>NC_072790.1:167452396-172452396 GCF_028583425.1 Eublepharis macularius
CTGTTTTAACTCTCTGCTGCGTTCCTTGTAATTCACTTCGTATTGTTTCCATACCTTTTTTCACTTCTGACAGCTCCGATTTTACTGTCTGTGTAACCTCTTTAACCTCTTTTATCAGCTCCAATTTCGTGTCCTTAAGTTCTTTAATCATATCTAAAAGTTTTTTGTCCAGGTTTTTATCCAGGTTTTCTATTGCCGATTGCCACTCTTTTTTTGACATCGTGGGGCTTGCTTTAGCTCGCTCCCACGAATCCGCTCTCTTCCTTAACTCCGTGGCGTAAAATTTAATGTTTTTCTGTTTTAAATGTCCCGGTCTTCTTGCAAAAGTTAAATTTTAAAGAGTCCAAAATGTCGGGCGTCTTTTCTCTATGGTTTCTCTATGATTTTGTAATCCAAGATGGCCTACTTCCTTTTCCGCTGAAGCCGCGACCCTTCCCCTTTCAAAAATGGCGATTCCCTACTTCCTGCCCTCCAGCAAGGGCCGCTTCTCTCCAGCCGCTCTATTGTTATTACGCACTTCCTGTCTCCCGTCTTCCCACAGCAGATCTCGCGATGGTGTCTTTTTCTCACAGCTCCAAAGCCACAGGTATTCAAAACAATAGTCCGATTTCTTTAATAACTTCTTTAAACTTAGTCTCTTTTCAAATACAATTCCTGCCGAGTCTTCCCCTCCTTTTCGCTAGTCTGTTGCAGTTTAAAAATCTACTTTTTTTCCTCTCTGTTTTTATCAATCTGTCCCGTATCAGAAGATAATGATCTTTACCTTCTCTTCACTTTTCTCCGGTTGTAATCGCTGTTTCGATTTTAAGTTCTCCTCTCAGCTTCTTCCCCCAATCGAAGCTTGGGTATGTAGGTCTTATGCCAGCCGAATTGGCCCCAAAACTGCCGCAGAGATTATAGCCGACCCGTCGCAAGGTGGGACCTCAAGGATCGGGAGGGGACCCGTTGTGTAGAGCCCCCCCTCGTCCGAGATCTAGCTCACCCTAGGGTCTTGAGCGTTCTTTGCCTGCTCCCCGCCTGAGAGCAGTCGGCCGTGGGCTATTTTCACCCCACCGGCCGGTTAAAACGGCAGTCCGGTCAGCTCCGCAAGTGGAGCTGCGTTAGACCTCCATGAATCCCAAACCGGAAGTGCATATACACCTTGTATTTCTTCCAGACCGTGAAGAGGCTTCTCCGAATATAGTGATGCAAAAACATAGAGTCCGCTTTTACTTTATCATACCACATGTATGCATGCCATCCAAATTTTTTTTATGTCCCTCCAGGGCCAGCAACTTGCGGTTTTTTAACGTTATCCAATCTTTCAGCCATACAAGACATACTGCCTCATGATACAGTCTTACGTTGGGCAGTTGCAAGCCGCCTCTTTCCTTCGCATCTTGTAAGACCTTCATTTTCACTCTTGGTTTCTTGCCTGCCCACACAAAGTCTGAGATTTTCCTTTGCCATTTATCAAATTGTTTGGAGTCTCGGATAATTGGAATAGTTTGCAACAAGAACATCACACGTGGTAGGACATTCATTTTTACTGCTGCTATTCTTCCCAGCCATGATAAATTCAGTTTGTTCCATTTTATTAAGTCTCTCTCTATTTGTATCCACAGTTTCTCATAGTTATTTTTAAACAAGTCTATATTTTTCACAGTCAGTTCAATACCAAGATATTTTACTTTATTAGTTACCTCACAGTCTGTTATCTCCATTAGCTCTTGCTGCTTCTGTTTAGTCATATTCTTACATAAAATCTTTGACTTCTTTTTATTCACATAAAATCCAGCCAAATCTCCGAACAGTTTTATTTTCTCTATTACCTTTGGCATATTTTCAATTGGATCCTCTACTATTAACATTATATCATCCGCAAAAGCTCTGACCTTGTAGGAAAACTCTTTTATTTTCATACCTCGAATTGTATCATCCTCACGTATTTGAATCATCAGTATTTCCAAAATCAAAATAAACAACAATGGAGACAAAGGGCAACCATGCCTAGTTCCTTTGCTGATTTTCAGTTTTTTAGTCAAGTCCTCCTCATTCACTATAATTGCTGCACTTTGGTCTCTATAAATTTCCTTAACCGCTTGTATGAACTTTTCTCCCATTTGCAACTTTTCCATGGTAGCAAACATAAAGTCCCAGTTCAGATTGTCAAATGCTTTTTCCGCATCTACGAAGAAAAAACCAACCTCTCTATCACAATGCTTGTCATAATACTCAATAGCTTTTATTACTGTCCTCAGATTGTCTTTAATTTGTCTGTTAGGTAAGAATCCCGCCTGCTCTTCAGCAATGAATTCCGACATCCATCCTTTCAACCTCTCTGCCAACACCTTTGCAAATATTTTATAATCATTATTCCACAGCGAGATTGGTCTATAATTTTTAACATTGGACAAATCTTGACCTTCCTTCGGAATCAGCGATATGTTGGCTTCATTCCATGAATCGGGAATCGTTTGATCTTGCACCACTCCATTCATTGCCTCTTTCAGGAAGGGCGCCAGTTCATTAGCCATCACTTTGTAGAACTTTGCCGTTAGTCCATCTGGTCCTGGCGCCTTTCCTATTTTTGTTGATTGTATAGCTTCCTTTATTTCTTCTTCCGTCACTTCCTTATTTAGTTTCTCTTTCCATTTTTCAGAAATTGTTGGGATTTTCACCCTCTCTAAATATTCCGCTATTGACTCTTTACTCACTTCATTTTTTTGATAGAATTTTGCATAAAACTTGAAGAAGGCTCTACTAATGGCCGCTTGGTCCATAAACACCTTGTCATGTTCTAAAATTTTACTTATAGTTTTTTTCTCCTTCCTTTTTTAAAATTGCCACGCCAAGTATTTCCCGGGCTTATTTGCACCTTCAAACGACCTCTGATTCATCCTCTTTAAATTCCACTCTAGTTCTTTATTGTCCATTGCCGTCAATTGCTCCTGCAGAATTTTAATATCCTGGTATATTTTCTTTTTCCCCGGTCTTTTCTTAAGTTGTACCTCTTTGGCTTTTATTTTATCCAAAATTTCAGATCTCTTTTCCTCCTTTTTCCTCCTACTTCTTGCATTCAAGTCCATTAGTATGCCTCTTATCACCGCCTTATATGTATCCCATACTTTATTAGTCGGCACTTCTTTGTTCAGATTATATTGTATAAAAAATTTGGTCTCCCTTCGCAGCAATGCGATATTTTCTTCTATTTGTAACAAGTCCTCATTTATTCTCCATCCTTTTCTTTTATTATTTTTCCCAAACCTCCACGTAATTGGATTGTGGTCTGAGCCTACCTTTGGCATTATCTCCACATCTCTAGTCCATAGTGCCAGTTCTTTAGAGGCCCAGATCATGTCTATTCTTGATAGTGTGAAATGCCTTGCAGAGTAAAATGTATATTGTCTGTTTTTAGGGTATTGTCTCCTCCACACGTCTTCTAAGCTTTCTTGTTCCTTAAGCGTAAAAAACGCCTTTGGCAGTAGTCCTCTTTTTTTGTGAGCAACTTTAGACTGCTTGTCTTCCTCCAAGTTTGTAACTCCATTGAAGTCACCCGCCAAAATTACGTGATCATAGGACAGTTCATCTAGTTGTTTCTCTAAGTCCTTAAAAAAAATTTCTTTTGCACCATTGGGTGCATAAATCCCAATCATCAATATCTTCTTAGAATTCCAAATAATTTCCACTGCTAGATATCTGGCTTCTGCATCTTTTAAAACTAATCTGGGCTGCAATTCATCTTTTATATACAGTACAACTCCCCTCTTTTTCTTTTTAGAGGCAGCAACAAATTCTTTTCCCAATTTAACAAATTTCAAATATTTTTCATCTTGCTTTCTGATATGTGTCTCTTGCAGACAGACTATATTGCATTTTTGTTTTGATAGCCAGTGGAAAGTAGCCTTACGTTTACAAGGTGAGTTTAGTCCATTAACATTCCAAGATATAACTTTACACTCCATGATCACTTTCTTGTACTTTTTGGTAAGTCCTTTTCATTTTCCCTAATAAAAGTCTCCATCTCGTGACCAGATCTGATGCTCTTTCTTGCTCCACCAAACTCAAATGCCAGCCCTTCTGGTATTTCCCAGCTATATCTAATTTTCAGTTCCTTTAGCATCTGTACCAGTTCTCTGTATTTCTTCCGCTCGAATAGCACCGATCTGGGCAGCTCTTTCATAATTCTCACCACTTTTCCATCGACTTCTAATGGATCCTGAAACTGTTTGCTCACAATTAATTCTCTTGTGTTTCTAGTTGTAAATTGCACAATCATGTCCCTTGGGAGTTTCCTCTGGGCTGCAAATCTGGAATTGATTCTGTACGCCACGTCCAAAAAAGCTGCAATTTCTTCCTCTTCTTTCCCCAGGTAGTCTGCCAAGATTTCTGTAATCTGGTCTTGGGCTGATTTTCCCTCTACTTCCGGGATCGCACAAAATCTTAGTTGCTTTTCCATCTGTTTACATTCTGCAACGGCCATTCTGTCTCTCATTCCTCTCATTTCAGTCTTTTGCGCATCTGCTAAAGTTTCTACCGTTTCCTCTACTACGTTAACTCTTTGCTGTGTAACTTGTAAGTCATTTTGTATTTTATCCATACCTTTTGTCAGTTCTGCCATTTCTGACTTAAGTGTCTCTTTAAAATCTTTTAGTTCTTTTGCCATCTCTTGCATCATGTCCTTAAGCTCTTTATTTCCCTCTGAAACTTTTTTGTCCAGGTTCTCCATCGTAGTTTGCCACTCTTTCTTCGACATCATGGGGCTGGCTCTGCTTCGCTCCCACGAGTCTGCCCTTTTCCTTAGATCCGTGGCGCTTTTTTAATGCTTTCTATTATTTTTAAAAGTCCAATTCCAGTTTGTTTTTGTCAAACACTATTTTAAAGTGTCCAAAATGTCCGGCGTTTTTTCTCTATGGTTTTATACTGAAGCACTCGCCCTTACCTTCTTCAAAGATGGCCTACTTCCGTTTTCACTACTTGCCCTGTTCCAAAATGGCATCGCCCTACTTCCGGCGTTTGAGGAAAGGGCCCTTCTCTCCACTCTCTTTGTAGTTCTGACGTACTCCCTGTTCCCCTACGTTGCACAGCAGTTCTCGCGATTTTTAAACTTTCTCACAGTCCATTATCTCTTCTCCGCCACAGGTATGTAAACAATAATCCAATTTCCCCGCTAACTTCTCTTTACAAAATTACTTATTCAAATTTTTTCGTGCTGGGATCTTCCCCCTTATGTAACTAGTCTGTTGCAGTTCTTAAATCCACTTTAGCCACTTATTTCTTTTTGTAATCTGTCCCGTACTGAGAGATAGCGATCTTTACCTTCTTAAACGTTTTTCTTGGGTTGTAGTCGCTGCTTCTGTAATCCGATCAAATCCAGTCCCTTTGCTGTTTTACTGAGGCTTGGGCATGTAGGTCTTATGCCAGAATTTGACTCCAGAGCCACTGCAGAGATCTTGGCAACCTTTCTTCGGGTGGGACCTCAAGGGTGGGTGGGAGTTCATTGTGTAGAACCCCCCCTCACCTGAGATCAACGCGCCCTCAGGTTCTTGAGCATTCTCGCCTGTTCTCCGCCTGAGAACAGGTGGCTGCGGGCAACTTGCCCCCCCCAGCCTTCCAAACAGTGGCACGGACAGCTCAGCACTTAGAGCTGCGTTAGACCTCCATGGATCCCAAGCCGGAAGTCCGAGAGACAGTATTGTTGAGGCAATACACAGAGTTCATATGGGGGAGCAGGGGAGGACAGTTGCAGCTGTCCTAGTTTGAGGCATAGACTCCCCTTGCTTGTGGGACTTGCTGCTGGCATATTTCAAGGTTATGCCAGCATATCTGTGGAATATACCTGTGTAGGAATTAGCTGCCATCCTCAATTCTATTTGGACAGGGTTTAGGATGGAACTCTGATTGGTGTTAGGATTCTACACATGAAGAGATGTCTGCTTGAAGGAACAGGAAAATTTTCTCAATGTCATTCTCATTTCTCATTCATGTACCAAATTAATGCATTACCTGAGTTTTTATTTTAACTTTTACAAATTTAATAAATGGGTTTTAACAAAAGATTACTGTAATGATTTTAAGTAAATGCATGTATGTTTGTGGTATAGATGAAGAGTGGGGGTGAAAGAGAGGGATGAGTGAGTGATATGATTGGTTGATGACTGAGAGTGTGGGCGGAGTGAATGCAGTTTTAAACTGAGAGTGGAGAAAAAAGATTCAGTCAGGGCAAGAGAGGCAAGCTGTGTGCAGCCTTAGTATTTTTAAGCAGTTCTGAGAGAAATACGACCTATGTGGAAACCTGAATTGTGTGTTTGTGAAAGAACATTCAGTCAGGAGAAAGCAGGCAAACTGTATGTGCGCCTGAGAAAAGGTCTTACTTGTAATTGAGAGAGAAATTAATATCAAAAGCTGGCAAACTGGGTGTGAAGCCTGAGAGAAGACCTGTGTGACTGGATTTAAGTAAAGTAACTTTAAGAATTGAGAACTACTCTTTTGAAACCATCAAGTTTTAGAAATAATATGAAACCGATACGCTTCTTATAAAAATAAAAGTTTACTTTGTTTTTTTTAAATATCCCAGAGTATCTGTCATTCCTATATCTCATTCCTATCCTCAGGGCAACATAGTACCATGAAAAAGCCTGACCCTTGGGCACATTACTAAAAGAAGAAATTTAAGTTATTCTGGAATTTAATTCCTCATGGCAGCAATCTACCAAGAGGGGGCAAGAATAAAAGGTTTAAAGACTAAATCTACCCAAGAGAAAGAAAGGGGTTGTAACAATTATTAATTGTATTTAACTATAATTTCAAACTACTATCAAGCATAGAAAAAGACCCTGTTGTGTATATTTCTGGCTTTCTCCCCCATTTTATATAGCTTAATCTTGTGCCTATTTACTCAAAAGTCCCATTCAATAGGATTTATTCCCCAATAGTTATGTAAGATTTTTGAAGTTTTCTGTCTGCTCTCATTTTGCTGTCTATTGAGATGTCATGTGACTGAATTGCCCATCTGTAGAGGGGCCACCCACTGCATCTCTGTGTGAGTTGCTGTTCTATAGATGCCCTCTGATTGGAATTAGAAACACCCAGAGCAATAACTCAGCTGGACTCAATAGGTGTCATCCTCTGAAGGGTAATTTCAGCTTTGGCTGTTATGTAACCAAGCTGTTTTAAGCTTTCCATATGAAAATAATCTAAATATCTTTTTTCCTTCATGGCCATTTTACCTTTTAAAGTGAATGAATTAATCTTTTTAAAGTGAATGAATGAATCCATAATATTTATAAATGTCCAATATTTGTGGATGAGACAATGCAAATTTTTGACATCTTTGAAAAACAACAACAACAACATTCAATTTATATACTGCCCTTCAGGACAACTTAATACCTACTCAGAGCAGTTTACAAAGTATGTTGTTATTATCCCCACTCCAAAGCAAAGGCACACTAAGGACACGCCAAAAGACCGCTGCTGCAATCCAAAGCTTTATTCATAAATGCCGAGGGTCAAATCAAAAGGATGAGGGAGCGCCCACTCTCTCCGGCTGCTCCCGGCAGGAGATTGGCAATGGGTTTGCCTGGCTAAATTGTCCTGTTTCGCAAGGCTCACAGCTTCATCAAAAGCCACAGTTAGCCAAAAGAATGGGAACTCTTCTGACCTATTTAAGCAGGCCATTCCATGAGGTAGAGGCCACCATAGAGAGTGCATGTGTATGAGTAGCTGTTGGTTTTGCCCATTTGCAGGGTGGTAGCTACAGAAGGCCCTGTTCAGATGAACAAAGCTGCAGTAGGTGTAACAAAGGGGAGGAGATGATTCTGCAGATATGAATGGCCAAGTCCATGAAGTGATAGCCAAAACCTTGAATTGAGGACCGTAACTGATGGGTAGCCAATTGAGTGATTGCAGAATGCAGGCTCTGCCTAGCTTCTGATAATAATCGAGCTGCAGCATTCTGCACCACCTGAAGTCTTTGAGTTGACTTTGAGAGGAGACCAATATAGAATGCTTTACAGTAGTCTAGTTTCATGGCATGAATCCAGGTGGCCAGATCAGCTGTGTCAAGGTAGAGGGGCATCTTCCAGGCTAGTCTAAGTTGGGAGAAGGCTTTTTTTGCAGCTGTATTACCTTGCTTCTCTAGTGGCATTGCTGGGTCCAGTATAACCCCTAGGTTCTTAACCAAGTCAGCCAAGGTCAACTGTAACCCACGGAAAGTGGGTAGCATAATGTTCTTCTCCTTCAAAATCTCTGCCTTATCACTCTGTCTTACCTGTGTTCAGTTTCAATTTGACCACAATTTGACCACAGCAGTCAGTCCGTGAGTTACATCCAGGGCCGGCGCACCCATTGAGGCCAGGTAGGCGGTGGCCTCAGGCGCGGGGTGCCGGAGGGAGTGCCGGAGGAGGCGCGGGGGGTGGGAGTGCGTGCCACAAAACAGCAGCCTCCTATCCCTCCCGCCTTGCCCCGTGCTGCTGCTGCCACCAGCACAAGCTCCCGGCCGGTGGCCTCAGGCGCCTGTATTTCCCTTCCCCTAAATACAGATCCCGGCAAACCTTGAGGTAAGAGAACAAGTTTAGCATTTACAGAGCAGCAGAAAGGGGAAGGGAAATACAGGCGCCTGTATTTCCCTCCCTGCTGCTCTGTAAATGCTAAACTTGTTCTCTTACCTCAAAGTTTGCTTGGATCTGTAGGCATCCTGGAAGGTTAAAGTTTAGCATTTACAGAGCAGCAGGAAGGGGAAGGGAAATACAGGCGCCTGTATTTCCCTCCCTGCTGCTCTGTAAATGCTAAACTTTAAGCTTTCAGGACGCCTACAGATCCCGGCAAACCTTGAGGTAAGAGAACACGTGCTGAACCTAGGTATTTCTTAACGTGTGTTTTGGCTCATAAATGTTATTAGAGCCAACAGACTGTTGTCCTCAGAGCTCTCACTCTTGTTTGTTCGGCCAGCTTCTGTTAACTTGCTTAGTCACAACGTCTTCCACTTTCAGACTGGTATGTTCTGACATTGAAAAAAAATTTAGTCACTAAACTATGTCTACCAAATATTGATACACAGCAGGTGTTGCCCTTTAACCATACATGGCCTAGTATGGTACCACCCAGACCCAGTGTGGAAAAACTTAAAGGAAATCCCTGCTTCAAGTCAGGTGAAACCTGACTTGAAGGTGAAACCTAGGTGAAACCTAGTATATGATCCATTCTATTTGGCTCTTTTAAAATGGAATAAAACTAAAACAGCTGGGAGCATTCTCATCATCTAATGCATTCCAGATGTTGAACCACACGGTCAAGTTTCATGCATGTGGTGTTTCTGCAGAAATCCTTCAGGGTGAATTTAAAGATGGATAAATGACATTTACTGTCCTGGAACTGCTGCCATTATCAGCTTTAATTGTTACTGTTAGCCAATTGATGGACTGGGGGAGGTCTATCTATCTGACTGACTGCCCTCCCTGGGCTGAAATAATGCTGCCTCCTCACATGAATGAGAAAGAGGGTTTACAAACCCAGTCTTAATAAACACATTAGATGAAATTTACATCCTATCACTCTTCCTTGTAAAGAATTCAGAATTAAAATTTACAAAAATTGAAAGTAAACACATTGATTTATGGGGAAAATTCTAAAAACTACAGTAGTAGGACCAACCAAATATCACAAAATAGACATTATAGCTTCTCTGAACTTTTTCATCAGGCTATATATTAAATATGGACAAGGTAGAAGGGTCCATAGATGTGCATTTCTAAGCGTGCTTTTGTAGAAGTACATTCTACTACCAAGTCTCTCAGCCTGTGGTGTGATGCTGTGGTAAAAGGGTCTGAGATGGAGATCCACTGTGCCAGGAATGTTTATTTCTTTCCCCTTTCCAATTAGCCATACCTCAGGGCATGTTTTTTCATCACATAGAGAGCCAACATTAGTTAAGAGTGTCAGAATCTGGGAGACTCAGGTTTGAATCCCCACTGTGCCATGGAAACTTGCTGGGTGATCTTGGGTCAGTCACACATTCTCAGCCTAAACCTATCTCACGAGGTTGTTGTGAGGATAAAATAGAGGAGAGGAGTATGATGTAAGCCATTTTGGACCCCCATTGGGGAGAAAGACTGGGTATAAATGAGATAAATAGTTAATTAATTACTAGTAGCCTTCTCAGTATGAAGACAACAGAGATATTGGGTTGGATCTTATGCACAGCCACATCAATGTTGCATAGCTTTTCATCCTTGTAGGTTGTCCAACCCCTTTCATCCATGTAGGCTGTCTAGCCCTCAACATTGCCCTTTCAAAGCTCACAGGTGATTACTGAGAGAAGATGAAGGCAGGAAAGATCCACCTTGCCAGCACATCTGTTGCATAAGATCTAATACAATATCTGTACTATCAAGCATAGGGAGGATACAAGAGGGCCCTGCCTGTCTTTCTTTACATAAGAACATAAGCATAAGAACATAAGCAAAGCCATGTTGGATCAGGCCAGTGGCCCATCCAGTCCAACATTCTGTCACACACAGTGGCTAGAAATCCAGTGCCATCTAAAGGACTGTCAGTGAGGCCAGGACACCAGAAGCCCTCCCACTGCCTTCCTTCCAGCACCAAGACAACAGAGCACCACCTCCCCACAAAGAGAATACCATCTATCTCCTGTGGCTAATAGCCACTGATGGACCTCTGCTCCATATATTTGTCCAGTCCCCTCTTGAAGCTGGCAATGCTTGTAGCTGCCACCACCTCCTGTGGCAACGAATTCCATGTGTTTATCACCCTTTGTGTAAAGTAGTATTTTCTTCTATCTGTTCTAACCCGACTGCTCAATAATTTCATAGAGTGCCCACGAGTTCTTGTATTGTGAGAAAGGGAGAAAAACACATCTTTCTCTACCTTCTCTAACCCGTGCATTATCTTGTAAACCTCTATCATGTCTCCCCTCAGTCGTCTTTTCTCCAGGCTAAAGAGCCCCAAGAGCCTCAATCTTTCCTCATAGGGAAAGTGTTCCAACCCTTTAATCATTTTAGTTGCCCTTCTCTGTACTTTTTCCAGTGCTATGATATCTTTTTTAAGGTGTGGCGACCAGAACTGTACACAGTACTCCAAATGAGGCCTCACCATCGATTTATACAGAGGCATTATGATACCGGCTGATTTGTTTTCAATCCCTTTCCTAATAACCCCTAGCATAGCATTAGCTTTTTTTATGGCAGTCGCACACTGTGCTGACGTTTTTAGTGAGTTATCTATCATGACTCCAAGATCTCTCTCTTGGTCAGTCTCCGCCAGTTCAGACCCCATCAACTTGTATTTATATTTTGGATTTTTGGTTCCAATGTGCATTACTTTGCACTTGGCTACATTGAACCTCATTTGCCACATGGATGCCCACTCTTCTAGCCTCGACAGATCCCTTTGGAGTGCCTCACAATCCTCTCTGGCTTTCACCACCCTGAACAATTTCGTGTCATCTGCAAATTTAGCTACTTCACTGCTTAATCCCAATTCCAAATCATTAATAAACAAGTTAAAAAGCGTTGGACCCAATACCGACCCCTGTGGCACCCCACTGCTCACCACCCTCCACTGTGAGAAGTGCCCGTTTATACTCACTCTCTGTTTCCTATTAATTAGCCAGTTTTCGATCCACAAGAGGACTTGGCCCTTTATCCCATAGCTACTGAGCTTACTTAGGAGCCTTTGATGAGGAACTTTGTCAAAAGCTTTCTGGAAGTCAAGATAAACAATATCTATCGGGTCTCCCTTGTCCACTTGTTTGTTCACTCCCTCAAAGAACTCTAACAGATTGGTGAGACAAGATCTTCCCTTACAGAACCCATGCTGAGTTTTCCTCATCAGCTTTTGGTCATCAATGTGCCCACTAATTTTATTTTTGATAATAGTTTCCACTAACTTACCCGGTATTGACGTCAGGCTGACTGGCCTGTAATTTCCCGGATCTCCCCTGGAACCTTTTTTAAAGATGGGGACAACATTAGCTACCTTCCAGTCCTCAGGAACAGATGCAGAGTTTAATGACAGATTACATATTTTTGTGAGGAGATCTACAAGTTCACACTTGAGTTCTTTCAGAACTCTTGGATGTATGCCATCTGGGCCTGGTGATTTATCAGTTTTTAAATTATCTAGCAGTCGCATAACCTCCTCTCTCGTCACCTCAATGTGACTCAGGTCTTTCAAAACCCCTCCCAAAGTCAGTGCTTCCGGAGTGGGCATGCACTTCTTATCTTCCACAGTGAAGACAGAAGCAAAGAACGCATTCAGCTTCTTGGCCATTTCCCTATCACCCTTTAGTAATCCTTTTACGCCTTGGTCATCCAAGGGCCCCACTGCCTCCCTAGCTGGTTTCCTACTTCTAATATATTTAAAGAATTGTTTATTGTTTTTCTTTATGTTCTTTGCAATATGCTCCTCATATTCCCTTTTTGCCTGTCTGATCACAGACTTGCACTTTTTTTGCCACAGCTTATGCTCCTTTTTATCAACCTCACTCCGACTAGTTTTCCACTGCCTAAAAGAATCCTTTTTACCTTTTACAGCTTCTATTACATTGCTTGTTAACCATGCTGGCCTTTTCCTAAACCTATTTGTGCCTTTCCTAACCAGCGGTATATATTTAATTTGAGCTTCCAGGATTGTAGTTTTAAATAGTCTCCAAGATTCCCCAAGTGTTTTGACCTTTTTTACTTTCCCTTTCAGTTTCTTCTTCACGTACCCCCTCATCTCAGAAAAGTTACCCCTTTTGAAGTTAAACATGGCTGTGTTGGTCTTATTAGGCAATTTCCTATTTATACATATGTTGTACTCAATAACATTATGGTCACTGTTCCCAAGTGGTGCAATCACATTTACATCTCTCACCAGGTCTTCAGCATTACTGAGGACCAAATCCAGGATCACCTGTCCCCTAGTAGGTTCTGTAACCATCTGTTCCATAGCACAGTCATTGAGACAGTCTAGAAACTCACTTTCTCTCCCCCGATTCGAACACCCATTGGCCCAGTCAATGTGTGGGTAGTTAAAATCACCCATTACAACACAGTTTTTTTGTTTAGCAGCCATCTTTAATCCTGTCATCATTTTATAATCCTCCTCTATTTTCTGATCTGGAGGGCGATAACAAACTCCCACAGTTAAGTTTCCATTTGGGCCCGTAATTTCAACCCATAGCATTTCCAGAAGCGAATCTAATTCAGTTACCTTCTCAATCTTACTGGAATGTATACCTTCTCTGACATATAGAGCCACCCCACCACCAACCCTTCCCTCCCTATCCTTCCGATATAATTTATATCCAGGAATCACCGTGTCCCACTGATTTTCCTCATCCCACCAAGTTTCTGATATGCCCACAATGCCTATGGATTCGCCCAACACTAAACATTCCAGCTCCCCAATTTTACCTCGGACACTTCTAGCATTTGTATATAAACACCTGTAACTTCCCCAGCACACTTTGCCTCGAGACGTAGTTAGGTCATCTGCACTGTTTGTCTCCATCTCAGTTGACAACTCTAATCTATCTCCCTGTAGAAGTGTTATACCTAGCCCTTCATCTCTCTGAGATGAACCATCCTGAACCAGAGACACTTTATCTCTTGTCGGCTTTCCCCTAGCATTTAGTTTAAAAACTGCTCTGCCACCTTTTTGATTTTAAGTGCCAGCAGCCGGGTTCCTTCTCGGGACAAGTGGAGACCGTCTCTCTTGTACAGCTCCTGCTTGTCCCAAAAAGAATCCCAGTGCCTAACAAACTTGAACCCTTCCTCCCTACACCATCGTCTCATCCACGCATTGAGACTCCTGATCTGCGTTTGTCTCTCTGGCCCTGTGCGTGGAACAGGTAGCACTTCTGAGAAGGCTACCTTGGAGGTCCTGGCCTTGAGTCTCCTGCCTAACAGCCTAAATTTTTGTTCCAAGACCTCACGACTGCATTTCCCAACATCGTTGGTTCCAACATGGACCACGACCGCTGACTCCTCCCCAGCACTATCTACCAGCCTATCTATAACACGCGTAATGTCCGCTACCTTCGCACCAGGCAGGCAAGTCACCATACGGTCAGAACGCGGTTGTGCCACCCAGCTATCTACTTGTCTATGGATCGAATCACCAACTACCAAGAGCCTCCCTCCCGCCCCACCCAGGGATGGTTCCTTGATGCGAAAGGAAACCTGCTCACCAACTGAAGAAGAGGTCCCTTCTGAGGGCATGTTCCCCTTATCCTCAGTACGGTGCCCTGATTCCACAAGATCCTCATTCTCCTTGACAACAAGAACACTGCCATTTTTAGAGTGGGACACATCTATCCTGTCCCTGAGAATCTTGTCCTCGTGCCTATCTAACTGTCTCCGCTTCTCCAGGTCAGCCACCTTGGCCTCAAGGGTACGTACTCGTTCCCTGAGAACCAGGAGCTCCTTGCAGCGAGCACACATCCAGGACTTCTGACCAGAAGGCAGATAGTCATACATGTGACACTCAGTGCAATACACTGGAAAGCCCCCAACCCCCTGCTGGCATTCTGACTTCATTATTCTGTTTTAGGAATAACACACTAAGAGGAAAGAAAACGGCTATGATCCCCCGGCTAAGAGCCACAGGCCAAGAGCCCTTTAGCTCTCGCCCTTCAGCTCACGCCAAGGGCTCGCGCCCCTGCCCAGCAGTTGCCTTTTCAATGCAAAAGGTCACTTCCTGCTAAGCACAGGAGGTGAGCACAAAGGGGGTGTGTGGCTTGTACTCCAGCAACCCCCAGCAGCCTTACAAACACACTCACCCTCAAACACAATCAAGCCCAAACACACTCAGCCTCAAAACTACACTCAAATCAACACAAAACTACACACAAAAAGCCCCAAAGCTAGAGAGGACCACCCTTAGCATCTCAGCTTAACCCACCACAGCCAAGAAAGGCAAAAAGCCCTTACCTCCTCTAGCAGCTGCAGACCATGTGCTCCTGAGCCCAGGTGACTCTGCTTTATGTATCTAACAACCACAAGAGCTGCTTCGGAAATACAAATGCTCAATTACAAACCAGCTATCCAGAGTAAACAATATATACCCCAAATATCAAACTTTTAATAATCATTATAAAGTGCAAATGTGCATATAGTCAATATCACCAATCAATACAATTATTAACACATCCAACTGGTGGAAAAATACAATATCAAATTAATACACTCTCTAGAATGCATGTAGGCATTCAATAATATCCCAAGAGAATTGTAGGCACCAGTCTCCGCAGCATACGCCTGAAGCAATCAACGTTTAAATCCACATTTGAATAAACATGCCACAATACAATGTCAGTATCCTACAGTCTCTGGAATGCACGCGGGCATTCAACAACACTTTACCAATTGAATTGTAGATGACAGTCTTTGTAGCACACGCCTACAGAAGTCAGCATTTAACCTTGCAATTAGACAAGCCACGCCAAGCCACGCCTACGGGTTTTGCCAGCATAGAATCTCCGCCCCGTTTCGTCCACTCACTTCTTCATAGGCAATATAAATCTGTGGAATGACATGTCTAAATATTTAATGTTCCAAAATCCCCCCAGTATAGCTCTTCACCCATCATACTTACTCATAACATTTATTTTCAAGCACCCCATCATGTTGGTTAGCTCAGGAAGGTCTGACGCCGTGAGCGGTCCTCCCTTCACATCCGCTTTTAAGCGTACTCATTTAAAGGGACAGGCACACAAATACGTTTCACAGAAAGCAGCTAAACTCCAAGGAATTATTTAAGCCATGAGGCATCAGACTGTTAAGTCGAAATATCCATTTTGATTCCAATTGTAGCAGTTTGCGTTGGGTGATTCAAAACAGAAAGGATTATGTGCAGAAAATTGAAAGGCAATTTTCAAATAGAAGAGATTATGAACCTATTCCTCTCAACCCTCTTTCACAAATACAATGTATGATAAAGATAGTACTAGATGACGGGGTGATCAACCATGAAATAGATGATCAAACTTATAGGGCATTAATAAATGAATCCCCTAGGACCCCGGTGTTCCACACCCTCCCCAAGGTCCATAAAGGGGGAAAGCCCCCCCCCCCAGGGAGACCAATTATATCGGGGACAGATTCGGTCTTGGAACCGCTGGTCCAATTCCTAGATACATTTTTACAACCTTTAGTACAAAAGACACCAGCTTATTTGAAAGACACCATGACCCTCATTAATGTGACTGAGGCTTTGCAGGTTCCAGCCGGAGCCTTTCTTATGACACTGGACATATGTGCGCTCTACACCTCAATCCCCCACGATGGGGCGAGGGAGGTGGTTGAAGATGCACTATTTAAAAGGGAATCACAACATCCATTGACCCCCTTCCTCCTATCATTATTAGATATAATTTTGGAAAGAAATTATTTTTGCTTTGGAACCCAGTATTATTACCAGGTAAAGGGGGTGGCGATGGGCTGTTCCGCCGCCCCCAGCATCGCCAATCTTTTTATGTCGAGACTATAGGAGAGGCATATCCTGAAGGAGGGGGAGAATCCTTATTTCAATAACATCCTATGGTATAGGAGATTTATTGATGACATTCTACTTATATTAAAGGATCAAACAATTGAAGAGGATTTAGTAAGGTGGATGAATGACACGGACCCCAATATACAGTTTACATGGTCAGGGAGCACCCAATGCGTCAATTTTTTGGATGTTACAGTGTTTAAACTAAATGAGCACAAATTAGGGGTTCAGCCATTTAGGAAACCTACTGACAGACCTTCATACTTACATTATTCCTCGTTCCACCCCTTACATCTCAGGAGGAATATTCCGACCTCTCAGTACTTACAGATAAAACGCAATTCAACAAGATAGAAGATTATGAATGGGGTAAAAAATCACTAGATAGCACTTTTAGATCCAGGGGCTATCCGTCTGCAGTTATTAGAGAAGCAAATCATAGGGCAGTTATTGCCCCCCCAGAGATCTCTTGACACTAAAAAATAAGCCTAATAAGGAGGGGCTCATGTGGGCATTAGATTTCACCACATTAGCCCCGGGGATTAGCAACATTGTCAGAAAACATTCCCCTTCAGCGCCAGGAACAGGGTTATAGCTCATAACTATAACACCTGCCCAGTATCTAGTAAGGGTTTGTCTCAGTGGAGCACCCTTAAGTGTGGAGAGGAGGGAAAGTCATGCTGTATCTGTATTTTAAAAGTAGAACATTTGTAAAGCAGTGTCAACCTCTGAAAGAAGCCAGCAACCTAGTATTATACCAAGTGCCTCACACCAGTGAAGTTTCTGTACAAAAACCTTTCTGCTACTTCAGTTCAAACATCTGCCTACCTGCCTTTTGATTTTAACCTTCTATAAATAAACCTGTTACATTTTGAACCTCTCCAAGCCTTGTGTGCTAGTTTCCGCTAAAGGAAAGCACAAACCCCTGATCTGTCCCCTACTAAGACTTGACTGGGTAACCATTTTTAATATTTCCTAAGGGTGGGACAAGAAGGAAAGTTGAAGCCTACCATCAACCACACTACCAGAGGCTTCCCAGCCCAGTATACAGCTTCATAGGCTTAAAGAGGAGAAGTTTTATCTCAGGGTAGGGGAAGGTCAGCCTAAGCCTGAGTTGGATGTGGGATTGTGACACACACAACTGAAATCACAGAACTCTCCTGGTCTGCAGTGAGTTCCCATATACATTCTTCTTGTATAAATTTGATGATAGAAAAGTAGGAAGATTAATAGATTATTATTAATTTTCTAGTACAATCAGTACATGGTGCTTTTAAAAATTAAACAAAATTGACTCCTTACATTGTCACATTAGAATCTTAAAACCAGACAAGGCTACACAATGAGAGGAAAGAGAGGAGTGGAAAAAACCCAGATGTTATGCTAATACTCATGTGAGCAATTACATGCAAAATAGATTAATCAATGATGAAATTCCAGGGCTGGCAGTGAACCCAAAAATCATTTAGGCCAAACTTACGGATCATGTCCTAAGAATCTAACTTAGCCAAAATAATCAAAATTAAAAGGCATGTAACTGAAGAATACAGACTATTACCAAATCAGATATTGGAGGTCACAAGTCAAGTGGAAAGAAGCAGAGTGCATTAATAATGCACTAATAATGTTTAAACAATAAGGTTTAGAGAAGACATGTTTTCTCTAGGAAGGATGCACTGAGCCAAAGACAGGGGCAAACAGGGTTCTCCCACAGCCATTTTCATTGCTGAAAATGGGGTATGGGGGAAAACAGAAGCCTCTTCCTCCCCCTTGCAGCACTCTGGAGCCAAATGGAGCAATGGAGTGCTTTCAAGGAAAGTTCCACCATTCATACATGATACAGGGAATTGTGTTGGGACACCTGTATTGCAGCTCATGTGACTGGAACATCTAGTTTATCTCTCAACTATTACAAGAACCTGAGTACGCACTCTCGCTTTTGAATTTAACTGCATCAGTGATTTACAGAGTGTTTAGCAGGAAAAAAGCAGTCCATGTGTAAGCCTTGGGGTGGGGTGGGGTGGGGGATCATGGTTGAATGGAACAGCCACACTTCTGTGACCAGTAACTTGGCCCTTTTTAGGCTAAAGAAAGGATTACACTGTAAGACTGGTCGGTCAGTCTATTGCAAGTCTGTGCTGACTTTACTATGTGTCCCTCCAGCCTGCATCATCTACACTGTAACATGCACTGTGGCAATATTATCTTCATTGACAGCATTTTGGAATTGCTATATTTCAGCATTATTGATTTCCAGGATAAAAATTCTTTCCAAATTCCCGGATTTTAATTTTAGCATTGTACTTGTTAGTGCTAGCCCAGTACCAATAGTATGAAATCCCATTCTTACCCATTACATGGGGTTTAAGGGATTCTGAAGATGAGCCTTGCCAATGTTCAAATTGTTCTAGTGTGAAAAAGACAACATTTCTCTATCATAACCTACCACACTGCAATGTAGATAAGAGTCCTAAGAATCAACTGCATTATTCTGTGTATCCTACTTCTTTGAGAGGTGAGAAGTTCCAGGGGTAGCAATTACCTAGCCTGGTTCTCTTTGGAGGAGAAATACTGGAGGCTTATGGTATCTTTATAATATTTGCTTTTTACAAATATACAGACAGCACAAGTGGAGAGGGGTACTTGCCTCCTCCCTTCTGTCAGGGGGATTATTTCTTCCAACCCTGATGGTCCCTTGAGCAGAGTTATTAAGACCCTCTGATGGGATATCTACAGTGAATACAACACATGGGATAGATTCATCCCACAGAAAGAAGAATCCAAGTATATAGGACAGAACCACTGATAAATCCCATACTGATTACAGCACCCCCACCCCTCCCCAGTTCAAAGACAAGATTTCTTTTCTGGCTGTAATATGTAATATGTGTTCCAACAATCTACATGATGTGAAATAAAATATAAATTTCCCTTTTCTATTCCCTCATATTCTATTCCTTCTGTTGGCTTTGCAATTAAAATGAAGCAGTTGTCAGGCAATATGCTTCACTAAAATCTTTAATGGGAGAACAGTTGAGGGTAAGTGATGCATTTATCTCCTGACCACAATTTCTATCCCCTACTAAATCCTTAAACTGTTACCCTACTCACACTGCAGCTTAAATATATGGGTTGAATATGTAAATGAGGACTATATGAACTCTGTGACAGGCAAAGAGGTTGCTTTTGATGCTGAGTACAAGTCTTTTGTGGGAAACCTACTAGTTGTCATCAGTGAACAACATAAAATGCAAAGTAGCATAAAACATACAGAGCCACGTTTAACAACTTTACTGAGCACAGAAAATAGTATATGAAGGTTTTGTTGAATGAAGTATCCACATCTACAAATCAAGGTTTTTTGTAACACATATAATTGGTATAGATTTATTCTTTATTTGTAGCATATAAACTGGATGACTTTCTGATACACCACACAATTCTCAGTCCATTCTGCTGGTATTGTTGTGACTTTGAGGATCTTTGAAAGTAGCAGACAGTTTTAATCTCTTAGCCTTGGTATGTTGTTACTAGAATTCATAATGTGGGCAGACTAGAAAGAAAAAGGGACCCTGCTCCTGGCCCCACTCCCCAAAGGTGGGATGGAGGAAGACCCTGCCCAGCTAGCCTCCCCAGCCCCACCCCACACTGAGAGCTAAGCTACAAGTGACGCCTTACACAGGTTGGACACTTGTCAGCTTCCTTCAAGTTTTGATGGGAAATGTAGGCATCCTGGTCTTGTAGCTGTAATGGAGAGCCAAGCTGTAAAACCAGGATGCCTACATTTCCCATCAAAACTTGAGGGAAGCTGACAAGTGTCCAACCTGTGTAAGGCGTCACTTGTAGCTTGGCTCTGAGTTTGGCTACGTTGTAACTTCCTTCTCCATCCCATTCATTTTGAATTTTGGAAGTGTTGGGAATGCATCCTGATCTCAATGACATTCCACCTTTTTTGTAGCTATGCTACTGCACTATTAATCACCCCTCTCCAATTTTTCGCCTGAAGAAATTGTTTTCATTTTGCTGTGCTACAGTTACAGTTCTTGCGTGTAACACAATTAAAGGCCATCCTTAGAATTTTCTAGAAAAGCTCCTAAAATAATGAAAATGAACACACATTTTGTATACTAATGGTATTTCCCAGTATAAAAAGTGCAAAGCTTAATGAAGCCATGTGACAGTGTGTTCAAATTATCTGCAGGAAACATTTTATTGTTAAGATGTGCAGCTGTTTAATACCCAGGATTGTACAAAGAAACAGTGACATGTTTATGCTGTAACTATAGCGTATGAGGAGAAGAGATTAATGAAAATAAAACTACATAAGTACTCCCACTCAAGAGGGAGGCTTCAGGAATGTGTGTTAACACAGGAAAAATATTAGGGCTGAAAAGTGTTAACGAAAAGCAGGATCCTGGAGTGTCTATTTAGAACTGGCCTGAAATATAGGTTAAAAAAAGGGAGGGAATAATAGTAAGGAAGGGCCCTTGTGCCATTTTTAAATGGCCAAGTTTAGCTCTAAAACGGTGTTGGTATCCATGGGTCAGACCCATGGATGCCATAACATCTCATTTTGGCCCAAAGATGCCAGCATCCACAGGTTGGACCTATAGATACCATAACATCTAGTATGTCCTTTCGTTCTTTTCTTTGGAGAGCTAGTAGCAGTGGATTGAAAGAACTATGCAGGAAGGTTCATGTACCTCACCTTGAAGTAAGTGCAGTGGGTGAGGATAAGTGCCCAGTTTGGGCCTAGAGCACTGGTGCAGAACCATCCATATGACTGCACAGATGATCGCGTAAATAATACCAGCTACAGGTAAGCAGCCTTTCCCCCCCTGTTCCCATGGGAAATTATGTGTGTACAGAGGAGGAAATGCTTGAATAGTACTTTTTACTTTGTACCAACTCAAGTTCACTGCTCATTTTAAATGGTTTATGGCCATGATAATGAAATAATGGCCACTGACAATTTCATAAATTAGTCAACCCACACAGCACAATTTAAAACAGTAGTCAACCCACACAACACAGAGCTGATAATTTACAACTGAATGCCCAAAGCTATGGGAGAAAACAGGAATTAAGCTGGAAGGAAAAGACAAAATGCAAAGAGACAGTAGCCATAGGAATCCTTAAGAGCACTTTCATTGCCTATACAGGCAGCCTTGGGTTGCAATTATTTTTTAAATTACCTCAAATCAGGCCTACAAAAGAAATGAGAAAAAACACTGTATTGTAATGCAATAGATTGATTATGAAATCACCTGGGTTGCTCATAAAGACTGCATCAAGGTAATTCTAGATTAAAGGCTAGTGTGGAATCAATTTAAATTTGGTGATGGAAAGATTCTATCAGCAGCATAATTCCCAGGTTTTTAAATGCCAATAACAGCACAGTTTTTGTTTTCATACTTTTATATAACCCAAAGGTCAATCAAACCTACACAGAACTATTTGAAAACCCATTTCATGACATATGCCCTAACTATGGTTGACATTGACAACCTCCAGGTGGTGGGTGGAGAGCTCCCAGAATTACAACTGATCTCTAGGCTGTAGAGATCAGTTCTCCTGGAGAAAATGACTGCTTTGAAAGGTTGACCCTATAGCATTATATTTCATTGAGGTCTCTCCCCTCCCCAAACTTTGCCCTCTCCAGGCTCCATCCTCCATCCTCAAAGTCTCCAGGAATTTCCCGACTTGGATCTGGCAACCTAACGTTTCTTTATTTAGAGAATTTATATGCTGCCTCTCCAAAGACCTGCTGAAGGTGGTTCACAAGTAAAAAACAATGCTATAAAACCACAAAATCAATAACACAAGTTATCAGTATTAAAAACAAGCTATTAAAAACAAGCAAGGGACATAAAACATCATAAAACAAACATTGCTGCTCTCCCTGGTCCCTCTTCACTTTCAGAGGACTTTTCAAAGATGCTACAAAATAGTATTACAATAAAGTTGTGAGTTCCTCTTTTATGCATTTTGAACAAGTGTTTCTCCCCCCCCCCCACCTATTGGTGAAGGATCTCAATCTATCATCATACTTTAGTGAGGAACCAAATGTGAAGTAATTCCTCTAGTCTAACTTGATACTAGAATTTGTCTTTGGTACTTAGGCAAAACAAACAGGGAACCCACAAGCACTTTTGGGGGGCATCTCATTCCCCCCATCCACACTATTTTTTCCTTCCCTGAAAGCCCCTATAGCTTTTTCCTCCTTCCTTCTCTCATCCCGACCTGTGAAACCTGCAAGGAGTTGCAAAAGGGCACTTCATGTTCACCTGTATCCCCTTCCCCACACTACTTCTTCTTTTCCTCCAGCTGGCAGCTCCCATATCCTAACCTTTCCCTGTTCCCTTCTCTCTTTCCCATCCACCCACCAACCTACTTTTTATTTGCTCCCCATCTTTACCTGTTTTATTATTTATTTGCTTCATCTATACCCCATCTTTCTCCACAATGGGGACCCAAAAAAGCTTACATCATTCTCCTGTCCTCCATTTACCTTCACAACAACCCTGTGAGGTAGAATAGGATGAGAATGTGTGATTGGCCCAAGGTCACCCAGTGAGTTTCCACAGTAGAGAACCTGGTTTCTCAAATCCTAGTATGACACCCTAACCACTACACCACACTGGCTTTCGTGAGGTGGCTGCTGTTAAACAGTAGCAAGCAGCCAGTCCTCAGTGAATAATGCAGGTTGCATAATTGCAACTTGCCTAGTGGTTGCTGCCAGGCTTGGCCCTAATGAGTCTTCCCTTACAGGCCAAAACAGCCCTGGAAAAGGCCCTGCCATCTCCTGCATTTTACAGATAGAAACCAAGGCTGGAAGGCTGGCAATACTGTTGTAGTTGTTTAGCAAAGGTCACAGAGGGCATTTGTTTCTTAAAGCTACAGGTGCTATATCTATAATAGCTATAATTGTAAGAGGAGTGTTAAACCCCATTTTTTTAATTTCAGAATTTTCTGCAAATCTCAAATCTGGATTGTTTTTCAGATTTGTAGAAAGACCTGTCTTGTCTGTTCATGGCTCCATTCTCTGGACTTAAGTATCCACAGATGGGGGCCATTTTGAGAATTAAATATATTGATATTGTGTGAATGCCATTGCTGTGTCCCTTCTCTCATGCCTCAGATGCCATTCACAAAATGTTGGAAAATTGTATGCCAAGCATGGTGGAGGCAGCTCTTTTTGAATGGGTGCTCCCCATTCAAAAAGACACAAAGGTGATGTCTCTTGACTGAGTTCTTCCAAAGCATCTCCTACTTCAATGCAGTGGAAGAAAGCCTGGACTGGCTTTTGCTTTGGGGAAAAGATGCAAGTGCCACGGTGTCCCTATGTACTACATTGGGAATAATAACTAGTTTAATATGTTATTTCACCCTTAATTGTAAAATGTTCCCATGCACAGGTATTTTTCCTTTGACTCCAGTCAAAACAAGGAGAAGCTAACTACCTTACAGCAATGTAAGCTCATCAAATGCTGCAGGGAGGGAAAAATCACAATGAACAGCAAAGCATGAGTTGGCAGCCTGTTTGCATGCAAGCTGCTTGCACAAGGTAGAGAGCAAACAGGAAACTGGGATTGACAGTGTGCATGTGTAATGGCTGGCTATCAATAGTCAGAATTCTGAGTTGGAAAAATGTAGAAAATGTAAATATTATTATCTTACTATCTGGATCAGAGGTAGAGCCTTTCCAGACAAACAACCTGCCTAGGATAAAATGGTGTGGGGAGGGCAGTTCAGTGTATGGTGCTCTGAACTCCTTGGAGAAAGTGCTGGGTAAAAACATGAGATATTTATAGCATTAAAGCAGTGTTAACCTAGATACTATACTAATAAAACAATATTCTTTCTCAACAAAAAGTACAGAAAGCATCATCTTTGGTACAGCAGAAGTATAAACAAGTTGAGTGAGAATTGCCAGTTTGTCACTTTTAAAAAACTAAAGAGGGTAGATATACTTCCCAGGGTTGGGGGAGGGGTGCATAGCTTAGACAGAAACATTAATAAAGACAGTAGAAAAAATCCATCCAGAAAAGGGGAGTTCCTAAAGATAGGAGACTGACTGACTTTTTGTTTTTTAAATGTACATTGTGTATGTATACAAACACACAAACATGCTCTTCTTGGACTGGTACATTTCGGTGGTTCAGCTTTTGAAACAGAAATGTTTAAAAAGTAACATTCTCAAGTTAGTGTAGGCATTGGGGAGAGGAGCCTTGTGCCGCTAATAAACAGTGACACTAGCATGTGCCTCTGATACCCAGAAATCATATTCCACACTTCACTAACTTTTGAATCTTGCACTGCAGTTGCGGGAGGGAATCAACATTTCTTGAAGCCAGAATAGTTTGGTTGTGCTGGAAAAATTCAGTCTGTGCACAGTAGAAGCTGCTGCTGGTGAAAGACATCAGTATCACCAGCAACAACTAAGGGCCAGTTCATCTGTTATAAAGTCTACCTGTCTCTCACATGGACTTTTGACAGATTTATTCTACTGGGAACAATTTGTGAACCCTATTAAGATCACGACTATGGTGTCTGGAGAAAAATGGCTTGAGCCTACCCACCCCCACCGTGCCATTTTCCTGACTTGAAATGGTCCTGGGGAGCTGTTATTTTACCACTGGGGAAACTTACATGTACTGATGTTTAAAGGTGAGTTTCCTCGAAAGAGTCAATAATGGTTCCCCAGGACGATTTCAGATTCGGGAAAAAGGCACAGGGGAGAAGACTTAAGCCCCTTTTCCCTGTGTGTCATGGTCATGATCCAAATAAGACCATGTCAACAGGGAATTAAGTTCTGTAGGGAACTCCCAGAGCATGTCTGTTCAAAGGTCCATGTAGCAGACACATGGTGGACATGAGGACTTTGTGATGTGTGAATTAACTATGAGTAACAACTGCATACTCTAATGGTATGTTAGAATTTTAGAGGTGTAGATGAAAAAAAATGCTGTCATTCTCCTTTAAGTGATTACATTATGGTGGGCTCAGAGTAATGTGATCCAACTGCCAAAGGAACATGGTAGGCTCCAGTTCATTAGACTAGCTGCATTGTTTCCTCCTTGTTATAGATGATTCACAGCCCTCCTCTCTGATGCACACTTGAGATGTTTCGTTTTCCACTCCTTGATTTTTGACACTTGACGCTTCTTACGTATCTGCCAAAATATCTGCCCTGTAGGGTTTCCGAAGAACTCCACAAGACAGCGATAGACTTATGCCAATTAGGTTCCTGAGAAACTCTCCTAAGCATATGGGATGGGTTAGCACTTTTGATTTTGTTCTTGAGAAAAAGGGTAGGTGCTTGTGGTGGCTGTTTTTTTTTTTTAATTTAATATTTTTTCCAATTTAACATATAAAGTGAACAACTTCACATTTCAAATACATAACAGTACAATATCAAAAGAGTGTAATATGAGTTGTACAATAAATGAATTAAATAGTACTAACTAGAATTATATACAGTACAATTAAAATGTTAATAGAACTATAAATAAAGTTTGGTTCTGTTACTACTATACTGGGTCATTGCTAACATGGTTATAATATCTTTAAGGAATGGGGCGCTCATTGAGCTAAGGTTGTATAAAGAATTCTTTTCGGGGGTGTAGGTCTTTTCCAGATATATATTCAAAACATGGGTACCATTTAGCCATAAAATCAGTTTCTTTTGGAAAGTGCAATGCTTGATAAATTATATCATGAATTTTTTCTTGTATATAATGATCCCAAATTGTGGCTGTTATGACCTTAGACTGGAAAACTAACAGTGCACACTTACCCAGGAATAAGTCCCACTGAAAAAAGTTGAACTTACTTCTGAATAAATTGGCATAGGATTGCACTGCAAAATATCAACTTGTTGTAAAAACCTTTTTCCCGGGCATTGTGATGCACTGAGGTAGCAGCACTGCCAGTAAGTGCAACGTACCCAGCAGAAAATAATTGCTTATTCTGCTGAGAGAACACAACATAGATGTAATGGACCTAGATGTCATACCAGCTGTTAGAGAAGCCACAGAGGCTCCCAGAAAAGACAGGGAGCTATTAACTTCCGCGGCATGTAATGAAAGGGCAGCACTCAAGAAAATGAAAGGAGGTCTATCTTCTGCTGAGAAATGCCCCTACAGAATTGGGAGCATTGCAAAATACATCTCTCTGCCCAAAGTACACCAAGGTGCATGGTGCTCTCTGCCACATATAAACTTCTACCCCCCCTCCTCATCTGAATGAACATGTTACTCATTGAGCAATAAAACCTCAGTACTAGGGAACTCAGCCAGAATTGTATATTTTTTTCTGGCAGGACACCAGAAGGTCAAAGGTAACTATCAATATCATTACCTTAGAGGTTTGTGTGCAGTTTCCATAGAATTAGGCACAAAATCTTTCTTTAATAAGAAGGTAATAATACTCACAGCAATGTAAACAGGCATTTCCTCTCTGAAGTTTATGGAGTCAAAGATCAATGGGGAGCCTATTGTTTCAGACATTTTAAAAAATAGGTTGGATTAGAAGATGGGTACAAAGGCTGTAAGGGTTGTTGTTTCCCTGTCTGAATGTGTGTAGAAAAAGTTGATAGTAGGACAGCTGCTGTAACTCTCAATATTCAAAAAATGTTTTGTGATGTCCTAGATGTTTTCAGAAGAGTAGGCAAGACTTGGCATCACTAGCTATATTCAAGTGTTGCAGAGCAGCGTTTGTGGATATCACTAACAGATCTCTATCTCCCCCTGCCTAATTTGGCACTAGTGATTCTCGCACAGAATATAGCTTTTTGTCTGTAAACTGTGCATGAAATAAATGCCTAGAGTGAATTTCTCCTCCTCTTTGCTTGGGATAGTGCAACAGGACAAGGGGAAAACCCTAATTTCAGCATAAGGGAATCCCATGAGCTGTGTGTGATTGAGGGGACTGCTGGGAAGAAACACAGTCATGCTCTGTGAATGTTTCATTTCATCTAGACAGGAACCAGTCCTGATGTGGACAGAGGACAGTTCTCTGCAGGGTGAACGGATGAGGAAAGAAGGGATCGCTTTGATCAGAAGTTATTCGGAGCTGTCTGTCAGCACTACCAGCAATGGTTATTGTGACCTGCTGCCTGAGGCATTGTAATTTGGACCCCAAATAAGGCTTATTCTAATTTTCTTTTGAAATTGTCTCCTGTGGATATCACACACACAGTTTGAGCAGGCTCCAAGTGTTTTTTAATCAACATTATTATTTTTTAATAAAGTCCCCTTATTAGTTCCTAAGGCTTTGTGTAGTCTGAGGGGTCTGGGAATTCATTTCCTCTTCTCTGTCATTCTGAGTGAATTCCAAGTCAGTTCATATGTACAGTAAGAGGGAGAGGAAACTCAAAACTTCATATCAAAAAAAGAGGGTTAGGGTCAGCTCACCAGCCAGGACTGGATTAAAGGACAGAGGCTCTCTACTAAGATATATTTGGGGGCTTTGCACTTGTCTGATCAACATACCACAGACATGAATATACATGGTATGAAAAGTTTAGAGGTGATTGAACCTTAAGTGTAAAAAGGCAATAGAAAGACTGTGACGGTGTCTGAATTTGAAAGTGAAACCAAATTTTATAGAACAGCATGTGATTTGAGCTTACCATCCTTTGATGGGAAAAGAATTAGATTTGTTGTGGTGATTGGACTGGCCACTACAGTTGAATTACTGAATATAAACCACTTAAAATGAGGCTTTGACCTCACTAAGGCAAAAGCACACTCCACAATGATAGATCTAATTCTTCCAGGATGTAAAATGTTAGGAAATACCTCAGTTTTGCTTAAGGTGAAGTGTGATAGAAACTGAAATAAAATCCCCAGTGGAAGCCTGTATGATATCCTGCCCCTGTGAAAACCCTTGTGTACACTTTTCAGTTTTGGAAGAAAACTAATGAGACCAGGAAAAGTTTCTGGTCTAGTAGCGCCTTACAGACCAACTTGATTTCCTGGATATGAGCTTTTGAGAGTCAAAGCTTCAGCCTTGATTCTTGAAAGCTCATACCCTGGAAATCTAGTTGGTCTTCAGGGTGCTACTGGACCCAAATCTTGCTCTTCTACTGCAGACCGACGTGGCTACTAGAGGAATGTGCTGAAGAAATTTCTGTTTCAGTTTAAGAACCAGGGGTTCCAAAGTGCTATGTGCTGTTGTTAGTTTTTTCCAAGTGGGGCATGGCCAGCTCAGATCTAAACTTTTTTTTTAATTATTATGAGTCTCAGGCCTGCTCTTTGCAATGACATCTTCCAGGCTCTTTGGGGCAGCTGTTTTTGCACTTAACAGCACTAAAATTGCGCAGAACAAAGTCCTCCCTCTAAACCGTCAATCCACCCAGTTTTTCCTTAGCTATACCGCACACATACACAACAACAGACCCCGAAGAAGGTGAGTGTTGGCAGGTTCACACTATGGCAAGAAACTGGCTGGAAAAGGGGTAGCAGCCATGGAATGGTGGCGACATTAAAAACAATTTTGCTTTATGTTCACTTTTTCCTTTTTCTATAGTGCCAATAAATTATTACTTTTGTATCCTGCTGTTGCCTGTTAGTTTCATGTTTCCTTGTGCTTACTCCCAGGGATGTGTCTTTAGAACTGCACCCGATGATTGAAGTCTTCCAAAACTTTTATCAAGTTAGATTGATTGAACAGACCACTTTTACCCTCCCCCAGCAGCACTTTTGCTCCTAGTGACTGACCAAGTGTCTTTATAATAATAACAGTAAGAATGATAATAGTGTGCTTATATACCACCCTTCTGGACAGATTAGTGCCCACTCAGAGCTGTGAACAAAGTCAATGTTGTTATTATCCCCACAATACAGCTGGGGAGCTGGGGCTGAGAGAGTGGCTTACCCAAGGCGACCTGCTGAACTCATGGCAATAGTGGGAGTCGAACCAGCAGAGTGTGGATTTGAAGCACAACCACTTAACCATCATGCTACAGCAATGCCTGGGAAGTGCTACAAAACAAACCAAGATGCACTCGCCTAAACAGGTCTACTCAGATGTCTATGTTATTCAATAGTGCTTTTTCCCAAGGAAGTATCTTTTGAATTGCAGCCTATTATTGATGTCTGCACACTCCCCTTCCAAATGTTTCCAAAATGAATAGGTGGGGAGGGGTCTCCCCTTGTGAGGAACAACACCATTTCCCGGGTAGCAACAGGGGAAAAAAAGATGCATTTATGCGCATTGTGCACATTCCCCATTCTGACGAACAGAGTTAATTAATAATGTAAGGGCTCTCTTCCTTGAGATCTGATTGCTGAATGCCATTAAGGAAAACAAGATGCTGCCCTGTGAGATGAGCTGAGTGCCTGCCTGCTGGTGGTGGTGCTGGTTTTGCAAGATATAAACCAAAATGAAACACAAAACTTTTTCGTGGGAAGGACTCACTACAGTTTAGTTTCCTGGATTTGACTCAGGAATTTATAGCTTCCCTGGCAAACCTGGGCTTCTCTCAAATACTGTCAGGCCCTACACATGGAAGAGGCCAAACACTGAGCCTTTGAAGGAAAATCTTGTCTCAGTGTTGGAAATTCATCTTGAACTATGGTCAGACCATCATCTACTGAGGGCAAAAGTGAATATAGCCCCAACACCCCTCAAAATGGGAAGTCTAGTTAAAATGATTTTCCCACAAAGGCTCATAGACCCTTCCAGATTCCAAAGTGCCTTGAAGGATTTTAGAATTCCAGATACATGCTCAACAGAAGCTGCTGTAGGAGCATGGAACACAAAGCTCCTTGAAGCTATTGACACTATTGCTCCTAGTCAACCCCTCTGGCCATTGGGATAGAAGCTGGCACCATGATTTACATGGAGCTGGCTAACCTGAAGAGAACTAGAAGAAGTCTAAAAAGACGCTGGCAAAAAGCTCGCATGGAAACTGATAGAGCTTGCTACAGAACACACTGGAGGATCTATGAAGTGGAAATGAAAGTGGCAAAGAAATGTTATTTCTCAGCAACCATTGCATTGGCTAGTTCATGACTGTTCCAGTTGTTCAGGATATCTAGACACCTTCTAACCCCTAAATCTGAACCTTTACAGTCCCAAGAACAGACAATTAGCTGCGAGGCCTTTGCTAAGTTTTTTGCTGATAAAATAGCATGAATACACTTGGATCTAGATGCAATGCAAACAAAATAGGAGAAATGCTTAATACATTATCTGGCCTACATTTGGACTGCTTTGACCAATTACAATGACAGACCTTGACAGGATCCTGGTATCTATGAAAGCCACTACTTGTGTGCTCGATCCTTGCCTATCTTATGTGATCTTTACTTGATTTTAACATCTTAGTTGTTAAAATCAAGTAAAGATCACATAAGTGAACCACTGAGATCTTTTGTAAATCAATTGCTAACTCAGGGCTCCTTCCCCTGGCCACTCAAACAGGCATCTGCCCACTAATTAAAAAACCATCCCTAGACAAAACTGATGTGGCCAATTATTGCCCAGTCTGTAATCTGCCCTTTCTGGGCAAAGTGATTGAGAGAGCAGTAGCTAACCAACTCCAGATCTTGGAAAACTCTAGCGCTCTAGACCCTTTCCAGTCTGGATTCAGACCAGGGCATGGGACAGAGACAACACTAGTAGGTAGCATTAGTGGATGATCTCTGTCTGAATATAGACAAAGGCCATACCTCCTTATTGTTACTCCTGGATCTATCTGCAGCCTTTGACACAGTAGACCATGCCATCCTGTTGAGGTGTTTAGAAACAGAAGTGGACATCGAAGAATGTGCCCTGGACTGGTTTAAATTGTTTCTCATGGAACAGACCCAAAGTGTTGCTATCGGAGATCAGCTGTCTCCAGAATGGGAACTTTCTTGCAGGGTTCCACAGGGCTCAATCTGATCTCCCATGTTATTCAACCTCTACATAAAACCTTTAGGAGAACTCATGGAGTGAGTTCTCCTAAAGGAGTGGGATGTCATCAATATGCAGATAACACTCAACTCTATATCTTGCTATCCAGGTCCCCACAGGATGCAATAAAAAGATCGCTGCCTGACAGCCGTGGTGAAATGGCTGAAAACAAACAAATTGAAATTGTACCCAGACAAGACTGAAGTGATGCTTGTTGGGAACGCAGAGATCTTGAAAGACATTGCACTCCCCACTTTCAATGGAGTTTGTCTGACCCTTGCAGACTCAGTTAAGAGTATAGGGGTGATACTGGATCCAGCACTACTACTAGAAAAACAAGTTAAGGCAGCTGCAAAAAATGCTTACTACAATCTCACTCTAGCCTGGAAGATGGCTTCTTTCCCTGAAACGGCCGACTTTGCCACCTGGATTCATGCTATGGTAACATCAAAACTTGACTATTGCAATGCACTACACATTGGGCTCCCGTCTAAGTTAACTAGGAGGCTCCAATTGGTGCAAAATGCTGCAGCTTGACTGTTAGCAGGAGCAAGAACATCACTCCCATCCTACAGTCACTCCATTGGCTACCTATCAGTTATCATGCTCAATTCAAGGTATTGGTTACATACAAAGCTCTTCACAGCTTTGGTCTGATATACCTACGGGACTGCCTCCCTCCCTATGTCCCTCCATGGCAGCTTCGTTCATCTGAACAGGGTCTCCTGCAGGTGCCAGCCTGCACATAGGCAAAATCAACTGCAGCCTGTACATGGGCCTTCTCTGTGGTGGCCTCAACCCTATGGAACGGCCTGCCTGAGGAGGTCAGGAGAGCCCCTACTCTCCTGGCTTTTCGTAAATGATGCAAAATCTAATTATTCAGAAAGGCTTTTCACTCAGATAGGAGGATGGTATTGTAGGGAGGGGGTCTCAGAAGCTTTGCTAATGAGTTAGGGACCATAGACTTCACCACTATGTTACCTTACATATTATCTATTGCTTTACATTTGTACTCCTATATACTACCTGTGCTTTATGTTGTCTAATGTCAGTCTTAGAATTGATTATGTTCTGTTTCAGTAATTCTTCAACTCTGTATTGGATCCTTGCTAATGCTATGTCTTTGTAAACTGTATTTATTTATCCTATGGCATTATCTATGGAAATGTCCTTGACACTGTATGAAAATGTCTTTGATACTGATTGTACTAATTTCACACTATGTAATCCGCCTTGAGTCTCAGTGAGAAAAGCAGACTATAAATGACATAAATAAAATAATAAATAGTAAACTGCTTTAACAAAACAAAATAGTGATTTCCAGGTATATTTCCGACTCGTTTATTTAATTTTGCCCACTGCTAACAGCTACTCACCTGAAACTATCTTCAGGAAAAGTTTGGCTCTCCAAAAGGTATGGTGACATGTAGAGAGGGTGTGTGTTGTGTGATTGTTTTGGTTCATAGATATAATAATAATGGTGCCCTGGGCAGGAAGCTATTCAAAATGACTGGGTTTCAGACCACAGCACAATAGCAGGCTGTCTTCTTCGATTTTCAAGCTATCTAACTCTCAGAGTTGGCACAGGAAGCCACCAGGGAAGTGGCACTTCAACAAAGGTGCCCTTATCATTCTCCTGCACGGTGTTTAGTTTAATTAAACTATACAGTATGTCCTTCTATCTTTTCCTCAACAACAACTAAAATAAGATTTTAACTAGTATTTATTAACAACGAAATTGAGCTTCAAGATGCCAATTTCTAAATAATACTCATGCCATTCTCTGGGCACAATGGGAAGAGAAAAACCACTGTTCAGTATTGTAGTTGGTGCACTGTTCTGCATTTAGAAAGAAAATTGGAACACATTTGCTGTTTTCTAAATTATTCCACTTATTCATTCCTTTCCAAATAAAGTATATATTGGTCAGTTCTTTGGGGGGAAGGGAAGGCAGATGATTTTGGAGGGAGCTGCTTCTTTTGGTACTTGTTACTTGTAACCTGGGATGCCAACCAACCATTACTTTACTATTACACCAGAGAGGTACTGTGTTAAAGTCTGAAAAGCTAATAAACTTCAGTACCAGCTTGATTAATATATTAGCTGTTGGTTCAGTCCCTGAATGTATATGCTCACATTGAACCTGTATATTTTTCCAGTATCCACATATGAGCTGTAATGATCCTCTACTTCCTCTGCTTTTCTTGCTGGGGCTGGTTCCAGGTTTTGGAGGGCCCGGGGCAGACAGAGCTTGGGGCCTGCCATGCCTATACTAGACTCTCCTTCTTGCCTTCCCACCCTATACCCCTACCTGCCTGTGTTCCTTCCTTTGCCCAATTGCATGTTCTGCAGTCCCTGCAGAACATGGAGGGACTGCAGTTCTGCAGGGACCACCACCTGCAGTCACAGCTGCCCACACTGCCTGCACACCCTTTCCCCAATGATTGGGTGGTGGGTGCAGCTAGGAGTGCCACTGCAATGGCCACCAGGAATGCTGATGCTTGTGCACCACCCACATGACCTTCTCCAGCAGGGCTAGGCAGCATAAGCATCAGGGAGCAGAGGTGACAAAGTACTTACAAGCAGGCAGTGGAATGGTGAGAATACAGGAGGCATCAGAGGAGATGTATGAGTAAGGAGTTAGCAGCAGTGGGCCTCACCAAAGCCATGGACCCTTGCAGCTGCCCCACCTCACCATGTACTGACAGCAGCCCTGCTCCTTGCCCAAGCATACCTAAGAGGCAATGGCGATCTGCATATGTGTGTGAGAGAGAGCTTAGATACAAGCTGTGTGTGTTCATGTGGACCGCTACGCATCCACTCTTCCCCTGCCTGCTAACTGGCATTAGCCCACTAGTGGAAAGCAGCCAGGCACTTAGGTAAGGATCTTTGGTCACATCCTGAGACCTTTAAAACAGAAAAACAGATCTTTATTCACTGATAAACATTTGTAAGTTCTAGAAGCACAGGTGTATAGGTAAAATAGTCTCATATCTTTAGTGGGAATGTTACAGACGCTAAATAAAAATAAACAAAAGGGTTAAGTTATACGAGTCACTTGACATTCCCTTCTGAGGACTGGACACAATCCAGGCTGGTACTTTAAATCATAATCTGGTTAAGGCAGACTTCACTGCATTTCTGCCTGTTCCCTTGTCCTTGGCTTATGCACTTCCAGACTTTGTTGAGCTTTTTAAACTCTCCTCTGCCAATTGGGGGTGGGGGGGTTGCCCTCTGACTACCCTGAACTGGGTGCTGAGTCTTCCCAGGTTCCTGCCATAGACCTTCTATCCAAACATAAAGTGGGGCGTGTTCATGGTGTTTATTGCCCAACTCAGAATATCCAAAGTGATCTATCTTCTTTCTTCCTAGAAGGTGGGCAAATAGTCACCTCCATCCTTCCTATTTGTCTTTATAAAGAGAACCCATATCCTCTCAGCCTGAATCCAAGGAGTTTATGGCTTCATTCTCAGGCTTAATTCCTAGTAAAGAGGGTGACCTATCTGGGGACCAGGACCAAAGTATCTTGCATTTCTTTATTACATGAGTCACTTGCTCCAACATGACTCCTGCTCCAGGCTTGCTCTGTGGCCCAGTCCAGTAGAAAATTATTTTCAAAATGGCAACTTGTGTTGTAATATAGTACTTTTTGAGGAGACAATATCAACAGTAGCCATGACAAGGGACTCCCTGGCAGCAGGAGTGAATGGCTTCAAGTGGGAATGACCATGAAGTGGGGGGTAGGGGTTTGCTCCCTGAAAAGAGCAAGGTTGACAGGTGTCAAGTATTCACTTGCACAGTCTGGTATTTGAGGGGACTGTCTGGGGAAACGTTCTCCAAATACCAGACACCGGGCCACTATCCTTCCTCTCCCCCATCACCCAGCCCAGCCACCCAGCTGCCTGTGGCTGTGCAGGGTCACCATGGACCGGGGAATTAGGCAGCAGCTTGGGTTCCTGGCCTCCTGCACCAGCACTGGTGCGAGTGGGCTGCCCGGCCAGCCTTTTGAGACTGTGCAGCGCCACCCAGAAGTGGCCAGACGGCCTGAGGGCATGGCCAGCCTCCTGCTGCTGCACAGCACTGCCTGGAAGTGGCTGGCCTGCCCAGGTGCCTGGCCAGCCTCCTGTGGCTGCATGGTGCCACCTAGAAGTGGCCAGCCCTTGGGGGGGGCAGAAATGGTTGGTGCAGTGATGTCTCTTCCTATAGTGATGGTCAGGAGCACGTGCATGCTAGGAAAGGGTAGTGACAGGAGTTATACTTGAGGCTGTATTGAAACCAACATTGGATCCATTGGAATCAAGTAAAAACTTTGTTCAATTTAAATTGGATCTAATTCCAGAGGCTGACTGTTTTTTGCAAAAGGCCTGCATGATGACAGTTTTCCGGACAATACAATTTCCCAACAAGTTTCCCCACAAAGGAAATAACCCTTCATGGAGCCTCTTTCTAGGACCTGTGTGTTCTCTTGACCATTGTAGTGGATAACTAGAGTGATAAAAGTACAAAGAACCTGGCTGCCTTGACAGAGACTGGGTGATAATTGGCCACAATCTTTCTGTAATGATGGTTTTTTAAGTAGTGGGCAGATAACTGTCTTTTGAGGGAAGGCACCTTCAGTCAGTGTCTGATTGACACGAAGGGCTCATTAATGTGATCCCTACATGATTTCAGTAGCCATGTGGGAGGATGCAGAGTACAGGTGGTGGCCTTTATAGATCCCAAGAACTTGTCCATAACAATAACTGGGTCAAAATGTACCTAACTGGCATGGCATTATGTCATCAATATTTGAAATAAATAATACACTGGACCCTGGTGTGTTCATCAGAAGCAACCAGAATTGGTCATAATCAGATGGGATTCTGGCCTCCACAATCCTTTTGTTTGATGCATGATAAATGTTTGAACAGAGAGGCCTCGCCAATTTTGTTTTCTTCTTTGTTTTCTGTGTAGCTGGAGAATACACTGATTTTGCACACCCAAAATCTCTAGTCTTGGCACTGTGTTGTCCATGTATCCTTACTACTGTCAACGTGAGAACCTTCCACACTCACGCTCCATTACTAGTAAGCACAGACACCAGATAACTACCATTGCTCCTGCCCCAACAATCTACCTTGCTCACACTCCCAACGATTGGACAATGCAATTCAAAAGGCAACTAGAATCTCACCTGTGTTCCTGTTATAGTCTTTTGGAAAGTCTTTCAGTAAAGGCTTTCCTTTTTTCAGTCTCTGTGATCAGATTTGCTAGGTAACTTGTGTTAGAAATACTGTTTTTTTCAAAACCACAATGAGTTCCATATTTCAGAATTAAGTTTGTGCCTGACTTCACAATAATACCAGTTAACAAACTTTCTGGGAAACGTAGGACATGTGACAATGTGAGAGATGTTCTCCAGTGATAAAAGTATTATAGACATAGTCAGGTGAATATGGGATCAGGAGGAGGCAGTGAGATCTGTCAACACAAACACTAAATCCATATGCAGTTGAAGAATGCACTGAGATGTTCTATAGGATCACTCTTCCTTCAGTAACAGTCAAAGAAAGCAGAAAAACATATAGAAAGCATTAAAAAGCATATAATCATATAGAAACTTGCAAGACAGTGTAAGAGGGAAAAGACGGGAAAGGGTTAGGGGCCATTCAAGGAAGCAGGGCACCGCACAAACCTCTGACATCTATATTATATATGCATGGGAATGGCTGCCAATCAGACCAGAGGTCAGACTGTCTTCAGGGCAGCTGTCATTATCTTGTCAGTCTTGCAGTATAAGCCCAATCCTGTCGTAGATAATTAAGGGATCATAGTTCAGGGCCTGCTGCTATGGGTACAATTCCTAACTTGCAAGCATCCTTTGTGTCAAGTTCTCCTACAACTTTCATTTGCATTAAAAAAGCCAACTGTTGCTTTATATAGCATATAGGATGCCTATGAAAACCTGGTATTCTACAGATTGAAAAGAACATTATCTTGTTTTTATTTATTTGCTTAATGTATTAAGTAAATAAAATATCCAAAGCAGTTTATATCAAAATTAAGACAAGATCACAATTAAACCCCCCAAACTCAATAAATAATGTTAGTACCAATAAATTAAATTAATTCTCCATAAAATCATTGATTGCAAACCCATAAGAGCCATTGGACAGACCAGCAGATTAAAAAACCTAAGTTAAAACCAACACTTACAAGAATCTTTCAGTTCTATCTTAAGCAGAGTTACAACCTTCTAAGTCCATTGAAGTTAATAGTGTTAGGAGGATTTTAATCTGTTTAGAACTGTGCTGTTCGGACCTACATTATGTCTGTATTGGAAATTAATATATTTTCATTAAAAAAAATAAATTTGTATGAAATGTCCACTTGATCCAGAAATCCAACCAATAATGATTCTGAAAAAATACTAGGGAAAAACCAAACCAACAATAAAATATAGAAGCCACTTAGAAGTCAATACAGGCAGCTAGCCCTTTAACGGCCCAGTAATCAGCCTCACCCATAGATGAACAGACAGACAGCACTAATATCTAGCTTAATATTTTTGTCAGTCATAATTTTCTCCCAAGTAACTGCATGAACAGGATCTGACATTCCTGTGAACATAAATAATGTAGTGAAAGTCTCATGGAAAGCATATCATTTTCTGCCTGTGTGTTCTCATAGGACACATTAAAAGTGTTGGTGTGAGCTGCACATTTTATGGAATGCTACTAAAGGAAGTGTTTTCCCATGAAGATGATACTGAAGCCTAGGCAAACTGCTACCAGCCCAGAAAAAATAGCAGGATCATTGTGGCAAGTTCAGTGAATGGGACATTTAAACAAACACTAGTGTACTAAACTTGACAATTACCTACTTTGAAAGGAACTCTGCTCCTTGCATTAATGATTTACACATAATGTCTGCTCCACTTGTCTGTGGGGCAGCATCTAGAAGGACACTAAGAGGTAATTAAGGTCATTTACCAAAGTGAATCTAATCAGCAAAAATACCTAAGGAGAAAGTGAACTTGCTCCCACCAAGTGATCGGTTGTTCTTAACTGCAGGCAAGAGGAGGCTTTTAACTGCCTTGCTGTTTCATGTCCTCAAAGAAATGCTTTTGCCTGGACCACTTTGTAGATCAGGAGAGAAATTAGATGAACAATTGCTGTATCTGTAGCATTACAGATGCCCAGGATTTCTCTGTTCCTATTTTTCTAACTTATCAAGGTTACTGTGACTATTTTGTGAGTGAAGGAGAGAGTTCTCGTTTCACCATAAACTACCCACTGAAGCAGCCACCCAAACAGAGGCGGGCACATTGGCTTCCACACAGGAGTGTTTTGTGTCGTTTCCTCCACCACTTCTCATGGCCGCCATTTCCTCTGCATTTTTTTCCTGACATGGCACTGGAGGGCTTTGTGTGTGTGTGTGTGTGTGTTTTTAAAAAGGTAATCGTTATAGCAATATAGCTTTATATCAATTACTGATTGTTTTCAAAAGCCCTCAAAACCCTCTCTGGTGTCACAGGGGGAAATTAATGCTGATGTGGGTGGGCCCTTTGCAAGGCAGGAAAATGCACACCGTTCTTGTTTCAGAACATACTTATGTGCTTGGACTGTGTTCTTTCAGGGAAAACCTGGCAAGAGGTTGTGAGAATGCTCCAGTTTGGAATAATGCCCAGAAAGAATGCCTGTTCAGGTCCAGATCAAGCAAGAGAAAGTTTGTGCCTTTGAATGAAATGGAATAAGAGGAGAAAGGCCTTGACTCGGTTTACAGTTTTATTTTCAGGGCATCTTCTTGAAACATGTATCATCATATGGTACACTGTAAATCTGAAACCATAACTGGTTTGGAATGACCAATCTAGACTCTGGCCAGGTGCACCCACAGTGTACTGATGCAAAGCTTGAATTGGTTGCCCACTGGGAAAACTTAATAAGTTGCTCTTTTAAGGGGACAATCTAAATGTTATTTTTCTACCATAGTACAGTGCATGTAGATTTGCCTGAGACTGATGGCTATATGTACACTATGCCTTTTTATTGTGATGGAAATAGTACATTTGGATATTTAAATTTTTTTTTGATGAAGCATGTCATTGAAAGAGGTAAACTTTCTCTCTACCCCCCACTACTGCAAAATGAGAGATTTGTTCCTATAAAGGTGCTCCTGTTTTTTTCCATCAGCTTTTGGAGAATGTGGATTAGCACGAACCATATGGTATTCCTGAAAGCCCTGTGAACTGAGCAATTAGCCATGTCCCCAGGAGACAGTGAAGTAATGACTTGCTCCAGCCCCCCTCCCAACCAAGATAGGTGACAAGGTCTGCCATACAACAGAGGGTCTATGGGGCACACTCACTCCCAGCAGGGTTGCTATAGGAAAGGACAACTGCTGAGGGGAATGCATGGGGCCTATTCACACCCCAGGCCCGATACAAAGTGCTCTCGAGGTAATGTTTGCCTGACTTGCTGTGATGGTTCCCCAGGAAAGACTGGGGGTAGGGGAGAATCTCTTGAGGGATTAGAGAAATACTGGCTTTGAATTGAAGTGAGTTGGAGAGAACAAAGATAGCTGTTTGAAAGAGCGAATGAGACAGACAAGGATGTGAAGATGCAACTGGAAGGGCAAATGAGTATGCAAGCATCCTCCATAGTGAGCTGGCTGATATAGCAACCTCTCTTTAAGCAGTTAATTGTCTGAGTTGTTACATTTGCTTTCAAGCACCAGGGAGAAATTAAGTGATGCTCTTTTGCACCTTGTGCAGGCATTGCTCTGAAACAGAACTAAGGGCTACTAAAAATATATTGCATCTTGAAAACAAAGGACAGTGCAGTGCGGGACAGTCTTTTGGAAGTTGACGAGACCTCTAGACTAATCACAGTGTGAATCTCAGACATGCCACGTGATGAGCAGGTGGTAAATCAGTGCATAGCCATTGCTAAACCAATCCACACAAAAGGATTGGCATAGACCTACCATATGATCATTTTGATCCAGCTCATTAGCATCTTCTCAGGCCAGAACACTTGGATAGAGTGAATGAGAGTCAGTGTATCTCTACAGTGGTGAAAACTACACCCTCTAGTGGAAGGTCCATGGCTCAGTGATAAAATATTGGCTTAGCGTGCAGAAACTCCTAGGACCAACGCCCCCCGCCCCCAGGCATTTCCAGGTAAAAGGATCAGACAGTAGTAGGTGATCTCTCCTTGAGGCCCTGAAGAGCTGTTCCCAGCCACAGAAGACAATACTGACCTTGATAGAGCAATGGGCTGACTTACTATAAGGCAGTCTTATGTGTTCATCTAGATAACAGTCCTGTTACTGATCACATAGATGAAAGGGAGACGAGTAGGTCAAGAGCTCCTTATCTTGCCAGGGGTTCAATCAATCTGTGATTCACTCTGGTAAATAGGAGGTTGTAGTAAGTTCAGGGATTGTTGTCCCAGGATAACTGATTATGTAAATAGAATTTAATATCTAAACCATTCACACTGTAGTGAGTACAAAGGAAGTGGCCTCTTACACATCTTACCATGTGATCATTTCAGAGCGCTACGTGATGTGTCTCCTTTTCTCTAAAAAAATTCTCAAGAATGACATTCAGCCAGTGATTATTATCTGAGATAGATTGAACAGTTCTACAGCCATTTCCTAAACACAGAAGCCCGAGAATGTCCTCCATGCTGCAACTGTCATATATTTGTATTGTGTTGGTTCCTATGTTGCTGAACAACAACCCCCTTTTGATCATAACCAATTTATAATCCTGACATTTCTGAGCTGAAAAATGCTGTTTCTTACTCCTGTGCCTGTTCCTTCCTTCTTTTTTCTATGAGCCTTTAAAAACATTTGTAGTAGCAATCTGCCATGTGTGCCAAGATTGCAGAGAGAGAATTATGTGGTTTCTGAAAAAAGGTGCTTTTTAAAAGCTTAACTTTCAATCTCCCTATGAAAGACAAATCTGAGGATCTCTCTTCCTGAATTATTTGGGGATGTGAGAGGCTGACTTTGCTGTCTGGACTTACAAAGAAAGAAAAAGGCTAAGCCACCTCCATTTCTATGGAGGTTTCCTTCCTACATGTCTCAGTCTAGAAAGTCCACACCTCTATAGGCATAGTAACTGATAACTGGAGGAATTTAAACCCATGAATCTCACCTAGTGTTGCCAGGGAATTTGGTCATCTTTTAAACTGGACACCATAATATATAGTTCTCTGGTCGAGCTGGAATATCTGTAAAAACTGAGGGGATGGAGAGGGTCAGACAAGTTCAGGGACCTGGCAAAGGATTTAGTTAGACATCTTGTTAGAATTCAGCAGAATATCAATTCAGATACTCAGACAGCAGTGGAAACACTTCCAAAATCCTTCTATAGACCTATCCAAAATGCTGCAGTCCAAAGGGAAAGGGGGAACTTTGCTTCAGGGGCATATCAGTAAATAATACTGACTTGGTGAAGCCTATTGGCCAGGGTTGTGTGAGAGATAAGCTTATGGAAACCATAATTTTTGGCATTAAAATCTAAGATTTATGAGTTTACATTATTTCTGCTATGTAATATTTCCAAGAATGTTATTCAGAAGAGTATGACAGTAGTAATGGTTTACACTCTGCATTACACCAAAGAGTGGCTATTGTACGTGATGATTTACTCACACACAATTACTTCAAGGGTTGCTACTGCAGCACACTTCCCATGCAAGTCATGAAGAAAATGGCATGTCTCTCTCCTACTTTTCAGATTTTTTCCCCAACTCACCTTTTCTTTGAAGCCTTTTGGCTAATCCTTTAGCCCTCATTCACAGCTGAAAGGATGCTCAAACAGCAAACAGTTGCTCTCATTCCTCTCTTGTTACCCTTGGCTCTCAGTTTTTCTGCTCTTTCTGTTTTTGTTATCCTGGCATCTCTGTGTTATTTTTGCTGTAAAAATTTGTTATGGTCTCCTAGGTGTGGGAACTTTTCTCTTTGCTTGAAGTGCCATATATATATCTGATAATGCTGGATTAATTTATGGTTGATGTTGGTACTGGTAGATAACTGTCAGGTCTTGCCAGACAAGTTCCCCAAGCACTTCACTGCAGACACTCAGGTGTAAGAGTTAAAGTTACTTTATTGAAGAGATATATCAGTATCAAGGTACTCAGACAGGGTCATTGGCAGAAGTGATGCAAGGTGGGTGAGCAGTGTTAATTATAGGGGAATGTTCCTGCCCCTGAGAATGGGAGACTGTTAAGGTTTTAGCATGAAGGGTCCAGGCCTGGGAGAGAGAGGAATAGGGAGGAATGAGTTCATCACAGTTCTCAGGGAGGACTGGCTCCAGCCGGCACTCCAAGGCCATGTTCTCAAGCTGGCTGGGAAAATGAAAGCAAAACACTTGCAAGATAAGCAGCTATCAGCCAAGTAGCAATTAAGATCCCTTTACACATTCTCAGAGGACCAGCATTATGCACAGAAACAATCATGGCAGATATACTGGGGTGTATCTGACAATAATAATAACATACATGAAACATAGGTGCTACTTTTACTGGGTTAGACTCATGTCATGGCCTATCTTATAGTGTAATAATTTGTTTCATTTCTTCTGAGAAAGTGTGATCTACACACTTAGTTTTTGTGGAGGAGATGCTGAAATTGTGAGTCACTTGGAGTACATACAGATGTACATTCTGTTATTCGAATTGCTGATGGCTAACCTCAGCCTTTTGGGCTTTTACTTGGGCAGCCAGAAATTTAGCTGCCTGTCTGGCTTCCTCTAATTGCTGTTCCTGGGAAGCTACTCTATTTTGGGGGGCCATTGCAGTTGTGTTGGCCATTTCTAGCTCTTCTTTGGTCTTTTTAAGACTAAAGGCTAAATTTCCCTTCTCCAAAACTACATCATATTTCTCAGCATGTAGCCTACCAGACTTTTTGATACATGCATCCAATTTCTGCTCCATCTTCCTTCTCACTCACACGGTCAAATTTACACTTCAATTCATACACACAATCAATGGTTGCATTCAAAGCCATCCACAAACCCCATACAGCACAAGCATTCTTTTTACTGCCTCTTTTGCACTTGGACTTTAAAGCGTTTCAGCGTCTGTTCTGCTTCCCATGTTTGCAGGAGTTTCACACTTGCAAGGTAGACATGGGATGCAGTACCGATGTTTGTCTGTGGTATCCCTGATTTTTCTCCCTGCGGATATACTGTGATTTTATTTTGAAGCTGCTGCTGAGTCGCGTCTGGCCTGATTAATGTCAGTGTGAACTCTATACTCCCCTTCTGCTTCCCTTCTCCCCCCTCTCCTTTTCCTCACATTCCTTCCATCATTAAACTGTTACCCGAATTGCTATACACATGGAGGCCATGTTGTAGCAAAGGCTTGCTGCCCCAGAACAAACATGTGTATTGCAGGGTATTTAAATCAATATTTTGGGATTTTAACCAGTATATACCAAGATCTAGATCCAGCTCAGAATTCAGAATAACTAGGAGAAATAAGCGCTCTTAAAATAAAAAGGGGTTTTTTTGAGATCACATAAACCAAATTAAACAACTGTTACAAGAAATGACAGAAAAGAAAGAGAGAGATTGCACATCAGTAAACCAAAGCCTTCTTTAATGGCTACCTATCTGTAAGGGAAAACAAAAGGGGGGGCATACATCCTGTCCTGCAGAGTGTGGAAATCCTGTAGAGTCCTCCCGATATGAAGAGCAGAAGAGTGGACCAGCTTGTGACTCCAAGGAGCTTGTGCCACACAGTAGCAGTAGCTGAAAAAACTGCTGCAAAGTATTAGGGATTTGTGGGCTATAGTTATAGTACAGATGTTCTGGTCATAAGGTGGGGGAATGATAAGTGAACAAAAGACCATGAGTGACAGATGACTGTCTCTGGGAAGATGAGTCTATGATAAGGTTAATCACCTGCATTAAGGCTATCAGAAAACCTAATTCTGGAGAATCACTCAAGTTTAAAGTGGGGAGGAAGCTAATATTGAAAAGGGGAGTTTTCCATGTTTGCTTAAAGGTGTTTAAAAATGCTTCCAGGAGGAGGTTTGAAGAAACACATCCCTAAGGGAGGGTGGGGGGGTGAATAACAAGATTAAGGGGATGGCAGGAATCTTCCTGTACAGTCACTAAGATAAGAAGAGGAACTAGATGGGGCAGACCATTGCTCATTGACTTGGAGACAGTCGTTCATTTGGATCGGATTATTCAGGGAGGAGACTCCAAAGTCCTTGGGGAGAAGGGCCTCTGGTTTAATCAGCCTGTGGGCTTTAAGGAGGAGCAAGTCTATATTCCATTGCTGCTTAATGACTCACCACCTTGTGCGTGGCATGGCTGCTGCTTAATAAGCCATTGTTGTTCGATTAACCTCAGCAGGAAGCAGACTCCATTTTATAGCCCTAAGCCCATGTTAGAACCAAAGTGGAGGCCCAAAAATGCCCCTCCTCCTTAAGGAAGGCTCTGGGGGCTACAGTTCAAGGGGTGAGCCTGCTGTGGAAATTCACTTTCCTGGAACTGAGTGCCATTAAACAGACCTGAGTAGGATTCTGAATCAACTTGCTTAGGGTTACTCTCTCAATACATTTTGTTTAAATTTACTATCCTGGATCCCCTGTTGAACTCAGGAGAAACCAGCATTGATTTTTATTCCTGAGAATCAAGATGACAGTGCGTAAGTACTACATATTGCACAATTAATGCTTGTGCTTGTATTGTATTATGGGAAAAAATGACTTCTTGCTTTCAGCTGGATTCATCCATATTCTGCAGGAACTTTTGTAAATGATCTACAGGACTAATAAGTTCTATTCTGTCATCTGGAAATCAGTGATTTGCATGAAAGGTTGCCCAGCAAGGCTTTTCACTCTTTTGTGCTGCTCAGAATATCACTTCCCTAAAAGATAATTCCAGCAAAACAAATTTTGGAATTGGACAACATTATCTAAGCTTTATGTTCACAACAGAAATCTATTATGTTGATCTTCTTATTATCCCTTACATCACTGTTTAACTGGAATAATGCAATTTTCTGAAAAATATTTATTGTGATAACATTTTTATTTTCACTTATCAGGAATAAAGTGGTTTACTATAAAATAAAACATTTAAAATGAGGGAAGCACTATAGAAATCAAAATCATAAACAGTGAATTCTACCCTCAGCTCTTTGAATACCAGTCTTTCTAGTAGACTTATGTAGGCTATTCTATATGAAGCAACAATATTCTTGTATCTTCTTTCACAAAGATAATTTCAGGCGGGTAGCTGTATTGGTCTGCAGTAGAAGAGCAAAGTTTGAGTCCAGTAGCACTTTAAAAACCAACAAGATTTTCCAAAATGTAAGCTTTCAAGAATCAAAGCTCCCTTTGTCAAATACAAATAAGACTGAGATCCCTGAGCCCTTATACCAGTCTGAAGGTGGGAGAATGTTGCAAAGAAGGGACACCTGACTGGTTATAAGGAATCAGAGATCTCCATTTCTACTCGTATCTGGCAAAGGGAGTTTTGACTCTTGAAGGCTTATATACTGGTCTTTAAGGTGCTACTGGACTTGTATCTTGTTCTTTTTTCCGCAAAGATATTTGAATGTACTATTCTTACAGTACCATCCTGAGCAGAGTTACTCACATTCTAAGTCCATTGCCTTCGATAGGTTAAGAAGAGCGTAACTCTGCTTTGGATGGCACTGGTACAAGGCCAGGACATTTTCCTGGGAGTAAGTCTTATTGAGTAGACTTGAATAGGATTCTGTTTTGGATGGTGCTGTTATTCCCTGTTATTGAAGAGCAAAGCAGTTTTCTTGTGGGAAATGTCTCCAGCCTCAGTATAAACATGTAGAGCACTGCTGATTTATTTTCTCAGTGTCATAATCTATCGTTGGCATAATCTCTGCCCCATCTTGTCCTGTGCATTATGGGTTTTCTGTATAGACTTTTATTTCAGTCTAAGTTTTTATAATGGGATCACACAATCTTAGATGGTATCCAGATAGACCTCATTTATATAATGGCACCTACTGTGCTTTGGATTGGAACCAGGTATGAATACAGTTGCTCTATGAGGAGTGATTCTTTAGAAGTATCTGTCACGGGGAACAACAGCAGACATCAGAAATAGTCTATGGAGGCATAGAAATTAAACATTATGAGACTGGTAATAAACATACACAGGGTGTAAATAGGTGAGATGATGGAAACTACAGAACCATTATGGGACAGCAAATCCCTGGTTCCTAAGCAGTCAGTGCCATAAGTAGTTATAACTTGTTACTTGGGGATTTTAATGTTCCCACCTACAACATGTTTCACATTTGTATTTCAATAGCAATTTCCCCCCAAATCACATGGAAGGCAAGTGTGAAGAGGCTGGTATGGGGCTAGGGATCCTAGCCCTCCAGGGACAAGGGAGGTATGGCAGTGGGACGTGGTCACGGAAATGAAGGCCACAGAGATGTGGTAAAGCTCGGTGCCCTTCTAACCTTCATCCCATCCAATGGCATGTGGGGCAAGGAAATGGACCTCCCCTCCCGACACTGATGTTGTGTAATGCCAGGTCCATTAGGAATAAGACCAGAACACTGCATGACTGTATTGTAGTGAATAATATGTACCTGGTGTGCGTGACTGAGACATGGGTGGGAGAGGGCGAGATGGTTGCTCTGAATGAACTGAACCCCCAGGTTTCTCAGTCTTTCGTCAGTACTGGCTGGGTGGCTGGGGGAGAGGGGTAGCAGTGCTCATACAAGATTATTTCCCCTGCCCCAAAGATTGCTGGCATTGACTGTGTGAGCTTAGTATAGAATGCTGAGGAGAGTTTGGTGATCTGCTTGGTGTACTGGCTGCTTAGTGCACCAGCAACTACCCTGTCGAGCGTGTTGGAGGTGGTGGCAGGGTGGGCCTTGGAATTCCCCAGACTGCTGGTTCTGGAGGATTTCACTGTCCATGCTGATGATGCCACCTCTCCACTGACGATGGACCTAGTGTCTTCCATGGTGGCATTGGGCAACTCTCCCAGGTTGTATCAGCTCCCACTCATCAAGTAGGCCACATGCTAGATCTGATCTTTGGGATGGGGCTTCATGTTGATCTTGATGAAATACAAGTGGTGCCACAGTCAAATCACTGTGTCCTGAAGGCTCATCTGGGTGTTCCACACCCCCCCCCCCGCATGGGCAGTGAGCTGATTTATACTTGCCCATGGAGACTAATGGATCCAATAGGATTCCAGAATGCTCTGCGGGATCCAATGCCCCCTGGCAGTTTGTTAGATAATCTGGTGGAGGATTGGCAGGTCTGTCTCTCTGAAGCCATTGACATAATCACCCCCCATTGCCCTCTCTGCCCTCTGCCCCTGCACCAGATTAACCCCCCGGTATACAGAGGACCTAAGATGGATGAAGTGGGAGCTGAGACTGCTTGAGCGAGTGTGGCGGTGGTGTCGGGACGAAGAGACAAGTTTATCTTATAGAGCATTTTTGAAAGTCTATGAGGCAGCTGTGAAGGTGGCAAAGGACTTCTACGCTGCCTCCATAGCGTCCACAAGCTCACGCCCAGCAAAATTATTCCAAGTAGTTTGGTCCTTGGTCTCACTTCCCCAGGGAGATCGCCAAATTGGTAATTTGGACATTATTTTCCAGCCTCTGTATCTAGGTTCCTATTGTGGGTTGTGAGAAGTAAGAAGGATTCGGAACAGCTGGAGTTGGTGACAATGGCTGACAGGATGCTCTTGAAAAAGTCCATCTGAAAGAGGAGGATAGCTTGCTCCCTGTTGAGCGACTCTGCGGCTGCTGACTCTCCTTCCTGTGAGTCTTGGGTGTCCCTTGTGGATCCTCCTGCTTGGGAGACGGCTGCCACCTCGGAGCCCTTTGCTAGGCTGGATCCACCCTGAGGAATGAACAAGAAAAGGCAATAAGGAATTATTTTTAACTGTGACTACTTACCTATGTCCCCAAGTCTCTGGACTAATTTGCTTGGCTGAAAATAGGAAAACAATTCTTATATCTAGTGTATGATTGTAATTGAATGTTGGATGTGAACTTATTTATACCTGTATTTATTGTGATCAATTGGAGCACCCTGCACTTTATATAAATCATAGAATCTTTTACAAATTTACTTAAAAAATTAAAAAATTAAATAATTATATTGTTGCACGGTGCACTTTAAGAAGATTCAGGTTAACAGATAATTTCTCTGGCAGGTTCTTGGCTTCTCTCTGTGTATATACTCTGCAGTGCCCCTCAATTGTTGCTACTGGCCTCGACCAGAGCCAGGGCCTTTTCAGTCCTGGCTTTGACCTAGTGGAACTCTCTGTTGTTGGATATGCGGGCCCCCCAAGATCTATCTTTTCGGTGGGCTTGCAAGACTGACATGTTCTGCCAGGCAAATGGTTGAGGCTGGCCTAATAGTCATCCAGAAGGCCTCCCAGCCGGCCTCTTGTCAGGGGGGCCATCTGATTATCTGGCCCCCTATGTGAGTTACAATGCAAACTGAATGGCCTGTTCCCCCACCTTCTTCCCATCTCCTGTTTATGACTGGCAGGGGTGGGCTGTAGGGTTGCTGTCTGGAGGTGTTTTTTATAGAAATGCTATGGTTTTATTGTAAATTATTGTTTTTTATTGCTGTAACCCACCCTGAGCCCTATTAATAAATCAAATAAAGCAAGCAAGCACTCTTGGGATTTAAGAAAATTGGATTAATACACCTGCAGAGGATCAGAAGTATTGATTCCGAATAATTTCCCACCGAAAACCAGCCAACTTTGAAGGTCTCCCGTCCAAATACTGTCTCTTCCTGGGACACCATATCTTTTGTGTTTTTTTAAATGTTAGTTTAAACCACAATGATTAACAAGCTACATAGAGACAACTTTTTTCAGTACAAATGGATGGATGAAAAAATTGGTGTCTGCTTTGTCACATTTTGTTGAATGAAAATGACACCTGTTCTTAAAGAAGCAATCTTTCCATGAATGCATAATCTAGTATAGTCATAAAGCAGTTGGGCAAGTTTTGGAGTAAGTAACTACTTTTTATTATAACACACACCACTATTTCAGACAAAACCAGTAGGTGTCATTATATCTCTAATGAATCCCTGTACCATCCTTGTAACTTAGGATGCCTTCCTCTGCTATTTTGCCATTATTTGAGTAGCTTCTAGGTCACTTTCTAGTTAGTTAACAGTCCACCAGAGTCAATGAAACTGTGTCTCCTTGCTGTTCTTGGGTTATTTTTCTTAAATGGGGGAAATGTGAACTTTAGTGCAGATTATTTAAAACATAGTTACCCAAATGGGTTCTTGCCATATTTATGAGCTTTTAAAATCATCTTCCCACCTAGAATAATAGATATAACTTCCCACAAGGATTATTAGAGAAAACAGAACTAGAAAGTTTTGCGAACCAAAAAATTAATTGGTACATGTATTTCCAATTAAAAAGTCTAGCTGACCAAATCAATTTCAAGAAAATACTGAATTCTCCTAAAACAGAGTTTGAATGCCTTCTAGACTCTCCAAAACTTAAAGGTAAAGGGCTGATTTCCAAACTTTACAACATATTACTATCCACTCACAAAGCCAAATAGTTAAAATACCAAATCAAATGGTCTCAAGATTGCCGAATTGAACAATCTATAGAGAGATGGAAAATGTCAGGCTCTGTCGGTTAGATCCCCAGTTACTTCACTGCAGACACTTCAAGAGTCCAGTTAAAGTTTCTTTATTAGAGATCGATCAGTATCAGTGCACTCAGACAACAGCATTGGCAGAAGTGATGTAAAGGGGAAAAGCAACGTTAGTTATAGGACAAAGATCCCGCCCTGGGATAAGGACCATTAGAATTTAGGCGTGCAGGGCCTAGAAGTTTGGGTGGTGTAGGGAGGGGAAGACAAGGATGAGCTCATTTCATGTCTCAGGGAGATACGGTTCCGACGGGCACTTCAAGGACACTTTCCCATGCCAATTAAGAAAGTGAAAGTAGCCACCTGCAAGATAAGCGATTCACAGCTACACAGTTGCACAGATATTTCTTTACACATTCTCAAAGACCCAGAATACAATACAGAGTATAATAAGCACACATGGCAGATAAGCAAGGCACATCTGACATACTGCCCCTCCCAAGATGCCCCTCCCTTCACAGTGGACCTGGTTTCTCCGGGTAAGTTTTGTGAAATCTGCCTACCAATTTGAGAGCATTAACATCAATAGCTTTTACCCTTTCCACATCACTTTTATTAAAGTGTACCCATTGAATCAAGTAAAACAGTTCACCCCTTTTCAATTTAGAGTCCAAAATGTCTTCAACTTCACAGTGTGGTTGTCCATTCACCATCGGGGCGGGGGGACTCCTCATTCCAGGTGTCATTTATCTGGGGGGGGGGTCTTTCTTCAGGAGGCTGAAATGAAATACAGGGTGGACATTTTTCAATTTTTGGGGGTAGTTTCACCTCCACAGTTTCTTCATTGATCACCCTAACCACCGGGAAAGGTCCTAGGAATTTCCACCCAAGTTTTTTACTTGGTTGGTCCCCCTACAGGTTCTTGGTGGATGTATACACATAGTCTCCCACTTGTAACCTCCATGGGTTTGGGTCCTTAGGTCAGCGGATAGGAAAGCCTGCCCTGATCGAAAGGGCACTCTGCTCCCCTCTTCTCGTAAATGCTTAACAATGCAACGTGCAGTTTCAGCCATCTCTGTCAGTAACTGGTTAACTGGGTGCCAGCACAGATAAACATTATTTCCTTGGTCATCAGTCCTTGTGTATGCATGCTGTGCTTAAATAAAGGAGCCACTGCCTGGCTAGAGAGAGACTAGCCTTTGCAGACTGATGCTCAGAATCACAACCCTATGTCGTGTCATTCCTACAAGTGGCGTAGCCGAACAGGGACACCCGCTCACCAACTCCTGGCATAGGTCCCGTGAGTGCACTCCTTCGTCATTGTCTCAGTGACCGCTTCATTGGTGAGTATGGGAGGACAATTTTCACATGCCCAGCGCAGGCATATTGAGGAACTCCAGTTCCTGGTTCAGAAGTCTGGCAGGACCGTGACTTCTAGTCAACTTCGCTCCTTGGTTCAGGAGCTTATTAAGCTCTGCCCCTGGTATCCTGAGGAGGGATCTCTCCGCCTCAAGGACTGGGAGAAAATTGGCCGGGTTCTCCATGCCCCGCCACGAGCTCATGTAGAATTGTTGCATACCTGGTATCAATGCAGGCATGCAGTGGAGAAGTTTACACCCGTTCCAATTGCTCAATTGTATAAGGAATGTCCACCAGAGTATGCTGAAGTGCAATTGCTTCCTCCAGCACCGCTCAGCTCTCCCTCCCCTCCACAACCTTCTGCACCTCCCGGTAAAGATTTTAATCCTCCACCTTCCGCTGGAGGAGTCCCAGGGGGGCTGGTGAGGGAGGTACTGGAACGAGAACTCAGGCAGGCAAAATCTGAGGATGTGGCAGAATTAACTGAGATGCTTGCTATCTGCCCAGTTCATCTTACTGACCAGGTTGATGCTCAGGGTCGCCAGATTGTGGAATATAAGCCTCTCTCTTATCCTGTTCTTACTGAGTTAAGGAAAGTGATTCGAGATATGGGATTGCAGAGCAGTTATGTACAGGGTATGCTTGAGGCTGTCATGCGTAATCATACCCTAGTTCCAGAGGATTGGAAAACCACGATTTGCATGCTTTTAACTCCTGCACAATATGTGGTTTGGGAAAGTGAGTTCCGCCAGCAGTGTGTATTAAGAGGCGCCAGTTCTGGCAGAGCTTACACTGCTGAGCAACTCTATGGGGCAGGAAATTTTAGTGACACCGATCATCAGATAATTTTACCTGCTGCCACTCTGGAGGTTTCTTCTAATTGTGCCTTTCGCGATTTTCAACATGTCCCCTCCTCTGGCAAACCCTCACAAACCGTTTCCAGCATTCGCCAAAAAGCCGCTGAGCCTTACACAGACTTTGTTAATCGCCTGCAGGAAGCCCTCAGGCGTCAAGTTGATAACGCTGACGCTCAAGAAGAGCTGTTACTTAAACTGGCTAAAGAGAATGCTACTTCTGAGTGCCGAAGGGTTATCGCCGGTCTGGGGAAAAACCCAGAGTTGGCAGACATGATTAGAGCTTGCCAAGATATAGGAAGTTCCTCTCATCAAGCCTTTTTGCTGGCTGCCGCTCTCCGTCAGGGGGGGAAGCCTGGGGGGAAATGTTTTAACTGCGGCAAGCCTGGTCATTTTGCAGCAGAATGTCAGGATCCTGGGGGTGGAGGTGTAAAACCAAAACCTACCAGCCCAACTGGAAATGGAAAACCCCCCACACTTGTAGCTTTACAGCAGCTTCTGGGTACTCTAAATTGGGTCCATCCTTCTTTTGCTCTTCCTGCCAGTCTCCTAAGCCCCCTGTTCTCTTCACTGACCACTGCAAAACATCCAAGTGATGTTATTCAAGCCTTGTAATCAGTTAATGGCATTCTGGCTCAGCAGTATGTCGATCAGATTCCTTCCATGAATTCAGGATTTTCCTTGTGCATTCTTCCTACCCCTCAGACTCCTATAGGAGTTTTAGCAATTTCTCAAGAGTCTCGCCCTTTTCTGGTTGAGAGAGATGATATCCTGGTGGTGGCCCCTATCACCCCCCCCCCCCCGAATGGATAGGAGAACTGTCCCAAAGTCTCCAGTGTTCCGGACTTGCAGTGGCTCCAGAAAAGATTCAGTCATGCCACCCATATGTGTATCTAGGTCATAGGATGCTGCAAGCATACGCAGCTCCAGTTGTGCCTCGTCTCCAGTTCCCAAATCCATGCACCCTGGTGGCTCTCCAAAAGCTTCTAGGCATCCTTAACTGGGCTCGTCCGTTTATTTCTTTACCTACCAATCTTTTGAGCCCATTGGTTTCCTTGCTTATTACTGTGAAAAATCCCAGCGCTCTTATCACTGCTCCCCTGCAAGCCCAGGCAGCTTTACAACAGGTAAATGGGATTTTAGCTCCACAGTGTGTCAATAGACTCCCCGCAGTGCTGCATCTTGGGCAAGTCTTTCTTGTAGAATGGTTGTATCTCTCTCATGGCTCTCATCAAAATATTCTTCTGTATCCACATGCCATGGCTGATCTCTGTGCTATGGCACGAGAGTGTGCTATTGAGCGGACTGGTCATGATTTGCTGTCTCTAACTATGCTTTTCCCTAAAAATAATTCCAATCACCTCCTGTGTACTTCTCTGCAGTTTCAGATTGCTCTTGCAGACTTTGTGGGGGAAATCCTTTTTCATTTACCTAAAGATCATCGCTTCTCTCTCCTACAATCGGTACCTATTTTCCTTCAATCTTTACAATCTTCTCAGCCGCTGTGCGCAGCTGCCACGGTTTTCTCTGATGGTGGCTGCTCCAGAGGAGCTATTGTTTTTCAGAGCGAAGGTTGCTGGATTACTAAATATTCTGCAAACCAGGCCTCTCCCCAGCGAGCGGAGCTCACTGCGGTTATCCTTGCATTTCACACCTTTGCCCGGCAACCATTTAATCTCAACTCTGACTCCCACTATGTTTGTAAACGAATCAGCTGTCTTCCTGGTGCTTATCTGGCTCCCTGCATCGATTCTAATCTTATAGCTCTGTTCCTCACTCTAAAATCTCTCCTTGAACAGTGTTCTCATCCCTTTCATGCTGCTCACATCCGCAGTCATACCTCCTTGCCTGGACCCTTATCGGAGGGCAATGCGCGTGCTGATACTGCTGTCCATTCTGTTTTCTGATCCCATCTCCAGTCAACAATTTTTTCACCAGAATGCCAAAGGCCTCGCTCAGTTATTTAATATTCCTCTATCAGAAGCCCAAGCCATTGTGTCAGCGTGCCCTCACTGTGCAGGCTTTTCTCACATCCCCAAAGGGGGGGGGGGTCAATCCTCGTGGCCTAGGGCCCAATGTGCTTTGGCAAATGGATGTGACTCATGTTCCTGACCTCTCCCCATGGAAGTTTGTTCATGTATCTATCGGTACCTTTTCTGGAGCGCTTTGGGCCACTCCTCAGAGGGGAGAAACTGCTTCTCATGTTATTTCCCATCTCCTCGCTGCCATCACTATTTTAGGCCATCCACGGAGGTTAAAAACTGATAATGCCCCTGCTTACTGTTCTTCTACCCTTCAGCAGTTTTGTGATCAATGGAATATTTGTCTTTCTTTTTTTTTATATATAATTTTTTATTTTCAATATCTAACATACAACTACTACATACATACATACCCTACAAAACAGTAACTACAAAAGACTACAATAGCACAAGGGATAGGAAAGAGGAGAGAAAAAAGAGAGAGGGAGGGAGGGGTGGAAAAAAAGGGAAGGTACCCTACAAACACTAAACACTACATTTCTGTTTTCCCTTCATACTGCCATTATTCAAAAGTTAAAGCTTTATATTATATTGATGGAGTGGTTGACCTTACTAAATGCAAATTACAATTTAATTTCAAGTTAAATTTTTCTTCCCCTCCTGGGTCCCGGACGGAGTTCTCTCTGCGCAACTGCAGCCGCAGTGCTCGTTTCCTCCCCCTCCCCCTCAGACTTCTCCTTTTCGTCTTGCTTGGTGCACTGGAATTCTGGGTTCCTGTCCTCAAAATCCCTTAGTTGATCTTCTGATAATATCTTAAAGGCTTGATCTTTATGGGTGAACCAGATTCCTTCCGGAAATAACCATTTGTACTTTATTCCACGTTCTCTCAGAAGAGCTGCGAACTTTTTATACTTAAAACGTCTTTTCCGGACTAGAAATGGGACGTCTTTCAATATCTTAATTTTGTTGCCCAAGAAGTCCAAATCTGCATTGTATGAATTGTATAGGATAGTGTCCCGGATCCTCTTAGATGAAAAATCGATGATGATCTCGCGCGGCAACTGACGCTTCATTGCATACTTTGAAGTAGCCCGACGGGCTTCCAAAATGGCGCTTTTAACTTCTTCTTTAGTTGCCCTCGCGGGTGTCGCCAACAGTTCCGAGACAAGACCCCGTAAGTCCTCGTTTTCCTCCTCTTTCACATTCTGGAGGCGCAAAATTGTCTGTGTTCGTTCCACTTGTAGCCCGATCAACTGATTCTCCACCAGTTTAAGCTCTTTATTCGTAGCCTTCACGAGTGACGCACTTTCCCGAGCAGACTTCTCTGCCCCCCCCGCTGCTTCCTTGATGGTTTTCACTTCGCTCTCAATTAAGCCCACCCTTTGATCTGTTTCATTCAGCTTGTCAACAAAGGGTTTTATAGCTTCACCAACCGCCCTCCGTACAATTTCCTCCAGCGATTCTCCCTTTAAGGCAGCCGAAACTGACTTGCCAAGGGCGGGACTTTGTTTTTTTGTTGCCATTTTAGGGGGGGGGGAACCGCCAACCAGATTCTGAAACTCAGAGAAGGGGAAGAACGAGCCTTCTTAGCTTCAGATCCCACCACTCCTTCGCGTGCGCTTGTAGTAACAGAAGGGATTCGCTTACTTGTAGGCTCTCGCCTAGTTCTGCTCTTTGCCGTTTCTCATGGCCCGGCAGCACTCGAGGTGCCGCGCACGTCCGCCGGCCTCCGTAGGGACAAACGGGCAATTAACCCCCCGCATTGATTCCGGGGGGCTCTTCCCGCAGCGTCCCGGACCCAGCCTCCCTCACTGGGAGTTTTGGGGGCTAATCTTCGCAGATCAGCCGCCCGGACAGGGTGCTCGGCCGCTTCCTCTCGAGCCAGCGAAGAGGAGCGTCCGACATGGCGGAGAAAACGAAACCGAATCCCGGAATATTTGTCTTTCTCATGGCATCCCATATAACTCCACGGGTCAAGCTATTGTTGAACGGGCTAATCGTTCCTTCAAAACCCTGTTGCAAAAACAATTAAAACAGGGGAAATATAAAACCCCCAATTTATCAAACATTACACAGCAAGTCCATAAAGTTCTTTTTACTTTGAATCAATTAAATTTCTCTCAAACCCCAAGAACCATGCCTCCTTCTCCCTATGATAGGCATTTTTGTGAATGACCACGGCTGCCCCAGCCATTGGTGTTCTATCGAGACCTGCCTGATCGGACGTGGTTGGGTCCTGTTCCCTTAATAACCTGGGGCCGAGGGTTTGCTTCTGTTCTCACTCCTACAGGTCCTTTGTGGGTTCCAGCGAGGTGTGTCCGGCCGGCACATGGCGTGGCATCAAGTGACAACCAACCCAGTGCCCGAGATGGAGAAGGTCAGCCTGGAGCAAGCTCAGCAACCCTTCCACCCCCTTCCGAAGGGGCCGAGGGCACCGCGGGCCCCACTGGTGACGTGGGAAGCTGTCAAGCAAACGACCCACAAAGCGCTACAGGTCCTACAGGCCAACAATCAACCGGAGACGCCCGAGAATCTGTGTGCTACCATCTTTGCAGTTATAACTGCCAATTCACTTCTCATTCTGTGTGTGCTGTTTTGTTTTCTGACCCCTGTCCAGGCAAATTCGTTGCCTGACCGCCTGCAATATAATCTTTGGGAATGTCTCGCAAAGCAGGTTAACGTTTCCTCCTTTTGTCTGAAAGAATCCACTGATATGCACATGCTTTTAGCTTCTTGTTTAATCCCAGTATGTACCCCTTTGTCCTATCTGTTGAATGATACTAACCTTAAGATGTTTATAGACCGAACACAAATTGGGTACCAGCACATGTATGATTGGGGAACTACTTCCTATCAATTACCCTCTGACGCTGTGTCATTGTATACTCCTTTTATAGCTTCTAATAGCACTGCCAACCAGACTACGTGCGCACGCATTGTGAATTGCTCAACCAACCCCAAAAAGCCTCACTGTCTGTCAGTTGGCCCAAATGTTATTAATTGTTCCACTGTTGAAAATGTAACTTTTGCCTTTGCTTACACTAGTTTGCCCCCTGGATGGTTTTTCTCTTGCGGTTCCTGCACCTTCAGCTATATTCCTGCCAATTTGTCTGATACTGTTTGTTGCTTAAGTCGTCTTACTGTTGTACTCCCTGCCAAAGAAGATTTGTTAATCCCCACTCAAAGACATCGGGCAGCCCCGCTAGATTCCAGCTGTGACTCTATAGTGAATCTCCTAAGCGATGCTGAGGCCGTGGCCCTTGCAGCCTCTCTAGTTGGCATTCCAGCGCTCACCATTGTGAACCATCAAACTCTTAGCAAAATAGCTTGCAGCCTGGCAAAGACAATTAATGCAACTTCTATTGCAATTGCTGCCCTGAATGCTGAGCTTATAGAGCTCAGACGTGCTGCTTTGGACAATTGCGCTGCCATTGATTATTTGCTGTTATTGCACCATCTAGGTTGTGAATCTGTTAAAAATATGTGTTTTAATGTGTCTGATAATTCACAAAAAATATCTGTGCAATTGGACAATTTACATAACCTAGCTTCTGTTATTAAGCAAGAACTGTTACCTTCTTGGTGGGCCTCAGTATGGTCCTGGCTGCCTACTGGGTGGTTTGGTCTCCTTGTCCAATATAGAATTGGATTTATAGTATGTTTAATTCTAATTTGTTGCCTGTTAGTGTCTCCCTGCTCTTGTATCTATGGGGTCGAGGATGATTGCTAAACAACCTCACGTATATCCACTAATGGCATTATTACAAGCTGCATGCATCTGATGTTGGATCCAATCTAGAGTCAGATACTGAACAGGACTGCTTATTGTAAATTGATTCCTGCTCCTAATAAATAAAAAGAAAAAGAGTGGAGTGTGGGTCCTTAGGTCAGCGGATAGGAAAGCCTGCCCTGATCGAAAGGGCACTCTGCTCCCCTCTTCTCGTAAATGCTTAACAATGCAATGTGCAGTTTCAGCTGTCTCTGTCAGTAACTGGTTAACTGGGTGCCAGCACAGATAAACATTTTTTCCTTGGTCATCAGTCCTTGTGTATGCATGCTGTGCTTAAATAAAGGAGCCACTGCCTGGCTAGAGAGAGACTAGCCTTCGCAGACTGATGCTCAGAATCTTCAACCCTGTTGTGTCATTCCTACACATGGGTCACATCTTTTTTTTTGTCTGCCTATCTTTTATAATCCTCTTTTGCTTTGTCCAGATTTTTTTTATCACTTCCCATTGAGCTACTAATCTGGACCACCAGTCTCTCAAATCCCCCCTGGGGATCTTCTGGTGGACTTTGAGCAAACAGCATGGCCTTCTCCTCATATCCATGAGCCACCATAAAGGGAGACGCCCCAGTAGAAATATGTACTGCATTGTTATAAGAATATTTGGCAAAAATTAAAAATGCTGTCCAGTTATCTTATTGGTAATTAACATAGCATCTTAGGAATTGTTCCAACATTTTATTAACCCTTTCGGTTTGCCTGTCAGTCTCGGGATGATAGGTGGAGCTGAGCCCCTGCTTGATCCCTGCTACTTGCAGGAGGTCCCGCCAGAACTTGGCAACGATCTGCCTTCCCCTGTTGGAAATCACTTTCTCTGAGAATGAATGTAATCGGACTATGTACTGCATGAACATGTACTGCATATCCCCCATCCAGTATTTGTGCTTCACATTTTTGTAGCCCAGATGTGATACTGTGCATTTATCTATGTTGAATTGCATCCTGTTCACAACCACCCACTTCTCCAAAGTATTCAGGTCTTGTTGAATTTTAACTCTATCTTCTTGGGTGTTTGCCACTCCTCCCAATTTGGTATCATCAGCAAATTTAATGAGTAGCCCATTTACCCCTTCATCCAGATCATTGATAAAAATATTGAAAAGTACCGGGCCCAAAACCAAGCCCTGTGGCACCCCACTAGACACCTCCCTCCAATCTGATGAAACACCATTGACCACCACTCTTTGAGTGCAGTCCTCTAACCAGTTCCCTATCCACCAAACTGTCCTATAGTCCAGTCCGCAGTCTTCCAGTTTACCCATTAGAATGTCATGGGGAACCTTATCAAAAGCTTTACTGAAATCCAGGTAAATCACTTTGACAGAGTTCCCACAATCCAGTAAGCTCGTCACTTGATCAAAGAAGGAAACCAGATTGGTCTGTTGGGGACAAAACCATGTTGACTTCCCTGGATCACTAAGCGGTCCTTCAAATGCTTACAGATGCCCTTTAAAATCTGCTCTAATATCTTCCCAGCAACAGAAGTCAGACTGACTGGCCTATAGTTTCTCAGGTCATCCTTCCCTTTCTTAAAAATTGGGATAACATTCGCTCTTCTCCAATCTTGTGGCACATCCCCAGTCCTCCAGGAGACCTTGAAGATGATGAACAGAGGCTCTGCAAGTTCTCCAGAAAGTTTTTTGAGCACTCTTGGGTACACGCCATCCAGCCCAGGGGATTTGTATTCGTCCAGTGCAGCCAGGTTCCTCTCCACAACCTCTCTGTCAATGTCAACTAGCTCCCCAAGTGTCCTGTCACATTTTCTACTATCTCTGGATGTGCCTGAGTTCTTCAGGGAGAAGACAGAGGCAAAAAAGTCATTAAGTCTGTCTGCTTTTTCTCTGTCCTCCATCAGAGTCTCTCCTTCCACTCCCAACAGTGGTCCAATTGCTTCTTTTACCTTGTGTTTGCTTCTTACATATCTGTAGAATTTTTTCTTATTGTAGCGAGCCCCCTGGCCAGACCCAGCTCATAGTGAGCTTTGGCTTCTCTGATGGCTGATTTGCACTACCTAGTAACCCTCATATATTCCTCTTTAGAGGGCTGTCCTTCTCTCCATTTCCTTAACATTTCCTTTTTCTCCCTTAGCTTATTCTGGAGATCTCTGTTCATCCACATCGGTTTCTCGGAGCCCTTACCATGTTTCCATCTTGCTGGAATAGTGAGGGCTTGAGCTTGCAAAAGCTCATGTTTGAGAAGAGCCCACCCTTCACTTGCTCCTTTCCCTTTCAGCATACTCCCCCACGGAATGACTCTCATCAAGCCTCTGAGTTCATTGAAGTTGGCTCTATGAAAATTTAACCTATGAGTCTGGCTACAAACTTCCTTGGCCCCCCACAGCAACTGGAATTCAAGAAGGACATGGTTGTCTGGGCTTGTCGCTGCTGCCGCTGGGTGGGGCGGCAGCTGGGCCGGCCCTGATGTCAGAGGGGTGCCAGGGATGCTGCAGGACCCTGCTCTGTGGAAGGAGAGGTGGTATACATCACCCAGACTCCCTCTCAGTCCACTCGCTGGCCTGCTCAACCTGGCATGCTTACTCCCTGTGTCCTCCATCATCTCCTCCTCCCAGGACTCTCCTCCAAGCCTCCACTCTCTCACTGCTCTGCTCCCTCTCCACACCATCACTCCTTACTCACACCCACCACCCCAGAGCTCTCCCCAGCCAGCCTTTATAGGGCCTTCTCTCACCGCCCCACCCTCCTTGCAGGTCCTGCCTGCCAGGCCACACCCCTCCCTGGCCTTCCAGCGTTGGTCTGGGCTGTCTCAAGCTGCTGCAGTTGGGGTAGCTGGCTGTTCTGCCTGGATCAGCAACAGCTGCGTCATGTAGGCTGGCCGCAGACACCCCCCACTTGGCTTTGACTTGTGCGGGTCGGGGTCGGCCTCAAACATGCGGGACATAAAGTCCGCGTCCACATATCACGCCCCCTGGTGGTATTTGATGGTAAATTGGAAGAGCAGAAGGGAGAAGTACCACCGCAGCACCCTGGGGTTGTGCGCCTTCATGCGATGGAACCACTGCAGGGGCGCGTGGTCCGTCAGCAGTACAAAGGGGTTGTTGACCAGGTAGTACTGCAGGGCCCCCACTGCCCACTTGACCACTAGGGCCTCCCGCTCCACCGTCGCATAGCGCTTCTCTGTGGGCTGTAACTTCCGACTCAGGAAGAGAATGGGGACGTCCACTCCGTCACGCTCCTGCGTCAGGACAGCCCCAAGGCCAGTGTCCAAAGCGTCTGTGGCCAGCGTGAAGGGTCGGTCAAAGTCCGGGTTCCACAAGGCCGTGGCGTTAGAGAGGGCCGACTGCAAGTCTTTGAAAGCTGCCTCTAGTTCTGGGGTCCACCAGACTTGGTTGGGCATCCCCTTCCTTAAGCAGTCTGTCAGGGGTGCCGCTCGGAAGGCAAAGTGGGGGATGAACCACCCATAATACCCCAGCAGTCCCAGGAAACGTCAGACCTGCTTCTTGGTCTGGGACTGTGGGGCATCTGCCCCACAGTCTGAGGCCACCTTGTCTAGCGGTGGTCTGACCTGGCCTCCCTCGACCAGAAAGCCCAGGTATTGGAGTTCCTGGAACCCCAAATGGCTCTTCTTTGGGTTGGCCCGTAGTCCGGCCTGTTGGAGGGCCTTCAAGACAGCTTCCAGGTGCTGGAGGTGGGTGGGCCAGTTGGGGCTGAAGATAATGATGTTATCGATGTACACCATTGCGTATGCCCGGCATTCCCCCAGCACTTGGTCCACCAGCCGCTGAAATGTGGCAGCCGCTCCATGGAGGCCGAACGGCATCTTCTTGAATTGGAAGAGGCTTTGTAGGGTGTTGAAGGCTGTTTTCTCCCGATCCTCCAGCCATACAGGCACCTGCCAGTAGCCCTTTGTTAAGTCCAGGGCCGATAGGTAGTGGGCGGACCCCAGGTGGTCCACTAGCACATCCACTCGGGGCATGGGGTAGGCATTGAACTGGGCCACCTTATTTAGCTCGCGATAGTTGACGCAAAATCGGGTGGTCCCATCTGGCTTGGGCACCAAGACTATCGGACTCCTCCAAGTGCTCCGCAAGGGTTCAATTACCCCAAGCCTGAGCATCTCATCCATCTCCTTTTCCACCCCCCCCCACCGCTTCCTGGGGATGGGGCTCCATGTAGCCCGCGCTGTCTGTCCAGAGTCCGTTGGGATGGCATGTTGGATCAGGCTCATGCTGCCGGGCCTGCGGGACAAGACGCCGGGTACCCGGGCCCATAGGTCTTGTAGCTGGGCCCGTTGAGTCGGGTTGAGCTGGGGGTCCACCTTGGGCTCCTCGAACTCTGGACCTTCTGTGGTCCAAGGCAGCTCACTGGATGGCAGATCCAGGGGGTCCTCGGCCAAGCCGCAAGCGTCTACCAGTCACTCATGCCACCACTTTAGCAGGTTCATGTGCAGGGTCCTCTGTCGGCGCTGGCCCGCCCTGCACTGCAACTCGTAGGTGGTGGGGCCCAGCACCCTCCGAATTTGGTAAGGGCCCCTCCACGGGTCCCCCTCCTCCCGTGGGAACCCCAAGTGGTGTACCAGGACCTTCTCTCCGGCCTGGGAGGTCCTCATCCTTGCGCCCTGGTCGTAGGCAGCCTTCTGCTTTGTCTGGGCATAGGTTAGCCGGCGGTTTTCCTCTGCCTGGGACTGCTGCACCCACTTGCAGAGCTGGCTCACGTACTCCTGTATGGGGGGAGTGGGGCTGCTGGCACGGGGACTCCACCATTCTGCCAACTGAGAGAGCATCCCCCGCGGCTTGCGCCCGTATAGCAGCTCGAAGGGGCTAAAGCCAGTGGAGGCTTGCGGGGTCTCCTGGAGGGTGAACATGAGGGGGTCGATGTATAGGTCCCACTGGTGAGGCTTGTCCCACGTCATCTTCCTCAGGGTTCCTTGACGGTCTGGTTCAGGCGCTCTGCCAAACCATCTGTTTGTGGGTGGTAAGCCGAGGTGAATACCCGCCAGATCCCCAAATTCCAGCAGAGTTGACGCATGGCTTTGGCACGGAATGGCCCTCCCCAATCCGTCAAAATTTCATCAGGCAGTCCCATCATTGCGAAAAGCTTGGACAGGGCCCGTATCATCCCCGGGGTCTGCATCGTCTTCAGCGGGATGACTTTGGGGAACCGCGTGGCATAGTCCACAACCACCAGGGCAAAGCGGTGGCCCCGGGGTGTGCACGGCAGCTGGCCAATAAATTCCACTGTGATGCGTTGGAAGGGCATCTCCATGATGGGCAATGGGGAGAGGGGGGCGTTTGGCGGGCGTCGTGCTGCCACCCGCTGATAGGTGGGGCACGAGCGGCAGTGGGCCTTCACGTCTGCGTTCACTGAGGGCCAGAAGAACCGCTTGAGGACCTTCTTCAGGGTCTTGCAGTGCCCCAGGTGCCTGGCCTAAGCTCATGGGCCATGCGGAGGACTTCCGCCCGGTAGGCTGCCAGCACCAGTAGCTGGCGGACCTCTCCCTGGCCGTTCAGGGCACGGGCCAGGCGGACCCACACCCCTCCTTGCTTCTCGATGCAGGGAAGCCGTTGGGACCTCCGCTCGTCCCACACTTGCTCCTCCTCATGAGCTGCTGTCTCCTGCAAGTGCTGCAAGGACTCTGCCCGAGCTGCTTGGAAGGCCGCCATCAGCTTCCTCCACATCCCGTCCAGGTGTTCCTCCAGCCACTGTCCGAGCTTTGCTGGGGCTGCGGCGTTGGGATGCATCCCTTTGACCGGTACCTGCATCAGAACGACCTTCCCCGTATGGGCCACCAATTTGTCAGGGCTTCTTGCTGCTGCTGCTGGGCGGGGTACCGGCTGGGCCGGCCCTGACGTCAGAGGGGTGCCAGGGATGCTGCAGGACCCTGCTCTGTGGAAGGAGAGGTGGTATACATCACCCAGACTCCCTCTCAGTCCATTCGCTGGCCTGCTCAGCCTGGCATACTCACCCCCTGTGTCCTCCATCATTTCCTCCTCCCAAGACTCTCCTCCAAGCCTCCACTCTTTCACTGCTCTGCTCCCTCTCCACACCATCACTCCTTACTCACACCCACCACCCCAGAGCTCTCCCCAGCCAGCCTTTATAGGGCCTTCTCTCACCGCCCCACCCTCCTTGCAGGTCCTGCCTGCCAGGCCACACCCCTCCCTGGCCTTCCAGTGTTGGCCTGGGCTGTCTCAAGCTGCTGCAGTTGGGGTAGCTGGCTGTTCTGCCTGGATCAGCAACAGCTGCATCATTTAGGCTGGCCGCCAGGCCTCTTTGGCTGAGCTGATTACTAAAAGTAGGCCCAGCTGTGGCCCCTTGGCTGGCTGCCCAGCTCTTCCCACAGAATGCCTTCAGCAGCTTCACCTGGAGGGGCTTGGTTCTGAGCATCTCCTGAGCCAGGTTGCTGTCTTCAGGCTGAGGTGGAGGCTGGGGTGTGGTTCTGAGCTGCTGTGGCTGCTTCTCCTCTCTGCCAGGTAAGAGCTCTGTTTGGGCAGCTGCTGGGTCCTTGTTCCCCCTGCTTTTGCCCTCTCCCTCTGCTCTGCTGAGCCCCCTATTGCCCCCCTGGAGGGTGGGTCTAGCTGGTGTCTCTCTGCCTCCTCTAGCCCTCTGATGCCCTGGCCCTTTGCCCGTTTCCCCGGGTGTAGGTGGGTTCTGACCCTGGTTGCTGGCTGGGGCGGCAGGGCTGCTGTCTCCCAGTTGCCACCCTCCCAGCAAGTCCGGGGGCTGAGGCCCAGACCCTGGACAATGGTCACTTCCCCCTAAGGTCCTCACCACTGTCACCCTATCTACCAATTCTTCCCTGTTGGTTAATATTAAGTCTAGTATGGCCGAGCCCCTTTTAGCTTCCTCCACCATTTGTAAAAGGAAGTTATTGGCCAGGCAGGTCAGGAAGTTGCATGATTCTTGTCACTTTGCTAAGCTTGTCTCCCAGCACGCATTGGGGAAGTTGAAGTCACCCATAAGTATAAGGTTCTGATGTCTGGATACTCTACTGATCTGTTCAAGGAGGGCAGCATCCATTTCCTCTCCCTGGTCAGGCAGTCTGTAGCAGACTCCAACAACAATACTGTTTGTTCTTCCCTTATTTTCACCCATATACTTTCCCCTGGGCTGTCAACCACGTTCTCCAGAACTTGTTGACAATCAAGCCCTCTCCTCACATACAATGCCACTCCTCCTCCTCTTCTACCTTTACGTTTTTTTCTTGAACAACTCATACCCATCCACTACCACATTCCAGTCATCGGAATCATCCCACCAAGTCTCAGTAATTCCTACTATATAGTAGCTCTCTGTTTGCAAGAGAAGCTCAAGCTCTTCTTTCTTATTACCCATACTTCAGGCATTGGTATATAGGCACTTGTAGCCTCGTACCTTTGTTTGATCTGTCCTACCCAGGTGGGCCCATGCTGTTATCACTTCTTCATTGAAATAGCCATGTTGATCATCCCCTTCCCCTTGTGGTATCAGTTTAAAGCTCTCCTGATGAAGCTTTCCAGGTTCTTTCCAAACATTTTCTTCCCTGACTTTGAGAGGTGAAGCCCATCATGTGCTAGAAGGCCTTCTCTAAGAAAACTTATCCCATGGTCCCAGAATCCAAAGCGCTTCTGCTGGCACCACCACCTCAGCCAACGATTCACCTTGAGTATGGTCTGCTCCCTTTGCATTCCTCTTCCTTTGATAGGAAGGATAGAAGAGAATACCATCTATGCCCCCACTGACTTCAACTGCCTTCCAAGAGCTTCATAGTCCTCTTTAATCCTTGGGAGAAGTCTGGCCAAGTTGCAAAAGTCATGCAGTAGCAAGTTGCTTAGGTGAACTGTATGTCATGCAAGTTGCATGTAGGTTGTATGTGGGCCTGGTTGAATTGTGTGGCATCATGTCAGCTAGTAGACACTGCTGCACATGGGTGAGTTGCACAAATTGCACAATACCAAATTTCCAGGTGATTGCTCCTGGCCCTGGTCCCAATGAGTCCTCCCTGTGTGGCAGAAGGAAGAGGAGCAGGGATGATCTGGAAGGCCAAAACAGCCCTGGAAACGGTCCACCCCCTACAGTTTACTGACAGAAATCAAGATTTGAAGGCAGGCAATGTTGTTTTAGCAACCCCCACAACAGGCACTGAATTCTTCTTTCTTAAAGGTACAGATGTTACTTCTATTGTTTGGGGGAGTTAATCTCCAAGCAACTCAAAAAGCCCACCTTCAGCTGGGTTCAACAGAGCTTGGGAGATAGGTTGGCTATGATCAGTATTGGGATGGGAGATCACCAAGGAAGCCTGGGGTGCTAAACAGAGGAAGGAAATGGCAAACCGCCTCTGCACATCTCTTCTGGGAACACCCCATTGAGGGGGTTGCCATGAGCCACTTGTGACTTGATATGTTCTTCTTCTTAACTCCTCCCCAATTTTTTTTTAGATTTCAGATTTATTTGCAAACCTAGGACTTTCCTCAGGTTTGCAGAAAGATCTATCTAGTTTGTTCATGGCACCCACCTCTGGATTTAGGTATCCACAAATGGGGTCATGTTGAGAATTAGATATATTGATGTGGGGGACTCACAAGGATTTGTGTGGGGCATCTCATTTCCCCCTCCCCCAATATTTTCTCTTTCTCTTCCCTGAAAGACCCCATAGCCGTTTCCTTTTTAATGCTTCCTTCTTTCCTTCCCACCCACCCATCAGCCAACCTTTATCCACCAAAAGGGTTGCCAGTCTCCAGGTAAGGCCTGGAATTCCTTTCTTAAAGCTACAGGTATGACTTTTATTATTTGGGGTTTTTACCCCCCCATTATATTTTTGTAAGGATTTCAGATGTTTCTGTAAACTTTTCCCCTTTTCCAAGTTTGTAGAAAGCAATGTCTTGCCTGTACATGGTTCCAATCTCTGGATTTAAGTATCTACTGATTTTATTATGTTGAGAATTAGCTATATTGAAAAGTGGGGGAACTTGAAAGAATTGTGGAGGGCATCTCATCCCCCATTTCCTTTTTTCCTTCCACTAATCCCCCATAGTGTGTGTCTTTTTTCAGCTTCCTTCTCTCCTACCAGCGAACTTACCTTTACCTGCTCCCTGTCTTCCACTTTCCCACCCTCCCTCTCCCTGGCTGCCTGTCCCTGGGTACATTCTGAGCCATTCCAGCCTCAGCGCCAGGCTGGGCCTGGTATTGCAGTGCCAGATTTCAGGCCAGATCCAGTTGTGTGGTGCTGGCCACCAGGGGCAGACCCAGTTGTATAGTGAGGAACCTGCAAGGACTTGAGTGGGACAACTTACTTTTACCTGTATCTCCCCTCTCCAGACTATTTCTTCATTTTCTTTTCCAGGCAACCCTCATGTCCTCACCTTTCTATCTTTTTCTCTTTCCTACTCACCCCCAACCAACATTTTATCAGCACCCCCCCCTTCTTCAGCTATATTTATTATTTATTCACTTCATATATACATATATACTTTCTCCACAATGGAAACCCAAAGCAGCTTACATCATTCTACACTCTATTTTATCATCACAACAAAACTGTGAGGTTGGTTAGACTGAGAATTAGTAACTGGTCCTAGGTCACTCAATGTGCCTCCATGGCAGAATGCAGATTCAAACCTGGGTCTCCCAGATTCTAGTCTAAAAGTCTAACCACTACACCACACTGGCACTCATGGGGTGGCTTGCTGTTGAATAAGTAGCAAGCAGCCAGTCATGGAAGTTGCATAGTATCAAGTCACTCAGTAGTTGCTGCCAGGCCTATCCCCAATGAGTCCTCCTTCAAAGTCCAAAGCGGCCCTTGAAAAAGCCCTGCTCCACCCTTTTACTGTCAGAAATCAAAGATGGCAATAATGTTGTGGTTGCCTAGCAACTGTTTTTCTGTACACCTGGGGCTTTTTTCAGGTTTCTAGAAAGATTTGTCTCATCTGTCCATGGCTCTGATCTCCAGATTTAAGTCTCCACAGATGAGCCACCAGAATTAGATATATTGATTATCTCTTGACATCTAACTCCTGAAACAAGCAAATTGGTGAAATAATTCCAGATAGAAAGGACCCAAACAGATCTATAGGCACACGCTTAACACTGTTATTGAAATCACAACCTATTAATAGCTTGTAATAGAATTTTGCTTTCAAACAAAGTCAGATTTTGGTTAGCCCTGGATTATCTGTACTGGATCAAAGCATAGCTCTTGAAGTAACTGAAACCAATTTATTAATAAGTAGTTGATAAACTTAGCAGTTTTCTAAATCTGATGTGGTAGGTAATTTAAATCTAAGATCTTGAAAGCAGACCCTGCAGTAGATGCCTAACTCATATTTTCAGTAAGAGCTGTAAACCAAAAGACTTACATGTCTTCTCATTAAAGATTTCTTATTAACTATGGTTGCACTGCATGTTCCTGAGGTGTCTGCCTTTCAGTCAGTGTAACATGAGGATGTAAACAAGACATGTGGAGGTGAGAAACCTATAATCTGTCTTCTGGATCTGCACTCTTCTTGGCTTGTGAAATTGGTTAGAGATAGACTGATGTGGCAGTTGTCCTTGTGGAGGATGTCTGTGACTTTAAAAGAGGCAATAGTAAGACCATAATTAAAGAAAACTTTTCTAAATCCCTCTAAGTTAAACAGTTCAAATCTGCTGTTTTTGAGTAAATTTTTTGAGAAAATGCTAATGAAGCACTGTATGAGACTGGCTGAAAAGGATCAAGATAATATGGATTCTGATGGGATGGAAACTGTTTTAAGTCACCTTGTTAGATGATCTTTGGTGGTCTGCTGACTGGTGTAGTGAAAAACTGAAATTCAATCCAGACAAGACAGGCATGCTATGGGTAAGAAGCAAAGCTGATATCGACCTACAGCTTATTCTGCATGAGGTTGCAATTGCCCCTGAAAGAGTAGGGGTGTGTAGCTTGAGGATAAGCAGAAGAGAAGGTGAAGGTGGAGTGTCTCAGTACTTGCCTCACTTTTCAGGAAATAAATAAATGGCATGCAGATTATTACTATAATTATATAAACAACAAAAGTGATGTATTGCAAGCTGGAAAAAGAAAAGATGTATGACAAAGGTATTTAGTTAATATGAATGAATTAGAAGTCAGTGGTGGCTGATGACATACACCCCAAAGTGCTACAGTAATTAGCTGATGAAATTTCATTAACATTGGGAACCAATAGAAGGAAACATGAAGTCAAAGCTGACTAGAAAAGAGTAATACAAATTATACTAAAATAAGGGTAGATACCAGTGGTTTGCACTGAAAAAAAATTCTATTTGGATCCAGAGCTTCCAGAGGAAGCTTATTGTTTTTTGTCTGGATGGGGCATTTTTGGCTTGGTTCTAATCCATTTGGCTTTTTTATTATCATGAGTTTTGGCCCCACTCTTTGCAATGAGGGCTTCCAGGCACTTTGGGGCAGCTGTTTTTCACTTAACAGCACCAAAATCGCACAGAACACAGCCCTCCCTCTAAATTATCGACCCACCAAGTTTTTCTTTAGTTACACTACACCCACACCCACCACCACCATGGACCCTGAAGAAGGCAAGTGTTTGTGGGTGCACACTATGGCAGGAAACTGGCTGCCAAAGAGGTAGTGGGACGGTGGTGACATTAAAAACAATCTATGTTTCCCCCATAAGTTTTCCTTTTGCTGTGGGCAGGCAGGATTGTTTTGGAAGAGTGGTTGAATAGTTTGCAGGATGGAGGAGGGGAAAGAAATCCTAATCTGGTCTACTCAGATGTACGTCTCATGTTAGTCAATAGTGTGCTTACTCCCAGGTAAGTGTCTTTAGAATTGCAGCCTGTGATTGAAGATTGCATATTTCCCCTTCCAAAGGTTCAGAGCAGATAGGTGAGGAGGGGGTCTCCCCTTTAGAGAACCTGATTGGCAGGGAGACAATGCCATTGCCCAGGTAGCAAAGGAAACAAAAAAAAGATGAACTCATGCATATTGAACACATTCTCCATTCCCACCAACAGGATTACTTAATAATGTAAGGGGTCTCTCCCATTGGGATCCAATTGTTGAATGCCATTAAGGAGGACAAGATTCTGCTGTGCCAGTGCCTGCCCACTGCCACTGCAATATAAGATCCAAAATGAAATAAAACACACAAACTTTTTGGTTGGAAGGTGTCATTATAATTTGGTTTCTTGTATTTGGTTCACTATTCTGGAAGCTGCTTTCATAAAATGAAACAACAATTTCCAGGGGTATTTCTGGATTGTTTTGTTTTGCATGCTCCTAGTATATATGAGGAAATATAGATATTATGCAGATGTCGGTTTTAGGGATTCCCCCCACCCCCAACCAAAAAAACACCAGGATTTCTGAAATCTGGGAACGATTCTCTGATCCAGTTAAGACAGATCAGAGTATCCCAGATTATTTGGCCATTATTCCCTATGGGGAAAACTATCTAGCGGCTATCTGGGGAGCTGGGAGGGCATTTGTCAAGGAAACTCCACTAAATTCTCAGGGAACCTACTCCTGACTGTCCTGTAAAGACTCCCCAAGTTTCAGGAAGTTTGGACCCCGGGGTACGATTCTAAGGAGCCCTGAAGAAGGTGCCCCCCGCCATTCTCCATTGTTTCCTATGGGGAAACATTTCCAAGCAGGCTCTTGGGCAGAAACATACAGAGGCAAGACTGCCAGTAGCCAAAAGCACACTCACAAATGCAAACTCAACCCAAAGAAAGCCCCAAAGAACCAAACCGAAGTCCTCCCAAACCCAAGTACCCCCTGGACAAGCTGCCCAGACACTCTCCATTGTTTCCTATGGGGCAAACATTTCCAGACATACATAGACAAGCTGCCAGTGTCCAAAGGCATACTCTCAAATGCAAGAGGCCCAATAGAGCCATACTGAAGCAAGGGGATGGATGGAATCCCCCCAGAACCAAAGGGAATCAAGGGGACCAACATCAAACCAGAGAATCATGTCAAAATGGAGAATTCCACTGAAACCAAACTGAAGCAAAAAGAGCCAAAGTGAATCAAAGGGACTAATATAAAACTGGGAATTATGTCAAAACAGAGAATTCCATCCAAACCAAACTGAAGTGAGGGACACTGTTGCAACTTAGCCCAACTAAACCAATGTCACTCACAGAAGCTAGGCAGACAAGGAGAGCTCTTGCATGGATTGGCCACTCACTCACTCCTCCCTGCCTCCCTCTCTCTCCTTTCTCTCCCCTCTTGGAAAAAAAGCAGGAAAATCCCAGATAGGAGCTTGCCAGAGGTTGAAGCCGCATTTACCACATTTACCAATGGATCTGGATCTGGTTCCTAGGTTGGATATGGTATTCTCTTATTTGATTTGGGACAGCTGGATTTGGCCAGATTGGCAAAAATCTGGCTTTTCCTCCTGAATCCAGATCTGGATTGCACACCCCTAATTATCTGAGCAAAATTAGAGTCCAGTAGCATGTTGAAGACCAACAAGATTTCAAGTGTGTAAGCTTTTGTGAGTCAAAACTTCCTTTGCCAGATACCCTGGAAATCTCGTTGGTCTTTAAGGTGTTACTGGAGTCTACTTGAATCTTGCTTATGCTGCAGACCAACATGGCCACCAAATTGAAACTATAGACATTTATTGGAATAATAAGTATGCAGACCTCAAATGGCTTCCATTTTGGATCTGTACAGGATGTGAAAGATGTTGAAAAAACAACTCAGAATAAGAAGAACAACAAAATCTATATTATGGCTTAAACTGTCAGAGACTCTTTACCATTCAAGGTGCATAGTTTTACCATGCTGAACAGATTATGCATGAAAAAAGAGTCACAATGAGCAGAAATGGGCAACTATGGAGTTCTGCCAGAATATTTCACCCACATTTGTTACAAAACCTTGAGCCAGATTACATATGACTGTGGACATAGCACTCATGTGGAAGCACCGATTCACAAAAGTGGCCCCTCCACAGAAAGGCAACCCTGTTCCAGTCCCAAAGATGATCCCTGAAGTACTATTGAAGAAGTTGTATTAGGGACCCATCCCTTTATGAATCAGGCCTTAGAAAAGCTGTTAGTTCCATCATTTTCACCACCAACGTTAAAGCACACTTAAGCTACATCAGGAAAGACTGAAGAAGTATTTACTTACTTACTTTGTTTATACCCCATCTTTCTCCCTGTGAGGGCCCAAAATGGCTTGCAACATTCTCCCCTTCTCCATTCCATCCTCTCAACCCTATTGATTAGAATGAGATTTTATGTCTGGGATAAGGTCACCAAGGAGCCTCCATGGCAGAGTGGGGATTGGATCCCGGATTTCCCAGACTTAGTCTGATATTCTAATCATTGCATCATGCTGGGACGTTCTTAATGCCTTTACAATATGTTATAGAGAACCACTGTTTTTCTTTTCCTCTTAAGGAAGGATCTGAAGCAGTTATTTTGGCAGAAAGGCCAATATCAGATCCAACAAATTGACAAAACCGCTGTTCTCAGAACAGTGGGACACATCTTGTGCAACAGTGGAACCAGTTGATGGAATCAAGTGGGGTTTACAGCCAAGCAGGGATTTGAATCTGGATGTCCTACATTTGTATCTAACACTCTAGCCTTGACACCACATTGGCTCTCAAATACACTATGAGGAAGTATTTTAAATCTGAAATTGGTGGTACTTAATTCCTATGTAATGGGTCAACTCTGGAGATTTTTTTGCAAGATTTGTGCATATATTAGGCTTTTAAACTTTTTGATTTGAACACAGTTGCTCCTTACCTCAGTGGAAGCTGCTTCTGAAATGCAAGGAAGTGAGGTCAGAAGGACATCTGATATAAGGTGGGAGAGTCTGTTAGAAGACCCACTGCATGATCCAAAGTTATGTGCAAACGTAAATAATTTCACCAGATTGGAGGAAGTGTCTTTAGGTTCAGGGTGTTAAACTGATATTTTTGTGGAATGTCATCTCTAATTATATCTTTAAGGAATAAAGTTCTTGAGAAGGAACTTGTGTGTACTGAAACTACTACGTTTGAATATAAAGAATATCGGAATAATCTTGCTGGATCAGATCCAGGTTAATCTAGATTAGTGTTCACTTTCCAGCTGCAACCAGCCAGGTTCATCTCGGTGCTTATAACTAGTAGGGCATGAAGGATGATGCTACTGTATTGTCTGTCCCCAGCAATGGGGAGTCAAAGATACACATCTCTGTTAGTAGAAGTTCCATTTAACTATTAGAGCCTTTGGAGACTCTGGTCGTTAGCAAAATATGTTAACTGCTAGGATATCCAAAATAGTCTAACTTTTCAGTTAGAAAAGTTGTCATAGGAGCACCTCACACATCCTTCGTGCACATCTGCAGGATGTGTGGAATAAAGTCACAGAATCATAAAAATGTAACAGAGTTGATGGATCATCTTTCTCAATGTTCTACCCTGAAACAGAATAGGTTATTGTAAAGGCACCAGTGACAAATTCCTCTGAGGTTGCCTGGCTTCAGTAGCACTGAAAAATAATTTGTATCCAAATTCTTACCCAAATTTGGCTATTGAATCAGTTTACATAAGACAGGGAATAATAGGCATCAGTAAGAATATATAATACTTAAAAACAATCATTATTTTTTAAAGCCTGCAGTAATCTTTTAAAAATGGATGGTAAAAAACAGCAGCAAAGTAGTATTTTAAAATATGAAAAATTGTCTCTGTCCCTGATTATTGAGATTTTCCCCAAGTCAACAAATGTCTTCTTAGCACCCTGAAATCCCTTTTGACTGAAAGCAGTGATTCTTCAGGCACCACAGTTCTCACTTTATGGGGACTTTATGGATGAATGCGTATTCTGGCATTGCATCAGACATTTGGATAAAGTTGTGCAATTGTTATAAAGTGGATGATGCAACTGATCTTTGCATAACCTGATGCAACATGTCTGGAAAGTTTGAGGTTGTATATCCTGTATCCTTATTTACTAAGCACATGTATACACATGAGGGAAGCCAGTGTGGTTGGCCTGCGACATTGCCCTGGGCATTGCAGCATCCTTATAATTACTTTTCAATTTAAATGGTTGAATGAGTTGCTCATGAAGGTGAAAGGCTAAGTTCAGAGGCACAAGATAAGCAAAATGCAGGCACGTATTAGGGGAACTCCCTTAAACCATCCAGTTTCGAATGTTCCATAATCCTATCCTGAAGATCTTTCCTTTCCAGAATCTCCGTGCCTCTCAACCTTTGAGAATAAGTAGAAACAGACTATTCTACATAAGCACTTCCTACAAGAATTTTGCAGAATGCCTCCTCACCTTGACTAATTATTTCTATACTGCTGAATCAGCCATGGGGAAATCACTGTGCCTTTATTCTTTGTCCTCTGGACATTTTAACTTCCTGCTTTATGCTCAAGTGAAGTTGTGATATGCAAGCCAATCTGTCAAATGTGCTTTTACTAAGGTGAAGTCTGCTTTCATAATAGGATGAGGGTTTTGCCTCCAGTTGGCCAACCAGTTGAAGTCTCATGAAGTTTTAGATGAGGTAAGGCTTCAAAGTCATCTGGTGTGCATCTCTTGTGATATGCTAGGAATAAAATTTGAGGGGAGGAATAAAGACCAATGAAAAGTCCCTATACTAAGCTTCCATCATGCGCTTTATAGAGAAGGTTCAGGGTAGTTAAATCCCCTTCTTGTATAATGTAGTCTCAATAGGGTATATTAGGAAGGGCAGTCAGGAAGATCCCTTACTCACTTCCCCATGCACAGTTCACTTTCTATAACTTGTGATCTTTGTAGTGACCTACCCAAAGCAGAATCCTTCATGAGGCAGCAGATGCATATTAGTGGCTGACCACAGGCAACTATCCAAAAGTTACAGGCTTTTCCATTGATTTGCATGCAGCACCATCTGCTCAACAGTTGCCTGAACTGGCCTGAGGTCATATTAGAACAGAGCACTGAAGAACACATTGTTTCATATCAGCTCCTTTTCTTAAACCTTCTATAAGAATTTGGTTTGTGTTACTGCCTGTATAACTAACCTTATGATGAAGAGGATCGTTTAATGTGATTCTGGGTATTGCATAGTAAAAGGGGAAGATGATGAAAGCTCAGTTCTCCTTCCTGGCACATCTATTGAATTTTTGACTCATAATACCTTGTGAAAGAAAAATCTCACTACAAATATTGGTTGGGTGCGTGACTTGATGTGTGAATACATTTCTTTACATGTTTATTAAACTATGCCGTCCTTCCTGATGCAACAGTTTAAGTGAATTTCCATTCCTTCAAGGACAGGAATATAGGAGGCCTCCTTCATGTATGCTTCATCTCACATGTTGAGTGAGTCACTGGTAATGAACAGGCATACTCTTCACCTTCAGAAGAAGTAGGGACAGAGTTCAGGAACACAAGTGCTCCTTTGCTGTTTTATTTTTTAAATATAATGAACTTGTCATAAGCCTATGAAGGACCCAGCACAGCCCTTTCTTTTCTCCTCTTGTGTATGGAGAATAACCACTTTTTCTCTCTTTTCATAATATCTTGGCCATTATGGGGACCTGGTTTGTGTGTGTGTGCTGTCAAGTTACAGCCGACTTATGGCAACCCCTCAAGGAGTTTTCAAAGCAAGAGACATTCTGAGGTGGTTTGCCATTTCCTGCCTCTGCGTAGTAACCTTGACATTCTTTAGTGGTCTCCCATCCAGATACTGACCAGGGCTGACCCTGCTTAGCTTCTGAAATCTGACAATTGGGCTACCTGGACCACTCAAGTCAGGGCCATAGAAATTTGGAGCACAATAATGCTGTGGTCCTTTTTGCTTTGGAAGACTTGCCTCCACTCACTTTTTCTGTGCAGACAGACATGGTGATGACCTCCTTTCTAGTTCTCAGTTTTTTCTTTAATAGTGTTATCAACCTCCAAATGGGGTCTAGAGTTCTCCCAGAGTTACAACTAGGGATATGTGCTTCAGGTTTCCAATTCAGGGTTTTAACCCAAATTGGACCGGATCTGTAAAGATTCGGGATTCCTGAATTGGCTCCAGCATAGCTGAGCTGATTTGGGAATCCTGAAGCGAAGCTTTCTGAAGTGATTTTTATCACTTTGAGAAGCTTCAGGCAAAGCAGCAGCAGCTGCTCCCGCAGCACTTTTCTAGCTGTTCCCTCCTCCCCCACCCATGGGGGGGGGGAAATGGCAGGGAGGGAAGTTTGAAAGCCACTGTTTTCATGCCGCTTGCAAGGGGCATGAAAAGGGGTGCTTTCAAACACTACGCCGTTTCCTTCACCCAATGCCCCCTCCCTTCAGGTAAAAAGCATTATTGCTTTTTAAACTTAAAGCACCCTTTTTTGTGCTGCTTGCAAGCCCGAAAGTGGTAAACCTGAAGCAGGACACCCAAATCTTTAGTTACAAATGACCTCTAGTTACAAATGACCTCCAGATAACAGAGATCAGTTCCCCTGAAGAAAATGGCAGATTCGGAGAGCAGACTTGATGGTATACAATGGATTCTAGGAAAAATGGAAGTCCCTCTGCAGGTGCCATTCCCAAATCTCCAGAAACTTCCCAAGCCAGGATTGGTAACTATATTCTTTACATAAGAAGAGCTCTGCTGGATCAGACCAGTGGGCCATCTAGTCCAGCATCCTGTTTCACACAGTGGCCGATTAGTTGCCATAAGAGTCACCAAACAGGGCACAGAGGCCAAGGCCTTCCCCTGATGCTGCCTCCTAGCACTGGTATCCAGAACTTTGTTGCATCTGTATATGTTGGTTCCCTTTGCTCCTAGTGGCTAGTAGCCATTGAGGGACCTGTCCTCCATGTATCTAACCACTCTTTAAAGCCCTCTATACTAGTGGCCATCACTACATCCACTGGCGGTGAATTTCGTAGTTTAATACTCATTGAGTAAAGGAGTGTTTCCATTTGTTCCGAACCTATTACCCATGGGTGACCCTGAGTTCTAGTATTTTTGGAGAGGAAGAAAATACTCTCTCATTTACTTTCTCCATCCCATGTATAATTTTCTAAACCTCTATCATGTTCCTCCTCAGCCTTTTTTAAAAAGACTGACAAGTCTCAGATTCTTCAAGCCTTTCTTAGAGCCAAGCTACAAGTGACGAATGACCCTTGAATGGCAAGTGAACAGACTCACATGTATTCCTCCCTGTTCACTTGCACTCCACTTGATCATGTAGTGAGCCAGTCAGGCCCACCCTCTGGTGGGAGAATAGGAGCCCAAGCCAGGAGGGAGAGGGCACAGGCATCAGAGATGACCAGACAGCAAGATCACCAGCAAATTTACCAGCAGTAGCTGAAGGACAGCAAAGACAGTACGGGGCCACACCTCAACCAGCAGACAGGCTAGAGAAGGCTGGAAAGGAAAAGCTGGGAACAGAGCAACCTCAGGTGAGGCTGCCTGAGGCAATCAGCAAAGGAAGCCCAGCAGCCAGTGAAGGAGGCACAGGTGTGGCTGTCCAGAGCAGCCAGCAGAGTAACCCCAGGTGTGGCTGCCCAAGATAGCTAGGGCTGAGGCTAGAGTGCTGGGGGGGTGTGGCTGGCAGGTGGAGCTGGGAATGGGTGAAGATATATAAGGGAAGTCCACCCACAGGAGAGGGTGAGTTGTTTAGGAGCAGAGGAGGAGAGAGAGGGAGAGCAAGAGAGATGGAAGGAGGGAGAGCGGAGGGGCTGAAGAAGGGAAGAAACGAGCTGGAAGCAGGAGGAGGCAGCCGGGAGTCAGCTAGGTTGAGCAGGCCTGCGACTGGGTTGAGGGGGAGCAAGGGTGAGGTATACCCCCCTCCTGCCATGGAGCAAGGCACTGCAATATCCCTGGTGGATGCCTGGAGTTGAAGTCAGGTGCACCGGCGTACAGCACCGTGGTGCCTGCAATAGAACCTGACAGTAGCTGCATAAGTACTGGCTCCAGTTTCCCTTTTCAGCTAGCCAGTTTGGTGTAGTGGTTAAGAGCTCAGGACTCTAATCTGGAGAGCCGGGTTTGATTCCCCACTCCTCCACTTGAAGCCAGCTGGGTGACCTTGGGCTAGTCATGGCTCTCTGGAGCTCTCTCAGCCCCACCCACCTCACAGGGTGTTTTGTTGTGGGGATAATAATGACATACTTTGTAAACTGCTCTGAGAGGGTATTAAGTTGCCCTGAAGGGTGGTATATAAATCGGTTGTTGTTATTATTATTATTATTATTTCCTTTCTTTCCCATGTATTCTACTTCCTCTTCATCTCTGTCCTTTATAATCTTTGTATTAGACCCTATTAGTCCTGCACCTATTTCTCATTTCTGTGTCACAGGCAGTAGCTATGCTGACAGTTGCTTGCTGAGATGCACCATGTTAATTCTTTACCATTTGCTTCAAAGCCTGTTAAGTTCTAGTCTTTGACCCTTGTCTTTGTGTAAAGATGTTAGTAGCAAAGGGTACAGATAGATGTGAAATAAAGACTGGTATTGGAGTAATGCCTGCTGATGTCACAGAGGCAGTAACTCCTCCCAGAAGTAGGGGAGAGCAGTGTTATTCTCCTATTTATGTAGTAGAAGGGAAGTGGCATTTGGAGGGTGGGTGTTCTCTCCCAGATGAAAAATTGCAGTTGCTCTGAAGAGTCCATTGTCTTTACTTTTCTCTTAGTTTTCTAACAACAACTTTTGCTCATGCCAGCAAAGAACACTGTCAGAAGACAGGCAGACACTTGGAGATGGGTGGGATATGATTATATAAGACTCTTAATAATCTGAATTTTTATTACAAATATTTTCAAATGATAGAGAATTGGGCAGGATAAGTGTGTAATGTCCTTTGGGTCCCTAGTTCTTTTATGAAAGTTTAAATCATTTATTTGGAGGCACTTCAAGGATCGTGCAGTCCAGCCCTTTGCAATGAGTAATGCAACATGTGCCTGCTTTATACACATAGGAGATTAGTATCATGAAACAAAGCAGTTCACTTTTAACAATGTGCATTCTTTACACGAGATAGTGTGGCTAGTTTGGATTCTTTCTTCTTGCAGGTTTTAGAGGGGTAGCCATGTTAGTCTGCTGAAGCCAAAATAACAACGTCATGGCACTGGCAAGAACACAGATTCCTGCATCTGACAAACTGAGGTCTGACTCATTAAAGTTCATGCCATAATTAATTTGTTCGTCTTCAAGAGGCCACAAAAATATATCATTCTTCATGTAAATTGAGCTGGCATGACTGAAAGTGACCAGACTGCATGGGAGGCACTTTGACAAAAAAAGGTGAATAGAGGCTTAATGTGTAGAAATGGACAGTTGAAGCTTTTCATGGCATGGAAGGAAATACCATCATCTAATAATATTTGTTTCTTTATTTAGCACATTTCTGTGTCACCTTTCCACACAAACAGGGTCCCCCTCTAAAGTGAAGGAAAAGATATCAGTTGCCCTAACTGTAATATCTTCTTTTGAGGAATAATTCTAATAAAGAAATTCCAAGTTCAAAGGCAGCACAAGCTGAAATCTGTTTACCCAGCCAAGAGAGAATGGGGTGTGTTTTTGGCAGAGTGAGTACGTAGTAAGTGAAGACTCCCATTCAAGTCAAGTGGATAGGGTTATGTCTTAAGTGAAGCATAATAATCCCTGCCCAGTGTCTAGAAGGAGGTTTGGCTCTAAGGGGGACCCTGGGTCTGTTGTAAAGGGTGAACTGTGTTGAACTAACATCTGGAAACTTAAGTTTAATAAGGAAATTCTGTGAAGAAACATTCTTACTGAAACCAAAGTACTGACCCAAATAACTCTCATTAATAAGAACATAGAAACTGAGCTTAAAGGAAAATGTTTTGCCTGAAAATTAGAGTATTCTAATTAGCAAGTTTTATCTCAACACTTTCATTCCCTGATTTCTCTTATTCCATCCCTACCTGTACAACAGAATTTCTGTTTCTTTTGAACGTTATTCAGCCTCCAGTGCCATTTCTCACACAGAAGAAGAGGGCTCCTGCTTTTCTCCCATCCAGTTTCTCACTAAAAAGACAAAAATATAACTGTTTATCAGGATGGAATACAAAAAGAACTTAAAAAACATAACTAGAGACACACTCAGAGCTGGGGAGTGAAGGGGAGTCCATCATACCACCCATCTAGATTGACATGATGGAGCATCCCAAATAGCGCCTCCAATGTTGACCAGAGTAGATGCATAGGTTCATATGGAAGAAGGCAGCACATCAGGTATGCTGGCCGTGAGCCATATTGGGCTTTGAAGGTCAATAGCTGCACCCTGAATTGAGCCTGGAATAAAATTGGGAGCTAGTGTAGATGGGAACAATACTTGAATGATACAAACCCCACAACGCACTCTAGTTAACATTCTGGTGGCAGCATTCTGACTTTCAGACAGTCATTTTAAAAAATAAATGTTATTATTGCATACTTTACAATGAAACATATGACACATGAATATACTGTCAAATTATAGCTCTTTTCTTACAGGAACAGTCAAGTTCCAAATCACTCATACTATCTTCAATTTTCCAAAATAAAGAAATAAGACCACCACAAATTATCCATAAATTCCATCTAATCTAGATGTCACCAGGGCATGCACCATACCTATTGCTGCTAATCAAACTGATATTAAAGGGCCAGCTAGAAGGACCAGTTTAAAACTTGGCAATCCTATTTTTTGCATACAATGTTTTGTAACTATATATTTTTATTCAGCATCGTCCCATTACTCAGGGCCAGACTAGACATGCAGGTTTTTAAACAGTGAGCTTTCCCCAGACCCAACTTGAGGTCTCTGCAACTACACAGCAGCTTTGGGAAATAGCTGTTAAAAATTAAGAAGACCCTAAATGGCCTCACAATGCCTCCACATGAGGAGGAGGGGCTCCTCCCTTCCCCCTCAAGTGGGGGAGGGAGTTTCACCCCCATGTTTTTGAAAAGTATTCTGTGCTCGTGGAGTAGTAAAAATGGGGAAAAACTCCTCCCACGCATTTGTGACACAGGGAAATGGCTTTAGGGGGAAAGGAGGAGCCCCTCCTTCCCCTGTGGAGGCATTCTGAGGCCAACAGCCATTTACTTTTTAACTGCTGTATGGCTGTGGAAACCTGAAAACCTGCAAGTCTATCTTGGCCTTGAGTGTTACTATAAAGTAGCACGTAATTCCATTGTCCATCCAAACGCACAGACACAGTTATTTAATATAGGTTTGGTTCAGGGCTGCTTAGTTTCAGATTGTCTTCAAGCCATCTCTGCATTATTCATTTGTACTGGTTCAACAAATCTATATATATAAAGACAAGTGTCCTGACTGACTCATCAACACCCAGCCCAAACCCCTAGACCTAGAAATATGAAATTTGGGGAGAACATTCCTTTCATGATGTAAACACCCACTAAGAAGGGATTTTAATAAATTCACCCCCTAAGGGGATAAAAAAGGGGTTTCCCCAAAGGGATACAGCTTCCCTGTGTGGCTGGTATTCTGCTGCCTGTTTGCACCCCCACCCACTGCCAGCTCAGCCACTCTTCCCTGATTGGGCCAGCCTTTCAAGGTCATTTGCATATGTGGGCTGATTTGGGCTCACAACTTTCCACATCTCACCCCCCCCCCCGAGACAGTTGGAACACAGAGGTCATTTGTGTATACGGCCTGATTAGTCCTCACCTCCCACATTATAAACAGTATACAGTTACTATTGGAAGTCCTGACTCCTGAAGTAAAGTGCACCTCCTAGTCTTCCCCTAAAAATTCACTAGGGTTGCCAACTCAAAAAAAAAAAGTTACATACCCATAAGTATTATAACTGGATTTAAACTAGTCTCTCTATATAAAGACAAATGTCCTGACTGACTCATCAACACCCAGCCCAAACCCCTGGACCTAGAAATGTGAAATTTGGAGAGAACGTTCCTTTCATGATGTAAAGACTTACTAAGAAGGATTTCAAGAAATTCACCCCTAAGGGGTAAAATGTGTTTTCCCATGGGGATACAGCTTCCCTGTGTGGCTGGTAGGCTGCTTCTCCCCCCCCCCCCCACCAACTGCCAACTCGGCCACTCTTCCCAGAGGTCATTTGCATATGTGGCCTGATTGGTCATCACCCCAACATTCTAAACAGTACGCAGTTGCTGTTGGGAGTCATTGAATGTGTCCTGAGGTAAAAATACACCTCCCAGTCTTCCCCTCTAGGGTTGCCAGTCTCCCTGTGGGGCCTGGCTTTCCTGTCAGGCAGCAGGAAAGGTACCAATAATAAATAATAGCTTGGCCCAGAGCCTGGCAGAGCTCTGGAACTTGAAGGGGTAGATCCCTATCCCACCACACAAAGAAAATTCAAGCTCCAGTGCACTCTCTCTATCAAAATGCCAACAGCAGCTGTCTCTCCCTCTCCAAAGCCAGAGCTGGGAGCCCCATCCCCCCTGCTCTTTGCTCCCATGTAACAAATTTGGAGCTCCACACTTGAAAGGAAGACCTGCCTATCAAACTAAATTGGGCTTAGATTGGGGTTTCTAGAGCAATAGCAGGAGTTCAGACAGAGTCCAGACAATCCCTGCCTAAGTTGCCAAGGGAATTGATTGCAGGTGCCAGACTGTCTGGCTTGACGAAGAGCAACACGAACAGCAATGAATGAGGCTTGCAACGACCGCCTGTTCGTTTAGAAAAAGCTTCTCCTCAAAGTGGGGGCTCCAGTGGTGCTGCTCCGGAACCTTAACCCACCCAAACTCTGCAATGGCACCAGACCGCGAGTGAAAACCCTCCACAGGAACGTCATCAAGGCCATATTGTTCACCGGTATACTCGGGGGGAGTTGGTGTTCATACCACGCTTACCACTCATACCATCAGAGAACCTCATTGAGTTTAAGAGACTGCAGTTCCCCTAAAGGTCTGCTTTGCTATGGGCAGTTCTACGTGGCCTGCTGCTGAGCTCACCAGGAGCCTGGTGATCCTAGCACCTGAGGGGAAAACCACCAATGTCGTCTACAAAGAGGTCCTTCAGTAGAAAAAAAATGGTTGTACGTATTTTTTACTTTATTTCTTGCACTACAATCTTTTTCTTTTAAAAATCTCTTCAATAAATGTTACACTTTGAAATTCACTTCATCAGTTTTCAGCATCAACATGCTTCGCTTTATTCAAACACTTTTGTGAAGCCTGGGTACTATGCTATTATACTACAAAACCAACTCAACCCCACCCCCCAACCAAAAAATATTATGTACACTTAAATATTATAAATGGATTTAAAGTAGTTAAATACCATAGCGAAACACGGGCATCAAGCTAGTCTCTATATATAAAGACAAGTGTCCTGACTGACTCATCAATGCCCAGCCCAAACTCCTGGACCTAGAAACATGAAATTTGGGGAGAACAGTCCTTTCATGATGTAAACACCCAGTAAGAAGGGAATTTAATAAATTCACCCCCTAAGGGGATAAAAAAGGGGTTTCCCCAAAGGGATACAGCTTCCCTGTGTGGCTGGTATTCTGCTGCCTGTTTGCACCCCCACCCACTGCCAGCTCAGCCACTCTTTCCTGATTGGGCCAGCCTTTCAAGGTCATTTGCATATGTGGGCTGATTTGGGCTCACAACTTTCCACATCTCACTCCCCCCCCCCCCCGAGACAGTTGGAACACAGAGGTCATTTATTTACTTACTTACTTATTTATATTCCGCCTTTCTCACTGAGACTCAAGGCAGATTACATAGTGTGAGATTAGTACAATTAGTGGCAAGGACAAGGACAGGCATTTCCATACAGTGTCAAGAACATTTCCATAAACAATGTCATGGGGTAAAAGAATATAAGTTTACAAAGATATAGTATTAGCAAGGATCCAGTATGGGGTTGAGGAATTGCTGAAACAGAACATAATCAATTCTAGGACTTATATTGAACAACATAAAGTACAGGTAGGATACAGGAGTACATATTTAAAGCAACAGACAATATGTAAGGCAACATAGAAATCTATGGTTTCTAACTCATTAGCGAAACATCTGGGATCCCTTTCCTACAATACCACTCTCTTAGCTGAGAAAAAAGGTCTTTTTGAATAATTCTGTTTTGCATCATTTGCGGAAAGCTGGGACGGTGGGGGCTCTCCTGACCTCCTCAGGCAGGTCGTTCCATAGAGTAGGGGCCACCACAGAGAAAGCCCGTGTACAGGCTACTGTTGATTTTGCCCATGTACAGGCTGGCACCTGCAAGAGACCCTGTTCAGATGAGCGAAGCTGCCGTGGAGGAACATAGGGAGAGAAGCGGTCTTGTATATATGCTGGACCAAGGCCGTGAAGGGCTTTGTATGTAATAACCATTATCTTGAACTGAACACAGTAACTGCTCTCTCAATCACTTTGCCCAGAAAGGGCAGATTAGAGACTGGATGATAATTGGCCATATCAGCTTTGTCTAGAGATGGGTTTTTAATTAGTAGACGGATAACTGCCTGTTTGAGCGGCTGGGGAAAGGTGCCCTGAGTTAGTGACTGATTTACAATAGATATCAGTGGTTCACTTATGTGATCTTTACTTGATTTTAACAGCCAAGATGGGAAGGATCAAGCGCACAAGTAGTGGGTTTCATAGATGCCACCCCACATTCTAAACAATATGCAGTTGCTATTGAGAGTCATTGAATGTATCCTGAGGTAAAATGCATCTCCCAGTCTTCCCCTAAAAGTTCACTAGGATTGCCAATTTCCCTGTGGGGCTGCCTTTCCTGTGTGGCTGGCAGACTCCTGCCTGCTTGCACCCCCTCTCTCTGATTGGTCAGCTGTGGAACTCTGTGTTCTGTGGTTAAAATTAGGTAAAGGAAACTGCAGACAGTTGAAGGAAGATGGCACAATACTCCTGAATAGGGATTTTATATAGAAGTCAGTATTATAACTGGATTTAAAGTGGTTAAATACTATAGCAAAGCATGGGTATCAAGTTAGTTATAAATATAAGATAACTATATTGAACTAAACAGCTCACACCCTTCTTCAGCAGATAGTGGCAGGGTGATTTTAGTGATATTTTAAAATAATTGCTTGATACAAGAAAGTTTATCCTGGTTCTTTCTTCATTGAATTTTATTTACCTGCAATTGCAGGATTTCATGTCAATTGAAGAGAAATTGGCACACCCGGCTGCAGCAACGCTGCATAAGCCGGGGGCCATGTGTTGCTGGCTTGCCCAGAAGGAGACAGCCCCTTCCCGGGCATACGGGCATTTGGCTGGGGGCGGAGCTTGCGCCTTAGTAGGCTGCTCCGCTTTCCCTGCCTTTCAGTCTGCCTTTTTAGCTCGGTGGAGGAAGGTGCTTCCTCCCTCTGAGCGGCTCTGGTGGCCTGTGTTCTTGCAGGGCAGCGAAGAGCTCAGGCAGCGGGGATCGTTGCAGCTGGAAGAGGCTGCATCGGGGGCGTCGGAGTCGGCGGATTGCAGTGGTGAGAAGCGGAGGCGACGCCGCGCTTTGGGGCCTCGGCCTTGGGCGTGGAGGATGAGGCGCCTTTCGGCGCGCACTCCCCCCCCTTCGGGGGCTTGTGAGGCGCCGCAGCGTTGTTCGGCTGGGCGCTCCCTGGTTCTCCCGGCAGTGGGACGCGGCGGCGTGCCGCGGCGGCAGCACCGCGCTTTAGGGCCTTGTTTCCTGGCGTGGTGGGGGGAGGCGCCTTTTGCAGCGCTTGCCTGGCTGGCCGTTCGAGGCAGCTGCAGCGTGTTCCTGTGGGCCCTGCCTTGTTTTTCCCCGGCTTCTCCTGCTGCAGGGCCTTCCTGCTTAGTAGTGGGGGGTGGATTGTGAATTCTCCCCCCTTGTTCTTGGCTCATACGTGCCGCGGTTGTGGCCTTGTTACCCCCCCCCCCACACACCTCTTTGCGGCTGGGGGTTGCAGGCATTGTTCGTGGCTGGTGGTGGGTGGCTTCCCTTGCATGTAAGGGAAGAATCTGTCTGGGGGCCAATTTAGTGGCTTTACAGCCAGTTCTTATTTTACTGGCCACCATTTTGAGTGTGCCGGGCGGCCATTTTGGGTTCCTGTGAGCTGTAGTTTGGACAGGGGGGTTGAGTTCCACTCCTGTACTCAAAATTGTGGGTGATTTTGGCGCAATTGTAGCTCTATTCTTGATATACAACTGCACGCTCAACCCAGTGCAAGGCAAGCCTATCCTTGCTTTACTTAGCAGTTTATTGCCTCCTTGTTTAATAGCGGGAGTGATCTCATTATGCCTCCTAAGAAAGGAGGTGGCCCATCTAAGGGCAAACAGCCAGCAAAAAAGGCTGTTAAGAGACCCCACCCTCCTACAGTGTCCTCTTCTGACGAGGATGAAGGGGGTTCCAATATGGGGGAGATACTGGAGCACTTGGTGGCTTTGGAGCGGGCTCGGGTTGGGAACCAGCCAGAGGCATCCAGAGCCAGGGTTCGGTGGCCTACTTCTAAAGTTGCACGGGTTGCCTTTCAGAAAGACACCTTGAGGCGCATCGCTGCTCTGGAATCGTCCTCTCCCCTTGAGTGTGGTGAGCCCAGCGTTAGCCAGGAACCAGAGCACCCGGTGGAGGAGGTGCCTGTGCCCGAGCATGAGCAGGAGGCTGCTGCTGAGGGAGGGCAAGTTGCCATTGCTGTGGATCCAGTGTCACATGATGGTAAGTTGGCTGTGTCTCAGCAGCCTTGCACCTGGCCTTGGGGGCCCTGGGGTCAGCCTGCTGCCTCAGCGCCCCCTGGCTACACTTCTCCGGCCTTGCCGCACTCGGCTCAGGCCTGGAACACTGCTCTTAACTCATCACCTTCTCCGTCCACGTCGGCCTGGCCACCTACATCTCCTTTGGGTTGGCATGGTAGTGCTAGTACTTCTCAGAGCCAGTTGCCAGCCTCAGTGCCGACTTTGCCTTTGGGGCTGCCATCCTCAAGTTGGCCGTATGGTTTTGGAGATCAGGGAGGATTCCCTCCTTACGGGTCTTCTCCTTATGGTTTTGTGCCATATAGAGCCCTGCCATTCGGGGATACGGCTTTACCTCTTGGTGACCATCTCACTCAGGCCACCCGGGACAAAATTGTTCGGGGGGAGTACGTAGATGTCTTTACCCTTCTCTTCAGGAAACTGGAGAAGAAGGACAAAGACAATTTGGATGAGAAAGACAAGGAAAAAATTAGGCGGTGTAAGGTGGATAGGAACTGGTCGAATTGGTTACCCGGGTTTCTGATTTATGCGGGCGTGTTGGTGAGAGCGCAGCCCTGGAGGGCTGTTTCCCTTTTCCAGTACTTGGATATTATCTATAAGGGCTACACGATATTTGTTGGCCCTGCCTGGCTCCAATACGATGAAGAGTTCAGGATGCGTGCTGCTATGAACCCGAACCTGCCATGGGATCAGGTTCACCAGCAGCTTTGGCTGCAAGTTATGACCCCAGCTAAGCCGAACTCAGGTGATAGATCTGACAGCGGCCACTTGATTTCCCGCCCCCAAAATGTGACCGGTTCCCACGCCCCGGCGGGGCAGCAGGTTCAACCCTGGCTGCTTTGCTGGGATTTCACATCCAAGGGGCATTGTAATCGGAAGGCCTGTAAATACAGGCATGAATGCCCGGCCTGTGCCGGCCCCCACTCCTATTCTGCTTGCCCCAAGGCCAAGCCCGGTGGGGGAGGTAGACGATACGGTGGTGGGGGTAATCAGCAGGGACCTGGAAAAGGGGCCCAGCCCAGTAAATCTGAGGGTACTTGAGAGCCTATTGGCCTTTTACCCTCGCTGCGTTGATGCGGAGTATTTAGTTTCCGGGTTTAAGTTTGGTTTTCGGATTCCTTTTCAGGGCCAACGCATGCCTTTTATGGCAGCCAACCTTCGGTCTGTGGCTGGCATGGAAGACATAGTGCGCGCTAAGATTGCAAAGGAGTGTGCGGAGGGCCGTGTTCTCGGCCCATTTGACACCCCTCCCGTTCCCTGTTTGCGGGTTTCCCCACTTGGTGTGGTGCCAAAAAAGGCGGCCGGTGAGTTCCGCCTTATTCACCACTTGTCTTTTCCTAGGGGAGATTCGGTAAATGATGCCATTCCTGAGCATCTGTGTTCGGTGCGTTATACGTCTTTTGACCAGGCGGTCAAGGTCGTGCGCCGTTGTGGTGTCGGTGCTGAAATGTCGAAGTGCGACATTAAGTCGGCGTTCCGCCTTCTCCCGGTCCACCCTGAGGACTTTGAGCTCCTCGGCTTTGCTTTTGAGGGCAAATTTTACATGGACAGGGCCCTCCCCATGGGCTGTTCCATTTTGTGCGTGGCCTTTGAGAGCTTCAGTTCCTTTTTGGAATGGGAGCTGCGGTGCCGCTCAGCCTGCCCTGATACCTGTCATTATTTGGATGATTTTTTGTTCGTTGGGCCGAGTGGCACTGGGCAATGTGCCAGGCTGCTCGCCACCTTTATTTCCCTAGCTGATGAGATAGGGGTCCCTTTAGCGCACGAGAAGACTGAGGGTCCCACCACAGTGTTGACCTTCTTAGGGATTGAGTTGGATACCGTTCAGCAGTCTTTAAGACTCCCTGAGGACAAGGTCCAGGATCTTCGCAGGCGGCTTGATGAATTTATGGGGCGGAATAAAGCTTCCCTCCATGAATTGCAGCAGTTGGTGGGGCACTTGAACTTTGCTTGCAAGGCAGTTGCTCCGGGTAGAGCCTTCTTGAGGCGTCTGTGTGATGCCATGGGGTCCTTGAAATTGCCTCATCACCGGCTGCGCCTCAGCCGCGACATGCGAGCGGACCTCCAGGTTTGGAGGGACTTTTTGGGTTCCTTTAACGGAGTTACGTTTTGGAGGGAGGATTTGTTGCTCAAAGCCGAGCTTCAGGTCACTTCCAATGCGTCTGGTGCCCTGGGTTTTGGGGTCTACTTTAGAGGTCACTGGTGTTCGGCCTGTTGGCCGGCTGATTGGTTGGAGCAGGGGTTGTCCAGGGACTTGACGTTCCTGGAATTTTTTCCTTTGCTTGTGGCAGTCTGGCTTTGGGGGGATGAGCTGTCAAACCACACGGTACAGTTCTGGTGTGATAACCAGGCTGTGGTGCATGTAGTTAACTCCTTGACCTCTAAGTCGCCCAGAGTTATGCGGCTGGTGCGGGCTTTTACCCTTAGGTGCTTGCGATTGAATATATTGTTCAGAGCCAGACATGTTCGTGGAATTAATAACGGTGTGGCAGACGCTTTGTCTTGCCAACAGATGGAGCGGTTCTGGCTCCTCGCCCCGGAGGCCGATCATCTGCCAGCACAGATGCCCAGCGAGCTTTGGCATCTTGGAAGGTGGAAGCGAACCGGGCGATCCAGTCAGCCTTAGCTCCTAGTACTCGGAGGGCATATGATCGTGCGGTAGGGCAGTTCACCGAGTTCAGGGGGACGGTGGGTTTCCGAGATGTATGGCCCATTCCTTCGGAGCATCTCATGCACTTCTGTGTGGTTCAGCATGGTCGTGGCTTGTCCGTTAAGTCCATCAGGGGCCAGTTGGCTGCCCTGGCTTTTGTTAGTAAAGCGCGTGGCATGCCTGAGGCCACAGGGGACTTTAGGATCCGCAAAATGCTCGAGGGTTGGTCTCGGGAAGCTGGGGCTCCTAGGGACCAGAGGCAGCCGATTTCCCCTTCAGTCCTGAAGGGTTTGGGTGCCACGTGGGCTGAGGTGTGCACATCATCTTATGAGCAAAGGCTGTTTCATGCGGCGTCTTTACTGGCCTTTTTTGGGGCATTGCGGGTCAGCGAGCTGGTAGTGCAGTCTCGTGTTGATTCGTCTGGTAAGGCCTTGGCTGCTGGGGACATCACATTTGTGGGGGATAAGGTATCCGTTCGGATCCATCGCTCCAAGACAGATCAGAGGCAGCTTGGAACCACGCTGGTTCTTGGTCCTTGTTCAGACGGGGAGCTATGCCCTGTGCATGCCCTTAGGGATTACATTGAGCTGCGGGGTGACGCTCCTGGGGCCTTCTTTCAGCACGCTAATGGTGCCCCATTGACCCGTTATCAGTTCTGGGTGGTTACAGAGCACGCCCTTGGTAGGCTTGGGTTGTCGGGGGTCAAGTTCGGGACCCACTCTTTTTGAATCGGAGCGGCTTCTACTGCTGCTGCGATGTGTTATCCCCAGCGGGCTATTCAGTGTGTAGGCAGGTGGCGGTCAGGCGCGTTTCGTTTGTATATCCGCCCCTTGTCCCATTGTTGACAGCCCTTGCTAACTGTTGTTTTCTTAGGTGCGGCGCCGGGCCCTGTGAAGCGCAGGATCATAATTTGCGGGCACAGCATGGTGTTTTGGGCTGCCCACCAGGCCAGACGGACTTCCATTGGATCCCAGCTCGGGCTGAGTGCTGTTGCCACGGTCGAGTGGCTTGGAAGGCGTGGCCTTCGGTGGCCGGCCTTGTTACCACTCTTGTTCAGGGGGCGGAAGGGTCCGCCCCCACACATCTTGGTTATACACTTGGGTGGGAATGACCTTGGCCTTGTGCAAGGGAAGGCCCTTTCATTGCAGGCAACTGCGGACCTACGAGAGATAAGCCGCCGGTGGCCTGGTGTGCTCATATTTTGGTCCGAGATGCTGCAGCGTCGGGTGTGGCGCGATGCAATTGACCCATGGGCGATAGACGGAGCGCGGCGCAAGGCGAACCGGGCTATGAAGAAACCTTTAGGGGCAGGCCTGGGGATTTATTTGCCGCATCCTAGGATTAAGGCGGAATTTGCCCATCTCTACCGAGATGATGGTGTCCATTTGTCACCAGAGGGCAATGATATATTCCTTGATGATCTACAGCAAGGGCTGAGGTTGGCCCTAAGCCACCTGTGGGGCATCAGGGCCTAAGCAGAGGCTTGGCCCTGGCGGTGGCAGGAGATTTCTGGGGAATAGGGAGCGGGCCGGTGAGCACCCACTGGCATTTCCCCCAGATGTGGGGAAACAGGGTCTGCCATCAGTGCGGTATGCTTGTGACGGCTACCACAGCACAGGCAGACGCCTGCGGGGATCCCCAGGTACAAGTCCTTCCCTCATGCTGTACGGCTGGGGCGTTAGGAGCTTGGTGGGGGGATCCGTTAGCCTGGCTGGCCGGGTGGCAGCTATCCAATGGATGGCCTATACCCGGGGCTTTGGGGCTCGCCCAGACAGGCCAAGGTGGTGGTCAGGTGTGACCCCGTGGCTTGGCCTGTACCGCATAGTTGGCCCTTGCCATAGTTATGCAGTTATATTGTTGTTATATTAATAAACGGCCATTTATCTCCAAGCCTGAGTCTGTCTCTTTTTCCGGCTAAGTCAGCAAATCTGTTTTTGCCCACCACGCTGTTCTTTTAGAGATTTGTTTAATTACATCCACAAAGTCAGTCATGTACTTCAGTGGACTTTTTCTTTAATTCTGACTCAGTTGGTGACAAAGATATTTGAACTTATGGATTCTTGACCCCTGAACTTTCTTATGGTTAAATGCATTTTGGGTTGCTGATATTTCAGCTTACAGCAAAAATGAGCTTTGTGCTTTGAAACATGACCCACCTTTTATAAAACTTCATAGTCATTCTTCTCCCATGTTCTTAATTTGTACATTTTCATATTATTCAGGATGAGAGATAATGTTCCTTACATTCACTAAATGACCCAAGGGCTTTCTGTTTTTATTTGCAATGGAAGCAAGTTGCCAGGGGAGACCTTCATCTTTTTGTATATTTGCAGGGAAAGAAGAAAGGGAAAAGAGTTTCTGCATAAACTCTTTCCAGGTGAATTGTTTCAGCCATTCTAGCCAAGCTTGAGTACAGTGTCTGCTGAAAGGACAAACACATGAGTTTACCAGTGGCCAAATTACATCTGACACTGCTGCAATGGAAGACATCTGAAAAAAAGCAGTAATAAGGTCTATGAACACCACTGAGTCTTTACAATCCAGCAAACATTACTCCATCACTGTCAATGCCAGAAAAGAGGCAGCAGTTGAGACAACAGTGCTCACCCCATCTTCTCATGAGGCCTCTGTTCCTACCTCCTAGAAAACCAGTTTGCTAATCTCCTATTGTGGGCTCGCATGAGTGCCACAAATAAGAAAGTGAGGTTGCACTTGCTTGAAAAAGACATTCTTTGAGTGGCTTTGTACAGCTCTTCTGTCTTTCCACTGTAGAGGTTTGTATCATATGTTTAGAAGCTTCTGCAGCAACTCCGCATAGCAACGGAGGAGGGTAGGCATGATATCTTTCTGTTCAATGGGAAAGAGGACAGGAAAAAGTTTTACTTAGCAGGAAGAACGCGCACCCTGTTTTTTCAGGAAGCTCTGGCAGATTCTCTGATGGGGCTGCATGTACAGTACCTATTATGTCACTGCATAGAAATACTTGAAGAACATCTGTTACACTTAAGTGTAACATTATTTTCAAAGCCACTTATCTCTCGTTTTATTTGAAATTTGCCTAAGACATAAGATGATGTCCCCACATACTTATTCCTTAAGTACTGAATTGATAGAAGTTGATGTAGGTAATCATTGTGGTATAGAGACTGGGTTATCAGAATATGATTGGGAAGATCCAGGTTCAAATCCTCACTAAGCCATGGAACTTATTGGGTGATCTTAGACCAGTCCCTCGCACCCAGCTTATCTTATCTCACAGGGTTGTTGGAAGATAAAACTTGCCTTAAAGAGGTCTGTAGAATAAATATCCATAGGTTCCAGTGGTTGTGTGTGTTGCCCTGAATTCCTTTAAGGAAAGGATGGATAAAGGTGCAATAGTCAGAAGTTAACTTAGAAGCTGAAGTTTTAGGAAGTCTGTTGCTCTAGTAAAGCTGAAAACCTGATTACTTCTTCAAGATGTTGGTGCTTTAGTTTAGACTTTGCACCTTTGCAGAGCCATGATTAGACAAATTCTAGTGCTAGATTTTGTGTGTGAAAAATCCTACCTGGAAGCCATACATTCGGAAATGAACTCCAGCTCCCTCACCCTGTATAAATTTAAGTTCATGAAACGGTGAAGAAAATGCACTCTCTGGACATCCCCAGCAGCTACAGCCCATACGCTCAAAGGAAGGACAATGGTTTCTGATCAATGTTCACCCAGCACTACTGAGGCCACAATGCAGATACTTCAGTTCTACATGGAAGGAAAGGTAGAATCAGTCTCTGGACTACAGAGAATGCTCAGACACAGATTATATATAATCTGGGCTAATAGTTTTTCTACAATCTGTGTTAAAGCAAAATAACATCTTAAAAAAATTAAACAATAATTGTCTAACAGTACAGTCCTAAGCAGAGTTACATTCTTCTAAGCCCACTTCAGTAGACTTAGGAGGATGTAACCATGCTTAGGAGTGCTCTGTAAAATGAATGTTACATGGAACTGAATGAAATGGTTCTGTAGCTTCTTGCACATAATAAAAACCACTCTCTGCACAGACATAGCTCTTATACAAGGAGCTCAGGGTGCCATACATTCTTCTTCCTCCCTCCCTTTTATCTTTACAGTAAGGTAGGCTTGACCCTAGATCACCCAGTGAGCTTCATGGCAGAGTAGGGAGGTGAACTGGGCCCCACTGCTCATCAGGGCCGGGGCGTCAATGGAGGCAGGTCCAGCAATTGCCTCCAGTGCAAAGGTGCATTGGGGGTGCGAGGGCGCACACTGTGGAGCAACTGAGCGGGAGGGCTGGGAGGGCGCACGCACACCAAGCATTCCCCCATATCTCCTGCCTGTTGCCTCACAAACTGGAAAGGAAGGGAGGAAAAGTGATACATTTGTTTTGGGGGATTGGGGGTGGGGATGGGACGGAATAATGACAAAAGAAAGCAAAGGGGAAGGGAAAGGAGAAAGTGGGAAGGACCTAGAGAAACAGCTGCGCCCCAGAGTGTGCACTTTGAATGAGCTGCTGAAGACTCAAATCCTTCTTCCAGGAAAACTTGTGCGACCCACGTCTCATTTGGTCCGACTCTAAGTTGCTCCGTGCTGCTACCACCGCCGCTAGCACACAGCTGCGGGCCAGGCACGGCAGGTGGCCAGGGCAGTGCAGGGCAACTGAGCAGTCTGGGTGTGCACACGCATGTATGTGCATGCGCATGCTCACAGGGGCGGCAACAGCCCTGCTGCTCATAGTCCAACACTTTAGCTGCTGCACCACATCTCCCTGTTTCTTATAATCCTGCTCACTTCTTCTCATATCTGATTTTCTTGTGGCTCTGCAGGTGCTCAGACATCCATCTCTTTCTCAGTCTTTTTGTCTTCCTCCTCCTTCCTTCCTTTCAGCCACGCTCCATGGCCCTTCTTTTCAGGCTTCTGGATTTGACTCCTACATTTAAGGCTAAGCATATGGCAACCATAGCCTTGCAGAACCAGGCATTCTTCTCCAATAATTGATGCATGCTCTGTCATGTACCCATTAGACTATATCCCAAGCTATGGTGTCATACATAAGGGCAGCCATGAAGAGCTTCCTGTTATTTGCCACTTCCCCTAGCTTCCTAATTTGAATCACGTCTTACCTTTTACTGGCTTCCCTCCTTTCACTCTTTCTCTTCTTTCTCTATGCTTCTTGCTTTTTTACTGTCCTTTCATATCCATGCTAGATTGGGTGGGCCTTGCACATAGTAGTGAAGGCTTAGACTGGCATAGACGTTAAAGAGAACTTAAATTCGACACTCATAATCTTTTTGCTGAGAGAAGGAGGGAGAGTCACTGACCTCCCATTGGGGAGTGACACAGGAAACCCATAATTACATGCTTATCACAGCAACCTTCCATCATCTTAATCAGGCTGTTGCTGCCATGATCATGATGCTGCCTGGTGGGGATTAAGCAAAACAAACACACACAATGACGCAGTGGCAGCAGCCATGCCAGGTAAACTCACTGCACGGATTGGAGTGCTATGTCTGGAAATGTATAGCTAGTCTTGGGCCTGAGCCCTTAAAACCTTAAATCATCTTTGTTCCTCTTTAATTACAGGAGTGCGACAAGGGTGGGTCACACCTACCAATGTGATGTAAAATACATAATTGTGTGCAAAAGTCAGTTCATTACAAAACAGGGCAATAGTTTATTATTTTTTAAGGATATCTCCTGAAGGTGAGCTGAATATAGTGCTGAAGCCACATTCAGTTTCTTTACATTACCTTTTACTTAAATAATCAGACTTTGCACTGGATTGTTATTTTTTACCTCTTTTTAATCACAGACACTTCAAGTTGCTTGGAAGCTTAACTGCGTTTAAAGAAAATTGGGTCAGATTTCACTCTTGATTTTTAAATGCAGCAGAATGTAAACAGAGGCACAGAAAATTGGCCTGACACCAAGGCTTGTTTCACACTCAGGTTTGAAACCGATGGATTTCAGCATTCGCGCCTATGGCCGTGGCAGCGGCTTTGCATCCCCCTGTCTTACACTCTCTGCTCTCAGTTCGATTCTGCATTCTTTTCTGCATTTTATACTAGATATTTGACACCGAATTTGCCTCAGGCTTTGTGGACTTCTCAACACACGTCATGGTTTTTTTAAAATTTTGGGTTTGCTCGTATATGGTAACGAAGTGCTGTTGTGATGTAGCCTCTTTGTTAGACAAAGAAATCCCGCCATCTCTGTGCAGCCATTACATTCAAAAGTAGTGATGAGTGGTGTTAAGAACTGATTACAGCTTCAGCCTTTTTACTGGTAAGGAGAGCAGCACAAGAGCAGCTACAGTGAAATTTACATCAATCCATGTTTTCCCCCCTCAGCTGTCAAATTTTTATTACTGTTATCTGCAATTGGAGAAGACAATAAAAACAGGCAGAGTTCCACGCAGCTAAGGAGGGGGAAGGGGCAGGGGGGAGGGAACCACTCTGTCTGTGGTGGGAAAGCTCCTGTCCCAAGCAAGCCACTGTCCTGCTTGTTCTGTGCACTTGCTCAACCTGGCATCACAGTAACTGTTAAATGCTCACATTTCCGTTTTAATGTGCTCATTTTTTTTTTCACATATATTCGCAATCCTGCAACTGTTGCTGCTCTTCAGAAATACAAAAAAAAAAAATGAGGAAAATCAGACAGAGAGCTGAGGAGGAAGGGGGAAATAGCTCGCCCCTCAGCACGCCAGGGAAGGAAGCAAAGGAGGAGAGCAATGGGCACACCTGTGTTGCTGCTTACTGCTGCCCACCCTGGCGCCTCTTGTCGGGCGCCATGTGCAGTGCATAGCTGGAGCCTAACCTACCCCCTCTAGGGCTGTCTGCTTATTCCAGGTGCAGAGGCACCAAACAACACTTCACCGTGCGAATTTGAAGGTGCAGCGGTGCCCGCCTGCCCACCCCGGACACCAAGTGCCTCCAGCCTGCCCAGTGAGGCACTGAATGGTGCTTCATCATGCGAGATTGCAGGCACAGTGGCGCCTTCCTGACCCCTGTGCACCAAGTGCCTCCAGCCCGCCCAGTGAGGCACTGAATGGCGCTTCACTGTGCGAGTTTGCAGGTGCAGTGGCGCCCACCTGCCCCCCACATACCAAGTGCCTCCAGTCTGCCCAGTGATGCACCGAACAGCGCTTTACCAAACAGCGCTTCACCATGAGAGTTTGTAGGCACAGTGGTGCGCGCTTGACCCCCCCCTGCACACCACTCACCTGGGAAGGAAGTGGAGGAGGAGAGGATGGGCACAGCTGAGCTGCTGCTTGGTGCTGCCTGCCCCAGCTCCACTCAATGGGTACCATGTGCAGCACATAGCCAGAGCCTCCCCCATCCCTGCCAGGGCTGCACACTTATCCAAGCTCCAGTTCTTTGGAAATGCAAGACGGACACCCCAGGATCCGCAGAGTTTCCCACCTCCCTCCTGCTCTGCGCCTGTCTTTCCCTGGTCAGGCAAGGCCGGGCCAGATGGAGGATGCTGCACCGCCCATCCTTTAGAAAAAACAATGGCAAAAGAAGCATTAAGGGAGCTGACGAGGGTGGGTGTGGTTAAGTCTGCTCTGGCCAATCAACTTACAATAGGAAAGGAAGAGGGGGGTTAAGGCATGCATTTTACACTTACAAACACTGGACCAAGTGTAAATTGGCAGCTGAGGCCAAAAAAAATTACCATATTTCTGCAGCCAGATACCTAACATAGCCTGGAGCTGCATCACATGACTAGCTCGGAAGTGTAAAAGGCAGACAAACATGGAATGCGAAACAGGTAACGAATGCACTGTAAATACTGAGTACAAAAGGGGCCCAAGCTGTGAATAACTAGAAACAGGCTGACAGGCCATTCCTACAGAGTGGAAATCCAGACAGTGCCAAATTGCTTCTTGGACAACTGGCACTTCAGTCCCTGTATTACTGTGATAAATGGCTGGCTTGTATTTATGGTGACTAGGGATGTGCGTTTCGGCATTCAGAATGCAGAAAGAATGCCGAAACAAAAGTGTTTCGGCATTCTTCAGGAATCCCGAAACGTTTCGGGGAATGCCGAAACGTTTCGGGATAGCCGAAAGAAAAAGCCGAAACGTTTCGGGATTCTTTCGGCATTCTTTTGGCATTAGAGAATCGCCATTTTGTTTTTGCTAGCCGTTTGCCTTAGCAAGCGGCTAGCAAAATCCTGCTGGAAGCAAAGGCTTCCTGCAGGCTCTTAGAAGAGGGGAGGGGGGGGAGAAGGAGTGAATCACTCACTCCTTCTGTCACCCCCCACCCCTCTTGCAAAGGAGGATAGGGAATCCTGCTTTGCCTTGCAAATGCAAGGTGCAAGCATTGCATTGCACTTTGCATTTGCAAAGCAGCAGAGATTCCCGCCAAAACTAACAGGTAGGGGAGGGGGAGCAGGAGGAGGGTGGCTCTTGGAGTGTGGGTGGGGAAAGGCAGGGGAGGGGGACTTTAGGAGTCACCAATCCCTCTGCTGTATTTTCATGCCAGCCAATAGATTTAAATCTTTGGCTGAGGCTACAGCAGGGGGTTTAAATTTGGAGCAAGACTGGTCTGGAACACTTCTGTTGCTGCTGCTGCCTGAGAGAGGAGGAGAGAGACTGCATCTGGAGGACATCTGCCTGGAGGATCATCTGTGCTGGACGTCCTGAGAGGAGACCTGGTAGGCCTTTTTAAAATTTTTGTAAATTTTTTTGATGCTGGGCAATGTGCTGCTGTGGCCTGCCTCTGCAAAAAGGTGTTGCAGTTTATTCTTGGCATGGCCTGGGGGACAGGTTGGGCAGACAATGTTTGATGGTGGTGGTGGGGGGGTTCAGCATTGGTTGTTGTGCTTGCCTTCTTTAAGCTTGATCTACTGTTTTAAGATTAAAACAAGAGTGTGCCAGCTTTGGGCCTACACAGGCCAGAAGCCTTTCTTCTGGCTGGCTCTCACAGTTGTGCTTCACAATCTGGAATGGTGTGGCTTGTTTTTCTGTGTCTGGTCTCCTGCTTGCAAGGATTCCCAACAGGCTCCGTCCTGAACAACTGTGCCAGCCTGTGGGCCACACACAGGTATGGCCTGGGGTACAGGTTGGGCAGACAATGTTTGATGGTGGGGGGGGGGGGGTTTCAGCATTGGTTGTTGTGCTTGCCTTCTTTAAGCTTGATCTACTGTTTTAAGATTAAAACAAGAGTGTGCCAGCTTTGGGCCTACACAGGCCAGAAGCCTTTCTTCTGGCTGGCTCTCACAGTTGTGCTTCACAATCTGGAATGGTGTGGCTTGTTTTTCTGTGTCTGGTCCCCTGCTTGCAAGGATTCCCAACAGGCTCCGTCCTGATCAACTGTGCCAGCCTGTGGGCCACACACAGGTATGCTGCTTTGGCTAAGGTAACCCTTTTTGGTTGCTGGCCTGGCACTCACAGTTGTGCTTCACAATCTGGAATGGTGTGGCTTGTTTTTCTGTGTCTGGTCCCCTGCTTGCAAGGATTCCCAACAGGCTCCATCCTGAACAACTGTGCCAGCCTGCGGCCCACACACAGGTATGGCCTGGGGGACAGGTTGGGCAGACAATGTTTGATGGTGGGTGGGGGGTTCAGCATTGGTTGTTGTGCTTGCCTTCTTTAAGCTTGATCTACTGTTTTAAGATTAAAACAAGAGTGTGCCAGCTTTGGGCCTACACAGGCCAGAAGCCTTTCTTCTGGCTGGCTCTCACAGTTGTGCTTCACAATCTGGAATGGTGTGGCTTGTTTTTCTGTGTCTGGTCCCCTGCTTGCAAGGATTCCCAACAGGCTCCGTCCTGATCAACTGTGCCAGCCTCTGGGCCACACACAGGTATGCTGCTTTGGCCAAGGTAACCCTTTTTGGTTTCTGGCCTGGCACTCACAGTTGTGCTTCACAATCTGGAATGGTGTGGCTTGTTTTTCTGTGTCTGGTCCCCTGCTTGCAAGGATTCCCAACAGGCTCCGTCCTGAACAACTGTGCCAGCCTGTGGGCCACACACAGGTATGCTGCTTTGGCTAAGGTAACCCTTTTTAGTTGCTGGCCTGGCACTCACAGTTGTGCTTCACAATCTGGAATGGTGTGGCTTGTTTTTCTGTGTCTGGTCCCCTGCTTGCAAGGATTCCCAACAGGCTCCGTCCTGATCAACTGTGCCAGCCTGCGGGCCACACACAGGTATGCTGCTTTGGCTAAGGTAACCCTTTTTGGTTGCTGGCCTGGCACTCACAGTTGTGCTTCACAATCTGGAATGGTGTGGCTTGTTTTTCTGTGTCTGGTCCCCTGCTTGCAAGGATTCCCAACAGGCTCCGTCCTGAACAACTGTGCCAGCCTTCGGCCCACACACAGGCCTGCTGCTCCGGCTTTGGTAACCCTTCCCGTTTGCTGGCCTGGCACTCACTGTTTTGCTTCACATTCAGGTTGTTTATCGTTGGTGGACCTCTTCTGGACTGGACTGCACTTGGTGGACATCGGCCTGCAGATCTCTGCGTGGAGGATCAACATTGCTGGACATCTGCAGTGGTGGACTGGTAGGGTTGTTGTAAAATTTGTTTTTTGAGCTTATGTCTGCTGCTGTGCCTACCTGCGAGCATATGCTTTGGCTCTGTCTTTATGGCTTGGGCTGGGGGGGGCATTTTCTGGTTGGGCAAGAGGATATTGTTTGGGGGTTAGGTGGGCCAGCATTGATTGCAGTGCCTGCTTTCTTTCATGTTTCATTTTTCAAGTTTGAGTGTGGGGTGGGCTTGAACTACTGTTTCACAGAACTAAAAAATGAGTGTGCCAGCTTTTGGCCTGCAAAGGCCAGAAGCTCTGCTGGGTGGATGTGTTTTGTTTTGCTGCTGGTTGGCCCTAGCCTTTCAGGGGGGGGGGGCTGACTTGGCTTGTGCAACGGGGCCTTGAATTTTGGGGGTTGCGTGTGCGGCGTGTGGTGTTGACTCTGTTAACATTTCCAATTTTCTTGACAGCATCGCGGAGGAGAGGAGGACCAGCTGCAAGACCGCCTGAACATCGCTGGACTGCAGGACTGGTGTTAGTGTGAGCGAGTCCGGGTTCACATTTGGGTGGGCTTGGGGGTGGGTTCTTGCTAGCTTGGGAGGGGGGAGGCTCATCTTCAAAACACCACATCCACACCCCACACCGACATACCACAGATACATTGGTCACGCTAAATAGTGTCTCTTAGGTAGGTAGGCCAGTTGGTAGGTGATCAGTGGATAATTGCCCTCAACATAATTATTAGGGAAACCAAGCCTAGTTTTTTTAAAAAAACTAAATATGGACTCAGCAGGGAAAGCATTAGTGAGTGAGTGTTAGGTTTGAATTCTATATATATATATATATATATATATATATATATATATATATATATATATATATATATATATATATATAAAAATTTGTAATAGCTGTCAATAGGCTTCCCATTAGTGCCCCCATAACTAGGGTTCCACTGCCCATCTCTGGCACCCGTGGTGGTGCCAGGCCGGCCCGGGCATACTAGTGTGTGAGTGTTTAAGGCTTTGTCACCTGTTATTGGGGTTTAGGGCCAGCTCAATTCCAGAGGAATTCAGCTGATTGGCAGGCTCAGGTTCCCTGACATAAATAGGGTTGCTTAAAAAGGCACTTGATTGTTCATCTCCAAGTCACAGAGCCACTAGAAGCACAGATTTAGAGCAGGTTAGTTAGGTCTTGAAAACAAAGTTGACCTTTGTTTTCCAAATCTTTTCTGATTAGTTAGGGTAGAATTTGGGAGGGGAAAGTATGTCAGAGAGGAAAGCAGAGAGGGGCCCCGGGGGAAAGGCTAGGGAGAAATCTAGAGGGGAGGAGGGGAGGGGGAGGGGGACTGCTGCGGCAGCCCCCCCATCTGAGCGGAGGAGGCCCTCCCCTGCGCTGCTGCCGTTCACCAGCCTGGCTTCTGGTGACAGGAAGAGGGTTCGCAAGACTCTCTTTCCTGAGGCAGCTGCTGGAGGGCCACCCCCAACCCGGGTGCGTGAGGCAGGGGCTGGCACTGGGCGGGGGCCTGATGCTGAGGCTCCTCCTCCTCCAGTGGTTGCGAGCCAGCTGCTGGAGGAGGGGCAGCATGTGGTGTCTCCTGGGATGGGCGCGGAGCACATGACTTTCCCTGCGCTCCCGCTCACCCCAGGAACCCAGAGGATGTTGGAGGAACTGCCCGTGAGACCCCCCCTGGGGCGGTCCACCCCAGTTTCCTCTGAGGCCAGCAGCAGGCCTCTCGCGGCTGTGCAGGAGGAGAGGATGCGGGAGGAAGAGGCAGAGACTGTGGTGGAAGAGCCCACATCTCTGCCCCTTCAGCCTTGTCCATCCCCACCTGCCTGGCCGAGAGTGGGACACGGTGTGTCTGGCCAGAGCACCTCACAGGAGGTGCCTCAGGGTGATCCGGAAAGCGCTTCTCCTGGGAAGCATGGGTTGCCCTTTTCCTCCGAAATCTGGAAGCACTTCCAGACAGCGGAGGATCCCCGAGCAGCCCTGTGCCTGCATTGTAGGCAGCGCGTCAGCCGTGGCAAAGATGTGTGGCATCTCTCCACGTCTGGGATGAGGTACCATATGAAGAGGCACCACCAGGTGGTGCTTCTTCGGGAGGAGGGTTCGAGTGGCGCCGCACGGCCGCCAGCTAGCCAGAAGGAGGCAGGCTCCTCTGGTGCTTTCCCCCTAAGGGTACCTGCAGGAAAGGGACGCCAAGCCTCTCTCCCGGAGATGCTTGGTATGCAGGGCGCTAGTGTGCCCAGAGAGGGGATCCGGAGGGCGAGCAGGCGCATCACGCGCCACATCGTCAACATGATAGCAGTGGATGGGCAACCGTATTCCATAGTTGAAGACTTCGGCTTCTCAGGGCTGCTCCAAGATTGCTTTCCCTGGTACGCCGTCCCTGCTCGCACGTCATTGAGCAGATCGGTGGTGCCCTCGTTTTACAGGGCTGCCAGGGATCATGTGAAGGCACAGCTGTCCCGGGTTGCCGGGAGAACTGTGCACTTCACATCGGACATCTGGACCTGCCCAAGTGTGCAGCAAGCGTACCTCTTGCTTACTGCTCACTGGTGGGAACCCGAGTCGGTTCTGGGTGGGGGCCGGGGGGAGGTGCCTAGCACAGCTAGACAGGGAAGGATGCGAGACCGCCAGGCCGGCTACTGCAAGGCCTTGCTTCACGCCGAGGTGCTTGACGTGTCCCACACGGTGGAGAACATCGCTGCCACCTTAAGGAGACAGTTGGACGAGTGGATAGGCCAGGGACCCGCCACCGTGGGATGCATGGTGACGGACGGTGGCAAGAACATGAGGGCAGCGGCGCATCTAGTGAGCCGAGAGAGCGTCTACTGTGCCGCTCACAAGCTTCACCTAGTGGTGAGAGATGCGCTGGGGTTGGGCTCCTCGAAGGAACCCGTGGATACCCGGACCCGTGAACTCCAGTTACTTGTCCAGAAATGTCGGAGGCTCACGGGTCACTTCTCGCGCAGCGTGAAGGCCACGCACGAACTGCGCCAGACACAGGTCAGGACAGGTGTGCCAGAGCACGCTGTGATCACTGACGTCAGCACTCGCTGGAACTCCACCTGCGCCATGCTTGAGCGCTTGGTGGAGCAGAAGGCCGCACTCCATGCGTGGCTCTCCAAGAACCGCGGTGCGAGTCAGGTGGGTGAGTTCAGCCGGGAGGATTGGCTCACCATCACCCAGACAGTGGAGGTCCTGAAGCCCTTCAAGGACTTCACTGTGGCGGTCTCGTCAGACACGGCGACCCTCGGTCTGGTCATTCCCCTGGTGCACACGCTCCAGAGGAATCTGGCCACCCTTGCAGACCGGGTCGCGCCCTGTGCTGACCTTGTTCCAGCGGTGCGTGCATTAGTGAGAAGGCTGCAGCAGGGCATAGCTGCCAGGCTAACTCCTCTCACTAAGGAAGAGTCATACATGTTGGCGACCATGTGTGACCCGCGCATAAAGGGCACTTTTGCTGAGCGGGACGGGAACCTCACCCAAGCCAGAGACGGGCTCTGCTCTTGGGTGAGGCGCAGGCAGGCCAAGAGGGGACGCCTGTCGACAGGGGGGACGCAAGAGGGGCCCTGCCGTGCGGGTCCCTCTGACGCCCCCTCTGCGCAGGCCCCCCCCCCCGAGGCCACCACCGGAGTGCCGATGGAGATGGAGATGCTCCGGTGGGCCCTCGTCCCCTCTGGGGTCGTGAGGACCGTGAGAGAGGATCCAGCGGAGGCGATGGTCAGGGACTACCTCGCGGAGCCCTGCGAGTCGCTCTCCACCGATCCGCTCAGCTACTGGGCCAGGAAGGAGTCGGTCTGGCCGGACCTCTCCCTCGAGGCGCAGCGGCTGCTCTCATGCCCTCCGACGAGCGTGGAGAGCGAGCGCGTCTTTTCACATGCGGGCGACATTGTCTGCCCACATCGCACTCGCCGTCTCCCATGGAGAGTCGAGCAGTTGACCTTCCTGAAGGTCAACTCTCGCCTCTTCGATTTCTCAGGACTGGACTTCCAGAGTGACTGAGGTGAGCCCAACTTGTGGTCTGCATCCTCTATGAGTCCAATCCTTTGGAATCGCGCTCTCCCCTGTATAAAACCCTGTATATACAGTTAAAACCGGCCAGTAGAGGGAGGGTGGTTAGGAACCAGTGGCAAAGGGAAAACACCCAGCAATTTGAAAGCCCCCCCCCCCCAGGGTATTCAAAACATCTCCCATCACTGAGACAGACCCTGTGGGACCAAATTTATTATGAAAAATAATGCCCCAGAAACATGGATTGCTACTGGAGGGAGAAACAGGTTAGATAGGGATTGCTTAGGTGTTTTTATCAGATGAAATCCTTGTAAAAAAAATTGAAGAAGAATTGTTGTACTGTTTTTTGAAAGTTGATGTTCTGTTCATGTAAAAAAAAGAAAAAAAAACCCCAAAATGTTGTGATTATGTTTTTTAAAAGTTGATTGAATGTTCATGTAAAAAAAAAGAAAAAAACCCAAAAAATGTTGTGATTATGTTTTTTAAAAGTTGATTGAATGTTCATGTAAAAAAAAGAACCCCCCCCCCCAAATGTTGTGATTATGTTTTTTAAAAGTTGATTGAATGTTAATGTTTAAAAAAAAAAAAAACCAAAAAAAAATTGTTGATGTTAATGTTGGGTTTGCATGGTTGGGGGATGCGGGAAGAGTGGTGGATGGGCACCGGCCAATGATGATCTCTCGCAGATGTTCCCAGGTAAATTCTGAGGCTGGTGTGGGGGTGGGGGGAGACCTCTGCAGAACTGCTCCAGAAATACCATTGTCCAGTGCCTTGGAAGTGCCCAGTTCAGCTTTGTGTGTCTGAACTGAAAGCACAGCCACAGGAAATGACATAGGTTCTGCTGGACCCTGTTGCAGTGGTTCCCCCCCATTAAGTCGTTTTATGGAGGGAGAGTTGTATTAGGCTGGTAGTTATGATCATCTTCTGTTTCCATGCCCTGTTGTGCCCGCTCACTATGTAACCTGTGGAAATGTTCAAAACTTTAGAGTTTGTCCATTTCAAAAGAAAAATTGTTGCAAAGATTCTCTGATGTGTAGTTAATTGTGTTGTGTTGTGCTGTGAGGGACAATAAGTGTAATATGTTGTGTGATTTGTTGACCACTTGTAATTTGAAAATGATAAAATAAAGTTTTTTTTAAACTTAATGATTGTGTGTCTGTGTTCCCTTCTTTGATGGGAGGTTGGTTCCCAGCATAGGGAACAATGGGGCAGGCTGGCCAGCCTGTTCCTGGGGTACTCGGTGTGGGGCAGCTGAGGGTGGTTTTGGTTCTGAGAGGGGCTGAGTGGAGGATTTGGGTCTGTGTGTGGCAGCTGGGGTGGGGGAACTGGGTTTGTGTGGGGCTGTAAGGAGTGGACTATGGGGGATGAGAGCACTGGTTGTCCTTTGTGCCCAAGTAGGCCCCTGCTACTGTCCTGGTGTGGGCTTCCATGCCTCTATCAGTTGCTGGCCCTCCTTTGCCATCTTTTTCAGAAATTTTCCTAGGGCTGCCAAACTCCTGGTTGGGCTTGAGTTCAGGTTAGAGAGAGTAGTTCCCTACAGAGAAACTGGCTGCTTCCAAGGGCAATCTCTTTAGAGGGCAAATGCGGACCATGGATTCTGGGGGAGATCCCTACTCAGATTTCCCTTTCCACAAGTCCCACCCCCAAATTGCCAGTAACTTCCAAGGCCAGAGTTTGCCACCCCAGAGAGATCCCGTTCCCACCCTCTTAGCCTTGGCATGAAAGTTGTAGCCCCCATGGAACACTTCCAGGTTCCTGATTCCAAGCCCAATTACACCAATGTAAGACAATCCAGACCTCCATCAAAAATGGATTTTAAGTAGCAGTGGGATTGGGCTGCATTTCAGTCATTCACATATCTGGTTGTGTTCCCAAACATTTAGCTTATGTTTTTTTAAATCAGCGTATGGCACTTAAAGACACTTTTAAATGGTTCTAAAAACATATTTTTATTATGAAGTATTTAATGTGGCATTGCTCAAGGGCAGGCCTTTTGGCCAAATGAGCAGTATCAGTACAGTAAAATTTAGACAAAGCTCATAGGAAGAAAACGCATTCATACTGTGAAGTGGGAAGAAAGTTTTAATTTACATGTACCATGGACTCCGAAAAAGACATGTAAGTGGCATCCAGACCAAATCAGGCCTGCTTTCTCCCTTGAAGATATCAGTTGATGATAGTGCTTATGTCACATCATGAGAAGACAAGGTTCACTAGAAAAGACAATAATGCTAGGAAAAATTGAAGGCAGTAGGGAAAAGAAGAATACCCTAGATGTGGTAGATTGACTTCGGTTTGCAATACATGGACAAGGTTTTTGGGATATTTTGGAGCTCAATATAATTCTAAAGTACACCATAAGTGATTTGAATGCATAAAACATACAGACACATACACATAAAATGTATATACCCCCTCCCCACCAAATTAAAGGTTTATCTTATGCCCCGGTTTTCTCCCCCATGGGAACCTAGAGTGGTTTACACATTGCTGTTCTCCCTTGATTTGTTTCACCCTCATCACAACCAGGCTAACAATAGACAGCTGCTCCATGCCTCACATTGGAGTGACTACATCCACCGATGGCCTTCTTAGTTGTTGGAGGGGGTGGAGGGGGGGGGAGGAAGGAAACAACGCACTCCTGCCCACTCTATCTGGGGCCTAGGTGACCAAATTGCTTGGCCTTGGCAAGGAGCCAGTGGTGGGGCGGCACTGGTTCTGGGGCCCCGTCCAGAACATTTGTCCAGGGCCCCCAAATCACCTAGACTGCCTCTGGAAAACACAACACAATTGTTTACTTAGGCTGAGCCAAGAACATCCATCAAGCCTACAAGGCACAGAATCAGAGTCTGCCAGATTCTAGACCAACTCTCTAGCCATTGCACTACAGTGGATATCTAAAAATTGTTCATACCCCCACCAGCAACTTGAACATTTTTCTCCAAAAGGCACACAACTTGGCTGGGTCTCAAAAAGGACTATGATGCATGGGCCTGTCAATGCATACTGTTACTAAGGCTCTGGCCGGGGGGAGGGGGGCATTGTGCCAATGCCACCCTGGCTTTGGAAGGGGACAGTAAAATAGAAGAAATAATCTAGGTTCAGTGCCTCCCCCCCTTCTCTGTCTCTCTCTCTCTCTCTATAATGTGAGTGAAAACATTACTATACCATCACTGAAGCCTACAGGATACTTAGGGTCTGTTCACACACGCATGATCATTTCATGGCAATGCTCTGGCATGATGATGTCTGTTCTAGGAAGTGATGTGATCATCACACAAGGCTGGGGAGCACGCACAATTCACAGCAGGCAGATTTGGGCCACAAGGGATCCTGCTTTGGCCTGTAGGGCCCAAATCAGCCCACTGCAAAGCACAGGAATACTCTCAGGGCAGCCAGATGACATCAGTGACATCAGCCAGGTAAGCAGTGACAGGGGGTGAGAGGTGAGAGTGGGGGATCCCCCACCAAGGGGAAACGGATCCCTAATTGTGTCTGAGGTTGTGGAAATCAAATGGGTCATTACCTCCATATTGCTTCTGTCTTTGAGGGACTTACATGCACATTATATTTAACTCCAGATTTCTTGATTGTCAAGGAATGCATGTGGTGGGGGGTGGTAGGAAGGGTGGGAGAAGGGCCCCTGAGGGTAAGGGTGGCATTTGGCATGCAAAATGCCACCCCTGGCAAGACAAGCCTCCCCCAGCTGTCAGTGGTAGAGATGAGAGCAGAGCACCTACTTGGGGAGGCCATGAAATGCCCCCCCCCAAGTGGGAGCAGGCTGAGCCTTGGTGGGGGGGTGGGAGGAAGGGTGGGAGAAGGGCCCCAGAGGGTTGGGGGGGATTTTGTTGCAGTGGTTCCCCCCCATTAAGTCATGTTATGGAGGGAGAGTTGTATTAGGCTGGTAGTTATTATGATCATCTTGTCTAGTGTGGGCTTCTGTTTCCATGCCCTGTTGTGCCCGCTTACTATGTAACCTGTTGTAATGTTCAAAACTTTACAGATTGTCCATTTCAAAAGAAAAATTGTTGTAAAGATTCCCTGATGTGTAGTTAATTGTGTTGTGTTGTGCTGTGAGGGACAATAAGTGTAATATGTTGTGATTTGTTGACCACTTGTAATTTGAAAATGATAAAATAAAGGTTTTTTAAACTTAATCATTGTGTGTCTGTGTTCCCTTCTTTGATGGGAGGTTGGTTCCCAGCATAGGGAACAATGGGGCAGGCTGGCCAGCCTTCTCTGCAGGTGGTGGGGGGGGGGTCAGGGGGGTGGTTGTCTGTGTGCCAGGGCAGGTGCTCTTTCCCAGGGACGATTTGGCACTGCCACCATTGTGGCACCCCTTGTCTGTGCGGAATTGCCCTGGGAAAAAGAGTTTAGGGGTTCCCAAAAGGGGAGGGCAGGCCAGCCTGTTCCTGGGGTTATGGTGGGTGTGGGGCAGGTGGGGGTTGATTTGGGTCTGTGAGGGGCTACTGGGGGGATTTGGGTCTGTGTGTGGCAGCTGGGGGGGAATTGGGTTTGTGTGGGGTTGTGTGGGGTTGTGTGGGGTTTGTGTGGGGGCAAAATGCCACCCCTGGCAAAGGAAGCCTGCCTCTTCATTTTTTCCCCATAGGAAATAATGAAGAAAGATTAGCAGCAGCATGCTAACAATATGCTGCTCCTTCGCTTTCTTATGGGAGGATGGGGGGACCTGCTTTGGGGGGCCATAACATGGCCCCCCAAAGTCCAATCGGTCTAAAACTTGGGTGGTTGTTAGAGAAGGGTTAGAGGAAGGTCCCCACCAATTTTGGGCTTATTCGGTGGGAAAATGCCTCCTCCAGGCGTCCTGAAAGACGGAGGCATTTTCCCATAGAAAAAAGCCGAAAGAATGCCGAAAGAATGCCGAAAGAATCCCGAATCCCGAAAGCCGAAAGAGATTCTTGTTTCGGCTTTCGGCTTTAACGGTAGAGAATCTTGTTTCGGGTAATCCCGAAACAAGAAAGCCGAAAGTTTTTTCCTTGCACACCCCTTGGTGACCCATGTGGATGCTATGGGACTTTGCTCAGCAAGGAGCTGGGCAGAACCTTTCCTATCAATGCCATCATGTTCCTTGGGCAGTTCTAAGCAGAATTATATCCTTCTAAGTCTGTTGAAGTCAATCAGATTAGAAGGGTGTAACTCTGTTTAGGATTGTGCTGGTTGTCACCATAAATTATTTCATAGGAACGATAGGGATAGCTGAGGTTCTAGTGTTGGATCTCTGTGGTCCTTGTATCAGATCAGCATGTTGATTCTTAGGACAGGGGTACTGGATAAAAATGAATTAAAAACTCTGTACATAATAAGTGTTCATTACAAATATATCATTAGGAATAAAATGATCCTAAATATAAGCACAGGAGTTCAGAGAATAATACATATAATATAGTGGGGCACTAAATTTTATCACGATAAGAGAATACAGAAAACCCTTTATAGGAGGAAAATCAGTATCCTTCATATTCTGTATGAATGTGATCCATTCTTAGGAATATACAGAATTCATTGGTGGCAGCCCTGGCAGCCACAAATTGTTCCCTAGTTTTGCAGGTTATACAGCAATATAACATTTGCATTTTGTCTTATTCATCACAAAGACGGTGTGTTGGCAACTAGAGGTGGGCACGAACAGTAATATGAACAAAAAAAAGCCACGAACAGCCTGATCAGCTGCTTGCAAGCAAGCTGTTCGTGAGGTCCTGTTCCCGACGAACATGTGTTCGTTCCAAGCCCTGATCATGGTGTTCATCAGCCATTCATCAAGCCAGACAGTCTGGTGCCTTTCAATCAATTCTCTTGGCAACAGTAGCCACGGACTTTCTGAACTCTGTCTGAACTCCTGTTGCACTGGAAACCCCAATCTAAGCCCAGGAGCACTTCACCCTCCACTCAGCTGCTTGTCAGGGAAAACCCTGACAAGGGCTGATTGCAGCCTGCTGGGGTTTAAATTTCTTTCTCCCTGCTGCTGTGCAGCACAGGAAGAGGGACATTTAAATCCCCCACTCAGCTGCTTGTCAGGGAAACCGCTGATAAGTGGCTGAGTGCAGCTTGCCGGGGTGAAATGCCCTTCTGGAGAGGGGCACTTCACCCCCAACTCAGCCGCTTGTCAGGGGTTTCTTGTCAGGGAAACCCCTGACAAGCGGCTGAGTGCAGCCTGCCGGGGTGAAATACCCTTCTCCCTGCTGCTGCACAGCAACAGGGAGAGGGGCACTTCACCCCTGACTCAGCTGCTTGTCAGGGGTTTCCTGACAAAGTCTCCCCCCCTTCCTCCAGCTGGCTGGAAGGAGGGAGACTTTGAATGCAAGGAGGTTCCCCATGCCGTTTGCAAATGGCGCACGGAACTTTCTTCCATTCAGAGTCTCCCCCCTCCCTCCCACAAACAGCCAACCACAAATATGTTTGTGAACAGGGTCATGTTCGTGGTTGTTCATGATTCCCTGTTCATGGATGGCAATGAACAACGAACATCGTGTTTGTTTCCCCCCCCCCCAGTTCATACCCACCTCTATTGGTAACACACAGTTGGAAGGATCTTTAAAGGCCATCTAGTCCAATTCTCTACTTAATGCAGGAAATCTGAAAACCTCCAGTGAGGGAGAGTTCCTCACCTCCAAAAGATGAATATCCAGAAAACAGCCAAGTAAACTTTAAATATGTTTAGTTCTCTAAGTCCCCTTTAACAACAACAACTGCACTAATATACTGCTCTTTTGGACAGACTAGTTCCTCATTCAGAAGAACAGTGAACAAAATCAGTGTTATCACTATCCTTCCAAGTAGGGAGCTGGGGCTGAGAGGATTGGCTTACCAGGGCCGGATCGAGGGGGGGCAGGGGGGTAGTCTGCCCCTGGCACCACCAGGGAGGGGGCACTGGGAGCAGCTGCCAGCTGCCAGAGGGCGCAGGCAGCAGCGCGGGCAGCCTTGCAGCCCCCCGCGCTGCCTTTTGCCTGCCCCGCAGGACAGGGGGCGGCCGGCTTGCTGGCTTCCACTATAAAAAGTGGAAATGGCATAAAATGAATAATAATAATAGCATTCATAATGGATCCCTTCTGATATTTATTTTATTTTCCCTATTTAGACCCCATCATTCAGTCAAAAACACTGATTTGGGGGTTGGCTAATTAGATATAATTGGGTCATTAGACATAATTAAAAATTGCTTAATTCGTTAAAACCACTAAGCAGCCAAGAATAAAATGCAGCCAGCTACAGAAGACTAAAAGCAGTAACAGAACAGCCACAATAAAGACAGTGGAATAAGATCGAAACCATATAAAACAGAACAATGAAAAAGCTTTGTGTCTGCAGTCTACTGCTCAAGGGAGGGATTCCAGGGTTCAGGCTAATGCAGAGGGTGTGCCTCTTGACCTGGAACCCTTTCTCTCTAATCTCAGACATATTGCTTTTGGCACCAGGCACTTTGCATATGACCTATGGGCACTCTCTTTGAAAGCCATGGGCTGAGTGTTGGCTTTGGAAAGGTCCTGGCTTCAGCTAAGCCCTGCCTCAGCAAGGAAAGAGAAAAGTGGACTCTATATTCAGATGAAGCCAAAAGAATGACAAGGGAGACAGAGTGGAGGCCAGGCAGTGTAGGCAAGATGCCAGCCCAAACTCTCTGAAGTTCCTCCGCTGAAAGCTCTGATCTCTGTTTCCCTTGCTATTCCCCTTAATTCCCCCCATGCACACCTTTGCTGTTTTTGGCCAGTGGAGGACTTTGTGGTTTTCCTTCTAGGAGACACTCAACAAATATTGCCTTATGTGGCTCCCTTGTGGCTTTTGCTAGATGACTGGCCAGAGACACCTGCAGCGGCACCCCTTTTCCCCTCCTCAGCTTTCCAGGCTACTTCATTCTGGTTATTAGCAAGTTACATTCAAGCCAGGCCACTTTACTCAACAGCTGTTATGCCCTCTGGTCTCTGTGCCAAGAACAAATGTGAATAAGAGGGCTCACACAGAGCTTGTGTTCCCTCTGGATACTACTGCTGCTTGGACAGAGTCGGATATGAATATACACATATGAAGCTATGAATATACACATATGAAGCTATGAACAGACAAGACAGATCTTTCTACATCTTTGAAAAAAGCCTCAGGTTTGCAGAAAAATATGAAATCTTTTTTTTTAAGTGGATGATTACCCCCTACGGTTACCAGGTCCCCTTAGCCTTCCAGTGGGAGGCAGGGGACCTGGCACTTACCTTTTTGCCAGGCCCACAATCCTCTTCTCGCGCATGCAAAGCACGTGTGAGCCCCTGAACTGGCATGAGGACATCAGTTCCAGGAAGTGATTCCTTGCAGGGGGCGCAGGGGAATGGGGGCGCTTCACAGTGGGCCGCTTTTGACCTCAAACAGGCCAAAACAGGCCCATGGGGGGATTAAAATTGCCCTCCCCCGCAAAGCGCATGAGTGCTCTTGGGAAGTGGGTGTGATGACGTCACTCCTGGGAGTGACATCATCATGCTGCCCTGCGAGTGCACCCAGAAGGCCCGTTCCTATGCCTTGATTCCCCACTTCCATGGGGGAATGGGATCCCTATTACTGCCCCCCCCATAGCAGCTTTAACAAAATAAATGCTCCCATCAGTTGTCGCAAGGCAATCACAACAGTACTGCCAACCTTTCAGTCTTGGTTTCTGTCAGCAAGAAACAGGGCCTTGTGGACCTTTGCAGGAAGACTCACTGGGGCCCGGCCCAGAAGCAACCACTGAGTGACTTGATACCACATGACTTGCATGACTCACCCAAGCCCAACTGCCTAGGTGACAGCAACTACCCCATAAAAGTCAGTGTGGTGTAGTGGTTAGAGTTTCACATTAGGATCTGGAAAACCCAGGTTCTGGAAAACCCTTGCTTTGCTATGAGAGGTAACTGGGTCAGTCACATGGCCTTGGCCTAGCCTACTTTACAGGGTTGTTGTGAGGATAAAATAGAGGAGAGGAGAATGATGTAACACTCATTGTTGAGAAAAGCTGGGCATAAATGAAGCAGAGAAATAATGAATATAGCTGAAGATGGGGAGGCAGATAAAAGGTACATTGGTGTGTGGGTGGGTGGGCAGGAGAGAAGGAAGCAGGAAAAGGGGAGAGGCATTGGGGGCTGTCAGGCAACTGAAAGAGACAATAGTGGAGGATGGGAAAAGAAGATACCCTCTGAAAGTCTTTGCAGGTTCCTTGTATGGGAAACTTTGGTTCAGGGCTCTTATGTTACCTAAAAGCCATAAATGTGGGCGAGACAGTCCATATACCTTCCTAAGAGTGCTTGTTCTGCCTTGCAACAATTTATAACCAATTAGATTATGACCAGTATACTGGTTGCTTACTTTGCCATATAAGGTAATAAATGAAGATCTTCAATATGATTGGTGTTTGGTAACTAGGGTTGCCAGGTCCCTCTATCATCTCAGAGGGAGGATAGGGGCCTGGAACTTACCCTCATGCGCTCCAGTGGCGGCATGATGATGTCACTTCTGGAAGTGACGTCACCACGCCAAGTGCGTGGCGATGTCATTTCTGTAAGTTATGTCATTGCGCTGGCTATGGGAGCGCTCCCGCACTCCAATTTGGCCGGTTTGAGGCCAAATCGGAGCGCAGGGATCCTCCCGTGGCAAGTGAAAGGGGTGGGAGCGCGCGCACAGTGCATGCTCCTGAGGTGCATGCCAGTGGCGGGTACGCTCTGGGAGTTTGCCCCCTCCCGCCAATCACTCAGTGATTGGCGGATAAGGGGGCAAATCCCCGGGAGTTTGCCTGCCACTGGCGGGCACCTGGTAACCCTATTGGTAACACAGATTTAAGTGCCTATAAAAGCTTTGTAATGGCATCAATACAGAGTCTTTGGAGTTTGGTTCTTAGGCCTCTGCATGTACGTAACGTAAAATTGGTTTTGGTTTAATATATTTTGAGTCTCTAGTCTAGGTAGGGATGCCATTCCCCCACTGGGGGTGGGGGATTCCCTACTCCCTCCCTCTGCCTACCGTCTCTACTCACCTGGCCAGAGGGGGAGGAAAGGTGGGGGAACGCCACCCCAGGTGCGCTCCTGGGTTGGTGCAATGACTGACATCATCATGCCACACCTGAGAGTGCTCCTGTATGCCTCAGTGGGCTGATTTTGGCCCCAATTCGGCCCACTAAGAAACGTTCATGTGCTCCCTCACCTGTGCGATGACATCACTTGTACATGTGCAAGGAGCACCCAGGGATGCCCAAAAGGTGAGTGCTGTCCCCCCCACACTGGCATCCCTACATTTACAGCATTGATTGTTTCCATGTTCAGCTGACCAGGATAGCCTTACATACTCTCAAATTCTCAGAACATCCTCACTTGTATATGTCTGCCTAACAACATGCATTTGATAAAAGGGGCTTTATTCCTCAAAAGATTATGAAAGAATAAAAATGTTTGTCTTGAATGTGGCACAAGAGTCTTCTGTTTTTGATGCAATCAACTAAGGTTGCAGTCCTAAGAACACTTTCCTGGGAGTAAGTTCATTGTGTAAAAATAAAGTGGGACTTGCTTTCTAGTAGACCCACTTAGGATTGCTCTCTATCATGGCTACCTCTCTGGAATTATTAGATATTGTTGGTGGCTATTCTATTCAGGGCCAATTCCAGGTTTTGGAGGGCCCAGGTCAGAAAGGGCTTAGGGGCCTGTATGTCCACTCCTTCTTGCCCTCTCACCCACATGATCTCATCTGTTCCATTGCCCATTTACAAGCTCTCCCACCACTTGCACTCACAGCTGCTCATAGCGCCTGCACACCCTTTCCCCAATGGTTATGTGGTAGGTGCAGCTCAGAGTGCCACTGCCATGGTGACCATTAATGCTGATGCTTTGTGCTCCACCCACATGCCCTTCCCCAGCATGGCTAGGCAGCATATCAGGCTGGAGTAAAGGTGACAAAGCACTCGCAAGCAGGGAGTGGAAGGATGTAAGTAGAGACCGCAAAGGAAATGCTCAGCAGTAGAGTAACTCACCATGTTCTAATGCCAACCCAGACAGTATTCTGTGGTCCAGAAGCTGATTTCCTTATACCTTCTGACTTCCTCACCAGTTTTGGGCCCTATGATAAAGTCACTATCAACTATCAGTAATGAATGTACAGTGAGTCTGAAGATATGATAGAGCATCTTTGTGGAAGCTAAGCAGGTATAGGTCTGCTTGGTGCTGGGATGTGAGACACAGAACAAGGGGTTAGATGTGATGACCTCCAAGGTCCCTTCCAACTCTATGACTCTCTCTTGCATCTCCCCATTGTTGTTCAATCTGTATATGCGCCCCCTCGCCCAGCTGGCATGGAGTTTTGGACTGAGTTGCCACCAGTACGCTGATGACACCCAGTTGTATCTGTTGTTGGATGGCTGGCCTGGCTCGGCTCCAGAAGCCCTGATTAGAACTTTGGATGCCGTGTCTGGTTGGGTGAAGCAGAGCAGACTGAAGTTAAATCCCATGAAGATGGAGGTCCTGTACTTAGGTCATGGGATGTTGGAGGGGGGGATCCAGCTTCCGGCCTTGGATGGCACACCTCTTGTGCCTGTTTTGCCAGTCAGAAGTCTTGGCGTGATGCTGGACTTCTCTTTATCAATGGAGGACCAGGTCGTGCCAGTTGCCCGGTCTGCTTTTTCCCATCTTCAGCAGGCCAGGCAGCTTGCTCCCTATCTCTCGACCCGTGACCTGGAAACAGTGATTCATGCAACAGACATCTCCAGATTGGATTACTGTAACTCGATCTGTGCAGGGCTTCCCTTGAGTCTAACCTGGAAATTACAGCGGGTCCGGAATGCTGCCGCCCATGTCTTGATGGGTGTGCCTTTCAGGACACATGTAACTCCAGTTCTGCAGCAGCTACGCTGGCTTCCCGTGGAGTTCCGGATCAGGTTCAAAGTTTTGGTATTATCCATAAAGCCCTAAATGGACTGGGATCAGCATACCTGAGGGACCGTCTCTTCCCACATACTCCCCGGAGGGTGCTGAGATCAACCGGTAAGCACCTACTGGTGGTCCCTGGACCCAGGGAGGCTCAATTGGCCTCAACCAGGGCCAGAGCCTTTTCAGTCCTGGCCCCGACCTGGTGGAACTCTCTGTCTGAGGACACCCGGGCACGCCAAGATCTTGTCTCCTTCAGGAAGGCCTGTAAGATGGAGATGTTCTGCCGGGTGTATGGTTGAGGCCATCAGGGTTTCCACCAAATGACCCTCTCTCCCGGTCTCCTCTATGGCTGTAGAGGTATTGACCATCTACCCCCTATATATGAGTGACCACACATGGTTAAGCCACACCTCCACCTCCATCAGATGTTATATGGTTTTTATACGGTGAGCAGGTGTTTTATTAGAAAGCTGTGTTAATTTATTGTGATTTTATCTTGTATATTTTATCTTCTGTTGTAACCTGCCCTGAGCCTGCTTTTGGGGATGGTGGGATATAAATAATAATAATAATAATAATAATAATAATAATAATAATAATAATAATAATGTGTATGGCATGGTTGGGATACTGTGTATAAAAGATATATGATATGCAAGTAACTGAGATTTTTTTAAACATTTCAAAGCTAGGCTTGCTAACTTTGCTGGAGAAAACTGTCCCTTTAATAGAGGCTAGGATGTTATATACCAGGTTATATACCTTCATGCCAGGAAAACCTTCAGCTGTCCATTGCTACACTTCAAGCCCCACTCACTCTCCCACTGTGAGGCAGATTTTCCCTCAAAAACTGTCAGTCACAGCTGCTGGCGAAACATCAGGAACTACAATGCCAAGACCACGGCCATACAGTCTGGAAAATCTACAACAATTAACATTCTCCGGCCGTGAAAGCCTTCGACAATATACTGTCAGGATTGCTTGCTGTGGCTGGGCAGCCTCTGGTAATATTTCTCTGAGTGTAATTTAAAGGTGTTTTTGTCTCACACTTTAAGCTTAGGTATTTATGGTTTATATCCCAGCCCAAATATTTGGTAGGGGAAAGCAAGAGCCCACGTCTTCTTCAAGTGAAATGACACTAGAGGCTGAATAAAGTTCAAAAGGAAACAGTAGATTTATTAAACAGGCTGGGTTGGTATATAAGTAGGCAAGAAAAGTAAACTTTGATTGTAGAACGGAATACTTCACAAGCATTAGGCACAATAATCTTAATGCTTAGTTTCAGTAATCACGGATCTTAAAAAGTGAGAGGTTGGTAGTTTCAGATTTATGTTACTTTAACAAGGTTTCTTCATAGATTTTGCTTTACAATTTATGTTTTCTGACTTCAACACAGCACTCTACCCTTTACATCAGACCCAGGGTCCTCCTCAGAGCCAAAACCCACTTTTTAGACACTGGGCAGGAATTAGTCTTCTCTAAAAGACATAACATATATCACTTGGCTGAATGGGAGTTTCCTTTCACTACCCATTTTCTCTGCCAACACCACTTCCCCAGTTCTGTCTTGTCTATGTAAATTAGCGCTGGCTTCCACACTTATGTACTTAACTAAAAGTTTTCCTTATACCTAAAACTGTCCCAGTTAGGGGAAACATTTCCTTTTTCTTGACAAAAAGGGTTACTAGTCTGACCCTGACTTCAAACTTCAACTCCTCTAACAATTCTGTCAGCACCAATTGTTACCTTCTCATTGGCCAATCACAGAGAGGAGGGAGCAGTCTTTCAATCATTCTCCCTTCAGGCAATTTTTTAACCCTTTCCCTTCGACTTTCTGGGTGCTGCACATAGTAACCCTTTCATTTAAAAGTCCATTCAGTCACATGCATCTGACGAAGAGAACTATGATTCTCGAAAGCTTATGCTACAATAAAGTTGGTTAGACTTAAAGGTGCTACTGGACTCTTTTTGATTTTGCTACTACAGACTAACACGGCTAACTCCTCTGCATTCTGTCACTGTTGCCTTTGTTCCTCCTGGACAATCTGGACCACAATCATACCGAACTGAAGTGCTCCAGAGTGAATGGCTGTTGGTATAAGGTGCTGTCCTAAACAGGACTGGGCACTTCTTACTATTTTGAGGCACACATCTCTTTATAGTGTGTCAATTTATGGACAGAAGCAGGGAAGAAAAAGATTCATTCTGTCTCTGTGCTGCTTGAAAAAAATAAAGTATCTTGAACTATAAACTTAGACTCTGGATTCCTATTGGCAATTCATTAATTCATTATATGCAGATTGTAAAAAACAAATTTTCTTCTCACCACGAGGGTAATTGATGAGTATACTTCCTTTTGTCATTTTTTGTTTCCCCTTTCCAGTACGTGCAAAACATATCTTTGTTACTTTTGAATAAGATGCCCTGGGGAGTTTATAAACTGAATAGTTTATATGGAATCCAAGCTGTGGGATGGCTGATACTGGAGGGGTTGCTCTTCACATATAAGGGTCAGAGATTTAAGACTGATTCTATACTTAAAGCAGAAGATTTTTTAGACAAACAGGGAAAGAACCTTTAAAAAGAAGGGAAGAAAAAGATAAGAACAAAGGATGTAAAAGAAGAGCAGAACCTACAAGAAAGCTCAAGATAATCAGAAACTGAAGCAGAAGAAGGAGCCAAACCACCCCCACTGAAAACAAAAGGACAGAAGAAGAAAAAGTAAATAAATAGTAATAAATTAGATCTGCAAAATGGATAAGAAACAGCTTAAGAGCCTCTCTATTAATATTAATGGCCTTAATTCACCACAAAAAAGAAAGGGAATGTTTGCACAACTTAAAAAATTAAAGGTAGAGAAACTGGGGAAAACCTTTGCAGCATCGGACCGGAATAAGAAAAAGAGAGGTCTTGTAACATATATTAAAGAAGAATATAACCCAAAGTTAATATATGCCTCAGAGGATGGTAGACTTTTGTTAACAGAAATCCAAAAAGAAGGAAAGAAAATACTGCTGATAAATTTATACTCTCCTAACAGACATCAAGAAAGTTTCTTCAGAACAATGCAACAGATAATAAAAAAATATGAATATATGGAATATTGTTGGGTGGGAGATTATAATACGGTATTTGACAGGGAAATTGATAAGAAATTATCAAAAACAATAAAAAAGCCAACAATACAATTGCCAAAATTTTTCTTACAAATGGTAGAAGAATATAGCCTAGTTGAGGCCTGGAGAACGAGAAACCCAACAAGAGACTATATATTTTATTCACAAAGGCACAAATCATGATCAAGAATAGATATGTATTGGATTTCTGAAAGCTTGATGAAAGATGTGATGGAGGTAGAGATACTACCGAGAACTTTTGCAGATCACAACCCAATACTTTTGACAATGGCAGATCTCCCAAGAAAACCTAGATGGAGATTAAATACACTATATTTGAAAAATAAGAAGTTTGTGGAAGAAACAAAAAAAGAGATGGAACTGTTTTTTAAGCAGAACATGCAGCCAGAAACTGTGATTTCAACAGTTTGGGTCGCAAGTAAGGCTTATTTTAGAGGACTAGCAATTAAATTCACTGCACAACAAAAAAAGGAAAAGCTACAGCACAGCAAAAAAATGAAAAAAGGAAATACCAAGAATTGACAAATACTCTAAAGAGAAATGAAGAATATTTAAAGAGAAACCCTACAATCCAAGAACTGAAAACGAAAATAAAAGTATCAAATCAATGATCTCTTGATGGAAGATATAGCAAAAAAATTAAGTTTGCAAAACAAAACTTTTTAGAAAATGCAAATAAGCCAGGGAGATGGCTAGCATATAAACTGAGAAAAGAAACAGAAAAAAGAATTATAAATGTACTAAGAGATAACAGAGGCAATTATGAATCGAAATAGAAGGAAAACACCAGGCCCAGATGGACTCCCCGCTGAATATTATAAAACCTTTGAAGAATGCTTGTCAATACCCTTCAAACAATTATTAGAAAAGGTTGTTTAGGAAGCCAAGATTCCAGATACTTGGAAAGAAGCCACTATATGTTTAATCCACAAAGAAAATACAGACCACAAAGAGGTGAAAAGTTTTAGACCTATTTCACTATTGAACATGGACTATAAAATATTTGCCACCATTTTTGCATCCAGATTGAAAAGGATATTGAACCAGGTAATGCATAACAACAACAACAAAATTTGATTTATATACCACCCTTCAGGACAACTTAATGCCCACTCAGAGTGGTTTACAAAGTATGCCATTATTATCCCCACAACAAAACATCCTGTGAGGTGGGTGGGGCTGAGAGAGCTCCAGAGAACTGTGACTAGCCCAAGGTCACCCAGCTGGCTTCAAGTGGAGGAGTGGGGAATCAAACCTGGGTCTCCAGATTAGAGTCCTGCACTCTTAACTACTACGCCAAACTGGCTCTCAAGATCAGACAGTTTTTTTTTTTACCAAAAAGGCAGTTGAGGAACAATGTTGGAATGGTTATAGATATTTTAGAGTATTATGAAGTACACCCAGAAAAACAAACGGCCTTGATATTTCTGGATGCAGAGAAGGCATTTGACAACATTACCTGGCAATTTATGTTAGAACAAATAAAACATGAATTGTGGAGAAAATTTTTTAAATATGATTCGAGCGATATATACAGAACGATGGGCGAAAACAAGTTTGAATTGAGATTTGACAGAATCCATTAAAATAGAAAAAGGAATGAGGCAGGATGCCCATTATCGCCACTCTTATTCATTTTGTCTCTGGAAGTCCCAAATAATGAAATTAGAAAAGATAAAGAGATAAAAGGAACAGTAATAAAAGACAAAGAATATAAGTTACAAGCTTTTGCTGATGGCCTAGTATGTATCTTGGAAGAACCAATAGAACACATTGACTGTTTGATATCGAAAATAAAATAAAATTAACAGAGGTCTTGATTCCAATGGGAAAAAAGAGTGAAATACCTAGGAATCTATATAACCAACAGTGCTAGTTCACTGAGGGAGGACAATTACCAAAAATTAATTAAAGCAGTTGTGGAGGACTTAAATAAGTGGAAAGATATGCATATATCACTGTTGAGGCGTATAGCCACAATCAAAATGAATATATTTCCAAGGTTCATGTTTTTATTCCAGACCATACCAATCATACAGAAAAAAGCGTTTTTTCAAGAATTAAATAGAATAACCAAAATTCATGTGGCAAGGCAAAAGACCTAGAATAAGACTTAAAGTGCTACAGGAATTGAAAGAGAAAGCGGGATGTGTCTTGCCAGATTGGGAAACATATTACAAAGCCTGTGTACTGGTATGGATTAAAGAATGGATCTTAATTCAGAAGATAAGGCTTTTAAAGTTACAAGGGCATGATCTTAAATTGGGGTGGCATGCATTCCTTTGGTATCAAAAAGCTGAGATACATAAGTACTTCAAAGATCATGTAATAAGAAAGTCTTTAATGTCAGTGTGGGAGAAATTAAAACCGTAAATTTACACAAGAATTCCAAAATGGGTGTCACCAGTGGAAGCATTTACCCACCCAAATTTACTAAACTGGGAGAAAATATATAGATATGAGCAACCGTTAGGAAAAAATGGAAAGCTAAACTCAATAGAGGAATTAAAAGAACAGGATATACATATGGACTGGTGGCTAAGAGCACAAATTGAATCTAGATTTGCCAAAGATAAACCGCAAGGATTCTGTATGGAACAGCCCCTCTTTGATAAATTGCTATTGGAGACAAATGAAAAAATAATCAAGAAACTCTATTTATATCTAATGCAACTGAAAAGGGAAGATGAAGTAATAAAAGACTGCAGGACAAAGTGGGCACAAAATCTGGGGTATGATATAGATCTAGAACAATGGTCACAGATATGGAAGATGAATATTAAAATAACAAAGTCAGTTTCATTCAAAGAAAATTTGTATAAAATGTATTATAGGTGGTATGTGACACTGTAGAAACTGGCTAAAATGTATGCAGATACATCCAATAAATGTTGGAAATGTAAAGATAAGGTAGGTACGCTCTATCACATGTGGTGGTCATGTGAAAAGGCAGCAAAATATTGGAAGATGATACATGGGTTACTTCAAGAAGTATTAGGTATGACCATACCTTTCAAACCTGAATTGTTCTTATTGAATATTATGTAGGAGGGGGTGGAGAAGGAAAACGGGTATTTGATGCTTCATATAATTACGGCAGCAAGAATAACATATGCGAGATATTGGAAGAAGATAGAGGTACCATCAAAAGGAGAAGTAATAGAAAAAATCTTAGGAACAGCAGAAATGGATGTCTTAACAGAACTGATAAAAGAACAAAGTACAGGTGATTTGCAGAAAAGATGGACCCCCTTCTATAGATGGGTCAAATCAAAATATGGAACAAGAAATTAAGTATAGGATATGAGGATAGGAGAGAATACTTACTAGAATCAAGCAGGGTAGCCTTACAGGAAAACTAGGTTTTGAATAAGGAAAAGAAGATATAAAGAGGAAGGAACTGTAGAGATGGAAAATGAATATAATATATATTTTGTTGTATATTATCACCTTTGATTTCCTATGATGTTGTGTTTGATATCCCCTGATACTATGTCTATGTGTATATGTATGTATTCTTATTGAAATTAATAATAATAAAAGAATCCGAGTGGTGGTAGACTGAAACTTCCTTGCTGCACTTGGCCAGGCCCAGGACTGTTTAGGGTGGGCAATTAATCTGTATTGCTATCACATACTGTACTAGGCCATTTCTAGGGGAGAATTTCAATGATATAATTAACCACCTGCCAATTAACTTTGTAAATAAAATGCAACAGATTAATTAATGAAGCTCCAATGACTTGTGATTACAGCAGTTTTCTGTCTCTAACTCTTCTGCCCTAATTTGTGTGTAATGTGGGCTGTGTGTATGGGGACTGATTTTAAAAAGCAGAAAGGGAATCGATATGGGGTGTGTGTGTGCTGAACTGTCTGTCTACTTGGTGTTTACTCCCACCCCTACAGTTTATCTCACATGTTTATTTTTCTCCCAGCTGAGCATACAACAGAAAAGGACCTAAGGATGTCCTCAAGAGCTAGATGTTGGAGGGTTCAACTGTCCCCTTGTTCAGGTTTTAAAATTGAACCCCATGTTTAAAAATCAAGATTCAAGTCCAGGAGCACCTTAAAGACCAACAAGATTTCCAAGATATAAGCTTTTGAGAGTTAAAGCTCCCTTTAAACTATGTTTAAAGATGTGAGTCTGCCACCCCCTACATGGCTTGTGTAGTTTGGGCCCGAAATTGTATGGCAAACATTCATTCTAAAGCTATGGGAGGCACCTGAGACCACAACCTTGCTGAAATTAAGCAGGTCTGGGTCTGGCCAGTGCCTTGATGCCAGACCTCCTGGGAGTAATGTGTTTGCCACCTGAAGTTCCAGATTAAAAGAAAGGGGGATATACATACATTAACTAAAAATATACAAAGCTTTTAGTGTTGATTTTCAACATACTGGTGCAGAACTTTTCTGTTATATAAAACTATGGACATTAAGATCTTGATTAATGTGCTCTGCACTGTTTGTTTATTTATATCATTTATAGTCTGTCTTTCTCACTGAGACTCAAGGTGGATTTAATAGTGTGAGAATTTGCCGGGGTGGAAGATGAAAGGAAGAGTTTGGGAAACTTCCACTTGGCTAGAGAAAGAGAAAGCAGTTCTAGGTGGTAGGGGCTAGAGGCTGCTGCTGTTGCTTTGAAGAACTGGTGCAGCAATCAGGCCAATGCTGCTGCCTATACGGCCTGCTTGTTCAATACATGCTTAGTGTCTCTCTCTCTGTGGTGAGTGTATATGTAAACAAACAGATATAATGAACATCATTTTGACCTCTAGTACTTTTTCCTGAAAAGAAAACTTGACCCTGTAAAGCTGCCTGGAAAATCTCTACCTCTCGGGAAGGTGAGGAATGTGACACAATAATAGGCTGTTACATCCGTGTAACTTAATTGAACTGTGCAAAGGTAAGCGTACTTTAAAGTGAAGAATTGCTCTGAACACTCACATTCTTAGGTACACTATGCTACATCAGCTCTATGTAAAGAATATTCCCTTTAAAATAAGAATGACATAACCATATTGAGACATTGCTCTTGGCAGCTCCCATTGCAATGATGAGACCTTGACAGAAGTGATGAATTGGTGGAGGCAAAATTAGTGACACAGTAGAGAAGTCTTTCCTTGAGAATTACTGATTTCCAACATTTCAAGAGGAGCCAACCACACTGCACATGGCCTTCTGCTCTCAGCCAGGCAATGCGCTAACAAAGGTCTCCTCCATGTCCCCATCTTAATCAGTCATTTGATAATCTTATCACTCCCAGACTTTGAATAGAATTAGATAAGGACAATTTTACTTCATCGAAAGTTGGAAGGGTTATACCTTCCAGGACCTCAGCCTTTCCAACTAGCATCATTCTGACTTGTCTTGATTTACCTTCAGTTTTTCCAGTTTGTTTTGCCTTTAGCCATTTGACCACAGCTGCCAGGCACTGGCCTAGGGCACAGACAGCTGCCTTTGGTGGTTTAGATAAATGGGTACATACTTCTGCATTCTGATGGCAACCTACATCAGCACTGCCAACAATCTCCACCAAAGGTTTTACATTGGATGCTCACAAATGCTTTATTTTCAGGTCTTTGCTGCATCTGTGTGACTCAACCATCATTTCTCAGCATGAGGGTGATTTACTAGAAAATCTTTAAAAGTATCAAGAATGGCCACCCTTGTAAAATATCATTTCTGTGAATTACTATTAAGATACTAATTTTTTAAATTTATTTATGCCTTTCCCCCCAATAGCTAGGAGACAGTTTATCTTATTTCATCCCATTTGTGAAAACTAAAATTTGATAAGAGAAAGCGAAACCATTTCTAGGTTTCAGAAGCCCAAGGTTGATGCTATTGCTTTGAAGGTCTAATGCTACCATGGTCTAATGCTAGCACCACCTCTTTGCTTTCTTGATCTCTATTTATTCACGCAAATAAATAGATGTTACAAAACATTATTTTGATCTCCAGCACTCATTCCATTTGGGGGAGTGAGGAATATGATACACTGTTCTGTTGTTATATCTGTATAATTCCATTGAACTACTGGTAAAATATAGGTAAATGTGTGTTAAAGCAATGTGAGTAAAGAAGCACCCTTCATAGCTCACACACATTTTAGCTGCAGTGCTCTATACTGAAGGCTTATGGAGGTTGTGCAGCACCCTGTATATTACCAAAGGCATATTTGCTTTTCTGTTTCTTGAGTTGGAATGAAATCATATTTTCCCTCTCTTTCCACAGGATAGAGTCTACTGCTAGTTTTGTAGGACAATTGTCAGATTTGTTAACGGAGTTTTATTTCTTAGATGGATTGCATTTAACAAGCAACCTTTCTGAGCTGGCAGAGGTGCTCTCAGACATGGTGCTGGAGACCCCTAGACTGATAGTTCTGGATGACGTCAATGTCCATGCTGAATGCCAGCCTGGCCCAGGACTTCATAGCTTCCTTGGCAGCCCTAGGCTTCTCTCAAATAGTGACAGACTCCACACGTGAAACAGGCCACACTTTGGGCTTAATTTTTTACTCTGAGCCTCTGAGGGAAGGTCTTCTTTTTAAGGCATGGACATTTGGCCTGAACCATGGACTGACCATTATCTGTTGAAGTCAAGGATGAATATGGTCCTCCTGATATCTCACAAATTGGGAAGCCCAGCTAAAATGATCTGATCACATAGGCTCATGGATCCTTCTGGATTCCAAAATACACTGGAGGATTTTAGAATTCCAAACTCAGGCCCTATTGAGGCTGCAGTGGAAGCATGGAACCCAAAGCTTCTTGAAACTATTGACAAGATTGCTCTTTGGCAACCCATCCCTCCCTTGCAGTGGAAACCAGTCCTGTGGTTCACTGCAGAACTGGGTGATCTAAAGAGGACTGGAAGGTGTCTGGAAAGACACTGGAGGAAAACTCGTACTGAATCTGATAGAACATGCTACATAGCCCATTGGAAGACTTTTGAAGCAGCAGTGATACAGCAAAGAAACATTAGTTTTTTGCAACCATTGGATGGACTAAATCACATCCATCCCAACAGTTTAAGGTATCTCAACATCTTTTGTCTTCTAAATCTGAACCTTTGTTGATTCAAGAACAATGAGCTATGACACCTTGCAAAGTTTTTTGCTGATAAAATAACTTGAATAAGTCTGGCTTGCATGGCACTTGTAATATAGGTGAGCCAGAAATAATGCTTAACACACCGTCTGGTCCATTTCTAAGTGATTTTGATCAAGTCACAGTGATGGATATTGACAGAATTCTAGCATCTGTGAAGGCCACTGCTTGTACCCTGGATCCCTGCCCATCCTGGCTGCTTTATGTGAACACCACTTAAAGGAGTTCTTGATGTCTATCATAAATCAATCACTAACTTAAAGCACCTTCCCCTAGACTCTCAAAGAGGTGGTCATCTTCCCACTACTTAAAAAAACAGTTTTAGATAAAATGATATAGCCAACTATTGCCCAGTCTCTAATCTTCCCTTTCTAGGCAAAGAGGTTGAGAGAGCAATAGCTGACCAACTCCAGGCCTCCCTGAACAACTCTGGAGCTTTAGACCTTTTTCAGTCTGGTTTTAATCTAGGCTATAGGATGGAGATGGTTCTGGTGACTCTAGTTGATGACCTCCACCTGAATGTAGACAAAGGCTATGCTTCATTGTTGCTCCTCCTGGATCGATCTGCGGCCTTCGATACATTAGATCACGCCATCCTGCTGAGGTGTCTAGAGGCAGAAGTAGGTATCAGGGGATGTGCCCGTGTCCTCATGAGACAAACTCAAAAGGTTGCTATTGGAGACCAGTTATCCTCAGTGTGGGAATTAACTTGTGGTGTTCCACAAGTCACAATCTTATCCCCCATGATATTCAATCTCTATGTAAAGCCTTCAAAAGCTATGGAATGTATGCCATCAACATGCAGATGACACCCAGCTCTATATCTTGTTATCCAAATCCCCTGGTGATACTGACTGAGTCATTGCTTGACAGATGTGGTCAACTGGCGGAAAGCAAACAAATTAAAATTGAATTCAGACAAGACAGAAGTGATGCTGGTTAGAAAAGCAGAGATCTTGAAGGACATTGAGCTTCCGACCTTTGATGGGGTTCAGTTGATCCTGGCTGACTCAGCCAACCTAGGGGTTATATTAGATCCAGCAGTGCTGCTCGAGAAGCAAGTAAATGCAGTCGCAAAAAACTCCTTCTCCTAATTCAGAATAGCATGGAAGATGGCCCCCTACCTTGACATGGCTGATCAGACCACCTGGATTCATGGCACAGTAACATCAAGACTAGACTACTATAATGCACTCTACATAGGCCTCCTCTCAAAGTTGACTCAGAGACTCCAGCTGGTGGAGAACACTGCAGCTTGTTTACTCTCAGGAGCTAGATGGAGAATGCATATTATGCCCATTCTGCAATCACTCCATTGGCTTCTCATCAGTTACTAGACTCAATTCAGGGTCATGATTACCACATTCAGAACCCTTCATGGCCTTGGCTTTTCATATCTGAGTGACCACTTCTCCCCCTATGTTCTGCCACAGCAGCTTTGCTCATCCAGACTGGATCTGCAGATTCCACCCTGCAGCTGGGCAAAATCAGCAGCTGCCTGCATATGTGCCTTCTCTGTGGTACCTCCCATCTTATGGATTGGCTTGCCTGAGGAGATCAGGAAAGCTCCCACTCTCCTGGCTTTCTGCAAACTATGCACAATTAAATTACTCAGGAGGGCTTTCTACCCAGATTATAGGACTGTGTCGTAAGAAGTAGCGCAGAAGAGCTGCATCCTTAACACAAGGGATTTTATTATGCCTCTTGTACAATAGATCCTTCTGTGCTTTATTATACTAAGTAGGAAAGGAGAGGATATTGTAAAGATCTAACATAATATCTCTCTTCTAGCATATTGTTGCAACTAGGATGTAGCGGCTGTCAAAAGGCAATCATGGCTAATGTGGCATGGTGATACTGCATAAAGTGTCTAGACTGTCATGTTGTCTGACTTTATCTGTTCGCCTCCTGCCAGCTTTGTTTCTCTTGTAACTGACGCAACTGAAGGATTTTGAATGCATTGAACTTCTGTGAAGTTCCCTGTGGTTCAATTCCCTCTCAAAATTTTCCATTTCTTATGTAATGGAATTAAATCAAGAGGGATAGCAGTTCTTGGAGGGGAGAAAAGAGAACTCTGAGCTAAGAACCACAAACTGCTGCATTGATGGCAGGTCATTTATGAGGTAAGAAACCAAACCGAGCTCTTTCCCTTCAGTAGATTTTTTTCTTTAGAGGATTTCCGCCCCTGGAGCTGAGGGGTTTTGGCAAGAAGTGAGACTGAGAGATTTCATTACAAACAAATCATTATAAACCATAAAGAACTAAATAAAGAGAAAGGAGTAATGCAAGGATAATGAGTGCCTCAATCTGGGCTACATTTCAGTCACCCATATAAAGCACATGAGGAATGAACAGAATCAAGTGAATACCTAACAGAAGTGTCAGGTAGCTGCACTGGGCCAAAGAAAAGATTCAAACCCAAAATACATATAATAATAACTTGTTAATAACTTGTTTCCCTCTCCTTGTTAAAAAAAATCCAACCTGATAATTCTAGAAAACTCATTAAAAAACTTGCACACTGTTTTGTGTCCATTTGAATGGTTTTAATAATGGGTATTACATGGGTTTTGTTTTTTGACTCAACAGACATTAACACATACTCAATCTCTAGATTCAGCTATTAATAGGCTCACATTCTCTTTCAAGCATTCGTCATTTTAAACTATCATATCAGTTTGTTGGAAGAGAAGTGAATTTCTCCTCAGGTGAGATATGTGAGGTAGAGGGACATAGATTGGACATTGAGATAGGAACATGCAGAAATTAATTGAGGGTATGCACAGATTGTTGTTGTGGGTTTTTCGGGCTGTATTGCCGTGGTCTTGGCATTGTAGTTCCTTACGTTTCGCCAGCAGCTGTGGCTGGCATCTTCAGAGGTGTAGCAGCAAAAGACAGAGATCTCTCAGTGTCACAGTGTGGAAAAGATGTTGGCAGGTCATTTATATCTAGATATAGATATAAATAGATAGTAGATATAAATAGATAGATAGATATAAATGACCTGTCAACATCTTTTCCACACTGTGACACTGAGAGATCTCTGTCTTTCGGTGCTACACCTCTGAAGATGCCAGCCACAGCTGCTGGCGAAACGTCAGGAACTACAATGCCAAGACCACGGCAATACAGCCCGGAATACCCACAACAACCATCGTTCTCCGGCCGTGAAAGCCTTCAACAATACATTATGCACAGATTTTTCATTTAATGAATAAAATTGGACATCACAATAGTAACGTACACAAATTAATAGCAAAACAATTCAACAAGTGAATATTATAGAATGGTCATTCAAAATGGAAATTAAGGGTCTGATTAGATGATACGTTAAATGTGAGTTGGGTTAGTGGAGGCCCGAACCCAATTCATATTTAACATGTGGCCTGACGCTCACCAACTGGCAGTAAGACAGCCACCTTCCATGGCCCTTTTGGCCTAGTGAAAGTGCATGGGATGGGAGGGAGGGAATACTGATACTTCTCCTGCCTCTCAATTCTCACCCCCAACGCTATTTTAAAGTTGACTGTTGAGTCACATGTTAAATGGGAATTGTGCTATGGTTCCCCACAATCCATTTCATTTTTAATGTATTGTCTAATCAAACCCATACAACACAGTGGGATGACATTTAAATCACTCTGGATGCTCCCAACAAAAGTCAGGCATGCCTGTTTCTCAAGAGTATAAGTATGTCCTTGAATGTGGTCGATTTCAGTGAGGCTTATAGATTCCCCTAAAAGTCTCTGAATTGCACCCTGTCTTTAAAGTCAGGGTCTTGCCACTTACCAGGGGCAGGTGCAAAAAAGACATTTCCTCTTCCCTAACTGGAATCTATAAGAAACTTGGGGCTTCAGTACAGGTTCTGTGTGGCTCCAGCACTATGAAAAATAACATTGCATTTAGTTTTTTTAAAATTAGTTTATTAGTACTTATGCTGCAGCTGTGAATGTATGTAACTTTCTCAGCCTACCCTGGGCACCTGGTGATGCAGTATTTGCACATAAATATGCATGTCATGGTAAACCTTTTTACAGGCTCAGAACCAATTCATATGCACACTCACTATATATTTGCTGACAAAATAAACAACAAAATGGTTGTCTGAATGAGCTGCCGCACACCTCAGCCCGTAGTTCAGCATATGGTAAGATGACAGGAAAAATGTACCCACCTCAATGTGTACTGCATGTTTCTCCAGATAATCTACAGCATGCATTTTGCTAATCCCACAAAGAGGAAGAGAGCAGGGCTCATTTATAGTAATGATTTCTGGCAGAGAAACACAGCATGGACGCAAATATCGCTGCCCTAAATTCCATGTTTTTATCTTGCCTATTTCAGATGATGCCTTGTATGTTTCCTGTAAATTAATTCAGAATACTTAGCGGCCCCATGCTTAACAAGACCTATTATTATTTGAAAAGATATACTGATGTTTAGTTGGTCACAGTTAATTGATTACTTTGTCTACCTTTCACAAGGCTAGAGTGACTATGTTTACAGGGATGTTATACGAGAAAGATGTTTATGGTGATGAATTAGATTTAAACAACTTTGGCAGTATCCTAAGCTCTAATGCGCATATTACACATTCTTTGGATGTTTGGAACCCAAATAATCCTACAAACTATGCCTCAGAAGTAGATACGTTCTACATCCTAGTTAACACATCATAAAATCCAACATTGCTAGAACCCTTATGCACACAAACCCCACAGATACTTTGTTGCCCAGTCATTACCCATGTCTCAGACTTTTTTTTAACATGTCAGAATCTGAGTGCTGCTGCTTATTTATACTATCTGTCTACTTATGGATGGTACTGAGATTACATACCCATATCCCAAGTGCTCTTGTGCTCCATAACTTTTCTCTAGAACTCTGTCTGCTTCTTGCCTGCCATACATCTCCTTTCTTGAAAGTATTTAAACTATGTCTGAAATGTCTTTAAAATGTCTCTCTGCTGTTATGGTCAATGTTTTTACTGATGGTACAATATCTGTGGCCGAACTCTAGTTTCAGTTTCTATTTTCCTGTGTTATTTTTAGAGATGGGCACGAACTGCATTATGAACTTCAAAAATTGGCGATCGCGATCCAGCAGTTTGTTATTGTCCATGGCAAACGAACCAGCATTCAGGAGAGGCCTAGTTCGGTGCATTTGGCCACGGTTCGGGAAGCCAGATAGGCGCCAGCAATCAATTCCCCTGGCAACAGAGCTGGAGGAATGCCTGAACTCTGTCTGCACTCCTTCTGTCGCCCTGGAAACCTGAATGGAAGCCCAGCTTACCTTGATCGGCAGGTCTTCCTTCCAACCACAGAGCTGCAAAGCGGTTACAAGTTGGGAGAAGACACCCAGGGGAGGGAGGGGGAAGGGGGTGTTCTGTAGCCATGGGCACTCCAATCTCATCCCTGCAAACCCTGCTAGGCAACTCTGATGGCCAAACACAGACTTCCTGTGTTAATGAATGGGACCCATGCCATGGGCTCCCAGGCTGGGTTTCACTTTCAGCAAGCAGTGGAGTGGGACAGAGCTCTTGCTTGCCACTTGCTAGCCTTTGGGGAGAGAGACTAATTCAGCTTGGATTTGGGGGATAGGGATCTATCTGGTTCCAGGGCTGCTGCCTGGCTCTGGGGCCAAGCTCAGTGGGCACCTGGGCTGAGGGCTCACAGTATTATTTCCAGTGCCTGATCTGGTGGTCAGGCATCTTGGTGTGCTGGGTTAGGGCTCTAGCTTCAGCCTCTGGTTTCAGGGCTGCTGCCAGGCCCTGGGGCTAAGCTCAGTGGGCACCGTGGCGGAGGGCACACAGAGTAATCTCCTTTCTTGTCCTCCTTAATTCTAGTTGGGTGGCACAATGAGTCTTCCTCTTGTGTTGGCCGCCAAGGGTGGTTGTGGGGTGAAGTGCGATGGCAGTCCTCCTGGTTCAGTTGTGGAAAGCAGTATTGGGTGTGGCTCGGGGGCAGCAGAGAGTCCTCCCGCTCCCCCCAATTCACCTGTGTGGGCTGTGGAGGAGGCCAAAGAGGTCTTTGCGCAGGGGGGAGAGAATCTCTCTCAACATTTTGAGGAGGGGGTGGATGGGTGATGGATCCCTGGAGGAATGGTATGTGTGTTATGAAAGATCCCTCCCGTCTACATCCCAAACTCTCAGTGGTGTCCCCGCCTGCAGTCTACCCCTCACCCCGTCATCCGTGTCCAGCCCCGCCGTGCAGCCTGTAACCATTAGTCCCCCCAGGACAGTTAGTGGTCAACGTTTCAATGCCTCCATATGGAGCCACGTTCAGGCCCTTCTCAATGACCCCTGTGTGGTGCGGTGCCATGCCTGTGATGTCCTGGTGCGCAGGGGCAGAAACCTGAAGCACCTGTCTTTGATGGCCCTGACTCAGCACCTGAAGAAGCACCACCTGAGCCTGTCTCCCTCCTCACCCAGTGAAACATCCATTGGGGGGGAGAGAGGGGGCGACCAGCTCTTGTGAGCAGGGGTCAGTGGGAGGGTCACTTTGCCCTGAGGGTGACACTGGTGGGAGTAGAGCGCTCTGGCAGGCCGTGCTCACAGAGGTTGTCCCCTCGGGTGAGGACCCATGGTTGCTGAGGGATCTTCCCCCTCCCCCTCCTCATGATGACATGTCCTCTCCCTCCCCTCCTTTCTGGCAAGGCAGGAAGGTGGGTACTGTTGGCTGCTGTTGCAATTTTCCTTGGTGGGACCCTCAGTTGAAGACCCGTGGTTGCTGGGGGATCAGGCCCCTGTCCAAATGTCACGTCCTCTCTCACCCATGCCAGGAATACCATTGTGCTCCTCTTTGGCCTGGCGGGCGGGCACATGGGGGGTGCTGCTGGTGAGTGGCTAGACCCCCTGCCCCCTAAAGGGGATGCAGCTCATTGCCACCTCCCCGTGCCCACCAGGCCCAGCGGCCGCCGTCAGCACCCACCTTCTGTACACTGGGCCAACATCAACCAGTAGCTCTAATTGTATCAAGTGGGAGTTTCCTGGGGGCCTTGGATTGGAGAGGGTATAACTCCAAGATCCCTTTTGCAATCTTGTCCAAACTTGTCTGATGGCTGTAGGAGAGCCTGCAAAACACTCCCCAAGAATATGGGCTCTCTAAGTGCCACGGGGGTTGTTCTGTACCCCACGAACCGGTTCGGCAATGGAGAATGTTCATCAGGATCGTCATCGGCGCCAAACCACGAAACACTGGTTGATTAAATTTTTTGGGTTCATGCTCATGTCTAGTTATTTTTAAAGTACTTGTGACAGATGGCACTTTTTAAAAGCTTAGAAGTGCTGTACAAAGTGTTGAAGGACCGTGAAGGCTTAATTCTTCACAAAAACAGGAAGCCTTGAGTGATAGGCTACTCCAGGAATCTGATTGGGTAGCATGAGCTGAACAGCGAAAGACTTCTGAAGTGGATGCTGAGGAGAAAGGAGTCTGATTTCTGGCAGGGAGCTGATTCAGCTCTAGCTGAGATGAGTTGAGTACTGACAGTTTCGAGATTCAGTCCTGACTGAGAGCAGTTTAACACAGACAGGAGAATTGGGCGAAAGTTGGCAGTTTGGGAAGTAGGTGCAGACTCCCATTCAGGCCAAAGAAAGGGGATAGATCTTCTAGTGAGAGGAGAATTTCCCCACCCAGTCAAATAGGGAGTTACCTCTGAAGAGTGAAGAGCTCCCTGGTCTTGTTTGGTTAGAAAGCGCCTTTGGAAACCTTGAGTCAGTTAAAAATTCAAGTCAAGTACTGGTGTTTCAAGAGAAGGGGTTTGGGTACTGGAAAGAGGGTACCTGCCTTCCGGAAACCAAAAAGAGTAAGAGAATACTCAAAGGAGTGTACTTGAGTGTTTGGGAAAACACTGAAACAAAAAAATATCTCAACATAAAGAATTAAGTAACTGTGAAAAGCTTAAGAAACTCTCATTAGTCTAAAAGTCTGTGCGTGTACTGATTTTACCTCAGAGTTATCTAAATTGAGTTACCTCAGAACTTTTCAATCCCTGATTTCATCTGACCTTTCCTCTCTAGATTAAATAAAATATTTTTGTTATTTTATCAACTGGAAAATTCCTAGAAATTTAGGATTGGAGCCTGGGGATGGTGAAGTTTGGGGAGGGGTATACCTCAGTGGGGTATAATGCCATGAAGTCCACCCTCCAAATCAGCCATTTTCTTCAAGGGAACTGATCTTTATAGTCTGGATTCTGGAAGATCTCCAGGCCTCACTTGGAGGTTGGCAACATTAATTGACAAGAAGGATCCCTTCAACATGGTCTAGAATTCCTGACAATGCCATCCCAATTGGATGGGAGGAATGGACAGCAGTTAAAGCTAGGATTCTGTGGTTTCTTTCATTACTTCTAGAACAGAACTTTTTCCTACCTGACCAAAAGGAGGATTCCTTGGATAAGAGGTAAAATCTCTGAGAATTTAATCTCAATTGGAGGTGGGAGTTGCAGCTGAAATGGAAATTACTATCAAACTGATTAATGATTTTAAACATGTCAAGCAATATTAATGCATCTGAACTAAGATTTTACAAAATAAAATGAGCTGAACCTGAGCAAAATGTCTGTATATATCCGAACAAAGAAAAATGGGCACAGGTTGACTGGATGTCTACCACAAATGATACCATAAAAGACTCATAAAAACCTATGGTTTTGGTACTGACCTATAAAGCTCTATGCAGACTGGGACCAACGTATCTGCAGGACTGCCTCTCCCTATGTGAGCCCTAGAGGACGCTTCGATCCAGCAACAAACAGCTGTTAATGATCCCTGGCCCCAGGGAGGCCCGCCTAGCGTCACCCAGAGCCAGGGCCTTTTTGGTCCTGGCTTCAGCCTGGTGGAACACTCTGTCTCAAGAGACTAGGACTCAGATGGATCTGCTGTCTTTCCGCTGGGACTGTAAGATGGAGCTGTTCTGCCAGGCATACGGTTCACGCTGGCTAAGGCCTCCCCGCCGGCTGAATAGAGGAAAATGTGCCCTCCCTACCAGATGTATCTTCCACCCAGCCTTCTGTTAAACATCTGTGGAGAGGACTGGGTGGTGGATCTTCTTGAGAAGTGCTGCTACATTGTTTTAAATATTTATGTGATTTTATCTGATTTTAAAGTGTGTGTGTGTGTGTGTGTGTGTGTAATGTATTATATTGTATGTAATCCGCCCTGAGCCTGCAATTGCGGGGAGGGTGGAATATAAATAAATAAATAAACAAATAAATAAATAGAAAATAAACAGACCCATGTTATACTCATAATATGCAAAGTGCCTCTTAATAAAAAGTACTTCTATTAATAATAAAATCTGCCACAAATTGGCTTTTTATCTTATAGAATCACTCTATTAATGTTGAGAATTCTTATCCATGAATTGTATTACATAAGTCTTAGCAATGCCATTAGCATGGTGAGCTTCTTGAGGGATAGCACTCATCTGCTCAGAGGTGGGCAATAGGTAATTAAAACTGTAATAGTGCCTTGAAACATTTTAGAACATGTACATTAAACAACACAAAGTCTCCATTCCCAGTATTTAACAGCCTTATTTGGCTCCATGCTAGTACTAGTCTCTCCTGGATCATGATTTTCAGTTCCGTTAATCATACTATAATATTCCATAAACCAGAAGGCTGACTTTGTTCTTTGTGTAGAGAGCTTATGTTCTATTTGTAATTCTTAAAACAGTCTTTTAGAGTAGGCCAGTATCATTTCCCATTTACCTGAGGCTGAGGGAAAGACCGCATAGTCCTTTCATTTTTGAGGAGAGGTTTGAATCAAGGACTTTTTAGTCCACAACTCATTTTCTTAACTACTAGTAGCTTCTAAGTAAAGCAGTTCAAGGTAACACCCAAAGGTCAAGGCCAACCTAACAGAGTTTATGGGCTACTGGGTGATGCCATTTCAGCAACCTCCAGATACATGGCAATCTTGAATACTCTTCTTGGAGCAGAATTGGAATCCCAGGTTATTAGCAGAAATTATCTGTGATGCAATGCTGCCTTGTGCATGGCCTTTTCATGCTTTATGTTGTCCAATACCTCAGATAAAAGCCCAATTTCCCTTTAAACTTTTAAGCACTTCATAAATTATCCGATGGCTTTAATCCTTTTTTTTCACGAGATAAATGATAGTTTAAGCCTCAAACTCTAATTGACTGGCTTTGGTCGTTTTTAAGTTCCTTTCTGAAGGAAAGCAGACCCTTCATCCTGAGAACAGCTTTCATTAAAATCCCTTCTGGAGACCAACACAACCAGAGTTTAAGAAAGGGCCAAAGGAGGGCCTTGCTTGGTTTTCTTGCTTTAAGAAATTCTTGAGGAAATGATAGATGGGGTAGTGGTTGAGTAGAGTGCTTTGTAAGTCCTTGTTTCTGTCAATTGTAGAATGTGTTGGACAACTGTTCAATTGATCATTGAAATGTTAAATACAGACAAATGTAAAAAATTAATTGGCAGGCCAAAATGTATTGTAATAATTTTAACACAGGAAAATAAGAAGAGCCCTACTGGATCAGGCCAGTAGTCCATCTAGTCCAGCATCCTGTCTCACACATGGCCAACAAGGTGCTATGGAGGGCCAACAACAGGGCATGGAGGCCGAGGCCTTCCCTTGAAGTGGCCTCCTGGCCCTGGTATTCAGAGGTTTATTGCCTCTGAGTGTGGAGGTTCCCTTTAGTCACCATGGCTAGTAGCCACTGATAGACCTGTCCTCCATGAAACAGAAAATTCTAATCACAAAATAGTGCAAAGACACACCACAGAGACTGCATTTCTATGCTGTACAAACAGATGAAAATAAAAACAAATCCAGAAAACTGGGAGTTGAATGTGGAAAGAATGGGAGACTGGATTGTTACTGATATTGTCTGAAACCACCACTATAACTGTGTATACAAGTAATGTCAATTGTAACATAATTGACTGCTGTGGAACCACACCAAGAGTATTTTGATGAAGATAATCAGTCAGACATGGAAAACATGGAGATTGTTAGAGTCCAGTTAAGGTTCTGTAGTTGAATGTTTTCTTTACTGGTGTGAAGGTAGAGAGATGTGATACAAAAGAGTGTACGAAAAATCAATATGATCACTTGGAGCACTATGTTGCATTCGCAAACACTATGTTACATCCGCATTTGCTCCAATTCCTTGGACAGAAAAATCATCTCCTAAGGATTTATAATAGACTTTCCTAGGATTACACTACTACACAATAAATGGAAGAAAAAGATTGACAAAGTTATACTGGTACCCAGAAACAGCCTACTTCAAGACTGCTCCAAAAGAGATAACAGAACATCTTGGGCTCACCAATTTTCTCCTTCAGTGGAATTTTTGGCATCATGTGTCAACAATGCTCTCTGCATAGGGCAAACAAGTCAACCCCTAGGTTAAAAAAAAGACAGAAATCTGACATTAAAAAACACAATACTCAGGTACCAGAGGCAGAATATTTCAGTCTCCCCAGACTCTCTGTTTCTGACCTGAAAGTTACAGTTCTTTAGCAAAACAACTTTAAATGGAGACTCTAGAATGAAACTGCTGAATTAGGATTTATTAACGGGCCCCACACTATTCCTCCTCCCCAATGACAGGTACAAACTGTCCTAGCAAAACCAGGGGCTTCTTACCCATGTCAGGTGTTAATTCGCTAAGCATAAGTGATTAATGGGCTTTGTGATTTTCTTGACTGGATTTGAATTTTATATAATCACATCTCACCTTGTCTTCCCCACATTTCAGGGCCATTTCCCCCTGCTGTTCCTTGTCATATCCTACCTAAAATGACTGCATAGTGAAGTTCTGCTCATTGCAGCTGAAGAAGAGGGCTTTAGTCTACAATATTTTTTTTTTGCTGGAATAAAGTTTTGTTAGTCTTTAAGGTGCCCCAAGACTACTGTATATTTTAGCAATTAGATAGAAAATCCATTGCATGGTTACCAACAGGCATAAAGTCTCCAGTTCTAGATAGACAGCCTTCTTGGGTTCCTTTCCAAGAACAGTCTCTCCTGGGCCATGACTCGATATTAAGGATGCTTGAACACTGGATGGTTCAACTCACATTCCGCTTGCCAGTAGGGATGTGCAATTTGGTATATCTGGTGTAAAAATATATCTGAAAAATACGTTTTCAGTATTATTTCGGTATATCCAGAAATATGTTTTATTTGGGTATATTGGAATAAACTGGTATTTACATTCTCAAATTATGTAGCTATATATGGGAATATCTGGGAATTGAATTTTAGAGGCTGCAGAAGCTTGTCCCCGCCTCCCCCCTTTGCAGGTTTTCTAGGTAAAGGTAGGAGGGGGAGGTGTAAGCAGTGAGCCCGGCCTCCGCCATTTTAATAGCAGTTTTTATATGACTGCTCATGATATTAAAAGTGTATAAGCCTCTGGAGTTTAAAATGGCTGTAGCACAGCCACCAGAGAGCCCTTGCCATTGTCAGATCCCGCCCTGGAGAACCAGGCATGTAAGGAATGCCGCATTGGAATGCAGAGGTATTGTGATGCAACTGGTCTTGCTATCCTCCCAAGCTCCAGAAGGTCCAGAGCAATAAAGGTCTCACAGAGTCATCCCCACTTAGCACATTCCTTCCCCTCCTTCCGTGATGAGATGATTGAGGAACTAATCAAATGACATTCATAAGCATGTACAGTCGTTCCTGGCACAATGCATCCCCTCCCTAAAAACACTTAACCTAGCTCCGGTGTACTTCATCAGAAAACTATTCCTTTGTGCAAGCGCTGGAACACACTTTGCATTTGCTTTCACACACCCTGGCAGCCATCAACCAGAGCAATTAAAGCTTTTGCCCAACCCAGGAACTAACCATTGGAGTCTTTGTCCTAACCGCTAGGAGGACTGTCCTCCACCTCAGGGCACATTTTAGCTATAAAGGTAGAGCTCTGTCCCAATTCAAATCATGCAAGCCTTCTGGCTTCTCTCTTAGGGTCACTTCCCTAAGCCTCTTGCTCTCTTGGCCGAGGATGCTGGTGTTCAAAGCTACTCTCTTCCTACATGGACTGGACCCCTTCTCCAGGATAGTTAGATATAATTGTCCGGGGTCTGCGTCCCAGCCCCCAGACTTGCCAGGAGGGAGCAGTGGGAGGCAACTGGGAGGCAGTGGCCCTACCACCCCAGCCAGCAACCAGGTCCAGAATCTGCCCACTCCAGGGGGAAGGAGCGAAAGGCCAAAGCCTCAGAGGGCTGGAGGGAGCAGGGAGAGACCAGCCAGTCCCACCCTCCAGGGGGAAGGGAGGGGACTAAGCAGGCCAGAGGAAAAGGGCCAAGGCAGGGGGAATAGGAACCCAGCAGCAGCCCAAACAGAGCCCTTACCAGCTAAGGAGGAGAAGCAGCCACTACAGCCCAGAGCCACACCCTGGCTAGAGGACAGCAGCCTGGCTCAGGAGTTGCTAGGAGCCAAGCCCCTCCAGGTAGAGCTGCCACACGCATTCTGGGGTGGAGATGGATAGCCCCACCCAGCAGCAATGAACAGGCAGCCCAGAAGCTGGCTGGGGCAGCTCCTCATGAGCAAGGCCAAGGAGACCTCAGCTGGGGATGGCTCACACTCAACCCCACCCTGCCAGCAAGGCAAAAAAGCCTAGAAGGGATTAGTGATAGGAGGGAAACACCCGAGGGAAGGCACAGCTGGGCCAAGTCAGGAGAGGGAACAAGCCTGGAAGGAGGGCGGGGTGGAGAAAGGAAACACTATAAAAGCTGGCTGGGAAGAGCTCTGGGGTGGTGGATGTGAGTGAGGAGTGATGGTGTGGAGAGCGGAGGAGATGATGGAGGATGCAGAGGGTAAGCAGACCAGGTTGAGCAGGCCAGCGAGTGGATTGAGAGGGAATCAGGTTGATGTATACTGCCCCTCCTTCCACAAAGCAGGGTCCTGCAGCATCCCTGGTGCCCCTCTGATGTCAGGGCCAGCCCAGCCCCGCCCAGCGGCGGCAGCGACAAGCCCTGACAATAATTATTCCCTCTTGCTTTATTCCTACACCTCTGGCTATATTTCCTAGGACTCTCTCTTTGTGTGTGTGTGATTATTTCCCCCCAGTAATTGGTGTGTATGTGTATGAAGTTCTGTTCTTTAATAAAAGTTACTGATTGATTTGAAGCACCAGACTCGCTTGGCTTATTGGGATTGGGACCCCGTAGACACAGGTGATTTGATTCCAGTTACCGCCTTTCATATAGCCATCTTCCTTGCTAGCTAATTCCCCCATAAATCATATTTATGCAAGGGGACTACTTCAGGTAAGAGAGGGAGGGAGCGTTACAGTATGTGAGTCTGTGTCAATGTTACTTGTTTGCCATATGCCATTGCTGTAGGATCACCTGAATCAGTGTTATTATTTCGTGGAACCCAGAGAGTGACACGGATGCTGAAGCTCACACTCGTGGGACTCTCTGGGTTCCACGAAATAATAACACTGAAGGGGGAGAAAATTGGTGAGCCCAAGATGTTCTGTTATCTCTTTTGGACCAGCCCCTGAGGAAGTCTCGATGACAAAATCTGCCGTTTAGCCAGCTGCAGCTAGTTGCTGCTTCCAGTTGGATCCTCAATGTAACATCTTGAGAGACATCTGAAAGAAAGAAAAAACAGTATTTGGTTATGAACAGACACATACTTACTGTCGTCTTTGTGTACCTGGAGTGTTCGCCGTGTTCCTAGAATACACTGGAATAGGGCACTGAGTCCCCTGTTTGGATTGGACTGGGATAAAAGATACATAAGACTTTGGACTTTTGGATGTTATTAATATGAGTGCACTTCTTGTATAATTGTACATCCTTTGAGCACACCGGTTATATATATTATTGATTGTGGTTACCTTGGTACTGGCTTGCCAGGTTGAGTGCTGTGACTCTCTAGTTTGATGTTGGTTCTGTTGGGCTTACATTGGCCCTGGGTTCTGCCTAGCATTTATGAGTGACACTGGTTCTGTGGGGTTTGTAACAGTGTCCCATGCTTTCATTTTGATTGTGCTGGGATTCTTAGGTTTGTCATTGGTTCTCTGTAATTCTTTGATTTGACATTGGTTCTGTTTGGCTTTGTTGGTTCTGTTTGAACTGGGAGGCTTTTGGTCAGTGGTTATTGTTATGTGTTTGGCTGTCCACTCTGAGCCTGCTTGTGGGAAGAGCAAACTAAAAATCAAATAGATGGTGGTGATGATTATAAGGCTTACTGTGTCCTGGAGAAAGCCTTGGATTCCCCCTGCCCCATAGGAAACAATAGACAGTGGCTGAGGGCACCTTGTTCAGGGCCTTTAGAATTGGACCCTTTGGTCCAATTTGCTTAAAACTTGGAGGGATCTTCAAATGGCAGTGGCCATTTGAGGGGCGAGAAGGCTGTTTTCAGCCTCTTCCACTGCCCTCCGGGCTCCCAGGGTGGTAGAAGAGGCCGAAAATGGCCTTCCCGCCCCTCCTGAGAGAGACGAAGGATGCTGCACCTCAGGGGAATGTAAGTGTGGGGCTGGGGCTGAGGCTGGGGGGGGGTAAGGGTGCTGGGGTTTGGGCAGTTTAAAGGGCCCTGCCACCTGTCAGCTGATAGTTTAAAGGGACCTGCCACTTGCAAGGCAGGAAAAGGCCCTTTAAACAGTTAAACGCCCCTTTCCCTGCCACTGTTAAGGCCGGAAAGGGGCATTTAAACCTCATGAACCACGAACCACAAACTGGTTCGTAACTCGTCCAGTTCCATGGTTCATGAAACCCACGAACCACAAACCTCCTGGTTCGTGTTTTTTTTGTTTTTGTTTCATGCCCATCTCTGGTCATGAGCAGGGAGCTGATTTTTCATTAAGCACTTTAGTTGTTCATGTACAGCTCGACCCCATTGGGTGAGTTACCTTCTGTTCTTTTGAACACTGTAATTGGCATCATTTAATGAATGCACATTCTCTCATAGCACAATGGGAGTCATAAGCCCCTTCTACTCTGGGAACGTAACTCCTCACTTTCCCTGAAGTCAAGCTGAAAGGCATGTATGTGGCCATTTGCAGCTTTCAAAACCTCTATATTTAAATCTTTATTTTTGATAACTACATATTTAGCTCCCTATATAATAGTCCCACCCATGCCAAAGCAAAAAAGACTAAAAAGGAAACTTCCCTCTGTTCTTTCAGCGATTCATCGATCCTGCGCTGGACTTGTGTGTTGCGTGCCATCAAGTCGCCTCCGATCTATGGCAACTCTATGAATGAAAGCCCTCCCAAACATCCTATCATTTACAGACTTGCAAACTGGAGGATGTCACTTCTTTTATTGAGTCAAGCCATCTCGTTTTAGGTCTTCCTCTTTTCCTTCTGCCTTCTAGTTTTCCTAGCATTATTGACTTTTCCAGAGAATCTTTTCTTCTCATAATGTGACCAAAGTATGATAGCCTCAGTTTTGTCATTTTGGCTTCTAGGGAGAATTCAAGCTTGATTTGATCTAATACCCACTTATGTGTCTTTTTGGCTGTCCATGGTATCCACAGAACTCTCCTCCAGCACCACATTTCAAATGAATCAATTTTCTTCCTGGATTTAAAAAAAAAAAAAAAAAAGAGGAAAGAGGAGACAAGGGAAGAATGGAAAGGAGGGGAGGGGGAGTGGCTGGATAGATGAGAGTAGCCAATTACAATGCAGTGGGCTAGCAGAGGGCAGGAGTGGATGGAACACCAAAAATGGAATAAAAAGTATGGATTTTTTTAAAGTCGTGGTATAAGTGCTTCCAGGAAAGTCAGGGAAAAGCCGCATATTGGCTAGAGTGACTAGTCACAGCGGCAAATCTGATACAGATGGTCACGAAAAACCACTACAGTATAGGAACTGAACTGGTTAAATTGACTCATGCGGATTGGCTTTAGTTTAGGAAATGTTATTGTGTATACGTATGTTTTTCATAGCCTGATGAGAATCATAGCCAACCCCATGTGTCATTTAATTATCTGACTGTACTATCCAGGAATTTGCAGAAAATCAATTTCACTTATTGTGCAAGTCCAGTGTCATGTCTGTACCCATACATCCATGCCATTGTCTAATGTTGGCCTGATATTTTAAACCATTGCTGTGCCCCGATGTCATATTGCTAATGCCATAACTTGCTTTCATAGGCTGTCTGAAGCTGCAGGTGTCTTATCTAACACTTTGAAGCTCTCAGTGCTTATGACTTTGTACATTGCTCGCTCCCATGAATTACTGTGTTTCAGCTTTAATCTCATGCCTTTTTAGTGTCTACACTTCATAGGTAAATATGTGAGAAGTTCTCAGGACTGGTTCGCGCCAAAAGTTACGTTTTACTATTGGGAGGGGAGAAAGGAGTAATAGTGCTCTATAATAGAATGATTTTCACATGTCTTGAGTATTCCTGTCAGGGTAAGCAACTGCTTAGTTGCTTACCCTGCTTCTGAGTAGTCCTATGAACATATCTGTGGAAATGATCTGATTCCTGAATAAAACCTTTTAACCAAGAACCTGGATTCTTGCTGTAACGGTATAGGGGTCTATCTGCCATAGCTGTCATCCATAGCCTGACATCCAGAAGTGGCTGTAGGGCAGAAGGTGGTGAAGCTCCACCACAGCTGCTGCATACAAAACTGTTTGTCAGCTGTTCAAGCTGGAGACTGCTACATTACAGAAGTCCCTTTCCAAACCAACAGTACCATTTGGAAAAAGATTCTCCATTCTCATGTCCCCTTAGAACAGCTAATCTGGGGTTCAAGAGCTCTGAATATTATTTATAAGTATTAATGGTGGTTTCTGCTTTTGACATAGAAAACTCAAAGCACTGAAAGTAAACTAGCCATGTGGGCAACTAAATGAGGAAACTTTAGCAATGTCAAACTGCCTGAAGTTCTGGCTTCTATATGCATTTTTAACATGGTCCTTCCTTCCTTCCTTTATCAATTATTTGGTATTTACAAGCTCTGCAAGTTTTTTTTATTGCTGTTTTTAAGCATATTGCTAAATCACTTCATTTTTCAGCCTTTAATATATAGGGCATATTTGCTGGTCTCCCTATATATAAAAAACACCAGCTGTGAATTCACAGTTGCTCCAAAAGTGATTTTGTGACAGGAAGTCCAGGATTTCCAGGAAACTCTATTTCTCCAGACACAGCCTCATGAAATATCACCTCAAGGAAGCTGAATTTATAAAGTTACAAGGCTTGTGAGGCACAAAATAAATGGAAGAGGGATGAAGAAATAAATCTAACCCTAACTTCCCTCAGTACATGTGAACATCTTCTGGAACACATGTGTGACCCATGTCAAGTTCAGCAGGCACACAACAACCTTTTACTATTTGTATTTTCAAAGAACTGGTTCCTTCCTTATGTTTTGGCACATAATGGTTCAGCTCATGTATGAATGTTATAATTGAATTGAATAATTGAAAAATGGCCGTATTAGTATATATTTTCATCCAACAACTGAATATGGCAAGAAGTCAATGTTCATGTCATCTTTTTGAAATATTTATGGAGGTGAAAGTAGTAATATGTCCCTTCTCTATATTGTAGCATACCCACATTTTCATACATGAACAAAAATTTCTTTTATTGTGTATCTGTCCCCAGAGATGGGGATCCTTCTTGGCAGATAGCAAAGACAGTTCTATGGAGCAAATCTATATGGTGGAACTCCAGTCCAGGTGAACAGACTCTAAGATGGCCCTATTCCTCAACATCATTGTTCCCTGTGAGAGTTTGTCCCTGAGGAAAGTGTTAATAGTTCATTGACTCGGGTTCATTGACTTGGGTTCAAAGACTCCCTTAGCCTTTCCGTTGTAGTTTTCAGGTCCATACTTTTGTGGGACCTGAGCTACTCAAGCTTCCACTCAGATTGCTGTTTCCAAGATTGTGATGGACTGCACTCTTTAAAAGCCTGGAAGTGTTGTACAAGCAGCTGAAGGATTGTTAAGGGTTAATCACTCACAGACAGAGAGAGCTTTGAGTGACCGGCTACTCCAAGGAATCTGATTGGGTAGCATAAGCTGGAACGAGGACATCTGTTGTCAGCCCTAGCTGACAGGAAAAGAATGTGAACAGTTGTGAGATGGAGTCCCAATGGAGAGCAGTTTACCACTGATAGGAGAACTGGGAAAAGGTTTACAAGAAAGTTTGAGATGTAGGTGCAGGCTCCCATTCGGGCCAAAGAAAGGGGACAGATCTTCTAAAGAGAGGAGACTTTCCCTACCCAGTTAAACAGAGAGGTGGCTCTGGAGACATTCCTGGTCAGGTGTGGTTGAAAACTGTCTTTGGAGACCTTAAGATTCAGTTAACAAAAAACTGAAGGAAAGCACTTGGTGTTGGAAGAGAAGGAATTTGAGGTACTAGAAAGTGGGTACTAGCATTCTTAAACACCAAAGAGAATCCTAAAAGAAAGTGAACAAGAGTGCTTGGGAAAAACACGGGAACAAACACCTCTAAACATAAGAATGTAAGTATCTGAGAAGAGCATAAGAACTAAAGTCTGTGCATGTACTGTTTTTACCCCAGAGAGTTCTATGTTGAATTACCTCAGACATTTTCAACCCCTGATTTCACCTGACCTTTCCTCTCTAAAATAAATAAAATAGTTATTTTTGAATTTTAAAAATGCCTCTGGTGCCATTTCTGCTTTCTAAGGACAAAGAGGGAAAGGAGGAGGAGGGAATGTCATATTAATCTATTAATATATTACATTTTTATTCTGCCCTACCTCCAAAGAGTTCAGGGAACAGTATATAAGTGTTTTATGCATGGTCACTTTATAGCATCTCTGAATCAGTTCTGCTTCCCATGTTCTCGAGAGTTCTGCATGTGTTGGGGGTCATGGGAAGCAGAAATGGGGTTTGGCCGATTTTAACCGGTTTTTCCACCTGCGCTCATTCCCCGATTTTTTTTTTAAAAAGCCAGTGGCATGCTGCGAGCATTTTGGGTTCTGTCAGTGCAGAATCAAATACTCCAGTTCTGCTTTTGAGCCCCACCTTTTTTTTTCTCGGGAGCTGATTGGTCTATCACCCTCAGCTCCTGCAATGGCAGCTCTTCACCCCTGTCTTTTTAATCTAAAAATCAGGTAAGGTTTCTGCGATGTAGATTTTGATCCTGTTAGGTAAATTGTCCTATTAGTGCCAAAAGCATTTCCCCCTCACTGTGCTGTTTAGTGTCATTCTCCTCATAACCATTTCATGGATATTGCTGCTATTAGAGCCCCTGGAGGCAGAGGGTTATCTTGGAGAGAGCAGAAGATGCTTGATCTCCTCGATATATGGAGGGATGAGAAGTCGCAGGAGGCTCTGACAGTGAGTCACCGGAACATCAACACCTTTGAGAAGATCGCATGGGAGATGTTGGTCTGGGGGCACAGGAGGACGGCTTTTGAATGCCGCACAAAAACCAAGGCTATGAGGCAGGAATAAAAAAGGGTGGTGACACATACTGGAAAGGAGTGGAGGAAAAGTGATAAGTTCTTTGGGGGACTGCGGAAGGAAAGGGGATGGAATAAAGACAGAAGAAAGCAAAGGGGAAGGGAAAGGAGAAAGTGGGAAGGACCTTGAGAAACAGCTGCGCCTCTGGGTGTGTGCTTTGAATGAGCTGCTGAAGACACAATCCTTCTTCCAGGCACAAGCCTGCTGGACGTAAGGGCACCCAAAGACCATTCCGGGGTGGGCTGCTGCTGCTCTCTCCCAGGACACCTTTGAGTTGGGGGTGGGGAGGGGGGCTTGTGCCTGGAAGAAGGATTTGCAACTTCAGCAGCTCATTCAAAGTGCAAACCCTGAAGCGCAGCCGTTTCTCTAGATTCTTCCCGCTTTCCCCTTCGTTTTCTTCTGTCAATATTCCGTCCCCTTCCCTTCCACAGTCTCCCAAAAGAAATTTGCAGCCACCACTAGTACACAGCTGCAGGCTACGAGGAAAGGTCTGCAGAAGTAGCATAGCAACGAGAAGACACAATCGCGAATAAAAACAAACAAACACCCACCCCCCACCCCACCCCACCCCGGAAAACATGCCACTACATCTATTCATTCAAACGAGGTATTCGATATGTGTGAAATTACACCCAGACTCCAACTCGAAGCTGCTTCTGATGGTGCAGAATGCAGGAGAGCCATGCTGACTCCATTTTGAATGGATCGAATACTGATTTACTGGCTTCATGCATAAAACACTATAGTTTCCCCACCACCATGGAATCCTCAGTTAGAACAGTCCTATGAGGTAGGTTAGGCTGAGAAAGTGTGACTGGCTTGTTTTTTATGCCAATAAAAGGTTTATGATAATGATGACGACTGGCTTGTTAATCTAGTAAGCTTCATGACAGAGTGGTGATTTGAATCCAGATCTTTCCTGTCCCAGACTGACACTCAAAACACCATACCACACTTGCTCTCCAGTCTCCCTCCCTGGTCCTTTCAAATATGGAACTGGGCTTCATCCTTTCCTTTACAGTAAAGGGCAAAAGGTGTCTGGGGTCTGAGGTGCAGCCCCCGGACTTAACTGGAGGAGAGGACGGGAGACAGCTGGGAGACAGCCGCCCAGCTGCCCCAGCAGACCCCCAGGTCCTGGACCTACCTACACAGGGGGGGGGGGCGAGAAGCCCTACCTACTCTGGAGGGAGGTCAAGAAGCACCCAAGACTCAGAGGGTTAGAAGGGGTGGGTGGAGGCCAGCTAGTCCCACCCTCCAGTGGGAGGCTAGGAGGCCAGGAAGGGAGAGTGGGGCCAACCCAGAGGAGGCCAGAGCAGAGGGAAAGGGCAATGGCAGCGGGGACAGCTAGCCAGCCAGCCAGCAACTGACCAAGCAGAAACCTTACCAGCCAGGGAGGAGAAGCAGCCACAGCAGCTCAGAGCCACACCACAGCCTACAGCCCAGCTAGAAGGCAATAACCTGGCCCAGGGGATGCCAGGAGCAAAGCAACTCCAGGTGGAGCTGCCTGAGGCACTCTGTTGGAGAAGCTGGACAGCCAGCCAACGAGACACAGCTGTAGCTGGCCAACACAGCCAAATTAGCTACCCCAGCTGCACCTGCTTGAGGCAGCCCAGGACAATATTGGAAGGCAAAAGGGGTGTGTGATCTGGCAGGTGGAGCCTGGGATGAGGGGTAGGATATAAGGAAGGTCCACCCACAGGGCTGGGTGGGTTGTGTAGGAGTGATGGAGAGGAGAGAAGTGAGAGAGTGCAAGGAGGGGAGGAGGAAAGCTGATGGAGGAGGAGATGGAGATGGAGGAGAGTAAGAGTGATGATGGGGTCAGGTTGAGCAGGCCAGTGAGTGGACTGAGAGGGAGTCTGGGTGAGGTATACCGCCCCACCTTCCACAGAGCAGGGTCCTGCAGTATCCCTGACACCCCTTTGAAGTCAGAGCCAGGCCTGCTGGTGCCCCACCCAGTGGTGCCCGCGGCAAGCCCTGACAAAAGGAACCTTTTATTCCCTTATCTCCTCCTGATTCATTCCCACTCTTTAATCTGTACTCCTTTAATTCCACCTTTGTTGCCTCTTTTAATTGTGGGGTGGGCCTGTGGTATTTATTTATTCACTTAGTTTATACCCCAACTTTCTCTTCAGTGGGGACCAAAGCTGCTTATGTCCTCCCCTCCATTTTATCCTTACTACAAGCCCAGGAAAAAGGTTAAGATGAGAATGTGAGATTAGTCCAAGGTCACACAGCATGGTCTGCCCTGATGTGGATGGCCCATGCTAGCCCAGTCTTGGAAGCTAAGCAGAGTCTGTTAGTACTTGGATAGGAAACCACCAAGGAAGTCCAGGATTGCTGTACAGAGGCAGCAATGGCAAACCATGGCTGTTTCCACACGGCTTACCTCTGCCCGTAACGACCCGGTAGATCACGCAAAATATGCAGAAGATCGCATTTTCTCGCGTGAGATTTGCGTGATGTCATGTGACGTCAGCCTTGTGAGATAGGTGACGTCGCGCAAATCTTGCACGAGAAAACACGATCTTCTGCGTTTTTTGCGCGATCTACCGGGTCGTTACGGGCAGAGGTAAGCCGTGTGGAAACAGCCCATCTCTGTTTGTCTCTTGCCTTGACAACCCTATGGGCTTGCTGTAAGTTGGCTGCAACTTGACAGCATTTTACATGCATTTTACACCACACTGTCGTTCTCCCTTTTGCCTCAGCCATTCCCTTCCAGATGTTTGTTATCTGTAGGGTTGCCATTTCTGGGTTGGGAAATTCCAGGAGATTTGGGGGTAGAGTCTGTGGAGAGTGAGTTTGAGAAGTGGAAGAGCTATTATGAGGCATAATGCCATATAGTCAGTATGGTGTAGTTATTAAAGTGTTGGATTAGGATCTGGGAGACCCAGTTTCAAATCTCCACTCTGCTCTGGAATTTCATTAAGTGACCTTGGGCCAGTCACACGCTCTCAGCCTAACCTATCTCACAAGGCTGATGTGAGGATAAAATGGAGGAGAATTTAAGTATTTGAGAAGAATACTGACCAGAAGTTATTGAAGATGAGCCATAAGGGGAGGTCTGCCCATGATTATTAAAGAGTGGTGGGATCTGAGCCAGGCTCTCAGAAGTCTCAATAGTGAAGCCTTTAGCTATTTACCATCCACCTTCCTCTCTTCACTTCTTGGTACAATAACCCAATGGAAATGTGCTAAGCACTTCTTAATAACCAGGCTGTAGAAATATGTAAGAGATTGAGTATCTGAAATATATGGCTTCCTAAATCACTGCTTTCATTGCCATATGATTTTCTCCTTTTTAGAATTATGCATGTATCACAGAGAGAGCCAATCCCTGTTGTACGGGCTCTGCTTGGTACTCACTGTTGACAGCACATTACTACTATGCACAAACAAAAGGTATTTCTTGCATAATCTGCAAAACATTACCTTGATTTCCTTTTGTCCTTAACACTTTGGGGTTTGCTTCCATGGCAGCACATACTGGAGATCTGCTGCTGAACTCAAGTGATTTGAACTGTGATTTTTTTCGGGGCCTCTGAGACTGACAAAAATGGCAAACTCTATAGGATGGAAGAAGAAGGAGGGAAGAATAAATTCCACTTAACATTCTTCTGTCCTTTGGAATACATGGGTTCCCAAAAAGTCTTTGATATAGAATCATAGAATCACAGGGTTGGAAGGGACCTCTAGGGTCCTCTAGTCCAATCCCCTGCAAACCCCCCCCCCAATGACCCTTACTCCATGCCCAGATATGATAACAACATCCTGCATATCCAGATAATTCTTTGCCTGTTTTTGTTCCATCTTGTTTTCCATTTCTAGAAGGATTTTTTTCAAAAGCGGGGGGCTCTGTGCTGTGGAAACTAGGAAGGAAAAGACTAGCATTCTTTCTTGTTTGTGAAGCAGCAAGACTGAAGTGAGCCTAGAACAATTTCGACTCTTTTGCTGGCTGAGTTTGTTCTAGAGTCAAGTATCTTTTAAAGCTCTGTGCAATTCAGGATTAAGGTACCATTCATATCTGAAAATCTTTTCCAGCTTTGCTCTGTATAGTTCACAGTGTTTATCTCTGCTGGATTTCATATACAACTTTATAGTTGTGTCATCTTCAAAAGATCAAAGGCAGTGCTATTCTCAGTCCAAGAAGAATCTCCCAGGTGCCTGCAACACTGGGAAGTGTGGCTTGTCACCAAGGTGTGTGAGTCCTTAGCATGAACCTTGGGTACCCTGGAAACTACATTTTATGGCTCCTTGTACTTCCTATGCTGCACCATAGATGCAGGGCAGTCTGATTGCCTAACATTCAAGACTCAAGTTCCCTGGATAAGAATATTTTCCAGGCTCTTAGAAAGATGTTATTGAAGTGCCTTAGGTGCCAGGAAGGAATGCTTCTTCCCATTGTGACCATTGTTGAGACCAACTAACTGGGAAGGAAGGTTTTGGCTACAGTGACAGGGACTTCAGGGCATGAACAAGTAAAATATGAGCAATATTCATGTATGCAAATGCTCTTATTGGACCATTGTTCTAGCTACATGTATGTAGCTATTGAAAGTTTCATGTGCAAGGATTCGGTTTCGTTTTCTCAGCCATGCCGAACGCTCCTCTCGGCTGGTCCGGGAGGAAACGACCGGGCACCCTGACCGGGCGGCTGACCCGCAAGGATTAGCCCCCAGGACTCCCAGGGAGGGAGCCAGGGTCCGGGACGCGGCGGGAAGAACTCCCCGAAATCAATGCGGGGGGGGGAATTGCCCGTTTGTCCCTATGGAGGCCGGCAGATGTGCGCGGCGCCTCGAGTGCCGCCGGGCAACGAGAAACGGCAAGTAAAAGAAACAGGCGGAAGCCTGTAAACAAGCGAATCCCTTCTGTTCTACAAGCGTTTGTGAAGGAGAGGTTGATCTGAAGAAGACTCGCTCTTCCCCTTCGTTGAGTTCCAGAATTTTGTTGGCGCCCCCCCCCCCAAATGGCAGCAAAGAAGCAAAGTCCCGCTCTCGGTAAGTCAATCTCGGCTACCTTGCAGAAGGGGGAGTCGCTCGAAGAGTTGGTACGCAGGGCGGTGGTGGAAGCTATAAAACCCTTTGTTGACAAGCTGAACGAAACTGATCAAAGGGTGGGCTTAATTGAAAGCGAGGTGAAAACCATTAAGGCAGCAGCGGGGGGGGGCAGAAAAGTCTGCTCTGGAAAGTGCGTCACTTGTGAAGGCTACAAAAAAGGAGCTGAAGTTGGTGGAGAACCAGCTGATCGGGCTACAGGTGGAACGAACGCAGACAATTTTGCGTCTCCAAAATGTGAAAGAGGAGGAAAATGAGGATCTGTGGGATTTGGTCTCGGAACTACTGGCGACACCCGCAAGGATGACTAAAGAAGAGGTCAAAAGCGCCATTTTGGAGGTCCGTCGGGCTTCTTCAAAATATGCAACAAAGCGACAGTTGCCTCGTGAGATCATTATTGACTTTTCATTTAAAAAGATTCGGGACACCATCCTATATAACTCATACAATGTGGATTTGGACTTTATGGGTTTGAAAGTCAAGATTTTGAAGGACGTTCCATTTCTAGTCCGGAAACGGCGTTTTAAATATAAAAAGTTTGCAGCACTTCTGAGGGACCATGGAATAAAGTACAAATGGTTATTCCCGGAAGGAATATGGTTCAGATATAAAGATCAGGCCTATAAGATATTATCAGAAGATCAACTAAAGGATTTTGAGAATAAAAACCCAGAACTCTGCTGCACCAAGAACGAAGAAAAGGAGGAGCCGGAGGGGGGGGGGGAGGAGGAGAGCATCGCAACAGCAGTTGCACAGAGAGAATTGCGTCCGGGACCTAGAAGGGGGAGGAAAGTTTAATCAGAATTTGAAATGTTTATTCTCTGTATGATTAACCACTCCATCATTATTTTATGGAGCTATTTTTGTATTATGACAGTATGAAGGGAAACATTGAAGTGTAGTGTTTAGTGTTTGTAGTTCATTCCCCCCCTTTTCTTTTTCCACCCCCCTTTGTCCCTTCCCTCTCCCCTTTCCTTGTGATAGTTTTGTGTAGTGTTTTGTAGCTATGAAAAATAAAAAATTTATTAAAAAAAAAAAAGAAAGTTTCATGTGCAAGGATGGAGAATAAATGAGGATTTGCTGCAGCAAAAGGGCAATTTAGAACTGTTACAAAAGGAGACCAAATTCTTTATGCAGTATAATTTGAATAATACTGTTCCAACTCATAAAGTTTGGGATACTTATAAGGCAGTTATCAGAGGAGTATTGATGGACTTAAATGCAAGGGATAAAAAGAGAAAAGAGGGAAAAAAGAAAGAAATTGTGGAGAATATAAGAATTAAGGAGGTACAACTGAAGAAAAGACCAGGGAAAAAGAAATTATATCAAGAAATTAAAATTCTGCAAGAACAATTGAAAGCAATGGAGAATAAAGAGTTGGAATGGGAATTGAAGAGATTGAATCAAAAGTCGTTCGAAGGAGCGAATAAACCTGGGAAATACTTAGCGCGGCAGCTGAAAAAGAAAAGAGAAAAAAAGGTGATAACTAAAATTCAAGAAAATGGAACGACATTGACTGATGAAACAGCGATTAGTAGAGAATTCTTTAAATTTTATGCAAAATTGTATCAAAGGAAAGAAGTAAATTTGGATGCTATTGAGCAATACTTAGATAAAGTTAAATTACCATCGATATCAGAAAATTGGAAGGAAAAGCTGAATGCAGAAATTACAGAGACAGAGATAAAAGAAGCCATTCAGTCGACTAAATTAGGCAAGGCACCAGGTCCAGATGGAATTACGGCTAAATTCTATAAATCATTGGTAGATGAATTGGTACCTTTTTTGAAGGTGGTAATGAATGAAATTTTAAGAGGACAAAAGGTTCCAGAGTCTTGGAATGAGGCCACCATATCATTGATACCAAAGGAAGATCAGGACTTATGTAATGTTAAAAACTATCAACCTATTTCGTTGATGAATAATGATTATAAAATTTTTGCAAAAATTTTGGCGGAAAGATTAAAGGAAGGGCTTGTGGAATTTATTGCAGAAGAACAAGCAGGTTTCCTTCCAAATAGACAAATTAAAGACAATTTGAGAACTGTTTTAAATGCGATAGAATATTATGACAAACACTGTGAGAAGGAAGTTGGTTTCTTTTTTGTGGACGCAGAGAAAGCTTTCGATAATTTAAATTGGAGTTTTATGTTTGCCACAATGGAAAAACTGCAAATGGGAAAAGAATTTATTCAAGCGGTAAGAGCGATTTACAAAAACCAATGTGCAGCAATTGTAGTAAACAATGACTTAACCAAAAAACTGGAAATTAGAAAAGGTACAAGGCAGGGTTGCCCACTATCTCCATTGTTGTTTATCTTGATTTTGGAAATGTTGTTGATTCAGATTCGAGATGATGATGCTATAAGAGGCATAAAAATTAAAGACTTTACCTACAAAGTTAGAGCTTTTGCGGATGATGTGATGGTTATTGTGGAGGATCCAATACAAAATATGCCAAAGTTGTTAGACAAAATAAAGGAATTCGGAGAGTTGGCTGGATTTTATGTCAACAAGAGAAAGTCTAAGATACTATGTAAGAATATGACCAAACAAAAGCAACAAGAACTGATGGAAATTACAAATTGTGAAGTAACACATAAAGTAAAATATTTAGGAATTGAGCTTACAGCGAAGAATATTGACTTGTTCAAGAATAACTATGAAAAGCTATGTCAGCAAATTGACAGAGATTTGATTAAATGGAATAAATTAAATCTGTCATGGCTGGGAAGAATGGCGGCAGTCAAGATGAATGTGTTACCACGGATTATGTTCTTATTACACACAATTCCAATTATCAGAGGCAGTAAGCAATTCGAAAAGTGGCAGAGGAAGATTTCCGATTTTGTATGGGCAGGCAAGAAACCACGAGTAAAAATGAAAGTTTTGTGTGATGCCAAGGAAAGAGGTGGACTGCAATTGCCGAATATCAGATTATACTATGAAGCAGTTTGTTTGGTTTGGCTTAAAGATTGGATGTCACTGGAGAACTGTAAGCTACTAACTTTGGAAGGCTATAAAAAATTGTTTGGATGGCATGCCTACTTGTGGCACGATAAATTGAAATCTGATTCTATGTTTCTACATCATTATGTGAGAAGGAGTCTCTTCACAATCTGGAAAAAATATAAAAGTTATTTGGGTGAAGGTATCCCCTCGTGGGTGGTACCATATGAATCCATCGATCCGAGAGTTATTTACAATAGAGATCAATGTCTGTCCTATAAAAAGATTCTTATTCAGGAACAAAATATGATAAGAATTAAAACAGAAGAAGAGTTAGTTTCATGTTATGGATGGTTTCAATATAGGCAGATAAAGGACTTATATAACTCGGATCGCTCAAAAGGTGGAATTAAATGGAAAGATTCAGAACTAGAAGAAGTTATATTGCAAAAAGTCCAGATGGTGAAGTGGGCTATAAATTGTCAAAGAGACATAACAATGGAGTAATGGGAGTATTTGTGGAAAAATACAATGAAGATTTCAACTTGTACCAGTATTAAAGAAAACGTTTTTAAGATGATATATAGGTGGTATTTGACGCCAAAAAAATAGCTTATGGAAATGCTAAAATGTCTGATAAATGTTGGAAATGTAAAAGGCATGAAGGATCATTGTATCATATGTGGTGGACTTGTGAGGTAGCTAGGCAGTACTGGGGAGATATTTTAGAAATGATAAATGAGATTTTGCAGATTTCAATAATAAAGAACCCAGAACTCTTGCTACTGAATTTAAATATGGAAGATGTTCCTATGCAACACAGGACATTGTTATTTTATATGACAACGGCGGCAAGAATACTATATGCACAGAAATGGAAAGTGCAAGAAATACCATCTATTGAAGAATGGATACAAAAGTTGCTGTACATGGCAGAAATGGACAAGATGACAAGAAGGCTGAGAGATCAGAACTCTGAAGAATTTTTTAAGGACTGGGGAAGAGTATTTGGAGAAAAAATGGGATGTGAAGGGGAAATTATGGCAATTTGATAGTTACTAATTGGGGAAAATATTGGAGATAGGGATTTTTACCATTTAAAGTGAAGTTTTAATTATTGTTAAGTATAAGTTTTGAATAGATATGAATTTAATGGATATAATTTAGTTTATTAGGGAAATATGAGATAATAATATATAAATGGAATAGTTAAGTAAGGAATAGAATAAGATAAGGGTTGGAAAGCTGTTGGAAGTCTGAGAAAAAGGGGGGAGGGAAAGGGGGAGGAATTGATATTTAGGTTTTAAATAAAAATGCTATTTGTAATATGTACTCACCTAATAAAAAACTTTTTTAAAAAAGAAAGATTCATGTGCATGTATGCATGCCATCCACATTTTGTGTGTTTTCTGAAGAAAGCAGCAGTGTTAACATGCAGCACATGTGAAATCTCTTGAAGTCAATAAATAATATCTCCACCTGTTCTGTGATATGCATACTGAAAAGTAGAGATACTGTCTTATTGACTGAGGTGAGCATGTTAGTTTTTTGTTCTGATATGAAAACAGAGTGGAAGCAAGGGGAGATAATCTCTCCTACATTGCATCATTATCAGCCTCAGAAGGACAGACGTCAGCAGCAAAGTCCGTGCTAGAAATAAGAAAATTTCTGTGTGGGGGAGTGAGTAAGGGAGAGATCTGCAAGAACACATAGGCTCAGTGCACTTCTTGCTGAGCTTAGCTGGCTTTTTTGATGGCGAGTGTTGGCCTTCATGGGTATATATTATACAGGTGCAACGGACCCACCATTGAGAAAACAACAGTCAGACTGTTCCTGTTACTAAGGGCTTTCCAACCCCCTCAGACACTTTTCCATGTATCTATTTTTTCCTTTACAATCAGTGCCACGGATGGCTCTGTAGTACACATACCCTTCTCCAGTTGATTCTGGGGACCAAGGGAATAACACCCCTGCCCCTTAGTGGTGGTTGTTTGTTTGCTCCACAGAGGCCTTCCCCAATATTTTAAATCTGTCTGGTCTTACAAATTCCCTTTTTAAAATTTGCTGTACCCTAGGGTCCAAATATCTGCATCCCCCCTCTTTTATCTGCATAACAACCCTGTGAGGTAGATTAGACTGAGAGATAATGATTGGTCCAATGTCAACAAGTAAATTTTAAAAGTAAATTAGAAGTGTTTGCAGCCTTGATTTTGTTTAGTGCAGCGAGAGGGGAGAGAGGAGAGGATGGATTTAACATCACAGACTTTCAACAATTGAAACTCCCATGCTGATATTAGCACTTTTAAAGGGGAAAAGGCAGATGCTAATAGGATGAAGAGGGGGCAGTTTGTGTGCACCTGCAACTTACATTTCAAAGACAGATCTGTGATTAGAGATGGGCACGATCCAAAAAAAAATACCGATTAAGCCGTTCGTGGATCCGGGCTGCTGCCGAACCCAGGCCACCGATTCTAACCGATCAAGTCCCATTTCCGATCCGGAATCGGGAAGGCCAAAGTGGGAGGGTTCCCTGCTGTTTCCAGTGATATAGGAACAGTGGTTGGTGGCAGCGGCCGCCAGGCCCGGCAGACAGGGGGAGGCGGCGATGAGCCGCCTCCCTTCAGGGAGGGAGGGGACATTCACACACACACACACTTAGAGTAGAGGGGGAAAAAAGGTTTTAACCTGGCAACAAGCCGCCTCCCCTCAGGGAGGGGACATTCCCAGGGCCGGATCTACAGTTGCCAGCGCCCAGGGCAACCGTAGTCAGGCTCTTGCGCACGTGCATGCGCTCCTGGGTCGCCCCCCCCCGCCCACGCAGCAAGCTGGCTGTCCTGGTGCGCTGCGGAGCTGGTGGTAGCGTGAGTGGCTTGGCGGCTGCACACACCGTTCACCTGCCCCTCAAGACAAGGGGCGGCTGGCTTGCCCGCTCGCCCCTTGTCCTGGGGAAAGACGAACGGCGCGGGCAGCCTCCTAGCCTCCCACGCTGCCTTTTGCCTTTCCTTTGTGCCCATGGCTTCAGAACACCCCATTCCCCCTCCCTCCCCTGGGTTGCTGCTCCATGGTTGGAAGGAAGCCTGCTAATCAAGGAAAGCTGGGCTTCCATTCGTGTTTCGAGGGCAACAGAAGGAGGGCAAACACAGCTCATTCCCATGGCTCCATTGCCCCGGGAATAAATTACTGGCGCAAGAGTGTCTGCAATTCTGAACAGAAACCGATACATCCGATCAAGTCCCGAACAAGCAAACCCCCAACTGCTGGATCGGTTGCCGTGGACAGAACCGATTAGCTGAGTCATGATGGCGTAAATGCCAAAATTGGGGGTTTTTTAAAATCGTAATTCAGATCGTGCCCATGTCTATCTGTGATGTCTGTCACATCCATTTGTACCCGAATGGGGATTGAACCTGGGCCTCATTAGTCCTCCTAACCATAATCCTCTAACTACTACACTGCACTGGCTCTTGAAAGAAGGGGAGACATTCCCTTTTTATTTCACAGTGATATCAAAATAGTGTGACACAGACTGTGCCCTTTACCTTTACGTCATCTAGTTTCTTGTTTTAGACTTATTATGGTAAAATGTAAATGTCTCTACAACACAATTCTGATTGTACCTAAAAATGGATAAAAAGCTAGATTCAGAAAATCTTTTTGAAGCCTCAGAGGCTCAGGATCTTCTATGACTCTGCTACAAAATACTTCTTTTCATAGGCGTTCTCTGTGAGAAAAAATTGCTTTTTTCTATCAAACTTTGGCACTGCTATCCTAAAACACCTGACTTCAATGGACTTAGAAGGTATAACTGTGCTTAAGTTGGCACTGTGGTATGGGCCTTTCCTTAGGACTGTTTTGTTGTATAATATATGCACATTTGCTTGTTGCTGCCCAAGATTCAGATATTTTTCCACCAGTAGCTCTTCTGTTGCAAACATGCTGTGTTTTCTTATCACTCAGTCCACTATAATTTGTCATTGGGAAAACATAGTTTCCCATCCAACCTCTGGGGTAATTTGCAGTTTGGAATTCTGTGTGGAATGTGGATTATATCACAAGCACTTATTGGTGACTATTCACATCACTGATTACAAAGCAATATTATACCCCTATATACCAAGGCAAGCCTTGTGGTGCAGAGTGGTAAGCTGTAGTACTGCAGCCCAAGCTCTGCTCACAACCTGAGTTCAATCCTGGTGGAAGCCGGGTTCAAGTAGCTAGCTCAAGGTTGACTCAGCCTTCCATCCTTCTGAGGTCGGTAAAATGAGTACCCAGTTTCTTGGGGGTAAAGGGTAGATGACTGGGGAAGGCTGTCATCTACTCTATAACAAAAAGTCTGCCAAGAAAACGTCGTGATATGATGTCCCCGCATCGGTCAGTAATGGCTCGGTGCTTGTACAAAGAACTACCTTTACCTTTATATACCACTGCAATCACAAACGTTTTTTTTGTTTTGCTTCTTTAGAAGCTTAGTATTCTCAGCTGCCTGACATCTACAAAGCTAGAGTTCTTCAAATAGCCTTTTAAAACAGAAAAAGTAAATAGTGGGGCTCCCCCTTCCTCTCAGCAATACCCTGCCACTTTGGCAACCTTCCCTCTACTCTTATCTTGGCTCAAAATCATATTAAGCTTAGCATTCCTATTTTCCAGAAGCAAAGAATAATTTATGCAGACTGAATATATTTGCATGGATTCCCATTTCCTTGATTTCCTAATTTATTCCAGTTGCAAATATATCTGCAGAGATAGGAATGGAATTCATTATCACTGGAATAGTTTTACAGAAACAAGCAGTTCTACTAGATGAAAGAAGGTTGTAAACAGCATGATCACAGGGATACTATGGGTTGCACTGGGGGAATAATGTATGTCAGTAAAACCATTTCTTCTGTTTAAGAGAGCCATTCCTTTGGTGGTAATAGTTGTATCAGCATGAATGGTTCCATGAGCACAAATACTGTGCACATTCTAGATATAACCACCCAAGATGAGGCTGCTGCTACTTGGAGTGCCTGGTATATGTTTATGAATTACAGCTCCAATTTGCAGACACCTTTCTTGCCCTGCAGTCCAGAGATTGAGCACTGATTTGAGAGTGAAGTGTTCCATTCATCCAGCAGGCCACCCACTTCTCTAACAGATCAATGTTGAATTTTTGAGTGATAGATTTAGAGCTATTGAAGGGAGGTGGGATTAGCAGGTCCGGACCTTTTGGCCACTTATCTCTTCCTAAGAACAATGCTATGAGCCCTGAGAGCTGCCCTAATCATCATCTTCTCTGCTACAGTATCTTCATTACTTTGCTTCTCTTTCCCTACTAGAAGGCCACAATCTGGTCTTTAGCCAGTACAGACGCAATCTGTGATTTTTATTGTGTGAGGAGGAGCTCTTTCTCTTGGCATGTGCCTTCCCCATCTATAATCTATTTCAGAGGTAGACTAACTTCACTCTTGCATTGTCTACTTATTTTTTTATTGGGATCCCAATAAAATAAGTTTTAAACTTACACAGCAGGAATGCATGCTTAGAATGTCTTAACAGCTTAACTAATCTGATTTAAGTGATCTTCAGCCTTCATGCCTTGTTTAGGAACATATCCTGCAACAGCAAAGCAAGATCTTTCTACTCTAGCATTCATTACAAAAATATCAGCTACTAGCAGATTTTAAAGATTCACAGAAAACTGAACACTGGTAGACCACGGTTTATATTCTGTTTCTATATAATCTATATAACTATAATGAACTCTGCAGTACTTCTTCATTAAGATATTTTCACATAGGTAGCCACGTTGGTCTGCAGTAGTACAGCAAGATTTCGGTCCAGTGGCACCTTAGAGACAGACCAACAAGATTTTCAGGGTATAAGCTTTCAAGAGTCAAAGCTCCCTACTTCAGATCTGAAGACATGAACTTTGACTCTTGAAAACTTATACCCTGAAAATCTTGTTGGTCTGCCTCTAAGGTGTCACTGGACTCAAATCCTGGTGTTCTTCATTAAAGTAAGAGAGCCTGCCATACCTAACAATATTCCAAATTATCATTCAATTAATACTTTACCACATGATCCAGAGAGCAGCAAGAACCAGAATTTGCCATTCCAGAGGTGGCTGTGAAATTGGGGTGCATTCCATTAATTATCTGAAATGTGAAAGCAAAATTCATCTTTACAGTTTGTCCAAGAAGCAGAAATTGTCTTTGTTTTTAATAGATGACCAACTTATCTCATCTTCAGTATTGGTAATTTCTGATTTCTCTGAACAGTTGATTTCAGATACCTTGAGAGGTGTTCCAGTGAACATAAACGTCCCTTGAGTAAAATTATTGTCCTTTAAAAGTATTATGTAAGGTTTCTGACAATTAAGTGGAATTAGCTTGCAGCCTGCTAGCAAAAATCCTTTTGTATAGCATTAAGGAAACACATGCCAAATTGGCCTATTGTTAAGTACTAGTAGTGAGAATTGGTAGCAGAACTTTCGTATTCAGACGCAATGTGCTACTGACTATCAAATGCTGTAAACGAACAAGAGAGAGATGTTGCCATCATGCCGCTAGCTAGGTATCTGGTTTGTTTGTTTCATTTATACATCCTGCCTTTCTCCTCAATGGAGACCTGAAGTAGCTTACATCCTTCTCCCCATTTCCGTTTGATCCTCACAACAACCCAGTGAAGCAGTTTCAGCCAAGAGTGGTCTGGGGACTGGTCTGAGGTCACCCAGCAACCTTCCAAAGCAGATCAGGGGTCTGTTCTAAGAGAGTCGGCTGAGTGCAGGTGGAATATATAAATCAAATCAAATGTCTCTCTGCAGACTGTGTGGTAAATTAGTGACATGCAGAGCAACCCTATTCTTGACATTTACTGTGGTTATAGATGGACAGGCTCACAAATTGTGAAGCATAATTTTCCAATCTCAGTATGTAATTCTACACTCTTGTCCAAAATATTTGTGCTTATGATATGTGATCGAGGATGATGCTTTGTGCTTGTATTTGTATACTGTATATTGTATATTGCAGTGCTTTTTTTCTAAAAAAATGTTTAGGGGTACTCTCAGTTGGAGTTGGTTTAGCGGGAATTCCAACATTTTAAAATGTTTACTTTCTCCCGTTAGATTCACAAAATGTTTAGGGGTATGCATACCCCTGCGTACCCCCAGAAAAAAAGCACTGGATATTGTATCTTTCATATTGATAATTGAAATATGGGTGTTATCTCAGAAGCTCTGTGTAATGGAATTATGTCTGTTTTAATATAACATTCTGGACTACTGGACTCTGTAGATTAGAATGGCTAATTCCAACATTTGATGTCATCTCACACATGAACACATGAAGCTGCTTTATACTGAATCAGACTATTGTCCATAAACATAAGTATTGCCTACACAAACAGCAACTCTCCAGGGTCTCAGATCAGGGTCTTTCATATCACCTATTACCTCACCCTTTAACTAGAGATGCCAGGGATTGAACCTGAGACTTTCTGCATGCCAAGCAGATGATCTTGTGGACTAGCTACCTAAGTTGATCTTGGCCTCCTCAGTGAACCATGCATGTTTTGCCTTGTGATGATAGGACTGTTTTGTAAGTGAAGATTTTTTTGACTGTTATAATGAGTGAAAGAACGACAGTAACCCCTTGTCTTGCATTGTTAAGATATGATTTTGTTGCCACTGTAACTCACATTGAGTAACAAAAAGAGAAGTAAAATGGCAGAGTCCAGTAGCACCTTTAAGACTAACCAACTTACTGTAGCGTAAGCTTTCAAGAACCACAGTTCTCTTCATCAGATGCTACTGGACTCTTTGCCAATTTGCTACTACAGACTAACATGGCTAACTGCTCTGGATCTATGAATATAAAAAGAGAAGTGTAATGTGAGATGTATGAAAAGTGCACCTCTCCCCCAAAATGATGTTGAAAAGGAAGCTTTCTTTCTAGAGTCTGCTTGTGTATATGTCAGGAAGTATAGACTGCAGTTGTGATGTACTTGACATGACAGGATTGTTCTCTGCGCCAATGTACAGATTTACACATGTGTTGCCACCAGTGTTCCTGCTAATGTGAGCACATGAGCAATTACTCACAGATTCTGACTCCTCTGCTCACAGATTCTCAGCTGTAGCTCACAGGTATTAACTCTCAGGTGGCCCCGCCCTCCCACTCAGCTGGCGCCAGCTGGCAGGTCTAGTAGGGATGGAGCCTTGTCCCACTTTTCTCCTTCCTTCCCTCTCCCCTCAGGGCAGAACCAGAGAGTGACTTCAGTTGCTACCAGCTCTCTAGCTGAGGAAAAGAGCAGAGCCGAGTGATGGGGCCCAGCCTGTCCTTTCTGGGATCTCCTCAGCCCCAGAAGAGAGGAGGTGGCACCTCAGCTACTGCCATGGTGAAGGTGTCATTTAACTTGGCCTTGGTGCAATAGGAGGCCAGAAAGAAGGAGGGGAAGGAGGGCTGGGCCAACTGCTCATCATGCCTGCTGACAGCCAGATGAGGAGGAGAAGACCATTGAGGTGCTGAAGGAGGCTGGTTGGACTTTATTGTTGATGAGGCCTCCTTTTCAAAGGCTCTTCCAAAGTGGCTTGTACAACCTGAAATGCAGACTTGGCCAAGAACTGGATCTGGCTGCCCTGTCTCGGCAAGCTGAGCATCTCCATCTAAAATGAAATCAATAGACATAGACCAGAGTAACTCTGCATAGGATCGCACTGTTGGGGGTTTATTTTAGCACAGTTGCTTTGGGGCTGGCTCCAGCTTGGCTCTCTCATTTTCTTTTTTTTAATCCACCTTCTTCTTTGCAGGCTTACAGGCTCACGGCCCTTCTTTGCCTCCCACCTCAAATCTGGATCTGAAGCTAAAGTGAGCCTCCAAGGGCAGTTGTGCCTAACTTGCCTTCTCTCTTGCAGCAGAAGCTGAAGAAAGGCCTTCTTATTCACAGGGGAGTCTGTAGGTGCAGAATTAAACAGGAAGCCTCAAAGATTTTGCAAGGTTGAGTCCAGTGGCACCTTAGAAACCAACAAGATTTTCCAGAGTCAAAGCTCTCTTCTTCAGATATGAAGAAAAGGGGAACTTTCATTCTTAAAAGCTTATACCCTAAAAATCTTGTTGGTCTCTAAGGTGCTACTGGACTCCAATCCTGCTGTTTTACTGCAGACCAAGACGGCTACCAAACCAAAACTTTTTTGGTGCCAAAAAGTCTCCTCTTTCACTTTGTCCCAAACCAGTGGTTACTGGCCAATTCCAGGGGTTTAAGTTTTGTTCCTGTTTGTGTTAACTGGCTTGCAACCTGCTGATGGGCCCAGTTTTAGAGTATCCTAATGATGATAGATTGAAGCATTCTGGAAATGTTTCCTCCTGTCCTCCTGACTTCTTAAAAATTATGTTGTTTTTCGTTTGTGAGCCACCTGAAGCAGCTCTCTGCACAGGAGGAACATAAATATTCTTTAAAAAAAATCAAGTTTGCAATTCTGTATTTACATGTCCTATCCCTCTGAGCTGTGCAGATCTTGTTTATTTGCCCCAGAAAACTGACAAATGGACTTCAGGCTATTGAAGTTATATGCACAATGTTACTAAGGTGCCAGGTTTGCCATTCCTCAGCTTCTGTCTAAAATGAAAGGGGCAGATCAGTCATGTTTTCTTTGTGACTCATCTACCCCTATTCTTGGCTGAATCCACATTACCTCCGCGCGTCCCGGTGTTGCACTAAATGTTCGCTAAACACCCGGAAGTATAGCATCTTTCAAGCGCGATTTCTGAATCGCGCTAGAAAGACACTATACTTCCGGGTGTTTAGCGAACATTTAGTGCAACACCGGGACGCGTGGAGGTAGTGTGGATTCAGCCCTTTTTTGGAGAAGAATAGAGAGATACTGCATTTATGTATTTTGTAATTATCTAAAGCACAATTGTACCAAATGTATGGTGTCAGATTTCCAGGTGCTTGTATAGGGTAATGGCTAACTGCCTGAGCTGAGAAATCCAAGTCAGAATCACACCTGAACCGCAAGAAAGCCAGTCAGCATGAATGTAAAACAAAAGTCCAGTGGCACCTTAAAAACTAATTTTTATTTCAGTATGAGCTTTTGTGAGTCACTGCTCACTTCTTCAGATGTGGAAATCAAACTTAGAATCCTTCTTATGGGCCAGTTTGGGCTGGGTGGGGATTAAGATCAAGGATGAATTCTGAGTCATTCAAGTGAGATTCAATATGTAGAAAAAGAAAACATGAGAATGATTCTCAGGTTGACTTCCATACATATCTGAAGAAGTCAGCACTGACGCACAAAAGCTCATCTTGAAAAAAATGTGCTAGTCTTTAGGGTGCTGCTAGATATCTGCTTTATTTTGCAGCAGTGGACTAACACACCTACCCCTTTGCGATCAGCATGAACATATCCATTTTTATACAGAAGTATACTCTGATTTTTGTGGTCCTTTCACCTAATGAGACTAGATGGTCTTGGACAACTGGTTTTTCTTGTTAATTTGTTTTGCTTGTAATCAAAATGTATTACATGGTTTTTGGTTTTGGATTCTACAGAGGCTAGAAATCAATGAGTTTAGACTGGAGTAACTTTGTACAGGATTATACTGTAAATCTCTCCACTTACCTGCTGCAATCTTGTTGGAATAGAGAAGGCTAACATGTGCCCAGGATGGGATGCAGACCCTAGCACGTTCTCAGATATATTTATATTTGTATATCAAACAGTTGGGAAGGAGAAGTATTAATAACTTTACCTGTAATTTAGTTTGACATTTAGAATCCATGTACGAATGACTGCTTGAATTGTTGCTTTTAAGTGAGAAACAATACAAATTAAAGTAGTTTGTAGTTTATGTATGTATGTTTTGTATGTTTGTAGCCTGAAATAATTTTTTTTAAAAAGGCGGCACGCTCAAAACTTTAATGAAAGTTGTTGTTTCAGCTCACAAAGTAGATTTTTAGCTCACAACACTGCACAGCTTAGAGAGAACTTTGGTTGCCACCTGTCATATCAGTACTGCAGTCATGGTTTTTTACCTTAAGAGATCTAGTGTTATCCCTCTGCTTTCCTATTCATTATAGTCCCTTGCCCATGGCCTTTGCTTCTCCAGTTCTAGGCTCCTCAGCTACCCAAAAGTTTTCTGGTCCCACAAATAACTCTATGCTCAATCCCCACCTCCACCCAACAGGGCAAATAATGTCCCCAGTGCCATTTTGGGTTGGAAAGGGACCTGTCTACTTATACTTTATTATGTGCCATGGAGACTGATGATGCTATATATATATAAATAATAATATATCTAATGTATCTGAATATGATCTCAAGAATCTTTATTTATTATTTATTATTTCGATTTATAAACCGCCCATCCTCAGGGGCTCTGGGCGGTGAACAACAGTCAAAATCAATAAAAACAAGAAAACAATTCTAAAATCAACATACAATAAACAATAATAAAATAAATTAACCAAATACATTAAGGTGCAATGGTGGGGAGAACCCCCCACCCCAAAGGTGGGAGGTTGACATGGCACCACCCCCTTCAACCACCGAACGCCTGGTGGAACAGCTCTGTCTTACAGGCCCGGCAGAATGATAATATGTCCCGCTGGGTCTCCATTGATAGAGCATTCCACCAGGCTGGGGCCAGGACTGAAAGGCCCTGGCCCTGGTTGAAGCGAGGCAGGCTTCCTTAGGGCCGGGGACCACCAGTAAACATTTATCTGCTGATCGAAGCAGTCTCTGGGGAGACTCTTACCATAAGCCCTTCATAGCAAAATAACCCAACCCATCTAATAGGGAAGCTTTGGTTTTGAAAGGATCATCTACATCTCTGAATGGTTTCTTCTTGGCCTTTTGAGGGAAAGAAGAAGAGAAGAATTGAGGCATGTGAGAATCATGCTCTTCAGTTACATTTGTGAATGCTGCCTTTTTCGTTTGGTGAGGTTAAAGCTTATTGACTTGTTTATTTTTCATTAGGCCTCTTAAATATTGCCTTGGGGACAAAACAAAGAGAGGGGCAAGGGGAAATTGAGCATAGCAGCCAGATTGGACTAAGGCCTTTTGAAAATTGAACTGAAAGAGAGACATGATCCAGGTAATCAGATCTTAATGATCCCAAATCTTGTGAAGACTGGTATCAAAACCAGTCTTGTGAGATAAACTCAGTGGAAAACCTCTGAATAGACAATACTGTTAAAAAAAATACTAAAAATTTATCAAAAGCGGCACTTTACCATTAGATAGACTTCAGTTTTCTCCACTTAAAAAGTAAAAACTAGTTTGTAGTCTATTCTGCATAGCTTCTCAGGGCATGGATGCATTTTCAACATCAGCTAACCATCAGGCAAATGAATTTTTGGACGCTAGCCCTCACTAATAGCAGTGGTAGAAATTCATCATCCTTAGGGTTCATTTTCCTACCAAGTGAAGCAAGATTTTCTTTGATAACCTAGTCCAAGAGTCTATTCTGTCTCACACTTCCAGTGGATCCCAGGGAAGCTGTGGAACCTTGATCTGGTGCCTGGAGGCAGTTTTGGAATGGATGAGGGCCAGTAAACCGAAGATCTGCAGAGAGCCTATTCGCTCCCCCATTGCCTAGGAAACTGATTGATTGGTGCCAGGCTGTATGCAGTGACGATCTGAAATATGAACCAAATGAACCGGGCTTGTTTCGTTCGTTAGTCCGGTTCATTTGGTTCGTATTTTGTATTGTCACGGCAGACAGCCTGGCACCAATCAATCAGTTTCCTAGGCAACGGGGGGGGGGGCAGATAGGCTCTCTGCAGACCTTCTGCTGACCCGGAAGTGACATTTTCACGAACCGAATGAACCGGTTCACAAACCAGGGCAAATTCGTGAAAGTTTGTGGTTTAAACCCAACAAGATGGTGGTGCTACTAGTGTCCAGGAATGACCCAGGAATTGAGGTGTCTCCTGTTCTGGATGCGTTTGTGTTCTCCCTAATGGAGATGGTTCATAGCCTGAGGGTGCTACTGGTCCTGGGTCTCCTGTTGGATAAGCAAGTAGCAATGGTAGCCAGGAGTGCCTTCCACCAGCCTTTCCTGGGTAAAACACATCTTATCACTGTGGTACTTGCCCTGGTAACATCTAGGTTAAATTACTGCAATGTGCTCATATAGGGTTGCCCTCGAAGAGAATGGAAACTACAATTAGTACAGAATGCTGAAGTGAGAATGCTGGCTGGAACAGGTTATAGGGACCATGGCCATTTCCAGATGGCTTACCAGTCCCCGGAACGTCGTGCGACGTTGCGGGGAAAACGCGAAATATCGCGTTTTGTTGCACGAGTTTTCTCCACTTAAAAAGTAAAAACTAGTTTGTAGTCTATTCTGCATAGCTTCTCAGGGCAAAACTCGCACGAGAAAACGCGATATTTCGCGTTTTCCCCGCAACGTGGCGCGATGTTCCGGGAACTGATAAGCCGTCTGGAAACGGCCCATATCGCTCCATTCTTGTTCCATTTGCTCTGGTTTCCAATTTCCTTGCAGGCCCAATTCAAGGTGCTGGTATTGACCTTTAAAGCCCTGCATGACATGAGACCAGCATAACTTAAAGACTGCCTACTTTAATAAGAACATATCCAACCATTATGGTCATCTTTGGGGGCCTTGTTTTGGGTACCCCCATCATCTGAGGCTAGAAGTATGGCAACCCAAGAAAGGGCCTTCTTGGATGCAGCATCTACAGTGTAGAATTCCTTCCTCGGGGAGATGTATTATTTTAGAGGTGGTTATGAACCAAAATATGAACTGAAGTTTGTCATGAACTGGGCCGGTTTGTGGTTCGCAAACTGGTGGTTCATGGGAGCTCATTTCTCACGAACCATGATGAATTTTAGCCTGGTTTGTTTGGTTCGTATTTCGGATTGTCACTGCAGGCAGTCTTGCACCAATCAATCAGTTTCCTAAGCAAACGGGGGGGGGGGGGGAGATAGGCTCTCTGCAGACCTTCTGCTGACCTGGAAGTGACATTTTCATGAACCAGGGAAAATTCGTGTAAGTTTGTGGTTTGTAGTTTGTGAAACGCGATGAACCATGAACTGCACGGTTCAGAATTTTCCCAGTTTGTGCCCATCTCTAGTTTTGTTTTGTTATTGACCCTTTGTTTGTTTTAATATGCAGTTTTACATATATGTATTGTTCTTAAAGTTAATTTTAATGTCTTTTTAATTGTTTGCTGCCGTGAAGGCCTTAATTGGATAGAAAGGCAGAATACAAACATTTAAACAACCCACCTACCCACCCATTTAACCTTTCTTCCTTCCTAGTCCACCTTTCTCACTGAGACTCAAGGAGGATTACATCGTGTGAGATTAGTACAATCAGTAGCAAGGACAAGGGCAGGCATTTCCATACAGTGTTAAGAACATTTTCATAAACAATGTAATAGGGTAAATGAATACAAGTTTACAAAGACACAGCATTTGCAAGGATCCAATATGGGGTTTAAGAATTGCTAAAACAGAACATAATCAATTCTAAGACTGACATTAAACAACATGAAGCGTAAGTAGTATATAGGAGAACATATTTAAAGCAACAGATAATATGTAAAGCAACATAATGGTGATGTCTATGGTTCCTAACTCATTAGCGAAACATCTGAGACCCCCTCCCTACAATACCACCCTCCTATCTGAGAAAAAAGCCTTTTTGAATAATTTGGGTTTGCATTGTTTGCGGAAAGCCAGGAGCATGGGGGCTCTTCCTGACCTCCTCAGGCAACCTGTTCCATAGGGCAGGGGCCACCACAGAGAAAGCCCGTGTATCCCTGTAACAGTTTCTATTTTCAGTGGTTTGCCTGCATGATCAATTTGAAATCTGGTGAATGAATCTGTACCTGCATATCTCATTTTTGTCCACCTTATCCTTCAAAGAATTCAAGGCAGTATACCTGATTCTGGTTCTCTCCTCCTCCCTTTTATCCTTACAACAACCCTGCGAGCTAAGGTAATATGAGAGTGACTGACTGAGACTTAACCAGTGAGATTCATGGCTGGATGGGATTTGAACCTGGTCAATACTCCATCTGCTCCTCTGCACAGACTTTCCTCAAACAACCTCTGCAAAGTAATATTACATGCAATTACTCCATTCTAAACCAAGTGATTTCAGTTGCTCAGATGGCAACAGTTCAGCATAAGATTGCATTACTAGAGGCCTGCCATTTTCAGATACAGAAGAATAAAGGTCCCCTCCACTGGGAGGGCAGAATCTGCATGTATTCCAGAGAACCAGGTCTGTTTTGCTCTCACCTTTATCTCTGCCTGAGATCTATTGGCAGACCACGCCAATCTCTTCTTCTTTCTCAACACGGGTGATGTCAAATTGTCCTGATACAACCATACAGAAAACAAAGTCCTGGCAGCTGTCAGGACAGCCCTGATTTACGGACTAATGAGCAGAGCCTTGTGTTCTCCTAATACAGCTGCACCAAGCAGATGGCCATTCTGACTACAGTGAAAATAGCTGAAGTGATCCCTTTTAACTCGGCATCAGCAGAACATGTGGCAACACCACAAGATAGCATTTGCAAACCAGTGTTTATATTGTTGGGGGTTGTCAATGCCCTTGACAGGGGTTGTATTGCTTTTTAATTTCTTTTTAGGAACTGTCTATAGAAAGCTCACTCAATTACTGGATGAGATACTCCCTCGGAATGCCAGGAGAGAATTTACAAGCTCCACATATCCCTTCCTGCTTGGGGGATGCTGACTCCAATTAAAGGAACAGAGACAGTATGAAATCCAGCCTCTATCTTGCAGCTAAGCCTGGAATCAGATAGTGATGGTGACCAGAGGACAGACAGAAGTCACCAGAATATGCATGATGAAGCAGTCAGGAAGAAGATTAAAAAAAAATTGCCCCCAATTTTGCATCCTGAAGAAAAAGTCAAACAGAGATACTGTCAGTGGGGGAGGAATGGTGATGGGGTAGAGAAGTTTGTGATGAAAAGAAAAATGGATTTTTAAAGACAGAGGAATTTGAGACATGACCATATATCAGTATAGAAACCTTCCAAAACTGAAACAGGCTGGGAATTGCCCAAGGAGACCAAAAACACTACCAGGTGTTAATTAGAAGTCACTATATTAGTTAAAGTGCAAGTGCTAAATAGTGTAACCTAACAGTGAAACTCTATTGATAATAATATACAATGATTACAAGAATAAATATTACAATATAACCAGGTAAATTCAAGATAGGTCTGTATTCAGTCTCTAACGTCAATTTTCTGATTTCTTTTTAATAGGTAAGAAAGAGATGGACACCAGTGGAGATTTGATAGGCATATCATCAGTGGAACAAGGCTTGAATTCGGTTGGTTAGCCCGGCAGCTAAAAGCTCCAATATATAGGCAACGAACCTGCCAGCTTATAATCCTGTTTGTTTCGAAGTCTCTTCTTCTTGGCCAATATTTGGTTATCCATTATACACATCATATTGGTAGCCATCCATCTATCTAACGTATGCTGGTTGCATGGCAAAGGTAACCTGTTGTTGATTTCACTATGCCAACGGTGAGCTGAAAATGCCTTCTAGTTTCCTTGAGGATTCCATGAGTAGTGGTACTCCAGATAGGCTGTGATCCACAAACTAGTTTAGTGAGTATGAACAAACTCTTACAGTCCCAGTCTTGAAATAATAATAGCATTATGCAATTTTGGATTTTAAAAAGATTCCAAAATCCACCAAGTGTGATTCCTTGTTATAATTCAGGGCCATCTCCCACCATTCAACCTATGCAATTTTGATGGGGCTGCCTTAGGGTTGCCAGCTTTCAGGTGGTGGCTGGAGATCTCCAGGAATTGCAACAGATCTCCAGGCCACAGAGATCAGTTGCCCTGGAGAAAATGGCTACTTGGAAAGACGGATTCTGTGGCATTATAGAATGTTGAGGGGGCCACTCTCCCCAAACCCTGACTTCCCCAGGCTCTGCCCCCCCAATCTCCAGAAATTTCACAACCTGGAACTGGCAATCCTAGGCTGCCCCTATGTTCTTTCATGGAACAGACTTATCAGTCCTGTTGTGATAGCATGCCCTTGGTCTTTAAAGATCAAATTAGATGTGCAGGTTTTTAAAAAGTTGGGTCCAGGTTCCCCAGGCCCAACTTGGATTCCCTGCAGGCCACAAAGCAGCTGAGGGGAATGGCTGTTAAAAAATAAATGAGAGGCCAAATGGCCACAGACCACCTCCAGGGAAGGAGGAAGGGCTCCTACCTTTCTCCCCAAGCTGTTTCCCCATGTCAAAATAGCATTAGGGGAGGGAGAGTATTTCCCTGTTTTTACTGCTCCACATGGACAGAATACTCCATGTGGAGCAGCAAAAACAGAGATCCCGCCCCCCTGCTTGCTATCGGCTTGAGGGTCTCCCAAATATTAAGAGAGGTGTGGGGATGTGATAGATTAGAGATAGCACTGATATGGAAGTTACATTTTCATATAGTCTCACTCAAGAAGTCATGGAGTATAGTGTATAAGCAGGAGATCCCTCCTCTAGCAAGACCATACCAAATGCATCTTGATCTGTGATCCATTTATTGCCTTACTGTGCTGCAAGAGGAGGGATAGATCAGGGATCTCTCTGGAACTTGGTTCCACAGACTATTCAGTCATCTCTGGGCCCTGAGCAGCTGTCTGGCCTTGCCAGATGCTGGCACTGGTCATTAATGTTAATCACAATGTGCCCAAAGCAGAGAACAGATACATTCTAGACATGTGTTTACATGACAAATAGTTTGAGATAACTTACGCCATGAATCAAACCGTGTGTGTGTGTGCACGCGCGCGCACGCGCGCATGTGTGCATAGGGGAGGAACTCCTTGTCCTCCTCGATTGCTCTTAATAATCCAAGCTGGGGTCAGGACAAATTTCCTTTCAATACCAAAAGCAGCATTCAATCAGATGCTAACACTGTTGTCCTCTTTCCTGAGAGAAAGCCCCTTTCATAGACCTGAGTTTTTGGGTAGATTTTGAGTAGATCTGTTTAGGGTTGCTTTCTAAGTGTAGGTCAGTTCCACTAACCAAAGGGAAAATGTAATTTGGCACAATTCCACGCAATCAAATATCCTGTCTCTCAATACTGAAGTTATTCTATTATTCCGGAGAAAGGGAGAGATTGAAATCATGTTGGGGAAGGGGTGTTGAAAAGTAAATAATATCCCATTAGCTTCTATGAAAGGGGCAAGGCATTTTTCTCCAGACCAGTAGGCAACCAGGGCCATTTCCACACGGCTTACCTTGTTACGGAAAACAGTGAAATCTCGCGAGAAGATGCTGTTATCGTGTCTTCTCGCGCGATAACAGCATCTTCTCACGCAATTTTGTGCGAGATTTTGCTGTTTTCCAGAACAAGGTAAGCCACGTAGAAATGGTGTTATCCCCAACTGGCCAGTGTTTTCCATGTGTGGTCCTGCCAGTGTTTATCTAAAGCTACTAACCCTTCTTAGAAATACCATGATTCATAAGTAAGGAACTGTCTATAGGATTACAAATAAAATAACACAATATGCAAGGAACTGTCTTTTTCTCCCTGAGTCACTTATAAAAATATTGAAGAACATACGTCTCATGGATCAACTAAACCACTAAATACTTTCTCAGGTAGAAAATGTACCTTTTAGCAAAACTTTTTGTCTTCTTTCCTTTAGCTACTGTCTTATATACCTTACAATATGTGCAATGATGATAAATCAGGAAAGTTTATGTCAATGATGACTTGAAGGCACTCTCTACCACCACTTCTGATATACTTTTTACCTAAGACTTGGGTCTCAAACACATGTGGATACAAGTTTCACTGCTGACATGTCCCCAGAAACTTAGAACCACTTCCGTCTTGTACATAGTATTAGAAAGATTTGTGGACATGACAACATATGAATCAAGTATGGGAGATGGTGGCGGCTGCATGGTTGGAACAGAACACAATGTGAGTGTTGTGAGTGGGTAGTAGCCAGTCCCTGAAGCATTGCAAAGCCTTGCCACTTTATTGAAATGACTTTCCTCATCTTCTGAAGTTTTGGATCTCAGCCTTTATATGAAAGTTTGACAAGAGTCTAACTGTTTATGATTTCAAAGGGAAGTTTTTGCAATGCACATGCCCTATATAGGACTAACAGATCTAAAAGATGAATGGGAAAAAATAAACTAGGAGGAGGGATTGGAATAAGTCCCATAAGCGTTGAGGCCCCCTTATTTTATAGTTACAGATTCTGGCACAAAAGGTGAGTTACAGCTCTCCAGCTACCTCCTTGTGTGGCCAGGGAACACACCGTTTCCACACTACTCACCTTCATCTGGAACGCTGTGGAACGTCACGAAAAAAATGCGGAAGATAGCATCGCGCAAAACTTGCAACATCGCGCAAAACTCGCATGAGAAGATGCTATCTTCCTCGTTTTTTTCGAGACGTTCTGCAGCGTTCCAGGTGAAGGTGAGTAGTGTGGAAATGGCCAATATCACCAGCCATCTGCTGAATTTACTATCAGATAGGGTTTGCTATCCCTTTGCGAGTATTACCCTTTATTCCCTATATTGGATTGGTTCACAGAAAAATTGTGCTTTTTGAAACGTCCCCACTGGGTGAGCCTACAGGCTTCACTGTTAGTGGCATGTCAATGTGAGAGAAGGTATGTGCATGTAGTAATTGAAGAGATCAAGGCTGGGTGCACTCAGCAGACCGACAAAGCCAATTACCTCCCAGGAATTCCTGCTTTTCAGACTCACACAGTGATTACAAAATCGTTGCCATTTAAAAATTAGCCAAGGGAGGGACTTGCCTTTGGAATCCAGTATAAGTTTCCCATGCCCATCCAATGCAAAAAGCATCAAGAAAACACACAACAAACCCACTCTGGCACATGACATACAACACCCTCACTCACACCCTCCTATAAAGAATAACTATGTTATTGGGTGTGCTCCATGTAGTGTAATAAAAGCATTCATCTTGTATTCTAGGCATTTTCTCTTAATAGTTTTTACAAAGTGCCTTTCTATAAACACACCCTTGATTTCTACCCTGTCAGCTTAAGCATACAGAAGCTTTAATTCTATGAGCTGTGTCAGAAGGAATTTTTTTTTAAGAATTAAAATAAAGTGAAAATTGGGAAGTCTTATATGCTTGCCAAAAATTATACTTACACAATTAATAATGGCAACCTTGGCACCATGCCAGTGTTGACCTTCATAAAATTGCTCAGACTCAAAATTAACATTCCAGATTTCTAAGAATTACAAATGCATATTGTGTTATTTTATTTGTAATCCTAACAGACACTCAATTCTGTATACATTAGTAAAACACACTGAGAAAGTAGCTGCAATGAGCCAATGATCCAATGGCTCATTCAGAGACTGATGCAAAAATGGCTCAGGAAGCGCTATTGTTAAGGACAGCACTTATATCTTTATTTTGTTTTGGTTACTTTACACTCTGCCTTTCTCCCCAGTGAGTACCCAAAGTGGCTCACATTGTTTTCGCCTCCATTTTATCCTCACACCAGCCCTGTGAGGAAGGTTAATGACTGACCCAGCGAGCTTCCATGGCAGAGTGGGAATTCAAATCTGGGGCTCCCAGATCCTGGTCCAACACTTCAGTATGTCACTAGAGGTGCTCAAATCCAGACTGGAGCTTGTTCATACAAGCAGCTAACCTGATATGATTTATTTTCTACATTAAAGATTTGTAAGTCGGTAACTAAAAGTGTCACCATTTATTAAGCTATGGAATCATTGAGGGTATCAGAATTCACAACCACATGCAAATTTTCTTAAGTACATGTCAATAATTCTTTTCTTGAGTGGAATCAAAAATTTTTACAGAAACTCAAAATTCTACAAATGTTTAGAATTTGAATCCTTTAGTTTGAAACCGGGATTTCTGTATGAAAGTCTCGAATTGGAGAACTGAAATGTAAAGTTCCTCCTTCTTTTCAGACATTAAGAAATATAGTGTACATAAGAAATCATGTATCTTTTCCCCCTTCTGATAGAAGACTAGTGTATAAGTAAAAGGTATTTTGAGACTAAGAGCATAGAGTTCTACTTTCATTAAAAAAAAATTAATCTCCTTGACCCCCAGAAAAGTTGATATCCGCTACAAGCCAGACTCACACTTCAGTCCAGTCAATGCCTACTTCCTCAGTTATGTCCATCGCCTTCAGCTGCAGACAGAAAAGGGTTCTTCTATTCTCTGGTTGACGCACAACACTTGGGACTTCATGTCTGATATAGAACAGTGAAAGAAAAAATGGGCATGCAGCAATGAAAACCAGACCTTTTTGAGAAAGGGGACTAAACCCAGGCCCTGGTCTAGGTGTTTCTATGCGGAATGTGGTGCTTGGATTTAGGCTGTTCACTCCTCCAAACAGGCAATATGTGATATTTTATGGACATTTGTTAGTAAGCTTTGGGCTCACAGGTGAATAATCTCATGTCTGCTGGTACATCAGTGGTCCATCTAGCTCAATATTGTTCACTCTTGATTAGGAGAGGCTTTCCAGGTCTCAGGCAGAGAAATGCCTTTCCTTACAACATCTTCAGCTAGATCCTTTAACTGAAAATAGCAGGCACTGAACCTGAGACTGTCAGCATGCAAAGTAGGTGCTCTACCACTGTAGTGCCATGGTCACTTCCCTATATACATGAGGCAATGTACAGGCAGTCTATGACTGCCAACATGTATCTCTGTTCCAAGGCCTCGGAATGTAAAAATCAAATATCAGGTCCTGAAATCTTAATCTGGATTTCTGTGATCAAACTTTTAATTTTGAGGAGAGGATTTCCACAGACAACTTTGAAATACGGCATGAGGCAATGATTTTCAAGTACAAATGTGATCTTGGAGTAGGGATGCCATTCCCCTGCTCATACCTTACCTCCCACCCCCACTTACTTGGCTGGCAGGGGGGCACTTTCCGGGGCACCGTCCCAGGCAGCATGGTGCACCTGTGGGCGGTACAGTGTGCTCCCATGCCCACAGCAGCCTGATTTGCGCTGAATTGCACCTGGCAGCGGGCCAATTTGGCCCCCTAGTGAGTGTGGGAGCACTCCCAGGCTGCCCCTTGACCCACACGATGATGTCACTTCCCAGAAGTGATGTCATCACGCAAGCTGGGAGCGCACGTATGTATATTTGAATCCCAGGAATAGAGCAAAGTAAGTGCCAGGCTTCTGATATCCCACTGCTGGAGTTGTGGGGCCTGGCAACCCTATCTTGGAATGATATTTTTTCTCAAATATTTTCTTAAACTTTTCTTATTCCAACATAATCTCACCAGATTGTGTCAGCATGAAAAAATGATATTTCAAATTTTACATTATTTACAGTCCGCTGTTCTCAGTGGGACTCTCAAGGTGGATTATACAGGGTAAGTCAATACAATCAATAGGATTGGACATCCAATAAATAATGCAATAGAATATGTATTGTTGAAATATGGAATCAACCAGAAATCTGAAAATAGAACTGAAACAAAAAAGTTAAGTATTAACATGATGTGTTAAACAATGCAGAAAATTACATAATAGAGTCCTACTTATAGCAACAGGCAGCATGACCTATACACATTAGAATAGATCAGAGTCCCAAACCTTTACTCAAGACACTTTTTAAAGCATTCTGAATGATACAATCCTGTCACCTTTGTATAAAAGCTCCCTTGAATAATTCAGTTTTGCAGTTTGCGGAATGTCAGGAGAATGGTGAGTAAAGTAATATTGTGGTTCTGCCACCAAATTTAGATCTGTGTATTACAAACTTCTTTGATTTCTATGATGTTTAATTGCCCACATGGTATCAGAGATATACTTGCATCCATTAGGACTAACCCTGCCAACCTCTAAAAAGGTTCGTCTTCTGTGCCTTTTTCAATGACTGTAACGAACCCAATAAGGCCTGTGCTGGTTCTTCCTTATCTCCTCCTGTTCCTGCCTTCCTAGAGGTATTTCCTCCATAAGCCAACAGAAACATTTGCACTAATTTGAAAGAGGACATAAGGAATTGCTTTTATGCAAATATCACATTGTGACGTTAGTGATACCAAGCCACACCAGCAACCAGTCAGCCGTGGTGAGACTTACTGGTTTGTGGGAGGGCCTCATCGGTGATGTCACTGACATCAATCCCTGTGCACTCATTTGCTGTCACTCCCCTTGCATCCCTGGCATCCCTGGCAATCCCTTGACAGCACTTCCAAGTGCACAGGGAGTAGCACTGATGAGTTGGGATACTGCCTGTTCAACCCATAGTTTCTTGCCCCCACCCTCGCCGGACAGCTGAGTGGCAGTGGGAAGTGCTAGCCGGCAGCGGGGGATCCCTCGACAGTACCAGGGAAAATGACAGCCCTGTGACATGTGAACATTGGGGCTGCCACTTTCCCCCCAGCAGTGGTTTTGTGACCTTTAAGAGTGACATTACAAGCAGACATTCAATGGGCCTGACTTTGCTTGGCATTATGGGGGAGTGCTGCAAAGAGATTCAGCTCTTGAATTTCATCCTGTTGTAGAATTTTTGTGGTGGTGGAGATTGCCATCAAGTCATAGCTGACTTATGGTGAACCCTGGTAGGGTTTTCAGGGCAAGGGACTAACAGAGGTGATTTGCCATTGCCTGCCTCTGCATAACAATCCTGGTCTTTGCTGGAGGTCTCCCATCCAAGGCCACTTATCAAGGCCATTCCCACTTACCAAGGCCAACCCTGCTTAGCTTCTGAGATCTGTGCCTGGTTCATGGAACTGTTAATGACATAGTGAAAAAACGATGGCAAGAACAAAGTATTTACGGACAGCAAAAATGATTGTATAATGGTGGCAGGGCACTGTTCAAGCACTCCTTAGGTCATGTCCAGCTGGAGTTTTCACAGCGCATTCACAAATTAGTTCAATTCATCCAGTCCCCACAGACCAAATCCTGGCAAGCTTAGCATCAGCAACCCCAACAGTGTTCTGGATCATCAGGGCTCTCTTCAGAGTCAGGCAGCAACCTCCTACTCGAATATACACTCATTCATTGGAAAGTCTATACAGAGCATGTCTATGTTCAGTGGTGCAAACATAGCTCATGAAAAGGCACACGAGGGAAGGCTGAAGCCCCCCCCCCCACAGCCCAAGTCAAGCTCACAAACTGGATCCAGCCTTGGGAATGTTCATTCCTTGATGTTACATGTGACAGGAGCCAGATCAGCGGCTCTCCAACCTGACTCGTGTCACACATATCGTCTAGTTGAGCCCAAATAGTGGGAAAGTTGAACACATAAAACTCTGTGTAGACCTCGGAATGAACAATTGTCACTTGGAGGTGGAGTTTGTTGCCCTTTTCCTGCTTTACTTTTATGCCATTCATTTATGTGCTTCAATGTGCGAGCCTTGGTGTTCAAGAGCACTATTTGATTGGACCCCTATTTTCATCTCCTCTCCAGCCACTGCTATGATCTGTGTGATAGTAAGATTAATGTAACAAGATGCCTGTGTGGTCAGACAGAAAATCACCCCAGGATATGACTGCTCGTTTAGTTTATCATCTACAAGAAACAATGAGAAAATTCTTTAGTTGTTCATTTGGAATGTTATACAGTTGCTCTCTAGCTCCCTCTATGGATTATAATTCACAGGCCTTGGAAGCAAGATGAGAGCCCTTGCAGTCTCCAGTGATTATATTTACTGGAAAGGAAGGCATCCCTGAATGACATCCTCCTTAAAAAAAAAGAAAGAAAGGGGGGGGGGGTTATACACTAAGATTTTTTTTTGCTGGACATAACTGTAACTTGTGTGGAAAGGTAAGACAACTCCTTCTGTTTTTTTATTATACTTGGGGGAAAAAACCCTAGTCTTGCATTAGAATAAATACTGTACCCTTTGAAGATGCAAAGGGTGGGTTCTTGCTAGCCAGTCTGAAGACATGTGCAAAAGCAACATGAAAATGACAATACATTCTTCAATAGCCAAAAGAAAATATGTGAACATGAAAATGCCTATTGTCATAGAAAAAGTTGCTTATATTGTCATTCCTTCTTAACATTTGTATGCATTTCTGCTCTATCTCATGAGACTGTACTCAATAACCTTTACATGCAATAACATACTAACCAAAAAGGAGTACTGGGCGGACTGTTCCTTACTTCTTCACAGGATTGTTATGAAGATAAAATGCAGAAGAGCCAGCATGGAATAAAAATGCATGACCCAGAGAAACAAAAGGGATTGATAAAAACTGGGAACTGAAATTTAAGTGTTATTTCTCCCAGTAGGTTTCCTTAATCCAAAGGGGTAATTTACTGAGCCTATGGATCTTGTGAAGTATTTATATTGAGAACCAGTGTTTTGTAGACAGATGGCCATGTACACTACCCTTTCCTTGGAAGAAGAATGGGATAAAAATGCACCAAATAAATCAACAAATGTGTAACGAATGGGACGTAATGACTAAGCAGGTAACTCCAGCATTACCGATTCAGATTAACTGTAAAGGCAAAAGTATAGCCTTAGTATTCATCGCTTACAAAATATGCCTTGAGGTTCAGTCCAGAGGAGACAATAATATTTTTGTAACTTGAGCAATAACCAAGCAGGATAGGGACAACTAGCCCTGCTTTGTACCTCGAGGCACAGAAAAATGTTGCTCAAAAACTGTGTTATGTCATATTCTGGAATACGGATTTGATTTAAGACTCTAGGGAGTCAACTTGGAGTCTTGAAAACAAGCCAGCTGTGGGGATGTGGTCTCTTGGACCAGGCTCAGGGTTGGGCTGTCAGCATATTTGTAAACATTGTTGAAATCTCTTCACCAGGGATAAAACAGGCACTGACTCTGCTAGTGGTGCTACTTCAGTGCCTGGCCCCTCTGTGCTGGCACTTTCAACCTCCAGCTTCTCTGCTGTTTCAGAGAGAAGATAAGCTTAATCCTTTTCATATTTTAATGGTAGGGGGAAGCCAGCTTCCTCCTCCATTCTTCCCCTTGAATTTGTATTCACAGACTCTTTTCTAAGGCCTGCTGTATTCACAAGAGAGCATTGAGAGGGGAATTTTTGTAGAGAATTTTAAATGTATAGCAAGTAGAACGTACAATCAGAGGACAAATAAGTAGAATAACAACACTTAGCATTTAAGAGCATTCTTCACATACATTATCTCAGTAATCCTTCCTTACAACATCACTGTAAGGTAGGCTGGTATTATTATTGCAAGTGAGGCGAGAGGGGTGCATCTGAGGCTGAAAGAACAGTTGCTTGCCCAAGACTACCTAGTGAGCTTGTAGCTGAGGTAAGATTTGGTAGGGGAACTTTCAAGCTTATATTTCTAGCCTCTGTGCACAAGGCAGCATGTGCAGCTGGGAGCAGAGGAGACAAGCAGGCAGGCAGTGGGTGTGAGAGCAGGCATCAAAGGAGATGCATGAGTAGGGGAGTGCTTATGCTGGCCCTGCTCTTCTTTCCCAGTCATACCTGTGCAAAAGCACAGATATGTTGGTGATTATGCTAGAGATTCATGACCCAATCTCCCCCTTTCTTTCATATTCCTTTCCATTGTAAGCTGCACTGTAATGGTACAGTGTGGCTTGGTAGGGCAACAGAAAAAAAGGGTAGCCTCTTTAAAGGACTACATAGGGGGGATGGCAATGAGCTTCCACATGCCAGTTTGAAGACTCAGCCCCATGCTGGCTTTGGGTAGAGCATCCAGATGGACATACTATCTACAGTCGATCCATAATTCCTTCTTCAAACAGAATTTTTAAAAGTTTGCTAGTTGCCACCTTACCCAGTATAGCAGGTTTCCTGCTGCTATTTTCTACCCCCCCCCCCCAATTTGAGTGAGTGGCAGGAAGAAAATGGAGAGTGAGGTCAACTGAGGTTTAATCACAGAGTTTTAGGGAATCCCTAGAGCATTGTGACATCACTTCTGGGTGTGACATTGTGATGTCAATCTGCACTTTCTCTCCCAGTAACCCACTCCCCAAAGCTCCCAGGGGTTGAGGGTAGAGGCCTGACATCATAAGAACACAAAAAGAGCCCTGCTGGATCAGGCCAGTGGTCTATCTAGTCCAGCATCCTGTTGGCCAACTGGAATTTCACACTAGAAATAGTTCTTTTTAGAGTTTAATCCTAGCATTACTACCTCACAGTCTCAAAAATTAACAGAAACTGGGGAGCCTGTTCTGTTGGCACTGTGGAATTCTGTGTCAGTTTAACATTTCAGTGCAGGAATTTCTTGTATTGAAAATGATTGAATTTTTTTATCAATAAAACTGAAACACTTCCTCCTAATCATCTCTATCAAGATATATTGAAAGTCTAGGACTACAAGCTACATTATCTATACCAGCATATTGTGAATTTTCCTTTGTTTTGCAAACTATAGGTGACAGTAAACAACTGTTTTAAATGGTTTTTGTAACCGAAAATCTTGTATAACTATTATGTTGCCCCATGTATTTGCTGTTTAATGTTCATTGTTGTTGTTATATTTTTATATTTAATAAAAGTTATTTTTAAAAAAGATTGAATTTGGGGGTTATCATGGCCCTACGGTCAAAGTCACTTCTTCATTTTGGTATTCCACCTCCCTCCAGTCTTAACAATGAGAATCAGATACCAAGGGAATAGCTGCAATTCTGGTTTAATTGCACAACTCACTTTGAACAGCAGTTTCCTCAGTTAACAGGACTGTTAAATCCAAAAGACCTACTTGCCAATCATCTGTCTCCCTCAAGGCTCTAGGTTGCCTCTTAGGCATGGATCTGTAACTGAGGGTTGCTAACTCCAGCTTGAGAAATTCCTGGAGATTTTGGGACAGAGCCTGGGGAAGGGAGGGTGCTCAGCAGGGATATAGGAATCCCATCCCCCTGGTCAGGGCAGGGATCCCCTGCTTTCACCTTCTGCCCTCACCTCCACTTACCTGGCTGGCGGGGGAGGAAGGCATGGGAATGGACCTCAGGTGCACTCCCAGGGCAGCGTGATGACATTACTGATGTCATTACACCGTTCCAGGAGTACTTCCATCCCGTGCTTCGCCACAGGCCGTTTGAGGCGTGCACCCTGTGACTGCATGGCAATGTCACCAGAAGTGACATCATTGTGCAGTCACGGGACCACAAACATGAAGGGAAGTAGGTAAGAGGAGGATAAAGGGACCTGGCAACCCTAGCAGGGGTGCGAGCAGGAGGACTGACCTCTATGGTCTTGAGAACAATTGAAATTCCAGGAGAATTTCAGGTTCCCCCTAGAGGTTGGCAACCTTACTATCTTCAGCTGCAGCACCCTTCCTGCTGAGTTAGGCCTGGAGCCACAGTGCCCACAACACCCCTGGAGTGTAGCCTGCTGCAGCCCAGCCAGGAATGCTGCCTCCCTTGACTCAGGTCTCTTCAACTAGTAAAGACCATAGGTTCCTGTCCCTGCCTACCAGCCTGTTCTCCTGCCTTGGGCCTTTAACCCACCTCTTGCCTGACATGCCTTTAGCAGTCTTTACTCCTGAGGAGGTTTTTATTCCTAAAGAGCATACTGCTGGCAGATATCACCTTTCTGTGATGGATGGAGAAGTAGCAAGAATGAGATAGAAACAAATGGATTTATATATTTTTTTAAAAATTATATTCATCTTTCAGAGTAAGAAAGGAATATCACAATTCACTGTGATACGGAAGGGGAAAAGGAAGCCAGAAACAAGCAGCAGAAGCTGAAAACTGAATGGGAAGAGGAGTAACAAACATGCCCCTTTTGGCGCAACCTATTCTGATGTGAGCTGGTTGACCTCAACTAGTGAAAGATTTGATGTGCCATAATGTAGGCCTTTGTCTTCCCGGGGGAAAAGTGAATTTCAATGAAGGGACCTAGGGCAGAGGAATTAGTAGCTAAAGAGCAGGAAAGGATCACCAGGAGAGAGTGAAGGCTGAAACCATGGAAACCATCATCCTGCTGGACCCCAACTCCCCCCCCCACCCCCTTCCTGTCCCTCTGTATTCCCCAGAATAGACACTGAACTCCCATTTCTTTTGATGAGGCAGACACTTGGTCAATGCAGCTGTGATTAAAGTGGTCAATGAGGTGGTATAAGAAAGGGAGACTGGGCTAAGGATCCTCCCTGCCACTCTTCCGTGTAAGCTGGTTGTGCTATTGTCCAGCAGGAATGCTCAAAATCTCCCTCAAGGTCAGACAAAATCTGAAGGAAAAGGAATGCCCGAAGAAGCTCTCAGCTCAAAAGCTTCAGTTTTCCATGGTTCATGCCAGAGGTTCACTTTCTGTTAGAGATGTAATAGGCTGGAGAGTGTAGTGGATTTACTTCTCTCTGTTACTTGCCTGGTATTTGTATATTTTTATTGCAGTTTAATAGCATGGTTTGATTGTCCTGTATCTGAAATGCAATTAATGAATTTACTGTTCAAAAAGCTACTATTTGTTGTGGAATGGAAAGACTATCTTCAATATTTTCATATTTGCTCATTTGCAAAAATGGAAAATAGAAGAATTCTCCCAACTCAGCAACAAAATAGTTTCATAAATGAACAAACTCAAAACCCATAAATCCTATGGAAGTCTAACAATTTAAAAGATGTATTTAAATTGATTTTGATAACACTGTCAGTTTCAGATGTCTTTTTCTTGTTTTTTTTGAATGACAGCTATAGTAGTTTCACCCTGAAAAGGAAAGTTTCTGCTGTTGTTGGGTGGAAACTGAAAGGGGGAAAAAAATCCCAACATCCCTTTTTTTTCCATCATCAAATTTAACACATGAAAGAGGCAGCTGACAGACTGCATTGCCCACTAATCTCATCCTTACTAATTAATCTGGGGAGGGGGGTGGTGGGATGTTAAATTGTAATTTAACATTAACAATTAAGTACATCCTAGAATTCTTATATAGATTATAAAATATGTAGTTCAGTATAACTGAAGAGTTAACCATGGTGATACAAGAAAGCTATGTCAGAGCAGAAACCTATCCTGAATCTTCAGTCATGAAGCTGCAATCTTCCTTGCAGCCCTTTTTTTATTCCCATGAATATGTTTGTAAGATGAGCAAGATTCGAGTCCAGCAGCACCTTAAAGACCAACAAGACTTTCCTGGATGTAAGCTTTTGAGAGTCAAGCTCCCTTTGTCAGGTAAAAGTAGGAATAGAGAGTCCCTCAGACTTCCGATTCCAGCCAAGAGGTGGGGGGAACGTTGCAATATGATCCCATTCTTTGCAGCATCCCTCTTACCTTCTGACTGGGATATAAGGACTATGGAAATCTCTGTACCTACTTGCATCTGACAAGGGCATTTCTCTCTTGAAAGCTTATATCTGGAAAATCTTGTTGGTCTTTAAAGTGCTACTAGATTTTATCTTGCTCTTCTAGTGCAAACCAGCACAGTTGGCCACCTGAAACTGTGTTTTTTATATGTACCCCTAGACTGGAAAAGTCCATAGGTTGGAATCAAGGGGGCTTCTGCTTGTGCAAGAGAAGCTCTACGATTTCCACAAATTTCCCATTTGCGCTCCTTGCACCCCTTGCGCCTTCAGGGGGTTTCCTAGCCGGCGGCGGCAGCAGCTTTCCAGGCTGGCAGGAAGATGGAAGGTTGTGGGAAAGACCCGTTCTGTGCTCTGGCTCAAATCCAGTGTTGGGTTAAGGTTCAAAGTGCTCTAAATGTAGAGATAAATAAAAGAGAATTAGAATATTGTGAAAAGGGAAAGGAAATAGGTTCAGAAGAGAAAATGATAAAAGACTGAGCATAGCTATTTATGAGAATGAAAGACTCTGAGTAGGCATAAGATAGGTTGGTCATTTGTCTCTGAAAACTGGAGCTGTAATGAGGGATCCCAAGGAGCAAGGGGTTCATTTTAGAGGGCCTGAAGTCATTGCTTATCCTGAAAATTACTCTTTATGCTTACATAATCTTCTGAGGAGGAGGAGGAGGAGGAGACTGTTACTCATAAAAGCACAAAAAGAACATTGGGCTCAAGGGAAGGCTACTTAAAGGGCATGTTTCATTAGGACTTTATGATCATACAGATTTCTGACTACAACTGGGATTGCTTTGCATTTTAGCACACAGGTATCACATTTTGAATGTCCAGAATACCCTTTTTTCTTCCTGTATATATTCTTTACAAGTACAGCAAGAAAAGGATGATTTTATCAGTTCTATCATCCCTGGCCTTTTCTAATTTTAAAGTTCCATGAGAGCAAACTTAAGCAACTCCTCAGGTTGATCCAATGGTATTTACTTCTACAGAAGTGTTCTTCAGGTTGCAGACCTTCTTTGGAAATGACAGCAGACAAAAATGAAAGGAGAAGTAGAGTTATTGATGCCATAGGAAAGTTTTTTTTAAACCCACAGGAGAAAACGATGACATAACAAGCTTATTGAGTCAGTGTGTCATAACAACAACATTTGATTTATACACCACTCTTCAGGACAATTTAACACCCACTCAAGAGTGCTTTACAAAGTTTGTTATTATTATCTCCACAGCAATCACCCTGTGAGGTGGGTGGGGCTGAGAGAGCTCTGGAGAGCTGTGACTAACCCAAGGTCACCCAGTTGGCTTCAGGCAGAGGAGAGGGGAATCAAATCTGGTTCTCCAAATTATAGTCACTACACCCAACTGGCTATCACTCTTTCATGCCAGAAATAGCTAGAGAGCTTTGCTAATAACATCTACAAAAAGAGATGCACAAAACTAATCTGAAAGACCAAGTAATGAGGAGGGGTAAACAATTTGCCTGCCATGAAATAGAGTGAGATCCTGTGATGAAGTAAATGTACTTATTTACATCTTTGGCTTCTTAAGGCCTTTCAGCGTGGTGAGTTTATTAAGCAACAAATGTGTACTTTGTACCAGTTTGTCATGCAGGATCTAAATAGTTTCCTTTAAGGTAGTGCTTCTCTTTTAGTATCTCACATTTTTTCAGTGCTTATACTGCACTGAATAGTGTTACTGGGAAACTATGAGCATTAGCTCAGCTACATGAGTCACTGTGATTTAGTGTGCTCTGAAGAATGTGCCTGTGCCACTGCCATTGGTAGTATTGTTATTATTGTACAGTTTTTATTTCACCTTTCTTCTATCATGGAATCCAAGGTAGCACACACAGGGCTTCCCACCCATATACTGGCAATTTATTTACTTTATTTATACTGTGCTCTTCTCCCCAATGGGGAACCAAAGCAGCTGACACCACTCTCCTCTCCTCCATTTTCCCCTCACAACAAGAAACCTATGAGGTAGGTTAGACTGAGAGTGTGACTGGGCTGTGGTCACCCAGCAAACTTCCATGGCAGAGTGGAAATTTGAACCTGAATTGCTCAAATCCTAGTCTGACATTATACCACACTGGCTCCTGAATGAAACTGCTCCCCACTTTTTTCCTTAATAAAGAAGCAGCTTACATAGCATTCTTCCCTTCTCCGTTTTATCCCCACATCAACAATCCTGCTAGGTAGGTTAGGCTGAGAGAGAATTACTGGCCCAAGGTCAACCATGAGGTTTTGTGGCAGAATGGGGATTTGAACCTGGATTTCCCTGATTCTAGCCTAATACTCTGTCCGGTACACCATGTTGAAAGGCTGCCATCAGTGCTGCAGCGCATTGTCAAGCCCTCCTAAGGCCATGGGTAGCTGTCTAATGATCTTTAGTCCTGATGCCAGCCTGGCTTCGTTATCTCTAAATCCAGCACTTTTGTGTGACAAGGAAACGCTACTCGTTCAAAAGAAGAAATGACGCGGAAATAACGCCATATAGGAAGCTTGCAGCACAGTATATAGGAAACTTAAATCAGTAGTCCAACAAACATGGCTAAATATCTAGGCTGAGAATGTGCAAACAAATTTCATTCCTGGCTGGACACAGGGCCAGATGGCACACACAGGTCCTTTATCACTCCATACAGCCCCAAGGAGCCATGTACGGCTGTTTTACATACTTGGTAAGTCCTTGAAAAGTTTATAATTCTTTTCTCCTCTGTAACCTCCTTCTTCCTCAGCCCTTTTTGCAAACAAATAGAGATAGGAGGCCCCCTCCCCCACTTCATTCTTGAGGGTTTAGAATTTCATAGCTGCTGTTCTGTAGAACAGTAAAAGAGATCTTCCCAAGTGACTGTGCAGATAGAGTTGCCATGTATTCATACTCAAATAGTCACATAGATATGTATATTAAAATCAAATGAAATTCTGCACCTAGATAAATCATATTCTGTGGTGTGAAATGTTGAGTTTCATGACCGCTATAAATTTTGCAACTGGAGCAAATGTATATATTCATTGGGCAATTTTAATATTTTGCATGATTTATTTTGGTTTTAGTAATCATGTGGTGGGACAAGGACATACGCAGGGCACTGAAACCTCAGCCCCACCATTTAAAATCATATTCAGCAACTTTGGTTTCTGAGATTTTGGCCATTTCCACATGGGCATGATTCCCTGTTGTAGAATCATTGCCACTGCAAATACAGAAGCAGGGCATGGTGCCAACACAGTTCACAGAGGGCCATTTCCTGTCCTTTCCTTACTATCCTCTAGCACAGCCATTTCCCACTGTGCCACTGGAGGGCTTTTTGCTGCCTTTAAAAAAATCACTATATCACTATAATGTTACCATGCTACAGCAATATACCTACTACCAGTTTTTTTTAAAGGCAGCAAAAAGCCTGCAAGGGTGGTGGTGGTGGTGGAGACAACCACCACCAGGTGAAGTCAGCAGCAGCCTGTACACGGGCTTTCTCTGTGGTGGCCCCTGTCCTGTGGCATGACCTGCCTGAGGAAGTCAGAAGAGCCCCCACTCTCCTGGCTTTTCGTAAATGATGCAAAACCAAACTATTCAAAAAGGCTTTTTACTCAAATGGGGGGGCTGTATTGTAGGGATGGGGGTCTCAGATGCTTCGCTAATGAGTTAGGAATCATAGACTTCATCACTATATTGCCTTACATATTATCTGCTGCTTTAAATATGGACTCCTATGTACAACCTGTGCTCTATGTTGTCTGATGTCAGTCCTAGAATTGATTATGTTCAGCTTCAGTATTTTTTCTACTCTGTATTGGATTCTTGCTAATACTGTGGTCTCTAACTTGTATCTATTTACCCTATGGTATTGTTTATGAAATGTCCTTGATACTGTATTGAAATGTACTTAATACTGATTGTACTAATCTCATACTATGTAATCCGCCTTCAGTCTCAGTGAAAAAGGCAGACTATAAATGACAGAAACCAACCAACCAACCAACCAACCAGTAGCCACAAGAAGATACAGAGGGAAAATGACACCAGAGGCTGTGGGAAGGTTAAGAAATGCATGCTTTTCTATCCACACTGTGGGCAAACCCACTTTGACTCAGTGATTCTGGAAAGAGGAGAGCAAATCAAGTTGTGGAAACATCAGAGGAAACTAGGGAAAACCATGGAAGATAACAGTCATGTTGATGCTCCAAAAAACCCTTCTCAAGTTTAAGAGACAGGGCAGAGCAAATCTTCAGCCTGTAAACAGATAATATCACATACTTTTAAGCATGTTTTCACAACCATAAAGTCTAGCAACTTGTTCTTTTTTGTTTTAAAAGAGATTTTTAGGAAGATGAATTCTGCATCCAGTGCCACCTTCAGTATCTTTTCTGTATTCCAAGACAGTCATTGCACACACAGGGTGTGCATGGAAATGTTCAGAACTAAGACCTACAAAATGACAATCAGAGAAGTTCAAAGGCATTTCTGTAGGAGAGAGATGACACGTTAACTAAAGAAAACAGTTCACTCTTCCTTCCTCATTCAAACAAGGGACATCAAACCAAGCCTGAGTACCTTGGAGGACTGGTTTGACAAGAACGCACAGAACCCATTCATTGTATTACTTAGAAGACATTATTTAGAAGACATATAGATCCTCTTTGTATTTGGTAAAGGAACTTGGATTGCAAAAGCACTTACTATGCAGTATGTCATCGGGATATACTGATTCAATAGTTTACAGCTTCTGGCCCAAAGAAGCGCTATGCTGTGACTCCCCCCCTAGCTTGGGTGCATTTTCTTAATTCTTTGTCAACACTGATTCCTCCTTTATCAATGTTCCCAACTGGTGAGGGCTCCCCCACTCACATCTAGACATTGCCATTACCCTGCTGAACCGGGAAAAATACAGCATCCCCTCTGTCTCGTGCTGCCTTGTGTGTGACTAAACACATGGATCAGGGCAGGAGTCTGACTGAGATAAAGCGAAGGCCTGTGCCCCTTGGAATCCCACTCCTCTGTTCTAGCTCCCCAGTGAGACACTCTTGACAAATGATGAAAGTGGTGATGCTGCACTATAACACCAAAAGGACTTTCAGAGGTATGGAGTGGAGATACGTGCAAGGCACGTGACTGCAGCAAATATTTTCAAGGTGTTTCCTACTCCCTTGAGTGGGTAAGGAAACCAGTCACTTGTAAGTTATTTTTATTGGTGTGGTATGGGTTATGTGGGAGGTTAGATGGCAGTAGTTAGAAAAGATCCTACTACATCCCCTTAGCATGTGCAGGTTAACTCTTAACAATACATCAAGGAAGACAGGCTTTGTATCCATTCCTTAACTAACTCATTAATCAACTTCATGAATAGCTCACCTTTTTTTAAACTGAGACTCAAAATATGGAAACCTATTCTGCATGTGCGTGTGTGTATAAATGATACCCAGCAACCTCCTCCTCCTCCAAGTATCTTTTCAGCTTTTTTCATATTGTGTGGGTTTGGCACAAATTATTTAACATATTTTTCCTAGAAGATGCCAAGGGTTTCTTTTTTAATTTAAATGAGCAACAGCTATCTTCATGGGAACAAGAGGTTGCTGGAGAGGCCAGGGCCAAACACTAGAGGAGGAAAATTATTAACGATCCTTATCTTCTGGAATTTGAGTAGAGGTTGGTTGACGGTCTTTACTGAACAGCATTTACCTCTCCCTTGCACTACTTTCCGTCCATCTCATCCAGCTTTCTGTGGGATAGTCTGTGGGATATGCCCAGTTCTGCATGATTCATTTTGAAAGTGGAAACTCAGAGGACTGAAACAAAAGAGAACACTGTTATGGTCAGTAGTGTGTGAAGATGTTTGCTTTGAAGGACCGGACAGTAATCACAGCATATTGGGTTTGGTAATTACTAGTGTTTTTTGTTTCCAGTTCTGTTCTGGAGTTCTAAGGAGGTGGGATTCTTCAGGAATTGTGTGAAGGAAAGACCCTGATTTAAGCTTTAAGGCAATTGTTCAGCCTGTGGAGAAATACTATTTGGACCATTTCTTAAAGAGTTAAAAAAACAGAAAAAACAAAACAGCTCTGCAATCATTCTTCACAAACCTTGATGTTTAGTTTAAAATTTTTTACATGACTCCATTTAAAAAGATGGTGGGTATAAAAGAATTTTAGGGTGTACCCAGCCAACAAGTTTTTGCTAGAAATCCCATTGATTATGCATGAAGTGAAAGAATCTGCTGCTATCGAGTATGGTTAATGAGGGATAGAAAGCAGAGAACTTTTTTTAAAAATGCAGCTTCCACCCAACGTATGATTTCTCTCTGATCTATAAATATAAACATGTAAAAACAATAAACATCACTAACAAAAACAACCATTGTATTTTGTACTAAAGTGGTTTTCATCTCCCTCTCTGTCACCTTCCAGTCTTAATTGCTTATCTGGCTTTTATTGCTCCTTCCTTTGGGTGACCACACAAATGCAATTCCCATTACAACACTGTAGTGGCTAGAACAGTGATTTTAGTAGAGAGGCTACACTGCACCCCCAGGAACAGTCTACACATCTTGGGAGACATTCAGGGGTTTTACAGATAAGTGTGTGTGTGGGGTGTGTGTGTGTGTGTGTGTGTGTGTGTGTGTGTGTGTGTGTGTGTGAGTATTTGGGATTTTAGGCCACCCCTTCTCCTCACTTACAAAAGCAGCTGACAGCATGTGAAGGAGAGGTGTTTTAGGCTCCTCATTTAGGGATGTCAACTTCCAGGTGGGGCCTGAAGAGCTTCTGGAATTACAACTGACCTCCAGACTACACAGATCAGTTCCCTGGAGAACATGGCCACTTTGAAGGGTGGACTATGTGGCATCATACACTGCTGCAGTCCCTTCCCTTTCCACCCCAAACCCTGCTCTCTCCAGGAATTTCCCAGCCCAGAGTTGGCAACCCTATCCTCATCCCACACTGAAGATAAAATCCTAGATTTCTCTCACAGGCCCTTAAAAACTGGCATTTAACAAACAGGAATCAGCCCTAACATTAAGGTGTTGGCTGTCCATTAAACCACAGCACAGGCCCATTCTTTTTGGGTGTTAGCGCCAATGTTATGGACGTTATCTATAATGTCTACCACTTTAAAAAGGTAAGGCAATTCTTCTTAGGTGGACATTTTATAGGTAGCTTCTTAAGGTATTGTTTTAAGAGAAAGTTGTATAAGTGTGTTTTACATTTTTAAAGAAATTAATTCTCTGTTACCTGTTGGTCAGTGTAGTTAGTGGGAAATATGGCAAAAAAATTTAAATAAACAGGGAAGTGTTAAATGATAATCTTGTGTATTTGGGTAGTGGAAGTAATTGGTTGAAGGCTGAGAACCATTGGGCTAGAAAAAATATCATCCTGCTTCAAAGTCTTTAAATATTTCTACCCTGATTTTTCCACAAGGGCACCCAAAGTGACTTACAACAGAAAAAGAACCCATGCATGAATATACCAGTGCATACTCACAGCAAACAATTGCATCTCAGGCTGGCCAGGGACTCGCTGGCTGGCCTGACTGACTGAAAACACAGGCTGCAAGCCACAGACTAACAGGGAAAGGCCCAAGAGCCTTTTGTTTCTTGTCTTTCAGCTTGCTCCAAGGGCACATGTCTCCTCCTGACCTTGCCCAAGCTTTATAAGGTACCTGTGAGGCAGGAAGGGGAAAACAATCTTCAGCAAAAATGTTACACAGCTGGCAAAGATATCCCTCCTTTTTCTCCTTCCTGCCCTCCCTTCCTTTAAAGGGCATAAGCACTAGCTTCATTATGGGGATGTAGCCTATCCTATCTCTCCACTCCATAATATCAACAACATTCAATTTATATACCACCCTTCAGGACAACATAACAGTACACCCACTCAGAGTGGTTTACAAAGTATGTTATTATTAGCCCCACAACAATCACCCTGTGAGGTGGGTGGGGCTGAGACAACTCTAAGAAGCTGTGACTGACCCAAGTCACCCAACTGGCTTCAAATGGAGGAGTGAGGAATCAAACCCTGTTCTCTAGATTAGAGTCACACTGCTCTTAACCACTACACCAAACTGGTTCTATCATACCTTTTGGACGTTTGCTATTTTGTCTCATGTTGTGTATACATATATACATCCTTTACATGTCTAACAATGAACTATTATACCAAAATAGTTTTAGCTTGTACTATTTAGATATAAACTGATTTGTATTATGCCTCAGTGGTGGGAAGGGGGGTAGAACCTTCAGGTTATGCATAGGCTGGAGTATTGCCTAGTTTTTGAAAGAATGACAGGGTTCTTGTATCTAGAGATTCATAATGTGAGGCACCTTGCTTCTTATATCCTCCTGGTAGTTGTTGTCAATGAGACCACTGTTGTAGTTCTCTAGAGGCCTTGGGAGTAGGTTGGAAGCTATCCAAAATCTCAAAAGCTGGGCTTAGAGAGTTAGGGATACTGTGCCATGAAAGAAGATTTGCACATTGCACCTGTGTCCACTCTAGCAAATACAGCATCCCATGAGGGTTGACTAAAAAGATAGTGAATGACCCCACAGAGTCATCTTCCTCTTCTCTTGATAGGATGCGCAGATCATAACAGAAATAGTGATGACATCTGTACCCACCACAGAGCGTGGTGTGTGTGGTGACATTACATTACATTATCTTGTCCCCTCCTGTATATTGCTCCTTCCAGACAATGTTGCAGGTGACTCCAGAAAAGAATTTAAACTGTTCTGCTTAGATGATAGGCATCTGTGAAGGAGTAAGTGGCCCACACAGAAAGTGTCTGACACAGTACTTCAGCTGCCCCCCTCCCCCAAACAGCCTATATGAGATTTAAAGGAAAGCAATAGTCTATGAAGAATTTAGAATATGTGAGAACAAACTGCAGGAATGGGACATGATTAACTTTAAAAAGAGCAGATTAAGGAGTGGATGGGAACAACTGGATTTCTGAAAATTCTATACATAATGCTCAGACAGTATTAGATCTTTTGTATGTAGTAACTGACAGTCTATTATTCACGATTTGATTTTTGAAACCCAAACTATCATTGGCTGTCAGGCAAACTACTGGTTAAAAATGCAGGAGGTAATTTTAATGTGGTACCTCTCTCTAATTGGGACTGAATCCCTGGTTGGGTTCAGCTTAATTTACAATGGATACAATTGACTGGTCTCTAACCTGAAACAGCTGCCTACCACCAGCTGTAGACCACCCAACCGAAAGAAACATTGAAGAACCCAGCTCTGGCATCACCTGTTTCCGTTCATCTACTCTGTGTTACAGGATAGGTTCCATTAATATCAGCCATTTGTTCAAAGGCTCATTCACCTGTATGACACCAATGTTCCGTACAGCCCTATATGCTATCACTTGTTAGCTGAGCCCTTTCATACTTAGCTCATCAGTTTTATTTATCCCCTGACCCTACTTGTAATGTTTGCATGTAGTGAATGAATGAATGTGCCCAAATTGGACAGCAAAAATAAGCACACAGAAAACCATCACAGAAAACCTTCATAGCATTTAAACATTTTCTGGATGCACCATGTCTGATTTTAGAGTGAATGAATGATTTCAAAAGGCAAACTGGAGCAAAAGACTATCTTATTGTATTTAATCATTTCAGTTGTGTGAGGTTACACATAAACTACCAATAGTTCTTTCATTCCAGTATATTCTGTCTCCCATTTGGTTGCATGAATTCATTATATCTATTTTTCAACATGGCCCCATCTATGGAAACTTAAATCCAGAGATTAGAGACACCAACAGACAAGACAGATATTTCTACAAATCTGAGAAAATCTCAAGTTTTCAGAAAAATCTGAAATCTCAAAAGTATTACATTAGAAGATTACTCCCACTAGTGCCTGTATTTTTAAGAAATGGATGCCCTCTGATATCTCCCCAGCTAATATGAGGATTGCTAGGTAACTACAAATATTGTCAGCCTTCAAACCTTGGTTCTGTCAATAAAAGAGAGGAGCATGTTCAGATCCCCACTCTGCCATGGAAGCTTGTTGTATGACCTTGGGACAGTCACTTTTCAGCCTAATCTGCTTCACAGGATCGTTCTGAGGATAAAATGAGTGGGGGGAGAAGAATCTTGTAAGCTGCTTTGGGTCTTTATTAGGGAGAAAGGTGGGGTATACATGAAGTAAATAAATAAAGCTGAAGTCTAGGGTAGGCAGATCAAAGAAATGTTGGTTGGGGAGTAGGAAGGGGAGAAGGATGCAGTGAAAGGAGAGAGGATATGGGGGCTGCCAGTAGGAAAGAAATAGGAAACAGTGTAGGGAAAGGGATGCAGGGGGAAATGAAGTGGCCCCTGCAAATCCTTGCAGGTTCATTTTGCTGCTTGTATCATACAATACTCATATTTTATGCTAAGTGTCCAAAACTTGGAGTGTGTTTTGTATTCCCTCTAGTATATCTCAGCCATGCATATCTTGCAGCTATTTAATGCACCTGACTTGTTCTTGCTTATAGTTGGTCATTCCTCAATAAGTGCTTAGGGCACTTCAAAAATTATTAATTTGCTACATAATGTATGCAAATTGCATATAAATTGTTTTGTGTGATCCGAGTCACTTTGGCTCAACTTCTTTGCATGCCTGTGAGTCCTAAATCATCATTTCGAGATCTTCTATCACTATCACCTTCCATCACTAAACTTTTCCAGCAAAGCCTTAGGAACAGGAATGCACTGTTTCTTGAACTCCAAGATATATTTCAGTTCATAGCTAGAAACCAAAAGGCTATGGTTAGACTGGACTTTGCCAATAGATATCTGAGTGTGACAAGTTATAGCAAGAAGGCTGCTCTAGACCAGTTCTAGTCTGGATTTGTGCCTTTAGGCTGTGGATTAAGGGAGGGAAAGCTTGATGTTTTTCAGGCCCAGAAGTCAGTATTTAGGAAGGCAACATTGCCTTCTCTCCTTTCCCCTTATAATAATCTCACATTGAGGAAAAACTTGATCTGTATTTTTGCAAGTTATTATGGAAAAAAGCATGAAACACCCATTCAGAAACTGCAGTGTTTGCCATAGAAACAGAAGTCTTTTTTTGGAGTGGGAACAGAGATTCCTAGATTCAGCTTAAAAAAAAAACCTTAAAAATTGATAATAAAAAAGGAGATGGGAGTGGAACATGTTCTCTAAATGCTGATATAATGACAAAATTGACCATAAAGGTAAGATTTACATCTTATGTCCAAAAGAGAGCTGCAGAAGTGACCAAGGAAATGTTATTATGTAGACAAAAGGCAAAGGAATAACCCCTGAGTTAAAAGGGAAACTTGAGTAAGAAATTTGCAGCTCTTAAATGTGCTTTGATATCTGGGCAGCTGAACAACAGTCTGCTTGGTAACGGAGGGGTTGTGGCTAAACATGGGCACGAACAGGAAAAAAAACTAACATGGTGTTCGTTGTTCATTGCCATCCACGAACAATGAACAATGAACACTGATGAACATGATCCTGTCATGAACATGTTAGTTGTTTGTTGTTCATGGGAGCCAGCAGGCTCTCCTCCGGCCATCAAGATCCCTACCGCACCACTCCCAGAAACCTTACCTGAGCAGGCAGCAGGAAAGGTACTAATAATAAATAATAGCTTGGCCCCAGAGCCTGGCAGCAGCCCTGGAACTTTTGATGGGGTAGATCCCTACCGCACCACTCCCAGAAGCCTTACCTGAGCAGGCAGCAGGAAAGGTACTACTAATAAATAATAGCTTGGCCCCAGAGCCCGGCAGCAGCCCTGGAACTTTTGAAGGGGTAGATCCCTACCACACCACTCCCAGAAACCTTACCTGAGCAGGCAGCAGGAAAGGTACTAATAATAAATAATAGCTTGGCCCAGAGCCTGGCAGCAGCCCTGAAACTCTATTCCACCACACACAAAGAAAATTCAAGCTCCAATGCACTCACCCTATCTCTCCCTGAAAGCCAGAGCTGGGAGCCCCCCCTCCCCCTTGGTCTTTTCCTCTTGTAACAAATTTGGAGCTCCAGTCCACACTTGGAAGGAAGACCTGCCTATCAAGCTAAACTATGGTGTATTGGGGTTTCCAGGGCAACAGTAGTTGTTCAGACAGAGTTCAGACAATCCCTGCCTGAGTTGCCATGGGAATTGATTGCAGGTGCCAGACTGTCTGGCTTGACGAACAGCAACGAACAGCAACGAACGAGGCTTGCACCGACCACCTGTTTGTTTAGAATGGGGCCTCACGAACAGCTTGTTTGCGAACAGCAGATTGGGTTGTTCGTGGGCTTTTTTAGTTCGTATTGCTGTTCGTGCCCATCTCTAGTTGTGGCTCACTGGTAGAGCCTCTACCTGGCATGCAGAAGGTCCCATGTCCAATCCCCAACACCTCCAGTTGAAAAGACCAGGTAGTAGGTGATGTGAAAGCCCTCTGCTTGAGATCCTGGAGAACCACTGCAGGCCTGAGTAGAAAATACTGACTGTCATAGACCAATGGTCTGGTTCAGTGTAAGGTAGCTTCATGTGTATATGTATGTGTATGGGATAGGGACAAGCATATGAAATGCTGGAGAAATTATAGACACGAGAGCCAACAATATATTTATGAAATCAGACATGTCAAAAACATCCTGAAATAGGTGATCCAAGACAGAAGGCTTCAAACAGAGGCTTGGTTCAGACATAACACAAAACCATGGTGTATTTTAACTATGCTCAGTGAAACAAGTATGTTTTATGACCTTCTGGCATGCTAGTTTCATCACTTTCACTATGACCATAACCAAGGAGTGCATAAGGGCAGCACTAGGCCAAAGCCAGGATTTATTCTGATGTCTGTGTTCATACATCATGTGAAACTGTGGATAATAAACCAGCTTCAAACCCTGTTTCAAACCCTGGTTTTATGTACCCTAAATGGTCATAGTTAATGGAATGGTCTGCGTTCAGAAAATCACACTAACTCTAGTTAATTTCATTTTGCCATGATTTTGCATCATGCCTGAACTGAGTAAAGCCTGAAATCTGATACTCAGATAGGAGGGCTAAAGTCTCAGATGCTTCACTAATGAGTTAGGGACCATAGACTTCACCATGTTGCTTATATACTATCTGCTGCTTTAAATATGCACACCTATGTACTACCGTGCTTCATGTTATCAGATGTTAGTCCTAGAATTGATTATGCTCTGTTACAGCTTCATGTTGTCTATTATCAATCCTAGAATTCATTCTGTTCTGTTTCAGCATTTCTTCTACTCTCTATTGGATCCTTGCTAATGGAATGTCTTTGTAAACTTGTTTATATTTACCCTGTGGCATTGTTTATGGAAATGTCCTTGACACTGTATGGGAATGTACTTGATACTGTGTGGAAATGTACTTGATATCCTGTATGGAAAGGCCCTTGATACTGATTGTACTAATCTCATACTGTGTAATCTGCCTTGAGTCTCAGTGAGAAAGGTGGACTATAAATGACAAATAAATAAATAAACTCTGCTTGATCAAGTGATCAAGGGATCAAGTGATGATTTCTATAGAAGAATGATCTCTCTAAGAAAAAGGATCTGATACTCATGTAATCTTCAGATTCCTAACTGCATTGTTTTGCCTCTGTACTATGTGGAGTCTTTGATTCTAGTTGTAATTGGTAAAATTTGTCAGAGTTTTCTTGTTTTCCTAAAACGTTATGAATTCAATGGGACGTTGAAAAACTCTGTTTGGTTTTATTTAACTTACTGGTGAAATGCTCGGCAGTTTTGTGTTAATAGTGCTCCCACATTTAAAAGTACCTGACATTAGTCATCTTACACCAAAATAAATGTGCTGGCTTCCTATATGCTTCTGGACAAAATTCAAGGTATAGGTGCTTTAGTCTTTAAAGTCCTAAATGTTCTGGATCCTAGCTGCGATCCACAAGAAGCAAGACCTTTTCAGTGGCAGCCTTGCAGCTCTAAAACGTCATGAAATCTACTTTTTCCCACCTTTACCAGTTCTCCAGAAAAATCTGAAAAACTTTCTTCTCAGAACAGTTTTTAAAATAATGTTTCCTGAGTCCTACTATTGACAATGTTTAGTTTTACAGATTTTTAAAATCTTTTTCTGCTGATTGAAATGCCTGAAAAGCTATGAGCCAAAACAGAAAACACACTGCACAACCAAATTAATACTTTTAGTGGCTGGTAACTTAGCACTCCACTTAGCAAAGTCTGAAGTTGTCCTTCATATTAAGGAGTCTTCCTCCAGTGGAAAGAAAAAACTTCCTCCAGTCTAAGGTGGGACATAGGCCAATTTAAATAAATGTACTCAGGTTGCATTTACCTCTTTTCAGGGCATAGATTTTGGGAATTTTAATGATAATATTCCAGACTAAGTCATACTATCAGCATACTGCACAACAGACCTTGAACAGTGCTCTGTGGTGTTGCATGATCATTAGTGTGATACGAAAGGGGTGAAATAACTGAAAAATTTGGTGGGCTTCTATATATTCACAGACTTTGATGGAAGCAGACGGCACAAGTTTCAGCTTAGAAGGGGCTGTTAGAGGGAATGGCCTGACTGTGTGCTAATAAACAAATGGAGGAAATACAAAATAAATCTGTCAGTGGCTGTAGGATGTTAAGTGTCAGCCCCACAAAAGGCAGACTGGCCCAAAAGCTACTTTAAAAAAAATGGAACAAACAGAAACTTCATCTAAAAGATGTTTAGTAAAAAAACCCCTCTCTTTTAAAGAGGAGAATATATGTATATATAAATTACCAAAGTCAAATACCATATAGAGATGTGGACCCAAAACATTTTTTAAAGCCTTCCATGGGGCAGGGTGTAAAATATGTTAGTAGCAGTCTCTGAGGAAAAGCACACGTGGTATGACATAATAATTTTGGAAACTGCCTCTAGGGACAAAGGATGAATTTGGCAGCATGAGGAATTATGATGATACGTTTTTTAGATTTATTTATATCCTGGTTTTCTCCCCAGTAGGGGTGTGCACTGAAAAAAATTCCATTTCAGTTTCGAATCTGGGGTTTCTGGATGAACTATATATCGTTATTGTTTTTTCCAGGTGGGGCATTGCTGGCTTGGATCTAATCCATTTGGATGTTTTTTTCATTATCATGAGTTTGGGACCCATTCTTTGCAATGTGGGTTTCCAGGCTCTTTGGGGCAGCTGTTTTTGGACTTAATGTCACCAAAATCACACAGAACACAATCTTCCCTCTATACCATTGATCCACCAAGTTTTTCCTCGGTTACATTACAGACAGTAACAGACTCTGAAGAAGGCAAGTCTTAGTGGGTGCACAGTATGGTGGGAAACTGGCTGGCAAAGGGGTAGTGGGTGGAGGTGGCAGCAGCATTAAAAACAATCCTGCTTTATGTTCACTTTTTTTCTTTGGTTCCAATAAATTATTACCTTTGCATCCTGCCTGTTGATGCCATGTTTCCTTGTTTTACAGTTTTGTTTTCACAATGAGGGGCAAATTCTTCTTTTGACAAACTGGAGTGTTCTCACATTAATTGCCACCAATCTCTATTTTCCAAGTGAAGGCAGGCAGACACACAGAGAAGAGCTATACATCTTCCCTTTGTTTTTGAAAGGGCAGATTAGGCAAATAGCTTGCAGGGGGAACGACTTAAATTTGATGTGGAAATTTTGTTTTTAAATAATGTTTTGGTGGGTGATGGATGGGGGGAGCAATCCTAAACAGGTCTACTCAGATATAAGTCCCATGTTACTCAATAGTGCTTACTCCCAGGGAAGTGACTTCAGAATTGCTGCTTATGATTGAAGTTTCCAAAGACAATAGGTGAAGAACTAATTGGCCAGGAGACAATGCCATTGCCTGGGTAGCGATGGGAAAAAAAGATACACTCATGCACATTGCACACATTCCCCCTTCTTGCCAGCAGAGTTAATTTATAATATAAGGGCTTTCTCCCCTTAGGATACAATTGGCAAATGCTGTTAAGGAAAACAAGATGCAGCTGATCCCATGAACTTTTTGATGGAACAATGTCATTATTATTTGGTTTCAATTTGGTTAACTGTTTCAGAAGCCGCGTTAACAAAATGAAACAGCAATTTCTGGCTCATTTGTTTAGTTTTGCACCCCCTTTCTCTGGAGTTGGGAACTCAAAGTGGCTTAGAACAGCATTCTCCCCTCCTCCATTTTCTCATAACAACAACCATGTGAGGTAGGCTGGCTGAGAGTTTGTGACAGGCCCAAGGTCACACAGTGAGCTTTTATGGTAGAAGTGGGGATTTCAACCCGGGTTTCCCCAGATCTTAGTCCATCACTGTATCCACTATGCCATGCCAGCTCACTGATGAGGCAATGGATTAAAAAGCTTCACAAGGTAGTTCTTTTTAAATGAACAGACACCTCGGGTGTGCCTTAACTAAGGGAACTGGCTTTAGTTAGGAACAAAACCTTATCAGATGTAGTTTGTAAATCTTCGACACCTTGGTGCCTGGTAGTTAAAAGGAATATGCTGAGTTTTTTTATAGTATTTGTTCTACTTTCAGTTCACTATATTTTGATCAATGTATACAGTACAGATCTGACAAGATCATGCTCACCTGGGCCATCCAGGTGAGGCCATTTTTGTGTACATGCCAAGTATTCCAAGGAATCCCCCTTGCCGCCTGCAAGCTGATAGTTTAAAGGGACCTGCCACTTGCAAGCCACAGGAAAAGTTTATTTCCCCCAGCGAAATGGCCATTTAAACTGCCCCTTTACGACCCAAATAAACCAGTAGACCAGATCATGGAAGTTCGTAGAAACGAGCTTCCACAAACCACTGGTTCGTGCATTTTTTTGGGTCGTAATTCGATTCGTGACAATCTCTAGTTGTGACACCCCCATTTCTTTTAAGACTCCCCATAGCTTTTCATGATCCACACATGATACCCAAAAGCTTTGCTGTAATCTACAAAACACAGGCTGATTTTTTTCTGAAATTCCCTGGTATGTTCCATTAGCCATTGTAAATCTGGCGCCTCTTCCTTTTCTGAATCCAGTTTGAACATCTGGCATTTCTCGTTCCATATATGGTAAGAGTCTTTGCTGTAGAAATTTGAGGATCACTTTGCGTGCATGGGAGATTAATATAATAGTCCGATAATTGCTGCACTCTTTGGCACCCCCCTTTTTGGAACTGGAATGTAGATGGAGCATTTCCAGTCCATGGGTCATTGTTTTGTTTTCCATATTTGTTGACAGATTCTTGTTAAGATTCTGACGGACTCAATTTCTGTAGCTTGAAATAATTCTATTGATATTCCATCTACTCCAGATGCTTTGTTTCTCCCAATTGCTTTTAGCAGGGCTTTTTTTCAGCAGGAATCTGGTGGAACGGAGTTCCGGCACCTCTTAAAAATGGTTACATGGCCGGTGGCCCTTCCCCCGATCTCCAGACAGAAGGGAGTTTAGATTGCCCTCTGTGCCGCCAAGTGGCGCAGAGGGCAATCTAAACTCCCTTCTGTCTGGAGATCAGGGGGCAGGGCCACCGGCCATGTAACCATTTTTGCCAAGGGCAATTTAAACTTTAAAAATCTCCCCCCTTGTTCCAGCTGACCCAAAGTGATGTCATTGAGCGATCTTGAGTTCCACCTCCTCTTTTCCCAGAAAAAAGCCCTGGCTTTGAGTGCTCATCAATTAATAACTGTGGCACAGAGGAACCAAAAGCCATTTTCATTAGTAATTCTTCAGTCAGATTATGATGAAGTTTTTTTGTGTGAGCATGGCAAAGTTTCATTGACCAAAATGTACTTTGAGCTTAAAAATGACCTTGTTCTAGTATCTATACTTCCTAAACAGCGTATACAAGATATGCTCTGGACAAAGTGTTGCATGAAAAGATGCTCAAATAGAGATGGACAGGCAAGTGTAATAGAACCATTCAAATGTGGTTTCAGCCCAGGCCTTGTTATGGGACTGAAATGGTCTTAGTAGATGACATGCATCCAGAGATAGAAAAGGGGAGAGTGACCCTGTTAATTCTCCTGGATATCTCAGCAATTTTTGATGCCATTGATCATAGTATTCTTCGGGAACACATTTTGGAACTGGACACTGAGGCACTGTTCTGAGGTAGTTCGAGTCCTACCTTGTACTGTGTGGTGCTGGGGGAATGCTGTTCTGCCCCTTGGCCTCTGATCTGTGGGGTTTCACAAACTTCATCTTTCCCTCTGTGCTTTTCAATATCTATGTAAAGCTACTGGGAGATGATGACTGGAGATATGAGCTGAACTTGCCACCAGTATGAGAATGACACTCAGCTCTATCTTATACTTCCAACAGACTTCAGGGAAGCTGTGGAAACTGAACAGTTACCTGGAGGCAGTTTTAGAAGTGCAACTCGTGGGGGAAAGGTTTGACCCAGGAAATGAGTTATCTCCTGTCCTGGATGGGGTTGCACTCCCCCTAAAGGAGCAGGTTCATAGCTTGAAAGTGCTCCTGGACCTGGGCCTCCTGTTGGACAAAGAGGAGGGAGCGGTGGCTAGGGGTGTCTCTCATCAGCTTCAACTGGTGAGACAGCTGCAGCCTTTCCTGGGCAAGAAAGATGTTGCTGCTGTTGTGCATGCCCTGGCAATGTCTAGATTAGATTACTGAAATGCACTCCATATTGAGCTGCCTTTGAAGACTGCCTGGAAGCTACAGTTGGTACAGAATGCTGTGGCCAGAATGTTGTCTGGAGTGGGTTGTATGGACCACATCCCTCCAGTCTTGTTCTGTCTACATTTGCTCCCAATTTGTTTCTGGGACTAATTCAAGATGCTGGTACTTGATCTTTAAAGCCCTATATGGTTTTGGGCCTGCATACTATAAGGACCTCCTTCTCTCATAGAAGATTATCCATCCCACTCCAGTCATCTTTGGATGCCCTGCCTTGGGTGCCCCGGCCATCTGAGGCTACATAGGTGGCAACCCAAGAAAAGGCTTCTTGGTCATGGTGCCAAAACTTCGTAACTTCCTCTCCAGGGAAAGTCGTCTATTCTCCTCTATTGTTGTCCTTAGCCAGTAGGTAAGGACTTGTTTGTTCTGTTTGGGATACTCTCCCAAATTGTTATTGGTCTCCTCCCTGTTTTTTGGTGTTGTCTCTTTATATATTTTTATTGAATTATTTTATATATACTTTACTTTTAAATGTTTTTGATGCTGAAATGCTTTTAATTTAAATTTTAATTTGATGTTTCCTTCCTTGGGAACTCTCTTGGGGGAAATGAAGCATAGAAATGTTTTAAATATATAAAATTTTGTAAGTTCTAAAATGTTCCATGTTGCACCTTAACAAACAACCAACGATAGCCCAGGGACCAATAAATCGGTGAAACAACAGTGAATACCAAAAATGAAAAATAGTATAATTCTGAATTATGAGAGTGAAATGTAGCTTTAAACATAAATACAAAGAACCATCTCAGTAGAGTAAGTACAGAGACTAGTCTTAGTCAATTTCAAAAGACCAAGCCTCCCAAGACCAGAATCACAGCGCTGAAAATAAAGTCAGTCAAACCATCCGTTCATTCTCAAGTCTTTTCAAAGTTCAGACATCCATGTAGTCCAGAAGCCATCAGCAATGTAGTAGTAGTAGACAATGTGGAAACAAAAAGGTGGACAGTGATCCTCTAAAAAGCGTCTTGTGTGTAGAGGATCCAGGCAGATGTATCCCAGGAGACAACCCAGTCCATTACTCTACTGAGATGGTTCTTTGTATTTATGCTTAAAGCTACATTTCACTGTCTCATAATTCAGAATTATACTATTTTTCATTTTTGGTACTCACTGTTGTTTCATTGATTTATTGGTCCCTGGGCTATTGTTGTTTGTTTGTTGAAGTTCTGCCTTCAGGGCTGCCCTTGGTGCGTTTGCATTGCCATGTTGCACCTTGGCATCCTATGCACTTTTACACTTAAGTAAACCCCACTATGTTGGGTGGTTCTTACTCCCAAGTAAGTGCGCACAGAATTGCACTGTCAGGTCAGTACAGCTGCCAAGGGGCATCTCAAAACAACAAACACAAGACTTTCTGCCAGCAACAGCTGGGTGTATTCTATTTATATCACACCAGAGGGAGTCTTGGCACAGCAGTGCAGAAGAGATTGCTCTACCTAAAGCCTTTGCTCGTGCAAGTTCAACTGAAAAGAAAGATGGTAAAGATGGTACTGTTCCTTTCTATCAATGCTACTAAAATAAATGCACCTATTGCATAACTGCCTTTGGGGGGGGGCAGTTTCGTTTTGTCTGAGTGACCTGAAGCACCTTTGAACCAGTGAGACTGAAACTTGCTAGCAGTATTGCTGTCCTTAGGAAGGTATTGCTTTTTTGCCCTTTTTCCAGGTCTGCTGTGAAACCTAATCAATCTGCTGCCTTTTCTGGTACTGGACTCTGGGCTTAGTGCCGAGGGATTTTGTATGGAATCAGAGAGTGATTTGAGTGTTAAGAAAGAGCACTGCAGGCACTAAAATGCTTAAAATTGCTCTTCTGCTTCAACAAATCCTTTCCCAAATCAGAGTATCCAAATTCAGGTGAAATTCTACCAATATATTGTTATTGTTTGGGTTTTCTAAAAGACTCATATTTTAAATAACCCCCTTTGAACTTTTCCTTGGGGTTTCCTATAAGTGATCAGTTTGTTCTTTGGAGGCCAAAGATTGAGTTGGATGGACAGAGTTCTTTGGAAATTATAAGCTACTAGTGCTGAAGTTATTCATATATTACTTTCATTGTGTATGACTATTTTGGTCTGTCTTGGAGCTAGTAGCAATTAAGTTAAGAGTACAAAGGCCAGTGGGTTCAGTTGAGACGTTCAACAGATCAGAAGAGAGAAGGCTTGAAGGGATGAACTGGAGAGCGAGCGAGCGAGTGAGCGAGAGAGAGAGAGAGACTGTTGCTGAAACGGTGAGATTTGAACTGGGTATTTCCTGGCCCACAGCTCATACACTGTCTATCCCATGTCACCTTACCTGGAAATAAGTTCCATTGAAATCAGTGGAACTGACTTCTGATTAAACATGAATAAGTCTGGACTGTGCATCACTATTCTATATGAGCTCTCATTAACTGTTTAATGACCTTGAGAAATTATGGTGAGAAAGAAAGTAGAAAATATGCATGCTATATAAGACTTGACATTATTGACTGATACTCACATTTTAAGATCCCTGGGTAAATGTATAGCTGCCCCTAAGGATCAGAGGGCCAATTCCCTATAAAGCCACTTGAAAGTATTGAGCTTCTCATGACTAAAGTGTCTGAATTCTTGCAAATGCACACACAAATGGAACACTAACTGTTTTTCTGATAGGATTCTGAAGCAGTCTGTGTACACTGTGATGCATAAAAACACAACAGAGAACAATGAGTGGCAAGAATCATAGAAGTGAACACTGTGATGAGGAACAGGAGTGGGGAAAGGGCCTCCAAAGAGGAAAGGCCAATCACAGGTTTCTGAAGAAGGATAGAGAGTGCTGAACACCACGATCTTTCATTCAAACCAGATCCCAATTTACTGTCAGAATCAGGATTCTGTAAGTTCTCACAGGAGAAGTCTTAGACACAGTTGCTTTTCATAGCAGACTAACATCTGACAAATAAAGTAGCCTCCTCTTTAGTATGGCTGAGAATGTACATAACCCTGGTGAATACCTTAACTACCTGCCTGCTACAACCATTTCTTAATATCCTTTTTTAAAAGCACTAAAATACCAGGACAGTTTTCTCAGATTCATTCTAAGAAGCTGGTGTAGCATAGTGGCTAGGGGAGCAATATGAAGCATTTAAATCCCATTTTATATAATTATGCTTATTTTCAGGAAAGTGTTCTTAGGATTGCAGCCTAAGGGAATGAGCTGTGATCCAGGAGGCCCTGGTTCAAGTCTTACCCCTTGCATGAGTTTATTGGATGGCCTGAAGGAAGCTACTTTGTCTCAAGATAAGCCCCAGGTTTGCAATGTGGGGATAATACTCGACTACCTTAAAGGTCCAGCTAAAACCAGATAATGGCTTCTTAAGTTGGAAAAACTTCCTTGAGTTTAAAGTAGGACATCAGTCAATATACAGAAAGCTTGCACAATATAGAAATGTTAAAAATCTTTATTATCTATTCCTTCTTACTTCTTTTCCTTTTCTTGGTGACATGATTTTAATTCCCTATCTGTAACGAATTTTGTGAATCAGAGTCTGGATAATTTTGCTATAGAAGGTCAAAGCAAAACAACAACAACAACAAAAGACATTTTCAAAATAACCCTTTGGTACATGGACCTGCATTCACAGAAACTGAGTTAATTATTGTAAGGAATTCTGAAATTAGAATACCTCCCCCTCTTTTTTGATAGTTTTACCTGTCCTAAAGTTCATCCTTGTCTATGAATAGCTCCTGCTTTCCTCAGTTTTGATATTATTCCAACAACCACTTGTGAGTTATTTCACAAGAAACAGAACAAAATTTGATGAAAACCAGACCAGGAATAAGTTCCAATGAAACTTACTTCTGAGGTTCTAATTTCTTCAGTCAGTCAAAAAATATATGACAGGCAAATGAATTTTAAGACTACATAAAATTTTACTCTGCCTTCAGATGCAGCCCTGTATGGATGTGCTTGGGATCTGCTGCAAGTAAAAGGAGATCGAACTGATGGATAAGATACTCAAAATTCATTCAATATATATTTTATACTGCACTCTCAGCAGAAGTTCCAAAGGTGTTTTACAACATAAAAACAGTTTAAAAACAATAAGCAATCAATACAATTCAGTCAAAGCAATTGCAATAAAGCAGCATCATAAAATTAAACTATAAATGAGTAATAATATGATTATTATAAAATACTTATTTAGCTATAGTTCGAATGAACAAAATATATGATGATTGTAGCCTCAGCTGCCTTTGGTTGTACCCTGATTTTCTGCATACAGATTTCTAAATAAATCTGTTGTCATTCAATGGGCCTTACTCCCAAGTAAGACTATCTAGGATTGCATGTTATTGTGTGTGCAAAAGATAAAACCTCCCAGTAGATCATCATATGTGATAGTCCCACGGGTGCATAATTTGCTTTGCCCAATTGCTTGCAGCTTCTCCGTGCAATAAAGCATTTATTTACTTCATTTAAACACCACCTTTTTCCCCAATGGGGAACCAGAGTGGCTTAGATCATTCTACATTCCTCCATTCTATCCACACAATATCCCTGTAAAGTAAGTTAGACAGACTGTATAACTGGTTCAAAGTCACCAGCAAGCTTTCATGTTATTGGAATTCAAACTTGGGTCTGAAACTCTAACAACTACACCATACTCCTTGTACGTGACATGAAATACTCTCACATGTATTTGACCCACGTTGACTACATGTCAATATACATGACAAACTAAATTTGAGTTTCACACTTTTGCCTGCAAATAAGTATTTTCTGTGTAGGAAGAGTTTAACATTTAAAAGGCTGTCAAAAACAGCAATGTTACCTAAAACATAACAGCATCCCGCAACTAGACGGTCCAGATTAGCCCAATATCATCAGATCTTGGAAGCTAAGCATGTTTGGCCCTGGTTTGTACTTGGATGGGAGACCTCCAAGGAAGACCAGGATTGCTACAAAGAGGCAGGCAATGAAAATCACTTCTGAGTATCACTGAAAGTTGCTCTAAGTTGTCTGTGACTCGATGGCACTTTCCATTATCACATAACTAGCTTATCACACACACTTTAAGGCAATGGTTGTGGCTTTAAACTGGTTGTGTCTTAAATTGGCCTACAGTCGAGCTTGGATAAATTTTGTAGCAGCCTAGGTTACATGAGATGCTGTGCACATGAAAGCCCCATAAATCTGTTTTTTGCTTTAGCCAGTGCCATGTTTAAATTGGGCTGAATTTGAGGAGGAAAGAATTTTTAATATTTGCTCCATTTAAGTTTTCCTCAGATTGCCAGGCTTAGCCACCAGGTGACTCCACAGAGTCACAGCTCTGTATTTCATTCACAGGCCTAGTGTAGTCTGAGGACCTGCTTTCTAAGACACCCCCCCCCCCCCAATATGCACCACACAGATAGTTTTCTCCTTCCTTCACTTTGTGGTGAGCCCCAGGAAATTGTCCCAGTTGAACTTCTGTGCCATCAAACATGAAGGTTTTGAGGTGAATGTCCAGACCACTTTTTCAACTATTGTTTAGCAGCAAGGAATACAAAAAAGAATATCCCTAAGGATACAGTGCTGGAAGCTGTTTTGTAGAGTGGTCTCAAGGATCATGAATGGGGAATGTGATTGGTGTAGACAATTAGCCTATGTTGATACATGTATGCAAAGACGCATTTCCATTAAATTTGCTTAAAACGTAGGCTGAGGAGTTTATCTGCACATGGTCCGCCGCCCAAGGTTGTTTCCTGCTCCCTGGAGGGCCCAGTGCAGGTGTAAATTTAGTATGGCAAATACCTCTTTTATTGACATAACATGGGAATAGAGGGTCCTAGAAACAGTGCCTGTTGCTTTTTAAAATTGTAAACTTTTAACCAGAAAAAATGGGTAGAAGGTCAATAATGGGCCGAGAACGAAACAACCCTCCGCCCACAAAACATCCTTGGCTTTTTGAGAGCAACCTTCACTAACAAGGGTGTTGGTGACCAGGTGCAACCCTCATTATATATGGGGTCAGCGATAACAATGGGTTTAGTGCAGCTGGAAATTCTCCTGTGTATCGCCCACAGAAACGAAGAGGCTTTTGCTCAACTCCCATTGTGCTCTCTCCGGCTTGTGCAAGAGAACGTCCCGCTATATTATGCTTTAATTACTTTAAAGGAAGGGGAATTTTTAAAAAATCAGGAATTCCAATTTTCTCTGTTGCACACCTTCCCGTTTGGTTTCACGAGGGCAGAGGAATCTTAATTTAAAAAAAAAATGCGTGGGGGGGAGGGGAAGATGGGAGGGTCATTTTGATTGGAGGTGGCGAGCACTGAGTCAATACTCGAGAAAATTTGGTTCACCATAGGAGGAAGGAGGGGGAGGAGAGCAGAGGAGGAGGGGGTGGGGACTGGAAGCCTGAAAAAGCGTCTCTTGTCGAGCCGAGAGCGGAGCTTGGAGAGAGTCAGGGTTGTGCGTCTATTGCTTGACATTCAAAAGAGAGAGAGAGGCACGCACAGGCAGCAAAGTGCAGGCTCTCCCCAAAGAAAGACAGGCAGACAGACAGCAAGGGAGTCCACCAAGGCAGAATAGATCCGCACGGGAAGAAGATTCGGGTTAAGGACTTGTCGTTCCTCCTGCTTCCCGGCTCGTTAGGATCTACCGTTTAGTCTGTTGCGTGTTAAATTTATATTTCTTTTCTCCGCTGAGAGATTTTTCTCACTAGGCGGTTTTCCCCCACAAGAGGAAAGCGAAAGAAAGACAGCGACAAGAAAGCAGCCCTCCTCTTTAAGGGGCCCGTCTCGAAGTGGGCTCAGTGAGCCGGGACTCAAAAGAGGGGCTTTCCTGAAGGCAGTAAACGAAAACAAGCCACCTTATTCCAGCGTGAAGAGACCTTGTGGGGGAAAATGCATTGAAACTTTCGGCAAACTTTCCCCCCTTTTTTGCTGCCTGAGCTGTGCGCGCGCGCGCCTGTGGTGTCTTGCCACCGAAGGGGGAAGATCTGTTACAAATCAGAGCTTTCTGGTGCCGGGGATTGTTGCGGAGAAGCGTTGGATCCGAACCAAGCTGGGCCGAGGGCGCTAAGAAGAGGGAAGTGTGGAGGGGGGTCTGCGTCTTCGGCGCCTCGGAAGTCGGGCTTATGAACGGGTGAAACCAGAGCCTGAAGTCTCTCTCTTCCAACCCACCCCCCTCTAGTGCTGAGCTTTCCCAGATCGCCCAGGAAAAAGAAGAAGCCGAGCCGAGAGCCAGGAAGAGTCCCCCAGCCCGTCGGAAGTCTCATTTGCCTTTCTCCTGGAATCATGAACTTTCTGCTCGCTTGGCTCCGGTGGGGGTTGGCGGCGCTGCTTTATTTCCACAACGCCAAGGTAAAAGGGGGGCGGACGGGAGGATCCAGGGCGGCGGCGGCGGGGAAACCTTCCTTCTGCCCCCGCACGGCCTGTTGGCTACATGCCGCTCTGAACTTGCATGGTTGGGGGCGAGGTGATAGCCGAGCCGAAAGGAGGCCCACGCGCGTCGTAAGGTGCTCTTGCATCCGTGCAGGTCGGACCCAGGTGTTCCGGGCTTAGCTGAGTGGCAGCAGACAGGCGGTGGCATTTTGAGGCCACTGACAAAAGCCTCCCGAGGCGCCTCTAGAGCAAGGCGGCGTTGAGGTATGCAGGTTATTCTGCTACGTCCACGCCACACTGCCCTATGAGGCCTGCGCGGCTGACGGGGAGAGCCAGAAAAACCCGAGTCCCGAGAGTGGTCTGGCTTTCTCGCTCGTTATTCTGCCGATTCTTGCTGCGTTCCCTCCCCTCTGTCTGCGGAGTTTGGTAGGAGTTGGAAACCCGGTTTGAACGCCACACGCAGGCAGCGTCTCTGCGTCGTCATCGATCCCGGCGCATGTCGGCAGTGCTCTGACTTCTTGCATCAGCCTTTCTCTCGCTCGTACACGCTCTTCTTCCTGACAGTGCAAAAGTGTGTTCTGTCCTATAGGCTTTACTGACTGGAGTTCGAAATTCCTAGCTTGGAAAAGCAAATAGAGATAAAAGACGATAGCATGGATTATCTATTTCTTCCAGATTGATTTTCAAAATAAGCGACCCTTCAGAGGTACTGTCGATAAGAGTTGCTTCTGTACTCCACGTTCCCAACACACTGACCCTTACATCTCTTACTTGATAGGTTTTCCTGATTGTAAAAGTCCATTCCACTCCCTTGTGTCCATAGGTACTCTCTTGGCTTCTTGCCCTGCTCTTTTCCCTTTCTTAAAAGAGAGCTCAAGCTAATGAGTTGTGTCCTAAATGGCTATTCCTGTAACTTAGCGGGGTGTAGAGTGGGTTGGTTTTCTTAATGCGGCTTCCTCAGAGGGAAGGTCCATGTGGGTTTTTTTGTACGTGTGAAAAATGCCCTGTATAAACTCGTCTTACCTGTGGTGCCCTGGCACTTAATAAGAAAGACCTGAACAGGAGCCATTTCATGCCTAGATCTAGTGTCACATGCTTTCTTGCTAACCTGTTACGCTGCTGCCTGCCTTCGAGTGACAGCAGCATATTTGGCTGTGCTTGATGGGAAATATGGTCTCTGTTCCTTTGGGGAGGCTTGCTCTACACTGAGATAGTAGTCATGCTTGTGTTTCAAATTACTCTTTAAAAAGGCATAGTTGCGTACCAGGGGCTCCTGTGAGGTGGGGATTTATGCATAGAAGGATTGGGATCAAAACGAGGGAGAGCCATAAATGCTGAAAAACTCTTTCATTTCTCCCCTGGAGACTGAGCGGAGATCCTCAGCCATTAGTGCCATGTACTCCCTTATGTAGGTGTGGAGTGCCTCACCTCATTTCATGCAAGTGGGAGTTTGGGGGATGCTAGCCAAAAGCTTGCATAGGATTGTGAATTGTAATCCTACCATTATGTGATTGTCTGCTGAGACAGTGATATTTATTACATTTATATTGATTGACTCAGTGGGGCAGAGAACTTAATATACCCAGCTATGGATAATTGGGGAGAAGGTGAGATTAGGATGTGAAACCAGGAGGAGCGCAGGTAAATGCACCGGACTCTTTTAAATGAACATATTGGGGAGGTGCAGTGCTGAGGCAGGGCACTCTCGGTGAAGGTGAAGATACAATTACTGATCTTGGAGGCTGTTAGTCTCCTGAAGTGCAGCTAGGACACTGGGAAACTGTGAGTCAGTGACCTGGCATGGGAAGCACAGGTGTTGGTTTCCACTCGGGGGGTGTATGGCTGGCTGTAACAATAGTGTAGTTTTAGTGTCTGTCACTGTCTCCTGGTGAATAGCAACTTCTGAAAGTGCCCCCTGCAAATGGGATTGTGGTCAGGCAAAGGTTAATTTGCTCTCAACTTAGTGTCCAAACCTGTAACCCAGAAAGGCTTGTCTTTTCCCTCTGTGTTGCAATGACTGTTAGCAGCATTTGGGTGTGGGCCAAACACTTTGGACAGGTCAACACTGCCCTTGGTTATACTAAAGTGGCAGCTTGTTGTTTCCTTCGATTGTAAGTCTGTTTAGTGTATTTGAAGTTATGTGTAGTGGGGATCCCTCCCAGGATGCATTTCCAGTAGGATCTGGCAAAGATCAAACACTGAAGGAGGGAGAAAGGGAGGGGAAAAGAGTGTGTGACTAGATTGCTAATGATCTTGCAGCCACTCGCCTCTTACCGTTGATCAGGCCACATTGGGGAGGGCACTTACCTCCCAGCTCTGTATGCAATGTTAATGGAACACAATGGGTCACCTTCCTTCAGAGCTCCTTCATTCTAATTATTAGACTCGTGGCATAAGAATAATAATATCGAGCAAAAAGGTTTGATTTTGCTGTGCTCCTCCAATTTCATTTCTGAACAGTCCAAGGTTCTCTTTCCCCTATTTAGGCTATGTTAGAAATCCCTCTGGCTGCTTGCTGGATTACTGACCTCTCTCCCATGTAGGTACAATGGGAAAAGATTGCAGCAAATCTCCTTTCTTAAGTAAAGACCTCTGATGAGACTTTTTCAGTGCCAAAGATGGAAGGAGTTTTAACTCCTGTCCCTGGGGCCCTCCCAAAGTGGTTGGATTGTTGGTTCCAGTCCTAAACAGTTACAAAGCTCTTTTAATGAGGCTGCAGAGATTAGAAGGAGGGGAAGAAAGAGAGGAGGGAGATGATGGTGTGAAGGAGTGGGGCATGCATGTTTTTTGGGGGGGCTATTAGATTAACCTTTTCCTTGCTTCAGATTGGAACTGGGCATCTTGTAGTGGAGCAGGAGGCAGTGTGTGTTCTGATTCAAGAAAACAAATCTTTCTCAGCAGTTTGCAGATGACTCGGAAACTAAAGGAAGCTGTCCTTCTACTCTCCTAGAGCCTAGTTCTCTTTTTTATCATGTCAGAATATGTCATAGGAAAATATGAAATCCATGGAAAGATACCATAAAACAAACAATGCATAAATCCCAAAGCCAGCAGAGGCCGAGACAGTGTGACCTTCAGAAGGGCACTCCTGAAAAAATGTATTGCTTAACCTTCCTGTGACAGAAAGCAGCCCCATATAAATGGGGACAAATTTCCTCTGTCTAAGCACTGCTTCTTTGGTTAGGATAGGATTGTTGGCACAGGCAACAGGAAAAGGCTCTGCTTTATTCAACAGTATAGACGAGAGAAGCACCTTTAGTCTAGGATCGTTTGAAGGTGACACTGCTATATAATTAGCTCCAAGAGACTTTCTAGATCCAAAGGCAAATGACATGAGCATTATCATGAAAATGTTTTATGTATGGGTAATGGCATCTCACCATTTTATGAGCTATGGACACACAGCAGTCCTGTTTTAGAGGTATACCTGAATGTAACGCTCCCACTAATCCACAGTCTTCAATCTAGCCTTGACATGCTTTTTAAAAACACCATGGTAAATCCCTGTTTGCTGTCTGAAATAGTTTCTAGTGGTTTTTTAGATGGCTGTAAGACTAGAGGTTTTTACAGAGTGAAGTGTCGCAAAGTTATAGACCACTGGTATTTTCCTATACTTTTTTCTTTGTCTTTATCCTATACTTTGTTGCATCGAGCATTTGAACAGAGAGAAAGCAGACCTATTTCAAAGGAAACTAGGTTAAGAAAAGTTGCAAAAGTAGCTTGAGAGGTAACTTTAGATGTAGTTGACTTCAAATTTCCCAACGAAGGCTCTAGAGTAGAAAAGGAAATAGATGGGAGCTTTCTCTCTCTCTCCATAGGGCCTTAAGTATATGTGTGCACCTGACTATATTGTTGGTCCTGTAGGATGGCTGCATGTGATTACACTTGCTAAAGGTGTGGTAGTCATCATGACTCAAACTGGAGCAGATCCCGAGACAACTTGCCACTTGATGCTTGCTCATAAAGGCTACGTGCATTATGCGCTGTTAGCAAGGTGGGAGGACACCTGCTTGACAGGGAGCTGTGGCAGCTTGCCACCTCAGTAGAGATCTGAGTCTCCGAAGCCCTTAGACAAAACTAAGGCTTTATCTGTACATATTTTGGCTGTCCCCTGGCCCTTGGCCTTGTTGGTTTTTAGAGGTCAAAGGTGCCTTCTGTCTCCCCCATCTTGTTTGTGCTGTTGCTGTGACCTTCCTACTAGGGAGAGAGAGACAGTTACTGGCTTTGAAGAGTAATAACTCTAGCCCACTGGCTACCAAATTCTCTGGCTAAAGGAGCCAGTCTTTGTTCAGAACCTGGTGATTCTAGTCAACTGAAGTTTAAATTCTCTTAGGCTGCTTCAATTCCACTAAAGGGCATGGAAAGTGAGCAAACTAACTGAGCAGGATTGCAGCCCTGGCCTCTGGCGCTAGCTTACCATGTGGCACATATTTGTATCCCATTATTTGAGATCAGGAATATGACACTGAAGAATGATGACCTGATGCTCTCTTCTCTCCTGGGTAACTTGGAACTTTAGTACAAATTCACTGAAGTTGGCAGAAGCCAAGAGAACTTGTGGTAGATCAGTACCAGCATATCTTGTATTGGGGAACTACATGCAAGACTGAGGGAGGGAAGTATTTATTTTACTTATTTTATATGCCCCTCTTTCTCCCAACTGTCTCAGGACCCAAGGTGGGTAGCTATGAAGGTTCATTTCCTTCCCACATATACCTTCCCCAGGTTCTCTCCTCTTTAAGTTTACGGACAACTATATTCAAGATAATGAACTGTTAATGGGGTCTGGGTAGGGGGGTAGTGTGTGCAAAAGTACAGCCCAACTTTGTTTGGCTTCCCTACTGTTTGGCTGAAGTCCCATTATGTAGTTACAGAACTGAATATAAAAACCAGATTAGTTAGCTGTTTAAATGTATACTGCAGTTTAGTCCAGAACACTTTAGCGTAGTACATGGACATTTATTCTCGCAGACCCAAAGCAGTTTACAACAGTGTTGCCCTACCATTCCCTTTTATCCTCACAACAAGAAATGTGAGGTAGGTTAGGCTGAGAGTGAATAACTAGCCGTAGTGAACTTCCATGGCAGAGTGAGATTCATCTGGAAAAAATCCAAATCACTTGAGCTGGGTTTTAAGAATCACATCTAAACAATGATTTGATAACCAGATATAGAGCATCTGACAGGCAGATGAATGCTTGTGTCACATCTGAACTGTCAGATCAATTTGAGAGGAAAGAATGACAGATGATGGCAAATTCTTGCAGGGTTTTTGAAGAGTGACAAATGGAAGAAAACCCAACTAACTTTTCCTATGAAAACAATGAGAGGAATATGGCATTTATGACTAGCTAGGACTAAAAATATGCTGCTGTAGCAGAGATACCTCCTTGGTGCTCAGGAGAACTCTTCCCTGACTGCCCCGGTGACTTGCTCTCCCTTTGTTACCTCTTATGAAACTGCATTACATTGTGGCCACTTGAGTTGCTCTGCCAGCACTTTCCACTTTGCTAGAGCACTCTAGCGAGCAGGGCGCCAATTTGAAATGCCTGCTTCTAGGTTGCTTTGGACCAGGGGCTATACAAATCTCATAGCCTATCTGTCATGGCAACGTTACAAGGTCACCAGTGTTTTCTACTCTGCCACTCCCCTCCCAAGTTCAGATGTGCTTTCTGGATTTTGACCTTAATAATTTTAAATGCTTTGAGCAGTTCTCTGTTAAAGTGAGAAAGCTATTATCTTTCAGAAAAATCTTTGTCCTTACTTCCTAGCAGTTGAATTGGCTCTTTTTCACGGTGTCTGCAACTGGTATCCTTTCTCCCCCACCCCCCGCATTCTAGCCCAGGCCATCGTGGTATATTAATTTTCATATGCTGTGAAGAAGAGGGAAACAAAGGTTTCTCTGTGCTTGTGCTACTGTGTAGGGTTGCCAGGTCCTCTGGAGCCCAACCCAGGGGTTGAGGGAGGTAGTGGGGGGCATGTGCATGTGCAAAGTGCGCGCACACTCCAGAGCTTTCCCCTGTCACACTGGGGATAACGTCATGGTGTGACAAGGAAGAGCTCTGGAGCATGCTCTCCCTGGGCTTCCCCCCTGCCAGCCAAGTGAGTGGGGACAGGGGATGGATGCTGGTATCCCTACTACTGTGTCAAGCAGAGAAATACACTCCACAATTGCAAGATTGTACACACAACTCTGCAGTTCACATCCCTAAATTATTAACTGGAAAATTCAGAGGTTCCTGTGTGGCAGTTCCAGTGGAAAGAAATGAGTTTGGGGAATATAACTGAAATTTTTGAATAATGCTCCCACATGCCAATGTCATGTTTTGCCTCACAGTTGATTCCTGGGAAGCTGCACACATTGGAGACAGGACAATGCCTTTGTTATGACTAATTTTCTCTTGTCTTTGCAGTTATCACAGGCTGCTCCTACCCAGGGGGATGGGGAAAAGCATCACAGTGAAGGTAAGTGGCTCACCTTCCTTCTGTCCTTTTTACAGCTGCAAGTCTTTTGGAAGAAGAGGTGTTGTAGGAAGTGGGGAGGTGAATACCAGATTGTGGGAGAAGGTGAAGAGGGTGGGGCACCATTATTGTTGGGAAGAGGAACCTGATTGACGCTGCCACCTTCTGGAAAGTAGATAAAATTATGTAGAGTTGTATGTCTTGCATCTGGTAGCTAACATTCCAATTTTATTTCTACTTATTTGCTGTATAATGACAGGTGACTTATTAAGCATGGACTGCACAGAATGTAATGTCCCCACTTCTCTTTCCTGCTGCAGCAACTTGAGGGCCTTCCTGTTTTGTTTCTGGGGACAGCAGATGCTCAGGAGTAGCATGGAGGCAACCGATAGTCTCCATGAAGATGGAATTGGTGGAAATTTCCACTCTCTTTTCAGCAAACAGAAATATTGTTCTGTTGGAGGAGCAGTGTGGTTGGATAATACACATTCAGTAGATATTATTACCTGGAGGCAATGGGGAATAAAATTGGAATGGTTAGCTGTCTGATTTAACTCTTGTCTCGGCTGTGAGAGATTTCCAGATTTCTTCATCAGAAAGGAATCCCAATTAATCCCACTATTGTTTTTGAGGAGGGACAAGACTTAAGTTTCTCCAAACCTCATTCAAAACTGCACTTCCTAGAACTGGGGTTAATTAACATAAAGCTACTGCCTAGAGCAGATGTGAAGGAATTTGCCATGATTTCAGAAGGAAGGTCTGATTCTTATTATCAGTCTACCTCTCCTCCTTTATGTTGGCAGATCTTTGACCTGCATTGCATGCGTAGGCAGAAAAGTAAGGCATCAGAGCATCAATGCTGGAATATGCTGAAGATCATTCCCTAAATAAGGGGGTTGCTTTTCCAGGCAAATACTTCTCCGTTGCCAGTAGCGGCCAGTTCTGTTGTACAGAAATTCCTTTTTTCTTAGCATCTTCCATGTCACAGAACTTAGTTTAGTTTATACTCTAAACAGGTTATCTAAAGGTGAATCAAAATACCTTAATGCTTGTGATGCTTGAGCTGTAGGTAATTTTACAGCATGTGAGTAGCAGGATGTGCTGACGATACTAATTTGGATTAGGGTTTGAGTGTACCTTTGCTTGTGTTTTAGACTTAACAGCAAGGGTTTAGACTATTAGGCCTAATTACAGGTTGTGAACATTTGGTTACTGCATGGAATCTCAGACTTGAATATTGAACCTCCTTGAGAGAAAAGGTGGCTGCACCTTTTCAGGGCTTAAATATATAATGCCTTGAAGTTAACAGACAAAACAAAGGAAAGAATTGAGAGATGTCAAAAGTAGGAAGGAGAGGTTAGAGTCCGAGGTGGCAGGCTTCAGTGAACAGAGTTTCCTTTGACATAGGGCTGAGCCTCCTGAAGGCAGCTTGATCACCTGTTCTGAGGACCTCTGTGCTGCAGCACATCATATGCCTTGATTCAAGCTTTGGCTTTTCCGTGTCAAACTTTGAACCTTTAGGCTGTGCAGTCTCCACCCACATCTAAGATCTCCAGACTGTGACTTGTTTTCCAGCTTCATGATATGGAAATTTACTGTCACAGTGCGAATGTCTTGTGCCACCTGCTTAGTCAAAGATGGACGGACGCACGCACACGCACACACAGATGGCACTTCCTGCTGTTCTTGCTATATGGCACCAGGGGGCTGTAGAAGTGCAGCTAGGGACTGAATGCCTCTTATCAAGCCACAGTAGACTTCAATTTCTGTATGTTTTGTCTGCTTGTCATGCTAGAGCTGCATTGCTAGAGGTTTACAAGAGAGCAAGTTTGTCCCAACGCATCCATTTTATATTGTCTTCTGTTCCTCATTTGGTTTCCTTATGAGACTACTGCATGTTGCCACGAGCATTATTTTTTCTTTCAAAAAGCCTAGCTTTTGGCATTGAATGGGATGAGAACAAGCATTTTCATAATGGGTGGATTTAAATTTGAAGGCATTATTAATTTTAGATAGGAAATTCAGGGAACCTTAAGGAGGTGTTGATACACAGCAAAAAACTGGTGCTCCTAGAGCCTCTCATTCAAAACTTTGAAAGCAGTGATGATGGTACATAATCATTTACATCTTGAAAAACTACATATAGTTGGCTACTTATCTGGCCCTACAGTAAACCTGTAGATGAGCTGGGGTTTAACATAACTGTTTCCCAATCAACTTCAGTAAACTATTCATGGAATCACATTTCCCTCCCAATCATGAAAATGCTTACTAAGACAGTATGGCGTTGAAGATTTCTAATATAAGCTATAGCTTTATCTTGTTACTGTTGAGCAACTGCACAGGTGTGTTGAACACAAATTTCTATAATCTTCGACTAGAATTCAAATTTAAATTAGGCTAGTCTCCAGAACCAAGGCCATGTTTGTGCTGGCAATGCTGATTTTGCTGGACAATTCCAGTCTGCAGCATTTTGTAAAAATGACGTGAACCGTGGCACTAAATAATGAAGGAATCTGAACACATGCTTTGTGATGAAACAGCACAGAATGAACTAGGGTTTAATTCCCTGTTCTCTTCTGTTAGCACATAGGGTCTGCATAAAGGATTGTAGATGAATCTCAGGGGTCAGTGGTTTTCCTTTCTATAAATGAGGTGGAGGAAGCATTTTTCTCATAAAGCAAATGTGTCTTTTAATTCTCTCTTTGCTGTGCACCAAAAATCATGTGGAGTGACAGCTGAGTGGTAGGTAATCTGGAGCTGAAACATGGTTAATTGGCCAGTCTCAGAACTGATTAGATTAAGCTACTTGAAGCTGTAGATATCTTGGGCCTTAAAAAAAAACCCCTACTAAAAGTGACTTGCCATCTCTAAACTGTTAAGTGTTTTTATGGGCATCAATGAGTAGATCGTATGTGTATGCATCTGGTAATACTCTAGAACAGGAGCTGTGTAACACAGCGACTAAGAAAATGAAGGTTTGCGGTTGCTGGTTGAAATCTCATCTGATGTACAAACTTGGGCAAGCCATTTTTTCTGCAGCGGATAAGCTTATATTTCTGTATAAGGTTCTTCACTCTGTAGACTTGGTCTGTTATCTTTGAACTTTTGTTTGCAATGAGGGAAAGGAGCAATGCTGCTTGCTACTAGTATGATACCTGTGAGAATACGTCATCGTGTGATAGACCTCGTAAGTGCATTGCAACCCAAGATGGCTTGATGCTAGGAAAGGTGTGAATAGTCAACAAGGCAGTTACATGTCTAGCTGTATGTCTGCATGTTTCTCAGGCACTAAACAGCTTAATTTTCCAGTTTACAGAGAGGTGGGTGGGTGGGTGGGTGTGTGTGTGTGTGTGTGTGTGTGTGTGTGTGTGTGTGTGTGAGAGAGAGAGAGAGAGAGAGAGAGAGGAGGAGGTGGCGGTGGCAGCACAGATCAGACAAAGGCTATGGGAGGCTGACATTAGACTTTGGATGGGGGTGAGGCCTGCCCTTTCTAGGTGAGGACTACCGGTCGTTGCTCTCTGTCACTCATGCCAGGCTTTTCTTCCCTGAGTAGCTCTGTTTTCAAATAGGCCCGTATGCTGTAGCTCTGCAGATCCTAGGCAGAAGCTCCTCCTCATTGTACCTGATGCCAGGAGCACTGTGGCACTGTTGGCTCTACATGACCGAGAATTAACTTTCAACAGCTAATCGAGAGCCTGGAGCTCAAAGACTTATAGCTACTGGATGGGTTTTTTTTCCCTCCTGGCAAAGCAACCTTTATGCTAGTTTGTCACAGGTTCAGGCCTCTTCAGAAACGCTTACGGGTAACTGTTTTTTCCATGATGCAAGCAGTTTGTACTTATCGAGCTGGGTTATCAACCTTGCTACTGCAGGACTCTGCAAAGGGTAGAGACGTATGATTTAAAGGCAACAAAGCTCCACTCAGGGACTTTTTACAGAGTGTGGGTGAGAGCTGAGCTCCAGTAGAAGCTTCCTTGTGTGACATGGCTGGAGACACTTGTGTTTGTTAAAAGTATGCAATGTAGTCTTGGAAGGAATGGAAAACCATTATTTTGTATGTGGCAAGGTGCTATACAGTCATGGGGGAAGCAACACAGAGAGCCTTGTTTACAAACACAAGGTACCAAAAACAGAAAGCAGAAATAACAGGAGTGAGGAGAGGCAGAAGTGCCCGTGGATTACTACTGCTAGCTCAGTCCAGTGGCACAATACTTTGTCCTTAATGTAATATATGGCTGACTAGTGGGGAGTGGCAGGCTTTTTTGCCCTGGGAGACATTATGAAGTGCACTGAATTAAAAAACCAGGTGAGAACATGGTGGGAGGAATTAACTCTGCACAAGGACATGTCCTTTGCGTTCTGTTTTCTTTATTTTGCATTGGGTTAGAGGAGTGATGCACAAATGCTATACCACAGGTTAGATTTGCACAGTTATATGGCCCTGTAAATGAAAGCAGACTGGCTAGTTGAGGAAGTATGTTTTCCCAGTGTCAAAAACTACTATGAATGTTTGGGAAGTGGTGATATCCATGCAGAAAAGGAAATGTCTAGTTAGCTCAAGTAGTAGTGCATCTTTTGCATGAAGATGTCATCCAGAAAGACTTTGAACATTGTCTGTGGGAATTGTGTTGGGTTATGTGAGCTCAGGTATTCAGCTGGATGCTAGTGGTTTGATGAACAGGTTTCTGAATTGAAAACTTCAGGGCTTCATTTCACTTCCATTATCTTCAGAGGAACACTTGCTGCCTGCTCTGCAACTAGAGATGTGAAGGCCAGGACAAAAGTAGAATTTTTCCAATGGAAGAACTGAGAAATCGTTGAATACTGACACTCTTATGAAATATTCTTTTCCATTTTGGATGAGTGAAATACTTTTTAAGATATGCCAAACTTTATATGCTAACTGCATTATAAAACTGTGTTTTGTATTAACAGTACAAAAACTTAAGATCTGATAGGACAATAATTGTATAGATTTCAGCTTTCCCAAAAATTCTTTTTTGTGTGTGTCATGAAAAACGGCTTTTTCATGGTTTCTTCTAGAAGTTTTATATCTCTGTAATGGCTGTGACATTTGGCGTTTGTTATTCAGTTTAGTTTCAGTCTTGCAAATGCATACAGAATCTAGCTGGTTAACATTCAGACAAGGTGAATGCTAAACCTCTAAATGATTCAGCCCTTTTTCTCCCCCCCCCCCCCCGCTACTTTCTGTTTGGGCTTTAAGTGCCTTTTAACTGAGCTAATGCATTTATTGACAATATGTTTGAATGAGCCTCAGAGATAATGAGGTATGCAAGTAAAAAGAGCTCTTAAGTGCAGAGTCATTAGCTTGCGTGCTTAGTTTGGCTTCTAGACTGCTATGAAACACTTTGATGATGATACTGGAGTTCACAGAAGAAAACAAGTTATTAATTTGTATCCCCCTTCTTGACTTATTTTGTAGTTATCTTATTTGTGGATGTCTACGATCGCAGCGTCTGCAGATCAATTGAGACCATGGTGGATATTTTCCAGGAATACCCTGATGAGGTGGAGTACATCTTCAAGCCATCCTGTGTGCCCCTGATGAGATGTGCGGGGTGCTGTAATGATGAGGCACTGGAGTGTGTACCCTTAGAAGTGTACAATGTCACTATGGAGGTGAGGCTATGGAGCAAAGCAAAGCAATTATATTTTGGCCTTCATGATGGCTAAAGGGAGTCCAGTGGCCAAGCTACGAGTGACGAATGACACTTGATCAAGTGGAGCGCAAGTGAACAGGGAGGAATACACGTGAGTCTGTTCACTTGCCAGGCAAGTGTCATTCGTCACTTGTAGCTTAGCCCTAGGAGTAACCCGGGGGGGGGGGAGAACTCCCCTGGGAAAGAGTTTCAATGGCATACAAGTGACCCCTAAACTACTAACCTGTCTTGAAAATAGAGTGGACTGTGACTTTCGTAATTATCTTTTTGTACAACCAGTGTCACTCTGAGTGATTATACTTGGGAAACAGTACTGGGAAAGCCGAAAGGAGAATGTCTCACTCTGTACTGCTGCTGGGAGACTTCATGTTGGAAAATGGACCCCACCAGCCCAGTGTCATTGCAGGGCCTCTGCTGCATTCCCCTCTTCTGTCAAGGGAGCTGACTAAGAAGTAGCACTTCCTATACTCATTGTGGATTTGCTGTGCTAGTTGGTTTAGAAGTAGTGCATGAAGTGCTGCGTTGTAGTTGGCTGCTGGGAACTCCTCCCATCAGGGAACTGGAAACTGCCCTAGAGGCCCTGAAATGACTTTTCTGGTGGCAGTGGAGGGAGCACACCATGACTCTTGGAGATCCTTTTGTCTCTCATTCAGCCATGCTGCTGAAATTGGGAAGTTTTATTGCTAGGAATCTCCAGATTTTGAGTAGCATGACTGAGAACTATTCCACCCCACCAGGTTAAGAAATTAACTGTTCCTGAGCTAACATTCTGTGTTGATGTGATGAAGCAACACCACTGCACAGGAGGAGTTTAGAATGATTAGCATCTATTTGGCTGCTTTGGAGAATCTTTTTTTTTTTTAAGTCAACTTGTTACGGAATAAGAGAATGTGGTGCAGGTTCTCCTGTGATCTTCTGGTGTTCTGTCTGATGAGTTGCGTACTGGAAAACACAGCACTCTAGCTCCGCTGTAGCTCTTGATTGGATTTCTGTTTCTTGGAATGCAGTCATCTGGTGCATTCCAAAAAACAGACTGTGGCATGCAAGAGGAAGCCCCTCACGAACTGTCACTCAAGAGCCAAGTATGCCTTCACTGGCCAAGCTAGGCTTCTTGACTCCTTAGCTACAGTGTCACTGCAGGGGTAGGAAGAGTAGTGATGCAGGGTAGAGTGGAAGCACTTCCTCTCTTTAGAATTTAGTCATCCAGAAAGGCAGTAAGTGGAAATAATGGCTAGGGCCACGCAAACAGCAAACTCTCACTTTCCACACACAGCATTGCCAGTAAATATCCGCTCAACCGACTTCATGCCTCCTCCTTAGTTTTGGAAAAGCTTTTTAATCCTGACCCCATACCAAGACTGCTCCTCCATGCCAGAAATCTGCTGGCACCTTGTCCAGCTTTGCTGGTATCTCCATCCCATTTCATTTCCAGGCCTCTCAGACTTTGTGGTGCAGATCCAGGGTCACAAGTGGCTGTAATGATTCCAAGGAAACCTTACAGGGCCTCTGAGGCAGTCTGCAGTTCCCTGATGGGAGGAGTGCCCAGCAGCCAACTACAATGCAGTGCTTCATGCACTACTTCTAAACTAACCAATCCAGAATGAGATTTCCAAGGAAATCTAGTTGTTCTGGACCTGAATCTTGCTCTCCAAGGACACCAGTTCTACTAATGACCTTGACGAAGCCCAGAGTTATACATTAAACTTGCATTACTGTCATTCGTCAATTCTACAGTGCCATCTTAGTGTGGTCTTTCACAGAATGAAGAAATCAATCCCTGAGCAGAAGGGATTTTCTGCTATGCAGAAAACATTTAACGTGGGCAAACTTGCATTTAGGCTACTTCAGTTCTAATTGCCTCAGTAGGAGTAGCTTGGCTTTACTACTGGGCCTGCTAATAGCTCATAGCTTGTGCCTGCGTTGCCTCTACTGTCCACACACACCACTCTTCTTTGGTGTTGATGCATACTTTATCAATAATCCACAGCCAGGTTTTGTGTGCTGTACAGACACATTGAAAAAGTGTAATTCCTGTCCTAAATCATTGAGTGTATTGAGCTGCATTCTACTCTGTAATCGCTACCACCAATGCCTCTCCAAACCTGGTCTCGTGTGAAGAAGAATGAAAGTGCCTTTGTGGTACTACAAAGTACCTTTGTAGGTAAACTCTAAACAAATAACTAGGAAAAGAGAACAAGAAATCATACTTTGTAAATATGAACTATAAATGTGGAGTCGATCGGTGAATAGGTGGTTGTATTTAAGTTGCATTTCAGAGATGAAGCTTCTGAGCTTGCTAATTTGTTTTGCCATTGAATATTTCTGTTCTTGTTTAGACTATTGAACTTCGTTGCTGTTCATGTGATTTGCCATATTCCTTTGTTTCCTTTCAATTCTCTCATTTTAGATCATGAGAATTAAACACTTCCAGAGTCAGCACATAAATCAGATGAGCTTTCAACACCACAGTAAATGTGGCTGCAGGTGAGGATGAAGACCTTTCCCAGCTGTCCTTGGAATCTGCCTTGTCTCATTGATATCTGTGCCTGTATGCATGTAGTGCTGATACAGATTTCTGATGGCCTTGGTGTGGGAGTGGTGGTGCTTGAGAGCTGCAGGCCTGGTTAAGGGAGTGAATTATGTCAGTGGCATTCAGATTTTAGTAGAATGGTTTTAAAAGGTTCATAAGCTATTGGCTATGGTCACTAAATGTTTTCTGGCTGTGATCCAGATTGAGAACCCATAAAATGCCACCAGTTGGAAAACACTGGAGGACCAGGAAGGATGAAATGCCTGGTATTTTTGAACTTAACATTCACAATACAGGCAAAGTAGATAAGCAAAGAATATACTGACTGGTTTCTAGTAATGGGGGAGTGATTGGATGAAGGGTGGGTTAAGGGTGCGGTCTACATTATCAGCACACTCTGATTGTATGTTTTTTTTCTCCCTTTTGTAGACCAAAGAAAGAAACCAGAACTAAACAAGAAAAGTAAGTGGCTTGGCTTTTCCGTTGGTGTTGGTGATTCCCCTTTCCTTTCTTTCTTCAAGAGTCAAGCTGGTTTTTTTTTTAATCAAGTGGTCATCTTAAGAGCTATCCCTTGAATCCATTCTGTTTGGACACACACACAACTTCATTGCTATAATGGCTGTTGAAATGACTTGCTTATAAAAGGTTGCAAGGAAGTAACAGAATTCCACTCCTCTTGATTCCCCCACCTTGGGAATGGATTCTAGGCGAAAGTTTCCTTCCATATGCAATAATTGCTCTGAACACTGGAAATCATTGCCATTCTCTTTCTTGCTGCTTGGGTGAAAATCTGCTGACTTACTCTCACCAGCTTGCCTGGATTTCCAACACTAAGACTAAGCATGTGAGCTTTGCTCAGAGCATGGGAGCTCTGCCAAGCCATGGGTAAAAAGCTGAAAGCAGATGCCTGATTAAGGCATGGGCAGTCATCTGTATGTGAATGAACTTTGCATATCAGCTGTAGAGGGTGGATAGGGTGCAGTGAGTCAAGTTAATCTTAGCAGAAGGTGGGTAGTCTTATGGGAAGGCCTCTGACATGGGAATCTTTGTGTAGACTTAAGGTAAACTTGAAGGGAAAAACCCCCAGAATCCTACTATATGCAGGGCCTTACCAAAGATGAGAAAATAATCTCTGCGGGCTTAATAACACAGCTTCACCACCACCCCTCATATAGGCACAAATAGAACACTTCATGGTCTGGAGTTTGGTATGGAAGCCACGAGAACTTGAAGAAACAGGGCAAAAAGCCATTTTCCAACATTAACCCTCCCCCCATTCACTTTGTATAGCTATAAAGGAGGTAACCTTGGCTTGTTCTCTAGAATGTGTGCATTTGTTGTTTGATTGAGTGGCATAATGGTTTAAAGGTGTATGAATGTTGGGGCCAAATGGACACTAATGGGGTGTAGCCAAAGCCCCCTCTTCTGTTTGCTGTAATTTTTTGCTCTTCACCTTTGGCTGAACTTCAGATGGCTTTGCATTGCCATGCAAGTCTTGCAGCATGTGTGGCATGCCAGTTTGGTCTGCACTGCACATTCTCCTGGTGCTTGATGCCTTTTTGTCTGCCTCTGGATATGTGTTTCCTTAATGAAAGTTGAAAGTTGTGGAAAGGTTTTCTGAAACAAATATGGCTTCCTTTGCCCCCAATCCCCACTTGTAATTCCTGCTGTCTTCTTGGGATGCTTATTCTGCTTAGTTAGAGAAACTGATGCCAACACAGAGGCTTGCACGTGGCTCTGTCTGGTACCCTCACATAGGGCTGCCTTATTATGGAATCCCTGCCACTTCCACTCAGGGTGGATTCCTTCCAAGAAGGAAAAAGGTGGAACCGGAATTGAGGGAGAAGCCCTCTGCCACAGGAGTTCTGCCACAAGAGTTCATTGCCCTTTGCTCAGTGTTCATATTCACAAGAGTTCATTGCCCTTTGCTTGGTGTTCATTTTCTGCTTTGGTCCACTGCCAGTATAGCTTTCAAGATTTCCGTAACATCCATGTGGGTATTGTGGGGAGGGTTGAGGTTAAGCATTCTTGTCCACATATCAGAAGTGATACATGATGTCTTCAGGGAAGAAAAATGACAAGTTAGTTCTTCTCCTAAGGCATGCTAAGCTAGGCTTTCTTCTTTCCTTGCTGCCTGATCATGGAGAAATCTGTCATTGGGCCAGTCTTGTTTCTACTGGGGGCTTGAGTGGCAAGAGGCGGAGCTATGAATTGTTGGCATTTCAAGCCCCACCTGCTGAATTTCTCTAGTGTGCCTCTGTGTAGCCCCAGTCATACAGGCTGTAGCAAAGCTGGCTTGTCTGTTCACTTGTTTGTGAAGGTGGCCTTAGCAGAGGAACAGTGTGTTGGGTTAAGAGGAGATCTGATAACTTGGTCTCTAGACTGACGCCCATGAGTGTAAGGGTAGGTCTGCCATCTGTACTCTTCCATATACTGTAGGACGCTTCTTCCACTTGCTGCTGACAGCTAGAGTGTGCCTGCTTCCAGAGTGCCACATTCTGGGTCTTCAAAGGAGAACCTTGGCACAATGATCACCACAAGCAGAAGCTCTGCCTGGCTTTATCAGGGACAGCGGGTACCTGCTCACCTGCATTATTTCTAGCAACTGATGATGCGCTGCATCTGGCCATGGGTGACTTCTAGGTTGCTTTTTAGCGAGCCCACTGCCTTCAGGGGAGAAGAAATTTATTTCCTTCTGAAAACAATAGATTTGTTACGTACTTTGAGGCTGCCTTTAAGAGGAGGGGAGATCACAGTACGGTGTCACATTTTAGCTTGCAACCAATCTGAGAAGTTGTTCTGATCATATGAGTAGGAATGGCCATGAAATGCATCGCCCAAAGACTCTCCAGCCTTCTATTCTTTATGTGCTTTCCCTTCGCCCAAGGGCACACAGCTGTATCTTGTCCCCCTTTCTGTTTCCTTCTCTTCTCCTTTTTCTTTTCTGCTTTGTTTTGTTTTTCTTCCAGAAAATCAAAGCGAGGAAGGGGGAAGGGTCAAAAGAGAAAGCGCAAGAGAGGCCGGTATAAACCACCAAACTTGTACGTTTGCATCATGTGCTTGTAGAACTCTGCGCTTTCCCCAGTTCTTCCCACCCCCCAATCAAAATGCTTGCAGTCACACTGAATTAAAAGAAAATTCCACCTACCTTTCCAGATCATTCATGTGGCTTTTCAGTGGTGGTGGGAACGTACCTTTGATACATGGGAAATAAAACAATAAGAAGAGTAGTATCTTTTTTTTTCTATCTTGCTTGGGTATTGTTCTTTCTCTTAGGATACAACAATGAAGAGGCAGGCAGGCAGGCTTATTTGCTGCTGTGCCTTGCAATGCACCTATGTGATTTCCCTCTCCTGTTTCCTCAGCTTTCTTTTCAAGCTTAATCAGTATTTAGGAGGCTGGCAGTGGGAGCTTGGTGCTTGCTGTTCATGCATGTATGTACATATGTGTGTTCGTGTGTGTGGATCAGAAAGTAACAAAGACGCTAGAGTACACTGGGAAATGCGTGAGGACATCACTGTTGTATTTTGGTGTCTTTCCCCCCTTCTTTCTGTGCCGCTCCCACTAATTCACAAAATCCTGCATTGCCAATAATCTTAAATAGCGGGTCAGGAGCAGGAGAGAGGTTTGAAGAACAGCTGTTTTGATTCAGTTCCAGAGGGGGGAAAGCAGCTGACCTCAGCTGGATTCAGGCGTTTGTGTGTCCCTGTGTCCTTCTGGAGCCCCAGCTAACTTTGGAAGTGGTTTCTGTCTGAGGAGATGCCCTGGATATTTAACATTATTGCTTCTGGACTGAAGTCCTCTAATAACATAATGAGAATCTTGCAACTTCTTCTGCTAATTGGACTAATGCAGGACTTGTGGATTATGTAGTGCAGAGAGCCTATTTCTGTCTCTTTAAAGCTAGTGCAAGTAAATGTTGGAACACCTCTGGGAGTGTCCACCAACCAGCCGTGTTCTGAATCAGCAATGCTCAGTGTATGTGGGGTGGGCCAAGGGTTGCTTCAATGTTTAGGGTGTTGCATGTGTAATTTCTTCCCGCTAAAGCGCTGTAGCTTAGACCTCTTTCCTTTTGCCTTTTTGCAGTCACTGTGAGCCTTGCTCAGAAAGGAGAAAGCACTTGTTTGTACAAGATCCCCAGACCTGTAAATGTTCCTGCAAATTCACAGACTCACGTTGCAAGTCGAGGCAGCTTGAGTTAAACGAGCGCACTTGCAGGTTTGTGTCCGGAGAATGAAAGAGAAAAATACACACACAAACACACAGACTGAGAGAGCAAGAGAGTCTGCTTTTCGCTAGCTTCTTTGCCAGTGTTCCGTGACCTCCTTCCCTCTGCATAACAAAGATGGGGAGGGGAGCAAAAGGAACACAGTATTTCTGACTCCGCCTAAAGTAAGGAGCTTCCTGTATGCTGTATAGTTGCACTGGGATGATCACAGGTAGCATGGTGTTAATGTAGCTGTAGCTGTACTCCTTGGAGAACAAGATTGGTCCTTCTATGCTGCTAGGAAAAAGGCCCCAGGCCTTTAATGCATTCTATGTCCAAACCAGTGGGTAGATTAGTGGCTCAAAAAGGTACATTCTACTTGCATAGAGATCAGAATCCTGTTATGCCCTGCCTTTTGCTTTGAGCCTCTACGATAAAAGGATAACTGCTACATGCCCACAGATGTTGGCCCACTGTTCACAAACATTCCAGTGCCTTCTGCCACTGGGATTGCTTCCAAACATAACCAATATGTATGCCAAGCATTGATGTATATAAAATCAGGGTACCTTGTGGACAAGATAGAAGTTCAGGATCTATTCAGTTCTCCTAAAAATTGTGCAGGTCTAGAGAGTCCCAGTGCAGTAAAATGCGCTCACATCTGTTTGGCTTGATGATGCCAGGCTTTTTGCTACCACTGTCCAGGAAACCCAGTTTCCTGCTACTGGAAGAGCTTAGGAAACTCTTCTGTATGTGGAGGGATCTTGTATGTGTATGTGGTTGTAACCTGAGTGTGAATGCCTGGTGCTGCAGAAAGAAGAGATCCAGCTCTTCTTGAATTACAGTTCACCCTGCAGAAGTAGTCCCTGGAGTGAAACCAAACAGCTCTCTGCCCTTGACCTTTAGAATTCTGTTAAACTATCTCCCAAATCTTTCCTGCAGAAAGCTTAAAGCTTAGAAGTATTCCAAAGTTATGAGAAATTCTCTAGGACTGAGAACTGGTGATAGTATCTCCCCTGACAAACACTGATCTTGGAGGAGTGCGTTGTGTGGGTGGGTGTGTTGGGTGTTGGTAAACTCGTAGCTGTCTCAGAACTGAAAGCCACTTTGAATGAACTTTATCTCTGTCACTCTTGTGAAGTTATGAAATGTGGGTTTTAAAAGGGCACAGCCAAATCTTCTTTCTCCTGCTTCTGCTACAAACTGTTGCTGTTGCTTCTATGTTCAGGCACTAACTTCTGCCTCTTGGCAATCAATGGATGAGAAACTTCCCTTTTTATTTTCTGTACCTGCATGAGACACTCATGGCTTTGTTTGGCTGCACCTCAACACAATCAAAAAGAGAATGAGATTGGGCATTGAAAGCTGTGTACATTGTCAAGTTTGTGTGTGCATGAATGAAAGTGTGTAAGAATGATAGCTTTAAAGGGAAAGTAATTTTCACAACTGTTTTCCTAATATAGCAGGAAGCTTGAGGGAAATGTGGATGTATTCTCTTCTTCCCAAGACTAATCTTGGTCACTCCTTCACTCATTTTTGTATGGACTGTGTGAAAAATCACGAGTGCCTCATTCAGATTGACTGTTCTTGACATTTTTTTGGTCTTACTGTCACCCTTTTGCCAAACAGTGCCCTCAGAGAATACTGTACACAACCTTACAGCAGAAAAACATAACCTCTCTTTTCCTTCCCTTCCCCTCTTTCTAACAGATGTGAAAAACCAAGACGGTGAGCAGCAGAGAAGAAAGGGGCAGGGGAGGGTGGATAACCTTGGTTCTGGAGCCTGATTCTCACCTGGTCAAAAACACTAATCCAAATGGACACTAAAATGAAGGATCAGTAGAGCACAGCACTTTTGAGTACAGATGATGGACTCAGGAAGGAACATTCCCTGAAGACCCGCACAGGATTCGCCTTTTGGATTTGAACTAGTTTGATATACAGAACTTTCCTTCTCATGCTGCTAAATAATAGAGCCAGGGAGACTAGAATGGTGTATGTTTTGGGACGCCCATATTTACCTAATATATATGTGTGTGTGTGTGTATATATATAGATATATATATATATATAGATATACATATATATTCTGACTCTTAAATCCTTGCTAACATTATTGGTGTCTTCACTGGATATACTCAACTGCTGTGGACACAGGTGGGCTACTTGGGGCATAAAAGCAGCTATGACTGGACTTCAGCCAAAGTGCTGCATATATTATCTATCCCTTGCTGATTTTCGAGAGCATGCTGCTCCACCAACTTCATTCCCTGCAATTCTGTAGAGGGAGACATTTGTACCAGAGAGGAGGAAGCAGGGGATTCCAAAGATGACGCCTTGAAATGTTATGGGTCAAAGGTCAAGGAAATGACTCAAGAAGCTGGGACTGAGGATTCCATCAACATCCCTTCCCCCTCCCCTAAATTCTTTGCCCCTGTTTGTCTTGTGACAGCCTGCTTTGCTGGGACATGAGAAACTGGTGTATGGTGGTTGGTTGTTTTTTTAAAATTGACTTGCTGCAAGAGCTCTGCCGTGGATATAAATTCTGGCCTTAATGATGGGAAGTGGCTGATGTAAGACCTTTTCAGTTTGAGGAAGCGTCACTGGAATCTTCAATCTTCCATCCCTGATGGCTACTTAAACAAAGGATATATGGCTTTGGCAGTACATGGAAGCAAGAATGGGGACCGGTGCATAGCCAGGCAATAGAACAGCACTGTCTGCAACCATCATGTACAGAGCTGCCACTGAAGAGCATCCCAGATGCTTATGGAACATCTCCTGAAAGGGATATTAATCAAAAGTATATATGTATAGTATGGTGGGTGTGAGTGAGAGTCTTGTGTGTGGGCTGTATATATACACAACTACAGAGGCATTTTTTTGTGCCTTTAAAGAGTTCAAAATTGGCTACTGAGCTTTTAGGCCTACTTCCTGTCTCTAGATGAGAGCTTATGTCTAGTGTTTTAAACTCGTTGATATTCTTGAGTAATTGTAGCCTATGAATGTATGGAGAGGGTGTCCTTTACTAGAGCTATTTAACTATTTCTATAAAATATTTCACCACTGTCATTGTGGGATAGCGTGGCCTGTTCCACCGAGAGCTTTGAAGTATTCAGCTACAACAGATGTTTATTGAACAAGATCTATGAAGCATAGATCTGACAGGCAAAAACGCATGCTTTGTTCTCTGTTAACTGGTTTTAAAAAAATATCAGAGTTGGCAATAGGCTTTGCTTATATTCAAGAAGTAAGCTCTCATCTGGACAGGCTGTCTACATAGGCAAAACCCATTTTAGAGTCTTATGAAATAAACTGTCCTGAACATGTGCCATGTGGAATTTTTTAGGCCTTAGCAAAAGTTTTGGGTTGTTGAATACTTGGTGCTGTAAAAGTTCTGAAGACACTCTTCTGAGCTGGCTGTACTACATAAATTTAGCCTTAATGCAACCAACCCAAATGTTTCTAAACAAGCTGCTTCTGCACTAAAATATTAAGCACATTGGTATTTGGAGCTTGTTTAAAGTTGGTAGAGTTTCTGTATGGCTAGTATTTTAAGACTTTCCAGGGCTTGAATTGCCCAGTTCCCTTTATATTAGAATCCAGTTCCCGATTTGTAAAATCAGACACAGCCATTAGCCATGAGGAAACATTAATGTTTGTTTATTGCCTGCAATCTTGAGGACCATATTCATAATTGCCCCAGCAAACCTGTCTGTATTTTACCCTCAAGACTGCATCAAAAGCCTTCCAACTTTAAAAAACTGACAAGAGCACCATTTTGACACTTAAGTGGCCTAGCAGCCACCTTGACGTGTGTCATTTGGCATAAGTGCTCTTGTGGGATGCTCAGTGCCTTGCAAAGTAAAGCACTTTGGTGTTTAAAGTACCCTAAACCACTAGCCACATTAAAAGCTCCCAGAAGGGAGATAGGTGGGGTATGTTCCACAAGTGCTTGAAGCCGGCTGACAAGATGGTTCTTTCTTTTTGCTTTGCCATCAAAGTGTTATTATAATGGACCTCTCTGATTGCTTGGCAAGCACCACATTACAGTCTATGGACAGAATCCACTGGTAGCCTTTTGGTATGTGCAGTTTTAGTGGAATTGAAGTGGGTGTGTGTGTGTGCTCTTGCACAATAGCCTTGCATTGTAAGTTATCTTACAAAGGCAGATTTCACATTTCCTGTCAGATTGTACCTGGCATCTTGGCTGTTGTAGGGGGATTCTGCTATGCACAAGTGCAAATGTAGATGTGTGCAGTGCATATATTTAAAGTTAGGAAAAATTGAAAAATCAGTTTTTATGTGATGTATGTGAAATACACTGGTGTACAATGTGTGCTCACATACACCCAAATAACATTTTATGTGTCTTTAGAGGCCCGTAACCAAAGATATATGCATAACAGTAGGCTGACTGCATGCATGTTATCTGTCTGGTTGATCAAAAATTGGTCAATGATTTTAGCTTTGAAAACACTGATCACTTTGGAGGGAGGCTGAACTGTAGTTTTCTCTTCCTTACAGGAAGGAGGATACCCCTGGATTCTGCTCCCACTTTACCACAAAACTGGCACTATCCAGACTGGCAGCGTGTTTCTGTTCTGTGCTGCACACCTATCTCAAGCCAGTGTCTAGAGCTGCTTATGCAGCATTGAATCCAGCAGTCTAGTGCTGGAAACTGCTCAGCCCCCTTTTGTACACATGAAGGCTAACTTCCATAGCACCTTTTCACTCTGGACTTGGGCATGTCTTTGGTTCTGGATTTGGCTTTTTTTTTTTTTTTTTAAACAAGCTAGTTTTGGTCTGTGTCAGAATGCTTGCAGCGTCTCAACTTTTTCCTGACTGGCAAAATACCATCTTAAAATTTGACTTGTGATCAACCACTATAAATTCAACCTTCCAGCCAGTGGCAAATGTTGTGTGCATTGTGGATGTATGGATGAGTGTGTATGTGCAACTGAAATGTGTATATATATATATATGTTCATGCTGTGGGAGATGACAGTGTTCTTATATACTTGTTTAATATCCCTTTTTAAAATTAGAAATTAAAAATAATTTAATTAAAAGTAGGGATTTTTCAGTATTCTTTGTTAATATTTAATTTCGCTATTTATAAGCTGTACCTCTTTTTTTTTGTACTGTTGTGTATAAAATGTTAACTTTCCTGTTCCATCCCATCTCTCCCCAATTGTTGGCAGAGTCAGTAGCATGTTATGATCAGTTATTTAATATCTCTAACATCCCCCACACACATTCCTTTTGAGACAGAACTTAGATATACATCTACATACTATATATATATTTGGCTATATATATGTGTATATATAAATATATATATTTATGTATATGTGTGATTTGGATTAAATACACTACAATTTTTATATATGTAAAAAAACCCCAAGGAATATAGAAAATTTTACACCCTGAATCTTTTTTAAAATTTTAATATTATCGTTTTATTTATTGGTGCTACTGTTTATCTGTAATAATTGTGGGGAAAAAGATATTAACATCACATTGTGTCTAGTGGATTTTTTCAAGATATTCCGTAGTACATATTTATTTTTAAACAAAAAATAACAAATATATCTTTAAAAAACAAAACACAGTCTATGACCGACAAACTTCTTTTTGTATTAAAGAATTTAATTCTGACATGGTTTTCCTTTTTGGGGGGCTTTTCTTTTACATCTTTTTTTTCTTGTGTTTTGAACTGATTTTGCTAATCAGGTATGAAGAACAGATGGAATATGCAAATCAGAATATATGGGGGAAAGGATCAAAGTTAAGAAGCACTCTTTTGGAATATGCAAAGCCTGTAGCCAAAACAAAACCAGACTGTGGTTGTAATAAGGGTAGTCTAATTTCAGGATGTATGGTTTATCTTACGTATGTACCCATCTGTATATGTTGCTCTTTACATAGAGGCAAAAATTACATAGCAATGCAACCACTTTGTCTTGCCAATAGCCAGCTATTTATGAATGTTACTAATAAGTTCCCTGTAGTACTGCTCATTTGATCGCAAGCTGCTGGTGGCAACTTTTGAGAGTATATGAATTAGCATACTGTTCTCCTCTCAGCAGTATGGTTTCCCTCTTTTCCAATTACTTTTGTACAGCTATTTTTGGTAGTGATGGATTGAATGTAGTGCTGTGGTAATGTTAAAAAGAATGTTGCTCCAGTTCTTTAGAAATGATCATTTGTAGACGAGACAGCCCATGGTTGTCATTTCCATTTGGTCCAATACTGGCCCTAGGTTTTGTGAGTGTTCGTCAAATCCTAACCCAATATGACTTGTATATAAAATAATTATATAACTAAGGCATGGATCACTGTGGCTAGATCTAACTGAACCAGGACTGGATGCAACTGACTCGCTAGCTGAAGCTGGGCAAAAGCACTCCAAGCTGCCACAGCCACCCGGCTTCTAAGGTGACCACTGTGTTAAATGGTACTCTTTAGCTGTGAACCTGACTTTTCAGAGGGAGTGTAACATCATCCAAGACGGGAGATCACACATCATTGGTCAGCCTTTCTACTAACTTGGAGAACCTCTGTCTTGTCAGAATTGTTTCAGCTGCTATATTATACTATCATCAGTTTGGTTGGGACACATGGGTTGTTTTAAGGCATATGCCACTTTCTTCATTTCATACTATTTTCTCTGAGAGGAATTTACAGTGTGAGAGCTTTCTGGTTTGTTCTCTCTCCCTATTGGAGAGGAAAGATGGAGTGAGAGAAGGAAAAGAAAAGAACTAACCATGACCGCTCACATCAAACTGTTCTCAGCAGAGTAACTTCCAACAGTTGTGTGGAAAACGGAAATTCAGAAGGTCAGTTTGCTCACCTCTGCATGAGAAGCTGCACTCCTAACATTCTGTCAAAAAGGCACAAGCATCATCCTGGTCCCCTTTTAGCTATCACTTTAAATACCTCTATTGTAAGGATTTAGCCAAAAATTAATTTTAAAAATGATACCCATGTTGGTCATTTCAGTTTCATGATTCCAGTATCTCATTTCCAGTGTAAACATTCTCGTACCTGACACCTCAGTAGGGTTGCCAGATCTACTTACCCTCCCAGTGTTGGGGGAGGAACCAGCACTTGCCTCTTGGACAGCCTTGGCTCCCAGGATGGCGCAATGACATTACTTCTGGTAGTGATGTTATCATACAGGCCATGGGAGTGCTCTTGAGCTTTATGCCATGCCAATTTAGACCTCGAATCAGCCTGGTGCAAAGCCCGGGAGTGTTCCAGCACCTTTACCCCTGCTGGCCAGGTGGGTGATGGCAGATGGAGGAAGCTGGGAGTGTAGATCCCCTGCCCCCACTTGGGGACCAACAACCCTACATCTCAGGCCTCTTGTGACTGTCTATATCTCTAGACAATTTGCCAATTATATATAAAACTTACATAAAACTATTAGCCTTCCAATTTCCTCATAATATCTGCTTCTTGGAAATGTATTTCCAGTTATGGACCCTCTTGTAGGAACTCATTTGACCACAGACTTTCCTAACCATGGTCAGACCAGAGCTGCAAAACAGATGGTATGGTAACCTTGATCTTTTTAAGCAGAATATTATATTGCAAACTCATTTTCCAGGGGCTATTTTGCTTTCACCTCTAGCCTTCTGATATTTATACTTTTTAGGGGCTGCTTTCGCTGAAAAAAAAATCTGTTCTTGTTTAGTCCTAGATTTGTTAGTTCTTCAGCTAGCTGTTGTACATCCCAGTCAAGTCTGGTATCTGATTTGGCTTTGGCATTTGCAGTGCAGTCTTAAGCAGAATTGCATGCTTCTAAGTCCATTGGTTTCAAAGGATTTAAAAATGTAACTCTGTTTAGGATTTTGCTATTGGTAACCTTAGTAGATAACTAGAAGGACAGAGACATTATGTTCCTCTTGACACCTCTCTCCTAAACTGTTCAGTGGCCTTTCATACTGTCAACCAATATATTCTTCTGGGGTGGTACTGGGAGGTTCCATGCATTGTTGCCCTCTGTGGTTGGGCTATTGTTTTAATTATTGCTAGTCTTCATTCTGCTAGGAACAGTGTTGAGTATTTTGCAATGAAAAGGAAAATTAAAAATTAATAACTAGTTGAAAAGGAAGACGGGCAGGCCATAATTACTGGTCATTGGTAACCTGACTAGTGTTCTCTCCCTGCCCCCTTTGGCATATATTGGGGTTGACATAAGTAAGACTTATTGCCAAAAAATGAGACTCTTTCCTAGGTCAAAATGAGGTTCAGATGTCCAGACCCTCTGATCACTTTTTTTGCTTTACTAGGGGTCCTGAGAAGCAAAATATGTAGAAGGATGATAGGAACATTCCATGTTATCTCCATTAGTGCAGCCATGGCTCCTGGTAGAAAGTGCCCAAAGAGGAGGGAGGTTTGCTCTTCCATTGCTAGAAGAGCTGCTTTAGCCAAGAGAGTGCTGTAGCAAGGAGCATCTCGAAGGCATTGCCTTCCCATCTTCAGAAGCAATGTTGGTTGCAAGTGTGCTTCAGTCCAAGTGAGGTGAGGGTGGTTCAGTTGTGTGTCTGCACTTTTTGTAAAGCTTTGTCAGTCTCAGGGTTTCGGATTTATTAATGTGCTTGGGGTGGTGGTGGTTGAGTTTACGTACGACATTTGAGTTGTAGTTCTACATATACTTACTATCATCGTCTGTAAGCCACTTTGAACAAAGGTATGTTTTTTTTCTGAATAACCAGCTACACAGGTGGCTGAACTTCTGTTTGGGGCTGTTTGGATTCATTAGTCTTGAGTATGGAATGAATTTATCTGCCGACTATGTAGGCTAATCTCACTCTATTGCTACTTGTGTGCTCCCCTAATCCTGGCTGCTACCTGAAAGCTGCCTGTGGTTCAGCCCAGTTAGAGGAAATGGGGTAGAGGCAGATTTTTGTGGGGCAGTAGCCTCTATGCCAACCAGGACCCAGAACAGCTAATGACTTCAGCTTTGGCTAGTGTACCAGCTGCAAACTTTCTTGGTGAGAAAATGGCTTGCATAAAGTTATTAATACTCTACTTAAATTATTGTAATATTATCCATAGGGTTGCCTTGAAGACATCACAGAAACTTGCAGAACCAAAACGTTGCAGCCAGGGTATTTACAAGAGCGTTCTTGAACTACAAGATCTTAAGCTTCTGGTATGCATCCAAATACAATTAAAGCACTAAACAGCTTGAAACAAGGTTATCTTCTCCCATATCGTTCCTTTCACTAAGATACCTTGACAAGCCCAGCTCTGGGTAACTCCTGGGTTGAGATGGGTGCCTGCAACTTTTTTTGGGTTGTGTGTGTGTCTTTTCCAACAAATTTGTTTAAAAAACTTCCCATGAGAGTTGTCTGCTAGCATTTAAAACATTTTGTTTCAGATTGATAGTTAATTAAACGGGAGATACTTACTTTGATACTATTTCCTGATCCAACCAAAGTTCAAGTCCTAGCTGATACTTATCCAACATAAGGTCCACTCTAAAAGCTCGCTCCAAGTCACAGCCATAATTATTTATGGAGACCGCTGCCACCCTATCTAGAGCAGTTGAGAAGTTTACCTTCCTTTAAATATTTTAGTGTTTTTGTATTGCCTGCATTTTTTAAAAAAAACATTTTACTTATTTACAGTCTACCTTTCTCACTGAGACTCAAGGCGGATTACACAGTGTAAGTCAATACAATCAACAGCTGTAGGGTTGCCAGGTTCAGCTTGGAGAAATCCTGGAGACTTGGGGGGTGAAGCCTGGAAAGGGTGGAGTTTGGGGAGGGGGAAGAACCTCAGTGGGATATAATGTCATAGAGTGCACCCTCCAAAGCAACCATTTTCTCCAGGGGAACTGATCTTTGTCACCTGGAGATCAGTTGTAATTCTGGGAGATATCCAGCTACCAGCTGGAGGCTGGCAACCCTAAACAGCTGGGACATTCAATAAACAATACAATAGAACTTTAAAAATGAACAGAAATCTGATACAGAGTTGAAACAAAAGGCAAATTGACACAACATATTAAACAATGTGCAGAAGCTCTCCAACAGGAACATAATTATGCTTATTTTATGCTATATTATGTATATATATTTCAAATTAAGCATTATATTTGATTCTGCGCAGTTCCTCTCCCCTGCATCTTAGAATTGAAAGGATGTAATGGAACCCAAGTCTATTAATCTCATCTACCGCAAAAAGGCCCTACTCCCCAAGTTGCCTGCTTAATAGATCAGTCTGTGCTATCAACGCAACACAGAGTCCCAACAGACGCCACTGCAAGTTTTATGTTCTTACTGAGTCTCAAACTACTAACTCACAAGGTATAAATGGAACTCTCTGTCTAGGGCAGTGATGCTCTGTATTCTTGGTGTTTGGGGGGCCAATCAGTGGGAGGGCTTCTAGTGTCCCTTCCCCACTGGCAGACCTCCTGATGACACCTGGTCTTTTGGCCGCTGTGTGTCACACACTGTTGGACTGGATGGGCCATTGGCCTGATCCAGCATGGCTTCTCTTATGTTCTTAACTCCTCCCCATCACATTCCCCAAACAGATAAAGTGTGCTCAGTAGAAATATCTACCAGCTCCCCGTCCCTAAACTGAGTATGTATTTAGTAATACTGCTTGCTGGACCAAGAATTTTCAGTTAACTTAATCTGTTACATCACATTACACAATATGCATTGCAACACACAGATGCAAACCACAATGAAATATTACAACAAAATGCCTGATACTGATTTCATTTTTTAAAAGAGAAGCACATTTCCAGCCCTTGTCTGAGAAATGTAATGGCAATATGTACAAAAATTATAGCGCTAGTACAGTGCATTAAGATTGTCAATGTAAAACATCTGAGTCATTCCTGGTAATACACTAATATATACTTTAAAATGCATCCTAAGCACACTTACTAGGAGTAAGTCTTTTTGAAATCAGTAGGGCTTACTGGAACATGTTATGCAGGCTGTGGAATGTATGCTTTAAATGTACACATTGGGTGCATTCCAGTCAAAGGCAATCTCATTTTGCAGTGTTACTCTAAGTATGTTTATGCAGCATTATGTACTGTGATAGGATTTACTGCCTATTAAGGATTTCAGTAAGATATTAGCCTTTTTCACTTTTTACATTTTTGGCACGCCTGTCTCATGAACGGGATGAGTGTTTGACTCAGGAAGGATCCTCCCAGTATACACACACCATTTGTGCAAATAGGGCAATGTGCATATTTTCAAGCTTCAATACATAAGAATACGTACTCTTCATAAACCTGGGTTGCTGTTTGCATGTACCAAGTTGAGAACTACACACATCACCCCATTCACACAGAAGAAGATTGTGTCTGGTGTCCTTTCCTGGTATATGAGGTAGAGTTGCTATTAAAAGAGGATTTAAAATGCTCAACTTTAGCTTGGGTATGTCTACCAGTGATATATTTTAAGCATGATTCTTGATGACTAACTGCTTACCTTTGTTACTGTTAACTGCGATATCAAATCTTGTGTCTTGTGCAATGGTTTACAAGTCTTAGGGTTAAAAAAATACATTATTAATATAGTGTTACTGCTGCCTGGTCAAAGGAGTGATACTTTATAATGGGTTGAAGTCTCATGCAGCTGGAGTCTACTCAGAAAAAGACACAGTTCAATGGGACTTTCAAATAATCATAGTCTTGTTGCTTTAGAGCTGGGAAGGTAATATGGGGTCTCTAATTTGATCCCAGATTTGGTCATTCAGAGATGACTTCTGTATTCTGAACTACTATTTAGGTAACCTGGGGGGAGTCAGGGAAGAGCTGAAGTAGGGTTGCTAGTCCCCCGCTGGGGGCGAGGGATCCCCTGCTCCCACCCTCCACCCCCTGCCCCCGCTTACCTGGCAGGTGGGGGAAAAGTCAGGGAACATGCCTCCTGGGTGGTATGGTGCACTCCTGCGCACTATAGTAGGCTGATTTTGGCCCGAATCGAGCTCAATTCGGTGCGAATTGGGCCACCACAGAGTGCATGAGCATTCCAGGGCCTGTTGCACCAACCCGGCAATGTTCCTGCACTCCACAGTAGCCCAATTTGGACCGAATCAGGCTGCTGCAGAGCACAGGAGCATTCCAAGGCCCATCATGCTCAGGGCCAGCGTGTCCATGGAGGCGGGTCTGGCAGCTGCCTTGAGTGCGAGGGCACTGGGGGGCGGGGGTGCATGCTGTGGAGCTGACAGCAGCAGTGCTGGTGGCTGAGCGGAAGGGCTGGGAAGCCGTCCGCGCACCACCTGCCATGCCTGGCCCACAGCTGCTGCACCTGGGCAGGAAAGCATGCTGGCGGTGGCAGCGCAGGGCAGTCTAAGTGGGCAGTATCACAGTACTCCTGCTCAGTTGCCCTGTGATGCCGCTGCCACCTGCACAGAGCTGTGGGCCAGGCACTGCAGGCGGCCGGGGCGGCATGGGGCAACTGAGCGGGAGGGCTGGGAGGCCACCCGCATGCTATCCCAGCTTCCTGCCGTACCAATGGGACTGGCTCGCACCGACATGCTGCGTGATGATGTCACATGCAGTGACATCATCACGCAGTCCAGGTGCGCATGTGTGTGGGGGCGGCACCAGCCCTGAAGCTGCCCCCAGCCTCAGGCGCCAGAAACTGGCACCAGCCCTGATAGCGCTGTCCCGGCAGTGCTCCCGTGCTCTGCAGCAGCCCAATTTGGCCCAAATCTCGCCCAATTTGAGCCGAATCCAACTGCTGCAGTTGCACCACCCAGGCAGCACTCCCATGCTCCGCAGTGTCCCAGTTTGGCCTGCTATGGAGCGTGGGAGCGCTCCCAGGGGCAGCACATGGCCTGCATGATGATGTCACTTCCCAGAAGTGATGTCATCGTGCAGGCTGGGAGTGAGTGCAGCTCTTAGGTAAGTGCCAGGTCTCTCTCTCACCTCCCATCTGGAGGGTAAGGGGACATGGCAACCCTAATCTGAAGGGAGGAAGATGACAAAGAAAGGAAGCATCTCCTTTATGATGAAATAAGATAAGGAGGAAAGTCCATGCAGTTCTGAGTAGAAAGGGGTGTGTATGAGAGAGAAGGACAAGTACAGGAAACTAAACGAATGTGGCCTGTGGCCTGTGAAGCTGCAGGATGATATAGGATAACTGTGCCTTAGCAGTGTGGGTGTGGTGCTTATAATCTCTTCAGCCTGGAGCATGTACAGGGAACTCCACCCTTGTGCTCTTATGAAATCTTTTCTAGTCTATCTTCACTATATTGTCTTGAGAACCAGAAGTGTCCTGTTTGGGTTTGCAGGGATGCTTGGAACCCTCAGTTTTATGTGCCATTAGTGCCAATGTGACTTCCTGGTTTTTACAAATTTTGATAGATATTAGGAAATTTTTAAATTGTATATACTTATATGCTTCATGTTTCAAATGGTTGTAAAAGGTGCACTTAAATTTTATGGTTAACGTACTGGCCAAGTGCTGTAATAATAATAAAGACGACTAACAGTGCTAATGTGTTGATAGCCTGAGAGTAACTACCTTGTAGCCTCACTGTGCCATCTTGGTGGGTCATAATCCACAGTGCTTAATTTTACAGGAGATTCCCAGAGAATTTCAGGTTTACTGCTGAATCTCTCTTTGATGTTAATGGCATCAAGTGATCACAGGAAATGTGAGGGGATTATGGAGACCCCATGAAGTTCCTTCACAAACATTAATCTAGTTTAAACCCTTTCTTACTTTTTCCAGGTTCCAGAAATCCTAACTTCTGCCACCTCCACGAGTAAATCTACTGTTTCATACTATTTCCTATTCCCATTTTCCAGTGTTGTGATCTTAAAAATTTTCTGAAGGGTGTGTTCCCCTGGGTTTTTTTTAGGACACTGATGGGGGGTGGCTGGGCTCTGAAAGAAGAACAAATTGTGTGAACTGTGGTATACATGGATTCCCTAGATAGGTATGCCACATGGCTATGTCTAACTGATGTATACTATTTCATCAAGTTAGGCTGGCAAACTATGGATATGAAATGGAAAATTTCATTCATGTTACTGACCCCCATTTGACAACTGTACCTTAACTGTTTCTCCTGGTCATAACTTGCCTTCTAAATAAAGGAATGCATAATATACAACTAAATTCATTAAAAAACCGATAATCTGACAAGGACTGCTATTCAGGAATTGGTCTGGTCCCCCCTTCCCCAGAATGGTGTTTGCCTTTGATAGTTGCATGATGCCTCAGTACATAAACCTGCCAGAAATGTTGCAACTGTTGAACATCTTTTTGTCATACAGCTTTTAAAGACAGAGGAACTCTGCTAGAAACTATGATAACCATACATATCAAGGGTTTTTTTTAAAAAAAACCAAACCGTTATATTTGTTCTTCCATAGAGTTTGCAGCATTCTCTTGCCTGATTAATGATTGGGCCCATACCCTCATAAGTGTCACAAAAAACAAGCGAACAACCAGAGGAGAGACTAGAGTTCCCTGATCAGTTCTTCTGCATCTTCTTTAAAAGTAATGGGTCAGGGGCATGGTGTGGGGAGGGCAGGTGGGGTTCCCTTATTCTGCAATTTCTTGGGTGGAAACGGATCTCTGTGAGCAGCTCTTAGCTTCAGGAAGAGGAAACATGGACAGGTTGAGGATCTCCAGGGTCTCAGCTAGTGTGTCCATATAATTGCTGAGCAACCACCACTAAGTAAAGACCCACAGTGGACTCTGTAACTATTAGCATGTACCTCAGGAGAGCATGAAGCAAGGCATCTTTAACAGAGGCAACCTGGAAACATTATTTGACTAATGAGCCACAGGTTAAAATGTCTGGTTATGAACTGACTGAATGGTTTGCATATAGCTTTTAAATTATAAAACAGGAATATTATTATCTTAATCTGCCTCACCAGATCAAGGAATGCTTATTGTGGTGATTGTGACAATTGTAAAATATAAATTATGCTTTATAAAGGGTCACAAATGAAAGACCAAATTCTTTCAAATAAATTAAAAATTAGTAAAAAAAAAGCAACTCAATTATTTTCACAGATCTATTTGACTTATAAGCTATTTTCATACCACTAGGTTTGTCTAGATACTGACTGATTCTTAAATACTCAGAAATGCTTCACTGTTTGCCTCTCTATTCTCATATTTAGTTTTTTAAAAAAATGAGCAACAAGTTGCTGCCCCTTTACCCACTGACTATTCAGTCTCAATGTTATTGGAAGAACTTTTTGACCAGAAGAATGTGCCTAGTAGGTTATAGTTTTATTTACTCTTTTACTAATCCCACCCCTGAATGTCTCACTACAGAGCTGAGAGGACACAAGAATTTCAAGAACCAACTCTCCAAGCATAAGCACAGGAAAGCAGCCCTCTGTACATAGCACTTGCTTATATGTTTGTTGTCCTTGATGAAAAGCCTAGAAAGCTAAGGGCCAAAGTAGACATGATGGCATCCATGGCTCTGACCCATGGGCACTGCCACCATTTAAAAATGATTTAAAAATGCCACGAGGAAGCACCACAGGCTGTGGTGCTCTGGTTCCCTATTTTTCAAGTGCTGAAACAGCCGGGGGGGGGGGGGAGGTGTGGCCATTTTGGCACTTGAAAAGATACTTGGGGGGGGGACACAAAAGGGCCTCAGCCTGCTGTGTTGCATTTTTAAATCAAGAGATTTGGTGGTGGCATCCATGGATCAGATCCATGGATGCAGTCACGTCTAGTTTGGCCCTACTTAAAGGGACAGGAAACAACAACAGTGCACTTTTATACTGCTCTTTTAGATAGATTAGTGCCCTGTCAGAGTGATGAACAAAGTCAGTGTTATTATAATCTCTACAATATGGTTGGGGAGTTGGGGCTAAGAGGAGGGGCTTACCCAAGGGCACCTGCTGAGCTAGGGTTGCCAGGCCCCCTCAACCTCCCAGTGGGGGATAGGGGCCTGGCACTTACCTTGGGGGGAGAGGGAGGTGCGTGTGAGCAAAGCAAAGCATGCGCACGTGCCCCCACAAGCACAATGATGTCACTCCAGGAGTTATGTCATCACGCGGCCCCTGGGAGTGCTCTCAAGATCTGCAGGGGCTCAAAACTGGCCCGATCCGCGCTGAAACAGGCCCGTTTTGAGGTGCTGTGGAGTGCAGGAGTGCTCCTGTGCTCTGCAGTGCCTGAAAATGGGCTTGTTTTGCAGCAGATCAGGCCCATTTTGAGGCGCTGCAAAGTGCAGGAGTGCTCCTGCCCTCTGCAGCACCTGAAAACGGGCCCATTTTGCTGCGGATCAGGCCCGCTTTGGGCGCTGTGGAGTGCAGGAGTGTTCCTGTGCTCCGCAGCACCTCAAAATGAGCCCAATTTTGGCCGAAAAGTGTCCATTTTGAGGCGCTGCAGAGCGCAGAAGCACTCCCATGCTCCGCAGCAGCCCCAATCCGGGCCAAAACTGGCCCGGCCCCGGCACCTGCTGCACATGGGAGCATGCAGCGTTGCAGGGGAGCGTGCATGGAAGGAGCATGCCCCCCCAGCTGGTTAGGTAAGTGGGAGCGGGGGGTGGGAGCGGGGGATCCCCTATCCCCACCTGGGGTCTGGCATCCTTATGCTGAGCTCATGGCCATAGCAGAATTTGAACCAGCAGAGTGCTGATTCACAACCCAGCCACTTAGCCTCTATGCTACAGCAACTTGTCCCTCTTTGTAATATATTTTCTTGTTAGTTGCCAGCTAGTGGTCAAGTGGTAGATATGTTTTGTTGACTATTGATGCTGGGAAAGGGGTTTTTAGTTTAGGCTTTATTGAAGATGGATGCTTGGCTTAATCTTTGTGTGCTTAAGTTAAATAAAGCTAATTTATATCCCTAACCTGCTGGTGTAAACTTTAAACTTTACATGGACGATGATAAATGGCTTCACCTGCTTCTCTACACTGTGGAAGTAGAAATACAGTATGGCTATCTTAATATGATTGCCAGTTCTGGTTTGGAACTTTCTTGGGTGGTGGAGCTACTAGAGGGAAGACATATCTGGTGACATCATAGCCAAGTACAGTTGTGCTATACAGAAGAACTCCACTCAGAGGATCCACCAGTAAAGATGGAGGTGCCACTAAAACGTCAACTTAAAATTACGAAGTACATTGAGAGGCTAACCGCCTACAACTCCGGTTTCCACAAATGCAGGTAAACATTCTGCTGAGACACTTTCAGAAACTGGAACCCCAAAGAAAGCAGGTGATGACCTAGGACTCGGAGCATTAGCAGTTCTGCTCTGCTGTTCAACAAGAACTCTTAAGCCTGACGAAGAGAGCGGTGGTTCTCGAAAGCTTATGCTACAAATAAGTTTGTTAGTCTTCAAGGTGCTACTGGACTCTCTACAATTTTGCAACTACAGACTAACGCGGCTAACTCCTCTGGATTCTAAGCCTTAGAACTTCTAATACTGGGTTTATAGGTATGTGGGTTTTGCTTGGGAATATAGATATATTCTTGATAGTTCTTTCTAATAGTATGTTATACCCTGACTTTTTAAATATGTTCTTTCTGATTTTCCTTTTCTTCTCCCCCTACCCTTTTGTATTACAGTACATGTTATAAACTGTAAAGGGGAGAAGCGTAATATAAGTTTCTATTAGTTGTGGCCAAGTGGCAGATAATTGTTGAGCTCTCAGACTAGGCATGCTCCTGAGGAAGGTGGGGTTAGTTGAGGCCTTATCCAACATGGACACCTGGCTGAGGCTTTGTGTGCTGCAGTTCAATTAAAGGAGATTTATACCCTTGACCCACTGATGTGGACTCCAAACTTTACCATCTTAAATTCTGTTCTATAGGGGCTTGGAATCCAAGAAAAAAACTGAAGAACTCTGCTTAGCACACACTTTCCCATCAATCCCGTGTATCTAAAGTGGCATACGTAGCACACTTTTCCCCATGTATCTAAAGTGGTATGCATATATTTAAAAGGATAGACTTTATAGTCTGGCTTTTTATATTTTTCCTTCATTAGGGTACCAAGTTAACTTTTGTTTATGGTAATGCTCAAATACTGACAATGTCATTTTGGTTTCTAGTGTGCATATCTAAACAGCTGGCTATGTAGTAATTTAGTCTTGGGGGCGGGGGAGATCTAGAATAAGGCTAAAATACTTGGCAATAAGCTTAACTGAAAATAGTGGGATTTACAGCCAAAGTGGACACAATGATGCCAGATCTGTATCTCAAAATTGCCACTCAATTTTTGTAAAGCAAGGGCCTGGGGTGATTTAAATGGCTTGAGACTGGTCAGTCTTGCTCAGAATTAGGCCCATGTGCACCTTATTTGTCTTGAGGGGAAAAAAACAACACCTGGAGTTCCATTCACAGAACTCTTCATATCTCATGTAGTGGTACCTATCATCATCTGTCATATCTAATAGTTAACATGGCCAGGTCTGAACATTTAAAGCCAGAGACTGGAGCCATGAACAGACGACAGATCTTTCTACAAACCCAAGAAAAACCCTAGGTTTTCAGAAAATTCTGCAACTGTAAAATACATTGGAGGGTAAAAGTTGCCCCACATAATGGAAGTAACACCTGTAGCTTTAAGAAACAAATGGTCTGGGTGGTCATTGCTAGGCAACAAAAATGGTATTGCCAGCCTCTGTTTCTGTCAGTAAAGGCAGGGGAAGGGTCAGGGCCTTTTCCAGGACTGTTTTGTCCTTTGAGGGAGGATTCACTGAAGTCAAGCCTGGTGGTAATAACTGGCTGAATTAATACAACATGACTTACATGACACATGCAGGCTTGACTGCTGGCTATTGTTCAGCAGCAGCCACCCTTCAAAAGCCAGTGTGGTGTAGTGGTTAAAGTTTTAGAGTTGGATCTGGAAGACCCAGGTTTGAATCCCCACTCTGCCATGAAAGTTCACTGGGTGACTCTGGACCAGTTACACATTCTCAGCTCTACTTGTCTCATACAGTTGTTGAGAGGATAAAATGGAGGAGAATGAGGTAAGCTGTTTTGCATCTCCATTGTGGAGAAGTGCAGGGTATAAATGAAATAATAAATATAGCTGAAGATTGGGGGCAGATAAAAGGTGGGTTAGTTGGTGGATGGGAAGGAGAGAAGGAAAGGAAAGGGGAGAGGGTATGGGGGCTGCCAGGAGGAGGGAAAGAGGAAGTAGTGGGAGGAATGGGATGTAGGGGAAAGTGAGGTCTTGAAAGTTCCCCACCATGTTCCTGAGACTGGATCAGTGGCCAGTACTGCGCAGAATTTTCCCAGGGAGATGCTGCTGGAGGAGGGAAGGAAGAAAAGCTGAAACAGGTGAACAGACAAAGGTAGTGTTGTCAGGTCCCATTACCGGGGAGGGCATCCAACACTCACCTTTTCTTCACACCTTTTCTTCTAGGAAGTGATGTCATTGCGCAGGAGCAAGAATTCGCCCATGCTTTGCAGTGGATCTATTTGGGTCTCAAACAGGCCCAATTGGGGCCCATATTGGCCGGCTGCAAACTGTGGGAATGTACTTAGGGTGCCCCGGGAGGCCTGTTCCCCTGCTGGGTAGGTGAGTGGTAGGACAAACAGGGAAAATCCCACGGGAAACAAAACGATTCAGTACAGAACCATCTCTTCCCACTTATATTTTAAAGTGCAAGTGCTGCTCATTTCATATCCTGTATACTACATGTACCAAACAGTAATTCCATAATTCATAGTGAACATCTCATAAAGAACAATGCACAATAAATATCTCTACAATAACAACAGTCAGAGTTAATTGAATGCAACAAACATCCGGGTGCAATAAAGAGTTCTCTTCTTACAAAAATCCTTATGGTCGTATCTTTTTTTCATAAGTTCTCAAGTTCCTCCGAGTGTAAATGAGCCGATGTAGCGAGGCTGATGGAAAAGTCCTCTTCACGCCCAATCTGGGGCCGGCTATAGTCCACAGATTTCGTGCTTGCTTCCTCAGGAGCGTGCTCTCTATTACAAATATACATTCATCAACTACAATATTCATAACACTGATTGTAATCATATAGCTTACCTTTCCTAATATTATACTTACACATCACACAAGAGGAATGATCACAAGACAAACATCCCGGAACCTGGCGGCGGTATTTTCTAACGCGCGCCAAGTTATCACCACAACCCTCTTCAAATACTATGCTGGTTAATTAGTGACAATCCACTTAAAGAAAAACGCCCATTTTTGCAATGCGGTCACAGATATAATCCTATTCACAACCAACAACTCAAAGTCAACTCACTATTCAGACCCCTCGGTTTGACTGAGTCGAGTTTGAATATCCAAAAAGCCTCCCGACGGAGAAGCTGCGTCTGCATGGGTTCATGGGTATTTTTCACTACTTCCAAGATTATGACTTTAAAGGCATTGTCTAAATGCCCTTTCTCCCTAAAATGTAGGGTTAAAGGCGCCTCCTGAACATTGTTTCGGATCCTTGAAACATGTTCCAGGACCCGTACCTTGATAGGTCTCAAAGTACAGCCGATGTAGAGTAACTTGCATGGGCATTCCAACGCGTAAATCACGCCTTTAGTCTGACAGTTAGCGAAATGGTCAAACACATATCTTTTATCCTTAATTACGACCTCCCTGCCTTCCCATAGATTCTTGCAAATCTGGCAGTGGCCACACCTGAAATTGCCACGTGGAAGCTGATGAGGGTTCTCCCTAATCCGAATGTCAGCATGCACTAAGTCATCTTTAAGGCTCCTTGCAAGTTCCCATATGTATTAATAAACCCATGTACAGATAGGGGTATTTTTTTTTACAGACCTAGGAATCCCCTAGGTTTGCAACAAAATTAAGATTTGTTTTTTAAAAAATTAGAAGCCAGAGGTAGGTGAAAGATTATCTACAAACTTGATGGAAGCCTGAGGTTTTCAGAAAAACCGGAAATCTAAAGAAATTAAGTAATTGCAGGAATTAAATGCCATCAGAAAATAGAAGCAATATCTTTAGTTTTAAGAACGTCTTCTGACATTTTGCAAGCTACATTCTGCGATCTGGGGGCGATTTTTAAGGTTACTAGGCAACCATAACAATATCGCCCAACCTGTAAACCTTGGTTTCTGTCTGTCAAAGGCAGGAGGAGGAGAGATTGAAAAAGGTAAAAATGGAAAGGTGAGAAGGAAGCAGGGAAAGGGGAGAGAAGGAGAAGGAGAACAACAACAAGAGCAACAACTGAAGGAGGGAGGACTGAAAAAGGTAGGTAGGTGAGTGGGAGAGAAGAGGAAGAAAGCCAAAGACTAGGGTGGCAGATAATGATAGATAGGAGGTGGGTGGAAGAGAAGGGAGAGGCTATGGAATTGCCAGGAGGAGGGAAAGAGAAAATAGTGTAGGGAGGAGAATACGAAGAGAAAATGAGATGCCCCCTGTGAGCCCTTGTAGGTTCTCTGCTTCTAGATGCTTAACTATGAATGTTTCTCTGGGGAAATTTCAAGCATATAAGGTACTTTTGTTTTTGCTGTTCCATTTTCCACACTTGGGGATAAACTCACATAAATATTTACCTTCTAACAGTAACTATTTAATTAGCATAGTACTTATTTTCTATTAGTTCCTATATGAGTCAGGTGATGATGTGTCCTGAACCCCTTGGACCCTTGCCTTAAGAGGGGCATTTTTGGGCCTCCACTTTGCTTTTAACATGGGATTAGGGCTAGAAAATGAAGCCTGCATCCTGCTGAAGTTAAGCTAACAGCAGTGGCTCATTATGCAACAGCAAGCTGTGCCAAGGACAAGGTGGTGAGTCGTTAAGCAACAATAGAATGCAGACTCCATAAAGCCCACCTCAGATTGCTTAAGCCAGAGGGCCGTTCTCCCCAAGGACTTGGAGCCCCCTCCCTGAATAATCTGACCATAATTAACGACCCAGTCTCGAAGACAATGAGCAATGGACTGACCACAGCTAGTTACTCCCCTTATCTTTATGACTGTACAGGAAGATTCTTGACCTCTTCTTAATCTTGTTATTCACCCATTTTTATGTCTGTGTTTATCCAAACTTCCTCCAGGAAGCATTTTTACCTTTTATGCAAACTGGGAAAACTCTCCTTTTCAATATCAGCTTCCTCTCCCCTTTAAATCTGAGTGATTCTCCAGAATTAGGTTTTCCGATAGTGTTAATGCAGAGCAGGGTCTAGCAGGTGATCAGCCTTATTATAGACCCATCATCCTCCCAGAGACCGCCACCTGTCACTTCCAGTTTTTCGTCACTTATCATTGCCCCACCTAACGACAACGACGATGTCATTCGATTTATATACTGCCCTTCAGGACAACTTAATGCCCACTCAGAGCGGTTTACAAAGTATGTTATTACTATTCCCACAACAAACACCTTGTGAGGTGGGTGGGGCTGATACAGCTCCAGAGAAGTGACATCATTATGCAGCATCTGGGAGCGTGCCCATGCTCCACAGGGGTCTGGGGGATGCTGCGGAGTGTGGAAGCGCTCCTGCCCTCCACAGTGGCCCCAAATGCACCAGTTTTGGCCCAAACCGGGCTCATTTCAGGCCCAATTCAAACAGCTGCATAGCACAGAATTGCTCCCGTGCTCTGCAGCGGCTCAAAATGGGCCCGATCCTCTCCAAAATGGGCCTGAAACAAGACCGAACTGGGCCAAAACGGGTGCATTTTGGGCCACTGTGGAGGGCAGGAACACTTCTGCCCAATCCAGGCCTGATCCGGGCCAAAATGGGCCCAATCCAGGCAGCTGCAGCACACGGGAGCACGCAGTGCTACAAGGGAGCACACACGGAAGGTGCGCTCCCCTCACTGGCCAGGTAAGCGGGGGCAGGGTGTGATGGGTGGGGGCGGGGGATCCCCCATTTACAGCGGGGGTCTGGCATCCCTACCTGCAATGCACATGTATGTTTCAGGCCAGCAAGGGGATGCCTTTGCCTGCTACAGGATCTCCACAGGTATAGAAATTCAGCTAATAGTTTAATGTAGGGTTACCAGTCCCCCACTGGTAGTGGGGGATCCCTCACTCCACTGCCTGCCTCCCCACCACTCACCTGGTTGGCAAGGGGGGGAAGACACAGGAATGGGCCCCCCAGTTGCACTCATCAGGTGTAGAATGACATCACTTCCCAGGAGTGATGTCATTGTGCTGCCTCAAGAGCGCTCCTGTGATTTGCAGCCGGCTGATTTAGGGGCCAAATTGGGCCTGTTTGGGGCCCAAACTGGCCTGCTGTAAAGTGCATGTGTGCTCCTGTGCCTGCACGATGATGTCACATAGAACTGATGTCACCAGAAGTGATGCCATCATGCAGGTTCATGCATGCATGAGGGACACAAAGAAAGTGATTGCTGGATATCTGCCCTCCCATTGGGAGGGAAAGGAGACCTGGTAACCCTAGTTTAACTTTGGAAGGAATACAGGCAACCCCTTGTTTTCTAGCTTGCTAATGAGTAGCTAACACTTGCACGGCAGAAACATGGACATGGAGGAAATGAGTCAGCCACACTCAGAACTCTACCTTTCTCTTTCTTGCTCTTTCTTTCTTTAAATGGGTGATGTTCCCTCTTGGAGAATTTGCTTGGGTGATATTCCCTCTTGGGAAGTTTATCTGAGTGGCATTCCCAGTCTGTTAAAGGTTTGGAAGAGGAAATCCTCAAGCTTTTCTAATACCCTGCCAGCTGTGTGTGGAGGGTCCATCCTTTAGGCATTTGTTTAGGGTTTTCAGGTTTAAACCTGTGGTGAGGGACAGAGCGCTTCTCCTCATCCAAAAACCCTTGTTTAGATTTGGGTTGAAGGCCTGTAGAGGCTGCAGGCTTTTGGACAATTTGGGACCAGTGTTTCAGGTTGCAATGCAGGCAGAAGTAGTGACTCCTTGGCCTGGAGATTTCTCCCCCCCCACCACCAAAAGTACTTCAGTCACAGGCCTGTAGAGGCTGTGAGTACTAACAGTTAAGGACCTGCTGGTTCAACTGTAGTACAGGAGAGGCAGGGATTCTGTAGTTCAGGTTTAATCCTAGCCTCCACTCGAAGCCACTTTAAGCTCTGAAGCCCCAATTTCTGAGTAACAATGAACCTAACATGGCACATGCTGTATGCCTCAAATGGAGATATATGTAGCACAACAGGCACATATTCAGGACACATGCCCATTTGATTCAATGATTTTTTTTCAGTTTCCTTCTTTTTTATATAATAAAACTATGAAGATATTTGGTAGTGGGTCTGACCCTAGAGAGCTAGTGTTGCTCCACTCATATTTTAGTTGAATTTGTCAGTGCACCACTCTAAAAACTTTAGAAAAACCAGGGATGGTTTGAACTTTTTTTAAAAAAAGTTTGACATTCAAACTTAATTTCTTTCCAATGCTTGTTTTGTACTGAGTAGATTATATGATTGCTCTGTATATAATTTTCTTGCAATTCAAAACAAGCAGCATTTTGCATTGTTTTGTGTCTATGCTGTGATGGCATTCAGCAACCAGGTTACTACTGCTGACGTACACTCACAATTTACTGGCTTGCATGGATTATGTATGCCCTATGGTCATCATGAGCAAACGAGGATAAGAATATCCACCATGATAGTCCTAACTAAATAATGAATGGAATAATGGTGAAAAATATGCACAATTTATAAATAAATACAAAGATTTAAAGTATTTGGTAAATCATGAGCAGTCATTCAAAAATACAACACTTAAAGCTCCATATCATGAAACCCAGAAAACCTTAGTTACCATCTTATAAAGAGAATGCTTGATACAAAAACTTACACTGAACAATATTTCACCCCCAACAATGTGATTTCAAAGAAAATGTATCCAAAGATGTTTTTGAGGTTGATCATGGGGATGAAAATGAAGTGCAATCCACTTGTTCAGAATTTCGGGTGACTGCAGGCTCTCAGTCCACTCTGGGCAGAGTTGTTGGCTTCAATTGGCTGCATTTATGGGGGACCGGCACTAGTGAGTATAACTACTTTTAAAGTTTTTTACTAGTTTGGTAGATTCTTGTATGGGAGTGCATTATTGTGTTATTCTGAATATTTTCAGTGATAAGGATTTTCTATGTAAACGACTACACTTTGAGAAAAACTTCTGTGGAAACAGGGTTTCCAAGCTAACTAGAAGTTTCATCAAATGGTACATGAAAAATCCTTTTAACTGGATTATTTTTTCCTAATGTTCCATTGTACAAGGAATTCTACAGCTACATAGAAGAAGGGTTATACAAGAATCTGTTAACACCTTAAAGACTTGGCCTTCCACACCTCTTTTTAATTTCTTTTTAGTATCTTGACCAAACCCCCACATGTTACTTTTCAATCCAATGTAACACTTCATGTGCATTTGACTGAATGAACACTGTAATCACACACTGTTTCTCAAGACTATATAGGGGTGGCACAGTCCACAAAACAGACCTAAATTTGACATGGTCCAGCCTGGTTCATGGTTCGCGAACTTGTGGTTCGTGGGACTCACATTTTTCTTTTTCTTTTTTAAATTTTTTTTATTGGGTTTTTATAATATATAGGGAGGGGTTACAACAGGCCATAGGCATTTATGAGATTCACATACAAGACACATAATCATCCATCTAGATATAAAAAGCCATTATATATGTAATTAGTGCCCCATATACCTTCAAGATTCCCTTTTATTAATTTCTGTATTTTTTAATCCACTTACTCTGTAGCTTATATTTCTAGTAATTTTTTCTTTTGTGCATATTACAGCTATATCATATTTCACCTCTTTTACCTTTTAATCAGGGATCTTAGATCCATAATCGTTCTAGGAGTGGGAGGTGGATGTAGCAAAACATACAATATCAGCAGGACAGTAATATACATCAACATAAAGATAAGAGCAATTTTTATATTAATTTCCTCTCACATCTGTTCTGGCCCTGCCTTCCAAACTTTTCTGCTTGTATTTTCATAATAGTAAGGGTATAGAGGCCAAATCAAAAAACTATTTCATATTGATAAGACTAGGGTGGTCACATAACTATATAGTTAAAACACAATTTTACCTTTTAAAGATAGTAACTCCTTCATCTATTTTATTTTGACCATCTGGACTTATTTACTTGGGTTTTCATACTCATAAGGTTAAGAAGAGCAGGTGGTCATTTAGCTTAGCCAGTATTTTATATTTTGAGAAGGAGTACAGTCTAAGTACATTTAATAAACTCCAAAGATCCATTAACATAGACTATATGGTGTTATATAAAAAAGAGAAAAGAAAGAAAGAAGGGAAAAGCTATTTAAGTAAGAGGTTGAGTCTGCATTAATAAGTCCTGATATGCCCCAAGATTCTGATCGTTGTTTTTTCTTCTCTCTTCATGAAAAGTGGTACATCCAGTCCTTAATCCCTCTTTCCCCTTTCAGTATTGGCATGCTTAATTCTTTCTATGCAGATCTGCTTTTTTCTTCTTTCTTCATGAGACGTAGTACATCCAATCCCTAATTGATCTGGGCCACCAAAGGTAGATTCCCTTGTCTTCCAGCCATTTCTGAAGGAGATCAGTATGGATGTAGTTACTCCTCTACTTATTTTTCTGTTTTAAGATCCGCTGCATTCTTTTCTCCTCTTTCTGTGTTGGGATGCCTGTTCCTCTCCATGCAGGTCTGATTCGTGGCCCCGCCTTTTCTTTACTAAAGTTTTGTGTCTTGAAGGGGACATCCTGATAAGATCGCCCATTTTGGAAAGTGTGTTGCAGACTGATTTTCCCTTCATTTGGCTCGATTTTCCTTTCGGTTAAGTCTGTCCCTCCAGAATTTTTTTCTGGATTGTGATTTCTTGTAATCCCTTTATCCTTTTCCACTCCAAATATCGCATCAGCTTTAATGAGTAACTCCTTCATTATTTTAGACATTTCTTGCAAACAAACAAGTACCTCTTCTTGCCAAGAAGCCATTTCAGAAAGTGGTAAAAAGCTTTGTTTTGGTCAATTATATTCAAAGATTTATAGCATTCCAGCAGTTGCTGAGAGAGTCATTCCTCCCCCGTCTCTGCCCCTCTCAGCTCCTTCGGGCAGCCGCCGCGTAGTTAAGCTGAATTGCCCTGTAAAACTATAAATCTGTCCACTTACTTGATGGAAGGCTGTGGGATCAGTTAAGCTCTCTTAGAATTGTTTTTTTTTATCTGTCTTGTTAAGAATCTGCTTGATTTGCTGTAATTTTTTTCGGCCTGTTGGACTCCCGGGTTCACAGTTAAGTAGCCATGTTGGCTCCTTCTTTGGTCCTCGCTTCAGAACTGGTATCTGGGCTTCTGGAGGTTCGCCAGTCCCCCTAAGCTCTTCCACCTTGTTCCAGCCTGCCTCCCCTCTCCGGGGGGGGGGGAGGGCTTGGAGGTCCGATCTCTCAGCTCCCAAGGAACCAGGAAGGTCACGGGAGGGAGCTCATAAACTCCCCTCTCGTGCTTTCACTGTCTCATTCCGGAAGTCAGGACTCACATTTTTCATGAACTTTAGTCTGTTTGGGCTGGTCCATTGGTCCATGAGTCCAGACATCCTGGCAACGATCTTTCAATTCCCTAGGCAATAGAATGGATGTTCACAGACCTTCTGCAGCCCTTGGAACACACCAATCCTAGCCCTTAAAAACCTGATAGGCAGCTCTGGCTGCCAACCAGAGAGCTCCCATTCTTCTTTATGTGAGCAAGGAGCAAGAATTAATTCCCTAGGCAATGGAGGAGAGGGATGTTCTGCAGCCCTTGGAACACACCAATCCTAGCCCTTAAAAATTTGATAGGCAGCTTTGGCTGCCTATCAGAGAGCTCCCATTCTTCTCTATGCCATCAAGGAACAAGAATTAATTCCCTAGGCAATGGCTGGGAAGGTGTCTGTGTGGTGAGTAAGGGGGCTCTTCCCCCCCTTTTCTGTTTGATTTTGCTTCATTGCAACTTTTTGGTGCTGCAAGCCAATGCAAGTCAATTGGCATTTGTGACTCCTAGTATCTACTGAACGTTTTCTGGGGTTGGCTGCTTTGGGGGTCTGTAACTCGGACCTCCGAAAAGCAATCTCGGCCAAACTTGGAGGGTGGCTGGAGGAGAGCCTGCTGAAGCCTCACTGCGAGTTTGGCATCTCTGGGTGTGAAGGGAGTGGTCCTAGCGGCCCCGAAAGTAACGGGCCATGGACCTATGAACCAGTCCGTGAATGGGGCAGGTCCATGAAAAGTTCATGGTCCATAGTCCGTGAAATGTGACGGACCATGGGCTGATGGTCTGTGAGGTTTTTCTGGTCCGTGCCTACCTCAAAGACTATACATATGTGCGATTGTTTGGAGTGGAGGAGATGGGTGGTATGAAACACCTCAGGGATGCCAGGTTTTGCAATCTATGGGCTTTCTGTGCATTTTGGCATTGTGCTCAGATGTGTCATCAAGTCACAAATGGCTGATGACCTCAGCAAGGGACTTTCAAGGCAAGTGAGAAGCAGAGGTGATTTGCCATTGTCTTCATCTGCAGAGTCTTCCTTGGTGGTCCAAGTTCCAATCCTACTTAACTTCTAAGATGGGTTATACCATGCTGCCTTCTCTTTTGGTATTGTAGTTAGAGATACATAAGTATGTAGCTACATTTGTATTAAATAATAATTTAATGGGTGGAAAAATTAGTGATGAAGCTTCCCATCTGCGCAGTCATATTCACACTGATTTGTCATGCTGGTGAGTGGGCAGATCAAATTTAGCGAAGAAATTTGGTAGTAAAGAATGTTGTGAGTTATCATTTAGACCTAATAATGTTAATTCAGTACAATTTTTAGTTGGTCTTTAAGGTGCTCGTAAACTCATACCGTGCTTATTTCTCAAGGAACATAATACAGAAAGATCTTTTAAAAAACTATACAACAACTGTAAGACCAGAACCAGAAGAATGCAAAAAGAGAAACATTTAAAACAGTAACAACTTCCAACTCACCAAAAGCACAAACCCTTTAAAAATTAAAAACCTTTTAGAAACAAACTGCAAAAGCAGTTAAAAATTCTAAAACAAGCCAAGAGGAGAGATCCCATCAACTCAAGCTTTTTAAATCCTTTTAGAAACAATGCAAAACAAAACTAAGGAAGACTTTTTTAAAAAGGACCAGAAAAAGGCTTCTTCTCCCCAAATACAATCCCTCAGACAAAAACAGAAAACACAGGGGGAAAAAACTTTAAATAAGATTTAAAAACAAAATCCATTGCGGGAAACTAGTCCTGGAGATTTCCAGGTAGAGAACCGGTAGATCTTCACAGGTGACAAAAATCCAAGGCATAGACCAGAGCAGCAGCAGCAGCGACATCCCAAAAATCTAGCTCTGAAATGAAGTCCTGACATGTTCTCTGTTTTGTTTCATCTGTCAAACTACCTTTAGCGCAAACATAAAAATGAGTAGTACAACTATTACTAATTGTTCATGTTAGTTTTCTTTTCAGCACCATAACTTAATTTTTGGAATGAACATGTATTTCTTCTAAGTTTCCAAAGTGAGGTAGTTGGAAAGAGGGGTTTTGAAGATTTCACCATGTAAACTTTAACCCAGATTCCAGACTGAGAATTTGTGCGGGCTTGTGTTGTTGGTAGAACTCACAAATATAATTGGGTGATACGTGAAATGGATTAAACCATTGAAATTTCCCCAGAATTCGACACCTGTGTGTTGGTATAACAATATGTGCTCAGTGAGCGAGCTGCTATTATGCATGTCTTTTGGCTGTGAATTATCCTGATTCACTATCTTGTAACTGCCGAGAAGGGAAGCCGGAAACGGGATTCCTTGCTAGCTAACCCGTTGCAGTTACAATTCATTGTGTCCAGTTTAAATATTTATATTCATTGGCATTGGCCAGTTACCTGGTTCTTGCTATGCTATTGATTGTATGAATTCTTGTTTGTGAGCGTTTCAGTTATTGTTCATTATGACATTACCTTTCACTGTATGAGGTTCTTGAACCTAGACTTACCTTTTGGTCAGTCACTTGATTTATGCCATGTAAGCGTTTGTTATTGAATTTCTAATTGTAAGCTTTTTAGCTACTATTTATTTCTTGTTTATGCACTCTGTGGGTACTGAAGGTAGTCCGGTGAGTGGTGCAAGTTTCTTACTTCCTGCTGGGGTGGGGACTCGCTCGCTCAAGGCACTTGTTAGCAATTTGCGCCAGCGTCACCACTTAGAGGTCAATTCACTTTCAAAATAACTTTATTATAAAGTATTTTTGTATCTTTGTTGAAGTTGTTTATTCTACTTTAGTAAGTTGGTCACGGTTCTTCGTTGTTTTGGTACATTTTTCCGTGACTCTCTCTCTTTTGGTTGTTTATGTTCTTGCTTGCAGCAACATCCAAGGGTCCAATGGCCAGTTCACAAACAGTGCAGTTTTGTAGCAGTGTAAAACAAATGTATAAGGCGAGAGAAAGCTATAAAACTGTTTGTTACTTTACCAAGTGTTTCCTGGAAAGGAAGTTTCTCTCTTGAGACAAGGAAACATTTGGCAGTTATTAGATTTCATGGTAACTTCTAGACTCACCGCCAGATGTTTTGTTCCTGCTTCATCAGAAGCAGGAGAGGAAAACTTTGTGTTGAAAGCTCAAGGCCAAGGGCAAATGAAACCTTTCACTTCCACAAAGTTGTCAGTTGCGCTGTTACTAAAACAGACTGTACCATACACTGGTGTTTGTTTCTAGGAAATGTGTGATGCTTGCAGAAATGACTAAGAACTCTCATCTCTGACGACACTCATAGTAAGTGCCACACGAGGGGCTTGCTACTGGTTGCCTTAAGCAGTTCCTCTCTCTTACCATAAATTCTTGCATCCAAATATGAGATAGTTTTTAAATGCAACAGAGAGGGCAGACCAATGAAATTAATATAAAATGCCTGTGGATAGAGGGCTTGTGGCTGCAGGAGTCTGACCTCATCTCAAGTATACTTCTGGTTCCTTCCCTTCATCTTAAAACAGCAGGATTGAAGTCCAGTGGTACTCTAGAGACCAACTAGGTTTTCAGAGTGTAAACTTTCAAGAGTCTGAGCTCCCTTCTGCAGACCAACATGACTAACCACCTAAACTACTTTAAACTTAAAAGAATATACATCTAGCTGTTTAGCAGTACCACCCTCTCTTACCATCAATTGTTAATAAAGTGGCAGCCAGGATCTTTTTTAAAAAAAGAAGGGTAAAAAAGGTTATATCACCTTCCTGCATCCTATCTTCACTTTTTACTCCCCAAAAGCAAAGCCTCATTCCTCCTAAGAGCAAAGCAAAGCAATGGCATGAGTGAAATGGCTCCATAACAACAAAGATCTTAGACCTTGGCATGTACTGTCCATAACCTCTGAGCTACTGACGGTTGCTGAGCAATACAAACCTCTCACACTATTAATAAAACTCTATCTATCAGCCTTGGTATTTATGATATTAGGACACATTGCCCTGGTCAGTGAAGGCTAAATTCAGATGCCAGTTTCAAAGTGAGTATAATGTACACCTTACATCAGGGCTCCTTCTGTGCATATGCAATCACGTTACAGTCTTGCTCTGTTCCATACAGAGAGTGTACACATTAGAGGCTGTTGCACCATATGTATTCCTTATTTTCTTTATTGCTAGGTAGAATAATTCATTTGTGTGCAAAACCCAACATATCCTCTTGGCTTCAAAGGGGCATGAAGACTTAAACTCTGTTGGTCTACCAGACTGAAACTGTTAAACCCAATCAGACCACATGAATTTGTAGAACCCACTTTAGCCTTGGTTGTTGTGGGTTTTCCGGGCTGTATTGCCGTGCTCTTGGCATTGTAGTTCCTGACGTTTCGCCAGCAGCTGTGGCTGGCATCTTCAGAGGTGTAGCACCAAAAGACAGAGCTCTCTCAGTGTCACAGTGTGGAAAAGATGTAGGTCATTTGTATCTACTCAGGAGGGGTGGGGTTGAGCTGAGTCATCCTGTAAGATGACTCACTTCAGGCAAATGGCTACTCCAGAAATGAAATCCGAAGAGCAATCAAACCCAGGATGAATCAAACAACCAAGGAAAAACAGTCTCCTACAGGAAAAGTGTTTTTGCCATATATCAAAGGAATTACCGATCAGATGGGAAAGCTTATGAAAAAACATAACCTTCAAGCAGTATTCAGACCCACCCGAAAAATACAACAGATGCTACGATCAGCAAAAGACAGTAGAGACCCCCTCACCTCTGCAGGAGTATACCGTATACCCTGCAGCTGTGGACAAGTTTACATCGGGACTACAAAGCGTAGCATCCAGACAAGAATAAAAGAACATGAAAGACACTGCAGACTTGGACAACCTGAAAAATCAGCAGTGGCTGAACATAGCCTAACCCAAACAGGGCACAGTATCTTATTCCAGGACACCAAAATACTGGACAACACTTCCAACTACTTTGTCAGACTGCACAGGGAAGCCATTGAATTTCACAAGCATAAGCAAAACTTCAACAGAAAAGAAGAAACCTTAAGAATGAACAGAGCATGGTTTCCAGTTCTGAAAAACACCAGGCTAACAAAACATTCTATCCCCGACAATAGACCTGCAGAGAAGATTAGTACATCAAGTAACAATCCATATGCAAAAGAACCTCCTCAGGATACAGTGAAGCCTCCCGCCATTAGCATTCCACACCCTGGGAAACTCTTACAGGATGACTCAGCTCAACCCCACCCCTCCTGAGTAGATACAAATGACCTACATCTTTTCCACACTGTGACACTGAGAGATCTCTGTCTTTTGGTGCTACACCTCTGAAGATGCCAGCCACAGCTGCTGGCGAAACGTCAGGAACTACAATGCCAAAACCACGGCAATACAGCCCAGAAAACCCACAACAACCATCGTTCTCCGGCCGTGAAAGCCTTCGACAATACAAACCACTTTAGCCTCTCTGGGCCTTCTGCCACCTGTCACTTGGATGCCTTTACTGACCCACTTATAAATGGCCACATTGTGAAAAGAGTTATGATGTATCCTGTTGCGATTGTTTACGTGTCCAAGTGCCACTGCCATTATTAGAAGTGGCAATTAACTTACAGAAATTTGGAGAGCACCATTTATGATCAAAGTCCCTTGAATGATTTCAAGGTTTCAAGTTTAGTTAGATGGTCTGTGTATCAAGATTAGACTGATAATGAAATCACATGTTTTGTGTAGTTTCATAATTAGAGGTGGGCACGATCCCCCCAAAATACCGATCAAGCTGATCGTGGATCCGCGCGGGCGACCCCAGATCACCGATACACCCCGAACAAGTCCTGTTTCTGATCTGGGATCGGGGATTGGGGAGGCCAAAGCGGAGGGGCGCCTCCCCACACACACACTTAGAGAAGAGAGGGGGAAAGTTTTTAACTCGGCGACAAGCTGCCTCCCCTCAGGGAGGGAACATTTTCACACACACACACATGCACTTAGAGCAGAGGGGGGGGGGGAGTTTTTAACCCGTCCCTGCCTCTCCAAATAGAGAGAAAGAGACACCCTGTCAACATGTTTCAGCCAGCTTTTTAAAAAAAGCAGGGATAGAATCCTCCATTCCTCCCCACCCTATTTTAAAAGCAAGCAGCCAGTCTTCCAAAAGCATATTTTAAACAGGAAGAAAGTAAAACCAGGATCCACACGGATCCTCGCGAATCCTATGGTTTTTTAAATAGGAAAAACACAAATGAAACATCAAATCACATATCACAGCCAGGTCCACAGACTGAAATATAAAAAACACAGATCCAAAAATATTTGGCGCTGCCACAGTGAAAAAACATGCATCTGAGAAACGGATCCTCATGAATTCATATAATTTTTACACTGAAACAAAACAAAAAGGCTGTCATATTTTAGATCTTTTGGACCTGTTTGTGGCATTGGACATGATCTGGGACAGCATACTGGATTTTGGATGGCCCCATGTAAAAATCAAGAGGATCCATGAGGATCCGTGCTTTTGAACCATGTTTTTGCGCCATGGCGCTGCCACAAAGCGGTGGATGAATGATTTTTTTGGTCCCATTTGTGGATATGGACATGATCTGGTTTTGTATGGTGGATTTTGGGTGGCCCCATGTAAAAATCAAGAGGATCCATGAGGATCCGTGCTTTTGAAACATGTTTTTGAGCCATGGCGCTGCCACAAAGCTGTGGATGAATGATTTTTTTGGTCCCATTTGTGGATATGGACATGATCTGGGATTGTATGGTAGATTTTGGGTGGTCCCATGTAAAAACTTAGAGAATCCATGCAGAGCCGTGCTTTTGAACTGTATTTTTGCACCATGGTGGTTTCACGAAGTAGTGGATGGCTGAATTTTTTGGTCCCATTTGTGGCAACAGACATGGTCTGTGATTGTGGGGTGGATTTTGGGTGGCCCCACTTAAAAATCAAGAGGATCCATGTGGATCCGTGCTTTTTTAGTATGTTTTTGTGCCATGGCAGCGCCACGGATTAGTGGATGCATGATTGTTTTGTTGCTGTCTGTAGACTAGGACATGAGCTATAATATGACAGCCTTTTTGTTTTGTTTCAATATAAAAATCATATGAATTCATGAGGATCCATTTAAAATCATCTGGATCCAGCTTTTACCCACTCCCTTTTAAACACACACACAGAGCCGTGAATGAGGTTTTCCCACAAAAGCAGGTTGTTTTAAAAGCAGGTTAAAAACAAAGAGTGACAAACAGAAAAACAGCTATTCCTCCTACAAAGCCCCGTTTTTTAAAAAAGCAAAAAAGGTTTGGAGTGCCCATGGCTACAGAACACCCCCTTCCCCCTCCCTCCCCTGGCTGTCCTCTCCCAACTGGTGAGTGCATTGCTGCTCCGTGGAAGGAATCTCTGCTGCTCAAGGAAAGCTGGGCTTCCATTCGGGTTGACAGAAGGAGGGGAAACACAGCTCAGGCATTCCCCTGGCTCCGTTGCCAGGGCAATAGATTACTGGCACCAGAGTGTCTGCATCCCCGATCCGAGCACGGACGCCCTGATCCAGGCCCCTCCCGATTGCTGGATCGTTGGGCATAGCTGATCACGATCTGCTGAGTCACGATCGTGCGATTGCCATTATTGTGGGTTTTTTCCGATCGTAATGCAGATCGTGCCCATCTCTATTCATAATACTTTCCCCTGCTTTTTGTGTGCAGTACAGCTGCTTTGTTTAAAAAGAGTGCAGCTGCTGAGGTTATGATTTCAAGAGGCAGTTTGGGCAAGGGGACAGGGAATAGTGAACCCAATTCTTCCTTCATTTTCCTGTCAAAGATTGCTACTGTCAAGCAGCTTTTACCCTCCACTTTAAATCAAAGCCCAAATGGCTGCATCTTGTAAAATAGAAAAATGCCCAAGCCCCATGCTGAGAAAAAAATGATCAACTATAGGGTCATTTTGCCTTAAGAGTGACTTAAGTTGGGAAGGAGATGTGAGCAGTAACAGGAAACACAAGTGCCTTGCTCTTCATGTTTTGATGTAATAACATAATGGTCTGAACTATAGCTTTTACATCTCCCCACCCCAGAACTACAATTGTGAGATGGGCAAGCTCTTTCCCCCATGATGAACATTGGTGCCCAATGTAGAACAAATGTACAACACTAAAAACAAGAAGCCAAAAGAATGGGAAGAAACTAAAGATTGTTAGGCCACCAGTCCAGTAGATGCCACCAGTTGATCTTTGTCTGAATGAGGGCATTTGTTGGTTCAAATGACTGAGCTTACTCACACTGGACAGGATTCTCTCTCTCTCTCTCTCTCTCTCTCTCATGACCACCTACACAGTCTAGTGATGCCACTGCTGAAGCAGTTGTATCATTAAAATGTACCTGCAGACTGACTTGAACAATTATGATATGAATCAGATTTCTTAGAGGAGCACTTCTCTCATGTGTCTTGCTTTTTCTTTTGTCTGTTTTGGTTTGATGGGAATGAGTAGAACATGGAGGTGTGGCTACATTTATCAGTTTGGATTACTAGGAGCCCTCTGGATTGTAGGTAACTCCTCCATTAATCATGTATTTTATGCAAAGAGAGCCTGGTAGGGTGTTCTCATCAGAATGCACTTGAGACGCAGTTCTTTGTCTACGTTAGTCTATGTTTCCCCCACCTATGGGAAAAAACAGTCAGACATGATACAGGAGACACCAGATTGGGCTTATTGGTATATTAATAGTGCAATCCTTAGCAGAGTTACATCCTTCTAAGACCATTGACTTCTATGAATTTAGAAGGATATGACTCTGCTTTAGATTGTACTGTAATATCATGTTTTTTGTTTTGTAACTACATAGAATTTTGGAAAAATTGGCAGTGTAGGAAAAGATCATATATAAATGAACTACTGAAAAAGCCTGTTGTGGGAAAAATACAACAGGCTCTACAAAGGGGAGGGTGGGCAGGTGGGCATTGTCTCCTGCTCCACTTCTGACCCTGGCCGGGTGAAGGGTGGGTGGGCATTGCCTCCTGTTCTGCACCTGATTCTGGTCGGGTGAAGGGGAGGCAGGCATTGCCATCTGCTCCACGTCTGATCCCGGCTGGGTGAAGGGGGGTTGAACATTGCCTCCTGCTTCATGCCTGATCTCAGCCCGGGCATTGCCCCCTGCTTTGTGCCTGATCCTGGCCAGGTGAAGGGGAAGTGGGCACTGTCACCTACTCCGCTCCTGATCCCAGGTGGATAAAGGGGGACAGGCATTGCCTCCTGCTCCACACCTGATTCTGGCTGAGTGAAGGGAGGCAGGCATTGCCACCCACTCCACTCTTGATCCCAGCTGGGTGAAAGAGGGCTGGGCATTGCCACCTGCTCCACTCCTGATCCCAGTTGGGTGATGGCAGGGGGTGGGCATAGCCCCCTGCTCTGCTCCTGATCTCAGCTGTGTGAAAGGAGGGTGGGCTTTGCCACCTGCTCTGCTCCTGATCCTAGCTGGGTGAAGGGGGGTAACATTGCCACCTACTCTGCTCCTGATCCCAGTGGGCTGTGTGCATTTCCACCTGTTCTGCTCCATCCTGATCCCAGTTGTGTGAAGTCAGGGGCTGGCATTGCCACCTGCTCCGCTCCTGATCCCAGCTGGGTGAAGGTGGGGGAGTAGGCATTGCAGCTTGCTCCATGCCTGATCCTGGCCTGGGCTTCCTGCTGTGGTGTGCTTTCTGGAGGGATGGATTTCCATCCACGGCAGTGCCCTCTGGAGGCGCACCAGGGTAGGAAGTGAGTTGTCAGGAATACAATTTGCCTTTTATATAGTAGGATAGCTGCCCATATTTTTGGATCACACAGTCTTGAACTCAAAAGACTTCCTGTCAAACTTAAAGTGAACAGCCAATTCTGACATCCATTTAGGTAAGCAGGTAAATGTGGAAAAGAGTAAGAGTCCAGTAGCACTGAAGAAGTGAGCTGTGGCTCACGAAAGCTCATATACTTCCACTAATTTTGTTAGTCTTATAGGTGCTATTGGACTCTTGCTTTTTCCCCACTGCTACAGACAGACTAGCACGGCTACCTATCTAGGTAAATACAAGGACAGCCTAAGATTTTCAGTGAAATCCTGGGAGGAGAGGGCAAAAGTTCTCAGGGAACCAACCAGCCACTCTCTCTCCAATCCTCTATTTCTCCAAAATACACTGGTGTAGTGCTCCACTGCTGCTATGCTGTGGCTGGCTGCCAATGCAGCAATACTGCCAACCCCCACCAGTGCACTGTAGGAGCAACCCTGTGGCCAATGGGGGAAGGGGATTGGCCAGGGTGTGGCAGGAATTAGTTGGCTCCCTAAACCAACTCAGACTGGGAATGTCCCCCAGAAGTGGCATAAAGTTACACCTGCATCAACCATGGCACAGCCCATGCAATGAGGAAGCCCAAGTGCCACCCATAGCTATGATTCCATCCACAAGACGGGGAGTCATGCCAATTAACTTTTGAAAAGGAGGTGTAGGATTGGTTTAGGGTGGGGAAAGCAGGACTCCCTTGCATTTGCATATTGCAAAAAAAGCTTTGTATGATGCCTAACATACTTATGTCTGTGATTTATATAGCACCCTTCAGAACAACTTAATACCCACTCAGAGCGGTTTACAAAGTATGTTATAATTATCCCCATAACAATCAGCTTGTGAGATGAATGGGGCTGAGAGAGCTCGAGAGAGCTGTGACTGACCCAAGGTCACCCAGCTGGCTTCAAGCAGAGGAGTGGGGAATCAAACCCAGTTCTCCAGATTAGAGTCCCACCACTCCTAACCACTACACCAAACTGGCTATAAGGAAACATTCTTCCCAATACCTTTTATTCAGTCACTGGAATAAAATCCAAAGCAATAGGATTTGAATCTCTTGTATTTTTTGTGCTAGCAGTGTCAGGCTCTGCTAGGGGATTCTTCTAGTCCCTATCAGTCCCAGACCAGGCTGGATGAGTTAAAGGTCTTTATTAAGAGATTACCACCATTAGAGCATAGTACAAAGCAATTGCTAGGAATACCAAAGTAAGGGTCAGTGGCCCAATTATACCCTCCTCTCTCCTCCCCCTTTTTCGAGTAGAAGTCCGTTAGTCTTGGCACACGTTTTCTTGCGGGAAAGCTGGAAGGGGAAAGAGATGTAAACACCAAGGCTCCAAGGTCATTCATCTGATTCCCATGCGCCTCGAGATAAGACAGCTGAATACAGGATAGCAATAACACAGAAAATGACAATAGGCCAGCAGAACTACAAACTATCTATCCCCCCATCCCCCACAGTAAAAGACATCACTGAGTATGGCAGGCAGGTCACAGGCCTGCTTGACATTCTGCCTCCCCCAAAATCAGTCCTCCTTCGGTTTCTCTGGGTACTGTTTGTGAAAAGCATTGACCAGCCTACTAGCTCTTAACATCCCCTGCTTTAACCCATTCTTGGTGACTCTGGCCAAAGTGTTTCCACCGAATGAGATAAAACAGATGTCCCTTCTTCCATTTTGAGTCCAAAATCACTTCAACTTCATGGTGAGGCGGTCTGTCCACCATCAGAGGGGGGAGGCTCCTTGGTCTGGATCTGGAGCTTTCTTTAAGAGGCTACAGTGAAAAACATTTTAGTGAAATGTTTTAGTGAAAATGTTTTAGATTCTTGGGTAGATCCAGTTTGACGGTTACTCCATTAATCACTTCCAGTATTTTATATGGCCCCACAAATTTCCAACCGAGGTTTTTGCTCTGTTGCTCTTGTTGGAATAAGGCACTATGACCTAATTTGAATGGAAAGAGTAAAGATGCTTGCAGGTGGAGAAGGGGGTTGATACTTTGTATAGTTTCTGTATATTGTCTGTTTTTCTGTTGCTGTGGAACTGGCCCCTCCCTGCAGAGAGTGAAGATTCCTTCTGTGTCAGTTGTCTGCTGCTGTAACTGCCTCCTTCTCCTGTGTAGAAGTCATGAATATGTGTCTCTCACAGTTTGTTGTTTATTTTACTGTAACTAGTTATTAAATGAAGTTTCTATTTATCTTCTTACATGATTTTACTTTACACTGGATTCTTCTGTTGACTCTGCTATACGGTGGTATATCCTGCACTTGGTGAGTGAAGGGATATTGCCCCATCATGAGGATTGTCAGGGATATTTAATTATATCTCCCCCCTCTCACAGCTCTCCTCTTAGATTTTTTGTTGACACAAATATTTGGTCCCCAGGCTTTAGATCCCACTGGGGAGAATGTTTCCTGTCTGCCTGTTTTTTGTAATCTTCTTTGGCTTTTTCCAGAGTCCTTTTAATCACGTCCCATTGTTCTATTATAGCCTTCCACCAGTTACTAAGATCCCCCCCTTCTCCTTTCCCTTTCTCTGGATGAATGTCTTTAATGAAGGGCAATGCTTTGCCCTCAAACACTTGGGTGATTTTAAAGGGGGAAGCTCCTGTAGAGCTGTGGATACTGTTGTTGTAGCAATACTCAGCAAATGTGAGGTACTCAGTCCAATTATCCTGCTGGTAATTGATGTAACACCTTCAAAATTGTTCCAAAATCTGATTCTTTCTGATTGTCCGTCTTTCTCTGAATGATAACTAGATGACAATCCCTGGGTAATGTCAGACTATGGAATCCCTGTTATCTAGAGTTCGTCTCCCCCTCTAGCAAGAAGCACAGTTTCTTGGTTTCAAAAGGTTTATTGAAAGACTAGGCTCTCTGACACAAGTATCCATATTCCAAGGCCTAGAAAGGATCTTGGCTGAACACAGTCATTGTCGAGAATGAAAAAAGAAAGCATAACATGTGGTACATCTAATCATTCACTCCCAGCCTCCCCCCCATCTTCCATAGCAATGAGAACTTTGCTGTGGGAAGGCTTGGCCCGTCAAGGTCTTTGGCTGTAGAAACCGATAAGATTATTCTCTCCCATGGAAAGCACGGTTAAAATAACACCTGGACCTGGAGGGAGAGAAAGGCTAACGACTACAGTATTAAACGTGGCGTAACTCTGACCAAGGAACCACAGAACATATTAGATCCTGACAGGTAATGCCAGTCACTTCCATTAATTCCCTCCAGAATTTGGCAATGAACTGTGGGCCCCGATCCGAAATTCCGTTATCAGGAAATGAATGGAGGCTTACTACATGCCGCATGAATAACGTGGCAAGTTTCTTGGCTGTGGGTAACTTGGTGCACGGGATGAAGTGGGCTTGTTTTGAAAATAGGTCCACCACTACCCATATCACCATTTCCCCCTTACTTGGGGGGAGGTCTGCAATACAGTCCATAGAAATTACAGACCATGGTCGGGGAGGGGAAGGGTTTCTAGTGGTTGTAATAGTACAGGCAGCTTCCCCCCTCCGTTTACCCATCAAGCAAACTTGGCAAGTAGCTACATATTGTGACACATCTTTCCTCATTCTGGGCCACCAAAATTGGTGTTGCACCAGGTTCAAAGTTTTCAGGTAGCCAAAATGTCCAGCCAACCCGGCATCATGACAGCTTTTTAATACTTCCCCCCGCAATCCTTGTGGGATGTACATTTTGTCGCCTCTATACCAGCAGCCATTCTCTCCCCTCTCTAGAGGTTCAGTCAGCTATCTCCCCCCTTCCTTCTCCAGTTCAGCTTTAACTCTTTCCTCCTACTCCAAGAGGGAGAGGGAGGGCGATCTGCTCTCTTGGCTTGGCTCCTGATTGTGACAGTCACTCCCAGCTGGGCAGGGGAGAACATTGTGTCCACCACCTACTCCCTTTGACTGTCATGCTGGGGGAGGCAAGACAGCATGTCAGCCAGGAAGTTTGACTTCCCAGGGAAATGTTTGAGTGCAAAGTTAAATCGGGAGAAAAACTCTGCCTAGTGTAGCTGCTTTGCTCCCAGCCTACGGGGCTCTCGCAATACCTTCAAGTTTCTATGATCAGTCCACACTTTGAAAGGTACCTTGGCCCCCTCCAACCAATGTCTCCAAGTGCAGAGGGCTAGTTTAATGGCAGCCACCTCTTTATCCCAGACCATCCAGTTCCACTCTATTTCCAATTTTTTTTTACATGTACGCACAGGGGTACATTTTCCCATCCTCCCCCTCTTGCAGAAGGACACCCCCCCCATGGCCACATCGTTTGCATCCACCTGTATTACCAATTTGCGGCATTCATCTGAATGGCGGAGGACAGGTTCAGATGTAAACAGAGTCTTTAACTCCTCAAAAGCTTTTTGACACTCCTCTGTCCATGCCAATTTAGCACTTGGCTTAGTTCCACTGGGGCCCCTCCATTTTCAATAAGTCTGTAAGCGGCAGTGTAGTCTGAGCAAAGTTCTTAATAAATGGTTGGTAGAAGTTTGCAAACCCCAAAAAGGATTGCAGCTGCCGCCTGATTTTAGGGGCTTCCCATCCCAGTACTGCCTCGATTTTGGCTGGGTCCATTCCCAAGCCCTTGCCTGACACTTAATAGTCTAAAAAGTCCAATGACTTTTTGTGAAACTCACACTTAGAGAGTTCGTCAAACAACTTGTGGCAGTACAGGGTTTCCAACACTTCCCTTACCAGTTTTACGTGGGAGGCACAGTCCGGAAAATACACAAGCATATCATCTAGGTAAATGACCACCCCCTTCTAGAAGTATTTGTGTAAAACTTTATTGATTAGATTCATAAAGACCCCTGGAGCCTCTTTCAACCCAAAAGGCATCACCCTTTATTCAAATCGCCCCAACAGGGTGTTAAAGGCTGTTTTCCATTCACCCCCTCCCTTATCTGTACTCTGTAGTAGGCGTCCCATAGGTCCACCTTCGTGAAGATCTTCTCTTGAGCTACCATCTCCAACAGGTCTCTGATAAGCAGGAGAGGGTAGGCATTAGACATGGAGACAGCATTGATCCCTTGATAGTCTGTGCACAGCCTCAGGCCCCCATCTTTCTTTTTATGAAACAAGACAGGGGTGGCATGAGGGGAGCTCGCTGGATGGATGAAACCTCTTGCCAAATTCTTGTCAATGAATTTGCGCAGCTCTGCTCTTCCCCCCAGACTCATCGAGTACAGTTTCCCCTTAGGTAATTTTTGTCCTGGGATCAATTCAATTGGACGATCAGTGGGTCTGTGGGAAGGTAGTTCATCCACCTCCTCCTCCTCAAATACTCGATTCAAATCCTGATATTCTGGGGGGATCCTATCCCTCTCTTCCATGGTTAGACACACAGTCCCTGGGAGGGGGAATTGGGGCCCCATCTGCTATACCACACATGCTTCTGGCAGCCTTCTGAGGGGAAAAATAACTCACCCGCCTTCCACCTGACATATGGATTGTGGTCATATAACCACCTCACGTCCGATACCAGGGGAAATTTTGTGGTGGGGCTGACTACAAAAGTCCTTTCTTCCCAATGTCCCCCCATCCCCAATGGGGTCAATTCCATCTTGTATCCGGGGGTGGGGCATTCCTTTCATTACTGTCCCATCCATCTGTTTGAATATGAACATCAATCTCAACCCTGTCACTAAAGCAGGGGCAATCAAGTCTCTACTGCACCCCGAGTCAATTAAAGCTCTTACTTGGATGTTGGTCCCCCTCCGGGGATTCATCAAGGTGACAACAATGAAGAATAAAGCTCTTTTTGGCCTCACTTTCTGTGGCACTGGATTCTCTGCAACCTGCTGACTGGTGCCTTTTACAGCAGATCTTTATCGTTTCCCGTCGGTGGTCCCAGCTCTCCCTCATCAGCCAATGACGATCCACCTCTGGAGGCCTCTGTCTCCTGTGCTTTGGCAGCCACAGCTTCCATCTCCTTCTTCAAGACCGGATGAGCTTTAGGCCTTGGCCACCCCTCTGATGGTCTCTTTGGCCTCCACCTTGGCTCAGCGGGGGCTCGTTCCACTGGGGAACATTCTGAAGCAGTGACCCACTTCGCCACATATCAGGCACAGCCCTTGTCTCATCCTCCAGTCTTTCTCACTGGGGAGGGGAAAGCTGCTTCATCCTCTTCCTTTCTCTCATTGTCGTACATCTCCAGGGCTCCTCTGCTGCCCAACTTGATGCTGCTGCCATAGTAGCTTCACCACCTGCTTTTCTCGATCTCGCAGGCCAGTTGGATCCATCCCGGCAAGGTCCACAGATCATCCTGCACCAGGGCTTTGGCTACCAGGTCTGAATTCAGGCTGGCTTGGAAGAATTCAATCTTTACTCCCTCCATCCAGTCCCTCAACTTGGCTAGATACTCACGGAACTCAGCTGCATACTTGCAGACGGGATGGTTGCCTTGCCTCAGGTGTTTCAAATGAGTCCGCTCCCTCTCTTCCTCTAGAGGGTTCCCATACTGTTCTTTGAGCACGCATATGAACATTTCCATGCTTCTCAGTTTGGGAGCTCGGGCAGCATACAGGGTCACGTGCTAGTTTGCAGCTGAGCCCCCCAGCCAGGACATGATGTCGCTAATGCAGCTGAGGTTATTTGGAAACGTGTAGCCCCACTCTCGCAGGAACTCCCCCACCTGCACTAAGAAGTAAGCCAGTTCTTCAGGGTCTCTATCGAACTGTGCTTCGAGCTTCTGCCAGGCCAGAGGGGGCTGACCCAGTACCCCTGGGGCTGGCAACCCACTGTCGCCCAATGGTGGCCCCAGGGTCGGAGGGGCCACGATCTGGTCGGGAAGTCCTGGAGGTAGGCCACCCGGGGCTCCTTAAGGCAGGGTGTTTTGGAGTAGCTCCCGCAGCCCCTCCATGATCACCATCACTGCGTGCTTGATGTCCTCCACCTCCCTTCATAACTCCTGTATATTGGTATTGTCACTGGGGTTGGGGGTTTCCTTCCCCTCGTCCTCTTCTTCCTTTTCCAGAGAGGATTCTTCAACATCACAATCCTCTCCCAGTTTCTCCAGGATGGTCGCCTCTCGCCCAAGGCTGTGCTGGAACAGCTTGGCCTTTCACCGCTCTTTGTGCTCCTTGACATCAGCTGTGGCTGTACATGGGGTCCATCCCTGGGCCGTTGTGTTCAGCCAGTGCAAGAAGCTGGATCTAGTTTTAGGTATTGCCCTGGCCCCGCTGGCTGCACCTAGCCACTGCTTTGGCTTCTCTGCAGGATATTTAGGCATGCCCTCAGGTTTCATGGGAGTGCCATTGCCCACTTCTTCTGCCATAGTGCTGGTAGCAGGGTCGCTCTGTTTCTCGGGGGCCCGAGTTATATGATATTTTTGGCAAAATGTCAGGCTCTGCTAGGGGATTCTCCTAAATCACTCTACTTAATCAGACCAGGCTGGATGAATTAAGGGTCTTTATTAAGACATCACAACTATTAGAGAACTGATTCGTTTTCGTTTTCGCGGCCATGTCGGACGCTTCTCTTCGCAGGTCCGAGAGGAAACGTCCGAGCAGCCTGACCGGGCGGCTGATCTGCAAAGATTATCCCCCAGGACTCCCAGGGAGGGAGTCAGGGTCCGGGATGCTGCGGGAAGAGCCCTCCGGCAAATCGAGGCAGGGGGTAAATTGCCCGTTTGTCCCCATGGAGGCCGGCAGACGTGCGCGGCACCTTGTGTGCTGCTGGGCCATGGAAAACAGCAAAGAACAGGACTAGGCGGAAGCCTGTAAGTAAGCGAATCCCTTCTGTTATTACAAGCGTATGCGAAGGAGTGGTGGGATCTGAAGTTAAGAAGACTTGGATTTCTTCCCCCTCGCTGAGTTTCAGAAGGTTGGCGCCCCCCCCCTAAAATGGCAGCGAAAAAGCAGAGTCCCGCTTTGGGCAAGTCAATTTCAGCTGCCCTGCAGGGAAAAGCGGAGTCGCTCGAGGAATTGGTGAAAAGGTCGGTCATTGAAGCCATAAAACCCTTTGTTGACAAGCTGAATGAAACAGATCAAAGGGTGGGCTTAATTGAGAGCGATGTGAAAGCCATTAAGGAAGCAGTGGGGGGGGCAGAGAAGTCTGCTCAGGAAAATGCGTCACTCATGAGAGCAATGAACAAGGAGCTAAAGCTGGTGGAAAACCAGCTGATCGGGCTGCAAGTGGAACGAACACAGACTGTTTTGCGTCTCCAGAATGTTAAAGAGGAGGAAAATGAGGATCTAAGGGAGCTTGCCTCGGAATTATTGGCGTCACCCGCGAGGGCAACTAAGGAAGAGGTAAAAAGCGCCATTTTGGAAGTCCGTCGGGCTTCTTCAAAATATGCAATGAAGCGGCAGCTGCCTCGCGAGATTTTTATTGAGTTTTCTTCTAGGAGGGTCTGAGACACTATCCTATTTAACTCATATAATGCGGACTTGGACTTTCTGGGAAATAAAGTCAAGATACTGAAGGACGTTCCATTTCTAGTTCGGAAAAGAAGATTTAAGTACAAAAAGCTTGCAGCTCTTCTGAGGGAACGAGGGATAAAGTATAAATGGCTATTTCCGGAAGGAATTTGGTTTAATTATAAAGATCAAGCCTACAAGATAAACTCAGAGGATCAGCTAAGGGATTTTGTGGACAAAAATCAAGAATTCGGGCAAGATACCATGCAAAATGAAGAAGACTCGAAGCCTGAAGGGAGGGGGGAGGCAGTGAGCGCAGTGGCTGTAGCTGCTCAGAGAGAACTGCGTCTGAGGCCCAGGGGGGGGGGGAGAAGAAAATTTAATATGGGTTGTATTTTGTATTTTGCAAGGTCAACCACTCCATCATTACTTTATGAAGGTTTAAATTTTTAACTATGGCAGTATGAAGGGAAAACATTGTAGTGTAGTGTTTATTGTTTGTATGTAACCTCCCCCCCTTTTCCAGCCCTCCTTCCCCTTTTCTTTCTTCTTTCCCCTTTCCCCTTTCCTAGTACTTTTGTAGTTTTTTTTGTAGGTTTTTGTTTTAGATATTAAAAATAAAAAAAATTCAAAAAAAACCCACAACTATTAGAGCACTGTACAAAGCAATTGCCAGGAATACCAGAGTAAGGCCCAGTGGCCCAGTTATACCCGCGTCTCTCCTCCCCCTTTTGCGAGTAGAAGTCCATTAGTCTTGGTGCATGTTTTCTCGTGGGAAAGCTGGAAGGGGAAAGAGATGTAAACACCAAGGCTCCAAGGTCATTCATCTGATTCCTATGCGCCTCAAGATAAGACAGCTGAGTACAGGATAGCAATAACACAGAAAATGACAATAGGCCAGCAGAACTACAAACTATCTATCCCTCCATCCCCCACAGTAAAAGACATCACTGAGTATGGCAGGCAGGTCACAAGTCTGCTTGACAAGCAGATTGTATCTGGGATATATTTGTTGTCTGGACAAGTATCTGACCACTTCTGCATTCTGCATTCATTTGGCCTTTCTCTTAAATCAGAAATGGACAACTTCTTGGGAAATCACTGATGTCTTGTATTCTATCGCTCAAGTTTGGAACCTTCCTCCAAACTTAGGAGCCTTCCTTTAATTTAAATTGCTCTTCTGCTGGATGATGAGCTGCTTCAGTTGGAAGAAGGCTTCTAACTTTTCTGAGCAGAGTGATAGGATTCAGTTCATGCTGTTTTCCGTACAATGGGGCAAAACTCTCTTGAGGCATCAGTACACTGGATCCAGTGATTTACAGATGTGAGGATCACAAATGTTTCCTGTGTTCCCCTCCCTTTTGGATCTTGGGAAAATTCATTCTAGTGGTTCCATGACTTAAAGGTCCTAATAACTCAGTGGGTCGGGAGGTTGCAAGTGGAGGGGGCAACATTGCTCTCTCCTCCCTCTTCCATCAGTGGAACAGTGCTAATGAAAGAGGCAGAAATGGCAGTTTTGTCCCCTTCCTCTTCTCCACTGTAGCCTCCTGATCCATGTGAACTATTATTCCACACAGGTCCCGTGACCCCAGGAATAAAATTTCCTGGGGTTGGAAAGGACTACTTGTTGGGAGGGGGGGAGTGTGGAAGATCCATTAGCATCAATGTTTTCTGCTGTTAGATTGATTAATCCAACCCAGTGGGTTTTGACACCCTTTCCTTCATGGGTGCTCAGGCTATATAGTAAAGTCAAGATTTATCTATTACTGAGTGCATGCGCTTGAGTATGGCTGGAGTATTACATGCAAACCCCCAATGCAACAATAAATTATGGGATATTTTTCTCACTGATACAGTTCATATATAACAACAAACCATGCTTTGTCACTACATGTATGAACTTGAAGAAACCTTGGATTCCTAGGCTCATACTCCCTTTCTGCCTCCCTTGTGCATGACCTTCTTTCGTTTCTCCTTTCATTTACTATCATTTCTGGACTAGCAAACTATGGTTTGTGCTTTTCTTGCAAACTTTGGTTCTGGTTTGGAATCCTGCTTTGCATGTAAAACACAAACCATAGTTGGCCTGTTGGGATGTAATAACAAAATGTGCTTTGCTGCAAAGTAGTAATGCCCAGAGAAGGTGGGAACGTACAAGCCTGAATCTGTCAGTCTTGTTCATTTAGTGTGGGAAACTGCCATTTTCATTCTCAACTTTTGAAGTTTTATTTCTCTAATAAATGAAACTGGGCATTTTTTTAAAAAAATGCTTTGATTAAAATTTCATAATTTATGGCCACTTTGAATACAAAATTTCCCAAATATGTGGACTTGGGAAGATTTCCTGTCTTGGAGACTCATTTTCAGTTTATGGAGACTGAAAACTGAGACCTAATCTCCAAGTGATATCTGGTTTGTTCAGAAGCTCATTGTGAACCAAATCATTTTTAGTGCCACAACTATAGTTTGAATGCTAAACTGGGGGACTTCTCAAAGAGTCTTGTTTGTTTCTACCATAAGGCCACCTTTGAAAAATTGGTATCTTATCAATGATGCAGGAAAGCAGCTGTGACCTCCTGCTATTACTATGTCAGAGTCATAGCCTGTCTGCTTCTGCTGTGCCTCTGCTGCCATGGTTCCTAAGGGTTCCCCTCATCTTGAGGGAAATCTCAAGGCCTGGCAGTTTGTCAAGGTCCAATACTTCAAGTAAGATTCCATTTAGAGCTCCAAGAGTCACATGAGACTAGAGAGAGCAGAAACAAATTTATTAGGAACCTTGATGTTTAGATTTTGCTGCTTTTAAAATCTCAAATGTAACAGTTCAGTTTAGGAAAAAAGATGAATAACTGAAAGGGGGGGGGGAAATGTAAATGTCTATAGTTTTCTTTCTCACAATAAATAGTCATTCAAGGAAACTGATAGGTGACAGACTTAAGAGATAAAAATGAAATACTATTTTAAATAATGCATAATAACTCATTGGTACATGAGCTTATTGTGGGGATAACACATCCATTAGATACAATTTATGGAAGCTCAATCTATCAGTGGCTACCAGCCATGATAATTAAAACTGTAACTCCATATTCAGGATAGTGCACTTCTAATGATCTAACCTAGCAACAATTGACAGCTGTCATTTTCATTCATGTTCATTTGTGAACTGTCTTTTATTATTTTTAAATAAGACATAAAATGACATTTTGTATGACTTGGACACATCTGTTAAGAACGCAAGAAGAAGGCCTACTGGATTGGATCAGTGGTCCATCGATTCCAGCATCCTCTTTTACACAGTGACCAACCAGTTGCCATGCAGGGCCAAGAAACAGGGTATAGAGGCCAGAACCTTCCTTTTATGTTGCTTTCTAACTGGTGTTCATAGATGGTTGCCTCTGAATATGAAGGTTACTTCTACTCACAGTGGCGTGTAGCCATTGATTGATCTATCTTCCATGAATCTGTCTAACCTTTAAAGTCATTTGTGGCCATTTGGTTGATACAACCAAAGGGGAACAGTCAGCAGATGGTAGTCTTAGGACTGTAATTGAATCATGGGAACATATGTTTGTTTGTCCTTCAGATACGCAGTTCCCAGGTGGCGAAGGCAATGTGAATTGAATTCAGAAATAAAGTGACAGCCAATTTAGCTGTTTCAAAATGGGCAACATACATTCCCATCAGCTAGCCCCAGACAGCAATTGGGCTGACGTGTTCTGGATCAGCTGCAGTTTTTGGATCATCTTCATGCTCTACATTGGGCTGCCACTACTACTGTTTATCCAACAGTGAAGTTACAAAAGCATGAATCAGTATGAAGTTTAAGAAAGGAAATGGTGAAGCAGGTGCTCAATCTGCTTTCCAAACAGCAAGGCTGAGTTCTTGAGCACCACCAAGTTCTTAACTTGCTCTGCAAAAACCAACGCTACTCCAACTAGAAGTGGATCTAATCCTCTAGAATATTAGGCTTTCTGACCTGCATTACCTCTGTCTTGTCAAGAGTACTCAGCTTCAGCTTGTTCTGCCTAAGCCACCTGACCATGGCCTCAAAGCACACGTTTAGAACAAAGATGGATGCTCTGAAGTCTTAGATAATAAAATATAGATCTAGGTATTATCTGCTTATTGATGATACCCAGGCCTGATTTCATTCAGTGGCTAAAGAGCATGTGTGAGGACAAATCCCAGCCAGTTGGTTCTGCTCCTCTGATGGAAACTCTTTGTGTCAAATCAGACAGAAAGGCTTACTCCACTAACACCAACATATTCCAACTGATAGATAAGAATGGAGTAGTGCACTGGGCTAAAGCCTGCTGATAGATATAACTGGGATCTATACAGGGATGGCAGTCCCCTGTCCACTTTAAATGAAGATTATTCAACAGTGCAACTAAAGCCTTCTCAGTTCCAAACCAAGGCCTGAAGCCAGATTGAAATTCATCAGTGCAGATCCCCCAGGAGCCCCTAGAGCAGCTCCACCACCAAACACTCTATCACCTTCCCCAGAAAAGGTAAAGTGAAGACTGGCCTATAACTTCCATCCATTGTGAGAACTGTTCATTTATTCCTATTCTCTGCTTCCTGTTGTTTAATCATTTTTTAATTCGTAAAAGGACCCATGATCTTATTCCACGACTGCTAAGCTGTTTTTGGTGACATATCCTATCAAAAACCTTTTGGAAGTCCAAGTGTATAATGTCTACCAGATCACCCTTTTACTCATGCTTGTTAACCTATTCAAATAACTTTAAAAGGTAGGTCAGGATGGAAAGCCATGCTGATTTCCCTTTGGCAGGCTTTGTTCTTCTATGTGCCTAATAATTGTATCTTTAATAACAGTTTCTACTAATTTACCCAGAAAAGGTGTTAGACTAACTGGCCTACTATTTCCTGGATTCCCTCTAGACCCCTTTAAAAATAACAAGTTACATATACTGATTATAAGATCAACAATTTCACATTTGACTTCCTTGAGAAATCTCAGGTGTATACCATCCAGACCTGAAAATCCTTTTTTTTTTTTTTGGTTTGCCTAGTTGGCTGAGAACTTCATCCCTTGTCACCTCAGTTTAACTCCGTTCTTTTTAAACCCTTCTTTTTGCTATGTGGTTGCATCCAATTAAATTCATCTCTGCACAATTCAGTGCATTGGACTGCCATGACATTTTACAGGTATGAAAGTCAATTGAATCCATTCAGAGCACAGAGATTTTTTTATCTACTGTAAGAAAAAAGCTTTGGACATTTATGCAACATAAATCAACATCACAGACTTAATTTCCTGATGACTTCATAATTTCTTTTCCTGCCTCTTAGGTAACATGCCAGATATGAATCATATTTGTGCTAAAGGATGGCACCAAGCTTTCTCTGTCCCTGATTCAAAGTAGTGGCTCAGAAACATGAGGAAAGGCAAAAAGGGGACAATACTTCAAAGATGGTGGACTGAAAGATTTAATGTTAACAGAGTATGGTGATCTGCTATACTGGAGTCAGGTTTGTGCAAATGATTGAAGACATAAGTAGTATCATCTATACTGGGCTACTGCACTGAGTAATTAGTATGAAGTTTTGAAACTGTTACTCCATCTTTGCAAACAGTACTATAGGGTATATCATAAATGAATGGCTTGGGCACAGCTCCCTTCTACAAAGCAGTGTGTTTATTTACATATACATACATTTACATGTATAAGGGCAAAGTGACTGGCCCCTGTGCCAGTCACAAAAGCAGCAAACTAGCTTACCCTCAGACAAAGTAAGTCTCTCCTCAGAGGACTTCCCAGGTAGGTGGAAAAATATTCCTTTGTAAATTACCCTAGAGAAAAAGACCCCACCACCCAATACAAATATTAGTCTGATGAGGATTGAATATGTGTTGAGAGCAGTTCTGAATCAACTGCTCTGTTGAGAGCAGTTGTGAATCAAGTAAAGGGGGAAAAAAGATGGAAGGAAAATTAACCTACTTGGGACTCAGAAAGCCTATAGAATCCTGGAGGGGAAGACCCTGGGGCACCCAGACATCTGACAATGTTCTCCTCATCTCCATTTTAGCTTTACAACAACCTTGTAAAGAAGATTGAGCTGAAAGGAAGCTCCCATGGCAGAATGGGGATTTGTACCTGGGTGTCTCAGACTGTAGTTCAACACTTTAACTACTACACCACATAGGATCCCATGCAGTATTGTTGATCTAAGGTACCTGAAAATCTGAGGGCTACCCTCTGGCCAACATTAAGCACTTTTAAACCTCATTTACTTCCGTGGAAATGTTTTAGAATGTGCTTATTGCTTAACACTTCCACTGAGGTGAACGAGACTCGGAAGTACTTTATTTGGCTGGATCACTCTTTTTATGTGCAAGGCAGAGGATGTACCTCAGAAATATGGAACCTATGCCAAACAGTACTCCATTATTATTTGTTCTTTCATTTGCTCATTATTTGGATACACTGAGTCCTCATCTCTATCATACACGTGAGCAAAACAGTTTAAATGTTGTTGAGATTTCAAGTACTATAAACAAAGAGCCAAGGTCTTGGAAGAGGAATCAGAAGGAGGCGGTGGGAGCAGCAGAAAAAAAGTTTGACCTTTGAGACAGAAGGAAGCCATGAATTACTCTAGAGTCATAATTTCCCTCTCTTTAGCAAATTGTAAATTTCTTCCCCCCAGATAATGGGAACAATGCATTAGATGTCCTTATAGAATATGTGTGTGATTCTTTTTTTCTCTCTAGAGGAAAAAAAGTCATATTTTGAATAGGATGGAAAATACAGTACAGTCCTAAGCAGTTACCCTTTCTAAGTTCATTGAAGTCAGTGGGTTTAGAAAGGTGTAATTCTGTTTAGGATTGCACTGCTAGCCTGCAAACAAACCACATTTTGAAGAGGGATTCACACCAAACTCCATAATCGCAAACCAATGCTAAACTGATTTAATTACATTGTGTGTAAACAAATCACTTAGCTAGGAACATGAAACATTCGTAATATGCAAGAATGCCACAATGTCTTGAAAGATAGGCCTATCGGTGGCTATTAGCCCTGACTGCACATCATTAACATACCTGAATAGCAATGGCTGGGGGCAAACAGCAGGGGAGGGCCATTGCTTTCATGCCCTGCATGTGAACTTCCTGACACCATTTGGCTAGGCACTGTGAGAACAGGATGCTGGACTAGATGGACCTTTGATCCGATCTAGCATGGTTCTTCTGCTGTTCTCCTATATTTATCTTGGTCAAACATAAGCACATGAGAGCTGCATAAAGTAACTGCAAAAATGATCCATTAAGGGGGAAGGGGAAGGAAGGCTAACTGTATTAAAAAATGCACATGAGACATTGAACCAAATAGTTTGTGGAATATATTTGGACTGCAAAATTTAAACCTGCTTGATATGGAATTTACAAACTTTGGGTAGCTGAGAAATTTTCTCCCTTTACCATAATACTAGAACTCAGGGGCACCCAATGAAGTCGATGGGTAATAGGTACAGAACAGACAAAAGGAAATACTTATTTATTCAACAAGTAATTGAATAGAGGAATTTGCTGCCAGTGGATGCAGTGATGGCCGCAAGCATAAATAGCTTTAAAGGGGGTTTAGACAGATTCATAGAGGGTAGGTCAATAAATGGCTACTAACCATGATGAGTAAAGGGATACTCCATATTCAGAGGCAGTAAAATTCTGCATCTCAGTGCTAGGTAGCAGTGACAGGGGAGAGCCTTGGCCTCTATTCCCTGGTTGTTGGGGCTCCAGGGCAACTAATTGGGCACTGTGTGAAAAAGGAGGCTGGATGGACCACTGGTCTGATCTTGTAGGGCTTCTTCTTGTGTTCTTCTTAACAGGCATGAATCTATGATTTATTTTAAAAAGAGCAAGAGTCCAGTAGCACCTATAAGACTAACAAAATTTCTGGTAGGGTATGAGCTTTTATAAGCTCACTTCTTCAGATTGAGCTGTGATTCACAAAGACTCATATCCTATGTCAAATTTTATTAGTCTTGCTCTTTTCTACTGCTACAAACAGACTAACATGGCTACCCATCTTGATCTATGATTTATTTATTTACAGAATTTATATGTCATCTCTCCAGAGTCTTACTCAAGGTGGCTTACAAGAAAAAACTATACCATAAAATATTTGTATATGTGTGTTATGCGCTGTCAAGTTGCTTCCAACTTACGATAACTCTATGAATGAAAGACTCTAAAATGTCCTATTATTAACAGACTTGCTCCAATCTTGCAAACAGGAAGTTGTGGCTTCCTTTATTGAGTCAATCCATCTCATGTTGGGTCTTCCACTTTTCCTACCACCTTCAACTTTTCCTAGCATTATTGACTTTTCCAGAGAATCTTGTCTTCTCATGATGAGACCAAAATACGATAGCTTCAGTTTGGTTATTTTAGGTTCTTGGGAGAATTCAGACTTGGTTTGATTTTGAATCCACTTATTTAAAGGAAGAAAGTGTAAAGACTATTTCTGTAGCCAAAAGAAAGGAGAAGCCTAGATGGATGATTGATGAAACTCTTAAAATTGCTAAAGATGGATGGGAAACAAAAGGAAAAGGTGACAGAAATAGTATCAGAATTCTAAATGCAGCATTTCAGCAACTTGCATGCAGAGACAAAGAAATCTGTTATAATAACTAGTGCAAAGAAATAGAAGAGGACAACTAAAAAGAAAGAACAACAGGCTCTGTTCCACAAGACCCAGGAAATCAAAGGAAAATTCAAACTATGGCTAGGGATGCTGAAAGGTCAACATAGAAATACAATATCTGATCAGGACAAAATACAGGAAAGATGGAAACAATACACTGAAGAACTATATAGAAGAGATGGAAGGATGACAGATTCATACAAAGAAGAATTTTTTGACAAAGAACTCGGAAACTGAGGTGAAAGCTGCACTCAAAGCCATTGAGGGAAACAAATAACCAAGGGGTAGATGGTATAGTGATAGAACTGTTAAAAGCTACAGAAAGCTTTAACATTTTGTAATTTCTCAGTAGTCATTACTTTTGTATTCTTGATGTTCAATTATAATCCTACTTTGGCACTTTCTCCTTTAAACTTCATCAGTAGTTGTTTCAAGTCTTTTCTGCCAGTAACATGGCATCATCTGCATGTCTCAAATTGATAATGTTCCTTCCCCTCATTTTTATTCCACCTTCCTCTAAATCAAATCTAGATTTCCTTATGATGATGATAACAACAACAACAACAACAACAACAACAACTGCACTTATATACTGTTCTTCTAGACAGATTAGTGCCTCACCCAGAGCGGTGAACAAGTTAGTGTTATTATTATCCCCACAATACACCCAAGGCCACCTACTGAGCTCATGGCAATAGTGGGATTCAAACCAGTAGACTGCTGATTCAGAGCCAAACCACTTAACCACTGTGCTACAGCAGCCTCACGTTCTGCATACAGGTTGAACATATATGGAGATAATATACATCCTTGTCTGACACCTTTACCAAAAGGAACCCATTCTGTTCCCTCATATTCTGTCCTAATAGTAGCCTCTTGTCCAGAGTACAGGTTGGGCATCAAAACAATTTGATGTTGTGGCATGCCCACATGGTCCACATTAGGATTACCAGTCCCCTGCTAGGGCAGGGGATACCCCACTCCCACCCTCCATGCCCTGCTCCCACTTGCCTGGCCGGCAGGGGGAAAGGCAGGAAAATTTGCCTCCCTGGGTGCACTCCCGGGCAGCATGGCATGCTCCTATGCACTGCAGTGGGCCAATTTGGACCCCAAATGGGCCTAAATTGGCCTGCTGTGAAGCACAGGAGCTCTCCAATCCTTTTAAAAAAAATTTCTTACAGTTATTTATGTTCCAAGTGAGCATCTTCTTAAGGCACATTTCAGTCCTTTAATTTTTAAGCCTATGGTACTAATCCCTTAATCATTCCAGAGGCAGAACAGAGAAAGTGCAGAAAAAAAGAGTAAACAACCATATCTTTATATTCATCTTCGTTCTTCTGTGCCTCCACACATGGGGACTGCGCAGGCGCAGGCCAGCCGCCGGAGAATTTTCTAGAGCTTCCAAGGCTCCGAAGGGGCCGTTTGTCGCGCGCCTCAGCGACCGTCTTCCCGCCCAAACGGTCACGTGATCCTACAGCGACCAACGGCCCCTTCCCTCAGTTCTCTTCTTGCCGCCGCTTGGAGAGAACGTGAGCTTCGTTGCTCTGTGCTTTTTTGTGCTTCGTGCTTTATTCTGACTGATTGCTTGGCTTTTGACTTCGGACTTCGTGACCTCGACTATTCTTCGGATCTCGTTTTGGACTTTGTTGTGGACTCGGTAATTTGACTCGGACTGTTTTTGACCTTCCTTTCGCGTGCCCCTGAAGATGGCCTCAAAGGCTCTCTTCAAGCATTGCCTCCAATGCCACACGAAAATGGCCAAGACCGATGGCCATGAACTGTGCCTGTTCTGTTTGGGGGAGACCCATAATGTGACGGCCTGTAAAATTTGCCAGGGTTTCACCAGCAAGGCCCGGCAGGAGCGCAAGGTCCGACTGAACTCCTCCCTGTGGCAGAAGGTCATGTCCGGAGGCGCTCCGTTGCCCTCCTCCAAGGCTGGCCCAAGCCCCTCTGCCGAACGGCATTCCAGAGCTGGCTCAGTGGCCTCCGCGAGGTCGGGGTCGAAACCGCGTCCCCCGAGTACCTCGGCGTCGAGAGCGGCCTCTCCAGCGCAGGGACCGGTGCGGCCGCCCCGTAGCGCGTCATCTACCAGGTCGGATCCGAGACCTACGTCGGAACCGAGGGTCCTGGTACCGAGTCCCCGGTCGGAACCGACGTCCAGATCGGTTCCGATGAAGCCTAAGAGGTCGAAGCCGAGGTCCCCTTCGAAGGCGAGGAGCGCGTCGGTTCCGAGGTCTTCTTCGGAACCACCGAAGAAGAAGAAAAAGACCAAGCACCATCGGTCGCCGCGTCCCGCTCCTCAGGAGGAGGTCATCGTGCTTCCTCACACGCCTTCCCCTCATCTGGGCTCCCCGGAGCCAGAAGACATCTCCGTTCCGGTGCCGGATCCGATGGCCTTCGAGACGGTGCCCGCGGAATTCTCGTCGGGGCCGGAGCCGAGCCCGCACCGTCGGAGCCGACTATCGCTTCCCCTTCGGTCGCCGAGGCTGGAACCGAGCCCGTCTCCTCGTCGGAGCCGTCCGTCGCCTGCCCGTCCGTCTCCACCTCCGGCCGGTCGTGAGCGGCATGGTTCCGGGGACAGTGTCCGATCAGTCCGGTCCACTGCGTCCCGGCATCGGCAGGCTTCCTACCTCCCCTCGCCATACCGTTGCCAATGGGAGGGGGCACCTGCGGGCTTCTCCGTGTCGGAACCGAGGCCTTCGACATCGAGGTCGGCGTGGGCTCCCCCTCCGCTCCAGGTTCCGGAATCCCAGCTCGGTTCCGATGAGGAGGATGGGGAGAGCTTTGGCGGCTACCAGTCGGAGTCCTGGTCCGAACCATCGCCGGCTGAGGAGCTAGTGCCATCTGCGGACTCGCCATTCGAGGACCTCCGCATCTACGCCGACCAGATGGCAAGGATGGCCAAGGCTCTCGAGATGGACATCTCTTCGGCAGTCCCCCAGACCAAGGACAAGCTCCTCAAACGCATTTACGGGGACAACCCGGCGTACGTTGGCTTCCCCATGCTCGAGGGTATTGAGGAAATCGTGGAGAAGGTATGGCAGGTGCCCTGTGATCAGCCTCCAACATCCAAGAGGATTGAGCAGCTCTACAAAATCAAACAGGGTACCTGGCCGGCGCTGGTGAAACACCCTCCACCTTCCTCCTTGGTCACAGAGGAGTTCAACCCCAGGCGATCGGGTCACTCCTCGGTGCCTGCCGATAAGGAGGGCAAGAAGCTGGATGCCATGGGCAGGCGCCAGTACATTGTTTCTTCCCTGGGTCTGAGGATTGCCAACTATCAGACCATCATGGCAGGGTACCAGCTGTACCTCTGGGAGAAGTTGGCATCCTATACACGAGACCTCCCTCCTGAGCAGAAGGCTGTGGTGTCCCTGCTGCAGACAGAGGCTGTGAGGCTGTCTAAGCAGCAGATGAACGCTGGGAGCCACGCTGCTGACACTGCTGCTAGAGGTATGGCGTCGGCGGTGGTCCTCAGGCGCCACTCCTGGTTGCGGTCTACGGCCCTGTCCCAAGAGGTACGTTCCAGGGTGGAGAGCATGCCATTTGAGGGGGACTCGCTGTTTTCCAAATCGACCGACGAGACCCTGAAGAAAAAGAAGGAGGACCGGCAGACGGCGCGGTCTTTGGGTCTGGCTCCAGCGGACAAGCCCTCCTCCAGGTCACGGTACGCTCCCAGGTCTGGTCCTTACCACTACCAGGGCAGATACCAACAGCAGCGGCCGGGCTACCATCAGTATCCTGCCTACCAGCAGCGGCCTTACCCTCCCGCACAACAGCAGAGGAGGCGTCGGCCCTTCAAGCCTCGTCAGGCACAGCAACCGGCCCAGCAGAAAGACCAGCAGGGCACCGGGAGGCAGTACTGACGGGTCGCACCAGCCGTATCCCCGAACTTTTCGGACAGACTTAGTCCACTCCTCTCTGAGTGGGAGTCAATAACATCTGACTCATGGGTCTTAACTATTGTTGAACTGGGATACGGGCTGGAGTTCGTTGAGCTGCCTAGATGCAGTTCACCCCTAACAGCTGTCAATAACACTATGGCCGAGCTGGATGCGGAGATCGTGTCGCTCTTGGCCAAGGGTGCTGTGGAAGAATTGCCCTATGAGGACTCTGTGAAGGGTTTCTTCTCTAGGTTCTTCCTGGTCCCTAAGAAGGATGGGGGTTTACGTCCCATTTTAGATCTGAGGGGCCTTAATGCCTTCCTCAAGGTGACCAAGTTCAAAATGGTTACGTTGGCGGCGGTGATCGCCTTACTGAAGCAAGGGGATTGGTTTGCGGTTCTTGACTTAAAAGACGCATACTTTCACGTGGGCATACGGAAGGAGCACAGGAAGTACCTGAGTTTTGTTTACCGGCATAGGGTTTTCCGGTATAAGGTGCTCCCCTTTGGCCTGTCCACTGCCCCACGAGTGTTCACTAAATGTGTGGCCCCTGTGGTTTCCTTCCTACGGGAAGAAGGCTGTACCATCTTTCCGTACCTCGATGACTGGCTCATCGTGGCCGAATCGGAGTCTAGGCTGGTGCAGGACATTGGCTTGGTACTTAGCACTTGCCAACGCCTGGGGCTCCTGGTGAACTTGGAGAAATCCAAGCTGGTGCCCAGCTGCAAGGTGTCCTACATTGGTGCGCTTTTAGACTCTGTGGAGGGTAAGGCCCTGCTCCCCTTGGAGAGGGCTCGGTCCCTAAGGGGTCTAGTGTCCATGTTTAAAAGGAACCGGTTCCAGTCTGTGCGCACTATCCAGTGCTTACTAGGGCATATGGCAGCGGCCACCTCTGTGGTGCCTTTCGCTAGGCTGCGTATGCGCCCTCTCCAGAACTGGTTTGTGCGGAGGTATGATGCTCTACTGCACCCTCCGTCCCTCAAATTCTCTATCCCGAGGGTCATCCTCTCCTCCTTGGACTGGTGGCTGTCTGATGACAACTTGTTTAGAGGGACCCCTTTCGGGTATCAACACCATGACATCACGGTTACCACTGATGCCTCTCTGTTGGGATGGGGGGCTTACTGTGGTGATGTGTCGGTGCAAGATGTCTGGTCTGACAGGGAAAAGACCCTCCATATCAATGTGCTTGAACTAAGGGCCATTCGTTTCGCACTTGTGTCTCTTACAGCACTGCTGAGAAATCGTCATGTCTTGGTGCAGACGGACAACACGACTGCCATGTACTACGTGAATCAGCAGGGGGGCACAGTGTCCATGGCCCTGTGCCGGGAAGCCACACTCACTTGGCAGTGGGCTATCAAGAACGGCGTGTCGCTCCGTGCTATACACGTGGCTGGGTCAGACAATGCCCGGGCAGATGCCCTCAGCAGGGCCCCGTTACTAGACCACGAGTGGGAACTGAACGGAGAGTGCGTTGGGCCGATCTTCCGGATGTGGGGTCATCCAGTGATAGACGTGTTCGCCACTGCGGCGACCACCAAGGCCCACACGTTCTGTTCCAGGGCAGGGAGCGACCCCCTCTCTATTGGGGATGCCTTCCAGTTTACGTGGACGCAGGGCTTGCACTACATGTTTCCTCCGTTCCCCTTGATTCCCAGGGTCTTGTGCAAGATAGAGGAGGACGGGACGGACTGCATCCTGGTGGCCCCCTTCTGGCCACGGCAGGTTTGGTTCCCGAAGCTCCTGCGGATGTCCCAACGGACATATGTCAGTCTGCCCCCTCGGCAAGACCTTCTCCTAAGCGGGAGCCTGGTCCACCACGATCCCAGGAAGCTGCACCTAACGGCTTGGCGGATCGTTCCTCCCCGATAGGCTTTACTGACGAGGTACAGAGGGTCCTCCTGAATGCTCGTCGGCCATCCACTAGGCGCGCTTATGCGGCCAAGTGGCGCAGGTTTGAGCTCTGGGCACTTGCCAGAGGAGTGGTGCCTGACAACAGTCCCTTGGGGGTTGTGTTCGAGTATTTGTGCCACTTGCGTGGCCTGGGCTTGAAGGCTTCCTCCCTCAAGGTCCACCTGGCAGCGATATCAGCTGCTCACACCCGAGTTGAGGGTGCTACGGTGTTTTCTCACCCACAATCCCGCCAGTTCCTTAAGGGCATGTACAATCTTTACCCACCTGTGTCAGCGCCAGTGCCTCAGTGGTCGCTGTCCTTGGTGCTCTCACGTCTCATGTTGCCTCCATTTGAACCTATGGCTACCTGCCCCTTGGATATGCTATCCTACAAGGTAGCATTCTTGGTGGCCGTCACATCGGCCAGAAGGGTCAGTGAGCTGTCTGCACTGCGGTCTGACCCTCCCTTTCTTGTGTTTCATCCCAACAAGGTGGTCCTGCGTCCCTGCCTCGGGTTCCTGCCCAAGGTGGTGTCCGCCTTCCACCTCTCGCAGGATATCTCACTGCCTGCATTCTTTCCTCAACCTTCCTCTAAGGGGGAAAAGGCCCTCCATTCCCTAGACTTGAAGAGGGCCCTAGCCTATTACCTTGATAGGACAAAGGAATTCCGCACCTGTCCTCACCTGTTTGTATGTTTTGGGGCCAAGGACAAGGGTAACAGGGCTTCCTCGCAGACCCTATCTAGGTGGATTGTGACGGCCATTAGCAAGGCCTATTCCCTGGCAGGGGTGGCTTGCCCGCTCCATGTCAGAGCCCACTCCACGCGGTCCCAAGCATCCTCTTCGGCACTCCTCAGGGGGGTGCCCCTGGTTAACATTTGTAAAGCAGCCACATGGTCCTCTGCAGACACCTTTGTCAGGCATTACGCCATTGATGTCAATGCGGAGCAGGATGTATCTGTGGCCAAGGCTGTCTTACACTCCCTTTTTTCCTGAAGGAGTTTTGGTATGACTTTCTTGGCGTACCTGCTGGGTACCCTTGAGTGAAAGTGTGTATATATGTACCTGGGGGTGTGTATATATGTAAATATTGAGTATTTATGTGTCCTTACACAGTTTTTTACATAGATGTATATATGCATATCTATTTATTGTTGTTCTTGTTTGTTCAATAAAATTGTGTTGGACTTCACCCCCGCCTTCCTTATTGTGTGAAGCTTGGTACACTCCCATGTGTGGAGGCACAGAAGAACGAAGATGAAAACAGGGTTAACATACCTGTAACTTATGTTCATCGAGTTCTTCTGTGCTGACACACAACCCTCCCTCCTACCCCGCTGTGAACTCCAATGCACAATACTGTGATGGCTGTAACGGAAATTGGTGTTTTTAAGGTGTTATGGCTGAAGTGTGTTGGTCAAGCGGCGGCAAAGGAGAACTGAGGGAAGGGGCCGTTGGTCGCTGTAGGATCACGTGACCGTTTGGGCGGGAAGACGGTCGCTGAGGCGCGCGACAAACGGCCCCTTCGGAGCCTTGGAAGCTCTAGAAAATTCTCCGGCGGCTGGCCTGCGCCTGCGCAGTCCCCATGTGTGTCAGCACAGAAGAACTCGATGAACATAAGTTACAGGTATGTTAACCCTGTTTTTCTATTACTAGTCCGATTATTTGTATATATCATTAACAAAATAATTTTCTTAAAGGAGGGGAGCATAGAAAGAGATTTTTGTACCAGCCTACCCTCGATCTTTCATCTGTTATAAACAAAAGCCATCTAGAAATACTTGTATTTTCATTCTGGAAAGGCAAGGGGAAAAAAAAGACTGTACAGGTAGACTTAGCTTAACCACTAATTTGAGTTTAAAAAAAAATAAAATAGAAAATTTATGATATTCCCTCTACCTCCCTAGTATTTCCCCTGTTAAACCTAAAAAGCTATCTTAATTTTTAATTAAAGGGAAGAAAGGAAATCTAAAAAGGGATCTAAGAAATAAGAGTGAGAGTAGAAGATTCTAAAGACCCATTTGGCACACTCTCTCTAGTCCATTAACAACACCTGAACAGTGTCTGGCATATTAAAAAGAAAGAAACACATAGAATTGCAGAGGAGTTAGCCGTGTTAGTCTGTGGTAGCAAAATCAAAAAGAGTCCAGTAGCACCTTTAAGACTAACCAATTTTATTGTAGCATAATCTTTTGAGAATCAAGTTCTCTTTGTCAGATGCATGGTACAGAAACTGGTCAAATATAGAAGAGGAGGGGGGAGGAGGGGAGTAGAGAGAAGATGCAATTAGGGGGGGAGAGGGAGGATGCAACCAAAACATTCCTTTGCTAGTAAATGTAAACATCTCCTTTTGGTATGGAGATTAATTGGCTTGTGAGAGGCTTCAAAGGAGTTTGCCGTGTTGGTTTGTAGCAGCAAAACAACCAGACCATCCAATTCCAATGTAGTATAAGCCTTCGATAACCACAGCTCTCCCCATCAGATGCATCTGACAAAGAGAACTGTGGTCCCCGGAAGCCAGAACAGAACAGAACAGACAATTAAAAGACAATCTGAGGGTGGTTATAAATGCCATTGAATATTATGACAAGCGTCCAGACAAAGAAGTCGGGGGTTTTTTGCGGATGCAGAGAAAGACTTTGACAACTTGAATTGGGATTTTATGTTTGCATCGATGGAAAAGATGGATCTAGGTAAAGAGTTTATAGAAGCTGTAAAAACAATCTATAAGAATCAAAGAGCAGCAATCTGTGTTAATGATGACTTGACGGAGAAATTTGAAATAAGGAAAGGAACAAGACAAGGTTGTCCACTGTCACTACTGTTATTCGTAATGGTTTTAGAAATATTATTGAGGCAGATAAGAGAAGATGAGAATATAAAAGGGATTAAATTAAAGGGGTCTTCATACAAGCTAAGAGCATTTGCAGATGATGTGATGTTTATAGATGAAGACCCAGTACAAATTCTGCCAAGATTGTTAGCTAAGATCAAAGAGTTTGGAGATTTAGCAGGCTTTTATATAAATAAAAAGAAGTCGAAAATAATAACAAAAATATGACGAAGAAGCAATAAGAATTGATGGAAGTAACAGATTGCGAAGTGGTACAAAAAACAAAGTATCTGGGAATAGAGCTGACAGTTAAAAATATTGATTTGTTTAAAAACAACTATGAAAAGCTCTGGACTCAAATTGAAAAAGATATGATAAAATGTAACAAATCGAATTTATTATGGTTAGGTCAGATTGCTACAATCAAAATGAATGTGCTGCCTAGAGTTATGTTTTTGATGCAAACGATACCAATTGTTAAGGACAAAAAACAGTTTGAAAAATGGCAGAGGAAAATATCAGAATTCGTGTGGGCAGGAAAGAAACCTAGAGTAAAAATGAAAGTGCTCTGTGACACAAGAGAAAGAGGTGGCATGCAATTACCGGATTTTCGACTGTAACATGAAGCAATATGTTTGGTATGGCTAAAAGAATGGGTGTCCTTATCCAATCATAAGTTGTTAAATTTGGAAGGCTATAACAAACTTTTTGGATGGCATGCATACTTATGGTATGATAAGTATAAAATGGACGCAATGTTCCAGCACCATTACTTGAGAAGAAATTTACTGTCAACTTGGTTAAAATACAAAAAAATTATAGAGCAAGAGAAACCAATGTGGATTGTCCCTGTAGAAGTAATTAACCTGAATTTGGAATATAAAGGAGATGAATGGCTTACTTATAAAGAATTATTAAAAACTGAAAACAATGAGTTGAAACTTAAATCGAATGAATAATTACCATTTAAATACGGTTGGCTGCAATATCAATAAATCAAAGACTTATTTGAATCAGATCAAAGGAAGGCAGGCTTCAGAAATAAAAACTCAGAATTAGAAGAACTTTTATTGGGGGATAATAATAAAATAATTTCTAAAATGTATAAATTATTGTTAAAATGGTATACTGAAGATGAGACGATTAAGGTTCAAATGGTAAAATGGGCAATAAATTGTAATAATGAGATTATGATGGATGCATGGGAACAGTTGTGGAAAAATACTTTAAAAATTTCAACTTGTACCAGTACCAAAGAGAATGGCTATAAAATGATATATAGATGGTATTTAACACCGAAAAAGTTAGCCATTGCTAATAAGCAGCTATCCAATAAGTGTTGGAAATGTAAAGAGCATGAAGGCTCTATTTCTTATGTGGTGGACGTGTGATAAGGCTAGAGACTTTTGGACTAAAATATGTACTGAAATGTCTTTAATACTCCAAAATAATGTAGTTAAGAATCCAGAAATGTTATTGTTATCCTTGCATTTAGAGGACATTGATAGAAGGGATAGAGTAATACTGTACTATATGATAACGGCAGCAAGAACTTTGTATGCACAATATTGGAAGAAAGAAGAAATACCGAAAACTGAAGAGTGGATACAAAGAGTGCTATATATGGTGGAAATGGACAAATTAACAAGGAAACTGTGAGAGCACGATCCAAAGGAATTTTTTGAGGACTGGGGGAAATTGAAAAAATACTTAGAAAAAAGATGGGATGTTAAAGGACAATTATGGTCTTTTGAGTGTTATTAAGTACAATAAGATATAATGTACATCTTTACCATTAAGTTTAAAATGACAACTAAGAGATAGTATTTGTAACAAGAAACAGGCGGTTGCAGTGCTGTTGGAAGTCAACAGAGGAAAGGGGGTGGGGAGGGGGTGGGGAGCATATACTATATCTATAGGGGATAATTAGTAAGTAAGATGTAATAACATTATATATGTTATGTTAACCATCCAATATTTTTTTTTAAAAGAAACTATCTCTTCAAGAAGCGCCATTTTGTCGACTCACTTAGAAATGCTCAATCACAGATCTCATAAAACTGGTAAAAAACTCCTTTTGCTCTTACTGTTTGTAGCTCTGGAATTTTTTTGCTCTCCAGCTCTCCGTCCCAGGAGACTCCTCCATGCAATCACTCTCCAGTGTCAGTCTCCCAGTTCATTAAACGTCCGCCTCTCCATGGGATGATAAAACCCCTCTATCAAGCTGGTTAGCCCTTGTAAAGCCATAAACAATTCTCCCACTTGGAGAGATGTCAAGTAGAATCCTTTTTTGGTCATTCAGTTGTCTTTATTTGTATCTTGTCAGGAATCTTTGCTTTATTTTCGCTTATTTCAAAATCTCAGAGTTTGTAGCTTGAGAACCATTAAGGCTTCTTCCACGATCCTTGCCTTCTAGCCTGTGTGGGGGCACCACAGGGGGTTGCCCTTGAGCTCCTCCACCTTGCTCTGGCCTGCCCCCCTCTCCGTGGGGGGGTGTCTTGGGGGCCCGAATCCTTGAGTCCCAAGAGGTCAGGAAGATCACGGCACTGAGCTCATAACTCAGCTGCCAGGATAGCACCATGCCATTCCAGAAGTCAAGCCAGGAGCATTAAAACAAACATTGAGCACCACAAAAATATCCATAAAATAAACCTTAGACCAGAAGCAGACTATAAAACATTTAGAAAAATAAGAATGGAGAGATTTCCGGTTTGGGCTTCATGGAGGTCTGACGCAGCTCCATTTGCGGAGCTGACCGGACTGCCGTTTTAAGTGGCCGGCGGGGGAAAAATAGCCCGCGGCCGACTGCTCTCAGGCAGAGAGCAGGCAAAGAACGCTCAAGACCCTAGGGTGTGCTAGATCTCGGACGAGGGGGGGCTCTACACAACGGGTCCCCTCCCGATCCTTGAGGTCCCACCCTGCGACGAGTCGGCTACAATCTCTGCGGCAGTTCTGGGGCCAATTCGGCTGGCATAAGACCTACATACCCAAGCTTCGATTGAGGGAAGAAACGGAGAGGAGAAGTTAAAATCGAAACAGCGATTACAACCCGAGAAAAGTGAATGAGAAGGTAAAGATCACTATCTTCTGTTACGGGACAGATTGATTAAAGCAGAGAGGAATAAAAGTAGATTTTCAAACTGCAACAGGCTAACGATAAAGAGGGGAAGACTCGGCAAGAGTTGTATTTGAAAAGAGACTCAGTTTAAAGAAGTTATTAAAGGAATTGGACTATTGTTTTGAATACTTGCGGTTATGGAGCTGTGAGAAAAAGACACCATCGCGAGACCTACTGTGGGAAGTCGGGAGACAGGAAGTGCGTAACAACAATAGAGTTGCTGGAGAGAAGCGGCCCTTGCTGGAGGGCAGGAAGAAGGGAATCGCCATCTTTGAAAGGGGAAGGGTCGCGGCCTCAGCGGAAAAGGAAGTAGGCCATCTTGGATTGCAAAATCATAGAGAAACCATAGAGAAAAGACGCCCGACATTTTGGACTCTTTAAAATTTAATTTTTGTAAGAAGACCGGGACATTGGAAATAAAAGGACATTAAATTTTACGCCACGGAGTTAAGGAAGAGAGCGGACTCGTGGGAGCGAGCCAAAGCAAGCCCCACGATGTCAAAAAAAGAGTGGCAATCGGCAATAGAAAACCTGGATAAAAAACTTTTAGATGTGATTAAAGAACTTAAGGACACGAAATTGGAGTTGATTAAAGAGGTTAAAGAGGTTACACAGACAGTAAAATCGGAGCTGTCAGAAGTGAAAAAAGGTATGGAAACAATACAAAGTGAACTACAAGGAACGCAGCAGAGAGTTAAAACAGTAGAAGACGCGATGGAGAACTTAGCAGACACGCAACAAACAGAGATGAGACTGATGAGGGGGAGAATGTCAGTTGCAGAAACTAAACACATGGAGAAGCAGTTACGTTTTCGTGGCTTGCCTGAAGTGGAAGGAAAATCAGCGCAAGAACAGATGACTGAGGTGTTAGCTGAATACCTGGGGAAGGAGGAGGAGGAAGTTGTGGCTATCCTAGATGTGGCATATCGTGTGAACTCGAGAATTGCAACCCAGAGGAAATTACCAAGAGACGTGATTGTGCAGTTTACGACACGAAATATGAAAGAGAAGATTGTGACAAAACAGTTTCAAGATCCATTGGAGATTGATGGCAAGACGATTATCATAATGAAGGAATTACCCAGGTCAGTGTTATCAGATCGGAAAAAATACAAAGTGCTAATTCAGATCTTGAAGGACATGAAAATCAGGTACAGATGGGAGTTACCAGAAGGTGTGTCCTTTGAGTTTGGAGGGGCCAAAAAGCGCATCAGATCTGAGCGAGAGATGGAGCGATTTATAAGGGACAATGAAAAAGACTTACCAACAAGACTATGAGTATGGAGTGTAAAGTTTTATCTTGGAATGTAAATGGACTAAACTCACCGAATAAGAGAAAAAATATTTTCCACTGGCTATTAAAACAAAAATGTGACATTGTTTGTTTGCAAGAGACCCATATCAGAAAGCAGGATGTAAAATATTTAAAATCAGGAAAATTGGGCAAAGAATTTGTAGTGGCCTCCAATAAAAAAAAAAGGGGAGTGGTGTTGTACATAAAAGAGGAGCTACAGCCAAAATTTGTAATGAAAGATGTGGAAGCCAGATTTATTGCAGTGGAATGTACTTGGGACTTAAAGAGAGTGTTGGTAGTCGGAGTTTATGCACCTAACGGTGCAAAGGAAAGCTTCTTTGAGGATTTGAGGAAGCAACTAGATGATCTTTCATACGACCAGATAATTCTTGCCGGAGACTTCAATGGAGTGACGAACTTGGAATTAGATAAAAAGACAACAACTGCACAAAAGAAAAGAGGACTATTACCAAAGCTTTTTTTTGACTTGATACAACAGGAGACTTTAGAAGATGTATGGAGAAGAGAATATCCTAAAAGTAGACAATTTACTTTTTATTCTGCAAGGCACTGTACACTATCAAGAATTGATATGATCTGGGCCTCAAAAGACTTAGCGTTATGGACTAAGGAGGTAGAAATAATGCCGATGGTAGGCTCAGATCATAATCCAATCATGTGGAAATTAGGGAAAAGGAGAAAAAGGAAAGCATGGAGAATAAATGAGGACTTGCTACAGGAAGGAGAGAGTATGGAGATGTTGAGAAGAGAGACAAAGTTCTTCATACAATACAACGTAAATAAAGAAGTACCAACTGACAAAGTTTGGGACGCTTATAAGGCGGTTATAAGGGGCATACTAATGGACTTAAATGGTAGAGCAAGAAAAAAGAAAGAGGAGAAAAGACAAGAGATTGAGGAGAAAATAAAAGCCAAAGAAATACAGTTAAAAAAGAGACCAGGGAAAAAGAAATTATATCAGGAAATTAAAATACTTCAAGAACAGTTAACAGCAATGAAGAATAAGGAATTGGAGTGGAATCTTAAAAGATTGAATCAGAAAGCGTTTGAAGGTGCAAATAAACCTGGGAAGTATTTGGCATGGCAACTGAAGAAGAGAAGGGAAAAGAAAATAATAAATAGAATTTGCGAAGATAATAAAACGTATTTGGAACAGACTACCATTAGTAGAGCCTTTTACAAATTCTACGCTAAGTTGTATAATAAGAAAGAGGTAAATAAAGAGTCAATAGCGTTATATTTGGAGAAAATGAAACTTCCAGTAATTTCGGAAGCTTGGAGAAATAAACTGAACAGTGAAGTAACAGATGAGGAACTAAACAAGGCAATACAATCTGCAAATCTAGGAAAGGCGCCAGGGCCAGATGGACTTACAGCGAAATTTTATAAGGTAATGGCCAATGAACTGGCACCATTCCTAAAAGAGGTGATCAATGGAGTTTTAAAGGACCAGAGGATTCCAGATACCTGGAATGAAGCGAATATATCATTGATCCCCAAAGAAGGCCAAGACTTGACTAATGTGAAAAACTACAGACCTATATCGCTACTTAACAATGATTATAAAATCTTTGCGAAGATACTGGCGGAGAGACTGAAGGGGTGGCTTACGGAAGTCATTGAGGAGGAACAAGCAGGCTTTTTGCCAGACAGACAAATCAGAGACAATTTAAGGACAGTGATTAATGCTCGATGTATTGTCGAAGGCTTTCACGGCCGGAGAACGATGGTTGTTGGGGGTTTTCCGGGCTGTATTGCCGTGGTCTTGGCATTGTAGTTCCTGACGTTTCGCCAGCAGCTGTGGCTGGCATCTTCAGAGGTGTAGCACCAAAAGACAGAGATCTCTCAGTGTCACAGTGTGGAAAAGATGTTGGCAGGTCATTTATATCTAGATATAGATATAAATAGATAGTAGATATAAATAGATAGATAGATATAAATGACCTGCCAACATCTTCTCCACACTGTGACACTGAGAGATCTCTGTCTTTTGGTGCTACACCTCTGAAGATGCCAGCCACAGCTGCTGGCGAAACGTCAGGAACTACAATGCCAAGACCACGGCAATACAGCCCGGAAAACCCCCAACAACCAGTGATTAATGCTATTGAATATTATGACAAGCGTTGTGACAAAGAGGTTGGTTTCTTCTTTGTTGATGCTGAAAAGGCGTTTGATAATTTAAACTGGGACTTTATGTTTGCCACTATGGAAAAGCTACAATTGGGAGAAAGATTCATTAGAGCAATTAAGGAAATTTACAGAGACCAGACTGCAGCAATTGTGGTGAATGATGAAGCGACTAAGAAATTGATTATAAGTAAAGGAACAAGACAAGGTTGCCCGTTGTCTCCACTGCTGTTCATTTTGGTATTGGAGATCCTGATGATACAAATACGACAAGATGAAAAAATTCGAGGAATTAAAATAAAGGACTATTCATATAAGGTCAGAGCATTTGCGGATGACATAATGTTAATTGTAGAAGACCCATTGGAGAACATGCCAAAAGTGATAGATAAGATTAAGGAGTTCGGAGACTTGGCAGGTTTCTATATTAATAAAAAGAAGTCAAAGATACTATGCAAAAATATGACTAAGCAGAAACAACAATTGTTAACGGAAATAACGAATTGTGAAGTAACAAGTAAGGTGAAATATTTGGGAATCGAACTGACTGCTAAGAATATAGACTTATTTAAAAACAACTATGAAAAACTATGGACTCAGACAGAGAGAGATTTGATTAAATGGAACAGACTAAATTTGTCATGGTTGGGAAGGATTGCAGCAGTTAAGATGAATGTGCTACCAAGAGTAATGTTTTTGCTACAGACAATACCAATCATCAGTGACTCTAAGCAATTTGAGAAATGGCAGAGGAAAATATCAGACTTTGTATGGGCAGGCAAGAAGCCTCGAGTGAAAATGAAAGTTTTACAAGATGCAAAGGAAAGAGGCGGAATGCAACTGCCCAATCTAAGACTTTACCATGACGCAATTTGCTTGGTGTGGTTGAAGGAGTGGATGACGCTAAAGAATAAGAAATTACTAGCCCTAGAGGGATATAAAAAAAATTTGGATGGCACGCATACTTATGGCATGATAAAGTAAAGGCGAACTCGATGTTCCTGCATCACTATATACGGAGAAGTTTATATATAATCTGGAAGAAGTATAGAATCTATCTGGAAGAAGGAACCCCTTTGTGGGTAGTTCCATATGAGGTGATAGATCCGAGAGCTGTTGATAATGAGCAACAATGTCTAACTTATAAAGAAATAACTAGAACTGAAGAATCTAAACTCAGAATAAAGACTCAGGAGGAACTATCACCTTATTATGATTGGTTCCAGTATAGACAGATTAGAGATTTATATAACTCGGACTCTGTAAAGGGAGGTATACGAACAGAAAACTCGGAACTAGAGCAGACCCTTCTTAAAGAGGACAAGAAAAGAATATCTAAGGTATACCAAGCACTGCTGAAATGGTATACTGAGGATGAAATAGTTAAAGGACAAATGGTGAAATGGGCCATAAATTTCAACAAAGAAATAACAATGGAGGCATGGGAATACTTGTGGAAGACTACAATGAAGACAACGACATGCACTAGTATTAAAGAGAACATTTACAAAATGATTTACCGTTGGTACATGACACCAAAGAAGATTGCGCTAGGGAATTTGAACACTTCTAATAAATGCTGGAAATGCAGGAAGCATGAGGGCTCCCTCTACCACATGTGGTGGACGTGTGAGGTAGCTAGGCAGTACTGGGGGGAAATAATAAGAGAAATGAGTGAGATATTACAATTTCAAATTAATAAGAACCCAGAACTCCTGCTACTAAACTTGGGAATGGAGGGAATTCCAGCCCATCATAGGACGTTGATATTTTACATGACGGCAGCAGCTAGACTTTTGTATGCGCAAAAATGGAAAATACAAGAAGTGCCAACTATTGAAGATTGGATCCACAAATTGCTGTATATGGCAGAAATGGACAAAATGACAAGAAAATTGAGAAACCTGGACTCAGGACAGTTTAACACAGACTGGGAGAAGCTGAAACAATCTTTGGAGAAGAAATGGGAGGTGGGAGGAGAACTGTGGCAGTTTGAGAACTACTGAAGTACAATAAAATGTAGAGGGGGGTGACTTTACCGGGGAGGAGAAGAGGTAAAAGAGAATTTCTAAGCAGTTATGATATTAGATTGATATATATAGAATAATAAATAGAATATTGATAGAAAATAATTAATCATAAGGGTTAACTATAAGGATTGATTAACTAATAATATTTTCTTTTTGATTCCGTACAGTGTACCAAACTGAATATGTTTATTTGAAGTTGTATATGAGTCAAATTGATTGATATCATATATAGACTTATGACTGAAGGGGAATAGAAATACTAATGTAAACAAATATAACTAAAATAGAAAGAAGAAGATAGAATGAATAACATATAGAGTATAAGTTAAACTGGTTGATTTATATGAATGTATGGTTTACATAGTTTATGATATATAGAAATATTTGAAAGTGAAATAATGAAAAATGGGATAAATTGTTTATCCATTATGGAAAATGGGACTCATAGTCAGGGTACAGAGTATTAAAAATAGTTAAAGAAGTATTGCTTAGAATAAAGGGAGAATATATATTTGTTAGATAGAGGAGATTAAAAGGAGTAAGGGAAAAGGGACAAAGGGTTGGAAAACTGTTGGAAGTCAACAAAAAGGGGGAGGAAAGGGAGGGGGTTAGAAATTGGGAAATGGGAATATTGACTGTAATGTGTAAACATTTGATCCTAACCCAATAAAAAAATTTTCAAAAAAAAAAAGAAAAAAAGAAAAATAAGAATGGATAAAAAGAAATGTTTTGTCCCAGTACCTACAAGACTATATGGCAGATGCCAGGCAAGGCTCATGAGTAGAGATGGGCATGAACAGCAATACAAACTAAAAAAAGCCACAAACAGCCCAATCAGCTGTTCGTGAACAAGCTGTTTGTGAGGCCCCATTCTAAATGAACAGGTGGTCATTGCAAGCCTTGTTGGTTGCTGTTCATCAAGCCAGACAGTCTGGCACCTGCAATCAATTCCCTTGGCAACCGGAGGCAGGGACTGTCTGAACTCTGTCTGAACTCCTGCTGTTGCCCTGGAAACCCCAATCTAAGCCCAATTTAGCTTGATAGGCAGGTCTTCCTTTCATGTGTGGAGCTCCAAATTTGTTACAAGGAAGCAAAGAGCAGAGGGGAGGGGGCTCCCAGCTCTGGTTTTGCAGACAATGGAGAGAGAGAGAGATAGTTGTTGTTGGCATTTTGAGAGAGAGACAGGGAGAGTGCAATGGAGCTTGAATTTTCTTTGTGTGTGGTGGGATAGGGATCTACCTCTTCAAGTTCCAGGGCTGCTGCCAGGCTCTGGGCCAAGCTATTATTTATTACTGGTACCTTTCCTTCTGCCTGCTCAGGTAAGGTTTCTGGGAGTGGTGCGGTAGGGATCTTGATGGCTGGAGGAAAGCCTGCTGGCCCCCATGAACAACGAACATGTTCTTGAACAGGACATGTTCGTCAATGTTCATTGTTTGTTGTTCGTAGATGGCAACGAACAACGAACAACATGTTTGGTTTTTTCTGTTCATGCCCTTGTCTACTCATGAGCAAGGGTATTCCAAGGCCAAAGTGACACCACTGAAAATGTCCTACCTCTGATTAGCCCTGCTTCACCTCTGAAGACAGGGAACAGAGAGAAGGGCTGTATGTCCACTTGTATGGCAATATCTTACATCTGTTAGTCACAAGTGTAGAGGACTAATGTGGGCCCATTGTTCATAGAGATCAGATGAAATAAAACAGCACCGCTGATTCCCAGTTGCTGCATGTACAAAAATTACCAAGGTTAAATCAACAATGAATTTAAAAAAATGATCCTCAGGATTGCTGGATCTCACATTGTCATATCAGACAAATATTCTCTCTCCCTGGTGTCCCCTCCAGTAGAGTCAAATGATTTCATGACATTCTTTTTTGCCTCTTGTTCTTGTGTGTGCTTTCTAAAGATAGGTCTAAAAGTCAGAGAGCACCATGAGAATTATGGGTTTCTATCCCCTATTGTACTTTATAATAATTATAATTATTGTAAATACCGTTCCAGACACTATAATTTTCTGCTCTCCACTGGGTCCTTTGCATTTTCTTTTTTTATGACTTTCTAAGAAAATTTCTACATTTCACCTTATGTATGTTTAAAATAGGAGCTAAATCCAAAATAAAGGGATGGGTAGAGGGTAACTGAAGTAAAGTACGGGAAGAACTGGACAAGTTTGCTGGCTTGAGACTGAATCATGAAACACAAGTTATCAGAGAACTATTAGTTCAGTAAGACCCTACTGGAAGCATGCATTCTCTTAGTCTCTGGTAGTTATTCAGAAGTCCATCAGTGAACTTGTTGTGTTTTTTGCCACCAACAGTTTTTTCCTCCTGGATGTGAAACTGCATTGACAGAGTTTTATTAATTACCACTAGCTGCCCCAAAGAAACCTGGAAAAGAGTAGTGTTGTGCAAAAACTAATAATTCTAGTTTTTCACTGTACTGCAGATCCAAGGGTTCCTTTGCTAAGAGCCAATCTATTAAACTGTTCTGAAAACTAGCTTATATTTTACATATCTAGTGTAGAAGTGATGCTCCCCACTGAAAAACTACAAAAACTGTAAAGAAAGAGGAAGTGATATGCAGAAAGGAATTACGGGTTACAGTATCAATGCATTCCTGGTTAAATTTTCCTACATAGTACTTGTCTAGCTGACTTTTATTTATTAAATGTCTACCTTTGCGGAGGAGACTGCCCTTAAGTCATAGCTGACTTATGGAGACCCTTGGCAGGATTTTCATGGCAAGAGACTAACAGGTGGTTTGCCATTGCCTGCCTCTGCAACCCGGGTCTTCGTTGGAGAGATTTTGTGGTTCTTTTCCTAGTGGGGCTGAGATTTTGTGACCTCCAATAAGTGAGTGAGACCAGTGGGAGTGGACTGGCAGAAAAGTGACAAAAATTACTGATCAGGTTAGTTGTGAAAAGGGCTCCTATGACTTAGACCAGGGATCTCCAACGTGGTGCCCCTGGGTGCCATGGCACCAGCCAAGTGTTTTTAGAAAGTGGGTTGGACCAAATGGAGCTTTTGAACAGCTGGGCTTCTGATTGGCTGTGCATATTTTTTTTAAAAGTTGCTTCAGCAGCATGAGCTACAACAGCACAAGCAACTTCACTGTGTGACTGAAGATAAGCTGTGTGTATTAAAGAAACTATTTTTAAAAAGTATATTCATTTCAAAAAGCATCCTGTTAAAAAGAACTTGTGCCTAAAATAATGATGTACTATTAGAGCCATGCAGAACCTCCCTTCCTGACATTTTGTGGTTGGCCCTGCCTCCTACATCAACTACTTTGCAGTAGTGCCCACCACCCTGTGTCAGAATTCCAAAGATTCTCATAGGCTCAAAAGGTAGTGAGTCAGTTCTTAGAATGATGCTTAATTGGAGTTAATCTAAATGATGCAGAAGGCAGTTAGGTGTATCAAAAGGTATACCGTCATCTACAAAGCAAAGTGTTCAGAACTGTGCTGATATTCTGTTTTAGAAAAGGACACTCTTTAGTGTTTGTGGTACTAAGGTTTTTTCCAATTTGAATCTAGCACATGTGCGTACACACACACACACAGAGACAGACCAATATCCACTCAGTTTTATAGATACAGTAAGTAACAGTTTTGAATTTGAGGAACTGATATATATTACAGGACAAGAAAGGTTTTGAGAGGAAGGAAGTTGACAATTGAAGTCTGACTGTATTGCTTCATACCAGAGTTCGGTGGCTAACAGCCATAATGTTCGTTCATGCATACAGGAAAAGCACATGGTCGAGTACTTCCTGAATGTTTCAATTTCCGACTGCAGATAGGTTATCCTTGGATTCAGCAGTAACTTGGATGAGGGGAAAAAATGAGTAATGTATTTTAATAACTATCATTTTACATTTTTATTCTTAAAAGGTCAAGATACACTGTATAAGTTTATGCCATAATTTGTTCATGTAATGCCTTTACATTATCTTGTAAAGCTGTGATAAGATCACATCTCACTTGTTACTTCTGTACACAGACACATGTTGTTATACAAGGCAATATAAGAAAATGAGGCACTTTTAAGTACACCTTTTAAGGCTTGTGTGACCATTTTGACAAGAAACTGACCTCCTGCCTATATAGTTTTTACTGGGATGAAAACCAGCATGTGTACATGAAACAGGATGCTGGCTAGATAGACCACTGGTCTGATCCAGCAGGGCTCTTCTCCTTATGTGCTGGGGCTCTTTAAGAAAGAATTGGCATGGGGGAGGAGATGAAGGATACTAGGCATTCATAAACGAGCTGAAGAGTTAGTAGAGTAGAGAGAGTAAAGTCCTGTTTCCTACATGGTAATTATAGAGCATATTTGAACGGCAGTGGGGGGAATCTTGATTCTCCCAGAATTTATTGAGATGAAAAGAGCCAGAGCTGGAATGAAGATGATCTGGAAACAAATTAGTTGTCTGGTAAAAGAGTATACAAGCAAATTCTCACTAACGTTTCTAGTAATAGCTGATTAATGGAGCCTTTAGTGTTTGGGTTTGAGTTAATTTCATATGAACTTGCTTTGTTCTGTACTGAAGGGTTTCTCTTCAAACCAGCTGAGCTCTCTTCTTCAAGGTGAACAAACAATGCCAGACATCATTAGTATGATGAATGACTTGGAAGCACCAAGATCAATCAATGTGGTAGAAGAATATATATGGTGAGGGGGTTCCTAGCTTCAATATAGGTGTCTTGCCGTATTGTTCATGGTTGGGGGGAGCCTTGTGGGAGGAGTATATCTATATTGCTGTTCATGCTGTTTTAAAATAAAATATTAGCTTCATACTTAAAAGAAGTCAGAAAACAGAAATGAGCACAACTTGAAAAAAAGTGAAAGACTTTTTTCAAAACCTCAAGTTTCAAAGTCCTCAGGGGCATTACAGCAAAGGGTAATGACTAACCACAAGGGGAGGAGCCACAGATCTGTGGTGCGGAGTACAGGCTTTGCATGCATAAGGTCCCCAGCTTATCTCTGGTATTAAGTCTGGGGGAAAATTGGGCTAGACAGACCACTGGTCTAAAGGAACTTATAATGGTTAACTGGAGAGGAACACACAGCCTCTGAAGAGTCATTTTCCTTGTCATACTTGAGAGATACTGTGGAAAGAAGGTGCAGACACATTTCTTGAGCTGTAACTAAAACTGTAAAAAAAGAAAACACTTTCACAGCTGAGTAAGCAGCACACCTCTAAGTAGAAACCATATAGTAACCTCACCATAGCAAGAGTGCCGTTTGGCTGGGACTTTCACTGAAGGTTTGTGAGCATAATTCATTCACAGGCCAGATCAAAAGCAGCACTGCTTGGAACAAATGGCAAGCCAGCCTCTGCCACCAGCAAACTTCATGGCTTGTTTTAATCTGCACTGGTCTCCAGCAGGAGTTCACCTTTACCCCCTCAACAAATCCTTACAAGCTATATATATGCAATTCTAGCTGGAACAGTTGAACTGTAAACAGAGGCTGAGATCAAAGGTGAGACAAACAGGAGGCCGTGAAAATCAGGTAGCATAACCAAGAAGCTTACAAATGAACTGCGAACAGGAGACAGAACTGAAGTCCAAGAAGCAGCCCAAATGCCATGGGTGTTTGCTTGCCCTCAGGAGCAGAGAGCTCTGTTTGTTTTCCAGATTCCCCATCAGGAATTTTGCTGACTAATGCTGGCAAAGCAATGGGAAGCTATAGTAGTTGAAATAAGACTATATAGTTCGTGATAATTAAATTAAGTGGCAGTATTTAATTAATATGTAACACCAATAAACCAGCACTTTGCTTCCGCTTCACTACTTGATGTTTATATTATTAAAACAGCACAAACAGTAGTAGCAAACACAGTGCGGGCATTTTCTTCATAATGATCAGCACACATCCTCACTCCACCTCCCCAGTCCCAATCCAGCCTCTTGCCATGCCTACATCTTGGACAATGAGATAGGTGCAGAGTGCATTGTGGGTGAAGAGGGGGAACTAAGGATTAGACATGGTCACGAATGGAAAAAAAACCCCGAACACCCTGTTTGTCGTTAGTTGCCATCCACGAACAACGAACAATGAACATGGATGAACATGAACTGTTCCCGGACATGTTCATTGTTCATTGTTCATAGGGGCCAAACCACCACCACCCACAAACCCCCACCCCCACTTAGCCCCCCTCCCCTCAAACCCACTTACCTGGCTCTTTAAAGATCCTTTAAAACTATTAGCTGGCAGGCGGCAGGGGGGGATTCCCCCCTGCCGCCTGCCAGCTGATAGTTTAAAGGGCCCTGTCCAGGCAAAAACAGCAGTGTCTGCTGGCAGCTACTTTGAGGGGTTACCAACTGACCTTCCCAATGTCCAATACCCACCAAATTTGCAGGGGACATAGTCCTCACTGTCCTCTGAAGACCCCCAAGTTTCAGAGAGATTGCACCCCGGGAAAGGCATGATCCATGGGTCTCCCTGTTGGCTGTCATTTTCTCTTCAGAGAGCAAAAATGGGACTCTCTGCTGGAAGTACTTTGAAAGGTTAAAGCCAGAAGGAAAGGCAGAAGGAGTTCAGACAGAGTTCAGTCCCTGCCTCCGGTTGCCAAGGGGATTGATTGCAGGTGCCAGGCTGTCTGGCTTGACGAATGGCTGCCAAAGGCAACGAACAAGGCTTGCAACGACCACCTGTTTGTTTATGATAGGGCATCACGAACAGCTTGTTCACGAACAGCAGATTAGGCTGTTCGTGGGTTTTTTCTTTTTGTAATGCTGTTCGTGCTCATGTCTACTAAGGTTCAAATTGGATGAGATGCTGAATGCTCCGTAACAGGTTCTTCCGGTGTTTTTGAAAGCAAAATTGTAGGATATGGTTCCAATATAGACAGATTAGACACCTTTACAACTTGGATTGTTCAAAAGGAGGAATCAAATGGAAAAACTCGGAGTTGGAAGAGACTATACTACAAGAAAGTAGAAAGAAGATATCTAAAATTTATAAAATACTTTTGAAGTGGTATACAGAAGATGAGACGGTCAAAGTACAGATGGTGAAGTGGGCAATTAACTGTCACAAAGAAATAACAATGGAGTCATGGGAATATTTATGGAAAACTACATTGAAGATTTCAACTTGTACCAGTATTAAAGAGAATGTCTATAAGATGATTTATAGATGGTATTTAACGCCTAAGAAAATTGTGCTTGGAAATACAAATATGTCAGATAAATGCTGGAAATGTAAAAAGCATGAAGGCTCATTGTATCATATGTGGTGGACATGTGATGTAGCTAGACAGTACTGGGGAGATATTTTAGAAGTAATAAATGAGATTTTGCAGACCCAAATAAAGAAGAACCAAAGCTATTGCTACTGAATTTAAGTATGGAAGATGTTCCTATGCAATACAGAACATTACTATTCTACATGACGACGGCAGCAAGACTTTTATATGCGCAGAAATGGAAAGTGCAAGAAATACCAACTATTGAAGACTGGATATATAAATTGCTGTACATGGCAGAAATGGATAAAATGACAAGAAAGCTGAGAGATCAGAATCTGGCTGAATTCTTTACTGATTGAGGAAGACTGAAAACATATTTAGAAAAGAAGTGGGATGTGAAAGGGGAACTATGGCAATTCGAAAATTATTAGAATGGGTTTCTTTTTATTGGAAGAGATGGAATCTTTACCATATGGAGTGAAGTATTAGCTAATTGTTAGCTTAAATTTAAGTGGATTTGGAGTTAATAGATATTGGTAAAATTAATAAAGTAGATATTTTATTTAATTGTTAGCTTAAATTTAAATATATCTGAAGTTAACAGATAGTAATAGATAACAGATTTTAAGTTAATAATAATAGATCTGAAGCTAACAGATAGAGCTTAGCTTAACAAAGCAGAATGTAAACATGATATAATGAGTTATAGAAAAAGGGGGTAGATTAGGAATAGATTAAGATATAGGGTTGGAAAGCTGTTGGATGTCCTGAAAAAGGGGGGAGGGAAAGGGTGGGGGAAAATGATATTGAGATGTTATTTGAAAGTTGTATGTATTAATATTCTCACCTAATAAAATTTTTTCAAAAAAAAGAAAAGAAAGCAAAATGGTAGGATTTGGATTGGGGGAATGATGTGCGAGGGGGTGGAGTTTAACTCTTCCCATTCCACTCCACTGATCAGAATGCCTTTCCCTCCCCCCAACTGTTGTTAGTCGAGGAAGAAAGAAGATAGGTACTCTGTCTTTGCTTATCTTTCCCCCTTTCTATGCTAATAATAGCATGGGGATAAGATCTGTTTTTAATAATGGAACTGTGAACTTCTCTCCCTGTCATGTGCCCAATGGAAATAGTACTCAGTGACTGCAATTTCTATTTTAAAGATGTTGAGAATATCCATTCATGGATTTTTCCACCAGCCTTTCTTCATTGGCCATCCTTTGTTGAGAAATAAGGAAAACTCGACACCTGCTTAGAAACCCTTTGTTTCAAGCCCAGTTCCAGATCTGCTAGATTTTTACTAAAAGAAACTTGCAGAAATGCTCATCTTTAAGTCCTGGAGAATTATGTAATACAGCCAGGTTTGCTAATATTCAACTGGGGCCTGGATGTATCCTGAAATTGCAATTTAAGCGCTTTCCCTGGAGAAAATGACTGCTTTTGAGGGTGGACTGTATGGCATTATACCTTGCTGAAGTCTTTCCCCTCTCTAAACTTCACTAACTCCAGGCTCCTCTCCCAAATCTCCATGAATTTCCCAATCTAGAGTTGGCTACCTTAAATTCAGACTTCCTGGGAATGTGTCACTTTAGGCTGCAAATGGAGGGTTACATTATGGAATATTCCCTCATATCAAAAATGCTTGGTTGGTTTCAGCATTTTTTTCACACAGCCCACCTGACTTCTGGTATTGGAGAAGAATGCTGAAACCAATCAACTGAAAGCAACAACTTAAAGCATAGGAATTGACAGGGTTTATCTCTCCTCACCTGTACTCTATTTTGTGTTGCCTTTGTCCATGAATGGGCACATTTACAAATCAATTCGTGTTGGGTTTTTAACTAACCAAAGGTTGGCTGTTGTGGATTTTCCGGGCTGTATAGCCATGGTCTTGGCATTGTAGTTCCTGATGTTTCACCAGCAGCTGTGGCTGGCATCTTCAGAGGTGTAGCACCTCTTCAGAGGTGTAGCACCTGTGGCTGGCATCTTCAGAGGTGTAGCTTTTGGTGCTACACCTCTGAAGATGCCAGCCATGTCAGGTCCAGCCACAGCTGCTGGTGAAACGTCAGGAACTACAACGCCAAGACCACGGCTATACAGCCCAGAAAATCCACAACAACCATCATTCTCTGGCCATGAAAGCCTTCAACAATACATAACCAAAGGTTGTCAAGTGCCTCCCCTTGCCCCAGGGCTTGACTCCTATCCAAAATCAGTTCACCCAATAGCTAATTTTAAATATAAAGACAGTGAAAGATCTGAGAAACCTGCACCTCCTCACTGGTGTCTCATGTGAGAGCTCAGGGTGAAACTACTTGTTTTTTAACAAGTTGGGTCTGGGTGCACTCAACTTGATTTGCTTTCTCCACAGCCCCACTACAGCTGCAATTCTTCAAATACCCAGGCAAGAACGCTTGAGACCCCGAGGATGTGTAGATCTCGGCTGAGGGGGGGGGGTTCTGCACAAAGGATTCCCTCCCAGCCTTGAGGTCCCACTCTAAGAAGGGTGGCAGAAATCTCTGCAGCAGCTTTGGAGTCATTGAGTTGGCATAGGATCACTGTACCCAAGCTTCAGTAACTAATTTGGACTAATTTGAACATCTGAAACAGTGATTACAACCCAGAAAAGAACCGGCAAGGTAAAGATCACTATCTCTTCTACGAGTTTGAAATTGGACTGGAGGATTTAAATTCAAGCAGAATGCTGAAGTAGAAAGTTTAAAAGGACTAATTAAGTTCACAAAGAATTGTATGAAAAGAAGCTTTTAGAAAAGAATTAGAGGCGAAGAAAGGATTATTATTTACATACCTGTGGTTTAAAGAGATAGCGAACTGTGGGAATGGAGAAACATCGCGAGAGAAAGTAGCGGTGTGACGACAGGGAAGGAACAGGAAGTGCATCATAAACATTGAGATGTGAGGCTAGAGCGGCTGTGAAGGAAAAGGCGGAAGCGGAAGTGCGCCATTTTGAAAGAGGGCAAGGGCAAGCCCTCATTGGAACCAGAAGTGGGCCATCTTGGAGAAGGTTAAGGGCAAAGCTTCGATTTAAAACCATAGAGAAATGACGCCCGCCATTTTGGACAGTTAAAGCGCTAACTTTTGGACAAAATACTAGTAAAACAAGAAATTTAATTTGGGAACTTAAATATTTATGCCACGGAATTGCGAAAGAGAGCAGACTCGTGGGAGCGGAGCAAATCGAGCCCCACGATGTCGAAAAAGGACTGGCAGTCGGCATTTGATAATTTGGATAAGAAAGTGGCTGAAGGCAACAAAGAACTAAAAGATGTAATACAAGAGATGATGAAGGATCTCAATGAGACAATTAAATCTGAAGTGGCGGAGTTAACAAAGAGTATCGACGAGGTCAAGAAGGAACTACAGATGACGCAGCAAAAAGTTTTTGTTTTTTTTAATAAAATTTTTTATTGGATTAGATTATAATATCATTCAACACATACATTACCCACTTATAAGTCTATTTCTAACCCCCTCCCTTTCCTCCCCCCTTTTTAGTTGACTTCCAACAGTTTTCCAACCTTTAGTCTATCTTATTACTTAATTACTTAGTATCTCATATATTCTATTAAACACACTTAATACTCTTTTCTCTAAGCTTGTTAAATCTCTACTAAGAATATCTCTGTAATAGAAGTTTCCCTTTAAATACCTCATTTAAACCATATATTCTACATAAGATAATGCTAGCATAATAATATATATTAGCAATCAAGATATTAAAAATATAACATTGTATCCGTTTACTTTCCATTTACTTTAACTCTTTACTTTCCACAATCATCCTGATTCTGATATTAGCTTAGACTCTAATATTCTATTACACACCCATCTTTTACTATTTCTTATTCTAAGCATACTTTAAGTCTAGAAGGTAACTGTTATACTCAAATATCCATTATATACTATTTACTTAAGCTATATATTGTAAATAATATCTAACTAGCTTAATCTTATATATCCATAGTAAAACATCTATTATTTCATACTCTATAATTTTTAATTTTATCATAACCCCAATGGTAGCTTAGATTTTAATAATTAAATTCCCCCTTTCCCGGTAAAGTCACTTCTCTCTTCTTCTATTACATTTCAGTAATTCTCGAACTGCCACAGTTCCCCTTTCACGTCCCATTTTTTTTCTAGATATTGTTTCAATTTCTCCCAATCTGCATTAAATTGTCCTGGATCAAGATCTTTAAGTTTTCTTGTCATTTTGTCCATCTCAGCCATGTACAGCAATTTGTAGATCCAATCTTCTGTAGTTGGTATTTCTTGTACTTTCCATTTCTGCGCATATAAAAGTCTTGCTGCTGTAATCATGTAAAATAACAATGTTCTATACTGCATTGGAACATCTTCCATTCCCAAGTTCAGTAGCAGCAATTCTGGGTTCTTATTTATTTGGGTTTGCAAAACCTCATTAATTACTTCAATTATATCTCCCCAGTATTGCTTCGCTACCTCACAAGTCCACCACATGTGGTATAATGATCCTTCATGTTTTTTACATTTCCGGCATTTATTCGACATATTAATATTTCCTAGCACAATTTTCTTTGGTGTCAAGTACCAACGATAAATCATTTTGTAGACATTCTCTTTAATACTTGTACATGTCGTAATCTTCAAAGTCGTTTTCCACAGGTATTCCCACACCTCCATTGTTATTTCTTTGTGAAAATTTATAGCCCACTTCACCATCTGGACTTTTATTGTCTCATCCTCTGTAAACCATTTTAAAAGTACTTTGTAAATCCTTGAAATTTCCTTTTTACCTTCTTGAAAAATTACATCTTCTAATTCTGAGTTCTCCATTCTTATTCCTCCTTTCAAACAATCCGAATTATAAAGATCTCTGATCTGTCTATATTGAAACCATCCATAACATGGAGACAACTCCTCCTCTGTTTTTATTCTCAATTTTGAAAATTCTACTTGTGCTATCTCCTTGTAAGTTAAACACTGCTGCTCATTATCGACAGTTCTCGGATCTATTACTTCATTCGGAACCACCCAGGAAGGAATTCCGTCTTCTAGGTAATTTTTATACTTCTTCCAAATTGTGAAGAGGCTTCTCCGAATATAGTGGTGTAAAAACATAGAGTCTGCTTTTACTTTATCATACCACAAATATGCATGCCATCCAAATATTTTTTTATATCCCTCCAAAGCTAGTAATTTGCGATTCTTCAGCGTCATCCATTCTTTTATCCATGCCAAACATATTGCTTCATGATATAGTCTTAGATTGGGCAGCTGCATTCCACCTCTCTCTTTGGCGTCCTGTAATACTTTCATTTTCACACGGGGTTTCTTGCCTGCCCACACAAAGTCCGATATTTTCCTTTGCCATTTTTCAAATTGTTTGGAGGCTCGGATAATTGGAATTGTTTGCAACAAGAACATCACTCTTGGCAATACATTCATCTTTACTGCTGCAATTCTTCCCAACCATGACAAATTTAACCTATTCCATTTTATCAAGTCTCGCTCTATTTATATCCACAATTTCTCATAATTATTCTTGAATAGATCTATATTTTTCACAGTCAGTTCAATACCCAAATATTTTACCTTATTTGTTACTTCGCAGTCCGTTATTTCCATTAGTTCTTGTTGTTTCTGTTTGGACATATTCTTACATAGTATCTTTGACTTCCTCTTATTTACAAAAAATCCAGCCAAGTCTCCAAATTCCTTTATTTTCTCCATCACCTTCGGCATATTCTCAATTGGATCATCCACAATTAACATTATATCATCCGCAAACGCTCTGACCTTGTAGGAAAACTCTTTTATTTTTATTCCTCGGATTGCATCGTCTTCCCGTATTTGAATCATCAGTATTTCCAAAACCAAAATGAACAACAATGGTGACAAAGGACAACCCTGTCTTGTACCTTTACCTATTGTCAATTTTTTAGTCACATCATCATTTACCACAATTGCTGCACTCTGGTCCCTATAAATTTCTTTCACTGCTCGTATGAACTTTTTTCCCATTTGCAGCTTTTCCATAGTGGCAAACATAAAGTCCCATTTCAAGTTGTCAAATGCTTTTTCAGCGTCCACGAAGAATAAACCAACTTCTCTATCACAGCGCTTGTTGTAGTATTCAATAGCGTTTATAACTGTCCTTAAGTTATCTTTGATTTGTCTATTTGGCAAAAATCCAGCTTGCTCCTCCACAATAAATTCAGACATCCATCCTTTTATCCTCTCAGCCAAAATCTTCGCAAAGATTTTGTAATCATTGTTCAGCAACGAAATTGGTCTATAATTTTTAACATTGGTCAAATCCTGTCCCTCCTTAGGAATCAATGTTATATTAGCTTCTCTCCAAGTATCGGGGACTTCCTGGTCTTGCATAACTCCATTAATCACTTCTTTCAGGAAAGGCACGAGTTCATTAGCCATTACCTTATAAAATTTAGCTGTTAGTCCATCCGGGCCTGGTGCCTTTCCTAGTTTTGTTGACTGCATTGCCTCTTTTATTTCCTCTTCCGTCACTTCCCTATTCAATTTTTCTCTCCAACCTTCAGAAATTGCAGGGAGCTTAATCTTTTCCAAATACCTCATTATAGAATCTTTATTCACTTCCTTTTTTTGGTACAGCTTTGCATAAAATTTTAAAAAAGCTCTACTAATGGCTACCTGCTCCAAATATGTCTTGTTCTCGTCACAAATTTTATTTATGATTCTCTTCTCTTTTCTTTTCTTCAGTTGCCACACCAAATATTTCCCAGGTTTATTTGCACCCTCAAACGACTTCTGGTTCATTCTCCTAAGATTCCATTCCAATTCTTTGTTATTCATTGCTGTCAATTGTTCTTGTAGGATTTTAATATCCTGATATATCTTCTTTTTCCCTGGTCTCTTCTTAAGTTGTGTCTCTTTGGCTTTTATTTTCTCCATAATCTCTAACCTCTTCTCCTCTTTTTTCTTTCTAGCTCTTGCATTTAAATCCATTAGTATGCCTCTAGTCACTGCTTTATAAGTGTCCCATACCTTATTAGTCGAAACTTCCTTATTCATATTATGTTGTATAAAGAATCTGGTCTCTCTTCGCAACAATTCAATGTTTTCTTCTTCTTGCAAAAGATCTTCATTTATTCTTCATCTTTTTCTTTCATTTCTTTTCCCAAATCTCCACATGATTGGGTTGTGATCTGAGCCTACCATAGGCATTATTTCCACATCTTTAGTCCATAACGCTAAGTCTTTGGAGGCCCAGATCATGTCAATTCGTGATAAAGTGAAATGTCTTGCAGAGTAAAATGTATATTGTCTAGTTTTAGGATTCTGTCTCCTCCACACGTCTTCTAGAGTCTCTTGTTCCTTTATTGCAAAAAAAGACTTTGGTAGTAATCCTCTTTTCTTTTGTGTAGTTCCAGATTTCTTATCTTCATCCAAGTTAGTAACTCCATTGAAGTCTCCAGCTAAAATTATCTGATCGTAAGATAGTGTCAGGGCATGCCGCAGCTGCCGCTGGGCGTGGCACTGGGCAGTCTGCCCCTGACATCACAGGGGGGCCAGGGATTCTGCAGGACCCTGCTCTGTGGAAGGAGGGGCGGTGACTCCCTCACGCTGACTCCCTCTCAATCCACTCACTGGCCTGATCAACCTGGCCTGCTTACCCCCTGCCTCTTCCACCATCTCTTCCTCCCAAGACTCTCCTTCAAACCTCCACTCTCCTTCTTGCCTTTTCCTTGGCTTCTCTCCACTCCCACTCTGCTCCATCACTCCTACTCAAACCCACCACCGCAGAGCTCTTCCCAGCCACCCTTTATAGGGTTTCCTTTCTCCACCCCGCCCTCCTTCCAGGCTTGTTCCCTCTCCTGACTGGGCCCAGCTGTGCATCCCTCCAGGTGTTTCCCTCCAACCACTAATCCCTCCTGGGCTCTTTTACCTTGCTGGCCGGGTGGGGTTGAGTGCGAGCCATCCCCAGCTGAGGGCTCCTTGGCCTTGCTCACAAGGAGCTGCCCCAGCCAGCCTCTGTGCTATTGGGCTTGCCTGGCCTTACTCACGAGGAGCTGCCCCAGCCAGCCTCTGAGCTACTGAGCTTGCCTGGCCCTGCTCACGAGGTGCTGCCTTAGCCAGCTTCTGCGCTGCCTGCTCCACAATGCTGGGCGGGGTTACCCATCTCCTCCCCCAGAATGCCTGTGGCAGTCCCCCTGGAGAGGCTTGGCTTCTAGCAACTCCTGAGCCAGGCTGCTGTCTTCTAGCCATGGTGTGGCTCTGGGCTGCAGCGGCGGCGTCCTCTCCCTGCCAGGTAAGGGCTCTGCTTGGGCTGCTGCTACTGCTGCTGGACCCACCTTCCCCCTGCTGTGGCCCTTTCCCTCCGGCCTGCTAAGCCCCCTCTCTTCCCCCTGGAAGGTGGGGCTGGCTGGTTTCTCCTTGCCCCCTCCACCCCTCTGAGGTCCTGGCCTTTTGCCCCTTCCCCATGGAGTAGGTAGGTTCTGGTCCTGGTTGCCGGCTTGGGGGGTGGAGTTGCTGCCACCCTTTTGTCCCCTGCTGTTCCCTCTTGTCAAGTCTGCGGACTGGGGCTCAGACCCTGGACAGATAGTTCATCCAATTGTTTTCCCAAGTCCTCAAAAAATTTTTCTTTTGCTCCATTAGGTGCATATATTCCAATCACCAACAATTTCTTTAAATTCCACATAATTTCCACTGCTAAATATCTAGATTCCACATCACTCACTACTAATTTTGGCTGCAATTCTTCTTTTATATACAACACCACACCTTTTTTCTTTTTTTTTGAAGCAGCCACAAATTCGCTTCCCAATTTTGCAAACTTTAAGTATTTTATATCTTGCTTTTTAATATGAGTTTCTTGCAAACATACAATATCACATTTTTGTTTCAATAGCCAGTGGAAGATATTTTTTCTCTTATTAGGCGAGTTAAGTCCATTTACATTCCAAGATATTATTTTGCACTCCATAATCATAATCTTGTTGTTGGTAAGTCCTTTTCATTGTCCCTGATGAACTTTTCCATCTCCAATTCAGATCTGATGCGCTTTTTAGCTCCTCCAAATTCGAAGGACAGTCCTTCTGGTATTTCCCATCTGTATCTTATCTTCATGTCCTTCAAAATCTGGACTAAATCTTTATATTTTTTCCGATCCAATAGCACCGATCTGGGCAATTCCTTCATAATAATCACCGCCTTGCCATCGACCTCTAATGGATCCTGGAATTGTTTACTCACAATCATTTCTCTTGTGTTTCTAGTCGTGAATTGCACAATCATATCTCTTGGTAATTTCCTCTGGGTCGCAAATCTTGAATTTTTTCTGTATACCACATCTAGGAAAGCCGCAATTTCATCTTCCTCTTTCCCCAGGTATCCAGCCAAAACTTCTGTAATCTGTTCTTGGGCAGATTTTCCCTCAATTTCCGGCAAACCACGAAATCTCAGTTGTTTCTCCATATGTTTACGTTCTGCTACAACCATTCTGCCTCTCATCGCCCTCATCTCAGTTCGTTGCATGTCTGCTAGGGTATCCATTGCATTTTCTACTACATTAACCCTTTGCTGTGTGGTTTGCAAGTCGTTTTGTATTTTTTCCATACCTTTCGTCAGTTCCGCCAATTCCTTCTTAAGTGTCTCTTTAAACTCTTTCACCATCTCTTGTATCATATCTTTAACTTCTTTATTTCCTTCTGAAAATTTTTTATCCAAGCTTTCAATTGCTGCTTGCCACTCCTTTTTCGACATCGTGGGGCTAGCTTTACCTCGCTCCCATGAGTCCGCTCTTTTTCTTAACTCCGTGGTGTTTAACTTTGTATACTTTTACTTTTGAAAGTCCCGAATTTAATTTATTTCTTAAAAAAACACATTTACACAGTCCAAAATGTCGGGCATCTTTTCTCTATGGTTATTTCAACTATACTTCTAATCCAAGATGGCCTACTTCCTCTTCCGCTGATTTCTTCAAAATGGCGTTCTTCTACTTCCTGTCACATAGAAAAGGCTGCTTCTCTCCAGCTTCTCTATCGTTCTGACGTACTTCCTGTTCCTCTGCCACACACAGCAATTCTCGCGATGTTGAGACTTTCCCACAGTCCACTATCTCTTTCTCTCCGCAGGTATGTAAACAATAATCAGCTTTCTCTACTAACTCCGTTATACATAGTCCTTTTTAAAAAACTTTTCCTTGCCGGAATTTTCCCTCCTTGTAATCAATCTGTGGCAGTTTTTAAATTCGCTTTAGTACTTTGTTTCTTAAAGTAATCTGTCCCGTTTCAAGAGCTAGTAATCTTTACCTTCTTAGTCATTTTCATGGGTTGTAATCACTGTTTCTATATTCAATTCACTTCAAGTCCCCTTGTCCCTGTATGAAGCTTGGGCATGAAGGTCTTATGCCAACCAAATTGGCTCCAAAACTGCTGTAGAGATCTTGGCAAAACCTTTCTTCGGGTGGGACCTCAAGGGACGGGAGAGAGTCCGTTGCGCAGGACCCCCCTCACCCGAGATCAACACGCCCTCAGGTTCTTGAGTGTTCTACGCCTGTTCTCCGCCTGAGAACAGTTGGCTACGGGCAAATCCTCGCCCCTCTAGCCTCCAAAACAGCAGCCCGGACAGCTCAGCTCTTAGAGCTGTGTTAGACCTTCATGTATCCCAAACCAGAAGTCCGACGCAGCAAAAAGTTAATGAGGTGGAAGAAAAGACAGAGAAGCTAACTACTACATTTAAAGAAGAAACCACAGGCTTGAATGAAAGAGTGGCAGTGATGGAATGTAAATATATGGAGAGACAACTTAGATTTTGTGGCGTTCCGGAGAAGGAGGGGAAGGTAGTCCATGAACAGATATCGGAAATATTAGCAGAATTCTTGAATAAAACCATGTAAGAGATAGTAAGACATGTGGACGTGGTGTACAGAATTAATTCAAGATATGCAGCTCAAAAAAATCTGCCTAGAGATATCATTGTGCAGTTTACTACCAAAAAAATGAAAGAAGACATTGTGAGCAAGCAATTTCAAAACCCACTGGTAATGGAAGGAAAAAAGGTGAGAATAATGAAGGAGTTACCTAAAAAAATCCTAATAGAAAGGAAAAAATATAGAGATCTGACTCAGATTTTGAAAGAGTTGAATATAAGATATAGATGGGAGATTCCAGAGGGTCTGAGTTTTGAATTTCAAGCAATTAGGAGAACTATCAGATCGCGGAATGAGATGGAGATGTTCTTGTTGGACAATAATAAAGACTTACCTAAAAGACCCAGAATTTGATTATGGAGTGTAAAGTAATATCATGGAATGTAAACGGACTTAACTCACCTTCCAAGCGTAAAACTATTTTTCATTGGCTATCCAAGCAACGTTGTAATATAATTTGTTTACAAGAGACCCATGTTAAAAAACAAGATCAAAAGTACTTTAAAATTACAAATTAGGAAAAGAATTTGTCGCCGCAGCAAAACAGAAAAAAAGGGGAGTTGTGTTATATATCAAGGAGGAGCTGCAACCTAAAATGATATTTAGTGACTCTGAAGCCAGATATCTTGCGGTGGAAATTATTTGGAACTCCCAAAAGACACTAATAGTAGGGATTTATGCACCAAATGGAGCTAAATACAATTTTTTTAAAGAATTACAGAAGCAACTAGACGGAGTGACTTATTCACAAATAATCCTGGCAGGGGACTTTAATGGAGTGGTAAACTTACAGGAAGATAAGAAAACAAAGGGGACTCAAAAGAAACGGGGATTATTGCCAAAATCTTTTTTTGAAATACAAAAACAAGAAAATTTGGAGGATGTGTGGAGAAGAAATAACCCAAAGCCAAGCAATTTACCTATTATTCGGCAAGGCACTCATCGCTATCGAGAATTGATATGATCTGGGCCTCTAAGGAATTGGCAATATGGACTAAAGAGGTTGAAATTATGCCCAAAGTAAGCTCAGATCACAATCCAGTTATGTGGAGATTTGGGAAATGTATTAAAAAATTTAGATGGAGAATTAACGAAGATTTACTGCAACAGGAGGACAATTAAGATTTGTTACAGAAAGAAACCAGATTTTTTATACAATATAATTTGGATAAATCTGTACCAACGTATAAGGTATGGGATACGTACAAAGCTGTAATGAGAGGTGCCTTGTAGTGGAAATACCGGAAGACCATTGTAAACACGAGGAGATAGGTGGTGAGCCACACAGCCTTCTCCATGTAAATAGCAGCCTCAGGGTAGCAAGGAGTTAACCTACAGCACTGTAAATAGCAAGCACCTGGTGGTGATAAGGTGTGGCTACATAAGAGGGGAAAAACTTGAGAGGGACGCATGAGAGCGAGAGAGAGACATGAGGGAGAGAGCAACGAGAGAGAGAGCTGGCATCTTCAGGAGAGAAACCCCAGCTGCTGAGTAGCCAGCTGAAGAACTGACCTCATTGCCTAGAAGACCAAGGTTACTGGGTGGGTGGAGGATTGCTGTTATTGCTGAATAAAGCTGCTTCCTTTTGTTAAATACTATTGCTTGTTGGAATCTATCTGAACCATGGGCAGTACATTTGGCGTAGTCGGCAGGATTCCAGAAGCAATATGGGGACAGAGGAATGCAGAGAGTGTGCAAAGCTGTATCCCAGGATGGTCCTGTACCAGTGCATGGGCACCAGCTGCACACATTTTGAATGAGGTAGCCCCACCAACAAAATGGGACTCTGAGTTAGAGAAGGCGGGAGGCCCCACTCCTAGGGCTATAGCCAAGTGCTTGAAGAAAATAGGGGTGGGGAGAGGAGGTGATGAAGGAGATACAGAAGAATGTGGTAAAATAGGCTGGCTACTTTTAACCGCACTGAAAGGGGTGTGGGAGATGTTAGAATCTGCCTGGAAGCAAGTGCAAGAGCAGGCAGAGGAGATAAGTGCCTTAAAAGAGCAGCAGATGATTCTGCAAGAGGCTCTAAAGAAGGCAAGAGAGGGCAGGAATGATGCAGAGGAACGGGCTGGGACCATAGCCGTTCGCATTGCCCAAGTAAAACGAAACAGAAAGGAGAAGAAACACCCCCACACAGTCAGAGCACTCAAGGCTTCCAGAGATTGGGATTCTGCGGATTCATGGGGTTCCAGTGAGAGAGAGTGGACTAAGGGGGAAGGATGTGGAGATGATGAAGTACAGGTGAGACCTTTAGTTACTAACAAGGCAAAAGGTCCACCTGGAGGGCAAGCACAAGTTACTCGAACTGTAAGGGATTTTAGTCAGCAGGAGCTATCTGAAATCTCCAAAAGCGTTAAGCAGCAGCCTGCAGAGCTCTTGAGCCAGTGGCTAGTACGACTCTGGGACCAAGGCTGCACAGGCATGCATATGAGCCCCCAGGAATTATTGAAATTGGGTGCCCTGTCCAATGACATACTAATTAATGGGTACTTGAGGGGAGCTAATGGTCAAGCACAACCCCTCTTTGACTGGATCTGTATGGGGGTAAGACAAAGGTACCCTGCCCCCATGGACTGGGAAGAGCACTTGCCACCCTGGAATGCCATTTCTGAGGCAGCAGTACAGCTCAGGGGGATGGCAATGCAAACTGGGATTTACATCCCTGCTTTTCCAGGTCCTGACCAAATGCCCCTCACAGCTGGCATGAGAGCACGGTTAATAAGAGGAGCCCCGCCGAGCCTGTGTGGTGCTCTATTAGCTGTGCTGGGACCTGCCCAAGGACGGGTTGTGGGGGATGTGGTGATCCTTCTGGGACAGCTGGGGGATGTTCCAGGGGGAAACAAACCCAGAACACGGGTGGCTAAAGAAGAAAAGGAATGGCAGGAGAGTAGGGTGAAGAAACCGAAAGTAACCCGAGGGCAGATGTTTTTTGAGCTTCTCAGGAAAGGAGTGTCAAGAGAAAGGATAGACAGCCTCCCAACACCTGATTTGTTCCGGATGTGGAAACAGACATGTGCTACTGGAAAACAGGAGGGGAAGGTAACCGAGGCCAAAGGTGCTCAGGTGAGAGGAATAACCCCGACTGCTCCTCCTGAGGAGGGAGAGGACGCATGGTATCCGCACTTACCTTTAGATTAGGGGCGTGGCAAGGCTCCAGTGAGAAGGCTAATAAAGACAGCTATTCCTGGAGACCCACGCCCACATCTACCTTTGACTATATATTGGTCTAAGGGCAACTCACAACGTGTAATGGCCTTAATGGACACAGGAGCAGAGGCGACCCTCATACATGGGAACCCAGATAAGCACAAAGGGCCCATAGTATATATTAATGCGTATGGGGATGGGGAAGAGCGCACAAGACAGGTGCGAGTACGTTTAGCTCTGGGAAAGTCTGCACCTTTCTGGGCTACTGTATTGGTTTCTCAGGTTCCAGAATATATTATTGGCATTGATTTACTCAGGGGAAAAGAGTTTCAGACCCCTGTGGGTAGATTTGCATTTGGAATTCACTCCATCATAGTGGGAAGAGCGAAGTGGACTCCTTTGCATATTCCCCCACCAAACCAGCCAGTAAATGTGAAGCAATATCGCTTGCTAGGTGGGCATAAGGAAATTTCAGAGACCATAAAGGGACTGTTGGAAGTGGGAATTCTGAGGCCAACAGTGTCTCCCTTTAATTCTCCTGTTTGGCCAGTGAAGAAGCCTGATGGAAGCTGGAGAATGACTGTGGATTATCGTCAGCTAAACAAGCAGGCTCCACCCTTGGCAGTAGCCGTACCTGATATGGTGACCTTACTAGAGAGCATAGAAAAGAATGCTGGGGTATGGCATGCTGTGATTGACTTGGCTAACGCATTCTTTAGTATTGGGATTGAGAAGGCCTGTCAGGATCAATTTGCTTTCACATGGGAGGGGCAGCAATACACATTTCAAGTCCTACCACAAGGGTACTTGCATAGCCCCACCCTATGCCATGGACTGGTAGCAAGGGATCTGAGTCAGGTACCTTTAAGTCCTGCCTTGTTTATGGCACATTTTATTGATGATATTATGATTTCAGGCTCTACAGAGCAGGAGGTACAGCAAGGATTGACCACTGTAGTGGATCATATGCGATCTCGAGGATGGGAAATCAACCCAAAGAAAATACAGGGCCCAGCTCAACAGGTACAGTTCCTAGGGGTGGTATGGGCTGGACCGGTTAGACATATACCGGAAAAGGTGCTACACGTGATAGCTGCCTTGCCAGCCCCGACCTCTAAGAGGGAGGCCCAACATATTGTGGGCCTTATGGGATTTTGGAGGCAGCACATACCCCATCTTGCCCAGATTCTGCGCCCCATTTACCAGGTAACGAGGAAAAAAGCTCAGTTTGAATGGGGGGAGTGCCAGCAGGTGGCTCTGGAAGAAGCAAAGGCTGCGGTGGAAACTGCAATGCCCCTAGGTCCTTTTGTAAAAGGGCTCCCATTCGAGCTACAGGTGTCTGCCAACCAAGAGGTGGCTGTATGGAGTTTGTGGCAGAAAGGGCAAGGAGGGAAGCGTGTGCCTTTAGGCTTCTGGTCACAGAGGCTGCCAGATGCTGCGGCAAACTACTCTCCCTTTGAACGCCAACTGCTAGCATGCTACTGGGCTCTAGTTGAGACAGAGAGACGCACCGGCCAAGAGTCCATAGTAATGAGGCCCAGTATACCTATAATGAACTGGGTGTAAAGACGAGTCAGCCAGTCCTCGAGTTGGCAGAGCGCAGCAATCTTCCATTGTCAAATGGAAGTGGTACATTTCCGAACGAGCTCGCCCTGGTCCCCAGGGAGTCAGTGCCTTGCAGGAACAGGTATTAGCTCTCACCCCAGTGGATGGGGAAAAGACAGGAGATGTTGAGATACTTGAAGAATCACCTGTTAAAGAGGCTCCCCCGTATACTGAAGTGACTTGTGAGGCTACTTGGTTTACAGATGGTTCAGCCAAGTACAGGGGGGGGGGGGAAGCGGGTATGGCGTGCTGCTGCACTGAACCCTAAACAGCAACTCACGCTAACTCGGGCTGGGAAAGGGCAATCCAGCCAATATGCAGAGTTAATGGCTGTGTTAATGGCCATAGAACAAGCTGTAGAACAGCACAAGAATGAAGTATATGTCTACACAGACTCTTGGGCAGTATTTAAAGGACTGACAACTTGGTTTCCCAAGTGGAAAAAGGAGGGCTTTACTATTCATAAGCGCCCATTGTGGGGACAGCAGTTATGGCAACATATTGATGATTTACTATCACACATATCTGTGTATGTAGGACATGTTGATGGGCATGCTTCTGGTACACCTGAAGCATGGTATAACCAAGCTGCAGATCAATTAGCCCGTGTGCGAGCCACTGGACCCACTCAGGATCAGGAAGACGAATTATTGATCCTTGCCCGATGGGCTCATGAAAAATCCGGACATTTGGGTGCCAAGGCCACTAGGGAATGGGCATGGCAACGAGGTATTCCCTGTTCCCTAGATGCAGCTAACACTGCAACTGCTGGATGCGAACTGTGTTCTACTTTGAAGCAGGTTCCTCTTTCCAAGGTTCCTATGGGACAGCTCCACAGAGGCAAAGCACCTGGGCAGATATGGCAAGCGGATTATATTGGCCCTCTACCACAGCATGGCAGATGGCAATACCTGCTAACGATGGTTGATACTTGCTCAGGCTATCTATTGACATACCCATGTGCCAGAGCCACCCAACAGAGTACTATCAGAGGTTTGGATCTTCTTATTAGAAGGTATGGAGCACCCCTGGCAATTCAAACAGATAATGCTAGCCACTTTCGAGGAGCCCAGGTACAGGACTGGGCTCGTGAATGGGACATTCAATGGGTATTTCATATCCCCCATCACCCTAGGGCGGCGGGATTAATAGAAAGGATGAATGGATTATTAAAGCAAAAAATAAAACAGCTGACTCCTGATCATTCCCTGAGAAAATGGGGAACAGTTTGGGAACAAGCAGAGTTTGAATTGAATAGTCGACCTCTGGGAGCAGGGCAAACACCCCTCCAAAGGATGGTGGGTTTGAAAGTGCCTACCCTAGTGTCTCACTTAAAGGTTTGGAAAGTTCACCCATATGGTGTACTGCCCATTCGGCCTATGCCCGATAGTGCAGGAGCAGACTTGATAACACCAAAGGAGGTGACCATCTCTGCAGGAGGACTAGTGGCCATTCCTCTGGGGATTGGGGCCACAGTCCCTCCTGGAACTTATGGGCGGATTGCCCCACGATCTGGACTGGCCCTTAAAGGTCTTCAGGTGCTAGGAGGGGTATTGGATCATAATTACCAGGGTGAGCTGCAAGTAATTCTGCATAATACCAGCCCACATGATGTAAACTGTCAGGCAGGTCAATGCATTGCTCAGCTGATATGTGAAAAAATACACATACCCAATATACAAGAGGTGGCAGGCCCAGAACCACCTACTGTAAGAGGAAGTAAAGGATTTGAGTCCACAGATGCTGACCTTACCCCAGGGCAAAAGGTTTGGGTTGTGTATCCAAACAAACCCAACCAAGCAGGAGAAATTATCAGTAAGGGACCAGGAGCCACATATTGGGTCATGGTGGCTAATGCTACTTCCCCAATATGCTTAGATGTGGCAAAATTACGGAAGAAAGGATAACCCTTGAAGTTTTTGTGTTATTAATACTTGTTTTCTCTTTCTATTTGAAATCGTAGTGCCCTCAAGACCTTCTTTGATGATGGGAAAATGGAGTCTTAGGGAATGTTTGTAAATATGTAATACTTAAACCTTGGACTGTTATGGAGAAAGCATGGAGGAAGGTTGTGTGGTCACCAAGGGGTGGAATGTAGTGGAAATACCGGAAGACCATTGTAAACACGAGGAGATAGGTGGTGAGCCACACAGCCTTCTCCATGTAAATAGCAGCCTCAGGGTAGCAAGGAGTTAACCTACAGCACTGTAAATAGCAAGCACCTGGTGGTGATAAGGTGTGGCTACATAAGAGGGGAAAAACTTGAGAGGGACGCATGAGAGCGAGAGAGAGACACGAGGGAGAGAGCAACGAGAGAGAGAGCTGGCATCTTCAGGAGAGAAACCCCAACTGCTGAGTAACCAGCTGAAGAACTGACCTCATTGCCTAGAAGACCAAGGTTACTGGGTGGGTGGAGGATTGCTGTTATTGCTGAATAAAGCTGCTTCCTTTTGTTAAATACTATTGCTTGTTGGAATCTATCTGAACCATGGGCAGTACATGCCTTAATGGACTAAAATGCGAGAGACAAAAAAAGGAAAGAAGAAAAAAGGAAAGAAATTCAGGAAAAGATAAAAATCAAAGAGACTCAATTAAAGAAAAGACCGGGGGAAAAGAAACTACACCTGGAGATAAAGATTCTGCAAGAACAATTAAAAGCAATGGACAACGAAGAATTGGAATGGGAATTGAAGAAACTAAAACAAAAAACATTTGAGGGTGCCAACAAGCCGGGGAAATATTTAGCTTGACAATTAAAGAAGAAGACAGAAAAAAGAATGATAAATAAGATTATAGAAGAAGATAAGACGTTAATGGATCAATCAGCCATAAGTAAAGCATTTTATAAATTTTATGCCAAATTATATCAGAGTAAAGTGGTAAAGGAGGATAGTATTGATCAATATTTGAGCAAAATTGACTTACCAAAGCTATCTGAGAAGTGGAAGCGAAAATTAAATGTTGAAATAACAGAAACAGAAATTATGGATGCAATACAGTCGACTAAATTGGGGAAGGCACCAGGACCTGATGGAATAACGGCTAAATTTTATAAAGTAATGGCAAAAGAGGTGGTACCTTTACTGAAAAAAGTGATGAAGTGATGAAGGGACAAAAGATTCTGGAAACCTGGAATGAGGCTAATATATCACTGATTCCAAAAGAAGGGCAGGACCCATGTAATGTAAAAAATTATCGACCTATATCACTGTTAAATAATGACTACAAGATTTTTGCGAAAATATTGGCGGAAAGGCTGAAGAATGGCTGGCTGAATTTATTGCAGAAGAGCAAGCAGGATTTTTACCAAACAGACAGATTAAAGACAATCTAAGGACTGTAATAAATGCAATAGAATACTATGACAGACACTGTGAAAAGGAAGTTGGTTTCTTTTTTGTGGATGCAGAGAAGGCTTCAGACAATTTAAATTGGAATTTTATGTTCGCCACAATGGAGAAGTTACGGATGGGAAAAGAGTTCATCCAAGAGGTAAGAACTATATATAAAGACCAGTCTGCAGCAATCGTAGTAAATGATGAATTAACTAAGAGACTGGAAATACGGAAGGGTACAAGGCAAGGTTACCCATTGTCTCCACTGTTGTTTGTCTTGATATTGGAAATTTTACTGATGCAGATACGAGAAGATGACGCCATAAGAGGTTTGAAGATTAAGAGATTTACATACAAAGTCAGAGCTTTTGCGGATGATGTGATGGTTATTGTAGAGGATCCAATCCAAAATATGCCAAGGTTGTTGGATAAGATAAAAGAATTTGGTGATTTGGCTGGATTTTATGTTAACAAAAGAAAATCTAAGATATTATGTAAGAATATGGTGAAACAAAGACAGCAAGAATTAACGGAAATTACCAACTGTGAGGTAACACATAAAGTAAAATATTTAGGAATAGAGCTTACTGCTAAAAATATTGACTTATTCAAGAACAATTATGAAAAGCTGTGGCAACAAATTGATAGAGACTTAATCAAATGGAATAAGTTGAATTTGTCGTGGCTAGGAAGAATAGCAGTAATTAAAATGAATGTACTTCCACGAATTATGTTTTTACTGCAAACAATACCAATAATAAGAGACAACAAGCAATTTGACAAGTGGCAAAGGAAAATATCGGACTTTGTATGGGCAGGGAAGAAGCCTCGAGTGAAGATGAAAGTCTTATGTGATGCCAAAGAAAGGGGGATTACAATTACCAAATATAAGACTATACCATGAAGCAATATGTTTGGTGTGGCTTAAAGAATGGATGTTGTTAGAGAATCTTAAACTCTTAACTCTCGAAGGATATAAAAATTTTTTTGGTTGGCATGCGTACTTATGGTACGATAAAATTAAAGCGGACTCTATGTTTCTGCATCATTATATTAGGCGAAGTCTCTTCACGGTTTGGCAAAAATATAAAAAATATTTGGATGAAGGTATCCCGACGTGGGTGGTGCCAATGGAAGCCATTGACCCGAGGATAATTTATAATAGGGAACAATGTGTGTCATATAAAGAGGTGTTGAAAATGGAGCAGAATATGATTAAGCTTAAAAAAGAAGATGAAGTATCTTATTACGGATGGTTCCAATATAGGCAGATTAAAGACTTATATGATTCGGATCGTATAAAATCGGGATTTAAATGGAAATATTCGGAATTGGAAGACTGTATACTACAAGAAGGCAAGAAAAAGATTTCTAAAGTTTATAAGATCTTGTTAAAATGGTATACAGAAGACGAAACTGTTAAAGTTCAGATGGTGAAGTGGGCTATAAACTGCAATAGAGACATAACAATGGAGGCATGGGAATACTTATGGAAAAATACATTGAAGATATTGACTTGTACTAATATTAAAGAAAATGTTTACAAGATGATATATAGATGGTACTTAACGCCGAAGAAAATAGCATATGGGAATAACAAAATGTCAGATAAGTGCTGGAAATGTAAAAACCATGAAGGTTCATTATATCATATGTGGTGGACCTGTGAGGTAGCAAAGCAGTTCTGGGGAGATATTATAGAAGCTATGACTGCAATTTTACAAATTCAAATAAATAAGAACCCAGAACTGCTGTTGTTGAATTTGAATATGGAGGGGATTCCCAGGCAATATAGAACATTACTATTTTACATGACAATAGTGGCGAGAATTTTATACGCCCAGAAGTGGAAGACAAAAGAAGTACCATCTATTGAAAATTGGATACAAAAATTGCTGTACATGGCAGAAATGGACAAAATGACAAGAAAGCTGAGAGAACAGAGTCCAGAGGAATTCTTTAATGATTGGGGGAAACTAAAACAGTATTTGGAAAAGAAGTGGGACATAAAGGGAGAAATGTGGGTGCTAGATAACTATTAATTTGGCAGAAGGGAAGAGAGGGCGATCTTTACAAAAGGAGAAGAGATAAGTTAGAAACATGTTGTAATTGTTAATTTGATATTAGGTTTTTTATAGTTTAACATATAATATCTATTTTAGTAGTATATTAGAATGAATAAGAAAAGAAAAAGAGATATAAGCAGTAGATTTAGACAGCGGGTTGGAAAACTGTTGGAAGTCTGAGATAAAGGGGGAGGGGAAAGGGTGGGGGAATATGGAAATGGGGGTATTAATCAAAAAATTTGTAATATTAAATTTTACTCACCCAATAAAAATCTTTAAAAAAAATTCTAAGTCTGTTATATGCAAACTTATAATATCCCTTTTTTCATACTATGGTAATGTTGCCAACCCTGAGCAGCCAAATCCTGGGAGATTTTTTGTATGGAGTGCAGGTGAGGGTGCCCAGGGAAGGTGCAGTTTTAGGGGATGTGATATATCTTCTGAGATATTGTCAGATGGAGGAGTGGTGTAAGTGTGCCTGCTATCAGTGGGCAAATGGTAAAGGGCAAGGGTCACCACACATGATCCTCCTCTTTGAAGGTTCTTCTGTGTCTGTTCTCTCCTGTGAGGAGAGAGATGTATATCAAGGTGATGGTTTACTGTCCTATTTGTGGATCCAGATGAGTTAGCTGCGTTAATCTGTAATTGTCCTGTTGGTGGTTTTTAATGCACTTAACTAGAGGTGGGCATGGACTGGGAAAACCCCACAGACCACTGGCCCATGGTCCATAAATTTTCATGGACCTCGAACTTTCCATGGACCAGCCCTGTACATGGACCGGTTCATCGGTCCATGGTCCATCACTTCTGGCAGCCCTGGCTCTGCCCCTTCACACCCAGAGAGCCCAAACTTGCAGAGAATCTTCAGTAGCCTATCCTCCAGCCACCCTCCAAGGTTGGTCAAGATTCCATTTCGGACATCTGAATTACAGACTCCCAAAACAGCTACCCCAGGAAACTTCCAGTAGATACTGGGGATGTAAATGCCAATTGACTTGCATTGGCTAGCAGCACCAAAAAATTGCAATGAGGCAAAATCAAACAGAAAAGGGTGGGGGAAGAGCCCCCTCATTCACCACAGAGACACCTTCCTAGCTGTTGCCTAGGGAATGCATTCTTGCTCCTTGCTCACATAGAGAAGAATGGGAGCTCTCTGGTTGGCAGGCAGAGCTGCCTATCAAGGTTTTGAGGGCTAAAATTGGCTGCAGAACGTCCATCCTTCCCTTGCAGAATGAGAGCTCTCTAGTTGGCAGGCAGAGCTGCCTATCAAGGTTTTGAGGGCTAAGATTGGCTGCAGAATGTCCACCCCTTCGTTACCTAGGGAATTCATTCTTGCTCCTTGTCCCACACAGCAGAATTGGAGCTCTCTGTTCGGCAGGCAGAGCTGCCTATTAAGTTTTTAAGGTCTGCAAAAGGTCTGCGGACGTCCTCTCCATTGCCTAGGGAATTGATAGATCAGTGCCAAGATGTCTGGACTCACGGAACATGAACCAATAGACTGGCCCAAACAGACCAAAATTTGTGAAAAAGGTGAGTCCCACAAACTGTGTTCACAAACCATGAACTGGGTCGGACCATGCAAAATGTTGGTCCGTTTTCCGGACCGTGTCCACCTCTACACTTAACCATAGATGATGTTCTTAGAATAGTTACATCTGTGTATGTATATATGTGTGTGTAGTATTACATCTAACATTTATTTTAGTGTATATGTTCTAAAATAGTTTGCAGGTAATTTCAGTTAGCTGAAACCTTCATTTAATCAGATCACTCACCAGTCTCTACTGCTGCTAGGTTTGTGTGCTATCCTTTCTTCCATAACATCCTTATTTCTATGAAACGGGACAAGAGAACTTATGAGGTAGAGTATGAATACATCAGTCATTTTCCTCACAGAGAGCTGCAGGAAGAGGTAAGAGGAATGGAATGAGGATTTCCAATATTTCCAAGTTGTCTTTGCCATCTCTTTTTCTTAAGTCCTTTCTGCACACACATTTACATCATGTTTTCTTGGTATTTGAGCCACAAGGATTAGATCTGTTTCGGGCCTCTGTAATTCCATACTTGAGGGAGTCAAACTGAAAATGCTCCATTTCTGCTCTGGGCTTTCTACTCCATACTTGAGGGAGTCAAACTGAAAATGCCCCATTTCTGCTCCGGGCTTTCTGCTCCATACTTGAGGGAGTCAAACTGAAAATGCCCCATTTCTGCTCCAGGCTTTCCACTCCATACTTGAGGGAGTCAAACTGAAAATGCCCCATTTCTGCTCCGGGCTTTCTGCTCCATACTTGAGGGAGTCAAACTCCGGGCTTTCTGGGAAAAGAGGACATACCAGTTTCATCAGTTGATTGGCTGAAGAAACTTGCAAGGTTTTTGTTTTAAAAGTATCAAAGTTGCAATGTTATTTTAAAAAAATTAAAAATACTTAAAAGTACAGGAAACAGAGACTCTCATACAAAATGACATCCTACATGCTTTGTGTTGGTCAGAAGACAATTTACTTCTTACTACTGAGGTTAGTGTGCACATACAACACATAACAAACAATGACGACATTTCTGTGTGTTGATTGGTTGAAGTGTTCTGGAGGGAAACTTTAAAATATTAGGGGTGCAGGGGTCTCTGCAGAGTTTTCTGTTAGCCAACATTCCCCCCCATCATTTGCAAGTTTTTAAAAACAACAATATTGCAGCAATATTGCTGCTTGGCTCCATGGTAGGCTATAGAGTTGCTGCTTCTGGTTTCTTGCTTTAGACTCTGCATGTTTTGCCTTCAGCCATGCTGCTGCCACCCAAATCCATGGCAGGTTGCACAGACTGGGACCTTGGTCATTGGGGGGGGGGCAAGGAAGGAGGAACTTGAGGAAGCCAAATGCCTTGAAACAGCTCTGGCCATGAAGCTTGCTAAGCGATTTTTGGCCTATCTTTCTTGAAACCATGAAACCTTCAAACTTTTTGGGCAATTTGGGGGCAATCAGCCTAACCTATTTCATAAATTTTTTGTGATGACAAATAGAGGAGGGGAGAATCATGTGTATGCTACTCTAAACTCCTTGAAGGAAAGGCAGAATCAGCATGTAACGGATAATTAATTAAGGTGGAATAAGGAACGGAAATACATTTAAAGGAACAAGAATTCTGTGAAGCCTCAATATCATTTGGTTTTTTCAAATTGACTATCTGGTGCCACAATTGTGGATTATTTTTAAAATTTTGTTGCAAATCAAATCTGAAAAAAGTCAGAGGGACAATAGGAAAAACACTGGATTGCAACCATTTGCTATTAATGTCACTGAGATTCGTCTCAGGAGTGGAGGCTAGTATTAAGGGAACTGCAGTAATAAGAAGTTCTGTACTAACCCTGGAGGATTGCAGCAATCACACTGACACATAACTATCCTTTCGTTCCTTTCCTTTCAACAACAGGTGATTTAATGGGGTAGGAAAAAACATGAAGCTTGTAGTCACTTGGGGTGTTGCATAACAATTGCATTCAAAATGTAATAATTCTTTACCAGGCTTCTGTGGTTCCTTGTTCAGTATAGGGTTTGCCAACTGTCCTGGGGGGGAAATGTCCTGGTGTGTAAACTGAGGTTTAATGTGTAGAAACTTTTCATGGCATGAAATAAATAACATCACCTGGTAAATCCCATTAAGCCTCTGTTAAAGGGATAGGACATTTTTCTCCAGCCCAGTTGGCAACCCTTGTTCATTGTTAAAGTCAGCAATATATCAGGCCCTTTCATTCCAGGTGTAAACAGTAATCAGTTTGTGTAAGAAGCCCAGAATTTTCTCTGATTTCAATCTGTTGGTTGTTCTCTTCCACATCAGTTCTTCCCCCTGGTGCTTTACCTTGCTGATTTGCTGTCATACTCCAAACTCCCCTTTCAGACTCTATTTAGGTTCCTCTCCCTTCCCCAATCTCAGTACTCCCTTCTTTCCTCATAGGGAACTCTTTTCCCCAGGTCATGCAATGAAGAACTAGAGCCTGCTGGGAAACAAACTGTGGCCTCAGTCCTGTAAAGTGCTGGAAAACATTTGGCACCAATGTGGCTGCCCAGTGACAGACAAGCAATTGAAAACCTTCCAACCAGTTGATGCCAGAATCTCACCCAGAGCTTTGTGTTGACTCAGGTGTGGGATTCAAATAGGTTCTCAGCTGGTATTAGCCAGGAGAGCATTTTACATTCCACAGCTATGCTATAAATTGCTGTTCTTTTTAATCTCTCAGTGTATGGATAGCAATTATAAAACCACACAAATTAATGCCTAACTGTTCTGACAAACTGCCAGCACACGAGAACGTGCAGGAAATTCCTTGAGTCACAAATGGCATTCTAAGCTATTCAAGCACCCATGAATTAAAGAGAGAGAGAGAGAGAGAGACCTGACGCAACAGGCAGGCAGGCCTTGCAACACATATTGTGGTGTCAGTTGTGCCTCAGAGCATAGATCTAAATCCCAAAGTGACTGGTACAATTTGAAGCGTTCTTGCATCAGCCAAGACAGAAAGGGCATGCCAATAATTCCCATGCAATACAGACATGAATATTTTATTTATTTTAAAATTTATATCCCACTTTTCCAAGCCAGAATACTGTTAGTCATATAAGACAGATAATAAAGCTGCCTTAAAAATGAATAAAATCCAAAGGCAATAAGTTCCAGTATCACAAGTGACCAAAGCAAAAACATATTAGAAACTTAAAAGGCCTGGCATTCAAGTGACATTGCAGTGATGTATCTTTCCACCTCATCCATGTCTTCTGATTCAGAAACATTTTATTAAATTGGAAATTAACAGGGACGATCTATGGTAGGCAGTAGGTTCAGCCATGGGAGTTGTATATCCAACATATTCTGTGGTACAGAAAATCACCCATGCCAAGCTAAGTGTTCCTATCACTTTTAACCTGCTGTTGAAACTTATTGTCTTTTCCAGCATTAATTGCCACAAGTCTCCCTCAAGACCTTTTTGTTTATTGTGAAATGTTTAAGGCCACACCTGTGCAATGGCCATGTCCTGTGAGCACATGTACTATAATCACCATCATATTGAGTGTTGTCATCTAGGCTAGTACAGTGGTTGTGCTTTTGTGATGATGTTTGGGGCTCAGATCAGCCTACTGCGAAGCGTGTGCGCACACCCCCACCTTGCACAATGATTTCACTTCCCAGAAGCATGCCGGAGCAGCAGGAAGATAAGAGCTGGGTCCCCCTCCGGGAGGGTAAGAAAACCTGGCAAGCATAACATATTGTCCATAGTGCAGAGGAGAGCCATAGTGCTACCATGATTATAGCATGTACCACCTATCACAGTTGGTTCCACCATCACATTGTATCACCTGATTTCTTTTGCCCCTGGGAGCAGAGGCAGCCCCACTCAGATTAGTCAAGAATTAAGGCAAGGATTAATGAATTTCCAAATCAAACAGAAAACCAATACTAAATAGCTTAGAATTTCTATGCTTGTTTCCACACTCTGCATACAAACCCTGCCCAAACATTAAAGCTGCTCCTAACAGAATAGTACCCACAATCAGGGCAGGGACACTGGCACTTTCACCTAAGGAACTTCAAGTTCACACCCCATTTTGTTTGGTTGGTTTTGAGCCAACAATGCAATAGACTTCTGCAGTCACTTTATGTACATGTTGGCAGGCATGCTACTGGTTAAGGTTTGAATCAGTGCATTCTACAGAGGAAGTATACAACAGCACAAAGCTATAGCAGAACATGGAGTTCTATTTCACTCCCAGATTTTGCTATTCTAGAGCTTAAGGCCAGGCACTCAGAGGATATGGGTGAATTTATTGTACTCTGTGGGAATAAACCATGCATACAGGTGTGAAATGATCTTTACATAAAGGATTGACATGATGAGGTTGAAAGAGCAGTTTCAAAGGTTGAGGGTATTAGATGAAGTTGAAAGATCAGACCCTTATATCTTCAGATCTCAGAAGTTAAGTAGGATTCTCTTTGTTTAGTAATAGGATGGGAGTCAAACAATGGCAAACCACCTCTGTTAGTCCCCTACCTTGAAAACCTCAGCAGGGTGATACCAGTCCAACCCTTCTGCACCCTGAGTGGGCAGTTTATTGATGAAATATCATAAACCCCTTCCATGCATAATCCCAAGGTACTATCTGGCCCAAGGCAGAGCAGATGCCAGCTGGCCTGAAGACTGGAAAGTTACCAGAACATGAGTCAGAGGTGGATGGCAGACTGACTACTGTTCCACATCATGGGGAGAAGAAGAGAAAAAGAGGCTTCTTGAGAAAATTCCTACCTAATCTCATCAATGCCTTTTTTTTAACCTCCCCTCACCCACTTAGCCTAATCAAAACTATTCAGCTAGCCTGATAGTCTTTCTGTCCTGTACTTAACAGGTTATCAAGCAATATTTTCACCTACAGACCATTCCAGATAGACATATCAAACTTTTTCCAACTTATTGTCATACTTCCAGACAAACGATTGAGTTATTGTTTGGGGGGAACTGGATGTCAGCATAGCCCCAGGGAACATTTTGCCCTATAACTGGGCTTCCCAGCCATGTGCTCTGTTTGTGGTTAAGTCTTTGGATCCTAACACATGCCCCCAAACTCGCTTGGGCCTCTCCTCTTCCATGAAATGCTAGTCATTTTGCTGCTCCTCTGTGGACCGCCTCTTCTTTGAGACTGGCAATTATCACCCTTCCCCCAAAACTACATTCTCATTTCTTCACTGTTTTCTTAGTTAGCCCTGTGTGTATGCTCTGTGTGATTTTCTGTATGCTTGCCTTTCACTCCTCTGTTAATAAAGAAACCTTTATGGTTCAACATCTGCCTTTTTGTTTGAGAGTTCTCTGAGGAACAATCCCCATAGACATAGGTGGAGAATCCCAGTTGCCCCCTCTTGCTGCCTCTTTAATGCTAATTCCCTCGACTAATGAAGGAGACCTCCTCTTTGGATGACAAGGGGTCGTTATAAGTCAACTATGACTTGATGACACATTCTACCACCACCACCCCTTATATAAATATGTAAATATATTTTATGTCTAATATTTACTTGTTTGCCTTTTTATTTATTTAAAACATTTATATCTCTGTTTTTAAAATTCAATGTGGCTAATAACAATAATCACAGTTCAAATAAAACAACACTTATTAAGACTCACTCATTTGGTTAAACCCATCACATAAACAACATCTTATTGTCAATCCACTAATTGTAAGCAGAAAGCCCTCTGGAATAGGTTTTACAAACTATTGACATATTGCTTCATGGAGGCTTTTTCATAATTGAAGAGCAGCTACCAAAAATGCCACCAAGATAATTTATTCTTTCTTATGAGAAGAGATGGTCAGGAGAAATTGTTGGGCTAACTGTTGTCATAAATGATCCTGTAAATATGCAAGCCTCAGGTTGTGAAGGGTGAAAGTGATGTCACTATAGCTGGGAACTATATAAATAGCCCTGACAATCAGCAACAATTCTGTCGGCACCAATTGTTACTTTCTCACTGGCCAGTCACAGAGAGTGGGGTGGGGGGGAAGCTTGTCAATCATTCTGCCTTCAGGTAGTTTTTTAACCTTTTTCATTCCACTCTCTGGGTGCTGAACTTGGTAAACCTTTCATTTAAAAACCCATTCCTCTACAGCCCCAACAGCAGACAGTGTCTGTATAGCAGTAACACTCCAACCAAAAGTAGATTGGCCTGGGGAAACACCAGTGGAGATTCCATCAGACTGTCCTAAGGACTGGTCTGCCTGCTGGCATCTGAGAAAAGGACTGTTCAAGCCCAAGAGTTATCCTGGAAATAAATTGTTGAAGGGTGGCATAAAAATCCTCCAATTAAATAAATACATTTCCATACAGAAAGACCATCTCCTTAAATTGAACATAAATGGATAATATCTTGCCCTGACCTTCTTCAAGATTAATTTTCCCCATAAGGTATTTTCTTTTTGCTAATGTAACTTACAACCGCATGAATGTTACTCCCTCAGGTCTCATATTAGTGTATGCTATCCAGCTGGGGAAAAAAAAACATCTAAAGCATTGTTCTGCAAATCAGTTCTGGTCTTGTCGAGGAATGACAAGGGATTCATTTTTGATTTTAAAGGTGCCCTGTAGCATTTCTCAAAGTGAAATATTCATTATTATTCCTGCACCAGACATGTTAAGGAAATACTGCTTATGAATATATGAAAAAGATTTATTAGGCCATCAAATTAGACAGGCTGCAGTGATAAGGAAGCCCACGTGGGATGGGTTGTCTTTTTGAGCTGGTGTGATTGCATTTGGCAGTCACAGCTTACCACAATGTGTTTGGGAAAGGTGTGGTCCCTCAAATGGAAGCCTCTGCCAATATTTTCAGAGTACATGAGTAGTGGCAATTTCTTTGCTTGAATGCATATATGTATGGGAAATCATCCACAGTGCATCATGTAATGTTGATTAGTACTGCACAGGTAAATTAAACAATGGGTTTTCTTACAGCTTTCACTTCACTAATATATGATTGCAATTTGTCTTAACCTGAGGTACTTAAACAAGTTAATTCAAAATAAATACTAGTGGTTATGTGCAAACCTCTCTCTTCCTACTGTCACCCATAGTCCATTAATATCCACCTATATACCCTTCATCCCATCCCCAAACCTCATACACAGAACCATACATTCCAGGCAAAATATATTTAAGGAAAATGAAAATCTAACAGGCCCTCAGAAAACTGAAATTCCGTTTGCACTTCCTCAATCCATATTTGATAATAATGGGAACTCTGAGACATTTCCTTACTTTACTAGAAGATAGTGTTACCAACTATCTGGAGAAAAAAATGCCCTGCCCTTTTAATAGAGACTTAATGGGATTTTATTTAATAGGCAATGTTATTTACGATGGTTGTTGTGGGTTTTCCGGGCTGTATTGCCGTGGTCTTGGCATTGTAGTTCCTGACGTTTCACCAGCAGCTGTGGCTGGCATCTTCAGAGGTGTAGCACCAAAAGACAGAGATCTCTCAGTGTCACAGTGTGGAAAAGATGTTGGCAGGTCATTTATATCTAGATATAGATATAAATAGATAGTAGATATAAATAGATAGATAGATATAAATGACCTGTCAACATCTTTTCCACACTGTGACACTGAGAGATCTCTGTCTTTTGGTGCTACACCTCTGAAGATGCCAGCCACAGCTGCTGGCGAAACGTCAGGAACTACAATGCCAAGACCACGGCAATACAGCCCGGAAAACCCACAACAACCATCATTCTCCGGCCGTGAAAGCCTTCGACAATACAATGTTATTTACCTCCATGACACAGAAAGCTTCAACTGCCCATTTCCAAAGGGACGTAGCCTTTCCCCCCCCCCCAGCAGACCTGGTGGCAACTCCAATAGCTGTTCCTTATGGGAAACAGCAAGCAGCTCAACTGCAAGTGTTGAATCTATATTTTCAGCATTTATTAACTTTATTATTTATATTTTCTTATTTCATGTGTTTATATTTAACAAATTCAGTTAGGATGGCAATCTGTGCATATCATATTACACCATTTTAAGGCTGTTCAGCATGAAGAGACAATTCTGTACAACGACTGGACTTTTAGCAGGTTCAAGCAGCGTAATCATGGCACGTAACAATAGGGAACAAGGATATCAAATATTTGACTTTGCTCTGTAATTCTTTACAAGCCATTCACAGTAAACAGGAGATATTTTACTGACCATACAAAGAGGTTGTCGATAAGCACAGATACACTGCTTACCTTTTAAGTGTTCTACTGAGTCACACAGAAATCCAAATGCTATTTGAATATATCAGTGGCACAAGAAGCTGCATCATTTCCTTATTGTTGAAAAGATGACTGGGTGATGTGTATTTGGAAACTGTTCCCATGTAAAATGCCTGGTGGTTTGAAAGTCACAACAACTAGCGAGCATACAAAACTCCCAGTCTTTGGACCTAGGAAACGGGAGTATGAGCTCACTCAGACTGCCAATATTTCATTTCTTTTTCAGAGGAGATAGCAGTGAGAGCCTGGCAGAGAGAGCCCAGGAAACCCAAATAAAGACGTGGGAATGACAGCAATCCCTATTCCTCTGCTTACCACCTCCTTTTTCTTCTGGCATTTCGTTAACCTCGTACTCTCAAGGCCACAGATACTGTGCAGGCCACAGATATGCATACTATTAAATTGATTGTTAAGGGTAGTCAGTTTGCCTTCAGATGAAATTGATGATGTTTAGGGCTGCTGCAAATTTCATGCACATGTTTAATGGTTGAATTTACCATGTTCAAAGGTAGCAATCAGATGTGAGCTGATCTCTCAGTTTGTTCAGTTCATGTTGAACAGCTGCAACCATAAAGCACTCTATATAGGTCTGCCCTCAAAATTGATTTGGGGACTCCAACTAGTACAAAATGCTGCAGCTGTTTTACTCCCAGAAGCTAAACGGAGCATGCATATCACTCTAATTCTGCAGTCACTCCACTGGTTTCCCATCAGTTACTAGGGTTGCTGTTTCCCCAGTGGGGGTGGGGGGTTCCTTGCTCACAGCCTCTTCCTCCTGCCACCACTCACCTGGCTGGTGGGGGAAAAGGCATGAGAACAGGCCTCCTGGGGAGCGCTCCTGGTGTGGTGCGATGATATAACTCCCAGGAGACTCTGATTTGAACTCTTTGGGGGACCAAACTGGCCTGGTGCGAACCCCAGGAGCACTTCCAGAGCCTGCACAATGACGTCACTTCTGGAAGTGATGTCATCATGCCAGCACCAGGAGTGTGCATGCACACAAAAAATGAAAGGTAAGTGCCAACACCCCCCCCCACACACACACACCTGCTGGGAGCGTAAAGGGACTTGGCAACCCTAACAGTTACTGGGATTAATTCAATAATAATATTATAATAATGACATTAGATTTATATACCGCCCTTCGGAATAACTTAATGCCCACTGAGAGAGGTTTACAAAGTATGTTATTATTATCCCCACAACAATCACCCTGTGAGGTGAGTGGCTGAGAGAGCTCCTAGAAGCTGTGACTGACCCAAGGTCACCCAGCTGGCTTCAAGTGGAGGAGTGGGGAATCAGACCAGGTTCTCCAGATTAGAGTCCCATGTTCTTAACCACTACACCAAACTGACTCTCCACATTATGTGGTTATGACTACCACATTCAAAGCCCTTCATGGCTTTGGCCCCTCATATCTGTGCAATGCCCTTTCTCCTATTTTCTGCTAAAGCAGCTTTGTTCATTGGAACTGGACCTTCTGCAGATACTACGCTGCAGTTGAGCAAAATCAGCAGCTGCCCACTTTCTCTTGGTGACCCTCACTTTATGGAATGGACTGCCCAAGGAAGTCAGGAAAGCTTCCACTCTCCTGGCTTTCTGCAAACTATGCAAAACTGAATTATTCCAAAGGGCTTTCTACTCAGATGATAGGGCCGTGTCACAGGAAATAGCTCAGAGAGATGCCTTGGTAGGGACAGGGACTCTAGAATTAGACGATGGTATTGAGTACTGTCTGTTGATGTAGATATGTTCCTACTGGGAACTTTCCACATTGCTAAATATGTCATGTTAATTAGTTATAGAAAGATTTAATCTTTATGCTCAGCTATGTTTGTTTTCAAATTTGCTGCTACCATACTCTATTGTATCTGCTCATGGAATGTCCTAGCTGTTGATTATACTGTATTTCACTTGCACTATACAATCCACCTTAGGTCTCAGTGAAAAAGGTGGACAATAAATAAATAAATAAATAAATAAATAAATAAATAAATAAATAAATAAATAAATAAATAAATAAATAAATAAATAAATAAATAAATAAATTCCTGCAGAACCAGCTTGCACTGGGTTTCCTGTAATGTAATTTTATGTAATTCCTTTAATTTTCATCTGACCTCCAGTTTCACCTTTTTAGGGTTTGTTATATACGTTTGGTGTACTGTTGCCTTAAGACAGACCTTTATTTTCACTGTTTCTGATGGGTGTCTTTTGCATTTTGTGGTATGTGATGTACCACCAGAGAGTTTCAAGGTGGTCTTCTCTTTGTAAGTGATTATATATGCTCTATTTGAACTTATGATGTGAGGCAAGAAGAAATACTATTGTTCATTTGTAATTTTCTTTGTTATTTATTTATTTTTTAGGTTAGGTGTAATTGTTGGTGCAACTCCTGAGGAAGGATCAACAAAACAAGTTATTAGCTGGCTCCTTGTAGAGTTGCGGGGTTCTTGTAACCCCAAAAACAGCACCTATGGGAAGAAAAAGAACATATTTAGATAAATGAAGATTTACATTTCTTAAATATGTACTTATATTGTTGAAATGTTAATATTCCGTCATCTTTCTTTGATTTATAACAGCACCTACAATGGAAAATTAGAGCAGATTGTAATAGTATTGTGTGATAGCTGCTGTTTTTTGAAATTTTTTGGAAAATTTTGTATTCTGGTATTTCTTATATTTTTATTTGGAAGGATCTTGAAACTTTTGTACATGGTCTTATTCACATCTTTGTAGCAAATTGCACCTTATATATTTATAATAATAACTGTTTGGAATATACCTTTGAGATTCTCATATCTCTTTCATTGGTATTCCCCTCTGCATATTGCTCCTTCGATTCAAATTCAGCCATTAGGGCTATTGAGACAAACACTGAAGGATTTTAATGAAACACAGCATTTATTGATGACTGATTTATATGATTTGTGAGTAAACTAATTGCCTATTTAAACAATTGCCTGCTGAGCAGAGCAGTTCTGCGGAAAGGATAGGGAAGTTGTGGGCTCTGTGAGAATGTGCATGAGTGAAAGGCCAGTTGTGCTGTACTGCATGGTTAGTGAAGAATACAGTAAAACAACCTGTCGAACATCCACAAACAGATTGATGAACTATTGAATTAACTGTCAAAAAATCACATCTCTCTTCACAACTGGCAGGCACTGAAATAGTGGGTGCTTGTGCATCTTTAATGATGTGTATCATTGGCCTCTTGGATACACACCTTAATGTGTGTGAAGCTGAGAGCAACACCATCAGGAGCACAGGCTTAGTCAAGAGTCTAAACTTCTGGAAGAGTCACTCAAGGTGGCATGGTCAAAGCTGAGACACCACACTAAGATGCATCCCCCCCCCTTCAGGAATCAACAGCCACATTGGCAGAAGAGAACTGAATGTTCCAATGGTAATGGGAGTGGAGGAATTCTTGAAGATTAGCTACTGGGCAGCAGCAGTAGTGGAAGGTGACACTAGCAGAGGATCTTTCACAGACAATGGCAGTGTCACTTCAACTAGCCCAGGTTAGTACTGTGAAGCAGAAGAAGGTAATGGTAAACCACTTCTACTAATCTTTTACCTTGAAAACCCTATGATGAGACAATCCAGAATGAAAAAAGATATAGTGCTGGAAGACAGGACCCCCAGGTCAGATGGCACTCAGTTGGCTACTGGGGAAGAGCTGAGGAAAAGTACTAATAGTGCTATTTTTAATGATAGAGCTGGATTAAAGCCAAAAGGACGTCCTGTTGCAGACATGAATAGATGCAAAAGGAACATTCAGAGCTGTGCAACACACATAATAGGAACATGGAATGTGAGAAGTATGAAAACTGGTAAGTTAGAAATCGTAAAACAACAAATGGAACGTTTAGACACTGCAGTCTTGGGTGTGAGTGAACTAATGTGGACCGACTCAGGACATTTTCAGTCAGAAAATCACACAATGTTTTACTGTGGAAATGAACTCAAAAGAAACTGTTGCTCTAATAGTAAGGCGAGACATAGCACAAGCAGTCCAGAGCTACAGCGCAAAGTCTGACCGAGTAATATCAATCAGACTTCAAGGAAAGCCTGTTAACATAACCATCATTCAAGTTTATACTCCAACTACGGTTCCTGAGGGGGAAGAAAGAGAAAACTTTTACGCAAATGTCCAAGAAGAAGTTGATCGTACACCTAAACAAGATATGCTGATAATCATAGGCAACTGGAATGCAAAAGTAGGCATTAAAGCAGAATCAAACTTAGTTGGAAAATTTGAACTAGGATCACGAAATGAAGCAGGAGAGTGGCTCACAGAATTTTGTGAAGCCAACAACTTGTTCATTGTTAATACATGCTTCAGGCAACCAAAAAGACAATTGTATATGTGGAACTCACCGAGTGACCAATAAAGGAACAAGATAGATTACATAATTGGAAGCAGAAGATGGAGAAGCTCTATTCTCTCAGCTAAAACAAGACCAGGAGCTGATTGCAATACAGATCATGAGTTGCTATCAAAAATTAGAATAAAACTGAAGAGAAACACTAAAAGAATCATAGTGCCAAAATACAATCTAAATAATATTCCTGAAGAATTTAAAGACCAGGTAAGGAACAGATTTGCAATACTAAGTTTAATTGATCATGAGCCAGAAGAACTGTGGGCTCAAACCAGAAATATTATCACGGAAGAATGTACAAAGACTATTCCTGTAGCCAAAAGAAAGGAAAAGCCTAAATAGATGACTGAGGAAACTCTTAAAATTGCTAAAGATAGATGAGAAACAAAAGCAAAAAGCATCAGAAATAGGGTCAAAATTCTAAATGCAGCTTTTCAGTGACTTGCATGCAGAGAGTAAGAAATCTATTATAATAACCAGTGCAAAGAAATAGAAGAGAACAACAAAAAAGGAAGAACAAGAAATTTGTTCCAAAAGATCTGAGAAATCAAAGGGAAATTCAAGTCAACTCGGGATGCTGAAAGATCAACATGGAAATACAGTATCTAATCAGGACAAAATAAAGGAAAGATGGAAACAATACACTGAAAAACTATACAAAAGAGATGGAAGGATGACGGATATTTTTGATGAAGAATTTTTTGATGAAGAACCAAAAATCCTAGAAAGTGAAGTAAAAGCTGTACTCAAAGCGTTTGGGAGAAACAAAGCTCCTGGAGTATATGGAATACCAATAGAGCTAATTCAAGCTACAGAAATGGAGCCCATCAGAATCTTAACAAGAATCTGTCAACAAATATGGAAAACAAAACAATGGCCCACAGACTGGAAATGCTCAGTCTACATTCCAATCCCTCAAAAAAGGGATGCCAAGGAGTGAAGCAACTATCGGACAATCACATTAATTTCCCATGTAAGCAAAGTGACGCTCAAAATTCTACAGCAAAGACTCTTACCATATATAGAACAAGAAATGCCAGATGTTGAAGCTGGATTCAGAACAGGAAGAGGCACCAGAGATCACATTGCAAATCTACGATGGCTAATGGAACATACCAGGGAATTTCAGAAGAAAATCAGCATGTGTTTTATAGACTACAGCAAAGCTTTTGACTGTGTGGATCATGAAAAGCTATGGAGAGTCTTAAAAGCAATGGGGGTGCCACAACATCTTATTGTTTTGATGTGCAACCTATACTCTGGACAAGAGGCTACTGTCAGGACAGAATATGGGAAAACAGAATGGTTTCCAATTGGCAAGGGTCTCAGACAAGGATGCATATTATCTCCCTACCTGTTCAACCTCTATGCAGAGTATATAATAAGGAAACATGGATTAGATCTAGAAGAAGGTGAAATGAAAATTGGTGGGAGGAACATTAACAATTTGAGATACGCAGATGACACCACATTACTAGCAGAAAATAGTGAAGACTTGAAATAACTATTGAGAAAGGTTAAAGGAGAAAGCACCAAAGCAGGATTACAACTGAACATCAAGAAGACAAAAGTAACGATTACCAAGGAATTACACAATTTTAAAGTTGACAATGAGGAAATTGAAGTTGTTCAAGATTTTCTATTCCTTGGCTCAATCATCAACCAACAGGGAGACTGCAATGAAGAAATCAGAAGAAGATTGAGACTTTGAAGAGCAGCTGTGAGGGAGCTAGAGAAAATCCTTAAAGATAAAGATGTCTCTCTGGGAACCAAGATCAAGATAATCCAAACTATGGTATTCCCCATTGCCATGTATGCGTCAGGACTTGCCAGGTATTTCCCCAAAGACTTCACTGCATCACTCAGGTGTATGAGTTAAAGCTGTTTTATTAAGGATTAATATCAGTATCAAGCTACTATGACAGTGGGATTGGCTGGAATGCCTGAAGCTAGTAAGGCACAATCAATTATAGGGTAGTATCCACACCCGCAGTGGGATAGTCAGTTAGGAGTTTTGGCATGCAAGGCCTAGGAAGAAGGGAGGGGGGAGAAAGAGGAGTTTAATTCAGTCTCTGGGGTCAGTCTCTGGGAAGAAGGGATGGGGGGAAGGAGTTCAGTCCAGTCTCTGTGTTGAACTCAAGGTCAGGTTTCCAAGCTCGGCAGGAACTCATAAGCCAAACATCTCTCCTGTAAGATAAGCAGTCAGCAATAGTGCACCAGAAATCAGATTCCCCTCTGCATGTACTCAGAGGCCTATTACTCTAGCAAGATACACTTGGATACAATCAATGCATAGCAGATATGCTGGGGCTTATCTGACAGTATGGATGTGAAAGTTGGACAGTAAACAAAGCTGACAAGAAGAAAATTGATTCATTTGAAATGTGGGGCTGGAGGAGAGTTTTGTGGATACCATGGACAGCCAAAAAGACAAATGTGGGTACTAGATCAAATCAAGCCTGAATTCTCCTTAGAAGCTAAAATATCAAGACTAAGGCTATCGTACCTTGGTCATATCATAAGAAGTCAAGATTCTCTGGAAAAGCCAATAATGCTAGGAAAAGTGGAAGGTGGTAGAAAAAGAGGAAGACCCAAAACAAGATGGCTCGACTCAATCAAAGAAGCGACATCCTCCAGTTTGCAAGATCTGAGCAAGTCTATTAATGACAGGACATTTTGGAGGTCTTTCATTCATAGGGTCACTATAGGTCGAAGATGACTTGATGGCACATAACACACAATGGCCGAATCCACATTACCTTCACGCGTCCCGGTGTTGCGCTAAATGTCCGCGAAACACCCGGAAGTATAGAGTCTTTCAAGCGCGATTTCAGAAATCGCGCTTGAAAGACGCTATACTTCCGGGTGTTTCGCGGACATTTAGCGCCGCGCGGAGGTAATGTGGATTCGGCCAATGATGTGTATCTTATTTATCCAGCCTTTTCTGTAGTGGCAACCAGACTGAAGAATAGGGTTGCCAGCTGGCAACTGGTAGGAGATGGGGAGAGGGGGAAAGTATGTTTCACAGTATATCTGACTGTCCTGCCATGTGCTCAGTGTGTGTGCTCTGGACCTTCCCACATGCCCTCAGGTGGCATGTCTGAGCCCCTTCTTGCCGTGAAGTGCTGGTCACTGAAGCTGCTCTCCCTCGGACATTCTCTGTCTTCTGGACCTGGTAGCCCAACTCTGCAACTCTCTCTAACTTTCCTTCCTGTTTTTTCCATTAGCTCTGTGTCTGTGCTGTGTGTTTTGTGTGCAATTGATCTGTAGTATTTTAAATGAAACCCCTTTATGATTAAACATCTGTCTGCTTATTGAAAGGGTTCTCTAGAGGAAGGGATCCTCATATACTTAGGCACAAAAGATCCTAGTTAACCCTCTTCTAAGCATCTCCTTGTTGTTAATTCCCCCCTACTCAAAAGGAGATCTACTCTTTGTGTAAAGTGGGATACTTGGTCTCCCAACTCAGGAACACTCTCTCCAGGCATAATTTTTAGGTCCCTACACTATTGGGTATAAATTTGGTCAATGACAAAGGTGTTGAGAACTGGGAAGCCAGCCTGTTCTGGAGGGGGTTGCACTCCCCTGAAGGAACAGTCTCATAGCTTGGGGGAGGGGTCCTATTGCATCCTCGCCTATAGTTGAATGTACAGATTAGAGATGGGCACGAACTGTATTACGAACTTAAAAAACCCACGAAATTGGCAACCGTGATACGGCAGTTCATGATTGTCCATGGCCAACGAACCAGCGTTCGGAAGAAGCCTGGTTTGGTGCTTGGTAGTTGTGGGTTTTCCGGGCTGTATTGCCGTGGTCTTGGCATTGTAGTCCCTGACGTTTCGCCAGCAGCTGTGGCTGGCATCTTCAGAGGTGTAGCACCAAAAGACAGAGATCTCTCAGTGTCACAGTGTGGAAAAGATGTGGCAGGTCATTTATACCTACTCAGGAGGGGTGGGGTTGAGCTGAGTCATCCTGTAAGAGTTTCCCAGGGTGTGGAATGCTAATGGCGGGAGGCTTCACTGTATCCTGAGGAGGTTCTTTTGCATATGGATTGGTGCTTGATGTGCTAATCTTCTCTGCAGGGCTATTGTTGGGTATAGAGTGTTTTGTTAGCCTGGTGTTTTTCAGAACTGGAAACCATGCTCTGTTCATTCTTAAGGTTTCTTCTTTCCTGTTGAAGTTTTGCTTATGCTTGTGAATTTCAATGGCTTCCCTGTGCAGTCTGACACAGTAGTTGGAAGTGCTGTCCAGTATTTTGGTGTCCTGGAATAAGATACTGTGCCCTGTTTGAGTTAGGCTATGTTCAGCCACTGCTGATTTTTCAGGTTGTCCAAGTCTGCAGTGTCTTTCATGTTCTTTTATTCTTGTCTGGATGCTACGCTTTGTGGTCCCGATGTAAACCTGTCCACAGCTGCAGGGTATAAAGCAGAGGTGAGGGGGTCTCTACTGTCTTTTGCTGACCGTAGCATCTGTTGTATTTTTTGGGTGGGTCTGAATACTGCTTGAAGGTTATGCTTTTTCATAAGCTTTCCCATCTGGTTTGGTGTGTTTGGTAACAGTTCGGGAAGCCAGACAGTCAGGTGCCATCAATCAATTTCCCTGGAAATGGAGCTTGGGGAATGCCTGAATTCTGTCTGCGCTCCTTCTGTCGGTCTTGAAACCCGAATCGAAGCCCAGCTTACCTTGATTGGCAGGTCTTCCTTCCAACCACGAAGCTGCAAAGTGGTTACAAGTTGGGAGAAGACACCCAGGTGAGGGAGGGGGGAGGGGTGTTCTATAGCCACAGGCACTCCAATCTCATCCCCGCAAACCCTGATAGGCAGCTCTGACGGCCAAACACAGACTTCCTGTGTTGCTCTATGGGACCTCAGCTTATAAAAAGCACGGTGCTCCCAGGCTGGGTTTCACTTTCAGCGAGCAGTGGAGTGCGACAGAGCTACTTGCTAGCCTTTGGGGAGAGAGACAGAGTATGATCAAGCTTGGATTTTGGGGATAGGGATCTATCTCCTCTGGTTCCAGGGCTGCTGCCAGGCCCTGAGGCCAAGCTCACTGGGCACCTCAGCTGAGGGCTCACAGTATTATTAGTGCCTGATCTGGTCAGGCCTCTGGGAGTAGTGGGCTAGGGCTCTAGTCCCTCCCTCCCTCCCTCCCTCCCTCTGGTGCCAGGGCTGCTGCCAGGCCCAGGGGCCAAGCTCAGTAGGCACCTTGGCTGAGGGCTCAACAAATTGTTATTATTATTATCACCATCACCATCATTATCATTTTCATTATTATTCTTATTATTACTATTATTATTATTAGTCTCTGTGCCAGTTCTGTCCAGGCATCTTGGTGTGCTGGGCTACGGCTATAGCCCCAGCCTCTGGTTCCAGTGCTGCTGCCAGGCCCTGGGTCCAAGCTCAGTGGGCACCTCACCTGAGGGCTCACACAGTATTATTAGTGCCTGATCTGGTCAGGCCTCTGGGAGTGGTGGGCTAGGGCTCTAGTCCCTCCCTCCCTCCAGTGCCAGGGCTGCTGCCAGGCCCTGAGGCCAAGCTCAGTGGGCACCTCAGCTGAGGGCTCACACAGTATTTTTAGTGCCTGATCTGGTCAGGTCTGTAGGAGTGCCTGATCTGGTGGTCAGGCATCTTGGTGTACTGGACTAGTACTCTAGCCTCAGCCTCTGGTTCCAGGGCTGCTGCCAGGCCCTGGGGCCAAATTCAGTGGGCACCACGGCGGAGGGCACACAGAGTCATCTCCTTTCCTGTCCTCCTTAATTCTAGTTTGGTGGCACAATGAGTCTTCCTGTTGACCTCCAAGGGTGGTTGTGGGGTGAAGTGCGATGGCAGTCCTCCTGGTCCAGTTGTGGAAAGCAGTATTGGGTGTGGCTTGGGGGCAGCAGAGAGTCCTCCCGCTCCCCCCAATTCACCTGTGGGGGCTGTGGAGGAGGCCAAAGTGGTGTTTCCGCAGGGGGGAGAGAATCTCAACTTTTTGAGGAGGGGGGGTGGGCGATGGATCTCTGGAGGAATGGTATGTGTGTTATGAAATATCCCTCACGTCCCCATCCCCAATTTCTCGGTGGTGTCCCCGCCTGCAGTCCACCCCTCACCCCATCGTCCGTGGCCAGCTCCGCAGCACAGCCTGTAACCGTTCGTCCTCCTTCCCCTGGGACAGTTAGTGGTCAACGTTTCAACACCTCCGTATGGAGACGCTTTTGGGCCCTTCCTGATGACCCCCATGTGATGCGGTGCTGTGCCTGTGATGTCCTGGTGCACAGAGGCAAAAACCTGAAGCACCTGTCTTAGACAGCCCTGACTCAGCACCTGAAGAAGCACCACCCTAGCCTGTCTCCCTCATCACCCAGTGAAACATCCGTTGGGGGTAGAAAGGGGGTGACCAGCTCTTCTGACAGGGGGTCAGTGGGAGGGTCACTTTGCTCTGAGGGTGACACTGGTGGAAGCAGAGCGCTCCAGCAGGCCATGCTGGCAGAGGTTGTCCCCTCGGGGTCTGGGACAGTGCCGCTTAGAACCTCAAGGCTGATGGCTCAGGAGGTGGGCCTTCGCGTCTTGGTGGAGACGATTGCCCTACATGGCTTGCCCCTATCCAGCGTGGACTGCATGGGCTTCTGCAGGCTACTAAAACATTTTGCCCCTTGGTTCTCCATGCCGTCGCCATGCACTCTTGCCCGTCGAGTCCTGTGAGTATCTCAAATGAGGGCTGGCATGTTTAGGTCAGGTTTAGCCCAGTCCAGTCCCACTGCTAACAGGCTTCTGAGACCTTGATAGGCCTTCCTGGCACAGCCAGATCACCATGACACCTCCTTTCTGTGAAGGTAGGAAAGTGGGTGATGCTGGAGGCAGTCTCCTTTGGGCACTTGCGCAGCAGCTCAGGAACTGTTGCACATGTAGTTAAGTCACATGGTGCCCCTGTCCATCGCAATGCTGAGCCCTCTGAGCAGGGGGGAATGGGTCCCTCAACTCATGTCCTTCCCGCAAAGGCAGGAAGGTGGCCGATGTAAGCTGCTGCTGCTACTGCTGCTGTCTTGTTTCCGTCTCCCCCTCTCAGGAACCACTCTGACCCATCCGAGCAATGTCTCCCGTCCTGCCCACCCCCTATTTTCTGCAAAGGCAGGACAGCAGGTCATGTCAGCTGCTGCTTCACAAGGGACTATCCTGTTACTGCTCTCTCCTTGGTTACACAGCTTGGTTGCGATCATGCAGCCGATTGTATTGTGTACGGATACAGTAGGTTGACAATGTGGCTTTGGCTTTGTTTTTGTTTTTCAATGCATCTTTCTGTCTGTCTCTCTGTCTTGTTCTGTCCAACATGATGGGGGGTGAGATCCCCCAGCAGCCGCGGGTCCTCAACCGAGAGTCCCACTGAGGAATAATACGGTGGCAGACGACAGTGCCCACCTTCCTGCCTTGATGGAAAGGACAGGAGTTGAGGGACACATTCCCACCCAGCTGAAAGAGGTCCCATCAGTCCCGTTGACAGTGGTGCTGCCACACCTGCCACTGTATCACTCCTCAGTGGGACCCTCGGGTGAGGACCCGCGGCTGCTGGGGGATCTTCCCACTCCCCCTCCAAATAGAAAGAAATAGGAAGGGGCAGATATACACAGAAAGATATAGATTCAGATAGATAGTGGTGGAAACACATAGGAAGAAACAGAGAGAGATAGAAAGTAGCAAATAGATTGTGAGAGGGAGATACAGAGAAACAGATAGAAAGGGGTACACAAATATCAACCATTCTAGAAGTAGAAATAGAATACGAATGCATCAAGGAGATATAGAATCGAACAGAACATGCCACACCCATGGAGAAAACGATTGAAAATCAAAATCAGAGAACAAGACAAATTACAGAATGTATAAGTGTAATGAAAAATACATTAGAATGTATGTACATATATTAGAGAATGTATGTTAACAGTTAGAGAATGGTATATGGTTGGAGAACTGTATGTAGAAACAGATAGTGATTGAAAAGAGAGGGGATATCACCCGCCGTCCGGCCCTCGCCGGGAATAAACGCACTCTCCTGTGAGGCCAGGCAGTTGCAGGGGGATCTTCCCACTTACCCCCCACGTGACATGTGCTCTCCATCCCATCCTTTCTGGCAAGGCAGGAAGGTGGGTACTGTCGGCTGCTGCCTCACTGTTCCTCAGTGGGACCCTAAGATGAGAACCCGTGGTTGTTGGGGGATCAGGATCATGTCCTCTCCCTCCCATGCCAGGAATACCAGCGTGCTCCTCTTAGGCCCGGCGGGCGGGCACATGAGGGGTGCCGCTGATGAGCAGCCAGACCCCCTGTCCCCTAAAGGGGAGGTGGCTCATCGCCGCCTCCCCGTGCCTGACAGGACCGGCGGCCGCCGTCATCACCCTCCTTCCGGCCTGCGCCGGGAATACCAGCGTGCTCCACTTTGGTGGTTGCAGAGGGATCTTTCCACTTACCCCCCACATGACAGGTCTTCTCCCTCCCATCCTTTCCAGCAAGGCAGGAAGATGGGTACTGTTGGCTGCTGTCACAATTTTCCTTAGTGGGACCCCCAGGTGAGGACCCGCAGTTGCTGGGGGATCAGGCCCCCGTCCGAATGTCATGTCCTCTCCCACCCACACTGGGAATACCAGCATGTTCCTCTTTGGCCTGGTGAGCAGGCACATGGGGGGTGTTGCTGGCAAGCAGCCAGACCCCCCGCCCCCTGAGGGGAGGTGGCTCGTCGTCACCTCTCCGTGCCTGCTAGGCCCGGCAGCCACTGGCAGTACCCACCATTCCTACACTTGCTGGGAATACCAGCACACTCCTCTTTGGCCTGGCAGGTGGGCAGGCCCATGGGGGGGTGCCGCCGGCTAATGGCCAGACCCCCCACCCCCTGAGGGGAGGTGGCTCGTCACTGCCTCCCCGTGCCTGCCAGGCCCGGCGGCCGCTGGCAGTACCCACTGTTCCTACACTTGCTGGGAATACCAGCACGCTCCTCTTTGGCCTGGTGGGTGGGCACATGGGGGGTGCCGCTGACAAGTGGACAGACCCCCCACCCCCTTAGGGGAGGTGGCTTGTCGCTGCCTCCCCATGCCCGCCAGGCCCAGCAGCCGCCATCAGCACCCACCTTCTGTACACTGGGCCAATGTCAACCGGTGGCTCTAATTGTATTGAGTGCGAGTTTCCTGGGGGCCTTGGATTGGAGAGGGTATAACTCCAAGATCCCTTTTGCAATCTTGTCCAAACTTGGGTAATGGCTGTAGGAGAGCATGCAAAACACTCCCCGGGAATATGGGCTCTCTAAGTGCAACGGGGGCCGTTCTGCGCCCCATGAACTGCGCACTGGTTCGGCAATGGAAAATGTTATTGTGGTTAGCAACCTTGGGATTGTCATCAGCACTGAACCATGAACCACAGAGTCATTAAAATTTTTTGGTTCCTGCCGATGTCTAGTCCAGATCTCCTTTGTGGCACATAGGGGCTTTAATCAGTTTTGGATGATACGCCAGCTATACCTGTTCCTTGAAAAATGTGATCTGGCCATGGTGATCCATGCTCTGATTACATCCAGGTTAAATTAATGTAATATACTTTACATGAGACTGCCTTTGAAAACAGCCTGGAAACTTCAGCTTGTCCAAAAAGCAGCAGCCAAGCAATTGTCAGGGGTGAGATATGGCTGCACTGTCTGCCCTTTTGTTTCTGGGCACAATTCAAACTGTTGGTTCATACCTTTAAAGTCCTAAATGGCTTGGATCTAGAGTACTTGAAGGACAGCCTCCTTCCATATTGTCCAGCCCACCTGTTACAACCTGCCCCCCAAGTCCTGCTCTCTGTACTCCTACCTTCAGAAGTGAAGAGGTGGCAACCAGAGACAGGACTTTTTCAGTAGTGGCAACTCACTTGCCTTTCCCCTTGAGGCTCACCTGGTATTTATGTTGCTCTCTTTTAGGCACCAGGCTCAAATGTTTCTGTTCAACCAGGCTTTAAGGGATTGATTTTTTAAAACATTATTTTCATCTGGAAACTTATGTTAAGCTGTTTGAGGTATGTTTTTGTGATCTAGATTTTTATGCTAGGGTGGGTTTTTTTCCTAATGCTGCTTTTTAATTAATAGGTCAGAAGGCACTCAATTGGTTACTGATGAAGAGCAGAGGATGTACAAATAATGCTACTCTTAATTATGGGACTGGATTAAGGCAGAAAGGACACCCGGCTGCTGATGTGAATAGATGCAAAAGTAAAGTCCAAAGCTATGCAACACATATAATAGGAACATGGAAAGTGAGAAAAATGAATCCAGGTAACCCTGAAATCTTAAAAAAAGAAATACAACATTTAAACATTGTAATCCTGGGTGTGAGTGAACTTAAATGGACTAGATTAGCAATACAATTCTATGCAATGTTACTCCAACCTAAGCCTGTTCATTGCAATAGATTTAGAGTGAAGTAATTCTGCATAGGATTGCACTGTAGGACACTTTCAGTCACAAAACTAAAAAGATTTTTTACCCTAAAAATGACAAAGGTCACTTCCACATGCTCCATTTTTTTTAGTTTTCCCTGTCCCAAAGCCACGTCTTCCCAATCCGCTTTGAGAACTCACCTTTCACATGCATCGTCCTAAGGTGTGTTTTGTGGGTGTTTGTTGCGGAAAAAAGGTCCCAAAACAGAAAATGCGTTGTTTATCTGTGCCTCATCACAGATGACATTGGCTCATTCCTGCCCAACTTTCCTTTTTTTTTTTGAGCACATGTGGGATTGCACTATACCATTGTCCCATCTTTCAGCTTCTGTAGAAACTGAGCATGTGTAGTACAGCATTCTCTACCATTGATTTCCCACTCAAAGTTTGAAATGCAAAAGTGTTTCATAAATATGTGAACAGTAGAGTAGAGCGATTGCACGATTCCATATCCTACTATATAAAAGGCAAACTGTGTAATTGACTGCTCACTCCTTATCCTCATGCAGGCATAGTACGTAGGGATAAGAAGCGAGTTGGAGCAAAATGGTTTGCTTCCATGTTGCCTCCTTGGGCTTCCAGAGACACAGCAAGACTCAGTGCTATAGCAAGGCCCTCACAAGGTCCTGCAGCAGCTGGGGGACGGGCTCCCCACCACCTCCAAAGGACCTTGGGAGGGCCGTGCACAAGCAAAGTGGTGGCCAAGGGACCAGAGGTAGAGGAGCCCCTGATCTCTTCCTTGATCCCCATTTCGACTGATGCCATCAGAGGAGGAGTGGGGTGGGGGATTGCCGCTAGGGCTTGTTGTGATTGACAGTCTGATTGCTAAGTGATCCAATGTAGCAAGTACTGCAGTATGATTCCCTTTATTGTAATAGTGCAAGGACTGTTTTTAAAAGGGGGAGGGGGTTATATGATAGTGCATGCAAGCCAGACGCTCACAAGCGTCTGGGGGTAGGAGGGGTAATGGCGAGAGGAGGGGTTGGAGATTTATGGGAGGGCTCTACTGAAGTGAAAAAAACCCTCCAGATGCATTGATACAGTAGATAATTGACTTCCGGCTTGGAATCCATGAAGGTCTAATGCAGCTCTAAGAACTGAGCTGTCCAGGCTGCTGTTTTGGAGGCTAGAGGGGCGAGGATTTGCCCGTAGCCAACTGTTCTCAGGCGGAGAACAGGCGTAGAACACTCAAGAACCTGAGGGCGCGTTGATCTCGGGCGAGGGGGGGTCCTACGCAACGGACTCCCTCTTGTCCCTTGAGGTCCCACCCGAAGAGAGGTTTTGCCAAGATCTCTGCAGCAGTCTTGGAGCCAATTCGGTTGGCATAAGACCCTCATACCCAAGCAAAAGTATTAAAGTGATTTTAAAAACTGCCGCAGGTTGACTGTAACAAGGGGAAACTCCGGCAAGAATTTTTTTTTTAAAAGGACTATGTATAACGAAGTTAGCAGAGAAAGTTGATAATTGTTTACATACCTGCAGGAAGAAAGAGATAGTGGACTGTGGGAAAGCCTCATCATCGCGAGAACTGCTGTGTGGGGCAGAGGAACATGAAGTACGTCAGAACGATAGAGAAGCTGGAGAGAAGCGGCCCTTTCTATGAAACAGGAAGCAGAAGAACGCCATTTTGAAGAAGGGAAAGGTCGTGGCTTCAGCGGAAGAGGAAGTAGGCCATCTTGGATTGAAAGTAGAGTTGAAATAACCATTGAGAAAAGACGCCCGACATTTTGGACTGTGTAGTTTTTTAAGAAATAAATTAAATGTGGGACTTTTAAAAGTAAAAGGACACAAAGTTAAACGCCACGGAGTTAAGGAAAAGAATGGACTCGTGGGAGCGAGGTAAAGCCAGCCCCACGATGTCGAAAAAGGAGTGGCAAGCAGCAATTGAAAGCTTGGATAAAAAAGTTTCAGAAGGAAATAAAGAAGTTAAAGATATGATACAGGTGATGGCGAAGGAGTTTAAAGAGACACTTAAGAAGGAATTGGCGGAACTGACGAAAGGTATGGAAAAAATACAAAATGAACTGCAAGCCACACAGCAAAGGGTTAATGTAGTAGAAAATGCAATGGACACTTTAGCAGACACGCAACGAACTGAGATGAGGGAGATGAGAGGCAGAATGGTTGTAGCAGAACGTAAACATATGGAGAAACAACTGAGATTTCGTGCTTTGCCGGAAATTGAGGGAAAATCTGCCCAAGAACAGATTATAGAAGTTTTGGCTGGATACCTGGGGAAAGAGGAAGATGAAATTGCGGCTTTCCTAGATGTGGTATACAGAATAAACTCAAGATTCGCGACCCAGAGGAAATTACCAAGAGATATGATTGTGCAATTCACGACTAGAAATATAAGAGAAATGATTGCGAGTAAACAATTTCAGGATCCATTGGAGGTTGACGGCAAGGCGGTGATTATTACGAAAGAATTGCCCAGATCGGTGCTGTTGGATCGGAAAAAATATAAAGACTTGGTCCAGATCTTGAAGGACATGAAGATAAGATACAGATGGGAAATACCAGAAGGGCTGTCCTTCGAATTTGGAGGAGTTAAAAAGCGCATCAGATCTGAATTGGAGATGGAAAAGTTTATTAGGGACAATGTAAAGGACTTACCAACAACAAGATTATGAGTATGGAGTGTAAAATAATATCTTGGAATGTAAATGGACTTAATTCTCCTAACAAGAGAAAAAATATTTTCCACTGGCTATTGAAACAAAAATGTGACATTGTGTGTTTGCAAGAAACCCATATTAAAAAGCAAGATACAAAATATTTAAAGTGCGCAAAATTGGGAAGTGAATTTGTGGCTGCTTCAAAAAAAAAGAAAAAAGGCGTGGTGCTGTATATAAAAGAAGAATTACAGCCTAAATTAGTAGTGAGTGATGCGGAAGCTAGATATTTAGCAGTGGAAATTATGTGGAATTTAAAAAAGCTGTTGGTGATTGGAATATATGCACCTAATGGAGCAAAAGAAAATTTTTTTGAGGACTTGAGTAAACAATTTGATGGACTATCTTATGACCAGATAATTTTAGCTGGAGACTTCAATGGAGTTACTAATTTGGAGGAAGATAAGAAATCTGGAACTGCACAAAAGAAAAGAGGATTACTACCAAAATCCTTTTTTGCAATAAAGGAACAAGAGACTTTAGAAGACGTGTGGAGGAGACAGAATCCCAAATCTAGACAATATACATTTTATTCTGCAAGACATTCTACTTTATCAAGAATTGACATGATCTGGGCCTCCAAAGACTTAGTGTTATGGACTAAAGAGGTGGAAATAATGCCCATGGTAGGCTCAGATCACAACCCAATCATGTGGAGATTTGGGAAGAGAAATAAAAGAAAAGGATGGAGAATAAATGAAGATCTTTTGCAAGAAGAAAACAACATTGAGTTGCTGCGAAGGGAGACCAAATTCTTTATACAACATAATATGAACAGGGAAGTTTCGACTAATAAGGTATGGGACACTTATAAAGCAGTGACCAGAGGCATACTAATGGACTTAAATGCAAGAGCTAGAAAAGAAAAAGAGAAGAAGAGGTTAGAGATTATGGAGAAAATAAAAGCCAAAGAGATACAACTTAAGAAGAGACCAGGGAAAAAGAAGATATATCAGGATATTAAAATCCTACAAGTACAATTGACAGCAATGAATAATAAAGAATTGGAATGGAACCTCAAGAGAATGAATCAGAGGTCGTTTGAGGGTGCAAATAAACCTGGGAAATATTTGGCGTGGCAATTAAAGAAAAGAAAAGAGAAGAGAACCATAAATAAAATTTGTGAGGAAAATAAGACACATTTGGAACAAGCAGCCATTAGTAGAGCATTTTTCAAATTTTATGCAAAGCTGTATCAAAAAAAGGAAGTGAACAAAGACTTTATAATGAGCTATTTGGAAAAGATGAAGCTCCCTGCAATTGCTGAAGGTTGGAGAGAAAAATTGAATAGGGAAGTGATGGAAGAGGAAATAAAAGAGGCAATTCAGCTAACAAAATTAGGAAAGGCACCAGGTCCGGATGGACTAACAGCTAAATTTTATAAGGTAATGGCTAATGAACTCGTGCCTTTCCTGAAAGAAGTGATTAATGGAGTTATGCAAGACCAGGAAGTCCCCGATACTTGGAGAGAAGCTAATATAACATTGATTCCTAAGGAGGGACAAGACTTGACCAATGCTAAAAATTACAGACCAATTTCGTTGTTGAACAATGACTATAAAATTTTTGCGAAGATTTTGGCGGAAAGAATAAAAGGATGGATGTCTGAATTTATTGCAGAGGAGCAAGCTGGATTTTTGCCAAATAGACAAATTAAAGACAATTTGAGGACAGTTATAAATGCTATTGAATATTATGACAAGTGTTGTGATAGAGAAGTTGGTTTCTTCTTCGTGGATGCTGAGAAAGCATTTGACAACTTGAACTGGGACTTTATGTTTGCCACTATGGAAAAGCTGCAAATGGGTGAAAAGTTCATACGAGCAGTGAAAGAAATATATAGAGACCAGAGTGCAGCAATTGTGGTGAATGATGAGGTGACTAAAAAACTGACAATAAGTAAAGGTACAAGACAGGGTTGCCCTTTGTCACCATTGTTGTTCATCTTGGTTTTGGAAATATTGATGATTCAAATACGGGAAGACGATGCAATCCGAGGAATAAAAATAAAAGAGTTTTCCTACAAGGTCAGAGCGTTTGCGGATGATATAATGTTAATTGTGAATGATCCAATCGAGAATATGCCAAAGGTAATGGAGAAAATAAAGGAATTTGGAGACTTGGCTGGATTTTTTGTAAATAAGAGGAAATCAAAGATATTATGTAAGAATATGTCCAAACAGAAACAACAAGAACTAATGGAAATAACGGATTGCGAAGTAACAAATAAGGTAAAATATCTGGGTATTGAACTGACTGCGAAAAATATAGACCTATTCAAGAATAATTATGAGAAATTGTGGACACAGATAGAGCGAGATTTGATAAAATGGAATAGGTTAAATTTGTCATGGTTGGGAAGAATTGCAGCAGTAAAAATGAATGTATTGCCAAGTGTGATGTTCTTGCTACAAACAATTCCAGTTATCCGAGACTCCAAACAATTTGAAAAATGGCAAAGGAAAATATCGGACTTTGTGTGGGCAGGCAAGAAACCTCGTGTGAAAATGAAAGTATTACAGGATGCTAAAGAGAGAGGTGGATTGCAACTGCCCAATCGAAGACTATATTATGAAGCAATATGTTTGGCATGGATAAAAGAATGGATGACACTGAAGAATCGCAAATTGCTGGCTTTGGAGGGACATAAAAAATATTTGGATGGCATGCGTACTTGTGGTATGACAAAGTAAAAGCAGACTCTATGTTTCTACATCATTATATTCGAAGAAGCCTCTTCACAATTTGGAAGAAGTATAAAAATTACCTACAGGACGGAATGGGTGGTTCCATATGAAGTAATAGATCCGAGGACTGTCGATAATGAGCAGCAATGCTTAACCTATAAGGAGATAACTCGAGTAGAATCTTCAAAATTGAGAATTAAAACAGGAGGAGTTGTCTTCATGTTACAGTTGGTTTCAATATAGACAGATCAGAGATCTTTACAATTTGGATTGTTTGAAAGGAGGAATAAGAATGGAGAACTCAGAACTAGAAGAGGTAATTTTTCAAGAAGATAAAAAGGAAATCTCAAGGATTTATAAAGTACTTTTAAAATGGTTTACAGAAGATGAGACAGTAAAAGTACAGATGGTGAAGTGGGCTATAAATTTTAATAAAGAAATAACAATGGAGGTGTGGGAATATTTGTGGAAAACGACTCTGAAGACTACGGCTTGTACAAGTATTAAAGAGAATGTCTACAAAATGATTTATCGTTGGTATTTGACACCAAAGAAAATTGCATTAGGAAATATTAACATGTCAAATAAATGCTGGAAATGTAAAAAACATGAAGGATCACTATATCATATGTGGTGGACTTGTGAGGTAGCGAAGCAATACTGGGGAGATATAATTGAAGTAATTAATGAGGTTTTGCAAACCCAAATAAATAAGAACCCAGAATTGTTGCTACTGAACTTGGGAATGGAAGGTATTCCAACACAGTATAGAACACTGTTATTTTACATGATTACAGCAGCGAGACTCTTGTATGTGCAGAAGTGGAAAGTACAAGAAATAGAAACTATAGAAGATTGGGTGTATAAATTGTTGTACATGGCTGAGATGGATAAAATGACCAGAAAACTTAAAGATCTTGATCCAGGACAGTATAATGCAGACTGGGAGAAATTGAAACAATATTTAGAAAAAAAATGGGACGTGAAAGGAGAACTGTGGCAGTTCAAGAATTATTGAAATGTAACAGAAGAAGAGAGAAGTGACTTTACCTAGGGGGGAATTTAATTATAAAAATCTAAGCTATTAATGGAGTTATGATAAAATCAAAAACTATAGAGTACTAAATAATGGATGTTTCACTATGGATATATAAGATTAAGATAGTTAGATATTATTTACAATATATAGTTTAAGTAAAGTGTATGTAAGAGATATTTGAATATAACAATTACCTTATAGATTTAAAAGAAGCCTAGAACAAAAATAGTAAAAGATGGATGAGTAATAGAGTATTAGAGTCTAAGCTAATATTAGAGTTAGGATGATGGTGGAAAGCAAAGAACATAGGTGATTGGAAAGTAAAATGAATACAATGTTATATCTTTTAATATCTTGATTGTTAATATATATTATTATGCCAGTATTATTTTATGTAGGATATGTGGTTTAATTGAGGCATCCAAAGGGAAATTTATATTATAGAGTATTTTTAGTAGAGATTAAATAAGCTTAGAGAAAAGAGTATTAAATGTGTGTATAATAGGATATATGAGATATTACATAATTAAATAATAAGATAGACGGGCAGCCCAATCCTAAGAAGGGCACGGAAAGTGAACAGGAACCGAACTAAGGCTTGCGAGGGCGCATCTAGCCCGTACGCCCGCGTAAGTGGCCTTCCGCCCGCGCTGGGACGCGGCGCTGGCCCGCCGGCGGGCCAGCACCGGTGCAAGCCACAGGCGCCCGGGCGGCGGCGCAGAAGTGGCGTAGAGCCCTACGCCGACGCAGGGGGGGGCGGGGAGCAAGGCGGGGGCGGAGTTAGTCCGCTCCCTAAGCTCCTCCAGAAGCGGGAACGCCCACAGCGGCGCAAAAAAGCTACGCCACGGAAAAAGAAGGCGTAGCCCATAGGCGTCCATGGAACGGCGAAAAATCAGCCCCCTCTCTGAGCGCCTCGCCCCGCCCCTATGGCCCGAAGGAGCATAGGATGAGAACTATCCCGGGGACCAATCAGCGTGCGCGCCCGGCATGGACGAGCCCCCCTCTCTGCACCCAATCACCTGCGACCGCGCCCTACAAAACATCCGGCCAGCGCCGCCCAAACCCCCAGGTAAGTGAGCACTCGGCCGGAGGCTCTGCCCGTCTGCTGAGTGGCATTGCCCCTTTGAAAACCGAAACGGGCTGAGAGCATTCACATTGGCAGGCGCAGAATGCACTCGGGGGACTTTGCGAAAAACTGGGGGAACTTCGCATAAAGGGGAAGAGGTGCCTAACTGCCTAACTCTCTTTCTACCGTGATAGAATGACTCCACAGCTAACTGATGCATGCTAGTTGCTTCTAACTAAGCACAAACAAACTAACCCTTCCGTGGCAGAAGGGAATGACACTTTGCAAATTAACCGCATGCTCTCCCGTTTCCTTGCAGGTGCCCTGACTCTTGCGCTCCCACCTGGTGATGACCGACAGAGCGCTGACAGGTAAGGAGGAGGTGGGGGGGCATTCCGCAGATTAGTGCAAACCGCCCATTCACCTGAACCCACCCGCTCACTTGCCGCTTTGGGTGAGGCCCAGCAGGGGTGGGGGGCAACCATGCCCGCCCCTGGCTGCCTCAGAGGCAGGCGCCTCGAAAACCACATGTGGCCAGGTGTTTGTTGTGACCAGCTCATTCTCTCCCTTAAAGGTAAAGGCTTGCCAAGGCCGAGTGCATCCTCACCAGACCGTCATGCATCAGCTGCTGCCCTCGACCATGTGCAACCCCCCCCCCGGATGGCGGAGTGTGGGGCTTGCCTTGCCAGTGGAACGAGGCAAAGCCCACACGTGTCTTTTTCCCCCACAGGCACGTCCAGGGCATGGCTGCTCCCCCGCGCCCCGCCCTCCCCAAACATCTCTGACGGACGGTTGGCTGCAGCCCAGGAAGCACCGTCGCGCCGCGGCCTGCATCCCAGCCCCGCCCCTCCGAGCGGGAAGGAGGGCTGTGTGGAATGCTCCGGCTCCCTCGCCAGCCTAAACGCAAGCCCGCTCTTTCCAGTGCAATAAAACGAGATGTACAACAACTGTTTTCTGTGTCTGCGAGTCTGACTTCGTCCTCCGCCCCTCCCCCAACACTCCCGTCACATCTCCCCACCTGCACATTGCCACAAATGTATCCGACACACCCCGTCTTGCCTCCCCGCCCCCTCCCTCCCTCCTCCTCCCCCCCCTCCTCCTCTGTATTTGACCAGTGTCTGTACCACCCATCTGCCGAAGAGAACTTGATTCTCAGAAGCCTATGCCACAATAAAATTGGATAGTTTTAAAGGTGCTATGGGACCCTTTTTGAATTCGCTACCACAGGCTAACACGGCTAACCCCCCTGCATCTATGGCCAGGTAGAGGGTTGGGGCGGGGCATGTGAGCGGGGAGGGGGATCAATCCCCGGTGGGGAGAATAGCTGGCACCCGATAAGCAAGGGAGAGGGTGGTGCGAGCTGCCGCTGCAAGGGAGCGGGAGATGGCAGGGGAAACGGTCCACTCGCGGGAACCCTAGCCCCCACCAATGGAGAATCCAGGGTGGTGGCAGGCGGATGCCATATCCCGGGCAGGAGGTCTCGCGCGCCTGGGGAGGGTCGCCCCCATCGCAGCCGCAGCCCCAGCAACACAGTCCCATGAGCGGCCGCCTCCCAGAGTGGGTCCAGCCCCTCGGGCGTCTGCAGCAGCCCCATTGGTCATTCCACCCCAGGACGTCCTGCCTCGCATCCAATCCCGTGGAGCAGTTGCCAGCCTCCCACGCCAACAGGCCATGGTTGTTGGGAGGGGTGGGGTGTGTCCGAGGCTGCGCGTGGCTCCGCCCTGGCTCGGCGCCGTCTCCTGCGTTCAGCAATTGTGGCCACTCGCGTTGCCCTGCCGGGGGGGGGGAACCACTCCGAGGCTGCCAGCCCCGCCAATCCTGCAGGGAAGGCCGCTGGCCCCGCCCACAGGGGCAGTGGAAGAGCGCATCAGCTGCGCAAAGTGACTAAAATGCGGGAGCCCGAGGCCTCCCGGCTGGCTGCCACAGCGTGCCCCTTCCCCGGCCGGTCCATGCAGGCTGGGTGGTCACCCCAGGCCCGGGAGGGCCCCCCGATGGCAGGTTGCGTGACTGCCCCAGCTCAGGGCGGCATGCCAGGCAGGGCAGGTGCGTTAGGGCAATATGGAAGACATGCCAGAGCGGCCCCTGGCCAGTCCTTGTGCATCCTAAGCCCCCCCCCTTGGAAGGGATGCGCTGTCACCGCGGGCCTGGTCATGCGCTCATGGTGCCAGGGCAGGATATGGCTGGCAGTTCACCAAAGTATCGCAGGCAGACACGGGTCCATGTGTAGATGAGCTTTATTCCCAGTCCCACGGCGCAACGTACAGCCAGGCCCAAGGGTTCACGTCCGGCAAGGATGCACTTGAGCAGCACAGCATCCCCGCAAGGGAAGAGGGCCCTGGGGCCATAGGAAGCCAACCACCACGGCCCCCTCCCCTCCAACCCACAGGTCTGAGACAGGGAGGGGGCTGTGCTGAACCTATCCATGAACTATGCAGCTGCCAGACAGAAGATAGGGAATTGTTACATCTCAGACCCTCCAAGGTCATGCCGGCGGGCGGTGTAGTTCGGTGGGCAGCACAGAAACACTATACCCACAGCGGTCCTGGCTGCATGGAGGGCGACGGGTGGCGGGAGCAGTGGGCGGCCAGGCTCGGGGCCCAGCTCATTGCCAAGGCTGCCGGGAATGACCTCCTGGCAGATGAGGGTGCGATGACTGCGCGGCCAGTTTACCTGGAGGAGCTCTTCCCTGGCCGTGCGGAGGAGGCCCACCTCATACGAGCGTGGCTAGACACGGCGCTGTGCGAGGTGGAGCATGACCTCCTGGAAGAGGAGGTGGCTGCGGGCCCCGCGCGCAGTAAGTCAGGGTCCTCGGCGCCATCCAGGGAGCCTCCTCCGCTGCCACAGAGGGCAGGCCATAAGGGCCCGGAGGCGTCCCAGCCACTTCCGTCGAGGCGCAGGTTGCAGGTGCTTGCAGCAGATGCCGGGCTGCCACCAACGGGTGCCCCCCCTCCCTCTCTCCCCCCTCTGCAGGGACCATCAATGACAGGTGGATGGCTGCCATGGACCGGGTTCACGGGGCATTCCAGCAGGCGCGGGCAGCGGCACCATGTGAGTCTCGCCAACAGGAGGGGCACGGGCATGTGGGGTGGGGCGGCCTGCGGCCGCGACAACAACCCCAGAGCCCACAGGGGCCCTGACGCTCCCATCCCCCACCTCTTGCCCCCACAGTGGCGCCCGCCCGGAGCCCCTCGCCAGATGAGGAGGAACTTGGGAGGGGCTTCACCGCCTGGTCTCCACCCCGCTACCCGCCACCCGCTGAAGACCCAGAGGGTGACCCAGTGGAGGGGCCTGGCAGGAAGCGGCCGAAGCTGGAGCCCGTCCCCGCAGACGGCCGGGCAGCTGCCGATATGCCATCCCAGGCACAGGCATCTTGGACCCCAGCCGGGCCCCTGCTCTGTAACGGGGATGCTGTGGCGGGGTCGCTGGCCTCCCCCTGCTCCGACGCGCTACCTAGCCCTCACCCTCCTGGCTGCTGAGGCCGGGGTTCTGGGTTGGCAAGCTGCTCTCTGGGCGCCTGATGCGGCCCTGGAATCGATTGGGAATAAAGCCAAGTTCGTTAACCGCTTTTCCCGTGCAGCCCGTCCATGGGGGGCGGTGGCTGCTGGCCGGGGCGGCTTTCCCATGCTCTCTACATGCAGGGGTTGAGGGAGCGGGGACTCGGAGGGGCCGCCTGGGACACCATAGGGGCGTAAAGGGCGAGTGTTTGGCCGGCCGAGCCCCCCATGGCCAGGCATGGCCCTCAGCGCGCAGCATGCCACAGGTGCTCCGCGACCCTGTCTCGCACAGCTCGGTCATGCTCCTGGGGCTCTGCAGGGGCGTCAGGAGAAAGGCGACCGGCGGGCGGCAGCCAGGGGTCCTCGCCTGGGCCCTCTGTGGCTGGCAAGGGGAGCTGCTGGCGCACGGCAATATTGTGCAGCATGACACAGGCAGCCACGAGCTTGGCGACGGTGAACGGCTGCATGGCCAGGCGGCCGCCCGTGTGATGGAGGCATCTGAAGCGCATTTTCAGCTGACCGAAAGCACGTTCGATCACCATCCTCGTGCGCCGGTGGGCCTGGTTGTAGTTGGCTCTGTCGGCGGGCTCATCCGCAGGGTATGGCGTCAGGAGGTAAGGCAGCAATGGATAGCCACGGTCACCTGCAAGGGGAGGCGGAGTTAGGATCTCCCTTCCCATCCCCGTCCCCTCACAGCTCCCCCACCAACTCCTGACCTAGGAGCCAGCCTCTCCCCTCAGGCCATGATGACAGGAGCCTGTTCAGGCCGGAGGTGGTGAAGATCTGTGCGTCGTGGACGCTTCCCGGGAACTTGGCAACGAGGTCCGTGAAGATCCCCTGGTGGTCACAGGCTGCCTGGACGTTGATACTGTAGAACCGGTGCCGATTCCTGTAGACCTGCGGCTCCTCTCTGGGAGCGCATATGGCCACATGCGTGCAGTCGACTGCTCCAATCACATTGGGGAAGCCTGCAAAGGAGGAGAAGCCAGCCCGGATGGGTGCCAACTCTGCCTCCGAGGTGGGAAAGTGGATGTGCTCGCGGATCCGACCAACTAGGGCGTCCAGGAAGGCATGCAGGCAGCGGCTGGCGGATGACTGGGAGACCTCCAAGGCCTCAGCCATGACTCCCTGGAAGGAGCCGGTCGCAAGGTAGCGGAGGGACAGCAGGACCCTCTGGAGGACGGGGATGCCCCGGGGAGCCGCAGCTTTCCCCTGAAGGGCGGGCGCGAGCTCCTCGCACAGAGCCTGTATGGCTGCCCTGTCCAGGCGGAAGCGGTCCAGGCAAGTCATGTCGCCCAGGAGCAGGGATGGCACCCTGGCCTGGAACCGGCGGCGGCGTCTGAGGCGGCACCGCCTGAGGGCCGCTCGGACAAACACGGCTGGCAGGAGGTGGCTGGTCCGGATGGCTGGGAGCCGCGGCGGCAGTGGCGGGCACCAGGCGGGGATGATCAAGGTCCTGCCTGGAAGGAACGCAGGTTGAGTTTCAGCACCCTGAACCCCCCCCCCACGCACAGCAGCAGGCCTACCGGTCTCAGCGGCCCGTTGCAAGTGGTGCTCAGGAGCAGGTCCTCTGTCCGCTGCATGGGCCGTCCCAGCCACCCTTCCCGGTTCTGCACCCCCTGTGCCCTCCTCCATCTTGCCGAGGGGATGGGTGAGCACATGACTAGGTGGCTGGTTCCCACCACTTATCTCGGGGACCGGACATTCCAGCGGGCACTACCCCCATGTCTGCTGAGAGCACTAGTGGCGGCGGAAGCCAGCGCCAGGCAAACTGGACAGAGGCCGAGAGAGTGCTGCTTTTTGGGCTCGTAGTGGAGAATGCGGAGGTCGCCCTGAGCACGCACAGGGGCGCCTCGTCCCGGTCTCGACGACGGGCATTCTGGCAGATGGCAGCTGACAGGGTCTCGGCTGTGGGCAACGCGCCCCGCACTGCTCACTCGGCAATGAAGCGCTGGAATGATTCTTTCGGGCCCGCGCGCAAACGAGTGCGCCTCCTCATGTCTCAGGGGGTTCCTTATGAGCGGGCCCTTGACGAGGGGCTCCCAGGCCCAGAGGCGGTCATGCGAGCGGTCATCCCGGAGGCGGTGGTGGGCGGCCTGGGCGTTGAGGTCCTGCCCGGTTAGTATTTGTGGATTCAGGGAGGCGAGGGGGGGGACGTATGGATCGTGGCACATGTGTGACAGGGCCTCTCCCGTGAGTAGGCACGGCCCCTGAGGGTCCAGACCCAAGCCAGGCGGAGGCAGAGGCAGCGGAGTCTGTGCCCCCCCTGGCAGAGAGCGGGGCCCAGGAACAGGCAGCCCTTCCACCGCCACAGCAAGCCCCTGCTGCCAGCGACGAGGAGCCTCAACCGGGCCCGTCGGGGGGCATGGATCCGGAGCACGGTATGTATCTGTGGCCCTGCTGCTGGTGGGGCCAGGGACCGGCTCGGCCGCCGGCCTCGGCCACACATCCAAGGCCACTCATGGCGCCGACCGGTCTCAAGACGAGGGGCTGCGGCCGCAGTTGGAATGGGTGTGCTTGGCCCGGCTCGGTGGCCTGTGGCAGCCCATGTTGGGCCGCTGCTCTTCCCTCCCTGGGGCCTCTTCCCACCCATGTCTCGCTCCAGCAGGGACCATGCGCCTGGAGATAGGCGGGGAGGTGATTGCCCAGCTGCGCGAGCTGCCACCCTCCCGGAGGACCTCTGCTGCCGGAGCGGCTCTCCTGCAGTCGCTCGGCTTCCCTGTGTCGGTGGAGGGTGAAGGTGGCCCTGGGACTCCGCCGGTTCAGGACACCTCATCGACAGAGCCGCTCGAGGAGCTGTCCCAGCCTGCAGCACCATCCCCTCCAGCCCCCCCCCCGCCCCCGGGTGCCATGGGCCGTGTGCGGGAAGGACCTGGCTCCGCCTCTGAGGGGGAGGGGCCCATGGAGGGGATCCTTCCAGGCGCACGGGCTCGCGGTCCCCGCCCTGCCCAGCGGCTTCCCCCGACACTAGCCGCAATGTGGGCGGCGATCGAGAGGGAGCGGCTAGAGGTGCACGCTGCATGGGAGGAGGCGAACAACCGCGGCCGGGAGTTCATGGCTGCGGTACTGGAAGTGGGGGAAGGGGTCCGTGCCTCTCAAGTCCGTGCCGAAGCCCTGCTCGGGCGGCTCGTCGCCATCCTCGACCCTCCGGCCCCACCCGCTGCAGCAGCTCCACCCGCCCCAGAGGCACCCCTCCCTCGGGCCCAGTTGCGTGCGAGAGGCCAGGCCCGTGGACGGCCAAGGGGGTCCAGCCGCCGGCCTCGCCGTTGACCGCCGCTGCCGCCTTGGGGGTGGGGTGGGGTGTTTTGCTGCACAGACGGCTCTCCTACACGCCTCCCCTTCCTCACGTCTGCTGGGGGAGGTGGGATGATATAATAATAAAGGTTGATTTCTGTGCAATGGGTGTCTGTGTTCTTTGCCTTGGGATGGGGACGAGGGGGCAGGCCCGCTGTGTCTGCCTCTTGGTGGCGGCCTCAGGCCAGCCCTCCCCTTCGGCGCCACTGGGGGGCTGTCCCCTGCTGCCAGAGACTGGCTGCTGCCCTGGATTCCTCATGGCAGGGCGCCTGCCAGTCCCATGCCAACCTCTCTGGACGCGGCCGCCAGGGACTTGGTGCTACATTGGGCAAATGGGGGAAAGGCTTCTCAGACTACGCCCACCCCTCTCCTTCCCGACTGCGAGCCCCGCCCGACACACGAGCCGAGGCAGTCTGTCAGCATGGGCGCGGTTTGCCTGCTGCTCTGGGGCCTGGCCGGGATCGCGTGCTGCCCATAGGCTGCGCCTTTCCTGGCCCCTCCCCCTGACGCTTGTCAGGAACAGCGCCCTTTGGCTGCGCCTGGCGGCGGCCGTGGATCAGACCCGCCCACAACACTTTCTGGTTCTCCAAAATTGCATCTCTGCACCGCTGCGGGCGCCGCTGCGGCCACACTTTGCTGGCACAGGATCCGGCCCGGCGGCGCCGCCACACCACCAGTGCAGCCGCGTCGGCGTTGGGGCCGGCCATAGGATTGCGCTGTTAGGGTTGGAAAACTGTTGGAAGTCAACAAAAAGGGGGGAGGAAAGGGAGGGGGTTAGAAAAAGATCTATAAGGGGGTAATGTATGTTTTGAATAATATTATAATCTAATCCAATAAAAAATTTTGGGAAAAAAAGATACAGTAGATAATTGCGTGAAAAAAATGGAATAAAAAATGAAACTAGAACAAAATAAGTTTCACAAAAAACGCTTAAAAACTGGGATCATCATGATCCGCTCATGCATGGGAAACAATGACGTATGTAAAGAGTGAAATAACCTGCCAGAGTTCCATTAGCAGGCGGTCCCATTAAGATCATGTGGAAACGACCAAATTTGGTCCCTTTAAGTTTACTGTCATTTGCATAACATAATCCTTTGCTGTTTTGCAGAGAGACCTCACCCTCCCCGCTCCCTGCTGATATGTCATGGCCCTTAGAGATACTGCTGCCTCCTTCCTTTCTCTGGGTAAAAGTGTTTCTGGGAAGGGACAGCTCTGTGCTCTATTATCACATTGAAAGGAATAAATGTGGTTGGTTGCCTGGGAAAAATTCAAAAACCAAGAAGCTCCTGTATGCTGCTGCAATGAGGTGGCACAGTCAAACTAATTTGAAATAGAATAATATTATAGACTGTTCAGAAGGGGGATTCTGACTACCAAGTAGCCCAGACCAGATTCTCCCTTCCAGAGAGATGGACATATGGCTTGAAAACATTTTTCCATAATTTTTAGGGCTCAAGGTTTTCATTCTGCATGCCCCTAGAAATACCCATTGCAAAGAAATAGAAGAGAACAACAAAAAAGGAAGAACAAGAGAACTATTTCTCAAGATACAGGAAATCAAAGGAAAATTCAAACCATGGCTTGGGATGCTGAAACATCAGCACAGAATGCTGTGTTCATCCAATCAGGACAAAATAAAGAAAAGATGGAAATAATAATAATATGAATGACAGATTGCACTGGAAAAGACAATAATGCTAAGAAAGGTGAAAGGCAGTAGGAAAAGAAGACTCAAAATGAGATGGCGTGACTCAATAAAGGAAGCCATGTCCTCCAGTTTGCAAATGTGAGCAAAGCTGTTAATGACAGGACATTTTGGAGGTCATTAATTCATAAGGATGCCATAAATTAGAAGTGAGTTGATAACATACATACACAAATTTTATTATCTGTATACAGATTTTATATTTGTGTGTAGATTGTATTTTTGAGCTGATGTTGGCTAATCTTTGATCATAATAAATGAAAACTGAAACAAACAAACATTGTCTTTCAGGCATTACTTCATTTTTAAAAAAAATATCTTGGCTGGATCTGATTGTTCTTCAGATAAATAGCAGGTGGAATTTTTGTGTTAATATTATATTAATTATATATTAATAATATATATATACATAAAACACATTTTTCTGCCCCTGTGTCATGTCTGTCTACATACATGCCATGATTGCATTGCTGACATTTATTGCTTACTACTGCTGACGTTATGCTAAAGTCATGCTACTATATTAATGGATATTAATTAATCTGCACTCTCTCTCTCTTCCTGCTTAACTGTAGTGCAGATGTTACTAAAGACCCAAGCATGGGCCTCTCTCTTATCTTAGAGAAATATGAGAGTCTCAGCTAGCTGTAACCTTGAAGTTTATAAATGCCAACCTCAGCTACTAACCCCAAATGCTGGGAATAAGTTGCTGTCTGTCGGATTCATAGTCATAACTAAGTTGATTCTCAGAGAACCTGTGTAAGCTGCATGCCAAAATTCTAACTGTTGTTTGAAGTGAGGGGAAATGAAGTATAACAGAGATTGCCTGATTTGAGTTGCCACTTCTGTCAAACTCCATGATGGAGTGCAGACTTGAACTGTATGGATTCTAATAAAGCTACTTCTTATGGAACCAATGTGTGTTCACTAAAGATGGGCTTGAGGGATCTACCTGCCAGGGACTGACATTTTGACAGAAGAACCCTAGTATTCTTCCCTTTGGACCCAGCACTTCTGGGAACCTGCATACCAGCACCATGACGTACAATGTAGACCCAGAGGTGATGGAGCCTGAGGAACTCCAACCTGCTCTCACTTCGGTGGATTGGACAGTTTGGGACCCTGATGGCTATCCAGCCACAACCCTTAATATAGAACCCAATGCGACAAGAGGTGTTGGGACAATAGGAGCACCCCAATACTCAATCTATGAAGAAATTGGGGTGAGACCAAGGTGAAGCACCACTCATTGGAACTGGACTCAAGCAACTCTGCAGGAGTGGGTGCCACGACAGTCCATCATCCTAAAGACACAAGAGAAAAGACTACGTCAGCGGGGGGCTAAATGAATTCGAAACCTCTGCTGACCCAGCAGGATCTCTGGAATATGGGCTCCAGCTTCAAATAGGACCAGTCGGAGCACTGGAGCCTGAGTTGGGATGTCCCCGTTGGAGCCCAATGTCAGTACATATTGGCACTTTGGAAGTGGATTGGGACAAACGAGTTCCAGAAGGAGAGCCCATTGAGCTGGAACCCCCCTACAGCCTCCTGGAGCAGGGAACTCGAGAGACAAATGAACTACAAATGATGAGAGCTGAACTGGATGAGTTCAGGCAAGATGTAGGAAACTTAGTATGAGACTTGCATGGAACTGATTCCCAACTGATGCCCCACCCGATGTGAGTGAAGAGGATCAGGGACTGCCGCAAGCAATGCGGGGAAGAGTTAAACCCCCAAGAGAGCGCCTCGGTAGCTCCGCTGAGTGCTACCTACCTGCAACAAGTTGGGCTGCCAGCAAGTTTCACCATAGCGCGACATCCAATGTCCCCTTGTGTCTGTTGGGCCATGAGACTACAAGTTTTCCCCACTGCTTCTCAACAACAGGGTAACAGAAGATCAACGCAAATAACCCATCCAAGTGGATTACAAATGGGTCCTGCTACCACACAGCAGAGTGGATTACAAATACCCCCATTTGCGGGGAGGTGTATAGAGCCCGGCAAGGAGACCGGGGAGTCCCACCAGCACCTTCACTAATCAGTTCAACCCTCGGAGGCACTACTGTGGCACAGCAGCAGCAGCAACCAACGCTCCCAAGATGTGATCAAGAGTCACCGGTGAGCACCCCCGTCTCGCGATGCTTCCACTAGTCCACACCTCCTTTCTCATGCTGGCTATCTCTCTTCTAACCGCAAGTATGTATAAACAATATTTCTTTTAACTTTTTTAGTCCTTAAAACTTCGCCAGTGTCCAAAATTTTACTCAATAATTGATCCTTGATGTTTACTCTATTAAATTCTGTCCTTTTAAATTTTTTATCCTGGTCTTTTCACTGCCGTTCTGATTTACAAAGTCCGATAATGATCTTTACCTTTCGACGATTCTGCGGGTTGTCTGTGCTGTTTCCTTCACTTATAGTTGGTTAAAGCTGTTACTGGAGCTTGATTTCTGACAATCTTATGCCAATTAAATGACTCCTGAGGCACTGCAGAGTTAGTAGCTCGCCCTAGTAAACAGTGGAGCAGATAACATGCTTCCTAGAGAAGACAGCAGAGGGCAGGAAGCAGGAAGACCGACTAGAAGAAGCAAGACCCGGAAGCAAAACAAGGGAAGTACTGGAAAGGCTACAAAGACTACAGGAACAGGAAGCATGCCATTTTAAGTGAGGTATGAAGTGAAGCCAGTAACTACAGAGAAGCAGCTAAGAAACCATAGAGAAAAAATGCCCAACATTTTGGAATCAAACTATTTTTAATTCTTAAATAAAAGTTATTTAAATACTTTGAAATAAGAGAGGAACTAAAAGAATTCAAAATAGATTTAAGGAAAAGAGCAGATACGTGGAGAGGTGCGAAGCCGAGTCCTACGATGGCAGCAAAAAAAGCAGACAGAGAATGGCAAGCCTCAGTAGATGCAGTAATTGAAGGATTAGAAAAAAGAGTTGCAGAGAACCACAAAGAATTGCTGCAAAAATGCAGGAAATGCTTTCAAAAGATATGAAAGATGCTATTAAGGCGGAAGTAGTGGGACTGGCAAAAAATATAGATGGAATAAAAGAGGAATTGCAAGCAACCAACAAAAAAGTTGAAGAGGTAGAGCAAAAGACTAAGGATTTAGCAACGAATATAAAGCAGAAAAAAACAAGGGATGCAAGAGAGAATGGTGTTGATGGAATGCAAGGTGACGGAAAGGCAACTAAGATTTTGCGGCGTGCAGGAATTAGATACGCAAACTGCACAACAACAAATGACAGAAATTCTGGCAGAATTTCTAAATAAAGAGACAGAGGAAATATCAGAAAATATGGATCTGGCATACAGAATTAACTCAGTTTATGCACAACGAAAGAAGATACCAAGAGATATTATTGTCCAATTAGTGACAAAAAGAATGAAAGAGGAAATTATCAAAAGGCATTTTGAAGATGCCTTAACAGTGGAGGGAAACAGAATCCAGATTATGAAAGAAATGCCAAAAAGGATTCTCCTAGAAAGGGAAAAATATAGAGAGTTGACCCAGAAATTAAGAGAAAAGAACATCAGATACAGATGGGAAATACTAGAAGGACTAAGCTTTTATTATAAAGCTTTAAGAGTCATCATTAAAACAAGAGAGCAGATGGAAAAGTTTTTTGAGGAAAATGCGGAGGACTTTCCCAGACCATTAAGAATTTAACATAATGGAATACAAATTATTATTGTGGAATGTAAATGGACTAAACTCACCCCAAAAGAGAAAAACAATTTTTAATTGGCTAAAAAAACTAAACTGCAATATAATTTGTCTACAAGAGACACGTGTTAAGGATCAAGATACTAAATATCTAAAAAATAAACAACTAGGAAAAGAATATATAACATCATCCAATCAAAAGAAAAAAGGAGTAGTGATTTATATTAAAGAGACTATAGACCCTAAATTAATTTTTCAAGATCAGAATGGAAGATATGTGGCGGTGGAAATTAGTGTAAATGCCAAAAAAACATTGATAATAGGTCTTTATGCACCCAATGGTGCAAAAGACCAGTTTTATAGAGAAATAATGGACAAATTGGATCAGGACTCATATGACCAGATGATAATGGCTGGAGACTTCAATGGTGTTGTGGATTTACAAATAGACAGGAAAATAAAGGGAGGTAACAAAAAATCTGGAAAGTTACCAAAAATATTTTTTGAATTAGTCCAGCAAGAACAACTTGAGGATGTATGGAGAAAAGAAAATTGGGATTTTCTTTTCTCCATACATCCTCAAGTTGTTCTTGGACTTCACATACTACTCGGCGAGGCACATACTACTCGGCGAGGCATTAATCATTTTCAAGAATAGACATGATTTGGACATCAAAAGAACTAGCTTTAAGTACAAAAAAGTGGAAATTTTGCCAAGGGTGAGTTCAGACCATAATCCAATATTATGGAAAGCAATAATGGGTCAGAGAAAAGTAAGATGGAGAATAAATGAAGATCTATTACAAAATCAGGACAACTTGAACTATTTGAGAGAGGAGACAAAACATTTTTTTCGAATAAATAATAATAATGAAGTTTCAATCCAAATGGTATGGGACACATACAAGGCAGTTATAAGAGGAAATTTAATTTTATTAAACAACAAGGACAAGAAAAGAAAACAAGAGAAATGGTATGAAATACAGGAGAAATTGCATAAAAAAGAACAGGAACTAAAGAAAAAACCTGGGAAAAAATCAATAAGACAAGAAATTAAAATACTGCAGGAGCAAATAAGAGCCATTAGCAACAAGGAATTAGAATGGAATTTAAAGGTATTAAAACAGAAGTCATTTGAAGGAGCAAATAAACCAGGGAAGTACCTAGCCTGGCAACTGAAGAAGAAAAAAGAGAAGAAAATCATTAGTAGGATAATGGAGGAAAGAAAGGAATTGAAAGATCATCAAACAATTAAGTGTGCCTTCTACAAATATTATGCGAAATTATTCCAGAGGAAGGCAGTAAATCTGGAAGAAATAGACCGATATTTGCAAAAAACAGATCTACCAAAGATAACAGAAGAAACGAAGCAGAGACTGAATGCTCCAGTAACAGAGGAAGAAATCGTACAAGCAATAGAAGCAGCAAAGATTGGAAAAGCACCAGGACCGGATGGGATCCCTGCTAAATTCTACAAAGTAATGAAGGAAGACCTTGTACCGATATTAAAAAATATAATGAATGACACACTTCAAGGAAAATTACTTCCAGATACATGGAATGAGGCGAGTATTGCTTTGATCCCAAAAGAATTACAAGACTTGACAGATGTGAAAAATTACAGACCAATTTCGCTTATAAACAATGACTATAAAATAATGGCAAGAATATTAGCAGACAGGCTTAAAATGTGGTTAATGGACTTTATAGGAGAAGACCAGGCTGGATTCCTACCAAACAGACAACTAAAGGACAACTTGAGAGTGGTTTTAAATGCCATTGAATATTTTGATAAGCAACTAGACAAAGAAGTTGGCTTTTTCTTTGCAGATGCAGAGAAGGCCTTTGACAATTTGAACTGGGACTTTATGTTCGCATCAATGGAAAAGATGGACCTAGGCCAGGGGTGGGCAAATTGCAGCCCGCGGGCCACATGTGGCCCGCTACAGAGTTTTTTGTGGCCCACCAAGACAGTAGAAAAGTGTGATAGGGTACATTTGTCTCATTAAACTGATTCTAAAATTAAATGTGCTTGCAGCTATAGATGATATGAAATTAGCACAATAAATAAATTGAATAAAACTACCACTATTTTATTTAATTTATATTTATTGATTTTTATAATACAATTTATACCTTTTCTGAAATGCAAAGTTAACTAATGAATGCAATCATTTTAAAAGGTGCGGCCCTCCGCTAACCTCCGCTCCCACAAAGTGGCCCCCAAGCCAAAACAATTGCCCACCCCTGACCTAGGCAAAGAATTTATAGAAGCAGTAAAAACAATATACAAGGAACAAAGAGCGACAATCTGTGTCAATGACGACCTGACAGAGAAGTTTGAAATAAGAAAAGGTACAAGACAAGGATGTCCACTATCACCGTTGTTATTTGTGATGGTCTTAGAAATATTACTAAGGCAGATCAGAGAAGATGATGACATAAGAGGAATAAAAATAAAGGGATCTTCTTATAAACTAAGAGCGTTTGCAGATGATGTGATGTTTATAGTAGAAGATCCACTACAATCTCTGCCAAGATTACTGGAAAAAATTAAGGAATTTGGAGATTTGGCAGGCTTCTATATAGATAAAAAGAAGTCAAAAATAATAACTAAGAACATGACCAAGAAGAAACAACAGGAACCAAGTGAAATAATAAACTGTGAAGTGGTACACAAGACTAAATATCTGGGAATAGAGCTGACAGCCAAAAATATTGATTTATTTAAGAATAACTATGAAAAACTCTGGACACAAATTGAAAGAGATATGATAAAATGGAATAAACTAAACTTGTCGTGGTTAGGTCAGATTGCCACAGTTAAAATGAACGTGTTGCCTAGAATGATGTTCCTAATGCAAATAATACCAATTGTAAAAGATAAAAAACAATTTGAAAAATGGCAGAAGAAGATATCGGAATTTGTGTGGGCAGGAAAGAAACCAAGAGTAAAGATGAAAGTTCTTTGTGATGCTAAGGAAAGAGGTGGAATGCAGTTACCTGATCTTCGACTTTACCATGAAGCGATATGTTTAGTCTGCCTAAAAGAATGGGTGTCTTTAACCAATCATAAACTACTGACTTTGGAAGGTTGTAATAAACTATTTGGATGGCATGCATATATGTGGTACGATAAGTATAAAATGGACGCAATGTTTCAGCACCACTATTTGAGAAGAAATTTATTGTTGACTTGGCTAAAGTACAAAAAATTTATAGACCAGAAGAAACCACTTTGGATTATACCAGCTGAGGTGATCAAACCAAACTTAGAATATAAAGGAAAAGAATGGCTAACTCTCAAAGACTTAACAGAAGTAACAGATAATGAGTTGAACCTTAAACCAAATGAGGAGTTGCCATTTAAATATGGTTGGTTGCAATATAGACAAATTAAAGACTTATTTGATTTAGACCAAAGAAAAACAGGCCTTAGAATCAAGAATTCAGAGCTAGAAGAATTACTGTTGGGAGATAATAGTAAAATAATTTCTAAAATATACAAATTGTTATTGAAGTGGTTTACAGAAGATGGAACAGTCAAGGAGCAAATAGTAAAGTGGGCTATAAATTGTAATAATGAAATAACGATGGAAGCATGGGAACAATTATGGAAAATACTTTAAAAATATCAACATGTACCAGTATTAGAGAGAATGGCTATAAAATGTTATATAGATGGTACTTAACACCGAAAAAATTAGCCATAGCCAACCAACAGCTATCTAGTAAGTGTTGGAAATGTAAGGAGCATGAAGGTTCTCTATTTCACATGTGGTGGACTTGTCATAAGGCTAGAGACTTTTGGACCAAAATATGTACTGAGATGTCTTTGATACTTCGTTATAATGTTGTAAAAAATCCAGAAATGTTGTTATTATCATTGCATTCTATTATCATTAATAGAAATGATAAGATATTGTTATAGTATATGATATCAGCAGCTAGAATAATATATGCTCAGTACTGGAAGAGAGAAGAAATACCTGAAATTGAAGAATGGACAAGGAAATTGTTGTACACGGCTGAAATGGACAAACTAACAAGAAATTTGAAGGAGCAAGATCCAGAAGTATTTTTGGAAGATTGGAAAAAGTTGAAAAAATATATGGAAAAGAAATGGGATGTTAAGGGACAATTATGGTCTTTCAAGGGGTTTTAAAGAAATTAAGTAAGATAAGATATAATTAAGATATTTACTACTAATAAGAAAAGAACAACTTTAGTATAGAAATAAGGTATTATTAATAACGGGGGGTTGGAGTGCTGTTGGAAGTCATTATTGAAAAGGGGGGAGGAGAGGGGGCGGGGAAATATACACAGGGGAATTGAAATGGAATGTAGTTGTATTTGAAATTGAATATATATTGACCCATCCAATAAAATCTATTAATGAAAAAAAAAGAGTCACTGGTGAGCACCCCGAGGCGAAATGCCCAGCCAGATTCATGACATGGGAGAATGAGTGGAAGGCCCCAGGATCAAAGAGTGGGAATGGGGCTGCTACAACCCTGGGGGGTTGGGACTCAACTGGGACCCCTGCTGCTACAAGATGTCCCTCCCTGACAATCTCCAGGGAGGGCACCTCATTTCTACCCCCGATGGGGCCCACTACTGGGAGCTGGACCTGTGTTGCCACCATCTCCACCACCAGAACCACCAGACGGACAAATGCCAGGACTACTGGTACCTCTGGGAAGAGGAATGAACCCAGGTTGTCCAAAGTTGGAGGCAAGTTTTGATGGAGCCCCAGAGAAGCTGGGGTTTTTCATGGAACAAACTTTGGAGTTCTTCCAAAACTGGGGCCACCTGTTCCCTAACAAGTACAGTCGGGTGAGCCATTTGGGCTTGCGTTTGAGCGGACCTGTAGCTGATTGGTATGTAACCCTATATGAGGTTGATGCGCCTGAATTAGGGACTCTAGATGCATTTGTACAGGCAATGAAAGCCCAATTCAAAGATCCTCTGGAGGAGGAAAGGGCCAGAAACAACCTGAAAATGATCCGGCAAGGACACAGGCCAGTACATGTATACGCGGCGGAATTCAGAAGATATGCGGCCAAAGTCCATGACTGAACAGAAAGAATGAAGATAGAATTCTTTCGGGATGGTCTAAACCTGAGTCTCTCAGATTGTAGTCTGACACTTTAACCACTACACTTCACAGGTTCTCAAATGCTATTGTAAAAATGCTTCTATAACAGAATAGCATTGTTTATAATGATATTGCTCACACAGGCCTTTAGCTGATCTGGCTATTTACATATCATAGATTTGAATGGATTCTGTGACTCCATTCTGCTAATGGCACAACCTTAATCCAGCTCAAGGAACCTTCTGCTAGTGCAATATGCAGCCTCTGCTGGAGTAAGACTCATAGCACCAGCGAAAGTCTCCAGTGCTAGTGGAACAAAATTGCAGGGTTGGATCTATCAGTGCATAAAAATACAAACTCCCATACCACTGTTCTGCTCAGACAAGCAATAGATCTTGAAGCACTGCGATACCAGTAATTTCCTTTCCTAAAACAATTATTTGCACAATATCTTGCACAAGCAGAAATGCAAGTTAGGATTCAATAGGGTTAATTTAAAATAAGCTACTAGCATAGTCTTTTAAATATGTTCTCACTTTTTCCAGACCTCTAGGGTGAATGGAAATTTTCTCCATCCCATAGGATGCAGTCCCCTATTCCTATGAACTCTGATAACCATGAAAATCAAAGTACATTGCAGCAACACAATTCAGAGTTCAATCAGACACAGATCTGGTAATAGTCACAATATTAGACAAGATCTTAGGTATAGACGGTAGAGACTCAATATTCATCTAAGATTTCACCACAGTGAATAATAATCTTTCATTCACTGGACTGTACATACTGCCCATGGTGGTCTTGTGGATTTGAGTTCCATGCTATTACTCATCTAGTATTTGCACCTGTTGTTGGAATATGCTAAAAACTAATTTGAAACCAGCTCTACTGAATCCTATTGGCTGGAATCCAACTTGGACTGATTGCAGATTCCAGATTCAAAAGAATGTTTGAAAGGCAAGGATATGTGTTGACAACACTGCTTGATCTTTGTGTCAAGAGTAGAATTAACACCATACTTCAACTCCAAGCAAGCATAGGTCTCAAAGTTATCCTTGAAGGACAGCAAGAGGAAGAAAATAAGTTTTTTTGTGGCCATTTTAATAAAATGGAATATTATCCACAAAATTGTATTTTCAAGAGTTAGTACTGGAGAATATACTCCACTATTGCTTAAAAATTAAATGTATAGCAAAATTAGATAGGGAGAATGTACTTAAACTGGAGTAACTGGGCTTAGACTGGAGTAACTCTGCTTAGGATTTCACTGTAAGCTTTTTAAAAAGCTATAAAAATTTAAAATGGCAGTTGTCACATATCATTACCCCAAACAAGCGTTTGTTATAGTCTTTCTCTATACGAGACATCTTACATGAGAACACTCAAGTGTAAGGAAACGCAATGTTAACCGGGCAGTGTAGTTTAAAAAGACAGAGGCAAAGGTTCTGTCAATTTCACTTCTCTACAGAGCCCACAAAGATCACTCCTCAGAGACTTTGTTAATTTCCTCTTCACCTTCCAGAAGAGGAGGTGAAATTGACAGAGACATCAATTCTGTTTTTTTAAACTATGCTTCTCGGTTAGCATTGCGTCTACCTACACTTGAGTGTTCACGTGTAAGATGTCTGTATAGAGAGACTCATAGTCTTCTAAGCATTTGAGCATGCCTCAGTTTCGTAAATAAAGCCAAATTCCTGTTTATTTGTAACATGTAGAGCAAGTGAGTATTTAAGGTGTAGATAGGTAGTTTATTACACTGGTTTGGTTTAGTGCAAGGGTCCCCAATGTGGTACCCATGGACACAATTGTGCCCACTGACACTTTTCCTTGTGTCCACCAAATGTTTTTAGAAAGTGACTAGGGCCAGGTGGGGCTTTCACTCAGCAGGGCTTCAGATTGGCCATTGGAGATTTGATTGGCTGTGCAGATTTTTAAAAATATTGTTTTGGCAGAAGCTGCTTTCATAACACAAGAATCTTCACTATGTGACTGAAGGTAAGCTGTAGCAGCCATTTTGTGGCTGGCTATGTCTCCTGCAGCAGGTGTTTTGTTGCTGTGCCCACCACACTGTGTCAGAATTCCAAATGTGCCTGCAGGCTCAAAAAGGTTGGCGACCCCTGGTTTAGCATAATAGACAAAATAGTTTTATTAATTAGGAAAACAGAATCATTTGGAAATATAAAAGAAAACGAACATAACATTTATGGAAATGTAGTTTGTGCCAGGACAAAATATATACGGATGCACTTGGCTTCTACAAGTCCTTTTCATGCCATATCAGAACATCCAAAATGGCCTGGGCCACATATTTGAAACATCACATCCAACTTGCAGCAGCAATGGAACTATGCCTGAGACATAGAGCAGAATCACAAGTGACAAAAGGCACAGATTGGACACTTGTCAGCTTCCCTCAAGTTTTGATGGGAAATGTAGGCATCCTGGTCTTGCAGCTTCAGTCTCTGACTGCTGTCCAATGGACTTTTCAACTGTCACTTGTCCAACATTCCGCCAAGCTGCCTACATTTCCCATCAAAACTTGAGGGAAGCAGACAAGTGTCCAATCTGTGCCTTTTGTCACTTGTGGTTCTGCCCTGAGTCACTTTCTGCCCATCAGCAAGCTAATTAGCATTTAAAGATAAGTATAGGCAGAATAAAGCTAGGCGCTCACTAGGCCCACTACTTTGTAAAAACTTTAACTAGGGACATGCAATTATTTGGATATATTTGGCATACATGGATATATCCCACTATATTTGGGCATATTGAATAGTGGATTTTTTCATATACTCAAATTATTTGGGTTTATTGAGGAATCACCGTGCCAGCCATTTAAAAGTTGGTGGCTTCTCCTTGTTTGCTTTTTCCAGGGCCTTTCCCCCCAGGCAATAAGGGGGAACGGGAGGGAGGGGGAAGGAAGAGTGAGTGATGTATCATTGGAGGAGCTCTATTTGTCTGGCCAATCTCAGGAATTCTTTGATAGGAGAGCTTTTTTCATGTTCTTCCAAGCAGGCCTGGCTCAGAACAGTCTCCATTTTGAGTGAGATTTCTTGAGAGTGTGCTGTATTTTTAGCCTCTAGTTGCTCTGGGAATGTTTCTTTTGGATTTACCACTGCTTTTTGAATTACTGCTGCCTTCCTAGAGGACAGACTAAGGAAGTGCTGCCTGCCTGCCTGGAGGACCACCTAAGGAACTTCTGCCTGGTTTTAGAGTTGTAGACTTGATTTTTTTCTGATTTTGGGGAGAGAGATTTGGCATGCTGTTCAGTTGGAGAGGGGTAGGGTAAGGGTGGGGAAAGGGGAAAGGCAGCTTTTATTTTCCTTTTAAACTTTTATTTAGTTGCTTTTGCTTTTTGTGTGGGGGTGATTTTGCTTGTCTGTTGTGGAGGAAGATTGTTTTTTGCTATTTGATGTGGTTTAATACTTAAAAGAGTATTGTTAATTGTTATATATTAAGAGTTGCTGTTGTTGTGAGGGCAGCTTGCTTTATGCTTGTTGGTGTGTTTTAATGAAGATGAAGAGACAATTGGTGCAGAGGAAAGGAATCTTTAATAATTGTACAATCGCTACACATTTTGCGTGTAGTTTCATCAGGGGGAATCTTCTGGATTCTTTTAAATTCCATTCCCATGTATACACTTTAGCAGATGAAGGTGCCGTTTCCACCAGGTAAGTCAGGAAATTCCCAGGCCTCAGAGGTTGAGGCAGATTGTATGGTCTCCTGGGCTCCCCCTTTCTCTCTTGAGTAGACTCTGGCTTCTGGGCACCCTGGCCAGCCATTACCCTCTCCTCCCTGGCCTGTTGACGATTCTCTTCTTTTATTCCCTCATCAATTTTCTTCACCAATTCCAGCTCCCTCCCCCTAGTCCTGTCCCCAGCAATTGGGCTACTGCCTGGCCCCAGATGGGCCTCTTTAGAGTGCCTCTCGGCCTCCAGCAGCCTTCCTGCTTTGGTTGCCTACTTGCTCTGCTCTTACCTTGCTGGCATCTGGCCTGAGGCTGCAAGGCCACCAGGCCTCATCTTCCCAGAATCTGCGGGGGGTTTTTTTGCCAGCACAGCCACCTTGGGCATCTTGTGGCTGTGTCCTGAGAGTGTCCTGACCATTACCAAGCTATCCCCCAGTGCCATGGGGCATTCTTGGTGCTGTGGAGCTGCACCAAGGATGCTCTACGGCACTGGGCAAGCAGGGCTGTGGAGCTGCACCAAGCTGAGCGTCATCCTGGGAGCCCCTGCTACCACCTCTCCTGTGCCCAACCTCCCTGCCTCCCTTGCCTCCGCTGGGTAAGTGCCTGAAACGTCGATGGGCAGGACTGACAGGGTTGCTTCTCCTGGCCAGAAGGGCCTGTTCTTGAGAGGGGGGTGGTGGTGGTAGTCTGAGGCTGGTGCCTGGTAATTGTTGTTGCTTCAATTTAATAAGGTGTTAATATAGGGGAGGTGTAGGCCTTGTTGAAAAACACAAAATTAATTCAGGTTGGGAACAACAGATCTCCCCCCAAAGCAGCTTGTGTAGGCATTAAGAAGGGTGCAGGTGTCAAATAGATAAATAGGCCCATAATAAAAAACATTTACTAGGCTGCTCACCTTGTTCTTGGACTCTTGGCTTCAATGAAGTCAGGTCAGGTGGTTTAGAAAAGTAGTTTTTGTAGCTATAGGCTGATCTGTTCTAGTGTCTGGGTTTCAAGAAGTGAGCTGCTTGATTCTTGAAGAGGAATTGAGCTTCTTGCTAGTGTAGCTAGAATAATAATATAACCTAAATATGGCTTTTTAACAGGTAACATATTTTCATCTCCAAGTTAGACCCACAACAACTAGCCAGTTTTTAGAGCAAGTAGTTAGTGTTGTGTGTGTGTGTTTTTTATATCACAACTTCTGATATTTGGCTAGGCATTGAAAACTAATGAACATAGCCCAGCTCACCTAGGCCTACTCTGAAAGTACTAACAGTATTAGAGGGGACAGAGTGAGCAATAGGAGAAGAGTCTAGTGGGGCCCAGGGAGAGAGGCAGAGTGGAGAGAAGAGGGATGGGGAGGACTGCCTCCGGCATCTGTGTGGAGGCCTGCCCTACAGCTGCCTTCCACTACTCCTGCCTCCAGCTTGGCCTGTGACAGCAAGAGGACTAACAAGGTCCTCTTTGCTGAGGCTGCTGCAGGAGTTCTGCCTCCACAGATGCCTGAGGCAGGAGCTGGCACTAGGTAGGGGCCTGCTGCAGAGACTCTCCTTCCTCCAGCTGTTGTGACTCAGCAGGAGGAGGAGAGGCAGCATGAGGTGTCCTTTGGAGTGAACATGAGGGTCATTAATCTCTCGGTCCTTGAGATCACCCTAGGGACTCAGATGCTGGAGGAACTAGAAAAGAGGATCACCACTGGTTACCCTTCTCTAGTTTGCTCTGAGACCAGCAGCAGGCCTTTCAGGGAAAGGCAGGTAGAATGGAAGTGGCAGAAGAGAAAGAGATGGAAGATGTGCTCCTCGGGGTGCTGCCTCCACTCTTGGCCATCTTTTTCTGCCTCCCCCAAACCCAGTGTACCTTCCTCAAACACCTCACAGGAGACAGCTCCTGAGGTGCCTGCAGTTGCAGAGCAGTGTGGGTCTCCTTACACCTGCTGTCTGGGATCACTTCCAGAAGATGGAAGACCCCCACTATGTGCAGTGCCAGGACAGTCAAAGAAAAGACTTGGCTCTTATTTTGAATACTGGGCTCAAGAACCATTTGAAGAAGCATCACCAGGTGTGCTTCTTTAGCGGGAGAGAAAGGCTGGTGCTGCATGGCCACCAGCAATCTGGGCGGGGGGTTGTTGTGACCATCTCTGGTGCCCCCCTCCATGTATCCTGTAGGGAATGGACACCAAGGATCTCTGATGGAGATGTTTGGTTGGGATGGCACTAGTGTTCCAAGAGGGGAGTCCAGAGGGCCAAGAAGAGAGTCACTTGCCTCATTTGCAACATACTCACTCTGGATGGGCATGCCTTTTCCATAGCTGAGGATGCTAGCTTCCACAGGTTGCTCCAAGAAGTTTGCCCTTGGTACATGCCTCCAGCTTGCACCACCCTGAGCTGGACTATGGTGCCCTCCCTTTATAGGGTTGCCAAGGACTATGTGAAGGTACAGCAGTCCTGCACTAGTAGGAGAAGTGTGCACTTCATATCAGACACCTGGACTTGCCCTCAATCACAACCTGTGTACTGTGCACTGGGGGCAACTTGATGACCTTCTGAGTGGATGTAGGTAAACTAGCATGAGGCAGGGTCAGATGGTGGGCTGCTTGTTTCGTGTTTACCAGCCAGTGCGCAGCCAGTGCGCCAGTGCGCTGAATGTAGGCACGAGAATTGGGCCTTTTCCACTTTGACAGTGGGAGAAATATTGTTCAGGATGGTCCATGTCGCCCCCGGAAGAAGTGGTCAACACGAAACAAGCGTAGTTCACCGGAAGCTTGTAGGGCGTTAGAGACCCCGTCGGGGGTCTCCTTCGACCCTTGGACCCTGCCTGTTGCCACCTGCATTCTTTATTTAACTACCCACTGCATTTGGATCTATAACTGGCAGCCAAGAGTTCATTGTCATCCAGATCCCTGGAACTCCAGTGCCACAAGTTTGGCGGAGCCACAGTGTATGAGTCGAGAGAATTAGTCATCTGACAGCGTTTAAACAGGAGAAAGGACTTTTTGTTACACTGCGACTTACCGGGGGATGATGCTCATATTTACTGTGTTTTCATTGCTTTGATTGTTGTTAATGATTGTTATATACACACTGCTTTTGAATACACTTTATTTTTGATAAGTATATATACTTGATTTTGGTTTCAGTGTATGGTTAAAGAGTGAGAAATATTTTCTGTTGGTGTCCCTTGCCACTTCTGGCTTATTTTGCATCCATTTATTGTTGGGAACCGCCTCTCTTTTTGCACATAGAACTCGGGCAGTGGCAGGGGGGACCACAAGGTGGGGTTTTTTGTGACTACAGGATGAGAGTCACAAGTAAGATACAGAAACAGTTATTGTTGTGATTTTTATGGCTTGTGATTTTCATTATTCACACCCACAGTAGGCTGTGCAGACTGCAGAGAGAGGAAAACTTGAATTACTCAAAATTATCCCTCCTTCTCATTTGCTGAGACCTTCCTTAAGAGAGGGATCTTATGCCAACTTACTGCGTGTACGTGTTCCTGCTTGTCATTTCCAGGTAACTGGCTGTACTTGTGCCAGGTTGGTGGTTTTGCTGCTGTGTGGTTGATGTGCTGGAACTTGGTTCTGTTCTGCAGTATCAGTATTACCACATTGTAGTATTACCACATTGTAGTATTACCATTAGTATTACCACATTGGCCCTGAGTTATGCCTGGCTTCTGTAAGTGCTGCTGGTTCTGTTGGGCTTGCAACAGTGTTCCTTACTTCACTTTGGTTCTGCTGAGGTTATCTGGTTTGACATTGGTTCTGATGGGATTCTCTGGTTTGCATTGGTTCTGTTGGGCTTTGTTGGTTCAACTTGCATTGGGAGTGGCTTTTGGCCAGAGGTTGCCCCTGTTGTTTGGTTAAATTTTCTTTGCCCTGAAAAGCCTTCGAATCCACCCCTCCCGGGAAACAATGGAGTGTGGCTAGAGGCAATTTGTTCAGGGGTCCATAGATTTGGACCCCTTGGTCCAATATTCTCGAAACTTGAGGGGGGGGGTCTGTACGGGATAAGAAGGAGAAGGTTCCCTGCAATTTTGCTGAAATTTGCACAAAAAATACCCCTCAGCCCCCCAGATACAGTTCCTCATAAGGAATAATGGAGCTGAATATATTCAGATTCCTGAATAAAACCTAAATACTATACTGCTGCTTTTTGACCCAAATATCAGGAATACCAAATATATATGGTATTCTGGATACCTGGATCCAAATAATACCATTTTTTTTAGTGTTCACTCCTAAATCTAACCATTCATGACTGAAAAGGTGGAGCATTGACACAAACTAACCAGCCTCTTACAAGATCTTTAAAGTCTTTTAAATTTGGGCACACATGACATGTACCTTTATCCAAACTAGTAACAAATGTATAAGAATTTAAATTGTTAATTCTAGAGAAGATAGAAATCTCGTCTGATGAATTCTCAGAAACTGTCAAATTCCTTCCTGTTATTTTCTAGGCGACATACCATAGAATCCATAAAACTTTGAGGCTGATTGAATTACTACTTGCCAAAATAGTTTTGCCCTTTTAAAAATGGGAAGCTAGTAATATCAGGTTGTCCAGACCTTAGAAATCATGGCTACATTTGTCAGCCTTAGACATTTATTCTATTTTAATTGTAAATTAGTGACATTGAGTCAGTTTTGTTTAATTCTTGTTTGTTCACTATGACCTTTAGTCCACAGTAAGGTTTGCGCTGAGATGGAGATGCTTTTAAAGCCCACTTCCTTCTTTCCTGCCTGCAACACTCATAATCCTACTGCTGACTGAAAATAAAATCTGGATGAGCCATCAAAATTTGACTGCCTCTATCTCAAGAGTAAAAGAGATGTGGGATAATTGCATTCAGAAGCATATCCTGTTTCTCCTGCCTTAACTCCACAATTAGACCCAATTACTTCTGTGAAATGCCTTCAGGGTTAAGCGGTTTGATGACTGTAGTGTCCTACTGGTTCTGTAGGACTGTGAAGAATGTGTGGTTAGGATGTATTCTTATCAAGATGCCATCCTAAAGACAATAGACAGTTGATTAATGTTTAGGCCATGTCAAGCAAAAGAGTAGTTTTAAAAGATTATACTTTTGCCAAGAGATAATGACTAGACTCCAATAACTAACATGGAAAAGACTGTGGGTCTTCTATGTTTACCTTTTGGCTGTTTGATAATTTTGTTATTTGAGCAGAGAGTGCATATTTGGAACTCTGTGACAGACTCTGACATCAATCTGCTACTATGGTGTGTTTGATATTTGTGATGCCTGCATGTCTTTTTATCAACTCATCCTTTATTGAGTGTGGGAAGAATGTGTGAAGTATTTTTAATGTGTGAAGAGTTGGGGTCACTGTGTTTCAGTTGTGTTTGTATAGCCACACATGTACAAGACGAGTATATTTGTACATCTTCGCATACTCTGTTTTGTCTGTGGAATGCTTGTTAATATACTGCATTTGCTCCAAGCTATGTTAAAATAATATTACCTGGCCTTGATCTTTCTCTTCTATGGCTTATGACTTGATGAAGTTTAAAGGGAACAAACTCCAGCTATTAAAATAGTTTCTGCCAGTTTCACTTGGTCCATTTCAGGAATCCTGATTAGACATGGGCACGAACAGCATTATGAACAGAAAAAACCCACTAACAGCCCGTTCGTCTGTTCGTGAACAAGCTGTTCATGAGGCCCCATTCTAAACGAACAAGTGGTCGTTGCAAGCCTAGTTTGTTGCCTTTGGCAGCCCTTCATCAAGCCAGACAGTCTGGCCCCTTTCAATCAATTTCCCTGGCAATGGAGGCAGAGACTGAACTCTGTCTGAACTCATTCTGGTTTTCCTTCTGGCTTTAACCCTTCAAAGTACTTCCAGCAGTACTTCCCGTTTTTGCCACTGTGAAGAGAAAATGACTGCAAATGGGGGGACCCATGGATCATGCCTTTCCCAGGGTGCAATCTCTCTGAAACTTGGGGGGTCTTTGGAGGATGGTGAGGACTATGTCTCCTGCAAATTTGGTGGGTATTGGACATTGGGTAGGTCAGTTTGAAACCTCTCAAAGTAGCTGCCTTCCAACAGGCAGTCCCATTTTTGCCACTGTGAAGAGAAAATGACAGCAAAGTGGGGGACCCATGAATCATGCCTTTCCCGGGGTGCAATCTCTCTGAAACTTGGGGTGTCTTTAGAGAACAGTGAGGACTATGTCCCCTGCAAATTTGGTGGGCATTGGACGTTTGGAAGGTCAGTTTGTAACCCCTTAAAGTGGCTTCCGGCAGAGAGTTCTGTTTTTGCCAAATGACAACAAAGGAGGAGACCCATGGATCATGCCTTTCCCAGGATGCAATCTCTCTGAAACTTGGGGGGTCTTCGGAGGACAATGAATACTATGTTTCCTGCAAATTTGGTGGGTATTGGATATTGGGAAGGTTAGTTTGTGGGGTGTTTAAAAAGCCCTGCCCCTTGCACATAGCAGGAAAGGGCCCTTTAAACTATCAGCTGGCAAGCAGCAGGGGGAAATCCCCCGCCACTTGCCAGCTGATAGTTTAAAGGGATCTTTAAACGGCCATGAACAACGAACATATTTGTAAACATGGTTATGTTCGTTACTGTTAGTTGTTCATGGATGGCAATGAACAACAAACTGCTTGTTCGGGGTTATTTTCTGTTCGTGCTCACATCTAATCCCGATGGCTGGTTCATTTTGACGCATATAGGAAAACATGCCTTTGGAAACTACAAGAAACCACCATTCAAAGCAAAACTAACTCTTGTTGAACTAGAATGATACCTTTTCACCATGACTTCTCCTCACACACCTTAAAATAAAATTGAGACTGTTGTTGTCTAGCTTCTGTCAGGTTCGGCAAATTAACATTTAGTGGTGAGACTGTTGACAATATTGTAGTGGCATCATGGGTCCTTCATCTACTAGAGTTATTATCTGGGATTCCTGAAGTAACCATTAGAATACAAATAGGCATAGTATGTCTATTTTGGTTTTAGAAGGCTACATTTCTAGAAGATGGAAGTAAGCCTGGTTTAAAATTGAAATCAATAGGCCTGACAAAACTGCCATAAATTTAGCAGAATACGGGTGAATCAATAGGCAACTTCTCAGGCCATGAATATTACTGCAGCATTGTGGCAATATTTGGTAAAGGCTCAGAAGATGAGATCATATGAAATATATGAGGAAAGAGCAAAGATGAAAAGTGAATATAGCTCCAGCAAGAGAAAACTAACAACTAACACAGAAAAGGCTTGACCAGAAACTTCTTCCCCAGTTTGGGTCGTCTCACTTTAAAAGACCACCATAGACAATGAAATGATTGGAATAATGAAATATCTAACATAATAGATGTTTCCTTTGAAACTCAGTGAAATTGCAGCCAAGAAATCAGAAGGAAATTGAGACTTGGAAGGGAAGCCATGAATGAACTAAAAAAAATCCTTAAGGATAAGGATATGTCACTGGGAACCAGGATCAAGATATTGTATTCCTCATTGCTATTTATGGATGTGAAAGTTGGATGAAACTTGACGGCACACAACAATGCACATTCCAGTGACATCTCACTGCATATAACCGATGCTTTATTCAGCATAATGTCTACTTCCAAGGGCTGAAAATAGTCATAGCAAACTGCTGTGAATGTAGTGTGACATCTGCTAGTCTTTCTCATCTTTAATAAATAGAGAATTGATTGTTACTCCATAAATTTCAAAATTCAAGAGGTTCTTTTAACACCCTTCTGTTTCAACTGAGATCACTAACTTATTGACCAGCATTGTAGTTCTGCCCTTCACAGCAGCTTGAGCTGCAGGAATCAATCTGTCAAATTTTTCACAAGAGGAAGCTTGCTGTGAGTAACAGCTCAAGCAGAGGTGGCAGGACCAGTTTCAATGTTGGTAGCCCTGACAGCAACTTTTACGAAATTCTATTAAAATAGCGAAATTATCTTTATTTTAACAAAATCAGCTGATTAAGATTGCAATCCTAAAGACACTTTCCTGAGAGTAAGCTTTATTGAATAACATAGTACTTACCTCTGAGTAGACCTGCTTGCACCCTCAAGCTTAAAAAAAGTTGCTTTAAATCAATAAAAAGCAACTAATTCTAAATAAATGTGGTATTTTCATACTTACAACCTAGTGAGGATATTTAATCAAGAAAACTTTTTTCATGACTAGGTAACAGTCCAATTATTGCTGCTTGTAAAATCACCTCTAAGTTTGTCTGACTCAAGCAAGTGAATTCACTTGTTGCAAACCTGTCATTAGAACTGAACTGATAATTCTTCTGATTTAAAATCCACAATGTAGAGGGGATCTTGGTGGGAGTTTTAAGAGCAATTAGAGGTAAATTGTTTGGCAAAGGTAGAAGAAAATTGTTTAGCAAATGTTGTAATGGCATCTTTGTTTCCTAGCAACACAAAATACATTTCAGCAAGAAAAATTAAGAAATGACTCTACAGGTGCATAAAATAGTTTGACAGGTCATGTAGTGTATTTCGTTGAGTGCGTGAGAGTCATCTTCTGAATGTAAAGCATGTGTTTTGTCATTTAATTGAGCATTTAACCCTAGTCATGAGAATATTGTAGGATAGGCTTGATCTTTATCTCCAGTTTATCATTTGTGACAGGAAGAAGCAAAGAGAATTGTGGAAAACTTTTTTTACCAGGTTATTTATTTTAAAAAAGCAACCCTTGTAAAATTTGAACACATGGTCAGCAAAAGGTATAGCAGGACAATGTGCAGAAGCAAAAAAAGGATTAGGATCAATCTTAGTATATCATGCTTGTCTTTTGCACTGATTCCATTACAGAGGAAATCAACATATGTCTGCATGAAGATCTGCTGTAATAGACAGTTAAGGCCACATCTTCCTATAGTACAGGAAAGAGAACTTTGCATCCTGCTGCTTGCTGGGTACATGTCTTTTTAATGCAATTCCTCTTGTGCTAAACATGAAATAACATATGGATACATTTACAGTACAGTCCTAAGTAGAGTTACAAGCTGCTAAGGCTACTGACTGCATTGTTGTTTCTTTAGCATTTCATCCTGACTTTCTATCAAAGATGGGGACTCTTCATAGCTGTTTACCAGGAAAATAAGGGACAGATTCATAGATCTCCCTGCATTTTCATCAGTTGCATGAAGTATCTTCAGTGACAGAGAGGTATACCTATAGAAGAGGGTGGAGGTGTTGTTACAAAAGGAGCCGGGTGGTTATGTAAGGAAAAGATAAACCAAAGTTCTTTTGTCCAACCCAACTGAAGTGAGCAAGAGCTGTTCTTGCTCCTTTCACTTGTGCTTGCTGTGGAGAATTTCCTATACCTCTTTTGGGGCTGCACTTGCCTCTGGACTCTGTGGATGTAGTCATTAATTTGGTTTGCCCTCTGTTTTGTTTGAACCCTCTTGCTCAATGATTGAAAAGGAAAATTATCTTTTTTATCTCATAGATTTTTGCAAAGCTGTAGGTCTAAAATTTTTACGTGCAAAAAAGGACAACAGCATACAAATGATAACCCAAATACTTGGCGACATGCAGCTCAGATACATGAACTCTTTGTTAACTGACTAGAGAACAATTGTGTCTATTTTCCTTAGTGAAATGTTGGATAGTGTGCAATAATGATCCCATTCAAACCAATCCCATTCAAAGGCCCCTTGGTATCTTAAAAATGCATTGTAGATGCCCTGTTAGACCAGGTGGGACACACACGTCTCAGACGTGTCAATTATTTCTGGCATCTCTGATCCCAGTCTATGGTGTTATTGTTGAATGTAGTCTGTATTTACTGGACAATGTGGTGCTTGGATTGTCAAAGACAATGAGCCCTGCCCAGGGTAAAGGCACTTATAAAATAACTATAACTGTTCATCATAAGAAGCCAGCAAAAATGAATGAGAACAATAAAGCGTAACATTTATGGAATGTGATACAAGCCAAAGCACTCTACTGGAGAAACGGAGGTGGGGTGAGGCCACCATCACCAATACACAGAAAAGAATGGCTCTGGGTAAACCAGTCTCTATGTTTTCATCTCAGATACCACCCAACTTCAGAGCATTTGAATTTGTTGTACTATTGGAAAATGGAGTTGTCTGTCCTAGTGTGTTCCTTGCCATGCATTTCTCCATTTTCTGGCCAGCATCTAAGGTACCTCAGAAACATCTGTCTTAATGCTGTCAGAGGTTACATTCCCATCTTACAGTTAATGCCATGTACGCTTCTTTTGTTTCTTGTTTAAAATAAATATTGTCCTTGGACTAACATCTCCTCTGTAAAAAGGCTTCTTATTGTCTCTGAGTAGTTCAGAGGAGACATCTGTCTTCTACCAGATCATCACTCTGTGCACTTAAAGTTGGCTTGTCTTCTGACAGCTTCCTCTGTCTATGAATTGGCCTTCTTCCCCTCCTGCTGCCTTTCCTCCTGTATCTAAACTGCTGCATATCCCTTGATACTTTCCTATCTTTTGAGATTCCCCATTGCCTGGCAGCCACTAGAGTCCTTTATGTATGAACTGAATTCCAGACAGGAATACCAAAGGGACTATCCATGCAAGGGCTGTTTTGGGCTGCTGATAGATTCTTTCCCACTATTGTCTGGAAGCAAAATTGTAACTGGGCTTCCACATGGATGTTAAGAGCACTATATTCCCCTTAAAAATCTAGTCATGCATGTCTCACAATCTAAGATCCTTCTATGTGTTTTCTCAGAAGTAAATCCTGTTCAGCAAAAGTTACATTTCTCCTTGCAATTTTAATTCTGTTTATTTGTTTACAGCTTATTGGTTACATCCTGTTCTCTCTGCAGCTAGATGTGGCATTCATAAACCAATTTTTAACCATTAGTTCATGGTGGGGGGAGGAATGACGTGCTGTTTTTTCATTTTGCAAGCAAATTCATTGCCCGTTATTTTTTGGTTTTTTATTACTGAACTTTTATAATATCATTTTAATAATCATAATAATAATGTAAAGACTAGTGGCTTTGCTTTCGGGATCCCAGATCCCCCAGTAGATCCCCTGCTCCCACCCTCCACCCCCTGCCACCACTCACCTGGCTGGTGGGGGTGGAGGAGGCAGGGGAATAGGCCTCGTAGGCAGGTCAATTTGGGCCCCAAAGGGCCAAATTGGGCCCATTTGAGGCCCAAATTGGCTCGCTGTGAAGTGCAGGCATGCTTTTTGTCCCTGTGTGATGAGATCACTTTCTGGTTTGGGTGCCGGGTTCCCCTTCCCCCCTTTGCCTAGTCCTCCTGCCAGCCAGGCAGGAAGGGACAGTAGTTCTGATCAAACTCAACAAAGCTTTGTCTGTCCAAGCTGGACAATAGAATTTTATGTTTAAAAAATCACCACAAATTGAGTCTGAAAAAAGAAAAGGAAAACATTGGAATGTAGTGAGTTGCCAGGGATTCTCCATTAAAACCAAGTAAACAAATCATGACTAAGCAGCTAGATACAGAAAACACTCAAAGATAAGAAGGGCAGCATTTTTTATATTTTCTACCCATATAAAAATTGTTCCTAGAGTAGGTTTCTTAATGCCTTTGTAATCTCATGCTCGACTGTTCTGTTCGGTCACCCTTGATGATTTTCCAAGAATACAGCTCTCCACTTCTGTCATGCTTTGGTATTTGTGGGTCCATAGCTCAGGGGTTCTAATATGACTGAAACAGTGAACTTCTAAGCTCGGTGGGGCTGAGAAGAAGATAGAAGGCATGCTACTTTTCTTTAGTTCCCTTCTGCTGCTGCATCCCATATAATGACTCAGCAAACACCCCTTTGTTTGGACCACAGTTTGATCACTAACTCCAAACACCATGCTAGGACACTCAGAATGGGCTGATGTTATAGCATAAGGAGCATTATAATGGTAACTATCATAAGTATATAAAAGATGCCCTGTTAGACAACAAGTTGCTCTGGAGGACTAATAAATAAGCCATGGAAACCACAGCCGCCCCTCAATGCTGCTCTGTTGCATCGTTATTCACAGGTTTACTAACTCTCACTAGGGACATTCCCTTTAATCATCATGACTAGTGGTAGCCGTTGATGAACATATCCTCCATGAATCTGTCCAATCTAGTGTCACCAGGCTGAGGCAGATAAATGGGAGGGGGAGTGACACTGGCATATCACAATGTCACTTCCAAGTAAATCCTGGAAGTGATGTAGGGTAGTGCTAGGAATTGCTGGAAACTCTATGGTAAAACCATAACATTTCTGGCAATTCCTAGTGCTACCCTATGCCACTTCCCAGTTTTACTCACAAGTGACATCTGGATGTAGCCAATGTAGTCTTTTTCAAAAAAATTATCCTACTCTTAATTAGAGCAGCAGTGGGCAAGTGTGATTGCTAGCAGGAGTCCTGGCAGCCCTAATTTAATCCCCTTTTGAAGCCATCTATGCAAGTGATATCACTACAGCCCCTGGCAGTGAATTCCACAATTTAAATACTCGGTAAAGAAGTACTTCCCTTTTTCTGTCCTATATGAACTTCACTGTGTGCCCTCATGTTCTAGTATTATCTATATCTACTTTCTCTACTCTATGCGTCCTACTATATAAAAGGCTAAGCGTATTCGAGACAACTCACTTCCTACCCTGTTGTGCCACCAGAGGGCGCTGCTGTGGAAGGAAGCCCAGAGAAGGCAGCCAGACCTCCAGAGAGCACACCACGGTGGAAAGCCCAGGCCAGGATCAGGCATGGACCAGGCAGCAATGCCCACCTTCCATCTTCACCTAGCTGGGATCAAGAGCAGAGCAAGTGGCGCTGCCCATCCCCCACCTTCAGCCAGCTGGAATCAGGAGCACAACTGGTGGCAATGCCCATTCTCTGCATTCCCTCAGCTGGTATAAGAAGCAGAGCAGGTAGCAAAGTCCGCCTGCCCTTCACACAACCGGGATCAGACATGGACCAGGCAGGAATGCCAGACCCCTGCCTTCACCCAGCTGGGATCAGGAGTGGAGTAGGTGGCAATGCCCATCCCCCGCCTTCACCCAGCTGCAATCAGGAGCAGAGCTCGTGGCAATGTCCACCCTCTGCCTTCACCCAGCTGGGATCAGGAGCAGAACAGGTGGCAATGCCTGCCTGCCCTTCACTCAGCTGGGATCAGAAGGGGAGCAGGTGACAATGCCTGCTCCTTGTCTTCACCCAGCTGGGATCAGGAGTGGATCAGGTGGCAATGCCCATCCCTTGCCTTCACCCAGCTGGAATCAGAGCAGAGCAGGTGACAATGCCCGCTCTCTGCCTTCACCTAGCTGGAATCAGGAGCAGAGCAGGTGCCCTTCACTCAGCTGGGATCAGGAGAAGGTAGCAATGCTCATCCCGCGCTTTCATTCAGCTGGGATGAATGAGGTAGCTCAGGTAGCCCAAAGTCAAATGCTCTTCCAATAGATGCAATTCTCAAAGAGTAAGGGGACCCGAGGATCCCTATCTCTGCCACACTGATCTTCGGGAAAAACTGTATAGTAACTTCAATCTCTTTTGATCTTTTCTGTAGGTGGAATAAAGCAGATGGTACACGGGACCCTGAAGGTTCTCCGACCTGACCCTAGAAGTGGCCAGCAGTGTTATCCAGCTTGTTTCATCCCGTTAGAACTTCCTCAAAGGCCAATCAAGACTCACCCATAACAAACTTTCAAATAACCAAAAGGAACGACTTCTTGGTGCATTGAATGTACTGCATGTGAAATGTGATTATGTGAGAGACTTTTTCCAACGCTGAGGGACTTTGTTGGAGATATACGGTCTGATTCACAAGTTGTACTCCTGTATTCATCTTGCTTGATGAAAGAATAATTTTTTGTACTGTTATTTGAATATTTTTGTATTTACAATCTGATTATTTATTTTGGAGCACTGAGCACTTTATACATAAAAAAGATTATTTGTATAAGTATTGTATTGAATTTATACGTTATCTATCCCCAAGCGTGGTTTCTGTTGGTTTATGTGGTTGTTCCTTGAGGGCGCCTCTTAGTTTTTTTCGGGATCAGGAAGGGAGCAGTTGGCAATGCCTATTCCCTATAGTCAGTCATGGTTTCCAGTGAGGAAAAACACAAACAAGCGGGAAAGTCTTCCTCCCAAAGACACACAAAAAACAGAGAGCCACCAGGCTCAAGGAAGAACACCAAGGGGCACCAATATGAAAACTTCCGTTGTTAATACCAAATACCCATACAATAATACAATGCAATGTAAATGCAATACAAAAAGAATACAATACAAAGGGCCAATATAAGGCAAGATTAATACATCCGTAACGAGGCTTGAATAAGCCCCTATGCCGGCAGTCCGTAAATAAGTCCAACCGGCTAGACCGGGGAAAGGCAGTCAACACAATGCATCTGCCAAACTGAGTTGCAGAAAAAAAAGGGTGTGGGCGACGAGTTGGGTCGACCTGTTCACTGCTCGTTTCAGAAGTACATTCTTCTTTCTTCAGGCCAAAATCTATGTGAACAAATTACAAAAAGAAAATTTTTCACACCTCCCCAAATGTTTCAGCAAACAATATCTTCCCTGTGTGAGACTTACTAACAAGGAACCGCTCTGCATCTTCCAGTTCAAGTCCTCAGAGAAAGTCTAACGAATCGTTGGGATAAGGGGTCTGAGCCCCTCCCATGATTTATACAGACGCTGGTCCAAATTAATTAAAGTGAAAGTCACCAAATTTCATATAAATTAAAGTGGAAGTCGCCAGATCCGACTCTGCTGCAATTTTAATCACAGAAAATACAATCAATACAATGACTACAATAAATACCTTAAAATGCACTGAGACTGAGACTTCTTTTACCTACTACTTATAAATGCTAAGACTATGTGAATGCATAGAAAGATCCAATATGTGAAAATCCTTGCTGCATAAATGATGGTATCCAAACTGTGATGTGAAGAACGATCATAGAAAAGATGAATAATCCAGTTCGTTGTTCAAACCACTAGGAGACACTGTGCGGAGGCGGAAAATCCAACGTGCCTCCGCTTGTAATAGGAAACGGTTTTCATTGCCAGGTTTGTTAACACTTTCCAGGACCGTGAAAACTAGTTCTCTCTCACTGCCGTGATGGGTCATAAAGTGCTGGGTGAGAGGAGCCTCCTCGTTCCGAGTCCGTATTTTAGAGAGATGTTCCTGGATCCTTAAACGGACCGGGCGGGTGGTACATCCTATATACATCAGTTTGCAACTACACTAGATCAAGTAAACCACGTTCGGCGTGGAGCAGGTTGAAAAGCTTTTAGATTCCAGTGGGTTGTTGTAGACCGGATGAATAATGGTTTTAAGATCTACACAAAGGGAGCAGACATTACAACGGCCGCAGGAAAAATGCCCCTGTGGTACATTACTAACAACGGTCAAAGTTTTCAGATCCGAATGTACCAGGACATCCCTTAGGCTTTTGGTCCTCTTAAAGCCGATCCGTGGAGGGGCCTCACAGCCCGGCACATCAGGCAGGACATGCCAGTTTCTCCTAATAACTCCTGCGATTCTCCCAGATAGGGGTGAGAAATGTATAGCCCATGCGATTCTCGTTTCAGGTCTGTTCTCTCTCACCTTATAGGTAAGTAAGTCTCTCCGGGTGCACCGCTCTGCTCGTAATTTCGCTTGTTCTATAACCTGCTTAGGATAGCCCTGTAATCTAAAGGCTTCACTCATGGTCCTGGCTTCCTTGATGTAATCAAAATAATTAGGGGCATTCCTTCTAATTCTTAAAAACTGCCCATAAGGTATGTTGCGTTTAAGGACAGAGCGGTGATGGGACGTGAAATCTAAGTATGCCGCTCTGTCCGTGGGCTTACGGAAGGGCCTGACGCCCAGTTGGTTGGCTGATCTCTTGAATACCACCACATCCAAAAAATTGACCTGGTCCAAACTGCCCCGATGCGTGAAACGGATGTTGGGGTCCAAGCTGTTAATCCAACTCATCAGTGGTGCAACTGACTCTGCATCTTTAATTATCAAAAAAATGTCATCAGTGTACCGTTTCCAACACACAATATGTTTAAAAAAGGGATTCGCATTTTCCTCATAGACATAGCGGTCCTCCAAACTGGCCATATATAGATTTGCTATACTCGGGGCCGCGGAGCAGCCCATGGCCACTCCCTTCGTTTGGTAATAGAACCGCGAGGTGTGAAAAATTTTCTTTTTGTAATTTGTTCACATAGATTTTGGCCTGAAGAAAGAAGAATGTACTTCTGAAACGAGCAGTGAACAGGTCGACCCAACTCGTCGGCCACACCCTTTTTTTTCTGCAACTCAGTTTGGCAGATGCATTGTGTTGACTGCCTTTCCCCGGTCTAGCCGGTTGGACTTATTTACGGACTGCCGGCATAGGGGCTTATTCAAGCCTCGTTACGGATGTATTAATCTTGCCTTATATTGGCCCTTTGTATTGTATTCTTTTTGTATTGCATTTACATTGCATTGTATTATTGTATGGGTATTTGGTATTAACAACGGAAGTTTTCATATTGGTGCCCCTTGGTGTTCTTCCTTGAGCCTGGTGGCTCTCTGTTTTTTGTGTGAATGCCTATTCCCTGCCTTCACGCAGCTGGGATCAGGAGTGGAGCAAGCAGCAATGCCTGCCTGCCCTTCACTCAGCTGGGATCAGGAGGAGAGAAGGTGGCAATGCCCACTCCCCATCTTCAGCTAGCTGGGATTATTGAGAGAGTGGGGGTTGTGTTATGATTGAATTGAAATTTTATATTGAGATTAACTAAGGGCAGCTGGGTCAGTTGTGTTGTATTGTTGTGGGCAATGATATGAGGTGGAGGTTGTGAAGGGGTTGCAAGGGAGGAGACCGGAGGGGAGTTTGGGATCCAAAACGCTGCAGGATTTCTTTGCGGCAGAAAATGTGGACCTGGTGTACGTGACTGACACCTGGGTGAGGGATGGCAAAACAGTCACCTTGAAAGAGCTCCCCCCCCCCAGGTTTCTCAGTCCTTCATCAGTCCCAGACGGATGGTTGGGGAGGTGGCTATTCTCATTCAGGCCACTCCCCGCACCAAAGATCACTGGCATTGATTGTGTCGGACTGATGTGAGAAGCTGAGGAAAGTTTGGCTATCTGTGTGGTGTACCTAGCGCACCAGCAGCTACCCTGCCGAGCTTATTGGAGGTGGTGGCGGGATGGGCCTTGGAGCACCTTAGGCTGTTGGTCCTGGGTGACTTCAAACTCCATGTCAAAGATGCCGCCTCCTCGCAAGCTGCGGATCTCGTGTCTTTCATGGCAGCACTAGGACTTTGTTTTAGCTCCCACGCATAATGTTGTTTTAGCCCCCACGCATAATGCAGGCCATATGCTGGATTTGATCTTTGGAATGGGGATTCATGTGGACCTTGATGCTATAAAAGCAGTGCCATGGTTGGACCACTGTCCTGAGGGCTCGTCTGGGAATACCAGCTCCCCCCTGCATAGGTGGTGAGTGAATTTATGCTTTCCCGTGGAGACTAATAGATCCAATTGGGTTCCAGAATGCTCTGCGGGATCCAATGCCCCCTGGAGGTTTGCTAGATGAGCTGGTAGAGGACTGGCATGGCTCTCTCTCTGAAGCCATCGACAAAATCGCTCCCCATCACCCTCTCTGCCCCCACACCAGACTAGCTCCTTTGTATATGGAGGAGCTATGACAGATGAAGTGGGAGCTGAGACGGCTTGAGCGAGGGTGGTGGCAAAGCCGTGACAAAGAAGCAAGATCATCTTATAGAGCATTTATGAAAGCCTATGAGGTGGCTGTGAAGGTGGCAAAGAAGGATTACTATGCCACCTCCATAGCATCTGCAAGCTCACACTTGGCAAAATGGTTTCAAGTAGTTTGGTCCCTGGTCTCCCTCTCAGAGGGAGACCGCCAAATTGATAATTTGGTTATTAGCTGTGAGGCTTTTGGGAACTTCTTTGCAGGTAAAGTCTTTTCTGTCCGCTGCGACCTGCCTGCCACGGTAGATATAGTAAGGGAACTGGAGAACCCTTGGCCATCCTCTGGGCTGATCTTAGATCACTTTGGTCTGGTCTCCCAGGAGGATGTTGACAGGATCTTGCAGTGGGTGAAGCCCACTATGTGCTCCTTGGACCCTTGCCCTTTCTTGGCTGGTGAAAGCCAGTGTGGATGGACTGAGGGCTTCACTGGAGGCCATTATCAACTTATCTTTGAGCTCTGGTTTTTTTCCCGGGGTGTTAAAGGAAGCCATGGTGAAGCCTCTCCTGAAAAAAACAACTTTGAACCCCACTGACCCGTCCAGTTACTGCCCAGTCTCGAACCTCCTGTTTCTGGGTAAGGTGATTGAATGAGCAGTGGTGGAGCAGCTGCAGGCTTTCTTGGAAGATGCATTGGTCCTGGACCCTTTCCAGTCTGGCTTCCACCCGGCCATGAGACTGAGACAGTGTTGGTCGCCCTCACAGACGATCTCCATAGACATCTGGATCGAGGTGGGTCGGCACTGCTGGTGTTATTGGATCTTTCTGCAGTGTTCAACACGGTTGACTATGAAATGTTGATCCACCGCCTTGCCGATGTGGGGATATGAGGGACTGCCTTAAAGTGGCTTGTCTCTTTTCACCATGGTCGGGGACAGAGGGTGGCACTAGGGGAGAGGGTGTCTGCATGCCAACCACTGGTATGCGGCATCCCCCAGGGGGCAATTCTCTCCCCATAGTTGTTCAATCTGTATATGTGCCCCCTCGCCCAGCTGGCACGGAGTTTCGTACCCAGTTGTATTTGTTGTTGGATGGCCAGCCTGGCTCGGCTCCAGAAGCCCTGATTAAAGCTTTGGATGCTGTGTCTGGTTGGGTGAAGCAGAGCAGATTGAAAAATCCCATGAAGACGGAGATCCTGTACTTTGGTCATGGGACATTGAAAGGGGGGGGGATCCAGTTTCCAGCCTTTGATGGTGTACTGCTTGTGCCCATTTCGCCAGTCAGAAGTCTTGGCGTGATGCTGGACTTCTCTTTATCAAGGTCGCGCCAGTTGCCCAGTCTGCTTTTTTCCATCTTTGGCAGGCCGGGCAGCTTGTTCCCTATCTCTCGACCCATGACCTGGAAAAAGTGGTCCATGCAACGGTCATCTCCAAATTGGATTACTGTAACTCGCTCTACACAGGGCTTCGTTTGAGTCTGAGCAGGAAATTACAGCAGGTCCAGAATGCAGCTGCCCATGTCCTGATGGGTGTGCCTTTCAGGACACATATAACTCCAGTTCTGCAGCAGCTACACGGGCTTCCCGTGGAGTTCCGGATCAGGTTCAAGATTTTGGTATTAATCTATAAAGCCCTAAACGGACTGGGACAAGCATATCTGAGGGACCATCTCTTCCCATATACTCCCCGGAGGGTGCTGAGATCTGCAGGTACAATCCACATTGGTGTTCTTTCATTCAAATATCGCTTGTATTTAGTCCATACTGCAAATAGGCTTCGTCTCACAAAGTGATGCAAAAACATCACATCAGACTTACTCTTTCCATACCATAAATATGCATGCCATCCAAAGGTTTTATTGTACCCTTCCAATGTCAATAATTTATGATTTTCTAACAACATCCAATCCCTCACCCAAACTAAGCATATGGCTTCATGATATAGTTTCAAATTTGGTAATTGGAGTCCTCTTCTTTCCTTTGCATCATATAACACCTTCATCTTCACTCTAGGCTTTTTTCCTGCCCACACAAAGGTTAAAATTTTTCTTTGCCATTTTTCAAATTGCTTATTATCTATCACAATTGGAATTGTCTGCATTAAAAACATTATTCTTGGTAACACATTCATCTTAATTGCAGCAATACGACCCAACCACGATAGATTTAACTTATTCCACACCATCATGTCTCTGTCTATTTGGTGCCAAAGCTTATCATAATTGTTTTTAAATAGATCAATATTTTTGCAGTCAACTCAGTACCTAAATATCTTATTTTATGAACCACTTCACAATCCGTTATCTTCATTAACTCTTGTTGTTCTTGCTTAGACATATTCTTACAAAGCAGTTTAGATTTCTTCCTATTTATATAAAACCCTGCCAAATCTCCAAACTCTTTTATCTTCTCCATTAACCTTGGCATATTTTGTAGAGGGTCCTCCACTATCACCATCACATCGTCTGCAAAGGCCCTCACCTTGTATGTATATCCTTTAATCTTCAAACTTTTAATTTCATCGTCTTCTTGTATTTGTCTAAGTAAAATTTCCAACACCATCACGAATAACAGTGGAGAGAGTGGACATCCTTGTCTTGTTCTCTTTCTTATGTCCAGCTTTTTTGTTATTTCTCGGTTGACAACTATGGCTGCAGATTGATTCTTATATATCGCCTTAACTGCTTGAATAAACATCTTACCCATCTGTACTTTTTACGTCATTGCAAACATAAAATCCCAGTTCAAATTGTCAAATGCTTTTTCAGCATCCACAAAGAAGAAACCAACTTGTTTTCCTGGATTTTTATCATAATATTCTATCGCATTCAATACCGTCCTCAGGTTGTCTTTTATCTGCCTATCTGGTAGAAAGCCTGCCTGCTCCTCCCCTACAAACTCCACCAGCCAGGCCTTCAGCCTTTCAGCCAATATTTTCGCAAAAATCTTGTAGTCATTGTTTGTTAAAGATATTGGTCTATAATTTTTTACATTGGTTAAATCTTGTGTTTCTTTTGGTATTAATGTAATATTAGCTTCATTCCACGTTTCCGGCAGATCATCACCTTTTAAAATTGCATTAATCACTTTTTGCAGCAACTCTTTCAAATCTGCCATTACTTTATAAAATTTAGCTGTAAGGCCATCTGGTCCTGGCGCCTTTCCCATCTTTGTAGCTTGGATCGCTTCCACAATTTCTAACGTTGTTATTTCAGCATTTAATTTATCTCTCAATTTCTTGGGCACCGTTGGTAAAGTCAACTTTTGAAAATAATCCTCTATTGAATTCTTATCAATTAGTTTCTTCTGATACAACTTTGCATAATACTTAAAAAAAAGCCCTCTCTATTGAATTTTGATCAAACAGTTCTTTCCCGTCTTCCACGATCTTACTAATTATTTGTTTCTCTCTTTTCTTCTTTAACTGCCACGCTAAATATTTCCCTGGTTTGTTAGCTCCTTCAAATGATTTTTGTTTCAGCCTTTTCAACTCCCATTCCACCTCCTTATTTTCCATTGCTCTTATTTGTTCCTGCAGTATTTTAATTTCCTGTTGTATTTTCTTTTTACCCGGTCTTTTCTTTAATTGCTGCTCTTTAAATTTGATTTTTTCTTGAATTTCTTTCAACCTCGACTCTTTGTTTTTCTTATCTTTGGCATTTAAGTCCATAAGAACTCCCCGAATCACAGCTTTATACACATCCCATACTTTTTAAATTACCACTCCTTGATCCACATTGTATTGTATAAAGCTTTTAGTCTCTTTCTTAAGAACATCCACATTAACATGACTACTTAACAAATCCTCATTTATTCTCCATCTCCTTTTTTCCCCTTTCGATCCAAATTTCCAGAACACAGGATTAAGGTCTGAACTAATTTTTGGCAAAATATCCGTTTCTTTTGTACATACAGCAAGCTCTTTTGATACCCAAATCATGTCAATTCTTGAAAAAGATTGATGTCTTGCTGAAAAAAAAGTATATTGCTTAGCACCCGGATTCTGTTTACTCCATACATCCTTTAAACCTTCCTGTCTTTATAATTCAAAAAAAGGATTTTGGGAGCTTACCTCCTTTGTTTCTTACCAAATTCGTTGTTTTATCAACTTGTGGATCTACCACTCCATTAAAATCCCCCGTCACAATCATTTGATCATATGTCATCTGTCCACGTCGATCCTTAATTTCATCAAAAAATTGTGCTTTCACCCCGTTTGGCGCATATATTCCCACAATCAGGGCTTTTTTGGCATTACAATCAAATTCCACAGCCAAATATCTCCCCTCCTTGTCATTAAAAATCAATTTCGGTTGCAATTCTTCTTTAATATATAACACAATCCCTCTTTTCTTTTGCTTAGTTGTTGCCACAAATTGCTTCCCTAATTTTTTATTTTGTAAATATTTTACATCCTGTTCTCTTATATGGGTTTCTTGTAGACAAATCACATTACATTTTTGTTTGGCCAACCAATGAAATATTGCTTTTCTCTTTGAAGGTGAATTAAGTCCATTTACATTCCATGATATTAATTTGTATTCCATAGTTACAGTCTAGTTGATTTTGGTAAGTCCTTTTCAAATTCTGTCAAAAACACATCCATTCCATGTCTTGATTTGATGACTCGCCTCACAGATTGAAACTCGAAGCTCAACCCTTCTGGAATTTCCCATCTATATCTTATATTCATTGTTTTTAATTTTGGGGTCAGGTCTCTGTATTTTTTTCGGTCTTGCAGCACTGATCTCGGTAACTCCTTCATAATTCGAACACGCTTCCCTTCAAGTACCAATGGGGATTCATAATGCTTTCTGGTAATCTCCTCCCCCATTCTCTTGGTGGTTAACTGGACGATAACATCTCTTGGCAATTTTTTTTGCTCTGCATACATGGAATTAACTCTGTAGGCAATGTCTAAGTTGGCAGCCACTTCTTCCTGCTCTTTACCTAGAAATTCCGCAATTATTTCAGTGACTTGTTTCAATGCAGATCCAGCCATTACCTCTGGAATACCTCGAAAACGAAGCTGTTTTTCCATAGCTCTGCATTCCATTACAACAACTCTATCACTCACTCCCGCTGCCTCTGGTCTTATACTCTCCGTTTTCTCCTCCACCTCTTGCACTTTGTTTTGTAGTTTGGAGCTCTATTCTTATTTTATCAGTACTCTTTGCCAATTCTGCAACCTCTGATTTTATTGCCTCTTTGATCTCTTTAACTAAATTCAATTGCGAGTCTTTCACTTGCTTCTGTAATTCCTGGACCATTTCTTGTGTTTTTTGTATAGTCTCATTTGTTTCCTTATTGCCTTCTGTTATTTTTTTGTCTAAACTTTCAATCGCTGCCTGCCACTCTTTGTCCTTTTCCCCCGCCATTGGACTTGCCTTGGAACCCCACGAATCGGCTCTCTTTCTCAGCTCCGTCTTTTCTATTTTATTTTACTTAATTAAGTCCAATAATATAAATGGGAAAGAGGAAAAATACTTTAATCTTTTGCAAACCTTCAAAATATTGGGCGTTTTTTCTCAATGGTACTCTCTATGGTTGCCCTCAACTTTTACCTTGTCCAAAATGGCGTACTCCGCTTCTTCTTTAAAATGTCAGGTACACTTTCTCTTTACTGAAGCCTTCTGAAGCTTTCTGCCCTTCCCACACTCAAAATGGCTAACTTCCACTTCCTCTTCTGGTCTCTTGTTCTGCTTTGTTTTTCTTCCTCTGTTCCTGCCGTCTTCCTGCCCTTCTAGCCACCACTCACTTGTATTACAGGCAATTACAGGCAGTTCACTTCTCACGATGTTCCAGCCTCCAGCCTCTTCCCAGACTCCCCCCTCATGTCGTTATCTCCCAAACCACAGGTATGCAAAACAAAAGTTCTTTTTGCTCTTTTTAAGCTCATTAAGTCATTAAAATCACTTTCTTCACTCCCGCCCACTTTTTAAAGCCTTTTGCTTTAGGAATTTGTCTCTTTACTTGAACAGAAATTAAGTCCGTTAGGGGAGATAGTGCTCTTTACTCTCTCACTCTCATAGGGTTGTACTCACAGCCTCTTTTGGCTCCCTTCTGGTTAAAATCTGTTTCTGAAGCTTGGGTATGAAGATGCTATGCCAATTAAATGACTCCAAAGGTTGCTGCAGAGATATTAGCCACCCCTCTGGGAGGGGATCTTCAAAGCAGATGGAGAATTCTTGATTCAGAACCCCCCCCCCTCTGCTGAGATCACACCCTCTTAGGGGTATCGAGTGTCCTTGCCCAATTTCTACCTGAAATTGGGGGGCTGTGGGTGATCAAAGCACCCCACTTGCCCCAAAACAGCAACCTGGATGGCTTAGCTCCCTGAGACACTTCAGATCTCCATGATCCCAAGCAGGAAGTCCCAATCAATGTGGTTTTAAATGAACTGTTTTAATTCTGTTGTTGTAAAGAATGACATTTGGTAATGTTTTTATTGAGAACTGATAATTTGAGAACTGAACAGCAAGAGAGCCTAGACTAAGAGTCTCTCTACATGATACTTCTTATACTAGGACACTCAAGTGAAAGGAGAGCCATGTTAACTGGGACATGTAGTTTAAAAAGACAGAATGGAAGGCTCTGTCAACATGTTAAGGACTCCAAGAAACCGATGTGGATGAACAGAGAGCTCCAGAATAAGCTAAGGGAGAAAAAGGAAACGTTCAGGAAATAGAGAGAAGGACAGACCTCTAAAGAGGAGTATATGAGGGCTACTAGGTACTGCAGATCAGCCATCAGAGAAGCCAAAGCTCAGTATGAGCTGGATCTGGCCAGGGGGGCTTGCTACAATAAGAAAAACGTCTACAGATATGTGAGAAGTAATTGCAAGGTAAAAGAGGCAATTGGACCGCTGTTGGGAGTGGAAGGAGAAACTCTGATGGAGGACAGAGAAAAAGACAGGCGTAATGATATTTTTGCCTCTGTTTTCTCCCTGAAGAACTTGAGTCCATCTAGAGGTGGTAGTAGACACGACTGGACACCTGGAGGGGCTAGTTGACATTGACAGAGAGGTTGTGGAGAGGAACCTGGCTGCACTGGATGAATACAAATCCCCTGGGCCGGATGGTGTGCACCCAAGAGTGCTCAAAGAACTTTCTAGAGAACTTGCAGAGCCTCTGTCCATCATATTCAAGGCCTCCTGGAGGGCTGGGGATGTGTCACAAGATTGGAGAAGAGCAAATGTTATTCCAATCTTTAAGAAAGGGAAGAAGGATGACTCGGAAAACTACAGGCTGGTCAGTCTGACTTCTGTTGCTGGGAAGATATTAGAGCATATTTTAAAGGGAGCGATCTGTAAGCATCTGAAGGACTGCTTAGTGATCTGGGGAAGTCAACATGTTTTTGTCCCCAACAGATCTTGTCAGACCAACCTGGTTTCCTTCTTTTATCAAGTGACCAGCTTACTGGATTGTGGGAACTCTGTCGACGTGATTTACCTGGATTTCAGTAAAGCTTTTGATAAGGTTCCGCATGACATTCTAATGGGTAAACTGGAAGACTGTGGACTGGACTATAGGACAGTTCAATGAATAGGGAACGGGTTAGAGGACCGCACCCAAAGAGTGGTGGTCAATGGAGTTCCATCAGTTTGGAGGGAGGTGTCCAGTGGGGTGCCACAGGGCTCGGTTTTGGGCCTGGTACTTTTCAATATTTTTATCAATGATCTGGATGAGGGGGTAAACAGGCTACTCATTAAATTTGCTGATGATACCAAATTGGGAGGAGTGGCAAACACCCAAGAAGATAGAGTTAAAATTCAACAAGACCTGAATACTCTGGAGAAGTGTGTGGTTGTGAACAGGATGCAATTCAACATAGAAAAGTGCACAGTATTATATCAGGGCCACAAAAATATGAAGCACAAATACAGGATGGGGGATACACTTTTGGGTACTAGTGTATGCGAAAGAGATCTTGGAGTAAGAGTGGACTGTAAACTAAATATAAGCAGTCAGTGTGATGCAGTGGCAAAAAAGGCAAACTCAGTCTTGGGTTGTATCAAAAGGGCCATTGCATCGAAATCACAGGAGGTTGTAGTCCCTCTCTATACTGCCTTGGTCTGGCTGCACCTGGAGTACTGTGTGCAGTTCTGGAGGCTTCAATACGAAAAGAATGTGGACAGAACTGAGAGGGTGCAGAAGAGAGTGACGAGAATGATCAGGGGCCTGGAGACTGAGCCCTACGAGGAAAGGCTGAGGGCCTTGGGAATGTTTCGTTTGGAGAAGAGGAGATTGAGGGGGGACATGATTGCTCTCTTTAAATATTTGAGTCATTTGGAGGAGGGCAAGGAGCTGTTCCAGTTGACAGCAGAGGATAGGACTCGAAGCAATGGGCTTAAATTACATGCAGAAAAGTACCAGCTGGATATTAGGAAAAACTTTTTCATGGTCAGAGTAGTTCAAAGGTGGAATCAGCTGCCTAGGGAGGTGGTGAACTCCCCTTCACTGGCAGTTTTCAAGAAGAGGCTGGATGAATATTTGTCAGGGATGCTTTAGGTTCATCCTGCATTGGACAGGGGGTTGGACTAGAAGGTCTGTATGGCCCCTTCCAACTCTGTGATTCTGATTCTGTCAATTTCCCCTTTCTACAAGAGGGTAGTTTAAAAAGTCAGCCCTCAGGGATGCTCCCAGATAGAGAGACTCTAAGAGAACAAGGCCATCCATGCAGAGTCTCAGATGCAGAGTCTCAAAGATGAATGGAATAGTGAGCTGCATAATGCAATTCTGCCAGAGCAATGAGGCATTGCTTTAAGCCTTATACCTGTTGCTTCTGAGGATCTTAAGCTGATTAAGTACAGTGTCCAGTTGTTGGCATTGTAATTTACAAGATTCATCTTTTAAGCATATGTTTTGGACATGTCCAGTTAGCTGATCCTCTTGGAAGGAAGTCATTACTCATATTAATTTAGTATTACGCATTTATTTTTGAGGATGTTAATGTACTTTTAAACTATTTGTCTGTCTCATAGAACCTAATTGATGATCAATGGAAATGGACCCTCTATGTCCTTACAGTCACTAAAAGACTTGTACTACAGCACTGGAAAGACAAAAGCCCACTTCCTATAATTCATTGGATTGAGGACCTTCTAAAGTTATCAACATTTGAACATATTGCATGTAGATGTAGGGTTGCCAGGCCCCCTCAATCTCCCAGCAGGGGATTGGGGCCTGGCTCTTACCTTTGAGCAGGGGGGAACATGCGTGCATGCTTCCACAAGCATGATGACATCACTTCCCGGAAGTGACATCATCACGCAGCCTTGGAAGTGCACTCATGCTCCGCAGGGGCTTAGGTTGGGAGCCGCTGCGGAGCGCAGGAATGCTCCTGCCCTCCACAGCAGCCCAAAACAAGCCCGCAGATCGGGCCCGTTTTGAGGTGCTGTGGAGTGCAGGACCGCTCCTGTGCTCCGCAGCACCTGAAACGGTCCCATTTTTGCACAGAACAGGCCCGTTTTGAGCCGCTGTGGAGTGCAGGAGTGCTCCTGTGCTCCACAGTGGCCCAAAATGGGCCTGATCTGCACCTATTTTGGCACCAATTGGGACTGTTTTGGGTTGCTTCGGAGTGCAGGAGCACTCCCGTGCTTCACAGTGACCCTGATCCAGGCCAAAACGGGCCCAGTCCTGGTGGCTGTTGCACATAGGAGCACACAGCACTGCAGGGGAGTGCGCACGGAAGGTGCATGCCCCCCCCCCCGCTGGCCAGGTAAATGGGGGTGGGGTGGCATCCCTATATCAGGCATCCCTATGTAGATGACAATGTAGATCCCTATGTAGAATATAAATGACATAAATAAATAAAATAAATATTTGGAGACTGTTTATAGAAGCCTATATATAGATTTGCCCCCATTTTTTGTTTCTTTTCTTTTTTTTGCTTTGCATGAATATATTTTTTTAAAGAAACATTAAAAACTAAGGCTATTCGTATAGGCTTAGGTGACTGCTTGGATTTCAGTGCCTGAGATAACTTTTCCATTCCAGTACCAAATTTAAAGTAATCTATGTGGAACATTATCTGTTGTGCCACGTATAAAATACTTGACTTGGAAAGATACCATTTTTTCCCATGCAGACCTTTATTTCTCTATTTAATGCCATTTCTGTATCTAAGGACTGGTCACTATGCAGATAGGAAAAACCATAGAATGGGGCAATGATCCACAGGTATGGTTTAGCACTATAAAAATAGATATGTGGAAAAATCCAACCCCCCACCCACCCAGTTTCAGTACCTCTTCAAAGTTAATGGCTAGCTACTGCTGCTCATGTAGAGAAATAATTTTTTAAAAGGAGGCAAAGTTCTTTGTCCACTAATACACAGCAGCAACAAGGAAGTGGGAGGTGAACCCAGTGGCAGGGAAGGAGAGCCAGTAATGCCATTTGGTCAGCCTAAACAGGGAAGGTGCTATCAGAAAGCAGACAAGAAATACAGGATCACAAGCTGTTTGGGGGAAACTTTAAGCCTCCCCACCAAAATGCCTTTATTTTACTTGAAACTAAAGCCATTTTCACACGGGTAATTTACCCTGCTTTGATGCTTTGGGAAGTATTTCCCCTCTCCACTTCCTCACAGTATTGTGGTGCATTTGTACACCTCCTAGGGTTTCCCTGGCTTTGGTTCAAAGTTTTGGGAAAGATCATAATGAAGTTGGATTGGTGCAGTGAGGGCAGGGTTGCCAACTTCAGACAGGGAAATTCCTGTAGATGGTGGTGTTTGGGGAGTGGAGGGACCTCACTAGGTTATAATTTCATAGTGTCCACCCACTGAAGCAGCTATTTCTGAAGATGTTGTAATTGTGGGAGATAGTGAGGCCCCACCTGGAGGCTTGTACTCCTAAGTGTGTGTGGAAAATTTTAGATTTTTCCAGACATGTCATTCATTTTCCGTGACCCTATCCCCAGCGTGGCCAGTTCTTCCTTCAACCACCACAGGGCTTTAAAAATATCAGCAATTGAATATCACTGTATTAATATTACATTATAATTATGTATATATCAAGTTCTCTGAATTTCCAACTTTCCTTTTGTTAAAAAAATAAGTTTCTAGCCTCTTTCATTGCATACATTTGCCTTAACACTTATATCTCCATAATGAAAAGTGCTAATTTTTTCCTTTTTAAAAAATGGAAGCTGGAAATTCAGAGAATGTTACACATATTGTTATGATGTTCTATCAATATAACAGTATTCTGTTGCCAATTTAAGAAAAAAACTGGAAAAATCTCATTGGCCTGAGGGAAGGAAGATGACCACTGCTGAAGGAATAGGGCAAGGAAACTGTGAGGAAACCTACCATGTGGGAGCTTGGTTGCCACTGTGTTGTATTGGCAGCCACAGCAGCGGAAGGGAAACCACAGAGGCCCTAGAAAGGCCATCTGAATTTAAAGGTTAAGTGTCTGTGAGATCCCAGCATAGAGCACCCTTCCCTGTTTGCATTGTTAAGCTCTGAGCTTCACAGGCAATTTGTTGGTAGATTAAATGCTACTGTTGAAATTGCCAGGGAGTCCCTCCGTGCTTGGAATCTTGCCAGCTTACTGTGGTCGGGTTGCCCAGTTTCTCCCTTTATTTTCAGGTGAGTGAAAATCTTTTTGTCAAATAACTTGCCATTAATGTCATCACCTACACTCAATGGGATCACTGTTGAGTCGTGAAGAATCACAGCATAAAACCAACCAGTCATGAAATAACAGAACCACAGCCATGTATTATTGTCAGTATTGCCTATATGCTGCTTTGAAAGAAACAGAAAATGATCTGCAAGTAGGAATGCCAAATTTGCAGCAAATATATTGGACAGTAGAAATCACCGTGATTGTGGGTCTGCTTGGTTCAGCATCGAACCATTCAAATGCCTATCAAACAGGTTTATATCAAGTTTTTTCACTACTGCGCTTGTGCAAAAATTCTGCTAATCCAAACAGATCAGCTGATTTAAAAAAGATCAGTAACCTTTAATGTCATTGAGGACTAGTTATATGAACGACAAACAATACAGGATTTTTAAAAAACAGGATTTATTTACAAGTGGTTTACATGATTGGCAATTGATTTAACTGTCTATTTAAACAATTGCCTGCTGAGTGGAGCAGCTGCATAGCAAAATGAGAGTAGAACTCCATCAGGCTGTATGAGGGCATGCACGAACATGTCCTATTAGAAGGAATAGTTGAAGCAACTGCCAAACAGCCATGGATGGCTGACGATTAACAGTCTGTTGAAAAATTGGCTCCTTGTTTGTCACCGTCAAACAAGATATGGGCCAAACCCATGGGTGTTTGAGCATCCATATCTGCAATACAGGTAGAAATCTAAACCATTTGTGACATGTATAAATTATACAATTTAAGCAGTTTCCATAATTTTTCATCTCTTGCATTATTTATTCAGCAACTTTTAATATTTTGAATACCTAATGCTGTTTCAGCTGATCATGGTGCCATAGGCCAAGTGGCACTGAACCCACCCGCTCGTCTCGATTATTTGGCTACGTTCTGGCTTCTGAGACTCAAATCACACATGCACACTGGAAAGTACAAGAAGATAGAAATTCCATTTAAGTTAACAATCAATGGATTCAGAAACCATACAAATTCGAACATATGGAGCTGTCTTTTATCAAGTTAGACAATCAGTCCCATCTGATCCATTAATGTTTCATTGGATCTCTGATAGAGAAGATTTTTTTTTTATCAATTCCTGTGGTGCAGAGTGGTAAGCGGCAGTACTGCAGCCCAAGCTCTGCTCACGACCTTGAGTTCGATCCCGGCGGAAGCTGGTTTCAGGTAGCCGGCTCAAGGTTGACTCAGCTTTCCATCCTTCTGAGGTCGGTAAAATGAGTGCCTAGTTTCCTGGGGGTAAAGTGTAGACTGGGGAAGGCAATGGCAAACCACCCTGTAAAAAGTCTGCCAAGAAAACATCGTGATGCGACGTCCACTCATGGATCAGTAATAACTCGGTGCTTGCACAGGGGACTACCTTTACCTGTTATTGAGATCTTTTAGCTGGAGAGGCCAGAGATTGCAAAAGGTAACACTAACCTATAGCAACAAGAGAAAATAAATCCTTCCCAGCGGCTGATATCAACACTCCTTTAACTGGAGATGTGAGGGATTGAACTTGGGACCTCCTGCAGGCAAAACAAGTGCTCTACCGCTGTGTTAGTAAGCCATGCCCTGTCTCTGGTGAACTGTTGCATTCTGTTTGGAATTTAAAATTGCTTTCCCATTTTTCACATAGTCACACTAAAAATGAATGATCTGCTGAAAAAGTGCTTTAAACCGCACATGAAATCTCAGCACACTTTAGTGCATTGATTTAGCAGTCATAAGGACTAGTGCAGGGGCACCCATGGGGACCACTGGACTACTGACTTGCTTTTTGTGAGACAAGCTCTAGGGATAGGAGCAGGGTGACAGAAGGCACATAAACAACTTGCTGGATTTAAAAGGGCCACAGCTTGGTTTACAGCTTATGGAGTTCTGGAAGAGCATGGGGCTTGGATCCAAACTTCAGTTGACTCGCCAGCCAGTTGATGACCCCCACCCTTGGCCTTCCTGCTAAGGGGGAGGGAACTATGAGATGACAGTAAGTGGGATTCCACATGGCTGTAAACTAGTCATCTGGGAGTGAGCATGCACTGACAGCCCCTGAGCTGGGCTTGCCCTGCTGTGAATCACCTCCAAGATTCCTGAAGAGGAGCCACAGTCAAAGAGAAACAGTGCTCACAGGCCACGTCCCCGCCCCAAGGATTGTGCCCAATGCCAAAAATGCCAGTAGAGATGAACAGTACCCCACCCAGCTCCCACCAAGCTCCTAAAGCTGCACCAAAACCCAACATCTGTCTCGCATGTTCTGCCGTCAGATGTCCTGATCCCAGCTGATCCCAACTGGACAGGTGCACCTGATTAGAATGGAACAAAGCTTTCAGCCTAAAAGAAATGTCCAGTTGATGAATGGTACAGTCCCTTGCTGTGTCTTGCTTCCTGGTCATATCACTCTTGGCCAGGCAAAGAGCCCCAAACCAGGAGTACCTCTTGAGGCCGTCCAACCATGATGTGCATTCCAGGAAAACATCCCCAAAGAGTTCCCAAATCCTTCAGGATTGCCTGTGACAAGTTCAATGTTATAAATATAATTTATAAAGTGCAAAGTGCTCAATTGCCAGAGTAATAAATATCTCGACTCTAATAGATTAAATATTATACAAAAAATAAATAATGTTCAGGTATTTCCCACCAACGATTTCTTCTCAATTTACAACAGTCAATTCATACACACAATATAATGATGTTATAAGTCCATACATACATGCGTTCTAATTATAAGCAAAGAAAACCAATTCAATTTCAGTGTTAAAACAAATCATTATGTCAATGACAGAAGGCTTTTTTTTTTGGTATTCTGGATTCATTTTCACACAATAGTTCTTTTGCTTGGGACCCAAGAGAGCTGCTGCCACTCTTGTCTGCAGAATTTATAACCTGCTTTTTGCAAAATTTCAAATGAAGTAAATGACATAATAGAGCAATACAGACAAAATAACACCAGCTTCCAATGAACACCAAGCAGCACAATGATGGGGCAAATGAGAACAAGGAAAATGCAACGTAACTACTAAAAACTTAACTGAAGAAAAAGATTTTTACCTCTTTGTTTTACCTCTTTGCAGAAATAAACTAAATAATGATTCCCCCCCCCCATGTGTATTAAGCACCAAATGGCCTGGCTAGGCAGAACACGAGTATGGAAAACTACCAGGTGTCTCAGGCTGACTAGCTGCCCTTCCATGCCCTGGAGATGTGCAAAAATTCAGACAATAGGGTCTTCCAGGAGTTCCTGGATTAATCACCTCAACACACCTTTCCAATTTTCCCTTGTCCCCTTCCCTATTCAAGGCTATTCAGGAGGACTCTGATAGCTGCTCCCATCCAGCCATCATGGGTCATCAAGTATCACTGATAACTTTAGTTTCCCCCAAGAAAGTTTAATCAAAGCTTTCCCTGTTCTTTGTCTCAACCTGGAGACAGCCATTAATCCTGCCCTAGGGTATGTTCCACAGGTTAACTGGACTTCCTGCTGCCCATTCAGCGTGTGTTCCGGACTAGACATGGGCACGAACAGCATTGCGAACGGAAAAAACTCACGAACAGGCCACTTGGCTGCTTGCAAACTGGCCGTTCGTGAGGCGCCACTCCAGCCAAACAGGTGGTCATTGCAAGCCTCGTTTGTTGAGCCATTCGGGAAGCCAGAAACTCAGGCGCCTTCAATCTATTGCCTCGGCAATAGAGGGAGGGACTGCCTGAACTCTGTCTGTACTACCTCTGTCTCCCTGGACACCCTAATCAAAGCCCAACTTGGCTTGATGGGCAGGTCTTCCTTCCAAGTGTGGAGGTGCAAATTGGTTACAATCGGTAACATGGGAGCAGACACTGGGGGAGAGGGAGGGACGAGGGAATGTTCTGTGGCCATGGGAATGCCGATCTCATCCCTGCAAACCCTGTTAGGCAGTTCTGACTGCCAACCACAGACCTCCTGTGTTTCTCAATGAGACCGCGGCTTATAAAAGGGCACTGCGCTCCCAGTTCTGGCTTTCACTTTCAGCAAGCAGTGGAGTGGGACAGAGCTGTTAATAGTGTTTTGGGAGAGAGACAGGGAGAGTGCATTAGAGCTGGGCTTCTTTCTGTGTGTGGTGGGTGGGATAGGGAGCTATCCCCTCTGGTTTCAGGGCTGCTGCCAGACCCTGGGACCAAGCACAGTGGGCACCTCGGCTGAGGGCTCACCCTGACTATTATTATTATCAATATCAGTGCCTGATCTGGTGGTCAGGCTTCTGGGTGTGCTGGGCTAGGGCTCTCGCCTCAGCCTCTGGTTCCAGGGCTGCTGCCAGGCCCTGGGGCCAAGCTCAGTGAGCATCTCGGCTGAGGGCTCACCCTGATTATTACTGCCTGATCTGATCAGGTATCTGGGAGTGCTGGACTAGGGCTCTAGCACCAGCCTCTGGTTCCAGGGCTGCTGCCATGCTCTGAGGCCAAGATCTGTGGGCACCTCTGCTGAGGGTTCACATTGATGATGATGATGATGATGATGATGATCAGTGCCTGATCTGGTGTTAAGGATTCTGGGTGTGCTGGGCTGGGGCTCTAGCCCCAGCCTCCGGTTCCAGGGCTTCTGCCAAGCTCTGGGGCCAAGCTCTGTGGGCACCTTGGCGGAGGGATCACATCATCATCATCATCATCATCATCATCATCATCATCATCATCATCATCATCATCATCATCAGTGCCTGATCTGGTGGTCAGGCTTCTGGGTGTGCTGGGCTAGGGCTCTAGCCTCAGCCTCTGGTTCCAGGGCTGCTGCCAGGCCCTGGGGCCAAGCTCAGTGAGCATCTCAGCTGAGGGCTCACCCTGATTATTACTGCCTGATCTGATCAGGTATCTGGGAGTGCTGGACTAGGGCTCTAGCACCAGCCTCTGGTTCCAGGGCTGCTGCCATGCTCTGAGGCCAAGATCTGTGGGCACCTCTGCTGAGGGTTCACATTGATGATGATGATGATGATGATGATGATGATCAGTGCCTGATCTGGTGTTAAGGATTCTGGGTGTGCTGGGCTGGGGCTCTAGCCCCAGCCTCCGGTTCCAGGGCTTCTGCCAGGCTCTGGGGCCAAGCTCTGTGGGCACCTTGGCGGAGGGATCACATCATCATCATCATCATCATCATCATCATCATCAGTGCTTGATCTGGTGGTCAGGCTTCTGGGTGTGCTGGGCTAGGGCTCTAGCCTCAGCCTTTGGTTCCAGGGCTGCTGCCAGGCCCTGGGGCCAAGCTCAGTGGGCACCTTGGCTGAGGGTTCAAATTGATTATTATCAATATCAGTGCCTGATCTGGTCAGGCTTCTGGGTGTGCTGGGCTAGGGCTCTAGCCCCAGCCTCTGATTCCAGGCCTACTGCCAGGCTCTGGGGCCAAGCTCTGTGGGCACTTGGCTGAGGGCTCACCTTGATTATTATTATCATCATCATCATCATCATTATTATCAGTGCCTGTTCTGGTGGTCAGGCTTCTGGGTATGCTGGGCTAGGTCTCTAGCATCAGCCTCCGGTTCCAGGGCTGCTGCCAGGCCCTGGGGCCAAGCTCAGTGGGCACCTTGACTGAGGGCTCACATTATTATTAGTGTCTGATCTTGTCAGGTATCTGGGAGTGCTGGGTTAGGGCACTAGCCCCTCACTGTGGTTCCAGGGTTGCTTCCAGCCCCTGGGGCACCTTGGCTGAGGCTCACACTTATCATCATCATCATCATCATCATCATCATCATCAGTGCTTGATCCGGTGGTCAGGTTTCTGAGTGTGCTGGGCTAGGGCTCTAGCCCCAGCATCTGGTTCCAGGCCTACTTCCAGGCTCTGGGGCCAAGCTCTATGGGCACCTTGGCTGAGGGCTCACATTGATCATCATCATCATCATCATCATCATCATCATCATCATCAGTGCCTGTTCTGGTGGTCAGGCTTCTGGGTGTGCTGGGCTAGGGCTGTAGCTCCAGCTTCTGGTTCCAGGGCTGCTGCCAGGCTCTGGGGCTAAGTTCTGTGGGCACCTCAGCTGAGGGCTCACAGTGTTCTCTCCTTTTCTGTCCTCCTTAATTTTAGTTTGGTGGCACAATGAGTCTTCAAGTTTTGATGGCCGCCACGGGTGGTTGTGGGGTGAAGTGCAAAGGTAGTCCTCCTGGTTTTCTCATGGCAAGCAGTACTGGGTGTGGCTCGGGGGCAGAGGAGAGTAGTCCTGCTCCCCCAGATTCACCTGTGGGGGCTGTGGAGGAGGCCAAAGAGGTCTTTCCGCTGGGGGGAGAGGATCTCTGTCAACATTTTGATGAGGAGGTGAGTGAGAGATCCCTGGAGGAATGGTGGTGTCCCTGCCTGCAGTCCACCCTTCACGTCGTTGTCTGTGGCCAGCTCCACAGCACAGCCTGTAACCGTTCGTCCTCCTTCCCCTGGGACAGTTGGTGGTCCGTGTTTCAACGCTTCTGTATGGAGGCACTTTCGGGCCCTTCCTAATGACCCCTGTGTGGTGCGGTGCCGTGCCTGTGATGTCCTGGTGCACAGGGGCAAAACCCCGAAGCACCTGTCATCGACATCCCTGACTAGGCACCTGAAGATTCACCACCCGAGCTGGTGGTCTCTGTCCACGCCCAGCAAAACATCCATTGGGGAGAGAAAGGGGGCGACCAGCTCTTCTGAGAGGGGATCAGTGGGAGGGTCACCTGAATCTACCCCAAGCAAGAATCCTTGTCCTGAGGGTGACACTCATGGGAGCGGAGTGCTCAGGCAGGCCACGCTCGTGGAGGTTGTCCCCTCGGGGTCTGGGACAGCACCGCTTAGAACGACGAGGATGAGGGCTCAGGAGGCAGGCCTTCGCATCTTGGCAGAGACAATGGCCCTACATGGCTTGCCTCTATCCATCATGGAGTGTGTGGGCTTCTGCAGGCTACTAAAACATCTTGGCCCTTGGTTCTCCATGCTGTCACCACGCTCCCTTGCCCATCGAGTCTGGCAGGTATCTCAAATGAGGGCTGGCACATTTGGGTCAGGTTTAGCCAGGCCCACTCCCACTGCTAACAGGCTTCTGAGGCCTTGCTAGGCCTTCCTGACACAGCCAGATCATCATGACACCTCCTTTCTGCGAAGCCAGGAAAGTGGGTGATGCTGGTGGTAGCCTCCTTTGGGCACTTGTGCAACAGCTCAGGAGTTGTTGCACATGTAGTTGAGCAGCATGGTGGCCCTATCCATTGCAAACGCTGTGCCCTTTGAGTAGGTGGGAATGGGTCCCTTGACTCATGTCCTTTCCACAAAGGCAGGAAGGTGGCCAATGTCGGCTGCTGCTGCTGCCCCGTTTCTTTCTCTCCCTCTCTGAAACCACTCTGACCCGTCCAAGCAACCTCTCCTGTCCCATCCATCCCCTCCTTTCCACAAAGGCAGGAATGCAGTTGGTGTCTGGCAGTGCCACCCAAACTGTTATGAATAGTGCCTGTACTGCCTGCACAGGTGAGGTGTCTCAGAGTGGTGTGGAACTGCTCTGCCCCCCTCATTTCTTGGGGCTGCTGGTCCCTCTTTCTACCTCTCCCTCTGTGGAACCACTCCGACCCTTATGAACGACCTCTCCTGTCCTGCCCATCCCCTTCATTCCACGAAGGCAGGACGGCGGGTCATGTCAGCCGTCGCTTCACGAGGGACTATCCTGTTACTGCTCTCTCCTTGGTCACGAGGGATAGCTTGGCTGCGATTGTACAGCCGATTGTATCATATAAGGATACAGCACGGTTGCATTGCATGGTGTCTCCCCTGTCAACGGGACTGACTAGACCCCTTTGAACCGGGTGGAAATGTGTCCTGAAACTCCCGTCCTTTCCGCAAAGACAGGAAGGTGGGTGATGGCAACTGCTGCTGCTGCCCTGTTTCTTCCTCTCCATATCTGGGACCACTCCAACCCTTCCCAACTACCTCTCGCTTGGGAGCTTTCGAGTTCCCAGTCCATACCGTCCCTCTCAGGTACTGCCACGAGTCCCTTCCACCACTTGCACCACTCTGTCCCCTCCTTTCCGCGATGGCAGGGAGGTGGTTGATGCCAGCAGCCGCTGATTCGCGTTCTTCCTGTCCCTCTCACAGGATCTTCCTGGTATGGTTCATTGCCGTGGCCGGATCCCCTTGTTCCCCCTCTCCTTGACCATTTCGTGTTCCCTCTTTCCTCCTCTCCCTCTCAAGTACTGCCACAAGTCTCTTCCCAACCACTTGCACCGCCCCATCCCCTCCTTTCTGTGATGGGAGGGAGGTGGTTGATGCAATCAGCCACTGATTTGGGGTCTTCCAGGCCCTGTCGCAGGATCTTCCAGGTGCGGTTCATTGCCACAGCCCAATCCCCTTGTCCCCCCTCTCCTTGACCACTTTCTGTTCCCTCTTTCCTCCTCTCCCTCTCAAGTACTGCCACGAGTCCCTTCCCAACCACTTGCACCACCCCATCCCCTCCTTTCCATGATGACAGGGAGGTGGGTGATGCCAGCAGCCACTGATTCGGGGTCTTCTCAATCCTGTCCCCCTTTCCCCTTGACAATTTCACAGTCCCTGTTTCTCCCTCTCCCTCTGTAGAACCACACTGACACTTAGGGGATTTCTCTTCTCTGTCCCGTCCATCCCATCCTTTCCACGGATGCAGGAACATGGTTGGTTTCTCCTGGTTACGTCTGAGCAACAGGGCCAGCTCAGCTGCTGTTGTGCATATGGTAGTGTGACACAGTGCCCCCTGCCCATTGCACCGGCTCTCCCCTCTGACCAGGGGGAATCGGTCCCACCATGACTCACGTCCTTTCTGTGAAGGCAGGATAGTGGGTCATCTCAGAGCCAGTCTCTGCTTCGACACTGCAGGGGTGTCCAATGCTCCATGCATGTCCAGCTGGTGTACTTTGTCCGGACTCTACACCACAAGAGGAGCAGACAACACTATCGGCCTTGATGCCGTGAAGTACCCGATCTGGTGAACATATGTCGGTGTCTGACCCTTCATGTTGTGTATTGGTGTGCATGAGGCCTCCACGTATGCCAACTTGTCTTGTTGGAAGATTTTCTTAGCAGTGTATAGTGGGGTTATTTTGGTCTGCGGTGGCCAACAACATCATCCACCTTTTATACCTTGTGGAAGGCACCCTCCAGTAGGCCTTGCAGGCGGGCACATGGGGAGTGCTACCGACGAGCGACCAGACCCCCTGCCCCTGAGAGGGGAGGCGGCCTGCCACCGCCTCCCTGAGCCTGCCAGGCCCAGCGACTGCAGGCTTTACCCACCTTGCTGCATGAGCACATAAGTGTCCACCCACCCGTTGGCCTGGTGGGCGGGCACATGGGAGGTGCTACCAGCCAGCAGCCAGACCCCCTGCCCCCAAGAGAAGAGGCGGCCCACCACTGCCTCCTGGAGCCCGTTAGGCCCAGCGGCTGCAGGCCTCACCCACCTTGCTGCATGAGGGGGACCAGACCCCCTGCCCCTGAGAGGGGAGGCGGCCTGCCACCACCTCCCTGAGCCTGCCAGGCCCAGCGACTGCAGGCTTTGCCCACCTTGCTGCATGAGCACATAAGTGTCCACCCACCCGTTGGCCTGGTGGGCGGGCACATGGGAGGTGCTACCAGCCAGCAACCAGACCCCCTGCCCCCAAGAGAAGAGGCGGCCCACCACTGCCTCCTGGAGCCCGCCAGGCCCAGCGGCCGCAGGCCTCACCCACCTTGCTGCATGAGCGCATAAGTGTCCACCCACCCGGAGGCCTGGTGGGCAGGAACGTGGGGGGTGCTGCCAGCCAGCAGCCAGACCCTCAGACCCTGAGAGGGGAGGCAGGCCACCACCACCTCCCCTAGCCCACCAGGCCTGGCAGCTGCAGGCCTCACCCACCTTGCTGCATGAGTGGATAAGTGTCCACCCACCCGGAGGCCTTGTGGGTGGGTACATGGGGGTGCTGCTGGCAAGCAGCCAGACCTCCCACCCCCAAGAGGGAGGTGGCCCACCACCGCCTCCCCGAGCCTGCCAGACCCGTTGGCCACAGGCATCACCCACCTTGCTGCATGAGCAGATAAGTATCCGCCCATCCGGAGGAGGGCGCAGGTGGGCACATGGGGTATGCCACCGGCCAGTGGCCAGACCCCCACCCCCGAGAGGGGAGGCGGCCTGCCACTGCCTCCCAGAGCCCACCAGGCCCGGCGGCCACAGCCATGACCCACCTTACTGCATGAGCGGATAAGTGTCCGCCCACCCAGAGGCCTGGTGGGCGGGCACTTGGGGGGTGCTGCCAGTGAGTAGCCAGACCCCCTGCTCCCGAGATGGGAGGCGGCCTGCCCCCACCTCCCCGAGCCAGCCAGGCCTGGCAGCCGCAGTCATCAACCACCTTGCTTCATGAGCAGATACGTGTCCTCTCACTTGGAGGCCTGGCAGGTGGGCACATGGGGGTGCCACTGGCGAGTGGCCAGACCCCCTGCCCCCAAGAAAGGAGGCAGCCCACGACCGCCTCCCCGAGCCTGCTAGGCCTGGCAGCCGCAGTCTTCAACCACCTTGCTGTGTGAGCAGAGAAGTGTCCTCCAGCCTGGAGACCTGGCGGGCAGGCACATGGGGGGTGCCAGTGGCCAGACCCCCTGCCCATGAGAGGGGAGGTGGCCCACCTTCAGGCCCACCTTCAGTTCATGGGGCCAAAGTGAACTGGAGAGGGTGGCTCCATTTGTATTGAATGGAAGTTTCCTGGGGGCGTTGAATTTGGGAATGTATAACTCCGAGATCCATACTGCAATCTTGACCAAACTTCGTTGACGGCTGGAGAAGAGCCTGCTGCACATTCCCTGTGAATATGAGCTCTCTTAGTGCTAAGGAGGCCACTCTGGTGCCGATGAACTCCGAACACCGAACATGTTTGTTAACGGGACATGTTTGGTTCCGTTCGTCTGTTCATGTTTGTTGTTGGGAATGAACACCGAACAGCCTGTTTGGGTTTTTCCCCCCATTCGTGCCCATGTCTATTCTGGACCTACCCATGCACCCTCAGACTGCAAATCTGAGCCCTTCTTCTTGCCACAAAGCACTGGATGCTGAAGCTGTTCCCCTTCTGGACTGGTAACTATAGCCCCCAAACCCTGAAACTCTATCCAACTTCCTCTCTGCTTTTCCTTGGAAAATCTGTATGTGTGTGGTGTATGTTCTTGTATGATTGCTTTTGATATCCCTTTAATAAAAATCATGCTGTGAACACCTGCTCGGTCATTTTCAATGTCCTCTGAGGGAAGGGACCTGGTAAAAATTGGAGGAGGATCTCACAGTTACCACCTCTTGCTGCCTTTCCTTGCACGCTAATTCCCCCAACTCTCAAGGAGACTCCTCCATTTGGGTAACACAAGTGCTTCTATTTTATCATCATAACACACCATTGAGGTAGCTTAGGTAAAGAGAGAGAGTGACTGATTCAAGGTCACTCACTCAACTGCATGGTTAATCAAGGATTTAAACCAGGTCTTAAAGAGCAAACAACTAAATAAAATGAAAATACATGTGTTTGTTAAACAGTAATCTTAACTATCACCACCGCCTTTCCTGATTGCTTTAATTCATTTACAGTTCTTATTTGCTCATCAGGAAACATATTATGATTTCATTATGTTTGTCATGTGTACTTTATTTAAATTTTAACCTGCCCTGTCCAAGACACAGGATTAGCAACTAAACTTATAAGGAGATCTCATGCTCTTTTAAAAAAGTTTTATTGCCAAAGTCTTCACTTCTTTGAATATTAAAATGCTATTTATGAAAGCTACTTGATGCCAAAGGAACTCCTCGACACCCAAAGTATGTACAGATTTTCTAATAGAACACCCAGCAGCTCATTCTGCTGAAGGTGTTGAGTTGTGGTCTCATCACTGGGGCGTGTGGGCAATGAAAAAGTAACATGGAATGATGCTCCATCAGTTTACGCATGCCTGTGTGTGCCATTTAATCTGGAGATATGTTTTGATCTTCAGATTTACTCAGAAGCTGAACAAGTATCAGTTGCCACACAGTCATATGAGTGACCTTTGGCCTGGCTGCAGCACACCACTCATCCATTCCTGCATTACTTGGCTTGACTTTCTGAAGTCATGTGCTGAATATACGTTACCTGTGGCTCTGGATTGCAAAAGAACAACCGCACTGACAGTTACAAGTCTTGCTATAACATGTTTCCTCTTATTTGTATTGCAAATGTCTGAGGTCACACTCCAAAGTTCTTACTCATTCCCACCCCCCTCCTAGATTCATACCCAACTTTTGACAGAAGAAATAGTGGCTGATCATGATAAAAGAGCAAGTGTTATGTGTATCTTGGGATTGGTTTTCACTACTTGCTTACTGAGTATCTGAGCTAGCTTGGAGCATCTGTGCTGTGTTGCTTGCTAAGGGTAAGGAAGCATCTGAGAATTGATGAAAGATGTTCAGACATTGAAGCCCACTTGCCATTTCAAAAAAGAGCAAATTTTAGCACTTTGGTATAACATTGGTACAAAAGAAGGAAAACAATTCCCAATATTATGCTACAGGATTATGGAGCATTGACTCCATTAGAGGAAAATTGCCATTTATTTTATTCCTTATGCCCTATCCATCCCATTTTATCTTAGATCAATCTTGAGAGTTAGTGAGAGCAAAACAGGAGTCTGTAAGTCACAGAAGTAAAACTTAACTCTTCAAAATGTCATACTTTAAATCTTTAAACACATCTTCTCCTATCCTGGGTACAATCCTGGGAGAAAAATGCTGAAAGATCATAAGTCATTACATTCAATCAGACCAAACTGGTTTCATACCAAATACAAATCTAATAATACAGAAAATTAAAGAAATAACTGACTACGCAATACCTAAGTGTCCTGAAACAATCCTGTTAGGCCATTGGGAAGATCCAACTGTACCAACAATCAGGAAAAATTTACTATTTATGTTGCTTGTTGCAGCAAAAATGCTTTTAGCATCAACTTAGAAGCAAGAGAAAATACCATATATATGACAATGGTATAGGAAACTGTGGGACATTTTTATCATGGAGAAAATAGCTGACCGTCTTCAATCTATAGAAAATCCACAACATCAATCAACATTTTTGAACAGTGGTTGCCGTTTCTGAACTATCTACACAGCATCAACCAGTTACTTAATGTAACATTGTTACATTTAGTTTTTTCGCTATAACTTGATTATGTATAATCATTGTATCTCATTTAATGATGTTATATGTATTTGTTAAGGTCAAGAAGTTACTATCTCTTCCAAGAATTACTTACCTTTTGTATTTTGCTCATGTTGTATTCTGTTATTTGAAGTTTTGGAAAAAGTTTTGAAAAAAGTTGCAAAATAAAAAGTTAAAAAAAAAAAGAAATGGAATATAGCAATTTAAGGGAAAGGGAGAGAGGGTGTCACTCCCCTGTCTGACATGCTCCATGTTTTAAAAGTAAACAGAGACTTTTACTGACTGCTTGAAAGAGGAAGATAAAGCTAATTCACATGATATGAAGTCCTTGTGGCTGCTGCAAAGACTTTGGATTATATGTTCATTAGGAATCCCATGCTTTGGCACTGTGGTATGTGTAGAGGGAGCTTCAGCCTCTCCGTATTCAGGTTATTTTACAGACATGAAATGGCCATGGGTGATCACAATATGAAAAAGATTAACAATACATAACATACACATAAAATAGATAGATAAAAAAGTCTGTCTGTGGACTACGTTTAACATCCCCATCACCCTTGCCACTCTCTGCCGCTGCTCTACTGGACAGTGGGGGAAAATGGCAGGAAATGGGGGGAACATCAGCAGCATCCCTACATACTGACATCACTCTCTATGTGCCCAGAAGTAACGTTAGCACATTTTTGGGAGACACTCTGGTATTTGGACAAACTCTATGGTGAAACCATGGCATTTTGCTCAAATACCAGAAGGTCCCCAGCATCCCTTGGCCACATGCTCATGTTACTTCCTGGCTCATGGAGTCATTGGGAGAGGTCATCAGAGATTTGTGTTGAGCTGCCACCAAAATGCAGATTAGAGAACAACAAGATTTTTCGGGTATAACCTTTTGAAATCCAAAGCCCCTTTCTCCAGATACTTTGTCTCTTGAAAGCTTATACCCTTAAAATCTTGTTGATCTCTAAGATGCCACTGGACTCAAATTCTGCTGTTCTACTGCAGACCAACATGGCTACCTATGTGAAACAACATACTGATGACACCCAGCTCTATCTTGCACTTCCAGCATATCCCAGGGAGGCTGGGGAAACTGTAAACAGGTTCCTGGGGCAGTTTTGGAATGGATGAGGGTTAACAAACTGAAACAAAATGGAGTGCTACTGGTGGGGGAAAGTTTGAAATAGAGTATCTCCTGTTCTGGATGAAGTTGCACTCCCCATAAAGGAGCAGGTTCATAGCCTGGGGATGCTCCTGGACCCAGTTTTCCTGTTCGATAAACAGGTGGCAGTGGAAGCCGCCTTTCTACATGGACTAAACAGCAAATATATAATATTTATGCTTGTTTTCAAATTTCTACAACCCATATCCTATTACATTGTTCACTGAATGTCCTAGCTGTTGATTGTATTGGCTTGTACTGTATAATTGGCCTTGAATCTCTGTGAGAAGAGTAGACTACAAGTAGATAAACAAACACTCACTTCCTGATTAAGTTGTCATCTAGTTTCTTTGCTCTGCCCCTCCCCCCATACTTCCTCTGGAGTTTCTCTGGAGTAGAAGGCCTTAAGCATGTTCATATGATACTGGTAGGGTTTAACATTTGACTCAAAACCTGACACCAAATAATTCAGCTCCTCTACCCTCTGCTTTACCATAAGAACAGTCCCAAGCTTCTTATCTAATGAAAGGAGCTCAGATTCTCAAAAACTCTGGAAATCTATCAAGATGGGTAGCCATGTTAATCTGTCTGTAGCAGTGGGAAAGAGCAAGAATCCAATAGCACCTATAAGACTAACAAAATTCGTGGTAGGGTATGAGCTTTCGTGAGCCACAGCTCACTTCTTCAGAAACAGCTAGAATGTGAGTCCATCTGTCTTTATATCTTTATATATTATAGAAACTGAATGATAATAGCTCCTGTACTCTGCAGTGACCTGATTTGGGCCCGATTCAGCCTGATTTGGGCCTGATCTGACCCCTCTGTGGAGCACGGGAGCGTTCCCAGGGCGGCTGCGGCCCATGTGATGATCTCACTTCCCGGAAAGACAGCAGAGCAGGTTGGTGCCGGGTCCCCCATCCCCTGTCAGGGGGACTGGGGGACCTGGCAACTCTAGGTAGTGAGTGTGGAGAAATTAGCATTAGTAATGAGAAATTATCTTTTCTCATTACCAAATTTCTCATCACCAATTTCTCATTACAAAATTACCTGGAAATCTAGTTGGTCTTTAAGGAACTACTGGATCCAAATCTTTCTCTTCTACTACAGACCAACATGGCTACCCACCTGAAACTATCCCAAGCCTCAGTGAGCTTGGAGGACTTGACAAGATTCAAGATAATCTCTAAATCTCCTTCTCTGAACACAACTTTGCATGTTTATCATACTACAGCTTCTTTGTGCATTGTGCCTAGGTGAGATTCTCATGGGCCAAAGGCATTTCCGTTAATGAGTTTTGTACCTTATCCATATAGCCTACAACAGTGGACAGTTAGGCCATTGCATTTTGTGATAAAGAATGGACTTTTATATATAGGGATGCGAGTTCCCCACGGGGGGCGGAGGATCCCTTGCTCCCACCCTCCACCCCTGCCACCATTTACCTGGCTGGCGGGGGGAATGAGCCTGCTGGACCATGCCCCCGGGCAGTGCAGGCTCGAATTCGGCTGCTGCGGGACAAGGGATTGCTCCTGTGCTCCCCAGAGGCTGGATTTGGGCCAATTCAGGCCAAATTGGGTCTGATTTGGCCCCCAGGGGAGTGCAGAAGCACTCCCAGGGTGGCCTGTGTGACCCATGCAACTACATCACTTCTCAGAAGTGGCATCATCATGCAAGCTGGGAGCACGCACGTACTGTGCATGTGTGCAACAGGGGAAACAAAAAGGTAAGTATCAGGCCTCCAATCTCCCACCAGGGAGATCGGGGGCTCTGGCAATCCTACTTATATAGAGGACTTGCATCCAAAAAACATAAGAGGTGGTGGTGGAAGTTACCAGCTGCTGGTCTCTAAAGCACACAGAAACGGATACCTCTCATTTCTGATGGAACATGCAACAAGATTTCTTGACACACAGCCACTGTCACTTCACAGTCAGAAGATCCTGGAGTTAGCACATGATGCAGTGCCAAGCGGTCATTTTGGGATACACAAAACTAAGAACAGGTGGTCCCCACCTTCAGGAAACTAGGTAGGAGTACTGGGCCCTTAGTCACCATATCTGTCAAAGCTATCTCCCTCTAGATGTTTTTGCCTTCCTTTGTTTCATGACATCTTCATTCTTCTTCTTCCTCTCTCTGCTGAATCTGGTTTTCAGAACCTCTGCCTTACTGCCATCTTCCAGTCAAAGCACTGCGGAGCCTGGATTTACAAGCTTTTCCACCATCATATATCATTGAGGTTCCCAAGTTAGCAGATAGTGAGACCTTGGCAGGCAGGAGAGCTTTTGAAGTGGGAGGGAGAGGTGAGACGTGCAAGATTTGGAGAGTTGTTTTCCTGTGCCTTTGGCTTGCCTTTTCCCCAATGACTCTGACAGCAAACTAAGTACTAGGTGCTACTAGGATTTATTTATTTATTTATTTATTTGATTTATACCCCGCCCTCCCCACAGATGGGCTCAGGGTGGCTAACAACATTAAAAAATACATTAAAATCACAAAAACAAAAACCAATAATAATTTTTTAAAAAACATTAAAATAGTCCAGGAGCAGGCTATTTAAACAAATATTGGGAGTCCGTATACGGGCATAGCTGATGGCCGAGGGCAGCCCCAGAAGAAGTGGTGCTCTACTAGGTGGTGCTCTACTAGATGGACCAAACTGTGTTCTAATCTGGAAGGGCTGTTCTTACATTCAGATACAGCCCCTGGAATTTCCAGTGAATGGATCTCAGGCATGAGAGACTGAAAAGCAGCTGCCAGTAAGAGTAGACAATATTGACCTTGGTCGAATCCACGGTCGAATCCACATTACTCATTCCAAGTCGCATGTTCCCCGCATTCCCCACGCAATCCCGAGTGCCGGTCACATTACCTCATTAAACAGACGCATTTCATTCGCATTTCTCCCGAATATGTGGTCACAGGTTTTCAACAGGAGTTTCACGGTGGCCGTGAACGGGCCAATGCGCAATTTACATGTTTTTTTTTAAAAACCACCCCCCTTCCTGTCTCTCCGGCCGTTCCGAGAGTTCCTATTGGCTGATTCAACTTGCAAGTGCTCCGTAGTCTGCAAAAGACTGTTTTTGACTTCATAGCATTGGATTAATTGATTATGCTGTTTCTGAATCAAATCTGGTAGTTTGAAAAATCATTTTGGGGGGAATCCATCCTCAGAACGGACTCGCGAAACTTCCTTTTTAACTGTTTTTTATTTTTTTTATTTTATATTACTGTAATATCGAAATTACGAAATATCGAAATAATGACACTCCAAGGAAGTGAAACTTCAGTAAAATTCAGGCACTGAACTGTCCTGCATAGGAAATGCCCACGAAAGCTTCTCACATGCTTCCAAATTTCCAAAAAAGAAACGGGAGAGAGCCATCAGTGCTGTCAATGGGGGAAAGAGAGGCATCATTATCTTCAATGATGTTTCTTTATAAGGCAAGATCGAAATAACGGAAAAGTGAACTCAAATTTTTTTTAAAAAAATGGGCGGGAAAAAAAGGTCCTGCCCAAAAAAGCGGTTTTCGAGCGGCCGTGTGACTGGAGGGACGCGCGAGAAAGACGGATTGGAAGCAGGAATGTGAACGAAGAGGAGAAAATCGTGGATTGGAGGCAAACGGAAGATATCCGATAAACATGCGGGTAATGGGTGAATGTGGATTCGACCCTTGATAGATGAATGGTCTGACTCAGAATAAGGCCGCTTCATGTGTTTGTGTGTGTGGCTGGCATAAGGAATAATTTATTAACCCCCAAAGCAACCCACTACCTTTATATTATGATTTGTTAAATACTTGATAACCCCCTGCTCTGTTCTTGCAGACTTAGACAGATAAATTATTCTTTGATAATAGCCATTGCCTGAAGGCTTATAGTTGTGAGGGTCAGTTTATACAATTATTTTAGGTGAATTTTCACATATTTTCTTGTGAAAACAGCTGATGTTTCATATCTGCAACTTATCACATCCTGATCAATACTAGTATTCTAATATATAATTTCCTAAATTTAAATATTTCAGCAAGCTACTCTGAGAGCCAGTTTGGTGTAGTGGTTGAGTGTGGGACTCTAATCTGGAGAACTGAGTTTGATTCCCCGCTCCTCCACCTGAAGCCAGCTGGGTGACCTTGGGTCAGTCACAGCTCTTCCAGAGCTCTCTCAGCCCCACCCACCTTACAGGGTGTTTGTTGTGGGGATAATAATAGCATACTTTGTAAACCACTCTGAGTGGGCGTTAAGTTGTCCTGAAGGGAAATATATAAATCAAATGTTATGATTATTATTATGAACACCAGTAATTCCAAAATTGTATGCCTCTTGTCCTCCTCACCTAGGGTTGCAGCCTGCCAGTGGGGCGGGGGATTCCCTGACCCCAGCTGGCATTTCCTGCTGCTGCTAAGAGTGGCAGTGGGAGAAAAATAAAATTAAAAAACGGCTGCCAGCCAACGGCATAACATCACTTCCAGGAAAAACTGGAGGTAATGTCATGCCTCTTTAGGAATGGCTGAAAATGCTATTGTTTTACCTCAGAAGTGACATCAGTTTTCTCTAGGAATCACTGAAAACTCTATGGTTTTACTATAGAGATGCAGCCCATTCATGCATACACACGTTTTCACTTCTGGGTTTTCCCAGAAGTGACACTGAACCATCGCCTGACGCTCACCCCCATGTCCTTGCCCCCTAGGTTTTCTGCTAGTTGCCAGGACAAGCCTGGCAAATCCATTCCTTACACTTTGCCCTCCTAGAACAAGTGGATTGTCATTAAAATGCATGCTTTTATTGGGCCCAGTTAACTGGAAATGTGCAGAAAATATGCACACTTGTTTCTGCAGTAACTTTTCTTTCTGCCAAGCTTGCAGTATCATGAGGAATGATCACAAGAGATTTCCAAGTGTCAATGTGCATATAATATGTCTGGTATACACACTTTTGTATTTGAAATGCCACTCCCATACGTATAAAATGTGGAAGTTTAAGAAGCGGCCCTTCCATGTTTATGTAATTAAAAATAGTGATTTTGTTCCATAAAGCATAATTGTTTTGTCATTTACTCATTCACATTACAAGGAAAAGAGCCAAAAATGCCAGGCAAGCCAGGCCGGATAGGAAGTCTACAAGTAATGTACGTTGGAGAGGAGGAGGAGGGAGTGACATAAGGCATGGGATTATGAAAAGAGGAAGTGACTTCATAGAAAGGGGTGGGTTTGGGGATTGTGACATGACAACCTGCAAATGACTTCAGAGCACATGTAGAACACTTAATCCTACTATCAGGAACATCTACCATTATTCAAGAATTGCTTGATGAAGAGCTTATTGGTTTCTATGTAACTTCTCTTTTCATGGGTTCTATGGGGCTTAGAAAGCAACTTTCACAAAATTTTAAGAAATAACTTTTTTCCCTTTTAAACTCTTTAACAATTAGTAAAATACAACTTTAACAAAAATTAACTCTTAAGTGCAACCATACAAAAAAACTCCAAATCAACAATGTCCTTGAAAAGGCAAACAGTTCCACATCCAAGAAGTGATGATGAGTCCTCTCTCAGCCATTTGAAGCAGCTGTACCCCAGGCTTCTGTCTTCTTGTTGGGAATTATAGCCCTTATTCAAGGTGATAAGAGCTTATAATTTATTAAGCTCCCCAGCAAACAGCCTCCTCTTCAGCAGCCTGCCTCTAGCTTCTAACTCCACCCCACTGGGCTAAACCAATTCACCTCACAGGGGTTACATCTACTCATGGCCTCATTTCCTGGGCATGATTGATGTCACTTGGAGTAAGCAGAATGCCTAATACATCATTGCTTGAAAAGAGATCAGATTCTGTTATGAAACAAATGGTAGTAACAGTTAGATTAAGCCTTAACAGAAGTTGTTTTTTTCTCATATATCTCACAAAATAATTTTTCAAGCAGCTGACTGGTTATTGGGTAAAACCCCATCAGCAAGTAAGAGGAGTAAAAGAGGTGGATGGGTTCATACCAGAAAGGGCAGTCGTTCAGTGCTGCTTTAAAGATTCAGTGCTACTTTAAAGGTAAAATGAGCCTGGAAACAAATGGGAAATGTTTGAAGACAGATACTGTATATTCAACTTATTAGCATACTCCTGTTAAAAGATGAGCAGTGGAAGTTTGCACTTAATTGTGGTTTCCAGGTTATCTTTCAGGGCAGCAGTGAAGTACTTTGGCCCTGCAGTTACAATAGCACAGAAACATAAATATTCATAAACAGCTTGAGCTTGATTAGACAAGTTACTCAGTTGTTATTTTTAAAAAGGAAATAATAGCTTCAGGGAGAGCAATTTTGGCCTGTCACAAGTCGTTTCAGCATAAAAGCAATAGATTCTATGGCTAAATGATTCTGTGGCTTTCATATATTTCCTTGTGGCTTCAAGATTACCAAATTTTGACTATGATTACACTGGGTCATCTTATTTTGGTGAGAGCACACAGTTCATAGAGAGCTGTGCAGATAGTCTGGGTGGCCCCAGCAAGACAGACTGGAGCCATTGTTTGTCATTGGCAATGAAAGGTGGGAAATGTTCCAGATTCAGCATAACATTCAATATAATCTCTCTCACACCTGCACAGATATTCATACACCCACCCCTATTTCTGTTTATCTCTTCAGTTTGGAGTCCTAGGTAGTAGTTGAGGAATGGCAGCTCAAAAACATTTCATCTATCATGAAGGTTTTCCAAAGGTATGTGGATCAGGTCTCTTACAGGGATGCATTAAAACACTTAGCTTCTTTTCTGGAATGGCTGCCAAGCAAAACAAGGTGGTGGATTTTTGGTTTGCAGTGGGTACTGTGTAACATTTCCCCCAGTTTTGCAAGCTCACATAGCTTTGACCAAGGTCACATTTTTTCTTCCATAAAGTTTTGCAAAATAACCAGCTGTTCCAATAATAAACAATTCAAATAGAAAGCAGGGTTTGAGGATCAAAGTTCTTCAATGAAAAAAATGAAAAAAAATGATAATAACTTTATATACAGAGTCAGCTGTAGAGAAACAGGGTAAAGATAGTTCTATCTATCTAAGAAAATAAGGGATGCTGAGAACTTTGACATAAATATGATTGCCAACAGAACGTCTTGGTCAAACTGCTCATTCACATGCAAGACAAGCTCCCTCATCAGATCTGCTCAATGCTGTTGTTCAGTGTTTGATGCAAATGACCTGCCAAAGCTGCTTTGTAACAGTGCATTAATGGTTTGTGCTCCAGAGCCATGGCCCAGTTACCCCTTGGTAAAGTAATATTTTTGGTGCAGCTTGTGTTTACTTTATACAGACCATGAACTAACAGTACAATCCTAAGAACATTTTCCTAAGAGACCGCAAGCCCCATTCAGTAACCTTGAGTAGGATTCTGAGTTGCTTAAAACTTGCTTAAGAACCTTCTCAATCAGCAGAAAAGAGGCACATATTCAGGATCATTAAAGTGATCTAGTTATTTAGGAGAATTACTTGGGACTCGCATCCTCTTTTTGTGTCTGTGCAGTTGGATGCATCATTTAATTTACTTATAGTATACTCTGCCTGATTTTTGTGGATGCATGGTCAATGGCCAGAGTTGCCAGCAGCTTGGAGAAAAAATGCCCTGCACCTGTAATACAGGGAGGGTTAATTAAGTGTTATTTACAAGATGATGTTATTTACTTCCATGCCGTGAAATACTGCAACTGCCCATTTCTACACATTTAAGCATCCCTGCCTCAGCACCCATGGCAGTCCTTTGCCCACTCATAACAGGGGGCTAAATTCAAGGCTTTGTTTTAACCAATAATTAATATACGAATGTGCCATTATATTGATATGCTAGCTGCAATTTTTTTTAAAAAAAAAGTTTAAAAAACTTTGGTAGTCTAGACTTCCGGTTTGGGGTAATGGCGAGACCGTCGTGATCCGGAGCTCCGGATCATCCGAGGTGCTGTTTTTTGGCTGGTGGGGTGCATACATTGCCCACAGCCCCCTGATTTCAGTTAGAAATCAGGCTGGAACGCTTGAAGCCCCGAGAGTAAAGGGTCTCGGCGGGTGGGAGGCTCTGAATAAAGGGCTTTCCTCCCAAGCCTTGAGATCCTCCTCAGAGAATGGTGGCTAAAATCTCTGCAGCAGCTTCTGGAGTCATTAAATTGACATAGGCTCATTGTTCCCCAAGCCTTGGGAACGGAATTTGACAGAATTGGACGTTTGAAGCAGTGAGTACAACCCAAGAAGTTTGTGTTAAGTAAAGATTACTATCTCCCCCAATGGACTGTTTTACTGAGCAAAGACCGATTTTTTAAAAAAATGAAAAACTGAGATATTAAGCGGAAAAGGCTTACCAAAGAACTGAGTTGTTTAATTTGAGGCTTGAGAGTGAGAAAAAGCTAAAAAGAGCAAAGAAAGAATATTGTTTTGCATACCTGTGGTTGGGGAGATAGCGACATGGAGGAAGGATCATGGGAATCGGAAGAAGCGCCGTGAGGCAGGAAGTGGAGGATAATAGATGGAGAGGAGACAGAGACAGAGCGGCAAGGGAGAGGTCAGGAAGAGTCGGAAGAGCCAGAAGGAAAACAACGTTGGAAGAGAGGGTGAAGCGCTCACCATTGAAAGTAAGGGAGAGGAAGCAGAAGTAAAGTGCCCACCATTGAAAGTAAGGGAAGATCATTGTGGTGACATCATTACCATAGAAAAACATTGCCCGACATTTTAAGGGTAAGGGAAGCCTTAACCGCCATTTTAACAGAGGGCAGACGCTTAAAACTTTGATATATAACAATAGGGACTTGAATTAAAAAGAAGACAAGAGTTAAGAAAGAGAGCAGATTTGTGGGGGCCCAAAGCAAGCCCGATGGCTTCCAAAAAAGAAAAGGACTGGCAAGCGGCTATGGAGAATTTGGATGAAAAAATAACGGAGGGAAATAAAGAGATTCGGGAGATGGTACAGCAACTGCAGCAAAATTTAATGATGGAAATCAAATAAGTGATTAAGTCGGAAATAATGGAGGTTAAAAAAGAGATGGAGGCAATAAAAACAGATCTACAGAATACCCAACAAAAAGTGCAAGAAACACAACAGATGGTGCAGGGTGGGGAGAAAAAAACAGAGGCTATACAGACAGAGACTATGGGTATGGGTGAAAGAATTGTGATGATGGAATGTAAAGCAATGGACAGACAAATTCGTATGAGGGCTGTGCCGGAGAAAATGGGCAGATCTGCTCTGAAACAAGTAGCTGAACTATTGGCAAAATTTTGGGGACAAACGGAGGAGGAAATGATGACACATCTGGATATTGTGTACAGAGTCAACTCAAAGTATGCAGAACAAAAGAATTTACCAAGAGATATTATTGTCCAATTGACCACAAGGAGAATGAAGGAGGAAATTATTAGAAGGCACTTTGAAACTCCACTGGAAATAGCTGGGACACGGGTTCGAATTATGAAAGAAGTACCAAGAAAAGTGCCCCAGGATCGGAAAAAAATATAGAGATTTGATACAAAAGCTGAAGGCAGCTGAAATTAGATATAGATGGGAGTTGCCAGAAGGAGTGACTTTTGAATTCCAATCAGGGAGACAAGTGATTAAGTCAAAATATGCAATGGATGTCTTTCTGATGGAGAATGGAAAAGACTTTCCTAGCTCAATTAGATTATAATAATGGAGCACAAATTAATTTCATGGAACGTTAATGGACTCAATTCACCCTCCAAACGAAAAGCTGTGTTACATTGGTTATCTAAACAAAGAAGTAATATGATCTGCCTACAAGAGACTCATATTAGAGATCAAGATGTTAAATACCTATTTAATAAGAAGTTAGGAAAACAATTTGTTTCGGCAACAAAACAAAAGAAGAGGGGAATTGTTATATATGTTAAGGAAGAATTGCAACCCAAATTAATAGTGTCTGATAAAAATGGAAGATACCAGGCTGTGGAATTTTTATGCAATGCTAAAAAAATGTTGATACTTGGAGTATATGCACCGAATGGCTCTAAGGATTTTTTTTAAAAAGATTTAAGAGAACAAATGGAACAATGGACTTATGATCAAGTAATTATAGCTGGAGATCTGAATGGAGTGGTGGATTTACAGTTGGATAAAAGTTCATCATCAAGGAAAGTAAGGGCGGGGAATTTACCAAAGTCATTTTTTGAAATTCAGGAACAAGAAAATTTAGAAACTATTTGGAGAAAATATAATCCTAAATCGAAGCAATATACTTTTTTCTCAACTAGCCATCAATCCTTTTCTAGAATAGATATGATCTGGGCGTCTAAAGAACTGGCAGTATTTACTAAAGAGATTGACATTTTACCGAAAATTAGCTCAGATCATAATCCAGTGATGTGGAGATTTGGAATGAGAAATAAGAAACGGAGATGAAGAATTAATGAGGATCTTTTGGGAGACCCAGAATGTGTGGAGGTGCTTTAAAAAGAAACGAAGTTTTTTATTCAGTGTAATGTTGATAAAGGTGTGTCAACACATAAGGTCTGGGATACATATAAAGCAGTAATTAGAGGTGTGTTGATGGACTTAAATGGTAGAGACAAAAAGAAAAAATAAATGAAGTTAAAAGAGATTCAGGAAAAAATTATTCAAGTAGAACAGCAGTTGAAAAAGAGACCAGGTAAAAAGAAATTGTTATATGAAATAAAGTTATTGCAAGAACAAATCAGGGTTATGGAAAATAAGGAAGTGGAGTGGGAATTGAAGAAAATGAAGCAAAAATCATTTGAAAGAGCTAATAAACCAGGGAGATATTTGGCGTGGCAATTGAAGAAAAAGAGAGAGAAAAGAACAATTAGTAAAATCACGGTAGAGGGGAAGGAATTATATGATCAAGGACTGATTGAGAGAGCATTCTATAAATATTATGCAAGATTATACCAGAAAAAAACAGTGGACTATGAAAAGATAAGAGACTATTTTGATATGATGGATCTACCTAAGGTGCCGGAGAAGCTGAAAAGGAAGCTTAGTGCTGAAATAACAACATTGGAAGTGGTGCAAGCAATACAAGCTACTGCAGTTGGTAAAGCTCCGGGACCGGATGGAATTACAGCAAAATTTTATAAAGTGATGGTAGAGGATTTAAAACAATTGATGCAAAAAGTGATGAATGAGATATTGGAGGGGGCAGAGATGCCAGATACATGGAATGAGGCTAATATCACATTGATACCGAAGGAGACATTAGACTTAAGTAATGTTAAGAATTATAGACCAATATCTCTAACTAATAATGACTATAAAATATTTGCTAAGATATTCGTGGAAAGACTTAAGGTGTGGTTAGTGGAATTTATAGAAGAAGACCAAGCTGGTTTTTTACCGGAAAGGCAAATAAAAAATAACCTACGAGTATTGTTGAATGCCATTGAGTACTATGATAAAAATCCAGGGAAGCAGGTTGGGGTTTTTTTGAGGATGCAGAGAAAGCGTTTGACAATTTGAACTGGGATTTTATGTTTGCAACAATGGAGAAGATGCAGTTGGGAGAGAAATTTATACAAGCAATAAAGGCAATATATAAGAACCAATCTGCAAATATAATTTTTAACTCGGATGTAACAAAAAAGCTGGAAATAAGAAAAGGAACAAGACAAGGGTGTCCGCTTTCCCCACTTCTGTTTGTAATGGTATTGGAGATTTTACTTAGGCAAATAAGAGAAGATAATTCAATAAGAGGACTGAGGACAAAAGGATTTGAATATAAAGTGAGAGCTTTTGCTGATGATATAATGGTGATAGTGGAGGATCCAATAGAGTGCATGCCTAAACTGATGAAGAAAATGAAAGACTTTGGAGATTTAGCGGGATTTGTTATAAACAAGGTGAAGTCCAAAATATTGTGCAAAAATATGACTAAACAACAACAAAAGGAGCTGATGGACAAGGTAGAATGTGAAGTAGTGAACAAAGTTAAATACTTAGGAGTGGAAGTGACAGCAAAAATATTGATCTATATAAGAATAACTATGACAAGTTATGGCAACAAATAGACAAAGATATGATTAAATGGAATAAAATGAACTTGTCATGGCTAGGTCGTATTGCAGTAATCAAGACGAATGTTCTTCCAAGAATGATGTTTCTACTACAGACAATACCTATTGTTAAAGATAGTAAACAATTTGAAAAGTGGCAGAGAATGATACTAAATTTTATTTGAGCTGGGAAGAAACCCAGAGTCAAAATGAAGGTACTATATGATGCAAAAGAAAGAGGAGGTCTACAACTACCAAATTTTAAATTATATCATGAAGTGGTATGTTTGGATTGGATAAAGGAATGGGTGACATTGAAGCATTTGAAGCTGTTGGCATTGGAAGGATATAATAAACTATTTGGATGGCATGCATATCTATGGTATGACAAAGTAAAAGCAGACTCTATGTTTCTACATCATTATGTGAGAAGAAGCTTGTTTGCTGTTCGGATCAAATACAAGAAATATATGGAAGAGACTATACCAATGTGGATTATACCTGCGGAAGTAGTTAATCCAAGAACAGAATACGCAGGGGAAGAGTGGTTGACATATAAAGAAATTCTTGAGATAAAACAGAACAATTATTTGCTTAAAGACAATGACGAATTGCCATTCCAATATGGATGGTTTCAATATATGCAGATAAAAGACCTGTATGAGAAGGACAAAAGAAAAAATGGTTTTAGGCTACAAAATTCCGAGATTGAGAACTGTTTGCTTCAGGGGGGGAAGAAAATGATTTCTAAAATATATAAGATATTATTGAAATGGTTTACAGAGGAGGAGGTTGTTAAAGTTCAGATGGTTAAATGGGCAATAAACTGTAATAGGGAAATCTCAATGGAAGCTTGGGAAAAGGTATGGAAAAATACAGTTAAAATTTCAGCATGTACCACAGTGCATGGAAATGTTTATAAGATGATGTATAGATGGTATTTAACACCAAAGAAGCTGGCCAACGGTAATAGACGTCTGATAAATGTTGGAAATGTAAACAACATGAAGGTGCATTTTATCATATGTGGTGGTCCTGTGAAAAGGCAAAACAGTTCTGGGGGGATATAGTAAAGGTTATGTCGGATATTTTACAAAGGAATATAATTAAAACCCTGGAACTGATGTTATTATGTATGAATCTAGAAGACTTTGATAAAATGGACAGAGTTATGGTATTTTATATGATTACGGCGGCCATAATGTGTTATGCACAGTTGTGGAAGACTCAGGAGATACCATCTATGGAAGACTGGATTTTGAAAGTTCTGAATATGGCAGAAATGGACAAACTAACGAGGAAATTGAAAGAACAAGAAGTATTGGAATATACATTACGTTGGGAAAAATTCAAGAAATACGTGGAGAAAAAGTGGGACATGAAGGGGAAATTGTGGTCTTTGGATAGCTGTTAAGGGGGAGATAGAAACTTACTTAAGGTTAAAAGGGGGTATATTTTACTATATTTTATTGGAGTAGTATAGGGTTATAGTATTATAGTATTATGAAGTTAAGAGTAAGATAGCATATCTATATGGGAAGTAGTAAGGTTGAATAATAAGGTTCTATAGGTAATGATATTTTAGTGATGTAATAGAAATAGCAGAAGTCTTTTAGTTAGTATATATACCTATTATACACTTATATATTTTTTATACTCTTAATTTAGATAAGTATTATATTAAGATAGTTAATACAATTATATAGATTAGATTAGTATATATTATATAGTTATATATTATATATATTATCATAGACTAAGAATTTATAGTATATATTCTTTAGTTTAAGTTGGGTATGGAAAACTGTTGGGAGTCACTAGAAAAGGGAGGGGGGGAAATGTAACGGGATGGAAAATGATAATGATTATTATGTTTATGTTTGTAAACCCATCCAATACAAATTATTTAAAAAAAAAACTTTGGTGGTCTAGGGGAATGGCTGGTGCTCTGGGACTCCCACAGGAAAGCAATGCTATGAAAGGCCAAGCCCAGGGAGAGAGAAGGGAGGGTTGGGATGCTGAACAAGAGTGAAAGGGCATCTGCAGTAGAAATGCCATCAGGCCACTGACATAATGTCTGTGTCCAAGAAATGGGTAGAGTAAGAGAGATGCTTTTAACTGTTGCTCTCCTCATGTTTTGGATTTTTATACTAAGTGAAGTTAGGGACATTTACTGCTGGCAGATGCACATTCTCCTAATTTGGGAATAGGGTATGCGTATTCCAGTGGTGGATATGTTCATTATCTCCATCTAGATGAGAGATGGACACATGATGCTCACGAAGAAGACTCACCCTGCAGCTGCTTGCAGCCTTGGCATGGAGTCTGTCTTTGCTGCCCCGCCCGGTGGAAAGGAGGCAGGCTCCCTTCCTTCCCGGGCATCCGGGGCATTGGCCAGGGGGCGGAGCCAAGGGCCATTTTTCAGCGGCTCCGTCTTCCCCTGGCCACAGTTTGCAAGAGCTCGGAAAGGAGAAGGAAGTGTTTTGCTCCCTCTCCTCCCGAGCGCTTTGGAGGGCCGCGGCTGCACTTGCTGGGCTGGGAGAGTGAGTGCATGTTGCTCTCCTCTCCTCCTGTGCGCTTCAAAGTCCGTGGCTTTTCCCGGCCGCTTTTCGGCACAGTGCCTGTTTTCGGCCGATTCTGCGGCCGTTGGAGGTGTCATTGGCAGCATCGGTGGTCTGGTGCCCTTGGCCGTTTGGGGCTGAGGCCTTGCGGCAGCAGCGGACATTTTGCACAGCGGCGCTTTGCGCAGTGCAACAGCGCCGTGCCAGGAGGGGTGGCCGTTGGATTGTTTCCTTGCCCTTGGGCCGGCCATTCCCTCTGCAGGTGGTATTGTTAAAGCAAGAAAGCACACACTCACACCCCCCCTCCCCCTCACCAGAGTGAAAGCCACTGGGGACGCCATTGGAGGAGGGCAGGTGGTTGGGAACGGGTAACACCACTAACGGGGCCTAATCCCGGGGGGGGCGTGGTGGCTGATTTACCCCGGGGGCCATTTTGAGTTACACTGGGTGGCTGCCTTTCGCCTACTGAGGGTGGCCATCTTGGAAGCTCTTGGGGGGCCTAGTCTGACACCACCTAGTGTTGGTTGGGTGTTAGTGTATTGGCAATTTGTACTATTACCCTTTCTGACACCACCTGGTGGTGGTTAAGTGTTGGGGTGTAATTTTACTTGACACACGCAGCGCGTAGGTTGAGTGGTGGAGCTGTGAGCCATTCAATAAATAACAGACATCTATTAGTCGCGATGGTTAAGTGGTGCGGCTGTGAATTTGCCTGTACAAGACACGGCTACTGGGGGTATAATGCCTTCCAAAAAGGGGACGGGATCGTCTAAAGGAAAGCAGCCGGCTAAGCGCCAGGTGCTGAGGAAGCCCCCGCCAGCCATTTCCTCATCTGATGAGGAGGACAGTGGCCCCACTAGGTGCGAGCTTCTCTAGAGAATTGCAGCCTTAGAGAAGGACAGGGGACCAGGGCACTTAACGGTACCGGTGAGGCCACGGCGGGCCGCTAAGAAAGTGCCTAGGAATGAATTTTATAATGATTTTTTCTCTCATCTGTCCGCTCTGGAGGGCTCATCCAGGGAGGTGGCTGCAGATGAGGGTCCTTCGATCGCGTTACCCGAGGGTGCGGTGGAGGTTGAAACGGAGGGGATGGCAGAGGGAGATCAGGTGGCCATTGTGGTTGAGCCGTCTTTTCCGGAAGGTAAGTCACCTATGCCTCAGCAGGCGGCCAGTTGGCCTTGGGGCTTTGTGGGGCAACAGGAGGCACCTGGGACGCAACAGCCGATCTCTTATCCCTCACCTACGCCGGGCTGGCCTGCGTGCAAGTCTCGGATGCAGGGCACCCCGCCTGCAGCATTTCCTGTGTGGCCTGGTCATGCCTCAGGGCAGCCGGCATACGGCTTTCCGGCCTGTGGGGGGTCAACTGGCTTGGGCAGCCACGGCCTGCCTCTTTCCACTCCTGGATGGCCGGGTGGGTATGGGGCTCATTGAAGTCCCCCCCCTTTGGGTTTTTTCCCATATGGCACTGTCCCATATAGTGCTCTGCCACCTGGGGACACAGCGTTGCCACTGGGGGATCATTTGACCCAGGCAACACGGGAGAAAATTCTAAGGGGCGAATATGTGGGTGTTTTTACCCTTCTCTTCAGGGAACTGGAGAAGAAGGATAAAGATGACATAGAAGAAAGGGATAAGGAAGAGATCCTTCGCAGGCGGATTGACAGGTCCTGGGGTCATTGGCTGCCTGGGTTCCTTATCTATGCTGGGGTCTTGGCCAGGGCGCAGCCTGCCAGGGCTCTCCCCCTGTTTCAATATATGAATATTGTATACAGGGCTTATACTGACTTTGAAGGGGTGGCGTGGCTGCGCTATGATGAGGAGTTCCACATGCGTGCGGCTATGACCCCGAGCCTTCCCTGGGATCAAATATTGATCCAACTTTGGGTACAGGTGATGGGCCCCTCCAAGTCCATTATTGAGGATAGGACCAATAGTGGTCATGTGATTATCCGGCCCACGCAGGGTATAGGTTCCCGCGTCTCCGCGGGACAGCAGGTTCAACCATGGCTGCTCTGCTGGGACTTCACGTCCAGAGGAGTGTGCAACCGGCACTCATGCAAATTCAGGCATGAGTGCCCCAACTGCGCTGGCCCCCATGCTCATTCTGCCTGTCCGAGGGGACGACAGGGAGGTCAGGGGGAAAAACGTTTCGGGGGTGGCGGAGGTAAGCAAGGGCCTAGAAAAGGGGCTCAGTCCAGTAAGGCTGAGGGTACTTGAGTGCTTGCTACAGGTATACCCAAGGCGCAGGGATGCTGTTTATTTACTTTTAGGTTTTAGGTTTGGTTTTCGAATCCCTTTTCAGGGCCCCAGGACACCTTTCATGGCAGCCAACCTTAGGTCAGTGGCTGGCATGAAAGATGTAGTCCGCCATAAAATTTTGAAGGAGTGTGCTGAGGGCAGGGTATTAGGGCCTTTTGATGCCCCACCTGTCCCATCCCTGAGGGTCTCTCCGTTGGGGGTGGTGCCAAAGAAGGCGCCGGGGGAGTTTCACCTCATTCACCACTTGTCTTTCCCCAAAGGGAGATCGGTGAATGATGGCATCCCCGATGAACTCTGCTCGGTGCACTACACTTCCTTTGACCAAGCGGTCAAGGTCGTGTGCTGCTGTGGGGTGGGAGCTGAGATGGCAAAGTGTGATATCAAGTCCGCCTTTCGCCTGCTCCCTGTTCACCCAGAAGACTTTGATCTTCTGGGTTTTGCATTTGAGGGCAAGTTTTATATGGACAGGGCCCTTCCTATGGGGTGTTCCATATCTTGCTCTGCTTTTGAGTGCTTCAGTTTCTTTCTGGAATGGGAGTTGCGTCGTCGTTGTGCCTGCCCAGACACCGTTAATTATTTAGATGACTTTATGGTATCTGGGCCTGCTGGCACTGGGCAGTGTGCCAGGCTACTGGCACGGTTCATGGAGCTCGCGGAGGAACTAGGGGTTCCCTTAGCTCATGAGAAAACTGAGGGACCAGCTGTTGTCCTGACGTTTTTAGGCATTGAACTGGACACAGTTCAACAGACCTTGAGGTTGCCATTGGAGAAAGTGGTAGACCTTAGAACTAGGTTGGAAGACTGCTTGAGTAGAGACAAGGTATCTCTCCTTGAGTTACAGCAATTAGTTGGCCATTTAAACTTTGCCTGTAAGGCAGTAGCGCCTGGGAGGGCTTTCCTCAGGCGGCTGTGTGATGCTATGGGGAACTTGCGGTTGCCCCATCATCGCTTGCGTATTAACAAGGGGATGCAGGAGGATTTATTGGTGTGGAAGGAATTCCTTGCCACCTTTAATGGGGTGACTTTTTGGAGGGAGGATCTGCTGTTGGAAGCTGAACTCCAGGTCACCTCAGATGCCTCTGGGTCTACAGGCTTTGGAGTCTTTTTCAGGGGGCATTGGTGTGCTGACCAATGGCCTGCAGATTGGGTAGCCCAGGAATTGTCCAAAGACCTTACGTTTTTGGAATTCTTTCCCTTGTTAGTGGCCGTGTGGCTGTGGGGGTCACAGCTGGCAAACCAAGCTGTCCACTTTTGGTGTGACAACTTGGCTGTGGTGCATGTGGTCAACACCATGGCATCTCGGTCCCCCAGGGTGATGAGGCTGGTGAGGGCCTTTACATTGAAATGTTTTCAGAAGAACATTTTGTTTAGGGCCAGACACGTTCCGGGTGTTAACAATGGTGTGGCAGACGCTTTGTCTCGCCAACAGATGGAACGATTCTGTCAGCTTTCCCCCTGGGCCAACAGGCAACCAGCAAGGATGCCCCAGGAGCTGTGGGAGCTTGGACGGCGGAAGTAAATAGAGCCATCCAGCTGTCCATTGCCCCCAGCACACGCCGGGCTTACGACCGTGCGGTAGGACAGATCTACAAATTCAGGGCAGCAGCGGGGCTCCAGCAGTCGTGGCCCATCCCTCCTGAACACCTGATGCACTTTTGTGTAGTGCAGCATGGGAGGAGTCTTTCGGTTAAAACTATCAGGGGACAGCTAGCGGCTTTGGCCTTTGCCAGCAAGGCGCACGGCCTCCCTGAATTCACGGGTGTTTTCAGGATTAGAAAAATGTTAGAGGGGTGGGCCAGGGAAGTTAGAACCCCAAGTGACCCCAGGCAGCCCATCTCCCCTTCTGTTTTGAGGGGGCTGGGGACTGCTTGGGGTGAGGTATGTTCCTTGGCGTTTAAAAGGAAGCTATTCCATGCAGGTTCCTTGACAGCCTTCTTTGGAGCTCTGCGAATCAGCGATCTAGTGCCCTCGTCCCGTGAGGATGCTTCTGGCCGTGCCCTGGCTGCCAAGGATGTTAAATTTGTAGGGGATAAAGTCTCCCTGTCAATTAGGCGGTCCAAGACGGACCAGCGACAGCGAGGGAGCACTTTGCTTCTCGGCCCCTGCAATGAGCAGGAGCTATGCCCCGTTAAGGCCCTCAGGGAATACGTCACGCTTCGTGGGGATGATCAGGGTGCCTTGTTTCGCCACGAAGATCAAGCCCCTTTGACTAAATATCAATTCTGGGCTGTGACGGAGAGGGTGCTTAAGAGAATTGGACTGTCAGGGGTCAAATTTGGCACCCACTCTTTCCGGATTGGGGCAGCCTCGACAGCGGCTGCTATGGGGTACCCTCAGCAGGCTATATGGAGAGTGGGCAGGTGGCGGTCGGGGGCATATCGTGCCTACATCCGGCCCCTGCCTTGACTTTACATGGCGAACTAATTGCTCTTTCCTCAGGTGCCGTGTCGGGCCGTGCGAGGAAGAGAATCCTGATTTGTGGCCACAGCATGGTGTTCTGGGCAGCTCATCAAGCCAGGAGAACGCCGATGGGATCTCAACTGGGTTTGAGCGCTGTGGCCACTGTGGAGTGGCAGGGCCGGCACGGCCTTAAATGGCCTGGCCTGATGCCCCTTCTGTTTCGGGGACGGCAGGGTCCTCTCCCGCATATTTTGGTCATTCACCTGGGTGGTAATGACCTGGGGCTCGTGAAGGGGATCGCCCTGTCACTGCAAGTAGCGGAGGACCTGAGATATATAAGCAGCCGATGGCCAAGCGTGCTTATAATTTGGTTGGAAATGCTACAAAGACGGGCCTGGAGAGAAGCTTTAAATCCCACAGCCATAGAGTCAGCCCGGCGTAAGGCCAACCAGGACATTAGGAAAGCTTTGGGGAAAGGCTTGGGTGTTTTTGTGCCACACCCCAATATTAGGGCCAAATTTGCCCACCTCTATAGAGGAGATGGTGTCCATCTGTCACCTGAGGGCAATGATATATTTTTGCATGACCTGCGGCAAGGGCTTCGGGTGGCTCTAGGCCACCGGTAGGGCGCTAGGGTCTAAGCAGAGGCTTGACCCTTGCGGTGGCAGGAGATTCTGGGAATAGGGTGCGGGCCGGTGAGCACCCTGTGGCACTTCCCCTTGAGTGGGGACAGGGCTGCCATTAAGGGCGGTATGCATGCTTGCGGCGACCGTACACTGGAAGAAAGCTGCGGGGATCCTCAATACAAGACCTCCCCTCATGCCGTGCAGCTGGGTGTGTAACAGGTGCTTCAATGAGGATCCATGGCCTGGCAGCCCGGGTTGCAGCCATTATAAGGATGGTCTACACCCGGGGGCGTGGGGCTCGCCCAGACAGGTCAAGGCGGAGGTCCAGAGTTGACCCCAGGGCTTGACCTGTACCGCTTAGTTGGCCCTTGCCTTGTTTATGTTATGGTCATTTAATAAACGGCCCTTTAATTCCAAGCCTGTGTCTGTCTCTTCCTTCCGGCTGGGGTGGCAAATGCAAGTTACTTGTATGTTTTTTCTCTCTGTCCTTTTCTATTTCTTGAATATTCAGGGTCTCTCTACAAATGTTATGTAGAGTTTCTTGTCAAGTTTTAAGGCCTGGTTGAAGGCCAGTCGTATAGCCTGATGACATTCAGTTGGCACAGATGACACACTGAAAGGTAAGAGGTTTCACTGCTTTTTTAGATCTCCAGGCATGACTTAGAGGTAGAAAATTCTGCCTGTGGAACCGAAGACCAACATGCCACCACCTGACATAGCTATATATCACTTCAAGCTTTTCAACATAAAATTATTATTACTATTTTGGACTGAAGTAATACTTAAGGACCTAATTGGCTCTAGGGCTCAACTGGCAGAAACTTCAAACACATATTATTTTAAAAAGCAAAACCTGCCCCTCCATAGGCTACTGTTTAAACAAGTAATGAGAAGCCATTTGACCCTAAAGCAGGTTTCACAGTACAGGGAAAGCTTTGATGTGCATTTGTAGATAAAACAGTAACAAGAGCTCTTCAAGTACCACTATGACCAAGCAGCCCCCAGAAAACACTGGCAGAACTGTATCTCTTGAACAAATATCTAAGGGCAATATAAAAAACAGATGCTGCAAACTAGCAAATCTTAGAGGAGCCTGGCCAGGGCTCATGCATCAAAATGGGCAATGCTTTTCAAGAAACAGGGTATGAGGAAGGGGCGTAAGCCCCTATCCTTAATATCACCATACCAGTTTGGTGTTGTGGTTAAGAGCGGCAGAACTCTAATTTGAAGAACCAGGTTTGATTCCCCACGACTCTACTTGAAGCCAGCTAGATGACCTTGGGTCAGTCACAGCTTCTAGGAGCTCTCTCAGCCCCATCCACCTCACAGGATGATTGTTGTGGGAATAATAATAGCATACTTTGTAGACCACTCTGTGTGGGCATTAAGTTGTCCTGAAGGGCGGTATATAAATTGAATGTTATTATGCTATTATAAAAATCTCATTGAAAATAGGTATAATGTAGAATCATTCTCTAGGCCTAAGAAGATGCATATTTGGTCTGCCCTGAGAGCAAAAAATGTTGCATATTGAATTGTTACTGCTAAAGTTGCTGAGGAAGATATTTGCTTGTTTGTTTGCTTGCTTGGTTGTTCATACACGTGACTTGTTTTATGCCTTGAATTCATGGGCATTATAATACAAACAGAATTTACTTAAATTACTTTTTGATATCCTTACTAATAAATTGCAGAGGGCATTTTAGTGAAGAACTATCGTTTGTGAGGAATGTTGCTTTAATAGTGGAAAGTCAGGGCTCAAATGTAATAAAATCTTTTGTTATCCAGCTCTAACCCCATGCTTGACTTGAACAAACTGTATTTCAGTTCAAAGCTTATGCAGTCCCTTCGAGCATCACTCAGTGCTTTCATAGCATCTAATCCACTCACCCCATCTCTTTAATCGCATTATATATGAACATGATGAAATATAACTTAAGCTGGCACCTGGGAGGTTCTTGGCACGGGCCTTCCAGTCAAGAAATGAACAGGGAAAAACTTGATTTCTTCAGTCAATTACAGAATTAACTTTGCCAAGTGGTCTTTTCTTTTCTTTTAATAAACATAGTGAACATTGCAGCAATTCAGCTTTGTAAAGTTGCAGAAGGGCGGGGTCTGAAAAACAAATCACCTTAACAATTAAAGAAATCAGTGGGGTCCAATTTGTGGTATTTACTGCCTAAGAAATTTGCTCACTTTCACTGGGGCTACTAGAGGTTGGATAACTTCTAAGAAACATTCTATGAATGTTCAATGAATGGACAGAAGGACTGCATAAATAGCGTTGGTAACTTAATTCTATAGAGCTAAATCTGATATTCATCAGTAGACTGTCTCCTATATCTCATCTACAGGCTGACCATGGAATATTAGCCCAAGTAAAGTTCTAGAAAGTAGGTTCCAGATATATTTACTAAGGACCTATCTTCTCTTTGCTTTTTGCACTTGGGAGCACAAAAATAAATTCATTTTCTAACACTTGTTCCTTAAAAATATATACGTCAGCATTTTAAAAAGGATCCGTCCTACTCAAGTGCATGGGAAAGTGGCAGACACAAAAAAACACACGTCTATGTCCCTTGCATCTCACCCATGGTCCTGCAACTGTACTGAAGCTAAGCAAGTCTGGGTCTTTCCAGTGCCTGGAAGAGAGACCTCCTGGGAACCTGGCATACTGCCTTGAGCTCTGTAATGGAAGAGAGGTGGCTCATGAAAAAAAATCTGGTTACAAAAAGAAAAGTAAGAATTGAGACTCACTCTTTGAGCATTGACTTTAGGGTATCAAAACATGGTGGAAATAGTATGGATACACATTCCCTGCATTCTGAAGTATTAGTTTTCAGAGCAGAGAATGTACCACTAAATCCAGCCTATTAAGATGTCCAGCATATTAGAGTGTTTGTCTGCCTTCATTGTTGGCTTCAAATTCATTCATTGTAACTCAGGCATCTCTTCTCTAGCAACTTATCTTGCAAGTCAATTGAAATCAACATCCACAATCTGAGCTTCTGTTCTGGAATCTACTTCCACAGCAGGACCTTTCTTCTGGAAAGGTGTTTTATGCGTTCTTTCCTTTATCCAGTCTAGTTGAAGCAGCTGTGTACACATGCTATTCCACCATAACACTATTGAACTATTTGAATTGTTCATCATTAAAAGGTACATGATTTATTACTTTAATGCTCTGCACTATCAAGGAAGAGAGAAGGAGAGCACGGAAGGATGAGTTTCTGTCCTCTCCTTTCCTGCACCAGGGCAAGATCAAGCATGCATAAACCAATAATTTCATTCTTTTATAACTATGGCCAAAAGAAGAATATGATTGAAATAAAGATCTGAATGAAAGAAAATTGGCTGCAGATCAAATCCAGCAAGGATCGAAACAGTGATTGTTGGCAAAGGAAATATCTCAGAAGGGTGGAAATTGCTGATGCCAAGATCATCAGTTGACGATACATGTCTTCTTCCAGCCTAGGCAAATTTACTTATTTGTATGAGGCAATATTAATAGCTTTAAGTAAGAACTAATAAGCACCATGAATCATTAAGAGGAAAAGGAGGAGGTACAGGCAGAAATATACTTACCAAAGTAGTATTGAAGAGCATGAAATAAGTAGAAAATGACTATACATTGGCAAAGGTAGTTCATTTTTTAAAAAAGAAAGGTTATCTGTGTTTTTTAATCAAAACATTCTACTACTAACATTGGATATTCTTTTTTCAACAATGGAGCAAGGAAGCAATAAATAATCTTTTGCATGCTAGAATACAAAGCAAGATATTGTGTTAGGGCTGGAATGTGGAAAAAAATTAACATGGAGGAATGAGGTCAGAAGAGAAGAAAGAGTCAGAATGACAATAAAGCCTATTGAAGGGAGGGGGTTTACAGCATGAGCCTTGGGCCAAATTCTCACAATTGATTTATATAAGGACATTACTCCTTCCATAATTGTTTTCTGTTCAGTCATCCATTTCTCCTTTAGTTTCTATGGATGGTACAGATGCACAGCTATTGAAGCTGGGTTTCATTTTTCAACTCATAACTAGAGATGGGCACGAACCGGAAAAAAAATGAACCATGTGGTTCGTGGTTCATCAAATTTCACAAACCACGAACTTTCACGAACCTGCCCCCGGTTCATGAACCAGTTTGTTTGGTTCATGAAAACATCACATCCAGGTCAGAAAATTGTCACTTCCAGGCCAGCAGAAGGTCACTTCCGGGTCAGCAGAAGGTCTGCAGGATGTCCATCCCCTGTTGCCTAGGAAACTGATTGATTGGCACCAGGCTGTCTGCAGTGACAACAACATCAACAAGGCACGGGAGGTTCCTAAATAATCAAAACCAAGGAGGGGAACACCCGAGGAACCCAACAAAACACTACCAGGTGTAACTTAATTTCTATACCAATATAATTAAATCAAACTTATATAATAATCACTAAATAATCAACAATACGCATAAGGTTACAACAATTCATCCATATAGTTACAAAAATTCATTACACAGTCCCTTATATCACAATATACAAAATATCATTTCCACATATCCTCATGTTAATAATGGAATTATTCCCTTGTTCTTTCAATGGGGTCGGTCTGTAATACCCCACAGCAATGTTCAAGCCAAATGGCTATAATAACAGTCAGAAACTAATTGTTATAGTGGCACAAAAAATGCAGCACGACTTTGCTGCCTGAAGTACTAATGACTTCCCAAGCTCAATGGCTCTGGTGGCTGGAAGATTCCAGGAGGTTGGCAAGCTCAATGGCTCTGGTGGCTGGAAGATTTCAGGAGGTTGGCAACGAGTCTGCTAGCTTCTTGCTCCACTCGTTTCGTTACTTCTTCTTCATAGTCAATCTTTACTTTCAGCCCACAATAACACTGTAACAGTACAAATCACAGCCACTATCATATAGTCACAACTCACAACTATTAAGTCCAAATATACTCTTATCATACTCACAATTCACAATTCACCAAGGACTGGTATGTCCTGTCACAATCAGTCAGTTTGATTCAAATGCGGGTACGCCCCTGTGTAACTGTGTAACCCTGTGTAACCTATTTCCTGCAGGTCGGGCACTAATCCCTGCAGGAATTATAAAAATACTGTAAAGTTAATCTCATTGTTTAACCCTTTGGGTACCAAGCTATTCATCCGATATATCCATTGGGCTTCAGTCCTCAACAAGTCATTTTTCTTGTTGGATTTTACAATCTCCAGCACTGAATATTTCAATTCCCTTTCATTCCTGTGAAACTTACAAAAGTGTTCTACTAAGGGCGCCGACAAGTGCTTCGTTCTTATTTTAGATAGATGCTCTTGCACCTGTTTCCTCACCGTCCTAGAAGTACTGCCTATATAATATAATGAGCACTGACACCTGATGATGTATACTACATCTGTGGTGGCACACGTAGAGTACCCCGTCGGGTACAATGGTCGCCCCGTCTTGGGGTGCATAAAAGATGTTACAGGTACACTCAAATCACATACATTACAATGGCCGCAGGCGTAATGTCCCTTTGGTAAATTACTCAATGGGTCACGCCCCTTATGATCTGAATGGACTAGATAGTCCTTCAAGTTCTTACTCCGTCTATAGCCGATTTTGGGTGGTGAGTCACACCCTGGAATGTCACTCAGGATATGCCAGTTCTTTTTAATTATGTTTACGATGCCTGCCGAATATTGTGAATGTTCTAAAGCCCATGTGATACCCACATTCTCTTCCGTTCTGTTGTTATATTTTAGGAGGGATTCCCTGGGTACCGATCCGGCCCGACTTCGGGCTTGTCTAATAGTCCTTTCAGGATTCCCTCTCCTCACAAAGTCCCCGCTCAATCTCTCAGCCTCCCTCTCGAAATCCTTAGGATCAGAGGCATTGCGCTTCACACACAGAAATTGCCCATAGGGAATGTTTTGTTTCAAATCAAGTCGATGGAAGGACGCATAATTTAAGTAGGCAGCCCGATCTGTGGGCTTCCGATACGGCCTGACTCCTAATCTGTTAGTCGATCGTTTATACACTACAACATCCAGAAATGGTATACACGTCAGATTACCCTGGGCTGTGAAACGGATATTCTGATCAATGCTGTTCATCCAATCCACAAATTCATCAACAATGACTGGCCCTTTAAGAACACAAAAAAGGTCATCAATAAATCTTTTTAAAGTGACTATCTGTCCAAAGAAAGGATTATTGTCACCATTTAAGATGTATCTATTTTCTAAATCTGCCATGAACAAATTGGCAATTGATGGTGCAGCGGGGCAGCCCATTGCCACCCCTTTTATTTGGTAGTAGAATTGTCGTTCAAAACGGAAATAATTCCTTTCTAAAATAATATCCAAGATGTCCAACAAAAATGAAGTGCGCGGGGTCTCAGATGTCCGAGTGTGTAAAATTTCTTCAACTACCCTTCTAGCCTCACTGTGTGGTATAGAGGTGTATAATGACTGTACATCAAAAGTCATGGGGTAGGCATCTGGTGGCACACAAAGTGACTCTATAAAGTCAATAAAGGACGTGGTGTCTTTTATATATGTCTGCAGTGACAACCCAAAAAACGAACCAAACGAACCAGCCTAAAGTTCATGGTGGTTCGTCAGAAATGGGATCTGACAAACCACTGGTTCACGAACCATGAACCGGCTTGGTTCGTCACAAATTTTGGTTCATGTCCATCTCTACTTATAACATATTGTTAAACATGTAGTTCGTTAACTCAACATGGATCAAAGAACTAGGTCATCATAGAACTAGGATTGCCTGCTAATTAGCAGTTTGGCTTTTGACTCAACTAATTTTAAATAGCCTTCTATATTTCTCAGGTCTCAGTGAGAAGCACCTACGGTGCCCTCCGGGAACAGGGGAACATCATACTGGGGCCCATAGAGTCTTGAAAGTACCACACCAGTCACTGCTTTCTTTCACAGGTTGTGCCTTAAAACACTTGGGCCCAGAGAGCCATTGCTCCCTTGTCCTGGCTCCCTCACTGCTTCTGCACCTTTTAAGTCTTCCTGTAGCAGCCTGCCAAAGCTGCTTTGTTTCTGAGGCTATCCTGGTTGCACCTCCTGCACCTTGTTCCAACCTGCTCCACCTAGGTGAGTTTTGCTGCTGGACACAGAGGTGTATCTTGTCCTGCCAGGTGAGTCATTGTGAGGTAGTCCACCACATTGCCTTTTTAAATTGTAACATATTGACGAGCAAGAGAGAAGGGAACATGGTATAGTCTGATCTCATTAGATCTCAAAAGCTAAGCAGGGTCACTACTTGGATGGGTAACCACTGGAGATGGGCATGAACAAAAAAAACACGAACATGATGTTCATTGTTTGTTGCCATCCACGAACAGGGACTCACAAACAACCACAAACATGGCCCTGTTCACAAACATGTTCATGGTTGGCTGTTCGTGGGGGCCAACAGGCTCTCCTTCAGCCATCATGCAAGTCAAGATCCCTACTGCACCACTCCCAGAAACCTGACCTGAGCAGGCACCAGGAAAGGTACCAATAATAAATAAAAGCTTGGTCCCAGAACCTGGCAGCAGCCCTGAAACTTGAAGGGGTAGATCCCTATTGCACCACTCCCAGAAACCTTACCTGATCAGGCAGCAGGAAAGGTACCAATAATAAATAATAGCTTGGCCAAGAGCCTGTACTAGCCCTGGAACTTGAAGGGGTAGATCCCTATCCCACCACACACAAAGAAAATTCAAGCTCCAATGCACTCTATCAAAATGCCAACAGAAACTGTCTCTCTCCCTCTCCACTGTCTGCAAAGTCAGAGCTGGGAGCCCCCCCTTCCCCCCGGTCTTTGCTCCCTTGTTGTAACAAAGTTGGAGCTCCACACTTGAAAGGAAGACTTGCCTATCAAGCTAAATTGGGCTTAGATTGGGGTTTCCAGGGCAACAGCAGGAGTTCAGACAGAGTTCAGACTATCCCTGCCTAAGTTGCCAAGGGAATTGATTGCAGGTGCCAGATCGTCTGGCTTGACGAACAGCAACAAACGAGGCTTGCAACGACCACCTGTTTATTTAGAATGGGGCCTCACAAACAGCTTGTTTGCGAACAGCAGATTGGGCTGTTTGTGGCTTTTTTTTGTTCGTATTGCTGTTCATGCCCATCTCTAGTAACCACCAAGGAAGACTCTGCAGAGGAAAATACTGGCAAACCACCTCTGCTTCTCACTTGCCCTGGGAGCCCCTTGCTAGGGTCATCATTAGTTGGTTGCAATTTCACACACACACACACACACACACACACAGAGAGAGAGAGAGAGAGAGAGAGAGAGAGAGAGAGAGAGAGAGAGAGAGAGAGAGAGAGAGAGAGAGAGAGAGAGAGAGAAGAGCATAATTTCTTTTAAATGTGAGAAGATGTATAATGTAATCAACAAGTGGCTGATTCTCCTTAGAAAGAAACATTAGTTCCTTGTTTAGCAGTTTGGAATATTGGAATGCAGAGTGTCCTTTTTTACATTAATACAGTGCAGCCAAAATTGTTTTAAACAATAAACAACTTTGTTGGAGAACCATTTCCTCAGCCTCCCTAACTGCAGTATTCCTGGCCTGTGTGTCAGAAGGAAAGATGCAAATTGTGCATCAAATGCTGGGTGTCCTGGAGCATGCTTTTGAGGCTGTGGCTGGATGGTTGAAACAAAGTTGGCTGAAGCTGAACCCTATGAAGACAGAGATCATGTACTTGAATCATGGAGGGATGGTTTCGGGATCCTGCTTCCTACACTCGATGGGACAGTGCTTACACTGGACCCGAGAGTTAGGAGCCTGGGGGTGATTTTTGATCCCTCCCTGAAGATGGAGGATCAGTTCACTGCAGTTGCCAGGTCTTCTTTTTACTATCTTTGACAAGCCAGGCAACTTGCTCCCTATTTATCGTCCCGCGACTTGACTATAGTTGTCACCTCTAGGCTGGACTACTGTGACGCACTGTATGCTGGGCTTCCCATGAACCTGATCCGGCGGTTACAACTGGTACAGAATGCAGCGGAGCATCGTTGGAGCACCGGTATGGGGGCATATTACACCGGTGTTGCGCCAGCTGCATTGGTTGCCGGTGGAGTACCGAATCAGGTTCAAGGTTTTGGTACTAACTTATAAAGCCCTACGCGGACTGGGACCAACGTATCTGCAGGACCGTCTCTCCCCATATGAGCCCCAGAGGACTCTTCGTTCGTGCAATAAACATCTATTAAAGGTCCCTGGCCCTAGGGAGGCCTGCCTGGCATCGACCAGGGCCAGGGCCTTCTCGGTCCTGGCCCCAGCCTGGTAGAATGCTGTGTCTCATGAGACCAGGGCCTGGCAAGACTTGTTAACATTTCACCAGGCCTGTAAGATGGAGGTGTTCTGCCAGGCATATGGTTGATGCTAGGCGGTGCCCCCCTAGACCAGGGGGCAGGGTTAAACCATATACCCTCCCATGCAATGTCATTGTCCATCTTTTTATATTTTTGTTCTGGAAAGAACTGCTGTATGGAACGTCCAAATCAAATTATGTGCTGCCTTGTTTCTTTGCTCTATGTGTGTGTGTGTGTGTGTGTGTGTGTATAATATTTATATAAATGTAATTTTAATGATAAGATGTAGTATTTTTATAATTTTAATGGTAGTTAAATATGTTTTAAATTGTGTTGTTATCCACCCTGAGCCCGCTGATGTGGGGAGGGTGGAGTACGAATCCAATAAATTAAAATTAAATTAAATTAATAAATCCCGCTGGGCCCTGGTTTCCTCAGACAAAGAGTTCCACCAGGTCGGTGCCAGGACCGAAAAGGCCCTGGCTCTGGTTGAGGCCAGGCAGGCCTCCCTTGGACCAGGGACCACCAACAGTTGTCTATTGGTTGAACAAAGCATCCTCTGGGGTACATATGGGGAGAGGCGGTCCTGCAAATATGCTGGGCCCAGGCCGCATTGGGCTTTATAGATCAACACCAAAACCTTGAACTGGACCCAGTACTCAACTGGTAACCAGTGCAGCTGGCGTAGTATAGGTGTTATTTGTTCCCTAATCGGGACCCTTGCAATCACTTGCACAGCTGCATTTTGGACCAGTTGTAGCCTACCGGATCAGGCCCGGGGAATCCCTGCATAGAGCGAGTTGCAGTAGTCTAATCTAGAGGTGACTGTTGCTTGGATCACTGCAGTTAAGTCATGAGTTGATAGGTAGGGGACAAGATTCCGGGCCTGTCTTAGATAGAAAAATGAAGACCGGGCAACTGCTGTGACCTGTGCCTCCATAGTCAGGGAGGTATCCAGGATCACCCCCAGGCTCCTAACTCTCGAAACCTGCGCAAGTAGCACTCCATCATGAGTGGGGAGCCAGAGTCTTGTGCCCATGGCCCCCAGACTCACATGCAGGACCTCCATCTTTGTGGGATTTAATTTCAACCGACTCTGCTTCAACCATCCAGTCACAGCTTCGAAGGCACGCTCCAAGACATCTGGGGCAGAGTTAGGCCATCCATCCATCATCAGATATAGTTGAGTGTCATCAGCATATTGATGATGTGCCTGTGGCTTGAGAGATATAGAAAGTACTGAACATGTTCTCCTGTACTGCTTATTGTATTGTGATATTTGTGCCGTTTATCTAGAACCTTTGCTTCAAAATCATGACAGTCGATCAGATGACAGTAAGACACGTCTTTTACTATTCACACATAACCCTGAGATCATTGAGTCTGTGGCTAAATTTGTTGTGCATCAAAGAGGACAGGAATGGATTAAGTGATGGGGCAAGGGATGTCGATCCAGGCTGGTGTCGATCCAGGCCGGTGTCGATCCAGGCTGGCCATCCAACAAGAGATAAAGCTGGGTGTCATCCGCATATTAGTGACACCCAAGCCCGAAACTCCGCACCAGCTGGGCGAGGGGGTGCATATAGATATTAAATAATAATGGGGAGAGTATCGCTCCCTGCGGCACACCACATACTAGTGGCCTACGGGACGATAACCTCTCCCCAAGCGCCACCCTCTGTCCCCAATCATGGAGAAAGGAGCTTAGCCACTGCAACGCTGTCTCCTGTATCCCGTCATCGGCAAGGCAGTGGGTCAAAATACCATAATTGACCGTATCTTTTCGCTGGGCCTGTAAGACAGAGATGTTCCGCCAGGCATATGGTGGAGGCTAGGTTGGGCACCCACTGGCCACACTAAAGATCTGTCCACCACCCTACATATGAGCCAGGGCTTGAAAAGTAGTATTTTATTGTCACCATCTGAAGAGATGCTGTATTGTATAAAGTTGTTTTAATGTTATTTGTATACTGTTTTATCTGTTTTTGACTGTTATTTATGTAAATTGAAATGTTGTACTCCGCCCTGAGCCTGCCTGGCAGGGAGGGCAGACTAAAAATCTAATATAATAATAATAATAATAAATAATATAATAAAATACTTGTGGGGCACAATTTTATTTGTGGGGAAGAATATCCATTCTGGCTAACATTGTTTTCCTCACCAGTAAACTGAAACTAGACAGCAAAGCACCAGAATAACTGTCAGATTAGAAGTCTTTTAAGATTATGCACAGTTTGAGGCTGATCCTTATGACTTAAGTTTTAACTGCACGTAGCTCAAGTGTTAGTTGCCCACATTCAGCTCCAGCAGCTTAAAATCTTGTTCCCCTGTAGTGGATGGGAGGGCAGCTTTACTTCAGAGGAATAACCATGCTCAGGAGGAGGATTGCTTCTTTACTGCCTTTAAACAATTAAATGGTATATATTTTTAATGTAAACAATTGTTAGAGGAATAGTGTGGAAGATAGGATAGTCACATTGTGGCTTATTTAAAACTAGCAACAAAGCCCGTTGCACTTTAGCTAATAGATGTTTGTTAATTCTTACTGCAACACATCCAATTGCAAAGGATATATTAGTGAAGAAGCTGAAGGAATCATTTTTTGGACAACTTGTCTGCACTGGATCCTTATTTTATTTTATAAAATAAATAGAAGTTCTATTTTATTTTCCATTTTATTTTATTATTTATTTACAAGATTTATAATCTGCCTTTTTACCTCCATCAGGACCACTGGGGCATCTGGTAGATTAAAAATGCATAGTAAGTCATATCTTAAAAGCCACAACAGTGGTTTCTAGAAAATGTACTTCATGTGTGGATTGATTCATGGTCAGGTTGATGTTGAGGAGGAAGATGCTGAAGGCTTGGTGGCATTCCTCCAGTGCTTCTTTGATAAAAATGATAAAAATGTCATCAATTTATTGATGATAAAAATACCATCAATAAATCTCAAGTACAGATGTGTATTAGTGAGTGGGAGCCAAGAAAGTGCTGTTCCAAGTCAGCCACAAAAATGTTGGCATATTGTAGTGCCACGTGAGTGCCCATGGTTGTGCTATTAATTGGAAGGAATAAATCTCCAAGTCTGAGAAGCTAGGCCAGTTGTGGTGTTGTCAGAGATGGTGTCCCTAATACATTGAAGTCCATCTTTGTGGGGGATGTTGGTGTAGACAGACTCGACATCCATCGTTGCCAAAATAGTGTTAATAGGCATTGGAGTTACTGATGGGGTTTTAATGTAATCCAGGGATTACATTAATGTTATCCACAAATATGTGGATAACACCAGCATCATTTCTTATTTAAAAAAAGAGATTTTATTGATTTTCTCATAGCGATGGGGATAGGGGAAAGGGGGGTAGGAAAAGGAGACATAATAGAAAAGTCATAAAGTCTGCTTGAATCAGCATTCTACTTATCTACATATTTCACACTACCAATCATTCGACTGTGATTACTAGTAGCAAGTTACAGAACTGCCTTCATATGGTTACTACATTCAGATCTTTATATTTGTTTTTCATCCAGTTGTAAAAAGGGGTCCATGGGGCAGCAAAATCTTCTTCCATTTGTCCTTTCATTAATGAGGTTAATTTGTCTATTTCTGCATTTCCTATTATCTTCACTATTAATTCCTCCTGCTGAGGTATTATTGGTCATTTCCAATAAAATGCTAGTAGAATTCTTGCCACAGTTACTCCATGTATTATGAAATATTTCTGGTCTTTATCCAGCTCTTCTTGTGTACAGTTTAACAAAAATATCTCAGGTTTAAAGGGAATTGTAATCTGTAAGATTATTTGTAATAATTTATGCACCATTGTCCAAAATTTATGTACCTCTTTGCAAGTCCACCACATATGATAAAATGTTCCTGTATGTTTCCCACATTTCCTGCAATTATTTGACATATTTTTATACATTTTGGCAAGTATATCCGGAGTTAGGTACCATCTATAAAACATCTTATACAAATTCTCTTTAAATGCAACTGACTTAGTTATTTTGACATTCCCTTTCCAAATCTTATTCCATTGCATCGAAACAATGCTGTATCCTAAATTTTGTGTCCATTTAGTCTTATATTCTTCTACCCCCCTCATTTTTCTTCTTCAGCATCATTTCTTCTTAACAGCTGAGTCAGATGGGTCAGTGGAAGGCCTGAACAGATGTTTGAAGTTGAAGAATGTAACGAACTGGATTAGGGCCAACAAACTGAAGCTTAATTTCATCCCTTGAAAACTGTGACCTGGGCACAGTGATCCATGCTCTGAATACATTTAGGTTAGAGCACTGATCTACATGTGGCTGCCTTTGAAAATGGTCCAGAAATTCAATTGGTCCAAAATGCAATAGCCAGGCTATTGTTGGGGGTTGGTTACAGGAATTGTAACACCCTTTGCTGAAAGAACTGTACTGGCTACTAGGGGGGGTGCACTGAGAAAATTTTCATTAGTTTCAAATCTGTGGGTTCTGAATGAACTCCATTCCATTATTGGTTTGTTTCGGGTGGGCTGTTGCTGGTTTGGACCTAATCCATTTGGGATTTTTTTTATCCTGCATTTCGTCCCCATTGCGCACACAAGACAAGTGTAGGCTGTGCATATGCAGATGCACACTGTTCTTTTCAATGAGGGATTGAGGAAATGAGGCTCCAGGGCAGCTGTTTTTGAACACAATGGTACCAAAACCACACAGAACACAGTCCTCCCTCTACATACAACAACAGAATCTGAAGAAGGTGAGTGTCAGCAGGCGCACAGTATGGTGGGAAACTGGTTGGCAGTGGTAACAGCATTGCAGTGGCAGCAAGGCAGTGACCAAGCATGTGAGCACTTCAACCAGTGCAGTGCAGTGACAGTATTAAAAAAAATACTGCTTTTATGTTCCCTTTTTCCTTTTTCAAGTGATAATGCCAATGAATTATTCATTGCATCCTTAAGTTGCATGTTCCTGCCATATTTCCTTGTGCTTTGCTGTTCTGTTCCCATAACGAGGGATGGCTGGAGGCAAATCCTTCTTTTTGTGCTTACTCAGTGTTCTGCTGGAAAACAGGGTATTCTTGCCTTAATCACAGCCAATCTCCTTCATTGACTAAGTATAGGCAGGCAAGCATCGTGATCCCCCCCACACCCAAACATAACTTTTTGTTTCCATAATTTCATTTTGCTATGCGGGCAGGCAGGGGCAGAGTCAGCCAATGGCTTGTAGGCTATGTGGAGACTTGGAGTTTTTTAAATAGGGGGTTTTTTGGCAGATACTGGAGGGAGGTTGCAGAAATCTGAGGAGAAAACTACTTTGGTTGATGTGTAGGTGGGAACTGTTAACTGAGGTTTAATTGGGGGAAACTCATTTGCCATTTACACAGAAAGGAAGAATGACTTCTGAGAGTGAGTTGGTGCTCCTCTCCTTTTGATGACCCAATTAGCAGGGAGACAGTGCCATTGCCTGGGAAACACTGAACAAAAAATGTACTCATGCGAACTGTGCACATGCCCCTTCCTATGAGTGGAGTTAATTGATATAATGCTAAGGGCTCAGTCTCTTCCTTTGGGATCTGATTAGTTGGTCGACTTGCTTTTAAGAATCAAAATGAAACACACAAACTTTTTGTTGCACGGGGGGGGGGACATAACAATTTCGTTTCCTGACTTTGGTTCACCCTTCCGAAACCACTTTTTTTTTGGCTAATTTGATTTGTTTTATGAGCACAAGTCAAAGTTCTGGTTCTTAACTTTAATGCCCAGACTGCCAGTTGAGATTTGCCTCCAAGCACTGATAACTATGCCTCTGCCTTCAAAGGTGAGTTGTGTGGCAAACTAGAGACAGAGTATTTTCTGTGGTGATACCTTGTCTTTGGAATAACCTCCCTCTTCAGACTTGTCTGGTGCCTACTATAATGTCTTTTTGGTGCCAGTCCAAAATGTTTCTTTTCTGTTTTAGCATTTCTTCAACTCTTGATTGGATTCTTGCTAGTTTGAAATCTTTGCAAATTTGCATTTATATACTCCAACCTCTATGTGACAGCCCTTCAAATACTTGAAGAGGGCTATCATATCACCTTTCAGTAGCCTCTTCACCAGGCTAAACATACCCAGCTCCTTCAACCTTTCCTCATAAGACTTGGTCTCCAGACTCCTCATCATTTTTGTTGCCCTCCTCTGGACATTGTCCAGCTTGTCAACATCCTTTTAAAACTGTGGTTCCCCAAGGTGTACACAATATTCCAAATGTGGTCTAACCAGACCAGAGTAAAGTGATCTAGATACTATACTTCTGTTGATACAACCTAAAATCGCATTTGCCTTTTTAGCTACAGCATCACATTGCTGACTCATGTTCAGTGTAGGATCTACTAAGACCTCTACATCCTTTTCACATGTACTTTTGCCAAGACAGGGCTCCTCTATCCTATAAGTGTGAGTTTGATTTTTTCTTACCTAAATGCAGAACTTTACATTTATCTCTGTTGAAATTCATTTTGTTAGTTTTAGCCCAGTTTCCAGCCTGAATCACCTTGAATCTTGTTTCTGTCATCTGCTGCGTTTGCAACTCCTCCCAATTTATTATCATCTACAAATTTCATGAGCATCTCCTCTATTCCTTCATCCAAGTCATTTATAAATATGTTGAACAACACAGGGCCCAGGACAGATCCCAGAGGCACCCCACTAGTCACTCCTCTCCAAGGAGATGAGGAACCATTTACCAGTATTCTTTGGGTACGATCTGTCAACCAGTTACAAGCTCATCTAACAGTAATAGGATCCAAACCATGTTACCAGAATATCATGTGGAACCTTATCAAAAGCCTTACTGAAATTAAGATAAACTACATCCACAGCACTCCCCTGATCCACCAAAGTAGTAACTGTCTCAAAAAGGGAGATAAGGTTAGTCTGACATGACTTGTTCTTGAGAAACCCATGCTGGCTCTTAGTAGTCACAGCAGTCTTTTCTAAATGCTCAAAGACTGATGTTTGATGATTTGTTCCAGGACCTTTCCAGGTATGGACATCAAGCTGATGGGTTGATAATTACCTGGCGCCTCCTTTTTCCCCTTCTTGAAAATGGGGACAACATTTGCCTGCCTCCAATATTCTGGCACCTCACTTGTACCCCAAGAATTCTCAAAGATGATAGACAGAGGCTCTGCAATTGCATCAGCAAGTTTCTTTAGTACCCTAGGGTGCAATTCATCTGGTTCTAAGGTCTTGATTTCATTTAAATAAGCGACGTACCTAGGCTGCAATTTTAGTTCTTCCTTGTGTTCCCTTTTTGCCATGGTGAACACAGTTCCCCTTGCAAGTGAAGACTGAGGCAAAGTAATAATCGAACAGTTCTGCCCTCTCTTTATCACCTGTTAAAATCTTACATTCCTTCCCCACAGTGGGCCTAACATTTTCTTATCCTTTTCCTGCTATGTATGAAAATAACCAAAGAACCCTTTTTTTGTTGTGCTTAGCATCTCTCGCTAGCCTAAGCTCATATTGAGCTTTAGCCTTTCTAACACTCTCTCTGCAAGCACTGGCAAATTTTTTATATTCTTCCTTGGTTATGCTGCCCTCCTTCTATTTCTTAAACGTGTCTTTTTTAATTTTCATATCTTTAGAAAGCTGTTTATGGAGCCACTCTGGCTTCTTTAAGTTTTTCTCATTTTTCTTTCTCATTGGCATAGTTTCTGATTGTGCCTTCAATATCTCACTTTTCAGAAACTCCCACCCACCTTGACCTCCTTTCTTCTTGAGTTTTTCTGACCAAGGGATTCTCCCCTGCATGACTTTAAGCTTGTTAAAATTAGCTTTTTAAGAATCCAACCTATATGTTTATGTTCTGCTTTTCCTTTACCCAAGATCTTAAACTACAAAATTACATGGTCACTACTACCCAGCGTACCCATTACTTTCACCTTATCAACCAGTATCTTCCCTATTGATGAGAATCAAGTCCAAAATAGCAGGCCTCCTTGTTTCTGTCTCAACTTTCTGGAAGATGAAGTCAGTAAGACAAATCAGGAATTTATTAGACCTTATGTTTTTAGCAGAGTTTGACTTCCAGCAGATATCAGGGTGATTGAAATCTCCCATTATGACTGTGTTCCATCTCTTTGAAAAATTTGTAATCTGGTCTAAGAGTATATCATCCAAGTCCTCTGCCTGGTCTGGTGGTCTATAGCATACCCCCACCACAATATCACGAATATTTCTTTCTCCTTTTATTTTTGTCTAGAGGCTGTCTACTGATTTTCCATGTTCAGATTCAGGTATTTCTTCACAAGTATATACATCCTTGACATGTATTTAGGGCTTTTTTTCAGCCAGGACACCATGGAATGGTGTTCTGGCACTTCTTAAAAATACCCACATGACTGGTGGGTATTTGGGCCTGAAATGGCCAGGATCAGGCCACTGCTGGGTGGGAGAGTGCTCTCCTGCCTTGCAGCGGCTGTTCCAGGCTAATTCAGGCCTGATCTGGGCCATTCTGGGCCCATTTTGGCCATTTTGGGCCAATTTCAGCTCAATTTGGGCCCCAAACGGCCAGGATTGGGCTGCTACTGGGCATGAGAAGGTTCTCCCACCCAGAAGCAGCCCATTACAGGCCAATTAGGGCCTGATCCTGGCTGTTTTGGGCCCACTTGTGCCATTTTGGGTCCATTTTGACCCAATTCAGGCCTGAAATGGCCAGGATCTTTGCACATTAGTGTAGAGACATCAGAATCTGGGGTTTATGTGCCTGGAATGCATCATATTTGTCCTTACCTGCTGATCATTAGTGCTCTTATCACCAGTAATCAGTATCATACTAGTTTTGGGTTTTTTTCTCCCTCCCTCACAGGATTTCATTTAAAGCCCTTCTTATCAGACTTGCTAGGCTCCTGACAAACACATTTTTTCCTACCCTGGTGAGGTACAGAGCATCTCCTGACAGAAGTGCTTCATTCTGAAAGCATAGCCTATGGTCCAGGAAACCAAACCTTTCCTGATGACACCATTTGTTTAGCCAGTTGTTTATTTCCAATATTCTACTCTCCCTTCCTAAACCATGGCCCTCAACAGGAAGAAGGATATTTTTATGCTGCTTTTTAATGGCTTGATTTGCTTTTTATATTGAAAATTTATGTTGGTTTTATTGTTTTAAGGTGTTTTTATTTGTAGGCTGCCCCAAGCAGGACTCTGGAGAGGCAACATAAAAATTTCTAAAATAAATAAATCTTCCAAGTTTGGCAGTTTCACTTAAGATCAGAAAGGTTAGAGGAAAGTAATGTGGTACAGCCAGGCAAAGGATGGAATGCAAAAATGGAGACTAAATGCTGTCACTGTATTACAAATTGTATCATGAAGGGATAACATCCAAGCACTGCCGGTGCCAGGGTCTCTGGTGCCTGTGGCAATCCTGCTCCCGTGCATGCGCAGCGCGCACGCGCCACAAACTGCGTGATGATTTCATCGTGCGATGACGTCATCACGCAGCACAAGCTGGGGCATTCGCTGGCAGATGGCTGGGGTGGCGGGCGGAGGCTGTTCTGTGCTCCGCACGCCGCCCCGGCAACAGCTCGTGGCTGCTGCACCTGGCTGGGGGCGTGTGGCGGCAGTGGCGGCAGCAGCACGGGGCTGGCTGGCTGCAGCAGCTGCGGGCCAGCCACGCCAGCTCCGCAGCGCACACCTCTGCCCCCGACACTCCCTCCGGCGCCTCTCCAGAGCCCTCGCGCCTGAGGCCACCACCTACCTGGCCTCTATGGGCGCACCGGCCCTGCATCCAAGGATATTACTTGAAACTTTTTTTGCATCAGGGAACTAGCATTCCCTGCAACTGCACAGATTGAAACAGCCTGGGCAGAGTTATTTGCCCCATTTTGGAACTGCACATCCCATATTCTGTGCACACGCAGCTCCAGAATGGGGCAAATAATTTACCTCCTACAGGGTCATTTAAGCTAGGGAAAATGGTGTGTGTGTAGGGGCAGGGGACAGGAGCCTGTCCTCTCCCTGTGTTGCAGTCCCAGTCTGAATCAGTCCCATTGATTTAGACTGGGGAATTTAAAATGCCATTTCCTGCAGCTGCTGAGTAGCTTCCTCAGATTAAACTGGGGAACCCGGACCTAACTTGTTTTTTAAAAATCTTCTGTTATTTGGCCCTGAGTCTAGCTGCAGTAGAGTATTGGCTAGTATCTGAGGTAGTATCTTCTCTCTTACTAATTGGAAAAGACTTTGGTGATTTTTTTTAAATGTAACTTGGGAACAATAGTAAAGTATATAACTAAAGCGAAAGACGATCCTCCAGAAATCATTAAAATTCTTGAAAAGGCATATGTGATACCCTCCAGAGACATGGACTATATCCCGGATAGCAACAAAAAAGGATCACAGAATTCACTACACTGCCTGCAAAGCCTAGCCATTTAACTTGTGAATATGTTTTGGGCATAAGCCAATGTGATTCAAATGAATGGGAACTGCATAAAAGCACAACTGGGCTTTCTTCTATTTTCCTCCTTGCTCTTGGCACATGTGCCAGAGTCACCTAATCATGCAGTACTGTTTTAATTGGTCAAAGAGCTGCCATGCAAATGTATCAATGCAGACCTTTTAACTCTGACCTACACGGGTATTCATACCCATTCTCACTGTTTAAAAAATAAATCTCTTGCATGTTGCTAATTGCTTATGAATCAATTGGCAGATCTGAATATATCTAGACTGATTTTGCAGTGGTACTGTGTGGTGTTCTTGGTGCACATGTGCTTGTTACCACATATAATGAGGGTAACTTCAGCCTCAGGACTTGCCAAGTCTCCTCCAGCAACTGGCAGCAGCGGTGGCGATCAGTGGGGATGCCGTTTACTTACCTTTTGTCATGGGCCAGCCAGGGCACAGCTAAGTTGAGGGCTCCACAGGAGAAGAGGACTCTTCAGAAGAAGAGGAGTTCTGGGTAGCTAGCCCTGAACCAGGAACCAGCAAGCAAGCTGATGAGCCAGAGGCTCAACTGGACCCACAGGCAGAGCCACCAATACCCTCCAGCCTTGTGGCCACAAGAAAAACTCAGTTGGTTGTTCCCAGCCCTCCAGCATTGCTCACACCCTTGGAGCACTGGAGATGAAGAGCAAGCCTGCAGGAGAGATGCAGTGCCTGCAGATGACATCACTTCCTGTGCAACCCAGAAGCAATAGAATCTTACTGAAGCAATACAGAAGTAATGGCATCCTACAGAATCATTCTCAGTGCAATGCCATTGCTTCCAGTTCATACCAGAAGTAACATCATTGGCGGGCACTGCAGGCAGATTACCACCACTGGTGAGTACCAGGCAAGGCTAGTTCCAAGGGATGAGTCACACAATATGATTTACATAGGTTACATCTGGTTTCCCCACTCTGCCTTTCAGTCAGAAGAGAGTTCCATTTTGTCCAAGGAGGCTTACTCCTAGGTAAATGTACAAAGGATAAACTATTATTTGATTTACTTGTCCTGCCATTGTTGCTCCTTTTTTCCCTCCACTCTGCCTTTCTGGTAGTGCTGTTGATGCCTCTATGATTTAGGCATTTTATCAATGTCTCAGGTATAGATTAATCATTTTTGTGTTTGATCTCTCCTAAGTGATTCCATTTCTTCTACTATTGTTTAAGTGTATTCCTCTTCCAATTTCCAGGAAATCACACATTGTAATTTCTTGCCATTTGGCTGGCATGCCATCACAGAGGACCCTCATTAAAACCATATGTTCTTCAGGAGGGCTTAAAACCATCTACTAAAGGTTTAAAAAATGACACTTAAAGAATCTCTGGGTTCCAGAACATCCTGCCCACACATCTTCTTGGATTGGCTGAGGATTTTTTTGGGTGCAAACAAGTGAGAACATTTAACTTCAGTTCTAATTACATCAAACATTTTGAAAGTATTTCCAAAATCCCAATAGATTGTACAGGCTAGGAAATCGAGATCTGTGCTGCAGGCTAAGATATAACAGAAGAGTTAACATTGCATCCTTACACCACCTGTTTATTCTTCCGTGAGTCAACATTCACCATTCCTGGCTTCAAACTAACCCACAACTTTCTGAAGAGAAGTTTTAAGAGTTGTTTAGACTCAGAACCATGAAAGAAATAGTGGGAAAACATAAGTGTCTGGTCTTCAAAAGACCAGGGTAAACAATGGGTGACCTATTCCTTTTTCTTTGCCTAACCTGGCTGAACTCTGGATTAAGGCAATAAATAGCAATGCAATTGATGCCATTTCTAAGTATAACAGCTCTGCTTCCTCACACCAGGTTTGCCCAGGATTCAAAGGTTTGTCAGGAGGGCAAATAAAAACATCAAATTGGGCTGTTTTAAAGAGAAGGATACTGTGGCTTAGTTAAAAGGTTGGGGGCAACACACAAATTTCCAGGACACTGATCTTCTACAGCAATTTATTCCTGTCTAGCCCGTCACATTTAGAAACTTCAGAACTTTTTGCTTATAACGTGTTTTAGAAAAATGGCCTCTAAAACCTCAGTAAACACCAATTACTTACACATGAGTTATTTGCCCTGGCTTGGATGCTATTGGGAAGCAGGTTTTTTCCTGCTAGCCCACAGCATTGTGGTGCTTCTGTGAACTTTGCAGGTTTTCCTTCTCTTTCCTGCAGTCTTTCTTATACCTCCTTCTTCTGTGATGTTTTGGGGAAGATAACAGCAAAACCAAAGTGGGACAATCTGTGTTTTCATGGGCCTCACCCACATTGGTGCCATTTCCCTTTTCAGTCCTCTGTGGCAGTCATTTCCCCTGCCACTGGAGTTATTTTTAAACCAGCAATTCAATGTCAGTATAGCATTATACCATTATAACAATGCGTCTATCAGTTTCGCTCAATTCTTGGCTTTCATTTTTTTTAAAGTAAGTCTCTCTAACCCATTTCGTTCTAGAGATATTAAAGGAAAAGTATAATGAAAGGGGCTAGAACTAGAGACTTACTTTAAATCCAAATTTTTAGGCCTAGTCCAACACACAGTTAGATGCTCTTTATCCCATTATTTTACACATACCTGTTCAGTTGTGGGCTTTATATATCCGAACCACAGAATTTAGAAAAAAATCACTGCCACAAGATCCTATTGTATTTCTATAACACCAGTTTTAGATTTGGCCCAAGGTCTCCAGCAAGCTGGAATAATCAAGAAGCCAACATACAACTTCTATGTATTGTCGAAGGCTTTCACGGCCGGAGAACGATGGTTGTTGGGGGTTTTCCGGGCTGTATTGCCGTGGTCTTGGCATTGTAGTTCCTGACGTTTCGCCAGCAGCTGTGGCTGGCGAAACGTCAGGAACTACAATGCCAAGACCACGGCAATACAGCCCGGAAAACCCCCAACAACCATACAACTTCTATGCTAGAGTTTACACAACTGATTTTGGTTCCCCAAACCACTTAAGGGAGAAGGAAGCCCTTTGTATGTAGTTTGTCTAAAGAATACAAAATAAGTTTGTCCTAGAACCAAATCTGGACTTCTCAGCAGAAATAGAGAGAGAGAGACATACAAGGAAGTCCTTTCTCATTCATGAAAGAGTTGGTTGGCCAGGAAGAGCCAGAGCAGCCATTCAAGCAAGATGATAATCCAAGGAACAGCTAACCACCACCTACAAGCTTGTCCTGCCTCAGTTTCCTTTTGACTGTGGATCTGGAATAACTTTTAGAACTTAGGGACCATGAACATCCATTCATCAAACAAGGATCAGCTTATTACTTTGATTTGGGATGGTATTTGGTGGCCACCTCAGGATAGTTAAAAGAATGAACAGTATTGTACAATGCATGTCAAACCAAATCAAACTTGAGCAAATATATTCCTAGTCAGTATCTAGGAAAAACACACACGCAACCACATGCTCATACTGATGCTCTCCAAATTGCAACTGTGACACAAATCCATAAATCTTTCGATCTGCAGTTAAGTTCTGCTGCCCAAAGGAGTCACTGAGACTCTTCCAGTAACAAGCACCCTAGCTTACTTCCAGGAGGAAGTCCATGAAGTTATTATGTACATGGTTTATTTGCTATCCCAAACACTTATACAAAGCGACACAATATGAAAGGTATTTACAATGTGCCCATTATCTTATCAAAGCCTCAGGTACAGCTATAAATTGTACACTCCAGCCAGCATGCCTTTCTGGTTTAAATAGCTTCTAAATTTAGAAAACGGACATGGAAAATTCAGAACTTTTTTGCACCCAAGTTATTGCAAAGGCTGCTCATTCCAGGCATGTGTGCAAGGCAAAGTTCAAAATGGCACCTAACACAGGAAATGGCCCTACCAAAGTCAGATTGGGATGTATCTTGCGGCTTTGTTCAGACACTCGAAAGATTTACCAACACAATTCAGCCTATATTTGTGTGGGGAAAATAATGTGTCATCCAGGGGTACTGACACAACTTCCCAGCAGCAATTTCCACTATTATGGCAGCTCATTTTTCAGCCACAATATTCATGTGAATTGCTTGCAGGTAGTTGTGCTGCAGTAAATGATCAGGGTCACATGCTATGTTCTCAGTGTTTATAAGCACAGTCAGAATACAGTTTGTGAAGGAAGTTTGAATATGTCAACTTATTAACAGTTGGTCCACATCAAGCTATGGCGAGATGACCGCAAGAATTCAAGATCTCCCAAGAAGGATCCGCATTAAAATAACAATGTGGTTAGGAAAAAAAGTATTCTATTCCCTGGAATGAATGAAAGTTTCCAGTCCAGCTAGGAGTTATTATAAGCAGTTTCCAAGACCCACATGACTACTACAGTTCACTAGTCATTTAATCAGAATCCTCATATTCTGTAATGGGTATCTGTAGATCTTTGGAGCTACTTGCAGTTTCTATGTAGGAAAAAATGGGTACAGTCATGAGTGGCACAAGTATACAGAAACTATTTTCTCAATGGGAGAGAGATCCCAGATCACTCTATGGAAAGCACTGACAGTGCAATCTTATGAAGGATTCCAGTCCAGTTATTCCAGTTGGTTTCAGTTCTGCACAGGATTGCACTTTGGGTAAGCTTGTATTGGTTTTAATGAAGACAGAGTAGATAATATGTGAGATACAGCCACAGCAAGAGAGAAAAATGCCCACAGAATACAAAAAAAAAATTGATTTTGGAACTTTGGATCAGTAAGTCTGGAAATACCAGATAGTTGCATTGAGACGACTTGGGGTATGGTAGATAGTGTATTTTATGTTACTTGGGGATAGCAGGAATGGAGGGCAATGAGAGGGGTGATGCATATGAATGCTTCAAGACAGGCAGTACAGCAGAGAAAGAGAACTGTGAGAGGAAAACAGAATGACGTGTGGAAAATCAGCAGACCAATATGTAACACAGTGAAGTCCTTTACTGTGGAAACACAAGGTCCTTTTTTCTGATGTGCAAAAAGAACAATTTATGGTTCTGTCAGGTATATGTCTGTGCTTCTGCTTAAATTTCATGAGGTAATGTCTTTGAGGAGGGGGAAGGAGAGTACAGAAGAGTGGTCTCCATCACTTTGAAACAGCTGGATAGTGAAGTCAGTGAGAGAGTTATATTTTCTCCTACTATTCATTATATTTGTGCTGAGTGTTTTACAGGCAATTCTAGGCAAAGTTTCACATTTCTAAGCCCACTGATTGCAATGGACTTTGAAGAGTGCAACTCTGTTTAGGACTGCACTATTAAGTCTAATATTTCCCCCCGACAACGGGCCAAGCTACACATGACGAATGACACTTGAACAGCAAGTGTATTTCTCCCTGTTCACTTGCCCTCCACTCAATCCACTTGCCGTTCAAGTGTCATTTGTCATGTGTAGCTTGGCCCAACATCTGTTGACGCAATAGATATTCAAAGGATACATGTATTTGAGAGTAAAACCAGTTTTGTTTCATAAAAATGTGGCCTAACTTTTATTTAAACTAAAATTATTTGGGTAGCGTGGTAAGCTGCAGTACTGCAGCCCAAGCTCTGCTCACGACCTGAGTTCGATCCTGGCTGAAGCTGGGTTCAGGTAGCCGGCTCAAGATTGACTCAGCCTTCCATCCTTCCGAGGTTGGTAAAATGAGTACCCAGTTTCCTGGGGGTAAAGTGTAGATGACTGGGGAAGGTAATGGCAAACCACCCCGTAAAAAAGTCTGCCAAGAAAACGTCATGATGCAACATCCTCCCATGGGTCAGTAATGACTCAGTGCTTGCACAGGGGACGACCTTTACCTTTTTAGTTAGTAGAACACTCATTTACAATAGTAAAATGATTTTGAATGGTCAGAAGATAAAAAGCTGAAAATAGTGAGTGCGTGTATATGAGCTGTTAACATGCATTGTAGTAGGCCGTATCAGGAAAGACAATGGTTCAATTTAGATCCATTTGTTACTTTGTTAAATAGAGATGTGAGGCTCCTCTGGTGTGGGGTTGCAGCCTGACCTTCCATTATAGTGATGCCAGGGTCTGCCAGGGTCTTGGGGTTGCTTCTTCCTGGTATGGCTGCCTACCAACCACTGTTAAACCTGCCATCATCCTCAAAGGGCTCCTTCTTTAGGCTTCAGATATGGACTAGGGAGAGGCTGGGATTACTTCACCCTTGGAAGTCTTTCTTACTGTCCTGGAAGCTGCTTTTGTTGAGAGAGTTCTCCTGTGTTCTCCTCAGCCAAAGTCCTCCTGAGCTCTCCTTTTATTTCGCTCCCTTCCTGGGAAACATTTAACTCCACCCCAAGGATGAGGCTCAATACCTGGGCCGGGGGCTGCAGCACAGCCTTGCCCCAGCCCTGTCTTCCCCCTCCCCGAGAATGGCCTCCACCTGGCCCCGTCCCTCTCCCTTGTTAGGGCTACTGCCCTTGTCCCCACCCATTAAGATGGGGCTGGGCTGAGACCCTAGTCAGCATCCCGATTGCACAGGAGTGAGCTCCACCTCTGAGCTGCTGAAGGATGCTGCCACTGTCAGCTGCCCTATGGCACCAGCTAATAAGAATAATGGTTAATGGTTGCAGGTCTGGCTGCATCTTTGGAGCCGGAGATGCTGGCAGCATGCCCCACTCTCTGGCAGCCACCTGTCATGGCTCTTCAGGGCACTGCTCATCCTGGCTCTGAATGGCCAGCTTAGGGTTGTCATTCTCCCGGTGGGGGTGGGGGATCCTCCATTCGCAGCCTTTCCCCCCTGCCACCACTCATCCAGCCAGTAGGGGAAAAGGTGTGGGAACAGGTCTCCTGGGGATTGCCCCTGGTATGGCACAATGGTGTCACTCCCAGAAGTAATGACATCGCATAGGCCCTGGGAGTGCTCCCTGGTGACTTTATTCCTGGAGCACCAGGAGCATGTGCATGCTTTGCGCATGCATGAAGACATCCTAAATGTAACTGCAGGATCCTTCCCTCCTGCTGGGACAGTAAGGGGATCTAGCAACCCTAGGCCAGCTAGTGCTGCACTTTGGGCCATTGCTCATCCCAGTGGTGGCCAATTTGCTTCTGGAGACTTCTGAGCTATCGGATCATCCATTGGGATCTACAGGATCCTGGTGAATCTCTTGGGGGGGGTGCAAGGAGTGGACTTTGTGGTGCCAGTTCTGGACAGAGGAATTTCCCCTCAAACAATAATATAGTGAACAGGTTGCATGCTTAAGTGAGCAATCTCCTGCCCTCTGCCTTGGTCCCTCACTGCTGCTCAAAAGGTCAGCAGGAGAAAAATGGGAAGCTGAAATGTTGTGACTCCATGACATCATTGTCAACGGTGTCACTTATACCTTATGGGACACTTGAGGATTCTCCCCCAAATCTTTGGTTTTTACCATAGAGTCTTGGGAAATCCTAGAATGTCCCATACTGCAGTGATGCCACATCTGGAAGTGATGCTGTAATATCACAGGATGCCATTTTGGTAAGTTTCACACTCACACATCCAGTCTCCCAGGGGTTGCCAGCAAAGAGGTGGCAACCTTAGCAACGCTTGGTTTGAATGCCATTGCTTCCCTCCCCCCCCAGCTCCATACCAGCAGCCTGGATGATATCTTAACCTCCATCCCAAAGTGTTCCAAGTCATGTAGTGCCCTTGCACCAGATAGTCATTGCATCAGATAGTCTATGACTCTCCCTGTTCCCCAAATGTAACTACTTATTTCTCAGGAAAAGGTAGCAGGAAGCTTTGTGTGGGACTGTATGTGAAGATGGGGCCCTGTTTATTTTACCTACCTATGTGTAGGCCCTCCAAAAATCCATGGTCTCTACTGAGTTGGGTGTCAAGCAGCAGCCAGCCAGCAGGAGAGCTTCTGCCAGCCACCAGAATTTTAAAAAACAAAGTCCTGTCCATTGGAGAAGCAACAGCCTGCTAAGAGTTTATTTACAGTTAATACTGTTTTTTTCCATCTGCAGCAGACCAGGCAACTTGTCCCTTACCTGTCAACCTGTTACTTAACTACAGTGATCCAAGCAACGGTCATCTCTAGGCTACATTACTGTAACTCACTCTACACGGGGCTGCCCTTGAGCCTGACCTAGAGATTACAGCTGGTGCAAAATGCAGCGGCGTGTGTTAGTACGAAAGTGCCAAATAAGGCGCATATAGCACCGTTCTTACGTGAGCTGCATTGGTTGCCAGTGGAGTACCGGATCAGATTCAAAGTTATGGTATTGACCTATAAGGCCCTGTGTGGACTGGGACCAGTGTATCTACAGGACCGTCTCTCCTCATATATTCCCCAGAGGACACTCTGATCAGGGGACAAACAGCTGTTGGTAGTCCTTGGCCCCAAGGAAGCCCACCTAGCTCCAACTAGAGCCAGGGCCTTTCCGGTCCTGGCTCCCACCTGGTGGAACGCTCTGTCTGCTCAAATCAGGACCCAGCAGGACTTACTTTCTTTTCGCTGGGCCTGCAAGACAGAGTTGTTCCGCCAGGCATATGGCTGAGGCTGGGCCTCCGCCGGCCTGGAAAAATGGGATGTATAAATCTTAACCCTCCCTGTGAAGGCTGTCCACCATCCTGTTTTAAATGTGTTGTTTTTAATGAACATGAATGTTCAATTATATTTTTTATATGTTGTTATCTGCCCTGAGCCCGCTCACGGGGAGGGCGGAATACAAATTTGAAATAAATAAATACTGCTGAGAAAGTAGTTTAGTCCACTTGTACCCTAGGGGGAGCTGTGGTGAATTCTCTAGTGTTTAGGGTTTATTGAATGTTTCTCTTGCAGTTCAACCTACTTCTTGTTGTTTTCTCTCTCTGCTGTGTGTCTGTATGTGTTAGTGCTTGTGCTCTGAAGGCCTCTGTGTTGCATTAATGGCCTGCAGTCAGTTATTGTCTTTTGCAAAAATTCATTGAAAGCAAATTCCAAAGTGTGGATTGGATTATTTCCTGAACACTGCCAACACTGTCTACATTCATTTCATTTTCCTGCTCTTACAGTGACTGATAATATATATTTTTTTTACTTTTCCAATGAAAACTCTGCATTTGCCTTCCTTCTTTATTGTGGTTTGTAGTTTGTTTCCTTTCAGAAAGTGAGGATAGCTTCCATTGCAGCCTTCCCCTGCCATTTTTGTACTTTCATTATTTCCTGTGGGGTGGCTGGAGTCATTTTTCAACCAAATGTCACCAAAACTGCAGCAGAATGTCTTCTGCTTGTCCTTTAAAGAGAGGTGTTTCGTGACTAAACAGCATGGAGTAGTATTTCCATTCTGGAGAGTCACAAGTAAGGCTTGAAAACGGGTTTTTTTCATTACTTTTATGGATCAGGATTTTCATTACACACACCTCTTGTCGGTACATAGCATTGGCAGGAAACAGGCCAGAATACTGTGTTTATATGTAACATGACACCAAAGTTAAGTTTAACTGTAATTAATAAATCAACTTTGGCTCCTGGTCTGAGGCGTCCCAGCAAACTACATTTCATGTAGAAATCTGAGTTTGAACAATTACCTATGGTTAGTTTAATTAAACCATGGTTTTAGCAATATATTTGAAGTAACCTATAGTTTGACATACAGGTGAGGATAAAAGTTTCACTTCTTAGTGGTTTGATAATAGAGATGCTCAAAACTTCCCCAAGGAATTTTACTAGACAATTCATGTCCTACCCTGGTGTTCCTCCAGGGGGCGCTGCTGCAGTAGCAAACCCAGGCTGGAATCAGGAGTGGAACAAGTGGCAATGCCCACCCCTCCCCCACCTTCACATGGCAGGGATCAGGAGCAGAGCAGGAGGCAATGCCCGCCCCTCACATTTACCTGGCCAGGATCAGGAGTGGAGAAGTTGGCAATGTGCACACCCTGCCTTCACCCGGCCGAGATCAAGCAGAGAGCAGAGGGCAATGCCCCCCAACCTTCACCTGGCCAGGATCAGGAGTGGAGGAGGTGGCAATGCAAGCTACCACCTTCACCTGGTTGTGCTCAGGCACAGAGCAGGTGGCAATGCCTGCCCCGGCCTTCACCTGGCTGGGATCAGGTGCAGAGCAGAGGGCAATGCCCACCCCCGCCTTCACCCAGCCAAGATCAGGAGCAGAAAAGGTGGCAATGCCTGCATCCCACCTTCACCCAGCCAGGATCAGGAGCAGAGCAGGTTGCAATACCCATCCCTGTCAGGTTCAGAATGCTTTCTTCTATGTATAACCAAAGAGACTCCATTTTAATTCTTTTAGTATTCTGAGTGCTTCTCTTACAGGTGCCAAGGCGTTCCCTAGCAGCTATGTCACAGACGAGGAATGTTTTGACTACAGCTTTTCCAGCCTTGGGAAACTTTCACTTTCTCAGCCTCAAGCGGCTTGTTTTGAGAACTTGGGGGGAGGTTGGGGCCTGCTGGGGTTTGATACTCTGTACCTTATTCTCTGCCTATCATTCGTAACAATACACGTGTACCAGCCAGGATATTGAATCTTGGCCAGTGGACTATAATGGTTGCCTTTTTCAGTAAATCTTTTGAAAACAACGGACTCTTGTCTGATTGCAGAAAGTAGTCTGGATCACAACTATTATTTAGCCACAGATCTGACAGTCCCCACCTTCACCTGGCTGGGATCAGGAGCAGAGCAAATGGCAATGTCCACCCCCTACATTCACCCGGCCAGGATCAGGAGTGGAGCAGGTGGCAATGCCCACCCCCATCTTCATCCGGCCAGGATCAGGAGCAGAGGAGGTGGCAATGCCCACCCCCCCCCCCCGCCTTCACTCAGCCAGGATCAGGAGTGGAGCAGGTGGCAATGCCTGCCCCCATCTTCAACTAGCTGGGATCAGGAGCAGAGCAGGTGATTATGCCCACCCCCTGTCTTCACCCGGAGAGGATCACACATGGAGCAGATGACAATGCTAGCTCCCTCTTCACCAGGCTGGGATCAGGAGCAGAGCAGCTGACAATGCCAACCTCCCTTCACCTGGCCGGGATCAGGTGCAGAGGAGGAGGCAATGCCAGCCTGTCCCCCTCCTCTTTCTGTAGTCCAGTGTATTTTTTCCCACTTTGTTGCTAGTAATAATAATAACTGAGCTTATATATTGCTCTTCTAGATGTATTAGTGCCACACTTAGAGCAGTTAACAAAAGTCATTGCTATTATTATCCCCACAATACAGATGGGTAGCTTGAGCTGAGACGTATGGCTTAACAAAGGCTACCTGCAGAGCTCATGACAGTAGTGGGAGTCAGACCAGCAGAGTGCTGATTCACAGCACTACCACTTAACCAGTATGCTGCAGCATAAAACTCTTCAGTTCCTCTCAAATTCCATATGTGGTTTGACTGAATATTACTATTTAACATTTGTTTACCAACAGTGTATTAGAAATCAAGTGGTAAAAGAGATGTGCCACTACATACAGCTGCGATACTGAGGTTTTATTCAATTGCTGGATCCAAACAGAAAATGAGTTCAAAGATTTGAACCATGCAAGCCTGCTGTCTCTCAGCACTGGGCACATAAAGGTACACAAACAGAACTTAACTGGACACACACAGGTACACAAACAGAAGCATGGGGAAACACAGTTTTCAAGCAATAGCAGGAATAATCTTAGAAATTCTGGGGCAATGGGTAAACGTTCAGGAGGAGGCCCCACAATCACTGCCGCCATCCCCTGTGTCCCCCTCCCCTGGCAGGGCCACCTGCTTCCAGGGACAAGCAAAGGGCAGCCTTTGCCCTGTGTAAGGTGGGTGGAAACCATCACTGTGAGCTGTCCAAGCTGTAGACTGGGCAGATGCAAGTGTCCACAGAAATGGGGCAGGCATGAGTGGCTGTTGCCACAAGAGACCAGCCTGGTCCTGATCTTCTCCTCCCCCACCAAGGTGGAGTGGGGCCATGGGGGCAGTTGTCCTGTTTACCAGTTGACTAAGACTGTCTGAGGAATTGCCAATGCATGCAAGATCCTTAATACTGAAAGAGGTGCTGCTTACAAACCAGTTTGTGCAGGCACACAAATCTATTTCCAAATAACCAATATATGCCTGACAGTTCTGTGAACTGGCCTTGAGTTGGTGAAGTCAATGGGAGGGATTCTTTGACTTCATCAAGTGGCACTCCAACTTATTTACTTGCAAGTAAGTCTCACTGAAAACAAAGGCCGTTCCACAGTGAAACATACTGCCAAATAAATGGGTTTAAGACCATGGTGCCAGATTGCTTTGTGATCTAAGCAGAATTTCAACCTTGATTAACTCAGTTTTAAGCCAATTAGTCAAAGTAATTAAACACACTGAATCTGAAATTTAACTTTAATTAAAATGCAAAGGAAACAAATTAATCTATGTCAAAATCTGCTCATGCTTTCAAAGAGGAGCAAATTTGAATGTGGGTATTCATCAAAGAAAAAGAATACTGTTTAACCTCATTTATTCAGACCTCCCATAGCCAACCTTCAGTCTACTTCATCACCTCCCCTATTCTAGACACAAATTTCATGCTCCCTGAAGTGTTCTTACAAAAAAGCCTGTACTGTACTTGAACTAGATTAATCAACTCTGAGATCCCTATTTGTATCAAAGCTGGCCAGTACAGTTCCTGTGTTTTGCAGTGATTTTCTAGTTTATCACTTACAAAAGTTGTGATATATTATCCTCTATTTATATCCTCCCCGCCCGCCCCCAGAAAACAACCCCCTAAACCCTGCTCCTTTTATTCCATCAATTCCACACCCAACTGCTTTTTATCCATTTCTCTTTTTAAAACAGAGTTGGCTGTAAAATTCGTACTTCCCTTGTTATCACCACAGCATAAGATAAATGAGAAGGAGGTTTTGCATACTTAGATCACTTTGCATGTACATGACAAACAGAAGAGTCTCCTACAGAAATCTGAATTTCAGCACTGCTGCCCAACTCGCCTGCCCACCCAGGAGCCTGAGGACATGATCTTCTTTACCTCTTTACCTTTCTTGAGCCAGTTTGGTGTAGTGGTTAAGAGAGCGGGACTCTAATCTGGAGAACTGGGTTTGATTCCCCACTCCTCCACTTGAAGACAGCTGGGTGACCTTGAGTCAGTCAATCACAGCTTCTAGGAGCTCTCTCAGCCCCACTCACCTCATGGGGTGATTGTTGTGGGAATAGTAATGGCATACTTCGTAAACCGCTTTGAGTGGGTGTTAAGTTGTCCTGAAAGGTGGTATATAAATCAAATGTTGTTGTTGTTGTTATTGGATCCAATTCTTTGATTATAGTTCTATGCTGATTTTAATTTCCAATGCTTTGAATGTGTGTGTGCGGGGGGAATATTGTGTAACTATTAATATGAAAACAAACCATGAATATGCTCTCTATTAAGGGTTCAGTCACATGAGCCAAAGTAAGGTAAATGTACTGAGGGAGTGTGATCTGAGATGAGGCATGCAAAAACAGCAGTTGTGCAGTGGCTTCACTGTGACCCAAGTCCTGTTTTTTTTTAATTTAAAGTAGCTGAACACTTGGATCATTGTTAACCAAGAAGACACAATTTATTCAGACAGCAGAATTAGGTTGACGAATCTGTGCATGGGCTGTATCACTTCAGATTTCAGGTGAGGGGTATAATGTACGAATGCTCCTTTGTGTGTGTATTACAACAGATTTTCAGACAACGTAGAACAGTTCCCCAGTAGAAAATGGCTGCTTTGAACTATGGCATCACATCCCTGCTTGACTATGGCATCTCATCCCTCCTGAGGTAGCCTCCACCCCCAGGCTCCGTCCTCAAATATCCAGGAATTTCCCAACATGGAGTAGGCAACTCTAGATTTATCACAGCTTTCTGCTGGACATGACTTTTTTGTGTTCAGGGAGGGGTTTTTCCCCTGTGAGGAACCAATTATACGGTCACCCCTCCACATGCATAAGTTCTACAGTAGAAGAACAACTTTATAATCTGACCATTCATTTCATAAATAAGCTTTTTAAAAAACCTTTCTGTACTGAAAACTAGGAGTGTGACTTCATACTGAAGCAACTGCATGATGGTACAGGGTTGCTAACTGGAGGCTGGCAATCAGTGGGAGACTCGTTGGGAGGGTGATGTCACTGGTTACATGGTAACATCACTTTTGGTGCAACCTGGAAGGGATGTCATTGCTTAGGGGCTCACTTTAGCATTCACCAGAATTCTGTGGTTTAACCATGACGTTTCTAGTGAATGCTAGAGCATCACTTGATGCAGTGAAGTCATTTGTAGGTCATGCTGGAAGTAACATCCCCCCTTGATGTGATGCAGTCCCCCTCCCAAACCATGGCGGGCAAAGCTGGGGGACAAAGGGTGAAGGTCTTACCATGTAGCCTAGGAGACCTAACCCTGTATCTGCCAATATGCTGATGTGATTTAGGAAGCAAGTGTGGCCACATTTCCTTCCTGGTTGAAGAAGCTTCCTATAAAAAGGTTTGTGGAGCAGAAAGGGTAAAAAGAAAAAGTGAAGCAAGCAGTATCTCTGTTTAATAATACTGTTGCAGTTACTTTTGTGCATATAATTGTGTATTTAGTCTATTCAAAGGGAAGTAAAAGTTGCTTGGAATTTGATCTTGAATCCAACACGTTTATAAGACATTCACCACATACCATCTCTTCCTGTGTACTTACAAATAGCATCTAAATCTAGTTTCAGGAGTAATGAGGCTCATACTTAGGATGAACGGAAAAACAGTAGTGGGTTAATGAATGTTGAAAGTATCTACTCTGAACTATAACTATGGTAAATAGAATAAATATGTAGTCTCAGGAAAGGAGCAGGAGAGACAGTATACAGTAGTTGCACATGCTCAATGATATTTTATTAACTTTCACACTTTCCTTCTCTGATAGCAAGATGGTGGAAGAGCAGCCATTTTCTTTTGAAGCAAATGCTGCTGAAAATCAAAGGAGAATATGTATGTCCTATATAGGGTGGTGGAACAGCATGGTACAGCCCAATTTCATCAGATCTTGGAAGCTAATCAGGGTCAGTACTTGGATTTCTCTTTCATTTCTCTTCAAAATCAAGATAATTTTGTAATTTCAGCCCTTGTTGTTGTTTTATGTTACACACCCCAGAGGGAGGGGGGACCTGGCATTTACCTTCTGCCTTCCACTTGTCTCTCTTTGCGTACGTGCTTACAGCTCTTGTGTGATGGCATCACTTTCGGGAAGTGACATTGTTGCGCAGGCTGCGCGCGTGTTCCTGTGCTTTGTGTGGGCTAATTTTGGTCCATTTGGGCCACTTCAAGAACAGATGTTGTTGCGCCCCAGGGAGTGAGCATGCCATGCATGTTCCCAGGGTACTTGCCGGTGATGGGGGGCTTGCTACCAGGGGGCTTGCTACCTCCAGCCAATTGCTGGCAGATCAGTGGGCAAAGGGGCAAACCCTTGGGAGTTTGCCCACCGTTGGTGGGCACCTGTGAACCCTATAGAGTGGTGTTCTAGACTAGCAGGAAGTCAGGAGGCCTAGAAAATGTAGATTTCGAGTCTTCTTGGTCTGTAGATGAGAGCTTCTTCAAACTACACCAACATAGACCAGGACTGGAAGAAAAAGACTGTTGCTTCATTTGGGTTTCATGTTCTGTTTTTTTTCTAGAAGGGACAATATCAGCTTCCAGCATTAAAAGTGGACATAGCAGCGAATATATGGGAATCTCTTACATAACCACAATCTAGAAGCCTGTGGAAGAATAAATAAGCATCCTGAAATAATGACACCCAACACTTTATGTCGGGTTTGCATCTAGGGTCATAGAAGTTAATGGGAATGTCAATCACTATTCTTTTCCAGTCTATATTTTCTTGTGGTATGATTTCCTCTCTGTACCCATTTGCAAGGGTGAGAAGACTTTCTGGCTCCCGTGGGTTTCTCCACAGCAGGCCAGTCTATTATTGTTAGTGGAGCAGCGAACTAACTCACAATGCAGTCCTAAGCAGAGTTACTCGGTTTAATACTTCTCTGTCATTTAAGGAACTTCTTCTGTCCCAGCCCATTGTGATTAGCAACCCTAGCATCTCCCTTCAAAGTGTTCGTTTGCCACCTTTTGGTTTGCTGAGGGAGGGACGCCCACTACAAACTGTTCCTTTTTAAAAGTTGGCAAGATTCTAAATAAGAAGAATGTTACATAACAGTTTTTATGGTTGCCTTGTAAATGATTTTCCTGACCCATAGCAAAAGGGCTTTGGAATGATATTAACAAATGTTAGTATTTGTTTTTTATGTTGACTATCATATTCCCAGCAGCCTTATAACATACCCAGTTGGGTCTGCTGCGTTCACTCACAAGAACGGGTCACACAGGCACAAATGCCATTAATTCCTAACAGTATTTCTAACAAAAGGCATGTGTTTGTGAGTGGCATGTATTCTCTTCAGTCCTGTGTCAAAAAATGACATGTTATTTGACCACATATATTTTATTTGTTTTTTAAAAGCATAGTTAGATAATTTAGAGCAAACAGGATTCTCTTCCAGAATGTATTGCGAAATAGGCTGCAAGGCTCAATCATATAATCACAGTGAACTAAAACTAGGATAGGAAGCCTAAAAAAATAGCCATTCTATGAAATGGTTGACAGTTGCATCCCATCACTTACAAGGAGGGGTGTATACTTCAAAAACTTTAGATTTAATTTTGGAACTAAATTTTAGGGAGGATGTGCTTTTTGTTATCTTGGTGTTTCTGGACCCTTGTTTCTTTTCCAGGATTTTTTACTGGTACTTCTTTAGGTCCTAAAAATTCAGAATTCCACCCCCATTTCCTCCTTGAGCCAGGAAGAGTGGGGAGGGGGAGGAAGTTTGCCCGACTCAACAGCTGTTAGAGAGTGTCTCACATCTCTTTAAACTATTTATTTCAAACAAGGCTTACAGTATAAAACAGAAACAATCATAAAATTACATCAAAAACACAGTTAAAAACTGCCCATACATTAAAAAGTGTCTAAACAAAAGCCATTCTATATAAAAGAAAAAATCTTCAACTGCCTCCTGAAGTTACAGAATGATTAGGACAAGTACACTTCCCTGGGGAGATTGTTCCCTGTTTGTGGGTCTGCCACCAAAAAGACCCTCTCTTGTGTATCCACTAACCAAGTTTCTCTGGTTGATGGGACAGTCAGGAGGGCCTCACCATATAATCTTAACTCCTGGGCAAGAATGTATGGGAGGAGATGGTCCTTCAGATACTCTGGTCCCAAGTCATGTATGGCTTGAAAAGATAGGACCAATACTTTGAACTGGGCTTGGTAGTGGTAACTATGCCCTCTAGGGTACTTGGTGATGTATCTGCATAGGCCTGGCTGGTGGGGAGATGGTGTTGCTGTTTTCTACTGTGATTCTATTGCCCTGGCTCAATGCCCTGCCCTGGATTTGGCCAGTTTTGAGTGTGTATTTGGTTTTGGGAGTGCAAGACAGAATTGAAATTCTGTTGTTGTACTGCCCACCCTGCCGCCTAACCATCTCTTTGCCAGAGCTGGTAGAGGTCCTCCTCCTTGCCAGAGGCGCGAGCCTATGTCGCAAGCTATAGGGCTCTTGGCCTGTGGCTCTTAGCCTGGGGATCTGCCTAGGGGACCTGAAACTCTGCTGGTATACTGGTTCTGCTGGTACTCTAGGTATATATTTGGAAGGCAATCATGTCTACTGAAGCCCCTTTCGCAGTCACCTGCATGGAGTGTGCCATGTTTGTTTTCCTCCCAGAAGAGAAGACAGAGTTCACTTGCCAGAAGTGTAAGCTGGTCAGAGTTTTGGAAGAAAAGGTTCAGAGCCTGGAGGAGAGGATCACCACCCTTCAGGAGATCAAGGAGGGAGAGGATTTTATTGACAACAGCCTGGGGGCTCTGCACAGCCAAGAAGAGGAAAGTCAAGGAGGAGAAGAAAGAGTTGATTTCCCTTCTGAGCCTCCTCTCAGATCTACGGTACAAACCCAAAGACGTCAACGAAGAAGATGCTCTGGTCCACTTGAGCTCAAGAATCGTTTTGAAGTGCTAGAGATGGTGACGGAGATGAGAGTGGAAGGAGAACAGCAAAGATCTGGAAGAGGGTGTGCAGAAGACATGGGGCCACATGGAAGTGGAAAAAAACGGAAGGTGGTAGTCGTCGGGGACTCTTTGCTCAGGGGTATGGAACGCCATGTCTCTGGGCCAGATCCCATGTTCCGAGAGGTGTGATGCTTGCCGGGGGCCAGAATTCAGGATATTACCGACTGGCTGCCGAAACTCATCAAGCCTGCTGATAAGTACCTGTTTGTGCTGATTCATGTGGGAACGAACGACACGGCTGCGAATACTGTTGCAAGAATTAAAGAGGATTATGAAGCTCTTGGAAGGCAGTTGAAGACATTGGGGGCTCAGGTGGTATTCTCTTCTATCCTTCTAGTCACAGGAAGAGGAACACACAGGGAGCGGACCATACTTGAGGTGAATCGTTGGCTGAGTTGGTGGTGCCGGCAGGAGCCCTTTGGGTTCTGGAACCATGGGATAGGTTTTCTTAGAGAAGGCCTTCTAGCACATGATGGGCTTCACCTCTCAAGGGCAGGGAAGAAAACGTTTGGAACAAACCTGGAGAACTTCATCAGGAGAGCTTTAAACTGATGCCTCAAGGGGAAGGGGACGATCAACATGGTGATTTCAATGACAAAGTGAAAACAGTGGGGACCCACCTGGGTAGGAAAGGTCAAACAAAGGTACAAGGCTACAAGTGTCTATATACCAATGCCCAAAGTATGGGCAATAAGAAAGGAGAGCTTGAGCTTCTATTACAAACAGAGGGCTACGATATAGTAGGAATTACTGAGACTTGGTGGGATGATTCCCATGACTGGAATGTGCTAGTGGATGGGTATGAGTTGTTCAAGAAAAACCAGAAGGGTAGAAGAGGAGGTGGAGTGGCGTTGTATGTGAGGAGATGGCTTGATTGTCAAGAAGTTATGGATAGGGATGTGCGTTTCGGCATTCAGAATGCCAAAAGAATGCCGAAACAAAAGTGTTTCGGCTTCTTTCGGGGAATGCCGAAACGTTTCGGGGAATGCCGAAACGTTTCGGGTAGCCGAAAGAAAAAAGCCGAAACGTTTCGGGATTCTTTCGGCTTTCTTTCGGCTTTTCTATGGGAAAATGCCTCCGTCTTCCAGGACGCCTGGAGGAGGCATTTTCCCACCGAATAAGCCCAAAATTGGTGGGGACCTTCCGCTAACCCTTCTCTAACAACCACCCAAGTTTCAGACAGATTGGACTTTGGGGGGCCATGTTATGGCCCCCCAAAGCAGGTCCCCCCATCCTCCCATAAGAAAGCGAAGGAGCAGCATATTGTTAGCATGCTGCTGCTGATCTTTCTTCATTATTTCCTATGGGGAAAAAATGAAGAGGCAGGCTTCCTTTGCCAGGGGTGGCATTTTGCATGCAAAATGCCCCCCAGCCCTCAGGGGCCCTTCTCACACCCCTCCTCCCACCCCCCACCAAGGCTCAGCCTGCTCCCACTTGGGGGGGCCATTTCATGGCCTCCCCAAGTAGGTGCTCTAATCTCTACCACTGACAGCTGGGGGAGGCTTGTGTTGCCAGGGGTGGCATTTTGCATGCAAAATGCCCCCCAACCCTCTGGGGCCCTTCTCCCACCCCTCCTCCCACCCCCCACCAAGGCTCAGCCTGCTCCCACTTGGGGGGGGCATTTCATGGCCTCCCCAAGTAGGTGCTCTGCTCTCATCTCTACCACTGACAGCTGGGGGAGGCTTGTGTTGCCAGGGGTGGCATTTTGCATGCAAAATGCCCCCCAGCCCTCTGGGGCCCTTCTCCCACCCTTCCTCCCACCCCCCACCAAGGCTCAGACTGCTCCCACTTGGGGGGGCCATTTCATGGCATCCCCAAGTAGGTCCTCTCAGCCCCTAAAGTCCACCCCTTACAGCCCCACACAAACCCAATTCCCCCCCAGCTGCCACACACAGACCCAAATCCCCACATTAGCCCCTCACAGACCCAAATCCACCCCCACCTGCCCCACACCCATAACCCCAGGAACAGGCTGGCAAAGGCCAGCCCTCTCCCTTTGTTCCCTATGCTGGGAACTTCTAAACTCTCTTTCCCTAGGCAATTCTGCACAGCCCAGGGGTGCCACAATGGTGGGCACACTTCTGAGTGCCAGCTGGTCCCTGTGAAAGAGCACCTGAACCACAGACACCCTCCCTCAAATTCCCCCACCACCTACAGAGATGGCTGGCCAGCCAGCCCCATTGTTCCCTATGATGGGAACCAACTGCACAACAAAGAATAAAACAAGAACAACACAAAATAAAGTTTTAAATTTTTTTTTCTCCCTTCCAAAGTACAAGTAGGCAAAGCATTATGACACATTACACCAGCAGTCCCCCACACAGAAAAATAACACAACTCACTTAACATCAGAGAATCACAAAGCATGATTCCTGTCAAAAACACTTTATTTCTTGAACAGCTTTAGGTTACACAGCAGGGGGGAACACCAAAGGGCATGGCAGCACTATCTTACACAAAAATAACACAACTCACTTAACATCAGAGAATCACAAAAACACAATTCCTGTCAAAAACACTTTATTTCTTGAACAGCTTTAGGTTACACAGCAGGGGGGAACACCAAAGGGCATGGCAGCACTATCTTACACAAAAATAACACAACTCACTTAACATCAGAGAATCACAAAAGCACAATTCCTGTCAAAAACACTTTATTTCTTGAACTGCTTTAGGCTACACAGCAGGGGGGGGTACACCAAAGGGCATGGAAGCAGTATCTTACACAAAAATAACACAACTCACTTCACATTAAAGAATCACCCCAAAAATAGCTGTCAAAAGCACTTTATTTCTGTAACTGCTTTAGGTTACACAGTAGGAAGGCACCGCAGAGCAGGAAAGCAGTGTACTACGCAAAAATAACACAACTCACTTCACATCAGAGAATCACACAAACACAATTGCTGTCAAAAACGGTGAAGTGGGTTGTATTATTTTTTGTAGTACATTGCTATCATGCCCTGTTGTGCCCTCCTACTGTGTAACCTAAAGCTGTTCAAGAAATAAAGTGTTTTTGCCAGGAATTGTGTTTTTGTGATTCTCTGATGTTAAGTGAGTTGTGTTATTTTTGTGTAAGATAGTGCTGCCATGCCCTTTGGTGTTCCCCCCTGCTGTGTAACCTAAAGCTGTTCAAGAAATAAAGTGTTTTTGACAGGAATTGTGTTTTGTGATTCTCTGATGTTAAGTGAGTTGTGTTATTTTTGTGTAAGACAGTGCTGCCATGCCCTTTGGTGTTCCCCCCTGCTGTGTAACCTAAAGCTGTTCAAGAAATAAAGTGTTTTTGACAGGAATCATGCTTTGTGATTCTCTGATGTTAAGTGAGTTGTGTTATTTTTGTGTAAGACAGTGCTGCCATGCCCTTTGGTGTTCCCCCCTGCTGTGTAACCTAAAGCTGTTCAAGAAATAAAGTGTTTTTGACAGGAATCATGCTTTGTGATTCTCTGATGTTAAGTGAGTTGTGTTATTTTTGTGTAAGATAGTGCTGCCATGCCCTTTGGTGTTCCCCCCTGCTGTGTAACCTAAAGCTGTTCAAGAAATAAAGTGTTTTTGACAGGAATTGTGTTTTGTGATTCTCTGATGTTAAGTGAGTTGTGTTATTTTTGTGTAAGACAGTGCTGCCATGCCCTTTGGTGTTCCCCCCTGCTGTGTAACCTAAAGCTGTTCAAGAAATAAAGTGTTTTTGACAGGAATCATGCTTTGTGATTCTCTGATGTTAAGTGAGTTGTGTTATTTTTGTGTAAGATAGTGCTGCCATGCCCTTTGGTGTTCCCCCCTGCTGTGTAACCTAAAGCTGTTCAAGAAATAAAGTGTTTTTGACAGGAATTGTGTTTTGTGATTCTCTGATGTTAAGTGAGTTGTGTTATTTTTGTGTAAGACAGTGCTGCCATGCCCTTTGGTGTTCCCCCCTGCTGTGTAACCTAAAGCTGTTCAAGAAATAAAGTGTTTTTGACAGGAATCATGCTTTGTGATTCTCTGATGTTAAGTGAGTTGTGTTATTTTTGTGTAAGATAGTGCTGCCATGCCCTTTGGTGTTCCCCCCTGCTGTGTAACCTAAAGCTGTTCAAGAAATAAAGTGTTTTTGACAGGAATCATGCTTTGTGATTCTCTGATGTTAAGTGAGTTTTGTTTTAATTTTTCTGTGTGGGGGACTGCTGGTGTAATGTGTCATAATGCTTTGCCTACTTGTACTTTGGAAGGGAGAAAATAATTTTTTAAAAACTTTATTTTGTGTTGTTCTTGTTTTATTCTTTGTTGTGCAGTTGGTTCCCATCATAGGGAACAATGGGGCTGGCTGGCCAGCCATCTCTGTAGGTGGTGGGGGAATTTGAGGGAGGGTGTCTGTGGTTCAGGTGCTCTTTCACAGGGACCAGCTGGCACTCAGAAGTGTGCCCACCATTGTGGCACCCCTGGGCTGTGCAGAATTGCCCAGGGAAAGAGAGTTTAGAAGTTCCCAGCATAGGGAACAAAGGGAGAGGGCTGGCCTTTGCCAGCCTGTTCCTGGGGTTATGGGTGTAGGGCAGGTGGGGGTGGATTTGGGTCTGTGAGGGGCTAATGTGGGGATTTGGGTCTGTGTGTGGCAGCTGGGGGGGAATTGGGTTTGTGTGGGGCTGTAAGGGGTGGACTTTAGGGGCTGAGAGGACCTACTTGGGGATGCCATGAAATGGCCCCCCCAAGTGGGAGCAGTCTGAGCCTTGGTGGGGGGTGGGAGGAAGGGTGGGAGAAGGGCCCCAGAGGGCTGGGGGGCATTTTGCATGCAAAATGCCACCCCTGGCAACACAAGCCTCCCCCAGCTGTCAGTGGTAGAGATGAGAGCAGAGCACCTACTTGGGGAGGCTATGAAATGCCCCCCCAAGTGGGAGCAGGCTGAGCCTTGGTGGGGGGTGGGAGGAGGGGTGGGAGAAGGGCCCCAGAGGGTTGGGGGGCATTTTGCATGCAAAATGCCACCCCTGGCAACACAAGCCTCCCCCAGCTGTCAGTGGTAGAGATTAGAGCACCTACTTGGGGAGGCCATGAAATGGCCCCCCCAAGTGGGAGCAGGCTGAGCCTTGGTGGGGGGTGGGAGGAGGGGTGGGAGAAGGGCCCCTGAGGGCTGGGGGGCATTTTGCATGCAAAATGCCACCCCTGGCAAAGGAAGCCTGCCTCTTCATTTTTTCCCCATAGGAAATAATGAAGAAAGATCAGCAGCAGCATGCTAACAATATGCTGCTCCTTCGCTTTCTTATGGGAGGATGGGGGGACCTGCTTTGGGGGGCCATAACATGGCCCCCCAAAGTCCAATCTGTCTGAAACTTGGGTGGTTGTTAGAGAAGGGTTAACGGAAGGTCCCCACCAATATTGGGCTTATTCGGTGGGAAAATGCCTCCTCCAGGCGTCCTGGAAGACGGAGGCATTTTCCCATAGAAAAAAGCCGAAAGAATGCCGAAATAATGCCGAAAGAATCCCGAAAGTCGAAAGCCGAAAGAGATTCTTGTTTCGGCTTTCGGCTTTAACGATAGAGAATCTTCTTTCGGCTTTCTACTTTCGGCTATAGCCGAAAATTTTTGGCTTGCACACCCCTAGTTATGGAGAATGGGGCGGACAGCCCAGTGGAAAGCATATGGGTAGAAATAAGGGGAGGAAGGACAAAGGGTATTATTGTTGGAGTCTGCTACAGACCACCTGACCAGCGAGAAGAAACGGATGCTGCCCTCTTTGAACAGATTGGTAGAGTATCCAGACATCAGAACCTTGTAATTATGGGTGACTTCAACTTCCCTGATGTGTGCTGGGAGACAGGCTCAGCAAAGCGTCATGAATCACGCAATTTCCTGACCTGCCTGGCCGATAACTTCCTTTTTCAAAAGGTGGAGGAAGCTACAAGGGGCTCGGCCATACTAGACTTGATATTAACCAACAGGTAGATGAGATGAAGGTGGTGGGGACCTTAGGGGGAAGTGGCCATGTCCTCCTTGAGTTCCAGTTGCTGTAGGGGGCCAAGGAAGTTCATAGCCAGACTCGTAGGTTAGATTTTCGTAGGGCCAACTTTGATGAACTCAGAGGCTTGATAAGAGTCATTCCGTGGGGGAGTGTGCTGGAAGGGAAAGGAGAAAGTGAAGGGTGGGCCCTTCTCAAACACGAGCTTTTGCAAGCTCAAGCCCTCACTATCCCAGCAAGACGGAAACATGGTAAGGGCTCCAAGAAACCGATGTGGATGTACAGAGAGCTCCAGAATAAGCTAAGGGAGAAAAAGGAAATGTTCAGAAATGGAGAGAAGGACAGACCTCTAAAGAGGAGTATATGAGGGTTACTAGGTACTGCAGATCAGCCATCAGAGAGGCCAAAGCTCAATACGAGCTGGGTCTGGCCAGGAGGGCTTGCTACAATAAGAAAAACTTCTACAGATATGTGAGAAGCAAGGACCGCTGTTGGGAGTAGATGGAGAAACTCTGATGCAGGACAGAGAAAAAGCAAACAGGCTTAATGACTTTTTTGCCTCTGTTTTCTCCCTGAAGAACTCAGGCACATCTAGAGATAGTAGAAAATGTGGCAGGACACCTGAGTGGCTAATTGACATTGACAGAGAGGTTGTGGAGAGGCATCTGGCTGCACTGGATGAATACAAATCTCCTGGGCTGGATGGGGTGCACCCAAGAGTGCTCAAAGAACTTTCTAGAGAACTTGCAGAACCCTTGTCCATCATCTTCAAGGCCTCCTGGAGGAGTGGGGATGTGCCACAAGATTGGAGAAGAGCAAATGTTATCCCAATCTTTAAGAAAGGGAAGAAGCATGACCCGGGAAACTACAGGCCGGTCAGTCTGACTTCTGTTGCTGGGAAGATATTAGAACAGATTTTAAAGGGATCAATCTGTAAGCATCTGAAGGACCGCTCAGTGATCCGAGGAAGTCAGCATGGTTTTGTTCCTAATGTCAGGTCCAGAGTGCTTTCTTGTATGCCTTTGCTTAACCGACTCCATTTTTAATCCTTTCAGTGTTTAAGTGCTCTCTTCACAGGTGCCAAGGTTCCCAGGCAGCTATCTCACAGAAAAGGATTGTTTTGGCTACCGATGTTCCACCATGAACCGGCCTTGAGGAACTTTCGCTCTCCTAACTTCAAAGGGGTTGTTTTGAGAACTGTGGGGGGAGGTTGGGCCTGCTGTGATCTGTTACTTTGTACCTCATGCTTTGCCTGTCATTGGTAACAATGCATATGTACCATCCTGAATATTGTATTCAGGCTAGTGGACTATAATGAACTAATTCTTCAGTAAAAGCCTTTTGGAAACAATGGACTGTTGTCTAATTGCAGAAGGTAGTCTGGAGTAAGGACATTATCTAGCCACAGTTCTGACATTTTGTTACCAATCCTAAGCCGGATCAGACGGACTCCAAAGCTGTCCCAGTCAGGGATCCTTTGTTTGACCCATATGCCTCTCCCGGCTCTCAAGGTTTGGAACCTCAAGAACCTGTGCCGCGAGGAAACAGCTCCTCAGTTACAATGCTTTATACCCTCGCTCCCAGCAGTGCTGATACTCGGCCTAGGGCTACAGCCGAACCACTGTTCTCCTTGCCCACTCCGACGCAGTGGGGCGCGAGACCAAGGGAGACGAGGGAACGGAGGGCCAGCACGATGTTCACGCAAACGCAGCTGGATAGCCGGCGCAGTTTGGAATCTATACCCGAGCATGCCAGTGGCCGACCATGGCTGTTCTGGAATAGGACGACCGACCGAACAAACGGAATGGGAGACGTCCCGCCGTGGCGCCCTGAGTTGGGATTATGCGGAAGTCACCCCGTGGTCGGGGCAACAAGATGTAAGTAAGCACCAATGGGTGCAGCTTCAAAGCCGAACGATTGCAATTGACTCAGGAATATCAGCAATCACTGGTCTGACAAAAGGAGTTTTAGCCGCGAGATCTCAAGAGGAACAAGGAGTGGAGATACCCTTGCCGTGGCGACAGACGCAAACCACGAGACCGCGGGCCGAAACTATGCAGACCTCGCAGACTACCGGAGCTATGGGGTACACAGAACAGGAGGAGGAAACCACGGATAGAGTGCAATTGTTGGAGACCAGACTAGCAAGCATGGAAGAAAGTTTAGCAAACGCTGTCCACCTGCTTTCAGTGCTCGTGGCGGGGGACGGAGGTCGTGAACCGCCAGCTGGTCTACCAGACATCAGCCAAAGTTTGTCTAACCGGCAAAATCTTCTGCCCCGTCCGGAGGGCCCTATCCAACCGTGGCCACAACAGCCACCAGAAACGGGAGACGCGGATTCTGTCACCGGGGAAGGACCCTGCCCAGAAGACCCGTGTCCAGGAGAACCCCGTCCCGAACAACCGATCACACCAGATGACGCCGGCGCCGGCGGGGGAGGTGGAGAACCGAGTCCAGAAGACCCCCGCCCAGATGGCGCCGGCGGGGGAGGTGGAGAACCGAGTCCAGGAGACCCCCGCCCCGATCGCCCAATCACTCCTGCTGGCAGTGGGACCGGAGGAGGAGGAGGGGAACCAGGACAACCGCTGGAGCCTGCTTCCCCTATAGTGCTTCCCCCCACGACCCAAGTGAACCAGCCTCCAAGCCTCCCGAGAGGAACTACTCCACGAGTCATCCCCGGGATGGGCAGGCCTCTTCAAACGCCGGGGCCGCGAGGGGATACGGTTCCTCTCCAACCCATCTCTCCTCACCCGTCTCCATTGCGGCCGGCTCCCGCTCCTCTTCTACCAGCGCCTAGAGGCCCACCGCAGGGGCGGCCGGCACCTTTACGGCCAGCGCCGTTACAACCTGCACCTAGAGGACCTCCCCAGCCGATTCCGGGAGCACCCCCACCGCACCAACCTCAACCCTACCCTCAGCAACCTCTGCCGCAGCTACCGCCAACTCCGCGACATCCTCCTTTACAACTCGCCCCACTCGATGTCTACCCAATGCCAGCACCAACCCCCAGGCAAGATCTTCCCATGGGTTGGGTCAAGCTGGACGCTACGTTTGATGGAGACCCTTCCAAATTGGGATTCTTCCTGGTTCAAGTAGTACAATTTTTCAATCGATGGGGGCATCTATTCGGGAGTGAAGCCAGTCAAATCGAGCACCTGGGATCACGTCTCCAAGGCAAAGCAGCTGACTGGTATGTAGGACTTTATGACATTGGGGCCCCTGAGTTGGATACACTCCAAGGGCTAGTGGATGCAATTCGAGCCCAATATGAGGACCCCCTGGAAGAAACTAGAGCCCGAACTGAATTGCAGGCTATTAGGCAAGGCAGCATGTCGGCTAGAGACTATGCCACAAAATTCCGACAACTCGCTGCCAAATGCCCAAGGTGCGAAGAATCCACCAAAATCATTTTATTCAAACAGGGCTTAAACCCTAAATTGTTGGACAGAGCTCTCATGCAAGATAACCCTCCTACGCTGTTAGGGTGGATCCAATTAACCTGCGAAGTAGAAAATCGCCTGCTAGAAGTTCGTTTGGTGGAACAACACCAACAACCCCCGGGCCAAAGACGCTCCTCCACTCCTGTCCGCGGAAGCCGGGGGGCTGGATATGCTACTCGTGGAGCAAGAGACGCTAGATGGCAACAAGGGTTGTGTCTGCAGTGTGGCCAAAGCGGTCATTTTGCGGCGCAATGCCCATATCGGCCTGTGCAAAGACCTCTGCTCCAACTAAGACGCCCAGCCCCCACAGCCTACCCGGCGCCACCGTGCCCTACGCCAGCTCCCAGAACAGGAAGAGGCAGAGGAGCTTCTCGGAGAAACCCTCCCGAAAGGGGATTAGAACTGGAAGAAGTTATGGAATATGACCCAACAGCCCTAACGGGGCGGGGGGGGGGGGAGAATCCAGAGAGTCCCTCCTCGGGAAACGAAATGGATCTGTCGTAAAAGGACCCAAACGGCAGATCAAACCACAGTCAGTTCCGGTTTCGAACCAACCTCATGGGTCCATACTCTTCATACCAGTAACTTTGGTGAACCCTGACAAGAAAATGCACATCCGTGTGCAAGCCCTAATAGACCTGGGCTGCTCCAGAGACATTATTGCACCAGCCCTAGTAAATGGGCTAGTACTTCCAGTGAAAGAATTAGAAATACCTGTCATTTTTGAGCAAATGGATGGCACTAATATGAATGCAGTCACCACTGAAACCACTCTGGTCATAACAGGCATGGGACAACATTGGGAAGTAAGATCATTCGTTATAAGTGCCACTGCCAAATACCCCTTGATCCTGGGGAGCCGATGGCTGTGCGATCACAATCCCTACATCAACTGGGCAGAGGGGAGCATCACGTTCACTCAGGAGTCTTGCAAAAATCATCGTTGGAACCAAAATTGGGGTAACAACCCTACTATCACTGAGCCGGTTCTCCTCACCCAGGAAGAAATCAGCCAAATACCCAAGCAATATAGAGCGTACATCCAAGCCTTCACAGAGGAAGAAGCTAATACTTTACCTCCTCACAGGAGGACGGACTGTGCCGTGGAAATTTTACCGGGCGCCTCACTGCCCAAAGGCCGTCTATACCCTATGAGTCCTAACGAACGGGAAGAGCTCCGCAAGTTCATTGACCTCAATCTCCAAAGAGGATTCATTCGACCTGCTAACAGCCCCCATGCCGCGCCAGTCCTTTTCGTCAAAAAGAAGGACGGGGGCTTAAGACTGTGCACAGATTTTCGGGGACTTAACGCTGTCTCTTCCAGCAACGCCTACCCCATCCCGCTCATCAGAGATCTACTCAACATCGTGGCTCAAGGTAAGGTCTTTACGAAATTAGATTTAAAAGACGCTTACTTCCATGTTCGTATCAGAGCGGGGGATGAATGGAAAACCGCTTTTAACACGCCCCTCGGCCAGTATGAATATCTGGTTATGCCATTTGGCCTGGCTGGGGCCCCCTCAGTTTTCATGTCCATGATCAATGAAGTACTGCATGAATTCTTATATAAAGGTGTTGTGGTGTACCTAGATGATGTTTTAATCTATTCGGAGACTGAAGAGGAACACGTGGACCTTGTAAAAAGGGTCTTAACCACTCTCATGAATAACAAACTGCCCATTAAGCTCTCCAAATGCGAGTTCCACAAAACAGAACTCACTTACTTAGGCTACTGCATTTCCCAAGAGGGCTTGAAAATGGATCCCGGCAAAATTCAAGCAGTTCAAAATTGGCAAACCCCAGCGACCCGCAAGGAACTACAATCCTTTTTGGGCTTTGCCAACTTTTATAGAGAATTTATTGCAAATTTTGCTCAAATTACACTCCCCCTAACTGAACTGTTAAAAACCAAAGACAAGGGGGACCAAGCCAAAAAACCAGGGGCAAGATTGTCTTGGACGCCAGAATGCCAGGTAGCATTCGATCACCTCAAAACACAGTTTATTTCGGAACCCGTTCTACAACACCCTGATGAAAACCGCCCCTTCATAGTGCAGGTCGACGCCAGCGACACTGCAATTGGGGGTGTACTGCTGCAGCGGGGGGAGGACGGGAAGCTCAAACCCTGCGCCTTCCTTTCCAGAAAGTTTTCAGACGCTGAAAGGAATTGGAATGTTTGGGAAAAGGAGGCCTTTGCCGTAAAAGCTGCTCTCACCACATGGAGACATTGGTTAGAAGGAGCCCGTCACCCTTTCGAGGTTTGGACGGACCATAAAAATTTAGAGGCCCTACGCAGCCCCCGTAGACTAAACACCAAGCAACTGCGGTGGTCGGAATACTTCTCCAAGTTCAATTTCACATTAAACTTTCTACCGGGCAAAACTAACTTTTTGGCAGACGCTCTATCACGCATGCCCCAGCACAAAAGCAAAAGGGAGGAAACAATTGACACAGTCTTTTCGCCTACGCAATTAGGGGGAGTGGTGACCACACGCAGCCGCACAACCCAACCCCCTCAACCCAATCAGGGATGGAGACAAAAACTGAAAGCTGAAGTGGAAAAGGAGGGGGGGGACGTGCCCAAAGACAAACTGCAACAATCCGATCAAGGGGAATGGCTTTGGGGAGATCGCTTCTATGTACCCAAAAGTTTAAGAAAAGAAGTCTTACAACGCTGTCACGATGCTCCCACGGCAGGGCACTATGGGTACTTAAAAACGCTTCACTTAGTGCAACGACAATTTTGGTGGCCGGGCATGTGCAAGGACATTTCCCAATATGTAGCGTCTTGCCCCATTTGTCTCAGCGCCAAATCCCGAAATGGCAAACCTCCAGGACTCTTACAGCCTTTAGAAACGCCATGTCGACCATGGGAAATAATTTCTATGGACTTTATCACTGACTTACCCCCCTCAAAGGGGCACAATTGCATTTTAGTCGTAGTTGATTTGTTCTCCAAGCAAGCTCATTTTATACCTTGCACCACCATTCCTTCTGCTAAAAAACTAGCCGACATCTTTATAAAAAACATTGTAAAAATACATTCTTTTCCATCAAAGGTAATTTCGGATCGTGGCGGACAATTCGTTGCCATCTTCTGGCGGGAGCTTTTACAACTACTGGGTATTGAACAAGGTTTAAGTTCAAGCCATCATCCAGAAACCGACGGACAGTCAGAAAAGACTAATCAGATATTGGAACAATATCTAATTGGACTAATCAGATATTGGAACAATTTCTGCGCTGTTACATTAATTTCCAGCAGGATAATTGGCTTGATTTACTCCCCTTGGCAGAGTTCTCGTACAACAACAGCGTACACGCTTCCACAGGAGAAACTCCCTTCAAAGTCGTTTATGGCTTCCACTTCAAACCCTTCCCGTTTGAAGCGCTTCCCCCTTCTACCGCCGTTTCCAAGGACGTCTCCGAATGGTGGGGGGAAGCAGCTCAACAATGGAGTCAAATAAGAAAACACCTCATCAAAGCCAAACAGGATTACAAAAAGTACGCCGACCACCATCGTGCGGCGGAATGGGATTTACAACCTGGTGATCTTGTCTATCTTTCTACAAAAAATCTGAAAGTAACCCAAACCAGCCGCAAGCTAGCATTAAAATTCCTAGGACCTTTTTCTGTTTACAAAGTAATCAACAAAGTGACTGTTGCCTTAGATTTACCAAAGAACTTACGCCACGTGCATGATACCTTCCATGTCAGTTTGCTGGAAAAAGCTCCCTCTGCAGACCAGTGGCACACCCGTGCCCCTCCAATCCCAACCTTAATCAATGATCAAACCCACTATGAAGTTCAACATATATTGGACTCTAAAATAAAAAGAAATCAGCTGTTTTACCTCATTAGATGGAAGGACTTTGATTCTGGGTTTGATGAATGGGTGAATTCTGTACATGTTCATGCTCCTAGATTAGTTAAAGCATTCCACTCTCGCTACCCACATAAACCTGGGGGGGAAGCATCTTAGAGGGGGCAGAATGTCAGGTCCAGAGTGCTTTCTTGTATGCCTTTGCTTAACCGACTCCATTTTTAATCCTTTCAGTGTTTAAGTGCTCTCTTCACAGGTGCCAAGGTTCCCAGGCAGCTATCTCACAGAAAAGGATTGTTTTGGCTACCGATGTTCCACCATGAACCGGCCTTGAGGAACTTTCGCTCTCCTAACTTCAAAGGGGTTGTTTTGAGAACTGTGGGGGGAGGTTGGGCCTGCTGTGATCTGTTACTTTGTACCTCATGCTTTGCCTGTCATTGGTAACAATGCATATGTACCATCCTGAATATTGTATTCAGGCTAGTGGACTATAATGAACTAATTCTTCAGTAAAAGCCTTTTGGAAACAATGGACTGTTGTCTAATTGCAGAAGGTAGTCTGGAGTAAGGACATTATCTAGCCACAGTTCTGACACCTAACAGATCATGTCAGACCAACCTGGTTGCCTTCTTTGATCGAGTGACCAGCTTACTGGATCGGGGGAACTCTGTTGATGTGATTTATCTGGATTTCAGTAAAGCTTTTGATAAGGTCCTCCATGACATTCTGATGGGCAAACTGGAAGACTGTGGAGTGGGCTATAGGACAGTTCGGTGGTTAGGGAACTGGTTAGAGGACTGCACTCAAAGAGTGGTGGTCAATGGCATTTCATCAGATTGGAGGGAGGTGTCCAGTGGGGTGCCGCAGGGCTCGGTTTTGGGCCCGGTACTTTTCAATATTTTTATCAATGATTTGGATGAAGGGGAAACGGGCTACTCATTAAATTTGCTGATGATACCAAATTGGGAGGAGTAGCAAACACCCAAGAAGATAGAATTAAGATTCAACAAGACCTGAATACTCTGGAGAAGTGGGCAGCTGTGAATAGGATACAATTCAACAAAGACAAGTGCACAGTATTCCATCTGGGCCACAAAAATGGGAAGCAAAAATACTGGATGGGGGATACACTTCTGGGCAGTAGTATATGTGAAAGGGATCTTGGGGTAAGAGTGGACTGTAAACTAAATATGAGCAGTCAGTGCGGTGGCAAAAAAGGCTAATTCAGTCTTGGGTTGTATCAAAGGGGCCATAGCGTCGAAATCGCAGGAGGTCATAGCCCCTCTCTATACTGCCTTGGTCAGGCCACACCTGGAGTATTGTGTGCAGTTCTGGAGGCCTCACTTCAAAAAGGATGTGGACAAAATCGAGAAGGTGTAGAGGAGAGCGACAAGAATGATCAGGGGTCTGGAGACTGAGCCCTGTGAGGTAAGGCTGAGGGCCTTGGGAATGTTTAGTTTGGAGAAGAGGAGGTTGAGGGGGGACATGATTGCTCTCTTTAAATATCTGAAAGGCTGTCATTTGGAGGAGGGCAAGGAGCTGTTCCAGTTGGCAGCAAAGGGTAGGACCCGAAGCAATGGGCTTAAATTACATGCACAAAGGTACCAGCTGGATATTAGGAAAAACTTTTTCACGGTCAGAGTAGTTCAAAAGTGGAATCAGCTGCCTAGGGAGGTGGTGAGCTCCCCCTCACTGGCAGTTTTCAAGAAGAGGCTGGATGAATATTTGTCAGAGATGCTTTAGGCTGATCCTGCACTGGGCAGGGGGTTGGACTAGATGGTCTGTATGGCCCCTTCCAACTCTATGATTCTATGATTCTAGGTATGAGACGTAGTGTTGACTCCTAGGCTAGTTGACTTTAACATCTATGCTGAGAATACCTTGTTGAGAGAGGTTTGGGATTTCATGATCTCCATGACAACCATGGCCTATCTCAGGCAATAACAGGCTCCACACATTGTATAAATCACACTTGTGATCTGGTGTACTGCTGTGGGTAGGAAAAAGGTGACCTGAAGGTGGGGAGAACTGAAGATGGTCTCATTGTCATAGACAGATCACTATCTGCTTGGGTTTAGGCTTACAGGGATAACAAGACTTCACAAGGGTGAGGAATCAATTAAAATAATCTGCCCCCAGAAACAGGTAGACCCAAATGGCTTTCTGATGTCTCTAGGGGAGTTTCCTGTTGATATAGTTGGTGATCCTGTTGATGTCCTGGTTGGTCTCTGGAATAAGGAAATGACCCTAGCAATTGACATAATCACTCCTAGGTGCCCTCTCTCAGGTCTAAGAGCCTGGGCAGTAACTTGGTTTACTGAGATGCTGTGGACAATGAAAAGACAAGGGAGATGGATAGAGCAATAATGAAGGAAGAGTCGGGATCAGTCCAATTAGGCATAGGTTAGAGCTAATTTTAAAGCCTACTCTGTTGTTTCTTCACTGATGGCAGTGAAGAAACAACATTTTTCTGCCTCCATTGCATCATCTGCACAATGTAGATCTGCGGAACTCTTCCAGGTGGCCCAGGGCCTATTAGGTTCCAGCCTACAGGAGGAAGTGGACTGCTGTGCAGCCTGTTGTGATACTTTTGCTTAACACTTTGCAAATAAAATCTCTTGCATCCATTCTGACTTAGTTTCTATATTAGTAGCAACTGGATTGGATGATCCCAGAGTGACGATTTGTCTAGCTGTGTTGGATACCTTTCAGCTTATCCAATCTGAGAATGTGAACAAGATTTTTGGAAGTTTGAGTTCCCACCTGCTTGTACGCCTCCTGGCTGCTTAAATCTGCAAAGGAGGGAGTAAATGCCTTCCTGAAACAGAAGATAGTTGCCTTTGCCTTGAAGCTGGCAGTGATGTGTCCCCTACTAAAGAAACCTACTCTGGACCTTAGAGAGCTGAAAGTACCATTCTTGAGCAAGGTGATTGAACAAGTGGTGGCTGGGCAACTTCAGGGATTCCTAAATGAAGCAGGGTGCTAGAATCAATTCCACTCTGGTTTCAGGGCTAGTTATGGGACCAAAATGACCTTTGTTACCCTGGTGGATGACCTGTACAAGGAGATAGTCAGGAAGGGTGCAACTCTGTTAATTCTTCTGGGCTTCTCTGCAGCTTTTGATATCACCAATCACAGTTTCCTTCGGGACCATCTTTTGAGATTGGGACTGGAAGGCAGTATTCTGCAGCGTTTTTGGTCCTACATTGAAGCTAGATTTCAGAGTGTGGTGCTGAGGAACTGCTAATCTATCCCTTGGCTTCTTGCCTTCAGGGTCCCACAAGGTTCCAATTTGTCCCCCCTGTTTTCAACATCTATGTAAAACCACTGAGACAGATTTTGGCTGAGTTGCCACCAATATGTGAAAGACATTCAGTTTTATCTTGCTGTTCCATCAGATCCCAACAAGGCTGTGGAAACTGTGAACAGGAGCCTGAATACAGTTTTGGGATGGATGAGGGCTAACAAACTGAAATTTAATTCCAATGAAACAAGTGCTACTAGGGGGGAAAACGTTTGACCCAAGAATCTCCTGTTCCAGAAGGGGTTACATGCCTAGAGGAGCAGGTGAGTAGCTTGGGGGTGTTGTTGTTGAGTAAACTAGTGGCAGTGGTATCCAGGGATGCCTTTCAGCTGGTGAGCCAGCTGCAAAGCTTCATGGACAGGAAAGATCTTGCCACTGCTCTGCATGCCTCGCTCGGTAATATCTAGGTTAAATTACTGCAGTTCACTGTATATGGGCCAGCCTTTGGAGACAGTCCAGAAGATACACTTGGTACAGAATGCTGGGGAACCATATCACTCCAGGCTTGATCCATCTACACTTGCTCCCAATTTGATTCCAGTCCCAATTCAAGGTGCTCGTATTGACCTTTAAAGTCCTATACAACTTGGAGCCAGCATACCTAATGGACTGCCTATTCCCACGTGTCCACCTTTCTTCTCCAACTAGATGGGTGGTAACTTGAGAAAGAGCCTTCTCAGCCACAATGCCAAAAAACTAAAACTACCTCCCAAAGGATATTAATCTCTTTCACTTTATAATTGTCTTCTGCCAGAGGATGAAGACATTTTTGCTCTGTTTGGTGTTCTTCCACTAATTTATTGGCCCTCCTCCCTTGTTGTGTTTTGTTTGTGTTTATATGTTTTATTGAATTGTTTAATGATTTTATATATACTTTATTTAAAACTAGAGGCAAAGCCCGTTGTGTGTAAAAAATGCAACGGGCTTTAGAAAGGGGAAGGCGGACAGGCAGGCATTCACTCCTCCTCCATCACTGATTCCAGCTGGTGAAGGAGGGGGGTGGGCATTGTCATCTGCTCCATGCCTGATCTGCCTGATCTCGGTCATGTGAAGGGGTTTACTACCTGCTCCATGCCTGATACATGCCGGGTAAAGGGGGAGGGGGTATTGCCTCCTGTTCTGCACCTGACTATGGCTTGGTGAAGGGGGGCAGTCATTGCCATCTGCTCCAAGCCTGATCCCAGCTGGGTGAAGGGGATGGCCATTGCCACCTGCTCCCCGCTGGGCATTGCCACCTGCTCCCATGCTGAATAAAGGGGGGGCATTGCCTCCTATTCTGCACCTGAATACGGCTCGGTGAAGGGGGGTGGGCATTGCCTTCTGCTCCGTGCCTGATATTGACAGGTGAAGGTGGGCGGCAGGCTTTACCACCTGCTCTGCTCCTGATTCCAGCTGGGTGAAGCAGATGTGGGCATTGCCACCTGCTCTGCTCCTGATTCCAGCAGGTTAAAGGGGTGGCAGGCATTGCTGCATTCTTGGCTCCTGACTCCAACAGGGTGAAAACAGGGTGGGCATTTCTGCCTGCTCAGTGGCTTAATCTGGTAGGTTGAAGAGGACGGGAATTGCCTCTTGCACTGCTTCTTATCCCAGCTCGGTGAAGGGAAGAAGGGCATGGCCTCCTGCTCTGCGCCTGATCCCAGCCAGGTGAAGGCGCGAGGTGGTCATTACCATCTGCTCCAATCCTGATCCCAAATGGGTGATGGGGGCGGGGGGCATTGCCACCTGCTCTGCCACTAATACCAGCTGGGTTAAGGCGGGGGGTGGGCATTGCCAACTGCTCCGCTCCTGATCTTAACTGGTTCAAAGGAGTGCAGGCATTGCCACCTTCTCCACTGCTGCTAACAGCTGGGATAAGGTGGTGGTTAGGCATTACCAACTGCTCCGCTCCTAATTCCAGCTGGGTTAACGCAGGGGTGGGCATTGCCACCTGCTTTGCTCCTAATACCAGCTTTGTTAAGGTGGGGGTGGGTATTCCCACCTGCTCTGCTCCTCATACCAGCTGGGTTAAAGCGGGGTGTGGGTATTACCAACTGCTCCGCTTCTGATCCCAACTGGTTCAAAGGGGTGCAGGCATTGCCACCTGCTCTGCTGCTGATACCAGCTGGGTTATGGTGGGGAGATGGCATTGCCACCTTCTCTGCTCCTAATAGCAGCTGTGTTAAGGTGGGGGAGGGCATTGCCACCTGCTCCACTCCTATTACCAGCTGGGTGAAGGCAGAGGGTGAGCATTGCCACTTAATTCACTCCTAATATCAGCTGGGTGAAGGCGGGAGTGGGCATTGCCTCCTGCTCCCATCCTGCACCTGGTCTGGGCTTCCCACCATGGCACATTCTCTGGAGGGACATGGTGTGTTGCTTAGGCTTCCCTCCATTGCAGCGCCCTCTGGTGGTGCACCAGGGTATAAAGTGAGTTGTCGGAAAAAAGGTTACTCAATTATATAGTAAGGTGCTGTTTTAATGCCTTAAATGTTTTAATATCAAAATATTTTAATGTTTTGATGTTTGCTGCCTTGGTGAACCTATTTGGGTCAAATGTGACAGAAATAGAGTTGCGGACTCTGGGATGGGAAATTTCTGGAGAGTCTGGGGAGGCTGGGGTTTGGAGAGGGAAGAGACTTCAGGGGAGCATAATGCCACAGAGTCCACCATAAGCTGCTCATATATTCTGTTGCTCTTGGTCATTTCTGCAACACTTGTGGAATCATAGGCACATGCATGATAGGAGATTACTGCTGAATCAATGCATTCTGATATGAAACCAATTTGCTTTAAAAGCATTCAAGACATTTTTAGGTGAAACTCTTGCCCAGCATAAGCAGGAAACCTGTGCTACATTAACACAGAATTCAAGTCTGGGAAAGGAAGAACATGGTAATCATAATATTGTAATGGCAAGGGAGACGATGTCCCCTGCTGATTTTATAGTGACTCATTCATCCCTGGGCCATGTTTTCATATGCATTCCCACCCCTTGGTTTCATCTTTTTGAGGAAAGATAAGGTGATTTATATGGTCAAGTATCATTCTTATTGCTTACATAAGTACTTGACAGAAATAAGAGAAATAAGAAATAAGAGAATTTGAGGGGGTGGGGGGAGTCAGTTCTTGAGAGTCTTTTCAAGAACAGGCTAGATATGTTTGCTGAAGATGCTTCTTTTATGCTTTTTAGTCTAAATGAGTTGGAGGACATGAGAGGATAGGAAGAAACTGCTTCTGAGATGATTGCAACAACCAATCAACACTGCTTACATAAATATACAATGATTGTAGCCCTAGACTGTTGTCTGAGTTGAGACCACCAGTATGTTTGATATTCTAATATATGGTTGTAGGGTGCAATCTTGAGCTTCTTACTTACTACTTACTTGCTTCGTAGAAAATGTCTGGCAAATTTACTATTCAAATGCAGTTGGGAGCTGGTACGTATGGGAGCGGGACTTATGAAAGGCATCCAGCATCAAGCAGTAATGCTTGCCACTTATCCAACCTCTCTAGTATTCCACCTGCTGACAATGGGGCCACTTCTACCCCCTCCCCCACCACTACACTAATACTATGCAATTCAAAATCTGCTAGGAACAAGTTGCATGCATTGCTGGGATGTTGCAGGAAGAGAAAATCAACGTGGCTTGACTAACCGAGACATGGCTGCAGAAAAATGACATGGTATGTCTGTCCCAACTAACTCCCCCTGGCTATGTGGTCCTACACCAACCTCACTATAGTAGCCTAGGAGGAGGGGTTGCTATTATTCTCTGTGAGTCCTTCAGCTTCCGCAGATCTCCAGTACAACCTATAGCTGGTATTGACTGCATGCACCTGTCTCTGGGAATTAAAGACAGACTGGGTATCCTGCTTGTTTACAGACCACCCAGCTCCCCTATAAGCACCCTTTCTGAGTTGGCAGAGCTGCTAGCAGACATGGTGTTGGAGACACCTAGACTTATTGTTCTGGGAGACTTCAACATCCATGTTGAGTATTCAAAGTTAGGTCCAGCTCAGGAATCTATAGCTTCCCTGACAACCCTGGGCCTCTCTCAAATTATGACAGGCCCTACACATGAAAGAGGCCACACCTTAGGCTTAATATTTTGCACTGAGCCTTTAAGAGAAAACCTTGTTTCAGCATTGGAGGATTGGCCCGAACCATGGTCAGACCATCATCTGCTGAAGGCAAAATATAGCCCCAACACCCCACAAAATAGGGGGTCCAGTTAAAATGATTCACCCACAAAGGCTCATGGACACTTCTAGATTCCAAAATACCTTGGGGGATTTTAGAATTCCAGACACATGCCCCGTGGTAGCTGCTGTAAGAGCGTGGAACACATTGACACCATTGCTCCTTATTGACCGCTCCGGCCCTGGAGATGGACGCCAGCCCCATGGTTTGCCATGGAGCTGGCTGACTTAAAGAGAGTTGGAAGATGTCTAGAAAGGCGCTGGCGAAAAACTCACATGGAAGCAGATAGAACATGCTACAGAACCCACTGGAGGACCTATGAAGTGGAAATGAAAGCAGCTAAGAAACATTTTTTCTTGGCAACTATTGCGTTGGCTAGTTCACTACCACAATAGTTCACTATTATTTAAGATATCCAGATGCCTCCTAACCTCTAAATCTGAACCTTTACAGTCCCAAGAACAGACAGCCTTTACTAAGTTTTTCACTGATACACTCTGATTGCAAATGAGATAGAAGAAATGCTTAATACACTATCTAGCTTATATTTGGACTGCTTTGAACCAATTACAATGACAGATCTTAACAGGATCTTTATGTCTATGAAAGCCACTACTTGTGCACTAGATCCTTGCCCATCCTGGCTGTTAACATCAAGTAAGGACCACATAAGTGAACCACTGTGGTCTATTGTAACTCAATCGCTAACTCAGGGCAGCTTTCCCCGGCAGCTCAAACAGGCGGTTATCCATCCGTTACTTAAAAAACATCCTTAGACAAAACTGATGTGGCCAATTATGGTCCAGTCTCTAATCTGCCCTTTCTAGGCAAAGTGATTGAGAAAGAGCAGTAGCTGACCAACTCCAGATATTCTTGGATAACTCTAGCAGTCTGGACTCTTTCCAGTCAAAATTCAGACCAGGGAATGGGACAGAGACAGCACTAGTAGCATTAATGGATGATCTCCGTCTGAATATAGACAAAGGCCATGCCTCCTTATTGCTTCTATTGGATCTGTCTGCAGCCTTTGATACAGTAGACCATGCCATCCTGTTGAGGCATTTAGAAACAGAAGTGGGCATCAAAGGATGTGCCCTGGATTGGTTTAAATTGTTTCTCTCGGAGCAGACTCAAAGGGTTGCTGTTGGATATCAGCTATCTCCAGAATGAGAACTATCTTGCGGGGTTCCGCAGGGCGCAATCTTATCTCCCATGTTATCCAACCTCTACGTAAAGCCTTTGGGAGAACTAATTTGCAGCTACGGAGTGAATGTCATCAATATGCAGAGGACACCCAACTCTATATCTTGCTATCCAGGTCCCCACAGGATGCAGTAGAAATCTTAGATCGCTGCCTGACAGCTGTAGTGAAATGGTTGAAAAACAACAAATTGAAATTGAACCTAGACAAGACTGAAGTGATGCTTGTTGGGAAGCAAGAAATCTTGAAGTACATTGTACTCCCCACTTTCAATGGAGTTCGTCTGACCCTTGCAGACTCAGTTAAGAGTATAGGGGTTATACTGGATCCAGCATTATTACTAGAAAAACAAGTTAAGGCAGCTGCAAAAAATGCTTTCTACAACCTCACTCTAGCCTGGAAGATGGCTTCTTATCTTGACAGAGCTGACCTGACCACTTAGATCCTTGCTCTGATAACATCAAAGCTTGACTATTGTAATGCTCTATACATTGGTCTCCCATCTAAGTTAACTAGGAGGCTCCAATTAGTGCAAAACGCTGCAGCTCAACTCTTAGCAGGAGCGAGCAGGAGTATGAACATCACTCCCATCCTATAGTCGTTCCATTGGCTATCCATCAGTTACCGTGCTCAGTTCAAGGTATTGGTTATTACATACAAAGCTCTCTCCCTATGTTCCTCCAGGGCAGCTTCGCTCATCTGAACAGGGTCTCCTGCAGGTGCCAGGCTGCACATAGATGAAATCAACAGCAGCTTGTACATGGTCTTTCTCTGTGGTGGCCCCTATCCTGTGGAATGACCTGCCTGAGGAGGTCAAGAGAGCCCCCACTCTCCTGGCTTTCCGCAAACGATCAAAAACCAAACTATTCCAAAAGGCTTTTTACTCAAATGGGAGGGCTGTATTGTAGGGATGGGGTCTCAGATGCTTTGCTAATGAGTTAGGGACTGTAGACTTCACCACTATATTGCCTTACATATTATCTGTTGCTTTAAATATGTACTCCTATGTACCACCTGTGCTCCATGTTGTCTAATGCCAGTCCTAGAATTGATTATGTTCTGCTTCAGTATTTTTTCTACTCTGTATTGGATTCTTGCTAATACTATGTCTTTTAAACTTGTATCTATTTACCCTATGGCATTGTTTATGGAAATGTCCTTGATACTGTATTGTACAGGTTATTTTGGTATTATTTATGGAGTGGATGCTTTGGTGTTACATTAATTTTTATATTGTAGGCGATAAATGATGGCTTGATAAAGCGTAACAACATGAAACGGGCTGTTACAACTGCTGGCGCACCCGTTGCCAACAACCCAGGAGACCTTATCTTCCATCGTGGCTCCCGTGGGGTTACCACCATCACCTTCAATTGATGGCTTTTGCCTACTGGAAGAAGAAACAACAGATTTAATATCGGACTTTGCATCATACTAATTCAGTATTTACCGGAGCAGACTCTTGGTGCTTATTATATAGGAATTGCAACACTGGACTGTTGGGCATTGGTTCTGAATTTCTGTTAATACGTAAGGAGTAGAATATAATTGATAGCTTCTTTTGAAAATCTACACATTGCACTTGCACTTTGATTATTAAATTTATATATTGTTAGTTTGGTCTCCTGGGACCTGCAGTCCCTTTGTGTATTCAGGCTGTTGAGACCAGTCCTTCCTATTGTTTTATTTTCCCATTCAGGCCAACTTAACAAAAGTAAAAATGTTAAAATGTGCTTGTGTTCTGGTACAAATGCAAAATGTTCTGTAACTAGACAGGCCTGCAAGGAGGCGGGGAATTATCACCAGTTTCTAAGCTTGGTTAAATGGACTTTTGGGAAATAACTCCCAGTCTGCTCTCTGCAGCCAGAATACTTTCCTCCTCCTGTTTTTGGATTGTTTCTTTCCTTACCATGCATTGGCCAAGCAGTCAGCTGCAGAGGCACAGTTGCCTCTCTGTGAAATGTGCTAGCTGGAACTCCTTCAACCCCTAAACCCATTTTTTTTACACAGCTCCAGGTCACTGAGGACATGTACATTCCATGGAGATCACCTCAGTTTCCCCAGCTGTCTTTTGGGAAGAACACATGCAAAAAGCACATGCAATGGTCACTCAGATCATGGGATGATACCCAAGCCAGAACAATGAAGAGTGCTAGGGCTAGCAACTTTCTCAGATCAGTGGCTGGGAGATATCCAAGGAATGCAATGGGAATATGACTCTGCTGGAGCACTGCCAGGGGCCTGGGGATCATATGCCTACATGATGTTTAATATGCTATGTACTTCCTGTAAGCATTGGTTGCCAAGCTAGGCCCTCATCTGTGGTTTAAAATGTGAATTAGGAAAGAATCCAACCAAGGAAAGTTTAAGGAGTTGTGAGATGCTTTCCCATGGCATGTTATGAGCTGGCTCGCAATTCCACTTGAATTTTGCAGTTGCTTGGCATGTCGAGTGCCTTTTGGCTGTGGGTCCACAGCAAATGTTGCAACTTGCTAGAGGTTTGCTCCATTTGCCCATTTTCTTACAACTCAATTTATGTGTGTGGGAAGGAATAAGAAAATGGGCTGTCTGTTCCTGACAGCAAATGCTGGCTGGCTGGCTACTTTGCCCAAACTGGCATCCCCAATGCAATTTATCCCATGCTCTTAGTAAGGATGCAGGGCCAGCTGTGGCTGTTTTACATAACAAAAGATCACTGGAATTTAAATATTTTCTCTTTGTCAAGTGCACCCAGCCTACTCCGGCTTGCTTAATTCTCACACCCTAATGTACTTTAGTTCAAATGCAGACTACAATGGGAAGTTAAGAGGGCTGAAAACTGGCTGGAGGTAGGCAAATGAGAAGTGTTTTTAAAAACTACTATTTCAAAGGGCTTTGTCTGATGAGATTTTTAAAAAAGACTTTAATTACATCTGGAATAGCTGTGACTATTTCAGTTTTGTAGGGCTACTCTACTACAGTATCTCTGCCATTAGACATATCAATATATATACATATGTAAACATAGGAACTTTGTTCCTGTAAGAGTTTTGTTTTTATATATAAGATTTTCATTTTGTCTTGTTATATATATTCTCAAATATTTTATTGATTTTTTTAGTTACAACACATTGTTATTTTTTCTGTCTCCTCTTCTACGTTGGTGGCTGCTAATAACATTATCTCTGTCTTCTTTTTATTCAGTTTATGTCTGGACTAACTTCCAAATGTAATTATTTGCTCCATCATATATTTCAGGGAAATATTTGATTTTATTACAGATATAATAAATATTACAGAGATCCAGTTTGGTGTAGTGGTTAAGAGCAGTAGGACTCTAATCTGGAGAACCAGGTTTGATTCCCCACTCCTCCACTTGAAGCCAGCTGGGTGACCTTGGGTTAGTCACAGCTCTTTCAGAGCTCTCTCAGCCCCACCCACCTCACAGCTTGATTGTCATGAGGCTAATAATAACCCACGTTGTAATCTGCTATGAGTGTGGCATTAAACTGAAGAGTGATGCATAAATCGAATATTATTCTAACATCATCATCGGCATAACTTTCATCTTATATTCTTTATCTTTTTTATTCCAAAAATCCTGTTATCTTGTCTAATCTTTATATCCAATATTTCCATTGCCAAAGTAAACAATAATGGTGATATTGGACAATCTTATCAGGTTCCTTTTGCTATTTAAATTTTTTCCATTAAAGAACTATTTATTAAAATTCCAACTTGCTGGTTTTTATAAATACTTTGCATCCAGTTTAAAATTCTGCTCTCCAATTCATATTTTTTAGAACTTTCATTACAAATAACCAAGATACGTTGTCAAAAGCTTTCTCTGCATCCAGGAACATAAATGCATTTTTCCTCCTTTTCTTCTTGAGTATTCAATTGCATTCAACAAATATCTGATGTTATCTTTCATATATCTTCTTGGATCAAATTTTGTTTGATCTTTATGGATGAATTTTGGAATATATTTTCTTAATATCTCAGCCATGATTGTTGTAAACATTTTATAGTCCACATTTAATAATGAAATTGGTCTATATGATTGTGGTAATAGTGGGTCATTCCCTTAAAGTTATATTCACTTCTTGCCAAGTAGATGGTATATACTTTTTTCTTGTATTTCACTCATTACTCTTTGAAAAGATATTACTAATATTTCTTCAAAACATTTATAATAAGTTGCTGTTGTAATGTATGGTCCAGGTGCTTTATCCTTGACATTTTTTACAGCATAATTAATTTCTTGTATTGTTATCACTTGTTTCAAAATTCTTCTCTGCGCCCATGTAAATCTTTTAATTGGTACCTCTGGCAGATATTTCTCCATTCCTTTGACATCTATGGAGTCTTTTTTATAAAGATTCCAGAAAAAAAATCTTCTTTGTTCTTTAAGACTAACCAATTTTATTGTAGCATAAGCTTTCGAGAATCACAATTCTCTTCGTCAGATGCATGGAGGGCAAAAAGAAACTGGTCAGATATAGAGGAGGAGAGGGGAGGGCGGAGTAGATGCAAACAGCTCCTTCTGATATGGAGATGCAAACAGCTCCTTCTGATATGGAGATCAGTTTGCTTCTGTTAAGGAAATCAGTTACCTCTGATAATGAGATAACCATTCATAGTCCCTATTCAGTCCCAGCTTGACAGAGTCAAATTTACATATGAATTCCAATTCAGCAGCTTCCCATTGGATTTTGTTTTCAAAAGGTTTCTGTTGAACTACAGTGACCTTTAAGTCTTTGATGGAATGTCCTGGTAGATTGAAGTGTTCTCCCACTGGTTTCTGGACGTTGCCATTTCTAATGTCAGATTTGTGTCCATTAAAGACTCTCCCTGTGGACATACAAGAATGCATCCATACGGACACACCCCAGGAACCATGACCAGGAAGATTCTACCTGCTACCCAAAATCCATATACCAGGTAACCCGGGACGCCCCATTGTTTCAGGAATAGGCACTATCACAGTAGGAGTCTCAGGATACATGGACTCTATCCTCAGGCCCTATGCCACCAACACACCCAGCTGGACATCACTGACTTCCTCAGGAAAATACAGTCCATTGACAACCTACCAGATGACACCATCCTAGCAACCATGGATGTGGAGGCTTTATACACCAATATCCCACATGCAGATGGACTGCAAGCCATAAGGAATATTATCCCGGACAAAACCACAGCACACCTCGCCACTGAACTTTGTCACTTCGTACTCACTCACAATTACTTCGAATTTGGTGACAGCTTATATCTACAGGTTAATGGCACAGCCATGGGCACACGCATGGCACCACAATATGCTAACATATTCATGGCGGACTTGGAGCAACGCTTCCTCACCACCCATCCACTGGAACCACTACTATACTTAAGATTCTTGGATGACATCTTCATCATTTGGACCCATGGGAAGGAAGCCCTTGAGAGATTTCATCAGGACTTCAACAACTTTCACCCTACTATCAACCTGAGCCTGGACCACTCTACACAACAGGTACACTTCCTGGACACCACTGTACAACTACATAATGGACAGATAAATACCACCTTATACCGGAAACCCACAGACCGATACTCATATCTACATGCCTCCAGCTACCACCCTAAACATACCACTCGGTCAATTGTCTACAGCCAAGCCTTATGTTACAACCGTATCTGCTCCAATGCTCTTGATCGGGACTCCCACTTAAGAGATTTACAACAAGCATTTTGGGGGCTACCTCAGCACCCATCCTCACCAAATGAAGTGAGGAAACAAATCAACAGGGCCAGACTAGTACCCAGAAACAGCCTGCTCCAGGACAAACCTAAAGGAACTAACAACAGAACACCACTGGTTGTCACCTATAGTTCCTAACTCAAACCCATCCAACGTATCATCAGTAAGCTACAACCCATCCTGGAAAATGATACCTCTCTCTCAGAAGCCCTGGGTGGAAGACCTCTCCTTGCCTACAGACAGCCCCCCAACCTTAAATGACTTCTCACTTACAATCATGAATCGGCTAGCAGAGTCACCAGCACAGGTACCAGGCCCTGCAACAGACCCAGATGCCAGCTCTGCCCTCATAGCTACCCAGAGAATACAATTACAGGACCCAATGGCATCAACTACACTGTCTCTGGCTCTTACAGCTGCTCATCCTCCAATGTGATATATGCCCTCATGTGCCAACAATGTCCATCCGCTCTGTACATTGGACAAATCAGCCAACCTCTACGCAAAAGAATAAATGGACACAAATCTGACATTAGAAATGGCAACATCCAGAAACCAGTGGGAGAACACTTCAATCTACCAGGACATTCCATCAAAGACTTAAAGGTCACTGTAGTTCAACAGAAACCTTTCAAAAACAAAATCCAACGGGAAGCTGCTGAATTGGAATTCATATGTAAATTTGACTGTCAAGCTGGGACTGAATAGGGACTATGAATGGTTATCTCATTATCAGAGGTAACTGATTTCCTTAACAGAAGCAAACTGATCTCCATATCAGAAGGAGCTGTTTGCATCTACTCCGCCCTCCCCTCTCCTCCTCTATATCTGACCAGTTTCTTTTTGCCCTCCATGCATCTGACGAAGAGAACTGTGATTCTCGAAAGCTTATGCTACAATAAAATTGGTTAGTCTCAAAGGTGCTACTGGATTCTTTTTGATTTTGCTACTACAGACTAACACGGCTAACTCCTCTGGATCTATTTGTTCTTGTACTTCTTGCTCTGCATAAACTACTTGGTTTCCTTTCCTAATCCCACGTATCCTTTTTTCTCTTTCTTTTCTTAAATACTGTGCTAGATATCTCTCCAGGTTTGTTCACATATTCAAAATATCTTTGTTTTGAATATTTTAACTTTTTCTGCATTTCTTCTACTTATAACAAGTCCCACTGATTCTTTAATTGTTTTAGTTCTGAAAATTTCTTTTTGTTGCCAGTAGTTTTATGATCTTGGTCTAATATCTTCATTTTGTCAGTTATTCTCTTTATAGAATCTTATTTCTCTTTTTTCTTTTTTGTGGTTATTTTCAACACAGTTCCTCTAATATAAGACCTACTAGCCTCCCATATTGTTGTCACAGTAGTTTCAATTGTATTATTAATACTAAAGTATTCCATCAAGTCTCTCCTACATTTTTGTATTACCTCTTCCTTTAATAATAATCTGTCATTTAATCTCCATATTCTTTCTTACTTCCATTCCTCTAGATTAGTTCTATTGGATTATGGTCCACTAAGATCTTTGGCAAAATCTCTGCTTTCCCAACTTTTGTTAATAAAGTGTTTGAGATCCAACACATCTATTCTTGAATATGGTTGATGCCTGTCAGCAAAATACGTAAAATCTCTTTCATCTGGATGACATGTTCACCAAACGTCTTCTAGTTCTAAAATTCCCATATATCTAAATACATCTTGGGGGAGTTTTCCTCCAATGTTCTTGGATCTGTCCTTTTTGGAGTCTAACAGCTCAATCCTATGCCCTGAGGCAGTGTTGTCGCTCATGCGCTGACGTAAATGGGGCGCTGCTCCACAGCTCCCTATGGACTTTTGCAGGAGAGTCCTGCTGGTGGTGCCCAACAACAAGACGAGGTGCAGCTGCTGCCAGGAGTGCCCACCCACCGTTCCCCTGACAACCCTGCTCACACCAGCCAATGGCCACACCCCTCCCCTGACATCCAGGCAAGGGGCAAGCAGCGACACAGCCAATGGGGAGGCCGCAATCCCTGCTGCCACCAATAGGTCCCCCATCAGACAACAGGCATCCCTGCCAGGAAGGGGGGCAGAGGTGACTGTGAAGGTCCAGATCGAACACCCACCCTCTCGCCCGTCCAGCCCCCATTTCCGATGAGGGCCAAACCAGTGGCCGCAGCTTGGTGTGCCTGCAAATCCATGCTGCTGCCACCGCCACTACAAGAAACAGGTTCCCCCTACCTGAAGAGTAGGGTCAGATAGTAGGGAACTGATCTCTATTGCCTGGAGATCAGTTGTAATTCTGGGAGATCTTCAGCTACCACCTGGAGATTGGCAACCCTAAGTAGTCCCTAGGTTCTGGAGAAGCAGTTGGGGGAGGTGGGGCCTTCAATGAGTGACAGCAACACCCATTGGAAACCACGTGGGAGGCCAGGAGGCTGTTTGGAAGCAAGGGGAATGAAAAGTGCACACAAACTTGCTGCGGCGCCACCTGAACACATCACTGCATCTCTACAATGCGAGAATGATGGCTGGACCTCGACAGCCATGCCCCAGTACTGGGGAGATGCCCTTCGCCAGTGTGGACTGACAGGCCCTCCCCATGCCAGATTGCTCAAGTCCATCCCTGCTGCCGCAAACACATCACATCTGAATGACACAGAGGATGCGGGGGGGGGGGGCTGAAGCAGACATGCTCGGTCGTCTCCCGGACGAGTCACGACGTGCCTGCAAGGGCAAGACACACATGTGCTTCATCTAACCCAGCCCAGTCCATGGCCGAGGCAAAGCCCACACTCCAACATCTGAGAAGACGCACATAGTAGAGAGCAGCAGTGGCAGCCCCATAGGTGCAGCTAGTGACCAGCTGGTGTAAGACCCTCTGGCGAGGAAGTGATCTGCCTTTGGGTGATTTTACCTTTAAGGGAGAAAGTTAACAGGTAGTTACAAACACCTGGTCAAGAGTAGTTTTCTGGGCAACTGCCTCTGGGTCAGGCAGGGCCTGCCGCCACCGTCCTCTCCCACACCAAGCCTCACCTGAAAAGGCAAAAGGTCAGGCGAATTCAGGTGATGAGGCAGCCAGCACAAATCAGCAAGCTGCCCCACCCCATCTCCTTCTTATCTGTAAGTGCTACCTCGCTCCTTACTGAGATGAAACTTCAGAGTCAGATAACCTGCAAGGAAACTTGAGTGGTTATTGTTAGTTAGCCAGACGTTCTGGACTTTGCTATTCTTCCCTTGAGCGAGTGCAAAGTTCTCCCAGTTTTCCTGCTAAGTCCCCTCCAGTGCACTCTCCCGTCTTGTGCACAAAGTCTGCACAGCAGACGGCAGACGAGCAGAGCCTTCGGCTGTGTGTTCACCTACCTGAGGTCATGAGCAGCACAGCCAGATGTTTTGTAGGGTGCATGAACAGGTGATTGGGTGTGGGGAGGGGGGGCTCGCCCCCCCGGAACCACACGCAGATTGGCCCCCATGGTAGTTCCCATCCTATGCTCCTTCAGGCCATGAGGCGGGGCTGGGCACAGTGTTACTGGTGCTGCTTTTATTTCGATGGGAAATTAGCGAGGCAGCCCAGAATCAATTTTAGTGCAGATCTAACCAACTATACCAAGGTCCCTTCTTCGGAAACTCACGTGATAAAGAGGCAGACTACGAATATTCATTCAATAACATGTATTTATTAATGGTGTGGTGTATGCCTGAACTTACACACCCATACGAGATTACATACAAGAGCTAGGAAACACAGAGTAGGAAAAATAGAGACGGTTGCATGAGCAGGAGCCCCACGATGACAAGGGAAATACTTACAATCCTGAGGTGGAGCAGAGGTAGAGCAGCGAGGTGGCTCGGTGCCAGCACCAGAACCACGGGCAGAGAGACAGCAAGGGGGTTGGGATAGGAATGGCGTGCACCTTGCGGTCTGAGGAGCCAGCTTATATACCCCAAAACGTACCCAGGGTCTGGCCCCATATTCAGAGGTTCTCATAAGTTAAAACAAAGGATTTGATGGCTATTGGAATAGCCTCAATTGGTCATTTTTAGAAGTCTGATTGATGTTATGACACCTTCGGGGAGAGAAGACAAGGGAGGGAGAGGGAGATCCGGGCGGTTCACACGCATGCCTTGAAGAAGCAGGGCTCATCCTGGTGTCATCAAGTCCAGAATGCGGAGGTTCCTTTGATGTGTGTTTACTAATTGCTCTGGCCAACTGGTACTCAATCTCCATTCCGGGCGGGTGTTATGATAAGCAGAGCATGGCAAAAGTTCTCTCGCTGCGTACGTGATTGGCTCGCTTCTTCGAAATGGCTTCCCATAACAGGCTGCTCTTTTTGGGTCTTCTGATTGTCTGAGACACGGTGCTGGCCAGGCATGGCTGGGGCTTACTAGCGGGCTGCCTGGGGGCGAGGGCTTCAGGCGAGGACTGGCCAGGGGGTGCCTGGTCAGGCCCGCTGGAAACCTTCCCTGGCTGATGCCCAATTGCTAGCAGCATGGCTGGAGCCCGGGTGAGGCAGGCTCCCATGGCTGGCAGGAAAACAACATGTAAAACACAGTCTGTGGTCGATAGCAGAGCAGGGAGCACACTAATCTAGGAAATTGGCATGGTTCAAACAGCAGTAGGTATGAAACTGACACGTGTCTCATGAGCACACTTGTAAGGCAGTCCCTTGGGTATTCATAATACAGCAGCGCATAAAAACTCAAACACAGTTCATGGCTGACCTCAAAGCAAGAGAGGAGGGGGCTACTTGGCAACAACGGGGAGAGGGGGGTGTTTTCCCCATTCAATGGGCCCCTATGGGCTATGCTGCCTTTTTCTGTGGCATAGCTCTTTTGTGCCGGTGGGAGTGTTCCCACGCCTGGAAGGGCTTAGGGAACAAACTAATTCTGGCCCTGCCCTCTGCCCTGCCCCCTCCTGCACTGGTGCAGGGCCCTGCGCCGTTTCTCCACCTCCGTTCACATTTGTGCCCACGTAGGAGCCAGTTCTGCTGGCACAAGCCTTAGTTCTCTCCCTGTGCACTCCCCCCCCCCCGTAGGATTGAGCTGCCTGACCTCATTCATATCTCCAAAAGTTAAAATCTCTCCTTGAAAGTCTAATAATGTTTGATTAAAAATTTCAGAAAATTTATGTTCAGTGTTGTTTGTAGCATATATTGATGCCAATGTCCATACTTGTCTTTTTGGTAACCCAATGTTCAAAATCAAATATCTTCTATTTTGATCTTTTAGTTCTTCGAGAACTTTCAGTCTTTGGTTATTGATATATATTGCTACCTCCTTTTTCTTCATTTATGCAGATACTATATATATACTTTATCTAATCATTTACAGTTTAATATATGTTCTTGATCTTTTTAATATGAGTTTCTTGGACATATAATATATCAGGGTTTTTTTGGTTTTTTATTGATTAAAAAAATGATTGTTTAGTTTAATGGAGTTTAATCCATTTAGATTCACAGAGACTTTTTTCAGTTCACTCATTTTTCCCCTTCTTTTTTTATCCTTTCTTTTCTTTATTGATTCTTCCTCTTCACTAGATGATGTTCCAGCATCTTCTGATCCTGAACTTTGATCTCTATCTTTTATTAACAGTTCTTATAAGAGTAATTAGCTTATTCAACTGTTGTTATTGTTTTCCTTCTTTCTGTCAAGAACATTTCTAAGGCAAATGGAATTTTCCAATGATATCTTATTTGCTTCTCTTGCAACACATGCTTCAGATTTGCAAATTCTTTTTGTTTTTACATTATATGGGAAGGCAAGTCTTGAAAAATCTGTACTTTTTGTCCTTCAATTGTGAGCAGTTCTTTTCAATGTTGTGTTAAAATGGTGTCCTTTGATTTTTTTATGAGCGATTCTAGCTAATATTTCATTGTCAGTCTTCTGTGCATTCCCACAGGGGACTATGCTTGTGCAGGCCTACCAGCCAGAAGATTTGTAGCTAATTTTTTCCACTAGAGGGCAATCGACACCTCCCAGAGGTTTGGGAAGTAGGCACAGACTCCCATTCAGGCCAAAGAAAGGGGATAGATCTTCTAATGAGAGGGGATTTTCCCTACCTAGTCAAACAGGGAGTTAGCTCTGAAGACTGAAGAGATCCAGGGAACCCAATATGGTGACTGAGTGAGTGACTAATTTCTGTGGGCTCTCATGCTCATTCTACTTTTTGGGCTTTATAGCCAGGCAGGGTTGAAGAAATCAACCTGAAACCTGTCTCTTATCTGATGATCTGGGGATTATTTGGCTTTCTTTAATTAGAGGGCTGGAGACTCCCTGACTCCCAGGAGACACAAGAACATCAGCAAAGCAGAACTGAAGCAGCTGAAAAGCCAGATAAGCCAGCCTGGGAACACTTGTAAATATAAACATCTTTCTAACTGTGCTAGGACCGCTTTCCTTTTTTCTCTCCTTTTTCAAGAGGAAGGAAACTGTGAACTTTGCTTTATTTTTGTTCTCCGGATGAAGGACGAAGAAAGCCTGTCTAAAAACACTGCACTGATATACAAAAGATAGACTTTTTGAGGTATTTAGAAGAAGGAACTAAATTGAAGAAAAATGGTTGCAGCTATGAAAAAGGCCTAAGTTGAACTAGTCTCAGAACATATTGCAGATATAATATCTAAAAAAATAATTCTTCCCTCACAAGCAAAATTGAAATTTTGATTATGGAGTTAAAGCATGACTATGGAAACACTTTAACCCAGATGTGCCAAGTGGATCAGGAGACTCAAGAACCAGGCCTGGAAGATAAGGAAGATAAGGAATCATCAACTCATCTACAACAAAGTGACCAGACCATGAAAGGCCTTTCCAATTATCAGGAGCTGAGATCTGAATCACTTTTTGGAATGCAAAAAGTAAATCAGGAAACTCAAGGAACCAATCAAACTATTAAAGAACTTAAGAAACAGATGAAGAAATATATCCTTAGCCTAAGGATCCACACCCGTACTCGATAGATGGATTTGTTGGCGCAGCGTGGTTTGAACTGTAGCTGAGCTTTAAATAAGGCTTCCACACACTTATAGTAGTAAAAGTGTGTGTACATTTATTTTACAGTGACTTATATATACAGAACTTTGTTCTCACTGTCAAAGTGCTTCGCCAAGCACTTAATGGAACAAGCTCCACACTTACACCAGACACAGCTGGCTTATATACATCCATAGCACCCCCCAGTGTCCAATCCCAGTACATCAGGTGAGGTGACTAAGCTGTTTCTTCGCTCTTGCATCATCAAAGGACCTGTCAAATAGATCTTTTACATCAGTTATGACAGACAGACCTAAACAGCAAGATGCACACATGCTTCTTGGCTCATTATGTCAACACTCCTCCTTGAGACAAGAGGCATGATACCCAGCATTTCTTTGCATTTAGCCAACAACTTCTGGCACGTATTGTTTGGTGTTGTGTCAATTGCTCTGCAGCAGAACTGTCACACTTTATTTTCACTGGCAATGGACATTGGATATTCAGATCCCCCAATAACTTTATTACCCATTCCAGTTGCAGAATACAATCACTTAATGAGGCAAATTCGGCCTCACATGAGCTAGTTGCCACTAATGTTTGTCTTTGTGATTTCCAACATACTAGTGCTCCCAGAACTTGTATAAGATACCCAGAAGTAGACCTTCCTTCATCATTACCCCATGATGCATCACTAAAGGCTACCACTTCAGTACTTTTTGTAGTGTTTAGTACACGCCTGTGTTCAGAAGTTCCCTTCAAATAACGCAGCACCCTTTTTGCTGCTTGCCAGTCCCTTTCACCGGGATCTGCACACTGCCTACACAGCCACTGCACCACATAACCCAGATTAGGGCGGCTCCAGCAGGACAAATACAGCAGTGACCCAACTAATGATTGGTATTTTGTTTTATTTTCTAAAGGAGTATTCCTTGGCTCCTTAAGACACCCAGCAGACATGGGAGTTTGCACTTCTTTTGCCTCTGACATTCCATGCTGCTTCAGCAACTGTTTTATTTTATTACTTTGACTCAGCTCAAAACACCCTGAGCTGTTTCTGGTGATTTGCATACCTAAGTAGTTTGAAATAGGTCCCAAAAACCTTGTTTTAAACACACCAGTTATTGCTTGTTGGAATTCATCCAATTCCTCGGTTGACTTACAAAGAAAACAGAGATCATCCACATAGCAAAGTAGGTAACATTGCTTCTTACCACTCTTCTTTGTGTATAAACATGGATCATTCTCTGCTTGCCTAAACCCAAGGCTAGCTAGTGCCTTTGATAAACACAAATTCCAGCACCGTGCTGCCTGTTTCAACCCGTAGATGGACTTGTGCAGTTTTAATACACAACCTTTTTGTTCAGATTCAAAACCTGGAATTTGTTCCATATATACCTCTTCTTCCAAGTTTGCATTCAGAAAGGCAGTTTCTACATCAAAGTGATAAACAGCTAAGCCCTCTGCACTTGTTTTGCACAGAGCAATTCTGAAGGTTTCCCCCCTCATAGTAGGTGAAAACACTAAATCATAATCCTGCCCCTGTATTTGGGAGTATCCCTTTGCCACAAGGCGAGCCTTGCGCTTAAAACCTCCGTTAGGGTCATATTTCACTTTATACAACCACTTACAGCCCACTGGGCTTTTCCCTTCTGGCATTTCAGACAGAGAGAACACTTTGTGATCTACAAGGGACTCATATTCCTGTCGCATAGCAGCAAACCAAGCCTCTCTTTCAGACCCATCTAGCCGCAAAACCTCTTGACAGTCAGCCGGTTCTGGCACCCCCACAAAACTAACTTGCGGCAGATCTGGCTCAAAGCCATATCTCACAGGAGGCACTCCTTTTGTGGAGCGTTGTGACAATCTTGGAAGTTTCATACTGTCGTGGCCTCTGAGTCCTCAGAGGATGAAGACCTCGGGGAGGACGACAGGAGTGGGAATACTCCAAGCTCCTCCAGCGTCAGCTGCTTGGAAAACCAGCAGGGACTGGAGCAGCAGGAATCCCTGCCAGAGCAGGTTGAGGAATCCAGGGCAGACTCAGGGACAGAAGCTGCCCCTGTACCTGCATCAGCTCCTGAGACTAGGGCAGCATCTCCACCTAGCTCCCCCGAACCTGATAGGCAGCGCAGAGGGAGGCAGCGGCTTGCTGCACAGGAAAGGAGGCGAAGTGCAAGGCTTCAGGCACTCAAGCAGTGTCGGAACGACCTTGAGTTGTAACAGAGTGCAGCCCCGTCCTGCAGGTGAGAACTCTTAAGCCAGGACGCCCTCTCCTTCGGTGCAGAAGCACCTGCGCACAGACCCGCCCGGTTCCACTGCGACTCCATTCTGCTCTGACTGCTTTTCGGCTCTGACCCCCGCATTCGGCTCCTTGGACTACGCTCCCGGCTCACTCCCTTATCGGCTTGTTTGAACTCGGACTGCTGGAGAGGCTCGTGGCTGTCTCCCTGCCTGCATTCCAGCACACATACCAGGACTCTGAGACTGTGTAGGAGATTTCTCTTCCCTTTTAACCTCCTGCTCATGAATCACATTCTGTGGCTGACTTTTGTCACTCTGAGCCTCCTTGTGCTCTGTTAACGGCAGAAACACCTGTGATTGCTCCTCCTTACCATGGAGTCTTTCCCAGCTATTGTGTTCGTTAAAACTTGCGGATCTGCTAAAACAAACCTTTCTGTCTGCTGTGACAAACCTGTAGGATTTCATACCAGACTGATATCCTACAAACACATGTTGAATTGCCCTGACAGATCCCTTTCTCCTCTGTTTCAGAGGCACATTCACCCATGCTTTAACCCCAAACACTCTGAGATACCCGAGCTTTGGGTCCTTTTTATACAACACTCTGTAGGGAATATCATTTATTGCCCTACTCCAAACCCTGTTGCTGACATAACAGGCTGCTCCCAATGCCTCACCCAATAAGATACCGGCAAGTCTGCATCTGTCAGCATGGCTTTCATTATTGTTTGGACTTTACCACCACTGCGTTCTACCACGCCATTTTCACTTGGAACCCCTGAGTTTGCCATTCTATGTATAATTCCCTTTTTATTCAACCATCTGGAGAATTCATTTGTCTGGAACTGTCCGCCCACGTCTGTTTGAATGGCACGAAGCTTTTCACCCAGCTGCAACTCAGCTCTTTTGTGCCAGTACTTCACTGCTTGAAACGTTTCTGACTTGTGTGTCAGCACATACGCCCACAGATAACGACTCTTACCATCACAGATAATTAAAGCATATCGTTTCCCTGAATGGCTTTGAGGGTACGGCCCTATCAGATCCATGTGGACCAGCTCCAAGGGCTTCTTTGACACACGGCTACTGAACTTAGCCACAGGATAAGCATGACTCTTTACCTGTTTGCAGACCTGGCAGTCTAGAAAATGCTTACATGGTTTTACACTTTCCCCTGGTAGCAGAGCCAATGTTTTCCTTAGTGCTTCATACCCAATATGACCAAGCCTGCGGTGTAAAATATGAACACACCCCTCATGGTCACACCTGTTGGACACAACTTGTGCCCTTACTTTAACATCCTCAATGGAATAGACATCATTACGCAATTCACCTTGCATCAGAGGCTTTCCCTCTTTAGAGATCGTGCACCCACTCTGGGAAAAAGATACATTAAACCCTACTCTGGTTAGAGCACACAAACTTAACAGGTTGCTTTCTACCGAGGTTACACATAATACATCCCTGAAGGTGTGTCCTAAGGAAGGAAAAGTTAATTTGCCCTGGCAAGTCACCTTTGCATACCTCCCGTCAGCTAGCCTGACATGAGGCAGTGTTGACTCGTGGATGTCCTCCAGCACAGACTCCTCCCGGCAAATTATTTTTGAAGCGCCCGAATTGATGATCCAAGAGCTCCCAGCACCAGCTAACACCACCAGCCTTGCTTCTCCGCTCCTGGAATCACCTCGGCTGTTTTTGGACTCCGGCCTCCTTCCTTTCCTTCAATGTGGGCACTCTCTACGAACATGGGATTTGCTTACGCAGGTCCAACACTTTCTGGTTGCCAGCAAAACTGGAGACATCAGAACAGCTTGCCTGTTGTCTCTCTGTAGTTTGCTGTCGGTCCCCTCAGAACACGCTGTAAACTTGGCTGCGTTCCCAGATTTGGCTGCATACCCAGACTTGGCTGCATGCCCGGACTCAGATAACAGCTTGTCTTTTTGCCTCCTTTCATAATCCAGCAGTTTAGCTACAACATAGCTCCATGTTAACTCGTCTGCTTGCACCATTTCTAATGTTGTCAGGAGAATTTCATACTCAGGTGCTAAGCTGGAAAGTAAAATATACACCCGGTCCGGCTCTGAGAAAGTCTTTCCTCTTAGCTCCAGGTTCCTGAAGCTCTGCATCAATGCGGCTATGTGTTCTTGCACTGGTTCTCCAGGCTTCTGAACCCTTCGGTACAAGGCTGTCATTAAGGCTATCAAGACTCCTGCTGACTCACGCAGGTGCACGGCCTTGAGTGCCTTCCAAGCCGCCTGAGCTGTGTTTTCGTTAGCTACATAGTTTAGCTGGCTGTTGGCTATGCTTAACACAATTACAGCCAGTGCCCTTTCATCTTTCGCCACCTCTGACGGCGTGGGGTCATCTGGAGGGTTATCGACACAGACCCAAAGACTTTCCCTCTTAAGGTAATGCTGCATTCGGATGGACCATACCTGGTAGTTCTTATCCGTAAGCTTCTCCACCAGCAGGGCTGTTTGGATTTGTGCCATCTCTGGTATCTGGACTGGCCCCGGGAGAATGTTTTCCTTCTCCTCCTCCGCACTGCTTCCCTGCAAGGACAGCTTGTCAGCTGCTGTTTTTCCTCACCAGCGCAGAACAGTCACTCCTGGACTTCACCGTCCACAGCCTTCAGCTCCAAGCCTCTCAGGACTTCACCGCTCACAGTTCCTCGAACCTTCAACGCCTGCCACGCGGTTCTGGGCCCATAACCCTGTTGGTGCAGCGTGGTTTGAACTGTAGCTGAGCTTTAAATAAGGCTTCCATACACTTATAGTAGTAAAAGTGTATGTACATTTATTTTACAGTGACTTATATATACAGGACTTTGTTCTCACTGTCAAAGTGCTTCGCCAAGCACTTAATGGAACAAGCTCCACACTTACACCAGACACAGCTGGCTTATATACATCCATAGCACCCCCCAGTGTCCAATCCCAGTACATCAGGTGAAGTGACTAAGCTGTTTCTTCGCTCTTGCATCATCAAAGGACCTGTCAAATAGATCTTTTACATCAGTTATGACAGACAGACCTAAACAGCAAGATGCACACATGCTTCTTGGCTCATTATGCCAACAGGATTGCCTATGATGTGATTTGAAAATGGATGTTCATTGAAGGAAACAGTAAGTCCGTTGCAGCTTAACTTTTATTATAGTAATTCAGATAAGCACATTAGCAAATGAATTATTATGAATTGTAGAAATTGGGGCGGGAAGAAGAGAATTTGAAACAAGCAAAGAACAATTAGCTGGCAGGCTCGTTGCCAATTTACTGGAGTCTTTGGCTACCGCAGCAAAGATATTGATGGCCGGGCTAACAAGCAGGCACGCCTTGGATACTCTGCCGATGCCTACTCGCTTCTGTAACTTCACCGGCGTCTGCTGCAAGGTAATCTGTAAAAGAAAAATAACTTGTGTATATAAGACTGTATGTGGACTTTCACTTGATACACCGGATTATGGTCTATACTGCATAAATTAATATAATATAATCATAATTGTATTTTTCACTACCTCCTTGAGCTATGCTCCCTTGGTTTGTTGGGTTCAACTGGAGGTTTTCCCTTGTTGGTTCTTTGAAGAAATATGTACTACCTGTGCTTTATGTTGTTTAATGTAAGTCCTAGAATTGATTATGTTCTGTTTCAGCAATTCCTCAACCCCATACTGGATCCTTGATAATACTATGTGTTTGTAAACTTCATTTACCCCATGACATTGTTTATGGAAATGTTCTTGACACTGTATTCATTTACCCTATGACATTGTTTATGGAAATGTTCTTGACACTATATGGAAATGCCTGCCCTTGTCTTTGCCACTGATTGTACTAATCTCACGCTATGTAATCCGCCTTGAGTCTCAGTGAGAAAGGCGGAATATAATGACATTAAATAAATAAATAAATAAATAAAAACGAAGAAGCCATAAAGAAAAACTGAATTAGCACTACCATTACAAGCAGATCCAGTATCAAGAGCAGACTGGGAATCTTGGGAATGGAATTTAGAAGCAACAATTTTGGCTTTTGTGGAACATGACAAATTCTGGATCGTAAGGATTTAAAGAGTGAATATCAAGGGTTTGTAGGAGACTACATGAAGGTTCAAGGTGACTTTGACCCAGGAGGCCCTCTTTAATGAGATGACTTAAGGATCATTGAAGCAAAGATATACTAGTTTATGCACTCTGTTACTTACAATTATTGTTGATCTATATAACTATGCTAGGAAATTCTCTTTCTCTACTTTTTCAACAGCATTCTTATTTCTGTGGATTAAAAAAATTTTTTTTTGTATGATGGATGAACTTTTTAAATATATAATAGGCGATTTTCAAAATTTGGCATGTATAATTAATATTAAAATAGACTAATAGGTAAATAAAATAATTAAACTAATAATCTAAAATTAAAGAATAATCTAAGACGGGTTTACCAGGCTGAGTAAAATGTTGAAAGCAACATGTTTGGAATTTCACCTTGGAACAAACTTTAGAGATATGTTTTCAAATATCTTATTTAGATGTATCACAGCGGTGATGGAGGGGAAAAATTATTTTGATGCTCATATACTTTGCTACTTATCATTAATGTCTTCTTATTATGTTCTTCTTATTGCTGTGTTCCCTTTGCATGATTGGATCAATTTATTATATATATAATAATAGGTTAATTTATCAAATTTAGAATGTACAATTAATATCAAAATAGACTAACAGTTAAGGTAAATAGTGAAACTAATAACTAAATATACCAAATATTGTGTGACAGAATATAATGTTGAATACAACATGTTTAAAGTTCTACTTATGCTGAATCCCATCTCAAAAATTCCCTTAAAATGTGTTATCAAATACATTTAGAAGTATTATAGCTCATTCTTTCTTTCCTTTTTTATAATAGAAGTAAGGGAGATGTGTAAAAGTATAATGCTCAGTTATCTTATATATTCTGATTATATCTTTCATGTATGTCAGATCTATTACTCAATATACTCTTTCTGAAGTAGCCTAATGTACTTTCTATAAAGTTCTATGCACTTTTTATCTCTTTTTCTAAATAAAATAATAAAAAAGTCTGAAGAGATCCCTGGTCTGGTGTTAGAAACTGCCTTTGGAAACCTTAAGAGTCAGTTAAAAACTCAAGACAAGTACTGGTGGTTCAAGAGAAGGGGTTTGGGTAGAGGGTATCAGCCTTTTGGAAATCAAAAAGAGTAAGAGAACACTCAAAGAAAGTGTACTAGAATGTTTGGGAAAACATTGGAACAAAAGTTTCTTAACTTAAAGATTTAAGTAACTGTGAAAAGCTTAAGAAACTCTCATTAGTCTGAAACATTAGACTTTATACATGTACTGATTTTACCTCACAGTTATCAATATTGAGTTACCTCAGAAATGTTCAACCCGATTTCATCTTATCTTTCCCCAATATGTTAAATAAAATATTTTGCTATTTTTGAATTTTAAAATGCCTCTAGTGCCATTTAATGGTTTAAATCAAGGGAGGGGGCATTATAGCTCTCCCTTTGCATTTTTACAATTGTGGAGTAAGTTTAAATAATCAGGATTTTCAAGTAAGGGTGCCGTCATCATCAGTGATATCATCCATGATGTCACAGCACCCTCCCCCTTTTTTTACTTTTTGAGTATGCTAATAACAACATTATATTGATATTAGGGTTAGATCAAAAATGAACACATGGTTAAGTCTTTGTATGAGGAAACTTAAAAGAGAAGCAGCTCTCCTACCTATACGTAAGCCCTCCTACAGTCCAAACTGGAGTGTGCCGCCCTCCCAGGCTGATCAAGAGGTAGGAGGTAGAGGCCAGTGCTGGTATGGCAAACTGACCTCTATTGGGATAGATCCTGGAGCAGCAGTGGCTATGAGCTTTTCAAACTGCACTGCTTTTTCTGGTGCCAGAACTGGCCACCACCACCACTCATCCCCTGGGCCCTCAGTGCTTTTCCATTTCTTTTAAATGTCATTTTCATGGCGCTATATGTAACAATAAATGCAGCAAATGCTTTGAATTCTCACCTTTCATTTTTTAAAAAAATAAGGCTCTAGTCCCTTCCTTTGCAGAGATAAAGAAAAAGGCAAATCTCAGCAACAGAAGGGACTAGAGACTTCCCTTTTTTAAAAAAAAATGAACGTTGGGAATTCAAAGAATCTGCTGCTTGTATCATTATAATGGTAGGTCAATATAAGACTATGAAAGTGGTGATTAAAAAAGAAAATAGAAAACAAAACCAGGAGGGGGGGGGAGGATAGCGAGAGAGTGGTTTGATGATGATGAACATCTAGTTATCAAAAAGTGATTGGAAGGGAATGGGAGTGGGCAGGACAAATAAAACCGAAAGAAAAATTATGCATGAGGAAAAGATGGACTTCCAGATGAGGGTAAAAGTGGTCTCAAAAGAATGAGGTGGGGGGGGGGGGAACCAGGGAAAACCAAAGACCTGAAGTGAAAACTAAAGGCATTAAAATCTGTACAGAAATCAAGGGTAAATCAACGCAGTATGGGGCCAGAAACAAAAGGAAAAAACTTGTGTGGAAAACCCCACAACTGCATTTCACACAGTAATCTCAAGAGCAATGACTACACTATCTGAAGGGAGTTTTGCATTTATACAGGGCTCAAACCTTACCAAGCATCTCTGTGTGTGTGTTTATGTGGCAAAGACATAAGAAGTGCAAGTTTGAGGGCAAAATGTTTTGAGTGTGTACAATAACTGGGAAATGGATATGTATTTATCATGCAAAATATCCTGATAGTGTGGAAAGGTCCTGCATTTGGGAATAAGACTATAATTAGAAAGATTCAGCAAGTCACTCTAAACTGGAAGGAAACAGCTGGGGCAAAAACAATGATGCAATGATGGAGTTAGCTTTAGTCAACAAGGCATATGAAGACCCAGGCAAAATTTCTGTTTGCAAAATTAAGAATGACAGAAGTTCACAAGTGTGCCATTTAAAAATAGACACAGGAGTTGAAGAGAACTGCCTGACGCTAATGGAGTTCACAAAGAGTAAACAGAATGAAATCCCATTGCACAATAGAGGGTTACATTAAGTGAGCAACCCTATCACTCTGGAAGAAGTACCTTGGTTAAATGGCAAAGAAAGAGAAAGCCATGGCTCACTGAGATTTATGTCATAATGCTGCTACTGTGTTGGGACTAAACTATAAAGCAAGTAGACATCCAGGCACAAGGCAAACAATTCTAAGGGAAACAAAAGAAAAGGAGGTTGACAAACATTAATACAATTTATACCAGAATATGAGCAAGTTCTCTCAGGTACATGAGGATTATTACAGAATCTACAGATTCAAGCACTGAGGAGAAAATCTTTTTACAAAATCAGTGGGAGCAGACATTAGGGTAAAAGTTTATGCAAACTCTTGAAAAGCAAGAAACCGCAGCCTGAATATACTTTGGAAAAACCAGCTATGCAAAAAGAAGATGGAAGTCCTGCTTAAGACACTACATGGTGATACGGCAATTGGAAAATCGTGGTGTACGCCACAAGACAGATCCCAGTCCACTGACTTTTCTCCTCCGTTGGAAACTCTCTGTGACCAATCAGTAAAAAATAGGTTAAAACCACCTAAGGGCTACATTTCCAACATTGACTCCATATTTCAACCAAAAGAATGGAAGGCCATTGACTAATCTTAACAACTTCAGATAAATATCATCTATCAGTACAAAGCTGTGGTATATATTGCCACTTGCCAGTACTTAAACCACAGAATCTTGCCCAAATCCTAGAGCACTGCTGCATCATCATGCTAGTGACATGATGTCAGTTTGGGGTAGTCATCACCAGAAGTGATGTTGCACCACTAGCACAGTGCCAGATATGTAGAAAATCTCCTCTGTCCCAAGCCCCATTTTGCAAATTTTTTGTTCCACACATTATGGCACAGTTCAAAATACAGCCCCTACACATCTGCTAGATGAACCTGGATAGTCAACTATATGGTCTTAGCTGCATGCAGATGTGCGTATCTATGTACATTATTGCATGCAGAAATTCAGTAATGTGAATTGTCTACAAACACTATTAAAACCAGAGTCACACAGGCAGTTGCATTCCCACAAACATATGGCATGCAAAATATGAGAGACCATCATGTTCATTATGAGTAAGCACTGTAAAGTGATAGGTTTCATTCCTAACCTTCGCTTTTCAGGATCTATTCAACAAGCAGCCAAACTGTTATCAAGGTATCTTTAGAGCCTTCTTGTCAATCAGTACAGATATTTACAGAATACTAAAGAGCATGTCCCAAATGGGGGGTATCCATAGTAACATGACACATTTATGCAGGAAAGGTTAAAGGCTGAACCTGTGTTTCCTCTCTCCAAAGTGCAAGTACATGAAATATGAACAAGTGGAATTACCAAACAATCCTGGAGGTACATCAATACTTGTTGATTTATACATTGTATCTCGTACCAAAGGGAGAAGTTACACTGCCAACCACAGGCTTTTGGGGTTTCAGATCTGATCACACACTTCTCTGTTTACATGCCATTGTTTAGTGTCACTCATAAAGATGCATAGATTCCTATTCTCTTTTACAACACATATTTTTCCTTACAATGACATACGGGGACTATCAGTTGTGTTGAGGAGGAAGTTTAGATTTATGACATTTGCTTATTGATGAATACAGAAATGGAAAATTACAGTTAATTCTCAAGACAGAGCTTGAAAAAGATTAGTGGGTCCCAAAATTGCAGCTATATTCAGGCATTCTCATTCTAACCAAACAAGACATTGGGATTCCATGATCGATCTTTCCTGCATTTTACAATTGAAATTAGCAGCTATTCTGAATCTTAGTTTTTATCATGGCCATGTTGGTAGTGTGTGTGTGTTATGTGCCGTCAAATCATCTCCAACCTGTGGCGACCCTATGAATGAGATCTCCAAAACGTCCTATCTTTAACAGACTTGCTCAGATCCTGCAAACTGGAGGATGTGGCTTCTTTTATTAAGTCAAGCCATCACGTTTTAGGTCTTCCTCTTTTTCTGCTGCCTTCCACTTTTCCTAGCATTATTGACTTTTCCACAGAATCTTGTCTTCTCATGATGTGACCAAAGTACAATAGCCTTAGTCTTGTCATTTTAGCTTCTAAGGAGAATTCAGATTTGATCTAGTACCCACTTATTTGTCTTTTTGGCTGTCCATGGTATCTGAAAAACTCTCCTCCAACACCACATTTCAAATGAATCAATTTTCTTCCTGTCAGCCTCCTTTACTGTCCAACTTTCACATCCATACATGGCAATGGGAAATACCATAGTTTGGATTATCTTGATCTTGGTTCCCAGAGAGACATCTTTATCTTCAACAATCTTTTCTAGCTCCCTCACAGCTGCTCTTCCAAGTCTCAGTCTTCTTCTAATTTCTTCATTGCACTCTCCCTGTTGGTTGATGATTTAGCCAAGGAATAGAAAATCCTGAATTTCCTCATTGCCAACTTTAAAATTGTGTAATTCCTCGGTAGTCATTACTTTTGTCATCTTGATGTTCAGCTGTAATCCTGATTTGGCACTTTCTCCTTTGCTAGTAGAAAGGTTTCATTTTCAGCACCATACAGTTTTACCAATTAAAACTGACATATCTGTTAGGGGTAGCCAGGTCTCCTGTTATAGACTTCCCAGCACTGAGCTCTTGCTCAGTTGAAGGACGGTGGTTGTGCTGTTCTGAAGTTGTCAACTTACTCCTCTCAATTCAAATGGGAACCAGATACCAGGTTCCCATTTCAACACTCTTGAAAAAGAGATCCCAAAACAGGAGTTTAGCTTGCGCCCTGTTGAGCATTTGGTGGCTGCTTTTCTCCCTGCAAGCTCAATGCCCCACTGTAGATTCTCCCACCCGGGAGTTGGTCTCCAGAACGTATCTCGTCAGGGACCACTGCAGAACAAGAAGAAGACTTTTCTTGAAATTGCTTGAGAGACTTCCTTGGGATTGCGAACTTTGGAGGGAGTTTATGTTATTGGATTTGTGCATTCTTGTTGTTTACAAATTGCAAAAACATAAAGCACTTAGCACTTTATTGTCACAAGAGTAATATTGAGCAATTTTTTGAGTAATTTATCAGGAATTGTTGGTCTGTAGACCAGTCTGCTGTGGGTTTTTCGTTCACATATTCTATTTACCATGCGGAGTTGCCCGTTCTATACCTAGGGGCTATGGGGGTGGTGGTAGTGTCTCTCCAAGAGAGGCTGACACCGAGTCCAAGGCACCAATGACTGGTGCTTACGGACAGTTAGTTGCAAGACAAAAACGAAGCTGGGAAATACTGGTTGCATCTTCCCAGCATGTAGGTTTACCAACTTCAAGGTGTGTCCTGGAGTTCTCATGGCTCTTTGGAGGGCAGATTCTATGGCATCACATCCCTACTGAACTCGCTCCCCTTCCTAAGCTCTGTCCTCGCCAGACACCACTGTGCTCACCACATTGCCTGTCAAGGCAGGCAATCTCCGATCCCTCATTTCTGCCCCCCATTAATACTTTTCACTCCAGTAGGAGCAAAAATGGAGGGTGGGAAGCAACATTATGTGATGTCACTTCTAGTTATACCCAGAAGTGATGTCATGGTGCTCTAGATATTCCCTGAATCTCTTTGGTTTCTCCCTTACAGATCTGGAAATTCCTGGGGTGTTTTGACATAACTTCCATTTGTACCCCCCCACCACCACTGGGGAGTAGTGGTGGTAGGCAGAAGAGGTTATACTTTCCACCCCTTAGTGGAGTCACCTATCAGACTACTTCTCACCTTCTCCTACACTGCTATTAGACTTAGAGCCAAAACACACGTTAAGAAATACCTAGGTTCAGCACGTGTTCTCTTACCTCAAGGTTTGCCGGGATCTGTAGGCATCCTGGAAGCTTAAAGTTTAGCATTTACAGAGCAGCAGGGAGGGAAATACAGGCGCCTGTATTTCCCTTCCCCTTCCTGCTGCTCTGTAAATGCTAAACTTTAAGCTTCCAGGATGCCTACAGATCCAAGCAAACTTTGAGATAAGAGAACAAGTTTAGCATTTACAGAGCAGCAGGGAGGGAAATACAGGCGCCTGTATTTCCCTTCCCCTTCCTGCTGCTCTGTAAATGCTAAACTTTAAGCTTCCAGGACGCCTACAGATCCCGGCAAACCTTGAGGTAAGAGAACACGTGCTGAACCTAGGTATTTCTTAACGTGTGTTTTGGCTCTTAGAAGGAAGACAAGACAGGCATATGTCTTTGCTTCTCTTTTCCATTTTCTAGATGAAAGAGGTTTTACACTTTTGGAAACATGGGCTGACAGTGCACTACTCCTTAAATGGTCACTGCTTGACCTTATTTGAGCCTGCCATAAAGGGACACTGTTAAAATTGTGTCTGAAAATAAATGCAACAGCACTGAGATATCCTCTGGATATTATTTTATGTGGCTTGTGTGCATTTACTGCACTGCAGGCTCCTAAGGGACTGTTCCCCAGCCCAGTTCTAAAATGCTTCACCACCCATTCTATTTTAAACTTAAGTTTTGTTGCCAAATTGATCCCAGCAAATGAAAGAGTTCTTCCTGCTTAGAATTTGTTTTCCTGAAACCAACTAATATGATCAGGTTAATTTCAGAGCCTCTTTGCACTTTAGGAAGTATATTCTAGTTGTTTGAGTTGTCTTTGGACCCTTCATGCCTCTTAGTGAGAACTGGCCCCTAAGGAGCACTTGTTTTTAGAGATGGGCACGATCAGCATTACGATTTGAAAAAAACCCCAATAATGGCGTTCGTGCCATCGGGACCCGGCTAATTGGTGCTGTCCACGGCAACCGATCCAGCAGTCGGGGGTTTGCTTGTTCGGGGCTTGATCGGATCGATCAGTTTCTGTTCGGGATTGCAGACACTCAGGCGCCAGGAATCAATTCCCCTGGCAACGAAACCAGGGGGAAATGCCTGAGCTGTGTTTGCCCTCCTTCTGTCACCCTGGAAACATGAATGGAAGCCCAGCTTTCCTTGATCAGCAGGGCTTCCTTCCAACCACGGAGCAGCCAGCAACACATCAGAGGGGAGGGAGGGGGAAGAGGGTGTTCTGTAGCCACGGGCACTCCAAATGTTTTTTGCTTTTAAAAAAAACGGGTTGTAGGAGGAATGGCTGTTTTTCTGTCTGTCACTCTCTGTTTTTAACATGCTTTTAAAACACTGTATTTTGTGGGAAAACCTCATTCATGGCTCTGTGTGTATGTTTAAAAGGGAGTGGGTAAAAGCTGGATCCAGATGCTTCATGAATTCATATGATTTTTATATTGAAACAAAACAAAACAAAACAAAAAGGCTGTCATATTATAGACCATGTCCTAGTCTACAGACAGCAACAAAACAATCATGCATCCATTAATCCGTGGTTCTGCCACGGCACAAAAACATGGTTCAAAAGCACGGATCCGCATGGATCCTCTTGATTTTTAAGTGGGGCCACCCAAAATCCACCACACAATCACAGACCATGTCTGTTGCCACATGGGACCAAAAATTCAGCCATCCACTACTTTGTGGAACCGCCATGGCGCAAAAATACGGTTCAAAAGCACGGATCCGCATGGATCCTCTAGGTTTTTACATGGGACCACCCAAAATCCACCATACAATCCCAGATCATGTTCATTGCCACAAAAGGGGCAAAAAAAATCAGTTATCCACTGCTTCGTGGCACTCCCACAGTGCAAAAACATGGTCTAAAAGCATGGATCCTCATGGATCCTCTAGGTTTTTACATGAGGCCACCCAAAATCCACCATACAAAACCAGATCATGTCCATTGCCACAAAAGGGGCAAAAAAAATCATTCACCCACAGCTTTGTGGCAGCGCCACAGCGCAAAAACATGGTTCAAAAGCACGGATCCTCATGGATCCTCTTGATTTTTACATGGGGCCACCCAAAATCCACCATACAATCCCAGATCATGTCCAAAGCCACAAACAGGACCAAAAGATCTAAAATATGACAGCCTTTTTGTTTTGTTTCAATGTAAAAATCATATGAATTCATGAAGATCCGTGTCTCAGATTCATGTTTTTTCACCGTGGCAGCGCCAAATATTTTTGGATCTGTGTTTTTTATATTTCAGTTTGTGGACCTGGCTGTGATATGTGATTTGATGTTTCATTTGTGTTTTTCCTATTTAAAAAACCATAGGATTCGCGAGGATCCGTGTGGATCCTGGTTTTACTTTCTTTCTGTTTAAAATATGCTTTTGGAAGACTGGCTGCTTGCTTTTAAAATAGGGTGGGGAGGAATGGAGGATTCTATCCCTGCTTTTTTTAAAAAGCTGGCTGAAACATGTTGACAGGGTGTCTCTCTCTCTCTATATGGAGAGGCAGGGACAGGTTAAAAACTCCCCCCCCCCCGCTCTAAGTGCGTGTGTGTGTGTGAAAACGTCCCCTCTCTGAGGGGAGGCGGCTCGTCGCTGGATTAAAAACTCCCCCCCTCTGCTCTAAGTGTGTGTGTGGGGGCGCCCCTCCGCTTTGGCCTCCCTGATCCCCGATCCCCGATCGGAAACAGGACTTGTTTGGTGTGGATCGGTGATCTGGGGTCGTTGCCGGCGCAGATCCACGAACAGCTTGATCAGTATTTTTTTTTGGATCGTGCCCACCTCTACTTATTTTTCATCATCCAGATCAAGCCTCATGTCTAGCTTTGAGTTGTCACTAATATACACTGGCAGGATTTTTTTTGCTATCCTAGAGGACTTTGGACTAAAGCATATCCATCAAGGTGAAATCAAGCTCTTCCATGTTTCTGTGCCAAATGCCAAATGTCTGTTATATGCAACATAGTAGTTAAAGTTTACTGCTGATGCAAGCCAACTATTGTTAGATATCACACATATGTTGTTTGAATGCATGGAGAGGGAAAGTGGGATCACATGTGTTGTTGTTCCTGCTTCCAACCACTACATTATCAGATGAACACAGACACATGGGACATTCTCCATGAAGCTGGGGTCCTAAGAATAACAGGATTCCCAATTTCCAAAAACAAGGAGAGAGCTTTACTTGTACATATTTATACACATATAGGCCTTGTGTAGACTTTCAAGCAAATATATGGTAGAACACCTCATGTAATCCTGTTTGCCTCATATACATATTCACATAATATGTATATATACTACTGTGAAATGTTTCTTACACTGTCAAATGCTGAATGCTGTAGACAAATCATTGCTTGTCAAATGCTGTTTTGACAAATATTTGCTAAGTATTCTCATTTCCAGAGAATGTTCGTTAGCAAAATTCAGAGGAGCACTGGAGAAAAGAGCAAATTCATATAATCTAAGGAAGTACATAGTTTACTTTGATGGTTTGTAAATTTGCTGATGGACATCCAGGCACAATGAGTGTTTGGCTTGATTCACACATTTTTGAGCAAATAGAATTGGGGTGGACCATGAGCAGCAAATATTTGCAGATGGCCAAGTAATCCATATATTTATAGTGGGTGCCACTTATTCTTATGCTCCCTGTAATGACATTTGCTGATCTGCATGCATTTCAAGATGGATGAGTTTCCTTTCTGGAAACTCCTACCTGTTGGCCATACCATGGCATCTCCTTCATCCGTACTTACACAGGCACAGAGGCTGTCATTAAAACATACAGCAAAGACAGTCATGCATGCTCAGACACAAACAGAACCATGTTCCATGGTAGGTTCATAGAGGTGAACATATTCCATGTTTCCTCTCCCAACCATCCTTGGCTATAGATGAAGATTGCATGGAGAAGTAGCATTTTTTCTAGCATTTCATGGATATACTCACACTGACACTAGCAAAATCAGTGAATAAAGGCTGTCCTGAGAGTGAAACTCTAGAGCAGATGACCCACTTTGGCTGGAGTCCAAGGCAACTATCTAACATAGATTTAGGCGTATGAAAGCACTGTGAAATCAACAGACTTAAGGATAACTTATTGTGTTGGATTGTGGCCATATTCTATGGAAGTGGCCAGGAATGAATCCATTCCTAGTCCTGTTCTCATTCTATAGCTATATCTTTGCAATACAGATTGATATTAATTTTATACAAATTTAACTAGTAAGAAGAGGGAAGGCAACATTATATAGCCTGGTCTTGTCAGAGCTTAGAAACTAAATAGGGTCCATCCTTGTTGAAAACCTGCCAGGGAAGATTGGGGTTGCTCTGCAGAGAAAAGCAATGGCAAATCCCCTCTGCTTCTCATTTGCCTTGAAAGTCCCTTGCTGGGTTGCCATAAGTTGGCTGGGACTTTGATGGCACATTCGTATATAATTTAACTAGCATGGCTTTTCTCAAGGAATCCTAGGAATCACATTTTGGCAGACTGAGAATTTCTCCTTAAGATCCCTGGTTCCCCTCTACCCCCAAAAAGTTAGTTCCTAGAGTTTCCATGGTAAATGGCTTGTGTGAAACCAGTTTTTATCTATAATGCATTGCATGAAGTTGGTCTACGTATCTACATATTTGAGTCTCAGACCTGAGCTATAAGTAGATGAAGAATCCTATGTTCTCTAAATGAAGACCTTTTATTCTAGTCATTTTTTCTTTAAAACAAATTCTGATGGCAAATGAAACAAAGTCAGAGTTGGTATACTTCCTCTTAACCACACCATTGTTCTTTTCTGTTAAAGAGTTGTTTTATTACCTCTTCAGTATCTTCCCCTTTGACTAGTGAATGAGGTAAAGAGGCAACTTTCAGATAATTAATGGGTGTTTTTGGATGGAAGTGACTGTTGTCAAGGGCTGGTGCCATTAAAATGTTGGTTGGTTAAGAACCAGAATGTACTAAGGCAGATGGAATGCATCCAAGGAGGTAAGTGAAATCCAAAACCAGGGGTTTAGGACACCCTCCTAGATCTGAGACAGATGTGCACAGTGACCCTGAATAGACCCAGCTCGCAGCTATTGATAAATGGTGATTTTCTGTTTATTTATTTTACTTGCCTGTTGCAATATTGGCTGGGAAAACCTGCCCCACCAGTACTGTGATTCCAATTTCTCATTTATCCTCGGTTTCCAGCCTCTCAAGAAAGTCAACAGTAGTCAAGAGAACAATAATAGAAGAGGAGGACCAGGATTAGCAGTAGAGCTTGTCTCTCACCAGCAGACATGTGACTCCAGGAATGAGTGCTGGCTCCTAATTATCATTAACAAAAGCAACCTGGAGAATGGAAGGAAATGTGATCTTCTTGTAGTGGTTTGCAAAGACTTATTTTTGAATATACAAACAGAAAATATAACCATTTAAAGGGTGGTGAAGAAAGAAGTGCAGAATTTCCACGCCACAATCCTTGGTGCCTTTGCAAGAGATTAGAGTGTGCTATGGGAAAGCTTCCCATTGCCAAGGGCACATGGACACAGCTTGTGGACTTGCTCATGTGTTCCTTTCATTCCACTCCTCCATCCCCTCATATTCAAAGTCTGACTAAAGGCTTTTTGATTGGGAAGCCTTGAATCAAAATCCAGTTTGCCAAGACTTCCAAAGGCCTGGAAGAACTGGAGCTGTTGCCCTTCGCTGCAAATTTGTATTCTAAGCATGGATCAAGTGGAGGTTTAGAATCTCAGCATGTGTGGACTTGAAAACAAACTCCAGTTCACTTGCATCTGCATCAGATGTCAGGGCATACTGGAGTTTTATTCAAGGCTTCTGAACTGAGGAAATAGCCCTCACATCCATGCATGAAGTGGGATAGGATGGCATACACAACACCAATAAGCTGTATTCATGCCCATGACAAACCTATGTTTGCATGTTTGTCATAAAGTCTCTGTTTGTCATGATGTGTGAATGCCTATTTGTATAAAAATTAGGTTACTTTGGCACGTAGCTTAAATAGCTTGGGGGCATTCTGGAAATAGAGTATCAAGAAAATAAGACACATTCTAAAGGCAGCTTGTCATGGGCCAAAATACCTTTTGCTACCTCTTTATTTATAAGATTTATATGCCACTTCTCTAGAGAAACTGCTAGAGGTGGCTTACAACATAAAACAAATAAGACAAGGTTTAAATTAAAACAGAACCAACCGAAATATCCAGTTACCAAAAAAGTCTTAGTCCAGTGGTCATAAAACTATAAGTGTATCGGTGAAGAAGATTTAGACTTGGAAGAGCAGCTGTGAGGGAGCTAGATAAGATCCTTAAAGATGTCTCTCTGGGAACCAAGATCAAGATAATCCAAACTATGGTATTCCCCATTGCCATGTATGGATGTGAAAGTTGGACAGTAAAGAAAGCTGACAGGAAGAAAATTGATTCATTTGCAATGTGGTGCTGGAGGAGAGTTTTGCGGATACCACGGACTGCCAAAAAGACAAATAAGTGGGTACTAGATCAAATCAAGCCTGAATTCTCCTTAGAAGCTAAAATGACAAGACTAAGGCTATTGTACTTTGGTCACATCATGAGAAGACAAGTTTCTCTGGAAAAGTCAATAATGCTAGGAAAAGTGGAAGGCAGCAGGAAAAGAGGAAGACCTAACACAAGATGGCTTGACTCAATAAAAGAAGCCACATCCTCCAGTTTGCAGGATCTGAGCAAGTCTGTTAAAGATAGGACGTTTTGGAGGTCTTTCATTCATAGGGTCGCCATAGGTCGGAAATGACTTGACAGCACATAACACATACATCAGTGAAAACAGCATAGAACCACAGGAAAGCAAGCCAGAAAGGGTATAAAACAGGCAGGATACAAGCCAAAAAATCTATAAAAGATATAATCATCAAAAGGCAGAATAAAGCCCTGTTAAAAGCCTGGGTAAACAAGGATATTTTACTTTGGTGCCTGAGGGTAAAACTACACATTACAGTCTTTTTGCATCTTTTCTGGATCCTTCACAAGGGCTTTTTTTTTTTTTTTAGTTTAAATAATTTTATTAAACCTTTGTTGCAACATATACTTCACAAGGGCTTTTGATCAGCTGATTTGGATAGTGACTGTAGTGTAGGGTTGCCAATCTCCAAGTGGGACCTGGCGATCTCCCAGAATTACAACAGATCCCCAGATGACAAGGATCAGGTCCCCTGTAAAAAAAAAAAAGGCTGTTTTGGAGAGTGGACTCTATGGCATTATACCTAGGGCCGCCAGGTCCTCTGATGGGAGCTGGGGATCCCCCCTCTCAGTCTCTGCTCCCCGTCACTACTCACCTGGCTGGCAGGAGAAAAGGCCCAGGGAATGGGCCTGGTAGGCAATTAACCTCCTGGGCCAGCATGCAGTGAGTGTACTCCCACCAGCCACAACAACGTCACTTCCTTAAGTGACATCATTGTACCCCACTGGGACCACATGTGCACAAAGTGCATGCATGTGAAAATCATTAAGGTAAGTGCCAGGTCCCCACCTTCCACTGGGAGGGTAAGGGGACCTGGCAACCATAATTATATCCCATTGAGGTCTCTCCCTTCCCCAAATGGTGCCTTCCTCATGCTCCACCAAAAAATCTCCTGGAATTCCCCAATCACAGTTCCCTACTGTGGTCACATGGACTGGGGAGGGGGGCGAATTCTTTCTCCTTGCACCATTTTCCTAACATGAAACTGCCTCAGGGAGCTGCTGCTTGCCCTTTGGGACAACTTGCATGTATTAATGGCTACATGAAGCCTTCACCAGAGGGGCAAATAGCAGCTCCCCAGTTATGAGGGGTGAAGCTTAAGTCCCCCCATCCCCTTGTATTGTTTTCTGAATCCAGACAGAGCCCTCCCCCCACCTCCTCCATGCCTGGGAACTCAGTTCTGAACTTCTGAACTTCTGATCATGGAACTCACAGCACATGCCTCACTGAAAGTCCTCATGGTGGACTTGGGGAGGATGTGAGGAAAACAAATACAACATTTACTTAGATCCCGAATCACAGCAGATTAGGTGACAGGAAAGCCACGCTTCTTGATGCCATTTACCTCACTTCTGTGGGAGGAGCACAGAAAATAGGGCTTTGGACAAAGATTTTAACTGGTGAACAGGCCAGTATGGAGGAAGTAGTCCTTCAAGTAATGCAGTCCTAAGCTGTTTAGAGTTTTAAAAGTACACACCAGTAATTCTAATTGTATCCTAAAGCAAACAGGACATGACCCAGAAGCAAATCTAAGTTTACCCTTAAGTTTATATCTCAGCATGACCCCCCCCCCTTGATCAGTACACCTGTATGATGTATGTTTTTAAACATTTCTTAGTTGCGTTTGCTCTTTATACTGTGGTGTAAATGGAGAACATGTTAGATGTCCACCTGAAACTGTAATGTATGAAATGGCCTAAAGAAAGGTACTTTGGGGATCGGAATTAATTTAGCTTGTAATTCTGTAATTTAGCTTGTAATTTTGAAAAACCTGCTGTACTGGTCTCTTAAATATAAGCACAATTTTTTTCTCTGAAAAGTTTGGATAATGTGTTCAATTTATGGCTGAACCAGACATGATGTGGAAGATCTATGATCAGAGTCCAGATGTGTTCCTTTTTGTAAAATAAGCATTTTTTCATGTTCTTTTTACTGTAAAAGAAAGATCTTAATTTGATCAAGGAAGTGGTGGTGATGGTGAAATAGAGCTGTAATCCCAATATAAATATAACTCTAATATAAATGAAGAGAAGGCGGTTATTAAAGGAACCAAAACATGGATGACAGCTCAAAGGATGAGACAAAGGAAAAGGTGGGAGATAGAACTGAACAAGAACGGAAAGTCAAGAACATTAAAAGAAAGATAGACTGCCCTCAAGGTCTAAAATTGTCATCTTGGGCTTGTACAAAAAGGGATTTAAAAAACACCTGTGTGTGTGTGTGTAGATATAGATATATAAACCCATTTTTGTCTGCTATTTTTATCTGTTGCTTAAAATGGAGCACTTTGAAAATAAAATTAAAATCATAATACTCATTTGCCAAGATCAATACAATTAGAGATTGGCTGAACTATTTTTAAAACAATAAATAAATAGCCCTCTCTGCTGAAGTCTTCCCTGTGCTTCATTCCAGAGCCTTTTGTCCTTACTGGTCTGAGTTTTTGATCCAAAAATATACTAAGTTCTGCCAAACCACTAAATGCAACCAACATAAAGTTGAAGAAAAACTGAGCCAAGTAAGCTTGTGTGTGAGATTGGTTTTCCTTTATATTTGCTTAAATCTCGTTTCAATTTCTTGAAGAATGGCTGGACAATATTTTCAGTTGAAATGCTGTTTACCTAGGCTGACCACACAGGTCACCACAACAGGACTGTTTGTTTGAAAGGCCTAAGAAGAAACTTTTAAATACCACATTTGTATCTCAGGGTGACATACTGCGGGGGATCCCATTTTATCCTGTCAGTGTGTGGTAATAACTCAGACATGCCCACCCAAGATAGGCTAAAGCTGGGTTTGAACCTAGGTCTCCCCAATCCAAGTGTAACACGACTCTTCCATTTACTAAAAACTGCTTCTCCAGAGCCACCTGGTTAACATGGCACAGACCACTTTCCAAATGGATTCCTAAGCCCACCATGCAGCTCTAGAAGCATTGCCTTTAAACAGCATTTTTTGGCCTATTACTCTGGATGCTCCTCCTATCCTTTTGTGAAGTGATACACAAGCATTTAAGCCCTTTAAAATGGCTAGAGGGGGACAACTGATAGATCTTGGCACTACATGATAATCCAGGATGTGCATCAGGGTTAAACTATGCAATATATATATTTTAGTGACTTAACATGGCAGCTGCAGGGAATGTTTTTTTAAAAATCAGTGGGAGCCTGCTTCAGCTTGGAACTATGGCATGGAGGGAGGAATGCTCCTCCACTTGCGCCATTTTCAAGCTGAAATTTATTTATTTTAAACATTTATTAGCCACCTTTCTACCAAACAGGAGCTCAAGAAGACAGCTTCCAATATAAAATATAAACAAATATAAAAAATAAAAACTGTTAAAAACACAGATTAAAACACACAATAAAAATACATTAAAATGGTTAAGCAAATGCTGTCCTAAATAAAACAGTCTTCAGCTGCCTCCTGAAGACAGAAAGTGAAGGGGCCAGGCACACCTCCCTGGGACTGTCATCGAGAAGGTACTCTCTCTAGTACCCACTTTGAGTGATGGGACAGTCAGGAGGGCCTCTCTCTGTGATCTTAACTCTGTGAAATGTGAAATGGCCCTGGCAGAGGCTTATTCACATGACTTTACTCCTCTTGTATTGCGCTGTTCACATAAGCGGGTCACTTGCCACAACTTTTCAATGCATATGTCATGATCTGGCTGAGCCAGGAAGGCCTAGCAAGTTCTCAGAAGCCTGTTAGCAGTGGGAGTAGGCCTGCCTACAATTCCCAGGAGCCCCTGGGCTGTTTTGGCACCTTTTTTGGCCAGTCAGGGGGCTAGTGCTATATAAGTCTGGGAGGGGGGAAAGCCTGTGTTCTTTCTCCCAGTGAACATGCCAGAGGAGGTTTCTGCTAGGGAGAGAGGCCTTCATCCAGGTAGGGTGAGAAGACAGGCTTGGCAGACAGAGGGACAGTGAGTTCAGTTGCGCTAGGGCCTTTTGTTTATTTTACTTTCACCCATCTATTGTTGCTAATGCACCTTGCTTGCATGTTTGTTTGTTTGATATTAACTGACCTCCTTGTAAATAAATCCTTTTGTTTGTTGTTACTCTGCTGGGTCCTCACGCCTGTTTATTGGCCAAGCTACGGAGGCCAGAAGGGTTGGGAGGGTACTCGGGGGCTTCCCAAGAGACCCTAAATCCCAGAGTGGTGGCAGCGTAAGGTGGCTCACCCCACCTGAGGCATGACAGCATGCATTAGGGAGCAGCTGTGGTTATGACTATGGCCCTAATATGTCTGCCTTTTAGAGCAGAGGGTTCTGCATCTCTACTTTACTTTACTTATACCCCACCTTTGTCTCCAGTGGGGACCTGAGGTGGCTTATATCATTCTCCTCTTCTCCATTACTCTAACCACTATACAAGCTGGCTCTTAATGGGCTGGAGAGAAATTGAGGAACAAAGAAATAAGGAGTAAAGGGTATCCCATTTCTGCTATCTGGAGTTTTCATTCATACAGTGAGGGCAAGCATAAAACAAAATCCTCAGCTTTCCTTTCTAATGACATCATCTAAGTCAGGATCAAACCTTCGCCCAGATGACCTATGGAATGGGATGGTCCATTATGGGCCTCTAAAGGAGATGAAGAGAGTTTGATATTAATATCTAATACAAAGGTCCTGTGAGTTGCTGAGAGGGACCTTTTAGGTTGAGCAGTGGGTTATGACATTTAAAAATTAAATAAACTTTGATGTAACAATTGACAAAACATGACTAGACTGACTGCATACACAAGGATATAGGACTGTCAGTGCAAGCCTTTATTTATTTTTTTATTCAGGGAAAACATTCTATACAGAGTTACGCAGTCTTAAGTTCACTTAAAACAACAGGATTTGCACTGTGAGAGGCTTTCATGCGCTTAAGCAAGGCAACTCTCCATATTGTTCTTCAGTCGCCATCCCTAGTTCAGACCTTCTAGGCAGAGTGGAACCCAAACCTTCCCAGAGTTCAGGCTTAGTTCATAATTAGTTTGGCTCTTGCTGCTCATCATGGCTGAGGTTGTCATCTTCTTGTTTCCACAGAAACTTCATTGTTAGCCATGCAATGAGATGTCATGTATGTCTGTACCCATTCATCCATGCCAATTTTGATTCTAATTCTGATGCGTAGTCCAGTTGTTGTGAACATGAGCTTGGTGTAACTCAATTTCCTTTTGCTAGTGTTCTAACTGTTTCTCAGGCTTTCACAGGTGGTTATCTGTTGGACGCCAGTGTTTATGACCTTGCATTTCCTCTCAGACTATGATACGCCTTTCTTCCTAGCAACACATCGTGCTATCACAAATATGTAAAATGTTCTCACAAAGAAAGAGCGGCAAAAGATTGTTTATAATTGGGAGGGGGAGGAAAAAGTGAACTAGAAAAGAGATGTATCTTTCACATTTTGTCATTCCTGTCAATTTCTATTCAAGCTGCTCAGAGGCTTCTCTTGCTCCTCAGTAGATCTATGGACCTGAATATGGAAATGATCTGATTTCTGAATAAAATCCATTTGACTAAGTGCTTGTGTCTTACTGCAAATGGGACAGGGATCTGTCTGCCATGTCCTGTCATCCATAGCCTGACATGAAAAGAGCTGGTGCTGTAGCCTTTATTAAGTAGTTTAACTGTGCTATATGTGCCAGAGCTCCAAGTAAATGTATTTTTTCAGGGTTTGGTAAGTACTCTAGAGGCTATAGAAATGATGTTCCCTAGGAATCCTAGCATACTCAGAGTCAAGCTAGAAGTGCGGGTTTTTAAAGAGTTGGGTCTGGGGAACCCTCACCCGCAGCCTATGCACCAGGATCCTTGAAAGTTTTCGTTAGAACCCAGGAGTCCTGAGAAACATAATGTGTCATTTTGGACGAACCGCCAAATCCTACTGAGTTCCACTGAGTTCAATGGGTGTTACTTTCTGCTAAGAATGCTTAGGAAGGATTGATTCCATGCATGTTTACTTATACATGTAGAACCCATGAAGTTGCTTTATACTGAGTCAGACCACTAGTCTATCAAGGTCAGTATTGTTTATTCTGACTGGCAGTGGCTTTTTAGGGCCCCAGGCAGAGGTCCTTTACACCATTTCCTACATGATCCTTTTAACTGGAGATACTGGGCACTGAACCTGAGATCTTCTGCAAGCCCTGCAGATGCTCTGCCACTGAATCACTGCCCCACTCTGGAAGCCTCTCTTATGTTCAGTGAAGCATGTTCCCTAATAAATGTGCATACAACATAGGTCTTCCCTCTAAGCAGAATGCTGCAGCTTGGTTCTTATTATTCCCATTCTACCATCACTCCACTGATTACCTATCAATTACTGGATACAATTCAAGGTATCAGCTATCACATACAAAACTCTTCATGGCCTTGGTCTGGCATATCTCTCCCTATGTTCGACCACAGCAACTTTGCTTTATCTGAATAGACCCTTCTGCAAGTACCACCTTGCGCATGGGCAAAATCAACAGCTGCCCAGACACATGCATTCTCTGTGGTAGCCCCCACCTTATGGAACACCTACCTGAAGAGGTAAGGAAAGCTTTCACTCTTAGCTTTCCACAAATGATACAACAACTACAACATTCGATTTATATACTGCCTTTCAGGACAACTTAATGCCCACTCAGAGTAGTTTACAAAGTATGTTATTATTATCCCCACAACAATAATCACCCTGTGAGTTGGGTGAGACTGAGAGAGCTCCAGAGAGCTGTGACTGTCCCAAGGTCACCCAGCTGGTTTCAAGTGGAGGAGTGGGGAATCAAACCCGGCTCTCCAGATTAGAGTTCTTAACCACTACAGCAAACTGGCTGAACTGAATTAGTACTGAACTGAACTGAATTATTCAGTAGGGCTTTTTTTTACACAGGAGGGCTGTACTGTAAGGAAGTGGTCTCGGAGAGATGCATCAGCAGAGGGATAGAGACTGTAGACTTTACTACTATGTGCTACTGTATGCTATGTGTTACTTTGGGTATGATCCTACTGGATAGCTCTATGTTTAATGTATCAGTCTTAGAATTGCTTATGCTCCGTTTCAGCATTTCTTCAACTCTATATTGGATTTCTACTGGTTTAAATCTTTGCAGATTTGCATCTATAGACCCTATTAAAATGTCCTTGAAATTAACTGTACAAACTTATGCTGTATAATCCACTTTGAGTCTGTGAGAAAGGCAGACTATAAATAACCTAAAAATAAATAAATAAATGCAGCCATAACACAAGAACAAGGCAGTCCGTGATTTTTCTGTAACAGTAGCAAAAATGTAAATTTGCAAAAACATCTTTTCAAAACTGTTTCAAATTCAGCTCCAGTTTTAGATCAAGATGGGTAGCTTTCATCACAGTGCACTTCTTCACCTATCTGAAGAAGTGAGCTGTGACTCACAAAAGCTCATACCCTACCACAAATTTTGTTAGTCTTATAGGTGAACTGGACTCTTGCTCTTTTCTATGGCTTTGTGACAGAAAATTCACCACACTCCTGACAATTAGTTTTCATTCTTTATGAATGAGATATATCTAACCCTTTATGAATCCCCAAGGCATTAATGACATAATTGTGATCTTAATCTCCTGCCTTCTGTTACCATGTGAAATAAACTGGCATAATGACAAATAGGTGGTTAACATACCAAGTTTATAACATGAGTAAATAAAGCACTGTTAGCCAGAAAATAGGGGAAAGGATCTATTGAACATAATATAGAGATTGCAGTGCCCCTCTATGTTTGTATGGAATTGAGTCTAGGAAACTGAAGTATTTATTAAAAGCATCAAATGGCTCCATTCAAGTCCTACTCCAAGCTTTGAATCCCTTGTAAGGACATTCTATAACACCGTGCCCCCACCCCAGGCGCTCTCTGACAATTGTACTTACTGTTAAGACTACTGTTGCTACTATTGCAATGCTATGATGGCAATAGCTGGCCAGGTAGGCAGAATGAGCAGGTGAGCAAAGAATCTCTCAGCCTCCTCCAGGGCCTCAGATGCTATTTCAGCATTTTCCTCTCCCATCCTTTGCTCATCGACTGCATGCCATCCTGCATGCCTTCCTTACCATTTACTGTTCCATTGCAAACCACAGTCTTGAGAAGCCGGCAGTGATGCAAGTTGGACCATTTAACACATTGCAGAGACACAAATTAGGGTTTGCCAGTGGGCGTATGCTTACAACAAAAGAGGAAAATCCACACTGACATGCTAATTAGTCAAGAGATCAATCATAAAATCAATATATAATTACACTTTTTTCATCAAGGTCAAATATGAAATAACATGTATGCCCATTCATAATACAAGATAAGTTGTTGTCCAGTGTAATAAAGTATCTCAGTGGAAAATATCAATAAATGTAAACAAGATTAGAGTGCACAATATCTAGGCATAAAATTTAACCATACAAAACGTACATTTAGAAGAGTAAACCTTCATAACAAAGTTGTCCTAGGTTATGCAGTTCAAAGGTAAGTCCATAGAATTCTAGCAAAGGTTTGAACAAATTGCTTTAAACAGTTCATGATCTTATCCTTTGTTTCTTTTGCAGGGTAAGGAGAAACCGTCCTCATGGCTCTGCTCTACGAGGTGCCGGCTCGCTGTATGTAATATTCAAGTGACTGAGGGAATACAAACTGAAGCTGAATCCAGATAAGACAGAGGTGATGTTGTCTGGAAGGGCTGCTGATTTAAATGGGATTGTTCTTACTACCATTAATGACATGCAGCTTTCACTGAAAATCTCTGTTAAGAGCAGTGGAGTCTTCTTGAATCCTGGTATCTGGTTGGAAAAAATGGATGTCCATGACAGTGAAAAATGTTTTATGTACAGGGCTGTCCTGAAAACAACTCTGAAAGTGTAGCAAAATACAGAGCTCTGCTTGTTAACTGGGAGTAGCCAATGGGACTGTGTCACTCCTGAGATCCTGTCACTGGCTACTGGTTAGTTTCTGGCAGAGAGCTGTGATTTGGTATTCCTGGGTACTGCCAAAAAAGAAAAAACAAGATGCATGCACATGTCCTTTCCCCCTTCTCACTAATGGAGTCTGCAGACTGCCATTGCCCAGGTGTTTGTTTGTTTACATTATATATTGTCCACCTTTTGAACTGAGGGTAGTGATGAAAAAAATGTACTTGTGCGTTACACAGTTCCCCCTTCCCACCAACAGAGTTAAATAAGGGCTCTTCTCTCTCCCTTTGGGATCTGATTGGTGCCTGCATGTCACCTGCTGTTTTGCTGTAAGAACTGAAAATAAACACATGAACATTTTGGTTGGAGGGTGCTATTATAGCTTGGATTCCTGGATTCGGTTCACTATTCCAATTGCCTTAATGAAATGAAACAGTGAGTTCCAGGTGTATCTCTGGCTTACTTGTTTCATTTTGCACACTCCTACCCTACCCACTAGTACTACTGGCATTTTCAGGGATAGACTATCCCAGATAGTCACTTCAATCCTCTCCCAACTTATTTTTCTACCTCTGGACAAACCATTAAGTTGTTGTTTTGGGGAGCATTTCACCCTATAACTGGGGTCCTCAGCCATGTGCTGTGTGTGTGTGTTCTGGATCCATATACCCACCCTCAAGTTCACTTGAGACTCCTCATGAAACACTGCTGCTTCTGCAGATTTCTGCTCTTCGAGACTGGTAATTATTATCCTCCGTGAAAGCGCTTTTTCCCACTTTTCTTCCTGACTTTCCTAGTTAGCCTTGTATGCATGCTCTGTGTGGTTTTCTGTACATTTGCGTTTTATTTCTCTTTAATTAAAAAAACCTTTCTGGTTGAACATCTGCCTGATTTATTTGAGAGTTCTCTAAGGGAATAATCCCCATAAACATTGGTGGAGATTCCTAGTTACCCCCTCTTGCTTGCCTCCTTAATGCTAATTCCCCCAACCAAGGAGAACTCCTATTTGGATAACACCCCCTGTTCCCGCACCATAGCCACCTTCCACCACCCCAAACTCTGGCTGAGGTGGTGCAGTGAAGAGGCCTCACTTGCAGGTCCTCTTCATTGAGGCTGCTGCAGGAGAGCTGCCTGCACAGGTGCCTGAGGCAAGAGTTGGCACTCCAAAGGGGTCTGCTGCTGAGGTTTTCCCTCCTCCAGCTGTTCTGACTCAGCAGGAGGAGGAACAGCAGGAGGTGTCTGTTGAGGTGAGCTTGGAGGACATGAGTCTTCTGGTCCTCGAGCTCACCCCAGGGATCCAAAAGATGCTAGAGGAACTAGAGGAGAAGACTATTCCCCAGTTTCCTCTGAGACCAGCAGTAAGCCTTCCAAGGAGAGGCAGGAAGAGAGCATGGAGGTGACAGAAGAGGAGGAGATGGAGGAAGTTCCCCCAGGATACTGCCATCTCAACTTCTTTGCCCTTGCCCAGCTCTTTCTGCCCCCCTCCCCAGACACAGTGTGTCTGTGTCAAGTGCCTCACAGGAGGCTGCTTTTAGGGTGCCCACAGCTGTAGGGCAATTGGGTGCTCTTACATCCCCATCGTCTGGGATCCCTTCCAGAAGACCCCCTGCTATGCACAGTACCAGCTATTTAGGGCCCAGAATAGTTGTGGGAAAGACCTGGCTCAACTCTTAACTTCTGGACTCAGGAACCACTTGAAGAAGCACTATCAAGCTTTGCTTCTTTGTGGGGAGCCAGCAAGCCAGGAGGGGGGCTCCCTGCTGCTGCTCCCCCTCCCCAGGTCTCCTGTAGGGAAGGGATTACAAGCATCTCTGATGGAGATGTTTGGTGGGGATGGCAGTAGTGTGCCAAGAAGGGGAATCCAGAGGATAGGGAAGATGGTCATTTGCCTTATTGGTGAGATATTTGCTCTAGACAGGCATCTCTTTCCCATTGTCAAGGATGTCAAGCTTCTGCAGGCTGTTCCAAGAATTCTGTCCCTGGTACATGACCCTCTCTTTACAGGGCTGCTAAGGACTATGTGAAGGCACAGTTGTCCCATGTTAGTGGGAGAAGTGTGCTGTTCACATTAGACATCTGGTCCTGCCCTCAGTTACAGCATACATACCTCTCACTGGCTGCACAATGGTGGCAACCTGATGACCTTCCACTTGGTGGGGGTGGGATAACCAGTGTCAGGCAGGGTGAAATGGAGGGGCTGTTGAGCCGGCTACTGCCAGGCTTTGCTCTGTGATGAGGTTTTTGGTGAGGTGCACATGGCAGACAACATCTCAGCAGCCATTAAGAGGCAGTTAGTGGAATGGGTAAGCAGTCATCACCATATGATACACCATATGATCAAGGGCAGCAAAATGATCTAGGCAGTGGCAGTGGTGAGGGATGTACTGCACCTGGATCTGTATCCTGAGTATCCTCGACTGGATGGTACAGCTTGTGATTTCCAGTGTCTCATCATGAGATGCGAGTGCATCTTGAGTCACTTTTTGCTCAGTGAGAAGGCTACGCATCAGCTGCTCCAGAAGCAGGTCTTAACAGAAGCATTGCCTGATTAGCAACATAAGCACTCACTGGAACTCCAACCATGCTATGCTCAAGAGTTTGGTGGAGCAGCAGGCCTCCCTCATAACGTGGCTCTTGGAGAGCAATACTGGGAGGGTGGAGAGTCAGTTCAGCCAAGAGGACTAGCTGACCATCCCTACACCTCCCCTTCTTGTCAGGGTTCTCACATGGCCAGGCTTCAGATGTCCCTGGAGATGGAGACCATTGGGGATGCACTTGGCCCCTCTGGGAATGTGAGGAGCTGGGATTTGGTGGATGCAATCATCCTCTTAGAGCCCTGCTAGTTGTATACCACCTGTCCTCTGAGCTTCTGGGCCAAGAAAGAGGTGGTCTGGCCAGATCTCTCCCTCAAAGCTCAGAGGCTCCTCTCATGCTCTCCAATGAGCATTTAAAACTATGTTCTGCTTCAGTATTTTTTCTACTCTGTATTGGATTCTTGCTAATGCTATGTCTTTTAAACTTGTATCTATTTACCCTATGGGCATTGTTTATGGAAATGTCCTTGATGTTGTATTGAAATGTACTTGATACTGATTGTACTAATCTCACACTGTATAATCCGCCTCGAGTCTCAGTGAGAAAGGCGGGCTATAAATGACTTTAAATAAATAAATAAAAGCATTATGCACAAAGGAGGGATCACTGAGGGAATGCCAGACAAGAAAAAAAAATCTTCACCCACTGGTGGAAAATGGCAACAGATGAATCTCCCTGGGGAGAAAGTTCCAGAGTTTTGGTGCCATGACAGGGTCACCATCCACCTAAGCTCAGAAAATGGGGGCACCTGAAGCAGGTCATCTGAAGTTGATCTCCAGTGCTTGGCAACTTGTGGATAGTGGCAGGAACTTGCAGGAATCATTAATTTTTTCTAAAACATCCAAATTCTGCAAATATTTCTATCTGATTAAATTATTACTACAGAATTGTAAACCATGTGTTGTTGTTTTTAAAAAAAGGCTGACTACACCATCCAGGCAGACTGGGAAACTACCCATGTTAGCAGACTTCCTGTACTGACTGTCTTGCTGAGAAAGAATAGTGCTGCTGACATTTCCCACCCAGTGTCTGGCCAATTAATCTCTCTCCCAACTTGTACATGCAGCCAGCAAGCTGGCAAGTGAGAAGCAGCCCTGCACAGAAGCCAGGGGGAATTTGTTTTGCCTGAGGGAAATTCATCTTACAAGAGGTAACCCCTTGTTGCTTCCCAACTCTCTCTTAAGAGCTTTGAGGGCTCTTTCCCTTTGGCCTCACCTCCTGGTATTCCCCTACTACATGCACACAAACAGTGGTTTTATGCCAGGAGGAGCATCAAATGGGGTTATTTGGTAACACTGGCATGCTGGCAATGCTTACTGGTAGGAATCAAGTCTCTTTATCTCCCAAATGAGTAAAGCTTTATTCTACTATCAACATCACTAGAGAGAATACAGGGTACAGAAGTTATAGTGCAGAATAGATACTAAATAAGAGAAAGATTTCTACCCTAACTTGGAAGCTACAGTAATTGATATCTGCTCTCCCCCCTCCCCCATCTAGAAAATGTAAATTGGTGTAAGTGTAAAAGGATGCTGTCTGGCAGTCATTCACATGGACCCACACACATACACATGCACGCATACACACAAAGAAAGAGCAGCTCCTTTTCAATTCTCCGATTTCCCACATGTGGAAAAGGTCACGGCTCATGAGTTCTGGATTCTGACTGCAGACACCCACTGGAATGCAGTGACCAATAGTCAGGTGCTCGAATATCAGAGGGATTGGTTATCTTCCTATATGTGAAAACAAACTTTCAGGAGAAATTGAGTTTTCCCAACTTAACTGTCCCTACAAACACTGGTTTCTTTCCATAAACATCAGCTCCTCCTAAGATGAATGGTTTCTCCTGGTCTCATCCACAACAGTGTTCATGTTTAGAATCTCATGCATGGCTGGGTCCCCATGTGAAGTGCAATTTTGCTCAACCCCAAATCATAAAGGTTCTGTAGCATACTGCCCCTTATTCTGGGGATATCTCCTCTCTCTTGACAAAGGCAACATTACCTAAACTGGTCTTCCCAATTTTGCACATATTTTTGAAATAAGCAACATCATGGCTATTACAACATGATTGCCAACCTGCTTTTGAAATAAACTTTAGAATGTAGCCTCTGAAACATTTTTAAAAGCTCCCAAATGACAGGCAGTATAAAGCCCGGGATTTCTTAGTTATCTTTATCTCACTTTTCAATAATGTATGCACTCAGTTTGATTCAACACAAATGTATCAGTTTATGGAGCACTTGGCAAAGAAAATAAAATTCAGCCCTTGCCCTGAAGAATCACATATCTCAGTTTAAGTCATAGTTAAGGGTGTAGTATGATTCTTTCAAAAATTCTGTAAGATGACATTACAGTTTTGGGTTGATATTCTCAGTGATTCCCATACTGAATCCTTCTTTAGCTGGCTTTGGGACTCTTCCTTCCTTTCATCTGATGTAAGAAATGTGGTGCTCTCCCACACCTCTTCCCATTGCTGTTATATGCACCATTCCTCTGATGGGGCACCCACACACCTAGAAGCAGCAGAACTGCCTGTGACCTTTGTTCAGACTTGGAGAGACATATTTACAGCAGGTGGTACTAAATACTCAACTGTATATTGCTTGTCATTAATTCATTACCTCAAATGTGGCTTTCACCTACCCGTGAAGAGGCTAGAGCCAGTGCCAGGACCTGTGCTCCCATTAAGGGAGGGAATCCAGAGAGAAAGGATTAGAAACATAAAAGAGTTAGGTTGTCAAATACAGTCATGCATCATGGCTGCTGGATGTCTCTGCTCCCATCTGTCGTCATGGGATTTAATGTGCATTCTGAGTACCTCAGTTGGTGCATATTCACTATATGCTAGTAGCACAGCTCTTTTCCTTTTTCCTTAAACTCCTGAAGCTGTAGAAAAATTCTCTTACATATACCGTGGAACAGAAAAGAAATCCAGATCCAATGGTATTGCTTGCCTAGACTGGATTCTACATTAAATCATTTTCAGAGGCATCCCTCAAGCATGTTTATGAGAGTGTGTGAGTGTCAGACTGCAATTTTCTCATGACAACTGAGGTAAAGTAAACACTACAAGTGCAAATCACAATTGGGAGAGCCAGCATAAAACTTACACAAGAACTGAAGCAATGTTGTGTTCAACTAAAACTCAGGGCTCTTGGCAAATCCCAGGGAGTACTCCTCTCTGCCCGAGCCTAATGATCTTCAGGGGAGGTCCTACTTCAAACTAACTAAAAATGTACCCCAGATTAGCCATTTCAATTCAATCCAGGTATTTCCAAACACACACCTTTTAAAAATTCTAGGAATAATGAAACTTATCTCCTGAAATTTTAGGAGTTTTTCAGGGAGGAAAAAGGATGGCTAAGTCTTTCCCCTCCATAAATGGCCCTTTAATTTTTTTAAAGAGAAAAAAGAAAGGAAGGTATGTTGGAAAAAGGAAAAAAGTGAAAGAAGGCAGCACACTAGTGGCTCTCCAGGGCTACATGGCAGTTACCTGGTGGCTCTTCCTTCTGTCAGTGGCAGTCAGTGGAGCCCATCCATGCTCCAACAGTCAGAAAACGGCTGCTAAGGCAACAGGTGTCAGTTCCTGACAGATAGATCCCTCAGCCCCTCTCCAGTGAACACACATTGGTTCCAGTAGAAAAGCTTTATTCAGGATTTTACAGTTAAGGTCTGCACTCCAGCATGGAGCTTGGTAGAAGTGATAAGGCAAGGCAAGCAGTTCTATATTATACATGATTTTCCTGCGCTCAAATAACTGTTGAGGTTTTGGCATGCAGCATACATGGGTCCTGCGAGAACCCTTTTTAGTTATGGCTAGGCATTTAGTATACAATCATACATCCCCAGCATCTGGACGAAGTAGCCAAAGCTGGCATCTGGACACTCCAATGTCAGAGGTAGCTTAGAGGAGCATATTTCTATAAGATAACAGGAGAGGCCCACTCTGGGTCTCAAAAGTAACACTTGTACTAAGTGAGAGAGAGAATACATCAGGTTAATGATGAGCATTGTGGTTACAACATACAGACAATCATGGCATGACTGAACAGACATGACACCAGGCTTACACATGGGATCCTAGCTGCAAAACTTGGCTGTCCAGGACTTTGCAAGTATTTGGATGCCTTCAGTCTCTGGAGACCCACAAAGCCCTGTCTAGCCCCAATTTGAATCCAGGAGGCCATGTCCCAGCCTGGTGGCCCAGGAGCCATTTTCCATGGCTCCTAGCACCAGGTCACAGTGTGAATGAGCTCAACTTGTGTTACAGATGCTCATACCAGTAAATCAGTGTGGACTGAAAAGTTGCTTCTGATGACAAGGAGGTATGTGAGCCCTCAAACATGCAAGGCAGTGGGAATGTGAGGTATAAATCTTTCTAATAAAAATATACATGTGTTCATGTGCCTGTGTGTGTAAAGTGTGGTCAAGGTGCAGCTGATTTATGGTGACCTCTGTTGGGGCTTTCAAGGCAAGAGACAAACAGAGGTGGTTTGCCATTGCCTACCTCTGCATAGCAACGCTGGTCTTCTTTGGTGGTCTCCCATCCAAGTACTGACCAGAGCTGACCCTACTTAGCTTCTGAGATCTGATGAGATTGGGCTAACCTAGACCATCCAAGTCAGGGCATGTATTCATACATTAATATACATTTACCTTCCTCTTACCAAAAATCACATTTTAAAAGACATTTCAAAATTGTATCAGGGATATTGGGGTGGTGGTGATAACACAGGTGCTAGCCAACAGTCTCCCCCTTGGAACCCCCTACCCCATCTGATGTGAGGCACACCAACAATCTGTCAGGCTCCTTATTTCAGGACTCACACCAGGACAAAAAATAATGTACTCTGAGGACAGCAACTGCAAGATCAGAACTAGCACTGTCCACCTTAAACTATTCCCTGGAGGAATAGGGACACAGGCATTCAAACTGTAAAGCCGTATTACCAGGAGCATTAACTTTAATTCAATTAAAACCTTTTGCTTTTTGATACACAAGGAGTCTGACTGATATTTTTGTTTCTATAAGGCAAAAAGACTTGAATAAAGGCAAGAAGAAATAATGAAAATGTGTGCCAATACAGTTCTTCCTGTTCCAAGGTAAAATGAGCTCTGTATTATCCAGAGCTATCATGCTCGTTAGAAGGTGTCAGAAAACTAAATTCATTTTTTCAAATGGCAGTGGGGGAAAGAATCATGTGCTTCACTAAAACAAACCAGGAGAATTGGCTGGTTTACTGAGAATATTCTAAGAGCAAGATAGCTCCACCAAAAACAAAACAACGCTTCTGACTCAGCCTTCAATTTTGCTGGTTTTGAGGGCACTGGAATGTGTTAAGAGGCATCCAGTGCCCACAGAGCCTGACACTCACAGCCAGAGCACTCTGTGTGGCGCCAGCAGTTGTTCCAAGCTGGTTCCGTTTTGGCTCTTGGGAGGGAGGCGGCGTTCTTTCAGCTTCTAACTGTTGCTACTCATGTGCTTGCTAGGGACAGTGCTTTGGTTTCTTCACCCACTTGAGCCCACTTCAACTGTATTCATACACCTTGCCCATATCTATTTGGTAACAGATTACACAGCCAGCTGTGAGTGGCAAGCCAGTTTGCCAGGATTTGTGGCAGGGGTTCAATATAATTATACAATGTGTGCCTTGTGAGGTGTTTGAGAAAGGAAGCGGGGGCATTAATTTTATAGCCAGTTATGTATGGAGGGCACACATGCACACACACAAACACACACAGAGATTTCCAATAAAGCAGGGGTGCCAATTTAAGGAGGGTAGCAAGACCTACTACTTCCTTCCTTCAGGTCACACGCAATTATTTCTTGGGAGCACCTATATTTCTAGCTAGTTCATGATTCTACAAACAGAACTACTATTACGCTAAATTATTCAGCGGATAACTTTGTTAATTTGTTTTATTATTTGTATATTGATTTTAGTTCTTGTTTTTATCGATTTTAACTGTTCACCGCCCAGAGCCCCTGGGGATGGGCGGTATATAAATTGAATAAATAAATAAATAAATAAAATAAAATATACCAAAGCCAGGAATTTCTTTGCTTTTAAAAAGCATGTCACTATTTTCCTGTCATGATAGCATTGCTGTGGTTTATCATAAGGCATAAAAAGTAACCACAACAAATGATCTGAAAAAAATAACCTGATTTCCCCCCCTGGCAATTTAATCCTGAATATAATCTAAGATCACACAGTAAACATCGCCAAGAATCCTGCCTCTTATAAAAAATCTCTCCCCTTTCTGAAATGGAATCCTGAAGGAAAGATCTGGAAATAAAATGACTTCTGTTTTGTCTTAACAGCATTTCCAGCACTTGCTCATGGCAGCTCTGCAATAGTGTGAGTCATCAGTCAGATTATTTTAAATCCGTTTTAGTCTTCTGTGATACTCAGGAAGGCACTAGGCTCCACATGGAGTTGAACATAGGTAAAAGTTTTGTTTGTTCACATGTCTTAAGTTTAGCCTGGATCATCTGTTTCTCATGTTAACAAGTACTGTACAGTTGAGCACAGAAGTGTCCATAGTTATGCCAATTCATCTTCCTGTTTCATAAACTGACTTAAACACAGGAATATAACAATCATCACTCTGCTAAGTAAATACCACTCCCGGGTTGTTATTGTTTACTTACGCAAGCCCAATGAATCAGAATTGGGATAGTGGTTGGGGGGGGGGATCCTCAATTGGCCCATAAAATTGTTTTGTTTTACCATAGTATGAATTTTGCTTTGTCTCTGAAAAAAGACACAAAACAATTCAGCAAAACCCAGAAATTTTAAAGGCGCCTCATATTGAATTAAGAGTATGTGACTTATTCCAGCCAATAACATTGTGCTGCTGTGATTCAGCTGGGGCAACTGCAACTATAAACATGCCCATGCTGTCAAGAGACAGGTACTTCTATACTGCCTGGATGAATAGCGTAATGAGGATGGAGATAACCAGGACTTTTTTTCAGCTGGAACATGGTGGAACGGAGTTCCGGAACTTCTTGAAAATGGTCACATGGCTGGTGGCCCCGCCCCCTGATCTCCAGACAGAGGGGAGTTTAGATTGCCCTCCGCACTGCGCTGCGGAGGGCAATCTAAACTCCCCTCTGTCTGGAGATCAGAGAGCGGGGCCACCAGCCATGTGACCATCTTCTCCGAGGGCAACCCACTGAGTTCTACCACCTCTTTTCCCAGAAAAAAAGCCCTGGAGATAACACATATAGGTATTTTTTTGCTGGATTGGGAAGGTTGTGTTCATGTCCTGAACAACACTAAAAAAGATGTTTAAATGAATGAGAATAGTGACATCTCAATGTAATATAATCCCTCCATTTCTTGAATATGAACATTTTGCATCTGCGCTCATTCCCCTTTAAAATATATCAAGAGGTTATTTTTTGGAAGATACTGTGTCAACAGGTTATCTTTCTCAATCAATATGTGTGATGTTAAGATATCTTATATACAACAAAATGGACAAGCAGAATTTGTTATCCACAGTTAGTGCACAAAGGTCATGGAGGATGATAATATATAAAGTATGATGCCAATCTGGCCTCATGAACAGGATAGTAGGGCAAGGCTAGATTGATTATTTTATTTTTTCCCCATTACATCATTATTCCTTTTCTAGCACACATCCTCTCTGCCTCCTAAAGAATGAGAAGGCTTACTTAAATTTAGATGCTCAAGCCTGAAGGTGGGCACATGGGCTACTTTGAAAAATCTAGCCTACATATTGCTTCTGTCTGATTTCAGTGGAAACTTCCTTTGGGACTAGGAATGCCAGTCTCCCCCTGGGGGGGGGGGATCCCTTGCTCCCACCCTCTACACCCCTGCCCCCACCCCCACTTACCGGCTGGCAGGGGGGGACGCGCCTCCTGAGGCACACTCTCAATCAGCATGGCACAGTCCTGGGCACCACAGCAGCCTGATTCGGGCCTGATTCAGTGGGATTCAGCCAGATTCAGGCCGCTGTGGTACATGGAAGCACTCCTGCACTCCGCAGCAGCTGAATTTGGGCTGAATTGAGCTAGATTTGGGATGAATCGGGCCCAATTTGGCCACTGAGAAGTACAGCAGTGCTCCTGCGCTCCGCAGTGGTTGGATTGGAGTTGATTCAGTCCAAATTGACCCAAATCGGCCTGAATTCAGGCTGAATCGGCCTAGATTCAGGCTAAGTCAGGCCCAATTTGGGCCGAATTGGGCTGCAGTGGAGCACATGAGCATTCCTGCGCTTTGCAGTGGCCCGATTTGGGCCTGAATCAGGCCAAATTTGGCTCCCTGCAGAGTGCAGGAGTACTTTTAGGGTGGCATGTGACTTGCATGATGATGTCATGTCCCAGAAGTGACATAATCAAAAAGGCTGGTAGTGTGTGTGCTCTGACCATGCATGAGAGGGAACCAAAAAAGGTCAGTGCCAGTCCTTTGACCTCCCACCTGTGGGGTCGGGGGACCTGGCAACCCTATTTGGGACTCTTTGAAAGTCTTGCCTGACGGTATTATCATTCTGAAAATTAGACCTTATCTGTAGTTGCCCACATACCAGTTGTGGTGGCTAGCAATGGCTCTCCACATTTGAATATTTAGGCCTTTATTTTCCCTTCAAGCAACTGCAGTATTACACTCTCTGTCTTCTATTTTTGAGCCTGACTGACTACTTGAAAATACAGTCCCAGCTAAAATAGCCAAATCAAAGTAATTTTGGACATTTTTCTTCTTGCTACCTCTTTCACATTATCTATTTTTGTTCTGAGCTGTTGTTTCTTGGCTAAAAATAAGGGCAGCCAACCTCAAGAAAAAATGACTTGTCTATTGTATCATGAAAAAAACCAGTGCTTCTGCCAAATAGACTTGGAGGCAGTCTGAACATTCAGTACGGACAAGAAATGTAATTCTCGGTGAACTGTTCCATCTCTGGAATCCATATAGAGAACGATTCAGAAAGCAACCACTCATCTTCTTGCAATTGGAAAGCTAAAGAGGAAGATTCCTAGGCTGACTTCCCCACTGATGCACTGGCTTTCACAGGAAACCAGGCTTTTACATGGGTGTGTCTGTGTGTGTGTGTGTGGTTTAAAGAATGTGATACTCTATTTTAGTGATAGTATAATCCAGTAATCCCCAGTGTAGTGCCCATCATTGCCATGGTGTCCACTTATGTGTTTCCTGGCACAAAGATGCTCCCTCCCACCATCTCTTCCTCAAAGCAACAAGCCAAACCTATCTATCCTCCACTTTGTTGGCATATGAAGAGCCCAGGAAGCATCATCTTTCTGTCTGCAGGAAGCACGCATTTGGAAACAGCTACCTCCATCATAGGAGGATGCTTGGCTTGGACTCTCCTAGCATTTAGTGGGACTTCTCATTTTTTGTGCTTGAATTGAGCCCCTATATCAGTCATTTTGTTGTGGCATTGCCACCTGTTCTCAAAATTCTAAAAGGACCATAGGTTCAACAAGATTTGTTCCCCTGATATAACCCCTGTGCTTTTCTTATCTTTTCAGTTTAACTGAAATTAATTTATAGGCCATGTTCTATTAGATCCAGTATGCCCACTGCCATCCTAACTCTGTTGCATTGCGAGAAGAATAATAGCTAGTTATCTTTTATTCAGCTTTTTTAACAGAAAAAGTGACATTCTGCTTCCTATAAGTGTTACGTTAACGAGGTTGCAGCGTTCTGGAATGGCGTGGCAGTGTCACGGCAGCTGAGTTCATGAGCTCAGTACTGTGATCTTCCTGACCCTTTGGGACCTGAGGATTCGGGCCCCCAAGACCCCCCCCCCCACGGAGAGGGGGGCAGGCCAGAGCAAGGTGGAGGAGCTCATGGGGATTGGCAACCCCCTGTTGGAGCCCTGCGCTGGCTCAAAGGCAAGGATCGAGGAAGAAGCCTTATGGCACATAAGCTACGAACCCCAAGACTTTGAAACAAGCGAAAACAAAGCAAAGATTCCTGACAAGATTGAAGCAAGAACAACTGAATGACCGAAAAAGAGTGATTCTACCTGACATCTCTCCAAGTAAGAGTATTGTTTATGGCTTTACGAGGGCTAACCAGCTTGATGAGGGGTTTTTTATTATCCCCTGGAGAGGTGGCTGCTTCATGAACTAGGAAACTGACACTCAAAAGTGATTGTAAGGAGGGGTTTCATGGGACGGAGAGCTGGGGAGCAAAAAACTTCATAACTATAAACAGTAAGAGCAAAGGAGCTCTTTACCAGTTTTAAGAGATCTACGATTGAACATTTGCAAGTGAGTGGACAAAATGGCGTTTACTGAAGAAATACTTTTAAATCTGCAACAAATCTCCAAACTGATGGATGATGTATTACGAAAAGCAGATGAAAAACTTGGATTGAAAACAGACATGTGCACCATGTCAGACGCCAAGTTAGAAGAAAACTTTGATGGGACAGACTTATTTGAAAGAAAATCGGAGTGGAATGGTGAAAAACACTCCCAACAAAATGGAAGAGGAAATCAGCCTTTTTCTATGAAATTACAAAGAGTGGAGAAGAAGGAGGAGGAGCGTGTTGAAAAGGGAGCTGTGAGGAAGAGGTCCAGTGTATTGCTTCTGTACGAAGTAAAAAGCATACAACACACTCCAATCAAGAAACATATCACAAAGATCAAGAGAGACAAACAGGGACATTACAAGGTATTCCCCGACACCTCGCATGAATGGCTAGAAGGCAAAAAGAGTCGCCTATGGCTGATCACCGGAAAGAAAGAGCTTCAATACTATTTTAGAGGGAGAGAGAAGGGGAAAGAAAATGTAACTTAAAGGGCGACCCGGTAATGGGTCTTTGGAGTCTTCTATTTTCCTTCTTACTTTTTACGCTCTTTAGTGGATTTCTTTTCATTGCTTTAAATAAAAAGTATAAGAAAGATGTTGAGATAAGATATCTTTTAGGATTAACAGGACAAACACTAGGGAGGTAGAGGGAACTTTACAAACTGGTTAAATTTTAAAACTTAAACTACTGGCTAAGCTAAGCCTACCAGTACACTTTCTTTTGCCTTTTTATAATGAAAATACAAGTACTAAATTTTAGATGGCTTGGGTTCTGACAGATGAAAGATGGAGGGTAGGATGTTTCAAAAATTTCTTTGTATACTTCTCTCCTTTAAGAAAATATTTAGTTAATGATATATACAAATAATGGGACTAATAGTAGAATATAAAGATGTGTCTATTTGCCTCTTTTCTCTTTTTTTTCTGTTCTGTCTCTGGAATGGCTAAGGGCTTAGTACTCCAGGCTTAAGAATTAAAGGACTGCAATGTGCCTTAAGAAGATGCTCGCTTAGAATATAAATAATAGTAAGAAACGAGAAAAGGATCTGAATAGATGGGTAAAAGAGCAAGGAATTCAAAAAGTGCCTGGAGAGATCTAAATGGACTATGTATTGTACAAAGGGGAAAAAAGGGGGGGTACTTGGTTACTCAGTTTCTTTTTCCCTGGATTGATGTCTGTATTGCAAATTTTCTGAAATTTTGCTTATATAATGACTATCTTGTACACGAAACTGATACTAAAAAGTTTTTTTTTCCTGTTAAAATAACCTAATAAAAATCTATATTATATATAAAAAAAAGAGGTTGCAGCTATGCTGGCATGCATGAAGCTGGTGTTGTGGGCAAATGAGACACTTACATATATGCTTTGGGAGAAAAATTGGCCACAACTTTGATTTATTGGAGCATTGGCACAGTATACGGCACAGATCCGGCCATTCAATGCTACTATTTATTTATTTATAGTCTATCTTTCTCATTGAGATCCAAGGCAGGTTGAGTGAAAATACAGTATAATCAACAGCTAGGACATTCACTGAGAAAAATACAATAATCCGTAACAGGACATTCCTGGAAGTATACACAATAGGGAATGGTATCAGAAAGATTTTAAACAAGCATAAAGCCAAGCACAGGGAGGAAATCTATCTGAAACAAAGCATATGAATTTCCATGGCATGTTTAGCAATGTGGATACTCCCTAGCAGGCACATATCTACATTGGCAGACAGTACCCAATAATGTACCATTTAGTGCCCATCCCTATCAAGGTATCTCACTAAGCTATTTCTTTTGACACAGTGCTATAATCTGGATAGAATGCCCCTACTGGATAATTCAGTTTTGCATAGTTTTCAGAGAGCCAGGGGAGCTTTGCTAACCATCTCAAGCAGGTCATTTCATAAGGTGTAGGCTACCACAGAGAAAGCACGTGTGGGCAGCTGTGTTGATTTTGCCCAATGGCAGGGTAGAAGGCCCTGACCAGATGAATGAAGCTGCCATGGCAGAACATAGGGGGAGAGGTGGTTGCACAGATATGGGGGGCCAAGGCCATGAATGGCTTTGAATGTGATAGTTATGACCTTGAATTGAGCCCGGTAACTGATGGGAGGCCAATGGAATGGCTGCAGAATGGACATGTTATGCACACTCCATCAAGTTCCCGAGAGTAAACAATCTACAGCATTCTGTACCAACTGAAGTCTCAGGAGTCTTGCAATAGGCAGATGTTCACCCCTAGGTTTTGGGGGTTTACCCCATGGGTATAGGGCAGAATATCTCACTTGTTTAGTGGCCCCACATTATCGCAGAGCTTACTCATTAGCTCGGTTTAATGTGCTACCTTCTGTGATACTTTATGGGAGATTCCATAAAACGCCATATGCTAACAGGTTATGCACTTGTGCTCAGCGAGACATAGAAACCCTGGGACATGTTTTTCTGTATTGTACTTATTACTGTGATATACGTCCCACACTCATCGACCTGCTGTTGAGAGAGAAAATCTGATAAATGTAAAGTTATCTTCCTATTGGCTACTCAGAACCAAAAAGTTATCGAAACTGTAGCTAAATTTTTGTATCTTGCATCTATGAGGCAAGTTGTGTATTTGTAGATTGAGTTCTGGTTGTGTTGAGTGTTTTTGTTAACATGGATGTAATGCCAATAAAGGTTGCTGAACTGAACTGAAGTCTCTGAGGCAGCTTTGAGGGGAGACCTGTGTAGAGTGCATTCTGGGCCGGATCGAGGGGGAGCAGGGGGGTAGTCTGCCCCCAGCGCCACCAGGGATGGGGCGTCGGGAGCAGCTGCCAGCTGCCGGAGCGCGCAGGCGGCAGCATGGGCAGCCTCGCAGCCCCCCGCACTGCCTTTCACCTGCCCCACGGGACAGGGGGCAGCCGGCTTGCCATGCACCCCCTGTCCTGCAGGGCAGGCAAAGGGCAGCACGGCCACCCACGCCATTCGCCTGCCCCGCAGGAGAGGGGGCAGCCGGCCGCCCCCTGTCCTGCAGGGCAGGCGCATGGCACGGGTGGCCTCGCAGCCACCCACGCTGCCTTTTGCCTGCCCTGCAGGACAGGGGGCACGCAGCAAGCCGGCCGCCCCCTGTCCCATGGGGCAGGCGAAAGGTAGCGCGGGGGGCTGCGAGGCCGCCCGCGCCATTTGCCTGTGGAGAAGTGAATGGTGCAGGCGGCTTCCTAGCCCCACACGCTGCCTCCGGCACCCCACGTGATGACATCACCAAAATGACATCATCATGCCGTGCCAGGAGCACATGCGCACTGTGCGCGTGAGGCTGGACTAGGGTTGCCCCGGGCGCCAGCAACTCTAGATCCAGCCCTGAGTGCATTACAGTAGTCTAGTTTTGATATTACTTTGTCATGAATCCAGGTGGCCAGATGAGCCATCAAGGTAGGGTCTGAATTAGGAGAAGGCCTTTTTAGCAGCAGCATTTGCTTTCTTCTTTAGCAGTCTTAAGACCCTTAAGGCAGGATCAACTGGACCCCATCAAAGGTCAGAAGCACAAGGTCCTTCAAGATGTCTGGTAGCTTTTCCTACCAGCATCACTTCTTTCTTGTCTGGGTTCAGTTTTAATTTATTTGCTTTCAGTCAATTAACAACAGCTGTCAGGCAGCAGCTCAGTACCTCTATTGCATCACCAGGGATTTGGATAGCAAGATACAGAGCTGGGTGTCATCTGCATATTGATGACATCCAATTCCAAAGCCATGAATGTGTTCACCTAAAGGCTTTACATGGAGGTTGAATAACATTGAGGATAAGATTGTGCCTTGTGGAACCCCACAAGATAATTCCCATTCTGACAATAGCTGGTCTCCAATAGTAACCCTTTGAGTCCATCACAAGAGGAATGATTTAAACCCTTACAACAGAAAATGTTTTTGTCTGAGCTGATATCAATTGAACACCAATGGGACATCATCTGAGGAATGTAATTGGCACATGGGAGTATATTGGGAGATGCAGTCCAATTGGTATGGAGTCCAAGTCAGAGAAGATAAAAAGCTAGAATTGGAATTAGAAGCAAACAGGTAACGAGTGCTGGTATAGATCCACAGGTGTTACATTTTCTGTGTGGCTCATCCCAGACAAAAATAGCTGCTGTATTTTGTACCAGTTAAAGCTTTCAGGTCAACTGTCCTGTGCTCTGCAGACAGACTGTATCTAGGCTTCTCTGGAGTAAGGCCTCAGTCTTAGCTTGATAAACTTGGAAGTATCAGTTGGAGCACAGGACTTGCATTTAATGGACCAATTAAGCCAGCAATGCAGTCTTTCCAAGCCTCAACCCAAATAGTCCTGGAGTTGATCTGGCTCAGCTGCACTTGCTGGCAGGTGTGAAGGCTGCTGAGCTTGGGCTATACTTTGGTCAGGATCCTGCAATGAAGTACTTCTCTGTTCTGGATCCAGGCTGGGAGTGTGTGCTGCCTAATGGACAAACTCTTGGTAGTTTGCACCTCTGCCTGCCAATTGCTGGTGATCAGAGGGAGAATGCAAGCCACCCAGCAATCACCTGCCATCAACAGGCAGCCTGGGTAGGTTTGTTACAGGGGCTGGAATTTCTTTTTCCAAACATTTCTTTTTAAGATATAGCAATTAGCTCATCTTATTCTCTGGGCAAAAGAGTGCACATGCCTCCATGCCCCACAGCAATGATGTCACTTCCAGAAGTGATGTCATCATGTGGGAAGTGGGAGTGCACACAGGGCCAATTCTCCTGCCAGTTGCCAGGGAGACCTGGACACATTAGTGCTGCCAGTCTGGCACTTTGACTCCTTTGTTTAATCTTGGCCTGGGCCTTCCACCAATGCTGCTTTTATGGCATGGGAGTGTGTCCTGAGAGGCTATGGGCCCAGGTTCATGTCCTGCCTGGTAGATGCCCAAGTTGATATTTCAGAGGTTGGTGGCAAGGTCTCTCTTCCAGGGTCTGGCAAAGTGGCCTTGTGCTGCTATTGCATGGTCACCACTGTCCCTCTGGTCCTCCTGGTTCCCTATCCTTGGTACTCTGACTTTTTGTCTCAGACCTCTTAGTCAGAGTCACTGGGCTGGTCAGAAGGGGTCATAACACCTTCAAAGGCAGCCCCAAATAAAGTATGTTACAGTAGTCCAACCTGGCAGTTACAGCTGGATGGATCATTGTGGTTATGTCAGCAGTGTCTAGATAGGATGCTTATAATCAAGTTTTAATTGAAAGAGGCTTCCTCTCTTGTTCACCCTTATCCGCTTGGACCCAGCTTCTGGACACTGACCTAAGATGGACACAGTTTCCAGAGCTTTAAAAGTATATAGAACTGGGTGTCATTTGCATATCAATGACAGTCAACTCCAAAGCTTTGGATGATCTTACCCAATGATTTAATATAAATATCAAAGAGCACTGGGGACAAAATGTACCTTATCCAAAAAAGTGCCCACAATCCCCTTATCCATGATGACTTCTAGGAGGGGTGCATTGAGAAAAAAATTGTTATAATTTCCAATTTGGGATTCAGGGGAGAATTTTTTTTATCATGATTCCAGATTTTCAATTAGGCCATTACTAGTTTGGGATTCAAATTCATCCATAGGGGTACTTAAATACAATATATAGGTCTCTAGGTGGGTGCAATTCTTAAAAACAACATGGCTTACTCTTCCTTTTTAAAATCTTTAAACCTATATGGAGGGTGACCCCTTCTCCCTGAGTTGGCAGTGTTGAATTCTATGATAACAGAGGAAACAGTAAAGCTCTTTGAAAATAAGAAAATAACTAAATCAAACCACATTGGGTCCCCAAGTGAAAAACCAATGCGACAAGACCATATTGTTTGAAATTCAAATCAGCTCAGCTGGGTCTTTTTGTTTCATTTTGTTTTACTCAGATCGGACAAGCCAAGTGAAAATTTTGTGATAAATAACGGTTGTGACAGGCATAATGCCTGAGAGGTTTGTCCCCTTAAAGACCCCAGAGACAGACAGCATATTTAAGGATCTGTGCTCTGAGTACCACCACCTCTCATTTTGGATTTGGGGGGGGGGATTCCCTCTCTGGGTCTTGTCTCCAAAGGTGATTGGCTGGATGTGCTCCGTGCTTATCTTTTGCAAGGATCCAATTGGAAGGGAGAAATGGGTTGCCTGGGAAATAAGTAGAATCACAGAAAACAAGGTGACACCTGCACTACTGACACAACTGAACACGGATTTTTCAGAGCTCAACTCAAGAATTCCAGATTTGTGTTACGATTCCAGAAAATCTCGTGAATTACTAGGGGTGTGTGTAATGAAAATCATGAGTGTAAAAATAATGAAAACATGAGTTCCGGCATTTACCAGCAATGCAGCATGAACTCTCATTTCACTTTGAATCTGAACTGATTTCCTGGAGAATTCCTCCCAATCAGAGTGTTTAAAGGGGGGAGCAAAGAGCACACCCAGCCAACCCCAAGCTGCAGAGAGTTGACATTCTCCTCCCCCACTTTCCCCATCATCCCTCCTTATGGGCTGGAGATTTTTTTTTTCTTGTGGAAGCCTTGGCTTGTTCAGGGACACATAGAAGTCAAACACATTGCCCAATTTTCTCAAACCATGGTGGTTATTTGAAGGACAAGAAGCAGACACTCTGCTGCAATTCTGGTGATATTTAGTGGAAAAACAATGACTCCAACCCCTCTGGAAGTCCCCCATAGGGAATAATGAAAGTGCAATGATTCTGGGGGCAGGGTACAACAGAAACCTTCCTCACTTTTTGAAAAGAAACAACAACAACAAACCACAACAAGGAAGGAAGACAAACACAGAATTTTCAGTGGAAAGATAAAACATTTTTATTGTCATTGTGAGTAGGAAAATAAAATTAATGCAAAGAGGGCTTGTGTTGGCTGGTTGAAGTTCTCCTGCTGGCTGGCTGCTGCTTGATTGGCCATTTTAGAAATTAGTAGAGAACTTAGTGCAGCTACAAAGAGAGATACCTGCTTTGGGCATCTATAAAATCACCCCTCTTTGTTCAATCTGCTTGAATTTTAGGGGTTCTTCAGATTAGAGGGAAGACTGTGTTCTGTGCAATTTTGGTGCTGTTAAATGCAAAAACACCTGCCCCAGAGCCTCCAATTGGTCTCCCCTTCCCCACTGAAAAGAATGGCCATGAAAATAGTGAGAATGGGGGAAAAAAACTAATGAATTTTGATCCACAACCCAGCAACTCCCACTAGAAAGCTACCCAGTCATGTTAAACATTTAACTTAACAGCCCTGGATACGAAATCAGAACAAAATTGTTCTAAATGTACACCCCTAGCAATTACTAATGAATTGCAAGTTGCAACAATAATTTTCGTGTACATTTTCGAGCTGAGAATTTCATTATGCATGCCCCTAATGATTTCTTCAAAAGTGCTATAACCAAACCTTCCTTCAGCTGTTGAGGAAATCTCCCCTGAACCAGGACATATTAATAATCTTTGTCAAAGAGACTCTCACATTTCCATGACATGATTACATTAGTCATAATGGGCAGGACTCCAGTTTACAGGAGGTGTCCTTCACAGCCTCAAGCATTCTTTCAACATCAGTCAGGGAGATCTGAAACTATGCAGTTAAGAATCAGATTTATTAAATGTATTTGTCTCTGCAATGATATTTCAGATTCTGCTGAGGTGACAGAGGAATTTTCCTTCTTATAGATCTGGGGCAAATGTTTGCCAAAAAACATAGCTGCATTCTATTGTGGTTTCACTCTCAGAGTGGCAACCATTCTTGTCATACTGGTCCCTCAGTGAGAAATTTAATTTCTACACGGAAGAGAACCAAGACTGCTATTAAAAAGAGAAGCAGCCATTTCTGAGAATCTGCTTAAACACCTTATGGTAGAAGTACAATAAAACCAACTTTGTTTAAGGCTATTCTAGCACTTTCAAATGTAATCCCGTATTTTCAGACCTTAAGAATGACTACTCTTAGTTCAAAAGAAAGTCTTGACCTTGAGATAATTGAGACAATTTCCTTACTATAGTTTTTCAAATGGTTTGGGATATTTTTGTATTATATATTTAAAAATAAATTTAGCTTGCTAGTTTCAAGTCTATTTTTACATGTTAAAATAAACATGCTTTATAAAGTCACTGTGCCTTCTTTGAAATACATGTTATGGGTATTTGAGTGTTTTCCCTTAGGGGCAATAGAAGCTTTTGGGGAGGTGGAGTTAGATTAGGAAGCAGTGTTGGGGAAAGTGTGCTGCAGTGCACTCTCCCCCTTCCCAGTGTGCAGATTCTTCCCCCTCCCTGCAGCTGCATTTAAATGTTTTAAAAGAAGAGGAAATTGGCTGCTATTTCATCTGTTTTGGACCTTATAAGAGGCACAAGAATTTGTTCCCTTGGTGGTAGTTGCTGGAGTAAGGTAACTAAGGGCCAAGCTTGATCAAGTGGAGCACAAGTGAATGGCAAGTGAACAGGGAGGAATACACGTGAGTCTGTTCACTTGCCAGGCAAGTGTCATTCGTCACTTGTAGCTTGGCTCTAGTTTTCCAGGAGGAGTCCAGAAAGACAAATGCAGAGTCCATGGATTTATGATTCTCTCGCTTGTCAGCAGAGGAGCTAAAGACATTAAAAAATGTTTCATTAGAGTTTTGTTTTGAGGAGGAGCTGTGGGTAGGGGAGACAGGGTGTCTAGTCTGACAAGAGACTAGACATTTGTAGGTGACCTTCACAGAATATTCTGAGGGCCAAGGCAGTGAAAAACTCTCATGAAGCTGGATTTGTGCCAACATGTTAGATCACTGCAGTGCAATGGAAATTTAGCAGAACCAGTTCAGAAAAGGTGTATGCAATGTGAAGAAGCATACTGTACAATATAAAAAAGTTTCTTTAGAAACATTAAGCTGCATTCATACTCTTTATATTCTAAAGTCCAGCCATCTATCAACATTTTCAAAAAACCCTGGAAGACTGGGGTGGGTGGGGGTGGTACTACACTTGTGGATTACACCGAAGTTCCATTTCTTCTCTCCAAAGGGGTAGGAGATTATAGTTCATTCTGAAATTAAGGATCTTTGGGCCCGGTTACAGTTTGTTCATTTCTTATGAAAGATATTGGTGATAAATTCTGAAGCTTTATTATTCTTTTAAACAAAAATTCAGACATTTTGCTTATTATTTTCAGTCTTCATTCCAGGCTACTGAATAATATTGGTTGATTAATTGGAGGAAGGGAAGATGCTTGTTGGGAAATATAAATAAATAAATAGATAATACTTTTCTGAAACATTTCCTGGAGAACCATTATAGGTTAATATGGTTTTACTGAAAAAATCCAGTGTTCGCTCTAGGAACTTCTATCTGGACAGAGGGAAACAAGGAACTCAGATAATGAACACTTGTACATATCAATCTATCTAAATGTCCATCAACAAAGTATCTATGCCCTACTCCACCTGTTTTGCATTACATATTTAAAGTAATGTTACACCCCCTTAGGAATACAGCCTTAAGAGAAACTGTTTCTTAAAACATAGGAAGGTATGAAAATGCCTCCTTCAGCGTGCCTTTTAATCCAAATTTTGTTTATTGGGCAGTCCAGTCCTGAGGGTGGAAGCTAGTGACCAACGCAATAGCAATCATGCTGCTCCGATCCCTATGGACATTCCATGGGGAGAGGGACAAAATGCACCTTGCTAAAAAGGTATAGACTGCATAGCGAGTACGCTGAAGCACTGGATTCCCATAGCAACACCCATCAATCAGACAGTGGCACCGAATGACATCCCTCTAAGTGGCACACTCAGGCATAGCCAACCACCACCAGCTGAAGTTGCCACTGTCCCTCAGTGCTACTCCTCCGAACAGACTGAAAACAAAAACCCAACAGAGGCATGTGGCCTTAACTCACAGGAGAGCGGCACCCATGTGACAGACAGCATGCCTACCTGTCTTCCTGGCAAGGGTCTCACTGGTAGCAAAAGCACTGCCCACATGCAACCAGAGAAATATTTAAAAATAGGAAAATGAATCCATAGTCTCCACACCCAAGACTAGCATTCTAACCACTGGACTCAGAAGGCAGAGCCAGAGAGGCATGTCATCAGGTATTAGGCACATCACTGCAGCCCTGATGCCCCCTCCAACCATATGGGGCCAGGCATAGAACATTACAAAAAGAGGCAAGGCTTAGTGGTAAGGCAGTGGAGTGGCATGCCCAAGGCTCCTGATTTGATTCCCTCATGGGGAGAGGCCAGAGGCAGGCAACAGTTGCAAAGCTGACATTCTGCTCCTGCAAGCCACAAAAGGGAGAACAGGCCAGGCCAGCTGATGGGTAGCCCTGGGGATCTGTCTTTTTGACTGAGAATGTAAGAACATAAGAAAAGGCATGTTGAATCAGACCCAAGGCTCATCTAGCCCAGCATCCTGTTCACACAGTGGCCAACCAGCTGCCTCTAGGAAGCCCATAAGCAGCATGACTGCAACAGCATCCTCCCACCCATGCTCCCCAGCAGCTGATATAGGCCATTTCCACACACGTTGAATAATGCACTTTCAGTGCACTTTCGCAATCCTTTTGAAGTGGATTTTTTGTTCCACACATGGAAAATCAGTTTCAAATGTTCACTAAAGAGTATTGAAAGTGGATTATCCAACGTGTGTGGAAGCAGCCATAAAAAGGCATACTGCCTTTGGTACTGGAAGGAGTAGGTATCTACCATGACTAGTAGTCATTGATGGTCCCATCTTCCATTAATGCGTCCACTCTCCTTTTAAAGCCTTCTAAGTTGGGGGCCATCCTGTGGCAGTGAGTTCCACAATTTAACTATGCACTGTGTGAGAAACCCCATGATGATCCCTCCGTGCGACACCCTTGAGCCTCTTGTGCACCTGCGCCACCAGCCTGCATGTCTTATCAGATACCAGGAGAACTATGGGGCAAGGTGAGACCCAGAGACTTGCTCTACTTCTAGAGCAGTCACATTTCCCCTCAGATCTCCCACCAGTCTACCTCCCATGCAGCTGCACACAACAGCCAGCAGTGTGTGAGTGGGAAGGGGGTGGAGACCGCAGAAAGGTGGCTGAGTCAGTCTGTTAAAGCTGCCTGAAGAGGTGAGCTGCAACACATGAAAGTTCAGAGTGAGCTACCTCACCAGTCTTTAAGGTGCCACTGGATTTGTGTCATACTTCACAGCTGATCAAAACAAAAGTCCAGTGGCACCATGAAGACTGACAGCATCAATCTCAGCATGGGCTCTCCTGCATCAGAGCCCACCCCCTCAGATGGATGAGGTGGGATCATTCTGGGATGGGGGAGGGAGGGTGGGGAGTAGTCCTCAACTACTCAACAACAAACAGACAGGGATAGAATTGTAGATCACTCCAGACTGTATTGAATAGCAGCAGGAAAAATGTAAAAAGATTTCCAATATGGCCCCTGTGTGTTTTTGCAGGCTGTTCTGGAAAGTCATGGGGCTTTAACAGATTTCTGGGTGCAGGGTGGACTTGTGGGATGGATGGCTGTCAGAGCTGGGATGCTGCGGGAACTAGGCTGGAATGCGTAAGATGGCAGCTTCATGGCAGAGTTGTGTGATCCACACGGCTGTTCGCTCTGTTGCCAAACAGAGACGTATGCAACAATGACAACCATCACAGTGACTACTGCAACCATGTTGATAAGGTTCCAGTAAGGCCTGTGTTCTTCCCATGGAAAAAAACTATTTGTCATCTTATAGTAATAACAACAGCAACAGCAACAACATTGAATTTATATCTGTCCTTCAGAACAACTTAACGCCCACTCACAGCGATTTACCAAGTATGCTATTACTCTCTCCACAACAAAACACGCTGTGAGGTAGGTGGGGCTGAGAGCTCTGGAGAGCTGTGACTGACCCAAGGTCACCCGGCTGGCTTCAAGTGGAGGAGTGGGGAATCAAACCTGGTTCTCCAGATTAGAGTCCCGCGCTCTTAACTACTACACCAAACTGGCTTGCTACACCAAACTGGTTCTCCTGCAGCTGTTGCATAGGGCAAGGCGATGGGTGTCACATTTGCTTGGCTAACAATTACACCAAGCATGGTGGTGTTGTTGCCAGTCACCCCTGAATTCTAGTTGTGGCCCATCACCCACGGGGGCAGCCTGGGAAAGAGACCATGCCAAAAGCCTAATATGGGGCTGACAATAGCCCTGCCACCTCCCCTCTGTCATCACAACCAGATCTCCTAGATACACATTCCTGGAATCATGGGCCATATAGCTTTGTGTCTGCCTGAGATTGTCCCCATACACACACACCACTAGCCTTGGCTGTAGGAGCCTGCATTGTTCAGATGGCCTCCCAGGGTGCACACAAAGGGGATGGGGGAAGTGGAAGGCATGCTCCTGGACTGAACCTGCTGGATCCCTGGCCCTGCTGGCCTGTCAGTGCATGGTTGCTCCTTTAGTGTGCATCTCTGGAGATGGGGTACCTGAAGGGGCTATGAAATAATATATGGAAATGATATAAATAATATATGAAATAATATAAGGAAAATGGGAGTAGACTAAAGAAGCCAAAGCGGCTCCATAAACATCTTTCTAAAGAGTTGAGAAATAAAAAAGACTCATTTATCAAATGGAAGGTGGGCCTTATAACCAAGGATGAATATAAACAAATAACCAATGCTTATATTTATTTATTTATTTATTTATTTAATTACATTTTTAGACCGCCCTCCCCGTCAGACGGGCTCAGGGCGGTTTGACAACAAATTAAAAACAGTAAAAACATTATAAAAACATTAAAACATCGTATAAAAAACCATTAAAATTGGCGGGTGTAGAATATTAAATATTAAATGCAGCATTGTCCTGCATGGGTGGTGGAGGGTCTTCAGTGGTATGGCCAGCGAGAGGACAGCCTAGCCCCCACCAAATGCCCGGTGGAACATCTCCGTCTTGCAGGCCCAGCGGAAAGATAACAAATCCTGCCAGGCCTTAGTTTCCTCAGACAGAGAGTTCCACCAGGTCGGAGCCAGAACTGAAAAGGCCCTGGCTCTGGTAGAGGCCAGGCGGACCTCCCTGGGGCCAGGGACCATCAGCAAGTTCTTAGTGGCTGATCGAAGCGACCTCTGGGGAACATATGGGGAGAGGCGGTCCCGAAGGTATGCTGGGCCCAGTCTGCATAGGGCTTTATAGGTCAACACCAAAACCTTGAACCGGACCCGGTACTCAACCGGTAACCAGTGCAGCTGACGGAGGATAGGTGTTACATGAGCCATAACTGGTGCTCCGGCAACCACCCGTGCAGCTGCATTATAGGGAGAGTGTTAGAAAAGCTAAAGCTCATTATGAGCTTAGGCTAACAAGAGATGCTAAAAACAACAAAAATTGGTTCTTTGCTAATGTTTAAATTAAGAAAAAGAGCAAGGACATTGTAGATCCGTTGCAGGTACAGGAAAGAAAAATTGTAACAGGTGATACTCAATTCCTACTTTACCTCAGTCATCTCCTGAGAAGGAAATGGTGCTCAACATGGCAATAGCAGAACACATGATGGGGGAAGGGAGTTACAGCCTAACATTGGCATAGGGGTAGTACATAAACATTAATGAAACTAAATCCTCAGGACCACGTGAATTGCACCCAAGGGTACTAAAAGAACTCGCAGATGTAATTTTTGAGCCTCTGTCCATCATTTTTCAGATGGCACAAGTGAGGAGCTAGAAGGCTGTAGGTACGCAAATGTCCCCATCGTTAAGAAGAGGGAAAAGGAGGATCCAGGTAACTACCGAGTCTGACCTGTCAGCTTGATGTCTATACCTGGAAAAGTTTTAGAACAAATCATCAAACAGTCAGTCCTTGAGCATTTTGAAAGGATGGTTGTGATTACTAAGAGCCAGCATGAGTTTCTCAAGAACAAGTCATGTCACACTAACCTTATCTCTTTTTTTTGAGAAAGTTACTACCTTGCTGGACAAGAGGAATGCTGTAGACATAGTTTATCTCAATTTCAGTAAGGCTTTTCATAAGATTCCACATAAAATCCTTGTTGACAAGCTGGTAAAATGTGGTTTTGGATCCTATTACTGTTAGGTAGATCTGTAATTGATTGACAGATCACACTGAAATAATACTTGTTAATGGTTCATCGTCCTCTTGGAGAAGAGTGACAAGTGGAGTGCTTCAGGGATCATCGGTCCTGGGACCTGTTCTGTTCAATATTTTTATAAATTACGTGGATGAAGGAATAAAAGGAATGCTTATTAAAGTTGCAGATGATACTAAATTGGGAGGGGTAGCAAATACGGTAGAAGACAGAGTCAAGATAGAGGATTGTAATGATTTTAAGTGTGTGTGTGTCTTTAAATGTTTGGTGTGGTACAGATGAAGAGGGGGGGTGAAAGAGAGGGATGAGTGAGTGATATGATTGGTTGATGACTGAGAGTGTGGGCAGAGTGAACTGCAGTTTTTAGTTAGTGAGCAAAGAGAAAATATTCAGTCTGGGCAAAGCAGACAGGCTGTGTGGAAACCTGAGAGGATTCACATTCTAGTTCAGTTAGGTAATCTGTGTGGAAACCTGAACTTTGTGTATCTGTGAGAGAACATTCATTCTATCTGAAGCAGGCAAACTGTGTGTGCGCCTGAGAGAGAAAGTTTATAAAGAACTGTGTGACTCTGCCTATATATAGAAACTTTGAGAACTGTGAACTATCTTTGAAACCATCAAGCTTAAGTACTAGTGTGAAACTGATAAGCGTCTTTTAAATAAAAATTTTTTTTTTTGTTCATCCCAGAATATATGTTTTTCCTACATCCCATTCCTATCTTCAGGGCCCCATAGTTCCATGAAGAAGTCTGACACTTGGGCATGTTATTGAAGGGGAAATTTAAATTATTTTGGAATATAATTCCTGGTGGCAGCAATCTACCTTTCCTACTGCCTGCTCAGGTAGGGTTTCTGGGAGTGGTGGAGTAGGGATCTTGATGGCTGGAGGAGAGCCTGCTGGCCCCCACAAACAACGAACATGTTCATGACAGGATCATGTTAGTCACTGTTCGTTGTTCGTTGTTCGTGGATGGCAACGAACAACAAACACCATGTTCAAGTTTTTTTCTGTTTGCGCCCATGTCTAGCCAAGAGAGGGAGGACTCATTAGAGAGGGAAGTGAGGTATAGGTGTCTGTGTGACAATATTAGAAACCTCGAAGCCAAGATCAGGGATTTGGAATGCTTAATGCTAAATCACAATGTAGAGATAGTGGGCATTTCAGAAACCTGGTGGAAAATCAGTAGGACACTGTTATCCCTAGATATCAACTCTGGATAGGACAGGGGGGATGTGTTGAGAGTGGTGTTGCAGTGTATATTAAAGATAGTACAAGTCAAATAAGTTAGAAAACGTTAGGGAGGGGAGAAAAGTCCCCATGAAATCACTATGGGTGGAGATACCAGACTCTAAGGGTTACTTAAAAGTGGGGGTGTACTATTATCCTATTGATGAAAACCAGGAGACAGATGGGGATGGAGATGGAGAGGGGGGGAAAGGGAGATGACCAAAGGGGAGAATACTGTAATATGGAATGACTTCACATTTACTGGGAAATATATGCTTACACAGTGCCACAGAAACAACCTTTCCTGGCATCATAGATGACTGTGCATTGGAGCAACTGATCCTAGATCAGGTGTAGCAACTCTGGACTTGGTTCTGAATGGGGTTTGAGACCTAGTGTGAGAGGTAAATGTTGCGGCATCAGTTGGGTGCTGTGACCTCAATGCTATTAAGTTCAGTACTCAAGTCAAGGAAGTGATAAAAGGTAAAGTGTCTTCTTGTTGCAGCCATTGATTGTATTTGTTTTTACACTGTGTAATTCTCCTTGAGTTTCAATTTGAAAGGTGGACTATAAATAATGTAAGTAATAAAATAAAATAAGAAGTGGAAGTTTCTCCGATCAAAGTGAATAGAAAGGAACACAGATTCTAGCAAAACAAATGTAAGTTGACAATAAGGCAAGAAAAAAGAAGAGTGGATGGCTAAAACATTAAGATAAACAACAATCATTTCTTCAAATATATCAGGAGCTGGAAACTGGTCGGAGAGGCGGTTGGGCCTTCAGATGACCATGGAATACAGAGATTGCTTAAGAAAGATATGGAGATGGCAGAGAAGCTAAATGAATTCTTTGCCATATGTTTACACTGCAGAAACTTTAAGGTGCATACAAACCCATGCTGGAGCTTCTGTTTTGGAGATGGGTGTCTAAAGAACTGCATTAAATTAAGGCAACTAGAGATGAAGTTCTAAGACTATTAAGCAAACAGAAATTAAATATCTGCAGGTCCAAATGGCATACACCCAAGGGTTCTTAAAGAAATTAGATATGAAATTGTTAATCTACTAACCTATATGTAATTATTGCTAAAATTGGCCTCCATGCTGGATGACTGGAAAGTAGCAAATGTCACCCCAATTTTTAAGCAATATACAAAGAGGCTCCTCCAATAAACAGAAACCAATACAAATGGAACAAACCATACATAGAGGAAAAATAATTAAGTAGTAATCAACTAAATTATATAACTCAAAAAATAAACCAAGATACCAGTCAAAATATATTAAATGTAATAGAAAATATAATGTCAAATTTATTCAAAGAAGATGTATTGTCGAAGGCTTTCATGCAGATGTCTGAGAGATCTCTGTCTTTTGGTGCTACACCTCTGAAGATGCCAGCCACAGCTGCTGGCAAAACGTCAAGAACTACAATGCCAAGACCATGGCGATACAGCCCAGAAAATCCACAACAACCATTATTCAAAGAAGCATAATAGAAACACAATTAAAGCATACATCCACACGTGGCAAGCTGCTCTAGAACGAAATTTAAAGATACAGTCCTACCCACAGAATCAACAGTCACTGCAGAGATTCAATCCAAAGGTAAGTAAACGAGGTAAGTGAAAAAGATGTACTACAAAGTCAAATCAATAACCCTCCATATTCTTCTTCTTTAACAGGTATGTGCCATGTAGTAAGAAGCAGAACGTCCAGGAGATGTGTCAGGCCGCCCGACAACCAGGGCCGGCAGTATTGCCTGTTGTTTCATCCAAATACCTCCTCAGGGGCGGAAACACATCTCACCAATGAAGTATACAGTAAATTACACAATGAAGTGCTCCAATGCAACAAGTCAAAACAGGGAAATTCAAATGGCAGCTGACCCCAATTTTTAAAACCCAGTCCAGATGAGAGCTTTAAAGCACAGTCCAGAGACTCCTGAATAAGCTTAGCAATCAGGGGATAAGATAACATGTTCTCTTATGGATTAAAAGAGGGTTAAATGATAGGAAGCAGAGAGTAGGAATAAATTGATATAGTTCTTGCAATGGAGAGAAGTGAGCTGTGGGATCCCACAAGAATCAATGTTGGGACCAGTGCTATCCAATTTGTTCATAAATGATTTGGAATTGGAGGTAAGCAGTATAGTAGCCAAGTTTGCAGATAATTTGGGGCCTTCACCCCCCCCCAAATCTCCAGGAATTTCTCAACCTTGAGTTGGCAACCTACTTTTTTGTGGTTTGGGGACCAAAATGTTGCACCAGAAAAATCAGGCAGAGTGTGCTTGATAAGAGTTTCTATGGCATCCTTATCATTTTCATGAAATTCCTTAGTGCCTTTTTGAACTACTGTGTATGTCTGATGGCAGAGAGCTTCACAAATCAACCTCATCCTCTCTGTTTCTGTCAGATCTTCTTCATGATCATTTAATTGAGTGGATTCTTAGCTCTCTTTTTAAAACCCAAGAGCTCTAATCTGAATACATTTCAAAAGATGAACTTTCCAGCATACACACACCTTTGGAAACATTCACATTAAATTTCCTAATTCCCTCCTTGAATCTGAGGCCCACAGTTGGGATTCCATTGCAGACTCTGTTGTTTTTATTTCAGCTCTGCTTTATTTTCACTGTACATGTATAGTGAAAAAGCCTCCAACAACTTGCAAGTCATGAAAAGTTCTGGCCGATGGATGCAATGAGAAGAAAAATCTTCATTTGACAAACAGCTTTGACTCCAGTGCCCTCAAAGTGCAAAGAAATGCCAAAGCAAAAGCCAGTGCTCTCATAATTCTTGGAACATGCCAAAACTGTGAAGGACTGTCAGGTAAAGTCAGAGAAGCCTGTCAAGAGGACATAGTCACTATGCCATTATTTATATAAGTTGTCAGGGTCCAAATTATTCCAATCCTGCTTTTGAGCTTGTCCCAAAGGTAAGTAGAAAAAACACAAGAAATGGTATGAGAACATAATAGAAGCCATGCTGAATCAGACCAATGGGCCAACTAGTCTAGCATCTTGTTTCACACACTGGCTGACTGTATGCCTCCAGACAGTCTACAAGCAGCGCACGGAGGCCAAAGCATCCCCCTGTTGTTGCTCCACAGCACTGGTATTCTGATGGTTTGTGCCCCTGAACAGTGGTTTGCTTTATTTATTAAGAAGATTTTTATGCCACCTCTCCAGGAACCTGTGCAAGGCAACTTACAAAATAAAAATAATAAAAACAAAACATTAAAAGATATTCATTAAAATCTAGCATTTATATTATATATATTATATAAAATCTAACATTATATTAAAAATCCAGCCCAGCATAAAAACATAGATCATAAAAATTAACTACAGAAAGCTTAAAATAAGTTTCTGGGCTAAAATAATGTTAAAGAAATAAACCCCTTATTTAAAAGCCTGGATGAACAGAAACATTTTGCCCTAGTGCCTAAAAGAATGCAACATAGGCCAAACTACAAGTGACGAATGACACTTGAATGGCAAGTGTATTCCTCCCTGTTCACTTACCCTCCACTTGCTCTCCACTCAATCCACTTGCCATTCAAGTGTCATTCGTCACTTGCAGCTTGGCCCATAGATGCCAGGCAAGCCTTAAGGGGAAGGGCATTTTACAAGTGAGGTGCCAGTACTGAAGAAGCCCTGTCTTTAGTTGACACTCTTCTTGCCACTGAAGGCAGGGGCACAGGGAGCAGGGATTGTGTGGGACATCTTAACTGACAGGCTGGACAATATGGGAGGGGGTGGCCCTTCAAGTACCCTAGTCCCAAGCCATTTCGGGCTTTAAAGGTAAGAACCAACACTTTGAATTTTGCCCAGGACCAAATGGACAACCAGTGCAGATCTTTCACCAAGGGGGTAATACAAATACAGTAACCAACCCCTGAAAATAGCTGAGCTATTGAATTTCTGGACCATTTTCAAAGACAGCCCCATGCAGAACACATTACCGTACTCTAACCTTGACGGAATCCGAGCATGGATCACCATGGCCAGATCATACTTTCCATGGAATAACTATAGCTAGAGTGTCAGTCAAAGCTGAGAAGAGGCACTACATGTGACAGAGGAGACCTGAACCTCCAATCGTAAGCCAAGATCCAGCAGCAACCCCCAAGTGATGAACCTGCTCCTTCTGGGGGAACTCAAACCCTCCAGTAAAAGCTGACTGCTCAGTACTTGAACAGCTATGCCATTGATCAACAGCATTTTAGTCCTGTCTGGATTGAGCTTTGGTTTATTAGCCTTCATCCATCCCATTATCATCTCCAGGCACATGTTCAGAACTTCCACAGATCCACCATTCTGGGCTCCACAGGAGTGTAAAAGGGTGCTCCAGAATAATCACATCCATAGCCAGAGTCAAGTCTGAATTCCATAGACTAACCAGGGCTGTGACAGGAGCACCAACTTTGCTGACCAGAAAATCCCCAAGAGATGTCAGGAAACTATCTGGATCTATCAGCTTCCTGGACATCATCCTAACCAGCCCCTCATCCTTGCAGAGGTTCTGAGTGTCTGTGAGTCTAAACCTCACCAGGTAATTGTCTGTACATCTAGTCACTGTGGTTATTGATTATCCTATCCTCTTTGAAAGCCAATCCTCTCTTCCTAATATTTATCAATAAAAACTGGCCAGAAGACTGCCAAACCTGTTTGGGATTTAGAATTTCATAATACTAATACTCATTCCTATCCAAGATATGCTCCCAATTTAAAAGTTTAAAGGGCTGGCCAGCTTGTTGTACTTGTGCTAAATAGCCCAAATGGCACCATGGGAGCAAAGCTATTACTCTTTCATAGTGACTTTTTTGGTCAAGCCACTTCTGTGTTCTTACGTATGTTATTCTTCTTTTGATGTTTTGCTTAACTATTCAAGCAGTAAAGATCTCTTACTATATAAACTTCATGAAACTTACCTACAGCTCCTTCTACAGTGGAGGTCTGATTGTGCTGGTGGTCTGTAAGCTGTGCTGCAATAAGGGTGATTTATCCTCTTATCAGCTATGAATGGTGTTTCAGACTTAGTGTGCCTTGTAACTTGATTAATTTCCACATGTTTATTCCTGTTGCAGAGATATGTTTCCAAAGGCTTCCCTGAATTCCTACCCGGCTTTGCTCCAGTGCACAGGAATTTGTCTAAGTGGACTGTATTTTGTTTGTGGCCATCCAGGTGGGATGCAGATGCAAACATCAGACACCTTTGTACACATCCTTCTGCTTCCCAGGTGACTGATTAATCGCTTTCTCCCTTATCAGCCTTTGTTTCTTGTGTTGAAGAGGGTCGACTTGCATGGACTAACACCTCCAGTGTCATTATTTCCTACACATCAGCTTCATTGACTTCCTATTATCTCAACCTGATCTGAACCTTTGTTTGATTCAAGAGGTAATTAAACTCAAAGCCAAAACAAATGTCAGAGTGATAATGAGAGAGATAAGCTGTGGCAGAGAAACCCTGATACACACCTGAAATTTGTGTTGGCCACTTGTCAGTGGAAAGTTACCTTCAAAGTTTGGTTATAACCAAAGAAATGACCACATATCAGTGACACGTTCTGATCTCTTGTGTCTTCCAGTCATAAATGACCCAGCTCAGCAAGCAAGCAAGCTCCATAAAAATGAGGCAATTTTATTAACATAATTAAAAACACGATTAAAAGGATGCGCTTTAAATGCTTTGTTGGAATGAGCACCAGCTTTGGTAATGTTTTGCCACTGAAATCATGGGAAAGTCATCTTTCATGCTACGAGTGTATTCCTCTCTACAGTGGACTTCTAAGTAAATCATTTAATCATATTGACTTTCATACTTAGCAATAATTATCAGTGCATTACTAAAGCAGCTGGTTTTACTGACAGGATCAGACCAGTCAGAGGCCAAACCAGGAGCCTTCTGGTCTGTACATTTATGTCCATTGTGGTAAACTCATAAGGTTGTATGAATAAATACATTGACTTGGACCATAGACTGTAATTATCTCTGCTCAGAACTGACACCTACAACCCTCCCAATATGTGTTATCACCATTTTGTATGAAAAGGGCAACACACATTTTTCCATCTGTGTACAGATTGTATTAGGACTGTATCAGGAGTATCACAGGCACCATAAGCTCCCATTATGCATGGTTGTTGAATGTTTGAAAAGGACTATAGTTCTCTGTTCTTACCACTGTGGTTAACACCCAGCTTCAAGTATGTCTAACTACTGCTAATACTGCTGTAGAGATACGTTGCTAACAACAGTTAACAGTTACATAGTTACTGTTACATCATCTCTTATAACTATGTTATAAAAATGGTAGCATAGGTAAAGCCTAAGAGTAATATAAAGGCTTCTGGGTAGCATATACTTTTCACTAATTTATGTCCATTGACTCTTTTTGTTTTTTTCAAGAGTAAAATTGCCCATGTATTCAAGTGGGATTGCACAGCTATTAGCAGAAGGTGAATTCCACTCATCAATGGCATTGTATGATTCACTCCCAGTGCAAGTTAGTGCATGATGGTAGGCATTTGCCAAGATGCTGCCTGGGCACAACCCAACTTTCTTTGCAAATGGAATGAGTTTATAACCTGAAAGAACCAAGCCTATTCTGTAATTATCTCCAAAAAGAGGAAGGAAGGTGGAAGGGCTAGTAATGTGGAAAAGGCTGGTACTTTGACAGAGGAATGGATGCAGAGCCCTGGGAAGCAGGGCAGCCTGTGAAGGATACACATGTTGTCTATGCCACATTCTACCCTGGTTAATGTTTTACTTATCCCCATGCATTCTTTCCACTGGATATTTTTATCCCCTGAAGTCTTCCATACCTGGCTGTTTACTGTAAATACTTATCCCACGTGCCAGTTAACTGAATTATGGCCTTGCCTTGATATAGAAAACTAGATATATAAAACATTAGCCCTTCATCCACTGTTGTTTTGATCAAAGAGGCAATGTGCTCCGTTGGATCCCCCCGAAGGGGAACATAACTATCCACATCCAGGTGTGCCAACTGACGTTGAAGTCTAATGAAAGATGCCGCTTGGGACTGCCTCCCCTCAATAGATTTACGAACTGCAACACCCAGAATGTGGTTTATTTGGTCAAGTGTCCGTGTCCTACGCTTTATATTGGCAAAACTAATAGGTCCATTAAACTACATATATTGGAACATCTCTCACGCTTGAGAAATAAAACAATAGAAGCTCCCACGGTTGCTCATTATTTGGAAAGGGGACATAAGGAAGTGGACCTCAAATATACGATCCTTTATGTTTCGCTGCAACATTTCCCTGATGCCATTAATGCGGATTTACTCAGGAGGGAGACCTTTTGGATTTACAAACTAAATACTGTTATACCAAATGGTTTAAACATCGCCTCTGATTTCTCATATTTTCTGTAATGATTGCATCCCAGGTCAATTTCCCTTTAAGGGTTACTCCCTTCTGTGATTGCCAGCTGTAACTGATTGTAAATTGCAATTGAGTACATCTTAACTGTTTGTAGCTGCAGCCTTCGCTCGATTCAGCATCCGACGTTATGCAATTGATGGTTTAAGTGCAAGTGAGTAATTATGGGGCTTGTGCAATGGTTATTTTGTTATGAATGGATATGTATGCTTACTAAGTTTAATTGTTTGTAATTTTGCACAAGGTCAAAAGTGGATGAAGGAAATGTTGGAGTGTATATATACCATCTTTGAAAAAGGGATTCCAGAAATGGGATTCTTCACCGGTTTTCCGGTCAGATGGATATTGTTTTCTACATGACTCATGACCTATAGTGCTTCCCTGGCCATTTATATTGATGTATTGAACTGTATTGGATTGAATCCTCCTGCTTATGGAGTTATGATTGGAAGTTATATGGCTGTGGACGATTAACTAGTCGTTATACTAGCACTTAGCACTTTATGGGTCTTGCAATGAAGACTGTATAAATGTATTGATACAACAGTGAATAATGAATGGGTATTGAATATTGTATGAACTGCACAAATATTGGCAATTTATAATTACTGTATTGATTATATGAATATTTACAATTGAAGTAGTTGTCGTAAGGTGGTCTTGAATTCCTTCGCTTGCTAACCAGTTGCTAGGTATGCAGAAGGTCCTGTGTTCAATCCCCAGTGTCTGTGACTAAGAGGACCAGATATTAGGCCATGTGAAGGATCTCTACGTAAGACCCTGGACAGTTGCTGCCAGTCTGAGTAAACAATACTGATCTCGATGGATCAAATTCTGATTCAGTATAAGGCGACTTTCAGTAAAGCTACAACAACATCATGGGGTTTTTTCCCCCTTGGTGGACCCAATCCTTTGGAACTGCTTACTAGAATAGATGAGGAGGGTCCCTTCACTTGTTATGTTAGGATAGCATGTAAGACAGTCCTATTCCAGAGAACATTTGGTGGAAGGTAATTTGTTTCAGCAGGTTTGCCTGTGCTTATTCTAGACGTGTTTGTTGATCTTGTGTATTTTAACTTTTGTGCATTTTAAATTTGAGTGCTTTTAAATTTGTAATGTGTATTTTAATTTGTGTTTTAATTTAATTAATTGGACTGTTAGAATTTATATTCTTGCAACTTGGTTGCTACATTGTCTGCTGCATTGAGTCCAAGGAGATAAATCAGGATAGAAATGTTTACATAAATAAATAACAAGAAAGGTATCACAGGAAGTTACCATGCTACTATTCTCTCCAGAGTTCTCCTTGGGTTCACTTTTCCATGGTTTGATGGAACAGATTGCATATCAAGGGAGTCACATCTCTAGCAGTTCTAAAGATCCAGAATTTATACACATTCATGCAGAATAGGTTTCCAGAATTTAGGTTTCCAGTTTCCTGCTGCTGGTAAAGGGTCTCTTGACCTCAGCTCCTGTTTCCTGCTGCCACTCCAGCAGCTGGCAGGAGAAAAAATTTAAAATCACCATAGATGTAAAAGTGTTACACCATTTCAAGGGAAAACCCAGATGTTATGTCAGTCCATTCTAGGAATCATAGAGTTTCAAGCAATTCCTAGAGTGGATTCCGAGTGACCTAACACTGTCATACCCCTGAAGTGATGTAACCCCTGAAGTGATGTAACACTGAAATGGCACCCCCATTTCTCTGCCCTCCAAACTCTCACTGGTTGCCAGCTAATGAATGGCAACCCTATCATCAATAACTATTAGTCATGGTGACTAATGGACCCTCTGATTTCAAAAGTAATATACTTCTGAATCCCAGTAGCTTGGGGGCAACGTCAGAGGAAAGCTTTGGGTCTTTATGCCTCTGCTTGTGGGTCTTGTTGACCTCTGTAGAAAATAGGATGCAGACTACTGGTCTGAGCTAGTGGACAGTTCTTATGTTCTGATCCCTGGTTACAAGGAAAGGGTGTGGGGAAAGGTTTGCTTACAGTTAGTTTTATGAGGGGTGCCTCACCAGTCTGCTTGCTCTGACAGCCGTTTTGCTGGAGTCTCTATTATAAATGATGTAAGCTGTACTAGAGTTTTGGGGAATAAGTGGAATTGACATCATAAGTATTATTTATTTATCATCTATATTGCCCATTGAATGTCCATAGCACTTTACAAAGTATAAGAACATAAGTCTCTGCCCTCAGGGTCTTACAATCTGAGATGTGAAATAATGGTGGCAACAAAGGGGGCTGGAGATGAAAATAAACTGAAGAACAACATGTGTTCATTCCAGTTATGTGTGCTTTGGCTTAGTTTCAGTGGGGGAAAGAGGGCTGTGTTATGGGTTTTGTGGAAAATGTAGCTTTGGGGGAAGGATTTGAAGTAATCAGGGATAGGATCAGGCCACATATGGCTCATAGACCTCTAAAATAGTAGTTGGCTCGTGCTAACAAAGGTCCATGTTAGTCTTTAATGTGCTCTGGCACCCTGTGGCTTTTTTCCTGCAACAGAAAAATGTCGCTTTTCTCCTGTAATTAATTGTTCTCTATCTGCTACAAAATGAGCAAGAAAGCATTTGCACAATATTTTGTTTCACCATGTGGTACACTACCGGGAAAGCAAAGTACAATAGATATTGCACTACATGTTTTTTGAGGCTGAAGTGAAGTCTCCAAATCTAAGGGGATCTGTAAATGTCCAGGGGTGTTGATTGTATTTAGACACCTGGATCCAAAGATTTACTGTGCATCTCTGGTGCTGCTGATACGCTGCATGTTGTAAATAGTCTCCTTGCTATCTGTTGTGCTTATATAACAATAACATGTGTGTTACCTCCTCAAGCAGGCACATTCCACAGCACAAGGCCACCCTGATTTACTGCCTCTTAAAGAATTCCCACCATGCTCATGGAGATGGATGAAACCTCCTTCCCAGCTTTAGCACTTCTATCCGCATTGTCTTTCCTTAGTCTCTATATGCATTATACTTTCGAGCTTATCAGCACTGACTGCAATCTTCTCTACAAGGTGGTCCATCAAAGAAATAATACTCAAGGCAGTTATATGAGCCCTGCAGACTGGCAGACAAGGGTTATAGCTTGATTCACAGCACCATTCTAAGCCGAGTTACCACCTTCTAAGTCCATTGAAGTCAATATGCTTCGAAGGGTGTAACTTTGCTTCGGATGGAACTGTTAAGGTTACCCAATGTTTTGTTTATCCCTTTGACTGGGATAATTCTAATTTTTATTCTTCTCACAGTGGAAAATGGTGCTAAACTAGGTATCGCTAAAGGTTTGACATGCATGAATGATCCACCAATCATCTGGATGCTACGAGAACAATTTTGCCCTCCCTCACCTAGGATAAAGAAGTTAATAAGACTTCATAACCATATTTCTGAAAATGGAGTCACAGGAACAAGAATCTTAAACTAGGTATTAAAATAAAGAATCTTAAACTGGGTATTAAAATAAATATCAGGATAGAAGATCTAAACACTGTTCTACCCTAGTTGGTCATTGATGCCCTTTTAACCAAAGTTACCATCAAAATGGTGCCCATTTTCTAAGCATTTTGCCCTAACCTGTGTGAAAACACCAGCACAAAAGCTTATATCAACAATCTCTTTATGAAACTTACTTCCTTGGGAACCTGTGAGGTTCACGAGTGCTTTCAATATCTTAGTACAGTACAGGGGAATGCTCAATTAATAAAAACTAAACCAAGTAGTCATATTGAGATTTCTTCTGTATTGCTGTTAGTTTGGGGGCATGGAGTGGACTGAATCTGTATACAAACTTTTTTTGATTCTCACACTTCATATGCAAATGAAATTCTAGTACTTTTGCTTATTCTTGGTACAGTTCTACCAGAAACAACAAATCTATATTTACAACTCCATAGAATCTTTATATTTCAAAATAAGAGAAAGCATCATTTGGAAAAACTTGCTTAACGTAACAGCAGATATGTTTGCTCTAGCTCTTTATCTCTGGATTGTTTCTGTATTATATCTTGTAGCTTGACTTTTAAATCTGATTTTATTATTGCTAGGATATGTTGTAGACATTCAAATAGTCAAGCAGAAGAGACATTGTTGGACAAAAGCATTGGGTTACAGCCTCTTCATCAGAGAAAACAGGATTCATGTCTTGTAACTCCGTGTAAAGGAATTCTGATAGTAATTCTCAGCATAAATGCTTGGTAAATTCATCAGGAGCAAATATATTGGGATGAAATGAAAGCTTAATTATTGGCAAAGATTCACAAGGAGAAGAGACAGATGGGGTTGATATAAAAAGCACAGAATAAAAGGTAGGTCAGGAGTGACACAGTGTGACTCTCCTGTGTTTTTCATGTTTCCTTAAGGCAAAAACTCTTGTCAAATGGCCCATGTTAGTAGACATCAAAGTCTGTGCCAAGACCACAGATTGGCTCCACTGACCCCATTAACAGGGACAGCTCCTATTTTCTGATAAATCACATTTTTTTTGTCTCCGTTTTTGTCTCTTGAGATGCCTACTTAGAATTTGGCTAGTATGGATTTGCCATTTTTCAAGTTTCAGCTCTCTACTCCAGATCCTTAAGGTCATGCAGTTTGGTGTAGTGGTTAAGAGCGCAGGACTCTAATCTGGAAAGCTGGGTTTGATTTCCCACTCCTCCACTTGAAGCCAGCTGGGTGATCTTGGGTCAGTCACAGCTTCTAGCTCTCTCAGCCCCACCTACCTCACAGGGTGTTTTGTTGGGGGGATAATAATAACGTACTTTGTGAACCACTCTGAGTGGGTGTTAAGTCATCCTGAAGGGCGGTATATAAATTGAATGTTGTTTGTTGTTGTTGTTGTTGTTGTTATATCTCTGAGCTGGAATGGAAAGTGAGGATACATGCATCTTGCCCAAGCATGCACGTGCATATACATTTTATTTATTTAAATCATTACTAAGCTGCCTTTCCACCCAAATAGGGTAACCACATCAGTAGACATCAAATATTAAAATGTTAAGAACATTAAAACAGTATTTAAAATAAGGTATATATAAAATATTTGAACAATTCAACAAAAAAGTATAGGCATACAAACTACAAATGAATTCAAACTGTCATTCATTGAACAGGCTGCTATCCAGGCTCATTTGGAATGTCTAATAACAGATTGAAGGATAATGTGGCATTTTAAAAAGTTGATCTTTAACCAAAAGATCAAATACTTACCAGTTTTCAATCAGTGGATGAGAGAATTGCAGTGTAAAACAGTACTGTATATTAGATGCCAAGCAGGATGTTTAGCAATGTGTCAGGTAAAGGGGGCTTGGCCAGTAAGCCTTAGTATGATAATGGGGTATTACAAGCATGTCCCTGTTTTCATCTGTGAAATCTTGGAGGGTTTGCCACCCTCAGATCTGGTTTTGGTGCCCAGGGCCATGGCCAGTGTGCCATCTATGGAATACAGACTGATTTCTATCTGGCATTTACCCAAATTGAGAATTCACCTCCATAATTCTGGAGTTGGCATGTCCTATCCTCTGCCCCCACCTCCTTAGCAGCATCTCCAAGGACTTTTCCCAGCTTCTTTGTCAAAGGATCCATAATCACCAAAGCATTCTCTGCCTTGCTGAGTGATTTTTAAAAAAAAAAACTCTTACATTTAGCTTATATTCTTCTATAAACAAGGTGCAATGGACCTGTGGGGTTAGTAAAAATTCTTTTATTGTGGAAAGCTTGAATGCTAACAGAGGGCAAACATATTTATGAATTTAGTTTTTACATGAAAATGTGATAGCTAATGATTTGCCAGCTGAGAAGTTATGAGATGAGAAAATAACCTTGCTATATCTTTATGTTGTACAAGTTCTGATTAAAAATGTTTTTATAGGCCTCAGTGGCATGACCCAAAGCTGTAATATCATATCTAATAGTTTTATCAGATGGGTGTATTTTAAAAGGTGGCCTTACTTTCCAGAGGAGGAGTCTGGAAGCTGACAGCCAAAAAAATTTAAGTTCACATCAAAGGCACCAGGAGGAAAGGGGATGAGTTTTTTTAATTGGTCTACATTATAATGGTACTGCACCTTCATCTTTCTCTGGTATAGAAATAGTTATTTAACTAAAAATAGGTCCAAAATCATCAAAAGTGCTAGTTCTTCTAGCAATAAAAGGGTACAGCTACCATCAGCATAGAAATTCTTCCATGAAAAAGCAGGTATACATAAGATACTACAGCAGAAGTGCAGGGTGGGAGGCTATGCATAGCATTGCATTTTAAGGTCATTTTGTTGAACATGACATAAAAATCAGAATGATAGCCAATCTGTTATTATTTTTTTGGCCTCTGATGGAAGTTTAGAATACAGCTAAAACATGAACTTCATTGGGCAGAAATTGGAAAGTTGGGGTATAATTTCTAAAGAATTCAAGAAAACATTGGGTACTTCCAATGTGGGTGCAGTGTCTGGCACAGGGCTCAACAAGTTGCTGTTCCCCCACTACAGCAGCCCAGGCAATATCTCATGGGAACAGGAGGATCATGAATGCTTTCTATATGCCTAGTTAGTTCTCTATCACAGTAGAAATATAATTAGCCAAGCACAGAGCTTGGGTAACTAGCATCTGCTCCAAGAGAAAGGACTACAAGGATGCAAGGACTTCCCATGGCTGCAAGGACCTCCAATTCCCTATTGCTCCCTAATGATACCGCAGTGTGTGATCAGGGTCTGATCCCTTGGTTGGCTTCTTCATATGTAAATACTGTGCACACATACAATGGATCATACCCCCAGAACTTACAATTTTAATGACTCTTGCTGAAATGTCTGTAGGAAGGGAAACAGATCATTGGAGAAAGAGTAAAGTTCCCATTTAAATAACAGAATGATGAATTATACCACTGAATTTGAGATATTTCATTAATGATTATCCTAACAAATATCACCTGGGTGCACAAAGGAAGATATCAGATATAAAAAATGTAATGAAAAAGTCATAGAAAAGTGAACAGTGTTTACTAATTCCTAGACTGATATCACTGAGTCTTTTACCATTCTGTCCTAAGTAGAATTATGCTCTTATAAATTAACTGAAGTCATTTGGTTTATATAGGTGTAACTCTGCTTAGGGTGACACGGTTAAATTCTTTTCCCATCTGGAGTACTGAATTAATTCTATATTTAAGTATATTTTTTAAAAAGACTTGAAATTTTAATTGCTGTTCTTCTAGTAAAAAGAATATTGTGGAAAGTCTAAAAAATATAAAAGATTCTTACACCTATGTTTTGACAAGTTTTTTTAAAAAAGATGTTGAAAGACGCTCAGAACACTAGTTTATTTTAAAGCACTAGGGGAACAGATGTCTGCCAACCATCCTTTGGTGTGTGGTGTCCCTCAGGAGGTGATTCTTTCCTCGATGTAATTTAACATATATATGCGCCCCCTTGCCCAGTTGGTTCATAGCTTTGGGCTGGGTTGTCACCAATTATGCTGATGACACCCAGCTCTATCTGTTAATGGATGGCCAATTGGATGCTACTCCAGACTCCTTGGCCGGATGTCTGAAATGCCATGACAAAATGGTTGTATCAGAGCTGCCTGAAGTTGAATCCCCTGAAGACGGAAGTTCTGTATCTGGGTTGTGGGATGTCGGAATTGGGAATTCAGTTCCCAGTCCTTGACAGAGTGCAATTATGGCTTTCTTCAATGGTGAAGAGCCTGGGTGTGCTCCTGGATGCCACACTTTCTATGGAGGCCGAGGTTGCAGCCATAGCCGGATCTGCATTTTTAAATCTTCGGCAGTCAGACAATTGGCACCCTATGTCTCGTTCCAGGACCTAGCTTTAGTAATCCATGCAACGGTCACCTCTAGACTAGACTACTGCAACTCGCTCTACGCTGGGCGGCCTGTGGGCTTGACCCGGAAGTTACAACTGGTCCAGAATGCAGTGGCACGCGTCCTCACGGGGATGCCATTTAGGGCACACATCCACCCTGTGTTATGCTGGCTGCACTGGCTCCCAGTTGAGTTCTGGATCCAGTTCAAGAGATTGATTCTAGTATTCAAAGACCTTCATGGACTGGGACCTGCATACCTGCAGGACCACCTCTCCCATTATGTCCCCTGCAGGGCCTTGCCCTCTGCAGATAAGCAGCTGTTGGTGGTCCCCAGCCCGAGGGACATTCAGCTGGCCTTGACTAGGGCCAGGGGCTTTTCTGCCCTAGCCCTGGCCTGGTGCAACACTCTCCCACTGGAGATCCAGGCCCTGTGGAACCTATGACAGATCCGCAGGGCCTGCAAGATAGAAATGTTCTGCGGGCCTTTGATTAGGGACCAGCTTTGTGTTCCCCTTTCTGACCACCTTGCCCTCCTTTTGCGGCCACCCCAGATTTACACCATGGCAGTGCCCGTGGCTTGTAATGATTTTACAGTAGCCTGATTTGATCAGTGGTACCTGAATCTTTTTTATCTATATTAAGTGGTTTTAATGTTTTTATTGTATTTATTGAAGTATCATTGGAAGCCACCCTGAGCCCGCTTGTGGGAAGGGCGAGGTATAAGTCAAATAAATAAATAATAAATAAATAAAGTTGTGTGAATGTCCTAGTCAAGTTGTTTTTATCCACAACCCCACAAAATATCCATTCACTGGTTTGTACAGCTACCTCCAAGACAACCACCTTCTACAGCTAACAGAAAATCACTGCTTGAATGATGTGCCACTGCATAGGTTTGCCAACTCATACTTGGGAAATACCTGGAGATTTGTGGGTGGAGCCTGGAGAGGGTGGGGTTTGGGAAGGGGAGGGACCTCAGTGGAGTATAATGCTATTAGAGTCCACCCTCCAAAGCAGCCGTTTCCTGTCAGCTGGAGATCACTTGCAATTCAAGAGTTCTCCAGCCCCCACCTGGAGACTGGCAAACCTATGTGCCAGCAGGGGTGTGCAAAACTAAACAAACCAGCCAGAAATACACCAGGAAATTGCTGTTTCGTTTCTTTAAAGTGACTTTCAGAATGGGGAAACAAATCAGGGAAACCAATTTATAATAGCACCCTCCCACCAAATAGTTCATGTGTTTTGTTTTGGTTCTCACTGTGCTGTGGTAGCAGCAAGCAGGCAGGCAGGCACTGGGCTGGCAGCATCTTATTTTCCTTAATGGCATTCTACCAATTGAATCTCAAGGGGAGAGAGACCTTACATTATATCACCTAATTAATTCCATTGGATGAAGGGGGGAATGTGTGCATGAGTGTCTCTTTTTTTCTTTGCAGCACTACCCCAGGTACTGGTCTTTCTCCCCCACACCCATCAGGGCACTTGCATGGTCAGTCCATGTGAAGAAAAGTGCTGTGGTGGTGGTGGTGTGTGTGCGTGTGTGTGTGTAAGTGATCTGTTCAATCAGTCAAACTTGATAAAAGCTCTGGAAGACTAAAATCATAGGCTGCAATTCTAAAGTCACTTCCTGAGAGTAAGCAGTATTTTATAACATTGGACTTACATCTGAGTAAACCTGTTTAGGATTGCTTCCTCCCCATCCAGCATCTGCCCAAATATTATTTAAAAACAAATTGTTCACATCAAGCTTAAGTCAAATCCCCTTGTGAGCCATTCACCTACTCTGCCGTTTCAAAAACAATCCTGCCTGTCCACAACAAAAGGAGAACTTATGGAAAAAACTTATGTTGTTGTGTGTGTAGAGTAATTGAGGAAAACCTGAGTGGGTTTATGATTTAGAGGGAGAGGGACTAATGGTCCATGCAGTTTTTGATTAAGAGCAAAATTAACTGCCCCAGAGCCTCCCCACCCACGTAAAAAGAATAACATCTGCATGCACTGCTGTGCTGACACTCGCCTTCTCCTACCTTCTTTTGGGTCTGTAAGCAGTGAACTGCATTGCTGCGTGTGCTCAAATTTGGTGGGTCGATGGTTTAGAGGGAGGACCATGTTCTGAGTGATTTTGGGTCTGTTAACTGCCTTAAAGAGCCTGGAAGCCTTCACTGCAAAAAACAGGGCTGAAACTCATGATACTGAAAGAAACCCAGATTAGATCTGAATCAGCAATGTTGTACCCAGAAAAAAGCAATAATAGTACATAGTTCATTTGGAAAACCGTGGATTCAACACTGGAACAGAATTTCTCAGTGTTCACCCCTGTGTGCCAGGAACTTGGAGATGTTGCATTATTTACCCATTTAGATTTACGTGGCCATGCATATGCTGATGAACAAGAGGGTTAAATGCTTTCTGTACTTGTGAGGCTGGAATTGATAGAAGCAGTTGTGCTGCTGCAGTTTTTCCAGAATGGATTAATAATAAGCCCACTGGACATCCTGATGGGTTCAATCCCCTTCCTCTTGAATTGGCCTGCTACAGAAGTGCACAGCTTGCATGGGATCTCCTTATAACAACATTTGTTTTACAATAGTACTATTGTCTTACCCTCGCCTTGCACCATGGGGAGTTCTGGGTTTCTTTTCCGTCAGAATAATCACAAAGAATGGACACAACATATGCAAAGGATGCACAGTTTATTTGCTGGCTGCCATCACTAAGTGCTGGCTGGTCCTGTGCATTTTGGACTGCCACTAGCCAGGAGGAGAAGGAAAGATTCTGATTCACACAATTTTTGTAGCACAGAGGTCTATAGTGATGTGCACAGGTCAGTGTTAGATCCCTTTGCACCTGCTTCTAGGACATCTATTCAGAGGTAATATGCCAGATGTCTAGGCCCTTTAGGGAAGGTGGGTTTTTTTAAAGTCTACCAGGAAGAATATTCTAGAAATACATTCATATGGCCTGATATAATACTGACTAGACATTAGTAGAGATGGGCACAAACCGAAATACGAACCAAAATTAAGCTTGAACCAGGCTGGTTCGTGGTTTGCGAACCATGGTTTGTCAGATCCAATTTCTGATGAACCACCATGAACTTTAGGCTGGTTCGTTTGGTTCATTTTTTTGGTTCGTCACTGCAGACAGCCTGGTGCCAATCAATCAGTTTCTTAGGCAACAGGAAATGGACTTCCTGCAGACCTTCTACTGACCTGGAAGTGGACTTCTGCTGGCCCGGAAGTGATGATTTTCTGACCTGGAAGCGATGTTTTCACGAGCCAAATGAGCCGGTTCGCGAACCAGGGGCAGGTTCATGAAAGTTCGTGGTTCGTGAAATATGACGAACCATGAACCACATGGTTTGCTTTTTTCCACTTCGTACCCATCTCGAATCATTAAGAGCTTCTTCCCAATTCCTTTCTGCTTCCTGCTCTAGCTTCATTGGATAGGGTGAACAACTTTGTCTCTTCTTTTTTCTAAGACCTACTGAAACATAAAATAGTAAGTATGTGCCATCTTTTCTATGCTAGCTATAGAACTCTGGTATTTAAAGAACCAATCACCTTAATATAGAACAAGGATCTAGTTTAGGGATGAGCCTTTCTATTTTTTGTCTTTGAGATCCATTTTTTGTCTTTTTATGTCAGAGATACAACAATGCTTAAAGACAGGGATGATTACAAATATGAATGAAGGAAAGGATAAAATATTCTAATTTATTTCCACAGAGTCTGAATCTAAGCCAGTAGAATTTCCTATGATAACAAACATGGTAGCTTGGTATGAGTTTGGATATATATTTAAACCATGTGCATAAAAGGCTTCAATCTATAAGGCAAATGCCAGCAAGGCCATATTGAACTCTGCAGGCTGTACTGTTGGCTGTTCAGTGGATTGTTTAGGCAAAGTCATTTTCTATGCATTACATAAATATTCACGTAGCTTTTTTTCTAAATTCTAGTTTAGCATTGTTTTACAAATAAGTAGACAAAATTTACTAATGCACCTACCCACACGTCAATATAATTAGGCTGCAATTCTTTGCACACTTAGTTGGCAGTGATTTTGTTAAACTCAGTGAGACTTCCTTCTGAGTAAACATTGACAGTATTCTGACGTTTTGCCAGCAGCTGTGGCTGGCATCTTCAGAGGTGTAGCACCTCTGAAGATGCCAGCCACAGCTGCTGGCGAAACGTCAGGAACTACAATGTCAAGACCACGGCAATATAGCCCGGAAAACCCACAACAACCATCGTTCTCCGGAAGTGAAAGCCTTCGACAATACATTGACAGAATTCGTTTGCATATCACTGGTGAAACATCAATCACCTGAAAAACATGAAAAATGTGTTCTTCCGGCTTACAAAATCTTTCCTATTTGTCTGCCTGGAAATAGCCTGTATTTACCATGGGTCAGTGGGCAAGTAATGATTTGTAAATTGAACTTAATGTATGCTAAAGAACCAAACTGAGAGCATGGAAAGCTGCTGCGCAAATGAGCTCTATGAAGATTATTCACAGTAAATGATGTGCCTTTTCCTGTTTATTCAAATTCTTGTTACATTCTAGTTCAGTCACTTCTAGTTATTTTTATTGCTCTACTTATGCAGTTCCTATTTTTAGCTTTTCACACCCAATCCTATGCAGGGATTCTTATCAGCTAAACTTTCATACCTTGCCTGTACAGTGGACAGCCTGGTATAATTTCATTCTAATTGATCTGTTAGTCGTTTGAAACTAATCTGCCTCGGATCCAATAGCAGTTATATTAAATATTGTACTAGAAACTCCTGGACATGGACAACATAGCTATTTTTTAAATCAAAGATGGGTGTTACCTTGGATACAACTGGTACATGCAACCAGACCACTGCAAAATGTACATATACACACACCCCATACACACACTCCCTATTCATTCTCAAATAGTATAGCTGCTCCTGGGGAAGAAGAACTGTTTTATAACAACAGAGTGTGGAAAAGTGTCTATGTTCCTTGCTTATTCATGTAGAATTTTCTGTAGTGCTGTCCGTAGTAATCAGTACTCTTTTCCTTCAAAGCTGAGTTGTAAAAAATTAAATCATATCTAACAGCTCTTACTTCTAGCAATGATTTATGTGTAAATAATTTTTTCTTGGGTCCAAAAACTTCTGGCATGAGTACCCTGACAGTTGGCCCAACAACCTGACAGGGAAACATCTGAAAATACTTCCATGTCTTGAGGTTGGGAGCCAAACCTCATACCCACAAAGAGATTAGAACTTTTAGACCACCAATCTAAGGAACATAGGATGAGTCTTGGAATAAATCTTAATGAACAGATGGTCCCTCTGAGCACTGTATCTATGAAGAAACCAGTTTTGGAGGGGTTTCATCTGACATCTAGCCAGCAGCACCACAGCTGTCATGAATGCCATCAGGCCAAAGAATCTGTGAATGTTCTTGGCTGAGTGAAACTTTCAAATGGAAAACTTAGGGACTAAGGCGGTAATAGCCAAAAATCTCTAATAGGTAGGAATGTCCTTCTCTGAGAGGCATCAGACTCTGCCCCTATGAAGAAGGTTGCCTGAACAAAAAGCCTGGAAGTGCTGTATACACATAGCTGCAGGACTGTCGAGAGATAATCCCTCACAGAATCGGAGAACTTTGAGTGACAGGCTACTCCAAGGGATCTGATTGGGTAACATGAGCTGGAAAGACAAGGGTCTGTTTTCAGTCTTAGCAGAGAAGAATCGAGTGTGAAGAGTTGGGAGATGGAGTCCTAACGGAGAGCAATTTTAACAGAGGCAAGAGAACTGGGGAAAGTTGGCAAGGAGGTTTGGGAAGTAGGTGCAGACTCCAAATGGGCCAAATAAAGGGGATAGATCTTCTAAGGAGAGGAGATTTTCACTACCCAGTCAAACAGGGAGGTAGCTCTGGAGAGTGAAGACCCTGGTTGAGTGTGGTTGGAAACTGCCTGTGGAGACCTTCAGATTCAGTTAACAACTGAAGGGAAGTACTGCTGTGTGGAGAAAAGGGGATTGGGATACTAGAAAATGGGTACCAGCATTTCTAACTCCAGAAGAGAAAGAGAATACTAAAAGAAAGTAGAGTGCTTGGGGGGAAACAAAGGGAACCAAAGCCTCAAAACAGAAGAACATATTGGTGAAGAAGATAAGAACTGAAGTCTGTGCATGTTATGATTTTACCTCATATGTATGTATGTATGTATGTATGTATGTATGTATGTATGTATGTTGAATTACCTCATAAATTTTCAACCCCTAATTTTACCTGACCTTTCACCTCTAAAGTAAATAAACTAGTTAGTTATTTTTGGAATTTTATAAACACCTTTGGTGCCATTTCTGTTGTTTAAGGATGAGGGAACATCATATGGATTTAATCTAGAATTTTTTCAGTTGATGACAAAACCTAAGGTCAACAGGGTGGACCTGCATCTGAGTGTGCAATGGGGTACTGATGAGCCAATAATCAAGGCAGAGGGAAACCAAACAACCCCTCAATCTCAAGTGTGCAATCATGGCAGAAACATATACAGTAAAAACTCTGGGCTCTAAGGATAGCACAAATGGTAATATGGTGTACAGAAATGATTATCTCCACATTGGAATCAGAAATACTTCCTACAGCCCTTATGAATGGAAATATGTAAGTATGCATCTTCAAGGACTAAAATAGCGAACCAAGAATTTATTGACAGCAAAGACACAACTTCAAAGAGAGAAAGCATTCTAAATTTTGAAATTGTTAAATACTCTGTCAGGCTCTTCCATCCAGGGGTCAAAACCCAAGGGGAGGTTCACCCTCCAGGATGCCCTTCCTGTAGGAATGCCAGGTCACCTGACCTCCTAGGTAGGAGATCTGGGGCCTGGCTCCTACCTTTGGCTTTTCCTTTTCACACATGTTCCTGGGAAGTGCTGTCACGCGTGGGTCACAAATCAGGCTGCTGCAGAGCGCAGCAGTGCTCCCACACTACACAGCAGCTCAATTTGGGTTGACTTGGGCCCAATTTGGCCCAAATCGAATTGTACCCAAATTGGGTCAAATTGGGCCATTGCATAGTGCAGGAGCACTTCCACACCCCTCAACTGACCAATTCAAGCCAAATAGGGCCCAAATCCGGCTGAATTGGACTTGATTTGGGCCAAATTTGGCCTGAATTGGGCTACTGTGGTGCACGTGAGCACTTTGCCACCAGGGATATGCCCCAGGAGGTACATTCCCTCCACCAGCCAGGTAAGTAGGGATGGGAGTGGAGGGTGGGAGTGGGGAAGCCCCAACCCATGGTGGGGGACTGGCATCCCTAACTTCCTGTCAGGGCTGCCAGTGGGTAGGCCTCAGAAAAGGGGAGGATGGTTTTTTACAGCTCCTATGCACCCTCTTTCCCCTCAGAACAGCCTTGTTTTCTCTCTTTGGCTTCCAGAGCACTGTCCCAGCTTCCTCCCTGGCCTTCCTCACTTGCCTCCTTTTTATAGGGACCTCCCTCCTGCCAGGGTTGAGCAGCAGGCTTGGAAGCCTATCCCAGGGCCTTGGAGCTTCCCCCTTGTTCGCCTGCAGCTGTTCCTGGCTCCACCCTAGAGGGGGGTTAGCTGGCCCATGTGATGCAGGCAAGATGCTGAGACTGTGTGTTGGCTTGCTACCGCTTCTCAGTGCCTTGCTGGACTGGCACTGCTTGGGGCCCTTCTGCAAGATGCTGGCTCCTTGTACTGGTTCTCCAAGATGCTGCAAGATGCTGTTCTCCTTGTACTGGTTGGCCAGCTTGCCCGTCCCTGTTGAGGTAGCCCTGCAGCACAGAGAAGCTGGTAGAGGCATCATCGTCCTTGTGTTTGTCTGGCTGCTGCCATGGCAAGAACCTTCTTGCTTCTGCTGCATCTGGAGCTGCATCAGATGGCTGTCCAGATAGGTTGTCTCCCAGCTCTTTCCATCTTGGAGTGAAGCTGTCCTGAGGAGCCAGTTAGTTCATCAGTGGTAGCCCCTCCAACCCTGGACATACTCATTTAAACTTCTTAGGTTTAAAATAGGCCTCTTTCCACCATCTTTTTTATCTATGCTAAACTAAGGAGAATAAAAATCTCTGTGAACGTCATTAACTAGAACAAGTTCAATAGCCTTTTTCTGGAAGAGGAGGTCAACTTCCTCCTGAAATCCTCAATGGGGGGATTAGGAACAATTGGAATAGGGGCTTTAATTCCTGGAATGAAGTAACTCTAACTAGTAGCCCTTTTAGAGCACAGATAAGTCCCACTGGTCATTTGTGACTGTTCTCCAGGTAGTAATAAATCTAGCAAGCCTACAGAGGAAAACCGGTTAATTATGGTTATGGTTTGTTCTTGTTGGACTCTTCCCAGCAAATTGTGAGGCATGCTTCCATCTCTACTTATAGGATTCTCTGTTTTGTGGAGGGGCAGTATAGTGGGGCTTGCACTGAATAGACTGGTAAAGCTGCTATCTGAAAGGCCTTGGCATATGTTGCTGGTGTCTGAGAAAATCTCTTCATTTATAGATAGGAGCAGGTGGGGCTGTCAGACCTGTGGACTTGGCTGTGATCTTATTTTTATGCATTCGATCTAAAGAGTCATTAGTTTTGGCACTAAAGAGTTCTTTGACCTTGAAAGGTAAGGCCTCATGTTTCCATGAGACTCATTCAGTAGAGCTAAGGCCTGGAGCCATGAATGGCAACAAAGGACTACTACAGAGGTGATGGATCTACTGGCACAATCAGTAAGGTGACTTGCTATGTTAAGTCGCTTCTTGGTGAGCTTTTCTCCCTCTGATTGGAGAACAGTTGGCCACAGTTAGGACCTTCATGCAACAAACAGAGGAGAAACCCCCAGCCAGGGATATGAAAACTTTCAGTATTCAGTGGAAGACATCCTATTCAACAAAACAATGTTTAAATAGTTTTTGAGAATTTTTTTTTAAAAATTAAATATAGTGAAGTATAAAAATGATTGGTGCATATAATAGTCAATCATAAAATACATACAAAATTCAATCCAAATCCATCAGTATGAAGGCTACAAAGTCAAATACACACTTAAAGGTATATACAATAAACAGATACTAAATTGAGTTGTCACCAGCCGTAAGAGTAAGTCCTGAATTGTAATATCTGAAATCCTATGTGGTAGAGTATAGACATGGGCACGATCGGAATAACGGACTGAAAATTGCCCTGATTTTGGCGTTTGTGCCATTGGGACCGGGCTGATCGGTTCTGTCCACGGCTCCCGGTTCAGCGGTCGGGTGGGGCGCTCTATCGGCTCTCGATCGGATCGATTGGTTTACGTTCGGGATTGCAGTCTGCAGACAGTCTGGCGCCAGCCATCTGTTCCCGAGGGAACGGAGCCCTGTGGAAACGGAGCCTGGGGAATGCCGGAGCTGTTTGCCCTCCTTCTGTCACCCTGGAAACGCAAATGGAAGCCCAGCTTTCCTTGATCAGCAGGGCTTCCTTCCAACCACGGAGCAGCCAGAAAAGTGCGCGCCCGTCCCGTCCATTTGGGAGAAGAGAGGGGAGGGCGGGGGAAGGGGGTGTTCTTCTGTAGCCATGGGCACTCAAATCTCATCCCTGCAAAGCTTGAGAGGCAGCTCTTATGGCCAAACACAGCCCTCCTGTGTAGGAGACCCAGGCTTTATAAATAGCCATGTGCTGCACTACAAAGTTTCACTTTCCGCTCGCGGGTGGAGTGGGACAGAGGTGAGCTCTCGCTTGCCGCTTTTGGAGAGAGAAAGTGCAAGAGAGAGAGGGGGGAGCTTTAGCTTTGGGCTTCAGTGGATAGGGAATTAGGGAATAGGGAGCTATCTCCTCTGGTCCCCCCCCCCCGTGACAGTACCGGCACACTCCCGTGGGGACAGACCCCCCGCCCCCTGAGGGGAGGCGGCTTGCCGCCTCCTCCACGGGCCTGCCGGGCCGGGCGGCCGCCATCCTCCTCACCCACCATTCCTTTAGCACTGGAAACCGCAGGGCGCCCTCCCACGTTGGCCTTCCCGATTCCTGATTCCTGAGTCTGTATCGGAAACGGGACTTGATTGGTGAGGTTCGGGTACCTGGGTTCGACGCCACCACAGAATCACAATCAGCTAAATCGGGATTATTTTTTGGATCGTGCCCATGTCTAGTAGAGTATCAATGTTTTTTTCGATTTTTTCAGGTGTATCATGAAAGAACTCTCATGCCACTATTCAGAGAATGATGGTAAGTAGAAACAAAATGCAAACTCCAAAATGAAAATTAACACAATCATAATTTTTATTTGCCTTTTACAGAGTGGTCCATGATGTAGGGGGTGTGATTACTGGACCCATCAGCCCCCAGCCCAGTGAGAAGCCAGCTGTTGTGTTCAGCTCGTTTTGGATAAGTTCTTTCTCAAGGGCATCAATATAGGTCCTCTAGCTATTAAGCCATGTTCCAGAGAAAATTCAACGAACAGAAACACCACAGCCACGTACTGTCAGTCTAACAATGGCCATTTCCACATGCTGTTAAAACGATGGGCTACTTACTGAATGCTGGTGTTTCTTTTCACAGATTCCAGATGCCTCCGATTTCGAAGTGGAAGCAGGCAGTTACCCTTTCGTTTGTTCAGTGTCTTTTGTGAGAACGGGATTTCCCACTCTTTCCTGTAGGGGTAAAGGACGCTGAACAAACAAAAGCCAAGCTACCTGCTTCTGCTTTGAAATTGGAGGCACCTGGAATCTGTGGGAAAAAATGTCAGCATTCAGTAAGTAGCCCATCGCTTTAACAGCATGTGGAAATGGCCTGTTTCTTGGGGGGGAAACTCTTGAGGCAGTCTTTCATGGTGGTGAGATAAACAGCAGAAAGCCTAAAAGTACATCTTACTTCCATGGTGGTGAAGGAAGGGATGAGGGATGAAGCTCTCTCCCTCCCCAGGTCATGTGCTGCTTCAGAAAGTAAACTTCTGGAGTGATCCTGGGGGAGGGGAGAGTGCTCCTAGCTCTTAGGAAAGCTAGAAAACTCTTTACAAATCTCCTCCATGCCTGTTCCTGCACACGCACAATCCCATGTGGGACTGCACAAAGACCACACTGATGAACACAAAGATTCTTTCACAAAATGTCATCCTATAGCTTATGTGGGTGAGAGGATGATTTACTTCATACTACTGAGGTTAGTGTACACACACAACACATAACAAACAATGCTGACATTTTATTTATTTTTTAAAAGGATGAGGGCCAAGATTGGTAAAGGAAGAAAAGTGGGAGGTGTAATTATGCACTGCTGTTCAACCAATCAGGATGCAAGGGTATCAAGGGAAGGGACAAAGGCAGGGTTTACCCCAAAGAAAACATTCCACACTTGAAAAAAGCTGTCTTTTCACTGTAAAAAAAATTGGTGTATGTGCGTAAGAAGAAAAAATACAGAAACCCTGAGAGGAAATCGATTCTGCACCTTTCACCATACAGAACACAAAAGAGTGTGGAAAGAAATTTGAAGACTGAACTAAAGTATTTTGACCATCCATATGGAACTCAGGATAAATCAAACAGTATGGGGCCAAAACCAACAAAAAAGCTCTGAGTGGAAAAGGCGCTAATTTGCTGACCATGATTTTAAATATGTTACTATCTATTTGAATTATGCAAGCAACTCTGCATGTCAGGGGGGAAAGCAAGATAAAAATATTTTAAATAAATAAATAAACATAGGAAGCATCTTGGGGGTTATATCCCCCCAGGAATCATTAAGGTACAGCTCTCTGGATAAATCAGAAATGGCACCTTTTCCTACCTCTGTTCCTGGCTGATCGCCAGCTAGCTAATCAGCCACCTGCCAACTTGGCCAGGTAACATAGTAAGCCTCGCCAGCAGGGCTTTTTTTCTGGGAAAAGAGGTGGTGGAACGTAGTGGGTTGCCCTCGGAGAAAATGGTCACATGGCTGGTGGCCCTGCCCCCTGATCTCCAGACAGAGGGGAGTTTAGATTGCCCTCTGTGCCGCTCGGCAGCGCAGAGGGCAATCTAAACTCCCCTCTGTCTGGAGATCAGGGGACGGGGCCACCAGCCATGTGACCATTTTCAAGAGGTTCCGGAACTCCGTTCCCCCGGGTTCCTGCTCGCCAGGAGCCAGGAGCCCTGCTCGCCAGCAGCAACAACCACTCATCATCACAATAAGTGTGGCAGATGCTGGAGGGAATGGAGACAAGGAAAAAAATAGGGTCGGGAAGGATGAATGAACAGATTACATTTGTTCGTTCAATGTTCATTCAATATTTTCCCCTATATTTTTATTACTACACAAATTAGTTGTGTAGTTTTTTGGGTTTTTTCTCATTTCTTTGACAATAAATATGTGTCATTTAAGAGGATGCAGGTATTGGGGTGGATCCTACCCCATCCTACCACTCCACTGAGCAAAGATAGTTTAAATTATTTATGCATTTATTAAAATATTTCTACCCCACCTTTTCTTTTAGCCATGTTTGAAGCCTTTCTCCAATCGAAGGAGACGTCCTCCAAATTAAGTGGTTCTTATTTTGGAGGATGTCTCTTTAGCCTGGAGGAAAGCTACTTGGAGGAGAGTTGGAGCCACTCCATTATCTTTTCCAGATTTCTTCTCATTGGAATGCAACAGCAGAGAAGTGCTAAGTTATGAGAAAAGTTTAGAAAAATTCTCTGGCTGCACTAGACATACCCCTAGATCTGGCCATCTGAGTTTTAGGCAGGGATATGGAAAGTTGGTTTTGTTTTTAACCTTTCCCTTCCTGGGATCACTTCTTCACTTCTGTTGGAAAGCAACTTTATGAGGAGAAAAATTTAAAAAAAACATAAACAAATGTCCCAAAGCCTCCAAGGTAGGGAAGGGCTGGCAAAAACACTAGCTTGCAATGGAGGCTTCTCATATTTCCAGATCGGCCCAGAGCCATCTAGAAAAACAGTAGGCCCTAGAAATGTTTCTGCCCCCCGCCCCATGTAGTTTCTTTCCAGATTCCAGCGGGGGTGTAATTTGCACCCATCCCTACTTTTCATTTCCTTCTTTGAATGCCCTGTAGCTTTAAAAATGAGCAAGGAAGTTAAAATGCAAGCAGACTTTTCCAAAGCTCAAAGATTGTAAGATATCAAAATCTCATTATAAAAGTAATTGGTAACTTCTTGGGAACTCTTGAAAATCCCCATAGAAATTTCTTCCCATTGAAAAGTCAGTTACATGCCACCAACTTCATGAATTTCTTGAGAATTAATGTATGTAACAATTAACTACTTGAATACCACTGGCAGGTGTGGCCAAGGGCAACATGCTACCTGTTCTGTTTTAAAACCGGCTGAGGATTCCACCGATTTTAACTGGCTGTTATTGATAATCATAAGGATACTAGTAGCAAAGGGGTAAAAGCAAATCCAAAGGTCGGGAAAAATTAAGATATAATACTATTTATTTATTTATTTATTTATTTATTTTTAACCCGTCCTCCCCACAAGCAGGCTCAGGACGAGGTACAACATTGATTAAAATACAACTTAAAATCGATCATAAAAACAGCAACAGATAAAATACTGTACCCCTTTTGGGGCAACCGGCGTGAGTGGACTCTCCATACCCCTTGTAGAGGGAGACCGGTGGAAGATTCAGCAATGATGGGCTAAAATTAGCCTCCACCATATGCCTGGCAGAACATCTCTGTCTTACAGGCCTGCCTAAATGATACAAGATCCTGGTGGGCCCAAGTGTCCTCAGACAGAGAGTTCTACCAGGTTGGGTCCAGGACCGAAAAGGCCCTGGCCCTGGTAGAGGCCAGCCAAGCCTCCCTAGGGTCAGGGACCACCAGTAGATGTTTTCCGGTTGAACAAAGTGCTCTCTGGGGCACATACAGGGAGAGATGGTCCCTTAGGTACGCTGGTCCCAGTCCGTTTAGGGCTTTATAGGTCAAAACCAACACCTTGAACCGGATCCAGAATTCTACTGGGAGCCAGTGAAGCTGCTGCAGAATAGGTGTAATGTGTGTCCTACACGAAGCTCCAGTTAGAACATGCGCAGCAGCATTCTGGACCCGTTGAAGTCTCCGGATCAAGTCCAAGGGCAGCCCTGCATAGAACGAGTTACAGTAGTCTAACCTGGAGATGACCATTGCATGGATCACTGTCGTTAGGTCCTGGGCAGAGAGGTAGGGCACCAGTTGCCAGGCCTGCCAAAGGTGGAAAAAGGCCACCCAAGCCGCAGCCGCAATCTGGCCCTCCATAGACAAGGAGGGATCCAGAATTACACCCAAACTCCTAACCGATGGTACAGGCACAAGTGATGCCCCCCCAAAGGTCAGGAGAAGGATCCCTGCCTCTGACAGTCCATGGCCCAAGTACAGGACCTCCGTCTTCACAGGATTCAACTTCAGCCTGCTCTGTTCTACCCACCCAGACACAGCCTCCAGAGCTCTCAACAGGGTGTCAGGGGCAAAGCCAGGTCGGCCACCCATCAACAGATATAACTGGGTGTCATCTGCATATTGATGACAACCCAGTCTGAAACTCCGCACCAACTGGGCAAGGGGGCGCATATAAAAATTGGACAACAGGGGAGAGAGTATCGCCCCCTGTGGGACGCTACACTCCAAAGGTTGCCATGCAGACAGTCTCTCCCCCAGCACCACCCTCCCCGACCATAGAGAAAAGAGACAAGCCACTGCAAGGCTGTCCCACAAATCTCCATATCGGCTAGGCAGTGGGCCAACAACTCATGGTTGACCGTGTCGAACGCTGCTGAAAGGTCTAACAAAATGAGCAGCACTGACCCGACCCGATCCAGGTGCCTATGGAGATCGTCCATGAGGGCAACCAACACTGTCTCCGTCCCATGACCCAAAGGGAACCCAGACTGGTATGGGTCCAGGACAGAGGTCTCTTCCAGGAACACCTGTAGCTGATCCACCACCGCTATGATTGCCTCCCCCCAACCTTTTTGACTTAAACAGCTCAAATGGCACTTGAGTCATTTTTAAATTCAAAAATAACAAAATGTTTTATTTAACATAGATGGGAAAGGTCAGGTGAAATCAGGGTTGGAAATTTCTGAGGTAAATCTGAGGTGAAATCAATACATGCACAGACTTAAGTTCTAATGTTTCAAACCAATAAGAGCTTCTTAAGCTTTTCACAGTTACTTAAATCTTAATGTTGAGAGGCTATTGTTCCAGTGTTTTCCCAAACACTAATACCCTTTCTTTGGGTATTCTCTTACCCATTTTGGTTTCCAGAAGCCTGATACCCTCTTTCCAGAATTCAAATCCCTTCTCTTAAAAAAACAGTACTTGTCTTTTTTTAACTGACTCTTAAGGTTTTCAAAGGCAGTCTCTAACCACACTAGATCAGGAATCTCTTCATTCTTCAGAGCTAATTCCTTGTTTAACTGGGTAGAGGAATTCTCTGCTCACTAGAAGATCTACCACCTTTCTTTGGCCTGAATGGGAGTCTTCATTTACTTCCCAAACTTCCTTGCCAACTTTCCCCCAGTTCTCCTGTGTGTGTTAAACTGCTCTCAGTTAGGGTTGAATCTTGAAACTGTCAGTACTCGACTCCTCTCAGCTAGGGCTGAAATCAGACTCCCCTCTACCTAGCATCCAATTCAGAAGTCTTTCTCTGTTCAGCTCCTGCTACTCAATCAGATTCCTTGGAGTAGCCTATCACTCAAAGCTCTCTGTTTCTGTGAAGAATTGAGCCTTCACAGTCCTTCAGCTGTTTGTACAGCACTTCTAAATTTTAAAAAAGTGCAGTCTGTCACACATACCTTAGTTTTAATTGACCTTATACCATTCTTCTGGCTGACTAGATAGTCTAGGGCTTGTGTGAGGACTAAAGTTGCCAGTTTTTCAGCAGACTCTAATGTCAATGGTGTGATCTCAGGAATTAAAAAGTGAAGCTTTTTATGTTACGGACTGACATGAATTAATCAGTTCTTAAAGGCACAAGAGCTAGCTAGGCTGGGGTGAGAGAAATCCTAGTTGGTACAATTTCCCTCTTGGTGAGGGAAAAGAAAACCTCCAAGAAACTAGTAGTTTAATTGTTATATTTAGAATGCTCTATAATATCCCATCATTAGACTTTGCACCCTAGATGGCTCTGTACTAGACTCGGAAAAATGTAATGCACACCAGATTGTTGTTTTCTGTTGTCCTCCTTAACTGCTGGGGGATTTGCTGAGGTTACTGTGTGGGAGGACAGTGTTTGGGGCTGTGTGAGTGGGTAGAGCCTACTGTAAAGTGGTGCCAGTTGGAGTAAGTGTTTCTGTTTGTCTTTTTTGCCTGAGTTGGAGCTGATTGCAGAGAGGGATTGTTACTAATTGGAGAGTGTCTGTTTTGCCTGGGGCTAACTACTGGCCCTGCCCTCTACTGAATGAGCCTTGATTGAATTAGGCTCCTCCTCACCAGAGGCACATCACAGCCATCTGGGCTCTGAGAAGGAGAAGGAAAGGGACCTGCAGCTAGAAAAGTACTCTTGGAATATACATGGAAGGTGATGCTGTTGACAAAAGGCCCCTTTCACCTGCACGGAGTGTGCCATGTTTGTTTTCCTCCTGGAAGAGAAGATGGACTTCACTTGTCAGAAGTGTAAGCTGGTCAGGCTTTTGGAGGAGAAGATTCAGAGCCTGGAGGAGAGGATCACCACCCTTCAGGAAATCAAGGAAATGAAGGATTTTATTGAGAAGAGCCTGGGGGCTCTGCACAAGCATGAAGAAATAAGTCCAAGAGAAGAAGGAAGAGTCAATCTCCCTTTTGAGCCTCCTCTCAGTTCTGCAGTACAAACTGGAAGATGTGGACTAAGGCAATGCTCTGGTCCACTGGAGCTCAAGAATCATTTTGAGGTGCTTGAGATGGTGATGGAGATGAGAGTGGAAGGAGAACCACAAAAACCTGGAGGAGGGAGTGAAGAGGGTATGGGGCCATACAGAACTGGAAGAAAATGGAAGGTGGTGGTTTATAATTATGGGTGACTTCAACTTCCCTGATGTGTGCTGGGAGACAAGCTCAGCAAAGCAACAAGACTCACGCAACTTTCTGACCTGCCTGGCCGGTAACTTCCTTTTTCAAATGGTGGAGAAAGCTACAATGGGCTTGGACATACTAGACTGAATATTAACCAACAGGGAAGAATTGGTTGATGGGGTCAAGGTGATGGGGACCTTAGGGGGAAGTGACCATGTCCTCCTTGAATTCCAGTTGCTGTGGGGGGCCAAGGAAGTTCATAGCCAGACTCATCGGTTAGATTTTTGTAGGGCCAATTTCAATTAACTCAGAGGCTTGATGAGAGTCATTCCGTGGGGGAGTGTGCTGGAAGGGAAAGGAGCGATTGAAGGGTGGGCTCTTCTCAAACATGATCTAATGCTCAAGCCCTCACTATTCCAGCAAGACGGAAAAATAGTAAGGGCTCCAAGAAACTGATGTGGATGTACAGAGAGCTCCAGAATAAGCTAAGGGAGAAAAAGGAAATGTTCAGGAAATGGAGAGGAGGACAGACCCCTAAAGAGGAATATATGAGGGCTACTAGGTACTGCAGATCAGCCATCAGAGAAGCCAAAGATCAGTATGAGCTGGGTCTGGCCAGGGGGGCTCGCTACAATAAGAAAAATTTCTACAGATATGTGAGAAGCAAATGCAAGCTAAAAAAGGCAATTGGACCGCTGTTGGGAGTGGAAGGAGAAACTCTGATGGAGGACAGAGAAAAAGCAGACAGGCATAATGACTTTTTTGCCTCTGTTTTCTCCCTGAAGAACTTGAGCCCATCTAGAGATGGTAGTAGACATGACAGGACACCTGGGGGGCTAATAGACATTGACAGAGAGGTTGTGGAGAGGCACCTGGCTGCACTGGATGAATACAAATCCCCTGGGCTGGATGGGGTGCACCCAAGAGTGCTCAAAGAACTTTCTAGAGAACTTGCAGAGCCTCTGTCCATCATCTTCAAGGCCTCCTGGAGGACTGAGGATGTGTCACAAGATTTGGAGAAGAGATAATGTTATCACAATCTTTAAGAAAGGGAAGAAGGATGATCCTGGGAACTACAGGCCAGTCAGTCTGACTTCTGTTGCTGGGAAGATATTAGAGCAGATTTTAAAGGGATTGATCTGTAAGCATCTGAAGGACTGCTTAGTGAACTGGGGATGTCAACATGGTTTTATCTTCAACAGATCTTGTCAGACCAGCCTGGTTTCCTTCTTTGATTGAGTGACGAGCTTACTGGATCATGGGAACTCTGTCGACGTAATTTACCTGGATTTCAGTAAAGCTTTTGATAAGGTCCCCCATGACATTCTAATGGGTAAACTGGAAGGCTGTGGACTAGACTATAGGACAGTTCGGTGGATAGGGAACAGGTTAGAGGACCACAGCCAAAGAGTGGTGGTCAATGGTGTTTCATCAGATTGGAGGGAGGTGTCTAGTGGGGTGCCACAGGGCTTGGTTTTGAGCCTGGTACTTTTCAATATTTTTATCAATGATCTGGATGAAGGGGTAAATGGGCTACTCATTAAATTTTCTGATGATACCAAATTGGGAGGAGTGGCAAACACCCAAGAAGATAGAGTTAAAATTCAACAAGACCTGAATACTCTGGAGAAGTGGGCGGTTGTGAACAGGATACAATTTAACATAGATAAGTGCACAGTATTACATCTGGGCCACAAAAATATGAAGCACAAATACAGGATGGGGGATACACTTCTGGGTAGTAGTGTATGCGAAAGAGATCTTGGAGTAAGAGTGGACTGTAAACTAAATATGAGCAGTCAGTGTGATGCAGTGGCAAAAAAGGCAAACTCAGTCTTGGATTGTATCAAAAGGACCATTGCATCGAAATCGCAGGAGGTCATAGTCCTTCTCTATACTGCCTTGGTTAGGCCACACCTGGAGTACTGTGTGCAGTTCTGGAGGGTTCACTTCAAAAAGGATGTGGACAAAATTGAGAGGATGCAGAAGAGAGTGATGAGAATGATCAGGGGTTTGGAGACAGACTTATGAGGAAAGGCTTAGGGCCTTGGGAATGTTTAGTTTGGAGAAGAGGAGATTGAGGGAGACCATGATTGCTCTCTTTAAATATTTGAAAGGCTTTCATTTGGAGGAAGGCAAGGAGCTGTTCCAGTTGGCAGCAGAGGATAGGACTTGAAGCAACAGTATTAAATTACATGTGGTACTGGCTGGATATTAGGAAAAATCTTTTCATGGTCAGAGTAGTTCAAAGGTGGAATCAGCTGCCTAGGGAGGAGGTGAGTAGAGATGGGCATGAACCAGAAAAAAATGAACCATGCAGTTTGTGGTTCGTCACGTTTCACGAACTATGAACTTTCACGAACCTGCCCCAGTTCACGAACCAGTTCGTTTTGTTTCATGAAAACGTCACTTCCGGGCCAGCAAATCACCACTTCCGGGCCAGCAGAAAGTCACTTCTGGGTCAGCATAAGGTCTGCCTAACCCCCATTGCCTAGGAAACTGATTGATTGTCATCAGGCCGTCTGCAGAGATGAACCAAATGAACTGCCCTAAAGTTCGTGGTGGTTCGTCAGAAATGGGCTCTGATGAACTGCTGGTTTGCCAACCACGAACCGGCCTGGTTCGTGATGAACTTTTGTTTGTATTTCAGTTCATGCCCATCTCTAATGGTGAGCTCCCCTTCACTGGCAGTTTTCAAGAAGAATGAATATTTGTCAGAGATGCTTTAGGCTCATCCTGCGTTGGGCAGGGGATTAGACTAGAAGGTCTGTATGGCCCCTTCCAACTCTATGATTCTGTGATTCTGTGGCTCAAAAGAAAGATAGAATAGAGAAAGGGCGGGAAGATAAAGATAGTATGGAAGGAGTTTCCATCGGGGCATGCAATATATATGAGGTTACAGAGGGAAAGTCCATGGAGATTGTCAGCTTCTCCCATAATACCTAAGCTTTTCCTCAGGTCAACTGTTTCTGTGAAATCATCTCAGCAGGGCACTATATTTTCTGTTATTGAGCTATGGCTGGGAGTCTTCCCTCAAAACTCTATGCATGACACTTTTCTCCATGCTTGCGCTGGCACCTTATTTATTTATTTAACTTATGTACCGCCTCTCCACCATATTTAGTTGGGATCCCATCCATCCAAGAATTCCTTCAAGGGCTTCCTCAGCTCCTATTGCTGAACTCAGCTTAATAACCTCCCTCTTCTCCAATGATGCAGTCTCCGTCTGAATCAGGGCCCCACAGGGCAGCTGTTTAGAAAGAGCAATGCTTCAGTCACAGCACCCCCATTGTCACATTGAATGTTTCTTTCTCTCTTGCTGTCTCCCTCCCCTCCTTTCTGATAGAGCTCTCAGACCAGGGCCCTTTCTGCACAGCACACTTCAAGCTGGCACCTCTGTGTATTCACACCAATCAGCACTGAGTTGGCTTGAGCTCCCAGCATTCTGCACTGCACAACCTTGAGGTGATTTGGTGTCTGCTGATGAGTTGAGATGTGGCTGTTTGAAGCCACCATTTGTGGGGGCTCATGCTTCGTAACGTTGCAATGTTGGAGCCCATTCCCCCCTCCCTGCCCCTGTATTTATTATAACAATAACAACATTCAATTTATATACTGCCCTTCAGGACAACTTAACACCCACTCAGAGCAATTTACAAAGTCTGTTATTATTATCCCCACAATGATCACCCTGTGAGGTGGGCAGGGCTGAGAGAGCTCTTGAGGAGCTGTGACTGATCCAAGGTCACCAAGCTGGCTTCAAGCGGAGGAGTGGGGGATCAAACCCCGTTTGCGAGATTAGTGTCCTGCACTACATCAAACTGGCTCTGATTTGCTGCAAAAAAGGGTTAAAGGGCTGCTTGGCTTCCTCCCTCCCAGCTATAAACACACTTTCTCATTTTTCTTTTTTAAAGCCAGGGAAGAGTGTTTCCCTGCTGCTTCGATTCTTGAACGGCTGTCTGCAGGGGGAAACTTGGGAGAAAGACGGACAATTTTCGATTCTGCGTCCCATGACTCCCTTGCACATGCAGAACTCTGGAGATCATGGGAAGCAGAATGGAAACTGAACCATTGCAAAATGACCATGCAGAAAGGGCCACAGTAGAACTTATCATGCTCTTGTTAAAGACACAGGAGCCCTGTCAGAAAAAAAACAATTGCATTGGCAATACAGCTCTTGTTTAAATAATGCATTGCTTTTAAGACATGCTCATGCCAACAGAAGTTTTTTAAGTTGAAAATGCAATTAAGAGAAAAACATAAGCAGTTTGAGATTGATTATCAACAAATTCTTCATGTTATTTCTGCCAAGGCTTTTGTGTAAATCATAACTCTATAATTATTTTTTCTGACTGTCAGAAAGAAATGAGTGGAAAATACTCCGAAATTCGTCTTTAAATGTTAATAAGGATTTATACCATGCATAAGTGGTATAAAAAGGTTTTAATGCAGCCAGTCTGCTAAAACAATGTTAAAGGGGACTTGCCTGCTAAAGACAGAAAGTTGGGGCAACTCGACAAAGAGGAGTTTTGAAATATGTTGAGAATTGCTGGCATATACCTGGAGCTGGAGCTTTGTTCTCCTCCTGTCTTTCCATTTTGAAATCTTAGTTGCTATGTCCACTAGGATGAGCAAAATGATCCTTTTAAAAATTATTCAGATACTGGGATCTGTTGGTTTTATAGATCAGTTTGGACACATGCTATGCTTTTTTGTATGCAATGTATGTGGTATTTATAAGTACAGTATCTGTCATTTATACTGATTGATTAATGCATGAAGACCACGGAAAAACGTATACATTTTACAGCAAAAATTGCTGCAAGGAAAGAAACCAACACAAAAATAAAGAATCACAGGTTTTATTTGCACAAGGGAGAAGCAAAGTCAAAATGCAGATATTCAGGCTGAAAAAGGAGGGATGAGAAATTTGAAAATCTTCCCCATTGTCAGATTCAAATTTATTTGTTCCTATTAGCAACCTGAAAACCGACAAATAAAGTCTTTACCTAATGCATATTGGGGTTCACCAAAATGTAGTATGCCCAGTAGTTTAGGTGGCTTTAAAAAGAGAAATACAGTGCTTTCCTACGCAGAGTTACATCATTCTGTCCACTGATGTTAATTTGCTTAGTTAGCACTGTTAGAGCAATTCATGGAATGTATGTCTATTAACAGCCATCATGTCATGGCTAGATGAAACTTGCATGTTCAGAGGAAATAAAATACCAGATGCTGGAAGAAAATAGGTAACAGTTGTTGCCTCCATGCCCAGCTTGCCAGATGCATCCAACTGGCCGCTATGAGAAACAGAAGGCAGGACTTTTGGTTTGATTTAGGTTTTCTTTCTCAACCTTATTAGCTGAACTGTTTCTAAAAATCTACTATTTCCAGCTTGGTTTTTCGTTAACCAGGTTAAGACAGGAACAGCTCTTGTGATACGCTCAGGGGTTGCAGATTAGTCTCTTGCACTAGTCATCTTAGTCTGGTGCCAGATCTCAAAGCCAAGCCAACATGGAAGTGGCAGCCTTGAGTTTCTTACATACCTTCTTTACATTTAACCTCCTTGAGAGGGTTAAACTAATAGAACATAACAGAACAATAACAAACAGAATGATTCAGAATTCGGTGGGGAGTAAAATCAACCAAAGCAGCCAGACAAAAAGAAAAAAGACTAAAATCACTGAACTCTCTTGACAGAAATGCTTTGCTCAAACTGTCTACAACGCAACAATCACCAGCGTTCTAGAATTTCAGCTGGCAATTTAAATCTTGGCTATGGCTTTGACTACCTATACTGGTTAATGTTTAGTGTCAAACATCTGAAATTTCTACTTAGGGGTCCTTCTCAGGTTGCTTTTAGAAGACATAGATATAACACCACCACCATCACCACCACCCCCATTTACATGATCAAAAATGTAATATGGCAGTATAAGGGTTAGAGATGGTGCCAAATTGCATAACTGCCGGCATATGGCATATTCACTTTCTATCAGGCATACACAGAGCAGAACTACTCAATCCATATCCCCACTGGGAAAACACACACACACATATACACACCCCTACACTTTCTTCTTATGAAAACAGAATTTTTTTCATATGCTGTTTTTATATCCGTTGCAAATCTATAATCCATCCACACTTGCATGTAGATATTTTACATGCATCCATGGAAGGCAGCCCTTACTGTCTTGAGTACTTGGTAGCTGTATACTCATTAAATACATCCGACTCTTTGTTACTATTAAAGAGTCATCTTATGAATGTTGAAAATTTGGTTAAGACACCGGGGATATAACTCCTCGCTATCCCAGAAGTCAAGCCCAAAAGCAGGGACTCAGCTTGTATGTGGCTGTTAGCACCTCTCATGTTTGGTCAGTGTGGTGCCTTTTTTTTAGTCTGCACTGTGTCAAACTATGATAATGAGTGCTGGTGCTGCATGTCCTTGTATTTTGCCTTGAAAACTACCTGAACGTATCTGCTTTTTCTCCAGCAAATGGGGGAAAGAAGGCATGCTCTGTGTCACTCAAGTGTGAGGGAAAGAAGATGTTGATGTTTCATTTCCCTACAGAACTCTTGCAAGGCAAGGCACCGCTGGTATATCCTGGCAAGGGAGCTCATACCCCACTGTTATTGGATGTTCCCGTAAAGCAACAACTGGTGGGAGAACTTGCAAATGTGGAACATTGAGCATTGGATTGTCAATTTCAGGAGGTGCCATGCCATGTTTATGGAGATTATTCCAGCCCTTAAAGGTCGGCTCTAGCAATGGAGCACCATCATGTGTGAACTGATTCCTGTAGAGAAGAGAGTCGCCGTAGCACTTTGGTAACTGGCACGCCCCAACTCTTACAGGGAAGTGGAGCAGCAGTTTAGAGTTGGCTAATCCACAGTGGGTAAAATCGTCCTTGAGTTTTCCTTTGCCTTAGAACTTGAGTTGCTGTGAAAGACTGTATGTCTAGGCACTGAAGTTGGGAAGGTAATTTTTTAAAAATCTCATTGCATCAATGCATCAATCCCATGATAGCCTGTTCATTCATTCCTCCATCCAGCATCTATATCTACACTTTAATGATGGTGTTTTTTGTGGGTGGTATGGGCTTGTGATTAATATTGATGTGTGATTACGAGGGAGCAGGGGGGACATAGCCCCTGCCCTGCACTAGGCTGAGATTTCTCCACGCCCCCATGCATCCCTGGGGAATAATGTCCTTGATGGTGTTTTCTGGGTGTTCTGATGGTGAAGAGCAAAGCCAAGGTGCCATGGGAAGAGAGGGGCCCTGACAGTTCGGGCCACCAGGCACGGCTTGAAGGGGAGGGAGGAAATCTCAACGAAAGGGGGAAGAGAAGGCAAAGTCAGAATTTCTAGCCCCCCCCTCACCCACAAAAAAGTCTTTGCGCCATTCTAAAGATTAAACACTTCATATTAAGTCCAAATACTTTACCTATGGGAATAATTGTTTGAAGCTCTGTCTCCTGGAATAATTGTTGATTGGTGCATTTTATGTAATGTTTCTGTTATTGTTTCCTGATTATGTTTTTCATTATCTGCATAGCTTATAGGTATTCATTCCTCTTCGGAGGAAGACTTCGAAACAAATGATAATCTGGAAGCTCATCCTGAAGGAAATACAAAGAACAAAGGAGAGTTTTTTGAGACTGCTAGGAGTGTTTGGACTTAGTATGAAATGTTTAAGCTTTATTAGACTGTACATGAGTTATATTTATCTTGATATAATACTACTGGACTATCCGGTTAGAATTTGAATACGTATTTTGATTGGATTGTATGTATTGCCTGCTGGATGATTTTCTTATAAGAACACACATGTAATATTAGATTAGAATAAATTTTATTGTATTGTTATTATTCATTTTTTTGTATTTAGCAACCTTATCACAGTGTTTTTCTTGTAGCTGACTGTTTCATACACTGTGATTCATACACATATGCCGGGACATATGCTGCAAATGACGATCAGACAATCAAACCAGAAAGACTGCTCCTCACCCTGGTTCAGCTTTCATGGTTCCTTGGCATCAATGTTGCCAAGATTTTTCCAACAGTCTCTTCCAGGTGCTCTCAATGCAGTGGTCCTCAGGTGATGTTCTCTCTACCCTCAGCCATGCCAGGTAGGCATGAAGTGCCAGAGGCCAACCACTTCCCATGCCCCACAGGCACAGGGACTCTGTGGTGATGTTCTCCCCACCCCTAGCCAAGCCAAGCATACGATGAAAGGGCTTGACTCCTGGCAGTGTCAAACACTAGTGCCTTCCAAACCTGGATGTTACTGTCTGCTTCCCCACCACCACCACCACCACCACAATAGCTGCTGTATGGTGGACAACACCAGAGCCTTCCTCAGAAAGATGGCAGAAGGTGGAAGAGGAGGCAGAAGAGGAGTGGGCCTCTGAGGGGGGTCCAGTGGAGGAGATGCCCTCTATCCCCATGGAGGGCAACTCCTCTCTACAGCTGAGGATTGCTTTCTTCCCTTCCAGTGAACTAAAGCACCAGGATGTTATACGTATCTCTTCCCACCCCATTAGGGGCTGCACAACAGGAGACGTGCCTTCTCAGGCTGCAGGAGGAGGAGGAAAAGTAAGAAGAGGAGGAGGCTGTCCTACTCTCAGGCAGGAGTACAGAGCTTGGGGAGGAGGCCAATATTTCCCTGTGGCAGGTAAGAGATGCTTCTGTTTGGGTGGGCTAAACTTCAGTCTACAGCAGCTGGACCCTCTCCCTGTATCAGGCAGTATGAACATTTAAGTGATACTTGTTCCCCATGCAGGGCCCCCAGGACTGCAGACCTGCACTGCGGCACTCACAGAGGGACCCAGAAGATCTCTGGAAGAACTGCAAGAGAGCCAGAATGCTTTCCAGGCAATGTGTAAGACAACATGTGACTTCAGGTTCCAGTCACATATAGCACCTGTATTATGCCAGCTGCACTGGCTCCCAGTGAAATTCCGGATCAGGTTCAAGGTCTTGGTCTTATCTTTTAAAGGTCTTAGTGGACTGGGACCAGCATATCTATGGGACTGCCTCTCACCCTATGTTCCCTGGAGGGCACTCCATTCAATGGACGAACTTCTCTTGGTGGTCCCAGGCCCCAAACATGTCCTCTTTGCCTTAACCAGGAACAGGGTCTTCTCAGCCCTGGCTCCTGCCTGGTGAAACTCTCTGTCTGTGGAGATCTGGACCCACCAGACCTGTAGGACAGAGATGCTTAACAGGCATATGGTAGTTGAAGTGGGTGGGCTGTGAAACCAGCCTCCTGCCATGGGGGGGTGTTGTTACCCCTTGTTCTGTTAACATCTGGTAGTTGGCCATCTGGGCCCATAGATTGCTGTGTGGGTTATGCAATATGTGTGCTGCTGTCTTTTAGAAATTGTATTGTATTTTTTGATTTTTATCGGGTTTTAAATTAACATATTTATGTATTTTATATGTGTTGTATTTCGCTCTGAGCCTGTTCGCGGGGAGAGTGGATTAAAAATAGTAGTAGTCGTCGTCGTCGTTGTCGTCATTATTTTTAGTAGTGGAATTGCTTGCAAAGCTTAATTTCTGGGTATCTAAAAAATCATTTTTCCCCTCTTTCTCCCCAACATGAGATAGAGGAGAAATCATGAGAAGATAGGATGCTTTTGAATGAAGGCTGAAGCGAATGGAGATGTGCCTCAGAGTGGTAGATGAAAAAAACAGGAGGGAACAGAATAGCTCATGTCTTGTTAATTGTTGTATGTAGGTCTATTGGTTTCAAAAATGTGTTCTCAGTTGAACGTTGGGTGTTAAACGCTGTAAATAGTTCTTGTAAATGATGTCTGGGGTGGGTGTGCATGAACGTGTGGGCCATGAATGTGTGATAGGGGGATGACTGAGGGGCACTTTAAATAAAGTAGCTTAACTTTTTGTATTTTGTTTTGTTTTATTGCATTGCAACCTTTGACACCACAGCACTTTCTACAGACCCAGTACATTCTGGCAAGCTACCAATGAGGAAGGTCCCTGCATAGTCACTGTACAACTTCCTTTTGCAATTGCACTTTTCTGGTCTATTTTGGATTACTATCTGGATAATAGTGCTAGCCTCCAGTAGGGCATCCTCATGCGGGCATGGGTGAGTTTGTGGGGAGGGCTGTCGGTGGAGCACTAGGTGCCTGCTGCCAAGCAGTCATCAACTCACCCAGAGTTTGGAATGCCTGGACCACAGCCTTCATAACATTCATATTCTGCTCCATTGCATCCTTGAATATTTGGCGGTCCCTTCTGCCCTTCTCCATGGTCTTAGTGGGTCTGCAGTTTCATCCTCAAGCAACTCATTATGATGGTAGTTGGCTTGCTTATCGTTTGTGCATTGAGCCAGAATACACTCCCTAGCATTGTGGAGCAGGTCAACTCACTACCTGCACCATAGAGCATTGGCCAAATGGGTGGCTGGAGACAATTCTGCTGGTGATCGTGCTGTATCTCTGCCAGAACCTGCAGCAGAAGTAGGAAAACAAGAAGATGGATGTTGGTTGGATACACTGCTAACTGGTTAGAGACAGAGTGCAAATGATGGGTTATCCCTCCACAGAGGACACAAACTTGTTATGTGTGGCTGCTCCCACATCTGAGCATTAATCCTTGTTCATTGAGACCTGAGAATCATTGACAATCTAAAATTAAAAAAAATACCTTGAGGATCACAGTGAGGTTCATGTGGTGGAGTTAAAGTCTGGAGCTCCTGAGCATCTGGCAAAGTGGCTTGAGATCCACCTGGTGCCTGAGGGCCAAGCTACACATGACGAATGACACTTGAACGGCAAGTGTATTTCTCCCTGTTCACTTGCCCTCCACTCAATCCACTTGCTGTTCAAGTGTCATTTGTCATGTGTAGCTTGGCCCTGAGATCTATCCCCCTAAATGAAGACAGATTTAGTGGTTCTTGCAGATCCATTCATCCATGGATGCAGGCAGCCTTACAGGAGCCGGGAGAGAATCCCAGTACGTGGGGCATGTGTAAGATTCTCCAGCCTGAAAGTGGAAGCCTAACCGGGAGGGGGGACGTTTTTTCTTGGTTTATGAACAATATCTATAGCACAATTAAATGTGAAATGACTTTTGATAAATCTAAGGTGCATTTTTTGGATGTAGAAATTAGAAGGGTTGGTTGTACCATACAGATGGGTGTTTACAGAAAGCCCACAGATGCCAATTCTTACCTAGTGAGAGATAGTTTCCACCCAGATCATTTAAAAAGGAATCTGCCAGTTATTAAGACTGAAGAGGAATTGTAGCACAGATGCGGACTTTCTGAGATAATCCAGGATTTTGATGAGCCAATTAGCAGAGAAGGGGTATTCTTCAAGAACTTTAAAACGAGCTCTATGGACTAGCATTCATAGGCAAGTTCTGTATAGATATATGATATATTTGATGACTATGTGATTTTAATGATAATAGTTTATCTTTTATGTTTTCTTTGTATGATTTAAATAACTGTGTTTATGTAATATGTATGACTTAGATTATTGTAGATAATGGCAGTAGTGGATGACTGTAGGTATATGATTTAGATAATTGTATGATAGTAGCTCATTTTATGTTTGTGAGTTTGTTAACTGAAATAAAAATTTATATGACAAAAATGAACTTTAAAACAGGCTTTCTTTAGGGCTAATAATACACTAAGGACAACTTTAGTCACCCCAAAAGCTAAAAAATACAGTGCTGATAGGATGATAATTCCTCAGACATATAATAGTACATATAAACCAGTTCAGGCCTTTATAAAAAGATACTGACACTTTCTGTCTAACATCCCTAGATGCCAAAATCCTCCCATATTTACAACTAAAAGAGCAAAAAAAACCCCTCTGAGACTTATTAGTGAGAAGCAAGCTTCCAGAGGTGAAGGACAATAGCTGTGGGGGTGGGAGTACCATCCGCCCTGAGCCTGCTGGTGTGGGGAGGGCGGAATATAAATTGAATAAATAAATAAGGCTTTTTTTCCATGTGGATACTATGTGAGATGTGCTTGTGCAGCAGTTGTAACTCTAGGGGAGTAATTTATATTATTCAATGTCCTTTAGCATAATATATGTAGGAATGACTATTAGACTGTCAAAGTTAGAATCTGTGAACATAAGAGCTTCATTAGATTAAAGAAACTAAGTGCTTTGCTAGTCAACCATTATCTTGCTGGCAGCACACTGAGAAGCGACCACAATTCTGGGTGGTGGAATGCATTCAGTCTACATCTTTGAGTCTGCATAAACTCATACAGAAAAGAGAAGTGTTTTGGATCTACCACCTTCAGATGTTGGCACCTATGGGACTGAATGAAGAAGTGGACTGAACCTGTTGTGTCTTAATGGGATTGGTGTCTGTGGCTTATTTATTTATTTAGATTTATAGTCTGCTCTCCCTACAAGTGGACTCACAGTCAATAAACAACATAATAAATATATATAATAAAAACATACAATAAAAGCACTAGTAGCAATCATATAAATACTGTAGTAAAACATGTTAGAGCAGCACACATTGCATCCTGTATGCCTTAGTGCCTGCTGTTCTCCATTGGACAGAGTAGATCTCTAGAAGTTTCAGGGTTTTTTCCTCTTCTCTCTTCCCTCCTTCCCTCCCTCCTTGGGACCAGTATTATAGACCACACGAGAGGTATTGCACCCTCCTTTCATTTTCCCACATAGCTATAACATTTGATTTTAGCTGCAGATTGATGACACCCACATCCAGAAATACTGGCAATTTCACACCAGTTTAGTTTGCTGATATGAATGTTGGTAATATTAAATGATTACTTATATAAAATTTAGCTCATATATGACTTTTGTTTTATACATTATAACATCAATGAAGAGCTTTATGTGAGTGTAGTTACCATGTGAAGGAATATGTGACCTGCTCCATAAATTTACATCACACTACATATTATATGAGGTATAAGTGGTTCTGTATTTCTGGCAAAAACTTTTCCTGTATGTTTTAATACAGCAGATTTATGTAATGTTCATAATAACATTTTTTTTTAAAAAAATCCACTTGTATTTCCAAATAACATCTGGCCAGAATCGATATATGCTAGTTTCTGGATGTGTGGGTTTGATTTTATGATTCTTTGTAAAAATGTGTATTTTTGACCACTAAGGAAGGCTTCTGGGGCTGAAACGCATATGGTCTTGTGTTGGTCATTTGGCATGTTCATCAACTGTATTTGTAATATATTACAGCTTATGTAAAGCTCGCTCTGACTCCTAAGACAGCCTGACATTCAGACCCCTTGGTTTTAATTTTAATTATTGTGCACACTACATAATAAATAATTATTTTGATTATATTTTATTTGCTGTAGCTTGACCCTTGAAGCATCTCCAGTTGCGTGGTGCCAGCTGATCTGGGCTCAGTTGCATGGTGGGGAACTTGCAAGGACTTGCAGTGGGTACTTTGCTTTCCCTTGCTTCAGGGCCTGGCTCCAGTGAGTCCTCCTTCAAAGGCAAAAACAGCCCTGGAAAGGTCCCTGCCTCCTCCCCCTGTTCACTTCCACATGTCCTTAATGAGACGGCCAGCTAATGGAATTTTGGCCGGTTATCTCAGTGCCAAGCTACAAGTGACAAATGACACAGGTTGGACACTTGTCAGCTTCCCTCAAGTTTTGATGGGAAATGTAGGTGTCCTGGTCTTGCAGCTTGGCTCTCTGACTGCTGTCCAACGGACTTTTCAACTGTCACTTGTCCAACATTCTGCCAAGCTGCCTACATTTCCCATCAAAACTTGAGGGAAGCTGACAAGTGTCCAACCTGTGTCATTTGTCACTTATAGTTTGGCCCTCACCCGCTTGGCTTGTGCACGGCCCTCCCAAGGCCCCACGGAACACCACCCCTGCTGCTGTGGGACATTGGGAGGCTCCCGCCACCATGCTGAGCCTTCCCGCAGCCCATGCTGAGCTCTTCTGGTCCTCTGGAGGTCCCAAGGAGGCAGCAGAGAGGCAAACCGTTTTGCCCCTCACTCGCATACTGCATACTCTGCCTCCGCAGGGATAAGGAGTGAGTGCTAGGGAACATGGTTTGCCTTTTATATAGTGGGATATGAAATCATGTGATTGCACTACTTTACTGTTTGCATATTTACTAAACACTTCTGCATTTAAAACTTTGAGTGGGAAATCAATGGTAGAGAATGGAGTACTAAGCATGCCCAGTTTCTACATAAGCTGAAAGACAGGACAACGATATAACGCAATCCCACATGTGCTCAAAACAAAAAAGGAAAGATGAGCGGGAATGCACTAATGTCATTTGAGATAAGGTGCAGAAAGAACGCGCTTTCTGTTTTGGGACCTTTTTTTCCCCCACCACGAACACACACAAGATATGCTGAGGACGCTGAGTGTAGAAGGTGAGTTCTGAAAGCGGGTCAGGAAGACTTGGCTTTGGGCTAGAGAAAGCCCTTCAAAAAAGGAACATGTGGAAGTGACCCCTGCCTTTTACTGACTAAAACCAAGTCAGGAATACTAGCTAAACTGATATGGTTGCCTAGCAACATCCACCAAGGGTATCCTGTTAAAGCTACAGGTGCTCTTTTTATCATTTTGGGTTTTTTAACCCCCTAATGCAGTTTTTTTTTATTTTTCTACAAACCTGGGCCATTATTCAGGTGTGTAGAAAAATCTGTTTTGTCCATTCATGGGTCCAATCTCTAGATATAAATATCCTCGGATCAGAGCCACTTAGCTATTAATATGTAAGATAATACATCCAAATTAAAATGCTGTTAGGCTTCAGTAAAATAACCTCTCAGGCATTTTCTTGGAACATGCCCATTTTTATTTTAACCAGATACAATAAATAGATAAAAATTTGTAAGTGCTATCACATGAGAGCTGATAAAACATACTGGTTAGCAACTGTGAGCCAGGAAGGTTATGATGAGTGTAAGGTATGTATGTAAAGAATAGCATAAATATCAAGGCATTATTTCTTAGTAAACTCTGAACTGGGAGATACTGATAAAATCAATTTTGATATCACTATAGAATATGTATATTTCTGCATCTGTTTCAACACCTGTTAATATTCAGAAAACAATTCAATTTAAATATTGATAAATGTTTATGAATGGATTATCTATCTATCTATCTATCTATCTATCTATCTATCTATCTATCTATCTATCTATCTATCTATCTATCTATCTATCTATCTATCATTAAATCTCTCAGTAAAAAAGAGGTATATGGTTGCAGCTGTGATGAAATTTTGTCCCAGATGTCGTTATAACATCATTTGAAGGATTTTATTATTTTCCCATTTTGTTATACTTATAAATTTGGCAGCAATTAGTTGGAAAGAAAGAATACGTGATTCTAAAGCCATTTCATAGGCTACGATCTTTCTAATGTGTTCTCTGATTCTCACCCTAAAATCTAGTTATTTTGGGACAATTTCAGCAGTTATAATCTGATGTATTTTGTCAACATTTTTTCCAGCATGTCTATATGCTGACTATTAAAATGAGAAGTCTGTCCAGGGATAAATGTCATCTAGTAAGTATCTTTATAGACATTCTCTAATATTTAATGACACTGATTTTTAAGTAGTTGCTGAGATGCACAGTTCCGTTGGGATTTTTCCCTACACGATAATGAAAGCTTCCTGAAATACTGCAGCATCTGTTGAGACTTGGCAGAACATTGCGTTAGTAGAGAAGATGAGCATCCCAGATGTTAGTCCATTCTCACACCTATTTTCCAGCTGCTGGTGACTTGCAATTGTAGGGCCATATGGTAACCAATGGTAAGGGCTTAGTTCACCACAACAAAAATAATTTTGGAATCATCGATTACCTTCCAGAGATACCAGTAAGTCTTAAGGCAAGGCAGAACATTTTGTCCTCCATATCCATTCTGGATTTCTGCTTCAGATAATCAGCACCCCATTCTTAGAGATGTCAATCTGTTTATATATCTTCCTCATTTTTTTTTAAAAAAAATAGCTCTTTTAGGTGGGAAAAGTTCCTGCTGTCTGATAATTTTTTCCTGTATGCCAAACCCATGTTCTACCAAGGAGAAACAGCCCTCCAATCTTACAAATGGGCAGTGCAATCTTAACACACACACACACACACACACATGGAACAGTGGCATGTGGTTACCCATGTAACTTTGGTGCCACCATTTCTCTCCCAAAGGACTTTCAGGAGGGAGCTACGCTGGCAGCTAAGCACACTCTCTCATTGCCATAGAATCTCTGGCAGCATCCACCAGTCACAGGAGAGCCACCATTGACAGTGCCATGAGTGGCAGGCAAAGGTGGAGACAATCCTCCAATATGATCGTGGCTGCAACCTGCCGATGCCACCACTCTCCCTCACAGAGAGTGGATGCATAGGGTGCAAAAACTCCTTGATCATGCAGCTCCCCAACAAAGGCACCTGGCTCAAGAGGCGCACTTCCCAGCTCAGAGGGGAGTCACACTCAAGATGCAGACAAGGCGCCTACCCACCCCATTTCTGGCAAAGGCCAGGCTAGCAACCAAATCATTACTCACTTACAAGCACTCCCCACCGCCACTCCAAGACACATGCACTCCAAGACACATGCACCCCTCTTCCAGAAAAGTAAAAAACAGAAATGCAGTGGGACCAAGAAATTCATGAGATGGGGTACCTGTAATGGTTCTGTAATAGGAGATGTTAGTCAGATATTCTAGACTTAGCTTTCCCCTTCCCCAGTGTGCAAGTGCAAAGTGCTGAGGTATTTCACACTCCATGGCAGAGTGCTCTTGGGCCAAGCCTAATGCCACACCCCTACTTACCAAGTTCATGGGCGCCCCAGCTGGAGTTTATGTTGGGTAGGAGGGCCTGATTGTGTACCCGGGAGGAAGCTTAGCTGATTGGGTACCAGGGAGGGAGCTTAGCTGCACAAGCAGATTCGTTGTGGCTTTAGTCGGCATCCTGTGCTCCTCCAGGCTTTTGGGGTTGGGCCATGCATGGGGTGGCAATCAACTTTTCCTCTTACATGGTTGCCTATGAGCCACACTACATTTGTTTATAGCGTAGCTTTCCATCTCTGCTGGGGGGTACTCCTGGGCTTGGAGTACCCACTAACCCACTAACTCCTCCCCCGTTCCCTGATTTACCCCCTCCCCCACCAGTGCAAGGATTTACTCTCCAGATCCATTCGTGATGGCCCGCCACCAGTGTAAAACTCTGATGAGGCACTCAGATGAGGTCCACTGACATAATGGTTTTACAAAGATGTGAGGATTGCTCTGATAGAACATGAAATTTTAGCTTTTTGGAGAAAAGTCTATACGCATGCTAAAGATTACAATTGTTTCTAATTTTTTTCTATTTATTCTTAATAAATGTATTAATCTTGTAGGGGCATTTAGGCTTTGGGATTCCTTTTAACCTGCTGAGAGAGATGGCTATCATTTGCACCCATTTACCCATTAAGAAATTTGGGGGGGGGGTTGCAAAAGTTAAACTTTGTCACCCATAGCAATCCCTTCTTGAACTTAGCAAAGTCTGTAGTTAGCTTGAAGATCAGTAAGAAAAGCTTTTGAAGCATAAATCTGCACAACCCCCCGCCTCCAAATCAAAAAAAAAAATCTGTTGAGAATGTGGATTGTAAGCTACGTCTGTTTACCACATATGGAACTGGCACCATGCAAGCAGGTGGAAGCAAAATAAGCTTGAAAGGGCACTCATACTGCTAACAGCCAGCAGCAAGGAAATGGAGTAGAGTATAACACAGAAGTCTAATCACTTCAGCAATTGCAACCTGCATATTTTCAAATGTTTTCTTCAATCTTGAGGTTTAGAAACTTAAAAAAGGAAAAAATCAGGATGAAAAATTCTGGGCCAGTCTAGATTCTATACCACACAGATATGTGGGATACACGTTGCTCCCTTTATTTTTGTTAATATTTTTTTTAAAAGGTGATTTCCTTATCTTCTTTATAGCTGGCTACAGATCTGTTTTGTAATGTTTTGCAATACAGCAGTGCCGGGAAGAAGCCAGACAGTTGCCAGATTCAGTTAGTGTTATCTCTGTCTGGAATCCATGTTTTTTAAAATAATTTTTGGCCAACACAAAATTGGCGCTCTAACTCATAAATACTTTGATCTAAACATATTTGGCTTTTGTAATGTATGAATTGCTTTCATCTACCAACTGCATTCCCATGCATGAACTGTGAGAATTCTGAAAGGGAAATTCTACGGGGAAATGCTGTGCTGGTTTTGAACTCTGTTGGCTTTTTGTTTTTCTCCTTCTTTTTGTTCTTTCCCCTTAATTGCCCCATATTCAATTTTGATGACTGAGTTCTTCAGGGCCAGCAACTGTTTTTCCAGTATGTATTTGCCATAACCCTTGGAATAAGAAACAACTATGGTAATGAAAGTTGGTAGATTAAGTAAGCTGGAATTGCTACATTTAGTAGCAACAGTAGCTATGCTCCAACTGTAATGATCTTTTCTTGGATATTGAGCCCCTGCCACTATTATTGGTATCTACCATATTGTTCCTTAGATAAATAGAATGTTTCAAAATCACATATGAGAAAGATTTGCATGCAGACCTTTACACTAGGGCTCCAATATTTGTCCATATGATGTTTGTGCCAGTCTGTGACTGACTTAAAAAAATGGTTTCTGCCTATTAAGCCTTCATAGCCTATTACCAAGTCTAAGGGCTGATTCACTCTATGGAAGACACCAGGTTTGTTACATTTTTGTGAAGGAGTGATTTATCTCCAAACATACAATAGGGTAACACCTATGCCTCAATAGGGTAACACCTATGCCTTATCTCCTCAACCTATCAAATCAGGAGTACAGACGAATTTTCACACTAATGCAACTGGATGTTTTTCCCTCGGCTGTCCTCGAAGGGAAGTTTTAAAAAATCCCTTATGAGGAAAGGATTTGTCCCTGCTGTGAGGAAGGGATAGAATCATTAGAACACATATTTGATTGCAAGGTGTATAACAATCTTCGCAAATCTCTTCCTCTTTTTTCAACTTTGCCCCTTACCTGTAGCCAAAGGATATGCACTCTGAGGGGTTTCTTTTCAGATAGACATCCTAAGATCATATTTCAGGTGGCCAGATTTAGTTGGATTGCTTCAAGGATCAGGAAATCCTTAGTGTCTAAGTGAATGATTTTATTGTACCACTGAGAATTTTAAAGTTTATACTATTGTATCATGAATGATTTTACCCAGGTATTGTGAATGGTTTTATTGATGTTTTATTTTCTTCTGTGGTACCTTTTATTGGTGTTTTTGTAAATTGCTGGCCATTGACCGTGGAAAATAAACTACTACTACTACTACAAACATACAACATATGCATGGGAAATAAAGCTAATTGCATCTCTTCCCCACCACCCCGCCCACCTTCCCTGGCAGGTCATGTCCCCTTCAAACATTATGAGTTTCCTACATGGGAAGACTGGTGTAGATGTCATAAGACTGCCTGCTGCTGTAACATGTAAATTAGCTTTAAAATCAGTGGAAAGCACCTTACTGAATTTATGTTCTTGCAGAATTAATAATACAATGGATATAGACAAGGATGTGCAAATCCTTCCATATTTCCATATATATTTCTGCTTTGCCCGAAAGTGACATTCCATGAGGGCAGCATGGAATGTCACTTTCGGGCAAATTTATATATCCAAAGAAGTAGATATATAAATTTTGCAAGTATAGGGTTTTCTGGATTGTTTTGTGTATTTGTTAGCATATTGGGTCAGATTCTGGAGCTCAACTATGCTAGCTTTTTGAAAAATCAGCTTTTAAAAAAAGTGCAGGTACACATATTCCTAAATCTTCTCCTTAGTGACACTTAGCAAGCATCCTGAGTCTCCGCCAGGTGGTGCACCACTCTCCTAGTCCTAGAGGGGTTCTTTGTTTTTGTCTGAGTATCTACCCTGCCACCATCTGGTCATATAGAATATTTCCTACAGAGGGTCAGCACTCCTAGCAATTCATCCACGTTTACAGTCTCCACCTAGTGCCCACATCTCCCAGTTGCTCCAACTGGCTACCACAGGGATGGCTTACTGCACTTGTGCACTCTGGAGATCTACTGACCAACCACCTCCTTCCCCAGTGTCATTTTAGTAATGTTTTTGAGTAGGGCTTTACATGGTTATGGAGAAAAAGCTTCCAACATTCAAAGTTGTAAGAAAAATTCCCCCCACACATACTCTGCACAGCAACAGACCAAGCAAGGCACCAATGTAAAGGTGATACATGTGATCCTCTATCACTCTGCTCTACATACCCCAACTGTTGTTATTCTAGGGTCAACTATTTACTCTTACAGTCTTCTATTACCTTGAGTCTTTGTCCAGGCTGCCTACCCTTTCTTAGCCCCACATTGTAATGGCAACCATGAAGATGAAACCCTGGTGTGAGAGCTCCCTCCTACAAGTTATCCCCCTATGGAATCGGCCCAAATGGACCTTGCTCTCCTCCCCATTCCAAGGGAATTTATCTCCTCTGGCTTCCCCTGACCCCCCGTGTCCCCAAGTCTCTATCTAGGTTCCACAGGCCATACAAGGCAGCCTTTAACCAGCAATGATGTATCTGTCAGGGCTTGCCACAGCTGCCGCTGGGCGTGGCACTGGGCGGTCTGCTCCTGACGTCACATGGGGGCCAGGGACTCTGCAGGACCCTGCTCTGTGGAAGGAGGGGCGGTATACCTCACCCAGACTCCCTCTCAGTCCACTCGCTGGCCTGCTCAACCTGGCCTGCTTACCTTCTGCGTCCTCCTTCATCTCCTCCTTCCAGAACTCTCCTCCAAGCCTCCACCCTTGCATCCTACTGCTCTCACTCCACATCATCACTACTCACTTACACCCACCACCGCAGAGCTCTTCCCAGCCACCCTTTATAGGGTTTCCTTTCTCCACCCCGCCCTCCTTCCAGGCTTGTTCCCTCTCCTGACTGGGCCCAGCTGTGCATTCCTCCAGGTGTTTCCCTCCAACCACTAATCCCTCCTGGGCCCTTTTGCCATGCTGGCAGGGTGGGGTTGAGTGTGAGCCATCCCCAGCTGAGGGCTCCTTGGCCTTGCTCACGAGGAGCTGCCCCAGCCAGCCCTTGTGCTATTGAGCTTGCCTGGCCTTGCTCATGAGGAGCTGCCCCGGCCAGCCTCTGTGCTATTGGGCTTGCCTGGCCTTGCTCCCGAGGAGCTGCCCCAGCCAGCCTCTGAGCTACTGAGCTTGCCTGGCCCTGCTCATGAGGAGCTGCCCCAGCCAGCCTCTGAGCTACTGAGCTTGCCTGGCCCTGCTCACGAGGAGCTGCCTTAGCCAGCTTCTGCGCTGCCTGCTCAGCAATGCTGGGCAGGGTTACCCATCTCCTACCCCAGAATGCCTGTGGCAGACCCCCCTGGAGAGGCTTGGCTTCTAGCAACTCCTGAGCCAGGCTGCTGTCTTCTAGCCATGGTGTGGCTCTGGGCTGCAGCGGCGGCGTCCTCTCCCTGCCAGGTAAGGGCTCTGCTTGGGTTGCTGCTGCTGCTGCTGGACCCACCTTCTCCCTGCTGTGTCCCTTTCCCTCCGGCCTGCTTAGCCCCCTCTCTTCCCCCTGGAGGGTGGGGCTGGCTGGTTTCTCCTTGCCCCCTCCACCCCTCTGAGGTACTGGCCATTTGCCCCTTCCCCATGGAGTAGGTAGGTTCTGGCCCTGGTTGCCGGCTTGGGGGGTGGAGTTGCTGCCACCCTTTTGTCCCCTGCTGTTCCCTCTTGTCAAGTCTGGGGGCTGGGGCTCAGACCCCGGACAGTATCATGGAATCGTTTTACTATTGGTTATATTCTTGTGGGACCCTTAAATGTAATGATATGTTTTAAAGGGATTTTTCATTTTAATATATAGTGTTTACTGTTGTTTTCAATGTATACCACTTCACACCTCATTCAAGGGAGAGGTGGTATAAACATCAAACAAACAAACAATATAATCTCCTAGGTGTTACATTCCTGTCAGTATATCAGAAAGGCAAGTGCCCACATCCCCTTCCCTTGACGCTTGCCTTCCCCAAGCATTCTTTGGGGTCTGTAAACACTAAACCCTGTTGTTATATGTGCTCAAACTTAGTGGGTCGATGGTTTAAAGGGAGGACTGTGCGATTTTGGTGCCCTTAACTGCAAAGATGCAGAGGAGTTAGCCGTGTTAGTCTGCATAGCAAAATGGTAAAGAGTCCAGTAGCAACTTCAAGACTAACCAACTTTACTGTAGCATAAGCTTTCAAGAGCCACAGTCCTCTTCATCAGATGCATCTTCATCAGATGCATCTGATTAAGAGAACTGTGGTTCTCGAAAGCTTGTGCTACATTAACTGCAAAAATAGCTTCCCAAAGAGCCTGGAAGCCCTCATTGCAAAGAACAGGGCCAAAACTCACAATAACAAAAAAGGAGGGAGATTTGATCCAAACTGGTAATGCCCAACATAGAATAACTCAATAATGGTAATGCCCCACCCAGAATAAGCCAAAAATATTTCATTCAGAAATCCAAGATTCAGAACCGAAATGGAAATTTTTTCAGTGCACATCTTTAATGACTACCTCTGCAGGATTGTATTCCAAATGCAAAATGCTTAGTTTATTCACCCAGTGGCTTTGCAGTCATTTAAACAGAATGTTTTTTCGTGGGTCAATTGTACAACCAAATAGGTACCACTTACTTTCGGAATATTCTACAATTCTGGATGAGAATTGAGAAGAACCCCTGGATAGAAACTTCAATTGTTTATTTTCAGAATGGGTGGCTTAATGGCATTGCTGTGAAGCCATACAACTGCCATTTTTTTCCTGTAGCATGGTTCAAAAGACACACATGTACATAGACAGCCATTTACTGAGCAGCCATTGACAAACACTCTTTGATGCATGCTTACCATTTATTCTCTTGCCCTTTAGGGAAAAGATGCTATTTATATTAAGGAATGCACCTCCAGACTTGCCAAGGAAAGAAGGGTAATCCAAATTGTCCACTAAGATGATAAAAAAGGAAACATTTTGCTTAGGTGTAATGAATAATCCCTGCCCTTTAAAAAAAAAAATCAGTATGGTTTGGAAACCATGTTGGAGGAACAGGGATACAGAAATGACTGACTATGACTCCTATAAAAGTCTCTCCTATAATTAGTTGTGTCTTTCCTATGAGCATGTAAATGTCTAACAAAATTTATTACTAAGCATTTTTATTTTTAAAAAATTAAAGCGAAGGGAAAGATACCTCCATGGGTCTGGAATGAAAGAGACTGCCAGAATCAGAATTAAACACTAACAAAATCAGAATGTGTCAAGCCAAAGTTTTAAGCAAGCAGATGCTCATTTATCATTTTTGTTCTGTGTGCAGGCTTGGGATGTTGCCCTGAGCAGGTCTTTTGCAAGAAAAAGAAACGAACATACGTCTAATAACTTGGAAATGAATTCAATATGCGCTGCAGTCTTGTGGGCCAAACCTGTACCCCCTCAAAAGCCAGTTAGAGAAATAAACAACAGGCAAAAGAAGAAGATGAAGAATTAGTAAGAATACAAATGATTGAAAACAGCATTTAGGTATTGATTTGTATTATACATACAGATTTCTGCTTCCTATGGTAGTATATTTAAATCATCCTTCCATGTTTGAGTCTATATTGACTCAAGTCGTTGTTTACCTTGCGTTTTGAGGTAGTTTCATATAGCCACAATAAGTTGAGGAATGGTTCAGTGCTCTGAGCTACCAAGATCCATTTTGTACCTTATACATTTACAAAACATATGGTAAACAGTTGCTAAGTAGGGCTTGGATGCAGTGATCATCTAGATTTTTGCAGATCATCAAATATTGCCAATCTGCATTTTATTTCATAAAATCAGCCCAGAGCAGATGTGGACCAAGTTAATCCCAGGTAAATTCGGACACTGTCATGTCACATTATCCTAATTTCCAGCTTCTCTTAGTTCTCATGAGTTTCTCATGCAAACAGAGTGATAGCTTTAAACCTTTAAGCATTTATACATACATGAGGTTTAATGAGGCTCTTACACATGACAGCATTTAGCAATGTGGCTAGCTCAGGATTCATAATCAGATTGTGCATTCTGAGTTTAAAGCATCGAACTTGCTATAGGCATGCACTGATGATACCTAAACCTTTCATGATATGAATTTACCCACATATGACTTGAAATTAATGAGTTTCACTATTTACACTCTTAACTTATACCTGAACGCTACATTAAGATGATGTTCCAAATCATGACTGTGGAATCCTAACAGAATTAGATGGTGAACAAGTGGGAAACCAAAGAGGGCAGGGGAGAGAACTCCTATCCACCCTCCTCTTGCCCCTAATCTCACTCATCACCACTTTCTGACTCTTCTCCACAGGGCCGGTGCCAGGGTTTCTGGCACCTGAGGCGAGATACCTACTTGTGCCCCCCCCCCGCCCCCCACTAACCAATTAAAAAACCCAAAAGAAATGTAGGAAAAATGAAAAGCACAAAAATTGAAACTTTTTACATTTTAAATTTAATTTTTATTTCTTAATTTAAATTTTAAATTTTATTTTTTTAAATAAGTGTGAGAATAACAACAATCTTTGTTTTTCTTATTGTGAGCCAAAAATCTATTTTGTGAGGAGAAACAGCAACTTGCATTGAAGTTTTGAGCACACTTCCTTCTGTGTGTGTGTGTAAAAAAGTTTCCCTCTCTTTTTCTTCCCACCTCTCTCTGAACCCAGAGACTCTTGGCAGTAGAAGGAGGGCTTCTCTTACAGGGCCTGCTTGGAAGAAAGAGATGTTTGGAAGGGGGAGACTGAGCTGAAGCCTTCTCTTTCTCTCGGACCCTCTCCAAGCCTTAAAATATTGATCACCTTTGTCAGAGATCCCTTTCAGGAACTACCCTCCATCCTCATCCTTCTCCCCCCGACCCTTGGGTTTGAAGTGAACGGCAGCTGACAGCTAAACATGTGGTGTATAAATATTGAAATAAACTATTGGGGGAGAGCGGGAAGGTGGGGTGATATATGTAAACTAGTGAATGAGAGAAGGAAGGTGATAAAGAGGGGGCGCAGTGCGGGGTGCTGCTCTGCTGGAGTGAAGGGGGAGCAACATTGAGATCGGAGAATAGCAAGGAGGAGGGAGAACAAAAGGGAGAAGGGGGGAGGAAAATAATAGAATTTAAAACAACAACTTTAAACCCAACAACCGTGATTTGCTCCTACCTGTCACACAGGGACTGAAAGGGAATTGTGTGTGTCTGACCTCACTTCCTCCTAGCTCTGTGGCGGTGCACACACAACCAGCCACTCTTTCCACCAAAAGCAGCCCCCCCCCAAAAAAAAAGCCTGAGGAAAGGTGAGAAGTAGAATTGATGCCAGCTGGGGAGGGGGAAAGGGATGTACTAAAAGGAATGACAGGATTGCCCACTGGAAATAATGGGAGAGGCTTGAAGGCTCATTGGAGAAAATGAGAGCCAGGAATGCCAATTTACTTGCATGTGCTCCAGTGCAAGAGTCCAATAGTGAAGCTGTGGCTCATGAAAGCTCATACCCTAACACAATTTTTTTAGTCTTATAGGTGCTACTGGACTCTTGCTTTTTTCTACTGCTACAGACAAACACGGCTACCTATCTTGATCTATCAACACAGGCCCCAGATTGGAATGACAGTCCCTGGGAGAAGAATCTGTGGACTGGGACTGGAATGGCAGTGGGTGTGGAATGACAGGGGGTGTCATTCCAGTCCCAGAGCCCTGACCCTATTCCAAGGAGCAGTCGTTCCACTCTTTGACCTGTCATTCCAGTCCTTGAGCACAGGTTCTATTCCTAGGGGCTGTCATTCCACTCTGGGGCTGTCATTCCAGTCCAAGAAAACTTCTGCTACTCCCAGGGGCTGTCATTCCATTGTGGGGCCTGTAATTCCACTCCAAGAATGCTTCTCTACTCTCAGGGGCTGTCATTCCACTGGGCAACCTGTCATTCCTTCCCAGAGCACAGATTCTGCTCTGAGGGGCTGTCATTGCACTCTGGGAGTTGTCATTCCAGTCCCAGAACACTTCTGCTCCTCCCAGGGTCTGTCATTCCAGTCTGGTGCCTGTCATTCCAGTCCCAGTATGCATCTTCTACTCCCAGAGGCTGTCATTGCACTGCACTCTGGGGACTGTCCTTCCAGTCCCAGAGCACTGAGCCTATTCCAAGGACTGTCATTCCACTCTGAAATCTGTCCTTCTGGTCCTGGAGCATAAACTCTACAGCTAGAGACCATCATTGCACCCTGGTGGCTGTCATTCCACTCCCAGAGTATTCCATCTGGTCACAGAGACATTTATGGAAAATGCATTCCACATTTTCTTTGCAACTTTTTTTGTGTTGTGATGCATTTCAGTGGAGCCCAGGCAAATAAATTGGCATCCCTGGCTCCCATTATCTCCAATGGACCTTCAAGCCTCTCCTATTATTTCCAAAGGGCAATCCCCCTATCATTCCTTTTAATACATGGTGGGGGGGGGAGCAAGAAAGAAAGGAGGGAACAAGGAGGACAAAAGGTCAGATGGGATCTCGCTGCTCCCCAGCCAGCTAGAGTGTCTCTTGCTCCCAGAAACTTCTCCCAAGGCTTAAATTGAGAGAGAGAGAGAGAAAGGAGGGGGGGAAGGCAGAAAGAGAAATGTCCCCACTGATGGGGCTGAACTTAAAGCTCCTCAGGCGCTGGCTGAGCAGGAAGACAGGGCTGCCCTTCTGCACTCCAGAAGAAATGCCTTGCACCAAGAGAGGAGAATTCCTGCGTAAGTGCACGGGAGTGGGCACACTGCAGGGAACGCCAGTCACCCGAGGCAGGGGCTGGCTCCGTCTCAATTGAAGCACTGGCCCTGTTTCTCCACCTCACTTCCCAATCATCACTCTCTTGTCCCAACCCATTGCCCCTCCCTTTTCCTCCCCCAAGACTCCCATTGTGCCTCATTTGATTAAACCAAGCTTTCTATTGTGCCTTGGTTACTAGGCAGCCCCAGAATTGCAAACCCCAGCCTGCAGAAACATCTCCCTTGTCTGTCCCTGGCACCCATTGCACAAATTTTAGATATGCACACTGGTGACCAGAGTCAGAATAAGGATAATATAAGGCAAGTGGTGGACCTGTCAGATTCTAAAGTGCAGGAAATCCCAGCTGCCCCCTGCCCTCCCTTCCAGCCTCTCAAGGGCTCCTATTTCTTTCCCTTCTCTCTCTTCTACCCCCCCCCCATCTCCTCTTTCTCTCTAACCCTCCTTCTGGTCAGAAGGTGAAGGACACACTTTGCTTCAACTTTGCAATGCTCAGCTACTTGGTGGATGGATGGCAGACATCTTGTATCCTTCCTTTCCCCCACATCCAAATCCTGCCACCTCATCCCCCTGTCCCTGGCCATTGCCCTATCCTTTCCACTGTTTTCTCCTTTCAGCATTTTCTTTCAAATGTTCCTTGTAATGCCGAACATGCTCTTATGAGATCTCTGTCAGAATTTTTGTTTGATTGATTGCGTTTTGCTTGTCCTTTACTTCTCTAGTTTGGGTGTTGTGGTTTTTACAAAAAAACAATTTTTTTAAAAAAATCAGCCTGTTTCAATGTGGTATAAACCAACCATGACTGGGAATTTGTCTTCACAATGGGGCTCAGGAACGTTTCACACCATTCTTTCAGTCAAAGCAAAAAGCAGTTGATCCATCACAAGCTCAAGCATCTGGTGTGAGTTCCTGTGATGAACAGCAGTCTTTACTGTCACGCTTTCTCAGGACAACAGAACGTGCACATTCCCAAATCCTAAGTGCAACTGTTAGAGTCTCTGAAGAGTGGCTGCAATATAGAATAAGCACCACTGAAGTAGCTCAAACCATTCCCAAAGCAGGACCCTCTGTAGCCTCGTGCCCTCTCCAAACACTTTCTTGGTGTGAAAAACATATGGGGAAAGGAGGAAGGAAGAACATGGGGTGTTGAGAGTAGGAGGTAGAAGTACTCATTTGTCATTCTACTGATTATTGAGATCCACAACAAAAAAACTAGTATGGATATTTGTGCCATTTCATACTTTTAAAGTGCACAATTTTAGACTTAACTGCTATGCTCTTTCTAATGCAAACATAAAACCTACATTTACCATAATGATCATACATGCTACAACAACCTTTATCCTCTTTCTGTTGTTACCAAATTATCAAATGTTCAATACAAATACAAAGAAAAAGGTTATTGCTCAATGGTAGAGCATCTGCTTTGTACAGGTGGTCCCAGGTTCAGTCACTGGGATCTCTGGTTGAAAGAATCAGGTAGAAAATGGCATGAAAGGCCTCTGCCTGAGACCCTGGTGCCATTCAGAGCAGACAATACTGCCGTTGATAGACCACTTTAAAAGCCAAAGAAAGAGAAAGTATCAGCATTAGGATTTTTGGAAGGTGGTGAGGAGAAAAGATCTTTTTTCCATATGGAGGAGGAAAATGCTTTAATACCGGTAAGGGAGAAGGAGGTTAATAACTGAGGATAGGAAAAAAGGATAGAAAACCCCAATAAATATGAACAGAAGAAAACTGAAAAACTCCCAGGTCTTAAGTTACTACCCTGAATAGCTACGTGGGGCACATTAGGCATGTCATTCTGGGACTTCTTGCTACCTGGAGTTTAAACATCAACAGTGCATATCTTAAAAAAAAAATAATGTGTGATCATGGTGCCTCCAAGCAGTTCATCAAGAAGACTTGAAAAGCAACTGGAAGAACAGTCAATGAACTTCATTTTTCCTTGTCTCAATACCTGGGAGTGACTTGCCTTCATACCAAGTTCTAGAGCGCTCCTGGAGAAACAAGGTTCTTGTGACATCCGTGATGATTCCTGAATTGTAAAAAAAAGCTGTAACTGGTCAATGGCTTACTTTGGATGTTCTCCAGTTTTACAATGTGATAGCGAATGTTTCTTTTTTAATTCAAGTTCTAAAATTTGATTGCGGTTGTAACTTTGTAATATAATTCGTTTAGGTACTGCAGCATGTCACGACCTGTGAAATATCTTTTGAACTACTATGATGTCTTTAAAAGAAAAATGTCTGTACTTTGTTGCATTATGCACAAATCATTCCCATATGCCTGCTCTTTTATTTCTGGTAATTTCATATTGCTATCAGTGTTTGAGAAGGCTGGATCACAAGAAGGAATGGAAAGTGAAGTGCTTTGTGAAAACCGCAAGTGGCATTTCATACCAGCAACCAGAGTGAAAATTTTCCTAATGACTTCAGTCTTGTCTGGAGCTCCCCCGGCCTATGCTAGCCCTTGATCCATTATTAGCTCACTTTGCTTTTCCCTCTGAAATTCTTACATTACCCTGTGTGTCAAAATCATTCACAGGCTCACAGCAAGGCAGCAAATCCTCCACAGAGACATGAGCTATGATTCTACAAGTAGCTATAGCTCAGCAGATCACAAGATGGATGTGGGAAGCCTGAGCCACTCACAAGTCAATCAGAAATATACAAATCTCATTTGCTGGCATTAGTAAAGCCGATTGCTTTCTTTTATTAAAGAAAGCATGCTAAATAGGGATTGTGTGTGCTTATCTTCTTTCTAGGTTCTTCTCCATAGGAAGACCTAGGCTTTGCAGGACTTGAATCACACTCCTTTTGACCTCACTTCCTGTGGAGGAAAGCTCAGCTGCTGTCATACAAAAGTGATTAGCCTGTATATGGGTGTCCTTGACAAGGAACTGATTCTCCTCCTTCAGTGTCTCTTTTCTTCCATCCTTTTTCCCGCCTCTACTCTATTCTCTACTATTCAGCAGCTTTGTCAACACCTGGACATATCTGCCTCACCTGTAAATTTGCTCTTTTACTACTTGAGGTGGCCTACACTCCATTGCAGCCTCTGTGTACCAATTTCTTTCTGCTATCAATTGCATTAACTTGGCTGGCCATTTTTCATGGCTCATTCATGTGAACAGAGAGCTATATTTATCATGACAGTTAAGCAACCACAGGATGTAGTCATCATCAGTCAGTTCTGGTTGTATCCAAGACAGCTGTGGTGTGAAACACTGGCACCAAACAGTGATGTCTCAGGTCATATATATAAGACCTGCTCCCCATGTGAAAAACTCATAACACATGCAATTCTTTATAGACTAGAAAGGGTATTCTGTGGACCATGCAAATTCAGCAGCTTCCCGTTGGATTTTGTTGGCATAGAGCCAACCTCTATGCAAAAGAATAAATGGACACAAATCTGACATTAGAAATGGCAACGTCCAGAAACCAGGGGAAGAACATTTCAATCTACCAGGACATTCCATCAAAGACTTAAAGGTCACTGTAGTTCAACAGAAACCTTTCAAAAACAAAATCCAACGGGAAGCTGCTGAATTGGAATTCATATGTAAATTTGACTCTGTCAAGATGGGACTGAATAGGGACTATGAATGGTTATCTCATTATCCAAAGTAACTGATTTCCTTTACAGAAGCAAACTGATCTCCATATCAGAAGGAGCTGTTTGCATCTACTCCTCCCTCCCCTCCCCTCCTCTATATCTGACCAGGTTCTTCTTGCCCTCCATGCATCTGACGAAGAGAACTGTGATTCTCGAAAGGTTATGCTACAATAAAGTTGGTTAGTCTTAAAGGTGCTACTGGACTCTTTTTGATTTTGCCACTACAGACTAACACGGCAAACTCCTCTGGATCTATTTCCTGTCTTAAGATCATGGAATGCTTCCAAGAGATTTTATCCACTTTCTTCAACCACTTTTCCTACCTTCTCTCTTCGGCCGGTTGTTTTGTTGGTTTTTACACTCCAGTCAATTATTTTCAACATGGCTGAGTCTTGTTACGTGGCTAATTCAACAAAGCCCCTCTCTGTAAGATGACCACAAATTGGAACAATGTGTTTCTGCGACAGCAAACACTCCTGCTGTTCTATTCTCCAATTTCAACGGCATTTGCCATGGACTCCAGGTTTGCACACTGATTGCTCAAAATCATATCCTGGCTGCCCAACTGGGCATATCAGGTGGCAGAAGCTGTCATGTGCAGACCCCTGGCATCTTGTGGCTTCTGTGTCAATGCCAGAAGGGAAATAAAACATTCTGCAGCTCATTATGCCAGCTAGGAAACAAAGGAGACAAGTTTATGATTGCTATTTTTTTCTTTTTACTAATCCCTTCTCACCTGATTCCTATCCAAACTATTGAACCATGTATCAAATGTACTGCAGCTTCTGGAGAACTCAAACATCAGTTTTTCAATGCCACAAACTCATCAATTTTTATTACTCTGGATTTTTTATTGTGGATGTTTTGGTCTCTAATTGGAAGAACACACTGGACCCCACAAAATGTTCATTGTTTGAAAACATCAGTGGAGATTTTTTTAAAACCCTCATGTGGCACATTTTGGTTGTGGTTTTTTGGGAAACCTCAATGATTTTGCTTAGTTTGGAGACAGATGAAGAACACTATGTTAACAAAGACCATCTGCTACTCTCAGAGCTCAGGAAACAAGGAGAGGAACATTGAGGGCATTTAATCTCCCTCACAGCTGCTTTTAGGCTGCTGTCAGTATGAAGTGGAAAGCTGCTGGCTAATCTAAAATACCTGTAGTCAGGACAGAGGAAGCATTGCCTCTACTCTTTAGTGGCCTGAGGCAAGTTGTTCAACCCTTCACTGAACCCACCAGTGTCTGTAAATTAAACAGAGTACAACTGCCTACAGCCAGTAATGGGTGTTGCAATATTTCCTCAAATATCTAACTGATATTTTCTAATGCATCAGCTGGTCTGGTTTATTTTAATCTCAGTGGATGTAAGAGCTACCACATCCCTCACGAGGCCACACTGGGCTTCTGTGATTTCTCATAATAAACTGAATTTCAACTGCAATTCAAGGCCAGTTTTCTGCTTTCTTGATTCAGTTCCTTAATCATCATTCTGTTAATCTTTTTGATGTGCTTAATTCATTTATACCCCACCTTTCTCCTAAATGGGAGCCCGAAGTGGCTTACTCTCCCCATTTCCATTTTATCTTTACAACAACCCTGTAACTGGCCCAAGGTTACCCACCAAATTCCGTAGCAGAATGGGGAATATTTATTATTGATCCATATCAAGTTCTAATGTGGACAGTGGCTCACTCTTAAAACTCATTTCTGCACCTGGTCTGAGCCCAGGAAAATGTAAGTGTAGCATGTGCAGAGTTCATACAAACCCATCACTCAGTAACCTCTGCATGACCTCAAACATAGAGTATTGAGGGTCTTTCTAAGTGAAGGATGTATACCCCAATATTAGCTTTGAGTGCAGTAGTCCATGGAAAAGAACAGTGCTGCAGGGATCAAAGAATTCCAGACACTTGGAGAGAAGCGAATATATCATTGATCCCAAAAGAGGGCCAAGATCTGACTAACGTGAAAAATTACAGACCTATATCATTACTTAACAATGATTATAAAATTTTTGCGAAGATATTGGCGGAGAGACTGAAGGGGTGGCTCTCGGAAGTCATAGAGGAAGAACAAGCAGGCTTTTTGCCGGACAGACAAATAAGAGACAATTTAAGGACAGTGATTAATGCTATTGAATACTATGACAAGCGTTGTGATAAAGAGGTTGGTTTCTTCTTTGTAGACGCTGAAAAAGCGTTTGACAATTTAAACTGGGATTTTTTGTTTGCCACTATGGAAAAGCTACAACTGGGAGAAAGATTCATCAGAGCAATTAAAGAAATTTATAGAGACCAGACTGCAGCAATTGTAGTGAATGATGAACTGACCAAGAAATTGACGATTAGTAAAGGAACAAGACAAGGTTGCCCGTTATCTCCATTGTTGTTCATTTTAGTATTGGAGATTCTGATGATACAAATACGACAAGATGAGGAAATACGAGGAATAAAAATAAAGGACTATTCATACAAGGTTAGAGCATTTGCAGATGACATAATGTTAATTGTGGAAGATCCATTGGAGAACATGCCAAAAGTGATAGATAAGATCAAGGAGTTTGGTGACTTGGCAGGTTTCTTCATTAACAAAAAGAAGTCAAAGATATTATGCAAAAACATGACCAAGCAGAAACAACAATTGTTAATGGAAACAACGGACTGTGAAGTAACTAGTAAGGTGAAATATTTGGGAGTTGAGCTGACTGCAAAAAATATAGATTTGTTCAAGAATAATTATGAAAAATTATGGACTCAGATAGAGAGAGACTTGATCAAATGGAATAGACTGAATTTGTCATGGTTGGGCAGGATTGCAGCAGTTAAGATGAATGTGTTACCAAGAGTAATGTTTTTGCTACAGACAATACCAATCATCAGAGACTCCAAACAATTTGAAAAATGGCAGAGGAAAATATCAGATTTTGTTTGGGCAGGCAAGAAGCCTCGAGTGAAAGTAAAAGTTCTACAAGATGCAAAGGAAAGAGGCGGAATGCAACTGCCTAACCTGAGACTTTATCATGATGCAATCTGCCTAGTTTGGTTAAAAGAGTGGATGACATTAAAGAATAAGAAACTATTAGCCCTAGAGGGATATAAAAAAATTTTTGGATGGCACGCATACCTATGGCATGACAAAGTAAAGGTCAACTCGATGTTCCTGCATCATTTTGTAAGGAGAAGTTTATATACAATCTGGAAGAAGTACAGAATTTACCTACAAGAAGGAACCCCCTTGTGGGTGGTTCCATACGAAGTGATAGATCCGAGAGCTGTTGATAATGTACAACAATGTTTAACGTACAAAGAAATAATTAAAACTGAAGTATCTAAACTTAGAATAAAGACGCAAGAGGAACTATCACCTAACTATGATTGGTTCCAGTACAGACAGATTAGAGACTTATACAATTCGGACTCTGCAAAAGGGGGCATACGAACAGAGAACTCGGAACTAGAGCAGACCCTTCTTAAAGAAGACAAGAAAAGAATATCCAAGGTATACCAAGTACTGTTGAAATGGTGGCCGTTTCCACACACGTTAAATAATCCACTTTCAATACGCTTTAGTGCACATTTGTAACTGATTTTCCATGTGTGGAACAAAAAATCCACTTCTAAAGGATAACTAAAGTGCATTGAAAGTGCATTATTCAATGTGTGTGGAAATGGCCGGTATACCGAGGATGAGATAGTTAAAACACAAATGGTGAAATGGGCTATAAACTTTAATAAAGAAATAACAATGGAGGCATGGGAATACTTGTGGAAAACTACAATGAAGACAACGACATGTATTAATATTAAAGAGAACATTTTCAAAATGATTTATCGTTGGTACATGACACCAAAGAAGATTGCGCTAGGGAACTTGAACACTTCTAATAAATGCTGGAAATGTAGGAAGCATGAGGGCTCCCTCTACCATATGTGGTGGTCGTGTGAGGTAGCTAGGCAGTTCTGGGGGGAAATAATAAGAGAAATGAGTGAAATTTTACAGTTTCAAATAAATAAGAACCCAGAACTCCTGCTGCTAAACTTGGGAATGGAGGGAATTCCAGCCCATCATAGGACGTTGATATTTTATATGACTGCAGCAGCTAGACTTTTGTATGCGCAGAAATGGAAAGTACAAGAAGTGCCAACTATTGAAGATTGGATCTACAAATTGCTGTACATGGCTGAAATGGATAAGATGACAAGAAAACTGAGAGATCTGGACTCAGGGCAGTTTAACACAGACTGGGAGAAGCTGAAACAATATCTGGAGAAGAAGTGGGAGGTGGGAGGAAAACTGTGGCAGTTTGAGAACTACTGAAATACAATAAAAGTATAAAAGAGAGGGGTGACTTTACCGGGGGAGGAAGAGAAATGTGAATTTATAAGCAGTTAATTAATTGATTGAGATATATATAGATATGTAAAGGTTAATTGATAGAATATTGATAGAGAATAACTAACGGTTTAAACATGAGGATTGAGTAATTAACAATATTTTTTTTACTTGATAAGACTTATATGCACCAAACTGAATGTATAGAAGAGTTAAAACGACTGACTATGTGATGAGTTATATAGAAATACTATAAAAAGAAGAAATGATTAATATATAGAGAACAAATCAAATTGTTTGATTCAAATGTGGGAAATTTTTATGGTTTATGATATATAGAAATATTCAAAATTGGAAAATGGGATAAATTGTTTATCTAAAGAAGTATAGTTTGGATGTATAATAAGTAAAAGAGTTAAAGATGTACTGCTTAATATAATGGAGAATACATATTTGTTTTAGACAGAGGAAGTTAATAGAAGTAAGGGAAAAGGGACAGAGGGTGGGAAAGCTGTTGGAAGTCAACAAAAGGGGGGGAAAGGGAGGGGGTTAGAAACGGAAAATTAGGGGATAATTGAGGTCGAATCCACATTCACCCATTACCCGCATGTTTATCGGATATCTTCCGTTTGCCTCCAATCCGTGATTTTTTCCTCTTCGTTCACATCCCTGCTTCCAATCCGTCTTTCTTGCGCGTCCCTCCGGTCACATGGCCGCTCAAAAACCGCTTTTTTGGGCGGGACCTTTTTTTCCCCGCCCATTTTTTTAAAAAAATTTTTAGCACACTTTTCCGTTATTTCGATCTTGCCTTATAAAGAAACATCATTGAAGATAATGATGCCTCTCTTTCCCCCACTGACAGCACTGATGGCTCTCTCCCATTTCTTTTTTGGAAATTTGGAAGCATGTGGGAAGCTTTCGTGGGCATTTCCTATGCAGGACAGTTCAGTGCCTGAAGTTTACTGAAGTTTCACTTCCTTGGAGTGTCATTATTTCAATATTTCATAATTTCGATATTACAGTAATATAAAATAAAAAAATAAAAAACAGTTAAAAAGGAAGTTTCACGAGTCCGTTCTGAGAATGGATTCACCCCAAAATGATTTTTCAAACTACCAGATTTGATTCAGAAACAGCATAATCAATAAATCCAATGCTATGAAGTCAAAAACAGTCTTTGCAGACTACGGAGCACTTGCAAGTTGAATCAGCCAATAGGAACTCTCAGAACGGCCGGAGAGACAGGAAGTGGGTTTTTTTTTAAAAAAAACGCATAAATTGCGCATTGGCCCGTTCACGGCCACCGTGAAACTCCCGTTGAAAACCTGTGACCACATATTCGGGAGAAATGCGAATGAAATGCGTCTGTTTAATGAGGTAATGTGACCGGCACTCGGGATTGCGTGGGGAATGCGGGGAACATGCGACTTAGAATGAGTAATGTGGATTCGACCTGAATGTAATGTAATGTAAAAATATCAATGTTCTAACCCAATAAAAAATTTTTAAAAAAAAAAAAAAAGAAAAGAACAGTGCTGCGCACACACAATTTGTGGTACAGTGTCAAACCATTATTTACATCATGTAGACTTCACATCCTCTGCTATTTCAAAGGTTGGTGCACTATGGAGTACCATGCAGCCTGATCCTATCTGTGCCCACTCAAAAGTACTTTTCACCAATTCCAAGATAAGATTTCAGCCTTTAGTATTCATGTGTGTGTGTGCATTGTGCATTAGAGTCAAGATGCATCTGTATTCCTTCCCTCTGGCCTAGAGCTTTAACTTCCACTGTTGTAGAGGACAGGCTGCTTGGGATGCCATGATATTGAGGGTGCCAACATGTCACTGGGACTCAGCTTGCTCAGGGCCAGCAGTGACATAGGAGGAAGTGGAGAAGGGTCATGGCTTAGTACTGGAGGGTCTACTTTGCATGCAGAATACGTTCAATCCCTGGCACCTCCAGTTAAAAAAGGATCTGGTAGTAGGTGATGTGAAAGAACTCTCCCTAAAACCCCAGAGAACCGCTTTCATTGGGTAGGCAATATTGTCCTTTGTAGATGGTCTAACTCAGCATAAGGCAGTGTCATGTAACCCTGTTGCTACTCAGATCTACACTGCTCCTGCCCAGGTCCAAACTGAGTCCTTAGGTTGCTGACAACACTGTTAGGGATTAGCTGGCTCTAGCCAGTAGCAGTACAGGAGGAGGTGAGGGGCATAGCCTAAATCTGCCGCTGTTGCTCTGCTGCTCTGTTCTGGGCAAGCCCCTGTGGTGCAGGCATGTTTCTTGTGTTTGGCTTGCCTCCATATGCAGCAGTGCAGGAGGAGGTCTTGGGTGTAGCCCACACCTCATAGACCGGAGTCACTACAAACCGGCTCTGAGTGGACACGGTGATGCCGTTGGGGTTGTCTTGCTTCTGTACAAGGAGGCAGTGGATGGTGAAACTGCTTGGAGAGACAAAATACTTTGAACTGGCCCTGTCTGCAATCTAGGCTGGGCACTCCCATAAGGACTGGTGAACTAGATTTTTTAATGATAGCAATATGAAGGTCAGTGTTGAAGAAAAAGCAAACTTATTGCTCTGAGAACAATGAGGTGTAGTGTCAGGAGGATTGAACTGAAACAGCTGGCATTAAAGTGATTTCCTTTCTAATCTCTGCTCCTTGGATGTCAAATGCAGTCAGTCTGGCATTTAGACTTCTGGCTTTGTCTCTCCCTTGTACACCATATGCTGTAGAATTTGGCATGTTTTAAACCATGCCAGCCAAACAGGCCATATGGCTTGACAGATTCCGTGACTGTGCATTTCACAGCAAAGGAGGGGCACATCCTTTGAAAGCTGTATAAATACAAATTTGCATGCTATGAACAGCTTTTGGCTGTCTTGTACACCTTTTGCTAGAAAATGCTTCTGGCTGCAACATTAAACATGCTTGCTTGGAAGAAGTTTCAATTATTTTAAAGGCAACTTCACTGGTTCAGAGTAAGGATGTGAGGGATGCACTAAAAAGAGGTGATTTATTGCTCTAACTGGCCATAAGTGAGAGTTGGAGATGTATAGGATTTGTCTCAGGACTGGGCTTTACTCTGGCACTTAACAGAAAGTAAAGTTGGTGTCAAGAGGGCCTCAAGGTGGAGGGTATTCCAAAGGTGAGGTGCCACTACAGAAAATGTCCTGTCTCGAATTGCTGCCTGCGACTAGACATGGACCCGATCCAAAAAAAAATTCCGAATCAGCCGTTCATGGATCTGGGCTGCTGCCGAACGCAGGCCACCGATTCTAAACGATCAACTCTCGTTTCTGGTCCGCAGTCGGGAATCGGGGAGGCCAGCGCCCAGGGCAACTGTAGTCAGGCTCTTGCGCGCGTGCGCTCCTGATTCGCCCACGCCCACGCAGCAAGCCGGCTGTCCTGGTGCGCTGTGGAGCTGGCGGCAGCGCGAGTGGCTCAGAGGCTGCCCGCGCTGTTCACCTGCCCTGCAAGACAAGGGGCAGCCGGCTTGCCTGCGTGCCCCTTGTCCTGGGGAAAGGCGAATGGCGCAGGCGGCCTCCCAGCCACCCACACTGCCTTTTGCCTTTCCCCAGGACAAGGGGTGGCCAGCTTGCCCAGGCGCCCCTTGTCCTGGGGAAAGGCAAACAGTGCAGGCGGCCTCCCAGCCTCCTGCGCTGCCTTTTGCCTTTCCTTTGTGCCCACCCCCTTCCCCTCCCTCCCCTGGGTTGCTGCTCCGTGGTTGGAAGGAAGCCTGCTAATCAAGGAAAGCTGGGCTTCCATTCGTGTTTCGAGGGCGACAGAAGGAGGGCAAACACAGCTCATTTCCCTGACTCCGTTGCCCCGGGAATAAATTACTAGCACCAGAGTGTCTGCAATTCCGAACAGAAACTGATCCATCCGATCAAGTCCCGAACAAGCAAACTCCTGACCACTGGATTGGTTGCCATGAACAGAACCGATTAGCTGAGTCACGATGGCGAAAACGCCAAAATCGGGGGGGGGGGGTTGAAATCGTAATTCATATTGTGCCCATCTCTACCTGCAACACCTCTGAAGGAGGGGACAGAGAACAGGCCTTGAGAGACCGATCTTAACTGGAGGGCTAGATAATATTCACACCTCTGTCTGCACCCATAAGGCATGGGTTACCATGCCAGTGCTTTGTCTGATGAAGGGAATGGTAGATAAGTCCAGAATAGGGTGGCTTCATTTTGAAGGAGAATGATGCTTTATTTCCTTTGTAATGGGGCGGTAGTGGGTTTCTGGACCCTGCACCTTTGAGGGAGATTTACGAAAGCTGCTTTACACACAGTAGGAAGTCTAGCTTTAAAAAAGAATGGGCATGAAGGAATCTTAGAATGATTAAAAGCTAGAATTCCATAGTTTCAATAACATTAACTGTTTGCTGTTACTCGGTTTTCAGACTTCATTTGCAATGCATCCAGTTCATTTCCACAATGTCCCTGTATTGTCTTGAAGGCTTCTTGTGTTTATGCAAACAGTAATGATGATGATGATGATGATGATGATGATGATGATGATGATGATGATGATGATGATGATAACAACATTCGATTTATATATTGCCCTTCAGGATGACTTAACACCCACTCAGAGCAGTTTATAAAGAATGTCATTATTATCCCCAGGGCTTCCCCCCCCCAGCCGAAACGCAGCAGAACAGCATTCCAGCACCTTTTAAAAATACCCATGTGACTGGTGGGTATTTGGGCCTGAAATTGCCAGGATCAGGCTACTGCTGGGTGGAGGAGTGCTCTCCCATGTGGCAGAGGCCTGTTCCAGGCTGATTTGGGCCTGATCTAGGATGTTTCGGGCCCGTTTTGGCCATTTGGTGTCATGTTTTGACCCAATTCAGGCCTGAAATGGCCAGGATCAGGCCGCTGCCTGGTGGGGGAGGGTTCCCCTGCCCAGCAGCAGCCCAATCCAGGCTGTTTCAGGCCCATTTCAGCCCAATTCAGGCCCGAAATGGCCAGGATTGGGCACTGCCTGGCAGGAGAGTGCTTTCCTGCACGGCAGTGGTGCATTCCAGGCCGATTTGGGCCTGAATCGGGCCCCTTGTGGAGTGCAGGATCGCTCCCAGAGCAGCCACAGCAATCATGATGATGTCACTTCCTGGAAGTGGAGGAGTGGGGAATCAAACCCAGTTCTCCAGATTAGAGTCCCGCGCTCTTAACCACTACACCAAACCCGGGTATTCCTTTTTCTTCTCCTTCCGTCTGTTTTGATTTGTCTCATGGCATCTTAATCATCATGCCTCAATAAACTATTTAATATATTTCAGTTAAGCTGTTGAGTTTGTGTGTTCTTTACTGGTTTAGTGTGGCCCATGGGGCAGGGGTTGGGGCAAAAGCATTCCCCAATTTTGGTTGCATAATCAGTTTGCTAATGATGTAACCAAACTAAACTGCAAGGTTCAGAGTCTTGAATTCAAGGATTTTATTAAATGAATCTGTACCTTAGATAGTTGTTTCTAGGGCTTTGCTACCCTTGATTGTAAGATTTTTTTGTTGCCTCTACTTTGTTTTTGTTTTTAAATTTCAGACTTCGAATAATTTGCTGAGCCTATATTTAACAAATCAAATTTCTCTAGTTCCCCACATTTTCTTTCCACATAGATAATCCCAGAAAGTTACAAAATTGCCTCAACATTCTGTTCAAAATATTAACTTTAGGATGGTTCATATAGTCATATAGTGAGCTTCTAAAGAACCTCATTGTGTTTTTCAGTCCTGGAATTATTTATATATGACTGAGGAGATGAACTGAGGAGGTATGAATGAGAAAATCCAAAAACAACAAAGGCCAGGTGGTCTCTCTTACTTTTTGATTAATTATTTTGTTAATAGATTTCCACATAGTTACAAACTATGTTATGCAGTAAGGCCAAAAAATTGCATGCAACTGTATGCCTACACAAAAAGTCAGATGAGTTGGCTTATTTCACAGCATGCCAAGGCCAGTATCAAATTTGTTGTTCCACTTTCTGATGTTTCACACTCCAAAACCTGAGTTTCTGCTTGAATGAAATAGATAGGAGTCTATGAATCCAGCTGGATCCCAATGTATTTACAAGCTACATTTGGTAAAATAACAAAACAAAATGTAGGGCCTGTTGATGTTTGTCAGCCAAGAACCAGGAACTGACCCTAAATCAGGCAATGTGGAACAAATTACAGGGTTTCTAACTAACATTTATTTTTCTGGGACAATAAAACTCTATGGTGGCAGAGCATTTTTGCAGGCTCAGGTTGTGTTTGTATTCAAGGAATCTTGGCTTTGATGCTTTCAGAAATTAGCAGTATGGTTTTTTTCCCACAGTGTGTAGAATTTGTGTTGAACATTAAAATGTTGATGAAGTGTATATCTACTGTCCCAGCCATGGGAGAGTTAATGATCTCATGATGGAAAGATCACTGGGGTGTATTATTATTGGAAAATGCCATGTAAGAACAAGGAAAGGACAGCAGCAGTAATAGAAAGAGTAGGTAATGGCACGCGCGCTGCACATGTGTGTGTGTGTTGCTATCTGTAAGTTCCTTCACTATTGCTACAAGAAAGGTCAATGACAGAAAGGCAAGATGACTGAGCTGATTTATGGCCCGACAACCATGACAACAGAGGCTTTCATTTAGGTTTGACTAAAGCTGTAAACAGCCTCAGTTATTCCAGCCTGATGGTGTTAAGGTCATAAAGCGTTTCAAGATTCAAGCAGACTTCATGCCAACTTGGCCCCAGCCCGCTTGCCTCTGTTTTAGGAATCTCCTGAAATCAGTAGGGAAACCGATAGCAGCAGGTGGTCCTCGGTGCTGGAGATGGAGAAGATTTTGTTTGAATGCACACACCATTTCAGCTAGCTATGCACAAACAGGGTTATTTAACATTTTTATTTTCATTTCAGTTTTGTTTCCAAAAAATAATGTATTTAATTTAAACTGTATTGCATTTATTCACTTTCATTTCCCATAGGTTTCAACAGCAACATGTCCTTGTCTGTAAATGAAATTCTCACGGAATGTATCATTCACCCAAGAAATCATCCTTGCTCAATTGCCAATTTTATAAGTAATTAAACTTGTTACATGGCAGAGCAGGTAAATGGAGATGTTTGGTACCCCAAGAAGGCATGCAGGGTTAAATAACAGGCAGTAGTGTGGCTTTTGCTCCTAAGAAGCCAGGGATTATTACAGAGTAGGCATAGGCAGTCAGCTTTAAATACCTTATTATGCAATGTGCTTCAATTATTGGTGGTAGAAAGTGCCATCAAGTCATAGCTTACTTATGGTGACCTCTGCTGGGGTTTTCAAGGAAAAAGACTAACAGAGATGGTTTGCCATTGCCTGTCTCTGCAACCCTGGTATTTAACAACAACAACAACAACAACAACATTTGATTTATATACCGCCCTTCAGGATGACTTAACAACACCCACTCAGAACGGTTTACAAAGTATGTTATTATTATCCCCACAACAAAACACCCTGTGAGGTGGGTGGGGCTGAGAGAGCTAGAAGCTATGACTGACCCAAGGTCACCCAGCTGGTTTCAAGTGGAGGAGTGGGGAATCAAACCCGGGTCTCCAGATTAGAGTCCTGCACTCTCTTAACCACTACACCAAACTGGCTCTCAGTTGTTGGAGGTCTCCCATCCAATCACTAACCAAGGCCAATCTTGCTTAGATCTGACAAGACTGGGGTTGTCTGGGATGTCCAGGTCAAGCGTATTGTTAAAAAAACAAGCGTATTGTTTAAAAAATCCAGCTTTTCTTATATCTTTTATAATCAGACACACCGTGTTGAAGCTGCAGTTGTGAAATCACAGAAATATATACTTACCATTAGCCACTTGCCAGTTATACAGACTATAACAGACTCCATCAGTTCAGTTCCTGGAGTTATGGCTTGAAGGTATGTAATTACTGCTTAATCCTCTGAAGTTTGGAAACAGAACAGTGGCCAAATGACACATGACATTGGGGAGCTGTAAATGAATTTCCTTCCAGTTTTTAAAAATTGCACTCCCGGGAGGTAGGGACCACCCAGATGGGGGCCACTGTAGATATGATGTCTGGAGGTCCATGTGAGCTTCTAAACCATATCCTTGACCATGCTGCAGAGTTTCCAATGTGCGGTAGTTTCTCTACAGACAATAGCTTGAAGGAAATCTATAAAGGCAGAAAGCTGGAACACCACTGTATTTGCCTAGTCCTGCCAATCCTTGCTGCAATATTTATGTATTTAATTTTCATATCTGTGCTCCACCCATACTTTAATATTTTCAGGGCAGTGTCTATTATTCATACTTCACACCAACCATATGAATTAGCTTAGGTGGAAGAACAATCACCAGCTCAAGGTCATTCAGTGAACTCATGGATGAAGTAAACAGAAATTCAGATCTCCAGAGACCAAGTCCAAATACCATATCTTTGGTTTCAACTAGAGCTTCTTCCTAGCCATGGAACTTTACCTTGAGAGTGCCAGAAACTTAGTTTCTTAGCATGGAGGAAGAAGTTCTTAAATAATATTTTGCAGCTGCCTTTATAACCCACTGGGTTGGATCCTGACTAAACTGGCAGTTTCCCCTGATTCCCCCTTCCCACTGCAGAGTCCTCTCATATCATTCCTCCGGGTTCGCATCGCTATCACCCAGAAGTGGCATTTCATGGAGATCAGTAGGCTGCAGTAGAAGAGTGGTAGGCAAAGTCCATTCCACTGGCAAAAAATGTAGCCAGAATTCAACCCACTGTATAAACACCTAAACACTTCCAAGTCAGATAAGCCTCTGTTGGCAACTTTGCCCAGCCACAAGAGAAAAGGGACTTCTCAAAAACCAATCTCTGTTTTCGCTCAGCTACGAAATCGCTTCTCTTCTGCATACAGCAGGTATGGACCGCACAGATGCAATCCAGCTATCAGTTTCTAGATGATCACTTGCTGGACTGTCACCAAACACATGTGGTTTGACAACTCTTCAGCTCTAATTAATGGTGAATCAACACTATAAACATTTTGCTAGTGCATTGTTTCCAGTCCATGATTAAGACAACAATGTGGGACTTTGCAAACATCTCTCAATGATTTCATAGTGGTTTCAAAGATTTCAGATTTCACAGTGAATATTAGGGGTGTGCATAATGTAAAAAATGAGTGTACGCCACCACCGCCAGAGCCCTCCAAGGCCATGCTGTCATGGCACAGAGGAATGCAGAGGTGAGGCCAGTAAGCATAGGAAATCCATGGAGTGAAGAATACTCCCCACTCCACCCCTGCCACACACAGTATGGCCATGGGCAAGGAGGAATCTGTTTACTGCAGGCCCTGAAGGAGGGGGTAGGTGATGGGAGCTACTGCAAGGCAGGTTGCAGCAGAGATTCCTGTCTCCCTGGGCTGCCACTAATGGTCTCTTCCCCCCTGCAGCCCCATCCTGGGATGTCCCCAGCTGGTATCCACTCCTGCCGCCACCACCCCCTGCCATCTCTGTATGTATAGATGGCATACTGGCACAGGAGGAGGCTCTCCCTTTGGTTCCTGGCCACGGGGTCCTTCCAGGGAGTCATGGCTGAAATCTTGACGGTCTCCCAGTCATTGGCAAGCAGGTTTCTGCGCAGCTTCCTGGATGCCATGCTGGGCCACCTCCAGGAGCACATGCGCTTCCTCACAGAGGAAGCTGAACTGGCCCCCATCCGGGCCGGCTTTGTCTCCCTTGTGGGATTCCCAAATGTTGTGGGTGCTGTGGACTTCGTGTTTTTCCCCTGGTAAGTACTGGTTTTGGAAATATTCCACGGCAGATTTCTATCACTTACAGTGGCCCTGGTCTCATGCTGTAGACTATTGGGGGGAAATAGCCAGAGTTATAAACATAGGTTTAACCATTATAATACCTATGCTACCCAAAATATTCATGTTGAACGACCTGTCTAATAACAATTTCAAGATATTGTTTTGCATTCAGTTATAGTCCCTAGAATAGTTTTTGCCTGATATTGGAAGAAGGATATAGCTCCAGGTTTAAAAGAGCGGATTGATCAAGTTAAAGAAATTTTTATTAAGATCAAACTAACTTTTCTACAAAGAGGCAAGAACTTAAAAACACTTTGAAGTAACTTGGACCTCCCGTATAGCTTGAATTGAACTGAATGCTTTAACTATGGAAATTTTGTTTGTTAAGCTAAAGTTTATTGAATGTTTTGTTATTAACTTGTTAGTTAAAAAACCAAAAACAATACATTAAAGCAACCTGCTAAAAAGCCACAATAATCAACAAACAGGAGAACAGTCTGTTGAAAAATCACCTCCCTATTCAGGGCTGGTTACTACAACATGAGCCAAGCTGGGGAGTGAACAAGTATTCCCATTTTCAGTCTCATAGTCTTGTTTTGCTATCATATGAGGCCTCAGCTAGACAAGGCACTGGTGGAATGTGTGACTGAATCTTCTCAGTGTTTTAAAAAATCAAGTAGCAAGCAGGGGCCAGGGTACTGGGAAGACTTGTACATATCCCTTACAGGGCTAATAACAGCCTAGAATGCAGGAGGTGGTTTTCATTGGTAAAGCCATGCTTCGGTGGGAGGGTTAAACCCCTTCTGTCTCCATGCCTACACCCCAATCCAAATCAGGGCTCTGCTATTTAACTTTTAAAAATACCATGTCTCCTCTGCTTAGGCCCTCCAATTGTGATAGTATCCAGACATAGGTATGGTGGCATGCAGCTCATATAATTGTCTGGCTTTAATGTGTGACCCCTCTGCAGGAAAATCTATTTTGAAGTGACTAAGAACGTTTGTTCCAATTTATGTCCAAATTTGGGCTTTACACACACATTAGATCTTTTCTGTTTTCTGACTGATGAATAGTTTGCGTTCCTTGTACTATGTTGTGCTGCTGCCAAATGTTTTGAAACCAGCACAATTTATTTCTTTGCATTTTTTCCTGGTTTCTAGAATCTTATACATTTCCAGCGAGATAAAAGAATGACAGTTAAGCAGAGGGTATTTTTTTCTGATGATTATAGTCATTATCTTTGGGATTTTTTTGTCCCTTTTTGGACTAAAATAATGTTGCTTTCTTTTAGTTGCTGCTAGTAGTGGAGATCAGGCCCACCCCCTAATATTAATGGGCCAATGCTCAAACCATGGCCTGTGCATGCCCGTTCCACATAGTTTAGACAGGTGCTCCTTGTAACACTTGGTAAATGTGATCTGACTTTTTAAAAAGTCAAGGTGTCCTATTCAAAGCTCAGGGTGGAATAAGTCTCACTTTTGCAAATACTGTCAATGGCTATGAATTTGACCTATGTACAGTCCAGGAGCTAAGCTTCAAAAAATAGTCCTTGGATGCCTTTAAAACTGCTTTGTCTATTGCCTTTCTAAAGCCACACAATTCCACGTGGTTTAGTACTACCTAAATTAATAACAGATAGCAAGCAGGCAAACTAACCTTCAAAAGGGACTTGTGTTGATACAATGGATTCACTGAGATATGATTTCATCTGTGGATTGAGATTGATCAGTGGAGGAAAGTTTAAATTTTGTTGGTCAGTCTGGATTTTAACAGCTAAGTGAGAAAATTATTAAGGACTGCAATTGCATCAGTGTAAGAAGCATACATGTCAAAACAATAGTTTACATGATGATCTTAGAGGATAAAAGATTGGGATTGCCTGATGGCTGCATCAAGGATGACTGATGAATTTATGGTAGGGATGAATCCAGGTAGATCCTTCCATGCATTAGGGCTATTATTAGTCCTAATCAATGAGACATAATGGGAATCTTTTGTGAGAAAGGGGTTAGGATTGCTTCCAAGTAGACCTTTTCTGTACAATAGGCTGCTGGAATTTTACTGGAACCCCAGCTATATGTGCTTATGCGCACATTCCAAGCCACAGGATATCAGAAACACATACATACCTTTTTGAAGGTCCCCTTTTAGGGTCTACTTGGTAGGTTTCAGATGAGGCAAGAACCCTTAAAACAAGTTTTTAGAAGTAATAGCAATACATTTGAGAAGTATAGAGTGAAAATGTAAAAAATGTCTGCAAATTAGGTGGTATTTTACACCATTTGTGACTGAAACCAATATACAAAATTGAATATGTGGAACGTTAGCATTGTCATATAGTGGCCACAGATTTATTTTACATTTTTTAGACTTGCTCTAATTTTTTTAAGCATCCATTGCATTTTCAGTTCCATGAACCCAAAGTTCATTGTTTTGGGATTTGTAATGAATAGGATGACTCTGAATTGAGGATATATTTAATAACTGCTACAAGGATGTGAATTGCACAAAAATGGAATTCTTCAGAAGCCCCTGAATTGCTGGCATAGTTTAAGAAGACGTGGACTATTGCCTCTTTAACCAAATTGACTCCTTATAAAAAGAGTAAATATAACCTTCAGTAGGTTCATGAAAGGATGGATCTTATTTCAAAATTATTGGAATAATCAGTTTATATATCAAAAGAGCCCTATGTATCCTTCTGCTTGATTTAAAGTGTTGTACAAAATTCTTTAATGCATAATAAAGGAAGAATCTGAAATAAAAAATTATATTAACTGGCCTTCACTGTAGCTTTCTCCAGGCACACATCCACATGGTCCTGCTCCCCTGTATGTTCAGTGAATACATAAAGATGAACTGAATGGGAAAATCAAAAAGAGTCCAGTAGCACCTTTAAGACTAACCAATTTTATTGTAGCATAAGCTTTCGAGAATCACAGTTCTCTTCGTCAGATGCATGGAGGGCAAAAAGAAACTGGTCAGATATAGAGGAGGGGAGGGGAGGGCAGAGTAGATGCAAACAGCTCCTTCTGATATGGAGATGCAGAGGTAACTGATATGCAGAGGTAACTCAACAGAAGCAAACTGATCTCCATATCAGAAGGAGCTGTTTGCATCTCCATATCAGAAGGAGCTGTTTGCATCTACTCCGCCCTCCCCTCCCCTCCTCTATATCTGACCAGTTTCTTTTTGCCCTCCATGCATCTGATGAAGAGAACTGTGATTCTCGAAAGCTTATGCTACAGTAAAATTGGTTAGTCTTAAAGGTGCTACTGGACTCTTTTTGATTTTGCTACTACAGACTAACACGGCTAACTCCTCTGGATCTATGAACTGAATGGGGACTCCAGGATTTGGGGGGCAGGGTAGAGCCATTAATTGCTGCCATTTAGTTCCCTCATTTGTCTTCTTTCCTAGGAAGAAGTTGTGTTTGGTGATGTACGTTCTCTGGTCTAGTCTCTGCAGCAATTATATGCATTTGTGGAATGCTTATGCCCTTATAAAAAATTCCTGTTTAGTCATAGACATAGTATGGTATAGTGGTTACACTGGGACTGGGGAGACATGGCTCCAAACTCCAGTTTTTCCCTGAAGCTAACAAGGTGACCTTGAGCCAGTCATTCTGTCTCAGCTTAACATATTTTAGAAGGTTGTTGTGAGGCTAAAATGTAGAGTGAGGAATCATATATACTGCCCTGAACTCCTACAGAAAGGGCAGGATAAAAATGTATGGATAGACTGTCACTCTCCACCCCCTAGCAGCAAGCACTATAGAGTCAGTAAGATCTTTTCAAATGGACACAGATTATCCCAGATACATCATTAGGGTACCTTTGTTTGTAATGCCTGTAAGATAGAGAAATGTTTGGCAAGTTTGGCTCCTCACATTACCATAGCACCAGAGCATTCATCCACTATTCTGTATCTGTGTATATGAACCCACACTGTATGCTGTGCAGGCAGATACTGTCTCTAGTTTGTACAGTGCCATAAGACAGCAGGCTGCACACTGCAGATCAAAGAAAGCTCCTTCAGATCATGAAGTGTGAGCTTTTATAGCTAGAAATGTAACGCTGAGACATTGCAGCTGTCCCAGCATGAAATCTTAGTCTGTACTTCAGATACAAAATAGGATGCACAATTCTCCGCTCTCTTGTTCTTTATAATTTTTTAAACAAGAAAGCATATATTTTATAGAAATAATAAGAAAGCATACGTTGTATAGAAATAATAAATTGCCAGGTCCACCTGCTGGCAGAAACCTGTGTTGAGTAAAGATTACTTTAAAACTGTATTAAATCCACTCTTTTCCTTTACAAAGTGTCACTAAAGCTCCAATCTAAACAGAATCCCATCAGTGCTATTGTTAGGCCCCGCCCTGAACACCTCTCCCACCACTGACCAGACCCACTCACACGAATCCGGGGCAGGACAAAGAGGCCACCTAAAAGAGGCCAAAGCTGGGTCTCAGAGCATCTCCAACAGAGCACAAGATTCCAACTACAACTACAATCAATCACGACCTCCCCATCAGCAGTAAAAAACACCCTCCCTTGCACCTTATGACAGCCCACCCACCCCCAGCACTACATCAACCCCATCATGGATGCCCCATGGTTCAGTAGCTAGCTCAGCTCAGGATTCTGTCATGCATTTGGTTGCAGGAGAGGCACAAAGAGGGCACTAATACCCAAAGGAGAGAGCAAAGTCCATGGCATGTGGCTAATGCATCTCGTTTCAGAACTAACAAGTATTCCATTTCAGGAGGTTCAACCCAAAGGGGCCGTGAACTGGTTGGGAGTCCACATCTTCTTCACTCATTCCCCTTGCACAAGACTGGGCACCACCTCAACACAGCCGGCTCCCCCACCTGAGGTCAGTGGAGTGTGTGTGGCAATCAGCAGAAGGCTTACTTGTTCCTGGGGTGGGGGGAGCTTGCTATTGATGTCATGCCAGTGCTGTCATCGTTCTTATGTTGCTGGTGATGTGCTGATGTCACTCCTGCGCATCTTCTGTAGCATAGTGGTTAAGTGGCTGGGCTGCAAATCAGAACTCTGCTAGTTCTACCGCCATTAGTTCAGCAGGAGGCCTTGGGTAAGCCACTTCTCTGAGGCCCAGCTCCCCATCCTTATTGTGGGGATAATACTAACACTGACTTTGTTCACTGCTCTGGCACTGATCTGTCCAGGAGGGTGATATAAAAGCCAGGGTTTTCCAGGCAAAAGGGCCATGGGAATAGAACTGCAGACCCTGCCAGGGACACACAGGCATGTGCATGGCCAGCACAGCATCTGTGCTGTTAGTCACTGCTGCACATTTTCCTCTTCAGCAGGTGTGCAGGTTGTGATTGAATAGAGAGACCTGGAAGCATGACCAATGCACTTCCTGCCACTCTGTTGAGTCACCCATTCCAACCCACCTCCTGGAGCATCCTGCCTTGGGCAGCTTTTCAACCGGAAGGCCATCTCACTCAGATGCATGTTGTGCTTAACCTGTCTGCCCATGGGCCCTGGGAGCAGCTCACAAAGGCACAGGTGCCATACTGGATGGTTGGAGTTGGCAACTCAGTTTATTGGACCTCTTCATGATTTGTTATGCTACAATTTGCTGTCTGGGGTGTTCTACAATTCTGTCCCTGTCTATTTGTTAGAGAGCACATAAGATTAGTTTCATGCCAGCCCCTGCCTTACTTCCTCCTCCCAACATATATTATTTCCTCTTCTTTACCCATCACAGACAGTGGGTTCTAACTCAGGGATGGCTATCTGGGATCACTACTGTTGGTCTTCCTGGTGCTACTGGACTTCTGCTGTATTCAGCTGCAAAACTGCAGGGGTCCAGTGGCATCTTGACAACTGACCCCACATCTTGGTTCCCCAGACCTTTCCCACAAAAACACTCTGCTGGCTGCTGTGTGCAGCTCACTTGGGGCTGGTAAGTGGCCCAGGGAGTGTGTGGCTGCTCTGGCATGGGGGCGCCCTCTGGATCTCACACTTGCCTATAGTACTGATGGCATCTGATAAGCCATGCAGCTTCAGTGTATGGATAAAGAGGACCAAGGGAGGTGCTGCCATGGGTGCAGCAGAAGGGTGTGTATGTGGAGAGGCACCTCTCCCAAAATGATGGCTCTCCAAGGCAGCCCATTGCCTGGGCCATCTCATTCCGTCTTGCAGTTTGCAGGGACAAATGTCACCTCCAAGGCTTTTGCCTGCCTTTCACCTCTCCCTGTATGGAGAGCAGACCAGGAGGCCTGGCCATGCCATCACATGCCATCATTTCCACTGAACTGTGCCTGTCTGTGTAATGTTCTCTGCCAGCCCCTTGTGGCTGGTGGTGATGTCAGGCCTGCAGTGGGGTACCTGCTGACATGCTTCTTTTGAACTTCCTCTCTTGGCTAGGAGGTTAGGATTCTGGTCTGAGGGTTCACATCTGGCTCTGTCTTTTCTTATATTGCTGTTTTTCTTTTTCAGAAGGGTGTATGGCTTGGAGGAGGCGTGAAAGCATGTGGGAAGCACTTTGCCACTGGATAAGCCCTTGCCAAGGGAGGGCATCCTGTCTACCACATGGGTGCCTGTTCCCTATGAGCTAGGTGGGTACTTGAGCCACATACTTCTGTTGGGGTTGTGCTGTTGCTGGGTCTTTCTTCCCTATCCATTGGCATTCCACGTGTGGGAAGTGGGAGCAGCATCGAGGGGCAGCGGCCATATCAGTGAGCTTTGTCTCTGTTGATCATCTATTGTCATTGTCTGATTGGTGGATGATGCCAGGGATACTAGATGCCAACATGCTTGCTATGCCATCTGCACCTTGCAGACGGGCATGCATTGTTGCTCCCCTCTGTGAAATGACAATAGGAAATGGACCAGCACCACCACTTTTATATGGGCAGCAAACCATCTCTGTAGCCACACTGCCCATAAAATACATTTGAGGGTGTAAGATTAACTCCTGCAGCTACATTCCTTCATGATTTGTACCACTATTACAAGGGTTGTTTGTTTTAAAATGGAATTATTCACACACTGTGACTGTTTTGGTAGAGATTTGCAGAAATCCAAATACTGTACAATACCAGGTTTCCATAACATAAAGTTTCTTAATCACTTAATTCCGATGTGCGCAAAACTTTACACTTAATAATTCTGCTTGAAATTAATTTATAATGAGAACATTTGGCATCATTATATATGCAATTATTTTTGTAACTTTTATGTTGTTCATAAATTGATATGCCTGTGTCAAGACTGTAAAATGAATTTCGTATTCTCAGTGTGTAACAGCCAAGTGTCCAAGTGCTGGTAGCATTCTCAGTCTTAAGTAGCATTTCTTTATAAGTTAAAAGGATCCAATACTGTTCATTAATCATTGTTCTTGCTTGTAGTTTGTTCTATATTAATGGGCATGAATGCATAAAACCCAAGGTCAAATTCTTTTATTGCCTTAATTACATAAGCTCACTCAAGAACAAAATTGCTGCAATATCTTTTATATTCTTAGAATATACAATCCTATTAACTAGCCTTCTCATACTAGCCCCAGTTCAGAGACACTCCTCATACACTAAAGTGGGGTTGTTTTATTTATTTATGCTCCTTCAAGTCTATTCACTGAAGACGGTTAGCAGTAAAAAGCTACATATAACCAAGTTTACTAGACCTGTGTTCAGCATCCATGTGCTCTATCAGATGTGATATTAAAATTGCAATGATATTGGCTGATGTATGGCAAGGATAATATAGTATGAATCATATTTAGGATCAGCACTTAATTTTTGTGCACAGAACAGTTGTTTCACATGCACAATTACCCTACCACTTAGAGCTTAAGCTGTGAAATTGGCCCTCATGGTCGGACCAGCAGCAGTGCCAGAAGGATGCTCTCCAATTACTTGGGCCACTCCTATTAGCACTGCTATCTGCGTGCCACTTCATTTTGGCACTCTGAAATATCAAGTATAGTCCTTCAGAACCTAGACTGCTTCCCCTACTATCTTATGGGTTATTCTAAGGAGAGATAAAGGCTAAACTATGTTGCTTACATTTACTTACTTACTTACTTACTTACTTACTTACTTACTTACTTACTTACTTACTTACTTACTTACTTACTTACTTACTTACTTACTTACTTACTTACACACAGACAGACACAATAGCTTATAATCAAGACTATAAATGTTAACCAATTTAAATTTTAATTGGTTAACTGGAAGGGTAAACTTTTGACTATCTAGTACATTTTGAATCCTGCCTTTTCTCCAGATCTTCCTGACCCTAGTTTGTCACTTTAAACACTATATTACACTGTCTGCACATTAAGAGTTAATTTGGGGGGGGGGATTCTTTTATGTTTTTGTTTTCTGCATGATCAATTTACAGCATTTCAGAATCTATTCTGCTTCCCATGTCCTCCCAAGTTCTGTACCTGCAAGGGAGTCATGGGAAGCAGAAATGGTTTTGTCCATCTTTTCCCTGTTTTTTCCCCTGCGCACATTCCACAATTTTTTAAGCTTCTGCCCAGCCACTGCTAGCATGTGTTCTGTTCATGAAGAATCAAAAACTCTGATTCTGCTTCTCTCTCCCCCTCCTCTCTTCCTTTTACTGGGAGCTGATTGGTCTGTCTGCCGGTAACCACTCCCACTCTCCTCAGTTCTTTGAACACTGCCTCAGGAGGTGGTGGTGATGGATGAGTGCAAATAATGCAGCGGAATTACGCTGTGCTGATTAAAGAGGCAAAAAGGTTTATTTGAGGAAATTACATACTTGAGAGTAAAGAGGAGAGAGAGATTCCTTGCTATCTGACTACATCTTGCAGAGAGAGAGATGAAGTGTGGCAGGAGAAAGAAGAAGCAGCATATTGCCCTGTTTAGCCCAATAGGAGACAAGACAAGGAAATGACCCCCCAGGAAACAAGAGAGGTGCTGCTCTCACTGTCCTAACTAAGTGATCCTTGCTGCCCCCTGCATGGTAGGCTCTTCTTCCTTCTTGCTGCTGTTGTACACTAGACATTGCTATTTCCAACAGGAGGCAGCTTCAAGTATAGACAACTTCAAGAGGGGTTGGATAAAAATATGGAGCAGAGATCCATCAATGGCTATTAGCCACAAGGTATAGATGGAACTCTCTGTCTAGGGCAGTGATGCTCTGTATTCTTGGTGTTTGGGGGGGGCAAACAGTGGGAGGGCTTCTAGTGTCCCTTCCCCACTGGCAGACCTCCTGAGGACACCTGGGTTTTGGCCACTGTGTGATACACAGTGTTGGACTGGATGGGCCATTGGCCTGATCCAACATGGCTTCTCTTATGTTCTTATGTTCTTATGTTCTTTTCCACCATTTTTAACAGTAAAGCAAGGTGAGGGTCATAAGACTGCTTCTCTGTTCACTTCCTTCCTCCTTTATTTTTTTTCAAAGGCAGGAATGAGTAGTAATGTTACTGCTCATTCCTCCTGGCTTTAAAAGCCAGGAAAGGGTTAGATGGCTGTGTTTCCCTCCCTCCTGGCATGTTTCAGACTTCTGCTAATGTCAAAGAGGAAAAAAACCCAAGCATTTTACACTGCCCTTTGTAAAACAAAGCAGCAGGGAAGCTGCCAGGAGGGAATGAAGCAACAGCATTTTAACGCTTTCCTGACTTGGCTTTTAAAAAAATGGGAGCAGAACAAGCACAAAAAGTTTTCCCCCAGGACTCTGCCACCAAGTGCTTCTCTAGTGGGCCCAGAACAGCCCAATCAGCAAATGTGTGTGTGTGGGGGGGGGGGTTCCAACATTGCAATGTTACCACACATGCAGAAAAAAAATGAGGTCAGCTGCAGCCCCCCCCCCCCAAATGTGGCTCCAAACAGGCACATCTCAACTCATCAGCAGACACCAAAACACCTTGAGGTTGTGTAGCGCAGAATGATGGGACCCCAAGCTGTTTCAGCACTGATCAGAATGAATGCTCAGCATCGCTGGCTTAAAGTGTGGGAATGGGAATGAAAAAGAATATTAAAGTGGGTCTTTCCTTTTAACAGTGAGTAGTAGCTTTGAGAAACACACTCTGGAAGCTGCCTTATAGTCAGACCACTCTATCAAGGTCACTATAGTCTCCTCTTTCTGGGAGCAGCTCCACAGGATCTTTCTCATCACTTGCCCTCTGACTGTGTTCAGTATAGATGCCTGGGACTGAACATGGGACCATCTACATGCAGAGCAGGCACCCTGCTACTGAGCCACAGCATCCCTCTCCCTTCCTTCATTATCTCAAAAAAAGGAACACATTTTTGAGCATCTGATAAACAACATTTATCTAAATGTATTTGATTAATTAGTTAAAATAATTGGTTAAAGGACAGGTGATACTTATTAAAAATTCTTTCATTGGTTGACCATAGTAATGTGTGATACACACACAAACACATACACCTGGAAAAAAATGTGGGTTGTGCAGGTATTCCTGCGGAGTGCTCAGAAACATCTCAAGGAGTTGGCTAGTGTGTGTGTTTCCCCTCCTTTCCCTGTGTCTGCTAGGTTTTTGCTTGAGTGAATTAAGGGTTCTTTTGGCTAGTGTGTGTTTTTCCTCCTCCTCCCACCCCCTTGTGACTGCTGAGTAACAGTGGCGAAAAAGGCAAACTCTATGCTGAGAATTATTAGGAAAGAGATTTAAATTAAATGGCCAATATTATAATGTCCCTGTACAGATCTATGGTGCAGCCTTATTTGGAATACTGTCTGCAGTCTTATTTACTGTAATTCAAAAAAGATTTTGTAGAGCTGGAAAAAGTACTGAAGAGGGCAACCAAGTTGATTAAGGGGTTGAAGCACATTTCCTGTGGGGAAAGGATGAAGAGTCTGGAACTTTACATTTTAGAAAAGAGACAACTTGGGGGTGGGATAATAGAGGTTTGTAATACACACGTACCAGAGAGAGTGGACAGAGATAACTTTTTCTTCCTGTCTCCAAATACTAGAACTTGGTGGCATCCAATGAAGTTGATGAGTAGTAGATTGAGGATGGAGTAAAGGAAATGCAGTTGGAATATAACTACTTGTGTAGAAAGAAGAAAAGATCCTGCAGGGGGAAGCAAACTTTAGAAAGATGGAGAGAACTCTTTTTATTATCTCCTTGTCTGTCTACAGAATACTACTCTTAGAACTCTCCAGAACTCTCTCAACTAGCAAGGCAGCTAGTTTTTTCTTTTTCCTATCCAGTTTGTTAGATCTATTAATAAAGCTTTCTACTCTTAATCAGATCCATGTCCTGATGATTGCTGCATAGGCACATTATCAACAAATCCTTCTTTACTCAATGAGTGATTAAAATGTGAAATTTGCTGCCAGATGATATAGTGATGGCCACAGACTCAGGGTCTCACCACACGAGACAAAATACACTCAAATTACATGGGTAATTCAAATGTATTTTGTAATTTGAGTGTATTTGAGTGTAATTAGAGTGTAATTCAAGTGTATTTTGTCTCATGTGGTTTGACCCATACACAGCTTTAAAAGGGGATTAGACAGATTCATAAATGATAGGTCTATCAGTGGCTACTAGCCATGGTGAATAAAGGGAACTTCTACATTCAGAGGCAGTAAACCTCTGAATACCAGGGCCTGAAGGCATCATCAGCTGAAGGTCTCAGCCTCTATGCTCTGTTATTGGCCCTCCTGAGTAATTGGTTGGCCACTGTGTGAGACAGGATGCTGGACTAGATGGACCACTGGTCTGAGCCAGTAGGGCTATTCATAAGTTCTTGTGGGTAGCCCTCACCAAATTAAGGTACTGACATATCTAAGTCTACTTGTGCCACAAAGCCCATTTTCCCTTGACCTGCAGACTGCGAGGGTGCTCTAGTCCAAACAAGAAGAAAAAAAAATACATTCATCCTCTCAAAACCAAAACTTGGGAAGCTGGAATGGCTGTTTCCAGAATGCATAAAAACCTGCAAGTGCCTGAAAACATAACAATGATTGATTATGAACTGTACAACTGAACATCAACAATGCAGTCCTTCAGGAATCTAGCCTGGCTGACACCGGCTCATTGTGAGGTCCAACATAGTTTTAATTGGCAGGCTGAGAACAATGATGAACATCAGAAATATGGTGTAGGATTTGTGGCCAGCAACCCAATGACTTTAAAAAAAATTAGGTAATCAGCGGCAGTATGTAAATGCATTATTTCATTCACAATGCTATCCTAAAAGGACTTAAACCTTTGAAAGCTCATTGACTTTAATGGACTTTGAAGGGTGTGGAACTCTATTCAGGATGGCACCATCAGATTATCTTCTCTTGGAGGTTCTGTTATAATCATCAGTTTCTACATAGTTGGTGCTCTAATTGGATTGTAGTAACATTGGGAATCCCACACAGACCAGCCAGATCACATGATATGTGCCCACGTCGAGAGATACAATGTGTCTTGAAAACAGGGCTGCCAGGTCTCCTGTTGTAGCGGAGGGCATCCCATTGGCAGCTACTGACCCCCACCACTTAGGATGCCAGACTCCAAGTAAGGCCTAGAGATCTCCTAGAATTACAACTGTTCTCCATACAACAGAAATCAGCTTCCCTGGAGAAAATGGCTGCTTTGGACTGTATGACATTATACCCTCGTGAGGTCCCTTTCTTCCCCAAACCCCACCCGCCCAAGGCTCCACCCCCCAAATCTCCAGAAATTTCCCAACCCAGAGCTGGCAACTTTACCACTGCATTACAGGGTAGTGGGGGAGGGGAGGGGGAATGCATGGGAAATCACTGTTGCTCTAACACCATGGCATCACTTCAGGGCAAACCCAAAAGTGACATTGTTACATCAATAAAAGAATTCATTGGAAACGATGTAGAGTTTCCAGTGAATCCTAGAGAGTTATCCCAACCCAATTACATACTTCTGGGTTCATCCTGGACATGACATTACACTGTCAGAGCTACAGCACCTCCCATCTCCCTGCCCTCTCTCCCCCCCTCCAGGTGCCAGCCACCAGCGGGCAACCCTACTTGAAAACTTGTGCATCTGATCTTCTTTTTGTATCAATTACAACAGAAATTCACTGGTTTCAATGGGTTTAGACCAGAGGAGCTCTGTACAGGATTGCACTATAAGACTCTTTAACTTGCTTTTTTTGAAATATCTTCAGTACAGTTCATAGAGTGAATCTACACAACAACCTGCCAGATGAGACTGATGCCTTCAGCCTTTTAAGTAAATATAGTTCAACAGACCGAGGTCCTCCTCAGAGCCAAACCCCCTTTAGACACTGGTCAGGAATTAATCTTCTTCACCCAAGAAGATATAACCTTTCTTCACTTGGCTTGAATGGGAGTCTCCACTTACTACCTTGTCACTCTCTGCCAAAAACTCACACCCAGTTCTATCGTGGCTGTGTAAACAGGTTTCAGCTTGTGCTGGCTTTTATACTTGGAATTCTTAACTAGAATTCCTCCACAAGACAATGATATTACCGTTGTGCAAAAGATTTATTTTTCTTCACTCCAGAGGGGAACCAGACTGTCCTTCCCTGTCAATCTCTCAGACACACTCTCCCAAAAAAATCTTGTCAGCAACTGTCATCCTGAAGGCTGGTTCTGACTGGCCAATTAGAAAGGAGGGAAGAGCCTGTCAATCAAGCTCTCATTCCAGGTAATTTTTAACTCCTTCCCTTCCAACTCTCTGAGTGCTACACTTAGGGAACCTTCTTTAAAGTGCATTCTGTCATAGTAAGCATCAGTACTATATTTCATGGACACACATACAGCACAACTCTATTACAAGGTGTACCAATCAAGATAAGAGTGGACAGTCAATAGCTAAGGGAGTAGCTCTTCTGTTTATTGGTTAAAGCCATTATCAGTTTATATAAACAACTATTTCTGGGCTGCTACCAGAGGATAAGTAATACAACACTTGTCAAGACGGTGTCTACTTTGCTGAGCCAATGTTTGCTCATGGAAGAATTTACATGTTCTTACACAAAACAGAAGCTGGTCCAATAAAACATATCACCTTGCCTATTTTGTACCAATTATTTAGATAGCCTTTAGCAAGAGACAGAGACCTCTTTTTATAAGGTACATGTCCAAGTGAATAATTAGGACCAGATGCTCATCTGGCATCAATCACTACCGCTCTATATAATAGGGATAACTATGCCCATTGACACCAGTTGAGCATCTGGATTTAAATGTCAGACAGCATCCAACATATTTAGTTGGAGGATTGTTCAAATTAAAATCAGCTGCAAAAATCATCAGTACTGAACAGGCAACAGGGAAAGCAGGTTGGAATCTGTGAGTGCTTTTCTAGATGTAAGTTCTTTCTCATTTGGGATTCTTTTTCCCTTTTTCACTGATACTAGCCACATCCAGCAGTATCTTTATGGCCATGTAACAGAAGGAACTTTCTGGCCAGAGAAAAGCCTTTCCTTGTAGGAAACATATTCTGAAATACTGGACAAAATAAGGGCATGGCCTCTGAAGAAAAAATGGAAAAACAAGAGAGAACATTAACATCAACTCAGATAGGGGCAGGGGCTTGTGTCATTCATTGCTGGGCGGGGGGAGGTGTCTCCAGCCCCAGCAAACAGTGGGCAGAAATTCTAGTTCAAATGGTATCCTCTTAGAAAAGCACTAGAACAGTGATGCTTGTTAAAGATGTAGAGTTGGATACTCAAATCAAAATATGACCCAAATTACATCCATTCTTTTATATAACATATATTAACCTGAATATCTGACATTTCGTAATTTCCAGAAATTTTTACATATGACCATTATTCTTGTGCTTTTAGTTTCCTAAGCAGTTGGATGGCAAAAATGGGAGACAGTAGGTATGTGCCTGAATGGGATGTCTGACCAAAGGTCAGTAAACAGTTCGGTAATTTCCTCACCAAAACAGAACCATCCCAATTAGTGTTTCTTTGCAAAGTGCTTCTCATTTCTCCCAATAATTACATCATAACTTGCAGGAGGGGGGGGGGGCTTTCAGATTCTACATAAGTCCTGTTTGCATGAAATACTACATTCTCTGAAGGCTTATCTAAATTTACATCCCTCAATACGACTCACAGCCACAAATGCATAGAGGGACTGACTCACACTTTCAAAGTGCTCTGTTGCTCAGGGCAACTCCATGCACTGCAATAACAACATTCAATTTATATACCACCCTTCAGGACAACTTAACACCCACTCAGAGAGGTTTACAAAGTAGGTTATTGTTATCCCCACAACAATCACCCTGTGAGGTGGGTGGGGCTGAGAGGGCTCTAGAAGAGCTGTGACTAACCCAAGGTCACCAGCTGGCTTCAAGTGGAGGAGTGAGGAATCAAACACAGCTCTCCAGATTAGAGTCCCGCGCTCTTAACCACTACACCAAACTGGCTCTCAAGCAAAGGTAGGGGGGACTTCAATCTTCCTTTCTGTTCTGTTTTTTCCTTCAGAAATGGCTGTGATGGGCAGTTTGTCCATTCCACTGGCTCTACATGTCCTGGGATCATGCCCCTCCATGGCCCTTTCCACACAAAAGGGAAACTTGAAGCCCCTCAGAGCAGCACCAAGTGGTAGAGCACTTTGCAAAGGTGAGTGCCCGATGCCTATGTTGCAGTGAGTCATGTCAAGGGTCCCACACCTGCTATCCAGGAACAAAGGATTGCTTGTACCTACTGGTAAATGAGCTGCACTGCTTGGATAGGAAATAAAGAGAAATAAAGACCTTGCCCTTCCCACTTATAAGCCACATACCTACCCTGTAGAGGATAACACAGAAAATCTCTTTATGTTTACTCACAGGCAAGCAAGCATGCCAGGCTAGGGGGGCTTAACTAGAAGTTAAGCCCCCCTCAATAGGCATCTCGCTTACTTTGCAAACCAGGGCCGGTGGTGCCAGTGGTGCCATGCTGAGGGCCTGATCTAGAATCAGCACAATAATGGCCTTGGCAGGGTCAGGGACTGAACGAAGACTACTTCACATTGGATGGTTTCCCATAAGAATATTGCATGCTGTTTCTTATGGAACATGGCAGGCACTTGTTTATTTTCTCCACAAGCACAGAAACCAGTTAACGTTCCAGGAAGATCCCCAGTGCTAATCAAGTGATGCTTGAGGTTGCCCTAAATTAAAGCAGGACAGATGCTATGCAATAAAGAAAAACGTACTGTTGACAGGACTAAGGCTTTGATCTAAGAAATCGCCAAGGTGAAGGAGTATAGCGGAGACCAAAAGTGAGTCTTTTTATGAAAGGAAACCATACGTTGCTTGGTGGGACCTACTGGCTAATCAGAGAGTGTTTTCTTCTCTGTTTCAATGAAGAACTTACATTAAGTAGAGCAACTGAAAGTTCTAGTATGTGTCCTGAAATCCAACCCCTCCCCCCCCCCCACACACACACCAAACAATATGTCTTGGACTGGCCAAGAGGGAAACTAGTCTCAACACAGTAAAGGCAAAGGTTAAATTGAGAGAAAAGGCTATTGGCACATTGTCATGCATATATTAGACCCATGTTAAAAAGATGAACTGCATGCCAGCCAGGATATAAACAGTAACAATGGAAGGACACATGGCAGCTGACCTGCCTTCTCAGCTTTATTTATATCTCAGTCTCCTTATGTAATTCTGGCCAACCTTAATTGGATGACATCACAACACTGGCATTTGCCTGGGAGCATTGTGCTTTTTTCTTTTTCTTTTGCAAGTTTGATTCTAAGGAAAGGAGGCAGGCATAGTAGTAACAAGCCAGCTTTGCTGGTATCATGTATGTTTATCCCCAGTCACAGCAAATGGCCCTTGCTCTGGCATGAGGTTAAAAGGTGAGAGTTACCCATGTGAAGCGAGTCAGCAGCACAAGACATCATTTTCTCTTAGCATAAACAGAACAGTGTGCCACTCATTTTCAAGAAACTTGCTGTTCTCTGCTCATTCATTTTTGTTCTTGGGATGTTCTCCAGTCTTGCTTTTCTTCTGCTTTTTTTTTTTTAAAAAATCAGTGGTCTTTTTTATTTATTTTTATTTTAAAACATTTCTACCCAGTTTATATTTCACTTTACACAGCTTCCAAGGAAAGCTGTGTAATCACCAAGGAAAGCTGTGTAATCACCAAAGATCTGAAAAAATTAATAGGGATATGTGGTTGTATATTAGCTAACAAAACCCCAAACTGAATTCTCTAATTACTCTGAATTGAAAATTTAATACCACCAATATCCAGAAATATTCAGATTTGGTTCTGGTGCCTGCCTTAAACTTTAAGAAAGACAGAGAAGAGAGAGACTCGGCATATATGTAACTGATAGGAATGTTTACCAATCAGCAGAGTTACACACAGATCTTGCTAGTGCCACTGAAAAGAATTCCCTGATAGATTTGTCTTCCAACAAATTTAGACCAACTGCATTGCTGGCTTTCTGGCGGGGGGGGGAGGGGGCAGGGGACAGCAGGGGAGGATGTGCTTTGATTTGATTCTTTACAAGCACAGTGGCTCCTTTCCCTTGCTATTCTGGTGATTCTTGGACTACACCTACAGGACTGAGAAGCAATCATGTTGTTTACATGCCCTGACATATAGACAGACAGCACTGCAGACTGTAGGGATTTTGGGAGTGGAGCCTGGAGAGGATGGGGTTTGGGGATGGGAGGGGCTTCAATGGGGTATAATTCCATAGAGTTTACCCTTCAGAGCAGCCATTTTCTCCAGGGGAACTGGTCTCTATTCCCTGGAGATCAGTTGTAATTCCAGGAGATCTCTAGCTACCACCTGGAGGCTGGCAACACTAGCAGACAGGGAGGAAGGATTGGAAAAAACACTATAAATTCTCCTCCCACAAGGTTGTACTTGAAGTTTGCTTACCTTACTACAAATATGTGCAACTGTGCCCAGTGCACAGCTCATTATATATAACTGAGCATTTAAGAAAACAAAATTTATATTAAAATTATTTCCATTATTATAGAACCACATTTCTTTCTCCAATATTGATACATCCCAAGTGTGTCAAAAAGATAGGACATAATTTTGGCTTATAAATCATATTTCCACAGACAAGAATATTCGTGATTGTAAACCTCTGCTGCCCCAAATAATTAGAGCATTCACATCTCGAAGTGAAGAGAAAGATCATGCTTACAGCCAGGTTTTAAAAAGATCAAGGAAATTAGCAGGCCATTATACCAACAAAGCCTTGGGCCATGTTTTGCCACTGAAGACATTTTCTGCCTTACCCTTCTTTCTGCAACCTCTTGTCCTCATAAACTCCTGTTCTGGGGTCGTTAAGGGATACAGATGGGCATGGACTGAAATACGAACCAAAATTAAGCACAAACTAGGCTGGTTCATAGTTCGCGAACCATGGTTCATCAGATCCCATTTCTGATGAACTGCCACAAACTTTTAGGCTGGTTCGTTTGGTTCATTTTTTGGTTTGTCACTGCAGGCAGCCTGGTGTCAATCAATCAGTTTCCTAGGTAACAGGGGATGGAATTCCTGCAGACCTTCTGCTAACCCAGAAGTGAACTTCTGCTGGCCCGGAAGTGACCTTCTACTGACCTAGAAGTGATGTTTTTTCTGACCCAGATGTGATGTTTTCACAAACCAAACAAACTAGTTCGCGAACCAGGGGCAGGTTCATGAAAGTCCATGGTTCGTGAAATTTGACAAACCATGAACCACATGATTTGGTTTTTTTACAGTTCGTGCCCATTTCTTTAGGGGATTCTTGAGAATAGGATGCAGCATAGATATCTGCAGTGGGAAAAAAGAATGGGCAGAAATTTCTCTCACTCACACAGAAAGGAACTATACGTTTTTGGCAAATCATAGATTAGGCACCCACCTTCCAATTGAACTTCTCATGAAGCTCCTGAAAACCCAAACTGAGACCTCAGTTTCCTCACCCTGGATGTGCATATAGGCAAGTGTAAAGAAAGTACTGAAAATGAAGGGCCTAAAAATGATTGTCTTATGACAATTCACCTTATGTGGTTTGGCAGGAAGGAAACCACCAGATGTCTTTCAAAAATTTCCCTTGAATACAACATGGAAAGGGGGAAAGGAATATAAAGCTGCTGCCAGGTGACAGAGACAAAGAATTTCACATACTCATACAAGAAAGCAATTTGGGAAGGAGGTTTTGGTTTGTAGATCAAAACAAAGCTGTTCAATGATTGTTGTGGGTTTTCCGGGCTGTATTGCCGTGGTCTTGGCATTGTAGTTCCTGGTGCTACACCTCTGAAGATGCCAGCCACAGCTGCTGGCAAAACGTCAGGAACTACAATGCCAAGACCACGGCAATACAGCCCGGAAAACCCACAACAACCATCGTTCTCCAGCCGTGAAAGCCTTCGACAATACATAAAGCTGTTCAAGTTAGTTGACTGAACTTTTACCATTTAACACTTTACAACTGGGATATTCCACAGTGGTAGTCTGAATCCAGTAATGTTTTGATTCTGCAATGTTTCAGATCTGTATTCAGATCCATGCTTGTTTTCAAATGTCTGCAATCCATATCCTATTGTGTTATTTACTGAATGTCCCAGCTGTTGAGTTTATTGACCTACACTCACTGTATAATACACCTTAAGTCTCAATAACAAAGATGGAATATAAATAATATAAAATAAAATAAATATAAAATAAAATTATAAATAAATTCCAAATAAGGTATTAGGGGAGGAGGCCATGCACAGGCCTTTGGATTCAGTGCAGAAGAGACAAAAAAAATGGCAGTACAGAAACTCAAAGCTGGTTTCACAGACCTGCCCTTGGACTGATTTAACATTTAATTGCAACACATACTCTGGGTGTGCTTCAACAGTATTCTTATGGCTCCTTTTTAAAATCATGTAATGGCTCCTGAGGAGTAATTTTGCATGGTCTGAAATACACAGCAGGTGGAATGATATGAGTGAGAATGACTACCCTCCATCCCCAAATGCCATCCTGGGTCAACCCAACCCACTGCACTGGACAAAGTCCCATTATTTGGATACTTGTAATTGATTTCCAGTTCAAAGGGCAGGATGAACTCCACCTCCAGGCTTTTCAGCTCTTGGTGTGTGCCTACCCAAACAGAATAAGTTGCTGAGGTCAGCTTCTTCATTGTAGGTATTATACATAGCTTACAATATGCTATTAGAGTTTTCTGGATGAAAAGTGCTTTATGAATAAAAGGTATTAAGACTTTTAAAAAACCACAACTTGAATATTTACTTTGGTTCTAAACAACCATTCCTAGCTAGTGGAGTGAATAATCTTGCAATGCTTGTTGCTACATGAACAGCAACTAAAGCTATATTGCTACCCACACATCTCTTTCAAGAATTCGACACCATTTTTTGTAATGTCTTTGTTCTACTCAAAGAATTAGAGAGCCCTTAACTATAAGTTATTTGAAGGAGGGAGTATTTGTATCACATATCTGCCCCAGCCTTCCTCCAGGCAGCTGAGTACAATATATGTTAAAAATTCCTTTTTATCCTTACAGCACTGTGAGGTACGTTATGCTCATAAATAATTACTTTCCTGAGGCAACTCACAAGTAGAGATGGGCACGATCGGCATTACGATAGAAAAATACCCACGATAATGGCATTTGCGCGATTGAGACCCAGCGGATCGGTGCCGTCCACGGCGACCAATCCAGCATTCAGGGGGGGCTTCATCGGGGCTTGATCAGGGCCATCGGAATCTGATCGGGGATCCAGACAATCAGGCGCCAGTAATCTATTCCCGGGGCAACGGAGCCAGGGGAATGCCTGAGCTGTGTTTGCCCTCCTTCTGTTGCCCTGGAAACCTGAACGGAAGCCCAGCTTTCCTTGATTAGCAGGGTTTCCTTCCAACCATGGAGCAGCAACGCACTCACCAGTTGGGAGAAGAGACCCAGGGGAGGGAGGGGGAAGGGGGTGTTCTGTAGCCATGGGCACTCCAAATGTTTTTTGCTTTTTTAAAAAAACAGGACTTTGTAGGAGGAATGGCTGTTTTTCTGTCTGTCACTCTCTGTTTTTAACCTGCTTTTAAAACACTGTATTTTGTGGGAAAACCTCATTCACGGCTCTGTGTGTGTGTATAAAATATGCTTTTGGAAGACTGGCTGCTTGCTTGCTTTTAAAATTGGGTGGAGAGGAATGGAGGATTCTGTCCCTGCTTTTTTTAAAAAGCTGGCTGAAACATGTTGACGGGGTGTCTCTCTCTCTCTATTTCGAGAGGCAGGGACGGGTTAAAAACTTTCCCCCCCTCTGCTCTGTGTGTGTGTGTGTGTGTGTGTGTGTGTGTGTGTGTGTGTGTGTGTGTGTGTGAATGTCCCCTCCCTGAGGGGAGGCAGCTCGTCGCTGGGTTAAAAACATCCCCCCCTGCTCTAACTGTGTGTGAACATCCCCTCCCTGAGGGGAGGCAGCTTGTCACCAGGTTAAAAACATTTTCCCCTTCTGCTCTAAGTGTGTGTGTGTGTGTGTGTGTGTGTGAATGTCCCCTCATCGCTGCCTCCCTGTGCCCGCAGCTCATTGCTGACTCCCTGTGCCCGCCAAGCCCGGCTCATCGCTGCCTCCCTGTGCCCGCCGAGCCCGGCGGTCGCCGCCACCACCTACCTTCCCACATAGCTGGGAACAGCAGGGTGCCCCTCCGCTTTGGCCTCCCCGATCCGATCCACGGATCGGAAACGGGAGATGATCGGTGTGGATTGGTGATTTGGGGTCGTTGCCAGCGCCGATCTCCAATCAGCTTGATTGGTAATTTTTTTTGGATCGTGCCCACCTCTACTTACAAGCATTATTGTTATTATTTATTATTTATGTAACTTATAGTCTGCCTTTCTCACTGAGACTCTCATAGTGTGAGACTACATAGTGTGAGATTAGTACAATCAATATCAAGGATACTTCCATAAACAACGCCATACGGTAAATTAGTACAAGTTTATAAAGACATTGCATTAGCAAGAATCCAATACAGAGTTGAAGAAATACTGAAACAGAGCATAAGCAATTCTAGGACTGACATTAGACAACATATACCTACTCAGTAGAATCATACCTGAAGCATGGGTAACATATAGGAACACAAACTTGAAGCAACAGATAAGACATAAGGCAACACAGTGGTGAAGTCTATGGTCCCTAACTCATTAGTGAAATATCTGAGATCCCCCCCCACTCCCTACAATTCAGACCTCCTATATGAGAAACCTTTTTGAATAATTTGGTTTTGCAACGTTTGCGGAAAGCCAGGAAACGGGGGCTCTCTTGACATTCTCAGACAGGCTGTTCCACAGGCTAGTGGCACCACAGAAAATGTATGGGCAGCTGTTGATTTTGCCCATGTGCAGGGTGGCACCTGCAGAAGACCCTATTCAGATGAGTGGAGCTGCCATGGAAGAACACAGGGAGGGAGGCTGAACAGAAATTTGAACCTGAGTTTTTCCAGGGCAGGTCCAACACTTTATCCATTATATAACTTCATTGGCCCTGTATAATTGCATTAGTAGGCCCAACTCTCTGAGGACTTCTAGAGTGCTCTGAGAGGCACATCCTAACAGGAATGGGTGATGGTGGTCATAGATGTAAGCATCAAGCAAGACTGTTTGGTCCAGTCATGCTGAACTGCTCAATATTGTTTTAATAACTATTGCTGACTTTCACAGGTTAGAGCAACCTAAAAGCTATTCTCAACCTACACTGGAGAAACTCATTTACATTTCATTTCTCTGTTTTAAATATCTAGTCCCATAAATGCCTATTCTAGTGGACAAGGTTACTAACATTTTTCTTCTGGCCGGACTCATTTGCTGTGTGATAAATGGAAATTCTGCACATGACAGTTTTTCATGCATGCAGATACAGTTACTGAAAAAATATCTCATCTGTTTGAATTCCTTCTGGACACACTTTTGTTAAAGTCACAGGAACCTGGCCAGAAGAAAAAAAGTTGTGCAACTCTATTCTATTAAACCACACACAATGGACATGCTGTAATCAATAAGAGTGAATTCACACATATAGCATAAGAGATTCTCTTCTGCCAGAGTTCTGAGGTGTATCCCCAAACTCTTGGAGAGAAGAAATCTTGTATAAATCAGAGACATTTCCTTCCAGTTAGGGGCTTGCACAAATGCAAGGATAATCGCATGAGGGGAGATTTACCACATGAGTATGAATTGACCCAAGGTTAAGTTGGCAAAAGAGACACATGGTGTCCATGAAACCAATTGAGGCTTGCCTGAAGGAGGTCTCCGGGACAGAATGTTTGTATTAAAACAGTTAATCTTTTGCTTCACAGCTCATCAAATGTAAGCCCTCTTCATACACTTTCCCAAGGCTTCTGATGCATACTGTACATCTACTGGTGATTAGAATGACCCTCCACTCTTACAACTGATAAAAGGTAACTTAAACAAGCAGTCAGCCCTTAGTCATAATGTACTGCGAAAACCTAAATACTTCAATTAACTGTGTAGTTCTGATCTAGTTCCAAGACCAGTTTATTTTTTAAACTATCAGTTTGAAAGCTTTCTCTTAAGACAACAAGTGGAAAAAAGATTTCCAGAAGGACTCACTGGAGTGAAACAAGCATTCTTAAAAATATTGTTCCTGTTCTTGGCTGGTCATTTTGTATATTAATGAGACAGTGTGTCATCCTATCTTTGATTTGCAACACTATTTCTGAGGTCTCAGCTGAAGGACAAGTGCATTGATTACTTATCAGCTAGACAGAGGGGTGTAGTGCTTAGAGCAGACCTAGGACCAAGGAGATCCAGGCTCAGACCCCCAGCCAGAAAACTTACTGGGTGATTTCGGGCAAGTTACTCTCTCAGCTAAGCCTAGTTAAGGGTCACTGTGACTGTAAAATGGTTTGATTTGGGTACCATCACAGGGGGTCTTCTCAGCAGCTGCACAAATACTTTAGAACTTTCTACAAAACAAAGCCCACATTGCAACTGTTCTTTTTTCATCCTTTGATAGACTTTTGATAGTGAAGGTTATTCAGTGACACTTCCAACATGGTCCATGCAGCAGGTGCAAAAGGTAACACAACTTGATTTCTGTAAAATGATTTCTTATTTCCGTATATTAGACACATAGTGTCTTTGTGTGTAATTATAGCTTGTCCATTGGATAAAATGTACATTTTTAAAGAACATTTTTTTTAAAAAAATTATGTGTAATTTTGTGCAGTCTTGGGCATGTTGATGGAAAGATGGTTCCTACATTCCAAGAGAGGAAAGTAGAAAAATGAAAATGGTATAGTATTGCAGGTATATGGTTTTGCTGGAATTTCCCACTTTATTTTAAAGGCAGCCTGAACTCTCTGGACTTGAATGGTACAGCAAGGAGCACTAAGTCTTTAAACCTCTTGTGCAAAATGGTCTAAAACTGGGACAAATGGAATGAGAACTGGATTAAGACATGATGAGGCCCTAAACTATGTTGTTTAAGAAGCCCCATAATATTATCAAAAATGTGTATTAGTAAAATTTAATTTAGTGTTTTATTATTTATTTTTATTTAATTTATTTTTTAAAATGTATGTATTATCCACCTTTCTCACTGAAATCCAAGGTGGATTACACAGTAAAAGTGAGTGAAATACAATACAATCAACAGGCAAGACATTCACGGAGCAGGTACAATAATGAACAATAGTTAATACATTCAGTGAAAACAGATACAATATGGCCCAGTAGCAGAAAATTTGAAGATAAGCATGAACAACTCATAACTAATTTACATGACATGTTAAGCAATGTGGAAACTCCCTAGTGGCACATATCTGCATCAGCACACAGTATCCAATAGTCCCTGTCCCTACCAAGACATCCCTCTGAACTATTTCTTATGACACAGTCCTACAGTCTGGGTATAAAGCCCTCCTGAATAATTCCGTTTTGCATAATTTGAGGAAAGCCAGGAGAGTGGGAGCTTTCCTAACCTCTCCAGGCAGGCCAGTCCATAAAGTGGGGGCCACACAGAGAAAGCACATGTGCGGGCAGCTGTTGATTTTGCCCAACTGCAGAGTGGTATCTGTAGAAGGCCCTGTTTGGATGAGCGAAGCTGCCATGGCAGAACATAAGAGGAGACATGGTCACACAGATATGAGGGGCCAAGGCCATGAAAGGCTTTGAATATGATAGTTATAATCTTGAATTGAGCCTGGTAACTGATGGAAAGCCAATGGAGTGACTGCAAAATGAGAGTGATATGCATGCTCCTTCCAGTTCCTGAGAGCAAATGAACTACAGTGTTCTGCCCCAGGTGGATTCCCTGAGTTAGCTAGGTCTAGTATAACCCTTGGGCCCTTAACTGAGTCAGCCAGGGTCAATTGAACCCCATCAAAGGTTGGAAGCACAGTATCCTTCAAGATATCTGCTTTTCCAACCAGCATCACTACTATCTTGTCTGGGTTCAGTTTCAATTTTTTAGGTTTCAGCCGTTTCACCTAAGATCTCTACTGCAGCCCATGATGATTAGGATAGTGAGATATAGAGCTGGGTGTCATCTGCATATTGATGGCATCCAGTTCCATAGCTACGGATGAGTTCTCCTAAAGGCTTTACACAGAGGTTGAATACTATAGGGGATAATAGTGCACCTTGTGGAACCCCATAAGACAATTCCCATTCTGGTCTCCAATAGCAACCTTTTGAGTCCATCCCATAAGGAACTATTTACACTAGTCCAAGGCACATACCCTGATATCTGCTTCTTCCTCGAAACATGTCAGCAGGATGCTGTGATCTACTGTATCGAAGGCTGCAGATAGATCCAGGAGGAGCAACAAAGAAGCATGGCCTTTGTCTACATTCAAGCAGAGGTCATCAACTAGAGCCACCAGAGCAATCTCCATCCCATAGCCTGGCCTAAAACCAGAATCTGAGCCTCTGAGAGCTAAGCTACAAGAGAGAAATTGCATGAGGAAGAGCACGTGGAGTTGCAATGTTAGCCAGGAAGCTGAATTTCAAAAGAGATTGGAAGGCTTTGTCAATTTCCCATCTCTGCAGAGCCAGGGAGATCCCTGCTCAGAAGGTTTGTTTATTTCCTCTTCACCTCTTAGAAGGGGGTTGGGGTCAAAATGACAGAGTCTTCTCGAGGCAAAGAGAAAATTAACAAACCCTCTGAGCAGCCATCTCCTTGGCTCTGTAGAGAGGGAAAATTGACAAAGCCTTCCGATCTCTGTTAAAACTCATCTTCTCGGCTAACATTGCGACTCCCTTCACATGCTCCTCCCAGTATAATTCATCTCTTGTAGCTTGGCTCTCAGTGGTAGCTTTCTTCGTCTGTGTGTAAATTCAGCAGGGAGCAGAACAATGTCACACATCACAATGATATCCCAGGAACTGGTCAGTGGGTGATCACGACACTCAAGCAATCACTAACAAGCTAGACATCATTGTAAGAGCAGACGGAACATTGGGCATCATAGAAAACCTTGTTTTAAGTCCCATTCAGCTATGTATGGCATTTGAGTACATCGTAGCCTAATTTACTTCATAGTTTATAGTTGGAGAAAATAGAATAACCACAAAGAGTCCAGTAGCACCTTTAAGACTAACCAATTTTATTGTAGCATAAGCTTTCGAGAATCAAGTTCTCTTCGTCAGATGCATGGTACAGAAACTGGTCAAATATAGAAGAGGAGGGGGGACATTTACTAGCAAAGGAATGTTTTGGTTGCACCCTCCCTCTCCCCCCGTAACTGCATCTTCTCTCTCCTCCCCTCCTCCCCCCTCCTCTTCTATATTTGACCAGTTTCTGTACCATGCATCTGAGGAAGAGAACTTGATTCTCGAAAGCTTATGCTATAATAAAATTGGTTAGTCTTAAAGGTGCTACTGGACTCTTTTTGATTTTGCTACTACAGACTACACGGCTAACTCCTCTGGATCTAGAATAACCACATTAATCAATGTATGCTCCCTGGTGGAGTGCAGATGAACTAAATATGTTTGTGGAGATTTTTTTTAAACTTCTTTTTTCAGTGTCAAGATACCGCTTGTGTGCCAGGAATATCCAATTTCACCATAATAAAAGCCAAGAACAACTTGGATTTTAAGAAAAAAAATCACAATTGTTGCGTTAAAAAAATATCATTGTCTAGAAAGGTCCTAAAGGTTAAATGTTCTGTATAACTAAATGAAAGGAAAGGGAGGCATTTCTCACACAGCCAGACTGTAATGGGTTGGATAGGAGGTGGAAGTATTTTATAGCATTCCATCCAACATTTTTATTCCTGACAGGATAGGGAGGGGAAAGGAATCCTGAAAAAACACAGATTTAGTTTATGATTTGAAGGTAAAAGACCTAAACTTTTAAATCAGAGGCGGAATCTGTGTTTGAGGCAAATCTGGCGCTCGTGCAGTTTGACCTGCCTGTTGCCTATGATTGGTAATAATGAGGAGATCCATCCCAGAGTCTTTTGCATGCTGACCTGTATCATTTTGATAAGCATGTTGTACCTCTATTTTCCTGCACACCTAGGGTTGCCCAGCTGCCTCAAGATGGTAGCTGGAGATTTCCCAGAATTACAACTGATCTCAAGAAAATGCCCCTTTGGAGGGAGGACTCTGGCATTATACCTTGCTGAGGCCCGTCCCCAAACCCTGCCCTCTCCAGACTCTACCTCTAAAATCTTCAGGAAATTCCCGGCCCAGAGCTGGCAGCCCTACTGCATACTAATGCAGGAGCAACTATTGTCTTTCTTAAGAATGACTGTTTCTCTTGAAAAATGGGAGAAATCTTTCTGTTGAGAAAGACAATGGGTCAAACATTCACAAAAGCTCAAACAACTATTCAAATTATTATTTATATGTAAATGTTGCCACAAGGCATACTGGAAATACAGTTTAAATTAGAATGGTCAGCTGTGCCAGTCTGATGTGAGTCAATCACTGGATCTAATTGGTTTGGCACAAAACAACATGAATGCCTTTTGAACAGATTTCCATCAGGTACTTGTGAAACTGCATATAAATTTGCAAAACTGCATGAGGTATTTGCAAAATTTCACATCTAAAGAGATCAGCACCACAGCCATTAATGTCACTAAATACTACTTTAAATGAACATCAAATGGTAGAGCTTAAAAGAAACACACAATCTTTATTTATGACTAATCTAAATGTTGATTTAAATGATTACCTGCTGAGAGTCTCTCTACACAAGACAACAGACATGTGAAGAACATGTGTCAGGAGATGCAATGGTAGCCGGGAAGGATAGTTTAAAAAGACAGAGCTGGTGGTAAGACAAAGGTTTGCTATACACTGGAGATGTGTGGAGGGGCTATGAAATGCCAGAAGGGAAACCTCAAGCCATTATAACCTCTCCAGGTCCAAGCCCAACTCTAGAAGGCAGCTCCAGCCTATTTTCATTCCTCACTGCCCCTTTGGTTGCGATCCTACACAGTTTCAGAGCGGAGAGGTGAAATTGACAGACCCTTGGGGGAGGCGAAGATGAAATTAACAAACCCTCTGAGAAGTGATCTCCGCAGGCTCTATCTAAAAACGATGCTTCCTGGCTACCATTGCATCTCCTTACACTTGAGGAACACGCACTGAGGCATCTCATGTAGAGAGACTCTGAGTCAATCAGCAGCACAGTGCAGGGTGGGGGAGAAGTCCTGCATGAGAATGCATATGCACAAAAAGCTAATTGTGTTGTACTGAATCATTAAGAAGGAATAACTGAAGCAACCTGCTGAACAGCGACAAATGTTTAATTTAATGTTTGTGGGGAAGGCCTCACCACCTAATAGAAGAGCCAAGCATATGTCTGTTTGGCACAGAAAGGTTTCAAATACCACTATATGAACATTGCAAGTAAGCCCGGTATATTTCATTAATACATCAGTTTTTAGGATCTGTAACTAAGAAAGATAATCATAATAATAACATTTGATTTATATACCGCCCTTCAGGACAACTTAATGCCCACTCAGAGCAGTTTACAAAGTATGTCATTATTATCCCCACAACATATACCCTGTGAGGTGGGTGGGGCTGAGAATGCTCCAGAGAACTGTGACTAGCCCACGGTCACTCAGCTGGCTTCAAGTGGAGGAGTAGGGAATCAAACCTGGCTCTCCAGATTAGATTCCCGTGCTCTTAACCACTACACCAAACTGGCAGAGGATGTCAGTGATGGAGCTGAAGTGGTTTAATCGTACACAAAGCCATGCAGCAGGTATACTGGAATAAGTGATCTGATGTACAGATTGTGCCTCAGAATCCAACAGGGAACTTGCAGATTGTCTTGGGATATTCTCTCCCAGGTTGGGCAGGGAAAAGTCATGTCTACAATATCCTGAAATAGGCAATGGCTTACTTGAACCATTAATGTATGCAGAGATTATTGTAAAATGTTAGACACAAAAGCCCATTTCTGCAGTAAAGGTTCCTATGATCTTTAACTGGGCTCTGAAATTACTTTTCAGCATCATCATTTGTTTACATTAGAAGCCATATATTTGTAAGTACTGAGCATCACATACAAGTCATCTTACTATATAATTGAGTGTGTTTCAGACAACTTACTTTATACCCTGGTGCACCACCAGAGGGTGCTGCAATGGAGGGAAGCCTAAGCAACACACCATGTCCTTCCAGAGAATGTGCCATGGTGGGAAGCCCAGACCAGGTGCAGGATGGGAGCAGGAGGCAATGCCCACCCCCACCTTCACCCAGCTGATATTAGGAGTGGAGCAAGTGGCAATGCTCACCCCCTGCCTTCACCCAGCTGGTAATAGGAGTGGAGCAGGTGGCAATGCTTACTTCCACCTTAACACAGCTTGTATTAGGAGCAGAGCAGGTGCCAATGCCCACCCCCTCACCTTAACCCAGTTGGTATTAGGATCAGAGCAGGTGGCAATGCCCACCCCCACCTTAACACAGTTGGTATTAGGAGCAGAGCAGGTGGCAATGCCATCTACCCACCATAACCCAGCTGGTATTAGGAGTGGAGCAGGAAGCAATGCCCAACCCCACCTTAACCCAGCTGGTATCAGCAGCAGAGCAGGTGGCAATGCCCGCACCCCTTTGAACCAGTTGGGATCAGGAGCAGAGCAGTTGGTAATGCCCGCACCCCACTTTAACCCAGCTGGTATTAGGAGCGAAGCAGGTGGCAATGCCCACCCCTGCGTTAACCCAGCTGGAATTAGGAGCGGAGAAGTTGGCAATGCCTAACCACCGCCTTATCCCAGTTGCTAGCAGCAGTGGAGCAGGTGGCAATGCCTGCACCCCTTTGAACCAGTTAAGATCAGGAGCGGAGCAGTTGACAATGCCCACCCCCCGCCTTAACCCGCTGGTATTAGGAGTGGAGCAGGTGGCAATGCCCACCCCCACCTTAACCCAGCTGGTAATACGAGCAGAGCAGATGGCAATGCCCACCCCCATCTTAACCCAGCAGGTATTAGTGGCAGAGAAGGTGGCAATGCCCCCCTCCCCACACACCATCACCCATTTGGGATCAGGATTGGAGCAGATGGTAATGCCCACCTCACGCCTTCACCTGGCTGGGATCAGGAGCAGAGCAGGAGGCCATGCCCTTCTTCCCTTCACCGAGCTGGGATAAGAAGCAGCTCAGGAGGCAATTCTCATCCTCTTCATCCTACCAGATTAAGCCACTGAGCAGGCAGAAATGCCCACCCTGTCTTCACCCTGATGGAGTCAGGGGCCAAGCATGCAGCAATGCCTGCCACCCCTTTAACCTGCTGGAATCAGGAGCAGAGCAGGTAGTAAAGCCTGCCGCCCACCTTCACCTGTCAATATCAGGTACGGAGCAGAAGACAATGCCCACCCCCCCCCTTCACTGAGCCGTATTCAGGTGCAGAACAGGAGGCAATGCCCCCCTTTACTCAGCATGGGAGCAGGTGGCAATGCCCAGCAGGGAGCAGGTGGCAATGGCCATCCCCTTCACCCAGCTGGGATCAGGCTTGGAGCAGATGGCAATGACTGCCCCCCTTCACCAAGCCATAGTCAGGTGCAGAACAGGAGGTAATGCCCCCCCCCTTTACCCAGCATGTATCAGGCATGTATCCAGTAGTAAACCCCTTCACATGGCCGAGATCAGGCAGATCAAGCATGGAGCAGATGACAATGCCCACCCCCCTCCTTCACCAGCTGGAATCAGTGATGGAGGAGGAGTGAATGCCTGCCTGTCCGCCCTTCCCTTTCTAGAGCCCGTTGTATTTTTTTCATACAATGGCTTTGTTTCTAGTAGAAGTAATATTCCTGAAGTGTATAATCTCTGAAGTCTCAGTGTTGAAACACTAAATTCTTGTTTGTCTAAATTTCAGCATGTCAGGCCAAATGATGCCAATCTTGAGACATATTTGTATAAATTAACATGGATGAATTTGGTATCCAAGGTTACATATGTGATCTAAGCACTGCTGACATCAGTGGTGCCCAAGGATACCTATCTGGCAGCATCGGCCTAAGGTTACGTGGGTTCTCAAAGCTAAATGAACAAAACTTTCTTCCCGACAATAATGTTACAGAACTGAATGTGCAGAGCTCAGTCAAAGAATGGTGATCAGGATGTCACCTCACACTCCCTCATAATGTTTTGGTAGATATGTCCAAATGGTGTCTTACCTATGCATTGTTTAATTTGTTAAATTCATAAGCTTCCTTTCTTCCCCCAAGGAACTTGTAAAGTATATAAAATATTATAAATACCATTTTAAAAAATCTGACACTGCAATATCCAGCTAGGAGTATCACAAGTGTCCCAGGACCCAAGGAAAAATAACTTGACACTTTTCCCCGGGACCTTTTCTCATATCATTATAGAAACAGGCTGCTTGTAGGGATTGTGTTAGATCTACTATGGCACTTGTCAGTCACGTGCATTGAAAAAGGAACCGGAAAGAAATGAAGCATCATATGAGTATGGAATGTGCAGAATAGAAACTCTGAAACAGCCAGCTGAAGAAATCCATCTGATCCATAAAGATGGAAATGGTTAGTTGTGTCTTGGAGAACTGTGAAATTTCAAGAGCTAAAATAGATAGGCTCCCATCCCACAGGGGAAGTGACAGTAAAAAAATCTCAGTAGTCGTACAAAGAAAGCCTAGCTTGTAGAAAATGTTAACTCTGTGGGGTGGTTGGTCACATAACATCAGAAGCATAGCTCTAATCTTCTTTTAGGCATGGTCTACACATGCAGTAGAATGACATGGGGGACTTTTGAGACTGTAAATGGACTCACTTATTTCAGACTCTGAGGGAGGGGGAGGAAGGTCACATGTTTAGTGTTCCCCATGTGAAAAAACTCTGTTGTGACTGATGCACTATTTAAAAGCCTGGAAGTGCCGAAGGACTGCGAAGGGTTAATCCCTCACATGCACAAGGACCTTTGAGTGACAGGATACTCTAAGGAATCTGATTGGGTAGCATGAGCTGGAAAGAGGAGAGTCTTTTTTCAGCCTTAGCTGAGAGGAATCCAGTATGAATAGTTGGGAGAGGAAGTCCTAATGGAGAACAGTTTAACACTGACAGAAGATCTTGGGAAAAGTTGGCAAGGAAGTTTGGGATTTAGGTGCAGACTCCCATTCCAGCCAAAGAAAAGGATCACTCTTTAAGGAGAGGAGACTTTCCCTACTCAGTTAAACACAGAGGTAGCTCTGGAGAGTGGAGACATCCCTGGTCGAGTGTGGTTGGAAACTGCCTTTGGAGACCTTAAGATTTGTGGGTCCTTAGGTCAGCGGATAGGAAAGCCTACCCTGATCGAAAGGGCACTCTGCTCCCCTCTCCTCGTAAATGCTTAACAATGCAACGTGCAGTTTCAGCCGGCCCTGTCAGTAACTGGTTAACTGGATGCCAGCACAGATAAACATTATTTTCCTTGGTCATCAGTCCTTGTGTATGCATGATGTGCTTAAATAAAGGAGTCACTGCCTGGCTAGGGAGAGACTAGCGTTCGCAGACTGATGCTCAGAATCGCAACCCTGGCCGATTCCAGATGGCCAGAAATAGCGTTTTTTCCGCGGGAATAATCGCTTACCGTCCACGCGTGTATTTTCGCCTCCATTCGCTTTGTCTCGTCTCCATCCACTTTGTGCCATGCCGTCCCGCTTCCGGATGTTCGCACGGCCAACTGAGGGACCTGGGATTGGTTATTTCCTCCCCGCCACAACTGACGTCGGGGGCCTTCATTGGTTCACATCTCAGGGTTTTTTTGGTCTTTTTTCTTGTTTTGCACAAATGTGCAAATGCGCATGTGTGTGAAAACGCGGCATCGACGATGCTCTCGATGATTGGTCGGGAGCGTCTCGCGAGGTACATTGGTTGATGATGTGGCCCCTCTCAGCCATCTGCCTCGAGATTGTTTGGAAGTAGTCCAGGTTCCTATGGGTGCTTCGGAGAGCTTCCTGTATCTTCTCCTCCCCCCAGAAGTGTAGCAGATCCATTATCTCTCTATGCCGCCAGGACACCCCCCGCTTCCCAGCCACTTCCCCTCCGCCTGCCATGCTGCTCCCGACAAGCCGATATTGCACGAGCACAAGCATGTGTGCCTGTGCCTGCGTGCTGTGATTTCTCGGCAACCGAGATTGCCCCCCCCCAAACGCCCCTGCAATCGGCGCACAAGTCTGCAGAGCAAAGGTCAGCGATACGTCTCAGGGTTGGATTCTCTGAGGGTGACAAAATGGCGGCCACCTACCTGGAGATCCAGAGGGATCCTATGAGGCTCTTCTGACATTGCTGTGTTTGAACACTTACCTTACACTGACCATCCTATTGGCATCACCACACATTTGGAGTGTGAGGACACGAGGAAGAATCATTCCAAGAACTGTCATTACTCCAGCAAATTTGTATAGGAAGTTATAGAATTATCATTGTCTCTTTGCAGCTATTATGGGACATATGTGTGTATTTATGTAATTGTATATGTACACATTGTAAATATTTGACTGATTGTATATCTTTTATTCACATGGTGAGCAAGACACGAATAATAAGATTTTGAGTAAATAATTTATTGATTTATTGGGTTCCTAGGGCATCTTGCCCTTGGTGGTAATTGGCTTTGTTGGGACCCTTTTCTCTTTTTGTGGCTGTTGGCCAATAGTAAAGCCTCAAGTGCGCATTTCAGGAGGGCCACACCAATGCAATTGCGCACATGCGGAAAATGGATCGGAAAAAAACTTGGCCACGTGTCCTGATGCTGATTATGCATCTGTGCGCATTTGTGCAGTTCTATGTTCACGCAAATGGCGCCTGGTTTTGTTTGTTTTTTTTAAATGGCGATATTGTGGCCGGCCACCCAGCAAAGGTCTGGAAAGGGGAGTGCCTCTCCACCGCGACGAATCGTCATGAAGTGGCCAAACCTGCCATACCATGTTCACACCGTCCGCTTTTATAGCGCGACCGAGCGCCATGGACCGCAGGTAAGCTGGGACGGGAAATTGCGGGTTTTTACGAGTGCTGTCACTTGAAAAGCGAAAGCACTCGCTTTATTTGTGCCCGTCTGGAATCGGCTCCTGTGTCGTGTCATTCCTACAAAGATTCAGTTAACAAAAAAACGGAAGGAAAGCACTGGTGTTGGAAGAGTAGGGAGTTCGGGGACTAGAAAGTGGGTACCTGCATTCTTAAACCCAAAAGAGAAAGAAAATCCTGAAAAAAAGTGTACTAGAGTGTTTGGGGAAAACACGGGAACAAACGCCTCTAACTATAAGAATTTGGCAGCCCAATCCTAAGGGAGGGGGTGGAAAGTTACTTTTGAATGTTAAAATATCTTGTTGCTATTTCTTCTGTTTAAGGACTAAGAAGAGGAAAAGAGGAGAAGGGAACATCATCTTTTTCAAATTAAAAGTAGCACATCAGGAAGAAAGTTTATACATGATGTGCTAATTTTCTTACTAATCTAGAGGAATTTTAAAAAATATAATCTCTTTCTTGCATTCTGAAATGGCCCATTTTACTATATCAGCACTTTCCCACCTCATTACTTCCTCTACATGTGTAGATCAAGCCTTAAGAAGCAATCTCACATTTACCACCCCCCCACCCAAAAGCTGTGAATTAGCTAATTTTAAAATTAAAGTTGCATTAAGAAACAGCATTGTTATTTTATCCCTTTTTTTGTTTAGGCATCCTTAGTTTTATTTTTCCTTCAGTAAAAACTTGTATACATGCCTAGCTTGATGCAATATAGAAAACTAGAAACAAAGCCAGTTGTATGAAAAAAAAATACAACGGGCTCTAGAACGGGGAGGGCGGACAGGCAGGCATTCACTTCTCCTCCATCACTGATTCCAGCTGGTGAAGGAGGGGGGGTGGGCATTGTCATCTGCTCCATGCTTGATCTGCCTGATCTCGGCCATGTGAAGGGGTTTACTACTGGATACATGCCTGATACATGCCGGGTAAAGGGGGGGCATTACCTTCTGTTCTGCACCTGACTATGGCTTGGTGAAGGGGGGCAGTCATTGCCATCTGCTCCAAGCCTGATCCCAGCTGGGTGAAGGGAATGGCCATTGCCACCTGCTCCCTGCTGGGCATTGCCACCTGCTCCCATGCTGAGTAAAGGGGGGGCATTGCCTCCTGTTCTGCACCTGAATACGGCTCAGTGAAGGAGGGTGGGCATTGCCTTCTGCTCCGTGCCTGATATTGACAGGTGAAGGTGGGCGGCAGGCTTTACTACCTGCTCTGCTCCTGATTCCAGCTGGGTGAAGCAGGTGTGGGCATTGCCACCTGCTCTGCTCCTGATTCCAGCAGGTTAAAGGGGTGGCAGGCATTGCTGCATGCTTGACCCCTGACTCCATCAGGGTGAAGACAGGGTGGGCATTTCCGCCTGCTCATTAGCTTAATCTGGTAGGTTGAAGAGGATGAGAATTGCCTCCTGCGCTGCTTCTTATCCCAGCTCGGTGAAGGGAAGAAGGGCATGGCCTCCTGCTCTGCTCCTGATCCCAGCCAGGTGAAGGCGTGAGGTGGGCATTACCATCTGCTCCAATCCTGATCCCAAATGGGTGATGGTGTGTGGGGAGGGGGGCATTGCCACCTTCTCTGCCACTAATACCTGCTGGGTTAAGATGGGGGTGGGCATTGCCATCTGCTCTGCTCGTATTACCAGCTGGGTTAAGGTGGGGGTGGGCATTGCCACCTGCTCCACTCCTAATACCAGCGGGTTAAGGCGGGGGGTGGGCATTACCAACTGCTCCGCTCCTGATCTTAACTGGTTCAAAGGGGTGCAGGCATTGCCACCTGCTCCACTGCTGCTAGCAGCTGGGATAAGGCAGTGGTTAGGCATTGCCAACTTCTCCGCTCCTAATTCCAGCTGAGTTAACGCAGGGGTGGGCATTGCCACCTGCTTCGCTCCTAATACCAGCTTCGTTAAGGTGGGGGTGGGCATTCCCACCTGCTCTGCTCCTAATACCAGCTGGGTTAAAGTGGGGTGCAGGCATTACCAACTGCTCTGCTCCTGATCCCAACTGGTTCAAAGGGGTGCGGGCATTGCCACCTGCTCTGATGCTGATACCAGCTAGGTTAAGGTGGGGTTGGGCATTGCTTCCTGCTCCACTCCTAATACCAGCTGGGTTATGGTGGGTAGATGGCATTGCCACCTGCTCTGCTCCTAATACCAACTGTGTTAAGGTAGGGGTGGGCATTGCCACCTGCTCTGATCCTAATACCAACTGGGTTAAGGTGAGGGGGTGGGCATTGCCACCTGCTCTGCTCCTAATACCAGCTGTGTTAAGGTGGAAGTAAGCATTGCCACCTGCTCCACTCCTATTACCAGCTGGGTGAAGGCAGGAGGTGAGCATTGCCACTTGCTCCACTCCTAATATCAGCTGGGCGAAGGTGGGGGTGGGCATTTCCTCCTGCACCTGGTCTGGGCTTCCCACCATGGCACATTCTCTGGAAGGACATGGTGTGTTGCTTAGGCTTCCCTCCATTGCAGCACCCTCTGGTGGTGCAACAGGGTATAAAGTGAATTGTCTGAAACACACTCAGTTATATATTTAGATAAAATCTAGTAGTTCATTTGTACTTTCTGATGTACTACGTCATATTAACAATAGATTTTCATAACCACAATACTTGTATAACTTAATATTCTTTCAGTATACTGGAAAAGATACAGTAGCCTGCCTGGTGTATGAAATATAATACTAAGATGAGGTTCTTGTCATATTTTGTAGGAGTTTTCCAGGAAGGGAGGAATTTTACATTTGATGGCCCTTTGTTTTCAGGTTCTGCAACCCCTATTCAGATACTTTCCATAAGAGCCTGCAAATTCTGGTGTTTGAGAAGTAGTTTTAGAAATACTTCTAAACTCATGTGGTTTGTATAGGAGTGAGGGAAGCCAGTTTTTCAAAATACCTCAGCTCTTGTTTTCCAAAATGTTGAGGTCATCTGGAAAGCTGGCCTTGGGCAACACAATAACTGCTGCATGTTTGGCTCACTGAAGTCTCACCAATTTTTTCATACCTTAAACTGCAATCCATGCATACTTACTTAGGAGTAAGCTCAGCAGAACCCTATGGGGTATAGTTTGGAGTAAATGTGTGCACAACTGAGCGGTACTTCACTGTAATCTTTTGGATGCTCTGTTAACCTAAAATTATACCCTTCATTCCCCTACCATGATCTGTTGCACTTGCTGCACTTGAGTACTGGAATGTCCTACCTCTTCACCTCCAGCCAGGTTCTTCTTTTGTACTTATTAAAAACTCGTTTGTTTGTTCTAGCAGCATCCAGCTGAGCTCTCTTCTCCATGTGCCCCACTGCCCTGTTTGTAAGCCTGCTCACACCAGATAAAGGAAACAACCCCTTTAAACAACAAGCATGTTATCTGCTGGGCTGTAGAAAGTGGAGTATTCTGACCAAGTCACTTTCAGACATACTGACTTTCCACACAGTCAATTTCTGGCAATTCTGATTCCATTCTGCTTCACTCAATCTCCAGCTTTCCACATAAGGAAAGGAGGCAAGAGATGCAGAACTGACATTTCCCTGGCTTTCTCTGGACTTTTTCAATGCATACATACAGCGACCTTTTTTTTGAAACCCCTGTTGAATTGCCGCTGCTGCGTTTTCTGTGTTTGTGGAAGTCTCCCTAACTGCATCTCCCCCCCTTTCCTTTCCATGGGTGCTGATTGGTTGGCCACATGGTGGAAACCACTTCCTCCCTCCCCAGCTGTGCGCTCAGAAAGAGCTGCTTCAAATCAGTTCCTCCCTGACTGTGGGCATACTTCCTTTTGGGTTTTTTTCTTCCCTTAAGCCAGGGACTGTTTGTAATGGGCACCAGAAGTGGCTGCTGCAAATCGATCCCCCCACCTTCTGTGCAAGCACATCTCCAGCCCCCCCACCAAAGGGCGGCTTCAAACAAACATCTCAAGAACACAAACACCAAATGGCCTTGCAGCACGTGCTTTAAAGTGTGCCATGTGGTAAGCATTATTCATCTCAAGAAAGCAGACACCAAATCGCCTTGCAGGCAGAAGCCAAGCCGATTCAGCGCCAATAAACATGAGTGCACAGCAGCGCTGGCTTTAAAGTGTGCCATGCAGAATCACTCATAGAAGCATAGTATAGAATCCTAGAATCAAAGGGTTGGAAGGGACCTCTAGGATCATCTAGTCCAACCCCCTGCACAATGCAGGAAATTCACAAATACTCCCCCCCCCGAGAACTCTTTATTTACTTCATTTATACCCCACCTTTCTCCCCAGTGGGGACCCAAAGTGGCTTACATCAGTCTTTTTTCTTCTAGTTTATCCTCACAACCACCCGGAGAGATAGGTTAGGCTCAGAATGACATCCAGCAAGTTTCCACAGCAGAATGGGGATTCAAACCTGGCTCTCCCAGATCTCAGTCCAACACTCTAACTACTGCTATTAATACTTTTAACATCTGGAAAGACTAGCTCTGAGTTCTTTGGAAGTTCTGGTTTAGTAATTCAAATTGTAGCTACCTCCTGACATACACTTCTGAAAATATAAAGAACAATCCAGAGAAGTTACTCATGTTTACATCCCACTGAAACCAACAATTGACTCAAGTCCACTTGATTTTGGTTTGCTTGTCATTGCTTGCTTTGGACATTTCCCTCAGCCACACGGCACCTGGATTCCCTGTCCCTATCTTCCCTTCCTCCTATGATCTCTTCAACCTGTCCCAGAAGCTATTCCTCTCCCAAGGCCAATGTGAGGCTTACTTCCAGCAAAATAGACACAATTCCCTTCTGTCAAGCTCTGCTGCCAATGTTTTGATGTTTTTGCTAGAATATTTGTGAACATTTCATGCTACCACACCAGCCTAGCTAACCGTTGCCAAAGGTTTCATTGCCATGAGTGTAATGCAATGTAGCACGAGTCTCCTGCAAAACCCACGATGGTACACAATGTTAATATGAACTATTCCGCCATGAAACTCATCCCGTTACCTTTTTCTACAGCAACAAATATTAAATTCCATTCAGTGCAGAAAAAAGTACTTTTAACAAACATTCAGCCTATTTAGCCTTGGGGAAAAAACACAAGGCGCTACAGGAGAGGCAGATACTAAAGCATGGATAGGACACTATAATTAGTCAGTGAAACATGTTAGTGGAGGAAAGCTGTAAAAATACAGATGGTCCAGGTGGGGCTGATCTCAATCAATCAAACAACAAGAATAACAATAATCCTTGTAAAAAGGAAGAGGTGTGAAACAGAGAGAGACTGTGCAAGGAAGAGTCATACTGCTAGACACTAACAGTCAATGTGTGTATTTTATTTTGTTAAGAAATCAATGGCTCTATTAAGCTCAGTTCCTCTGTAACACTGTGAAAGTGGGATCATTTTGAGTTCAACTTTCCATCAAATGCTTCTCCCTGTAGCATAATTTCACAGAGAATTAGGCTGAGAGACACTATCAGATGTGTGCATGCACATCTGCTGAGAACTGATACTTGTCTAACAAAAATGTTTTACTTTCCTGGAAATTTCTCAGATATGTTTCATGCAGAATTTGAACTCCAGTCCCAGGTCTTATCCATTTTGTTCATGGTATGGAATTTTTTTTTTTAATTTCAACAACTTTTATTAATTATAGAATGGAGACAATAACAATAAACATTAAATAGCAAATATATGGAGTAATATAGTGGTTATACAAGATTGCAGGTTTCAAAGAAAAACATTTAAAACACTTGTTTACTGTAATTTGTAGTTCACACACCACACAAAAAAATTCACAATATATTGGTATAGATAGTTTAGTTTGTAATGCTAGACTTTCAATATATCTTGATAAAGATGGTTGGGAGGGAGTGTTTTGGTTTTGTTGATAAAATCTAAGAAAGACCATCATTTTTCATAATAGTTAGATGTAGAGGAATTAGCCGATAAATTGTCTGTTATTTTATCTATAATGAGCTGGTCCCACACTCTGGAGTACCAGTGGTTCAAGGATGGTGGAGACTGATTTTTCCAAAAATATGCTATTGATGATTTTGCTATAGCAAGTAGGTTATTAATTAAATCTCGTTGAGGTGTTGGCACATTTACCCGTTGCCATAGATTTAAAAAAATTAATTGAGGCTCTAAGGGTATGTCGTAGTTTGTTATTAATTTTATTTGCTTTAAAATCTCCTCCCAGAATGTTTTGATTTTAGGGCACTGCCACCAAAGGTGGGCAAACGTGCCTATTTTTCTGCATTTTTTCCAACACATGGGTGAATATTTTGATGTGATCACAGATAGCTTTTGGGCGGTTAGGTACCAATGTGTTAGAATTTTAAATGATTGTAATTTTATATTTATTGCTTTTGAGTTTAGAGTGGGGGATGACCAAATTTCTTTCCATTGATTTTGAGAGATTTGCACATCACAATCCTGCTGCCACTTTTTTTGATATGCATATTGTTTTGGCTAATGAAGCTGTATAATAATTTTATATATTTTTGAGATCAGCCCTCTTTTATGGTGAGTATTCATGTCTAAGAGTTCTTCAAAGTGTGTTTTTGGAACCAACGTTATGTCTTTGAGGTGTATTTTGTTTACCATGTTGGTCAGTTGTAGGTATGTAAGCCAGGGGATGGTAGTGTTCAATTTCTTTTCTAAATCAGTTTTTGTTACAAGGCCCATGTTTGATGTTATATCTAAAAGGCATATGTTTTTTAAGAATGTCCATTGCTTACTATTTAAAAAGTTACAGCCTGGTGGAAACCATTCTTGAAAAAGAATAGTTGAGTACCGTGACAATGGTGGGAACAGTTTATCTTTGTAATGGTCCCATAATTTTAGTAGGCCTGTCCAAAATATGTTGTAGTCAGTTTGAATTGGTCTGAGACGCTTTTTGCACCATAATATTTCGTGGATTGACATAGGAGAGTGTAGTCTCTCTAATACCTATGACCAGATTGTCTCCTCCTTAGATCTTAGAATTTGTAGTATGATGGAAAGGTGGATTGAATGTGCATACAATTCAGTGTCTGGATATTTAAAGCCCCCGTTATGAGGACATTGTTGCAGTATGTGAAATGCAATTCTGGGTCATTTGTGATTCCATAAGAAGTTATTGAAAATTGTTTGCCATTGTCTCAGCATTTTTTGTGGTATTGATATAGGGATGGTGCAAAATAAAAAAAAAATTGGGGAAGTAAAAAAGATTTGATCAAGTGATATCTGGAATACCAGCTGTGCTGTTGTTTATCCCATGTTAAGATTAGTTTCTTTATCTCTTGAATTGTCTGTATATGGTTATATTTCAGTAGGTGGTCCAAATTAGTTGGGATGTTAGCTCCCAAATAAGGAAGATATTTAGTATTCCATTGGAATTTGAAGTTTGAAGAGAGCTTGGTTTTATTTGCTTAGGAGAGATTGATTGGCATAAGCATTGATTTTTGTATGTTGACCCTCAGGCCTGAGATGTGAAAATGCATCAAGAGTTTTTTGTAATTGTGGTAGTGATGTATCTGGTTGCGTGATGTATGTCAGACTGTGGCTTGCTAAAAGTTGCGACTCAGCCTGCCTCTTGCAATAAGACAAAAGTCCTTTGGTTTCAAAAGGCTTTACTGGAGATAAACAACCATTAGAGTACACATTCCAAGATACATGGATCTTAGCTGAACTAGGAAATTGTTACGAATGCCAAGCAAAGGATGAGGTACAGAATAAGCAGTTCCCTGCAGGCCCCAGCCTCCCCCACAGTTCTCAAAACAAACGGCCCGAGGGTGAGAAAGTGAAAATTTCTCAAGGGTGTCAGGAAGGCAAATGTATGTAGACACAACAATCCTCTTCTCTCTGTAAAGCTTCCAGCCGTAGGCTTCCCACCTGCAAAAGAAACACTTAATACACTGACAAGATTAAAATGGAGTCTCTTTGGCTTAAACACAATCAGAACCTGACATTGTAAAGAAGCAAACATGCTCAGCTTGTATGATTGAGATGCAATTTTGACGCCATGAATTTGTGGATTGTTTTGTATTTCGTTAGCTAAAGGTTCTAGTGCGATTGCAAATAAAAGTGGCAACAGTGGACACCCCTGTCTAGTTCCCCTTGTAAGATTTATTTCCAGCGATGATGTATTATTAACCTGTACTTTAGCTTTGGCTTGTGAATATATGACTTGAAGGGTATGGAAATCTTTTCATCAGCCATGGTCTCCCTCTAGAATGTCCAATATCAAAGAAACAAGAAATGAATGTTTTCTTTCGTTTCAGCTGAAACCAAATGAAAATTATCACAATTTTTATCATAATCCTTTTTTGCTTCTCTTGATATTTCTGGAATGATTCATGCAAATTTGTCTTAAAGTTTCTGTTTAAGTGAAATTTGGCACCTCTAAAATGAATCCTTGACATATAGTAAGTGAAATGAGTAAAATAAAAAGGGGTAACTTTGAAATGGAGGCTGATCTATTCCCTAGATTACTGCATTATTTTATTTCAACACAATAACTACAATTCTGCATGCTTTAAAACATCCCAGTTAACATGTTTATTTTAGACTTGTTAAACACCATGACAATGGAAGAAATATTTAATGTAAGAGAAATTCATTCTTCCTAATTTTTTTTAAAAAATATTAAGTATGATTATTATCTCTCTACAGTTATGTTTCCTTAGAAGACAACATATGTAATCAAGAGTGAGAGTAGACATGTTGGGAAACACTGGTTTCATTTGCGAGGAAAGGAAAAGTTGTGAGTTTGGCTGGGATTAAGATTACACTCTGGCTAACTGGAAAGAGGTCCTGAGAAACTGGAAAGAAAGGGAGTATAGAGATAAAGAGGCTGAGAAAGGGGGTCAGAATAGGGAATGCTGTGAAAAAGAAACCTGAAAGAAGAAAGGGTGAGAACTTGAGGAAAAGTGCAAACAGGTAATCAGAGAAGGGATTCTGAAGAAACTGCAGAGCACTGAAGATCAGGAAAGGCTATATGCAATGGATAATAAGAGTAGGCAACGTAAGTTAGGGAGCTGGATCGATAGTCATTAGCTAAAGGAAGTGGAGCTTAGCTGGTTGTGCTTAACTCTCCACTCAATTCCCAGTTCCATCTAAAAGATACTTGGGTATGAAGGGTTTTTTTAAAAAAAGATGGTACACAATGCTGAGCTACAACCCATCCTGGAAAATGATACCTCTCTCTCAGAAGCCCTGGGTGGAAGACCACTCCTTGCCTACAGACAGCCCCCCAACCTTAAACGACTTCTCACTTACAATCATGAATTGGCTAGCAGAGTCACCAGCACAGGTACCAGGCCCTGCAACAGACCCAGATGCCAGCTCTGCCCTTATATCTACCCAGGGAATACAATTACAGGACCCAATGGCATCAACTACACTGTCTCTGGCTCTTACAGCTGCTCATCCTCCAATGTGATATATGCCCTCGTGTGCCAACAATGTCCATCTGCTCTGTACATTGGACAAACCAGCCAACCTCTACGCAAAAGAATAAATGGACACAAATCTGACATTAGAAATGGCAACATCCAGAAACCAGTGGGAGAACACTTCAATCTACCAGGACATTCCATCAAAGACTTAAAGGTCACTGTAGTTCAACAGAAACCTTTCAAAAACAAATTCCAACGGAAGCTGCTGAATTGGAATTCATATGTAAATTTGACTCTGTCAAGCTGGGACTGAATAGGGACTATGAATGGTTATCTCATTATCAAAAGTAACTGATTTCCTTTACAGAAGCAAACTGATCTCCATATCAGAAGGAGCTGTTTGCATCTCCTCCTCCTTCCCCTCTCCCTCTCCATATCTGACCAGTTTCTTCTTGCCCTCCATGCATCTGACGAAGAGAACTGTGGTTCTCGAAAGGTTATGCTACAATAAAGTTGGTTAGTCTTAAAGGTGCTACTAGACTCTTTTTGATTTTGCTACTACAGACTAACACGGCTAACTCCTCTGGCACAATGCTGAACATTCACTTTACTCATTTTAATCTCCACTACTGTGTTATCCAAATAATCCTTATTACTTTTTAATACATTGGATTGCTGTGATAGCATTGAAGCATATGTAGAGGTACTAGAGCAGAGCACATTTCTGGAAACAAACTGACAATGGGATAATGAGGTAGAAACCACTCCTACACTGAAATGCAGCTGATATTACTGTCATCTCCTATTATTTTCTATTGCAATGTCCCTGATGAGTATGTCAAGGCACAGAGACCAAAAAATTCAGTGTCCCTGAAATCAGGTTTGCTTCATATGCTTCTGCCACAACAAACCTCCAGATTTTTCTATTCTTTAGGACACTCTGTACTTTTAACATAAAGGAGATGTGTTGATGTTATGGTACACATGCATTCTCTGGCAAAATATCAAAAGAAAATATCAGTTCAGCACCTGCATAAGATAATTTGGTGCCAGCCTGAGATAAGAAACTTGAGACGAGCACTAAAAACACACACCCGTTCTCACCTCTAAAACTACCAATTAGCATTAGGCACAATCTAATTAAAAACAGTTGTATTCATTAAATGGGACTTGCATATAGGCTTGCTAATTTCCAGGTAGGGCTCAAAACTCTCCTAGAATTACTATTAACCTATAGACTACAGAGATCAGTTCTCCTGGAGGAAATGGCAGTCCTGGAGTGTGGACTCAATGGCAACACATCCCTGCTGAGCTCTCCCCTTTCCAAACTTTGCCCTCCCCACACATTTCCTAATTTTTACTTGGCAACTCTACTTGCATAGGAGAGATTCCTAGTGGACTGTGCCCTATGGGTTCGGTCTTCCACTCTGCCATGGTTAGTGGCACCCAAAATCTGATTTCTGAGACGACCATCTCACTTTGCCTAATGGTAGAGCTGCCTCTGCACAGAACATATGAAACTGCATACCATACAACTATACAAAGTACAAAGCTATATCTTTGGTCTGTCAAGCTTCAGTATTATCTGCTCTAACAGTAGTGCTGCTATGGCAAAGAATCTCCTGCTGGCAGCCCTCCTTTCTTGTTCCTTCTCAGACCAGCAATGTACCAACACCAACCCCCGCCCAATCTGTGCCCCAACCCTCCTGCTGATTGCCAGGCTCTGATTGGCAGCAATCTCAGACTCATACAGTTGTCTGAACTAACTAACATCTCTCTCTCTCTCTCTCTCTCTCTCTCTCTCTCTCTCACACACACACACACACACACTCACTCACTCACTCACTCACCCAGGAGCCACGACTGAAAGTAAAGCAAGTTAAATCAAAGCAGTTTGCCCTTCTTTACACCAGCAGCCTGGCTTGCAAGCTCTCTCTCTCTCTCTCTCTCTCTCTCTCTCTCTCTCTCTCTCTCACTCACTCACTCACTCACTCAACATCCAAGACTGAAAGTAATGCAAATTAAATCAAAGCAGCTTACTCTTCTTTAGAAAGCCACCCCCAGCAACCCGGCTGCTGCCTCTGCTTCCTGCTGCTAAAGAGATGGGCAGCAGGGAGGCTGCCTTGAGGAAAAGGAATCACGTGGGCAGGGCCAAAACCCATGTGATCTCTGCTCAGAGCTACTGGAACGCCATTCCAGGCGTCCCCCCTCCAAATGAGCCCTGGACCTAGCAATCGGTGACTTGGCTTGCGTGCCCACAGAGAGGGCTCTGCGTGCCAGCTGTGGCATGCGTGCCATAGGTTCGCCATCACTGCCTTAAAAACTAAGATTTTTGATGGCAAAAGTTCACTTTTCCATATTAAAGGGGAAATAACTTTCTGATACAGCATACTTTCATAGAATCATAGAGTTCCAAGGGGCCTTACATCTAATCCAATCCCCTGCCCAATGCAGGAACAGCTGAAACATCCCCAACAACCAGCCGCTCCTTGAAGACTGCAAATGTGGGGGAAACCACCACATCCCTAGGCAACCAATTCCACTGCTGAATTACTATTAACATGAAGAAGTTTTTCCCAACATACAGCTGGTATCTTCCCTCCTGTAGTTTAAACCCACTATTGCAAGTCCTAGCATCTGTTGCCAACAAGAACAGCTCCCTTCCCTCCTCTAAGTGATAGCTTTTTAAATACTTATAGATGGCAATTATGTCTCTTCTCAAACTTCTCTTCTCCATACTAAACATTCCCAAGTCCCTCAGTCTTTTCTCATAGGGTGTGGTCTCCAGCCCCCTGATCTAGGGGTATGCGCCAGAAAAAAATTCAGGTTTCCCACTTCGGATTTACCCAAAGCGGGAAAAAGCTTCATAAACACCCAAAACCCTAAGCAGCAAGCCACTTCGGATTCAGGTATTTAAATCACTTTGGTATGCTCTGTAAAGATTCGGAGCATACTGAAGTGAGGGGGAAAGATTTGGAGCATACTAAAGAGAGGGGGGAAGCTTTGGATCAGCAGCCTGGCCAGGCAGCTGATCCAAGGGGACAGTAGCGCCTTTCCCTGCCACTTTGGAGTGACAGGGAAAGGAACATTTAAATGCCCTTTCCCTGTTGCTGTGAAGCAGCAAGGAAAGGGCATTTCCACCCCATCTTGGATCAGCTGCCTGGCCAGGCAGCTGATCCAAAGGGATGGTAGTTCCTTTCCCTGCTGCTTTGGAGTGACAGGGAAAGGAACATTTAAATGTTCTTTCCCTGTCACTGCGAAGCAGCAGGGAACGGGCATTTCCCCCCTCCTTTGATCAGTTGCTCGGCCAGGCAGCTGATCCAAGGGAGGGGAGTAAAATGCTTCTTTCCCCACCACTTCACAGCGGCGGGGAAAGGGCAATTAACCCCCTCCTTCAATCAGCTGCTTGGCGTGGATTTCCCCACCAAACAGCTGATCCCAGGGTTTTAATGCCCCTTTCCTTGCCGCTTTGCAGCGGTACAGAAGGGGCATTTAAACCCCAGCCAGCCCAGATCAGCTGCTTGGCAGGGATTTCCCCACCAAACAGCTGATCCTGGGGTTTAAATGCCCCTTTCTGTGCCACTTTGCAGTGGCCTGGAAAGGGGCATATAAACCCCAGCTGGCTTGAATCAGCTGCTTGGTGTGGATTTCCCCATCAAACAGCTGATCTCGGGATTTAAATTTCCCTTTCCCTGCTGCTTCACAGTGGCATGGAAAAGGGCATTTAAACCCCTTGACCTGAAACCTCCTGAAGTGATACATGGATCCAGAGGAGTTAGCCGTGTTAGTCTGTAGCAGCAAAATAGAAAAGAGTCCAGTAGCACCTTTAAGACTAACCAACTTTACTGTAGCATAAGCTTTCAAGAACCACAGTTCTCTTCGTCAGATGCATCATGTGATATGAATCACTTCAGGAAGCTTTGATTCGGGGTTTCTGATTTGGGCCCAGAATGCTGGGCCCAATTCAGAAATCCCAAATCTTTGCAACTCAGGTCCAATTTGGGTATTTTACCTGAAATGGAAACCCGAATCGCACATCCCTACCCTGATCATCCTGTTGTTCTCCTCTGTACCCATTTCAATTTGTCCACATACTTTTTGAAGTGAGGCCTCCAGAATTGCACACAATTCTCCACGTAGGGCCTGACCAATGCAGTATATAATGGGACAATGATATGCTGTGATTAGTATGTTATGCTTTTGTTAATAACTCCCCAAGCCTTTTTTTGCTGCAGACATTCAGACTTTGGCATCTTCACATAAACAAATCTTTGGTAGCAAAGCTGAGAACAATCTGCAGTTTGGAAAACCTATTCAGTAGGGATCAGTTGCAAATCTGATTTCATTTTTTTAAAAGAACTGTTTACTCTTATCTGCTAGATAGCACAAAAGCAGGGGCAAAATGGGGTACTTATAGAGCTGTTATGTTCATGCTCTCTGTCCCTTTCCCCCCTTTCTAAATGAGGATTTTTTAGGGCAATCAACTGCCACAGTGTTTAGACGAATGGCTTCTGAGGCATAAAGAAGAGACCTCTGCTAAAAATTAGAGGCTGCAAAGAACTTAAAGGCACAGCACAGAAAATTCCTTTGCACTAAACAGTTTTTTAAAATGGTCTCTCTCTCTTATTCCCCCCATTATATGATGAAAATCTTATCTGGCAATTGATCAGAAGAGGGAAAAGCTGGGCCGTTTCCAGATGGCTTACCTGAAGCCGCTCCATGCCGCAATGTTGTGGATCGTGCCGGCGGAAACGCGAAATATCGTGTTTTCTCGCGCGAGTTTTGCGTGACGTCGAGCAAAACTCATGCGAGAAAACGTGATATTTCGTGTTTTCCCCAGCTTGATCCACAACATTGTGGCATGGAGCGGCTTCAGGTAAGCCATCTGGAAACGGCCCTGGTCATGCCAATAAAAAACCAGCCAGTTGAAAGAACCATCCCTTACCCACCACCACCTTAACACTCCTGTATCTTTTGCCATGGGCCACACTCACATGTAAAATAATGACTACAGCTTCTGACACGGTTGTTCGTTAGCATTACAGTCAAAGCACAGGACTGGGAATAGTACACATGCTTTGGCTGGGACTGGTGTTCAGTATAAATATGGAGATCTATACTAAGAATAGCAATCTTTTTGCAAACAAATTCACAATTTTATGTAATTACGGGTATGAGTGAAAAGAAGATAAGTTCAGGACTGAAGCAGATGTTCTCATTCATATCTCCACAGATGCTTTCATTACTCAGCCTCTCTGCCCATCAACGTGTCCGCTGGAGAGGCCAGGTGGCCTCTACAAGCTAATGTTTCTTTATGGCATTTTTAGCCCCATAGCAGTTTCAGTGACATTTCTAAAAATAGTTAGTAGAAGAAAGTTTCTTCTACAGTATTGCCTTATAAAGCTTGAGAAAATGGTACCAACTTTACACTGAGACACATGACTGATAGATTTACTAATGCATGACCCAATGGCCATGACATTTCAAAAGAAACTACATACCATAAACCATAACACACAAGCCGTACATCAATTAAAAACCCATACACAATAAACCTGTGCATAATTAACATAATGCATGCCATGGTTACATTGGTCAGCCAAAAGAAAAAAATGGCATTGCTTCAAGATGGAAAAAAAGTCAATTAAAACCAGTGGAACACAGCCTTGATGCTGCCATCAAGTTTGCTCTAATGTTTAGATGAAAGCAGAACAAAAAATATCACACATCTAACAACTCAAGGCTTTTGGTTATCCAGAAGATGCACAAAATTGAGTAAAATGGGCCAAGAACTAATATTTTTGGATCCAAAGTCATCCATCTTGTTGTAGAATTCCAAACACAGAGAACTTTTCAGTTAATATCTTTCGATCACTGGAGAGGCCAATCTGGAACTTGCATGTGTGAGCGGGGCATCAGGCGTGACTTGGGTCACACCTTGTTTCCTAGAGTGAGCCTTCCATTAGGCATCTCTCCAACATGACACTATGTATATCCTGTTCCTAATTGTGGCTCAAAAGGCATAACATTACAGTTTGTGCTCCTTTCTCCCGCTCATTTATTCTATTATCTTCCTAGCATGCATTGTTTTCCTTCCTTGAATTCTCTTATATCAGTCTTTGTAACAAAATATAGAAACAAATGGGGGCTGGGCACAGGAAAAAATCACGCAAAAATTCCCCACTCCTCCACTTGAAGCCAGCTGGGTGACCTTGGGTCAGTCACAGTTCTCCAAAGCTCTCTCAGCCGCACCCACCTCACAGGGTGATTATTGTGGGGATAGTAATAACATACTTTGTAAACTGATCTAAATGGGTTTTAAGTTGTCCTGAAGGGTGGTATATAAATCAAATGCTATTATTATGAGAACCAGTTTGGTGTAGTGGTTAAGAGCGATGAGACTCTAATCTGGAGAACTGGGTTTGATTCCCCAGTCCTCCGCTTGAAGCCAGCTGGGTGACCTTGGGTCAGTCACAGCTCTCTGGAGCTCTCTCAGCCTCACCCAACTTATGGTGATTGTTGTGGGGATAATAATAACATACTTTGTAAACCGCTCTGAGTGGGTGTTAACTATTTGTCCTGAAGGGTGGTATATAAATTGAACGTTGTTGCTGCAAAGGAAATCTTTGATCCTGAACACAGTGAAAGTGCAAAGCACAGCACAAGTTTTCCTCTGACAACTTCATATGTTATATGTTACTTTGCCTCAAAGTTGACTCAGCAAAATTATTTCTAGGAACGAGGAGAGATTCCAGCTTTCACAAACTGATTCAGTCTTCAACTTGTCTCTGATAAGCTTGCCAGCAAGGGTGTTAAATAATGCCAAGTACAAAAGAGATGTTGCAAGATTGACACTTGAAACCATAAATCCTCATGTCCTCCAGGTATCCAGTTCAGTAAGCTATGCCAGAAAGGAAGACTTGCTGTAATGCCATTTTGGCTAACTATATTGCTTTGCAGAATTAGAATCTTAGAGTTTACCTTGTAAACTGTACTTTAAAAAAACAGCCTTTTTTAAAAAATAGAGCTTGTTCAGGATTGCATATTCATTACATGGAGACAGCAAAGACTTGCATGTGTGAGTGGGGCATCACACATAGAACAGCACAGATAAATGTGTGTCACTTCATATTTCCTCAGACAGAATGCTTTCTATCAGTCAGTTCGCACTAAGTCTACAAAGATCATTGCTATACGTGACTGTGGGAAATAGCTCTTAATGGACATGCAAACATCACTAAACTGACCCCAGAAATGTCCAAGTTGGATATGGCTAATCTTAGGAACTGGTATGCCCTAAAGCAAAAAAATCCACCAAGGTGCCTCTAGTCCTAAATTCCTGGTCCTGGGAGATGATCTTCGACCATTCTGCCTGACTCTGTTGCTTGTCTGACCTCACTGAGATCTCCTTGCCTACCACATAATCCAACAAAAAGAGATAGCCACTGCTGGCTATTGACATGTCCTTTACATCTTGTTCACACATTCAACATGGAGGCTGAAAACATGAAAGGGAACTTAACCATGCCTGCTATTCCCAACCTCTGTACATTCAGCTGAAGATCTGGACTGTATGAACATAGGCTCTTTCATGTCACAGGGAACCTGGAAAAAACAGAGTTTCTGATTACACATATAGATTCCATGTATGTACCATAATTTGTATCTGTACAGAACTTTGGTTGAATGTTGGGGGTGGGAACAGTGGGTACAATTCTATTCAACGCATTGTGCCCCACAGGAACAGGTTTAGTGTGCCCTGCTTTCCCATTTCATCTTACATGGCCTACTGAATCCCTGGACTTCTACCTCTGCTGCTTCTAGACTCCTTTGCCTGACAGACCCCATGGAATCTCAGACCCCACTGCAACCTCTCCTAGACAGTTCCTCTGTGCAGTGTCCTTCTTGTTTATAGATAAGCATTAGATCCTTCATTCCCTGTTCCTAAGCAATAACATCAAGAAGAGATTAGGAAAGGAATACTTTCTAGATTTTTCCTCTTCTACAATAGCAACACTATAATGTCAATTGTAAAGGCCCAAATAATTATCCAACTTGGGACTCAATGAATCTATTAACATTCTGAGTCAATTTGTGCATTGGATCACTTCAGCATTTTATATAAAAAAATCTTGGAAGTTATTTGTTTTTCTTTCACAAAGTGCAATCTCCATGCTTCTTTTTCCTACCTGCCAAGGTTGTAGGATTATGTCAGCTTCTAATGCTATCTACTATGAGGACAATAACCTTAGGCATTCCTAGGCTAGTTTCTCTGGGTAATGCTTTGTATGGATTGTATTCTTCTTGGGCTGGGTCATAAATAGTTACTGTTATCTTTCTGTTCTTAATAAATACAGGTTAAATTTTACCATGCAGAAACCTGAAGCAGACACAAAGGACAGAGCAACACAAATAATGGGTGCTAATGGGTGCTAATCTGCAAAGTTAGGAATTCTCACACATTCCATGTTTGAGCATCCCAATAAGTATCAGTTGATAGCAGGCTACATAGCTATTCATTCTGACTGTTACATTAGAATTAGCAATTTTTAAAAAATGGTTGACCTTGAAGAATTACTTCAGCTTGACCTTGTCGGATCTCTTATAATTTTGAAGGGTACATATAGCACTTTCTTTTGCCTCATTGCAAAATACTTTGAGAAGTTTGAGAACATGCCATTATGTCTGCTAAAATAATTTTGCTATAAAGACAGGAGGGAGTTCAGAAAGATAAGCAGGTGAGAAGGAATAAAGCTTAATCTCTCCTGGGCCCACTAATTCTCCTTTGAAAATGTAGGATTGCCAATTGGCCAGTTTTGACACAGGCATGACTAGTTTTTTCCTCTCTTCTGGCCAGTTGCTAGTAGAGATGGGCATGAACAGAAAAAACCCCAAACATGATGTTCATTGTTTGTTGCCATCCATGAACAGGGACTCACAAACAACCATGAACATGACCCTGTTCATGAACATGTTCATGGTTGGCTGTATGTAGGGGCCAGCAGGCTCTCCTCCAGCCATCATCCAAGTTAGGTCAAGATCCCTACCGCACCACTCCCAGAAACCCTACCTGAGCAGGCAGCAGGAAAGGTACCAATAATAAATAATAGTGTGGCCCCAGAGCCTGGCAGCAGCCCTGGAACTTGAAGGGGTAGATCCCTACTACATCACTCCCAGAAACCCTACCTGAGCAGGCAGCAGGAAAGGTACCAATAGTAAATAATAGCTTGGCCCCAGAGCCTGGCAGCAGCCCTGGAACCTGAAAGGGTAGATCCATATCCCACCACACACAAAGAAAATTCAAGCTCCAATGCACTCTCCCTGTCTCTCTATCAAAATGCCAACAGCAGCTGTCTCTCCCTCTGTCTGCAAAGACTAGCCAGAGCTGGGAGCCCCCCCACCAGAGCTGGGAGCCCCGCTACCCCATGGTCTTTGCTCTCTTGTAACAAATTTGGAGCTCCACACTTGGAAGGAAGACCCACCTATCAAGCTAAATTGGGCTTAGATTGGGGTTTCCAGGGCAACAGCAGGAGTTCAGACAGAGTTCAGACAATCCCTGCCTACATTGCCAAGGGAATTGATTGCAGGTGCCAGACGGTCTGTCTTGACGAACAGCAACCAATGACCACCTGTTCATTTAGAATGGGGCCTCGCGAACAACTTGTTCTCGAACAGCAGCTTGGGCTGTTCGTGGCTTTTTTTTTTGTTCATATTGCTGTTCATGCCGATCTCTAGTAGGGGTGTGCAATTCCGGTTTCTGAAACCTGAAAGAAACCCGAAACAAGTTTGTTGAAAGAAAATAACCCGAAAATAACCCGAAAGAAAATAACCCGAAACGTTTCGGGTTGTTTTGGGTTTTTCAATGGGAAAATGCCTCCGTATTCCCGGAAGCCTGGGGGAGGCATTTTCCCACCAAATCATCCCAAAATTGGTGGGGACCTTCCGCAAACCCCTCTCTAACAACCCCCCAAGTTTCAGACCGATTGGACTTTGGGGGGCCATGTTATGGCCCTCCAAACCAGGCCCCCCTATCCTCGCATAAGAAAGGGAAGATGGAGCATATTGTTAGCTTGCTGCTGCTCATCTTCTTCTTCATTATTTCCTATGGGGAAAAATGAAGAGGCAGGCTTCCTTTGCCAGGGGTGGCATTTTGCATGCAAAATGCCCCCCAACCCTCTGGGGCCCTTCTCCCACCCTTCCTCCCATCCCCCACCAAGGCTCAGCCTGCTCCCACTTGGGGGGGCATTTCATGGCCTCCCCAAGTAGGTGCTCTTTTCTCCACCAATTCCACCTGGGGGAGGCTTGTCTTGCCAGTGGTGGCATTTTGCATGCAAAATTCCCCCCAACCCTCAGGGGCCCTTCTCCCACCCTTCCTCCCACCCCCACCAAGGCACAGCCTGCTCCCACTTGGGGGGGCATTTCATGGCCTCCCCAAGTAGGTGCTCTTTTCTCTACTACTTACAGCTGGGGGAGGCTTGTCTTGCCAGGGGTGGCATTTTGCATGCAAAATGCCCCCAACCCTCAGGGGCCCTTCTCCCACCTCTACTCCCACCCCCCCACCAAGGCTCAGCCTGCTCCCACTTGGGGGGGGTCATTTCTTGGCCTCCCCAAGTAGGTGCTCTCAGCCCCCAAAGTCCACCTCCTACAGCCCCACACAAACCCAATTCCCCCCCAGCTGCCCCTCACAGACCCAAATCCACCCCCAGCAGCCCCACACCCATAACCCCAGGAACAGGCTGGCAAAGGCCAGCCCTCTCCCTTTGTTCCCTATGCTGGGAACTTCTAAACTCTCTTTCCCTGGGCGATTCTGCACAGCCCAGGAGTGCCACAATGATGGGCACACTTCTGAGTGCCAGCTGGTCCCTATGAAAGAGCACCTGACCCACAGACACCCTCCCTCAAATTCCCCCACCACCTACAGAGATGGCTGGCCAGCCAGCCCCAAAGAATAAAACACGAACAACACAAAATAAAGTTTTTTAAAAATTATTTTCTCCCTTTCAAAGTACAAGTAGGCAAAGCATTATGACACATTACACCAGCAGTCCCCCACACAGAAAAATAACACAACTCACTTAACATCAGAGAATCACAAAAACACAATTTCTGTCAAAAACACTTTATTTCTTGAACAGCTTTAGGTTACAAAGCAGGGGGGCACACCAAAGGGCATGGCAGCAGTATCTTACACAAAAATAACACAACTCACTTCACATCAGAGAATCACCCAAACACAATTGCTGTCAAAAATGGTGAAGTGGGTTGTATTATTTTGTGTAGTACACTGCTATCATGTCCTGTTGTGCCCTCCTACTGTGTAACCTAAAGCTGTTCAAGAAATAAAGTGTTTTTGACAGGAATTGTGTTTTTGTGATTCTCTGATGTTGTGAGTTGTGTTATTTTTGTGAGGTGGAATGCTGGAATGTCCTTTGGTGTGCCCCCCCCTGCTGTGTATCCTAAAGCTGTTCAAGAAATAAAGTGTTTTTGACAGGAATTGTGCTTTGTGATTCTCTGATGTGAAGTGAGTTGTTTTATTTTTCTGTATGGGGGACTGCTGATGTAATGTGTCATAATGCTTTGCCTACTTGTACTTTGAAAGGAAGAAAATAATTTTTTAAAAACTTTATTTTGTGTTGTTCGTGTTTTATTCTTTGTTGTGCAGTTGGTTCCCATCATAGGGAACAATGGGGCATCTCTGTAGGTGGTGGGGGAATTTGAGGGAGGGTATCTGTGGGTCAGGTGCTCTTTCATAGGGACCAGCTGGCACTCAGAAGTGTGCCCACCATTGTGGCACCCCTGGGCTGTGCAGAATTGCCCAGGGAAAGAGAGTTTAGAAGTTCCCAGCATAGGGAACAAAGGGAGAGGGCTGGCCTTTGCCAGCCTGTTCCTGGGGTTATGGGTGTGGGGCTGCTGGGGGTGGATTTGGGTCTGTGAGGGGCTAATGTGGGGATTTGGGTCTGTGTGTGGCAGCTGGGGGGGAATTGGGTTTGTGTGGGGCTGTAGGAGGTGGACTTTGGGGGCTGAGAGCACCTACTTGGGGAGGCCATAAAATGCCCCCCCAAGTGGGAGCAGGCTGAGCCTTGGTGGGGGGGTGGGAGTAGAGGTGGGAGAAGGGCCCCTGAGGGTTGGGGGGCATTTTGCATGCAAAATGCCACCCCTGGCAAGACAAGCCTCCCCCAGGTGGAATTGGTGGAGAAAAGAGCACCTACTTGGGGAGGCCATGAAATGCCCCCCCAAGTGGGAGCAGGCTGAGCCTTGGTGGGGGATGGGAGGAAGGGTGGGAGAAGGGCCCCAGAGGGTTGGGGGCATTTTGCATGCAAAATGCCACCCCTGGCAAAGGAAGCCTGCCTCTTCATTTTTCCCCATAGGAAATAATGAAGAAGATGAGCAGCAGCAAGCTAACAATATGCTCACCCTTCCCTTTCTTATGCGAGGATAGGGGGACCTGGTTTGGGGGGCCATAACATGGCCCCCCAAAGTCCAATCGGTCTGAAACTTGGGGGTTGTTAGAGAGGGGTTAGAGGAAGGTCCCCACCAATTTTGGGATGATTCGGTGGGAAAATGCCTCCCCCAGGCATCCGGGAAGACGGAGGCATTTTCCCATTGAAAAAGCCGAAAGAAAGCCGAAACAATCAGAAACAAACCCGAAAGCCGAAAGCCGAAACGGCTAGCCGTTTCGGCTTTTGCCTGTATCCGAAACAGATTCTTGTTTCGGGTAAACCCAAAACAAGAATAACGAAACAGTGTGCCTTTGCACACCCCTAAGTTGCTAGTTGCCATTTTTTTCATTCTTATAATGAAAGAAATAGGAGAAAGGCGTTTCTGGTCAAAACAGTTTACTGTGCTTTACCTTTAAACCCTTTAAAAAATATTTACTTCATTCTTAGCAGAGGCTTTTTGTAGGCTCTAGGAACTCTTAGCACTAAAACTGTGTGAGTTAGGTACCACCTAACCACTTGTTTTTGAAAATTAGTCTGCTCTTTCCACCAGAAATATTAAGGAAGAACTAGAAAAGCAAGTTTAGTTCTATAACTCACACACACACACACACACATATTAAGAACATATTAAGAGCTGCCCTGAGCCTGCTGTAGTTGGGGAGGGCAGAATAGAAATTGAAAGTGAATAAATAAATTAAATAAACATATTCTGGAATACAATTTAAATTTATTGTTTGGTGCACATGGAATAAAATAACTGCACACCTTAGATGAGCAGTGTTTTCTGTTGATTCCACCTTTTATCACTCAACTTTGCCCCTGGACAAATGGTATCCACCCTTTGATCCCTCTGGCCCAGCCCCTTAATTGGTCAGCTCTGGACTGAGCTCTACCACTTGCCGGAATGGTACCTTCCAATAGCTGGCAACCCTAATCCGGCATTTCCTTTTCTGGATGTCCATCTGGTCTGGCATTCAGCTGGAGAAACGTGGCATTTTAAAAGTTTGTTTTTGGGAAACTGAGGGAAAGCATCAGTAGACAGGAAAAGGATAAAGCATCCCTTTCCCACCCATTTATTCTCCCCAGGAAATGGCCCACATTAGTGCTACACTTTTTTCTTGAAATTTGTCACTCCAACCTTAAAGGCAGGATTTTAAAGTCAACATGGCATCCAGTTTCCTGCCTTCAACATGATGGTCTCTTTGTTTTCTGTTTTTTGTTAATCTGCCATTCTGTCTTTCTGACTCTCCTTTTCTCAGTTTTTCTGACTTTTGTTCTGTGCCTCTGTTTCACTACCTATTAACTGTATACACATCCTGAGGGATTCTTGTCTAACACTTTGAAAACCATAGTTTTAGTGTAATTACTTGGATAAATAAGGACCAGCTTTTAATTCTAACATCTGGCAGACACATGAGGAAATGTTCAGAGTCCATTTCTTTTATTTACTTAGTTTTGTGAGGCCCATTAGCCAGAATATCAGTCCTTTGCATCTATCCCTTGCTGCTTTTTTAATGTGCTCCAAATGTCATTTGAATTTTTTGGTCAGATTTCCCAAAAAATACACCCAAAACATGTTCTCTTTTGTAGAAAGCAACTGTCAGCAGTTACAAATGCAATTTTTAAATAAAATGTTGTTCAGAATGAATTGATGATCTTATAACCAACGTCATAGGAAATCAGGAAACCACTCCCTGATGGTAAATTTTTTTAAAAAAACTTTTCTGTAGAATTTAGACAGAATTCAGTAACAACAACATGAATGACAAAATTCTTACATGCATATGGTTTAAGTGAAAAAGTGAACAAGAGCAGCTCCTTCCTTCAATGTTTATCATAGCAGAGCTGGGTCAGACATTTTCCAGTTTTGTTATTGTGGCAGTCAAACAGATTTCTCAGATTCACCTCACAAAGTATTGTAATGATTTCATTGCTGATCAGTATAATTTTATACTGGACCATGATATTAGTATCCTTGGCCAATACTCAACACTGTGATTTGAAATAGGGCTCATCTAGATGCTTAATTATTTGAGATACTGGGGATATTATAGCTTCTGGATACAAGGGGTAGTCTATACAAACTTTCTTTTTGGTAAGGTTGCCAACCTCCATGTAGAGCCTGGAGATCTCCTGACATCATAACTGATATCCAGGCCACAGAGATCAGTTTCCTTGGAGAAAGCAGCTCTTTGGAGGTCCCTCCCCTCCCCAAATCCTACCTTTCCCAGGTTCCACCCCCCAAATCTTCAGAAATGTCCCAACCCGTCATGTGAAATGATTATTCTCAATCACAAAAGCACTATTATAAGATACATCCGTAAGCCAACAACACAGATACCCAAGAGGATTGCCATCATGCTCTATGATGTATTGTGGCACCTAGAGAGTAATCCTAAGAAGAGTTAAAAGGTAAAAGTAGTCCCCTGTGCAAGCACCGAGTCATTACTGACTCCTGTGGGGGACGTCTCATCATGACGTTTTCTTGGCAGACTTTTTGTTACGGAGTGGTTTGCCATTGCCTTCCCCAGTCATCTACACTTTACGTCGAGGAAACTGGGTACTTATTTTACCAACCTTGGAAGGATGGAAGGCTGAGTCAACCTTGAGCCGACTACTTGAACCCTGGCTTCTGCCAGGATCGAACTCAGGTCCTGAGCAGAGCTTGGGCTGCAGAACTGCAGCTTACCACTGTGCCACGAGGCTCTTCCTAAGCAGAGTTACACTCTTCCAAATCCATTTATATTAACGGGCTTCAAATGGTGTGACTGTTTAGGACAATTGTCAATGAGTTGCTGTCAACGCACAATTATCAGTACCAATTCCTATCCTTCCCCCCCATCTAACTAGTAAAGGTGGTTTGCCATTGCCTTCCCCAGTCATCTATGCTTTACCCCCCGGAAAACTGGGTACTCATTTTACCAACCTGGGAAGGATGGAAGGCTGAGTCAACCTTGAGCTGGCTACCTGAACCCAGCTTCCACCCAGATTGGACTCAGGTCATGAGCAGAGCTTGGGCTGCAGTACTGCAGCTTTCCATTCTGTGCCACAGAGCTCCTCATCTAACCACTACCTCCTCCTATTCTTTCTTGAACACCAAATGACCCCATTCAGTGGTGACTTTAGATATGTCAAAATGCCATAGTTATTACTAGTCATGGGCACGAACAGGGGAAAAAATGAACAGGCTGTTCGTTGTTCATTGCCGACGATGAACATGAACTGAACATGTCACGTTAACGAACGTGTTCGGTGTTCGTCAGCACCAGAGCGCCCCCTTAGCACTTAGAGAGCCCATATTCACAGGGAATGTGCAGCAGGCTATCTTCCAGCCATCACCCAAGATTGATCAAGATCGCAGTATGGATCTCGGATTTTTACATTCCCAAATTCGATGCCCCCAGGAAACTCCCACTCAATACAAATGGAGCCACCCTCCCCAGTTCACACTGGCCCTGTGCGGTGGACCTGAAGGCAGGCTGCCTCCCCTGTAGGGGGCAGGGGGTCTGGCCGCTGGCCGGCAGCACCCCCCATGTGCCCGCCCACCAGGCCTCCCTGAGGCAACTTTCCACCAAGGCAGTATTGTGGGTCATGCCTGCAGCCACCGCATAACCAAATGACCCAGCAACAGTCTGCAAAGAAAACCCTCCAGCAAGACATGATGGCGTGCGCAGAGGCCTTGCACACACAAACACACATCCTGGTGGGTCAGAGTTGAGACACCAACACATGTCCACCAGATGGGGACATTATGGCATTGGAGGCGATGCTCTTGTTCACACTGCACATGGTGCAGAGGCTGTCACTGCACAAACGCACCAGCTGGACATGGAGGGCTTCCTGGTCACATTGCGTAGCATGACCGGGACGGATGACCCCAACATCCACCCTGAAGGATTGTGCGGACTTCTGCTGGAGAGGCTTGTCCACCCCTCCTGTGTCTAACTGGAGGCTGCCAACAACATCATTCACCTTCATGCCTTCGAGGAAAGGAAGTGAGTTGCGGGACCCATTCCTCCCATGCACAGGGGCAACAGCAGGTGCCCATGGATGGGGGTGCACCTTACTTTCCCGCAAAACCGTATCTGAAAAACTTTTGAGCCACCCGTCACGCCAAGAAGCAGCAGTAGCAGTATGGCACCCACCTTCCCGCCTTCACGGAAATGGTGGTAGGGACCCATTACCCCCCCATGCCCAGAGGGGTCAGCTGGAGCCCATAGATAGGGGCCCCCGTGCTGTGTTGCTGTACCATCACCATCGGCGGCAGCAGAGCCGGGTAGCGGCAGCAGCTGGCATCACCCACCTTCCTGCCTTCACTGAAAGGATGGGGTGCACAGGAGAGGAGAGGTTGGGAGGGGTCGGAGCGGTTCCAGAGAGGCAGAGGTTGAAAGAGGGAATGTCCAGGACCTTGCCGGGGAGAGGAGGACAATGGGTTGCCGCCGACTGCATCACGGTGCAGGAGTTGGAATACCCCTTTGTTGGAGAGCCATGAGCCGAGAAACCCACTGAGTTGTGGGCTGGTGGCGGCAGCGGACATGTCCCACCTTCCTGCCTTCACGGAAAGGATGGGACCTGCTCCCCCCTGCTCAGAAGGGACAGCAACTGCTTCTGAGCTGCCCCTCATGGCCAAAACCACCAGCAGCAGACAGCAGTGCAGCACACACCTTCCTGCCTTCATGGAATGGGCAGGATGTACAGGACAGAAGAGGTTGGGAAGGGTCAGAGTGGTTCCGGATCGGGAGAGGTTGAAAGAGGGACCAGAAGCCCCAAGAACTGAGTCGTGATAGAGCAGTCCACACCAGTCTGAGATACCTTTCCTGAGCAGGCAGGACAGGAACTTCAAATAAGTGGTGTAGGCTCCCACCGGCATCACCCACCTTCCTGCCTACACGGAAAGGATGGGATGGTCACAGGACTAGAGGAGAGGTCAACGGGGTTGGGGTGGTTTCAGAGAGAGTGAGGTTCAAAGAGGGACCTTGAGCTCGACAAGGAAAGGATGACCTTAATGGCCGCATTGCACAGCAGGACCGGGAGGACCACAACATCCACGGTGTTGTATTCCGCACAATTCTCTGAAAGAGGCTTGTCTGCCCCTCTTGTGTCGAACTGGAGGCTGCCGCCAGCATCACCCACCTTCCTGCCTTTGCTGAAAGAATGTGACTGGTCATGGCAGTAGCCATTCAACCCTGCCCAGAGGGGACAGCCACTGCTGTTGACAGGGGCCACCGCAAGGTACAATTTTATGTGCAACAGCAGCAGAGCTGTCCCTCGTGGCCAAAAACGGGCGCAGCAAACCTCAACCACCTTCCTGCCTTCACAGAAAGGAAGGGATGGACAGGACAAGAGAGGTCGTTGGGAAGTGTTGGAGTGGTTCCAGAGAGGGATAGGTCAAAAGAGGGACTGGGAACTGGGAAGATCCCGAAAGTTGCAAGGCCTCCTCCAAGCAACCCGCTGATGTGCTCAGCGGCGGCAACTCACATCACCCACTTTCCTGCCTTCGTGGAAAGGACGAGAGGGAGAGGAGATGTCCATTGGAGGGGTCAGAGTGGTTCAAGAGCAGGTGAGGTTCAAAGAGGGATGGTGAACTTGTCAGGGAGACAGGGACAGAGGGTTACCACTTCCTGGCCACCTTGTGGAGCAGGACTGGGAAACACCCAAAGATTTGGGAGCCTTCCTCTTTGAAACCCACTGATCTTTTCTGTGGTGGAAGCAGCCATCACTCGCCCTCTGGCCTTCATGGAAAGGACGGTATGGACAGGTCAGGAGAGGTTGTTGGGTTAGGGTCGGAGTGGTTCCAGAGAGGGTCGGTTTCATAAAGGGATGGGGAGCTTGACGGGGAGAGGAGAACAAAGAGGACCCCAACATCCAACATGTTGGATTGCATAGACTGCTCCAGCAGAGACTTGTCCGCCCCTCCTGTGTCACAGTGGAGGCTGTCGCCGGCATCACCCACCTTCCTGCCTTTGCAGAAAGAATGGGGTGGGCAGGAAAGGAGAGGTTGGGAGGGGTTGGAGGGTTCCAGAGAGGGAGAGGTCGAAAGAGGGAATGTCCAGGACCTTGCCAGGGAGAGGACGACAATGGGTTGCTTGTTACAGCCGCACTGCAGAGCAGGACTGGGAAGGTCCAAAGATGGCGGCTGCAGCATGGTATTTCCCCATGCCCAAAGGTGGAGACAGCTGACCTCACCCACCTTCCTGCCTTTGTGAACAGGATAGGATGGGCAGGACAGGAGACATCATAGGGTCGGGTCGAAATGTTCCGGAGAGGGATTGGTCGAAATAGGGAAAGTCCAGGACCTGGTCGGGAAGAAGAGGGTACGGGTTGCTTGTCACGCGGCCGCATTGCAGAGCGGTACCAGGAAGGTCCAAAGGTGGCGGCAGTGTCATGGTAGTCCCCCGTGCCCAAAGGCAGTGGCAGCTGACCTCACCCACACTCCTGCCATCATGGACAGGATGGGATGGGCAGGGCAAGTTGTGGGGTGGGATGGTATTGGCGCTGTACAGAGAGGGAGAGGTTGAAAGAGGGAAGGGGAACATATCTGGGAGAGGAGGGCAAAGTTTTCCCCAACAGAGGACTGCAGTTCCACAGAATCTGCTCCAATCAGAGACAGCTTACCTGTCAAGGCAGTTCAGGGAGGCTGCTACCAGCATCACCCACCTTCCTGCCTTTGTGGAAAGGACATGTGTTGCAGCCAGGACCCACCCCCCTGCTCAGAGGGGAGGGGACAGCAGGTGCCCATGGATGGGGGGGGGCATCCTCCACAACTACATGTGCAACAGTTCCTGATCTGCCCCTTGTGGCCAAGAGCAGCAGCAGTGGACAGCACCTACCCTCCTGCCTTCGTGGAAAGGGTAGGTGGGAGGGCCCCATCCCCCCCATGCCCAGAGGGGTCAGTGGGAGCCCATAGATAGGGGCCCCCGGGCTGTGTTGCCCTATCAGCAACAGCACAGTAAACCAGGTAGATTACTACACGTGAAGGACAATCAGGGAACATACGCTTCAACTAACCAAATTGTCCAAAGTGCTTTGTAATCAATATTTCACATACACAATTCTCACTCAAAATTCCACACAAGGGTAATAATCAGAACATACAATCCATTGCAAAACATTTTTCACAATTTACAAATTCCCACATGAATGGTCATATCCAGTCTGCAAAATTAATATATCACTCTTGTATAAGCAGTGCACTCTCTCCCCGCTGATATGCACTTCTGTATTCAGTCGTATGTGCTTCAAAGTCAAAAGGAGAACCTCCACTGATAAGTCTCCCTGGTCAATATCCAAGTTAATATCCTCAATAGTAGACTAAATGAAGATATGTCCTCAATGAAAACAGATGTTTTAAATTCCTTTCAGGTGGTGCAGAAGACACTGTCAGATACCACGAGGGCGTCCCTCGCCCAACAATCAGGGCCAGCATCTCTTGCCTGTTTTTTCGTCCTGCAACCTCTTCTGGGGTGATAATCACTTCAAAATAATACTGTGTATTCTCTGTTAGTGTCTCAGTAAGCCATTCTCTAACCTGCCATAATCAACAATGACAGCTGGGGATACCCTTGTGTGGAATTTTGAGTGAGGATTGTGTATGTGAAATATTGATTACATAACTCTTTGGACAATTTGGTTAGTTGAAGCATATATTTCCTGATTGTCCTTCACGTGTAGTAATCTACCTGGTTTACTGTGCTTGGGAGTGAAGATGCCTCTTATATATTTTGTGGCTATCATCATCAGCGGCAGCAGAGCTGTCCCTCGTGGCCAAAAGCGGCGCCAGCTGACATCACCCACCATCTGGCCTTCGTGGAAAGGATGGGGTGGGCAGGAGAGGAGAAGTCATTGGGAGGGGTCAGTGCGGTTGCAACTGCAGACGGCGAAGATGAAAGAGGGGCCGTCCAGGGAATTGTCAGCTAGAGGACAGAATGGGCAGGACAGGTTGTGGGGAGGGGTCGTATAGTTGCCAGCAAGAGAGGGAGAGGTAGAAAGAAAAACCTTCAGGAAACTTGTCTGGGAGAGGAGGACCACAGGTTGCCAGCCGTGGAGGCAGTCCCGAAAACTGAGGAGTGCTGGAGCCCACTACACAACACATTGGCCAAGAGCCAAAGTAGACTTGGGGAAGATAAGAGGGCAGATAGGTCCAGGTCCAAGGAGGGATGCCCTAGGAGGTTGAGATTGACCTTCACGAAGGTCAACATGTCCACCAGGCCCAGGTGCAGACGTGCGCAGTGGGGACGGAGGAGGTATCCAAGGTGGGAGAACACCCGCTCGCTCTGCATGCTGGTGGGAGGGCAGGACAGGATGTTGGTTGCCACGATGGACAGGTCCGGCCAGATGGAAGTTTTTCTCGCCCAATACTTCAAGGGATTAGAGTGGGGGGGCTCAGTGGGCTCTGCCAGGTACTCTTGCACTATAGCCGCCAAGTCCTCCACTGTGAGCAATGCGCCCACTGTGCTTCAGCCAACCACACAGCCCACCGACGAGGCCCAGAGATCAAATGGGGCCATTTGGGCAAGTCTCTCCTGGCATGGCTCTCTTCCCAACTCCCCCCACCCCTCCTCCTCCTCCTGTTCATCCTCCTCCTCCTGCTCCTCCTTCTCCGCTGCTTGCTCCTCACCCCTGCCTGGTTCCCTCAGGCCGGCCTTCTCTTTCTAGAAATGGAGCACCGCTTTGTGGAGCTCCTTTTTCCACTGCAACATCTGACCCACCCACATGGCGATGATGCCCTTGATCCGGGGGTCACAGAGGAAGGCCATTTGGTACGGCACCTCATGGGCCAGAGGATGCAAGCACTCAGCCACGCATGCCTGGATCCTCCTCACAAAGTCCTAGACCCCTGGGAGCAGCTCTTTCTCATGCTCGAGCTCCTTGGCCAGGAACTGGTCAAGCCCATGGATCAGGGGGATGTCCTGACCCAGGCTGGCCTCATAGGAACACAGGAGCTCAGTGGCCTCCTTAAAGTTTTTCAGCATCTGGGACATCTAGGCAAGGACTCTCCATTCCATGGAGCTGAGGCTCAGCTCCTCTCCCCTCCTCAGAACATCCATGGATGACAGGATGTCCTGCAACGGGCCCCTCTGCTCCATCAGACAACGTATCATGTTGTAGGTGGAGTTCCAGCAGGTGGGCAGGTCCTGAAAGAGTTGGTGCTCGGGGTCCCCCCTCCCCCTGCCTCTGTAACAGCTCGTAGGAAGAGTTGATGCTGCGGGAGAAGTGGGAAGCAGTGCAGCAGCAGCTCTCCAGCAGGTTGCACGTCCACAAGGTTTCCTCATCCCAGCTGTCCCTCGGCTGTGCGCCATGCACACCAGGCCCGGGAGGGATGCCTCTTTCAGGGCTGCCAACATGTTTACCGCATCAGTCACCATGAAGCCATGGAAAAACCCTTCTGCCCCCGCCATCCACTCCCTCAGAGCCGCCTTCACGGTGGTGGCGATGTTCTTCCCAGTATGGACCTCATCCATCCCCTGGGTCTGGAGAAAAGAACTACCCTGTAGCCCAATGTCAAGCATGGAGGCTTTTTCCAGGGAACATTTCTTGACCTGGGGCAGTGGAGGTCCTCTGGTTGCCACGAGTGGGTGGTGATGACAAGGTACCCGTGATGGCAGCCACTCCAGCAGTTGGCCGTGAAGTGTACAGTACAGCCTTTTGCGGCCAACAGCTCCCTGAGCACCATGTCTTGCATGGACTGGTAGAGGGCAGGCAGGACTCGACACCCAACGGTGCACTGTGATGGCATGGAGAACCATGGGGCAAAGTGCTGAAGCAGACTTTGGAAGCCCATGCCCTCCACGACGGATAGGGGGAATCCTTGCTGGGCAATCGTCTCTGCCACCATATGAATGCCCACCTCCTGAGCCCTTGACCTCACCCTTTTCAATGGCACTATCCCCGACCCCAAAGGAACAGCCTCCCCAAGGGTGGCCTGCCTGACCATTCCCCTCCCACCGGCAGCACCCTCGAGGCAAGGCTTCTTGCTTGGGGTAGATTCCGGGTGACCATCCCACTGATCCCTGCTCAGAGGAGCTGGTAGCCCTCTGTCTCCCCCCGTTGGATGCTTCGCTGGCCGAGGACAGAGACCACAGGCTCAGGTGGTGCATCTTCAGGTGCCTGGTCAGGACCGTCGATGACAGGTGCTTTGGATCATTGCCCCTGCGTGCCAGCCCATCACAGACATGGCACTGCACCACACGAGGGTCATTTGGAAGGGCCCAGAACGGCCTCCATGCAGCTGATTTGCCTGCTAACTCTTCCAGGGGAGGGAGGACGAAGGGTTGCTGGCTGCACTGCAGAGCTGGCTACGGAAGATGGAGTGAGGGGTGGACTGTAGGCAGGAACAGCACCAGGAGTTTGGGATGGGAAAGGGATGAATGTTTCCTTGAACCCCAACCATTCCTCCAAGGATCCCTCAACCTCCTCCTCCCGCAAAATTTGAAAGAGTTCCTCTTCCCCTGGCGGAAAGAGCTCTTTGGCCTCCTCCACAGCCCCCACAGGTGATTTTTGGGGAGCCCAGTACTGCTTCCCGTGGGGCAACCGGGACAATCTTTGCACTTCCCCCCATGACCACCCTTTGCCCCCACCCAAAGCCTCATTGTGCCAGCAAACAATAAGGAGGAAAGAAAAGGGGACAACACTGTAAGCCCTCAGCCGAGGTGCCCACTGAGCTTGGCACCAGGGCCTGGCAGCAGCCCAGGAACCAGAGGGAGGGGGTGAAGCCCTAGCCCAGCACTCCCAGAAGCCTGATCAGATCAGGCACTAATAGTAATGTGAGCCCTCAGCCAAGGTGCCCACTGAGCTTGGCCCCAGGGCCTGGCAGCAGCCCTGGAACCAGTGGAGTGATAGATCCCTATCTGAGCACACAGAAAAATCCCAGCTCCAATGCGCTCTCGCTGTCTCTCTCCCAAAATGCTATTAACAGCTCTGTCCCACTCCACTGCTTGCTGAAAGTGAAACCAGAACTGGGAGCGCAGTGCCCTTTTATAAGCTGAGGTCTCATGGAGAAACGCAGGAGGTCTGTGGTTGGCAGTCAGAACTGCCTAACAGGGTTTGCAGGGATGAGATTGGAGTTCCCATGGCCACAGAATACCCTCTCCTCCCTCCCTCCCCCCCGGTGTCTGCTCCCACATTACCGATTGTTACCAATTTGCAGCTCCACGCTTGGAAGGAAGACCTGCCCATCAAGCTAAGTTGGGCTTTGATTGGTGTGTCCGGGGAGACAGAGGGAGTGCAGACAGAGTTCAGGCACTCCCTCCCTCCATTGCCGAGGCAATTGATTGAAGACACCTGAGTGTCTGGCTCCCCGAACAGCGGCCGAGCGCAACGAACGAGGCTTGTGACGACCACCTGTTTGGCTGGAATGGTGCCTCCGAAACAGCCCGTTCGTGAGCAGCCGAGCAGCCTGTTTGTTTGTTTTTTTCATTCGTAATGTTGTTTGTGCCCATGTCTAGTTATTACTAGAATGACCTCCTCTCACTTTTTAAAAGGCACAGATTTTATTTATAAAGCTTATTAATCACTGTTCAAAACTTTCAAGGTATATACAAATATACACAAGAAAACACATTTTTTCATGTTTGATAGTTTGTTTTGTTTAAACATTTTATGCCACGTTTCTGTAGCATCTGATGCAGTACACAACAAAGTCCTAAAACAATATTTTAAACCCTAAAAACATGTAACAACCTGTTTTAAAAAACATTTGTCAGAATAAAAACACAACCAGTTAGAATGATTTTCTAAAAAGCCCTGTTTTCATTTTAAGAGAAATGGTATTATATCAGTGGAGTAAACATTTCTGCAAGGCATGAGAATCAAATTTTCTAGGAACCATACAAGAGAGTACAAAAAAAGAAGACCTGAGAATGCCCGTCCCACTTTCCTTTCAGGCACTGTTTTATTGAGAGAATGATAAGGCTGTGGCTAAGCCTCTGCTGCTAGCCTACCTCCATCTTAGCTGAACAGCACAGTAAGCAAAGATGCACTGAAAAGTGCAATGCAGTGAGAGGGACGACTGAGCAAGGGAAGGAAGCAGGAACTGCAAACAGTTTCACTTATGGTAGGCAGAGAAATCTACTTCTTGCCATCTTCAGCAGCCAAGATTCTAGTTGCCGTGCCTAATTTTTTCGTTGCCGGTGGCTGTTTAGGAGCCTGGATTTTTGTGTTTTATTTCATTCCATGACTGCCACTAGTCTACTAGACTTTTGAACCAAAAGCCAAAATATGAACAGAAAAAAAGAAAGATGGAAGTGAAATGAGTGCACACACCACAAGCAGTGATCCCACTTTCAGGGTTCAAACAAAATCAGGAAAAAAATTACCTGCAGCCTAACTATGCTGGCAACCAAACTACACATGATGTGCAGTTCCATTCTATTCCCCTGACAGCTTTTTTTAAAATGAAAAGCAACTACAGGAGGCTGAAATCAGAAACGGAGGATCAGTTTATGAGGAAGGGCCGCTTAACCCTTTCCCTACCTGTCCTATCCTCTCTGAATCGTCTTCCAACACTTTTCTCTGAGCAAAGAAAAAGATATTTTGCCCATTTTTCTCTTACTTCACCAATGGGAAGCAGTGGGAGTGGGGAAGAAGAACTATCTTGAGTGGGTAAGTGCCAGGAATGGGAATAAGAAGCTCTTCTTCCCTACATGCACCAGTCATCCATTCTTGATTTTAATATCCTGTGACTGTTTTTCATTTTTTTAAAGGAAGTGTTGGGAAGAAGAATCACAGTAATATCTTTCAAATGCAATTTGACCTATAAAGATCTAACAAATCCTCCAACTTGTAGTATTTTGCTTCCAATATTTAAACTGGATTTAAATAGCATTTGGTTTCTATTACTAGTTCTGACAAATCTGTTCAAATCCAACAGAACCTCAGAGATGGATCAAGATGGATCAATCTGATGCTCCCAATAGCTTAATTTACTGAATCAGCACCTAGTAAATATCACATGGAAGTTCTAAATTCAGACATTTCAGGGATAATACTAGAGGAACCCACAAAGAATATTACTGGCAGGGAGTTTGGAGAGATAGACAGGTACCCTAGGCGAATGCTGGTGTGATCAAGGTTTGGGAGGAAGAATTTGCTTAATCAGAATTGAGCAGACTAAAAATTTCTCCTTGGAGTCATTTAGGGATGCCATTTTGGCAGCTGCTGGAGTTGGGAAGGGCTTTCCCCTGCTTGGTGCATTCATTATTGATATTCATTTATTTTTAAAAGCCACTGTCATATGATCCCAGTGGCAACAATGATAAAAGTTGAGTGTGATACATACATGAATGAGCTACAGCCATCTACCCACTATATGGGACATGGAAAAGAGTCCAAGAATGCAGCAGGAGCAGGGGCGGTTGCTTAGCATGACAGCCGGTGTGGTTTTCTTATGAAAGGGTGATCACCAGACACTGAAGATGGCTAGATTAAATGCTTTCTAATATTTCACGAAGTGTGCCTAAAATGCTAACGCTAAGCTAATACACAACTGTGAACATTTTGTAGCTAGGAACAACATGTAGATGTTTTCCTATCCTGATGTTCTGATTTCCTTGTTACTGAGCAACAGAGAAAAATATAGACATTTGTTATTGCATGGAAAACTACATGCAAAGAAGCAGCACAGATGTGAAAATCAGCCACTAAACTTTTGCTCTGAAAGACAAATATTTGCAAAGCAAAATGATCTCATTAAGCCTTCCTTTTGTAAATGTTCTTGTGTGTTTAATGTAAGTGCAACCACTGATCCATAATCATGGTTTTCCTTTTTGTCTAACACGTCGAATGTTACTCATGTTTCATATTATTATTGCTGCTTATATCACAGTGGCACTGAGAGACCCCAAATAAAATTACACATAGACACCCTGTCACTGCACCAACATGGTTAAAGCTTTCTTTAGGTCAGCTTCAGAATGTGGCTATCCATGTTTGGCTCTTGCCAGATTAATTAAGTTTTCTAGTTATGAGCAGTACAAAAACAGTACTTAAAAACTGTAAAGGATCCACGATGATTATTAACATAATTCTCTCATTCTATTGTCACACATAAGTATGGTTGCCTGGAAAAACCTGTCCCATCCCTTTAATATAGGCTTAATGGGATGCTATTTGCCAGGTGATGTTAGGAAATGCTTCAGCTGCCCATTTCTACACATTCATTAAACCATTAATAAATGGAAAGGACTTTTTTCCCCTCAAGGACAGGCTGTTGGCAACCCTACAAACAAACATCAAAAGGCAGGTCCTAGGACCCTTTAGGCAGCCATTTTATCTTGGTCTGTTCAGTATCTTTGGATGGTTATATAAAATGGTAGTTCCAAGATCCCAATCAGCCCAAAGGGGGCTGATTAAGAATCCTTCACAAGTGCCTTTAAAATAAGAGTTTCAGTCCCAGGAATGAGGTATATGTCTTCTTCATGTCTGGAAAGAACTAAGAGGAAAATCCTTGAGGGGGAATAAATGCTTATCTGACAGAGAACAAACCTGCAAATGCAGGTTTGAAAATAACTGAAAATAAGCAGATTTACCTGTAAAGGCAAGAGAAATTTCTTGCAGCTGCCATTCAGAGTCAACATAAACAAGCTAAAGAATTTCTTTGCAAACTGTTGTTTTCTTATTGAGGTAAAAATATTTGAGGCATCCTGACAATTTTGCATGTCATTTTTAGTTTTCTCCTTACTGTCATATATGAAATAACTGTTTATTTACAAATCTACATGCTAATCAGACGAGAGTCCAGAAAGAGCTAATATCTGAAATAGCTTCATTTCCCAGTGCCTCTCCTCCAGGTGATCAGTTACAATTTGTGCACTGAGGGAATCACTGTGATAGAGTTGCCAACAGGCCTGAAGAAAAATGTTCTGTTGTTTTAATAGAAGCTTAAGGTTTGGAAACGGGCAGCTGAAGCTTTTCATGGCATGGACACAAAAACCACCATCTGGCAAATAACATCTTATTAAGACTCTGTTAAAGGGATAGGATGTTTTGCTTTAGGAAGATTGGCAACCTTATTATAGGTCCTTTGAGTCTGGTAAAAACAAGGTAAGGTCAGAGTACTTTTAAGGACCTTGCTCTGAAAAGCACAGGTCTAGGTAGGTTCTCAAAGCTCAACACGATTGGAAGTGCCAGCCTGCCTAGTATGATACGTTTCAGATAGCTTGACCTTCTCCAGCCCACTTGTCTGGGCTGTGGTGCCTTTGTTTATATTTGGTCTGGGATGGCTTTTGTTTTACAAGTTAGATGAGAGGACTTTTTTAAAACTGGGGATTTGGGGATTTCTCTTTTCCTTTTCTATGGCCTCTCAGTCTTAACTGTGTGGGATTCTAACAACTCATCTTGAGGAAGCATAAGCACTTGTAAAATGAGGTTGTTTGCTGTATATTTCTTCTCTTGAAATGCCAGAGAAATTTTATGCCATTGTAAATGGCACTGTTAAATGATGATTTCTGCTTGATCACAATATATACTGAAGCAGAAGGAGTGGATAAATACTTGTTATATCATTGCAACCAACTCATGGAAACTCCAACCATGGGGCATTCAATGGTATTTGCCATTGCCTTTCTCTGCATAGCAACCCCAGTCTTCCTTGATGGTCTCTAATCCAAGTACTGACTGTGTTTGATTCCATTTAATTCCTAAGCCCTCAGGAGTTCAGGCCAAACTGGGCTATTCAGGTTGCTATATATTTTTTCTCAAACCTGGTAAATAACTTTAGATGGTGCATTAGTAAGTCAAAAGGAGCAAACTGGGTGATATTACTTACAGAATCAAGTGCATGTAATTAGTTCTGACTTTCAGGCACACAAAGCTGCATTTTCTCCCCTTCTTTCAGACTCCTGATATAAACCTGGAAACATCAGCCTCTCATTCTTTCCTCCCTCACCATAACCCCAACCTAGGGTTGTCAAGTGCCTGGGAAAAAAATTCTGTCTAGGAGGAGAACTTCAAGTCCCACCTTGAAGTTGGCAACCCCATGTGTTAGGGTTGCCTGCCCAGCCCTACAAACCGGCAGGCGCATTTAAATCAAAGATATGCAAAGGAACCTAGAACAGACATCATTGTGTCATGAAATGTTCTAGCCCCACCATCTCTATGGTAAAAACCCAGGATGTTGTTGCAGTGACATCACTTCCAGGTTCCAGTTAGAAAAGACAGCATTGTGCAATACAGTCCCCCTCTGCAATTTCCCCCTGCTGTGGTCCAGAGCAGATGCCAGCCAGGCTGGAGCCTGGAAAATTACCAGAGAGTGAATCTGAGCGACTGACACCCCTCCACACCCCGGAGAGATGCATAACTTAAGACAATGAGGACTCCCAAAAAACTCCTGACTTATCTCATCAATGCTCAATCTCATTTCCCTGCACCTTAATCAAGCCATTCAACAAACCTGGTAGATTTTCCCATCCGGTACATACAGGGTCATCAAGGACTTTTTCATCAATAGTCCACCTCAGATAGGAAGCATCAAACCTCTCCCAACTTATTGTCCAACCTCCGGACAACCCATCAAGTTATTGTTTTGAGAACAAAGATGTCAGCTTGCCCCAGGGAACATTTTACCCTATAGCTGGACTCCCTAGTGAGTGTGTGTGTGTGTGTTGGATCCATCCACATGCCCCCAAATCCATTTGGGCCTCTTCTCTTCTTTTCCTCATGAAACGCTAGTCATTTTACTGCTACCTTCATGGACCCTCTTTATAGAGACTAGTAATTATTGCCTTCCCTGAAGTTGCTTTATCCCCTTTTCTTCCCTGATTTTCTTAGTTAGCCTTGTATGTGTGCTGTGTGTGATTTCTGTACATTTGCCCCCTTTCCCCCCTCTTTAATAAAAAAAAATCTTTCCAGTTGAACATCTGGCTTATTCAAGAGTTCTCTAAGGGAATAATCCAGGTAAACATAGGTGGAGAATCCCAGTTACCCCAACTCACTTGTCTCCTTTAAGCTAATTCCCCCAAGTTGAGAGAAATGACTAAAAAAACCACACACAATCAAGAAAATTGAACTGTCTTTTTGTAAAGTACTATCTAGAAAACTCTAGCCATACATCTGTGGTTTTAAATACAAAAACTTAATCTTGCTAAGTTGGAGTCATTACAAAGAAGCAGTAGGGAAATGTTCTTTATCTTTAGCTGTTCTTAAGAGGTCATTCTTTTAAAAGTTAAGAGCCTTTTCCTGATTCCCCACCTAAATTCATTAGTGACTATGGCCAAATTGCAGCCGCTGGTTTTTCTATTCATCTTTCTTTAGCATCAAGTAAGGCTTCATAGCTCCATAGGAGAGTGCATGCTCTGCGAGTAAAGCCTCCCAGCTTCAATCCCCAGCATCTCTAATTGAAAAAGGAATGGTGTGCTTCTGGAATGGCATGGTGGTGTCACGGCAGCTGAGTTATGAGCTCAGTGCCATGATCTTCCCAACTCCTTGGGACTCAAGGATTCGAGCCCCCAAGACCCCCCCACAGAGAGGGGGGCAGGCCAGAGCAAAGTGAGGAGCTCGTGGGGATTGGCAACCCCCTGTTGGAGCCTCCACACGGGCTTGAAGGCAAGGACTGAGGAAGAGCCTTATGGCTCATAAGCTACAAACCCCGAGACTTGGAAACAAGCGAAAATAAAGCAAAGATTCCTGACAAGACAGAAGTAAAGACAATTGAAAGACCGAAAAAGAGTGATTCTACTTGACACCTCTCCAAGTAAGAGTATTGTTTATGGCTTTATGAGGGCTATCCAGCTCGATGAGGGGGGTATTATCCCCCGGAGAAGCGGCTGCTTCATGAACTAGGGAACTGACACTTAGGAGTGATCGTAAGCAGAGGTTTCCTAGGACGAGAGCTGGGAAGCAAAAAAGAAAAAACCTCAGAACTATAAACAGCAGGAGCAAGGGAGCTTTTTACCAGTTTTAAGAGATCTTTGATTGAACATTTGTAAGTGAGTGGATAAAATGGCGCTTTCTGAAGAGATACTTTTAAAGCTGCAACAAATCTCCAAACTGATGGATGATATATTAAGAAAAGCAGATGAGACAGATGGATTGAAAACAGACATGGGTACCATGTTAGACACGAAGTCAGAAGAAAATTTTGATGGGACAGATGTAATTGAAAGAAAATTGGAGTGGAATGGTCTAAAATATTCCCAACAAAATGGAGGAGAAAATCAGCTCTTTTCTGTGAATGTCCGAAAAGCTGAGAAAAAGGGGGAGGAGCATGCTGGAAAAGAAGCTGCGAGGAAGAGCTCGAGTGCGCTGCTTCTGTACAAAGTAAAAAGCAACCAACATACTCCAATCAAGAAACGTACCACAAAGAAGAAGAGAGACAAACAGGGATACTACAATGTATTTACCGATACCTCGCATGAATGGCTAGAAGGCAAAAAGAGTCCCCTATGGTTGATCATTGGAAAGAAAGAGCTGCAACACTATTCTAGAGGGGAAAAGAAGATGAAACTTAAAGTATGACCCTCTGCCTTTGACAAGCAAGGATGGTATATGGAATATATTGCGACTTATGAAGTCTAATACAGACATAATACAATTCTATATGCTTTTTAACATACTAAACACTGTTATGTGTTGTCTGTCAGACTATGCTACTCCAGAGTTGATAGTCTGTTTCACTCCCCTCTGCAAGAAGACAAGGTCTTTTTGATTTCAAAAGGTTTATTGTGAAAGACAGCATTCACCTCCAGGTATACATATTCCAGGATAGAGATCCTGGCCAACCAAAGTATTGTCAAGAATGACTCATGAAGAGAAAGTGGTTACATTTCACACTCCCAAGCCCAGCCTCCCCCCGAAGACGCACAGCAAAGCTTCTCAGAGGCATGTTGAGCTGGCCAAGGTCGAGCAGACAGATAAGAGAGTTTCCTTTCCCATGGACTCGGCTCCGTGCAGGTGTTGGGGCCTGGAGGAAAAGAAAGACTAAACACTACAGAGTTAAACATGGCGTTACCCAGGTTAAACAGGCTCTGACAATGTCACTGGATTAGAGGGAGTGTGCTAAATGGGTCTTTGGAGTCTTCTATTTCCCTGATGACTTTTTATTTACCTCTTTGGATCTTTTTTCTTTCCTCTAAATAAAAGTATTATCGGAAAGAAGGAGTTTCAATACTACTCTAGAGGGAGAGTGAAGAAGAAGAAAAATTAAGTTTAAAGTGTGACCTGGTAAAAAGATCTTTGGAGTCTTCTATTTTCCCTCTTATTTCTTACGGTTTTTATTGGATTTCTTTCACTCCTTCAAATAAAAATATAAGAAAGATGTTGAGAAAAGATAGTTTATAGGACCAATAGGGGAAACACTAGGGAGGTAGAAGGAATGTTATAAATTTGTTAAACCTTAAAACTTAAAATGCTGGTTAAATTAAGTCTACCTGGATACTTACTTTTGCCTTTTATAATGAAAATACAAGTACTAAATCTTAGATGGCATAGGTTTTGATATATGAAAGATGGAGGATAGGCTGTTATACCCTTGTATATTTGATATACACAAATAATAGGACTAATAATAGAATATAAAGATGTGGCTGGTTGCTTCTTTTTTCTCTTCCTTCCTTCCTTCCTTCCTTCCTTCCTTCCTTCCTTCCTTCCTTCCTTCCTTCCTTCCTTCCTTCCTTCCTTCCTTCCTTCCTTTTCTTTCTTTTTCTTTGCTCTGTCTCTGGAATGATTAAGGGCTGATTACCCTAGGCTTAAGAATTAAAGGACTGAAATGTGCCTTAAGAGAACCCTCACTTAAAATATAAATAATTGTAAGAAATGAGAAAGGAAACTGAATAGGTGGGTAAAAGAGCAAGGAATTTAAAAAGTACCTGGAGAGACTTAAATAGACTGTGTACTTGTACACGAATCTGATACTAAAAAGCTTTCTTTTTTTTCATCTAAAAAACCTAATAAAAATCTATATTATAAAAAAAAAAAGGAAAAGAATTTCAGCAGCCTGGGATTCGCTCCCCACCCCTCCAGGCACTGGGGATATGCTCCTAATGAAATTAACTACAATGCTAGATGGAGCAAAGATCTGCCCCTATATAAACTAATTTCATACCTCCTCTAGAGATGGGTACAAACTGGAAAATGCGGAACCATGGTTTGTGGTGTTTCACGAAGCACGACCCACCATGAACTTGCCCTGGTTAGCGAACCGGTTAGTTTGGTTCATGAAAATGTCACATCCGGGGCAGCAGAAGATCTACAGAATAGGGAGGTATGGTTCCGGTTTCCCCCTTTCAAACGTCTGCCACTTTTCAGCTGATGGGAGGGAGATCCCCTATCAGCTGGAAAAAAGCTGCCAGTGTTTGAAAGCAGCAACACTTTTCTTGCCCGGCAAGAAGAGTGTTGCTGCTTTCAAATGCCCACCACTCTCCTTTTCCACGGGAACTAAAGCAAGGTAAGAGTCATAAGGCTGCTTCTCCATTGGCTTCCTTCCTCCTGGGTATGCAAGCACTCGCTTTTTTTTTTCAAATCCAGGAATGATTCCTAATGTTGCTGCTTATTCCCTGCTGGCTTAAAAACCAGGAAAGGGTTAAATGGCTGCTTTTTCCCTTCCTCCTTTGGGGCATGCACACACTCTCTTTTGTCAAAGGCAAGAATGGGTTGTAACATAGTAACATAGTAATGTTAACATTACTGCGCATTCATCCTGGTTTTAAAAGCTAGGAAAGGATTAAATGGCTGCTTTTTCCCTTCCTCCTTTGCGGTATGCACACACTCTCTCTTTTTTTTTTCAAAGGCAAGAATGGGTTGTAATGTTGTAACAGGAAAGGATTAAATGGCTGCTTTTCCCTCCCTCCCAGGCATGTTACTAGCTTTTCCAAAGAGAAAGAAAACAAGCGTTTTGCGCAACCATTTGGAAACAAAGTGTCAGGGAAGCTGCCAGGAGGGGAATGAAGCAGCAGCATTTTAACCCTTTCCAGGCGCTTGATTCTGTCTGGGTGAAAGGAGGTGGGCATTGCTGCCTGCTCTGCATCTGATCCCAAGGGGTGAAAGGGGTGAGCACTGCCACCTGCTCCACTCCTGATCTCGGCTGGGTGAAGGTGAGCGGTGGGCATTTTTAAAAAATAAATGAGAGTGGAACAAGCATGAAAAGTACATGTTTTTCCCCAGAACTCCGCCACCAATTGCCTCTCCAGTGGGCAGGGGACAGCCCAATCAGCAAGTACAGGAGGGAAGGCATCCAACATTGCAACGTTAATTATGCCTGCTCAAAGGTTTTTTTAAAAGTGTGATGTGAATTGCAAAGCCCTGAAAGCCTGAAACTGCGTAGAGGCTTCAGGCAAGAAAAGTGTTGCTGCTTTCAAATGGCAGCTTTTTTCAGCTGATGGGGGAGCCCCCTTCCATCAGCTGAAAAGCTGCCAGGTGTACAGCTCTACTGTAGAAAGCGCATCTCCAGTTGTCTAGGAAACTGATTGGCACCAGGCTGTCTGCAGTGATGAACCGAAAAACAAACAGGCCTAAAGTTTGTCACAGTTCATCAGAAATGGGCTCTGATGAACCACCGGTTCACAAACTAGTAACCAGACCAGTTTGTGAGGAACTCTGGTTTTTATTTCAATTTGTGCCCCTCTCTAATCTCCACCTCTCTTCTTCCTTTCATGTTTCTGAAGCGTGGTGTCATATTCCTTCTCAACCACTGTTTCACATAGTGGAGGACAGCCAATCCAAGTTTGTCTTGGACTGTACACTCCACAGGAAGTTGCATCCAGTCCTGACTCTGTATGTGATGCATGTGTTTGCCAACATGTGCATCTGAAGTCAGACTTTACAATACAAGGAATACATTTAAAACATGATTTAAACACACAAAACCAAGCATTTCTTAACAAAAGGAGCCCAAGGTAGAATCTGCACAGGCATCTGCTTCACAATAAGGTAAAACTATGCCAGTTATACCTCAGCTATAGAAGCTATTGTGCTGGTTGCAGTGTGGGGTTGTAGTGGGCATAAGCAGCAAAATCATCTAATGCCATTGCCATTTCTAATTGTAGAGGTTCAATATACCCAACAACTGTGCTCCTCCCACCTAATTAGAATTACACTAGTGGAGGTATTGAAGTAAGAAGCTACCTAAGGCAGGCATTTCAGTCTTGATTCACAGGCTATTTTTCCTGCAATTAGTCTCTTCTGCATTTCTTTGGTGTGAATGTTCTTTTCATGAAGACCCACATATGGACTCAAATGAGTCCTCACTAGTACCTTGTACTGGTGTTAGTGCATCCAAGAGTTGCATTTGCTTCCATTACAGCCATACCACACTGGTGGCTCATGGTCTTACTGTAATGAACAAATATCTCTGGATTTCTTCCTTCTGTGTAATTTCTACCTGATAAGTACACAGCCATTAAATGCTTATTATTAGTCCCCAAGGTGTGACTGTTGACTTTACACTATTGAATTTTCTTTCTTTGCTGTAAATCTAGTTCCTGAAGTCATCCCGTTCATCCAGTCATCTAGTTCATCCAGTTATAGCATGCATGACAACCACCAGCCTCTCCCAGGCAAAAGTATGCACAATTCCTTTTATGAACTTTTGAGAACTTTGCTTGGTGGATTGCTCTCACATTCTTATTCTTGTCTCAAGAACCGCCACATGTGTTATCACTTATGGATCCTCCAGCTAAAGGCAAACCAGTTCATACATTTTGCTTGTCTTCAGGATGGAATTTCAGTTTTGGATTACTCTTATTGGATCATCATGACAATATTGAACTAACTTGGATGTAACAGTTTAGTAGGGATTTTTTTTAACCAACCAACAGGCATATGGGGCTTCTGACAAAGTTATCATTAACTTAGAGCATTTCCAGTTGAGAAAAAGGCCACGTGGAGACCATCTTTGCTTCTCTAAAATGAGAGAGTTTTTAAAGAAAGTAAGATTTTGGTTTTTTAACCCAGAAATCCTTATGAGGATGAGGGGCTGTTAATTTCAAAATCTGGTCCACAAGCATCATTATGTTTCAGACTTCTCCATTAAAAAAAAGAGACTGATTTTCACTGGGATTTGCTGATCTAATCATCAACTAAAATGCATATCCAGCTTAATAATTACATTGGTGGGGAAAGGGCAGAGATAACAAATGGGCCTGTGAGTTTGGAAGCCAAACAAGTCAGTGTACTGATCATAAGGTCTCCAGATCCTGTCTGTGCATTCTGTTTTGACATTGCATGGCTTCTTATCTAATATTCATTCTACATTTGTATGAGAAATACAGTATTAATACCTTGCCTCTACATGATACCATCTGTGTAAGTGCATCAGCCACAGAAGCATGGTTTATGACGTTATGTTTCCGGAAAAGCCAAGCAATCTGAGAAAATATGCTGTCTAGGGCCACTGTGTATCCCATTCCTCAAAGGATACAGCATCAAATAATAACTTGATAGTCAAAAAAGCAGCAAGGTGTTCATCCATGAGGGCTGCATTCTGCTTTGCCAAGGGCCCCACAGGTTTTGCTGTATTACAAAACACTCTACAACTATTAAGGCTCTTACAGGTAAGGAACAAAGAACACAATGTCTCCGTAAATATCAGACACAATGATACTAATTTCTATTCCAATTTTTTTCAATTAAAATCAAATGTACAAAATTGTCAGTACATTAATTAGTAAATAAATAACAATTTCAACATCAGCTACCCGCACATATCAATATCAATTCCTGCCTGAGGTAATATTCCAATATTCCAATATTCCAATGCTATATAAAATTACAATTAATCATGCACGTACAGTCAAGCTCATTGACAAGCAATATCCACATACACATTCAATAAATATATCAATACATATAAGAATAAATAGTGCAATAAATATATTATACAACGTTACAAAAATAGATATAGAGACCACAAGGCTGCAATTTGATATAGGTGGCTGGGGTAGTTTCAGTATGTAATATAGGCAGTACTCCTTCTTTAATGATGATGATGATGATAACATCATTTGATTTATATACCGATTTATATATTTCCTGTTTTAACTGTTCCTAATGTATCTCTGTCTATCTTTTTAACAGGAAGAGAACAGAGAACTTAATATCATACTACAAATTATGAATAATAATATAAATAGATATATAAAATTTAGATACAAATAAAAAAGTGCAAGAAATACTTGACACCAGGTTTTGGAACAACTTATTTTGTCTCTTCCCCCTCCCCTTTTTTTCTTTTGCATTGATGATCTTGTTGAAAAATTCTAGAGAAAATTCTAAATTCTAAGAGAGCTTGCATCTTGTTTTGTGATGCACATGACTGGTTTTAATAAAATATACTACACAACTTTTGGTTTTGGATTCCACAGAAAAGGAGTTGCAAAGAGTTCTATTGCTTCTTAATCCATCAACATCATTTGACACCTTTCAGAACCTCTATAATGGTATTAATGGTTAGAAAACTTGACTGATTTACATCATTCTGGCCAATAATCTAATACATTAACAAGTTTGGATACTACGGAGGACTTCTGGTTTGGGATTCATGGAGGTCTAATGCAGCTCAGGGAGCTGGGCTGTCCGTGCCGCAGTTGTGGAGGCTGGAGGGGCGCCAACTGCCTGCAGCCCCCTGTTCTCAGGCGGAGAACAGGCAAGTACACTTAAGAACCTGAGGGTGTGTTAATCTCGGGTGTGAGGGGGGTTCTACACAATGAGCCCCCGTCCACTCTTGAGGTCCCACCTGAAGAAAGGTTGCTAAAATCTCTGCAGCGGCTCTGGAGTCAGTTTCTGGCATAAGACCTACATACCCAAGCTTCAGTAAACCGAAAAGGGAATAAGAACTAATTGGATAATTGAAGCAGCGATTACAACCCAAGAGAAACGTCTAAGAAGGGAAAGATTGCTATCTCTTAATACGGGACAGATTATAAAAAGGAATAAAGTGATAAAGAGAATCTAAAAACTGCAAGAAACTTGTTATGTAAAGGAGGAAGTTCCGGCAAATTAAATTTTAAAAAGTGACACTGTAAAGAGAAGTTAATGTGGAAAATTTACTATTGTTTACATACCTGCGGCTAGGAAGAGATAGCAGACTGTGAGAAAGTTTTAATATCGCGAGAACTGCTGTGAAAAGAAGAGGAACAGGAAGTGCGTCAGAATCATAAAGAGACTGGCAAGAAGTGGCTTGTTAACAACGGAAGCGGAAGGTCGCCATTTTGAAACAGGGCAAAGCTGTGATTTCAAGGAAAACGGAAGTAGACCATCTTTGGTGAGGGTAAGGGCAATTGCTTCAATATAAAACCATAGAGAAAAAACGCCCGACATTTTTGACTACGCAAACTTTTTTCTCTAAAAAATAAACTGAATCTGGACTTTTAAAAATAACAGAAAGTAATAAACTAGTGCCACGGAGTTGAGGAAAAGAGCAGACACATGGGAGCGAAGTAGAGCTAGCCCCACGATGTCGAAGAAGGAGTGGCAAACTGCGCTGGAAAATTTGGATAAAAAAGTTTCAGAAGGAAACAAAGAGCTTAAAGAAATGATGCAGGAGAACTTTAAGGACTTTAAAGAGGCACTAAAATCGGAGATGGCAGAACTCACAAAAAAAATGGATCAAGTACAGAATGACTTGCAAGCTACACAGCAGAGAGTTAATGTAGTAGAGAATGCGGTTGACACCTTAGCAGACGTGCAGAGAATGGAGATGCGAGGAATGAAGGGAAGAATGGCCGTAGATGAATGTAAACAAATGGAAAAGCAACTCAGATTTCATGGGATTCCGGAGATTGTGGAAAAAACAGCCCAAGAGCAGATTACAGAAATTTTGGCGGGCTACCTGGGGAAAGAAGAAGAGGAGGTTGTAGCTCTCCTGGACGTGGCATACAGAATTAACTCAAAATTTGCAGCTCAGAAGAAGTTACCAAGGGATATGATCGTGCAATTTACAACTAGAAACACAAGAGAGTCAATCGTAAGCAAACAGTTTCAGGAACCATTAGAAGTCGACGGGAAGGTGGTGAGAGTCATGAAAGAACTGCCCAGAGTGGTGTTGTTGGAGCGGAAAAAATACAGAGAGCTGGTCCAGATGTTAAAGGATTTGAAAATTAGGTACAGATGGGAAATACCAGAAGGACTGGCATTTGAATTTGGTGGAGTAAGGAGAAATATCAGGTCGGGTCACGAGATGGAAAACTTTACTAGGGACAATGAAAAGGACTTACCAAAAAGTACAAGAATGTGATCATGGAGTGTAAAATAATATCTTGGAATGTAAATGGACTAAATTCACCTTGTAAGCGTAAGGCTATTTTCCACTGGCTTTTAAAACAAAAATGTAATATAGTATGTCTCCAAGAGACACATATCAGAAACCAGGATTTAAAGTATTTGAAATTTGTAAACCTTGGAAATGAATTTGCAGCAGCCTCCAAAAAGAAGAAGAGAGGAGTTGCGTTGTATATAAAGGAGGAACTGCAGCCAAAATTAATTTTAAGTGATGCGGAAGCTAGATATTTAGCAGTGGAAATAATTTGGAACCTGAAGAAGACCTTGGTGATTGGAATTTATGCACCCAATGGCGCAAAAGAAAACTTTTTCAAGGATTTACAAAAACAACTCGATGAGCTGACCTACGATCAAATAATTCTGGCAGGCGACTTCAATGGAGTTACAAACTTGGAAGAAGATAAGAAATCTAAAATTGCACAAAAAAAGAGAGGACTTTTGCCAAAGTCGTTTTTTGCGATTAAGGAACAGGAAAGTCTGGAAGATGTATGGAGGAGACAAAATCCAAAAAACAGACAATATACCTTTTATTCTGCGAGGCATGCTACTCTATCAAGAATAGATATGATCTGGGCTTCCAAAGAACTAATGTTGTGGACTAGAGATGTGGAGATAATGCCTAAGGTAGGCTCAGATCACAACCCTATCATGTGGAGATTGGAAAAAATACTAAAAGAAGAGGATGGAGAATAAATGAAGACTTGCTGCAGATAGAAGATAATATGGCGTTGCTACGAAAGGAGACCAAGTTCTTCATACAATACAATTTAAATAAGGATGTGTCACCTTATAAGGTATGGGATACTTACAAAGTTGTAATAAGGGGAATATCGATGGACTTGAATGCAAGGGACAGAAGGAGAAAAGAAGAAAAAAGAAAGGAAATAACTGAAAAAATTAAAGCCAAAGAGATACAACTTAAGAAAAGACCAGGGAAGAAATGTATATACCAGGATATAAAAATATTGCAGGAGCAATTGACGGCAATGAATAACAAAGAATTGGAGTGGAATTTGAAAAAAATGAATCAAAAAATATTTGAAGGTGCAAATAAACCTGGCAAATATCTAGCTTGGCAATTAAAAAAGAAAAAAAGAGAAGAAAACTATAATTAAAATACGAGAGGAAGACAGAACATTATTGGACCAACCAGCTATTAGTAAAGCTTTTTATAAATTTTATGCAAAACTGTACCAGAAAAAAGAAGTGAATAGAGATTCAATAGCGGAGTATTTGGAAAGAATGAAACTTCCAACGATGTCAGAGGAATGGAAAGAAAAATTAAATAGGGAAGTGACAGAGGAAGAAATAAAATAAAAGAGGCCATCCAATCAACGAAATTAGTGAAAGTACCGGGACCGGATGGACTGACAGCAAAGTTTGGGTTGATTCGGTGGGAAAATGCCTCCCCCAGGCGTCCAGGAAGACGGAGGCATTTTCCCATTGAAAACCCCGAAACAACCCGAAACGTTTCGGGTTATTTTGTTTCGGATAACCCGAAACGTTTCGGGTTTCCCAAAACGTTTCGGATAACCCGAAACAACCCGAAACAAGTTTGTTTCGGGTTTCTTTCGGGTTTCAGAAACCCGAATTGCACACCCCTACTCAGCACTCTAACCACAGTGGTCCACTTAGTTTGAATGTGTCTGGACAAGACATGGGCACGAACCACATTAGGAACCAAAAAAACCCACGAACTGCCTGATCGTCTGTTCACGATCTGGTGGTTCATGAGGGTCCATGGCCAACGAACCAGCATTCGTTGGAAGCCCAGTTTGTTGCGTTCGCCTGCAGTTCGTGAAGCCAGACAGTCAGGCACCATCAATCAATTCCCTTGGAAACGGAGCTGGGGGAATGCCTGAACTCTGTCTGCACTCCTTCTGTTGCCCTGGAAACCCGAATCGAAGCCCAGCTTACCTTGATTGTCAGGTTTCCTTACAACCATGGAGCTGCAAATTGGTTACAATTGGTTATATGGGAGAAGACACCCGGGGAAGGAGGGGAAAGGGGGTGTTCTGTTGCCATGGACTCTCCAATCTCATCCCTGCAAACCCTGATAGGCAGTTCTGACGGTGCATTAGTGCGCACTAATATATATTGGCAGCACTACCCAGCAGGTAAAACAGCGCATTCTCGAACACCAATCTCGCATTTGTAATGGTGTTCTTGAGGCTTCCCTAGTCAGTCTTTTCCTAGAAGCTGGTCACAGTGATAAGGATTTTGACTACACGGTACTATATGTGAGCAAAGAAAAACGTTTGGAGACGGCTGCAATTGACATTCACAGAAAGGAAACATTTTGGACCTATAGGCTGCATACCCTGGTTCCAGGAGGTCTGAATGTAAACAACGATTTCTCCTGTTACCTTTGATCTGGTTATTATTAATGGATTATACAGATTTTTCCCTGTTGCCACGCGTGGGGGCTACCGGCTGGTATGTCTCTTTAATGGTTTTACAGAGTTAATTGAATGGTGTTTGTATATAATGGAGATTCTGTAATCATTTGCACGCACATGTGGTCATTGATTTCTTTGAAGGAGAGGGGTTGATGTATGCAAATAATTGTGAAGGAATGAAGTGAGTATAATTGGAGTTGTCAAACCATGTTGTGATGATTCTTTTATGTTATCAAAATTGCATATTATATTGCACTTTTGCACTTTAGGAATTAACTAAGAGAAGCATCAACACCCTTGATGTTACCATCTAGTCACCTCTGAAGAAGACCCGAAACGGCTTATTCAGGAACTGGTCCATTCATTAGGTGGCTTGTTAGGGTTTGGATTGCTCCTTCAAATTCTTTTGACTTTGGCCAGTATTTCAATGGTTCGTTATTGGACTAATTACATGCGAGGCACAGGGTGCTTGAGCACATTGCACTTTCAGAATACAATTGTATAAGTAATAGGAAACTAGCACATAGCACTTTAACTGTGTCCTTGGCTTTAACATTCAAATACTGTAAGAACCTTGAAGCTGCTGATTGGTCTTTGTGCATTTTGCATCTAATAAGCATATAATGGTTAATATAATGGTTGTTAAATTATGTTATAATTAAATATTTACACGTGGTTGTTATATGATCTTTATTGTGGTTAGTTAGTTTTCACGAATTGTGCTCAGGTTTGCAAACTTGGGTGCTGGCTGGAGGAGAGCCTGCTAAACACTGCCTATGAATATGAGTTCTCTAAGTGCAACGGGGGTCGTTCTGAGCCCCACGAACCACGAACCGGTTCGGTAATGGGAAATGTTCATTTCGGTTCATTTGTTCGGGTTCGTCAGAAGCATCGAACCATGAACCACAGGTTCATTAATTTTTTCTGGTTCGTGCCCATGTCTAGTCTGCACAATGATAAACAGGGACACAAGTACGGCTTGGTACAACTTGGCTCTTGTACAACTATACTTAGTGAATTTGTAGAGGGTTTTCTCTGATTGCTGTTCTGGGCCGATTCCGCATGGCTTACCTGAAGCTGGAATGTTGCGGAACATGCCGGAAAAAATGTGGAAGATCGCATTTTCTCACGCGAGTTTTGCGTGACATAACGCGATCTTCCGCGTTTTTTCCGGCATGTTCCGCAATGTTCCAGCTTCAGGTAAGCCGTGCAGAATCAGGCCTGGTTTACAGTGTGAGTGCATGTGATTTAACTGTCTGTGTCTATATTGTGAGCTGCTGTCTGCTTGGATTCCTCCAATGGGGGGTTTGTTCCCCTTCCTGATGTGTCTGAGCACATAACTGAGAACAGATCATTGGGCAGTCTCAGGTTTCTGTTCCTTTGGAAGAAACAAACAAGACGGAGGTTGTAAAAGAGTTTCTACACTTAAAATGCTTTAGAAACAGCACCAGCAGCACAAAGGAAATCCATGAAAAGCTAAATCTGACATTGCTCTACTTTTTTTAAAAAAATGCTGTGCTTGCAAACTTCTAATACTCAAGATTTTTTTTATTTTTTATTTTTATTATTTATAGTCTGCCTTTCACATTGAGACCCAAGGCAAATTAGACAATATAGGTCTCTGCAATCAACAGCAAGCTAACTGGGGATATTTGCAACCATACAATGAATGTGAATCTTGAATGGAAGCTCTGCACCCTCATCCAACTGCTCCAAATTTTTATTTAAAGAATATGTTAATGAAACAAAAGCTAGTCATGTAAGGAAGAATAAGCATTTTGGTTCCTAAATAAATGCTCTATATACTTTTGGTTTGTATCACCTGTGAATAGTTTTAAGATAAGATGCTGATTTTGTTACTTTTCCCTCTCTGCAGAACCAACAAAGTGATTTTAAATGAGCCATAGGTTTCCACTGCCAACACTGCAGTCCCTTTGTGCTGTTTTCCATTAAACTATTATGACTAAAGAAACTCTAGACTCATATTCTGCAGGTTGGAAAGTACTATATAAAAATGAAGGACTGATAATTTAGGGGACTATAGCTGAATTTTTATCAACCAGGCAGGGACAATATGTGGGGCACCATTCTGTTGAAAGGTGAGGGCTGAGAACATGGTTGGAGATCACTGTGAAGTTGCAGCACAGAGGCCCAGGGCTTCTGAAAAGGGAGATCTCAATGATACTATAACATTTTTCTTGATACAGCAGGGGAAAAGAGTAGAATTGGGTCCCAGGAATGTGTCTTCCTATGTGTTAATTTATATAACTATTTCATCTGCGTCCATGCTTATGAGTTCCCCAGAATTCTTCCTCAAGCCGGATGTAAAGTATGGGGGCAGGGGGAATAGGAAGGTGGGGGTGGTAGACATGATAGAAAAGCCTGAAGTGTTCTGTTTGTGGCTTTCTTGAAATGGAGACTAGGAGCTGTTTCAGATGATATGGTATACAAAACAGCAGTGCTTTTTTTCTAAAAAAATGTTTAGGGGTACTCTCAGTTTGACTCAAGAAAATCACCATTTTATAGTTCAAATTGGAAAAAATAAATGCAGTCAATGGACAAAATTACCAAGAACATGCATTACCTCATATTACACAGCTCACAATAACTTCCAGATTGGCATGAGGTTGTGTTCACTAACATCTTCCCGATTCCTCTGCTTGCTTTACTTGTCCACTCTCCACATGGTTTCAGGGCCAGCGCACCCATGGTGGCCAGGTAGGCGGTGGCCTCGGGCGTGAGGGAACTGGAGGGGCGCCGGAGGGGGTGTCGGGGGCTGAGGTGCGCGCAGCAAAGCTGGCATGACTGGGCTGCAGCTACTGCTGTAGCCAGCCCGCCCGCCCCGTGCTGCCGCCGCCACCGCCACCACACGCCCCAGCCGGGCACAGCCTCCGTGCGCCGCCCCAGCAGCGGCTCGCGGCTTCTGCGCCCAGCTGGGGCGCGTGGTGGTGGCGGTGGCATGGGGCTGGCTTGTGTGCTCCTCCACTCCCACATGCCCCAGCCAGGGGCAGAAGCCGCCGCCGCTGCCGCCGCACGCCCCAGCCGGGCGCAGCCTCCGTGCGCCACCCCAGCAGCAGCTTGGGGCTTCTGCGCCCGGCTGGGGCACATGGCAGCGGCAGTGGCATGGGGCTGGCTGGCTGCAGCTACTGTGCAGCGAAGCTGGCATGACTGGGCTGCAGCTACTGCTGTAGCCAGCCAGCCAGCCCCGTGCTGCCGCCGCCGCCGCCACCGCCGCCACACGCCCCAGCCGGACGCAGCCTCTGTGCGCCGCCCCAGCAGCGGCTCGCAGCTTCTGCGCCCAGCTGGGGCGCGTGGTGGTGGCGGCAGCAGCATGGGGCTGGCTTGCACGCTTCTCCACTCCCACATGCCCCAGCCAGGCACAGAAGCCACCACCGCCACCACACGCCTCAGCCGGGCGCAGCCTCCATGCACCACCCCAGCAGCAGCTCGGGGCTTCTGCGCCCGGCTGGGGCACGTGGCAGCGGCAGCGGCATGGGGCTGGCTGGCTGCAGCTACTGCTGCAGCCAGCCATGCCAGCTCTGCTGTGCGCTCCTCCGCCCCCACATGCCCCAGCCGAGTGCAGAAGCTGCGAGCAGCTGCTGGGGCGGCGTGCAGAGCACGGAGAAGCTTCCGCGCGCCGCCCCATCCATCTCGCGCTGCGTGATGACATGATGTCGTCACGCAGTCAGAGGTGTGTGCGCACGCAGCGCACGCACTCGTGGCCGCGGGCGCCAGAAACTCTGGTGCTGGCCCTGCGTGGTCTACAGCAGACGCTGTATCACACAACACCATTGTCGCATCTTTTGTTTTTATAGTCATCATTCACTTTACACTTCTTTGCTGGTTGTGATGATGTAAAATAGTTCGTAATTTTCCTACTCAGATTGAAATACTGCCACTCAATGAGGTTATAGGCCAAACTTTCATCAGTAAAACACCACACTACTTCACAGATTAAACACTCGCTTCTATCTGAGACTCAGGAAACACCATGAAAGGAAAAGATGCCCGAAGACTGTAGGTGATGAGAATTATGGGTATCAATATTGCCAACCAAGCCCCTCTATAGTGACATGTGTGCACAACCAAAGAGTTTCGGTATAGACAAACTCTTTGCACTCTTTGCAAGAGACATACACAAATACACAAAATTGGTCGCCGCCACTGGGGGTAGCAACAAGACTAACCAATCACCGTGCTAGATTCCAACTACCAGAGCTCCAAGTGGCTTAGAGAAGACTTGTTTGTATTTGTCTGCACCCTAACGATCACCGATTATGCCAGCAATCTCGGTGGCGTGTTCAATGCTCAAAGATGTTCCGTTTTTTGTAAGACGAACAGCGCTCCTAGTAAGTTTGAATGTAACTAAACATCTTTGTTGCCAACATACGCTACATACAACTTAACAAATCACATAAATATTTACAATACGTTTGGAGCTAGTTTAGCGGGAATGCCAACATTTTAAAATTTTTACTTTCTCCCGTTAGATTCACAAAATGTTTAGGGGTATGCATACCCCTGCGTACCCCCAGAAAAAAAGCACTGCAAAACAGATTTCTGAGGTCCATATCCCAGTAGCCTTTTCTGCATCTTGAATTCTGTTTTTCACCCAATTTTGCCTCATGTACCTCTCAGGACTGTTGATATGGTAAAATGAAGGAGAGATCCTCTGGAGAAAGGAAAGAGTAAAAATGTACCTCTTTACCTTTTTCTGTTTCTTAGATGGAACATCTGATAAAGAGTCCTGGGGAACTAAGAGTCTCTTTTCTTCACAAGATATCTTACGTAGAGAATCTCAATTTACTTACTTTCTGTGTGGTCTTATATTCAAGTGTACTATGTCTCCCTAGCAGTGCATGTGTATCCACAATAGGAGAGCAAGTGTAAGATCTTTCACTTGAGCATCCCTGTGTAAGATGTCTTGTGTAGAAAGAAACTAAAAAGTTTGCTAGTGACTTTGTGAAAATGTGAGTGGTCCTAACACTGTTTCTTAAAAAAAATGTTTCATTTAAAAATGTTTTTCCCCCCTGATGGACCAACATTGTTTGTCTTTTGTGATCTGCTATGAAAATGTATGGGTATATACTGAGTAGGTCTGATATTCTGCTCAAAGTCCCACAGATAAGCACAAATTCTAAAACTGGAACCAGCTATGCATATTAGACATAAGTAGAATTTTGTTTTCCTCAGATCAAGATGGGTAGCCGTGTTAGTCTGTCTGTAGGGCTTTTTTCTGTGGGGGATGTGGTGGAACTCACTGGGTACCATACGTGCACATGCAAAGCATGCATGTGCCCCTGGGACCGTGTGATGACATCACATCTGAGAAGTGATGTCATCACGCAGGCTGTGGCTGCCCCAGGAGAGCTCCTGAGCTCCACAGGGGGCCCAATTTGGGCCCAAATCAACTTGGAATCCACCAATGCCATGTGGGAGAGCACTATTCTACCTGGCAGTGGCTGGATCCTGGCTATTTTGGGCCCAAATTGGCCGAATCAGGCTCAAAATGTCCCAGATTGGGCCCAAATCGGCCTGGAATGGGCCACTGCGGTGCAGGGAAACCCCCCCCCCCTGCCCAGAAGCAGCCCAATCCTGGGTGTTTGGGGCCTGAATTGGGCAGAAATTGGCCAAAATGGCCAGAACATGCCCCAAACAGCCTGAATCAGGCTAGAATCAGCCTGGAACGGGCCACTACCATGTGAGGGAACACTTCCCCATCCGGCAGAGGCACGATCCTGGCCATTTTGGGCCCAAACCAGCTGAAACAGCCCGGATCAGGCCTGAATTGGCCTGAAACATACCACTGCCACACAGGAGAGCACTCCCCCCGAGCTGGCAGCAGCCTGATCCTGGCCATTTCGGGCCCAAATACTCACCAGTCATGTGGGTGTTTTTAAGAATGCAGTTCCACAGCGTTCCGGCTGAAAAAAAAGCCCTGTCTGTCTGTAGCAGTAGAAAAGAACAAGAATCCAATAGCACCTGTAAGACTAACAAAATTTGTGGTCATTTATGAACTTTTATGAGTCACGGCTGGGTCACTTCTTTCATTACACATTCATTTTGTGTTTGGTTTTGGATTCCTTTCTAAATAACTTGTGGGGCTGTTGTTACAGTTTTTGTTATGGAAAGTGAAAAGTGAGCTGGAGAACATAGAGCCCATTGATAGTGATATCAGAGACTGAGAGCCAAACTATACATTATGTAGAAGCTTTGTGATTGGATCTTTTGGCTTTTTTAAACGTATATTTTATGGCAGATTAGATTGGTGCTGTGGCACTGACTTTTTAAACAGTTCCATCTATGCTATTTCTCTAACTGAAATGCTCGCCTCTGTAAAGCTTCTTTAAGCTACACTGGGGGAAAGGCAGGTATCTGTTTTGTATCAGCCTTTCCCCTCAGTCTGGCTAACAGCAACTACAGGAGTGGAAGTTCTGTATGGTGCCCAGGGCTGGACAAAATAGATTTTTTAAAAATAACCACTCCATTGCCATGGCTTCAATTTGTCACACAATGTGTAACTTGGCCATGTGTCTCCTTATCATTACCCACTCATGTGCTGAAAAATTCTTATAATGAGACCACCAGAAAACATGGGACTGTGAGTATTCAATTCCACACTTCCTCTCAAGGTGACAGAAAAGGAGATTTTAAAAAAGAGAGGAAGAATGTGTATCAAAATTACTTGCTTGCAAATATTCTGTTCAATTATTATTCCAGTCCTTCTAGACAGGGTCTTATAGTAGAGGTTTATTGATGCCAGTGTGTCTATATTTTTGTGTATGTGTCAAACTATGGATGACAGGATATGGTAGACAGATTCCTGGACCATTGCAGCAAGACACAGGTTCCTGGTTAAATGTTTTTAATTCAGAAATCCAGTTCTTTCCATATATATGTCCATAGATTTACTCAGAGGCAAGAGAGCATCCAAGCAGTACATACTTCCTTGATAGGAATACAGACTTGAGGAAAATACAGTTCTAAATACTCACACATTCCCCCCCCTCCCACCTAGACCTCAGAAGTGCGCGGGAAGGAGTCTGGGAACTTCTGGAGATTAGCTGGACAAGACAAAAAGGCATACAGAGAAATGGTAACATTTCAGACAGTACAAGGTCATTTCAGTGAACTTCAAAGAAAGATAACACAGCTGTGTTCTCAGGCTGGTAGAGGGAGAGAAATGAAAGTGATGATTAAAGCATTAGAAACCTGAAATAAAGGCATAGTATTAGCAATGGTGCAACACTTAAGACAATACCATGGATGCAGGGTGCAGACATGACAGTATGTTATGTATAGAATAATGAGATATTGGAAATAATGTGATTTTTTTTCTGATTGTATAATTTTCATTACATTCTTAATTTTTAATTTGTTAGTATCAGTTAGATTTATTCAATATTTCTCCACTTTCATTGTGTTTCTCTTCTTACTCGCATACTTCTTTTGTTGGTAGTGAATTCTATACATTACTTATGTGCTGGACACCATCACAAGTATGCCCAAAATTCTTTTAGGATGCTACATAAATGAGCTGGCTTACTCATATCTCAGCATACCTCATTATGTTCCCTGCACCTGTGCTATGATATACTAATAGCCTCGTGTGATAATGCTCCATTGGATCTGGTGACAACAGCTTCTGTGGTTTCAACTGATGCTCTTGGGCCAGAGAATGAGACATTCTCTATCCACTGCTATTCATGAGCTCAAAGTCAACAAATTGTCTTGAATTACTTAATTCAAGACAATTAATTACTTACTCAGAGTGTGCATTATAACTTCCCTTTCCCTATAACTTAACAGCCCACAAGCCATACGTCAAGTATTTAATAAATAATTTATGACTCCATGGATAAATATGGCTAGATCATATGAGTATTTACTTATCTTGTCTGACAGCAAGATCTTTAATTTCTGTTGTTCAGAAATATTCTGTAGACAATCAGTCCAGGGAGTAATATACTGGTTGCGAAGTAACAGGGGCAGTTAAAAAGTATATGGGTGGTTTAATCAACTTGATCCGTACAATGGATACAATAGTGCTTCTCAGGGGGGATTTTACTAAAACAGCCCTTCATGTCAGCAGAAGGTAATGCATTGTATCTGAGAGCCAAGCTACAAGTGACTTTTTTCATGTGGAGAACACTTGATTGTTCTCGCAAGTTTTCCTGGGAAGTGAAGTCCGAGTGTCCTTCCCCTCTCTGTTAGAATCACTGCCTGAAGAGCCAGAGAAAGCTGCCGGCGGCAGCAGCTTTTGCAAATCATTCCTCCAGTCACAAGCCTGCTGGACAAGAGGGCTCCCAATGATCATTTGAGGGCAGGCAGCTGCTACTTTCTTCCTGGGCATCCTGCTCCTGGGGAGCTGCTCTGGAGAAAGCCACCACATTGGTGAAGTTCCAGCTGCAGCGACAGCAGAAGAATCTGCTGCTGCTCTAACATGCCCTTCCCTTGTTCCTGAGCTCCTGGAGAAAAACTGGAATGAGGGCATTCCTGAGTACCAGGGCCTCCAGTCTGAAGGGCCATCTTCCTTCCAAGGAAGTGATCTGATTTCAGCCAACAGAGGTTAGGATGGCCCAGAGTAGGGTTGCCAGGTCCCCCTGGGCACTCCAGGGCTCCTGTTCCCATTCCATGCACCTCCCCCCCCCCCAGCAGGCCATGTAAGAGGCAGCAGGGTGGCTGGGAGCAGGGATTCTTCTGCTTCAACCAAGGTACCTGGGTAGCCCATAGTAAAAGCATTCAGATGCAATGTAATGAGATGAAATTTAAAGCAATAGTTTGGGGGCCAAGCTCCTTTCCAGAAAGTGAGTTCAGCAAAGAAAGGCTGGGAGGGCCCACATCAGAAGAAATGAGGTCAGTAACATTGAAGGAATAGTTCAGCAAGAAGACCCTAAGTGGAAATCTAATTGAATATTCATCATCAAGCTCCTACCTGCTGCTGCTTCAGCTGAAAACTTTTCAGCCATATAACAGTTCCTTGAAGACAGCACAAGGGCTTCCAAAAAGTCTTTCCCCACTACCTCTTTCTCATGTCAAAATAACCAGCCCTCATGCTCCACAACCCACCAAGGTTACAGTGAACAAAGTAGCTACATATACTCCTACCAGCATGCAAATTTAGTAGTTCATTTGTTCCACACAACAGACTACATTCCCAAAGTTCTCACACTAATAAGTACTCAGACAGGTAAACAAATGGTAAGATTTCTTAAAACTAACTACTGGTATATTCAAAACCCTGGGTTCATCTAACTTTATGTACCATGCACCAAACTTCCATTGCATTCTTTCCCTTTCATTTTTAATCGCTTGCTTTGTTCTTCCTGACTAATCTCTCTACCAAGACAATCCCAGAATCCAAATTCACACCCAGCTGTTAGATGTAATTTCACTAAATACATGACATGTCATTCAGTGAAAATGTTGTGCAGCCTTTGCCACATTATTACAACAAGAAAAAATTTATCAGGGACAAAAAGATCTGACGAAGAGCTTAAGAGCTTCTACCAGAGGACATGGACCATCTGCTGCTTCTCAAGGAAAATATTTGCATCCCAGCTCTCCATCCATGCCAAATGCCATAAAAGTAATTAAAAGGCAATGTGGAGCTAATGGTTTTCTGTTAGAAAAATCAATTCATTAACCTTCACAATCCTACTTTACATTATTACACAGCTGAATATAGAAAGCTGTTAATGGGGAGGATAGCCGTCTGTAGGGTTTAGTTCTCAGTCCTAAAATGTCTATGCAAAATGTTTAGGCAGGAAGGTCAGGACAGAGAAAAGTAAGTCATTCTTCACTGAATGCAAATTTAGCAAATCAACTACTTCAAGATACGATAGCTACTATCTTAAATAGCTCTTAGACAAATTTAGAATGGTTAAGCCTATTAGCAATGATGTGTGTTTGTGTAAAGTGTCTTCAAGTTACAGCTGATTTCTGGTGACCCTCTGCTGGGGTTTTCAAGGCAAGAGATGTTCAGAAACGGTTTGTCATTGCCTGCCTCTGCATAGCAACCTCAGTCTTCTGTAGTGGTTTCCTATCCAAGTACTAACCAGTGCCAACCCAACTTAGCTTCCCATGATCTGATAAGACTGGGCTTGCCTGGGCCATGCAGGTCAGAGATTTGCCATGATATCTACATGGAATTTCTGAATGCAGGGGGAGCTTGTGTTTAAATACCAGATGCTTAAGACAAAGTCCAGGGGAAGGTCTCTCACTTCCATGCCCATATTACAAGTACTCTGAGCTATCAGGCCAACCATCATTATAACAGGATGCTGGACTACATGGGCCCTTGGCATGTTCCAGCAGAGCAACACTTAGGTTCATTTGTTAGGTGGTGAGATCGAGAATAGATATGCCAGCTAGTTTCCTATGAGACAAATAATTATGATGGAACCTGGGATGATGGAACCTGGGATGATAGGAACCTGGGGTTTCTATCCAGCACCACTTTGTCCCCCATATTGTTTTATCCTAGCCATGTGTGACCAACCCTAGACATCCTAGCTGACATCTCCCTTAAGTACCTACTGTTCAAGATCAAGCACAGAAAATCTTTTTGATGGTTTCATTCTCTCTCTCTGATTAGTGGCTTTTGAAAAAGTGAATATTCTCTGAATTGGCATCTGTAAAGCCTGCTTAGGAATGTTCAGTCTAAGACCGTGGATCTTCCAAATCACTTATAGAGCCTTGTCATGTGTGAATGCCCCTATTTGACTAAAAAAGTGGGTTTCTTTGCAAGAACTCATATCTAAGTTTCATAAAGGCTTTTTCAAGAGTTTGAGAGGAACACTTGAAAAATATGGGTGAAGCATGTGCCCTTTCCTTACTTGTCCTTCTCTGTAAAGCAGCAAACAATTAACTAAAAGGGGAGAGGATAACATGTTTTGAGTGAGATTTATTGGCCACAGGAGAGGCAATGCAATTGGTGATTGGCAATGCAAATCCCACCTTCCCAGACATAATTTCCTGCCACAGATTATGGGATTTGTAATTTTCCAGATATCCTGTTTTGTTAAAATTATTTTAAAATATTTATATCTCATCTTATATCCTGAGACTCAAGGCAGCTAACAAAGCAACAAGAGTTGCAATGGGGAGGCCAGGAAAACTACAAATCCTCGCTAGGAAATAATGGCTTGGGTTGAAATCTCATCAGATCTATATTGCAACTAATGAGAGCCCCACAATGAACCTTTCTTTTATCAAAGAAGCCTGTCCCATCACTAGTTACCCCTTTGCAAAGGTAAGGGTTTGGTACTTCATTAGGGGGCAACTGGCACTTAGGCTGGGAAGTGATAGTGCAGAAGAGATCCCTATCTTGAGCCAGATTTGTATTTGAAACGGGATGAGGCCATTCACATAATAACCTTCCAAGTTCATTATCTGTTGCTTGCCATCACTAGATCTTTTTCAGATACCCCTTGTTTATATTGAGTTCAATAGGCTGCTGTATAGTCTTCTGTTGGGTGTTTTCTCTAATGACTCTTTGATTCTGTTGGATTGTAGTTTGTTGTTTTAACTACTGTGCCCCCAACTTGAGAATAATTGTATTAAAAGGCATAGATGTTGTAAATAAATATTATAATCCTTGTATAAATGAACCAGCCTTCGATCAGTTTGGTCCTAAGTGTCTGTTTCCTCCTCCTCAGGAAGTTGGGAGTCTTACTGTACCACTGATACTCTTCATTTTATTCCTTTGAATAGCTTACTGTATAAACTCTTTTTTAAAGGCCTTCTAGTCAAATTAATTATAGGGATTTTTGGCTTTGCATCCAAAGCTGTTGTCTATGATCTCTAACACTGGTGGGGTGCAAATTGGGGAAAAAAACACGCCAGAAATACACCTAGAAATTGCTGTTTCATTTTGTTAAAGCAGCTTCCAGAACTGTGAACCAAATCTGGGAAACTAACAGTGAAATCCTAAGCAGAGTTACTCCAGTTTAAGGCCCATGATTTCAGTCAAAGCAGTTACTCTAGTCTAAGTCCATTGATTTCAAGTGGGGTTAGATTGGTGTAAGTCTGTTTAGGATTTCACTGTAAGTTATAACAGCATACTCCCACAAAAAAGTTTGTGTGTTTCATTTCATACATCACAACAGCAGCAGCTGCAACAGCACTAGTCACTGGACTCCAAGGGGAGAGAGCCCTCTGTTGGTGAGGAGTAATATGTGCAATGCATGTGGGTGCATCTTTTTTTCTTGTCACTTCTCAGGAAATGGCCCTGTCTTCCTGCCAACAGGGTCCTTGCAAGGGAAGACCCCACCCTGCCTATCAGTTTTGGAAACATTTTTATTATTATTATTTATTCAATTTCTAGCTCACCCTCCTCGTGAGCAAGCTCGGGGTGGGTTACAGTAATACGTAAAGATACAAAAGATAAAAACATTAACACAATAAAATCAGAAATCTCAATAAACATAGGTTTCAGATCCCAGAATGGAGCTCCCTTCATTCTTCCCTACCCACCATACATAGGGGAGAAGAGAGGTGTGAGTTGGTATCATCCTGCTGTAGCAGGGGGCTGATGACTATATAACCCCCCACTGATGGGAGACCAGTAGGGAGGCTTATTTGATGGACCTAGGACTGACCTCAACCATATGCCTGGTGGAACATCTGTCTTGCAGTTTCCCCCCTTTTCTTCCCCATCAGGCACACTTGGCAATTGGACACATATTGCGACACGTCACACCTCATTTTGGGCCACCAAAATTGTCGCACTAAGTGTAAGGTTTTCACGTATCCAAAATGTCCAGCCAACTTAGCATCATGGTAACTTTTCAGCACTTCTCCCCTTAGGCTGGTGGGCACATATAATTTGCCTTGTCTGTACCAGCTTCCGTGCTTGCCCGGTTCCAATTCCTCCTTGGGTATCACCTCCCCCTCCTTTTCCACCTCAGCTTTCACTTTTTCCTCCCACTTCGTGGGAACAGGCAACACCATTCTGTTTCTCACCTGTTGCCTAGTAACGACCACCCCTCCCAGCTGCATGGGTGAAAACATTGTGTCCACTACCTCCTCCTTTTGACTATCATGTTGGTGGAAGCGCAAAAGGGCATCAGCCAGGAAGTTTGATTTGCCCAGGAGGTGCTTTAGCACAAAATTGAATCTGGAGAAGAACTCTGCCCACCATAACTGCTTGGCGCCCAATTTGCGAGGGGCTCATAACGTCTCTAAATTCTTATGATCAGTCCACACTTCAAAAGGTATTTTGGCGCCCTCCAACCAATGCCTCCAAGTACATAAAGCTAGTTTAACTGCTGCCGCCTCTTTATCCCAGATCACCCAGTGGCACTCAGAGTCCGAAAAAAATTTTGACACATAGTTACAGGATGTAACTTCCCCTCAGGTCTTGCCAGGTAAATCCCCAAGCTCTTCACTGCATTACTTCAGGTTTTTGTATATTTTAGTTTCTTGTCAATATTGCTGCTGGCTGCTTTTTGATTTATTTTATTAAAATATTTTTACTTTGCCTATCTTCTCCCAACAAGGCCCAAGGCAGCTTACACACTAAAAATATCCAGCACCTTTGTATAAACTCAAAAGTCAATCCCTGCAACCTCAAAATACAAACAGATTCTCTCTGTCATTGCCATTGGTTATTAGACGGTAGAGCTGGTGATACATGCATCAAGAAGAGCACCTGGGCCACGAGGGGCATTGACTAGTGCAACAGTTCAGACATAACGGTTTGAACAATGAATTAGATCTATCATGTTTTCTGTAAGCATTTATTTGTGATTCTTGTATGTATATTTCATTCATGTGAGTCTCCTTTAAGTTGTTTGGCTTGACTATGAGTGGATTCCTTAAATGTCTATCACTTATCAGTAATCCTTGTGGGAGGACACCATTGTTAACTGACTGATTGACTGGTGCTATGTGTTATTAGATGTTAAATGTTGTATTTCTGGTAAGTCTGTTTTAAATAATTTTGGAACTTACTTATACATGTATTTTAAATATTTATTGTGCAACATGGTTTGAATATATTTTTCAAGCCTGGTGGATTCATTTCTTCGCCCCTGAAGATGTTACCGGTCTCAAGCCGGTGCTGAATGTCGGGCAACGCAGGCTTGCTTACCATCTCCCGCTGCTATGTTTTCCACCTTACATGAAACAAAAGTGATTCATTAATGTTATTAGGACTTACTTTATACTTATTAGTTGTACTTACCAGTGTTTAAGATCCTGTAGGAGCTTACCTCCACGATTAGTGATTGTATCTATCTATATATCTATATATCTATATATCTATATCTATATCTATATCTATATTCATTATATATATATATTCATTAACCAGAAGTTTGCTTGTTTGATTGAAACTGATTTGTATAACTATGTGCAACACCTTTGATTGTTATATTTCTTAATTGTGAAGATTCCTCACTTTTGTGAATTAATATATTAATTGGACTTTATAATGAGCATTTATTCTTTTCTCTTTACCCTACCCTTGTGTCTTTGTACCCTTTAATTTTGTTATCTGGAGTGGGTACCTCTTTTGTTGTGGAGTTCCCTTCAGGCTTGAGCAACTGCGTAGAGGAGCCATTTGGAGGAACTTCACCCTTTAATAGAAGAGATATTTCCTAGTAGACAGTTCTTGATCTGTTGTTGATTATGAATGCTGTGTTTTATTGTAATTATTCTTCCTTTGTAAGCTTCCTTGAGTACTTGTAGAAGTACAAAAGGAAGTAGATATATTTTCTAAATAAATGTAGTTTTTAGATAAAGCATGTTTTTTAAAAAAAATCTTGTGATGGCCTATAGCTAATGACAATAAATCAATACGATACGATACGATACGATACGATACGATACGATACGATACGATACGATAGATACGATACGATACGATATGATACGATACGCACAGACCCTGAGGGCATAATTGTCAGCAAACTCACTTCCTAGTGAACGCTCAAAAATTTACTTTTGAGTAAGCTGTTTGATTTTAGCTTTAGTATCTGTTGGGCATCTGTAAGGATTTTTTAATATAAAGTTTACCAATTTGCCAAAGAAAAAGAATGTCATGATGATAATGATAGTGACAAAAGAAGTGAAGGGCAACAAATGGCACCAAAAATCTCAAACTAGCATCTTTAGTTCTTCTGTTACACATTTAAAATTTGTGTGTTCAACTGATTATATCATGAAGGAAGCAAATGTTGTATGAATGATATACTGTGTACATCTCCTGCATGGTTGGGAAACCACAGCATGGAAAAACCAGCCTCAGCTCTCTAAACAGGGTAAACAGAAAGGAAAAGAAAAAGCAGAGAGGGAAATCCTCTCTGACTTTGTTATGGAAATATGATACAGCTTGACATTTTAATTGTGATTCTCTCCCTTATTATCTGGCACATGTTCACAGCACCCAAGACATTGTTTAGTGGATCCAGCTGCCTTCTGCACTCTGTTTGAAGTCCAGCAACTCAGCAAGATAGGAGAGTGTGAGAGTCAATGTGATTTGTGTATGTAGAAACATAAATATGTCACAGGAGTTTAGTCTTACAGGTTTAGAGAGTTTATACTCACAACATTTGTTGTGCCCTTGTTTACGCACATGAATCCAAAGACCTGACACACCCTCTCTGTGGACTGAAACTAGCATCATTTCCGAGTTGTTTCTAATGAACATGTTTGAAACCCTGTAGATGACGTTTGACCACAGCTTAATGTATACAGGAAAGATGGGCTTTCAAAATGTTCAAGGGAAGCTTTAATCAAATCTGCTCTTTGGAACTAGAAGCCATGTGTACAAGCAACCCCAGTACCACTTGAACTCAAGCACTTCCCATCACATGGTGGTTGTAGAAAGTGCATTCAAGTCAAGCCATCTTATGGTGACCCCATAGGGTTTAAGTCAAGAGACATTTAGAGGTGGTTTGCTATGGCTTGTCTCTGCTCAGCAACCCTGGACTTCCTTGGTGGTCTCCCATCCAAGGCTTACTCTGCTTAGCATCCAAGAGCTGATGAGATCAGACTAGCCTGAGCCATCTGGTTAGGGTTCCTGTCATATGTATGTGTAAAGAGCCACCAAGTCACAGCCAAATTATGGTGACCCCATAGGGTTTTCAAGGCAAGAGTCTAACAGAGATGATTTGTCATTGCCTGCCTCTGTCTAATTTGGTTTTGCACAGTTTGCAGAAAGCCAGGAGAGTGGGAGCTTTCCTGACCTCCTCAGGCAGGGCATTCCATAAAGTTGGGCCACCACAGAGAATGTGCATGCATGGGCAATGTTGACTTTGCCCATTTGCAGGGTGGCATCTGAAGAAGGCCCTGATCAGATGAACGAAGGTGGCATGGAAGATCATAGTCCATGTGAATCAGCCCTTAGTTGTTTTTTTTACTACTTTGAGGCCTTTCATGGGTCAGAAATCTATTGTAAAAGAAACATACACACAATCTAGAAAGTTGACCCTCAACTGTTTATCTACCTTCCCTTGAGTATTATTTAAATCCCAAGAACCTTTGAGGACCATTTTGAAATGCTTAATTCAGACTGGGTTCTAGTGGCTTGAGTTGAAAAGCTTCTGGCTGCATTTGGGGTTGAGTGGGCAAATTTCCATTCCTTTGAATTTTAGAATTGGTATGATGCCGTTCTGGAACTGGATCTCTGCACATTCCAAAAGGCACGTATCAGAATTCTGGCATCCGCATGAACTTGTTCCTCTGCCATATGCAGATCGAGATGAGATCCTCTGAACACAGTGTTCCTTCTGACTGAAGGAAAATCCATCCCATCAATGCCAGCCAGATCACAGATATTGCAATATCACACCCTGTAAGCATTTTTTTAAATTTGTTTGCTTGTTTGTTTAAAGCATTTCTATGCCTCTTTTTGGCCCATGGAAATGTAGGCAGCTTGGCGGAATGTTGGAAAAGTGACAGTTGAAAAGTCCATTGGACAGCAGTCAGAGAGTCAAGCTGCAAGACCAGGATGCCTACATTTCCCATCAAAACTTGAGGGAAGCAGACAAGTGTCCAATCTGTGTCAGGCGTCACTTGTGGTCCCGCTCTCAGGCTCCCCAAGGCTGTGAACATTAAAAGATATCAAACATTAACAACATTGCAAACATTACAAACAGGGTTCTTTATTATTTCTAAACAATTAAACAAACACAACCAGGGAGGAGGGCTAATAAAAGTCAGTGAGGAAATGCAAAGTGAAACAAAAAAAGTCTTCATCCACTGGTGGAAGACAACAATAGAATTAGATGAATCTACCTAAGGACGGAGTTCCGAAGTTTTGGCCCCAGCACGCATTCTCAGTTGATACCTGCTTTAGCTTTATAGCACATGCCATGCTCCATTTCCAGTTGCGACTATATCTTTAAAAATAGTGAAAACTCCAAAATTAGGAGTGCCACTGTTTAGGAAGTTGCTTTATTATGTGACTGATAAATATTAGTTGCATAATCCCTCAACATTGGTTAAGCTCCCAACCACATAGAAAGCCACATATAAACAGTCACATTCCAATATGTGTCTTGAAGATATACCAGAGATTAAGTGAGAAATTGAGAACATGCAAGTCAAATGGCCGAGGGTTAGGAATTTGGATCTGGAAATGAGGGATGGATCAAAACTTACAGAAGAATTTGTTGCCAATTTCCTATCAACATATATCTTTAGGGGAGAAAAAATGGGCTGAAATTTGTTTATATCAGTCTATGCTACTATGGTCACTGCTTTCTCAGTTTTTTAGGTCTCACATGGTGTTGTTGTATCTTGTTTTCACTCAGTATACGCCACAGTATGGCATTTGTCATCTTTAATCTTCTCACACACTAAATTATTCTTAACCTTGCAAGTCTTGCTGTGTGTTACACTGTATTATGAAGGTGGCAGTCTTAAAGCCAGAGAAGCACAGTATTGCAGTATATCATAGGATTAATAGTCTTAGTTCTACAAGTTTGCTGGCATCTCTATGTCAGTTCTAGAATGGCCTGCCAAAGCAGATCTGGAAAGCCCCCACTCTGCTGGCTTTCCCCAAACCACGCAAAACTGAATTATTCAAGATGAGTTTAATGCTCAAATAATAGGGCTGTGCTGTAAGGACTGGCTCAGAGAGGTGCCTTGGATAGGGATATGGTCTGTAGATTATTCCACTGGGTCCTGTCTGTTGGTGTAGATATGCTCCTACTGGGTAGGTTCTGCATCCTTAAAGATGTCATGTTTAATAACTTGTACTTTGTTCAGAAATATTTTGTTTCTGATTTATGTCTGTTCCATAGTTCTGCAACCTGTAACCTGTTGTATTTGTTCATTGAATGCTTAAGCTATTGATTATATTGTATTTGTTCACTGAATGTGCTAGCGGTCATTCTTATTGACTTGTACTGTGTAATCCACCTTGGGTCTCAATGAGAAAGGCAGACTATAAACAAACAAACAAACAAACCCAGCAGTTACAATTGTAGTTGTAGAAATCACCACAACTCTATGGTAAAACGTTATAATTTCTGACTATTTCTTGAGCTGCCACATGCCAGCAACTAGGCCAGAGACTTTTTGTTTTATTTGACCATAAGTGGCTAGTTAGTACGCCTATATAATAAGCACCCTGGGTTTCCCCTTCCTATGAATATTCTTGAAGTTGGGGCAGTGTATCAGATGGGTAACAGGTTATCAGTGGTCACTGGGACCTGCTGGGACCCTTTTTCAGTGTTGATTGATATGGAGGATGCTAATTGCCATCCCTGTCATAGAGCTGAACCACAAGAGGCAAGTTATATGTGGCGAGTTGGTGCAAGTTTACCTGAGAAGTGTAGGAGACTTCTTCCCCTCTCCTTCCCCTCTCTGTGAGAGCCGCCTGCCAGCTTCAGGCTCTCCTCGCTTGCTGAAGAGTCAGAGGAAGCCAGCAGCAGCAGCCATCACCAATACTTCTTCCAGGCACAAGCCCACCAGACTCAAGGGCCCCAAAGACTGTTCGGGGCAGGCAGCTGCTGCTCTCTCCCAGGGTGCCCTGCATCCAGTGGGCTGCCTGCCCACCCCAGGGGACCTTCTTTGGAGACAGCCGCTGCATCGGCAAAGCTCCAGCCACAGACAAGCTGCTGCTGCTCTGACATGCCCATCCCCTGCCCTCCAGGAGCTTGGGCTATCTCCATAGCAGCTCCCTGGGGGTGGGCAGGCAGCTTGCCAGACACAGGGTGCCCTGGGAGAGAGCAGCAGCTGCCCACCCCAAATGGTTTTTGGAGCCCTCGCGTCCGGCAGGCTTGTGCCTGGAAGGAGTATTGGCAATGGCTGCTGCTGCTGGCTTCCTCTGGCTCTTCAGCAAGCTTGGGGAGCCTGAAGCTGGCAGGCAGCTCTCACAGAGAGGAAGGAGTTTCCTACACTTCTCAGGTGAACTTGTGCCGACCCGCCACATGTAACTCATCTCTTGTGGTTCAGCTCTGAGAAGTTAAGTAGGGTTAGCGCTGGTCAGTACTTGGATGGGAAGACCAGGGCGACTATGCAGAGGCAGGCAACGGCAAACCACCTCTGTTAGTCTCTTAACATTGAATACTCCAGTAGAAGTTGCCATAAGTTAACTGTGACTTGATTGTACTTTACAAAAATATCCATGACAGTTGGTCTGGTGAAAAGCATTGGCTTTCTCATCTGGCACTGGAAAATCTATCAAACTCAGCAGCAATTTTCTATATCAAACTCACAAGGGTAACTTCTCTTCAGGCAGGAACATTTATTTGCTTAATCCTCAAGCCAGTTCTGTTTGCTAGAACTATTTAGCTGCTATTCAGTGGCCATGTTATTTGTCTTTGTGGATGAGACTGTTTACCTTTGTTGATTTGTCTGGCAGGACTGTTTGGTTGATATTCAGGGATTGGATTTCTCTTTGCATGACAGGAATTGAAACGTGAAGGTGTCTTGGCATATTACACTAGAAATGTTTATTCAATAGCAAGGTGACAACCTTGGCAATATAGCATCTACTTTCAGGATCCCATTAACTCCTGTTCCTACTGAAAACTTCTGTTGGCCTACCCCCCTCTAATATTTTTATAAGTCTCCTTTTCCTCTCCTCCCCCATTCCTACTATTGTCTCTGTAGCCTACCCTTTAAAAATAGCACACTATGTTTAGCTGCCTTCAAATCACGTGGTCTCTCCCATGGGCCCTGATCTGGGGCAGAGACGTCTACAGTTTTGCATCACTAATGCAGAGAGGTGTGTGTCTGGAAATACAGGACTAAACCAGAAGACAGGAGCCTGTGAAGTGTTCCTAATTTAGTCACAGTGAGCAGTTTCCATCTTGCATTACTGAAATCTCGCTGTCATATGAACAAACAGTCTAGTAGCTCTGTGAACTAGCATGACTGGTGGATGGGGTCACTGCAACTCCCTGACGACACTGGAGAGTAGCAAGCCAGTACCTGATTTAGGCATGGGAACTCTCAAGGGCCACAGAAGGCAGTCTCTGGAATTAGGTTTTCCTTTTGTGCTTCTGACTGAGCCAAAGATACTTTTAGGGGTTATGCAAGGTCATTATCCACTTCATGTCCAGTTGAAGAGCTGCTTTAACAGGTCCTGAATTAGGTCACCCCTTTTTTTACCAAGGAAGTATTAGCACTGGTGTCAGGCAGCAGGTTCCTTGCTCTTGCATCATTAGAATGAGGAATGTAAGACATTGCATATCTACAAGCAGCAAAACTGTGGAACGGTAGAGTGTCAGAATGGCACCACTGCTGTCACTAAGCACATACCATGCTTGCCAGACTGGTCTGTAGAATAAATGAGTAGGTGACAGGTTTACCATGGACCATGAGATCTCTGCATCACAACATACCTGCTGTCCATCCTACAGGTGTACGCTAAGAAAAAGTGCATTATAGCTTTGGATCAGGGATTGGGGTGGGGGGGAGATTTTTACCATGTTTGCTAGTTTTCATGTGGGACATTACCAGTTCGTGTGTGTGTGTTGTTTGTTGTGTGTTGTTTTGTTTTTTCCTGGGGCCATTATTTTTAAAGGGGAATGTATTTGAAGGTCTGGGGCAGCTTATAGGAGCCATTTCACATATGGTGATTTTCCTACAGAAATGCTATTCTATATATCTGTAAAAGTTACTAGTTGCCAGATGGCTTCCCCCCACCAATTATTGCTGCAAAGGGTGGGAGAGGTGAGAATGTAAGACACTGGCATTGAGGAAGAGGGGAGAAAGAGAGTAATGCAAAGGGCAGGGGCAGCCATTAGGGAGGGCTGACCACTGTGACCTGCTTTTAGAGGCTTCCTAATCCACTTCTGGGTGCCAGCCTAGAGGTTGGGAAACACTGCATTAAAGAACCCTCAAGTTTCAAGTGAATTAGACCAAGGGGTCTAGTTCTACAGGCTACTGAACAAGATGCCCCTAGTCATCATACTTGCAAAGAAAAAAGGGAACCACCCCCAAAAAAGGAGGGAGGGAAGGAGAAAGAGCAAGCCAGAGAATGGCACCTAAGCCCCAAGACTGTGCAACTTAAAGATATGCTGGTGGAAGGTATACCAGTGTATGTGGAAATGTGCTGGTACCAAGCTGTGGTGGTACAGGGCTGGAGCTGGGCCAGTGCAATCCAGGTACCAACATCCAAATGGACTGCGTTGTGGGCAGAGGGAGGCTTAGTCAGTCTCCTAAATGTTCTCAGGCTGCGTCAGTTGCTGCTAACATATACCTTTTAAAAGCTCTATAGAACATGTAAAGTATGCAAATACAAGTCCCCCACTCCACACCCAAAGCCTGGCACAGCATAGGTTGCTGATTAAGTACTCAGCCAATCAGAACTCCAAAGCACTATATAAACACCAGAGAGGTAACTTATATGCTATATAGCATAGGGCTATATCTCTCTGACCTGATATTAGCACATTTAGCATTAGCATTTAGCCTCTGCAGGGAGGCAGAGAATGCCATTTCCTGAGTAGCTATGGAGAAAGGGATGGGAAGATGCACTCACACGCATTGGTCTCATTCCCCCTTCCCACCAATAGAGTTAATAACATAAGATCTCTCTCTCCTTGAGATCTGATTGGTGAATACTATTCAGAAAAACAAGTTACTGCCCTGCGAGGTGATCCCAGTGCCTGCCTGCTGCTGGAAGGTATGAACAAAATAAAACACACAAACTTTTTGGTTGGAGGGACTTTTTATATGTATTGTCGAAGGCTTTCACGGCCGGAGAACGATGGTTGTTGGGGGTTTTCCGGGCTGTATTGCCGTGGTCTTGGCATTGTAGTTCCTGACGTTTCGCCAGCAGCTGTGGCTGGCATCTTCAGAGGTGTAGCACCAAAAGACCCCCAACAACCATCGGACTTTTTATAATTTAGTTTCCCAGATTTGGTTCAGTGTTCCAGATGCTGCTTTAAGAAGCCAAACCAGCAAGTTGTGTGTGTATTTTTGGCTCTTTTTTCCTATTAACTATACCTCTAATAACATGTAAAGAGGTGCCCATGTAGATCAGTGCTGAAGGTCAAGAGAAGTTGTAATGTTTTACCTCTTGAAAGTTAGAACCTTTAATCCAAAAGTCACAAACAGGGCCCAAGCATCATTTCTCTGGACCCAATACAAACTTGTATTATAGACCCCCACCCTTACCATATATGGCATGAGAAATGCCAGATGTTCAAGCTGGATCCAGAAAAGGAAGAGGCACTAGAAATCACATTGCAAATTTACGATGGAACATACCAGCAAATTTCAGGAAAAAATCAGATTACAGCAAAGCTTTTGACTGCGTGGATCATGAAAAACTATGGATAGTGCTAAAGGAAATGAGGGTGCCACAACATCTGATTATTTTGATGAACAACCTGTATTCTGGACAAGAGGCTACTATTAGGACAGGACATGAGGAAACAGAATGGTGGTGTCAGACAAGGATGCATATTATCTCCCTACCTGTTCAATCTCTATGCAGAGTATATCATAAGAAAAGCTGGATTAGAGCTAGAAAAAGGTGGAGAGAAAATTGGTGGAAGGAACATTAACAATTTGACATATTCAGATGACACCACATTACTGGCAGAAAATTGTGAAGATTTGAAACGACTACTGATGAAGGTTAAAGGAGAAAGTGCCAAAGCAGGATTACAGCTGAACATCAAGAAGACAAAAGTATGACTACTGAGGAATTATACAATTTTAGACAATGTGAAAACTAAAATTGTTCAAGATTGTCTATTCCTTGGCTCAATCATCAACCAAAAGGGAGGCTGCAACCAAGGAATCGGAAGAAGATTGAGACTTGGAAGAGAAGCTGTGAGGGAACTAGAAAAGATCCTTAAAGATAAAGATGTCTCTCTGGGGACCAAGATCAAGATAATTCAAACTATGGTATTTCCCAACTATGGATGTGAAAATCGGACAATGAAGAAAGCTGACAGGAAGAAAATTGATTCATTTGAAATTTGGTGCTGGAGAAGAGTTGTGCAGATAACATGGGTGGCCAGAAAGACAAATGTGAGTTCTAGATCAAATCAAGCCTGAATTCTCTCTAGAAGCTAAAATGACAAAACTGAGGCTATCATACTTTGGTCGCATCATGGGAAGACAAGATTTTCTGGAAAAGTCAATAATGCTGGAAAAGTGGAAGGCAGTAGGAAAAGAGGAAGACCTAAAACGAGACGGATTGACTCAATAAAAGAAGCCATATCCTCCAGTTTGCAAGATCTGAGCAAGTCTGTTAATGATAGGACGTTTTGGAGGTCTTTCATTCATATGGTTGCCATACATTGGAGGAAACTTGATGGCACATAACAGACACACCGAGATCCCCTTCCATTCATTCAATTATATGGGTCATGTAAAGAAAAAATCCTCTACTTTATAATTGAAATGCATAAATAGACCATAGGTCTTGCAGACCAGGCTGGGCCGCTTGGAATCCTGGGACTCTGGTAAAGTGCTCCGGTTTTTCCTCACTGTTTTGGTGCCTTGAGGTCAGAGGTCTGACTTTTTTCTACACTAGCACAAGGAGGAGACAGGCACGTATTCTTGTGCTGGTACTAAAAACCTTGTTATGCAGAAGTTTCTTCATTCATCAGTTAAGCAGACCCTGACCAGGGGTTTGTGTAGCAAGCAATGAAATGTAGAAGATTTGCATGTTACCCTCTTCACATGAAATAGTGAGTGTGCATATCAGGATTAGCGCAGGTTTGTTACCATTGCTGAGCTCCCAGTATATATAGTTGTATGGTCGGGAAAGGGTTATTGGCTCTAAAGAGGGCTGAACTGCCCAACCCAGGAATAAAAAAGAAGCAGAGTGGGGAACAGGTTGACATACTTTGTGGAGAGTGAGAAATGTCACCAATAGGGCAGCATAGGCAGCAAAGAAGTATATGACATGGAATGCTTGAGGGGACAGAAAAAACAGGAGACAAAGGGCCACAATATATCTGTGTGCATTTGAGGGTGGGTTTGGGGGGAGGGGTTGCTGTAGAATAATATGGCTAGCCTTCTGGAATCTGTAACAAAGGAGGACTTGCCTGTCCAGGATTTTTGGGACTTTACATTGGGGGAGGAGGGGGAGAGAGAAAGAGAGACCCATGAATGGTGATTAACTTCCATATTGTCAAGCTAAGTACAGTGAGCCAAGGCACTGAGGGCCTTACTAGACATGTAGTGGGAGCTCTGTGTTTAGACCCACTTCATTAAACACATAGGGGGCAAACAGAAGCTCCCCAAGGTTATTTCAGATTGGGAAAAAGTGCAGAGGGGAATGAAGGCTTAAACCTCTCCACGTGCCATTGGGGCCTCTCACACCTTAAGATTGAATTTTTAAAATCATGGGGGTCTCAGAATATGGAACTCCCAGCATGCATCTGTAAGGCCCATAGGTTGCTAGACTGACTGAGTCTGTGACCTTGGAGGCAAAGGTTAGGGTTGCCAGATCTGGGTTGGAAAATCCCTGGAGATTTGGGGGTGGAGCCTTGGGATGGGAGGTTGAGGAAGAGAGGGACTTTTCAAGGTATAACGCCACAGAGTCCATCTACTAAAGTAGACATTTTCTCCCAGGGAACTGATCTCTGTAGTCTGCAGAACAATGGTCATTCTGGGAGATCTTCAGGCACCACTTAGTGGTTGGCAACCCGAGCACTGGGCCAGAGTTTTATGTGACATTTATCCTTCCAAAAAGCCTCCTGTTTATCAGCCCCAAGGAGGGAGTTACCTGCCTGCAGCCCCAGTTTCCCATGCCCAAGGAATTGCGGAACAGGAGAAAAAAATAGCCTCCATATAGTGATGCTCTAGGAATTTTCTGTAACACCTGTAGTAAGTAAGTACATAGAGATTTGGGGAGGCAGTTTAAGTGTCCTCTGGAAATGACATCACATACTCCTCAAATTCCACCCTTTCCAGGCACAAACACACCCATCTCTTGGTATTTGCCAAGCCAGTATTAGGAATCCTACCTATGAATATATAGAAATATTCATATGGAGTAAATATGTAAATGTTTAACTGCTTGTGTGCACAAAGATATATTTTGTGGGAAATGGCCCTCACTTCTGAGTGCAAAACTGGTATCTCTCCCCATGACAAAGAATTCTTTCAGTTCACAATGTGCCAATTCCAAAACACAGGAAAGGTATAGTGGCTGGTTGAGTTAATCCTTAAATTCTATACTTCCAACAAAAGAAAGAGGAGAGTGGAAATGCAGTACATCCAAAAAGGAGTTGCCCAAGTGAACAAATTTGATCTCCATGCCATTAACAAGGTAGTGCTCAGCTAGTTCATGTTTCCCTTCTGCTAATGTGTGTCTGCAAACCAGCCAAACCAAAATATATGGGGGGGGGGGTGCTGACCAAAGCAATGTTATGAAATAAAAGATCAGAGGACCGCAAGCACTTTGGAGACTCAGGCATGCCACACACGAGCTCTGTGCCTGTGGTCAGCTGGAAAACCACAGTTTAAAATTCCACAATAGCCCTGCTATTTAATCCTTCTAATGCAAATTCCCCACACCCCAGTCCTTAGCCCAGCACTGCTACTGTGGTAGCACAAGCCAAGCCTTTAAGCCCTTTTGAAGTATTCAAGGGTCCCTGTTTCTCAGCAGGAGGGAAGGAAAACTATGCCAGCAATGCCAAAAATGCCCCTGTGATTACTGTACCTTTCCGAGCACCAACTAGGAGAGCAACCAATTAATACTGCCTAATCTGTCTAATAAATAAAACTAGTTCTTTGTGGACACGTCATCTCTGTAGGTTGCGCAGAGGGTGGCTGTATAGCACATCCTGATCTACAGCAGTGGGATGGAGAATGTATTGTCTTCCTTCCCATTATACTGCTGGTTAAAATTGCCTTGGATACATACTTTTCTGGCAATGCACCATATATCCTGTTAGAGTGGCCAGAGGTACAAAGAACCTCCGCATCATTATTATTTAATTTCTAACTGGATTCAGAACTCCCAGTCACTCTTTGGACTGCACTGTGCTAGGCTTTGTACTCAAATATATTTGGTAGTCAAAAGAAAAAGTGTGTTATTGCCTAGTCATAGATCCAGAGGAGTTAGCTGTGTTAGTCTGTAGTTGCAAAATAGTAGAGTCCATTAGCACCTTTAAGACTAACCACCTTTATTGTAGCATAAGCTTTCGAGAACCACAGATGTATCTGATGAAAAGAACTGTGGCTCTCGAAAACTTTTGCCTAGTCAGTTTCTATTGCTCTGTAAATAGGCACATTTTCATATTATCATGATTGTCAATACAGAGCTTAAATTTCAGAAGCATGGAAGTAATTGTCCTTGCCTCACATCTTGACATTATATGTGAAAGCTTGCAGCTACAGACAGATTTATCTTGTTTAATTATAGTGGATCCAAAGTGCACATTTTTCATCAGGCGTCACCTGCAGCAGTTCTTTGTAAAAGAACTTTCAGCATTAACAACAGAAGAAAACAGCATATGTAAATTTGTTAATTCAGGAAAATACAAAAAAACACGTGGGGAAGTGATCCTAACAATATCTAATGGTGCCTAATAAACAATCAATAATTTCACAATCAGTTTTATAAGAAGTGCTCAGTGAATTACAAAATTTAAATATATACATATATACAATTCAAGAATCCATCATACTGAATCAATACAGAAACAACATATACCTCTTACAACAGAACGTAGCCTCCAAACACTCTCTCAACATTTAATATAGTCTCTTGTTAATAAGGTGAAATGTTCACAATCTCCAAATGAGTCAAATGTTGAGGAGCCCCGTATCGCTGTCTATTCAAGGGAAAGCGGGTATCTTGAAAGGTGAGAGAAGTCCATAAAAGGTAGCAACAACTTCTGATATGCTCTCTCTCTCTCTATCTCTGCAGGTGGAAAAGGTGGAAAGGGGGAACTCCAAGGAGTCCCCAAACGGCCCTACAAGCGGCTGGCAAAGTTATTCTGCTTGTTTCATCCCACAAGAACTTCCTCAGGAGTTTTTCGGAGATCGGTCAGTGCACCTCATTGTACACAGAATGAACCGCACATGAGAATCTCTGTTGTTGTAATTGAATATTGAGTGGTGGATTCTCTGTTGGCTCCTGAGGAAGTTCTTGTGGGATGAAACAAGCAGAATAACTTTGCCGGCTGCTTCTGGCACCCATTGAGGAAAAGCATAAGGGCAATAAATATGTTGATTTACCTGCATATTTCTTAGTCAGATCTCATTCCTCTTTGTTTAAAAACTTCAAATACTTTATTATCCCTTATGGCTTGTATCCTACCATGTTTCTGATGATGGAATGGATGATTTCCACCAATTCTCTCTTCCACTGCAGTCTCAGAGTTCCATTTGGCCCCCTGTGTTGTTCATAATGACACACCCAGGATCAATTTCAGGTGTGCAGAGGGCTGAAGCAGAAGGGAGAAATTGGACTAATCAGAGCTAATTGGATTCAGCTCCTCCTCCTTGAACTCATGAAGCTGACTTATACTGAATCAGATGCTTATCTATCAAGTTCAGTACTGTCTATTCTCACTGGCAACAGCTCTTCCATGGTATCAGGTGGAGATCTTTCACATAATCTACTGCCTGATCCTTTCAATTGAAGATGCTGGGGATTGAACCTGGGGACTTCTGTATGCAAAGCAGATGCTCTAGTAATAAAGCACAATCCCACTCCTTCTTCCCAGGTGCTCAAGGCAGCATACTTTGTTGTCCTGATTATCCTCAAACAACTCTGTTGTGATAATGACTGGTCCAAGATTACCAAGCATACGTTTACTCTAGTCCAGCTTTTTAACTAGTGCACAATATTAGCTGTTTTGGCCATACAATTCTTCATTGATAATATTATTTGCAGCTTCTAAAAGATATTCCAAAATTTGAAACATTTGGGTGCATAACGAGTCAGCTTCAAAGTAGGGTTGTAGTGGAAATGTGTGTCACCAAGACAAATATGAGTGTGTGTGGGGTCCACATCTCTTTCCAAATATTCTTATACAAAACTTCTAATAGCAAATCCTAGCATATTCCATCTTTTAAGCTATACACCTTTGACCTATTATATTTACTTGAGGCATTATCTGAACCAGAACATTTTTGCACAGTCTGTCACTGAAAATATCATGAAAGCCACCCACACTGCACTTTATTTTGTGCCAGCTCTGCATTAGACAGCTAGGTTGTTCCTTGTGTCTCCTTTTGGATGTTTGGGATTACTAATCTAATGTGTTCAGGGACCTGGATGGAGTTTTTCTTAGCTCAGGATATCGTCCTATGGATAGCCCTAGCATATACAGGAAAAACATCCTAACAATCATTTCACTTATGAATACATTCATACACATCCTTAAGTTAGGAAGCATTTTCCATAATGACAAGTTTGAAACCAAAATTGAATTTTACAGCCCTGCTTGAGAAGTCCCTCTTTCTAGTACATTTTATCCCATCCTTCCTTCAAGGCCAGGGCAGTATGCCTTGTTTTCTGTTCCCCAGTTTATCCTCTCAACAACCCTGTGAGGTTGGTGAGGTTGAGAGAGAGTTAGCCCAAGGTTACCTAGTGAGTTTCATGATGAGTAGAGCTTTGAACCCAGATTTTCTGGATGCTAGGCAGACACTCTAACCACTATACCACACTGACTCATGTAAGCAAAGACAGGCAAGAATCAAGCAGGCAGATAGTAGGGCAGGCAGTGCAAAGCACTTCATCCACATTCTCAGATATTAACAACAGAAACTTGTGCAATGCAATCAGATAACAGAAAGCTCCAGTGACCATTGCAGTTGGAATGGTTACAAGTGGTTTTGACTGCAAAAAGACTCAGCAAAGGTATGCTACTGAAGGTTCTATGGCCTAGGTCAACTGGGGATAAGTTGATGGGATCCTCTGATTGCATAGGTAGTAGACAAGGAAGATCTACAATGGTAGTAGACAAGGAAGATCTTTTTTAGATACATTGAGAGTTTTCCTTCACTTATTCTCTGGATTTTGATTCCTCTGCATCATTGTTCACAGCTCCCTTTAAACAAAGTTGAACTTTGGCTAATGGGAGAGGGCACATAGGATGTCTTGCGTCATCTGCCCCTATGAATTCCATATTCTAGGACTCTATACAGTTTTTGACAGATCTTGGGTATACAGACACAAATGCAAAATGTGCAAGCTCCACATCAGTTGCAAATAATGCAATCATGTACTGGTGACTAAACCAGCTCCTGACATCACTGCACACTTAGAGTCTCCCTACATGGGACAGCTGGCATGTAAAGAACACGTCAGGAGATGCAATAGTATCCAGGAAGGGTAGTTTAAAAAGACAGAGCCAGTGGTAGGGCAAAGGCTTTGCTATTCACTGGAGCTGTGTGAAGGGGCTGTGAAATACCAGAGGGGAAACTTCAGATCATTATAACCTCTCCAGGTCCAAGCCTGGCTCTGGAAGGCAGCTCCAGTCCATTTCCATTCCTTGCTGCCGTCTGGTTGCGATCCCACAGTTTTAGACTGGAGAAGTGACATTGACAGCGGTGAAGATGAAATTAGCAAACCTCCTGAGACGTGATCTCTGCCAGCTCTGCCTTTTAAAACTACGTTTCCCAGCTAATATTGTGTCTCCCTACTCTCAAACATGTGCTAAGTGTAGAGACACTCTTACTCTGTTGCCTGCCCACACTTTTCTTCTGTGTTTTTGTTTTCACGGAAAGTTTGTAGTTTTTTAAAAAAAAACAAAGCTTTTTTAAAAAACAATCATGCTGGGAGCCTTACTGGCTGCTGATCCTCCTCATTTTCCTTTTTCAGCGCCAACCCCTTCCTCTGGCAGCAGCAGATACAACCATTGCCAGGGCTAAAAGAGAGGCCCATTGAACGTGTTTTCTCAGAAGGTCCCCAAAATTCTGAATCCAGCAGTGTTTCCATTATTTAAAGGGAAACAAGCTTATCATAGGCACATCCAACCTTCAGAACTGAAGAAAGTGCACGTAGCTTGGGCCTGGCTATCTAACCAAAATATAAACCATCATTGCAGAACTGCTCCCAGTTACCCCTATTATCACACCTTTGCAAAAAGAAGCTACAAGTGTAAGAGGGGGACACTTATATGACAGGTGTGTGGGGGGTAGATTTTTCTTAGGGATGGTTTTATATTAGGCCTTGATATTGGTCCCTCAGGTCCTAAGATCAGGATCCCAGGGATGCATTATACTAAATGAGCATCATATGAAAAGAGCACATTTCTTGCCAACTGCAACTGGATCCCCCCCCCCTTTTGCACAGACGTAATTCTATAGCAACTTGTGTATAACTCCACTCTTGTCATCTGATACACATTGCTCTAAAGGAGGCATCTGGCTTGGCTTGGCTTTGTGGAAATTACAAGCCTCTTTGAATCTGAAAAGGCTGAGGTCAGTCACAACACACAGTGTGACTGGTTGGACTGTGGCTTGGAGTCCCAGGGGACACACAGGGGGAAGTAATGCTGCTACTGCTGGCTGGACAGTAGGGACATAACCACTCCACAGCAGCCACTGCCCTTGGTATCTCCACACTGCCAGCAAAAAAACCCTCCCCAGTAATGGGGAATCTTATATAATTACAGTTCTACATAATTCACCTTTACCATCTAATATGGGGGCTGTTGATTTCCCCCACAACCAAAGGTCTGTAATGTGCAAAGGGATAACCCCATGGACAAGTGATAAAAGTTGATGTTATCTGATGTGGAAGCAAGTTACTGTTACAAATAGACTGAAATCTAGTCCTTCTGGTTGAGAAGCAAAGGTGTGGCCACCTTTGCTTCTCATACTTCTAAAGTTTTCTCATTCAAAGGGGAACAAAACTCTGATCTTGCAGCCCCTGGAACTTCTCACCATATGGACAAGTGGAAACTGTCACACTATCCATTTATTCCTCTACTTATGTGCCTGTTATCTTTTTTTATTTAAATCTTTTTATACTGCCTTTCCACCCAGCTTAGGGCCCCCAAAGCAACTTTGAGTTGTCAACAAGCCTGAGGGGGAAAAATGTCCACTTCCCCTTTAACAGAGGCTTAATGTGAGGAAATGGGCAGCAGAAGCGTTTAATGGCATGCAGATAAATAACTTCGCCTGGTAAATAACATCCCGTTAAGCCTCTATTAAAGGGACAGGATTTTATTTTTTGCCAAGCAGATGGCAAACTTATGCCTACTTGGTCAATGCTCACAAATGGAATTGCGACAAAGGAAAAGTCTATTTCTAGGTCCAGGCTGAGAATCTTGCTTAAAATCCACAGGTCAAAAAGAACCAAAACATGAAGCAATTGCAAGTACTGAGGCCTTTTCAGCATGGCTCTTCTCTAGAAATCAGGGGGAGAGCTGAATCAGGAGGGAAGCCAGTGGAGGGAGAAGCTGTCTCAATCTTACAAGCAAGTCTGAAGGGTATTCGCTCTAAGCTTCCTGGGGAGATTTTGAAGCAAGTGGAATGGAGCCATAAGCATGGCACCATTCCTAAGCAAAGGTCCTTAGAGTTTACTTATCATGGGACTAGAGTAGCATGCCAAATCCAAGCTGGGCAAGCGATCAGAACATCCATTCAGATGGCACCAGGCTTTTGCTCAAGGCCTGGCTCCCTCTTGTTACTGTACATACACCAGTTAAGCACCAAACAATGTAGAAATAAATCGTATACGTGTCTTTTGGGACAGCTACCAAGGCTTGTATACACATCTTTTAAAGAAAACTATCATATGGCTATTACATTCCACGCAAATCAATTGAGAACCCTCACTGATCCTGTGTAAAAAGGCATCCAGTCAGTAGTATTCTTGAATACCTTTTGGAATCAAATGATACCAAGTATTGCTGCTTCTTTGTTGCCAAGATTTGCTCTATATATGGCTGAGGTGGCATTTTCAAACTTTTATAACTGGCTTTGAGGGAGACGGTTGTGTTGAGGCTAACACATCTGCCTGCCAGCTTTCAGACTAGAGATACACAATTTCCTTGTCTGTCTGAGGCAAATGCATTTTATCTGTTTCTAGAGATTCAACAGTTAGATTAGCAATTGAATACCTCAAGAGATGGAGGTTTTGCTCTTTTTCAAAGCTGAGGGACAAAAAAAGATGACTGTAAAACCGATACTGAGAACAGAAATTGTTATGTCTGCTCTGGCTCACCACTAGATATGTCCCTTATATTTTACTTCTATTTGTCTTTCTAGCCCTCAGCAGCAGAATTCAAAGGTACAATTCTCCATAATCAAACAGCTCAATGTGTACATGGGCATAGCTGGAATTGTCTTGGATTGGTTCAGTGAAGACGCTTCCACAAGAGGGTTGCTATTGTACTGCAATCATCCTACCAGTCCTTAAATGATGAGGCCATGAATGTGTATTTGTTCAACTAGTTCATTGGTGGAGAGAAGATGAGGGAAACTGGGTAGGAGAGTCTTGTAAGGTACAGTAGGGCAATTGAGGGGGGGGGGAAGGAGAATTTCAGAGTTATAGACATTTCAGTGTTATTTAGTTTCCACAATGTCCTCAAAGGACAATTCTTGTGACAAAAAAAAATCACATTTTCCCTGAGAGCTATGTCATCTGCTTGATCCACTACATGCACTGATTGGTTTCAGACAACTATGAGGTAATGTTTTTCTACATGCCTCAACATGGACTGAAAAGTTATTTGATCATGCAATAAACCAATTAAGTGGCCACTTAGCCAGATGTAATACACATTGAGTTTTCCGTATGACCAGCCAGCATTTGGCTGTGTAAACAAACTCCTGAATCTCTATTAACCGCCATCACCACACTCATACAGAAGATGAATATGGAAGGTAGAATATCACCACTCCCCCTCCCCCCTGGATTCCTATATGTGGGCAGTGATGACCAGCTTACCAAATGGATTATATGCACACTGTGGTGAGATGCCCTTTGGAAAATGGCTCCTGATAAACTATTATAGAAAATTTAGCCATCACAACTGGAGAGAGAGAATCTTCACATGGAATTTTTCTGGGGGCAGGTATCCGTCTGCCTCCAAACACTAGGTAACATTACACAATTTGGTTTCTGGTACACTACCTGAAATCAATATGTACTTTTGTTAATATAAGGATTACTATATGCCAATAAAGGCTTGCTTGACTGATATAAGGATTACCATGCTTTTCTTCTGCTTTTTGCCTTACAAGGAACCCAATTGCTCCAAATCTTGAGATATCTGATAACTGCTGACATGTATTTTCATGAGGTGGCCATTTTTCTGCTTCTCTGTTCATGTAGCATTAAATAAATCCTGGAGCTTGTTTGCACCCAACAGCATACAGTCCAATTAAGTCTGAAACATATAATGTATTACATTTTAAGAGGCTGAGGATTTTCTTTCATATCCCAAACTATTACTTTTTTTGGAATGGACATCTACCCTGATGAAGAGTTGCACACTGTTTTGAGATATCTTAGCTTGACTTAATAAAAAGGTATTCCACAACTTGCATATTCACCTGGAAACAGCTTCTGTTTCTCCCCCATGCAAGAAAGCTCCTCCATCCCAAATACACCAGCTGCATGAACCCCGAATAGTTCCTCCTTGCCCTGCCCCTCTCCTAGATCAGGATGACCCAAGGGGGAGTTATCTGAGCTTGCATCCCTCCTTCTATGGTCTCTGGAAGCTCTTTTCTGGAGAACTCACTGAAAGACAACACCAGCCAGCTGAATGCTTTTCATCTCATCTCCATGGCGCTGGTTTTTTAACCTTTAAGGCAGCCACATCCCCCATGGATGCCAGCTCAGCAGGCATTGCATGCTAAGTGTTTCTCGTGTGTTAGCTCATTTGTACTGGGGGGAGGCATGGGTGGGATGATGTTAAGCAAAGCAGTCAGCAGGTCAGAATATCCATAAAGTCCCAGCACTCTTTTTTAGATACCAAACCATCATTTTCAGATCAAATGTTTTATTGGCTAAGACCTAGGGAACCTGCAGCAAGATGGGAGCAAGGTGGTTTTTTAAAACAAAAAGACAGATTTAGGATAAAATCAAAATACCTCATCCTGTGCTTTCAGCATCTCATTTTTGTTACCACCTGCAGCTCTTGCCTCAGGGGGCTGCTGGGAAGCAGACTGGCTTTACAAAGGTCACTCTATTCTTAACTTTCAAGCAAAAGAAATCATAACAAACAGGTTGGGAGGGACAGCAGACAATAGCAAGAGATTATCTACTGCTTTTGCTGTTGAAGCTTGCCAAGATTTTTATGAAGAAGGCAAAAGAAAAAGTGCTGTAGGCTCTACACATTGGTTGCTACTGTTTATCAAGCCATGCAGAGGAGGCATCCAGAAGAAATGCCGGTGGACAAGGCAAATTAGGAATGGGCAGGAGGGTGAAAAATTGGCTAGTGAAGCCAATTGTCATTTAATACACTGCTGACATTTCAAGCCTGGCAAAGAAATAGACTTTATTTAAATCATCACATTTCCCACTTCCCTACCCTCTGACACATGTACACAAAGGCAGCCCATTTTTTGGCCGGCTAAGAACTCCAAGTATTTGCCGCCTGCTCTCCACGCTGCTAGAGAGGCTGTCAGCTGAGTGACTTTCCTTGGTGTCACAGATGCTATCTGTTATGCTGGGGGGGCAGGTTGATGAAGAGGCCAGGTGGCAAGAGAGGAACTCAGCAGTGGGTCAGGACCTAGTCATGGGGTCCCAGGGTGGCACTGAGCGACAGAGGGTACGTGCTGGCATCCTTGTGCACCAATTATGGCCTCATTCGTGTCTTTCTGCTTCTTGGCTCAGAGGAAGGGCCCTTTTCCCACATGAAAGGAACATATGAACAATGGGAGAAGAGGCATATATTAAAAAGTATAAATAAGGCCACATACTTCTCTATTTCCACTATTGAAACCACAATCCAGTTTAGCCTTTATTCCCTATTGAACTTTACACCTGGAAAAACTCTGTCTCTATTTTCTAACACTTCCCATAACTCAAGAGACCACAGCATTGCTGCTCTTCTCAGGGTTGGTTGTCATTTAGACAATGGACAAACCATTTTGATTTTATAGACTGTCTCACCATTCTTGATCTCCATAGAAGTTTGCTTCACATGCAGCCTATGTCACTGCCAAATCTGGACATCATGTACACTTTTTTCTTTTTCTATAATGCCAGTAACTTATTACCTTTGCATTCTGCTGTTGCCTGTTGCTGCTATGCTTCTTTCTGCTTTGTAGTTTTGTTCCCACAATGAGGGGCAAATCCAAATCCTTCCTTATGATGCTCAGCGTTCTGCTGCAAAACAGTGCATTCTCACTGCCAATCTCCTCCATTGCCCAAGTGCAGACAGGCAGAATGATTGGCTGAATCTCGCGCCACCTCCTGCCCAAACAGACTTATGTTTTTGCCATAAAATTTCCTTTTGCTGTGGGGACAGGCAGGATTGTTTTGGAAAGGGTGGAGTAGGTACACATTTGTTATTTGACTCAGAGAAAGAGAGAGCTCTGAAAGACTATGGCTCAATTGGCAGGGAGGGAGATAATGCCATTTCCTGGCTAGCAACCAGAAGGGAGGCGTGCATTCATGCACATTGGTCTCATTCCCCATTCCCGCCAACAGGTCTCTCTCCTGTTGGGATCTGATTAGTGAATGCTGTTCAGGAAAACAAACTGCTGCCCTGCAAGACAAGCCTAGTGCCTGCCTGCTGCTGGAAGGTATGGAACAAAATGAAACACACAAACTCTTTGTTAGAGAGACTTGTTAGAATTTAGTTTCCCAGTTTTGGTTCAGTGTTCCAGAAGCTGCTTTAACAAGCTGAACCAATGATTTCTGTGTGAATTTTCATCTTGTGTTTTTTTCCCCATTATGCACATACTTATCCTTTAGCACGTTTTTTCTCACGCACTTTGTGAAACAGCCCTGATAAACTGATTTCAGTGGTAACTTCAAAAAGGCTTTTTAAAAACACAAGTCTTGTAGGGCCAAGCTAGAAGTGATGAATTACACTTGAATGGCAAGTGAACAGACTCACATGTATTTCTCCCTGTTCACTTGTGCTCCACTTGCGCTCCACTGCCTTCTCTATGAGTATCACTTTTATCTTACCTGGTTTCAGTTTCCATTTTTTTTCCAGGTATGTGTCAGGCAGCAATCCGAGATCTCTACTGCATCCTGCAATGATTTGAATAGTGAGATATAGAGCTGGGTGTCATCTGCATATTGATGGTATCCAATTCCATAGCTACAAATGAGTTCTCCTAAAGGCTTTACATAGAGGTTGAATAACCTGGGAGATAAGATTGCACCCTGTGGAACCCTGCAAGATAATTCCCCCACTGGAGATAGCTGGTCTCCAATAGCAATTCTTGGAGTCTAGTGCATGAGAAATGATTTAAACCAGCCCAAGACATATCCCTTGATGCCTATTCTGCCTCCAAATGCCTTGATAAGATGACATGCCCTACTGTATCAAAGACTGCAAGACAGAACCAGGGTCAAATCCACATTACTCATTCTAAGTCGCATGTTCCCCGCATTCCCCACGCAATCCCGAGTGCCGGTCACATTACCTCATTAAACAGACGCATTTCATTCGCATTTCTCCCCAATATGTGGTCACAGGTTTTCAACGGGAGTTTCACGGTGGCCGTGAACGGGCCAATGCGCAATTTATGTGGTTTTTTAAAAAACCACCCCCCTTCCTGTCTCTCCGGCCGTTCCGAGAGTTCCTATTGGCTGATTCAACTTGCAAGTGCTCCGTAGTCTGCAAAAGACTGTTTTTGACTTCATAGCATTGGATTTATTGATTATGCTGTTTCTGAATCAAATCTGGTAGTTTGAAAAATCATTTTGGGGTGAATCCATCCTCAGAACGGACTCGCGAAACTTCCTTTTTAACTGTTTTTTATTTTTTTTATTTTATATTATTGTAGTATCGAAATTATGAAATATTGAAATAATGACACTCCAAGGAAGTGAAACTTCAGTAAAATTCAGGCACCGAACTGTCCTGCATAGGAAATGCCCACGAAAGCTTCCCACATGCTTTCAAATTTCCAAAAAAGAAACGGGAGAGAGCCATCAGTGCTGTCAGTGGGGGAAAGAGAGGCATCATTATTTTCAATGATGTTTCTTTATAAGGCAAGATCGAAATAACGGAAAAGTGCGCTCAAAATTTTTTAAAAAAATGGGCGGGAAAAAAGTTCCCACCCAAAAAAGCGGTTTTCGAGCGGACATGTGACTGGAGGGACGCGCGAGAAAGACAGATTGGAAGCAGGAATGTGAACGAAGAGGAAAAAATCGCAGATTGGAGGCAAACGGAAGATATCCGATAAACATGCGGGTAACGGGTGAATGTGGATTCGACCCAGGAGGAGCAACAAAGAAGCAAGGCCTTTGTCTATATTCAGGCAGAGATCATCAGCTAAAGCCATTGGAGCTGTCTCCATCCCATAGCCTGGCCTGAATCCTGACTGAAAAGGGTCCAAAGCACCAGAGTTATCCAAGAAAACCTGGAACTGGTCAGCTACTGCTCTCTCAATCACTTTGCCCAGAAAGGGCAGATTAGAGACTGGCCACGTCATTTTTATCTAGGGATTTTTTTAAAGTAGTGAGTGGATAACCGCCTATTTGAGTGGCCAATGGAAGGTGCCCTGAGTTACTGATTGCAGTAGAAAAGATCAAGAGTCCAGTAGCACCTATAAGACTAACAAAATTTGTGGTAGGGTATGAGCTTTTGTGAGTCATACTCACTTCTTCAGAAGTGAGTTACTGTTTGATTTACAATAAATCTCAAAGGTTCATTTATGTGGTCCTACATGAAGTTAACAGCTGAGATAGGCAAAGATCCAGTGCACAGGTAGTTGTCTTCACAGATGCCATGATCCTGTCGATATTCACTAGTATAACTGGTGCAAAGTGGTCTATATGTGAACCAGTGTGCAAAGCATTTCTTTCACCTCACATATATTACAGGTGGCATCCAGATTAGCACATATCCCTGCTATTTTATCATCAAGAAACTTTTCAAAAGCATCACAGCTTATTGTCTGTTCTTGAGACTGTAAAAGTTCTGATTTAAGAGTCAGAAGATGTAGAGATACTTTGAACAGTTGGGATGATCGTGAACTAAACGATGCAATGGTTGCAAAGAAATAATGTATCTTTGCTGCTCTCATCACTGCTTCATATGCTTTCCAGTGGGTTCTGTAGTACGATCTATCATCTTCAGCTTGAGTTTTCTGCCAGCCACTTTCTAGTCATCTTCCAGCCCTCTTTAGGTCACCCAGCTCTGTAGTTTACCACAGGACTGGCTTCTGTGTCAAGGGCAGAAGAGATCAGTGACAGGCAATGTTATCAATAGGTTCGAAGAGCTTCACATTCCAAGCTCATATCACAACCTCAATATAACATGTTTCGAATCTTAAAATCACCCAGGACATTTTGGAATCTAGAAGGGTCCATGTGCCTTTGCAGGTGAACCATTTTAATAGGTTCCCCTTTTGTTGGGGTTTGTCTAGGCCATATTCATCTTTGCTTACAATAGATAATGGTCAGACCATGGTTCAGGCCAAATCTCCAACCAAGAAACAAGGCCTTCCTTCAAGGGCTCAGTGCAAAATATTAAGTCCAAGGTGTGGCCTCTTTCATTTCTGGGGCCTATTACTATTTGAGAGAGGTCCAGGGCTGCCAGGGAAAATATAAATTCTGGGGCTAGCCCTGGAACATTCAGCATGGATGTGGAAGTCCCCTAGAACAATCAGTCTACATGTCTCCAACACCACATCTAAGAGCACCACTGCCAACTCAGAAAGAGTGCTTACTGGGGAGCTGGGTGGTCAGTAGACAAGCAATATCTACTCTATCTCTGGTTCCCCAACAAAAGGAGCATATAGTCAATGACAGCTATAGTTTGAACTGGAAGTTGAAGGACTCATGAAGAATAATAGCAACACCTCTTCTCTGGCCACAGTGAAGGACCACATAGTCAGACAAAGTTAGTTAGGACAGACACATCCCATCATTTTCTTCTAACCATGTCTCTTGTTATACAAGCCGCATCTATTTCCTCTTCCTGCAACATACCAGTAAGCCATATGGCATTGTTCCTTAAAGATCTGGTATTGTGTAATATTAGGGTAGCAGTGTGGAGGTAGTGGCCCTTGCGCTGACAGCTCTTAGGATGCTAAAGAGGTTAAATCAGCAAGCATCTTTGCTTAATACTAGATACCTTTGAGAAATCCCACCCCCATGTCTACCAGCTCCTATCTGCACTGGAATAGTATATTCAACATTTACCCTGCACCAGGTAAGGAAGCTCAAAAATGCACCCAAAAACCTCACGAGCAAGGCCTCTGTTAAATGCCCATCCTCAAAAGCAGTACCTATGAAAGACAAGAGAAATGACCTGCAGAAATTTGAAACCAAGCAGAAATTTGATATAGAGCTGGAGTGATGCTGAAACAAAACATAAGCAATTAAACATGACATATTGAGCAATGTAGAAAATACCCAGTAGGTACATATTTACAGCAACAGACAGTACACAGTAGTATTATCTACTACCAATGCATTCTTCGAACCATTTCCTTACAGTACAGCCCTCATACCTGTGTAAAAAAGCCGTCCTGAATAATTCTGTTTTGCACAGTTTGTGGAAAAGCTAAGATAGTGGGATCCCTCCTAACCTCATCTGGCAGGCCACACAGCGTTGCCATCCTCCTTCTGGGAGTGGGGGATCCCCTGCCCCCAACCTCTGACCCTCACCTCCATTCACCTGGCTGGTGGGAGGAAAGGCACCTGGGGGTAGGCATGCATAAGAAGCGCATGTGCACTCCATCTTCACACCAGGAAATGATGTCTTTTTCCCTGTAGAAAACCGCATAATCAGACAGAGTTAGTTGGGATAGATACGCTATGTCATTTTCCTATAGGAAACAATGGCCAAATTTTAGCTAATTTTACCGAATACAGAATCTAATTCAGTATTCACTTTTTCGATCCAGAATACTCAGATTCAGCATTTTATTCCAAATACTGAACTGAACTACACACCCTAGAAGTGATGTTGAAACATTGCACATTATTCCCCGTCCCTTTTTGTTCCACCTGCTCATTTGAGCAGTAGAAGGGTTCAGAGGCCAGTGCCAAGAGGTTGCCTTGCAAGCCTAGTTGGACACCCCTGGATAGCACATTTAAGTACTCCTTTTTCCTAAGCCACAAAGAAGATACAGAAAAAATATATAAGGAAAAACAACTACCCATTACACTGGGGGAAGATTAAGATACCCTTTACACAAATTATCTAGAGCACAATCACTAGACCTCATTTGAATATTATGTTCAAGCCCACAACATCCATTCTCAGAGACATTTCCTCTCTCTTCCACTCTGTCTTGCTATTAAACCAAAAATATTATTATAAAGTATTTAACAATATTTACTGCTATACTCCTTCCACCTCCAAATCAATAGCACAGAACACACCATGATCTATACATTTCACTACTATAATACAATGCACAAAACTATACTAACTATACTAAAATAATTGAGTTAAATAATTTGTTTTCATTTTGGAAAATTTAAGGCTCATAATAAACAATACTTCAATAACCTCTGTCAATCTGAGCTCCTATTCAAATGTACTTTATTCACAATATTTATTCCTATCTTTTATCTCTCATCTTTATCTACAATAGGCAAAATAATTTTCCCATTTCTTTTCAAATTCTCTGATAGGTCTTCTGTTTATATAATTTGTTAATTTTGCCATTGCCACATATTCTGTCATTTTAACTTGCCAGTTTTCTTTGGTTGGGCATTCTTCATCTTTCCATTTACTTGCCATTACTACCCTTGCTGCTGTTAGCATATAGTACAAAGATTCATATAGTATTTTCTCAATATTATCTGGCATTCTTCCCAACAGCATAGTCCCTGTTTTCATTGCAAAGTCCATTTAAGTACTCTTAATTGCTCTTTCATTTTTTTCTGTTTCCATGTTAGTTCCTTCTCTTTCTCTTGTTTCCAGGAAGTTTAGGGAAAGTGTCAAGTTCCACTGTTATCCCATGATCCCTCATTGCCACCTCTCACTTAGCACTTCCGCCTCCAATCTAATGCTGCACTTCCTTATTTTTAATGATCAGCTAGGCTGAAAGAGTATGAATGACCTTATGTCATCCAGCAAGCTTGTCCCCCATGACATTCTAATGGGTAAACTGGAAGATTGTGGACTGGACTATAGGACAGTTCGGTGGATAGGGAACTGGTTAGAGGACCGCACCCAAAGAGTGGTGGTCAATGGCGGGGTGCCACAGGGTTTGGGCCCAGTAGTTTTCAATATTTTTATCAATGATCTGGATGAAGGGGTAAACAGGTTACTCATTAAATTTGCTGATGATACCAGATTGGGATGAGCGGCAAATACCCAAGATGATAGAGTTAAAATTCAACAAGACCTGAATACTCTAGAGAAGTGAGCTGTTGTGAACAGGATGCAATTCAACATAGGTAAGTGCACAGTATTACATCTGGGCCATAAAAATGTGAAGCACAAATACAGGGTGGGGGATACACTTCTGGGTAGTAGTGTATGCGAAAGAGATCTTGGAGAAAGAGTGGACTATAAACTAAATATGAGCAGTCAGTGTGATGCGGTGGCAAAAAAGGCAAACTCAGTCTTGGTTGTATCAAAAGGGCGATTGCATCGAAAACACAGGAGGTCATAGTCCCTTTCTATACTGCTTTGGTTAGGCTGCACCTGGAGTACTGTGTGCAGTCCTGGGGGGTCTCACTTCAAAAAGGATGTGAACAAAACCGAGAGGGTGCAGAAGAGAGCGACAAGAATGATCAGAGTTCTGGAGACTGAGCCCTACGAGGAAAGGCTGAAGGCCTTGGGAATGTTTAGTTTGGAGAAAAGGAGATTGAGGGGGAACATGATGATTGTGCACTTTAAACATTTGAGTCATTTGAAGGAGGGCAAGGAGGGCAAGGAGCTGTTCAAGTTGGCAGCAGAGGATAGGACTTGAAGCAACGGGCTTAAATTATATGCAGAAAGGTACCGGCTGGACATTAGGAAAAACTTCTTCACGGTCACAGTAGTTCAAAGGAGGAATCAGCTGCCTAGGGAGGTGGTGAGCTCCCCTTCACTGGCAGTTTTCGAGAAGAGGTTGGATGAATATTTGTCAGGGATGTTTTAGGCTCATCCTGCATTGGGCAGGGGGTTGAACTAGAAGGTCTGTATGGCCCCTTCCAACTCTGTGATCTGTGAGCCAGTTTGGTGTTGTGGGTAAGAGTGCGGGACTCTAATGTGGAGAACTGGGTTTGATTCCCCACTCCTCCACTTGAAACCAGCTGGATGACCTTGGGTCATTCACAGCTTCTCTCAGCCCCACCCACCTCACGTGTTTTGTTGTGGGGATGATGATAACATACTTTGTAAACTGCTCTGAGTGGGCATTAAGTTGTCCTGAAAGGTGATATATAAATCAAATGTTATTATTATATTATTATAATGGGGATTTGACCCTGGGCCTCCCAGATCCTGTCCAACACTCTAAACACTACACTGGCTGTCTAGTGAGAGGCGGTTCCAGCTATCACAATGGAAGTCAGCTAGATTTCTCTCACAGAGCAATGTGGACTGCATTTGAATATGGTATTTCAATATTGAAAGAAAACTATGTTCCCAAGATAGAAGTAGTAGGCAAAAACCTATGAACTTTCATACTCTGAGCAAAGCTGGAATTCTGCCACAGAAAGAACACAGTATGGCAATATTTAAAATGAGGGGTGCCTGTTCCATTTTCTTTCCCCAAACTCCACTTCTCCTGGTGAATAATCTCATTCATTATACAACAGCAAGATTATATGGTCCCTGCTGGGTGGCACACTCTGGGCATTAAAACATGCTGGTATACGTTTGAATGTGTGCCAGTACTCTTCCATGTTAATAAAAAGGTACCATTTGCACTTCCATCTTTGCACATGCTGTTGTTCTTGACAGCCAGAACTAAGCATAATATTCAGAGAAACATGTGATATCATCTTGCCTTTTTTAAAAAAAATGCTGCTTCCATAGAACAAGAGCAAAGAGCAAAGATGTGATCATCCATAGCTGGCCTTGGTGGGAAAGAAATGCCAAGCAGTTACTTAATACATTCCTTAAGGACATTTTGGGAGTCTCACATACTCTAGATTTGAATATTCGACTACCAATGCAAACTTTCAATGAAACTCTCTCGCTTATCCATTCAAGTCTAATAGTGATGTTATTTTCAAAGACTATTCTTCATGTAGGACTTCAAAAAATGCTTGCATGGCATACATTTCTTACATCTCACTCCACTAGCCAGTATGTAACAGCTCCTGCCTATCTGTTTCTGTTAGAAAGTGACCATTCAGAGAATAAAAAAACATTATTCACATAGGAGCAACTATGTGAAAAAGTCTGGTCTTTCAGCATTTGCTGGCACAACATGGTCCATTTAGGTCCAAGGTATTCAAGTACATCTAACTCAAAATGAATGGAACTAAGGTATACAAGAAATGTTGAAGCCCCTTCAATACCACTGAAGATTTATTAATGCCTGACTTTCCTTGGACTTATTTGAAGTGCTCTCTCTCTCTAAAGGCTCACCTGACATTTTAGATCCGTCTAAATCTGCTTCTTGAAGGTACTCTCCTTTCAGGAGGTCCAACTTCTACAAAGGTCTATAGGGTCTTCTCAGTAGTAGTATTGGCCTGTCAATTGAGAGGTTTGCACTGCACTTTTTGGCAAGATTTAGAAAACTTTGTAGGGCTATGTTATTTCACCATGCTTTTGGATGTTGCAGCCTATGCTGAGGCCCGGCGGGGAGGACGTCGCGCTAAAGAACTCAGATCCATGCAAGGGGTGGAGTAAAACAGGCCACAACTTTATTGAGAACAGAAAACAAACAAACAAAGGAGCATTGGCCAGCATATGGATCGGATCCCGAGCAAAGGCTGGCCCGCCTGCCAGCCATAGAACCCTCCCCCCCTACAGGACCCCCGCTGAAGGGGGGGGCACCGAGGAGTGACATTAACGGGGGATCAGCTGGGTGTGAACCCCTGCCTGATTCCCCTGCCACCTGGGAGTGGGCACCTTGGCGACCCCCCGGATGGGTCTGCCCCTCACCTCACTCCCAAGATTCCATATGGGAATCCCCTGAACAGGGTACCAAAGCCGTGGCCCTGGTCCCCAGATAGAGATCCGATCCAATGCTACCCGCAAAAGTTGTGACAAGAGAAAACAGCAAAACAGGGAGTGGAGGGTGGGGTTCGCGTCCCGGCGCAGACTGCCGGGCGGCGGGGCCGAGCGGGCTTAAGTACCAAGCCACCGGACCAGAGGGAAAACCTCTCCCTCCAAGTCCGGCGGTTGGCCCCGCCCCCCCAGCAGCCCCCCCCCCCGGCAGCTCTGATTGGGCGGCCAGGATTTAAACCGATTGGCCGCCCACCCGAGCCTGCCGGGAAGAGGAAGCCAGGCACCAGCTGCCGTTCCTTCCCCACCGCGCCGCCGGCCGCAACGCCTCAGCTCGGTAAGTCGGGCTTCGGTCCATTAAACTTGGCTAATTCTGAGCGCTTTTTATTGCTCAATGAAAAGTGAGGTTAGTTGAAGTTTCCTCTATTATTAGAACATTGTCTCCTTTAGTAATCTCTCTGAGGGCCAAGCAACAAGTGACGAATGACACTTGAACGGCAAGTGGATCGAGTGGAGGGCAAGTGAACAGGGAGAAATACACTTGCCATTCAAGTGTCATTCGTCACTTGTAGCTTGGCCTTGAGTTTTTCCTCTATCCTTAGATCAGTCTCAGAACTTTGGTCAAGGGGGTGACAATGAACTCCAAGCACTGTTACTTTTCAGGCTTGATATTTCTACTTGCATCAGAAAGTTTTAAAAGGACTGCTTTAGCTTATTCTGATAATCATTCTGGAAAATGTAGTTTCATACACAAAACGTTTTAATTGTTTAAGAAATTAAAAATATACTTTAGGGATATAAAACTTTTTGTCCTTATATTAAAGACTGTTAATTTTTTAAAACAAGAAAATAGCAGGTTTATAACAGCTAGTATTCCCCCATAGCCACAAATACGTGCAGAGAATATGTATGCTCCATTTAGTGACTCTAGAGATCTAAGACTGTAGAGATCTAAGAGGGAGTGTCACATATTCTGCCTGAATGAAATGTGGCTCTCTGATAGTAATACATTTCTTGATAGATATGAAATATCTTAAAGCACTCCAGAACCAGTGAAGCACACATAAAAGAAGGCAGAAATCACCTTGTTTTTGTGGGGAACATTTCAGTTGAAATGCAATGTCATTGTCAGTTAGTAACATTTTCATTGTGTGAAATATCACCATTCCTGTAATGCCCTGCACTTTTACATCTCGGAGTGTTTGTATTATTCATGTAAGTGGCAAAGGGAATCCATATGTGGGCAGGCTGAAGTTGTTCTCTTGCACTCTCATAACCTGCATGGAAGCCACTTCATACCACTTCAACAGTCAAAAAAATGTCATTATTAGAAAAAGCTAACAAAGTGTGCAGAGAGTTATCAAGCTGTACAAAACTCTTTTTTGGGTGAGTATAAGATCAGGTAATGGAATGGATTACATTACAGTGGGCAGACCATTGTCACTGGAATTGATTAAAGCTAGGTACAGTTGAGACGGCTTTTTAAGAATGGTTCCAGCTCTAAAGTTGTATTTTTAAGGACTGGATGTGTTGAATGTAAAGTGTTGAAAGTAAAGTGTGTCTGACTTCTTGTAGTGATTCCCAATTGCTTCCCTTCTACAAACGTGGCTAACGCAGACATCTGCACTGAAATCCCAATCAAACTATTCCTGCCATTAACCTTATGACTGCTGCGTGGATTATGGTGTCATGGATATTTAGGATGATGGTGGTGGTGCTTTGAGGAATTTGTCTGGTTGTTTTACATTTTTAAGAACTAAGCACTCTGTAATAAACAGTTCCAGAAACATTCAATAACTTATTTTTCTAAGAAAACTGAAAAGCCCAGCAAAATTGTTTTCTCCTTAGACCGGGGCCGATTCCAGGCGGCCCCCCGCCTCGCGAAACGTCGCGCGTCATCACGCAGACGCGAAATATCGCGTTTTCTCGCGCGAGTTTTGCGCGACATCGGGCAAAACTCACGCGAGAAAACGCGATATTTCGCATTTTTTGCGCGACGACGCGCAACAACGCGCAACGTTTCGCGAGGCGGGGGGCCGTCTGGAATCGGCCCAGTACATTAGTCACTGTCATTTTAACACTACTTTAATTTGTATCAACTCCCCCATCCCTTTGCAGAATATGCTCTGGCTCTTTTTGGGGATTGAAGCCTACAAGTTTTTTTTAAAATCCTCAAACCCAGTGAAGGCAATGCTTTACTCAAAGTGTGAAAAAGGCAAAGCAAAAACAAAAACAAAAATACTTAGGGACTTCCATTCCTAGCCTTTCCTCTCTCCATTTCCCCTCTCAGGACCACATCACAAACATGACTGGAGAACATTTTGACTAATAGTCTGGCTAACTTTTAAAGCTGGAAAATGAACAGCAGGTGCCAGAAATAGAAATGAACAAAATGGGGTGGGGGGGAGGAGATTTCTTCACAAGAATGGACAAGCCAAACTGAAGGAGAAACTCTTTTAGCCATAAATAAAGGACAACCAAGACATGTTGACATTTTTTAGGCTGGGGGAAACCAAACCAATCCTAGGTTTTTCTTGTCTGTGGAAGAATTATAGCTGAGGGACTTTCTAGAAACAACTTGTCTGACATTGTTTGTTTCACTGAGCCCAAAGGTTAGCCTATGTGTGCACTTGTGTGCATGCCTCTCAATGAACATAAGAGGATGGTAGCCCAGTACAACTGAGGAGCTTTGGGTAGTCCTCTGCCATGTAAAGCAAAGAACTGCAGGTTCTCTGTTGTTCTTTCCACTAGCCAGATATGTAGGGCACTGGGTGTCAATCAGATTCAAGACAGGCAGAGGAAAGAACAGTAATATAATTAGAACTGAGAAGGAGAAACAATGCAGATTCTAAAGATAATTGTTTGCCAAATATGACTGTTTTTATGGAAGAGGCCATAGGCAAAGTTAGAGGTCTATCAAAATTCTTAAAGGAAAAAAATCCCTGTTCATATAACTACAGGAAAATAATCTAAAATGAAAAGAAGGGAAAGGTCTAAGTGCTTCAGATCATAATTGCTTTTTAAAATCAAACATTATTATCATTATTAGTTAAAAATTCTGCAGTTGTTTCTCCACTGCCCGCTCAATCACCTTACCCAGAAATGGGAGGTTTGAGACTGGGCGGTAGTTGAGCAGGCTGGCGGGGTCTAGTGATGGCTTCTTCAGAAGGGGCCGCACCACAGTCTCCTTTAGCACCTTGGGAAAAACTCCAGAGCTCAAGGACAAGTTTATAATCGCCTTCCAGGAACTCCATAATCCGTCGACACTGGCTTTTACCAGCCACGACGGACGCAGGTCCAGGAGGGATGTGGTAGGCCTCACCACCTGCAGAATCCTGTCCACTTCCTCCCCAGAAAGAGGGCTGACATGATCAAATATCCACTCTGAAGCCAGCCAAGGGGCCTCTAGTTCATGTACTGTATCAACTGTAGCCGGTAGGTTGTGGCAGACAGACAGGATTTTATCAGCAAAAAAGCTCACAAAAGCCTCACAGCTTATCACCGAATTCAAATTTTGACAGTCTCCACCTGAATGGAAGATCAGTGATCGCACCACATTAAACAATTTAGCCGGGCGAGAACTAGCTGATGCAATGGAAGCTGCATAATACTCCTCCTTCACAGCTTTCACTGCCATCTCATAGGATTTCATAAACAATCTATAAGATGTTCTTGTTTCTTCATCATGAGATCACTGCCACACACGCTCAGGTCGTCTTAGTTCCCGTTTCTGTCGCCGTAGCTCCTCTGTATACCAAGGTGCTCTGCGATTTCAGGAACAAAGAGGACAACGGGGGGCGATTTCATCAATGGCTTCGGAGAGCCGGACCTGCCAGTCATCCACCAGCTCATCCAATGAACCACCATGGAGCATCGGTTCCCGCAGAGCATTCTGGAAACCAATTGGATCCATGAGTCTCCGCGGGCGAGCATAAATTTTCTCACCGCCCTTGCAGCAGGGGGTGACATACCCAGCCGAGCCTCCAGAACCACATGGTCTGACCATGGCACTAACTCTATTCTATCCAGAACCACATCCAATCCCATCCCGAAGATCAAATCTAGCGTGTGGCCCGCTTTATGTATGGGTGCCAATACAAACTGGGAGAGCCCCAGTGTTGCCATGGCCAACACCAGGTCCGCAGCCTGTACAGAGGTGGAATTACACGCATGGACGTTGAAGTCCCCCAGCACTATCAGCCTGGGGTACTCCAAGGCCCACCCCACCACCACCTCCAACAGGCACAGCAGGGTGTCTGCTGGTGTGCTAGGCGGTTGGTACACTAGACAGACAGCCAAACTTTCCTCGGCACTCCACACCAGTCCCACGCAATCAATGCCAGAGATCTTTGGGATGGGAGGAGAAACCCTCTTGGATGAGAATTGCCACCCCTCCCCCCTGACACCCCGTTCGCGACTGATGAAGGACCAAGTATCCCGTGGGGGTCAACTCACCCAAGGCAACTGTTTTGCCCTCCCTCACACAGGTCTTGGTCATGCATACCAGGTCCATATTAGCCACTGCAAAAGTATCATGCAGAGTTCTGGTCTTATTATTTATGGGCCTGGCATTGCACAACATCAGTGTTGGAGGGGTTCTTTTCCTAGCTGCACCAGCGTGTCTTGGGATGGGACGTAGCTTAGAAGGACACCAAGCCTTTCCATATCTCTGTGGCCTTCTCCACTTTGACCGGGTCCCCCCACCATTCCTCCCCCATCCCCAAAGGACGGGGATCCCTGTCCCTGTTCCGGTTGCCCTCCCCACATCTATAGTAGCTAATGATTCCCTATAGCTTTAAAGTTCATTTCAGGCTGCTTCTCTCACACAGGCAGGCAGGTGGTTGCTCTTCTCCCTCCCTCCTCTGGCAGCTCAGGCTCCTGGAGGCAACGTTGTTAGAGTACCTCAGGCACAGAGAAGGGAGAGGCTGGCTGCTCTCTCACAGGCAGGCAGGTGGTTTCTCTTCTCCCTCCCTCCCTCTCTGGCAGCTCAGGCTCCTGGAGGCAATGTTGTTAGAGTACCTCAGGCACAGAGAAGGGTGGGGCTGAGAGGTTGGCTTCTCTCTCACAGGCAGGCAGGTGGCTGCTCTTCTCCCTCCCTCCTTCTCTGGAAGCTCAGGCTCCTGGAGGCAATGTTCTTAATGTACCTCAGGCACAGAGAAGGGTGGAGCTGAGAGGCTGGCTTCTCTCTCACATGCAGGCAGGTATTTGCTCTTCTCCCTTCCTCCCTCTCTGGCAGCTCAGGCTCCTGGAGGCAATGTTGTTAGAGTTCCTCAGGCACAGAGAAGGGTGGGGCTGAGAGGCTGGCTTCTCTCTCACAGGCAAGGCAGGTGGTTGCTCTTCTCCCTCCCTCCCTTAAGTAGGTATACTTATAAATCAATCCTAATCAGATCTACTCAGACGTAAGCCTCATGTTATTCAATGAAACTTTCTCCCAGAAAAGTTACTTTAGGATTGCAGCCTTATAATCCTACTCAAGTCTATTCAATGGGACTTCACCCAGGCAAGTGTTCTTAGGATTGCTCTGGAAATCACTGGATTTGTTGGCCACAGCTAGAAAGAAAGTACCAGTTCTAAGGAGAAGACAAAAGACTTGGCAGTAGACAATATGAATGGGTGCCATTTCTAACTATCTGGTGAAATTACTGATTGACAGACCAAGCGAAAAGACTGCGCCAAGGGCTGCAAACCTCAAGCAACCAACTACTGAGTATTCTCTCCGTCTTCAGTAAAGCCGTTCCAGAATAAATGGTGGAGAATTATGGTATTAGAAAATATGAGGCCTCTCAAGGTCTATTTAAATTTAGAAAGATCCAATAAATTTCAAAATAAGTGATGCATTTTAAAAGGGATTTTAAAACATATTCTTTCCTTGAATATATCAAGAACAATGTTCCTCAGACATCCTACAGACTCATACTAGGGTATGGGCCACTGTATAATTGTATACCTATGGAATGCAAGCTAAGAGGTCCCTGCTTCAAATCCTACTGTAGCCATGAACTCACTGCATGGGTCAGTGAAGTCACTGTTCTGTATAAGATGGAACTTGAAATTTTTGGTAGATGGTAGAAATAAGAGAGGTATAAGTTAGAGCTGCTGGGCTTCTGTTGTTTTACATTTTATTGTTCAGTGCCTACTTGACACATGCTGTTTGTAAGTCCATTTGATCCTCCTTGGATGGAGAGAAAGATGGGAAAGAAATATTCTAAATAAGCTGATAAATATCTCTTACTTTCACCCTCTTCCCATCCTGTCATCTGAAATATGGGGATAATAATATTACTATAAAGATTATTGAGGTAATATATGTGAAATGGTTTTGCAGTGAAATCCTAGGCAGCGTTATTCTAGTCTACTCCCATTGACTTTAATGGTCTTAGACTGGAGTAACTCTGCTTAGGATTTCACTGTTGTGTTCTAGGTTGAATAACAGGAACTGGAATAGCAATACAATAATTCTTCAAATAAATGACAATACAGATAGATAGTATAGTTCAAAAACCAAATATTTTTTAACTTCAAACCTTCTGATTGACGTAAAGTTCCAAAACCAAAATTTATGTAATGCCTTTTGTTATGACCAACCAAACATCACAAAATGTTGAGCAAGCATTTGCGTTCTCCAGGACTCTTCATCAGGCTTGCCGTTAGGGTTGCCTTGCCAGACCCAGCCTGACAACTAGCAGGAGACCAGGACATGGGAGGTGGACATCAGTGGCAAAAGTTTACATTGATTCCTAGAAAGGACAAGCATCACTTTTGGGTTTCCCTGAAGTGACTTCATGTCATCATCCTGACAGCCATTTTAAAAAAAATATTTTCTCCTGCCGCTGCTCCAAGAGGTGGTGGGAAACAAGGACTGGCAAGAAACAGAGCAACAGCATACCTACTTGATGTTCAATACAGAAACCAAAATGGGGGGGTGGGGGGAGATGTTTCAGTGCATGATGCAGGGATCTTGGGTCTGCAATTTGCAATCCTTAAAATAGAACACAAATGTGTTGTGGATTTGACTTGATTGGGTGGAGCTGGGTTCATGACTCAAGTTGCACTAAAGGCTGCCAGGCCTACAGAAAAGCAAAAAATGTCATTGTATTGTCGAAGGCTTTCACGGCTGGAGAACGATGGTTGTTGTGGGTTTTCCGGGCTGTATTGCTGTGGTCTTGGCATTGTAGTTCCTGATGTTTCGCCAGCAGCTGTGGCTGGCATCTTCAGAGGTGTAGCACCAAAAGACAGAGATCTCTCAGTGTCACAGTGTGGAAAAGATGTTGGCAGGTCATTTATATCAACTCAGGAGGGGCGGGGTTGAGCTGAGTCATCCTGTAAGAGTTTCCCAGGGTGTGGAATGCTAATGGCGGGAGGCTTCACTGTATCCTGAGGAGGTTCTTTTGCATATGGATTGGTGCTTGATGTGCTAATCTTCTCTGCAGGGCTATTGTCGGGTGTAGAGTGTTTTGTTAGCCTGGTGTTTTTCAGAACTGGAAACCATGCTCTGTTCATTCTTACGGTTTCTTCTTTCTTGTTGAAGTTTTGCTTATGCTTGTGAATTTCAATGGCTTCCCTGTGCAGTCTGACAAAGTAGTTGGAAGTGTTGTCCAGTATTTTGGTGTCCTGGAATAAGATACTGTGCACTGTTTGAGTTAGGCTATGTTCAGCCACTGCTGATTTTTCAGGTTGTCCAAGTCTGCAGTGTCTTTCATGTTCTTTTATTCTTGTCTGGATGCTACACTTTGTGGTCCCGATGTACACTTGTCCACAGCTGCAGGGTATACGGTATACTCCTGCAGAGGTGAGGGGGTCTCTACTGTCTTTTGCTGATCGTAGCATCTGTTGTATTTTTCGGGTGGGTCTGAATACTGCTTGAAGGTTATGCTTTTTCATAAGCTTTCCCATCTGATCAGTAATTCCTTTGATATATGGCAAAAACACTTTTCCTGTAGGAGACTGTTTTTCCTTGGTTGCTTGATTCATCCTGGGTTTGATTGCTCTTCGGATTTCATTTCTGGAGTAGCCATTCGCCTGAAGTGCGTGGTTTAGATGATTAATTTCCTCATTGAGAAAGTGCGGCTCACATATCCGTCTTGCACGATCCACTAATGTTTTCATTATGCCTCTTTTCTGTCGGGGGTGGTGATTGGAGTTTTTGTGTAAGTACCGATCAGTGTGAGTTGGTTTCCTGTAGACCTTGTGACCTAACTGAAAGTTTGCTTTGCGGATGACCAAGGTATCCAGGAATGGGAGTTTTCCCTCGATTTCTTTCTCCACAACATCCTCATTGTGAATACAGCCTGGAAAACCCACAACAACCAAAAAATGTCATTCTCCCTTTATAAAAGCCAGCAATCAATTTTCTCTCCAATACCAAATGTAATACAAAGATCTCTTTAAACTAAATTTCTTCAGCCTTTACCCAGTCACTGGATAGGACTGAAGGTAGCGGGTTTGGCCTACAGGATAAGGTATGATTAGTCATCCATCTTAGAACTGGTGCTGAATCAAAAAGTAGAACTAAACAAATAAAAACATCAAGAAACAGAGCTGGTGACAACAGTAATTCAGTTACTTCTCAGATTATTACCTTTGGGAAGGAAAGAGTTTAATTAAATATTTCTTTCCAATTGTCCATCTGTCTTCATTGTCCTAGCTTGCTTATCAATACCTGCCAAGCAGCATATTGAGCCAGGACATCCAAATAAAATTATGTTATTGTAATTTTCAAATTACCGTGAGGTAATTACCATGAGGTACCATGAGGACAACCTCCTCATGAGTTTTGAAGAAGAAATGAAGTTATTTAGGCAAAGTGAATAGTATGCCAGAGGTGAGTGGGCTCGCTGCTGGCTGTGCTACCTGCACTCCATCTGTGAAACTTCTCTCTGGTCCAGTCCTTTTAGTGCTGGTGGGGAGAAAGAAAGAAGGCTGTATACTGGCCTTTATTTGGAAAATCGTAACCCTTTTGTGAATTATTCTGCTATAAGTATCTGAGGTAAAGACTTAAACATATATGAGCTAAATCCTATCCAATGCCAGATCTGTTAGGAACAAGATTGCATGCATTGCTGGGATGCTGCAGGAAGAGAAAATTGATGTGGCTTGTCTAACAGAGACATGGCTGCAGGAAAATGACAAGGTGTGTCTATCCCAGCTAACCCCCTCTGGCTATGCAGGCCTACACCAACCTCGCTATGGTAGCTGTGGTGGAGGGGTTGCTATTATTCTTCACAAGTCCTTCAGCTTCCGCAGATCTCCAATACAAGCTATAGCTGATTTTGACTGCATGTTCCTGTCTCTGGGAATTAAAGATAGACTGGGTATCCTGCTTGTTTACAGACCACCCAGCTCCCCTATAAGCACCCTTTCTGAGTTGGCAGAGCTGCTAGCAGACATGGTGTTGGAGACACCTAGACTTATTGTTCTGGGAGACTTCAACATCCATGCTGAGTACTCAGAGTCAGGCCTAGCTCAGGAATTTATAGCTTCCCTGGCAACCCTGGGCCTTTCTCAAATAGTGTCAGACCCTACACATGAAAGAGGCCACATACTAGACTTAGGCCATTTCCACACGGCTTACCACTCTCGTAACAACCCAGAAGATCACGCAAAAAAACGCGGAAGATCGCGCAAATCTCACGCGAGAAACCGTGATCTTCCGCGTTTTTTGCACGATCTTCCGGGTTGTTACGAGCAGCGGTAAGCCGTGTTGAAATGGCCGTAATATTTTACACTGAGCCTTTGAGGGAAACCTTGGCTCAGCATTGGAAATTTGGCCAGAACCATGGTCAGACCATCATCTGCTGAAGGCAAAAGTGAATATAGCCCCAACACCCCTCAAAATGGGAGGTCCACTTAAAATGATTCACCCACAAAGGCTCACAGACCCTCCCAGATTTTAAAATGCCTTGGGGGATTTTAGAATTCCAGACACATACTCCACAGAAGCTGCTGTAGGAGCGTGGAACACAAAGCTCCTTGAAGCTATTGACACCATTGCTCCTTGTCAACCCCTCTGGCCCTTGGGACAGAAGCCGGCACCGTGGTTTCCCTCAGAGACGGCTGATCTGAAGAGGGCTGGAAGACATCTAGAAAGACACTGGCGAAAAACCCGCAAGGAAGCTGATAGAGCTTGCTACAGAACACACTGGAAGACCTATGAAGCAGAAGAGAAAGCGGCAAAGAAACGTTATTTCTCAGCAACCATTGTGTCAGCTAGTTCACAACCCTCCCAACTGTTCAGGATATCCAAACACCTTCTAACCCCTAAATCTGAACCTTTATAGTCCCAAGAACAGACAATTGACAGAACTTAACAGGATCCTGGCATCTATGAAAGCCACTACTTGTGTGCTTGACCCTTGCCCTTCTTGGTTGTTAAAATCAAGTAAAGATCACATAAGTGAACCACTGAGATCTATTGTAAATCAATCACTAATTCAGGGCACCTTCCCCTGGTCACTCAAACAAGCAGTTATCCAAAGGCTTTCACAGCCGGAGAACCCACAACAACCATTAGGCAGTTATCCATCTGCTAATTAAAAAACCGTCCTTAGACAAAACTGATGTGGCCAATTATCACCCAGTCTCTAACCTGCCCTTTCTAGGCAAAGTGATTGAGAGGGCAGTAGCTGACCAACTTCAGACCTTCTTGGAAAACATTAGTGCTCTAGACCCTTTCCAGTCAGGATTCAGACCACGGCATGGAACAGAGACAGCACTAGTAGCATTAGTGGATGATCTCCATCCGAATATAGACAAAGGCCATGCCTCCTTATTGCTCCTCCTGGATCTGTCTGCAGCCTTTGACATAGCAGACCACGCCATCCGGTTGAGGCATTTAGAAACAGAAGTTGGCATCAAAGGATGTGCCCTGGACTGGTTTAAATCGTTTCTCATGGAACGGACTCAAAGGGTGGCCGTTGGAGATCAGCTATCTTTAGAATGGGAACTAACTTGTGGGGTTCCGCAGAGCGCAATTTTATCTCCCATGTTATTCAAACTCTACATAAAACCTTCAGGAGAACTCATTCACAGCTATGGAGTGGGATATCATCAATTGGCTCCAATTGGTGCAAAATGCTGTGGCTCGACTGTTAGCAAGAGTGAGCAGAAGCATGAACATCACTCCCATCCTACAGTCCTACAGTCACTCCATTGGCTACCTATCAGTTACCATGCTCAATTCAAGATATGGATTATTACATACAAAGCTCTTCATGGCCTTGGCTCAGCATACCTATGAGATTGTCTCACTCCTTATGTCCCTCCACGACAGCTCCACTCATCTGAACAGGGTATCTTGCAGGTGCCAGCCTGCACATGGGTGAAATCAACAGCAGCCCGCACACGGGCTTTCTCTGTGGTGGCCCCCACCCTATGGAACAGTCTGCCTGAGGAGGTCAGGAGAGCCCCCACTTTCCTGGCTTTCCGCAAACAATGCAAAACCGAATTATTCAAAAAGGCTTTTTGCTCAGATCGGAGGGAAGCATTATAGGGAGGGGTCTCAAATGCTTCGCTAATGAGTTAGGGACCATATACTTCACCACTACATTGCCTTGCATATTATCTGTTGCTTGGATATGCACATACTACCTGTACTTCATGTTTATCTAATGTCAGTCCTAGAATTGATTATGTTCTGTTTTAGCAGTTCTTCAGCTCTGTACTGGATCCTTGCTAATGTTACGTAATGTTACCTGGATCCTTGCTAATGTTACTAATGCTAATGCCTTTGTAAAATCCTATGACATTATTGTGGAAATGTCCTTAACACTGTAGGGAAATGTCCTTGATGCTGTATGGAAATGTTCCCAATACTGATTGTACAAATTTCATGCTATGTAATCCACCTTGAGTCTCAGTGAGAAAGGCGGGCTATAAATGACATAAATAAATAAATAAATAAATAAATAAATAAATAAATAAATAAATAATCCAAGCACTTTCAATAGGCACATGTGATGCCGCATGCAAACATGTTGCACAGTGTAGAGCTGTTTTAGACTTGCTTCAAGAAGGCCAGTGTTACAGACTGGGACTTTGTTGTCTCCCAGCAAAACAATCTAGTGTTCCTGCAAGTCTCTTTATTATATATGACTTTTGGTACAGCAGCAGCACCTAAGCACACGCACTGCCTAATGTTCATGGTAAGCCTTGCTTTCATGCACTTGCAGTACATACTCTACTAATGAAAGTACCAATGACTGAAAAGGAGTCACTAGGAAGACTTTCTAGAACATTTTCACATCTGTTTCACAAATCACTGTGGCTCACTCAAACATGTCTCTGCTACCCACATCCTCAAGTTGTATTTTCCCCCATTTTAAAGGATAAGTATCACATTCTTCCAAACATTCTTCCAAGGAGCTCAAATGGGTATATAAAATTCTCTCCTCCTCCATTTTATTCTCACAAACTTCTGAGGTAAGTTAGGCTGAGAGCCAAGCTACAAGTGACGCCTTACACAGGTTGGACACTTGTCAGCTTCCCTCAAGTTTTGATGGGAAATGTAGGCATCCTGGTCTTGCAGCTGTAATGGAGAGCCAAGCTGTAAAACCAGGATGCCTACATTTCCCATCAAAACTTGAGGGAAGCTGACAAGTGTCCAACCTGTGTAAGGCGTCACTTGTAGCTTCGCTCTGAGACATTGTGACAGGCCCCAAGTTACCCAGCGACCTTCACTGAACACAACTTGCTCCTGTTCTAGTCCAGTACAGTTACCATTAAACTACAGAGGATAGCAGGCAATGTCATGGGGAGAAAAGGGAAAGATAAATAAACAAACAAACAAACAAACAAATAAGCAAGTATGTCAGATCCAGAAACAGAGAGAACGCATGCATTTGCTTCTCCCAAGGAAGAATTCAAAAGAACAGAGTTCAATGAACAGCAGTTGAACCTGTCAAACATCTTATAGAATAACAAAGTGGCCCTGATACATGGATACTTAAATCTGGAGATTGGAGCCATGAACGGACATGACAGATCTTCTTACACACTTGAAAAATGATCTAGGTTTGCAGAAAAATCTGATTTTTTAATTTAAAAAATACATTGAGGGTTTTTAAAAAAACCAAAATAACAGGAGCACCTGTAACTTTAATGAGATTCCCTCAGTGGCTATTGCTAGGCAATCATAACACTTTAGCCAGCATTCCAGGCTTGGTTACTTTCAGTAAAAGGCAGGAGGAGGGGGCAGGGCCATTTGCAGGCCTGTTTTGGCCTAGGGCTGCCAGGTCCTCCGCCCCGCTCCCAGCTGCTTTCCCCCATTGCCATTCATCTGGCAGGCGGGAAGAAAAGGCCCTGGGAACAGGCCCATAAGGCAAAAACTGTCTGGGCCAGCTCACAGCAGATGCACTCCTGCCCGGCTTGTTCCCACATTTCACAGTGTACATGAGAAGAGCACCCCAGTAAGTGCCAGGTTCCCCCACACACTGGGAGGGTAAGGGGACCTGGAAACCCTATTTTGGCCTTTGATGGAGGATTCATTGGGGCCAGGCCCAGAAGCAACCACCAGGCAACTTGCTACCATGCAACCTCCATGACTCAGCTGGCCTGGTTTCTTGCTATTGTTCACCACAGCCCTCTGCCTTGCAGAAGCCAGTGTAGTACAGTAGTTAGAGTTTCAGATTAGGAAGTGGGAGAGCCAGGTTCAAAGCACCACTCTGCTGTGGCAGTTCACCCTAATTACTTATGTCCTGCTCTTTGTGTACCTGTGAAGGGATGGTATTCTGTTCAGATGCTGACAGAGAGAAGCTTAGACTCCAGCAATTCTGTAAAGTTGCACGTCTCGTTCTAGGTGGATATGTGCAGTGGATTTATTAGGTCTAACATTCCACAACAAATTAGACAGTCATTGCAGTATTTATTATTCTGGTACATTGTTCCTTCCCTGCAGCTGCACCTGAATGAAATCAGGCTCCTAAAGTGTCTCTTTAAACTACTCTTGTACTGGGATTAACTCCCAGAGTAGTTACACATCTTAAATCCCCACCTGTCACAAACCCTCTTCACACTTTCCCACCCTGCATTGTCCTGTAAGCCTATCATGTGCTTATGGATAAGTCCCTTGGCAAAGAAAGTTCACTTTCCCCTACTCTTTGAGTACACTTTGTAATATATCCCATCAGTACTTTTACTTTAGAATTAGTTTGCATCACAATACTTTGTGCCCACCAGTGTTTACTTTCTCAAAAAAGAAAAGTGTTGGGGCTTAAGCCTGTGCTGAACTACCAACTCTTTATGGGTGCACATACTTTCTAACTGAGAAGTCCCTTCTCCTTCAGTTACAGATATCTGGGGCTGCTTGGGATTACTCATGGGTAGGAGGGAAATAGCAATTGTTCCAAGTCCCTTTCATCATGGTTGTTGTGGATTTTCTGGGCTGTATAGCCGTGGTCTTGGCATTGTAGTTCCTGATGTTTCACCAGCAGCTGTGGCTGGCATCTTCAGAGGTATAGCACCAAAAGACAGAGATCTCTCAGTGTCGCAGTGACACTGAGAGTGTAGTATCCACAACAACCATCGTTCTCCGTCCGTGAAAGCCTTCGACAATATATCCCTTTCATCATGTTTATTACTTTGTATGTTTTCAAGGCCTTTAGAAGCAGGTTTCGATGCTGAGCCCTGACGATCTGGTTGAAATTAAGACCTATCTGCGCCTGGACAGAATTAATCGTTCACAGAAATCAAGCATACCTTATGGATGAGCTTAATATCTAATAAAGGTGAAATCAATCCGGACAGAATTAATGGTTCACAGAAATCAAGGCATACCTTATGGATGAGTTTAATATCTGATACAGATGATATCAGTCTATAGAGAAGCTGTTTTAAATTGCTTTTCAAGTTGAATACTGTACAATCCATAGAAATAGAGTTTATAAGTGAGAGATCTTTCATATAAAAGTACTTACTAACAGTGTTGTGTGTGTGTTATTATGTGTCATCAAGTCGCCTCCAACCTATGGGGACACTATGAATGAAAGACCTCCAAAATGTCCTATCTTTAACAGACTTGCTCAGATCTTGCAAACTGGAGGATGTGGCTTCTTTTATTGAGTCAAGCTATCTCGTTTTAGGTCTTCTTTTCCTACTGTCTTCTACTTTTCCTAGCATTATTGACTTTTCCAGAGAATCTTGTCTTCTCATAATGTGACCAAAGTACGATAGCCTCAGTTTTGTCATTTTAGCTTCTAGGGAGAATTCAGGCTTGATTTATCTGTCTTTTGGGCTGTCCATGGTATCCGCAGAACTCTCCTCCAGCACCACATTTCAAATTAATCAATTTTCTTCCTGTCAGTTTTCTTCACTGTCCAACTTTCACATCCATACATCGTAATGGGGAATACCATTGTTTGGATTATCTTGATCTTGGTTCCCAGAGAGACATCTTTATCTTTCAGGATCTTATTTAGCTCTCTCACAGCTGCTTTTCCAAGTCTCAATCTCCTTCTGATTTCCTTGTTATAGTCTCCCTGTTGGTTGATGACTGAGCCAAGGAATAGAAAATCTTGGACAATTTCCATTTCCTCACTGTCAACTTTAAAATTGTGTAAGTCCTCAGTAGTCATTACTTTTGTCTTGATGTTCAGATATAATCCTGCTTTGGTGCTTTCTCCTTTAACCTTCATCAGTAGTTGTTTCAGCGCGTATCCTCCTCCTAGATACACACCTTAATGTGGTGAGGGGATTTGAGTGTGTCAGTGAAGCTGAGAGCAACACCATCAGGAGCACAGGCTTGGTCAAGAGTCTAAACTCCTGGAAGAGTCACTCAAGGTGGAACGGCCAAAGCTGAGACACCAGACTAAGATATATCCACACCCTTCAGGAATCAACGGTCACATCAGCAGAAGAGAACTGAATGTGCCAATGGTGATGGGAGTGGAGGAATTCTTGAAGAGTAGCTACTTGACAGCAGCAGTAGTGGAAGGTGACACTGGCAGAGGATCTTTCACAGACAACAGCAGTGTCACTTCAACTAACCCTGGTTAGTACTGTGAAGCAGAAGAAGGCAATAGTAAACCACTTCTGCTAATCTCTTACCTTGAAAACCCTATGATGAGACAATCCAGAATGAAAAAAGATACAGTGCTGGAAGGCAGGACCTCCAGGTCAGATGGCACTCAATTGGCTACTGGAGAAGAGTCAAGGACAAGTACGAATAGCGCTATTCTTAATGATGGGACTGGATTAAAGCCGAAAGGACGTACAGTTGCGAAAGTGAATAGATGCAAAATGAACGTCCAAAGCTGTGTGACACACATAATAGGAAAATGGCACATTAGAGGTCTGAAGCCAGGTAAGCTAGAAATTGTAAAACAAGAAATGGAACGTTTAAATACTGCAATCCTGTGTGTGAATGAATTAATGTGGACTGACTCAGGACATTTTCAGTAAGAAAACCACTGTGGAAATGACAAACTCAAAAGAAATGATGTCGCCCTAATACTGAGGCGAGACATAGCACAAGCAGTCAAGAGCTACAAAGCAAATTCTGACAAAGTAATATCAATCAGACTTCAGGAAAGGCCTGTTAACATAACCATCATTCAAGTTTACACCCCAGCTACAGATGCTGCGGTGGAAGAAATCAAAAACTTTTACACAAGTGTCCAAGATGAAATTGATCACGCAACTAAACAAGATATGCTGATAATCATAGGTGATTGAAATGCAAAAGCAGGAGACAAAGCAAAATCAAACATTGTGGGAAAATTTGGACTAGGATCACAAAATTTAGCAGGAGAGCAACTCATAGAATTTTGTGAAGCCAACAACCTGTTCATTGCTAACACATGCTTCAGGTAACCAAAAAGACGGTTGTATATGTGGAAATCACCAGGTAACCAATACAGAAACCAAATAGATTACATAATTGTAAGCAGAAGATGGAAAAGTTCTATTCTGTCTGCTAAAACAAGACCAGGAGCTGAGTGTGGTACAGATCATGAGTTGCTAATATAAAAAATTATAATAAAGCTGAAGAAAAACACTAAAAGAATCATAGTGCCATAATACTAAGAGTATTAAGAAGTATTAATTTGATGGTCTGCCCTTGCGTTCACAGAGACTTATTTCAACCCAATGTATTACATCATTCTCATCTCCTCTATTTTTTCCTACAACAACCCTGTCAGGTAGATTAGTCTGAGAGTATATGACTGGGGTCACCCAGCAAGGTCACTCAGCAAGTTTCCATGGCAGAGTAGAAATTTGACCCCACCATTTTCATTTATTTATTTATATTCTGCTTTTCTCCCCAGTTGAGAGAAGCAGCTTAGGACATAGTTCTTCCCTGCTCCATTCCCTCACATCAACAATTCTGTGAGGTAGGCCTAGCTGAGAGATTGTGATGGGCCCAAGGTCACCCAGCAAGCAGGGATTCAAACCTAGGCCTCCCCAGATCCTAGTCCAACACTCTATCCACTACGCTTCATCAGCTAACTACACCAGAATCTAGGTTTTCCCAGATTGTAATCTGACACTGTAACCACTACATAACACTGCCTCTCTTTGAAGAGAAGTTCTTACCTTCTTTAACAGTGCAGGCATCTTGCTAGAAATGGTTCTGTTATACTTTTAAGAACCACAGAGATGAAGAAATAAGGAGCTGTCATACTGAGTCAGACTATTGATTCATTGTTGTCTATTCTGACATATAGCAGGCAAACATCTCACAATTGTGTTTTTCTAATGCCTGCCTGTCAATATTTCCTCATTTGCAAAAGCTGGCAGAAAACTGTGCACCACTGAAATTTTCCAAATGGAATAGGCATTCTATGATCACTAGTTCTGGATACTTGCAGCATAATAGTTCAATAATTTCAAAATACAATTAAAACACATACATTGATCCTTAATGTGAGAATCAGGGAAGGTAATAATTGACTGATATACATTATATATCAGACCGATGATTTAGCAGTTATGTGGTCCATTGATAGCTGACAGTGCATACCAGTCATCACCTTCCTTGTTATTCTTTCCTTCAGTGCAACAAGAATACAGCCCTTGTTAAGCTGAGATAACCTGAGAATTAATAGGAGAGGCCAAAAAACACCTCCTTGAACAATCAGAACCAAAGTCAACAAAGCTAAACTTGGGAAATACATATTTCAAACATTTCTTTCTTTGTGTTACCTGTTTTTTCTCCTTTTCATGTTTCCCCTGGACATATTTCTAAATTCAACCAGGCTAGTGGCGGCAATGAGAAGCTCAAGTGATGCCCTTGTTTTGCAGAGGAAGATAAAAACCGATGAAGCCAAAAGTCCTTATGGGGTGCAAACATACCAGCCTAGGTAAATTTGCACCAACCCTCCAAAAGGGAGGGAACCCATTCTCCAGTTCAGATAAGGGACTGTCTCTCAAGAGTTCCCAGCAATCCAGCTCAATTCCAGCAGACCACTTTCTTATCAAAAGGAAATCTGAGAGAGAAAATACCAAAACAAATACAGAGAGATTGTGAACACTTACTTATTTTGCTAACGTTCCTAAAGCTACAGTACTTTCTGTTTGGGGAGCTCTTCCACACCAACACTGGGAAATCTGCTGTTTTCCCAACAGAAGGGTAATGCATGTCTTCATAAAGCTGCTGAACCAAAGCATGCATAGGGAGCTAATTTAGTGGAGAGATTATTGGACTAGGATCTGGCTCATTAACAGTGCAGTCCAAAGTAGAGTTGCACCCTTCAGTGGTCTTAGAAGGCTGCAACTCTGCTTAGGATAGCACTGCCAGCTTCAAAGCCTCTCTGCCATGGAAGTTTGCTGAGTTACCTGGGGTCTATCATACTCTCTCATCTTAATTTACCTTATAGATATGTTCTAAGAATACAACATACCTATGTGAAGGAATGTGAGTGTGAAGGAAAAACAATGTATGCTTCCTTAGAGAAAGTGTAAGAAAAACATGTTCTAGGTGAAAAAATGGAAAAGAACTAAATAGAAGCTTCAGAAAGAATATATGACATCTTCACATAATGAGACGGCATAAAAATTCCAAGACTTCTCCCGATATTTATGTTTTTCAAGATACAGGCCTTTACAGAGACCTTTGCCTATATTTTAGTCTGGGAGAAAGGGCTACATATGTAAAGGGCTACATATGTAATAGGGAGGAGGCCTTGAGATTATTAGAAATAGTTATATTTCATTTTATTTCCTAGTCAAAAACATTTTTTCAAACATGCAGTAATTAATCTTCAGGCAATTAAATTGTAGAAAAGACAAAATTTATAGTTTATTGAAGTAGATTCCATTCACTGCTTTTTTCTTGCAGAAGAAAGAAGAAATCTTAGTCTAAAATCTTAATCTAAAATCTTTCCCTATACCATGGCCTACTAGTTCAACATCAGGCAGGTATGTGTATCAGGCCTTCATGGTAGGAGCTCTGAAAAGGTACATTCTCCATCTTGGAAAAACTATGAGGCAAGAGAGAGAAGCTTTGGCCATTTCCACACGCCCCCCCCCTCCTGAAAAATGGCGCAAAACTTATGGAACAGCATACCTTCATAGCGCGATTTTCCATCATGAATTCGCTTCGTGGCATGTCTTCTGACGTCATTGCGCTACAAAGCAAAGTCATGTCAGGAAATCGTGCCACAAAGGCACGTCATTCCATAAGTTTTGAGCAGTTTTTCGGGAGGAGGAGAAGACATGTGGAAACGACCTTTCTCTATAGAGACAAAGAGAGAGGAGTGGTCAAGAGGCGTTGAATTTGCCATCAAACTTCCAACTATCTATCTCCAATCAAAGCTTTTGCAAACTTGGGTTGTTCTTGTACTCAGTGCCCATTATAGTATTTGTGCTGTAGCATGAGGTTGGTAAAATGAATAGGGATTTCTTCAGCAACCAGTACCATAAACCAGTGATTAACTTGACATCACATACTAGAGTAGGATTGTCAGGTCCCCTTACTCTCCAGGCAGGAGGGGGGCAGCATTCACTTTTTCTGTTGTCTTTGGGCCAATTTTGGCCCCCAACAGGCTCAGTTCAGCCTGTTGGGGGCCCAAATTGACCCACTGTGAAGCACCCGGAAAGCCTGTTCCCCTGCCTTTCCCACTCACTGACCAGGTGAGTGACGGCAGCGGGTAGAGGGTGGGAGCAGGGGACCCCCCTGCTACCACTGGGGGACCTGGGATCCCTATCACATGCACAATTAACGAAAAGTACAATCTGTAAATTGAAAGGGTTTAAAAAAGAATTAAGTATACCTTTTTAATTACCATATTTTCATATATTTTCTTGATTGTCAGACAAGTGTGATCTCATAAACACACACAAAGAGTTCTATTCCCTTTTCAAGTTTCCTACTACAATATAGAATTAAGACTTCTCTGTTGGTTGGGGGGAGGGGCAAGAATTGTTCAGCTTGGGTTTTACTCATTTTCTGGCATCTTGAGTTTTCTTACCCTTCCTACCCTTTGTTTTCTTGTCAGATAATTCCTGTCCTCAAAAAGAAAATAAAGAGGACCTAAGAAATTAAGTTTATTAGTTTAACCTCTAGCCATGGGAAATCATTAGAATAAAATTTAAACACAGCTGGAGAAGTGCCGCATTCAGAGGTATATGAAATGACTCTTTTAGAAACCAGGATGGATTTCTTTTAAAATGATTATCAAAAAAACCTCACCTCCTTCTTTGACAGTGTATCAGCAATAGTCCGTCGGATTACTTACTGATCTTGAGTGTTATGGTGCTGGAGTAACTTGTACAATATAGTTATGAGCCTTTGAAAAAGCATTTTGCCAAAACGGGATTACAAGTTGGCAAAACCCATCAGGCTCTTCAGCCACATTTTTGGCTTCCAACTATAACCACTAGATAACGTTGTCTCCAGGAAAGACTCCACACAGGAACCAATGCAATTTACAAGAGAACAGAAAAAAGGATTAATTCATTGTGAAATGCACCTCTGGAGGTTTCAAGTAACCACTCTGTGGTGAAACTATACCAGTTGGACTTTTGATTGAATTTGTATATATATATTTTTGTATGTAACTATTGGATATTTATATGCAGTATTTATTGAATTATGTACATTAGCACTTTGGCACATTGCACAATTTTTTTAAAAAAAATATTTAATTCCTCTTTAGTGTACCCCTGAGGTTTTTCTTGTTCATTGGCTAGCTTTCCAGACTCGGAGCCCTCTTTTTGCTTTGCTTTGCAGTGTAACTGACTTGGCAGATAAGCAGAATGTAGTGAATAAATATAAGACGTGCACATAGGACACCAGGTTTTGTTTTTTGCTAACAATATAAGTCTTACAGTGCAATCCTATGCAGAGTTATTCCAGTCAAAATCCACTGAAATCAATAGATTTAAACTGGGAAACACTGCATAGGATTGTGCTATGAGTATCTGGGACTGTATCTCTAACTTCAAAATGGTATGTCTGTTAGTGGATCTGTGTCCCCTCTGCTGTCAGGCATGATCTAGAAAAAAATAGAACATTGAACTATAAATGATAATTTTAAAATGGGAAGCAAGCCCTCCTATAAAGGACTTTGGGGGTACAGAGGATCACAGTTTAACCATAAGCCAATGACGGACTGTTCTTGCAAAAGGCCTGTTTAAGCCTGTTATAAAAGCAGCATTGCGGTCACACCAGACTAATTAGACTACAGACAGATTTAATTTGGGACTAATTTGTAATAAACAGTGGAAAATGTTGAAAGGTTTTTGAGAATATATCTACCCATAAGTGAACCGGGTAGGGCTGTGCTCAGCACTCAGGTTGAGTCAGTTTTGATTTTATATCTGAACTTTTGCACCTAAGAACATAATAATAACTGCTTTGAGGGCTGAAGGTCTATCTGACCCAGCATTCTCTCTGTGGAAAGTTTATAAGTAGAATATGATGGAGAAACAGGGCCAGTATTTCGGACTTACAGTAATTGCCTGCCATACCTGCTCCGAGAGTTGGGGCAAGAGAAGGAAGAGAGAAAACCTAGTGAACAACTCATGGACAGAATGGCTGGTGTGCTGTGCTGTAACAGTGTTAATCATTACAAAGAGGCTGGTGGGAAGCTGAATGGGCCAGGGTGACCTAGATAGCAGTGGGAACTGAATTCCTCATACTGAATCAAGTAAAGCAGCCAAATTTTTGGCTTTGGATATCTAGTATATATACCCAACACCTTCTGATTGCATCTTTAAAAGCTCTCTTGTCCACCATCTGAGATGAGTTACATACATGAGAAAGGCCAAGGGACAGGATGACATTTGTTTGATGATCTACAAGGTCAGAACAGGCCACTCATACTGATATAGCCAATGATTTGTTAACTGTCTATGGGGGCTGACTGGTACACCTCTCTAGCTTTGGCACTTTGGGTTAACTTAGGTTATTTAGAATTACAAAGCATCTGGAAAATAGTTAGACTTCTTCCTTCCTCGGTAATGTTATGGCTTGACTTCCTCCTCCTCCTGCTGTTATTCTTATTTAATTTTAACTTGGGAAGCATGAGATTTCCTGGGCTGTGACTTTGCTACTTATTCATTCATTGATTCAGTTCTCTCTGTGTTATTATTGATGGCTTCCCCAGATAAATGCTTGCTATGGGAAAATCAGGGGGAGGAGTTAAAAATAATTTTGGTGCTTATTCTGGGACATTGCTTTAAATGCTTGCAGTCAAACACACACAACTGTTATCTGTATTAAAATCATGACTGGATACCACAACCGAGACAGTTTGACAGCTGAAAAAGCCATCTACATGTTGCATCATGCAGGGTAATGGTCTACAATGCAATGTGAAATATATGTAAAAAGAGAGAAGGATAGAGAAGATGCCCGCTCATTAATGCTCATTTACCATCCCATTGGAACAGAAATTGCTGGTATGACCATCTGGGTATCATGAACAAAGCATACAGTATTATCTCTACTGGCTTTTGCCTTTATACAAATAGTGAGAAAACCTGCTTTTCTAAGTAAGTAGCATTTTCACCATGTTCCTATTGCTTCTAGGGAAGAGAAACGGTTGGATGCTGTTTCTCTTTCAGCCAGTACCTACTCTATTACCCACAGTTTAATGGGAGTCTACAGAAGACGCAGCCCACCTGCATACCTACACCTATATTTAACAGCTCAGCTCATATGAGCCTAGCAAGCTACCTATTGCAGGGATAGTGGGCAAGTGTCTTCTCACAAGTTTGCTTTCTGAATCCCAGCAGGACTGTTACAATCATTCTGACTAAGGATGCTGAGAATTTTGGAGGAAATGTGTCTGGCCAGCAGGCAAACATACCCTGGCAGGCTGCAATCAGCCACTTGTCAGGGGTTTCTCTGACAAGGAACTGATTGGGGGATTTAAATGTCCCTCTTCCTGCGCTGCACAGCAGCAGGGAGAGGGAAATTTAAACCCCCAGCAGGCTGCAATCAGCCCTTGTCAGGGTTTTCCCTGACAAGCAGCTGAGTGGGGGGGTGAAGTGCCCCTGGGCTTAGATGGGAGTTTCCAGGTCAACAGGAGTTCAGACAGAGTTCAGAAAGTCAGTGCCTACTGTTGCCAAGGGAATTGATTGAAAGACACCAGACTGTCTGGCTTGACAAACAGCTGATGAACCCCAGGAACAGGACTTGGAAGGAACACATGTTCATTGAGAACGGGGCCTCAGAACAGCTTGCTCACAAACAGCTGATCGGGCTGTTCGTGGCTTTTTTTGTTCATATTGTGCCCACCTCTACCCCTGCCCCCACCAGAGGGCAGTCCTAATCCAGAGCAGAGTGGCACTTCCTTGAAGGATCCTGGCCTGAGCAGAGCGCAGTTTCAAGAACTCCAACACCTGCCAGCAAGTACAGCTGAGCCTGATCAACTCCTGGTCTATTTAGGTTGAGGCTTGAGAAGGCTGCTTTGCTAGATCAACTGATCCACTAGGTGCAAGTAAGTACTGGGCTCCAAGCTTCAGTTTATTTTCCGCTAAGCTGGTAACCTTATTCCAGAAGACCCCATATGTGGTGATCCTGTATAGTTCAGGACAGAGTAGATGAAATAGTTTTTCTCCCAGGATCATTTATAGTTGGAACAGAAAATTAAATTACATTAGGAGGGTGGAAAAACTGTAAGTGTGGTCCTATGCAAAGATATACTTTTCTATTGAAGGCAATGGGGTTAGGTGAGTGTGATTCTAGGATTACAGTGTACAGCTTCTGTGTACAGTGGCTGTACATGGCTGCAGATGCAGACAAATTAGCAGCCATTATGGGTTGACTGCTTTTGTTCATTCTTCCTTTAAACAACTATCAGTGCAGTGATGTGGAAGTGGGGTGGGGGGGGCGGCATTTAATGTGCACAACACATTGCATGAAAGGCCACCCAGCAAACACGCACAGGCTTGTATTGTTCACAAGAAACTCAAACTATGGGGCTAACTGTTCAAAATAAGCAAGTGGAATGAAAGTCAAACTAGCAGTTGCTCAGGCATCCGAACTTCCAACCAGAAGGCATACAAGTGTGACAAGCACGTGGGAGGCATTTGTTAAAAATCATGTGTGATGATTACAAACTTTTTAACACACAAGACATGCTGAGGAAGCATGATTAGCCTCCTCAGTGTGTGTGCATATCACATTCTGCACACCACATGTGACATCTCATCAGGTAGACTTTAAGGGAATCAAGAAAGTTGATACAGGATTGTCATGCCTCAGGTGGGGTGAGCCACCTTATGCTGCCACCACTCTGGGATTTAGGGTCTCTTGGGAAGGCCCAGAGTACCCTCCCAACCCTTCTGACCTCCGTAGCTTGGCCAATAAACAGGCGTGAGTACCCAGCAGAGTAACAACAAACAAAGGGGTTTATTTACAAGGAGGTCAGTTAATATCAAACAAACAAACATGCAAGCAAGGTGCATTAGCAACAATAAATGGGTGAAAGCAAAATAAATGGCCCTAGCACAACTGAACTCACTGTCCCTCTGTCTGCCAGGCCTGTCTTCTCACCCTACCTGGATGAGGTCCTATCTGCCTAGCAGAAACCTCCTCTGGCCTGCTCCCTGGGAGGAAGAACATAGGCTTTTTTTTCTCCCAGACTTATATAGCTCTAGGCCCCTGTGTTCTGATTGGCCAAAAAGGGTGCCAAAACAGACCAGTGGCTCCTGGGAATTGTAGGTAGGCCTACTCCCACTGCTAACAGGCTTCTGAGGCCTTGCTAGGCCTTCATGGCACAGCCAGATCATGACAGGGGTAGACAATTATTTTTGGTTCATTTGTTTACTAATGAAATGCTTGTCCATGTGCCTCCAAGAGTACCGTGAAGTGACTGTCCATCCACTTATAGATGTGGAAGTAACTGAGCTGTGCTCAGCAATATGGCAAGGAAGTAGGGTTGCCAGGTCCCTCGTGTCTCCCAGCGGGAGACTGGGACTCTGGCTCCTACCTCATTGGGGACTGTCCTTGTTGTGTCCACGCACGCACGCGCACGTGCAAAGCGTGTGCACACACTCCCGGTGTGCGTGATGACGGCACTTTTCTTGCCGCTGCCACCGCGCCCCTTGTCCCTGCCGGCGCGGGCAGCACACGGGCAGCGGCAGCAGCAAGAGAGCTCTTGCACGTACCGCGGCCGCTGCTGCCCCTGTGCTGCCTGCGCCGGTAGGGACAAGGGGCATGGTGGCGGCGGCGGCGAGAGAGAGCAGGCTGTGGCCACCGCAGCTCGCTCTCTTGCTGCCGCCGCTTCCCTTGACCCTGCTGGTGCCGGCTGCAGAGTGCGGGCGGCGGCAGCAGTGAGAGCGGTGTGCTCTTGCAACCGCCACCTGCTTTCTCTCTGCCACCGCCTGCTCTCACGGCGCGGGAGCATGCCCCGCACCCAGGGGCGCGGTGCACCACCCGGGGAGGGGGAGCCCCAGGGAGCGCCCCCCCTGCTGGCCAGGTAAGCGGGCGTGGGGGAGGGAGGGTGGGATCAGGAGATCCCCCACCCCAAGCGGGGGGATGGGAACCCTACAAGGAAGAGAAATCTGCTCTGACTGACTCCAGCCCTTGAGAATTAAGACAGCAGACCTATCTGCTCTTCCCCTTCTTGAACTCACTCCTTGGTATCTAAGAAACAAACACATAGAGATTGATGTATATCCCATTTCTCCTCTTAAAAGCTCAGAGTGGCTTGGATTCCCTCCCATTCAGTATCTTATCAGGATCATGCCTGCTTATGGCATCAGGTTCTCCCAGAGGTTATGCAGATCACTCCACGAGTCAACTGTCATGCAGTGCTGAGTCATGCTCATTGCATACTCATTGTATGCTTTTCATAGGGTCATATCCTGTGACCATAAGAAAATGGAAGAGAATGCTACTACTTAAGGTCCTACTGAGGTCAATGAAAAGCCCCCTTTGACTATTATGAATGCTGGGTGACACCTATCCTTAATGCAGCCTGTTTGCATGCTTTCAGATACCTTTTTCATAAATAGCACCAAGAGCTTTTTATGTGTTATGCACTTTTTTGTTGTTTCTGTCTCTTTTTACTTATGAATGTGATTGATGTGGTATATACACTGCTAGATACTGCCATTTTTTTACTTTGTTGGAAAGTCCTAGGAATGCTATCAAACATAATGTGCTCTCATAGACTCCAATTATCCTGCTCCGTGAACAGATCTATAGCTTGTCTTCTCCTCCTTATGAAAAGCATAAGAGTCGGTCATCCTGTTTTGAGCATGAATAATTTCATAGAAGAATATGGTGCACTTGTGAAAATAGTAACATTTGAATGTATATAATGATAATGTATATAATGAAGCCTGTTGTGACAACATGAGGCAAATCAAGAAATCCAAAAACAATCCTCTAAGAGCAGACTTACATTCAAAGCCTATCCAGGTTCACACTGTGTGATCTCTCTCCAATAGAGATGGGCACGAACCGAAATATGAACCAAAATTTGTGATGAACCAGGCCAGTTCATGGTTCGTGAACCAGCAGTTTGTCAGATCCCATTTCTGACGAACCACCACAAACATTAGGCTAATTCGTTTGGTTCATTTTTCAGTTCATCACTGCAGATAGCCTGGCACCGATCAATCAGTTTCCTAGGCAACAGGGGATGGACTTCCAGCAGACCTTCTGCTGACCTGGAAGTGACCTTCTGCTGACCCGGAAGTGGTGGTTTGCTGGCCCAGAAGTGACATTTTCATGAAAAAACGAACCGATTCATGAACCAGGGGAAGTTCGTGAAAGTTCATGGTTCATGAAACATGGTGAACCATGAACCTCATGGTTCATTTTTTTTCTGGTTTGAGCCCATCTTTACTCACCAATATTTAACTCTTAATGAGCCACAACTGAAAGTGTGAATAGACGCCAATGGAAAATACAGTATTTGGTGTGAGGTGATATAAACATTTCTATCAGTTGTTTGTAATCTGTGCTGATGAATTCCCACATGCATACCACATGATACAGTAGGTCATCAAGTGATATATTTGTGAACCTGCACTGATGGTGCAGTTACTCCAGTCTAAGCTCATAGGCCTTGGTGGGTGGGCCCATATTGCTGTCTGCTGAATCTGGCCATGATAATAGTATGAAGTTCAAATATTATTCTTGCATGGATGCTGGAGTGGAACTAAGATAGACAAGGGAAATCTGTAAAATAAATTTGCAAACAAGAAGCCTTTGTCAAAATTAACATTTGGATTCTTTCCCTTTGGAGAGTTTTTCATTGATTCATAATACTCAGAATAGACTAAAGTCAGCAAGAGCAGGAAGGATCTGGAGAGATACCCTCAGCCTACATGTTCTGTGGACAAATTTGTGGATGTAAAATACAGCATGTGTACAAGCAGTTATATGGAATGCTCCTCATAAAAGCCATAATACTGGACAAAATAGTCTTGTATCCAGAAATGATATTTGCAGTAGCTCTTAAGTAAATATACACCCTTAGAGATGGAACATAGCAGAGATATTGGTCACTGTCCTATTTTCTTAAAGTTAATATATTTCTTTGAAATAAAGAAGGACCCTGACAGCCATAAGGAGGCTGTGAGATTCCCCCTCCCCTTCTCCAAAGAGAAGAAATTGCCACATAAGGATGCCAACATACCAGGCTTGGTAAATTTGCACTCCTACTTATAATAGATGGCCCTTCTGTTTGATAACGGTGTCCTACAGGAGTCTGGCACTGTGACAAATGAAATCAAAGGTCATGCCACAAATTCCAATTATGTTGATAGGCAAGAAGCCAGATTACATTGACAATCACCAAGAAAGGAAATCATGAACTTGGAACGTAAGCATACAGAAGATGCCAAACAGATTCAGGATTGGCAAAGGATAGCATTACTGTGGTTTTTCATTTACAAAGATATGTTGGTCAATACAGTTTACGTCCTGCAGGAACAGATGTGTCCCTGGCTGCCAATAGAAACTCTCCCACTCCCATTCCAGGGATTATTGATATAAATGTTGTGGGACTGTCTTAGAGTTGCTAATTCCAGGTTGGGAAATTAATGGCAATTTGGGAGCAAAGATGGGTTTGGGGACAGGAGGGAGATCAGCAGAGATATGAATGATGCCATAGAGTCCACTCTCTGAAGTGGCCATTTTCTCCTGGGGAATTGTTGTAATTCTGTGGGAGCTCTCCAGCCCCACCTGGAGGTTGGCAACCCTAAGTGTCATAAATAATTTGTTCCCTGTGTAGTTTTTGTTGTTTTAGATTGCTGTTCCTGACTGTCATTGCAAATTCTGCTTTTCTAATTCAAGACAAGTTCAAGCAACTGAAAAGATCATTGCTTCAAATTTCCATGCAGTTCTTCCTTTCTGTTGTTGTTCTGTGCATTATTGCACAGATGAGATGCAAAAATGTTCTTCTTCACATTTTTCTTGTATCTTATTTTTGAGGAAGAAATTTACAAATGTCCCATTGATAGAGTGGCTGTAGCTCAGTGACAGGGTTCCTGCCTTACTTGTAGAAGATCTCTGGTTCAATCCCTGGCATGTCCAGTTAATGGTAAGCCTGAGGGCCACTGCCAGATAGAAGAGACAAAACTGCACTTGGTAGACCAGGGGTATGTCTGAGTAAATAGCTATTAATAGAAATGCCTTAAATTAGGTGGCTGATAAATTTCAGAATTCTCACTATTGTTGAAGTATGTTAACTATTTGGCTCCCTGGTATTGAGGAAATGATGCACAAACAGTCCCATTTTGAAATTTTTCTAGTAATCTGATTATCTTGGACTACATTTAACCAAATTCTGGGTTTTTTAAATCATGTAAATAATTTGACATAGATGCTGCTCCTTGAAGACTGCCAATGAGGGGGAACCCACCTACATCGCTAGGCAGCTGATTCCCCTGCTGAGTACTCTTAATGTGACGAGGTTTTTCCTAACATTCTGCCAGTATCTTTCCTCCTGTAGTTTAAACCCATTGTTTCAAGTCCTGTTCTCTATTGCCAACATAAACAGCTCCCTTCCCTCCTCTAAGTGACAGCCTTTTAAATATTTAATGAGAGTGATCATGTCAATTTTGAAGCACCTTTCAACAAACATAAATGTGATTTTCTATTTGTGTTAGGATTGCCAGTCTCCCCAGCAACCAGTGGAGGAGGGACTTACTGGGTCACGGGGGACTTCCCAGTGACATCACAGCATCACTACCAACCCAGTGACATCACTCCTATGCTCTCAGAATTTATGTCAATACATTCCCAGGGGATGCTCTGGTATTTGGGTAAAACTCTATGGTTTAACCATAGAATTTTGACCAAATACCAGAGCGTCCCCTGGAATCCCCCAGCAATGTACTGACATCAGTTCCAGGCACATGGGGAGTGATTTCAGGATGTTGCTGATCCCTCCCCCCCATTTCCCCCCATTTTTGCCCCTGCTAGCCAGCTGAGTGGCAGCACGAAGCGTCAGCTAGTGGCAGGGGATTTCCTACCTCACCTGGAAAGTAAGTTGTGGGTGTATGAGTGTGGAGGGAGTATGTGAAAGGAGGGTTCTGTGTTGCTTCAAAAATAATTCCTTAGCATAGTAAATAGTAAAGTGTATTACTTCTGTTCGGGCTTCATCTGGCATCCAGTCTATGGCTTCCTATACAAAGTCAAAATTCATGCTGCTAACTTCTGTGCTGCTAACTTCTCTCTCCTTATTGTGCAACTTCTGTGTATGGCATCTCACACCTTATTCAGTGTAGAATTTTGTGAGTATATTTAGATTATTTGGATTCTGCATTAGTTTCTAGTAAATTGCTGGATATTACCTAGAAACACTCTACATGGCTCAGGCCTTGCATATATCTGAAGTGCCACTTCTATCAATTACCCACCATGGACCTTTAGATAAGCTGGGAATGCTCTCCTGCAACAAGAGCACACAAGGAGACATTTTAAATGGTAGCTCACAGGCTATGGGTCTCCTTCCCCCTGGAAACTTTCTTGTCCTCCTTGCTGTTCATATTTTAGACATGATGTAAGAATTCTTTCAATAGTAGTTCAGGATAAGGGAAGGCTCATTTTCTTGTATATATTTTGTCAAGAACTGTATGTTAATTTTTATCATGAGATTTTATGGTGCTGTCCTAATTGTAATTTATTAGTTTGTTTTCTTACATTGCGTTGAGCTAAGTACTTCAGCAATCCAAAAATAAAGTAAATGATTAACTAATCACAATGCAGTTGCTCAATAAAACTTAAAATTGCCTGTTTTACTTCACCCTTTTTCCTTCAAATCGCTTTAATTCATTGATTATTTTTATTTGTTTTGAATTCATGAAAGTTGCAACATGGTACTGCAGCTGGTACCCCGCTTTCATATTTGTGAATGTGGCTGTGTACAACTTCTATCCACAAGAAGAACTTTTTAAAATATAGTCAGTCACTGTCTTAATGTAATACAGATGCATGCATGCCCCATAGCCCAAGAGGTGTGTTGCTTGCCACACACGTGACTGGAGAGAAGTGTCCAATGGAGTGCCACAGGGCTTGGTTGTGGTGAGCCCAGTGCTTTCCAATATTTTTTAAAATGATCTGGACAAGAGCGTGAAGGGATCATTTATTAAGTTTACAGATTATACCAAACTGAGAGGAGCAGCAAACGCCCTTGAAGATGGAGATAGAGTTCAACAAGATCTGAATACACAGGAAAAGTGGACAGATTTGAATAAGATGTGATTTAACATAGGTAAGAGCCAAGTTCTCCACCTGGGTAACAAAAATGCAAAACATGCATATGGAATGATGGATACTCTTCTGGATAGCAGTGTGTGTGTGATCAAGATTATGGGATACAGGTGGGAGAGAAGCTAAATATGAGCAATCAATGTGAAACAGCAACAAAAAAGGTGAACACATTCTTGGGGTGTATCAAGAAGGGCATAGCATCCAAATCACAGGATGTAATTGTCCCACTATATATTGCATTGGTCAGACCTCACCTAGAGTATTGTGTGCAGTTCTGGAAGCCTCACATCAAAAAGTACATGGAGAAATTGGAATGGGTGCAAAGGAGAGCAACCAGGATGATAAATGGCCTGGAGACCAAGCCCTACAAGGAAAGACTGAGGGACCTGAGAATGTTCAGTCTGGAGAAGAGAAGGTTGAGGGGAGACATGATTGCTGTCTTTAAGTATTTAAAAGGCTGTCACTTAGAGGAGGAAAGGGAGCTGCTCCTGTTGGCAGCAGAGCATAGGACTTGAAACAATGGGTTTAAACTACAGGAGGGAAGGTACCAGCTGAATATTATGATAAACTTCTTCACATTAAATGTAATTCAGAAGTGGAATCGGCTGCCTAGGGATGTGGTAGGTTCCCCCTCACTGACAGTCTTCAAGAAGTGGCGGGATGAATACTTGTCAGAGATGCTTTAGGCTGCTACTGCATTGGATAGGAAGTTGGACTAGATGGTCTGTAAGACCCCCTCCAACTCTATGATTCCCAGCCCAAGGCTGACAACTGATGGGACAATTACCCTGGGAGAGGTCTAGCCGGCAGTGCTGTGATGTTGCTAATGTTGTGGTAACATTGCCAGTGTCACAGTAATGTCAGCACAACATCAACCACCCACCCCCAATTTCCCAAGCCCAAATGGCAGTGTCAGGCAGAGCCAGCAGGGGGCTGAATTTTTCCTGCTGTAGTGGGAGACTTGGCCTTCCTAACTTGAATGAATCTGAGGAAGCAGGGCTGCAGGAAAGGAGCTAAATCTGAGCGAAAGTCCCACTAGTGCTATTGCAAGAATCCACCCCATGTAAAGCTTTATAAAGGAATTGCCTGGCAATTGTTCTGTTATTTTTGAATGCATGCTTTTTATTTCTGCAAAAATAAAAGAAATCTGCTAAGGGAACCACAAAATTACAACCCAAGCCCAGTCTGGACCTAATGCTGTTGAAGAGAATAGGTTAGGCAATGTCTCTTAGTTTGGGTTTCCAGTCTCCAAGTAGGGGTTGGACTTCTTCCAGAATTACAATTGATCTCCAAACCACAGAGATCAGTTCCCCTGGAGAAATGAGCAGCTTCCAAGGTTAGACTCTATGGTATCATATTTCCACTGAGTTACCTCTCCTCACCAAATTCTGCCGTCCCCAGGCGCTGCTCCCAGTTCTCCAAGAATATACCATCCTGGTGCTGGCAACTCTACTTTTAGTTCTTCTTTTTTTCTAGTGTAAAAATTTTATTTAAAAGGAAAAGATATAGCAATGGAAAGTGCATAAAAGTAAACTTATACAAACACTACATTTGAGATTAAATTGAGACTTATACAAATGTATATCAACACTACACTACATTTGAAATTAGTATAAAACTTATACAAGCACTGCATTTAAAATTAAATTAAACTATTAGAAAAATACATTCAAAATTTGTCACAACTGAACTTAATTGTGTAATGAATCTCCTTCCTTCTCCTTGGTTTCTTATACAAACTATAATATTAGCTTTTTTAGTTAATCATTTCCCTGTGTTTTATCTTCTTATCTTTATACTAAGTTACCTTAATTAATGTTAATTTTGCCTAAGTAGTCAAAGAAAATCTTCTATTTTTTCCAAAAATTCAACTATTGGTCTATTGTGTGCATAAGTAGTTAATTTGGCCATTGATGCATATTCACAAATCTTATCTGTCCACTCTGATGCATCAGGACATATGTCTGTTTTCCATTTTGCTTCATATAACACTCTTGCTGTAATGGAAAAGGTCTCCCTGTTCTTTTTTCACATTAATTGGTAGGATGTTTAACAGCACGTTTTTTGGATTTAGCTGAAATCTGAGTTTGGAAATCTTCTACATCTCTTCATGTATCTTTATCCAATATTTTCGCGCTTTCTTACAAGTCCACTACATATGGTAAAATATTGCATCTATGCATTGACATTTCCAACACTATCCACTATAACCCTTACTGATTCTTGCAATGTCTTTGGGAGTAGTGTAAATTTTATATAATTAGTCCATAGATCTTCCCATAGGTTCATCAGAATAGTTTCTCTGAAATTTTCCATCCATTTTATCATAAAAGTTTTAACTTGTTCCATTTCTGTGTGGTGTTAGTGTGTGGTTTTGCAGTAAAATTTTGTAAATTTCCCCTAAGAGTTGCTTCAGATCTCCAGATATTAATAATTGAAATTTTGTTTTTTCTCTCAACCTACTGCTTTCTTTAAGAGTTTGTTTTTTTTAGCCTTGATACTATTAGGTGATACATCAGCCATGGAATATCTTTGTCTTGAGCTTGAATTTCTTGCCAAATTTTCACATTTCCTTTGTTATCAATCTTTGATTCATAGCTGAGCTGATCAGTTCTATTTCTTGTGGCTGCATCATAATGAGCATTTATTGGCAGCATCAATGGGGAAATCAGTGGACTTGTTGAAACTATATTTTAAGTAGTCCATCTCTTAATATGTGGGCCCATCCCATTTTTGAATGGATTTCAGTGATTTCTTAAACCATAAATAATTATGGATGCCTTCTTCGGCATCCTCTATCTCCAATTTGATATGTCTGCTACTCAGATTTATAATCCAATCTGTTATCCAAACTACTTCTACCGCTTGGTGATACAATTTGATATTTGGTACTGCCAGTCCTCCTCGGTTTTTGTCATCCTGTAGTACTTTGAATCTTATCCTTGGTTTTTTTGCTTTCCATATGAAGTTATTTATTACTTTCTGCCGTTCATTTAGAATTTTTTGGTCTATATGAATTTGGATCATATGAAATAAAAAGTTCAGTTTTGGTAATATATTCATTTTAACAGCAGAGATTCTTCCTAGCCATGAAATATTCAATTTTTCCCATCTCTGCAAATCTTCAGTAATTCTTGTCCAAACTTTTTAATAATTGTCTTTATAAAGATTTTCATTTCATGCTGATACATATATCCCTAAATATTTTATTGGCTTTGCAGTAATGGTACAATCCGTTATTTTTCCAATCTCTTCTTGTTCCTCTGTCATTGTTAAAAGTAGCATTATGTTTGTTTTCTTTTTATTCAGCTTGTATCCAGAGTACTATCCAAATCTTGATATTTCTTCCGTTACATAAGTCCGGGAAATGTATGGATTCATCACTGATATTACCACATCATCTGCGTAGCTTTTCATTTTATATGTCTCTTTTCTCTCCTTTATTTCGGCAATTCTTCTATCTTGCCTGATTCTCACTGCCAAATTTCCAATGCAATAAAAACAATAATGGTAATATTGGACATCCCTGAAATGTTCCTTTTGTTATCTCAATTTTCTTCGTGAATGAACCATGTTCTTCTTCCCCTTTCTTTGTCGAACCAGCATAAGGGCAAGATGTGCTCTCTACAATCTTTCCCTACCCTAGGGTAGACAAATAGATAGACCTCTAACTCTACTGTTTCCTATCCAGTATGGAGTTTCTTTACAATAAAGCCACAAACCTTTATGTGAATTTTATTAGTAAGCAGCATCCCCATTCTGTTCACAGTATAAATCTAACTCTGGCAACAAATACTACCCTAGTCAACTCAAACACTTATCCCCCTCCCTTTTTGCATACATGTTTTTTCTTTTTTCTTTTTAAGCACATTATGTTTAGTAGTTCATCTATACCAGTATTCTTCAACCTTTCCAGAACCGGCACCCACTTTTAATTCTTAGGCAGCAGCTTGAACCACACTTATGTATGTATGTATGTATGTATGTATGTATGTATGTATGTATGTATGTATGTATGTATGTATGTATGTATGTATGTATGTATGTATGTCATTTATAGCCTGCCGTTCTCACTGAGACTCAAGGTGGATTACATACTGTGAGATTATTACAATCAGTATCAAGGACATTTCCATACAATGTCAAGGATATTTCCATAAACAGTGCCATAAGATAAATAAATAAAAGTTTACAAAGACATAGCATTAGCAAGGAGCCAATACACAGTTGAAGAATTGCTGAAACAGAACATAATCAGTTCTAGGACTAACACTAGACAACATGAAGCATAGGTAGTATATAGGAGTACATAATTAAAGCAACAGATAATATGTAAAGCAACATAGCGGTGAGAGCCAGTTTGATGTAGTGGTTAAGAGCAGTGGGGCTCTAATCCACTTGAAGCCAGCTGGGTGACCTTGGTTCAGTCACAGCTCTTCCAGAGCCCCACCTACCTCATAGGGTGTTTGTTTTGGAGATAATAATAATATACTTTGTAAACCACTTGGAGTGGGTGTTAAGTTGTCTTGAAGGGTGGTATATAAATCAAATATTATTATTATTCCCTAACTCATTCGCGAAGATTTTGAGACCCCCTCCCTACGATACTGCCCTCCTGTCTGAGAAAAAAGGCCTTTTTGAATAATTCAGTTTTGCATCATTTGCAGAAAGTGGAGGCTCTCCTGACCTCCTCAAGCAGGCTGTTCCACAGGATAGGGGCCATGACAGAGAAAGCCTATGTATGGGCTGCTGTTGATTTTGCCCATGTGCAGGCTGGCACCTGCAAGTGACCCTGTTCAGATGAGCAAAACTGCCATGGAGGGACATAGGGAGGGAGGGAGTCCCGTAGGTATGCCGGGCCAAGACTGTGCTTTGTATGTAATAATCAATATCTTGAATTGTGCATGGTAACTGATAGGTAGCCAAGGGAGTGACTGTAGGATGGATGTTCATGCTCCTGCTAACAGTCAAGTGACAGCATTTTGCACCAATTGGAGCCTCCTAGTTAACTTAGATGGGAAACCAATGTATAGTGCATTATAATAGTCGTTTTGATGTTACCATAACATGGATCCAGGTGGCCAGGTCAGCCGTGTTAAGATAAGAAGCCATCATCCAGGCTAGAGTGAGATTGTAGAAAGCATTTTTGGCAGCTGCCTTAAGTAGTTTTTCGAGTAGTAGTGCTGGATCCAGTATAACCCTAGGCTCTTAACCGAGTCTGCAAGGGTCAGACAAACTCCATCAAAAGTGGAGAGTACAATGCCTTTCAAGATCTCTGCCTTCCCAACAAGCATCACTTCTGTCTTGTTTGGGTTCAGTCTCAATTTGTTATTTTTCAGCCATTTCACCATGGCTGTCAGACGGCAATCTAAGATTTCTACTGCATCCTGTGGGGATCTGGGTAGAGTTGGGTGTCATCTACATATTAATGACATCCAACTCCAGAGCTGCGAATGAGTTCTCCTAAAAGTTTTATGTAGAGGTTGAATAACATGGGAGATAAGATTGCACCCTGCGGAACCCCACAAGATTGTTCCCATTCTAGAGATAGCTGATCTCCGACGGCAATCCTTTGAGTCTGTTCCATAAGAAACAATTTAAACCAGTCCAGGGCACATCTTTTGATGTCCACTTCTGTTTTTAAACGCCTCAACAGGATGGCATGGTCTACTGTGTCAAAGGCTGCAGATAGATCCAGGAGGAGCAATAAGGAGGCATGACCTTTGTCTATATTCACTAAGATGCAAATGTCTCAGTCATGTGACAGGAAGAGGAGGAACCAGAGTTAGCTTCTCTGTTGTGTCAAGACCAAGACAGTGGGCAGCAGACCAAGAAAGCTGGGGACAGGAAACACGTGCCAAGTACCTGGAGGAGAACTGTAGTGAGGAACAGACCAAGGAACTCGCAGCTTGCATGTAAAGAGAGGCAAGATGTTTAACATACTTGCTGTCTATGCATGCAGATTAGCAGCAGATCCTTTCCAACCACAGCAGGAAAATGGTAACCCAGCAGTTACATCTCTGCAACCCAAAAACTTGGTTTGCAGCTGTGGTTAGAAGTAAGTTTGCAAACTTTAGGCTAAGTTATGATGTGAAATTACACATGACATTGAACATATAGAAAAGAAAAAGCTAGATTAGGAATGCTCAAACACTCACTGGCTCAACCCACAGTCTGTTTGCCAGTCATGAAAAGGGAGCCCATTTTTGTTGGGCTGTTTGTGAACAGTTTGAGCTTTTTCATGTATTCAAACAGTACAGTGCAATTGGCAGTGTTTCATGCATGCACATTTCTCACAGAGCTCAATGGAGGTCCCACTTCCCCACAGATATGTTGATGCAGGACTCAGCTTCACAGCCAATTGTATAAATAGAGATGAAATCAATCAGTCAGCCAATGAGGATAAACAGTATTTTTTAAAGCTGCACCATTTGATGTTGTGCATTGAGACTCAAACAGTATTATGGGAATCATAGCTCCTTCCTCATGTCATTTAAGTACCTGACCCAGCCATCCATTATCCTGGCTAGAAATATCTCACAACTACACAGACGGAACAGCCCCACAAGGCAAGGAAATGAGAATCCATCACCATAAAGAAATAAAAGTCTACCCAAACCGCTACTACACAGTCGCAAAGCTGTTCAACAGCCATTAAAAGTGAACAAACAGGTGAACCAGGTGATCACAGCTGCCAAACACGGTGTGTTCAAACACTATCAAATGCATTCACTGCTGAGTTCACAGCATCCTGAAGTGGGTCTGCATGCACTGACCTTACAACTGACTGTCAGTCATTCAGATGACGATCTGCACTGAGCTTACATGAGAATATTACTTGCTCTACAAGACTGGGAGCCCTGGAAAAGCAAGGTTCTTTATCATAAGGAGAATGATTTATGCATACACTTGTTAGGTATGGACTCAATGCTAACGTTTGAGCTCATGGAGGTCAGGACAATGTGTGCAATCCCCCTCTCCCTCCCCTGCATTCATCATAGCATTTTTATAAGACTGAAGTTAGCAAAACTATCAGAGTAAAACCAACGTTATTGCTTGCCATTGGCAGAGAGATTGTAAGGATCCTGTAAACTTAGGGCCAAGCTACAAGTGACAAGTGACACTTGAAGAACAGACTCCCGTGTATTCCTCCCTGTTCACTTGCGCTCCACTTGCTCTCCACTTGATTAAGTGGAGCGCAAGTGAACAGGGAGGAATACACCGGAGTTTGTTCACTTGCCATTCAAGTGTCATTCGTCACTTGTAGCTTGGCCCTTAGGAGTCGGGCAACATTAAGACTGCATTTTTATTATGTGTTCAATACAGAAAAACTCTTTTTTCAAGATTTTTAAAAAGTCTAATGACTAGATGCATAGGTCCATCTAGTCTACTCTGATTGGTAACACCTCTTGCAAATCTCTGGCAGGATCTTTCCCCCAGTATTCTTAACTGAAATCTTTTTAAAGGTATATACCATTTTTTAACCCTTCATGCAAGGTCAATGATGGAATTATAATTCCTCTCTTGGGACATGCTTTGCAGTTAAGAGAGGTTTCCAACATATATATAAATGTAATGTCACAGAACATGATGTCATAACAATGTTTCATGAATATTTGCATGTGCTTGGGTCTTTTGCATTCTGTTGTGAGCAATTGTCTCCCGGCTTAATACTTTGATATCTCCAAAATGCTGGCCTGTTTTGAGAGATCTGTGAATGTAAAACACTCGGTAACAACCAGATACTTCTAAAATTTATCACCCCAAAAATGTCATGGGGCCTGAGCCAAAGGAAGATCAGTGAAAATAATGTCAGCTGAGGAGGAAGCTTTGGTTCGGATGCATGAACAAAAAGAATGACACTTAGCTCTATCTCCCCAGAATGAATAATTTTCTGTCAATCTAGTCGCTTCTGTTTGCACCATTAATTGTAAGCTTCTCAAGGAGTTCTAGTTTGCAACCTACAGCATCAAGATTTTTCTGGCTAGGAATACATGGTGAGAATAAACCATTAACCAGATCTGAATGATTCGTAGGGGGAGAGGAAATAGAAAACTTCGTTGGGAAAGATTATGATCATATCTCTGAGCACAAAAGGAAATAGCAGGCAAAAGAATGTAAAGTGGAATGACGTTTCATGAATAATGTTGATAAAATATTTTGCAGTATTAGCTAACTTAATTGGTCCTCCCTGCCCCCTTAAAGTGCAATCTGTATGACCTTAAGAGCCTGATAAGGCAATGAGACAAAATGTCTGTGATGAACGCTGGGTATTTTCTTCAAAAACCTAATCTTCCCACTTGTTCAATAGTCCCTCCCTTAATCAGGAGCCCTGTGAAGTGATTAGGGCATATAAGTTGCTGAGGGTGCGTAACAAACTCTTCTAGCCAGTGAAACAAAATAGGTCAGTGGAATTTCTGGGGGAGTTATATAAGGGGGAAAGGAACAATCCTCAGGAAAGTGGGGGGGGGTGCCAGCTTGTTAAAAAGGCAAAGTGACTCCAGCTTGTGTGTGGACACTGAATACTAGCTTGGGCCATTTGCCTTTCTCAAGTCATTTTGATAAGGCTTTTTTCCACCTTCCTTTTAGTGCAATAAATTATATTTCATTTAAAAATATCACCAGCATTATTGAATTATTGTTATTGCATTTCAGTATCAGAGAAGGAAATTTCATTGATTGGCTTGTTAAGGATTAATTAAATCCCAAATCACATGAAAAGGGTATATTGGATTATCTAGGAGACTGGATGGCAATTCATTTGTGAGCAATGGAAAAGGCAACGTGTTGCTGGAAGACAGCAACATGACATGGTACTCCTGTCTAGAGATGGGCATGAGCCAAAATACGAACCAAACTTAAGCACGAACCAGGCCGGTTTGTGGTTCGCAAACTGCAGTTCATCAGATCCCATTTCTGATGAACTGCCACGAACTTTAGGCTGGTTCGTTTGGTTCATTTTTTGGTTTGTGACTGAAGACAGCCTGGTGCCATTCAATCAGTTTCCTAAGCAACGGGATGGACTTCCTGCAGACCTTCTGCTGACCTGGAACTGACCTTCTTCTGGCCCAGAAGTGACCTTCTTCTGGCCTGGAAGTGATGATTTTCTGACCCGGATGTGACATTTTCACGAACCAAACGAACCGGTTTGTGAACCAGGGGCAGGTTCATGAAAGTTCGTGGTTCATGAAATTTCATGAACCATGAACTGCATGGTTCGGTTTTTTTCCAGTTCATGCCCATCTCTACTCCTGTCTACCAGCATGGCTATCTGCAGGTGGCAAAATTCCTTCTTATGCAAAAAGACATAAGATAAGAGGCAAAAAATGAGAAGGCTGATTACACAAAACAATTTTGCAGAGGATAAGGCTCCTGTCTTAGTTTGTTAAATGTTATCTTAGCCATGCAGGAGCTGTTTTTCCATAAGTAGCTAATACATGACTGGGGCAATATGGTAAATGTGCCAGACTAGGCCCTGGAAAACCCAAGTTTGAATCCCTACTCTGCTATGGAAGTTCTGGGTAACCTTTGCTCAGTCACTCTCAGTTTAGCCTACCTTGTATGGTTGTTGTTGTGTTGATAAAATGGAGGAGTGGGGAATGATGTTGTAAGAGGTGTTGGGTTCCCAGTGAGGAGAAATGTAGGGTATAAGTATCAAACAAACATGGGTGGGAGACTACCACATAGATTTTCCCCATGCAGTCAACTATCCCCTTCTTACTGAGGTACTAAACCTATTGTTTGGAGCCACATGATTGGTCCCAGTTCATGTTATTATTGGATTATTAAACACTACCCAAGCTGAATGGGAAACACTCAAAATGGTACCACATAGCTAGGGTAGTATTTAATAAGCCACATCTCCCAGTGTTTCTTTTGCAAGAATGAGACCTTAGAGCCTTGTTCAACAAAACATTTTGCTGAACAACCTTGAGAAGGGAATGGGGGTGGAGATCAAAAAACCCCATCCAAACATCCTGTTGGTCAATCCCATTGCCACAATATACTTTTCAGCCCTACCACTCATTTGCTTCTGTGGTATTCCACTGGGGGAATCAGACTACTTCCTAGGGACAAATCTCATTAGGAACTACCATAATTTCTGACCCTAAGCCAGTAGAAACTCTCCAAAGCACTCTAGGACATTGGTGCTCCCTGGATTAGGAAGGGGTTATGGCTCAGTGGTAGAGCTTTAGCTTGGCATGCAGATGCTCTTAGGTTCAATCCCCAGCATCGCCAACTAAAAGGATCTTAGATTGTAGATGATAGAAAGACCTCTGCCTGAAACCCTGATCAGCTACTGCCAGTATGAGTGGACAATATTGACCTTGATGAACCAAAGATCTTATTCACAGCTCCATAGGTGTGTTACATTAGACTATCCAATGGAAGAAAATAATAGGAGGTGGCAAATTCTCTTTCCACAGTCTACCATCCCTCATCATTCCTCTCTATTCCTTTTCCAAACTTGCACTACCATCCAAGATAGAGTGTCATGTTAAAGATACATTGCCACCCATTCTAGAATAAAGGAAAAATACAAGGGGGGGTAGAGAGCTTAACTACAATACAACCACGCAACACACCAAAAGAAAGCTCACCCCAGGCGGAAAATACTAAGGCAAATGTACAACTTTCTGCAAGTTTAGTGTGTAATACAAAAATACAAGGAACAATAATTAATTCCAAAAGACAGTAACTGTACAATATTATTGCCAATAATAGCTATAGCTGGTATAGTCCCCAGTTACACGAAAAAGGGGCGATAGCCCTAGTAGACGTGTATAACTGCCGTGGTCCAACAAGCTGTCCCGATCCAAAACGTGTAGAAGCCGCTGAAGGTAAGCCAATTAAAGCAACTTGAGGCAAAAAACAGCAAGACGTCCCGGTCCGACGCTTGAAAAAAAGCCGCTGTGAAATGAGCGGGAGCGAATTAATTAAGCACTGAGGCCAAACACAACAAGCCGTCTCAATCCAACGCTTGTAAGAGCCGCTGTAAGGTAAGCGGGAACGGAGAGCTGAGGCGTCCGTCGCTTGAAAAAACGCCGCTATGAAATGAGCGGGAGCGAATTAATTAAGCACTGAGGCCAAACATAACAAGCCGTCTCAATCCAACGCTTGTAAGAGCCGCTGTAAGGTAAACGGGAACGGAGAGCTGAGGCAACGAGCGTAAGCCGGCCAAATCGTTCTCTTTTTCTCGTTTCAGACCTAATTACGTCTTTCATCAGGCCATAATATCTAAGGAGTAACATAAAAGCAATAATATGCATCGCTATATGAGAAAAAATGCTATAACAAAAAAGACATTGAAGTAGTACTTACATCATATATCACAATTTAAACTCCCAGGAATTTATCCAACATATGCGGAGTAAAGGGGGGTGGGGCAATACAAACGCTTAAATATATCAGGGTGGGACCATAGTAACATACACGCGTACTTTTTAAAGACACAGCACAGCAAGTAAATATACACAAGGTAGGTAACAATTTATATACAAAATATAGTTCACGAACCAGAGGAAGGGGGGGGGGAAAGGGGGGGGGAAAGGGAAGGGGAGGGGGAAGGGGGGGAAAGAGGGGGAAGGACAGACTGGAAGGGTGCTGACAAACCAAGGGAGAGCGGGGAAGGAGGATCATAAAAAGGAGGAAAGTTCCAAATGATTATTAAGGCCATGCGGGATCATGGACCGAAGTCTGATGATCCACCTAGTTTCAGCTTGGAGGAGGAACCGATTACGAAAACCCGGTCTCGGAACTACTTCCAAAACAGAAAATCGGAAGGGTCTGTCAGAGACATGTCTGGTCCTAAGATGTTCATACAATGGCAAGTCCAAACTTGGATTTTTACATCTAGAAATATGTTCCTGAATACGTAATCGCACCGGGCGGGTGGTACAGCCAACATAAATCTGATCACAATCACAAATGAGGAGATACACTACATTAGGGGTGCTGCAGGTGGAAAAGCATCTGGAATAAAGATATTTTCCTGATATCGGATTTTTGACTGTAGTTAGTTCTATACTCAGCACGCAAATGTTGCAATGCCCACAGGGAAAATGTCCCTGTGGTAGATTGGATACCTCGGATCTAGGTCTAAAATCCGAGTGGACTAAAAGGTCTTTAAGGTTCTTAGTCCGCCGGTATCCAATCTGTGGTAAGTTGTTACACCCCGGCAAATCAGACAGGATGTGCCAATTCTTACGGATAATATTGGAAATGGCACCAGACAACTGAGAGTAGTCCAATGCCCAAGTGATCCTATCCGAGGAAGTATCCCGATGGCGATAATTCAGTGTGTTAATTCGGGGGGTAGCGTCAGCCTTTTTCCTCGCTCTATTTATGACCCATGGGGGGTAGCCGCGGGTTGCAAAAGCTGAGCTCATGCGAGCCGCCTCGGTGTGATAATCCTGCCAACACGTAGCATTCCTCTTAGCGCGCAGGAACTGCCCCACTGGAATGTTCCGTTTTAATGTGGGCCGATGATGAGAAGTATATTGGAGGTAGGCTGATCTATCTGTGGGCTTTCGATAGGGTTTAACCCCCAGTCCCCCGGAGGGCTGTTTGAAAACAACCACATCAAGAAAAGGAATACTCTCATTACTACTCTGGTGGGTAAACTTAATATTAGAATCCAACCCATTTATCCATTCCATAAACTCTTGGATTTTATTGGACGTGCGCAGCACACAAAAGATGTCATCAATGTACCTCCGGAAACAGATAATTTCTGAATGGAACGGGTTGGCCTCTGCGTTATAAATAAATTGCTCCTCCAAATTGGCCATGTACAATACTGCAATGGAGGGGGCTGCCGGGCAACCCATGGCGACCCCCCTAATCTGATAGAAAAATTGAGAGTCAAATCTAAAGTAATTTCTCTCCATAATAATATCTAACAGATCGAGGAGGAAGGAAGTTGGTGGAAACTTACAAGTGCGCCGATCCAATGCCCCCTGGACAACTGTCCTAGCATCTGAATGGGGGATGGAAGTGTATAGAGATTGGACGTCCATAGTTAAAAGCACGATTCCATGTGGAACGTCCATATTCTCCACCAATTGAATCAGGTCAGTGGTGTCTTTAATAAACGATTTGACTTGAGAGACTAAAGGTTGTAGAAAATGATCGAGGTAAAGGGCCAAAGGTTCAAGGAGGGAGTTACATGCCGAAATGATTGGTCTACCTGGGGGGGATGTCAATGATTTATGAATCTTAGGAAGACAATAGAAAACAGGAGTTCTAGGTTCAGATATGAGAAGGGCTTGGTGAACTGATTGACTAATAAAGTTGTTCCCTAATGCATTATCTACTATTAGTTTAATCACGCGCCCGATCTCTTGTGTAGGATCATATTCTATAGGGCGATAGAATTCGCTATCTGCCAGTTGACGCAAAACTTCCTCCTGATAATCAGTTCTATTGAGTAAAACAATCCCTCCTCCTTTATCGGCAGGTTTTATAACCAAATTGGAATCTCGCTGTAAGGAGCGCAAGGCTGCCATTTCTTGGTGAGTCATATTATGCCACCGAGGGCGCTCCCTCCTTTCTAATTTTTCCACCTCACTAAGAACTAATTTTTCAAAAACCTCCAGTCGTATATCGGAAACCTGAGGGGTGAAAAAAGACTTGCTTTTAAGGCCATGTAAAGGAGCCAAACCAGTGTTGCCAAAATATTTCTTTAATTTCAATTGTCTAAACAATTTGAACAAATCAACACGGGTATTGAGGGAATTATACTGTGGGGTCGGGACGTAACCTAAACCTTTATTCAAAACCTTACGTTCAATAGGGGAGAGCACACGAGAAGACAAGTTAAAAACTACGTCTTGTATCTCCCCCTGCGGGATAACCGTCCCTTGGTCAAAAAAGGACGTCTGGGTTGTGGGGTAGGAATTATGCGACTTCTAAGAGTACGCCCCCCTTCATCGCCAGACTGCTCCGTATCCGAGGGGTCAGTAGTGTCGAAATCAGGACCCCCCGAAGTAGATGGCGCCCACGTGACCCTCTTTTTAAAGGTGGGTTCCTTCCAGTTGTAAACATTACCACTGGAGTAGTCACGTCTATCCCTATTTAATTTTTTCACCTTCAAGTCCTTTAGTTTCAATTCGCTGTCTTTAATTAATCTATCAATCTCACTAGACCTGTTCTTAAATTCCTCCTCACTGTAACTAGACTGTAAGTTTATCTTTAGATTCTCCACTTCAGTACCCACCATGTCCTTTTCTTGGGCTATACGTTCAATTAATAGTAACATTAGATCAAATGAACATTTGTTAAGAATTGAAGCCCATCTTTTCTTAAAGACTTCATCCTCCTTATACATCCCCGGGGGCTTATGCATCCGAAGCCCCCTGGGGATGATATTCTCCTTGCTATATTCTGTAAGTGAAGCCGCATGTAAATTCAATTTAGTATATTTCATAAGTTGCTCCGTGAGGAGGTCCCAGTCCTGGGATGAAGACCCACCCCGACTATCTGATAAGGAAGGGACAATGGACAAAATTCTTTCCCTCTCAGAGTGAGAGAAGGCAAAGGTGTCTCTATAATCCGCCATGAGACCCGGACAAAAAACAGGAAAAATACAAGGGGGGGTAGAGAGCTTAACTACAATACAACCACGCAACACACCAAAAGAAAGCTCACCCCAGGCGGAAAATACTAAGGCAAATGTACAACTTTCTGCAAGTTTAGTGTGTAATACAAAAATACAAGGAACAATAATTAATTCCAAAAGACAGTAACTGTACAATATTATTGCCAATAATAGCTATAGCTGGTATAGTCCCCAGTTTCACGAAAAAGGGGCGATAGCCCTAGTAGACGTGTATAACTGCCGTGGTCCAACAAGCTGTCCCGATCCAAAACGTGTAGAAGCCGCTGAAGGTAAGCCAATTAAAGCAACTTGAGGCAAAAAACAGCAAGACGTCCCGGTCCGACGCTTGAAAAAAAGCCGCTGTGAAATGAGCGGGAGCGAATTAATTAAGCACTGAGGCCAAACACAACAAGCCGTCTCAATCCAACGCTTGTAAGAGCCGCTGTAAGGTAAGCGGGAACGGAGAGCTGAGGCGTCCGTCGCTTGAAAAAACGCCGCTATGAAATGAGCGGGAGCGAATTAATTAAGCACTGAGGCCAAACATAACAAGCCGTCTCAATCCAACGCTTGTAAGAGCCGCTGTAAGGTAAGCGGGAACGGAGAGCTGAGGCAACGAGCGTAAGCCGGCCAAATCGTTCTCTTTTTCTCGTTTCAGACCTAATTACGTCTTTCATCAGGCCATAATATCTAAGGAGTAACATAAAAGCAATAATATGCATCGCTATATGAGAAAAAATGCTATAACAAAAAAGACATTGAAGTAGTACTTACATCATATATCACAATTTAAACTCCCAGGAATTTATCCAACATATGCGGAGTAAAGGGGGGTGGGGCAATACAAACGCTTAAATATATCAGGGTGGGACCATAGTAACATACACGCGTACTTTTTAAAGACACAGCACAGCAAGTAAATATACACAAGGTAGGTAACAATTTATATACAAAATATAGTTCACGAACCAGAGGAAGGGGGGGGGGAAAGGGGGGGGGGAAGGGAAGGGGAGGGGGGAAGGGGGGGAAAAGAGGGGGAAGGACAGACTGGAAGGGTGCTGACAAACCAAGGGAGAGCGGGGAAGGAGGATCATAAAAAGGAGGAAAGTTCCAAATGATTATTAAGGCCATGCGGGATCATGGACCGAAGTCTGATGATCCACCTAGTTTCAGCTTGGAGGAGGAACCGATTACGAAAACCCGGTCTCGGAACAACTTCCAAAACAGAAAATCGGAAGGGTCTGTCAGAGACATGTCTGGTCCTAAGATGTTCATACAATGGCAAGTCCAAACTTGGATTTTTACATCTAGAAATATGTTCCTGAATACGTAATCGCACCGGGCGGGTGGTACAGCCAACATAAATCTGATCACAATCACAAATGAGGAGATACACTACATTAGGGGTGCTGCAGGTGGAAAAGCATCTGGAATAAAGATATTTTCCTGATATCGGATTTTTGACTGTGGTTAGTTCTATACTCAGCACGCAAATGTTGCAATGCCCACAGGGAAAATGTCCCTGTGGTAGATTGGATACCTCGGATCTAGGTCTAAAATCCGAGTGGACTAAAAGGTCTTTCCCCCCCCCCTTCCTCTGGTTCGTGAACTATATTTTGTATATAAATTGTTACCTACCTTGTGTATATTTACTTGCTGTGCTGTGTCTTTAAAAAGTACGCGTGTATGTTACTATGGTCCCACCCTGATATATTTAAGCGTTTGTATTGCCCCACCCCCCTTTACTCCGCATATGTTGGATAAATTCCTGGGAGTTTAAATTGTGATATATGATGTAAGTACTACTTCAATGTCTTTTTTGTTATAGCATTTTTTCTCATATAGCGATGCATATTATTGCTTTTATGTTACTCCTTAGATATTATGGCCTGATGAAAGACGTAATTAGGTCTGAAACGAGAAAAAGAGAACGATTTGGCCGGCTTACGCTCGTTGCCTCAGCTCTCCGTTCCCGCTTACCTTACAGCGGCTCTTACAAGCGTTGGATTGAGATGGCTTGTTATGTTTGGCCTCAGTGCTTAATTAATTCGCTCCCGCTCATTTCATAGCGGCGTTTTTTCAAGCGACGGACGCCTCAGCTCTCCGTTCCCGCTTACCTTACAGCGGCTCTTACAAGCGTTGGATTGAGACGGCTTGTTGTGTTTGGCCTCAGTGCTTAATTAATTCGCTCCCGCTCATTTCACAGCGGCTTTTTTTCAAGCGTCGGACCGGGACGTCTTGCTGTTTTTTGCCTCAAGTTGCTTTAATTGGCTTACCTTCAGCGGCTTCTACACGTTTTGGATCGGGACAGCTTGTTGGACCACGGCAGTTATACACGTCTACTAGGGCTATCGCCCCTTTTTCGTGTAACTGGGGACTATACCAGCTATAGCTATTATTGGCAATAATATTGTACAGTTACTGTCTTTTGGAATTAATTATTGTTCCTTGTATTTTTGTATTACACACTAAACTTGCAGAAAGTTGTACATTTGCCTTAGTATTTTCCGCCTGGGGTGACCCATTCTAGAATGTCTGTGCCCTTTTCAAAACTCCTCTGTGCTCCGGAGAAGGAATGAGAGAGAGGGTGAGAATTTAATTCTTTCCTCTTCCCCAGGTGAGAAGGTGGTGTTTAGGGCCCTTTTTGACAAGGAATAACTTCCGTTACAGAAAAAAAGCACAGGAGCAGTATGTAGCACTATCTCTCTGTGGCCCTGTATCGTAGATAGATGCAGTATTTGCATTATTGGGGTTGAATTGGGAATAGCATAACTGCAGCGCTAAGGGGTGAAGTTTGGGTTTTTAAAATAATTGTCATGAAAAGTACATAGAATGTATTGGGAACACATTAGGAGGGGAAGAATTCCTTTATCCTAAAAATTGGGTTACTGGAACAGAGAAATGGTCAAACTAATCCAGCATTCAGTTTCAGCAACACTCAGCCAGATTCCTCTGTAAGCTCATAAATTAAATAGCGGGGTGAGCCACCTTCCCTGTTAGTAAAAAAACTCTTTTAAAGTTATTAAATCAGAATTGCTGCATATAAAATTTGAAGACCTTACAATAAACAAATTTAGAGAATATAGTTCAATTGAATCTTTGGGGCTTGATACAAAGGAAACATGCTGTGTTTTTCATTGTGTCCACAAATTCCAACACAAATCTCTTGTTGATGTAGACTTAAGGTGAAGGTACTCTTCAGAGCAGACAATGCAGAGCCAGAAATACAAAGTTCAGCTAATCCTACCAGGCACCAAACTTTACAGGTTGTTTCCAGGCACCAAACTTTACAGAAACATTATAATGTTTGAAATTGATAGTATTAATGTGTCTGGCATTTCTTCACTTAATGTTCGTGTTGTTTTGGAGTATTAACCTCTTAACTATAACAATTATTGTCATAAGGTTGCAGTAATAATGTTTTAGATGCATTCTGATCTTATTTGTTTTAATAATAATGACTTTATTAACATTATACTAGCAAACACTGATATTTTACTTATATCTAACTTATATCAAAGGGTCAAAACAGAGAAAACACAGAAATATTAACGATTGGATAGTCCCAACATCTGTTCATGGGGCATTCCAGCCCTGAGAGGTTCATTCTAATTTAGATTGATGCTGCTGGATGCAGAGGGGCAAGGGGGTTTAACCCCACAACCTTTTGATAGTTTTGCTAATAGAAAACAATGACCACCAACACCACCCTCACCCTGTGCTGTTATAGCCCTTTCAAGATACAGGCACCCATCCATTTTTTTTTCTTTGAAGAGCTAATAATATTATGAAGGTCTGTGTTTCAATTAGCCAAACCATACAAGGGTAGAAGGATTTAACCCCATCTCCTTTCTATTAGGATGCTCTGGTTATAGTTCAACTTTAAAAGATGCTAGAAGATCCATGATTTCTGTAATATTTAGTTTGACTCTCAGTCATATACTAATCTTATAATGATTACTCTGTGTATTTCTTCCAAATTTCCTCTCCGTGTGTATGTTGGGGGAAAAGAACATGAAAATGAAATCATTATGGTTAAGAAGGATTACTGTGTCTCCAAATTATTGTAATTTTCTTCTTATGGTTTTATTATAAAACATTAGAAGTTTAAAGGCTATACACTCTAAATTTATTATGCACTCTTTATTATTAAAACAATAGCTCAAGTAAAAGAGAATATGAAATGTAAATTTACTGTAAGTACAATATTCTAAAATAATAGAAGTATAAAATAATCTATAGAATCTAAATTTATAAGCTGCCTTTTTATTTAAATTTAATAAAGTGTAAATAAATTTGGATTTTATAATAAACTTACAATAAAAGTCTATTACAACAATTTAAATATAATCCCTTCTCATTTTGCTTTGCACACAAACACTAAATTCCTACTCTGCTATGAAGTTCATTGTGTGACTTTGAGCCCCCTCCTCCAGCCTAACCAAATTCAGTCTTGTTATGAGGATGAAATGGAGGAGGGTGAAGCCATGTACAACACCACCGTGAGAGCAGGATAAAAATGTGATAAATTTGTACATTCTCGTCACTGTTTGTCATCACATCAAACCTAGTATATGCTGGTAAATAATTTGCTGTGACAATTCCTGATGGGTAACTTTTGTTAGAGACAGTTTTCTGTGTGTTTGCTTGCATGCTTCAGATGCATCCTAAATCCCACAAGTGAGGCTTTTCTGTAGATACAATGGTGAGAAATTTGCACCTGCTGAATATCTGTTTGCTGTCCATCTAACAGAGGCACAAGTGTTCAGCTCAGTTTTTGAAAGTTGGTAGCCCTCTAAGGAGGAGTGAATGGGAGACCTATCAAAGTGCTGCTCAGTTGGGGAAGAAGGAATGTCTTCCTTTTAACTTACCTATATAATGGTCATCTAGTTGACATTATATACTGGGCCTGCCAAAAGGCTTTTGACAAGGCACCTCACCAAAGACTCCTAAGCAGTCCTAGGATAAGAGGACAGGTTCCTTTATGGATTAAAAACTGGTTAAATAACTCTAATGAGAACTTTGTAATTAACAATGTATTATATTGAGGTCTGTATAGAAATAGAATTTTACCAGATATGTCTCCTTTAGCTTCTGTTATTTGTGACTTAGTCAAATTTCAAGGATATAAATTGCAATATTTAATGAAGTGGGGAAAAACAGGTCTTGAAACATGTAATAAATTTCTAACTAGTAATAGTATTGTCCCTTCTGAAGAAATATGAAAGAAAATAACAAATTAACTTTTTAGAGTATTTACAAGTTAAAAATTTATTGACAAGAAGAATACTAAGAATCTCCAGGATAAGAGCATATACTGAGTTTGAACAAATAATAACTAAAAAAGAGAATCATCAATTAACTAAATTTTATGATGTTCTACCAAATAGTTTTTCTCCAAATAATAACTATTGCTCTAAGTGGAATACTATGTTAGGTTATGAAATCTCTGATTGAGTATGAGAATTTATAATGACACAAGGACAATTCAGTTGGACCCAGCTGGCTTTGTGACCTTGTCTTCCACCAGCAGTCCGAATGAAAGCTGCGTCTGCCCACCCTGCCCAGAAGCAAGGTGCTGGGCCCACACAATGGCAGAGGCCTTTTCCTGCTCCTCTCCACTCCCCCCGCCCTTTATAGGCTGCAAACTGAGCTACAGGTAAGTCTGCAGCTGTGGCTTCTCAAAAATTATTCCTAATTAACATTATACTCCTAGAAAGCTTTTTAGAATATTTAGGTCTTGTTCTAGTCAATGCTGGTTTTGTGGATTTAAGGATGCCAATTTTTGCCATCTTTGGTGGCTTTGCCCAAAGGCCACTAAGTTTTTTTGGAATCTACAGGAATGGTTAAAGAAATGTTTGCCATTAATATACCCTTTACTCCAGACCTTTCTTTATTGAATAATGTGTTATCAATATTGCAATATAATATTCCATGCAGCTACTGCTGCTAGAATAATCTATGCTAAACATTAGCACCTTTAAGACTAACCAATTTTATTGTAGCATAAGCTTTCGAGAATCAAGTTCTCTTCGTCAGATGCATGATACAAACTGGTCAAATACAGAAGAGGAGGAGGGAGGGGGGAGAGAAGGGGACATATATCAGAAGGGGACAAGATGCAATTAGCGGGGAGGCAACCAAAACATTCCTTTGCTAGTAAATGTAAACATCTCCTTTTGGTGTGGAGTCAGTTTGCCGTGTTAGTTTGTAGCAGTAAAAGCATCCAATTCCTATGTAGTACTATGTATGTATCAGTACTATGTCAGTACTATGTCAGTTTGTATCATGCATCTGACGAAGAGAACTTGATTCTCGAAAGCTTATGCTACAATAAAATTGGTTAGTCTTAAAGGTGCTACTGGACTCTTTTTGATTTTGCTACTACAGACTAACACGGCTAACTCCTCTGGATCTATGCTAAACATTGGAAGAGTACATTTCTAGTTAGCATTCTAGAATGGATAGAAAATATTAAGGATACATAAACTTTATGTAAAAACTTCCTTAACAATTTTGAGTGAAGTTAAGACGTTGAAATTAGTAATTATGTTAATATGCCTACGTCTATTGTTCTCATTGATATAATATGAAATTTTATTTATTAAATAAACAAGTGATGCAAAAAACCCTCCACCAGTTAAATTACATAAAGAAAAGAGTTGGACTACCTGAATGGTTTTCACAATTCAGGAAAGTGATCCGTTGGATCCTACAAGGGTCAGTTTTGGGGTCAGTACTGTTTAATGTGTTCATAAATGATCTGGGACTGTGGTAAGCAGTGCAGTGACCAAATCTGCAGATGATACCAAATTATTCAGGATGTTGAAAACCAAAGGGTAGTTTGGATAATAATGGATAGTTTTTTATGCTGCTTATGTCCAATGGCTTGTTTTTAATGGCTTCTTTTTTCCTCTTGTGACATAGTTTTAACTGTAAGCTGCCTTGAGCAGGACTCTGAAGAGGTGGCATAAAATTATCCCAAAGAAATAAGGGCTTAGGTAACAGGCCATTACTAGACCTTGTGGTATTAAGTCTGTTGGGGGTTGTGTGAAGAAACAATGCTTGCATTATGAGGATGAAGGTTTTTTTTTCCTTTTGTTGCTGCAGAAGCTGGCTCAGAGAAGGTATAGTACAGAATGTAGCATGCAGTGGCTGGAATGGAGCAGATAAAAGAGGATGTAGGTGGATGGAGCCAAGGAAGTTTAAGAGTGGTTTGGTAAAATGGGTGGTACCAGTAGGAATTCCATGTTTTGGAGGCTCTAGCTACCGTGGTTCATAAAGCACCACCAAAACATAAAGATGGGCAAATATCTTGCTGGGGGCTTCAGCAAAACAACAACAACAACAACAACAACAACAACTTGTATCACTAAGCTTTGCCATGTATCACTAGGCTTCTCCATCCAGAGAGCCAGCATGGTGTAGTGGTTAGATTGTTGGACTAGAATCTGGGAGATCCATGTTCAAATCCCCCCCCCTCTGCCCCAGGAGTTTCCTGGGTGACCTTCAGCCAGTCACACACTCTCAGCCTCACCTACTTCACAGGATGGTTGTAAAGATAAAATTGGGGAGAGGAGACCAATGTAAGCAGCTTTGGGTCCCCAGTGGGGAGAAAGGTGGGTTATAAATGATGTAAGTAAATAAAATATGTTTTTTAAAATGACAGGCAGCCTAATCCTGAGGGGGAGCCAAATGCACTCAGGGAGCTGACTAAGGGTTATGCCATAATATCCTAGACTTACACCAGTATAAACCCCCCTTACAATGGTGCCTGGCTCCACTATGACCCCTACCTGTGGCCGACTGGCCACGGGCAGAAGTGCAGAATTAATTCCTATGCCAGTGCCTAGGGAGGCAGGCTGGGAGGTGGAGTGCAAGGAAGTTACCTTCCTAAACTGTTTTGGGCCCGGGCATGCCCCCAACAGAAAAACAGCAGAAAGTTACAATAGCATAGCCCATAAGGCATCCATTGTTCGGGAAAACCCAGCCACCGCCACCCCCAGCCCCACCCAAGGGGCCCAGCAGAACATAGGATGTTGACTACCACCGGGGCCAATCCACTCACACCCATGTAGCAGCTGAGCCTCCTCCCTGGTAGTCAATCAGTCCCCTGGCCACCCTACATAACCTCCAGCCAGGACAGCCATGGCCCCAAGTAAGTAATGACAAAGCTGGAAGCTCGGCCCAAGAGCCCCCGGCCATGGGAACTTAGAGTGCAAGGCAGGAGAGAGGGCAAGAGTGCACAGGGGGAACAAAATTCTGCATGCCTTGCACTAACACATGGGAGGAGAGCTAAGTCCAGAATAGCAGACTAACAACAAGTTGCCTTACAGATTTCCCGTCTCCTGAGTCATGGCTTGAGGAGGGGTGAGGGTGCTCCAACGGGTAAGAAGGAGCTCAAGAGCCAGCGGCCCAACTTGCTTGTTCACACCGGCTTCCCCTCTTCCCTCACCGGAGCCCCATCTCTGTGGCTGAGGCTCGCCAGGAAGGCAGCATAGCCCCTGCCTGTGAGCCAGCATGGTCCATGCCTGTTTAAGGAGGCATGCTTGACACAGCTATTACAGGGGGAGGGCTTCCAGACATCCATGGTGGGCTTCAAACCCCCTCAGCCAGGCTCCCTTCTCAGGTAGGTGAGAGAGTGTGGCTACATGTCAGGTAGAGTTCCCATCCCCTCGCTCGGGGTGGGGGATCTCCTGATCCCACCCTCTCTCCCCCACGTCCACTTACCTGGCCAGCAGGGGTGCGCGCTCCCTGGGGCGCCCCCTCCCCGGGTGGCACAGTGCGCCCCTGGGTGTGCAGCACACTGCCGCACCGCGAAAGCAGGCGGCAGCAGAGAGAAAGCAGGCAGCAGTTGCAAGAGCACGCTGCTCTCACTGCTGCTGCTGCAGCTGCCGCAGCCCGCTCTCTTGCCGTGGCTGCAGCCGTCCCTCTGCAGCCGGTGCCGGCAGGGACAGGGGGAGTGGCGGCAGCGGCAAGAGAGCGAGCTGCGGTGGCCACGGCCTGCTCTCTCCCCGCCGTCACCACCGCGCCCCTTGTCCCTGCCAGCACAGGCAGCACAGGGGCAGCTGCGGCTGCAGCGAGAGAGCAGGGTGGCCACCGCAGCTCGCTCTCTCGCCACGGTCACCACGGCCCCTGTGCTGCCCACGCCAGCAGGGACAAGGGGCGTGGCGGCGACAGCAGCGAGAGAGACAGAGAGAGCTGCCTGCTCTCTCTGCCCTCCCCGTCGTGCGTGATGTGTCATCTCCCAAAGTGACGTCATCATGCACACCAGGAGCGCGCGCGCAAAGCACACACGTGGGCACAACAAGAAAAGCACCAAGGAGGTAGGAGCCAGCATCCCAGTCTCCCGCTGGGAGACTTGAGGGACCTGGCAACCCTAATGTCAGGGTGACTGGGTGCTCACTTTCCTAACTCCCTGTTGATACTGAGCACACATCCCCTCAACTGTCTCTTTCACAGAATCAGAGGTGCAAGCAGCCACAGGAGCAGACCATCCAGATGCAGATAAGGAGTACTTTCTTGTGGGAGGGGCATGCATCTTCTGGTTGATGGCAGCACCTATAACAATGGAGCCACCGCTGCTGGCCCCAGCCAAGGACACCTTCCCGGGCTGCAGTTTGCATGAGGCCGGGCCCCTGCCACACATAGAATCATAGAATTATACAGTTGGAAGGTACCTCCAGGGCCATCTAGTCCAACCCCCTACACAATGTAGGAAATTCACAACTTCCTTCCCTCCCACACCCACAGTGACCCCTGCTCCATGCCCAGAAGATGGCAAAAAACCTCCAGGGTCCCTGGCCAAACTGGCCTGGAAAAAATTGTTTCTTGTGACTTTTTCCTTTCCAGACAGGTCATGACCTGTCAGGGAGGCCAAGGAACATGGCTGTTCCAGGTCCTGGTGATCCTCGTCGATTGCCAGTTGAGCCCAGCCCAGGGAGCAGTTCCCCAGGTAGCCCGCATCTCATCAATGCTCCTGTGAGGGCAGCACGAGAAATAGATCTAGCAGCTCCGACTGCTGTGCAAACAAGCTCTGCTCCCTTCCTGGGCAAATCCTCTTCACTTTTGGTGGTTTAATAACTTCTGTGTTGAACAACTCCCTCCCTGGCTGTTTGCTTGCTTGTAGATGACAGTAGTTCCTCCCTCACTTCCTCCACTTCCCCGTAGGGCTGCCCTTTCACACATCCCAGCAAATGGTTTCTGGCTCTGAGTTGAGATGGATGGGGTGACTCCAAAGAGGCTCCAATTGCCTCTATGCCTTGGCGTCGCTATACTGCTGGAAGGAGCAGGTGTCCAGTGGCACCTTGGAGGCTCTGGCCGTGTCCAGCTTCTCTTCTCCCTCCCCCACCCCTCAATTTCACTGCAAGTAGAGGGGTGGGACTTGTAGTGTGTGTCTGGCAGAGTGGAGGTGGGGCACCGTGGAGGACTCACATTCTCCAACAGTCAGCACTACTGGTATCTGATAGGCCAGGCAGAAGACTGCTGCATGTGAGGAATGAGGTTGATACTGGAAGGGGGAAATGTGGAGCAACATCTCAGGATCTCTGTGGCTCCTCCCCCATAAGGCCAGACTACCCTCCCTTTTGCTGTTTCCAGAGGCTGGGATGGACCTCAAGTATCTGGCGCAGGGGATGGGATGACTGCCCCCAGAGCAGATTCTCTGATTCCGCAGGCCGTCACTCCACTCTGTGGCATCATCCCAAAACTAGAGCATGGCTCTCAGGGCCCACCCCACATTCTCCTCACATTTTTGCAATGCAGTGATGTGTTTCAATGGAACCGCCAGATGTTGATGGGCATTCGTGGCTCTCATCATATCCAATGAGCCTTCCAGCCTCTCCCGTTGTTTCCCATGGGCATTCCCATCATTCGTTTTGGAACGCACCCACCCCTGCTAGCCTCTAAGGAGCTGCCTCCCCATGACTTGGTGGGCTGATCCTGAGTGATGAGGGCTGTGGGTGCAACCCTCGCCAGGTACCACTGCTTTACTTTTCAAGGAGGGAGTACATGTTTCTCAGAGCAGCAGCAGCAGGGGAGATTGCAAGCGAGCAGTGCTTCAGCAGGCAGCGTGGCCCTTGTTGGAAAGGGGATTGAGCCAACAGGTGGGCAGGTGCCCTGCCTGCACTTTCAGTGCTCCCCCCACAGGGCAGGGCTCTTCATGGGGCAGGCACCTCTGTTGGGGTACAGCAAGCCCAATTGCGGGAATCTCCCTGCCCTGTGCACCTGCTCTCTGTGGGGCAGGGGAGTGGCATTGGCAGCTGGTGATGGGAAACATGGCCCAGCCCACAGACTGGCTATGCCTTTCCCTGCCACTCTCAGTGCTGTCAACTGCGACTGCCCTGCAATTGGTAAATTCTGCCAGCATTGCCTGGGCAACTATGGAGCATTCTCTCCTGGCTGGCTTGGCCTGCCATCACAGCTCTCCCACAAAAATCCTTAGGGAGCGAACCAGCACCGCTGCAGTTACACAGGCATGCCAACACCAGGCAGCCCTCTGGATTGGGCAGTCAGGCATTGAAAGACTTTACCTTCAAGTTTATTTGTGACTAGCAACAAAGCCCATTGTGGGGAAAAAATACAACAGGCTCTAGAAAGGGGAGAGCGGGCAGGCAGGCATCCCCTCCTCCTCCGTCACTGATTCTGGCTGGATGAAGGCAGGAGAGCAGGCATGGCCACCTCCTCTGTGCCTGATCCTGGCCAAATGAAGGGGGTGGGCATTGCTGCCTAGTCCACACCTGATCCCAGCCAGGTGAAAGGGGGGTGGGCATTGCCTCCTGCTACATGCCTGATCCTGACTGGGTGAAGGGGGGTGGACATTACCTCATGGTCCGCTCCTGATCCCAGTCAGGTGAAGGGGACAAGCATTGACACCTGCTCCTTGCCTGATCCCTGGGTGAAGGGGGCAGGCATTTCCTCCTGCTCCATGGCTGATCCTAGCCGTGTGAAGGGGGGCAGGCATTGCCACCTGCTCAGCATCTGTTGCCAACCAGGTGATGGGTGGGCAGGCATTGTCTCCTGCCCCACGCCTGAGCCCATCTGAGTGAAGGTGGGGGCGTGCATTGCCACCTGCTGTGCTCCTGATCCCACCTGGGTGAAGGAGATGGGCACTGCCACCTACTCCGTTCCTGATCCTGGGCAGGTGAAGATGGGGGATGGGTATTGCCACCTACTCCAGTCCTGATCCCAGCTGGCTGATGGTGGAGGGCGGGTATTGCTCCTGCTCCGTGCCTGATTCCAGGCTGGGTAAAGGGTGGGTGGGCATTGCCATTTGCTTCACGCCTGATCTTAGCTGGGTGAAGGTAGGGGCAGGTACTGCCATCTGGTCTGCTCCTGATCTCTCCTGGATGAAGGCGGGGTGTGGGCATTACCACCTGCTCCACTGCTGATCTTGGCTGGGTGAGGGGGGAGCAGGCATTGCCACTTGCTTTGCTCCTGATCTGAGCTGGGTGAAGAGGAGACGGGCATTGCCATCTGCTCTGCTCCTGATCCCAGCTGGGCGATAGCGGGGGGAGGGCATTGTCACCTACTCCATTCCTGATCCCAACTAGGTGAAGGCGGCAGGCTATCATTGCCCCGCTGCTTCACGTCTGATCCTAGCTGCGTAGAGGGTGGGTGGGCATTGCCACCTGCTCTGCGACTGATCTCAGCTGAGTGAAGGCGGTGGATGGGTATTGCAACCTCCACTCCTGATCCCAGCTGGGTGAAGTGGGGCTGGGCATTGCCACGTGCTCCACTCCTGATCCCAGCTGTGTAAAGGCGGGGGCAGACATTGCCACCTGCTTTGCTCCTCATCCCAGCTGGGTGAAGATGGGGAATGGCCATTGCCACCTGCTTTGCTCCTGATCCTGGCTGTGTTAAGATGGGGGATGGGCTTTGCAACCTACTTCGCTGCTGATCCCAGCTGGGTCAAGTCGGGGATGGGGGCATAGCCACCTGCTCCGCTCCTGATCCCAGCTGGATGAAGGTGGGGGGCAGGCTTTGCCACCTGCTCCATGCCTGATCCCCGCATTGGCTTCTCGCCACAGCACGCTCTCTGGAGTTCTGGTGCCTCATCTGGGCTTCCCTCCACAGCAGCGCCCTCTGGGGTTGCAGCAGGATAGGAAGTGAGTTGACTGGAATACACTTAGCCTTTTGTACAGTAGGATGTTACATGACCTGAAGGTTTATCTAATGTTTTGCATCTTCACAATTTTAACCCAGGTTTCCCAGTTCCTAGTCTGACACTCTAACCACTACACTGCACTGGCTCTTTTCCACATCCTTTACTTCCTGCCCCATTTTCTGTGCATCCTGAACTAATGATGAGATTTGTGAGGGGCCCAAATTGGGGTTGGGATGCTGTGAGCTTCACAATTAACTGGTTCAGCGGGTAAACATATCATTTTTGATAGCTATGATCTCTTCTGAGCCAAGGCTTGGAACTGCTCACCTCATCATGGTTTGAGTTAAACAGCTACTGGCTTGCCAGACTTCTGTCTATGCTGGGAAGCCACCTTCAGGCAAGCCCCATTGCCCACCACCACTTGGAGCGCGGCAAAAGAAAAATAAAATTAAAAACAATGTCAGCAGCATTGCTACGTTACTTCTGGGTACAATTTGTAGGTGTTACCATAGTTTCCAGTGATTCCTTGCACTACTGTTTGTCACTTGTGCAGAGGTTGTGCCCGGACATGACATAGTGACATTGGTGTCGTTTCACATGCGCCTCCTTGTTCCTGCCTCCATCCCTCCTGCTGGTTGCCCGGCTTGACCAGGTAACCCTCTATACATTATTAGATATTGTGCTATTGTTGTGCTACTGTATTCATTCACCTCCTTATCACTTTTCCATACAGGTAAATCTAGGGGCTGAATGATAATCATCACACAATATCCATTATCCACCCTAAGAAAGAATGGCCAGTGAAGCAGCAGCAAAGAAGCTGCAAATATTAGCGAAACAGCAGAAAAAGATGAGCTGTTGGAGTTTGCCGTTCTTGCTTCTTTGGGTGTGGTGCCTGGAGAGGGTGAGGTTCAGGGACAGGAGGCAACTCAGTGCGGTATAATGCCATGGAGCCTCCAAAGCTGCCATTTTTCTCCAGGGAAAGTGATCTCTATAGTCTGGAGATCAGTTATAATTCCAGGAGATCATCAGGCTCCACCTGGAGGTTGGCAACCCTAAAAGGGTTTGTGAGATTTTCAGTCCACCTCAAGGGCACAACCCATGAGTACCACTATACCACATTGTTTTCTTTTTTATAATATGGCTGTTAGGAGAGATTCCTCTCAGTTTCACATACAGTGCCCTTAATGCTGTCTTTCACTGTAGCACTCCTGGAAAAAACAAGATTTTTTTTTTAAAGGTCATTTTCTGAGGCAGGTCCCTTTAATATGCAAGGCCCTGAAATGGCCAGGTACTTCACTGTTACATGTGACTGGGCTTAAATCCTGAGGGATAAGAGACATTTGAATTAACTTCCCAGCATGAAACCATGCCTTTGCTGTCCCCGATCCCTGCCACAGGCCAAAATGTAAAGCAGGACTGTACTCTAGTGAGTGAATGATGTAATTACGTCCACTTGTTACAAAGCGAAGCTTTCACAAGCAAGAGTGATGGGGGAGGGGTGGTGGAAACTATCCAGGAGGTGTGTCATAATGACAATCCATTGAGCCAATCACAGAGTGGAAAGATCATCACATTCGTATCATAAAGAAAAGAAACGCCTCGGGGTATTTATATATGAGAATGAGTGAGTTGGCTGGTAAAGAGAGGTTCTGAACTTGCAACTTCATTAAAGGCGTGGGGGAAGGAGGGGGAGGGAGCTCTCTCCTACTTGAATCAAACAGGCTAGGCCCTTCTTCATGGAAATTCTCTTGCCAGCTCCCTTTTTCTTCCTTTTAGTTCCGTTAAAAACTTTGAATTCTCAGGATTATTATTCTTAACACTTAACTATTGCTAGGATTTCCCCCAAGTGTTCACAGATCACACCTAGGCCTTTTCTTTGAGGGGATCACAACAGGTTTCCCTCACTCATCAGGTTAATTTCAAACAAATTTACTGAATGTTTGGTCATTTTTGTTCCCAACCTGGCTACTGTTTTTTTTTTCAAAGTGAGCTCAACCAATATTACACAACATCATTTTAAACTTTAAATTCATTTTAAGAAATTAAAAATTTGATTGATCAATACGTATTCCCCCACCCCCACACTTCTTTCCTGGGTCAATTCCCCCCCCCCCCACACACACACACAACCTAATAATTTCAGTGTTCTAGGAGATTCCTCACTCTTTGTCATTGATTAAATATTTACCCCACATTCACCAACTGTTCATGTCAGGGTGAAATCTCAGCTGGTTCACTGGTGTCCTATTAGTGTTAGGACAGGACATGGGGAGGAAAGCAGGTTTAGTTTTAACCAAGGGGCAAATGGTCAGATTTTAGAAATGCTAAGCCTTTAAAAAAAATGCAGGATGAACTTTTCTGTCACTGGGAGGCAAGGTGACAATGTGGACAAGAACCACAGCACTGCCTTGCTTTCCATTGCCACAGCATTTGTCTGCACCAGATCTTTGACTCTCATTGGTGTGTCCCTGACAACTACAATTGTACCTTCCTGTTGCGATGCATTAAGGCTGACAAGCAGATTTGGGTCTTTATTTTTCTGTATGTTCCTGCTATCATGTTTAATTTGGTAGTAAATTAGCTAAAGTCTTGCAAGATGTGTAAGATCTAGTTCACCCTGCAGTTCCCATTTAGCAATGGTTATCTTGACGTGGAAACAAACTGAGGTCATACAAGGGCCCTGTTTTGGTCTGCTGTCTCAGGTTCTGCAAGGCTTATTTTAATCAGCTTACAGTAAAAGTAAACTGTATTGCTCAATCCTTTTGACTGATATAACAAGCAGTTTATATTACTTGGCAATAGCTTTGTTTAGAAAATTCAATTTTGATGAATCTGGCCAGAGAAAGGCAAACTCCAAAGATTTCAAAACAGGAGGGAGGAAGGGAGAGGATGTATGACAGCCTTAAAACTGTTGACATTGGGACAGTTGGGAGGCCCTGTTCTCTTTGTGAGTAGTCATGTCACTCTTGTATGAGCAGAGTATAGATTAATACAATTGATTCTACTCTTACAGGTAGTAAGAAACAGTAATGTTTAATGTATAGCTCAGTGGCCGAGCCTATGTTTTGCATGTGGAAAGTCTCAGATTCAATCCCCTGCATATCCAGTTAAAAGGATTAGCTAGTAGGTGATGTAAAAGACCTCTGCCTGGGCTACTGCTGGTCTGAGTAGACAGCACTGACATTGATAGACTAGTGGTCTAAGGAGCTTCATGTAGTCATGTGTCCAAAAGTTACTAATTAGAATTAGCACCAATATGTCTGCACACACTATCAGTTAATTTACTAGGAATCCATGGGGGCGGGGGGCAAATACCACGGGCATTGTCCTTGATACCTAGAACAAGCTGGGCTAAATAAACTATGCAGCTGCTATACTACAGCTATTTCTTAAATTCCTTTGTGAATGAATGAATTAAAAATATGAACACCCGGAATTTGTCTTGGGTTAGTATGAGCCATTATAGTCCTTCATTGTGGGGGGAGGTTCTTTTTCAAGAAAAGCAGCCATTCAGCAGAAAGAAACCTGATGACAGGTACCCGCAGGAATCCAAAATTTCCACTGCACATGAATGAGAAGATGCTGAGATCTGGTATGCAGAAATGGGCTGATGATTAACATGCAGGCGGATGCCCGCATCTGTTCTGAAGCATATCAGCACTTTGTAGTATTGGGTGGTGGTAGTGTTAATAACGTTTATATGTCTTGCATTTTTACTTCACTTAGAGGTAGACATGATGGCTTCTCATTTCCTTCCTCTTGATGCAAACTACCACTGTGAGAAATCTGATACAAAAAAAGAAAAAATAAGTTGTGTCCTGCTGTGAAGAACTCCTTATTCCTTGTATCTGAAGATATTAAAAGAACAGTTTGTGAATCTATACCACTAAAAGCTAGAAGCTGAGAATGAGCAAGATGAGATAGGACCTTCCATGACTGCCTCATTTCTAATGTGTATAAACAACATATGCCATACTCATGTAGAAAACAAATGCCAGAATAAAATTTCATAAGGCTTTAAGGTGTCATAATGTTCCAGTTTATTTTTGCTACAATAGACTAACACAGCTACCTCTCTGGAATTATACTCATGTGAAGATGATTCAAGAGTATCTCCATCTCTCCTAGGTTGTTATCACACATAGAAGCACATTATTTGTTTTGGTGAGGGCTGGGGAATTCCAAGACTTTTCCCAGAAAATTGGGTAGGGCTGCATAGTTGTGATCTGTGCCCTACTAACCATTGTCTGAATGCCGCTTAGCTGCAGCAACCCGAAACATGGTGGTATGGCAATCTTGCTTTCTGAGGGGGCTATGTATGTGTCATCCAAAGTATGACCAGATTTGTTAGTAGTACCGGGATTTGGGCTCCTAATGACTATGCCTATAAAATTAAACAGATAAGCACTTGAGGTCCCTTTTCCACCTTCAGCATCACTTTAAACAATCAATGAGGGAATCCAAACTTTGTTAGAACTTTCTCTTACTTAGTAATTAGGAATCCAAATATACATATTCATATCTTTTGACAGAGATCCTACCACACCAGGGCTCACTAGGCAGGAAAATAAAGAGGATGTTTGGGATGCAGGGATATAACGATGATAGTCGTTATATGGTATGGCAGGTATGGCTTGTAGCCATCATCACATCCCAGGCTTTACCCACTGCTACACTTCCCAGGAAGAAAAGAGTTGACAGGCAGTTCTGCTGGTGGAATGGGTCAGCTACAGGTGACATGGGTTGGGGAGGCATGTTATCTGGACCTGCCTGGGACCGTAAAGTATCTTGAGTTGGCCCCGCCCTAGGTGCTTTTCCCTTGCCAATACCCAGAGAGTCAAGATTTAATTTTTTTTTCCTTCCTGGCTTAAGGCAGCTAGAGATACATGATCGTAACTCAGATCCTACCACAGATAACACCAAGGGACCCTCCAGAAAGCTAGGCTCTTTTCCTCATAGTATTGGGAAAGTAGTATTACCTGCCACCGTACAGGACCCAAAATGATGAATCTTGATTGGGTGTGGGCCCAGGTCCACATATAGAGGGACAATGGCTCTGCAATCAGGCAGAAATCTAGAGAGAGGCTGTGCTGAAGCCAGGTAGCTGTATCTCATTATTCAATAGCTTTCTGAGATACTATTGTTACTCCTACTGATTATTTAAAAACTTTGAATAATGTTTTACAGATCTGAAGTAATTAGACACTCAGCAAGAAGAGACCTGAACCCCAGAATCTTATGTTTTAGAACTGAAATCCTCTATATTTCATACCCAGTGTTTGGCAGTTCATCCTGAGTGTAAAGAATTTTACTCTGTTCCATATGAATCTTCATAGCCAGCTGATGATGTGATGTCTGGCTGTATGTGTGAGAAATGGAAAGAAGTAACTTTTATCATTCTCACACTGAAACAATTGCAGCGAAACCATTGCCCACCAAACCCATAATCCATTAGTATGTCTTCTAACAGCTAAACTTGGGGATTAAAGATTCAAGCTCAAGTGTCAGGTTCCCTGGTAACCATTTTTCTGCCAATTGATGTTTTTTCAGACTCAGTTCTTTATATGAATGTCTAAAATGGATGGTGTTAGGCCTGCCACAAAATTTGTGTGAAGCTCCTGAGTGTGATTCTTTGAACTAAAGAATAAGCCTGAGGACCTGGAGTTCTCCTGCAATTATGACTGATCTCCAGGCCACAGATCATGCCCATGGAACCATCTAGTCTGGATCCAAGCTCTGTGCTTGGATATATGCAGCATAATCTTACGTAAAGAATGGCCATTTGGCTGGTCCTCATGTAAGGTATTACATGGATTCTCTTCTTGGTTTGGACTCACTTTGCAGGAAGCCAGTTCTTCCTGCATAACTTACACTGAACCCATGTTGGTCTTTCTTAGCCTTGTGGTTTTGCAGCCACTTGAAGCACTACAACAGTGTCCACAGTTAGAGTCATATGGACACGATTTGTTTCACAGGGGCATGTGTGCAGTTTAGTGAGGGCGGGGGACCTAGCGTTTACCTTTTTGTCCTCCCTGGGTGTTCCTCGCACATGTACTAAGTGTCCATGTGCTCCTGTGGCTGTGTGATGACATCACTTCCAGGAAATAACATCATGCAGGTGTGAGAGCACATGCATGCTTCTCAGCAGGCTGATTTGGGCCCCAAATGGGCCCAATTCAGCCTGTTTAGAGCCAAAATCAGCCTGATGAGAAGTGCAGGAGCGCTCTCAGGGGCAGCGCAATGACATCATTCATGGAGGTGACATTGTCGCACCACCCCTGGAGCATGCCCAGGGCAGCATTCCTCCACCTTTTCTCCCCTGCCGGACAAGTGAGTAGAGGCTGAGGGCGGAGGGTAGAAGCGAAAATCCTCTGCCCCAAGCGGGGGAATGGCATTTCTAATGCAGTTGCAGGATTTGCTCTGTTTTATTTAGGCCTGGAAAACATATCCCAAAGATATGAATGTAATGATGCATCCAGCTCTAGTGTGGTTTATTGCTGGCAGGGTCTAGAGATCTGTTATAGGCAATTGTGAAATGCAGCCTTTATACTGAATGAAAAAGCTGCCAACAGGGGCCATGCAGAAAATTCAAATTACAAAAAGACATCAAGTGCATTCGATTTATGTCATCCATTCATTCATGATGTTCTTTGTATCTAGCAATTATATCAAATCATGGTAGTATGGTATGACTGAAAGGCACCTGGTGCAGCAACCTTACTGAAATTCAGCAGGTATTAAGTCTGGTCAGTACCTGGATGGAAGACTTGGATTCTATGAGGGAAGAAAGGTGGGCTAGAAGTGTCATAAATAAATATATAGATAAGTAGCTTGCCACAAATGATGTTTCTGAGAAAGATCTCCCAGAAGGCACTCTGCATCATAGAGAGGGGAAAACATTGACTACTCACATTAGTGGGTCTGTGATTGCCTGAGGCAGCTTGTAATGGGAAAAAATAGTGAATACCAAAGCAGAACAGCATGACACACTGGCTGAAAGAAATGTGGCAATGATCTACTGATGCTATAGAGATAACTTACCACAATGAGCAAAGATTCTTGGGCTTTGTCCTGTGCTAAAATATTGTTTAAAGAAATTATTTGAAGGTTCTTTGAATAGTGAACTTGATAACACAGCAGTACCTACTGTGTTAGAATTTTGTTCATTGTTTCAGTGGAGCATGGCCAGTTTAAACCAGATAAATTCTTACACTGGTCTTGGCTCTAAGCAGCAAAGAAGTCAGAAGATTAGGCAGTTTCAATGGAATTGTGTGTGCTTTTTCAAGATTGTACAGGGCGAAGCTACAAGTGACGAATGACACTTGAACGGCAAGTGTATTTCTCCGTTTACTTGCACTCCACTCAATCCACTTGCTGTTCAAGTGTCATTCGTCACTTGTAGCTTGGCCCACAGACATAGGGCCACTTGATCAAGTGGAGAGCAAGTGAATGGCAAGTGAACAGGGAGGAATACGCATGAGTCTGTTCACTTGCCAGCCAAGTGTCATTCGTCACTTGTAGCTTGGTCCATATTATCTGGTTTCACCATCCAGTAGAGGTGAATAAAAACAAAATAAAAAAGTGGGAAATTATCAACCATATACTTTAATTTATTGTTGTTGGGTTCCATTAATGAATTATAGAGGAAATCATTAATTGACTGAGTGAAAGTATCTTTTATCTATTCCTGGCTGGGCTGCTTCTTTGGCTGCCTTAACACTTTCACGTGATCCCCAACAGGGTTGTGCTGTTTTTGGCCTCCATGGAGGTGGAGCAGCAGGGGATCTCACTCAAAGAGCTATCCTGCCACCTGCCGGATGAAAAACTCAACAGGCAATGACAGTCACCTATAATTAGTGTCTTCCTCTTGGAGCAATGATGAATTAACTTTTGTTCTGCCTTCTATTTTTTTGGGTTGATTATGGAACATGGATGAGGTTACATATCTGTGTGGAGGTTCTGAGGTAAAAAAGTAAAGATGATGTCGGAGTCCCTTTTAGCGCCAACTTCTGTACCATCAGTCTTATTCCCTGGTAGGCAGAATCTTAAAGCATCATTAGCCATGGGTGCTAGCAGGCTGTGAGCTGAGGTGGAGGCTGGGAAATTGGCTGGTATGCCTGGGAGTCAGAGCTTTAGCCTTTCAAGTGTAGCTGAGACATGGCCACAGGAAGGAGACAGGAGGCACAAGTGGAAGTCTATACAAACCTACTTGGTTAATGCAAAGCCATGAGGGAGCCTTAAAGTGGGGCTGCCAGGACTGCCACTGCAATTCCCTTTTGTGAGGCGACAAGGAAGAGCAGCAGCAGCATTTGAGGAGGCCAGGAGGGAAAAGAGGCTATGCTTGGACTGTGGCTTGGAAAGAAAGCTAATCCAGGCCCATACCTGTTCATACCTACCAGCAGCCTGGTTGATACTGTAACTCACCTCTGTTGCCTACTGATACCAATGCAGTATCTTTGCTGAGTATATCACATTTTTTTGTAGGCACCATCGAGGTAGAGGCCTAGTCCTATATCATAGAGAAGCTGTCCAGGCAATCCATTTAAAGTATAGTCCAAACATCTTCTCTCAGTTTTGTGCTACAGTTGCAGAGATATCACCTTTCCCCAGCACTGGAGCCATCATATTTTGTAGGTCCCAAAGAGCCCATCTATAGGTAATGTGTAAGAGTCATTTCCTACTCTACCCTTACCCTATGGAACGGCCTGCCTGAGGAGGGCAGAGAGCCCCCACCCTCCTGGCTTTCCACAAACAATGCAAAACTGAATTATTCAAAAAGGCCCTTTTCTCAGCTAAGAGGGTGGTATTGTAGGAAAGGGATCCCAGATGTTTCGCTAATGAGTTAGAAACCATAGATTTCACCATTATGTTGCCTTACATATTATCTGTTGCTTTTAAATATGTACTCCTATATCCTACCTGTGCTTTATGTTGTTCAATGTAAGTCCTAGAACTGATTATGTTCTGTTTCAGCAATTCCTCAACCCCATACTGGATCTAATACTATAGCTAATACTATATCTTTGTAAACTTATATTATTTTACTCTATAACATTGTTTATGGAAATGTTCTTGACACTGTGTGGAAATGCCTACCCTTGTCCTTGCCACTAATGGTACTAATCTCACACTATGTAATCTGCTTTGAGCCTCAGTGAAAAAGGCGGAATATGAATGAATGAATGCATGCATGCATGCTGTGGACAGGGGACATAATACACACACACAAGTGATTTTGTGATTGTAAATTGCCTAGTAATAGTATTAACATTAATAATTGTATTATTATAAGCCTCTCATTATTGTTGTGGATGTTTTAAATTAATAACAACTGGTTTGAACTTCAGAGGCACTGTGACTTTGGAGCCTTCATCTAACCTTCAAAAAGGCATTAAAACTACTAGCTCCTATAAGCTAATTCCTATCGCTGCCACAAGGCTCTTCCTTTTAATGAATTTTTTACTTTTTTCCCTATTCGTTGAAGGGGTGGGAGATCCCACTATCCAATGATAGGATGAAAGTGGCAAACACCAGTATACCATACCTATCCTCTTAAAACAAGGCTCTTCTTCACATACACTCACACCCTTTTTATTTTATTTATTTTTTATTATTTCATATTTATATCCTGCCCTCCCCGCAAGCAGGCTCAGGGCAGCTAACAACATTTTAAAACAATTTAAAACATTACATCAGTATAAATATTAAATATTAAAACACCATTTAAACAGGGACATTTTGTATTGTGTGGTGGCAGCATCAGGAAGACTTGTAATATTTGCATGCATACTTTGGTGGACAGTTTTTCATGCGGGGGTGTTTAAATTTCCTTTCCCCCACCCAGACTGGCGGAGGTCCAACCTTAGCCATGAGCCTGGTGGAACAACTCTGTCTTGCAGGCCTGGCGGAAAGACAATAAATCCCGCTGGGCCCTGGTCTCAGTAGACAGAGCGTTCTACCAAGTTCCGCCAGGACCGAGAAAGAGCATTCCACCAACGTTCCGCCAGGACTGAGAAAGCCCTGGATCTCGTCGTGGCCAGACGGGCCTCCTTAGAACCAGGAACCACTAATAGCTGTTTTTCTCCTGATCGGTCCTCTGGGGAATATATGGGGAGAGACAGTCCCGCAGATACGCTGGCCCCAGTCCGCCTTATAGGTCAATACCAGAACCTTGAATCTGATCTGGTACTCCTCTGGTACTCCTTGCAGTATTGGCTTTGAACAGGGACTCATGGTGCTATGATACAAAAAAAAATTTAAAAGATCAGATGTTCACAAATATTTGTCAAATCCACAACATTTGGCCCACAAAGAAGAAGACAACTTTGCATAACTAAGATTAGGCAGGGAAATGCTGCAGCTCAGTTATTATTAAACATGGACATGAACAGCAATATGAACAAAAAAAACCCACCAACAGCCCGTTTATCTCCAAATGAACAGGTGGTCGTCACAAGCCTCGTTCATTGCATTCGGCAGCCAGACAGTCTGGCACCTGCAATCAATTCCCTTGGCAACCAGAGGCAGGGACTGAACTCTGTCTGAACTCCTTCTGGCTTTCCTTCTGGCTTTAACTCTTCAGCTTCCAGCAGACAGTCCAGTTTTTGCCACTCAGAAGAGAAATAGACAGCAAAGGGGGGGCCCATGGATCATACCTTTCCTGGGTGCAATCTCTCTGAAACTTGAGGGGTCTTCAGAGGACACATAGGACTACATCCCCTGCAAATTTGGTGGGTATTGGACATTGGAAAGGTCAGTTTTCTAACCCCTCAAAGTAGCTTCCAACAGGCAGTACAGTTTTTGCCACTGTGAGGAGAAAATGACAGCAAAGGGGGTGGCGCCGGCTTTCCTGTTGTGAGAGGGATGCAGAGAATCTCTTCATCCCGCTGGCACTGGGAAGAAGCAGCCCTGTGGTGCTGGCCCTGCCCACTGTCAGAGGGACAAGGGGAGTCTCTCCTCGTCCCTCTGACAGTGGGCAGAAGCGGCCCTGTGGCGGCGCCAGCTCTGCCCACTGTCAGAGGGACAAGGAGATTCTCCTCGTCTTTCTGACAGTGCACAGAAGGAGCCCCGCGGTGGCACCGGCTCTTCCCGCTGTCAGAGGGATCAGGGGAGTCTCTCCTCGTCCCTCTGACAGCGGGCAGAAGCGGCCCCTTGGCAGCGGCGGCTCTGCCTGCTGTCAGAGGGATGAGGGGAGTCTCTCATCCCTCTGACAGCAGGCAGAAGCGGCCCCGTGGCGGCACCAGCTCTGCCCGCTGTCAGAGGGACGAGGCGAGCCTCCTCGTCCCTCTGACAGCGGGCAGAAGTGGCCCCATGGCACCGGCTCTGCCCACTGTCAGAGGGACAGAGAGATTCTCTCTGTCTTTCTCGCACCCGGCAGCAGCAGCTCAGCAGTGCTGGTGTGGGGCAGGGGGGTGGGGGTTGTGGGGTGTTTAAAGGGCCCTGCCCCTCGCATGTGGCAGGAAAGGGCCCTTTAAACTATCAGCTGGCAGGCGGCAAGCAGGAATCTCCCCCTGCCCCCTGATAGTTTAAAGGGATCTTTAAAGGGCCACAAACACCAAACATGTTCGTTAAGGGGACATGTTCGCTTCTGTTCATTGTTCGTGGATGGCAACAAACAACGAACAGGGTGTTCGTAATTTTTTTTCCGTTCATGCCCATGTCTAGTTATTATCAGGATCTAGAAGAGGAATGAATACCACTTCCATTCTGCAATCACTCCACTGGCTACATATCAGTAACCAGCTCAATTCAAGGTATTGGCTATTACGTACAAAACTCTTCACGGCCTTGGTCCGGTATATCTATGGCACCACCTCTCTTCCTATGTTCCACCATGATAGCATCACTCATCCGAACAGGGCCTTCTGCAGGTGCCACCTTGCATATAGGCAGAATCAACAGCTGCACATACATGCACTTTCTCTGTGATGGCCCCCACCCTATGAAATGACCTACCTGAAGAGGTCAGGAAAGCTTCTTCTCTCTTGGCTTACTGCAAACTATGCAAAACTGAATTATTCAAGAGGGCATTTTTATTCAGACAGGAGGGCTGTACTGTAAGGAAGTGGTCTCAGAGGGCTGCATTAGTAGCTGGATAGGGACCATAAACTTTACTACTGTGTGCTATGTGTTGTTTTGGGTATGCTCCCACTTGGTAGTTCTATCTGTCTTAGAATTGCTAATGCTGTTTCGGCATTTCATCAACTCTGCAGTGGATTTTGGTTTTAAATCTTTGCAAATTTCCATTTATAGACCTTATACATTGTTTATTGAAATGTCCTTGAAACTGACTGTAATAACTGATACTGTGTAATCCACCTTGAGTCTCAGTGAGAGCAGTGGACTATAAATAACATAAATAAATAAGGTAGCAGAGTTGCCAGAATCACATCAGAGTAAATGCGATCAGAATCTTGTTGATAGTTTTTAACTTTGTTGTTAACTAATGTTTATTTGTTGTTGGTCAATTGATCTAAACTGATAGGCTCAGAGCAGATGTGGTCATGCTTGACTACCGTTTTCAGATGAAAATCACACACACACACACATCTCCTCTCAGAAAGGCAAAACGTAGGTACAGGTACCACACTGGAAAGAACAGGGCAAACATCAGCACACCAAATGGTTGCTTTTCCTTGGGCTTGATTCCCCCCTTCTTACCCCGTTCTAAAGTCCCAGTCCTATTGTTTCACTGTCCTGAAGAGAATGGCCAAGCCATGTATTTTGTAGTGACAGAAAAAGAAAACAACAGAAGTAACACAGAACCCAGGACTAAGGCTGGAACATAGTAAGAGCAGAGTCCCCATCCATTCTGCCCTAAAGCCTAAGATCAACTTTGCTGTGAAGAATAGAATTAGAGCAATCTTTATGGCACATGAAGAGCTGATCTTGCTAAGCACTCACCCAGAAACAACCCCATTTCAGCAACTAACTTGTCTCTTTCCCCAGCCAACAAATTCCAGTTCAGCAAGCAGTTTAAACAAAGGAGAGAGATTACATCTACTAAGAAACATATCCAAGAGCTTGGCACCTGGGCATCTTTTGTCTTGCCAAGTTAGTTAGCTCCAACATGAGACTCGGCAGCAAAAGGAGCCTGGTTCCACATGCATTCCAAGGAAACCTTCCAAAAAAGTCACATAGGAGAGACTGAGCTTTGTTCTTCAGCTAGAGGATAAAACTGGAAAGCTGCTATCATTCACACATATGCATAAATATGCAGGTTTAGATGTTATGTCTTCTTTTGTGCTTTGAACCAGAAAAATTGAGAGAGGGGTTCTAAATCCAATAATTTCAACTTTCACCGTTTAACTTTTGTAATATAGATGTTGACATTCACTAAATTATGTTCTGTCTACCAGGAAATGTAAACATAGACTGCTGCTGAATGTCAGCTGTCAGATATAATTCAGTGTTGTTGCAAAAGTCCAAATCTTCAGATGTCAAATGCTTCTGCCAAATAGTCAACAAAAAGATGGCTAGTGTGGTATAGTGTTCAAAGTGTCAGACTAGGATTTGATAGACCCAGGTATAAAGTAAGTAAATAAATAAATCCATGTATATGATGGAATTCCACAGGATAGGGACTCAGAAATTACACAGAATGAAGCTTTCTGGCAATAGTTTGTGACAGTAAAAGTATGCTTCAAAGTGTATAAGCAAGTCCAGTTAATTTTTCAGCAATTAGAAAGGTAGCTGGATATGATTCTCAACTCTTGGGGGTGAAACTCCATGTTTCCCACAAAATTACAAAATTCAGCTTTTCTTGGTAACATATTTTCTTGGTAACACACACACACCCCATATACAGCCATCAACATATATGGCTTGGTCACAGTACAAGCTATGACCTTAACATTCTGAGATTAAATTTTTAATCTGTTTTGAACATTGTCTGGATTTCACCAGCTCATGACACAGAATGGTTACTCCACAGGCATCTATGTGTGCACCAGCCAAGCCTAAATAAAACCTTTCCCATAGCTGCAACCTCCATTTGATCTCTAACCTTACAGACAAGAACTTGGAAATCAAAACATCCCATTGGAAATGTACCAGTAGTGAAAACATGAAATATACAGGAGGGGAAAATGTGATAAATTAGTTTGATCAGCACATTGAGTAGACTAGTACTTACAAAACGTAGTTTAAAAGAGGGCTAGAGTAGGCTTAGGAGAAAAGGTATGCAGACAGTCCCTTCCTTGCTTTTGCCCCTTGAATTCTGTGTAAAACTGAGAAAAGTTTTACAATGGAACAACATCCGTGCCAACCAAGGGAATCAAATCCAAAACCAAACACAAACCTTGTTTGCAAGTTAGGACTCAGTCCCTAAATCCTTCTGAGGTCCACCCAGTTTTCAGACATTGTTTTTATCTAGCCTGAGAAATCCAAACATTTACTATTTCCCCGTGCAGATGGTCGTTCTCTGTGGTAGGTCTCTGGGTATTTCTTGTTTTTTTCCCCCACCCTTAGCATGGATTTTACTAGATGCATTGTGCATATTCAGATCTGCTTGCCATCCCAAATGACTTGGCAATTCCCTCCTGAGCTCTGCTGCGCATTGGTTCACTTTCCAGCTCAGTGAGGGGCATCAATGGGTAGGAAATATTATGGAGGTCTGGCAATACATGTACTTCACTTTCATCTGTCAGTGAAAATACATCCTGACTGGCCAACATTCATGATTTGTACTTCAAAATAGAGTGACCACTAGAGATGGGCATGAACCGGGGGGAAAATGAACCATGCGGTTTGTGGTTCATCACATCCTGGTCAGCAAATCATCACTTCCGGGTCAGCAGAAGGTCACTTCCAGGTCAGCAGAAGCCCACTTCCGGGTCAGTAGAAGGTCTGCAGGAAGTCCATCCCCTGTTGCCTAGGAAACTGATTGATCGATGCCAGGCTATCTGCAGTGACGAACCAAAAAACAAACCAAATGAACCATCCTAAAGTTCATTGCGGTTTGTCAGAAATGGGCTCTGTCGTTAAACTTAACAAAACTCCCAGCAGGGACTGTTTTCCTGCCGAATTTTATAAAAGCTTCACCCATAACTTAGCAGAACCACTCAGGCTGACTTGCAATGCAATTCTTACCCAGGGCATTTTCCCTCAGTTGTGGAATGTAGCCTCTGTTATCGTGATCCCCAAAAAAGGTAAAGATGTCACCCTCCCATCATCCTATCGTCCGATTTCTTTGTTAAATCAGGATGCCAAAATCTTTACAGCTATATTAGACAACAGATTAAACAAAATCATTAACCATTACGTTCACCCCGACTAAACCAGCTTCATTCCAAACAGAAACATGGCAGACAATGTGCGTAAATCTCTTAACATAATTAATCATTGCACTACCAATCAAATGGAGGCTCTCATATTGTCACTCGATGCAGAAAAAGCGTTTGACAGCTTGGAAACTAATTATCTTCTGAGACTCCTGTCAAAAATGGGTTTTGGCCAAACTTTTATACGATCAATCAGCTTACTTTATGCCAACCCTATGGCCCGGTTAAAAATAAATGGTATAAATTCAAAAGATATTAAACTTACAAGAGGGACCAGGCAGGATTGCCCCTTATCACCACTACTGTTTGCCCTTGCCATAGAACCTTTGGTGGAATCCATAAGACAATCAGCTGAGATTAAAGGCATTAGAATAAAAAATCATGAATATAAAATTTCCCTCTTTGCTGATGATATGGTTCTGTTTATTTCTCACCCTTCCACTTCATTACCTCCCTTGGAAGACAAGTTACATACCTTTGGTCAACTATCAGGTCTTAAAATTAATAAATCTAAATCTGAAATTTACCCTATTAATTTGGCCCCATACACACAAGCTCAGATAGTCTCCAGTTATGAATACCAATGGATCAGCAAGAACTGGGTCTATCTAGGAATCACGATTCCCATCAACTTAGCAAATTTAAAGGAATCTAATTTTAAAACCCTAGAACTCAAAATTATAGGTAAATTCAAAGACTGGAGCAAGTTGACTTTATCCTGGGCTGAAAGAATACAACTGGTTAAAGCCATGATTTTACCACTTTTTTAATTTAATTTTCGTATGCTGCCTCTTAATCTTACTGATCAAGATATCCGACACTGGCAAACTCTTATAAATAAATTTATTTGGGCTAATAAACGTCCTAGAATTAATGTTTCAACCATGAAACATTCAACCAAAAACGGTGGCTTGGCTATTCCAGACCTAAAATGTTATCATATGGCAGCGCAGCTAGCAAACATAGTGCTTCTTTTACATTCCTCAGATAGTTCAGACTGGACATATGCTGAAACTGCTCATATTTTTCCCCATGATATAAAGGATATAATTTGGACAGACCCTAAACACAGACTTACCTAAACTCTGGCCAATCCATTTTTGAAATCTACTTTATCTGTTTGGGATAGGGTAAGTAATTACCTAGCTCCTACACCTTCACCTTTATCATCCTTCCTTGACCAAACGTGGTTTCCACCAGGTCAAGATTTAATTTCATTTCAGCAATGGAAGGTAATTAAGAAATCTAGGATCACTGACATCACCAAACACAGGGCAATCCTAACTAAGGAGCAAATAGAAAGGGATACAGATGCTGTGGTCCCTTGGTATCAGTACTTACAATTATCTCACCTTATAGGCAGCCAACTATTTGCTGACTTCTTGAAACGGGAGTTAACAGATTTTGAAAGATTATTTTAAAAAATACATCCTCATCGTAAAGGCCTCATAGCTAGTATCTATGCTAATTTAATCTCACAGAATGATCAATTCTCATTAAGGTACCAATTAAAATGGAATAGGGACTGCAGTACCCCCTTAACAGAGGAACAATGGTCCAAAATATGGTCTTGCAAGCCCCTAAATTCGAACGCAACCAACATCAAAATGTCCTCATTTAAATTGTTGTCGAGATGGTATATGACTCCTCATTTGCTACACCAAATTACTCCCAATATAACACCGCTCTGTTGGAAAAAGTGCGGCCAGAAGGGTGATTATATCCATTTGTGGTGGTCTTGCCCCAGGATCCGATCATTCTGGGACTTAATTTTACGGAAAATTAAGGAGATCACAGATTACGAACTGCCTATGACACCAGAAACAATTTTGCTGGGTCTTTGGGAAGACCCTGCCATACCAAAGGTGTGAAAAAATTTAATATTTATGTTTCTTGCTGCAACAAAAATGCTCCTAGCAGCACACTGGAAATTAGACAAGCTTCCGAAGCTGCAACAGTGGTTTCGGAAAGTATGGGATATTTTTACCATGGAAAAAATAGTGGACCGCCTTTATTCTATCAATAAACCACAGTACCAGTTGTCATTCTTTATGCAATGGATGCCCTTTCTGAATTACTTACATAATACTAATCAATTACCTAATGCTGACATCAATACTTTTAGCTTCTTAGCTGTATTATGAGATTATCTCTTAATTGTTCCCCCTTGCACTGTCTTTGTAGTCTATTACATTGGCTTTGTTATTGTTATTGACCGTTTCAAGGTTTGTTTCTTGTTTTATTGTTATTTGTATTTATGAATATTGTAAATTGTAAAATGAAAAATAAATAGTTTAAAAAAAAAGAAAGAAAGAAATGGGATCTGACGAACTGCCGGTTTGCGAACCCTGAACCGGCCTAGTTTGTCACGAACTTTAGTTCGTATTTCAGTTCATACCCATCTCTAGTGACCACCTTGGACAACCCACATCATTTGACTTAGTCTAATTTAGAAACCACTTCTGGATTTCTATGTGATAACGTTATTATCTTGCTACACATTTCCACAGTTCCCTTGTATTTGGACAAACATCTTCTAATATCTTCATCCCAGGCACTGCCCTTCCTGTTTTTCTGTATTATCTACATATTCTACTGTTTCTGAATTTTTTGCTAGCCAGTTTGTACAAGTCCTATTTAATCATTCAACTCAAAAGCCCGTGAGAATGGAGTATTGGAAGTAGACTGAGGAGATAGAGGCTGTTTTCATACTGCTTACCGGCCACGGAACATTGCGCCAAGCTCCTGGAATGACAGCGTCTTCCTGGTGTGATTTCATGCTTCTCGCACAAAATCGTGCCAGGAAGATGCTGTCATTCCGGGAGCTTGGCGCAATGTTCCGTGGCCAGTAAGCAGTATGAAAATGGCCGAAGGAGCCACTGTAGCTTTCAGAATCAGATACCCTCAGTGGTTGTTGCTAGACAACGATAGTATTTCAGGCTTAGTTTCTGTCAGTAAAAACCAGAGGGAAGGGGGCATGGCACTTTACAGTGCTGTTTGGGCCTTTGAAAGAGGACTTATTGGGGCCAGGCCCAGAAGCTACTACCAAACAACTTGATACAACATGACTTGCATGACTCACCCAGGCCTGGCTGCTTCCTACTGTTCAATAGCACACACACATACACACCCAAAAGCCAACATAGTGTAGTGGTTAGAGTTTCAGAGGAGGGTGTGGGAGACCCAGGTTGGAATCATCACTTTGCTATGAAAATTCACTGGACAACTTTGATCAAGTCACATACTCCCAGCCTAACCTACCTCTCAGGGTTGTTGTGAAGATAATATGGAGGCAAGGAGTATGACATAAGCTGCTTTGGGTCCCCATTGGAGAGAAAGGCAGTATGTAAATAAAGCAAGTTACTAAATATAGATGAAGATGGCAGACAGTGTCAGTCCCTGGCACTTAGGTCCCTCAAGCCCTCCACAGTTAACACACAAGTGTTCCAGTTGAAGCAGCTTTATTGAGATCCATTCAGTACAGGTGTTCACCCGAAGGTACAGAAATTGGCAGAAGTGACAATTCAAACAAAGGTCTGACTATTATAGGATATCTTCCCGCCCTCCTGGGTCCGTTGGCATTCTGGCACGAAACCCCAAAGAGATAGCATGGCAACATAGTAGTTTAGACTACATGAAATACAAAGAAAATCTGTCTCTGGGAAAGTTACAATGTTTGCTGCTAGCAACTCTTTCAAGGACACTTGCCGTGAAAAGTGAAAGCACATATTTGCAACAGATAATGGGGGGCCCACTGGCTCTCCTGCACTTAATATCAGAAGACTTGCTCAGATGAGCACACAGAGTTACAGCATATAATTCAGGTAACCAGAACCATACAGCACTGACCATTATAAAATGCAGAACCATATAGCATTGACAATTATAAAATGTAGAACACAATCACAGCAGGTATGCTGGCATACATGACAGACAGGTAAAAGATAAGTTGTTTAGTATGTTTGAAGGAGAGAAGGATGCAGAGAAAGCTGAGCATATGGAGGCTGCCAGAAGGGAAAGAGGAAATAGTGTGGGCAAGGGGATACAGAGAAAGTACCCTCCACAAGTTCTTGCAGATTCTCCACTGCACAACTCAGCCTGGCTTGCTACCCAAATAGGAGGTCTCCTTAATTGGTTGGGGGAATTAGCATTAAGGAGGCAAGAGAGAGGGGATAACTAAAAATCTTCACCAATGTTTATGGGGATTATTCCCTTAAAGAACTGTCAAATAAATCAGGCAGATGTTCAACTGGAAAGGTTTCTTACTAAAGAAAAAATAAAAAAGGCAAATGTACAGAAAACCTCACACAGCACACACATGATTAACTAAGAAAATTAGGGAGAAAAGAGGGAGAAAGAGTTTTAGGGAGGGCCATAATTACCAGTCTTGATGATAGAGGTCCATGAAGACAGCAGCAAAACAACCAGCATTTCACGACGAAGAGAAGAGGCACAAACAGATATGCAGCTGCGTGGACAGATCCAGAAAAGCTACCCGGTTTTCTGAATAACTTTGATTAGGGTAGGTGGGTGTGGGGAAGTGAGATTGGGCATTGACAAGTCAAGAGTTTTCTGGGAGCCTCGTTGTGTCCCTCTCCGGGATATGGAGAGGAGTCAGTCAATCAGCCGCTCTGACTCACACTCTAGTAATTTTCTAGGCTCCTGCCAACTGGCATCCACTCTAGCCAGGCAGTGCCTTGGACTTATGATATATGAAGAAGGGTGTTTATGATATTCTCTCCATAAACTACCCCCTGAGCATGAGGAGGGGGTGTGACTACTAACCAGCTTAGCCAGCACCACACAACCGAGCCATAGGGGAGAGGCTGCTGGAGGGGGGAGGTGAAGATGGGGGCAGACAAAAGTGAGTGGGAAGGAGAGAAGGAAATAAGAAAAGGGGGATAGGCTATGGAGGGGGAAGGAAAGGGAAAGAGGACATTGTGGGGTAGGGGAAAATGAGATGCCTCCTGCAAGTCCTTGCAGGTCCCCAAATTGTCTTATTTACTAAGATATACTAATAGCCAAGTGGCTCTGAACTGAGGATACTTAAATCCTGAGACTGGAGCCATAAATGGACAAGACAGTCCTTCCTTCCTACTTACCTGAAAAATGCACCAAGTTTGCAGAAAAATCTGAAAGCTAAAAAAAAAAAAATCAGGGGCAGGTTTTAAAAAACCCAAATGATCAAAGGAGCACATGTAGCTTTAACCAGAAGCCCTCAGTGGCTGTTGCTAAGCAACAATAACAGTTCACCAAGTATTCTGGACCTGTTTTCTGCCAGTAAAAGGCAAGAGGAGGGGCAGGGGTCTTTCCATGGCTATTTTGGCCTTTGAGGGGTCAGCCCAGAAACAACCACTGGACAACTTGATACCTACGTGGCAGGCAATCTCCCAGGAGTTTACCTACTTGCCTGCTGGTCACCGGCGACTGGTGGGAAGTTTCGGGCCACCTGGAGATCACCCATCACCAGCAGGCACCCTGGGTACACGCACAGAGTGCATGCTCTCAGCAGACATGACAATGCCACTTCTGGAAGTGACATTGTTGTGCCAGCCGTGGGAGTCCTCTTGCACTTTGTTTGGGGCTGATTATGACCCCAAATGGGGCAATTCTCAAAGAAACAGGCCTGAGCAGCATGTGGGAGTGTTCCCATGGCTGTCGTAACAACGTCACTTCTGGAAGTGGGTTTGGTGGATTTGAAGGAGAGGAGGACTTAGGGAAAGGTGAGCATATGGAGGCTGCCAGTAGAAGAGAAAGAGGAAATAGTGTGGGGAAGGAAATACAGGGGAAACTGAAGTACCCTCTGCAAGTCCTAGCAGGTTCTCCACCATGCAACTGGGCCTAGCTCAGCCATAGGGTTTCCAGGTGCCCGCCAGTGGCAGGCAAACTCCTGGGGCTTTGCCACCTTGCTCGGTGCCCCACCAGTGGTCGGTGGGAGGAGGCAAACTCCTGGAGGTTGCCCACCACCAGCAGGCACCTCAGGAATGTGTGTCATGCACACGCTCCCAACAGGCACAGCAACATCACTTCTGGAAGTGATGTCACTGCACCAACCACGGGAGCGTTCCTGCGCTTCATTTGGGGCTGGTTTGGGCCCCAAATGGGCTGAATCGACCCTGCTCCTGTGGCTGATGCTATGACATCACTTCCGGAAGTGACATCGCTGTGCCTGTTGGGAGCACACACTGGCACAAGATAAGTGCCAGCCCCCCTCCTGCCAAGAGGGTATAGGGAGTGGGAACTGGCAACCCTACACACCCAGCAGCATAAACTGTGCCAGGGGAGAGAGGCTGTTGTGGTGTGGGGGAGGTAAGGCATGGGGATAGACAAACATGAGTGGGAAGGAGAGAAGAAAGCAGGAAAAGTGGGAGAGGCTATAGGGGGTAGGGAAAGAGGACATGATGGGGGAGGGGGAAATTAGATGCCCCCCTCAAGTCCTTGCAGGTTCCCACTTGTGTGTGTATATGGGTTGTTATGGGTGGCCTTCCCCAGTAATCTACACTTTACCCCCAGGAAACTGGGTACTCATTTTACCGACCTCGGAAGGATGGAAGGCTGAGTCAACCTTGAGTCAGCCACCTGAACCTGGCTTCCACCAGGATCAAACTCAGGTTGTGAGCAGAGCTTGGACTGCAGTACTGCAGCCTACCACTCTGCGCCATGGGGATCTTATGTATACACATATACATGCATACATGCATATATGTATATGTACATGTGTATGTGTGTGTCTTTATGTGTTTGTGTGTGTATATATATATTTTAAAGTAACACATTCACAATACTAAGAGGGGGAGGAACAGCATAGACACAAAAAATTAAAAAGACCGCCCCCCCCCCCCAAATTAAGAATTTCAGCACAGGAATTCTGACTTTCGCAAACCCTAAGATCAGACATTTCTACCCTAGCAAACTCTTGATTTGGACATTTTTTTAAAAAACATGCGGCATCTTTTTGTTTTGTTTTTCTCCTGAATAGTTAGCATGGGCCACACAGCCTGAGGGCAAGTGCTGTCTCTGTGATTTAAACAATGGCAGATTCTTAGCAGTTGAATCCCACAAGAAAGTCACTATCAGGTATTATGACTGAACTAACTGGTGGCAGCTCCTGCAAGGTCACAAGCCTGGCAAAGCACCATGGGATGTTTCAATGACACTACAGATGTACTCATCTGTAAATGATTCAGTCACTCTTTTGTACTGATAGCAAGAGGCTGGGTTGCTGCCAAGGATATTCTTTTTCAGAAGTACATCCACGTCTTTGTGTCTTTCCAGAATAGGGAAGCACGTGAAGCTACAGAGAGGAGATACAAACAGTTTACACATTTTGGAAAAGTCTTTAATTTCTCCATTTTCTTAAAAAACGATCAAAAGCAATGAACATGATCAAAAAAGGAAAATGATTTAGAAACATTTAAAATGCCCATAAAAATCATATATTGGACAATAAAAATGAGAGCATTTTTCAAACAATCCATCAGCCATTTAGAAGCCTTTTGGAACTGATATGTCATCAACTTTCTGTGGAAAGCCTGGAGAGACAGTGCTAACCTCACCTCCTGAGGGAAGGAATTCCATAATGGGGGGGGGGAGCACCTGACCCTCCCACAAGTCTTGCCAATCTTCTCTCAGCTAAAACAGATTCCTACAGCATGGCCTCAGTCATCAGTCTCAAAACTCATGTAGTTGTTATTGAAAGTATCATGGACCCAAGTCATTTAGGGCATTAAAGATCAAAAACAGTGCCTTCCTTGATTCATTTCAGCTCTGTTTGGTTGGAATCATCACTGGATTCCCAAATAGTAATAGCAGCAGCAGCAGCAGGAAGAAGAAGAAGAAGAAGAAGAAGAAGAAGAAGAAAAGTAGTAGTAGTAGTAGTAGTAGTAGTAGTAGTCTTGGTGTCATGTACTGCTGGTGTCAACCTGAATGCAAATCTCCACCCCTCTGTCACGGATCTGCTATTCAAATGCAGCTTTTTTAGTTGTTATAGAATATTTATGACTTTGGCCCAGTTCACACAGCCTTTGTAACCCATTCTGGTAGCTGGTTGCTAGTGAGTTTTTTTGTGCTATTTCAGACACAACCAGTTTGACTGCTGGTTGCTAACATATTTTGGCCCTTTCCACACTTACAGTTTAAACTGCAATTTATGAGCTTTCTCCCTGATCGCATTGGCTTTGGCATTGCATCTGTTCATTTCACACTGTTAGTGGCAGTTTCAATTTGGCACCTGGTGCTTCATTTCAGATCCGCTTCAAAGCCTCGGTTAAGTTTGGGCTTTTGGGGCTTCGCAGTGCATGTCACAGGTTTTTTTAAAAACTCTGAGCATGCGTAGTAACAGGGGGCTGGGAAGGCCAGCCACCTCGGCCTTGGAGACAGGCACCCACTGGCCCTGCTAGGCCACAGCCTGTGCCCCCCCAACAACAACATGCCAGCCTCTCAGCTCAGCCACAGGGCAGGGGCATGCTCCCCAATCGGGCCATGGTTCCCCTCCGCACCGCTGGCCCCCACACCCCGTCCCAGCCAAGGGGGCAGCAGGTTGGTGCACTTCCACTCCCCCGCGCAGCCTGGGAGGGCTGTGGGGGAAGGTGCACCATGCTGGACCAGCCCCCTGCTCTGCACAGCTGGGGAGGGCTGTGGAGCAGATGTGCACTCAGCCCTAGCTCAGCTAACGAGAGTTTGCCTGCAGAGAAAAGGAAAAGAAACCGGATCATCATATGGTTATGTTACAAAAACTGTGGAACTCACCAGCGTTGTTTCTCCAGTGGCAATTTATTGATAATAATTGGGACATTGACTGATTGTGAATACTGATATTAGGCATTGGTTAAATAATTGTCAGAGAGCTTGGAATATTATTAAGAGCTATATTATTGGGATTTTTTTGCACTTTGAACTTTCACTGCTTTCAGTGAGCGGGCGGGGGAGTCTCAGGGCATTTCTATCCTCTCTCTCTCTCTCTCTCTCTCTCTCTCTCTCTCGTCATACCAGCTCTTCTTTTTACTTTTGTTTCAGCCTCCCTCTCCTGCTGGTCTGGCTTCCTTGGGAGAAGTCCGATCAAAGTGTGTTGGGGGGGAGGGGGGGAGATCTCAGGGCTTTTGTGGAGGAGTTGGGGACAGATTGCTCAGGAAAGGAAGGCGAGAGAAGCCCAGGAGCTGAGAAAGGAAGGAAGGGGGATAGGGAGAGGAAGAGAAAATCCCCCCCCCCCCGATTCTGGGTGGCTGGAGAGGGAGAAAAGGCTGAAAGTTTCTTGCCTGCAGGCTCACTCCAGTGAGCTAATGGTTCTGGCTCCAGTGCTACTGTGCAGGTGAGATCCCCCAGCAGACCCATTAGATTTCTCTCTTCCTCTCACCCTTTCCCCCTCCCCCTCCCCGGTGCCCGCTGTTGTTGCTTTCTTGATTGCTGCCTGCCCAGCCACAAACGCTGCTGGCAGACAAGCCCCATCTCCTCTATCAGCCCAGGGAGGGCTGCGGAGCAGGAGAGCACCCGGCACAGCTGAGCTGACTCCCACTCAGCTTGGCAGCCTTATGACCCTTGGCTTGTTTTAATTTAAAAAATGGCGGAAAAGGAGTTCAGAGATCTGAGTTGGGTGGGAGGGGTTAATTCTGCACCGACCAATCAGCTCCCAGGGAAAAGGAGGGGCGAGAAGAGAAGCAAAAGTGTTCTCACTGACACTGATTGTGCCAGCCATGACTGGCCAGCAGATTTAAATTAAACTCGTGGTATGTCCTCAGGGAGAAAAATTGGGGATGCCCTGGACAAAGAACGGTGCTGCATCCCGTGATTACCTTGCTAGTATGAAACCCTTGCAAACATGGGACGTGAAACAGATACTGAGACAATTAAAAGACCAAGTGTGAAAGGGGCCTTTGTTAACTTTTTACACAAAGCCACTTGTGTCCCATTTGCAATGCAAGGTTGAGCAGGTTTTTTGGAAAACTCTTCTCTCATCCTCATCTATCCTGGGAGCTTCTGATTTGCTGCAGTTCACTGTTGGGAATTCTGTAGCATTTCCACCAGTAGTGTCGTTTTAATCTTCCTGCATATTTCCAGACTGTTCTCTCCCCCTCCCTTTTTTTTAAACACATAGTGATTTTCACTATAGTGCTACAGAGGTGAACACTAGTATCGCATGTATGATATTGTATCACCATATTAGTGCATTGACACCATGGTGCTTAAAGTTCAAACTGCATTTTTAAAAAACTGTGTGGCATTCCCAGAAAAAGTTGCATTGTTTGAAATGGCCACAGCAATTCACATATAGTTCACATACAGTTCATGAATGGATATAAATGCTGCTTGAAGCACCACCCCCACATCACAACACAGAGCCAGGGTAGCAATGTATAACAACTAGACATGGGCACAAACAGCAATATGAATGAAAAAAAACCACGAACAGCCCGTTCGTCTGTTCACAAATGGGCCGTTCGTGAGTCCCCATTCCAAATGAACATGTGGTTGTCGCAAGCCTTCACTGTTGCATTCAGCCGTTGTTCAGAAAGTCAGACACTCAGGCACCTTCAATCAATTCCCCTGGCAACGGCAAGGACTGAACTCTGTCTGAACTCTGTCTGGCTTTCCTTCTGGCTTTAACGCTTCAGCTTCCGGCAGACAGTCCAGTTTTTGCCACTCAGAAGAGAAATAGACAGCAAAGGGGTGGACCCATGGATCATACCTTTCCTGGGGTGCAATCTCTTTGAAACTTGGGGGGTCTTCAGAGGACAGTGAGTACTATGTCCCCTGCAAATTTGGTGGGTATTGGACATTGGAAAGGTCAGTTTTGTAAACCCTCAAAGTAGCTTCCAACAGGCAGTACAGTTTTTGCCACTGTGAAGAGAAAATGACAGCAAAGGGGGCTGCACCGGCTCTCCCGGTGCGAGAGGGAAGGAGCAGCCCCGCAGCGCCGGCTCTGCCTGCTGTCAGAGGGACAAGGAGACTCTCCTCGCCTCTCTGACAGCGGGCAGAAGCAGCCCCATGGCAGCACCGGCTCTGCCCGCTGTCAGAGGGACCAGGGGAGTCTCTCCTCATCCCTCTGACAGCAGGCAGAAGTGGCCCCGCAGCGGCAGCAGCTCTGCCCACTGTCAGAGGGACAAGGAGATTCTCCTTGTCTCTCTGACAGAGGGCAGAAGCAGCCCCGCAGCAGCACCGGCTCTTCCCGCTGTCAGAGGGACCAGGGGAGTCTCTCCTCATCCCTCTGACAGCAGGAAGAAGCAGCCCCATGGCAGCAGCGGCTCTTCCCGCTGTCAGAGGGACAAGGGGAGTCTTTCTTCATCTCTCTGACAGCGGGCAGAAGTGGCCCTGTGGCAGCACCTGCTCTGTCCACTGTCAGAGGGACGAGAAGATTCTCCTCGTCTCTGACAGAGGGCAGAAGCGGCCCCACAGTGGCACCAGCTCTGCCCGCTGTCAGAGGGACCAGGGGAATCTCTCCTTGTCCCTCTGACAGCGGGCAGAAGCGGCCCTGTGGCAGCGGCTCTGCCTGCTGTCAGAGGGACGAGGAGATTCTCCTTGTCTCTCTGACAGCAGGCAGAAGCAGCCGTGCGGCAGCACTGGCTCTACCCGTGGATGGAAACGAACAATGAACAGGGTGTTCAGAATTTTTTTCCTGTTCATGACCATGTCTAATAACAACTGGGTTAAGATGGAAAGATCGGTTTCATTTTCTCGGCCATGTCGGACGCTCCTCTCCGCAGGTCCGGGAGGAAGCGCCCGGGCAGCCTGACTGGGCGGCTGACCTGCGAAGGTTAGCCCCCAAGACTCCCAGTGAGGGTGTCAGGGTCTGGAGCGCGACGGGAAGAACCCCCCGAAGTCGATGTGGGGGTAAATTGCCTGTTTGCTCCTATGGAGGCCGGCAGACTTGAGCAGCACATTGCGTGCCGCCAGGCCATGGAGAATGGCAAAAAGCAGATTTAAGGTGAAAACCTGTAAGTAGCGAATCCCTTCTGTTACTACAAGTGTATGCAAAGGATTGGTGGGATTTGAAGATAAGAAGGCTCGGATTTCTTCCCCCTCACTGAGTTTTGAAACTTGGCTGGCGGATTCCCCCCCCCCCTAAGATGGCGACGAAAAAGCAGAGCCCCGCTATGGGCAAATCCATCTCGGCTGCTTTGCAGGGGAAAGGAGAGTCTCTTGAGGAGCTAGTAAAGCGGTCGGTTGTCGAAGCCATAAAGCCCTTTGTTGACAAGTTAAACGAAACTGATCAAAGGGTTGGCTTAATTGAGAGTGAAGTGAAAACCATTAAGGAAGCAGCGGTGGGGGCGGAAAAGTCTGCTCGGGAAAACGCAGCACTCATGAGGGCAACAAACAAAGAACTAAAGCTGTTGGAGAACCAATTGATCGGGTTGCAAGTGGATCGTGCTCAGACAATATTGCGTCTCCAGAATGTGAAGGAGGAGGAAAATGAGAATTTAAAAGATCTGGGGTCGGAACTTTTGGCGATACCCGCGAAGGCAACTAAAGAAGAGTTAAAAAGTGCCATTTTGGAAGTTCGTCGGGCTTCTTCAAAATATGCAACGAAGCGTCAGCTGCCTCGTGAGATTATTATTGACTTTTCATCTAAGAAGATTCGGGACACCATCCTATATAATTCATACAATGCGGACTTGGACTTTCTGGGCAATAAGGTTAAGATATTGAAGGACATTCCATTTTTAGCTCGGAAAAGAAAATTTAAATATAAAAGGTTTGCAGCTCTTCTGAGGAAACGTGAAATAAAATACAAATGGTTATTTCCGAAAGGTATTTGGTTTAGCTACAAAGATCAAGCTCACAAGATAACATAGGAAGATCAGCTAAGGGACTTTGTGCGTAAACATCAAGATTTCCAGCAAGAAGAAGAGGATTTCAAGCCTGAAGGGGGAGGGGAGGAGGGAACGAGCACAGTGACTGTAGCTGTTCAGAGAGAATTGCGACCGAGACCCAGAGGGGGCAAGAAGACCTAATCCTGATTGTAGTTTGTATTTTATAAAATCTACCAATCTAACAGCATTTTACAAAGTTCTAATGTTAAATAATTGCAGAATGAAGGGAATCATTACTTGTAGATGTAGTGTTTGTGTTGTTATGTGTTGTTTCTTCCCCTTCTCCCTGTTCCCACTTTTTCCTTTTTGTAGTACTAGTAATTAAAAAATAAATAAAAACTTTAAAAAAAAAGGAAATGTAAAAGGGCCCATAGTATCACTTTTTTCTTTCTTTTGCTATTTAGACCCTTGGCAAATTGACAAGTCTATCACATGGCTTTCCTTGGTGTCCTTCTTCTCCCTTTCAGTATCTGATCCTGTGATATACATTAGGGAAAAATCTTATGAGTCCAGCCACCCACATTTTTTCAGCTCACTCTTTATCATTAAGCAAGCATCACTTTACAATGAGATGCTGCTGCACTTGCCAAGTACTGGCAAGACACAGTGGCAAGAGCTCTGAGATTTCACATAGCAATTCTGGGAATCAGCAAAACGTTTATGTTATGTAATCAAAGGTGTGAAAGTCTATTTTGGCCAGAAAAAATGTAAAAAGAGAAATGAAAAGAATCCCTTTCAACTGTGGTGTTCCGGAACAGTGATATTGTTTAGTGTGTACATATCCTCCATGTGAAAGGACTGTAACTGCATGCAGGGGCTTTGCAGACCTATTGAGCTTACCCAGCACGGAGTGGTTTGTGCAGGGCAGCTGTGTTTAAAGTTCAGAAACTCAAGGCTCCCTTTGCCTATATAATCTGCTAATTCACCTCATGTTGATCCCAGTAGCAATTTTCATGGAAATAATGAGGATGTCTGAATAGGAAAATGACACAAATCAACAAGGGCCAGGAAGAGTTGGCTAACTGAAAAATAAATGGAAGAGAACTTCATAGAGATTTGGGGGGAACCCAGTCTGCTTTCTGAAGCAGTAAGAAGAGATTCAAATGTTAATTATTCACACTTTACATTTAGGCTGTGTAATTTACTTACATTTGAACATACCTTGGCTCAAACAGGAATTGCAGTGAGTGGAAACCAATCAGTACCCGAAATCAAGCAGGCTTGATTTGTATCAACTGACATTCCTCTGGTTATCATATGTGATTTGCTTATTTTCCTACCCCTTTTAAAAACCCCATCAACAGCTGTACAATCCAGCCCTGGTCTTCCTTCAACAGGGCAGTGATCATCTGCATTTGCACTTTTCTATAATTGTGCAATTCAAAGGAACAAAAATTTGCAAAAAATCCCTGGCTCTTAGGGCTGACCAGGGCCAAAATCAGGGGAATGAAGGGATAGGCACTCATCTTCAACTTAAGTAACAACTTAATCCTGGACTAGTTCCTCTAAGCTTGAATCACAGAATCCCTCTATTGTAAATATCAAGGGACAAGATGTTCTACAAACAACAGAGTAGGAAATGAACTACACATTGTGTGTGTGTACACGACCCATTTTAACATCTTTTAAAATTATTTGATAAGTGCAGTCACTAGGGCCATGATTTTTCAGAGGGAGATCAGATCAGGAGAAAGAGGTCTTCTTAACCTTTTTCCCTTAATCCATTTTCTTACTGAAAATTGCTCTAATTTTTTTAACAGCTTGGGGAAATGTATGAATACACTTAAGATTTCCTCAGCAGGAATAAAAGCAGTTTGGGGGAAGTGATTTTTAGCAGGAAACTGGACAAAGAAAGAGATATCCTGCTATACCAATCTCTCCCTTAAAATTTCAGCAGCTGCAGTGTAAAAGAAAAAATGTAAAAATATTTTTCAAGGATGATCCACTATAGATGCATTGCAGTAAGATGGGTGCAGGAAGAAAACAGATCTAAATGTGTTAAACACATTGGCCAACTAGCTCATTCATTCATTCATTGGCCGTCGTCACACGGGCATTTGTTCCGTTAAATTTACAGCATATAGCGTCCTACCTGTAATCGGAACAGTAACGTTTTTTTGGGTCACCTAACGGCTGTTCACGCTCCTAGCTGTTCACACGCAAGCGCACTGTTCCGTTCTCTCCTATGGGCACAGACGCGGCTCCTCCCCCTTTTTTAATTTTTTTATATTGCGTTTTATACCGCTATAACGGATTGATATAACGCAAGCATGCCGGTAGCCCAACCCAGAAAGGCACCGATAGGTCGACCTTTTTTCCCGCCTATGGCGTGTCCAGAACATTGGTTGACCCTTTTATTTTTCAAAATTTGAAATAACATAAATAGTCCTTTGCCCTCTGAAACCTCCCTGTCTGACGTGATCCCCATCGCTGAAGACTCTGCCATGGCTCCGAATCGAGAACTTCTTCTTCTGATGGCACAGATGGTTGTTTTCATGGTGCAGTGCACGCTCACACTGTGCCATGCACATCTGAGATCCCTGCAGCGGAGGAGAAGGGTGGCCTCCAGACTGTTCTCCTCTGCAAAACCTCCACTATCTACCATCACCAGTGGAAAGGGAAGAAGAAGACGGATCCGCGCATGTTGGCAATCCCTGGCCAGCATGCATGTGCCCAGAAGATTTTGGGCACGAGAGCGCAGTACTGATTGGTGGGAGAGAATTGTTCTGACCACCTGGGACGACGGGCAATGGCTGGAGGGCTTTCGCATGGACAGGGCAACCTTTAGGGACCTGGTTGGTGTCCTCCGCCGTCGACTTCAGCGTCAGGACACAAACATGAGGGAAGCCGTGTCACCGGAGAAGCGCGTGGCGGTGACCATTTGGTTTTTAGCAACGGGATCCTGTTACCGGGTGGTAAGCGACCAGTTTGGTTTGGGGGCATCCACGGTTGCAACCTCAGTTTTGGCCGTCTGCGCAGCAATGGAAGCAGAACTTCTGTCAAAGACCGTGTGCCTTGGATCGGAGTTCGGCAAGGTAGGTTCCCCCCCCCCTGTTATTTTCCACATTTCTAGTACTATGGCGATAATTAAAAAAGTTGGCAAAAGATTCTTGTGCCGTAAACTACTTTTTTCCCGAGGTTAAATTGTCATTTCCACATTTCTCTTGTACTTTTGCAAATTGAAAAAAAAGGGGTTGTCAGGTCGGGGATTGTCATTCTAGGGTCTAGATGCCCCTATACCAAACTGTCTTTTTCATTTCAGATAATGGATGGATTTGCAGCCATGGGATTCCCGCACTGCATAGGGGCAATTGACGGAACACACATTCCGATTAGTGCTCCTGATGGAAGCCCCGAGCAGTACAGCAACAGGAAAATTTTTTCATCAATGCTGCTGCAGGGAACAGTGGACCATACTGGGAGATTCTTGGATGTTGAAATCAGTTGGAGCGGCAAGAACCACGATGCTTTTGTTTTCAAAAATTCATGCATTTGTGCGGCCATGGACAATGGCAGTTTCGTCCCAGGGAACCCAACCTTGAACATTAATGGGGTTTCTGTGCCACCGCTTATTCTCTCAGACGGAGTCTACCCCATGCGCCCCTGGCTGATGAAGCCTTATGGGAAGCTGGCTGTGTCCAGCCGAGAGCAGAATTTTGATTGCTGCCTCTCTAGATGCAGAAATCAGGTCGAGAAAAGTTTTGGTCGATTGAAGGGTCGCTGGCAGTGTCTTCTTCAAAGACTGAAGGCCAGGGAGGAGAACCTGGTATCCATCATAACTGCTTGTGTGATACTTCACAATATTTGTGAGGAGCGTGGGCAGCATTGCCTTGGGGAACTGCGAGATCCATTGCCCGTCCTTCTGCATGATGAGGGGGTAGAGGTTCAGGGCAACAGCAAGACTTTGCTTGAAGGGGGAAAGAAGGTTAGAGATGTGCTGGCAGCATTCATGGAGTTGCAGACGATGCCCCGGTAGTGGTGATATCTCTGTTTTTTCCTAGACAGTAAAAATGTGTATGCTCTTGCTTCAGCACACCGGTAAATCTTTTAGCCTTGAAGTGTGTGTTTTTTCACTGGTTTCCATCTTGTCGGAAAATTTCTTCACGACTCATGTTAATAAATGTTGTGATGTGTTGTTGCACATGCTTGTTGCGTTGGTATGTATTCTCTGATGGAAGGGTGGGAAGGAGAACAGAAGCACCTTTGGTCGAGGATGTGATGGCCAAGGACGGAGAACGCTAGAAGCGGAAACTTTTCTCCTTTGGCACAAGGAAAGAAATTTCAAGTACATAAGAGTCATTTCTCGCTATCCTTTGTCCAGTGACACCTCTGCTGTTAAATACAAAAGAGGCATTCTTATGCAGCTTAACTTGGTGGGTGTGGTGTGTCTGGCAGTGTAAATATGGGTCTAGCACTGCTGACCAGGCTGGGATTTATATGAGGGAAGGGTGCTGGAGGAAGTCCCCAACCCGCCAAACTAAAGAATGTTCCCCCAGACTGTAAAAAGTGGCCACACTTGCCTGCAAAGTTTTAATAGTAGAATGGCAGAAGCAAGCCACAATGCTATGTCGTCATATAAAAAAAACACTGCTATGGTTTGGCATATGAGCGGTCTCCGCGAACTCTGGTTATGGCACATGGTGGCACCGAGTTCTGAGAATAGGAGCCCATTCCGTGCGCTGGCATAGAAGGCAATGACTATTTTCATGCACAGACAGCGTCAAGGGAAAATCCTCGGTTAGGAATAGATCTTTTTCGAGGGGGGCGTCCAATCCTCTGTGCGTCTATTAACAACTGTACCCAACACCCAACCCCCCCGGTGGGCACCGAAAGTGGCCCGCCACCTGTCTCCCCGTTCATGATTTTTAAAACATCAAGTCGAAATCACAAGATGACAATGTAAGGGGGAAAAAAGGAAAATTGTTCCCTGCAAGTGTCCGATGCGATTGTGTGCCTTCCGATTTAGAAAGTATCAGTAAGTGTTTTCATAAAAATATGTCTCAACTTAGTTTGCAAGATTTAGATCCCGTGACCTCTCCTTCCCGCTCAAGCGCCTACTGAGCATGCTCTGTGCAAACGTGTTTTTGGAGTCGTCATTGCGAGCCCAACAGCACTATGCCGCCTAGACGACGCGGAGCTTTCTGGAGCGATCAGGAGGTCGAGTGCCTGCTGAGCGTCGTCTCTGGAAGCGGAAAGGTGGATCAATTAATGAACAGCACCCACCTTCCCACGAGGGCCATATTTTTAAGCGTTGCAAGAAAACTTGCAGAAAGGGGGTACCGGAGGACCTCGACACAGTGCAGTTCCATGTTTAAAAGGGTGAAGGGGACATTTTATGACGCGATGAAGGCCTGGAAGGGGGTCCCCAGGCAAAGTGGCAGACCCCCTCACTTTAGAACAATGTTGCGTCTCTGGGATGCGGTGGGCAGGCCTTCGTGGTTGGAGAGGCGGCATGCCAGTAAGTCCAAAATGAAGCACTTGGATGGTGTGCAGGGATATTCTGAAATCAAAGTCTCCCAACGTTTTTGCAGACTTCGTCCTAAAATTCATAAGGGGGGGGGAGTTTTTCTTAGGTTCCTGCCCATTCATCCAAGCGGTGCTGGTGGTTTAAACATGGAGACATCATCTTCCCCTTCAGTAAAAAACCTTGGGTCACCACGCACAAGAGGGGAGCTGTTTGTAGTTATATTCACCCTTTGCAAAAATTGTCACATAACCATGCCCCCCCCCCCGATCTCCAGACAGAGGCCAGCTTGGACAGCCCTTTTCGCTGCTCCAGTGGTGTGAAAACCTTTCCCTTTCTGCAAGAAAGGCAACAATGTTGAACGTGCCAAATGCAGATCAACAATTGTATCCCCCATGTAAAAGACTGACTGTGCAATCCTATGGAGAGTGGCTCCAGTCTAAGGCCGTTAACTTCAACGGGCTTAGACTGGTGTAACTCTGCATAGGATTGCACTGTGAGTTAACCATTCCTTCTGGGCAGACAATGATGTCACTACTTAGATTTGTGCCGCCTTTGCTACCCCCTCCTCATAGTGTTAAATAGGGGTGTGCAAGGAAAAAACTTTCGGCTTTCTTGTTTCGGGATTACCCGAAACAAGATTCTCTACCGTTAAAGCCGAAAGCCGAAACAAGAATCTCTTTCGGGATTCGGGATTCGGCATTCTTTCGGCATTCTTTCGGCATTCTTTCGGGGGTTTTTTTTGGGAAAATGCCTCCGTCTTTCAGGACGCCTGGAGGAGGCATTTTCCCACCAAATAAGCCCAAAATTGGTGGGGACCTTCCTCTAACCCTTCTCTAACAACTACCCAAGTTTCAGACAGATTGGACTTTGGGGGGCCATGTTATGGCCCCCCAAAGCAGGTCCCCCCATCCTCCCCATAAGAAAGCAAAGGAGCAGCATATTGTTAGCATGCTGCTGCTCATCTTTCTTCATTATTTCCTATGGGGAAAAAATGAAGAGGCAGGCTTCCTTTGCCAGGGGTGGCATTTTGCATGCAAAATGCCCCCCAGCCCTCAGGGGCCCTTCTCCCACCCCTCCTCCCACCCCCCACCAAGGCTCAGCCTGCTCCCACTTGGGGGGGCCATTTCATGGCCTCCCCAAGTAGGTGCTCTAATCTCTACCACTGACAGCTGGGGGAGGCTTGTGTTGCCAGGGGTGGCATTTTGCATGCAAAATGCCCCCCAACCCTCTGGGGCCCTTCTCCCACCCCTCCTCCCACCCCCCACCAAGGCTCAGCCTGCTCCCACTTGGGGGGGGGGCATTTCATGGCCTCCCCAAGTAGGTGCTCTCAGCCCCTAAAGTCCACCCCTCACAGCCCCACACAAACCCAATTCCCCCCAGCTGCCACACACAGACCCAAATCCCCACATTAGCCCCTCACAGACCCAAATCCACCCCCAGCAGCCCCACACCCACCATAACCCCAGGAACAGGCTGGCCTGCCCTCCCCTTTTGGGAACCCCTAAACTCTCTTTCCCAGGGCAGTTCTGCACAGACAAGGGGTGCCACAATGGTGGCAGTGCCAAATCGTCCCTGGGAAAGAGCACCTGCCCTGGCACACAGACAACCACCCCCCTGACCCCCCCACCACCCGCAGAGAAGGCTGGCCAGCCTGCCCCATTGTTCCCTATGCTGGGAACCAACCTCCCATCAAAGAAGGGAACACAGACACACAATCATTAAGTTTAAAAAACCTTTATTTTCTCATTTTCAAATTACAAGTGGTCAACAAATCACAACATATTACACTTATTGTCCCTCACAGCACAACACAACACAATTAACTACACATCAGAGAATCTTAAAAACAATTTTTCTTTTGAAATGGACAAACAGTAAAGTTTTGAACATTACAACAGGTTACATAGTAAGCGGGCACAACAGGGCATGGAAACAGAAGCCCACACTAGATGATCATAATAACTACCAGCCTAATACAACTCTCCCTCCATAACATGACTTAATGGGGGGGAACCACTGCAACAAAATCCCCCCCCAACCCTCTGGGGCCCTTCTCCCACCCTTCCTCCCACCCCCCCACCAAGGCTCAGCCTGCTCCCACTTGGGGGGGCCATTTCATGGCCTCCCCAAGTGGGTGCTCTGCTCTCATCTCTACCACTGACAGCTGGGAGAGGCTTGTCTTGCCAGGGGTGGCATTTTGCATGCCAAATGCCACCCTTACCCTCAGGGGCCCTTCTCCCACCCTTCCCCCCACCCCCCACCACATGCATTCCTTGACAATCAAGAAATCTGGAGTTAAATATAATGTGCATGTAAGTCCCTCAAAGACAGAAGCAATATGGAGGTAATGACCCATTTGATTTCCACAACCTCAGACACAATTAGGGATCCGTTTCCCCTTGGTGGGGGATCCCCCACTCTCACCTATCACCCCGAAGGGGGAAAGTCAGTGAATGAGCCTTCAAGGTACGCTCCAGGGGCTGCTGCCGTGATGTCACTGATGTCATCTGGCTGCCCTGAGAGTATTCCTGTGCTTTGCAGTGGGCTGATTTGGGCCCTACAGGCCAAAGCAGGATCCCTTGTGGCCCAAATCTGCCTGCTGTGAATTGTGCGTGCTCCCCAGCCTTGTGTGATGATCACATCACTTCCTAGAACAGACATCATCATGCCAGAGCATTGCCATTAAATGATCATGCGTGTGTGAACATACCCTAAGTATCCTGTAGGCTTCAGTGATGGTATAGTAATGTTTTCACTCACATTATAGAGAGAGAGAGAGACAGAGAAGGGGGGGAGGCACTGAACCTAGATTATTTCTTCTATTTTACTGTCCCCTTCCAAAGCCAGGGTGGCATTGGCACAATGCCCCCCTCCCCCCGGCCAGAGCCTTAGTACCAGTATGCATTGACAGGCCCATGCATCATAGTCCTTTTTGAGACCCAGCCAAGTTGTGTGCCTTTTGGAGAAAAATGTTCAAGTTGCTGGTGGGGGTATGAACAATTTTTAGATATCCACTGTAGTGCAATGGCTAGAGAGTTGGTCTAGAATCTGGCAGACTCTGATTCTGTGCCTTGTAGGCTTGATGGATGTTCTTGGCTCAGCCTAAGTAAACAATTGTGTTGTGTTTTCCAGAGGCAGTCTAGGTGATTTTGGGGCCCTGGACAAATGTTCTGGACGGGGCCCCAGAACCAGTGCCGCCCCACCACTGGCTCCTTGCCAAGGCCAAGCAATTTGGTCACCTAGGCCCCAGATAGAGTGGGCAGGAGTGCGTTGTTTCCTTCCTCCCCCCCCTCCACCCCCTCATACAACTAAGAAGGCCATCGGTGGAGTCACTCCAATGTGAGGCATGGAGCAGCTGTCTATTGTTAGCCTGGTTGTGATGAGGGTGAAACAAATCAAGGGAGAACAGCAATGTGTAAACCACTCTAGGTTCCCATGGGGGAGAAAACCGGGGCATAAGATAAACCTTTAATTTGGTGGGGAGGGGGTATATACATTTTATGTGTATGTGTCTGTATGTTTTATGCATTCAAATCACTTGTGGTGTACTTTAGAATTATATTGAGCTCCACAGTATCCCAAAAACCTTGTCCATGTATTGCAAACCGAAGTCAATCTACCACATCTAGGGTATTCTTCTTTTCCCTACTGCCTTCAATTTTTCTTAGCATTATTGTCTTTTCTAGTGAACCTTGTCTTCTCATGATGTGACATAAGCACTATCATCAATTGATATCTTCAAGGGAGAAAGCAGGCCTGATTTGGTCTGGATGCCACTTACATGTCTTTTTCGGAGTCCATGGTACATGTAAATTAAAACTTTCTTCCCACTTCACAGTGTGAATGCTTTTTCCTCCTATGAGCTTTGTCTAAATTTTACTGTACTGATACTGCTCATTTGGCCAAAAGGCCTGCCCTTGATCAATGCCACATTAAATACTTCATAATAAAAATATGTTTTTACAACCATTTAAAAGTGTCTTTAAGTGCCATACGCTGATTTAAAAAAACCTAAGCTAAATGTTTGGGAACACAACCAGATATGTGAATGACTGAAATGCAGCCCAATCCCACTGCTACTTAAAATCCATTTTTGATGGAGGTCTGGATTGTCTTACAGTGGTGTAATTGGGCTTGGAATCAGGAACCTGGAAGTGTTCCATGGGGGCTACAACTTTCATGCCAAGGCTAAGAGGGTGGGAACGGGATCTCTCTGGGGTGGCAAACTCTGGCCTTGGAAGTTACTGGCAATTTGGGGGTGGGACTTGTGGAAAGGAAAATCTGAGTAGGGATCTCCCCCAGAATCCATGGTCCGCATTTGCCCTCTAAAGAGATTGCCCTTGGAAGCAGCCAGTTTCTCTGTAGGGAACTACTCTCTCTAACCTGAACTCAAGCCCAACCAGGAGTTTGGCAGCCCTAGGAAAATTTCAGAAAAAGATGGCAAAGGAGGGCCAGCAACTGATAGAGGCATGGAAGCCCACACCAGGACAGTAGCAGGGGCCTACTTGGGCACAAGGGACGACCAGTGCTCTCATCCCCCATAGTCCACTCCTTACAGCCCCACACAAACCCAGTTCCCCCACCCCAGCTGCCACACACAGACCCAAATCCTCCACTCAGCCCCTCTCAGAACCAAAACCACCCTCAGCTGCCCCACACCGAGTACCCCAGGAACAGGCTGGCCAGCCTGCCCCATTGTTCCCTATGCTGGGAACCAACCTCCCATCAAAGAAGGGAACACAGACACACAATCATTAAGTTTAAAAAACCTTTATTTTCTCATTTTCAAATTACAAGTGGTCAACAAATCACAACATATTACACTTATTGTCCCTCATAGCACAACACAACACAATTAACTACACATCAGAGAATCTTAAACACAATTTTTCTTTTGAAATGGACAAACAGTAAAGTTTTGAACATTACAACAGGTTACATAGTGAGCGGGCACAACAGGGCATGGAAACAGAAGATGATCATAACTACCAGCCTAATACAACTCTCCCTCCATAAAACGACTTAATGGGGGGGAACCACTGCAACAGGGTCCAGCAGAACCTATGTCATTTCCTGTGGCTGTGCTTTCAGTTCAGACACACAAAGCTGAACTGGGCACTTCCAAGGCACTGGACAATGGTATTTCTGGAGCAGTTCTGCAGAGGTCTCCCCCCACCCCCACACCAGCCTCAGAATTTACCTGGGAACATCTGTGAGAGATCATCATTGGCCGGTGCCCATCCACCACTCTTCCCGCATCCCCCAACCATGCAAACCCAACATTAACATCAAAATTTTTTTTTTTTAAACATGAACATTCAATCAACTTTTAAAAAACATAATCACAACATTTTTTTTTGGTTTTTTTTCCTTTTTTTTACATGAACAGAACATCAACTTTTAAAAAACATAATCACAACATTTTTTTTGGTTTTTTTTCCTTTTTTTTACATGAACAGAACATCAACTTTTAAAAAACATAATCACAACATTTTTTTTTGGTTTTTTTCCTTTTTTTTACATGAACAGAACATCAACTTTCAAAAAACAGTACAACAATTCTTCTACAATTTTTTTTTACAAGGATTTCATCTGATAAAAACACCTAAGCAATCCCTATCTGACCTGTTTCTCCCTCCAGTAGCAATCCATGTTTCTGGGGCATTATTTTTCATAATAAATTTGGTCCCACAGGGTATGTCTCAGTGATGGGAGATGTTTTGAATACCCTGGGGGGGGGGGCTTTCAAATTGCTGGGTGTTTTCCCTTTGCCACTGGTTCCTAACCACCCTCCCTCTACTGGCCGGTTTTAACTGTATATACAGGGTTTTATACAGGGGAGAGCGCGATTCCAAAGGATTGGACTCATAGAGGATGCAGGCCACAAGTTGGGCTCACCTCAGTCACTCTGGAAGTCCAGTCCTGAGAAATCGAAGAGGCGAGAGTTGACCTTCAGGAAGGTCAACTGCTCGACTCTCCATGGGAGAAGGCGAGTGCGATGTGGGCCGACAATGTCGCCCGCATGTGAAAAGACGCGCTCGCTCTCCACGCTCGTCGGAGGGCATGAGAGCAGCCGCTGCGCCTCGAGGGAGAGGTCCGGCCAGACCGACTCCTTCCTGGCCCAGTAGCTGAGCGGATCGGTGGAGAGCGACTCGCAGGGCTCCGCGAGGTAGTCCCTGACCATCGCCTCCGCCGGATCCTCTCTCACGGTCCTCACGACCCCAGAGGGGACGAGGGCCCACCGGAGCATCTCCATCTCCATCGGCACTCCGGTGGTGGCCTCGGGGGGGGCCTGCGCAGAGGGGGCGTCAGAGGGACCCGCACGGCAGGGCCCCTCTTGCGTCCCCCCTGTCGACAGGCGTCCCCTCTTGGCCTGCCTGCGCCTCACCCAAGAGCAGAGGCCGTCTCTGGCTTGGGTGAGGTTCCCGTCCCGCTCGGTGAAAGTGCCCTTTATGCGCGGGTCACACATGGTCGCCAACATGTATGACTCTTCCTTAGTGAGAGGAGTTAGCCTGGCAGCTATGCCCTGCTGCAGCCTTCTCACTAATGCGCGCACCGCTGGAACAAGGTCAGCACGGGGCGCGACCCGGTCTGCAAGGGTGGCCAGATTCCTCTGGAGCGTGTGCACCAGGGGAATGACCAGACCGAGGGTCGCCGTGTCTGACGAGACCGCCACAGTGAAGTCCTTGAAGGGCTTCAGGACCTCCACTGTCTGGGTGATGGTGAGCCAATCCTCCCGGCTGAACTCACCCACCTGACTCGCACCGCGGTTCTCGGAGAGCCACGCGTGGAGTGCGGCCTGCTGCTCCACCAAGCGCTCAAGCATGGCGCAGGTGGAGTTCCAGCGAGTGCTGACGTCAGTGATCAGAGCGTGCTCTGGCACACCTGTCCTGACCTGTGTCTGGCGCAGTTCGTGCGTGGCCTTCACGCTGCGCGAGAAGTGACCCGTGAGCCTCCGACATTTCTGGACAAGTAACTGGAGTTCACGGGTCCGGGTATCCACGGGTTCCTTCGAGGAGCCCAACCCCAGCGCATCTCTCACCACTAGGTGAAGCTTGTGAGCGGCACAGTAGACGCTCTCTCGGCTCACTAGATGCGCCGCTGCCCTCATGTTCTTGCCACCGTCCGTCACCATGCATCCCACGGTGGCGGGTCCCTGGCCTATCCACTCGTCCAACTGTCTCCTTAAGGTGGCAGCGATGTTCTCCGCCGTGTGGGACACGTCGAGCACCTCGGCGTGAAGCAAGGCCTTGCAGTAGCCGGCCTGGCGGTCTCGCATCCTTCCCTGTCTAGCTGTGCTAGGCACCTCCCCCCGGCCCCCACCCAGAACCGACTCGGGTTCCCACCAGTGAGCAGTAAGCGAGAGGTACGCTTGCTGCACACTTGGGCAGGTCTAGATGTCCGATGTGAAGTGCACAGTTCTCCCGGCAACCCGGGACAGCTGTGCCTTCACATGATCCCTGGCAGCCCTGTAAAACGAGGGCACCACCGATCTGCTCAACGACGTGCGAGCAGGGACGGCGTACCAAGGAAAGCAATCTTGGAGCAGCCCTGAGAAGCCGAAGTCTTCAACTACGGAATACGGTTGCCCATCCACTGCTATCATGTTGACGATGTGGCGCGTGATGCGCCTGCTCGCCCTCCGGATCCCCTCTCTGGGCACACTAGCGCCCTGCATACCAAGCATCTCCGGGAGAGAGGCTTGGCGTCCCTTTCCTGCAGGTACCCTTGGGGGGAGAGCACCAGAGGAGCCTGCCTCCTTCTGGCTAGCTGGCGGCCGTGCGGCGCCACTCGAACCCTCCTCCCGAAGAAGCACCGCCTGGTGGTGCCTCTTCATATGGTACCTCATCCCAGACGTGGAGAGATGCCACACATCTTTGCCACGGCTGACGCGCTGCCTACAATGCAGGCACAGGGCTGCTCGGGGATCCTCCGCTGCCTGGAAGTGCTTCCAGATTTCGGAGGAAAAGGGCATCCCACGCTTCCCAGGAGAAGCGCTTTCGGGATCACCCTGCGGCACCTCCTGTGAGGTGCTCTGGCCGGACACACCGTGTCCCACTCTCGGCCGGGCAGGTGGGGATGGACGAGGCTGAAGGGGCAGAGATGTGGGCTCTTCCACCACAGTCTCTGCCTCTTCCTCCCGCGTCCTCTCCTCCTGCACAGCCGCGAGAGGCCTGCTGCTGGCCTCAGAGGAAACTGGGGTGGACCGCCCCAGGGGGGGTCTCACGGGCAGTTCCTCCAACATCCTCCGGGTTCCTGGGGTGAGCGGGAGCGCAGGGAAAGTCATGTGCTCCGCGCCCATCCCAGGAGACACCACATGCTGCCCCTCCTCCAGCAGCTGGCTCGCAACCACTGGAGGAGGAGGAGCCTCAGCAGCAGGCCCCCGCCCAGTGCCAGCCCCTGCCTCACGCACCCGGGTTGGGGGTGGCCCTCCAGCAGCTGCCTCAGGAAAGAGAGTCTTGCGAACCCTCTTCCTGTCACCAGAAGCCAGGCTGGTGAACGGCAGCAGCGCAGGGGAGCGCCTCCTCCGCTCAGATGGAGGGGCTGCCGCAGCAGTCCCCCTCCCCCTCCCCTCCTCCCCTCTAGATTTCTCCCTAGCCTTTCCCCCGGGGCCCCTCTCTGCTTTCCTCTCCGACATACTTTCCCCTCCCAAATTCAACCCTAACTAATCAGAAAAGATTTAGAAAACAAAGGTCAACTTTGTTTTCAAGACCTAACTAACCTGCTCTAAATCTGTGCTTCTAGTGGCTCTGTGACTTGGAGATGAACAATCAAGTGCCTTTTTAAGCAACCCTATTTATGTCAGGGAACCTGAGCCTGCCAATCAGCTGAATTCCTCTGGAATTGAGCTGGCCCTAAACCCCAATAACAGGTGACAAAGCCTTAAACACTCACACACTAGTATGCCCGGGCCGGCCTGGCACCACCACGGGTGCCAGAGATGGGCAGTGGAACCCTAGTTATGGGGGCACTAATGGGAAGCCTATTGACAGCTATTACAAATTTTTATATATATATATATATATATAGAATTCAAACCTAACACTCACTCACTAATGCTTTCCCTGCTGAGTCCCTATTTAGTTTTTTAAAAAAAACTAGGCTCGGTTTCCCTAATAATTATGTTGAGGGCAATTATCCACTGATCACCTACCAACTGGCCTACCTACCTAAGAGACACTATTTAGCGGGACCGATGTATCTGTGGTATGTCGGTGTGGGGTGTGGATGTGGTGTTTTGAAGATGAGCCTCCCCCCTCCCAAGCTAGCAAGAACCCACCCCCAAGGCCACCCAAATGTGAACCCGGACTCGCTCACAGTAACACCAGTCCTGCAGTCCAGCGATGTTCAGGCGGTCTTGCAGCTGGTCCTCCTCTCCTCCACGATGCTGTCAAGAAAATTGGAAATGTTAGCAGAGTCAACACCACACGCCGCACACGCAACCCCCAAAATTCAAGGCCCCATTGCACAAGCCAAGTCAGCCCCCCCCCCCTTAAAGGCTAGGGCCAACCAGCAGCAAAACAAAACACATCCACCCAGCAGAGCTTCTGGCCTGTGCAGGCCAAAAGCTGGCACACTCATTTTTTAGTCCTGTGAAACAGTAGTTCAAGCCCACCCCACACTCAAACTTGAAAAATGAAACATGAAAGAAAGCAGGCACTGCGATCAATGCTGGCCCCCCTAACCCCCAAACAATATCCTCTTGCCCAACCAGAAAAGGCCCCCCCCAGCCCAAGCCATAAAGACAGAGCCAAAGCATATGCTCGCAGGTAGGCACAGCAGCAGACATAAGCTCAAAAACCAAATTTAACAACAACCCTACCAGTCTACCAGTGCAGATGTCCAGCAATGTTGATCCTCCACGCAGAGATCTGCAGGCCGATGTCCACCATGTGCAGTCCAGTCCAGAAGAGGTCCACCAACGATAAACAACCTGAATGTGAAGCAAAACAGTGAGTGCCAGGCCAGCAAACGGGAAGGGTTACCAAAGCCGGAGCAGCAGGCCTGTGTGTGGGCCGAAGGCTGGCACAGTTGATCAGGACGGAGCCTGTTGGGAATCCTTGCAAGCAGGGGACCAGACACAGAAAAGCAAGCCACACCATTCCAGATTGTGGAGCACAACTGTGAGTGCCAGGCCAGCAACCAAAAAGGGTTACCTTGGCCAAAGCAGCATACCTGTGTGTGGCCCACAGGCTGGCACAGTTGATCAGGACGGAGCCTGTTGGGAATCCTTGCAAGCAGGGGACCAGACACAGAAAAGCAAGCCACACCATTCCAGATTGTGAAGCGCAACTGTGAGAGCCAGCCAGAAGAAAGGCTTCTGGCCTGTGTAGGCCCAAAGCTGGCACACTCTTGTTTTGATCTTAAAACAGTGGATCAAGCTTAAAGAAGGCAAGCACAACAACCAATGCTGAAACCCCCCCCCCCCCACCATCAAACATTGTCTGCCCAACCTGTCCCCCAGGCCATACCTGTGTGTGGCCCACAGGCTGGCACAGTTGATCAGGACGGAGCCTGTTGGGAATCCTTGCAAGCAGGGGACCAGACACAGAAAGGCAAGCCACACCATTCCAGATTGTGGAGCACAACTGTGAGAGCCAGCCAGAAGAAAGGCTTCTGGCCTGTGTAGGCCCAAAGCTGGCACACTCTTGTTTTGATCTTAAAACAGTGGATCAAGCTTAAAGAAGGCAAGCACAACAACCAATGCTGAAACCCCCCCCCCACCATCAAACATTGTCTGCCCAACCTGTCCCCCAGGCCATACCTGTGTGTGGCCCACAGGCTGGCACAGTTGATCAGGACGGAGCCTGTTGTGAATCCTTGCAAGCAGGGGACCAGACACAGAAAAGCAAGCCACACCATTCCAGATTGTGGAGCACAACTGTGAGAGCCAGCCAGAAGAAAGGCTTCTGGCCTGTGTAGGCCCAAAGCTGGCACACTCTTGTTTTGATCTTAAAACAGTGGATCAAGCTTAAAGAAGGCAAGCACAACAACCAATGCTGAAACCCCCCCCCCCCCCACCATCAAACATTGTCTGCCCAACCTGTCCCCCAGGCCATACCTGTGTGTGGCCCACAGGCTGGCACAGTTGATCAGGACGGAGCCTGTTGGGAATCCTTGCAAGCAGGGGACCAGACACAGAAAAGCAAGCCACACCATTCCAGATTGTGAAGCACAACTGTGAGAGCCAGCCAGAAGAAAGGCTTCTGGCCTGTGTAGGCCCAAAGCTGGCACACTCTTGTTTTAATCTTAAAACAGTGGATCAAGCTTAAAGAAGGCAAGCACAACAACCAATGCTGAAACCCCCCCCCCCAACATCAAACATTGTCTGCCCAACCTGTCCCCCAGGCCATACCTGTGTGTGGCCCACAGGCTGGCACAGTTGATCAGGACGGAGCCTGTTGGGAATCCTTGCAAGCAGGGGACCAGACACAGAAAAACAAGCCACACCATTCCAGATTGTGAAGCACAACTGTGAGTGCCAGGCCAGCAACCAAAAAGGGTTACCTTGGCCAAAGCAGCATACCTGTGTGTGGCCCACAGGCTGGCACAGTTGATCAGGATGGAGCCTGTTGGGAATCCTTGCAAGCAGGGGACCAGACACAGAAAAACAAGCCACACCATTCCAGATTGTGAAGCACAACTGTGAGTGCCAGGCCAGCAACCAAAAAGGGTTACCTTGGCCAAAGCAGCATACCTGTGTGTGGCCCACAGGCTGGCACAGTTGATCAGGATGGAGCCTGTTGGGAATCCTTGCAAGCAGGGGACCAGACACAGAAAAACAAGCCACACCATTCCAGATTGTGAAACATAACTGTGAGAGCCAGCCAGAAGAAAGGCTTCTGGCCTGTGTAGGCCCAAAGCTGGCACACTCTTGTTTTAATCTTAAAACAGTAGATCAAGCTTAAAGAAGGCAAGCACAACAACCAATGCTGAACCCCCCCACCCACCCACCATCAAACATTGTCTGCCCAACCTGTCCCCCAGGCCATGCCAAGAATAAACTGCAACACCTTTTTGCAGAGGCAGGCCACAGCAGCACATTGCCCAGCATCAAAAAAATTTACAAAAATTTTAAAAAGGCCTACCAGGTCTCCTCTCAGGACGTCCAGCACAGATGATCCTCCAGGCAGATGTCCTCCAGATGCAGTCTCTCTCCTCCTCTCTCAGGCAGCAGCAGCAACAGAAGTGTTCCAGACCAGTCTTGCTCCAAATTTAAACCCCCTGCTGCAGCCTCAGCCAAAGATTTAAATCTATTGGCTGGCATGAAAATACAGCAGAGGGATTGGTGACTCCTAAAGTCCCCCCTCCCCTGCCTTTCCCCACCCACACTCCAAGAGCCACCCTCCTCCTGCTCCCCCTCCCCTACCTGTTAGTTTTGGCGGGAATCTCTGCTGCTTTGCAAATGCAAAGTGCAATGCAATGCTTGCACCTTGCATTTGCAAGGCAAAGCAGGATTCCCTATCCTCCTTTGCAAGAGGGGTGGGGGGTGACAGAAGGAGTGAGTGATTCACTCCTTCTCCCCCCCTCCCCTCTTCTAAGAGCCTGCAGGAAGCCTTTGCTTCCAGCAGGATTTTGCTAGCCGCTTGCTAAGGCAAACGGCTAGCAAAAACAAAATGGCGATTCTCGAATGCCGAAAGAATGCCGAAAGAATCCCGAAATGTTTCGGGTTTTTCTTTCGGCAATCCCGAAACGTTTCGGCATTCCCCGAAACGTTTCGGGATTCCTGAAGAATGCCGAAACACTTTTGTTTCGGCATTCTTTCGGCATTCTGAATGCCGAAACGCACATCCCTAGTGTTAAACCCTGAGCTTTAGGTGAGCGCCCCCCCCCTCACATCAAGAATTTCATTAAGTCAGTAAAGAGAGATTTCGATTAACGACGCCTCACAGCATCAACTTATCAGTGCTCAACTCTTATTTCAGCCATGCAAAGGGGAAGAGAGGCCCTGGAGGCAGCGGAAGAATTGCCACAGAGCGCAGATGAAGGGATACAAGTTGGTGAAGGTGTGGAGCAAGCAGAGGAGGTTGACCATGGTGAGTCCGGGGAAGGTCCCCAAGGTAAAATTTTATTAAAACTGAAAAAAAAATTAATTAAACAGCATGAACAGCTATGTGGTCCCCATGTGACAACCACTTCTCATGGCAGTTCACGTGTTTTCAAATCTGCACTGTGTAGAGCAGCTATTTTTTTTTACTAGCATGAAAGGGTTTCAGGGTTTAACCTAAGTGTCTGGCCATGAGTAGGAAGAATATGATTTCTTGTTTTTCTACAACTACAGTCTCTGCTACGAAAATTATGCCGTCATCCCACGTGGCGAAGAGACATTTCAACTATCAGTAAACATGTGAAACTTTGTCATTTTTTCACCGTTAGAATTCATAAAAGCAATGTGTCCCGATGGGGGTACCTCGTTCTCTTTAAGATGTAAAGATCTTTTGCATTTGCACCTTTGAAAGTTCCACAACAATCTGTTCTTTGGCTTGAGAAGGCACCCATTACATACCAAATCATAAATATTTCCATTCCTTTGTCAGGAATGGTTGGAGAGGAAGATCATGGTGCAGAGGAAGGTGGACATGGGGCCTCAAACAGTGGACAATCCACCCGCCGCCCTTCCCCATCAGACTCCAGTTTGGAGAACATATATACAGCACTCCGCTCTATGGAAGGGCGTTTATTTTCCTCCAGTAGGTATCACCCCACTTCCTTGATCGAACCCCTCCCATTATCTCCTCTGGATTGTTTTTTTTCTCATCCATGTTTGCTTCGTTTGTTTCTCAGTAAACAGAATTCAGGACCAGGTCAATGCGTTGGAGGCTAGATTCAGGAGACGTGGCCGCTGGCTGCAGCTCATGGAGCGTCAACGACAGGAGCAGCGTGCGGCCAATGCCACCCCATGAGCGCACACAGCTAAAATAAGCCTTTTACAAATTGTAAATAGTTTTTTCAAGACACAATGTTTTTTGACTCTTGTTCGTTTCTGCACCTTTTGGAAAAATTGGCCCGCCTCAAACATAGAATTATATCACACTTTGGTTTCTGTCCTAGTTATGTTCGGTGGGCAATGCCACCCTGGCACCAGACAAAAAAAAAAGCCATTTTCAAATTGTAAATAGTTATTTTATTTTCAATGTTTGCTGAATGTTATCTGCTTCTTCTCCTATAAAAAATTTTTCTTCACCAAATATAGGATTGTTATTTCACACAGAGATTACTGTCTGTCTTATTAGGTTTGGGGGGGGGGAATTGAGAAAAGTGAAAAACCGGTTTGTTAAGGAACAATAATTATAAACACTCCACCCCCTCACTTAACTGAGGTGTCAAGATAGATCACTGATCATTTATAGTGTTAATCTGTCCCTAGACCTCCCAACACATGATCTCTTAGTTGAAACTCTTCTATTTTCCTCTCCATTGCTTACGGGTTGGCCATCGGGCATGACAGCCACCCCTTGAGCCACTTGAGACTGCTGCCGCATGATGGCCTCTCCCAATGTCTGTAGTGTTCCCACAGCAGCATGCATGACATCAATGTTCTGTGACCAGGACTCCTGGAACATCCGGCGTTCCTGACGTGTCTCCTCCAAGAATAGAAGTTGTCTGCTGCTTTCCTCCTCACGCCACTTTCTCATCTCCAGCTGCTCCTTCTGACGCAGTGCCATCTCCTCTCAGTGTTCCTCGGACGCCTGAGACAGGAACTTGTCGGCAGCATCATTGATCGCATGGGTGCGCCTTCTACGACCACGGATGTTTGCCAGTTGTGTTCCTGGAGAGAGTGCCTCTGCAGGAACAGGAGGAGAAGACTTGTCTCGGGCTGTGAAGAAGTGGCAATATCAGGTGACAGTTAGAAAAATAACACAAAACATGCTAAGAATGACACATCCATTTGACACTTTTGCTCCCTGTAAGCTCCAATTGAATAACTTATAAAGGGACATTAAGTGAGCACATGCCATTCTCAAGATAGAACACACTTCTTAAATCAGAGGTTGATGGTTACATCCATGTTAGTGCACCTCCATGTCCATGATATTTCATGTTGAGGTAAAGCCCCTTTAGGAAATTTTTTTTAAGCGATACAAAACTTTGAGTGACAATGTTCGAGGATCCGTCACCACATTTTTAACAGTACATAATGAATTAAAAATCACAGAGAGATAGTGCAATCAACAGATAGATCTAATAAAACTTACCAGTTGATTCTGGCTGCTGACAGGGTGGGTTGTTCTCCTTTCCACAGCACGGATCACTAATTAAGCTGTTGTGCTCCTCAACGTCTGCAGACAGAAATTAAATGACATGTTAATTGTGTGTTTCTTGGAACCAACCAAGCAAAAATTTTGTCCCTATAAGGGAGCATGTCCCACATGATGAGGTGAAATTAGGCTTGAACATGGATCCATTAGTCCATGATTCATCAGCAGTATATTGCGTAAGCCATCCTGATGGCTGATTACAGGACCATAACTTGTAAAGATTGCTGCCCCAATATACCATGGTGGCCGTTCTCCATTTCCGGGGATTCATTTTTCCCATGAAAGATTATGAAATGTCTGAAGAGAATCATGTTGATGCCAGTGATCTTCGAGACACTCTGCTCATGCGGCAGTGTTTGTCTAAGCATCACAAATGGTTAACAGAATCACTTAAATTGTGCAGTACAAAGGACCAGTTTGAAGAATAAGTTCTATTCCAATTCACAAACCTTCTTCCAGAAGACCGTCCGGTGTGGAATCCATATCAGCCTCACAGTAACTGATGTCATCAATGGCGTCAACAATATCTGCAGAAGTAAGAGACAGTTGTGAGCAAAGAACGCCACCTCAGCAATGAAGCTTTATATTTAGTTGTGAAAAAATCACTATGTCATCCTGTTGTTTTGGCCGTAGAAGTGCCTCTTTTCAAACATGAAACAAGACAATACTCATGTTCAACTGTGTGACTTCAGGGTGACACCGTTGAGTGGCCATTTGTGAGAAAAATCTACAGTTTAGTTGCAGAAATGATAACTCACCACACCGACGTGGCAATCCTAAGGATAGGTGTTCCCTTCCCCCAGTCAAGTAAACCATAGCACACGTGCACAAACCACTATGGCCCAACCATGGACAGGCTGTATTTTGATCTTACCGGAGTGGCAAGGCGAGGAAATCCTTAGGTCGACTGCATTCACAGCAACCAGGTCATGCGAAAACAACTCCTCCGATCCCACCTGAAGCTCCACTGGTTCATTGCGCACTTGACCCACCACCTGAAGCACCATACTTCGTGCCAGGCGCTTTGGGTGCACACTTGCATCGCCTCTAAGTATACTCTCGAGCTCCCTGTAGTAGGGGCAGGTGATAGGCGCATTGCCCGACCTGCCATTGTGTGCTACCACCTTTTTATACTCCAACCGCATAGTCTTGGTCTTAGATCTGAATTCAAGAGCCGATCTTCTGTGGCCCCTGGAAGCCATCTGCTCTGCAATTTTGACAAAATAATCAAGGTTTCTGTGAGTGTTTCTAAGTGCCTCTTGGATCTTCTCCTCTCCCCAGAAGTGAAGAAGGTCCATGATTTCTCTATGTCTCCATGCAAGCCCCCTCTTAAGGCCAATCTCACCCATGCACGCCATCCTGTAAAGCAACAGAAATACCATAATACAATTCTATTAACATGGTTTCATTTCGAGAAGAGTGGGAAGTTGATTGTCTCCAGAGTTCTTGGTGTGTGGGACGCAGTCGTCTGTGGCGATCCATGGTTTGGTTTTCTGAGCCGGATGTCTCTGTCACGGCTGTACACAACTATTCAGAAACATGTCGTGCACATGTCGTATATGCCTAATTATAGATGTTATTTAAATTTCCATGAGCAGCGCTACCTTGCTTTAAAGGGGGAGGGGTCACTCTTCCCACCTCTTCTCGAGACCACACTGTAATACTTTCCACAAGGGCACCTGTTATTTGGTCCATTCTTGCTGTGTGACATTGGTTCGCATTGTTCCTCAGTTGGGGCTTTTTTAAAGAGGACCGAAAAAAAAGAGCATTTTCTGTAAAGATTTCATCATAGTGCTTTATCAACTGGGTTATACTATGTTAGGTCCTGATATGGATGTCCCTTGATTGCACTATTCAAACAATTGTTGGGGGAAAAAACAGGTAGGTTTGGGTCGTTATGTGTTTGGGGTTATTCTATCTAAGGTAAAGGTTGCCCGGAGAGGCAGTGGAATACCAACTCTGAACATCTCTTCACTTGAAAACTATATGGGATTCATGACTCCTCTCATGAAAAAATATTTGTATTTCCTTTTTTAAAAAAGGGTAAAGGGGTAGTGAGTTCCTCTCCATGTCTGTTGGGAACACAACCATCATGAATCATAAACCCCAGTTCTTCCTCCACAATGAAAGAATCTGCTTATCTCTGTGCAGTGAGAAATGTTACGTGAAGCCTTTTTTTTTCCAAAAAGAAACACAACACAAGTCTTCTAGCCTGTGGGAAATTAGTTTCATTGGAAAAAAAGGTCTGTTTACTTGTTTCAATTTTGTATAATTGGTTAAAGGATATTAAGGCAGGGTGGAGGTCGAGGCCAAAAATAATGGCTACTAGAGAGCAGATCTGCCATCCCCTTGCAAATTCCCAAAAGAAGGGAATTTAATCCCTCGAATACTCACCTTTCACTCTTGTCTCTGCTTCCAAATCTACTGGTTTTAAATGAACAATATGATAACCGTGTGCACACGAACAGTTTTTTTCTGTTGGATGCTGCTGCGGTCTTCCACTCCAAAGCTCCTATTGGCAACGCAAGAGTGAAAGTGGAAGTCTGCTCTAACGTTTGCAGTGTTTCAAACTTTCCCGCGCAAAAAAAAAAGGGAGCGTTTTATCATATCGTTAGGTGAAAAACACTCCCAAAATTGCAGGAAAGGGCCAACTTTAGTGAGGTGTGGTTTTGGAAAATGAGGAACAGTACTGTGATTGCAATTCAGTCGCTTTTTCTTGTTTTCTGCAGAGAATTTTTAGGGTTTTATGTCGTTATGACGACATAAGGACATAAAAAAAAGGGGCGTCGCGGGAGAAATGGATTCTGGCATTGAGGAAATAAAGAAGGGGTGGGTCTATGGCGTGGCGAGGCGAAAGACATCGATGTCAGGCGTTCACACTGAGCCGCAAAATAACGCAAACTTTGGGAAAAAACCTGAAATGAGGAAATCGCTTCAAGGTGGGTTTTTGCCGGGAAATTGCGCCATTTTTGCGCCTTTTTAGCGTTAAATAAAAGCCCATGTGACGACGGCCATTCATTCATTCATTCATATTCTGCCTTTCTACCCAAATAGAGTTCCCAAATAGGGTTCCCATAAGGAAAGCTAGATTATATTTAGAAGAGGGTGGAGTGAAAATTGGCAGAAGGAACATTAACAGTTTGAGATATGCTGATGACAACATTACTGGCAGAAAATAGTGAAGACTTGAATGAACTACTGATGAAGGTTAAAGGAGAAGGCACCAAAGCAGAATTATCACTGAACATCAAGAAGACAAAAGTAATGACTACTGAAGAATTATACAATTTTAAAGTGATTGTGCATGTAGAGGCCCACAAGCATAAAGGCCCCCCATTCACGTTATTTTGCCCTTCAAAACAAGAAGAGGGAAGGGAATTCAGTGAACTGGACATTCAGGCCTTCAGGCACCATGTCAGTTTTCACATATTATTTTAGGCAGGTGGATTGGAGGAGCATTTGCGTGCTCTGTACTGATCATCTAGCCAGAGAAAGGTAAAGACAGATGTAAAGAGGAAGAGAGCTCGCAGCATTTCCCTCGGCTAGGGAAGAAGCCCAGCTTTGCACTGCAGGGTTCCTATGCAAACCAACTAATGGAATGCTAGCACAGTGATCAGTCCTGCCCCTCCTCCCATGCTTCAGGTGGCCACGTGAATATTTATGCATTAATTCATTCTATCATTGTCTTGTTGATACTTTTAAAGAACCTTTAGTTTGTAAGTGCAAAACTACTTTGGGAACAGATGGAGTTTCCTAGGGATGTGATAAGAGGACTGTGAAGAGTTGGCAGCTACTGAAAACTTGCAAAACTTTTTCCCCCAGAGCTCAGGGGGAGATTACAAAGTGAGATTGCTGAAATGGAGTTTATTCACAAATTCAGAACAATGGACCCCTACCCCCAGGATTAACAGAGATTTAGGATTCTTGTCTCACTGCAGATGCTAATTTGTATTCTAATCAAGCTGCATTGTACTTTATATCCTAATGCCCTCCCTTATAACACCCCATCCACCTCTGGCTGGGATATAAAGTCTCAGGGATCTCCATTCCTACCCATGTCTGAAGTAGGGAACTCTGAATCTTGAAAGCTTACACTCTGAAAATCTAATAGGTCTCTACAGTGCCACTGGATTCAAATCCTGTTGTTCTGCTGCAGACCAACACAGTTACCCACATAACTATTCACGTACATACTGTCAGGTTATTTTCAGGCATAGATTATATTTTCACATTCACACCAGTCATTTGGAAGATGGCTTTTTAAAAAAAACAGATAACAAACAAGCATACACACAGAGGAATGCACAAGATTCTCCTGCAAAGTTACAGAAATGCAAAGGCCATATATGTTGAAAACAGCATCCTGAAGCATCAAAGGCTAATTGCTCTCGTGAACAGAGGTGAAAAGGAACAGAAGGCATGAACAGTTTGCCTCATGAGACAGATAATCCTAAATTCATCATAAGGGCAAAACTGGAAACAAAGAAGAGGGTGGCGGATTATTATGAATAACTTGCCAAGTGGAACAGAATTTTGCTGGGAGCTTGAGAGGTGTGCAGGTGGAAGTGATGCTGCACCAGGGATTCCTCCACCACTGCAGAGCAAAAATAAATTGCAAACTTAGGATGTTAACACCAACGGGGGCCCTTTTTCTAGGTTCAGACTAAGAAATTTTGCATAATGCTTTCATTATTATCTCCCCTAGGAGCCATATGCCATCTCCTTAAGAAGGCCCATCTTGCACTTTGAGAACTGCGGAAGTAGACATAACATGGAAAGAATTGGCTCATGTCCTACACAGAACTTTCACGTGGGGAGTGAATATACACTTTGCAGAGAAAACAAAACGGAAATGTTATGAGTTGAAAGTTAAATATTGTAATAAAACAAGGAGAGAATTAAGTTTTGGCAATGCCTCTGAAACATGCAGAGCAGAAAAAGAAATTAATAAATTCCTGCATAATGACATAACACTAGTTAAGCACTTAATAGTCACAGAGGATTTTAATTGTATTTCCCACAACTGAATCTGGAAACACACATTGTTAAACACTGGCCAGTGGAACTAGCCCTCCCCCCATCTCTCCTTTTCCTTCCTTGAAAGGGTTCAATACCATTTTCTAATTCCAAGCTCTGAAGAGACCAAGCATGGCATTTGTATTAGGAAAACAGTAATGGGATATCAAGCCTTTCACCTCAGAGGTCATTTTGTAGTGACCCATGGTTATTACCATCTGATTGCTGTTCACAACTTCTGTGTAATGAGGTGGAGGGGACTTGGACCAGCTCCTAGTGCCCAAGCACTTAAATATATCACACAGACACACCACCACAATTGGCACTAATTAGTCCCCTGCCTGACAGATATCCTCCACAGAGAGGCCAAGGATGTAGTGAACCATGGAGAATGAACTCCTTTCTGCCTCAGTCCCTCAGGGCTCTGTCTTTGGGCCAGGTTGAGAATGAGATTCACAGTAATGGTTCAACCTGTTTTGCCACTCTGGGAGATGAACAGGGGCATAGCAACAGGATAATTTAGTGACTGAGAGCCAAACTACACATTACCAAGCAGATCTGGAATTTTACCTTGAGGAGGCTAATGGCTTGGGGAGTGGGGCAGATTGAAAATAGGATACTGTACTGTCATTGTGATAATACACCCTGACACTATAATGTATGGATATCAATGCACAAATATTACTAGGAGAGTGACCTGCCACATGCATTTTATTTTCATGCATCAGTGAGGGTACAATGCAGTACCCTTACTGATGCATGAAATGGACCCTGTGAGGCACCTGAATCTAGGGGATGGGGAGAATCCTTATTTCTTCCTCAGTTCTCATACTTGCTATGTAGGTAATGCTACCCAGATGCAGTGCTAATAGAAACTTTGCATCAGTCAAGAAAGTTAGATGGACTCTCCATGTTCAGTGGAAGAATGCCTTACTAGGGAAAAAACAAGTATGCCTTCTTGCTAGGGAGAAGACTGTTGCCTTCATGCTGTTCTGATATTTATATTCTCCTGATATTTATATTTCCTTGAAAGTGAGGGTCTTAAATATAAAGATTACCACGTACCCCTGAGATGAAAAGCAGATGTTGTATTTACTATTTATTTTAAAGGCAGCTGAGAAAAATTCTAAGATATCAGTAATAGAAGATATAAAATTGCATAAAAGCAGCAGTAACCAAAATACCCTTTTTAATCACACACACACGATTAGAGCCCTCAATAACAACAAATAAAACTGGTTTTGCTTGGCAACTAAAAGTTGTGAATGTAGGCTTCAGGTGGGCAGATAACAAGAAAGAATTCTATAGAGAGGGCAACACTTCAAAAGAGGCCCTGTCCTTGAGAGCCTCCTACATAATCTCAGAAGATGTGGGCCTGCAGAAGAGGACATCTGATTGTGAGCAGTTGAGTTTCTAGATAGTACATTATACTGCAGTACTCTAACTGGGATGTCACCAGAGTACAGATAACTGGGTCCACATCTGGTTTTTTATAAGAAAGGCTGGAAATGGTGCATCTTCATGGATTTAATAAGAAGGCAGGACTTAGATCTGAACATTGCAGGTTCCTGTTCTAACTCTGTCATATTTAGCTTTGAGTGGGTCACTATCCTTCAGTATCCCCTTTAAAAAATAGAAATAATAACTTACCCTACTTGTAGGTAGTCTGGTTAGGTAGTAAAAATTAGCCAGCTGGTAATTCTGATCAAATGTATGCATGAGCCCTGTGGCGCAGAGTGGTAAGCTGCAGTACTGCAACCCAAGCTCTGCTCATGTCCCAAGTTCAATCCCGGCAGAAGCTGGGTTCAGGCAGCTGGCTTAAGGTTGACTCAGCCTTCCATCCTTCCGAGGTCGGTAAAATGAGTACCCAGTTTCTTGGGGGTAAAGTGTAGATGACTGGGGAAGCAATGGCAAACCACCTCATAAAAAGTCTGCCAAGAAAACATGATACAACGTCCCCCCATGGGTCAGTAAGGACTCAGTGCTTGCACAGGGGACTACCTTTATCTTTGTTATGTATGACACCTGAATGCAGCTTCTGAGACAAACCAAAGGCATCAGTGGCCATGTTGGATATCAGTGGACTTGACCTGGACTTTTATACGTGTTTTGTACGTGTTGCATATATGAATGTACAGGCCAAATGTTACTGTCAAGATGAACCTAACATCCCTGATGGGCCTTTACAGCAGCCCATAAAGCCCTTAATTCCATTCGGGCTCTATCTTCTTCTAACGGGTCCTCATATTGTGCTCTGAGAGCCGCTACCAAGCCTTGCAAGGTATCTAACTTCGGGGACCCCAATTCATACAAAGTTACATACCATTCTGCCGCTTTTCCTTGCAATCGGGATCCTAGATGTTCGATTTGACTAGCTTCATCTTCGAACAAGTGGTTAAAAAACTGAAGAGCTTGTACTTAGAAGAATCCTAGTTTTGAAGGATCTCCGTCGAACGTAGCTTCCAATTTTACCCATCCCATCGGTAACTCCTGAGGTCTAGCGACTGGGGCTGGTGCTGGTAAAGGGTAGTACTGTAAGGGCACTGGCCTCGGTCTGGGCTGTGCGTCCTGTTGCCTCGGGATAGGCTGTGCTGGCGGTCGTTGGGGCCTCGGCTGCGGAGGACGTAGTGGACCCGGAGGTACTTGTTGCGGATGGAGTGGTTGCAGTGCCGGACCTCTTGGAAGGGGATGATGAGGCGGTTGCTCTTGTGGTGGCGGGAGTCTCGGAGGTTGCTCTCGAGGCCTCTCTTGGTCCCTGTCTCCTGGGGGTCCTGGTGGGTGACGATTATCATCTTGAGGAGGTGGAGGAGGCCCCTGCGGGAGGTCATCTGGCAATATATCCGGTGGTCCTTGTGGAGGGTCGGGCGGCGGCGTCGCTGGTCTTTGTTGATCATCCTCCGGCGCTATCAGTAGTTCTATGATTGGTGGGGGGACCTGGCCCTGTGCCGGCGTTATAACTGGGAGATCCCTCTGTACGGGCACCAACTGTTGTTGCATTAACTGCTGTAGGGCTGCTACCCCTCGGCTCACCGAAGCTCTAGGATGCTCCCCAGCCCCTTGTTGCGGCCCCTCACCTCTCCTTTCCATAACTAGCACCGATAGCAGATGAACTGCGTGGGCCAAGCTCTCCTCCATTGTACCGATCCTATCCTCCAATCTCTGTACGTGAATTGGCACCGAGGTATCGACATCCTCATACGGCATTTCCTGGGGCATTTCAGTCAGGAATTGTACTGTATCCACATAGTCCTCAGAGAAGGTGGTAGCAAGGGACCAAGGTTGAATTTCACCCATTCCAGTGGCCCCTGTCGTCTCACCTTCCTCCGATATTCCAGCAAGGATTCCTTTTGCTAGTCCCGTTACTGCTGAAATTCCCACATCTACAGCTTGAGTTCGGCCCTGTAGTTGCTGCCAGCTTTGATTAGTTGACTCACGCTGCCCCGTCCACATAGCCACTTCGGCGTAGTCCCAGCTCATTAGGTCGCGACAGGTGGTCTCCCAGTCCTGGGTATTCTCGGTACCCCTGGGGTCCCATTCCTCCAGTTGATCAGATTCTTTATTTCACATAAACCATGGTTGGTTACTAGCCCGCACCTCGATCGGCGTTCGGGATTGTTTGGGTAGCTCCCAAATGATGCTAGGTCCTTCTTCCATTGACGAACCGACCATCTGTCTCACATCGATGAGCGACCTGGAGAACATCGTGCTTGCTCTCCTCTCCCTTGTTTCTCTAGGCCTGGAGCCCCACTGCCTCGGCGTAGGAAAAAATATCAGGGGTTCCGCCACTGCCCGCGGTCGAGCTCCCAACTCCCTCTGGGTGTTCTGGTTGCCAGCTCTCTCGGGTACGAGGGGATACACTGAAACAGGACCAGACTCCATTCCCCCCGGAACGGGTTGTCTTGTCTTAGTAGGCTCCACTCCTTCCGTGCTGGAGACATATGGATCAAACAAAGGGTCCCTGTCGGGCTTGGCCTTGGTATCCGTCTCCTCCGGCCAAGGCATTGGAACAGAGGTGATTCGTAACAAAATGTCAGACTGTGGCTTGCTAAAAGTTGCAACTCAGCCCGCCTCTTGCAATAAGACAAAAGTCCTTTGGTTTCAAAAGGCTTTACTGGAGATAAACAACCATTAGAGCTCACATTCCAAGATACACGGATCTTAGCTGAACTAGGAAATTGTTACGAATGCCAAGCAAAGGATGAGGTACAGAATAAGCAGTTCCCTGCAGGCCCCAGCCTCCCCCACAGTTCTCAAAACAAACGACCCGAGGGTGAGAAAATGAAAGTTTCTCAAGGGTGTCAGGAAGGCAGATGTATGTAGACACAACAATCCTCTTTCCTCTGTAAAGCTTCCAGCCGTAGTCTTCCCACCTGCAAAAGACACACTTAATACACTGACAAGATTAAAATGGAGTCTCTTTGGCTTAAACACAATTAGAACCTGAAAGGAAACAAATGACCAATCTTCCAAAACACCCACTTCCTGGAGTACAAATTTAACAACAATCAGTCAATTACTTAATAAATGTATCCCCTTATAGTGCCAAAGTGCAAACAGTGCTTACTAAAATCCAATATTACTTAATGAACATCCAGTTAGTCAAACAACATTCTATCCAATAAATACATCAATAAATACACCAGTAATTTGTTAGCCAAACTGCCTTAAAGATGGGGAAATAATAGGCAATGGTTTATACTTTGACATCATAACCTGTGTATACCAGGGTCAGAGTTTCTGGAGCACACACAAAAAAGGAGGGAGACTAATACTTAAATGAATCGAGGCTTTTACTTAATATGCATCTGACAAGGAGAGCTGTGGTTATCGAAGGCTCATACTGCATTGGAATTGGATGGTCTAGCTGTTTGGCTGCTACAAACTAACAGGGCAAACTCCTTTGAAGCCAACTGATCCACACACCAAAAGGAGATGTTTACATATACTAGCAAAGGAATGTTTTGGTTGTACCCTCCCCTTCCCCCCCTAATTGCCTCTTCTCTCTCCTCCCCTTCTCCTTCCTCCTCTTCTATATTTGACCAGTCTCTGTAACATGCATTTGACGAAGAGAACTTGATTCTCGAAAGCTTATGCTACAATAAAATTGGTTAGTCTTAAAGGTGTTACTGGACTCTTTTTGATCTAATTTGTATGTTCATCATAACATTTGTCCAACACAGTTATAGATTGACTAGCAATTGGAGGCAACTAATTATGGTGAGACTGACAGTTCAACAAAACAGAGATATAGGGTGTGTTAGGAGACACCTTGCAGAAGCAAAACACTCCATGATATTAAACAAAAACCAATGTTAAAGAGGCAAACAGGTAGCTCGCTTCCAGAATCAAGTGATGGTGCTTAAGGTAATGACTTATAATTGCAGGGGGTTGAATAATAAAATCAAAAATAAAAGTGTAATGACATCAATAATCAAGCAACGTCCAGATATTGTCTTCCTCCAGGAAACCCACCTGAAATTACAGGCAACTCCTGTTTTTAAAACTAGGTGGTGGCCACTTCAATTCCAAGCCTCAGGGACATCGAAATCACAGGGGGTGGCTATACTAATCTCTGGAAACATTAGATTTACATGTGAAGCCATAGAAAAAGACTCGCTAGGAAGATATGTAATTCTTAAGGGCATATTGGATTTGGATAAAATCGCTTTAGTGTCACTCTATGCCCCGAACCAAAATCAGGCCCATTTTCTAAAAGAAACATTACATAAATTGCAAAACTTTCAAGAGGGCAACTTGATCATGGGAGGGGATCTCAACATGATAATTAATTTCGATTTAGACCACTCAATCCCAAAACAAAGGAAAGGGAACCAAAAAAGGTCAACACCAAACACTGAACTGGCAGACATATTGGAGCAATTTAATTTGGTAGATGCCTGGAGGCACCAACACCCAGGGGAAAGGGATTATACCTGTTTCTCCTCGAGACATAACACCCTTTTATTAGACAAAGAAATATAAGAAAACATTAAAGTGAATCTCCAAAATTATTTTAAAAACAACAAAAACTGTGGTGTCACTCCAGACTTTGTGTGGGACACCATGAAGGCTGTCATTTGAGGCTCCTTCATCTCTCTTGGTTCCAGCTACAAAAAAAAGAAAGAAAGTGTGAGAAAAGAATTATTACAAAAAATCGAAGACATAATTGCAACATAAACAATCAGGTAACAAAAAATATTTCAACAGCTTACTTTAGAACATAAAAAATTAGAATTGTTAGAAATCACTAAAATCCAAAAAGAATCTTATTTCTAAAGCAAAAATATTGGACTAATTCACCAAAAACACTCAAATTATTAGATGGGAAAGTCAACCAGAAAAATGCAGCTAAATTTGTAAATTTAATTAGAGATTCAAAAGGGAACAGTTATTCAACTACTCAAAAATACTTGAAATGTTAGAGCAATATTATATGAAACTCTACGGCACAGATAACCCTAGTTTAGATTAAATGTGTAAGTACTTCACCCTCATTGACATTGCTAAAATCACCAAACCCCATGGAGACCTGATGGAACAACCGATAACTGAGCAGGAAATCCAAGAAGTGATTAAAATTTTGAAATCAAATAAAACACTGGGTAGAGACGGCCTCCCTGCTGAATTCTACAAGAAATACTCAGATCTTTTAGTACCACACTTGACAAAAGCTTGTAATTTTGTATTAAATGAAGGTAAATTGCCCCCATCTTGGGCCAACTCAGATATAGTTATTCTCCCTAAACAAGATAAGTATCTCACAAATCCTGCCTCATATAGACCAATAGCATTACTATATCAGGACACTTAAATTTTTACAGCTAACGAATAGACTGAAAACATTCATAACCACTTATATACACAAAGACCAGACAGCTTTATGCCAAATAGGCAGATGGTAGATAATATTTACAAGACCCTGAATGTCATAAATTTTAGCAAAAAAGCTCAGAAAGACACTATAATCCTGGCCCTTGATATAGAAAAGGCATTTGACAGCTTGGAATCAAATTATTTACACACCCTATTAAACAAAATGGAAGTTGGAGAGAAATTCTTAAAAGTAATACAAACACTATATGTTAAACCTATGTCGCAGTTGAAAATTAATGGTCAAAGAAGATATGATGTCCCGTGGAATAAGGCAAGGGTGTCCAATCTCGTCTCTATTATTCGCAATGGCAATAGAGCCCTTAGCCCAAGAAATCAGATGGAACCAATTAATTAAAGGTATTCAAATAGGTGATTCAGAATATAAAATAAGTCTGTTTGCGGACGACATGGTCTTGTATCTGTCTCAGCCCCTCATGTCACTTGAAACCTTGTCAGGGATACTACAGAAATTTGGTCAGATCTCTGGTCTAAAAATTAACTTATCTAAAAGTGAACTCTACCCAGTTACAGTTTCAGATAATACAACTAAAACAATCACTGCACAATTCCCATATAAATGGTTTAACAAAACTTGGAAGCATCTAGGGGTGCAAATCCCCTTGAAAGTTAGTGAAATTATAAAATATAATCACCTGAAATTGGAACAATCTTTATCTCAAAAATTTAAACAATGGAATGAAAAAAGTCTTACATTAACAGAAAGGGTTAGTATAGTCAAATCGTTTTTACTCCCTAAATTTTTGTTCTATTTTAGAGCCCTACCAATAAACATACCACCAAAGCTATTACTAAACTGGCAGAAAACTTTATTTGGAATAAAAGCAAGAATAAACCAAAAGTACTGAGGCCTGGGCATGCCAAATCTACAGAAATACTATGAGGTGACTCACCTAAACAATATTGCTGGATCCAAACAATCAAAGATTGGAAAGACATAATCCAAACATATACTTACCCAAAGAGCAGCCAAGAAATCTTCTGGAATCCACCATCTGACAGGGGTGAGACTATTAACAACAATCCATTTCTAAAAGCCATATTACAGATCTGGGATAAGAAAAGATCAATACTAGTTCACACAAATTCGCTTGTAGCAACCTTTACTTGCCAAAGCTGGTTTCGACCTGCAGAGAACAAGGAGGCATTAAATGTCTGGAGAAAAAGGAGCTTAGTACAGATTATTGATGTTATTCACAACAAACAATTGATGAAAAGGGTTAAATTGGAAGATAAAATAAGAGACAAGATACCCTGGTTTGAGTATCTGCAAATAAAGCACCTGTTAGAAAGTGTCATTAAGAAAAAGGCTTTAGCGGAGCCCTTAACGGATTTTGAAACTATTATCAAAAGAGGCAATAGTAATGTCAAGGGTCCCATTTCTATCATTTATAAATTAGTCAGCAACTACAAAGTATACAATATTACCCTACCAAAAGGCCTGGAACAAAGATTGCAATATTAATACTGCAGAAGATAAATGGCAAAGAATCTGGAGTACTCATATATTTAATACCAATATAGTGACCATTTAGATGCAATCAATAAAGCTCATGATGCATTGGTACCTAACCCCCTCTAAGCTGCAACATGTAAACCACTCTATCTCTCCCCTGTGTTGGAAAGGTTGTGGGATTAGGGGGACATACCTACACTGCTGGTGGGACTGTATCCATATTAAGCAATTTTGGGAAGAAGTACTTGCTTATATTAAATTAATGACAACCTATCAATTACTCCTCCAGCCAGAAATAATTCTGCTAAATGATTGGCATGTCATCCTGATCCCAAATGTAAGGAAATCTTTGATAGCTCAGTTATTGGCAGCAGGTAAATCAGCAATTGCTGCAGCATGGAAGAGCAAACAGAGCCCTACCATTTCAAGCTGGCTATTGAGAGTCTGGGACCAGTTTACCCTGGCGAAATTAATGGACTATATTAAACAGTCTGAATTACAGGAATATGAGTCGAAATTCATTGAGCTCTGGTATCCGATTTTGGAATTTTTGACAACAGATGAATATGTTAAAAAGTTGGTTAAACTTAAAGATTATTTTGATGTTTTGCTCAATTTGAATGTGACTATAAAACAAAGAGACTAGTTAAGCTGTCTCATTACTAGTACTAAGATTTTGTTTTGTTTTTTTAAGATTTTTTATTCTTTTTATTTTTTTTTATCGGCTGTTTCTTTTTTTATTTTTTTAATATCTAACATACAAAACTACTACATACATACATAACCTACAAAACAGTAACTACAAAAGACTACAATAGCACAAGGGATGGGAAGGAAGGGAGAAAAAAGAGAAAGGGAAGGGGGGGTGGAGAAAAAGGGGAAGGTAACCTACAAACACTAAACACTACGTTTCAATGCTTTCCCTTCATACTGCCACAGTAAAAAAAATAGCTTAATAAAATAGTGACGGAGTGGTTGATCATACAAATTACAAATTACAGTTCAAATTAAATCTTTTTCCCTCCCCTGGGCCTCGGGCGCAATTCCCTCTGCGCAGCTACCGCCGGAGCGCTCATTGCCTCCCCCCTCCCTTCAGGCTTCGGATACTCTTCTTTTTGCTTGGTATCTGGTCCAAATTCTGGATTTATATCCACAAAATCCCTTAGCTGATCTTCCGAATTAATCTTGTAAGCTTTATCTTTATAACTAAACCCGATTCCTTCCGGGAGTAGCCATTTGTACTTTATGTCCCGTTCCCTCAGAAGAGCTGCCAACATCTTGTACTTAAATCTTTTCTTCCGCACTAAAAATGGAACGTCCTTCAATATCTTGACTTTATTTCCCAGAAAGTCCAATTCCGCATTGTATGAATTATATAGGATACTGTCCCGGACCCTCCTAGATGAAAACTCGATAACAATCTCGCGAGGCAGCTGCCGCTTCGTTGCATATTTTGAAGATGCCCGACGGACTCCCAAAATGGCGCTTCTCACTTCTTCTTTAGGTGCCCTCGCGGGTGTCGCTAAAAGTTCCGAGGCGAGATCCCATAAATCCTCTTTTTCCTCCTCCTTAACATTCTGGAGACGCAAAATGGTTTGTGTTCGCTCCACTTGCAGTCCGATCAGCTGGTTTTCCACCAACTTTAATTCCCTGTTCGTTGCTCTCGTAAGTGACGCACTTTCCCGGACAGACTTCTCTGCCCCCCCCCCCGCTGCTTCTTTAATGGCTTTCACATCGCTTTCAATTAAGCCCACCCTTTGATCTGTTTCATTCAGCTTGTCAACAAAGGGTTTTATGGCTTCCATAACCGCTCTTTTAACCAGTTCTTCAAGCGTCTCGCCCCTCTGCAAGGCCGCCGTAACTGACTTGCCAAGAGAAGGACTCTGCTTTCTCACTGCCATTTTAGGGGGGGGGAGCTGCCAATCTTCCGAGACTCTATGAGGGGGGAAAAATTCGAGTCTTCTAACCTTCAGACCCCACCACTCCTCACAGCGCTTGTAGTAACAGAAGGGATTCGCTTACTTGCAGGCTTTTCGCCTAATCCTGCTCCTTGCCGTTTTCCATAGCCCGGCAGCACACTAGGTGCCGCGCTCGTCTGCTGGCCTCCATAGGGACAAACGGGCGATTTACCCCCTGCCTCGATCTGTCAGAGGGCTCTTCACGCCGCGTCCCAGACTCAGACTCCCTGCCTGAGAGTCTGGGGGCTAACCTTTGCAGATCAGCCGCCCGGCCAGGTGGCTCGGCCGCTTCCTCTCGGACCTGCCGAGAGGAGCGTCCGACATGGCTGCGAAAACGAAAACGAATCCTTTTTATTCTTTTTATTAACTACATTAACTAACAATACAAAGGAAAGGAAGGGGAACAAGGGAAGGAAAGAAAAAAAAACCAACAACAACATATAACAACTACACTACACAGAATGCTTTCCCTTCATACTACCATTATTAAAAAATTAAAGCTTTGTATAATATTGATGGAGTGGTTGACCTTACAAAATGCAAATTACAATTCAAATTCAAATTAAGTTTTCCTCCCCCTCCTGGGTCCCGGACGCAATTCTCTCTGAGCAACTGCAGCCGCAGTGCTCGTTTCCTACCCCCCCCCCTCAGACTTCTCCTTTTCTTCTTGCTTGGTGTCTCGCTGAAATTCCAGATTTTTGTCCTCAAAATCCCTTAGTTGATCTTTTGATAATATCTTGTAAGCTTGATCTTTGTAACTGAACCAGATACCTTCTGGGAATAGCCATTTGTACTTTATTCCACATTCGCTCAGAAGAGCTGCGAGCTTTTTATACTTAAATCGTCTTTTCCGAACTAAAAATGGGACGTCTTTCAGTATCTTGACTTTGTTACCCAAAAAGTCCAGATCCACGTTATATGAGTTGTATAGGATAGTGTCTCGGATCCTTTTAGATGAAAAATCGATGATGATCTCGCGAGGCAGCTGACGCTTCATTGCATATTTTGAAGAAGCCCGGCGGACTTCCAAAATGGCGCTTTTAACCTCTTCTTTAGTTGCCTTCGCGTCTAGTACTAAGATTTTGAATGCAAAAATATTAATTAAATAGGGATGAATGTTGAATAGCTTGTTTATATGTTAACGTTTTACTTGTTAATGTAGTAATGTTTTGTTTGTTAATGTATTATTTAAAAAATCTAAATACTTTAAAAAAAAGAATACAGGGTCCAAGAATCACACACATTCAATACAGAACTAGGAAATCAAAGGGTGGAAAGAGTATAGAGACGGTTGCATTAGCAGGAAGATCGTTGGTGGGTGATAGGTACTTGTTCGTTGAGAGGCAGAGATTCAGCAGCAAGGAGAGGGGTGCCTAGTGGAGTGGCGAGGAGAGGAGTGCCTAGTGGAGTGGCCCACTAGGTGAGATGGGGGAGGGATGGGGGGAATCTCGAGGGGTTCAAGCATCTCCCTTAAATAGCCAATTTCTGCCCCGAGGCAAGACCCGGGGAGGGTTTCATGCCCTGTCAATGGTTCTCAGGAAATTTAACAAAAGCAATTAATGTGCCCCCTTAATGGGACAAAAGGAGATCCGGGATGAACATTTTGGAATCTAATGCTTGAATTTGCAACACTTCAAGAATAACAAAAGGGCAGAGAGCAAGAGCGGGTGAGAAGTGATTAGGTTTTATGATGGTCCATGGCAACACTTCAAGAAGGATGAAAGGACAGAGAGGAAGAGCGGATGGGGAGTGATTGATTTTTATGATAGTCCAAGGCTTGATGGGTGGAAGCAATTATCTTGATGTGGGATCAACAGAGTACGGAGGAACCTTGATTCACAATCTTTGTCTCTGGCATCTGCATATCTGTTCCTGGCATCTGCATATCAAGAGGCACATCTGGGAAGCAGTTTGTGACATGAGCACTGGCATGTCATGGCTTCCACAGGAAAATAGTTGTCCTTTTAAAACTATCTCTGGAACATGGCTTCTCCTTGGTCCGCTGCTGGTCCCGGTAGGGATCTCAGCAGTGGCTGGCATCTTGGCAAGCAGGCACATTGATCTGGGTGCTGAGCAGGCACTCCAGAATGGTCCCAGGGAGGATTGCTTGTGGGCCGTGGTTGGGAAGTGCCCTGCCAGTCCCGCAAAGTTCCCCTTCCATATATAGGGTCGGCCGCAGTGCCAAGTTGTGCACAGTTCATATAAAATCCATGTCCAGGTTCTGGGAGGGGGTTCCAGGCAATAATTCCCCCCCTCAGGACTGCATTGCTGCAAATCAATGGGGTCCCACATTGTGAGGCAGTTGGTGAGCGGATGACATCTTTGGGCTGCAGTGTCTATGGCAGGTAGGAGAAGGAGGGAGGGAGGAGGGCAGGGGAGGGGAATGGAGGTGTTGCTTTCAAACTATACAAGAGAACCATGAAACGAATGTATTTATTGGATGGAATGTTGTTTGACTAATTGGATGTACATTAAGTAATATTGGATTTTAGTAAGCATTGTTTGCACTTTGGCACTATAAGGGAATACATTTATTAAGTAATTGACTGATTGTTGTTAAATTTGTACTCCAGGAAGTGGGTGTTTTGGGAGATAAGTTTAGTTGTTTGGTTGCTCTAAAATTTGGGATCCCATTCCCACAGTGGGGGTAGGGGATCCCCCGGCTTTCATCCTCCGCCCCTCGCCTCCACTCTCCTGGTTGGAGGAAGGGGGAGATGCAGGAAAGGGACTCCAGGGCCAATGCAACATTATTCTTGGGAATGATGTCATCATGCTGCCCTGAGGCCACTCCCACACTTCGCAGCAGGCCGATTTTAGCCCGTTTGAGGCCAAAATTGGCCTGCAGGGAAGCATGCACATGCGCACACCCAAATCTATGCAATAATGTCATGCACAGGTGCAGGGGCATTCACAAAGCACATGCACAAGGAAGATCGTAAGAATGACAGTAAAGTAAGCACCAGGTCCCCCACCTCCCACCAGAAAGCTGGGGGGACCTGGTAACCCTATCCAAAACTCGTGGAATGTTTGGGTAGTTTGTTGGCTTCTTTATTGATCACACTTTTCTACATGGATATTATTTAACATTTAATACATCTATACCCTGCAATCTCAACTAGTAGTTACTAAAGGTGGGATACCACTTCTAATTTGATGCCAGCTTCTCAATGTGCAAAATGTGTGCGTTCACACATAAGAGTACAGACATTGATTACGTGGTTTTTCTCTTCCAACAATGAAATAACATGGAAAACATGTCAGGAAAACAACATGCATTGTCTTAAATGGATTACAGTTAAAAGCACTAGATTTCAACAGCAAATGAAAACTGTGGATGACAGTCATTTAGTAAGCTAGCCCCCACTTATTGAATCCAAGTGCCATGAAAGCTGATCTTAATTGTGTGCCTTGTTCTGCCAATCCTCACCAAACTGCAGCTCCGCTTTGAAAGACAAGGTCCGCCATCATGTTATTAAAAGGACCTGTACACAAGAGTTTGTTCATATCCTTATTTCATTATTGTCACATAGAACATGGGATGTGGGAAAGTCTCATAGAAAAGGCAGTTGTGCCCCAAGTCTAGTCCCATCATTTTTGAACCTTAATCCCAGTGCAATGATACTTTACAATTCTGAACCTCTCCCCCTGTGTTCCAACACAACTGTTCTTCACTCATCTGAGCAGAGCCTTCTGGGTGTGCCACTCTGCAGATAGGCATGACCAGCAATGGCCTGAACACACGCTTTCTCTGCCATGGCCCCCATCTTGTGGAATCACCAGCCTGAGGCAGATTCAGAAATGCTCCCATGCTTCTGGCACTCAGCAAACTATGTTGAACAGAATTTTCCAGGAGGGCATTTCTGTAACAGTAATAAGGTTATAACAGAAAGGTGCAATAAAGTGCTTTAATAAAGGAGAGCTGGACTATGGACTGTGTAAAATACGTATTATCTGTTTGTTGTATGTATTATCCTGCTCTCACTGCATTGTTTTCTGTTTATGTAATACCATTTTCTGCATTGTTTAACATACAATGTTGAATATCTTTGTGCTTTGTTTCAAATGGGTGTAATTCTAGTCCTAGTACATTGCTTATTAGATATTTCTGTAAACTGAATTATTTTGTGAACTGAAAAAGCACTTTGTTCATGTCTTCTCTCCACATGTAGTATGTTATAGTCAGAATGAAATCAATTGATCACCTGAGCCAGATTCCTGAAGACCATCCCTGCCTCTGCAAACAGCAAAGGGGAGGGTGGTCTGGTCTTGTGGGGGAGGAACCCCAGACATACCAAGATGTTGCTCCACATGCCCCCTCCTGGCATCAACCTTGTTCCTTGCATGCAGTGGTCTTCTGCTGGCTTATCAGATGCCAGAAGCGCTGTCTGTCAGAGAATGAAAGTTCTCTGTGGTCCCCCCACCCCCCGCCAGACACACACAGGCAACACTCCAAGTCCCACATCTCACTGCCTGCAGTGAAATTGAGGGGGGGAGGGGAAAGGGAAGCTGGGGGACAGGGCCTCCAAGGAGCCACTGGACACCCACTCCTTTGGGCAGTAGAGCGATGTCTAAGCACGGAGGCTCCTGGAGCCTTTTTGGGGCCACCCCGTCCATACCAGCCCAGAGCTAGAGACCATTTGCTGGGATGTATGAAAGAGCAGCCCTATGGAGAATTGAGGAGGCACTGTCATGCATAGGCAAGCAAACAGACAGGGAGGGAGTTATTGTTCGAAAGACTTTATTGAAGAGCCAGAAATGAAGACGTCTGGATGCATGTTGCCAACTTCCCTTGCCTGGTAAGGGAGCTGTGCCAGCCGTGCTCTTCCCAGCCTGATCCTGACTGTGTGGCAGTCAGGGCCAGGTGAGGCATTCCCTTGGCTGCTTTCTCCGGAGCAGGGTTGACTCATGGGCTGCCAGGGGAACCGCTCCAGGGGCTGGCTTGGATGGCAGTCGAAAAGCGGGCTGGAACAGCCATGCTCCTCAGTCTCCTGGCCCATGACTGGCTTGAAAGAAAAACAGACACACTTGTGGCGAGGGACTTGGCCCTTCACAGGCCATGGCTGGATCTGCCATGCCCTGTGAGAGTGTCCATGGCCAGGGCTGGTGGTGGTTCCATCTTCACAGGTGCTGCTAGCAACCAGATGAGGAGTGGGAAAGTGCTCCTTGTCCACACCTGGCTGTTCCCATGGCAGCTTGGAGTTCTGATCCAGTAAGGGAGACAGTCATGGGGTTGTGCACCCACCATTGCACAAGAGTTACAAGAGAAAGCTACCAGTAAACAGGACCCACAGTCAAGCTCTCTCCTCTGTCCAAGGGAGGAGACTGGGTGAGGGAGTCTGAACAGAGCCCCAACATGGGTTGCTGGAAGCCCCACCCCACCCCCGAAACAGCTGAATTGGTGCTCTCTCTCTCCTTCCCGAGCTAAGACTCAGGAGATGGGTAACTTGCAAGGGAACTTAGGTGGTAATTGTTACTTAGACACTATGGACTTAGCTCTCCTCCCATATAGGAGTGAGAGGCAAGCCCTGAATTTTGCAAGGTTCCCCTACACACTCTTGCCCTGCCACTGCAAGCACCCTTTCTCACTTGGTGCTCTAAGTCTTCGTGGCAAGGGGCTCCTGGGGAGAGCCTCCAGCTGCCTCCCTACTTAGATGGGTCATGGGCACCCTGTCCAGCGGTTATGTAGGCTGCTCGGGGAGCTGATTAGGCATGGGGAGGGGGTCTCAGTTGCCATGGGGGAATTTGCCCCTGTGGTAGTCAGCATCCTGTGCTCCACCAAGTCACCTGGGTAGGAACAGGCCTGGGGAGTCGAGCAACTTTTCCTATACAATGGGTGCCTATGGGCTCTGCCGTTGTTTTTCATGGTGAAACTTCCTGCTGCTGTGAGGGGCGTTCCCAGGCCCCAAATGGCTTAGGGAGCTGATTAACTCCTCCACCTCTCAGCTGACCCCCTGGCATGCTGGCACAGGGACTTATGCCACACATGTCCGTGCCTGGCCATGCACCATCGGGGGGGGGGGGCGCGGTTATGCTGGGATTTGCTAGCACAATTCATAATCATCTCCCTGAGCACTTTCACCCCCTCCCCTCAGGACTGTGCTGCCAATGTAGGAAAGTTAATCTTTCACATGGACATGATTTACTGCATGGATGTTCCAGTTTATGGCCAGGAGAATAGAAAGGCACTGCATGTTTGACTATTTGAGAGGGAGAGTAGGAAGAAATGTAGTATTGTATGAATCAGTCCATATAGTTGAGATTTGAGTGGGTATTTTATTTTCCTTGTTCATAAGGCATTAACTCTCTGGTTCACCAAGCGCAGCTGCAAACCGATGAAGTATAGTAGTTAAAGTACAGAACTAGGATCTTGGACTTATCCTCCTCCCAGGATTGTTCTGAGGATAAACAAGCAGGAATGGAGAATTATGTTGTAAACTACTTTTGGTCCCATTTGGTTGAGGAAAGTGGCAGACAAATATTAAATAAAATCTATAAGCACCAATATAGAGAAAGGACATAGGGAGGAGAGGTCACATTGGTCCATAAAGAGTCTGTCTCCTTTGCCAAAATACTGTGAACTGTTGTGTATTGTTGCATTTTCAGCAGTTTGGCAATTTGCAACAGTGTGAGTCAGCAGAGACAAACTAATTTCCGTTTCAGTCACTTTGTGTCAATCACCTGCAGTACTAAGAAGTGTGCTAACCGCCAAATCAATCTGGACATAGATAGAATTACAGTGGAATGGCTGCTTTAGAGAAACTTCAGCATTAGTGGTGGATACCCTTCTCTAGTGATGCAGCTCATGACTTCAAAGTCACCATGGCAGCTATTTTTAAATGGAATGACTTGGTTTTACTCTAGAAAGGTCACTGGATTTGGATTTTCTATCTGGAAATATAGCTTTTATCCCCTCTCAGGAATCTTTTCCAGATTTTGTAAGCTTTGAAGGCTCCAACAAATTTCAATGAACCATGAATTGCCCATGAGAACTCAGCACTGCAGTGGATGATTATGCATATGCACAAAGTTCTAAAATTCCCTTCATTGCTTGGACAAGTTCCACTGTTTGGTACTGTGCAGAAACATTAGTGGTTGGAAAGAGCCATGGGGCTGAGGCCCCCAACTAAACAGGGGACATGGTCACTGGGGTGAACCCTTTCCCCGTGTCATGTTCACAATTTCATTCTTACACACACACTCTCTGGGGGCTCCAATCCAAACCAAGGCCAGCTCTGCTTAACTTTTGAGATTTGAAATCAGGCTCACCAGGGCTATCCATGTCATGGCACCTGCTAATTTAGCTCATATTTATTTACCATTTGCAAACAAGAAGCTGACTTTTTGATTGCATGTTTGTTTGTCAACACATTCATGGCTGTTTGGCAAATTATTTCACTATATTCCTTCCTAACAGTGCAATATAGTGTGTTTGGCTTTTTGTACTCATTTTCACAAATTCCAATTGAATTCTATTTCTATTATCCTTGCTGAATCACTGCCCTGCTGGGTAGGCAGTTGTTTAAATAGACAGTTACATCAATCACAAATCATATAAACCAATCATAGATAAATACAGTTTTTTTTAAAAAAAAATCCTACCATTCAGTATTCATCTAAATAGAAGTTGGATTCACAGCATTGCCATGCATGCGCAGTTTTGGAAGAAGTTGATTTAAAAAAAACTATTTGTCAAGTGTTCAAGTGGTTTATTGTCAAACTGTGATTAGCTCATATCAGATCATCACAGATGAACATAGTAAGTCTGTCAAGCATATTTGATGTGATAAACATTAAATTGTATTGTCGAAGGCTTTCACGGCCGGAGAACGATGGTTGTTGTGGGTTTTCCGGGCTGTATTGCCGTGGTCTTGGCATTGTAGTTCCTGACGTTTCGCCAGCAGCTGTGGCTGGCATCTTCAGAGGTGTAGCACCAAAAGACAGAGATCTCTCAGTGTCACAGTCTTTCGGTGCTACACCTCTGAAGATGCCAGCCACAGCTGCTGGCGAAACGTCAGGAACTACAATGCCAAGACCACGGCAATACAGCCTGGAAAATCCACAACAACCATTGTTCTCCAGCCGTGAAAGCCTTCGACAATATATTAAATTGTTTGTTGAATACTTTGCAAATAAACAGAAAATAAGCAAGAGGTTCTGTAGCTGTATTGTGATTGCTCAGATTGATTTCAACAGTTGTCTGAAGCTGCTCAAAGGTCCAATTTTATAAAATCAGAAACAGAAAAATACTTTGACGCAAGCTGAGTGTCAGATTGCAAAAGTAGGTAAATGAATAATTTGATTGACTCCGCTTCTAATGTTAAATGTGACGACTATCTCTCTAATTTACAAGCAAAAGCTGGTGCAGGGAAAGAGATCACTTTACCTACTTTGTCCCTCTTGTACCCTGAGGAGCAGTACAGCAGAAATACATAGTACATTAACAGTGCAATTCTTTGACAGTTACACCTGTCTAAACCCACTGAAGTAAATGAAGGATATAAACCCTGAAGGATGTAAATCTGTTTAGGATTACACTGAGATTACTACTGTTCAAATACTAGCCTGTGTTTCCTGTTGTTTGTCTCTCTGGTAATAATCATTTGTGAAGGAACACATGGAAGAAGAGACTGCCAGAGAAGAAAGCAACAGCAGCAGATATATACAATTTTTAGTCTGGCATCTCTAAGCAAGGATGAAGAACACTGCCAGAATTCTGATTGCATTATGGCTAGCAAGAGAAACTGGCAGAAAGCATCTCCTGGGTTTTCTGGCCTATATGCTTAGTTTGTTTTCCGACTGTTTTGGAACCTAATTCTGGCTGCTACCATTCCTTCTCAGGGTTTACATCTGTAAATAAACAGATTAGAAAGGACCATAAAACATCAGCATCCTCTCCTCCAAAGGAAATTGGCAGGCATTCTATAGTGTTCTAGATTAGTGTGGTCTAGTCTAGTCTTTGTTCCTTCAACAGGATAGACATCAGTTTGGAATGAGATATCTGTATCAAAAACAACAGGCTCCCAATAGCCTGGAATGGTTAGCAGCTATGTTCACAATCAGGCCCCAACCACTGGCCAGTTTCTTATTCACATCCAAGAACAGTATGGTGTGTGTAGAGGCACCAATTTCTTCAAATAAACAAATCAGTTTGTGCAGTATAACAGCTGGTGCCATACTGACCAGCTGTTCAGCTTTTGGTTCTCTTTAGCTGCAAACGAAACCCAGGGAACATTGTGTCAGAAGTCCAGGATCTTTGAGACTTGTGTCACATAACTTTGGGTTGATCAAACACATGCCATATCTTGCCTTTATTGTTTCAAATTGTCCCCTGAGCACATGTTTATCAGGATGGCTATATTAGTGCTTTATGGAAAAAACAGCTTATAAGAAAAGGGAAAGCACCATTCTCCCTACCTCTTTTCCCCTCAGGCTGCCATTAAGTTTGTTTGCCTGTGATTCCTTCCAGCTGATGGAGCCAGTCTGTTACCAGTTAAGTTAAACAGAGCTTGTCCTGTAATAACCTCTGCTTCATGCTACTAATTGGTACCAGCACCCAGCCCATGCCTCAGCCTACCCTCAAGCTAAGAATTGGTTGAGGGGAGTTCTAGGGTTGCCAGAACAAACCCCTCCTTCAGTTGCTTAGCTAAGGCCCATTATTTCCCTATTGTCATTTCTGAAGCCAGAACAACATATTTAGCAGTGGATCTGAACCTCTGCCAGAACTCTGCCAAACAAAGCAGTGGTGAGGGGGCAATTTTCAGTAGCCAGGAGGGTAGTGAATTTTTTAAAAATCCCATACAGTCAGGAGAGTATTGATAGTAAAGTTTAGCCAACACACATATGGCTTAGTTAACTATTGTATAATTTTTGGTCATACAGGTATCTAGTTTTTTAAACTGTTTTAGTACATATATGAGATGTTTTTAAACATTACTGGTCCCAAAGGCAGTGTTAAAACAAAACAACATAAAAATCATACACCTTAAAACAATATCTAAAAAGAAGGCTCTTTGGATCAGTCAAAGGCCCTTGAGAGTCAGGCCAGATAGTTCTTTAAACCGGAGCCTAACTAGGTGTTACAAACAACATGAGTTCACCACAGGATCTTGCAGCCATAATGTAGCTGCTAGTTCCCTGTGACAACGTGTGTAGCAGCCCCAATCCAAATCAGACCCTGCTATGCATTTACTCATGAACTGCCATCAGGAACTAGCAGCTACATTATAGCTGCAAGTCCCCATGGTGAACTCATGCACTTTGAAGCATCTAGTTAAGCTCCCAGTCTAGAAGGCCCTGAGAGATGTGGTCATTCTCAGCCACCCTGGGGTACAGTCTCTAATGAAAGACCAATGTGGGAAGGAGCAGGAGGTGCTTCATTATCCCACTCACTTCTACTAGTACACCACTTAGGGAAGGAGCTGTGGCTCCGTGGTGGAGCATCTGTTTTGCATGCAGAAGGTTCCCAGTATCTCCAGTTGAAAAGATCAGATAGTAGATATGAAAGACCTCTGCCAGCCCTGGAAAGCTGCTGCCAGTCTGAGGAGAGTATACTGACCTTGATGGACCAATGGTCTGATTCACTATAAGCCAAGTTCATGTGTGTTCATGTGTGTTCCCTTTCAAATGCCTTTTGGAGATGCTTTTAACCCATTGAGGGAAAAGAAATGGATATAACCTGAAAGACAGTTCCTGTTTTTGTGCATTAAATTCTCAAGTTAGGTCCAAGTAAAAGAAGTGTGGCCACTTAACTAGAGCCATCCATCATAATACGGGTGCTGTGAGGGGAGGGAAAGCTCCTGCTTTTCCCCAAAGGCATTTTCCTGCACAAAAAGGTCAGGTAAAGTGATGGTATCGCTCTACTCTACTCTGGTTAGATCTCACCTAGAATATTGTGTTCAGTTTTTGACATAACAATTTCAGAAGGATATAGATCAGATGAATGTGTCCAGAGGAGGGCAACGAAGATGGTGAGGGGTCTGGAGACGAAGTATTATGAAGAAAGGTTGAAGGAGCTCAGTATGTTTAGCCTGGAGAAGTGGCGACTGAGAGGTGATATGATAACCATCTTCAAGTACTTGAAGAGCTGTCATATAGAGGATGGTGTGGAGTTGTTTTCCACTGCCCCAGAAGGTTGGACAAGAACCAACAGGTTGAAATTAAATCAAAAGAGATTTTGGCTAAACATGAGGAAGAATTTCCTGACAGTTAGAATAGTCCCTCAGTGGAACAGGCTTCCTTGGGAGGTGGTGGGCTCTCCTACTTTGGAGGTTTTGAAGCAGAGGCTAGATGGCCATCTGACAGCAATCCTTATTCTGTGAACCTCGGCAATTCATGAGAGGGAGAGCAGGAAGGGTTACATTAGTGTTTAGTTCTCATGGCCCCTCCTTACATGCCCAGAGTAATGCTGAACACCACCTTGGGGTCAGATAGCAATTTTCCCCAGACCAGTTTGGCTAGGGTTCTGGACAGTGTTTTGCTATCTTCTGGGAATTAAGTAAGGGTCACTGGGTGTGTGTGTTCCTGCATAATGCAGGAAATTTGTGAATTTCCTGCATTATGCAGCAGATTGGACTAGACAACCCTAGAGGTACCTTCCAACCCAATGATTTTAAAAGAGTTCATGTGGGGGAGTGATTTTGCTGCTCCCTATGAAGAACCTGTGCCCAGATGCTCCGTGTGGATAAGCAAAATCAGCCAAATAACTGCCCTCACACACAATTTCCATGTGAGAAAACAGCACTGGGGAGGGCAGGAGCCTTTCTTCCTCCCCACAAGTGTCATTCCAAGCTCCTTTTAGTGCTCCTTTAAAAAAAAAAAAAGGAGCAGTTCCTGCAGCTGCTGTGAGACTTCGCAGAGCACCTTAACGAGTGCATGCCCATGCAGAAACATATCATCTAGAGCTACCCTCAGCCATACTCTCTTCTGGTATCAGAACCCAGCAGCAAGACAAATAAGTATGCACATCAGATCTGCAGACAGCTCTGATTCGGAAGGATTCAGCTGTTAATCTGAAAGTTGTCACAGAAAGTTAAAAATCAAGTTTAGATAAGGTAGCAGCTTTTAGAAAAGAGAACCATCCCAGAAAGCCAAGAGATCACATCTGCCTGTAAAGGAAGTTGGTATACTAGCAAACAATGTGGGGGAGGGATGGGGGGAAGGATTGTACTTAGCTAGACCTACTGGTATCAAGCAGAGCCCCAACAATGCTGCCAGTGTTCCCCCTTGTACCCAGCTACAGATTGCACGGACCCAGAAGCAATGAAGTCATGCTCATTGCCACCTTCCACCATGCTGGTCCCAGAAGCACTGCCAGCCCCTCAGGGGCTTGTCTTGGTTATTTGGGCAAAGAACTGACCCTTCATGCTGAGCTTGTTTCCAGTTTCAGTTCCCAGCCATTAAGTCTATTTGACAACCACAGGAAAGAAAATTACTTGATCCCAAACATGAAGAGGCTGATGTGAAACAGATCTCTATTGGGCTGCTTTATCTCCAAATTGTTATAAAGCATAAAAGGAGGGAGTGGGACATATAAATAAACATGAACTCAGTAAATCCACAAAAAAGCCGCTGGAATTATTCTCTGCAAACTATTTGGCAAATTAAGTTCCATTTTTATTAAATTGTTTGTGGTTAGATTGTGTTTTTTCTATGTAGCCATCAGAAGAAACCATTCCCACACATGGGAATACATTCAATATTTGGTCTGTTCATGGACTTAAATTCATTGTGACAGGACATGTGATAGGGCGTGAACAGCACTAGCTTTCTATGGATCAGCTGGGTACAAATCACACAGAAAATAACTGGTACAGATTTAGCTTTGGTCCTTGTTTTGATTGATGACTTCCTCAAAGTCCTTTGCATTAACCTATCACAGGCTTTTCCAAGTTCAGCAACAGACCTCTAAGCCCTATCATAGAACAAACCCTATTAAAGTGAACGGGAATTGTTCCAAAACAATGCTTGATAATATGCATTCAGGCTTCTCTCTGGAGTTTAAAAAGTTATAGTGAAATAACAGCTATGAATTTTTTTAAAAGCCAACCATTGGTTGGGGGGGGGCGTGACCATGAGGGGATAACTGAGAAAAGGACAGAGGAAACTTCCATGAGGATGCTTATGCAGTGGCAGTAAATCCACAACACAGAATTGTTGCCATGTGGATGCAGCCATTAACACTTGTGGATTGCTGCACTCATAGGTGTAGCATGCATGGTGCGAAAGGGGCGGCGGCCCCAGGCACAGTCTTCTTAGCACTTTTTAGGGGCACAAAATTTCTCCATCCAAAGCACCACTCATGCTGAATCTCTGCACCTCAGCCAAACAGTCACACGCCCGCCCTCCTCCTCACTGCAGCCTCCTAATTGGTCGCTGTGCAGGGCTGCTCGCTCTCATTGGCTGGAGGGCCAGCTGGGCCAGGAGCATGCTGGGGGATATAGTCCCACAGGCACCGTGATTGCAGGGACCAAAGTGCTTCTTCACCCCATCCACGATGCTGGGTTGCCAGATTCCAGGCAGTGGCTGGAGATCTCCTGGAATTAAAACTGATCTCTAGAGCACAGAGATTACTTGGCAGCTTTGGCTGGTGAATTCTACAGCATTGTAACTGCTGAGGTCACTCATCTACCCAGGCAGTTGTTTCACCCCAATCTCCAGGAATTTCTCAACTGTCTCAAAAGAGATCCATCAGTAAAGGGACAGGGAGGGACCAGAGGAATCTCCGACATTCTCAACATTCTCTCATTCTGAGAGTTGGAATTGTTCCTTTATCACTCAAGGAAGTAATAACAACTGAAACAGTAGTAGTGAAAGCAAAAAACATTCCAAAAAACATTCCATTCCATTTCATGGAGGATCAGTTTGTACATCATATTCCTAACACTGCAGGGAAAGGAACAGGCATGCTCTGGACAGAACAAGATAAAAATATGGTATAATAACTGCTGTGCCTCCAGGGGCTGACTGCCCCTGAACATGGAGGTTCTTTGCATATGTCGTCTCCCTACGCCACAGAATTTTTCCTTCCCTCAGGTTTCAGAGGGGGACAAACCACAGAGTTAGAAAGATAGAGAGATCTGGGTCAGGGCATCTGTTTACTGTTTAATGCTCACCTATCCTTTGTTGTGTAGATTGCTATTCTGAGGACTTCCTCTCTTGTGACATCCTTCTCTTCCTGGCTTGGTCATGCGTCTGTCTCTTCTCTCCATCTTCCACCATGGATGCAAGACTTGTGCTGCCCATCCGTGTCCATCCTTAGACTAGAAAGGTAGATGGGATCTATGTCTCTTCCTTTCCCATCAGAGTTTTGAGTTCCCAAAAAGGAACTCATTTCTTTTCTAAATATAAACCAAGTCTATGTTTGTTATTTTCTCTTTCACACTCACATTTAAGGGATTTCATAGTGTTCTGTGTGTGATAGTGCTCTGGAATTTATTTTATTTACTACATTTTCACCCACCCTTCCACCAAGGATATCACAGCAGTGTACATTCATCTCCTCTATTTAACAGTCCTGTGAGGTGGGTTACACTGGCTCTCAGTATGATATGTATTGCTTAAAATTAGGAGTACTTTGTTACATTTCTATAGAGGTATAAAGAGATGTATCTGATATTCCTTCATACCACATATAGTGCATCAGTTACTTTTTTCAACACAATTAAAACTCTATAGTCAATTGGAAACAGGGCTAGTATGTCCTGTTGATAGCAGGCTTAATTTAACTTGACTGTGCACTAGATGTAATTTAAAAACTCAGGATGAGTGTGTGTGGAAATGACAATTAAACTGCACATGTCTAATGGGAATAATATTAATATTGACAATGTTTCCAAGTTCTGGAAAAGAAAGAAAGAAAGAAAGAAAGAAAGAAAGAAAGAAAGAAAGAAAGAAAGAAAGAAAGAAAGAGAAAGTTAAATTAAAACAAATTACTGAAGTAGTTTATATTTCATGTTTGTATGCTTATATGTTTTGCATGTTTGTTGACTGAAATAATTTTTTAAAGGAAGTGCAATCAAAACTTTAATGCAAGCTGCTGTTTCAGCTCATGAAGCTGATTTTTAGCTCACAAGATTGCACAGCTTAGAGGGAACACTGTGATCAGTATAATCCTACTGGGTAGTTCCTATGTCATTTAATACCCCCCCTCAAAAAAAAAGCACACAAGGTAGGGGTTCTGTCTCACACATAAAGGCCATGTAAAGAATCTATGGCCTTTGTTTTACTTTTCTGAGTAAAAAAAAAAATGAAGTGGGGCAGAGAGGGTGGGAAGAAAGCGTGATTGAAATTACAAATACAGTATTTTCTAAGTCCCCCAAAGAAGCCACAATATAAGCCATGCAAAAGGGATGTGTTTTCAATTAACACAAATAAAGTACTACTCTTTTTAAAAGGATTTGAGTATACTAGCATTAAATTCATTTTACTTTAATTACAGCACTATTTTCTTAAAATACAATACATGTGCTTGGGGGTAAGGGGCTCAATACTGGTGGAAGGGACTCAGGGAGTGCTAACGGTCCACGGGTTAGGGGTGCAATACTTGCCTTGCCCCAGGTGCTGGCAACCCACGCAATGCCACTGGTTGCACTCACACCTTTTATTACTCTCTTAGTTGTACCAATGTCCCATTCAGTCTGTCTGAATGTCCAAAACTACCTAAATTACAAGTATGGGAATCAAAACAAAACATGCATATTATAATAAAATCCCTTGTATTTGGAAAGTACATTTCAAGTGTTCAAAGCACTTTCTATATATTGTGTTACATGCTTACAATAGCCTTGCATATCTACTACACATACAGAAAGACACAGACACACATAGCACGCCATTTGAGACTGCATGAATAAAATTACTGCATAAAACCTGCATATGCAATACCACAAATCAAATATATTTTATCTTCCCACAACGGACATGCTTCATCTCTGCACGCCACTATGTTATGCTTCACTGCTTTATGGCCAGATGCTTTCAAGACACACCTCATTTCTCAGAAAAAAATGTTCCTCCAAGGACTATAAACTACAAACATCCAATTCCATCCATTCTGTTTAGCACAGCTCAGAACTCAGTGAGAACATATTACTGAGGTTTACTCCAAGAAAAGATGTAAGCAAACTGGGCAGGCTTCAGAGAAAAGCAATGAAGATGACAAATAGTTTGAAATAAGGAACCTACAAGGAGGTGTTAAAGGGTCTTGGCACACTTTGCTCATAGAAGAATATAAGAAGCTGCCTCATTCTGAGACCCTCCAGCCAAGTATTGCTACTCTGATTAGCAGCAGCTTTTTGGTTACAACCCAGTCCAAATGTACTAAATACCTCACTTAGCAGTAGACATGGGCACGATCCCCAAAAAAATACCAATCAAGCTGTTCGTGGATCTGCGCTGGTGACGACCCCAGATCACCGATTCACTCCAATCAAGTCCCGTTTCCGATCTGGGATCGGAGGGGTGCCCCCCCACACACACTTAGAGCAGATGGGGGGGGGGAGTTTTTAACCCGGTGACGAGCTGCCTCCCCTCAGGGAGGGAACGTTTTCACACACACACACACACACACACACACACACACACTTAGAACAGAGGGGGGAGTTTTTAACCCGGCGATGAGCCGCCTCCCCTCAGGGAGGGGACATTTTCTCACACACACACACGCACGCACTTAGAGCAGGGGGGGAGTTTTTAACCCGTCCCTGCCTCTCCAAATAGAGAGAGAGAGAGACACCCCATTAACAAGTTTCAGCCAGCTTTTTTTAAAAAGCAGGGATAGAATCCATTCCTCCCCACCCGATTTTAAAAGCAAGCAGCCAGTCTTCCAAAAGCATATTTTAAACAGGAAGAAAGTAAAACCAGGATCCACACGGATCCTCGCGAATCCTATGGTTTTTTAAATAGGAAAAACACAAATGAAACATCAAATCACATATCAACTTCTTGCAAAAAGCAGGCACTGGGTTGAGAAGCCAGGAGGAGAGAGATATCTTTTCAGTGTTAACTCTTTCAACGCACTGAATGAACTCAGGAGAGGAGCGCAAAACAGCTTCAGTTGATAGCTGCTCTCAAAGCAAGGGGTTTTTGTTTTCATTCAGTGCATTGAAAGAGTTAACACTGAGAAGAGATCTCTTCTCAGTGTTAACTCTTTCAACGCACTGAATGAACTCAGGTGGAGCGCAAAACAGCTTCTGCTGATAGCCGCACTCAAAGTTTTCTCTCTCTCTTAACCCCTTCCTCTCCTGCCTCCGTTGCCAGGGGAATAGATTGTTGGCGCCTGAATGTCTAGCTTCTCGATCCTATCACGATTGCCCTGTCCAGCCCCAGTCCAGCCCCCTCCCGACCGCTGGATCGTTTGCCGTGGAAGACAACAATCCACCAGGTCCCGATTGTGCGAATGCCATTATCGTGGGGGTTTTTTGATCGTAATGCAGATCGTGCCCATCTCTACTTAGCAGCTTCATATAGAAGTTAACAAGCATGGGAAATAAGATGGAACTCTGTGGCATCCCACAGTCCAAAGATCAAGAAGCTGAGCAGCATTCACCTAGACTTCCTTCTGAGACCTACCTTCCAGGTAAGATTGAAACCACCACAAAACAGTGCCTCCTAGTCCCAATTCTGAATGAGATGCAGAAGGATACCATAGTCAATGGTACTGAAAGCCACTGAGAGATCCAGGAGAATCAGCAGGCTTGCACTCTCCTCGTCCATCTCCCAGCACAGGTCATCCACCAGGCTGTTTCAGTCCCATAACCAGACCTGTAGCCAGAATGAAAAGGATCCAGGAAATTGAATTCATCTAGGAAACTTGGAAGTTGTCCAGTTACAACCTGTTCAATCACCTTGCTCACTAATGGTATATTCGAGACTGGTTAGTAATTTAAATCACCCAGATTTCTTTAATAATGGATGCACCACAGCCTGTTTCAAGGACATGGTGACTACTCCTTCTTTCAAAGACTACTCCCTCTCTTTCAATAAACCACCCCCACCCCACCCCCAACATATTAAGGAGCCAGGAAGGCAAAAGTAGGGTTGTCAAACTCCAGGTGGCGGCTGGAGATCTCCTGGCATTACAACTTATCTCCAGGCTACAGAAATCAGGTTCCCAAGAGACAATGGCTGCTTTGTAGGGTGGATTGTATGGCATATACCCTGCTGAGCTCCCAAATCCTACTCTCCCCAAGCTCCATCCCCAAAATCTCCATGAATTTCCCAACCCAGAGCAGGCAACACTATGCAATGGTCATACAAGCAGCTGGTAGGCCTCAAACATTCAAGGATCCAGTCCACATGCTCAGACTGAATAAACTGAAAAGTATCCTAAACAACTGGACAAGTCAGTCCCTGAGCACCGTCTGACCTTGGTAGTGCTAATGTAGAGTCCAAATCGGTAGGGATGCAAGAGAGTTTATCTGCATAGTACAGAGCAAAATGGTCGCAATGGGTCACCAAGCAACCCACCTTCTCCTGAAAACCATATACCATAGGCCTCTTCTGACTACCCAGAACAGCTGTGCTGGCCTACACTATGGAGATGCAATGGTGGCAGAAAAGTACACTTGAACTGCCACCATTGCAACAATACTTAAAGTGCCCCCATCACTGTCATGGAGTAAGCTTTAAAATGAGCTTTAGCCTATGTGTTATTGGATTTGTCCCAAGTTTTCCTCCATTGTTATTCTAGCCGTTTCCCTTGTTTTTTCATTGGCGGCTGCCCCTCAGTGAACCAAGGAACTGTCTGGGTTCTAACTCTTGAAAGAGAGTGCCTAGAAGTGATCACTTCTACTGCTTGAGTTATTTCCTCAATCCAGAGGTCAACTGGGGCATTGACAGGACAGAGCACTGACCACATCAACAGGAAAATCTCCTGGGTATGACAGAAAACCATTTGGCTACATCTGGCAGATCCTTTCAAACTTCTGTAAGTGTAAATTCAAACAGATAATGATCTGTTCATGACAAAGGAGCCACCATCAATTCTTCCACCTTTAGATTACCTTCTTCCTCCCCAGAGCAAAATACCGGATAGAAAGTGTGTCCTGCACAGTGAGTGGGATCAATTGTTATTTGAATAAGGCCCAGGGTTGTCATGGAGGTCATGAAATCCTGGACCACTCCTGGCAAGGAAGCTTCAGGGTGCATGTTGAAGTTGCCCAGGAGAACCGAGCTAGAAATCCGACACCACACCACGCCCACCTCCATCAGCTCAGGCAGGGAGACCACTGGGCAGTGAGGTAAACAGCACACCCACAGAATCCCAACCTGCCTTGCAGTCCCAACACTAGGTACACACCCTTAAAACCTGAAGGGTCCTGGACACAGACCCTATAGACTACAGCAGCACCACACACCCCACACACCCACACACCCAGCCTATGATGACATATCACCAAATACTCAGGGGACACAATTGCAAAAGGTTAACTCTTCTCCCCTCCTCTCAGTGATACGTGTCAGGTCAGCCTTCATATCCAGGATTAAATCCAGAATGGCTGCTGTTTTTCCTGTGTCCAACCTGTCATTTAACAGCAAGCTTTTACAGTCCATTAGGTTGTTGATATGATCGCCAGCATCATCGCAGCAGGAAGAAGAAACAACAGAAAGGATAGCTGCCTGCAAATGTCTCTTGTCTCTTCCCTTTACCTGACCTGTTCTTCTCTCACCACCATATATCCCCCTACCTCACACACTATTAATCATGGCATCATCCCCCCCCTGCTGCCCCCCCCCTAACACATCACTCTAACCAGCAGGCAAGACAGCAACAAAAAAAAATACAATAAAAGCAAAACAAGAACAAACAGAATGATGCACCCTCATCCTCCAGGCATTCCAGCCTTCTGTCTGTTTGGGTCTTCCTGGCTTAGAGAAACAAAGTTGAAAATAGCATTCCTTGACCACCACTTCAAAACATGCTGTATCCTGGATTCTTTCAGACAGCCCGGCCACAGGAAATAAGGGACAGGCTAAGAGTCAAAGACCAAGAGTCCCTTTGGCTCTTGCCCTTCGGCTCACACCAAAAAGCTTGCAATTTAGTGAGAGCTCTCCCATAAAGAGGAGTACCTGACAACAAAGCAGCCAAGGCTGGTGGGTAAGGTAACTGGCACAGCTGCTTCTCTCAGTTCCCAGAATTTCTCTTCTGCATTCTGCACACTCAAAAAAAAAACCCTAGTTCTGTGAACAGCGAATTTGTGTTAATTTTATTTATATATTTGTTTTCCAAAATATGTAGCTAGGTTTTTGGTTTGGTAGAAATTATGAAGAGATCAAAGGGAAAAAACAGCAGGAAGGTTCAGCTCAGACAGAATGCAAAACCATAGTTTAATTAAACCAACTATGGTCAGTGCAACTGGGTTGGATCCCACAGAGTATTTCCACTGATAGACAGGTTTCCATCAATAAAGCAGACTTCCTCACCCTCCTCCCACCACAGCCCCAAATGCCACCTGAAATGCTGCACTTGGGGGTCCCTTGTTCCCTTGCCTTTGGGACTGCAGTGGCAGGGAGGCACTCTGCTCTTTCTATCAGTGGAAATGCTCTGGGGGACCCAATCCTTTGCATGAATGTGACCCACTTCACCAATTCTGATTAGATAGGGACCATCAAACCAGGATCCAAAAAAAATGTCTTGAAGTTGGTTTATTAACATAGTCTTCACTGTGGTTTCACGAGCTGTACAAATGCAGACATCCTGGCTTGTTCCTCACAAATTCCATAGCCAGTCCAGAGTAAGGGCGATGAAACTAGTGATTGTCAAGCCAAGTCAGGAGCTGAGTGATCGCTGTACTGTAAACCAACTTCAAACCATAGTTTCAAATCTTTGGTTGATAAATCCTAACCAAACATAGTTGGTAAAGAGGCCAGCAGTTGATGATTATACTAACCATACTTAGTTTAATTAAACCATGGCTTCACATTGGTTGAATCCACATTCACCCATTACCCGCATGTTTATCGGATATCTTCCGTTTGCCTCCAATCCGCGATTTTTTCCTCTTTGTTCACATTCCTGCTTCCAATCCGTCTTTCTCGCGCGTCCCTCCGGTCACACGGCTGCTCGAAAACTGCTTTTTTGGGCGGGACCTTTTTTCCCCACCCATTTTTTTTATTTTTTTGAGCGCACTTTTCCATTATTTCAATCTTGCCTTATAAAGAAACATCATTGAAGATAATGATGCCTCTCATTCCCCCACTGACAGCACTGATGGCACTCTCCCGTTTCTTTTTTGGAAATTGGGAAGCATGTGGGAAGCTTTCGTGGGCATTTCCTATGCAGGACAGTTCAGTGCCTGAATTTTACTGAAGTTTCACTTCCTTGGAGTGTCATTATTTTGATATTTTGTAATTTCGATATTACAGTAATATAAAATAAAAAAAATAAAAAACAGTTAAAAAGGAAGTTTCGCGAGTCCGTTCTGAGGATGGATTCACCCCAAAATGATTTTTCAAACTACCAGATTTGATTCAGAAACAGCATAATCAATAAATCCAATGCTATGAAGTCAAAAACAGTCTTTTGCAGACTACGGAGCACTTGCAAGTTTAATCAGCCAATAGGAACTCTTGGAACGGCCGGAGAGACAGGAAGGGGGTGGTTTTTTTAAAAAACGCGTAAATTGCACATTGGCCCGTTCACGGCCACCGTGAAACTCCCGTTGAAAACCTGTGACCACATATTGGGGAGAAATGCGAATGAAATGCGTCTGTTTAATGAGGTAATGTGACCGGCACTCGGGATTGCGTGGGGAATGCGGGGAACATGCAAGTTAGATTGAGTAATGTGGATTTGACCATTATGTCTGAACTATGTCCTGGTGTAGCATATGTTGTCTTGCCTATCCCAGAATTTTTTGTTTTGAAAATTTTGATACACGCATAAGATTGAGTGGAAACAACAAACTATTAGACATTATTGTGATAAATTGGGAAACATCCATTGACTCTAACAAGCTTCTTGTATGATCCAGGAAAACACTTTATTGCTCATGCCTTTAACTAGAAAACACTTAGTTAAAGCTGCTTAACTGGCTTGGCTGACTGAGGTGAAAAGTTTTCTCCTGTCTGGCAAGTCTCCCCCATCCACATCTAGCACTGTGTCCACTATACCACGCTAGCTCTCAAGGTTGGAGGAAGGGATATTTCCAAGGTATAATATTGTAGTTCAAAAGTAGCTTGTCTGTAGCCCTCAAGTTCATATATTCCACCATGAAACAGTACTGGTGTAAAGGGGGGTAAGAAACAAGAAGTACATGCTCCTCAAAAACTCTTTGGATTCTTATATAACATCCCACTCACTAAGCCACTGGATGCCCTCAAGCCAAGGGTCGACCTCTCTCAAATCTATTTTCTCTGATTGCTGTATGCTCGATGTCACATGACATCCATCCTTCTTATTATCAGACTTCAAAGGCAGCAACCTTGGTAACTAAGAGTCACATGCTACCAATTACATTCCACAGCAGCACCTTGCAAGAAAGTCAAGGAACGAGGGGCCCTTGGCTCTTATCCCAGCCAAGGCATTCAAGAGAAAACAGGCTGACAGCTCCTCGGTTTGTCCTTGAAAGTTAATAAATGCCTTTGTCTTTTCCTTCCACTTAAATCCATGCCACCCCCTTAGGCATGATAGTGAAATAATTATGTGTTCTTGATAGCAACTGTCTTCCTTCTGCTTTCCTTCCCCATGTGCTTAGGAAGTTTTCAACTCTGGACTTATTAAACGGCTCATGAACTGGTTGTTTAGTAGGCTACCAAAAGGAACACAGATGAAACTGAGGTTTGGGGATGTTGAACAGAATACTGCAGTCATTCATATGAGTGTAAAGTAGTGAAGACATCACATGGGCGTCTTGCCACTCCTGTGTTTATCTGGAGTGATTTTTTTTAAAAAAAATTGCCCTCTCACAAAAAAAATGTACAATAAATGCTGATTTTTAAGTCTGGCATGATCATGTCATCTGGGGGCAGTTTTCTATAGCCACTGGGAGTGATTCAGCCAAATTTTCAATATCTAGACCAGTCACTAGGCTGCAGGATCTGCTTTGAACTTGAGGTCCCCTTTGGGATTACACTAGTGGTCTATTTAGTTCAGCATCCTGGTTCACACAGTGGCCACCCAGTTTCCCAGAAGACCAACAAACAGGAAACAGAGGGCAAGGCATCCCTATGACACTGCCTCCTTGGAAACAGGATGGATCTATAACCCAGCTGGCAAATACTTGTGTGCATTTGAATAGTAGTAAATAGGCATTAAAAGTCTGCCTCAACACAGTCTAGTGGCCATACATATGCCTCTGAGAGATTGTTTAGCAGAGCTTGATCCATCCTAAATTATTAATCTCCACTACCTAGTAAACAAAGAAGAAAGCTCTTTCAGAAATATGCCCACTCAATGTCCTGTCCCCCATACATTCACCTAGGGTTGCCAGCCTCCAGGTAGTGGCTGGAGATCTCCCAGAATTACAACTGGTCTCCAGGCCACAGAGATCAATTCACCTGGAGAAAATGGCTACATTGAGGATGGACTCTATGGAATTATGCCATGCCAAGGTCCCTTCCCTCCCCAAACCCCACTTTCTCCAGGTTTCTCCCCCCAGATCTCCAGGAATTTCCCAACTTGGAGCTCGCAACCTTACATTCACCTAACCCTTTCATAAACCTATTTAAGCATTTTTCCCCATAACTGTTGAGGCATCTACCATGGGTGTTTTGTTGTGGGGATAATAATGGCATACTTTGTAAACTGCTCTGAGTGGGTGTTAAGTCGTCCTGAAGGGTGGTATATAAAGCGAACGTTATTATTGTTGTTGTTGTATGAAGAAAACTGCATGCATTTTTTTGGTCTCAGTTATGCAGTTTGTCAGTTTTAAGAGGACTGGGGGTTTTCATATTTTGTGAGAATGCAAATAATTTCTTTTCCTTTTCAGTCTCTCCATGATGCTCATAATTTTTGAAACATCTGCCATGTGCTGCTTCAATAATCTTTTTTTCTGAGATAAAAGCCCAAAATGTTTAAGCCTTTCTTCCTGAGGAAGATGATTCATCCCCTAGATCCTGTCAGTTATATATATATATTTTAAAAACTCAAGTGGAAAAAATGCTCCTGAATAATGTTATATAAGAATAGTTCTCAAATCCAATTAAGAAAATATGTTTCCTGGTTGTAGAATCTGGAATTTTATTAATAAAAAATCAAGACCCACCAGCACCAGAGGGGCACCGATTATGGTTCTTGCTTCACTTCATTTTTCTAAGGAAACCTGATTTAGCACTTAAAGGTTGCAAGATGGCTCTCTCTGATGAGGGTTATCATTTAGTCCTTTCTCTTTAAGGACTGCAGTACAAGTGCCATCTGACATTTTTTAACAAGCCATGTTTTTTCAGGCCATTCTTTGGTTGCAATTACATCCCAGCAAGACATGAGCCACAGAAAGTGCCATCACACCAACAGGTAGGAAAAATACTCTCCATTGCTTAAGGAAATCACAGTACATTTATGTATCTTTAACTAGTCAGGCCATTATTTTAAGTGCAAACAGATGCAAGTATGATCTTTTCTTCTCATTGGCTTTACAGTACAGTGTGTAATTTTCTTTTTCCCGTCCAAACTCAGCTATATTCAGTCAAATATTTTTATGGTCCAGCAAACCATTTCCCATGAGAAAGGAGAATCTGAAGTAAGCAAGAGCAGAAATATACAAAACGCAAACAGATTACAAGACTGAAATCTCAGAAGAGTGTGGGGAATTGAAGAATTTAAGCTGTGCTATATAGTAACTGATGGGTTTGCTATTTGCCATTTTCTTGAAAGGACCTCCCCTGAACATAAATGCATCGTTCACTATCTTTTTATTAGTGTGTATGTAAAATATTGAGGCAGTTTTCTACCAGGTTGTGGAAAGGACATTATATGGTGATAATTGCTTAAGTAGATGGTAGTATCATAGCAAACATCAGCAGCGCTGGCAGTAAAACAAACAACTGTAGCAAGATGTGTTTTCCATTGCTCACATGAAATCAGAGACACAAGTATCAGTTCCATGTTCCTAGGAAAGTCACCTTGAAACAGCCTCAAATAAGGTGCACATTATAAATCTGAGAGAACAAATTAGAATAGACTCTTATTTAATAAATTTAAGTTGCTTTTTATCTTTGCTTTTGTATAGGAACACTGTATTTTAATACTAAATAAGGAAAATGTGGTATAGCTTCAAGAAGCAATGTGAAGGAGGTAGTTCTATGTGACAGTAGTAGTGTAGGTAGTATTTGAAGCTGCTTCAACTCACCTCATGAAGAGAAGGAAGCTCCTGGTTTAAAAAGGAGCTCCAACATGACATAATACTCATTCCAAACACAACTCGTGGACCTCCCAAATGTTTTCCTTTGACTCGAATCAGAGAATCTCCTTTGATCCAGTTCAAAACTGTGAGGTGACTGTAGGAAGAGCATCCACCCATACCCAATACAAGAAATAGAATGGAGATGAGTCTTGTCATTCAAATGGCAAAGCTAAGCTCCATATTTCTTCCCCCCTCCCTTCCTTTGGCCCTTTAAGGGGCCTATTTGCTTTCCCAGCTGAGCCATGCAAGGAAAAATGGGGGGATGTTGGTAAAAATACCATATCACTTTCACTTGAGCAGTCAGAAGTGACTCAATTATGTCTGCAGCTCTCTAGGAATTTCCCAAGTCTCTATGGTATTTAGCACAGAGATTTAGAGAATTCCTACAGCATCATGGGCATGGCAATGTCACTTCCAGCCACTCAACTGGAAATGATGTTGTGATAGAACAGTTCCACTGACCTTGTCTTGACCTTTGAGGCATCTGGGGATTAACTAGTAGAAGTTCAGATCTCTGCCTGGCACATACAACTTTCTCCCAACCTTCAGACATGCTTTAGCTCCTCCTCTCACACTTACCACCACCACTTGGCATTTGTAGGAATTGCCTGCAGGGAGGTCCAAGACACTTTGCTGCCCTGTGCAGGTTTGCCACTCTGAGGCCTCACTTCATGCCTGGTCTCCTGCTACCCAGCATTTAGTTAATGCTGGGACTGCTTGCTGCACTTGTGTACCACTGGGGAATCAGCAAATTGCCAACAGACCACCCCGTTCCCATGACACTCATTTTAAATAGTGTGTTCAAGCAATGGAAGTCTATGTGGTACAGAGAACAGCTACCAGTATTTAAGAATTTTTAAAGCATTTATTTTAAAAAGAAATGTTTACTCTCATACTTTCAAAAGCACAGTAACAAATTTGAGCAAAGGATCCCAAAAAAAAATGATTAAAAAAACGTGATTCAGCTTCTGTTCACTATATACATGCCCTAAATAGATCTTATCCTAAGGCAGGCTCTTCAACCTAGAAGATTACAGCTTACTGGGAAGTCCCATACCTTGCAGTCCTGGGTCAGGCCTCCAGCCTCTACATGGTGATTGGCCTCCTGCAAGAGCCAGGCATCTGAGCTCCCTCAGACTCCAGTTAAAATCAGCCAAAGAGACCCTCCTCTCTGGGCCAGGAGATTTTATCATCTTCCTTTGCCCACCCACTGCAGAAGTCAAAGGGACAGGTCAGAGAGGCTTTTCCTTAAGCCTAGAGAAAGAATCTTCTCTGGCATTTTTAGACTTGCAAATCCCACCCCCCGCACCCACCTGGAAGGGATCGCTTTTAGCAGAAAGTCTTAACTGGCACTCCTATGTCTGCAGCCATGCAGGGCAGCTGCATGTCTAAGGCCCTGGGCTGAGCATGACTTGGAGAACATTTGGTTTCCCCTCCAGCCTCCTGCTTGTTCACAGCTTTTAAAACTAGGGGCAAATGTTTTGATACAGTCCAAACCTAAAAATAAAAGGCATTTATCCACAGACGTCATGGCATTCATGATACTCCCACTCCCCAGACTTCACTCACAGAAATCTCCCAGTGATTGCAAGCAGAGAGCTGGCAACTCTAAGAAGGAAAATGGAAGAAAGGAGAATATGGCAGTAGCCATTTGGCTGTCACCCTTTTTTAGTGTATATATTTTAACTGCATGGCTTGGGTGGCCACTGATTTTATTTGTGGCGAAGCCCTGAGGTGATGAGGGAAGGAGAAGGGGTGGATAGTTGAGGAGGAGACTCTGAGGTAAATGTCTTTCTGAACTGAATGCTGTCCAATTTCCCCAGCACTCTGGCCTCTCCTTTCCTTTTGTTTAAACCCCAGCTGCCATAATATCAGTAAAAGGTGAACACAAGCTTTTATTAACTGGATGGTAGTATGTAAGCATTGCATTCCCTAAAGCGTTTTTATTTGTGACCCTAATAGCGTGGTATTTAATACTGAAGTAGTTGGAAACCCCTTTCCCACATCTATTTTTACTTGACAGTAGGGTAGCCAGGTCCCTATAGCCTCTCAGCAGGATAGCAGGGGGAGGGGGACCAGGCACTTATTTCATGCCTTCTGTGTCTGTGTTTTCACACATACATGCTCCTGGCGCTTCCATGATGTCATCCCTTCCGAAAGTAATGGTGTCACACTGGCCATGCGAGCGCTCCAGCATTCCAGTTCTTTGAGAATCGACCCCAAATGAAGTGCAGGAGCAATCCTGTGGCCAGCACAAAAACATTACTTCTGGAAGTGACATCACTGCACTTACTGGAAGCATGCACGCTGCATGTGTTCCCAGGGTGTCTACCAGAGGTGGGCAATCTCCGGATTGCCCAAAACATCTCACTGGTCACTGGCAATCAGATAAACCGCCAGGAGATTGCTTGCCACCAGTGAACACCTGGGATCCCTACTTGACTGACAGAACACAGGTGGAACTGAATAACAACCAAGGATTTATTTACAGAAAATACGGTGCATAAACAAGTTAAAGATTTAGTGTGAAATAAACAAAAATAAATGTACTCACAACTAGGAGTGTGCACTGGAAAAAATGTGGTTGATTCAGTTTGATAATATTGAAGTGGGGGGGGATTCCGTATTTCCCAAAAACTGAATTTATACTCCAGTTCGGTTCAGTAATACAGAGCAAATTTGGCAAAATTCAGCCATTGTTTCCTATGGGAAAGTCAAATCGGAAATTTCCGGTGGCCAGGGGGGTTATTTTTTGACTGAATTTCACCAAATTTGCAGGGAACCTACTCTTAACTGTCCTCTAACTCCTCTCCCCCCCCCCCAAGTTTCATGAATATCCCTGAGGGGATATTTTATGGCCTCCCAAAAAATGTGCCCCCAGCCACATCCAATCTCCATTATTCCCTATGGGAAAAACCTATAACTAGCCTACCTTAAAACACTTTTTAAAAATTCACACTTCACAACTCTCTCAAAGTACCCAAAAAGTACACCCAAACAGCACTAGGTTAAGTTAACAAACAGAACTAAGCACCCCAACAAACATCCCCCCAGAATAAGAACAACCAACAAGTGAACACCTGACCAAACCAAACTTCTGTCTCAACAGAAAACAGAACCCAGAAAAAAAACACCAACCAAACTTATGTAAAGAAAGCCCAACAACAGAGGAAAACAACACCCCCCCCCCAGAAGAGCAAGCAGCAAAATGAACAGTAAATATAACCAACTAAAAGCTGGAAACCAAAGCCACCCCAAAAGCACAGCAAAAAAAGCAGTTTTTAAAACGGAAACTAAAAAAAAAAAACCCTTTTCCCATCCTCACCCTCACCCCTATTCCTCCCAGACACCAGGCCAACCTCCTCCCTGCAAAGAGAGAAAAAAAAAACAGTGAGTCTACAACTCTCAAACCAGGCAGCAGCCAGGAATCCACACCACTCACTGGGCAGCAGGATCTAGTCACAGTCCAAAGCAGGCCAGGAGAGTAAGCCAACAGCCAGCAGCAGCACACACACAGCATCTCTCAATCTCCAGGCCAGAGCAAAATGGAGACTAACTGAGGCAAGCCTCCTAATTTAACCCCTTGCAGCAGTTAAAAAAGGCTTCTTGAGACTCTCCTTGATCAGAGAACGAGAGCTGCTGCAAGGATTGGCCACTCACACTCCTCCCCTTCCTTCGCTCTTCTGCTTCTGACTCACTGCCCCTCCCTTCTCCCCTCTCCCATATGGTAAAAAAAGGTGGGAAGTAGTATTTCTTTGCTGTTCCTTGGTAAGAAACGGCACTGTCGCACTTCCTAAAGTTTACCTAATTTTACCAAATATATTCAGTAAACTTAAATTTGGTATTACAGAATTTATTCAGCAGTGGATATTTAAGTACAGTAATACTGTGCAGTAATACTGAATTTTACCAAATCAGGTAAAATTCAGTATTTTTGCCAAATTTCAAACTCGAATTACGTATCCCTACTCACAACTTCACTTCCCTCAAAGGTTGTGCTTTTTCTCCACTGGGAGTTAATTTATTGAACCTGAACTCAAGTTTACAGCACAGACTCCAAGGGGATAAATTAATGCTTTTCCTCCAGACAGGGCTTCTCAGCATTTAAGGTTCATTTGTAACCTCTTGTACGGGATCTGAGGCTCAGCCCCTGAACTTACCAGGAGGAGGGGACAGGAGACAGTTGGGGGACAGCCACCCAGCCACCCCAACGGGCACCCAGGACCAGAACAGACCAACAACTGAAGGGGGGAAGGAGGCATCCCAGACACAAGAGGGGAGAGAAGCATCCAAGCCTCAGAGAGTCAGATGAGGCAGGTGAAAGCCAGATAGCCCCACCCTCTGGTGAGGGGCCAGGAGGCCAGGCAGGGAGAGTGAGGACCCCCAGGAGGGGAGTAGACCTGAGGGGGGAGGCGCAGGAAGCAAGGGCAGTCAGCCAGCAGCCTTACCAGTCAGGGAGGAGAGGCAGCCAAAGCAGCACAGAGCCAAGCCCCAGCCTGCAGGCCAGCTAGAAAGCAGTAGCCTGATCCAGGTGAAGCTGGGAGCAAAACAACTCCAGGTGGGGCTGCCTGAGGCACTCTACAGGAAAAGCTTGGCAGCCAGCCAAGGAGGCACAGGTGTGACTGCCCAGGGCAGCCTGCAGAGCAAACCCAGGTGCGGCTGCTTGAGGGGCCTGCGGAGGAGGGGAGGGGCCAGCTGTCATGGAAGGCAGCCGGGACTCTGTCAGGTTAAGCGGGCCGGCAAGAGGATTGAGAGGGTGCGAGGGTGAGGTATACCCCCCTCCTTCCACAGAGTGGGAGCCCACATAATCCCTGATGGTACCCCTGGTCCAAAGTCAGACATGCCAGCGCCTCAGAGGGCTAGATTTTGACAGGCCTTTTACCAGGTACTTGTTTAATTCCTTAAAACAAGTTCCCTACCCTACCTTGACCATAAAAATACTAACAAATAACCCAAAATAAAAAGCCTGAGTACAGCTTATGCTCTTATCCAGAGCTGCAATATCCCTGTTCAAAGGAATATGTATCAACTGTCCCTTTTTAAGCTGATAGGGTTCACCCCTTCCCAGCCTGTGGAATACCAGGGGTTCTAATTGGCTGGCCAGTCTCTGAGGTTTGGATGACAGCAGAATCTCCAGGATTGGTTCAGAGCCCTGAAGGATAGGCAGAAATTTGTGGTTGATTGTCACAGAAGGAAGCCCAGGGTTATCTTTGTTGTGTCTGTGCTTCTGTTCAGATGTGAAAAGGGAAAAGGGACAGGAGTGAGGTGGGGCAGCAGTAACACTGAGCGACACAGGGCTGGGCACTTGCTGAGCTACTGTTCGGGTGAGCGACCTTTGCTGCTGCTGTTATGTAGAAGCAGCTTAAGTCCTCCAGATTTACAAAGTCACCCTGTCCCCAGCAGGTAGTATCTGAACCAAAGGGGCAAGAAAAGATGTTTACTGAACTCTAAGACTTACACCTGCAACGAGTTCCCTGTTGGACATTAAAAATTACACAGATAGGAATTGCTTGTCACATCACAAATTGTTTCTTTTTGCATTTAGGAAATGCCATATTTTCAATGGTTTTTGTTTCCCCTTTTGATATGAAGGACTAAGGTTGGATAATTCTTTACAAATAAAGCATCCCTTTAGCTTTTGAAGCCCCTAGAAGATTAAGAGATCCCAGGCTACCCTAAGAGTAATGTGAGGTACCTTGCATTACCTCCCCTTGAGCAAAGTAAACAAAGATCTGTCAACCTAGAGCTCAGAATACGCTGGCTACTTTCATAGGTCTTCTGTTACTGATTGATTTTTTTAAGAATCTAGAACATTTCATCTTCCATTCATTGGTTTCTCCTGCACCCGCTTCCCTTGTTTTTCCCATCCCCTCCTGGTAGTAGAGGTTTAAAACCCTGAGCATAAAATACTATTTTAAATTTATCCATTTGTAACATTTTTAGTAGCTCAGCATCTTTGAGTTGTTGAAGTGTTTATCTAGAGCCTTTGATAGGTTTTCAATGTCATCATCTCCAACTAGCCTGTGACTAAACAGGAATGCTTCCTTGCTCTAATTTTCATTAATCAAAAGTCCAAACAAACCTGCTTATCTCCAGATGATATATTTTCTGATCCCTTTTCAAAACCGTTGTGCCAAACCTCAAGATTCTTCATCCCTATCTGCCCTTAAATCTGTACCAGAACTGCAAACCATATATGGGAAGCCCAAGGTCAAGCAGGGGTGTTTACTGAAATGATAGTTAGCATTTTCCACTGTACTAACTGGGCCTTCCTACTTCCTAGCCCTTTAGGTATCTGTTAATGCTTCAACCAAAACCAAAATACATTTTACAAGTTACAACATAGCATTTAAGTACATAGGTAGGCATGAAGTGTTTAATTGTAGATAAAGATTAATAAATAGATAAAAAGAGTTTATTTTTAGTAAATCAAATAACTTGGACAATAAAACATTTTTAAAAATCATTCCTTGCAAACTTTCCTTGTCCAGTTACAGTATAAGTAGGAATGTGCCCAGACAAATTATTTTGAGTTCATTTTAGTCTCTTAAAATTATTTTTCTTTATTAGAGCTATTACATATGACATATTCACTTTCTTTATTGTATGTGGTTTTAATTTCCATTGGCTTCAATAGGAAACATATTTTCAGCTGTAACTTTCCCCCCATCCAATTAGGATGAAATTTTCAGCAATTATACCCTCCTCTTTGCCAAATTTCAGGAAGCTAGGATGAAAAGATCCATTTTGGAGATAAGTAAAATTCTCATTTCCATCGCAGGCAGAGGTATACCTCTAGAAACCTAAGAAAACAGGGAGTGGGCAAAAATAATATATAAAAAAGGAGTATATTTGTGTATGAAAACACCCACTCACATCTAAAGTTGGGAGCAGAGTCTATTTTTAAACAAAAAGAGCACAAGTGAGGAGACCTAAACCTATACCTTTTCTTGCTGCGGTACAGTGCTTGAAACATTTTTTTTCTCCCAGCCTGACTCCAGTACAGAAAGTGTGCTTGTCTGGGAGAAAATTGCTGAAAGAAGTAGAATTTAGTAATGGGCCAGAGGAATCTAGCTTCATTCTCCCATGTGCCCTTTATTTAAAAAATATTCTGTCTTTGACTGAAGATTTCTTTACATGTAGGTGGGACGCTGGTGCCTGTCTTTTTCTGTGTTGGAGTAAATGGTGGAGCGGATTACTCTCAGAGGAATGGCACAAAGTAATGGCCACTTGAATATTGCCAACAGTCATTATTTTTCAAATTCCGTTTCATTATGCTAGCTACATTAAATACAAGATCTGACTGCACATCTCAACATGACATGTAGGTGCTTTATTTATCTGGTTTCTAAAAGTCATTCCTTAAGCCATTTCAAGGTGTGCAAATGAAAAAAAGTGACCGAGAGAAAGATGAAACAATAGCATATAAGTTAAGGCAAGAGAAAACCCAGTCAGGGAAGCATCAGTATACCTTTCCCAGTGCTCATGGTAATTTAGACTCATGGTTATAGGAAGATTCGATTTTTACCTTTCTGTGCAAGACTGATGTAGTTGGAACACAGGGTTACCATCTTCCAGCTGGGGCCTAGCCATCTCGCAGAATTATAACTGATCTCCAGATGACAGAGAACAGTTCTACTAGAGAAAATGGTTGCTTTGAAGGCTTGGCTCTGTAGCATTATACTCTACTTAGTTATCAGGTATCCTCTGGCAACCGGCAATGAGGACACTTCTGAAAGTGATGTCATCACGTCACTGGCCTGCTGGAACCTCTCTGGTATTTGGGTAAAAATTCTGGCAATGTGATGACATCACTTCCAGGCACACAGGAAGTGATGCCAGTGTATCGCAGGTAACATCATTACATTGCAGGCAAGCATGGCCTGCAGCAGGTAATGCCTCTATTTCCTACCTTTTCTTCCTTCACCAGCCAGCTGAGCAGCAGCAGAGGGCATGGGCTGAGGGACTTGAGATTGCAGCCCTACACTCATTCCCTCTCTGAACTCTGCCCTCCCCAAGTTCCACCTCCAAATCTCCAGGAGTTTTCCAACCTGGAATTCGCATTCCTGCTTAAGGATAACCAATAATGAATGTGCTAGGCTGTTTTGAAATCTAGGCTGGTTGACCAGTTGATTGCCAATAGATGTGGAAAAACTTCTCAGATAAGACAAACCGGCTTTACTTTAATTCCTGAAGTGAAATTAAAAAGTCATCATATTCAGCCAATGAGCAAGCAAGAATAAATCCTGATCACAAAGCTGCAGGCCCTGAACTTCCTTGACAGCAGAGAGGTATCCAGGATGTGATGTGGGTACTTGTGATATACTTCCTCTGCCAATTTTGCATTGATGGGAGTAGAATGTAGCTGACAAAAGGAACAAACCAGATGCCAAAGTACTGAAGAGAAAGCTTCAGGGAAATTGGTGGAAATACTGAGTTTTCTTGACCACAAAGTTACACAGAAAGACCAGGAGATCTGAAATGATCTCTGACTTCCATGTCATAAGATCTAGAGCAGAGGTCCCCAATTTTTTTGAGCCTGCAGGCACATTTAAAATTCTGACACAGTATCCTGGGCTCAGTTACAAAATGGCTGCCACAGGAGATGGAGCAACCCACAAAATGGCTGCTACAGCTTACCTTCAGTCACACAGTGAAGATCTTTGTGTTGTGCAAGCAGCTTCTCCTAAATTAATGTTTTTTAAAAATCTGCACATCCAAACAAATCTCCAATGGTCAATCAGAAGACAAGCTTGGCAAAAGCCTCACCTAGCCCCACCCAATTTCTAAAAACACTTGGTGGGCACCAAGAAAGGTGTCAGCAGGCACAGTGAGGCCCACACTGGGCACACCTGGTCGTAAGGTTGCCAGGTCCCTCTATCCTCCCATCAGGAGGTTTGGGACCAGGCACTTACCTTCTGCCACTCCATTTCAAACCCTCGCATGCGCGCTCCACTGCCAATGCGATGACATCACTTCTAGAAGTGATGTCACCACACCACCTGCGTGGCATCATCACTTCCATAAGTGACGTCATCACACCGGCCCCACAAGCACTCCTGCACTCCACACAGCTCCAATTTAGCTGATTGGGGGTCCAAATCAGCCCCAAACAGAGCGCAGAGATGCTCCCGACACCGGTTCAATGATGTCTCTTACGGAAGTGATGTTGCCGCGCCAGGTGGGAGAGCACACACAGTGCACGTGCTCCTGAGGTGCCTTCCAGGGGCAGGCAAGCTCCAGGAGTTTGCCCCTCCTGCCAATTGCTGGGCGATCAGCAGACAAGGGGACAAATCCTCGGGAGTTTGCCCACCACTGGTAGGCACCTGGGAACCTTACCTGATCTAGAATAATCAGAAGATAACTGAGTAGGGTTGCCAGGTCCCCCTGTACACCCGGCAGAGGTGGAGGCCCCAGCACCTACCTTCTGGGTTGGTCAGTCACACACACACAAAGTGTATGCACGCCCCTGGGCCTGCGCAATGACATCACGCAGGCCATGGCCACCCGGAAGCACTCCTGTGCTCCATGGGGGGCCCAATTCAGTCTGAATAGTGCCAAATTCAGCCTGGATTGAGCCCAAATTGGCCTGGAACGGGCTGCTGCCACACGTGGGAGCTCTCCCCCATGCTGCAGCAGCCCAATCCGGGCCATTTCAGGCCCACAGGAGTGCACCGTGCTGCCCGGGAGCATGCCACGCCACCCAGGAGCATGCCCATGAGACCCATTCCTCCCCCACTGATCAGGTAAGCGGGGGTGGAGGTGGAGGGTGGGAGTGGGGGATCCCCTGCCCCCAGAAGGGGAATGGCAACACTATAACTGAGTCAATATACCTCCTTGGCAATAGATTTATTGCATTTATGTGCAAATATATATTGTAATAAATATCATATATTTATTCATACAGTCATCTGGAGATAGAGAAAAGGGTCTCTATCATTCTGTGGATTCAGAATGAACACAGAATGAACACAAATTTATGATTTTGTATTATAGCACAGCCCGGAACAATATCCAGTTGGCTCAATGAACACAACAGCAGCATGGCAGATACAACAAAAAAAGCAATGATGGCCTTGCAGGTAAGTAGTGGGAACTAACAGTGTTTGGCAGCCCAGAAAAGGAATATAGTGGAGCAGTAAGAACAGCCAAGATAGGCCCATCTGGCAGAGTTGGACATGCTCCACAAGTAGCCACTGAGTGGCCCACCCAGCAAAAGCTGTAAATTAACTTACACAAACTCTCTGCTCAAGAACCTGAAGAGGTACTACTTATCATGTCAGCCAGCACAGGGTTGGATGGAGCACTGGTCTGACTTGGCAGCTTCTTATATGTACCCTACTGGTGAGTGACTGTATGATTGCAGCCAATTCAGGAAAACACTGATTTTTCAGTACTTTCAACTACCTAATTATCCATGAATCGTGTAAACAAGATCTATCTTTTTATTTACATCTGGCGTGGATTAAAATTGCATTCACTATGTACCGTCCAAATGGGATTTAACAAGAGGGATAATCCCTGTTCTAGATTTCTAAGCAGACTGTTCTCTACCCTTGAACAATACTGTTGCCAGCAATGACAGTCCCATTTACACGTGGAGGAAATTAAATCTTGCTGTTTTAGGCTCAATGAGAACAATACATTCCAGTCATAATTCAAAACTATCAATATATCTTTATCCCCTAATCTAAAACATCCTTTAAGAAGCTTCTTCTGGAATTTCCTATGTTTTTAAACTAAACTGTTATAATTAACATCCTTAGATCAACAAGGATTATAATATCCAGAACTGGAAGAGCAGCATTTGGCACATGGGATGACACGCATACAAACTGTAGTGATGAAAATAAACTCCCTGGAAAGAGCCTGAGGCTACTCATAGCTCATCTGCATCTCTTTGTGTCATTAATGAGTCTGAAAAAAAAAGATAGTCCATACACAACTATAATAAGTAAGTTTCATCCAGATTTCCTGAGAAAAGTACACTAAAAGGATGTCCACCAGTTTTAAAATTAAACCATATTTCTATACAGGCAGAAAATTAACAATGCTCTATTGTAATTGTATGTGTGTGAAAGAAAAAAACATGAGTTCATACTATGATTGTTACATCCCACATTCCCATATCTAGGTGTCCAATCTCACATTATTCAAATTAGCTGATAATTATGTCAAGTAAATAAATTTCTATTCCTACTGCTGTGTGTCTGCTCCTAGTGAGTACCTCAAAAAAGTTGGTAAAGAAGTCTTCTGTTAGGAAGCAGTGATCTCTCTCATCTGCTTTGCCTTCTGAGAATTTATTTATTTATTTATCCTCCTTTCTCACTAAGACTCGAGGTGGATTACATAGCATGAAATTAGTACAGTCAATATCAAGAACATTTCAATAAACAATGCCATAGAGTAAATAAATGCAAGTTTACAAAGACATAATACTCGCAAAAATCCAATATAGAGTTGAAGAAATGCTGAAACAGAGCACAAGTAACATAGTGGTGAAGTCTATGGTCCCTAACCGTTTAGTGAAGCAGCTCTTTGACATCGTCTCCTACAGTACAGCCCTCCTAACTGAGAAAAAAAGTCCTTGTGAATGTCAGTTTTGCTTCATTTGCAGAAAGCCAGGAGAGTGGGGGGGGGGCTCCTCAGGTAGGACATTCCACAGCACAGGGGCCACCACCCTATATATCCCAGCCCACAAATAGCATATATATATTTGTAGTATAATAGTATGTGTGTATATGCATGTATACTGTGCATACTTGCACAGCCAGTACATGGACTTTTCCGTGATAGTAACAATATCAGGGTATATCTTGGCTGTTAGGTGGCCTCTCAAGTGGACCCTCATGTTCTTTCTTAGTGAGAGTTTCCTGATGAGGGGCCACAGATATATATATACTAGCTTGATACCCATGCTTCACTACAATATTTAACTACTTTAGATCCAGTTATCATGCTTATGAGTATGTCGGGGGGGGGTGGAATAAGGTGTGGAATGGTTGTTGTGGGTTTTCCGGGCTGTATTGCCAAGACCACGGCAATACAGCCCGGAAAACCCACAACAACCATCGTTCTCCGGCCATGAAAGCCTTCGACAATACAAGGTATGGAACGTTGTGAGCCCCAATCAGCCTACATATGCAAATGACTTTGAAAGGCTGGCCCAATCAGGGAAGAGTGGCCAAGCTGGCAGTGGGCAGGGGTGCAAGCAGGCAGCAGCCTGCCAGCGACACACACAGGGAAGCTGTATCCCTTTGGGAAAACACATTTTACCCCTTTTCCCCCCTTAGGGGGCAAATTTCTTAAAATCCCTTCTTAGTGGGTGTTTACATCATGAAAGGAATTTTCTCCCCAAATTTCATGTTTCTAGGTCCAGGGGGTTGGGCTGGACATTGATGAGTTAGTCAGGACACTTGTCTTTATATATATACTAGCTTGATGCCGTTGTTTCGCTACGGTATTTAACTACTTTAAATCCAGTTATAATACTTATGGATATGTAACATTTTGGGTATGTACTCCATTTTGAGTGAGTTAAGTTGTGTTTCATTAATGATTGCAGCCTTCTTGATCTTGGGGGTGAGAATGGCATGCTTGCACAGCCAGTATATGGACTTCTCCATGATAGTGACATATCAGGGTATATCGTGGCTGTTATGTGGCCTCCCAAGTGGACCCTCATGTTCTTTCTTAGAGAGAGTTTCCTGATGAGGGGCCACAGATACAAAGCCCTGACACACATGGTAACCTGGTCAGCTCGAGTTTCCCTTGGGACTACTGGCAGAGTCTGCCAGAAGTCTCCAGCCTGCAAAAACTACAGGAGTGACCTCCAAGCAACCAGCATCAAAAAACCTAAAATAAGGCAGAGTGCCAGACCAAAAGAAGTGGGAAAAATATATAGGTCTTATTGTTGCAGGACTAGGGATTTTCCAAGGACTTGAAACCAAACAGAATCTTAAGAAGGAAAGATTTTATTAAGCCGGCTGGCTCAGCTGTGATATAAGAAATCACTAAAATTCAGAGGCCTGTTCAAAACAGCTCAGATGCTAAAATAGTTAAGCTTGATTACATCACATAGCATGTGGTACAACTTGATTACAATTTTACAGCATTTCAAGATCATTTGCCCCAGACACAACCTTTCTTAACACAGCATAATTGCAGACATTTCTCTTAAATCAGCAGTTTCATTAACCTTGAAGCAGTCTATTCTGAGATACACAATGTAGTATACTTCCTCTTTTCTCAGGCAACAGATTTCCTGTTTCAACAGTGCCTTAGCTAACTTGACATAGCTAGATTTTACTGAAGCATGCATTTTATTTAATCATTCTTAAATGTTAGCAATCAGTTATTAATCAGAACAGTATTATAGCACTTATTAGTTAATAATCAATATAGTATAAAGCAATTTCTTTGAACCCTGCTACATTATAAGGTGCAAGTGCTACATTAACATTGCCTCCAGGTGCTTGATGTACCACTAAAAAACTTACAGTGGTTCTGTCTTTATCTCAGGTGTATTGTATGCTGTGACTCCTGAGGAAGGTTCAATGAAACAAGTTACTTGCTAGCTCCTTGTTGAGTCATGGGGTCTTTTTCCCCTTTTTGCACCAGAAATAAGAAATGACGTGAGTTATCTATGAGAATCTTCGTCTTCTGTTGGGTTATTATACTCACCTGATGTTGTGATGTAGTGCTTCATTATTGCTCCTTTAGATGCATCTGTTTCTTCATTAATCTCTTATTGTATATGTATTGTTACTTGCCGCTGACAACTTATACTTTTGTATAAATTTGTATTTTTGGATTTACATATTTTTGAAAAAAAAATTATAAGTTAACGTAGCACTTGCACCTTATAAGACTTATAATACATCCTATATATTTTTTCCACTTCTTTTGGTCTGGCCCTCTGCCTTATTTTAGGCTTTCTTGATGCTAGAAGTCTCCAGCCAGCAGCACAGTGACTCCCCCCATCACTCTCTCATTGCCCCTGACATCTTTGAGGGTTATGTGCAGTGCCTCAAAACACCCCTTAAGCACCATGGTGCTCTCATCCCAAACAATGCGCTTACAGTTCCACAGCACTTGGACCATGTTGCTTTGCTTTGAGATGCTGAACAGGGGTGTTTCGGTATGGATGAGGTTAAGAGGCAGCTTGAAGGTAGCAAACGATCATATGCCATGCCTGAGTGAGCCTTGACCTTCCATGGAAGTGAGCGCCTCTCTACTCATCTTTCAGGATTGCTTTGCTCATAGAGCGACTCTGCCGCTCTGTGCACCTCAGGGCGATCTTGCTGGTACTTGGTCACTGCTGTTTGGTGCACCGCAGGAGTACGATGTGCATATTTCTTTGCGGCGTCTCTAAGTTGCTTCCTCCTTTTAGCGTCGGTGTATCTGGCAGGACGTCTGCCAGAAGGCTTCTTGGGGGCAGTAAGAGGTGATGGCTGCAAGAGGTGTGAGGTGGAGTTGGACTGAGGGAGGGGTGGTGTGGTGGGCACTTCGGCAGGTTCATGTGAGAGGTTCACATTGAAATAGCCCCTAGAAATGTTGTGCACCATTTCCCCATGAACATTTAAAAACTTAGTTGCCATACTGACTTTTATATAAAATCCCTTTTCAGGAGTCTTTTACTGTCTTTCTTCAACTGTCTGCAGTTTCCTTTGCCTGATTTTTACCTCAGAACACAGAGTTCCACAGCTGACCAATCAGGGGGAGGGGGGAGCAGGCAGGAGCCTGCCAGCCACACAGGAAAGCCAGGCCCCACAGAGAGATTGGCAACCCTAGGCTGGGAGGTGTATTTTTACCTCTGGACACATTCAATGACTGGGCTTCATTGAATGTGTCCTGAGTACTGCATGTGTCCTGCATACTGTTTAGAATGTTGCGATGATGACCAATCAAGGCCGCATATGCAAATGACCTCAGGGCAGAGTGGCTGAGTTGGCAGTTGGCAGGGAGAGAGGGATGAGCAGCCTCCCAGCCACACAGGGAAGCTGTATCCTTATGAGAAAATACAATTTTACCCCTTTTTACCCCCTTAGGGGGTGAATTTCTTAAAATCCTGTTAGTGAGCATCTACATCACAAAAGGAACATTGCCACCCCATTCAGAAAAGAGACGGACACCAAGTTGGATCTAAGGGCCACTTTATTAACTTTATACAGGCAAACAAGCCAAACAGCGGCAAGGACCTAAAGCGGTACAGGTCAAGCCACGGTGTCCCACCCTGGACCACTGCCTTGACCTGTCTGGGCAAGCCCCGAAGCCCCAGGTGGGACCCATCCAGTGGATGGGGTGGACCCAGCCGGCCAGGCAAATTTGGTCACCCCCCTTTAAGCTCCTGACACCTCAGCCATATAGCAGTGAGGGAAAGGACTCGCAGGCTGGGGTTCCTGAAGGCAGCCTGCCTGTGGGCCTGGCAGCCGTCACAGCAGTACCAGCCCTTTAGGCAGGCCCCTCTTCCCACATAGGGAAGCGCCAAGGGTGCTCACCGTCCCGCACCCTACTCCTACAAACCAGCCATGACTCCCCTAACAGGCACCACCTTGCACCAAATTCCTCAATCCCCAAACATCGATGCAAGGTAGGCGAAAAAAAACCCTTTACCCAAGCCAATTCGGAAAGGGGGAAAAAAATTCCTACCTGGCCCCGTAACGGCAGCCGGCTACTCCTACACCAATAAATTAGGGAGAGGCGGGTGGGCCGAGCGACTGAGCTGCACTGAGCTGGGAGGGCAGAGCTGCGTCACAACGCTCGCTCAGCCCTCCCAGCCACTCCTTATAAGGAATGGAGGGGGTGGTGCCGTCCATCCCTCAGGAGTGGCAATAAACGGCCCCTGGCTGAGCAGCATAGCTGCTTGCCAGGAAGGGGCCGAATTGCCACCCCATTCAGAAAAGAGAGGACACCAAGTTGGATCTAAGGGCCACTTTATTAACTTTATACAGGCAAACAAGCCAAACAGCGGCAAGGACCTAAAGCGGTACAGGTCAAGCCACGGTGTCCCACCCTGGACCACCGCCTTGACCTGTCTGGGCGAGCCCCGAAGCCCCAGGTGGGACCCATCCAGTGGGTGGGGCGGACCCAGCCGGCCAGGCAAATTTGGTCACCCCCCTTTAAGCTCCTGACACCTCAGCTGTATAGCAGTGAGGGAAAGGACTCGCAGGCTGGGGTTCCCGAAGGCAGCCTGCCTGTGGGCCTGGCAGCCGTCACAGCAGTACCAGCCCTTTAGGCAGGCCCCTCTTCCCACATAGGGAAGCGCCAAGGGTGCTCACCGTCCCGCACCCTACTCCTACAAACCAGCCAACGCCAGGACCAAGCCTCTGCTTAGGCCCTGGCGCCCCACTGATGGCCTAAGGCCAACTGAAGTCCTTGCCGCAGATCATCAAGAAAAATCTGGTTGCCTGTCTGAGACAAGTGCACCCCATCACCCCTGTAGAGGTTGGGGAATTCGGCCCTGATCCTGGGGTGAGGCAAATAAACGCCTAACCCCGCCCCTAAACCCTTTGGATAGCCTTATTGGCCTTCATCCTGGCCCGCTCAATGGCCTGGCGATCTTCAGCCTCCTTCCAGACTCGCCGAGGGACCATAGCTGACCACATGATCAGCACCCCCGGCCAACGCGCCGCAATAAGGCGCATATCAGATAGCGCCTGGGAAGATAATGCCTTACCCTGCATCAATCCCAAATCATTTCCCCCTAAATGTATAACAAGGATGTGGGGTGGCGTGTCACACCCGACTCCAAACAACAATGGCAACAGGCTCGGCCACTGAAGGCCTCGCCGGCCCCACCATTCAACCGTAGCCCGGTCGCTAAGCCCGAGCTGGGACCCAACCGGCGTCCTGCGTGCTTGCTGGGCAGCCCAGAAGACAAAACTGTGCCCACAAATCAAGATGCGTTGCCGTCCGACCCATGACACAGGACCTAAGAAAAACCACAATTAGTGACATTCAAACATGCTTCAGTGGACGCACATATGAGCGGTATGCCGCAGACCGCCACCTACCAACCTTTTGGATAGCCTGACCTGAATACCCCATGGCAGCGGCCGTTGAAGCTGCTCCAATTCGAAAGGAATGAGTTCCAAAACTCACACCTTGCAGCCCCAGCGCCGCCAGAGCTCGCTTAGTCACTGCCCAGAACTGGTAGCGAGTTAAGGGGAAGCCATCCAGGTGCCGAAAAAGGCACCCCTGCCCACTACCCCTCACTTGCCAATACCTCTTCAATGCACGGACTGGGCACAGCTCCACCTCGGAGCAAGAGCCCGACCGAATGCAAGCCCCTTTACGCATCTGGTCTGTCTTGGACCAGCGTATCGTCAGAGAAACCGTATCCCCCTTAAAAGCTAGGTCACTTGCCATAAGAGCACGGCCAGAGTTATCCTTACAGGATGAAACCACCAGCTCCCCAACCCGGAGGGCCCCAAAAAAGGCAGTCAACGCAGCTGCATGAAAGAGCCTCGCCTCATAGCCTGATGTACAAACCGTTTTCCATACCGCACTAAGGCCCTTAAGTACAGGCGGGGAAATGGGTTGACGCGGATCCTTATGGACCGCGCCCTCCCTGGACCAACCCTCGAGCATCTTCCGGACCCGGAAATCACCCATGGCCTCAGGAAATCCCCGAGCTTTGCTAACAAAGGCCAGGGCGGCCAGTTGCCCCTTAATGGACTTCACTGCCAGCCCCCGAACCTTCTGGTGGACACAGAACTGAAGAATGTGCTCAACCGGAATGGGCCAGGTGTTCCCAATCCCAGCTTCCCGTCTGAACCCCTCCAACTGGCCTACCGCTCTCCAATACACCCTCCGTGTACTGGGTGCAATGGCTAGCTGGATGGCGCGGCACGCCTCGACCTCCCAAGCAGCCAAAGCTCTGGAGGCATCGCTGCTGGATGAGAATCCGCCTCCGGGGCAAGCTGCCAGAAACGCTCCATCGGTTGGCGAGACAAAGCGTCCGCCATGCCGTTGCACACGCCAGGAACGTGTCTAGCCTTGAACAATATATTGCGCCGCAGGCACAATAATGTAAATGCCCTCACCAATCGCATAACCCTGGGCAACTTAGAGGTCAAGGAGTTGACGACGTGAACCACAGCCAAATTGTCACACCAAAAGTGGACAGTGTGGTTCGCCAGCTCCTCATCCCATAGATGGACTGCTACCAGAATGGGAAAAAACTCTAAAAAGGTCAAGTCCTTAACCACGTCTGATGCCAGCCAATCTGCAGGCCACTGCTCAGCACACCAGTGCCTCCGGAAATAAACTCCGAAGCTAGTGGAACCCGAGGCGTCAGACGTAACTTGCAACTCAGCCTCAAGCAACAAGTCATCCCGCCAAAAGGTAATACCATTAAAGTCATTCAAAAATTCCGTCCACACCTCTAAGTCAGCATGCATGCCACCCGTCACTCGCAACCTGTGATGGGGTGTACGCAGGCGAGCCATGGCGTCACAGAAGCAACGCAAAAACGGCCTCCCAGGCGCAACAGCTTTGCACGCAAAATTAAGGTGCCCCACGAGCTGTTGCAGCTCAACCAAGGAAGCCTTGTGCTTACCCTTGAAGTCCCGCAGACGGGCCCTAAGGTCCTCGACTTTATCCAAAGGCAATCGCAAAGATTGAACAGTGTCCAACTCAATACCCAAGAAGGTGAGAACCGTAGAGGGGCCTTCCGTCTTCTCGTGAGCCAATGGAACCCCCAGCTCATCTGCCAGCTCCATCTCAAAATCCAGCGGGTGGACCGGGAGAAGACGAAATGCAGACTTAATATCGCATTTCGCCAGCTCCGCGCCCACCCCACACCTGCGCACTACCTGCACAGCCTGGTCAAAAGAGGTGTACCGGACTGAGCATAAATGCCCTGGGATGGCATCGTTAACTGAACCCCCTTTAGGGTAGGAAAGGTGATGGATGAGGCGGTACTCGCCTACCACCTTCTTTGGGACCACCCCCAAAGGAGACACCCTAAAATTGGGGGTTGGAGGAGTCACAAATGGCCCCAAAACTCTGCCCTCTGCACACTCTTTTCGGATTTTATGCCTGACTATATCCTCCCTGCCTTGAACTGAACGCAAATTCTCGGCCATAAACGGGGCCCTAGAACCCTGAACGGGGATTCTGAAACCATCCCTGAAACCTTCCAACAAATAAACTGCATCCTCCTTAAGAGGATAAGAACGTAACAGGCGTTCAAGGACCCTCAGCTTTACCGGGCTGGGGCCCTTTTCCAGGAGGCTGCTGGCCGCTGGAACCACCACCTCCCTGCTTTCTGCCTCCCCACCCTTGTCGGGCTTTACCGCACGCATTATAGGGATGCTGGCCCGCACAAGATGGGCATTCATGCCGGAATCGGCAAGGTTTTCTAGGGCAGGTTCCTTTATACGCATACTCCCAGCAGAGCAGCCGGGGTTGAACCTGCTGCCCCGCCCCGCCGCGGGTATTGGCTGATTGGGCGTTGCGAGAAACTACATGGCCGCTGTCCGAACGATCCCCTAAGTTAGGCTTAGCAGGGGACATCACCGACAACCACAGCTGTTGGTGAATGCGGTCCCACGGTAGGCTGGGGTTCATAGCCGCCCGCATACGGAACTCCTCATCGTACTGCATCCATGCAGCACCCGAGAAGCCCGTATAACCTTTCAGAATGATGTCGAGGTACTGAAACAGAGACACAGCCCAACTGGGCTGTGCCCTGGCAATTACCCCGGCGTAAATCAAGAAGCCAGGCAGCCAATTGTTCCAGGTCCTATCGACCCGTCTCCTTTTCAAACGTTCCTTGTCTCTATCATCCATCTCATCCTTATCCTTCTTCTCTAACTCACGGTAGAGAAGGGAAAAGACGTCCACATACTCCCCACGAAGAATTTTATCCCTCGTGGCCTGCGCCAGATGGTCACCTAACGGAAGGGCTGTATCACCAAAAGGCAGAGCATGAAAAGGAACCTGGCCATAGTTCAGTGCCGGATAAGGATAACAGCTCCAAGGGCTGGCCGAAAAGCCTGGCCAACCAAAAGGAGGACCCCCCCAAACCTGAAGGGGAACCGCCTGCTGTTGCTGAGCACCTGGTGGAATGCCCTGATTGAAAGTGGGCTGCACCCCACCCGCAAGAGCGGCCGCAGTATTGGAGGGGGCATCCTGCACACCACTAATCAACCCGCTGGCGGTGCCTTGCGCCCACGGGCCCCAAGGCCACGGGTAAGTGTAGTGTGGTGCATGATCCTTACCAGTTGCCTCCACTGGGTCCCCGGCCACTGCAGCAGGTGGTAACTGCTCAGGCGAGTCCACCACTTCTGCCACTGGTTCCTACACATCAGACACCGTCGCTGCGTGGCCACTGCTAGCTCCAGCCGCTGGGGATCCAGTAGCGCCCTCCAAAGCAGATAAACGACGCAAAATATCACGATTAGTTGCGTCCCTAGCTGCACGCCGCACAGGCCGAACTGCACACACCCCTTGCTGTGCAGAGACCTTGTCCCCTTTTGACTGCTCGAGAGCCTCCAGGCACCTTAAAATATCCTGCTGGTCTCCCAAGGAGTCATCCTCATCAGAAGATGAAAAAGCTGGGGGAGGGGGCCGCTTAGACGGTGCCCTCCTAGCAGGCTGCTTCCCTTTGGAAGTCCCCTTACCTTTCTTGGGAGCCATACTCAAGGCTTACCCACTCGTATAATACCACAGCACCCAATACCAACTTCCCCCAGGCCTTAAGGCCGGGTCCAGCCCCCAACCCACCAAGCAAGGCTAACCCTGCTTAGCTTCCAAGATCTGATGGGACGGGTAAGTCGCCTATAAGGCAACAGGGAACCAAGATGTCCTTGCTCCGGTTCCACTAACTACTAGGCAAGGCTGCCCTAGCCACGCGTTAATCCAAAGGAAGGGCCCACCCACTAAGGGCAAGCAATGAGAATCCAACCCCTCAGAGTAGCCTAATGTGCCCAGGCCAATGCCCCATATGTATTAACCGCCCTTCCCACTAGGCAGCACTGCCCTTGATACGCAGTAGTAGCCAAAATGGCCGACCCAACAGGGCCGCACACAAAATGGCCGCCGACAACTATGCAATGCCAAAATGGCGGCCGGCACACAGAGGGCTATCCAATAGGTCCGCCCTCCGACGCACCTTTAACGAGAACAACTCCCTTGCAGGGAAGCCGAACTATGGCGTCCTCCCCCAAAGCCCAGACTGCGCAGCCGAAAAAAGGGAAACCCCCAAGGGCGCGCTGATACCCCTACGCCCCGATAAAGTCGCCCCAATCCCACCAGCCTGCCCGCCTCCGCGGCACCCGGCAAGGCAAGGGATGAGACTGCCCAGCCGCGCCGCGCCTCCGTCGGCCGGCGCACTCCCAAGCCGCGAAACGGCCCACCAAACCTCCCAAGCTGTCCCGGAGCCCCTCAGCCTTGGCTTGCTTCGGCTTGGGTGCACTCGTCCGCGTGCACCCAGCCAATGGAAAGGAAGGCCGCGCAGCCGCGCCGCGCCTCCGCCGGCCGGCGCACTCCCGGGCTGCAGAGCGACCTTCGCGCCTCCCGACGCTGCTCCGAGGCCGATCCGCTGCGCCTCGCCTCAAACGCTCTCCTGCACGCAGGCAAGCCTATAGGCCCACGCCTGTGCACCGAGCCCCCAGTCACTCGCTGGAGACGTCCTTCTCCACCGAGCGACTGAGCTGGGAGGGCAGAGCTGCGTCACAACGCTCGCTCAGCCCTCCCAGCCACTCCTTATAAGGAATGGAGGGGGTGGTGCCGTCCATCCCTCAGGAGTGGCAATAAACGGCCCCTGGCTGAGCAGCATAGCTGCTTGCCAGGAAGGGGCCGAATTCTCCCCAAATTTCACGCCTCTAGGTCCAGGGGTTTGGGCTGGGCGTTGATGAGTCAGTCAGGACTAGAGATGGGCACGCTCCAAAAAAAATTAACGATCTAGCTGATCGTGGATCAGCGCCAACGACAATCCGCATTAACAATCCACACCAATCATCTCCCGTTCCCGAGCCGTGGATCAGGGATCGTGGATGTCAAAGCGGGGCACGCTGGTATTCCCAGGTATGTGGGAAGGTGGGTGGTGGCGGCGGCCGCCAGGCCTGGCAGGCACGGGGAGGCAGTGGTGAGCTGCCTCCCCTCAGGTCCCATTCAGCAACACAGGAGGTCTGTTTGGCCGTCAGAGCTGCCTGTCAGGGTTTGCAGGAATGAGATTGGAGTGCCCATGGCTACAGAACACCCCCTTCCCCCTCCCTCCCCTGGGTGTCTTCTCCCAACTGGTGACTGCTTTGCTGCTTCATGGTTGGAAGGAAGCCCTACTGATCAAGGAAAGCTGGGCTTCCATTCGGGTTTCCAGGGCGACAGAAGGAGGGCAAGCAGAGCTCAGGCTTTCCCCTGGCTCCCTTGCCAGGGGAATAGATTGCTGGCGCCTGAGTGTCTGGATCCCCGATCTGAGCCTGAATACAACAATCCAGGCCTCTCCCGATCGCTGGATCGTTGGTCATGGATGATCACAATCCGCCGGGTCACGATCGCGCGATCGCCATTATCGTGGGTTTTTTTCGATAGTAATGCAGATCGTGCCCATCTCTAGTCAGGATACTTGTCTTTATATATATAAAGTCAGCGTTCTATGGAAAAGTGGAAATGACTTATTTTCTCTCATCTCTTGAGCCATTTTTATGTTAATACAGCAACGTGTTGCTTGGGGAGGCCTCTCAGGCAATTGTTTGTGCTACTCCACTGCAAGGAATCACAGGGGGACAAAATCATCTCTTGTTATCTCACCAGTTTCTCACAATATGAGGTACACCTTGTTCTGTCAGAAGCAGGAGGGCTGTTTTAGGAATCTGGGAGGTCAATCAACTCCCAGGGCAAGATACCATCAAATACAAAGGTTGGTTAATAAAAGCAACAAAATGGAATACATTAAGACCCTCTGTGTCTACTGTAAAGGTCTCTGAGCCTTGTACCACTCACTTTTTACAGCTGAGTCATGCTTGCCAGCTGAGTCATACTTTCTAGGCCTAATGATCAGCTCCACCTGATGCTACACATATGAAACTGCCTTATATTGAATCAGAACATTGGTTCACCATGGTCAGTATTGTCTACTCTGACAGGTGCCAGCTTTCCAGGGTCTCAGGCAAAAGCTCTTTTACATCACCTACTACCTCATCTGGGGATTGAATCTGGGAACTTCTTCAGATGAAGCAGCTGCTCTACTGCTGAGCCATACTCCCTTCCCTTCGGAGGCTGAAAACAACAAAATATAGCCCTACTTACAGCTGTATGCAGTAGGCTTAATCAACCCAAGGCAATTTTTCCAGGGCCAGAACAGTGGCCACCTGACAACACCGTTACTAGGCCTCCTCAGATTCTTGTGTATTGAATCTGCCAGAAGAGGTGCACATGTGAAAACATTCCAGCCTTAAACTGATGTAAACAATTGACAGAACTGAAGGAATGGCAGCACAAATGGAACAGAACAAAACTCAACTGATTTTTCATCAAAATCCACTCACTGTTTAGTTTTGGGAACATCAACTTGGAAACAGAATGCTGCTTTATAAGCTGTGCAAACTACAGCATACTTTAAAACTACCTTTTGTCCCTGTATGAATCCTTGACTAAGTGATCTTTCTTAAGAGTTTATGCCTGTTAACTTCAGCACAAGCTATACCAGCTCAAGTGGTTTGTGGTTCTTACAGTTGTGCATGTTTATGTCCCACTGACTTCAACGGGAACTAAGCACGCATAACTGTGGGCTGGATTGCAGCCACCATCTGCATACAGCTGGGCCGGGTGCCCTCAGAGCATGGCTGATGTCTGGGACACCCAGGACCACAGCCTATTTTCTAACATCACATTTTGTATTAAAATTCTGCCACTGAATGCCTTGGTTACAAAAGGTAGTGACACCAGGACTCAAACACTTCTCCTTGGACAATATGACCAACTATAAATAACGTGCAGTTTAAACAAACAACTGACAATTACAGGCTGCAGTTCCAGCTGCAGCATGTAGACAACACCTGTTAATAGGCAACATTTACCAGCATATTTATTTGCTTTCAAAACACAAAGTGTTTACGAAGATAAACCCCAGAATGGCAGATTGACTATGCTTGGTGAAAATGTTACCTCTTAATGATCACTTGTATATATTTTCATAACCTACTACACTGTACTTAATGCTATTTCTTTCATTCCAGTGGTTCTCTTTAAGACACGGCAACATGCCAAGGATGCACAGTGGCATTGCTTCAAATTTGAGAAAATAATAAATATCCATGACATCAGTAAACTGTATTATTTTAACCAGCAATTGTAAAAAGCATCCAGGGACTGGATGCTTAAGAATGTCATAAACAAACTTTTAACAGCAACCAAAGGCTTATGCTCCAGAGAAAATTATCCTTCTTCCAATGTCCACAGCTGTATAGTGAATGGTGAAGTAGTTGTTTCTTACTTTCTACCTGCTAAGATTAATTTTTGCCTTGAATTAGGAGAATGTTCAACTTTATTTAATTTTTATTTATTTATTTAAAACATTTTATGCTGCTTTTCCACCCAATTTGGGCCCTCAAGGCAAAAGACCTTTCTTAGGTTGCAACCTTTCTCTATTCAGATGATGTGAGCTCTTGAAGCAAGGCCCCTGAAGATGACCATAGGTGGATGGGTAGGTTCATATGAGAGTAAGTGGTCCTTAAGATATGCTGGTCCCCAGCTGTAGGGCTTTAAAGGTCAATACCAGCACCTTGAATTGAACCCAGAAGCAAATTGCTAACCAATGGAATGGAACCAGAATGATATGGTCCCTATGACCGACTCCAGTCAACGTTCTTGGCACAGCATTCTGTATCAATTGTACTTTCTGGTCACTCATCAGGGGCAGCCCCATGTGCAGGATATTGCAGTAATCTAATCTAGATGTTACCAGGGCATGCACCACAATGGCAAGATCTTTTTAACCCAGGAAACTCTTGTCTTCGCAGAGATTGCTCTCATTTTTGTGACTATTCTTACCTGGGGTGAATCCACATTACTCATTCTAAGTCGCATGTTCCCCGCATTCCCCACACAATCCCGAGTGCCGGTCACATTACCTCATTAAACAGACGCATTTCATTCGCATTTCTCCCGAATATGTGGTCACAGGTTTTCAACGGGAGTTTCACGGTGGCCATGAACGGGCCAATGCGCAATTTACACGGTTTTTTTAAAAACCACCCCCCTTCCTGTCTCTCCGGCCGTTCCGAGAGTTCCTATTGGCTGATTCAACTTGCAAGTGCTCCGTAGTCTGCAAAAGACTGTTTTTGACTTCATAGCATTGGATTAATTGATTATGCTGTTTCTGAATCAAATCTGGTAGTTTGAAAAATCATTTTGGGGTGAATCCATCCTCAGAACGGACTCGTGAAACTTCCTTTTTAACTGTTTTTTATTTTTTTAATTTTATATTACTGTAATATCGAAATTACGGTGAATCAATCATTCGAAATGAAGAATACACAGAGCAGGACCTCCATCACTCCTCCATGTTTCCCCCAAGTTATAATCGGTCCCCAATGACATTTTACATTTCCTCGAAAACTGTCAGGGATGATGTTCTATAACCTCACATAAGGAAAATGGGGCGTGAAACATGCAGGCACACTGTTGGGTCTCCGTCAATGCATCAGAGAGACAAGACATCGTTATCTATATATCATGATATCATTATACCAAAGTTTCGAGCAAAAAAAAATTGAATACTTGGCTAAAATGTGAGGATCGCGCGCTCATTCTACAGAATTTTTTTTTCTTGAATTTTTATTTTCTACTTTTGTGAGACAGAGCTTCCTTCTTTAGACACAAGTAGGAATGAAGATTGAAGCTCTGCCTCAGGAAATCCCACACTCTGAAAAAATTGTTGGTCTCTATGGTGCCACTGATCTGTCTCCGGGAAGATTTGTTCCCTCCCTCAAAAGCGGAAAATGCGGGTGTGGGGTGGATGTGGATTCGGCCAGTGACTATTGGGAACATAATGACACTCCAAGGAAGTGAAACTTCAGTAAAATTCAGGCACTGAACTGTCCTGCATAGGAAATGCCCACGAAAGCTTCCCACATGCTTCCAAATTTCCAAAAAAGAAACGGGAGAGAGCCATCAGTGCTGTCAGTGGGGGAAAGAGAGGCATCATTATCTTCAATGATGTTTCTTTATAAGGCAAGATCGAAATAACGGAAAAGTGCGCTCAAAATTTTTTTAAAAAATGGGCAGGAAAAAAAGGTCCCGCCCAAAAAAGCGGTTTTCGAGTGGCCGTGCGACTGGAGGGATGCACGAGAAAGACAGATTGGAAGCAGGAATGTGAACGAAGAGGAAAAAATCGCGGATTGGAAGCAAACAGAAGATATCCGATAAACATGCGGTTAATGGGTGAATGTGGATTTGACCCTGCTTGTAACACAACAAAGTGTATCATTTCCACTGTTTTTCCACAGGCATTCTTCTCCCATGCCACACATGCTAAGGGTAAGTTACAGCCACTTCCATTTCTGGTGTAATATAAAGATACCAGTAATGCAAAGTTTCCATGAGCATCCTATTTTCATTTTTTTATTTACATTGTTTATGGGCCACCTTTCTCAGTGAGGTGGAGAACATGCAGGCAAAGCCAATGTGATGCAGTTGTATTTTAATGCATAATCAACATATACCAAAAATCAGCAGAAATTGTTCAATGGTTACACTAGGGTGGATCCAGTGCCATTTTTCTGTGGGTGCAAGAACTTCTACCCATGGAGCACAATTGTTTCAATTCCTATTGCCTGCAGATAGGATTTTAGGAGCTACTGTGGGTGAAAGGAGCTGCAAAAGTCACACTCTGCAGATGGAAGTCCTTGCACCTATGGAAACACAGCATTGGATCCACTTCATAGGCTGCTTCCACCAGGGTTGCCAATATCCAGCTGGGGCTTGGAGTTCTCCTAGAATTACAACTGATCTCCAGACTACAGAAATCAGTTCCCCTGGAGGAAATGGCAGGTATCACATCCTCACTGTATTCCCTCCCAGCCTATACCCCACCCTCCCACAAATCTCAAGGAATTAGCACCTCCCTCAAGTCTCCAGGAATTTCCCCAAACTGGCATTGACCACCTTTCTGCACTCCATTCTTGCAATCAACTCCAGTCACTTAAAACTGGGGGCCCATACTGCTCCTAATATAGTGCTGTTTTCCTAATAAATATCCAGTAATGACCACCTCTATGTATACGTTTATACGTTTATAACTGGAAGAAAGTCCAGTTTAGCCAAGGTATTGCTTTTTTGACAATACTTCGACAATATATTGCTTCTTCCTTTAAACATTTTCCCTCTTTCGCTGCATAGAGTGGCTGCAAGCAGTGTTTTTTCTCTGTTTAATATATTCACTGTCCAAAGTTGTGGCAGTCCTAAACTGGCCCTTAATCAGTTCCTTTTTCAGGGTGGAGCTGGAGCAAGCGTTAATTATTACTTTTCTTTTCCAGTCAAACTGATTGTTCACTGATTTTCTTTCATTTTTCATAATAATAATTTCATAATTTCACAATTATGATCATAAAGAAATGACTGAAAAGTCACTTTTGCTGCTCTTGAGAACAAGTACATGGAAAGTGAACAGGAAATTATTAATTAGGTTGAGAAACAAAGCATCTTCAGAGCAGGTGGAAATTAAAATGGACAGTAGTTCTGGAAAGTCTCAATAGTGCTGAATCCATCCAAGAACTGCTGGCACTGCAAATACATTTAAAGTAGCAAAAACCCACCACTTATTAGGTAAGAGGAAGAAGAAGAAGAGAGAGCAACAAAATGAGAAAGTCAATAGGTTGCCATAACATTGTCTGGATTCTCTACCAAAAACAGAGGAAGACATTACTAAACAGCAAACTAACCTTAAATGCAAAGTTGCATCTCTTGCATCTGTGACTCTAGGCATGACACAGCTGCTGTAATCAGTAGAAGATTCCATTTTAGGGTCTCCAGTCATCCTCATGGATGTACATACACACTTGGTATACACTCAGGCTCTTTCAAAAGTTATGCTGAATGCATAAGGAAGAAGGATGGAGCTAGCAGGTGAGCTCATACTCCCTCCCTTGCATAATTCATTGTACTTTCATGTAATATGTTTAATATTGTTCTGTAATTATATAACTATTGAATAGTTTCTGCTAGCAAAGATATTGAAAATGCATTGGGGATCATTCATATTAAAATTGCTCCTCATTGGCTGTCACACTTGTTCCTGTTATCAGCATAGCCCTTTTTTCTTTTTCTTCCATCTTATTTCATAACATGGACACACTGAGGGAAACTATAACTGGTCCCATATGTGCGGAACTCATGACAAATGATAATATACATGAGGTCTTTAAGCAATTTTCCTTTATAGCAGTGATATTCAAGCAGGAGACTGGCATATGTTATTGGGTTTTAGTTAAGGCATGTTAACTAAACAAACTGCACGCAGAAAGCTCTCATCCACGTTAGAGAACCAATAACTGTTTATTTATCTAAAGAAATATATTTACATAAGTTTAGTGGAGAGAAAGAACTAGTAACTGATCTAACTAGCTAGGATGGCTTTAGATTGAAAGTAGGCCCTCTCTCTCAGGAGGAGATACCATGCTGCCTCTCCTAACGCATGCAGGGAAGAAGAGAGAGAGGAGGGGGAGAGAAGGGAAGGAAGGAAGTTCCCCTGGCAGGAAGGAGACTGATAGCAGCCTATCTATCTAACTGACTCTACGGTTGTTGCCTTCCTTCTTCCCCGCTGGCAGTCCTAAAGGCCTGAGCAAGAGACATCACCAGTCCCTTCTTCCAACATATGTGATGTGACCTTATGTCCAGGGGCAGCGGCAGAGACCACACCCCCACACTTACAGCAGTCGAAGCAAGCAGGACTGGCTTCTTTGGTGGTGAGCTTACAGGGCTGCCAGGATGCCGGGCAAGAGATGGTAACAACCAACAAATGAGCAGAACCACAAGTGACAAAAGGCACAGATTGGACACTTGTCAGCTTCCCTCAAGTTTTGATGGGAAATGTAGGCAGCTTGGCGGAATGTTGGACAAGTGACAGTTGAAAAGTCCATTGGACAGCAGTCAGAGAGCAAAGCTGCGAGACCAGGATGCCTACATTTCCCATCAAAACTTGAGGGAAGCTGACAAGTGTCCAATCTGTGCCTTTTGTCACTTGTGGTTCTGCTCAAAGAGAGTATCATGGAAGCAAGATCAAAAACAAACAAAAAACATGCAATGTAACTATGCACACAATCAAAAACGGTGTCAACTATTCAAATTCAATGGTTGTTGGGGGTTTTCCGGGCTGTCTTGCCGTGGTCTTGGCATTGTAGTTCCTGACGTTTCGCCAGCAGCTGTGGCTGGCATCTTCAGAGGTGTAGCACCAAAAGACAGAGATCTCTCAGTGTCACAGTGTGGAAAAGATGTAGGTCATTTGTATCTACTCAGGAGGGGTGGGGTTGAGCTGAGTCATTCTATAAGAGTTTCCCAGGGTGTGGAATGCTAATGGCGGGAGGCTTCACTGTATCCCGAGGCGGTTCTTTTGCATATGGATTGGTGCTTGATGCGAGGCGGTTCTATGCAAAAGAACCGCCTCGGGATACAGTGAAGCCTCCCGCCATTAGCATTCCACACCCTGGGAAACTCTTATAGAATGACTCAGCTCAACCCCACCCCTCCTGAGTAGATACAAATGACCTACATCTTTTCCACACTGTGACACTGAGAGATCTCTGTCTTTTGGTGCTACACCTCTGAAGATGCCAGCCACAGCTGCTGGCGAAACGTCAGGAACTACAATGCCAAGACCACGGCAAGACAGCCCGGAAAACCCCCAACAACCATCATTCTCCGGCCGTGAAAGCCTTCGACAATACATATTCAAATTCAACTCTGGAATAGCCTCAGAGTAAAAATTTTGCTCTGAAGCTATGCTGGAATTGAATTTGAATATTTGACACCATTTTTGATGGTGTGCATAGCTAGATTTCACAAGGGTTTTTTGTTCTTGGGCAGGAGATGGTGGCAGCAGCACTGGACAAATGCAGCCTGCCTCTGCACCAGATTCTGATCCAAGCCTCAACAATCGGCCTTGCCTCGTGGAGCCAGTGGGAGGCAGAATGGCATGATTGCGCCAAGGCAGGGCACAGTACAGCAGGCCAGTAAGTTGGCCTGGAGGCTCCCTGAGTTGGCCTCAGTCATGCTGGACCATGGCCCGACTAGGACAGCCGCAAGGAGGTCCCCTGTGCCAGTAGAGCTAGTGAGGCTGGCCTGGGACTGAAAGGTTAGAGGCAGAGTCTAGGGGAGGATGCCAAGGTGGGGAGCCCAGTGGGGGACATTTTCTTACTCCCACAGGAGCTCATCCTGAAACAAAGGACATTGGGAAACCGGAGTGGGCCAACCCCTGTGAATACCTTTATTCAGCAGGGCAGGCAAAGGTTGGGGAGGAAGAGCCTCTGCCAAGTGTCTGGGAGTCCCAGGTTCAAATCCATGCTCTGCCATGGAAGCTTTCTGGGTGACATTTGGCAAGTCACACACTCTCACCTACCTCACAGGGTTGTTGTGAGGAGAAAATGGAAGCGAGAAGGATGTAAGCCGCTTTGGGTCCATGGGCGAAATCAACAGCAGCCTGTACACGGGCTTTCTCTGTGGTGGCCCCTACCCTATGGAATGGCCTGCCTGAGGAGGTCAGGAGAGCCCCCACACTCCGGGCTTCCCGCAAGCAATGCAAAAACAAATTATTCAAAAAGGCCTTTTTTTCTCAGCTAAGAGGGTGGTATTGTAGGAAAGGGATCCCAGATGTTTCGCTAATGAGTTAGAAACCATAGATTTCACCATTATGTTGCCTTATATATTATCTGTTGCTTTAAATATGTACTCCTATATACTACCTGTGCTTCGTGTTGTTTAATGTAAGTTCTAGAATTGATTATGTTCTGTTTCAACAATTCTTCAACCCCATATTGGATCCTTGCTAATACTATGTCTTTGTAAACTTGTATTCATTTACCCTATGACATTGTTTATGGAAATGTTCTTGACACAGTATGGAAATGCCTGCCCTTGTCCCCGCCACTAATTGTACTAATCTTACACTATGTAATCCGCCTTGAGTCTCAGTGAGAAAGGCGGAATATAAATAAATAAATAAATAAAATGTTTAAAAAATCATTACCATTGAATTGATAATTCCACAGGAATTATTGTTGTCAGGACTGACTGAAAGGAGGATGCATATATTAATTCATGTTTCAGAGTTAGCCACACTATAAATGAAATCTTGACCCTTGTGAGAATCTGTATTGCAAACTTTTCAAAATACAGACCATTTACAGTGCCATCCTAAGCACAGTTATACTCTTTTAAGCCCTATGAAATCAATAGGTTTAGAAGAGTGTGACTTTGCTTAGGATGACCTGGGGAGCGGATTGTATTTTAGTGGAACTATTCCATAGCACTGCTGTTACCCCTGACTGAAACCGGCTCATAGATTAATCTTGTCTCCTGCTAGCACTGCTCATCCCACATCCTTGGATCACACCCTACAGCTTGTATTATTCTTCTCATGCCACCCTCCAGTTGCCCTTGACTCCCATTCTGCTGCACCTCCTGCTATTCTAGATTTTGTGCCAAACACCCCTTCATCCATCTTTACCAGTCCCTTTACATTCATCACATTAAAAAGAACATTTCATGGCCATCTCTTTTATCTCCTTCAATGAGCACTTAATCAGAAAAAAATGCTTTCAAGTTGCTAATTCAGGGCCAGTGGACAAAGCTGGCCTGACAAGAGACATTTCCCTCTGTCATTAGCCTGCCCTAAATAGTATTAATTACACAGGCTGCCCTTTGATTGCTGGAGTGTGGAGAGCACTGAGGTTGGTGGCAAGTCAGTAAAGACTACAGCTTGTCCCCCACCCCCACCACCACTCTCTTCTGTCTCAAGCCCATACTATTTCCTTCCATCATATTCGGGCTTTAGAATCCACCCAGTTGTCCCCTGTTGTTTCTTGGCTTGAAGTACATTGTTAGAGGGAAGCAGGTGGTTCAGAAAGATACGGATTGCTCCAATAAAAGGTATGGTATTGACCTCATTGTCATAGAGATGGCAAAACTGTATTTGTGCTGTGCTGCTTCAGACTGCAAGTGTGGAATAAATGGTCCTCCATAGGGAAAAAAATCCCTGCTCAAAAGCTAATGCCAGGGGAAAGGATTCTCGAATTCTCCTGGATATGCTGCTTTTCTATGTGCAGGAAGTTTTATGGTATGGAGGAGAGGCCCAGTTCCACACTGAAAAAGAAAAATGCAAACAGGTTTATGACTGCAGTGAGAATAAAGCCTTTGTCTCATGATTCTTGAGACACATTGTGATTCAACCAGCAGCCTGGAAGGGAAAAAATTGTGGGAGACTCTTTAATATTTTGAATGCATAAGATGGCTCCAAGAATTATTCTTCAGGGTACATGTGAATGAATATATCTAGCATGAAAACTGTTAGGTGAGTTAAAGCTGAAATCTGGCATACTTGTAATGCAAGTAATTAGATGTTGGGCTAGGATCTGGAAGACCCAAGTGCAATTCCTCACTCTGCCATGTAAAGTCTCTAGGTAACCTCAGCTAGTCACTTTTTCTTAGCTTAACATACCTCAAAAAGGTTTTTTTTTTTTAAATTATTTTATTACAACAAACAACAAGCAATGATTCACATAAAGAGACAAAAACATAAAAACAACCAAACAAATAAACAAGAACATAGATGGAGACATACCATTTAAACATTTTACAGATTTTTTTTTCTTATTACTTAATAACTCATCCGTAATACCCATATCTTAACTAAACATAAAACTTCGACTTTACTGCGAAGATACCTGCATTTTTTCCATTTGCTTCAGCCTATCATTTGTTGCCAGCCTTATAACTCTAATTTTCAAATCCATAGATCATTAGTTCTGACTGCTCTTTTATATACAGAAAGTCCATAAAAGGTTTCCAGATCTTCACAAAATTTACTGTCCTTTTGTCCCTCAGCAGTTCCGTTAATTTTGCCATTTCCGCAATCTCCAACATTTTTATTAGCCAATTTTTATCATCTACTGTTGGCAATTTATTCGATTTCCAATATTGTGCATAAATTATTCTTGCAGCTGTTGTCATATATCTAATCAAAATTTCAAATTCATTTTCTATTGAAATATCCACTAAACTCAATAGATACATCTCTGGTTTTAGTTGCAGGCTACTCTTTAATATTTTTTGCATTATTAGATGTATTTGTTTCCAATACTTTTTAGCAACTGGGCAGGACCACCACATATAGTAGAAGGAACCCTCATTTCTTTGACACTTCTAACATTTGTTTGACATCCCCTTATACATCTTCGCTAGTATTTGTGGGATCATGTACCACCTATACATCATTTATAGAAGTTCTCTTTCAAGTTATAATGTACATTTTAGACCATAATTCCACAATTTTTCCCATTGCTCCATATGGATATTATATCTAAAGTTTTGGGCCCATTTAACCATACAGTCCTTCACTTGTTCTTCTATTGCAACTTTTAGTATAAATTTATACATTCTAGATATTAAGTGATCTTCTTTTTTACATAGCTCTTTTTCAAATGTACTAGTAGTTTCCTCCATACCATGCATTTTAAGATCATTTTTAAACCTTTCTGATAGTTGCATATACACAAACCACTGACAGTCAAAACCTTTCTCTTTCAAATCCTCTCTAGAATGCATTTTTGTCTCCCCTTGTGAAAAATTACATAGAAGAGGGTATGTTAACCACTCATCTTTATATACTATTTCCCTTCTAAATAATGCCTCATGTGGTGAAAGCCATAATGGTGTTTTTATTGTTATTCTTGCCTTGAACTTATTCCAAATTCGTATCAGGGCTTGACGTATGATATGGTTCTTAAAATCTGCATTTACTTTAATCTTATCGTACCACAGGTATCCATGCCACCCATATCTTAAATCATGTCCTTCTAATTCCAGGAGTCTCCTATTCCTTAATTTTATCCAGTCCTTTAACCAAACTAAACAGGCAGCTGCATAATATAGTTTTAGATCCGGCAGCCCCAGCCCACCTCTTCAGATCGCATAAACCCACCTGGTTTCTCTTCAGATCGCATAAATCTTTCGCCTCAAAAAGGTTTTTATGTGAGGATAAAATGGAGAAGAGGAGAGTGATGCTGAAAGCTGCTTTGAGTCCCCCTTGGGGAGAAAAGCAGTATAAATGCATAAATAAATAATATAGTTCAAGGTAATAACTTTTAGTATAACATCATCTTTTCTAACCCCTAGATCCCTGATGTGTACCTGGTACACTCAACAAGCAACTATTTAAATAGACAATTACATCACTTACTAATAATATAAATCAGTCATCAACAAAAGCTGTGTTTCAACAAAATCCTACCGCCAGACTTCGGCCTTCATTTAAGTCAGGGGTCCCCAACATGGTGCCTGTAGGTGCCATGATGCCTGCCGACCGAGACCTTTCCTGGCACCCTCCAAGTGTTTTTAAAAAGAAATGTGGCCAAGTGGAGCTTTTGCCTAGTAGGACTTCTCATTGGCCACTAGAGATCTGATTGGTTTTGCAGATGTTTAAAAATGTTACTTTGGGAGCAGGTACCACAACAGCTTTACTGCATAAATGAAGGTAACCTGCATGTATGCAATAAAATATTTTTAAACCACATCTTCATTTTAAAAGGCATCCTATTATACAAAGCTTCTGCCTGAACTGTTGACGAATTACAGATAGAGTTATGCATAACCTCACTTCCCGACATTTTCTGCTTGGCTCCCACTCCTGTGGCGACCATTTTGTAGTTGCAACCACAACCTTTTGTCAGAATTCCAAAGGCACCAATAGACTCAAAAAGGTTGAGGACCCCGGTCTAAGTAGTCCTGTCAATCAGTTTGAAACAGCAGCATATTCGCACATACAGAATTTTGTGAAAACCCAATACGAACCAGTTCAGATCACTCACACATCAAACACATCAGTCATCGATAAATGCTGTGTTTCAATAAAATCCTATCCTTCAATGTTCCACTAAGTAGTCCTAGTGATGCTAATGGATGCCTAACAGTTTGAATCAGCAGTGTCTTTGTACAGGCACAGTTTTAAGAAAACCTGATAAAACTGGTTTGTCAGGCATTCACAGCAGTTCGACATGAACCGAACAGATTGAGTAACTGGCTAACATTTGATTGCCATCATCCAGCACAGTAAGTTCAACCATCGTGTATCATGAAGAGGAAGATTCAATTTAGATTTCTAAGAAGTCATTTATTTTTATATACTACAAGCATAGTTGAAAAATTAAGAACAATTAAAGAAACAATTAAACACAATCCAGGACTTGTCTAAACACATCCTTGCTGCATCAGACTGCTTTTATCCTCTGTATCATATTACAGTGGCACAACAGGGCCATTTCCACATGGCTTACCTCAACCCGGAACGCTGCGCAACATGCCAAAAAAAACGTGTTTTTTTCGGCATGTTGCGCAGCGTTCCAGGTTGAGGTAAGCCATGCAGAAACGGCCCAGGTAGAAATCCACAGAGGAGAAAATCTGCACAAAGCGAATTCCTTTTTTGAAGGAGGAAAAGAGAATGAGGGGAACCAATTGCTATATCTACAGAGGAAAATTCTGGAAAAAGATATTTCACTCTCCTATAACAACCCTAGTATTAACTCAGTACCTGAGCAAATGATATCTTGTTGGAATGGGAATGCCAGCATCTTCAGGAATGCAGACCACGGGTATGATATGGAAGACCAGATATATACATATAGGATTCCTGTTGCTAGTTCCAGAAAGCCAACACTACAAGACCGCATGGGATTCTTTCCTTTCTGTAGCTGTCAATAAGAAAGCTTGGATTGCACAAGAAGATCCGAACCTTTCAACTGAAGCCAATGTTTTAAATTTTACAGCCATTTACCCCTAAACAATCATATGAATTTCAGGGGAATAATGTCAAGGTTTGAGGATTGCAACTTTTCATTCTTCCAGCACTGAATGTCTAAAGACAACATGAGTTTGGACAAAGAAAAAAGCTCCTAGCATGGGCTTCTATTCCAGCAAAATCTGGAAGACAGCAGAAGAAAATTACTCAACTGGCTTGAATCTAGCAAAAGGAAACAAGAATAAACTAAATATGTAAATCATTGTTTGCCTAGATGAATGACATCAAACCATACTATGGCATTAATACTTAACTTGCATTTCTGAAGCATGCCAAAATCTCCATTAAGGAACTGCAGCCAGCAAAGCTTCCTTGTATCTGGTTTGCATGAAATAAGATGCTCTAGGAAAAGGATGGCCATCTTCCATATTATCAAGCTATTCTGTTCTCTAGATGGTTGTCTGGCAGCCAGAAGTGTGCTTTGCTTCTTAAAATGAGCCTCTCAGGAGTGATCAGACTCCCCAGTGGAAATGCTGCCATCTGGCAGGAAGTCAGATCCAGAGCACATGTGCTCAAATGTAGCATTTACATACAGACAAGGTATTATAAGATTAGACAAATATTAAATCAAAAGATTAGTAATATTTAAGTGTAGAATGTCCTTTTACACCTTGAGATCATTTTGTTCTTCTCTTTATGAGTGCCAGAGGTCAGATGAAATTGTTCCACACTGGACCAGGCCCATGGGCTACTGCTTGAACTTCCTCGATTTGTGACATCAAAGTACTATGCTTGCTTTGAGGAATATTGGTTCAATTCCCAGGTCATCCTCTGATCTTCCATTTAACCTTCGGCAAGTTGCTCCACTTTGCATTCAGTCCATTGAGAACTGAAGGCAGAATGGGCAGAAGCAAATGCTTTCATCAGTAAATTACCAGTAAACCTGCTGCTTTATCCAACCTACAGCAAGTGGCCCAGAGGGAGTAAATACCTAATCACTTCCTTTTTATGGTTCTGTCTCTTAGGGAGGAGACACAAGGCAATAAATTCAGGTAGTGTTGGCAATTTGTTGGTCAGAGTATGTGCAGAAATGCCTTTCCACATATTAACCAAACAATAACAAAGCAATCCCTCAGAGCAGTGAATCATCATATAGTCTCTGAAGCATGTGGGTGAAGGAGGGACCCAGTTTAGTCTTTGTGTGGCATTTCAGGCTTCCATGCACCCGGTGAGGCTGAGCAGAGGGTTCATGAAGGAACCGCAGCCAGAATGTAAACAGCAGCCATTCTCTATTTCCAAGACTATTCATTGAGGTCACAGCTGGGGAGGGGATTGAAAGAAAGAAGGGATCTCTGAAGACTAGGCCAGGCTAGAGGTGTCTGTAGGCTCTAGGACTCCAGAGGATATCTCCAGACAACTCGTTCCTACAGACAGCTGGAGCCTGGCCTTCTTGAATGTATGAACTGTCTTATACAAGGTCAGACCACTAATCCATCTAGCCCAGTATTGTATACCTTGGCCAACAGTAGCTGCCCAGGTCTCAGCTGCTCCAATACTAGTTGCCTCAAATCCTGTAACTGGAGATTCCAGGAACTCAGGACTGTGTACATAGTTGTCGCTTCCCCATTATATTATCCTAGTAACCTTGTAAGGAAGATTCAGCTAAAAGAGAGTGATCTGCCCAAGGTCACCCAGTGAGCTCTATGGCTGAATACTCTTTTGAACTGTCTGTTTGGCATGCCAGTCGCTATATCACACTGGCAGTAACTGGCATGAAAAAGGACACAGATGCCACCAAACCTCCTTGTTGCAACACATCACTTTATTTCAAATATCCCATGTTATCCTAATACTAATATTTGCCTGTTTTCTACACTTATGCCTTTTCCACTCATTATTTTGTCCTGCATGTTTAATTTTCTGAAATAATGCTGAACTTGCCCAACTGCAACTATGAATGCATACAGACACACACACACCCTGACAGTACTGCTCCAGTGAATACCAAAAGGAAAGAGAACAGGTGACTCTGGAACTGGGATCATGATGTAGACAGAGTTGTGGCAAGTCAGAAACAAAACCCATTCCCCCTAAAAAGGAATAAACAGACTAAAGCTGGCAAGGTATCTATAGATAATGGAATTATTTGTACTAGAAGGAAAGAACAATAGAAGATGAACATTTGTGAATGGAAATATTTTTCTGAGTGTGTGGTGCACTGATTTGGTTTATTTGACATCCACCAGTAAGTCAGTCTCTTTCTCACACACACACAACACACCCTGTGCCAATCCCAGTGTTGACTCCTGCTGGAACATGTGGAAGACTGAGAAGCAGAAGGATCACAGCAAGCAGTAATCCAAGACCCTGCATTAGTTGGTACTGTTATTTACTTTCCATTTCCTGGGGTGATGACATGTCCCTGGGGCAGCACTACAGGAAACTTATGGGGTCCTTATTTGTTTTTTCTACCAGATTGCAAGGGGCAGCAGTCATTCCTGCAGCTGGAAGATCTGCAGAGAGCAACTTAAACTACATCTCACTAAGTTAATCCCAGCTGCATACTCCTACATCTCCCTCCCTCGCTCCTCTTGCTGTCTCAGATTGCAAACTGCTGTTTCTTACTGATAAATTACATGGTATGTAATTAGCTGCAAAAAGCAGCCATGTAAGGCTTAATACTGTGGAAGGTGTAGTTTTGTTTTTAAACCTTTTTGCACGAAGGCCACTTCCCTGATTAAATCTGCTCCCACTACAGGCCGCCTTAAACCAGGGAGGGGCACAATCTGGGCATGTGTCTTTTCCCCCTACTGTTGCTAAAAGCAGCCTGAGAAGTTCCATTTTCATTTAGGGAAATGGCACAGAAGGAGAAGGGTTAACCCCCTTCTTCCACAATGCCATGTTTGCAGTTTGATTCCTACACTGGCATCACATCCCCTGGAAAGACACTGTATGGGACCCTACTCCTGCATACTAAGAAGGATGCGCTTTCTTTAGCTAGGTGAAAATTCACAGTGATCAAGCCAACCAAACTCCTAACAAATAGTCCTCTTTCTGGCTACACCACACATACAAATACTACACAACAAAATTGAGCATGTGAACAAGCACTACCTTTTGTATGAAGAAGAAAAGCAAGGAGCACAGCACTATTCAGACACAATCTGGGCTGGTTCAGGCTGCTTTCTTGCTCTGAAGCTTACTGAAAAGCTCTTCCCCATAACATACAAGTAAGGAGGTCTAGGCATTGCTTGCCACAATATAGATCTGTGCAGCTGTCTGCAGCATCTGCATACCAGCCGCACACTTCCTTAGGGGGCTTTTAGTGCTGCTGCACAGATGCTGCATGTATTTGGATGGCCATACACAGGAAGCAGCCTCAGATGCTACCACTTCTACGCAACAAAGGAGCAAACATCTTGGTGGTAATGTAGTGGCAGGGAGAAGTCATGCTTGTACAGGCTTTTGGCAACAGTTCCATACATGGTGATGAGTGGGGACTACATCAAGTTTCATACTATTTCCAGAAGCAGATTTCACAAAAAGAAACTGGCATGGATATACTTGGTGAATAAATATTGCAAGAACTTGGCAAAAAATATGACAAGCTATTGCCACTGCACATCCTACTCTGGCTGATAGTTTTAAGGAGCATGGACCCAGGCATACTTGTCTGACCTCTACTAATGCTTCTTAGCTGTTTGTTTTGTACATAGTGGTAACTATTCTCTCTTCTTCCACCTGCAAAAATTCTATCACCTGCCACAGGGAGTTAACAAAACTGTAGAGCCCTTTCCTGCGTTACACTCCAAGCGTGACCCACTTCTGAGCTTTTAGGAGTCCTTCCAAAAGCATTTTCCGGTTTGGAGCAGCACAAAAGCATCAAAATTAAACAATTACTGGCCAAATCTCAAAGATCCGTCATCAGGTACTTGAAGATCTGTGAACAAGTTTTGAAAATAAAGGGCTTTTGCACTATATATTTCCATTAATGTCCAACAAGTTTGAATGAAGTGGGGAGGAGTATTTTACTTCAGAAAATGAGCAACATCCCAAAAGTGGAGATGAAGGCACTAGGATTGATGTACCTTCTAGGACTTGTCCATGTGAGTAAAAAAACATGCAAAAACAGAACAGTCTGTATTAGACTAGGGTTCTTCCCCTTATATATTTATTTATTTGCATTATTTATAGTCTGCCTTTCTTGCTGAGACTTAAGGTGGATTACACAGTGTAAATCGATTCAGTCAACAGGATGGGGCATCCGATAAACAACGCAGTGGTATTTGGATAGCAGAATTATGACAACAGAGCTGAAACTAGGGTTGCCTGTGGGGGGGGGGACCCAGCCCTCACCTTTGGGGATGTCTTCCAAAAGGAGGGAGAACCCAGCATTCATCTTTTTGGATGTTTTTTCACACTCGCAAAGCACACATGCTCCCAGGGTGGTGTGATGATGTCATTTCCGGAAAGTGCCCCGCCTTTCCCCTCCACTGGCCGGGTGAGTGGTGGAGGGTGGGAGTGGAGGATCGCCCGCTCCCACCAGGGGACCTGGAATCTGTTGCTGAAACAAGCATTAATGTGGCATGTTAAACAATGAGAAAATTAGATAGCAATGAGAAAATTACAAAGTAGGACCATACCTACAGCAACAGACAATACCCCTGCACTTACTGGCCCTGAAGAAGCCTCCAGGGCTGGCACCAGTGGCACTGGTTGGACTCAGGCCTGAGAGGCCTCCTGGGCCACTGATGAGGGCATCAGCTGCATAAAGTCTTGGCAGGAGGTGGCTATAAGTCTGGCAATGGCCGGCAGGCAAGGAAGTAGGGCTAAGGGAGTTGTGGCTAAGGAAGACATGGCCAGCTCAGTCTTGAAGTCAGGTGGGCCTGTGGGGCAGCTCACTTAGAAGGCCAGGCTCAGCAAGAGAGCTGCAAAGCAGCCCCCAGGTGAGGCCAACAGCAGCCACCATTGACCCATGCCACTGCAGGCAGGACCTTTAGAGATTTCAGGGGAGGGTGAGGAGGAGATCCAGCAGGAGACCCCATGGGTGTTGGGCCCTGTCACTCCCCAAAGCTCCAGCAAGGGAATAAGGTTATTGCAGTAGCTTGAAGTTGCTCTGTCCCCAGTCTGTTCTTTTACAGGCCAGCTCAAGCGGGGAGGGGGAGGAAGGAAAAGCCAGGCCTAGCCTATGTGGCTTGGGGAGAGCTGTGAGGCACAAGAGAGAGGACCTTGTGTGAAGGAGAACATCTCTTCAACCTGAGGCCTAACTTCTGCTGGGAAAAGATGCTAGAGGGCTCTATGGCCCCAGTCTCCATCCTGAATAATTCAGTTGTGCATAGTTTGCAGAATGCCAGGACAGTGGGAGCCTTCCCAACCTCATCAGGCAGACCATTCCATAAGGTGGGAGCCACAACTAGGGTTGCCATGCAATGCCTAGTAACCACTGGGAGTCTGGGGGTGGGGGCATGGGGGGCAGCTGTTGGCAACGGCATGACAGAAATTCTATGGTAAAACCAGAGAGTTTGTGGCAATTCCTATAGAGTACTGATGTCATTTCTCGGTTTCCCCCAGAAATGACATCTCACCGTTGGCCTGACAGTGATGTTTTTGTTTATTTTTTTCACAACACTATTTTGAGCAGCAGTGGGAAAAGAGGGTTACCAGTGGAAGGCAACCCTAGCCGCAACAGAGAGTGCATGTGTATGGGCAGTTGTTGATTTTGCCCATTTGCAAGGTGGCACCTGCAGAAGGCCCTGCTCAGATGATCTAAGCTGTTGTAGAGGAGCATAGGGAGAGAGGTGATCCTGCAGATATTAGGGACCCAAGACAAGAAGAGCTTTGTATGTGATAGCTAATATTTTGAACTATGGGCCAAGCTACACATGACGAAAGACACTTGCCTGGCAAGTGGATTGAGTGGAGGGCAAGTGAACAGGGAGAAATACACTTGCCATTCAAGTGTCATTTGTCACTTGTAGCTTGGCCCTGAGTCTGGTCTGATGGGCGCCAATAAAGTGACTACAAAATGAAAGCAATATGATGCTCTGCCTAGCTCCAAATAATAAATGAGCTGTGGCATTCTGCACCAGTTGGAGTCTCCAAGTTGACTTGAAAGGGAGACCTATGTAAAGTGCATTACAGTAATCTTGTCTCAGTGTTACTGTGGTGTGGATTCTGGTGGCCAGATGGGCCATGTCGAGATAGGGGGTCATCCAGGCGAGACAGAGTTGGGAAAAAAGCATTTTCTGCAGCTGCATTGAGTCTTGCAGTAATGTTGGATCTAGTATAACACCTAGGCTTCTAATAGCGTCAGCAAGAGTCAGCTCAATACTATCAAAACTGGGAAGTGCAATATCTTTCAAGATCCCTGCTGGCCTTCCCAACAAGCATTGCTTGTCTTGTCAGGATTTAGTTTCAATTTGTTCTCTATATTGTCGAAGGCTTTCACGGCTGGAGAACATTAGTTGTTGTAGATTTTCCGGGCTGTATGGCCGTGGTCTTGGCATTGTCGTTCCTGACATTTCGCCAGCAGCACATTGACACTGAGAGATCTCTGTCTTTCCGTGCTACACCTCTGAAAAATGCCAGTCACAGCTGCTGGCAAAACGTCAGGAACTACAATGCCAAGACCACGTCCATACAGCCTGGAAAATCTACAACTACTAATTTGTTCACTGTTAGTCATTTAATCACAGCAGACAGGCAGCAATTCCCCCTATATAGCACATCCATAGTAATTGTGATTACTTTATGGAGAGAGGCCATTATATAAGTCTATGGTGCAGACCCATTTGGAATGCTATGCACAGCTCGGGTTGCCTCACTTCAGGTAGGACATCATAGAAATGGAAAGAGAAGGATCAGCCAGAATGATCCAGTACCTGGAATACTTTCACTATAAGGAAAGGCTGATGTGTTTGGAAAGGCTGATGAGTTTGGGGCTTCTTATGAAAGGAAGACGTGAACAATGCTGAGAAAAGGATTAAAATCTATAGAGAAACGGAGAGTGATAGTCCCACCCTCATAATACCAGGACTTGGAATCAGTGAATGAAATTAACGGTGCTAGATTCAGGACAGAGATTTTTTAAAAATAGATAGGATCGTAAAGGATCATGCAGGTCACCACCAAAAATGTGACACTGGTTGTAACCATTTTCTTAGACAGCATACACAATTAATGAGTTCTATTATTTTATTATCCCACCCTTCGTCCATATTGCTTAGTGTGACATACATACATGGTTTCTTCCCCTTCACTTTTTCTCTCTCACAGCAATTCAAAGTAGTTTAGACTGAAACATCATGAACAGCATGGCAGAATGGGAACTTGAAACCACATTTCCCCAATTTGAGTCTAACTACAGCACACTGGCTGAATAGTTGTCAGTATTTTTTAGACTTGTAAGCTAAATGGAACTTCCATATTCAGCAGCAGTATCCTTCTTATTACCAGATGCTAGAGACAAACAATAAGGGGGGTTTGTTTCCTTTATGGCCCATATAAAAGATTTCCAGAGACATCTGGCTGAATGCTGGACAAGATTGCTCTTTGGTTAGATCCAGCAGGGCTCATCTTATGTTGTTATAGCATGAAGGGAAAACAGATTTATTTTATCATCTGGAAAAACTCCAAGAAGCCACCTGCTCATAGACCCACCCCCACCCCCACAGCAGTACTGTGTGAGACTCTGCAGATGGAAGCATTGATGAGTTGACATTTTCAGGTAGCTCAAGAAGAAGCCATGTGAGCCAGCAAAGAAATAAAGGGACTGTGTTGAGAGGAGAGTCATAGGATTGCTTAGGCTGGAATGTGTGAAAGAGGCCCCTTGCTTTGCATAGAGGACTGTGAGATTGTTTCAGCTTCCAAATGCAATTAAATAATCTACCTCACAGGTAACCCTTGCCCTTCGTATGCTGACAGTCAAAGTTAGGTTTAGTAGACAATATATCTCATGGGGGCGAGGGTGCCATAGATAAATTCAAATTTTTGAAGTAAAGAGAAGGAAGGAGGAAGAAGCAGAGAACTCTCTTTCCAAGAGAGTGAAATGATTTTCCATTCCAATAAATATAGCTCCTCCATTGGATTGGAGCAGCAGTAATGATAACATTGGCTATGCAGAACATTGGCTCCCAAGTTCCCATGATAATGTCGGCATCAGGCTTAGATGCCTTATGAATTTTCATGATCTCAAGTAGAAGAATCTGAGAAGCTGCCTAGTAAACTTTCTGTAACGTACTCAATAAACCTGAATTGACCCAGGTTTTGCTGCTGAATTACCATTCCTTAGCGGCACCTCAAGCTGATGCAAAGATTAAGAATCCTCCAGCCCTGTGTCAGCAGAAAGCTTACAGGGCCCTATGGGAGCCAAGCCAAAATTCATTTCTTTGTCTCATCATTAACATGCCTGCAATGGACAGAAGCCAAGCTGAAAGGGGAGACAAGGTATGGTACTCTTTAACTGCATTCTTGCCTTCTTTCCAATGTTCCTATCCTGCCTATTGACCTTCCAATCATGAAGGCAGTTTACAGTCATTTTTTAAAAATCATAATATAAACATTTTCAAAAGCTAAGTTAAAGAAGCAGAGTACATAAAATACCCTGCATCAAATAACATACTTTATATAAAGAAAATTTTCCCCTCAGGAAATTTCATTGAAGGCTCTAAACATAATTTGAATTTAGCCTATGCTTGATATAATTTCACAATCAAAGACTGGAACTAGAGGATATCTGATGGAAAATACATGAGCCTAGTGTTTGCTGAAGCTTCCTTCAGTACAGGCCTCTTTGGATTAGTATGAATAATTAGCATTTTCTTTGATTAATTGAGGATTGATTCATCAGTGTTAATCTAAATGGTTTTGTATTTTTGAATTGGTAGTCCTCCTGGATTCATGGATTAATTATTATGCTAATTTGACGTATATCTGGGTTGGATTGTATTTGTGTGTTTATTGAGTTAATGAATGCCTGATGAACAGCGCCACCCTCAACAAAGTTACACCTTTCTAAATCCATTGAAGTCAATGGGTTTAGAAAGGTGTAAATCTTATGTAAATCTGTTTTATGAAGAAACTTAAGATACTTTCTTCCTGGGTATGGATGATGCCCACCTACCAACCTAGTTGCCTCCAGTGCTTACCACTGATGACCGTTCTGAGAGAGCCAGGAGCCACTGACGCCTTCTGCCCAGTGAGATCTGAAATGGAAGAAACACCATGGAAGAGAGCAGTAGATAAGCTGTAGAGAAAACTTTCAAGTAAAAATGTTTTAGGATGTTGTCCAGTTTTACTATGTAAACTGCTTTAAGTGGGCTTAAATTGATAGGCAGTATAGAAATACTGTAAATAAATGAAATTAATGGCGAGAAAATCATGGAACAGAACAAGTGGTGATATGATATACAAATGCTGTTGCTGTACTTAAGACTGAACGGCTGAGATAAACAAAAATTCAAGATAAAATCAGTTGTTAGAGCAAAATCAATTACTAGACTTACAGCTGAGAAGAGCAGATCTTCATGGCCTTGGCCCAGCATACCTACGAGATTGTCTCACTCCTTATGTCCCTCCACGGCAGCTTTGCTCATTTGAACAGGGTCTCTTGCAGGTGCTGGCCTGCACATGGGCGAAATCAACAGCAGCCTGCACATGGGCTTTCTCTGTGGTGGCCCCATGGAACAGTCTGCCTGAGGAGGTCAGGAGAGCCCCCACTCTTCTGGCTTTCCGCAAATGATGCAAAACCGAATTATTCAAAAAGGCTTTTTACTCAGATCGAAGCATTATAGGGAGGGGTCTCAAATGCTTTGCTAATGAGTTAGGGAGGGACCATAGACTTCACCACTACGATGCTTTGCATATTATCTGTTGCTCGAATATGTACTCTTATACTACCTGTACATCATGTCAGTCCTAGAATTGATTATGTTCTGTTCCAGCAATTCTTCAGCTCTATACTGGATTCTTGCTAATGCTACGTCTTTGTAAAGTCCTATGACGTTGTGGAAATGTCCTTATTAACACTGTATAGAAATGTCCTTGTTGCTGTATGGAAATGTTCTCAAATCCCGATACTGATTTTACTAATCTCATGCTATGTAATCCGCCTTGAGTCTCAGTGAGAAAAGTGGGCTATAAATAAATAAATAAATAAATTTGTGCATTTGGGATGGTTCCACATGAGTAAAACATAACAGTTTCCAATATTTGTACACACGATTATAACGGAGATTCCAAGACCAACCCACTGTTCTCCTGTTCTTTCCCTATTATAATCGCATTTTATATAAGAACTGCTTTGTAACACTCTGAGGCATATGAGTCACCTGTAGGAAAGACAGTCCATTCTCAATGCCTTTCCCGGTAGCTGACCCAGCAACTGCCATGTTATTGCAAGCAACTTTACTTCTCCTTATTTTATGGGGCACTGTGATGCAGAATTATGTTGGCAGGCCAAGGGTTGGAGGTGGCATTCTGCCTCCCTCCTTGGCTAGCATTCGAGAACCTGAGATATCCCTCCCCCTTAGGTGACTTTAGGGGTCATTTAATTGATTGTCATGCATCCAAGAAATGTTGCCAGTTTTGCCATGGGCTGGTCTTTATGGTATACCATGGAATAGCTGAAAAGTAGAAGAAGGAGGAAGTACTATAAAATATAAGGATTGTCGTCACTTAAGATGTGTATTCATACGAGTCAAAATTACTCTCAGACCTAAGTAAAGTTTGGTCTGGAACTGCTTCACATTCTGGTATCCTGGAACTATAATAAAAATGAAACCGATTTCTGAATATTACAGTACCGTAGAAATCCAATGGCTCAGTTTGCAGTGATTTCTTTTTCTGTTATGGAATATATAGAAATCCTGGCTGAGCTAGAGCACTGGGTGTTCTTGCAATAGCACTGCTCCTAGCATCCATTTGCATTATGAGTTTATTATCTGGGCAATATCAATTTTAAATAGTTTCAGTATTATCATATACCCACAGAGTTCTACAAACTTGGTAATGAATGGTATTTGGAGAAATTAAGGCAGATGAAATAGAACTGCAATTTTTGACTGACAGTGACTATTGAAATAATAAATGTACTCATAAGAGAATCAATATAAGAAATGAATCAAGAGAAATGAATCCTAGTTTGGCTGACTGAAGGATGTAATGTACAAACAGAAAAACCAGAAAAACCAATTCTAAGGTCACACTGTATCTTCCAATAATGCTATAAATTATGGTTATAATCATTCTAGCAAATACACTGAATCAGGTAATAAAAACTTATATACACCATGGAACAAATTGATTTCATAACATCACAGAGTTTGATACAAAACATCCACGAAATTTCACATTTAACAGATGTTAAAGACCACTAGCTTATCAGCTGCTTTCCTGTTTTTAGCGGCAGAAAAAATGTTTGACATATAAGAATGAAAATATGACAAGCCCATTAAAAGTGCCATCCTTTGCAGAGTTACACCCTTCTATACCTATTGACTTCAACAGATTCAGAAGAGTGTAACTGCGATTGGGATGGCACTGGCCTTTTTGGCACAGGCAATATTTGCTGCATTTGGCCCTATACCTCTTTGGGCTTCCTTCCAAATTCCAAATGGTTAACTTCCCTTTTAGATTTTAATGCGACATTTCAAGGGTTTTCTTCTAATTTTCTGCCTTTCCCCCGATATTTTCCTCAACACAGTTTGGAGTTGGGTTCCTAGACCATACAAAATTTTCCTCTTGGCTTATTTTTCTTCCGCCCTCAGTCTCACCCTTTCCCCCCCCCACCCTTTGCTGGCCACTTCACACATATTGGTCTCTCCATCTCCTTGTTCCCCCTCCTCATTCTCCTCTCCTTCACCCTCCTTGGCCTCTCCTTCTCCTCCTCCTCCTCCTTTCTCTAAACAGATCTTTTTTTAAAAAAGGGGGGAATTAATGACATAACAATGTGATAAGCGTCTCCTGTTTTCTTAAACTGCCATTCTCTATTGCCTCATGGCATATTTTTAAAAGTGGGTTATGGGATGCTAGGACCCTGGCTGTAGTGTGTCTCGTGGGGTTTTACATTTTTTTAAAAAAAACCTTGATCATAATGTTGTTCTATCGTAATAAAATCATAATGACAGGGATGCTTGGTTTTGTGGCTAGGTGGATCTTCTTACGTTCTCAAGGATTAAGTATCTATACTCCTTTGGTGTAAAGTGGTTTGGGGTTAATCAGCAAGAAAGATCACTGAGCGCACAATTTTCGTTTTGTTTTTGTTTTCAGTGTTCTGCAACGCCATTTTGTTTTTGCTTTCACTCCCTCCCTCCTTTTGAATAACTATAGCTAGGCATGTGTACTCACCTGATAATCGCCCATTGGTGAATCACCAGCCAATCAGCTGGTCTCGTGATCCAAAACAGCCAATCACAGCACTCAGGGTGCCAACTTTGAACTGCTTTCAGCAAGGCAAAGAGTAGTGCCATTTCCTTTTTAGTTTAGCTTTTCCAAAGCAGAGCCGTTACTGATTTGCACAGTTTGCCTTGCTGTGTTGCTGTGTTTGCCAGCAACAAGACTGCTGGGGGGCAAGGGGTCTCTTGACATTAGAAAGAGACCCTGGATCTCCTCCAATTATGGGGCAAGGAAAAAGTGCAGGAGACGTTAGCTTCTTCACACCACAAGATATTTACAAGAGAGTAGCAGAACAAAAGGCTAGCTGGGGCCATCAGCAGACAGACCTGGAATGCTGGACAAAACAAAAGTGATGCAGCAGGAATATAAATGGGTGGTGACACACAACAACAAATCTGGAAACTCCCCCACAACTTGTCTCTACTACAGGCAACTACACAACGTTCTATGGGTGTGAAGCCCAGAAGACTAGCAAGAAGCTTTCAGATTCAAACAGTGGCTGTGGGACCTATACAGGGAGAGGAATTTAATGTCAGGTCAGAGGAACTCTCTCCCCCCCACAAACTGTCTACTCTTAACTTGGGGTACATCTACTGCTCCACGCCTGTTCCTGGTGAGTAACACCTCATTGCTGTTTTGTGGCCGTGCATGGTCTGTTTTGATTTTCTTAGGAAAAGACTGGCAACACGTATTGTGTGATTGATTTGTTGAGACTTCCGTTGACTTAAAAACTTAAATGATTTGCTTACATTGGACATTACTCCCTAATCACAGTGCTTTGAATTAATGACTTCCTCTGCTTGAACACTAATGTATTCTCATTCTGTACTTTCCAAGAGGTCCCTACAGAGAATCTCCCCAGTTTCTGCTAAAATTGTTGCCAAAGATGGGGATTGTCTGGACGAGACATGGATCTTGGATGCTGGAGGGCAGGGTGAATTGGCAACTATTTTTCTTTAATCTATCATAATGTCATTATAACATGATAACACCATAATGCAGTTGTGCTTTCACTGTACAGTTTCAATTTCAGCTTTTTGCAAGTAGGAATTCTCTGATGGCCTTATGGTATTGCATTTTTTATTTGTTGGGTGGCCATGTGATCCTGAGTATTTCTTTTTGTTTGTTTGTTTCAAGCAAAGTTGCTGCAATTGTTCCTACAGAACACTTGCAGGATGGCCAAGAACTCCTTCCTCGCATACTCTCTCATGAATCTGTAGGTAGGTTACGTTTTGCATTGCTTTATTGCCCTCCACACACACACGCACAGCAATTTGCACATGCCACTAAGGGCCTGCCATTTATTACCCCCTCCCACTCAACTAGGCACCAAGGGGCACATGGCACCCTTCTCCCCCCCCATGGCACCAGGAGTAGTGTTGCAAGTGACTGGTTTTTTTCCCCTCTCTCTCGCTACTGCTCTTTCAGGGTGCAGCAAGGAAAGGGCTGTTGCATAATTGTCTCCAGAAAGCTGTCTGCACAACTGTTAGCAGTCAAACCCTCCTTCATACTTTAAGGGCAATTTATGAATATGGCAATATCATAAACCCCCTTCCCCTCATTTGCCCTGAGCATGAGACACGCTGACTGGCTAGGCAGAACACATCCCAACACAGCTGGAGTTGGAAAATTACTGGAATTTGAGTCAGGAGGCAAGACTGGTTAGCTGCCCCATACCTGAGAGATGTGCAAAGACTTAAGGCAAAAGAGGTCTTCCAGGAGTTCCTGAGTTAACTTCCTCCACCCAATTTTCCTAATCATTGTTAATCAGGGATCTGATAACTCTTCCCTTCCACCAATCACAGGACATCAATCACCTTTTTATCTGTAGTTCTACCCAGGGGTAATTTCGTAGAAAAAGAGCTGGAGGAACTCATTAGCATATGCCACACCCCTTGGCATCACCAGAAATGTGTCATTAGCATAACTGACTTGCATATGCCACACACACACACCCGATATCACTTATCTTGGCTGTTTTGGACCCAATCCTGGCCATTCAGGGCTGAAATTGGGCCCAAAATGGCAAAAAGGGGCCCAAAATGGTCAGGATCCGGCTGCTGCTGAGTGGGAGAGTGATCCACCACCCATCAGAGGCCCGATCTGGGCTGTTTCAGCCCCAATCCAGGCCGAAACGGGCCCAAAATGGCTGAGAGTCAGGTGAGTGGGGCCCCCTGACATGTGACTTCTTTGGGGAACTGCCGGAACTGTGTTCCTACACATCAACCCTAGAAATTAGCCCTGGTTCTACCCAGATATGCTCAATCAAGCCTCTCCCAGTTTATTGTCTCACCTCCAGAGACAGCCATTAAGTTATTGGTTTGGGGCAGAAGATGCAATTCTGCCCCAGGGTACCTTTTACACTATAATTGGGTTGCTTTCAGTCATAGTCATGTGTGTGTGCGCATGTGCGCGTGCACACGTGCACTATGCACACCCTCAGATATGTGTCTGAGCTTTCTTTTCTTTGCCACAAACCGTTAGTCACTAAAGCTGCTACTCTATGGACATTCTCTGTCTCCTAAACTGGTAAATATCACCCAACCTTGAATCTCTCTCTCATTTCCTCCCTGCTTTTCCAGTTTGCTCAGTGTGTATGCTGAATGTGATTTTCAATGAATTTGCTTTACTGCCCCTTTAATAAAAACCATTCTTGTTGAACACCTGCCTGATTCTTTCAGCAAATTCTCGAAGAGAACGTGTATACATTGGTGGAGAGATCTGTCAGACTGTGGCTTATTAAAAGTTGCAATCCAGACTATCTCTTGCAATTAGACATGAGTCCATTGGTTTCAAAAGACTTTACTGAATATAAGCAACCATTATAGTCCACTGGTCAAGATTCAATATCTTGGCTGGTACACGGATGTTGTTACGAATGAAGGTAAAAGTTAGGATACAGAATAGCATAGCCCAGCAAATCCCATCCTCCCCCCACAGTTCTCAAAACACGCGGCTTGAAGCTGAGAGAATGAAACTTTCCCAAGGCTGGAAGGGCTGTAGTCAAAACATTCCTCTTCTTTGAGATAAGTGTTGCTGGACTGCTTGTCACCTGCAAAAGAAGAGCTTGACACACTGACAGAATTAAAATGGAGTCTCTCTGGTTAGAACACATAAGAAACATATGTCAGACCTGACATTTCTGCCCCCTCTAAAATGTCCTTCCCCCTGGTTTGAGAGGATAGAGATTGTGAAAGGATTTAATCAATCTAGGGGCATGAACATGAACATCCTCCACCCACTCATCAAACCCAGAATCAAAGTCCTTCCACCTGATAAGGTAAAAGAGTCTATTACGCTTGATTTTAGAGTCCAAAATTTGCTGTACTTCATAATGGACTTGGTCATCAATCAGAGTTGGTATGGGAGGAGCACGGGTGTGCCATTGGTCTGCTGGAGGGACCCTTTTCAGTAAGCTGATGTGGAAAGTCGGATGGACGTGGCAAAGGTTTTTGGGCAAATCGAGTGCTAATGTCACTTTATTGATGATTTTACGGATTGGAAATGGTCCCAGGTATTTCAGTGCTAATTTACGGCTGGTTTGGGCGACTTTCAAATTCTTTGTAGACAAATAAACGAGGTCTCCGGGATGTAATTCCCAATTGGCCGCACGATGGTGATCAGCGTATTTTTATAGTCCTGCTTAGCTTTGTTAAGATGCTGTTGAATAAGAGTCCATTGCTGAGCTGCCTCCCCCCACCATTCTGAAACATCACGGGAAGTAGTTGCAGGGGGAAGCGCTTCAAAAGGAAACGGTTTAAAATGGTATCCATATACTACTTTGAAGGGTGTTTCTCCGGTAGATGCATGTACACTATTGTTGTAAGAATATTCAGCTAAGGGCAACAAATCAATCCAATTGTCTTGTTGGAAATTGATATAGCAACGGAGAAACTGTTCTAATAATTGATTAGTTTTTTCGGACTGTCCGTCGGTTTGCGGATGATGTGCGGAACTTAAACCTTACTTAATTCCCATTAGTTGCATAAGCTCCCGCCAGAAGTTGGCAACGAATTGTCCGCCATGGTCGGATATTATCTTAGATGGAAAAGAATGGAGTTTTACAATGTATTTCAGAAAAATATCCGCCAATCTTTTTGCCGAAGGCATTGTAGTGCAAGGGTTGAAATGGGCTTGCTTAGAAAACAGATCCACGACTACTAAAATGCAGGTGTGATTTTTGGAGGGGGGAAGATCTGTGATGAAATCCATAGAAATAACTTCCCACGGTCTACTTGGAGTTTCAAGGGGTTGTAAAAGTCCAGGAGGTTTGCCCTTACGCGTTTTGGCGCTGAGGCAAATGGGGCATGAAGCTACATATTGTGAAATGTCTTTGCGCATGCCTGGCCACCAAAATTGCCTCTGAACCAGATGAAGAGTTTTTAAATATCCATAATGGCCAGCTGTTGGGGCATCATGACAGCGGTGTAGTACTTCTTTTCTCAAAGTCTTTGGTAAATAGAATCGATTACCCCACAGCCATTCCCCCTGTTCGGATTGAACTAATTTGTCTTTGGGTATATTATCCCCCTCCTTCTCGACTTCGTTTTTCAGTTTTTGTCTCCACCCATTGTCTGCCTGAGGAGGTTGCGCTGTGCGACTGCGTGTAGTAACCACACCCCCTAGTTGGGTAGGCGAAAACACTGTGTCTATTGTCTCCTCCCGCTTGCTTTTATGTTGGGGCATGCGCGAAAGGGCATCCACTAGGAAATTGGTTTTGCCCGGCAGAAATTTGAGGGTGAAGTGGAATTTTGAAAAGTATTCCGCCCATCTTAACTGTTTGGCATTGAGTCTTCGAGGACTGCGTAACGCTTCTAAATTTTTGTGATCTGTCCAAACTTCAAACGGATGACGCGCCCCTTCTAGCCAATGCCTCCAAGTGGAGAGCGCCGCTTTTACAGCAAATGCCTCCTTCTCCCACACATTCCAATTTCTTTCTGCTTCAGTAAATTTACGGGAGAGGTATGCACAGGGTTTGAGGATGTTATCTGTTCCCCGCTGGAGGAGGACGCCTCCAATCACCGTATCGCTGGCGTCCACTTGCACTATGAACGGGTGATTTTCATCGGGGTGCTGCAGCACTGGTTCGGATACGAATTGCTGCTTTAATTGATTAAAGGCTAATTGGCATTGTGGCGTCCAATTCAGTTTAGCTTTCGGTTTTTTAGCTTGCTCCCCTTTGTCTTTGGTTTTTAGAAGTTCAGTAAGGGGGAGAGTTATTTGGGCAAAGTTTTGTATAAATTCTCTATAGACATTGGCAAACCCTAGGAAGGATTTGCAAACCCTAGGAAGGATTTGAGTTGTGGGGGTTTTCCAGTCTTGAACAGCTTTTACTTTGCCTGGATCCATTTTTAACCCATCTTTTGAGATGCAATATCCCAAATAGTTAAGTTCTGTTTTGTGGAATTCACATTTAGACAGTTTGATGGGTAAATTATTACACATGAGGGTAGTCAATACTTGCTGCACTAGGCGAACATGTTCTGCTTCAGAATCAGAGTAAATTAACACATCGTCTAGGTAAACAACTACTCCCTTGTACAAGAATTTGTGCAATACTTCATTGATCATGGACATGAAAACTGAAGGGGCCCCGGACAAGCCAAAAGGCATAACTAAATATTCATACTGTCCCAATGGTGTATTGAACGCGGTTTTCCACTCATCCCCCTCTCGTATATGAACGTGGAAATAAGCATCTTTTAAGTCCAATTTTGTGAAGATCTTACCTTGGGCCACGACGTTGAGTAGATCCCTGATGAGAGGAATGGGATAGGCGTTTGTGGAGGAGACTGCATTAAGTCCTCTGAAGTCTGTGCACAGTCTCAATCCCCCATCCTTCTTTTTAACAAACAGTACTGGAGCAGCATGGGGGCTGTTCGCTGGTTGGATGAATCCCCTTTGAAGATTAGTGTCAATGAATTTCCGGAGCTCCTCTCTCTCATTTGGGCTCTTGGGATAAAGTCTACCTTTAGGTAAAGTGGCTCCTGGGATGAGTTCCACTGCGCAATCGGTTCTTCTATGGGGAGGTAAGGTGTTGGCCTCTTCTTCGGTGAAAGCTTGTAAATAGGATCGGTACTATGGTTGTTGGGGGTTTTCCGGGCTGTATTGCCGTGGTCTTGGCATTGTAGTTCCTGATGTTTCGCCAGCAGCTGTGGCTGGCATCTTCAGAGGTGTAGCACCAAAAGACAGAGATCTCTCAGTGTCACAGTGTGGAAAAGATGTAGGTCATTTGTATCTACTCAGGAGGGGTGGGGTTGAGCTGAGTCATTCTGTAAGAGTTTCCCAGGGTGTGGAATGCTAATGGCGGGAGGCTTCACTGTATCCTGAGGAGGTTCGTTTGCATATGGATTGGTGCTTGATGTGCTAATCTTCTCTGCAGGGCTATTGTCGGGTGTGGAGTGTTTTGTTGGCCTGGTGTTTTTCAGAACTGGAGCCCATGCTCTGTTCATTCTTAAGGTTTCTTCTTTCCTGTTGAAGTTTTGCTTATGCTTGTGAATTTCAATGGCTTCCCTGTGCAGTCTGACAAAGTAGTTGGAAGTGTTGTCCAGTATTTTGGTGTCCTGGAATAAGATACTGTGTCCTGTTTGAGTTAGGCTATGTTCAGCCACTGCTGATTTTTCAGGCTGTCCAAGTCTGCAGTGTCTTTCATGTTCTTTTATTCTTGTCTGGATGCTACGCTTTGTGGTCCCGATGTAAACTTGTCCACAGCTGCAGGGTATACGGTATACTCCTGCAGAGGTGAGGGGGTCTCTGCTGTCTTTTGCTGATCGTAGCATCTGTTGTATTTTTCGGGTGGGTCTGAATACTGCTTGAAGGTTGTGCTTTTTCATAAGCTTTCCCATCTGATCAGTAATTCCTTTGATATATGGCAAAAACACTTTTCCTGTAGGTGACTGTTTTTCCTTGGTTGTTTGATTCATCCTGGGTTTGATTGCTCTTCGGATTTCATTTCTGGAGTAGCCATTTGCCTGAAGTGCGTGGTTTAGATGATTAATTTCCTCATTGAGAAAGCGCGGCTCACATATCCGTCTTGCACGATCCACTAATGTTTTCATTATGCCTCTTTTCTGTCGGGGGTGGTGATTGGAGTTTTTGTGTAAGTACCGATCAGTATGAGTTGGTTTCCTGTAGACCTTGTGACCTAACTGAAAGTTTGCTTTGCGGATGACCAAGGTATCCAGGAATGAGAGTTTTCCCTCACTTTCTTTCTCCATTGTGAATTGTATGTTCAGGTGGATGTTGTTGAGATGATTCAAAAACTCCATCAATTCTTCCTCCCCATGGCTCCAAATGATGAATGTATCATCCACAAACCGGAACCATACACCAGACTGCAGAGTTGTCTTTCAAGGGATGCCACCTTCTCCTCCAGCTCCCTTGTTTTCATCCTGAATCTCCTTTCCAGGGTGCCAAGCCTCTTGTTCGTTTTCTTCACTGTAGAGAGAGAGATGTTCTAAGCTTCTCTGGTACTCAGCTGTAGGGTGTCCACCATGTTTCCCTCCCAGGCACAGCAGTGGGTTACTTGCAAGGGCACAGGCATTTCTTTTCCAAGGCCTTGATGATCTTGAAAAGGTGCTCCACAGTCGCTGCTGTCAACATAAACATCTTGTTTTAGTAAGCAGTCACTAGACCTCAAGACTGAGACTGGTCATTCAACCACAATCCTCTGGGGATGGGCCATAGTGCTGTCAGTCCCTGACCTGTGTGTCCCTAATAAAAAAGACGCACTCAAAATTTATTAGTTATTAAAATTTATCAACCTAGAAATCTGTTAATTGGTTCATGGAAAAAGGAAGTTCAGCCCTCCCAGTGAATTACACACTCCTCTATTCAAAGTTCCTGCCCCAATAATGGTCCCGCCTATATGCACTCCTGGACCTGCTCTTTCTTTATTTTGTTATAAACGTGGAAGGATCAAAACCCTGTGCAGCCCACTATTCTGGCATATTATCCCCCCACACATAACACTTATAGAAAAGGCAACAAGAATTCCATTCTCAATGGAAACTACAGAGGCAAAAAAAAAAATTAATAGCAAAAAAGGGAAAGTTTATTTTTCACAAAGAAAGTAAGCAGTGAGGCAGTAAGACGATTACCCCCAGACCCGGAGTTCATGGTGCATTGGCATGCAGGAACTCCAGGTTGCCACAACCTCTCTCACTTCCTGCCTCTCTTCCAAGTGGCACCTGCCATTCTTGCTGTAGTTGCCATCATCCAAAGGCACAAGGACAGGATCAGGCTCTGAGTTGTCTGCCTGCACATGATGCCTCTTTTGCTTGCATGTTATGCAGGATCAAAGTGCTCCTCCCTTCCAAAAGGCTTCATAAGCCACTGGCAAATAGGGTATGCTCCATCAGAAACTATCAAGGGAGGCACGGAGACCCCTTCATCACTCAATGTCAGGTTCCCTGGAATGAACACCCCTGCTGTGCAGATGTCCATGGCTGTGCAGATGCCAGAGTTAATTAAAACAAAAGCATCATGAGTCCTGCTGCTCCATCCCACCTCTGTATCCATGAAATGGCCAGTGTGATCCACTGTGCCCTGAAGCAGGATTGAACAATATTTTTTTTGCAGTTGCTGTATCCATCTGTCCTCCATCCAGTAGCCCAAATCAGGATGTGTGTCCCATCAATAGTGCCTATGTAGTGGGGGAAACCAAGCTTCAGAAATCCATTATCTGTGTTGGAGATAAAAAATGGCAGATGCCACACCTGAATCAAAACATGCAACAAACGTTAACCCATCCAAACACAGATGTAATGCCCAACATTTAACTGTGGGAAAACATTATATTGGAATGACAGACAGAGTAAATAAAAAGGTTTAGGGGGAGCCAATTAGAGAAAAGGGGGGAAACTAGCAATTGCTTACACTGCACTACCACTAATAGCTACACAACCAACATGTATGATCAAATACCCAGAAGATATAGTGACTATGGATGGAATATTGAATTGGTTGTCATAACGCAATAATGCTGTAACTTTGCTTTGAAAAAAATTGAGTAACATTACATTTCCAACTTTGTGTAGTAGCTCCAGCTCCATAGCAAAGCAGAACTCCAGGACTATTTCCCCCACTATGGAGCAGCCAACCCCAAACTGTTGAAACACACACACACACACACACACACACACACACACACACACACACACACGTAGGTTTCTGTGTCTATGAGGTACCAAATAGCAATTACCACACACTTCTCAACTGGAATAGGTTTGCACATGTTAGTGTTCTCACGCTGAAGCCATACTTGAAGTGCTGAAACGAGCTCCATGAATGTAATGCAAAATCAGCCAAACCTGATCATCCCAGACTTGCTGAATAAAATTGTCCCACCAGTTGTTGCTTCTTGAGCTCACTCAAAACAATGGCCAACAGGCACCCCTACAAGGGCATACCAACGAATCTGGGAGCAACAAGAGTATCTCCTTGATAATCCATGGTGAGCGACACGGGCTGACCAGGCTTTAAACAGTTGAAGAACCCTGCAGTGGAACTGAAGTTTCCAAAAAAACACCAAGCAGGCAGTAGAAGTACTTCTTAGGAAGAGAGTGAATAAAGAGATGAGCTGGTGCTCAGCTCTCAGGGACCTTTCTTATAAGCCCAGGGTAATGCTGATTGCCACTTTGGCAAAGGAAGGAATTTTCCTCCAGGCCAGATTGGGCAGGGATCCTGGAGGTTTTTTGCCTTTGCAAGGGTCACTGGTGGGGGGAGAGCTGTGAATGTCCTGCGTTATGCAGGGGGCTGGACTAGATTACCCTTGGTGTCTCTTCCAGCTCTATGTTTCATAGAATCATAGATTCATAGGGTTGGAAGGGACCTCTAGGATCATCCAGTCCAACTGCATCTATGTTCTATGCTTCTGTCATGTGTATCAGCAATAACAGAACACCCTCGAGAGAATCCATGGCACACAGAAGAAAAGATGCACCACCAAAATGAGCTGCCACAATCTCCTGGAAACCACCGTAAAATGGCTACCAAGAGTACGTTCACAGAAGAGAATCCCTGCCTCAAGTTGAAAAAACACAATCACATGAGTGAACATGCATGAAATTTTTTAGAAAGGGGTGGTGAGATTCATGTCAGAGGATCCCATTTCGTGTCATCATAATGAAATAACACAATTTAAAAACAAAATTAAAGGAGGAGTGGCGAGGTGGGGCATCAGCGATGCCAACAGTGATGCCAAAACTGGCGTGTTCACCTCACCACATAATCCTGATTATTTAATGGCAGTGCAAACCAAAATAGGCTACAGCTGTCTACAACATCACTCTAGCCTGGAAATGGCTTCTTACTTCGACATGGCCAACCTGGCCACCTGAATCTATGCTATGGTAACATTAAGACTTGACTATTATAATTCACTATGCATAGGTCTCCCGTCTAAGTTAACTAGGAGACTCCAATTGATGCAAAATGCTGCAGCTCGACTATTATCAGGAATGGGCAGGCGTATGAACATCACTCCCATCCTGCAGTCACTCCATTGGCTACCTATCAGTTACCATGCTCAGTTCAAGTTATTGGTTATCATTTACAAAGTTCTTCACAACCTTGATCTGGCATACCTATGGGACCACCTCCCTCCCTATGTCCCTCCACAGCATCTTCGTTCATCTGAACAGGGTTTCCTGCAGGTACCAGCCTGCACATGGATGAAATCAACAGCAGCCTGTAGACTGGCTTCCTCTGTGGTGGCCCCTATCCTATGGAATGGCCTGCCTGAGGAGGTCAGGAGACCCACCCACCCCACTCTCCTGGCTTTCCGCAAATGATGCAAAACTGACTTATTCAAAAAGGCTTTTTATTCAGATAGGAGGGCTGAATTGTAGGCAGTGGGTCTCAGATGCTTCACTAATGAGTTAGGGACCATAGACATCACTACTATGTTCCCTTACATATTATCTGTTGCTCTAAATAGGTATTCCTATATACTACCTGTGCTTCATGTTGTCTAATGTCAGTCCTAAAATTGCTTATGTTCTGTTTCAGCATTTCTTCAATTTTGTGTTGGATTCTTGCTAATGTTATGTCTTAAAACTTACATCTTTGTAAACTTGAGAGTCAGTTTGGTGTAGTGGTTAAGAGCAATGGTACTCTAATTTGGAGAACCGGGTTTGATTCCTCACTCCTCCACTTGAAGCCAGCTGGGTGACCTTGGGTCAGTCACTGTCATGGTCCAGCCTGGGCTCAGTGAGAGTGAGGACTCCTCCTCAGGAGGAGAGGGGCTTCGTGTAGCCAGCCAGGACTCCTCAGGAGACTCCATGCAGCCAGCCCTGACTCAGCAGAGGCTGGTAATCAGGAGCCACAGCTGTTGGCTAATCAGAGCCTACAGCCAGCAGCTGAAGCAGAGCCATCAGTACTCTCCAGCCCCAGCACCACAGGGGAAGTGCAGCCAGGGACTTCCACAGGGGAAGCTCAGTCAGGGACTGCCAGCACCACAGGGGAAGCCCAGCCAGAGGCTTCCACCCCCCCAGGTTCACCCACACCCAGAGAATGCGGCAGACAGCGCCAGAGACTGGAGCTGCAGGAGAGACGGCGCAGTGCTCGTCTCCTGAGCCAACACCAGCTGCTGGAGGGTGATGATGAGTAGCTTCAGGATGGAGCCCCAGCAGCTGGCTGAAAACCATGCCTGGCTATAAAAGCCAGTCAGGAGCAACAGCCAGGTGTGGAAGCAACGTCTCTACTGTCTGCAACCACTCCGTGCTCCGTGAACCTTGCCCGTGCCTACTGTTGGACCTGACACTACTGGTAACTGACCTTGGACTGTGCCTGACCTTGCTCTTGGACTCTGGACTCAACTCTGGCATTAGCTTGTGCTCTGACCACTGCTTTGACTTGGCTTTTGGCTCCTGAAACTCCCTCTGGACTTGGTATCAAGGTTTGGACCTGCACCACCCTGCTTGGGCTGGCCCAGCCCGTGACAGTCACAGCTTCTAGGAGTTCTCTCAGCCCCACCCACCTTACAAGGGGGGATAATAATAACATACTTTGTAAACCTCTCTGTGTGGGCATTAAGTTGTCCTGAAGGCAGTATATAAATCAAATATTATTTATTATTATATTATTATTTATTTACCCATGGCATTGTTAATGGAAATATCCTTGATGCTGACTGTACTAATCGCACACTGCGTAATCTGCCTTGAATCTCAGTGAGAAAGGTGGACTGTAAATGACATTAATGATAATGATAATGATAACAGGGAGGTGCAGAGAGGTGGGAGTCAAAATGAAACTGATCCTTGGAGAGCGAAGACTCAAAAAGAGAGGAATAAATTGCCCTTGCGAAAAAGGCCACTGTTAATCTGCAAAACAGAATTAGCCGGCATACAGGAAGATCAGGAGGAGTATACTCTGTGCTGGGCTTCAGAGAGAACCTACCCATCTTCCATCAGAAATGTACAAGGGCCAACTTCATAAGGGCAAATATAAAAGAGGTTCTCGAATGATTATAAAGCCCCACCCCAGAGATCAAGAGCATCAGTGTCCAGGCTGCCAGTCTGGTGTAGGATTAGTGACTGGAAGACCCAGGCTCAGATCTCCACTCTGCCATAAAAGCTTGCTGGATGACCTTGGACCAGACATTCACACTCAGCCTAATTTACCCTGTGATGATAAAATGGAGGAGAGATGAACAATGCAAGCCGCTTGGGGTCCCCATAGGTGAGAAAGATGGTGTATGAATGTAGATAATCAAACAAACAAACATTCTTCTGAGGGAAGGTCTCAGAATGTCAGGTAGCATGGCCATGATCTCTACAACATACCCAGGAACTCTCTGAGGCAATGTCCCAATGAAGTTTCATGGTGAACTTTCCAAATAGGGCTTAGACCAGCAGCACAAGAGAAAGAGAGGCACCATAAGGGATTTTCTGGCCCTTTCCTCAAAGCCTTGGCAGTGCAATCTACATTCAGTGACAGAAAATGAAGGCAAGAAGCATGGTGTATACTTCTGTCACTGGCTTCTCATGATTATGGACATATCAGTTTTATTTATTAGTTTTATACGTGTTTAAGTGCCAAGGCCTGCCTGAAGAATCCTAGGGATTGTTGTTTAGTTAGTTATGAGAATTTCTTAAGGTATCCCTGGCCCCTGTCACAGAACTATGTTTACTAGTATTCCCTCTGGAGATGAAATGATTATTATGCCATTAGACTGCATGGTCTATGTTCATAGGTATATGTCTATTAACAGAGCTGTATAAACCCCATAATTATATATACCTCTGACTCCAATTTCCCTTTACTGTCCTCAACCTAATTAACTTTCATATTTTCTCTTCAGAGTAGGGTAAGGACAGACAGACAGACAGACATGCATACCTATCTGTGAGCGTTCATTGCTTTTAAAAACTTGAGTCAGTTTCTTTAATAAGAAATCTCAAGTCTCTGTGAGAAAGGCAGATTGTAAGTGAATGAATGAATGAATGAATGAAATTGGATATAAACCTAGTAATGTTAAAGAATCAATCCAACAGTAATTTTCATTGGTTTCAATGGAATATTAGGGATTTGAAATCAAAACTCTATTCATTAAGATCAACCTGAACTATTCCCATTCACAACTATATTAAAACAATATGGGAAGGAGCTGCAAGGAATTGCTCGGGGAGCAGTTCTATGAGTCTCAAGGCTTGAGCAGAAATTCCCCACCCTTTTTTTTAAGCTGACATGAAGCTGTTCTCAATATTCTGATCCTTTTTCTGTCTTCATCAGGCCAATTTTGAAGCATTTTTACCTTTATGGTTACTTTACTGCACCTTTGCAGTCACCTTTACTGCAAATCAGAGGAGTCCCACGAGCAGTTAGAGTCTCCTATCTTGCCTGTGAGTGGTTTGGCTTGGTTTTGCTGCTTTTCTGACTTAGTACCAGGGCCAGCCACTTTATTATAAGATATAGAGATGCTCCAGCTGCTTGACAGGAATGTTTCCAGGCAGTAGTTAACTAATCTTTCTACTAAACAGAATCATGCCAACTGGCATTTCTGCATGCACTGACTGCACTTCCTACCAGTCATTGCCAAACACAAGGAGGGCTTTCTATCTTGTATAAGCACAGGTCCTGTGTTTATGAAAATTATTTCATTCAATTGTCTGCTAGTGAGAGGCTAAAATTTTGCTTGTAAAGCAGGGTGTATGAAAACTGAAGCATGTAGGCAAGGAAGCTAAACCTGCCAATTTACTTACAATATACCGGATGCATTCATACATAGGAAAGATGGATGGGAGATGTGCTGTGCACATACAGGCAAACGGGGACAATCCTGTTGGACAGGAAGATGTTCTGGTTGGACAGTGTTCCTGTCAGGCACATTTCTCCTGAGGAATTTTCTCACCTTGCTGCCCCTCCTGCCTGGGAAAATGAAAGCAGACAGTGAGGCACCATAGTAATGATCAGATTGGAAGCTTTCCAACTGTTAATGAATATTGGAAATAATTTTGTTTGGATGTGAAGCATTTACAATAGTGAACAAGGAGAAGGTTCCAGCTGGGTCTATATCAGTAAAGTTCTGGCTCCACATCTCTACTTATCATCCATTTTACAGGCTGAGGAAAGTGACCAAGGCCACCTACAGACTGTGTCCACCAGGCATGGCATCAAAACCCAGACTAATCTGATGGTCTATGCTTGGAGACCACACACCGTTCCCTGGCCTTCTTCCTCCTTTTGTCTCATGCTCACTTCTCATATTCACTTTTAAATCAGATAATAGCCTCTTTCCTACTTGTGCAGTAATCAGTTAGGGTCTCATTAGGGTCTTAACGACACTTGTCATTTTTGCTATTGCATTAATTAATAGGAGCATGAGGCATTAGCGATGTGCAAAGCATTAATACATCTTTAACACTGGAGGCTTTTTACAACCAAGATCAAAGAGTTCCTCCTGTGCTCTGCACAGATGGCTCTAAAGAATCCATTCCAAAGACAATAGAAAGAAGAACTCTAATAACCTTTCTCCTGTAGAGGCCTGCCAGCTCCAAAGAGCAGTCAGTCTGGTGACCATTAAAGGGGATGCCTCCTTTGTTTGCTTTCCTTTCCAGTCTAATTACCTTTAACTGGCTGCTGCACCTGGAAGCAGAACATCAAGTGCTCTCCAAGGATCACCATGTCAGAGCGGCTTGCACTCAAAAGGATTGCTACTTCAGTCTTTTCCCATTTCCCAGCACTGAAATACAATAGCCTTTTTGATCAACAGATAGTGGGCAGAAACCTTGCATTGCCAGCCCTGAGGTTTCTTGGCAGACATGCACATCTCACCCTCTAGAACCTTCTGCCAATTCCCTATACAGCAGTCATGTCCCTCCCTCCCAACTTCTCATATAGAGCACTCTCTCCATTCTCCCATCAAATGTTACCAGCAGGGATAGCCTTACCATGTGGATAAAACAGTCATTTCAAGCACAAATTCCCAAAAGTGCCATTTTCCAGTCTCTATGTCTGTGTGCCATTTAACAAAACATGCAGAAGAAATTGTCATTTTTTACAATTTAGTTCAGCACTGCTCTTCAAAACTTGTCCACACAAAGTTGAAGGCTACTGTGAATGCATGAAGTTGCATTAAACAGAATCAGACCATTGTCTGTTCAGACTGACAGCAGTTTTCTAGGGCCTTAAAAAGAGATCTTTCACATTACCTACTATGTTATCTTTTTAACCAGGAACAGCAGGGATTTGAACCAGTTAGATACTCTATCACTGACACATGGCCTCTCCCCTACCATAATGCAAACGAACCTTCTGGTTAGCATTACCAACTTCTAGGTGGGGCTTGAAGTTCTTCTGGAATGACAACTGATCTATAGACCACAGAGATTAGTTCCCCCAGAGAAAATGGCAGCTTCAGAGGGCAGAACCTATGGTATACCACAGAGTCTAGGAGAAACAGAAATCCTAGAATGGTTACACAGAGTGAATGTTCTAGGACTTTATTCTCCTATGATAGATCATAGAGACTTAGAAAAATTGACTTATTGTCATATGTAAAGATACTAGAGGCTGGGGACTGAGAAAGGGATTGAACTGTTGATGACTGATATCCTCCTATGGACTTTTAGAGTAGATTTTTCTTCCTAAAGCTGAAAGAATCCTGAAGACGATTTTAGTCATTTCCACAAGGTGTCTTTACTCCAGCTCAGCTTCTTAATTACATCATTCACCCCCCCCCCCAATTATAAACAATATTGTTTACTAGTCATTGCTCAGCCCAATTTCTTCCCAACTTTTCCCCAAGCATTTTCAGACCATCTTCACACAAATGTTTCTGGAAGGAACACACCTGAAGCATTTTTTGTGGAGTCTGTAGTGTGCTGCACATTTAAAGGTGACCACATCGAATCGCTTCCATGCCCCACTTCCTAGCTACTTCCTTTTTTTCTGCACTGCAGTTTTCCCTGGCTGCACACGCCATGTTGGTATACTGATGTAGCAGACTAACATAAATTGACTTTCTTTGGGGCCGTGTCTTACAGTAGAATGGTAAGCTTAGCTATTAAAGTTCCTTTATCTCTTTAATGTGCTGACTGCTAATAGACAGCTCTGAGATGACTGAACAAAGGACAATTAGTGAATTACCAAGTGGGGAAGGGGGCTGACATCACACTGTCTGTCTCCTTCACTCACACACAAACACAATTCCTGATTCTCTGGGGGACCAGGGCCCCCCAGAATGGATGGAACTGGGAGGGGGAGGAAGATAGGATTCTTTTTGGCTACTGGAACATTGAATTTCAATACAAGATGGGAGCCAGAGATTGGGGTTCAGAAGTCAAGATGGGAAGGTGGATGTGCGACCTGATGTTTGTGTGTAAGTGACAGAGAGACAGAAGCATGGATCTGGGTCTTCCACTTTAATAGGCGTCCCAAGAAGACTCCACCAGTTTGATTGTTTGCAGGGGAGGGAATTGTTTAAAAATGCTGCCTCAAGGCTAGAAAATTCAGAGCTCTCTGTTGCCTGCAAAACCACCTCGTTTTATCCCAGTGTATGTACAAAGGTTTTAAAAGAAAAGGGGGCTGAGCCTTTATAGTGACAAAATTGCTGACAGAAATAAAATGAAATCTCTCATTAGATTGTGTGCAATGGAAAACCCAACTTACCAGCTTAGAAAAAGCAGAGGAAAGCAACCCATCAGGTTGTGGGCTTGTGAGAGTGCTTCAGCTGGAAACACAACGGAGAAAACAGAGAGCAAACGTTTCATGCATCAATGGCTTTTGAGTGGTTTTTTTAGGTTGAATGGAACATACCTGGAGACTGCTGCCCTTGCATCAGATAAGATGTATGTTAGTAAAAAAGTAAGTAAAAAAGTAAAAACATTTCTCTCTAAATCTAGGGAGGCAAGAGAGCAGAGCCTGGAAGTAGTGAAGGACTAGATAAAGGTGACCAACTAACAATCCAAACAAGAGAGAAGTGTTGTGGGCTGAAAATAACAATGATTTGGAAGAGATGTACAACCTGTTCTTCATGAGGATACACTCCCCCTCATGGATCACGTTTGAAGTTTGGGAGCACATCTGGATGCTTCACTGACTTTGAATACTTAAAACTATGGAATGACATGGTTACTAGACAGACAGACAGACAGGCAGATAGGTAGTCACCTTTAAACTGGTTTGGCAGCCGTTCCTGTTTCTGGAAAAAGTTGAGCTGGCTGCTGTCACATGTGCCCATCCACCATCCACACTAGAGTGAAGTAACCCATGATGCAAGAGGGTGCCCTTAAAGATGGTTTGTACATAATGCAGCTGCAGGAGTTCTGACTAGACATGGGCACAAACAGCATTACAAACGGGAAAAAACAACTAACAGGCCGCTCGGCTGCTCGCAAACAGGCCATTCGTGAGGCGCCATTCCAGCCGAATAGGTGGTCGTCGCAAGCCTTGTTCGTTGCGCTTGCCTGCCATTCGGGAAGCCAGACACTCAGGTGCCTTCAACCAATTGCCTCAGCAACGGGGGGAGGAAGTGCCTGAACTCTGTCTGTACTCCCTCTGTCGCCCCAGACACCCCAATCAAAGCCCAACTTAGCTTTATGGGCAGGTCTTCCTTCCAAGCGTGGAACTGCAAATTGGTTACAATCGGTAACGTGGGAGCAGACACCAGGGGGGAGGGAGGGGAGGGGTGTTCTGTGGCCATGGGAACTCCAATCTCATCCCTGCAAACCCTGTTAGGCAGTTCTGACTGCCAACCACAGACCTCCTGCATTTCTCCATGAGACCTCTGCTTATAAAAGGGCACTGTGCTCCCAGTTCTGGTTTCACTTTCAGCAAGCAGTGGAGTGGGACAGAGCTGTTAATAGTGTTTTGGGAGAGAGACAGGGAGAGTGCATTAGAGCTGGGATTTTTTCTGTGTGGTTAGATAGGGATCTATCCCTCCACTGGTTCCAGGGCTGCTGCCAGGCTCTGGGGCCAAGCTCAGTGGGCACCTCGGCTGAGGGCTCACCCTGATTATTAGTGCCTGATCTGGTCAGGTATCTGTGAGTGTTGGGCTAGGGCTCTACCCCCTCCCTCTGGTTCCAGGGCTGCTGCCAGGCCCTGTGGCCAAGCTCAGTGGGCATCTCGGCTGAGGGATCAACCTGACTATTACTATTATTAGTATGAGTGCCTGATCTGGTGGTCAGGCTTGTGGGTGTGCTGGGCTAGGGCTCTAGCCTCAGCCTCCAGTTCCAGGGCTGCTGCCAGGCCCTGGGGCCAAGCTCAGTGGGCACCTTGGCTGAGGGCTCACATTATTATCAGTGCCTGATCTGGTCAGGCTTGTGGGTGTGCTGGGCTAGGGCTCTAGCCCCAGCCTCTGGTTCCAGGGCTGCTGCCAGGCCCTGTGGCCCAGTGGGCATCTCGGCAGAGGGATCACCCTGACTATTACTATTATTAGCATCAGTGCCTGGTCTGGTGGTCAGGCTTGTGGGTGTGCTGGGCTAGGGCTCTATCCTCAGCCTCCGGTTCCAGGGCTGCTGCCAGGGTCCGAGGCCAAGCTCAGTGGGCACCTCGGCTGAGTGCTCACATTATTATTAGTGCCTGATCTTGTCAGGTATCTGGGAGTGCTGGGCTAGGGCTCTAGCCCCTCCATCTGGTTCCAGGGCTGCTTCCAGGCCCTGGGGCCAAGCTCTGTGGGCACCTTGGCTGAGGGCTCACATTGATGATGATGATGATGATGATGATGATGATGATGATGATGATGATGATGATGATTATCAGTGCCTGTTCTGGTGGTCAGGCTTGTGGGTATGCTGGGCTATGGCTGTAGCCTCAGCCTCCAGTTCCAGGGCTGCTGCCAGGCCCTGTGGCCCAGTGGGCATCTTGGCTGAGGGATCACCCTGACTATTACTATTATTAGCATCAGTGCCTGGTCTGGTGGTCAGGCTTGTGGGTGTGCTGGGCTAGGGCTCTATCCTCAGCCTCTGGTTCCAGGGCTGCTGCCAGGCTCCAAGGCCAAGCTCAGTGGGCACCTCAGCTGAGGGCTCACATTATTATTAGTGCCTGACCTGGTCAGGTATCTGGGAGTGCTGGGGTAGGGCTCTAGCCCCTCCATCTGGTTCCAGGGCTACTGCCAGGCCCTGGGGCCAAGCTCAATGGGCATCTTGGCTGAGGGCTCACAGTGTTCTCTCCTTTTCTGTCCTCCTTAATTCTAGTTTGGTGGCACAATGAGTCTTCCTGTTGTGGTGGCCGCCACGGGTGGTCGTGGGGTGAAGTGCAAAGGTAGTCCTCCTGGTTTTCTCGTGGCAAGCAGTACTGGGTGTGGCTCGGGGGCAGAGGAGAGTAGTCCTGCTCCCCCAGATTCACCTGTGGGGGCTGTGGAGGAGGCCAAAGAGGTCTTTCCGCTGGGGGGAGAGGATCTCTGTCAACATTTTGAGGAGGGGTTAGGTGACATATCCCTGAGGGAATGGTTTGTGTTTTATGAAACATTCCTCCCATCCCCATCCCAAACTCTCGGTGGTGTCCCTGCCTGCAGTCCACCCCTCACTCTGTTGTTCATGGCCAGCTTCGCAGAGCAGCCTGTAACCGTTTGTCCTCCTTTCCCTGGGACAGTTAGTGGTCCACGTTTCAATGCCTCCGTATGGAGGCACTTTCAGGCCCTTCCTAATGACCCCCGTGTGATGCGGTGCCGTGCTTGTGATGTCCTGGTGCACAGGGGCAAAAACCTGAAGCACCTGTCGTCGACGGCCCTGACTCGGCACCTGAAGACGCACCATCCGAGCCTGTGGTCTCCATCCTCAACCAGCGGAACATCCCTTCGGGGGAGAAAGGGGGCGACCAGCTCTTCTGAGCGGGGATCAGTGGGAGGGTCACTAGAATCCACCTTAAGCAAGAATCCTTGTCCTTAGGGTGATGCTGGTGGGAGCGGAGCGCTCAGGCAGGCCATGCTCACAGAGGTTGTCCCCCCGGGGCCTGGGACTGTGCTGCTTAGAAAGTCGAGGCTGAGGGCTCAGGAGGCGGGTTTTCGCGTCTTTGCAGAGACGATTGCCCTACATGGATTGCCCATATCCATCGTGGAGTGCATGGGCTTCCACAGGCTACTAAAGCATCTTGCCCCTTGGTTCTCCATGCCATCGCTGTGCACCCTTGCCCATCAAGTCCTGCGGGTATCTCGAATGAGGGCTGGCAACGTTTAAGTCAGGTTTAGCCAGGCCCACTCCCACTGCTAACAGGCTTCTGAGGCCTTGCTAGGCCTTCCTGGCACAGCCAGATCATCATGACACCTCCTTTCTGCAAAGGCAGGAAAGTGGGTGATGCTGGCGGCAGCCTCCTTTGGGCACTTGTGCAACAGCTCAGGAGCTGTTGCACATGTAGTTGAGCTGCATGGTGGCCCTATCCATTGCAAATGCTGTGCCCTCTGAGCAGGGGGGAATGGGTCCCTTGACTCATGTCCTTTCTGCAAAGGCAAGAAGGTGGCCGATGTCAGCTGCTGCTGCTGCTCCGTTTCTTTCTCTCCCTCTCTGGAACCACTCTGACCCGTTCAAGCAATGTCTCCTGTCCCGTCCATCCCCTCCTTTCCATGAAAGCAGGAAGGTGGTTGGTGTCTGGTGGTGCCGCCCAAACTGTTATGAGTAGTGCCCGTACTGCCTGCACAGGTGAGGTGTCTCAGAGCGGTGTGGAACTGCTCTGCCCCCTCTCATTTATCGGGGCTGCTGGTCCCTCTTTCTACCTCTTCCTCTGTGGAACCACTCTGACGCTTACGAACGACCTCTCCCCTCCTGTCCTGCCCATCCCCTTCTTTCCGCGAAGGCAAGATGGCGGGTCATGTCAGCTGCCACTTCACAAGGAACTAGCCTGTTACTGCTCCCTCCTTCGTCACGAGGGACAGCTTGGCTGTGATTGCACAGCCGATTGTACTGTATAGGGATACAGCACGGTTGCATTGCTTGGTGTCTCCCCTGTCAACGGGACTGACTGGACCCCTTTGAGCTGGGTGGGAATGTGTCCCACGACTCCCATCCTTTCCACAAAGGCAGGAAGGTGGGCAATGGCAGCTGCTGCTGCTTCCCTATTTCTTCCTCTCCCTCTCTGGGACCACTCTGACCCCTCCAACTACCTCTCACTTGGGAGCCTTCCAGTTCCCAGTCCATACCTCTCGTTCTCAGGTACTGCCAGGAGCCCCTTCCCCACCACTTGCACCGCCCCGTCCCCTCCTTTCCGTGACAGCAGGGAGGTGGTTGATGCCAGCAGCTGCTGATGGATCGAGGTCTTCCAGGCCCTGTCACAGGATCTTCCAGGTATGGCTCGTCACCGTGGCCAGAAGCCCATGGTCCCCCTCTCCCACCCTGACCACTTCGTCTTCCCTCTTTCGTCCTCTCCCTCTCAGGTACTGCCACGAGTCTCTTCCCCACCACTTGCATCACCCCATCGCCTCCTTTCCATGATGGAAGGGAGGTGGTTGATGCCAGCAGCCGCTGATTCGGGGTCTTCCCATCCCCCTTGCAGGATCTTCCAGGTGCGGCTTGTTGCCACAGCTGGAACCCCTTGGTCTCCCTCTACCTAACCACCTGGCGGCTGCAGTTATCAACCACCTTGCTGCATAAGTGGATAATCTGTCCACCTCTGACTTGGAGGCCCGGTGGGTGGGCACATAGAGGGTGCTGCCTGTGAGTGGCCAGACCCCCGCCCCCTGAGGGGAGGCAGCCCACCACCTCATCCCCGAGCCTGCCAGGCCCAGCGGCCTCAGTCATCAACCACCTTGCTGTGTAAGCGGATAATTTGTCTGCCTCCAACTCAGAGACCTGGTGGGCGGGCACATGGGGGGTGCCGACAGCGAGCAGCCAGCCCCCCCGCCCCCTGAGGGGAGGCGGCCTGCCACCACCTCCCCGAGCCCACCAGGCCTGGCAGCCACAGTCGTCAACCACCTTGCTGCATAAACAGATAATCTGTCCGCCTCCGACCCAGAGGCCTGGTGGGCGGGCACATGGGGGGTGCCACCGGCCAGCAGCCAGACCCCCTGCCCCCAAGTGGGGAGGCGGCCCACCTTCAGGTCCACCGCACGGGGCCAAAGTGAACTGGACTGGAGAGGGTGGCTCCGTTTGTATTGAATGGGAGTTTCCTGGGGGCATCAAATTTGGGAATGTATAACTTCGAGATCCATACTGCAATCTTGACCAAACTTGGGTGATGGCTTGAGAAGAGCCTGCTGCACATTCTCTGTGAATATGGGCTCTCTAAGTGCTAAGGGGGCCGCTCTGGCACTGACGAACCCCAAACACGTTAGTTAATGGGACACGTTCGATACCATTCGTCTGTTTGTGTTTGTCTCCAGAAACGAACACTGAACAGCCTGTTCGGGGGTTTTTTCCCCATTCGTGCCCATGTCTCGTTCTAACCAGGGCTTGCTATAAAGCAGGTGCTTCTTCAGTATCGTCCGTTTCATTGCCATAAGCACAGAGTGTGGACTGCTGGGCCCTTAATTAAGTTACATTGAGAAGGTTTACAAGAATGTGGTGGTCCATGGTCAGCACCTGCAGTGAAGCCAGTGAGCCTTGCTGAGCCTAAGCAGATCTGGTTCTGGTCATTGCCTGGATGGGGGGTTTGATGCAGTGCTACATCATCCATAATGGAGAAAAGTCAAGTTATAAATGTAATAAATAAGCAAATAACTGTTTTGCCATGAATTTTACAATTCACCTGCAATGGATTTAACATGCTCATCTGCAGCATAATACAGCAGAGGCAGAATTGCCAATGCCAGCCTGGGAGACTCCTAGAGATCTGCGGGAGTGATGTGGAAAGAGAAAGAGAGGGGGCTCAGTGGAGATGTAATGTCACATCCTGTGAGGTCATGCTCAGATCAAAGATCAGCTCTTCATAGGGTTTTCAAGGCAAGAGATGTTCAGAGGTGGGTACAGAAATCATAAAAAGTCATACAGCTGATGCTAATGGGCAATTGCCATGGTTCGCAGGAAATTTTTCTCTCCTTATCTGTCAGTATCTAGGCCTGTTTTCTTTCACCCCATTTAACAGATTAAACTGAGACATGTGACATACAAGACATAGAATTCATGACTATTACATCCATTCTAGTATTCACAACGGTTCTTAGAATGTGATGCTAGCTATAGCTTGGCTGCCTAAACTCTAGTCTAGAAGGTAGAGTAATCACAAGGAGATTGATGCTTTCGTGTGACATATTTATTCATTTATAAGAGTTGCTGAATGCATTTGGCATTTTGAGTTGGTAGCTTGCTACCTCAAGGATCCACTTCAAAAAGCCCATGATGGTTTCCCATTATTTTCCTATGGCAGTTTGCTTTATACTCTCAGCAAAAAGGCTTTTAGTAGCTTCTCATTTCAAACTACCTGGAAAAGGTGGACTACATGTCTGTGGTTCTCCTTCAAAATAATGGCTTCTAGAATTGTTAGAGCGAGTGTAAAACAACGCTGCGGAATTAAATGCCGAGCTGGTTAGAGAGGCAAAAGCTTTATTTGAGGAAGTTACATACTTGAGGGAAAGGGGGAGAGATAGATCCTAGCTATCTGACTACATCTTGCAGAGAGAGAGAAGAAGTGTGGCAGGAGAGAGAAGAAGCAGGATATTGCCCTGTTTAGCCCAATAGGAGACAAGACAAGGAAATGACCCCCAGGAAACAAGAGAGGTGCTACTCTCACTGTCCTAACTAAGTGATCCTTGCTGTCCCCTGCATGGTAGGCTCTTCTTACTTCTTGCTGCTGCAGTACACCAGACATTGTTATTTCTAACACCCATTCTCAATGTCTAGTGTACAAAGTCCACAAAGTTCAGTCTGTCTCGTAGACTTTGAAATTTCTCTTTGGCAAGTGGCTTGGTGAGGATGTCTGCTATCATTTCTTCTGTAGGGCAGTACTGTAGCTCAACAAGCCCTTCTTGCATATTTCTCACAATGTGATTCTTTATGTCAATGTGCTTGGTTCTTGATCCAATTCTTTCTGTATTTGCAAGCTTTATGCAAGATTGATTATCTTCAAAGAGTTGTATAGGTTTGGGTTCATTTATCCCAAAGTCTTCTAATAGTTGTAGAATCCACTTGAGTTCTTGGCATGCTTCTGCTGCTGATATGTATTCAGCTTCTGTAGTTGATGCTGCTACTAGGTCTTGCTTTCTGCTTGTCCAACTGATTGCTCCTCCGCCATAAAAGAATACTCGTCCACTTGTAGACTTTCTGTCTGTGATGTCTTCTGCCCAGTCAGCATCCATGAATCCCACTATTCTGGGATTGTCGCTTGCTGGTAGCTTGAGCTTCAGTTGTGCAGTACCTCTCAGGTATCTTGCCAGTCTTTTGACTGCTTGCCAGTCATTCACACTTGGTGATGCACTTTTCCTGCACAGTATTCCAACTGCTGCTGCTATGTCAGGTCTGGTCACTGTACTTATGTAGAGCAGTTTTCCAATTGCTTCTCTGTATACTTTGATGTTTCTCAGAGGTTCATTGTTTCCACTTTGTTTCAGGAAATCTGTTTCCATTGGAGTACATGTTGGTTTTCCATCTTTCATATCCATGTAGTCTAGGAAATCCATGATCTTTTGCTTTTGATTGAGAAGATAGCTTCCATCTTCCTCTCGCTCTATTTGAACTCCAAGGTAAAAACTGACATTTCCAAGACGCTTTACTTCAACCTCTTGGTTCAGGTGCTGAATTATTTCATCACAATCTTGTTGATCCTCATAACAAAGGAGAATATCATCTACATAAATCAGAATAAAAGTCCATTTGTTGTCTTTCTTTCTTGAGTACAGGCAGCGTTCTGCCCCGCCTTGCTTGAATCCTTCCTTGATGAGCATTTGGTTCAGTTTCTGGTTCCAGGCTCTTGCAGCCTGTTTTAGTCCATAAATGCTCTTCTGCAGTTTGCATACAAGTCCTCTGTCTTTGGACTGTTCAAATCCAGGAGGCTGTGTCATATACACGTCTTCTTCCAGCTCTCCATGAAGAAAAGCAGTTTTCACATCCAGATGCTCCACATGCATCTTCCTTGCGGCTGCTATGCTCAGTAGTGTTCTTACTGAAGTGTGTTTCACTACTGGTGTGAAGGTTTCATCATAGTCTTCCCCATACTTCTGGGAATATCCCTTTGCAACTAGTCTTGCCTTGTACTTTTGTACTTCTCCATCTGCATCAAGTTTGGTTTTGAAAATCCATTTGCATCCTACTGTCCTTTTTCCAGGTGGTAGTTCTGTGAGAATCCATGTTCTGGATCAGAGAGTCAATTTCCTCTTTTGCAGCTTTTCTCCATTTCTCTGCTTCTCTTGCTGGCATTCCTTCTATGTCTTCCCAGCTAGAAGGTTCTGGTACAGCTTCTGTTTTTGCCAGGTAAGAGAATTTCAGTGGTGGAACTCCTTTGTTTGTCCTGTCTGAGCGTCTGACACTTGGCTCTGCTTCCCCTTCTCTTTCTGTGGGCTCTGCAGGTGTCTCTTGCATCTCAGTCAGGTCCCAGAGTTGCACAATCTCTGACTGCTGTGCTGCATCAGCTTCCTTTGGTGTAGACTCTCTGGTGTCAGGCTTGCTTGCTTTATCTTTTTCATCAATGTACACCACATGGCGGATCTTCACCGTGTCTGTCTGTGGGTTGAGGATTCGATATCCCTTGCATCCCAGTGCATATCCAACAAATATGCCTGCTTCTGTTCTGGGATCCATCTTAGACCTCTTTTTCTTCGGAACATAAGTGTAGGCCTTTGATCCAAACACTCTCAGATGCCTTACATTGGGCTTGCGGTTGTACCACAGTTCAAATGGTGTGCTGCTTGCACCCTTTGTAGGTAGCATGTTCTGCAGATAGGCAGCAGTGTTGATAGCTTCTCCCCAATATTTTTGAGGTAGCTGTGCTTCTTGCAGCATGCTCCTGCACATCTCTGTGAGAGAACGATTTTTCCTCTCTGCTATCCCGTTGAGTTCGGGGGTGTATGGCAAGGTCAGGTGATGCTCTATTCCTTCAGCTGCTAGGAAGCTTGTCATCTCCTTCCCCACGTACTCGCCTCCATTGTCTGTGCGGATAGCCATTGGTTTTCTCTGGAATCTGTTCTGCACCATTGCTAGGTACACCTTGAATTTTTCCAGTACTTGGCTCTTTTCCTTGAGCAGGTAAATCACAGTAAATCTTGAAAAATCATCAGTAAAAGTCAGAAAGTACTTACTTCCACTGGGTGTTTCTGTTCCCATGGGTCCACAGACATCACTGTGAATCAGCTCCAGTGGTCTTGTTGTCTTGTGCCTTTGGCTTGAATACAGCAAACACATTTCTCTGCATCAGGACATTTTCTCATTTGCAAATCATTAGTCAGATTCTGCCTTTCAAGCTAATATATATAATCCATATTAGCATGTCCAAGCCTTCTATGGATAAGACTAGTACAATTCTTGTGAGTGCACTTTTCAATTAAATTCACTGCACCTTCAGAGCAATCCAGCATATACAGGCCATCCTCTAATGTGCCTTGTGCAATTAATTCACCTTCATTGCTAATAAAACATTTCTCTCCTTTGAATACAGTCTCAATTCCTTTCTTCGCCATTACAGATACAGATAATAGGTTAGTCTTAACTTCAGGTACGTAGAGACAATCAGTGATCTGCACTTCTCTAGTTTGGCCACTGGGTAGCGCACAACATGCAGATACGGTCCCTTGTCCCCGCGCTGTTAAAGCTTCTCCATTTGCCGTATACAATTTTTCATGATACTCATTCATTCCATCAAAGAAACTTTCTTGATTGCATAGATGGTTAGTACATGCACTGTCAATTGCCCATTTGCATATGCTTTGATCATTTTTACCAACATTTAAACAATTCTTATCAGATCTGTTTTTCCTTTGACCATCAGCATTAGGTGACTTAATGGCTGCATTAGCATTCCTAAAGCCTTTTGTTTCCGTCCCTCGTGGCGGTTTGCTCACTCTCTGTGAATCACGAAACCAACAGTCTTCCTTTAAATGTCCTTTCTTTCTGCAGATGCTGCAGATGAAATCATTTCTTGAACTGACTCTTAAAGCTAGCTCTTTTGGCTCACTTTTATAAAATTGTTTGTTAAGACTTTCCTCTTGCAGTCTTGCAAGTACATAGTTTAAGCTTAGACTTTCTCTCATTTCCAAAACATGCACGATGCTTGTATAAGATTGAGGAAGGCTGTTTAGCAAAATTATAGCCAAATCCTCATCCTGGATCTCCTTTCCAAGGGATCTTAATTTCTGTGTTAATTCCATGAAATTTGCAATATGATCTTTCAGTTGTTGCTGAGGTTGCATCTGAATCCGATACAGTTGCCTCATTAGCAAAATTTTAGTTTTAATTGATTCTTGACGGTTTATTTCTAGAAGAGACGTCCACATTTGTCTAGAAGTGGGCTCATGAATAACTCTTATCAATTGTTTATCACTTAAAGCATTAATGATAATAGATCTTGCCTTATTGTCCTGCTTGACCCATTTGGCTTCCTTCTGTGGATCTCCAGTCGGTTTTTCATCTGTTACTGCAGACCAGACGTCCAATTGTATGAGGTGCGCTTTTATTCTTTCTGCCCAAAGATCGTAGTTTCTCCCGTCGCCTAGTCGGTCGACCTGGAACCCCTGCTGTGCACTATAGGAGTCAGCCATCTTTCCTCTATTGTCTGCCCTCTGTACTTTAGCCTGCGGCTACAGCAGAAGTTTTATTGCTCTCTCTTAACTTCAGCTTGCGTTAATTGCCTCTGTGGCCCATTACCCTGTCAGAGCGAGTGTAAAACAACGCTGCGGAATTAAACGCCAAGCTGGTTAGAGAGGCAAAAGCTTTATTTGAGGAAGTTACATACTTGAGGGAAAGGGGGAGAGATAGATCCTAGCTATCTGACTACATCTTGCAGAGAGAGAGAAGAAGTGTGGCAGGAGAGAGAAGAAGCAGGATATTGCCCTGTTTAGCCCAATAGGAGACAAGACAAGGAAATGACCCCCAGGAAACAAGAGAGGTGCTACTCTCACTGTCCTAACTAAGTGATCCTTGCTGCCCCCTGCATGGTAGGCTCTTCTTACTTCCTGCTGCTGCAGTACACCAGACATTGTTATTTCTAACAAGAATAACCTTAGGTAGTTAGCACTAACTCATAGGATGTGAAAACTCTGGAGCTCCAAGACAGAAGAAGTGAGAAATGCACTGAGATGGAAAAGTTTATTTAAAAAAACCATTTACACCATGCAATGAATTTAGAGTAAATTCACCTGAAATGAAATTATGTTTGCAGCGTGACCAACTCTCATGGCAACACTCTTGGTAAGTACTCTTGATCAACACTCATGGCAAGTACTGTTGCCAGACATTATATCACCAGCAAGGAACATGGTAATAGGGATGTGCACCTAAAACAAATTGGTACTTTTCAGATTCAGACTTCAGGAAGGGCCTAAATACTGGTGCTCAGGGGTATTTGTGTCACTTTATACTGTTCCAGGATTCAGGTTCAGGCTTTGGGGGGGATTGCAGAATTATATGGGTTCCATCAGTTCCTACAGGGGAATTTTTCAGATGGATCAGTTGGCTGTTTTCAACCAAATGAAACCAAAAGTAAAGGAGATCTAGAGCCGCCTATCCACTAAAGACTTTGCACAGTTCAAGAAAATTGGACCCTTGGTCAAAGTGCCCCCAGCCATCTGACTTGTCTCCATTATTTCCTATGTGAAAAAAATATTCAAAGAAGCCAATAAATAGCCACCAAACACAGAGAACCAACAAGCAAACAGAACCAACAAGCTCAACAGAACTAACAACAAACTAGAAAATCACAGCAGAAACACAGGCCAATGTGGTGATCCAAACATAACAAATGTCAAACCAAAGAATCCTAGCAGAACTCAGGCCAGTGTGGCAAGCCCAACAGAACCAACAACTCTTCATCACTAGTTCCCCTATATCCACATACACACCACAGCCTTGTAAGGAAAAGGCACAGCCATGATACAGCATGCATGAGTTTCTTTTTAGGTGTTTATGTGGGATCTGCTTGCGCTTCTTTTAAACTGATATATGCATATACTTTCCTAATATTCTTATTCCAATTAAATTTGGGGGAGGGGTGATCTTTATGAGAGTGGTAAGAACAATATTTTGGGCACTATATTTATTTACTTTCTGCACAGAAGTGCTCCCTTTAACATCTGATCCCATTGCCTGGGAGAGCTGCCTCTCTCTCCTGTTGCCCAGGAAACTTGTAAATGGAAGGAAAACAAGCCTGGGGGCCTTAAAATGCCAGCCACAAATATTTTCTGACATTCCTAAATATTTGCAGAATTTTTCAGGAATCAGTATCCAGTATCCCCCTAACCTAATATGCAACAAATATGGAAAACAAAGCAATGGCCCACAGATTGGAAACATTCGATCTACATTTTAATTCTGAAAAAAGGAGACATCAAAGATTAAAGTAACTATTGGACCATCACATTAATTTCTCACTTAAGCAAGCTGATGCTCATAATTTTACAACCAAGATTACCTTATATGGAAAAAGAAATGCAAGATGTTCAAGATGGACTCAGAAAAGGAAGAGGCGCTAGAGATCACACTGCAAATTTACAAGGGTTACTGGAGCATACCAAAGAATTTCAGAACAAAAGCAGCCTGTGATTTATAGATTACAACAAAGCCTGCGTGGATCATAAAAAGCTATGGATAGTGTTAAAAGAGATGAATGTGCCACTACATGTGATTTTGTTGATGTGCAACCTGTACTCCAGAGAAAACAGTATTTACTGTTAGGACAGAATATGAGGAAACAGAATGGTTTTTAGCTGGCAAAAGTGTCAGACAAGGATGTATATTATGTCCCTATGAAACCTATATGCAGAACATATCACAAGGAAAGCTGGATTAGATTTAGAAGAAGGTGGATTGAAAATTGGTGAAAAGAACATTAACAATTTGGGATACGCAGATGACACCACATTACTAGCAGAACACAGAAGACTTGAAATGACTACTGATGACTGTTAAGGGGGTGTTTGGTGTAGTGTGGTTAAGAGCGGCAGAACTCTCATATGGAGAACCAGGTTTGATTCTCCAATTCCCACTCCTCCACTTGAAGCCAGCTGGGTGACCTTGGGTCAGTCACAGCTTCTAGCTCTCTCAGCCCCACCCACCTCACAGGGTGTTTGTTGTGGAGATGATAATAGCATACTTTGTAAACTGCTCTGAGTGGGTGTTACGTCATCCCGAAGGGCAGTATATAAATAGAATGTTGTTGTTATTGTTGTTGTTATATACCCCACAATACCAATAAGTTATTGTTTGATATATATTCAGACCAGAAATATCTGAACGTATGTCCCTACATGTTAGTTGTAGCATGTAGACCAGGTCTAGGAGACACTGGAATCTGTGATTAGAATCTGACTGTTCACACACACCTCGGCAGTTAAGTGTGGATACCCAAAGAGCCAGTTTGGTGTAGTGGTTAAGATCAGCAGGACTCTAATCTGGAGAGCCGGGTTTGATTCCCCACTCCTCCACTCGAAGCCAGCTGGGTGACCTTAGGCTAATCACAGCTCTCTGGAGCTCTCTCAGCCTCACCCACCTCACTGCATGTTTGTTGTGGGGATAATAATAGCATACTTTGTATGCTCTGTATGGATATGAAATTTAGACCATAAAGAAAGCTGACAGAAAGAAAGTTGATTCATTTTAAATGTGGTGCTGGAAGAGAGTTTTGAGGATACCATGGATGGACAAAAAGACAAATAAGTGGGTTCTAGATCAAATCAAGCCTGAATTCTCCCTAGGATCTAAAATGACAAAAAGTCAGGCTATCATACTTGGTCACATCATGAGAAGACAAGACTCACTAGAAAAGACAATAATGCTAGGAAAAGATTAAGGCAGTGGGGAAAGTAGTATAGTGGCTTAGTGGCTGGGCTTCAATTTGCAAATCATCACTCTGTTGTTTTGAATCCCACTACTGCTGTGAGCTCAGCAGATGGCCTTGGGTAAGCCACTTGTCTCAGTCCCAGTTGACACTGACTTTATTCACCACTCTGACCAGGGCATTAATCTGTCTAGAAGAGCGATATATTAGAACACTGCTATTATTATTACCGTTATTAACATGAGATTTATTGACTTGATAAAGGCATCCACACGCTTCAGTTTGCAAGACCTGAGCAAGGCTGTTAATGTTAGGATGTTCTGGAGTCATTAATTCATAGAGTTGCCACAAGTTGGAAGCAACTTGACAGAACACAACACACTCACATTCCCAAGAATCTTAAATATCACCTGGATACCCAAAGAGCCAGTTTGGTGTAGTGGTTAAGATCAGCAGGACTCTAATCTGGAGAACTGGGTTTGATTTCCCCACTCCTCCACTTGAAGCCAGCTGGGTGACCTTGGGTCAGTCACAGCTCCTAGCTCTCTCAGCCCCACCCACCTCACAGGGTGTTTGTTGTGGGGATAATAATAGCATACTTTGTAAACTGCTCTGAGCGGGTGTTAAGTCTTCCCGAAGGGCAGTATATAAATAGAATGTTGTTGTTGTTGTTGTTGTTATTGTTGTTGTTGTTGTTGTTATATACCCCACAATACCAATAAATTATTGTTTGATATATATTCAGACCAGAAATATCTGAATGTACGTCCCTACATGTTAGTTGTATCATGTAGACCAGGACTAAGAGACACTGGAATCTGTGGTTAGAATCTGACTGTTCACACACACCTCGGCAGTTAAGCAGTCTGTGCTCCTTTACCTTTCCATGACTTAGGCATACTATTCACTTGTGTCAGTTGCAAATGAATAGTTAAATACACCCTCCTATATCCATCCAGTTGATGTGCTCCAGCTCGGAATGCTCCCCAGACCTATTACTGCACATGTCACAACCGCCCTTCGCACGGCAGCAGCAAAATAAGCTGGTATCTCTGCCCTCCACCCCCACCTCAGAATTCTGCCTGCTGCACACAGCAATCAGAATCAGATGAGTGACAGGGCTAGCTAGAAAACTGGTAGGGGCACTGGAAGACAAACACAGACTCCAGCAACAAAAACAAGATCACCAATGAGGAAGAAGTGACATCTTTCACTTTGGGGTTATTTTTAAACTGTTTATCAAAGATTTGCTACTCTTGGTATTTGAGGCCAGAGGCTATTTGGGGCAGATGTTTCAGCAACTGTCTCTAGAGGTGAGCTGGCACTCTTTGCTCTCCCTGACCACTGGCCAATCAAGTATTGTGAGAGACTGGTATGTTACTTTCCTGCCACGGTATTTATTTTTGTATATTTACACACAGAGACAGTGGAAAAGCAATGTCTGCACCCCAAGGCATTTCACTGCTGGATAAACTCTCTTGGCCTTTTGTTAAAAATGGCAAGGGTGGGGGAAAACAACACTGAAAGATGATTTGCTATTTCCAAGAATGGCTTTGGAGATGTCAAAGAGATTCAGACTGAAACCCTCTGAATTTTTGTCCAGGAATAAACTTCATATTTGGGCTTACTTTTGAATAAACAGTTCTAAACTTAAACGTAGTTCTTGCAAGGGAGTCTTTCCAGGTAACCTGCACAAATGAAAGTCAATAGCAAAGCTAGCAATTTTTATTTTATTTCTGACATTTGTATCCTACCAATGCATTTAAAATGTTGTCCCATTTATCCTCACAACCATCTTGGTTGATTTAACAGACTCACACCAAATCCTGCACACGTTTACATGGATATAATTTCCAATTAGTCTAATGGGGCTTAATCTTCAGTAAGTACATACAGTTGTGATACTGTCTTAGAAGGTTAGGCTGTAGTGGATTGTTCAAGGCATCATTCTGAGCCTCAAAGCTGTTCAGAGATCTGAACCCAAGTGTCTCTAGTCCATGCCTGCCATTCTTTCTGGTATCCCATACCGGCTGTCTCAGTGGCAGGTGATGTGGCCCATTCACTAGTCCTATGAGTTTAGCACCAGCACAGGAAATGATATATGCTGCTGCAGCTGAAAAACCATTCTATATTGTGCAATCAAAACAAAACTCATTTCTCACAACCTAGTGGAAAAATTATTCCATTCCTTTCTACTGCTTTTGCCTGGTACAACTTTATTTCTGCTTGACAGCTCCTGTAAGCTAAGCAGATAAGGTAGGGACACCTTCCTACCCCCAAAGAAACAAAATTCCACAATGGCCTTTACTTACTCCTCAACATGAATTGTATGTGCAAGATGGCTGGAAGGACAATACTACAGCGATAAAGCTGAAGGCAGCTTCTGAACAGTGCAGAAGCCTTCCCTGAATTTTATGAATGGGTGATAAGATCAAATATTTGAAGACATATTGCTTTTTACACAAGGCACGGTTCTAAGATAATGTGTAAGAGCTTCTTCCATTTACACATGCTCGGACAAAGCAATCTTTGATTTGCTTTAATACTGCCATGTGGGAATCCAACTTTGATCAGAGCAAAGGCATTTGTGTGGGGAGAAAGTGCTATTCATCCATTTCCCGTCACCATTTTTCTCATCTAAATAACTCCTCAAAATGGCTACTCACCCCACAGAGAAAACAGTTGTGGGATGAGTAGCAGTTTCAGTGGTAAATTAGATCAGGAAAGCAGCATAGAGGGGAAAGATTAAACAGCACCACCTCTAGCAGCAATGATCCAGTCAAAATTGGAGATCCATACAGTTGTTTTAAAGCTAAAAAGTTGGGACATCCAATCACAGATCTCCCACTTCACATCTGTTTTGGCCCTAAGTCTGAAACAAATTGTTGATAGGACCTAACATGATATCCTCCCCCAGAAACATCTCCCCGTTTTTCTTTCATCCATCTTGAAGAATAGCACTGCTAACACAGCTTGCATACTAAATTGCATTCACTGATTTATCACATTAATGTATTATTTTATTTTATATAAGCTGTCATAAAGTTATTAGAGCAGTCCAGGCTGAAATTGTAGGAATTCAGAATATTAAATGTACTGTCTGATCCCTCTTAGGCCAAGTGTATGGGTGGTTTTTTGGACTGCAACACACCTGCCTGTGGTAACTGAAGCTGTTTCCCGCTGAAGGATCTCTCATTTATGACGAAAAGGCAGTCCCATTCTCATCCTCTCTACCATATCAGACAGACCAAAACATTTGGAGCTTCTGTACTTGGCAGAAGTTCCAGAGTCGTGATGGCCAGAACATCTCTCTCCAGACAGACAGCTGACTCCCTTCACTGAATTTTCTTTATGTTTCAGTCTTGGCAATCCTGAGAACCTGGGGGGTGAGGAGGTGCGGGGGAACTGCATACTGGCTGCCAGTCAGATAAGAAGAAGAGAGACGTGGCTGGCAGGGCCACGATGCAAACCATTGCCAAGACCTTCATGGGGAATGGGGCATGTACGTGCAGTCAGTGGTGTGTGCCAGTGCTGCGTGACACACATCTCTTTCTCGAAATGGCTTTTGCTGGCAGGCCAAGGGAAAGTCAGCTGAAGTTTCTGTGTGCTAGCCAGATCAGCTGGCAGGGAGTGAAACAGACGATGGCAACTACTTATCCCGTCCTTCCTCCATCAGGACTGCACCTGGCCTTGATGCCTTTGTGCTTGGAAACCAACGAGATGCTTGCGTGCCTCTCAGCACACTGGCTTTCCCTTAATGCTCTCCTCTGCCTGCGTCTGTACTGATGCCTCATGCCTTGAATTGGCAAGTATCACTTCCACTGGGAATCAAGGCCTTTTGCATGCCCAAGCATTTTCAGTTGTTCAAACACAGCAATCTTTAACTGGTACTGGATATTATTTAGCAATTTGGATAGTTTAGTAGACTACCCTTGGGAGGAAACCTTTGGAGTGACAGGTAGGAACAAAGAAAGAGTTCTATTTGTAGAAACTCTGAATTAAATTGACAGGGAACCCAATTCAAATGGACTGAGACACTTCTATCCCCAACTGACCTACCTACCTTCCTTCCTTCCTATGCCACCTTTCCACCCAATTTAGGCTCCCCAAGGCCAAGAACATTAAAACAAAACATTGAAACATTTCAGACATTAAAATGCATTTAAAATACAAATATATACAAAATGTTTAAGACAAATAAAACATAATATAAACACATAAGAACATAAAAAATATAAACATAAAAACACAGATTCACTAATAAGTTATTGAGGGGATGCCAAACAAAGCAAAACAAAACAAAAAGTCTTCATCTGCTGGCAGAAGACAGTGACAGCGGGAGACACATGAATCTTCCTGGGGAGAGAGTTCCAAAGCTTTGGCATCACAAGCAAGAATGTCCTTTCTTGGGTTGTCACCTATCTAGCATCACAAGGCTTAACTTCTTGTCCAGGACAGGCGATTCTCTCCATTATGAATCATGGTAATATGGATGAATTCAGTCCAGTTCCATATTATCTGAAGGTTCTGAATTAAGGAATAGAAAAGCATCTGATGGTGGCAGCACCTGGACTGAATCCATGGGATACAATTCTGCATATTGCTATTCATCCCAGCTTTTGTTAGTGAGCAGAACAAATGACCAGCAGGCTATCACAAAAAGGAAGGCGTCACAAAAATTGATAAAAATCAGTCAGAAATAGGGTAGACATCTCCATCCCCATCCCTGTACCAGATGAAATGTTACGTAAGGTTCTCACAGTCAAATTGTAGGGTTCTAGTACTCATACAAGAAGAAAGTTCGGCTGCTTGTACCAGCACCGGAACCCAGCACTAGCCCTTGGTATCTTCCAGCACCACTGTGGCCCCGCAGCCTTACTGAAATGCAGATCAGCCCCAAACATTTGCCATAAACATGATGTTTGATTCGGTATCAGGAGAATCAGTTGTGCAGCACAGCTCTGCAAACTTGCTGTGTGATTCTTCAAAACTGAGCAGAGGAGTGTAGAGTCATAACTCAATGGTAAAACACGTGTTTTGCATGCAGGTGGCCCAAGTTCACCCTTTGGCATCTCCAGCTGAAGGATTTCAAGTAGTGCAGTAGGAAAGATCAAATATCTGAGGCCCTGAGATCCAAGTACTGAGCTAGATGGGCCAATGGTTTGGCTCAGTACATGAGAGCTCAATGGGTTGAATCCAAACATCTTTTCTGCTGGTGAAAAAGAGAGGAGGGGCTTCCCTATCCCCACAAAAAGCTGTGGTGGGGATCATGGGACCTGCAAGGACAAATGCCATGTGAGTCAGGACAGTAAGGACTGGTGAGACACAGCAAAGAAGCTGGCTGGATCAAACTCATATATCCTTATGGGGAGGGAGGTAAAATGTACTGAAAGATCGGAAGAACCAGATTCCACTGGTGTTGCAGAGCTGCACTGGGAATTTATGAGAGGAAGGAAAAGAAAGTCTGCTTAGTAGTTTTTAATAGTAAACAGGGCAGAACTCGGTGGCTCGGCTGAGTTTGCTCCACTTGCTCCTTTCTTCAGACTCTGAATTAGCTGCAGGGATGCTCCATGAGCCTAAATTTGTCAAACGTAAACTTCTCAATGAATGCTTAGTTCAGTTTGATCCAACACACATCGGTCCTGAATTAGAGCTCTCCAGTTATTTATTTCAGACCTGGATTTCCTTCAACTCTGGACTTCCTACAGCCGGTGCCTTGACAGTGACCTAAAGCAACCTCTGCTACTCCAAATCTCCCCTGTGCCATCAATGAATTGTGCAGTGCATTTGTGATACACAAGATCAGTGTTATTTTTCTCTTCCAGGATGTCAGATATTAATCCAGATGAAGCCAGGAGGAATGGGAGTCATCACTTTGGTGATTTGGGGGGGGGGGCAAGCCCCTCCAGTCCCAACCTTAGAATACGTAAGTAATTGCAGAGAGTCTACCCACAGTGAAGTTTAGTGGGGATTCTAAAGCAGTGGGGGCTATTTCCAGGCACTTTGAGGCCCAGCATCTCATTCCCCCCCCCCTAAAAATTAAACATGTCTGTGGCTTTTCCTAAATATTCAGGATTATGTTGTTGTCATCACTCACTGTATTGCAACACCAAGGTTGCTTTCACAGTGTGTGTGTGTGTGGGGGGGGGTCCCATTGTGCTATCACTGCAGAGGCATCTGCAGCAGCAACAGAGTATCCACATGGGGGGGGGATTCTCTGCGGTATCCTCATGTTCCTACCATCCCCCCTCCACTTTCGGCTATAGTGACACTAAAGTGATACTACCATTTTTTAAAGCAAGCAAAAAGCCCTCCTGTGGTGGCAGGGGAATGGCAAGGGGATCAGTGTGGTGAAGGTGCTGGATATGGATAGGGAGGTCCAAAAATCTGCACTTTGGTGATCAAACCCAGTTTGGGTATGATTTTTCAGGAAAGAGCTATCAAAAGAGGTTTGGGGGGAATGCAACAAAGCCAAGGAAAACCTGGGTGGCATACAATTCCACAATGTCATATGGAAGCAAAAAAAAGGGAGAGAGGAATGCAGAGCAAAACACTTCTGATAACCTTCATTTCCTTTTTTTTATCATGAAGGCATTTATTGCAGCCACCTCTGCTGCTCTGAAGGACGAAGCCGAATATGACAGCAAGAGATGTGTGAACAGATCGCCTGCTGTTTTATCTTTGGTCCATTTTAAATAGCAGCAGTGTCAGAGCCATGGCATGAGGGGAGCAAGATTTAACATGCACATATCATGTGCATGATCTCAATACCTAGGTGTTCCTGTGATGTCTCTGCAATCCCCCCACTCACCCACAAAAATAGCAGCTCTAAGGAAGGGGGCAATCGAGATAAGGAAAATAGCACAGGAGAAGGTTAATGCACACATTCACACACACATACTGTGGTGTGGATCCAAATCAGATCACCAAGACCACTATCTGGTTTTTAAAAACTACGAAGTATACCCAATGGGTGGAACAGTGTTTCAGGAGGCAAGAGCTGCCTAAGTTGAACTACATCCTCTGTGGGAAATCCACGATCCATTCTTCCAATGTATTTCCAGTGTTAAAAAAGGGCTCCAAGGAGACCTGGTTTGGACCAAGGACGTGGCATGGGGAAGAGGTGGGGGTGGTAATTTTTCCCCTTGGGCTGTTTCTCTGTGGCTGTTACCTTTTCCCAAACTACCGTTGTACCTGTTTTTTCCCTTTCCGGGGACAAAGCTTCCCACTTCAGGGTTCAGCTTCTATAGAATGTTTCAAAACTTACTTTGTTCTAAAGGAACAATTAAAGGTCACAAAATGCTATTAAAGAATGTGTACACTGAAACCGTAAACCAAATTTACCCTAAGCAATAATTGTGAAAATCACAAATATATTCTTATAATAGTTATCCATTACATAAAAAGCCTCAGACACAATACATACAGGTTTCCTAGCAGGCTTGCCCATTCCTTTTCCTTTTGTTATTGTGGCGCTTATGCCATTTGTCAATGTAATATCACAGGTGTGACCGCCTGGTGCCTGTGACACTTGCTTAATCACAGCCCACAAATTACTCACTAGCAAAATGGAGACATTTGCTAGAGGAGGGGAAGAGAAGACAGACACCTATTTTTCCTGGAACTAAAAGAGTTGGTGTAAATATCAGGGAAATACATTTTTGTCCTGCCATTAAAACACTACTTCAACAGTGTCAGAGTCCCAGGCAACAAAGACACATTTGAGAGGGGAGCCCGGCCCTTTGCTGGTAACTGTCCTCAGAATCCAAAATGAGTGAGCATTGAACTTCATGAACATCTTCTCAACTGGTTTTATTGGATATGGGACTCCAATGTTCATACCCCTGTGCTTGTAGTCTTTACTCCAGGAAACAATCTGGATGGCACATCCTTATCCAGAAGTGACAAAGGAGGAAAAACACCCTGCAGGGTACAAAGGTACAGGGCATTGTGAGTGACTCACGCTTAGGGAACCACTATGCAGTTGGCATGTCACCCCACACTCTTCAACGTGTTTCCATGACCTTTCCTCTAGAACTGTTCACAACAACAATGACATAATTTTCAACAGGAATAGCAACATTTATTGGGTTGATGCAATAGATAGTATGATTTGTCTGGTTTGCTTGCAAGCTGGGATTTCCCCCTGCCTCCCATACGTGCTGCCAACTCATTCTCAGTTGCACTGGGAAGGGCTCTCCCTCCAGAAGCTACCAATGACTTTATCATGATCTTCTGCTTATATTGCAGAAGGGCGTCACTAGCCACAGCTGAAATCAAGCCCAGAACCACATGCAGGGGATGAGAGAAAGTCTGTCCCAAAGACCCTGCAGCATAATGAATAAACAACAACAACAAATGGGGCAACCCTGGAGAACCAGAAGCCAAAAACACAAGAGAACCGGGGAGAAAGACTACTATATCAAAACAATTTTTCTGTTAATTTTTATATACTTTATCAAACTGCAAAGTGCAGAGTGCAAGTATCGTGCAAGCCTAAGTACAAAATGTAAATTAATTATCACATCAATATAATAAGTCAATGAACCAGCATAAGATACAATCAACAGGTAAAGTCATTAATCCATAATATGAAAGTCCAACTGGTGAAGTCATATAATCATCAATATTTCTTCACTTTCATCAACAGATACTGTAAGAGGGACCACCACTTGTATCAAGAAGAACTAGAGCTGAACGTTCCTTCAAACATACAGCCGATGGTTTTTTTCTAGCGGATTTCCAGTTCCCGTTTCGTACTCTTACTTCCTCACTCCTACTTCCACAGTATTATTCCATCTTCCTTATCCAACTGAGTGATGTGTTTGAAAATGTCTAGTGACCATCAATAAAATTATGCCTGTGAGGAAGTTGGAGTACCCTGAAACAGGACCCCCCAAATGAACTGGTCTGCCCGTTAGATGGTATAAATTCCTCCTGCATATACTTGGACCTATACTTGAAGTTGGATCCTGTGAACTTTTTGAGTGATCCTAAGGAATCCTATGGACTTTAAAAGTATCAACTGTTTATAGGTAAGTATCATTGCTTTGCACTAGCACTTTATGTATAGGTCTGTATATGATGACTGTGTGTATTGATATATATTGAATGGCAAATTGAACTATGCAATAACAATAAGAATATTTTTGCAATTGTTATAGGTGTTTATTTCGTTAGGTTGTCACGATTATTGTCCTCTATTGCTATCTCTTCTCGTGATTCTCTGCAATTGGTTACTTGCAGGGAAACAGCATTTTCCCAGTTTCAGGGGATCAGAAAGACCCTGACCTTGGCTGGACTCTCTGTTCTAGTGTAGGCCAGCTGTTGAAGGGCTGGACTCAAACAACAGACACTGCAGTAAGCAGACCCATTAAGACCCTGCCTGCCTTCCAGCTGATTGGTGGTGGCCAGGGCAAAGGGGAAGTCCCACTCACTGGCTAGTCAGCCAGTAGGGGTGCCAACCTCCAGATAGGGCTTGGAGATCTCCTGGAATTACAATGGATCCCTATATAACAGATAAATTCCCCTGAGGGAAATGGCTGCTTTGGAGATTGGATTTATAGCCTGTTAAGGTCCCTCTCCTCCCACAATCCTAATCTCTTCCACAAATTCTGTAATAATTTCCCAGTCTGGATTTGGAAACCTTCCTGGCCAGTAGCACTTCAGTCACTGCTGAGGTGATTGGTAGCTATTCACCTGCCACTCTGCTGATGGGCAACAGTGAGCTAAAAACTGGGGAGTGACAGCCCTTCCCAATGCAGTGATTGGGTGGCTTCGCAGTTCTCATGCAAGGCCTGGTCCCCTCAAGGGACCTGTGCTAAGTGCAATATGGCCTGTAAAATGGAAGAGAGAAGTGGCAGAGGACATATTAGAAAAAGAACAGTAAAAGAGAAGAGGAGGAGGGTGACGTGGAACATTCTCCCCTTTAGATTGAAGCCACCAGGAGGTGGACAAAGACCCAAGGTGGGGCAGACCATAGCCCATGACAAAACGATCCCTCAAAATGGCAGGAACTGCTTCTCTTCCCCACAGCCCCAGCACCTTCACACGATAACATCCCATAGCCTCCCACCATTATTCTAAGCGAACAGGTTCAGTTCAAGAAGAAGCCCCAGCCTGTGCATACTACATCACTGGATACAATTATGCTGTGCATCCAGTCCCTGAGATAAGCACTTTCTGTACTCCAAAGCATATTTGTTTTCTCTGAAAAGCTATTATCATCATTCGGACTGTGTCCTGAGGCCACGCAGTGCTTATTGCATTGTGAAATATACTCACCCTGAAGCTCTTCTGTTAGGAAAAAACACTTCAGAGGGGATGGGTGTGCCTGTTATTACGACCAAGCATAGTCCATCAGGTGATTTTCTGATTGCTAAACAATGTGGGAGAGTGAAGTGTCTTTTGAGTTCATGAAATCAGGAGTGAGGGAAAATAAGGCAAAGAGCATAGAAACCTCAAGTGAAACTTGGGAGGAACAAAGTCTAGAGATGATGGAGGTATCAAAGCTCAATCCAGAAAGCTGTTCTGAAAACCTTCCTCTAGGGTGTGCAAAAAAAAATAATTCGGGTTTCCCGCTTTGAGAAACCCGAAGAAGAAAAAAAGAGTCAGAAATAAGGGATTCCCGAAGCAGCAAGCCGCTTCGGGAATCCCTTGTTTGACCCACTTCAGTATGCTCTGTAAAGATTCAGAGCACACCCGAATCTTCCCCTCCCATTGGGTGAAATAAGCCAAGGAGGGGAAGTTCAAACCCCACCAAGCAGATCAGCTGCTTGGCGGGGTTTGTGGCCGGTCCTTTAAACACCATCTGAGTCGTGGGGGAAACCCCTGCAACCCAGGTGAAACACGTAAGGGCCCTTTCCAGATGGCTGGAGGAAGCGGGGAGAGTTTGAAGGGGAAAATGTTCTCTGCGCAGCTTGCAAACGGTGCGGGAAAACTTCTTCCCTTCAAACTCTCCCCCTTTCCAGCCAGCTGGAAGAATGAGGGGAGAGTTTGTAGGGAAGAACGCTCCCCGGCAGGCTGCACTCAGCCGCTTGTCAGAGAAACCCCTGACAAGTGGCTGAGTTGGGGATTTAAATGTCCCTCTTCGTGCTGCTGCTCAGCAGCACAGAGAGGGAAATTTAAACCCCGGCAGGCTGCACTCAGCTGCTTGTTGGGAAACTCCCGACAAACAGCTGATCGGTGGTTTAAATGTCCCTCTCCCTCCTGCCGTGCATGGGCATGGAGAGAGACATTTCAGCCCCTTGACCCGAGGTTTCCCAAGGCTATACAAATAGCTTCGGGAATCTTTGATTCAGGGTTCCTGAAACGGCCCCAGTATGCTGGGGCCATTTTGGAAATCCCGTATCTTTGCAAATTGGGTCCAATTCGGGTATTTTTCCTGAATTGGAAACACAAAGTGGACACCCCTGCCTTAATCCTGACTTCACCCCCCTCCAAATGGCGCATCATCTTTAGCTCAACACTGAAACAAAACAAAAAAAGATGGACCATCTTCATATGTCCTGAAAAACCAACCTGGCTCCTTCTTATGCCTTTAATAGTAGTGGGGAAAGTTTTTTCCTATAACATGGAACAAACCAGAGCTTGGTCTAAACATGCAGCAGAAAGAGGTGACAGAAAAAGCTGACACAGGAGGATGCAGTGAGCCATTTCTGTCTGTAGGTCAGGGTTGAGGGGAAGGGCAGAGACCACAGTTTTGAATGCTCTCTTATGTTCTTGCAGAGAGAAAAGAAGCACAGCAAGCACAGGGTGGGGCTTTAACCTCTCTCCCCAATTCACTATTTTTTAAACAATTTCCAAAGAGTTATTTACTGCAGATAACTGCTTCATCATTGAAGCAGTCATCTGCAGAATGAAGGGCGGCAATCCAGACTACCACATTCCAGCCATACCCCTATCAATTGCTAACGACCTTTTCCACACATGTTATTTTTACTGGGTTTGATACCGTTGGAAAGCAAGGGGGTTTATCCTGCTCCCCTATAGCATTTGTGCACTTCCTGACTTTTCTCTGATCTTTCCCAAACCTGCATCACTGCAAAGTTTTAGGAATAATCATAGCAAAGCCCTGCCATGTGGGCAGGAAATTCTGGATATTACTGGTTCTCCCACATGGCAGTCATTTTTCCTTCACCAGTTATGGCAGCCTCCCTGCACCCACATACTCCATGCACTCCACTGGGGCCTTTCTGAATTTTTTACATTTAAAATTGACACATTGATAGATTGAGATAACAGTACATCACTTTGTCAATCACCAGTTTAAAATATTCTCAAAAAGCTTGGGTGGGGTGAGCAGCAATGGCTGCTGCAGTGGCTCTGGGAGGGAAAACGCATTCAAAAACACATTCAAACATTCAAAAAATTCAAAGAAACCTGCCCTATGGAAGCCCCATCAGCACTGCACTGCATTGGCAGCTGCTGCAACACTAGTGTCATCCTGTGGAACAGCCCAAAGGTTGCAAGCTGTTCTTAAAGGCCTGTCTACAGAGACCAGGGGCAGCTTCAAATAATTTTGGGCTCTTTTACCAACTCTCTACCTTGTTTATTCAAAGTGTAAGATTACCAAAGTACTAATAAAACACTTCAAAACATTCATTTTCTGCAGCAGATTAATGATGCTGTAATAAACTCTGCATCACTTCCCCTTTGCTCCCAAAATACCTTCAAAAAAGTATTCAGATCCCTTTGCCCTAGCCTCGCTTTCTTTTTTTACTTCCTTCTTTATATTATAGTGTTACTTCTTTCATCTTTGTTTACCATTTCCTCTTCTCCCCCTCCTTTTTGCCATGGATTTGATTTGGAGAGTTTTGTAAAAATATTAACGCATATGATAAACTGACAGCTGCCAACTGCTTATATCGGCACTGCCTTTGCACTTTTAACAAAAGCCTTGCATACAGAAGTTCACTAAGAGAAGCTGTTCCTGACAGAGAAAGAAAGCAGATGAAGTCAAGAGAAAAGCTCTCCTTGCTCGATTCCTGTATGTAAGGCAAGGCTGATGTCAAAAGCGGAGAAGTAGAGCCAGAAATAAATCTGGTAACCCTAGATGTAGTTCAACTATCTCATCTGGTTTGGCATGGGCATTCTTTTATTGTTAGGGGGAGCAAACCCTAAGGCTCTCTCCCTCCCACTACTTGTAAAGCAGGTGAGCTGTCTTTCACAGGGAAAGGAAGCTTGGGCCTCTACTTAGGGTTGCCAGCTCCTGGTTGGGAAATTCCTGGAGATTTAGGGGGTGGAGCCTGGAGAAGGCAGGGTTTGAGAGGGAGAGGGACTTCAGCTGGCTATAGTGCCATAGAGTCGTCCTTCCAAGACAGCCATTTTCTCCAGGGGAACTGATCTCTGTCACCTGGAGATCAGTTGTAATTCTGGGGGACCTCCAGCCACTACCTGGAGGCTGGCAACCCTACCTCTCCTCGACCCCCTCCTAGCCATGTTTGTATGCCAGCAGCTAGTACTATCACTGTCATCTATCCCTTTATGAGCTATCTATTGCCGGAAATGGGGGGGGTGCGGCGGGGGGGGGAGGAAGCCTGGACCTCTGCTTCTCTCACCCAGTTTCCCTCTGCAGTCCTACCTGTCAATGGGAACAATCAAAAGTTTGGCCCATCTGCTTAGCAGGCAGTGTAACCCCAAAGAATGAAATAGTTTATGCACCTGCTTGTATGAAACAAAAAGCCCTTTGAAAGCCAGTGAGACAGTACAGGGCACAAAAATGACAATCAGGACAACACTGTTCAGTGGTAACACCTTAAAATCTTCTGGCTGAACAATGCCCCTAAGTCACTCTTTCTCCTTTTTCTCTTTTTTCCTCTTTTCCTTCCTTTTCCTTCCTTTGTTCCTCCTGGACCTGAAACAGAAATAGCATCAACAAGATACCAGAAAATATACAGTGGATTAACAAATGTTCTCATGCTATTTCTAAATATAGTTAATTGGGGATTAGCTGCAGTAATTATATTAATGAATTGTATATGTTTTGGTTAGATGTTGATTAGTTTCTGTTGGAGTGCACACATCTAGCATGAACAGCACTGAGATTGCGGACCACCTGAATACTACATGCAAACTGTTCTTAATTCTTTGTAGGAAGAGCTTGTCATAAGTGTCAAAGGAACAAAAATAATACCTCATATGGTATGAAGAAGACCAAAGTAAGAAATATCAGCAGAGCTTTAGAAATGAGAGTTCAGTGACAAATGCACAGCAGAAAGGATTTAGGATGCACATTTGCAGAGATGTTTAATCAGTGCCCTGCTGTGACTTGGTAAACTGAAGAATGGTGATGAGATAATCAGTCAGAATAGTAGTACCCATATAGGGGGGGGAAGCATTTTTTAAAATAAATGTAGGCCTAGCCCATTTGTTCATTTTCAACTGAGGCTGCAATCCTATGAACGCTTACCTGAGGAGTAAATCCAAGTGATCACACTCAACTTGCTTCTGAGTAAGCATGCATCAGACTATACTAAAAGAATCCCAACGAAACCTTCCACTATCAACCATTTCTCCTTTCAAAGTTAACACATAACAGGAATTAAGAAGACTGCAACTCCTTGCACACTGGGAAGAGGGATGAATTTCCCTGGCAAGGCCACTGCCAATACAAATTTCTACACACAGCTGAGGAAACCAGGATCATTTCCGTTAGGTTCCCACAAGAGCCATGCCTGGAATCACGTCTGCCCACACACAACAATGTTTGTATAAGGCTGGAATAATGGATATTCAGTGGTGACTGAAACTGCTAGTGTATGGCTCTTCCTTCTGCAGATGTGTGCAGCTGTAGATATCGGGTACACATAGCTCTAGAGCTGTAGGAGACGTGCAAGCTAGAAGAGATGTATAGAAGAGCTACAGTTGTGCACATCCTATATCATTTGCAAGTCTGTTAATCTGTTGTGAATTACTATCCAAATAATGCCATATGTATGGAGATTCCATTGGTACTACTTGATTTTTTTATTACTATTTTCAGAAAATTTCACCCTCTGACTTGGCAACCTTTTCTGTGATCCCATTTTTTCTCCCTTTCAGGTTAATGCAACTCCAGACATTGTTGAGAAGGACTACTGTCTTTCCCAGATGGACAAGGGGCTGTAGTTATTAAGAGGTAAAGAGAAAGCACTCTGCTCATGCCTGGAAGCTCTCTCCAGTTATGTCCTGTAGCTGAACCCAGAAAAGTGGTACCAAGGTTGAGCCCAGGTGTATACCAAGCCCAGTGGACTGGTATTGGTGGGGGAAAGTAGCTTGTACCTCCATCTTGAAAAAGTAAAGATAAGACTCATAACTCTTTGGTTGGAAAGAGAAAGCATGGGAAGTGGATGATTAGAGGACAGCTTTGTATGGATGCTAAAAAAATAAAAATAAAAACTGCAATTTGATAGCCAAGGTGGAGGACAACTTCTCTGTGGATGCAGCCTGTGCATAGAAGTGGATCCTTTGAAAAGTTGAAAAACGGAACTACTGCCTACTGAAACTGCAGTTCTCACTTTCTCCTAGTGGTGTCAGCATAGCAAGAAGTTGGTTGAAAGATTTATTAGGCTCTACCTGAATTAAACCCTATCCCTCTCCCTATTTTGGGACAAAATTAGAGTCCTTCTTGTTAATTAGGCAGAGAAGGAGGATGAGCAAAGGGCAGGAGTTAGGACTGTGTGCATCTTCCCTCAGTACTTTGAAGACCAAAAATATATTGGTAATGCCCTCTAGTGAGGATGCACAGTACAATCCTAAACAGAGTTACACCAAACTGAGTCCATTGAAATCAATGGGCCTAGACTGGAGTAACTCTGCTTAGGATTGCACTGTTAGTTTTCTTAGGTGTGTCTTATTTCAGCAATTGGATAATGGGAGATGAGAGCCATTATCTTGCTTACAAAAGCTCATCCATCTCCTACAGATGTTCTACAAATACTTGCAGCAACTGTGATCCATAGTAGAAGACGAGGAAGCCAAGACAGGTGTCTAAAATTAAAGGAAGGAGAAGGCAGAAGTCAACCTTTCTGTATACCTTTGCCAGAGTATTATGCAGTCCTTATTTCATCACACAAGTTGGGGGAGGCATTGAGCACAGATCAGGGAAAATTAAAAACTGGGGTTGTATTAGATGGAGATTGGAGAGTGTCAGAAAATGGCTCTCATTCTCAATGTATACAACTATTATGGAGTTTCTAGCTTCCATGTCCCAGTTTAAACACAATGCTATCCACAATCTACCATCACCACTAAGAAATTATTCAAAACACTATAAATGAGCATGTGCAAGATTTTCCCAGATCATTTTCAGGGGCTTAAGCCATATATGAGCTGAAATGCTTCCACAACTTGCTATAATGTACCTGTACATCATCTTCCCAAAACAAAAATTGGCAGCACCTTTCCCAGCACCTTTCCTCTTTTATCTCCACAAGAAAAGCAGCTGGAGACTTGTTTAAAAAATTGGGTGTAAAGGAACAGACACACAAACTTCTCCTGTTCCTTCAGGTTGATCCTCAGAAGGCGGGGGGGGGGGGGGGAATCAGTCATCCCAAGACTCCACTTGTCAATGCCACTTCTTTCCCTAGCTCCCCAGGGTTGCCAAAAATAAACTGGGTAACTCCTGCAGCCATCAATGAGTATTCCTGCTAAACAGAATCACACTTCTAGCATTTAGTACTTGTGTTACCATTCAGAGGCTCTACCTTGTTGAGTACCTCCTGACTTGCTCCTATAAGCTATATCTTTGCAATTTTGAGCTATCATCCTCCAGGAATGACATGCTTACTCACTGCTCCTCTGTTACCATACTTCAGATAGCAAGTCCAAATAGGCACAGTGTGTTTCCAGAAATCAAGCTAAGAACATTCAAAATATGTTTAATCTATATATATAAAGACACACGTCCTGACTGACTCATCAATACCCAGTCCAAACCCCTGGACCTAGAAACATGGAATCTGGGGAGAACATTCTTTTCATGATGTAAACACTCACTAAGAAGGGATTTTAAGAAATTCCCCCCCTAAGGGGGTAAAAGGGAGTAAATTTTTTTCCCCAAAGGGATACAGCTTTCCTGTGTGGCTGGCAGGTTGCTGCCTGCTTGCGCCCCCGCCCACTGCCAGCTCAGCCACTCTTCCCTGGTTGGGCCAGCCTTTCAAGGTCATTTCCATATGTGGGCTGATTGGGGGTCACGACATGCCACACCTCACCCCCCCCCCCGAGACAGTTGGAACAGAGGTCATTTGCATATGTGGCCTGATTGGTCCTCACCCCCCACATTCTAAACAGTATGCAGTTGCTATTGGGAGTTATTGAATGTGTCCTGAGGTAAAATGCACCTCCAAGTCTTCCCCTCAATGTTTACTAGGGTTACCAATCTCCCTGTGGGGCCTGGCTTTCCTGTACGGCTGGCAGGCTCCTGACTGTTTGCACCCACCACTCTCTGATTGGTCAGCTGTGGAACTCTGTGTTCTGAGGTAAAAATCAGGTAAAGGAAACTGCAGACAGTTGAAGAAAGACGGTACAAGACTCCTGAATAGGGATAACAAGCTTTGCTTTATTCAAACACCTTTGTGAAGCTTGGGTATTATACTATTATACTACAAAACAAACTCAAAAAAAGAAACACAAAGCAAAAAAATGTTATATACCCATAAGTATTATAACTGGATTTAAAGTAGTTAAATGCCATAGTGAAGCACAGGTATCAAGTTAGTAAATGAATAAAAAGAATACAAAGGTTCTGTTCAAGTATTCAGGCTGAGTAACGATACCAAGCAAATGTGAAAACATGCGGGCCCCTTTTCCTACACTCAGTACTTATCCTCAAATTATGTTTCAATAGGACAGGCTGGGTTTACTTGAAGTTTCCATAATGTTCAGCCTCACCTTAGACCTCATGGCTGGGACTTCTCCCCATTATCCCTTGCCACATGGACAAAATGAAATTCTTAGGTAAAGCTTAGTCCTTTGTGGCTAGGCCTCCCTGGTCAGAAGTGGCAAGCTGAGAGAGAGACTTCTCCGTCTCCTGAGAATATATAATCTGCCTTGGGCAGTCCATCTCACCTTGGGACTTTCCACAAACTATGCAAGACTGAATTATTCAGGAGGGCTTTCTACTCAGATTATAGGGCTCTCATAAGAAATAGTTCAAAGAGATGGTTGTTGTGGGTCTTCCGGGGTGTATTGCCGTGGTCTTGACATTGTAGTTCCTAATGTTTCGCCAGCAGCTGTGGCTGGCATCTTCAGAGGTGTAGCACCAAAAGACTTTTGGTGCTACACCTCTGAAGATGCCAGCCACAGCTGCTGGCGAAACGTCAGGAACTACAATGCCAAGACCATGGCAATACAGCCCGGAAAACCCACAACAACCATCGTTCTCCGGCCGTGAAAGCCTTTGACAATACAGTTCAAAGAGATTCCTTGGCAAGGGACAGGGACTGTAGACAAAGCGACTGGGTACTGTCTGCCGATGTAGATACCTACCGGGTAGTTCAACATTACTAAAAATGCCGTATTAATTACCTACACTTTAATCAGAAAGGTTTCATCTGTGTTTGGCTAGTTTTCAAATTTACAACTACCATATCCTATTGTATCTGTTTTCGTGGAATGTCCCGACTTTTGATCATACTTTATTCTTCCTCTGTGAATGTCTTAGCTATTGATTATATTGTATTTGCTTGCAGTATATAATCTGCCTTGGATCTCAGTGAGAAAGATGGACTATATATAAACAACAACAACAACAATAAATGTTGAAGAGAATACATTTTAGCAATTTGGCTGTTTCCCTCTCTGTTCCTTTCGGTGTCACTTTCCAGCAGGGTGTGGGGTGCTAAACTATTGTCCTAGAATAAATCACTAGAATAACCAAGAGCTGGAGTGCTCTGTTCTTGGAGCTTAATGGCTACTTTCCTCAACACCCTCCTTTCTGCCAGCTATAAATTTGCAGCTGAGTCCCAGTTCATGAACAGAGTGCAGTTCCAATTACTGAAATATTGGGGTGAATGGCATTTCTCCACAACGAGAATTTAGTGGGACTAACAGGGACTAAGAAATGGAAATAGTTAAGTAACAATAGATAGATCATTTAAACGTCGTTGCACTACAGCACAACAGCAATTTCAGTTTTAAAATCCTACCAAAAGCCTTGTACGTACGCAGCAGAAAATAAAATGTGGGAAAATAGCACCCACAAAGGGCTGACAGTAGATAGCAGCTTTGTAGGGCAGGAAAAAGTATGCTATTTCATCAAAGTGATGCAATAAATATATTTAAGTAGCACTCTTTCCAAAAATAGCAGAGTAAAGTAGATTTGGGAACATCCTTACTGAAGACATGGAAAACTTGGAAAGAGGACACTTACAGCATGATGATGTGTGGAAGCTCCCAAAAGGACTTCTGTTTGGAAGCTCAGGTGGAAATCAAGCTCTGGAAGCCACCTGAAAGAAAATGACTAGCCCATGGTCACCACAGCGAGTCGGGAAACTCAACTTTCCCTTGTCCTGGTCTGCCATTCAGACCACCATGCTGGCTGGCCATCAATATACTTTAGCAAAGCCCTATTTGAATCCTGTGCTTTTGTAGCAGCATACATGTAGTAGGCTTGTTATTTACAGGGCAAGACCAGCACACCAATCAGATCAGTGCTGCTGTTGAAATAAAAATCTGGCCTACCTCCAGAGCTTTAAATGACCAGGCCCTGGGGGTGTGGTCTTCAGCTGGCCCTTATTAAGAGTACAGCCAGCCCAAGAGGATGTATGCATTCTCCAACACTGATCAGAAGATTCACAACTTTGTGCCCTGAAGTTAAGGGTCTAAATTGAAATGTTTTGTTTATTCCCTTCTGTGAGAAAGGAAAGAGTTCACAGGAACAGGGCTATTTTCTCTACCAAGGAAAAGAGGCCTGGTGAACAGATCTTGGCAAAGAGGGGCTTGTTTGTTTATTCCTTTGAGGCAAGGAAACCATCTGATTACCTCCCTGAGACTTTGGTTTGTATGGTCTGATTAAGACAAAGGGGGACCGTTAGTTTAATGTTCCCAATCCCTGGAGATTAGTGGGAATTGTTGGTCTGTAAATCCTCAAAGGGTTGGGGGGGGGGGGAGAATCATGTGAATGTTTTTCCTCAAGCCCTTGCAAAAGTTTTGTTTTCTACCCGTCATAGGCTGGTGTTTGCAGGCAGACCCACTTCTCTGTAGCAGTACAATCTGATTATCTCCTTTCTCGGACAAATAAATATTCTGCAGCAGGAAACATGGAGCGACATCAGGTGGTTTCAAACAGTGGACAAGGGACGGGGGCTCTTCACTCCGTTTAGTTTCTATGGCTTCAGATTTCTGTCTTCTGCCTCTAAACCAGGAACACTACCTGTCTTCTGGACAGGGTACCTATGGCTTGAAAAATCGGTGGGGGGGTGGTTGCCATCACTCCATGCTGGGGCAAGTTTCAGTTCCTTTCTCCCTGCAGCATAGCTGTTAAGGGCAGGGTGCCTCTGTTCATAACAAAGGTAGTTGAAGAAGTCCTATCTTACCATACAAGGCACATCTGTGCAGAAGCTTTTCATATTCCTAGTTTGGTGATTTTGTGACATCCACATACAGCCATGGTTCCTCACAGTTGTTGCATGTGTGGACATATTGGGGGGAGAATGGCAGGTCGTGTACATGCATATAACATGTGGATCAAAAGATATCTTTTACCATTAAAAAGTAACTATGAGGGACAATTTGGACCAGGAATCAAGTGCTGGGTTGCAGGTAGGCTTCCCAGTTACCTGCCACTGGCAGGCAATCTCCAGGGGGTTTACCAGTCGCTGGCAATTGGCAGGAGGTTGCAACTGCACCCTACCCCGCAATTGCCTGTCACTGGCAGGCAACTCAGGAAAGCGTGCACTGGGCATGCTCCCAGTGGAGCACGATGACATCATTTCCCAAAGTGACATCATTGTGCCAGCCATGGGCATGCTCCTGCACTTTGTGGGACCAATTTTGGCCCTAAATGAGCTGAATTTCCCTTGCACAAAGTACAGGAGCGCTCCCATGGGCGGCATGATAACATCACTTCCCAGAAGTGGCGTCATTGTGCAAGCACTGGAAGCCCACATGCACATGGGAAAGACTCCAGGGAACCGGGTGGTAAGTGCTGTGTCCTATCCCCTGTCCCCCCGCTGGGAGAGTATAGGGGCCTGGCAACCCTAGTTGCAGGTCTCATTTCCTCTCATGTGATTTCACCAGTAGAAATTTCCCCCATATACACACAACAGTCTGCTATTAATCCAGTGGGGAAAACAGGAACTCGTATCTGACAGTTTCCCCCCTCAGTGGAATCAATCACTGTGCAGGACAAGCCAGCTTCAACCAGGAAGATGAAGCTGGAGTTAAGTGCCACCTCCCAGCACTGTGGCCCTCACCCAAATCTCACTGACTCTGGCTGCTTTATAATATTAAAAAATACATCTAGAGAACATAATGTGTAATCTGACACAGTCTCAGGTAAACTAAAATTGAACATCTCAGTCCTGGAAAACCTCCAAGTGGAAGATAATTTCAGGTATGATTGCCAACCTCTAGGTGGTGGCTGGAAATCTCCTGGAATTACAACTGATCACCAGATGAGAGAGATCAGTTCCCTTGGAGAAAAATGACTGTTTTGGAGGTAGACTCTACCGTATTACACCCCACTGAGGTCCCTTGTCTCCCAAAACTCTGCTCCCTAGGCTCCACCTCCAAAATCTCAAGGAATTTCCCAACCCAGGTGAGTAGCCATGTTGGTCTGCAGTAGAACAGCAAGATTCGAGTTCAGCAGTACCTTAAAGACCAACAAGATTTGCAGGGTATAAGCTTTACTCTCAAAAACTCATATCCTGCAAATATTGTTTGGTCTTTAAGGTGCTACTGAACTTGAATCTTGTTACTTCAAGTGGAAGTTACCTTCACTAGCCCTTTAAGCCCTCTCAATCTTCATAGACTGGCCGGGGGGGGGGACAGGGGGAGGAGGATCAAGGCAACAGGTCTCTTGTCCTATCTACACGGATTCAGTCTATTGCCTGAACTGCCTGTACATTCTGCACACATGGAGGGTCTAGGTTTGTGGTTGGGAACCCTGCATTATCTACCAGGGATCCATGGGTCTTAACCTCCTTTTTCTCTTTGCAGATTCCAGTCTCTGGTGACAGTTCCAAAATGTGCAAGAGCAAAACTTTTTAAAAAAAAAAAACATTCCAAAATCAGAAAATGAAGATTTCCTAACTTGCGAAATATATTCCCATCACAGAAATTGGATTCTCTGGTTGTGTCATCTGGATGAAGGGGGGGAAAGATTAGTATTTTAGACCACTATTCTACTTGTTTCTGCTTATAGTGCTGGGCAGTCTAAATTATACCATGTATTTCCTGCCCAGCTTTGATTGGTGACTTGATGTCAGCCTTCCCGCTCGGTAGACCTCATCTTTAGTCACCATTACTTATAACTCCATTACTTGGCGTCTATCAGCTATTGAGCAAGAAGTCTCTAGCAGGAACACTGGATTAGTAGTTAGTGCTCGAGAGAAGAGCTGATGCACAGAGACCATAGTTAGGTCATTCAGCTGTTCTTTAGCCTGCACAAATTTTGTAGAATGCACTTAGTTCCCCATTGTATTTTGTTGAAACTGGGAAGTTCATTGTGTTCTGAGAGTATGCCTGTTAAAATGAGAGTTCATCACTGACAACTGAATGCAAGTCTTTCAGAAGATGGCATACCTTTAAGTTATCATAACTGTAACCTGTGAGGTTACAGTTAGTGCTGATTTGAAAAGATTCCTTGCAGGCCAGCTGGAATGAATTCTCTCTGTGCTTTTCAGGCACTAAAGTCTTGCCTGTAGTGCAGTTCAGTGTTCCTCAAACTGATGCAGATTTGCTCATTATAATGTCCTCTTAGAGCTGGTTGTCAGCTTGCAATCTGGAGATTGCTGTCTTCATTCCACAAATTGCAACCTAGCAACCCTATGCATTGTGATCTGTTTCTTCCGTTCGGTAAATGTTTTGAATATGATTTTTGCCTTATGTCTAATAAGCTGACATTTGTGATCCATGCTTTCAATGTGTCTGCAGGTGGCTTGTCTTTCATTCTCCTAAATTTACTTTTATTATTTATTTTAATGAGGAAATGTTCATTGTTGTGTGGATGGCCAATATCCTAGAAAGGGTAATTTAATTTAATTTATTATATTTATATTCCACCCTCCCCACTTTCGCAGGCTCAGGGCGGATAATGAATCTCTATAAGCTTTAAAGACACATGTATGCACGTGTTTATCATACCAGTACATTCACTGCATAGGCACGATTGGCTAATGGTGTCTGCCATGTTTAATGTTTGCTGTTGTATAATGTTTAAAGCAGCAGCATCACCACTGCCACCACAGCTGATGATATATTAATCATCCCTCTAGATGGCTCCTGGTAGGGATTTAGTCTGATGCCTCATCACCCAGACACAGCCTTCTGTATACAAAGCCTTCTATCAGATTGACCTGTATCATCTACTAACAGGGAACTGAGGTGTTTGTAGGACAAAGAATCAATTTACATAAAGCAATCCTACATAGCTGAAGCAAATGAACCATGCCACATATTTCAAGAGAAGGATAAAAATGGAGGGGGTCACCACCAGTTAAGGTCACAAGCCTTTTGACCTAGAAGAAAATTCATTCCCAATCCTAAATAGACACAGAGCTTGAGACAAAAGCTTGTCCACTGAACTTTTCACACTCACAGGTCATAACAGGCCTGCTGCTAAAACAATAGTGTGAAGTACTAACTAAACAATAAATCAGTTTTCAAATATAAATGTCTTATTATTTGTAATAAATATTTTCTTGTACACACGGACTGCCTTCAATATATATAATTACACGCAAACTTTCCACCACAATGGCTGTACAAAAGTGCTAGTGCATACGTAAATATAAAGTCCTATGATGATTAAGGTACTAATAAGGCAAGATAGGCATATTCAGCAGCAATTCAAAACAAAGTTCGTAGGAAAAATGCCAGGAACAGCACAAAGGATGTAGATGGAAGGACCATCTGATGGGCGGACCAGTTCACTTTCTTAATCCCGTTTCCATTCTTTATCAAAGATGGTTGAAGAGCCGACGTCAATTTCAAGTTCTAGAAGCAAGCCATTCGTGTATTGATAACACAGACGTCAAGAGATGCTCCTAAGGAAGGCTGCATTCCTCAGGAGCATCTCTTGATGTCTGTCTTATCAATACCGAATGGCTTGCTTCTAGAACTTGAAATTGACGTCAGCTCTTCAACCATCTTTGATAAAGAATGGAAACGGGATTAAGAAAGTGAACTGGTCTGCCCGGTTCACTTTGAATTGCTGCTGAATATGCCTATCATGCCTTATTAGCACCTTAATGATTGTTCATAGGACTTTATATTTATGTATGCACTAGCACTTTTTGTACAGCCATTGTGGTGGGAAGTTTGCATGTAATGATATATATTGAAGGCAGTCCATGCATACAAGAAAATATTTATTACAAATAATAAGACATTTATATTTGAAAATTGATTTATTGTTTAATAAGTACGTCACGATATATTCTTTGGCTAAAACAATAGCAGCTGAAGTAGTAGGGAGATGCTGACAAGACAACCTTTAAAGATTGACTGTTATGTTAGAAAGCATAGTTGGAAAGTGTGTGTGTGTGTGTGTGTGTGTGTGTGTGAGAGAGAGAGAGAGAGAGAGAGAGAGAGAGAGACTTTAATAACATTCAGTTCCAATATTTAATACATTCAAAGCATCTAAAAGATTCAGAGATTGAAACTGAATTGGAAAGATGAGATGTACATATTTTAGTAATAATGCATGATAACTGAAAAGAAGAATTAGTGTTAGGAAATTGTACTCATTTAAAAATCATCCAAGGTACTCAAATAACAATAGAATCATGACAATTAAAATGCTAATTAAAATATTAGTATACAATCCAAATAGGCACACATATATACAAAGCCAGGGTGAGGAGCAAGGAGGCCACTCAACTGTGAAAAGCTCAGAAAAGCAGGCCAACCTGTGCCTGGCTCCTAAAAGAACAGAAATGGTGCCGGATGAACATGTCTCAGACGATTGTTCCATAAGCTATTGCTGCCAAAAATAATGTGTCTACAATAGACATTCACTTGATTTTAGAAAACAGGAGAACCTGGGAAAGGACCTCTGACGGTGACCTCAATAGCAGGCCAGGTTTGTGGGGGCGAAAGTGCTACTTTACGTTTGACCATTTGTCCAGGAATAGTACTATGTCAGCATTATTGCACCAGCTCTCCTAGTCTCTCGACTAACAGTTCCTTCACAACTACACTAACATGAGATATTGCCCCACCAAAGCAACAACTTGGCCCATAAGTAAAATGAGAGTCTTGATTCTGTTTTCAGCAACATAAGGTCCACAGATTCCTACAGATTGCTTACTGAAGGCTTTTTTGGTTTATTTGCTTCATCTGTGGTTGCCTGACTAAGATCTCCCCCTTCTTCCACCACCTCCCCATACCACCACCACATGGCTCTTCATGTAGCAGTATTTCCCTCAAATGAGCATGGAAAATCTCTCCTCAGCTAATATGGCCCTTGGGTGTTGTTCCAACATCTTTACTCTGTGGCTGGCAGCTACAATGTTAAAATGAGATGCTAGCAGCTTCCACTGATTACCATATGGTCTGCACACATACCAGTGACCTTTATTAACCTTAGAGGCTGGCCAGTGAGGGAGAATTCACAATAGCATCACTCAGTTCAGCTAAATGGAAAAGTAAGGAGTAGTTAGTCACCCCTGCCAGTCTCACAATGAGGCACTTTACTTGTAATGTTGCTTGCGATTTCCTGCAGTCTGTGCAGATGAATATGGAAGACCTAACAGAGTACAAGAGGCATCATCTCAATAACCAGATGACTGAAGGTTGGAAAGAAACCATAGTTGTAAAGGTGCATACAGATGTGCACCATTTCAGGCTGATCTTACTGTGAAAATGCACTGTAAAGGGTTTTGAAATGTGAATAGTTAGCATATGCTCAGTGATCTTGAAGACAATCTTCTGTGGGACAGTTCACAAGTGACAGTCACCCCCATGAGATAGTTTAAAGCTATTGATGCTCCCTCCTCCTCCCCCTCCCCTCCCCCTCTCTCTGTGGAAACCCCAACTGTTGACCTGATGTCTCTTTTAAGACCATGGTGTTCCATTTTCCATTCCAGTTCCATTTTTAGCCTCATAGCATGGTAAAAACTAGAACAGGGAGGAATGCAGGGTCCAAAATTGACTGGCCGGTCATTTCTTTATTCAGTCTGCAGAAGAGCTATTTCTTCTTTTGCTTCCACCTGAGTAACTTCTTTTACCTAAAAAGCACAATTCCTAAATTACACAAGGCACATTAAATCAAAATAAATAGCAAATAAAAGTGTTTCTGCACTATCCTATTTCTCATGGCCTATTTCGATTCCCTCTTGACTATATTGTCTTCATCACAAATGCCACACAATGAATTAAATGGCTGTACAAATATAACATTTTGCAGCCATCAGGTTATCCTTTGGTGGCATGTATGCATTTCTTTGAAATAGTAAATGTCATTCTTGCAGCATCAAACTGTAAAAGCTTAGTGATATAAAGGCTAGTACTTTGTGCCTAGCACATGCATGTGTTTTGGTGTTAAAATTCTGGTTAGTCATTTCTTAACTAATGTGACCATAAGGATCACATGTACATTTCCATCAAGACATAACAATAGATCCTAATCTTACAATGCTCATACATTGCTTTGTTCATGCTAGTTTTTCCTCACAAAGCATCATGAGGCCATTTTGCACAAATATGGTTTTGAGACAAAGGTCAGGTTCACATCTTTAAAAATAATTTAGATATGGATACCAGAGTATATTGGCTTGGTACCACCAGAAATGATGTTCCATGGTAAATTACTATTGGATTATTAACATTGTTGCTGATGGCTGCCAGAATGACTTGATGGAGAATCTAAGAGCAGAACCACAAGTGACAAAAGGCACAGATTGGACACTTGTCTGCTTCCCTCAAGTTTTGATGGGAAATGTAGGCATCCTGGTCTCGCAGCTTCGCTCTCTGACTGCTGTCCAATGGACTTTTCAACTGTCACTTGTCCAACATTCCGCCAGGCTGCCTACATTTCCCATCAAAACTTGAGGGAAGCTGACAAGGGTCCAATCTGTGCCTTTTGTCACTTGTGGTTCTGCTCATAGAGTTGGAAGGGACCTCCAGGGTCATCTAGTCTAAGCCTCTGCTCAGTGATGATTATGTGCATATTTACTGTAAACAATACATGAGATTTTCCTTGTAAGTGTCTGTGGCTTTGTTTGCCTTTAGGTCATCACTGGATTTTGATTTGGAAGGTATTTCAAACTGTCATCAGACAACTTTTCACTGGTCAGATCCTCAGGATGCTTCTGGATTATGCTTTTGCACCAAGGTTTATAGATTACAAGACTCCTGTTTCTCCACCATGTCGAATGTAAGCTTTTCCTCAGACCTGCTGTATCTGCCAAATGATCAAAGCCCGTATCAATATCACAGCTGCCAAATCATCAAAAGAATCGTGATGATTTCTTCAGAGTTCCTGGCAATAGCCAGGGAGCCCATAGATTATTCTGTTCTGATTATTTTAAATAGACTCTTAGGGTGTGTCATGAATGGAAATTACAGGTAGGCGGTAAATTATGAAGTTAAATACCTTTATCATTCACTGTGGGAAAGTTGGAGATACTAGTATCTGGCTGGTAAATTGCTTCTTTTATAATTGCTAACCAGCAGTAGAAATTAAATAGGATACAAGCAATTTAATAAGGATACACACACACAGTAGTAATCTAATCCAGTCCTGAGACAGCAGCCTATGTCTATTCCCACATTTACATGCAAGGTGGTAAAAGCATGTGTAATCTTCCCCTAGGAAACATTATTTATAATGACTACAGAAGTGAGATTTCAACTTTTAGACCTGTGCAATCATGCAAAGCATCAGTGAGCTGACTGGCACCTCTATGGTGTCAGGAATGGTACGAGGCAACGTCATCCGATGCCCCATCATTCTTGATTTAGAACAGTTTGCTTGCAAGTCATTAGGAATGGGGAAAATTAGGGTTTTAAATACTAAAGAAAGCAGATACATCCCCTTTTCTCCTCATATTTTAGAGTACTGTTATCCTTTAGTTTCACCCAAACTTCATATTGGACTTCAGCCTGAGAGAATACAAACCTGAACAAGGTATTTAATTTTCTGAAAAAATGAGGGAGTGATGTCCTCCAAAATGAAAAGCTAAGTGGAGATTTTTCTACCTGAAAAAGTCCCTCTAAGCCACAGGAAGGCTGTCTCTAGAAAAATGAAAACTCAGGGCCCTCTGGATGTACATAAGAACATAAGAAGAGCCATGTTGGATCAAACCAAATGCCCACCTAGTCCAGCATTCTGCTCACACAGTGACTGACCAACTGCCTCTAGGAAACTCACAAGCAAGATGACTGCAACAGCATCCTCCTGCTGGTGCTTCCCAGCAATTGATATAGAGGTATACTGCCTCTGGTAGTGGAAGGAATAGGTATCCATCATGACTAGTAACCATTGATAGTCCCATTCTCCATGAATTTGACCACTCCCCTTTTAAAACCTTCCAAGTTGGCAGCTATTACCACATCCTATGGCAGTGAGCTCCACATTTTAACTATGCATTGTGTGAAGTGCTTCCTTTTCTGCATCCTGAATCTCCCACCCCTCAGCTTCAGTATTGGACTTTAGCCTAAGAGCCAGTTTGGTGTAGTGGCTAAGAGCGGCAGGACTCTAATCTGGAGAACCAGGTTTGATTTCCCCACTCCTCCACTTGAAGCCAGCTGGTGACCTTGGGTTAGTCACAGCTTCCCAGAGCTCTCTCAGCCCCACCCACCTCACAGGGTGTTTGTTGTGGGGATAATAATAACATACTTTCTGAGTGGATGTAAAGTTGCCCTGAAGGGCGGTATATAAATCAAATGATGTTGTTCAGTAGATGAGCCTAGGTTCTAGTATTATGATGGAGAAAATTTTCTCCCTATCCACTTCTCCAAACCACGCATAATTTTATAGACCTCTGTCATGTCTTCCCTTGCTCACCTTTTTCTAAGCTAAACAGCTCTAGGCATTTATCCTTATAGCCCTCTCATCATTTTGGTGCTCTTTTCTGCACCTTTTCAATCTCTACAATATCCTTTTTCAAATGCAGTGACCAGAACTGTACACAGCATTCTAAGAGCAGGGTCATTTCAAATTTGTAAACAGGCAGTATGATCACAATTTTATTCTCTATTCCATTTTTTAATATGGCCAACATGGAATTTGCCTTTTTCACAGGGCTGCACACTGGGTCAGCATTTTCATCTAGCTGTCCACTGCCACTCCCAGGTCCCTTTCTTGGTCTGTCACTGCCATCTCATTTCCCATCAGTGTATATGTGAAGTTGGGGTGGGGTTTACCCCAATGTGCATCACTTTTACACATTCTTACATTGGATCTCATTTGTTATTTTAATGCCCATTCCCCCAACTTGAAGAGAACTTTTTCAAGCTCTTCACAATCCATTTTTATTTTAACCACCTTAAACCATTTGGTGTCATTCACAAATCTGGCCCACTCACTATTCACCTTTAGCTCCACGTTATTTATAAACAAATTGAAAACACTGGCCCTGATATAGATCCTTGTGGGACCCTGCTGCTCACATTGCTCCATTGTGAGAAATGGCCATTTATTCCTACCCTCTGCTTCCAGTTTTTTTTTACAAATTTCCAGTCCATAAGAGGACTTGTCCTGTCAGTCCATGACTGTGAAGTTTGCTCAAGAGTCTTTGGGGCTTTGTCGAAAGCTCTTTGGAATCTAAATAAACGTCTACCAGCTCATTGTTGTCTGTCCACATACTTATTGATACTTTCAAAGAACTCTAAAAGATTAGTAAGACAGGACTTACCTTTGCAGAAGCCATGTTTATTTTTGTGCTAAATTTTTATCTTTAATAATGCTTTCCATCAATTGACCCAGAACAGATGTTAAGCTTCCTGGCCTGTAATATCCTAGATCCCCCATGGATCCCTTTTTACCTGCCAGATTTAATGTTGACTGCCTTTTAGTTATCACACCCAGATGTCTCTGTTGTACAGCACAGTCCTCCAGCAGCTGTGGTGAGAGATATACGAACAACTGCATAACATAAGATGGGCATACAGTCAGAAGCTGATGGAATAAGCACAATATGCAAAGTCAACTTGAATAAATAAATAAATGTCGAGCATATGTGAGGCTGGGCCATCCCAAGAACCAGCGGATACAGAGATCACAATAACACACACAAACGTCAAATATTCAATGAGAAACAGAAATTTACTATAACTCTCATACATTACCATGCTTCCTGTGCACATGCAGTAAGGAAGAGCTAGAGCAGAATGGGATTAAGAAAAGCTGCTGCTCCGCAGTTACTGCTGCCTATCCAGACTTGCTCCACATCCCTTGGTTCCAAACAGGTATGTGTCTCAGCCTGCTCTGTGTATGTGAACGACAGCTCTGTTTGTTGCCATTTAATGTGTTATATTTTCTGTTGCCCCCTTGAAGAGCAGAAACAGAAAATATGAAGGTCATCAAAAGGTTTTTTTTTAATTTAATGTAAACCTCTCTTTTCAAAATTCATGTCCCAAATCTGAATGTTAACAACAAAAAAACAGCTGGGGTGGCACTATGCAATTTCCTACGTAGATGTGATTTTCATGTAGGAAATTTGATCTTGTATGAAGAAGCCCCTGGTACATAGGAACTGGCCACCCCAGATCTCTCTCGCCTTGACACAAGGGATCACAACACACTAAAGACAGCAGGATTGGATTCTCTTCTTTGTGGTCCCTGCCTTTCCCACAGAAGCGACGCATGCAAGAGGCAGAGAATGCATACAGAGAATTCTCTTACATTGCCTCTAGCTTTCTTGGGCGCCCGCTTGAAAAGTGAAAATAGTAGCACCATTTCCCTGTCTCAACACCCCTGCAAACACCCAACTTGATGCCAACAGGAGCTGGCTATCCAGTGTTCAGGTACTAGCCACGTCAGCCTTCAACGGAGCTTGCAGTACTCGGGTATTTGAGCAATTATTCAAACATATTCAGGGGGTTGGATAGTAATGTTGTGGGCCATCAGTATCAGCTCAGACTTGTTCCACTGTCTAGTCATGGAGGGGGATCAATTATGTGAATCTTCCTCTGTCTTCGATCAGCAGAGTATTGCCTGAAGCTACCAGAATCCTGTCATGATAGCTCATTCTTATGGTCACAAAGTTATTAAGGACAGGAAGATTAGTAAGACTGGTCATTTATGGGATATTCTGTAGCCAAGCTCTCTGCACATTCACTGCACCTCCCACAGCCTAACAGAGTGTGTGGGGCTGCCAGAATAGGGTCAGGGCTTTGGGGCACTCCTCCTTCTTCTCTTGGCTTTGTCTGAGATCACTCCACATTTCTCTGGTACGTCATTGGCCACTGAGAGCTGATACCACTGCAGTGTCATTCAGATGGTTCCCATGCAGGTTACTAGAGTATAATGTATAATTCTGCATCTGACTGCTTGGGTTGATCATAATTTGTGCTGCTTTCTCTTTTCATCTCCTGTTCAAACTTGCCAGATCTTCAGTTGCAGAGCCAAGTAACTGTTTCATGGAGAACTCTGAAGAATAATTTTTAAAAAATCAGTGAATAAGAGAAAAATACTTTTCTATGGTGCCTTCCATAAGGGCCTTTCCTGATGTTGAAAATATTTGGATTTTGTCATGCTTGTACTGCAGTATTCCTTCCCTTTTCAACAGATTGGTACTGGTTGCCTATCTGCAGAGGGGAATAGTCTTAAGGTCAGAACAGTCTTCTCATCTTTTTAAATTTAGTTTCCAAGATGTGCACTCCAGCACCCAAAGGGGGAAATAACCCACAACTAAAGCAATTTTTTTAAAGGTTCCCAAAATGGCAAAGCATTGCTTCAAGGAAAGGGGAAGAGAAATTGACAGCGCCTTCTGGGAGATGAAGATGAAATTAACAAACCCTCTAAGGAGCAATCTCCACCAGCTCTGTCTTTTTAAACTACCCTCGTGTCGAGAGGTGAAATTTTTAAATTACCTTTCCCGGCTAAAATTTTGTCTCCTTACACATGAGAATTCCATGTAAGAGGTCTCATGTAGAAAGAATCTCTGAACTCTTTTAGGTTCTTTAAATTTAAAAAAAATTATTTGATATTGCTTCTTGAATTAAATAAGTTACACATGCAGCCCTGACAGGATCTGCTAGCACCCCGCCTTCCCATCGAAGACAGCTGTTTAGCACAGCTCCCTGGGTGACTGTCTGTTTGGGCATGGTGCCTCTAGGGCAGCCCCCCACCCCACCCCAGCCAGCCTCAACCTTAGAGGCCGTTATATGGGGGGAGCGGGTGTGAAAGAGCAAGCTGGAGCAGCTGGCTCCCTGGCTCCTTCTTGTTAGTGTGTCCATGGCCCCTGAGGCAAGACTCTGGAGACAGGTTACCTGTAAGGGAACTTGAATAGAAGCTGTTAGATATTCTGGACTTAGCTCCTCCTGTGTGTTAGTGCAAAGTGCTGGACCAATTTCACAAAATGCCCACTGTACACTCCCCCCACCACCACCATGTGCTCACTCTCCCGCCTCATGCTCTAAGTCCCCACAGCAGAGAGCTCTTGGGCAGAGCTTTGTGCCACCCCCTGCTTACCAGAGTTAAGGGCGCCCTGGCCAGAGGTTATGTGGGGGAGGGGCTCAGCTGCTGTGGGGGTGCAAGCAGCTTGCTTGCTATTCTAATTAGCATCCTATGCTCCTCTGGGTCATTTGGGTGGGCCAGAGTGGGGAAGGGAGGTGGATTTTCCCATAACATGGGCGCCTATGGGCTATGTGACTTTTTTGTGGTATAACTTTCTACTGCTGCAGAGGGGTGTTCCTGAGCCCAAAACCACTTAGGGAGCAAACTAACTTGTGCCACGCCCCCTGTCATGCCCCCCAGCCTACCAACACAAGGATTTATGCCACAGATCTGCCCACACCCAGCCATAGAGACTGGGTGCTGGTGGGGAACCCGGGTGGGACAGTGACTGGATGCCCTGCTGACATGTCAGGTATATGATGGCCTAACTCCAAGATACACCATTGTACCTCCTAGTTGGCTCTTAAAGCACTTTCGGCAACCCCCCACATAGGATTGCTCTGTATGTCTTCTATCTTTATTATTCATTTTCATTATTGTTTTTTGTTCAGTAAACTTTTGTCTTTTGTTTTGTTTGATCTGCTGTGTTAAAACTATAATAAATAGCACAGGGGGCAGGGAGTCACAAACTTTTGTGAGCTAGGTAAACAAAGGGTTCAATTTGCTTAAAGCTACAGTAATATAATTTTTGAGATGCAACACTGTTTTTACTAGTGTGGTATATTACTTAGGATCATTTGCCCATACAGGAAATGCATAACTAGATTAAGCGCATTTTACAAACCAAAAAAGGCAGCTTGCCCTATAGCAATATAATCAGGTATAGCAGTTCTGCTATTTCATCACCACCAAACATATATACAATATATTTCTGTATAAACTGTGCTTTGCCCTAGATGGAACATCTGACCACAAAGATCTATCAGTGGGTCTCCCAAAGGGCATGTTTCTGATTAAAAGTAGAGGCTATACACTTAATTACAATACAAATACAAAGCAAGATGAGAAAGTATGGGTAGTGTCATGGGGTACATTCTATAGTCTTACTGAGTGGTGTGGCTGAGATTTACTTCTTGATCCAGTATGGTTCCCTGTGCCTTGTGTTTCCTGGCTATTATATACACTGCCTTGCTAGAAAGAACAAATGCGTGAGGTCGTAAACATTTTTCAGAGCGGAAACATTTTTCTTTTGGGACAGATCAGATCACACCAGGTATCAAGTATTTCAAAGAGAAAAGTCCAATAATTCCCCAGAGAGTTCTCCATCGCTCTCTCAAATAGCAATAGGTCACACCATCATCTTACTCCAGTTTTGTAACAAACTCAAATGCCCTTTAAAACAGCATTAAATTTGCAGCATAATTCTTCAGCTTTACAGAAAGGGGTTTATTTTTCCTTTTGGTGGAAAAAATGTTCTAATTCACTTTCACAGAGGTTCCTACGTAACACTGCAACACTATAACACTTTTTGTCCAGAACACATAATGAAGGCTAAAGCAGAAAATCATAGTTGCACTACTTTATCTAGTTGTAATTCCTATAAATCTCATTTCTAAGTTCATTCAACTGTGGCCAACTTGTCTAGCATGGGGGGTGGGGTGGGATAATAGTAATCTAGTATAGACTGGCGAGGCACCTTTAATTTAGGCTTCTATATAGTTAATGCAATTTGCATGTCATATTGAAATACTGATGGACAACTTATCTGATACTATTCTTCTGTAATGCATTTGTATGAACATTCTGAAACATTATTTGGGGGAAAATCTGTACGCATGAACTAGTCAAAACCACTAAAACCAGTGAGAGTCTTAGAACTGATTTCAGTAGAGCGTATGGTTCAGCAGTTCACAGATTCAGGCCAAAATGCAGCCATTTCAAGGTTGTCACCTGGTCTTCCAGTTTTGTAGAGTTAAGATTTTAATGGCTCCTTTGAAAGCTGGGTACCCCTATTGCAATATTCAACACAATCATTGAAAGAAGCACTTGTCTGTCTCCTCCTTTTGCTCTGAAGAATCTGGGTAAGGGCAGAAGGGCACTTTTTGTGTAACAAATTCTCAACCCAGAAGTTGGAAGGAAGGAGTCTATTTGAGAGATGGCCTTTGGCCCCCAATCCCACTTCCCTCTTCTTGAAATATCAAGCCAAAGGTCTGAACCAGGCACTCTCAAACCCAAAATCAGCATTCTAACCATACAGCAGTACTTTTGCAATTACTTTCTCAAACATTTCTGCTCTTATCAGGTATCCTACTATATAAAAGGCTTACTGTGTTCCAGACAACTCACTTCCTACCCTGGTATGCCTCCAGAAGGTGCTGCCATGGAGGGAAGCCCAGAAGAGACAGCACATCCCTCTGAGAGCGTGCCACAGTGGGAAGCCCAGGCTGGGTTCAAGCGCAGAGCAGATGGCAATACCTGCCCTCCACCTTTGCCCAGCCAGGATGAGGTGCAGAGCAGGAGTCAATGATCCATTCAAAAATATGATCCAAGTTTTCTCTCCACAACCACCTCAACTCCATCCATTTCACACAGATTTGGTTGCTAGGCAGTTTACCACAAACATTTCTTAATTCAAAGAATCTGCTACTGAATAAGTTGTTAAAGGTATCTTTTCCCTCCCTTTTTTTTGGTTCTTTGAACTAGATTGAATGCCATCTAATGAAAGGGTTTTTTAAAGTCCTTTCTAACATTTCTAGGTCAAAAACCTCAGAAATATATTTTATTGTGGAGCTCAGTGTACGTTGTCTGAAATGCTATGGTGTTGTAAATTATTGTTAAGAAAAACACTCTCTGTAATAAGAAATTCCACTTAATTTCATTTGTAGTGGGGCATGCTATACTCCTGAGTAGTGGAAAGTGCAGTCAAGTTGCAAGCAATTTATGGGGGTCCTGTAGGCTTTTCAAGACAAGAGGTGTTCTGAAGTGGTTTGTTACTGCCTGCCTCTAGGTAGTGACCCTGGAGTTCTCCTTTGTGGTCTCCCATCTAAGTACGAACCAGGACTGATCCTACTTAGCTTCCAAGGGCTGACAAGACTGGACCAAGACTGGACAAGAGTCCAAAGAGTACACTTAAATGATGTTCTTGCCCTTCAAGGATAGTTTGTTGGAAAGAAATTTTTATAAAGATAGCATTTGGACATAGGGTTGCCAGCCTCCAGGTAGTGGCTGGAGATCTCCCGGAATAACAACTGGTCTCCAAGCCACAGAGATCAGTTCACTTGGAGAAAATGGCTACTTTGGGGGAGGAGGATGGACTCTACAGAATTATGCCATGCCAAGGTCCTTTCCCTCCACAAACCCCATTTTCTCCAGGTTTCACCCCCCCCTCCCCAGATCTCCAGGAATTTCCCAACTTGGAGTTGGCAACCCTATTTGGACATCAGGTTAACCTTAAGCTTCACTCTTGTTGACAGGGCCATGATAGTGAATTCCTCCTTACCTGTAAGCAAGGATAACGTGGCCCAAAGCTGTCTCCACGCTTATTTTTAATGCAAGGCGAAATCTGTGAAAACCTTAACAATAAGGAAGCAAGAGTTTCTGAACATGTGCAGTGTTTCCTTCACCACTAACAGACTTATCTAAAACAGTACAGGGAACAGAAGGCTCCCTAACCCACCCGTATCTGTGCAGGGATAAAGAGTTAGTTCACATTAGCGTGTACAACATGCTTTTAAAGCGTAGGTGTCGTCGGGCGGAGCCGTTAAGTATTCCGCTGTAAACGAAGGAGTCTGAGCATGACCGAGTCCCTAAAAGTCTGCTTTGCTTCGTCCCGTCGGTTTCTTGCTTCCTCTGCAAGGGGACCGACCAAGCAGCCGCTGCGAGCTACCCCCCACCCCGCCGCCTCCTCCTCCTCCTCCAGTCGAGAGTCGCCTGACTGTAAAGCCATTCGAAGAACAATATGCCCAGCAGTGAGCAAATGGCATTTGCGGCCGGAGGAGGAGGAGGAGGAGGAGGAGGAGAAGGCTCTGCGCTCACGGAACCGCTTGACGGCGCCTCGAGAAAGAGAATTAAAGGGCGGGGGGGGGGAGGTACTACATGAAAGCTTGTAGTTTCCATGCGCGGCAGAGGGGAGGTGGAGGGGAGCGCGGCCGCCGCCTCCATTCGCTACGTGCGAAGCTGAGAGTCTGCACTGGCGGCCGGCGGAGGCGAGCGGGGCTGTCAGTCTTCCAGGAGGGCGGGAGGCAGGGGGGGCGGGGCCGGGCGCGCGCGCGCGGGAAGCAGCTGCTCCGGCCGAGGTGCCGCTCCGCTCGCACGGGAAATCGAAGGCGAGGAGCAGGTGGCCGCCACCTCCGCTCGTGCCAGAAAGAGCGCGCGCGTTTGGGCTGCTGCCAGGCCTCCTGGGCTTTCGTAAACGGCCTGCTATTATCCTGTCAGAAACGCTCCGTTTCCGCAAGTCCGGGGCGGGGGGAGGAAGGCCTTTCGTGATTTTTTTTTTTTTGCAACGCCGTCAGTAGAGGGGAGCGGGTTTCTTGCCTGGTTTGACCCCCGTCTCCCCACAGAGCAAGCACAATATTGCGGTTCTAAACAAAGGTAGATAACGCACACCTTTTTATATACGGGCGCGTATTGAGAGTCGAAAATAGTGGCTTTGTCTTAGGCAAATCACTGTTACTAGTCCACACAACTATCACCACCGCTACGGCACACACACTTCGATATATGTTTTCCCTATCCTCCCTCCTCCCCGCATTTTTTTTTTGAGAGAGCGCACATTAAGTCGGCCATGCATTTTAAATAGGTTGTTTTTAGCTGAAAAGCAACTACTGAATGTATAAAATAAATTATGGCAATTCCATATTAACATGGCAGATTAACTTTCATTAACACATTGGGGGAACAATAAGATCAGGCAGTGGAAGAAAGGACAAGGACAAAAAATTGTGACATGCTTTTTCCTTATGGATTGGTAAAGTTTCTTGGTTTCCAAAAAGATAAAAGGGGTCTCAGTTTGCAGAGCTAGATACACATTTCCTCAAGACTTTGTGGCTGTAAAATATAGAGGATCTTTTAAATTTTCAGAAACCCTAAACACTTCTCCAGCAGTGAGCTGAGACAGCCAGGGAGACAAAGAAAATGCCTTAGAAGCACATAGCTTTGGTTTGGCTTGTAAAACCTATGAGAATCCCATGTGGGAGTAGAGATTTTTGGTGCCATTACATGGCAAAACATTGTAAGCGATTACTTTTTTTCCAAAGCAGGTGTTCACCATTTGGATAATCTCTCTAGTTCTGGTCAGCTGAAATAGGGCATCGCACCCCTATAGCTTTTTGTCTTTGCATCTTATCGCTGCTGAGATACTGATCTCTATACCAGCTGCATTCTGAGAATGTGTGGAAATGTCCTGACATAACCTTGGCCTTTGAGGCAAAATGCTAATTATGCTTGAAGCACTTTGATATTTTATTTTATTGACATCATTGGACTTAGACAATTGTCACGAAAGGCAAAACTAGAACCTTGGTTTATAATGCTTGCTGTGATTAATAAAGCTTTGATTTGCATATGCTCATAGAATCTGCATTTGTAATTGTGCCTTAAATAGGTAGAAAGTCACTTCTATGAAACAGCTCATGGTAAACATTTCTGGTGGAAGGAAAAAGTCATACATAGGAATAGAATGAGTCAGACCAATAACCCACTGTTATGTCTTCTAACTGACCAAATCCAGGGATTTCAATAAATTGTAAGAGAACAAGATATGTGACTCAGTTCCCTGCAATTCGCTCTCATTTTATTTATTTAACTAGGACTTTTATTCTGCCCTCCCAGCAAGCAGGCTCAGGGTGGATCACATCATTTAAAACCATAATAAATATCACGTGTTCCATAAAACCAATAAAACATTTTTTTAAAATCAGCATTCAGCATTTCATACAATATCACCAGCAACAGATGGCAACATTCAATATTATCTAATTTGAAGCAGATGTTGGACAAACCTAATTGGGAGGGTTTAGATAGTTTCTCTTCCTCTCTTACCAGACCAGCAGAGGCCTGGCCCAGCCTCAACCATATGCCTGGTGGATCATCTGTGTTTTACAGGCCTGGTGAAAGGATAACAGATCCTGCTGGGCCCTGGTCTCAATAGAGTTCCATCAGGTTGGAGCCAGGATCGAAAAAGCCCTGGCTGTGGTTGAGGCTAGGCGGGCCTCCCTGGGACCAGCGACCACCAAGAGCCGCTTCTCTCCTGATCAAAGCATCCTCCAGGGGATATATGGGGAGAGGCAGTCCCACAGATAACACAGGTCCTAGTCCGCACAGGGCTTTGTAGGTTAATACCAAAATCTTAAATCTCACTGTCTGAATTGCTAAAGTATAAGTATTAGGTACAATGCCCTAAACATCCTACTAAAAATTATAAACTAATATTTTTAAATGTTTTAGTAACCTCTCCAGAGCCATTGCAGAGCCATGTGCAAATTCTTTAAAAGGTGACTAAAATCTTGTAATTGAACAATTCTTTGTGTGGTTGCCACATAGACCAATGCTACAGTTAACCAGGAAAGATAGTTTATAATGGTTTCCTCCTATTTCACATATGTGCAATGGAGGCAAGGTCATATCTTTTCTTAGACTGAATGTTGTATAAGAACACTCACCCATTTGGGCTATGCAGATCTCACCAGCATACAGAATGAAACAGAAGCTGAAGATTCAATTCTTTTCTTATCACAAGGTAAAATTTGACAGTTATCTCCACTTTCCATTTTTGCCTAGTGACGAATTCTACAGATTTCATATTATACTTGACCAGACTAACATGGCAACACAATCTCTCTGTCTCTCTTGCATGTGTACATAGATGGTTGTACTTCCATTATCAGAGTTATATGGCGTACTGGCCACAAAGGGGTACACTGTTTTTTCCACTAATAACTGAACTTACCTCTTCCAGTTGTTTCCAGCTGCCTCTTCCAGAAATCATTATGGTTAGTAAGTAACAGGCTTTTGGGATAAAATAGTCCTTGGACTAAGGCAGAGATATTTCTGGACAAATGAGAGTACACATGTAACCAGGTCAGTCAAACGTTGATTCCTATTGGTCACTTGAATTCAGTAGCAACAAACAGCAGTATTCTTCTTATAGATGTCTATTGCATGCAAAAGAACATTCAGTCTGCTGGCATGCCAATATGCCTTTTTCAGTACCTAGATCCTTTTGAATTAACTTTTGACTGGTTCACTTTGGCCAATTTTTTGTTCCCCTCAGTTTGCCACTGTCTAATTGAGATGTTCAGCAGTTTTCTTTAATGTAATAGCATCTCTATCTTCCTAGTACTTCCCTTAACTGTCCAAGAAAGACTCTCTGTATATCCCACAATAGATGTTTTATAACAACTTTATTAAGCATTGGTGATGAAAGCCTTCTTTAACACTTTGTATCTCTCAATGAGTGAAATTAACCAAGAATTTGCAGAAACATCTACCATATTCCTACAAACAGGAGTGATCCAATATTTTGATGAGAAAACTGTTATTAAGAAACTTCTGCAAGGCTGCAAAGTTCTGGACAATCGCCTAAAACCTGAATGAGCAAATATTCACTGTTGGTATGAAGAAAGGTTTCCAGGAGAATCCTTGTCTTCAGCTAGTTGTTGGCAAAGACCAGATGAAAAGGATAGTTGAAAAATATACCACAAGACAGAAATAATTAACCCTTGAGATAGAATACTCCTCCTATTAGGCAGCATTCTTCTTTACAGGTCTTTCTGACCCTCCCCTTTTCTGTTTCAGTCCGAGACCAAGAGTTTAATGCAAGGAACAAAGGAAGCTTTAGCACAGCTGCAAATCTAATCAGCCCTGCCCTGGCAAGCAAGTGTGCACAGCTGGGAGCTGGATATGCACTTTTCCAGGGACAAATTGATATCAAATGGAACAGATGGAAGAAGGCCAATTCAGGCTCATGATTCATGTGCCCAGATCTCAGTGAAGAGCTTAAGAACTAGAAGCATTTTGAGATGACTTGAAGCACTGCTGGGAAGTTTCAAACTGTATGTAAAGGCTGATTCACATGAGTTATTTTTGTGTTGGATTTTAAACTGACCTGAATGAAGTCAGTCCAGTTTGAATATGTATGTGGTGATTCTGAAATTCAAAATAAACCAATAAGTCAGCAAACTCATGAGGAAGTACATAGGCTCAGAAGACCAGTTCACCAGGTAATATTCAAGTCAGGTTAACGTGTTCATTTTTGATATAAAGGCAAGGTAGCTGTTAGCACAAACTGTAAACAAAGGGTTATGAGGCAGATTCTAGTAGGGTAGCCATTTTAGTCTATTGCAGTAAAAACAAAAAAGGAGTCTTGTGGCACTTTAAACAACATAAATTACTGAAATACAACCTTTTGTGAAACCTTATTCAGAAATAAATATACAATGGTTATGAGGAGATAAAAAAGAACCAATAGATTAAATGTATAGCATTTCTGTGCAAAACTCAAAAGTAAACACTGGTGAACATTCAACAGTTGTAGTTGGTGATAACACGACTTATTTATGTCAATCTGTTTAACACCTCTTGAGTTTAGAGAAGTACCAGATTTGGGAAGTTCTTGTTATACAATTGAACTTGTTGATACATTCTAATTCAGCAAGTTTCTCATTTGAGTCTCCACTTCAAGATCCAAGAGAATGGAATGCCATGAGAATGATACTGCTGTACAATAAATTCTGATAGAAGTTGTTTGTTCTTTGTAGACCACTTTGATCTCCTTTCATGAAAGGTCTCTGTCAATGAAAGTTTAACTTGGAATAAAATTTCTTTAAAATGACAAGACTTTTATTTATGCTTGCAGACTAACTTGTATATATAAACAATCCTTATTTGTCTAAATGTATTTACTATTATCTTCATAGTAATAGTAATAGCAGTAGTAGTAGTTACTATTATCTTTATGTCATTACTATAAGGTAGAGGATAGAGCCCCATGGCGCAGAGTGGTAAGTGGCAGTACTGCAGCCCAAGCTCTGCTCACGACCCAAGTTCGATCCTGGCGGAAGCTGGGTTCAGGTAGCCGGCTCAAGGTTGACTCAGCTTTCCATCCTTCCGAGGTTGGTAAAATGAGTACCCAGTTTCCCGGGGGTAAAGCATAGATGACTGGGGAAGGCAATGGCAAACCACCCTGTAAAAAGTCTGCCAAGAAAACATAGTGGTGCGACATCCCCCCATGGGTCACTAATGACTCGGTGCTTGCACAGGGGACTACCTTTACCTTTATAAGGTAGAGGAAGAATACTTCCTCTTATGCTAGCATGATGGAGATCCAAGGAATTTAGAGAACAATCCTAAGCAAGCCTACTCATGTCCATTCAATGGGGCTTACTCTCAGGAAAGTATTCTTAGTTTGAAGGCAAACTGATGCTTGACCTCAGCAGTCTCCAATATGAGTCAGGTCCTCTTTTCAACCATTTAAAGACATCAGAATGTAAGTTAACCCCAGGCACAGCTTTTTCTCCATTTCACTATCATTGTGTGGCCATCAGGACGATTACTTCTGTTTTTTCCCTTGTAGCTTCTCCAGTTAATAGATCATGGAAGTATTAGAAGTTTTACCTTCCTGTTTTGCAATGAAGTCCCCAACATGTCTAGATGAAAATCTTCTTCGATAATGAGGCAAAAAACACAAAGTAATGTACATTCCTTCTGCTGTGCAGAAATTGTGAGTTCTGGCCTAGAACTGTCTGGAGGTAGCTATCTTCCTAGTCTCTACATGCTTGAGATCAGGGACACAAACGAGAATGGGAAATGTCACAAAAACACACAAACATGCCTTTCTTCTTGCATCTTTAGCCTTTGAAAAATGAGCTCATCCTTTGGCAGTGTTTTGAAAGATGTGTTTTCCTTTGTATAGGAACCTCAGATCTATAGGCTTTCAACATAATCCTAAATTAATTTGATGCTTTGGGAAATTTTTATCCAAGGTGGCTAGAGATTAGGGGCCAGATCCTTAATCAGCGCAAATCAATGCAGCTCCACTGACTTCAAAGACAGAAACATTCCAAGTTCCGAATTCCATACCAACCTCTTTTTAAGAGATCAACAGTAACTGAAAATGTTACATTTTAAACTGCTCTACATTTGTGAGCATTTTGGCTAAATAACATACATGGTAATTCAATAAGAGGTAAATCATTACAAAAAGGAACAGAGACAAAATATACTTCAATGTTTTTATTGTGTTGCAATCTGTTTTAGGATACAGTATTTGACTTAACCAAATTGTAAATCATAAGGATTCTATATCTTATATATCATACTATTGTGTTTGTTATGTGTATTATTAGTAAGTAATCAAATAAACTTTATATAAAAATTAAAAAGAAAGAAAATGTTACCACCAAATAAGGAACCAACTACTCCGACGCAACTAAAATCCTGGAAGATATGAGATTCACAATGCCTTTGCCTGTTGTGGGAGACAGAGGTTGCTTAATTTCTTTGTGGTGTTTTGGAGGCTCAGTAAAAATATCACTGTCCATGTTTCCATTTTAATATACAGACCAAGAAGCTACAGGGGATAAGGAGAATCCGCTAAAAATCTTCATGAGCTTCTCTTCTTACAGATGCCAAAAATCTATGTTGCAGTCATGCTAAATTAGGCTTTAGCACAAATGCTCTTGGCCATTCAGAGAACTCATGTTCTCTACAAATGAGTAAAGAAATTTTTGGAAAGCAATTCTAGTCTACAAAGTACAAAACAATAATTTACATCCTCCCACAAAAGTGTGAGAAACCATGCAAATATGCAATCTAAAAAACAGGTATATCAGTCTCTCTTTCATCTCTTGCATCAGAGCATGGTTCCACCAAAGAGGAATGTATAAAAGAATGAAAACTGTAAATACATACATTCATTCTTAATATATTATTCAACTTGAATGCACGGCTGCTATGTGTCATTTATGCTAGTAGATGTCAGAGAGCTAGAAAACAAGTTCTAAAGAAATCAAGTTTGTGGGACTCTCATCTGTTTATTAAAGTTTGAAAAACATAAAGTCACCATCTGTGTGTTGTTCCTGCATGAAGATTCCTTGCTACAGACCTCTACTAAAAGTCATGATATATTTCCAAAGATATCCATAAAAGAGACTTTATATGACTTAACAGGCTGTATGTAGTGATACTCTCCAAGATAAGATGATTGGCATATGTGATACTTCAAGGAACATGTGTATATTCCTCTGGGTGCTTTTCTTCCAGTCTAAAAATCTCCAAAGATGGTGAGGAAACCACCAATACAGACCAGATTGAAATCTAGCAAATAACTCTACAAGATAACAGTTCAAAGTGTGTCATGCTCACAGAAGGAAGTGCTAGTTGTAGCAGGTTCCACTCTTCAATACAAATAGGTTTGAATAAGAAGTATTTCATTCACAGTGATCTCATTCTAGACACATATTCATTAATAAGTACGGCTATTAAGCAAAGCCACTGCCATAACTTGGATTCATGGGTAGCATAACTTGAACGAACTCTTCCAAATCAAGGGAAGGCAGATTAGGCCCATGGAAGGAACTAGTGCAATAATAACTGAAAAGAAGCAAACGTTAAAGAATAATTACTATGATTTTAAAGCATGTCAGTTACTATTCTAGCAATCCAAGAGAGATATTGTGCTTGAAGAAGATCGTGATTTCTCCTGCAATTGAGTGTTCAGCACTGAACAGAACTCTTGCTAACCATTCTTGCTAACCATTTCTTTAATTAGTATGAGATCATGCTTCATAGTCAGTCCAACGTGGGTCATAGGAGAGAGGCTTTCAAACATTTTACTTCCAGAGAACCCTTTTCTTATGGACATGTCTGCCACGGATTGCAGAAGATTCCAAGGGCAAGTTCTAGTGTGTATAGTCAGCTAACTGGGGTGCAAGCTAGAACTATTGGGCTTTATAGTTTCCCTATGAGAAATAGAGTGCACTCAGGCTTGCCCAGTGTTCTCCTTGCCAGCACATATTGCTAAAGGAGATCAAGCTGTCTTTTAAGGAAGTTTGATGGAGGAATTTCTGGTATGTTTCCTTGAAACAAAGTTTGGAAAAAAAGCTCTCTCTGATTGTTGAGCATTTTCTAGCATGGATCACTAGTATTTCTGTAGACAAAAGAATTTCTGTCTGCCAAGCACAATTTTCTCACTTCCCTCTCCCACTCTAAAATGCCCCCCCTCCTAAATGCTGCAGCATGAAGTTGTGTCCCACAGGCAGCAATCCTTCCGTCTGTGTAAATGCTCCAGTGGGCTTAGCCCAGATTGGGCTAGCAATATTGTCCCACCAGTCAGTGCTAATATTGGTGGGTTCAGAATTTGTGGTTAGTGCAATAATTATACAACAAAGTTAAGCACTTTTTAATTTCATATGTGAGACTGAGAGGAAGGATGCTTATTCTCTGGTAAAGGAGATGCATTTATCAGAGGTGAAACTGCAACAGCTGCACTATCCCTTGCTGGGGCCATCCAGTCAATCCAGTCATGGATATCTCCCCAAAACTCGTAAGAATATGAGGTTGGGGATGGGATGGGGAGGAACTTGGCAGGATTTGCTTTTATTTATTTATTTATTTATTTTATTTAAACAAAAGGGGGTACAGAAAGAAAGGGGGTAAGAAAGGGAGGAAAGTTAAGACGAATATATGACTATGTGCTACAAAGGTTACTAAAATACAGAGTTCAAAAACCAAAACTTTTACCAATATTAAAAAAGAGAGTAATAAAATTATTAATTATTAAGCTAACTAATATATATTTTCCCATCTGTACTACACAAGCAACATTGAAGCCTGTTCCTGCATATTTAATATTAATAATAATTTAAAAGACCTTGTTATTTCATTATTACTCCACGCTATCTTTTTCCTTTTTAACAATAACAATTATTGGCAAAATTATTTGCTTTTATAATGTGAAAATGGAATATCTGTTCTTCCTTGTGTGACTCACTCGTGAATTAAAAGGGGGAGAAAAACACCACATGTAATGAAAGAGGGAAGTAGCTGATCAGCAGCAGAGTCTTTGCGCACTGTTACTCTTATTCTGGATTGCAGTTGCTTTTCAGTCCCATACGTAACAAAAGATTGGCAACATTGACTAGACTGGATCACAACAGTTTCTAGTCCACTGAAAGACAAGCTCAAGGGAACCCTCTCCAAATTTCTTGGATACTGGGGCATTGCTGAGCACACAAGCATGCTTTCTTTCTTTCTTTTTTAGAAAATGATTACTTAAGCAGCCATGAGGACAAGTGTCTGTGCTTTCACATTTAAAATAATTTTGTTTGTAATCTGAAAAGAGTTCCAAAACTACTCTGAGAACATGCATGGAGGAGAGTATGTTACTGGAAAGGAGCTCTTCAGTCCTGGGTGCCCTTGATGGCCACTCATGATATGCTGCAGCTGCAGTGGTCATTCTGGGGATCTGTTTTCATGGTACAGATGCAAAACCAGTTTGGCCAGATATCAAGAGCAAACTTGAAATTTGGATGGCATGACCTGTACGTTATAGTGTGGGTTTGCTGAATTATTACAAAGCAGGTAGACATGAAAAATTCAGCATTACGGGGGAAAATGGGAGTGCCAAACTTTTCCAGTGCTCCCCACCCATCCACCCAAATTTTTCCTCTAGCATTAGGAGGAGAAAAACAGTTGGTAGTTTCAAGAGGGGGCAAGAATGGAAGGAGTTCTATACCAACACCCACGTTCTTCTCTCTCACACACTAGGAATCTGGCAGCATCTAGATTCTAACAAACAGATATTCTGCAACCACATCTCCTTGATCCCCTCCCCACCCCCAATCAACACCTAGAAAAGCTAGTTTGTCTATCCCTCGAAAGCTAATAAGCAGGATCCAGGAGCCATTCCATGAACAGAGGGCAATTCTGATCATGCAAGATGGGTCTCCAACTTCCACAGATTCTATCCACTAGCAGCATCCTTCATGTCACATCCTAGTGTTCTGGAAAGAAAACCAACCTTGGGGCTGCAAAGGAAATAAAGGAGAGAAACTATGTTCTAGAAGTGGAGATTTGTTATGATTTCCCTTGTCTCTTTTGCTAGCTCTGACATTAAACAAGGTCTTGGGACCTGGTTTATAAAATGCTATGTGCTAGGGGCCATATTGTCTCTGACAGCCACTTCAGATGTTCTTATGCATTTGAAAAGGCATGTATTATTTTGGCATTCCACATATCAACCTGTTTAAGATGTCTAAAACACTGTGGTTTTAAAAAATGTTAAAACAAAAGACACAAGATACTTTTATTAGGTCCAACCAATACAGCTCAATATGATATAACAGACAAGCTTTTGAGCTGCTCTTCTTCAGGTTGCAGGTTAAAAACAAAAAAGAGAGAGAGAGTGGTATTATAGATTAACTCTCAACTTTAACAGAATTTTAACCACATTGGATGTGGTTTGCTGAAGCAAACTGATCTCCATATCAGAAGCTACTGTTTGCATCTACTCCTCCCTCCCCTCTCCACCTATATATCTGACCAGTTTCTTCTTGCCCTTCATGCATCTGACGAAGAGAACTGTGATTCTCGAAAGCTTATGCTACAATAAAGTTGGTTAGTCTTAAAGGTGCTACTGGACTCTTTTTGATTTTACTACAGACTAACACGACTAACTCCTCTGAGTCAGACGTGTCTGTCTACTGTAAGAAAGAAGCAGGATTTTGCTTTTTAGTTTTAATTCCCTGTATTTTTAGGCAGAAAGGCCATGACTTACCATCTTAGCAGGTGCCACTTCAACTCAGCACAGTTTTATGTTTTATTTTCTACAGTATGACTATATTACTCCTTTCTGTTTCAGTAAATGTATTTCTTCAGTTTAACCTGCTTTTTCTGGGAATTCATATGACTGGACTTTCTCAATAGAGAATGCTGGACCTGCTCAGCTTACTTTTTAATAATGGCCTTATGTGCTAACTTGATTGAATTAAGGGCATCTCAAGAACAGTAATACTTCATTAATATAATGTGGAGCACTAATCAGGAGCAGAACTTGATGCAGAAAAGAGGCTACTGTCAGGACAGTGTATGGGGTAACAGAATGCTTTCCAGTTGGCAAGGGTGTCAGACAAGGATGCATATTATCGCTCTACCTGTTCAACCTCTATGCAGAGTATATCATAAGGAAAGCTGGATTAGATCTAGAAGATAGTGGAGCGAAAATTGGTGAAAGGAACATTAACAATTTGAGATATATAGATGATACCACGTTACTGGCAGAAAATAGTGAAGACTTGAGATGACTACTGATGAAGGTTAAAGGAGAAAGCATCAAAGCAGGATTACAGCGGAACATCAGGAAGACAAAAGTAATGACTACCGAGGAATTACGTAATTTTAAAATTGGCAATGAGGAAATTGCATTGTTCAAGACTTTCTATTCCTTGGCTCAATCATCAACGAAAAGGGAGACTGCAATGAAGAAACCAGAAGAAAACTGAGACTTGGAAGAGCAGCTGTGAGGGAGCTAGAGAAGATCCTTAAAGATAAAAATGTCTCTCTGGGAACCAAGATCAAGATAATCCAAACAATGGTATTCCCCACTATTATTTATGGATGTGAAAGTTGGACAGTGAAGAAAGCTGACAGGAAGAAAATGGATTCATTTGAAATGTGGTGCTGGGGGAGAATTTTGCAGATACCATGGACAGCCCAAAAGACAAATAAGTGAGTACTAGATCAAATCAATCGTGAATCCTCCCTAGAAGCTAACATGACAAAACTAAGGCTATTGTACTTTGGTCACATCATAAGACAAAATTCTCTGGAAAAATCAATAATGCTAGGAAAAGTGGAAGGCAGCAGGAAAAGAGGAAGACCTAAAACAAGATGGCTCGACTAAATAAAAGAAGCCATGTCCTCCAGTTTGCACGATCTGAGCAAGTCTGTTAAAGATAGGACATTTTGGAGGTCTTTCTTTCATAGTGTTGCCATAGGTCGGAGACGACTTGACGGCACATAACACAACACACACAGCCTCAGATGACACGGGCACCTGAAGCAGTGCCTCTGACGATGACCAGAGTGATTGGAGAGGTTCATATGGGAGAAGGCAGTCCTTAAGGTATGCTGGCCCCAAGCCATATAGGACTTTAAAGGTCAATGCCTGCACCCTAAGTTGGGCTTGTAAGCAAATTGGGAGCCAGTGCAGATGGAACAAGACTGTGGTGATATGGTCCCTGCAACCACTTCAGGCAACATAGACAACATTTTTTTAAAAAAAATCTTGTTCCTTCTAAATTTTCTATATAATCTCCCACATAGAGAAAATTCCTCTGCCAGTGATCATCAAGAAGAACCCAACTCTAAACACTCTCCCTAAAATGAACGATTCTTTTTCTGTAGAGATAAACATCAGAAATGCAAGTCTAAGAGAGATGAATGCCCAACTTTCTGCATTCAGCTAAAATGGAGGGTTCATATGCTGAACAGAGCCATGTATACGTTCATATTAATTGTAAAAAGACTTGTTGCCCTAGGCACACACTGCTTGTTCAATCAAACTCGGTTCAAATGGCCATTATTTTGCATTGGCATCACTTCATCTCTTTTTCTGTGAATGAAAAGGGGGATGAAATGATGACATAATTATTTTTTTTAAAAATCCTCAGGCCCAGCTGCAGCATGGAAAAGCCTGAAGGGAAATGTAAGAGCACATGGTTCTTTGTTAAGGTTGCCTTGACTATAGAATATAGTAGATAAAACATTTAGCTTTGAGTGCTGGACATTTGGTCGTATGGACTGCCGAAAGCTCTTTTAAGGTGGCTCCCTACATCTGTTTGGCACTTGCATGGAGCAAAGATTCCACCTGATGGGACCTCCTCCCCTGCCTTCTTCCTGTAATTCTTATTTACTCCATTCTAATGCATTCACAGCACATAAGTGCAAACAAGATTTTGGCAGAAGTATAAATGCTTTATGTAGTATCTGTAACTTGAAATTTGGTGCATCTCTTTATGAAAGTGGTTTCAATTTAAATAGGCTATTTTAAGAAATAGATACTTTCATTTTTCATATGGTCTACCTCCTTCCTCTTCCCACTTCAGGCCCTTGCCTGGGCATGCCCCAGACAAGAGCCTATTCCTACCTGCTGTATGAACTGTACATATGTCATGTGTGGTTCATATCCATATATTATATACATATGCATCTTATATTGTATCACACTTGCAGTGGTGAAGCCTTGTTACAGGCAACTGAGCATGCCTGGCAGAGAGAGAGGCAGGGTAGAGGAAGAAAAAGAGAGATTGTCCCACAGGAAGGGCTGTGCGCCTTGGAGTTTACTAGCTGACTGCAAGCTTCTAATGTGTTTTTATTCTCTTTCATACATATATGCACACAGTAGAAAAAGTGAAGGGTTTGGAGGTGGGCAAACCAGATTCAAAATCCTGTTAGCTGTGGTGCCCTCACATAGGTGGATCGATGACAGTCAGTCAAGATGACTTAATTCACAGAGAGGTTGCAAGGATAAATGCAATAACCTCGATAAAGAGCATCACAGATTCCTATTCCATCAGATGCTGTTGGAGGATGAGATGGGAGTTTATACACATTTATTGCTCTGGTTTCATGAGTCAGTAGAGTCCTATGGGCAGGATGTGGTCCAAGATGACATATACCCCACATCCCAGCCAGTTGCATCAAGTGCAGTTAAAAGTACATTAGAAGGAAGATTGTCTTCTTGTTAGTATACAAGCACAATAATTAGCAGGTTAGGCTATGCAGCTAGAAGCAGGTTTGGTTTTTAACAGCTCCCACTAACTCTTATGGGCAAAGGATAGAAAGATGATCAGGCAGAGGGCAAAACCTGGCTCTCTCCAAAAAAAATGGGATCACCGAAGGCAAAATGCAGGTTTAAACTCCCCAGCATCACCTTTACCTTCTCCCCTTTGTGTGTTACTCACTGTTAAAAGGGAACGTGCTGCACTTTGGGAACACCACTGGGGAGGCAGCAACACACTGTCTTTTTAGAACAGAGAGATTCCTAATAATTATTTGTTATTTGTCTCATTTCTGCTCCAACCTCCTTCAAAGAGTTCACAACAGCATCTATGAGGCCATCTTCTTTTATCTTCACAACTATCATGCAAGGTAAATTAGGGTGGGAGAGAGTAATTGGCCCAAGGTCACCTGATAGGCAATGACTAGGCCATGTTGGTTCAGATACAGCACTGTGTCCACTTACTACACCATACTGCACATCTTTTACCATTGTAATACCAACTGGCAGATTTCTGGCCATGCAGAGAAGATCCACATTCCTGAATGCATACAAGGACTTGCACAGAGCTACTAAACCAAACAGAAAAGCCGGCCTTAAAAATGGTATTTTGGAATCTCTGAGGGGAGAGATTTCATGCTTGAGTGACTCAAGAAGAAGAGAGCAAAGTGGATTAAGAGTTGCTCTGGTGTTCCTATAATGCTATATGCCAGCTGTAATTCAATAGTCAATGCATATGCTTTTCTTCCTGTACCTGGCCATTAATGCCTACTTTCACCACTGTTTCAGAGGAGTACATTTTGCACTCCAGGAGAAATAAAAATGGGACTTTACACTTTTCTCCTGCAGAAGTATCATGTTTGGGCTATGAAAGACATTTCTGAAATGAATGTGTACCTGATCCTCCCCCCCCTGGAGAAAATAGCAGCTTTTGAAATACATTATAGAAATACCATTGCTTTGATCCAAATCACACTAATCCCCTCCCTCAGTTGCTTTAAAGTACAAAACAAATCAGGAAATTCAGCCACAGATTTCAGCATCCCAGCAATTTTAGCCTGAGTCGCTCAGGGTGGGGCTGAGTTGCCTTCAGGAGTTCCTTTTGTGTTTTAGGGACACCATTGTAGCATGATGTTATCTGAGGTCAGGGAATGGAGAGCTGCTGATCTCAATGCAAGAATTATCCCTTAGGATACCATGATCTCTTCCCAGAGAGAAGACAAACATACATATACTAGGTGTGGTGGCAGTGGTTTGAATACACATTCTCTGCCCTAGAAGCAGATACCTGCAAATGTAATGTACATACTTTAAAACTATTTCCACCACACTCCTAAATTATTCGTCTTCACCTCCAGGAAGATTCCTATCTATGGCACTGAGTCAGCTCAGAAGTATCATATTTAGCTACTACTATCTCCTGCTACAATCACGACACAAGTTGGACAGTTTGGCTATTGCACACTGACTAGAAACTGTTCCACCCAGAAACAAACTGCTAGTGCTAGTTCAGGAGCTCTGTTCTCTGAAAAGTCTTCCTGGCCCACGGACCACCCACTGGATAAAGAATACCAAACTGCCAAGTCAGCCAGATGCCTTGCATGCAAGTTTGATTACTCCAGCATGACACAGATTGAATTAGCGGGGAAACCAATGGTTGAGATTTGCAGTTCATTTTGGAAAGGTGTCAACTGACCTGCTTGGTCCTGAAGGCGCAGGATATTCATATGTGGAGCATGAAAATCACTTTCCTAAAGCAAATATGGTTGAATGGATGAAGTAATTCTGGGAAAGTTTGGCTCAAGTTTCACCTCTGGAATGATAGGCAAATCCCTCAGCCTCAGCTACCCACTTATAAAGAACAAGACTACTAACCTATCCCCCAGGGTTCATGCAACTGTGAAAACAATAAAGCCTGTTAAGCACCCTATACATTTTTAAAGCATCATAATTACACAATTTACCAATAATAACAAAACTTCCAAAAGATCGGCTAACAGCAGAATGAATAATCCTGTCCGTTACTTAGGGAGTCAAATCCAACTCCAGAATGAGGTATGTTTGGTCTGATTATTTGAGAAAGGAAACTTGATAAATTTTTCCCAGAATACTGAACTCACCTGTGCCCTTAACAGAAATCACCTGATGCTACATTCCTCTCCTTTTTAAACACTGCAGAGAAACCTTCCAGTCTTTTATAATGGGAGGTCTCAAACAGAATGTGAAGTCATCTAAAGGAAAAACATACATACAGAATGAAAGGACCTTACAGTTGTCACCATTTGTGGGCAATAGTAGCAGCTACAAGACAAATCAGAAGATGAGCCAGAGATGGAGGAAAACAGTGCTAATATACAAGATCTCTGGGGTGAGACACAACCAATTAAAAGAAGCACAGCATACAACCAGGCAAGGTCTGGCTTAGACACTGATATCTAAAGCAGGAAATCTAAATGGTGCCCACATCTGCAGTGCATAAAGTGATCATAAATGAAATGGAAGGGGGAATAGCAAGAGTTCAGGCATTGCACACAGAATCCCTGGGAAACAATTTTCCTGACTAAAACCCAGGACAATAGACAATAGTGAACTAGATGCATCAGTGGCCTGATTATCTGGTAAACAATATTTGGATGGCACTTTTAAAATCTGTTGTCCAAGGAAGCAGTTTTGCTGCATAATAGTAGGGTCAGGGTGCATACATGGGGTCAGAGCCTGTTGGGCTGGGTGCTGATGCTATGTTTTCTTCTGCTCATGCTGCCTTACTTCCATGTGAGAACTGAAGAAATAAATGAAAACTCAGTGACATTCCCATAACTATCAGAAACATCTGCTACTCTTTCAACAAGCCCAAATGTCTACATGCATTTTGATATCTATGAATTGTTAATGTCATTAATGAATCATTAATTTTAAACACCCAGCCAGTGGGGAAAGCTGAAGATGGGGCCGTTGTCCAGCAACCATCATTAAATTCTGAACCACCGAAAGAACAGCACCCACCACCTTCACTGAAGAATAATATTGATACTGAAAAATCCACTCTAAATCAGGAGAAACTGAAAGGGGGTGGGGGGAACCAGCTGCCATTCGTTTGTTTTAACAAGATTTCCCTATTTTAACCAGAAGCTTTAAATGGAAGTTGTCATGTCACAACTTAGCCTTTCCTCCCGCTCCTTAAAACATGTTTCGTGAAACAAATCAGTGCTCCAGTTGGGGCATCGCAACCGCCCTGGCTGCGGTGCTTGAGGATGCACAATGGCGCGTTCCTGCCCTCCACTGAGGAAGGGGCAGGTTCGGAATCGGAAAAGGTGAAGGGCAGGGCAGGGCAGGGCAGGGTCGGGAGAAGTGACGGGGCGGGGCCGGGGGCAGCCACACGCACCCCGGAGGTGCGTGGTCCTCCCCACTTTCGCCCTCTTCGCGCAAGGCCCCTCGCAAGACAAAGAGAAGCGGGAGGCCCGTCCCGCGCAACCGGGCGCCTTCCTGCAAGGGCGCCGGCCGCCCTACTGGAAAAGGCAACTCGGCGGGGACACCTTAAAACCGGCGGCTCCGGCTCGCCTCAGCCTGCGCCCGGCCTCCTCCGACGCTCGGAAGCAGCTGACTCGCTGGGCGGCTGCCAAAGCCGCTAACTGCCTGGATCGCTGAGAGGCAACGTGCAGAATGACATGTAAACCTCCGCCGCCCTATGCTAATAGCAGGGGAGGGGCCGCCTCTCCTCTCGCGGGGGAGGGGGGGGGCGCCGCGTGCGCTTCATTCATAAAAATTGGGCGGCCACTGCCACCTAGTTTAGAGGCGGCGAAGTGGTCGCGCGAGGCCGCGGCGCTCGGACGGGGTCCGATCGCCACGCAGCAGGGGGAAGGCGCGGCTGGGCCCCGGTGAACGGCTGCAAAAGGCAGGCAGCCTGTCGGGACCGGGCAGTTTCATTGCAGCTTTTACGGGGGCTACAAAGCCCTTGAAGAAGAGGGCGCCTCGCATCGCTGGACACGCTCAGAGGGCCGCGTCCTCGCGTTTCGCTCCCGGAAGGAACGTTGCCAAGATGCCATATGTAAACTATGGAGTCACACGTTACACACGGGAAATGTGTGCCTGCCAACACGTGATGGACAGTGAAAGGCAGTCCCTGCTCTCTGGCTCACGTACGATACATGCACCTTAAAAATTATATTTTAGTTGCACGTGCTTCACCTTTAAAATATAAAGTGCAAAGCAGTGCTTAAGACTAGAGCTTTTGCTTGGACCAGTGTCCAGGAGAGCACCCCTTGAAGACGAGACATGTTTGAAGACTCAAAAACCATCCCCTGCTTTTCATCTTACTCTGTCCTATTATGTATTTTAAAAATACCCAATCACACTTGTCTTGAGTTCGGCTGTCCCCAGTGGCACATCCGCTGACAAGTGGTGCACTTTATAGATGTTCCTCAGGCAGACTTGTGTCTGAGCACCTGTGCATTCGGGAACAGAGGCGCACGTGCACGTAAACCAATAGGTACAATTTTTTCAGATGTGGCATCTGGCATTCGCAGCTGGAGGTGATAATAACCCAGAGTCCTGAGAAAAGATGACTCTCCTGCTCCCCCTCCCAATTTCCTTTCCCCAGAGCAACACTTCTCCTGCACTCTCCCTCCTTCCATGCCCTTCCCTCCTCCTCTCCATCCTTTCCCTTTCAATGTGCCCCTTTCTGGCAAACAGCCAGGTCTTTTTCTACCCTTACGGATGTTCTTTTTTTCCCCACCACTCCTATGCAAACTTCTCAGACTTTCTCCCCCTCCCTTCTCCAGCTTCCTTTTCTCAGTTCCTTTTTTCTTTTTTTCCTCTGACAAGTTCTTGTGATTCTTACACTGAAGAAACTCTGGCCTCACCAAAGTATATAAACAATCCCATAAGGAATTATATGCACCTGAAGACGTTTGGCATAAGAATGGGTCTTTTGATTCTGGATCCTGCTCAAGCAAAATGCCATATCTTATCAGGGGTGTTTTTCTGTTCTGGATGTTAGCAATTGCCAGTGGAATGACATGCTTCTTTTATTGATTTATTTATTTAATTCAATTTATATTCCGCCCTCCCCGCATCAGCAGGCTCATAGCCAAGCTACAAGTGACGCCTTACACAGGTTGGATACTTGTCAGCTTACCTCAAGTTTTGGTGGGAAATGTAGGCGTCCTGGTTTTACAGCTTGGCTCTCCATTACAGCTGCAAGACAAGGATGCCTACATTTCCCATCAAAGCTTGAGGGAAGCTGACAAGTGTCCAACCTGTGTCAGGCGTCACTTGTAGCTTGGCTCTCAGGGCGGATTACAATCGGTATAGTAATTTAAAATACATATAACTTTAAAACCAATAAAACCACATAAATATTTAAAACACAGCAGTTATGCATCTTTTTTTCTTCTTCAGACAACCCATTTTCCCTCTGAAGGTGAATAATACCTTTCCCTTTTCACATTTGTACATCTGCTAAGTCACTAGTCACACACACACACCAATATTACAAGTGAAGGAAAAGAATTGGTGACTGGGCCCATGGATAGCAAGTGAACTGGGTTGGAATGTGGATCCCACCTCAAAGATCTTGTGGATGCCTGAGAAGGATTTCCTTTTTTTCTTTTTGCGGTCAGGAGGCATTCAGAGGTGGTTTGCCATTGCATGCCTCTGTGTAGCATCCCTGGACTTGCTTGGTGGTTTCCTATCCAAGAAATAATAGGGCCAACCCTGCTTAGCTTTTGAGAGCTGACAACATCAGGTTAGCCTGAGTCCTCCAGGCCAGCAATCTAAAAGCCCCTATTTCTGCAGCAAATTACCTCGCTTATATGCGGACAGGACCCTTACTATGCCCTGTCCAGTTCCGTAAGGGATAGTCGGTAAATAATGACAAATATGAGACAGCCACTTCATTTCCTTCTGAGCAGCCCAGAAGGTAACAAACATGCAAGTCTGTGTTTTCTTGCTCTCTAGAATCCTGTTTTCAAGGGGATGAAGAATCTCTTACAGGAAGAAAGAGATAAATTTAGGTGCCATCCCTTTCTTCTGACAGGTGAGTAATCCCCAAAGCCTCAGGGTATAGCTCTCTTAATTCTCTCAGCACTCCCTGTAAACACTTCCAGATCCCCATTCTTTCTCTTCAGAATTTCTCACACAAACACTGAGGGTGGTGTAAAGGAAAGCATTGGCAGGGGTTCCGGCCTCACCTATTTAGAGCAGAGATGGAACCCTGCAAATGAGTCACCTTGAGCAAGCGAGTGGCTTCCTCTGTGCCTCAGTTTCCTCCTCCTGCAAAAGAAACCACCAGCAACGGAGCCTGATAGCCAAACTATGCCTGTGTGGAAACTGTTGGCACACACACAAACACAGATGAACAGCCTCCAGTGCAGGTGCATGATCTGCCAGTTTGTTAATCTGAATGGAACACACTGTCTGTCTCAGCATCTCGGCTGAGAAATAGAAACAAACCCTTCTGTGAGTGCAGCGTGTGCGGAATGAGCTGGCAGGAAACAGAATAGCTGGAGGATAGACAGCATCTTGGTACGTGAGGCAGAGCACGCAGTGCTGCACCTGATCGAGAGACAGCTCACTTCAGCATCACAAAGGGAAACGTGATTGGCTGAGGCATCTTCCTTTGCCAGCCAGCCAGCTTATCAGGGCAAGAGAGGCCCCGGCGCAAAAATGGAGTTTCCCACACCTAGAGCTGGAGACAAAGAGATGAAAAGGAGGGGGGGCTGCTTGTATAAACTGGCTTCTGTAGAATAGCTGTAGGCTGACAATACCACAGGACCTCCGCTCCCCATTTCTCCAACCCATCATGCTCTCATCCTGACTCAAATTGCCCTGTGCAGAAAGTGGCTTTAGTTCAGAGCCCGCCTGATGTGTCCTCCTTTGCCTAACTTGGATTCATGAGAAGAAGGCCATAACGACCCATGAAGCTGCTTTATACTGAATCAGCCCCCTTGGTCTATCAGAGCCAGGACTGGCTCTTCATACTGGCAGTGGCTTTCCAGACAGAGGTCCTTCACATCCCCTGCTACCCAATTCATTTTAAACTGCAGATGACAGGGGCTGAAAGAGATCAAGGAGCACATTCTGTCGCTTGCAGGCAACTACATTGTTCTTCCCCATGACGGGGGGGGGGGGGATTTTTTTCCCATGGGCAACCTGATTGCTGGCTGCAGGAAGCTACCATTGCAACTAGGGTTGCCAACTCCAACTTGGAAAATTCCTGGACATTTGGGAGCAGTGCCCAGTCCACCTTCTGAAGCGTATATTTCCTGCAGGGGAACTGATCTCTATATTCTGAAGAATAGTTGAAATTCCAGGTGAACTCCAAACCCCACCATAAGGTTGGTAACTTTACTTACCCAAGAGCCTATTCTCTTCTACTGTCTTTGAGACCTCTTCTTGAGATAATAGCCAGGTGTAGCTGAGACATGCTGGTTTTGTTCCCCTCCTGAAGTTTCTACTGCTCTGAAATTTCATGATTGGCATTTTGAGATATTGTTCTTGGCTGTAGAGTTCTTGAGGCTTAGTATAACTCATTCAACTGAGAGCAATCCACAGATACAGGAAAATTAATTCATGTTTTAAGCGTTTGAAATTTGACATAATTGCTCAAAATGACCAGGGCTTTCTTTCATCTTACAATTCCTCCTAATGACCCCCACAACCTAAGCACCCCACATCTTCCTACCAGTCCTATCCTATGCAGAATTAGTTGGCATCCAAGCCTGCAGAAACCACAGGAATTGGTGCCTCAAACTGGTCTTTTGTTCTGGGAAATCCAGGTACAGAAAGTACCATGTGGAATTACTCTTATGCCTTCGAAGGAGCTAAAAAGGACCATCTTGTTTTAAAAACCCTTTTCAAATTCCATGACCTTTGGAATATACTATATTGTGTTTTCAGACAATTTCACTGGGCCCCACACCATCTCAGAGAGAGTTGGCGCTGAGGAACTAGTGCATGCTGGGAATTCCAGAGAACCCTTTGTCAATACTCAACAACAACTAACTGGTCTAAAAGAAAAAAGAAAAAGGCACTACAGCTCCCAGCATAGAACAGTCTCAGAGAGATCATAGACTTGTGCCGCTTCTTCCCTGCAGGTATGATATATTGTTGTGAAAGTGTACTAACTGCTTACAACACATTAAATACAGCAGGCAGAATCAGGACACTGGGAAGAAAATTAGAAACAAGGCTACTACAGAAGAAGAGGCTTCCCAAGGCTGATCCTATGGAGGAACTTCTTCAAATTCTCTGTTGACCTCTCTTTCTTCTTTGGTGAGATTCTCCTTTTCCACTCACCTTTGCTCAATCATATGGCTTAGTCTTCCCCATTGAATGCAACATTGTTCAGAAACTCAACACCATGGTGACACCTAGTGGTTATTTTTAGTTCTGCAGTTCTGCCATTTGAACATGGCTACCTTCTGATATTCTGTGGAATTTACTGATTTACTATATTTCTAGCTCACCTTTCGGACCAAGTCAAAAGATAATTACCCAGTGTAAATTGGCGCAATCAATAGGAGAATAATCTTTTCCCCATCCAGACACACACAAACCATACAACTTTGTGGAGACCTGGAGGCCTATTTTAGACGCCTAAGACTGAAAGAATTCTTCAACTACTCTGCTGAACAAAATGATGAACAAAGCACTGAACAGACACCATCACAGCAGCAATCACCCTCCCAACCCAGCAATACGCAATCATCGTTACAAAACTCCAGAAAAAAGAATTCCACATGGACACCCCCTGAGGGCCAGAACTCCTCATTGGACTTTTACATTGAATGCTTCCGTTGACGTACCCAGGCTGAGATAATTGACAAACAACAACACCTAAAGCAGAACCTCAGCCGTGTAGAAAGAGAGGCCATAAACAGCCTCCAAAATAATTCTGGCATCGTAATCAAGGAAGCTGATAAAGGCGGAGCAGTTGTCATCATGGACAAACAAAACTACATACAAGAAGCAGAAAGACAACTCTCCAACACAACATTCTATAAAATACTACCTTCTGACCCTACGGAGCAATACAAAAGAGAACTCGATAAAATATTAAAGACTCTCCCCGTGGACATACAAGAATGCATCCATACGGACACACCCCAGGAACCACGACCAGGAAGATTCTACCTACTACCCAAAATCCATAAACCAGATAACCCGGGACGCCCCATTGTTTCAGGAATAGGCACTATCACAGTAGGAGTCTCAGGATACATGGACTCTATCCTCAGGCCCTATGCCACCAGCACACCCAGCTATTTACGGGACACCACTGACTTCCTCAGGAAAATACAGTCCATTGACAACCTATCCGATGACACCATCCTAGCAACCATGGATGTGGAGGCTTTATACACCAATATCCCACATGCAGATGGACTGCAAGCCATAAGGAATATTATCCCGGACAAAACCACAGCACACCTCGCCACTGAACTTTGTCACTTCGTACTCACTCACAATTACTTTGAATTTGGTGACAGCTTATATCTACATGTTAATGGCACAGCCATGGGCACATGCATGGCACCACAATATGCTAACATATTCATGGCGGACTTGGAGCAACGCTTCCTCAGCTTCCATCCACTGGAACCACTACTATACTTAAGATTCCTGGATGACATCTTCATCATTTGGACCCATGGGAAGGAAGCCCTTGAGAGATTTCATCAGGACTTCAACAACTTTCACCCTACTATCAACCTGAGCCTGGACCACTCTACACAACAGGTACACTTCCTGGACACCACTGTACAACTACATAATGGACGGATAAATACCACCTTATACCGGAAACCCACAGACCGATACTCATATCTACATGCCTCCAGCTACCACCCTAAACATACCACTCGGTCAATTGTCTACAGCCAAGCCTTACGTTACAACCGTATCTGCTCCAATGCTCTTGATCGGGACTCCCACTTAAGAGATTTACAACAAGCATTTTTGGGGCTACAGTACCAACCAAATGAAGTGAGGAAACAAATCAACAAGGCCAGACTAGTACCCAGAAACAGCCTGCTCCAGGACAAACCTAAAGGAACTAACAACAGAACACCACTGGTTGTCACCTATAGTTCCCAGCTCAAACCCATCCAACGTATCATCAGTGAGCTACAACCCATCCTGGAAAATGATACCTCTCTCTCAGAAGCCCTGGGTGGAAGACCTCTCCTTGCCTACAGACAGCCCCCCAACCTTAAACGACTTCTCACTTACAATCATGAATCGGCTAGCAGAGTCACCAGCACAGGTACCAGGCCCTGCAACAGACCCAGATGCCAGCTCTGCCCCTATATCTACCCAGGGAATACAATTACAGGACCCAATGGCATCAACTACACTGTCTCTGGCTCTTACAGCTGCTCATCCTCCAATCTGATATATGCCCTCATGTGCCAACAATGTCCATCTGCTCTGTACATTGGACAAACCAGCCAACCTCTACGCAAAAGAATAGATGGACACAAATCTGACATTAGCAATGGCAATGTCCAGAAACCAGTGGGAGAACACTTCAATCTACCAGGACATTCCATCAAAGACTTAAAGGTCACTGTAGTTCAACAGAAACCTTTCAAAAACAACATCCAACGGGAAGCTGCTGAATTGGAATTCATATGTAAATTTGACTCTGTCAAGCTGGGACTGAATAGGGACTATGAATGGTTATCTCATTATCAGAGGTAACTGATTTCCTCAACAGAAGCAAACTGATCTCCATATCAGAAGGAGCTGTTTGCATCTCCATATCAGAAGGAGCTGTTTGCATCTACTCCGCCCTCCCCTCTCCTCCTCTATATCTGACCGGTTTCTTTTTGCCCTCCATGCATCTGATGAAGAGAACTGTGATTCTCGAAAGCTTATGCTACAATAAAATTGGTTAGTCTTAAAGGTGCTACTGGACTCTTTTTGATTTTGCTACTACAGACTAACACTGCTAACTCCTCTGGATCAATAGGAGAAGACATCCAATACGCCATGTACTATAGGATTGTAGAAATCTGAAACAAGCATAGAGAATTCCCTTTGCACTTTAATCCAAAGATGTAAGGGTATGTTTAAACAGCCCCCACCTGTAACACTGATGGAAGGGAATAGATTTAAAATATTGAACAATTCAGAATACATAATTGGTGTAGTCATAAGAAGAGTTCTTGTCTGCTCTGACTGGCAGTGGGTCTCCAGCAACTCAGGCAGAGGACTTCCATGTCACCTATTACTTGGTCTTTTAACTAGAGGTACTGGGGACTGAACCTGGGACCTTCTGCATACGAAGCTGATCTCACCCACCCACACCCATACTCTGATTTTTTTCAGCAAGTGCGGCTGTTGCAGGAGAATCACAGGTCCCCAGCATGTGAACTACTAAGTCAAGTAGCTGGGAATATGATCTTCTTCCAGCAGATCAAACTGCAGTCCAAAGCACTGGGTGGAAAGTGGAATGGTTGTGGCTAGGCACTGTGCCCTGCATGAAAGGCTGTGCAAGAGGCCTCTATTTAGAACAAAAGAACAAGGAGGAAGAAAGGCCTGCCTAATTTAAGCCTCATGATTCTCCTTGTATCTCTCTGCTAGCAATGTCTTGTCCATGCAAGAACACGAAGCTCTGGTTCTTCAAAATCAAAGCAGCATATTCAATTCGATGAGGCAGACACTAAAGAATGGAGCAGAGCTGTTGAACTTGAAGACTTGGGCACCAATAACTAGTTGTGGAAATCAGCACTGTCCTGCTCTATCTTGTCAAGGGCCTTCTGTCATCTCTATTCTCAGCCATGTTCACAATGGAAATCAGCTGACCTACCATCCCTTTTCCCTTAAAAGGTTTGCTAAGTCAGGAGTGACCATGTCTTTTCTGTTCTAGTGGGCGAATGATGGGACTAAATCTGTCTCCAGACATTCATCCTTCCAGTAGATCTTACCTTTCACTGCCAGAGTTGGTGAGACTTCATTTCTTCCTCCCGATGGCAGGTATTAATCCAAAAGAGGCCTTGCCTCCTCGAGTGGAGGTCTAACAGCACACTCACAGACCTCGGATTGCTTCTACCAAGGTTTCTTTTCTGGCCCTGTGGGGCACTTCTGTCATTGGGTTATCACCAAGACTGGACTTGCCTAGGTAACGGATTAAGGTCCACTGCAGGAATCAAACAATCCCCTCCTCTCCCTTCTGTGGCACCCAGTCAGCTCAGGGCTGGGCACACTGTTTGGTGAAACATTCTGAACAGTGTTATTTTTTGTTTGTAAACGTGGGCGCTACCCCCCATTATCTCCATTGCCCACCCCTCCAGTGGGACTAGCACCCAAAACTCCTTCTTGCAAGGCCCAGTTGCTTGTAGACCATGCTTCTCTACCCACCCACTTCCTAATGTTATGAATCTGGAAAGGAGATGGAACAGATCAAACCCTAACAACTATTAGGATTTCAGCACATCAAAGCTAACATGGAGGGGGTGGGCCCAATTCAAAGCATCTGGCTGGCTGCCTTGCCAGTCATGTGCCCAGGGGTGGGGTAATAACAGTTTTAATAAAGCAATGTGCATGTGTCCAGGCCATTACTGCAGGGGCTTTTGGGGTGTGGCTCAGCAAGTCTGGAAAAGATAGAATTCCACTTTCATGTTAACTGATGCCACATTCGCTTATACACGCACATCAGAGCTGATGCAGTACATGCAAGGGCTGCCATGAGCGAATATGTGAGGCCACCACGTAAGGGCAGCCCATAGCAGAGTCAATCAGAGGGGAGTGTGGGCAGGCCATTTGGCCTGAGTCTCAAATTTAGAAACTTGTTAATTTTTTTGGCATTCGATAAAGTTCCACAACTTATTTTTACACACATCATCTGTCCTCAATTTTAATCATGTCTGGGACCGCAAAACCTGGAAGTGGTGCAGGCCTCTTTGGATCTCTGAATGGATCTAGCCCATGGCTCAGAGTACGTACAAGGCATTTACATGAAAACAGTCTCACTGTGAGCTCAAATGCAGCCCAAAGAAGGGCTAGGCAAAGAACACAGAAGGGCGATATTGAGGTGAGGAGGGGGAATCAGACAGAGAGGAGGAAAGTTCAAATGTTTGCTGTAGGATGCAGAACCAAGCCAGATTTTGGCAGCAGGGCACTGGACTAATGGATGAACTAAACATTATGAGAAACACGCCAAGAACAGCAGCCCCTGTCAAGCTCCACTACATCATGTGTAGCACAGCTTGGCCCATGTCCTGCTACGATTACACTCTGCATTTTCCCCGACAGCAGCATCCAATACAGTGGAGAGCGCAGGGAAACAGAGAAACATTAGGCACAAGATAAAGTGTACAACTTGGTTAGAGAGGGGAAAACAACACCCAGCTGCCATTTTAAGTGACAGACTTAGGTCTCTTCTAACATTTAGTCGAAAGGGGTTGAGGAAGCAGACAAATCCTATCAGACAGAAGTTTCTACATTGTTGCCACCCACAGTCTAGCAACCCTATCTTGTCAGAAGCCAGTCCCTCATCATAGGACCCATCTGGAAAATTAGGTATATGAGGCTAATTATATTGATGTCATAAAATTGGAAAATTTCGTCCATGTTGAGGGCAGATACCATAGCATGCTTTGAAGTGTATGGACCATAAACATTCCACTAAACTTACACTGAGATATAACTGATTACAAAAAAAGGGTCTGCAGCTTAGTAAGGAAACGTGCTTCACGTGGAAGAAGTCTCAGATTCAGTCTCTGGCATCTCTGATTGCAGGCTTTGAGAAAAACCATACTCTTGTTAGTTCGGGAAAAAAGACAGCTAAAGGGGGCTTACAAAATTATGCCTAGGGTGGAGAATGCAGGCAGGGAGAACTTTTGCTCCCTTTCCCATAATATCAGAGCTCTGGGACACTTAAAGAAGTTGAAGGACAATAAGTACAGGCCAGACCAAAGAAAATACTTCTTTACTCAACATTACATTGTGGAAATCACTGCCAGTGGAGGTCGTGATGGCCACAGGCCCAGATGGCTTTAAAAGGGGATTTGACAGATTCAAGGAGGATTGGTCCATCAATGGCTATTAAGAAGTAGTACTTTTAAACCCAGCTCCGGGGGGGGGGGCAAATTCAGGGCCTCTATTCCCTCCTGTTGGGCCTCTAGATTAACTGGCTGTCCACTGTGGGCCAAGCTACAAGTGACAATGACACTTGAACGGCAAGTGGATTGAGTGGAGTGCAAGTGAACAGGGAGAAATACACTTGCCGTTCAAGCGTCATTCATCACTTGTAGCTTCGCCCTGAGTGAGTCAGGATGCTGGACTAGATGGACCTCAGTTGCCTCAGAGTGTTGCCTACTCTGACAACACTGAGCTAGATTCCATAAGGCAGTTCCTTATGAGCTCCTCCAATGATGGGTCTGAAGTAGTCAAAATTGAGTTTGGATTTGATATTACACCCATCCATGTTCCTCCCCAAATAAACCTCCACTCCCATGCCAGCTGGGCATGAATCAAACCATTGCAGTGGAGGTGAATCTGTTTTGCTTGGAATTCCATTCCCAGAAAGCAAGGCTGCCCTCTTATCCAGGCAATTCTTATTAACAGAAGCCTGAGTAAGTACAGTCTGCATTATTTCTCTGGCCATGTGGGAAGTAGTCTCTGAAGCTGCCTCTGGAATGCCAGCAGCCAGGGATTACCAAATGGAGCAGCCAGTCACAGACAGAAAGGTCCATTCTTTGCAGAGAAGTAAAAGTAAGAGTTTATGTGCTTTAATGCTTCTGTGTGGGTTTTAAATGATAATTTTAATAATTTTATGTTTTATGGTTTTTAAAAAAGCTGTAGTCAGGTCTCTGTGGAGGTGGCATAAATATGCATTAAATAAATAAGACTGGGTCTGCTTGTAAGAACTGGAAGAATTGAGAAAGAGACTTGGCTTCAGAAGCACAGGGCAAAAAAGCCTCTCCAATGAACTTAAGAAAGTGATGAACTAGTGGCTAGGCCAAGGCTTATCAGCTACGCTTTCCACTTGCTTCCCTTTCTATTGGTTCATTACCTTGAATAGGTGAATGAAATGCTGAGGGACCTGAGTTCCCTCCACTGCTTCATGTTGGAAGGGGGAGCTGCATCTGTTGAATTATTGCCTGTTACATAGCTGCCCAAGGCAAGGACCCTTTGTATGTACTAAGCAAAGGCACCTAGCTATGTTTGACCTGAGGTACCAAGGACAAAAATCAGGTGTAACCAGAAGATTTGAAAGTCTTCTAAACTGGTACTAAGAATAGAATAAGGAAGCAGGACAAGAGACTGCACAAGAGGCAATGCTGTAAGCACACTGCTTAAGTGGATGGACTGTGACTCAGCACTCTGCTGGTTCGAATCCCACTACTGCCATGGGCTCAGTAGGTGTCCTTGGGTAAGCCACTCCTCTCAGCCCCAGCTCCCCAGCCGTATTGTGGAGATAATAACAACACTGACTTATTCACCACTCTGAGTGAGACAATAATCTGTCTCGAAGAGTGGTATGTAAGTGCAGTTATTATTATTAGGCTACCAGGGAATAGACTGGAATCCCATGAACAGAGAATGGTGAGCATTAGCACTGAACCGGCATGCTGATGCCAAAAGTAGGGAAGACCCAAAGTAGGAACCAATTTTAGTGTGGTTCTGCTGCTGCCTCTCAAAACAATCTGGAAAAATAAAAGTTGATTCAACTCTGTTTAGGATTACACCATTAACTTGCTTTGTATCTTCTTTGTATTCATAATATGATAGACCATCTCAGAGGCTGTATACTTACTTCTACAGAAGTTGCTTTGACATTGGCCCCTCAAAGGAGCACAAAGACGCAGCTGAGACTGACATATAAGAAAGTAAGGCAAAAACCATGCCAAGGAACTGGTAGAAAGAGCCTCAACCTTTTCTTAGAGGAATCTGTCAAAGGTTAAGGATTATTCATATTTGCCCTAGATTAAGGGGTGAATCTAAAGTTGTCAGAGGTCTCCTTCCTTCGTAAAGTTTGATGAAAGACATAATGGGTTTCCTCATCCAGTTTATACCCAGGGTGAGGATTCTATTGCTTTTCTCCCAGCAATGATGGAACTGGAGTTGGATTGTATTGAAATCTAACCTCCTAGAAGAGATTTGTTCATTTTTGATGCTGTTTTGCCTTTGGCAAGCTAGTCAGGAACGTTCTATCTTTACAAAGTGATGAAAAAGAAAGTATTAACCTTGGCCTTTCTTTCCAAGCAGAAGCTGCATGTTATCTCAAGATGCAAGAGAATTATGCAATTTCTCCCAAGGCCTCAGAAAGGGCCCTATATTGTAGTTCCAGGTATACACAAACATTTATACTGAATGCAATTAAAAAGAAGGTTGCCACCAGGCAAAGAGAGCACAGCTGGGCCTATTATTGTGGCTTCAAAGCTCTGTAGAAGCCAGCGAGTGATTCTTACCCACTGCATAGAGGAAACATGACCTGGAGGTAACCTCTATGCATTGTTCATCTGCTACAGGAGGAAGCACAGCAGCCAACTGAAAGGCTAGAAAGCCTATTCTAAAAAGATTATTAAACATGAAAAATATTTAATCAACTGACATTCTTATCTATAAGCTCAGTTAACAGTATAGATGTTTACATTTATAAATGGGGACACTACTTGGGAGGAAAGGTGGCATATAATAAAAACAATGAGAAGCCTGGGGTCAGGATATTCACTGATTCCTGTGACACCTCAAGTAACTATTCACTTGCAGCCAGTGAAGCTAATCTGGGGTGTGACTGCTTCAGCCTCTCTGCTAGCCAGCAGCTGGGCTTGAGGCAAGGAAAGTTTGAGTGTACCTGCCTGGGCAGTAAGGTTCCAGAAGCAAGCCTGGATTCTGAACTTTTGCCCACGCACAGAGTACCCTCAAAACCTGAGAGGAGCAGCTAGGAAAGGGTGCAAAGGAGCTACGTGATCCTTCTCAGGGAGACCCAATCTTATTAATAAAAGCTGCTGCTTCTCAAGGCCTTGATAATCTCTCCTGCTGCAGATTATTTACAGCTGTGGAATTTAATACCCCATGAACAAAGCTTCCCAAGGCAAGCCAGAAAGAGGGAGTGAGAAAGTGAGAGGGCTGCATGTTAACCCTTCAGGGCACTTGGTGCTTCCAGCTGAATCAATTAAGCTCAGGCCATTTTTGGCTGGGGCGGGGCAATATCAGAGTCTGGGAAATTTTCAGCTCCTCTGTGTTGGTAGGGGAAAGAAGCATTTGCCCAGATTCTTCCTTCTCGGCACATGCTAAGAGGCATAGAATGTCTGTCCCATACAGATTCTGACACGATTGGGTCACATTCCAAATTTCGTGGGTCTCAGTGGCTAAAAGAAATAATGGAAAGCACTTTGTATGCTGCAAAGTACAGAACAAAAACAGTCTTTCTTAAAAAGAATGATTAAAAGGACTTTGGAGAGCCACCACCAGTCTTAGGAGACAGTGTTGATCAGGAGAGACCAGGGGTCTGATGCAATATAAGGCAACTTCATAGGTTTGTGTGTGTTCAAAAACCAGCTAATGTTCCATTTGTAGATTTTCAGCACCTGATACAGTTACACTGCAAAATGCTTCAGATGTTCTTTCATTCACCCAGAGATCTTGGGTCTTCAACATCTCCATGACTAGCAGAAATTCAACTGGAAGTGCTTTTCCCACCAACACACTGCCACAATGGGACAAATCTCACACGTTTGATACTGCTGTCAAGAACTGGTAGGAGAAACACTTTGCAGAGTCATGTTGTGGTTTTCCACTCTCGTGGTAAAATGCAGACGGTAACAAATCTTTGTGTAATCCTTAATAGCAATCCTGCAAAGTAGGTCATTATTATTAACCCCATATTACAGGTGGGCAGCTAAATCTGCTTCCCTAAGGCCAAGTAAGTTCATGGCAGGGTGGACCTCTCCAAATTCACAGCTCCTTCTCTTTGCCACTATGCTGCAGCAGCTGCAGCTGAGTACAGAACAAGGTTGGCCCAGACCTCAGAAGCCTTTGTGTAAAATTCATTTCTGCTCAACAAGTTGGGATGGACTTTAAACACAAAATGAGAACCAGGTGGCCAGTGCAGTGAACGCTTTCCCAGACTAGGAGTCAGCCAGGATTTCCATGCCTTGGGTGTTTGAGAGCCACTGCCTGCTTGCCCATGCATCTCACATCATCTCTCTTTTAATAACAAATATAACAGGGAGGAAAAGAGAAGATTAGAAAATATTCCCTAGGGAATTTCAGCCAGTGCAATTTTTCATAACAAGCTGTACTGGCTGAAGTTTTTCCTTCTACACAACTATTAAAGGTGAGAGTTCTCCCCCCTTTTCACCTCTAGTCATTCTAGGAGTAAGAGGCTTGTGGGGTCTTGGCACCTGGTTAAGAGGCACACACCCCGGCTACAGAACTGTCTTGAGTCTCTTCAAGAATACAGAAGTGGCATTTCATGGGGACGTTGAGCACAGGCTTCCTAGAATGACACTACAGCCGCTTCTCAAAACAGACAAAGGGAGGGGCTGTAGCTCAGTGGGAAATCATCTGCTTGGCATGCAAAGGCCCCAGCATCAATCCCCAGCAACTCCACTTAAAGGATCAGGTAAATAGATGGTGCGAAAGTCTTTGACCTGAGACACCAGAGCACTGCTGCCCATCAGATCAGACAATACTGGCCTTGATAGACCAACAATCTGACTCAGTATAAGGCAGCTTCTTGTGTTTGTGCCCAGGACCACATGCTGCAGCCAGAGAATGAGGAGACCGATGCCTGCTGAGTGAGGGCACTTTCAGCCCATGGTCCAGCCTCAGCATCTGTTCATCGCTGACAGATGCTGGCAGTGGCCAAGGACACCGCTGTGGCCTTCAGAATATACATCAGGCTTCTCCCAGCAGGATGCCTACCCTCCTCCCCTTCTCAGGAAAGGTCCAATGGGCTCGACTTGCCTGGGAAGAATCTCACCTTCACTATCAATCAGGACAATAGGGGAGTCGAACCCACACACCCCACCCCTCGTGCAAATTTTGTTGGAGGTCTATGAAACAACCCTCGTTGCCATAGACCTTTTGAATATCTGGAGCACTGCCACCTGGATGACCTTAGAAAATGACACCTGCTCATTTTAATTCCTCCATTTGTGGCAGATGGTTTAATCTGACTGCTACCTCTTTTAACTTGTAAAAAGTACTATGCTGCCTTTTTACCCAAATGATCCCCCAGGTGGTGAACATCAAGATATTAAAACGTTTAAAACATTAAATAGCATTTAAAGTAAGATATAGATAAAATATTTAAACTATTCAATAAAAACATATAAACACACACACCACAAACAGGGAGTTAACAGTTATCAGGTGTACACCAAGCAAATGTTTTAAAAAGTCTTCACCTGTTGGCATGGTGGAAAGTGCTCTTAAGTTGCAGCTGACTTAATGGTGACTCTATAGGTTTTTCAAGGCAAGAGACATTCAAAGAGGAAAGGCAGGGGGAGGCCTGGAATGCCAGTGTCACTTCTAGTTTAAATCTTAAGTGACAAGAGCTGCTCTGGCATTTCTCAAAGACTCTGTGGTAGGACCGTAAGTTTTTGAGAAATACCAAGGTGCTGCCAGCAATGTGCTGATGTCTCTTCCAGGCGCATGGGGAGTGGTATCAGTTCATTGACAGCACCATCACAATGGCAAGGACCGCTCCCCCAGCAGGGGGGACCAGATAACTCTACTGAGAAGGCAGTTCCAGTCATACAACTGAGAGGGCCATTTCTTGGGCTGCCACCTTTCTAGCCTTAGATGGCAGGGGTACCTAAAGCAGGGCCTCCAAGAATGTCCAGAGTGGATGTGTAGGTTCATATGGGAAAACAAAGTCCCTTAAGGTATGCTGGCCCCAAGACAAGTAGCACTTAAAAGATCAGCAATAGCATCTTGAATTGGGCTCGGAAGTAAATTTGGAGTCAGTGCAGATGGAACAAGACTGGAGTGATACAGTTCCTGCAATCTGAGTTGTCAGGACCCAAACGGCTTAAATTATCCTCTCTGTCTTTAAAAACCTTCCCTCTTAGCCAACATATTTGCTGCTCACTAGTAGGAGGAAATGAACTTTGTATATGGCTCAGTGATATTCTCACCTTATTTCACTTTTCAGGATTTGTTCCTAAGATGGCTCTTCAGGTAATGGGTATCATCTAGTTGTATCTGAAAGTCACATTTAAAACTGATGGGTTTATCCATTATCTAAAAAAATCATTCACAAATCTTCAATGCATGGGAATAGCTACCATTTACAGCTGCCCGACAGAAGAAACACAATTACTGAGTACAGTTCCTGTGCCTGAAGCTTCCTTCTACAGTTAGACCGTTGTTCCAGCTATCTCAGTACTGCTTAGACTGGATGTGGCTCTTCGAGGCAGAAAACAGCCTTTACAGCACCTGCTACCTGAGATGTTTTGACTAGAGATGCCATGAATCAAACCTGGGATATTCTGCATGCAAAACATGTGTTTGTTCTATCACAGAACTACAGTCCTTGTAACAGATACAAGCAACATGCTGCAATTTAGAATACACCCTAGTGGTAAGAAACAGCACATCAGGATGGTTAGCCAAGAATTGTTCTTTATATCCTAGTTTTCTGTGCATGAAGCCTGGGAAACAGTCAAACATACAATCCCTCACCTGCAGTCTCAACTGCAACAAAAGTTGCACTGTGCAATTTTATGAATAAAGTGGACCTAAGAGTTCAGCTACCCACAAACCAAAAACATTTTAATCTTCTTCAAGCAAAATGAAGAATGGAGTCAAATGATTATTTCTCCCCAGTGCAAGGCAACTTCTTACAGTCAGTTAGAGCCCTTATAATCAAACTTAAGGCATCCTCCTGAAGAGCTGCCCTCCCCCCTCCAGTGGTACAGCATCAAGACACTGATTTTCCAATAAAGGAAAACTCACGATGTGAGGATCCTGGCCCCTATCCTGAAATCCAAGGCATGACAAAATTTACCTTGGGGTGCCATTTTTAGCCATATCCCCAGGGCATATTTATTTATGTTATTTATAGTCCACCTTTCTATCTGAGACTCAGGGCAGAGTCCAAAACCTGGTACTACGCGTAAGTGACAAACAGAGACCCTTATTCTCAATAGACTAGCAAACTGACCCAACAAATGACTGCTGAGTTGACATCCTGGTGTACCATCCAGTGCCAGAAAAGAGTTACTCAAAGACTTCCATAGCTGATCAGTCAAAGCCATGTGCTTTAGGGACATTACTGGGTAAAGATCACCTGAGTGGATGACATCCTGGAGTCCCTAAAGGAATCAGACAATGTGATTCTTGAACAGAAGAGATTTTTTGACATTGTAAGGACCTGGGAGGGGGGCTGCTTATCAGCTAAAGCACTGGCCCAGTTTCAGGGGGTATCTAAAAGGTCTCTGAATGAACGTGATCCGTGACCATTCCTGTTCCCCCCCAGCAATAGCACCAGACTATCCTGGCTCTTCACTCAGTCAGTCCACAGGTAAGGACTAGGTAAAGAAGCCACTGCCAAGAGACTGGGCTGCTCTTCGGCCTGCATACCACACACTCTTCCCCTTAAATAATCAACCTCTTGCCTGTGTGCTCAGGATTCCTCCCAGTCTGAGTCTGAGACTTCCACTGTTTTGTTCTGCTGAGTTGCCTGTGGCTTGGGAACGTGCTGACAGAGGTAGATTGTAAGGATTTAGTGTCAGTCAGGCTTAAATAACAATTTCTAGAAGGTGCTTTGCCATTCATGCAGGGATGTATTCGCCTGCCTAAGCTGCCATCCAGTGGTAGTAAAAAGCTTTCACTACATTTTCTCATAAACTTCAGAATGGAAGCTTTTGCTCAGAACAACAAACATTTGCAGAGGTGACACTAAACCTATGAGCAGATTATTCCCCAACGCACACACTGTAGGAACAGGCATGGTGATTCCTTTACTGCAGCACTAGTCCCAATCCAGTACTGTGCAAGTGTATTTGAAGAGAGATGTCACCACCACCACCACTCTTTCCACTCAGCTTTCATAACTACGAGCCACTGCCCCACCTAATCTCATAGAATTGTAAGGCTACGGAAAGAGACTCCAAGAGAAATTCATTACTGCCGAGGTGCTCCACTGGCATGGAAAGCCAACACTAGAGAATTCATCCCACAGGGCACCAAGATGGGTTAGAGAGGGAATGGTCCACTGGGATTTTTTTTTAAAAAAAGCATCACCCTTCTCACTGGTCAGAGCATCCAGGTAGGATGACAGCAGCACTCTCTCCCATTTCCTCTTGCCTTCACAGTACCCTGAGCAAAGTGAGGCCTCTGTAACATACAGAGGACAGTCAGAGTAAAGCTCATGAGGATTAAACCCTTGCTTGGGGGAGGAAAGAGCCAGTGCTATGACGAGGGCAGGGTGAAAGCCCTCGGTAGAAAGCAAGTTATGATATACCATTAAAGGGCAGCAAATTCCCAGTTTACCATATTGTGATCTGCAGGAGTGGGGCAATCCTTGGGTTTTTTTGCCTTGGGCACCAAAACAATCTGAAGCTTTCTCTGTGGGAGCAACAGAGGGTGGAACCTATGTGAACTGCAAACACACCCTAGAACAGCATTTCTCAGGCTGAGATCCAGGGACAATGGCAGCCCGTGAGGGTACACCAAGGAGTTCACACTCGTTGCTAAAAACAGAGGGCAAGCCCTTCACATGCCTATCTAACAGTAAAATGGCACCTGCTCAGTTTTCTTGGAATGGGGAAAGATTCTCCACCACAAAGGGAAGAAGCACAATTGGCTTTCCCATCTAGAGGAGAAACAGCTCACAGGGCTGTGACCTCTTGCAGTCACCTAACTTCCAGATCACCTAAAGGAACTAAGCAGGAAGTGAGATACAGTTGAAACTGAATACTGGAAGCTCAAGTGTTGTGGGCTGCTTGTCTTTTTCTATTAGTGTCTCTGAAAGTTTTCCCAGGCTCCTTTCCATCTTAGGGGAAAATATCCTTTGAATTGTCCTTGAGACATCTCCAAAATACACCTGCCAGAAGCCTGTACCAATGGTTCTTAGGTGTAGGCTGGCCAGTCTCCTGTACTGGATCAGAGCAAGAAATCATGACCATCACACTAATGGGAATTTGCAATTTTCTCTTCTTCTTAGGGGGTGCATTTATTTATTTTCAAAAATTTTCCTCTTCTTCTTAGGGGGTGCATTTATTTATTTTCAAAAATTTTCCAGCAGTGTGCCTTTTGTGAAATAAGCTTGATGAAAACTGTAGGTACCTGCCCCCATGCCTGCCAAAGAAAATATTTGCTGAGTTGTCTGGTATGCCTATTTAAACTAAGCTCTTGAGCTAAAGATCTTTAATCAAAATATCACAAATAAAATGTCTGTCTATGCTAGGATTAAAGTGTGTTCCCATTGTCTTGTCAGATTCCCTTGTTCACTGGCCCTATAGGAGAGAGATAAGATTTCAGTGCACCATTTAATATGCTAACAGCAGGAGCTATTTAAGTTCAAATAAATGCATGAGTCCCAATGTTTAGAAATGTGGTAAAGTGAACAGCTTCCTTCTACTTCAAAGTACAGGTGAGTTCTGAGTTTCCTGTACTAGAAACAAAGGCAACAGGTATTTGGATTTGTATGATGGTGTTAAAATTTCCAACAGCCAAAACACGAGATTTTATACTCTGAGCACCTAAAATTATTCTTACAGCTTCAAATTAAGGAATTCTTGAAATGACATCTCCACCATTACATTCGGCAATAAGCTCAAAAAACACATGAAGGACACAGAAGTAACAGCTGCAAAAAGCCTGGATTTTCCCATGGCCAGATTCATGTGTTGAACAGAGAAACTAACCTCCCATCACAATATGAAACTCACCAGGTTCAGTGTGACTCATATATAAATCGACTGTATGCAGTACATCGTGAAATAAACTCAACTTATATTAAAAATCACTGGAAGTGGCTTAGGTTGTTCAGATTTGTAGAGAGCAGTCGCTGCAGTCATCAACCTTAAGAGCAGCCAAACCTTTAAGAAAAACAAGACCAGCATACCTCCAGATTTTTAGTCCCAAATGATGAAATCCAAACTCCAGTTCCAACACTCCTACATATCTGGAATTGTAACAGACTCTGAAGGATAATAAAATATATAAAGCTTTCCCTTCTAATGTACATTTCATGTATTTGCTTACAGTATGAGACATTTGACACTTGGTTGTCTGGGATGTGCATTCAAGGGTTTTTAAAAAGGTATTGGGGTCATTTAGAACCCAATTAAAGTGAAGGAGCCACAAGATCCTGGAAATCTAAATGACCCAACATGGTGAAAATTCACATTTAGCATAACAGCTACTCTACATTTTTTTAAAAGTGTGTATGTGTCTTGGTACTTGATTAGGTGGCCAAATGACCTCAGTATCAGATTAGCAAGTCTTTCTTACATGCACAGAAGGGTTAAAAATATTTCTGTGCAACCCAAAAACTTGTTACTGTGCCCTATAAGCACAGCTGGTCACATGATCCATCTTAAACCAATAATTTTTTCTGTGAATAAGCAAATAAACAATCCTTTAAAGACTCAAAATCAAAGCCAGATTTTAGCAAAGCAAACTAGATTTTTTTAATATATAACAGATAAAGAGCTATAGTACTCATTACGAGAAGTGCAAAAACTCAGGAACCCACCAGTCAGACACTTTTAAAAATGTGGTCTTGTGACTGCCACAGGGAGTGATTACAGGGGGGCTTCTTTCCCTGTGTGCTGCTGTTTGTAGAACATGGCCCATTTCTTTCCACCTTTTATTCACTCCTTCTCTAGAAGCAGGGCTTTACACGATTCAGCTTTCCAGATCATAACTTCAGAACCTCTTTGTACAATTGCTCAGGAAGCAACATACCAGAAGTCATAATCATAAAACCTTGGGCAAATGCATACTGGGCAGTATCCTACCTTCCTCTTGACTAAGAAGCCTTACTCCAACTTAAGAATTTTCAATTGGATGGGTTTAAAAAATTCTTTATGGAGTGGTGGGATACTGGCCAGTGTTTGTGTTATCACCAGTGAGCAATCAGAATGAGCAGCGATCCGAATGGCAAAGATCTCTCAAGACAGAAACTATGAACTCCAGGTGCAGTTGGGCCTCCAGTATCTCTCAAATTCATGATACCTGGTATGGAGGCAGCAGGAGAACAACTAGAATGCATGAACAAGAACAGAACACATCTGCTTATAAGGCATGCCCAGGTCTCCATTAGCCTCAGCAGGCAATATTTTCTCTAAGCTACAAGTGTTGTTTCTATTATTTTGGGACTTTTAATTTTTTTTTATTTCATGTTTTTTGCAAACTTCAGACATCCTTCCAATTTTTATAGAAACCCCTCATATCTATCACTAGCTCCATTTTGCAGATCTATTGATCTACACTCTAAAGTCCAGTTCAGAATTAGATATATGATGTAAGCGCCCAGCAACTGTATAAATGGTCAAGGGGCAGAGAAACAGTTTCTATCTGTTAGAAACTGAGTCTCACTACAAAATACTAACAGTATAATCCTGTGCATATATATGCAGACGTAATCACTGCTGTTTTTAGTGAGGCTTACTGCAGATAAGCCAGCATGCTAGTATTGCAGCCAAAGTGCATTCCAGCAGATCAGCTGGAAAGTCGTGTTTCTCCTCTAAAGTATCAACTAAAAGAACCAAGTGTGGGATCCTTGGGTGGATGAACCATTTGTCTGCCCCCAAACACCCATCCTTACATGTTCACAATTAGAGTTAACCAAACTTCAAACACAATGACCAACACTTTCTTTTAAAGGAACACAACCTTTTTGGTAAACGGTATCAGAGTTTAAACTTCTTTTAAAAGAAGTTTTAAAAGATGGTCAATTTCACACAGCCTAATTCACAGGCCCTTATAACATTTACTACTGGGAAAAAAGGCTTAATATACTATTTTAATTCCAAGAATTCCAGGCTAGCCCTTGCAGCTAGCCTGGAATGGGAAAGTTAATCTTGGTAACAGGAACAGATAATGTACCTATGAGTGACATGTAATACTGTTTTATGCACAGAAAAATGTTTGCTTCAGAGTCTGTAGTGCATGACACAAATATAATACAGAGGTTTAGTTGCTGACAGTCACAAAACTCAGTAACATTACATGGGCAGTAAAGAAACTTCCACATTGCCACCACTAGATGGCACAATGAGGGAGGAAATCCTCTAATCTTGCCATAAAACACCTGACTCGTGGATTGTGAGTTTTCACATAATGTCATTCCATTCAGACACTCTCACTAGCAGTTTGGTAACAAGAAAACACATTTTAATTCTCACATTTGCAACAGATACTATGACACTGTGTAGAACATTAGTTCTACGTAAGAAATTAGTCAGATTTTAAACAATGTTATCCACCCCAGACGGGGGGCTTTAAATACACCAGTTATTGTCACTGGAGACAAAGCTCAAAAGCAGAGCATGCTCTCATGCCTATTAAACTAATTTAGGCTGCTTGCAGCATTTCATAGAATTTGGAACGTTTTTGGCAAGGGCTGAGGATGGAAAAAATATAAAGAATGGGGGCCAAGAACAATGCTGCCTTAACAGTATCCACGCCACCCATGTTTTCAAAAGTAATGTGGACTAGAAACCTTAAAAAATGCCAAAATATCTTCTAATATGGTATGCATATTGTCCTACCCATGTACTATTCAAACAGTAAAACTTAAAACTGTCACTGGAAAATGAGGTGAAATCATTCTCTGTCTCTCACTTCCCCGCCCCTCCAAAGCATCAATTGTAGAAAACAGAATTGTAAATTAACATTTAAGCTTTAACGATATTACATCAGAACTGGCAAAAAAAGGAGAGCCAAATGTCTTTTATTTAAGTAATAGGTTTTACTTTATAAGCAGGAGGAAACACTTCCACTGTTCAATTTTAGTATTTATTCCTCAGATCTAGGATAGGAAAGGAAGTACAGTGTGACAGGATGTTTTAAGGACATTTCATACAAAGTTCTGGGCAATGGCCAATACTTTTGAAAATTCTCCTTGACGCTTTCTCAGGAAAGAGGGTATTGGCGTTTTAATTCTTGTCCCTATCGGGTTCCCATTATCTTCAATGAGTACTACATTGTTGGAATCAAACCTGGGAGTCATGCGAGGGCCGGGCATCTTGTGACCCACAATTAAGGCCTTCCTCTTTTCTCCTTTGATAGCCAGAAGTATTTTATCTCCAACTTTGCCCACTCCAGTTTTGTTGTACACGTGAATGCACTTCGGTGGCCGGTGATATGGTGTGTTTCCCAAGGAGCTGTTATCTACCACTCGTACACGGGTCATCTTCTGTATCGCACTGCACATACCACTGGTGCTGGCAAAAGAGAAGTGAGAATGCTAAACAAACCTTTGTGTTAAGAAATGGGGCATTATACCAATCTCCCATGTTTAAAGTTTTCTTAACATTTCAGAACATCATTGAGAAGAGAAGAAACATGAATACAGGTTCTGGTACTTGGTGGACATACAGTACAATCCTGAGTTACATTCTTCTAGGGCTTTGAAGTGCATAACTCTGCTCAGGACTGCATCGCCAATAAAAATCTGGAACTGGTTTCTTAGCTTTGTTAATGTTCACACAGGAGGATACTGCCAGTTAAATACTAGTGGGGGGGGGCAGAAGAGCAGAAAGGTTATGTAGAGGAAATGTAGCAAATGAGACACTAGGGAGCAATCCTAAACATGTCTACTCAAAAGTAATGTTATTCAGTGGGGCTTACTCCCAGGAAAGTGCCTTGGGATTGCAGCTTACAAGTGACTTCTCAGTTGTTAGCAAGTACCATGCACTTGTTATTTTTTTAAATTACAGAATTCATTTAATGCAAAAAAAGAGATATCCAGGCCAAGGAACAGAAGCAGAAGTTCTTGCCTAGGGAGAAAAATGTTAATGAGAGCCAGTTTGGTGTAGTGGTTAAGAGCGCGGAACTCTAATCTGGAGAGCCGGGTTTGATTCCCCACTCCTCCACTTGAAGCCAGCTGGGTGACCGTGGGTCAGTCACAGCTTCTAGGAGTTCTCTCAGCCCCATCTTCCTCACGGGGTGTTTTGTTGTGGGGATAATAATGACATACTTTGTAAACTGCTCTGAGTGGGAGTTAAGTTGTCCTGAAGAGCGGTATATAAATTGAATGTTGTTGTTATTATATCTATTGTATTTAACAAGTTTTTTACTCTGCACTCATTACTAAATTGTTTTCAAGGACGTTTACAATCCAGAATGATGCAACAAATAAATTAAGCAAAACCAGCATAAAACCTATTAAATATGAAGGCAGATAATCACAGAAAGCCACAGGAATAATAAAAGAGAACTAAATATATTTGAGTATACCTTTAATGTAATCATTCATAGTTTTGTATCTTAGAAACAATTCATTTGTAACCCCTTAGGTCTAAATGGGTATTATATTTACTGTAAAGAATTGGATTTCCAAGACACTATGATTAATGCAAGATTATGTTGTATTGCATCTGTAAACTGATAACATGGCCCCTTACATATTTTCTTATAGATTACTGGTTTATGATTTTTAGATTATTTTGTCAGCAGCTTTATATGGTAGTCTTGCTGAATTGTACACAAAACATGGATTACTTATTTACTGATATATTTCAATATACATTTTGCTAGTGGAAGTCTAAGCAGGGGCCATAAGAATCAGACAGAAGTAATAGTATATTTTTACAAACAAAACTGACCCCAATTTTTATTACATTAACTTTACCTAACTACGTTTTATTACATTAACTTTACCGTTACCTTTTTTTTTAACCTAACTTTACACCTGGAGCGTTCCTCTGCCAAACATTTTGTGGCACTGCTGTTGAAATAAATACTTTTGTATCTTTGTGGGTTTCTATGACTATTCTTCATAATTCAAGAGAGCTATCCTAAACAAGTCTACTCAGAATCCAACTAAAGTCTACTTACTGGGGCTTACTCCTAGGGAAGTGTTCTTGAGAGGTAGAGACTTTGTCTTTACAGAATACTTACTGGGCACTACTGTAGCCTCACATGTTGGCACACCCAAGCATACTCCTTTAGGCTGTGTGTTCTAATGGAACTTTGGTAGTGGAATGCAGCCTGTCTTTCAGGGAACCTTCTCTGCCATTAGTGGAACCACAAACCCCAGGATTCCATATATGCAATATGAATGTAATGGTCTCCTGGGGGTGGAAGAAATACAGTCTCTATGCTTCATCTACTCCAGACAAAATTTGTGCCTTCCAGATCACTCCCTGTGACAGCTTGCAAAGAGTCTTCAGATCAGCAGCTCTTACCACCTAGTAGACGTCACTCAGGGGCATGCTGGTAATTAACTCCTTCCTAAGCTATTCTCTCTCTCTTGGCTATATATATATATATAGCCAAGAAAACGTCGTGATGCGACATCCCCCTATGGGTCAGTAATGACTCAGTGCTTGCACAGGGGACTACCTTTACCTTTAATCTATACCCTTTAACTTTAATCTATACCCAAGCAATGTTTTTTGGTTGGCCAAGAACTAGCACATCATCCCCAACACTGATTGGGTTAGCATTCCAGTTCCTGACCCTTACAAGTCAAGAACTGAGGGATACACTGGGGCATCTAGCACTTTACAGCACACTGCAGACACACATGGCCCTATTTTTTCCCCATCTGACTTGTCCTAAGGTAAGAAGAAGAAAGTGTTAAAAGTTGGACCCTATTCGATAATGTTTTTACTACAAACAATACCAATTGTTAAAGATAATAAGCAATTTGAAAAATGGCAAAGAAAGATTTTGAACTTTGTGTGGGCCGGGAAAAAACCTAGAGTGAAAATGAAGGTATTATATGATGCCAAAGAAAGAGGTGGATTACAATTACCAAATTTAAAACTATATCATGAAGCTATATGTTTGGTCTGGCTGAAGGAATGGATGGTGCTGAAAAACTATAAGCTTTTGGCTCTAGAAGGATATAACAAGCGTTTTGGATGGCATGCTTATTTATGGTATGAAAAGGTGAAAGTAGATGCTATGTTTTTGCATCATTTTGTAAGACGAAGTCTATTTATGGTATGGACAAAATACAAGAAATACCTGGAAGAGCAAACACCAGTGTGGATTATATCTGCAGAAGCTGTAAATCCAAAGATGGAATGTGCTGGGGAGGAGTGGCTGATGTAGAAAGAAATTCTAGAAGTTATCCAGAATGCATATACTCTTAAAAATAATGAAGAATTGCCATTTCAGTATGGTTGGTTTAAATATAGACGAATAAAAGATTTAAATGATGTAGACCGTAGAAAAGTAGGTTTTAGGATGGTAAATTCGGAAATAGAAGAATGTTTACTCCGGGGGGGGGGGGGGGAATGATATCTAAAGTATATAAGATTTTGTTGAAATGGTTTACAGAAGAGGAAGTTGTTAAAGTTCAAATGGTAAAATGCGCAATAAATTGTAATAAAGACATACCAATGGAAGCTTGGGAGAAGTGGAAAAATACAGTTAAAATTTCAGCATGTACCACTGTAAGAGAGAATGTTTATAAAATGATGTATAGATGGTATTTGACACCAAAGAAGTTAGCCAACGGTAATAGCCAAATGTCAGATAAATGTTGGAAATGTAAGAAACACGAAGGTTCATTTTATCATATGTGGTGGACATGTGAGAAAGCTAAACAGTTCTGGGGAGAAATAATAGAAGTTATGTCGGATGTTTTACAGAAAATTGTGAATAAATCCCCAGAATTGATGTTATTGTGTATGAACCTAGAAGAATTTGATTAAATGGACAGAATAATGGTGTTTTATATGATTGCTGGGGCTAGAATGTGTTATGCACAACTATAGAAGACTCAAGAAATACCATCAGTGGAAGATTGGATTTTGAAAGTAATGAATACGGCTGAAATGGACAAGTTAACAAGAAAGTTAAAAGAACAAGACACTTTGGACTATGTTATGAACTGGGAGAAATTTAAGAATTATGTGGGAAAAAAGTGGGACATGAAAGGAAAAATGTGGTCTTTGGATAATGGTTAGAAGGGGAGAATAGATCTTTACTTGTTTGTAATTAGTGATGGAAATATGATAGTATATGTTAAGAAGAATACAGTAATATTGAAATAAATATTAGAGATATTTGGAATATGATAGACAGAGATGAGTATATCATGGTTATACTGTACTAAAGGTTAGCTTATGTTATATAGTATCTATTATAATGTAGAAATATTTAAGGTTATATAGTAGGAGATAGTGATTTAGTATAAAGGAAGGGAATGGAAAGCTGTTGGAAGTCAACTGAAAAGGGGGGGGGAATGAGTGGGAATAATACAATGTGATGGTTGTTACAAAGTGTGTATGGTGATTTATGTATATATTGACCCATCCAATAAAAATTCTTTTTTTAAAAAAAAGTTGGACCCTATTTCTCTCACGCATGAGGATGCCTGGGCAGTGGTTTCCTGGACTTGAGGAAACCATGACGTTAATATTTGAACCCAGCATTAGAGCTACTTTTAAACACAGTCATCTTACAACATATGGAAACCAGAAAATTACTACCATAATAATTCTAGAGAAGAAATTAGGAAGAAAAAAATTCAAGACAAAACAAATTCGGCTTGTCCCCTCAGAGGAGCCCAAAAGCTCAGATCCCACAGTCAACTCCCTCCGCCCCCACAAAAAAAACAATATGGTCTGCAGCACATTTGAGCAGCCACTGTGGTCTAAGTGTGGCTGAAATTGCCAATTCCTGTTATATCCCTTCAAGCTTTTAAGATAAAAAATATACAGACAAGCAGCAAAACATTTTTTAAAAACCACACAAAGGAGAACTGCAGGTTTAAGAGACATTTTGCTTGTTAAGTTTTACATATTAGCGAAAAGTAACATTATTGAAGATTACAAAGTATTGGTCCTTGAAAAGTACTTGTTATGTCTCTGGGGGGAATGCCTCACCTGTACACACTAAGATCTGTAAAAGCAGCCTGCCGGTCATACTTCAGTGCCTGCACAGTTCCAGTGTCCAGACTGGGGCTTAAAGGCAGTTTCCCTGTTTGTTTGCACTGCCCATTCAAGTAGCACATGATGAACAGCCAGGGAGGGGTTCTCCCCCCTCAGGAACTCTCTCATTCTACAAAGCATTTATTATACAGGAACCACAAATGTCAAGGGTTTGTGTTCCCTCTTGAATGTGAAGTTGTTTGACACTCAACTCATTACTCTTTCCTAGAGCTGCATACTAAATGACAAAGGAGGAAGGACACATATTTGCCCTCACTTAAACCTTTAAAAAGAACATTTATGACATACAATGGTGACAAATTTATTTGTATCCTGTCCTTCCTTGAAGGAATGCATTCACTCCTGCTCCATTTTGTCCTCACAATAACCCTGTGATGTAGGCTTGGCTGAGAGAGAATGACCAGCCCACAGTCGCCAAGCATACTTGGCTTCATGGAAACTGGAATCTACACCACACTGTTACTGTATCAGACCAGTGAAGATCTGAAGTCCTACATTTTAGGCAGCAAGCACTGCACTGCACTTTTATTTTACTTTATTTATTATGTATACTTCTCCTATTGGATTGCCCTATTAGCTTAATTGTGTGTATAGAACAGAATTTTTTTATTTCTTCTTTGAAACTGAAAGACTCTGGATTATTTTCCCTCATACCACACTCTACCACATAAGGGAGAAAAGAGAGAGGTGGTTTGTAGTGTTGGTCTGCAGATTTTCAGAGTGTAAGCTTTTGAGAGTAAGAAAGTCAGAGAGGGAGTCAGAGAGGGGATCCTTCCCCCCCATCTCATACATGTACACAGACTATGTTCAACAAAAGAGTAATTGGCAGGCCTGTAACAACATATTAACATACTTAAATTTCTAGCTGGTGGCAGAAACCACAAATAGGTATTTGGGAATCCACAAAACTGGGCTGCCAAATAATGCCTCATACACACATGCACAATGGATCCACAAAATGGGTTAATTGTAACATGATCTAAGTTGAGTCAGATCATTGATCCTTGTAGCCTAGCATGTTCTACTCAGAGTGGCAGAAACTCTCCAGGGTCTTAGACAGAAGTCTTTCCCAGCACTGTCACCTAAGATCCTTTTAAGAAGAGATACCAAGTAAAGAAGCTGCCTATTTTAAAAAGAGCAGAATATGGAACGGTGGAGAAAGAAACCCTTAACAGCAACTTGTGCATAAAGGGATGATGCAGCTAAATCTCTCCAAATCATTTCATCGTTATGTCAGGGAAAGGCTTCATCAGCTTAATTTCTATGTATCAAGCCACTTTCTAAGGATCAAGAACAGGGCTGCTAAAATCCCTTTGTATTCATTACAGGTACTGTTACTAGAAATTTCATTGGTTGAAGTATAGTGAAAAGGGAAGACAGTTAGCCACAGGCCTGTTTGTTTGGTGTAAGCAGCAATTGGCTCTAGTGAGCAAGTGGTAGATAGTGCCCAGCTTGTTACAGCTGCAGCAATGCACCTTCTTTGGTCCAGGAAGAGCAGCATGACACTATGGCAGTTGTCTCTCTTGGCCTGGAAGGAAAGACTAGCAGTACAACCCTATTAGAATTATTCCAGTCAAAACTCACTGGTTTAAATAGACTTAGGTTGGAGTAAATGTAGTGGATCCAGCCATCATCCAAGTAGCCTTCTTCCAACTTAAGTAGTTCTTCCTCCAAAGAAAGAGCCACAAGTTGGAGGAAGACTCCACAGATTAGAGGAAGGTTTCAAACTTGAACGGAAAGGAAAGGTGAGGTATAAATATTTTAATAAACAAACTTTGCTCATTAGGGTAGTAGAACAGGGGCAGGATCCCACCCAATCTGCACAGGATGGAACTGTAGAAGGCATGGCTGAGACACTGCAGCAATTTAAAACCCGTGCAAGTGTTTGTACAGTAGTCTATCTGTACTATCATAATATACATGATCTGAGCAACCTGAAAACCTAATAGCAAAGACACTTCAATGAACTTTACAACTAATACATAGTTGCAAAGCATCAGGGTTCTTCAAGAGTGATGCAGCCTTTATAACTGAGTGTTTATTGATGATGAGTTTGACAAAATGAAATTCATCAGGGTAACCTGCCAATTTCCGCCTCCCATAGCAGATTCCTAATTAACCTCTCCTGCTGTTCCTTAGGAACTCCTGTCCCCTAGGACAGGAGCAACATTTTGGGGATCATTTTGGGCTTTATAAGAAATCCCTTTCCTCAGTAGAAGTTACTACTGAATCCACTTCAATAGAAGTGGCAAATTTAGAATGAGTCACATTTTTATTACTTGAAGCTAGAACAGAATTGGATCAAGCTCTAGTGTATAACTGGAATATCAGAGTACAGAATGACATGGAAATGATTAAAGTACGTTAGAATTTGAGAAAGCAGATGCAGATATAATGTTTTCAGTTTAAACTGACTTTTATATGGGTTTGGAATAATTATTTTAGTCAAGAGAATGAACCCGGCATGCTTATCAATACTATATATTCATGAAATATAGTTTTGTAAATAACTAGTTAATTTTAGTTAAATGTTTTGACATAATGAGCGATGTGGTGTGGACCTGGTATGCATGACCAAAACCTGGGTGAGGGAGGATGAAACAGTTGCCCTGGGAGACCCCCCCCCCGGGATATTCAGTCCTTCACCAGTCCCGAATAGGAGGTTGGGGAGAGGGGTGGCAATCCTTGCCCAACAGTCTCTCTCCTTCAGGCCGCTCCTCGCCCCTGAGATCTCTGGCATTGAATGTGTAGGCCTGGTGTGGGGTACCGAGGAGAGTTTGGCTATCTGTCTGGTGTACCGACCGCCTAGCACACCAGCAGATACCGTCACGCCTGCTAGAGGTGGTAGCGGGGTGGGCCTTGGAGTACTCCAGACTGAGTACTGGAGCTGGGGGACTTCAACATCCATGTTGATGGTGCCTCCTCTGTGCATGCTGCGGACCTGGTGTCTTCCATGGCAGCACTAGGACTCTCCCAATTTGTATCGACTCCTACAAATCAAGAAGGCCACACGCTAGATTTGATCTTTGAGATGGGGTTAAATGTGGATCTGGAAGTGGTAGAACCGGTGCCATGGTCAGTCCTGAAGGCTCGGCTAGGGATACCCCCCCCCCTTGCAAGGGCGGTGAGCTGATTTATGCTCACCCGCGGAGACTTATGGACCCGATTGGGTTCCAGAATGCTTTGCAGGATCCAATGCTCCACAGCGGTTCGTTAGATGAGCTGGTGGAGGACTGGCATTGCTGGCTCTCCGAAGCCATTGATGAAATCACCCCCTGCCACCCTCTTTACCCCCATGCTAGACGAGCTCCCTGGTATACAGAGGAGCTCTGACGGAAGAAGCGGAAGCTAAGACAGCTTGAGTGAGTGTGGCGACGATCTCGGGACGAAGAGGCAAGATCATCTTATAGGACATTTATGAAAGCCTATGAGGTGGAGGTGAAGGCTGTGACGAAAGAGTTTTATGCAGCCTCCATCACGTCAGCTAGCTCATGCCTGGCAAAATTGTTTAATGTGGTTCGGTCTTTGGTCTCCTTGCCAGAGGGAGGCCATCAAATTTAGAATTCAGATATTAGCTGTGAGGCTTTGGGGAGTTTTTTTGCTGATAAAATCTTGTCTCTCCGCCGCGACTTGCCAGCCACAGTTGACTCAGTGAATGAGCTAGAGACCCCTTGGCCACCTTTTGGGCCAATATTTGATCATTTCAGCCCACTCTTTGGGGAGGAGATTGACAGGACCCTGCGATTAGTTAGGCCCATCACATGTCCCTTGGACCCATGCCCATCGTGGCTGGTAAAGACCAGTGCCAAGGGGCTGCGGTCCTCACTGGAGGCCATTGTTAACCTATCCTTACGTTCTGGGGGTTTTCCTGGGCCATTAAAGGAAGCTGGGGTGTGGCCTGTTTTAAAGAAACTATCACTAGACCCCACTGACCTGGTCAATTACCGCCCGGTTTCGAACCTCCCGTTTCTGGGAAAGGTGATTGAGCAGGCAGTGGTGAAACAGCTGCAGGGTTTCCTGAAGGATGTCTCGGCCCTAGACCCCTTCCAGTCCGGGTTCCATCCGGGACATGGGATGGAGATGTGGCTGGTCGCCCTCACAGACGATCTTTGTAGACATCTGGATCGAGGCAGCTCAGCGCTGCTGATATTATTGGATTAGTCATCGGCGTTCAATACAGTCGATTATGATCTTCTGACTCACCGCCTTGCCGATCTGGGGATATGAGGGACTGCCTTACAGTGGCTTGTCTCTTTTCTCCACAGTCAGGGACAGAGGGTGGTGCTTGGGGAGAAATTGTCATCCTGCCACCCTTTGGTGTACAGGGTCCCACAGGGAGCAATACTCTCCCCATTACTGCTTAACATCTATATGCGCCCCCTTGCCCAGCTGGTGCGAAGTTTCAGACTTGGGTGTCATCAATATGCAGATGACACCCAGTTGTATCTGATGATGGACTGACGGCCTGACTCAGCCACAGATGTCCTGGAACATGCTTTTGCAGCCGTGACTGATTGGTTGAAGCAGAGTCGGCTGAAACTGAACCCGACGAAAGACAGAGGTCCTGTACTTGAGCCACGGGGGATTAGGTTTGGGACTCCGGCTCCCGGCCCTCGATGGGGCACCGTTAGTGCCAGTTCTGAGGGTTAAGAGTCTGGGGGTGATCTTGGATGCCTCCCTGAAAATGGAGTCACAGATCACAGCGGTTGTCAGGTCCTCTTTTTTCCATCTGCAGCAGACCAGGTAACTTGTCCCTTACCTGTCAACCCGTGACTTAACTACAGTGATCCAAGCAACGGTCACCTCTAGGCTAGATTACTGTAACTAGCTTTATGCAGGGCTGCCTTTGAGCCTGACCCGGAGATTACAGTTGGTACAAAATGCAGCGGCACGTGTTATTACAAGAGCGCCAAATAAGGCGTATCTATGGGACCGTCTCTCCCCATATATTCCCCAGAGGACACTCCAATCAGGGGACAAACAGCTGTTGGTGGTTCCTGGCCCCAAGGAGGCCCGCCTAGCCTCGACTAGAGCCAGGGCCTTTTTGGTCCTGGCTCCCACCTGGTGGAACACTCTGTCTGCTGAAATCAGGGCCCGGCAGGACCTACTATCCTTTTGCCGGGCCTGCAAGACAAAGTTGTTCCGCCAGGCATATGACTGAGGCTGGGCCTCTGCCGGCCTGAAAAAAAGGGGTGTATAAAATCTTAACCCTCCCTGTGAAGGCTGTCCACCATCCTGTTTTAAACGTGTATTAATACACTGTTGTTTTAATGTTGGTGAATTTTTAATTGTATTTAATATGTTGTTATCTGCCCTGAGCCCGCTCGCGGGGAGGGTGGAATAGAAATTTGAAATAAATAAAAATTAAAAAATAATTTTAATGGGTATTCTTAATCGTTTTATTTTTATCTGGAGAAGCAACATAAAATATCCTTAAACCAAACTATTAATACATAATCTAGAAATTATGGCTGCTTTAAAAAATGGAAGGAAAAAGCCTGCACAGGAACACTTGGTTGGCTTTAAAGAAAGAGTAAAGGCAGTTTCTCTATTTCATTAGCTGCACTGGAATAAATACCTGAAATTCCGCTGATTGGTTGCTCTGCTTATTTGGGTTAGGAATAACACTGAACACTTTTTCAAAAGAGCCATCAGGATGCTGGTAACAAGACCTAGACAAAAAAAAAATTGACCAGTTGCTTTTTTTATAAAGATAGAAAATTGTGTTTGTACTATAGACACATTGGGGGTGGGGGGTGGGGTAGGTTCTATTGAATGGTCTCCTGAAAGCCTTCAATACACACACTGTATTGGTAACAAAAGCACAGAAATATTCCCGGCTCAAGACAGAGTCAATGTAGTTCAGATACATGAAACACAGTGGTACTGTATTTTTAAAAAAAGCACTGCAGTGCAGCTTTCTTCTTCACGCATATAGCTCCTCTCTGTAGAATCAACCTTCTAACCTAAGATGGAAATGTTAGCATTTCAAGAATACCTATGCATGGAGAGAACACAGTCCTCCACCTATTAGTAGATGATATTGGACTTCACTGCTAGAGAAACCATTTGTTTTCAAGGTATTTAAACAGAAGATACATTAAACTTATTTGCTGCCATGATTCAAATGAGGCTGGAATAAAACATTTAATCATTTGTAACCTACCCTGTTCAGTATCAAAATCGATGTCTTTTTTCGCACTGCCTAGTTTATTTTCCTGACCAGAATAGCCCCGGGGAGCCTGATCTTGTCAGATCTCAGAAGCTAAGCGGGGCTGGCCTTGATTAGTAATTGGATGGCGGAGACCTCCAATGAAGACCAGGGTTGCAGAGGCAGGCAACAGCAAACCACCTCTGATAGTCTCTTGCCATGAAAACCCCACCAGGCATTGCCATAAGTCAGCTATGACTTGAGGGCAGGATTTCATTTTCCAGTTTATTTTCAAATAGGAAAATACTCAAGAAACATATTGATTTGAGTCCAGTGGCACTTCAGAGACCAACAAGATTTTCAGGGTGTAAACTTTTGAGAGTCAGAGCTCCCTTCATCAGAGATCTTTGACTCCCTTCCATTCATGGAAACTCTGACTCTCAAAAGTTTACACCTGGAAAATCTTGTTGGTCTCTTAAGGTGCCACTGGATTCAAATCCTTTTGTTCTACTGTAGACTAACATGGCTTCCCACTTAAAACTATCTTAAAGGAAACATGAGTATTTTTAAAAATATGCTTAAAATTAGACACTGCCCAGTGATCCTTTCACAACAGGAATGACTGAAATTCCTAAGCTGATCCACATTTTCTGAAATATATTTTCTGAAATATATTTTGCAATTACCACCACAACAATCTTTTTTAACTTGTATAAAACTTCTGAATATAGCATACTAAGCCTGCAGTTCTTTTTAAACTTTGGTTCAACCAAATCAAGACTTGTATGTCTCTGGACACGTGCATCCCTATCTAGCTTCTCTCCCCTAAATTTATATGCCTTAGAAGCAGATAAAGAGGTACAAATATACAACACAACAAAGTTGCTATAAGCTAAATTCTCTGTCCCTTTTCTGAATTGTTTTTAAACTGGTGTGAGAAAATTCCAATTCCTCATTAGGAATAAATTTTAAAATAATTTTTATACAACATGTTTCTACCTAAGTAATATTTTGACAGTACAATTTGTGCTTTGACTAGCAAAAAGATTTAAGGAAACCACATCAGTTTTCAGAGAGATGACATTTCAATTATTTTCATCAAACCTACTGAACAAACTGTTGAGCCAAAAAAACTAATTCATATTCAACATAAAGCTGACAAGTTGAAAAGTGATTTTTGACATAGGGATATTCACAATACACTTAGCATCTATCTATAGTTCTCATAAATGGCAACTATATACACAGTTCTCCTTTTCCAATTTATGCCACGATTGCCGCATTTAACCTCTGACTTGTAGTAAATTTGTTTTTTAAAACCATGAACTTAAATCAACCATTCTGAGCACTCTAAATCAAGAAACTTATCATTTTATCTCATTCCTTTACATTTACAAGGAATTATTTGGGTGCAATTCCAATATGAATTTGACATAAGCTGCACAAAGGATGGAGAGAAAAAAACTCTTTTTATTTCAGGGCGGGGCAGGACTGGATGCTGTAAGAAATGCAGGGCTCCCTCCTAAGGAAAAAGGTGAGAGAAAACCAACAGGTAAGAGAGCTACTTAATCCTTCCTTTGTCTGAAGTTCTCCCCTGCAAATGAACCTTCCTCCCCATGGACATCTTCCATATTCCTTCCCCAGCTTTAGTTCTAAAATCAAGCCTTGCTGGGTGGGAACTTGAGGGAGAGGAATGGTGGCACTTAAGCACCACTCCCACCACCCTGCAAGTGCCCATCAGTCTTGCATTCATATTTTGGCATATGAGGAATACATATTTACTAAGATAACATACAATTCCACCCTATGTATAGACATTCCATTTTTTCATAGCTGGAAGGGCTACAGAAATCCTTCCAAAGATACAGATTTCTTCTTTCCAAGCTTCAGGGAACTCAGCACACTGCAAAACTAGAGGTTGCTGCTGGTTAAACACCATTCTCTCCTACCTTCCTCTCCTGACAGTAACATCGTTGCTATCAAAATTGCTGTTTATGAAGTGACTGAGCAACTTTCACGTGAGCCTACTGGACATCAGTGAGGGCAACAGATATGGTGTTCCCACCACTACGTCCACACACAAAGCCTGTGCATTTTTTAGCATTAGACAAGAGGGCCATTTTTCTCCCTCTTTCTTTCTATGATGATCATTTTACAGAAGTTCAGCATGAATATTCATGTAAATAATTTAAAATAAGCAAAAAAAAAGCAACTCTTGGATCAGTTCCCACCACCCAAAAAATGTTCCTTCGCCACTCATCTGAACAAACATAATATAAGGGGTGGATCTGCAGTTGAGCAAGCAACTGGAGTGTGAAGGGAGGGAAATGCTCTCTGTACTCCAAAAGATCATCATCTGTCTGCAGACACTGACTCATTCACTCTCTAGCCTGTTCTACCTTTTATTTCACTCCTGACTTCTCAATATTCCATACCTGAGTCACCTAATTATTTTTGTAACATTCTCCCTGATATGGGAAAACTGTGTCTCAATTGTATCATTTGGTACTGCAGATGGGGGCGGGGGGGGGGGACACACGACATATTCAAAATCGTTCATTTAAAAAACCTGTCCACATAAAAACTTCTCATATAAGGGATATGACTAGGTAAGAATACCTTCCCCAGACATCTAGTATTCTATTCAGAGGTTATTATGTATAGAAGAGCAGTCAGTTGTGATTTCTGTATGGTTATAAGATTGTTGTATGTTTCTTGAACATGGCTAGAGGTACCATGCTTGGATTAAAGAGAGATGATTCAGACACAAGTTTATCTTCTTAGATTTTATTCAGTTAGGTGAAATTTCTTGGCCCACATAAGGTACTACAGGTATTTTTTATCTATTAAAAGTCAGTATACAGTCAATGTTCTAAACTACCTTATTAAAAATTACACTTAGCCAGTACCTAGAATTTAACTTATGTTTTGTTGGGTTCACTAGACTAACAGCACCATCTTAAGTAGGTCTATTAAGAATCCTACACAGATCTATTCCATGGGGCTTACTCCTAGGAAAGTGTTTTTAGGATTGCACTTTAAAGTATGGTTTCCTCTTCACTCACACAAACCAAACTAGAACAATTCCTGAAAGATCAGAGAACTCAAATAAGTTTATCTTAACACATTTATGCAAACATCAAGTGTTTATCCATTAGCTCCACTTTTGAGAGCTGCCTGGATATGTTTTAATCTAATTATAAAAATCACAAGTGATCAATTGCCAGGGCGGGGCAGGGGGTGCAGTCAGATTAAGCATAATCATCAAAGATTTAAAGTGACTAAAGTGACAAAATATACTGCCATTACAAGCAGAGTTAATGCAGAGAAATGTGGTAAGGGATTAAGAAAGGATGGATTTCTAGGTCAAAAGGCAAGCCCAAGATTCCACTGCCAAGTGCTTGATAGACTCTGAATTAAGCTTAATCCAGGCTATGAAGGACTCTAAACTGTAAACCAATCAACTTTCTCAAGATGCAGTTTCAATTACTAACCAATACAGAGACCACCTGAGATTATATTCACATTTAGCCAATGCTACAGAAGTACTGCAAGTCTGTGCCAGTTCCCCGAGTTTTAGTTCCTAATCTAACAAGAAGAAATAGGCTAGATTATTATAAACACAATGAAAACTGAAAAGCATCATGAAAATTAAAGATGTTGTACTAGTACTAAAGTGGGACTCTAATCTGGAGAGCTGGGTTTGATTCCCCACTCCTCCGCTTGAAGCCAGCTGGGTGACCTTGGGCTAATCACCGCTTTCTGGAGCTCTCTCAGCCCCACCAACCTCCCAGGGTGTTTGTTGTGGGGATAATAACATACTTTGTAAACCGCTCTGAGTGGGCATTAAATTGTCCTGAAGGGCAGTATATAAATTGAATGTTGTTATTGTTGTTATAGTATCTATCACATTTTTACACTGCTCTTCCTCCAAGGATCTTACAGCAGCATACCTGATTCTGCTGCCCATATCTTATCCTCGCAACAGCTCTATCAGGTAGGTTATACTGAGTAACTGGCCCAAGGTCACACAGCAGAATTCATGCCTGGGTGTCCTAATCGGACCTACATTACACTGAAAATACTCGTAAGATCCTTTGTGCCCAAGAAGATGTATAGCTCAGGGCACTTTCCCATGAAAAGCACAGGATAAACAACTCTTATAAGCAGGGCTGCATTCCAAAACACATTTACTAAAAATTAACTCCTACTGAATTCACAGGGACTTGTCGTTGTGCAAAATACATAGATTAGACTAGCCTGTAACTCTTCTAAAGTGGGGGTCGTCTCATTCTTAGTCTTAGACTTCCCATTACAATATTTCTCTCAATTCTAATGTAATACTAGCAATTAACACACTGCCTGATTTAAGTTTAAAAGAGGATCTATTCTAATTGCCCTATGGCAAGAGAAATTCCCAAACTTTTCTTACCAAACCCTTTCTTCAGGACAGCCCTGCTCCTCACAGCCTCACATTTGTGATTCTGGGAAGAATTCTCCCTTTCCCCATTCATTCTGTTCACCTGCTCATGGTTCACTACATTGCTTACCTTCCTGCCATCATGCTGTCCCTACATGCACCATCCTTTCTAGACTTTCATATCACCACAAACCAGGCTGAAGCTAAAGACACTATTTTCTATAGTTTACCCCACATCCAGCTTCCTCTCTCCTTTTTCAAAAAAGTTAAATATCGGTTTTGAAAATCCCTGTCATTACAGGCAATACTGCAATATTCTGAAATCCACACAATGTCCCATGGAGCTGCATATCCCAGAAGAAGCAAAACGAAGGCCATTTCATTTATTCTTATATACACTCACTTGAGATTTCCCATATGAAGGAAAATTTGCTGTGCTGAAGCAGGTAGAATGGAAATACACTGCTTCGGAATATAGATGAAACAACGTCGAGAGTTCAATTTTGGAATCCTCTCTGACATTAAAGCAATTTGCAAATACAAAACCAGCATAGCAAACAAATGGAAAGGGAGAAAACCCTTCTCTCTGCTGTACTAGTTCTCTATTTACACGGAAGTTTTAATGCGAAGGAACACTCAAAGCTGGAATCCACAACTCACAGCCTAACCGGATAGTCCACTCAGATACACACGCCTGGGAGCCTGCAAGTCCCTCAGCGCTGAAGGGGCCCTGCTCCCCCCAGTAAGTGCACTGACGTTGGCTGCCAGTGCCACTTATTCCCAGCGAGAAGCTGCTGCCACCTCGAGAGGAAGTCCCCCTGAGTTCGAGTACGTGCGCGCTCGTTGACCGTCCTCGAGAAAGTCCCGTTGGTCTCAAGGCTGACCCCGAGTAAACTCCCAAAGATTACTTCAGGCATTCCTAGTACAATCCCAGGCAGAGTTACTATAGTAAAACTACATAGGACTCTTGGGATAAAGCTTCATAGAACTCAGTGGGATTTATTACTTTACCACGCTGCACGATGGATCGAAAAGACCCAAACAGACTCCTTACTACGGGCCGAGATAAGCCCCTTACCGCATCCTAGCTCCCCACCCCCGAGCAAGCAGTAGCACCGGGCCGCTCCCGTCCCCGGGGAAACAAATCTACTCCCTCTCCCCAATCACTCACAGGCTTGCCGGGCCCAGGTGCTCTTCCTAGTACGCCTGCGCAGGCTCCAGCCTTCTTCGGAAAGGCACTCCGTGCACTCCGAGAGCCCGCATGCGCAAAAGTCCTGCGAGGGTGTTGCGCAGGTTCCTCGCCCCCTCCCGGTGCTCTTGCCTGCGCCGGGCGAAAGGCCACGCCCCCTCCTCCCTCTGCCCCCGCCCTCTCCTTATTCCTTACGCTTGGTAGCCGGAACGGGGAGAGGCGAGCGCCGGAGGAGAGGGGCGACCGGGGTGCTCCTGAGTAAGCTTCACCCCCTAGGAAGGGGGCGGCAAGGTTGAGAGAAGCTAGTCTGCGTTTGACGCTGCGGTAAGGAACCAGGCTGCTTGGCGCGGCGCTGCAATGTCTTCCCGGCGTCCTCCTTTTTACCCTCCCCCTCTGCAGCAGTCGCAGCTCTCAGGACCGGTTTCCAAGGAAGCCCGAAAAGCTGGGTCATCCCCCGCGGAATGGCGCCCTCCCTCCGCTCCTTTCCCCAGTTCGCTTCCCAAGGGGTCCGCGGGGACGCGTGCCGCTCCCCCTGCCTCCCGGCAGAACAATGGCAGAGATTCCGCGCTCGCCGGTGGGTGCCTTGCCCGCTCCTGCCTCTCGCGCGCGCCGCTGCAGCCGCCGAGCCCCGCTGCGGAGCCCTGCGACAGGCTCGGGGCAGGGTCGCGTCCGCCCCCCCCCCCCCGGCTTGGCGCTTCGCCGCGTCTCCTTGCAGTCCCACGGACTCCCCGGGCCAATGTCAGGAGGGGGAGGCGGGCGCGAAGAGGCTTTGTTCGCCATCAGGCAGTCACCGCGCCGGGCGCACCCCACAAAGCTGGTTGGTGTATGTATCTGGGGTGGAGGAGCTGATTGTGTCTTTGTTGCCGTATTCCGGTTTGCTGGCGAGATCGCGATGGTGGCGATGTTGGTTGGCGATGCCGCTGCAGTCCAGCTCCTCTTCCTTGTGCAGAAGACGCGGCAAGGGAGGGAAAGCAGAGGGGGCCTTTGCACTGAGCAAGTTTCTCTTCCCATCGGTTTTGCTTGAAGCATTCCTTGGCACCCGTCAGAAAACGCACCTAATGCTTCTGGGAAACAGCCGCAGGAGTGAGGGGACAGAGGGGACCACATCCATATTATCACTTCTCTCCTCCTTAGCCTTGAAATTTACTACGTTTTTTCTTCAGGGATCTTCCTCTGTCCTTGTCATGAAGATGATTGATAGAAGAGTCAGCCAGGGCTCCTTTCCCCCAGCTCACCTGTGTTTCCTTTACTGTGGCTGTTTCCCTGAGGAATGCCCCACAGGAAGGGGCACAAACCTCCTCCTGTGATAATGCTTCCATCTATTGCATTTCCCAGCTTGGCTGAGCTTGGAACCTACAAACCATTCTAAGTTTCAATCATGATGAGCAGGAGTGTCAGAGAATAGAAATCTAGGTTAGTCCTCCCAAACCTCTTTTTAAGAGTCCACTGCTTTCCCTATCTCTGCTTTTTACTTCCCCCTTGCTTCTTCCTCCCACTCCAGACCTTCCCCCCCCATCTTCTTTTTTCTTCCTTTCTTTCACTGTTATCCTCCACCTTCTTCCAGCAGTCCCTCCAGCGTGCTCCTGCTGCTGTGATTATAAATAAAAAGTTAGCTTGGATGCAGTAGAAGGCAGATTGGAAAGCACAAGGGGAGGGGGAAGTGAGGGAGTGAATCCTCTGGTGTTCTAGTTTATTATTACTGTGTTGTGCATTTTCTAAAGCTCCATTTCCATTCATGTTAATGACAATGGTTTGCTTTAAGTATTGGTCTGCTATTGTGGATGTGACCAGATTTTTCTATGTCACTATCTAAAGAGAACCACTGGAGATGACTCTTGTTGCTGTTGGTGCAGCAGACTTTGGAATGCGGAATATTTTTTTATTAGATAGCATAAAGTCTGCCTCTAGCTTTTGAATCTGGTACTCATATCAGGAGATACATTTATTTTCGGATGTTAAAATGCTCTAGGGATGGTTTTCAGGTAACCAATATCATTGACTGGGAAAAGAGGTTTAGAGCCGTCTTATTCTAGCTGCATCCTAATTAAATTTACCTTTGTTGATAGTTACCTGTGAGTCTACAAGACTAAGATGGACTATAAATGAAGTAAATACATAATTTTTAAAGAACTATTACATATGCTGCTGGAAAGACAAAAAAGTGCAAAACTGAAAACAGACCACAGACCCCTGTTTGTTAATTACTGGACTATTTGTCATTTATATAATGCTTTTAATTTACAAAATGTTTTTACGGTCATACTATGTTAATCTTCACAACAACCTGGAAGGGATGTCACTGTTATTCCCTTGTTACAGGGAATAACAGTGACATCCCAAGATCACACAGTGAGTCTAGGGTTGATGGTTGGACTCAAACACATGGTCTCCCAGATCCAACCAGTGGCCCTGATTGGCTAGTCTGAAAATGTGTCCAGATGGCTGTTTCTACAATGATTGATTTGGCACTGTATTGTATTGTATTAGGGTTGGAGAGTCAAAAGAAAGAAGTTAGAATTAACTCAGCGATTTCATGCAGTGGGTGCTGGTTTTTTTAATCTGGCTGGTCAGCTGTTCTACAAACAGTGATTAAGTGGCAAGCATCTGTGTGGCAAATGGTTCTTGGTTTGTTACAGGTTGGGTGAAAGATATGTATCTGTCATGTATTTTTTAAATATTAATTTTGGCAGATGAACTGACTGTGACTGAATACCAAGGATTGGACTTTTTGTTGATGTCGCGCTGCAGGGTGCCCCCTGGCGGTAGCGACGACGAGTCCGGGCAGGGTGGCCCCTGCGGGTCCGTTCTGGGTGCCTTCGCAGGGCAGGCAGGTGCCTGGCAGGCGGAAGCTCCTTCCCAGGCGGCCTCAGACCCACGGGCGGCCCTTATCTGAACCGGGACTGGTCAGCACTTGGCTCCACCCAGGCCAGCTGTGCCTTAGCTCTCAGGGCAGCGTGGCCTCCTTCAGCAACGTCAGCCACACTCCGACTGGCAACCTCCTCCTCGGCCTGCCTCCAGAGCCTCCTTAAATACTTTTTCCCCTTTAGCTCCACCCCCTCTCCCAAGTGCTTCCACCCAACGTCATCCCCACCACCTGTGGCCACGCCCACTGTGCCCACCTCCCCCTGGCCCATTGGGGGGTTGCTTGTAGGGCTGTCCCGCCTCCCTCCTTCTCCACCGGCCTATTGCCCTCCTCCTCCGTGGCGGACAGCCATCCCAGCCACTGCCGGCGGGGCCTGGAAGGCCTGACCGTCTCCTGGGCGGCCCTCCCGTCCCAGGCGGGCTGGTCCCTTTCCCCGCTCTGCAGCCCCTGGCCGCCGCCTGGGCTGGCCTGGTGCGCCTGCGCCAGCATCGGGCGGCCCGGCCCTGCCTGGCCTTCCCCCATGTCGGGGTTTCTTTGCCGTGGCCGGCTGCGCTCCTCGGCGTCTTCTCCCGCCGCCGGTCGCCCTTCCTCCCGACGCTCCCAGCAGTGGCACGGTGGTGGCCGGCGGGTCCATGAGGCCGCCACGGCTCTCCGCCGCTGCGGTCTTCGGCTCCCCCGTGGCCCCCATTGCGGGTGAGTGGGGCTGGGGTCTTCGTCGGGGGAGGGGCGGGCGTGGCAGCAGTCCGAGGCTGCTGCGCCGGGCCTCGGACAGTTGATTATAAGCATTGCAGAAGGAGTGAGCCCAGCTCTAATTCAAAGGGTTGTTTGTAGGCTAGCAATCCTGGAAGCACTAAGTGAAGAAACATCATTTGAGTTAAACGAATGATAACTAACTAACATGTTTTCATCCTATTAACATGGCACAGACATTTTTGTAATGTTGTTTTATTTCTAGTATAAAATGAGAAATGAGATTTGGGTGTCTAGTAACTGAGAACAATTTGTCAGTATTTTTCTCTGCATGTTAAAAAACAATCCTACTCATATTGAACTGGTTTAAGATGAATATTGTATAGAATTTATTTCCAACAAAATTTCAAAGATCCAAAAACAAATACTTGTACTAATATTCACCATAAAGTAATGTAAACATAAAATTTACAAGCCAATCCATCATTACAAAGAATAAAAACCATGTCTTAAAAACGAAGACATAATTGAAAATTTCAGCTAATATGAAATGTCTGTATTTGTTGATAATGCTGTTATCACAGCTGTATTGAAACAGCTTGTAAATTGACATGGTCCAAAAGATGAAACCATATTCAGAATTGGGTATATTGATTCTAGATAGCCAGCGGTGCCATTTCCTGCACATAAGTCCCAGTGAATAGACTTGAATAGACCTGCTAAGATTGTCCACTAAGACAACAAAAAGGAAATGAAATCTAAAATAACATGCCATTATAGAAATCTATGGGTCAATTACATTTGAAACACTTTGTGATGTCTCAAATGAACATTCTAAAGCAGGGTGCAAAACAGGAACAGCAGATTAAGGGGTTTCTTACAATGAAAGAGGCCTTTGAGTTTAGAGAAAAGACAGCCAAGTGGAGATATGTTAAAGGTGTCTAAAATAATGAGAAGTATGGAAAAACTGAAACTTGAGGTCTTTTCGTGAAATTGATTGGCAGTTGTTTCAAGAAAGACAAAAGAGTTTACTTCACTCTTTTTGTGTGAAATTCATTATCTCAAGAGAAATTGATGGCTTCTAGTTCTAATAGGATTTTTTTTAAAGAAGGGTTAAAGGGATCCAGGTGGGTAGTTATGTTGGTTGGCAGTAGACCAGCAAGATTTGAGTCCAGTAGCACCTTAAAGACAAAGAAAATCTCCAAGTATAATCTTTTGAGAGTCAAAGCTCCCTTTGTCAGATACATTAGTGTTGTCAGATAGATAGACCTGTAACAGGTATGGAATGAGAGCTAAATACAGCCACTGTGTTCAGAGGCTTATACCTCTGAGGAACAGATCCTGAGGGGGAAGCAAGTGGGGGGAAGTACTTCCATTTTGCTTTGCTTGTGAGCTTGGGTGGGGGCGGGTATAACAATGGGCTAATGGTCTGACCTGGCATAGGCAGCTCTCATGTTCCTTTTTGTCTCTGCCTTCGCATTTTGTTATAAAGAACAAGAGGTGATCATCGTAAGAGAAGCTTACTTTGTGTAAGTGGTCAGGTTCATTATTCAAATATCTTTCAGTCCTGAAGAGCTGGTTATAATTTTATCCCTCCTTTTGGTTTGTTTGAAGCCTCCAAGGCAGCTGACAACTATAAAATAATACACTATAGTGCATAAATTATTAGCATCATCTAAAAGTAACAATAGCAAAACTAAACCCAAGAGAAATATGAATAGGGAAGACCGCCTCAAACTGAAAATGTAAACATATCATCAATTGTTTCTGTACCTGTTCGGTTGTCGTCTGTGGAATGTTGTTCAGTACCATTTGTTATATGTACTGGTACCCAAACTCAAGCCAATTGTGGTATAGTGGTTAAAGTGTCAGACTAGGATTTGGGAAAAGCAGGTTCAGTTCCCCACTCTGCCGTGGAAGCTTGCTGGGAGATCGTGTGCTCAGGGCCAGCACCACCATTGAGGCGGTGAGGTGGGTGCCAGAGGGGGTGCTGGGGGTGGAGACGTGTGCCACGGAGCTGGCGTGGCTGGCCCACAGCTGCTGCAACTGGCCAGCCCCACGCCACCGCCGCCATACACCCCCAGCCAGGCGCAACAGCATGTGGCCGGGGCAGCATGCGGTGCATGGGCAGTCTCCGCACGCTGCCCTGCCACCTGCCGGCCAATAGGCCCAGCTTTGCTGTGTGATGACATCACATGGGGGTGGCTGCGGGCGCCAGAAACCCTGGTGGTGCGTGTGCCAGTTATACACTTTCAGCCTGACCTACCTTACAGGGTTGTTGCGAGGATAAAATAGAGGCAAGAATTATGTAAGCCACCCAGGGTCCCCATTAAAGAGTTAGGTGGGGTATAAATAAAATAAAATAAATGTGTGATTAAGCTTTTCATGTTATTGTGCTACTGTTGATAGCCTGTTATGGGCTTCGTAGATACCTGTATGCTGGAATAAATAATGCCTTTCAGATGCTACTGCAGACCCTCTAACTTTGGGATGGACTAAATGGACATTTAAAAGCTTTTTACCTTTTCCTGATGCAGAGCCATACAGACACAGTAACTCCAGGAGGACTTCATACAAACCAGGCACTGAAAAGCATTTAAAAGCATTACCGTTAATAATGGCAATTGGGAAGCTTTCTTGCCTGGGGAAAAACTTTTCCATCTGCATTGTGTATCGTCATTCTCTGCTGGAGGGGAGGGCTATTTTCTGCCTTAGGCATCAATTTTACACTAGCTAGAAATCATTCAACTTATTTCATATAGGACTATAATGGGACTGACTTGCTTTCCCTTTGCATCCTGGGTTGGACTAAAAACAATCCTGTTAATCGGGATCTTGTTTGCAATTTTATTAATTAGGAAGAACAGGTTTCTGTTGGCATTTTCAGACACTGGGAAATGCCTAATTAAAATTTAGGCAGATGTTTATGAGAATCTGTGGCTTGAATTAAAAGTTAAACAAAATCTTTATACAATACTAGCTTGATACCTGTGCTTTACTACAGCATTTAACTACTTTAAATCCAGTTATAATACTTATCCTTGACCTGATTTTTACCTCAGTACACAAGAGTTCCACAGCTGACCAATCAGAAAGAGGAGGATGCAAGCAGGCAGGAGTCTGCCAGCCACACAGGAAATCCAGGCCCCACAGGGAGATTGGCGACCCGAGTGAACTTTGAAGGGAAGACTGGGAGGTGCATTTTACCTCAGGACACATTCAATGACTCCCAGTAACAATTGCATACTGTATAGAATGTGAGGGGGGACCAATCAGGCCGTATATGCAAATTACTATTGTCTCTGGAGGTGGGGGGGGATGAGGTGTGGAATTTGGTGAGCCCCAATCAGCCCTCATATGCAAATGACCTTGAAAGGCTGGCCCAATCAGGGAAGAGTGGCTGAGCTGGTAGTGGGCGGGGGGGGGGCAGCTAGCAGCCTGCCAGCCACACGAGGAAGCAGTATCCCTTTGGGAAAACACATTTTACCCCTTTGTACCCCCTTAGGGGGCGAATTTCTTAAAATCTTCTCTTAGTGGGTGTTAACATCATGAAAGGAATGTTCTCCCCAAGGTCCAGGGGTTTGGGCTGGGTGTTGATGACACACACACACACAAAAGCTTAATGCCCATGCTTCGCTACGGTATTTAACTACTGTAAATCCAGTTATAATATTTATGGGTAAGTCAAGTGACATTTGTGGTTTGGGGGGGCAGGTTGAGTTGGTTTTGTAGTATAATAGCATAGTAACAGAGCTTCACATAAGTGATTCAATAAAGCAAAGCATGTTGATGCCTAAAACTGATGACGTGAATTTCGAAATGTAACATTTATTGAAGAGATTTTTAAAAGGAAAAGATTGTAGTGCAGTAAATAACGTGAAAAAAGTTCAACCTTATTTTTCTACTGAAGGACCTCTTTGTAGACCTCATTGGTGGTTTCCCCCCACTTTGGAGCCCCCACTTTGAGGAGAAGCTTGTGGGCTTGAAAGCCAGGAGGGCTGGGCATATTGAGAAACACCACAGGGTAGTGGACCGCATCATCCATTTGCACCACTGAGTCCACAGATCTGTACTCCATTTCTGCCCCTTCAAGGGAGTTAAGTTGTGTTTCATTAATGATGGCAGCCTTGTCTTTCTTGGGGGTCAGAGTGGCACACTTGCACAGCCTGTCCATGGACTTCTTCATGATAGTGACGATATCAGGGTATATCGTGGCTGTTAGGTCTTCTAGGGTCGTCAGGGATGGTCACCTTTCCCTTGGACTCAGGACTTGCTGGTACTTGCCCACTGCTGCTCAGTGCACCACAGGAGTACGATATGCATATTTATTTGCCGCATCTCTAAATTGCTTCCTCCTTTTAGCATCAGTATATCTTGCACAACGTCTGCCAGGAGGCTTCTTGGGGGCAGTAAGAGGTGATGGCTGCAAGAGGTGTGAGATGGAGTTGGACTGAGGGAGGGGTGCTATGGTGGGCCCTTTGGCAGGTTCATGTGAGAGGTTTGCATTGAAATGGCCCCTAGAAAGGTCATGCACCATCTCCCCATGAACATTTAAAAATTCAGTTGCCATACTGACTTTTATATAAAATCCCTTTTCAGGAGTCTTGTACTGCCTTTTTTTCAACTGTCTCCAGTTTCCTTTACCTGATTTTTACCTCAGAACACAGTTCTACAGCTGACCCATCAGCCTGCCAGCCACACAGGAAAGCCAGGCCCCACAGTGAGATTGGCAACCCTAGAGGTGAGGTGTATTTTTACCTCAAGACACTTTCAGTGACTGGAAGTCATTGACTGTCCCCTGAGGTTCTGCATGTGTCCTGCATAGTGTTTAGAATGTTGGGACAATGACCAATCAAAGCTGCATATACCAATGAGCTCAGTGAAGAGTGGCAGTTGGCAGGAGGGGACCCTGCCAGCCACACAGGGAAGCTGTATCTCCATGGGAAAACACATTTTACCCCTTTTTACCCCCTTAGGGGGCGAATTTCTTAAAATCCCTTCTTAGTGAGCCTCTACACCACAAAGGGAACGTCCCGTCCAAATTTCACGTTTCTAGGTCCAGGGGTTTGGGCTGGGCGTTGATGAGTCAGTCAGGACACTTGTCTTTATATATAGAGATAGATTAGACTTACTAAACTGTCAGGTTCCCAATAATGTTATAGCAATCTACTGATCATGTAGAATATCTTATTTAACATCTCTGTCCAGAATTACAATTATGAACAATTATGTGCCATTTGATAAATAAAATCTCTACTTTTATTTCCCCTTTAATCCTTTCTTTATCCCATCCTAAGTTATGTATATACTGACATTCCCTTTTATGTCCTTCAGATTCACTTTTCTCATTGAATTTTCACTTCCGCTACATTTGTTGCTGCAAACATCTTGAAAATTCAGAGATGCAATACTATTAGCATTTTACAATTTTGCATCTATTTCGCATGTCAGTAGCATTCCAAGTACTTGTTGCAAGGTGTCTGGGGCAAAATAATAATTTAGTGTGCTATAGAAACCTTTCAGTGAGCAAAGCTTTTAAAAATGTTTTTTACTGATACAAAATAGAAATATTGCTAGCTGAGTTTCACTTTATCAGATCAAGATACCTTTAATTAAGTAATATTTCTTGAACTTTACTTCAGTAGATCCAGTAGAAGCTAAGATATATTTATAAACAAGCAACATTGCTTTAACTGTTGAGAGAGTGATATAGCCAGTAAAGACTACATGTTACAGCAAGCAGGTTTGTATTTGATGCAAGCAGCCGACATGACACATTACATGTTGGAACATTTAGTCCAATCTTATGCATATATAGTCAGATCCCATGAACATATGGACAAGATGGGGACCTTAGACACTATTTTTGTGTGAGATGCACAGTGGGAAATATAAACAGTATGTTATGTGCTTAAGGTATCTCAAAATATTACTCTTGTTTAACTGTGTGCAATTGTGGACACTGTAGTTTTTTTGGCAAGCTTCCAGTATAGTCAAAGGTCACATAAGGCTCTAAAGGTAAATTGAGTGAGCACTGATTTTAATATCAAAGGGGGGGATAACAATAGTAGCACTTAAATGCCAATTTAAGTATAAGATAAAACATAGTAGCCAAGATTCAACTTGTTCAGTGCACTGAAGGAAAGTTTGGTTTATGTTGCTTGAATAACAATGCCTCACCACCACCCTGAATGCTAGTTTGATATATGGATAGCAAACTGCATTGAAAACTGAGTTTTCAAAAAGAGTTTGGGAATGACAGTGGAGAAAGTTTTTTTAAAGAAGAGACTCATACTTAAACTAGCTGTATGATTTTTTTTAAAAATCCAGTCTATAAATATGTAACAGTATCAGAAAATGGCAAGTGGTATAGCTAATGGAAGGTCAGGATCAATAACACAAGCCTGGTTCAAAGACTATTAATGATAGTCCAAGTCCAATATATGTATGCCAGCAGCAGCATCAGATGGGAGGCATGCAAATCCATGTTATTAAACAGTACCCCAATCCTATAGCAAGAGAGTACAACAGGGTTCAATTTTTTTAAAAAAAATATTTTATAGGGTTCAATTTTAACAACAAAGTAACACGTGAAGAATGGAATATCCTCCCCCGTCAGTGATTTTCTTACATGTAATTCCACCAGAAAATTTTCTTTTCTGCAAGTTTCAGTGCTGAGCTGGAATGAGTCTGCAGGAATGTAAATTGTGATTAGGGATAATGTGTTCCTCATCCATGCTCCTCTTTTTCTGTCCAAACTGGATGCTTCTTTTTGTAGCTTATTGTAGCATGAGTGTGAACCTTACTTCCTGCATTTAGTGTTCTTTTCAGTGGTAGGGGTGTGTGTGAGTGTGAGAGAAATGGCAATTCATAACCATTTGGGAGCACCTTGCAACCACTCTGGATCATTGGCTCTTTAGACTAGATCTTTGTTTTTATTTTGCAGACCACAGATAATGTCATGCACTTATGTCTTGAATTGCTGGGTCTTTTGTAGACATGGGCACGAACCAAAAAAATTAACGAACCTGTGGTTCGTGGTTCGGTGCCACCGCCAAACCCGAACAAATGAACCGAAATGACCATTTCCTGTTACCGAACCGGTTCATGGTTTGTGGGGCTCAGAATGGCCCCCGTTGCACTTAGAGAACCTATATTCACAGGGAGTGCTTAGCCATCAGAACTGCCTATCAGGGTTTGCAGGGATGAGATTGGAGTGCCCATGGCTACAGAACACCCCCCTCCCCCCAGTGTCTTCTCCTATGTAACCAATTGTAACCAATTTGCAGCTCTATGGTTGGAAGGAAGACCTGCCGATCAAGGTAAGCTGGGCTTCGATTCAGGTTTCCAGGACAACAGAAGGAGTGCAGACAGAGTTCAGGCATTCCCCCAGCTCCGTTTCCAAGGGAATTGATTGATGGTGCCTGACTGTCTGGCTTCACGAACCGCAGGCAAATGCAGCAAACCAGGCTTCCAACGAACGCTGGTTCATTGGCCATGGACCCTCACGAACTGCCGGATCATGAACAGATGATCCGGCGGTTCGTGGGTTTTTTTGGTTCGTAATGCAGTTCGTGCCCATGTCTAGTCTTTTGCCCTTCCTTTTTTATAACAGCCATCCCTACAAATGTCCGTCTTCTGTTTCTACTCTAGCTTTCTGAGTATAACACTGCATTCATTCACCAAATTGGATGTGGCTCATGAAACCTTGTGCCGCAATATTCTTTGGAGATATATATATATATATATATATATATATATATATATATATATATATATATATATATATATATATATATATATATATATGTATATGTATATGTATATGTATATGTATATGTATATGTATATGTATATGTATATGTATATGTATATGTATATATGTATATATGTATATATATGTATATTTTAAAGAATATATATATATTTTAAAGAAAAATGTTGTAAACAGCGAGGCCAAAATGCTATGAAATGAAAGTCTGTGGTATCCTATGCAAAGCTGAAATACAGACAAGGTAATGTGAACCATTCACATATAAATTGTGATACCTTAGCTATGCTATGATAATGTCCCACCAATAACTGGAGAGAACCTCATGATCTCAATTAAGACCAAAATGAATAGAATAAGATACCCTCATAGACTCTAGTTCTACAATTTCATGCTGGAGTTACCATTTGAAGTTTTTTTTGTTGAAGTAGTGTTATACTTGGGAGAACTTTCCTCCTTTTTGGTTTGTGTTATACCAATGAAGCATAGTCTTCTATTATCTAACATACACTGCATTCTAGGAAGTTTGAGATTAATTTCAGTATTTGGGGACAAAGAAGGTTCTTGCAGTATCTTCTGTCTGTAAATTAAGCATTTTATGTTATTTCTGAAAGCATCCCTAATTTTATTTTTTAAAAAAATCTTGGTAGCCTCAACCTACATGTGTATATATATATATATATAGAAAGAAAGGCCTGCTTGTAAGAATTTGGGAGCAAAGGGGAACCTAGGCCCAGTAGTCTGTGGTCCACGCACCATAGAGTGCTGGGCCTCTGTCCTCCTTTACTCCCTAATACTTGCAAGCAGGCCTTTCTGTAACATATGTATTCTAAGAAACTATCCTCATTTTAGGAAGCATTCATCTTTTTAGTGTTTGTCAGGGCTTTTGTTTGGGCAGTACTCAGTGAGACTAAGTATCAGCAACTTTTGGAGGGATCTGCCTAGTCTTCATGGGAGAATAGGTGGAAATCTTTCCAACTTCATTGATGAATACCAGCACATTTTATATGAATGCCAACACTTTTTTAAAAACAAAAAGCAGTGGTGCTTGCAGTATGGTAAATCATAGTATGCTGCATCCAATGCCTACTTTAAAGAGCTGTAGGAAGAGAAGCAAAGGCAAGATTGCCACTGGGCTCCCCTAGACCCTGCCTCTGTAAAGGAAATCTGTTACCTGTGATAATGTGATAACCATTCATAGTCCCTATTCATTCCCAGCTTGACAGAGTCAAATTTGCATATGAATTCCAATTCAGCAGCCTCCCCTTGGATTTTGTTTTTGAAAGGTTTCTGTTGAACTACAGCGACCTTTAAGTCTTTGATGGAATGTCCTGGTAGATTGAAGTGTTCTCCCACTGGTTTCTGGATGTTTCCATTTCTAATGTCAGATTTGTGTCCATTTATTCTTTTGCGTAGAGATTGGCTGGTTTGTCCAATGTACAGAGCAGAAGGACATTGTTGGCACATGAGGGCATAGATCACATTGGAGGATGAGCAGCTGTAAGAGCCAGAGACAGTGTAGTTAATGCCATTGGGTCCTGTAATTGTATTCCCTGGGTAGATATAGGGGCAGAGCTGGCATCTGGGTCTGTTTTTCATGGATTGTTTTTCATGGAAGAGTCCAGTTCAGAGATCTCTTGTTTGATCCATTGTTGCTTGCTATACATCAGTCCAATGAGGTGAATTAAGTGTTTTCTGGATAAGGTGTTGCATAGTTTCTCACTGTAGTCTGTGTGTTAAGTGCATTTCAATGGGTTCCTCACACACAGTCCCTTGGGTAGAATGTCCAGTTTTTTGCATTTAGAAAGGAACCTGATGTCTGTTTGTATTTGTTGCAGTTTCTTCATGAGGTTGATGGATTTCCTCTCCATTCGGCTGAATGCGGTGCTTTCCATGGTCATAGATGCAGAGGAGTTAGCCGTGTTAGTCTGTGGTAGCAAAATCAAAAAGAGTCCAGTAGCACTTTTAAGACTAATCTGACATTAGAAGTGGAAACATCCAGAAACCAGTGGGAGAACACTTCAATCTACCAGGACATTCCATCAAAGACTTAAAGGTCGCTGTAGTTCAACAGAAACCTTTCAAAAACAAAATCCAAGGGGAGGCTGCTGAATTGGAATTCATATGCAAATTTGACTCTGTCAAGCTGGGAATGAATAGGGACTATGAATGGTTATCACATTATCACAGGTAACAGATTTCCTTTACAGAGGCAGGGTCTAGGGGAGCCCAGTGGCACCTGGCGTAGGCTTCCGGGGACCACAGTTCTCTTTGTCAGATGCATCTGATGGGGAGAGCTGTGGTTATCGAAGGCTTATACTACACTGGAATTGGATGGTCTGGCTGTTTTGCTGCTACAAACCAACACGGCAAACTCCTTTGAAGCCTCACACAAGCCAACTAATCTCCACACCAAAAGGAGATGTTTACATTTACTAGCAAAGGAATGTTTTGGTTGCATCCTCCCTCTCCCCCCCCCTAATTGCATCTTCTCTCTCCTCCCCTCCTCCCCCCTCCTCTTCTATATTTGACCAGTTTCTGTACCATGCATCTGACGAAGAGAACTTGATTCTCGAAAGCTTATGCTACAATAAATAAAATTGGTTAGTCTTAAAGGTGCTACTGGACTCTTTTTGATTTTGCCAACATTGTGGGAGAGCAATCAATGTCACTTTCTATGCAGTCCATGCATTTAGTACAAAGAATCATTAAGGAAGTGGTATCAGCAGATCTAAATGACTGTGATGGGATACTGGAAGGAAAAGGTCTTCAAGTCTCTGCAGAATCCATATAAAAACATAAGAAGAACCCTTTTGGATTAGATAAGAAGTCCATCTACTCTAGCATCCTGTTTCACACAGTGGCCAACCAGTTACTATGGAGGGCCAGCAACAGGGGATAAAGGCCAAGGCCTTCCCCTGCAGTTGCATCCTGACACTGGTGTTCTGAGGTTTACTGCCTCTGAATGATGAGGTTCCGTTTAGTCACCATGGCTAGTACCCACTATTAGATGCATGGTGGGAGGTCTGTCTAATCATCTTTTAAACTTGTTTTTTATGTCTGTGGCCATCACTACATCCTCTGGCAGTAAATCCCATATTTTAATCACTTATTGAATAAAGAAGCCTTCCCTTTTATCTTACTTGCCCATCCACTTCACGTAGTGTTCCAAGTTCTAGTATTTGGGGATAGGCAGTAAAAGTTCTTTCTGTCCATTCTGAATAGGTGGAAATCTTTCCAACTTCATTGATGAATACCAGCACATTTTATATGAATGCCAACACTTTTTTAAAAACAAAAAGCAGTGGTGCTTGCAGTATGGTAAATCATAGTATGCTGCATCCAATGCCTACTTTAAAGAGCTGTAGGAAGAGAAGCAAAGGCAAGATTGTTTCAAAGAGGAATTGGAAATCATAATCAGAAGGATATAGGAAAAGCTGTGGCCTGTCTAGCGTTCTCTGAGTCTGGAAGCAGGAAACTGCAGATGGCTGCTAGAATCCACAGGCAATCTATGAGAAGACAGGAAGCTGGTGTGTTCCCTGTGGGTAACATGCAGGGAAAATAGTTACATTTGGCCTAGCTGCATTACTGGCTGGTAAATACACTAGTAAGTGGAATAAGGTTACAAATTGAGTTATCTTTATTATTTATTATATGTTTATTGTGTAACCTGCACAGTCCCAAAGTCTGGTGATCTGGGGAAGGTGATATTGCTTTGCAAGCAAAATAATGAAGCCCTTCCCAGGGTATTTAAAAAAGAAATTGTGCTTCTCCCTTTAGAATGACATTTTAAGTTTTATCCATCGTGTTGCCAGTAGTATGGTATCTTGTGGCTGCATGATAGATGGAGCAAACCTTGATGTAAAAGGAAAGCCTCAAATAAAGTTTTCAACTACTTTTAAAAGGGGGGGGGAGATTGTGTGGTTCAGTGGAAGCGCACAGCCTTAAAAAATCTTACAATATTTGAATAAGGGAGAGAAAGAAGCAAAAGATTAACAGAGGGTTAATCGAAGACTTCCTTGGATTCATCATTTTAGAAGGACTCTATTTTCTCCCCACCCCCACCCATGGAACTAAAGGTAACTTACATGGGGTTTCCATACCTTTCATCCAAACACTGACTAGACTTGTGTAGCCTCAGCAAAGTTCCTATATCAATTGTCTTCCAAACGTACCCCAGAGGAGTGTTTCAGTGCTTAAGTGATACAATGGTGAAATGCTTATCCTCTAAAGAACAGAAGTACATACACATTGATGTTTAAAACAACAGCATAGGAAAGGACGCTGTGTCCCTCATTACTAACTATGTTACCAGTACAGGTGGTGGCTATGATGCCATATGACAATTGAGACTCTGGGAAGAAACATGTTTTTCCAACAATAAAATATTGCGGCTATGAACTGCCCTGTGATAGAAATACTACTCTGAACATAGTTCCCTCCACCATAGTTAACAACTTTATATTTATTCCACACAAGCAAAATTATCTGATAGGTCCCTAAAACCAAAAGAATACATACCAAATATAAAAATAAATCATTATGGCTAGTAAAAATGAAATCAAATCAGAATGTTTGTCTGTATGATAAGACCTTGGCAGGCCTCTAGAGCAAGTGTATCCCAACATTGTGGTCGTAGATGCAGAGGAGTTAGCCGTGTTAGTCTGTGGTAGCAAAATCAAAAAGAGTCCAGTAGCACCTTTAAGACTAACCAATTTTATTTATTGTAGCATAAGCTTTCGAGAATCAAGTTCTCTTCGTCAGATGCATGGTACAGAAACTGGTCAAATATAGAAGAGGAGGGGGGAGGAGGGGAGGAGAGAGAAGATGCAATTAGGGGGGGGAGAGGGAGGATGCAACCAAAACATTCCTTTGCTAGTAAATGTAAACATCTCCTTTTGGTGTGGAGATTAGTTGGCTTGTGTGAGGCTTCAAAGGAGTTTGCCGTGTTGGTTTGTAGCAGCAAAACAGCCAGACCATCCAATTCCAGTGTAGTATAAGCCTTCGATAACCACAGCTCTCCCCGTCAGATGCATCTGACAAAGAGAACTGTGGTCCCCGGAAGCCTACGCTTAAACGACTTCTCACTCACAATCATGAATCGGCCAGCAGAGTCACCAGCACAGGTACCAGGCCCTGCAACAGACCCAGATGCCAGCTCTGCCCTTATATCTACCAAGAGGCCTTTCCTTTTATCTTACTTGCCCATCCACTTCACGTAGTGTTCCAAGTTCTAGTATTTGGGGATAGGCAGTAAAAGTTCTTTCTGTCCATTCTCTACTGTTGCATAATTTTATAAACCTTTATCATGCCCCTCCCCTTAGTCATCTCTTTTTTTCTTTCCTTATAGAAAAGGTGCTCCAAATCCTTAATCATCTTGCTTGCCCTCTTCTACTTTTCCCAGCTTTGCACAGTCTTTTTTGAGAGTCAGTAACTAGAACTGCATACAGTACTCCAAGTGAGGCCTCACCATAGATCTGTTCAGGGACATTATAATATTGGCTATTTTATTTTCAATTCCATTCCTAATAATCTCCATCATATCTTGCCTTTTTCCACTACTGCGGCACACTGGGTTGACATTTTCATTGAGCTATCCACTATGACTTCAAAGTCTCTTTTCCTCTCAGTCCCAGCATGTTCATGTAATCAGTATATTAGCATGTACTTGAAATTGGGACTTTTTGTTCCAGTGTGGATTGCCTTACAGTTACTGACACCAAGCTTCATTTGCCACACTGTTGCTCACTCACCCAGTTTAGACAGATTTCACTGAACCTCTTCATGGTCAGCCTTGGTTTTCATCTTCTTGAATAATTTTGTGTTGTTTGCAAACTTGACACTAGACTGCTTATCTCCAATTCCAGATCATTTATGAACAAATTAAATTGCACCAATCGCAGTACCAATCCTTGTGGGATTCCATTGCTTGCTTACCTCCGTTGAGAAACTTATCCATTTATTCCCACTCTCTGCTTCATTTTGTTTAGGCAGTTTATAATACATAAAAGGACTCACTCTCTTATCCTATGACTGCTAAGCTTACTGAGGAGTCCTTGGTGAGGTAGCTTGTCAAAAGTCCAAATATATAATGTCTACCAGGTCTCTGTTATCTATATGCTTGTTTGTTTTCTTAAAAAACTCCAAAAAAGTGGAGAGGCAGGATTTTCCCTCAGCAGGCTTTGTTCCTGCTGAGGGAAAATCCTATCTAATAATTCTGTCTTTGATTACAGATTCTACTAATTTGCCTGAAACAGACATTAGACTAACTGGTCTGTAATCTGGTTTCCCTTTGGACCCTTTTTTAAAAATGGTGAAACATATGCAACTCTCCTGTGTTCTGATATAGTGGCTGATTGTCGTTACATGTGCTCGTTAGTAAATCAACAATTTCACATTTGAATTCCCTAAGAAGCCTCAGGTGTATGTCACTAGGAATTGGAAACTTACTGGTTTCTAATTTCCCCAACAGGTCTAGACTTTCATCTCTTGTCACTTCAATTTGGCTCAATTCTTTAGACTGCACTTTTGAAAACAATCACTGTGGCCTGGATACATGCCCAATACTTTCCACAGTGAACATAGATGTGAAAGTATTCATATAGCTTCCCTGTCATATCCCCATCTTCCTTTAGCAATCCTTTTATTCCTGGACATGTGTTTGCTGTAACTTGTGAACAAGGCTCATGTTTAATGGTTGTAGGGGGGATTTGAGGAAAACGTTTGTGTCCTCTGGCAACTATACATGCCTTCCTCAAAAAAGCCTTCCTCACACAAGGGGAATCCTAGATCCAAAAAGAAAGCTCACAGAGGACACTTTAGCAAGAGATTTGGCTGCTGTGTACAAATGTTGATTTCATGCCCTGAAAATAGCCTTGAAGCTGGAACTGATGTGGAATGGCATGGCAGTGTGATACTGTTCCTGGAGTGAGGCTGTAAACATTTTCACCGTGATCCCATCTATCTAACCTACCCCCACCCCCATCCTGTGGCAAGACTGGCATGTTTTCAAGAGGAAGTGTCACTTGAGCTACAGTCAGCCAAAGAAAAGCAGCATGCTTTGGAAAGAGGTCAGGAGTTACGCAGAGACACCATGCTAATTCAATATGGAGATCAAGGTATGAAATGGTGATTCTTTCTGCTTTGGGGCATTAAACAAGCCTCCTCTTTCATTTTTCTTTCCCCATGTTAGGCTGGAGACGTGAAGTTGATTGTTTTTCACAGAGCTTAAGATGATTTGAAAGGGGAAGGTCACTGGTAAATAAAGTTTACTCAATTTTGCATGGTATCAACGACCTGCAAAATCTGTTTGACCAGACACAATTAAAAATGTGTATGTACAGTAAAGAAGGTGAAATCTGTCCCCAAACACTTTTAGCTTTCTTAAAAATGATCTTCTGTCTCATGTATATGAGGCTAGAACTTCTTGTAGCAATAAGAAGCCTGTCTTTCCCAAGAGAATAATGCCTAGTTCTTGCTGAAGTGGATGACTTGTGTCTGGATTGTTGCACTTCAGACTCATGACTGAATATTCCTCTGTTCAAAAGTTCTCTCCTCCAATTTATCTTCATAACAACCCTGTGAGGTAGGTAGGCGGATAGTGTTTGGCTGGCCCAGGATTACTGTGCTTCTGTGGCAGAGAAGTGATTCAAACCTGGGCTTCCCAGTTCCTAATCTGACACAAACTGTACCATGCTGGATTTCTGTGTGTAGGAATATTTTTTCACGGAGGAATGTTCTGTCACCCCCACCTGCGTTAGTACAATGCAGAAACAACATTGCTTTCCCAGTGAGTATTATAGCTAAACAGTACAGTGATCCTACCATTTTAGAAGAAAATGGGACTGTGGTTTGTATATATTCTTAAATTTTGTAGTAGCTGTTCCAAGTGTCTTTTATTCATTTATATTGAAGTATTTTTTTCTAGTGTTATACCTGTTCATTTTTCATCTCTTCAAAAAGAATTGCCCTCTGGAAAGGGTATGTGCATGTGTGTGCGGGGGGGTGGGGTGGCACCTTTAAATCATGCAAATAAATATAAAATCATTTTCTGAGGCAAAGGTCATCTGTTCTTCACATTGAGTGAGTTTTGTGAATTTTAATTCAGTGACTTCATTCTGTAGACAGAATTTGTCTTGTTCTGGAATTTTGGTAGAAAATACATTGTTTGCCCTAAAGGGTGCCTGAGAATAGAGTTAACTAGACTTATTATAGTGTGGAGTTTTTAAAGAAACACTATGTATCAGAGGATGTAGTAATTGCTAATAATGCCACAATAAGTCAGAATGCTTTCATAAGTAATGGTAAAGATGCCTTCTAGTATGCAATGAGATGCTTGTGGGTATTCATGCAATAGAGAAATTGCAAAAGGAATTATTTTAACTAGAAAATATATTTCAGTTGTTATTTTCTTAATTTGATTTGCTGATATTGTAAATGCAAAAAAAAGGTATTACTGTATGGAAGAAACTCATAGCATAAGTAATAAAGTCATGAGTGAAGAAGGCCTGGGCATTTTTACTTCTAGTGTTGGACTGTAAGTCCTGTATCTTCATACTCCATAGTATCTGACAAAGGGAGCTTTGATGCTCGAATGCTCATACCTTGGAAATCTAGTTGGTCTTTAAAGTATTGGACCTAGATCCCACTCCATAGAAGCACTGTAACTGCCACCAAACTCTGCCCCAAACTCAGCCCTTGTGGAATTGTCTGTTGCTCCATCAAAGATGAGAGGAGGTTCCATGTGCTCTAATTGTTGTGATGCTCTGGTTTTTGGTGCATTGCTAATGGAGCTTCTGTGTAAGCTGAAGGATGAGTCACGTGACATACCATCCTGGATGTTCTTGTAAATGACTGCTAATCTTCATTTATCTCTGACTCTCCCCAGTGACCTGTTTAAGTGTGTAGTTGTCAAAGATGCCCCTGTGTGTGCTTGTGTATGTGTTTACATTGTATTTAACAGGCTTGAGAAACTGTTTTACAAGCTCAGCTTTCATAGTGGGAAGCCAAACCTTCTGCAGTTTTTGCAAGCAAAGCTTAAAATAATAGGAGACAGTTTCTTTTCTTCTGGGATGTTAGGTCCTCTCTCTTAGTGGTATGCTATTTAACCAAAGAGGATCTTTGAAGATACCTGCTGACACAGTAAAACAAAGCTGTCTGCTGACATTGTTCTAGCTGTAGCATCTGCACTAAGATGTTGAGTACTTCATACAGTTTTAGATTTATTGAATTTTGAATTGTTTATATGCTGAGTGTTTCTAGTATACAAAATATCACTGTGAAGCCTGGTTCTTTTGGGTTCCTGGGAAGTCAGAAAATCCTGCACCCATCCCAGATCTCTGCTTGGTGATGTTGCCCCTTTCCATTATTCTGGGAGGGAGGGGGAGCAAAATACAAACTAGGTAGTAACTGCTGCCACCACAAATCAAAATGTATCTCCCTCTGGATGGATGTGCACTTCCAGCACACTATACCTGTGCTGCCATTTAGAGGCTCTGCCTAGTTGGCACTTCACCCACTTTGCTCCTACAAGCTAGAGCAGGTACAGTTGGTCACATTTTTGCAATATTGAATTGGTGTGCTTCAGGGATGGCAAGCTTACCTGCAGCTCATCACCATTACCACACTTTAGATAGTGAGACTGAATATGTGGTGTGTTTACAGTTAAGGCTTAGTGCATTCAAAATACAAGAAAATTTAATAAACACAAATAAAAAGTAATAAACAAAAATAAAAAAGTACATGTGGTCTGTTCAAGCATCAGATTTTAAGCCTCTGAGCAAGAACACGAAGGAAAGGTGGAAACATGCAGTTCTCTTGCCCTATACTTGGTACTTAACCTAAACAATGTTTAATTAAGGCTGGTTAGTATTTCTTCAAGTTGCACTAGTTAAGAGTCCAACATTATCTTCATTCTCAGAATTGGAACTTCTCCCGATTGTCTTTCGCCACGTGGCCATGATGGGGACCCAAGATAAAAGGCATAGCCCTTCATAGCTTGTGCTCAACTAAGGAAAAAAACAAGATAGAAGAGAGGTTCTTTCCTGTGTTTATAATCTCCCCTTAGGAGTTTGCATACCTTGGAGTATGACACTGTAGCAGTGTGCAAGATGGCAAACCCTTTGTCTTTCCTCAGCCTTCCATTTGCAAAACTAGGAGTTTGAGTGTATTGGCTTTTCTGTACACTCAACTTACAGTGGGTTTTGTGGGTATTCAGTCTACAAGGACCAGATCCAGTTTGGGCTTATGTAATTCCACACTCAAGGACTTGAACTGAAGTGGTATCTTAGGAAAAATGCCCCATTTCTGCTATGGGCTTTCTTGGGGGGAAACAGTTCTGCAGCAGATGACACCTTTCACCATGAGGAACTTGGAAGCTTGACTCTGAACCAATGTAATTTGACCGTGCAGAATAACTCAGAGCCAAGCTACAAGTAACGAATGACACTTGCCTGGCAAGTGAACAGACTCGCATGTATTCCTCCCTGTTCACTTGCAATTCACTTGCGCGTCACTTGGTCAAGTGGAGAGTAAGTGAATGGCAAGTGAAAAGGGAGGAATACACGTGAGTCTGTTCACTTGCCAGGCAAGTGTCATTCGTCACTTGTAGCTTGGCTCTCAGAATCATTCCCAGTCCTTGTCCTTTCTGACAGCTCCAGATTTCTAGAGGGGCTGCTGTGATGTGGATACAGTGTAATCCTGTGGTTGAATTATTGAGGTGAGTTCTAGTGTGGAGTGTGTCTCTCCACAGCCACTATTTCAGTAATTATTTTCATTTTTAAAGAGGATAATGAAGGCTGCTGAATTGCCCTGAATTTCCCATTCAGTCCATGGCTATTGAACTCAGGGATTATTCATACTAAAATGTCGTTGTATACCTTTGCAGTGTGTTGTCACTTAACCTAGCACTTGTATGCTGTTGGTCAGTAAAGATGTACTCCATTCTTGGACAATATAATTCATGCTTTATGGAGATCTCTTCCAAAAAGAAATTCATTTAGTCTGTCTCCCAGGCCCAGTCACTGACATCCAATGTAGCTTGAGTTAAGGGGCTGATCAGAATCACAAATAGGACTCGGTCCAGTATACGGGCTGGTTGCCCTACGTCTGAGATCTCAGCACTACTAATGGATGAATGGATCTTGCCACTGCTCCTTCTGCCATAATTCATGTTTGCAAAATCTGCATAAATTAGTAGAATATATCCACAAGAGCTAATCCTTAACTATATAACTGTTCATACCACTGGTATAAACACTGGGACTCATTCATAGGCTGGTGCCATGCCTATTACGCAGTCAGCCTGAACCATAACTGAAAGACCAATGGTGCTGTACCCAAGTAACAAGGGTGTTGTTACCCTAAATGGGGGGGAGGTCTCCTTGTGAGCTGGGGGAATTAGCATTCAAGGAGATGCAGCAAGAGCAGTTAACCAGAATATCTCCACCAATGTGTACCAGGATTGTTTCCTTAGAGAACTCTATGAATAAACCAGTCGAGACCTCAACAAGAATTTTTTTTATTAAAGGAGCAACAAAAGCAAACACACAAGACACTCACACACAGGGCTAACTAGAAAATAAGGAAAAGGAAGAGAGATTCAGGGTAGAGTGATATTTACCAGGCTAGGAGATGGAGGACATCAGTAGAGACATCTGCATGAGCAACCAGTGCCTTGCGGCAGGAAGAAAAAGGGCTCAGACATGTGTCTGAGGGTGTGCATTGGATCCAAGGACACACACACACACAATACATGGCTGTGGGCAGCCTAGTTACAGAGCAACACATCTCCTGGGGCAGAATTACATCTGCCCCTCCCCCAAATAATAGTTTGATGGTTTGTCCAGAGGTGAAACAATAAAGTGGGAAAGGCTTGACTGTGCATATCAGGGAAGAACTATAGGTGGGAAGGGTGCTTGATGCCCCACAATTGCTGGATAGAAAGGGCTTATCAGGTCCCTGAATAGCCTAGATTAGGAAAGGTGGGTGAGGAAGGTATGGAAGGGTGCTGATGAGATCAAACAGGAACTCCTGGAAGACCTCTTTGTTTCACTTAAGTGTTTCTCCAGGGCATGGAGGGGCAGCTAATCAGCCTAATGAACCTTCTGGTAATTTTCCAACTCCAGGGGTTAGAGTTGCCGGGGTTGGCATCTGTCCTGTCTGGCCAGGCAGTATTTTGTGCTTATGGCACATGAGGAAGGAGCTTATGCTATTTCATATTCATAGGCTGCCCATTCAGTAAGGAGAAGGGGTATGGCTAAAAGTGTATGTTCCAAAAATATTCTAGAAATCCGTTGTCAGAGGGCCAAAGAAACCTGGGATGGGTTTCCATGCTATTTGAACAAGGGACCACTTTTGGTCCATATTTATGTCCCTTTTTAGTCTCAGTAAGTAACCTTCTTTTGTTTATTTCAGTACATCTCCTCTTCCCATTTCCTGTGCCCTTTAATCTTCAGTGTCCAAACAGATGAGTAATAGGATCATGATGGTCAGCTATTTCCCTCCTGTTCCATATATCCATCAGTCAGATGTACAGTTGGAAGGATCAGGGAAATGATGTCTCCTTGCCTACAACAGGAATCCAGACTCGCCTTGATTCACCCCACATCAGCAGTTCTACAGGCATTATGAGTTCACCTTCCTCAGCAATCATGAACATGCACATTCATGCTTTGAATTATTGAAAGGATTACAGTGTCCAGTGACTCAGGCCTGAGCTTCTGAAGCAACTAGGGATGCCAACTCTGGGTGAGAAAATTTCTGGAGATTTTGGGGGTGGAGCCTGGGGTGAGGAACCTCAGTGGTGTGTAATGCCATAGAGCCTACCCACCAAAGCAGCTGTTTTCTCCAGGAGAGCTGATCTGTTATCTGGAGATCAGTTTTAATTCCAGGAGATCCCGAGGCTCCACCTGGACGATGGCAATCCTAGATTCAACAGTGCTTAATTATACCAGTATTTTGAATAGCTACCCTGTAGAGCATCTCTAGTCACCATGTTCTCAAGTTTACCTTGATCTTGCTGGCTTGAGCTAAAGGAGGGAGGAATTAAACTTGCTTTGTGAAATAGCAAAACTTGTGAAATAGCAACACTGAAATATTGTGAAAGAGCAAGCACAATAGTAAAGCAGTCTTATGATGGTTGTTGTGGGTTTTCCGGGCTGTATTGCCGTGGTCTTGGCATTGTAGTTCCTGACGTTTCGCCAGCAGCTGTGGCTGGCATCTTCAGAGGTGTAGCACCAAAAGACAGAGATCTCTCAGTGTCACAGTATGGAAAAGATATAGGTCATTTGTATCTACTCAGGAGGGGTGGGGTTGAGCTGAGTCATCCTGTAAGAGTTTCCCAGGGTGTGGAATGCTAATGGCGGGAGGCTTCACTGTATCCTGAGGAGGTTCTTTTGCATATGGATTGGTACTTGATGTGCTAATCTTCTCTGCAGGGCTATTGTCGGGTGTGGAGTGTTTTGTTAGCCTGGTGTTTTTCAGAACTGGAAACCATGCTTGGTTCATTCTTAAGGTTTCTTCTTTCCTGTTGAAGTTTTGCTTATGCTTGTGAATTTCAATGGCTTCCCTGTGCAGTCTGACAAAGTAGTTGGAAGTGTTGTCCAGTATTTTGGTGTCCTGGAATAAGATACTTCTGAAAAACACCATTATCTGCCCTTATGCAAGATAATCCCCCTACACTCTTGGGTTGGATTCAATTGGCATGTGAAGTAGAAAACGGTATGCAGGAAGTATGGCTTGTAGAGCAACAGGAAGCGACAGGGCTCCGGCGGACTCCTATAATTGTGAGAGGGGGAAGGGGAGCAGGATACGCCAGAGGAGCCAGAGGAGCGAGAGATGCTAGATGGCAACAAGGACTGTACCTACATTGTGGCCAAAGCGGTCACTTCGCTGCACAATGTCCACTTAGGCCTGTGCAAAGAACTCCGTTCCCACCATGGCGACTAGCCTCTACCACCCTTCCCCCGCCACACCGTCCAACGCCGGCTCCACGATCTGCGAGGGGGCGAGGTACTTCCCGAAGGAATCCTCCTGAGAAAGGATTAGAGCTAGAAGAAATTATGGACCTTGATCCAACCGCTCTAATCAGCGAAGGAGGACCCGAGAGCCCCAGTTCGGGAAACGAAATGGATCTGTCGTAAACGGACCCAAACGGCAGATCAAAACTCAGTCGGTTCCCATAGTGGAAAGACCTCTCCCACAGGAAAAGTGTTTTTGCCATATATCAAAGGAATTACTGATCAGATGGGAAAGCTTATGAAAAAGCATAACCTTCAAGCAGTATTCAGACCCACCCGAAAAATACAACAGATGCTACGATCAGCAAAAGACAGTAGAGACCCCCTAACCTCTGCAGGAGTATACCGTATACCCTGCAGCTGTGGACAAGTTTACATCGGGACCACAAAGCGTAGCATCCAGACAAGAATAAAAGAACATGAAAGACACTGCGGACTTGGACAACCAGAAAAATCAGCAGTGGCTGAACATAGCCCAACTCAAACAGGGCACAGTATCTTATTCCAGGACACCAAAATACTGGACAACACTTCCAACTACTTTGTCAGACTGCACAGGGAAGCCATTGAAATTCACAAGCATAAGCAAAACTTCAACAGGAAAGAAGAAACCTTAAGAATGAACCGAGCATGGTTGCCAGTTCTGAAAAACACCAGGCTAACAAAACATTCTATCCCTGACAATAGCCCTGCAGAGAAGATTAGCACATCAAGTACCAATCCATATGCAAAAGAACCTCCTCAGGATACAGTGAAGCCTCCCGCCATTAGCATTCCACACCCTGGAAAACTCTTACAGGATGACTCAGCTCAACCCCACCCCTCCTGAGTAGATACAAATGACCTACATCTTTTCCACACTGTGACACTGAGAGATCTCTGTCTTTTGGTGCTACACCTCTGAAGATGCCAGCCACAGCTGCTGGCGAAACGTCAGGAACTACAATGCCAAGACCACGGCAATACAGCCCGGAAAACCCACAACAACCATCGTTCTCCGGCCGTGAAAGCCTTCGACAATACATCAGTCTTATGATCTCTGAAGGGTAAAAAAATAATCTCTCTAAACTTGTTAATGGTGGATCAGAAAACTGCCTTATTTATTTTAAATGTAGGCTGTGAAGGGGTCAGTGGCTTCAATGAGATCTGATCCCATGGTGGTGGTTTGCTTTTCTGATGCACTGGTAGACAAAGTTGCCTAGTTCTTGTGCTGCAACAATTCTTGGGGTAGTTCGGAACAGCCTGCCACCTTATGTAACTGTGGCTTTCAAAAAGCAGAAATGTGTAATGCATCTCATTCTGGAAAGATGATAAGGATATGCAGATGGATTGAGGCACTTTGGCACTTGTTGACTTGCAGTTTTTTAAATCCCTTTTTTGGTATATATGACATCTTTTCAGTAAAATACATAACGTCAACAATTTCACTCTATAGATATATAGGTGTATACAGGAAATAGTTAATGTTTTCATTCAATTTAAATATTAGTGAAGTGCCTTTTTTAAAAAAAATCCACTATCTGCTTAAAGGTAGCAAGTCTACAAACACATACCTTATTTCCATTTTAGTAATCCCATTTTTGTGTATACAAAGCCATGAGTGCCTACTCCAGTATTATCTAGCAAACTGACTTCTTGTTCCTTAAATGGGTGAAATTCTGGTTTTTCTCCAAGACTTATCATATAATGCCCTTGTACTTTGGCTGTATGAGCTACCAGTTTCCAGTACCTGTTTGGTCACAAAAATAATAGTGGGTCAGAACTTAAATATAATCCCATAACATCATAGACAGTAATTCGTATTTTTGACCATTATTCTATTGTTCATAAATTGTAGCTGGGCTTGGCAACCACATGCAATTTTCCACCATCCAAACTCATCACAGAATTATCTGTAACTAGAAGGTAATTCCTAGTCTAGTTGAACATACTGGTGTTTAAAGGGGGGGGCAGGGATTTCATTCCACTGGGTAGTCTGAAAAGCTAGATGGTGCCTGCCTACCTAGACTGCTGCAGCCCCCCCCCCCCCCGCCTTCAGCTGGCTTTGCTTGCTTCCCTTGCTGCTTCTGTCCCAGAGCCAAGCAACTGCCTGAGGGTTTATTGCTGGGCAGCCATAGTGCTGCTGTTGCCAAAATCATTGAGGGACTGATAATGGAAGAGCTCTAGAGTGGGGCAGGGAGAATGGGAATGAGCAACTTCATTTGGTCTCAGAGCCAGAGCTGGGTGGCATGTCCAGAGAGGAGGAATGGTGGTGTGGCAATTATGGTGGTGGAAGAAAGCCTTCCCTGTTGCATTTATATGCCAGAATAGATCTTCCTCTTACTCCCTCCATATTTAAACATAAAATGTCTACCTCTTCTCCTACACTTCCTCCATGAGAGCAATCCTAAGCAGGTCTGCTCAGAAGAAAGCACCATGATATTCAACGGGGCTTACTCCCAGGAAGGTGTCTTTAGCATTGCCCCCATTGTTGAGAGTCTCCTTTTGCTTTGCTCTTGCTCCCTAATCTCCCTGCCTTTTATATTCTCACTAGCCTTTGCCATCACAGGGACATCAGCTGTGATTGGTGGAGCCTGTTCCTCTACTGGAGTGGTAGAAAGGAGGAGAGACTGGTATTCAGATGCTGGGCTCCAGTATTGGGCTCTGCTGTCTCCTTGCTGCTGCTTTGAGTTTGCCAGAATACAAAACACAGTCCCCGCAGGTGTGTTGACAATTGGTTTTGTAGAATGCTGCTGCTGTTGAACTTTTGGGCACATCGAGAAGGTGCAGGTTCTTTTTTTGAGAATTCATGGGGTAGGGGACCACAGGGAAGGCACTCTCTGTGGACGGAAGTTCTTCCATCTGAGAAAAACTCAAGGGGATCCAAGCCAGAGAACTTGAAAGGTGCAGCAAAAAAAAAAAATCAAGTACAGCCTAAAAGTGTTGCAGCAAATTGACTAGAAATTTAGCCCATTAATTGCCAATTTTTAAAATATGCACTGCTCTGAAGGCCACACCAAAAATATTCCATGAGCTAGACAACCACTGCTAATCTGCATTACTCCAAGAATCATAGAGATGAAAGGGGTCTTACAGCAAGCCCCTTGTTCAGTATTGGAGATCCAAAGATGAAACATACCTGACAGATGACTGTCCAGCCCTACTTGAAAACCTCCAGCAAGGCAGAGCTTACCCACATCCCAGTATTGGCTCCATGCAAATAACAGAACCTACATATTACTAAAATTTTACCCATTCCTAAAATCTGCACTTACTCTTAATGATCTTCCTAGGAAGAACATGAAGCAGTAAAATCTTTGAATGGTTATCTTAGAAATCACAATTTTAGAAAATAATTGCACATTTAAATTGATTCTTCTCTTACCCATCAAATTGATTTTGTAATATATATTTTACAGCATTGATTCAGACTCTTATAATGACATCTGGAGTTCTCATAATTTTATTATGTGTCCCTGAATTGCCCAGAGGCACCTCTGTCTGCAAATAGAGCTTTTTAGGATTTTCATAGCTGTGTAGATAAGAGAATTTTGGCACATTCCACTTCTCCCACAACTAAAAAAAAATGAGATAAAGCTGTAAGTACTAATTTCTATACAGCTATTAAAGAGATGAAAGTCAATCTGGTGAGTTTCTAATTGTCTCCCTCCTAGCCTGGGGTCTGAATATATCTCTGACTACAAGCTTTTTAACGCTCACTCATTGTGAGAAATTTGCTTAACAAAGGCTTTTACTGATACTGTTTTCACATTGGCCATTTTGCTGCAGGAGGAACAGCACTTTTCACTTGAGTAGCTGTTCATTTTGGGGCGGGGGCATTTGACTGCTTTGAGCACAGGTGATTATTTTAGGAAACATGACTCTTGGATCATCTGGCAGGTATTGACAGTTTGGTATAGGATACGAGAAGAGATCAATTATCTGTTCTTTCTTGGTTTAAATGAAGCATTCTTCTGAGCAGCACTGCAGAGGATTAGTAAGTAGCTCTGGAAATCTTTATGACTCATCAAAACAATATGACAGCTAACACAAGATGTTGCTGCATCATCTTAACTATATATCACATGCGCAGTTACTACACAAGTAAACAAAGGGGAATCCCTGAAGTTAAGCAATTTATCCTGTTGACCCCAGCCTTGTACTTAAAAGGTTTCGGTTAAAGCTACATGTAAATCTTTTGTTCCTTGAGTTTTGTCTTGGGGGGAGGCACTGTTGATGGACCTTCTGCAACTAGAAATCCTGTTCAGACCTTTTCATTCCCCACCCATACCTCCCAGGTTCCAGACTATATGAATCTACATTACACTATCAGACCACTGGCCCAGAATTGTCTACTCTGAATGGCAGCCGCTCTCTAAGACACAGTCTGCAGGCAAATGAATTTTCCTGGTCTCTGATGCCTGTGGTCCTGTTAACTGGAACTGTCCAGGTATTGAACCTGAGGCTTTCTTTGTAAAATTAAGTACTCTGCCATTGAGCTCAGCCTCTCCCCAAGCCCACATTCTTTCAAAGCCCTCATAGCCTTAAAGACTGGAAACTGACATTGTAAAATGGTCCTCAATGTGCTCAGTTCCATGCATGAACCAGTTTTTGTTCTTTGCACAGTGTAATCACACTTTACAGAGCCCTTTTAATAGATAACTTGAAAGGCAGAAAGTTCTGGAACATGGTGAAGGGACGTAGCTCAGTGGTAGAGCATCTGCATGGCACGCAGAACGTCTCGAGTTTCAATCTATGGCATCTCCAGTTAAGAAGATTGGTTAAGAGGTGATGTGAAAGACCTCTCCCTGAGACTATGGAGGGCCGCTACCAGTCTGGTCAGACAGTACTGACTTTAATGGACCAAAGGTCTGATTCAGAATAAGGCAGCTTCAAGTGTTCGTATGTATATGTTCTCTAGCCACCTTATTCCATTGGTGAAACTACTCTTTGAAGTTTTCCCAATGTTTAACTTAAACTTACCTCAAGTTTTAAACCAGTGAGTAATTCGCGCTTATTCTCTGTAGATAAGATGAACAGTGGTTTCTTATTCTGTCTAAAATCATAAATTCTTCCCCACCCCCCACCCCGCATTTGTCTTAGCTATTATTAACCAGTTCCTTTGGGGCTTCCTCCTTGTTGTCTGGTAGCAGAGGCACTGGTTTTGGCTGCAGCAGTAATCAATAATCCCTTGAGGACAAGGGATGTTACCTTGCTAATGCAGCATCACAAGACTGTGGTGTAGTGGTTATTGCAGGGGTCCCCCAATGGGGCACCTGCCATTGGTTTTTTAAGTGGGTTGGGACCAATGGGTTTTTCACCCAGCAGGGCTTCTGATTGGCTATGCAGATTTTTTAAAAGTTGCTTTGGCAACAGCAGCTGCCAACACAGCACAAGGATCTTTACTGTATGATAGAAAGTAAGCTGTATATATGCACAAAAATATTTTTGACAGTATGTTTATTTTAATAGACATCCTGTTAAACAGCTTCTGCATGAAATATTAAAGAGTTACTATTGGAGTTATTCACGGCATCACTCTCTGTCAGTTTGTGGCTGGGTCCACCTCTTAAAGTGGCCATTTTATAATGAGCTCCACCTCCTGCTGCATCCTGCAGCAGCCATTTTGCGATTGTGCTTATCACTCAGAAGTCCAAAGGTGCACACATGTTCACAAAGGTTGGGGACCCTCAGTTAGAGCGTTGGACTAGGGCCTGGGAGACCCAGGTTTGAATCTTCACTATGCTATGGAAGCTAAACTTGAGCCAGTAGCTCATTCTCAGCCTACTCTACCTCACAGGGCTGTGAGAATAAAATGGAGAAAAGGAGAATGATGTACGTTCCTTTGGGTCTCCGTTGGGGAGAAAAGCAGGGTATAAATGAATCTATACTTGTTTCAAGATTATATTGAGTCCCTTGTTGCTTTCCCATCCTTTTCTAGGGATAGTAAGATGGAGTTTTATCCCAAGAGGTTCATATGCCATCTAACGGCTCTACCAGTTTATTAAGTGTGTATCTAGTGCTGGTTGTGCAAGACAGGATTGTGATTGTGTTGGTGTGCTGCCCAACCATCAACATCCTTCCTAAACTGTGATGCCCAAAATTGAAAACAATACTCCAGATGAGGCCTAACCAAGGCAGTGTAAAGCAGAACTAATACCTTGTGTGATCTTGATACTACATTTCGATTAATGCAGCCAAAGATGGCATTAGCCTTTTTAAACATTTCATCACACTGTTGGCTTATATTAAGTTTATGGTCCATTAGGACCCCCAGATATGTTTCACGGGTCCAGTCAGTTTTCATCCATCTGATATTTATACAACTGATTTTTGTTACCCAGGTGCAACACATGTCCCTAATACAGTTCATTTAATTAGCTTGGGCCTAATTCTCCATCCTATCTAAGTCCAGATGCATCCTATTTTTGTCCCTCAAAGTATTAATTACCCTGCCCTGTTTAGTATCATCCACAAACTTGATGAGAACTTTCTTTACTTCCTATCTAAGTAATGTATAAATATGTTAAATAGGACTGGACCCAAAGCAGAACCCACTTGTCACCTCCCTCCAGATTGATGGAGAATCACGAACTATCACCCTGTAGGTACAATCAGCCAACCACACCTTAATCCACTTGACAGGAGTAGTCTATTTCATATCTCACCAACTTTTCAACAAGAACTTCCTGGGGCACCATATTGAAAGCTTTACTAAAATCCAGATAAGCCACATCAATAGCACTTCCTGATCCACTAGACTAGTAACTCTGTCGGAAAAAAATCAGATTGGTATGACATTACTTATTCCCAGTGGTTTTTTTTCTGGGAAAAGAGGTGGCGGAACTCTCAAGAGGGAAATGAGGAAGAAAACACGGGATTCTTTGAAATCATATTATTTTCAAACACTGTTGTCAAGTATTTTCAAGAGGTGCCAGAACTTTCCCCCTGAAAAAAAGCCCTTCTTATTCCTAAGAAAGCCATACTGAAACTTAGCAATCATGCCATAATTCTCCAAATGTTCACTAACAGATGCCTTAATTATCTGTTCTAAAATCTTTCCTGAATCCGTATCAAACTAATCAGCTGGTAATTTCCGAGACCATCCCCTTTTAAAAATAGGTACAACATTAGCCTTTTCCCACCGCCTTCCCCATTCCCAAAGTTTTTTTCAAAAAGTAAAGAGAGGTTCTGAGATGACATCTACCAACTCCTTCACAACACCCTAGAATGCAGTTCATCAAATCCCAAGAACTTGTATGAATTTAAAGCAACTGAGAGTTCCCAAACCCTAACTTATTCTGAATGAAAATATCCCTACTTGATCCTTCCCTCTCTCCCCCCCACCCCACCCCCCCTGCTTTATAGTTCCTCTACAGGGTGGGGGGGGGAAGCTCAGCCGTTTCTCAATTGTTAAAACTTACCTATCACCTCCCTTAAATGGACCTACCACTTCCTTATTCTCCTTATGCTTCCTTACTTGTTTTTCCTTGTTCTCTTCTAACATCATTTTTTTAAACGCTTATTATTATTATTTACCTCTCTTACCTGCTGAAAATCGTTTTGGACCTTAGTCCTCTTGACTACAATGGTATCCACCATTGTATTTTCATCTTTATCAATATATCCCTCCTTCCACTCCTGATACCTAATCCTCTTAATCCTCAAATCATCAAAAAGCTCCCTATGGACCCGCTCTGGATTCCTTTGATGTCCTCCATTCTTCTTCATAAGAATAGATTGCAACTGTGCCTTTGGTATCTTGCATTTAAAGAAAAATCCCCACCCTTCCTAAACTCCTTTTCCTTGAAACTTTTATCACCATGGGCTACCACCCAGTACTTCCCTCCAATTCTCAAAATTAATTTTCCTGAAATCCAGGGTAGTCATCCAGCTCTCACCATGATCCCGTAGTAAACCCTAAGATGACATGATCACTCACATCTAGGGTTCTACTACTTCAACCTCCTCTACAAGATCCTACCTATTAGTCCAAATGAGGTGTAAAAAAGGAACGCCTGCTGTTACCTCATCCACCATTTGTAACATAAAATTGTCTGCAGGCAAGCCAAAGTTATTGAACCTTTCAGTACTAGAAGAATAAAATTCCCAACAAATATCAGGATATTTATAATCTTCCATCACTGCCACCTTTCTCCTTTTATGAACTAAAGATAATTGATCATGAAAGGCCTTTTCTAATTCTTGCATTTGACTCAGTGGTCTAGAGATTCCCAAAACAACATCACCATCCCTGCCTGCTCTTTTTCCTTTCACTCAAGCACTCTCAACCAGCCCATCTCCCTCCAACCATGAATTTCCTCACAGTCACATTCCTCTTTAACACACAACGCCACTCCTGTTCCTTTCCTGCCCAACTTATACTTTTCTTAAAAAAAAATATCCTATCATTCCTGTATTCCATTCATACATCTTGATCCACCAAGTCTCATTAATCCAATCCAATCCAATCATAATTTCCTTCTCTTGTTTGTTCCCCATACTCTACATTAGTATAGGCAGAAGACCTCCCTCTCCAAGAGCTGTCTGTTCTTTTCCTTCCTTCACATAGGAAATGTTCCCCCATTCCATTTGTTAAATGTTTCCCCCTTTGGAATTATAATAAAAACCTTTATCAGCAAGTTGAGAAGGATTTTTGAATTATGCTAGTTATTGCTTTGTATTGGAACGCTTGCAGTTACGCTCGTAATAGAGGGCTGGTCTAGTGTCTAAGAGGCTGAGCTGTGGACCAGGAAGCCTGATTTAAATTGTGTTTCTGATATTCACTCTCTAGGTGTAAGTGGCAAGCCGCTGTCTCAGCCTCAACATCCCATGTGAAATACGGGGATAATATTCAACTGCATTTATGTGGGTGTTATAAGGACTGCTTATGTAAAATACATAAAATGTAATTTTAATAAAGTTTTTGAAACATTCTACTGCAAATATATTAAATGCTAAGTCTTGTTAGTGTTATTCATTTCTTAGCTCTTTTACTACCACTTCGGCTAAGAAAGCAATTCACAGTCCGCTGATCCAATTTCACTGAAAGGGCCTTCTTGGTCGTGGTGCTGAAACTTTGGAACTCCCTCCACGAGAGATTCGCCTGTGTCCCTCTGTCATTGTCTTCTGCCTGCAGATGACAGTAAACTCTTATGGGTCCTCCTACCTGGTTGTATATGTGTTTGTTTATATGTCTGTATTTTTATTGTATTTATATATATTTATATATGCATTTGAAATGTTACTTTAATGATCTGTTCGCTGCCTTGGGGACACTGTTTTGGGTGGAAAGGAGGCATATATTATTATTATTATTATTATTATTATTATTATTATTAACAATAACATTCAATGTATAGATCGCCCTTCGGGACAACTTAATGCCCACTTAGATCAGTTTATAAAGTATGTTATTATCCCCACAACAAAATACCCTGTGAGGTGGGTGGGGCTGAGAGAGCTCCTAGAAGCTGTGACTGACCCAAGGTCATCCAGCTGGCTTCAAGTGGAGAGTGAGGAATCAAACCCAGTTCTCCAGATTAGAGTCCCACGCTCTTAACCACCACACCAAACTGGCTCTCAACACCAAACTGGCTCTCAAGTTTAAACATAAAAATGTTTAAAATAAATAAAATCCAGCTGTTTTGATTTCTTTGACCTGTCCACAGGGCTCATTTCAAGGGGGAACGCACAGGAACGCAGTTCCGGTAGTTCCTAAAAGAGGTCACATGTCAGGTGACCCTGCTGACTCTCGGCCATTTTTGGCCTGGATTGGGGCCGAAACGGCCTGAATTGGGCCTCTGACGGGTGGTGGATCACTCTCCCGCTCATCAGCGGCCTGACCCTGACCATTTTGGGCCCCTTGTCAGCCATTTTCAGGCCCTTTTTGCCATTTTGGGCCCAATTTCGGCCCTGAATGGCCAGGATTGGGTCCAAAACAGCCAGAATAGGTGATGTCAGGGGGTGTGGCACATGCAAAAAAGTTATACTAATGACACACTTCGGGCGATGGCAAGAGTCTTGGCATAAGCTAATGAGTTATGCTCTTTTTCTACGAAATGACCCCTGCCTGTCCATACTGCATATTTGCACTGAAAATAATTTCTTTTTGGAGTATTCTCAGCTCGTTTAACTTAAAACAATCTTGTGGAATTCTATCATTTGTGGTCTTGAAGAGTGCCTCCTACATCACATGATTTCTTTGTATGCATTTTCCCCTTCCTCCTGTTTGTTTTCTGGGGAATAGTTGTTCAATATTTAGCAAAATTTGCCTAGTTATGCACTTGTGCATAGCAATCATTACCAGGGCCTGAGTGGCTGTAGATGTTTTGCTACCATAAGCAGTACCTTTCAGCAGAATCATTTGAACACCATGTTTTCCACCACAGTTGCTTAGAATTTGCCAGTAAGCAAAAATAATGCTTTCATCATTTGTTGTGCTGTTTTTCTTAAACATTTTCCAAGGATTCAGAATCCAAGGTGTCCGAGGCCCGGCCCGGGGTCCTCAGACTCGCTGTCGCCGCGCCCCCCGCCCCCACAGCGGCCCCCGCGCCCGCCCCGTCGCTTACCTGGAGGCCGACAACGGGGCAAGTGAGGAGGACGTGGAGCTGGATCAGCGGGGTGGCCCGCCCCTTCCCGAGGCGCCCGACGCCGCGGCCGCCACCCCGCCGCCAGCCGAGAGCCCAGACGGACGGCCGTTCGCCGGCGCGGTGTCCCGGCAGCCCCGGCGGCGGCCGACACCATGGCCGCGACGGCGAGGCCCGGGCGGCGGGAAGGCCAGGGGCATGTCGGGCCGGGCCGGGCAGGCGGACGCCGGCGCAAGTGCTCTCCGCCCGCCTGGGCCCTGCCCCGCGGCAGCGAGGGGGAGGGGAAGGAGCCAACCAGGCCCAGCCCAGCCCTCGGACAAGGGCAGACCGGGCCGAGTGCGGCCAAGAGAGGCTCAGCCCGCCGCCAGTCACAGAGAGGGAGGGTGGTCGGGCCAGGGAGGCTGGAGGAACCCCCGGAGCCCACCAGTGGGCTAGGGCCGGGCGGGGCTGGCAGGCATGGCCACACCTGGCCCAGGTGGTGGGGATGGCCTTGGGCGGAGAAGCATGGGAGAGGGGGTGGGGCTGAAAGGAGCCAGAGGGTATTTAAGAGCACTCCCCTGGCAGGCCGGGGAGGAGAAGAGAAGTCAGACTGCCCTGAAGCCAAGGTGCAGTCGACTGGGTGGAGCTAAGTGCTGTCCAGGGTACCCGGTACAGACAGGGGCCGCCCTATCTGAGGCCGCCAGGGGAGGGGAGCCTACTCGCCCCTGACCCCATCAAGCCTACCCGCCGCCCCAGGACGGACCCGCCGAGGCCGCCCCGCTCTGACCCGCCGTCGCCGTTGTCAGGGGGCACCTCCAGGCCTGAAACAAGGAATCTACTGAAAATGCACTTTTGTATTGCATCAGAAGAATTATATACATTTCTTCTTACACAAAGTCTGTGCTTGTAAAGGTGTGCTGGCATGGTGCAGTGCACACATGAACTAATTTTGATGGACATCTTTTCCCTGACTCCTTTTTGAAAATTTTTTATTGGGTTAGAATCCATTATTTCCACATTTACATTCAATTTTCCCCAATTTTTTCATCTCTAACCCCCTCCCTTTCCCCCCCCTTTTTGTTGACTTCCAGCAGCTTTCCAACCCTTTGTCCCCTTTCCCTTACTTTTATTAGCTTCCTCTATCTAAAACAAATATATATTCTCCATTATTCTAAGCAGTACATCCTTAACTATTTTTAACATTATATGCCCAAACTGTAAGCCTTTGTTTCCATCTTAGATAAACAATTTATCCCAATTTTTCAATTTCAGGTATTTCTATATATCATAAACCATATAGATCATACATTCGTTTATATCAAACAATTTGACTTATTCTCTATATATATTACTCATTCTATCTTTTTATAATAGTTCTATATATCTCTCCTCACGTAGTCAATCAATTTGACCCATCTATATCTTCAGACATTCAGTTTGGTACAAAACTTGTCAGAAAAAAAAGAAAATATTGTTAGTTAATCGCTCCTTATATTTAGTCCTTATAATTGATTATTTTCTCTATGTTCTGTTTGTTAACCTATATATATCTATATATATGTCAATCTATTAATCTGACTGCTTATTAATTCACATTTATCTCTTCTCCCCCCGGTAAAGTCTCCCCCCTCTACTTCAATACTTCAGTAGTTCTCAAACTGCCACAGTTTTCCTCCCACCTCCCATTTCTTCTCCAGGTATTGTTTCAGCTTCTCCCAGTCTGTGTTGAACTGCCCTGAGTCCAGATCTCTCAATTTTCTTGTCATCTTGTCCATTTCAGCCATATACAGCAATTTGTAAGTCCAATCTTCAATAGTTGGCACTTCTTGTACTTTCCATTTTTGCGCATACAAAAGTCTAGCTGCTGCTGTCATATAAAATATCAACGTCCTGTGTTGGGCTGGAATTCCCTCCATTCCCAAGTTCAGTAGCAGGAGTTCTGGGTTCCTATTAATTTGAAATTGTAAAATTTCACTCATTTCTCTTATTATTTCCCCCCAGTACTGCCTGGCTACCTCACACGACCACCACATATGATAGAGGGAGCCCTCATGCTTCTTACATTTCCAGCATTTATTAGAAGTATTCAAATTCCCTAGCGCAATCTTCTTTGGTGTCATGTACCAACGATAGATCATTTTATAAATGTTCTCTTTGATATTAATACATGTCGTTGTCTTCATTGTAGTTTTCCACAAGTATTCCCATGCCTCCATTGTTATTTCTTTATTAAAGTTTATAGCCCATTTCACCATTTGTGTTTTAACTATCTCATCCTCGGTATACCACTTCAACAGTACTTGGTATACCTTGGATATTCTTTTCTTATCTTCTTTAAGAAGGGTCTGCTCTAGTTCCGAATTCTCTATTCGTATACCTCCCTTTACAGAGTCCGAATTATATAAGTCTCTGATCTGTCTATACTGGAACCAATCGTAGTTAGGTGATAGTTCCTCTTGTGTCTTTATTCTAAGTTTGGATGCTTCAGTTTTAGTTATTTCTTTATACGTTAAACATTGTTGTTCATTATCAACAGCTCTCGGGTCTATCACCTCATATGGAACCACCCACAAAGGGGTTCCTTCTTGTAGATAAATTCTGTACTTCTTCCAGATTATGTATAGACTTCTCCGAACAAAGTGATGCAGGAACATCGAGTTGACCTTTACTTTGTCATGCCATAAATATGCGTGCCATCCAAATATTTTTTTATATCCCTCTAGGGCTAATAGTTTCTTGTTCTTTAATGTCATCCATTCTTTCAACCAAACTAGGCAGATTGCATCATGATAAAGTCTCAGATTGGGCAGTTGCATTCCGCCTCTTTCCTTTGCATCTTGTAAAACTTTCACTTTCACTCGAGGCTTCTTGCCTGCCCAAACAAAATCTGATATTTTCCTCTGCCATTTTTCAAATTGTTTGGAGTCTCTGATGATTGGTATTGTCTGTAGCAAAAACATTACTCTTGGTAACACATTCATCTTAACTGCTGCAATCCTGCCCAACCATGACAAATTCAATCTATTCCATTTAATCAAGTCTCTCTCTATCTGAGTCCATAGTTTTTCATAATTGTTTTTGAATAGATCTATGTTCTTTGCAGTTAATTCGACTCCCAAATATTTCACTTTACTTGTTACTTCACAATCCGTTGTTTCCATTAACAATTGTTGTTTCTGCTTAGTCATATTTTTGCATAATATCTTTGACTTCTTTTTGTTAATGAAGAAACCTGCCAAGTCTCCAAACTCCTTGATCTTATCTATCACTCTTGGCATGTTCTCCAATGGGTCCTCTACAGTTAACATTATGTCATCCGCAAATGCTCTGACCTTGTATGAATAGTCCTTTATTTTTATTCCACGAATTTCATCATCTTGACGTATTTGTATCATCAGAATCTCCAATACTAAAATGAACAACAATGGAGATAACGGGCAACCTTGTCTTGTTCCTTTACTTATCGTCAATTTCTTGGTCAATTCATCATTCACCACAATTGCTGCAGTCTGGTCTCTATAAATTTCCTTAATTGCTCTGATGAATCTTTCTCCCAATCGTAGCTTTTCCATAGTGGCAAACATAAAGTCCCAGTTTAAATTGTCAAACGCTTTTTCAGCGTCAACAAAGAAGAAACCAACCTCTTTGTCACAACGCTTGTCATAATATTCAATAGCATTGATCACTGTCCTTAAGTTGTCTCTTATTTGTCTGTCTGGCAAAAAGCCTGCTTGTTCCTCCTCTATGACTTCCGAGAGCCACCCCTTCAATCTCTCCGCCAATATCTTCGCAAAAATTTTATAGTCATTGTTGAGTAGCGATATAGGTCTATAATTTTTCACATTAGTCAGGTCTTGGCCCTCTTTTGGGATCAATGATATATTCGCTTCACTCCAAGTTTCTGGAATCCTTTGATCCCTTAAAACCCCATTCATCACCTCTTTTAGGAATGGTGCCAGTTCATTAGCCATTGTCTTATAGAATTTAGCCGTAAGTCCATCTGGCCCTGGCGCCTTTCCTAGATTTGCAGATTGTATTGCCTTACTTATTTCCTCGTCAGTTACTTCACTATTCAACTTATTTCTCCAAGCTTCCGAGATTTCTGGAAGTTTGGTTTTCTCCAAATATGACGCTATTGATTCTTTGTTTACTTCTTTTTTATTATACAGCTTAGCGTAAAATTTATAAAAGGCTCTACTAATGGTAGCCTGCTCCAAATACGTTTTGTTATCTTCGCAAATTTTATTTATTATCTTCTTTTCCCTTTTCTTCTTCAATTGCCATGCCAGGTACTTCCCAGGTTTATTAGCACTCTCAAACGCTTTTTGATTCAGTCTTTTGAGATTCCACTCCAATTCTTTATTGCTCATTGCTGTTAGCTGTTCTTGAAGTATTTTAATTTCCTGGTATACCTTCTTTTTCCCTGGTCTCTTTTTTAGCTGTATTTCTTTGGCTTTTATTTTCTCCTCAATCTCTTGTCTTTTCTCCTCTTTCTTCTTTCTTGCTCTACCATTTAAGTCCATTAGTATGCCCCTTACAACCGCCTTGTAAGCATCCCAAACTTTATTGGTTGGTACTTCTTTATTCACGTTGTATTGTATAAAAAACTTTGTCTCTCTTCTCAGTATTTCCATATTCTCTCTTTCCTGTAACAAGTCCTCATTTATTCTCCATGCTTTCCTTTTCCTTTTTTCCAAATTTCCACATAATTGGGTTGTGATCTGAGCCTACCATAGGCATTATTTCTACCTCCTTAGTCCATAATGCTAAGTCTTTTGAGGCCCAGATCATATCAATTCTTGATAATGTAGAATGCCTTGCAGAATAAAAAGTAAACTGTCTGCTTTTAGGATATTCTCTCCTCCATACATCTTCAAGAGTCTCTTGTTGAATCAACTCAAAAAAAAGCTTTGGTAATAGTCCTCTTTTCTTTTGTGCCGTTGTAGTCTTTTTGTCTAGTTCCAAGTCTGTCACTCCATTGAAGTCTCCAGCAAGAATTATCTGGTCATATACAAGATCGTCTAAATGCTTCCTTAAATCCTCAAAGAAGCTTTCTTTTGCACCGTTAGGTGCATAAAGTCCGACTACCAACACTCTCTTTAAATTCCAAATACATTCCACTGCTACAAATCTAGCTTCCACATCTCTCATAACAAATTTTGGCTGTAGCTCCTCTTTTATGTACAACACCACTCCTCTTTTTTTCTTGTTGGAGGCCGCTACATATTCTTTGCCCAATTTTCCAGATTTTAAATATTTTACATCCTGCTTTCTGATATGGGTCTCTTGCAAACAAACAATGTCACATTTTTGTTTTAGTAGCCAGTGAAAAGTATTTTTCCTCTTATTCGGTGAGTTTAGTCCATTTACATTCCAAGATAATACTTTACACTCCATACTCATGATCTTGTTGGTAAGTCTTTTTCATTGTCCTTAATAAATCGCTCCATCTCTCGCTCAGATCTGATGCGTTTTTTGGCCCCTCCAAACTCAAAGGACACTCCTTCCGGTAACTCCCATCTGTACCTGATTTTCATGTCCTTCAAAATCTGAATTAGCACTTTATATTTTTTCCGGTCCAGTAACACTGATCTGGGCAGTTCCTTCATTATAATAATCGTCTTGCCATCAATCTCCAATGGATCTTGAAACTGTTTTGTCACAATCCTCTCTTTCATATTTCGTGTTGTAAACTGCACAATCACATCTCTTGGTAGTTTCCTCTGGGTTGCTATTCTCGAATTCACACGGTATGCCACATCTAGGATAGCCACAACTTCCTCCTCCTCCTTCCCCAGGTACTCAGCCAACACCTCAGTCATCTGTTCTTGCGCTGACTTTCCTTCCACTTCTGGCAAGCCACGAAAACGTAGCTGCTTCTCCATATGTTTAGTTTCTGCAACTGACATTCTCCCCTTCACCAATCTCATCTCTGTTTGTTGCGTGTCTGCTAAATTCTCCATCGCGTCTTCTACTGTTTTAACTCTCTGCTGCGTTCCTTGTAATTCACTTCGTATTGTTTCCATACCTTTTTTCACTTCTGACAGCTCCGATTTTACTGTCTGTGTAACCTCTTTAACCTCTTCTGTGTAACCTCTTTAACCTCTTCCTTTTCCCTGACTCTTAAAACTACAATGAACAGACTTCTTAATTAACTAATGGCCGTATCTGTCAGTTTCAGTTTTTCACTAGACTTGCACTGACGAGAACTGTGTGTTTCAGGCCTAGCTGGCATCCCACTTATGAATTCAAATGTTATGCAACATGAGTATGCAAATCTCAAAGAATTGAGGTACAAATACAGTTTGTTATTAGGCAGTTGAGTAAATCGGCACCTTCTTTAGCCCCAATGCGTGGTCTAAGCTTATGTCGTTGTTATTCTTTTCAATCTGATGATTTCTGTACCAGTCTCTGCCAACCTCAGAAAGCTGGATGGTGTCCAATATGAGTGGATAAGGCTGTAAGAGGCCTGCCCATTAAACTCTTGTCATGTCATCTTTCTGAATATGTAGGCAGGCACATGGGCAGAGCTCCTGTACAGAAAGGAACAGTATCTAAGAATCCCCTGCTTTGAAGCTGAAGTAAGGAGTGAAGTTTACAGCACTGGTTAGTTAATGCTTTACTTTCCTCGCACCTCCCGGTTTGCTTTGCTGTATGTGATTTAAAGCAGACACATTTTCTGTATGACATACTGTATAAATTGTTTGCTTCTTTTTCTCTTAAACTGAATATTACAGCCACTGGGAAAGTGCTGAGGAGTTTGTGTGTGGAGGGAGTCAGTATTCTGATTGTATAGCTGAAGCACAATGTCTCACAGGCAGTTAGTTCCTGAAGGTGGAACAGCAGCCTCCTTCAGAATGTCCAGTCCTTCCTGGTCTCTTTTAATTCAAATACATTAAGGCCAACATATAATTTAATCTTTATCATTTCCTCAACAAGATTGTACTGTCATGGATGCTGCATATTTTCACAAGTAGGAGAGTGCTATTCAGAGCAGAAAAGTAATATCCTGTGTAAAGTAGTAGTTTGTGAGTAAATTGTCTTTCCTGCCATTTTGTTATAAATATCCATCAAGGCATTTTAAGGCTTTGGTGGAGCAGGCCTAGGAGCATGTGTGCAAGAGTGAATCAACACCAAATGGGTAGGTGGAAGAACAACAAGAAAAATAAGGAACTTTTAAGAGCTGTCAGAGTTGGATTAGATAAATAATGTTCTCTTGAGGCCTGCAGCATGACCTTTAGGTGAAATTTTGAAAAATATTATATTGATGTTTATCCTGTCTTTCCCCAGTATTATTGCTGTGTGTTTGTCAAGTTATTTAATCTTGAAAATAAGAACAAAGATTGTGTATGTATGAATTGCCATATGCAAGGATAACCTTTCTAGAGTATAGTTGCTTTAGCAGCATCCCTTCTCACAATGATTCTTTCTCTCTGTTCCTATGAACTGTCTGCCATCCATTCTCTGTTAAGCAGAGAGAATAGGATTATAGCAGATACTTTGGGGTAGCAAACCCTGCCTGTTTTCTGTACTCTTGGTCTCACTTCTTTGCCTGCTTCCACACAGCTATGATTTTCTGTGCAGCTTTCATTGCCATTGTAAAGGCATTCATAGTAGCAACAGCGCATCCAGATAACAATTTTCCACACATGTTCCTTCTGTGCCCCCCTCCCCCACCCTGTTGTTGCCATTTCCCCTGCATGCAGCGGGCACCTCTTTAGGCTTTAAAGAAAATGGTAGTTGACCTATTGCTATGCTTTTGTTTTTCAAAAAGTCTGTCTCATGTGAAGATTCAAGCAGGAAGGCATATCTCCACAAGGGAAAGGGCTAGAGGCGTACTTCTTAAATAATATGCAAATTTGGAGGAACTAGTACATAAATTGCTACAAGATTGTAGTGTCAATTGCCAGTTCTTTCTTTTTTAAAAGCACTTCTCCCATGGGGGTGGGGAAATAGCAGCTACAGGTACTGAGACAACTAAAATTGTGCTGATGTGTATGTGACCTGCAAAAATATACACTTTCCCATCCACATGGCATACAAACAGTCTTTAACTCGGAATCTTTCCAAAAAGATTGTAGTCAACCAAATTTAGGAAGCATCCCAGCAAAACAACAACAACAAAGGAAGTAGATAATTAGAAGAAGATGTCTTATGGATGCTCCAAAAACACACTTTTCAGTTTGGAAGCCAAACTGGAGCAAAACCAATGTGCGGAAGCAGTTATTGCTGTCTCTTGAATGTCATCTTAGACCAATCTGTTTTATTAGAAGACTTCAGGTTTTTTAATGATGATGTGTTTATGAATGAGCTTTTCTCATACCTCTCAGACAATTTTCTGCTGTGGTTCTTCACTTAAGAACATAACATAAGAGAAGCCATATTGGATCATGCCAATAGCCCATCCAGTCCAACACTCTGTGTCACATAGTGGCCAAAAAACCCAGGTGTCATGAGGAGGCATGCCAGTGGAGAAGGGACACTAGAAGCCCTTCCACTGATTGCCCCCCCCAAACACCAAGAATACAGAGCATCACTGCCCTAGACAGAGAGCTTCATCTATACCTTGTGGCTAATAGCCACTGATGGATCTCTGCTCCATATGTTTATCCAATTCCCTCTTGAAGCTGTCTATGCTTGAAGCTGCCACCACCTCCTGTGGCAGTGAATTTGATGTGTTAATCACTCTTTGGGTAAAGAAGTACTTCCTTTTATCCGTTCTAACCGGACTGCTCGGCAATTTCATTGAGTGCCCACGAGTTCTTGTGTTGTGAGAAAGGGAGAAAAATACTTCTTTCTCTACCTTCTCTATCCCATGCATAAACTTGTAAACCTCTATCATGTCACCCCTCAGTCATTGTTTCTCCAAGCTAAAGAGTCCCAAACGCTTTAACCTTTCTTCATAGGGGAAGTGTTCCATCTATTTAATCATTCTAGTTGCCCTTTTCTGCACTTTTCTCAGTGCTATAATATCTTTTTTGAGGTGTGGTGACCAGAATTGTACACAGTATTCCAAATGAGGCTGTACCATTGATTTATACAGGGGCATTATGATACTAGCTGATTTGTTTTCAATTCTCTTCCTAATAATCCCCAGCATAGCGTTGGCCTTTTTTATTGCCGCTGCACACTGTATCAACATTTTCAATGAGTTATCTACCACAACTCCAAGATCTCTCTCTTGGTCAGTCTCCGCCAGTTTGGACCCCATCATGGTGTATTTATATTTGGGATTTTTGGCCCCAATGTGCATTACTTTGCACTTGGCCACATTGAACCTCATTTGCTACATTGATGCCCACTCGCCCGGCCTCAACAGATCCCTTTGGAGTGCCTCACAGTCCTCCCTGGTTCTCACTACCCTGAACAATTTAGTGTCATCTGCAAACTTAGCCACTTCACAGTTTACTCCCAACTCCAAATGATTAATGAACAAGTTGAAAAGCACCAGACCTAATACTGAGCCGTGCGGTATCCCACTGCTTACCACCCTCCACTGTGAATATTGCCCATTTATACTCACTCTCTGTTTCCTATTAATTAGCCAGTTTTTCCCACTTTTTAGATGTTTATAGTTTGATTTATCTAACTTGTAATTGCTGACATAGTTAAAGTCCCCTCCTATAATAGTTTCTCCCTGTTGGAATGTGGTCAGTTTAGTAAGAGTATCTTTAAGAAATTCTAATTGATTGGAGTTTGGGGCGTATATTGAGCCTAGGGTTATTGGTTGGTTATCAATTGTGCCTTTTATGAATATGAATCTTCCCACAGGGTCTATTAAAGTAGATTCATGTTGATAGTTAACTGATTTAGATATTATTATCGAAACTCCCTGGGGTTTGATGATCCTTTGGCATTATGTTGTTGTTGGATCCATTTTGCTTTTAATAACGTATTATTAGAAGAATGGAAGTGGGTTTCTTGAAGGAGAGCTATATCGACTTTTTGCTGTGCCAAAACATTCAAGATTTTCTTTCGTTTAATATTGTTGTTAAGGCCTCTCACATTGTAAGATAGTATTTTAATATTGGTTTGCATAATTAGATGAAGTAATTTCAATATATATTATAATATACCTTGATTATATAAATTTAGGTTCAGTCTGACAGATACAAATTTGTTTAAAGAGATGTAGGTGGCTTTCTTTTACTTTGTTTGTGGTTGGGTTTGTACAAAGAAATAGGATGCTAGATCTTAGCACTTACAATTTAGTTAGTATTAAATGAACTTACGTTGCTTAATGACTCACAGGGTATTTCAAAAATGCTTTAGAAAAGTCAAAACTATTAACATTGTATATAGTAGTTAACAGTAATTATAAACTAACAATGTATATATGTATATAAGTTATAAGATCAAAGTACACATTCTACAATTAAAAATAACTATATATCAATTAAATATATGTATAACAATCTCCAATCTTAATATTATGTTTGTATAGTACAGGGGTGGCCAAACTGCTGCTCAGGAGCCACAAGTGGCTCTTCTAGACATACTGTGCGGCTCCCAGAAGTCTTTGAGTATCGCTGTGGCCATACATTTTATTTTATTTCCCTCCCTTCTTTTTTTTCTTTCCGTGTCTTTCTTTCCCTCCCTCCCTCCCTCCCATGTCTTTTATATTTTCAGTAAAAATGTTGGGGTTGTCAGGTCTGACTCAGAAAATACTTGGGGACTTTGGGGATGAAGCCAAGCAAGGATGTGACATCACCTTTGTGATGTCACTTCCAAGTCAAAGATCAGGTGATGGCTCTTCCCAAGCTCCACCCCTTCCAATGATGTCACTTCCAGCATACTGCAGCAAAACCTTACCCCTTCTTGTGATGTCACTTTCAGGACATTCCCCCAAACCCGCCTCTTCATCTGACGTCACTCCAATGCATCATGTCTTGTGGCTCTCAGATATCTTCTGATGTTTATTCTATGTGGCTCTTACATAAAGCAAGTTTGGCCACCCCTGGTATAGTATATAGTTATTTAGCACTTTGTTATAACACTCCTCAAATAACAGTAAACCTTAATTCAGCAAGTAAACTTAATAGAATAAAGATAACAGTTACAAAGCTATTCAAAAATGCTGGGGAAAACTCAAACTGATAGTATTAACTTTGTATATTTACAATTGTTATAGATTTATAATTTTTATCAAAGTAAATATATATGTGTGTGTGTATGTAGTATATATATATTGTTTTTGTTTTGTTTTATTTTTATTATTTTCTTTTTTGTCACAAGGCTTTAAATTAATATATAAGTAACAGTTTCTAATATATATGTTATATTATTATATAATGCAATATAATACTCCACTGATAACAATAAACCTTTAACTCAACAAATAAACTTAATGAAATACGTTATTTATTATTATTTTTTATATTGATAAACTCCATATTTTTTCTTGTTTCCCCTCTTTCCTAATTAGCCAGTTTTTGATCCACAAGAGGGCTTGTCCTTTTACCCCGTGACTATTGAGCTTACTTTAGCGGCCTTTGATGAGGAACTAACTTTATCAAAAGCTTTCTGGAAGTCCAGGTAGACAACATCTGTTGGTTCCCCCTTGTCCACATGTTTGTTCACTCCCTCAAAGAACTCTAACAGGTTCGTGAGACAAGATCTTCCCTTACAGAACCCATGCTGAGTCTTCCTCAGTTGTTCATCAATGTGCCTACTAATTCTCTCTTTAATAATGGTTTCCACCAACTTACCCGGTATTGACGTTAGACTGACTGGCCTGTAATTTCCTGGATCTCCTCTGAAACCCTTTTTAAGGATGGGGGTGACATTAGCTACCTTCTAGTCCTCAGGAATGGAGTCAGATGTTAACGAAAGGTTACATATCTTTGTCAGGAGATCCACAAGTTCACATTTGAGTTCTTTCAGAACTCTTGGATGTATGCCATCCAGGCCTGGTGATTTTTTAGTTTTTAAATTGTCTATCAGTTGTAGGATCTCCTCTCTCGTCACCTCAGTCTGACTCAGGTCTTTCAACACTCCTCCCGAAATCAGCGGTTCTGGAGTGGGCAAGCACCTCTCATCTTCTGCAGTGAAGGCAGAGGCAAAAAATGCATTTAGCTTCTCGGCCATTTCCCTATTGTCCTTCAGTAATCTTCCTTGATCATCCAGGGGCCCCACTGCCTCCCTGGCTGGTTTCCTGCTTCTAATATATTTGAAGAAATGTTTATTGTTGGTCTTTATGTTTTTTGCAATGTGTTCCTCATAGTCCCTTTTTGCCTGCCTGATCACAGACTTGCATTTTCTTTGCCACAGCCTGTGTTCCCTTTTATATACCTCACTCCGACTAGCTTTCCACCTTTTAAAGGAAACCTTACCTTTTATAGCTTCCTTACTTTGTTTGTTAACCATGCAGGCCTTTTTTATACCCATTTGTGACTTTCCTAACCTGTGGTTTATATTTTATCTGAGCTTCTACGATTGTAGTTTTAAATAGTCTCCAAGCTTCCCCAAGGGTTTTGACCCTTTTGACCTTTCCTTTCAGTTTCTTCTTCACATGCCCCCTCATCTCAGAGAAGTTACCCCTATTAAAGTTAAAAGTGGTTGTGTTGGTCTTTTGGGGCAACTCCCTATTTATGCAAATACTGAACTCAAGAACATTATGGTCAGTGTTCCCAAGCGGTGCAACCACTTTTACATCTCTCACCAGATCTTGGGCATTACTTAGGACCAAGTCCAGGATCACCTCTCTCCTGGTAGGTTCTGCAACCATCTGCTCTATAGCACACAGTCATTGAGAGTGTCTAGAAACTCAGTCTCTTTCTCCTGACTTGAACACATGTTGACCCAATCAATGTGTGGGTAATTGAAATCACCTATTACTACACAGTTATTTCGTCTAGCCGCCATCCTTATTTCTTTCATCATGTTATAATCATCCTCTATCTTTTGATCCGGTGGGCGATAACAAACTCCTAGAGTTGTTTCCTTTTGGACCCATTATTTTAATCCATTGCATTTCCAGAAGTAAATTTAATTCTCTTACCTTCTCAATCTTACTGGACTGTATACCCTCTCTGACATACAGAGCCACCCCACCTCCAACCCTTCCCTTCCTATCCTTACGATATAATTTATATCCAGGAATTGCCGTATCCCACAGGATTTCCTCATTCCACCAAGTTTTTGTAATGCCTGCAATGTCTATGTTTCCCCCCAACACTAAGCATTCCAACTCCCCTATTTTACCTCGGACACTTCTTGCATTCGTATATAAACATCTATAATTTCCCAGGCACGTTCGGCCCGCAACCTTCCTCCTGCTGCTTCGAGACCTTACCAGGCAGTCCATATTGTTTGTCACCATCTCAGTGGACAACTCTAGTCCATTGCCCTGTAGAAAAGTAACAGCTAACCCTTCATCTCTTTGAGATGAACCATCCTGAACCAGAGACATTTTGTCTGTTGTCCGGCTTTCGCCCAAGATTCAGTTTAAAAACTGCTCTGCCACCTTTTTGATTTTAAGCACCAGCAGCCTAGTTCCTTCTCGGGACAAGTGGAGACCATCTCTTTTGTACAGCTCCTGCTTGTTCCAAAAAGCATCCCAGTGCCCTTCCTCCCCACACCATCGTCTTATCCACACATTGAGACGCCTAATCTGAGCCTGTCTCTCTGGCCCAGCGTGTGGAACAGGTAGCACTTCTGAGAAGGCTACCTTGGAGGTCCTGGCCTTGAGTTTCCTGCCTAACAGCCTAATTTTTTCCTCCAGGACCTCATGCTTGCATTTCCCCACATAATTGGTACCAACATGTACCACCACTGGCTCCTCCCCAGCACTGTCTACCAACCTATCTAGAATCCGTGTGATGTCCGCTACCTTCGCACCAGGCAGGCAAGCCACCATACGGTCAGTATGTGGGTTTGCCACTCAGCTGTCTACCCGCCTAAGGATCGAATCACCAACTACCAAGAGCCCCCCTCCCTCCCTGCCCAGGGATGGTTCCTTGGTGCGAAAGGATACCCGTTCACCAACTGAGGTCCCTCCTGAGGGCATATTCCCCTTATCCTCAGCATGGTGCCCTGTCTTCTCTCGACCCTCATGCTCCCTGGCAGCAGTGGGGCTGCCATTCTCAGAGTGGGATATATCTAAAAAGTCCCCAAGAGTCTTCTCCACGTGTCTGACTGATTGTGTCTGCTTCTTCAGGTCAGCCACCTCAGCCTCAAGGGTGCGAACTCGCTCCCTGAGAACCAAGAGCTCCTTGCACCAAGCACACCCCCAAGACTTCTGTCCAGTGGGCAGATAGTCGTACATGTGACACTCAGTGCAAAATACTGGATATCGCCCAACCCCCTGCTGGCATACTACCTTCTACAAGCCAGACCAATGGTCTACCCAGTCTTCCTTTTTAAAAAATGCATCTGTATCTGTACATTTGCTGAAACTGTTTCCTCTGACAGTGTCCCCAGAGATCAGTTTAGCCTGCGCAAATGCTTTGTTCTTAAGCATACTGTATAGTTCTTTGAATATCCTGATTTCATGAAATGACAAACAAATGGAGTTTTCACATGGTCAGCATGACAGGGTGAGAGAGGTGAATGGTTTTGGTGGCAAAGTGCTACACAAATGCGCAGAGGCAAAGTTGCATCCTCAGAAAACCAGAAAGGAAGTTGCAGAAGTGAAGACCAAAGGTGGCCAGAGCTTGGACAGAATTTTTACCAAAGAGAGAGAGAACCTCTTTACAGTGTTTTAACAAAAGAAGTGACATGACTGTGACAGACTGATTATGTGAAGCTAAAGAAAGAGATGATTCCGTAATAAAACCAAGGCTTTCTGCACGTTCTGTCGGGTGGAGTGTGATGATGTCCATGGATATAGAGAGTATATGGGGAGAGGAGGTCTTTGGAGGAAAGATCTGCCTTGGTTGTATTGTGTTTAATATGCTGATGTGACCACAAGTCAGAAATATAAGATTGAAATTGGAGATTTAGGATTAGAAGTTGAGTGAAGTTCAGGGATAGAGAGCTAGAGTCAAGTGTCATCAACAAATACTTCAAAGGTGCACAACTCAAGTAATTCCGTGGGCTGTAATGGATCTTAACTGGAGCTAAGTTGGTTGCCATGTGATGGCACCTGGCTGCATTATGACGGAAGCATATGTTTGTAAACCCCAGATATGAACTGGAAAAAATGACCATGGCTAGTGGGTCAGAATGCTGCCTCTCAGCTATTCTCTGGGCTGTGGCATTCTGACCCCCGCATGGGACACTTTGCGAGTCTGTGGGATGCAATGGAGACCCTTTTTGTGTGCAAGCGGGTTCAGAATGCCGTCTCCTTGCTGAGAGAGAAGCTATGTTCTGAAATCAGCATCCCTGCCTCATGGAGTGGGAATGAAGCAGAAGTTTCAGAAGACAGGTTTCATAATGGTGGGAGATGACATTCTTATACTCCCCCCCCCCCGAAACTGCTCTTGGTGGTGACTGGGCTCCGCTAAGAAGTACTGATTTCTCCTTGAAATTAGTGCCTCTCTACATAGGCAAGGCTTGGTTGTTGCCCTAACAAATACAGAGTTCTGGCCAATTTCAATGGAAGGTCTAGGGAAGACTTGCTCCTGCAAGACACCAGGTCTCCCACTGCAGCCAGCTGAGACCCTGCATCAAACCACATGCCATATTTGTCCCCATGTACATGTGCATTACAGAACCTAATAATATCAGCCAGGCCATCTATTGCTCATCCACTTGCACACTCTCCAGTGTGATTGTTTCAGCAATGCCTTCACTCTCCTCATTGGACAAATAAGTCAGTCCTGTGCAAAACAATATACGGACACAAATCTGACATGAAAAATCAAAATGTTTCGAAACCAGTGGAAAAGCATTTCTGTTTATGGAGGCCACACATTATATCTACCAGACTTGCAGCCATGTGATAATTGCAAGTTCCTCATGGAAACTCAAACTAGGAGCACCACAGGGGCCCGATTCTAGTTGGGACCATGGCACAATGGAAGGAAGGGCTCCTGCCTGCCCCCCACACCACTTTCCCAACCCAGAACAAATGTGAGGGTGTTATTTGCCCTGTCAGAGGAGCTGCATGTGTGCCAAATCCTTAGATGTGTACCCCTCCCCCCAGAATAGGGCAAATAATGCCCCCCATCACCATTTCAGGTTGGGGAAGATAGTGAGGGGAAAGCAGGAGCCCTCCCCCACCCCCGGTCCCAACCAGAATTAGGCAGGCACCTAAAACACGTTTATGTTGAGTTCCCATGGGGAAATTGATCCTGCTGCAAGTGCCTGTGGTGATCATGTGGCCGATTTGGCAAGTATTGAGGTCCTGGGATGCTGCCTCTAAGTCATTATCCTTCAACGACAACTTTCAAGGGAGGCTCTGGCATGGCTGACTTGATTCAAAGGTTTCAAACTACTTCTCTCTCCTTAGTTGAACTGGAACTTAGTCATAGATATAATGAAATAAAAAACTTAACAAAACCTATGATTGCTCATCCATTACTGATGTTAACTAGCTTAACTAGAGAATGATCTCTGTTAGTTTTTCATAATTATTTTTCACCCCATACTTCTGGCATTTCATGACCCCTTGACCCTGCTGTGTGGTGGTGGTTTGTTTGTTTTTCAGGGTGGCTGTATAAAGTGACAGCATAGTGAGGAACTGGGATCTAGGAGCTTAATTCTGAAATAAAATTTTGTTGATCTTTAAGGTGCCACAATACTCCTGTTTTTTTTTGTTTTTTGCTGCATAAGGCTAACATAGCTACTGCTCCACCTGAATCAGTTGGCAACAGATGTAAAAGTACTATCTCTTCCTCTGAACGATTTTGTTCTTTTAAACTTATATTGCTTTCTGTATCTTACCCCCACCCTACTTTGCCGTAGAACTGTCATTGGGTACACCTGCCTCTTTCCTACTCCAATTTTGCACTTGTACTTGTCCTCTAGATCTAGAGTAAGACAAGAAGACATCCTAGAGTAACATGGTATCCCACAGCAGTCAAGGACTTGGCACACCATTCCTTCCTTTCAGCTAGCTTGAAGGAGTTGTGACCTCCACTTAGGAACACTCTGAGTCTTGACTTCCTTTGACAATAGTACCTAAAAGACTCAGATGGTGGCACATGTTCATCCTCTTGGTGTACTAAGCCCTGATAGGGGCTGCCCCCTCAGATACTGCCTTAGAATGAAGCAATTCATCAATATCTGCTTTTCTTAAACATCCTAGGGCATGGATGTTCTCAGCTTTCCTGAGCGATTTGCTTCATCACTCAGCCTTTCTTTTTAAGATAGGAAGTTTCCTACCTCTAAATCTAGATCATTCCTTCTTGCAATTTAAGCTGCTTTTTTATTCTCCTTCAGAGTCCCTGATAAACCATTGTTTTTTATGGCAGCTCTTTAACTAATTAAAAGGAAGGCTCTGATCCTCTGATCGCTGACAGCAGGAGTCCAGATGCTGTTTCTTTGCCTGCTCATTGGAGGAGCTGTGTGTTCCCTGAAAGTCTAGTGGAGCAGCCACGTCCCCTCCTAATCAAGGTACTGCTGTCAGAAAGGGCAGTCTGCCAGGTGTGAAATTCCACCCCTTTTGCTTGTTCATAAGGCTGAGGCAAGATTACAGTGACAGGAATAGACTGTAAACAAACTAGGCTGGCTAGCAGTGCCCTCCCAAGGGGAACATAGGGAAGCCTGGAAAAGGTAACTCCCTTTAGCTTGGATCTTTGTACTTTTCCATGTCCAAGTGCAGTCAGTCTTAATATAGCCCAGGACCTACTTAAGTGTGGGTCTGAAGTTGTGGTGTGTTCCTATTTAATGTGGTGTTTCTTGCCCAAGCTGGCCAGTTTTCCTGTTGCCTATGCCAGTTCTCACTGCTTCCTGTTTCCTGTGCCTAAGAAAACAGAAGCTGCAGTAAGAACGTCTATCCAATTACAGCAACACACCCTAATTGAACTCTGTGCATTTATGCTTGGTCTCACTGTACCATTTCTAGTCACAGCTCTATGTGGCATTTAAGCAGGGTCTGTCCCATTCCGTTACGGTGAAAGCAACTCTGAGATACTACTGAATAGATCAGTCTGTGTATATGAATTTGGTAGTATCTTTGTTAGAGATTACATGCATCCTTTATCAACTTGTGAGAAATGGCTTCTGCATCCAATAATTACCAGAAAAAATCATGGGAATGTAGAATTGCTATTATCACCCTTGGCTCATTGTCATCCATCAAGGAAGTCAGGTCAGTAGGTCAGGAGTTCCTTATTCTATTACAATTCTTACCATTTATCCTCTGCTTAGAAACAGTGAGCTTCTTAAAATGGAGAAATTTGAACCCAGGTATCCAATCTGTATACTATGCCACACTGTCTCTCCTCAAAGGATTATAGGAAAGCGAGTAGTTTGTAATCATCCTCAGCTCTCTCTTTATAATTATCACTTTAGGCCAGAATCTATTCATTGGTCAGAAACAAGCCATTTATTTCTTTTCTTTCTCAAACCAATCCTTGTGCAAAATGGGGATATTTCCCATGTCAGCAGTCAAGCTATATTAGAAACTCGGTCAATGATGGTTGATTCTTTTTACCAAGGCTGCGAGTTAGTTATATGCATTAACAAAATCATTTACTTTATTTTTACAATTGAAAATAGAGATAATGTCTCCATCTGCATATAATCCTATAAGAATGTTTAGATAAAGGGCTACTTAAATCAAGATAGTTTCTTTAAAATGATTTAAGTCTTGAATCCTATTTCATGCCCTCTCACCACTCATAGCAAACTCTTTTGAAATGAGGTGAACTTTCACAAGCAGATTGTCTGCATTCCTCTTCTCCAAGAAAAAGGGGAGAAAGTCCAAAATGCCACTTGGCAAGCCCCAACTAGCTCTTTGGATCCTTGCCTCAGGATATATTGGAAGAGGCAGGCTGTTAATACATGGTGATTAAGGAGGCAGCCCCTCTGAGATTCTCCTCTTGCAGGAAAAGGCCCTTGAGAGTAAGTACTCAGACCGTGCTAGTCTTCTCAGATAAGACAACAGCAGAAATCGGTAGATCTTCCTGTGTCCTTGTCTGTGGGCCCTCACAGCACTTGAGAACAAGCTGAAATAATCTTACTTATTGGTCTTCAGAGCATGTAAATGTTTTAAAAGAAAGCCAGTAAAAGCCACTGGCAAAAAATAAGGCATAGGCTGTGTTTGAATATCTGCTGAAGAAGGTTTAAAATAGCTTGGATCCCAAAGGGACCACTTTCTCCCATATGTCCTGTCAGAGTAGCTGCTGTTGACTGAGAACTGCTTCTGGGCCGTACTGTATTTGCTCTCCAAATTTACGCAGAGGGTTAAAAGTGAGGCCTTCTGGATTGTTGCTCCACAATGGGGGAATTCCCCCCTCCTGAAGACTTGCTTAAATCATAGTGTTTAGATGCACTCAAAGTTGTTTGATAGAGCTTTACTTTAAGTGTTAGGCTACTGCTGGAGAGAGGGAGAGCATCTAGCTGAAATTTAAATCTGGCTGATGTTTGTTGAATTAGTGATTGCTTGTGTACCGTGTTTGGGGACTGTCAACTACCTATGGGCAAGGTGGACTAGAAACCAAAATATACAAGGGCCCAAAAGTTTAGGAGGAAAAAAATGAGAGAGCCATTTTGAAGTATTTTGATAGTAGAAGATTTTAAGCTAAATGTCAGACACGCTTTCTCTAAATAACATGCTGAGGAATATCCCTTGTGGTTAGGATTCTTGGAAAAGGGAGCTCCATAACACTGTAACCACTCATTTCTGAAGACACCACTGCATCTCTTCATTAGCACCCTGCAGGCTAGCAGGGTTGTAATCAGGGCTTTTTTCAGGGGGAACGTGGGGGAACGGAGTTCCGGAACCTCTTGACAATGGTCACATGGCTGATGGCCCCGCCCCCTGATCTCCAGACAGAGGGGAGTTTAGATTGCCCTCCGTGACCATTTTCTCTGAGGGCAACCCACTGAGTTCCACCACCTCTTTTCCCAGAAAAAAAGCCCTGGTTGTAATCATGATATTTTCAGAAGACAGTCCTGGGGTAATCCCGCTGCCAAAGCTGGGAGGTTATCTATAAAGATATTGTTACCAAGAAGAACTATAGAATCGGATAAATTCTCTCATCTGATCTGGTGGATCTTTAAGCAGCATCATAACAGAAAACATTTTACTTATGGTGCCCTCCCCCCCTTACACACACACACACACACACACATTCACTGACTCACATTCATCCTTTTGTAGACTTCTACGTACTGACAGACTGATGATTCCGATATCTCACAGAGTTTGCAATGAAAGACTAGGACTGGGGAGATCAGGATTCAGATCCCTACTGGTGGCCATGAGCCTATTACTCTCTCTTAGCATATCTCACAGGGTTATTGTGAAGATAAAGTTCACTAAAGGAAAAACATGTACACCACCCTGAGTGCCTTGGAGGAAAGAAAGGAGAAAAATGTGACAGATCCTAGAAGAAATGTTTTTTTCTTAGCCTTGTGAAAGTATTCTGTCTTCCCCTCTTGAGTCCAGCTACTTTTGACTGCTCTTTGATAAGTGTGGAAGCTTAGAGATCAGTTAGTACTGATAGGATTGTGGTGGTTATCAGCAAAGCAACCTAAGAAAGATACAAATGAAGAGACTTTAGGATCATGATCTAAGAAAAATCCCCCCCCCTTTGCTTTTTAACATCCAGCCTGAAGAGTTTTGAAGAACTTAAAAGCATGTACACTATATTATTTTCAGTTTGCTTTAATAAAAAGAATTGCATGGTATTTGTTTCTACATTTTACTACAGACTTATGTCTTTTGTATCCAGACATAGTGACTTCTTTGCAATGTAAAACTACTGCTTCTTGTCCACTCCTCTTTGTCTCATGGGAGTTCTCAAATTTTTAAACTGGACCCTTCTTTTCAGGACCAGTTTGCAAAGTAGCCTCCTGCTTCTTTCTCATTCCTCACCATAAAATGTAGAAATTTCATATCAATTAACACTAAATAAGTTTTTATTTTCTTTTTAACATGTAGTATTTGTAAGCAGGTGGAGGGCCCCACAAAAAAAATGAGGGGAATTTCTTCCCAACATTATTTGTCAAAGTGCCCCCTCTGGAGCATCATTGTGGTAGCAGCAGCTTGCATGGCTTCCCCTAACCTGAAGATTAGTAGCACATACGCAGACTATGTGCTGTTATTTGAGTGAGGGGGGGGGGTAAACCTTTTTTTCTACTTTTCAGATTTTTCTGCAAACCTGGGGGGTGCCCTCAACTTGTAGAAAGATCTGTTGTGTTGCTAAGTGGCCCCAATTAGCACCTATCAGGGTCACTTCAAAATTAGATATATGACAAGGGGATATGACAAGGGGACCTGCAAAAATGATGGGGGGGGACTCCTACTCCCCAGGATCGCCCCATTAATCTTCCCCCCAAACACCCTTCCATATTCCTCTCCCCCCACTTGCAGACACCCTTCCCTTTTTGTCTTTTCCTCCTAAACACCATTCCATGTTCCTCCTCCATTTGCAAATACCCTTTCCCTTTTGTGTGCCCCCTTCCAAAAACCCTTCTTGAGGGGCCAGAAAGTGCAATGCTGCACATGTAGGCTGCATCTGTAGGCGTCCCTAGAAAAGGGCATTCTGGAGCTTGGGCTACACTTGTGTCTGCTGCCTCACGTTGGGGCCGAGAAGGACACCGAATTTGTCAGCAGCCGCAGCAGGCTCTGCAGTCACTCAGCCACCTACCACGGCCTCATGCGACCCCAGCAGCACCTTGATAGCTTCTCTCTTTTGAAAGGGGGCTGTGAAGAAGTTATTATTATTGTTATTATTTATTACATTTTTAACTCACCCTTCCCACAAGCGGGCTCAAGGCAAGGTACAGCAGTTATAAAAATATAATACCAATATTAAAACAATTCATAAAGCAACAGTTCATCATAAAATCAACAACAGATAATAACTGTCCCAAGATGGGGTCAATTCCAGATTCCTGCCCATCAACAATACAGAAGGAGGGGAGCAGACAGATAATGTACTGCAACCCATACGTGGGTCAGCAAACGAATGGGCACTACATAGCCCCGTGCTGTACTCATATGTTGGGCAGCCAGCTGGTGGACACTGTATAACCCCACACTTAGTGGGAGGCTGGTGGGAGGCTCAGTGAGGATCTCATGCTGGCCTCAACCATATGCCTGGTGGAACATCTCCATCTTACAGGCCCGCTGAAATGATAGAAGATCCTGACAGGCCCGGGTGTCCTCAGACAGAGAGTTCCACCAGGTTGTTGTGCTCCTCCAGCACAATTAGAACATTGCGCTCTTGCCATCTCCACTCAGGGCCAAGCTACAAGTGACGAATGACACTTGAACAGCAAGTGGATTGAGTGGGGCGCAAGTGAACAGGGAGAAATACACTTGCCGTTCAAGTGTCATTCGTCACTTGTAGCTTGGCCCTCAGTCTCCTTCTTACTGCTGGAACTGCTCCAGAACTGAGAGGGACACTGGCAGCAAGCAAGAGACACTTGCCCTCAGCCAGCAGCTCAGAAAGAGCCTGGCAGCCATTTTGCCATTACATCCTCTTAGTGCTGCTGCCCCTCCAGTTCTGCTGCTGCTCTCAGGGGAGGGTCGCTTCCACCACCATTATCTCCACCAGCAGTGGCCTCTGCTTTGCCCCTGGCATCAGCCTTGCTGCTTCTGGGGCTGAGATCATTGCCAGCTCCATTGTTCTCTCAGCTCCTTGCTTGGGCAGTGGATGACAAAGACGGAGGTCTGCTCTTGGATGACTCATCATAGGCTTGCATAGGCACGTGGGGAAGGACGAAAGAGATTCCTTTAATGAAGTACGAGTATGAGAAGTGTAAAAACAAACACTTGTTCTTTGAACTAATTCCATTTGCAGACTTCTTTCATTTGATCTTTCCTTCTGGTAAGCAGTTATTCACCTTTTGCATTCTCTGGCACACCCTCTCTGCCACTCAGGTGGAACCTGAGCTGAGATTCTGACTCCCTCAGAGCCTTTCTTACATTACTGTTGCGCAATAGTACTGCGGCTGTGCATTTACATAATACTCCTACTATTCTGCATGCCCGGGGGGGGGGGGAATTGTGTATGTGTGTGTGTTGGTGGAAGGGATGATGCCACTCCATCTCTTTTTTGCAAGTAGACACCTAGCTGGATGCCTACTCAAGTGCAGGGAAGAGGGCATATATAACCTCCAAAGAAATTGAAAATGGTGGTGTTCTGGGTGGAGAGGAGATGGACAAGCTGCTGTTTGGCTGTTTGCTGGTTTTTAAAATATGTCCTAATGAGCTTTTCAGTATGGAATCACGAAGGAGTGCACAACATCTAGGAAAGAAAATAAACATTTTTAAAAACACAATTTAAATAAATTGCAAAAAGATCCAAGCCTGATGGCATATCTGATTTTCCTCAACACTGATTTAATCACAGGAAACTGTCAGTTATTTCCTAGTGCAACCACATCCATCACATTGCTCAGTAGGGAAAGAATCCTATTTCCCCAGGATCATAGTTGGTATGTTTGGAAAATATATTCTCCCTTTAATGGAAGCACAATTTTGAGGAAATACACATAGGCTCCCGACAACAAATAAAAAACAAATGTACATATATTACTAAATAACCAACAGAATGGAGAGGGGGTCCTGGATAAACCTGGCTAATCTGTGCTGACTTCCTCAGCTGTTTGTTTGTTTGTTTGTGAAAAACACTTTTGCTCATATTGTATTATCAGGTGACAACAGTGTGATAATGTTACCAAGTTACCGCTCCTGGATCTCAGACCTTGGTTGGAATGTAGTCAGAGAATGGGCCCATTGGGGACATGGGTTTAGGGCTGTAGAGGCAAGTAGGATCCACTTGGAACCACAGGGCAAAGGTGTTTTAACTATGGGGATAGATGGCCTGATACTCTTAAAGTACACACACACACACACAACACCATCTCTCAGCTGAGGCATGATGTAAAGAATAGGGAGGGAAGGATTTACCTTCTTTCCTCGAAAGTGCTGCCTCACAATCTCACCTTGTAAATACCACCTCTTAATTTAGAGTGTCTGTTGCAAACTGTGGTTGCCAGATTAGAACCGTCAGAGCCCCCATTTTGCCAGTGCAGAGGGGAAGATTGCTGCCCTCCCTTCGGAGTCCTGTCATTTGCCCTCCTCCCCCGTTTGCTCATTAAAGCAGCTGGTTGGCTGCTGTGTGAAACAGAATGCTGGACTAGATGGACCACTGGCTTCATCCAGTTAGGAACCTTTTCTGTTCTTAAACAGAACTCTAATCCTCGTCCGCAGCAGGAGAGGGCAAGTGGCAATATCTGAAAGGAAGGGAAGGGGATGCAGCAATGGCAGTCTTTCCTCTTATGTATTGGCTGAATTTGTCATCTAGACTTTTTAGAAACAAAATTTGAAAATAGTGGTAGATGACATGAACATTGTAGCCTCACTGCAGAGTAATATGTTCCTTCTGTGGATATTGCAACCTCTAATATCAATTTACCAAGGTATGGAACAGGGTTTCTTGCAGGTGCCAGCCTGTACATGGGTGAAATCAATAGCAGCCTGTACACGGGCTTTCTCTGTGGTGGCCCCTACCCTATGGAACGGCCTGCCTCAGGAGGTTAGGAGAGCCCCCACCCTCCTGGCTTTCCACAAACAATGCAAAACTGAATTATTCAAAAAGGCCTTTTTTCTCAGCTAAGAGGGTGGTATTGTAGGAAAGGGATCCCAGATGTTTCGCTAATGAGTTAGAAACCATAGATTTCACCATTATGTTGCCTTATATATTATCTGTTGCTTTTACCTGTGCTTTATGTTGTTCAATGTAAGTCCTAGAACTGATTATGTTCTGTTTCAGCAATTCCTCAACCCCATACTGGATCATTGTAATACTATATCTTTGTAAACTTCTATTCTTTTACCCTATGACATTGTTTATGGAAATGTTCTTGAAACTGTATGGAAATGCCTGCCCTTGTCCTTGCCACTAATTGTACTAATCTCACACTATGTAATCCTCCTTGAGTCTCAGTGAGAAAGGCAGGATATAAATAACATAAATAAATAAAATAAATAATAAATAAAATGTTTTCTCTTTCTCTCAGTCCCATTTTGTCACAAAAATGTCATCATTTCCTTAAAAATGTGCTAGAAATTTCACTTTTGTCAAGTGTTCGTATGTTGTTCATGATGGAGCTATATTTATTTAGTACATTTTAAGCCCATTCTTCCACCAAGGAGCTCAGGGTGATGTACATCATTCTCCCCTCCATTTTAGCTTCACAACAACCTTGTAGGGTAGGTTAGGCTAAGAGTCACTGGACCAAGGTCACCCAGCAAGTTTTATGACAGAGTGTGGGTTTGAAATTTTTCTTTGTTGTGTATCTCTCCTATCAGTTGTTTTGCAAATTTCCCTAGTTTTTACACTAAGTATTTCTCTTCCAGTCTTTGAATACACTCATTCAAAGTAACAAATTTTATTAAAGACTTGTAAGTGATCCAGCAGCACAGCATGCATCGCAGTTCAAAAAACTATTTAATCACTTCCTTCAAAATACAGAACGAGAGACTATAGCCCTGTTCACGCGTTACAGTGAATACATGTACAACCTGCATGTATGTGTGTACACCTGCTTGTAAGAAAGAGCCAACATGCATTCACTTTACACTAAACCCACTGTCAGACTATGGATGAGTCAGTTGGAAGAAATGTCCAGTTTCTGCAGTAAAGCTTGTCCTGATTCATGATCTGATACATAAAGACGTCTGTCTTTAAATTGGATGCAAAGTGTAGAGTATTTATCTAGAGACGAACTCTAGATAATGGGGATTCCATAGTCTGACATCCACAGCCCTGAAAGAGGCTCATCCATAGTCTGACATCCATATCCACCCTGACACCCACATCTTATCTTAAGAAAAATTGTTCCCAGACATGGGGAAGCACAATGAGAAGACTAAGAAGCAAAACGGCACAGTTGCAAAGCGTCTGCAGGATTTTTTCTCTTCAACTCAAGCTGCGACGCTTGAGCAAGCAATTGCAAGCAATGCAAGCAAAATGCAGCCAGCGGGAAACGAAGTAGGAGCTTGACTGAATACGCCTCCTAACTCTGAACTAGCAACCTTGTTTGCAAGCATGGAACTTAATATATTAAATAAAATAACAGATCTTATAAAGCCACTCTTTGATCAGATGGCTGACCTTCAAGCAAAAATGAATAATGTTATTCAAAAGACTGATAATGCATTAGATATTTCTAACTTTTGCAAACTGAAATAAGCACTCTGCAACAAGAGAAAGAAGAGATGCATGAAATAATTATAAGCCTGGAATTAATAGCACGCCAGCAGAATCTTAAATTTAGGGGGGTGAATGAGGAATTTACATCAAAACTAAATCTATCTTCATTTCTAGCTAAGTGTCTAGCCAGCTGTTTGCAGCCCAACAAAAGCACTCCAGTAATTTTCAAAGCTTACCGGGTGGGCCCCCTAAAAGCAAACAGGAAAACTCCAAGGGATATTATAGCTACATTCCCAGATTGGGAAACAAGAAAAAGAATTCTGGACATTGCAAGAGAACAAAAACGCTTAAGTGTAATGAAGCCCAGATCCAGATTTTTACCGATCTTCCCAAGGAGATATTAAACAAGAGAAGTGATCTCAAGCCATCGAGGCATTACGTGAAGCAAAAATACTATATAAATGGATCAAATACTCTACACTTTGCATCCAATTTAAAGACAGACGTCTTTATGTATCAGATCATGAATCAGGACAAGCATTACTGCAGAAACTGGACATTTCTTCCAACTGACTCATCAAAATCTGCACAAAAAAGAAAACTCATTCAGCCACCTACTCCTCATAAAGAAAGCAAAATCCCAGTTAGAAACACCTGAGCAACAAAAATGGAAAGCATTCCAGAGTCAAGAAACACTGATCCTTTTTCCTTCCCTAAAAGTTTTATAAGTGAGGAAGGAGGAATAATCAGAACTGAGAAATTATAGTTTAAAATGTAACAAGCTGTTCGTGCTACCCAGCAGTATTGAGGTTTTGGGGGGGGAGCCAGTTTTCTCTTGCTCCCAATAATGACAGCCCCTTGACGTTGTACTTTTGTTCAACAGACCCAAAGGAGGATACTCCCCATAGGGTCTCTCAGGGGCTATACATATATTTTTATGTTTAGCATTTGGTATGTAAATCACCTGCAATTTGCTTTTAATTTGAGTTCAGTAGTTTTTGTGGGGAGAAAAGGGGGGAGGAAGGTATAAGCATATTACATAGCCTTTTAGATGGGTGGGGGTAGGGGGTAAAATTCTTATTTTTATATTTCTTTAGAGTTTTTGTAAGAATGTAGAAATCTTTTTTCACAGGTGTACTAATTCAAGAGAGAGAGTCTCAAACTCATAAGCCCTACTAAATGTTGCACTATTACTAATTGTATTACTCAGTTATTTACTCTGGCTTTTTGTATCTTCTGAAAACCTAAGCAATCTTTATACTGCTAGTATAACTAATCTATCAAGTTCAAAAGGAATTGATTGTTAATATTGTACTATCACAAGATTAATAATTTGTTACTTTTGCTACATTCACTCTTTAAATGTGTTATGTTTGTTTATGAAAAATTAATAAAAACTAATTTTAAAAAATGCATTCACTTTACAAATAAAACCAGGTACCAATATTTGGATAAATGTGGGGTTTAAATCACATTTCAGCTGTACATGCATTGAATGTAACATCAGAATTATTCAGTGCACATATAAAGAAATATCAAGTGTACACTGTACATGGATTGTATTTGTGTTCAGTGCAATTTGTGAACAGAGCTATATAAAACCTAGTTCAACATTATACAGCAATTTCAATGTACCACCTGATCATAAATGGTCTTTTTCAATCATTACATTTAACCATGTGTACAGGGAGAACAAGCTGTACACGGTCCTCCTGATATGGGTGTTGCCATTTTGTCTGAAAGGAACAATGTGCATATGTTCCAGCTTCAGACCGTGCACACCACAACTTTAATTTTCCATGGTTCTAGTATGTGTATACTGAGGCTAGAAATACATGCATTGTCCCTTACAGATAAATGGTGGTGGAGCATATTGAGAGAACAGTGTATACCAGTTTCTACCTATATTTGTAGTCAAGCTTAATACCTGAAAAGCGTTCATAGAATTGGTCCCACACAGAACATCAGACTACAATTAGCTTTATAGAGCCATGTGGGATGTTCTAGGCACCTTGTGTCACCTGATCTTTGCTGGAACAGAGGCTGTAGCACTGCCATCAGCAGTGATGTCACTGCACTGCAATAGATAGGTCTTTTCTCTTGCCTTACAAGCTGCCCTATAAGAGTAAAGCATCTGATCTCTGCCACCTATTTCAGACCTCTGATGTTCACTTGGTAGCCATGTTGATCTGTAGTAGAAGAGCAAGATTGGGACCCAGAAGTGCCATGGAGACCAACTAGATTTCCAGGGTATGAGCTTTTGAGAGTCAAAACCCCCTTCATTAGACCATATTCTGGAAATCTAGTTGGTCTCTAAGGTGCTATTGAACCTAAATCTTGTTCTTCTGATATTCATTGTATGTGCATGAAAAACTGTATCAGCACCTGTCTGCTCAGAGCAATTATTCCTGCTGTATTACCTTGACCTTCAGCAATTATGTACGAAAGCATTGTATCATTAGGCAAGCAAGCTAGTCACCCTTCATGGGTCTAATTGCAGCCGTATGATAATGAAGGAAGCATTGTAGCACTTTAAAGATAAATAGGTTTATTGTGCCATAAGTTTTCTTAGATAAAAGCCCCTTCATCAGATGCATGAAATGTATCTTTAGTTTTTTCTTTAATATGATGGGGAAAGTGTGGTCTTTGGGACTGAGAGGCCATGCAATGAAAATAGTACAGGGTGTGGTATTTTTATGCAAAATTCAGATGTGGACAAGATAAGTACAGTGACTACTCACAGTTGGTGATAACACAGTTAGGGATGAGTACTTCAGGTTCAGGAAACACAAATTGGGCCCGATTCAGATTCATTTGTGATTCCCGAATCAACCCCAACATAGCTGGGCCAGTTCGGGAAAACCTGAAGCAAAGCTTCCCAAAGCGCTTCGGGAATCTTTGGGAAGCTTCGTGAAGCACTGGAGCAGCCTTTTCCCTTGCCGTTCCTAATTGACAGCAAGAGGAAACAGTTCCTCCCCTTCCCGAGGCTTTTACGTGATGGGAGGGGGGATGAGGGGAGTGAGAGAGGCAGGAGAGGGAGGGGAGATGGGAGTGATCAAAGAAGGGAGAATGGCTGAGAGAGAGTGCCAATCTCTGCAGGAGCAGCTCTCTCTTCCCTTGCTGACTGGAGGATTCTTTGGGAGGAAACCAGTATATTTTTTTTTTTGAATTTCAATGCTGTTGAGGTAAAATCGATGATGGATTTAAATTGGAGGCTATTTCCTCTGTGTTGCCTCGTGGCTTGCCTGCTGAACCTGATTGACTGTCTGCAACTGGTTTGAGAGTCACTAGACTCACTGGGGGTTTTTTTCCTATTGGGGGGTTGTCTCTTGTCTTGGTGGGTCGAGGGAAGGGAAAATTGTGGGTAATTGTACTTTAGATTTTAAATCTTCTGCTTAATTATTGCCTCTTGTTTGCTCAATTGCTTTGCTGTGTGGGGGAGATTTTGTTTTGGGGGAGGTTTCTGAGAGTGTTCTAAAAAGGAGCCTTTAAAAGTATTTTTTTTAGTTGTAGGTCTCTTTATACTTTTGCCCTTACAGTTGTTCCCCTTTCATCAGTTTGGTTGTATTGGTGTGTGTGGAGGGGGAGGCAGTTTGTTCAGTTAGTTTACTTTTAGTTGCACTTGCTTGCCTCATATGATTTGTGTATTTTTAATTAAATTTTTCTTATTGTAATTCTCTGGTGTGAAGTTGTTCCCCTTGTATTACTTTGGTTATGGGGGGGGCTTCAGTTTACTTCTAGTTACAAGAGTGTCTCTGCTTCATATGGTTTTATGTATTTTAAATTAATTTTTTCTTAGTGTGATTCTCTGGTGTTTCTCTGGTGTGAAGTTGTTCTTCTTGCATTAGTTTGGTTGTTGGGGAGGGGGGCTTCAATTTACTTCTAGTAGCAAGAGTATCCCTGCTTCATAGGGGTTTATGTATTTTAAATTATTTTTTTCTTAGTGTGATTCTCTGGTGTGAAGTTGTTCCCCTTGCATTCGTTTGATTATGGGGACAGGCTTCAGTTTAGTTCTAGTAGCAAGAGTGTCTGCTTTGTGTATATTAAATTAATTTTTTCTTAGTGTAATTCTCTGGCATGAAGGTTAGTCCTTATAGGGAATAATGCAGCTGGGGCACCTTCTTTAGGGGGCCATAACATCCCCCCCCCGAAGTTCAATCTCCCTGAAACTTGGGTGGTCATGAGAGGAGGATAGGGAGAGGGTCCCCTGCAGGCTTGGTGCATTTTACTTGCAAAATGCTACCCCCAGCCACCTGGGAACCCCCTTCTCCCCATTTTCCCCATAGGGAACAATGGAGATCAGCAGCAGTTGGGGGCATCTTCTTTGTGGGGGCTATAACATGGCCCCCCGAAGTCCAATTTCCCTGAAACTTGGGTGGTAGTGAGAGGAGAGTTGGGAAAGGGTCCCCTGCAAATGTGGCATTAGGGAAGAAAATGTGCCCTCAGGCCCTCATATAGCTGGGAGCAGTGTTATCCCGTGGAAACAATGGTTGAATCTTCCCTAATCCGAATCAGCTTAAATACTCAAACCCGAAGCTGCTTGCTGCTTTGGGTTTCAGTTTTTTCTGAATTTTTTTCCTGCTTTGGGTAAACCCGAAGCAGGAAACCTGAATCTTTTGGGTGCACACCCCTAAACACGGTCTCTCAATGCAATTTCTTGATAAAATGTAGCTTATCAATTCCACGCTGTAGCCTCCTTTTAAAGTTCTTTTGTTGAAAATTAGTGAATTTTAGGGTGGTAACATCATGACATGGGCAATTCCCATGTGAAGTATAAGGAATAGTACTTTTTAAAAGCTGTAGCCACACTGCTAAAAATTAGCAGACCATATTCCCTCACCAGAGAGGAGAGATGTGACTTGCCAGGTTAACGCACTGTCCGTTTATGTACAAGAGCCAGGAAGTTTTCAGGACAGTGTACAGAGTGACAAAATTGAAACAGACTGCTGAGATTTCAGCTTGTACACTGCCAGTTTTGTATATTTATTGGACTACCTTGTTTTTAATTATTGTTTTAATGATATAGTCAGTGCTTTATTATATTTCTCACATTTTTTGTAAGCTGTTTGGGTCCTTAACAAAATAGAAAGCCTGGGTGAACAGTAAGTAGTTCCATTTAACAGGATCCACTACACTTGATAATAAGTGTGTTGTGGCACCTCACTGCATTGGCCAAGCTTACGTTGTGCTTAAATGTTGCATATGTGGGCTGGAATGGAGGGCATGCTTCAGTAGCACAAGGCTCTGTACTTGCCTGAGTGATTTCTGCAGTTGCTGTTGATCATTCCATTTTCTAACCTTTGACCTATAGACTGGGGGTGTGTAACTGAGAGCCACAGAAATTGGACTGATAGGGTACTTTTAGCACATTTAAAGTTGCTTCAGTGATTAAGATCCACCAGGAAAATTGGCCTCCCCTTTTCCGTCCACAGTAGAGGTGGGCATGGACCGGAAAATGGACCAAAATTTAACATGGACTGGGCTGGTTCAGTGTTTGCAAACTGGCAGGTCGTAGGATGGCCGTTTTCCACAGACCCCATGGACTTTTTGCCAGACTGTTGGTCCGTGGTCCATTGAAACCTCCCTGCCCCTCTAGCAAGGCCCGCCAGTCAGCTGGAGCAAGGGGGGAGTTAAAGTGTTCCCAGCGCCACTCACAAGCAGCACCAGGGGTGCTTTAACATTTAAATCCCCCGTTGCTCCAGTTAACTGGCTGGCCCACCAGTCAGCTGGAGCAAGGGGGGGGGTTAAAGTGCTTTGACGCCAGCCCGGACCCACAAACTGGTCTGTTCGCGAACTGGCACTGGACCATGAAAAGTTCGTGGTCCGTGAAACACCATGGACCCACAGCCTGTGGGTTTTTCCTGTCCGTTCCCATCTCTAGTCAGGAGAAATGTCTATTGGCATAGAAGCAGTGTCAACCAGGTCCACCCCTACCCAATGCACCTCCTTTTTTCCCCCGTGCAACTCTTACAGTTTCAAGCATCAACATTTCAAATTTTGAAAAGGGGACAGGAAAGAAACACATCTCATGCGTATTCTATAGAATTCCAGCCCGCATTATTAATACTGAAGTGGTTGCGCAATTTTAATTAGTAGGGATAGCTACTGATAGCTGAGCCTAACTGAACAAACTGTAGTCTGGCCCAGGAGAATTCAAACTGCAGTCTCACCTAATATCTTCCTTTGCTCTCGTATCTTGCTGTTGCTCTCAAAGAACTTTGAACTTCTGATTTGTATCTAATTGGCTGTAATAACCATTCATTCGTGTAACTGTGACTGAGTAGACTAATTAGCATGTGGTTTTCAAAATTTCATGGAAAGATCTGAAACTGAGACTCAGAGGAAGTTGGTGTAACCAGGCAACCTCAAGATGCAAGGAAACTCAGGCTCATGGCTGATGATAAGGGCCCGCTTTCAGCTGTGAACTTTAATTTACAGAGGACTTGCAGTTAGCTTTTTCAGGAGAAAGCACTTAAAAGTGTTATCATTGGGGGTTAACTGCAGCCTAGTCTCAAGGGTAGGTTGCCATTACACTGTTAAGCCACCAACACTTTATTGCCTGGTTCTTCTTCTGAACGATACATTCTTCCACCTCCTCCTCACATGTATCCTGACTTCCCAAGAGAGCTGTTAAACCAAGTAAGCAACATAGTGGAATCCATGGCAAGTGCTACAGCACAGCGTGGTGGTAGATAGTGTGAGGTATTTATCTACTTTGCTTATAACTCGCCTTTCTCCTCAAGGTAAGTCCAAAGCAACTTATGTCACTCTCCTCCGTTAGACTGAGAGTGTGTGACTGGCCCAAGCTTCCAAGGCAGAGTAAGGATTTGAATCAGGGTCTTAGTCTGACACTCTGACTACTACAACACAGGAGCTAGGAGCCCCTAGTTCAAATTTCTAAGTGTCTTTAAGGAAGCAGTTCCAGTGTTAGTCTGTAGTTGCAAAATAGTAAAAATGCTATTTAAGAAAGCATTCTCTCTCAGCCTGTGCCCTTCATCTGTGCTATAGAGCTGCTAATAGTACACTGCCTTACACAACTATATAGAGATGACTGCGAATGCATAGGAAGGGCTCAGAACATTTATTAAAAGTGTTATATAAATATTAAGATTGATTATTATCTCAGTGAGTTCCCTTACAGACATATATCCATCCTATTCGCTGCAGTGGGCTTCATAGATATTCTGTGCAGCTTTGAGCAGGATGTCTGTTCCACATCCCAAAGGAGGCAATCAGCAACTATATTTCCAGGTATTAAAAAAAAAACCCTGAATAGCAGTAAGCTGACAGTGATGTAAAATGGAGATCTCTACAACAAAAGGTGCTAGGGGTATGGCAGCAAATACAGTTGGCTCCCCTGCCCACACATTCACATGGATCACACCCTCCCTGTGGGCCACACCCATTTATATGACCAAGGGCTGTGCAGGAGAACTTCCCTGGGGAATGTGGGTCAGACTTGGCTAATGCTGGGTGTGAAAACCCACTGCCCCTGAATGGGAGCCTCATAGGGGTTTCCCATGCAGGTTTTCCCATCAATTATGGGCACATACTGTTTTTGTTTATCCCCTGATTTCTGCACACTTTTTAAATTTTTGCCTTTAGTTTTAGCTTTCTTATTTTTGATATTTCCCCCCGGTTTTTTTCTAGTTCTTATGAAATCACTTTCTTTTATTTTACTTATTCCACTTTATTTATACTCTGACTTCCTCCCCTGTGGGGATCCAAAGGGGCTCACATCATGCTCCTCTCCTCCATATTATCCACACAAAAATCTTGTAAGGTAGAGTAGGCTGAGGATGTGTGACTTGCCAAAGATCACTCAGTGAACTTCTAACCTGTACTTCCCAGACCCTAGTCCAGCATTCAAACCGCTGTGTCATGCTGGCTCTCAGCAATCCCCAGTCTTTTTCTGGAACTTGATTTTGAGCCAGTTTTTTTCCTTTTGCATGTTTCTTTCAGTTTTGTTTTTCTTCTACCCACCTTCAACCCACTTTTTCATTATTAGATGTTTGTCATCCTCGAACCAGTCCATTCCCCCCACTTTTCTTTCCCTTCCTCTTGGTTTTCTTTTCTATCTTTTTAAATTGTCATTTTCATATCATAATATCAACATACCTTTGTAACAATACTTGCAGTAAATTCTCTGAATTCCCAGCTTTCATTTTTTTAAAAGTACATTTTTAGTCCCTTCTGTTGCAGAGATACGCCTTTTCCCTTATCTCTCTGCAGGATAAGGGGCTAGAGACTTAATTTTTATTTTAATGAAAGCTGGCAATTCAGGGAAGCTGCTGCACCTCTTATTATAACGCTAGGTAAATATAGTGATATGGATTTGACTTTTAAAAAAAAATGCAAATGGCCTGGTAGCCCAACAAAGGTAAGGGTGGCCAGCCACTTCTGGCTACAGAAAGCAGCACAGTTGGAAAAGGATGTTGCCATTGCTCCTCCAGACTCCATCCCCACTGAAGCCAGTTTGCCCCACCAGTGTCAGCCTCCACCTCCTGGCTCTGGGTCATCCTGGGCAGAGGTCTCCAGTTTGGACACAGGTGTGAGGCTTAGGTATGAGAGGCCAAGCTGCTTCCCTTTTAGGCTTCCCCAGGCAAAGACTGGCAGTCTGTACATTTTTAAAATCTTTTTTTAAAAATTCAGCCCGTATATCAATATAGCAACATAAGAATGCACAAAAAAATAAAAGGGATTGCTGTGACATCACTGATGAGGTCATCAATGATGATAGCACCCTTGCTTGAAAATCCTAATTATTTAAGGAAGAAAATGAATTGACTCAACAACTGCAAAAATGCAAAATGAAGAGAGATGTGTGGAAGAACCACACCCAAACCAATTGCAATGCTTGTATATTGAGTGTTAAGAAAATCAGGAATAAGTCAAGCATATGGAAAAGCCCATAGTCTCAAACCACATCTAGGCTTCTGAATAAGAGCTGCTGTGCATTCAGTCTGGCCGGGTGGTGCCTCTGTCTCATCAGAAGCTCCTTTTTGCCATTGAAAAGCTCTGCCTATTCCTATCTCTTCACCCTTGCTGACTACATATTCTACTCTCCACCCATGTTACTCACAGTTTCTCCATTCCACTGGCTTCCCACTGGTATCTGTCTCATTAATTTTACCTAATGGAATCTTGCAGTGGTTGCTCCCACTTGCTATCTCAAAGCTCCATGCTGCTGCTCTGCTTTTTTTTTGTCTCATCATCCATCTGCAGTAACAGCAGTATCTCCCTATCTTTTCACTTCACCTCCTGAATTTAATTTAATGCACTACATGGCTCCCTTCCCAGATCCTTTGTGTCCCCTATTAAGAGAGTGAAGTCCTAGCCTTGTGGTGATTCCCTGAAGGCACCACTTGCCAATCAATACTCTTCTGTCCCTTTGTTTACCATTCTCTGCCAGCATGAGTCCATGTGAGCATGCCTCATTCAAGTCCTTAGAAATTAACTTGGGAAAGGGGTCATGTGATATAACAATACAAGTTCTGCGCAAAGCATCAATCATCATTACCAACCAGAAAGTAGTGCTGCTGCTGGGATGCTGATGTGGTTTTCAAGCAAAATAGAACCGACTGAATAAAAACTTGGATGGGTGGCATTTACCACTATTCAGTGCTAGATCTAAAGAGTCTCTCACTCCTATTTGATCTGCAGTTAAATTTAGATGTTAAGTAGGCTTCAGCATTGTTTTAATTCTGACGGACAAATATTCACCCTTCCCCCCCCTCATTCTTTTGGATCCAGAGAAGCAAGGGAGACTTGTCTGTTCTCCTCCATTGCTGTCTTCTGTCAGCAGGTGAGGACTTCTTTTGTTTTGTTTGGCATACTCTCAATAACTGTAATTGGCCCTCCTCCCTGTTCTTGGTGTTGTTTGTTGGTGTGCATGTGTTAATTTAATTATTGTTATACTATTTTAAATGTTGTTTTAACTTAAAATTGTTTAAAACATTTTAATTTTTTAAAATATGTGCTGCCTTGGCAACCCTATTTAATAATAATCATATTCATAATAACATTAGATTTATATACTGCCCTTCAGGACAACTTAACACCCACTCAGAGTGGTTTACAAAGTGTATTATTATCCCCACAACAATCACCCTGTCAGGCGGGTGGGGCTGAGAGAGCTCCTGAAAGCTGTGATTGACCCAAGGTCACCCATCTGGCTTCAAGTGGAGGAGTGGGGAATCAAATCTGGTTCTCCAGATTAGAGTCCTGCCGCTCTTAACCACTGCACCAAACTGGCTCCCAAACTGAGAAGAAAGGCAGCATACAAATGTTTTAAATAAATAATTCAAACAAATAAATTAGAATTAAAAATTAAATAAATTTTCCAATTAGAGAAAAGGAGAAGCTATGACCACGTGTTTTGTTCACTTGTACAGAACAAATTGTACACTTGGCTAGTGTTGTATTTTCCTCTAATATCATCAAATAATTCCAGCTTGGGCGGGGGGGGGGGGTGCATTTGAATACCAGGAGTAGGAGGATTTCACATTCTCGGTTCAATACCAAAGCAGTTAAGAATATAGCCAGATACCCTTTCTGGATCTCCTGAGTGCTTCCAAACTACTGAGTCATATTCCAGAAGAGACGAATTGCTGGCTAATGTACTCTGCAGGCTTTTTTTCCCTTTCAAAAATCATACATTTTAGTTATATATTATCTGATGTCATGAGTATGCAGCAGTTATAGGTCCAGTCTTTATCATTTTTAATATGTTCCTTTTCATAATCTGACCATCCGTGGAGATATGCATCCTGTAGCATGACTGTCAAAAGGAAGGGCACCTGGGTTGATGCCATAGAAGAGGGAGGATTCATTGGGGCAGAATTCCACGTATTCTCCACTGTCAGAAACCTGTGAGTGTAAAAGTCTCTCATGGAGTAAAATACCAGAGACTTTATTCACTAGAATCGTCTTATTTCAAGACCATTCTACTTTTCATTCAGTATTAATACAATAGAGAAAATTATTTTTCAAATAAATTTTAATTGGCTAGCTGTCACCTCCCCTGATTGGGGGTTCTTTGGAAGCCTCTTCCTGACTGCTCTAGAAAATAGGGTGCTTGTGTGTTGTTCATGAGCATAGAAATTAATTTCACTGCCTTCATGTTAATAATAACAACAGCAGCAGCAGCAGCAGCAGCAACAACAACATTCGATTTATATACTGCCCTTCAGGACAACTTAATGCCCACTCAGAGAGGTTTACAAAGTATGTTACTATTATCCCCACAACAAAACACCCTGTGAGGTGGGTGGGGCTGAGAGAGCTCCAGGAAGCTGTGACTGACCCAAGGTCACCCAGCTGGCTTCAAGTGGAGGAGTGGGGAATCAAACCCGGCTCTCCAGATTAGAGTCCTGCACTCTTAACCACTACACCAAACTGGCTCTGCAGTTTGCACTGTGGGAGCATGGTCATGAACACATTCTTACCAGCTGACAATTTTTTTGTTTACCTCAGCTTTCATAGTTTCCAGCACTAAAAGTGTGCTCTCTTGCACTGAAGGTTGCCAGGCTATTCTATACTGTGACTTGTCTCGTCTTCCTTTTTAGTTAAAAGGAAGATCAAAAACATATGATCAATATCTTGTTTACGACACTGAAGAGGCCAAAGGAGCTGGGAGATTAAAGTGGGAAAACTGGTCCCTCAAGATCCTCTGTGGTTCTTATGTGCATAATAGTCTAATATAGGAATTCTAGCAAAAGTGGAAAGATTTCTTTGATTACTTTGCTCGAAGCAAAGAAAAATTTAAGAGTAATTAATATGAAAATAGAGCAATCATAACACAGATACCTTAAAAAATATTGAGTATAAAACATGGAAGAGATGACTGATTAAAAACTATTGATATTAAATTTTAGGTATAAGCAATTAAGGAGAGAACTATCCCATAAGCTAGTTGGGTTGCCACATATTTTGAATATACTTTTCTGTTGTAGTTTAAATGTAATATTTTCTATTCTGTATAAGCTTCTATGCACTTTCTATTGTCATTTCTATTTATCTTTTCAAATAAAACCATTTTTAAAAAGATCCTCTGCAGTTTTCTTCTTCTCTGAGGTGCCAGATGGGTGGGACCCTCTTGTTTGCCTCTAACTGGCCTTTTCTCTTCCTTTGGTAGGTAAGACGATGAAGCGATAGAGATGCTTCCCTTTGTGATTGCCGCCCTGGGCTCAACAGGGGCTACCTGCAGCAACTGCAGCACCAAGGATTACTGCTACAGTGCCCGCATCCGCAGCACTGTGCTGCAAGGCTTACCCTTTGGAGGGGTGCCTACTGTCCTCGCCCTCGATTTTATGTGCTTTCTTGTAAGTATGGCGGCACACTGATAGCCTGAATTGACATGAGACTCCACTCCTTATCCAGAGGCAGCTCAAAGTGTATTGGGGGGTCTGAGGCAGAATACCTAAATTCTCACATGGTGATAAAAATATAATAGCAAACCAATTAACAGTTTGTTGTTCTTTAATGGAACCCTAAAGTCTGCTGTCTGAGGCAAGTTACCTCACCCAGCCTAGCTTTCCCTTTGACTCTCTGGCTGCATCTTCAGTGGCAACATAATAGTCATTCTTAGGGGGCTTGGCCACAGGAGAAAGTAAAGATGCAGCCATGGCGTTTCTGCTGCTGAAAACATGTGCCTGTCTCTGTTACTGTGTTTCTTTGTGTGAAAAAAATTACAGTGGTTTTCGTTGTTGTGTGCAGGGATTAATTTTAAAAATGATTGTAAGCCCAGTTCGTTCACTTTTATTCTGAGTTTGGCTTTTGAGGGAGATTAGTTTTTGCAAGAAGCATTTCAAGCCATTATTTAATAGGAGTTTTTCTAGCCCAAGGGTATCAAATGCAAGTAGTTTGGAAGGTCAGACTTGCTACCTGTTTGTTTATATAAACATTTTGCTCTCTTTTCCTTGTGATTTAAGGCAGTTTACAATAGTAGATTTAAAACATTTACAGTTAAAACCAAAATAAAATAACCCCCAAATTTCCCCTCCTTAAAAGACGCCTGCCATTTAAACCTCCTCAAAAGCCCTGGCAAACAGAGAGGCCTTGTAGCACCTCCTGAAGTTCTCCATGGTGGGGAATCCCTTTACCTCCTCAAGGAGACCATTCCCCAGAGCAATGGAAAAGGCCTGAGTTCTGGTTGATGCCAGACAGGCCATCCTAAGAGGCAGGATCACCAACAAGTGGCTGCCTAAGACTGTGTAGGTGTCAGAGGGATATATGGAACAAGACAGTCCTTCAAATATGTGGGTCCCAGGTTGTGAAGGACTTTAAAGGTTATAACCAGAACCCTAGGAGCCATAACTGCAATTATTCACTGAAATAGTCAATTCCTTATAAATTTAATACCAAACCATGTTTTTTTTCTTAATTAGATATAAACATGAGAGAGAGATTTTCCCTGTACCTCTGGCAAGTTGGCAGGTTCTGGACAGTGTATGAGAGAGACATTTTCTAAATAAATTCCACCTCCTTATCAGCTCCATAGCACTGCTCGAAATGGTGCTTTGCCACAGAGACAGGGCTGTCAGGCCGCTCCATGTTGCTGCAACCCTTTCTACCTGCCTCTGAGGTAGGCGGCTGGCAAAATATCACGGGTAATTGAGGTGCTTTTAAGGATAGTTGCTGCAGCATGTTTTCAAATCTGTTTCAACAGCTGTGAAGGCTAGAATCTTTCTTCCACAGTGAAAGTTGAGAGTACACGACAAAGTACATGTACAGACTTCCTTACAGTTTCAGTAGCCTTCAATTACTAGTAGTATTCTGTAAAGTGGTTGACTTACGGCAAACAGACCAAATATATGTTTTTTTAAATGCAGTAAGACCAACTTCCTTATTGCACACATTTGGAGCTGATTAAGCAACAGTCATCTGTACTGCCGCCTGGGCTGGGTGGTGGACAGGAGTGAGTGGAGCTTTGCCTTATTTTTCCTTATTTGCCTTTCTGCAGGTGCTGCTGTTTGTTTTTTCCATTTTACGTAAAGTGGCCTGGGATTATGGGCGCCTAGCATTGGTGACTGATGCTGACAGGCAAGTACAGCTATTTCTTTTGACTGAACAGTGGACAAGCATCCTCTTGTGTAAAATGACAGCTAGGGTGAGCTTAGAATTTCTGAAACAGAAGCCTTAGCAGGCCCAACAGCTTAAGACTCTGAATCAGAATCTCTTCTAGTTACCTCCTTCTAGCAGATTACTGTAGGCCCAAATGAGGTTATTAAAGGGTTGTCTATCTAGCCAAGACACTTGACTTGCAGGAGGCTGCTTGTAGTTAGCCACTAGATCTTCCTATTGGCTGTTTCAGTTTTTGGCTGTTCAGGGGCTCACTGTAGCTGCTTGACTATCCCAGAACATACTCTTCATCCATTAGGGATATGGAAGGAAGTGTAGCCATATGGCCAGCCCTTCATGTAGGTATAAGAGTCATAAAAGGATTATTTGGCAATTCACAGCCCTGAAGAGCCAGAGACAGTCCACCAAGAGATGGAGTACAGAGGGAAGGAAACCTGATTCAAGATATGCAATGCCGCCATAGCTTTTTAGCCTACAAAACAGCTTGTGGAGAGAAGGCAGGTCTTTGATAGTTTGTTTTCAAATAGTGTTGAGAGCTGCATGCTGAGGTCTTGAGTATTACATATTTCTTTTGTATAAACAGTACAGTTTTCAGTTGGCAGGGCTGGCAATCATTCAGAGGTGAAATTTTGCCTTGTATTAAAGTTCATATAAGAAAACGGTCTGATAAAAGTAATAGCTAATTATATCCCCACTGGCTGTTATGCCCCTTGCCTGTGCTCCTGCAAACCCAGAGTGAAGAACAAGGAAGGCAAAGTTATCTTCAGAGCACGGAGGGAAAAGTGAGCTTGGCGGCCTTAGGCCAGCATCATTTTTTTAGTGCATTGTCATTCTGTATGATTCATCCCCATGTGGACTGCACAGCTGAATTTGCAACTGAAAATGGCTTCCTTGAGCCCCACACCCTACCCCTGCGTGGCCCACGCAGAATTGCCACTCTTGGAGAGCCCTCTGCTCTCATGGGGAAGCTGAACCCAAGCAAATCAAGAGAAGCTGAATGTTAGAGATGGAGAGCCAGAGCCTCAGAAAATGAGACAGGATGCCTTCTGTGCTCCATCCAACAATTCCGTGTGTTATCAATCTCAAATGTTCAATTTCTGACCTTATCTCATCCTTCAGGCTACATTATGAAACAATACCCTAGGTAACTTAACATATTTCTCATTATTGTGGCTCAAGTGAGAGGGATAAAGATGCAAGGGGAAATTTGCAAATTTATTACAGACTTCAAAACCATGGTCAGGCTTCTCCTGGCTTCCTATTAAAGTGTAATGGATGGATTTTGAAGGGGTATGGACTTTCTGTAAGGCTGGAGTTGTCTCTGGAAATAAGAGGAGTTAGTAAAAGTCAGTTTATCTGTTCCATAGTGGCTTATGGAACAGTGCCTGAGAATAGTTCCTTTTCTAGAATGGATACAGTAATTTCAAATATTTGAGAGTTTTTACTTTGACAGTAAAAGGATGAAATTGAAATCTGGGGACATTGCAAGAACAGCTTAAAAATTAGGTTCATATTAGGACGCATTGGCAATTGTTGATGCTTGAGAAGTATGAGAGAGATGCTATTACATATTTATTTATTCAGAAAAATGAAATGTCATCTCTGCAGAGAATAGTTAGATGGTTAGCCAGGTTGGTGTGCAGTAGAACAACAGGATTTGAGTCCAGTGACACCTTAGAGACCAACAAGATTTTCAGGGTGTAAGCTTTCGAGAGACAGAGCTCCATTCTTCAGACATCAGAGAATGTCACTACTGTGTTACTGAGCAAGGTACCCATGTTGAAGGTAGGCAGAGCCTCCCTGGTTATCTTTGCTTGCTTTTCTCGGAATGTCCAGTAACACATTTCTGTACTTGGCCCCAGTACCTCCATGCTGGAGATGTTCCCCATTCACTTCTCCTAGGATTTTTCTGGACTGGAGACCACATCTTTTCTAGCACACTGGTGTGAAGTCTCCCGCCACTTTCCTGACCTCTAAGGAAGCACTTGTGAATTTTTCAAGACGAGGGACATTGAACCAAACAACACAAGCTGGTAGGAGAAGGATAGCTAGAAAAAACTAATAGATGTGACCCAGATGGCAAACTCAGAGCTTAAAGGAAAAGAAATGCTATGAAGAACCAGAACAGCTACAACTGATGGAAATGCCAGCCTTCTTTAATACCCTCACCCCATGCTGCATGCTGGCAATGACAAGATCCACTTACCTTCTGCTCCTCCCCTGCCCTGGTTCTTGTTTGGTGAGTTCTGAGGATGTGCCAGTGTGGTCATAAAATTGAGAGCCAAAGGGACAAACAAGTATTTTGCATAAGGGAGCATAAGTTGAGTTATTGGAAGCTCTTGTTTGGCAGAGCAGAGGGAAAGATAGAACTATAACCATCTGTAATGCTTGTTGCTGGAACTTTAATATATGATATAAGCAGGAGACTGGAGTGTTCAACAAAAGGAACCCACCTGAACAGTACAGTTCTTAATTATGAGAATATTAAATAACTGCACATGCATTTGTATTTATTTAATTGCATTTATAGCCTGCCTTTCTTCCTGGGAGCATAAGGAAGCATGCACAGGGTTTGAAACAGACCCAGAATTGTTGAGCTTTTGGTGCCTTTGGCTCTAAAGAGAGATTAAAACCAAGAGTTCCATATGCCTTACCTTTATTTTCTACTGTCCGGTTCTAGTATCTCACAAATTGTATATTTATGGTCTGAATAGTGAGTGAAATCTAGCTTTGAATTCTGCCAGTAGGGTAGTGTTACTGGGGACTGAGAAAAGGCAAGCGCACTGAGTTTCTAAAACTCATGTTCGTTCTTACAGACAACCAATGTGTGTAGTGATTGTGATGTATTCACACTTGGTGATTATGCAGTGGCCTGAACCCACTGAGGTGTGCACGCGTGTATGTGTGTGTGTGAGAGAGTAATTGTTTGGGTTGTGTCTGCTGTTTGTGTCTGTGAAAGGTGAATATCTGGGGTGGCAGCAAAACTAAAGACAGCATTATCACTAGACCCTAAGGTCCCCGATAAGGCATTCTTTGGCATTCCTTGCTCGTGGCATGGATTCCCTGATAGAGGAGGCATCACAAAAAAACCCAGGCTGTTCAGAGAACAATGATAACAAGGTTGTCTCATATCTGCTGCCATTGTTGTCATTGCTTAGTGTGCCATCAATACATGTGGCATCTTACACAGTAACGTAAAAAAGGGAAGGTTGTTCCAAGGTGCTTGAATATGAATTTTAAGAGAAGAAGAAAGGAGGTAAAATAGAAGACAGGAGGGGAAGGTAAAGGTAAGAAGGAACAGATGTGGCCCAGGGCATTTAACAGTGCCATCCTAAGCAGAGTTACACTCCTAAGTACATCAAAGCCAATAGTCTTGAAATGGTGTAACTTTTCTTAGGATGGCACTGTAAATGAGGCATTTCTCCAGAGGCCATTCCCAAATATCAGCTGGTGCATTTCCACAGGGATGGGTTTCATCTACAGCTGTGATCACTTATATTACATGAGAGTTTCTGCTGGAATGGCGCAATCTCATTTCTTCAGTAGTGCAGCCACATTTGGTTTACATTTCAATTTGTCTGGAGAAAGACCTACTTTCTACAAGAAGGTAGATGTTCTGCCATACTTCAGGTGAAGACAACCCTATGTTTGTGGGGGCAGGGCACTTCCTGTTTTGTACTTCTTCCCATCTCTACCTGTGAATGTCTTTATGTAACACTCTGATGGAAATGTACAACTGGTTCTCCAATGCCAGAGGTAGTGGAATGAAGGGAAAAGACTATTCCCAGTTCTTCTGATCCATTTATGCCATTAAACCATCAGAGAGACACATGAGTGTCTCAGATTTTCATCAAGGGATTCCTCCCCAGGACCTAGAAAGACCACTCAGTAAGAGAGGAGCATCCTGTTGAAAGTTTCAGTTTGTCTACAACTCTTTTTTCATTTTTTTTCTCTGTCTTCAGGCAGCGACGCTGGCAGTTGGAACGAGAGGAACGGGAATAGTATGTTGTTGTTTTTTTCCAGGATGCTTCCCCCACCCACCCCCTTTCCATCCTTCATCTTTTTTCCTCCACTTTTCTGCGTCTGCTTTTGCAGTGTGCTTTCCTTTTTGCTTCCAGACTAATCATCACTGGGAAAGCAGGGCTTTAATTTTTTGTCCACTCTGATCACTATGCACTGTTATTGTCTAGTACCTTAGTGTGAGTAGGGAAAGGTTAATATGCAAGAGGGCTGGGACTCCATCTAGTTACTTATAGCATGGCTGGAAGTATATGGATGAGACTAGGTATGTAAGGTTTTAGGAAACTATGAAGTCATGGAGGGCTGAGTCTTACGGGTTGGGGGACAGAAATAAAATTTCAGGATAAATTGAAATCTGTGCAAACTTCTTTCCTTCTCAGAGTTAAACTTTGCTACCTCAGGAACTTTATATGCCTAAGGTATACACATAATGCACTTGGTCTGTTTGTGAATTATACATATATAAATAATTAAGGCTTGAAAAGGACAATAAATAAATAAATAAACCTTGGAAGTGCTTTGAAAGATCCCTTGCTTCCATGTTTGCATTGATGCTAACTGACCAAATTACATAGTTATTAAAATATTTTGAAGAAGGTGTATAGAAAAGCTAAAATCTCATATTTTAGAAAATCATGTTTTATAAGAGAAAATATTAGAAAGTCCTGACAGGGTGTGAGAGAAAGTAACCCCTCATGCACGCCATTTTCTCCTCCTCCAGACCCTCAGTCTACTAGCATGTCACAGAGGGCTTTTCTTTTGCCACAAGACCCGCAAAATCAATTTAGTTTATCTGGTTCACCATGACTTTAAAAAATAAAAACTACCTAATGCCAGACTATGAAACTTTGATCTTCCTTCCTCCCCTGGTCACCACACATACCCCTCTCTGCCTCACCCCGGCCGCTGCAAGCCAGCTGGAGCGACTGTATTTTGCTGTCCTTAGAGCAGCTTCAGATTCACGTAGCTCACATGCTGTGTTTGCTGCACAAACAGTGGTGCTACACGGTGCTTTCCACATAACAAACAGAAAATGTGGATGACATATATATGGATGTGTCCACAACTGCAAAACTTGATTGAACTAAGTTTCCTAGTAATGATACCATCCACATTTCATGTTTTCCATTGTAACCTCAGAAAACCTGTATCCTACATTAAAGGTCAAAGAGGTTTTTAATATTCAGGCTATGATTTATGTCTTAAAATATTTCTGTCACTCATTCAACTCTTCCCAAGCATATAATAAAATGAGATAAAGCATAGAAGAAAGTCAAGGTAATAAAATTTATGATTACAAAATAAAATAACTCAGTTATAAAGCCACGTATCAGTGCTACAATCTGAACAGTTTAAACAAAGCCAAATGCTTGCCATGTGACAGGAGTCATCCTCTTTTAGGAAGGGAATTTGCAAGTCATAAGCCACTACTGAAAAGGCCCTGTCATGTACTTGTGACATTGTACTTGTGACACTGAGGATACACAGATTACTAAAATGTATAAGAATGTCCATATAGGAACAGGCAGCCCTTTGTAACTTGTGATAAATCTTCAGCGTGACAAAATCCCATCATTGCTTGTCAACCACTGAGAACTATTACTGCATGCCCTCATCATCTAGACTTTGTGAACAAAGAGAACGGTCAGGACTCTTGGTCCATCTTAGCTTTTATTGCTGTAGTTTTCAAACTTAGTTGCTCTTCAAAAGGTTACCTCACAGAGCAGGCAAGAAAGAATAGGCAAGTATCCCAGAAAGACAGGCGATATGTCTGCCATTAATGACCTCCCTTTGTAATCTGCAACTTGAGAGGACTGGTATGCTCTCAGGTGCATTCTCATGCCACTTGGGATGATGGTGAGGTCCAACAGGCCTGATCAGCACCCCACACAAACTGAGGAGATGCCCTTGATCGTGCCCTAGAATCTTCTTCAGTATGTGGGGGGAGGGGTCCTTGACAGAAAAGCTGAGATGAAAAAGCGTTCCCCCGTGCTAGATATTTAGGAAGCCACTGCTTTACGTTAATTCAATCCTTGTCTTTTATCTTAGGCAGGCACTTGTTATGCTGAACCTCCATACAGAAAGGCTCAAACAGTTCACAGGGCATAAGCTTGTCATCCTCAAATGTTCAAGACCCATGCTGAAGAGGTTCTACCTTTTCCCCTTTTGGGGAAAAAACAGTACAACTAACTAGGCCTTGGTGAGTGTTGTGGCACTCCAGGGAAGCAGTACAATTGCTTCTATTATAATGGGTTAATCTGGCAGAAGGCATAAGAGGCCCAGGCCAACAATTCTGGCATATTTGCTACTCTTGTCACCAAGTGGAAACTTATCTTCTGATGTAACTTCCTTTGGCCCTCTCATCATGACCAATATCAGAAGCCCAAGTAGTTGATTAGCTAGTCTCTTAGGGATGTTGTTTTCTGTGGGCTCCTAATGTGTAGATTTTCCTGAAGCTGAAAGAAGAGAGCTAGAAATTGGGAGACAGCCCCTTCCTACTGCTATGCCCCAGGCCTCAGAACTTGGTGTTCTATCCAAGGACAAGCTGGAACATCAGGGTTGACCCATGGAGTAGAGTGAGATGGGAGCCTCAGATAGGAGATTTGAGTGCCTTTTAAAGGGAACACTGGACTGACTGCTTTTGTTCTGTTATGAGGGAGAGGCCTAATTTGTATTTCCCATCTAGGGCAACAAAATTGGATATTTATTATTTATTGCATCCATCTTTCAAGAGACTCGGTTGCAAATGTAATACTCCATACCCCCAATATATCATCTTAAGCAAAAGCCCTGTGAGGCTGAGAGAAACAGCTGGCCCAAAGTCACCCAGCAAGCTTTTTGGCTGAACAGGGATTTGAACCCAGGTCTCCCCATTCCAAATCTGACAGTCTGTCCACTGCATGACATTGGCTAATATGAGAGGGAAATAGTGTGTCACAGGACTATTGCTAGTATTAATCTCTGAAGAAAGAAGTGTCATCACTGAACCTTGCGTGGGAGTCCTGACACTCAATGGCAGATATTTCAAGACCAACTATATTTACTTGATGGGGAAGAATAGAGGTTCTGAATATAAGGAAAGATCTTTCCTATCATTTCCAGGACAGCATTTTGGTTTGGAAAATAAGCTCAGAGCCCTTAATGATGACCCAGCCCTAGTATTGATTTATTTAAAATATCAGAAACTAAGGTGGATGACAGTAGTATAAATTATATAACAATTGGATTTTTGAAAAATTAAATCAGGTCTATAGTACAATAATACTATATTAAAAACCAAACTTAAAACATCTTATGCCCCAGTAGGACGATATTCCGTTTTGATCAGACTCAGTCTGCCCCTAAAGGTCTACAGAATAGTTTTGTCTAGCAGCCTGGCTGGAAAACCATGAGGGTAGTAGACCCCGCCCCCCCGCCCTGACCTCTTGCCGTAGGCTGTTCCTCAGATACGGAGCTGCCCCTGAGAAACTGAGCGCGGAGACCTTGTTGGGAAGAACAAAGCTGTCACATTGGAACATTCATACACTTCAAACCGTTACAGTTTGGCCATGCCAGTACCGCCTTCAGCACAGAGCATTTTTTCTTCCATAGCACTTCCTGCCTCCTCATTGTAGCAATCTGGAATTTTCATCGCAGAAAAGCCTTTACTCTGTGCAGCAGCTTCTTCAACCCCTGTTCCTCCTCTACACCTACATTCATCTATGAATCAGCTATCAGCAGGAGGAGGAGGGCAGCTGTATGTCAAAGAGATCCCATCACAACAATCTCTAAGAGAGGTCTGGGGTTCTCACAGCCCCACTGGGATCCGCACCCACATCTTGCATCACACAGCTGCAAACCCACTATTGGAATCTGCCTGGCAACATGTTACCCTATAGCTCCCTCTTGTGGACTTTGACTCTCTGTGTTCAATTTTATATGACAGTATTATATTGCAAATGCATAAACACAAGTGACAGTTGCACAAAATCAACATTCTTGATATTAAGAGAAGAGGAAGGTTGTTTGGTGTGGAGCATGAAGCTAATCACACCTTTGTTTTCCTACCTGTCTTTTTTGGCGAGTTTCCACAGGGCCATTCTGTTGCATATGCAGCCCAAGTAAGGGCTTAGAATCATTTTGCCACTGATGTCTTGAACTGGACACCGGGCAACTGCATAGAAATGGCTTTGGCATCATGTCAGACTAACAGGCCCTCCTGCTATTTTGGTAGAGACACCAATAACTCTTACTACCTGAAAGGACCTGTGCTCCATGTTGGCCACTCCTGCTAATTGCTTGCGCAACCAAGCTTTAAAGAGCTGGATTTTAAGGCTACTGTATTTCTTGTCATGAATCATATGTTTTTAATTCTACCAACTTTATTTTTAATTCCTCCAACTTGTATGTTGAGTCCTTGGAATTATAAATAAAGAGCAAGAATCCCTTGCCACCAATTCACACTCTTGGTCAGTTCTGTGTACTCCCCACCTCCCCAAAGCAGATTCTTGACTGGGCTTGGATTAAGAAATTCAAGGCAGTCTGAACATAACAAATCAGAAATTTCCCCAACCCTAATATCTGAGGGGTTAGGCCAAGCCCAGTTAACCAGAGACCAGCTTAACCAGGGCTGTTTCCACGCGGCTTACCTTGTTCTGGAAAACAACAAAATCTCACACGAAATCGTGCGAGAAGACGCAATAACAAAGTAAGCCGTGTGGAAACGGCCCATATGTGAATTTGTTACTGAACAATTAGTGTTTTGATAGGTTTGCTCTTTTATTTTTTGAAAGAATAGGTAGGAAACTAATCCTATAAATCAGTATTTGAGAAATACACATAATGCTGCCTTATGCTGGATCAGCCCATCGATCCATCCAGGTCTGTATTGTCTCTTCAGACTGGCATCTGTAGGGGAGACTCAAGTAGAGGTCTTTCACATTACCTCCTACCTGACAAAACTGGAGATGCTGGTTATTGAACCTGGGACCTTCTGCATGCAAAGTAGAGGCTCTTCCACCGAGCCACAGCCCTTCCTCCAATGGCTGGAACTTGAGATCACAGTGTTGGGGCAGTGGAGCTAGTTAGCACTGGAAAAGAACATTTAACACTGCATAAAGCCAAGATGACCTAACATCCTCTTGGCAACTTCTGAATGTCGCCTCTTGAAGATCCAGCTGAGTTGATTGCAAAACATGGCCTCACTCAGCAAATAAGGCAAGCAGCCTTTGTCCCGTGTATGGGTGATTAAGGCTAAAATAAGTCTGGTTGACTAGTCATTTTGTATCTTTGAGATCCTGCAATACTCTTAAGCTGTCTTCCTATAATGAGAGTGTAGGAAGTGTCACAAAGATAGGACAATACTTTCCTCCCACAGGACATCCTCTGCTCAAATATGCCAAACAGAATTCTCATTGCCTATGTTAATAAGGCCTGCATGGACTGAAGCCCATCATCAGTGCTCTTGATACTCGGAGTGAGCACTATCTAGACAAGCCCATAAAAAGCGCCTCCCCAAATTTTCCATTCCAGGTATTGTATAGATAATGCTCCTCATCTTCCACAATTTCTTCCTGTTCAATCTAGTACCAGCTCAGCACACAACCGTGACTTTAAAACAAATCACCTTTCTAATCCTCATAATGGATTGGAAATATGCAAGAGGGGTCTTCCAAAGGCATTGATATTTAATGGTAGATCTGAGCTACTTGTCTTTGTCTTTATGACCTCTACTTATATTCCCCTCGTGATACACTTATCCCCTATCTACTTCTCTTCCTCGTGACTCCTTACATAAAAATCAAAATATTACAAAAACGGAGTTCAATGTAAAGGATGCCTATTAAGTAAATTTCCCTTTATTTTATAGATTTGCATGTTTACCTTGAAGGAGGGAGAGGTGCCTGAATGAGTACAGAATAGGTTCAGTTCAGACAGAGGAAACAACGTGGTACAAAGCCCAAAGGTGAGCCTGGGAGAGGAGACCAGGTGAAATTGAGGAGAAGGAACAGAAAATGCAGAAATCCATCGTGATTCACCCATGGTGCTTGATTATAAATCCTGGTGATCTCCACAGAAAAGCCTCTGGTTCCTCAGTAACTTTCAAACACTATATTCATGTTAGTCACATGAACTGAAGAGCTATTCCCAGAACTCCCAAATGTGTGTTCTTCTTAAATAGGCCCCAATTAGTGTTAGGACTATGGGGGAGGGTTAACTCTTCCCCTCTTCTTCATTCCCTTGATAGGAAATGGCTCTCTAGGTCCTCTGCTGCACTGGGCAAGTATACAGGCAGTATAAGCAATAGTAAAGTGAATAGAGATCCTCGACCTTTATAGTAAATTGAAAGCTGCATATATAAAATATCAATATTGTGTACATGCATACTGTGTAGTTCTAAAAAGGGCTACAGCCTTCTAAGTCCATTGAAATCAATGTAGCTCTGTTAATGATGGTACTGTAATTCACTTTGATGTTGATCTGCTGCAACATCTGGCCTATGTAGGAATCATCTCTAGCAGTTAAAATCCTACAGTTGTGGAATAATCTTTGTCGTTGGTGGATATTAGTTTAATTTTCCTTGTCAACTGGGACATTTTTCTAAGTCAGTACTGAAGTCTACTTAATATTTGTTGTAAATCCTAGCACTCTTGCTTTCCACTTACCCATGCTAATAATTGACCACTAGTTAGTAGCATGAATGTCATCAGGTTAAATATTTTTCCTGTGCTTACAGGAGGTAGTTTTAGTATATTAGTAGCGATGTGCTTTTGTATTTCAGTAATTTCATAGGACTCCTCCTTTAAGTCATGTCCCAAAATGGGAAACACTCGTTTTTTATTTCTATTCCCCTTGTTTATTCATCTCCTTCTGGAGCAGATTTTTAACTCTCGCATTTTCCTTTATGTGTCTCTTCAGTGTCTCATGGGATTTTGGCTGTGGAGTAGTTGAAGGCCTTGTTCGCTTTGGTTCAACACACAGGCCCATTGGTGGCGTATGGATTCCAGCATCACCGATGGGGCCTTGTGGTGACTTAAGTAGGCTAGAGAATGGAAGCCCCTGTCTTTCTCGTAGTCACAAATGACTTGTTTAAATTTTAATTATGCATTTCAGTAGCACTTTTGAGGCTAGGAAATGCTCTGCAAACAGTATCATTTTAGTCTCAAAACAAGCTATCAGGCAATTAGGCTGGGAAATGCTAACTTCTAAAGCCACTGAGAACAACTTCATATATTGTTTTTTTCCCATGCAGTAATAATCTCTCCAATTAATTTTTACATAGGAAACTATAATTCATGAACAGGGCTGTGTGTGTGCCACAATTCTTGGAGGGTGGTGGGGGTACAGAATGTAGACTATGGCACTGAATGTAGAACTTGCTGAGAATCTCTGTTTTTTGTTGTTTTTAAAATCAAGATCCTAGCCCTTATAACTGCAAAGAGTGTTTAATCTGAAATATCAGAAATGTAGGGGTTAATAGTTTTCCAGTAGTTGATGGAATAGGGCTTCAGTGCCCTTCGTAGCTCTTTGCCTTCTCCATGACTAGTAAAACTCAAATACATTATGCAAAATAGTAAAAACTGGAATAACATAACAGTTCAGAAAAAATTAGCCGCCTTTTTCCAGTGGCTTCTGAGAAGATTTTGTATTATTTTTGTAATAATGCATAGAACACACAACCCTGCTTATGAAATAGCCTGTAGCAATAATCGTGAGTGGACCACGCCCAAGCCCAGTTCTCTGTCTCTTGCTGGATTCTGAGACAGACAGGTCTGCAATGGATCTCAGCACGAGGCTTTCAGGGAAAGAGAGGGGCAGTCTCTTGCTAATGGCTTTTCTCTTGTCTTTTCTTTCTGGTGTCTATGGAAGTTTTCTCTTCATCTCGCTTGAGGCAATAATTGACGACTTAACCACTCTGACCTTATGGGAACTTGGCCTCTGTGCTCAGCATCTGCCTCTGTTTAACTGTCTTTATCTGTTGTAATTCCAGTGTGGCATCTGCCCTGCATTCTGACAGCCATGATCGCTATGAACGCCTCACCTCCGTCTCCAGCTCTGTGGATTTCGACCAAAGAGACAATGTGAGTGGCAGCAAAGGAAAAGAATCCTAGGGGGTTGTTTAGGTTTGTTGCCCAGTATTGGATTATGGACCAGGAAATGGAGACGATGACATCTGTGAGCCATAAAGCAAGGAGCATAACTGGTCTGGAGCCAGTAAATTGTATGGTTAAAGCCATGCAGTATGTGAGCCTAGCAAGATGGGCTTTGACTCCTCATATTGAAGATGCTGGAAATCCTGTCCATGTTACCAAGGAATCAGCAGCCACTCATCATCACTGGGATGAGACAGGAGCCGTCACTCACCCTTCCTTTCATAATCTGTGCTGCTTGGTACAGCGCTCAAATATTATTTGAAGGAACAGGCAGAAAGTGAACCCTGCAAAACCCTTTTTGTGCTCCTACACTGACACAGCCCATCACAGAAGCTTGAATGTTCCAAACTATATGTATGTCATGCATGTTGATTTTTTTAAAGGGGTTTTTATTTTTGCAACAAGATGGCAGTCAGCTCAATCTTTCCTGCTTGTTTGTCCCCAGCCACCTCCGATCTCCATTATCATCTATGGGGAAAACTATGGAGGCTATCCAGGGGGATGGGGGTGGCATTTTGCAAAATAAATCTACATAATTTTCAGGGGACCTACTGCTAACTGTCCTCTAAATAATAATAATAACAATAATAACATTTTATTTATATACCGCCTTTCAGGACTAGACATGGGCACAAACGGGAAAAAAACGAACAGGTTGTTCGTTGTTCGTTGCCGACGATGAACATGAACAGCTGAACAGAAACGAACATGTCCCATTAACTAACATGTTCGGTGTTGGTTGTTCGTCGGCACCAGAGCAGCCCCCTTAACACTTAGAGAGCCCATATTCACAGGGAATGTGTAGCAGGCTCTCCTCCAGCCATCACCCAAGTTTGGTCAAGATTGCAGTATGGATCTTGGAGTTATACATTCCCAAATTTGACACCCCCAGGAAACTCCCATTCAATACAAATGGAGCCACCCTCCCCAGTTCACTTTGGCCCCATGCGGTGGACCAGAAGGCAGGCCTCCTCCCCTGTAGGGGGTGTGGTGTCTGGCTGCTGGCCAGCAGCACCCCCATGTGCCAGTCTGCCAGGCCTCCCCGAGGCTACTTTCCGCCAAGGCAGTAATGTGGGTCATGCCTGCAGCCACCGCATAACCAAATGACCCAGCAACAGTCTACAAAGAAAACCCTCTAGCAAGACATGATGGTGTGCGCAGAGGCCTTGCGCACACGAACACACACCCCGGTGGGTCAGAGACACCAACACACATCCACCAGATGGAGACATTATGGCATTGGAGCCAATGCTCTTGTCCACACCGCACGTGGTGCAGAGGCTGTCACCGCACAAATGCACCGGCTCAACATGGAGCATTGGATGTTTAGGTGCATGGGATAGATAGGTTTCTCAGTAGACGGGTGCATAGCTGTATAGGATAGAGGGATGCATGGATACATGGAATACCTGTATTGGATTGACAGGAAAGACAGATACCGTGTTCAGGGACATTGGGGAGACAGGTGGATCGCATTACTATCCGCGTTATCCCGTCATTGGAAAGTTGGAAGGAAAGAACCAAGGGTGGGAGGTGGGGCCTGTCCCTAACGTGTAGAAGCAGAGGCTCACGTGCTGGCCATTGAGGCGGTGGAGGATGACCTCCCCCCTTTGTGGGGGAGACATCGTTTCCCCTAGGAAAGGGGATTGTGGGCAGACAGGTAGGTGCCCACGTGTGCAGCTGTAGGCTGCCCCCCGCATCACCCACCTTCCTGCCTTTGCGGAAAGGACAGGAGTCATGGGACCTGATCCCCCCTGCTCACAACAGACAGCAACTGCTTCAGAGCTGCCCCTCATGGCCGAAACCAGCAGCACCAGGCAGCACCCACCTTCCTGCCTTGACAGAAAGGACTGGATGTGCAGGACAGGAGAAGTTGGGAAGGGTCAGAGTGGTTCCGGACAGGGAGAAGTTTAAATAGGGACCAGCAGCCCTAAGAACTGAGTGGTGATAGAGCAGTCCACACCACTCAGACACCTTTCCTGCACAGGCAGGACAGGCACTTCAAATAAGTGGCGTAGGCTACCACCAGCATCACCCGCCTTCCTGCTTTCACGGAAAGGATGGGAGGGACAGGACAGGAGAAGTCGTTGGGAAGGGTTGGACTGGTTCCAGAGAGGGTGAAGTTCAAAGAGGGACCTTGGGCGTGACAAGCAAAGGATAATATTAACAGCCGCATTGCGCAGTAGGACCGTGAGAACCACAACATCCACCATGTTTTATTGCACAGACTTCTGCTGGAGAGGCTTGTCTGCCCCTCTTGTGTCGAATTGGAGGCTGTCACCAGCATCACCCACCTTCCTGCCTTTGCGGAAAGGACGTGACTGATCATGACAGTACCCATTCCACCCTGCCTAGAGGGGACAGCTGCTGCTGTTGACAGGGGCCATCACAAGGTACAATTTTATGTGCAACAGCAGCAGAGCTGTCCCTCGTGGCCAAAAGCAGGTGTAGCGAACCTCACCCACCTTCCTACCTTTGCAGAAAGGAAGGGATGGACAGGACAGGAGAGGTCGTTGGGAAGGGTTGGAATGGGTCCAGAGAGGAATAGGTCAAAAGAGGAACTGGGAAGATCCCGACAGTTGCGAGGCCTCCTCCGAGCAACCCACTGATGTGCTCAGCGGTGGCAACTGACATGACCCACCTTCCTGTCTTCGTGGAAAGGATGAGAGGGAGAGGAGATATCCTTTGGAGGGGTCGGAGCGGTTCAAGAGTGGGTGAGGTTCAAAGAGGGATGGTGATCTTGTCAGGGAGACAGGGACAGAGGGTTGCCACTTCCTGGCTGCCTTGCAGAGCAGGACTGGGAAACACCTACAGATTGGGAGCCTTCTTCGAAACCCACTGATCTTGTCAGCGGCGGATGCAGCCATCACCCGCCCTCCGGCCTTCATGGAAAGGACGGTATGGACAGGTCAGGAGAGGTTGTTGGGGAGGGTCAGAGTGGTTCCAGAGAGGGTCGTTTTCATAGAGAGAGGGGGAGCTTGACAGGGAGAGGAGGACGAAGAGGACCCCAACATCCAACGTGTCAGATTGTGCAGACTGCTGCGGCACAGGCTTGTCCGCCCCTCCTATGTCGCAGTGGAGGCTGTTGCCGGCAGCACCCACCTTCCTGCCTTCGCGGAAAGAATAGGGTGGGCAGGAAAGGAGAGGTCGTTGGGGAGGGTCGGAGTGGTTCCAGAAAGGGTCGGTTTCATAGAGGGAGGGGGAGCTTGACGGGGAGAGGAGGACCCCAACATCCACCATGTTGGATTGCACAGACTGCTCCGGCAGAGGCTTGTCTGCCCCTCCTGTGTCACAGTGGAGGCTGTCGCTGGCATCACCCACCTTCCTGCCTTCACAGAAAGGGTGGGAGGGACCCATCCCCCCCATGCCCACAGAGGTCAGCAGGAGCCCATAGATAGGGCAACACAGGGCCCTGTCATCAGCAGCAGCAGCAGAGCTGTCTCTCATAGCCAAAAGCGGCGGCAGCTGACATCAACCACCGTCCTGCCTTCGCAGAAAGGATGGGATGGACAGGACAGGAGAGGTCGTGTCTAACTGCCGACAACATCAATCGCCTTCCTGCCTTCGTGGAAGGGAAGTGATTCGCGGGACCTATCCCCCCCCCCATGCTCAGAGGCAACAGAAGGTGCCCATGGATGGGGGCACACCTTACCTTGCTGCAAAACTGTATCTGCAAAAGCTTTTGAGCCGCCCCTCTTGTCAAGAAACAGCAGCAGCAGTACGGCACCCACCTTCCCACCTTCATGGAAAGGGTGGGAGGGACCCATTCCCCCCTGCTCAGAGGGGACAGCAGGTGCCATGGAAAGGGGGGCACCATGCGGGGTAACCCTATCAGCAGCAGCAGCAGAGCTGTCCCTTGTGGACAAAAGTGGCAGTGGCCGACATCACCCCCCAATTTGCCTTCACGGAAAGGATGGGATGGGCAGGACAGGAGGTCGTAGGACAGGGTTGAAATGTTCCAGAGAGGAATTGGTCGAAAGAGGGAAAGTCCAGGATCTTGTCGGGGAGAGGAGGGTCACTTGTCACGGCCACATTGAAGAGCGGGACCGGGAAGGCCCAAAGGCAGCTGCTGTGCCATGGTAGTTCCCCGTGCCCAAAGGCGGCTGCAGCTGACATCACCCACCTTCCTGCCTTCGTGGACAGGACGGGATGGGCAGGACAAGTTGTGGGGTGGGGTGGTATCGGCGCCATACAGAGAGGGAGAGGTTGAGAGAGGGAAGGGGAACATGTCTGAGAGAGGAAGGCAAAGGTTTCCCCAACAGAGGACTGCTCAATCAGATGCTCAATCATGTCGCCATGATCTTTCTTCCCACCTCCTCCTTATACTAACCAAAGACGCTACATGGAGAGGAGGAGAAGTTATAGGGGGTGGAGGGTGAAGGAAGGAGGAGTAGGGAGGCGGCAACGTCAACTAGAAAACAGGAGAATTTAAAAGCAAAACTGTTTGGATGTAAGCCAGATCTAAGGGCAAAAAGAGAGGAGAAGGAAGCGGAAGCTGCCCGAAATCGATGCTCTGCAATGACAACTTGCTGATTATGACTATGGACACTCACAACCACAACTACACCACTTACCCAACATGTGCACGGACTAGGGCTACATGAGCATATAGGAACAGACATGATTCTAGACACTTGCGTAGCCTTGTGTAACTCGTCTCGTGTAGTTTGGCTCCAAGACACAGGAGGAGCTCAGCAAACAATGCTTCTGTCACTGAGAGATCTCTGTCTTTTGGTGCTGCACCTCTGAAGATGCCAGCCACAGCTGCTGGCGAAACGTCAGGAACTACAATGCCAAGACCGCGGCTATACAGCCCGGAAAATCCACAACAACCAATGCTTCTGTCAGGTTCCTGGATGCCAGAGGCCTGATATTTTCTAACTTGTAGTGATGATTTGGTGACTTCTTCCAGGTGAACTTGCCTGCAGTCTTCCATATCTTAGACTGATCTGGTCCTTGCCTTTTTCAGTTCTGTCTTCAGTCTGACACTTTAGAGCCAGTGTGTTGTGGTGGGTTGGATACAGTCAGCTTTTCAATGTCAGCTTTTCAACAAGTGAACCATGAAGGACTGCCTTAAAAGGCTATGCTGAGAATCGTGCGACTTGCATGTACAAAAGCCATATGGGATGGGGGCTGCAGTAAGGAGGGAAGTAAGGTGAGATTGAGCAGAAAAGCTGACTGGATCCAACCCAGTGTATTATTCTGGTTTAGGTTCAAATTAGGACTAGGGCCCCCTCTTGGCCTCATGAAACTCACTAGGTGAGTAACCTTGGGCCTGTTACTCCCTCTCAGTCTAAACTACCTTTACAAGGTAGTTGTAAGGATAACATGGGAGCAAGCTGTTGAGCCTTTAAGAGGAAGGGCAGGATAAAAATAATATAATAATAGTAATAAATGTTATAGATAAATCATTAAGGAAAGCTGAGGGTCATGGGAAGAGAGCAGGTTAAGAAGAGGTAGCAAAAAATGATAAGCAGTCAGAGAATTCAGCTTAACCTGAACTCTTTTTGTCAATGTACAGGGCTTCTGCTCCTGGTTAACAGCCATCTTCAGGATAAAGTAAGTTACCTCATGTCTGTGCAGATAATCCTGCATTCTAGCTCTTAGGTGCCACCAACAACCAGAAGAGATCAAGGTGGCAGGAGCCCTAACACTTTAAGGTTGTATCTCTAATGCTATTATGATTTGTTGTTGTTTACTAATACTTTAGTATCTAGAAATTCCCAAACAATACCAAGGGGCTATTGCTTAAGGAAAAGAAGGAACTGTCTTTCTCTTTAAGTTAAATGAAGAAGGGTAGGAAACAGTGAGTTGGATCCAGTGATCTTCTTGCACAAGGATCACAAATCTTCCTTGCTTTTCCTTCTTCCTCCCTGAGCAGTCATTTATGTCACCTGGAAAGTTGATTCCTTGAAGTTGGAAATCATTTGCTGGAAGAAGCATGGGAGAGATCCATGATCACCAGCACCTTCTGTTGAAGGGTTAATGGATGCAGCCCAGTATTGAATCAGCATTGTATAAATGGCCAAATAAGGCCTTTACCAAGGTCTGGCTGGGAGTATATTTCAGAACTAGGAATTGTCTGTATCTTTGATTTTTTATTTTGTTTCTTCTTTGAGCATGTGTTCCACCTTCGGCAGTCATGTCCCACGATGAAGAATTTACACACAGTTGGTTAAGTCTCTGATGATGTTTGAGATGCCCTCATTCAAAATGTTTTAAAGTATGCACAGTTGGGGCTATAAATCTCCTCTCCAAAGATGAGGAGGTTGAGCATACAAAGCTGGAAGTAGGAAGCACTAAAGAAACTGGAGCAATAGCTCTGTTGCCAAATGGGAAGGGGCTGAAAACACAGGGCTGAAAGAAGAAGAAAAAAGAAACAGATTTGGCACCCTCCCCCTCCATCAGCAGCAGCTGACTTCCTATAAGTGAGAACTGAAAAACTAGGTCAAAGTTTTAATATTTATATTCACTTGCATATAAAGTGGAATAAAAAGGAAATAAAAATAAAAAGGAATATAAAATGAAATTAAAAAGGAAATATCTAGAATTGATGTTGCATGTAGTTTTATGAAATTTCACGGTGCAAACTGATTCAAAGAACTGCATGGTGTATTAGGACAAAACTGTAAACATCACAGTATAAATGGGCTGGCTTGCAAAAGATTAAAGCCAATGTCTTAGAAAATGCTCCTGAGACCAAATGAGAGAGTCGTTATTAGATATTCTGACCGCTTCTTTAACATTATCATTTAACATCATCTGGACTGGAGCTGTGAAGCCAGGGTGGGGAGACTTGTACTCTTCTTCTCGTGTATTTTCTCCACTGGAAACACCTCCTCCCCATAATGGCTATTAGATGTGACAGGGAGAAAAGAAAAGTGCTATACAGTTTCCTGTCTTTTCCCCCACCTTGCAGAAAATAGCAGCTCCAGGGAAAGTAAATTCTGTTCATGAAATTTCACAGAGGGGAGGAGCAACCCCCCCACCCCAGCACTGAAAATCCTGCTCCAGACACACACCTCTGCTTTTTAATGTTAAAGAAAATGTAATCTGTTACTTGCCCCTCTGTCTCTAACTGGACATAGCTATTTCTTTAGAAAGGGCACAGCTACTTAAAATGCCATGTTTTGCCTTCTTTTGATTTAGGTGACTTACATCTAAGTCATTTGCCCTAGCTTGGGAAGTGGAGTTTCTTCCCTGCTTCCTCACATCATCGTGGTGCCTCTGTGCTTCTCCCAGGTTTCTTCATCTTTCCGAGACTTGCTTTCCTGAGCTGTTTTTGGAAAAATTGCAGCAAAGCAGGGAAGAACCCATGTACAAGGAAGAGTCTAGATTTTATCAGAACCATTTTCCATGCCCCAGTCCCGCACAGCAGCAACTTTCTTCCCACCACCGGAGGGGTGTATTTTTTAATTGGCAGTTGAATATAATTACAACTTATCTATTAGGTTCTCTGAATTCCCATCATGCAGTATCTGCCAAGTCTCTTAAGGAGCAATCAATTGAATGAGTCCTCTGCCTCCTTCCATTTGGAGAAAGGAGACAATGTGTCTGTCTCCAGCCATTCCTGAAAATCTGTTGTTTGCCTGGCAGTAAGGGAACTCCTTCCTCTGAAGATACAGCTGCACGCTCATAACTTGTCTTGTGATGCCTTTGGCTAGCCAGAGATTCAATTACCTGTGTCTGTTCCTTTCCAGAGATGACGAGATTCGGGATAAGTGTGGAGGTGACGCAGTCCATTACCTCTCCTTTCAGCGGCATATCATAGGACTGCTGGTTGCCGTGGGTGTCCTCTCAGTGGGCATTGTGCTGCCAGTAAACTTCTCAGGGGATCTACTAGGTGAGTGGGTAGCTGTTGCTTTCCAGCTCTGCTGGAATTAGACAAGTTCATTCAGTGCTGAGACCTAGTCATTCTACTGCTAGCTGAGGGGGCCAAAGAGAATGTAGGTTGCCAGGACACAGGAGCACCCCTTCAGGCCCCAAATAGCTTGTCATTACACAGGAAAGCAATTTGGAAATACAGAAGTAAAAGGAAAGAGGGAGCAAGAAGAGAAATAATTGGCATACCTCTTGTTGTATTGTTCATCCCACAAGGTTCATTCAACAACTGCTGTCCCAACCAGTAAGTAGATAAGGGAATGCAGGATATTTTGATTAATATCCAGGGAGGCCCTAATTTCAGACAAAACATTCTTTCATGGGAACAAAGTAATTTAACTTCTCAGATTTCAGGCTGAACAAGATGGATGGCTATTTGGATATCCAGAGTTGAGCCATGAAGGTTGTGGGACCTGAACCTTGATTTGATTGGAGAAACGGTGCAAAGCCATACATGTGAGGACTCTAAACCCAATTTCAGAATAGGTCAGGTGGGACAGGAAGGATTAAAAGTCCGGACACCCTGTCAGAGGTGCACAAGCCTAGGGACGGGGAACAGGGAGCAATGGAGTGAAGCCTGTTTTGACCAGCCTCTATTTTTCAAAGTTCCAGCACGCTTGTGTCCATTCCAGGGAAGGGAATGCCAAGGTAACGACAGTGTCTGTACAATTTAGTTAGCCTCATGTGTTTATTTCTTTTCTTAATTCTGTAACACCCCGTAGTTTTCCAGTTCCCTTGTGCTCTAGTGAATTGAGATTGTATTTTGCTAAATAAATAAAAAATCTCAAACCATGGCAAGGTGCCTGAAACTCCTGATGGGGCTACAGACAGCTGGCCAGAGGTGGTGTGTGTGTGAAGCAGTTCACACACACACACACATGCACATAGTCCTAATCTGTGCCTCAAGCCATAGGTAAAGAAAGAACAGGCAGAGCTTAAGTGGTGACGGCTATCGAAGATAGGAGGGGGGCAAGTGAAACAAGCCTTTTTACACACGCACACAGATTCTCCACTGCCTCTTGGGTGAAGACAGTGGGAAGGAAGGGGGGGCGGGAATCTTTTACAAGCAGAACATCTTTACTGCCAAAGCCCAGTGGCTAGAAGAGGTGTGTCAGCCTAGCTTTGCTCATTTGCTAGAGGCTTTTACCATTGACTGGATCCTGTCCACCCTAATTCCAGATGGGTAGCCATGTTCGTCTATTTTAGTAAGATGAAACAGAAGTCCAGTGGCACCTTGAAAACTAACAGCATTTATTCCAGTGTAAGCATTCTGAATTAGAGCTCACTTCTTCAGATGCTATGAAAAGGAAATCATTTTCCACATTTTATAACAAACATTACATAAGAGGAGAAAGGGAGGAGTTGGGAGCAGAGAACGGCTCAGTGTGAATCTCATCATAAATCTTTCAAGTGGGATTCTCTGTATAAAGGATGGATTAGGTCATTACACATAATGGATGGTAAGAGATGTCAGAAGTTCCTGCCTCTCTCATGGGTTACAGATAAACAAAACTGGTTAATTACAGCAGATTGAGGAAGAAGCTGTCTGTCTTATAAGACAAGTAACATCAGATCAGGGTTATAGTATGATACAATATGTTAAGGTTTATACAAAAAGAATCCTGTAGAGCTAGTAGAAATTATAGTGAGTAAAGAAATCCAAGTCTCTGTTTAAGACAGGGTGACAGGTACTATTTAATTTCTTGATGAGTTCTAATTCAGTGCTTTCACATTGTATATTCCCTTTGAAGTTTTTTTGTAGAACAGTGACTTTCAGATCTGTAACCATATGTTGAAAGATTAAAATGTTCCCCCGCTGGTTTCTGAAAGCTGTAATTTCTTGTGTTAGATTTATGTTCATTGATTTACTTATTTAGGAATCAACATGTATGTCCAGTGTAGATAGTACCATTGGCACACAATGGATCTGAGAGAAGCTGTAGGTCACTGATGATGCTTTGAAGTGGTTTAAGTTGTGAGCTGTAGGTGGCAACCAGTGGGGTTCTGTTGTTGTTACCTTCCTTCGGGCTGTCTTGTTGCAGGTTGACTCTGGATAACATTCTTCTTTGTTGATCTGCTCCTTTACTATGTACTAGGAGGCACAGCTAGCCAGCAGATATCCTGTATTCAGCTGCCTTCAGGTGTATTTCATGTGTCTTCTACTAGCAATAGGAATGCGGTTTCTTTGGTATTAGTAATTTTCACTTGACCCAGAGATATACTTATGAAATTGTCAAAGCTGGAGCTTGAATCACTGGAGAAATGTAAACAGAAAGGTAAACAGAAATAAATGAATAGTCCAGGATGAAGATGGATACTTCAAGCATCTGGAAAAAAATGTGGAGAATCCATTATTCCATTATAGTAAATGCTTCCTGATTTAATGATGTGTTATTTATTACAGATCACCTTGAATTTCAATGATAAAAGCAGAGTAAAAAATGTTTTCCCAAATAAATAAATCATATCTCCTGCTACTACTTTCTCATTAGACTGCATCTAATTTAGATTTCTTTGTCTGTTTCTTTCCAGAGAACAACCCTTACAGCTTTGGGAGAACAACTATTGCTAACTTGAATTCGGGGTAAGTATGATACATCAAGGGATCGTGTTAAAAAGAGACTATACAGTGTTGTTGGAGGAAAGGTTTCTCATCAGGAGGCACTTGGCTTGTTATTGGTTGAATGAGCTGGCCTTTGGGCAAAAGATAACTCCAGAAGTAATCATGTTAGGATCTCTCTCCTTTTTCTTGTGATAGGGACAACCTTTTATGGCTGCATACCTCCTTTGCCTTCTTGTACCTGTTGCTGACTGTGTACAGCATGCGTCGCCACACTTCTAAGATGCGCTACAAGGAGGATGACTTGGTGAGTCCAAACCATCATCTTCCTCAGCTTGTCTGCCTTCTCCAGGGTTGCCAAATGACCTACAGAAAATAATCCATTTGGGACTCACCAAGGATCCTGCTCAAAAACATACAGCAAAACAAATAACTTGGCTTTCTGTTGCTGTGAATAGAATAATAATTGTTCATTGGATAAGAAACATTAAAGCAAAAAGCACAGGATTATTAAAGAATAAATTTTACTTAACTTATGATTTATACAGTGCACACTGTAATGGGATATGGTGCAAAACAAACAGCAGTAAGTTTAAATTTCCAAGCCATTTTCAAGCTGACAGTGAAACTTTAATAAAACAAAATAAAATACTACTGAACAATATTTTAACAGCAGCGTGTTACATAGTAAAACAAAAGACAATCCCAGTTTTCAGAATACTTGGTTGCAAGATTTCCTAAAAATCAAAGTGGAGGCTTGATAAATTTCACAGGAGAGGAAACTCCACAGGATATGCGCCACTGCTAAAGAGCATTATTCTGAATTAACAGCCGCTTCTCTCAGTTAAAGCAAAATCTGTCCCAAAAGACTTTAATTCAACATGTAACCAGTGTTATTCAGAAAACAGAAGTTATATGATCTCTGTAGTTAGCTCCAGAATAAATACGTGCAGCTACATACCTGAGCAGCTGAAGTTTCAGGAATGACCCCATGCACAGTGTGTTGCTCTGTCCCAGTCACGAGGTTACCAGAGGTTTATGTAATAATGCTGAAGGTTCTCTTACTTACTGGACTCAGTCCTTCTCGCTGCTTTTTCATACATGTCCCATTGCCCTTCATCTTCCTGATCTTATTGCTAATGCAGGTGAATATCACCCTTTCTAACCACAATACGAATTGAGTGGAGTTCCTTAGCTGAGTGCTGCCATGCAGTTGTCCCAAGAGCACTGCCAATGCTAATTGTGCAGTACTGAGTAGAGCTACACCCTTCGAAGTCCATTGAAGGGTATAATTGTAAGCTTCTTACTCCTGTGATTTTGACCTTTTTGTTCTTCCTCCTTTGCCCTTGTACTATTTATTGAATGGTTAGAGCTATGGTGATCCTTGGGGCTGTTTTTTTTAAATTATTAGTTCCTCAATTTGTGAGTTAATATGTCTGGAAACAAAATTAGCTTAAAATGTAGCAGCATATTTACTGCCTGGTGTAAACTTGTGGGGTCATATACACCAATCATACAAGATCTCTGTGAGTTACCCAGATGCTTTGGGGCCCAGCTGAAGTTGTTGGCTGTGATCTGTCAAGTCCTAAACTATTTGGGTCTGAAAATCTGCCAGCGAACTCCACTTATGATACTTTCCTGGATATGAGGTTGGCATCCCTTAGGATCAGGGCCTTCTTGGTAATTGCCTAACTCTGGAAAACGTTCTTCCCACAAGAGGAACAGGGGCCCCCTTTCAGAAGCAGACATACTCCTATTCTGCCAGACTTTTGTAAAATTAGTTCTTCATTGGTGTTTATTTTAGTATAGAACTGTGATCCTTTTGATATGTTTTGCTGGGTTTTATCAGGTTTATTTTATTTTATTTTCTATCGTTTCTGTTATAAACCACATTGGAATCACAACTGAAAGGTAACATTACATGCAAATAAATGTGTTTTCAAAATTACTAGGACACAGGCTTGCCCATCAACCCGCCCCCCATGTGCACATTTTCTCCCCAGAATGGAAAACCAGATACTGTGTCTGTGGCTTGCTGCAGCTGTGGATGAGCAAAGGATGGCTCCCAAAGCCCATCTCACTTATTCCTCACTTCTTGTCTACTCCAGGTGAAGCGAACTCTCTTCATAAATGGCATCTCAAAATATGCGGAGCCTGAGAAGATCAAAAAACATTTTGAGTGAGTCTTACTGGCTAAATATCCTTGTGCACAGCTCAGTGCAGTCAAAGGGTGGCTTGGATGGAGGCATCTGCTATATAGGAATAGCTGAAATGAGGTGCTTTCCTCTACCCTTCGTTCTCTTCAGTTGCCATCCCCTTCTCCTCCCATCCCCCTTCAGAGCCTTCATATGTGAACTTTTCCCCAAAAGCTTAAGTTGAAGAGGCTAAAAGCACAGTTTCCCTTGGCTTAGAGTACACCTTTACCCATGTTCCTTGACAGGTAGAATCGCTTTTCTGGGGGATCTGCTCATCCTCGGGTTTCTCATGTGTCTCCACTTTCTATTGCACGAGTCTCTGTTTTCTATTGCAGGGAGGCTTATGCCAATTGCACGGTGCTGGAAGCTCGCCCCTGCTATGACGTGGCCAGGTTGATGTTCCTCGATGCTGAGAGGTAGCGTTCAGGGGCTGTATGGAGTGGAAGCTGCTACCTGTTGGAGGCCCAGAGGACTGGAAAATGTGGGGCTAGGCTGCATGTGCAGCGCATGTAGTTCTAGCACATGTTTGCCTCACATAGTAGCCTTTTCATTCCCAGGACAAATATAGATGAGGCTGAGGACGTGACAGTAACATGTCGGGGTGGGGTAGGGGAGCTAATGGGTTAATTTCAGGGCCATTGACTGAGGCCCATATAAGGAAGACAGGCTGGGACAGCAAGGTCTCCTGGTTTGCGTTGAGGGACAGTGGCCGAACTCTGTAAGGATGGACTCTTGACAAGGAATTTCTCCAGATGGTGGGCATAAGGCCAAAAGGGGCATGAATGAAGTATGTTGCTACTGTGAGCCCATATTCTTACCCAGCGTTCTCATGACTTGCCCATTAAAGCAAGAATTTATTGTCAGTAACCTTATATCAGTGAAGGGTTAACTGCTTGCTCAGATATTGCAGAGGCTCTATGGCAGAGCAGGGGCTAGAGAATGCATCTCCTAAATCCTGTCCAGTGTCCCAAGCATCAGTCTCTTCTCCTTCAGAGTGTGCATTTTCAGGAGAGGCAGTCTTGTGTGGTTCACTATGGTACAAGATATCAATGGAAGCTCTCTAACGCAGCATCTTATTTTGACTCACAGGAAACCTTCACAGGATTGTTTCCCTGAATATACCATAAGAGATGCCCGCATGGACATGGAGAAGACCTAACCCTGTGCTTGTTTCTGTCCTTCCATGCCTACATAGCTTGCTGCCCCTTACAATCATCAGTGTTAGTTTTTCTGAGCTTTGTCTTCTCTTGTGTCTTTTCTGTTTCAGGAAAAAGGCAGAGCGAGGGAAAATCTACTTTACCAACTTGCAGACCAAGGAGAACACCCCATCTATGATCAACCCTAAGCCCTGTGGACATCTCTGCTGCTGTGCTATCAAAGGCTGTGAAGAGGTGTGGAGGGGGGGTGGGGGTTACAAGGGACAGAACGATGCTGCTTGGGAGCAGGAGAGTGAGAATCTCGGGTACTTGGCTCGTGCCTCTGTCTTTCCTGCTGGCACCTGATCACTTTCCTAGAATTTCAAAGAAACCTCTGGGGGAAATACATGCATTATAATTTTTTAGCCTTCTTACATATCCATCACAGTATTTTTACTAATGTGCCTTAACAGTTAAGATGGTTATTTATTTGATTATCAGTATTGGGATCTCATTTAGTCTCTCAACTATCTTGTGAAGTAGCTATAGCAGAGACAGTGACTTGTCCTAATAACATACTTTGTAAACCTCTCTGAGTAGGTGTTAAGTTGTCTTGAAGGGTGGTATATAAATTGAATGTTGTTGTTGTTGTTGTTATAACTTGTTGTTATAACTTCCTGGCTGTGTGAGGACTTGGATCTCGGTCTCTCAGTTCTAGTCCAAGACTGACACTCTTGAGTCCAAGAGGGTACAAAGCTGAAACTCCAAGAGGTTTTGCTTCATTTATTCATTTCTCTCACTGGGCAATTGAAGATGTTTGGGAAGTGCAACACTGCCATCCATTGGGCTTAGAACATACTGGGCCAAGTAGTTGGGAGTGACGGTGGGGTTATAGTGACTGCTTCTGTTATTTAGGTGGAAGCCATTGAGTACTACACCAAACTGGAGGAAAAGCTCAAAGAGGACTACAAGCGAGAAAAGGAGAAGGTGAACGAAAAGCCATTGGGCATGGCCTTTGTCACCTTCCACAATGAGGCCATTACAGCCATGTGAGTACAGTGAGTTCAACCATGGTATAGTAGAAAGGGAAGGAGAACATAAAACCATATGACTTGCCTTGCTGGATTGAACCAGGATTTATCTAGTCTACTACTCTGACAGTGGCCAGCTGGTGCATCTGGAAACTTGTATCCAAGGCATAATAAAAATGATGACTGTCCTTGAGAAATCACAGGGTGTGCTGGCTTTGGAAGGGTGACAGCCATTAACAGCCCACTCCTCCATCAAATTGTTTTAATTCTTTATGATTTTAAGAAGTCATTTAAGCTACCACTTCACACAACAGGGAACTGTTAATTATGCAATGTGCGAAGAAGTACTTCAGGTCGCCTTTCCTGAACCTGTGGTCTTATTGACAATGAGAATCCCTCTGCTCTGATATCATGTGTGTTATAGAAGTGTCTTTTTATTTACTATTACCAGAGTGGTCATAACTTTATAAACCTTGAATGTCCCGCCTTAGACTATCCTCTTTGATTGTTTCCAAAGAGAATTTTGATTGTTCGTTTGGGCCAGGAAAAGATATGAGTGGGACATTCTGTTGTGAAGGCTCTGGACCTATTGCCAGGCTATTCCCTATAACCTGTTCCCTCATCTCTCTCCTCTTCATTCTTCCTCTTAGAATCCTTAAAGACTTCAACGTATGCAAGTGCCAAGGTTGCAAGTGCCGTGGGGAACCGAGGGCATCCTCCTGCAGCGAGTCCCTCCATGTCTCAAACTGGACAGTCTCATATGCACCTGACCCTCAGAACATTTATTGGTAAATGAAACTCTGCCTGTCATCAGCCTGGAAACCAAATGCGCCATCATAGCACCATACCTTTCACAGGATCATCTCTATACGGATGCTGAGAAGCTAGACTCTCCCTAATCTCTCTTCTGAATCCTGTGGTTGGTTTGGGGCCAGTCATGGGCTTCTTGTTGAGACTACATTTGATTGCAGAAGGAACAGGATGGTTTTAAAGGGAGTTGAGGTCCATGAGGACTGGATGGCCCAGAGTTTGCCAAGCTGCCTCAAGCATCTTTGGTGGAAAGAGCTGGGTAGAAATGATTAATATAGATAATACAGCATCAGGCTTTCCCACACTTCAATTTGGTTTTTCTTCCCTTCAGGGAACATCTATCCATTCGTGGCTTCATCTGGTGGTTCCGCTGCCTCATCATCAATGTGGTACTCTTCATCCTGCTCTTCTTCCTCACCACTCCTGCCATCATCATCACCACTATGGACAAGTTCAATGTCACAAAGCCAGTGGAGTACCTGAATGTAAGAAATGGACTGGAGGATTTGTAATGAGGATTTCCCCTCCCTTTTGTCTAAAGGCATGGAACAGAAACAGCCCCAAGAAAATGGCTCTTCTCCTCCATGTTCAATATGCCTGGTCTCATCATCGGATTGAGTGCTCCCACCGTCCTGTGGATTTGAGGTCTCTTGCACAGAGAGGGGGAATGGAGAGACAGTAGTAATGTTGTAGACAACATAGCGGTACCAATGAAAATGTTACAAATAGTGAGCAAGTTTTCAAGGTCCCCAGAAAGTGGGGATGAAAGAGAAGATGTTTCAGGATATGATGGAGAAAGCCTGTAGTTTGTAGAGTCTTAAAATAGTTTGCTATTTTAGATCTGATTTTCCTTATCTGAAAAGGTCTTGTCTTTTGCAATGACTTTGGTCCAGACTAGCACAGTTCAGTCATTCATTTAGCTATAGGAATCTATATACCAACAGAGAATAAATGAGGAATTGCAGAGTTAACTGGATTTAGATGGTACAAAATGGGTTTTGAGAAGAAAAAATTTCCTGTTCTCCCTTTGGAAATATAAAAGCCAGCAGTTATTCAGCACACACAGGTCCCCTTGAACAGTGGGCAGCGGAAGAAACATATGGCAGTCCTTATGTTAATAAAACTGGAGATTAATTTTAGGTGATGCAATAAAAGCCCAATTGGGTAATAATACCTGGTGGATGGAAAGCAAGCAATCCTCATAAGCAAAATCCCCTTTGCAAGTCATATTCCTCCAGTTGAAAGAGTTCCTCCCTTTGATGCCTAACAGCATAATCACAAGCAGTGTTACAACCTTCTAAGCCCATTGATTTAGAAGAGAGTAACTTTGTTTAGGATTGTATTATAAACTTAGAATTTCCCCATGCTCTCATAGAGGAGATGAGGATTAATGAGGTGTATATGTGTACTGCTAAGTCTGGTGAAGTAGCTACACACCATGGCTCAAACAAGTACACTTTTTCAGTCTCTGAATAAAATTAAAACAGTTCATATTATGGAATGTTGAGGGGAATTTGCTTTTGGACAGGTGTTTGCATTAAGCTTCCTGCCTTTTGTGAACCTCAACAGTATAATTTAGGATGCCGCAACTAGATTACTTGATGCTGTGATTCCCATGAGCATGAGACTTGATGTTGGTTACTTTTTAATATCCCACTGTTCTTTCATCATGGAGCTCAAGATGGTGTACATGGGATTTCCAAGGAAGCCTCCCATCCATGCACTGACTAGAGCCAGCCCTGTGTAAAGGCTGCATCAGATACCTTCAGACCCTACTCTTAGATTTTGAGACACCAATTTCTTTGCTGTGGTCACTGGCATTCCTTTGTTGGGAGACTATAGACTTGTGTGACTTCTGGATTTCAGAACATAACTTAATATGTGGATCTCAAATAGAGATGTAATTTAATTGGAAGTCATAATTAAAGTCACACTGCTTTAAATCCAATTTTTCTAATTTTATCTGCAAAAAAATCAAAGAGAAATTGCCTCACAGCAGTTTAACAAGAGCACCAGTGCTTAAAATGTGTTGTGTGCATCCAAGCTTCAAAGCAAAACCAATGCCAGTTAAATGGTTTTACATGTAATTAAACAAATGCAAAAGTTTGAGTTGCATTTGATACCTCAACTTGTAGCCATGGGTGCAGTTGGAAGGCGTAGGAGACTATAGCCTTGCTGAAGCTCAGGAGCTTTAGATCTGGCCATGTCTGGTTGGGAAACTACCTGAGAGTAGCGTGTGCACACATATGTTGACTTGAATGCCAGGGAAGAACAGTGGAATAAAAGTGTGTGAGTGAATGATAGAACGTTGCCAGTCAGTTGTGGAAATTTGTATTTCTGAAGCAAGGCATTTACAGTATTTAGACCTGTTTAAATCCACAAAATTCTTCAGTGGTATGCAGGATAGCTGAGCTGACTGAGAGTACAAAAGTTCAAGATGTGTGGATTTTTCTGCAGGATATTTGAGAAAGCCAAAAGTTACCCTGCTTTCAAATCTTGAGTTTTGCAGCAAATCCTGTTAGCAGAACAGTTTTCAGATTATGTGGTGCCCACCTGAAGGGGTGAAATATCAAGAGGGAGGAACAGTTCCAGGGTAGAATAGGAATATATGAATTATCTATGTGCTCCTCCTCCTGCCAAGACCTGAGTGAATTTATTGCCACTGTCGGAAGATCCTCACTGATCCATATTGGATCCCTTTGCCCTCGATATCCTGTCATTCTGATGTGATTTGGAAAGAAGGAAGCTCAGAAAGAACTGCTGCTTTCTTCTAATAATATTTGCTTATGCAGTGGAGGGTGGGCAGGTTCACTATTGAACTGCCACAGTTGGGATGAGTACTCCAAGTTAATGGATCCCTTCATGGAATAGCAGGCAGTGTGCAAGGGTCTCTCCATGCTCACCTGTGGAATAGATTATTCATGCTTGATTGGAACAGCAAATGGCGCAAAAGGAAGAATTCTTTAATAGTAAGGAAGCCCCATGTGTTTTGCATCAGCTTCATCAAGGGGATCATCAAAACTCCTTTTAATGTCTATTCTGTATATGCACATTGCAGAGTCTGACAAAGCTGATGCAAAATGCGTAGGGGTTACTTATTATTAAATAATTCTTCCTTTTACACCATTTGCTGTTCCTTCTTCATTTTGCCTTGGTGTGCCCCCGCCCCTTTCATTTTCATGCTTGATTGGGAAATCCAGAAGATTTTTTAAAGAAATGCCGTAGTTTGAAAACACCACACTAGCAGCACATATTAAGTTTATGCCTGCAAGTCAAATGGACAGAAATCCTGGCTTTTTCTAGATGAACAGAGGCCAGCAATGAACTCTATGGGGAGGTCGCCATGCTCCAGTATAAAGCTTGAGCTTATATACTTTATTCTGCAAAAACTGTTCAATTTTTGGTTCTTCCAAAGAAAGGGAAAACAGTGCCCTGTAGAAAAATTGTGGCTGTGCAGATAGAACTTTGTCGTGGAGAAGCCTTGCTAAGTTATTCTTTTGGCCTCTGCCATTGTATACTTTGTATTTTGATTTCTATGCATTCTCCCTAAGTTATCTAGCATTACTTGAAACAAGTGATATATTTTTGTTTTCTCTTATCAGAATCCAATCATCACCCAGTTCTTCCCTACCCTGCTGCTGTGGTGCTTCTCTGCTCTGCTTCCTACAATTGTGTATTATTCGGCATTCTTTGAAGCCCATTGGACCAGGTGAGCATTGGGAAGTGCTGTGTGCCCAAGGGCTGACTTGGCTCAGAACTGATCCCCCCATGTCACCTCTTTGTTTTTTGTTTCAAATAGGTTTAATGGACTTTTAATTTCGTCTTGTAGCAAATCTGATATAATCCCCCCTTAGTTTAAGTTCCATAAATCTATCTTGAGAAAATTAACAAAAGATTTTAAAAGCATTTTATGATTTCTTCTTTTGCAAACAGAATGTTCTTTTCTGTCTTTTAAATGTGAATGTTAAGGTTTTTATTACTGGACTTGGTAATAGTGTATTTATTTCATAGTTATATTGTAGGCTTTCCTGGGAACCATTATAGGATGGAAAGATAGCCTATATATTTAAATAATAAATCTAAGCAGCCTTGCCAACCCTGGATCCCATGTTCTGTTACATATACCTTACAGTTCAATCCTAAGAAGAGTTACTCCAGTCTAAGCCCATTGATTTCAATGGGCTTAGCCTGGAGTAACTCTTCTTAGGATTGCACTGTTAGTGTGCACCTGCTAGCTGAACTGGAGAGGATTCTAGCAGTAAAACTTAGTGGCTGGGCGGTAGCCCAATATTTCTGCCCTTATTTGTTCAGATCTTCTTTAATAGCTTTTATAAGAGAAAAAGTTTGCCCCGTGGTTTCTTATGAAAGTGCCCCATCAATCTCAAAATATTTCATGTGCTTGGAGGAACAAAAAATCTAACTTCTTTCAACTATAAATAAGTCTGCTCGCAAGCAAGTTGTACTATAAGAAATGAATGGGAAAAGTCACCACTAGGGGTGTGCAAGCCAAAAATTTTCGGCTAAAGCCGAAAGCAGAAAGCCGAAAGAGGATTCTCTTTCATATAAGCCGAAAGCCGAAACGGCCAGCCGTTTCGGCTTTCGACTTTCGGCTTACTTTCGGCTTTCGGCTTTCGGATTTTTCAATGAGAAAATGCCTCCGGCGTCTTCCCGGACGTCTGGGGGAGGCATTTTCCCACCGAATCAGCCCAAAATTGGTGGGGACCTTCCTCTAACCCCTCTCTACAAACCCCCCATGTTTCAGACCGATTGGACTTTGGGGGGCCATGTTATGGCCTCCCAAAGCAGGTCCCCCTATCCTCCCATAAGAAAGCGAAGGAGCAGCATATTGTTAGCATGCTGCTGCTCATCTTCTTCATTATTTCCTATGGGGAAAAATGAAGAAGCAGGCTTCCTTTGCCAGGGGTGGCATTTTGCATGCAAAATGCCCCCTTACCCTCAGGGGCCCTTCTCCCACCCTTCCTCCCACCCCCCACCAAGGCTCAGCCTGCTCCCACTTGGGGGGGCCATTTCATGGCCTCCCCACGTAGGTGCTCTAATCTCTACCACTGACAGCTGGGGGAGGCTTGTCTTGCCAGGGGTGGAATTTTGCATGCAAAATGCCCCCCAGCCCTCTGGGGCCCTTCTCCCACCCTTCCTCCCACCCCCCACCAAGGCTCAGTCTGCTCCCACTTGGGGGGGGCATTTCATGGCCTCCCCAAGTAGGTCCTCTCAGTCCCTAAAGTCCACCCCTTACAGCCCCACACAAACCCAATTCCCCCCCAGCTGCCACACACAGACCCAAATCCCCACATTAGCCCCTCACAGACCCAAATCCACCCCCACCTGCCCCACATCCATAACCCCAGGAACAGGCTGGCAAAGGCCAGCCCTCTCCCTTTGTTCCCTATGCTGGGAACTTCTAAACTCTCTTTCCCTGGGCAATTCTGCACAGCCCAGGGGTGCCACAATGGTGGGCACACTTCTGAGTGCCAGCTGGTCCCTGTGAAAGAGCACCTGAACCACAGACACCCTCCCTCAAATTCCCCCACCACCTACAGAGATGGCTGGCCAGACATCCCCATTGTTCCCTATGATGGGAACCAACTGCACAACAAAGAATAAAACAAGAACAACACAAAATAAAGTTTTTAAAAAATTATTTTCTCCCTTCCAAAGTACAAGTAGGCAAAGCATAATGACACATTACACCTGCAGTCCCCCACACAGAAAAATAACACAACTCACTTAACATCAGAGAATCACAAAGCACGATTCCTGTCAAAAACACTTTATTTCTTGAACAGCTTTAGGTTACACAGCAGGGGGGAACACCAAAGGGCATGGCAGCAGTCCCCCACACAGAAAAATAACACAACTCACTTAACATCAGAGAATCACAAAGCACGATTCCTGTCAAAAACACTTTATTTCTTGAACAGCTTTAGGTTGCACAGCAGGGGGGAACACCAAAGGGCATGGCAGCACTATCTTACACAAAAATAACACAACTCACTTAACATCAGAGAATCACAAAAACACAATTCCTGGCAAAAACACTTTATTTCTTGAACAGCTTTAGGTTACACAGTAGGAGGGCACAACAGGGCATGATAGCAATGTACTACAAAAAATAATACAACCCACTTCACCGTTTTTGACAGCAATTGTGTTTGTGTGATTCTCTGATGTGAAGTGAGTTGTGTTATTTTTGTGTAGTACACTGCTTTCCTGCTCTGTTGTGCCTTCCTACTGTGTAACCTAAAACAGTTACAGAAATAAAGTGCTTTTGACAGCAATTTTTGGGGTGATTCTTTAATGTGAAGTGAGTTGTGTTATTTTTGTGTAAGATACTGCTGCCATGCCCTTTGGTGTTCCCCCCCTGCTGTGTAACCTAAAGCTGTTCAAGAAATAAAGTGTTTTTGACAGGAATCGTGCTTTGTGATTCTCTGATGTTAAGTGAGTTGTGTTATTTTTCTGTGTGGGGGACTGCATGTGTAATGTGTCATTATGCTTTGCCTACTTGTACTTTGGAAGGGAGAAAATAATTTTTTAAAATTTTGTGTTGTTCTTGTTTTATTCTTTGTTGTGCAGTTGGTTCCCATCATAGGGAACAATGGGGCTGGCTGGCCAGCCATCTCTGTACGTGGTGGGGGAATTTGAGGGAGGGTGTCTGTGGTTCAGGTGCTCTTTCACAGGGACCAGCTGGCACTCAGAAGTGTGCCCACCATTGTGGCACCCCTGGGCTGTGCAGAATTGCCCAGGGAAAGAGAGTTTAGAAGTTCCCAGCATAGGGAACAAAGGGAGAGGGCTGGCCTTTGCCAGCCTGTTCCTGGGGTTATGGATGTGGGGCAGGTGGGGGTGGATTTGGGTCTGTGAGGGGCTAATGTGGGGATTTGGGTCTGTGTGTGGCAGCTGGGGGGGAATTGGGTTTGTGTGGGGCTGTAAGGGGTGGACTTTAGGGACTGAGAGGACCTACTTGGGGAGGCCATGAAATGGCCCCCCCAAGTGGGAGCAGTCTGAGCCTTGGTGGGGGGTGGGAGGAAGGGTGGGAGAAGGGCCCCAGAGGGCTGGGGGGCATTTTGCATGCAAAATGCCACCCCTGGCAAGACAAGCCTCCCCCAGCTGTCAGTGGTAGAGATTAGAGCACCTACTTGGGGAGGCCATGAAATGCCCCCCCCAAGTGGGAGCAGTCTGAGCCTTGGTGGGGGGTGGGAGAAGGGCCCCAGAGGGTTGGGGGGCATTTTGCATACAAAATGCCACCCCTGGCAAGACAAGCCTCCCCCAGCTGTCAGTGGTAGAAAATGAGATTAGAGCACCTACTTGGGGAGGCCATGAAATGCCCCCCCCCAAGTGGGAGCAGTCTGAGCCTTGGTGGGGGGTGGGAGAAGGGCCCCAGAGGGTTGGGGGGCATTTTGCATACAAAATGCCACCCCTGGCAAGACAAGCCTCCCCCAGCTGTCAGTGGTAGAAAATGAGATTAGAGCACCTACTTGGGGAGGCCATGAAATGGCCCCCCCAAGTGGGAGCAGGCTGAGCCTTGGTGGGGGGTGGGAGGAGGGGTGGGAGAAGGGCCCCTGAGGGTGAGGGGGCATTTTGCATGCAAAATGCCACCCCTGGCAAAGGAAGCCTGCTTCTTCATTTTTCCCCATAGGAAATAATGAAGAAGATGAGCAGCAGCATGCTAACAATATGCTGCTCCCTCGCTTTCTTATGGGAGGATAGGGGGACCTGCTTTGGGGGGCCATAACATGGCCCCCCAAAGTCCAATCGGTCTGAAACTTGGGGGGTTTGTAGAGAGGGGTTAGAGGAAGGTCCCCACCAATTTTGGGCTGATTCGGTGGGAAAATGCCTCCCCCAGACGTCCGGGAAGACGCCGGAGGCATTTTCCCATTGAAAAAGCCTAAAGCCGAAACGTTTCGGCTTTTTTTCTTTCGGCTAGCCGAAACGTTTCGGCTTAGCCCGAAACGTTTCGGCTAACCTGAAAGAAGCCGAAACACTTCTGTTTCGGCTTTCTTTCGGCTTTCAGAAAGCCGAAATGCACATCCCTAGTCACCACTCAACTACTTGTTCATGTCATTAAATGATTAGGACTTAGCTGAAATCCCCCCTCCCATAATGCTCCCTGTTCAATGTGTGAATGGGGTTGGTCTTTTTGGCGAATGGGGGCTATAAAAAGGGGATAAAGCCAACAGTACCACTTCCCAACAGTGTGTGTACTCTCCACTGCTAGTGGGCACCATTCTTCTTTATTTTTAGCCCAAGGGTAACATAATAAGAGCTCGGCAATTGCTAAAACAGAGTGAGGTCAGTGCCTGCCCTCACTATGACATCTTCTGTTTAATAACAGAGGGAGGGGAGACACAGAATTGTGGCTGATAGAAAAGACCATAAAAGGACAAAACAAATCAGCTTTTGTGACAACCACCCCTAGTCTTTATTTTAAGCCCAAATAGTTCAGCTGTGGATTTTTAGCTCAGTCCTGAAATTGACAATGGAAATTAAAACCAAGCCCCAACGTGCAAAGCAGATTGCACCCTTTTTCTATGACTCAGTGTTGTTGTCTGTGAAATGGAAACACTGTTCTTATACAGAGAAGAGCTGTATGGAAGTATCTGTGTGAATTCCTTTGGTATGGTATTGCTGTATCCTCAATTGCTTCCCATGTGCTAGTGTATTACATGTGCTAATTTTCTGTGTGCTGACAGGTCTGGAGAGAATAGGACAACTATGCACAAATGCTACACTTTCCTCATCTTCATGGTCTTGCTGTTGCCATCTCTGGGACTGAGCAGGTAAATGAGGGACGTTGGGTAGGAAAAAATATGTTGACTTTGACTAGTTAGCACTATCCAGATAAATGGTGGTTCAGCATAGCCTGGCGTTGACCAAGCACAGCATCTGAAGAGATGTCCAGTGACAAAGTATCTCAATCCCAAGTGCCACTTAGTGATCATGCTGCACTTCTTGTTTTTATGTCTCTGTCTCTAGTCTGGATGTGTTTTTCCGCTGGCTGTTTGACAGAAAATTCCTGGATGAGGCTGCAGTGAGATTCGAGTAAGTGGTGTCTTAAAACAAGAAGGGGAGGGATGCATTGTGCATAGCCTTTCCTGTGCATAACAAGTCTGACTTCCTTGCAAAACCTGCTCACACCACTTGCTTAATAGACAGCCTGCAGTTGACCTCCTACCACTTGGTCCTTTCCAATGTGCTATATGAGCCACAACATTTTCCACTGTCCTCCACTGCATTTCTGTTGTCTTGACAATGGCCTTGAATCCCATTTGCCACATTCCCTAAATTACTGCAAATACAGAAAATAAAACCAAAGAGCTGATGCAGGGGAAAGAATAACCCATGCTCACAAACTGTATAAAATACCAGTACTTGAGAATAAAACAAGGCCATTGTATATGAACAAGTATGCAGCATACTTGGATTCAGGAACTATGGATTTGTGGCACAACTAATGGTCCTTTAAAGAGTGGAGACAGCCTGTAAAACTAAGAAAAAACTCCTTTTAGAGTAAGCCGTGATCATCGTGCTTACAGGCAATGAAGTACGTATGTTCAGTGATAGAGAAATATGAACTAGGTATCTTCCTTTCCATTGATCCTCATGCCACCTCATGTGTGTGTGTACATATAGGTAATTTGTTTTTTGTTATTCTGGTCTGTATTTCTTCCTCAGATGTGTGTTCTTGCCAGACAATGGGGCCTTTTTTGTGAACTACGTGATTGCCTCTGCTTTTATTGGAAATGCCATGGACTTGCTACGCATCCCTGGCCTGCTGATGTACATGATTCGGCTCTGTTTGGCCCGCTCAGCTGCTGAACGCAGGAATGTCAAACGGGTATGTGGATGAGGCCAGAGCAGAGCATAACCAAGGGTGTAACTAGATATTATAGGAAATGTATGACGGCCACTAGAAACAGATACAATATGTAGATTCAGAGGAGTTAGCTGTGTTAGTCTGCAGTTGCAAAATAGTAAATAGTCCAGTAGCACCTTTAAGACTAACCAACTTAATTGTTACATAAGCTTTCGAGAACCACAGCTCTCTTTGTCAGATGCATCTGGTGCTACTGGACTCTTTACTAATCTGTAGATTATCAGTGTAATATGACTGAAAATATGCAAATGGAATCCTCTTGCCAAATCTTTTCTTCAGAATTTGTTGTGGAATGCAACAAATCTTGCCTAACTGGCTTTTGGCAAGAGTCCAGTTAAATATCTACCAGTGTCCTATCAGTGGAGAGGCGCATTCTCTACCTCCTAGACCATAAAACCTGAAAGTGTATTCCCCTTTTGAGCAAGAGATTTACATCCGGACTAACCCACAAGAGCTACGATTAACATTGGAATTATTTGAGTATATTTTGTGGGTTTCAAAAATTAAAGAATATGGTTATTAATTGATACCCATATATAGTGTGGTGGTATACATCCTATCTGTTAATTCTTGCTCCAGTTGCTCCGTACTCCTGATGCATTCAGGATTTTTGCTTCAGCAGTACTCAGCAGAGACTGAATGATTTAACTTGTGGTTAACATTTGGCATTTCTCAGTAGATCACATGGACATTTGCAGCTTATTTGACCTGTTTGATTTGCACAGTAGTAATCTTGAGCTGCCATTAATCATGGTATCAAATAATGTTTGATTTGTATATCTTCTATGACTGTTTATGTGCTATTTGTTTTGATAGGTGTCAACTACTATAATATACAGATAACATATTAAAAGGGAAGAATTAGATTTAATTTGTGTGTATTATTAGATTAACCATCTTCATGTTTACTGTATACAGTCTTTGGATTTATTTTTTTTTACTTTGCTGGGTATGTATTGGCTAAATGTAGATGAGTTATTGCGTTGGCAATTTCTATAGCAATTTGGAAACTTAGTTTATTTATTTATTTAAAAAATTATTACCTACTTTTCCACCAAAAAAGGAGCTCAAGGCAGCTAAGAATATAAAATTTAAAGAAATATAAATATGAGAAAACATTAAAAACACAGATTAAAAAACACAGTTAAAATACATAGCAAAAACCATCCTAAATAAGTCTTCAGCTGCCTCCTGAAGATCAGCAGTGAGGGTGCCAGGCATACCTCCCTGGGGACACTGCTTCACAATCGTGGGACTGCCAATGAAAAGGCTTTCTCCCATGTACCCACCAGGTGAGCTTCTTTAGCTGATGGGACAGTCAGTATAAGGACCTCTCAGTTTGAGGACCATCATCCAGCCAGCAAGGGTTCCTTAGATGCACAAGACTACTTAGCATATAAAACTTAGGCCTCCTCTACATAGTGAACTTTACATTGAGCTTTTTGCATATTCAACCCATGAGCCTTGGATCCGCTTTATTCATCAGTTCTGGCCCCGGACTGCTTCAGTTCTTTAATTCCACACTTTAAGGGAGTTAAAGTGAAGTGGTGTCTGTTTATTTCTGCACTAGAAAAACACCCCGATTCTGCTGCGGGCTTTTGGAGGGGAGACGACACATCAGCAGTTTTGTCAGGGTTTTTTTTGCACACACGTAGCAACATTGTAATGTTTAGATGTTAGAAGGGTTCTGTGTGAGAAAATCCCCCCCCCCTCCACTGGCATCAGGGGAGAAGATAGGACTGGAGAGGCTGTTGCAATGTGTTGCAGCACCAAACCATGTGCCAGCTGCACTCCCTTGCACCATTGCTGTTGGCAAGCTCAGCTGCTTTTGTGAACATTGCAGCACAAAAAGCATCAAGCCCCTCTCATGCAGGTACCCAATTGCAAGCCAAGTGGCACCTGCTGAGTGGCCAACCCATGACAGGTGTGGGTCTCTGTAGACCATTCCCCCTTTTGAAATGGCAACACTGCAGCCTTTGTGTTTTAAAACATTTTTTTTTACAAACAGGAAAAACAAAGGTCTTTTAAGCAGTGTTTTCTTGCCTGAGAAAACAATTTACTGCCCAGGTTAACTGCCAAGGCTACTGTGCACACAAAGCACAAAACAAATTACTACCATTTTTTTTTAAAGACTATGGCCAAGAGTGGTGAGAAAAGAAAGGAGAGGAAAGGTGTTCACATTGTTATTCAACCAGTCAGGATGCAGGAGAGGCTTATCCTAAAGAAAACATTCTACACTGAAAAAAAGGCATCTTAACTTTGGCTGATTCCGCACACGTTGGATAATGCACTTTATCAATCGTTTGAGGTGGATTTTTTGTTCTGCACACAAAAAAATCAGTTCCAAATTATCTATAAAGAGGATTGGAAGTGCATTATCCAACATGTGCGGAATCAGCCTTTGAGAGAAAGAAAATTTGGGCTATTTGCTCAGGGAGAAAAGCTGCAGAAAAGCCGGAGAAAGATCAGTTCTGCGACAGATGCAGCCTTGCTCTATGCAGAACACAAAGAAGTCTGGAAGCAGTTTGGAGAATGAATCGGGGTATTTTAACCATGTCTACAGAACTCGGAGGATACATCGAAGCTGTTTAGGACAAGAACTGGCGAAAAAGCCCCATGCAGAAAATACTTTAGTTGGCTTATGGTTTTGAAAAGTATAAATGTCTTCATTTTTCTATAAGAAAAATCACAAGTTCTATAAGAAAAATCAAAAGTTGAGAATAGGTTGGAAACTGTTGCACCCTATGCTATCATATCACAAGTATATTTAATTTTTGCCATCTAGGAGTTATATAGCATATTGTTGCCAAAATTATTTACATTTAAACAAAAATGCTCTTGAATATGGTGCGTATGCCTATGGCATGCATAGGAATTATTGTTCTCTAGTGCTGTTGATTTTTACAGAAACATTTTCATGCTGCACAGTTTGAGTAAAACCTTTTCTCTGAAAACTCATTCCAAAAAGGAAAAGTTTTTCTCAGTGTTCTCCAAAATTTCAGTCAGAGGACTTTTTTCAGGCCATGCAGTTGGAATGACTGAAATACTTTTTAAGGCAAAGTTTTTCTCATCTGAGAAAATACTTCATAGAAGTTTTTTCAGTGCTCCCCAAAATTTCCCAGTTCTGCCATTGGAAAAGTTAGAGGCTGCTGGACCAGACCAGCAGTCCATCTAGTCCAGCATCCTGTTCCACACAGTGGCCAACCAGCTGCCCTATTCTAGAGGCCAAAGCTCTCTCCTCCGACTGCCTCCCAGCAATGGTATTCCAAACTGGGGAAGTCCTCAGGCATTTTTATGCTCTGCTTTTTGAGTATGAAAAAACTTGCCTTCAGAAATGTTTCATCCATTCTAAAAGAGAAAATATTTCATACAAGGCTTTATTTTTCGGTGTTTCCCCAAATGGTTCCATTTTTCCTTATGAAAAACTTGAGGGGAAATGCCTTGGGGAAAAATTGGGGAGACTTTCCCTACCCTTCACATCTTTACATGAGATTTAAATTATGCGAGTCTTGAAGGTGATTGCTTTATCATGGCTCTCCCTCCATGGCTCTCCATTTTTGCATGTGCTTTACTGACAGGATCTCTTTTCCCCTCTGTCTTTCAGCATCAGGCCTATGAATTCCAGTTCGGGGCTGCTTATGCCTGGATGATGTGCGTTTTCACAGTTGTCATGACCTACAGTATCACCTGCCCTATCATTGTTCCCTTTGGTAAGCCTCCTTGGTCCCACTTTGCCAAGATTTGGTTATAAAATAATTAACCAGATAGATGCCCATCCACAATGGTTTTATTTAGGTTCAATGTAATGGGTTTATTTAAAACTATATCTGGGTGATACAGAGCAGTTGATCGTTTGTCCTGAAAATTCTCAATTCAAGATAATTTTGATGAGCACTGCAAACTACAATATCCTGGTTCATTGCTTAATGGAGGCTGGAAAGCTCAGTCATGAAGGCAGCTGGTTTTTTAAGTCTAGTCCATTTTCCAGCAGGCAAGAGAACAAGCCCTCCCTACAGATTAAAACTGTGGTCTCCTGTCTGCCAATCAGCCAAGATTTCAGCTCTTCTTTCCTTCTCCTTTTTCTTATAGGTCTGATGTACATGCTGCTGAAGCACCTGGTGGACCGGTACAACCTATACTATGCTTACCTGCCAGCCAAGCTAGATAAGAAGATCCATTCAGGGGCTGTGAACCAGGTGGTGGCTGCACCTATCCTCTGTCTCTTTTGGCTCCTTTTTTTCTCTACTGTGCGCACAGGTGAGTGGCAGAGATAGTGTAGGTAAAGGATGGGGAGGCAGATTACCACCTTCATTGGTGGATTTTTATCCCGATACTCTGTCTGGTTTGCTAACCTGTGTCTTGACAATATTTGAGGGTTTTCATTGAGATGTAACCAGTATGCTGACTTGCACCCATTATCCCTCAAGCAGGTCACTTCAAAGTGCAGTTAAAGGAGTTGATTCATTCTGTTAGAGTATATTCTGGGGGAGGGGGGGCATGATGGATGAAGGCAGAAGGGTCCAGTTCTACAGATTCCTCATCAGAGTACAGAAATATGGACAATGTAACCTGCTTTGTGGGGTTCCCTTTGGAGAGAAAGCCTAGGTATAAATGAAGTCAAATATGGGCTGTTCCACTCAAAAGGCTCTACCAGCTTACCCTCTGTCAAGGAAACCTATAGGATCTTTTACCTGCAGTTTACTTGAGTGAAGGCAGGCACTTCTCTTTTAAACCAGGGGCTCCAGGATACTAGATTCCCCATGCAGATGTAACAGATCCTCCAAATCATAATGAAGGGAGGAGATGACAACAAGAGCCTGGTTGGTTAAGGCTTAACAGCCCAGTTTGGCAGCTTCTTTCCCACAGTGACCCACCAAATGTTATCAGAAAGCCCAGAAGCAAGGGCATCAAATCCAAAGCTTCCCTTTGTGGTTGCTCCCCAGCACAGATATTATTACCTCTGAACTTGGAGAGTCTATTTAGCCATTATGGCTAATAGTAATTAATGGACGTATTAATTAATAGTAATTAATGGACCTATCGTCCATTAATTTGTCTCATCCCTTTTTGAAGCCACTTATGTTAGAGGCCATCCTAGCATAAGTGGGTTCCATAAATTTATTCAGCATTGTGTGCAGAAGTACCCACTTTTGTCTGCCCATAGCTTCTTTAGCCTCTTGGTCCCACTGGTGGACTAAGGCTGTAACTTCCAATAGTAGTGAAATGGGGTGGATGTTTCTGGCCAGCACCAGTAATGTCACAGGACTGAGGGCCAAAGTAGAAGCAAAAAGAAAAAGAAGATTGCGCTTTGACAGTGGATCTTTGCCTCCTTCAGGATTTCTGGCTCTCACATCCATGTTCACCTTTGTGGTTCTGGTCATCACCATAGTGATCTGCTTGTGTCACGTCTGCTTTGGACACTTCAAATACCTCAGTGCTCACAATTACAAGGTAATGAACTAAAATATATTTGAGGAATGGGTGTTATAAGGTCAGACATGGGAGTAGGTTGGTGATGGCTACCCCAAATGTTTCATGTGTCATTTTCTTACAAAGATGTGTCTTTCTTACAAAGAAAAATCCATGTAAACTTCTGTACACTGTAATGGGGAGAGCATGTACATGTCCATTTTACTTGAAGTTCATGTAAGTGAAAAATCATCATGTATGAAGCAGACTTAAGAGCATAAGAGGTGGTCTTCTGGAACACATCAGTGGTTCATCTAAGCCAGCATACCTTTTCACACAGCAACCAACCAGTAGCCCTATCCTCCATGGATCTGTCTAACCTTGTTTTAATGCCATCTACAATAATCACCATCATTAAGTCTACAATTTAATTATTCATTGAATAAAATAATTCCTTTTGTCTATCCTGAATCCATTACCCATCAACTTGACTAGGTGCCCCGGAGTATTATGGGAGAGGAAGTAAAAGCTCTCTTTCCATTTCCTTTACCACATGCACAATTTAATATGCCTGTTGTGTTCCCCCTTAGCCACCTTTTTCCAAGACTAAAAAGACCCAGGCACCTACACCTTTCATCATAGGGAAAGTAATCCAACCCCTTAATCTTCTTGGTTGCCCTCTTCTGTACTTTTTCCAGCTCTGAAATATCCTTTCTGAAATACAGTGACCAGAACTGCACACAGTATCCCAAATGAGGATGCACCATAGATCTGTCCATGGGCATTATAATACTGGCCATTTTATTTTCAATTCCTTTCATGATTATTCCCAGCTTGGAATTTGCCTTTTTCAGTGCTGCCACACAGAGTCAACATTTTCCTGAGCTTCCCACTGTTTCCTCAAGATCTTTCTGTTTTAGTCTCAGCCAGTTTAGACCCCCATAAACTTATATTTAAAGTTAAGGCTGTTGTTGTTGTTATTGTTGTATTTACCAACACTTATCTTCATTTGCCATGTAGTTGCCCGCTCACCCAATTTGTGGAGGTTCTCCTGGAGCTCTTCACAGTTGGCCTTGGTCTTTACCATCCTGAATAATTTTGTGTCATCTGCAGACTTGGCCACAACAATACTCATCCCCAGTTCCAGATCATTTATGAACAGATTGAATAGCATTGGCCCCAGTTACAGATGCTTGTGGGACCCACTGCTTACTTCCCTCCACTGAGAACTGTCCACTTATTCCTATTCTCTGCTTCCAACTGTTTAACCGATTTTGAATCCTTAAGAGAAGTCAAAATCCTGTCCTCTTATCCCATCACTGCTCAGGAGTCTTCGGCAAGGAAATTTGTCAAAAGCTTTTGGGGAGTACATATATGTCAAATTGAGATGATGGAAGAGTGTCTGCTACTCTCTTCTCTTTCACAATGGTATTTCTGTGCCTTTTGTATAACATTGGTACAGAATAAGGAAAGCTGCTGCCCTTCCATGGGTCTCCCTGAGGGACTTGCTTCCCCATAGCATCTTCTCAAGCTACTGTAGTAGTGTGGATGAAGAAACCATGTGGACAAGGGCAATGATCTAGTCCTTTCCCAAGAGAATGTTGACCAGGGAAGTCAGCAGCGGCACACACATGGTGCCACTTGACTCCAATCTGGAGATGTGGGAAGAAACCAAGAAGTAGCTTCCACAGTGAGGCATTGACATTTTGCTCTTAGAGAAGACATGTTGAGGAGGTTGAGGGCCACCCTTTTCCATATGTAGAATACTGGAACCTCAACACCTGGGAGTTCTGGCAGAGATGAATTCCAGATGGGTAACTGTTTAGTCTGCTGCACAGAGCAATGTGCTAATGACTAATCAGTGTTTTGCATCATGAGCATTCCTTAAAATGGAGGATAAAATAAAGTCAGGAATGTTGTAAGCCAGTTTGAGTCCTCTGTGGGGAGAAAAGTGTGGTATAACCATCTACAGAATAAATAAATAGCCATAGGCCACTTTGTCATATACAAGAGATTGTCACCCTTTGCACCCTCCTAGCTGAATTATGCAGAAATGCTCCTGCAGCTGCAACAGGGACAGAATGGCAGGCTGTGTTCTTTGCCACTTGGTTTCATGCCTCTTCTCCTGCCTTCCAGATTGATCACACAGAGGTGGATGCTCCAGATGGAAGGGAAAATGGACGACCGGCTGCCAACCCACCAGCTCCTAAATCAGCTGTGAGTCTCCAGCTCCTCCATTGGCCTCCTGAATCACCAGATGTTCTGTGTCCTCTTATGTCTGAGTTTGGGGAGGAGGGAGAGGCCTGGACAGATTTCCTGTCAGACTCCCACCTTTTTGGCTGTGCACGGACAGCATCCAAGGAGCATGGGCAGAAAACAGGCTTCTCTGTTACTGGCCCTGTCTGAGATGATGGATCTGCAACCTTTTTATTCCCCTCCCCATGCTGTCTGTTCACTTTCTGCCTCTGTCTCTCAGCTGGACAATGAAACCAGACTGGTCAGTGCCCCTTTCTCTTTCGCTTTCTGGCTCTAACGCATTGGCATGTGCTGTGAGTGCTGCAGAAAGAGCTGGGGCCATCTTCTCCCAATGCAAATAGTTCTTATTGGAATGGGAACATTATTTTATGGGAGGCTTCATGGTGGACCCCTTCCCTGCACCCCAAGTTCCTCGAGGTCTGAACAGGCATTGAGGACATTCTAATGGCTGAAGTCATGCCACAAAGAGCAAAAAATCTAACAGGGCTTTCAGCAGCTTTTTATACAACTTTCCTGAAGTGCAAAATTCCTTATTGTCTTTTACTTAATCCAGAGCCTTATATCTCCATTCGCTACACAATGGAGAAAGAGGATCAACATGCTCATCATTTTAAATGTATGGCATTTCCTCTTCCATTGGAACGAATGGAGAAATCTTGCAAAGGAATTGCTTGTTTGGTGCATCAGAGCACTTTTCCTTGTGACAGATCAGTGATTTGAGACAGGTATTCATTTTTGTCTTTACAAGTATATTACAAGTATACATCCTGTGTTCTAGATGAGGAAAGGAGGCTCATACAGAAAGTGATTTGCTCAAGCAACCCTAACTAGTCCCTTGCTTAGGCAGATCTAAAAAATAAAAATGGGACAGGATTTGAATAGCTTGTCACAACATTGCTGAGGGGTGTTGCTTTATGGTTAATGGCTTCTAATGTTGATTTCTTAATAAGCAACCTTCTGTTGCATCCAAGAGATTAACCAACATGGAACAAAAATAATAGGATTTTCCATATTTCTCACATCTACTGGCCCAGCAGATAGAGGGTGGCATTGAAGCACAACCATGACTTTAGAGGCATTCTCTCTACCACCCAGAAAAACAACTTTACTTGCTAGAGGCTCTTGAGGTTATGGGCCTGGAGAGGGACAGCAGGAACACACAGTCTTAAGATTTGTGCATCCACAGTGAGTGGCCTTTGAGAGGTCTTATTTGAAAACTATATAGAGTTCAACCACTTCCTTGAGTCTTGCTGAAGGAAGACAAAATCAAGCCTCTTTGATCCAAAAAGCCCCAGAGGAGGGAAATGTCAGAAGATCATCAGTGCAAATCGTTGTAATCTGCAGGATTTTTTTCAGGATCTTAATATGTAGTATAGCATATAAATGGCTTTAAAGAGAGTTTAGACAGATTCGGGGAGGATAGGTCCATCATTGGCGACTAGCCATAATAACTCTCTGTTCAGCAGCAGTAAGTTCAGAAACCCAGTCTCAGGAGGCAACATGTGATGGAGGCCATGGCCTCTGTGCCCTGTTGCTGGTCCTCCAGAGCAACTGTTGGCCACCTTGTATTATTATTATTATTATTATTATTATTATTATTATTATTATTTATTATATTTATATCCCGCCCTCCCCACAAGCGGGCTCAGGGTGGGTCACAACATAAGATAAAATATACAAGATAAAATCACAATCAATTAACACAGCTTTCTAATAAAACACCTGCTCACCATATAAAAACCATATAGCATCTGACAGAGGTGGAGGTGCAGCTTAACCATGCATGGTCGCTCATATGGGGGCGGGGTAGATGGTCAATACCCCCTACACACATAGAGGAGACCGGGAGAGAGGCTCATTTGGTGGAAACCCTGATCGCCTCAACCATACGCCTGGCAGAACATCTCTGTCTTACAGGCCCGCCTGTGAGACAGAATGATGGACTAAGTGGATCAGTGGTTTGACCCCACAGGGCTTTTCTTCTGTTCTTCTGTAGTTATGAAATCCAGAAAGGTAAATGCTACACCTCAGACAAAGTTACAAACATTGTCCATCGTTTTAAAGAAAAGCTCTTGGTCACATGGTACTCCTGCTCCTTCATGCTATAAAGCAGCTATTCCATACAATGTAGGGTTCCTTTCTGTGCCAGCATGACTGCTCTGAGCAACTCAGCTGCATGGCACTTACCCATCATGCTCTGCTGCCAGGGGGTACCTGTGGACAGGCTGGGCTAATCGGTCCCTTATTGTGTTTTATTATATCCACTCCACAGCAGAAGTACATCGCCCAAGTGTTGCAAGATGCTTCGCCTGAAGGTGACGTGGCTGAGACTGAGGAACAGGGTTCCCAAGATGAGGAGCTCATCAACCCAAATGGCATGAATGATACAGATTTCCAGTCCTGTGAAGACAGCCTGATAGAAAACGAGATCCACCATTAGAGACGTAGGAGTATGAAAGGGGGCAGGGGAGTCCTATGGGATGAAGAGGTTGCTGCTGTGTGTGTGTGAAAGAGAGAGAGGTGGGGGGGACAATGGAACTGGAAAAAGGGCACCCCATGAGAGGCACCAACCATTGCTCCTTCCCACTGACCTGGCTGCTGCATTTCTGCTCGTTTCAAGACGAGGAGGGACCCTTGCATCAGACCTCCATTTCCTGCCTTTGCTATTGCAGTTCTCTCTCTGTGTTCCCCATCCCCTCAGGATGGAGGAGGAATTTATCTGACATGCTACCTACCCTTTACTACTGAAAACTCTACAAAGCCAAGATGGCGTGTAGGGCACGGCATGGACTTGCTCCTTACTGCTCCCACTGTGATGGGAGCCAGACTGGACAACAGGAGTCTGGATGCTTCCTAGCGGCAAGATTCTCCTCTTTTGGGGAGCACTTCCTTGACAGCCCACTCCCGTCTCTTATCCCTGATCCAGAATCATGAACACTAATTGCTTACTAAGCTTAAAAAAGAACTGATCTTTAATCAAGGTTCTGGATTTTGATCCTAGCAAGGATTGGTGGTTCCAGCCACACAAAGCTATTTTTAACTTGTGTACAAATCTCCTACAAGCCTGTGCGTCAGCCAGCATTCCTGTTCCAGTGCCCAAGATGCAGCCCTGTGATAATCTGGTGTCTCTGCCAGTCCTTCCTACTCTGTCTGTCCCAGGGAAAGGTTGCCCATGAGCAGTCTAGAGGCAGAGGTGTTGTACCAAAAGAGGCTGCCGCCATGCACCTGCCCAGTGAAAGCCGCATCTGGAGTGTGCTACCCAGTGTCATATACTTGCCAGCGAGCAATTGCAAATGGCAAAAACATTTCTAGCAGCAAAACATTTCTAGCAGGGCAAGGGGAAGCACAGGGGGAAAGCAGGAGAGGTTGCCCCAGCCAGACTGTCTGTACTTCTTGCTAGCTTCCCCCCACCAACATCCCTGAAAAAAGTATAGTGGCCCATATTGAGTAATGCCATGGGTCCTGATCCTGAGGCACAATGATTTTGGCTACTCAGCATTTTTGCACATTTTTGTTTTAACTTTTAAATCTGACTAAAACCCAAATGGTCTCCTGTCCCGTCTGATTTGTAGGGAAGAGGAGGGTTGGTTTGCTGTAGAGGGAGAGACTACTGGATCCCAGGTGCTGTTCACCTTCCAGCTCTCCCAGATTCACCTCAGGATCTTGCACAAGGCCTCCTGGGTGTACACTTACTGGTGGCTCAGCTGTTTTATCAGCCCCTTTGCCTTGTATGCAGCCCCAAGGAATTGCCTTCCCACTCCAGGTGTTGCTGTCTCACGAGCTTTGCTCTTCAAGAGTTGCTAAACTTCCATCCATTGTCTGCATCACTTGCGCAGACAGCTGGGATTGCTCAGAGTTCAACCAATAGGGCTTTTAGCTTCTTTAAGATTGGCATGAACCAAAGGTGATAATAGAATCAACTTTTATAGGCACTTTAATATACCTTTTGGTACTTCCAACTCACAGGATAAAAGCAAAGAGAAAGGGAGAGATGGAGCAGTTGGCCTTGGGGGTGGCACATGCAGGATGGGGTGAGGGAGGTGTGGGAAAGCACTGGATTCCTTTTTCATTTCTGGTGAGACATAGCTTTCTCTAGGCGGGGGGAGGGGTTCTAGGTCTACTGTCTGAGGTGGGTCAAAGCTGTTCTGAGATGAATCTCTTCTCTGAAGCACCACCACCTCCTGCTCCCCATCATGAAAAACGTAAAGGAGGACACATCCTGCTGTTTTTAATTTTTTGCATTCCCTTCCTCTATTTCCTGCCTACCACAGGCAGCCTTTGAGAGATATCAGTGTTAAGAGGAAGCAAAGATGATGCCCCTCCAACCACATACTCATGCCTCCAAATGGGAGATGTCTGTAATTGCCTTTGTTCTTCCAGCTGGTGGTTTGAAAGGTTTTATAGAGGTTAATGAATCAAGATCTCTACCACTGTACTGGGATGGGATAAACCTTCCCTCCCCTGCCCTGGTTGAAGCAGGGAGCCGAAGCACTGGAAGAGGAGACTTGGTCACGGTTATGGAAATTGGGTATAACACCGGGATGCCCTTGCTTGTAGCTTCTTGATTAGGATTCTCAGAAAACTGGGAGGAGGAGCTGGACTTCATGGACCCTTCCAGGAGAGGAGTCATGAGAGGTGGGGGAACCCAGTTCACTCTTACCAGATGGGTTTCTTCTTGTAGTGGGTTTTTTTGTGTTGTTGTCTGGGGAACGAGGTGGAGGAGCCAAGTCTGTGTTTAGAGCATCTCTCATTCTCCCCACCACCACCAACTGCACTACAGCTGAAATGCACAGAGGTTTTCTTTTGTTTGTTTATTCCACAATGTCTTTCTGATACTGTCTAGAAATAGTTTGTTTCCCATGCCAGGATTTCCTGTCTATACCTATACTGGTCCCTTAGCACCATATTCCTAAGCCCAGCCACCACTGCCCCATCTGCAGCAGCCCCACTGCCCCAACCTGTCCTCAATGCAGCAAGAGCTGACTGGAATGGCTCTGATCTTTCTGTCCATACAGCTGCAGTGCAGGGCTGGCCTATGCTGGTGATTAATGGATGCGTTGGATGTGGACCATTGGTGCTCCCCTGCAGGGAGCTGTGTTCTAACTGGCACTATGTCTGTGTAGAGATGTGTATAATACCCTGTATATATTTGTGTAAAAAAAGCAAAAAAGGAACTTACCATATTTCTGGTCTCTCTGTGTTCTTTATGGGGCGGATTATGGTGGAATGGAGGGGAGAGTTGGGGGAGAGCAAGACTAACCCACTGCTTGGAAAAGTGGGGGATCTTGGGGTAGCAAACAACAGCATCAGCAAAGCTAGGCTATGCATACAGCTGGTTACAATCAGAAGAGGGTAAAGCGGAGCTGCAAGCAAGCCATTCTGGCAGATTCCAAAGAGCTGCTTCTCCCTTTGCAGGGAGAACTACAAAACTGGTAGTTTGACAGCTGTACAGCCAATGCAGAAAAAAGGAAGCCTGCTTTGTTTTTCTAACCACAGACATATCCCTGCACCCATTTCATCAAGATAATTAAAAGTGGAGAAATGGATTTGATTGGTTTGTTGAAGCCCCCGATTAAGTCACAGTTTTACTTCCAGGGGAAAGTTGGTTTTTTGTTTTTTGAGAGCTGTATATGTATCTAGTACATTTTCATCCTTCCTTCCTCCAAGAAGCTCAGAGCCATGTACATGGTTCTCCCTTCCCCATCGTATCATCACAACAACCCTATGAGGTAGGTTAGGCCATGAGAAAGACTGCCCCAATGTCTTAAAGACAACCACACCACAATATTTTTAATTTGGCAAGCCACTATCTAAAGTGGAACAATTAGCACTCTCCGAATGACTAAATCCTTTTTCACATATCTTGATACATGATGGAAGACAGTTTTTCTGTTCTGATCCTTTAGTCCTGAGAGTTTCTGCAAAAACCAAAAAAGAGGTTGATGTATTTCTTTCATTGTTGGTGGGGAGGGGGGCAGTTTTTTGCAACTTCAATTGTATGAACAAAAGGATAAGTAAAGCATAGTAAAGAGAGAACTTGAGCTGGGGAAATTCCAAGAAGCAAGCTGTTTTTCATTACTGAACATCTTTCCACATTGTTAAAGAGTTTTTCTATTATGCTTGGTGAAGAATTCCATATAATTAAAAATCTTGCACAACCTTTCACCAAAAGATGTAGATCTAGTAAAAAACCACTCAGAAGAATCAATCTGAGTTTAACGCAGATCACAAGCACAGTCAAAGGGGAAATTCTGATAACACTGGCAGTTGGAGAAAATTGTTAGAATGTGAAGATTGTCATGGTCTAGAAAATACAATGTTCAACGCTATATTATGATGATGATCCAACAAAGAGTAGGCAAGCTGTTGAGTATTACTAATAACTATTAGTGACTAACACGTTATGCTGAGGGGTATATTTGTATATTGAAAAGACATGAAGTAGATCTTCATATGCTTTGCATACACAGATGCACTGTTACAATGTCTATCAGTGAGGATCAGGCCACTTAAAGCCATGGGTTGAGGGCTGGTTTCTCCACATGAAGTCTTACTGTACTCCGGGGGGAGGGAGGGATGAAGAGCAGCCATTCCCCTATAAAATACAAAGATAAATTCATTGAAAGTGGCAACCAAACTGATTCCTGCTCTTTGTGAGCTCCCTTCCACCATTAAGAATCAAAAGTCATTAGCTAAAAATAAATCTATGCTAGAGAAAGGTTTACAGGAACCTTTAGAGCCCTCCCTTATAATTGCCGCCCTTTGTTCAATCATCACAGAAAGTGAGTCAGTCATACTTCCTTTTGTAATAATTAGTCACTATTGAAATTGGGGAGAGTAAACCAAAGGTATTTATCAGACCTTTGCACTCAATTGTAACTCTGCAAAGAGAAGAAAAACCCCAACAACAAAGAATCAGGGACAAAGATTCTTGGATAAGGTAACTTGAAACAACCAAGTTCAGCATCAAGGTGAAGAAGACTGCACTGGGGGTCTCTTTTCACAATTCAGGAAGCTTTAGAATAAGTTTTAATTACAAGTTTTGACCTCTATCCATCTGCATTTTCTGAAGGCTTAAGGGCATTTAAGTTTCCTTAAGAGCCTGCAGTGATTTCTGCTGAGTCTCTCCTTCCACTTCAGACTTCTACTTTGCCCCATGTCTTCAGGGTCCTGTGGCTCCAGAGTCAATATTTTGAAAAGAGGCTCCATGGCCTGCTGAGGGAGGATGAAGCTGGCAGAAATTGCTGCCCCATATGAAAAAACGTGAGTATTTAGAACTGCATGATAGGATACAGCCTTTACAAATTAAAAGGAAATTAAAATTAAATTTTAAAAAAAAAGATCTAAAAGTAATAATGGTTGTAAAGGAGGGGAATGGGTGCTACCAGTATGAGGTGGGGGCAACTGTGGACATGTACTTGATGCAGTGAGCTCCTGGTTCTTTCCCTTGAAGTGAAGGAAGGTGGAAAAACTAAGGCTGCATCCACACACACCTCTGGATACTGCACTACATAATAGAGATGGGCATGAACTGCAAGACAAACTAAAGTTCATCATGAACCAGGCCAGTACGTGCTTTGTGAACCAGCGGTTCGTGGAAGCCTGTTTTCCACAAACTTCCACAAACTGATCTGCCGGTTTGTTTAGTTTGTGTTAAACCCTAATACCCCTTTCTGTGCCGCTTTGCAGCAGCAGGGAAAGAGACATTTCCACCTCCAGATCAGCTGCTTGTCAGGGATCTCCCTGACAAGCAGCTGATCCACACCTGCAGGGGTGAAATGCCCCTTTCCATGCTACTGTGAAGTGGCAAGGAAGGGGGCATTTCAGCCCCCAGATCAGCTGCTTGTCGGGGATCTCCCCACCAAGCAGCTGATCCAAGCCAGTGGGGGTGAAATGCCTCTTTCTGTGCTGCTTCGCAGCAGCATGGAAAGGGGCATTTAAACCCCACAAACCAGTTCGCGAACTGGAGCAAGTTTGTGAAAGTTTGTGGTTCGTGAAACAGGATGAACCACGAACTGCACAGTTTGGTTTTTTCCGGGGTCGTTCCCACTTCTACTACATAACAATAATTTGTAACTAGACAAGCCAGACAAGGATGTATATTATCCCCGTCTGTTCAACCTATACATAGAACATAAATAAAGCTGGATTAGATTTAGATGAAGTGGAGAGAAAATTGGTGGAAGGAACATTAACAATTTGAGATATTTACTGGAAGAAAATAGTGAAGACTTGAAATTACTACTGATGATGGTTAAGAGTGAAAGTGGTAAAGCAGGATTACAGCTGAACATCAAGAAGATAAAAGTTATTACTGAGGAATTACACAATTTGAAGGTAGATAATGAAGAAACTGAAATTGTTCAGTATTTTCTAATCCTTGGCTCAATCATCAAACAAAAGGGAGACTGCAACCAAGAAATCAAGAAGATTTGAGTCTTGGAATGGCAGCCATGAAAAGAAGGAACTAAAAGATCCTTAAGGACAAAGATGTGCCACTGGGGACCAAGATCAAGATAATTCATACTAGGGTATTCCCCGTTACTATGTATGGATGTGAAAGCTGGACAATTAAGAAATCTGACAGGAAGAAAGTTGATTCATTTGAAATGTGCTGGAGGAGAGTTTTACAAATACTCTAGACAGCCCAAAAGACAGATAAGTGGGTTCTAGATCAAATCAAACCTGAATTCTCCCTAGAAGCTAACATGACTAAACTGATGGTGTCTTACTCTGGTCACATCACAAGAAGACAAGACTCACTGAAAAAGACAATAATGCTAGGAAAAGTAGAAGGCAGTAGGAAAAGAGGAAGACCTAAATTGAGATGGCTTGACTCAATTCAGGAAGCCACAGCCTCCAGTTTGCAAGATCTGAGCAAGGCTGTTAATGATTGGATGTTTTGGAGGTCATTAATTAATAGGGTTGCCACTGGTCGAAAGTGATTTGATGGCACGTAACACACATAACACAGAGAAGCCAGTCCAGTTGCAAATGACTACATAGTGCATTGATAACATCCACACATCATTAGATATTAGGCTATCTGAGAAAGGCAGAGATGTTCATGGAGGTGACTCTCAGGAACCTTCCACTCTGAGCCATTCAGCTCCCACGCTGTCAGTTCATCTGCTGTTAAGAACTAGGATCTTGGGACACAAAGATGACATCGATCAGATGGTAAACCAATATCCTTACACTGAAGATACCCTTCTAAGGTTGAGGAAAGAGAGATTCCTTGGTAATGAGAGATTCAAGAAGTAGTGTTCTCAAGGAAGGTGCATGAAAAAACACAAAATAGGGGTGATCAGAGATGGAAGTTCTAAGCCTAATTAACAAATCAAAACCAACCAGTGACTGAGTCCAAATGGTATCAGAAGAAGGGCGGTCATACCCTGAAAAGCTTGTTGGTTTCTAAGGTGCCACTGGACTCAAATCCTGCTGTTCTACTGCAGACCAACATGACTGCCCGCCTAAAACTGGGTCCAAATGGTATCCACTGCAAGGTTCTTAAAGACCTCAAATGATTGATTCCTAACAGTAACATGCAAGTTGTCACTAAGATCACTCTCCTAATCAGAGGACTGGCAAGTAACAAATGTAATGCTGAGGGATTTTTTTTTTAAGAGCCAGGAAATTACAAGCCAGTTAGCTTAACATCTGTTCTAAGTAGATCAGCGGGAACTGTTATTAAAGATAAAACTTTTAAGTAATTAGAAGAACAAGCTCTACTGAGGAAGAGCTTTTATAAAGGAATATCTTGCTTCACCACCCTTTTGAAGTTAAGCAAAGGGATAACTGTGCCAGTAGACAGATATTCTGTATTTTGACTTATAAGGTCAAGAGAATCCCTCTCTAAGCCACCCGAATATATGTGGCAATCATGGAATGAAGAGGACAGGATATAAAGCCATGAAAGCTTAAGCTGAAATAAAATTGTATTAGCCTTTAAGCCTTAAAGTTTAAGGTGCTGCTAAATTCCTGTATTTTCTTTAGGGTTTTTAAAAGTCTGCTTTCCTTCTACAATACTGTAGTATATATCTGCCCTCGTTTTTTTAAATAGCCCTGTGTGGTGGAGCAAACATCAGCATTGCTGGCCTCCAGAGCTAGATGCTCATGCCTATCCTTTTTTATTATGCTGACACTTGACTGGGAGTTGGAGGGGCTATCCTATAAAATGAATTGTCTCCATTGCACTTCATTTTGGAATCTGTTGTTATACCTCAGTGTTGCCAAATTCATAGAGTTGGAAGGGGCCTTACAAGCCATCTAGTCCAACCGCCTGCCCAATGCAGGAACAGCCTAAAGCAACTGGCCAAGTGAAATCATTTGAGTAGCATTATGTGAAATGAGGACCTGCTGAATCAGACCAAGAGTCTGTCTGGCCCAGCATCCTTTTTGCAGCAGTTGCCAGCAAAATCCTCCATCAATGAATGGCAACAATAAACCCTTTGTGCTGCTAGTGTTTGGAAGCAAAATGGTGCTTGAAATGAAGACATCACTAAAGGATGGGCTCCTGGAAAGCATTTTGATTAAACAGAGACGGGGAAGTATCTGTCAGTGTAACCATGCTCAAATATTGTCAGAATAGGGAGCAGTAGAAGAAATGCTGATGTCAGAAAAGCCCTGCAATTTACATACAAGGACAAGTTTGCTGTGACACCCACACACACACGCACACTGGATCCCTAGAGGGAACAGATAGCTGGGGAGATTTCTCACAGGTATATGGTAATAGCCAGCATATACCCAATGTATTAACCTCACTCTCTTTGATCAGATGTTGAGTAACATGTATTGGATGGCTTCATGTAAGTTTCTCTAACTGGGCAAATGGCTCCCCATAGCTTTTCAGATCAATAAAATGGAGGAAAAACTTAAGCTGCCACTCCCTGTGGCCCTGATCCAACTAAGCTCCAAGCTCTTCAGAACCCAGCTCCCAGATCATGTGTTGCCACCATAGGTTGAGGACACTAGGGCTTTATAATGGGCAAGTTGATGTTCCCCAGAATGCTCCTCTCACCCAAGACAGTAAAAGGATGCAGGAAAATAAAGACCAGTTGGAGAGGCAGGAGTGCATGATTGTAGAAAGAAAGCCATCACCCTCTGGGCTCACTTCCCAATTCAAACAACAGCTGGCTATCTGACCAAGGGGGCTTTGACTCTGGAAAGCTTGTAGCCCGGAAATCTTGTTGGTCTTTAATGTGCTACTAGACTCAAAGTTGCCACAATATTAAACCAGCACTGTAGTCTCCAAGGAGCCACCCCATTTACCGTGGTGCTTCCATCGATCAAGTTGAGGCCGTTCATGCCCATTTTGAAACTTCGTGGTGGGTCCAGTAGCACCTTAAAGACCAACTTGATTTCCCAGGTATCAGCTTTGGAGAGTAAGAAGAAAATCTAGCTGGTTTTTAAGGTGCTGCCGGAGCCGAATCTAGCTTTTCTACTGCAGACCACCACCACCGTACGGCTGAAACTTCGCTTGAAGAAACGTCTGATCAGTGTCAGCGGAAGGAGCTTACGCGCAACGAACACCGGCTCTCGGCCAGCTATCACCGAAGTCTAGGGCAGGTCGGCCTGCCACCGACAGCCCGCGGGGCGGGGCGGCTCTTTTGTTTTATTGGCCCAGGCAGAAGCTGGTCGCGAACCAATCACGTCGGGTCTGCGCAGTCAGCGGTGGTCTTCTTGAACTGTGCTCTTGGCGACCAGGTTGGCGGGCTTGATCTTTAGACGTAAAGGGGACGGCTTTAAGGCTGCTGGGAGCCCCCCTGAATCTGCCAGGCGTTCTGGGAGGCGGCGGTAGCCGCCGCTGCTCTTTGCCAACAGCGAGGGGAAAGCACTTCGAGCATGCTCACTCCGCGGCATTCTTCCGTTTGTTGCCTTAAACGGGAGATCGCCGCGAAAGCCAAGCCTGAGCGCTGAGTGGCAGTAGTTTCCCCGCCCCGTTATGCACCCCAGCCGCTTTGGGTGTGGCAGCTGCTGGCCGGCATAGCAGAGCCCTGACTCAGAAAGGGGGTTGAGATTCCAGGGAGACGCAGTGGTGCCTGTCGTTTGAAGAGGAGGAGGGCAGGGCTGCGCTCTTAAAGATGCAGGCTCCTTTTCTCGTTTCATTTTTTTTTCTTTAGTCTTCTGCCGTGGCTGAACTCTGTTTGTTTTATTTGTTTTTCTTTCCCGCGGAAATTGTTAGATTGAAAATGTATTGTTTATACAGTAGTGATGTGTAAGCAACTTCTGGGTTTTCCAGGGGGGAACTTTCAGAGATCCAAAGTAATGTATACTTCTTGTGCATTTGTAAAGAGTAGGCACTAATGGAGAATATGGCAGGCTTCATTGCATGATCCATTAAAATGAGGGGGGAAGTGCAAAGCCTTTTGGCTTTGAATGCTGTAAGTTTCACTTCTACCAGCACTCAAGTTGGAGTACGTTTCCCTTTTCTTTGCAGAGTCGCACTTTGTGCGGCTAAAATCCATTAACTGAATATCGGATTGTTCATACAAATGATTCTTCCGGTGCCTTCTGCCTTCCTCCGAAGACTTGTGTTGTAATTGACCAGCCACTAGCATAGGCATGTATGAAACAGGCCGTGGGTTTTTTCCCACCAACCAACCATTATAAAAATTTACACCAGCCATCTGTGGTATTAGCTCCATCACATGAGGCATCACCTTAAGTCATGTTCTCTTTTCTCTCTCCCTTCACTTCATCCCCTATGGCTGTGTCAATACACACATACCTAGGTAGGGGTGAGGCAATGTGTTTCCATTGCCCGGTTCTGGGAAGTCACATATTCTATTTACCTTATCAGTAACCGCAGTGCTAATATGGCTGTGTAAGAGACTCTTCATGTGCAGACCTTGGCTTTCTTCATCCTGCAGGGTCTTGGTGCTCAGCCTCCTTCTTGCCTTCTCCAAGGCAAACTGGTCTAATTTTTTAAAAAGAACTCCTTTATATGTCACGTTTGTCTCATCGTTCATAGGCAGTGTTCACTTGTTATATTTCTGGTGTCATCAATGGTTGTAAGAGAAACCACTGGATTTTGTAATGGGAAAAGTGGCTGCCAAATTGTTAGATATTCTGTGGCATATATCAAGCCATCACTTGCAAAACCCTGAATGATGGCATCATGGCATGAACAAAATGGGGGAAGGTGGAATTTGCCCTACCCTTCAATATAAACTTGCCTCTAGGGAAACCTATTTGTCCCTACCCTCTTTATGTCTGTTGTGCCTGTAGCCAGGCATTATGTACTGAGTTACTCAAATACAACAAAGAAAAAACATGAAATGGGACACTCTAGTGAGCTTAAACAAATAGTGGGGAGGGACAGTTCCCAAGCTGGCGTTATCCAAGCTTATTCCTCAATAGTCACTTTCCCAGTGTGCTTGTTCCCTGTCTCATTCAGCCTTTCACTCTCAGCTAGGCATAATCCCAATGATTTTTACAACCCCATAAAGCACAGTACTTACATATCTAGGTTCTTTGTATGCACAATTGCAGTAGCAGCACATTCTTTGCCAGCCCAACCGTGCTGGTAACATGGTGAAAGAAGCCAATTAGCAGTAGAATCCTAAGAATGTATACTCAGAAGTAAGTCCTACTGAGGCCAATGGGACTTACTCCTTAGTAACTGTACTTAGTGTTTCAGCCTAACAGTAATCTTAAAAAACACTTTCCTGGGAGTAAGCCACAGTGTCATGTTGTGGTTAGATTGCTAGACTAGGATATGTGAAACCCAGGTCCAGATTTCCAGTCTGCTGTGGAAGCTTACTGAGTGATCTTGGGCCAGTTACATAGTCTTAGCCTAACCTCTCTCAGAGGATGGTTGTGAGTAAAAACGGAGGAGAGGAGAACGATGTAAGCTGCTTTGGGTCTCTATTGGGGAGGAAGGTGGGGTATACTCAAAAGATTAGTTTCAGTCTGCCCTGGTAATAATTTAATAGGGCATAGCAGCAACACACACACACACAGCAGCGTTATGGCTCAACCAGTAAACCAGTACTCCCAACTTTTTGGGAGTGGGATCCACTTCTACCCTTATTGTACTTTTTGGGACCCAGTTGCAAAATAACTCCTTGCTACTTTCCCCCTTCTCAGCACACACTGCTGGAGTCTCACATCTGTGTTAACATTAATGAGCAACATACAAATTTGCCATGGAGCTCCTTTTCCAGCTCATCCTTATCCCGCTGGTCTCACCTCCCAGTCCTGAGGGAGTCATAACCGGTTGTTTAAAAATATTGAGTTGCATGAAATGGAAGAGCTTGAGTCTCAATGTGCCAAAAAGAGACTATTCCACAACTTGCCATAAAGAATACAAGAAAGGTTAAAGGATATATGTTTACGCTCCTGTGTAGGTTCATTGCCTGAATGGGGATTTCTACCTGACCTTGTGTGAGGGGACCATAGTTAGACTGGAAATCATTCGGAGAAAGGTAGTCACGTTAGGTTGCTGTCACCAAATTTATTGTAGTATAAATTAGTGTCCTCGTCATTGATGGGGAAGGTGCAGCGTTAGTTGGCAGAGAAAGAGTCAGGCATGAGTATGAGGTGTAAAAAGTGAGGCCCTCACTTTTTTTCGGCCCCCGAGTGTTTGCGCGCGGCGTACAGCGGAGGGCTCGCGCGCAGCGGTCTTCGGCGGCGTCTAGGCCGGGCGGAGGCGCTTCGGCTCCTTTAACTCCTGCGCCCATCCCCCTCGCCAGGGCTCAATCTGAGCCGCATGCACATCCTGCCGGGCCAAACCCCACCTTCCCTGCGCGGAGCCGGGGAGGGTAGCTGCTCAGCTCGAACTCTGCGGTGATGAGCGGCGGCAGGGTGTAGGAGCCTCATCACCGCTGCTGCTCTTCAGCCAACAAGGAAACGGAGCTCTGGCCTCGCAAGGCAAGCAAGTAAGTCTGTCCGGGCATTGCTCAGCAGCCGCCCTCAGATCCGATTAAGAGCTCCTCGCGAGGTATTGCTAATTCTAATGACCCTTCCCTGCTCCTACCGCAGGGCCTCGGAAGCCGGCTGCGCACACGCGCCCTGCTCCTCTGGGGCTGAGGTAGCGGCTTCTCTCGGTGCCAGCGTCGATCTAGAGGAGCCAAGGTGTCCCGAGGTGCTCCTCGTAAAGAGTGGCCCCGGTCTCCACTGGACGGCCAGAGAGGTTGGGGGCCTGCTGCAAACTGCAGAGTTGAGGGTTTCCCTCGCAGTTGGGCGAGGCTTGTGGCTCGAGTCTGGACGACGAGGAGCAGAGCAGCCCCAGGGCAACTTTTCTCAGAATGCTGTATATGCAAGCAGTGGGGTGGGGACTCAGGAGAATCGGGGTCGGGAAACATTTCTCCTTCCATTTCCGCTAGGGCACTTTACTGGGTTTCAGACACCCCTAGGCTTGGTGGCTGCAAGTAAGTCTGGATGGACGCCAGCTGATGCGTAACTCTCGGGAAGGCCCTGGGCAGGCCAAAATCTTGCGTCGCCTTGGGCTCTAGAAGAGGAAGCGGCTGTTCTTAGGCTTGTAAAAGGGGGGGGGGGGATTCCTTGCCACTGTTTCAAAGCCAACCCTGATAAAATGTCTGGGGATGCCCTTCTTCCTCCCACCACGCCCCTGCACTGATATGTGGCAGTGAAATGCCAGACTAGGGGAACAGGCAGTTTGGAAATCCAGAGCTGTTATCCCGTTTATTCTTGTCTTTCTAATGCCGTTCTTCTGGGAATGAGGTCAAACTACAGGTTGTAGGAAGGGGAAAGGAAACATTACTAAAGCGGTTGGGAGAATCTCAGCAACAGCTAGCAGCAAAGTAGAAATCACACAGAACAGTTCAGGTTATGTTGGGCTTAGGGGTTGAGATGCTGCTGTTTTTTGGGGTGGTTACAGGTGCTCCTGCTCATGATCCCAAGGACCAGGAGGGAGGCCAACCTTTGGAAATGCCCATCTGAGCTGTACATGTAGGCATCCATGTTTCCCTTCTGTGTAAGTGGGTTCACATGTTACAGTTCTTGAACTGACAGTGTTTCCAAATCAAGCCTGAATTCTCCTTAGAAGCTAAAATTACAAGACTAAAGCTATCGTACTTTGGTCACATCATGAGAAAAGTCAATAATGCTAGGAAAAGTGGAAGGCAGCAGGAAAAGAGGAAGACCCAAAACAAGATGACTGGACTCAACGAAAGAAGCCACATCCTCCAGTTTGCAGGATCTGAGCAAGTCTGTTAAAGAGAGAACGTTTTTGAGGTCTTCCATTCATAGGGTGGCCATAGTTTGGAAACAACTTGACGGCACATAACACACACACCTTGGCCACATTACAGGCCAATGTTTGGTCTAAGAAGGCTGCTCTGTGACAATCTGAGATGCACAAGTAGCAGCTATCTACTTATGGCACAGTATCTGTTACCCTGCTTAAACAACCAAATACATTTTGAATGTCAGTGGAAAAATCGCATTCTCTGTCACTTGGTTTAACTGTGCATCCAAACTGCCTGTGTGCTATGGAGTTTATGATGCTTGATGAATGACTAATAACTTCTCTGTAGTTGGTAGACCATGAGATGTAGGCTGAAAATTGTTGTGCACACAATATGACCATATTAAATTGTGATCCCGATTTCCTTTTAATCATTACAGGTATCCAGTTTCCATGGACTTGTGTTACTGCAAGCCCGGCCAGCTTAAACTGGTGTCTCCCTACCATTTTTGTCAGATTTTCCTTGTTGCAGTTCCCTGTAACCTAGCTGCTGTGTTCTTCTTGCCCCATACATTCCTGTGTTGGAGCTTCTATATTTTTTCCCTCTCGTGTGAGCTACCCTGGGATGGCTCAGCACAAGGCATGAATATTCTTTAAGCTTTGCTGGGTGTGGCAATTCATAGCCTTTTACAAATCTAGGAAAACAATGCATATAGTGTGTGTACATACAGCTATAACATTAAAACAGGAATTACAATAGATATTTTTCTCTCGTGGGTGAGCCCAGCTTTCTCCTACTTTTTCAATGGAAATGACCGATATATGTAGCAGCTAGTTCAAATATTCATCGTACCCTTCCCATTGTGCCTTGGAACATTGTACAGTTATACATGTGTTGTTATATATTTAAACATTCATGTCATTTTTTTAAACAACTGGAGAAACTTGGGATGCAAAAATAGATTATGATGTCACAGACACCACACAATCTTTGCTGATGTGCTGCAAACTTGTGGAACTGGATTTTAGAAACAATAGTTTGAAAAAAAATTCAATAAACGAACTTTCAGAGTGGCCCCACTGTTCAAATGATGTGTATTTGTAACCAAGCCTTGGCAAATGTTCTTCGGCTCTTGGAGTCACCCCCAACACAAAATTTAGAGGAGCCTTCAGGAGCCACAAAATTTAGGACCCTTCAGGGTTTTATATTTTAATGCCTATGTTTTCAAATTATTGCTGCCCCAAAACCTAGCTCTAATTTTTTCAGTTTCTCACCATTTTTAAAAGCTATAGCAAGTGTTGTAGTGTATAAATAAATATATGTTAACACTGGTTGTCATCACAACAAAAAGCTAATCTCTATCCTTAACCTGTATAAACTTTGTACATCTACTGAGAATCACCAAGAAACACTTACAATAAATGACTGCTGAAAATACTAGGTGCTGCATTAAATTTCTATGCACCTTAATGCCTAGGATTTGTTAAGCCCTGTTTGTAACCATAAACTATTCAGTTATAGGACTGCTGCTCACTTTGAAACATGGATCAAGTATGAATCTTGGATTTGATCTGTCTGCCATTTTGGAATCAGGGTTCCTAAAGTAATATACTACAAATAGCATTAAATGTTCCAGATTGATTACTTATTCATGGAAGGAAAGTTTTGTATTCTCTCCCCCACCCATCCAAATGGAAAACCAAACTCAGAGTTCAGACCAAATTATGCAAACTAAGGTTTTCTGTGGTCATAGATCCAGAGGAGTTAGCCGTGTTAGTCTGTAGTAGCAAAATCAAAAAGAGTCCAGTAGCACCTTTAAGACTAACCAATTTTATTGTAGCATAAGCTTTCGAGAATCAAGTTCTCTTCATCAGGTGCCTGATCAAAACAGATCACTCACGTGATCTGGGGGAGCCCAGTGATGCCTGGTGTGGGCTTTCGGGGACCACAGTTCTCTTTGTCAGATGCAGCTGGCAGGGAGAGCTGTGGTTATCGAAGGCTTATACTACATAGGAATTGGATACCTTCACTGCTACAAACTAATACGGCAAACTGACTGCACACCAAAAGGAGATGTTTACATTTCCAAGCAAAGGAATGTTTTGATTGCCTCCACGCTAATTGCATTCTGTCTCTTTGTGATATATGTTCTTTCCTCTCTCTCTCTCTCTCTTCTCCCCTCTTCTTCTGTATCTGCCCAGTTTTGATCAGGCATCTGATGAAGAGAACTTGATTCTCGAAAGCTTATGCTACAATAAAATTGGTTAGTCTTAAAGGTGCTACTGGACTCTTTAAGGTTTTCTGAATATTTTGCTGAGTTTATTCTGCATCTACTTTTTGGGTTTCCAGTATTTTTGAGGGGAAGGAGATAAAGGTTGGATTAACAAAAGGTATGGAGATAAGTGTGCAGAAAGGAAATGAAAGTGGGCAGTAGGAGATTTCAGGAGCAGGAAAATGTAGCTTTGTATCTTGATTTCTGGAAACTCTGTCCGAATATACTGGGTATTGCTGACAAATTAATATTTTCCTTTGCAGTGATACGGGCCAAGAAGCACATACTTGTTTATATTGGGAATATTTGCTAGTTGCACCAAAGTTGCAGAGTCAGGACAGTGTAGAATCGTGTGGTGTAACACTCTCCATGCCAGCATACTGCAACAGATAAAACTTGATTTTGATTGGAGCTGATTCATGTTCCTTTGCACTTTTGCAGTAGCAGAATAAAAATTAGAAACCTAATCCAAATAACCCTGCTCCCTATTGCAAATCTCCAGCGAATCCTACTGCACATGAGTGGCACACTTGCACAGGAGTACTATGCGGAAAGCATCTGGCTTCTGGTAAAACCAGCAGGAAAGACAGTACAAAAGGGCACGGGAGGAAGAGGAGTCAGATGAAGCTTCCAGATCAGATAGAGAAGCATCACTGTCCACATCCAAGGGGGAAAATAACACCCCTAGTATACGGGCATGCTGAGTCGCTTCTGTTCCAATAATGCTGTATATGATCGAGTCACTGCCCACATTTGAGCTAATCTGTATGGTCCATCATGCCCCCAGTCATATGGAATATAAGAAACTAGGATTCAGCTACTTTGGTCTATCTGCTTAGCTTCCTTACCCTTTCTAGTCTATAGGATGATATGCACTTTAATCACTTTTTTCTTTGAGCAGTTTCGTGCAGACCTTGGTCAGGGTGTGCTTGCTGCAAAGGACTTGTGGAAATCACAAGCAGAAAGCTTATTACATTACAGCAGGAGCCTGATACCAATGCTAAAGCAGGGGCAGGGAGCTAGAACTTGCCAAAGTACAGCATTGTGTATCTAAAAGAGAAGGAATAGGAGGAATACCTGGCCGCCTTGCAGAACACCCTTTTTAGCAGGCAGTCCCAGTTTATTCAGTGTACCCTAAAGCATTAATCCAGGGTATTCTGGGATTTGAAATATTTGCAGATCAGTGGGTACAGTGTAAAGCTATGTTTGTTTCTACCTAAAGTTACATGAAAGGAGACTGAGCTCTTGGGGTGGCTGGGCACTGATAGGAGTTTCTGTAGTCGGCTGGGATGCTGAATGGTAATGTGCTTGGGCCACACCACTGTTATGGTGCTTGAAGTTCCTGCTTCTTCCTTCATCTGTGACTTTCCAGGGTGTGTACAGTAGAAGTCATATTCTTTAACTCAATGCTTGGAGTGAGTACCACCTTTTGCATAAGTTTTGTACTTGTAATAATCAGTTGATAAAATCAGCAGATTCGAGTTGTCAAAAAATCCATCTGGACTGTTTGTCTTCATGCTGCAACTTAGAATTCCTAGAATTTTCAGTCTAGTGCAAGTGTTCTCATAAGGCCAAAGTTCTGTCTAGTAGCTGCTTCTTTTGGTCTGGTGGAAGAGGAAAAGGGAAGTAAATCAATGCAGGGTGCAGCTTTAGTGCTCATGTTGTAGAGGAAAAGTGCTTCGTGCAGTCCTAAACTCAGTTACTCTTCTAAGGCAATGTACTTAAATGGACTTTGAAAGGTTAAAACACTGCATTGCATAGGATCTCAATACACTGTTCAAATAGAAAGCTGCCCCATTGGGAATTTGGAAGTGCCATTTTTAGTTCACACTGACAGGAAATGGAAGTAGCAGGAAGTGCTTCTGTAAAATCAAATGATTATGCCAGCTGTGCTCCACTCTTCTCAAAGTTGCATGGGCTTGCTCAAGTGTGCTGGAATGGGTGAGCTTACCAGTTTCAAGGGGGTGGCAGGGAGAATTCTCTTCTGCTAACAAATGTTTAAAAGCTGACTAATCACTGGCTGCTCTGATTGGCAGAGTGCCAGGTTTGAAGGATGTGCTGAGGAGAACTAAAAGGAAGAGCCACCAGGAAGGAGATCATGATGAATGGGCCGGGCAGTGTAACTGCAGTTTTGAATTTTGGAAGCCATGTGGCTCTCTAGATGTGACCTACAGACACTGGGAATACCTGATTTCTGGAGAAGAGAAGGATCTCTGGATGTGACATTCCATCCACATGTCTGTTCTCTTTGGCAGTTTTTGGATTTGCTTCCCAATAATTGTAGAACTGGATACTGTACCTGAGAAGAAATGTGTGCAACTAACACTTGGACTTCGGGATTCATAACAAACTCTGCCTTCCAGTGATGCAAAGATAGCCATTGTGAGATGCTCCAGAATCTAATATTAGCTTTGAATTTAATATTCCTTTCTGAGCACCTCTTGGGGCCAACAGCTTCACAGCTGACTCTAGTTCTGGGCTTCAGACATAGCAGAAATGACCAGCTGTTGGCCATGACTCACAAAAGGAAGAGAGGCAGGAGGGTCTGCCAATCTTCACTGCTCCCCACTGCTCCTCAATATGGACATACAGTTCCCCTCCCCTCCCAACATTGCATAGTGCTTTGGAAAACCAGACTAGCAGAATTCTGCTTTAACTGTTTGTGTGGACTTGCTCTGATACTTATAGGACCAGATTCCTTTACAATATTGCATTGCTGAGGTAGTTCTCACTTTTCTGCTAAGCTGTATGTGTGCCAGGGGCACAGGTCAGTACCTGGGGTAGGCACAGTGAGAGAGCTTAGTGTCCCCTCTCAGAAATGTTGCCTAGACTGAGGTAATGCAGCTGATCTAGACAGGGTCATAGGATTGCCTCTCTAGGAGCATCCTGCACATTTCCTGGATCAGGAGAATTCTGGGCTATTTTCACCTTGAGCTGCCTGAAATTTCTTGCTGTACCCAGCAACATCTTTATGACACAGGGGCTAAGTATATAACCTGCAGGGCTACTGGGAAGATTCCCATGACAACTGTATGAACAGTACCAGATGCTGCTGGAAGTAAGAGAATAGAGGGATGATTGGTTGGGGAGAGTAAACTCTACTGGGCATGGGGTAGGAAGGCTGAAGCATGTGAGAGACTGGTCAAAACAGTTACATTCTCTTCTAAAGGAGTTAATATCCAAAGAGGTGTAATACCAGAAGTAATTACTCACATATGCAATACTTTCCAGTGAAATCGCAGACACACCTAGTATCATCAGATCACTCACGCACCACACCAGTAATAAATACTATAGTGCCCTAGCAGTGTGATCCAAAAGACAATAATGCTGTTGCTACATTGTCAGTGTTTATAATAATGTCAGCAATATCATTAATAAATAAGGCTGCAGCTCTCTCTTTAGAATCACGTTGCCCACTGCTGGTTAATTCTTCCTTCCTTCTGCTACTTTCGTTAGAAAATTTAACTGCGTTCTGCCTCCACTACCACCACCAGCACACACTGTTTTAAAACGCTTTCATGTACTGGCAGTCCCAGCTCTTTCACATAGCTTCATTCTTCCTTATTATTGTAGGACTGGCCATGGGCCCATTACAGCAGAATGGCAGACTTGCATTGCAGTGAGGGCGACTGGCCTTTTCAGAGATGTTGCAGTCCCTTTCTCTTTATTTCTGTCTTTTACTTCAAAGACAACGTAAGCCTCCTCTTTTTGACCTGCAGAAATATAAAGAAAAATATATAGGCAGTATCCTGTCCCCAACTGTTTTGTAGGAAACAATCCTGTTGCCCACTTGTAGTGACTTGGTCAGTGAAAGGAGACTTGTAAAAGCACCAGCACTTGACACCTTACTAATTTTGCTAAACTGTTACTAAAATTATTTCATATATTTATTTTTGAAATAAGTTGGGATTTGATGTTTGACCTTGATCTGCAGTGCCTGTGCCTCTCTGCCAGCAATTTTTTGTTGTTGTATTTTTACAGACTTGCATTGTCTTGTTGGTGATGATATTATGATGACCCAACAACTTTCCTGCCAGTCAGGAAAGAACAGACTTAGCACAAGTCTGTGCAGCATGACCATTTTTTCCCCTTTGTCGTATTGTTGGCTTATGTTGCTTGCAGCCGGAGCTGGACAAAGTCTTTCAAGTGCAGTACACATTTGAAGCTGCTAGAAAATTCACATTTGGACAACTTCTAAGTTTGGAAACTTCAGTAGCAGAGTGGCTTGAACTTTGCAGGGTTCCTGAGAAAATAGTGAAGCAGTGTCAAAACAGGGATGAGGCCTCTCTGGAAGAGTATAGAAAAGGCTGAAAAGGAGTCCTTGGACACAAATTGGCTTGCACTTTAGTGAATAAGCACGATAGTAACCCTGAAGTCTCCCTAACAATTCCTACTGCTTCATAGTGCCTTCCCAGCATGTGTGCATGCTGTGAAATATGTGCTTGTGCAATTAGCCATTCATCGTTGTTCTTCTGTACAGTCCCACATTGGGACTGCGCAGGTGCAGGCTGGCCTTGGAAAGAGATTTCTACCTCTGAAAACCTGAAAGGGGTGCTTTGCCCTGATCGCACATGTGCAAGTCCCTTTCCCACCAAGAAGTGGTTAGGTAAGCAAAGCACCCCTATTTCCCTCAATTCTTCTTCTGCCACTGATGAAAGAGAGGTTCTTCCTAGCTCCTTCATTCATCAGTTTTTCACTACGTCTCAAAAATCACTTTTCAAGAATGTTTGCAATGCAAAATGAAAGTGCCGTACCGGTGAATACAATCTTTGCTTCCTTTATCTTGGTGAGGTTCACAGTGTGTTAGGTTTCAAACACTGCCAAAGATTCACACCAAAAGCCAGGTGTGACAGAACTTCTCAGCTTAAGGCAGCACTATGAGAGAAAGTACTCTTTGGCTCAGACAAACTGGCAGTGAAGTTATCTGCCACGAAAGTTATTTGCCCCAGTCCCACAATGAACCATCTGCTACTGTTCCGAGCACCAGGTCTTCTGATCTGACCAATCACTGTGCATCAGTTCCAACAACTCTCCTCTCGGATTCCTGCTGCACTGCGCGTGACCCCTCTATCTGGTTGTACATCCAGGTGCAGGAAACACCACTCCCCAGATCCAACCCATCTGGAGCATGCCACTTCTAAACCACCTGTGAAGAAGGTGAAAAGTAAGACTAAGCATTAGAAGAGGTCAGCATCTGCCACACACAGCAGGCACAGTCGTTCTCCAACATTGACTTCTTCCATTATCATAGAGGAGGAAATCATGGACCCACCTCAGACTCCTTCACTGCCTCAGATACCATTCTTGAATGAGGAGGAAGAGGAATATATGCCCCTTGAAGAATTGCCACCCCCAAACTTACCTACGGAACCAACATCAGTTCCGATGACCTTGCAGGGCCCTTCTCGGTTCTTGAATATACAACATCTGGCTTCTGCCTCATGATTTCCACAGACCATATCCACACCCCCAACTACTCAGTGGTGTGCATCTTGGCCTACAATTCCGATACCACCACCTGCTAATAATTGGCAGGATTTTTTGAAATGGTTGCAATCTGCTTCTGTGTTTCCTCAGTTCCAGGATCTCCATTTTCCATTCCTATGCCATTGGTTCCAGGCTCTTAATCAGTTCCCATTTTGATGGCACCAGCCCTGCCACCGGTTCCGACCGTGATGGTTCCAGCAGATACTTTTCCTGAAGTTCCACCAGCCTTGCACCATCAGTTCCGATCACTTTCACTGGCCTTTTTGGATTCAGGAGAGGAGGAAGACATTGCCTCATGTTCTGATATCGCTTCTGAACTGGCATTAGATCCACCTCCGGAGGAAATGGTGAGTGATACTGCATTGTCTTCCCTGAACAAGGACAAGGACTATCACCTCTTTTCAGAGCAAATGGTATGCATGGCCAGGGCACTTGAACTGGCATCCACCCCTAAGCCAAAGAGTAAGGTGTTGCAAACTTTATACTCTGATTCCCCTGCCTTGATAGCCTTTCCACCAGTGGAGGATCTTTTGGACATTGCACGCAGCATATGGGAAGACCTGGCATCCATCCCTGCAACTTCTCAGAAGATTGAGAAGACTGAGAATTAAAACAGCAGGATTGCCTCTTTCTGCTTACTTACCCCTGCCCATCATCTCTGGTGGTGGAAGAGGTGCAGGACTGGTACTGCCTCAGTTGCTTATCTGCCCTGGCAGATAGAGAGGGTAGGAAATGTATCCCTCTGTGGCCTTCAATTTTAGGATCGCGAACTACCAAGCCATCATGGGGTCCTACAGTTTTTTTGTTGGAAAGACTATCCAATTACACTCCGTATCTCCCTAACAACTGGCCTGCCCTTGTGAAGATCCTCCAAGGGGAGGCCACTAAATTGGCTAAACAGCAGATGACAGCAGGGAAGCACATTGCTGATTGCTCTGCCATATCAGTGACGTCTGCCACTGTCATGAGACGTCATGCCTGGTTACATTTCACTGCATTCCTTCAAGATAAAAAGAATAAAATTGAAGACTTTCCTTTCAAGAGCACACTACTGTTCTCCGAAAAAAACAGATGAGTCATTGACCCCAATGAAAAAGAACCACCAGACGTCAAAGTCCTTGGGAGTTATTGCTCCCTCCCAACTGCAACCGACCAGACCTAAAAACCAAGGGCCTCAAGCTTATCAGCACCACCCAGGAAGGTATCCCTACCATCAGCCTTATATCCAGAAGTCTTACTCATCAGCTCAACGCCACATCACTGAAAGAGGGTCAAGGGTAAAGCTGACAGACCATATTCTCCTAAGCCTGTTCCTCAAGGACATAAGTCTTTGTATTGTCGAAGGCTTTCACGGCCGGAGAACGATGGTTGTTGGGGGTTTTCCGGGCTGTATTGCCGTGGTCTTGGCATTGTAGTTCCTGACGTTTCGCCAGCAGCTGTGGCTGGCATCTTCAGAGGTGTAGCACCAAAAGACAGAGATCTCTCAGTGTCACAGTGTGGAAAAGATGTAGGTCATTTGTATCTACTCAGGAGGGGTGGGGTTGAGCTGAGTCATTCTGTAAGAGTTTCCCAGGGTGTGGAATGCTAATGGCGGGAGGCTTCACTGTAACCTGAGGAGGTTCTTTTGCATATGGATTGGTGCTTGATGTGCTAATCTTCTCTGCAGGGCTATTGTCGGGTGTGGAGTGTTTTGTTGGCCTGGTGTTTTTCAGAACTGGAGCCCATGCTCTGTTCATTCTTAAGGTTTCTTCTTTCCTGTTGAAGTTTTGCTTATGCTTGTGAATTTCAATGGCTTCCCTGTGCAGTCTGACAAAGTAGTTGGAAGTGTTGTCCAGTATTTTGGTGTCCTGGAATAAGATACTGTGCCCTGTTTGAGTTAGGCTATGTTCAGCCACTGCTGATTTTTCAGGCTGTCCAAGTCTGCAGTGTCTTTCATGTTCTTTTATTCTTGTCTGGATGCTACGCTTTGTGGTCCCGATGTAAACTTGTCCACAGCTGCAGGGTATACGGTATACTCCTGCAGAGGTGAGGGGGTCTCTGCTGTCTTTTGCTGATCGTAGCATCTGTTGTATTTTTCGGGTGGGTCTGAATACTGCTTGAAGGTTATGCTTTTCCATAAGCTTTCCCATCTGATCAGTAATTCCTTTGATATATGGCAAAAACACTTTTCCTGTAGGTGACTGTTTTTCCTTGGTTGTTTGATTCATCCTGGGTTTGATTGCTCTTCGGATTTCATTCATCATTTGGAGCCATGGGGAGGAAGAATTGAGGGAGTTTTTGAATCATCTCAACAACATCCACCTGAACATACAATTCACAATGGAGAAAGAAAGTGAGGGAAAACTCTCATTCCTGGATACCTTGGTCATCCGCAAAGCAAACTTTCAGTTAGGTCACAAGGTCTACAGGAAACCAACTCACACTGATCGGTACTTACACAAAAACTCCAATCACCACCCCCGACAGAAAAGAGGCATAATGAAAACATTAGTGGATCGTGCAAGACGGATATGTGAGCCGCGCTTTCTCAATGAGGAAATTAATCATCTAAACCACGCACTTCAGGCAAATGGCTACTCCAGAAATGAAATCCGAAGAGCAATCAAACCCAGGATGAATCAAACAACCAAGGAAAAACAGTCACCTACAGGAAAAGTGTTTTTGCCATATATCAAAGGAATTACTGATCAGATGGGAAAGCTTATGGAAAAGCATAACCTTCAAGCAGTATTCAGACCCACCCGAAAAATACAACAGATGCTACGATCAGCAAAAGACAGCAGAGACCCCCTCACCTCTGCAGGAGTATACCGTATACCCTGCAGCTGTGGACAAGTTTACATTGGGACCACAAAGCGTAGCATCCAGACAAGAATAAAAGAACATGAAAGACACTGCAGACTTGGACAGCCTGAAAAATCAGCAGTGGCTGAACATAGCCTAACTCAAACAGGGCACAGTATCTTATTCCAGGACACCAAAATACTGGACAACACTTCCAACTACTTTGTCAGACTGCACAGGGAAGCCATTGAAATTCACAAGCATAAGCAAAACTTCAACAGGAAAGAAGAAACCTTAAGAATGAACAGAGCATGGGCTCCAGTTCTGAAAAACACCAGGCCAACAAAACACTCCACACCCGACAATAGCCCTGCAGAGAAGATTAGCACATCAAGCACCAATCCATATGCAAAAGAACCTCCTCAGGTTACAGTGAAGCCTCCCGCCATTAGCATTCCACACCCTGGGAAACTCTTACAGAATGACTCAGCTCAACCCCACCCCTCCTGAGTAGATACAAATGACCTACATCTTTTCCACACTGTGACACTGAGAGATCTCTGTCTTTTGGTGCTACACCTCTGAAGATGCCAGCCACAGCTGCTGGCGAAACGTCAGGAACTACAATGCCAAGACCACGGCAATACAGCCCGGAAAACCCCCAACAACCGACATAAGTCTTTGTTCTGACTAACCAATGTTGAGTCAGTCACCTCTATTCTTTTTGGGCAGATTGTATCCCTTTGCTCCAATATGGGACTCTATCACGAATGACACTTGGGTCCTATCAGTAGTTAGACAAGGTTACCAGTTGTATTTCTCTGAGTTCTCACCTTTGTTTCTGCCTCCTTTGTTCAGGTCCCTGTTCTCCTGAGCTCAAGGAGGCCATTGTGGCTTTTAAGGGCTAAAGGTGCCATTTAAAGAGTTCAATCGGATTTTCCCCTTTATGGTTTTTTACTCCAGGTATTTTCTGGTTGAGAAGAAAGATGACAGAGTTAGACCCATCCCTGACTTTCTTGGCTTAAATAAGTTCATTAAGGTGTGCAGTTGCCTGTTGGTCGCGCTGGTCCTGCGCAGGTCAGCTGTTGTACCAGGGGTGTGGAGAAGCTGCTTTGTCAGTAGAGGGTGCCTTGCCCGGGCCACCTGGCCAGCCCTTGGTGTCCCTCTCCTCCCAGGGGATCTCCCCTTTTCTGGCCTCAGATACAACAGGTGAGAAAGTGGGGTGATGAGCCTCTAAACTCTCTCCCCACCTGGGAAGCTGCTCTTGCGCCAGGAACAGTCCTCCCACTTTCCTCCCTGGCCAGAGGATTATGAGCCCTTTTGATACCCTCCTACTAAAGGATACTCCACCCCGCCCTGCCCCCAGGGTCCCACCCTCAAGGTGAGACCCATCACCTGCACCATGGGCTGCCAAAGAGCCTTGCCCCACCCCCACCTGGCCTCTGATGGCCATCCTGCCCTATTCTTGGTCTTTTGGGCAGGCCAGCCAGGTCTAAGGTGAGCCTGCCCCTTGGCTGGCGGGCAGTGGATCTCTTTGGGCATAGGGGCTCTCCTCGGCAGCCTCTGTCACGTTCTTCTGGCCTCGCCTCCATCTGGCCCTGGCTCATGCAGCTCCTGGGCTCCCATCTTCTCTGTCAGTGTGGCTCAGCTCGGCTGCAGGGTGTATGGGCTGTTGCTCCTCTGTCACTCTCCGTCCTGCAGTGCTCTACTTGGCAGGCTGACTTCTTGGTACCCATTTGCCTCCACCATCATGCTTCTGAGCTGCAGTTGTTGTGCCCCTCCCCCAGCAAGTTGGGGGTATGGTGGGCATTGCAAGGCAGCCTGGGCAGGCTGCCGGCAGGTCTGGTGGGTCCAATTCCGAACATAAGGCTCAAAAGTTTTGCACGCTTACCTTATCCACTGTCATTAAAATTTTAGACATGGATGTATAGTTTGCAGGGGTGTTTTGTTTACCCCTACTTGGATGACTAGTTTCTGGTAATGAAATTCCCAGCATTATTCTGTGAACCTATTTACCATGCTCTAAACACTATTTCCAGTCTGGGTTTGTTGATGAATTGAGAGAAATCTATCCTTACCTCCAGGAAAACTCTACACTTCATTGGGGTGAAGAGGATATTCCTATGCACTGAATGAATAAAGAAGCTCCAATTGTTGACTAACTTCTTTATTGCCAAGCGTTATCAATCCACCTTATTAATCCAGACATTACTGGGTCTCATGGCCTCTACCACTTCTGTTGTATTTTTTGCCTGACTGAGGATGAGGCCATTACAAAATTGGTTTTTATGTCCCTGCAACCCGACCATGACCAGTCAACGTGTTAGGTTATCTGTCCCCAGATCTGTAGTCAGATCCTTGATATGGTGGGCCCAACCTGAGAATTTGACTCAAGGGTGCCTGTTTGGGGAGGCCTATGCTGACATCTCGACTCTGTCACCACCAAGGCTTCAGCACTAGGTTGGGGAGCCCATTGTGATCCTTCCTCAATTCAGGGGACTTGGTCACTGAGGGAATCAAGGTTGCACATTAATGTGTTAGAACTTAGGACAATCCATTACTCCCTTGCTTCTTTTGCAGGTCTACTTCTCAAGAAGAGAGTTCAGAGTCACACAGATAACACCACAACTATATTGTCTGAACAAGCAGGGAGGAATGGCATCACTAACCCTCTGTGCCGAGGCTACAACTCTGTGAGAATGGGCGATACTAAACAATGCCCTTCCGCAGGCTATCCATATAGCTGGTGTAGAGAGCAGCAGAGCAGACATACTCAGCAGGGTGTTTCACACTCATCATGAGTGGACAGTCAATTTCAAATATATCCTGCCTGTTTTTCAGCAGTGGAGATTCCCTACCATGGACCTGTTTACAACACAATTCAACACAAAGACCAAGCATTTCTGTTCCCTGGTAGGTGCCAACCCCCTTTCTCTAGGGGATGCTTTCCAAATCCCATGGGCTCAAGGGCTTTTTCTACCTACACCTCTAATAACCAAGTTCCTTTGCAGAATCCGTCATCCACTCTAAAGGGTATGTCCCAAAGCCAGTACCTCCAGCTTCCACAGTACCAGACCTCTTGCACAGGGGTCAGGTGTAGCCACAATATAGCCACTTTGAGATTGATAGCATGGTTGTTGAACCCACCGGTTCATCCTTTTCCAGGGAAGTGACCCAGATCATTGTAAATGCTCGCAAGTCATCGATACACTCCTCTTACCATGACAAATAGAACCATTTCACAGTGTGGTTGGAACCTAGATAGTCACCTTTTCCCTGTCTGTTGACTCAGGTTTTTGAATATTTACTATCACTCCAGAAACAAAGGCTATCTGTTTCTTCCATTAAAGTACATTTGGCTACAATTTCAGCCTTTCTTGAAAGTGTTGATGGCAAGACAGTCTTCTCCCGTCACATTCCTAAACAGTTCCTTAAGTGTATATTTAATACTTTCTCACCAAGATTGCCACCAGTCCCTCAGTGGAGTCTGCCCTTGGTTCTTTCTCAACTCATGCTACCACTGTTCTTGCCCCCTTTCCCTGTATTGGAAAGTAGGACTCCTGGTTGCCATAACTTTGGCTAGACAAGTAGGGTAGATCACGGCCCTTCAGGTTGAACCCCTTTTTATTCAGTTCTTCCCAGAGAAAGTTGTCTTATGTACTAGCCTTGAATTCCTTCCTACAGCAAAAAGTTACACAACCTGTGTTTTTTCCAAAACCTACTTTGGATGCAGAACATACCCTACACAGTTTGGATGTAAAGAAGGCTTTATTGTATTATTTACATAGAACAAAGGGTATTAGCAAATCCATATCACTCTTGTTGTGTTATTTTGGATGTTGCAAAGGTTTAGCAGCATCCTCTCAGACTTTATCATGCTGGATAGTGACAGTCATTAGATTCTGTTATGGTAAGGCTGGGGTCCCATGTCCTTTGGTGATCAAGGCACACTCAACCAGGGCACATGCTTCGTCAGCAGTGTTCCTGCAAGGGGTTCCTCTTCAACACATCTGTCAGGCTGCCACGTAGTCTTCAGTGGAAATCTTCGTAAAGCACTACTCTGTCAACACGAATGCCAGAAGAGAATCAGCAGTGGAAAAAGCTTTCCTGCATTCCTTGTTTGGCTGATCCACATATACCCTCCTCCATTGGTGAGTAGCTTGTGGGACTGCACAGAAGAATGACAACAAAAACAGGGTTGCACTTACCTCTAACTGTTGTTCATTGAATGTCTTCTGTGCAGGCACACATTTTCTCCCTCCTGCCCCACTGTGAGTGCAAGATTTTGCTTGTACCTTCCCTATTTCAGCCCAGGAGAACTGAGGGAAATAGGGGCACTCTGCCTACCCATCCATTTTGGTTGGAAAGGGGCTTGTGCATGCAAGGTCAAGGCAGAACGCCTGCTTTCAGATTTTTAGAGCTAAAAAGCTCTTTCTGAGGCCGGCCTGCATATGCACAGTCCCAATGTGTGCTTACACAGAAGACGGTTGATGAACAACAGTGACAGGTAAGCGCAGCCCTGTTTTACTCTACATACATAAGTGTTTGCAAACAAAATTCATGACTATAGGCAAACTTTGCTAATCTGCATGGAAGTACTTGCTATGTAGAAAAGCCTCCGCGAAAGTGGAATTTGTTTTTTCCAGTTAAGACATGCTTATTATCTGCTGTTTTTAGCAAATGCCTAATTGATTTTCCACCTAGTGGATTTTTCCTTTCCATTTCATCTTTTAAAAATCAGCTTTAAAGAGATTACATTAAATCTTAATGCCCAATTCTTTTATGCAAAATGTTTCAATCTCTAATTATCTCATTAATTTATACAAAATTTTATAATTGTTACTTTTTATAAAATTCTGCAAGTGTTATGTATCCTGAAGTGGACCATATATAATTCAGAATATTACTGGATCTTGTTCTGTAGTACTTTACACATTAATCATGGGTGCTGTGCTGTGCTGCTGTAGCATAGCGGTTAAGTGGCTGGGCTCTGAGCCAGCACTTTGATGGTTTGACTCCCACTGCTGCTGTGAACTCTGCAAGTGGCCTTGGCTAAACTGCTCCTCTCAGCCCCAGCTGTGTTGCCACTAATTTGTCCAGAAGGGTGGTATTTATAAGCACACCATTGTTGTCATTGTCATCATCTCATTCTTTCCCTTCCAGGGGTTCTATATAGTACCAGGCATCAACCCAGTTCCTTTTCCTGGACAGTTCAATGGACATACTTGCCTACCTCTGTAGAGAAATACTAATTTCTGTATTGGAAGAAGCAGGGCTTTCATGTGGTATAAACGGTGGTATAATTAAGAAGACCTCCCCCCAGTCCAAGTGTATACATTAGGAAGTTATAGTGTATATTGGGCTCCTAATATGTGTAGTCAGATAAAGCTAGATAGGGAAGAAAAAGAACCCATAATTATTCTTCTAGCAACCACCTGTGTAACCAGATGTTGACTCATTATGCAAGAACTAAACATTCCAATGATTTTCTTTTTTCTTGGTGTTTAAAGATTAGACTGTAAAATAAAACTGATAATTTAAACTACCTTCACAATACCACTTGAATTTATGTAAAGAAATATTATAATTTTACTTTACGGTATCCCTTTTCTTTAGTATCATAGCAAACAAAAATGGTTACACAAAGAAGATAACAAGAACAGAATTGATGTACATAGTTTAATAATGTTTAGTGTTTATTGGTTAAGTTAACAAAAGATAAAAAAATATAACTATGTTTGTATATTGCATTTTATAAATAAATTTTTTTCTGAAAAAAAGATTAGAATGTATTTAGACAAGAATGATTCCTGTAGGACACGCTTATTATTTACCTAGTAATTACTAAATTAATTAGTAACATAGTATTTCTTTGCAAAGCACTCCTTGTATCTTCGATCCATTTATTTGGGTTTATATAGTAGATTTTTAATGTTTATTTTAGATTTTCCAGTTTGCTTAGGGCTTTTAGTAGACTTTTTAGATTATTGTGGGTATGCACAAGTATAGAGAAATGTCATACATTTTCAAGGCTGTGAACCATCACATCAGGGATACCACTCTTTATTTGGAAAAGCTGTGTCTTTAAAGGGGAATCCATACATCCCTGTTGGTGCTGTACTGGCCTGCTTTATGTTAGCACACAACAATGTATATGGAAAAGGGAAACCACAAACCAGGAAATAGAGAAGCCATGCCCAGATATTCTGCTTTGCCCCACCTCATCCAGTGAGTCAGGCCTCTTTTGAAAGATATGTACCTAGTTTAGGGGGAAGGGTTTGCATTAACTTATTCTTACGTCATTTACTGTGAGGTAAACTGGATTGTTATTTCATGGGTGATTGCCATCAACCTCGGTGTAATGATAGAGGTAGTTATTCTTAGTACATGTTTGTGTAGCTCTTGTCATTAAAGTTCAGAGGTAAATTTGGTCAACTGCTTTCAGTACAACAGCTGTAGATGGGCAGAATGCACTTAATTTGTAGAAATTTAGAACAATGGAAGAACATTTATGCTGTTTTGAATGTAGACAGTTTCAATCCATAAGATCTAGATTTTTACATGTGGAAAAGGATGTGTATAATAATAACATTTGATTTATATACCACCCTTCAGGGCAATTTAACACCACTCAGAGCAGTTTACAAAGTATATTATTATTATCTTCACAACAATCACCCTGTGAGGTAAGTGAAGCTGAGAGAGCTCTGAGAGAGCTGTGACTGATTCAAGGTCCTCCATTATATATGTTGTTGCATATGTACATGAGGCAGGAAGTCCCAATTGATGATGGACTCACAAAGAATGTACATGCAGTGAAATTAGTACATATTCAAAGAATGTACATGATGGTGTATATGTGAGAGTGCCACTATTTCCTATGGAACTGATCTCTATACATAATAGATCCCAGTGTGAGAATGAATCCATCCCTAGTAATAACATCTCCAGAGCAGAGGAGTATCTTAATTAACTCAAGGGTTGCAGTAGGAAAGGAACCATATGGACTTCTGAAGCAGCCTGTAATTTTAAAACACCAAGTTTCTAGCCCCCCATAGATTCAGAAAAGAATTATAGCAACATTTCTGTATAAAGTTTAAAATAACACAGATTCTAGTTTTTGCTTTTTAGTGATGAGAAGGCACAGAATTTTTCATTCTGAATAATTTCTACTTCTCATCACTCGTATCTTCCCATGGTTTTTCCAAGACAAACATATATCACATTTAGCTATCAGAATGGAGTAAATATATACATTTCGACAACACAAGTTGCAATTGGGTTTTCTGGTTACAGAATGCTGCTTTTATAAAGGGTAGACAGATGAGGAGCTTCTTAATCTGTCATCATTTTTGGACACGAGGGTCAGATCTAGATTAGAGCTGCACAAGGGATAAAAGTGGTTTAAAACCCTCCCCCTGCCAGTACAGTTTCAGCAGTCGAAGCCCCATGCTGCTGTTAACCTTCAAGGGAAAAAGGTGAGCAGTCTGTCTCTTTTTTTCCTTTTATGGCTAATAAGAGTGCATGGGGGTTGGTTTTAATGGGTGAAACCACACTAGAGTTTCTTTCCTGCTTCCCATGCAGCCCCATTTTGAATATGGTCCTCATGGAATTTCTGTGTGCATTTTTTTAAATGTCAGGAGGATCCAATAACAGATCTCTTAGCATCTCATCTACTTCAAACCTTTCCTGATCTTTCTGTCTGATAATACTTACCCAAGAGTTTTTTTCCTGTTAAATGAGCCACATTGCTGCCAGAAGTGAGGCTTCTCCCACTTCCCTTCACTGAACCTGCAGGCACTTGCGTCTGTGCAGAGTTAGAAACTGTGTTGTGGATTATCCAGAATGTTCCAGTTTGCTGTGCATTCAGTTGAGGATGAACCCAGACAATAGGGTTATTCACAGTACTGGCTTGAACAATACTCCAGGCTGATTCACTATTTAAAATGTTGTCCCTAAAAACCAAACGCTGATCCCTGATGAGCTATAAAGCTTCCTATATAGCCGGCAGCAAGATTACTGCATCTCAGCCTAATCAATTCACAGGGCTGTTGTAAGGAAAAAATTAGACAACTACTATGTGGCGCACTAACCTTCTTGGTGAAAGAGTAAAAAACAAATGTCAGGGAGGATCTTTGATAAACACTCACAATGCATGCATAGGCAGCCCTTGGACAGCCATATACTACAGGTGCATTGTCATCAGGAGTCAAGAGAGTTTGCCAAATTTGATGATTTTTTAAAAAAGTAGCTTAAGATGATCTGTTTTGGGGGCTAATGCTCTTCAAAAAAAGACGAAAAATATTTCGTTATTTGAAAAAAATGAGCTGACATCATTTGCTTACAAGAAACTCATATTTGGATTACAAAATTTGGGGGAGGATTTGTCTCTTTAAATAACAAAAAAGGGGGGTGGTATTGTAGCTAAAGGTTGCATTGAAACCAGAACTTGTTATATCTGACAACCATGGCAGATCGATGGGAGCAGAGGTGACATTAAATGGGAGTAAACTTTTGATGGTGGGAATTGATGCACCAAATGAGAAGGGGAGGGTCTACAAATATCTTTGGGAAAAATTGGCTGTTTTGTCCTATGAAAACTGTTGGTTGATGGGTAATTGGAATGGAGTAGTATCTCCACAAATAGATAGGTGCTCTGAAAAAAACATAAAAGATACTCAAGACAAATGACCGAAGGTTTGTTCTGATATGATTGATAATATGGGTTTGGTGGATGTTTGGAGACAAAAAAATGGGGATTCAAGAGAATATACATTTTACTCAGAGACAGGGCTTTTTTTCAGGGGGAACGCGGGGGAACAGAGTTCCGGAACCTCTTGAAAATGGTCACATGGCTGGTAGCCCCGCCCCCTGATCTCCAGACAGAGGGGAGTTTAGATTGACCTCAGCGTGTAGAGCAATCTAAACTCTCCTCTGTCTGGAGATTAGGGGGCGGGGCCACCAGCCATGTGACCATTTTCACTGAGGGCAACCCACTGAGTTCCACCACCTCTTTTCCCAGAAAAAAGGCCCTGATCAGAGAGAGATAAATCTTTGTCACGTATAGATATGGTCTGGGTATCAAAAAATTTGGTGACCAAAATGGTTAAAGTGGAAATATTGCTGAAGTCTTTTTCAGACCATAATCCTATAAGAGTAAGTTATAGAACCAAATCTAATACATTTAGGTGGCAACTAAATGAATCTTTATTACAGAACGAGGCAATTGTTGATGATTGTAAAAAAAAGGCTGAAAGAATTTTTTGAATTAAATTTGAACAAGGGTACAGACTTGAGAATGGTTTGGGATGCAAGCAAAGCATTTATAAGAGGCCACTTTATATGTCATAACTCAGATTTAAAGGGAAAAAGCAGGAAAAATGCAAAGTATTCTGCAGGAATTTTTTTTTTTAAGGGCGGAAGAATTAAGAACTGTGCCAGGGAATGTTAAGGTGCAACAAGAAATAAAATGTTTGCAACAACAGCTATCAATGTTAACAGTAATAGAATTAGAGAAAAAACTGAATTATGCTAAGCAGAGAAATGTCGAATTGCCCTTTTTACTGGGCTTTTAATCTTGCTAATAAAATAAAAATTTCTCTCTAAAAATATGTTTTTAGTCTTTCCTGTAGGTTGATCTCAGCAGCAAGCATTCTCTCATTGGAGCTGAGAGGAAGAAAAGTAGTGTAATTACTGGAGCCTTTTCACTTGCTAGAAGTTCTTTTCTGCATGCTAGGCTGTCCCTTCTCTTTCTCTTCCCTGTCATCCCCTACCTCAGTGCTGGATGAAGCTCCCATTTGAGGCAGGAATAGTCAGATTGTGTGGCCAGTCCAGCTGCAAGCATTTCTCTTTCCACTGGACTTTGTCTATTCAAATTGGGTTGCCAACTGAGGAAATCCAACAAGTAAAGTTTTGGCAGGAAAGCTTTCATGTTGAATCTCTGCCTATATCATGCAGCTGTTGGGTGCAGGTGCGACATGTAAAATTCATATCCTATCCACAGATTATCCCAGGGTAGCAATTCCCTATCTCCCAGGTTGAAATCTTGATGTAGCAGGGCTTATTCACCTAGACCAATGGATTTTCAATATCTTGAAAATACTTTATGAAAAAGACCCCAAACAAACTATAATCACTACATCTTTAAACCAGGAGTACAGTATAGGCTAGAAAATGTGTCATGTTACGGATTTTTTGATTGTAACTTTTTCCAGTTCAACTGTTCTTCCTCGTCCTTAATATTGAGTACTAGAGGGTCTTGCTTTTGACATTCATACAGTCAGGCCCATTTCTCACATATTTATTTTGGATTCCAGGAGAACTGCTGAGGGTTCTGTTGCCAGTGTCTAGCTGGCCGTACCATGATTACTTTTGGAGGAATTGCTGCCAAACTGGAAAGGAATCGTTTGCGGGCAGAAGGAGTGGGCGATCACCACAATGCTGTTAAATACCTCAGTCAGGATTATGATTCTCTGAAGCAGGAATGTTTGGAAAGTGGCACTTTATTTGAAGACCCCCAGTTTCCTGCCATTCCTTCCGTTCTTGGCTTCAAGGAACTTGGACCCAGTTCTGGCAAAACCCGTGGCGTGCGCTGGATGCGCCCATCGGTGAGTGCCTGGCTCTGTACTTGTTGGGGGCCCTTAGAGGACTATTTTGGTTAGTTATTATTTCTTGTAATAGCTCATATTAGCAGCTTTCACTAAATGTCTTGTTAGCAGATGTTAACATATTTTGCTTTACCCAGGGGTATATTAATTACTCCAACAGCCTCTCTCCATCTTCTAATTAATCTCCTTCCTACCGAAGTCTCTCTTTGACTTCTGCAGTAAATTTCAGTGGATTGTTGAATCTAGCCAAGTTCCAGATGTATCTGAGCTTATGAAAGGAAGCCTTGCCTTCAGCACAGGAGAAAGATGCCAGCCACTTTCTTTACTTAAGCATTCGTTATCATAGAATTCTCTAGAACGCCTAGCAATATCCTATATTACTAAACCAAGTTCAGTACTTTGGAGTAATTATTTTGAAGTCAGTCATATATAATAGCTATGACTTGGAGATGCGTGTATGGAGCAACACTTAATGTTAATCTTGATGTGGTTTGCCCATTGATTGGAGACAGTGGGCTCTAAAAGATACAAACATGTGAGGTCTATATCCCTAGTTCAGAGCTCCACTGTGAATTTGCTGATTGGACTTAGCCATATGCCACTGCCTCCCATTCTCTCTGTGTGAGAAGGAGCTAAAACTGCTGAGCTACAAGACTGTATACTTGGGAGGTTATGGACAGTGACTTTTGAGGGGAGCTTGATGGCTTGGATCACTGCTTGCCTTTGAGCTTGTTCCCATGTCAACTTGTCTGCTCAACTTGCACATTTATTTAAAAAAAATTAACATTGGAAGTCCCTTAACTTTCTAGGGCTTCGCTGAATTTTGTATCACTCAGTGAATGGAACACATGCAACGATAACTGTACAGCTGTTACATGACTTGCTGCCAAACTTATTTAAGTGAATGGTCATATCTTGCTACAGTTGTGACTGTAGATCAGATCCTGCTGAGTCACAGATGTGGCATGTTGGCTTCTCCTGAGCTGCCTCTTTTCTGGCTCAGCCTTCAACTGTACTCATCCTTGTACTAAATACTTCATGTATCCTTGCTTTGGGCCAGGTCTTTCCCATTGGTCTTTGTCATGCATTCAGTTGTAGCGGGGGGGGGGGGGAGCGCCAAATCCTTTTCTCCCAGAAGTTGAGTTGATATGCTAAAAATACATTTAAAAGCTTCTCTGTTGCTTTATAGTTTCTGTCTTCTGCATCTGATGAAGAGAACTGTGGTTCTCAAAAGGTTATGCTACAATAAAATTGGTTAGTCTTAAAGGTGCTACTGGACTCTTTGCTATTTTGTGACTACAGACTAACTCTGTAGGCCTCAAATTGCATTGAATTTAGTGTGCAAACTGAGAACTGCTTCTTGTAGTATACCTCCCTTGTCTGTGTTCTTCTTAAGATTTGAGGTCACAGCTTCAGTGTGCTCTTAGATACATCTTTGCCCCAGGATGTACAAAAGGTTGGTAGTGGCTAGAAGCTGTTTTTATTGGCTTGGACTGCATCCTTTTCTAGAGAAGAATTACCTAGAATAATTCATACCTTGATTACATCAAAGCTTTGGAAGTATAGAAGCTGATCTGTATCATTTAGGTTGGTCTTAAGGAAGGATATTACCTGGATTTTGTTTTGGGATTTTTCTTTGCAAGAGCATGGCTGGAAACAGTAACTAGTTCAGAACACAGCAGCCAGTTCGTTAACTTGCACTAGTCATGTGGATTTATTATGTTGATCATTGGCTGCTAATTTGTTTCCAGCCCAATTTTAAGTATTGGTTTTAACAGTTAAAGCCCTAAATAGACTGAACCCAGGATACTTTAAGGATACTTCCCATTTGAATCTATATACTCACTGAGAACTTCCTCATTTGTCCTTTTCCAGGGCCCACATCATCTGAAGTTCAGTGGGTAACCACAAAAGAGAGGATTTTCTAAATCGTGTTGGCAAAACTATGAAACTTCCTTCACAGGGAGATCTGTTTTGGCCCTTGCTTAATTAATGTTTGCCACCAAATCAAAGCTGAGCTTTTTTGAAGAGAACTCTTGGGGGCCCTCGGTTAGTTTTAGTATCTATCAGCATTTCTTCTTGCTTTTTGTCTGTTCAGCTTTATTATTTACACCAGATTTCTGCGGACATTTATAGATTCTGTAATTTTATCATTGTGGCTTTTTACTGCTGTTATTAGGGACCTTGTGGATGGCTTCTAAGAAAAGGCAGAGAGAAAAAATAACTTAATAAACAAATATCTCTGAGTACAAACTAGAGAATACTCTATTACATCCCTGAGCCAATTATGGCTTTTCAAGGAGTTCTTGGATATGTTTTGTATGAGGCTCACTATGTGGCTTGTAGCAGGTGCTGATCTGGAGTACAGTGCCCCCTATTCTGTTTGGCACTGAAGCACCAAAAACAAAGTGCAGGCATTGCTCTAATATATACGTGCTCTGTCAGGTTACTTATGTCATGAGTTTTCACAAGGTCTCTGTTTTCAAATGTCTTACATTTTGAGAGCCTCTGTGAGTAGGTAAGTGGTATATGAATCAAATCTGTTTCTTAGACCTTTTCTTAGACCTGTTCAGCCCTTTCGCATTTGGCAATGTGAAGAGAGGTCCTAAATACATGAAGTACATATTGTGTCCAGTTCTCCCATAGACAATAAGATATAAGCAAAGAAAATTGCAACAAACCACAGTTGTGGTTTTTTAAAAAAGTAGCAGCAGCAGAAGAAGAAAGCCCTCCAAAATAGTTAAGTGATTCCCTCAACCAAGGGAAGATAATGATCTCTGAAGAGAACTCAAGACACAGAGAGAAATAGAAGAGAAATACAATAAGCCGCAGTCACCTGCGTTTGAGCAAGGAAAAAATGGATTGGTGACAAATTATGTTGTGTCCATGCTATGTTTAATGTTCAAGCAACCAGGGTGTTTTTGTACTGCTATTACACTTGTGTGAAGACGCTGTGCATCAGTGGTTTATTTCATCTTTTATCCTCTTGCAGGAAATTGTAGATGACCCTCAATTTATTGTTGGAGGTGCCACAAGGACAGATATCTGCCAAGGAGCATTAGGTTAGTGCATATCTTGTGCATAAACTTGTGCATATCTTACTATACTGCAAATTAAAAGCGGCTTCTAAGAGCAAGATTTCCAATGACTAGGCAACTAGAAGCAGCGTAAGGGTAAGGAGATGGTGGTTATAGGAACATAAAAAGAGCCCTGTGGGTCCATCTAGTTCAGCAACCTATTTCGCAGAGCAGCCAACCAGTTATCGTGGAAGGCCAACAAACAGGAGAGAGATCACAGTCCCCTCCTAGTGCCCTGCAATGGTATTCAGAGGCTTGCCTCCTCTGATTATGAAGGTTCCATTTGGTCACCACGACTAGTAGCCGCTATCTTCTATGAATCTCTCTAACTCTGCTTTAAAGCCATCCACTCACAGTGAATCCCACAGTTTAATTATTCATTGCATAAAGTATTTCCTTTTGTCTGTCCTGAATCTGTTCATGAACTTCATTGGGTGCCCTCTAGTGCTAAAATTATGGTAGAAGGATATGCAGGTTATATGGGGTGAGGAGTATATAGTACTTGCCATGCTCAGGGAAACAAGGCAAAGGACGCTATTGACTTCTTCTTCAGTTACTAGAACCTTTGCCAAATCTCCTCTGGCTCCTGAGTTTCATCACTCTTCTCATGGGTTCTTGTGCTTTTCTCTGCAACTGCAAGGGCATAAAAGCTCACATGGGTGCATGTTGTTTGTTTAACTGTAAACCTCTAATTCTGCACTGCTGGGGAAATCTTTTTCCACATCTTCCTTTAGCAGTCTTTTTATTCCATGGTCATCCAAAGGCCCAACTGCTTCTTTGACTAGTTTCCTGCTCTGGATGCATTTAAAGAACTGTTTGTTTGTCTCGATGCTTTTAGCAGTCTGCTCCTCAAATTCTTCTTTTTGCATGCCTAATTACTTACTGTTCTTTTTCCATACCCTGTAATCACTTCATTGAGGCAGACTAACACTTTTTAAAATAAGCCTTTTTGCTTTTTATGGTTTCTTTGCCTTTCCTAACCTGGGGAATGCAGTTTACCTGGGTTTCAGTTAGTGTGGTTTAAAATAGTTTCCAAGGATCCTCCTAAGGATTTGACTCTCTTATGTTTCACTTCAAGGTTCCTTTTAACTGTTCTCCTCATTTTTCTGAAGTTTAGACTTTAGGGATAATATTCCATTAGCAAGAATTCTGAGCGTAATAGCGTTGTGGTCACTGTTTCCAGTATCTACATCTCTCTTGAGCCCTGCACAGAACCAAGTTCAATATGACTGTCCCTCTGGCTCTGTGACCAACTGTTCTAGTACATAGTCATTTATGATGTCTTAAGAGTCTCATTCATCTATCTATCTATCTATCTATCTATCTATCTATCTATCTATCTATCTATCTATCTATCTATCTATCTATCTATCTATCTATCTATCTATCTATCTATCTATCTATCTATCTATCTATCTATTTATAGTCCACCTTTCTCACTGAGACTCAAGGCAGATTACACAGTGTAAGATTAGTACAGTCAATACCAGGAACATTTCCATAAACAATGCCATAGGGTAAATAGATACAGGTTCACAAAACGTAGCATTAGTAGGAATCCACTACAACATAGTAGTGAGGTCTATGGTTCCTAACTCATTAGCAGATCATGTGCAATCCCCTCCCTACAATTCAGCCCTCCTATCTGAGTAAAAAGCCTTTTTGAATAATTCAACTCTAGTGTATGTTTACTAAGTCAATGTGAGAGTAACTGAAGTCTCCCATTATCACAACATTAGCTGCCTTTGTCACCTCCTTGATTTCCTTCTGCATCTCAAGATCAGGTTCAAGATTTTGATCAGGTGAATGATAATCCCCGCTTTTAAGTAACCCTTAGGGCCTAGTATTTCCACCCACATCACTCCCCTAGGGAAGTTCATTCCCTTAATGTTTTCTAACTTATTTTATTCTGTGGCCTCCCCCCATCACATCCCTCCCTGTGCTGCCTGTAGAGCTTATACCCAGGGATGACTATATCCTATTGAGCTTCCCTTTCCACCATGTTTCTGAGACACCTGCTATACCTAAATTTTCATTCAGCACCAAGCGCTCCAACTCCCCCACCTTGCCTCAGAGGCTTAGCTCAGATTGGCATACAGACACCTGAAACCTGTCTCCCTCTCCAACAACCCTCTGCTTCCCCAGTCCCTTAGTCTCTGCACATGGCCCTCCTTTGCCATTCTACTCTCACTCCCATATTCTTTCAAGTTCCTACCAATATCACACTATAGTCCCTTTCGACGGCCTTGTCCTAAACTGGAGGTTCCTTGCCTCTGTTGGCTTTTGCCCCAGGATTCGTTTAAAAGCTACTGTGCCATCCTGTCCAACACAGTGCTTGCCAGAACCTTTTCTGTTGTATCTGTGACATTCAGAAATTCCAGAAAATTCTCCTTGATGTCCACTGATTTGTTGTTAACAAAAAGTAGAAGCATGTGTGAATTAAATGGGCAAATTGTCCCGTGATGTGAGCATCCATGCCCATAAAGTAATAAAGTTCCCATTTTCCCCTTTACTGAGAGTGAAGTTTGCACTGCAGGGGGGAAAAACACAGTTACATACAGCAGGGGTGTCCTTGGCCTCTGCCCCATCCTGCCTGCTGCTGACATAACACTACTCCCTGGTCAGAAACTGTAGAAGAGAGTAAGAGTTTTTTCCCTGTGTCCAGTGAATTCATCATCTTCCCATGGAAGATTTTCTCCCCTGCTCCCCGCCCCAGGGTCATTCAGATCTTTCTGCCCCATGAGGAAGAAAATACAGTCTAGCAGTTTAGTTGTTTCTCTCTCTCTCCCTGGATGTCACCTTCCATCAGGATATGGTGTAGTAAACAATTGCATACTTAGAATCATTAGCATAACTAAGAAATTGAGTGCTCTGTGCTTAGAGCTTAATGGCACCTTCTTCACCCAACCTCCTCTTTTTTGCCAGCTATGAGTTGTAGGTAGGTTCCTGCTCATGAACAGAGTGCAGTCACAATCATTGAAATATTGAGGTGAATTCTAGGGTGGAGGGAATTTCTCCACAGAAGCCTAGCATGGAAATGGAGATATTAAAACCCAGATCTAATGGAAAATTATTTCTGTATTCCTCAGGTGACTGCTGGTTGTTGGCTGCTATTGGCTCCTTGACACTCAATGAGGAACTCCTACACCGTGTTGTACCTCATGGACAGAGCTTTCAGGAGGACTATGCTGGCATCTTCCACTTCCAGGTAAGGCCAAGGGGGAGGTGGTCCATCATTCACATGGGAGGTTCTTCACAATGATTTGAAATCAACCTCTTTTTTCTTGACAGGTGGGATGCTGAACTATGCCAAGTCTAAAATCAAACAAAGGGCTCAAGGGTGTATTCAAATGTAGCTCAGCCATACCTCATTATTTCTCCATTGCTTTTCACCAGATCTGGCAATTTGGTGAATGGGTGGATGTCGTAGTAGATGATCGGCTACCAACCAAGGATGGAGAGCTGGTTTTTGTGCACTCTGCAGAATGCCAAGAGTTCTGGAGTGCTCTGCTGGAAAAGGCCTATGCCAAGTGAGTTCTGCCTTGGTAGAGATTATGCAGAGGTGCTCCCCAATCCTTCACATACTTTCTCTAGCAAGCAGGCCCTGTTCTGGTTTTATTTCTGCTCTCCATTCACTCTCACCCCCCCCCCCCCATATGGATCTTCTAACTATCCTACTAATTTTCACATTTGTCTTATGCACAGGTTGAATGGCTCTTATGAGGCCCTATCAGGGGGCAGCACCACTGAGGGCTTTGAAGACTTCACAGGTGGTGTGGCAGAAATGTACGACCTCAAGCGCCCCCCTAACAACCTCTCCAAGGTCATTTGCAAGGCTCTTGACAGGGGATCCTTGCTTGGCTGCTCCATTGATGTAAGGAACCCCAAAAGAGGGGTAGTGTTTGAAATAACTTCATATTCAGAATAGCTTCCCTTTTTGGCTCTCATTTTGCTGGCCTATTATGAGGCAAGGTGTCAGCATAGCTGAGGTTCAATCGGTGGAGGATGACCAGGGCATAGCAGCAGAAAGGGTTCAAGGATGAACAAAATGTGAGTCAAAAAGCATTGTGCCATTGCATTCTATTTCCCATGTTAAACAACATTTTGTTTTGGGCTGTAGTGGAAATGCATACCACAAACTATTCTGATTCAAGAAAACACAAGGGTGTGTCCATTTCACTTCTCAAGCAGAGCCTACAGAAAAAAGGGAAATGATTTTGTTCTGTGCAAAAAATCAGGTGCCATTTTGATAGATTGTATTAGGAGGTTTTTCAAAACGTATTTCAGGCTCTCATTCAGTTACTGGGTGTCTAGCCATTTTTTGTCAATTTCCCTGTGGGCACTTTTAAAATGTAAGTGGAGAAATGGCTTTCAAATGCATATTGCTGTAAACAAGAGGGGAGCTTTATGGTTTCAAATTACTATTGAAAAGTACTGCAGACACAGTGCCCCAAATACTGTTTCTTTTCCTCATACGCCTTTTAATCTCCTTAGAGGCATGCTGCAAACTGGAAGTCATTGAGAGCTGGCTGTCATCAGAGCTTCCCTCCAAGCTTCCCTCTTGGGTCTCCAGATGATAGCAAGCTGGGAAGCAAAGTTTTCAGTCCTTTCCTAATTTAGAGGCGGACCATTTGTTTTGTTTGTGTAGTCCTTATGAAAGTAGTGATATACACAGCCATGTTTACATCTGAACATTAGAAAATACTGGAAATAGTCTTTCTAGTCAGGCAGCTCAGGTTCAATAAGTTGGCCAAGCTGTGGGCTGCTTCTAGTTTGTTGTTCTTGGCAGCCATTTATATCCTTCCCCTGCACTGCCTTTTCCTTCTCTGAGAGCCCAGAAGTATGCAATAGGTGGCTGATTATGATGAAAGGAAGCATGGAGGCCTATTAACCAATGCTGTGTGTGTTCTCTCCTCAGATCACTAGTGCATTTGACATGGAAGCAGTTACTTTCAAGAAGCTAGTCAAGGGTCATGCTTATTCTGTCACAGGATTTAGGGATGTAAGTTTCTCTTGATGGAATGAGACGACATGGAGGTTGCTTTTTGAAATCTGCAGGTTGTCTAACTGTTGGTCTTTAATAGGTGGAGCATCGTGGTCGCCAGGAACAGCTAATTCGCATAAGGAATCCCTGGGGGCAGGTGGAGTGGACTGGAGCTTGGAGTGACAGGTTAGTTGGCTGTGGTATTATAGCGTTATTAGAGTGGGCCAAGCTACTACAGCTGAGAGGGATTCCATCTGGTAAGGACCTTGGGTAGCACTTAGGAGTGGTTTACATGCGTGTTTGTCACTTGATAAAGCATGTTTGCATGTGCAAATGAGTCTTCACAGGTTGAATTCATACACAAGTTCTGACGCATTATTTTTCAGGGGAATTAGTTCACAAAGTCAGCAATGAATCATTAAGTGATATACATATCTGTGTGAACTGGCATATTGCTGGTCTTTAGATGTGATTGTTGCAGAACAAAATCTGAAAAGGGAAATGGGGGGGATTGAAGTGTAACTCAGTACTGCATCGTCTTGCCTCACTGCTGTTGTGCTTCCATCTTAGCTCTTCTGAGTGGAATGAAGTGGACCCTGATCAGAGAGAGGACCTGCAGCTAAAAATGGAGGATGGTGAATTTTGGTGAGTGTATGAGTGGTGAGTTCTAAGACACATGACATCACTCATTTTCAGTGCACATGCTCACATCCTGACAGTGAACCGCTGGTTGATAACACTGTTCTGAGGCAGACTGGGAAGCTAAAATGGCCATAGAAAAGTTCCTCCTCCTCCCCCCCGCCCCCCCACAATGGAGGGAGGGAAGGAGGAAGAGCAAGCTGAAAATGAAAGGCTATGGTTCGTGCTTACTAGCCTTGGTGTGGTGGTGACTCATGCTCTGCTCACATGGGATTGCATCAGGAGTCCCGCCTCATTTGGGGCTGGGGTGGCTGGCCCAGCCCATCAGTCCACTGGGACTTTTCCAAGTGGCCTTCATGGTGACTTCACCCTGACTCTGCAGGAGTATATTCAGAAGTACTTAATGCCAGTTAGTTGTCTCTTCAAATCCCCTTGCCCCTTTTGAGTTCCTATCTCAAGGGTGGTTAGAGAATAGCAAAAGTGAGTGTTTTCTCTTGACTTGAAAGGTCTCTGAGCAGTTGTACAGTGACATTCTCTTCAGCCTCACTGCTTCTTCTGTTCCCTGCAGGATGTCCTTCCGAGACTTTATGCGTGAGTTCTCTAGGCTGGAGATCTGTAACCTCTCCCCGGATGCTCTGACTAAGGATGACTTGAGCAAGTGGCACACCACTCTGTTTGAGGGCAGCTGGCGCCGTGGCAGTACTGCTGGGGGTTGCAGGAACCATGCAGGTAATTCCAGTCTTCTCTGCCACCTCTGATCTCTCCTCTCTTTTGGTGGTAGAGTGCTAGCAAACAGCCCAATCTTATGTTTGCCTTTCTGTGTGTATGTAGTATGAAACTGTATCTGGAGCCTGCCTTGGATTCATTCTATAGACCTTGGCAGTTATAGAAACCAAGCACCAGCTTGTGTGGCCTGAGGTTGAGAAGCACCATACATTACCTTAATCTGTCTTTCTCCCTGCAGCCACATTCTGGGTTAATCCACAGTTCAAGATCAAGCTCTTGGAAGAAGATGATGACCCAGATGATGATGAAGTAGCTTGCAGCTTCTTAGTGGCGCTGATGCAGAAACACCGGCGAAAAGAGCGCCGAGTTGGAGGAGATATGCACACTATTGGCTTTGCAGTCTATGAGGTAATCCCACAAGCTATCTTAGTGGTCTTCTGAGCAAAGCGGTTTAGCAGGAATTAATTCCTAATATTGGCTTTCTTTTTTCTCCTCTTTCTTTGCAGGTTCCTGAGGAGGTATGTCTTGAGTCACCCAAAATTATTGCTGACTTGTATATGAAGATGGAAATCTCAGATTTGGCTTAAAGGGGTTGAGTCAAAATATGTTTCCCTTCCCTAATTATTCTGGAAGAAGTCTTGAAATAGTACTTCCTTTTTTCTTGGATGTGAAATAGAGTTCCTCTGTGAGTGCTTGAAGTTCTTGTGTGCAAAACTAATCACGGAAAAGTCCAAATTCTTCATCAGAGACGCCTGCTCTGTTTGAGTTGAATTAATTGTGCAAAATGTACACATTTATTTTTCATAATTCTGTTTCCAAGGTTCATATTTAAGCTAATTTGGTGAGGGTTTTTTTTTTGTAAGATGCCTACCTGCAACTGTCGTAGTTAAAGAAAAAATTTTGAATCCAAAGATCTGCCCTTCTTGTTTGAGTTTTATTTCTCTGTTCTCTATGTACATGTTTTTGTATGCTGTAGGCCTCAGTGCTGGGGGTTCTACCTACCTGTATAGTTGTACACTTTAGGCTGCTTCTCTCTCAGTTCCAGGGTTGCCAGAGTGTTCACTTGAAGAAGGATTTCTTCCTAAGGAACCAGTCTCGGGCACGCTCAGAGACCTTTATCAACCTACGGGAGGTGAGCAACCACATCCGCCTGCCCCCTGGCGAGTACATCATAGTGCCTTCTACATTTGAACCTAACAAAGAAGCAGACTTCGTCCTGCGGGTCTTCACTGAGAAGCAGTCAGACACAGAGTAAGTCTATGCACTGTACCGCTATAAGAAAGGTGTCTGTGCTAGGAGATGGGGAAAAATCGTTCAGGCTTTTGATGTTGGAGGCTCAAAAGCTCGTAAGTAGTTGAGAAATGTGCAGTGGTTCCCATAGTAACCTTTCATGTTTTGCTTGTATGTTAGCAAGTTTCTGTATATAACATCTGAGGACATCTCTGCCAAAGCCTTTTTTCTACAAGTTTTTCTTTGCTGGAGTTTTCCTTACAGTGTGTTTTGCTTCTTTAGGGAGTTGGATGAGGAGATTTCAGCAGATTTGCCAGATGAGGTAAGAGCCCCAAGCAAAACCCAGGAGGGGTGAAGGGTTGCACTTCCCTGCTGTGCTACATTTTTGATAACTTGTGTGCACAGATATTTGAAAGGAACCTGTGTCTGGGCTATCCTTGCCCTTAAAAGTATGCCATTAGGACATGGAAGTGACCATAACTGAATACATGCTGTACGTGCAGAAAAATGCAAGTTCAATCCAGGGCATTTCCACTTAAAAGGATCTAAAGTAGCAAGTGCTGGGAAAGATCATTCTCTGCTTGGCACTTGGAGAAATGTTGCCAGTCAGTACGATCCTAGATGGATTAGTGGTCTTTTTTAAAAAAAAAAATTTAAAGAATTTTTATTGGATGGGTTTATAAACATACACATAAAAATCATTATCATTTTTCACCCCATTACATTTTCCCCATCCTTCCCCCCCCTTTTCTAGTGACTCCCAGCAGTTTTCCATACCCAACTTAATCTAAAAAGTATATCCTATAAATTCTTAAAATCTAAAATAATAATATAATAATGTAATATATATCTATATTATACCTATCAAATCTCTTTAATTATCTTAACAATCTACCCTAACTATATTGCTTATCTTAATTAAAAATATAAAAATTATATAGGTAATAATAGGTACATATACTAACTAAAAAAGAAACTACATATATATATGTAACATACTTTTCTTCACATACCAATTAACTATATTATCTATATTTCACATATACTCCCTATAACCTTATTACTCATAATTATACTCCCCTGTAAATATACTATACTAGTCCAATAAAATACAGTAAAATATACCCCTTTTTAACCTCAAGTAAGTTTCTATCTCCCCTACTTCTCCAAAGACCACAATTTCCCCTTCATGTCCCACTTTTTCTCCTCATATTTCTTAAATTTTTCCCAGCTTAATATATAGTCCAATTCTTCTTGTTCTTTCAATTTCCTTGTTAATTTGTCCATTTCTGCCATATTCAAGACTTTCAAAATCCAGTCTTCCATAGATGGTATCTCCTGAGTCTTCCACATCTGTGCATAACGCATTCTGGCCGCCGTAATCATATAGAACACCATAACTCTGTCCATTTTATCAAAATCTTCTAAGTTCATACATAATAACAGCAATTCCGGGGTTTTATTTATATTTCTTTGTAAAATACCTGACATAACATTTTGTATACATTTTCACGCACAGTGGTACATGCTGAAATCTTAATTACATTTTTCCATACCTTTTCCCAAGCTTCCATTGAAATTTCCTTATTACAGTTTAGTGGTCTTATAGTGGTCCGTTTCCTGGTTCCCTGGGCCGCAAATTTACCTCCTTTCCTACTAATTCAAAGTAACACTGATTAGATAAGCCTTAACTGGCTTAGATAAGCCTTACTGATTAAAATGGAGTGGGATGAAAGATGAAGCTGTGGACAGACTTGGGGGTAGGAGGAGGCCAGCTGCTGGATAAAAGAAAGAACAAACAAGTAATTCAGGCGTTATTCATGATAAGAGGGACATGAACTGCTCTTGGTCCAAGTTTTTGGAATGCATTGTTAGAAGCTTCTAGAGTCTGAAACGCATAGTTTAAGCGGCTCCTTCTGGTGCGTCTCTTCAGGAGGAAATCTCTGAAGATGATGTAGATGAAAACTTCCGGAACATGTTCCAGCAGCTTGCAGGAGAGGTAGGTACTGTGACTCCCCATTTCGGGGAATGTGGTGGTGGCAGTTTTGTATGAGTTGGTAAAAGAGCAACTGATTAACTTTGATAATGTGCCTGGAGGACTCTGAATGACCTTCTTAAGAAGGCAGTGAGATCCTGGACGTTTCCCTGCAACCAGAAGTTACTGTTCACTGAAAGCTGCATTATATGAGACAGAGTTTGGATTTCTGTGTCATAAATATTCAGAAGCTGCTTTCCTTATTTATCCTGTCTCCCATTTAGTACATGGACTGGTGGTTTCTGCTTTGAACAAATAAGTGATTAACGTTCTCCTCTCCCTTCCTCCAGGACATGGAAATCAGTGTGTTTGAGCTCCGGACCATCCTGAACAGAGTTGTTGTCAGGCGTAAGAGCTTTTTCTTACTCCTTTCACCCTGCAGTATGGGGTTGGAGAGCAGCTTTTGCATTTTTCTCCCCACCTGCCCCATCCAAGTGCTGGCTTGAATATGGTTTTCAAAATAACTGCCTTTCTTTCCTCTCCTTCTCAGACAAGGACCTGAAGACAGACGGGTTCAGCATGGATTCCTGCCGCAACATGGTCAACCTGATGGATGTATCCTCTTCCAGTGGAAGGGTGGCAAAGAAATGTGAAGGATTTCCTATTAAGAACGGGAGGATCATAGATAGGCTAAAAGGATAGAATGTCTAACAGAGTGCTGCAAATAGTCATTCCCCAGCCTGAATGCACTGTGGCTTATGATGAATGAACTTTCTGAGGTCGGTTGCACAGTATCCTCCTCCTCCTTGGTCTTAAGTGTTTGTTTTTGGCTGTTGTATAGACTGTAGGACAAGTTGCATGCTCAAAGCATGTAACTGAAACTTGTTGAAACACTCGCCCTGTTGTCAAAGAACTATGTACACTTTCTGTAGCATTACAATAATGCTGATTGCAGAAGTTTTTGACAATGCTGGGCACAGCAAGATAGTGCCAGTAAGACCTCCACAGGTTACAGGCAGAGCACTTTAGAACAAGAGAATGAGAGCAAGAGGGGACAGGAGAGCCAATAACCCAAGTATGTTGCCTATTCCTGATCTATATTTTCTATTTCCAGAGAATCAGTAGTGCTGTATGAGAGGTGTAGACTTATCCTTTAGTAGCAATAAGCTATGTGCCGTAAATAGAATCAAACCCCAAGTTGAATGCCAAGTGTTAATTGTACTGGCATCAGAAAGTGACCTGAACAGTACTGTGCCAAGTGGTCTTGTGAACAAAGCCTGAAGGATACATAATAAGATTGTGCAATTTGGTATATCCAGTTCCAAAATATGCCAGAAAAATCTTATTGGTATAGTTTGAGTATATTCAGGAATGCCAAGCAATATCAGAATTCTTGGATATACCAGTATTGCTGGTCCCATTTAATCCCGAAATGTTCAGAAATAACAATAACTTCCCCCTCCTTGCTTTGCAGCTTTCCTAGACAAAAAAGGGGAGGGGGGGGGGAAACTCCTAAAGGCAAATGGAATCACATGTTAGGGAGAGTTGAACTCTATCCAGTCACAACTGTTCTCTCATGGTCTATGAGGAAATCATCATGATTGGACAGACAATTGAGCTCTCCCTAACAAGCAATTCAATTTGCCTTTGAGTCACATCCTTCCCCCCTCTCAACATCTGACTCTGCCTTGTCCAGGGGGGATGGGTGTAGACCTGGCAAATCAGAGTGCTTTCTGGGTTCCAGTTTGTGGGCTTTGAGAGAGAGAGAGAGAGAGAGAGAGATCCAGCTTCTTAAACTTATTTTTAAAAAATTCTGTCCTTGACTCTTCTGCTCTTCAGAAAGATGGCAGTGCTCGCCTGGGCATTGTGGAGTTTCAGATTTTGTGGAACAAGATCAGAGCTTGGCTGGTAAGAAGGGAATTCTTGGCTTACAAAATTCTTTGAGAAGAAGAAAATTGGGATTGGTCAAGTACTGTGGAGAAAGGTCATGGCTCCTCACAATCTCCCCTCTCTGTCAATGCAGAACATCTTTCGGCAGCATGACATAGACAAGTCAGGCACCATGAGTGCTTATGAGATGCGTCTGGCTCTGGAATCAGCTGGTAAGCCTGGAAGATAAAGCAACACTGGTGGTGGGATGTTGAAGCCGTTATTGATTAAATGACTGGAACATTAGCTGTCAGGTATTCTGAATTAACAGCTGTCTTGTACAGTCATCAGGGCAGCTGGCTATGCTCAGGATGAAGTCCCATTCTCAGAAACTGAAGGCAGAGCCTGTTGATCATGTCCTCTGAGTGGAAGGTAGTTCTGCCTCTCCGACGGGCTTTGTGAAAGTGAGGATTGCCTTTAATACCTGGTATCAATTCCCCTTGCATGGGGCATTCTTGGGACCTGTAGTCATATTGTTGGCAGAAAATGTATTAAGAGTCTTGAGACAATAAATCTTCTTTGAATCCAAATGGGACAGTCTGCAACCTGTATGGCAAAGAGTCTAGTGGGATTGGGTTGTTAAAAACCTGGATGCCACCCTCCTGGGGAATATCATCAACCGATACAGTCAGTTCATGTACATATAGTATATATTCAGATCAGTGCATAGAAAAGTACAACAGTGCATAAAGTGCAACAATAATCATAAATAGTACAATAAGTAATCCAATAAATAGTCTCCAATAAATACAATCTTCAGTCTGTTAGGTGGAGCTGCTGGTGCAAGCTCCGCCCAACAGACTGCAGGACCGACCACCATGTAATGGAGTATGAGACATCCATGTATCTATGAACTGTCTTTGTTTGCCACAAGTTGAGCTGCCCTTGAGAAAGCATGGCAAAACAAAACTTCCGGTTTGGGATCCATGAAGGTCTAACGCAGCTCTAATCGTGGAGCTGACCGGGCTGCCATTTAAGCGGCCGGCGGGGCAAAATCAAGCCCACGGCCGACTGTTCTCAGGCGGAGAACAGGCATAGAATGCTCAAGCACCTCAGGGCGCGTCGATCTCGGCCGAGGGGGGGTCCTACGCAACGGATCCTCTCCCGACCCTTGAGGTCCCACCCTAAGACAGGTCGGCTATAATCTCTGCGGCAGTCCTGGTGCCAATGCGGTTGGCATAAGACCTACATGCCCAAGCTTCAACAGGGGAAGGAAGAGTGGATGGGAATCTAAGATTGAAACAGCAATTACAACCCAAGGAAAGTGAATGAGAAGGTAAAGATCACTATCTCTTGAAACGGGACAGATTACTTAAAGTAAAGAAGAATTAAAGCAGACTTTTAAACTGCAACAGACTAAGTATAAGGAGGGGAGGACCCGGCAAGAATTATATTAGAAAAAGGACTAAGTTAAACGAAGTTATTAAAGAAATTGGACTATTGTTTTGAATACCTGTGGCTATAAGGAGATATCAGGCTGTGAGAAAGTTTCACCATCGCGAGAACTGCTGTGGGAAGTCGGGAAACAGGAAGTACGTAACAACAATAGAGTTGGTTGTTGGGGGTTTTCCGGGCTGTATTGCCGTGGTCTTGGCATTGTAGTTCCTGACGTTTCGCCAGCAGCTGTGGCTGGCATCTTCAGAGGTGTAGCACCAAAAGACAGAGATCTCTCAGTGTCACAGTGTGGAAAAGATGTAGGTCATTTGTATCTACTCAGGAGGGGTGGGGTTGAGCTGAGTCATTCTGTAAGAGTTTCCCAGGGTGTGGAATGCTAATGGCGGGAGGCTTCATTGTATCCTGAGGAGGTTCTTTTGCATATGGATTGGTGCTTGATGTGCTAATCTTCTCTGCAGGGCTATTGTCGGGTGTGGAGTGTTTTGTTGGCCTGGTGTTTTTCAGAACTGGAGCCCATGCTCTGTTCATTCTTAAGGTTTCTTCTTTCCTGTTGAAGTTTTGCTTATGCTTGTGAATTTCAATGGCTTCCCTGTGCAGTCTGACAAAGTAGTTGGAAGTGTTGTCCAGTATTTTGGTGTCCTGGAATAAGATACTGTGCCCTGTTTGAGTTAGGCTATGTTCAGCCACTGCTGATTTTTCAGGCTGTCCAAGTCTGCAGTGTCTTTCATGTTCTTTTATTCTTGTCTGGATGCTACGCTTTGTGGTCCCGATGTAAACTTGTCCACAGCTGCAGGGTATACGGTATACTCCTGCAGAGGTGAGGGGGTCTCTGCTGTCTTTTGCTGATCGTAGCATCTGTTGTATTTTTCGGGTGGGTCTGAATACTGCTTGAAGGTTATGCTTTTTCATAAGCTTTCCCATCTGATCAGTAATTCCTTTGATATATGGCAAAAACACTTTTCCTGTAGGTGACTGTTTTTCCTTGGTTGTTTGATTCATCCTGGGTTTGATTGCTCTTCGGATTTCATTTCTGGAGTAGCCATTTGCCTGAAGTGCGTGGTTTAGATGATTAATTTCCTCATTGAGAAAGCGCGGCTCACATATCCGTCTTGCACGATCCACTAATGTTTTCGTTATGCCTCTTTTCTGTCGGGGGTGGTGATTGGAGTTTTTGTGTAAGTACCGATCAGTGTGAGTTGGTTTCCTGTAGACCTTGTGACCTAACTGAAAGTTTGCTTTGCGGATGACCAAGGTATCCAGGAATGAGAGTTTTCCCTCACTTTCTTTCTCCATTGTGAATTGTATGTTCAGGTGGATGTTGTTGAGATGATTCAAAAACTCCATCAATTCTTCCTCCCCATGGCTCCAAATGATGAATGTATCATCCACAAACCGGAACCATACACTGGGTTTGTGGGGTGCTGATTCTAGAGCTGTTTTTTCAAAATGTTCCATGTAGAAGTTTGCTATAACTGGGCTGAGTGGGCTCCCCATGGCCACCCCATCCATCTGTTCATAGAATTCGTTGTCCCATTGGAAGTAACTGGTTGTCAGACAATGATGGAATAAGGCTGTTACATCCTCTGGGAAAATCTGATTAATCAGTGCAATACAACAATAGAGTTGCTGGAAAGAGGCGGCCCTTGCCGGAGGGCAGGAAGTAGGGAATCGCCATTTTTGAAAGGGGAAGAGCCGCAGCTTCAGCGAAAGAGGAAGTAAGCCATATTGGATTACAAAAATCATAGAGGAACCATAGAGAAAAGACGCCCGACATTTTGGACTCTTTAAAAGTTTTTTTTGGAAAGACCGGGACATTTAAACTAAAAGGACATTAAATTAAACGCCACGGAGCTAAGGAAGAGAGCGGACTCGTGGGAGCGAGCCAAAGCAAGCCCCACGATGTCGAAAAAAGAGTGGCAATCGGCGATAGAGAATTTGGATAAAAAACTTTTAGAAGTGATTAAAGAGCTCAAGGACATGAAACCGGAGTTGGTGAAAGAGGTTAAAGAGGTTAAAGAGACAGTGAAAAATGAGCTGGCAGAAGTGAAGAAAGGTATGGAAACAATGCAAAATGACCTGCAGGGAACACAGCAAAGAGTCAAGGTAGTGGAAAGCGCGGTGGAGAACTTAGCAGATACGCAACGAACAGAGATGAGGGTGATGAGGGGGAGAATGGCGGTTGCGGAAAGTAAACATATGGAGAAGCAGCTGAGGTTTCGCGGCTTGCCGGAAGTGGAAGGAAAGACAGCTCAAGAACAGATCACTGAGGTGTTAGCTGAATACCTGGGGAAGGAGGAGGAGGAAGTTGTGGCTATCCTAGATGTGGTATATCTTGTAAATTCAAGAATCGCGACCCAGAGGAAACTACCAAGAGATGTGATTGTGCAATTCACGACCAGAAATATAAAAGAGAAGATTGTGACTAAACAGTTTCAAGATCCATTGGAGATTGATGGCAAGACGATTATTATCATGAAGGAATTACCCAGATCAGTGTTGTTAGATCGAAAAAAATATAAAGTTCTAATTCAGATTCTGAAGGACATGAAAATAAGGTACAGATGGGAACTACCAGAAGGAGTGTCCCTTGAATTTGGAGGAGCGAAAAAGCGCATTAGATCTGAATCAGAGATGGAGCAGTTTATAAGGGACAATGAAAAGGACTTACCAGCAACAAGATTATGAATATGGAGTGCAAAGTTTTATCTTGGAATGTAAATGGACTTAATTCACCGAATAAGAGAAAAAGTATTTTCCACTGGCTATTAAAACAAAAATGTGATATTGTATGTTTGCAAGAGACTCATATTAGAAAACAGGATGCAAAGTATCTAAAATTGAATAAATTGGGCAGTGATTTTGTAGCGGCCTCTAATAAGAAAAAAAGGGGAGTGGTATTGTATATAAAAGAGGAGCTACAGCCAAAGTTAGTGATGAGAGATGCGGAAGCCAGATTTATAGCAGTGGAATGTATATGGAATTTAAAGAGAGTATTGGTGATTGGAATCTATGCACCTAACGGAGCAAAAGAAAGCTTCTTTGAGGACTTGAGGAAGCAATTAGATGAACTTTCTTATGACCAGATAATTCTTGCAGGAGACTTCAATGGAGTGACAAACTTGGAACTAGATAAAAAGTCAGCAACTGCACAAAAGAAAAGAGGATTATTACCAAAGACGTTTTTTGTATTGATGCAACAGGAAACTTTAGAAGATGTATGGAGAAGACAAAATCCCAAATGCAGACAATATACGTTTTTCTCCGCGAGACACTCTATGCTATCAAGAATCGATATGATCTGGGCCTCAAAAGACTTAGCGCTTTGGACTAAGGATGTGGAAATAATGCCTATGGTAGGCTCAGATCATAATCCAATTATGTGGAAGTTGGGGAAAAGGAGTAAAAGGAAAGGATGGAGATTAAATGAGGATTTGCTGCAAGAGGGAGAAAAAATGGAGGTGTTGAGAAGAGAAACAAAGTTTTTCATACAATATAACATGAATAGAGAAGTACCAACCAACAAGGTATGGGACACCTACAAGGCAGTAATTAGGGGCATATTGATGGACTTAAATGGAAGAGCCAGGAAAAAAAAAGAGGAGAAGAGACAGGAGATCACGGAGAAAATAAAAGCCAAAGAAATACAGTTAAAGAAAAGACCAGGGAAAAAGAAAATCTACCAGGACATTAAAATTCTTCAAGAACAGCTGACAGCAATGAATAATAAAGAATTGGAATGGAATCTTAAGAGAATGAATCAAAAGGCGTTCGAAGGCGCAAATAAACCTGGGAAATATTTGGCATGGCAATTGAAGAAGAGAAAGGAGAAGAAAATAATAAATAAAATCTGTGAGGACAATAAAGTGTACCTGGAACAGACAGCTATTAGCAGAGCCTTTTATAAATTTTATGCCAAATTGTATAATAAAAAAGAGGTGAATAAAGACTCAATAGCGACATACTTGGAGAAAATGAAGCTCCCAGTAATTTCGGAAGCTTGGAGAGACAAATTGAACAATGAAGTAACGGAGGAAGAAATAAGAAAGGCAATACAGTCAACAAACTTGGGAAAGGCGCCAGGACCGGATGGACTTACAGCCAAATTTTATAAGGTAATGGCTAATGAACTGGCACCATTCCTAAAAGATGTGATTAATGGTGTTTTAAAGGATCAACGGATCCCAGACACTTGGAGTGAAGCTAATATATCACTGATCCCCAAAGAGGGGCAAGATCTGACTAACGTGAAAAACTATAGACCTATATCGTTACTTAATAATGATTATAAAATTTTTGCGAAGATACTGGCGGAAAGAGTGAAGGGATGGCTTTCTGAAGTTATTGAGGAGGAGCAAGCTGGTTTTTTGCCAAATAGACAAATCAAAGACAATTTAAGGACAGTTATAAATGCTATTGAATACTATGACAAATGTTGTGATAAGGAGGTTGGTTTCTTCTTTGTGGACGCTGAAAAAGCGTTTGACAATTTGAACTGGGACTTTATGTTTGCCACCATGGAAAAGCTACAAATGGGAGAAAGATTCATAAGAGCAGTAAAGGAAATTTACAGAGACCAGAGTGCAGCAATTGTGGTGAATGACGAGGTGAGCAAGAAATTGACTATAGGTAAAGGAACAAGACAAGGTTGCCCGTTGTCTCCACTGTTGTTTATTTTGGTTTTGGAAATACTGATGATACAGATACGAGAAGACAATGCAATCCGTGGAATAAAAATAAAGGACTTTTCCTATAAGGCCAGAGCATTTGCGGACGATATAATGCTAATTGTGGAAGATCCAATGGAGAATATGCCAAAAGTAATAGAGAAGATTAAGGAGTTTGGAGATTTGGCAGGATTTTACGTAAACAAAAAGAAGTCAAAGATATTATGTAAAAATATGACTAAACAAAAACAACAACTATTAATGGAAATAACAGACTGCGAAGTAACAAGTAAGGTGAAATATCTGGGAATTGAACTGACTGCAAAGAATATAGATTTATTTAAAAACAACTATGAGAAACTGTGGACTCAGATAGAGCAAGACTTGATTAAATGGAACAGACTGAACTTGTCATGGTTGGGAAGAATTGCAGTAATTAAGATGAATGTGTTGCCAAGAGTGATGTTTCTGTTACAGACAATACCAATTATCCGAGACTCTAAGCAGTTTGAAAAATGGCAGAGGAAAATATCAGATTTTGTTTGGGCAGGCAAAAAGCCTCGAGTGAAAATGAAAGTGTTACAAGATGCAAAAGAAAGAGGCGGAATGCAACTGCCCAGCCTAAGACTTTATTATGACGCAATTTGTTTAGTGTGTTTGAAAGACTGGATGATGCTGAAAAACCGGAAATTACTGGCCTTAGAAGGATATAAAAAAATATTCGGATGGCATGCATATTTATGGTATGATAAAGTGAAAGCGGACTCTATGTTCTTACATCATTATATTCGGAGAAGCCTATTCACAACTTGGAAGAAGTACAGAAATTACCTACAAGATGGAATCCCCTCATGGGTGGTTCCATATGAAGTAATAGATCCGAGAACTGTCGATAATGAACAACAGTGTTTAACATACAAGGAGATAACCCGAATGGAATTTTCTAAACCCCAAATAAAGACGCAGGACGAGTTGTCTCCAAGTTACGATTGGTTTCAGTACAGACAGATCAGAGATCTTTATAATTCGGACTGTGTGGAGGGATAAGAATGGAGAATTCGGAATTAGAACAGGCACTTTTACAAGAGGATAAAAAGGAAATCTCTAAGGTATATAAAGTGCTGCTGAAATGGTATACTGAAGATGAAACAGTTAAAGTGCAAATGGTGAAGTGGGCTATAAACTTTAATAAGGAAATAACAATGGAGGCGTGGGAATACTTGTGGAAGAATACAGTGAAGATCACGACATGCACCAATATTAAAGAGAATGTCTACAAAATGATTTATCGTTGGTATATGACACCAAAGAAAATTGTGCTAGGGAATTTGAACACGTCTAATAAATGCTGGAAATGTAAAAAGCATGAGGGATCTTTGTATCATATGTGGTGGACTTGTGAGGTAGCTAGGCAGTACTGGGGGGAAATAATAAGAGTAATAAGCGAGATTTTACAATTTCAAATTAATAAGAACCCAGAACTCCTGCTACTGAACTTGGGAATGGAGGATATTCCAGCACAATATAGGACATTGCTATTTTACATGACAGCAGCGGCTAGACTTTTGTACGCGCAAAAGTGGAAAGTGCAAGAAGTGCCAACTATTGAGGACTGGATATATAAATTGCTGTACATGGCGGAAATGGACAAAATGACAAGGAAACTGAGAGACCTTGATCCAGGACAGTTCAACACGGATTGGGAGAAGCTGAAACAATATTTAGTGAAGAAATGGGAGGTGAGAGGAGAACTGTGGCAGTTTGAAAATTACTGAAATACAATAAAAGTAGAGGGAGGTGACTTTACCGGGGGGTGGAGAGGTAAATGAGAATTTCTAAGCAACTATTTTATTAGACTATTATATATAGCATTAAGTATTATAGGTGTTATTACAAGAATTATAATGATAGAAATTAACTAATTATAAGGATAGAAACTAATTAATTTCATTTCTGGCAATAATTGTATAATGGAGATAATTTTATAATTGCAATGAAGGAATTTAAGTAAGGTGGGAAAATATATATTAATGTATAGATCATGTATTAAATTGATTGAATTGGTTTGGAGGTATATATGGGTCAAATTGGTTGACTATTTTTGGTGGATAGTTGCATAATGAAAGAATAATACAATTATATAATTAAAACAGTATGAAGATATGTAGAAAAAGAAATATATAGAGTATAAGTTAAATTGGTTGACTTATATTGAATGTACTGTTTATAGAAGTATCTAAAATTATGCTAAATGAGGGATAAATTGTTTGTCCCATATTGAAGATGAGATTATAAGATAGAGTATAGAGTACCAAAATTAGCTAAATGATTATTATCAAAAGAAAATATGCCAAGAATGTATTATTTAGTTATGTATTATTTAGTTGTTAAAGTAAGTAGGAAGACAGAAGGAGCATTGTGTTATATAGATAAGCTTAGAAGAAAGTGAAAGTTTACGTTTGACAGATAGAATAAATTTAAAATGAGTAAGGAAAAAGGGACAAGGGGTTGGAAAACTGTTGGAAGTCAACAAAAGGGGGGGAAAGGGAGGGGGTTAGAATTGGAAAAATTAAAGGAAACTGATTGTAATGTACAATTTAATGACATCTAATCCAATAAAAAAAATTTATAAAAAAAAAAAAGAGAAAGCATGGCAAAACAGATGGGGAGCTAGCAGTCTGTTGGGCGGAGCTTGCACCAGCGGCGTCCCCCAGGCTCGAGTTACCTGCAAAAAAGAAAACGACATTATCTAAATAAGCACACAAGCTTGATTACTTACCTGGTGCCCCTCATGACCCTGCCATCGGTAATTTCTTGTTGACTTGGGGGGAGCTTGCATCGGCAGCGTCCCCCGGGATTGAGTTACCTGCAATAAAGAAGACATTGTCTAAATAAGTATACGAGCTTGATTACTTGCCTGGTGCCCAGCGTGACTCTGCCATCGGTAATTTCTTGTCAACCTGAAGAAGATAAAGCACAAGCAGCGAATTTAATTGTTTGATGCCACTGTAGGTGGGACTGTTTATAGGATCTTGGATGTCGTGATTCTGTTACGTGATTAAGATTGTATTTATTGGAGACTATTTATTGGATTACTTATTGTACTATTTATGATTATTGTTGCACTTTTCTATGCACTGATCTGAATGTATATTATATATACATGAATTGACTGTATCAGTTGATGATATTCCCCGGAAGGTTGATACCCAGGTTTTTGGTAGTTTTTTTCCCCATGGGAGCCTCTTTTTGGTTTAGCATTGGGATTAGGCTGTTGCCAGACATCTAGCATTTGATGGTCCATTACCCTGTTTCTCAGGCACCCCCAAGCTGAGTTTCTGATTCCTCTCTTCAGAGTACAGTGGGCTGTGTAGTGGCTCTCAGGACTCCTACTTCTGCATTCTAGCTTTTGGAGCAGGCTGTCCACCCATGTTTTTTATTTCTTTCTTTTTCAGGCTTCAAACTGGATAACAAGCTGCACCAGGTGGTGGTGGCACGTTATGCTGATGAGTCACTGGGTGTGGACTTCGATAATTTTGTCTGCTGTTTAGTCAAGTTGGAGACGATGTTCAGTAAGTGTTGCTATGGCTTGTCCTGAAGAGGTAGCCTTTGGTGAATCTCGCAGGCCTTAACAAGATGCCTTCAGGCAGGCTTGCACATCCCTGTCCTTCTCTTACAAGAGAGAGAGATAAGATGGTCAGGATAACTACTGATTCCGCTGTATGGGTGAACTAGCCCTAAAGCAAAAGGAAGCAGGGTTATTGCATGGACATATCTGCCTTCTGAGTTCATCTGAAAACTAACACCTTCCTCTAGTGATGCTGTCATGGGCTTGGGTTGTGAGAGGGGAGAGCATCTTCTAATTGGTGCATTTTCAGACTGTGTTAAAAGTATCCTGACAAAGATGGTGTTAGACTCTGTTCAGCTTTTGAGATGTGATGATGAAGGAACAGAGTTTGTCTTGATGACGAAGATAATTGTTCTTAGCTTTTTACAATTAATTTATTGTCCATATTTCTTACTGAGACCCAAAGTGGATTACACAGTGCAAGTCAATAAGATCAACTGCTAAGACGTTCACTGAACAAATACAGTAGGGTATGAGTTGAAATTAAAAAGAAAAAGAATAATTCATTAGACATGACATCTTTAACAATGTGGAAACTCTGTAGTAGGAACATATCTACATCAACAGACAGTACCCAGTAGAATATTCTGCAGTCCCTGTCCCTTTACCAAGGCATCTCTCTGAGCCATTTCTTATAGCACAGCACAGTTATCTGAGTAAAAAAGCCCTCCTGAATAATTCAGTTTTGTATAGTTTGCGGAAAACCAGTAGAGTAGGAGCTTTCCTGAACTCCTCAGGCAGGCCAGTCCATAAGGTAGGGGTTATCACAGAGAAAACTCATGTTCAGTCACCTGTAAATATTGCCAAACTGCAGGGTGGTATCTGCAGAAGGCCCTGTTCAGCTGAGCAAAGCTGCCATGGTAAGGATAGGGGGAGAAGCGGTTCTGCAAATACGAGGGGACAAGGCCGTGAACGACTTTTTACGTGGTAGTCAAAAACTTTGAATTGAGCCCAGTAACTGATGAGTAGCTAGTGGAATGGCTACAGAATAGGAGCGATATTCAAGAGAGGAGGTGCCCCAGGTTTTGAAGGGTCTCCCTTTAGAGACCTCCCTGGTCTCCTGCCATTCTTAAGTGCTGTGATGCACGCCTTTTCTAGTTTATAACTTATGTCCACCCTTATCTCATGTCAAAAATTCACCATGGTCAGCAGACTGCAAACTGAATCATATGCTCCAAAGAAGAATTGCGTGAAGGTCACTGTCTTAATTGGGAACCTTAACTGGAAATATTGCTCTTAATTTAGCCTGCCATTACAATTTTTGTGTTTTTTTCCTTGAAACTCTGCAGGATTCTTCCAAAGTATGGATCCTGAAGGTACTGGGATTGCTGAGATGAATCTTGGTGAGGTAAGAAAGTTAAGGCATGATTCTGGTTTGATTTGAAGACAGCAGGTGTGAGAAAAGGGGATCAGCCTACTTTCCTCAAGAAAAACTTGAGGAAACCATCGAAGGGGCAGTAGATCTCTTGGGAAAGTTTCAATATGCATGGATACAAAAGCCAGTGGAGCCCAAAGGACGGGGCAGAGTGGTCTCTCGCTGATGACTCACTGGTCCTATAAACCTTTTGGCAACTGACAATTTTATTTTTTTAAACTGACATTCTAAAATTAGTTTTAAAAGAGGAGGAAAAAGTGATAGGCATGCAAAATCAGTTTTTAAGAAATAAAAGTAGGGTGGGATGTGCTTTCAACAAGTGAAAAAAAATCCTTTCCAGTCACTGACAGATTGTTATCGGGCTGGAAAACTGACCACTGTGGCAGAACCTCGTGAAGTTGACCACAAATTGCCACATTGCTCCCGGATCACATTGAGGGTATGTGGGTTCTCTGCTGCCTTTGGATCCTCTGCAAGTCGTTTACTGTCTCACCCTCTTTTGTTTACAGTGGCTGATGTTCACAATGTGCGGCTAAAGCAAAGACGGAACTGTCTGAGAAGATCCCATTGGACTAGGCTGCCCCAAGTGCCTCTCTCATGTCAGGCTGACACACAGAATGACTCATCGCCCTGCCCCTCTCTTCTCACCCACCTATGCAGAGCCCAGAATGTGCTTCCTTTCCTTGTGATGGCAAACATATCGGTACCCCAGGATTAAGTTCGCCCCACATCACCTGTTCAGAAACCTATCCAGTTTCTTTAGTTAGTAGGGCTGAGGGGCAGCTGTTTCCTGCTGGAGCATGGCATGTGCCAGTGCTCAAGAGAGCTGGGACAGAGGTGTGAGAGGGGGCACAGATGCATGCTGGGGTCACTGCATGTAGGCTTTAGTGTAGTTGCACTTGTCAGGAGGGCACCTACCTTCAAAGCAGAGGGTGTGGGGCTGTGTTGCTTTCTCTCCCTCCTCTCTGGCCACTGCTACTGATCTGGATCCTGCAAGAAAAACCTCACTTGCTCTCTCTGAGCATTACCACAAGCTCTGCTTTGCTTTTTTTCTAGTAAGTTAACTCAGTGGCAGATTAAGGGTTTAACTTTTAATTTAACTCTTGGTGTGCATTATCAAGTGATAGAGCAGCCAAAAAGATGGAGGTCACATATTTACCAGGTACCCAAGGCATAAAAAGGGCTCAATAGCCAGTACTGTCCCCATTTTATCTTTGCATGAAACACCTACGGTCGTCTCTGCCTCTTCCAAGTCACCTGCTTGGAAGTCAAGGCCCCCCAAGATCAGTTAGGTCATGCTAGTGAGCACTATGTCAAGAATTGGTTGCTTTGGTTCAAAGTGTCTCTGCTTTCTTCTTAGGTCAAGCCCAATTATGTAAGTTGCTCTGGCAAGGCAACCAAAAAAAAAATCGTCAAGAGGTAGGGAGAAAGTTTCAGCACTGGTGGCCATGTTAAGAGGGGGAAAGAGAAGGCGGTGGGTAACTTCCTATTTCTTCCCAGATACTTGGGAGTCCTGCCGTTAGTGCCATATACTCATAACAGTAATTTAGCTTTTTGAAATTGTGCAAGGAAGCAAAGTTAGCAGGAAAATGCTACTAGGGCCAGCAGGAAAATGCTACTAGGGGCGTGCCTGCTTGTTCCTAAGCTGCTCAGTTTCTTTTTCATGTTTACCCCCACAATCGGTTGGTGAGAATAGAAGGAAACAGCTGTGAAAGCCTTCAAATGGGAGCTTGCAGTCTGCCCAAATGTGTCTCAGTAACTGTATGAACTACTCATAAGGAGCAATCCTAAGCAGGTGTACTCAGAAGTCAGTCCCATTTTGTTTGGTGGGACTTACTCCCAGGAAAGTGTTCTTAGGGCTGTAACCATAGCGTCATTGCCTATCCAGACGAGGTTATCTCAGTCCAGTTGTTGCCGCTCCTACCCATCTGTGACCACTTCCTATTTCTTTTCCTGAATGTGGTTTTCATGGTTGAAGCTGATCATTGCCTACAGGGAAGATCTCTGAGATGCCTTGTTAGCTCTAATAGGCCTTTCTGTGGCAGATCAGGATATATCAGTCTTTTCCAGGGGTTTTTGAATGGAATAACACACATAAATGATGGAATGAGTTCCACTCAGGTGTCCTCTTAATGCTAAGCTGTTACAGAGCATCTTATCCTGCACTCCTCCTACTGCATGAGTTTAACAGGATCTTTGCTAGAGTTCACAGTTTAGCAGCTATTGCAGATACCTATCAAACCTCCCACCTTGCCAGGTGCACAACAAAAATATTTTTTTCCAGAAGAATGTTCTTAAGGTTGTTGCTTCCTTCTAGGTTAATGTTGCTCTTCTGTAGATAAGAATCTCCATCCATAAATGTCGTTGGCAGGTGAGTGGGGAGCCACCATTCAGCAAGGCATAAAGTATAACTGTCCCTTTGCTCTTAGTGGGAATGCCTGACAGTAGTGATCAGGATGGACATGCATTCGGTTGGCTGTGTATCCCATCCATAGTTTATTATGATCCACAGTCAGTTAAACATTACCAAAAATCAGCAGTACACAGTGCATACAAATTATACATAAAATAAAGTGTTTTATAGAGGAGTCATACAATTAGTGGTAATGATATTATTAAAATACTAAACCAGCTATTGGGAAAAATATGGATGTAAGATTTAAGTGGGAGTAGTAGATCTAACAGCAGGATGCAGAGGTGGCTGCATCCTCTATGGCTGCAAGATCTGATTGTCTGCTGTGCTGCAGCCTTGTTTTCTGAACACTGTCCCAGCTCTCTCAGAATAAAAAAACTTACGCAAGTTTTTAATTGTGTGTGTGTGTGGTGGGGTGGGTGGGTTCAGAATTGCCAAAATAATACCTAGTCCCCATTTTAAAAGCCAAATTGTAGCACTGGAGGATGTGTTACATTACGCAGATTGGGGTGGAAAGGGGCTTTTCTGGGCAGCAGATACTAGAAGTCACCATAACAGATCAGCATGCAGAAAACTGTTTGCTCTTTTTTTGCCTGTCATTCTCTTCTAGAAGGACATTCCATCACATAGTCAATTTTTTTCCCTGAACCCCAATGCTTTTGTCAGGTGTGTCTTCCTGCCCAGTTTCAGCCACCAAACCCCTCATTCACATTGGCAACGGCCTTGGTGGTGCTTTGCAGCAGGGACTTGCACCTTCCCACTGCCTTAGGACTTCTGTCTGTATTGATAACCACTCCAGCTCAAATAGCAGAGCTGCCTCTTTAGCCAACATGCAACATATGTGAAATAATAAATAGAGCTGTATCTACTCTGGTGCAGTGAGTGTGTCAGCTTACAGAGTTAATGTCACTGTGGTGGCACCTTAGTAGGCTTATTTATTCTGCTTTCAGGTATATTATTCATTTTCTAAAAATCTACTGTGCTAATAACTTCATACCATTGTAAAAGTATTCTGTGCATCTGTAACCTGAAAGGGTTTTGACTGCTTATGGAAAATTTGCAGCTCTCCCTTGAGTTCTTAAGCTGTGAAAGATCAACATGTATCGTTGGGCTCAGAGGTACTGGTCAGGGGGAGCGGAGGGTTTGCTGGTTTCCTGGAGCGTCCGTCACCCAGAAGGATGCAGAAAACCAGGTTCTGCTCTCCATCTAAACATGCAGCCCAATAGTGGTAAAATAAGCAGATAGGTTTTTAATGTTTGTTGTTGATAGGTATTAGTTTCCCGCTATGAAGCAAGCATAAAATATAATTTTAAGTCCAATTTATACTTTTCCATGATCAGTGACTAGTTGTGAATTTGGCCACATGAAGTCAAACTGTAATATTTAAATAAAATGCAAACGGGATTTGCTTTTAAACTACATAACAGTAGGTGGCAGCATTGCTCTTTGCTCCCTGAGTATGAGCTGCCATCTTTCCTGCTGTCTGGCACTGATGCTGTCATCCCTAAAGTGCCAATGGACTAAATTCCAGCAGAGCTGTCCTGCTGGCTCCGAGTCTGGAAGAAGACTGTATTGGAACTAGTGAAGAGGGGGCTGGCTCAGAAAGGCATGGAAGCCGCTGCCAGATCGAGCATCATCTCCCTCCTCCTCTTGCTGATCTCAGCCCACTCAGGCATCCTTCCAGCCCCTAAGAACATCTTGAGGAGAAGCAGGGAGCCTAATAAAAGGTGGCCAAAGGACTCTTACAGTCTTTCCTCTTGTGTCTTAAAATGTTTGGAAGTGCTCCCTGTCACAGTATTCTACTGGCCTGGGCTGAAAGGAATAGGCACAGCAGTGTCCCACAAAAGTATGTTATGCCTTAATTCTGAGTAAAAGGTGAAGGCACACCACTGTCTGCTTTATATTGGGGGGGGGGAAGCTGATGCAAAGCACCTTTGCTTGAGAAGACTGAGCTCTTTGTGTTTGCTTTACATAAAACTATTAGAGTTCCATTGATGCCTTATTCTAGGGGTCCCCCACCTTTTTGGAGCCTGCAGCACTTTTTGAATTCCAACATGGGTGTCAGTGCAGCACACAGTGGCTGCCCCAGAAAGCGGAGCTACAGACAGAGGAAGCCTGAGTGCTGGGGGAAGAAGGTAATTTGAAAAATACACTGGGAAGGAGGAATGAGAGAGAATAAAACCAGCACTGGTGGCAACTATCACTAAAACATTATTTTAATCTACCAGCTGATTAGATCCCTAATAGCCGATCAAAAGCCCTGCTGGGCCCCACCTGCTTTCTAAAATCACTTGGTATTCACCAGGAAAGGTGCAAGACATTGTCAGGGACTCCTGCCTTATTCCATCAATCCTACTGCATTTTTCTACCATCTTCCCTTTAAGGAGATCAGGGTTATTTCCTCCTTTTGTCCTCACAGGAACTCTGAATTCAGGCTGAGAGAAGGTGACTGTCCCAAGGTCAGCAAGTGAGTTTCATGGCTGAGTGGGATTTGAACCCAGCTCATTGTCCATTTACTACACCCCCAATTAACAAAGACTAGCTTTAGATGGTTATTTCTGTAGAGCAATAGAAACAATCTTCCTTAGCATAATTAGGATGGTTCTATATAACTAGCATGGTACTCTCACAAATGGAGGGAGAGTAAGAAGCATTCATTTCTAGGAGCTGGAAATGTTTTCCAGATTGCAGTCACATCTTTTAGTTCTGTACAATGTCAAATTATAAATCTGACCAGGTCACATTCCAAATGGCTTCTGCTCTAGCCAATTTCATTCCTATGAGAGACTTTTTTTGAAGGGGGAAGGGGGTATTTGCTACAGGGAAAGTGTGTCACTTTCTGCTTCTTAAAATATCTATGGTGTAAGATAAGCACTCATCCTTCCATATATGGGATTTCCCCCCCCCCCTCAAGAAGTTACATATAGTTCCAAAATTGGTCTGGTTGGGATGGATTGAGTCACCCACCAAGTACAGGCATTTGTAATGGTCATATAAAAGCAGACATGTCTTGTTTCAGTAATACCACTCACATTTGGATGGAGTAATGTCATCTTTTCTGTTATGAGAGACCATGACGCAGCACAGAAAATAAATGTGGACCATGTACAATTTCTTCAGTGTCATCTCCCTGTTCCTGACAGGTGGTTGTCTGCGCACAACCCAAGGATAAAATGCAGTGGATTTGGCCACCTCAAAAGTGGGGGCTTCAGGTCATGACATCAGCAGGGAAGGATTTATCTACATAGCAGGAACTGAAGGAAGGGTATAGTCCACAAATGTGATTTTAATATTTAATATGCGCCTTTTGCCCTTGATGTTAAGAAGTACAGCTGTTAATGCTTGTTCAAAGCATTTGTTTTAATTGAGGAAATGCTAGCACTTGATATAATTTAAGATAGGCCATAGGCAGAGCATCAGGCAAGACTTTCAGCAGTCCTTTGGCACTGAGTGCGGATCCCACTTGTTGGGTCCAACCGAGAAGCCCTGTGCCAACATTCCAAAAAGGGGAGATGATGTTCTTTTCCACCTGGCTGTTGCCTCTCTTGGGTTCTACAGTGTCTGGGAAGATCAAGAATTTTCTCAGAAACCACAGGATTAACAAGAGCAACGGAGCAGCAGTTCCAGCCTGCTGGCTGTGAGAGTGGACCACACAAGGCCCTTGCCCTTACTTAGACTTTGAGGGAGTTCTTTCCAGAGTTATTTCATCAACCAGTGGAGCACAGCTGGATATGAAAGGCTTCCAGGAAATGCATACCAATGAAGGTGGAGGCTTGGTGCTGCTCAAAGCATGAGTATGTCTGTGTCTGGCTGAATCCTATTATGTAGCTGGTTTCTCACATAATATACTTTTAACAATCCCATGCAGTGACTGATGAGGAAAGCAAGTTGTGTTAAGGAGTTCCCCACAGATTCTGAGGGGAAATTGCTGCAGCTCTTGTGGCAAGGTGCTTCACTTGAACAGCTTGGCACATGATGCTGTTTGTGTATATCACACTAGGGTGTGCACAGGGAAAAGATTCGGGTTTCCTGCTTTGGCATTACTGAAGCAAGGGAAAAATTGAGGCAAGCCCAAATCCTGAATCAGTTTCCCACTTTGGCTTCGAATTTCCAAAACTGCTTTGGTATTATTCTGTAATCTTCAGCCATTGTTTCCAATGGGAAATGTCATCCCCAAATATCCAGAGGCCCTGGGGGACATTTTTTACTGAATAATACATTTGTGGGGACCTACTCCTAACTGTTCTCTCAAAACCACCCAGCTTTCATGAAGACTGGATTTTAGAAGACCATGTTATAGCGTCCCAAAGAAGGTGCCCCTCAGGGTGGATAAAAATGATTTTTTTAAAAAAATAAAAAAAATCAGATTTTTTTATTTAAATCAGATTTTTTTTTATTTAAATCAGATTTTTTAAAATTTAAATTGGATTTTTTTAAATAAAATGCTTTTTGAGGAAAATATATTACCATCCAAAGGTTTTTCCATCATGAAATAAAGATTAGTTTTTAATTATGTAGAATAAGGCTGTATATGTTTAATTTTTTTGGTAAATAAATTCCATTAATCCATTCACAATGTCATGCTCTTCCAGAGGTTTTTGTAAGATTATTGGGCAGTTTCTCTGCCTACAAGATACTATCACAGATGCTTGGTTTATTGAGCAGTCGGGTTAGAACAGATAGAAGAAAATACTACTTTACACAAAGGGTGATAAACACATGGAATTCGTTGCCACAGGAGGTGGTGGCAGCTACAAGCATTGCCAGCTTCAAGAGGGGACTGGACGAATGTATGGAGCAGAGGTCCATCAGTGGCTATTAGCCACAGGAGATAGATGGTATTCTCTTTGTGGGGAGGTGGTGCTCTGTTGTCTTGGTGCTGGAAGGAAGGCAGTGGGAGGGCTTCTGGTGTCCTGGCCTCACTGACAGTCCTTTAGATGGCACTGGATTTCTAGCCACTGTGTGTGACAGAATGTTGGACTGGATGGGCCACTGGCCTGATCCAACATGGCTTTGCTTATGTTCTTATGTTCTTATGTTTTGCAATTCTCAAAACTGAATTTGTGTCAGCTCAGCAGAGATCACATGCCTCTTCTTCACAGCAAAAATGTTATAATATGAACAGAGTTGAGGAAAAGACCTTAATCCTATTGTTCTACAAACCTATGAAGACAGAATCAACCCCTCCAGTGCTAAGTTTCAAGAAGTTCAGTGAATAGAAACAATATTTTTCTGATTGTTTGGAGTGGAATAGATCTGCACAAGAAGAAACTAAATGTGAGGAGGGAGGGGCAAGCAGTACAAAATGAAAGTGAAACTTTTTGAGCACAATACTGCACAAGTCTTTGGATCTTTTGTGTGCATGACCTGAGGTTTATCACATTCTTTCCTTGGAGGAAAAAACCTATAATGGCAGCAGGCCGTAAAAGAGACCCAGTTTGGGAATACTTTAATGAAGTTCCTTTACCTATCGGTAAGGCAGGCATGCATGCAAAATGCAAACACTGCAACAAAGAAATGCAAGGCCTGGTGGCCCGAATGAGGCAACATCATGAGAAGTGCTGTGATGAAGATGACCAAAGAAACACATTTGAACAGGCAGGATCTTCAGGTTGGTAAACATTTTTATTGAATCATATTTCTAAAGACTGCCTTGAACTGTCATGTTTGAGCAAAATTATATTTCTTATTATTACTGCATGTTACTATCATTTGGTACAGTTATGAAGAAAAGCAAATATTCCTTTTGGGGCAGTGCTGTACAATAAGCAGAAATTGTATAAACAATAAAATAACAGCATTGAGTTTTTTGTTTAGGGGAATTCATCGTCAACATTAAGGATTCTGGAAACTATCCACCTTCAAGATCACCATCCTCCTGTTCTACAGTTTCAGAGTTATCCATCCCGGATAGTGCTTCATTTGCATCATCATCAGACACCCACAGTATATCACCTAAAAGAAAGAAAAAACCCTTCCCTCCTTGAACCACCATAGATAAGTTTGTGATAAAAACTAGCAGATTAGAAAAAGAGTTAATTGATGAAAAAATTGCCCAGTTTGTTTATGCAACGAACTCTTCTTTCCGTCTGACTGAGAACCCACATTTCATTAATATGGTTCAGTCACTGAGACCAGGATACAGTCCACCCTGCAGAGCAGATGTTGCCGGGAAACTGCTGGATAAAGTGTATGACAGAGAAATGGAGCAATGTGCAACAGCTCTGGAGGGTAGAATTGTTAACCTAAGTATTGATGGGTGGAGTAATGTCCACAATGATCCTGTTGTATGTGCTTGTATAACAACAGAAGAAGGGAAAGTCTTCCTTGCATAAACAATTGATACGTCAGGAAATGCACACACAGCAGATACAAGAAGTGGCAGTAAAAGCTATAATAACATGTAAACAAAAATTCAAATGTCTAGTATGCAGTTTGGTCACAGACAATGCTGCAAATGTATCCAAGATGAGAAGAAATTTAGAAGAGCAGGAAGGGAATACAAAGCTAATAACATATGGTTGCAGTGCTCATTTGCTGCACCTCGTAGCCAAAGTCTTAAGTGTTCCAGAAATAAAGACTAATGTTGTTGAAATTGCTAAATACTTCCGTAACAATCATTTTGCTGCAGCAGCTCTGAAAAGGATGGGTGGAACCAAGCTAACGCTCCCACAAGATGTTAGATGGAACTCTGTGGTGGACTGTTTTGAGCAGTATATCAAGAACTGGCCTATTCTGATGGCAGTTTGTGAACAAAATCGAGATAAAATAGATGGCACTGTCACGGCCAAAATCCTCAACATTGGGCTTAAGAGAAATGTTGAACATATGCTGAGCATCCTGAAACCCATCTCTGAAGCTTTAAACAAAATACAGAAAAATAGCTGTTTTATTGCTGATGCTGTTGAAATTTGGAAGGAACTGAGTGAACACTTAAAAACAGAACTACACATGGACAGAATTAAATTACAAGCATTAAAAAAACGAATGGAACAAGCACTGTCTCCAGCTCATTTTTTGGCAAATATTGTCAATATCCAGTACCAGGGTCAAAACTTAAGTGCTGAGGAAGAGGAGTTAGCTATGACATGGGTATCCAGCAATCATCCATCTGTAATGCCAACTATAATAAACTTCAGTGCTAAGGGGGAACCATTCAAAAAATATATGTTTGCTGAAGATATTTTAAAGAAAGTCACACCAGTGAACTGGTGGAAGTCACTTAAGCACTTGGATTTAGAGACTGTTCAAGTAATGATTTCACTTTTAACAGCAGTAGCTTCTTCTGCAGGTGTTGAAAGAATATTCTCTTCCTTTGGACTCATTCATTCTAAATTGAGAAATCGTTTGGGACCCAAAAAAGCAGGAAAGCTTGTTTTTCTTTTCCAGATTATGAACAAAAAAGAAGAAGAAGATGACGAGTGAGCTACAGAGGACAGTATTTAAGTTTTTCATGTGTAGGCTGGGCTGACAGTCTAAGTGTCTTAAAATATATATATATTGTTTAGCCAAATTAGTTAACAAACATGGATGTTTGTTTAAGCAAATAACATATGCTGTAATGTTATTGTTTCAGTTAAATAAATAAAACTATTTAAATTGTTATTATTAAGGTAATAATTATTTTTCTCCTTCCAATAAAGTACAACAGAAAAGTTGTCCAAATATGAATGATTAACCTAAACTGGGGATAATTCATCTCACAATAAATTAACTATAATGTGTTTCTAATAGTATTAAAATCAATATTTTATACAACTGTAAAACTAATATGAAAAGTTGTTCTAAAAATCTTCATCTACTTGCATATTAAAGTTATACCAGCAAGAATTAGTCTTTATGTAGAAAACTATGATTTAAATCAAGCCTTACTGACTAGTGATTTAAATCGTGATTTAAATCAGTTTGATTTAAATCAAATCCACCCTGGTGCCCCTATCCACCTCCAATCTCCATTTCTTATGGGGGAAATTTGGGGCTATCCAAGGGGATGGGGGAGGCATTTTACACAATCTTCAAATTTTTCAGAGGACATACTTCTGACTGCCCTCTCAAGGCTCCCTAAGTCACATGAAGATTGGACTTTGGGGGGGCAATTTAGCTCCCCTAGATAGCTCCCCCAAAGAAGGTGCCCCTATCCACCTCCAATCTCCATTATTCCTTCTGAGGAAAACTAGGGGAGCTAACCAAGAGAGCTATCTAGGGAAGCTAAACATGGGGCTGGGGTGGTATTTTGCAAGTAAAATTCACCCAATTTCCAGGGGACCTAGTCCTAACTGTCCTCTAGAACCGCCTTCCTCCCCAAATTTCAGGGAGATTGGACCCTCGGGGGCCATGATTCATGTGTTTCTGCAGTGGGATTCATTCCCCCCCCCACACACACACAATAGAAACGAATGGAAAGTGGCTGGTTAGCCTGCCCCAGAGGTGCTGGATTTGGGGGGGGGGGCTTTGCATTTTGTGAAATTATAAAATTTTCAGTGGACTGTCCTGTAAAGACCCAAGATTAATGAATGCTGGACTTCAAGGGGCATTTTATGGCTCCCCAAAGAAAGTGCCCCAAGCCACCCCATTTTTTCTATTGTGGGGGAAAAATGACTCCAACTGCATAAGGGATAATGAAGATTCAAGGTAGATAGGGGCACCTTCATGAAAGTTGGATGGTCGTGAGAGAACAGTTAGGAGTAGGTTCCCAGCAAATTTGGTAAAATTCAGTCCGAAAATGGCACTCCCAGGCCCCTGGAAAGCCCCGAAGCAGGGAACCGCAATTCTTGCTGCCGGGGCTCCTGAAGCTCTCCGAAGCTTTCCAAAGCACTTCGGTAAACTTAAGTTCAGTATTACCAAATTGCTTCAATAATACGGAACATGCTTCAATAATACCTAATCTTACCAAAGTTGGTAAAATTTGGTATTAAAATATGAAACCTGAACCTGAATCACACATCCCTGCACCCCACCTCACAGGAATAACCCACTTCAGTAAGAATGATAGATAACAATACTTGATTTATATACCGCCCTTCAGGACTTAATGCCACACTCAGAGCGGTTTACAGTGTGTTGTTATCTTCATGACAATCACCCTGTGAGCTGGGTGGGGCTGAGAGAGCTGTTACTGACCCAAGGTCACCCAGGTGGCTTCAGGCAGGGGAGTGGGGAATGAAACCTGGTTCAACAGATAAGTCTTCTTAACCACTACACAAAACTGGCTACAGGAATGTCATTTGGGAAAGGCAGGTCTGAAGTGGTGATGATTGTTACTCAGGTGCACCTGAGAGCTACTACTATGTAAGTGCATTGGTGTAGAATGCTTAAACCACGAGTTCAAATCTTCAAGCAATTCATAAGATTAATAAAATTGGGACAGCCACTCAACTTCTTCACGAGATACTTTTATTAAAAAACAGAAATGAGAACTATATAACCTTTTCTGAACTCCTTGGATGAAGAATAGAGTAAGCATGAGGTAGAATTACTCCTTGCCAGATTGCTGGTGTGAGTGCTCTTAGAAATACTTACACAAACCTATGTGCAGGAAATCCTGCCAAGAACACAGAGCCCTTTGCTTTAAAAGGGGGCCACTTTGGCATATTGCTAAATGACCAGAGTAATTCCCTGATAAACAAAGCAGCTGATATCCAAGGCTTAATTTGAACAGGACCTGCTTGCCAGAGGTCATGAATACATATCATTCAACTACAGGGAGGGGCCGTGGTAAACAGCCTAAATTAAAGCCTATACAAGGGGTTGGGAGCAAGGAGGAAACAAGGTGGTTTTGAACTATCAGAGAATTACCAGTTTTTGTGATATACAATATTGGACACAAAAGTGTAGTGTGATTAATGGATGTGGAACTAGTTATTTTTGAGGCCGCCTCATGCTATGGAAACAGATCGTCTTGATCTAATTCTTGTTAGGCAGTTTGAAAAGCACCATGTTTAGAACTGTCACCACTTTTATTCCCAGGGAAGAGGCAGATGGGCTAAAGCCTGAGACGGAACTTGCTTGCAGCAAACTGCAGCTGGGGTCAGAGCACAGATGGCCAGGAGAGAGGACAAGTGGGAGCATACCACTTGGGTGGGGGGAAGACCAAGGGGTAACTAACCTAAGTGTGTATGTATGTGTATAGAACACTTTGCATTGTTTACATGCTGAGACAGAATACAAGCAAAGGGAGCTATGTGGCTTACTGGCATGGCTACTGCGACAAGTGGTATCACTACTGAATTTAACATTACTGCTCTGTCCCTGCCTTCTGTGGGGCAGTTTCTCAGGAGACTTTCTGCCATGTAGGAGTTGAGGCACTGATAAAGCACTATGAAACGTGTAAGGAAATTATGTACAATTTCCAAATGCACACATGGACACTAGACTGAATCTTCTGTTATAAAATGTAGATATTGCAAATAAATAATGGGTTTAAAAAAGAGGAAGAACTGGACTGGTAGGAACTGGTGATATTTTTGTTCTTGAGGAGAATAAATATAACTTTCAAAGCAACTGATTTTAGAGTGTGGGGTGCTGTGTTCAATTATCTGCAAGCACATTGTGCACATTCCAGCAAATGTCCAATGCTCTGAAATATCACTGATTTCATTGGGAGAGGATAAGACCAAAATCAGTGAGACCAAAGGGTGCTTAACTTTGGTTAAATCTCATCCTTTTTAAAAAGCACAGTTGAATTTGAAAAAATTGTGATTTTGTTTTAATTAACAAAAGGTAGATTAAGTATGGCCTGTTGTATATACAGTTGTCTCCAACAGGCCAAAGTTGAATGGCCAGATGGGCCTGTGATCTTGATAACCCAATACCTGACAATATCAAAGCATACTGGCATACATAAACTTGGAACAAAAGTCGTGCAGACTCTCAGCAGCAAGTAGTGCCACAAAATGTATAACATACACTGGGTTTTGGGGGGCCATCAGCCTTTCCTACTGCAGCTTCCAATTAAGTTTATGGTTTTACCACCAAGGAGCTAGCTGCCCTTCTAGCTCTCTGCCATTTGCTTCCACTCCCAACTGCTTGCATAATTCCTGAAGCTTCTCCCAGTCAGCAGCTTCTGAGCAAAAGGAGGTGAGGCAGGGGGAGAATTTATACCGCCTGTGCCCACCTGTTTATGCCAGCTGCTGCCTGTTGCAGACAGCCTGTCCGACACTGTCTCTCCCTATCTGATGTGGGTTTTTCCTTCTTTTTCCAATCCTGTTTGCAGCCATTCCACACTGGCTGACACAAAAGGCCTTTTGTATGGAGTAAGGTTGGGCGAAGAGGGGAGAGGCCCCAGGATGCTCAGCTGCTGCTTCTGTTCAGGGGATGCCTTCAAATTTTGGAGTATCACACTGCTTTAAGATGATTCTGGCTGCTCAGACCGGGTGATTTGCCAAGGTGGTAGCAGCAGCCCCAGCAGGAACAGGTTGCCTACAGCAGCAAGCTAACCTTCTTTTGATTGTCATGCCTTGATTATTCTTCAGACAAAAGCGGAGGGCTGCTTTGTGTGCCTCATCACTGAAAATTCTGTCCAAGATTCCTTTTAATTTTTTTTAAATTTGCTGTCCATGATTCTGATCTCTTTGATTTTTCTTCCTGTTCACCAAGTCAAGCTGTAGGGTTGCACTTGATGTCACAGTTTGTCTTGCATGTGCATCAGGTGTCAAGATGGGACTAAGGTAATCTCTACACAGAGGAGAGGGGGGAAGAGTAGAATGACACAGCAGGAGAACTTAAAAGGCTATTTTGGCAAAGCCCCATAGGCTGAGTGTTTTGCGTGCATAGCATAGAATGTAAAGTCATCTGAGCACTTCAGTTGGTGTCCCATTAATGTCCATTCTGGAAGTAACAAAATAAGGAGCCATTTCCAGTTTGGAGGACTCAATTTTCTTCCCATTCACAGCTGGCGTGTTTTTAGTTGAGCCCCTCTATAACATCCTCAGAAGCAGAGAACTCATCTTTGGCTGAAACTGTCCCTGGTTGGCTCTCTAAATAGCTGTTAGATACCACCAGAAAGTCTGCTGTCCACTTTTTGTGACTAATATTTCCACTATATCACAAATGGGCTATTTTAGCGCATACTGATTCATGGCTTTCGGAAAGAAACTGCCCTTATGTTTCTTTTGTTTTTTTTTCTAAAAAGCAAACATTAACAAAAATGGGTTGCTCTTTCCTCTTTTTGCACTAACATAGCACATGTACTTGATGAATATAACACCCTTTGGTTAGAATTGGTCATTAACTGTGTTTTCTCATTCGCTGACCAAACTTCAGAAAGCCATACCTTGCTATTGACTCAGTTCCTCTCTTCCTTTCTCTTTCATTTTTTTGATAATCAAGAACATTTTGTATAAAAATGGGTGAATTTCTCCAAATGTTTTAATGAGCCAAAATTGCACGAACCTGTGCAAATACTAAGTTGGGCAACCAGTTTCTCCAATTTCCCCCCATCTCCTACCCATCTTCCTGTATCCCAGTCCATCACTTTGCTTATCTGCTCAAACCTTTAACCTCCCTCATCAACCATTATGTGTAACTGCTAATTCAGTTAGCAGTTAGTAACCTTACTACTTTTACTCCTCCCTTACATTTTATACTTTAAAGACTCCTGGCAGAATTCCCACCTTCCCCATAAGAAGAGTTTCCAGTGTGATTTTCCCTTCACATATCTAAAGTGAGCTGTGACTTACGGAAGCTCATACTAAAATAAATGTTAAGTCTCTAAATTGCCATTGGACTTTTGTTTTGCTACAATAGACTAACACGCCTGGCTACCCCTTTGTCATTTTAAAGTGTCACATCCAATGAGTTACAACTACAGATCCTATTGCTTGTGGGTTTCGCTATATTTTAAACTCTTCTTTGATAGATTTTAATCTATAAAACACTTCAGAAACATTTTGGCAGAAGCACAGGCTTGAAATGCATAAACCCAGGGCTTTTTTTCAGGGGGAACGTGGTGGAACGGAGTTCCGGCACCTCTTGAAAATACTCGGCAATAGTGTGAGAAAATAATATTATTTCAAAGAAATAATTATTTCAAAGAAATAATGTTTCTTCCTCATTTCCCTCTTCCTCATTTCTGCCACCTCATTTCTGCCACCTCTTTTACCAGAAAAAAACCCTGCATAAACCACAAGCCAACTTCAGACACCCTTAGCATGTTTTGTTGCTATAATTCAGACACTGCAAAAGCCAAAATTGGGGGGGGGCAGAATGAATGCACCTATTGCTACCCCTTGTATTCCAGAGAATTAAGAGTGTACCCTGCTTATCTTCCCAAGTTGCTTAGCAGTAGTAATTACCTGGTTAATTTTCAATTGTTAGATCTGGTGCTTTTAACCAGACTAAAAAGGTAGCAGGTTCAACTTTGATCTTCTTTGAAGACTATTTTTATCTTCTAAAAGAGGGTAGGTGGTTATAAGAGACAGAATCTTCTCTGAAGCTAGCTGATGGGAACATATCTTGCTTATTTTAAAACAGCTTCATTGGCTGCTATTTTGTTTCAAAGTTGGGTTCCAGGTGCTGGCTGTGACCTGTAAAGAGCCTCAGTGCCTAGAATCCACATATGTAAAGACCCATCGTTCCCCCATGTGCCAGCTGCAGGCTTCAGACTGCCATGTGCTGGCTGTTTCCCCTTTGCCAGCTTGCATCCGATCAATCAGAGCCTTGTTTGTTCCATGGAACCATTCAATTGATCTGGATTCCTGATGAAGTGAGAGAGAAGCCATCTCTATACGGGGGTTCAATAGGTACTGTAAGTTGGTCAGAACTTTCTTGAGAGGTGGTGATTATTTGAAGGGGTTATTGTATATTTTGAATTTGAGTTTTTAATTCACTCTGAGCCATAGGGAAAGGAAGGGCACAGATATTTTAACAGATAACTACCATCTGGCATTTATCCTTTTAAGTTTAAGGTGCCTCTAGAAATTTTTCTTTTTACCCAAGCTTTTGATCATTTCCTACACTTCTTAGGCTCTGTAGATGCTGGATCCTGACTGGGTTTTTACATCTAGATATTTTAGTTATTCCCCTTCTGTTTGTTCAGGCTTTTTATTTATTATAGGCTGGTATTCATTATTATAAAATGTTTTAGAATCATTTTCATGTATTGTTTTAATATTCAAAGCTACTTTGACAGCCTTTTTGATCTTGTAAGGCAGAATATAAATGTGTTAAATAAAACAAATTTCATGTGATGTGCGTTAACCAGAGGTTTTTTTTCAGGGGGAACACGGTGGAACAGAGTTCCGGAAGCTCTTGAAAATACTTGACAATAGTGCTTGAAAATAATTTTATTTCAAAGAAACCCATGTGTTTCTTCCTCATTTCCCTCTTGAGAGTTCCACCACCTCTTTTCCCAGAAAAAACCCCCTGGTATTAATCATGAATGTGGCAACTGTATGGATGACTCTGGTTGGGCTGGAGGGGATGGGATGAAAGAGGAAGAACACAGCAATATCCTGTTCCTGTCTCAAGAAGACAGAGAGCCATTTCCTACATTAATGACAGCAGGTTTGGCCCAAAGAATCTTAGGAGAACAGGATGGGAGACAGCTGGCCGACCCCACCTGCTTCAAACAACTGCTATTTCACAACAGGCAAAGTGAAGAAACAGCCAAGACACACTTTCCCAAACTATTTATAATCCTTTAAGAATGAATTGACCACATTGTATCCTTCTTGTGTGTAGGGCGGGGTAGGATTCAGTTGTCATCAGTCTGCCAGACATCTACAATTCCAGCCACAAAAATACTGAGGTCTACCATGCAGCTGTTCTCAGCAATGCCACTCAGTAGCCTTCAGGAGAAGAAACCTGGATCCTTTGTGCAGCCAGCAACCTCCTACGGCCTCTTCTGGACTTTGCCCAGGAGCTATAAAGCTGCTGCACAGGCTCACTATAATTTATCACACTTACTGCCAAAGGGTGGTGTTCCTGGTGTAGCATTGTCCTGCGTGATCTCTACTGGGCCTCTTGGAGACAGAAATTATTGTTTTCACCAATAATTTGTATTATCGCAGGATATAGTATGTGCCTTGACATACTCCAGTCCATATCACAAAGCCTAAACTATCCGATATCACATCCACATTCCCATACCCATCAATCCTCCCTTGGTGCGTAAAGGAAGATGGATTGGCACAGGGCTTTCTTCTCATCTCACCTATCTGCTCCCCAAGTGCCTAGTGCTAATGTTCTTATGCCAGTTCAGTAAGATTTATGCAAATATGCACGCTTGTTGCGTAGAATTGTGATTAAGCTGGGGGAAAGCCTTGTATTTTGTCCACTGGACTTCTGTTTTATTTAGCAAAAAACACTGGTCATATGGTTTTCATACCAATGAGCCATGTAGCAGCTTTATCTCCTCCTTGGCCTGCATTAAGGAACACCTTGCCAGATCTCTTGAAGTGACTCTTATCAAGGGTTCATTAACCTCATCCCTGCTCCCATCCCCACTTTCAATAAGTAAGCTTTTCAACATTGAGTGATTCCGCACACGTTGGATAATGCACTTCCAATCCTCTTTATAGATCATTTGGAATGGATTTTTTCTTGTGCAGAACAAAAAATCCACCTCAAAAGATTGATAAAGTGCATTGAAAGTGCATTATCCAACGTGTGCGGAATCACTCATTATCACTGTGTCTGCAATTGTCATGGGGCAAAAGTCATTGTTTGGGCTCCCTCGCACCTCTTTTCCAGCTACTTTCTTCTTCCCACCCCAGCTGATGTCAGACTCTAGCTCCAGCTTTGATGGTGTTTAAGGGTTACCATCCACTTATTTTGGCCCCTTAAAGTAGATGTATTGGGGAGGGGGGGGGAGATGCTCTGTTTTGCAATGAAGTTGTCATTGTGGTCACATGCCTTTAATAGCCTCTGAGTGACTAGGCTGTAAGCCAGTCTCCTTGGCTCTACTGCCCCTTTTGAGAGCAGTGTTGGACTAGGATCTGGAAGATGCAGGTCTGAACTCCTCATCTGCCATGGAAGCTTGCTGGGTGGCCTTGGGCCAAGCATTCACTCTCAGCCTAACCTACCTCTCAGGTTGTTGTAGAGATAAAATGGAGAGAAGCCCTCTCCATTTATAAACCCTTTGAGGAGAAAGGCAGGGTATAAATGAAGTAAACAAACAGGCAGTTTTCACGTTTCTTTTAGTGGAACTAACACTGGAGGATTAATTGATGGCAGCTCCAACCTAAAATCCCAACACTAGGGCATCCCTGGCACCAATATGGTACCAGTGCTGCTAGTTGGCATCTTATGCACACACTACAGAATGAAAATGACAGTGAACCCCTCTATCAATGCTCAGGCACCCCTGCTGATATCTGCCAATCATGAAGCAGTGTGTCCCCATTGCCAACATTATGGCACGCAGGGATGCAGCCAACTGACGTGAGCTGATGAGATCACAGGCCCACACCACCCATACATGGAACACACTTAGGGAGGGAACAGAGCAAACACAGCTCTCTGTTCTGGAAGGAGCACAACAGGTGTGGGTTCAAGTCCCCACCTCCAGTCAAGTTCACTCTTGCTAAGGGCACACACAGGGAAGGAAACATGACTGTTCCAGCCATGGCATTCTTATGGTCCCATAGCACATGAAACAGCAACAGAAGGGCAGGTTCTGCAGCACCCTCTGAGTTGGAAGTTGCCTCAGTTGGAGGACACGGTGTAACCATTGAGCTGACACTTAATCATTCCTTAGGGATTTGCTGGTTGCTGGTGCTGGTTGCCTTTTTTCATTAAGAACAAGAGATAACAAAGCTCTGTCCATGTGCATTGACTCTGACTGTCCTATAACACAGCAGGCAAGTGGACATGCCTGGTCTCTAGATGATTTAATCTCATTCCTTTGGCTGGCTGCTCCCTCACTAGCTCTCTCAGCAGCAGATACTTTGGAGACAACTGTCCATTCAGCTGGTCAACAAGACACTCTCTGCTGAACTCTTGGCTTTGTCACTGAATAGGCATCCCTTAATCTCTTGGCCTATAGTTATTTTATAAAAGATCTCAACAGATGATACCATAACCCAGGGCTTTTTTTCTGGGAAAAGAGGTGGTGGAACTCAGTGGTGGAACTCAAGACTGCACAAGGATGTCACTTTGGGTCAGCTGGAACAATGGGAGAGTTTTTTAAAAGTTTAAATTGCCCTTGGTGAAAATGGTCACATGGCCCCGCCCCCTGATCTCCAGACAGAGGAGAGTTTAGAGTGTCCTCCATGCCGCTCGGCAGTGCGGAGGGCAATCTAAACTCCCCTCTGTCTGGAGATCAGGGGGTGGGGCCACCGGCCATGTGACCATTTTTAAGAGGTTCCGGAACTCCGTTCCACTGCATTCCCACTGAAAAAAAGCCCTGCCATAACCACCATCTTAAGCAAAGTCTTGAAAAAGAAGAGTCTCTAACAATTATACAGTGTATTTAGATGCACCCTATAACCTTGTTTTAGTTGTATTATATTTCTCCACTGTACTAAGAAAGCCAGTGTGGTATAGTGGTTACATCACTGGATTAGGATTGATGAGGCCCCTTTCAGCCATACAGCTGACTCTCTCTCAGCCTAACCTTCCAAACAGAGGAACTGTGGGAATAAAATGGAAATAAAATGGAAAAGCAGAGAACCATGTTCCTTGGAGAAAGGGTGGGGCACATAAATGCTAGAAAGAATGTTTGCAAGATGCAGGATGTATGTGTGCCTACTACAAGAACTATATGTGAAAAGTAGACAGGCTAACATGGCTGGCACATTACTCTTTTCTTGCTTGCTAGTATGGACTGAATTCTGAAATTCTGAATTTGTTAGTGTAAGGTTTGTGATAATAAGCATGTATCTATGATACCTACAGAAATTGTACTTTTGTGGGGGGGGGGTGTCAAGTAGCATAAGTTTTCAAGGTAACATGGAAGACTTTGTGTATATCTATTTTTCTTGTTACTTTTATGAAAACTATAAAAATTTCAAAATAAATCACAAAGAAGTGGCTCATCTGGCTTGTTCATCACCAATAATTCCTTGTTCCACCCCTACAATGAATTTCAGTCTCTGTATCTAGATTCTCAGACTGTGCCAATATCCTCAAGATGGGAAAAGGTAATGTGTGAAGCAGCTGGGCCAAACCAAGTAAATCCGAATACCCAGAACTGTTCTGTTGCTTGAATATCTCAATATAATACACTTCTGATATCTTTCCTTAAACATCTTCCACTCTCCTCTAGTTTCTCAGCATCCTTTTGTAGTGGCTATGTCGTGTTATTCATTAGAATTCCTACGTTCTTTTGAACAATAGAACTGCTGATACCCTGACAATTTCTACATTGGGCTCTTTTCTAGCTAACATTTAACTTTTATATTTGTAGAATGTATCCAATCAACCATCCACTGTATTTGAATAGTTCTGAATTTTTAGTTTATAATACAAAAAGGTTGCAACTCATCCTAATTGTATAACCTGCAGCTCTGAGAAGATTAATACACACCTCTTAATTATTTCTCCAAATAATTAATAAATGTTTGACAGCATCAGTCCCAAGACTGAACCTTGAAGAACCCCAAACAATACTATGTCCAGTTCAAAGCCAAACTATAATTTTCCTGTTTACAAGCCATTGTTCAAACAGTTACATATCCACAAAATGGATATGATCAATCCTTTCTCAAAATTCTTAAGGAGGATTTCTTACAGAACCTGTTCAGAATATGTGCTCGTCTAAAGTATGTTGACTGCATACAGTCTGTGTGCTAAGCCAACCACTTTATCCAGAAAGGAAGTTACAATTCTATTTATCTATTTTTTAAAATGTATATCCTGCAATAACACTCTCAGCTGAATGGCTTCTGAAGCAGCTTCTAGATATGAGAAAAACAATTATATTTAAAGCAAACAACAATAAATTATCAGCAATAGCAGCAGTTATCAACATAAAAACATTAAAAACATTGTCAAACAATGGGAGGAAAGCCAAGGGAATAATCAGTATAAAACTATGCAGGAACATCAGCAATACAGCAAGTGAAAAGAAACAGTATTTTCAGGACACCTAAGCTAAACAGGCTAGTTGCCAGATGAACAGCTGTGGGGAAACAGTTCCAGAATTAAGGTGCTACCACCAAGAATGTCCTGTCCCTGGTAAACACCAGCTCCCTTCTGAAGGAGGGTGAAAACAGAGCAGAACCTCAGTAGAAGATGTTAATTGCTAGACAGGTCCATGTAGGCACAAGTTATGTATTTATTTATTTGCATCATTTATAGTCCGCCTTTCTCACTGAGGCTCAAGGCGGATTACATAGTATGAGATTAGTACAATCAGTATCGAGTACATTTCAATGTAGTATCAAGGACATTTCCATAAAAATGCCATAGGGTAAATAGATACAAGTTTAAAAGACATAGTATTAGCAAGAATCCAATACAGAGTAGAAAAAATACTGAAACTGAACATAATCAATTCTAGGACTAAAATTAGACAGCATGGAGCACAGGTGGTACATATTTAAAGCAACAGATAATATGTAAGGCAACATAGTGGTGAAGTCCATGGTCCCTAACTCATTAGCAAAGCATCTGAGACCCCATCCCTACAATAAAGCCCTCCCATTTGAGTAAAAAGCCTTTTCGAACAGTTCAGTTTTGCATCATTTACAAAAAGACAAGAGAGTGGGGGCTCTTCTGACTTCCTCAGGCAGGTCGTTCCACAGGATAGGGGCCATCACAGAGAAAATCTGGGTACGGGCTGCTGCTGACTTCACCCATGTGCAGCCTAACACCTGCAAGAGACCCTGTTCAGATGAGCGAAGCTGCCGTGGAGGAACATAGGGAGGGAGGGAGACAGTCCCATAAGTATGCTGGACTAAGGCCATGAAGAACTTTGTATGTAATAAATAATACCTTGAACTGAGCATGGTAACTGATCGGTAGCCAATGGAGTGACTGTAGGATGTTTATGCTCCTGCTTGCTCCTGATAACAGTCGAGCTGCAGCATTTTGCACTAATTGGAGCCTCCTAGTTAACTTAGATGGGAGACCTATGTATAGAGCATTACAATAGTCAAGCCTTGATGTTACCATAGCATGGATCCAAGTTGCCAGGTCAGCCGTGTCCAGATAAGAAGCCATAGGCTAGAGAGAGGTTGTATAAAGCATTTTTGCCACTACCTTAACTTGTTTTTCTAGTAATAATGCTGGATCCAGTATAACCCCTAGGCTCTTAACTGAGTTTGCAAGGGTCAGATGAACTTCATCAAAAGTGGGGAGTACAATGTCCTTCAAGATCTCTGCCTTCCCAAAAAGCATCACTTCAGTCTTGTCTGGGTTCAATTTCAATTTGTTGTTTTTCAGCCATTTCACCATGGCTGTCAGGCAGCGCTCTAAGATTTCTATTGCGTCCTGTGGGGACCTGGATAGCGAGATATAGAGTTGAGTGTCATCTGCATATTGATGACATCCAACTCCATAGGTGTGAATGAGTTCTCCTAAAGGCTTTATGTAGAGGTTGAATAACATGGGAGATAAGATTGAGCCCTGTGGAACCCTGCAAGATAGTTCCCATTCTGGAGATAGCTGATTTCCAACAGCAACCCTTTGAGTCTGCTTCAAGAGAAATGATTTAAACCAATCCAGGGCACATCCTTTGATGTCCACTTCTGTTTCTAAATGCCTCAACAGGATGGCATGGTCTACTGTATCAAAGGCTGCAGATAGATCCAATAGAAGCAATAAGGAGGTATGGCCTTTGTCTATATTCAGACGGAGATCATCCACTAATGCTACTAGTGCTGTCTCTGTCCCATGCCCTGGTCTGAAACCTGACTGGAAAGGGTCCAGAGCACTAGAGTTTTCCAAGAAGGTCTGGAATTAGTCAGCTACTGCTCTCTCAATCACTTTGCCCAGAAAGGGCAGATTAGAGACTGGGCAATAGTTGGCCACATCATTTTTGTCTAGGGATGGTTTTTTAAGTAGCGAACGGATAACCGTCTGTTTGAGCTGCCTGGGAAAGCTGCCCTGAGTTAGTGACTGATTTACAATAGACCTCAGAGGTTCACTTATGTGGTCCTTACTTGATGTTAACAGCCAGGATGGGCAAGGATCGAGTGCACAAGTAGTGGTTTTCATAGACATCAAGATCCTGATAAGATCTGACATTGTGATTGGTTCAAAGCAGCCCAAATGTAAGCTGGATGGTGTATTAAGTATTTTTTCTATCTCATTTGCATTGCAGCTAGCATCTAGATCAGAGCGTATTCATGCTATTTTATCAGCGAAAAACTTAGCAAAGGCCTCGCAGCTAATTGTCTGTTCTTGGGACTCTAAAGGTTCAGATTTAGGGATCAGGAGGCATCTGGGTATCTTAAACAATTGGGATGCTCGTGAACTAGCTGATGCAATAGTTGCCAAAAAATAATGTTTCTTTGCCGCTTTCATTTCTACTTCATAGGTCCTCCAGTGGGTTCCGTAGCATGTTCTATCTGCTTCCATGCAAGTTTTTCGCCAGTGCCTTTCTAGATGTCTTCCAATCCTCTTTTAGTCAGCCAGCTCCATGGTAAGCCATGGGGCTGATGTCCGTCCCAAGTAGTCGATAAGGAGCAATAGTGTCAATAGCTTCAATGAGCTTTGCGTTCCACACTCTTACAGCAGCTACCACGGGGCATGTTTCTGGAATTCTAAAATCCCCCAAGGCATTTTGGAATCTAGAAGGGTCCATGAGCCTTGGTGGGTGAATCATTTTAACTGGACCCCCAATAATGTGGGGTATTGGGGCTATATTCACTTTTGCCTTCAGCAGATGATGGTCTGACCTTGGTTCAGGCTGAATCTCCAATGTTGAAACAAGGTTTTCTCTTAAAGGCTCAGTGAAAAATATTAAGTCTAAGTTGAAGTGACCTGAAGTATCAGCTCCCTAACAGTTTCAGTCTTGAAAGGTAATGACCAGCACTTTTAATTGTGCCCAGGAGCAAACAGGCAGCCAGTGTCAGTTTTTCATAACTGGTGAGATGTATTTCAGTAACTTGTGCCAGTCAGCAATCATGCCATCACATTTGTAGGGTGTGAGGGAGAGGGCCACCATTTGGCTCCTTCTCCCCCCAGAACTATCTCCTGCAATGTCCACTCCACCTGGTCATTATGTAATCATTTTTAGCTGTATACAACAATTGATACTTTAATTTTCTTATTTTCCCCTACTCCTGCCCCTGATGATCCCTTTTTGCTTTTGAATTGTGTCTGTTTAGGCTGAAAGCCATTTTGGCAGGACTCATCTATTCTGTTCTTTGTACTATACTTAGCAATTTTTCAAGCTCTTTGTAACTTTTTAAAAAACTGTTATGAATAGATTTGTTTCTAAGATACTGATGCTGCCAAAGCATTGCATTGCCACACACTGTGGAATCGCTCATGCAGCCTAGTATGCTGGCTGAACCTCAATGTTGGTGCAGCTGTAACTTCACATGAGCACTGCCGGCATGTGCTAAATAGCAATGAGTGCCCAGAGGAGTGTGGGGAGGAATGGAAGAGGTTATGAACAGTTTAAAAGAATCAGGCAAGGCCGGGGCAATGAGGGGACAATCCCCAAGAGTCTTAATCATTGTTGATCCTTGCTGCTCTCTTGCTAACCATCTAGTTGCTGAGTGACTATTTCTGATTCTAGAGCTGTGCGGAGGCCAAGCTGGTCCCTTGGGTCCATCTCTGCCTCCCCGTGAGAAAGCTGAAAGGGCTGGGAAAGGTCACCCCAGCTGAGCTCATTCCAGCAGCCTTCAAAGGGCGCAGGATGGGTCCCACATCATCAAGATCAGTCTGAAGTTGGAAAGAAGAGAAAAGGAAGATCTTTGATCTTACACATATAAACCTCCCACACTCAGAAGCAAGAGAATTAAACAGTCTATAGTTTCTAATCTTGTAATGCTGAAGCTTCCCACTTCCTTTGTTAGTCTCCAATTATTTCTTGTGTGAGGTAACTGCAGAGACCATTCACAAGCTCCCTTCCCCCACTCTTAAAAGGTTGACATTACTCTGGCTCACCAACATAATAACATCCTACTAAGAAAAGCCCTACTGAATCAGAGCAGTGGGTCTATCTAAACCAATATCCTGTTTTGCATAATGGCCGACTAGTTGTCCTGGAGGGCCAACAAACAAAGCATAAAGGCCAAGGCTTCCCTTATTGTTGCTTCCTCAAGACTGGTATTTAGAAATTTGCTGTAATTGAAGGTGGAGGTTCCCTTTAGTCACCATGACTAGTAGCCCTTGACGAACCTCTCCTCCATGAATCTCTCTGACTCCCTTTTAAAACTATCTAGGCTCTGGCCATCATCATGTCCCCTGGAAGTGAATTCTACCATTTAATTTCTCATTGAGTAAAGAAGTGTTTCTGTTTGTCCTAAATCTATTGCCCGTTAACTTTGTTGGGTGCCCCGAGTTTTAGTGTTATGGGGGGGAGCACTTTCTATCCACTTTCTCCGCTCCATGCATAATTTTATAATCCTCTATCATGTTCCCCCTTAGCTGTCTTTTTTAAAACTTGAAAAACCCAGTCTCTGTAGCATTTTCTCCTAAGAAAAGTGCATCAACTTCCATCAACTTGGTTGCCCTTTCCTGCACTTTTTCTAATTCTGCAATAACTTTTTTGAGATACTGCAACCGGAAATGTATACAATATTCTAAATGAGGCCACACCTTAGAAGTCTACAAGAGCATTACAACAGTGGCCATTTTATTTTCAGTCTGTTTCCTAATAATCCCTAGAATGGAGTTTGCCTTTTCTACTGCTAATGCACATTGAGTTGACATTCTCATCTAACTCCATTACAACACCAAGATCTCTTTTTAACTGTATCAATATACTAGATACAGTGTTTATTTTTCCATTGTTATACTTATCCACAGTTCTGTTCAGGCAAAGTTCTTGGATTTAAGCTAACTGAATCCTGTTGACCTCAAGAAAACAAAATTGTATTTATTTGGATACTTTCCCCAGTCCCTCATTTCTCCGTTTAATGTGTTAAACTAGCTAACAATATGAAAACGCAACAGGCTATAAATCAGGAGATGGTCACTTTTTGGCAAGCTATTATTCGTCAGCATAATTTGGCTCAAAGGGTTCTTGTGAAATAAGAATTACAAAGCATTTTATATTATGGAAAATGCTATTAAAATGAATAATAAAATCCTATATATGTATGTAATTTTGAGTCATCCACATGGGGTGAGAAATCCCTGTGGTATCCACTTAAAAAGAAAGTACAAGGTTCATCATCTTTGTGGCATAGTTGCTGCGCCTCTATGTGGTCAGCTCTCACGCGCCAGTGGTTAAAATATAAAAGTTTCACATTACATTAATTTTCTGGATTATTTGGGTAGTGGTGGGTGAGACTCCCTCACTTCCAGCTTGATCTGGAATAGGATTGGGAAAAAATTGTTTTCTAAATAAATATACATTTCTTACTTTGAGCTCATGCCGAAGTTTAGTCACATATGAACTTCCCACCAACATTATATGGAGCACAACAGGTCCCAAAGATGTCTGTGTCCCAACCCCCTGCCATGGGTCTCCTATCCCTGCTGTCCCTCTTTAGTATTTTTCATTCACTGAATTCCTTTAGAGGTAGGATAAACCATCAGTTTTATAGGAAACTGAGCTTTCATGATTTAACAGAGGAAAATGACTAGGGTGGTCCACAGAGCAAAAAATTGTTGGTGAGCACAACGTCATCTTGACCGCTCACAGCCCACAAGTCAAGGCAAGAGTTTTCACTCACAAATTCCATTTTTTTGGCAGGGGTGGGGGAGAGGAATTTGTAAAAGCATCAGTTCTTCTCCTGGGCGAAAAGGTTTTGTTTACCTTTTAAACTTGGAATACCTTGTCTGGTTTGTGAGGAACACTGGATGCAACAGTTATTGTGAGTATTTAAGAGGTCAGGCAAGACACATATTGGAGGAGCTGCCAAATCTACCAGTCACAGAAAAGTTTTCTTAAAAGAATGGAGTGGAAGATTTGAAAAAATAAAGTGTGATGTTGTGGGAATAGACATCACAATAAAAGGCAATGGGTTAGGTCCTACCAGCTTTTCCACTGGTGAAAAAGGCACAAGTGTGTTCGCTTTGATCACCAAAAAGGCTATGCTGTAATTCATGTAACCTTCATGGACAAAAGACTTGGGGGATAAGGGCTCTAATAAAGATGAGAACTGGATTAGATTGAGAGATAAAAATGTCTGGATCCAGCCCAAACAGGGCTTTTGATTAGTTCTTTTATCCCCAAATAGATGAAAAAAGACAAATACTAGGAAGCTCAAATAGGGTACACTCCCCTACCCAGCACCTATGGCAGAAGCAGTGGCCAAAAAACATTCCCCTCCATAACATTCAAGCAGTAGCACGCCCTTTCTGGGGGAAGACAGGGCTCACTCTGAACCAGTCCCATTTGCCTTCAGTGATGCTAATCTCTGACACTAGCCTTTTTCTTTATTATTGCTACTGCTCCTTCCCTTATGCATTCTTCACAATCCAGACAACGTAAGTGTTGCATTTCAATATTTCCATCATAATTATTCCACTCATTTCAGATACTCACTTAGGATAGTTTATTTGCCTTCTAGTGCAGTGGCAGCATTAGCCTTTCAAGTGTGAACTGGGCCAGTGTTGCTGCTATACCTAGTGTGGAGGACTGGTGACCTGACCTTCATTTCCTCCCCTCCATTTCTCCCCTATCTCCTGCTCTTGGCTCAGTACAGAAACAGTGTCAAAAAAGAAGGGAAAGTTTTGGCAGTTTTACCAATGCCTTTAAAAAAAGAAGTATCTTTTACAAATACATGTACATACACAACCCCCCTCCCACACACACACACAATCAGCATAGTACTGCTTTGAAGGAAGACACTTCCCACTCACTCCTCCCCCCCCCCCCCCAGCTGCAATGACAGCAGTTCCAGAAAATGCAGGCTGAAGTATTTCTTGGGGATAGGACTGCCAACTCTGGGTTGGTAAATTTTTGGAGATTTTGGGATGGCAGGTTTGGGGAGGGTTCTTAGTAGGGATGTGATGCCAGAGAGTCCATCCTCCAAAGCAGTCATTTTTCCCAAGGGAACTGATTTCTGTCGTCTGGAGATCAACTGTAATTCCAGATCTCCAGGCCCCACCTGGAGGCTGGCAACCCTACTTGGGGGGAGAGGGCGAGAAGGGAGTGGGGGGTCCAAATGGGACTGTGCAGGTCAGTGAGTGTTTCTGTGTAATCAGCTTCCTGCCCTCCCTGAGCTTAGCTTTCCATCTTCACCCCTAGCAGTTAACTCTCAACACTAAAGCTGCCGCAGCCCCCCTCCGTCCTTCTTTTGATTGCTATCACTTACCCAGTTTCCATGTGCTCTGCAGCTTCTTTAAATGAACCGTAGATCCTTGGTTTCCCCCCACCCCACCCCCGTATGATATTTTGTACTTTGGATATTGTTGTTGGATGTGTAGTTGACACAGAACAAGGATACTTTAACGAGGGAGGGGGAGTAAGAGAATGTAAAGATGGTTCTATTATCAGGTGGCCAAATCTGTCTTCATGATAATGTCCCTATTCTCAGGGGAAAGTTTATTTTAAAAAATGGTACCACACAGGCAGCAAACTGGAGAGAAAAGAGGGAATAACAACAACATTCAATTTATATACTGCCCTTCAGGACATCTAAACAACCACTCAGAGTGGTTTACAAAGTATGTTAATATTATCCCCACAACAATCACCCTGTCAGGTGGGTGGGGCTGAGAGAGCTCCAAGAGAGCTGTAACTGACCCAAGGTCACCCAGCTGGCTTCAAGTGGAGGAGTGGGGAATCAAACCTGGTTCTCCAGATTAGAGTCCTGTTGCTTTTAACCACTACACCAAACTGCCTCTCTGGAAGCTTTAGGGATTGATGAAAATAATGTTTTGTGGGCCTTGGTGGCATTCAGGGACAGACACACACATGATCAGCTCTTCCAACATGGTTGTTGTGGGTTTTCTGGGCTGTATTGCCGTGGTCTTTTTGGTGCTACACCTCTGAAGATGCCAGCCACAGCTGCTGGCGAAACGTCAGGAACTACAATGCCAAGACCATGGCAATACAGCCCGGAAAACCCACAACAACCATCGTTCTCCGGCCGTGAAAGCCTTCGACAATACATCTTCCAACATGGTTACAACATCCATAGATATAATGCAGCAATATGGGAAAGATCTTATGTTGTTCCATTTGTGGGTGAAGAAAGTCTTTGGTGTGCAGTGAACTGTTTACATTATTTGCTCAGCCATCTTGCAGTTCTGCTGACCACACCATCACCAACCCATTTTAAATAGTGTTGTAATTCTGAGATAAATGTGATTAAATTACACTTCACAAGACAGGCAAATATTGATAACAATTGCACTCAATGATTTTATTGTGTACCAGACTCACATAGGATATGATTTCTGTTTGTGAGAATTAGCCATGATTATCCCAGTGTGGTCTAGTGGGTAAAGTGTTAGACTAGTCTCCTGCCCAGGTTCACAAACTCACTCTGCCATGGTCACTTACCAGGTGACCTCGGGCCAGTCACATGCACACAACCTAGCTTACCTCAGGGGGTTGTTGTGAGGAAAAATGGAGAAGAGGAGAATGCCACAAGCAGCTTTGGGTCCTCACTGGGGTAAATGCAGGGTATCAGTGAAGCAAATAAATAAATTCCTTCCAGTTCAATATGTGACCAGACTCTACCATAGTTGGGACACAACAGAGAAGAGTCTGAAGGGCTCTTTAGGCCAAGATTATCTCCTGGCCAAGATACACACATGTAAAAGGCAGAATTTATAAAGATTGACTGGGTAGATTTTTGAGAATACCATGAGGGCATCTCTAGTAGGCTTCCCTGGTTCTACAGCATTTATAAATCCACTGTCCAATTGAAATTGCTCAGTGACCCTCAGATTTAAACTACAGTACTGAGGACCATTTCACACAATACACAAGAACTATTGATGATTCCTATCGATTGTAGTTGAATGATAATACATACTTGTAGCATGCACTTGTTATATTCATACATTTTTTAGGGATGTGCTTAAAATGCACCTAAACATGTAAAAATGTAGACACCTAAAATGTAAGATTTGAGTCTAGTAGCACCTTAAAGACCAACAAAATTTCCAGGGTGCAAGCATTCAAGAGTCAAAGTTTCCTCTGTCAGAGCTTTGATTCTTAAAAGCTCATACCCTGGAAATCTTGTTGATTAAGGTGCTGCTGGATTCAAACCTTGCTGGGCTACTACAGACCAGCATGGCAACCCACCTGATACTACCTAAAAATATAATTAAGGAAGCAGCCTGGATAAACTCACTTGCTTGACTAGACACTGTTCCCTTCTGTCCCAACTCCTTCTGCAAATGGGAAAGCAGCCCTGCATGCTAGTTGGCAACATACATGCCCATCCATTTTTTCCTGCAGCACAAGTTATTCAGTTCCTCAGGGTAAATTAGTGAGCATCATTAGCAGAGCAGGGAAAACAGTTGTGGGGACCATCTGAATTTTTAATCTAACTGCCTGTCCAGGACTTGAATAGCCCCTTTCAATGTATGCTGCTTGTGCCATATCATGTAATTGTGTAGCACAGATGCTCTGATCATTTCCCTCACCCCACCCACCCCCTTTTCATCGTTAACCCCCTCCAGGAGCCAGTGCTGCCTGCCAAACAGATGGGGTCACAGGGTTGACAGCTATCAGTTACAGGGAGCATGTGTCATTCCCCCTCCCCCATGCCAGGCAATGCAGAGCTTAAAGGGCAGCTGCCAAGGAGGAGTCTTTTTTTATTGTTCCTCATTGTCTGGGCTTATTGTTGCCATTGGTCCTGCAGGCAAGTTGTTTTGTCAAAGGGAGCACAGAGAAGTGAAAGCTGCTGTAAGAAACACAGTGGACCTTCCTGCAAGTTACTCTGAAGAGGAGATAAGAAAGGGACCCAAAGACAGTAAGAGCTGCTCTGATTACTCATTTCTAGGGCTGATACACTCCAGGGCAGAGATGGCCTCCAACATCTGAACTGCCTGCTTCATGCTACTGACTTGTAAACAGTGGGAAAATATGCAGAAAAACATATATTGTCCTTATTGGCACGTTGGGTTTAAAACTAAACTAGTTTTCTAGTTTGATTTCCTATGAAAAGTATGTGTAGTGTTTTCACTACAGAGATGCCCAGGGATGGTGACATACAGCAGAACTTCAAGGAGTGTGTGATTTTAATCTTTTTCTTTCTGGGATAAAAGACTGCAAGAAAAGACTATAATATTGAGGTAATGGAAAATGTAGGAGGAGGGTAAGTAACAGACCCACACATATATATCTTTAATTAATTGTAGTTTGGAACTGTCTTCTGCAAAGAAGTGATGTGTTGATATAATTGCTTTAAGTAATTGATGACCATCTTTGATTCAAGTATGATCCATAATTTATCCATGTTATTTGTTCAATATAAATCATCTTTATCCAACGTTTACAATTTTTTTATATTAATATAATCTTTCAACTGGTTGATCAAAATTTTGGCCAGTTTACTTTCAGTGGGTATAGACAGGAGTAATGCTGAAGGATTTCACTGTTCAAAGCTTACATCTCAGTTCAGGTGTGACTCTCTAAGTTGCCATTTGATGATGATTAAAAAAGTTTATTAAATCAGTTCAGAGCATCTGATAATGAGTGATCCTGACAAAATTTTAGATCCATGTTCTACCAGTTATAACAGAGGCCTGCTGGTGATTAATTAATCAGGCCATAGATTTGCAGCAGATAGGCATGCCAATTTATTCCCTGCCATCCATATTAGGAGTAGCTGTTTTAAAATTGTATTTTTGTTTCCTCTAGATTTCATACAGTTGCAACGCAAGTAGGACAATACTTCCTATCCAAGCGGAAAGTTGCTCCTGGGCTTGTGGTAAGAACATCTGTTGCAAGCTGTTGCACTGAATTACCCAGATGTTATAAGTCACATAGCCAGGCAGGAGGGTGGGATAAAACATTGCTGTTTCATGTGAACAAGTCTTTAGAGGTCAACCAGCTTTTAAACAAACAGGGAGCATCAGTCACATTTAAAAATACCAGAATATTATCGGCAAAAGAGAGAGCTCTCATTCACTGCCATTTTAATATCGCTTGTGTTATTTGGGCAACAAAGGACAGCTTGAACTTTCTAGCTTTTTTCTTATGGCATGCTGTAACCTGATGTTATGAGCATATCTGTCAGCAAGAATGTAGACAGAGAGGATTTTTCCTAGTGTAGTAAATAAAACCTCAGTTTCAGATCCCATTAAATTAAAAGCACCTGTATACAGATCACTGAAAATTAGTTTCTTATTTCCACAACTTGACCACTCTTTTGTACTATTGGCAATATTAAAGAAAGGATGGGGACTGCAACAGGCAAAATACTGGAGTGACACAGCCACATGTCTGAGAGAAAGGGAACAAAAGATGTCCCATCTTACATGCATTATATGAAGAAAACAAAGCAAATATATTTGTACAAATATCTCTCACGTTCATTATATATTAGAATAGTAAAACATTATCCAGAACAAATATATTTTGAAGGCTATATACATTTATTCTGTAACAATATGTTCAGGTATCTTCCTCACTATTATGATTTAAAAATTTATTTAATTTAATAAACAAATTTAAATACATATACATACATACACACGTGTGTATATATATATGTACATGCATATATATATATATGTCTATGTATGTGTGTATAGATACAGAGTGAAAAAGAATATTCACTCTTGTAGTTACTAGTAGAATTTGTGAGAATGACCTCCAAGGATGGCAATGTTAGGAGACAGCCCAAGCTAGCAAAATCAGACAGGCAGTGTAGTCCAGAGTTACCCTTTGATGTGACTTCCATTCTGCTTAGGATTGCATTGTAATAGGGCCTAAATACATGTTATGCTTCTCATGGATATGCTCTTAGTCAAACTGACAGATGTAGTCTGGAGTTTTGTGCTTCCCAAGTGCATGTGGGTCCAACTTGGATTGGGACCATGGTCTGTGGAAACACGTTTATGTCACCTTCCTGTCACATTTTCTCAACCTGGAACGGTCCAGTGAGCCACCATTTACCTAATGCCTAAATGTGTTTGACTTTTTTTTCTGGCATGAAACCAACCAGATCAGGCAGTTTAAACTGAGAGGTTGGATACTTGGTTCTCGAGGCAAAACTGGTTAAGCAAAATGAACAAACATGTTGATTTATAATGTAGGAACAAATAATGATATAGCAAATAAAATTGTATAAATAACATTATACTAACGTTTCTAGGTACACAGATAAATTCTGGTCCACCTAGATGGCAAGAAGTAACCCAGAGCATTGAAGTTACAGCAGTCAAGTGAGCAGTCCCTGAAACACCCAGGTTTTAGATGACTTTTAAAAGCCAAATTTTCTACATAGATTGCAGTTAGCAAATTATAAGTACCACATATGTGACCAGGGTGAATATAATACAATGTCTGTAATATAGAAATGTTCCCAATAAATTCACTATGCATACAAAATCATGAACTTAAAAGATTAACAACCCTACTATATAGAAAGCAAGCCATACTGGCAACAACTTGCTTTTTATCCTTGTGCAGGTGCATTGCTGATAACTCTGGCCTCAAGGCCACTGCAAAGCGCCCGCTTGCTGCCAGGAGGCCAGCCAAATCGACGGCTTAAGCACTCCTCCGTGCACCTCCCCTCAGTGCCCTCCTGCTCTGGCCTCCAGGCTGCTGCAAAGTGCCTGCTTGCTACTGAAAGGGGGCCCGCTGAATCAGTTTTCTAGAGCCCCCGTTGTATTTTTTCACACAAAGGGCATTATTTCTAGTTCATTATAATACAACAAGATAAGATGGAGATGTTTCTTACACCATAATAAATGGATTGCTTCAGTTGCTAACATTCGGAAAGAGCAAAAACAACTCCCAATTTTCTTTCTTTTTTTTGATTACCATTCTTTACTTGGATATAAAAAGTAAACGTGTCAATGCTAAAATCCTAAAATCGGCCTAGGAATTTCTGAAGATTTTCAGTATTTTGCAAATATCTATCTAACTGCAAAGAACACGTGGAACAGTAAGACTTCTTTTCTGGGAACTGCCCATTTCAGATAAGTAAGAAAACATATTTTAGGATCATGACTAAAATTAGCATTTCAGATAATGCTGAAAGACTGAATTGTGATGACTTCTTATAGTTGCCCGGGGGCAGATTCCTAGAGAGGTGACATAAACATTTCTTAAATAAATAAATAGCTTGGCCTTTCCACATAACCATCAGCAATATTCAAATTTGCCAAGGATATATGCTTACAATTTCAACACATTGCATTACAGTTACAGATTTAAGTTTCAGGTGGATAGCCATGTTGGTCTGCTCAGTAGAAGAGCAAGATTTGAGTTCAGTAACACTTTACAGACTGTAAAATTTCTAGATTATAATTTTTCAAGAGTCAAAGCTCCCTAACAAAACTTATCTGATGAAAGGAACTTTGACTCTTGAACATTTATTTTTATTTATTTAAGTCATTTATAGTCCACCTTTCTCTCTGAGACTCAAGGTGGATTACTTATACCCTAAAAATCTTGTTGGTCTTTAATTATTATTATTACTGTTATTCATAGTCCAACTTTGCCATTGAGACTCAAGGGGACTACTTTGCAACTGAATTTGAACCTATGGTTTCCAACTAATCTAGGGGATGTTAGATACTGCTATGTGAACATCTGATGGCAATTTCCTAATCGATAATTTCCCTCCAAATGTATCTCCAGATATTGTTGGGTAAAGCCATACCCAGATATTTTTTTACCCAGTTAAGCAGATTTCTTTGGGAGACCCAAAATCTTTGCTCTGCCATGGGAACTCGCTGGGTGACCGTGGGCCAGTAACACACACTCAGCCTAGTCTATCTCATAGGGTTATTGTATGAGCATAAAATGGAAGAGAGTAGAATGTTGCTGTAAACTATATCTCAATAAATATAATTTCTGCCACTGTGATGCGTGAGAAATGAATTCAAAGTCCATTTCCTATAATAAACTTAACAATAAATTAAATACAATGAGCCCCTCTGTGCATGTTTGTTTGGAGGAAAAGGATATAAAACACTTTAATAAATACTGGTTTCACTACCAATAAATCCTCAAGAATACTACAATGAAATTGTAGGAAAGCCTTCTCCCGTATGAACCTACCCATTTACTCCAGTCAGCTTTGAAGGCCCTATTTCAGGTACCCCTTGCCATCTGAGGATAAACGGGTAGAAATCTAAGAAAAGGGCCTCCCCAGTCATGGCACCAAAACTTTGGAACTCTCTAACCAGGGAGATCTGTCTGTCTCCTTCTATCATTGTCTTCTGCCAGCAGGTAAAGACTTTTTTTGGTGTATCCCCAGTGACTGTTTTTGGCCTTCCTCCCTCATTGTGTTGCTATGTGTGTTTATATGTCTTTATTGATTTGTTTAAATATTTTATATATACTTTATTTTAAATGTTGTTTTAATATATTTAATGTTTTAATATTTTGATGTTAGCTGCCTCCAGAAGCCTATTTGGGTGAAAAAGGGGCATAAATAAATAAAAGGGAAAAGCCTGTATACAAACTCCGATGTACCTAACACAGAAAATTGACAATTTAGTAAACAGGCCAATGGCCCACTCAACAGCAACCCAAGATTCCCAGTAATTGTATTCATTCCAGTCATGTGTGTAATGTGTAATAGGTAATAATAACAGGAACAACAGTTTGCTTATACACCACCCTTCTGGACAGATTAATGCCATACTCAAAGCAGTGAACACAGTCACTGTTGTTGTTATTATCCCCACAATAACAGCTGGGGAGCTGGGGCTGAGAAGAGGGGCTTACTCAAGGCCACTTGCTGGGCTCATGGCAGTAGCGGGATTCGAACCAGCAGAATGCTGATTCACAACTCAACCACTTAACCTCTGTTGCAGCAGCATATAACAAGGCATGCATATCATAAACAATACATATTACCTAGTGTTTATCAGATATATGTATAACATATATTCGCCCTGAGCCTGCTGGAAATGTGGGGAGGGCGGAATAAAAATCGATAATAAATAAATAATGAAGAACTCACTGGCCAGAGCCCCTGAGGATGAACGGTATATAAATTGAAATATAAAAATTAAAAAATATAAATAAAAAGAATCAAAATGTCAAAGATCATTTATTTTCTACTACTTAACTTCAGTACTTAAAAGCAAATTTTAAAAATACCTAGGAATAATAAACGCGATATTCCATTTTTAAGGAAAAGTAGTTGTTGTTGAAGTCGGCATACTGGCTTCCGATTCCCCATTCTGAAATATTTATAGGTGTAATGGGAATGTGACCCATAGGCATATGTTCCAGCTAAGTACAATGAATGTATCTAAGAGCAGCAGCACATCTCCAATCATATACATTTCGGCATAAGGCTTGAAGCCCTTAGATGCAGAAATAAAATGTACACGCTAGGACCCTTCAACAACAAGAAGCGGCGGTGCCATCTTTCCAGTCGCCTCATCTTGTACTACCTCCGTTGCTGCAAGAGGTGCTGCAAGAAGAGGCGACGGAAGGAAGCTCCACAGACAGGCTAGGTCTGAGCTGAGCGGTTCTGCAAAAACCGCTCAGGTCGGTTTCTTCATGGGCCATTTTAACTTCCCGGCCTGACTCTGCCCGCGGGGATCCGTTCGCAAAGGCCCCTTTCGAGTGGGAGAGCCTCAGCGCCCGAGAATACACGCTTGCACAGAACCAGAACGCCAAATGAGCGTGCGTGGGGGCGGAGTCTGCGGCGGCGACTCCGTTCGGGTCCCTTCCCTCCACACGTTCCCAAAAATGGTCGTCACGCCTATCTCTAACGTGTGAAACTGCCGGCTGGAGAGAGAGCTGAAGCACTCGCAAATAAAGCATTCTGCTGCTGACTGTGAACAGGAGCCCTCCAGAGGCCAAGAGAGCGGAGGCCAGTCCGCAAGGTCCCGGCCTCCAACCCTCTTGCCGGAGCGCTCGAGTCCCGCCTCCCCAGCCGGCGTCCGTATTCTCCGTTGCCATAGCGCCCGGGGAAGTGCCCGGCGCTTTGAGCCTATCCTTGTGGAATTCAATTGCCTCATCGCCTCCGATGCGCTCTGTTGCCACGACAACTCCGGGCACTTGGGAAGAACGTTCCACCCTCCGCCCACCCGCAGCCTTCCTTCCCAAGACTTCAGCGGCCCGCGAGCAAAGTAGAGAGCGCGCGGGGGCGCGCTCGAGATTTTGTTCGAGGACCCTGAGTCCGGGCAAGAGGCGGGAAAGCGGAGAACTTTCGCTCGTCTAGTCTTCGCCTGTCTGTGGAGCTTCGTTCGCTACAACGAACAGAGCGTGGCGGCGATACTACGCTACTTTCCCACAATGACAGCACCAATCCCACCCCCACCCTTTAAAAAAGAGTCACCCTTAAAGGCAGAACGCACGTGAGATTGCAAACAGACAAAAAAAATCCCGTCCTTTCCCTCGCAGTTTCGATTCGTAGGTGCCTAAAATGTCCCCAGCCTGCTTTCAACTTATCACAAGGGACCCCAGGAAAATTGCCGCGCGTTTGGTTCTACAGCAATTCCTTTAATTCTTGCCCAACACAGGCAAAAATTCAACTGGCAAAGCGTTGCTCGTCATAAAAAACGGCGACAACTGCAGAGTCGTAAAAGCACGCTTCACCTGTTGAATTTCTGCCATGCGACTGTTAAAAGTCCCATAAAAACAAGCTGGAGGTCGCAAATCTAGCTGCCAGGCACCTTTCACGCGTTGCACGTTCGTTATTCTCGCCCCGAGCCTCTCCCTCTTTTCCCCACCCTACAACTTCGAACTCCAGCAGGTGGCCAAGATCCCCGAGCGGATGAAACATCCCCGGGGGAGATGGAAGGCTGGAAGTGTTTTTGGAAGCCGACTTTTCCCCTTAGCCCAAGCCGCATTACCTCATGCGAAAGAACTCTCTGCCTGAAGGGCTGGGCTAAATATAGGGAGTGGATCCGGGACCGGGAGTGAGTTCAGACTGTGCAAAGAGAGGAAGCGGGGGGGGGGGGGGGCTTGAACCTAGCGAGGGCTGCTCGCCCGCCTTCTGACCCCCGCTGTATGCCTCCCCCCGCAGGTCCCAGCCCCGCGCCCTGAGCGCAGCATGCCCGCGCCGCTCCTCGCCCTCCTGCTGCTGCGGACCCTGCTGACTCGCCTGCTGCTCGTGGCTCGCAAGCGCCTCCTGCCGCTGCTCCGGCGCCTGGGGGCCCGCCTGACTTCTCAGCAGTCCCGCGAGGCCGCGCTCACCTGCCTGCTCTGCGTCCTCAACCTGCGCAAGAAGGCCGACGACTGAGAGCCCCTCTAGCGCCCGGACGAAGGCAGCCCTGGGGCGGCGGGACCCAACTTGCTGGCACCCGCCCTGAGACTTTTTGAAGTGGCGCGCCTGAAGGAGAGCAAGGCGCCCGCCGGCTGCGGCTCCTACCGAATGGGCTGCTAGTTCTTGGCGCGTGGAGAAGAGGGCGCCCTGTCTTGCCGAGGGAGGGCGATCAGGCAGCCCTCCGCCGCTGTCACCCTCCCAAGGAGAAGATTTCATTTCTGATCTCATTTCTCAAGATCCACCCCCAGACAAGCGCTTCCCGCTCCGTTCCCTCCGATTAGTTCCTTCTCTTTGCTTTCCAGCCAGGACCTAGCTCCCACCCACGCCCCTGCTCTCAGGCTTTGCTTTCCCATGTTCCGTATGGATGGAAAGCTCTCCCACATCCGCCTCCAGCGCTGCCAAGAGGCTTCGAATGGTGGCAGTAGTGTGATTTTGCCCAGTGCTTGGGAACCAAACATACTGGAAGTCTTTTCTCTTTGGACACTACAATACCAGCTTAGCTGCTGAGAGAATTTCAGGACATCCTCTCTTGAGAAGAAGACGCCTGAGGCAACTACCCCATCTCTGGGATTCTGGCAAGGGGCAGAAGAGGTTGAATCGGAATCTTCCTTTTTGGACATGTGCCTGTGCCTTGGGTTTTAGCGTCTGCTGTTAGGTTCTTCTTTGTCTCTTTTATCACTGATAGCCAGTGGAGTGGCTTATCAAGACTGGTGATCCCACAGTCTCCTGTGGACCCTGCAGGGCCAATGCAAGATGTCTGGCAGCACAGCAAGGAAGATCCAGCCATTCACCATTAGCACCAAGCTTTCTCTACCAAAATGTTCCTCTGACTTCTCAGAGGACAGCTGTCCAGACATCCCTGTAGCTGCTCTGGATAACCAGATCTTGCACCGGAACCTAAATGAGCGTGTTTCTCTGCATTTGGCTCAGGCTTCCCCAGAGCCCACAGAGCGTAGATTCAACAGCACAAGCCTAGCTGAGGAGGGGGTTGCCAATGAAGACCGTGTCAATAGCAACTCGCTGTCCCGTTCCATCAAGAAGATCACTCTGTCCAACTGGGGACAGCATGAGGAACCTTGTTTAGGTGAGGAAGGGGTGCTTGGGGACCCTGCTCACTCCAGCTGTGAGAGGAACTTCAACAACAACAACTGCAGGACAGGAAAAGCACAGATCAAGGTAAGGACTTCCATCCTTTCATTGTCATGTTCTGCCATGCTGCAGTCTGCTTCTTTGCATTACATCCAGGCTAGACCTATCCTTTCCTCTGTCTTCAGGATCCCCTGTGTGAAGCAGCTGGAGTAGGGTAGCCAAGCCTCTTGAGATTTTAACCATATAAGACCTTGCCACTCAGGTCTTGGTGGAAGCAACTCTGAACAAGGGAGAATGGGAAACAATTAGTTTTGTTTTGTTGCCAAAGTAAGACTCTCAGAAACTTACCTGCTCACTCTAACCAGCACCAAACTTTTATTTACTGTCGTAGTGTATGTACCATGTTATGCAATGGTACTTTTTGAGCAGGTGGACAGAAAGCAGGACCACAAGACACATCAGGATGTTTTATATAGTAGCTGATTTTAATTACGTTGACTTCCTTATACCTCCCTGTAGGGAGAGAGCAGCCAAGTTTGGTGGGGCAAATGCTACTGATGTTCTAAATAAACATTAGTAAATTTCTGGGTTCCAACGTGCTTTGCATATAGGCATGTTGCCGCTTAGCAAGTGGCATGCAGAGTGTTGCTTATAAGGTCCTGGAGGCAGGATAATTGAAAGAATGTGTGTGGTACACTGGAGTGGTAGCTGGGCTTCAGCATGAAGGTCTGCATGTAGGTGTGGCATATGTGAGTATATACATAGACCGTGCCACTGTTCATGGTCTCTGTCCAAAGGCCCCCGTCAGTTCTAGCTCTGGGTTTCTTATATGCACAGCAGAAGTGGGGAGCTTGTTTCAGAATTCCTCCTGCCTACCTGTGTTTTTAAGGCCCACATAGGGAAGAGGCTGGCAAATCTTTGAAAAGATGCATATATGTAAAGTGCAAATGATCAGAGGCAACACTGGCTGAGGTATGCCTGGTAAGTTTCCTAGAAGTTAATTTGTATGTCTCAGGCTCCCAATGAACTATTTGTATGTTACAAAGATGAACTAGATGTCTTCTAATCATAATCCTTTATACCTGCAGTAAGTATGCAAGAAGGGGGGAATCATGTTGGAATCAGTTCTGTGATACCACGTTAATGTACAGTTTTGTGAATTTATTAAATGTATTTCAGTAGGGTAAACTGAGGCCTCACAATTCACTTCAGTTGTGGATGAGGTCAAGATTTTGTTCATTCCTCTATAGTGTCTGGCAGATGCATTACCTCACCAGGCTATCTCATAGCCTCCAGGGAAAGTGTCCTCCAAATTGACCTTGAAATCTCAGCCAAAAATCTGTCTGTAAGTCCTTGTGTAGTTCCCTGGCATTGAGCCCTGTGGGACTCAGACTAGTTCTTTCTCAGGGCAGATTCATTTGCCCTCATTTTTGTGTGCACCAACTAATGAAGATTTCAACCAATCACTTCTCAAAGGAAGCTGCCGCTTTCCAAAGCAATGTGAAGACGAACTCATTTCTTGTTTTCTCATGTGCTCCCTGCTGCTGCTAGTTGGATGGGATGAGATGATGGGGGAGGGAACTCTGCCTCCGCAAGCCAAGCAGAGCAGCTCTGCAGGAAGGATGAGATCATCATGTGCTGACAGTCTTGTTTTCCTGCAGCGGATAGATTGAGGGGGCTTCGTATGTAAACAGAGCACTTGTGTCACCTGCAAGTTTATCTCCCATTACTGAGTACAACCTGGGTAAGAGCCAAGTGGTCTGTGGTGGGGGGAATACATGGACATAAATGTGTGAGCATCTCCTTAGGGCACTGTGCCTAGCACTGTCTGTAACAGCCACTCAACAACCAGCCATTTCATAAACAGTATAGGAGCAAATTATCAACCTTCATGCCTACGTGTGTTTAGCTAGGTTTTGTGGCACTGCACATATCTCTCATGCTAAGATGGCGCAAGTCCTTTCAATCTTATCTAGTCAATAAGAAATCCTAGATTTCCTTGTCGCATACGTCTGCTATCTGTGGTCCCAACAGTTAACAGAACACTGTGAAAGCTAACTATAAACAATCAAGGAATCGCCACGACTATTTAAATAAATACATGTATTTTTGATGGTCCCAAGGCATTACTATGATATTGTTATTCATATTTAATTCAGAGGGGGAAAGCCTTGTTATAGGGCACTAGCTAATTAATTTCCAGTTTTTAAAAATCTTCCTTCCCTCCAAATCTCAGGTATACACTTTGTCATTGGACAGAGAAAAGTGCATCTTCTTCAAAGAAACTGCAAAATGACAATAAAGTAAAAAAAACCCCAACCCTTTACTAACTCCCAGCAGCAAACTGCTCATTTGGAGTTATAATTTTTTAAATGTGTTCTGAGCACCAAACTCACAAGGTCTTCCAGAAATCTTAGAGATCTGTGGGAACAGTTTGATTTGTCCTTCTTAAACATTCTCAGAATGGAAGGAACACTTAAAATCTAAACAGTAGGAAGCAAGAATGTAGTACAATTCTGATAATGTAGTAATAAGCAAAATAAAAAATAAAATAAGCAAAATAAAATGAAGTTTCATACTTAAATACAAGTTTAACTTGTACTTTTATGCTACTCAGCATATGGTTCAGTTTTCGTTGGACATCCTACCGTAGTAGCTATTCCCCTTCTTTGTTCTTAGTCATATACTTTGGCAAAGAGATGATGCTCCCTTCTTTGGGTGACATCATCTGCCTTCTAATAGAAAGTTCTGCACTTCAGTCTTTCTCCCATCCCACTGAGTTCTGTCACTTCCATGGTAAATCCACCTGTCTTTATTGGCCATTTATTATTAATTTATTTTAGTGAATCTGTGTGTCACTTATTTGTTCTATGAACATCAAAAGATGTATGAAAGTACTATAATAATTGAAAAAAGCCACCATTGATGAAAATGGTTTCTCCATTCAAACTTTATTATTTCCTAAAGGCCTTCAAACATAGATGCCATTAGGTATCACTGGAAGGCCTGTAAAGACGGGTGCCAAATGCTTCTACAGAAGCTCCATTATGGGTGACAGGTGAGAAGGCCCTACCAGGTATATCTCTGAAAGCAGGGGCTTTTGCAGCAAGACCCTGAGTGATAAGGTGGTGCTTTGGACCCATGCTATTTAGGTCAAAATACAGGTCAAAACCAGCACTTTGAACAGGGCCTAGGGAAAAAACTGGGAACAAATGCAGTTTCTATAGCAGCAACATTGAAGGTTATTCCCTGTTACAGGCTGCTGCATTGCTTGCGGGGAGAGTGGGTTATATATTTAATAAATTAAAAATAAATAAGTTTTGTTGGACTGAAGTTTCAGGCCATCCTTAAAGACAGCCCCATGTCTTTAAGGATGAGATTTGGAGGGGAGGAAGATTTTTAAAAACTGGAAATTGATTAACTAGTGCCCTATAGCAAGGCTTTCCCCCTCTGAATTAAATATGAATAATACATTACCATAGTAATGGGAAGGTTAATAAATTGTCTCTATCCTAAGAGTGTGTCAGAAAATACTACACAGATTGCAGAAAATGGGGTTTATATGTTTTCCATAGAAGAGTATACAACTTTTCTGAGCATCATGTCCCATTACAGTCTAATGAAGCTGCTATTCCTGGAGCTAGCTGTTTTTGTTTGGGTGAACCAAATAGGCCAATGAGTACATTGAAAAGGTGCTATAACTCAAAGTGCCCCCCTTCTAAAGGAAGGTAAATATCACAGAGAATGGGACTTCTCACAAAGGCTTTTAAAAAAATTACTTAGATCTGCATTTCAAGATCTTTAGATAAACAGCTAGGAAAGGTAATTTTGGACATACAGGGAGTTGTAGATTCTGGGAAATAGTAGTGCTAGCCCTCAACATTATTTTCTGACTCTTACCATATACCGCTTGAATTTTATTGCTTTCCATCTTCTAGCTGGTAGGGAATAATATGTAAAAGAGAGAGAGTATAATCCACCAGTCAAGAGCAGTGAACCTAGAGGTGGGTTAAAATCATATCTCAGTCATCTACTCACTATGAGGCTTTGAAAAGTTTCCTTAGTTTTTGTTCTTTATATATAAATTGGGAATAATTGTGACCTATATCGCATAGTTTTGCAACAGTGCATGAAATGGGCAAATGTAATACTGGCATGAACAATAGATCTCAATAAATAAAGCCATAAAGTCAGTTTGTGAGCAGATGTTAGCTTTGTTCCAGCTGCCCCTAAAATTACTATCTTTTTGGATTTGCTGCATAGCAGCAACTTGTAGGGAGCATGACTTACTGACTACCACAGCAGAGTGCCACTGGCTTCAATGAGGAACGTAGATGACAGCTTGCATTGTGCAGCAGTTGGGCAAATAAGGCCAAGTTAGTAGTACTTGAAAGGCCTCTTCTCTTATTTGCTCTGCCATTGCAGCCTAAATGGCTCCCAGCAGTCCAACCAAATGGCCTCCACTAGTCTGTCAAACAAGGCTATAACTTCACCAGTTACTTCATTTTCCCATCTAGGTCTTTCTCAAAAAGGAAGTGGAAATAGAGACGAAAAACAGGAAGCAAGAAGGACCCAGCCTGGTGTCAGCCATTTTTCAATTGGCAGAGTTGCTCTTCTCCACATGGTGTGCCACATACCATGTGGAGAGGAGCAACTCTGCCAACTGAAATTATGCCCAATTATTCCTCTATCTGATGAGTCCTGTTTATTAATCAAGAATTGCAATGGGGTATTTTTGGTTAGTTTGATGGCATGTGAATGCAGCTGGTGGGGAGCTTTACCCTTGAGAGAATTTGCATAGTGTATTCTGTCTTCATTGGCACTTTCATGAACCTGTATATGCCTTGCCAGTCTCCCAAGTACTAGAAAGCCCAACAGGAAAGGTGAATTGGAGATAACGCTATGATCTAAATTTTTCTTGTGGGCCAAATATCCACAGAACCTTATCAGGTGCTTACCCTTGTTTGCGGATGGCACCGAGCAGACTTAGATTTCCCTGTCTTCTAAACACAGCAGTAGCTCTTCCAGTATAAACTGATTGTTTGATTTAAACTCCTAAACTTTTCCAGATTTAACTGTAGAGTTATGAAGGTGTAGTATTAAAATGTCTTGGCTGGGGGAGAATAAATCTTGGCTTCTCACTTCATAGGTATACTTCAGTTAATGCTGTTGGCTTTTCTGCCTGGTATACAAGCCCTAAGCACTTTTTTGTTCTGTCTTTCTCCAAATAAATTATTTACATACAGTGAACTTTCTTCCTATTAAATTTCTTTTGATTAATACAAAAAAAGTTTTGTTGGCCTTTTAAATGCAAACATTCTGGCCTCTGAAATCTTCACTTTACCAGTTAATTTCCACATTATCATGGGTCAGAATATTAATGGGGTAGGAAGGAGAAGGTGAAAGTTCCATCATAGCATGGAATGGAAAGATGAACTGAACTGAAACTTCTCCAAAAGTGAAGATCTGCCTCTGCAGCGGTTTTTTTTTTAACATCCTCTTTGTTTGCATAACTGTTTTGCATGCAAACCTGAATTCAGCTGGTAGGAATGTGGATGTTCTGCTCAGATTAGGTAACTCTCTTTGGCAGGTCGAGTTACTATATCTCGAGTCAGTATGGAGTAGTGGTTTAAATTCAGGCTACAGCATCTGAGACCCAAGTTCAAATCCCTACTTGACCATGAAGTTCATGAAATTGTCATCCCACCACCCTTTGGTGTCCCACAGGGAGCAATACTCTCCCCATTATTGTTTACCATCTATATGCGTCCCCTTGCCCATTTTGTGCGAAGTTTTGGACTTGGGTGTCATCAATATGCAGATGACACCCAGTTGTATCTGATGATGGACGGCCGGCCCGACACAGCCCCAGATGTCCTGGAACATGCTTTTGCAGCCGTGACTGGTTGGTTGAAGCAGCATCGGCTGAAACTGAACCCGACGAAGATGGAGGTCCCGTACTTGAGCCACGGGAGATTAGGTTCGGGATTCCGGCTCCCGGCTCTTGATGGGGCACCGTTAGTGCCAGTTCCGAGGGTTAAGAGCCTGGGGGTGATCTTGGATGCCTCCCTGAAAATGGAGGCACAGGTCACAGCAGTTGTCAGGTCCTCTTTTTTCTATCTGTGGCAGACCAGACAACTTGTCCCTTACCTGTCAACCTGTGACTTAACTACAGTGATCCAAGCAACGGTCATCTCTAGGCTAGCTTACTGTAACTCGCCCTACGCGTGGCTGCCCTTGAGCCTGACCCAGAGATTACAGATGGTACAAAATGCAACGGCACATGTTATTACAAGAGTGACAAATAAGGCGCATATAACACCGATCTTATGCAAGCTGCATTGTTTGCCAGTGGAGTACCAGATCAGATTCAAGGTTCTGGTATTGACCTATAAGGCCCTGTGTGGACTGGGACCAGCGTATCTACGGGACCGTCTCTCCCCATATATTCCCCGGAGGACACTCCGATCAGGGGACAAACAGCTGTTGGTGGTTCCTGGCCCCAAGGAGGCCTGCCGAGCCTCGACTAGAGCCAGGGCCTTTTTGGTCCTGGCTCCCACCTGGTGGAATGCTCTGTCTGCTGAGATCAGGGCCCGGCAGGACTTACTATCCTTCTTCTGGGCCTGCAAGACAAAGTTGTTCCGCCAGGCATATGGCTGAGGCTAGGCCTCCGTCAGCCTGAAAAAAAAGGGGTGTATAAAATCTTAACCCTCCCTGTGAAGGCTGTCCACCATCCTGTTTTAAATGTGTATTAATGTTTTAATGATGTTTTAATGCAGATGAATTTTTATTTTAATGTATTTTAATATGTTGTTATCTGCCCTGAGCCCGCTCGCAGGGAGGGTGGAATAGAAATTTGAAATAAATAAAATAAATAAAAATAAAAATAAATGAGATGATCTTGAGCCAGTCACATTCTCTTAGCCTAATCCACCACACCGGGGGAGGGGAGAGGCAAAATGAAAAGGGGGGGAGTACATATACCACCCTAAGATCCTTGGAGGAAGGGTGGAATAAATTGTAACCACCACATACTTGTTACCTGTAGAAATGTGTGGTTACCATAATCTGTGCTCTTGAAAAAGCAACGCCTTAAGCAACTTGGAGAATTCTTCTAATATTGGGGGCTTTCTGTTCAGTCATGGAAAGCATGCAACACTCATATGAGCTCCCAGAATACTTCCAGAAATGATTTTTTGGTGTCAGTATCAAGATACTTTGTGTATAATGAGAGAGATAACTTTGCTGCAGGGGCACAGGCACAATGCTGTTTGTGTCTTTAAAAAACAAATCTGGGTAGACATAGGCTCCTGCGCAGTAGTAAGCAGTGGAGGTCAGAGCTTCCAATAAAAAAAAAATAAAAGCATCCTCAACTGATGGCAAGCATGAGTGGAAGAACTTAATTGCTTATACCTATAACAACGCCACCACAGCTGATAGGGATCTCCCAACAGCTAAGAGCCAGGTTGGTACAGAGGATAAAGTGTCATAGGAGGATCTGGGAGACCCAGGTGCAGATTCCCACTCTGCCGTGGACTCTTGCTAGGTAAGCTTGGATAAGTCAGTTAGTAAGGGGAGGTGTCATGGTTTAGTGGTAGAATATCTGCTTGGCATGCAAAAGGTCCCAGATTCAATCTCTGGCATTTTCTGTTACAATGATCAGGTAGTAGGTGATGTGAAAAATCTGGACTTGAGACCCTGATGAGCTGATGCCAGTCTAAGTAGACAGTACTGATCTTGATGGACCAGGGGTCTGATTCAGTATAAAGCAGCTTCATCTGTTCTCTCTCTCTCTCAGCCTAACCTACTTCATAGGGTGGTTGTGAGGATAAAATGGAGGAGGGGAGAATAATGTTGTAAGCAGCTTTGGGTCCTTGCTGGGAAAAAATGGGGTATAAATGGTCGAATCCACATTCACCCATTACCCGCATGTTTATCGGATATCTTCCGTTTGCCTCCAATCCGCAATTTTTTCCTCTTCGTTCACATTCCTGCTTCCAATCCGTCTTTCTCGCGCGTCTCTCCGGTCACACGGCCGCTCAAAAACCACTTTTTTGGGCGGGACCTTTTTTTCCTGCCCATTTTTTAAAAAATTTTTTGAGCGCACTTTTCCATTATTTCGATCTTGCCTTGTAAAGAAACATCATTGAAGATAATGATGCCTCTCTTTCCCCCACTGACAGCACTGATGGCTCTCTCCTGTTTCTTTTTTGGAAATTTGGAAGCATGTGGGAAGTTTTCGTGGGCATTTCCTATGCAGGACAGTTCAGTGCCTGAATTTTACTGAAGTTTCACTTCCTTGGAGTGTCATTATATTTCCAATAGTCACTGGCCAAATTCGCATTCACCCCACGCCCGCATTTTCCGCTTTTGAGGGAGGGAACAAATCTTCCCGCTTTTTTTTTTAATTACTTTTCCGTTATTTCGATCTTGCCTTATAAGGATATTGTATTTCCTTATAAGGATATTGTAATTTCGATATGACAGTAATATAAAATAAAAAAAATAAAAAACAGTTAAAAAGGAAGTTTCGCGAGTCCGTTCTGAGGATGGATTCACCCCAAACTGATTTTTCAAACTACCAGATTTGATTCAGAAACAGCATAATCAATAAATCCAATGCTATGAAGTCAAAAACAGTCTTTTGCAGACTATGGAGCACTTGCAAGTTGAATCAGCCAATAGGAACTCTCGGAACGGCCGGAGAGACAGGAAGGGGGGTGGTTTTTTAAAAAAACGTGTAAATTGTGCATTGCCCCGTTCACAGCCACCGTGAAACTCCCTTTGAAAACCTGTGACCACATATTAGGGAGAAATGCGAATGAAATGCGTCTGTTTAATGAGGTAATGTGACCGGCACTCGGGATTGCGTGGGGAATGCGGGGAACATGCGACTTAGAATGAGTAATGTGGATTCGCCCCATATCTCAATAAAAGAGAGTGCATTTATATATTGTGTGCAAATAATAATAATAACATTCAATTTATATACCGCCCTTCAGGACAACTTAACACCCACTCAGAGCATGTGTTATTATTAGAATGTTGTTATTATCCCCACAACAATCACCCTGTGAGGTGGATGGGGCTGAGAGAACTCTGGAAGAGCTGTGACTCACCGAAGGTCACCTAGCTGGCTTCAGGTGAAGGAGTGGGGAATCAAACCTGGTTCTCCAGATTACAGTTGTGCTGCTCTTAACCACTACACCAAACTGGGATCATTTGTGCAGAAAGTTCCCTAGATATTGTGTGGCAATAAGACAGGGATTCTCAGATTTTGTCATTTATAAATATCTGTAAGTTGGGGAATTGTTTGTGTGTCCTCAAACCGAGATCAATCAGACACAACTGTACAAGAAGTGGCCTTGTAAAGCTGTCAGATCAAAAAAAGAAGAGGGAGCAAGTCTATATGGGCCTGTAGAATGCCTTGAGTTCCCTGACACATGGATCTCAAAAAAGTGAAAAGCCTTTAAAAATTCAGGATTGTCCTACTGCTCATATATCCATCAACAAAATAGGGTTTACACATATCACAAAAGGCTGCCTAGTTTGGAAATTCATCTTCAGAGCTTGTTAAAGTATGAACAGGGAAAGTACGGTATTAAGGAAAAGTATGAATCAACACAGTGTACATTCTACTGTTCAAACCATGTTATGGCTGCGTAGTATGTGATTTGGAACTGGCACTAGCAGATACACTTCTTTCCATGTTTCTCTGAAGGGGGGGGGAAGCTAATGTTTCTTCCAAGGGACAAGTATGTGAGCTCTAGATATAGTATATCAAGGTGTAATTTGCAAGGACCTCTTGACAATTTATTTCTACATTCTTTAAAAGTTGCCCATTCTGTGGCAATATGACATGGAGCTATGCTTGAGGGCACAAACCAGTGGAAAATGCCAGGGTATTGCTGCTGCTTTCTACTCCCCCAAAACAACAGTCTCTTTTTCTTTTATCCTTGGCAGTGTCATTCTTTTCATTTCCAACCCACCCCACCCTTTCTTTGCCAGATAGAAAAGGTAAATGAGAAAGCTCTGGGGAATGTATCATAGGAGGAAATTAGGTTATGCTTGAGTTGAGTCCAGAAGCTTATCTCAGTGCAAAATTGGACACACCATGGGGAGTAACAGCCTTGGTTGTGAACAAATGTAGATTATCCAACCCCGAGTCTCCTGTCTTGACATGTCCTGTCCTTAACACCTTCATAGAGGCTTTTGCTGCACTTCAATTAAATGTTGAACAGTTTTTTCCTTCTGTAGCATGTGTAGTTGCAGACATTCTGGATTTGGCTGTTGATGATTTTGAGAGAGAGTTGCCTTGATTTTGTAGAGATAAAGCTTCAATGACAACTTGCTATCCTCTACGAACTGTCTCCATTCAACAGGCATTGGGCCATTTTCTGGCACTTCCTGTGTGACACCGCTACACTACAAGCTGAAATTGGTTTGGACATCTATGGAATCAAATTTTAGTTTCTGTGAAAGTGCTGAGAAATCTCTGCATGATATTCTATCCTTCCCTTCCTCCCTGCCCCAAACTCCCACACGTCTTCAGAGAACTGCAGTTTCCAGGGCCCTTTGGGAAAGATGAAATAGATGAAATAGACCATTAAAATCTATTGAAGCAAATTTAAATTTGTGATGTAGACATACCCTAGCATTATCTTTGTTCTCAGACTCACACCCCTTAGGGATATATGCCCAAACTTTATTGGTAAACCCATTATACTTCTGAGCTTTGTTCAACATATTTCATGATTGTGTGTTTTTCCTGACTTGCATCTCCTTCATTTGAGGGTCTTAAGTCTTACGTGCTATCCTTGTTCTACTTAACAGTTGTGTTAAACTTCTTGTTCTGTGCTGCATAATTTAGGTGCAGCCAGTTCTGACCTCTCTTCCTGCAGATACTGTGTTTATAAATTTAGCCCTTCATAGTAGTTTGCAGCTGGACCTTGGGCTGTGCTCAAAAAGAGACTACTTCTCTAGCCAATTTGGAGCAGTGACAGAACATTTCGTCATTGCTGACCCCAAGAACAAAGCTTGGGGGAAATTCAGCATTTCTTTCATTTGTTGAGTTACTTAAAATAAGTGTCTCTAGATTGCTTGCTCGCCTGTCTCCTTTACAAACCAGCACACAGACACTGCTTTTCAAAGGCAAAAAGTCAGCCTTTTGTTTTGGAAACCCTCCTTGGAGGGCTGAAAATACATTAAGAAGAGAAAATAGGTTTGCTTTCTTCTGTGCCTGTGAGAGGGTAGCGAGACAGGATAGCTGCATGAGATGAAGACAACTGCCTCTCAGTATCTAGACTATGTGTTTTGCTTATATAATGCCTTAGGTTTGATTTCCAACATTTTGTGTGGCAGTGATGGGAAAAGGACTACTGGAAAGTTGTATCTGTAACCTGGGTCCACCAATCATGCCTATATGTGTAGAGCTTAATGGCCTATTAGCTCATTCCAAACCAGATCCTTGTATGAATAAACAGTGAAAAATACTGAGGGGCTTCTGTGGAACAGACAATTCCACAGTTGAATTGGCAAATGTGATGGCAGAATAAATTGATTCAGGATTGTTCCGGCAGCTCATTATATGCTTTGGGGCAAATTACTGTGCCGTGATGTCAGAGATAGCATACTGTCTTGGAAGAGTCTCTTGCTAAGAGGAGTCAGTGAGGAGCTAGGAGCTCCATGGCAATGGGGCAAAACTAGATGTGATATGGGTGTTCATCTTTTATATGAGTATGCCTGTCTTTTAAAGTAGGGGTGAAGCCTCCTCTGAACATCAAGAGACTCATGTGAATGGGGTGTGCTGAACTCTCTACTTCTCTTTATTGCCACAGAACACTGCTTCATACTCCCTTCTTCTGTATCAGAGCCAGACTTGGAGAAAAAGTTATCGAAGTAAAAGAGTTGTAGAAGTTTCAGTTCTCTTCACCTGTATACACCTTTTGATGCAAGCATCAAACCCTCACTTGTTAGGTTGTTGTGGGTTTTCCGGGCTGTATTGCCGTGGTCTTGGCATTGTAGTTCCTGACGTTTCGCCAGCAGCTGTGGCTGGCATCTTCAGAGGTGTAGCACCAAAAGACAGAGATCTCTCAGTGTCACAGTGTGGAAAAGAGAAGAGATGTAGGTCATTTGTATCTACTCAGGAGGGGTGGGGTTGAGCTGAGTCATCCTGTAAGAGTTTCCCAGGGTGTGGAATGCTAATGGCGGGAGGCTTCACTGTATCCTGAGGAGGTTCTTTTGCATATGGATTGGTACTTGATGTGCTAATCTTCTCTGCAGGGCTATTGTCAGGGATAGAATGTTTTGTTAGCCTGGTGTTTTTCAGAACTGGCAACCATGCTCGGTTCATTCTTAAGGTTTCTTCTTTCCTGTTGAAGTTTTGCTTATGCTTGTGAATTTCAATGGCTTCCCTGTGCCATCAGCACCCCAGAAACCTAGTGTATGGTTCCGGTTTGTGGATGATACATTTATCATTTGGAGCCATGGGGAGGAAGAATTGATGGGGTTTTTGAATCATCTCAACAACATCCACCTGAACATACAATTCACCATGGAGAAAGAAATCGAGGGAAAACTCCCATTCCTGGATACCTGGGTCATCCGCAAAGCAAACTTTCAGTTACAGGATGACTCAGCTCAACCCCACCCCTCCTGAGTAGATACAAATGACCTACATCTCTTCTCTTTTCCACACTGTGACACTGAGAGATCTCTGTCTTTTGGTGCTACACCTCTGAAGATGCCAGCCACAGCTGCTGGCGAAACGTCAGGAACTACAATGCCAAGACCACGGCAATACAGCCCGGAAAACCCACAACAACCATCGTTCTCCGGCCGTGAAAGCCTTCGACAATACACCTCACTTGTTACTTTATATGTGAATGGGCAGATGTGTGAACCTCAAACTGGACTTCTGCGATGTCTGTTTTGGCTGTGACTTGCAGAGTTCCAGAACACATGGAAATATATGTCAGGAAGCTTGTCATAGATTAACTATGTCCTAGGAAAGCAGTCTTCTCTAAAATAGGGTGATGGGAACTCAGGCTGCGGTTTCCCCCAGGTGAGTTTGTTAATTTTGAAATTCAATTTACAGCCCAACCCATCTAAAGGCTCAAGGCAAAAAATGTTTGAATTGTAAAGCCCGTTACAATTTTTAAAAATCTTGCTTCATCCTTCCTTCTTAAAATCTCAGGGCCACCAAAAGACATCTGAAATAAGAAATTTTTGCATCATTTCTAGAAAATGATCAGGCTTCGCTTTGGTTGTATCTTTGGAATTCTGCAGATAAAAGGCAGCTTCTGAGAATATCTTTCTGCACAGAAAATAAAATTAATAGTCCCAGATGTTAGCAACTCAGGGCTCATTTCGAGGGGGAACGCGCCGGAACACAGTTCCGGCAGTTCCCCAAAGAGGTCACATGTCAGGTGGCCCTGCCCACCTGACTCTCCGCCATTTTGGGCCTGTTTCAGCCTGTATTGGGGTCGAAACGTCCTGGATCGGGCCTCTGACGGGTGGTGGATCACTCTCCCACTCAGCAGCGGCCCAATCCTGACCATTTGGGCCCCTTTTCGGCCATTTTCAGCCCCCTTTTGCCATTTGGGGCCCAATTTTGGCCCTGAATGGCTAGGATTAGGTCCAAAACAGCCAGGATAGGTGATGTCAGGGGGTGTGGCATATGCAAATCAGTTATGCCAATGACACACTTCCAGTGATGGCAAGGAGCGTGGCATATGCTAATAGGTTATGCTAATGGTTTATGCTAATGTGTTCCTCCAGCTCTTTTTCTACAAAATGACCCCTGTAGCAACTGTTTTAGTTGTTGGTGCACCATAGAGCTTTCTGTGGTATTATGGCTTAAAAATAAAAAAAAAATAAAATGGGCATGTGCAGTTCTTTAAGATGAGGTGCCAGCTCTCCCTGATGATCTACCTGCTGGGTGGGACCAGTCCTGTTTCCAGCAGTGCAAAAAAATGTGGCATAGTTGCTGGGTGGGTTGGTGGTGCACACAGTCAAATTGATGCAATTTTACATATCATGACAGAAAGAAGAGTGTGAATTTCAGTGAGGTAGCCATGTTAGGGCATTGCAGCCAGAACAAAAAAAATTGTGTTGCACTGATACAACCAATTAATTGTCTCCATGTAAATGTTATGTGTATGGCTTAGTATTTTTTAAAAATGATCTTTATGGAAAAGTGTTAGTTGCCTTTCTAAACCATCAAGATATAGTCTGTTATGCAAGAACCACGAGTTATTCAAGAATGCTGTTGTGCTGTATCTAGAGGCAGGACATTTCTTTTTTTATTAGAACTGGGATATTCTTACTGTAAGGGTACCATTTCTAATTCATTAATGAAAAGAAAGGTAAATGCTTATTTTCGCCAAAGACTGGAGGTTAAAAACAACAATCCCCAAACTGAAATTGAATTTGATTTCAGTCTCCTCTACTGCTCAGTCATGGATCAAAAACATAAGTGAAGTTCATTTTTCAAAAAGATCTAATTGCTGGTAGTGAGGCTAAGTTTCCTTTATCCCAGAAGTATAGAACTAATACTCAGTTATTACTTATCTATTCTGTATACTGAGACATCAGGACAGTTGACTTATTTCAGTCCTGTCCTGTGATATTTTCCCCCCAAATACTGTACTATAGAATAATTTAATGTCTTGTAAGTAATTTTGATACCATGTGTTTACCAGTAATATGGGAAGCAAGTATTGATAAAATCTTATTGATAAGTTATAAAACATGTATATTCTTGCAGTTCTGTAGATACAGGTCAACTATCTGGTGGTTTGATAACTTTGGTGAATCTAAAATTAAATTTAGAGTGTGATATCTTGGATTCCTTCAACTGTTCATTTTATATAGCAGAATATTGTTGTGATATCCGGCTGTATATTTTCACTAATAGCTACATATTTCCCAAGAACTCAGGCTATTATAATGATTCTATGTGGACAGAGCTGGCAGCTGTAATAGCAGATGAGCAACAGAATCCAGATTCAGTTATGAACCTAAGGGGTAAGTTTAGCACCTGCATAGGAAAGGATGAAAAGGATGTTTATCGGCCAGGCAGAACTGGATCATGTTTTTTCCTCTACATCAGACTGAAGATATTGTAAAACAAATTGGACGGAGTCTAGTTGATGAAGAAGAGACTTTGAAGTTTTATTATTTGACAGTAATTACTGTTTACCTGTTAATGTTAATTATTCCACTAACACAAACATGCCTTCTTGTGTAAAAGTATTGTATTATTTATTTGCAAATGTATTGACCATCTTTCAGTAGCATCAGTTAGATGCCAGAATCCTAATGGAATGGTAAAGTAACAACTGATATTCAGGATAAGTGCAGACTTCGTATTTGGCTTCTTGACAGGCTATTTTTTGGCACCTGCCACAAATCCAGGATAAATGAACTGAGATCTATCAACATATAGTTGACATTAAAGATCTTTGTGTACAGTTACAGAAACAGAGAGGAAAGGTGCAAAATGGTACAATATATATTAAAAGGAATGCAAAAAAAAGAGTAAACAACAGACTTAACATGGTTTGGTTGCTGCAGTTGAAATTCTCTTAATTAAGAAAAGAGCATGTAAAAAGCTGGCAAAGAAAAAAGATTGTTTTAAATTTCAGAACTGCATTTGAATTGAATTTGTATCCTTATGGGATATTTTGGAAGTCAGCTATGGAGTCAGTGGAAACAGATATTTACTAACTTTCACCTTCCACTTGGGAAAACAACATTCAGTTTTTAATGCCGTGTTATATTTAAAAGAAAATGTGAAGATCAGTAGTGATTGGATCAAGAACTTGTGCTCATCCCTGGCTAGAAATAAGTTAACAGGCAAAGATCATATCTCTGCAGAACTTTTGAAGTACGGCCTGGACTGCGGAATACCTGTGATTCAGCTAACAAATTCAATAGGATATTTTCCCTATGACTAAATACTAGTGGCAACAAGAGGCAACAAAAGCCTAATTAAGCAACAATAGACCTACAGCTTAATTAACATTTTTTGCTAGTGTGTGCCAATTGTGTGGTGGGAATAGCTAGAAGTTCAGGGCTGGAGTAAATAATACGTTTTCTGATGGGCATACTGGCTTTGGGGCTGGCTTCTTGACAACAGACAACTGTTATTTTCTGTTTGTCACTGTCAGCCATTTAATTGGTAAATGTTCTATTCCTAAAAAGAGCCTTTATACTGTGTCTTCATCAACCTGAAGGTTGAGCTAACATTCTGAGCTCTGTTCCTATAACATATACTTGGATATGAATGCTTAGAGAGGGATTGATCCCTTGATCTTTATATATTTGTCAGAAGATCTGTGGAGAGCCTATGAGCATAGAGGCTGTCAGTGCATATTCTCTTTTCTGTATTGTTGCATCTCTGAACATGCATACAGAGGGAGGGTGTGTAAATGCTCCTTCCTTATCATTATAGTTAGTTCAACATTTATTGCATTGGGCCAAATGATAAAACAGTAGCAAAAATATAAGCGACGATACAGATAAAATATACAATACAAGCTGAATAAAGCACTATAAGAATTACACTATTGTGCTTGCAGCCTATTGACAGCCCTGTGCTGTCACAACCTTCTCTCGAATTTTCCCTGCTGCAAGGGCAAAAAGAGCGACCTTATACGAGGTCTCTGGGTCTACATCTGCTAATACGGCAACACTGTTTTCATTATCTTGTCTGGAGCCTAAGCTGGCTAGGATTGGATTTAGGAATTTCTTTCTAGGGGATGTATAGAGTGGGCAGTGTAGCAGATAGTGACACAAGTCTTCCGGCTCGGAGCCTCCACACAAGCAGAGGTGCTGAGCAACTGGGATCTTGGTATAATGACCTTCAAGCATGGCTGTTTGCATTGACTGAAAACGAATTGAGGCGAGGGCTACCTGTAGTTTGCTGACTGAAATCTTAACTAGGTATTGTGCCCTTGTATGGTCTAATTTGATTAGTTTGAACCAAGGTGAGGATTTATTTTCTTGTATAACTCGCCTGTCAAGGGCAGCGTCTTGTGTATATATTTGCTCCCTAGTCCCTACTGTTGAAATCAGCCTGGGAAGGCCCGAAGATTACATCTGGGAGGTTGTATGTTTGAAGAATACTGTTATATTTCAGTTGCCATTTAGGGTCTTTCCGGCTGGCTAAGAAACAGATGCTTGAAAGATGGTCTGCAGGGGCTCTCTTCAGTTTGTGCCAATAGTTGAGGAAGGCTTTATGTGCACGTGCCCAGAGAGAAGGAAGGCCCAGTTCAGCTCTTAACAATGCAGCTAGGGTATTTGTAGGTAATACAAGGAGCCTTTTCATAAAGAGATTTTGAATTCTCTCCAGGCTGGCAATGGAAGTGTCATTCCAGCCCCACACCTCTATACCATAGAGAAGTTGGGCGATTGTCTTGCTCTGATAAAGCTTTAAAGCTGGATCGATCTGAAAGCCCCCTTTGGTATGATAGAATTTTAAAATTGCCCCTATTGAATGGAGAGCTGATGATTTTCTGATTTCTGTATGTGCCTTCAAAGAAAGAGTGTCACTAAATGTAATTCCCAGGTATTTAAAGGTTTGAATTTGAGCAATTGGAACGCCATCTATTGACCAACGGAAAGTGAGTCTCCGATTTCCGAAGACCATCACCTTGGTCTTTGAGTAGTTTATTTTCAGGTGCTCTTCTTTGCAGAAATCTCCAAGTCTCGACAAAGATCTTCTAAGGCCAGTTCTGGTCATGGACAGTAGGACCATGTCGTCAGCATAAAGAAGAACAGAAATCTTCCATGTTCCGAGGCGAGGAGGAAAAACTTCGGGAACTGAAAGCCTTTTGATGATGTCATTGATATAAAGGTTAAAGAGAAGAGGGGGCAAGAATGCAGCCCTGTTTCATGCCTCTGGTTACAGGGATACTATCAGTCACTGAGCCTGAGATGCCCACTCTTATTTTTGATGATGTGCTGGTGTGGAGTTCCCTTATTAAATGCAAGAGACATCTATCAATGTTGATTCTTTCCAGTTTAGTCCACAGCCTTGCTCTATCGATTGAGTCAAAGGCTGCTGCTAAATCAACAAAGGCTGCTTGATCCTTCCTTATCAGTCATTTGCACAACACCAAGGCATCAGGATCTGAACCGCTGGCATGGATTCCACATCCCCCTCCATTCATTCATGTCTGCTCCTATGTTGCAAAGCTTTGGGAATAACTACTGTTGCAATTACTAGAGGATTCAAAAAAAGAATTATTTTAAGCACCTTGTATTTGTAATTTTGATACTGATGTTGTAGTCCTCAGAAATTAGAGATTCCCCCCCCCACTCCACAGTCTCTAAGTTGATCTGAAGAACATCAAAGTTCCTGTATACAGACAACATGGTTTTGCTTTTCTATGCACAGAGGGGTTATGACAGTTGATGTTGACATTATCAAATAGTGATGAAAATGACTGACAGTACACTCCTATGCTGATTTACTCTAGTTTAAACCCATTCACTTGAATGGGTTTAGACTGGAGTATCTTTGCATAGGAATGTGCTATAATGATATGATAAAACAAAGTACTTTTTTATGGGTGGATGATTCAAAGAAATCTATATGGACGATCTCTGATCATATATGAACAGGTCTTGTGGTTGCTGAAGGATCCATTTTGCACAAGTCAGAGCTGGATTTACACACAAGTAAACTACAGTTTAGGGCCTCAGATTATGACAGGCCTCTAAATACAAAAAAAGATTACTAAATACCTTTTCTTTGTAAGACTATGTGACCTCAAAATTGTTGTAGCCTAGGTCCTCAACACCTGGTTAAAATTTGTTGATGGAATGAATGGTTTGGAGCTACCAGGCTTAAAGTTTATCAGACTTCTAACGGTATTCAGAAGTTTTGGAAAGCCTTTATTTTTATTTTATTTTACTTTATTGGTCATCAGCCTTTATTGGTGACACTGTAGAACAGAGACAATCATGTTGCCTGTACTTTTAAATTTTCAAAGCTAAGTTTTGCCCTCAGATTTTGTATGGAATGGACCCGTGGGATCATTAGAGTTCAACTACTCTGTAAGTTCTTTAGAGTATGATTCTGACAGGAACTTTGGATGTTCCCAAAAATACACAATCCACACTCCTTAAATCAAAATATGGGTTCAAATTGTTTCTCATGTAACAGATGCAAAAGGTTGCTATTGGAGACCAGCTATCTTCAGTGTGGGAATTTTCTTGTGGGGTTCTATAAGGCACAAACTTATCCCTCATGTTATTCAACCTCTGTGTAAAGCCTTTAGGACACTCATTTGTAGCTATGGAATAGTAGAAAAGAGCAAGAGTCCAGTACCACCTATAAGACTAACATTTGTGGCAGGGTATGAGCTTTCGTGAGCCACAGCTTACTTCTTCAGATATCTGAAGAAGTGTAGCTATGGAGCTCTATATCTCATTATCCAAATCCCCTGGTGATGCAGTAGAAGTACTCAGTCAGTGCTTGATAGCTGTTGTCAATTGGCCAATAGCAAACAAATTGTAATTGAACCCAAACAAGACAGAAGTGCTGTTGATTGGAAAAGCAGTGATCTTGAAGCCCTTCATATCTGAGTACTTCTCCCTATGTTCCACCATAACAGCTACATTAATCTGAAAAGGTCCTTCTGCAGATAGTACCCTGCAGTTGGGCAAAATCAGCAACTACCCTTACACATGCTTTCTCTGTGGTAGCCCCTACTTTACGGAATAGCCTGCCTGAGGTGGTCAGCAGAGCTCTTTCTCTCTTGGCTTTCTGCAAACTATGCAAGACTGATTGATTTGGGAGGACTTTCTACTCATTATGGGGCTGTGTCATAAGAAATATCTCAGAGCCTTTGTAGGGACAGGGACTATAGATTATGCTATTGGGTACTGTCTGCTGATGATAGTAGATATGCCCCTAGGCTTCCATGTTGCTAAAGATGTCATGTTAGTCAATTATGCTTTTGTTTTCAGAAAGATTTCACCTCTGTGCTTGTCTTTAAGCTTGTTTTCAAATTTTCTGCTACCACACCCTACTATATTTCATTATTGAATGTCATATATTTTGCTAAGTGAATATCCTAGCTGTTGATTATATTGTATTTCACTTGCATTGTAAAAAATAATAGGTGGGTAAAAGACATTTCCCATGTAACTTTGCACAAGTTCAGTGTCCCCTTCAAACTGGGCAGCTATGCTGTGCATGCAAAGTAGCATTTGTGTTACGTGCCATCAGGTCGCCTCTGTCCTATGGCGACCCTATGAATGAAAGACTTCCAAAATGTCCTGTCATTAACAGACTTGCTCAGATCTTGCAAACTGGAGGATGTCACTTCTTTTATTGAGTCAAGCCATCTCGTTTTAGGTTTTCCTCTTTTCCTACTGCCTTCTACTTTTCCTAGCATTATTGACTTCTTCAGAGAATCTTGTCTTCTCATAATATGACCAAAGTACAATAGCCTCAGTTTTGTCATTTTAGCTTCTAGGGAGAATTCAGGCTTGATTTGATCTAGTACCACTTATTTGTCCTTTTGGCTGGCAAAGAAACATAATGTGCAACATTAATATATTGGCATAACATTTGCCTGGGTTACAGATTCTCTGGTGTGGTAAAATTGCTTTCACAGCTGCTTAGCTTCACATTTATATCCAGCCAGTATACAAGCTATGGAGTAAGAGAAATTGCTCTGAGGGAGCAACCCTATCAGCTCTACTCAGATATAAGTGCCATGTTATTCAGTGGGCCTTCTTGCTGTTTTTAGGATTGCAGTTTAGGTGTCGTTACCAAGAATACATTCTTTATAACTCCCTGAAGCAGAATTCTTGGTTGCCCAAAAGTTGACTATTTAATAAATATGCCTGGATTCTCTTTGCATTTTTAGTGTATTGAGTATATTTGTATTAGTATTAGGCCAGCCATAGCTATATAAACATTGATTTGAAAGATATTTTTCATCCTACTGATCTGAACCAGGGAGAGAATATGATCACAGCTTTGTGGTATTTATATGATTTTTTAAAAAAATGTGATTATGCAAGTTATTTATCAGAGTCTATTAGCAGAGTATTAAACCACATTTGGTTGCAGTTGATATCAACAGCAATCCTGGATGATTGTTACCAAAACAATTCCATTCAGTCTGAGACTCTGTTTCTGTGGGGACAGTGGGATGGAAGACATTACTACTTTTGTAACTATAAGATTAATAAATTTGGAACAATTTCCCTATGGCAAAGATTACTGGTTTAATTAACAGAAAATTGAATTTTTGTAAGCCAGTAGAGGTATATAAGTTGGGCACCCATAAGAAATTCCAGGAGGGGATAGAAGAATGGAAAATCCCAACCACATAGCAGAAATGCCTGAGACTACTGATGTCTAGGTTAGGTAAATGGCTAGTCCAGACTCACAGTAGCATTGTGCTGTGGAGCTGTTGCTGCTTTATTGTGCTGCCTGCTGAGCAAGATGAGCAGGGAGTGACAAGGAATTTGACAGGGGAAAAGGAATTGTGGAATGTGTGCCTCAGAGCAGTCACCCTCACTCCTAGTTTCACCCCAATGCCATGCTTTTATGATTTTAAATTGTATATATGATGAAATATGTTTTTAAACTTCATTGTGATCCGCCCTGAGCCTGCTGATGTGGGGAGGGCGGAATATAAATTAAATATAAATAAATAATACTATAATCTGTTGAGGTTTGGTCAGGCCAACCACCTCACCCTTTTACTTTTCTTCAGCATTCTAAAATTCCTGAAGATCATTGGGCATACTTGGTTCTTGGTGGGTCATTTGAACAGATTGTGGGATCTTCTGGCATCTATTAGTGATTCTTTAGGAATATAATGGCTTTGCTAACTCTGGAAAAGGGAATTGGGACTGATGATCTGTCTGTGATTTCTATTATGGAACTAAAATGGTTAATGTGATAGCAGGACTTCTTGGTATTCAGTGACTTGTTTATGGCCACATTAGACCAAATACTGTTTTGTGAACAGTAGACTTGCTGTGTCTCCATGCAGGTCCTCTGGATTTGGGGTAAAGAAAGAATTCAGCTCAGCAAACCAACCAAGTTGGAAACCTGGTTAGAAATAAATTTTGCTGATTTGAGCAGAGTTTATCTTGAGGCAGTGTGTTGAGTTGGAAGAGTGTTAGTAGCTGCCAAATATACGTAATGTCAAGCCCTCAGTTCTGTCCTTTAAAAAAAAGAAGCTAATCGATTTGGTTTCGTTTTCTGATTCGGTTTCGTTTTCTCAGCCATGCCGGACGCTCCTCTCAGCTGGTCTGGGAGGAAACGACCGGGCACCCTGACCGGGCGGCTGATCTGCAAGAATTAGCCCCCAGGACTCCCAGGGAGGGAGCCAGGGTCCGGGACGCTGCGGGAAGAACCCCCCGAAATCAATGCGGGGGGGGAATTGCCCATTTGTCCCTATGGAGGCCGGCAGACGTGCGCGGCGCCTCAAGTGCCGCCGGGCAACGAGAAACGGCAAATAAAAGAAACAGGCGGAAGCCTGTAAACAAGCGAATCCCTTCTGTTCTACAAGCATTCGTGAAGGAGAGGTTGATCTGAAGAAGACTCGTTCTTCCCCTTCGGTGAGTTCCAGAATTTTGTTGGCGCCCCCCCCCCCAAATGGCAGCAAAGAAGCAAAGTCCCGCTCTCGGTAAGTCAATCTCGGCTACCTTGAAGGGAGAGTCGCTCGAAGAGTTGGTGCGCAGGGCGGTGGTGGAAGCCATAAAACCCTTTGTTGACAAGCTGAACGAAACTGATCAAAGGGTGGGCTTAATTGAAAGCGAAGTGAAAACCATTAAGGAAGTAGCGGGGGGGGGCAGAGAAGTCTGCTCTGGAAAGTGCGTCACTTGTGAAGGCTACAAAAAAGGAGCTGAAGTTGGTTGAGAACCAGCTGATCGGGCTACAGATGGAACGAACGCAGACAATTTTGCGTCTCCAAAACGTGAAAGAGGAGGAAAATGAGGATCTGTGGGAGGTGGTCTCGGAACTATTGGCGATACCCGCGAGGACGACTAAAGAAGAGGTTAAAAGCGCCATTTTGGAGGTCCGTCGGGCTTCTTCAAAATATGCAACAAAGCGACAGTTGCCTCGTGAGATCATTATTGACTTTTCATTTAAAAAGATTCGGGACACCATCCTATATAACTCATACAATGCGGATTTGGACTTTATGGGTTTGAAAGTCAAGATTTTGAAGGACGTTCCATTTCTAGTCCGGAAAAGACGTTTTAAGTATAAAAAGTTTGCAGCTCTTCTGAGGGACCATGGAATAAAGTACAAATGGTTATTCCCGGAAGGAATATGGTTTAGATATAAAGACCAGGCCTATAAGATACTATCAGAAGATCAACTAAAGGATTTTGAGGATAAAAACCTGGAACTCTGCTGCACCGAGAACGAAGAAAAGGAGAAGCCGGAGGGGGGGGAGGAGGAGGAGAGCACCGCAACAGCGGTTGCACAGAGAGAATTGCGTCCGGGACCTAGAAGGAGGAGGAAAGTTTAATCAGAATTTGAAATGCCTATTCTCTGTATGATTAACCACTCCATCATTATCCTATGGAGCTATTTTTGTATTATGACAGTATGAAGGGAAAACATTGAAGTGTAGTGTTTAGTGTTTAGTGTTTGTAGGTCATCCCCCCCCCTTTTCTTTTTCCATCCCCTTTGTCCCTTCCCTTTCCCCTTTCCTTGTGATAGTCTTGTGTAGTGCTGTGTAGTGTTTTGTAGTTTGAAAAATAAAAAATTAAAAAAAAAAAGAAGAAGCTAATCAGGGATTGGAGAATTGATGGGGAGGGGGGTGCTTAATCTTTGCTAAGGAAAATGCAGCTTTGAATTTTAGAGAGGAGGGAAACTGCTGGGGGCAATTGGAAGCAAAACATAGTAAATGGATAATAGCTAAGCACCCTTCCCTGCTGCTTCTCTTTCTAAATTTTCTACTTCTACAGCTGCTTTTCATTTTAAAATAATGGTATTACAGCTCAGTTACATGTGTTTGCATGTAACATGGAGTGATCTCCTTAGGCTTAGATCAGGGAAAAGTGTCAGACTTAACCATGATGCTGTTGGATGACCTTGGTAAGTCACTGTCTTGCATAATATCCCTACTTACAGGTTTTTGAAAATCATCCCAATCCCTCATTTACTGGGTTCAGGTGCATTAAATAGTAATAACTCAAATAGTTATGTTTAATATGAAAATACATGCAAGGCACCCTCAAGGACATGGAGGGAGCATATAATTTCCACTCTCTATTTCCTCTTTTACTTCCCTGTAAGTCCCATAAATTCCCCCTTTCCCTGCTTTCTTCTCTCTTTCCCACCAACCGGCCAGCCTACCTTTATCTGCCCCACTGTCTTCAGCTTTCCCTCCTTCCCCTGGCAGCGTCTCTCCAGGAAAACTCTGAGCAGTTCTGGCCACCAGGCAGGGCACAATTGTTTAGTAGGGAACCTGTGAGGACTTTGGGGCATCTCATTTCTCCCTGCATTTCCCTCCTCACACAATTTTATATTTTCCTCCACTTCCTCATCTTTCCCTATTTTCCTTTCTCTTTCCCACTAGGGTTGCCAGGTCCCCTTACCCTCCCAGCGGGAGGGAGGGGACCTGGTGCTTACCTGTATTTCCTTCACATGCACACATGCTCATGGTGCAGCATGATGATGTCACTTCTGGGAGTTTGGGGGTCCAAATCAGACTGGTACAAAGCCCAGGAGCACTCCCGGGGCTTGGACAATGATGTAACTCCTGGGAGTGACATTGTTGAGCTGTCCCAGCAGCATGCCCTAGGAGGCCCATTCCTGCACCTTTTCCCCCACAAGCCAAGTGAGTGGTGGCAGGGGGAGGAGGCTGGAAGTGGGAATTCCTCCATCCCAACCAGGGTAATGGCAACCCTACTGCCCACCCATCAATATACTGTTTATTTGCCCCCATAATCTTCCGCTATATTGATTTACTTCATTTATACCCCACTTTTCTGCTCAATAAGGACCCAAAGAAGATTCCACCATTCCCCCTCCTCCATTTTATCCTAACAACATCCACCCTGTGAAGTAGGTTAGATTGGGAATGTGTAACTGCCTGAAAGTCACCCAGTGAGCTTCCGTAAAAGAGTGGAGATTTGAACCTGGGTTTCGCAGATCCTGCTCTGAAACTCTCACCATCACACTGGCTTTCATGGGGTGGCTCTTCAATCAATAGCAAGCAGCTGAGCCTGGGTGATTTATACAAGTTAGGTGATAGCAAGTCACCCAGTTATTGCTGATGGGCTTGTCCCAGTAAGTCCTCCTTCAGAGGCCAAAACTCTAGAAAAGGTCTTCCCCCTGACTTTTACTGAAAGAAACTGAGGCTTGAAGGCTGCCAATACTGTTATGGCTGCCTAGCAATGGCCACTGCAGACATTCACGTAAAGCTACAGGTGCTGCTTCTATTATTTGTGGGGAAGGGTTAACCTCCTAATGTATTTTTTTCTAGATATAACCCTTTTTAATCTAAAGAGGCCCAAGTTACTGGTCACAGAATTGTGTATGCCCCCATTCTAACCCTGAAGTGCTGTTTAAAGATAAGAAACGTTTATTTAAAGTTGGGGGAAACCAAGGGAATAGAACTTGGGCTTTGAACCAAACACTGTTGTCAATAAAACATATTAAGTAGTCCCAAATCCATAGTGAGGAAGTACTTGAGTGAGTCACAGTCTCTTGGCTCCAACTCAACACACTCCAGGTAGGTCTGGATGCTTGGTAACATACGTTCTCTTTACAGTCTCTGACAAGTAACAGTTCTTCAAAGCAGCAGAAAATGCTCCAAACAAAAGGCTCACATCTGACAACGTTCACTTCTTTTCTTCCGTCTCTCAGACTGCTCCTCTTGTACTTAGGGGCAGGGCTCCTGAGATTCTTCACTCCTCCTCCCCTTCAGTGCTTCCAACTGCCATCTTCTAATAGTCCAGTTGCTAGGCAACCACTCAGCCTCTCTGTAAAGCCTCCTCCCTCTAGAGGGCAGTATTTTCTTCTTAAATAACTACTAGATATTTTACAAGGCTTACACAGACTTCAGATTTTTCTGTAAACCTGGAGCTTTTCTCTGGTTTGTAAAAAGATCTGTCTAGTGTGTCTTTAGCCTCTGGATTTAAATATCCACAGATTTTGCCACATTGAGAATTAGATATATTGACAGTTAGGGAGGGACCCACAAGAATTTGTGTGTGTTTGGGGACGATGACAGCTCATTTCCCCCTCTTCTACTATGTCTTTGTCCGAGGGGCGGCGGTGCCACGCCCTCGGACTCCGCGACCCCCACCCCCTCCCTGGCCCCCGCCGGCAAAGAGACCTACCTGCGGCCCCTGGAGACGGCCGGGAGACACGCCGGGAGGAACACCGGCGCGGCCACGGGAGCGCCGCCCAGACGAGGAGGCCCCTTCGACCCCCCGGCGGAGCTGACGGCCGCGTCCGCCGGCCCGCCGAGGCCAGGAGCCCGGCGCCGAGCAGCAAGCGGCCGCGGAGGGGGAAGGCCGTCCCCTCGGCCGCAACCGCAACCCCGGCAACCAGGGCCCGCGCCGGCAGGACGCCGCAGCCACGGGCAAGGCAGAGCGCGGCCGCCCAGGAAGCCGGGCCGCGGCGGGACGCCCGCGCCGGCGCAGAGTTCGAAGGGGAACCGCATCCCCCAGCAGGCCAAGGGAGGGGGCGGGAGCAGCCAGCAGAGGGACAGCCCGGGCAGCCATCCAGCAAGGCCCGCTAGAGGGGGAGGAAGAGACAGGGGGCGGGACAGAGGGAAGGAAGGGAGGGAGCAGGGACAAGGCAACCAATGGGGCCAGGGCGGATGGGGCAGCAGGATGTGGCCACGCCTGGCCCAGGTGGTGGGAATGGCACTGGGGGCGGGCACTGGAAGGGAAGGGTGGGGTTGGCCATAAGGGGCAGAGGTATTTAGGGAGGTGAGCCCCGAGGCCGAGGAGGAGAGAGTCGCATGTGACTGGGCCAGTTCATCCTGCTGTTGGAAGGTTGACTGGTCGGGTGGAGCTAATTGCTGGCTGGCAACGCCAGACCAGACGGTGGCCGCCCATCTGAGGCCTTGAGGGGGACTCGCCCAGGGACCAAGCCGGCCCTCACCCGGGGAAACTTCTCCCCACCCACTGACAGGGACCCAGCACGGACCCGCCGGGGGCGTCCCGCGCCGACCCGCCGCCACCCCCGCCGCAAGGGGGCGCCCACACACCTGACAAAGTGGTGGAGAATGCAGGCACTGATCCTGCTGTGAAGCGGCCGGTGCCACGCCTACCCGCCCCGCCAGGGTGGTCCCGCGCCCGGAGCTACCTGCGCCCGTCGACTTTCAGGCCGTCCCCGCCAGGAACTCCCCTCCGGACCGACCCTCCAGAGCCCATGGATCAGGCCGTCGCCGGCGCTCCTGCGGCCCCCGGGCCCACCGGTCCGCCCGCCCCAGACTTAGGCCAGCTGGGCCAATGGATGGCGGAACAGCAGGTGCGGCTCCTGCGAGACCTGACTGCTCAACAGCAGGAGTCCCAGGCCACCCTCCTGCGCGGGTTGGCCCAAGCCCTGGGCGGAGGAGGGGCCGGCGCACCGCTTGGCCCAAGTCGAGGGACCCCCTTCCAGTTGACGAAGCTGGGAGAGACGGACGAGATCGATGCCTATCTGGAGGCGTTCGAACGAACCGCGGAGGCCGCCCAGTGGCCTCAGGCCCAGTGGGCCTTCATCCTCGGACCCTACCTGACGGGAGAAGCTCAAGCGGCCCTGCGAGCTCTGCCCAAGGAAGAGGGCGCCGATTACCGGGCACTCAAGGCTGCCATCCTCGACCGCTATGAAGTGACCCCAGACTCTTACCGTCTCAAGTTCCGCGCTATCACCTATCGGAAGGTCGACCGGCCGCGGACCCTGGTCAACGCCCTCCGCGACGCGGCTCATCGCTGGCTACGACCCGCGACGGAGGGGGAGAAGGGGATCGTAGATCAGGTAGTTCTGGAGCAACTACTGAACATCCTCCCGCCAAAGGCCCGACAGTGGGTGGCCTGCAGCCGGCCAGCGACCCTGAAGGAGGCCACCGCGCTGCTCGAGAACTTCACGGCAGCAGCCGACCCCCGGGAACCCCCCCGCGAAGGGGGCAGCGGAAGTCGCCCCCAGGGTCCGGGCTTTCGGGGACCCGAAGCCCCCCGTACCGGAAGGGCCCGACCGGGCAATCGAGAAGGCTCCAGCGGTCCCAGCAGGACAACGCCATCGGCGCCACCACGCGAGGGCCTGTGGGGTCGCCCCCCACCAGGCCCCAACCGAGACGGGGCGCCAAAGACCGCCCGGGAAAACGATGACCGGGGTCCCTGCTTCCGGTGCGGCCAGCGCGGCCACTACATACGTGACTGCCCTCTGATGGAGTGCGACGCGGGCTGGGAAGAGGCCTTCCCGGCTACAACTCCGCCTCCCCGGCCCCCGCCACTCCTGATTCTGGTGGAGGTGTCGGGACGGCGGCTGTCGGCGTTCCTGGACAGCGGCAGCTCGGTGTCCATGATCCGCACCCGGCTGCTCCCCGCCGGGCTACCGGTCGTCCGGACCGCCACGGTGGCCTGCTTCCACGGCCACTCTGAAACATACCCAGTGGTCCGCGTCCCCTTATCATGCCAGGGGCGGACCTGGGAGGTAGAGTTGGCCAGGGTCACCAACCTCCCCTACCCCGTACTTCTGGGCCGAGATGTTCCTGAGTTCCACCAACACCTACAAGCCGCCCGGGGCCCCGAGGAGGCCCTCCCGGTGGAGAGACAGGACAACCAGCCGGGGCCCGCCCCGCATCCAGGGGCCGACCTCCCTGACTGGCCTGCCGACCCAACGTTCGTCGCCAGCCAGACCGCCGACCCTACTCTCGAGAAGCTCCGAGACACAGTGGCGGTGAGTGAAGGGATCGTACGGGACCCTCGGCGGGCGGGGAGACTGCCGCGGATAGTCCAAGAAGGGGGCGTGTGGTACCGACTCACGACGGAGCGGGGTAGGGAAGTCCGCCAGCTCTTAGTGCCCCGGGAGTATCGCGAGATCGTCCTGCGGCACGCCCACGATCATAACTGGGCTGGACATCAAGGACCTCATAACACGCTGGCCCGGGTGCTGACACGATTCTTCTGGCCGGGGGTAGACCAGGCTGTCAAGAGCCACTGCCGGACCTGCGAGACGTGCCAGCGGACTTCGGGGAGACACCCGCCGCGGGCCCCCCTGGCCCCCTTGCCTGTGATCCACAGCCCCTTCGAGAGGGTAGCTATGGACTTTGTGGGACCCTTACCCCGGACCTCTCGGGGCCACCGCTTCATCCTCGTCCTCATGGACTACGCTACCCGATACCCTGAGGCTATACCCATGCGGACTATGCAGGCCCCGGGGGTGACCCGAGCCCTTATTCGGTTTTTCGCCCAAGTGGGGTTACCCCGTGAGATCGTCACGGATTGTGGGACACCCTTCACGGCCTCAATCACCCGCCAACTATGCCGCACCATGGGGATACGCCAAATTTTCACGTCGATCTACCATCCCCAGACAGATGGCTTAGTGGAGCGGTTTAACCAGACCCTGAAGCAGATGCTCCGGAGGCTCGCCCACGACCGACCCGCCCAATGGGACCTGTTCCTCGATCCTCTCCTCTTTGCCGTACGAGAGTCGCCCCAGGCATCGACGGGGTTCACTCTGTTTGAGCTAGTATATGGACGCAACCCACGCGGGATCCTGGAGGTAATGGAGGGGCAGTGGGCCATGACCCCGGCCCAACCGGGCCAGCCGGCCCCCGAATACGTCCGGGGACTCAGAGAGCGCCTGGAGACCGTTCGCTCCTTGGCTCGACAGAACCTGGAGAAAGCCCAGGCCACGCAGAAGGCCCGCTATGATCGGGGAACCTGGGCCAGGACCTTCCTCGAGGGCGACCGGGTTCTAGTGAGCCGCCGGGTCTTTGGACCGTCCAAGCAAGGGGACCCCTGGCAGGGCCCCTTCCGAGTCAATCGAGTGTTAGGATCCCATTCCTACGAGGTGCAGTGTGGGCCATCCCCTCGGCAGAACAAACGCCTGCACGTCAATGATCTAAAGGAGTGGTGCGAACGATCGGCGGGGGAATGCCAGCTGGCCGATGACCCGTTGGAACCACCAGACGGGGAGCTCCCCTGGACGACGCGCCAGCCAGAAACCGCTTCCCCAGGGATGGACGCTGCCCTAAGCCCCCAGCAACAAGAGCAACTCCGAGCGCTCCTGGACGAAGTACCAGGCTGCTTCTCGACCCGGCCCGGACGCACCCATCTAGCCGAGCACGCCATCCCCACGGCCCCGGGGCAGGTCGCCCGATCGACGTGGAGACCCTTGCCCAGGAAACAATGGGACGCCGTAGCCCGCGAGATAGATGAGATGCTACACCTAGGGGTAATCCGTCCATCAACCAGTGAGTGGAGGAGCCCCATCGTCCTCGTGCCAAAGCCGGACGGGTCAGTGAGGTTCTGCGTCGACTATCGGGAGGTTAACAAGGTAGCGAAGTTTGACGCATACCCGATGCCCCGGGCCGACGTCCTGATTGACCAGTTAGGCACAGCCCGCTACCTCTCGGCTCTAGACCTGACAAAGGGGTACTGGCAGGTCCCCATGGCGCCGGGGGACCAGGAAAAGACCGCGTTCGCCACTCCCCAGGGCCTCTTCGAGTTCCAGGTGATGCCCTTCGGGCTGCACGGGGCGGCGGCCACCTTCCAGCGCTTGGTGGACCGGGCACTAACCCACTGTCAAGGATTTGCCACCGCTTACATCGATGACATCCTGATATACAGCCCAGATTGGACGTCTCACCTTCGCCACCTCCGGCTCGTGCTTCAGGCTCTCCGCGACGCAGGCCTCAAAGCCAATCCCACGAAGAGTCGTCTCGGCTTCCAGGAGCTCAAGTACCTGGGATTCCTGGTAGGACGCGGACAGTTGCGTCCCCTACCAGACAAAGTGGCCTCCCTCGAGGCTTGCCCCCGACCGGGGACGAAGAAGCAGCTGCGCGGGTTCCTGGGGCTCGTCGGCTACTATAGTAAGTTCATTCCCCAGTACGCCAGCCGCGCCAGCCCCCTAACCGACTACTTGAAGAAGGACCAGCCGAACCGGGTCCAATGGACACCCCAGGGCCAACGTGCCTTCGAGGACCTGAAGGCCGCCCTGTCCGCGAGCCCCGTACTCCGCAACCCCGACTTCGACAAGCCCTTCATACTGCAAACAGATGCATCGGATGCAGGGCTCGGGGCTGTCCTGTCGCAGGAACACGAAGGTCAGGAGCACCCCGTCCTCTTCATTAGCCGGAAGCTGCAGCCCGCCGAGCAAAAATACGCCGTTGTCGAGAAGGAGGCACTGGCAGTTAAATGGGCCGTCGGGGCCCTCCAATACTATCTTGTCAATAACCCCTTCACCCTCGTGACGGACCACGCCCCCCTTCTCTGGATGTCCCGGCTAAAGGACCATAATGCTAGAGTCTTACGGTGGTATCTATCCCTTCTTCCCTTCAGCTTTACGATCCGCCACCGCCCGGGGAAGTTGCACGCCAATGCCGACTTCCTCTCCCGGATGTTCGCCGAAGACGGAAGGCCCGGCACGACGCTCAGGGGGGGGTGTGTCCGAGGGGCGGCGGTGCCACGCCCTCGGACTCCGCGACCCCCACCCCCTCCCTGGCCCCCGCCGGTGAAGAGACCTACCTGCGGCCCCTGGAGACGGCCGGGAGACACGCCGGGAGGAACACCGGCGCGGCCACGGGAGCGCCGCCCAGACGAGGAGGCCCCTTCGACCCCCCGGCGGAGCTGACGGCCGCGGCCGCCGGCCCGCCGAGGCCAGGAGCCCGGCGCCGAGCAGCAAGCGGCCGCGGAGGGGGAAGGCCGTCCCCTCGGCCGCAACCGCAACCCCGGCAACCAGGGCCCGCGCCGGCAGGACGCCGCAGCCACGGGCAAGGCAGAGCGCGGCCGCCCAGGAAGCCGGGCCGCGGCGGGACGCCCGCGCCGGCGCAGAGTTCGAAGGGGAACCGCATCCCCCAGCAGGCCAAGGGAGGGGGCGGGAGCAGCCAGCAGAGGGACAGCCCGGGCAGCCATCCAGCAAGGCCCACTAGAGGGGGAGGAAGAGACAGGGGGCGGGACAGAGGGAAGGAAGGGAGGGAGCAGGGACAAGGCAACCAATGGGGCCAGGGCGGATGGGGCAGCAGGATGTGGCCACGCCTGGCCCAGGTGGTGGGAATGGCACTGGGGGCGGGCACTGGAAGGGAAGGGTGGGGTTGGCCATAAGGGGCAGAGGTATTTAGGGAGGTGAGCCCCGAGGCCGAGGAGGAGAGAGTCGCATGTGACTGGGCCAGTTCATCCTGCTGTTGGAAGGTTGACTGGTCGGGTGGAGCTAATTGCTGGCTGGCAACGCCAGACCAGACGGTGGCCGCCCATCTGAGGCCTTGAGGGGGACTCGCCCAGGGACCAAGCCGGCCCTCACCCGGGGAAACTTCTCCCCACCCACTGACAGGGACCCAGCACGGACCCGCCGGGGGCGTCCCGCGCCGACCCGCCGCCACCCCCGCCGCAAGGGGGCGCCCACACACCTGACAGTCTTCTTTCCATTCCTTGCCTTTCCATAGCCTGCTGTCCTTCCCACCCAGCTTTGTATGCCCCCCGATTTCACCTTTCCTCTCCCACCCTCAGCAGCCTCTCCCCTATGGCCTAGTTGTGTGGTGCCAACTAAGCCAGGACCAATTGCATGGTGGGAAACACCCATACTATTGCCTGTTTCCCTCCTCTTGGCAGCCTCCACGTATTCACCTTTCCTAAGATCCTTCTTTCCTTCAAACCCACTAAACAACTTAGCTTTTATCTGCCCCCCACATCTTCTCTGTTTCTTAATTTACTTCACTTATATACTGCTTTTCTCCACAATGGAGACCCAGAGCAGCTTACATCATTCTACTTGCCTCCCTATTATCTTCACAACAACCCTGAGAGGTAAGTTAGGCTGAGAGTGTGAGACTAGATCAAAGTCGCCCAGTGAGGTTCCACATCAGAATAGTGATTTGAACCTGGGTCTCCTACATCTTACTCTGAACTTAACCACTACACTACACTGGCTTGGAGGGGCTGCTGTTGAACAGTAGCAAGCCTGGGTGAATCATGCAAGTCATGTGCCATCAAGTCACCTGGTGGTTGCTTCTAGGCTTGCCCCAATGAGTCCTCCCCCAAAGCCCAAAACAGCCCTAGAAAGGACCCTGCCCCCTCCCACTGCCTTTTACTGACAGAAACCAAGCTTGAAATACTGGCTAAACTGTTATGGTTGTCTAGCAATGGCCACTGAAGGTATCTGGTTAATGCTATAGGTGCTCCTTTTATCATTTTACTCTCCCCCATTTTTTTTTTTTAGAGTTTAGATTTTTTTGCAAACCGGGGGAATTTTTCAGCTGTGTTGGAAAATCTGTCTTGTCCATTCATGGCTCCAACTTCTGGATTTAAGTATCCTTGGATCAGGTCCACTTGCCTATTAGTATACAAGATAGTGGTGCGATCCACATATTGTGGAAGTCTACAAGAGAACTTTTAATGGTTTCGTAATGTTTTAAGAAGTTCCTGTGGTGGTACACTCAGCAATCAGGACTGAAACAAAGACTGCTGCTAAGAAGCTGCAATTTTATGACCAATGCTACTGCGCATTTGTTGTGAGCCAACCTAGGATTTTATACCAGTGCATTAAGGTGAGAAAACATTGCTGTACTGTCAACAGTTATAACATCAAGATGTTGTAAAGGGGTATTGCACAATTGCCCTAAAGAGAGCCAGTTTGATGTAGTGGTAAAGAGCGCGGGACTCTAATCTGGAGAGCTGGGTTTGATTCCCCACTCGAAGCCCGCTGAGTGACCTTGGACTACTCACAGCTCTCTGGAGCTCTCTCAGCCCCACCCACCTCACAGGGTGTTTTGTTGTGGGGATAATAATGACATACTTTGTTGTTGTTGTTTTAATAAATTATTTTATTATTAACTTGTAACATACAAACTATAACAATAACAATATTAAATACTTTAATCTCAACCAAATCGTAATACAGAGATAATCTTATCAATATATATAATTTTAAACTTTCACCCAATCATGAAATGAAAAACATACCTTTATAACAGTAACCTTCTTGGTATAGTTTCCCAATAGTTATGTTTACCAGAAACCCCACTTTTCCATTTCCGTAACTTCTTGAAATCTCAATTTTGTTAGTAAAAGTTCATTTTTAGCTAGAAAATCTAAAAAAGGTTCCCATTTTGTATAAAAATTTGTATTTCTTGTTGGGTTGGCTTGAAGATATAGCTTCTCAGTTATTTTTTCCATCAGTAGGAAATCCCAAACTTTGTTATACCAGGTGTTAATTGTAGGAATTGACTTTGACTTCCAGTGCAATGCTAGTGATGTTTTAGCTGCATTGAGTAATATTATAATTAGATCTTTTCTGATAGAAGGTATAATCAAGTCCTTCCAAATGCCCCCAAAAATGATTTCTGGCTTTAAAGGTATTCTGTAGGATGTTATATGCTCAATTTGATCTAATACTTTGTTCCAGAATTCTGTAATATAGCGACATTTCCTCCAGCAGTGAGGATAGTCACTTACTTCCCCACATTGTTTCCAACATAAAGGGCTAGTCCTAGAATATACTTTGGATATCTTTTGTGGGGTGAGATACCAAAGGTTGATAATTTTATATGATTGAAGGTCAGCATTAATGACTTGTGAGTTGAGCAAACATGAGGACCATATCTGTTCCCAATCGGTGATTGGGATGGTGGTTTCACAGTATTTTTGCCATTTTTTGTGTAAGGCATTGTTTACTGTGTCATTGGTACGCACCAATAAAGTATAAATCTTAGAAACTAAGCCTTTGCGTGTGAGTTCTTTTGTGTCAATAATTTGTTCAAAATCTGTTTTTGGTTTGGCTAATATTTCTTTTAATTTGATATCTTTTGCAAAATAACTTAGTTGAAGGTATAGGAACCAAGGTATTCTTTGTCCTATTTTCTCCTCTAATTTATGTTTCTCTAACAGTCCTGTTTTAGATGTGATATCTATCAAACGAATATTACTGTAGTCTATATTATTTCTTAATTTGAATATCCTTTGACTAAGTGCTGAGTCTTCTTGCGAAGCAATAGTAGATAAACGAGAAACTTTTGGAATTAGCTTGTTCCTATATTTATCCCATATTTTTAGGATTGTTATTAGAAATGGGTTATATTTCAATTCTTTGGGCCTATGCTTGGCATTTTTCCAAATTATATCTTGTAATGTAGTTGTGCGTTGCTGAACTGTTATTGTTTTGATCCAATCAGTCTTTCCTTTATCCTGAATTATTTGTATTATATTGATTATTCTTGTAGCTGCATTGTAAAATTCTAGATCTGAATAATTATATCCTCCTTGTGATTTTTCTTCTTTATTGTATTGAAGGCAATTCTCGGATGTTTATGTTGCCAAAGGAATTGATTTAATATTGATTGCCATTGTTTTAATAATGTACCAGGTATCTGTATCAGTAGTGATCTGAAGAGAAATAGTAGCTTAGGTACTATAAATGATTTAATTAAGTTATATCTCTCGTACCAAGAAAGGTTTTGTTTTTGCCATTTTTGTATATCTGATTTGATTTATTTTAGTTTGGATATATGATTATATTGTATTAATAAATCTGGGTCTGATGTATTTTTGACTCCCAGATAGACTAAATATTGATTGGCCCATTGATATTTATGCTGCTGTTTGATTTGTAATATTTTCTGTTCTGATAAATTGATTGATAAAATATTTGATTTCTCCTGGTTTACTACCAAACCTGAAAGTTGCTGAAAATTGGCAAGTTCTAATTCGAGATGCTTCAATGAATTTTGGGGATTGGTAATGTATAGTAAAATGTCATCTGCAAATAAACTTATTTTATGCAAACTACCATTAATTATTATACCTTTAATTTGTTCATTGCTTCGAATTATCTCTGATAATGACATACTTTGTAAACCGCTCTGAGTGGGCATTAAGTTGTCCTGAAGGGTGATATATAAATCGAATGTTGTTGTTGTTGTTGTTGCTGTTGCTGTAGCTGTTGCTGTTGTTGTTGTTGTTGTTGTTGTTGTTGTTGTTGTTGTTGTTGTTATAGGATGAGGGCAGAACTTGGAGTAATGCACTTCAACACCATTTTAAATGTATTTCATGCACTTAGGGAATCATGTACAGTGGGACCAAGACTATGCATTGGAGTCCTTCGGTTAACAAGTTAAGGTAAAATGCTCCTGGTATGTAGTAGTGATGAGTTTGATTGATTGAATGCTGACAACTTCCACAGCAACTCATAAGTTTAGGACTAGGACGCTAAAGCTCCAATGGAACTCAAGCCAGAGTTATATCTCAAGCCAGATTCAGTGTTGATACTAAAGATCAGCTAAGACATAGCTGCTTCTAACTAGATCTGAGCAAGCTAACTTTCCTTCTTTGTCTTCCCTAGATTGCAGGATGTGCTGCTTCAGATCCCTGGAAACAGATTGTCAAGAACCGAGAGGAAGGTGGGGCAGTGGGGCAGAAGCCCTACATTCAGAGCAGCGCAGAGCTGGCAAACCTTTCTCAGCGGAGCCCTCTTGTAGCCCAGTTCAGCTGTGATGTGGTGCAGGTAAATCTTCTTCTTCAGCAAAAGAAGAAATTGGCTTCAGTGTCATCGAGGTCTGTACAGCAGGGCAGCAGAAGGCTGTGTCCTGCTGTTATTTCCAGTACTGAAATAGAAAGGGAGGGATGGTTTAATTGCCAGAGGTTTTTCCTCTGTTAGAGCAAGAGGAACATGCGGACGGAAGGAGACAAGGTTCTTTGGCTAGAGAGAAGCTGTTGTTATGGTGTGAGATCATCCTTGGCAGCCCCTTTCTAGAATAAAAAGCCGTTGGAGAGGGTCAGCCCATAGAAACCTAACATCTATCCCACCTCTTTGAGGGAAAGGAAGCATAAAATAAGTTCCCAGACCCACAAAAGAGGGCTAGTTGTTCTTAATTTTAATTATGTCATGTTGTTTATAGTCCACCTTTCTCACTGAGACTCAAGGCAGATTGCACAGTGATTTGTAGTGTTTTAAATATGAAAGGCTTTACACCACTTGAGAGCCAGTGTGGTATAGTGGTTACAAAGCTTGCTGGGTGAGCTTGGGCCAATCACACTCTCTTAGCCTAACCTTCCTCTCTGGGTTGTTGTGAAGATAAAATAGGGACACACTAACCACTATGTTACAATGCTGCTAACTTTAATATTATCTTTGAGCTAATTTAGGCTGGTGTTTCATCTCCTTCCTTAACAGCAGCTGAAGGTTGAGAGCTTTATCTTGCTTCTTTTTATCATATCTTTCTTGGTTTCCATAAGGGGAGGGGCTTGTGTGATTTCCCTGTTACTGAAGCAGCTGCAGAAATAGCACAACAGCAATGGGTCTTCCACGTGGCAAGTTTCCCTGTCGTCCTGCAGATACCCTACCCCCCGAGTCACCAGGTTGTTTGCAGTTTTTTAAAAAATAAATAAATATGAGACTATCAATCTACCATTATAATAACAGATATAACAGGTTCTATTACAAGTCTGCAAGGGAAGGATCTAAAGACTTTTTTTCTTAAATGAAGGAGAGAATTCACAGAACTTGTTATATCAATTGTTACAATGGTATGTTGATATAGTATTATTCCAGTGCTGATGTTTTTAAAAATTAAGAATCCTCTCCCTAGTATCAGGGAGGGGAGGAAATGGCTGCTGCAGAGACAGGGGCCGTTTCCACATGGCTCCCCACTGCTCGTAACAACCCGGAAGATCGCGCAAAAGACACGGAAGATCGCGTTTTCTCACGTGAGATTTGCGCGATGTCATGTGACGTCGCGCAAATCGCGCGCAAGAAAACGCGATCTTCCGTGTTTTTTGCATGATCTTCCGGGTTGTTACGAGCAGCTGGGAGCCATGTGGAAATGGCCAGGTTCAGGGAAAATGGCTGCCATGTGGGTGGGGAAATCTTAATTTTCCTACCCACACAGCAGCCATCCAGACTTTACTGCAGCCTTTCCCAACACTTCAGAGCAGAACAAGTTTGAGAAATATAAGTGAAAAGCCAGGGAAACCCTAGAAGGTACATGATACATGGGGAATCGGTGGGGAGGGAAATGCTTTCTGACAGGATTGAACCCAGGGCAAATAAGCTGTGTGGTAATGGCCTTTTTCTCTGTGTTGCAGGCTGAGAAGTGGGTGCAAATGAAACTCCGAGACTTGAAAGATGGTTGCAGTATTCAGGAATGGGAGCGAGTGGCTCAAACTTTGCAAAGAGACATGAAGGACTTTGAAAACACTATGATCAAACTAAACCAGGTACTTCAAAGTCTCTCATCAAACACCAAGCCCTATCTAGCTTCTTAGGTGGAAGCCTCAGGGAAAGTGCAGAATCCTGTTCACACAAAACCAATTTTTCATTATCCTGCGATTGGTCAGACGTGGCCAACTGTTGATGGATCTGTTTGTTTTCCGCATTTTATGTCCTCAATTTCCAGGATTTCCCATGCAGTCATTACTCCAGTAAAGTGGAATGGTTGTAAACCCAACTTCCCTAATGTGTTTCTTTCCCAATGATGCTATAGATGGGAGAGCAACTGTTGGTTCAGTCCAATCCCAGTGCAGAGACAGTGAAAAGACAACTACAGACTCTGCAAGAGCAGTGGCAACTGTTGAAGCAGATGGCAGCCAATCAGAGCAAAGCAGCAGGTGGGCTGCGAAACCTACAAGAATTCAACCAAAAAGCTGGGCAACTGGAAGCTTGGATCAGGCATAAGGTACATGTCAAGGATGAAACAGGCTAGAGATAATGGGATTGGTCATGGCTTCTCTTGAGCCTGACTAAAACTAGAGACTTAATTTAATTTATTAAATTTCTAACCCGCCCTCCCTACGAACGGGCTCAGGGCGGGTAACAACATTATTAAATAACAACAATAAATACAGTATAAATACAAAGTATAAATCTCAGTTTAAAACCGTAAAAACATATCCAACAGCAATAAAGATGTTAAGACTATACACCTCTTCAGCAATCAGAGGGGGGGAGGCAGGTCATAGATGTTTCAGATAACAATGGACCAAGGCCACAGCAGAGAGGCAGACCAGATAGCCCGCCCAGACCTCAACCACTGCCATAGACCTGGCGGAACATCTCGGTCTTACAGACCCAGCAGAATTGTAATAAGTCCTGCAGGGCCCTGGTCTCAACAGAGAGAGAGTTTCATCAAGTCGGTGCCAGGGCTGAAAAGGCCCTGGCTCTAGTTGAGGCTAGGTGAACATCCTTGGGGCCAGGGACCACCAGAAGATGTTGATAGGCTGAACATAGAGCCCTCCAAGGAATATATGGCGAGAGGTGGTCCTGCAGGTATGTAGGTCCCAGTCCATTTAGGGCTTTGAATGTCATAGTTAATACCTTGAATTTGACCTGGAACTCAACTGGAAGCCAGTGCAGTTGGCACAAGATAGGTCTAATCTAAGATGTGTCCTGACAAGAGTCCCGGTGAGGATACGTGCTGCTACATTCTGGAACAACTTGATTGTAGTTGTGGTTTATGTTTATGGCCCACTGTAATCAGAAAGGGGTTTTCTTCCCAAAAATAAGCCTTGCTTTTCTCTCTTTCTAATGGGATGCTGGAGACCCTCATTGTAAGGGTGGTATAGAGTTGCACCCCTCCTTCCCATCCAGGTTTCTGTGGAGCAGATTGAGTGGATGGATTTTCAGCAGAGAGAGTTTCATCAGGTTGGTGCCAGGGTCAAAAAGGCCCTGGCTCTAGTTGAGGCTAGGTGAACATCCTTGGGGCCAGGGACTACCAGAAGGTGTTGATCAGCCTTATAACCATATTTGGAGCTGCAGAAGAACTTATTTTCTGATCAGTCTTGTTAGGCACCCTGAAGCCTTTTGTGTGTGTGTGTGTGTGTGCTTCCCCTGCAGTGTGTGGTTTGGTTCATCACTCTTGCATGAGTGGTGGGTGATCTTGCCTTTTTGCAGGCAGTCAGACAAGATGCCCTTAAATTTCTTCCACTGGATTCTGGCAATTCCAGCAGTTGACAGTGTGAATAACTGAAGTTGCCTATAATTTGAAAAGGAAAGGGCATCTAGAGTTCAGAAGGCTTTTGTGAGGCTGAGTGAGAGGGAAACATGACAGAAATAGAAAAGGAAATGTTCTGGTGTTGAAGCTGCTATTTATTTGTTTTGACTGATAGAATTTATACACCACCTATAAACCATCACATTCCTGGGATGACAAGTAGCAAATATAATATCCAACAATAAAATACAATTGATTTTAAAAGTGGCAAGTTAAACCCAACAGTAGTAAAACCAGTAAAAGCAAAATTAAAATTTTGTTTTAAGAGAAAGAGAGAGAGGGGCAAAACCCAGTTCAGACAAGATGCACCAACTTCACTGGTAGACGAAGTTACTTTTTGCCATGGCAGCGTGTCTGTACTAGTGCTTTCCCTGGGAACAGACCTTTTGTCCACAGCTGGCCCTTTCTCAGTAGATAGCACAATGTGTTATAAAAAGAGGAGAACGTCTTCTCTGTTCCAGAGGGTAAGTGCTGGTTCATGTGTAGCTTTGACACTTAATGTTTTCTGTTGGGATAAGAACCTTGGACTTGGGGGCAGTCTTCTCTTCACAAATACACCCTGACTCTCATGAACTGGGATCTGTATGCAGCGTGGAAATGCAAACTATGCCTATAGGCTTCTGTCCTCTACAGATATTATGAACAGTGGGGCTCTTTGAGGGAGAAGGTGCATAGGCGGATAACCTATAGGGCATATGAATAAAGCCTCAGATAAAGATCAGCAGGTGGTTATACTGAGGTCATTTGGGACTCTATACTGACCTATGTCCCTTCTCTTATGTGCTGGCACTCACTGTAGATATAGCTGAAAGTAAATATCACACAGAAGTATGATCTGTCCTTCAAACTGCAACATCAGCAGCTGTTCTGCTGTATTTTATTTATTTATATTTTACTATCCCACCTTTCTACTTTAATGTCACACTGTATTTGTCCTTCAGCAATTAGGTTGAAGGACTCTCATAGTGTATAGACTACTATTCATCTGTGTTGTTTTTCCAGTTCTGTAATCCTACTTGTACTGGCAGTTTATTACAGGTCTTTCTACTGGAGGCTCTATAAATGGAATTCTTGTTTCTTTTGTGCTGCAAAATATATACAATTGAACTTGCCACTGTGCCTTCTGGGGCCTCTAATTCCTAACTACATGTCTGTTATATCTTCTAGGAAGAGAAACCTGTACTAGTAGCTCTACTGCGTGAGAATGCAGACAAGATCCAGCTTACCCGGCAGATCCTTGATTTAAAACAGGTGAGGGCTTAAAAACTTGTGGAAGCCAGTTTGGTATAGTGGTTAAGAACAGCGGGACTCTAATCTGGAGAACCAGGTTTGATTCCTCACTCCTCCGCTTGAAGCCAGCTGGGTGACCTTGCGTCAGTCACAGCTTCTAGAAGCTCTCTCAGCCCCACCCACCTTACAGGGTGATTGTTGTGGGAATAATACACTTTGTAAACTGCTCTGAGTGGATGTTAAGTTATATAAATCAACTGTTGTTGCTGATGATGTTATTATGACTCTGTATTGTGTGCTGAAGTATGTTTCTAGACAGTGCTGCCTGGCCTGGGGTAGTTGCAAATTGATTTGACAGCCTAGTTGAAGGATCTGCATGGCATTCAAGTTTACAAACCTGTCTTCCAGAGCAGTCCATCATGTTCTGCAGCTGCTGCCTGCATGAGAAATAGAACAGTGTACAGTGCCACAGTTCTCTTTGTCAGATGCATCTGGCAGGGAGAGCTGTGGTTATCGAAGGCTTATACTACATAGGTATTGGACGCTTTTACTGCTGCAAACTAACACGGCAAACTGACTCCACACCAAAAGGAGATGTTTACATTTACTAGCAAAGGAATGTTTTGGTTGCCTCCCCGCTAATTGCATCTTGTCCCCTTCTGATATATGTCTCCTTCTCTCCCCTATCTCCCCTCCTCTTCTGTATTTGACCAGTTTGGATCATGCATCTGACGAAGAGAACTTGATTCTCGAAAGCTTATGCTACAATAAAATTGGTTAGTCTTAAAGGTGCTACTGGACTCTTTTTGATTTTGCTACTACAGACTAACACGGCTAGCTCCTCTGGATCTAGTGCCAAGTATAGAATCCCTCAATATGCGCTTTTAGAGATATACAGAATATTTTTTTCTGCTCTTGACTGTGATGGCAGCAGAATGTCCCCATGAGGCAGTCTCTGTATTCTCAGGGAGAACTTCTCTTCCTAGTGGCAAGAGACCCTCCTTTGCTCTCTGGCTGTCCATATGCATGTGCTAACGCGACAGAAATGTCCAAATGTTCTTTGTATGATTTGAAATTGCATATTTACAAAAGTGGGTGATTCTCTTGGATGTTGATGTTATATAGAGGCTAAAAGTGGGACTTGTAAAGCCCCGGATTAAGATCTCACCTCAGCTACTTATGTGTTGGTTAACCTTGAGTAAACCACTGTTCTCTCAGTTGGCAATGACCATACTAGCATGATTCACAGTTGTTGTAAGAGTTATGGAGCTAAGGTATGCAAAGTAAGGACATAAGAACAAAGAAAAACCCTGCTGGATCAGACCAGTGGTCCGACTAGTCCAGCATACTGTTTCACTTAGTGGCCAACCAGCTGCCCTGGAGGTCGAACAAAAAGGCCACAGAGGCCAAACTAGGCCTTTGCTGATGTTGCCTCCTGACCCTGGGTTCCAGAGGTTTACTGCCTCTGAATCTTGAGGTTCCCTTTATTCATTATGGCTGGTAGTACCTATTAGGAATACTTGAGAGTGATATGATAATGTAATGCTATTATTGTAATGTCATGTTGCCTTCAAGCCAACTTCTGAGAACAAAGCTTATTTTGCTGGGGCCAGTCCTCCTGATCTACATACAATGGCAATTGGCTCTGTTGAAGACCAGGCTGTCTCATGAGGTCAGGCTGTAATGAAAAATATGTTTCAGCTTTCTATTTCTGCCCTTCTCATTTGACCAGGAGGAGCAGCAATTCCAGGTCCTGCATGAGGAGATGAACAATCTGGCTCACAAGCTTGAGAAACAAGGGAAGAGTGAGAGCAGGAGTGTTGTGGCACGGCGCAAGCACCTCAATAAAATGTGAGTGGGGCTGTAGTTGGTGTGGCAAATGGCTTATGTCAGGTTATGCTGGGATACCATGACTGTGTTCCTTTCTTGACTGATTTACTGAGGCTGCCTGCCTGCCTGCCTACCTGTTAGCTATTAAATTTGTTTTGCCCCCTTTCTCCTCCCAGGTGGCTGCGTCTCCAAGGGACGCTGAAGGAGCATCATGAGATGCTGCAACTGGCTCTAGAGGCTGCTGCCTTCCTCCAGCAAGCAGATGTGCTCCTAGAGGCCATCCATGCAAAGGTACTAAGGATTTAGATTATATTTACTCTGTATTACATTTTATTGATCTGGGAAAGAACAACACTGGATTATCCATAGTTATGCATTCCAATATATTGGGGCCAACAAAATCAAGAAGTGTTTGGAAGCCCAAGTTATGTTTGCTCTTAAGTATGACTGCATAAGGATAGAACTGCTTGAGCTCATGTATGTTAATATACTATGAACGATGGAAAGGAGGAGGAGAGGGAGGTCAGGAGAGTACTAAAAACCTGGATATAAAAGCAACAAATAAATGTGCAAAACTAAAAAAAAACTATGATGTCAAGAAAAGTCAAAGCATTTAAGTTTGCAATATCTGAAAACATTTGTATTGTAAAAAGATTATCTAAAATGTTATTCGAAGTATTTGTAGGCTATAATAATCTGATAATTGCAAGCCTATGAAGCAGGTTGTTTTTCCTAATAAAATTAGTAAAAATTATGAGAATTTTTAAATAAACCCACATAATACAAAATGCAGCAGTTTGCTTCTGTTTGGGTATATTTAAGGATCTGTGGATCACAATATGTGAATGGCAGTAAGTAGAAGAAATTTAAGTAGTCTACTTGTTAATGCAGAATTACTAAATAGCAGTATGTTTGGCTGCAAACTAAAGGGAATATCCATTTTAAATTGAACCTAAACTGAAAGCTGCAGTGTTGTCATTCTGTTATTTAGTGCCCTTTCCTGCATGGCACCTGCAGAGGATTACAGGAGTATGGCTCTGTGAATCATGGTGAATCGCTGTTCTCAACTAATGCCTCTTCTAGAAAGAGTTGACATTCCAGGCTCACTTTTGTCACTAGAGTGTTCAGTCTCAGAACCCATGTAGTAGAAGTTTTAAAAGTTTTCTTTGCTTTAATGCCCAAAATTCTTACAGGACCTTCTGCTAGTAATGCTTGACCAAAGGCATTCCTATTCTGTTACGGATAATGTTACTCCTATGTTCGCTTACATGTACTTTTAGGATCCTCTAGGTTTTTCCTATGAGATATTTGTTACCGTATCTATGTATCATATACAGGGTAAGGAATTCATGGTAAAATCGTTGAGAATATATAGTATATTTTCAATTGGATTAGTGAAAATTTGTTTTTGGTTTAGATAAGTGTGCTCAGGAATATGACCAATAGGTGGAGCCCTGCTTCAGGCAAAACTTGCAGATTTACGGACTATAATTTTTTAGATGGTGAAGCTGAGTTACTCTTAACTAGCTAAGTGAGGTACTAGTGACATATTAATCTCATCACAGAATTACATGTTAATTTTCTCTTAATCACATATTGGTACATGAATGACATCTTTGACAATGCTGTTTTTTCCCATGTTTCTGTAAGGTAAAACCCCATCATTTCAGTTATTTTTAAATTATCCATTAGAAAGCTGTCTAAGAATACTAGCAATCCATTAAAAAGCATAATATGAATACACAGAAATTATATTAAAACTGCTCCATAAGCTTCTCAGCATCAAAAAATTTCTGCTATTTTCTAGATCACTGCCCTGTCTGGGCTTTGCATGATGATGATGATGATGATGATGATGATGATGATGATGATGATGATGATGATGGGGAGTTTGAAGAACACTAACTGGAAGTCCAGAATACAGCAAATTGTTAGTCAGAACTTGTCACCCTGAGCACATCATTGTGCTTTTGAAAGATCTTCACTGATTTCTAGTTGGCTTCTGAGTATAGTTCAGGATACTTGTGCTGGGTCCTAAATGACCCAGGGTATCTGAATGAGAACCAAGCTACAAGTGACGCCTTACGCAGGTTGGACACTTGTCAGCTTACCTCAAGTTTTGATGGGAAATGTAGGCGTCCTGGTTTTACAGCTTGGCTCTCCATTACAGCTGCAAGACCAGGATGCCTACATTTCCCATCAAAACTTGAGGGAAGCTGACAAGTGTCCAACCTGTGTAAGGCGTCACTTGTAGCTTGGCTCTGAGTGCCTTCTCCCATGTGAATCTTCCCATATGCTGAGATCTTATTCAGATGGACTGTCCATCTGAAGTAAGGCAGATCTGACAACTATGAACACAGGCTTTTCAGTGGTGGTATCTGAATTTAGATACTTCCTCCTCAAACCTGTTCATTTTGCTCTCACCTCTTTTCTGTTTTTAGTGGCATGTGAAATTAATTATGTTTGTCTTTATAGCTACAGGAGGATAAGGCCTTGGGGTCTGTTTTAGTGATCTTTGTGTTTGAATTTTTGTTTTTATTGGCATGTGACATTGTAACCACCATGTGCACATTCAAGAAAAATAAAAATGCAGGAGACCCATGTTTTTCAAATAAAGAAAGAATTGTTATGAAAGCTATGCATTTGTTTCGATCCTAGAATGCTCTGCCTGGGGCCACTTTAGGTTCTGAGCATGGGTGGCAGAGGCTACCTAACTAAGAAGAATATGTTGTCACATGCCTGTCTCTGATGCGCCTCTCTGTGTTGTCACTAGACATGGGCATGAACGGAAAAAAACCCCAAACACCCTGTTCGTCGTTCAGTGCCATCCACAAACAACAAACATGGACGAACATGAACTGTTCCCAGATATGTTCATTGTTTGTTGTTCATGGGGGTCAGAACCCCCACCCCACCCCAAACCCCCCACTTAGCCCCCCTCCCCTCAAACCCACTTACCTGGCTCTTTAAAGATCCCTTTAAACTATCAGCTGGAATCCCCCCTGCCGCCTGCCAGACGATAGTTTAAAGGGCCCTTTCCTGCCACGTGCAAGGGGCAGGGCCCTTTAAACACCCCAAAAACTGACCTTCCCATGTCCAATACCCAACAAATTTGCAGGGGACATAGTCCTCACTGTCCTCTGAAGCCCCCCCCAAGTTTCAGAGAGATTGCACCCCAGGAAAGGCATGATCCATGGGTCTCCCCGTTGGCTGTCATTTTCTCTTCACAGTGGCAAAAACGGGACTCTCTGCTGGAAGTACTTTGAAGGGTTAAAGCCAGAAGGCAAGCCAGAAGGAGTTCAGACAGAGTTCAGTCCCTCCCTGCCTCCAGTTGCCAAGGGGATTGATTGCAGCAGATGCCAGACTGTCTGGCTTGCAGAAGGGCTGCCGAAGGCAATGAACGAGGCTTGCGATGACCACCTGTTCGTTTAGGATGGGGCCTCACGAACAGCTTGTTCGAGAACAGCAGATTGGGCTGTTCGTTGTTTTTTTCTGTTCATAATACTGTTCGTGCCCATGTCTAGTTGTCGCATGCCTCTCCGCATCTGACAAAGGGAGCTGTGGCTCTCAAAAGCTTATGCTACAAATAAGTTGGTTGGTCTTAAAGGTGCTACTGGATTCTTTACTATACATGCCTCTCTGTGCTCATTCTGTGTTCCTTTATTGTAGTGGAGGAGTCATTGTGGGATGGGGAAGCAAGGGGGACCTGAGCCCAGCTTGGACTTAGATGTTAGAGACATTGCCAGCCAGGTCATGGTAAGTGGAGGGCAGGGATCCCGGAAACAGTGTTGTAAAGAAGCGGAGGGGAAAGTTGTTGGTTGAGATCCTTTGGCCTGTCTTTCTCTCGACTCCTCTCATTTATCAGTTTAGACAGTGGCTTCTCTGCCTGTAACTATAAACTGAGTGAGATGACCTGAGTTCAAACCTGTATCCCATGAAAGTGCCAGTATCTGGTATATGCCTTGCCCTCTGCTTCTAGAGCAGCTGCATCTGGAGTTAAGAGTTTACACTGGTATTTGGAAGGAGATAGGCAGATGGCATCATCTGCTGAGCTCCAATAAAGGGAGCTGGGTCCTAAGTTGCCATTCATGGGCACTTGAAGGGCTAATCCAATAATCTTGTTCTGAGACTAAATCAGACATGAATGGCTTGTTGTAACCCATTAAGTTAAACATAGCCTTCCAGTTATAAATGGTAGCCCATCAGGGGAATTATAATCCTCCTGATTTTGCTAGGATTGGAAACGGGGGGGATAGAAAGCATATGACAGTATATATTGTTTGCAGGTGGGATATCCTTGGTTTGGTGGGTCACAGGTTGTTCATGCTTGATCTGGGCTTGAAGACCAGTTGAACTCCTCACTGGGTGCCTCTTCTGTCATTCCAGATGTTGGATGTCACTGTGTCCCAGCTCACTAGCCTGCATCCTAGCCTGATAGCACGAGTCTCTCTCAAGCACCAAGATGTTAAGGAGAGCTGGGCCCAGCTCCAGCAGCTGCTGAGGTATTGTGGAATGCCTTGTTCTTGTTTCTCTGCAAGAGGTAGATTCTGAGCTAGCTGTAAGCTCTATTTACCAAAAGGTTATATAAAAACTTTTTCTGAGATTAGTAGGGCCATTGATGAATGTATGATCGTTTACACGCCCTCTTTTTTAGTGTATCTGTAAAAGAAATGTGATGTGCAGAAATTGAGTAAGTGAATCTTTTGCATTCCCCACAACAGCCTCACCAGTTTGCCAATGTGGTTACATTTCTGCAAGTCAGTCTGTTGTTAGTTTAACGGCACAGGTGCAGAACCAGTGGATAAAACTGTGGAAACTTTTAAAAATGTTAATGCTTTTGGAACAGAATACATAGTAGTCTAACATCAATCTTCCTCTGATCATAGGATTTTTGAAAGTATTGTAGTTTTTAAAAGATTCCTATGCAGTGTGTGTATATAATGTACATTTTACACAAACCCACACACACAACGTGTATAAAATGTGCATATACAGTAGGTTCCACTTTACCAGTTGGGCAAAAGTCTCATGAGAAGCAAAGGGAAGACTTCAATTAACATTCCTTTCCCACTCCTTATCATAGCCACTTTTCTCCTTGGTTTTTGTTGACACTTAATTACTTCCTCTTATTTTCTCCTCTTAGGAGTGAAAAGCCCCCCTTATTGGCTTTGAAAAGACAGTCGACTGATGCTCCAGGTCCTGAAAAGGGGAAGGCCATCACTATAAACAGTGCAGGGAGAGAAGCTGAAGAAAAAACAGAGAGAGTTTTAGGATGGGGGGTAAGCAAAGAGTTTGGTTATTCTTCAGACCTCTTGGACACTGCACATTAATTATCAGGCTAATTAAATCTGCCTTCCTTAGCTGCAAGGCACAGCTTATGCAGAAACACAACACTGGTGTTACTGTGCATCCAAGGTGGCAGACTGATGGATTAATCTCAGGGCTGAGTTATATGACTGGATCTCCTGTCTTTTAAAATGTCCATTAATGATAGCTGCGTGTATAGGCATCTGGGAAAGTAAGTTTTTCTTTATCATGGAAAGAGATTTGCATTGGAAAAATGACATAGGGGGAAAGGTTAAAAAAATTCTTCAACTCTTGCTTGATGCTGTGGCCTGGATCTTGCTGTTAATGGAAATTTAGAGAAGCAGGAGGCCTAGTCACAGATCTCCAACATCTTGTATAGTTGAGCACTAAGATCCTGAAGTTGCTTCCTTATGGAGGTTTGGCATATGCAGTTTGGCATCCAAACTGCAGCAGGTTTTTGGAGAGTATCAATATGGCATTGTCACCTAATTATCCACTTTCTGGGCTTTTCCCTGATTTTGTCCAGTCTTTTTCAAACTTGGTTTGATACGATCTTTTTGGAAAGATTACAGTTAAAAGCGTCTTTGCATGCTGTGTGGATTTTTGAAGGTTCTGTCCATACTGGCACCATTTTCCTTGCATTCCTAAACCACTACAGCATAATAATGCTATGATGATTTATTGCCAAGATCTACTGGCTCTTCTGAATTCCCAGCTTTCTTTTTTTTTAAAAAAACCATTTATATTAAATATAATAACCAACAGCACATTAGCACACAAGCCAAGTAGTCAATATCAGTCCCAGCTTTCATTTTTGAAAAAATTATGTCTCTAGTCCTTTATGTTGTGGAGATATAAGGGGGAAAGCCTATTGGTTATATCTCCATTGTGAAAACATCTAGAGATTTCCTTTTAAAAAAAATAATGAAAATTGGGAGCTCAAAGATGTTAGTTAATTGTGGCAATAGATCACTATTGCACTGTAGTGATCAGAGAATTGCTGTTTTTGTTGGCTTGTTTTTGTATTGTTTTGCTTTAAACCTGAAAAGCCCTCTAGTGGTATGGAGTGGGTGAGGAGGAAATAGTAGCCACAGGGGTCTGAAGAAGGAAAGAGTGTGGAAAACTGCTGTGATAACATTGTGTTGCAATGTAAAAGTCTTGCATTTTCAGTGGCAATGAGAGCTACACAGAGAATTGTCACTATATGGAAGGGGCCTTTGTCTTGTTGGGCCAGACCCAGTGGACAGGGTGCTACAGCAAGTGAAATTAGTATCTGTTGCTGCAACCATCTGTTTATAATATGGCAAGAATAAAAAGCCCAAACCAGCATGATAGCTTTGTCAGTGAGTGTAAACGAGTGTAAGTGCTGTATTGTCATTGTACTGTTGCTGAGTCACCTGTATGCAGTAGAGAAGAGCAGTACCAGTTGCTAGGCTGTGGCCCATTTAGTTTCCTCAGTTGCTTTGCTTGCCTCCCAGAACAGACTTCAGACTAGCTTGGGCCTTTTATTTAGGACTCAGCCTAATTCAAGAAATTTGTAACTTGAGTGTAGAGAAGAAGAGTCAGGATGGCGTGACCACCTCCTATCTCCCCTATACCAGGCAGTCCCTGGGAAAAGTGCAAAATACAGTTACTGTGGTTCCGAATGCTTGTCACCAAGCCTGACTTCTTTTTCAATCACTCTAACATAAATACTCATGAATTCTGACTGTGAGATCCTTGAATGACAAGAGCGCAAGTAAGACCCAGCATTCCAAGTGGTTAGAATTGTCCAGAGCATGAGTCCCAATTTTTAAAAAAATCATACTAGAATAAAATGTTTATATAATTTGGAACAGGCTTCTGATAAGCTGTTTGCTGTATCTGTGTAACTGGAGACGTGGACTACAGCAGATTTCCAGAAACTGACCCAGTAAAGTTGGGACCCCAGTGGAGATGGTCCTGCCTCATCCCAACAAAGTTCACTTACCTTAATAGCAGAATTCTGAGCAAGGACTATCTTGCCCTAGGTGCAGAAGGACGTCCTAGGAAACGTGGCAGAACGTGCGGGAGGCCTGGAAGTCAAGCCAGCTTTAGCAGGAAGAGAGTCTATTCACAGTGACAGCAAGAGGTATTGGCACACACAACACTGTCCTAGGAGAAGAGCTCTAAAGCAGAAATAATAGTGTAGGAAGTGGCTGTGGGACAGCCCAGTTTGCTTGCTGGAATCTGTTTCAATGCTTAGCAACAGGTTCATGTAGGCTACAATTTCTGTCCCGCTCCCAGCAAAGGGATTACTCTTGTGAGTGCATTCTGGGAATCCCATTACAAACAACAACAATTGGTGCCATCCAGCAGAGCTGTGGGTTGGATCCAGTGGTCCATCAGCAGAAGGCACTGACAGTCCCCTCCTCTCAGCTGATTCCTGGGGTTGTAAGACCCGAGGGTAGTGATAGCTATGTGGGTCAGTAGGCTTCTCACTGTAAACCACCAACACACATAGCTATTACTCTACATGGAACCCACGTAGAATAATAACTATGTTTCACAGCCCCATGAATCAGCTTGTCTAGGTTCAGGAGAGATGGTGGAAGGAGAAAGTGGAGAAGATCTACAATCCTGAAACAACAACCCTTAATTGCAAATAGATTTGTTGTCTTTGAAGTCTGATTCAAACATGCATGTATGCCCATTTAGTGGCTCATTGCTGAACATATGAAATGCCTCCATTAATTTATTACCAATGAGGTAATGTCAAATAAAATGATCGCTCTGCAATGTTTGATCTCTAATGGTTATTTCACATATGCACACTTGATTATTGTAGTTGTTGACTGATGAGCCTGAATGTACAGCCGTACCCTAATTCTCCGTCTCCTGCAGGAGGACAAAGCTTCTCAAACAGCCACACACATGGGAAGACCCGGCCCAGCAAAAGGCACACTTTCAGGGCTTCTGCCAGACAGCTGATGGGGTAACGTCCCTGCACAAACTTCATAAAATTCTGAAAGTGCAGTCCTGTGCAGAGTTACTCTGGTCTAAACCCACTGATTTCAATAGGCTTAGACAGGAGTAAGGATAGGATTGCACTGCAAGTCTCTTATACTGTGACATATTATTGTCCTTAATGTTGTAGTAATGATGATTTTTCCAGAGTTGCTCAGTAGAGTGTGTTCTGACTGAAGACTATCTGGCCCTCCTGGCATCAGTCGTGGCTAAACCAGACGTGGTGGTGGTTCCTTTTGTTTAAACATGGAACTTCCCCCCCCCCAAAAAACAAAGAAAGGAGTGGAATGTGTCTGTGTGATTTTGAAAAGCAAAATGCAGCATGTAGGTGAAAAGGACAGACCCCCCCCCCGAGATATCATCCCCCCCCAATATGTAGCCCCTGACATCCTTAATCCTCAGCTGAGCTCTGATAGTGCAAAAGGCTTGTGGGGAAGAATCTCCTCCTAACTCTTTTGAAATCCTTGATAGGCAGACATATGATTGCTTGATATTACTAGGCTGTTATTGTAGAGTAGACATGTGTATTGTGTGAATCAACCCTCTTCCCAGATGGGATCCTAGTTACAAACCAAAATAGCCAAATGTAGGAAAGCAGCTGTTCTAGCAGGTGCTACTGACTTAGGATCTGACATCAGGCTAAATGAAACATGCCCAAGGCTGGGTTTAAACCACCACTCTCTTTTAGTAATCTATGGCAAAGTGATGAGACTCGGGGGAAAGTCTGAAGAGAGAGAGAGATGATTTATTGAGCATGATATATACGATGCTCTCATGCTGTCAGAATAAACATATGGAATGCTAGAATTCTCACAATAAATGCACATATTCCAAATCCTCTCACACATTAGGCATCATATTAAGAGGGGATTGGAGAGCAGATGCAATAAGGAAAGCAGCAGGTTATATTACTTATCCTAGTGGGATCCTCAGTAGGGAAGTTATTTGGGAAATTTGCCAATGTCTAGGTAGCTGGTACAAGGAAACTTGGAGTTCCCCGAAGAGAGCTTCCATGGCCCCAAGCAAGGTACCGAAGCAAACAAAGTTAAGTAAAAATCCAGGTGAAAAGAGCAAGATTGAGCCACACAGTAGAGTAGTCCTCAACAAGAATTGGATTCTGAGCTCAAATTGGAAAACTGTAACAGCTTCAGATATACAGAATGAGAAAAAATAAAGTACAACAGATTTAAGTCTCCTGAGCTTAGAGAAGGGAAGGACTTTCAGATGAGCTCAATGAGCAGCTTCCTGATTGGTTGGCAGGGTGGTGGAGGCTGTTCCCAGACCCTGGGAACTACTTCAGATAAAAAAGAAAGGGAAGTTATGCAGTGAAGAAAAGATGTGCTGAATGCAGTCTTAGCTATGTAATACCATAAATGAAGCACCATAAACGGATACAAGCCAGAAGACAAATGAGGGGCAAAACTTCATTAGTTAGCAGCTGATGTTGCTGGAATCATCTTCCTTAGGGAGGAGTGTGATTATGACGGAATATCTTGTCTGGGAGCTGAAATGCCTTGAACAGTGGTCTGAAAGCTTTCAGTTCCCAAATGGATCAATATCAGTCTTACCACTGTGCCATCAGATTATAATGCAGTCAGGTTGGGTGTCTCTACTCTTTCCCCATCTTCTGCCATCTCATATCCTTTTTTCTGTCCATGGCCTGAAACTGCATTTTATGGGCAGTGAATGGCAGAAATTGCACTGTTCATAAGGGTGGGGGTGGGTAGAGAAAGGCCAACAAGATGGAGACTCGATTGTAGGAAGGCTGAAACCTTGTTTGACCTATAGTGCAGTGTTTTCCTTTCATGTCACTTTAAAGTACCTTATAGCATCTTTTGTTCTATTTGTATATACACATAATACTGTTAGCGTAAGATACAAAATAAAATCACCAAATTTAAGAAATATATGCATTTTGAATCTGAACATTGCCAGGTTCCTGTTCTAATGACAGATTTGGTACATGCAAATCCAGTTTAAGCTGCATTGGTAAAAGTTGCCAAAGACTTTCTGGTCAGAAAAAATAAAGAAAATATTATAGGTGAAACCAGAACATTTTTGAAAGATGTGGTATGTATAGCATGGCAAAATATATCCCCCACCACAGCAAACCACAAAACACTGAGCTATGCCCATGAAAGCTTCTGGTTCATGGATTACCAGAGGAAGGGGCACCTTTCCTAGGCAGACTGGCCACCTAGATCTGGCCAGAGCTGAGTGGCCTGACATCCTGGTGCTACTGGGCCAGAAAATTGCTTTTGTTGTTGGACAACAGTGCCACAGTCCTTTTGATAGACTGAATTAAGAAACCTTTTGTTTCAAAACACAAAGAAATACAAACTAAAATATTCAATTAATTAGTTATAATCTTTTATTAATAGGGAATCTATTTAAGCATGCAACTATTTGAGCCAGGATAATAGAATTAAAGGGATTTTCAATCTGCATCATTCACACAAGAAGGGCTGTTATGAATAGCAGGGGAAATGAGATGGTATGAGGAAAGCTTTCTTGTGAGTCTGTCTAAGTAAAATGTAAGAGACAGTGTGATGAAGTGGTTAGAGTGTCATATTATGATCTGGGAGACCAAGATTCAAATCTAAACTCTTGCATGGAAGCGCACTAGGTGAGACTGGGTCAGTCACTTTCTAAGCCAAACCTACCTAGGACTGGGCTGTTGTGGTGAGGAGAATTATGTTGGAAGCTGTTTGGGGTCCTTATTGGACCCCCCCCCCAATAATCTATTTTTGTTGGATAAAGGCAGCTCCCTATCAATGAAAATCAGCTTGACTCTTATGATAAGAGGGAAACAGAAGAGATTGGTTGGAGCCATAGTTCAGTCATAGAGTACATGATTTACATGCCCCAGATCTTATGTTCAGTTTGGAGCACTTGCAGTTAAAAGGATCTTGGATTACATGGCTGGGAGAAGTCTCTACTGCAGAGCTAGTTAGTGTAGATGGGGCTAGAAGGACGCAATATAAGGCTGCATCATATGCATCATATGGTTTAATGGTGCCTGTGTGTACTTTTTAGAAACTACAGCAGTTACTGCATACTGGCCATAGGTGGAGTCCACAAATGGAAGATGCCCTTGAGGAGCTGGCGGATCTGTGGGCAGAGCTGAAAAGAAGGCATCAAGAGAACGATGTGGCCCTGAGGGAAATTGATACAGTGAGTAGGAGCTGATGAAAGCAGCAGCTTTCTTTTTCTCTTCTCTCCTACATACATACTTTAACATACCCTGTACAATGATGTCAAGACATTTTGTTTCCCAACTCCACCATAAGCAATGGAGAGCAGGACAAAGAAATGCACAATGTTAATGTCATTACAATAGGAGGTAAGTTATACTAGATGTTAAAAAGAGCTTCCGTTTTTGATAGAATCTGTGTGTCACACAAGCAAAAATATGATAACACAAGCTCAAAACAATGCATCCACCTGGACTGAATCGAAACAAAGGCTTCCTGTCTCATTACCAATGCTGATTTCTCAACACAAACTACCCCTCTGCATACCCCACCCTATTCAATCACACCTGCCATTGTCATTCACTGGCTATGATCATTCAGCTTCTGCAGTCACTCCACTCTCCAAGATATAAGAGCAGATGGACTCACATTCTAGCTGTATCTGAAGAAATGTGGCTCACGAAAGCTCATACCCTACCACAAATTTTGTTAGTCTTGTAGGTGCTACTGGACTCTTGCTCTTTTCTACTGCTACAAGCAAAAGTGTTCTAGTGTTTTTAGAGCTTTGCAGCTTGTTGCTCATGAGGTCTGTTCTGAGGAAACCTGTATTCCTGTTCTCACCACAGTTAGTTCAGGCATGTGTGTGGCATTCAGTATAAGTTTTGTACTGAATCAATGTAGTTCTAATATTAAGAGTTCCATTTTATTTCCACAAAGAAAACTCCTGGGCTTAGAGTACTCTCTCTTCCTCCTGCAGAGCATCTTCAGTCACTTGGACAGTGCTGCATGCATGACTGCCTTGCCTGAATTACTCCTTAATGTTTGTAGGCCCTGCGGCTGGTTGGGGAGCTAGAAGAGGCTGACTGTTGGCTTGGAACTGTGACAGGCTTGATCTCGGAGCCAACAGCAATGAAGAATCTTGATAACCTTCATGAGGACCTGCAGAAGATTGGCAGCCTGGAGAACCAAGTTAGGGCATGGAGCATTAAGCTTCGAGTCATGCAGGAGGAAATACAGATGGAACCCTCCCCCGAACACACAGCAGCTGCAATGATTCAGAGAAAAATGGAACGCGTGAAAGACAAGTGAGTTCTAAGAACCAAAGAGGGGTTTCTGTAAGAAGCACAAGATTCAGATTAAGAGGTTGGGGGACTCGGGAGTGGAGAATGAGACCACATTTCTTCAGGGAAGCATAGTTTGGAAAGAATGGCAGTGGGGTGGAGGCAACAGGAAAGAAAGGCAGAAGTTGAGAATTAGGGCAGTTTTTATAAGACTGCACTTTATCCACCATCGCTGACAGATTTCCTATTTTATGAAATCAACTGAAAAGTCTCAGATGACACTTTCTGCTGTGCTGTGGACTACATTGCTAACCAGATTCATATGTTTTTTCTACCAGATTAACCTGTGTACAAGAGGCCCTCCGGCACCGGGCATCAGATCTGCATGATTCCCTGGTTTTAACTGAATTCTTACAGAATGTGCAGTTGGAAGAGATGCTAAGTCAGAGGAACCACACCCTGGTGAGAAGGAAAAAAGAGTGGGCTGGTAGGCAGATGCCATGGAGGGAAGCTCCCTTCCTTCAGAATCGTGGTGACTAAAGGGAACCTCCACATTTGGAGGCATCACTGAGACCTAGTGATTGGAGGCAACATCAGAGAAGGCCTTGATCTCTGTGCTTTGTTGGTTCTCCAGGGCAGCAGGTTAGACACTCTGAGGAACTTGCTCGACTAGATGGACTTCCAGTCTGATCCATCAGGGCTCTTATTTTGTTATTATGATTTCATGTATATGGAGCAGGCTAGGTTTCATTCAGACTGTGGACAACTGTGAAGGGCTATGGTTGCTTACTGTGCCTAAAGGCCCCTGCCAAAAATCTTAGGTTTCAAAGGTACTGATAGAGATTCCATCTTAGCCTCCCTGTGTGTCTTTGGAAAAAATTACTATTTTTCAGCATCAAAATGGGTGTAATGGTAATCTTCTTCCCAAGATTGCTCTGGGGCATCTTTATGAAACACAACAGTTACATAAATCACTAACCATGTTATTTGTGTATTGCTTTGGTTTAGGCAGTGGCTGATCAGCTAGGCTCACCAGAGTCTTTGCCTTTCCTCATAGCCCATGGTGGGCAACAGCTGGGCAGTAAGGACCTATGCAGACCACTGAAGGAGCTGCAAGAGGCAGTAGAGATGCTGAATGATGTGGTGAAAGAACGGGAGTGGGCTATGGAGGCAATGACTGAGACAGAGAGTCTGGATTGCTTTGCACAAGCTTTGAAAGATGGGGAGGAAACAAGGGTAAGAGAGGGTTAACACAATCTATGTGCTATGAAGGCACCATCTGCTACTGGTTAGTGGAATGGTGAGGAGAGTAATTATTGGAGCAATGAGCTGAAAGGAATGTAATCGTTTGAGTCAGGGTCATGATTAGAAGGAGCCCCATTCCCCTGGAATAAACCAGATTCTCTGTAAGCAAGGAATATTGGATAGGATGAGACATATACAGTTGGATTAATTTCAGTTTTTTCTTAAAGGAAAAATCTGATAGTGAAGGAGAAGGCATTGGCTATTGGACAATTAATGGAGGACGTTACAGAACATCTTGTCCAGCCAAAAACAAGTAACTTGGAGCAAAGCTAGTAGGTGATTAATATGGTGTGGGGATTACTCTGTAGTAGCACTCCATCTCTTGTTTTAGTTTAGTTTAGTTTAGTTTGCTGCTCTCTGTTTCCATACAATATTGTGGCACACTTTCCATGCATGCTAACAGTAGCAGCACAAGAACTGATTGTGATGAACAAATCCCAGTATGTTGGGATATGCAGCAGGCTGGTATGCTTACTCAAGTGGATCAAGTGGAGTGAACGTGCAGAGACCCAGTGTTCTTTGTAGTTTGTTTGTACCAGTGTTCCAAGGGAAACTGCCTTCATTAATGAGGTGCTGATGCCCTGCAACAAAGCTGTGAAATGAAGCCCTTATCAGGAGTGGCATCCAGGCTGAGATGTGGACTCTGTAGCAACTATTCCTTGTATATTACAAGACATATTCCATAAGGAACAGCTGGTTTAACTTTCATGCTAAGAAACTTGCAGAAGAGTACAAATTCATGTGGTGAAGTACAAGCAGTTCAAAACTACTTGGGGTATTTTGAGGTGTACCAACTGCAAAAACCATCTTCTAGCACAGGGCAGAAGTAGAGGAACCACCAGCTACTGTTCTGAAGCTAAACAGAGACTTGTATGTCCGAATGACTCCGTTTCAGAATTGTGGAAGACGCTAAAGTCTGGGTGACACATTGCACAACCCTTAAGCTTCACTGCTTTCTTCCCAGCTGGCCTGGATCACCTCCCAGATGGAGACCTTGCGGGTAAATGCAGAAGCATTGGCTCAGGACCTCACTCAAGCAGAGAGGAGCTTTGCCACAGTGAAAAGTGAGCTGGAGCTACTGGAGCTGCAGGGCTTGTTGAGAAGGCAGCAAGAGATAGAGGTGAGACTGAAAGGCTCATGTGGAGGTAGGCCCTGAGTTTGCCGTCTCCCAAAGGAGGATCAGTTTGTGCTTTGACCCTTCCAGTCTGATCACGAGCATAAGGTTGACTTGCTCCGGTTCGATGTACAAACTTGGATTTGAGCTGATCTCAAAATATATGTTAAGTTTGGGGATGAAGGGGGCTTCTTTTGTATCACATTGGTCAAAGTTCCAGAGGAGTTAGCCGTGTTAGTCTGTAGTAGCAAAAGCAAAAAGAGTCCAGTAGCACCTTTAAGACTAACCAATTTTATTGTAGCATAAGCTTTTGAGAATCAAGTTCTCTTCGTCAGATGCATGGTACAGAAACTGGTCAAATATAGAAGAGGAGGGGGGAGGACAGGAGGAGAGAGAAGATGCAGTTGTAGTTTTGCTACTACAAACCAAACTACACCTATAATATTTTCTTTTGCTACTACAAACCAACACGGCAAACTCCTTTGAAGCCTCACACAAGCCAATTAATCTCCACTCCAAAAGGAGATGTTTGCATTTACTAGCAAAGGAATGTTTTGGTTGCACCCTCCCTCTCCCCCCCTAACTGCATCTTCTCTCTCCTCCTGTCCTCCCCCCTCCTCTTCTATATTTGACCAGTTTCTGTACCATGCATCTGACGAAGAGAACTTGATTCTCAAAAGCTTATGCTACAATAAAATTGGTTAGTCTTAAAGGTGCCACTGGACTCTTTTTGATAGGTCAAAGTGTACACATTCAAACTCACTCAGGGCTGTCTGCTAAATAATATCCTCAAGGAAAAGGTTTTCTCTAGTCAGAATACATTCTGACATTTTTGGATTCATCAGAGTGGGAATTCCTGATAGTTTGTGGACAACAGATCAAAGAACTATGTGTGTTCTGAGTGCTGGCAACAGCTGGATCCAAGCCAGGCATTACGAGAGGTTGGTTCTGTTTATACCAACGCAAGGCTGGTAACAATTCAAAAGGATCAGTTTGGTGCTCTTAGACTTTGGGATCAGGGTCTAATATCACATCACATATAATTTGAACTTCCTCATGGCAATTGTGAAGAGTCATGGTATTACTTACAGCCCTTTGTGCCAGAGAGAGTCTTCAGCATCTGTCCTTCCACGCAGGCACCCTTGCATACCATACACAGAAATTGTTATGTTGGCCTTTGATCCTAAGCTCTTGCTTTTCAGCATAGATGTGATGTGAAGGGAGAATGGAAAGGAATTGGTAGAGTCCATGCCTGGTCTCAGACAGAGGCAAGAATTTACCGTTGGGAAAGGAGCCAGGAGGTCCCTATTGGTGAGTCTTTCTACCATGCTGAATACTGTTGTTCTTTGTTCCATAGAGTGATATGTCTGACCTGGAAGTAAACCTGGAGGACCTGGAGAGAGCAGCTGTTCAGCTGGAGAGTCCCTACCTGGTTCAAGAAATACTGGAGGCTTGGAAGGAGCTGCAAAATGTGGTATTGGAAAATGCAGTCCTGGCACAGCGTGCCGTTTGTTTGCGACAATTCTTCAGAGATTATTTAGCCATTATGTAAGTTAGTGGCCTTTTGCAATCTCTTTCCTAATTGCCGCCTCTCTTCTCTCTCCTGCTCTTCTGTATTTGGCCAGTATCTGTATCAGGCATCTGACGAAGAGAACTTGATTCTCGAAAGCTTATGCTACAATAAAATTGGTTAGTCTTAAAGGTGCTACTGGACTCTTTTTGACTTTGTATCTCTGTAATCTTTGGTCGTAAGATGGCCTGAAATAGACTTTAAAATGCCAAGTATCACTGCTTCATAGTGTGCCTGCGTGTGCATTTCAACTCGCTGCTCTCTGGCAGATGCAGGAACAGGAGGACCCACATAGTGTGTGTCAAACATGTGTGTCAAAAACAGATGAGGTCTCAGAAATGTTAGGGGGTTCAAGCCAGCCACCAATACTGTGGCAATGCCACAAGGTGGTCTCTCCTGGGGCTTCACAGCCCTAGCAGTTTCCCAGCAATGTTAATGTTAGATGCCAGATGTCCTTATAAGGGTGTAAGGCATCTTAATGTGTGCCACTAAGAAATAGGATGCAGCCTAGACGCTGAGGTGATCTTAAGACAGTCTGATGTTTCTGTGGGATTCTTCCTGGCTTGAAATACCTGGCTCCGAGTAGTGTATGGATTTCCTGTTAACTCCAGTTTTGTGAGGTCACATCCATTGGTGTTCCTGAGTTACAAACGTGTCCCTCTTTCCTTGACTTCCAAGCTCCTGGACAGAAGACACCCGTGCACAGATCTTCTCAGAGAGTCTGAGCAGTACTCATAGTCTGTCCACGAATCAGTGGGAAGAGCTGGAGAACAACATTGAGACTAAGTTGAAGGAGTTTGAAGAGTTGGCAGCTGCAGGATGGCACCTGGTGGCTGAGAAGCATGACCTCAGTGAGACAGTAAGTGTGGAAGGCTGTTGTCTGGAAATGACCTTCTGCAACCCTCCTGAAAATTCCTTTGGATGTCAGCCTTTGATCACAGCCATGCAGGACTTGGAGAGCTCATTTTGTAAAAGTGTGTGCTTGGCAACAAACAGTAGCTTACAGCACAGCTAGCCATTTCTGTATTCTTAAGAGCTGCTCCGGACTGAGATCCAAGAGTGAAAGGGTATTTTGTTATGCAAACTCCCAACTGGGCAGGCTCCATATTAAAGTTGGCCATGTGAGCCTGCATGTGCTCCAAAACTGGTTCCTGGTACTCTTCACTGTGTGCCTGCATTGACAGAGAGAGGAGACTGGTATGTGGCTCAGGGTTTTTCATCTGTGTTCTCCAGAATGGAATTCCCTGCCCTCTAGGAAAATGACTTTATGCCAGAAGGTATTTGGAATTTTTATTCCTTGAAGTTGTTTTATTCTGCATGTTCTGTTGCTAATTGTATGTCTCTTTTATATCTCTGCTGCTTTTAACATTTGAAAGGTTTCTTGAGAGTATTTTTGCTGTTTTTAATGATTGATTTGTGTTGCTGCTGCTGTTTACAGTTCTGAATCCCTTAGATTTCTTTTAAATCTATTTTATAATTTTATGTTGTGAAATACCTCATGTGCCTTTTGTGTGACAGAAGGGCAAAATATAAATCAAGATGGGGTCCAGGAACCCCTGTGGGTCTACAAGAGTCTTTTATGAGGATCCATGCATTTTTTTTGTAAGGAAGTTTAAGGCCTGGTCTCGTGTGCACTAAACTCATGTGTGATTGGAGGAAACCACAGCTCTACTTGATTTTAACATCTGACTGCACTCACCTTCAAAATGGTTTGGGAGAAAGGAAAAGGGCTCCCATGTGTATACACGGAGGCAGGAGCAGCTTTATCTGTCCCTTGTTTCCACTCAGTGTGCTTTTGCAGATAGAAAAGAGCCATGGGAAGTGTGCTCCTTTTCTTTCTCTCTTTTCCTCCTCTTTGCTCAGGAGATGTGTGGAATAGGAGAAAAAGAACGGATGCAGGAGCCCTTTACCCTTCCCCCAAACCATTTTGAAGGTGAATGCAGTCTCATGTCAAACTCAACTAGAATTGTGGTTTCCCAATTCTATTTGAGTAGAATAGAGTAGCACATAGAATTGGGGTTTCCCCCAGTCACACCCAAGTTTAGCGCATATGTCACTAGGCCATGAGTTTTTCTTGTACTTATCTACCTACAATAAAAACGGAGTCCTGGTAGTTTTCTGTCTGTTGAAGCAACCACTCTCCACCTCAGGAAAAGACAGAGCCAGCTTCCTCTTCTTTTGAAGTCCTTTGAAGAGCTCATAAAAGTTGCTGCCACCCTCAGTTGTCCATCATCCAGATCACATCAAAATATTTGCCAGAAAACACATTGATTGATTGCGGGGAAGTAATTGCTCAGACTCAGGCATTCTAATTGGCTGAGGGAGCCCGAAGAACTACAGTCATTATCACAGTTATTTCTGGTATAAAATGTAACTGTTTTTTATTCTTTTTTCCAATGCAAGGGATTTCATGAGGGGGAGAGAAAATTTGGATCAAGGCCTTTGAGAGGGGCCTAGTGAAATCATCTACCCTCTGAGAGTCAAGCTACAAGTGACTTTTGTCACACGTAGAACACTTGATCGTTTTTTGCAAGTTTTCCTGGGAACTGAAGTCCCATTGTCCTTCCCCTCTCTGTTAGAATCGCTGCCTGAAGAGCCAGAGAAAGCTGGCTGCAGCAGCAGCTTTTGCAAATCGTTCCTCCAGCCACAAGCCTGCTCTCAACGATCTTTGGGGACAGGCAGCTGCAGCTTTCTCCCTGGACGTCTTGCTCCCGAGGAGCTGCTCTGGATTTGCAAAAGCTGCTGCTGCAGCCAGCTTTCTCTGGCTCTTCAGGCAGCGATTCTAACAGAGAGGGGAAGGACACTGGGGCTTCAGTTCCCAGGAAAACTTGCAAAAACGATCAAGTGTTCTGTGCGTGAAAAAAGTCACTTGTAGCTTGGCTCTCAGACCTGACCTTGTAGCCAAGTATGAACAGTACAAGCATTTCTCTCATACACACTTTTAAGGTGTAACTGATATGATTCTCTTTGTATCATTCTGATGATGCAAGAGAACATGCATGGCCTATCCTGTGCCCTTTGAAAAGAGATGCTTCAGGGCATGGTGGCTACTAGTGGGGAGGGAAGGGTCCACACATAATTTAAATCAAAATCCTGTCCATAGGTTGTTAAAACTTGCATAATATTGTTTTAAACAAATAGTAAGGGCTTCACAGTTGCTCTTGCAATCCTAAAGAGAGTGGTGATATCATGAGAAGAATACCGTTGTCTCTCACAACTTGAAAACTCTTTTCTTAAGAGTGAAACTTTGGAGAAATGTTTTAGTGTACAGTTTATTGTAATTTGGTAGTGTTGCCAGGGACCAGATAAAGTACTTTGGGACATCAGTTGGCCATCTCTTACTTAAGAGGAATCCCATGAGGCAGTTTCACCATTCGGAAAGGCACATCAGCTATCATTCTTGTTTGTTTGAAACAGAAGTGGAGGAAGCTCAGACAACACTGCTCAGTGGCAGCCACAGCGTTTAAGTCCAGTGGGTTCAAGAGCCTATCTATTCCTTCTCCTAGATGGCAAATATACAGAAATGTCTGTTAGGAAGGGCCTCTTCTCTACCCAAGCGAAAATGTTTGGCAGGCATCCTTATTCCTCCTCTTGAGGATACTGAATCCATATTCAGAGAAAGAAGAGGGGCAGGATATCAGTAAGACATTCTCATGTAATATCTCCTACTTTTTTCCATTTTTTTGCTTTTAGATAAAAGAGCGAATGGAAGAGCTGCAGAGCATGTTGGGATGGGTGATAGTGCGTTGGCGAGCACAGAGTTCTCAGAAGGAGCCTGGCACCAAGAATGGTGGCTGGAAGAGTCAAGATGGCACCCAGAGAGTGGCCAAGAAGCACCAAGTTAGTATGCAGCTGTCAAATGGCTTTTTGAGAGCTAAGAATTGACAAACAACCCTTTCACTTGGCTTATGAAAGTGCAGCCATAAGAACAGTGTAGAGCAGGAGAGAAGAATAATCTGGGATAGATGCTACAGATAGAGCAATAGTGTGAGGTGACATTTGGTGGCTGTGTCCATGCCTCTAGACTGATAAACGGGGTTATCCAGTTCAACCTCCCTTTCTCTGAATTGCAAAAGAATGATAACTCATCATTGTTTTGTGGAGTTGCAGAAAATTGTGCTGCAGAATCCATGAAGGGAGTATCTGCCTCAGGTGGTTATCATGGGGAAATAGCACAAAGCGTTGTATAGTCTGCCCATCATCCCATGATTGTACCTGAACAGCACTCTGCTTCCTATTTTTGTCATACAAAACTTAGAACTTCATTAAAGATGTGTGTGTTATGTGCCGTCAAGTCGCTTCCAACCTATGGCGACCCTATGAATGAAAGACCTCCAAAACGTCCTATCACTAACAGACTTGCTCAGATCTTGCAAACTGGACGATATCACTTCTTTTATTGAGTCAAGCCATCTCGTTTTAGGTCTTCCTCTTTTCTTACTGCGTTCTACTTTTCCTAGCATTATTGACTTTTCTAGAGAATCTTGTCTTCTCATAATGTGGCCAAAGTATGAAAACCTCAGTTTTGTCATTTTAGCTTCTAGGGAGAATTCAGGCTTGATTTGATCTAGTACTCACTTATTTGTCTTTTTGGCTGTCCATGGTATCCTCAGAACTCTCCTCCAGCACCACATTTCAAATGAATCAATTTTCTTCCTTTCAGCTTTCTTCACTGTCCAACTTTCACACCCATACATAGTAATGGGGAATACCATAGTTTGGATTATCTTGATCTTGGTTCCCAGAGAGACATCTTTATCTTTAAGGATCTTCTCTAGCTCCCTCACAGCTGCTCTTCCAAGTCTCAATCTCCTGATTTCCTTGTTGCAGTCTCCCTGCTGGTTGATGATTGAGCCAAGGAATAGAAAATCTTGGACAATTTCAATTTCCTCATTGGCAGCTTTAAAATTGTGTAACTCTTCAGTAGTCATTACTTTTGTTTTCTTGATGTTCAAATGTAATCCTGCTTTGGCGCTTTCTCCTTTAGCCTTCATCAGTAGTTGTTTCTTCATTGTTTTCTGCCAGTAACATGGTATCATCTGCATATCTCAAATTGTTAATTTTCCTTCCACCAATTTTTACTCCAACTTCTTCTAGATCTAATCCAGCTTTCCTTATGATATACTCTGCATAGAGATTGAACAGGTAGGGAGATAATATGCATCCTTGTCTGACACCCTTGCCAACTGGAAACCATTCTGTTTCCCTATATTCCATCCTGACAGTAGTCTCTTGTCCAGAGTACAGTTTACACATCAAAACAATTAGATGTTGTGGCACCCCCATTTCTTTTAGGACTCTCCATTGTTTTTCATGATCTACACAGTCAAAAGCTTTACTGTAATCTATAAAACGCATGCTGATTTTCTTCAGAAATTCCCTGGTGCGTTCCATTAGCCATTGTAAATTTGCGATGTGATCTCTAGTGCCTCTTCTTTTCTTGAATCCAGCTTGAACATCTGGCATTTCTTGTTCCATAAAAGGTAAGAGTCTATGCTGTAGGTGTATAATCCTTTTTATGATATCCTTTGCTTGTGTTTAGATGAATACTCCTGAAGTCCTTGATCTTGGCAATTGTTTTACCCCTCCTTATTCATTACAGCCATTTTCTTTTTTAAAATAATAGACCAAATTTGTATGTTATCTATTTTATATGCCTTTGTCCTCCATCACTTGAACTTTCCCCCTCTTAAAATTTTAAGCATATTTTGAGTAACTTCTTCAACTAGTTTCTTCTGGAGATAAAAAAAAGAGTTTTTTTATGCCCTATGTATCCAGGAAATCACAAGTTACCCAACTAGCTATATTGGGCTTGCTTCTTTGCTTCTGTCCTATTTTTCTATGCAGATATTGCAAGTGATGTTTGAGCTCACTTGTTACATCAACTTCATCAAATGGGATTCAGGGGCTCTGGAAAGCTAAGGATTAAAATACAGTTATAAAGCTTACTGGATAGTGTTGGTCTAATCATCTGTTAGTCTAATCTACATTGCAAGACCATAACATTGCTATGAGCTCCTTAAAAGAAGGGCAAGCTACAAATAAATAGAATGCAAATTCTAAGTAGATGAGTTACTCCACTGTCTAGGTTTCTGGACATACAGCATCTTGGGGCTGTTTCATATGGCTTCTGGTGTTGCCACTTTAAAAAACTATCCTTGCTCCTTTAACAGAGAGGCAAAATAGATGTGATGTTATGAGAAATGTGAAAGGATCTCCTGCATTTTTAAACTGTATCTAGCACCTGTGGATGGACTTTATTTGGATCAGGTGAGAATGAAATTTCAGGATGGCAAAATGGTGCACTGCAGCCCCCATCTGAATCCCCCCTCCCAGCAACTGCATTTTACATTTTAAGTTAGCCATCTGTTCACAGTTTTGAGTGGGTAGCCGTTTTGGTCTGCAGCAGAACAGCTGGATTTGAGTCCAGTGGCACCTTAGAGACCAACAACCTCATACCAAGTTTAGCTAGGGCATGCTGAAATTTAACTAACAGCTACAGTCAGAAGATACAGATTAATTGTATCACAGAATGTGAGCAAATTCAACCTTCAAGTGAGAGAAATCACTGTTTAGAAGAAAAGAAATAGACAAGTGGGATTCTAGATTAAAGGAACTAGTGAAGCAACTCAGTTCTTTTTCTTTGACAATATTTTCTTGCTTCCCAGATTAAAGTAGCCCCTGAAGTAGATATGCCTGATGCAGATGGTCTCCCAAGACCCAGTGTCTCTGAAGGGTCTCCATTCCCATTATGGTCCCTCCAGGATGGTTTAGCATCACAGCGTCATGGACAGGAGAGAGGAGAGGACTCTGCTACAGTCCTGTCTATTGCTGATGTTTTCCCAGTGTGTAAAAAGAGCTCAAAGGAATCAGTAAACTGTATGCCCTCTAAGAAGGATATCCCCAAGGAAACATTGTCCCTAAAGTCCACAGAGAACTCAGTTCTACTAGTACCACAACAAGGTGCTGGCAACCTGGGAGGCACAGTGAACTTGATCTTGAGTATTGGCAATAAAGGGGACAAAAAGGCACCAGTGGAAAGAGGAGTACCAACATCAGTAGAAGAGGAGGCCTTGCACAAGGTAAGGTATTGTCATGCTCTGGGTATGGCATTGGTAGAGTTGTCTGGCATCTCCCATTCAAATAATATGTGCCACAAGAGCAATGATTTTCTGATGGATGCAAAAGAATGTGGAAGTGCTCAGGCAGGGCAGAGCAGTTTGGGAAGGTCAGTCATAATGGTAAAGGCTTAATAGTAGAGAATTTGGAAGCTCCCAAGAGAACAACAAGGTGTACACATTCTGGATCATGGAGCTTAGTTGCCCTGCAGGCTCTGATTCCTTTTGTAAACGTCTGCAGTATGCCTTTGTAGTATGCCACTGCATTTCCATCTTATCACACACTGCTCCTTTCCTCCTGCCTTGTAGGAGATCATCCTTGCTGCTCTGTTACTTTATTTTTTGTCTTTCTCTCCTCAAATCTAGCTCTGCGAAACTAAGCCCTCAGCGTATAAAACCTTTTGGAAACGTTGCCAGGGGCTGTTAGGAAGTACTTTGGGTAGTTTAAGGAGAAAGAAAAAGCCACCCCACCAGCTTGTGGAAGAGGTAAACTAGCTGGAGCAGGATGCATGCCTGACAGAATAGCTGCATGGTGCAAGAAACCTCTCAACTAACCTACCAGGGCCACTCTTCAAATGCAGCTCCTGAACCCATTGCACAAGCACCTCACAAGTTTTAGAAGTCAGGCAGATGCCTTTCTCTCTTTCTCCTCCTGGGCTCCATTGTAGGAGAGCTCAAACAACTTGGATATTGTATTACAGCTAGGAAAACTCCCTTTGTTATGGTGTTGAATGTTTTGCCAAGATTGAACCATAAGGTTGCCATATGCATTACTTAACAAAGGATCCTATGCTTTTTGACTAGAAAGGAAATTTTCAGCCAGTGCAGCTTACCCTGCCATACTGCCTCCATGCCAGGAGAAGCCACATCTTCTAAAACTCCATCTTCTGCACAACTGTTAATGGTACAGGAATAGTGCCACCTATTTAAACTAGCTAATCTTAACTTTAATGCATTGCCAGCACAATATAACCATTCTGCTTTCCCTAAAGCACAGGCTACTGGATTTGCCCAAAAAACAACCCAGGAAATGAGGCTGAGAGGTGCTGCATTTGATCTGGGCTAAGGACTGGCCAAGCTAATTTGCTATGAGGACATGGCTCACAGGGCCTCTTCTTTTAGGTGCTGGTTTTGAATTATCCCATTAGTAAGAATATACTGCCTAGTGATGAATTGGGGATGAGGTGAATTCATAATTGAGAAAAGAGTAGTGCATCTGTTTGCCTGCAACTGAGTTTTTGTAACTATTCTGCTATTAAATCATTGATTCTTTTACTATTTAAAAAGGATGTAAAGGACTTAAGCAGACGGGTAGAATAAAGGGTTTTCCAGACTGTGTGATTGCAGGAAATTATTGGAATACTATTTGTTAACAGTCTTGAGCCACTGTAGCAGGGAGGAAACTTGCAATAGTGGCCTTGTCCTTAAAGCACATCTTTGAAAAGCTTTCTGAACCAGAAACTGCCACAGCACCTGCAGCACCTTGTTGATCAGAGAGGAGGGCTCCAGAAAGCCACCTGCCATGAAAGGGAATGCAGTCTCAGCCCTGGGAAGTAGAACTTACTGAATTCAACTTTTTGGCATCTCCAGCAGCTGAATCCAGTTTCAAATGTTCAGAAATGGCAAATGGCACATCAGGGAGAATCAGGATTTTCACCTAAGCTGTTTCTACATGGATGTTTTGCTGCACTTTGACTTCCTCACAGCAGTGGCGTTTGGGGGAGCATCTGCATGATGTCATCCTCTATTCATCCCACTTCTTTGTTTTTCCTCTGCTTAAACATACCTAAACATACCTGACATGAACTTATGGCAGTCTAACGTAGCTTTCAGCCTCCAAGTTTCCAAGTTTCAAGACATAGTTGTGAATCCAGATGGCCAAGGGTAGGGATCCAGGCTGGAGCCCGAACTCCGGACAAAAGCATCACTAAATTGACTATTTTTATCACATTTGCCCAGCAACATGGGTGATCTGGTTGACCAGTCAGAGCTTGGCAGTGATGTAAGAGGATGATGCTGTGCAGCTGCACCTTGCACCAGCTTCTCCTGAGAACCTATACTGAGTTCAGATAAACTTAATTAGATGGAATGCTCTTGGCCTTGGGTCTCCATCCTCCTGCTGTAAAAGTTTCAGCCTCGCGCCTGGCCAGATAACAAGGCCAGACGTATCTCTGGAGATAAGTTCACTCAAAATTAACAAGTATACCCATGATACATTTCTACCCATGTTAAGCAGGACAAAAAGTTTAGACCAAGACAGGCCTGTTTCTCCACGCCTGTTTCAGTACAATCTCTTTGGAAAGATCACAGCCAAAACATCACTAGATACCATGTGGATAGGAAAGTGTTTTTTCAGCACCCTCCCCCTGGTGACATATTCCTAATCTGTGACATTTCAACAATTTCTTCTTCTGCCTGCAGTTTGGCAAGAGTTGTGACTAATCTATTTGTTACATGCTCTTCCTCTAACGAGTTCCAAGTAGAATGTATGGTTCTCCTCTACTGCCTTTTATACTCACAAATATTATGTGAGGCAAGTTAGGCTAAGAGAGAGTGACCGTGCCAAGGTCATCCAATTTGCTTTATGGCTTAGTGGTGTTACCCAAAATAGATCCCATGTCAGCACGTGCACATATGAGCAACCTCACATGTGCAGGACCTGAACCTGGTAGCAGGGGGATCTTTTCAAGATTATTATATACACATTTCTGGGCTATAGTTTAACATTTTTCTGGGGCAGGGGGACCATTGAGGAAGAGAGAGATACTAAACAGAGTAACTTTATTGTTCTAGCCAAGATACAGAATAGCAAAGAAAAATAAAATGGTAGCAATACAATATATGACAGCAAAACTGAACTGGTAACAGTTAACCATTTGCTTTGCAAAATCCTAGTGTATAATTATAGTTACTTCAAATTAGTAACTAGTTATTATTATTTCAGTTCAAAAATCTATTGCTGCCTTGTGGCTAAAGAAACAGTCCTCCCAAGGAGAAAAGAAAAATGTAGGGGTTTCTTCCAAAGGGATGAAAAAATGTGATGAACAAGAGGGGAAAGGATGTTGGATAAGGGGAACATGGAATTCCTAGCAAGGAGAGGAATATGGGGTAAGGGAAACCTGAGAACAGTAAAGCCAATTGGCAGATAATTGGGGAGAGTATGAGCTTGATAGGCAGGATGGTAAGAAAGGATGTGGCAGGAAAGATGGAAAGAAAGAAACAAAATCACGCTGTCTGCTTTTGAGAAAAAGATCCAGTTGTTTCCTGTCCACAGTAGAAAGAAAATTTGGGGATAGAACCAACAACAAAATGATAGGGTTTGGTAGCCCTTTTATGTACCTTGTTGTATTTGCCTTCTAGAAGGTGGATGGGTCAGGAAGGTCTTAGATCCCTCATAGAGGTACCTGCAGACAAATGCTATTGACTGGAATCCCTTGCAAAGTTGTTATGATTGGGGAGCTATTAAACTCTGTACTCATATTGAGGGGAAATGCCAGGATCGTAGCACCCTTACTCTCAGTTCAACCATTCTTTATGAGGGGTACTTTTATCAGGTACATCCAGGTGATACAATGGGAAGGGGAGAGAGGTCAAGATGATTTGAGGACCAACCCAAAAAGGCTCCTCCAGAATATAACTCAACAAAATGAGTGGGCTATTCACAAATGGAGGGGAAATCGGCTAAATAGACCCAATCCAGGAAGTTCAAAATAGAATTTTATATGTGCGAGTAATTAAATTCTTAAAGTGACAGGTGCTATAATAAATATTCTAAAACTTTCCAGAGACACATACAAAAATAAGAATTTAATTACTTGCACATATAAAATTCTATTTTGAACTTCCTGGATTGGGTCTATTTAGTCCATTTTCCCTCCACTTGTGGGTAGCCCACTCGTTTTGTTAAGATGATTTGTGGAGCAAGTCTGATTAATACTAGGGGTGTGCAGCAAAAACAAAATCAAAGTCCCGATTTGGGTATCAGGAATACCATAAAAATTCAGTATACCTGAAATCCTGGTCAAGTTTTCTAGAGAATCCCAAATTTATTTGACCATTATTCCCTATGGGGAAAACTATTGGGTAGGGATGGGGGCACTTTTCAAGCAAACTCCACCAAATTTACAGAAAACTTACTCCTTCCTGTCTAGTAAAGATACCCCCCCCCCCAGTTTCAGGAAGATTGGACCCAGGGGTCCAATTCTATGGGCTCCTGAACAAGGTGCCCCCAGCCACTCTCCATTTTTTCCTATGGGGGAAACATTTCTAAGGCTTTCCGGATAAGGAGAAACCTTAAGCAAAGACAACCCCTGGCCAAAAGCCAGTCACCATGCAGGCTGAACCAACAAAGCCCAACAGAAACAAACTACAGCAAGGGAACCAATGCCAGACTAGAGAATACCAAATTGAAGTAAGGAGGTTTAAAAGGCTGCCAGCAGTCTCTTGAAGGGCTCTTTTGGAGTTTGGGGTGGAAGCAGGTTGGAAATCCATGGACCTTGCAGAGAACAGCAGGTAGCAGAAGTGGAGCAGCAGTGAGCAAGAGGGCAGCTGCTTGAAGTGGCTCGAAGAACTGAGGCAAGCTCCATGGCAGGAAAGTGGTGCGAGGCCAGCGGGAGACAGAAGGCAGCAGGCAGAGAAGTTGGGAGCATGGGAAGCCATGAGGGCCTGGACCAAGGGAGACAATCTTGCCCCACCCATGCCTGGAAAGGAAAACAAAACTTGGAGAAGCCAGCATGCAGCATTTGCTGGATTAAACTGAATAAACTCCTTGATCTGATCTGTGATTCCCTCATTTAAACTGGCATAGCTGGACTGACATAAATTCAGCTGTATAACCAGTATATGTAAGTCAGATCACCCACCCCTAACTAATTCCTGCTGACCATGGATCAGTGGGAAGATGGCGATGACCATGCATCTGACTACATTTCCTGAGAATACTGCATTTTAAAGGAGGTTCTGGAAGTGTAGATTAGTGTCCTGAAAACATGGGTTGTTACTCAGTGCCAAGGTAGCGGGCTCCTTGAAGTCATTTTAAAAAAAGAACCTTTATTAATCTGCTCCAGAGTTGTCATAGCAATCAGGCTACTTCCTTTGCAAGTGCTCAAAGTAACACATAGCTTGAATCTCTGGTTTGATTTCAAAGGTGGAGGTTCTCAGGCCTCTGATTGTGCTAGGCCAGATGATCTTGGAGTCTAAAGACATGACTCTATGAGGGAGGAGGACCATGGGCAACAGTGAAGATTTGGATTCTGCTTCCCCTCCAGTCCTAATTCAACATTCTAACCATTACTTGACACCACGCTGGAGGGAGGTAGTAATGACCTGTTATCATTGCATCTCTCCTCATGTTGGACTCCTGAGCTTCAACTAAACTATTGCATGTTGAGGTATATAGGTAGTCTCTTTCAGGCTCCAGTATTGTGATGAAGTATGTGGGGTTCAGTTTGCAAGAAGTTCAATGGTTTTTGCTAATTAGTTATGCACCCCTTCCCCAGAAAGCCTGGCAAAGCTGGGCCATGGTACATTGGAACTGTAGTAGAAGAAACTGAAGAAACCTTGGTACCCTAGAACTAGTCTTGGGTTGTTCACTTCACTGGCTGTTGTATAGCATGAATGGTGCTTTGTGTGATGCGTGGGCACGAGCATGTGCCAGTGCATGTCTCCAAAAAAATAATTGTGTGAACAAAGTTTGCATTGCCAGCCAGGATACATAAATGGCCTTGAGTATTTGGGTGAGTGATCCTCCATGGCTTCCCTCTCTGCAGGTCAGCACCTATTTGCTTGTGAAGGAGGACAAAGATAATGGTGTGGCCTGTAGAAGCTCAGCCATGGCACAACTTGCTAAGCAAATGACTACTCAAGCTCAATTTTTCCCGATTCCCACTACAAGGCGAGGTACCACCACCTTCCACACTTTGCCAAAGACCAGCTCCAGCACCCTGTGCCTGAGCAAAAAAGGAAAAGGAATGATAGCAGATGCCCAGTGGTTCACTTTGCAAGGGATCATGGGAGCAGAGCCAAGTGATTTGCAGCCTCTTCAGGAGAAGCAGCACAATAGTACCTGGCCCCCTAAGTGCAGCAGAAAGGCACATTGCCTACCACACAGAGAGCTGATGGACAATGTGAAGAACCCATTGGCATGGGCTACTGATACTGAATGTGACTCAGTTGGGAAAGGATCTGGATGCCACATGTTTGTGAAAGATAGCAAAAGTCTCAGCACCCCCAACACACTTTTAGAGAGAACGAACATGTGCCAGCATCTTTCTCTGGGTTCTGTCCTGAGCCTGGAGCTCCCCAAGGATCCCACAGCCTTGAAGAACATCCATAATACCATCAGCATAGCTCAAGAGGGACTAGTAGCTAGAAGGGAAGCAGGCCAGGCCAGTGGAGTGGCTCAGTGGAGCACCAATGGAGTAAAGATACAAGATAATGATACCAGCCTGCAGAAGAGAACAGTAGGAGTGCAGCCAGCCAGTCAAAGGGGGGATGTTCATCACAAGTTTCCCAGGAAAAAGAGGGGCACATGGTTTGAAGAGGTGAGTTGCAACCCAAGCTACAGCCTGCAGAAGGCTAATTGTATTGCTCCTTGCAAAGAGGACAAACAGAGTCCCAAGAGCCAGAGCAGTTCCAGTGATGAATACTTGGATTTCAAGCAGAACCAGTTGTCCTGTATCAGTGTACTGCATGAGGAGTTAAACTGGGAATGGGACAAATTAGCTGCCCCACTGGGTACCACTGGTACCATTAATGAGAGGTTGCAGGCAAAGGGTCCAACTGAGCACACAACCAAAGTCAAAGAAGCATCTAGAGTGAAACTCAAGCCTTCCCCTGCTGCACATAGTAGTATTGTTGATGCAGCTCCTAGTGCAGCCAAAGTTAAAGGCCCTGCAGTAAATGCAATGCCTAACAAGGAAGCCAGCCAGAGTGAATCAGAAGGAAGTTTGGAAAGAATCCCAGTTTTATTGCACCACAAGGAATTCAAATCCCCCACTAAGGTATCTGTGTTTGAATGTGAACTAGGCCACCAAGGAGGCATCCCAGCATCTTCAGTGCCAGACTCTTTAATCCTGGCTCCAGGAGGAAATACAACTGAAGGACCAAAGTTGCTAGGCAGAACAGACATTTGTCACCCTGCCCATGAGTTGTTTGAAGAGGAAGAGGAGGAGCTGCAGGCCATATGGAGTAATGTGGAGAAGCACAAGAGAAGTGGCCCAGGGAGAAAGGTAGACAAGGCACAAAGCCCAAATGATTCTGATGGAAAAATCATCTTGACAGCAGCAGATAATGTGCTGGTGGCTAAGTTCAAGCTTCCCACTTCTGTCCAGCCACTTCAGGGTTCAGAAGAGGGAAAAGGATCCAATAAGGGACTTGGTAGGAAGAGCAGTTCAAGTCAGTGCTGGGCATCTTTGCCTTCTTGCCAGGAGCCACCTGAAAGTACAGAGGTTGCACCCATGGGAACAGTGCTGAACTTCTGCCCAGGGGACCAGCAGAAGCTCCAAGAAGACTGCAGAGGTGTCAACAAGGTCAGAACCATTGTCTGTCCATGTTGGGGAGTTTGAATGTTCTAGACAGTATTTTCCTGTTTGGAAACCAAATGTTTACTTTTCTTCCCTTGTCAGTATGGACAAAGGGGCTCATAGATAAATGGTACAGATAAAGATGTCCCACCCTTAATGAGATGGCTCCTGAACTGACCATAATAGTCACCAACTAAGATCCATTCTGGAATACTCAGGCCACCATTAGCTAACATAAAGTATTGTATTAAGCAGATGCTCTCACAACTGAAACAAAATGTAACAGGGCAACTACAGGTAGGGAAGCAAAACCTTTGTTGAATAAGATTTACTTACTTTACTACCAAGTGAACATGATAGGAGGATTTGCTGTGGGGGACAGACGGTGCTGGATTCTTATGGGGAATGTCACTCTATATAAAATACTATGGGGCACCAGCATTTCAATTCCACTTGCAGCCAATTACAGAAAAGGAATGCTTCAGTGGCACAGCAGAGTCCTAGTGTGGAAGCAAACTTTAGATTGTGGCTGCCCGCACAGAAAGAACTCTATTAGTTGTCAGTAGTAAGCTTAACTGAACAAGCTGAATGAATTAAATTGTTTGTTCAGGCATTGGGTAAACTCGTGTAATCTGCCTGAACAAATGCAGATATTATTGAACTGGCCAGGGATTATGAAAAAGGAAGTTCAGTTAAAGCCAGGTGCACATTGGCAGTTCAGGGAGAAATTTCACTCGCCCTTGTTCAGCTTTGGCAGGGAATGGTGCAGACAAGTCTTCCTAATTGGGACTCCATTGCAGGAGGTCAGCTTTTATACTTTCCCTGTGGCTGCTTTTGTTTATTGCTGTCCGTCTCTTTCCAGCCTCTGCCCAATAAAGTGGAGCTTCAGATGATGGAAGGAACTCTGGAGAGGAAGCACCTGTTGCAGGCAGGAGGCAGAAAGGTATTGTTTGAGCGGCCAGGTGTTACACCTGATGGTGGAAAAAAGCTTTCAGTCTGCACAGTTCATCCCCCTATATTAGCATATGATGGTAGACATCAGCCACATACTTCATTTGTGTTTTCCTGTAACAGGTTATCAGCACCTAATGATGCATACAGATGTGCTTGTTGATGTGTGCGGCAAATAGTTCAAAGTCTTTCCAGTCAACAAAATCTCACAGATTTTAATCTTAACACTATCTTCCCAGTAACTCCGATCTAGCACCTGTGGCTTCATATCCCATTCCTGCATAATACAACTGCTTTTTAAAAGAAGGGCATTCCTATTCTGGAAAGCTAGCGTTGCTCTCAAGCTATGGTTGCCTGTTCTTAGTTTCTGAGAGAAAGGTATCCCCTCCCCATTTTCAACAGACAGAAAGCTTTACACATGAGAAGCTTTATGAACAGGGGGGTCTTCCCAAAGCTTTACCTACTTCAGATTTGATCTTTAATGCTGTTCTAGGCAAATTGTCGTTCCTGGAATACATTCCATACGGTGCTGATGAGACAAACTCTGTGTTTCTACCAAGACAAGAAAGACACTCTCAAGGTAATTGTGTGCAGAGAGGCATCCACAGAAGGGTGGGGATAAGAAGTGGAAATCGATATAGTATAGGAAGACCTTTGCCAGACACTCATTTCCTCTTTCTCTCTTTCTTCTGTATGATGTCTGTTTCATTCATGCCTCCATCATTTTGTATCTGTCATCTGCTGGCTTCTTCAGACTTAATCGTTAGCACTGACAGGATCACTGAGCTTGCATGTACACTACGTTACAGATTTTTTAATTTCAAGACTTGTTTATAGCATTCTGTACCAAGAACCTTTGATGCAATGTACAAAAAGTTAAATGGTAAAATCAGTAAAAACAGTCCATAATCACATTAAAACCACTTCTAGCAATAACTGGCAAATTGTAAACTCCACAGAGTATCACCAGAAGAAAAGCTCAATAACCATATAGGCCTTTCTGAATAAAACCAGCTTCACTTGGCAGAAAAAAAGAGCACTGAAGTAACCAAGTGGGAGTACATTCCATAGTGTGAGTGCAGCCCTGGAAACAGCCATGCCCTGCAAAACATGTCTCACTGATCAAAGAAATATAGAGCAACAGGCAGTTTCAAGAAGTTTCATTCTTCCAGATGCAAAGCTTTTCCACCTCTTCAGGTCCAGTTGTTCAGATCTCAGCATTCATGTTCTGGCTGCCCTGCCTTTCATTAAAACTTGTACCTAGTTCAGTCCTTTGGGGATAACCGCGTATCTCTTGGCCTCTGTTACCTTGTTACAAGCCAGAGAGGGGCATTGCAAGACAGATTAACACTTGTTCTCAGGCTTCCCTGTGCTGACAAAGTAGTTTAGAAATAATTCAGATTCCAGAGACATTATCGTTTACTTTCTTTTGCATAGCAGAGCTCCATGGTGGCCTTACCACTGAATCTCTGTGGAGCCGTCTGCACCCTGGAAACAGAATACACCAAAAAGACCAATTGTTTCACACTGCAGTGAGTAACCCCCAAGTTTCCTGTCCTACTTTGGCTTCAAAAATGGGGGTGCGAGGTATTAGGAGTCCCCCTCCACATACACATGAAGCTGCCTTATACTAAAATTAGATTAATTGTCCATCAGCGTCTGTAGCGTCTATTCAGACTGGCAGCAGCTTTCCAGGGTCTCAGAAGCCTTTCTCATCTCCTGTTACCTGATCCTTTTAGCTGGAGGTGCCATTGTTTGATCCTGGGACCTTCAGTATGCCTAGCAGATGCTCTGCCAGTGAGCCATGGCCCCTCCCCCTTTTAGTACTCAGATTGCTCAACTATGAGCTTGACGCTGGACTTTGCATCTTCAAAATACTGTTTGCTGCCATCCTCTTCATGTCCCCAGGTTGAAGGATGGTTCCAAGTACCTCCTTAGAGCTCTGACTGAACCACTTATGAAAGAGTGGATTACCAAACTGCAGCAAAATTCAGGTAAGACTGGATACTCCTCAGGAAGAAGTGGGAAGCTGAAACTTTTAGAATCAGCTGTATGTCCTATCATGACTTACCCAAACCTGGAGTCAAATAGCATGCTTGCACATGGGAGGCTGGGGCTCAAATTGCATGTAATAGACTGACTACAAGGTCATATGAATGTTACTTTCACCTAGCCTCAGTTCCTCATGTGCAAAGTAGGAAGAAAAGTGATCTGTGTGCTGCTTCATACATCTTAGTGTTATAGGTGTACGCACAAAATTTGTTAAGTGTAGACTTAAATATATAAAGTGTGACTGAGAGTAATAGGGAATTGAAAATAGATTCATTATAAGGGAATGTTCATCAAAGAGGCTGTAACTCTGTTGAGCATAACTGCAAATCCAGGAGTGTTCCTGTGAACACTATGCTATGTCCTATGCTATGTGTTTGAGAGGATATCCCAGATAAGTCATTAAAATGTATTTTGTGTACAAATATGGTTAGGCAAATAGAGGTTTTTTTAAGCCATAGCCCAGTGGCAGCTTTTCATCACGTACTTTTCTATGTTCAAAGGTTTACCAGAAGTAGATTATTTCCAGTCAGCTTCCCAGGCTGCCCAAAGGACAACCTCTGCTGCTAGGTAAGTGTTGATAGCTCTGCTAGGGTGGGTTTGCTGAAGGTGAAGATGGAATTTGTTGTTCACCATCCTGAAGATTGACTTGTCTTTCTGCTAAGGACTCTTGTTCACTGGCAAGCAGGCTTTATTCAAAGAATTCAAGGAGATCATTTATGCAAAGTATTCAGATTTCAACATGGTAGGTAAAAACTGGATTCTGAAATCTTTCTGTTCAAAACTGAGAGAAACATTGTGGTTCTAATTTTTTGAAGTATATTTCTGTTTCTCAGTTTTGAAAAAGGGCTAGCTTAGTTAGGGTTGCTAAACTCCAAGTAGGACTAAAGTAACCAGGGAGTTCCACTGGTAAAGAGAAACAACTTGCTAACACACAACCGGGGAATCAATACTGAATTATAAATAACCTTTAGTATTTAATGCTATGTAAAGTGCCAAGTGCAAAATTGTGCAGTGAATACATCAATCAATAAATAAATACATGCAATAAATACTGTGTACAAAATCTGTCATCCACAATGCTACCAAATTCATAGCTCAAATGAGCAATGTCCACTATGTAGGGACCGGAGTGCTCGGAGGTGCGTCAGGAACAGATTGCAATGGTAAATAGTCCACCGTCCAAAGATGGAACAGAGTAGCCAAACTGCATATTGCCGACGGGCTTGTGCGTGCAATTCTCAATTACCGTTTCATTCTATAACTTCTTCCTGGGTAATATTACACTGGACTGGAAAGAAATTACATACATAATAGGGCGCAATTTAAAAATACAGTATTTATACTAGCCTTTTTATTATATACATAAACAATAGTGCAAGTTAAAAATCTACTCACTCACTAGTCCTTAACACTCCGATTCCCATAGCACCCGACTGGACATTACAATTAACCACCTGATGCAGGTTCCCCCTCTCTGTCCTCATTATTAACATCGCTTGCTAATCACCTACACGGTCCTTTTCTCATTGTTAAGGGGGAATCCCCCTATAATTCAATTAGAATATCTCACGGTCTCACGACCTTCTGTAAGTTCCAGCTGCAGCAAGACTGCCTAGGTCCCTGTATCATATGTATTTATCCTATGAAGCAAGCTAAATTTAGCTCATTGTTAAGTCCTAAAGGAGCAAGAGACTTCAATTTAAAGATCCATTGTGCCTCCAGCTGTAACAGTCTCCTCGAGCAATCTGTAATGCAAGGATCCGTAATAGCTTCTACTACAGAGACTCTAAGGTTTTTCAAATCTTTTAGGTCTCCGTGTTTCTCCCAGTAGTGGCTGACCAAGGGGGCCTCCTCTACTCTATTCCTGACACGGGAGATGTGTTCCTGTATTCTTGTTTTCAGGGGGCGCAAAGTGCTACCAACATAGTACAACTGACAACTACACTTGATCACATATACCACACTCGAAGTCTTACATGTAGTAAAATTTCTCTGATTGCCCATTGGTCCATCTAATAAGTTATTCAATTTTACCATCATGCAACAAACGTTGCATTCCCCGCATGGGAAGTGTCCCTGTGGCATGGTTCCCACTTGGTTGGTGGCTTTGAACTCCGAACGCGTCAATATGTCTTTAAGAGAACGTGTACGGCGATAGCCTATCTCTGGTGGTTGTTCGCATCCCGGGATTTCAGCTACTAGATGCCAATGTGTTTTTATTATATTCCGGATATGGGTAGTTAAATTGGTATATTCCATAGCCCATTTCAACGAACCACTTCTGAAACGGTTCTTAGGTTTTAAAAGGTCCGCTCGGGAGTAGCCATCGGCCTAGAGCGCGCCGATTCAATGGCTGGCCACGGATAGCCCCTATTCACAAATGCTGTACTGAGCTCTGCCCTGCTTTCCCCGAAGTGTCTTTGATTGGTGGAATTTCTTTTCAGTCTCAAAAACTGACCGACGGGGATATTCCTTTTTGTGGATTGTTATTACTGTCAAACAAAAGGGGTGGCGATGGGGTGCGCTGCCGCCCCCAGTATCGCCGACCTCTTTATGTCTGAAATAGAAGAATGGTGCATTTTCCATAAAGACAATAATCCATATTTAGATCAGATGGTGCTATTTAAACGGTACATTGATGACGTCATTGTGATTCTGAAATCAGCTGATATAGCCGAGACATTTGCCCAGTGGATGAATTCTTTGGATACAGACATCAAGTTTACCTGGCAGGGTAGCGGGACCAGCATTAATTACCTAGATGTGATTATCTATAAAAGTAATCAGGGTGCCTTGGGTGTCCGACCCTTTAAAAAGGGAACAGACAGATGCTCGTACTTACATTATACATCATTCCACCCTCCTCATTTAAAAAGGAATATCCCCGTCGGTCAGTTTTTGAGACTGAAAAGAAATTCCACCAATCAAAGACACTTCGGGGAAAGCGGGGCGGAGCTCAGTACAGCGTTTGTGAATAGGGGCTATCCGTGGCCAGCCATTAAATCGGCACGCTCTAGGCTGATGGCTATTCCCCGAGCGGACCTTTTAAAACCTAAGAACCGTTTCAGAAGTGGTTCATTGAAATGGGCTATGGAATATACCAATTTAACTACCCATATCCGGAATATAATAAAAACACATTGGCATCTAGTAGCTGAAATCCCGGGATGCGAACAACCGCCAGAGATAGGCTATCGCCGTATGCGTTCTCTTAAAGACATATTGACGCGTTCGGAGTTCAAAGCCACCAACCAAGTGGGAACCATGCCACAGGGACACTTCCCATGCGGGGAATGCAACGTTTGTTGCATGATGGTAAAATTGAATAACTTATTAGATGGACCAATGGGCAATCAGAGAAATTTTTACCACGTGTAAGACTTCGAGTGTGGTATATGTGATCAAGTGTAGTTGTCAGTTGTACTATGTTGGTAGCTCTTTGCGCCCCCTGAAAACAAGAATACAGGAACACATCTCCCGTGTCAGGAATAGAGTAGAGGAGGCCCCCTTGGTCAGCCACTACTGGGAGAAACACGGAGACCTAAAAGATTTCAAAAACCTTAGAGTCTCTGTATTAGAAGCTATTACGGATCCTTGCATTACAGATTGCTCAAGGAGACTGTTACAGCTGAAGGCACAATGGATCTTTAAATTGAAGTCTCTTGCTCCTTTAGGACTTAACAATGAGCTAAATTTAGCTTGCTTCATAGGATAAATACATATGATACAGGGACCTAGGCAGTCTTGCTGCAGCTGGAACTTACAGAAGGTCGTGAGACCGTGAGATATTCTAATTGAATTATAGGGGGATTCCCCCTTAACAATGAGAAAAGGACCGTGTAGGTGATTAGCAAGCGATGTTAATAATGAGGACAGAGAGGGGGAACCTGCATCAGGTGGTTAATTGTAATGTCCAGTCGGGTGCTATGGGAATCGGAGTGTTAAGGACTAGTGAGTGAGTAGATTTTTAACTTGCACTATTGTTTATGTATATAATAAAAAGGCTAGTATAAATACTGTATTTTTAAATTGCGCCCTATTATGTATGTAATTTCTTTCCAGTCCAGTGTAATATTACCCAGGAAGAAGTTATAGAACGAAACGGGAATTGAGAATTGCACGCACAAGCCCGTCGGCAATATGCAATTTGGCTACTCTGTTCCATCTTTGGACGGTGGACTACTTACCATTGCAATCTGTTCCTGACGCACCTCCAAGCACTCCGGTCCCTACATAGTGGACATTGCTCATTTGAGCTATGAATTTGGTAGCATTGTGGATGACAGATTTTGTACACAGTATTTACTGATTGATGTATTCACTGCACAATTTTGCACTTGGCACTTTACATAGCATTAAATACTAAAGGTTATTTATAATTCAGTATTGATTCCCCGGTTGTGTGTTAGCAAACTCCAAGTAGGGCCTGAAAATCTCCCAGAATTACAACTGATCTCTCGACAACAGAGAACAGTTCTTTTGGAGAAAATGGCTACTTTGGAGGGTGGACTTTATGGCATTATACACCCACTGAGGTTGCTCCCCAGCTTTTCACCCCTAAATCACCTAGTACAGTGGTGGGCAATTATTGTGGCTCGGGGGGCACTTTGTGGGAGCGGAGGTTAGTGGAGGGCCGCACCTTTTAAAATGATTGCATTCATTAGTTAACTTTGCATTTCAGAAAAGGTATAAATTGTATCATAAAAATCAATAACTATAAATTAAATAAAATAGTGGTAGTTTTATTCAATTTATTTATTGTGCTAATTTCATATCGCGCACGGGAAGGAAATCTCGGTTCAAGGCGGATTTTTCTGACTGTCTTGGCGGGCCACAAAAAAACTCTGTAGCGGGCCGCATGTGGCCCGGGGACCGCAATTTGCCCACCCCTGACCTAGTAGATTGGATCCCCTCCATTCAAGAGTTCCGGCCAATGTTCTACACAAATTGGCATGCATTACCTTTGTGGGAGAGACTATTCAGCATTAAATCTTATACCAACTGGCAGCACAATCCTGTGGAAGTGAGCGCTGGAACCCAGCTTGCTGTTTCTGTTCTTTCCAGTGTGATTCCTGGCCTTGGCGCCTCCCACTTACTTGGCCTTCGTCAGCCCCTTGCAGCAAAGAGCCAAGAGGATATGCTTCTGCCTGGGTCAAGTGCAAGGCTGCAGCTGCCTTATGATACTCAGGATGGCCCACTGGAGTCTGCAGCACTACAGGGAGGTGAGTGTATAGAGTCGAGAGTCACTTGAGGTCTCTCTTTAATTACAGCCACCACTCCTTCAGCATCTCAGCTATGGCCTGCCATGGTCATTTGCTTCTGGCATCTAAGTGACTGAAGTGTGCCAGGTGAGGTCTTTACCTCTGAAAGTGTTACTGCAGAGGCGATGTGGGAGCTAGTGAGTTGGCGCCCACACCTGCCCTCTATTCTTCTGCATCTTCATTGTCTGGCCTCTAAGGCTCTTGGGGAAACTGCATGGACAGTGAATCCTTACCACGTACAAAAAGGTCCTTTGCCTTTCCTTGCTTAGAATGTTGAAGGCCATCTCTTCATGTGAAGGGGATGGACATCTAGATTGTCTTTGTATTGTAGCTGTGGACTGTCTCCATAACCCAAGGGAAAGGCAGCTTAATTGTACTACAGGGTGCATTCAAACAGACTCCTTGCCTTGGTTTCACTGCAAAAGTGCAGTGGTGATTTTTTTGTACACTTTCCACACAAATTGCCTAAACTGTTTTCCTTCTGCATGTTCTCCTCCCCCCCCTGGTTTTCCAGACGCCTTTGATGCCATGTTTCTTTTTGTTAGGGTTGTCAACCTCCAGGTGAGGACTGGAGATTTCCTGGAATTTGAACTGATCTTCAAATGACAGAGGTCATTTCCCTTGTAGAAAGTCGATGCTTTGGAGGGTTAACTCTGTGGCATTATATCCTGCTGACATCTTTCCCCTTCTCAAATTCTGCCCTTCCCAGGTTCCACCCCAAATCTCCAGGAATTTCCCAACTTAGAGTTGGCAACGCTGCTCTGATGCACTATATTTATTGGCTTACTGCCCGGATTGTTCCCTTGCCTCTGCAAACCTGAGTTCTTTTTGCAGACCTCATCTCCTGGCAGCAAATTAGCTGTATGAAGGGGTTGCTTTGCCTCTGTAAACTAAACTGGGACTCGTGCAGTGCATTCCTTTAAAGGGCTAACCCTCCCTCTATCCTTCCTCCATTTAACTGTTTTCTGAAATCTCCTTTCTCACATTGGTCAGAGAAATATGAGCTAGCAATGAAGAAAAATTGGGCCAAGGTAGCAGTGCTCTTAGTCCAGAAGCCATGTTTTTCCAAATACAAACACGAACAACTCTGAAATATTGCCCCCACCCCTGTCTCTGAGGTAGTATTTGATGGGCCTTTGTACTGGAGGCACCCTCTTCACAGTGTTTCCAACCTACCCCTTCTCCTGAGGCAAGCTCACAAGTATCTAGTACAGGATGCCTAGATACACCTCATTGGGGTGATCAAAAATCGGTGCAACTTTCTTTAAGTTAAATGTTGAAATCAGATTGGACTGTTTTAAAATGTCCACTGATAGTTCACTGTCTAAAACAATAGGCAGAAATATTCCAAAAAAAAGATTGATTGGGACTGATAGATCATCATGCCATTGAGATCTTCCTGCATATGCACCATACTGTGCCATGCCATGGAATGTTTAGCACAGAAACAAGGCCTGTGCAATATGCGCATAATTTGTGATTCAGCAACATGTTTTTTAAGGTAGGAATATTAAAGCTGAACCCATGTGTCACATTTTTATCTTCTCTCTCCTTTTAGGAAATAATCAGAGATCTGCTGCCATTTATACAACAGAGCACAGTCCAAAGCTGTGCTCTCCAACTGAGTCTCCAAGGACACAAGATCCCTTTATGTGTCAGGAAGACGACTATGGGCTTGTGACAAGCAAGAGGAGATCATATTCCTTCACTTCAGGTACGTGCTACATAGCTGTGAAGGAGAAGACGTTGCTAGATAGGGGAGCAAGTCTGCATATCACTTCACTCTGAGTTTCTTGATCCCTTAACGTTCCATTTCAGTTATAAAATTAATGATCAGGGACTGCTGACTTGTTTGTGACTAAATGTAGTCTATCATTCTTTGAGACAAAAGTGATGTTATTATGCTGTTTTCCCTGTGGGGTGAGGTGTCCTTTTAAGGTTCTCCTCAGTTACACAAGTATATTACTTAAAGTCACCACTAGATGTCAGCAGCACACTTTTAATCTCAATTTCGTGTATCTGTTGTTGAAGATTGTTCTGTGTGTCTCACTTCCAAGAGATACATCTGATCATATACTCCAATAAAAAGAATAGATATGCATACAGCAGTTCCAAAGTGGCATTTGCATGCTTATTGCTTGGGATGTATATCTTGAGAAGCAGTTGTTTCCATCCTCATCCTAAATGTTGTTAGTGAAAGGGATGTTTTTCAGTGGTTAATGGGAGAAACTTTTAAACATGTTCAGAGGCAAAGCAATTTCTTCTCCTTATTCCTTTACAATTTCCAAGGGTAAACTTTGGTTCTGGGGCAGAGGCCCAGAACCTCAGTTCAGATGATAGCCTCCTTGAATCCCTTTCCTCTGCCTTTAGGAGAGTAGGAGGGTCAGTATACCAAAGAATAGCCAGCCTAGAGCTAAACTCAAATCTTTCTCGTTAGAGAGAAATCCTGTTGCCCCATTGCCGGTTCTGCTAATATGTTGCTGCTGCTAGCTAACTTCTGCCAAACATGTCTGTTAGTGCTCTCTCTTTCTCTTGCAGCTACCTACCAGAAGATCAGCCCATTGTTGGTACCAAAAGAGCCCTTGGGAGTTGGCAGCAGCTATTCAGTCACTCTGTACATTGGAGACCCAGCACCTCCTATCCTCAGACCTCGCTGCCATTCCTTCATGGCCACCCCTGGTGGTGTCCGAGAGACTCTAAGTGAGAGAAGCCAGGGTTCCTCACCTCGCCAGAAAAACAAATCTGTCTTCAGAAAGTTCTTTGGAAAGAAAGACTGAGATTTTGCCTCAATCCTTTCAACCTGGAAATGGGGTGTGTAACTCTACACAGGCACTGTGTCTGATTGTGGCCAGTGGGCAATCCTGAGATTGCTCTTTCCTGAGACTGCAGAAGAGTGATGTAAAGGAGACAGGCTCTGGTCTGTGAAACGATCCATTAGGCCTCAGGTGTTTTGCTTCACCTGTTCCCTGATAGTAGTGGAGCTTGAGGGAAGACCATGCTGAAGTAGAGAATATCAACCAATGGGGTCAGAGGCCTACAGGAAAAATACCCTAGTCATTTTGCAGAAGAGTGGTTCATTGCAGCCTCCTAGGGCTTTCTCCAAGTATATCAGGGACCAGTCTTTGTGGTTCTCACAAGTTAATGGAGGCTTTGGGGTAATGCATTCCCAGGTATATATGTATTAATACTGTATTTGTATTCAAATGGTGGGGAGTCCTGTGGTTCCTTCCTAGCAAATGTTTGCATGATTTCTGATAGGTTCAACAAAGAAATAGTTTCCATAGATCCAGAGTCAAGTAATCTGTTGCCAACTTTAAAAATTTGCTGTTGCTCCTGTGCCTATAACAGCACTATGATCGCCAGATATTTGACAAATGATAATGCTTATCCTTATTCCATGTGCCATTTCTAGATTTTTGCAGACCAGGCTGCCATAAAAACAGTAAATGTTTTTGATCATTTGGCAACACTGTTCAGGCGTGGAATCTCCCCATATTTCCTGAGTAATTGTGTCTTGCACTGTATGAATGTAGAGTTAGCATATATCTGATCCAAAGACTGCTGAAGGTTGACCAACCATCTGGGAAATAATAACTTTAGGAGCCTAATGAAATCAATTATACCCACAGTGTACAGAAATACAGATCGAGTGTTCACTCTCGTTAAAGAAATCTAATGTTCATTCTGCTTTTCTTTTCGTCTGCCTATAACGCCAAGCGCAGGAGCAAATGTGGCTTGTTCAGTTGCCAGTTGCATCTCCTGCAGAAATATTGACGCCACATGAAAAAACCAATTGGCCATCGGTGTGGCTTCATTCAAAGTGCATTAGAACTAATTAAGTTGCAAAGTGAAAAACAGTGAATCTCTTACTGAATTGTTCCAAGGCACACTTCCACAGTCTGATTTAAAGAATGGAAATCCTAAGAGTAAGTGCTTTATAGTTACTCCTGAATAGTAGGGAAGATAACATGCAGCACGCTGCAAGCAGAAAGCGCAAAACTTAATATCTGCTGGTATCTGAGGGCCAAATGCTGCTTTGCCTTAAAAGAGCCTCTTCCTGAATCCCTGCTTGTTGAAACAATGTAAGGATGGGGAACACTTGTTGGTGAGAAATGGCAGCCATTTTACCTCTTCCTGTGGCCACCAATTCTTCCCTGCAAATGCTGCTTCCAGCCCCTGCCGCACCCCCATTTATTTCCAGAGCTGCAGTGTGGGGAAGCTTTTTTAATAGCCTGGGGGATATTTGTAGGGAAGAGGTAGCAAACAGTAAACATTCTAGCCTGCAAACTTTCCCCCTAAACTCTCGGTAAAGCTTTAAAGCATTTAAGAGCTTTTATTTGCCTCGTAATATGAAGTTCTGCACCGTCACCCCTCAAATGTGAACGGAAGGGATTTCCATGCTGCATTCTAGTACCTCTGCCACCTGCTTTTCACTTGTGATGAGTTTGTCTTATCCATGGTAAACATATTTTTGGTTGAGGAGCTTGCCTATTCTGTACACATTGTCCCTGAATGAAGAGACTATTAAATTTGTGTGGCGGAGAAGACATCTCTTTCAAAAGATGGTGGTTGGTTTAAAATCAGCACTAGCAGCTATGATATGACTTTTACATTTGCTTCTTCCAGTTTCCTTCTACCCACTCCCATACTCTTTCTGTTTGGGGTATTGGGCCAGTACAGGCACTTAGTTTAACACTAACATCCAAGTAAACACCTCCATACCACCTCAATGAGAGCCAAACTAGAAATTGCAGTGGCCACGGGTCCAACTGTAGCATTTTTAAATGGCCAAATTCGCCTCTAAAATGGCATTGGTGACCATGGGTCTGAACTGTGGCTATCATAATGTTTAGTTTGGCTCTGAGAGCAGGTGAAAAGACATGCAGTTTAATCCAGGAACCTGATACAGGCTTTTTCTCATTTCTTCTTGCTGGGTCTGACACACACCAGCAATGGCACTCTGGTGGGCTATTTCACATAGGACAACATTTCCAACATTATTATTTATTTCCAAAATTTGTACACCACCATTCTGTCTGATCAGGGCTGGCTACATGGGAGGACTCTTCCCTGTAAAAAATAGCGTGAACCTTGCATGTGGTTTGTTGCATGCTTGAACATTCCTGTATTTGTGCTGAAAATAGATAACCTCTGTACACTATAGCTGGTATACCCCATGTGTATTCTACAACTGTTACAATATTATGGCTAAGCAACTGAGCTATGAATTGGAAAGTGATTGCTTTGAATCTTACCTCTACACTCAATACAGTAGGTGCCCTTAGGCCAGCCACTATCTCAATCTCCTGTCTACAGTGTGCGTGTGTGCCGTCAACACTATGAATTAAAGACCTCCAAAACATCCTATCACTAACAGACTTGCTCAGATCTTGAAAACTGGAGAACATGACTTCTTTTATTGAGTCCAGTCATCTTGTTTTGGTCTTCCTCTTTTCCTACTGCCTTCAATTTTTCCTAGCATTATTGGCTTTTCCAGAGAATCTTGTCTTCTCATGATGTGTAAAAGTACAGTAGCCTCAGTTTTGTCATTTTAGCTTCTAAGGAGAATTCAGGCTTATGTGAACTAGAACCCACTTATTTGTCTTTTTCGTCTGCAAAACTTCTCCAGCACCACATTTCAAATGAGTCCATTTTCTTCCTGTCAGCTTTCTTCATTGTCCAACTTTTAACATCCATACATAGTAACCTATGATGAGGCAATCCTATCTACAGTACATGAATAATAATGCTAGTCTACCTTACAAGGCTGTCGGAACAAGCACTTCAGAGGGTTCAAAGCACTATATAAATGCTAACTGATTAGTATTATCATTAACGGTGCATGTTTATCTTTCCTAATATATAAAAACAGGGCTTTTTTCTGGGAAAAGGTGGTGGAACTCAGTGGGGGAACTCAAGACTGCACAATGGTGTCACTTTGGGTCAGCTGGAACAAGGGGGGAGTTTTTTAAAGTTTAAATTGCCCTTGGCAAAAATGGTCACATGGCTGGTGGCCCTGCCCCATGCGGAGGGCAATCTAAACTCCCCTCTGTCTGGAGATGGGGGTGGGGCCACCAGCCATGTGACCATTTTTAAGAGGTGCCGGAACTCAGTTCCACTGTGTTCCGGCTGAAAAAAAGCCCTGTATAAAATGAATGTAAATAGCAAGCCTTCTTGAGGATGCTACCGGAGGAGAAAATAGATTGTCTTACTCCTCTGATTTATTTTAGGAGGAGGGAGCAGAGCAGTGCATGAAAAAGACTCAATGTGGGGAAGCCTTTGATCAGCAAACGATGGGTCCCACCTGCCTGGTCTACTTATGCTACAAGAAACAGTACCAGGAATATACAGTCAAAGAAATTTTTGATTTTTATAACAATATATTGGTGCAACGTGTGCAAAAGTGCAAAGTGTCAACAATAAATACAATTTCATACAAGTAATAAATATATAATAAATACAAGGTAACAATTATACAAGGTAACAGTTGTTTGTCCGTGTTTTTGTAATATTCATAGAGAAATGTCTGGGTGAGAGCTGCAGTAGAGCCTTCTTAGGAATGTAGGCAGAAAGTCCCACAGGGAAGGGTGACCACAATCCAGATCAAATGAAAATATTGATGTGCCGACGGGATTATGCTTGCATATTATACCGTTCCCGTTTCGTATACACAACTTCTTCCTGGGCACAGTTATTGGACTGTGGCTGTATTGGACTGTGGCTGTAGCTCTCACCCAGATGTTTCTCTATGAATATTACAAAAACACGGACAAACAACTGTTACCTTGTATAATTGTTACCTTGTATTTATTATATATTTATTACTTGTATGAAATTGTATTTATTGTTGACCCTTTGCACTTTTGCACACTTTGCACCAATATATTGTTATAAAAATCAAAAAATTCTTTGACTGTATATTCCCGGTATTGTTTCTTGTAGCCTTTGACTACCCGGGGTTTCCCTGCTTTGTTTCTGTCTTGGTCTACTTATGCTTGCAGTGGCAACTTCTTCACTCAGACTGGCAAGAGTAAAGTCTGCAGAGGGGCAACCACAGCTGGTGTTTATGCTGAAATTGGCACTGGTTTCCTGGAGAGCTGGAAGCAACTCAGGCTTTTAGCATTTAGGGGATTTTAATTCTTCTGCATATTAAGCACCCAGATTGCTCAGCCTTTCCAGTCTGCAGATGGAGCTTGCTTTATTTTGCCTGATGGCAGCTGGGCTGCAGTGTTTGTGAGACTGGATGGGTCAGAACTGGCAGTGAGAAGTAAAATGGGCAGATTTAGAACTGCAGATGGAGGACTGAAAAGCCCAGCTTGGGTTATTCTAGTGCTTTTGAGAATGCACATAGTACCTTTCTTCCCCATTCCACAACCCTGTCCTCACACACACACATGGGATTAATGAAAAGAGGTTTTAAGGAGGGGTAGCTTAGGGCCTGGTACTGTGCTTTTTGTTTCCCTCCAAACAGTGCTGGTGGATTTCTTAGAAGCTTTACTTCAGGCCTCTCTGAGTCAGGAGCTATTGCTTAGCTAAACAGAATTCTGTACTGGAGTAACCCATTTCCCAAGACTCTGCGAGAGAACAATATGCTAGACAAAACTGCTTATCACCCAAACAGGAAGTGGGAAAGAAAAACAAAACAGGAGAGGGTAATTTTATTACAACTTTTAAAGCATTTTCCTTCCACGATTTATGGAGCCGATTGGCTCAGGCAAAGTGTTTGGCAGGCTCAATACCTGGTGGAGCTGAGATCTTGGTCCTGCATTATGTTGGCGCTGCTCTGGCTCATTCAATTTGATCTAAATGCTAGGTTGCTCTCTGTCATTTGCTCGGTTTAGAGGGAAGCTGTGCGGCTTGATAATGTGACTTCAAGACAACAGGGAATGACTAGCTCCAGGGTTTTGTTTTTGTTTATTGCTTGCTTGCATTTTAACAGGAATTAAAGACAGACGTACATTCGGCTTGCTGGATCCAGACTCGGTTTGAATTTTGTTGCATTACTTTCTAAGAGGAGCTCAAGCCTTACGGAAGCCGCGCCTTTGATCTGGAAGGCTTTCCCCGTCATCCCAGACTTTTACTGAAGAGAAGTCCCCCCGTTCCCAAATCAAAATCTGCAAATGCAGGGATAGGAGAAAGAGCGGTTGCATTTTTGTCGTCCGGGCGTCAAATATACAGAAAGGCAAACCAGCGACCAAAACATACGTGAGGGAGAGAAAAGCCCCTCCGCCGGTGCTCAGGGTAGTCTCCGGTTCATTCTCATGCCAGCCCGCCCGCGCTGAGTCCTGGCTCGCGTCATAGCAAGCAGGGCAGTCTAAAGGCGCCAGGGAGCCAAGCCGAGTGTTGCGGGCAGCGCTGGGCTGCTGGGAGCACTAGGACCTGGGGAACGCTCAGCGGGAGCTGATCCCGGCAGGGAGCCGGACGAGGAGCCCAGGCGCTGGGACTGGCAACCCGACCAGTGTGGTGTGGTGGTAGCGAGAGAGGTGGAGAAAGAGCCGGAGCCAGCAGCGGAGCTCCCCCCAGCAACATGTAAGCAAGCTTTTTAAGAGTGTGCGCTCGGGTTCTCTCTCCTCCTTTTCGGTTGGCTGAGCGCGCTGCCCGCTGAGCCTACAGGTTGTAAACTTGGGGGTGGGGAAGGCGCTGAGCCGTCTCTGCTGGGGAGAATAAATCGCGCCGAGCCCCCATCTCCTAGGGGCTTGATCTGCTCTGCATCCGGGGGACGCGCTCTGCTTTGTGCAAGGACAAGCCGTAGTGGCGCAAAGTCACTGCTTTCAGGAGGCGTGTTTAAGCAGCGCTGCAATCACTGAAAGTAGCGTCGGGCAGGGCACTTGTTGTCCCCCCCCCCCCGAAAAGCATCTGCTGAAAGGGAGGTCAGTCTCTAGTGGGTTGCCCCTGCATGTGCTTTGGTGTGTGTGCCAGAGGGCAGAGATACTTATGACGGGGTCTAGTGATCCCTTTACCCACCCTGTAATACAGGCAATCAGAGTGGATTTTCTCTTTTAAACGCCTGCTTTTGAGAGGTGAAGGCATTTATTTTCAACTGTCAGTATAAAAATCCCAGGAATGGTAGTAATATATGATTAATTATTGTAGAGTACAATAAAATCTTGTGAGGTGAGAGACGTAAGTGTTGGCTAAGGGATAACAATGCAAAGTGGCACAGCTCTTCGGCCTTTCCTGAAAGTGTGCACAAAGGATTATCCAGTCGTTACAGTATTTGGCTGGAAGAAGCTTCAAAGTTGCCTTTAGACTCCCAAGCACAACTATTGGGTGATGCTCAGGATGGTTCCAGTCGATCTGATCCAGTTTGATTATCCTAATATTGGGGAGCTGTTTGAGAGTGTCAGTATCTTCACTCAAACCAATTCCTGTCCTTGCCTCTTAATTTCCCTTCCCTTCCCTTCTACTTATTACTCTTAGATGGACAATCAGTTTCCCAGAGGTCTGAATCCTGGTTCTATCTTTATTTTTCCCAGTCTTAGCTCTTTTCTCACTGTGCTCATACTACATCATTTTCTTGATCACAGTATGTTACCTTCACTTCCTTTGCATTTTTTGCTTGTATGCTAAAAACCCATTTGAGGAGGTGCCTGGTTTTAAAGGGTTGATCTGAATAATACAGTACCGGACCTATAGTGCTGGCTGTAGCATGTCTGTTGCAAGAACCGGGGAAACTGTTGACCATGCATCCTCACTACAGACTTTGAAACTGTAATGCTGAGTCAGTCTGTCTTTGCTTCTCATAGCTGTGCTTGCTGTGTTTTTAGTCTATTTCCAGTATATCTGTTATCTTCATTGAAACAAGATTACTCTGCGTGCCTGTGCTGGGAGTTGGTCAAGCAGATGCAAAGAGGATAGGGTTCATAGCATGTTCCAGAGGTCACTGGATACACAGTTCTACAGCTCATCAAGGTCACAGCTTTGTTTGTTAATCTGCAGCTTTGCTGTGCACTTGCTATGGACTCGGCCTCTATAGTGAGATTGTCTTTTTAACAGAACCACAGCAGGACATAACTGTAGCTTGCCCACCTCCCACTCCTCTCCTGGTCCCTTTGCCCATGGCAAGGCAAGAGAAAGGAATTGAGAGCAGTAGGTCAGTAAAAGCCTTGGCTGCATCCTCTTATTCAGAGGCAGTGCTCTTAGAGACAAACCTTCAGGTTGCAAACCCCTAGTAATAAGAGATCCAGCTATGAAGCCAGTGAGACCACTATATAGTAGACAAACCCGTATTTTCTGGACCACAAAAAACATAATGCAAAGAATGACCTAAAGGTATCTGATAATGTTCTACTACTATCAAAGCTAAGCAAGTCTAGCTAGTAAGATGTCTCAATGCGAGGCTGCTGGGAAACCATATGTAAGTGCCCCTGTGCTCTCCAGAGGGTTTATAAAAACAAAAGTGGAAGTTACGGTGGGTGGCAGAACCATTATTTTAAATCCAGCTCTCCTCGCTCAAATATAAAATGAGAGGTGAGGGGCTTCAATTTGTTAGAGCAAAAGGGGCAAAAGAGTGAGAGTTCTAAATACTTCTTATGTCCCCCAAGGTTCCTCTGTGGTCTAGGTGCTTTTTTTGGAGTCAGAAACCACTAGAGGAAGTGAGATGGATAGGGGCTAAATACAATTAGTTTTAGCCGACTGCCTGAGAAATGTGAGGAAGTTTGCTCATTTCTTAAATGTGTGTTGAAGTGCTGTATTTCATCACTACTTCCTGGTTCTCTGTTTACAGATGTAGTTGGTAGGAGGTTAACCAAGCCCTTATTACATATAATTTAAATTAACCATGCACATTTTCCATAGGTGGTCTTTATTCAAGTGGATATTTAATGGTGCTGCCATTGTGCATTACTCCCTCAGTGAAATAATTAAAAAAAAACATCTGAGGACCAGATCTTTCCCACGCCTCCCTTTTCCCTCCACATTTAAATCAAAATTCAAAGTATATATTCAAACAGCCCATCAACATCATCATACAACACATGACCGTAATTGGCTTTTCAGTAAGAAAAGAAGTCTCAAAAACACCAATAAGTGAAAAAAAAACCTAATGGAAACATTTTATGTCTGCCAAAGTAAATAAACAGCACTTGATATTTTGAAATCTGAGAACCGTGGATAAAAATCAGAGAAAATGAACCATTCAAAGAAAATCCAGCCATGAAATGCTACGGCTTGGATCCTACCTTCAGTGTAGGAATATGGGAATCCTTGCCACTTGTAAAGACTCCAGCCTATGTCACACATAATATGCATAGGGCAAGCAAATTACAAGTTTTAGGGATACAGATGACCAAAAAGTAGGGCTGCCAACTGGTCTACAGAAAAATATTGTGTCCCTTCAATGGAGGCCTAATGTTATGGAAATAGGCAGCTGAAGCTTTTCAAGGCATTGAGGTAAACAACATCACCTGGTACATAACATCTCATTATGCCTCTATTACATGGTCAGGACGTGTTTTCTCCAGGCTGATGGCAACACTAGACCAAAGCCACATGGTTGAAAATTCTGCTGTGTGGTCAGCTGGTCATCAGTATTGGCTTTGGGAGAAAAGGCCTTAGTGGGAGGGGCTACACCAAAGTAAACAGCAGGCGTGGGAAGGATCCTCATAGACCCTTACATTTGTGTGCCTCTTTTGCTTGAAAAATAGGAGAGTTTCGCATGTGCTTGAGCAGGCCCAGATTTAAATAAACAGAGCACCACCATTATGTCTTGTTTGAGCTCGAAGTGCTGTAAATAAATGTGCTTGGCAGCAAAGCACAGTCAATATCAGTTACAGATGTGTTGTGTGACCTGGTCTGTGACTCTATTTATATAGCTTAGTGAGGCTATTTCCTTGCTGTGACAGGCAGCAGAGTGACAGGCCATGGATCTTTGACAGCTGAGATCAGTAGTGTTTGTTTGCCAAGAGTCTCATTATTATTTAGGCTTCAGAGTGCTACTGAGGCCTGGCCTATGTATACAGATTAGGCTGTGATACTTCCAGCTGTAGATGGGAAAAGCTACATGTAAAAATTTCCTGCAAATTTAAAATTAGCACATTAAGGGAAAAGGTTCTAGCCTAGTAATTCCAATTCTAAAGTAGTTTTCCATTTATGAGGAATTATTAACATAATGGAACTGCAAACAATATAATCCCTATGGTCTATTGTACCACCTCAGCACTCTGCCACCTCATTCTACTGCATGTATAAACCAGGTCTCGGATGTTGTAGGGAAGTCTGTGCCCAAATGCTTGTGTTTTATAACTATATCCAATATAGAAAGCCAGCCACAACAGTGGTTACGAGATAGGATAAGAAACACTTAAAGGACTTTTAAGCTTCACCAGTGAAAATTTCCTTTGTTCCTTTGGAGGGGGGGGAGAGATCAGATGTATATAATTAATTTATTAAATAGGTTCAGTGTTTTGAATTAAGGATGGGAAGAGAGGTTTAGAACCAAGTTTTTTGTTGTTGTTGTTATTGTTTTTGCTCCAGAGAGCATAGAAAACCAGACTCCCACAAAGAGGAAGGGTTTCTCCCCCCTACCCCCTCAATCTTGCTTCTTCTCAGTAATTTCAGGCCTGGAAACTGATGCTGAGCTATGTGCCAATGCCAGGTATAACTCTTTCATGAATGGATCTTTTTTTCCCAGTAGTACTTTATTTAGTTTTTTATGTATATACAATAACTACATTAACAACAACTTCATAGAACAGCAACAAATTATCAACAAGTAAAAGAAACAAAAAATGAAGTTAAAAACTAACTTCTGAACATTTGCACTTTACTGTTAAAGAATATACATTCTATTTTTACAAAGATAATAAGCAATGCATACAAGGCTAAAGGTAAGCTATAGAATAATAGAGGTCTTGTTTCGTCTTAGCCAATGTCCATTTTTCTCTTTAGTCAAATAATCCAAAATTGGGAGCCATTGTTCTAGAAAATATGACTTATATTTTGGATTTTCCCTTTGCTCCAGTTGGTCAGAGATTTTCTGCATGATGAAATGGTCCCAGATGTGAGATTTCCAGCTACTTACAGATGGGGCAGATTTTTTACTCCAGTATGAAACTATGGTTAACTTAGCTAATGCCAGAAGTGAGTAGATAAGATTTAGGCGAGTTGTTGGGATCTCTGGATTTCCCCCCAAATTTAAAAGGATTATCTCTGGAGATTTTGGAATCGTGTATCCTGTTAGCACATTAATTTCTTTTATTATTTTGTCTCAAAATGAGCTGATGTGTCTGCAGCTCCAACAGCAACTCACCGCATTGCTTCCAGCAGTTAGCTGGATGGTAATGATTGATGTGATGCAATTTAGCTGGTGTCATATACCATCGAGAAATTAGTTTTAGGGTTTGCAATGAATGGATCTTTGAATGAGAGGGGTCTGTCTCTTTCTGTGTGAAGGCTCTAACGCGCTTCGGGCTGTAGTTGTGGTACTTACATGCCATTCCTTGGTAACATATTGATAAACTGTCCTTTCCTCCAAGCCCTTCCTAAATAGGTTCATAAACTATGCCATCAGCTACAAATACAGACCAAGGGAAAAACATACAAGCTATGTACATCAAATACTAGTCGTTCTGTTCCTGTGTAATCTTCACAACCAATTTTCACATGCATGCATCTGAAACTGCCAAATGCCTTCAGTCATGTGAGTTGTCATGATTTTTGCTCAGCTGCTGTGTGAATAAGTCAAGTGATCTGTCCCCGAGGAAATCCCAAACAGCTGAGAATGGATACAGTGGATCATTCCTCTACACAGCAATTAGTTCCTGGGTAATCTTTACCAAACTTCTGATACTTTCACCTAAAACTGCAAAATAGTTTAACAATCCTGTAAGTCCTCATAAAAAAAATTGGCCTCTGTGGGCTAAATTGCTGCATCTTCCCATTTGACAGAAAAGGAACTCTGGTTGAAAGATCTTCCAAAGGATTGAAATGCATGGTCTTTACACAATGTACTGTTGTTGTGAGACAGTATAAATCAAAATGCCCACATTCTATACTCCTTGCAAAGGCAATTGCAGCAGCAGCAGAAACACTGGCACAGCAAAGCCAAAAAGCTGTTAAAATCTGTAGTTCCTGCTGTCCCACTAACGTTCACTAGCAATGGACAGTTGTTCTTCTGTAAAGAATTTACATGTTAACTCTCTAGTTTTACAGTTAGGTTTGATGTATTAGAAATAGCTAAGTCAGTGGGGTTACAGTGGAGATAAATTGTTGTTGTTGTTTTCATTTTAGCCATTTCCTCCTTCCCCGCACACTTATAGAATGAGCCAGCAGGGACACAAATGGATTTGTGTAGGTTTTCTCCATGTGTAGGAGGACAATTTGCACAAATCATGCAGAGAATAAAATGCAGGGAGCAAATCCATCATGTACTTCTGCTGTCATGCTTTTGGCAAAGTTTTGCAGACTCAGGTAAAATCATTCTTGCAGTGGCATGCCTGGTGTTAAACCTTATGCATGTCAGTATGTGTACATGATGGGTATACTTATAAGCTGAAGCCAATGTAAATTAACAAAGAAATGGCTTCTACTACAAAAATAATGTGTCATATGAACGTGAACTTTCTGTGCTAAATGGAAAAGTATGCATTTTTGCACATGTATAATTGTCATCATCGTCTCTAGCACCTCTTGGAAGATTTACTCCAGTGTTCAAGCTCCCATCACCACCCCTCTTCAATTCATCAGGCCACGAGGTGCACTTAATTCAGTAAGGCATTTCACCATATGCCTCGTGTGAGACCTTGATCTGTGCCAGGGAATGGTACAGTTCCCTTCCCTCATCCTATGAAGTCCAGGTTGAGTGATGCTCCAGCTAAACATAGCCTGAGTTGTTTTAGTTCCCTGCATTCTAAAATCAAATATATTTGGTTCCTGCCTAGTGCCTACCTCTTTCTTCCTGTTGTGCTTGGATCAGATATCGACTGCAATATGTTGACCAGAAGATGGAGCTAATTCACTTAGGAATCTAGCATCGCTTTCTTAAAGTCTCACAGTGACCTTGAAGAGCTTCACAGTGATTAAATGCCAAAAGCCTGACCTCTTACGATAAGGGGAGGGGAAAATCACTAGCTGCCTATAACAGCGTGGGGATTATTATGGCATACAGTTGAATACTATGGACTCTACCCTTCAGAGAGCAAAACCATGCAAATACAAGACAGCTAATTACATACTGTGACATGTATCAAAAGTTTCAAATACATTAAGAGATAAAACCCATCTCCAAAGGCCCTGTCTCACAAAGCACCTCAATGGGTTTGATGAGCCTTCGTTCCAGACTGTGGCCCTTATGCCAGTTTTAATTTGACTAGGAAGCTGCACCCAAAATCTCTGACGTGCTTTGCATTTCAATCAAATCAAATGCATTGTGTGTATTCATTTTTCTCCCCCACCCCATGCATTTTTAATCCTGTGAGTAGCTTCACAGACTCATTCTGCTGTGTAAATACACATTCTCCTTTTTCATCTGGTTGGCTTGGTTGGGTCAGGTGGCAAGCCACTCCAAAAAGAAAGAGAGTGCTGGGAACACACTTAAGGTGCTTTGGGGTGAAAGGCAGGCTAGAAATAAGATACATAAATATATAAATATTTCTTAAAATCTTGAGTTGTCTTTCAGTTATGCATTCTTCTCCCTTAGGCTGGTTCAGGTTCAGGGAAAAAATTAAAAACAGTCGTGTAATATCTTTTTTTGTCAAAATACAGCTCAAAAATGATGAGTGCAAGCCTTTGAATTTCCCTGTATACTTCCTCAGGCTGGATGTTAAGTGCCAAAAAGTGGAGGAGGAGAGATGTTTCATGACATGAATGCCAGTAGTTCATCAGAACCCTTTATAGCATTGTCAGAGACATGTAGGTCCCTTGTAAGGTCAAGATCAAAAGAAAAACATGGTGATCCTTATAGACACAAAACTGGAGAATAAGTTTAGATGATGCACTAAGTACCAGGTAGTCAATAGATATCAGTCAAGTAGCATTGCCTCATAGTTGGAGGATATGTAAACATGTCTTTCAATAAGCAAAGTACCATCAGAAGTCCTCCATTAGAGTCACTTGCTTGGATGGTTAAATACACAGAAACTCTGCATCTTTCCCATTGTAAAGAAATCCCAAGTCTTCTCATATTTCTCTGTAACTACCATATCCCACCAATGTATATGTTAAAATATCTTTGCTTCCTGATGTCCTTCCTTATAACACCCCTCCAATCTTCTGACTGAGATATTAAGCCTCGGGGATCTCCATCCCATCTTGTTTCTGAAGAAGGGAGCTTTGACTCTTTAAAGTTTATACTTAGAAAGTCTTGGGGGTCTTTGAGTCGCTACTGGACTTGAATCCTGTCCTTTACTAGGTATATGCTGCAATTATATTTATGCTTTAAATTCAGGAATTATTTATTTAAAACATTTAAGAACAATGGAAGAGGAGTTGACTATTAGTAACAATGGTGATTGCTGAGCCTATAGATGGCTGAGCAACTCTAGACTGGCACTCAGTTTAATAAAAAGAGGAGTCGGGTATGAGAACGTGTAAAATACTGTGGTTTTGCAATTGTACCCAGACAGCCATCACTATGTGACATGGTTGCAAGAAATGAAGAATCCAGGGATGAGGACATGAACTAGTGTTCAGCAAGGTTAGAAATGGTTCCTTCCCCCAAAAAACAAGCTAGTAGAAGTGATCTGTCCATGATCTGTAAAAAAGTTTACAGATTTTTTTAAAAATGAGGCAGGCCTTAATAATTAAGTCCCAAAGGCAGAGTTATGCTCAAAAAAGGACAATATGAGACACTTGTCCATACTAATCATAAGATAGGAAAGCCTGAGACTTTTGGTGCCTTGGGCAAAAAAATCCAGATGATGCCAACCAAGACATAAAAATGAAAGCATAAACTAGATAACTGACAATTCGCTACTCTGTAATGGTCCCCCAAAATCTGCCTGGCTGAATGGTAGAAGTGGCCCACGGACTGACCCTGCAAGGCCTATGTGGTGGTACAGCATTCTGACTGGCCAAGCTGGATGTAAACATAGCTAGGTTGGAAATGGCACCATGCTGCCATGGAGAGAGAGACCCAGGCTCGCACCCAGGCAGCTCAAAAGGGAAAGTGGAGTTGACAGAGGGGAAGCCAGGAGGAGGGAAGGAAGAGGAAGGCCAGTGGGAGGACATGCAGGCCACACCGGAGCCAGAATATAGGATGGAAAGGGAGACACGCAGGAGGGTTCACCCACTTATCTGGGAGCATGGGGACCCAAGGAGGGAAGGCACACCTGTGTAGTGGAGCCCTGGTGGTGGAGAAACAGCACTCATGTCAGTGCAGGGCCAAGAAAAGGTCGACCGGGGGAAGCCCAAAGCCCAACAAGTGGCCGAGTGACACTAGATTGGCCCCATCAGAAAGATTTGTACTACTTCAATAAAGTACTAATTTTGCACCAGGAAGTGGAGTACTAAAAGGATGAGACCATGGTGTGAATTGCACTGCTTCTTCATGCCTTTATCCATGAGAGATTAAGTGGGGGGGGGGACTCTAGTTTGGCCTTACACTATGTGTAGAGTGTGTCTGTAGGCTGTGAATTGTAATGTGAAAGGTTATCTTGCAGGTATTAGCTATTGTTAGATTTTGTTTTGTAGCAGATTTACTTAGTCTGGCATTCTTAGTTTGGCATTTTTCTCAATGTGTAGTAATTAATCTTCAGACAATCAAATTGTAAAAGATAGAACTTACAGTTTATTGAGGTAGATTCCATTCATGCCAATATCTTGAAGCAGAAAGAAAGAGTCCTCGTTGAAGAGTCACTTTCCCTATAAATACCATAGCCAGATAGTCTAGCAGCGAGGCTGCAAATGGGTCTGTGGAGAAGACCTTCATGGCAGGAGCTCCGAGAAATACATCCTTCCGTTTGTAAGGCCATGAGGCAAGAAGAAGAAATCTCTTTACACATAAACAAAAGAAGAAATCTCCCAAGAGATACAGAAACAGAAGAGGAGTCAGGAGGCGTTCCCACCTTAGACAAAGAGAAGCAGGCAGCTTACTATCAAGAGAGTTACATATACACACAGAGATACATGCAGCATCCCACAATGTCCAATCACCTATTCCATCAGCTGGGACTGAACTGAAAGGAAATACAGCAAAATAAACACTCTGTGATGGAAATAGCACCCCGTCCCTCAAATTATGTTGGGAGGAAGATGACTTGGGATAGTCCTTTTCCAAACTGTTGCTTCAGATTGTCTTAAAACTGTGGTGGTGGTGATGATGATGATGAAGATGACGACGACAACAACCACCGATTTATGTACAACCTTTCAGGACAACTTAATGCCCACTCAGAGCGGTTTACAAACTATGTGTGCATATTTTAATGGCAATTCCAAAGACAGGAAGAGATCCAGCACTACAATCCTGTGGGTAAGTCCAAATAAAGTGGGATTTACTCCTGAGTAGATCCACTTAGGATTGTTCCTTATGTCTCCTCTTTGCCCATTCTCACTCACAGGTATTCAGGACTGAGACCTTTTCTCTTTGGGAAAATGTTGGCAGGTGAAAATGTGGCCAGGTTGCAAAATATCCTGTTTAGCTCCATAGTCTTCCAGTCATCACCACAGGAAAGAAGTTTTTATAACAATACCATATTTTTATCCTGGCGATGATTTTTTTGAATAAGTTAAATGATATAGGCTGGCTGCCAGAGGAGTAATTAGGGAAGACATCTGCTTCCTGCTGAAGTACTACTTCCTACTCGGTATAGAGGAAAAGAGAACCTGGAATCCCCAACTAGGTGACAGGACCAGTAAGGTAGAGCCAGTTTGGTGTAAGAGCCAGTTTGGTGTAGTGGTTAAGAGTGGTGGGACTCTAATCTGGAGAACCAGGTTTGATTCCCCAGTCTTCCACTTGAAGCCAGGTGGGTGACCTTGGGTCAGTCACAGCTCTCTTGGAGCTCTCTCAGCCCCACTCACCTCACAGGATGATTGTTGTTGTGGGGATAATAATAACATACTGTTAACTGCTCTGAGTGGGTGTTAAATCATCCTGAAGGGCAATATATAAATCAAGTGTTGTTGTTTTATTAAAGTACTTGAGCCAAAGAGATTGCCTAACCCTAGTCCGTACTATCATTTTTCTCCTCTCAAAAGAAGTGAACCCTTCACGTTAGGTAGTAATTCTGTTTGGAACTAGATTGGCTTCCTGAGAGTGATAAACTCAGTTTCTTCATTATGATGCAAAATACATCTTTTGAAGTGGCAAAATGTGTAAAGAGATTCTAATAATTTCCAACTTGATAAAATGGAATAATAACTGTTTCATATAGAGAGCCGTCCTGGTCTTGCTTTATTCTGTGCAACTTTGTAATTAAAGACAAGTCTTTAAGTGAGCAAAGGATTGGGTGGAGCTTTTAACTACTGGTCTGTTTGCAGCTCTTCAGATTGCATTTTAATTGAATGCCAATGTTTGTGCTGGGTTTTAATATCTACCTGCCCAAAGATTGAAAAAGCATTAAGGTGAGTTAGCTGCCTTAGATAATTATCAGAGAGGGTGGTTCTGTGGCAGCAGCACCTCCATTCTGTGCCAGGGGCTCCGTATTGGGTCTTTGGAGGCTTTGATCCCTTCTAATCCTTGGACTCCATCTCGTGATATAGGTTGGAAGCTTGGCTGAGGTTCAGCCCACACTCCCCTTTGATGACTTGGCTCCTTCTCGGAAATCTGGCTCCAGCTGCTGATGAGTTGGTACTTACACATGCCAGTTTAATAGTCCAGATGACTTTGGAGGTATCCATGGTCTCTCCTGCTACATTTTACATGCTGAGCAGGTCCATCAGCCTTCCTTTCTTTTTTGGAGCAATTATGATCAAATAATGAAAATTATTAAACAAAGCACAAATTAAAAGAGGTAAAATCCAATGATTCCTAAAAACAGCAAAAAGAGGACATTCCAATATTTTATGAGACAAAGTATCAGTTTTACTCTGACCACAAGAACAGAGGTGATCTGAATATGGAATATGATGAAATTTGCCATTCAGTACTTCAGAGGGGATAGCAAGCATTCAATTGAGCCAGGGCAAATGGCCTAACATAATGAAAACCTGTTAAATATCTCATTTAGCAAGGACCGAGGAGATTAAATACCAAACCATTGGTCTGAGCAAACTCTACAAGCCTGCATTACTGTATTATTGTAATCAGGCTCAATAATACAATACGTGACAATAGATAGGGTCTCCGCCTTACCAGCACAAAAATATCTTCAGTTGTAAGCCCCAACTGTTATAACCTAGCATGAAGTCTTTATCCAAGCAGACATCTTGTTTAAGAAAAAACAGCAAACTTTCCATTTCTGTGGTGAAGACGGTCTTTTTTCTTAAATTAAAGGCACTGAACCATACTCTAGCTTCCAATGACTTTTAGCCAACTCAGCCCTAAGAGTGCCTATTTATTATTATGTATAAACTGGTAAAGAGGATGATCAAAGATTCTGTAATCACCGAGATCCGAATAGCAACACCATAGAGTAGCTGTAGAATTATTTTTCAATTAAACACCTAGTTGCACTCAGGATATATCTCCCCCTCTCATAAAAAAAGAAGCGAGAGATCGCTCCAACCATAGACGGTTAATCTTATTTAACGCAAACTTAGGCAGTGGGAGCCAAGACAAGTTTGGGGAGAAAACAATTCCCAAATAACAAAACCTCCTAACTTGCTCAAAATAAAAATTTGCTACAGCGAATTTAGTTCTCATATTTGGAGGAAACCAAGATTTTAGATTTGTTTTATTTTACTTGCTGCAATAATTTGAGAAATATCTCAATAGTCTCTTCAGGCCTATAAGAACCAAATCATCAACACAGAGCAACAATAGTTTTTCCTTTGATGCTATTCTAGGGATGTGAAACTCTGGAGATGAAAGGCACAAAATCAGATCATTTAGATATAGATTGTCTACCCTCTCCTTTCTGTAAGTTGCTATCTCCACCATGGATCCACCAGCTTTCTTCTTTGCCATACCACAAGACAGGAGGGAGGAGGGGACAAAATATAGCCAACCAAGTATCATTGAAAGGAGGGATGTGTGTAATTGTTACCTATTGTTGCTTTAGCTTTGTGCACACCTTCAGTCACTTTTATTATTTTTTTTAACATTTTGCTCATACAAGAGGTCCACACTGCTATGTGATCACTGGAAAAGCATTTTCTTTACCACTTTAATGATCCATTTAACAGCCACTGTGTTCATTTCTCTCTGTACTGCACAGCACTCTGCTTTCTCTCTGCAGCACTACTCCCTCTTTCCTCACATCACAGGTCTTGCTTGCTCTGTACTCCATATTTGTTACTGTTTGTGCTCCTTATTTATTTATTTTTTTATATAAAAAATTTTATTGGTGAGTTTAACCTTTAAAATTTAGTACATACATTCCCTTCATATCTAATTAGTCCTATTCCCCACCCTTTTCCTCCCCCCTCCCTATTGACTTCCAACAGCTTTCCAACCCTTACCCCCTTTTTTTCCTTAATACTATTTCATTTATATTTTTCTTCAACACACAGATCCTAATATCTCTTACTCTAAGCATATTCTAATTCTTTTATACAAATACTCTTTCAACTATACTGTCAATATAATATTTACTGTATATTGTACCCTACCACATAACATAGCATGCATTAAAGTATGACATAACCTAACGTAATATAACATGTATTTATCTATAGCACTTAAATTATAATGTCTCTTGCTCTAGCCATATTCTAATTCTTTTATGCATATTCTCTATCCAATATACTATCAATATAGTATACTATCAATATAGTATTTGTTATATATTATTCCATACAATATAACCTAGCATGTGTTAAAATATAGCATCCCAATATAGTGTACAGTGCCTATACTAGTACCATAAATCATAATATATATATAATATATAGTATAAATTTTCTAATATATCCATTTTACTTCAAATTTTCTTAATCATAATATTAGCTTAGATTATCATAGTTAAATTTCCCCCTTAATGGTAAAGTCACTTCTCTCCTCCATTTACACCATCACCCTTTAAAAATTCTCAAACTGCCACAATTCTCCTTTCACATCCCATTTTTTCTCTAAATATTGTTTTAATTTCCCCCTATCAGCGATATATTGTCCTAGGTCAAGATCTTTAAGCTTCCTTGTCATTTTGTCCATTTCTGCCATGTACAGCAATTTGTAAATCCAGTCTTCTATAGTTGGTATTTCTTGTACTTTCCACTTCTGCGCATACAAAAGTCTTGCCGCTGTAGTCATGTAAAATAACAATGTTCTGTACTGCACTGGAACACCTTCCATCCCCAAGTTCAGTAGCAACAATTCTGGGTTCTTATTTATTTGAGTTTGTAAAATCTCATTAATTCCTTCAATTATATCTCCCCAATATTGCTTAGCTACTTCACAAGTCCACCACATATGATACAGCGATCCTTCATGATTTTTACATTTCCAGCATTTGTCTGACATGTTCTTATTTGTTATTCCCTTCAATTTCTCTCATCCAGTACCACACACATGCACCCTATCTGAGTTTGATAACAGTACACAATGCTTTTACTCTCCTGGCATACTACCAATCGCTAATAAGCTCTTTAGCATGGCACAGGTGCATTAGACCACAAAACTCGGTACCAGTTAAGATGTAATAATGCAGGCATTTGTCCATCCTACTTCTAATGGATTTGGAAAAGGCTTAAATATTCCCATAAAGGTGTAAAAAAGGGCAGTAAGCACTCTTAGAAATTCCCCAGAGAACAACAATTAGTCTGCGGGTATTACATTCTGCACCCATAGTTTAGCTGAATCTGGACAGCAGTATGTGTATGATTGATGAACAGAATTCATCTCTACAACAGGTTGTGACAGGATGTTATTCAGCTCTATGTGCCAAGAGTGTGCAGAGGAAGAGCCTTGGGCTATTGGGGGTGCAAGTTTGCAGAGGAGATGTGACAGGAAATAAGTCTCTTTGGATATTCTGCATCACATCAAAGATCTGTTACTCAGTAACCATTCCCCAGTGCTCTGGAGGAGTTAAGTGGAATCATTAAGCTATTCATTACTGAAAGAAAGTACAGCTTGTGTTGCTAATGATGGACAAATTGGGGGGGGGGAGGGCTGAGAAAGGGAGAACGGAGAGAAAATGTGTGGGGATGGATGGGAAATACTAGAGGTCATTAGGATAGCCAGAGACCTTGTTCTTATATAAACATGGTTACATTGTCATAAAGACTCGGTTTTTATTTTTTGTGTTGAATATTTTGTTTGAGTATGCCCTTGTGTGGTGAGTAATGGTATAATGGCCCAGCTCGCATAAAGTGAGGATGATTTTAAAACAAAAAATTCATTATAGACAACATGTGTGGTAAAATTGTCTCCTCTATGAGAACTGGGATAGTTGAACAATCTGAGGTTATCTTCAGCTACAAAAATGAGAGTGCCAGAATGGATGAGGCTGGTCTCACTGTAATATTGATGCATCTAATCAGAGTTTATTTAACTTTCAGTGGCCGGGGGGCTGTTGTAATGTGTACAAGCAGTCTCTGGGGCAGCTTTCTGCTTTGCATGTTCTTCCGTCTTAGCCTTTCAAGGCTACTGTAGCAAATTGGTGGCTGCTGAGGCTTGACTGAGAGGCTGGCTAAAATGCAGGCTGATTAGGGTTGTCAGTCCCCTGCTGGGGGTGGGGGATCCCCACTCCCACCCTCCACCCCACCCCCGCTTACCTGGCCAGTGGGGGAGGCACGGACCTCCTGGGTGGTACGGCGTGCTCTTGCAGGCCTGATTTGGGCCTAGATCGGGCTGCTGCAGAGTGCGGGAGCACTTCCACGCTCCACAGTGACCTGGTCTGGGTTGATACAGGCCTGATCCTGGCTGGTTTGGTTCCAATTTGGGCTGAATCGGGCCCAAATTGCTCCTGGGGGCAGCTGTGGCTCATGTGATGACATCACTTCCCAGAAGTGACATCATTACATGGGCCTGGGAGTATGCGTGCTCTGAACATGACTGAGCAGATAGGTGCCAGGGCCCCCACCTCCTGCCAGGATGATAGGGGGACCTGGCAACCCTAAGGCTGAGCTAGAGTGAGAACTAAATAAAAACTATTTTATTTTATATAAAACTGGTGTGTCTGGTGTTCAAGATAAAACATATAGCAATGAGGTAAACTGAATCCCCATCATGGCAAACAACCAGCCTCAAAAGGGAGAGTTTATTTTTGGTTGACATTGAAAGTAATTCCTCAGGATAGGAGAAAATCGTTGCCAGTGTGAGGACTGTGTCACAATTTGATCTGCAGCAACAAACTTGGGAAGAATATTGTGAAATTATCACATATTTTTTCACCACAAATGATGTAACAAATGAATATAAAAAGAAAGCAATTTGGCTCAGCAGTGTGGGGCTTTCCACTTATAGTTTAATGAGCAATCTGTCACTATCTGAAAAACCCAGAGGTAAAACTTTTGGAGAGTTAGTAAATTTGTTGAAGAACCCACTTCTGATCCTCGTGAGATAGTGGAGCATTTTACGATCCAGAACGTCTAGGGAGTCCATAGGTGAGTTTGTGGCTGAACTGAGGAAGATCTCCCAAAACTGCAATCATGGTGCCACACTGACACAGATGTTAAAGTGTGACCCACCTTTCCTGAAACTACACTGGGACAAGGTAGTTCTCAGACCAGTGTAGCTTTCCTTCTCAAAGTGGTTTCACTGTTTCACCTTTCTCAAGATATAATACTGCCAGTTTCCTTTCCCAGTGCTATGCCTCTTCAAGAACATGTGCTGCACATGCTGGATGTTAGATCACTTTTATTTTATTTGGACAGGGTTAAAGAGTTTTGCAAGGATAAAAACCTCTTTGTATGTTTTGCAGGCCCCAACGAGGGGTGTGCAGTTTCTTAGATGATTTCCAGATGGGTTGTCTCTGCAGTTAGACTTGCCTATGAGAAGTCGAAAGTTCCATGTCCTTTTCTGATTAAAGTTCACTCCACCAGATCTCAGGCTTCCTCTGCAGTGCTACGAGGAAGGGTCTGAATTTTGGACATCTGTAAGGCACGACATGGGCTTCACCTACCACCTTCATGAAGCATTACTCCATTGATGTAGATTCCAGGAATGAAGCATCTGTGGGAAAAGCAGTACTTCAGTCATTGTTCTGCTAACATATGGTACAGGCATGTGAATTGCACCAAGAAAGCCGTAAAATGCCTACTGCTGCTCCCCTCTATCCTTGGGATATTAACCATAGAGGTGATTATATATAGACAGTGCTGGTCTCATTCATGTTAAGTTGTTCCTTATATTGGTAGATGCACATTCTAAATGGATGGAGATTTATCCTATGTCTGCATCAATTAGTGAAGCAACCATTAAGCATTTAAGGATGTGTTTCAGTACACATGGACTGCCTGAAATGTTTGTGACGGATAATGCAAATTCCTTTACTTTTTTTTTCAACTTTATTAAGTTGTTGTTTTTTTTAAAATGGCAATACCAAACCAAAACCAGTGTATATACAAACTTCTCCTTTGTACACATTAACTTAAAAGATAACCATACAAAACCCAAAATATAACAATTCCTAGAGTTCTATACATCTAGAAATTCAATAGCTCTTGACAATGAATGTTAGAAGAAACAATTTCTTTTTCCTGCAAAAATTGCGCAATAGGAAACCAAATTGCTTGAAAATTTTTTCAATAAGCTTCCAAATTCTGAATGCCTATAGAGCAATCCACTTTACCTAATATAAAATGGTTCCAGATGGAATCATACCAATTTTGTAGTGAGGGCCCTTTCTTACTTCCCCATTTCTTGGCAATCTCTATCCTAGCAATTGCTAACAAAGTTGTTATTGTAACCAGTTTGTTTTTATCTACTTGTCTTAACAAATCTATTTCTAGAAAAATATTTTCTGGATTTCTTGGAATCTGTTGACCCACTATACTTTCTATTTGCAATAATACTTTATTCCAGAACCTTTTAATGGCGGAGCAAAGCCAAAAACAGTGTAAAAAGTCTCCTGTTTGTCCGCAACCTTTCCAACATTTTAAGTTCATTTTTTTTTTAAATTTAGCAATTCTCATTAGAGTTAAGTAGCTTCTATGTAATATCTTAAATGAGTTAAGGCGAATTGTTAAAATTTTAGAATTAAAACTTGGGGCCTTCCATGCTTTGTCAAAATCCTCTTTGGAAATTCTACCTTCACAATCTGCAGTCCAAGCTCTTTCAGCTGTTATAATAGGTTTATTACATGTTGATATTAATACTTTATAGATCTTAGAAAGGAGACATTTATGACCTCTCTCGCTTTACTTAAATAGTGCTTCTAGAGCAGTTAAAGGCATCGCCCAATTTTGCACTATACCTAGGGTTTCTAAAATATGTCTAATCTGATAATAATTTATATACTTTCTTGCATTGCAGCCTCTATATCTGGTTTGGAAAGAATTTGACCAAAATAAAATCCACCAATCTAACAAAGCCTTTAAGGTATCATCGTCTAAAAGGAGAATTTCCTTGAGCACGAGGGAACCAAGTTTGATTAATATAAGAGGCATATCTATAGGTTAAGGGAACACTTCTATATTTATCCCAGATTTTCAAGCAAGTTCCTTTACTAGTCAACAATTCAAAAGATTTATGGAACAAAATGACATTCAGCATGTTATCTGCACACATATAACCCAGCATCGAATGGCCTAGTGGAACATGCAGTGCAGTCCTTTAAGGAAGGCATTTCCAGAATCCAGGTGAAAGTTTCAAAATGAAGCTTGCTCGTTATTTGTTCTATTATAGGATTACGCTACATTCTACTACAATTCTATCTCTACCTGAAATGCTGAGGAGAAAGAAATTGAGGTCCAGGTTTGATTTTTTTACACCCGTATCTAACAGGATGTATGCATCACAAACAATAACAGAAACAACAACATGACAGGCGAGCAAGGGGACTTTTCTTCTGATAGAAGATGCAGTTTGTGTTAAAAACTTTGGCTCGGTTCCACTGTGGATACCTGTTACAGTACGAACAATGACTGGCCCGGTGTCCTATGCTGTCACCTTACAGGATGAATGAATTGTTCAAAGACACATGGATCAATTGAGGAGGCGAGACATCTTGCCCTCAACTGTCCCTATAAGGCATCCAGGCAGCAAGCCATGAGCCCAAACTATCCGGTGTTTCTTTTGGACTTAGGAGGTCCAAACTATATGTCTCTCTAGGAGCCCAGTAACTAACGCTGAGAATTTGAACAACACGGTGTCTCCTGTTGTGCTCAGTTCAAAGTATTGATTATCACATACAAAGCTCTTCACTGCCTTGGTCTGGCATACCTAAGGGACAGCCTCCCTCCTTATGTTCCTCTACGACAGCTTCGCTCATCTGAACAGGGTCTCCTGCAGGTGCCACCCTACACATGGGTGAAAGCAACAGCAGCTCATACATGGGCTTTCCCTGTGGTGACCCCTACCCTGTGGAACGACCTGCCTGAGGAGGTCAGGAGAGCAGCAGCACAGCATACCTCTAGAGGGCACGGGGAAAGGGAAGACCTTGCGTGCATGCTCCTGGGCCCACGCGATGACATCACTACTGACATCATCATGCAGGACATGGCTGACCCCATCTGCTGCGGCTGCCTGTGCCCTTTGGGAGACCACTTTTGCTGCTTGTGGCTGCCAGGGCTGCCAGCTTGTTAGGTACTCACTGGGTGCCGAGAGCCAGCTGCCCCACCAGCAGCAAGCGGCAAAAGTAGCCTCCCCAAGGGCATGGCAGCATGGGCAGCTGTGGCAGAACGGAGACTGTGCCACACCCTTGGGGAGGCTGCCTGCGCTGCCCATGCCCTGATGGGGGGGCTGGCTTGCTGGGTGCCCAGCTAGCCTTCTTGCAGTGGGCTGAGCTTGCTGCAGCAGCATGGGTGGCCACTGCAGAGGAGGGTGGCTGTGTCCTGCGTGGCCCACTGCATGAAAGTCAGCTTGGCGCCCAGCAAGCCAGCTGTCCCATTAGCGCGGGGGCGGTGTGGGTGGCCTCTTGCGCCCCCCACAAATTTTGCACCCGGGGCGACCGCCTCTCTTGCCCTCCCCATGCTACACCACTGTAGGAGAGCCCCCACTCTCCTAGCTTTCTGCAAACTATGCAAAACCAAATTATTCAAAAAGGCTTTTGTATTGTAGGGAGGGGCTCTCAGATGCTTCACTAATGAGTTAAGGGCCATAGACTTCACCACTATGTTGCCTTACGTACTACCTGTTGTCTTAAATATGTGCTCCTATGAGCTACTTGTGCTTCATGTGGTCTAATGTCAGCCCTAGAATTGCTTATGTTCTGTTTCAACATTTCTTCACCTCTATATTCTTACTTATGCTATGTCTTTGTAGAATTGTGTTTATTTGCCCTATGGTGTTGTTTATGGAAATGTCCTTGAAATTGACTGTACTAATCTCACACTGTGTAATCCACCTTGACTCTCAGTGAGAAAGGCAGACTATAAATTACATAAATAAATAAGAGCAAGGAGGACTTTGATCATTATGCAGAGGAGTTAGCCGTGTTAGTCTGTGGTAGCAAAATCAAAAAGAGTCCAGTAGCACCTTTAAGACTAACCAATTTTATTGTAGCATAAGCTTTCGAGAATCAGAACTTGATTCTCGAAAGCTTATGCTACAATAAAATTGGTTAGTCTTAAAGGTGCTACTGGACTCTTTTTGATTTTGATCATTATGTGTCTCCCACAATTGCAGACCCATTGGGAACCGCATCAACTGTTCAGAGGCCAATGCTGCATTCTACATGCTAGAGAGTTGCTCCTGCATCTTTAAGGGATTATGTTGTGTAAAGTTCTTCATGTTCTTCTTAGTACTGTTGTTAGGGTATTCTGGTTTGGGAGTTCAGTAAAAACTTATGGGAAGAACGTGCTTTGCTTGTACTTCAGGCTTGGTCCTTCAGGGCTCCTGTAGCACATTGGTGGCTGCTGAGGCTTGACTGAGATGCTGACTAAAATGCAGGCTGAGCCAGAGTGAGAGCGGAATATTGTATTATATACAATATTTTATTGTATACAAAGCTGGTGTGTCACAGTGTTCAAGATACAATGGGGGCAATGTAGATAAATCTTCAAGAAAAGAAAGCCTGCCTGAGAGTTCCTGTTAGTGTGCCAGCCAACTGCCTTGAGAAAAAAAAGTGCCCCGTTCCTTTAATAGTGGCTTAATGGACTGCTATTTCGCTGGGGGTGTTATTTCTCTGCATGCCATGAAAAGATTCAGCTGCCCGTTTCCATACATGAAGGCTGCGGGATAGGACATTTTTCTCAGGGCCTGTTAGCAACTCTTATTCTTTTGATGCTGTGTTATGAGTTGCTTTGGGGCTCTATCAGACCAAAACTGGGATATAAAGTTGTAAATATATTATCTAGTAAACTAGTCACTAGAACCCAGATTTTTTTCACTCAGTATTTGGCAGAACTTAGCTGGCAACTGAATAGGGGAGTGGACTTTACATGACTAGGAATGTGAGAAAATCACTCCCTGTTTGCATCCGTACGGGCAGTTGATTAATCTTAAGTGAATGCTTGAACAGAAATGGGTCAAAACTCAAGCATCTTCGTACTGAAGGCTTCCAACCCTCTAAGCAGCAGTATCATGAGACACACTTGGGTTTAGTCTTACTTCTTGCCAGCTCTGTATTTATGCCATATTTTAGCTCCATAATCTGTTAAACTCTTCTGAGCCAGAGTCTGGCTGTGCAATTGTGCAGAATGTGTGTGACTAAGCAGCCCCATGGGAGCATCCACCAAGTAGGATTGATGTCTCAGCTGCAAACAATTCAGTTTTGGTTTTGAGCCAGAAAGGCAGAATTTGCAAACCCTTCTTGCTTGTTATAGAACTGCAACAGCTCCCATTGGATGGCTATGTGTTCCACATTGTGGTATGTAGAAAACTCCAGCATTAGTCAGTGTTGATATTTATCTGTCACATGCCTATTGTTTGGGGTTTTTTGGTGTCTGCATAATTCTACCAGTTGGGCTTGTTGCCTGAGGGTACTTTGCCATTGGCATTATACATAACACTCTCTTTGGAGGAAAGTGTGTTTGCGGCCTCATGGGCTGCCTTATCTGTGATGTTACAACAGATAGTATTTGCCCACGTATTAGGGTAGGCTGACCACTTTTCTGAGTTTGGTAGAGTAGGGGAATTCTCATTAAGAAGGCTTCTCCAGCAGAGGGAAGTCATTCAGTTAGTTGACTTCATTTGACTCTGTACCTTGTACAATGCCTTACATTTTCTCCTGAATTAATATAGTGATTTACAAGAGATAATCTCTCTTCTGAAAAGAGATTTTGACTTTCACTGATGAGAGACTTCTTTGGGCCTCTTTCTTTGTAGCATAAACAATTTATTGGGTTCCCCATTGGAGAAAAAGGCAAGGTATAAATGAAGTAAATAGATAATATTGCCTGTGTGTGGTGACCCCATAGAATTTTCAGTGCAATAGTCAAAACAGGTGGTTTGCCATTGCTTGTCTCTGCATAAGGACCCTAGACTTCCTTGGTGGTCTCCCATCTAAGTGCTAATCAGGACCAACTCTGCTTAGCTTCTGAGATCTGATGAGATTGATTGGGCTAGTCTCCAGGCCATCTAGATTAGGACAAATAAGAACAACATGTTGTTGAGATGGACCAACTCATGGCAGCCTCAACCCCCAAGTGTTCCAGGTGAGAGATAAGCAGAGGCAGTTTGCCATTGCCTTCCTCCATGTAGCAACCCCCGTCTTCCTTGGTGGCCTCCCATCCAAACGCTAACAGTTGCCCACCCTGCTTAGTTTTCCAAGCTCTGACAGGCACATGTTAAGCTGGGTGATTATTGCCTTGAGCAACTTGAAATCAGCTGAGTTTGAATCTGCTCTGCATTTAACATGCAATGCAGGCTTTAACAGGACTTAACACAATACCCTGTGGCATTCTCCCTTCCAAAAGCTTTTTTTTTATTGTAATATCCAGCCCAAAGAAGAGTTCTGGTAAACTTGAAAGCTCACACCATTATATATCTATGGGTTGCTCCTAATAAAATGTATGGGTTATGTTTTTGGTTTGGGGATTTTACTTTTGGAGTGACATGGCTATAAACAACTTATTTCAACAGTGCCCAGGATTTAGCAAGGATTTACCATCCCTTAGGGAGTAATAACTATAATCGAGATGCAGTTTATACTTGGTTTTCTTAGCTCTGGATAAAGGGGGTTCAGGAGGGAAGTAAAACATTTCTAAGTCCTGTTTTTGGTAATTTTGCAGACATGCACATGCAGAGAAGCACAGGGATCACTCTCAGTTATAGTTGCCACCTTGTGACCTAGTAGATTATAGCAAGAACATCAACTCATAAGGTCAATAGCAAGAAATAACAATTGCAGCCATGTTAACTCATTAGAAAAAATACAAAAACAAGACTAGGGCGATACGTTTATTAAGGCCAGAAAAAAAATCACAAATAAACGAGCAAGATTTGGAACTCACCTGAACCTAAGTAGATTTTCTGGAGAGGCAGCAAATATATTTTCTAAATAAATTTTGTCTTCAGACTATATGTTAAGAGGAGAAGAATAAAAAAATAGCAAGGGAGAGAAAAAAAAGATGGCAGACATGACAGGGGAAGCTCCTCGATGCACTAATTATGTTATATCATTATGTAAATTGATTTCATTATGGAACAATAAGGAAGTTTCTGTCTAGAGGAATTCACTGTCACCAGCCTCATACTACAAAAATGTAGATTCCATTGTGCTGATAGATAACATGTGTATTAAATCAGTCTCTCGGTGGATATGTCTACAGGCTGTTTATCCTCTGGGATTTTGTTTCTTCTGAGCAAAAGCAACAAATGAAAGTGGGCCTTATTCTACACAGAACTCCAAAATACAAATAACCAAGAGCACTTTTACTTGAATAAATAATATCTGGAATAAATAATTAACAAGAATAACATTCAGCATGTACAACTCCCTCCTTTTGTTTGCAGACACTTCAAAATCTTGCTTTTTTTTTTTTACACTCAAGCCAAAAAGATTGCATATGTATGGGCTAGATTTATTTATTTTCAAATAGTTATACTTGTCAGGTCCAGTATATATCTAAACTGTACTGACTCCATTTTCTAATGCTTCTAGTGTTTAAGTGCTTTCTCCCCAGGTGCACCAGTTCCCAGGCAGCATTCCCACCAGAGGAGATTGTTATGTCTAACACCGTTCCACCAAGCATTGGCCTTGAAGGAGAGCAGCTTCCCAGGACTGAAAGATGTTGTTTTGAGAACTATGGGGGGAGGCTGTTCCAGATGGGTATTGTTACTCTGTATCCTATGCTTGCTCTTCATTGGTAACAATGATCATGTACCATCCTGAGTCTCCTATTCAGGACAGTGGACTATAATGGACCTTTTCTGCAATAAAGCTTCCTTTGCCAGACATTGGACTTATTCTTGCTTCTAAAGGGAATCTTGCAGAGAGTACCTTATTTAGCCACAGTCTGACATTTTGTTACCAATCATGTCTGCGTCGGGCCCAGCGGAATCCAAGGTTGTCCCGGACAGGGATCCTTTGTTTGATCCGTATGCGTCTCCCGACAATCAACAGGTGCAAACCCAAGACTCCCAGGAGCTGGGAGCAACCGGGAACGGAACCGGAGCCTCCACTTCTACCCTGCCTCTCATCGACTTCAGTACTCGAAACGAGACCGAAAGCAATCTCGGGGCAAGGCCGAAAGCAACCGCTCTCCCCTTGATCTCGGTGCCCACCCCGTCGGAGTGGGGAGCCAGACCCCGAGAAACCAGAGAGCGCCGGGCAGGTGGACTCCATCCACGAGTCTCGATGGACGGGCGCCGAAGCCTAGAAACCGTCCCGGAACTAGATAGCAGCCAACCATGGCGATATTGGAACAGGACGTTTGAGCAGATGGAGGGGGACACGTCTCGCCGAGGCGCCCTGAGTTGGGATTATTCCGAACTTGCCCCGTGGAAGGAGCCAACGGAAGTCCCTGAACCAAGTTGGGAGCAGATACGAGGTCGCACCTATGCGGTAGATACCAGCATCTCGGCCGTGACGGGTATGGCCAAGGGAATTCTAGCCGCGAGGTCGCGAATAGTTCAAGGGGACCCTCCTCCGTGGGGCCCTTTCTCCCCGGTGAGTACAGCGAATGAAGGTTCCCTGAGCGAACAACCAGGGCCAAGTCGTATACAACAATTAGAAGCTAAGCTGATGGATATGGAAGAAAGCTTGGCTCACGCCATTCATTTAATTTCCTCAATGGGGGCAGGGGAAAGACTGTCTCCTGAAGAGATGGCGATACAGATAGCTACCCTTCAAAGTGTCATCTCCTATCCGATGGAGGAAGTTCAGCAGCGGTCGTCGCCTACCGGCGGGGGGGGGCACCTATCCTGGCGAATCGGGAGAACAACCCAAGGAACTTCCCCCTCAGCGGGAAACTCCACCGAGAAGGGACCACCCGGTTGTGCCATCCGGTGAGACTCCCATCGAACCTCCTATCACGGGAGGGGATGTGCCGGCAGACGAGACCCCCGTTGAGAGGCCTACGGAAGGGGAGGAAAAGCCAAGTGATACACCGGTGATACCCCCCCATACTTCCCCGAAAACGGTCCGGCCGGACCAAGCGGGAGCACCCGTGGCTCCATCAGGGGAGGGAGCCCCTGGTCAACCGCGCGAAACTGTTCCCGTCGGGCAACCTCCGGGAGATGGTCTACCAGCGCCAAAAGGCCAGCCGACGCTTCCCAGAACAACAACGCCCGGAGGGGCAAGCCCGCGCGGACTTCCACCCATTCGGCCTTCGCCGCTGCGGCCCCTTCCGCTTCGACCACAACTAACCCCGCCGCTGCAGCCGATACGTTTGCCACTGGAACAACCCGTAAGACCGCCTCCGACCCAACCGATGGGACCTACACCACTGCGACCCCACCAACCCACCCCTCAGCGGCCGATCACTACTCCGCCACGCCAACCTCAACCGCCAGCACCTCAACCGCTACGGCCAGCACCTCCGGCATTGCCACCAGCCCTGCCGAGAGCACCGCTACCAGCCCTGCCGAGAGCACCACCGCCAGCCCAGCCGAGGCCGGCACCCCCGGCTCAGCCGGTGAGGCCACCGCCAGCACAACCGGGTCCCCTCATACCTCAAGTGCCATTGAGGCTTCCGGCGGACTTCTACCCAGCCCCGGCTCCGAGGCAAGACCTCCCAATGGGTTGGGTGAAACTGGACGCCACTTTTGACGGGGATCCCTCCAAACTGGGCTTTTTTCTAGTGCAAGTCGTGCAATTCTTCAACCGGTGGGGACACCTCTTCGGCAGCGAGGCCAGCCAAATTGAACACCTCGGCTCCCGCTTACAAGGGAAAGCAGCGGACTGGTACGTAGGACTATATAATATCGGGGCCCCAGAACTCGATACTCTCCAGGGGTTGGTGGATGCTATTAGAGCACAATATGAAGATCCCTTAGAGGAAACCAGGGCCCGAACAGAATTGCAGGCCATTAAGCAGGGCAGCATGGCAGCGAGAGACTATATCACGAAATTCCGACAATGGGCTGCCAAGTGCCCCAGGTGTGAGGAGTCCACAAAAATTATTCTGTTCAAACAAGGACTTAATCCGAGACTTTTGGACAGAGCCCTCATGCAAGACAATCCCCCTACGCTGTTAGGTTGGATTCAACTTGTTTGCGAAGTGGAAAATCGCATTTTAGAAGTCCGTTTGGTTGAGCAACAACAACAAACGGGACAAAGAAGACCATTGACCTTACAGAAGGGAGCTCGGGGAGCTGGCTACGCCACCCGTGGAGCGAGAGATGCTAGATGGCAACAAGGGCTGTGTTTGCAATGCGGACAGGCTGGTCACTTTGCAGCACAATGCCCCTACCGGCCTGTGCAAAGACCTCCGCTCCAATTACGGCGTCCAACCCTTGCTCCGTTCCCTACGCTCCAACGCCCGACTCCAGCTCCACGAGCAAACAGAGGCCGCGGCGCTTCCCAAAGGCCAGCCTCAGAAAGAGGGCTGGAAGCGGAAGAAGTTATGGAATACGATCCCGCTTCCCCATCTGCAGAAGTCAATCCAGAAAGTCCCCAGTCGGGAAACGAGATGGATCTGTCGTAAAAGGGCCCAAACGACAGATCCGCCCCAAGCCCGTCCCTGCACGGAACCGGCCACCTGGGTCCATTTTATTCATGCCAGTGACTTTAATCAACCCAGAGAGAAAAATGCACATTCGGGTGCAAGCTCTTATTGACTCGGGTTGCTCAAGAGATATCATAGCCCCAGCTCTAGTCAATGGACTAGTCTTACCAACTCGGGAATTACAAAATCCAGTAATTTTTGAACAAATGGATGGTACCAACATGAATCCGGTCACAACTGAAACCATCCCGGTGATCACAGGCATGGGACAGCATTGGGAAAAGAGGTCCTTTGTCATCAGCTCTACTGCCAAGTACCCGTTAATTCTAGGCAGCAAATGGCTATGTGATCACAATCCCTACATAGACTGGGCTCAAGGATGTATTACCTTCAATCATGCCAACTGTAAACTTCACCGTTGGAATCAAAACTGGGGCGAAGACCCTACTCAGAAAGAAAAGGCCCTCCTTACCCAGGAAGAAGTCAACCAAATACCCGAACCTTACTGGCCTTTTCTAAACGCTTTCTCGGAGGAGGAAGCGGACACGCTGCCCCCGCATCGACGAACGGACTGTGCGGTGGAAATTTTACCAGGAGCCTCACTACCCAAAGGGAGGCTCTACCCCATGAGTCTCCATGAACGTGAAGAGCTCCGGAAATTCATCGACACCAACCTCCAACGAGGGTTCATCCGCCCAGCCTCTAGTTCCCACGCCGCTCCAGTTCTCTTCGTGAAAAAGAAGGATGGGGGACTTAGACTGTGCACGGATTTCCGAGGACTAAATGCAGTGTCCACCAACAACGCCTATCCTATACCGCTCATCCGAGACCTTCTCAACGTCGTGGCCCAAGGTAAGATCTTTACGAAATTAGATCTAAAAGATGCTTACTTCCACGTTCGTATCAAGGCAGGGGATGAGTGGAAAACCGCGTTTAATACGCCCCTCGGACAATATGAATACTTAGTTATGCCTTTTGGATTGACGGGAGCCCCGTCTGTATTCATGTCCATGATAAACGAAGTTTTACATGAATTTCTATACAAAGGGGTGGTGGTGTACCTTGATGATGTTTTAATTTATTCTAACACCGAGGAAGAACATGTTCAAATGGTACAAAAGGTCCTGGCCACCTTGATGAAGAATAAATTGCCCATCAAGTTGTCCAAATGTGAATTCCATAAAACCGAACTCACTTACCTTGGGTATTGTATCTCACAAGAGGGGTTGAAAATGGATCCAGCCAAAATACAGGCGATCCAAGATTGGCAAACACCCACCACCCGCAAAGAACTGCAATCCTTCCTGGGTTTTGCCAATTTCTATAGAGACTTCATCGCAAATTTCGCCCAAATCACACTCCCCTTAACAGAATTGCTGAAAACCAAAGATAAAGGGGACCAAGCCAAAAAACCCTCTGCTAAACTACAATGGACCCCCGATTGCCAAACGGCCTTCGAATGCCTTAAAAAGCAATTTGTAACGGAACCCATCCTCTCCCACCCCAACGAACAGTCCCCCTTCATAGTACAGGTCGACGCCAGCGATACGGCGATAGGGGGGGTTTTGCTGCAGAAGGGGGAGGATGGGAATTTGCGGCCTTGTGCATTCTTGTCTAGAAAGTTCTCAGAGGCGGAAAGGAATTGGAATGTGTGGGAGAAGGAGGCCTTTGCAGTGAAAGCAGCTCTCACAAACTGGAGGCATTGGCTGGAGGGGGCGAGATACCCTTTTGAGGTCTGGACAGATCATAAAAATTTGGAGGCCCTACGAAGCCCACGCAGACTGAATGCCAAGCAATTGCGGTGGGCGGAATTCTTTTCCAAGTTTAACTTCACCCTCAATTATCTCCCGGGCAAAACTAACTTTTTGGCGGACGCCCTGTCGCGCATGCCCCAACATAAAAGCAAACGGGCGGAGACTGTCGACACGGTCTTCTCGCCTAAGCAACTTGGGGGCGTGGTGACTACTCGCAGCCGTGCTAAGCAGGCCCTCCCGGCCGACCAAGAATGGAAATCGAAACTCAAAACTGAAGTGGAGAAGGAGGGGGATAAAGCTCCGCGAAACAAACTAACCCGATCCCCACAGGGGGATTGGCTAGCTGGGAGCAAGTTTTATGTCCCGGACAGCCTTAAGCTGGATGTCTTGCAGCGCTGTCATGATGCTCCCACTGCTGGACATTATGGGTACCTGAAAACTTTACACCTAGTTCAAAGACAATTCTGGTGGCCGGGCATGCGCAAAGACATTTCCCAATACGTTAGTTCCTGCCCTGTTTGCCTCAGCGCAAAAACCAGGAAAGGGAAACCTCCGGGCCTCCTGCAACCATTAGAAACGCCGAACAGGCCCTGGGAAGTAATCTCTATGGACTTTATCACTGATCTACCTCTTTCAAAAGGACACAATTGTATTTTAGTTGTGGTAGATCTATTCTCCAAACAAGCCCATTTTATCCCCTGTACTGCTATACCCTCCGCTCGAAAACTAGCGGATCTGTTTCTAAAACACATCGTAAAATTACATTCTTTTCCGTCCAAGGTGATTTCGGATCGCGGCGGACAGTTCGTTGCCAACTTCTGGCGGGAGCTTTTGAAAATGTTGAATATTGAACAAGGTATCAGTTCAAGCCACCACCCACAAACCGACGGACAATCTGAAAAAACTAACCAAATTTTAGAACAATTTCTTCGTTGCTACATTAATTTTCAACAAGATAATTGGGTGGACCTTCTTCCCCTAGCCGAATTCTCCTATAACAACAGTATACACGCTTCAACGGGAGAGGCTCCATTCAAAATTGTGTACGGGACTCACTTCAATCCCTTCCCGTTAGACGCACCCCCTCTCCATTCCTCTAAACTGCCAGATGTATCTTCATGGTGGGGGGAGGCGGCGCAGCAATGGACTCTTATTAAGAAACACCTCGAAAAAGCCAAACTGGATTACAAAAAATACGCAGATCGCCATCGTGTGGCCGAATGGGAATTACAACCTGGAGATCATGTGTATATTTCCACAAAAAACCTAAAGCTAGCTCAAACCAGCCGCAAACTCGCTCTAAAATTCCTGGGACCTTTTCCTGTGCGCAAAATAATAAATAAGGTGACTGTTGCTGTAACTTTACCTAAAAACCTGCGCCATGTGCATGATACGTTCCACGTCAGCCTTCTAAAGAGAGCTCCCACCGACAACAAATGGCACATAAGAGCTCCACCCATTCCAACTTTGATTGACGACCAAATACACTATGAGGTACAACAAATATTGGACTCTAAGCTCAAGCGAAACCAGCTTTTTTACCTCATTCGCTGGAAAGACTTTGATTCTGGTTACGATGAATGGGTGAATTCTGCACATGTTCATGCTCCTAGATTAACCAAAGCTTTTCATACTCGCTATCCATATAAGCCAGGGGGGGATCTATTTTAAGGGGGGCAGAATGTCAGGTCCAGTATATATCTAAACTGTACTGACTCCATTTTCTAATGCTTCTAGTGTTTAAGTGCTTTCTCCCCAGGTGCACCAGTTCCCAGGCAGCATTCCCACCAGAGGAGATTGTTATGTCTAACACCGTTCCACCAAGCATTGGCCTTGAAGGAGAGCAGCTTCCCAGGACTGAAAGATGTTGTTTTGAGAACTATGGGGGGAGGCTGTTCCAGATGGGTATTGTTACTCTGTATCCTATGCTTGCTCTTCATTGGTAACAATGATCATGTACCATCCTGAGTCTCCTATTCAGGACAGTGGACTATAATGGACCTTTTCTGCAATAAAGCTTCCTTTGCCAGACATTGGACTTATTCTTGCTTCTAAAGGGAATCTTGCAGAGAGTACCTTATTTAGCCACAGTCTGACAATACTCTCCCTCTACACAATGTGTGGAGTTGGTTTACAATAAAGTCAAACAATAAAGCACTATCAGTAAAAATATCACTCACCAGCATAAAAGCTACCATCAGCAGTGAACAGTCTTCATAGTATACATCTCAAATAGAATCAAAATACTCAACTGAATGTTTGTCCAGATATGTGTATCTTTAGCTACTGCTGAAAGGAAGCCAGGGTGGAGTACATTAAATACCTCTAATGGGAAAACGTTACAAAGATGATGGGGTGGGGGCAAGCAGAAAAGGCTGTCTCCCTTGTAGCAACTCTTCTAGTTCACATGGAAGAGAGACAGAGGGCACATGAATCTGCCTTATAGAGGTCAGTGTTAATTGATCTGATAAGGGTCCCAGACACAAGTGTTTCCAATTGCAAATCCCTAGATCCTTTAACTGGATATGCCAGGTGTTCAGAAGCTCTACCACTGAGTTACAAGCAGTCTTCTTGGAGAACCTACAAGGAAGATCTCAGTGTCTGGACAGGACAATATAGGAGGTGTATTAGATGGTCTTCTAGGATCCAGGTAAAGACAGTAACCTGTGCTTCTCTCTCCTCCAAAGTGTCATTGTCACCTTAAATCTTTCTCTGTTGACTGAAGTGCCTTTCAGAACATCAGTGCCTGCCTGCATGCTTCATTAAGGTGTTGTGAATGCATCCAGGTCTGGGGTGCTGGGAGTCACTGTGAGCAACGGGCCTTTGACAGGCAAAGCAAAGCAAAGGACACAACTCATCTGAGCATCACAGCATAGGCTGTGGCATAACATTCCCACTGATGCGTGAGCACTTCCTGTTCTTGCCGTCTGGGGTATCTGGAGTTAATCAGTGGCAGTCTCTGTCTGGTATGTGCCACTCAGAGCCAAACTACAAGTGACGTCTTACACAGGTTGGACACTAGTCGGCTTCCCTCAAGTTTTGATGGGAAATGTAGGCATCCTGGTCTTGCAGCTGTAATGGAGAACCAAGCTGTAAAACCAGGACGCCTACATTTCCCATCAAAACTTGAGGGAAGCTGACAAGTGTCCAACCTGTGTAAGGCGTCACTTGTAGTTTGGCTCTCAGATGGTGTCCCCGCCCAGCTCTCAGAGGGGCTTTTGCTCCTTCTCTCTTGTACTCACTGCCACCACTTGGCTTTTGTGGGAACTGCCCATGGGAAGGGCTAAGGCTCCCTGCTCCCCTTGTGCAGACTTGCCTCTCTGAGCCCTGCCTTCTGCCCAGTCTCCTGCTTCCCAGCACCTGATTACCACAGGGACTGTTTACTGTACTAAGCAATTGGCTGGTCCCTGAATGGTGCACGACAGACCACCCCTTTTGTGGCAGCTATTTTAGGTAGTGTGGTTGAGCAGTGGGAGTCTCTGTGGTACAGAGGACAGCTACCGGTATTTGAGATTTTTAACAAAGTATTAAAAAAAGATAAAAATGCTCACACTTTTAAGCAAAGCACCAAAACAAGCAAAATAACTAAAAAGGGGGTAAAAATGCAATTCCTCTGCCCCTCCCAATGTACATGCCTAACTTAGATCTGTTAAAATAGGCTCTCTATCTTAGAAAGTTCCAGCTTACTGAGAAGCCCTCATAACTTTTAGTCCCAGCTTAGGCCTCTCAGACCTCAACGTGGCTTAGGGTTCCCAGGTGCCTCCTGGTGGCAGGCAAACTCCTGGAGGGTTTGCCATCTTACCAGCTGACCCACCAATGGATGGCAGGAAGTGGCAAGCTCCCGGAGGTTGCCCACCACCAGCAGGTACCTCAGGAATGCGTGCTGTGCACACTCCGAACAGGTGTGGTGATATTACTGGACTATACTGGACTATTTTAATGATTTTTTAAAAAAATTATTGATTTTATGTTTTGTGATTTTAATGTATTTTTTAATGTTGTTAGCTGCCCTGAGTCCATTTGTGGGGAGGGCGGGGTATAAATTGAATAAAATAAATAATAAATAATAATAAATAATACCTCTGGAAGTGATGTTGTTGCGCTGGCTGCAGGAATGTTCCTGCGCTTCATTTGGGTCTGATTTGGGCCCCAAATGGCCCCCCCCCATGGAACGCCAGAGTGCTCCTGAGGCCAGTGCAACCATGTCACTTCTGGAAGTGATGCCATTGCACAGGCACCGGAGCACATGCGCAAAGACCTCACCACTGGCACAGGGTAAGTGCCAGGTCCCCCCCTCCCAGTGGGAGGGTATAGGGACCTAGCAACCCTAACGTGGCTGATGGCAGCTGCCAGCAAGGAGCCAGCTCTCAGGTCCTTCACCTTTCAGCTCAAATCAGGCAAAGAGACCCTCCTTCCTCTGCCAGGATGTTTTATTCTTTCCCTTTCCCCATCCCCTGGGTAGGTCAAAGGGGCAGTCCAAAAAGGCTTTTCCTGAAGGGTTCAGGAAGAAACCTTTCTGGCATTTTAGTCTTTCACGTCTCTGTGCACCCCCCCTCCCAGCTGGAAGGGTAAGCTTTTAGCAGGAAGTCTTCTAGCCACTCTTGTCTTCAGCCACGTGGAGCATCTGCATAACCAAAAACCCTGGTGTGGCTTAGAAAGTATTTGGTTTCCCCCCTCTCCTGTCAGCTAAGAGGGAGAAAACTAGGGTTGCCAGGTCTCTACACCCTCCCGGTGAGAGAGGGGGACATGGTACTTACTTCTAATCTTCTTGCACATATGCAAAGTGTGCGCACACTCCTGGTGCAATGCTGTCAATTCTGGGAACACACACACACAAGATGTAGCTGCCACCACGTGGCAGTATGTTTTGGGGTGAGAACCATTCACATAGCCATTATGAGTACAGGACAGTGTTGTTTTGCTTCCTCCACATGGTTCCTACCAATCCTAAAGTAAACATGTTCTGACAGTACACTGTTTACTTGTTAATGTTTTTATACTGGTACCACTGCTTTTTATTTTTACAGCCAAATGAGTCATCAGGAGGATGTTATGGCCTTCCTGGATGGTCTTTCCTCCCTGAAATTGGTTACTTTGGCTTATAAAAATCTTCTGAGTTATACTTTAAGTCTTATTTCCCAGTAGAAAGAGTTCAGTGAATGTGGTTCAATATAAAATAAGGTCCACAGAATATGTGGTTCATTAAACACTTTTGTATAACATACATATTTTTGCTACAGTTTCAAATATAAAAGCAAGCACTAAAGTCCTAGTCCTCAGAGAAAATGTAGAAAATGTGACTGATAGCAGCATATCATAGTGCATGGGTACACAACTCAAATCATTCTGAGGTTAATTTTTACTAAGATGGTCATATCACTGTATTAATAGCGGCAAGCATTTTTCTCAGAGCCGATTTACAAAGTACTTGTATTCCCCAAATGGCCTCTTGGCAAATGATTTTAGGGCATTTCAGTACTTACAAGATTTTCCCAATGGGGCAAATCCCTGAGGCTGTTTCAAGTTGGGAAAATGGAGCAGGAGAGAAGGAAGGCTTAACACCCCGTCTGTTGCCCTGCCTTTTCCCCAAAGTCATAGGTCTCTCTTTACCCCATAATGTATTGTGCCTTTGTTTCGCCTGGGACTAATGGCCAATTGAGGAAGAGGAAACTGTTTCATTTGAGGAATGAAAAGCCTTGGTCGTTGTAATTCTGATTAAAGAAGAAATATGATTTGGGACTGTAGTACTTGGTGCATAATAGCCTATTAACTTACAAGAGGTAATCATCCTTATACAACATTCCCACCTTCATTTTCTTTCTTAATAATGATAGCATGGTGCTTAGCCAAACTGTTTAACAGTGCAAACTAGAGATGGGCACGAACCAAAATACGAACCGGAGTTCGTGGTTCGCAAACCGGTGGTTTGTCAGAGCCCATTTCTGACGAACCTCCACGAACTTTAGGCTGGTTCATTTGGTTTGTTTTTTGGTTCGTCACTGCAGATAGCTTGGCGCCCATTGGTCAGTTTCCTAGGCAACGGGATGGACTTCCTAGTGACCTTCTGCTGACCCAGAAGTGACGATTTTGCTGACCTGGATGTGATGTTTTCACAAACTAAACGAACCAGTTCGCAAACCAAGGCAGGTTCGTGTAAGTTTGTGGTTCATGAAATGCGACAAATCACAAACCGCACGGTTCTTTTTTTTTTTTCCAGTTCATGCTCATCTCTAGTGCAAACCTAAGCAGAGTTTGTATCCTTCTAAGAACTTTTACTTTACTTCAGTCAGTTTGGAAGGGTAATACTGTGCTAAGAATAGCACTGTAAAGCTTGTTTAGTCCTGCTAGAACGATTTATTTATTTACATTATTTATAGTATGACTTTTTCACTAAGACTCAATGGAGACTATGGCCAAATCCACACTTCTCTACCTTCCGCTTTTCATGTGCATTAATCGTGCTGGATTCTATCCTGCAATGTCCCAGTCTGTGTTCACATCCCTTCTCTTACTGCCGCTGCCTCACGTTATACTTCGTCCACATTCCTGGTAGAATCACGCAATATGAGGCGGGTTTAGATTCGATGTTGCCAATGACAACATCACATTCATTTTTTTTTTATTTTTTCATCAGATTTCTGCTATAGCGTTTTTTTTTTTTTGCGCTAAATTGCTATGGCAAGGCCACACCCCTATGATGCCTGGGATTGGTTAATATTATTCTATGCCTTCTTCTTTGAAATCCATTGGACCATTATTCTGGTGGGCTAATTTGAACTGATATTTAAGGTGGGGGAGATCCAAACTCTCCAAACTGACAGACTAATTATTTGATGCTTGAATGTAATGTTAGAATCACGGATTTCCACTATAACGGTAATTTCAACCGTTAAAAAAAATTAATTTTAACAGCCACCGATATTTCTGACAGTTCAGCATCCTAAAAATGACACGGAAATGGAAATGACGCCACCCCTTGATGTCTCTGCGGGGATTTTGGAGCACCCCGATTAACATTTATGGCTGGGATTGTGCAACAATGCTGGGAAAGTCCCCTTTAAGAAAAAAAAGGGAAAGGGCAGGCAGGCAGGCATGTTGCGGAGAGAGTGGAAAAGCTTGATAATTGCACGGCAAAGAGGGATGGTCTTCCGGAAAGGCTGCAAACACGGAAGTGGGGTGGTTTGAAGGGGGCGGTCTCCTTGTGAAACGCTTCTATTTGTCCACATCCATGGTGAGAACCGCGCAAGAGAAGTGTTTGAACACATGACAAATTCGTCTGAGGCGCAACGTGAAAGATGCGAGTGAATGGTGGGATTGAGGTAAGAGTATGTGAACAGTCCTCTGAGAAGCGAATAATGGGCGGGAAACAAGCGGAAAACTTGAGACGTGTGGATTCGGCCTATAAATATAAAATACAATAAACAAGATGGGATATCCAATAAACAAAGCAATACTGTTTGGGTTGCAAAAATCTGAAAACAAGCAGAAATCTGAAAGAACGAGGCCAGAACTGAAGTATTAACATTAAATTATGCAAAAATTACGTGGTAGGATCATACTTACAGCAACAGACAGTAAGTACTGTACACGGTAGTATAGTTCACAGACCCTACACTTTTACCAAAGCAACTCTCTGAAACATTTTGTTATAGTACAGCCCTAATTACCTGTGTAAAACCCTCCCTCCTGAATAACTCCATTTGCATACTCTGTGGAAAGCCAGGAGAGTGGTAGCCTACTTGACCTCATCGTGCAGGCTACTCTATAAGGTGAACAATAGTAAAAGCACATGTATGGGCAGTTGTTGATTTTGTCCATTTGCAGCGTGTCACTTGCAGGAGGCCCTGCTCTAGTGAGTGAAGCTGTTGCAGCAGAGTATAGGGGAAAGGTGGTCCTACAGATATGAAGGCGCAAGGTCTTGAATGGCTTAGTATATGATAATAACTTGAATTGAGCCCAGGAACTGATGGCTAGTCAATGGAGTGATTGCGAGATGGGAGTATAATATACATGCTTTGCCTAGTTCCTGGTAATAACTGAGCTGCAGCATTCTGGAGTCCCTGAGTTGACACCAAGGGGAGACCTGTATAGTGCATTACTGTGGTATGGATCCAATGGGCAAGATTGGCTGTGTCAAGGTAGGGTGTCTTATTCTGGGCTAGATTGAGTTGAAAGAAAGCATTTTTGCAGCTGCGCTGACTTGTCCCTCCAACAGTACTGCTGGATCCGGTGTAATGCCTAAACTGTTAACTGAGTCATCAAAGGTCAGTTTACTCCATCAAAAGTGGGAAATACAATGCTCTTCCAGGTCTGTGTCTTTCCAGCTAGCATCACTTCTGTCTTGTCTGGGTTCTGTTTCAGTTTGTTCACTTTCTGCCATTTGATCATAGCAGTCCGGAAATGATTCAAGACCTCTACTGCATCACCAGGGGATTTGAATGGAGAGATAAAAAGCTATGTGACATCTACATATCGATGACAACCAGTTCCAAAGCTATGAATGATTTCTCCTAAAGGCTTTATATAGAGGTTGAATAACACGGGGGATGATTGCACCCTGTAGAATCCCGCCATTTAATTAATTAATTAATTAAATGGTTCCTTTCACTGAATAATTATTACTGTTTCTGCATTCTTGCTGTAAGAAAATTGAAAGACTTGTAGATTCTCCTGAAGAAGCGTAGGTAATATTCGCTTGGAAAATAAAATAGTCTTCTTCACTTGCACAATTGGATTTTGTCTGTTTTAATTTTTCTGTGATTGGTGCAACTCACTTTTGTTTTCCTGTAGGATCCAGTGCACAAGTAGTGGCTTTCACAGATGCCAGGAGCCTGACAGTGTCCATCACTGTAACTATGTTGAAAAGGTCCATAAGCGGACCAGACAGTGTATTAAGCTTTTCTTCCACCTCATCTATATTACAGCTAGTATCCAAATTGGAGTGTATTCATGCTATTTTGTCAGCAAAAGCTTAGTGAAGGGGTCACAGCTAATTGTCCATTCCTGAGTCAATAAAGGTTCAGCTTTAGGAGTCAACAGGTGTCCAGATGCCTTAAACAAATGGGATGGCCACAAGCTAGCTGATGCAATGGTTATAGAGAAATAACATGTCTTTGCCGCTATCACCGCTGCTTTATAGGTCTTCCAGCTGGCTCTATAGCTTGTTCTATCGGATCCAGTACAGGTTTTCCAGCAGCATCTTTCTAGATGTCTTCTATCCCTCTTTACGTAACTGAGCATTGTGGTAAATCACAGGGATGGCTTCTGTCCCAAGAGTGGGAGAGGCCAACGAGGAGCAATCTTATTGCCAGCTTCAAAGAGCTTTACCTTCCAAGCTCCTACTGTAGATGCTTCTAAAGTGTCACTGACTCACACGTTAAGACAAACAAACAATCTTAACACAATTCATCAGTGCCATCTTAAGCAGAATTACAACCTTCTAAGCCCATTAAGGGCCATGAGCTTTAAAAGGGTGTAACTGTTTAAGATAGGAATGAAATAATTATACATTAAGAACACTAGTATGAAAACTCTCACTTTTTTCTGAATTAAAAAATGAAAGACAATGGCTGGTCAAATGACGGGACATTTCTATGAAAGCAATCCCAGTAGCAACTGTTGGAGAGCAAGTAGGAATTTCAGAGTCAAAGAGAAAAAGTGTATCTCAGAGAGAGCTTTAGAGCACGTAAGCAGATGTTCAGGAATGTAGCTACTTTCCATCATTGTAGGAGAAAGTTTCAAAGCAGCAAGACTTGGATGTGTCCTGGCCATCCAGCAATCTTCTTTTTTAAATACTGTATTGCTGACCTGTAAAGTGGAGAACAGGGCAATCAAGATGATTATGTAACTGGAACACCTTTCCTATGAGGAAAGGCTGAAGTGTCTGGGGCATTTCAGTTTAGAAAATTGACCAAGGGAGACATGATAGAAGTTTATAAAATTATGCATGGAACAGAGAAAGTGGACCGATTGACTTTTTCTCCTTCTACAATAATACTAAGCATTTGGGGACACCCAATGAAGCTGATGGGCAATAAGTTCAGGCCAGACAAAAGGAACTATTTCTTTACTCAACAAGTAATTGAATGGTGGAATTCACTGCCAGTGGATGTAGTGATGGATCATGAGCACGGATGGCTTTTAAAGCGAATTGGAAAGTCATGGTAACTAAAAGGAACCCTCACATTCAGAGGCAGCACACCTCTGAATTCCAGTGCTGGAAGGCTTTGGCAGCTCTCCTCTGTTTGAAGGCCCTCCAGGGCAACTGGTTGGTCACTGGGTGAAACAGGATGCTGCACTTGATGGACCACTGGTCTGATCCACAGTTCTCATGTCCTTAACGTGCTCAGCAGAGGTCTTGCCTGGGTCAGTTGTTTTGTTATCTATGCATGCTTAGAGACTGGTAGCCCTTGAAGATATTGTGCTGGTGTGCTAGCTAAACATCTATGTGATGCATGGTTAAATTGAGATTCTGAGCCCATGCTGCATTGCTCAGAAAACCTCTCTGCCTGGCCAGTGTCAGGTTTAAATTGGGCCTAATTACTCTGTTTTTCAACTGAGGCAGAAATAAGGCAGAGTGATCTGGGAAATGGCAGGTCCAGTGACTAGGTGGGTGGATGCTTTCTCACAGAGCGCTTGGCAGTTCTCTCACAGTACAGGGTTTGGGCGTTGCTGCTTTATCAGGACTTGGGTCACAAAGATAATTCCAGAGGGATAGCCGTATAAGTCTATTGCAGCAAAATAAAATGTCTTCTGTTTTATTCAGCTGAAGAAGAAACTGATAGTGACCTCATCATATTTTACTTTGAGCCATTTGACAGAGCAATACTAAAGAGATTGGGGCCATTCTAGGCCCATTGACTTCAATAAACTTAGAAGAATGTACCTCTGCATAGGACTGCACTCTAAGTGCTGATTTTTGGGATCACGGTGTGGTGTGATTCTGAGGAGGGAGTTGTATTATTCATCATCAGTGTTACCCAAGTACTTTTGGATAGGTAGTGTGACAATGATGCACCTGATTGTGAGGAATAGTAGTTAAGAGGAGCAGACCAGTGTTGTATAGTGGTTAGAGTGTCAGACTAGGACTTGGAAGACCCAGGTTCAAATCCCCACCGTGCCATGGAATTTAATTGGGTGACTGTGGACCAGTCACACACTCTCAGCCTAACCTAAACCACAGGGTTGATCTGAGGATAAAATGGAGAAGAAAGATGTTTAGCTGCTTTGGGTTCCCATTGAGGAGAAAGGTGAGGTAGAAACGACATAAATAAATGATAAATTAAAAAATCCCTGGAGGTATGTAAAATGCCTTGAATGCTCTAAATTGCCATATAAATGCTAAGGTTGATATCTCAGTACTAAGCATCACAATAGCTCTGCTAGCATGGGAAATAAATTAATTTTTCTATCAACAATATATTATTATTTGCCGGTTGGTGACTACAAAAATCTTCTTCTTCCACTAATAAACCCTTATTGTGTCTCACTCCCCTTCCCCCACAAGAGAGCCTCCAGTACAGGGAGTTGTATCTTACTTCCTCTCATGTATTTTGCCATTCAGGCTGTGTGTTACACGTCATCAAGTCACTTCCAACTTATGGTGACCCTGTGAATTAATTACCTCCCAAACATCCTATCATTGTCAGCCTTGCTCAAATACTGCGAACTGGCGGCTGTGGCTTCCTTTATTGAGTCAAGCCATCTCACTTTGGGTCTTCCTCTTTTTCTACTGCTTTCCACCTTTTCTAGAATTACTGTCTTTTTCAGTGAGTCTTGTCTTCCCATGATGAGACCAAAGTACGATAGCCACAATTTCAGCATTTTAGCTTTGGAGATTTCAGGTTGGATTTGATCTAGAACCCACTTGTTTGTCTTTTTGGCCATCTGTAGTGTCCACAAAATTCTCCTCCAGCACCACATTTCAAATGAGTCAACTTTCTTCCTGTCAGCTTTCTTCACTGTCCAAATTTCACATCCATACATAGTAATGGGGAATACCATAGTTTGGATTATATTGATCTTGTTCCCCAGTGACACATCCTGATCCATAAGGATCTTCTCAAGTTCCTTCACGGACATCCTTTTAAGTGTCAGTCTTCTGGTTTCTTAGTTGCTGTCTCTCTTTTGGTTGATGACTGCACTGAGGAACAGAAAAAATGTTTTAATGATTTCAATTTCTTCATTGTCAGCCCTAAAGCTGCAATTCCTCAGTAGTCATTACTTTTTTTATCTTCTTGATGTTCAGCTGTAATCCTACTTTGACACTTTCTCCCTTAAACTTCATCAGTAGTCATTCATTTCAAGTCATCACTATTTTCTGCCAGTAATGTGGTGTCATCTGCATATCTCAAATAGTTAATGGCCCTTCTCCCAATTTTTACAGTCTAATTCAGTCTTCTTTATATGTTCTGCATATCGGTTGAACAAACAGGGAAATAATATACAATCTCATCAAGCACCTTTGCCAATTGGAAACTGTTCTGTTTCCCCATATTCTGTCCTAACAGTAACCTCTTTTCTACAGTACAACCATCAACACAATCTGATGTTGTAGGATCTCCATTTCATTTAACATCATCCACTGCTTTTCATGATCAACACAGTCAAAAGCTTTGCTGTAATCTATAAAACACAGGCTACTTTACATTTAAAGTTTCTGTAGAAAGATCCAATCTTGGTGTTGAGCAATAAGCTATTCTATTTCAGGCATTTCCTATTCCTTGGAAGTTAGTATTGAGTAATTTGGGAACTTTGAGGTTTGAGGTTTTTAACTATATGGTGTATTATTGGAAACCCATTTGATACTTCTTATTTATTTATATAATGGTGGCATTTATATCCCGTCTTTTTGACTTCATGCAGCTCTCAAGGCCTTGTATTTATGTCTGGCATAGGTGAAGTCACAAGATACAAGTGTGATTCTCTCCATTTTGTGTACAAAAAACAATTATCTTACATATGAGGGGTAATGTCTAGCTTTCTGTTTAGATTTCAGATTATATCACTTGTACCCTTTTACCACAGTGTTTTGCATCACTGGATGGGCAAGCATATCCTGAAAGGATATGCTTGCAAATGATGAAGGTTGAGGATTATTTTCATCAGATTAACTTAATCCATTCATGACGGTTCATTTTAATTTCCGGGTTTTAAAGATCCTGCTAGAGGCTGCCACTTGCAGAATGAGGTTTAAAGAATAATTTGGACTCTTTCTAAGTCCGTTACCTTTGACGCAAGCCCTGATGACTTTCAACAGGATTCACTTTCAAGAATGTGCATAAGGATGGCAACTGTGACCAGTTTTGCCTCCTGGCATTTTCATTTAAAGGGACATTGCTACAAGTAATTCTGCTAGCATGGATGAAATAAATAAGATCTTGCAACTTTCACATTGGCAAAGATTCAGAGGCCAAGCAGTGAAAATTTGAGTGGATGGGAAGTAATGATAAATGAGATGAACTCATTTGTGGACAATTTTGTGTGCAAACACAAAATAGATAACTGCAAAATGGATCCTGGTTAAGTTGGTGTGACTTCCTTGGCTAGTCTGAGATGCCAGCATTTTTTAATAATACATTTTTTATTAATAAAAAACAGATAATTTACAAATTAAACGATAGCTTAACAGCACCCGCATATTTTGACAATAACATGAATGAGATTCTAGGCTGCTACTGACTGCTGTGGCACTCCAGACCTACACTGTTAATCACAGAAGAAGCTGTGCCCAAAAAATGAAAGAAGAATTGATATGCCAGGAAGTTAGAAGTATGGGCATTTTTCTGAAATGTTTTTTTTTTTTTTAGCTTAGGGGAGAAATGTAGAGATTTGTCGCTGACTAGTACCATTATTGTCTTATCCTATTTACTACTACTGAGTGATAATAGTAACTACGATCAGTATGGTTTCCTGAGCATTAGTGGTTTACTTACACCCTGATGGTGATTACTTCTAGGGTATTCTATTGTGTGATTTGCCATATATTAACAGAACCACATTCATATAGCAGAAACACACATTAAGTCAATCTCTGACAGAAGATAAGTGTTCATCACAGTGTTTGTACACTTGTATGTATGTGTTCAGAAGACAAGTGTTCATTACAGTAGAGTTAATTATATTAGCAGCTTCTTCAAAAAGCAAAACTAGAGGCAACAAGAAGTGCTTAACCTAAGGAAAAAAGAGAGGGGAGAGGGCGGCAGTTTAAGTATGCTTGGAAGGCAGGTTGTTTATTGGTGAAGGAGGAAGGTGCCTTCTGTATGTGCTCAGGTGCAGGCTGTGCCAGAGCTGAGCCCTGGCTTTGGAATCAGGTTTCAGGACTGAGTCCCATTTCAATTTAAATTACTTGCTTAAACTCTCATTGCAACGGCCCACAGGTTTGGGGCCAGTCAGTTTGAGGAGCTCTTGCTCAAATATGCCTGACAGCAGGTAAGAACGCCAAGAGAGAAAATAACCTTCATCACACAATACAAAAGTGAGCCTCTGTCCCAGTAGCTCTTTCAAAGATGCTGCCAATGCCATGCAAATTTCTGCATCTCCGCCTTACAGTCTAACAAGCACTTAGGACAGCCGGATGGTTGATGAAGCAAGAAGCTAAGAAGAAATCTTGTGTCTGACAGGAGGCTCCAGAGCCTTGTTAAGATTCAACCCCATGCGGGGCTTGTGTTTGCAAGTTCCAGTGACCCACTTTGTAGTCTGGGATCCTAAGTGGCAGAAGTAGTGTTCCTGTGCCCTGCATGAGAGAGGAATCTGTTGAGGAGGAAACAAAGCATTAGGGGTGGTATACAAGGGGTTAGGGTGACAAAGGTACTTGCCAGAGCAGAATGTGTGCCAGTTAGGAGGGGGAAGGGGGTCTAAAAAGTAGTGCCAGACAGATAAATGAGATTGTGCATAGGGGGAAAGGGGTCTGGTTAGGGGAGGAGCGCCCAGACAGCTTTAAGACTCCAATCAAAGCTACCATTATTATTCACGCTCCAATGCTTGGGACTTGCTTCCAGGAAAACGTTTGGGATCGAGGTGCAAAGCACTATGGAGATGAATGGTGGGATCCCAGACACATAAAACTCCGAGTACAAAGGAACTTATTTTCACGTGTGCGTGCAGCCTTACTGAAAGTCCTGGAATATTTGGCGAGTGCTCCTGCGCAGCTACAGAACGCGCTTGCTCGCCCATCATTTGCCGACTGCCCGAAATGGTTGCGGGCGTTGGGGCTGCCCGGCAGGCTGGAGCGCCCGACCTTTTCGCGTGGTCCGGGCACACAAAGAGGCCCGCTGCCAAGTAAGAGCGCGAAAGGCGGAGACGGCAAGGGGAGGCTGTTCCCTGACGAAGCCGAGCCGCGTGAGTGGTCGGAGAGACGGCCAGTGGGAGGGACGCGGCGGCCGGGCGGGATCAGCCCCTGGCATAGTAATTGTATCTCCACGAGGGCAGCCGTGAAGCGAAAGAGGGAAAAGCCGCAGGGTCGGGAGTGGACAGCGAGCGAGCCGGAGCAGGTGGGTGGCACAGGCGACGGGCACGGAGCACTGCCAGCGCGCTCAGGCTGTAGCAGAGCGGAGCAGCCGGGCAAGGAGTGTGGTGGCTACGTGCCACGTGCTCCGCAAAGAGCCGCTTTCCTCGCGGTGGAGCTGCTGGCAAAGGGACGTAGGAAAAGCGTGTCTTGGGGGAGGGACGTGCGAAGGGTTGGGAGAAAAGTTGCCGAGTCCCGGAGAGTGCGCGGGACAGTTCCCGCGCGCGGGGCGGCTGGGAGGGGAGATGGGTTTCCTTTTTGGCGCCTTCCCGTGGCTTGAGTTGTGGTGCCAGCTTGGCAGCCCAGCCTTCAGAGCCTCTCCATCTCAGGCGGCACCAGTTGCGCCCGAGGAGGTTGGTGCCAAAGCGGACTTCCCGCAGGTTCTCCTGAAAGAAGGCTGGAGAGCAGGGAGCCGTGCGGCGCTCTGGAGCGGGCGGTTTCTGCCTGGTGCTAAGAAGAGGAGGCGGGGCGTCAGCTATTTTTGCTGGCGTTTTCCAGTTCTGAGTTTATAACTTGGCGGCTAGCGATACGAGAGAGTAGCTGTTGTATGAATGCCAGTGGGCAGGCAGCTCGGAGTGAAGGGAAGAACTCTACTTTCCAGCGGCCCTCGTATTCTAGTGGAGGGGAAGCTATCCTTGCATTCTGGGAATTTAAAAGCGATTATAAGAAAGGTCACTTCACCTATTACCTATTTGGAAGTCACTCCGGTATAGGAAATAGCATGAGATCCATATTATTATTATTATTATTATTATTATTATTATTATTATTATTATTATTATTATTCTGCTCTCCCTGCAAGCGGGCTCATGTGGTTTGTAGATGCGGGTGTTTGATCACAGTGAATCATAGGATAGTCCAGTCTACATCTAGAATTTGGCTCATGCATACATCATGCCACATAAATTCTATTGAGATGAATTTCAGCTTAAGTGTCTGTACAGTTGCTTCTGAAAAGTATTGTTCCCCGGACAGTGTTTTATGAAATTTCTGTCTACGGTGTTAAATCGATCACACATTTACACGTGTAAATTTTAACTTTATCTTGCAGTTGTCACATAGCGGAAAGGCATGTACGATTTTGAGTTTCGTTCAGTTTTCTGAGGAAATGGGGACCTTGCAATGCATACATAAAATGCATTAGGACATTAAACTTTCCTGTTTCAAAGCCCTCCACTAGATAAGCTTCTTCAACAGAGCCTTTCTGTATATGCATGTTCAAATCTCAGAGGTTTAGCTGTATTGTTTAATTTTATTTATTTACATTACATTATTTATAGCCCACCGCTCTGATTGAAACTCAAGGCAGATTACACAGTGTTAAGTAAATATAGTTAACAAAATCATACATTCTATTGTATAGGCAGTGCAATAAGATTGCAGTAATCTGAAACAATTGAAACAAACCATAAGTATTAACATGACATGTTAAACAACGTAGAAATTAATGGTAGGATCATACATAAAAAACATAGTATGTACTATGGTGGTGGAAAGTGCCCTCAAGGCATAGCTGACGTATGGCAACTCCTGCTGGAGTTTCCAAGGCAAGAGCCTGACAGAGGTGGTTCGCCATTGCCTGCCTCTGCATAGCAACCCTGCTCTTTGTCAGAGGTCTCTCTCCCATTACTAACAAAGGCTGACCCTGCTGAGCTTCTGAGATTTAACAAGATCAGGCTTGCCTGGACTATCCAGGTCAGTGTAGTATGTACTACTCACAGTAGTATGTAGCCCATAGTCCCTATCACTCTAAAAAATATATAGTGAACATTGACTTGCGAAAGCTTATATCTTAGACATGCTATAAATGAATACACTTGCCTTCTTAGTACCAACTGATACTCTACTTTCCAGTTCTCTGTTGTTATTAGCTCTTGATTTTTGTCCCCCCAGTTTTTTATAGATGTATCTTTTCAATGCGGTTAACACACTTGGTGCAAAATACAGCAAAATGGAACAGGAAAATCATATCTTTTATTGAACTAGAACAGTTATTTATCTACTGCTTCTGTAGTTGCTCATAAATCTCTGGGCAGCCAAGTTTGGGGAGTGTTCCAGTAGTGAAACTCATGTAGGTGAAAGAGTGAAGGAAGTGAAGGCGAATTAATGAAAGTTTAATGGGCAGGATCTCTCCCTCCTCCCCATAGTAGGTTGCCTTCAGTGACCTTATTTTAATCTTAGTTCTAACTCTTTCCAGTGACACTGCTTCTGTTCTATGTCATAAGAACTTCATGGTTCCAATGTGATATAAATGCCTGCTGTATATTCAGCGAAAAAGGATGAAAGGTGATGCATATGAAAAGGATGTGCAGTCTAATTATTTCTTGTTGAGAAGATACAGTAGTTACTTTGAATCCGGACATTATCCTTTTAAAATCTTGTTTCTTTTAGGTCTGCAGAAATAATGCTGTATCCTCCAAAAGCAATTAAATTCAATCTAGCAGAAAAGGGCAAATTCTATAGCAACAAAGCAGGTACCCACCAATATTTCCCTTGGCATTTCCAAGCTTTTCAGAAAGTGAGTGAGGCCATTGTAAAGCAGAGCTTGTAATTGGCTGCCCTCATTCAAATGAAAGGATTTTCCTCTGATGGATCAAGAGAACTGGTAAGCACCTGGGCTTTCCTTAGTCAGAATGTGGTTTTATTCATCCTTCAGGCTTTCCTTCTTTCCAGGAGATGTTAGGAGAGAGGTATTCAGTTTGGTTCTGCGTCCTGCAGCAGCCATTTTGAGTTTGGCTCCACCTCCTGTGGCAGACATTTTGGGGCAGCACTCACCACACCCTCTCAACATTCCAAAGGTGCCCACAGACTCAAAGAGGTTGGGGATCCCTGCAATAATCTGAGGACTGTTTAATGGATATTTTTTTTTGTTTTATGCTCCTGGCTTGTATAACAGCTTGTTTTATTTTTATATTGATAATTTATTATTTTATTTGTAAGCCCCTTTGAGCAAGACTCTGGAAAAATAGCATAAAAACCTCCTAGATAGATAAATAATTCGACACCATCAGTGCTTCATGGTTTGTTGGAGAGTAACAACCAAAGAACAGGTCTTTGCCCCTGAAAGCTAACAGTCTAAATTTAGAGAAGGGCAGAGAGGCATAGGCAAGTTTGATGAGGAATGTAGAATGTGATCCTTGCTTCACTGTCAGTTTGATAGTAGTGATTTAGGAAGCTCTTCTGTTTCATATAATTAAAACAAATATGCATGTAATTCTACTGACAGCTCAGTTACATCTTCTTATTTTATCTTAAGAATACTGGAAATGTGCACTACAGGAAGGTGTACTTGACCCCAGCTGCCCAGTGCATGTTTCTGTGGTGCACTTGATGTGTGAAAGTGTCGTTGTTTCTAGTATTATGGGACAGCTGCTGATTTGTTTTATGTGTACTGTAGTTGTGTGTCAAGTGGCTCTGAAACTTGGGCAGTAACTGTTCCTTTTCTGACTAATACTGTATTTTGAAGTGGTGGCCAATTGCTCTGTGCCAGGCATGAGTTTTTAGCTGCCAGAGCTGTGCCACTCTCCCCTCCTACTCATGATTTGCCATTTAATAGTTTTACCACTAGTGTGCCAAGCAGGCACCAGGCGTATTTGGAAACAGCAGGCACAGAAGATGTGGGGGCTGGGGTAGGGAAAGAACAAGATGTTACAGAGAGATTGAAATCCATGAGTCACAGGTCCCCTGGAACAAGTATTTCTAATATAATACTGTTTAGCTCTCTGGTACCTTTTCTCAGTCTAAAAGTTGATCAACCCAACTAACTACAGGGGAGGAAACTAGTGCTCATTTTATACATGAGAAACCTGAAGTCCAAAATGAAACTGCGCCTTCCTTATCTACAAACATATCATGACGCAAGAATACTAGGGAATCACTGAACCCAGGGAACCCTAGGAACTTGTCATTGCTATTGTTTTCTAGGGGCCGTATGTACTTTAGAAATAGTTCTGCCCTCAAAGCAGCATTTTAAAAATGTTTATCTGATTTTTATCTCTCACAGTCCACTTCATGTACCTCCAGTTCATCCAAACAGAAGGGCTTACTTTCCCCAGAGTAACACCAAATATGCACCATTGAATTCATACTAGTACGTTAGATGCAGTGTACTCCGAAAGGGAGGGAGAAGAATCTTAATAAGGATAATAAAATAGCCAGGATTTACTTTAGCAGGAAATAAAAGAGGCATCCGCCCTGAGCCTGCTGGTTCGGGGAGGGCGGAATATAAATCGAATTAAATAAATAAATAAATAATGAAGAATAGGTACAAGAGTAAAAAAATTCCAGTTCAAATTTCCCCCCATGTGTAAGATTTATTTTCTGTAATGATCAGTCACGGCTAAAAGTAATGTTTAAGAGTCACTCACACAGTCCAAAGTGTAAAATAGTAATGCTTTTCTTGGACTGCTCTTTTCAGGTGTAACGAGTGTATTGCATGTTCAAATATTCTTCCCCCAAAAAAGTCTCTTTAAAGAAAATGAGCCTGTCAGGAAGCAGGAGAGCCTGAATCCTTCTCCCTAACATCTTAATGTTCTTTGCTTGGATGCTATTTAAAGTGATTGGCCATTCTTATGAAATTCCCTTCCTCCTCAGCTGCAGCTGAACAGGCTTGTTCCATTACCACTGGGTTCTGCAGATTATAGAAACGGGAAGAGGGAGCTGGTCTACCTCGACAACAGGTTATTTTAAGAGGGAGTGAGTTCAGTGTTCTGGATTTACTTGGGAAGCATGTTAGCATTTTCAGATCCTTGTTCAGCCTTTAACTCTGGATGGTTTAGGGCTGGTCAGTGTTCTTGAGTCTCGGTTATCCAACTTTAAAAACAGTGGAATACAGCGATATATGTTGCTTTGGGGATAATAAAGGGATTATTAATATTTCTATCAGAACAAAGCTCCCCCCACCCCCAATCTGTGGGTCGTGCATAAGAGCTATTACATTCTGGAACATGGCTAAAATGATTATTAATGGTATTGTAGGGATACTCTAAATCCAAAGTTTTTAATTGAATTTCTTTAACCATGCAATTCCTGCACATTTACAAGACTTGATTTTATATATAAAAGCTACAGACAGGATAGTATATGCCAAATATTGGAAAGGGCCCAAAAGCTTTACCAAACAAGAATGGTTCTATGAAATCTGTGATTTATTAGCATGGGCCGTGACAAATTTTCATTGGCTCTAGAAGCCAGCTCAGAAATTTAGGAGCCAGAATCATATTTCAGCCCTTCAGGGTTATGTTTCCACAAAAAAATACAGTGAAATTTCTAGGTACCATGGTGACCTGTCCCTTGGTATTTGTCAAGCCCTGTGTTAGCATTTTGAGCTGGATAATGTTAACCTAGGATGGGTTGCTTACTTTAAAATTCTTTTTTCCCCTTAGATGTCACCTGAATTGAATTTTCACATCCTAAGGGGTAAAATCTATGTTTTTCTACACTGCCTTCCTTCAAGACTCTTCTCAGAATTTACACCACACCGGCTGCTGCTGCTTTCAACCACATTACAGTTTCATAGGGAGAGCAGGTGTCCTTCCTTTTCAATAAGGCTAGTCTCTAAACAGAAAGTCAGAAATTTTATGTTGGAGAGTGCTCCATCCCAAGCTATATAGTACAGACAGAGATTTTGTCATCGGGAAAATTATTTTACTTATTCCTTCATGTACTTCCTGATGGGGACCGAAAACAGCTTACATTGTTCTCGTCTCCATTTTATCTTCATAACAATCCTGTGAAGTAGATTGAGAGTGGGTGGCTGTCCCAAAGTCACCAAGCAAACATCCATGGCAGAGTAGAGATTCAGACCTTGGTCTCTCAGATCTAAGTCCAATACTGACCATTACACCAGCTCTCTTCCTTGTGCAGGATGACACTGCCATCAAGCAACCTGTGGTACAGGCCTCTCCATCTGGTGGGTAGTGAGCCTCCTTGCTCACTTTGAGCAGAGCAGCCAGAGAAAAGTTCAGTGCCCATCCCACACCCTGCAAACAACTTAGGCGAGGCTGGGCTGACAGCCATGGTGTAATCAGTAGTCTGGATCCTTCCTGGACCTTGGCTGCATTAAGAGATGGGCTAAAATGAAGGGTGCCAGGTCTTAGTTCTGGCATGAATTCAACTTACCCCCAGTTCCAGAGAGAGAGAGAGAGAGATACTGTCATATATCCCTAAACCATTGCCCAGACAATTCCTGAACGTAAGAGTAATCATGCAGGAGCAGACCAGTGGCTTATCTAGTACAGTATCCTGTTCCCAACAGTAGCCAGTGAGATGCTGTGGATGGCTTGGTGGCAGCATCTTGCATGAGACAGTCAGTGGCACAGATGTCTCAAGTGCCACAGGTGCAAGGGTTTGTGGCTATCCTGGACAAGAGGAGAAAGACACATGGACCTGACATTTGCATAGAATCAGGACTACATTCACACCTCTCTCTCCAGGGCTGAGTTACTTCCTATTTCCTGGCTTAGCAGGTTAGTGGTAAACCACATTGAGGCACTGGGTGTTGTATTTGTACTATTCTATGCACAGGAGTGGTAGTCTCCTAAGCTTGACGTGGTGTCCTTGCCAGACATAGATATTATTTTGGATCTTTATATTTCTATACTGTCTTCCAGCGAAATGTAGGCTGCTGCACCCAGTGCTGAAAACTTCTTGGCAGTGAAAATCATCTCTGTAGGGATCCTATGCTGCAGACACACTAATTAATGGCATCTAGCCAGCTTTTAAGACCACACCTATACTCCAAAAGTTTCTGGGAGGAGTCAGTTTCTGAGGATGGATGCAGTAGCAAGTTCTTGATCCAGCCAGTCACCAGCAAGTCCAAGATCCATGTTCTTGGAACTAAGCAAGAAAAGAAGTTGATCATAGTCGACATTGATAGCTAGGTCAAGGATTTCTCTGATCAGTGGAAGTTTGAGAATAGTTTTGGATTATTTCTTTCCATGATTATGATGAATGGATAGCCTTCAGGCAACTGAGAGCTGGCAACTCTGCCTTCCCAACAGCCTCGTCTTGTTCTGGCTCTGTAATGAGATGGCTTTGGAGATGAGAGAGTTGCTGCCATCTCTTGCGTCAGAAACCAAGACTAGGTATGTCCCAATTTTTGTTAAATCCAGTTGATGAGTTGCCTATCCTGCCATGTAAATTACATGAAAACTGTCCTTGGCAATCTACTCCCACTAAAGTTGCATTTGCTGATAAACATCTGACAATAATCTCATGGTCTGAAAAACGGGCTTATTTACAAAAGAGGAGATAGCACATATGCACTAGTTTGTGTGTGTGAACTGTCAGGATGTTGCAAGAACTGGCTGTGGAAGTTTATTGAAGTTGAATTTCCTCCCCATCTATAATGTGTTATCCTGTCCTGCTTCAGTATTGAGGAAAAAACCTACTGGCCGTGCTTTCCCAGTCAGTTTGTTGAGCTAATCACTTAATGCTAATTGAAAATGCAAGGGAAAATTGTGCAAGTACTTGAATCTTAGCCATACTGCAGTTTCATTTTGCTTCCCTTTTTCAAAACAAAAAATGTAAGTGTTTGCTTCAGAAGAAACAGGGTTAGAATTATCAGTCTGTTATTCTTATTGATCTTTGCTTGTGTGATGTTTAAAGAGCTGTCAGGCTCCACTTCAAAGGTAGCTGAGTTATCAGCAAAGAGAAGACAGATTTCTAACTGTACAGCTGGAAATTTATCATTTTTAATGTATAAGTCTTTCTGGAAGTAGACACAATCTTAAGGTGCCTCTAGACGATATTTTTCTGCACTAGCATGCACTCGTTTTAACCTGCTCCCTACAGTCGTACAGCAACTTTGGGGAACTTTTTTAAAAAGGGAGAGCCCAAATGGACTTAGAACAGCGTGTGTGTGGGGGGGGGGGAGGCGTTCCTGCCTTCCCCCAAACTGTTTTCCTATATGAAAACTGGGGCAGGGGAGTTATTTTGCCAGTTTTGCTGCTGCGCATGGAGAATCTGTACACAAAGGAGCAGCAAAATTGGTGAACTAACTCACCCCTGTATGGTTTTCATGTGAGAAAACTGTGTTGGGGAGGAGGCAGGAGACCTTCCTGCCCCCATGGCACTGTTTCAAGCCCATTTGGGGCCCTCCTTTTAAAGAAGCAGTTCGCCGCAGCTGCCACGTGACTGTGGAGAGCACCTTAAAATGACTGTGTCCCCATGCAGAAAAGTATTGTCTAGAGACACCCTTAGTTTGTAGTCCCAGAGACTCTCAGGTATCACCCAGGTATTTCTGGACTAGTACACCATATGGTTTCCCAGCTCCTGACATAATGCTACTTACCTTTAACAAATATTGCCTTCTGTAGAGATAGTTGAATTGAAATCCTTTAAGAGCAAAAGAGAGGTATGTCAACGGATTTAGGTATGTCAACTGATCCCTTAGTTGTGTTTTATTTGTCATTATACCTCTATTGCCACTACTACTGATAAGCCTTTGAAATATGTCTACAATAACAAATGCTCAGATTGGTTACCCTGCTCCCTCCCACTACCCTGAACTTTGATAAGTAAATTCTTGTGAGAACAAACATATCACAGGGAAACAGTCTGAATTTGTAATGTGCATATATATTCAGGCAACGTCTACTTTCAAATGTAAACAAGCTTTACATAATTTTAGCTCTCATGCATTCCTCTTTGAACCTTGGTAGTGTTAAGGATTTTGTCTTCTGCCCCAATAGGACTACAAGTGTACAAATTTCCTGAGACATGAACTGTGATAGTTAAATCAGTTTTGTTTACAATTCAGCAATACCCTTAGAGATGTACTATCTGACGATCATCCCAGAATTATTAGTGGTCAAAGGAAGTTTGCATGCAGTTAGAGAGCAGAAAACGCCTTTCACACTGTGAGTTGGTTTTTAGTTTTAGTTTACTCTTGCTTCATTTATATCCCACCTTTCTCCCCAATGAAGACCCAAAGCAGCTCACATCATTTCTCCTCTCCTCCATTTTTCCTCTCAACAACCCTACGAGGTAGGTTAGACTATGAGTAATGACTGGCCCAAGGTCACCGAGTGAGCTTCCATGACACAGTGTGGAATTGAACGTAGGTTGCCTAGATCCTAGTCTGTCACTCTAGCCATTACATCACAGTGATTCCAAGTTGTGGAGAAATACTTTCCCCCCTAATCATAAAGCTAAAAGCTCATAAAACTTTCAAGATTGGCAGTGTATTCCTGTCAGGCACCTGTGTGGCATATCTTGATGGATTATCTTTTTAAGAACAAATATTTTTCTGGGTCTTCCTCTGAGGATTGCAGGATTCTTCCAGATTTTGCAGCTAAGTAAGGTGTGACAACAGTTTCTGTATATCCAGCCAGGTAACTCTAAGATACACCTGATTCAATAATAGGCTCTCCCTGCCTCTTGTCACGTTCAAATTCACCACACCCTCAGTGCTTTGGCACCTCTACCTGCTGAAGTTTTGCATGAGCAGTATAGATGCTGACACCTTAAGTTAACTCATGCTTTTCTGATAGGTAACTGTGTTGCTCTGCAGTAGAACAGCAGGATTTGAGGCAAGTGGTACCTTAGAGATCAACAAGATTTTCAGGGTATAAGCTTTTGAGAGTCAAAGCTCCCTCTGGATATCTTCTGGTATCTAAAAGAAGGTAGCTTTGACTCTCTAAAGCTTATACTCTGAAAATCTTGTTGGTCTCTGAGGTGCCACTGAACTTAGATCCTACTGTTTCTCACCCTTTTCTTGCAGATAACAAATACAGAAGAGAAAATCCAGGTAAATTGGGGCTTAGATGAGGAGATACGTCAGCTTAATGCATTGGTTAAAGTGTTGGATTTCCTACTCAGAATGAAAAACTTACTGAATGACCTTGAGCCTAACCTACCTTCACAGTGTTGTGAGAATAAAAAATAGAAAGGGAGATTCATATATGCTTCTCAGAGTTTCTAAGAGTAGGGTAAAAATAAAATAATAAATAACTGAGGCAAATAGTGCACATGGTGCCTCTTCAATACTCTAGCTATGATATGCTCCTAGAGATATTCTATCTGGGTTTAATTTTCTTTGAATAAGAGAGTTCATAGCAGCTACCCTGTCCCTACTTCAAAAGCTGTTCTTTTTCACACACATCTACCAGGCAGCTGTCTCAGGCCCTACCGCTGCCGGTGAATTGCCCTTTCAATCCCCATTATTAAAGAATAACTGTCAGAGGCTCAGCTCCCATTAGTGTGCACTTTCATTAAAATCACAGGGACCAGCCCATTCACAGTAATCAGATCGCAAACTTGACATACGGTGAAATGAGAGGAAACTGCCTTCACCCAAAGTAATTACATGATTTTACCCTTTGGGACAAACATGAGGGAGGGAGGATGAGTTTGCCACCTCTTACCTCATCATAGTCCCCCACCCCCTCCAAAACAAAGGCTGTACTGTCTAACTCAGAGCGGAACTACAAGTGACAAAAGGCACAGGTTGGACACTTGTCAGCTTCCCTCAAGTTTTGATGGGAAATGTAGGCATCCTAGTCTTGCAGCTTGGCTCTCTGACTGCTGTCCAATGGACTTTTCAACTGTCACTTGTCCAACATTCCGCCAAGCTGCCTACATTTCCCATCAAAACTTGAGGGAAGCTGACAAGTGTCCAATCTGTGCCTTTTTCCACTTGTGGTTCCGCTCTCAGAATTCCTTTGGAAGGAAGGCAGTTATATTTGGAAACTGCAAGAAGAGAATGCATGGCAACATCATCAGATATTTAAAAGCAAAGAAAGTTGATAACAGGAAGCAGCTAATTGTAGCAGTTAATTAATTGGATGATAGTTGTGCTGCATAAAATGAAGGAACTCTCTCCTTTATAATTTTTTGAAAGGTAACAGAAGCACTGTAACTGAAATCACCCTCCACATCTATGTTAATGCAGTACAATTATCCAATTAATAAGTGGCAAATTCATTCCATCCTCCCTAATGTTTATCTTATAGATGGGTTTTTTTGTGTGTGCGCATATTCTGTTTGTATTGCTTGTTCTGTTTTTTAGGGCCAATGGTTCTATACTGTTTCTTTTTACTATATTTTAAACTGTGTTACTTAGTCTTGTGGTCATATATGTAGGAAGTTGTGTGCTAATAGGAAAAAGAAATGCAATGTATCTAACGTATACGAACATGCATACTTAATTGCCTTAACTTAGAAAGAAGGGCCTGCACTGGCTTCTAAGCCTGTTTCAGTAACTGCTGCCTTTTAAAGAAAACGCTTGCTTCCTTGAAGACTCTTAGTCAAATTACCAGTGATTGTTGTGTTTATCTGCTGAACTTCCAGCATTATCAGCTATTGCCTCCTAATTTTTTAAAATGTTTTGAATGGCATCTGAACAGTTGACACACTGGGAACTGTGCAAGAGCACTATTCATGTTAACAATGCATGATCAGGAGATTATCTCTGCTCTGTATCCCAGCAGAATCCAGGGTAAACTAGGTGGCTGCAGAAAGACTCTGAGCAGTTCAACTGAATGTTTGGAATGATTGCTTTTCAGCTGATACAATGCACGTTTCTTTCATCCTGAATACATCTGCATCAGGATACTTGTAGGAAATTTACAGTGCCATGGGATGTAAAAAGAATCCTGCTTTTCTTGTAGGAAACTTTAAAATGTACATACAGTGTTTGCTAAGAACTGAACGTTTTAAAAAACTATCATATATCTAATTCTAAAGTGGTGCACATGTGGGGCAACCTCCAGGTTTGCAGAAAATTCCAAAACCCTGGGAAAATACATTTGGAGGTTTAAAATCTCCCCCAAATACTCTGCACTTGTCCACTCGCTGCCATCTTCTTTGTGTTCACCACCAGCATTCAGGAATCAAGTTCAACATGCAGTTGAGCAGCTGCCTGGGGACCTCAAGAGACATCCGAGAATAAAGTATTGTCGTTGTCATTTCTGCTGACCATGTTGGAGCTGCTGCCACCTGAGGAAGGGGTGGAGAGCATGTTGGAGCCAAGACAAGAAGGATACTGAGGATGCCACTAGGGCCGGCTCCTCCAGCAGCGAGACAGACTTGCTCAGCCCTGGCGGCAATGAAGCCAATGCTAAGAAGGCAGCCAAGTCCAACACCGCTGGTGGTGGAGGAGGTGGCCACGCCCTGTGGAGAACCTAACACTCAGAGTCTCTACATGAGACTCCTGCACGCATGTTCATCAAGAGCTGGGAGAGGCAATGTTAGCTGGGAAGCATAGTTTTAAAAGACAGAGCCGGTGGAGATTTCTCCAGAGAGGACAGATTCTCCAGCTTTCTGCTGCCTCTGGCTTGCTGGACTGTCTCCCCTTCCAGAGCCTTTGCCGTGCCACCCTCACTGGTTAAAACTTTGAATTAAATGAGCATCTGCAGGTAAAGGCTCCAGAATGGGAGACAGGTTGGCATGTCAGAAGTGGAGGGCTGTGAGAGAATCTACCCCCTTTGGAGCGATCTCTACTGGCTCTGTCTTTTAAAACTACACTTCCCGACTAACATTGCATCTCCCGACATAATGAAGAACACATGTCAGAAGTCTTGTGTAGAGAGACTCTCATTGTTGGGGTAGGAGAAAGTTAACAGAGTCACTGAAGAAGTGCAGGAGGAGGGTAAGAGAAGAAGTGGCCCAAGGTGGGGGAAAAGGTGCTGACAGTGGAGGGACAAAAGCCCAGCACAGCTCCCTGCAATCCACCCACCCCCTATGATTCTAAAGCTCCCCTCGTTTATTTTCTTTTTCTTGACTCATACTCATTCTATCACTGTGGCTGTGGGTTCCCCCTGACACAACTGCAGTGGTGGATCTTACTGCATGTTTGCCCTTTGTTCTTCACTTGCATCTCTCTGAGCCTTCTATTGTCACTATGAGAGCTTCCTCCTCCCCTCCTTTATGACCCACCTCTTTTGATTCCCCCCTCCTGTTTCTTGACAATCTAATTTCTCCAGTCCCTTTTTTACCAGTTCCTCTGCCTCTGTCTGCTCCACCTCAATCACATGCCAATCACAGGCCAATCACCTCAATCACATGCCAATCCATGGTGTCTTGTATATGGTGTCTCTTGGTTGTCTATAGTAACAATGTGCTGTCTGGGATAACACTTCTTCTGTAGTGCCTTGCTTATAACTGAGCCCAAGAAGCATCAGTAGGACATTGATTTCCAACAGTTCTCTTGGCAAAGCTCCCTTGCAGAGAACTTTCCAAGCCTGTCTGTATCTACTAAGGGGTGGTGAAGGAAAATGCCGGGAGGCGCTCAGACAAGTTGTACCACTGATCTCCCAGACTTCTCTGAATTGTCATTTGAATAGGTTGTTGGTGTTGCACAAAAGTCAGACAGTGACAGCTTCAGCCTTTTCTTCCTTTTACTATTTCCCCATCTCATGTTGCTTTGGCACACTACTTTGGGGCTGCAACACTATAAAGTTTTGCTTTATCTGTCACTGACACAGTTTGATGTTGTTTTGTCAATGTCTGTATTCTGTTAGGGTGTTGTGCTATATACATATCAGAGCATATCAGTTTAGGTAAGAGTGGAGAAATAGAGGTGGTGATGCAAAGACAGAATATTTCCAGCCCACTCAGAGCCATGGAGTGGGGGGGGGGAGTCATCACTTTTACTGTTTGTGTAAGTTGCCCTTCCGTGTAGGTCTTGCCTCTGTGGCTGAAAGATGCTTTCACCAAGACAAAACCCAGCCCTGCTAAATCTTTCCACTGTCTAAACACACACTAAACTTCTTCAGCTGTGCTTTTTATGTGCCAGAGAGTCATTAATTAGGCAGAACTCAGCTAGCAGACTCTATCTCATCTCAGCTGGCAAATATGCATGCAAATTCCTGCAAAACAAAGCACTTGGAGATGCTGGTGGTGGAGCTGAATGGCAGCCTGACATGAGGATGGAGAGTTTGGCTTTCTCTGGTGCTCAGAGTACAGGTTTAAAAGTGCCTATAGTCCCCCTCTCTGTAGTTAAGGAGGTTTGGGCCAGTGTGTACCTGAATGCAAGATTACTTGAGAATGCTGTGCCCACTGCTCTCAACTCCTTGAAAGAAGGCTGGATTAGATACCAGTGTAACAAGAAAACATTATATGTGGGAATATAATTTACTGCAGGATGATAAATTTATTTATGATGAAGTAAGAATCACCTCCATATGACCAGGTATGGAAGCATTTGTAAATTGAGAGGGTACTTTTTTGTTTTTTTAATCAATTTCAAGGAACCAGTGTGCTACAAATCACTTAAACTGGCTGTGAATCTATATATTGGTGGAAAATATTGTCAAGTCATAGCTGACATGGTGACCCCTGGTAGGGTTTTCATGGCAAGAGACAGAGGTAGTTTGCCATTGCCTGGCTTTGCAACCCTGGTCTTCTTTGGAGGGCTTCCATCCATTTACTTACCAAGGCTGGACTTGCTTAGCTTCTGAGATCTGATAAGATCAGGCTTGCCTGGGCTATCCAGGTCAGGGCATGCATCTATATAGGCCAGTAGCATTGGTGCACTTACTTGCTGATTTAGCTTCCATAAGGAACCCTATTCCTTTCTCTGAGCTTTATGATCCCTCAGTGCTTGGCATCAGAAATCCTTATTTTCTAGTGTTATTCTTAGAACGTGCACAAAATTCTAAGTACTTAGATAGTGTTACTTTATTATGATTAACAATGCTGAAAGTATACAGCTTGGGCACCTACCAGTAAGAACCTGACAATACTTTCTTAGCAGTAAGTCCCACTGAGTTAGGATTCTGAGTAGACATGCTTAGGATTGCTCTCTAAATTGTGGCTCCCTGTCTGCTTCACTTCCTTATATTTCTTGATTACATTTTTATCCCACCCTTTCTCCAAGGAACTCAGAGTGGCTTGTAGGCCTTCCCCTTTTTATCTCCACAAAACCCCTATGGGGTGAGTTGGCCTAAGACAGAGCAAGCAGCTGGCACAAGGTCACTCACTAACCTTCCATGGGGAGCAGGGATTTGAACCTGGGTCTCTCCAGTTCTAGGCTAAAACTCATAACTGTTACCATAGCTGGACTTTGACTTAATATACAGCAGTGGGGAGGTGGGATGTGCATGCTACCCTTAATAATGAGGGAGGCATTAGTTGTCATACTTAGGCAATTCTGTCCACAGATTAAATTATGTATCTATGCATATAATTTGCATTATTTAGTTTTGAGACTTTCTAGTTTCCTGAAAAGGGCTAGGATGGTAGAGGGCCAGTGAGGTAGGAGAGCAAGAACAGTAAGGAATAAAGGGTTAGAGGAAGCATATGTAGAATAGAAAAGGCCAGCTTCCTGACCATGGAAATCCCTTCCCAAAGTTCTCTAGACTCATTATTATATAGTTACAAAGTATGTTATTCTTTAAAAGGAATCATAATGTTTGAAGTTGGGAAAAATTTTCCCTAGGTTGGATAGTAGTCTGGCTTCCCTCCTCATTCACCTATAAAAGGTCACCTGGCTATACTTTTAAGTTTTTCTCAATACATGTGAGTTTGCATAGGGTGGTCTTTCGGGGTGTGGATTAACCAAACAGAACTAGACTGCATAGCCTTGAACCCCTTGCATCCTCTGGGAGAACTGCAGAGAGGACAAGAAAGTAGCTTCATTTTCCTACTGAGAATTTCCAAAGGCATTTTGTGTGCTATCCGGTATGTTAACTCTTTTTCAGTTCACTCATGTTGCTTGATTCTGTGTGTTAACAATATTTTTGACTAATGCTTTCTCTCTCTCCCTTGGGGGTCTTGATGGCTGATTGACCTGGCTCTGCTTCATTCTTTTGGTCTAATGTAGTGTGAATGGATAGCTGGGTAACTTGGCCTGAGATAGACCTAATATTTTATATTCTGGGGGTGGAGACAGAGCCCCAAATTCCACTTTTTATATTGATTGACTTTCTGCCAGGTATAGCTGTTGATCAAGTGTCAGTTTGGCCAGGCATGATCACATCTGCCCTGTCTTCTGTTCTCTGGGTATCTTTTTTTTTTAATCAAGGAAAATGGTTGACATTCAATACATTGAATGTTTTGTTCTGCATTTTGACTTTGGCTGGATTCCCTCTACATTGGAACAATCTGCAAATCTTGCTTAGTTTTCTGTTGAGAAGACCAGAAGTCGCCTAAATATAGCTAAATGGGAGCATATGGGCAATGAAAATAGCTCAGTAGGGAGCTATGCTTCCATAAAATTGGAGGAGAGATGTATGCGTGTAAGGCAGATACAAAGTCTCTTAGCTCCAAAGTTTCTTTACATATGTATTCAGAACTACTTTCATGTTATATTACCCCCAAATCATATTATCAACCAGTTTTTGATAGCTATTTGGGGCGAATAAATTTCTGAGCCACTAGGAGTATATATGCAGCAGCTAACTACACCATTCATCTAAGCCTGCAAATTGCAGATTTGTTGAAGAACTACTAATACACAGAGCTTAACAAATACCTGCATACAGACCCTTCCCTCCTTAGTGGAAAGTTGTAAAATTGGAAACGCTTCTGTGGGTTAAACAATAAGAATGTTGAGCTGGGGGGACCTGGGTTCAGATCTTTGCTCAGCCAAGAAACTAATTGGGTGATTGTAACCATATCTTCGCCTAATCTTGTTGTGATGATAAAATGGCATAATATCAAAAGTGCCATAACAGCTCCTTGGAGGGCCAGAACAAATTAATATTGAGTTTCTGGGACTAAGCTATTTGCATACTGTGATAGGCTTTCTTTCAAAGTGTGGCCACAAACTTGCTGACCAGGCAGTTCATTGATTGTCTGACATTTGCCTGTAACTAACATTTAAGTAAAGTGCTACTGTATAGGTCATACTGGGACAGGTTTTCTTTTAAAGTAATGTAAAATGGTAAGTTGCAGATCTCAGCCACAGAGGTCTAGGAGTTCCCTTAGCGAGTTATATATCTAGATACTCCTGCTTCTGAATGCTACTGGTTCTGCTGCTAGAAAAGCATACATAACGTAACTTTGTTACTCTCAGTATGTACATGTACCCAGGATATATGCAGGTCATGCCATATGTTATGCCTGCTACTATTTATTTAACATTAATTTATTGCAAGTGCTTTGGGTTCCCTGACATTCCATATAGTAAGTAATCTGATGGTTTAAAGTGCCCTTTTCACAGCACTATATGCAGAGAGGGCAGCACCCATGGGATCCACGTGATTTTTTTTTCGTATTTGACATTTCTCAGAATTTCCTACAATCAAGATTCTTCAGTCTCTTGAATTTCCATATAGATGGTAATAGAGGCAGGAAATTCTATTTTCCGTCTGTTGATTCACTTCATATTTTGTCCCTGGAATAAGTCTCTTCTATTCTTGCTGCAAATGCTGTAACCATGCACTTTTGGTGTTCTGTGAGAAATATGTGCATCTCAAACCATGCTGCAGTGTGGCTTGATTATGGCTTTTAACGATTTTATGACACAATTTGCACAGCCATTTAATCTGTTGGTATTTGGCCATCTGTAACAAGTTCTTCAACAAGTAATACCTTTTATTAGGACCAACCCATTGACACACATTAGCCTGCAAGCTTTCAAGTTCACCAGAACTCTTCATCAGGCCAGGTGTTACCAAATGAAAAAGAAGAAAAAGCAGATTCTTTGGGTCTTTTTAAGACTGTAACATGCCAGCATGTGGTGGGTCTTCTGGCAGGTGAAGAAAAATCAGGTTTCAAGTGGCTGCAGGCCAGGAACCAGAAAAGCAAGTGGTGATAAATAAATTCAGCTCTGTTGCTCCCTGTGTCCCTAATTTTCTTTTTAACCAGTAAGAATTCAGGATCCTTTTTTGAAGAGAGACTAGAAATAGCTTGGAAGTCATTGTAAACACAGGCGATAAATTTATGATTTTGCAAGATTTATATAGTTAATTGAAGCCAAATTAGGTAGCCTGTACCTTGTGTTGCATTTTTAACTTGTCAACAAGTAAAAGATCATATCTAACAAACAAACAAAAGTGAATAGCCTTGGAGAAACACCCTGTACTTGTCTCATGCAAAATAGCACCTGTGGCCCTTTGCTTTCTACTCCAGGGCTGATCAAACTCTAGAGCAAAGCTGTGGGCTGTGAGTTCAAGAGCAGCAGCAAACAGAGAATCCTAGTTAAGGGTCTTTTTAAAAATGAAGTACTGTTTTACTGGAACTGCTAACACATTCTAAGCTAACTTCATTTACTCACCACATGTTAGGTAGACCAAACCTAGAAGTTGCATGCAAGCACTGCTTGAGAAGAGAGTTCTGATGATAAGGGAGGGTGGAATTCTGCCCTCATTGCGTGCACAGGCTGATTGAGCAGGAAAGCTCCCATGATAGTGGAAAGCAGGAATCTTCTCTTGATTGGAAAGTAGAACACCCCTGTCTCATTGGCAAGCCATTCTCTTCCCCATTCCTCTTTGCCTCCTTCTTTGTAGGGCTGATGACATTATGGTCTCTTCTCTGCAATTTCTTCACTTTTCTAGTCCTTCCCCCTTAGAATCCAAAGTGCATGTGCACCCACTTCTTGCTGGGAACCAGATTTTTCCCTTGTTGACATCCTTGTCAACCTTTGCCAAGCTTCTTGGCTCCAGTTGTCTCAGGGTTGATTTCTCTTATGGTGGAAGTGGGGAGGCTGACTGCACAAAGATGTTCAAGCACATATCATGTGTATCAGGAAGGCACAACAGTCTGTTTCAGAGCCAGGAAGGGATCCCTGATCTTCCATCTTGATGTTACTTCTGCTGCACACAAACATATACTTTCCCACACATACTTCAAAGTATTTCTCTAGCTGTAAATAGGCTTAGAAAATTTCAGACAATAGTTGCCAAATACACAGAATTTTTTAAGGACAACTGAAAATGCAAGTTCTTGATGCTGCAGACTTAGAAGTAGACCCACAAGCATTTAATAAAACATTTAATAGAGCATACACTGTAAGCAGATGGTGTTAGATATCTATATTCCATTTCTGGCACATTCACTAGCCTCTTTCAAGCCCTTCTGGCCCTAATGTTCTGATGGAATCATGTAGAATTCTGGGAAATGGCATATATCCAAGAAGCTTTTGTTCATCTACGGTCTTCCTGTGCAGTCCCACATGGGACTGCGCACGCGCAGGCCTGCCGATACCGGAGATTTTAATAGCTAAACACCACCAGGGGGCGCTCCCGCCTCTCAGCGCGCATGCGCGGCCGCTTTCCCGCCGAAACGGCCCTTAAGAGGCGGAGCGCCCCTCACATACCCTCAGTTTCTCTTTCGCCGCCGATCGTTGAGGTTTAACAGCTTTCTTCGTTCGCGATGTCTGAGAAGGCCTTGTTTAAGCGTTGCGAGACCTGCAATCGTAAGATGACAAGGTCGGATGGCCATTCCATTTGTTTGTATTGCCTTGGGGAAACTCACAACACTCAGGCGTGCAAGCATTGCCGCGCGTTTACCTCCAAGGCCCGGGCGGAACGGACGGATCGTTTGCATGCCTTTCTCTGGCAGCGTGCGATGTCGGTCGAGGACCCTCCACCGAAGTCTTCGTCTGCTCCGTCTGCGTCCTCTCGTCCTCCTGTACCTTCGGGTTCCAAGACGCCTCGTTCTCAGCCATCTCCGAGTCGCTCGGAGTCGAGGTCCGAGAGGATCCCTTCGGGTCGGAGTTTGTCGGAACCGACCGCTTCGGTTCCGAGACATCTAGCAAGTCGACCTCCTTCGATCTCGTCGGCTGTCTCGGCTTCGCCTGCTCATGGCGCCCATAGAGGTTCGACTCCGTCGGTTCCGAGGTCGACTCCACCAACTCAGACCACCTCTACGGTTCCGATGACTTCGGATCCTGCTGTGAGACCGAAGGCCGTTCCTGAAAAGAAAAAGAAGAAGCATAAGCATTCCAGTAAGCATGATAAGGCAGTGTTGGAAGGCTTACTCACCTCTTCCCCGTCGGCTCCGGTCGACTCCGCTCCCGTCCAAGTGGAGCAGCGAGCAGAGGCGAGTGATCGTCCGCAGTCCAAGACTCCTCCGGACCGGGTGGCTCAGGAGGACGATGTCATTCTCCTCGAGAAGCCTCTTACCCCTTCCGGTCGGGCTCGATCGGCCTCGTACGAATCGGACTCTATTCAGTCGGCTCGGAGTCGAAGGAGTCGGTCCGCCCGTCGCTCTAGCTGTCGGACCCTACGGTCCTATCGGAGCCGATCCAGGGAGAGTCGACGTCGAGATGATCCTGTCCCTCGTTACTCTAGTAGGGAGAGTTCATACTACTCGGACCGGCATTATAGAGGTGCTTCGTTGTCTCCTTCATTTCGAGTCGGTTCCGATGTTGGCTATGACCCGTCCCGCCTCCCGTCGGATCGAGTCTCTCCACGACCCCGGGCCCGTTACAGTGTTTCTCCTCTGTCGGAGTCACCTGAAAAGGAGATTGGGCCATCTGATGAGGCCTCGCCTACTGATGATTTTCGGGCCTACAACGAGTTGCTCCAAAGAATGGCGAAAGCCCTGGACCTTGAAGTGACTTCCACTGAATCTAAATTCACTGATAAGATATTGCAACATATCTATTCGGGTTCTACTCCCTCGATTGCCTTTCCCCTTATTGAGGGGTTTGCTGATCTATGGAAGAAGCTGCAGTCTCGACCTGCGTCTGCTACCGCCACTAATCGAAAAGTGGAGAGCTTGTACCGAACCAAGGACGATGCTCATCCGTTCCTGGCCGTTCACCCTCCTCCATCCTCACTTGTCACCGAGGAGATGCAAGCTCGGCCTCGCCAGGGCTCGCTATCGGCTCCAACTGACAAGGATAGTAGAAAGATCGATGCCTTGGGTAGGAAGTTGTATACTTCGGCTACGTTTGGCATCAAAGTGGCGAATTATGCCGCAATGATGGCGGCTTATCAGCTGTTTTTATGGAAGAAGGTGGCGTCTTTTCTTCCTAAGCTTCCCGAGGATCAGCGCACTCTGCTTCGGGTCATTCAGGAGGAGGCTGTTCGTCTCTCCAGACACCAAATTAATGTTGGGAGAAGTATGGCTGACACTGCGGCTCGATCACTTCTCTCCTCGGTGGTACTGCGCAGGTACGCATGGCTTCGCACGACCGCCCTGCCAGTTGAGACAAGGAACAGGGTTGAGGACCTGCCGTTCGAGGGCACCACTCTGTTTTCAGAGAAAACTGACGAGTTCCTCTCTAAGAAGAGGACTGATCGTTTGACAGCCCGCTCGTATGGGGTTCTACACCAGCCGTCGCAGCAGCCTTCTCGCCCATACTATCGCTCCTTCCAGCGTGGCAGACAACACCGCTATCAGCCCTATCAAGGGTATGCTTACCAGCAGCGCAGGAGCTACCAGAGCCCACAATCTGCCTTTCCCAGACGAAGGCAGGGCCAACGTCCCAAGCCTGGTTCCCAACAGCATCAGGCCAAGGACCAGGACCAATTACATAAGCAATTCTGACAATCACAGGGACCTGACCCCACATTTGGGGACAGGCTTAATGCTTTTTTGGATGCCTGGTGTTCAATTTGTTCCGATGTTTGGGTTTTGTCTATTATCCAGTTTGGTTATAAAGTTGAATTTCTTGGTTTACCTTACCTACGTCTCCCTGTGTTTTCTTCTGACCCCCCTCGTTCAGAGATCCTGGGAGAGCTCTCAGCCCTATTGCAGAAAGGGGCTATAGAGGAGATTCCGGTTGCTTCAGCTGGTTTGGGGTTCTATTCCAACCTCTTTTTAGTGGAGAAGAAGGATGGTGGGCTTCGGCCTATCCTGGATCTTAGGGGTTTGAATAAATTTATACGAGTTCGTAAATTCAAAATGGTTACTTTACAGATGGTTTTGACCTTGTTGCCCCAACAGTCGTGGTTTGCAGTCCTGGATCTGAAGGATGCATATTTTCATATTTCAATTTTCCCTGAACACAGGAAATTTTTACGTTTTGTCTATGGGCAACGTGTCTTTCAATACAATGTTTTACCCTTTGGGTTGGCCACTGCACCTAGGGTGTTCACCAAGTGTGTGGCAGTAGTGGTGGCTCATTTACGTCTCCAGGGCTGCCAGATCTTTCCTTATCTGGATGACTGGCTCTTGGTTGGTGATTCTGCTGACTCTGTGTCCAATCAGGTGTATCTCACCTTAAATTTATGTTTACGCCTGGGTCTTTTTGTTAATCAGAAGAAGTCCAAGTTGACCCCGGTGCGCTCCATCCAATTTATTGGAGTGGTTTTGGATGGTGTTCGGGATGCAGGCTTCTTGCCTTCAGAGCGTGCTGCAAAAATTAAGAGGCTTATTTCGACCCTTCAGAGGTGTCGTTTCCAATCTGTTCGCTTTATCCAGACCCTTTTGGGTTGCATGGCTTCTACTACGGCTGTGGTTCCGCTGGCCAGGTTATTTATGCGACCCTTCCAATTGTGGTTCAATTCTGTATTCTCACCGGCCCGTGATTCTCAAAATAGGAGACTTTCCGTCCCTAGGGGGGTGCTGTCCTCCCTGGAGTGGTGGCGGGATGATGCTAATTTATTTAAAGGGATGGAGTTTGGTTTTCACCAAACTCATCTGTCAGTTACTTCCGATGCTTCCCTTTTCGGTTGGGGGGCTCACTGTGCTGGCCTTTATGCCCATGGGTTATGGTCTGAATCTGAACGTGAGGAACATATTAATGTTCTTGAGTTGCGGGCAATTTTATATGCATTGATCTCCTTTACAGATGTCGTGCGGAACAAGTCCGTTCAGGTCCTGACCGACAACACGACGGCGATGTTTTACATCAACAAGCAAGGTGGCACGGCGTCTGTGGCTCTCTGCACAGAGGCGATGAGACTCTGGAAGTGGGCCATAGATCATGCTGTCTGGCTGCATGCAGTTCACATCCCGGGGGTACAGAATTCCATGGCGGACCACCTGAGCAGGCTCCACAGGGAAAACTACGAGTGGTCCCTCCAGGACAAGTATCTCGCCCCTATCTTCTCGGAATGGGGGACTCCGGAGTTGGACCTGTTTGCGACTGTGGAAAATCGCAAGGTCCTAGCTTATTGTTCCAGAGGAGGAGTAGGCCCAGAATCAAGTGGGGACGCGTTTCAGTTAAGTTGGTCAGGTCCCCTGTGTTATGCCTTCCCTCCGTTCCCGCTTCTGGCACGGGTCCTCAGCAAGATCCAGAGGGACAGAGCGTCCGTCATCCTGGTGACCCCGTATTGGCCGAGGCAACCATGGTTTCACTCCCTTCTGAGTCTACAGACTCAATCGATCCGTCTCCCGGTGGTTCCCGATCTCCTGACCTGCGGGGGGGTTCTTCACCACGACATCAGGAGACTCAAACTCACAGCGTGGTTGATCAGGCCGGGGCTGCCTTCTCCGAGGCTGTGACTAATGTTCTCTTAAATGCTAGACGTTTGTCTACCAGGCAGTCTTATGCCCTTAAGTGGGACAAATTTTCTGTGTGGTGTAGTCGCAGGGGTTTGGATCCTTTTGAGTCCACCCTTTCTGAGATTTTGGATTTTTTGTGGGAAGTAAAGCAAGAGGGTTTGGCCAACTCCTCAGTCAAGGTTTATCTGGCAGCCATCTCTGCCTTTCACCCTCCAGTGGATAGAAAGTCTGTTTTTTCCCACTATTCTGCCAAATTATTTTTGAGGGGATTGAATAATTTGTTTCCCCCTGTGCGGGCTGTGGTCCCTCAGTGGTCGTTGCCCCTGGTTCTGACTCGTTTGATGTCTAAGCCGTTTGAACCCTTGGCTTCCTGTCCGCTTCGTTTTTTGTCCATGAAAGTGGCCTTTTTGGTTGCGGCTACTTCAGCCAGGAGGGTTGGGGAGCTAGCAGCGTTATCTTGCGAACCCCCTTATTTGAAATTTCACCCTGAGAAGGTCGTTCTTCGTACAAAGGTTGAGTTTTTACCTAAAGTAGTATCCCGTTTTCATTTATCTCAGGAATTGGTTCTGCCGGTTTTCTTTCCGACTCCGGCTTCTGAGGCAGAGGCGGCCCTTCATTCTTTGGATGTTCGTAGGGCCATTTTATTTTATTTAGATAGGGTAAAACCATTTAGGATTGACTCTAATTTGTTTATTTGTTTTGCTGGACCGAAGAAGGGTAACCGGGCTTCGGCTCAGACTATCTCTAGATGGGTGGTCCAGGCTATACTGACCTGTTATTCTGCTGCTAACCTACCTTGTCCTTTGCAAGTGCATGCCCACTCCACCAGGTCCCAGGCGTCGTCAGCGGCTCTCTTCAGAGGTGTTCCACTCCAGGACATCTGCAGGGCGGCGACGTGGGCCTCGGCGGATACCTTTGTGAAGCATTATGCGCTGGATATCCTAGATAGAAAGGAGACAGCGGTGGGCACGGCAGTTCTGCACTCCATCTTTGAGTGATGCTTTGGCGTCACCTCCACCCAGGTATTTAGCTTTGGAATCTTCCCATGTGGGACTGCACAGGAAGACCGTAGATGAAAAACAGGTTTTACTTACCATAACTGTTGTTCATCTAGGTCTTCCGTGCAGGCACACATGCCCTCCCTCCTTCCCCGCTAACTCTCTTGGTACTTACCTTGCAGGGGGCGGCGAAAGAGGAACTGAGGGTATGTGAGGGGCGCTCCGCCTCTTAAGGGCCGTTTCGGCGGGGAAAGCGGCCGCGCATGCGCGCTGAGAGGCGGGAGCGCCCCCTGGTGGTGTTTAGCTATTAAAATCTCCGGTATCGGCAGGCCTGCGCGTGCGCAGTCCCATGTGTGCCTGCACGGAAGACCTAGATGAACAACAGTTATGGTAAGTAAAACCTGTTTTTCTTCATATACAGCCTCTTAATTCTTCATTGTTTTCCGTTTTTCTCTTCCCTAAAACAGCCAGAAGGAAATGTTAGAATCTGTGATGTGTGATTGGATTCCTGGACATTGACCATGGTACCTTTGAAAAACTGTACCTGGGCCGTTTCCAGATGGCTTACCTGCCTCCGGAACGTCGCGCCATGTTGTGGGGAAAATGCGATATTTCGTGTTTTCTCGCGCAAGTTTTGCGTGACATCGCGCAAAACTCGCGCGAGAAAACACGATATTTCGCGTTTTCCCCGCAACATGGCACGACGTTCCGGAGGCAGGTAAGCCATCTGGAAATGGCCCTGGACATACTTTCTCAGAAACTGTTTTGTTGAATAATGTTGTTATTATAACCAATTTTTTTAAATCCAATGTTCTCCCCACATTTTGGGCTTGGTAAAGGTTGTGGATATTTGATGTGAGTTATAGTAGTTTTTCCAGGCATACTTGTGTTCCAGATTTGCTCCCAGTCTACTTAATTTAAACAACCAAAAGACCTGTGGCATCTTAAAGACTAAGATTTATTGTGGCATAAACTTTATTAGACTGGAGCCTCCATTGTCAGATGGATGAAGTGTGATCTTCAGTTGGCAGGCATGGGTACTAAGAAAAAATGTAAACTGTGAGGCTAAAAAATCATGAAATGGAAAATAATTTTGGCTTCCCTATTCTTTTCCTCTGTACCCATGTGTATATATATATATGCCTGTCAACTTAAGCTAATACCTCATGCCTCTCACAAAGTGGGCTGTAGTCCATGAATGCTGTTGTATCAGTAAATCTTTTTGTCTTTAAGGTACCCCAGCACTTTATTTTTAAATTAACAGGATAACACAGCTACTCCTCTGAAATAAATTATTTAAGTAACTAAGGAGTTCAGAAAATACCAACAGCCTCAGAAACTTTTAAAAAGACATTTTATAAAACATAACATCCAATCTACAGCAGTGGTGCTTTTGGCAAGTGTGGCCAGCAGAAAGTGAGTTCATGGACCTGGCTCTGGTATATAGTGTGACCTAGTTTTTGTGCACAATGCTATTCCTGCTTCCTGGCTCAGTAGACGAGATGCAAATCCATACTAAGGCCCACATGTACTGTAATGCATTCTGGAGTAACACACTTTTGTCTTCAGATGTCAATGCATACATTCTTGTCAAGTAATGAGTATCTTAATTCTGTAACAGCCCAATTGTCCTAAGCTTACGGACCATAAATCAAAATCTCTGAGTAGGGTTGCCAAATGGTTCCATCCAAAATGCTGGACATATTGCTCACCTCTCATCTGAGGATAGATCTTTGTGCAAAGCCCCAACACAATGATGTCACTTCCAGGAATGATGTCATTGTGCCACACATGGGAGTGCTCCCCTGCTTCTCATGGGGGGAGGGGAAAGGAGGCAGGGAGACAGAGCATGAGCCCTGTTCTCCTCAAGGGCTGCACATGCTTGCTTGCTTCAGCAGCCCAGGTGCAGAGGCTGGCTGCTAGAAGCATGGGACGGGAGGAGTATGTCCAGTATTTTCATTCCATTTCTCCTGGACAGCCCAAGAAAATACTGGACTGTGTAGGTAAAAATTAGACATCTGGCAACCCTATGTTAGAGTCATAAGATACAAACAATTCTATAGCCTTTGTTACATTTTACTACACATACAGGAAGAGCATGCAACACAATCTTCCTGATTTGTGTGATCACCATTTTGCCTGAAAGAGCCAATGCATGTATTTTTGGCCTCGTTATACATACTAGAGCCGTGATATTTCAGGCTTCCAGTATATATGACCAGTAATTATTGAAAAGGGCTTATTTCAGTCTACCCCCCAAAAGTCTTCTTTCTCCCGCCTTCATCTCCCTCCTTAGTTGTCATTTGTTCTCTCCCTCCTTCTCTGCCTCCCTCCCTGTCTCTCTCACACAGGCTTTTTTGTGTTAGTTGTACTGTCTGAGTAAATACATGTATTTCACATGCTCTCCCACACTTTCTCATCTCCTTGCTCTTGGTTTGTTTTTATTTCTCATTTTCTGCCATGGGTCACAAAGATCTAAAGATCTTGTGTGTGAAGACCACACACAAGATAGGTCAATATCTAATCATATTTTGAAGAATTCTAGATAAGTTTCAGTATGAGCAGCAGCAGCAACAGTGTTTAGAGTGTGTTTGCACAGAAGTGATATACAGCCATGGGTGTTGAAGAGGGGAGGAAACTGGAGTCGTCTCAGCCAGCTGAGTGAGACATAGGCTAATTAATCATCCGCCCCACTCCTTTTGCAGGTACTTCCAGCCTGGGCTTGGCCAAGTGTGAGCTGAGGGCAGAACCAAAGGACTCTTGTCCCTTGGCTGTTATCCTGTGCTTCTCAGCCGGTGGCTCCATGGTGAGCTCTGCTGTGTGTCTTTGATTAAGGAATTCCTGTAGCATCCTGACCTCACTTTATACCCACTGTTACTTTTCTGCTACCTACCATATATACACTTTTCAGTTTTCAATCCTTAATTTTTCCTCTTACCTCTACCTTGTTCATGCTTTCTTCATAGAACGCATAATTAACTTAGGAAACTCACTGCCAAGGGATGAATTGATGGCAGCTAGTTTAGAAGGCTTTTAAAAGGGCATTAGGTAAATTCATACAGGATACCCCTATCAGTTACTGTTAGCCCTGATAACAAAATGGAGTCATCTGAGGTAGTGCGCTTGAGACCACAGGAGGAAACTGGCTTCCATGTCATGTTTCCTTCCAATGGCATCTGGTTGGCCACTGAAGAAAACACTGCACTCTATGGACCTTTATTCTGGTTCAGCAGGGATTGCTGTGTATTCTTATGTGATCTAGGTTATAAATTTTTTGGAGATAGAATTGCTTTTGTGTTATGGACAGCCTCTGATGTAGTTGGTGAACAAATATTCAGTATTAATTATTTCTGGGCAATCTGGATCTATACAATGTTCACTGCTATATGAAAACTACTAACTGGGCCCCTAGTCCAGTTGTTTTCAAATGCAATTTGCCCTGTGTATATGAGAAAATCAGGGGAGGAAGAGCAGTTCATTTGGTGGCTGTGTCTACTGTTTTCTCTGCAGCAGCGTGAAAATGATACAAGGTCAAGAATGACCTTCCTATTTGACCAAGCAGAGAACTTCCACTTGGTCAAAATAGCATCACTTGCTGCAGTGGGAGGGAAAGGTTCTGTGAACTAAGTCAGCATCCTGGGTCTGGAGTAAATTCCCCTTTTTGCCCATGGTAGAAAGGGGCGTTGTTAGCTATATCAAGGAATGAAAAGCAAACAGTTCTTTGAGCCTGAGACTTACCCTGGGAAAGTGCCCTTAGCCTTTCCAAGCTCAGCTTTATAACTTCAATTTGTAAATTAATTCCTTGCTCTGAAAGGAAGGGAATGTAGCTTCCACGCCCATTGTTACAATGCAGGCAGGTCCCTGTGTCACGAAGCCAAGATGGAGTTTGGCAGGAAAAGTAAAACAAAAGAAACATATCATTGTGAGTGGAAATTATCAGAATTGTTCCTAGGGGAAATGTGCAACCTTCCCCTTCACTTCTAATGTGCTCCCTCCACACAGTTCTCCTTTTCAATGTGCTTTCTTTGCCTGACTCCATCTTTGTGATGAACTTTTGACCTCATAAGTACCATCTGCACAGAACAATAGAACTACTGGATTGAGTTGCCCTTGAGTCCTGAAGACGTTGTGTAAGAATTCTGCTTGTTTACCATCTTGAACAGCTTACTTATTTTATATGAAAGCTTCCTATGCTATAGCCACAGAATGGACTCGAACATTTTTAACGTTAAAATTTTAGAAAAGTGTTACAAACATAAATATCTGATTTAAAAATCTCTGTACTTTTTTGTCAGCCGCTAAATATTAGTCCAAATTAATGTTTCACATTTGTTCCAGAATGTTCTTAGTCTTATGAAATGATCTTCCATAAACAGAAAGTCCCAGAGTTGGAGAGTAATTTCCAGGAATACTGTACGTGTCTGCTCATTCCCTGCTTGCCTATGGAAGTGGCTGTGAAAAAGTTATTCTGGATTAACCGTGATTGGATACAGATTAAGAAGTGATGAGAGATGAAGTTCTAACAGTGAAATACTAAGCAGAATTACTCTAGTCTAAACCAATTGAAATCAATGGTCTTAGACTGGAGTAACTCAGATTAGGATTTCACTGTGAGAGTACTAGGTAAAATGAAAACCAGGTCCACCAATGGTGTTTGGCAACTCAGTAGGCAAGTATCTCATGTTCAGAAATTTATTGCTTAAAACATGTTGTCTTACTGCTTTTCTCATAGGAAGTCACAAAATGTGTTGTGCCTTTAAGAAAGGGGCCCTAGTTGAATCCTTATCTGTTTGGCTTGCCACATGCAAACTGCCATGAGCAGGTGGATTGACGCAGATACCACGTCTCCTGGACTGCCGTCTAGTGAAGTTCTCAGCACGTGCTGCCTAAAGGATTTACAGAATTGACCAGCCAGCTTTTGCTGTGGGTAATTCTTCGTTCAATGTTACCTTGCGATCTAGAGAGGAAGAAAGGACATCTATCCCTGGGCTTGCCAGTTGTTTCCAGCAGCAGGATCTGGGTTCTTGAAGCTGTGACTTAGCCATAGGTCCATTTCCACCAGGCCAGGAAGGTAGCAGTGCTGGGGCGGGGGGGAGTTGCCTCTGACCAACTGGATGGCTGTAAATAGAGGAGGCTCCAGTGTTTGCTTGGATGGCAAGAAGCTGTCATTACTGGTCCAATTAATTTCAGGCACTGCAATGTTCTCTGCAGCATTTTCTATCTGATGGATGATTGTGTGTGTGTATTTATTACAGGCCCCAGAAAAGAATACAAACAGCCCATTAGTCCTAGGGATATTGGCCGAACACCGGTTGGTTTGTTCCAAGGGAGTTTGACGTCCCTGGGCATTTTGCTGTGATGGGGCCCTTTTGAGGATTAGAGGGATGAATTCTGTCTGGGTATGTGCTTTGAATGCTGCAAAACTATAATTGCTGTCATTTTGAGGAGTGTGTCTGCAGAATAAGTCCAACATAACATGTTCTAGAAAATGAATTTAGGTGCTTAAAAGCCCACTCTGGCAAAAACAGAACCAGCCAATGATGTGTATAAATACGTGTGAAAGTAATAAACCGCATAAATAATTGGCCACGCAAAGTAATATAACATATATTAATGGATGGACCGTTGGGATGTCAAACATATCAGCAATGATTATTTAGATGGTGCTATCATTGTATGTAGAGCTTTAAAAATACAAGTCCCTTTCATAAGGAATTTAAATTTAGCACTAAATTTTAAATGAAAATGTAACTTAATGTATCTTACTCTTTTGTACTCTGGAGGCTTTGTGATTTGAAATAAGTTTAAGTAATTTTGCAGTTGTATCCAGGGATCTGATTCCAAGTGCTGCTTTGTTCCTTCACCATCGAAGCCTAAGAAGGTCTAGCAAGTACAGTGCTGTGGGGTTAAAGTAGCATTAGCTCTTAGCATAGCAATCCTAAGTCCTTTGGGGAACAGCAGTGTGGTTGGGCACCACAGGAGTGTTTATGACAGGATATTTTTAACACTGAATTAATATTATTTAACCATCCTTCCAGTTACAATGTTAATGAGCTGAAAATTCCATCCTTCTAGTCTGTTTGGTGGAGAACTGTATCCATGACTGCAATTGTGAGGTAGTAGGGAAAGTTTATGACTCTCAGTACTTTTCAGCTCTGTGATTATTATTTTACCATTTATCTCCAAGGTCAGGAGGAAACTGAAATAACAAGATAGTGGGGGAGGTGCCATCCTCAACCACCTCCAGTGTTCTTGGTATCTTTTGTTTCATGTGGCATTCTCGTGTCTTTCCCTTCGTGCAGGAAGGAATAGCTAAACAGAGGCTATATTACATACCAGCAGGGCTTTTTTTCTGGGAAAAGAGGTAGTGGAACTCAGTGGGGTGGTGTGGTTGCCAGCACCCGGGGCAACTCCTGGCAGGAGGTAGCGCCACTGGCACCGTACACGTCCCCTGGGACTGCCCAATGACATCATTTCCGGGTCCCTAATCTGAGTCCACTGGATGGTATGACAATGATATTAAGCTCAATGTGTCTCGAAAGAGCCGGGCTCTTTGGGCTGCATGCAGGAAGGAAATGAGGAGGTGGGGTTATTCCTACCTCCAGCAGCCCCCTGGCTGCTGCTTTGCAGCATTCATCTAGTCACGAACTCCCCCCTTTCTGTCCTTAGAAATGGTGGGAGAGGGGCTAGGGTTGCACTACCCCAGAAGAGGTCCTTCTCACCTGAGAGTCTACCCTTAGCAAGCAAGGTCAGTCCTCTGCTTTCCTCCCTTGCCAGGGGGTTCTGAGCCCTCTTTATGCTCCCTCCCCCTAATGTAGGCCACTCCAGACCCCAGTCCTGCCCTCAGGGTGAAGCCCAACACCTGGGCCAGGGGCTGCCGCATGACCTCACCCCAGCTCTGCCTTTTATTGAGAGCCACCACTTGAGCTGGCCTGTTTGCCCCACCTAGGTACTTGTCCTGGTTGGGTGGGGCCTGATCTGGGTTGGAAGTCATTGTGGCTGGCCTGCTGCTACTTGGCCCAGATGGGGGCTTCCGGCCTCAGTGTTGGCCAGTGCTGCTGCCATTGGCTGGCCACGTGTTGAGGCCATGTCCTGCCAGTGGGGGTGACTGCTTGCACTTCCAGGCATCCCTACTTTGGCTGCTGGCCCTTGGCATGCTGTGTGGTTGTGAGGAATCCTGAGGTGGGCAACAATTTGAAAATCCTATCCCACAGAATCTCTCCGTCCAGAATTATTTAAGCTCTCAAGGGCAGGCTGATTTCTCCTTTCCTTTTCCTCTTTTCTGTTTAAGTGGCATCAACATTCCAGGCTCCTAGAGCATATTTAGTCCTCATTAGACTATTTTTTAATTTTTCTTTTGGTTAGTTTATAAAGACATATTATTCTGTATTCCTAGGAAGTCTCCAGGAAGAGATACTGTGTGTGGCCTGGTTTTACTATTTTCATTATCGACCCAGGAGCCACCCAGTTTAGTTCTAGGTATAATGACACTGCTTCTGAATATGGAGGTTAAATTTTGCAGTCGTGGTTATCAGTAGACCTCTCCTCCATGTTGGTAGCAGGTATCGAAAATCTGTAATGAAAGGTACCAAATCCTTCTGCGTTTCAAGACGGGTCATTCTATCAAGGGATAATTAGAAAAATGAAACAGTTTTAACACACTTCTTTTATAGAATGATGAATGTTGGTCTCTTCAAACTTATTGCAAAGTAGCTACTTCATGGAAGCTGTTGAAAGTGACTTTCAGTGACAACAGATCAGATGTGATTTTCATCAGGCCATGAAAAACTCTTGGTGCCAAACAAAAGAAAAGTTTGATTTCCTAGTGAAAATGTTTTCCAACTCCTCTTTTATTCTCCTACTGTGTTTATGTGCACCTAGGTAGACAGTCTCCAGCTGTATGAGGACATCAAAAGAGACAGCTGTGCATGACCTCTGGAACAGACAGGAACTTGTTGGCATAAAAATAGGGGGAAGGAAGGAAGGAAAGGGCTGTGAGAGAAGAGAGGGATACAGGATAGGGCAGCAGATCCAGGAGGCTTCAGCATTCATTTGATGTTCAAACAAAACATTGCTTTATCTCAGAAACATAAGGAGATAAGCACTTCCATGTTCTCTTGATACCAGTGAATGCTTACAAAAGAGGCAAGGGAGCTAACTAAGATAGCAAAAAAAATTACTTGCTTGATAATTGTGGTCTGCTGTGAACTGGCTGTATGTTCGGAAATATGACTGTCATGGAGCAGCAGCTTGGTGTGCAGTACCAGGTCCACAAAGACAGTTCCTCTCCATATCAAGAATATGCTTTCAAATCACTCCAAATCGGAGTGCTGTGGCATTAAAAAAATACAAGGAAAATCAAACCCACACTTTGCCATGAAACTTATTGGTGACTTTGAATTGGTCACTTCACTTTAGCCTAACATACATCGCAAATTCATTGTGAGGGCAAAATGGGAAGGTGAGTACTAAGCTCTTTGAAGTCAAGGTAGAATAAAAATAAGATAGACAGGAAACTAGTCCCAGTAAGACTTTTTATACGTTTGGGTGACTTATGCTGATTGTGCACATTTCATGTGTTGGAGTGCGTCATGTACAGTGTCTCAATATGCTGTAGCTTGGTGAGGGAGGTCAGCATTTTTACCCCCATATTGTAGGTGTGGGGGCTGATGATAATAAAGGCTGCCCAAATGCACTTAGTGAGTTCATGGCTGAGGAGAGATTTGAACCAAAGTTGAAGGAATTTGTACTTGAAGTTGTTTAATTTAACAGACAGGACTGTAACTTGTGTTGGCTGTCTGTCTTTCATTTTTACCTTCCTTACCTCAGTTATCCTTCAGTTTACTTCATCCCATGAATGTATAAACACTGAGGCTGTCACTCAGATCAAGAATTCTTAGTTGGTTTAATTATACAAGGTGTGATAGATAGATATACAGTCTATATTTGAATAAATTGACATATGACAGAAGAATTGTTTTGAAGGAAAAACATACTTGTTTTTGCATGATGCAGGTAGGAGTTGCAGAATGCACCATTTTAGTTCCATCCTGTGAGTAAGCAAAAGAAGAATGCCTCTTCTAAGAAGATGTGTGTTTTTATATTGATATTAAAATAAATTAGTATTTTTAAAAGCTGCCCAGTTCAATGGATTCATTTATCACATTGCAGCCTTAATAAATGATAAATATCCCCCCACAGGGCCTTCTGCTCTGCAGATAAACAGCTTCTAGTGGTTCCCGGCCCGAGGGACATTCAGCTGGCTTCGACTAGGGCCAAGGCCTTTTCTGCCCTGTCCCTGGCGGAACGCTGTCCCATTGGAGATCTGGGCCCTGCGGGACTTCCTACAGTTCCGCAAGGCCTGCAAGATGGAGAAGTTCCTCTGGTCCTCTGACTAGGGGCCAGCATTTTCTCCCCCCTTCTGACTGCCCTGCTCTTCTTTTGGAGGCTACTGGGGGGAGAGATTATGTATTCATTTCTTACAAGAGACCTTATAGTAAACAATTCAGCTGTCACAAACTAGGGAATGATATAATTGAAGAAAGTATTTAGCCCTTAAGTGTATGCCATTCTGATCTTGGAGAAGGGAAGAATAAAAATTGGATAGCTAGATTGCTATACTGATCTGCTGCTGAGTACTCCTCCCTTAAGTCCCCTTTTGGTTTCTTCCTTCAGCCACATCTGCTCCTTGCACACTTTGTCTCTTTCTAGTGCACCTTCACTGGAACAGTTTGTTCCTTTGCATTTTTAAGGCAGTTCCCTTGCTCTTTTCAAGTCTGTGCTTAAAATTTAGTATTTTGCAAGGCCTCTCCAGATCTCCTATACCTTCATGTTGTCAGCAATGTCTGTTAACTCGGCATCCTTGCTAATCAGTTACCATTTATGATCTCTCCTTTCATCTTTGTCCTAGCTGTCCAACTCAAGGGTAACTACACGTTACACAGAAATTCATGCAGTGAAATATTTCCAATTTTATTTTTTATTGAAAAAGAAGAAAATAAAGAGATAAACAGAAAGCTAAAAGAAAGAATAAAAGAAATTAGGAATAAGTATCAATTTTCTTTGTGAAAAGATCTATAAGTATTACATATTATACTCTAACTCCAAATTTAATCTTACAGTCAATAACTACATCTCCTTACCTGAAATAACTACATATCCTTTCCCTCTAATACATTTTTCTCCACCTCCTAATCTTCAAAAGTACAAACCAGTTCATTTCTTTCTGTTTCCTGCAAAAGTCTATAAGGGGTTTCTAGGTAACTATATATTTATCCAGTGACTTTTCCCTAACCAAAGACGTAAGTTTGGCCATCTTGGCATACTCCAGCCATTCCTCTGTTGTAGGTAATATTGTAGCTTTCCATTTTTGAGCATAATAGTCTTGCTGCTGTTGTCATATACAAAAAGAGTGTACCATGAGTAACATTAACTGTCCAGTAGTCCCAATAAGAAAGTCTCCAGTTTCATTTGTATATTTAAAATCTCAATAATTGAGTTTATTTTTATCCAAATTTTTTTAGCTTTGTTGCATGTCCACTGTAAATGATAAAATTTCCACTGCTGCTATTCACATTTGCAACATGTGTTCAAAACATTCTTACACATTTTTGCTAATTTTTCAGGTGACATATACCATCTGTACATCATTTTATAAAAATTTCCTTTCAGACCAGAGCTTAGTGTAAATTTAAGGCCCTTGAGCTACATGTTCTCCCATTGTTCAAGTTGTATGTTATATACAAGGTTCTGCAGTGAAATATTAATGGCTTCTTTTTGTTAAAAGAGCAGCTTCAAAAGGGGTGACTTTAATCAGAAAAAAATGGTCTGTTGTGTGTATATATGCTTAGTCTTTTCCCTTCTGCCCTCCAAATAATTCAAAGCAGATTTTTCCTCTGCCAACTTGTGTTTGTGAGCATAAACACACACCTAGAACTCAGGACAAAAACAGTTGGAGGAAGTGGCTTGGAGCAGAAAAAGGCTACAAGAAAAAATTAATCACCTACACATTGATGTTTCTCTTTTCAAAATTTTCCCTTCCCAAAGTGGCTTTTCTTTTTTTTTTAAGAAAAATATTTGGGGTTTTGTTACATGCGATAGCATATAATGTGTAGTTAGCCCTTTTCAATGTAAGTGGCTATTATCTGTGACAGCTAAATGGGCCCTCATTTTGGAGACTATGTTCCATTGTTTACCAAATGCTAGGAGCAATTAAGAAGGAATGGTCGGTCACAACTCTCATGCCATGCATGTGAGCATCACTGGCACTGTTTTTTGTGCAGTTTGGTTTTGTCCTCTTTTTGGCTTCCTATTCTAGAGCTTTTGACCACTTTGAAAAATTTCATGTAATAAGAAGACATGATCAGTGTTGGAAAGACACATCCTAATAAAAAGACCTCCGATTTATTTATTTATTTACATTCCACATGGCTTAAGGCAGCATAAAAATGGTAAAAACATTACCATTTAAAAGCTAAAAACTAAGAACCCCAAATAACCCTCTCACCTCAAGAGATATTTGCAATTTATATTCCCTTAAGAACTCTGACAAAAAATGTCCTTGGGTATTTTATAATGGGAGGAGATACTTGATTGGATCCAGCATAAGAGTTCATGGAAGGTGTTGATGAAGCCAAGCAGCCTACTGTACTGTATGTCCTGACACTCTTAGTTGAGGAGCGGAAGAGCCTCATAAGCAAACTGTGCCACATGATAGGGAAGGAGGGGGCACTGCAGCAACAAGGGGAATCAATCACCCCCCTTTTCTCTGTCTGATGACACAAGCCATGAACAGAAGAGGGAAGAACAGGCATTTTACTTCAGTCCGCATCGTTGCTACAACTCCCAGTCCTGTGGCACATTTTGCTTGTAAATTAGCAGTTCTCCGAATCCTCAGAGAGGAGTTTTGGGACAAACTACAGGCTGCTTGAAGAGCAGCAGGGCATGGAAAGATCTTCTCCTCAACCATGAATTTTTCCATTGGCTCCAACCCAAGTTTTTTTCAAAGCTATGTTATAAGTCATAACCAATAATTAGAATCTTCTGTTTTCTTGTTTTCTGAAGTCCTGAAAATGCCATGAAAAAGGACTGGTCAAAACGATCAAACTCTCGTTATGCCATCACTCTGAGCATCCACAAGTGACCTCAGACATACTGGCAAATAGTCTTTCACAAACATTGCTGTTGAGGGCACGAGCCAAACTCTCAGCTGCCTTGTGCAGAAACATTTGGAGAAACTGGCCAGATTTGTCATTTGGCTAATGGATAGTTTTGAGGGAGGAGGTTTGTTGTTACAAGTTGTTGTTACAAGTTGTTGTTACAAGTTGGCAGGGTCACCCAAAAGTCCAGGTTTGTATGCATTTGTCTATATGTGAACAGTTCTCTCAATTTTGAGTCTTTGCTTTATTTACCTTGGCTGTGTCAACTAAATTATTCTTGTTTTATTGTGTGGTTGATTGTAAAAGTTAGATGCCCAACAGGGTCCAATAGAACAACTTGATAAGCTCCAGTTAATCTTCTTTCACAAAATACTTTCTCTGCCACCATGCACAGCCTCTGCAGTTGTACAACTTGAATTGAGCCTTGCAAAAATCTCAACACTGATCTGGAAAGCCATAGTCAGCTTTAAATACAGACTACAAAATTCTGAAGATCTTCCAGTTTTCACCAAGTCAGCAGCCCATGAGTGCTGTTGGTCAAGGTAGAATAGAACTGTGTACATGGAAATAAACTGGCTACGTCCATGGAACTCAAGAATTTTAACTGAAAAAGATTAGCATTACTTGAAGAGAAGCTGTTAGACAGGACTATGACTCCAAAAGGATGCTGTGTGAAAATGCTCCCCATTTTATGTGGGAATTAAATATTCCACTCAGTTTGGCCAGCCTCATTATCTCAGTATGCTGGTAGTTCAAAAACTGAGGCAGTCATAATCGCATGCTGCAATGCATTGCCAACAGCCCAGATGAAAAGCCGTTTTCTCAAGATACCTTCAGTCCAGCACTTCTGTGACTGCCCTTTGACTGTAGTTGACTCACTGTCTCATGCCTTTTTTCACTGTCCAAAGCACGAACTAGCCAGAGAAAGATTTCTTTAAAAATGGCTATTAAGGTACTCGAGCATTCCCAGTTCTTTAAGAATAAGACTACTGTTGAGTAGCCTTTGCAAAAGTTGCATTGTGGATCTGGCAAACTTTTGTTTTATGGTTATTTTTCATTCTTAAATTTTGTTTGTGTATGGCCTATCGGCTGTTAAGCTTGAATAAACTGAAACTGAACTAGATGCTCAGCTCTTCACCAACCCCTTACCCACAATTGTTGACACTGCCTCATGTCCCATCAACACAATACAGGTTTCTTTTTCTGACCTGATTGAGCTTCCTCCAGTTGCATAGAATCCCAGATTTGGCAGTCTTTGCTGCTGCCCACATTCCAGTCCCTCTGGAAAATTAATTTCTTCACCAGCTAACCACCAGATGTGGTATCCGGCACTGCCTTGACTGAGGCACAGATGAACCCATGATTCTAGTATGGGCCTAACCTCAGAAAGGAAAACAGAACGTAGTAGTTATATATTTGAAGAAAACACGCCTGCCACTTTTCTGGGCTTAACATCCTGTGATTTGTTCAGTTGGGTGCACCAAAGTATGTGTGCTTCCCTCATTGACCTGTTAATGACTCAAGTGTTCAGCAGTTTGTAGGCTGTATTGAAAAGGAGGGGCATTTCACAGAGTTTTCTCTTTGCCTTGGGCTTGGCACATCCCAGTTTCTATTCCAACTAGTAGTATTTCTTACCTTAGCAGAGGAGAGGTTTGGTTGTCTTTGGTCTGCCTTTGGAAGTCATTCTGTGATTAGAGGGAATGCTGTACTTTCTGGTAGAGAAAGCTAGAAAGTGATATGGAAGACCCACTGCCGGCGCCAGGGTCTCTGGCGCCTGCGGCAACCCGCGCACACCACAGACTGTGCGATGATGTCATCGTGCAGCGCAAGCCAGGGCATTCGCCGGCGGATGGCTGGGGTGGCGGGCGGAGGCTGCTCCGCACTCCACACGCCGCCCCGGCAGCAGCTCGTGGCTGCTGCTCCTGGCTGGGGGCGTGTGGTGACAGCGGCACAGGGCTGGCTGGCTGCAGCAGCTGCGGGCCAGCCACACCAGTTCCGCGGCACGCACCTCTGCCCCCGACACCCCCTCCAGCACCTCTCCAGTGCCCTCGTGCCTGAGGCCACCGCCTACCTGGCCTCTATGGGCGCACCGGCCCTGGGAAGACCTCCTCTCCCTGCAAGCCGCTGCCAGTGTCAGACAATACTGAACTTCATAGAGCAATAGTTTGACTAGATATAAGGCAGCTAGCTTCATGTGCCCGAAGGGAGAAGTGATGTCATGATACTTCACACTGCTATATTATTGAAGAAAAACTAAGTATAGCTTGAAACCAGTACCATTTGAATCTGCTCTGCATCTTATACAGAATGAAGGCTTGAACAAGACCTAACATCATGTCCTGAGGTATTTCCCCTTCCCCAAATCTCTTTTTATACATTTTTTAATAATTGTAACATACTGCCTGAACAAGTGTTCTGGAGAACTTAAAAGCTTGCACGTTTGTGTGTCATTTATTTGTTCCTAACATAGATTGTGTTCTTGGTAAATTAAAGGTCAGCTCACAGACAACAAATGGGATCCACAAATTGCACCCCAGCTGACCTTGGGGGTGCATTTGCATGCAGTACTGTAGTATATGAACCAAACCTCTGCCGATGGAGCTGCAGTGGCCTGCCAGCAATTCCCTAGAGCACAGTGGCACATTTTTTCAACTCCAGTACTTTGAACTGTCAGTAGCATGCTGCCACGGTTGCTGGAGGGCTCACTTCTCACACTGTGGCTCTTTAGGTGAAGCCCTCTCCAGGGACACAGGTACAGGAGTACATAATATAGAGCTTGCACTGAGCATTCTGTTGAGTCCTGTATCTTTTCTTGAACTGGTTACCCATAATTATGAAATATTTCATATTTTGAAAAACCTTGGCAAGTAAGAAAATTGAAAAGCACAGTGAACTTGAGGTTTGGTTTATTCTTAGCTTGAAATGCTAATGAATTTTCAAACTTGTCTTTGCAATCACATTTGCCAGAAATATTCTTTAAAAATTATGCCTGCAGTTTTCATGATTACAGCATAAGGTTTTGGTTTATCTGTAAGAATCCAAGGGGCTGCATGTGACCCATGGTGAGTATGTTGCTCAAATCTATTTCAGTGCTGTGTAGCTTCCAGGACACTAAACATTTTCCTTAATAATGACAGAAAGATTCATCTCACTGTTTTTAAAAATATGAGATATGTACTCCAGTGCTAAACAGTGGAAACATTAAGAGAACTAAATTGTTTTTTAAAAGGAATGGAGTAGGCTACATTGAGTTTTTTTTTAAAAATACCTGAATTTAACAAAATAGTATTGGCTTGTGAGAAGGGAAGAAGAGAAGCTTTTTATTTGGCACCAGTGATAGCTTAGGGACTAGTCACTGTGCTGCTTATACAGCCAACATTCCATACCCCATTTCAAAATACATTTGTTGGGAGAAGTACACAAGTATGCTTCTGACTTTTTATGGACTTTTATGCTTTGGGGTTTTATTGGTTGCTTTTTAATGGTCGATTTTAATGATTTTATGTTTTTATTTTATCTTTTTAAAATTTATAACCTACCTTAAGTTGGTCTGTGAAGAGACAGCAAAATGCTTTAAAATAAAGAAATATTCTGTTTGTTATATATTGGTGTAGCTTCTGTCTGAGCTAAGGCTGCTGAAGTCCCCATTGCTATTGGTTGTTTTCCTGTTGGCTGCATCTCAGGGCCGGATCTAGGGTTGCCGGCGCCCAGGGCAACCCAAGTCTGGCCCCTCGCACGCGCATAGTGCATACGCTCCCGGCGCTGCATGATGACATCACTTACGGCCGCCCCCTGTCCTGCGGGGCAGGCAAAAGACAGCGCGGGGGGCTGGGAGGCTGCCTGCACGCTCCCGGCAGCTGGCAGCTGCGCCCGGCATCCCCTCCTTGGCGCCAGGGGCAGACTACCCCCCCTGCCCCCCCTCGATCCGGTCCTGCTGCATCCAATCTGCACTGTACAATAAAGTCCAATGACAGCACTGTAAATAAGTTACTTTGTATATAGTTAATGCAAAATAAGGATTCTAGCTTCATGTGCCTATTGGTTGTTGGTTGGCATGGGGGACGTGGTTTGTGTGTATATATTTGCTCCTGTTGCGCCTGTGCTGTCTGTCTGTTCTGATCTTCAATAAAGATGTTATTCTGAGCTGAAATCCTTACCAGCTGAAATCACTGTAAGCAGAAATCACAATACATAATACTGTTCTCCACTAGATTTTGCAGTTTTTAGTGATGGGAAGATGTGATTTCTCAGCAAAAAGTGTTTCGGGGGGGAGGCGTAACAAATGTTCTCATTATGCACATTATGACCACAAAAGACTGTGCTGGGGGTTAGGGTTGAAATATCTGAATAGTGGTGCGGTAGAAGTAGCAGCTCGCTCTGAGTCCTGGAGGGGGGCAGGGGGGCAGGGAGAGGACAGGAAGATGCTGGGCTCTTCTTGTTTCAAGAGAGGCTGACCTAATCTTGCATCATGAGCAAGGAAGGAAGAAATGTGTGCCACATTAGATGGGGCCATATAAGCTTGGTAAGAATGAGATTGATAGCGGCTATAAAGCATTTAGTACACTAAAATGCTCAGATATTTATGAACTGTACAGTGGCCTGATGTCAGATCACTTCAGTGTATGTGTAACATGAAATATGGAACTTTGGATAGTATGAGTTCTTAAAAATCTCAAAAATGGGAGTGGTCAACAATATAAACCAAACAACTTTCAGATACCAAAAATCATACCTACTACAGTTATTTATGCACTGGCCGCTTCCAGCTTTAGTTTTTTAAAGTATGGGTTTACAATTATTAAAAGTGAAAGCTTCTTGATTTACATTTTTGTCTGTTCTCAAGATCTTTGAGGACAAGGGCTCCAGGTTCAAGCCTACATGCGGACCAGATGGAATCTACATCATAACTCAACTCAACAGATACTGCAAGGGAAATAGAGTGTTCCCCTTGCATTTATCAATGTTTACTCTGTCAGATTGGGGAAACTCAGCCCTTGTAATCTGGGATACTGGTTTCTTTCCATTTACTTCCCCAATTCATCTGTTTCAGTCTGAGTCCACATGCAATAGGTTAGAATTCACACCTTTGTGTGGATTTCTCCTCCTTTGGTCTTTTCCACTCTTGGTTTTGCTTATTTCAGTTTCTATTGATGCATGTGTTTGTTGCATTGTCGATATATTCACTACAGTTTTCCAATTATGGATGCACTCCTCAGTGTTGGATCCCTGGACTATGTGTGTGGGGAGAAGCATAATGTAGAGGTTGGGAAGGATCATAGATTTATGTCTACATTCCCAATGGCCAGGTAGCAGACTGCTGTGAGAAGTTTATGAGAGTGCAAAACAATGGCTTGGATCTAGCAGTGTGCAAGGAGAAACAAATGGACTTAGCACAGTTTTGCTTGTGCAAGATGTTGTGTAACATAAGAATTTTCCATCCTGTATATTATAATGCCTCAAAACTTGTTGAACAAAATCTTGTGAAAGTGGACATGCAGGAGGGGATACAGTAAGTTTGACTTAGTGCATGTGGCTTCTGCAGCCTTTTTCTTGCACTTCTGCTTCCACAGAAGCTGTAGCACTAGCAGAAATTTTACACTGGATCCAACGCAATTACATTCAGTTTTTTAACAAGAAGCTTGGGGTTGGATCCAACCAACTTTTTCTGCTAATAAAAGAGAAAGGAAGGCCTTTAGACCTACATGGACAAAGAGGCTGTAGTAAGGAGGAGTATTAGATAAGATTGAGTGGGGAAAGTTGACTGGACCAAGCCTTTTACATAAGAGCATCCCTGTTGAGAACACAGCAAATATCACTGATGTAAAGCTAATAGCACAAATTTATATTTTTATTCATTAATCAGGCATGTGTTTCCAAAGAAATCAACAAGGTAATGCTGATTAGAGCCTTTATTTGATGTCTTTTTGACAAGAAACTTAAACACCTGAGTCAGGCTTGCCTTTAAGCAGCATATTTTGTATGAAAGAACTACATTAATCTTGATTCTGTTTAATGGTGTTCAAACTGATTTCAAACATACACCCCTAACACACACATGCGTACATACGCACACATGTACATAGATCTAAAGGATATATCTTACACAGCCGCATCACTTATCCTTTGACATTCTGCCTCCCATTTAATCTCATTTTTTTCTGTTTTGCTCCTCAGGGTGCTAGCAGTGAAGTAAAGCAGTGAAAATTCACAAATATGAAAGAATCCTACACACTTGCGCAAGGTGATATGACAACAAGCAACAGCCCCCAGGACAGGTATGATTGAGGCATAAGGGGCAGGAAGGAAGATGGGCAGGTGCAAAAAATGCATTTCTCCCTAATATATCTGCTAAATACAGAACTTACCCCATGTTATGAAGATGGTACATTTTCCCTACTTGGACAATCATCTTACTGTAAAGGAAATAATTATATACTATAATCTGGAAAGTATATTGTAATGATCTTAAGTAAATGCGTGCATGTGTCTTTAAATGCTTGGTGTGGTATAGATGAAGAGTGGGAGTGAAAGAGAGGGATCAGTGAGTGATATGATTGGTTGATGACTGAGAGTGTAAGCAGAGAGAATACAGTTTTAGACTGAGAGTGGAGAGAAAATATTTAGTCAGGGCAAGAGAGGCAAGCGGTGTGCAGCCTTAGCATGTTTAAGCATTTCTGAGAAAAATAATTGAGTCTGGTATTAGCATGCAAGCTGTGTGCAGCCTGAGTATTTTTTCAGCAGTTCTGAGAGAAATATTTAGTCAGGAGAAAGTGGGCAAGCTGTGTGCAGCCTGAGCTTGTTTATGTTGTCTGAGAGAAATATAACCTTTGTGGAAGCCTGAACTGTGTGTTTGTGAAAGAACGTTCAGTCAGGAGAAAGCAGGCAAACTGTGTGTGCGCCTGAGAAAATGTCTTACTTATAACTGAGAGAGATATTAATATCAAAAGCAGGCAAACTGTGTGTGAAGCCTGAGAGAAGATCTGTGTGATGGGGTTTAAGTAAAGAATTGAGAACTACTCCTTTGAAACCAAGTTTTAGAAATAATATGAAACCGATACACTTCTTATAAAAATAAAAGTTTACTTTGTTGTTTTTATATTCCAGAGTATCTGTCATTCCTATATCCCATTCCTTTCCTCAGGGCCACATAGTACCACGAAAAAGCCTGACTCTTGGGCACATTACAAAAAGGAGAAATTTAAGTTATTCTGGAATTTAATTCCTGGTGGCAGCAATCTACCAAGAGAGGGCAAGAATAAAAGGCTTAAAGACCAAATCTACCCAAGAGAAAGAAAGGGTCATAACATATATGACTGTTTTGGGACCCCAGTGTTATAGGGGTTGGGACAGACATAGCTGGGAGATTTCATTGCCAGGAACACTCCTAACCCCACACATAAACCATGTGCAGTAGTGGTGACAAGTATTACTTGAGCAATGGGACAGGAGATGGAAATGTCTTGGCATTTCCTTTCTGCCTTCTTCTCTGTAGCTTTGTCCATAATAAAGACAGGCACTGTGCCACCAGAGGGAAGCAAAACTTGTAGCAGCAGGAGCCTTCAAAAGCTCTTTTTAATTCTCCTTTCTCTCTCTGTGGAGTCTCATGCAGGGCTCAAACACAGAGTTACAGAGCTTCCAAAAATGCACCAGTACCCCCTTTCCCCTTGGAGTCAGCCTCTGCTATGCATGTGCCACAGTTTTAAATCCCCCTTGTTCTTGTCTTATCATCTTCATTTTAACTACCATCTAGTCACTCCTCTGCCACAAATGTGTGACCTATTCCCATAGGTTTCAAAGTATAGGTTTTTGGGCAGTCTCCAGTGGGTACGGAAAATGTCTTTCCTCTCAGTTTACAGTCTCAGTGCATTCTAACAGCTTACTGTTTATGAATTTTGTATTTCTTTCACCTGTCTTTCTGTCAATTTATGCTATGGTCACGTTACATACATTCCTAACCTTTTGAAAAGGTGCTCCTAAAGGACTTAACCATGTCTAGATTGAAACCTTATTTATTGATTGATCTGGACTTGTATTATTATTGTTGTTGCTGTTTATTTATATCCCACTTTCTCTCCAATGGGGGTCCAGAATGGCTTATAACAGAATTTTCCCCTCTTCTATTTTATGCTCACAACCAGCCTTATGAGGTAGGCTAGGCTGAGTGTGTGTGACTGGATTAGTGTCACCCAGCAAGCTTCCATGGCACAATGGATTTGAATCCAGATCTTACGCTGACAGTCTAACTCAGGAGTCCCCAATGTGGTGCCCGTGGGCCCCATCGAGCCTGTCAACACCTTTCCTGCCACCCACCAAGTGTTTTTAGAAAGTGAGCAGGGCCAGGTGTGGCTTTTGCCCAGCAAGCCTTCTGATCGTAGGCCATTGGAGATCTTATGGTGCTACCACAGCACAAGGATCTTCACTGCCTGACTGAAGGTAAGCTGTTTGTATGAAAGAAAATATTTAAAAACAGTATGTTCAATTTAAAAGGCATTCTGTTAACACAGAACTTCTGTCTAAAATGTTGAAGAGTTACTATTAGATTTAAGCACTCCCTGACATTTTGTGATTGGCTCCACCTCCTGCAGCAGCCATTTTATGTTTGGCCGTAGCATCCTGTATCAGAATTCCAAAGATGTTTGCAGGTTTGAAAAGGCTGGGGACTCCTGCTCTAACCACTGTTCATCTCAAGTTCATCCCAAGTTTTGGAGATGGGTTATAGAAATTGTTCTTTTGGGAGGTAGAATGGCAATAGTAGGGATGTGATGTGTGTCAGAGAAAAAAAACAGAAGCTGGTTAGCTTGAATGGCAGCGGGCAACACGACACTAAGCCTGTATATGGCTTATGACAATTCTACTTGTTTGGCATCTTCCTCTCTGAGTAGGGGTAGCAGTAGGAGACAAGAGTGACAACTAAGTGTCACCCTCTGCTCTAAGGCTCCAGCCCAGTCCCCACTAATATTTCTTGGTTTTTTGCAGATATAAGGCTGTCTGGCTTATCTTTTTCATACTTGGACTGGGGACACTCTTGCCATGGAATTTTTTCATAACAGCCATGATGGTAAGTTCAGGAGAGCTGGGAACAGTGTTGCCCTCCTCAAGTCAAGGGGTTTGCTGAGATGGTACCACTCGAGGGAATACTTGTGAACTGCAAGAGGGACTAAAAAGTGCCTTGAGAATTTAAGCCATATGTTGGCTGCTTCCATCAGCCAATGCCCTTTCGGGCAGGGAGTCTCTTGATTCAGTGTTGATCTCCCTTCACTGTCAATATTTATTTCCTTGAGATGAAAAGAATTTTCCAAGATTTTCTGGTGCAGCTTCCAGTGTAGCCGATAAGCTAGTCCATGATTTGAATGTTATAAAGTCTTCCATTTAAGTAGGACTTAGGAGCTATCAGCTTATCCTGGATTGCACCCATTGCCCTGTGCATCATGCATCTGACAAATTGTACCTGATCTCTAGTAGCTAAAAGATTGCGGGAATTGGAAAGTGTGGCAAAGAGAGACTTTGCAAAGTTTATGAAGGGAAGGCAGGACAACTTCATGGTGACCACTTGATGAATATAACTGGGGAAAGGGGCATTGCTCTGGTCATGTGGTAAGCAAATATGAGATTCAGTTATACTGTGGAAGTGCTTAGTAGCATAATTCAGCCCAGCTCTTTTGTCAGTGAAATTTGTTTCTTTCATGGTGCCTTCTCTGCCCACTCTCCAGTACTTTGACGACCGCCTGGGGAAATCCTACAACATATCCTCTGTTGACCGTGTTATTGATGTGAATGCCACAGGGAGAGCAGGAGATCCTCCTCCCACATATTTGCAGTCCATATTCAGCAATGTAATGACACTCTGTGCCATGTTGCCTCTTCTCATGTTCACCTGCCTCAATTCTTTCTTACATCAGAGGTGAGATTTTTGCAGCTTCCTCAAATATGAGTTCTATACCTCCTGTCTCCTTCCTACTTTGTCCCTATTCCCCTTTCTGGCCCAGACATTACCTTTAGGGTAGGATCCAAGCCAAGCCAAATCGGTCCAAGGGCAATCAGTTCCAAGCCAAGCTCACCATATTTCCTTGATTTCTCCTTATTTAGCAGGTTGTGGGTGCATTGTATTTAAACATAAAAGCAAACATAATTATTCATGAACAACACTGTCAGTTTACATCTCTTTTATTGCCAGAAATGTTGGCAATTATTTCAGTGTTACCTAAAGGAGAACTGAAGCTGACATCACTTGTCAAGGCAGGTTCATGCATGTTTGAACCAGAAGTCAATTTCTTTTAGGTCCAGAGCAAATATTTTCTCCATTGGTTTTCATATACTGGATGATGTTTATATATGTAAATAGAAACCACTGAACCTTGTTAGCAGAAGCATTCTTTTCAAGAGGATTGAACAGTTTTCATTAAACCCAAGAAAATAGTTTCAGGTAGATAGCCATGTTGGTCTCCAGTAGAACAGCAGAATTTGAGTTCAGTGGCACCTTTGAGACCAACAAGACTTTCAGGGTAAAAGCTTTTGAGAATCAAAACTCCCTTCTTCAGATATCTGAAGAAAGGAGTTTTGATTCTCGAAAGCTTATACTCTGAAAATCCTGTTGGTCTCTAAGGTGCCACTGAATTCAAATCCCACCTTTTTATTCAACAATATGATGAAAGATTCCCAGAAGCCTTTGGAGGGCAGGATGGGGTAAAACATGGGATTGATTGGTAGAGTATGCTTGAATTGGAAGTGAAGTTTTAAAAATTGGACTAGAGTCTGCAGCAGGGCAAACAGCCCATCTCTTCACATGAAAAGTCCTCTGGATATCCTAGTTGTTTTTTTAGTTTTCTACAGTGAGTTTTTCTCTGTCCCTTTCCACATTAGGATCCCTCAGCAAGTACGTATCCTAGGCAGCTTGATTGCCATCTTCTTAGTCTTTATGGTAACAGCTATCCTGGTAAAGGTCTCTATGGAGCCACTGCCCTTCTTCATCATCACAATGACCAAGATAGTCTTCATCAATTGTAAGTTATTTATTACTTACCTATTGACAAGATTTATGGTCCAGCCAGGTTCATCAAGTCACTTAAAAACTAGAAACAGAGCAGTATAAAAACACATCATAAAACAAGTTAAAACAAAACCAAAGTACATAACTATAAAAACACAGAAACATCCATTAAAACATAAGGCAAGAAGAAGGAATCGTTGATGGAATGACAGACAAAACAAAACAAGACTTTTTCGCCTGCTGGCAGAAGACAGTGATAGAAGATAGCTTTGGAAAGGGTGAAAGGGATATAAAAAGGCCTTTCTTGGTGTCTTATGTAAAGTATTCCCCTTAACAGGTAGTCTGAGTCTTTAGCACTGTCCCAGCTCAGGAAGGTGAATATTGAGTACTTTATTATCCCACCCCATACTAAATTTGAAGGGAATGGAGATGTCAGAATTCTCCTAACAGGAGGCACTACAGGGTCTCGGACACGTAGCATAAAAAAGAGAAAAGCTTTGGTGCATGAACTGTGATGATAAACTGCACACACAGATAGTTACTTGTGTATTCCTATATGAGTGTTCATATATCTGCCTTTCTTCCTTACAGCTTTTGGTGCCATTCTTCAGGGCAGCCTCTTTGGATTGGCAGGGCTCCTGCCTGCCAGTTACACAGCGCCTATTATGAGTGGTCAAGGCCTTGCAGGGACATTTGCAGCTTTGGCCATGATCCTTGCTATTGCCAGTGAGTAATCTTCTTTTACCATGTGGTTATTGCTACACCTCTACCCACCACCCTTCAGCAGGGCAGCTGGGACCATATGATGGTTGGATGGATTGAAAGATGGATGGGTTGAAAGATCCAAAATAAACATCTGAAAAGGCAATGAATAGGGGTACACATGGGATCTTCTCTTCTTTGAGGTCTAGTTGCCATTCTGCCAGAAAACCTTATTCTCGGGGCTATGATGTTTGTGAAGGGCTAGCCCAAGGGTCACTTTAACTTCAGAACAATTTTCTGCAGGCATAAACAGCAGTGATTTGGCTTCTGTGGGTTAGCTTATGAGTGATCTTCTGTGCAGGGGAAAATCTCACTGTCCTTAGAAACATACTTCCTTTGGGAGGGAGATGTGGATTCCACCTTGACCATCTCTGTCCAAATCTCTTCTAGGTGGCTCTGAACTAGCAGATTGTGCCTTTGGTTATTTCATCACAGCCTGTGTAGTGATTCTGCTGGCCATTGGCTCCTATATGGTGCTGCCTCGTCTAGTAAGTATTCTCTTTTCTCTTAATAGGAACATGGGGCTGTTCTTACAGGTACCAGTTTCCAAGGCAAGCCAGGGCAGCCTCTCCTTTTTTTAAAAAAAAAAAAAGGATTGACCCCCCCCCCTCCTTAGCCCAGGCAGGCCAGAAGGATTATTTGTTTCTTGTTTCATGACTGCTTCCCAGCATCCATCCCTTTCCTATCTCCTTGTAGTGGTTTATGTTCCCCCCTCCCCCAGCTCTTGTTCATATGAATCACATGGCTTGACTTCTGTACAGGACTTCTTCCGTTACTACTCCATGAAAGACAAGACAGAGTATCAGACCCATGAGAGCCATTCTGAGCTGGAAACCAAGATTGATCTTATCAGGAAAGGTAAACACCAGAGTGGAAGAGAATTTAGGAGGGGGTGTATGTGTATGGTTAATTCAGTGCAAGTGGGGCCCCATCAGGGCCTAGCAGCAATCAAAAGACACACTTCAGAATGCATATGAAAGAAATCATTCTTCTCAGCCTAAAGTTCCTAAATTTTACATTGTTTCTTTTTCCTGCAGATGAGCCCAATGGTGTAGACCCAAAACAACCTGCAAATGGTGCTTCCAATGTGCCAAACCACAACGTTTCAGTCTTCAGCATCTTCAGAAAGGTACATGAGATGCAGACATGGCCTTGGAATTAATTTTTCCATACTCAAGTGTTTTCCTAAATAGGGGTGTCTGAGGTTGCCCTGGCTTTTTGTCCTCATTGTGTATACCTGTATCCTGTCCCCCAGATCTGGGTCATGGCTGTGTGCGTCTGCTTAGTCTTTACCGTCACTATTGGAGTCTTCCCAGCTGTCACATCTGCCGTAAAGTCAACCATTGCTGGGAAAACACTCTGGGGTAAGTAGAACTGCACATTTGTAAATGGCTAGAGACGCATCCAAATTATGTGAAAGATGAGCAAGTAGAGTTTGTTTATTTAAAAATTTCACTCTGTCATTGGGAAATTCAGAACAGTTGTATACATGGTGGTTCCCAAGCAGTGTCCCATAGGGATGTGCAGCCTGAAAAGATTCAGGTTTCCCACTTTGGGGAAAAATTTGGAAATACCATAAGCTTCAGAATTATGGTATTTTTACTTGCTTCAGTATGCTCCGTAAATATTCAGAGCATACCTAAGTGAGAGGGAGCAACTCCCCTCCCACCCCCCACCACGGTGGCCATTTGAGGGGCAGGAAGGGCTTTCTTCACCTCCACCGCCGCTCCATGGCCCCACAGGGCAGCAGGGAGGGCCGGAGCCTCCACTGCCGCCGACTGCAAGGTAAGTGGGGGTGGGGGTGGGGGGGCCCGGGCTGAGGGCGGGTTGATGTTTAAAGGGCCCCACCGCTGCTTGCAAGCCGCAGCGGGGCCCTTTAAACTCAGCCCCAAAGCTTTGGTTTTTGCCTTTTTGCAGGAGGAACTGCGACACAGCAGTGCTCTGTGACAACTTGGAATCCCAATTCAAATATTCCCATTGTGCCTAAAATTACCTTCAGTTAACCCCTGACATTCTGAAATGACTTTCTGTTCTGGACACTGCTAGTTTTACTTATTTTGCATGTTTCCTCAACCAGGCATTTTGCTAAAAGATTTTATCTGTGAGATTTTCTAGTGTGTGTATAATTAGAACTACTTGTACATATATGATTGTGCAAGCACACGTGATGATTCTTTGATAAGGTTAATAAGAGTTTAACAGTAAGTTTGATAGTCTTAGTTGTACAAATTATTTATGTAGAATGATTTCTGTGAAGGCTTAACCAGCTTTGGGGAGGAATCCTCCTTTTTTATCTCTCTCACTCTCTGCTGTTTCTAACAAGAACCTCTCTCATCCCAATAAGCACCCCATTCGTCTGATTATTTCTCTGCAAACCAGGTTATCCCAACCTGTACTCAGAAATCAGTTCTTTTGGCTAACTGTGACTAGGGATGTGTGCTTCAGGTTACAGATCCAGTTTTTAACCCATATGGGGCCCAATTTGGGATGTTTTGGCATTCCCGAATCAGCCTCAGCATTACTGAAGTGATTTGGGAATGCTGAAGAAAAGCTTATCGAAGCATTTCAGAATGCTTTGGTAAGGTTCGAGTAGCGCAGAAGCAGTCTTTCCTTTGTCATTCCTAAGGAATGCTAAGAGGAAACAGTGCTTCCACTGCTAGTGGGGTTTTCTAGGTGGCTGGGAGTTGCATTTCACAAGCAAAATGCACCAAATTTGGAGGGGACCTACTCCGAACTGTCCTATCAAGAACTCTCAAGTTTCAGGAAGATTGGACTTCAGAGGGCCATGTTATGCCCTCCCAAAGAAGGTGCCCATCCACTGTTGACCTCCATTGTTCCCTATGAGGACCAACCTTCATATCAGAGAATCACACTAAGAAAAAATTAATTTAAAATACACAAAACCATATGAGGCAAGAGACACTGCAACTAGAAGTAAACTGATTCCCCCCGCCCCAGGCAGGATAACCAAACTGATGCAAGGGGAACAACTTCACACCAGAGAATCACACTAAGAAAAATTCCCCCTCCCCCAAAGAGAAAAAAAAAATCACTCTCAAACCAGTCTCCACTGTTCCCTATGGGGAAAACTAGGGGCTTTCTAGGTGGCTGGGGTGGCATTTTGTAAGCAAAATAGGCCTGGACTTAACTGAATCTGATGACTGCACCTGGAGGAGACTGCATCAGTTTGGTTATATGGGGGGGGGGGCGCTTCAGTTTACTTCTAGTTGCAAGAGTGTCCCTGCTTCATATGATTTTGTGTATTTTAAATTAATTTTTTCTTAGTGTGCTTCTCTGATGTGAAGGTTGGTCCTCATAGGGAACAATGAATATAGGTGGTGGATAGGGGCACCTTCTTTGAAGGGGCCATAAAATGGCCCCTCGAAGTCTAATCTCCCTAAAACTTGGAGGTTCTTGAGAGGACAAGTAAGAGTAGGTCCCCTGCAAATTTTGCTTGTGAAATGCCATGAGAGGAGGGTTAGGAGAGAGTCCCCTGCAAATTTGGGATTATTAGGGAGGAAAATGCCCCACAGGCCCCCAGATAGCTAGGAGCAGCATTTCCCATGGGAAACAATGGCCAAATCTTCCCAAATAACCCCAAAGCAATTTAAATACTCAAACCTGAAGCGGCTTGCCACTTTGAGACTCGGGTTTCCCCAAATTTTCAGTGCTTCAGTAATGACTGGGTATAATTATGGTTCCTACTCGGAATGATTCAGTTGCCTGGCTCTTTTCATGTTTGCAGAAGATGGGAGGGTGCGGGAATGACTCACAGAAGAAGAAAGTTTTCAGCCTTGTACTCATCCCAATGACTCTCTGTGGTGCTCTGTTGAATATAGCAGAAGACAGCTTGGCACTGATGACTCTTCTTCCCCATTCTCTTCTCAGATAGATATTTCATCCCAGTCTCTTGTTTCCTGATGTTTAATGCCTTTGACTGGGCTGGACGGAGCCTGACGGCTGTTTGCACCTGGGTGAGTGCAGGGCCATGAATCTCATATTCAACAAGTTAGCATCACAGTCCTGTTTTTTGTGTTGAGAATCAGAATCCCCTGTTCTTTTTCGGGCCTATTCTTTTTCATCAGTTTAAACAGTATTATTTTTATTATTGTTTCTTAGCCTCCCAGTCAGGGTGGCTGAATTTGCCATTGTGCGCATTAAAAATGGCTGTATTAGAGACAAGAAGTAATATAGGGAGAAGGAGAGTTACAAATAGGGAGCGAAATGAAGAAATGAATGATCATTTCACATGGTTCTGCCTCTGGTTAGGGTGATCTGTTATGGGTGTTCTGGATAGTTTCAAAATCTTACCTGAGCCACACAGCTTATTGGCCTGCACATTTCTTTTTATGATCTGTAGTCTCTGAGGAGCATAGTTCATCTTTCTTACTGAGTCTCAAAGCATAAGTGTTAAGTCAGTAACAGTTCACCCTCTTACCAGTCCTGGCTTCCATTTGTAGCCCTCTTTTTTGACACTTTGGATGACTTGAGCCAAGTTGCTTAGTTAGTCTATGAAATATGGGTAAACTGATGGGGGTGAGACATCTAAAGGCCCGTGCTTTTGAGATACTAATGAAATGACTGAGAAAGTGTAGCTTCAGGAGTCATGGGCTAGAAAAGAGGTCTACCAATCACCATTAATCCTGGTAGCTAAAATAGAACCCTTTTGTTCAGAAGCAGCATACCTCAAATGCTGGGGACAAACAAATTGCAGGCACTGCATGGCCCTACTATGCCCTACTGAAGAGCACTCTGTGGCATCTGGATAGCTGTTGCCAGCAACAGAATGTTAGGCTAAGTAGACCTGAATTTGATCCAGGAGAATAATTCCTATATTCTGAGGTTTTGTTAAAACCTCAGAACCCAGATCCAACAGAGGCAGATCCCCAAGGAAAACTCAAGAGAAGAGAAGAGCAACAGTCCCGTAGCACCTATAAGACTAACAACATTTGTGGTAGGGTATGAGCTCACTTCTTCAGATACAGGTAGAATGTATCTGAAGAAATGTGCTGTGACTCACGAAAGCTCATACCCTACCACAAATGTTGTTAGTCTTATAGGTGCTACAGGACTGTTGCTCTTTTCTACTGCTACAGAGACACTAACATGGCTACCCATCTTGATCTACCTCAGAGATGAGAGTTAAGGAATTTTTGTTGTCACAGAAAACCACGATGAGTAAAAAAGGAATCCTGAACTGATAGGCTTCTAGGGACCATGACTCAGAACAATAGAGAGAGAATGGAGAAGGGAATGGAGGGGAGCTTGATCACTGAAGTCAACCAGAAACAGAAGCAACAGCAAAGAGAAAGAAAGAAGTGAGGAAAACAAAGGTTTTTTTTCCAGAATTTGGCTTGGCTCAAGTAAGTGTGGGTTTGGGTGGAACTGGCCTGTTACCCACGTGGTTCTGAATAAACGTTTCGACATCCCTCTATTTTTTCTTTTCATCCTTGTGGCTTGGATGCAGACACCTTACCAATGTACGGCCTCCTTGTAACCAAGCCCAGGCTCAGGCTTACAAGCAGCCAGCTGTCTCTGAAAGTACAGAGAGAGCTCAGTGAAAAAGGGTAGTCAACAGAGAGAGGATCCTGCCCACGTTCCATGACTCAGGGTACTGAGAGAGAAACATGTTTCTGGCCAGATACATTTGGCCACTTCTGCCCACTCCCTATATCAAAGCCAAACTACACAAGACAATTGCTTGCTTTCCTCGTAGCTGTGGGGAATGTCCATCTGAAACTGCGCAAGGGCCTATTTCAGCTCAGAAAAACAGTATGGGGGGGGGGAAGCAGGAGCCCCTTCCTTCCCTGTGCCATGCTCCTGAGCCAGATTGGCCCTGGACATGCCCTGCAGTTGCTATGTGACTGTGTGGGGAAGCAAGTTGGGTTCTGGAGAGAGGCGCAAGGGGAGCCAGACATGCTTTCCTCCTGAGGATTACTGGCTCCCATCAGGACCAGGGCCTTATATCGTTGTACACCAACACATTTATTCAAGAAACTATACAAAGACATTTTTTAACAAATCCAGTTCAAGGAACCCAGATCCAACATTTTAAAAGTCTTGTGTACTTTGGCTCTTATTCCTGATCATTTTACGTGACTTTTTCTGTTTCCTGCCTTTCCTGCTGTTTCCCCACTTAAATTATTAAAGCTGGTTTCTTGAATAAATATGTCAGCATACAACAATACGAGGTCTTGTCGTGATCGGAGCCGGTAGGAAACCATGACTGGGTCCTATTTTGCCTCTCCCCTTTATGCTGAGATTAGCTGTATTAACTTGGCTCCTTTTGAAAAGTCTGTGAGCCATATCCCACATGGAGAGATGAACTTGTAAGAAATGTTTCCAGAACAACTTTGTGGAAAGTTTGATGCCACAGGGTCTGTGTATGCACGTTTGTGTCTGCTGATCCATCTAGACTCCTTTCCGAAGGTGGGTCTGTTTTTTTGTTGCTTCCTTACTTGGCAAAGAGAAGGCTATGGAGGATAGGTCTATAGTGGCTGCTAGCTATGGTGACTAAAGGAAACTTCCATATTTAGAGGGAGTGAAACTCTGAATAGTAGTGCCAGGATGCCGCTTCAGGGAATGGCCTCAGCCTCTATGCTCTGTTGTTGGCCCTCCTGAGTAATTATTTGACCACTGTGTAAGACAAGATGCTGGACTAGATGGACCACTGGTCTGATCCAGCAGGGCCCTTCTTAGGAACGTACGGCTGCTTTTATTTGTATCCAACTGTGGTTAAAACCAACCTGGCTAGAGAGTGTGTTATCTATCCCACTGACAACACTTTAGAATTTGGATACAAGCCCCGTACTGCTCCCACAATGGGCCAAAACTAATTTGGTGATCAAGGAATAGTTCAGTCTCTAGAAAGTTTAATTTAGTTCTTTGTGATTTCATTACACAGTCACAGTGAAAATTTTCCTGTTAAAGAATATGATGTGTGTTTTGGCCATGCCACACTGTCTTTTAGGGGGATTCTTTTCTCCAGGTAGGAGAAGATGGGAGATTCTCATGGTGACATAAGAATACTGTTATTAAATCAGACAAATACTTTAAATCATTACAGGTGGAGGAGACCAAAAGACAATTGAGCCCTAGCTCCTGATCTAATTGAGTGCCACAGATCAAGTTACACAATCCAGTAGATTCCACAAGTATATTCCCTGCAGTAAGGTGCCACTAGTGAGGCAGAGTGTTGTAGTGATTAGATTGTCAGATTAGGATCCGAGAGACCCAAGTTTGAATCCCTGCTCTGCCGTGGAAGCTCACTGTGTGACCTTGGGCTAGTCAAACACTCTCAGCCTAAACTATTTCATAGGGCTGTGAGGATAAAAAGAAAGAGAAGAGAACAAATTAAGCTGCTTTGGATCCCCACTGGGGAGAAGGGTGGGGTATAAATGAAGTAAAACAAAGAAATAGGACAAGGACAAATAGCTGTAGATGACTCAAACAAGTGAACCAAGGTACATATTACAGGAACAACCAAAATAAAAATGTGAACACAAATCAAGTTCACATCTGTGAGCAGAAGGAAAATTTGTGTGATATGAGCTGCTTATTGTACATAAGGAAGCAGTTAAAAGCATCTTAAGAATTATCTGACCTGTTTCAATCAGGAGAGGGTATATGTTATACAGCTGGTATAAATGTCATGTTCATGTCTTGGGATTGCCAGTTAAAGAATCTTAGACTGGAAAATAGCTGAGTTTAATTTCTGGAGAAACTGTTACTAGTCAGGATGAGATCTTTATCTAGATGATTTTTTTTCCTGCTGTTGATTAATTTCAGCAATCAAAATGCACCTGAGGTAAAGAAAGTGACTACTAAGTCTGGTAGAGGTTAGTGTAAGTGTTGTGTCCTGCTGGAAATTATTAAAGTTTTGCCAAGGTCCTCATGCCACAGCTGAGGGCATGGCATAATGATCACTAGTGTGTCCCGTTTATATAGATGGCTTTTCCAGCTCTAGGATGTTGTTTTCCACTGGTCATGATTGCCTGTGTAGGAATTATTGCTCAACTTTCCCATCATGCCAACATGAAGTTGATTCAAGCACGCCAAAGCTGACAGGAACATCTGGTCTTTTGGCCATTCCTCTGCTCAAACAAGGGCAAGTGGGAGCCATCTGTGTGATCTTCCTCTTGCCTTGGTTAGGAGGAAGAGTCTCAGGGATGAGGGAAAATGGGAACTTCTCACCCTTCTTTCAGATGCCCATAGAGCAGCCAGGAGCTGTTTATCCCTGCCTGTCACTGTAACTGCAAGAACTGACTGCAGTTTGTTGACAGGAGGGTTTGGACTGACAGGCTTAGCATGGTGGCCACAGAGAATCCAAGAATGTGTGTGAAGAACGAACTGTTCTCTGGGATGTGTCATTTGAACCAGATACTGAAACACTGAGCCAACAGCTGCAAATAAATAAATGGGACTGTTTATGTATAAAGTGAAAATCCTGTTTGAACCATTCTTCACCTTCACACTGGTGAATAAATTGTAAGCTCCTTGAGGCAGGGACCTGAATTATTTTATGTTAGTCTATGAAACTAAATGTATACAGTGGTACTGGAATTCTGGAATAAATGCCTTTCCACACATCTCTTGTAGGAAGACATTTAAAGAACTCACATGAAACTTCAGGCCACTGTCCAACCAGGTCTCTGTTTGGAGCATCTTCATACTTTACATTTTGGGTGTCCAGACTACTATGTGATCACTTAAATCCTGATACCACCCTGAAGGTGTCTAAACTGGACCTTGAACATCATGCTCTGTTTTTAAGCTGCTTTTGTTGTTTAGGTAGAAATGTTTTTTAAATAAATAAAGCATATTCCTGTACCCAAATCATGTCTACTCAATTTATGACCCACTGAACTGTACACAATCTGCAGGAGCTAAACACCCCTGCCTGGAACTGCAAAAGCAGGGGTTCAAGTTCAGTGGAGCATTCTGTTGGGAATTCCACTCAGTCCCAAGGGATTTCTAAGCTCTTTTCCAAAATCCATTGAAATCCCCCCAAGACTAAGCAAATCTTTATATCTCAGCAAGATTCTACCTTGAAATCACAATTTAGACAATTTTCAAATTGAGAACCATATGGAGATTGATCGTGGTTGTCATAAAACAGAGAATTCATTGAGAAACTGCACTTTGGGGGAAAATCCACCACAAGGTGAAAAAATTGAGGCTGTGTGTGAAAGGAACAAACAGCATGAAGCAAAATATGACTATGTTTTGTTAAATGCATGGTGGGAGAACAGGTCCCAGTATGAAAAGCACAAGTCTACTGTTTGTGCTGGAAGCCCAACTGACCCACTCCCCCCATTCCCAGACAGGCATATAAAAAAAAAAACCTCACTAGAGAATAGGGAGATTCATCTAAGTGCGTGCTGTGTTAGCTGGTCACCTATTCATATGGCAAGTACTAATTGTAGTAAAAGGTATAGTAAAAAGCAATTCTCTCTTCTCCACCCTTTGCAGCCTGGAAAGGATAGTTCCCTGCTCCCTTTCATGGTGATTTTCCGTGTAATCTTCATTCCCCTCTTCATGCTGTGTAATGTGGATCCCCGCTCGAAGCTGCCTGTCATCTTTGCCCACGATGCTTGGTACATCGTCTTCATGATCTTCTTCTCCTTCTCCAATGGCTACCTGGCCAGCCTCTGCATGTGCTTTGGGCCCAAGTGAGTATCTCCTAAGGAGGCAGCTCTGAGCAACAAGAGCAGCTTGCACCTCACTCAGCCTCTGCTTCTCCTGCTCCATAAACACTGATGGATCATTCATATGAAGGGTGGCAGTTACAGTGCTAATTGAATTGGCAGGCAAGCATTAGCTTCACGTGTCTCCTCCACTGGTCGACAGCCTTACCCTTTGGCCATCCACAGGCAGAGGGATTTCCCCACAGCAAGAGACTGTGGTTAAGCTTGGTGTTCTCAGTCTTGAAGGGGCTGCTGCTCATCATAATCCACCCTGGATTATTTGTTTAAGCAAGTTTGGGTACTTGCCCAGGAATTCCCCAACATTTTTTTCAGTATGTCCCTTAGCATGGTGACAAAAATTTTCCTTACTCTTTGGTTCAAGTTTCATGTCACGTCCTGAATTCCACCCATCCCAGCTGGAGGGACCCAAGAACCATGAATACACAATGCATATGAAGAGGGGAAAAGCAGTCAAGCGTAGGTCACTGGTCTTAACTGAAGCCATAGCGTGGGAGATGGGAATTCTTCAAAGGGTCTGAATCTTGCTACACTGCCATCATGCATATGCTGATACAGGATGATGCCATGTTCTGGCACTAAGCAGGTATAATCTTCCTAAAAGGCCATTAATTCAGACGTGAGCGCTTAGCACAAGCTGAGTACATACTTATTGACCAAAGTGGGGGGAGATATCAAAAACATTTAATATCAGCATAACATTAAATACAGAATACAAATATTAAATTCAATAGGATGAATAGGTACACTTTTTTTCCTTTTTGTAATTTGTGGTATGCATATCCTGACCAGATTTGACACCCTGTATTGATTTGTATGGATGGGCTGTTGCTGCCTTTTCCCTCTCCCTTTCTCTTACTAGGAAGGTGTTGCCACATGAAGCAGAGACTACTGGAACCATCATGGCATTTTTCCTGTCATTGGGCCTGGCTTTGGGAGCTGTCTCCTCCTTCCTATTCAAATACGTAATCTATCAGGGCATGTAATCTAGACTACCTTGGGGAGGAGAGACAGAGGATCAGTGTCACCCACTCAGAGATCAGAGCAACATGGATTCCTTGCCTGCTTTCCAAGAACTCATTGCTGTAGCTGATGTGTGCATCATATGACTTGGAGTGTGGCTCTTTCCTTATTTTGCTGAAGACTCTGCTCCTCTTGTGTGTGATCTTTACCCTTGCCAGCAATGTCTGACCTCTACCAGTCCAGCATTACATAGCCTTCCCTCCAAGGTACATCAATATGTTTCCATGTTATGCCTGCCAAGGCCAAGATTGTTCATACTGTGTGCTTAAGCAGGGGATGCTCGCAATTCTCTGTCTCTGTGTTTTTACATTGCTGTGTTCTCTACTGCCAGGCAGAAGGGATTTATCCCCTTGCACCAGTGCTGCCTCAGCCTCCCAGTCCTGCTCCCACTTATATGAAGCCAGTCTGAATATCCAAGATTAATAAATATTTGCTCAGCGGTCAGAAAGAAATGTTTATCCTTACATTACTGCAAAGCCAGGGGGCAGTATGGAAACAATCCAGAGTTCTATCAAGCAAACACCATGTCTTTACACCTCAGTGACACAGTCGCTCTCTTGGGGAGCATTTCAGGCATATTCCAGCCACATGGTTGTCTGGCCCCTACCTAATCTCCATGCTGAAAAAGAATAAAGTGGAAGCCTAGCTACTCCTGCCCCTGGCTCACCTAGCAGAAGGACCTGAGGTGGATTCTAACCGATGGAGCAAGATCATGATGGATAGTATTGCTTTGGTAAATCAACTCTGCCTCACAGTTATCAGGCTTGAATTCTTCCACATTGCTTTGTAAATATATAAATGTACAGCTGCCATTTTGTATATAGTCTGCCAACACCCCTGACTTTTAATCCTACCCCCATCTTTCAAAAGATTTCTACTCTGCTGTAGTGGCCATAAAAGGGGGTGTCATGAGGGCTGTCCCTCAGCATTATTCATGGAGTTTTAGAAAGGCTGAGCTCTCTATTCGCTGTCCCACTGCTAGCTCATGGCCTGGCTTTAAGGGCTAAAATAGATGGAACTCCACCTCCACCTTTGGGTTGCTCAAAGCAGTCAATTTTCAGTTCATTTTATGTATTGGATTGTAAAGCTCAGGGTTTGTTATTTTAACTTTTTTAAAAAAATCTTAAACATTGTCATTTTTATGAGAGCGCTTATAGCCCTCCAAGGAATGGAGGAACACCTGTGTTTATTATAAACCAGAAAATAAAATAAAATATAGGACTTTTTTTTAAAAAAAAGGTTATGTCTGGAATCTTATTTCAAGAGAGAGAAGGAAAAATACAGGGTAGTAACATCAGAAGGGGTATGGTAAGAGCACCATCTGAATGGCAGCCAACACTTAGACCAAAGGCAGAGGCTAATACCACTAGGAGAAGGTGGAAGACATTAAAATGTGTGGAAGCATTGAGGGGAAACCTACTGTGTCTCCAGGACAGCCGGAGCATGGATCAAGCAGCAGCAGCACTGGAACTGAGCAGTCAGAGGTCAGTGTAGAAGGCTCACCTTTATGTTTCTACCTCAAATCAAGACGACGCAGCAAAGGAGATGGCAGGTTGGAGTATGTGGCTTGACCCTTCCTCCCAGTTACTTTCCCGTTTGATCATCTCAGCCCGCCTGCCTGGAATTTCAGCTAGGAGGAAACTAGGTTGTGGATTGGGGAGGAACTAAGATGAGAGAGTAAGCATGAAAACATCTCTGTATCCTGCCTGCCTGTCTCAAATGCAGCTCTCCTTGCAGCTACTTTATAATGGAGGGAACCACAGCAAGGAACATGTGCTAGTAAGGAAAAGATCTAGTTTGGCAATGATTTTGAAGAGGCTGGAATTTTGAAAGGAGGAGTCACTATGTGTCATGTGTGCACAGTGTGTGCAGTCACCCCACATTCACTTCCAGTAAAATAACTTTGCAGATTTAAAAAATATTGTTTCCAGAACCTGCTTTACCAAGGAAGTGAGGCTTTTCTCAAAACCACTTTCAGAGAACTCTAGCCAGAATGCCTTCTAAAGCTATGACAGAGCTATAGTACCATCTGTTGGCCATACCTCTCCATTGCAATGCCATACTAACCCACGCATAATACAAGTATTCTTCATTGACACACCTTTCTCAACAATGGGCACCCAAAGTAGCATACACTGTAATGCCCTCTATTTTATCCTCACAACAATCCTATGAGGCATGTTTAAGATCTCGGAACCAGCACAACAAATAAATCGGCACAATTCTAGTGCAAGACCAGGGCATACTTTCATTAATTATAACCCCAACTTGCCAGTTCTTTGAACTGGAAAGGAGTTCTTGCTGTTTAGGCTCTATAAAGTAGTTACAGTTCTGAAGAAAGGAAGGTTTCAAGTCAGGGAAAAGCGTGGTTCCCATTACAGTAACAACAAACTATTTCTAACATAAAAAGCAGAGTTTTAGTTGTTAGAGTAGCCTGATGACCCGTTTCTCCTTCCCGGCATCAGAAGCTCACCCTACTGCACCTCTTTCGAAACAGCCAGATGAAGGAAATAAGCCAGAAACAACTCTACCACATGGTTCACGGCAGATTCCACAATTATACCTTCTGAAAATACAAATATTTTAAGTTGTTTAAATTTCTTCTGTGATTAGGGGAAGGAAAAGGAGCATCCTGCTGTTTGAAGAATCTGATCCACCACTGCTATGGATCCGGTATCAGTAGATGATTTTTGATGCTTCTGTTTGCTTCTTGGCTGCCACACCTGGAGATTTGTCTTTGTCCCAAGTTGCCGGCATTTGCCTCTGTGTTTTGTTTTCACTCTGTATGTGGCCTGGTTTTAGACTTCTGTCTCCAAAACTCATCCACTGCTTCCTCCACTGCCAGCATTTGTTCTTTTTAAGCAACCTTAATATTTCAGATTCTCTTGCTGAGGGATTGGTCAGCCAAGCAGATCCCCCACCCTTATGTTGGATTGGGGCAATTGCTTTTAGCCGTAAAAAATTCATCTGCAATTCTTACATAACTCCTGAGAAATTCAATCAAATTTGTTAATAGATTCCAGCTACACAGCCTGTCACTCCAGCAGTCTGTTGAAAGTTTAAAGTCCTGTGACCATCAGGTTAGAGAATAGATAAGAGTGTCCAAGAACTCTGTAAATCTATCATGGTAGAAAAAACTTTATTAAAGAATTAAGTATCTAGGTGAAGACATAGCTTACACGCACTTTATTTAGAAACCGTCTCAAATATACTCTGAAGAGTACAGCATTATTACGTTCTTATTTTAATCTCTATTACATAAACTGCCTCTAGGAGAGCCTTGCTGCCCAGGGCAAAGATTGAACCTCTTTGTCTAAAACATATTGTTTCACAGATAACAAGATACAAATATTTTAAATAAATAGATGTAGTTACAGAAGATGCAGTTACCAGTCTTGCAGTGAGACCATTCTGCCCAGTCCTAGTCCTTCCTCATGGACTATGGTTGAACCATACACATTTCTTGCTCAACTCTCATGAATCTCTCATCTCCACTACCAAAAGAAAAACAAAACCCAAACCATAAAACCTTGGACAGAAATGCAAATTATGCAGCAGAACAACTCTCATCAGTCCATCTTATTTGCCCTTGGAAAAAAATTACAAGAAGCGGGGTGCAATTAAACCTGCCTAATCCATGACACCTGAGGAAAGTTGCTGGTATGTATCTTCCAGCCTAAGGAACTTTCCCTCAACGTGTTTTTTTCTGTTGGACAAAAGCTTCAAATGCCACAGTGTGCAGAAGCATAGAGGCCATGAGGTTCCAAAGTGCCCCAAACTGCTACTGGCATATAAATAGGGATATATCTGGCTGTAGATGAAACACAATCTTCTTTCCTGGGTAGTCAAGTGGAGCCATCCCACTGCTTTCCGAGACCAATTGTTGAACCATGAGATCAGGAGGCAAGAAATGTCCAGACTATAAAGAGAAAAAGCCCTCCCATCACTCCCTCCCTCGCTCCACGTTACAGAAAAGTTTGAAACCCAACACTCTTCAGTTCTCATGTTATTTAGACGAGAGCTTCAGCCTGTGGCATGGGCGCCACAAGGGGGATAGGAAGTAAAGGCTTGTGGCTCTTCTAGACAAGGGCAGGAGCACACCTGCCTCTCCAGCATTGTGCTGTCCCCTGGTTTTATAGAGGAAACTGCTTTATGCAGTCAGGCCATTCAGTTCAGTACTCTTCATGCTAAATGGCAGCTACTCTCCAGAGTACTGCTCAGGCAGAGATCTTTCCCAGCCCTGCTACCAAAGAACCTTTAAATGAATCAACCCTGAGACAGACATGCAAAGCATGAGCACTACCACTGTGTAGAGGTGAAACCACACTAAAGCACTTACGTGCTATGGCAAGCACTAGAAAAGCTCTCTCTCATGCTTAGGACTTTCCACATTTGTCTGGTCCCTACTGGAATAATGTCAACCCTGGGAACTACAGAGCAGATTCTGGAGTGCAGGCGTTCATAAGCCCTGGTGAAGTCAATCATAAATAGCTATTCAGATAATACAATGGAATAAGGGAGTAACATTCGATTTATATACCATCCTTCAGGACAACTTAATGCCCACTCAGAGCGTTATCTTCACAACAATCACCATGAGGTGGGTGGGGAAGGTCACCCACCTGGCTTCAAGTGGAGGGGTGGGGAATCAAGCCTGGTTCTCCAGATTAGAGTCTTAACCCACTACACCAAACTGGCTCTCCAATACAAGAATAAAACTCCCAGTTGAAGTCCAAATTCGGATCATGCAGTTCTATATCCAGGAAGATACCCAGGTCTGAGACACTTACACAGAAACACCAGGAAAGCACGTACACTTGGAGAGGGAGAGGGGGGGAGGGGTGTGTGTGTGTGTGTAAAGTGCCATCAAGTTGCAGCTGGCATGCGCTGACTCCATTCAGGCAATACTTCAGAGGTGGTTTGCCATCGTTTGCCTCTGTGTAGCAACCCTGTACTTCCTTGGTGATTTCCCACCCAAGTACTAACCAGAGTCAACCCTGCTTAGCTTCTGAGATCTGATGAGAGCACCTGGGCCATCCAGACCATGGCTGAATACTTTTTTTTCCGTCCATGTACAAACACACAAAATAAATGCAATGATTTTCTGCAGTGTTTCTGATTTATTTATTCTGATTTAATTCTAATTTATTTATTTATTTGGTCATTCCCACACTACTACTTGACTAGCTGCTGTAGCAGAGTGTTTAAGTGACTGGGCAGTGAATCAGCACTGTTATTTTGACTCCCATTACTGCTATGAACTCTGCAGGTGACCTTGGGTAAGCCTCTCCTCCGGCTGTATTGTGGGATAACAACACTGACTTTGTTCACTGCTCTGAGTGTGACACTAATCTGTCCGGAAGGGTGGTATTTACTCACACTGTTGTTGTCATTATTACAGTACGTCAAAACTATCCATGTGGTCTAGCACCAGTGCTAGTTGGGAAAGTATCTGCTTGGTTGGGCTACCTAGACATGCCTAGCCGAAGAAGCCCTTCGATGAATTTGCCTCTTAAAGCAATCGAAACTAGCGGCCATTTCCACTTCTCACTCACCCCACCAAACCCCCGTCCCAGCGACACAGCAGTAATTATAGCTTGGGGGTGAGGAAATTTGCAAAGAGCGAGGATGGTCCAAAGGCTAGAGCGGAACACGTGTCTGGATGGGAAACATTCCTGGAAACTACGCCGGGATCTCCGGCCGCAGAAGTAATAAATAAGCAGCGCGCCATCCCGCCCCGCCCCGGTGGAGGGCGCCCGTCCGACCTCGGGCGAAGCCTGGAGCGGGAAAGCCGCCTCTCCACCGCCCCCTACTGATGGGCTTCGTGGGTCTGAGCCGGCCTGTAAAGGCTGCCGCAACGCCGCCCCCGCCCCCCCCCTCCGCTTCTTGCAATGAGGCACAACTAATCTGGGGCGCGACCGAGGGGACGCGGGCGGGTCAGGCTGTCCGACGCAGTCGCCGCGGCTCCAGAGGTTCCGGGTGCCCTGGAGAACAAGCGGAGGTGAAAGGAATCCAGACGCTGAGAAAAAGCGAGGACGGGACTGGAAGCCTCGCGTAGAAAGCGCTGGAAGGAAGTTGCGACACGGCTGGCTGTCTCCCTCCGCTGCCTCGCAAAGTATCCCAGGAAATAGTCCCCCGCCCCCCCCCCCAATCCAAGCCGGTTGCCTCGGCAGCGTCTTCTCCCAGTCCTGCGACCCTCGCTCCTGGGCCTTGGCCGGTACAGGGCGCGCCAGGGGTTAGGCCGGGGAGGAAGGGGGCGCTCGTGGATACGGGCGGAGAGCCTGTCTTGCTCCGCAGGAGGCTGCACGTGCTCAGAAACGGGGAGGGGGGGAGGAGAGGCGGGGGGCGCAAAGCAGGGGCAGAAAAGCTTCCCTTCTTGCGGAGCTAACACCGCCTCCCCCCCGCGCGAATTTCTAACAACAAGGCTCTTAAGGGAGGCGCGGGGGGGGGGCGCCGAGCCTTTCTCCCTCCCCCAGACCTGCCCTTTCCGCTCGTAGCTTAAGTGGGAAAGGTCGTGTGGGTCCCACAGCGCGCTCGCTTGGAACAGATGGCAGCAGACCGCCTCTTCTATAGAGGGCAGCTCAGTGGGCAACCCTGATGTGCAGAAAACTGGCACTGTAGGCATCAATACGAGCTTCCGTTTGGAGCCGGGTCTTCAGTTGGAGTCCTAAACATTGCCACTCATCCTGCAAAGCATTTGAGAGGTGAGTTGAACCAAGGCAAGTTTAGTCACACAAGTCACAAGCTGACTTGTGTAAATCTTTGAAACTTCTGCTGAAAATAATTTTTTTAAAAACAAACAAACACCTGTGCGAATTCAGTTGTTTAGTTAACCCGCTCAGTTCACCAAAAGATCTGACCAGGCCTGTAACTTAGTGATTGTAGTCAGAGGAATCTGGTGGCATCTGAAAGATTTTTTTTTAGCCTGCCTTACTTCTAAAGAAGACTCAAAACAGGTTTCAGTGATTTTTGAAATACTCCAAAATAAAACAAATAAAATGAAATCCACATAAAGCACACAGATTAAAACAACTTCAGATGACCAGAAACCCTTTATCTCCTGGGGAAACCGGTAGATAATTCAGTCTTGCACTGCTATCAAAATGCTAATAATGTGAGGACTATCCTGACCTGCACAGGAAAGCTATTCTGCCACAGGAGCTACTGTTGAAAAGGTTCCCAAGTGTGCATGTGCTGATACTATCTAGTTGCACAGTAGCACAGATGAGCCTTGATTCAATGAGCAAAGCTGCTGTCCAAGAATATATCAGGAGAGGTGATTTTGAAGATATGAGTATATTAGGACATGAAGGGTTTTACAGGTAACCCGCATCTTGAATTGAACCTGGAAACAAATAGGCAGCCAATCTAATAACTTTAGTACTGGTATAATATGTGAATTGTAGCTAACTTCTAATAAATAAAAGAGCCACAGCATTTTGCACTAGCTGAAGTGTCTGGATTATCTTCAAGGGCAACCCCATGTAAAGTATGTTATAATAGTCCTATCACAAGATTATTCTAGCACAAATCAGTGTGGCTAGATCAGCTAAGTCAAGGTAGAAAGCAATTTCTGTGTAAAATACACTTAGTTGTCACAGTTGCTTGTTTCTCCATTAGAAGAGCAGAAATTAACAAAATTCCTTAACTCTTAAAGGAGTCAGCCAAAGACTTTGTACCATATCAAAAATGTAAAGCATGATACATTGTGGAACCTCAACCTTGCTGTCCCGCATACTTTGGTTGTCTGGATTTGATTTAAACATTTTCTCAGCCATTGGTTACAGCCGACAAGCACTGACTTAGAACAGAGTTGGCAGCCTCTGATGGTTTAGTCAAAGAGGTGTATAGTTGGATATCATCAGCTTACAGATGACACCGTACACCAGTGGAACTAACTTCATGACTTAGAGAGAGCCATATTCAAAATTATCAGTCTAAAGAGCCGTGTTTACTTTCATCTTTGGCATGAAGTCTGCGGCTCAGAGAGACTTGCAACTTACCCATTCCTCTGGGGGGGGGGTGATTTCAAGATGGGAACCCCCTTCCAACCTGAAGACCCACCATTCTGAAACATGGGACAGGGGAACAGTACTCAGAGGAGCCACTGAGCTTCTCTGCCCTACTCTGTAGTTATAGACATTCTCTCCCAAAGGTTTCACATAGTTATTAAAAAGCCCTGGGGGCAATCAAAGCCCTGAGGCATTCTCTTGCTGATACCACCCTCTTGAACACAGTCATCAAGAAAAGATTTAAACCACTCCACTATACTTGCTCTTAATCCATTCCCCTGCTGTAAATGCTTCAGTAATATTGAGTGGTGAGTGTGTTGAAAACTGCCAAAAGATCTAAGAGAGGGGGCATAGCCATATTAGCCATATTCAAACAGAGCTGGAATGTCAGGGCAATCAGTGCCATTTGTGTACCTATAGTCGGAATGGAAAAGGTTAAGGGCTAACCCTGATGCCACTATAAGGCTAACACATTTTTGGTGACATCAGCTTTGGTGGATGACAGTCCACTTTTGTCCAGTCCGTGAAAGCTGATGCCACAGTAAATCTTAGTCTTTCATGTTCCTTAAGACCATTTGCTGTTTTAGTTCCATCACAGCAACCACACTGCAATGCATTATAAGCATCTTCTTATGTAAGACTAGGGTTCTTGGTATATACTGGCAGGGGCCAAGCATCATTTCTTTGTGGTCTTTCAAAATGTAATTCTCCCCTGTCCCTATCCTAGTTCTAGGAACATTTGGAAGTGCCAGCAATAGACTATCAAAATATTTTATTTTTTAAATTTTACTTCATTCATACTCCCTTTTCCACAATGGGGACCCAAAGCACTTTACATTGTTCTCTTCCCCTCCCTTTTACCCTCACAACAGCCCTGTGAGGTAGGTTAGGATGATAGTATGTGACTGGCCCAAGGTCACCCAGCAAGATTCCATGGGGGAGTGGGGATTCGAATCTGTTTCTCCCGGATCCTAGTGTAAAATTCTAACCATTATACGGCACTGGATGTAGTAGTGGGATTGAAGTCCAACTTGAACCTACCTGTTAAAGTTCTTGTTTTTAATTAGTGCTTGAATCCTAGATTTTCAGCTTCCATTGTTAATTAAAGTGGAAATTAGTAATTATATGCTTCTAGTGTTAACATTATATTATCTCCATCTAGTACCATCTTCCAAATCTCTTTATGTAAAGGCCTGGCCTGGGCAGGCTGTGCATGTTACAGATCATTTTGTTTTTCTCCAATAACTGGTCTCTATTTGTAGGCCAGGAATAATTTCTTTCCAAGGGGATGCATGATGTTACTAAGGTCGTCACCACCTCGGTTGCAGAGATGATGCCGACTGTGAACCTCTGCGTGACAAATGACGGCAATGGAGAAAATAAGGACGGGGGCTACAGGCTCCCCGGAGGACGGGAGCCGTTCTGGCATCGAGACGTAGCCGCGCAGCTAAAGCGCTCCTGCACCAGACCCTTTTAAGGCGGAGGGAGCGAAAAGATGAGTGGCTCCGACTCAGCCCCTATATAGGACTGGAAGAGGCGGTCCCAGGTCCTCTTCTGACTGTGCCGCGGTCTCTGTCGCAAAGGCCAGGCCGATCTCCAACTATCGATCAAAGTAGGTGGGGTGCTGAACCCTTGGAAAGGCGGTTTGGGGAGAGGGCGTGCGCATGCCCGGCCCGAGGGCTGCCGCGTGGAAATAGTCTCGGGAGGGAGGAGAGAGGGGCGCCCTTGCTTCCCGCTGCCATGTGCCCCGAATCGATGGCGGAGTACCCGGGAATCCCTCAGCGCTCGGCCCGGAGTCTGCCCCGCGCTGCGTGGCTGCAAGCAATGGCGCTTACGGCTGGCCTCGGGCGCCAGGGCTTGGGTGTTCGCGGAGGCTGGGGTATCCGGCGAATACGGATTTCGGCCTAGTCTGGCCAAATGCCGGGCCGCAGCACACGTGCAGGAGCCCTCCTTCACCCCCCTGTGTCTGGGAGCGAGACCGTTCCGAGAGGCTCTCGGCTGCAGCCCTTGTTTTTGTTCTCTAGTATCTTTCCTACCTCAGAGATGGAGCTCCTTGCCCTCGCGCCTGTAGATTTTCTACCCTAGCAGGCCGGGGCGAGCTTTGTGCTTAAGCACGGATGAGGGCGCTGGAAAATACGTTGTACAAGCGAGTCGCAGTTCACCAGTAAGACTGACTGAAAGGGCAGAGTTTCGACATCCTTGTATTAAGACAAATTTATTCCTGAAAAAATAGCTACTGCTTGGCAGTGATTTTTATTTCAGATATTACAAAGAGCCTTTATATTTAAAGGTTTGATTTAATATCTTTTAAAAGTGGGTTGCCAGTTCTTCTGGGCATTTCCTAATACTGATCTTTTATGTAATAGCCTTAAAACATTATAGCATCGCAAAACAAGTGTCATGCTCTGATGATACAACATTCTGCAACCTTGATTTTGTTAATCCTTATACTAATACCAGCATCAAGATTTGCCTAAAGGTGTTCTGAGAATCCGGGTATCCACTAGGCAGCCTGAAGTTCAAACCTCCAGCTTTATCAGAGATTGTCTACACCTGCAGCACAATCAGGTGGTACAATGGGTTGTGCTACTCCAGCATTTAGGAGGCATCTATCCTATTTTATTGTCTCCCTCCCATGTAAAAATGTTTTGCAAATAAAAAAGACCACATTAAGAAGGAAGTTCTCATCCTAACCAATCATGTACAGTGTTAGTTTCCCATTGACAGGGAATTATTAAAGAAAGAGAATTTCGCAAAATGTAATCTCGCACCTGTACTTTGAATTAGTAGTCCTTAATATTTGCTGCCTCGTTACCCCTTCATTCTGCTGCATGTCTAGACCAGGTTTCAGTCAGCATAGCTCCTGTAACAGTTGCACCAGTTGAGCTATGAACCTGGAAGTGCCTGGCCCAGATGTTAACCTGTCATGTACTCCTTAGATGGCCTTAGACAAGTCACTCTAGCATAGCCTCAGCTCTGTATCTGTAAAACGGGCGTAATATCCCAGAATTACTTTATAGGTGGTTCTAAAGATTGAGACAAACGATGAATTATGCTGACCTTGGATTCCCCCCATGTGGTTGGTGGGTGTTATGACCACTTTTAACCATTGCATCCCATCTTTTTTTCTCCTGATACAATAAAGGTTTTTTCCACATAGCAGTTTTGTTTTAGATTGGTATCCCACTTGGAGCAGGTTTATTTGGATCATCCATATAGCACCATTCATTTTACAGATTTCCCCTACTTTGCTCCTGATAATGATCTTATTGGAAAGATTGCAGTCCAGCGGCATTTGTATACCACGTGGATGGGAAAGTGTGCATTTTTGAAGGTCTGCCGGTATCTGTGCCATTTTTCTTGTCTTAGACTTCCCGGGCTGCCAGTCGCCCCACAGATACCACAAGAGGTCATTTTTAGGCTTATCTTTAAATTGATAATTGTATCACAATGTTATAATGCCAAGGCAATACAGCAATTGCCATTTTTTTTAAAAAAAGTCCTTGGGCAAGGAATGGCAACCACAAGGTGCTGAAGCAAGAAAAATGCAGAGAAAACCATTGTGTGGATGTTCTGTTACCAGTGTAAATACCTTTGGTATTGCTGTGGCAATGAGAACTATACAGAAAAGTGTTGCTTTGTAGAAGCCGCCTTATACCCCTCCAGCAGCTCTTTGCTTCATGGCAGGAAAGTGGAAATGTCTGGTATCTGAATGATGCCCACGAAGGAGGGAGGGACGGAGGGAGGGAGATAGAGAGAGGTGTCTATTTAGCATAAGGTAAGTGCAAAGTGTCTCATGTCTCAATCCAAAGTGGCTAGGAAGGTGATAACAACTTAAATTGTCTTCTAGATGCCTGAGGAAATCCAGCATGGTGAAGAGGAGGTGGAGACCTTTGCTTTCCAGGCAGAGATTGCCCAGCTCATGTCCCTGATAATCAACACATTCTACTCCAATAAGGAAATCTTTCTGCGGGAGATAATTTCCAATGCCTCTGATGTGAGTGATGACCTGGGTGGGGAGGTTGTCTGGGGCAGCAGGAGGGCTATTTCTGCAGAAAGCATCCTAGTGGAGTGGCAGTTGCCTGGCAAAAGTAGCTGCGCTAATATTAGCTGGGACTGAGCCCTCATTTTCCATCCTGCACTAGGATACTCAGTCTTTAGAGAAGGTGTCCATCTTACTGAGTCTATCAGCATGGAAACCTGTTGTGCTGATGGGGGCCTACCATTAGGCCAATCCTGCTGAATCAGACAAAAGGTCCTGCAGTTGAGCATCCTGTTTCCAACAGCAGCAGGCCAGATACATCCAAGAAGCCCACAAACTGGCCATGAAGCCAACACCTGGTTTTCAAAGCTGCTTCTGAACCTGGAGATTCTGCTTATGGCTAATATCTATTGATAGAAATATCTTCCATGATTTTACTTAATCCCATTGTAAAGCCATTTGAAGCTTTCATCACATTTTGTGAAAGTAAGCATTACAAGAAAAGCATGAAATATATTGTCTGGCCTCAGTCTATTTCCAATAAATATCAGTGGGTGATCCTGAATTTTAGAGTAGAAAAATATCTCTCTACTTTTCCACATTATGGATAATACAAATGGGGAACCTACAAGGACTTGTGGGGGGTCACTTCATTTCCCCCTATATCCCCTTCTCCACACTATTTCCTATTGCTCTCTTCCTGGCACCCCACCTCCAGTATCCTTTCTCCCTTTCTCCTCCTCTTTCCCTCTCACCAACAAACCTTTCTTTTATCTGCTCTCTCCAGTCTTCAGCTTTATTATTTACTTCATTTATACCCCACTTTTCTCCCCAGGGGGGACCTAAAGCAGCTTACATCATTCCTCAATTTTATCCTTACAAGAAGTCTATGAGCTGGGTTAGGTGAGAGTATATGATTGGCCAAGGTCACCAAATGAGCTTCCATGGCAAAGCGGGGATTCAGTCTGTGTCTCTGAAATCCTATTCTGAAACTAGCCACTACCCCACAATGGCTTTTCTGCAGTGGTTGCTGTTGAATAGTAGTGATCAACCAGCTTTGCCATTTGTTGCTACTGGGCCTGGCCCCCATGAGTCCTCCTTGAAAGGCCAAACCAGGTTCGGAAAGGGCCCTGATCCCATCCCCAGCTTGCCCCCACCCAGCTTTTACTGATAGTTGCCTTAGTGACCCTCACAATGACCACTGTAGGGAACATTCATTTCTTAATGGTACAGGTGCTGTATATATTACTTTTAGATTTTTTAACCCCTCCACCAAAGTATTTTTTTAAGATTACAGATTTTGTTGCAAACCTGGGGTTTTTCAGATTTGTAGAATGATACTTTTGTTTGTTCATGGCTCCAGTCTCTGGATTTATGTATCCACATATGGGACCATGTTGAGAATTAGATGTATTGATTATAAAAAGTGTGTTTTTCTGATAATCTACATATGATTTAAACTTGCTTTGCAGGATATGTGCTCCAGTCCTTTTTAAGGTTATATCAACCCAGAGGTTTTTCTCTGTCTTGGCTTCCAAAAATAGCATTTTGGGCAGGGGGCAGAGATCATCAGTATAATGTGGCCCTCTAATTGTCCACTTTCTAGGTTATCCCTTTCTCCAATCTTTCCCATTCTTAAGCACTTTCTACTTTCATATAACATTGTAACAGTATATCACCATAATCTACTAGTTCCTCTGAATTTTCAGCTTTCTCCACAACTGAAAGGACTAGAGACATAAGGTGAGTAGGCAATTGGGGCTAGCAGATCATAGTAATAGATAATTATATCATAATTGCACTTTATCAGTCTTGTAAGTACTGTTTTTTTTTTTGTAAGCCTGGTGGTATTGCAGGGGAAATGGTGCCTTGCACAGGACAGTGCACGCAAAACTCCTGTGCGAACGCTGTGCTGGCAGTGCAAACACTAAGTCTTCCTTAGCAAGACTTGGTCTTCTGTGCTGTTCTAAGATGTCATTTCTTTCTGAACTGCTTTGCTGCTTGAAGAACCTTTCTGAGAAAACAGATAATATAGTCCCTTGACTGGAAATGAAGATTGGGTAGAGGACCCTTTACTTACATGTCTTTTCTGACTTCTAGGCACTGGACAAGATCCGCTATGAGAGTCTGACAGACCCTTCAAAGTTGGAAAGTGGCAAGGAGCTGAAGATTGACATCATCCCCAATCCTCATGACCGTACCCTCACTCTGGTGGACACTGGCATTGGAATGACAAAAGCAGATCTTATCAACAATCTGGGCACCATTGCCAAGTCTGGCACTAAAGCTTTCATGGAAGCCCTGCAGGTGGTCATCTAGCATCCGTGGAACTGGGACTCTGCTCTGAGTTAAATAGTCTATATTATCAGAAACCTTTCAGTAACAGCTCATCATAATCAGAGGCTAAACTTTCGCAGCTACGTGAGGTCCTCTCTCAGCAACAGATGGATTGCTTTGATAATCCTGAAGTGAAACTGTTAGTGCCACTGGCAAGAAGTAGGGAGTGGGTGGAAGTATGGGTGCTTTGGAAGACAAGAACACCAAAGGGTAGAAGAAAATGTGAGAGGTCTGATATCTGGAGAAAAGTGAGACGGACCAGGCAATGGGCATAGAAATAAGGGCCTGAGAGAAGAATGGCTGGAAGGGGCAGGGAATAGAAAGAGAAGGTAGGTTTGTAGAAACGTCAAATGTCAGCCTAGTGGCATGATAGAACAGGGAGGCAGGCAATCTGTGAGGGAGAGGCATGTCTGAATTTCACATTCCTCTGAAATAACCAGCCCAATAAGAGTCTGCAGATCTTTTCTATCTCTGTCTAGTACATTTTAATCACATCTTTCTCCCAAGAAGCTCAGGGTGGTATCTGTGGCTCTTCCTCTTCCCCATTTATTCTCACAACAATCTTGTGTGGTAGGTTAGGCTGAGAAAGAGTGGCTGGCCTCAGGGCACCCAGTAACTTTAATGGTCAAGTAGGTATTGCACTGCACCTGGCTCTTTTGCAATATCGTGTATTGGATATAGATTGAGTGGTTTCCATAAGTGTTGTGCTTATAAAAAACCCTCACTGGATTCTGTGAAAAATAAAGTCATCCTGGTAATTATGCTCAGCCTTCTTTCCCCCACTAAATGTGCCACCCACTTTAAAGTACATCTTTGTAGTCTTGAGGACTAAAAACTTGCTTTGTTGGGGAAAAATAAAAATGGATGCCTTCTTGGTATGCTGAAATCTGCATTCAGTATAAATTTACACCCTTTTACAGTTTTGTCACAGAAGTGAGAAGTTTTAACAAAACTGACATACATGATTCTATTCCAGTTCCTATCTGTCACCTTATTTCATCCCTGCTAGTAGAACATCTCTTCCCGGCCATTAAGAAATCTGTGCTTGTACTCCAGTGGTAGGATATGAGGTGACTTGTCATCCTTCCTGTACATCTCACACCTTTTCCTTCTACAGGCTGGTGCAGACATCTCCATGATTGGGCAGTTTGGAGTTGGCTTTTATTCTGCTTATCTTGTGGCTGAGAAAGTTGTAGTCATCACCAAGCACAACGACGATGAACAGTATGCTTGGGAGTCCTCCGCAGGGGGCTCTTTCACAGTTAGAGCTGATCATGGTATGTGATGCCTCCAGTACCATTTGCTATCCACCACAATCAAAGGGAATGCTATTGAGCAACAGTTTTCAGGCAGGGTTCCTTGGCTGTTTAACACCCAGCCATTCCATAGTTGTTACGTTAAGTAGGGTTAACATATTCTCTCTTTAAAGAAAGCATGGATACACAAATTACTGCCCCAAGTCAGAAGTAGCAGGGAAAGGTGGCAGTGCTATGCATAGCTGGGTGGTGCTACCAAGGTTTTGTAGCAGTTCCCCATTTCAAAATAACTTTAGTTGAGGGAGTAACTGGCGAGCAAGACAGCCACCTCCTCTTCATTCCTCAAAGAGGAAGTCTTTTTCAAGAAGTATTCAGACAATACAGAGGTTGAGATATCAAGCATAGTATGTCAGCACGTACTGAACCCCAGTCCCTGTGCTACACTGAAAGGGCTCCCTGCATCAGTTAAACTTTGTGGAGATGTATTGTCCAGAAGTGATGATAAAGTTGTAAAGTGACAACCTTATTTCTGGTTGATTTGATATAAAGGTTCATCTGAACTAAAAACTTCTGTCAGCCATTGTAAGCAGCTATTGGATAGTCAATTCTTCTGGCAACCTGGCATGAAGAGGTGGCCTGTAATGGAAGGCTGGAAATAAAGTATGGAAGGCTGGAAATAAAGCTGTGACCTGTATCGATATGAGACGTCCGGTGGACATCAAACACTGGACTAGTAATTCTGGCCTTATTCAGAATCTGTAACCAGTGCTGTTCATTGTCTTTAGCTGGTATAACTACTTTCTCTTGCTCTGTATTTAAGGTGAACCCATTGGTCGTGGCACCAAGGTGATATTGTACCTGAAGGAAGATCAGACAGAGTACCTGGAGGAACGCCGTGTCAAGGAAGTGGTGAAGAAGCATTCCCAGTTCATTGGTTACCCCATCACCCTCTATGTAAGTATGTGAGAGGAACTACTCCAGTTAAGGATGAAATTAATCCTCGTGGTTCTCTCTTGGGTATATTGTGATAACCATTTCAGAGTTTGGTAAAGCCAAGATTCTGCATGATGTCTGAGCCTTGAGGGCTTATTTCACTTCCTTTTCCAGTACCCAACTGTTCTTGTCCTTATATGGGAGAATATTGATAAATCATTTTCCACATATATTTAGGCCCATCTCTCTTTTTTTAAATCCACTAATTGCCAGATTTGTGTTAGTCAGTCCTTTCATTCTGGAATGTGTCTGGCAAAAACGTGTCTTTTCTGTCATCAACAGGTACATTATTGAAGGTTAATCTTTTATGATACTGTGTAGTAAGATATTCAGGCTACTTTTTCAACAAAGTAATTCCAAAATAGTGCCATGAGAAACTTTAGTTAAATAATAGGAGACTCTTTTGAGCCCAAAAGTACCAATCTAAAAATAAGGCGTCTCCTAGTGATTTGTTGCTTTCTTCAGTCAGCTTCTACTGAGATTTGGATAATTCTTCTATGCTTTTGCATCAAGTGTGTTTGGGTGACCCTCACAAGAGGCTGCCTAGTGCATTTCTGCATGACTCTCTGCTCTGGATTTTGCTTTTTCCAGTCAGAAGGCACACCCAGTAAGTGACTCCCACTGAAAGAGTCTGGGCTTTCCTGGGGGCACATAATTATTGTCTTGGACACTCTAAACTGTTTTTGATATAAAAGTGTGTCCTGCGGTGGCCTCCACACCTCAGAACATGGCAATCTTACCCATATCGCACAAGGCAGAGCAGAAGCCAAATTTTGGATTATAAGGGAGTTTTAAAACACTTGGAACTTACCTAGCACTAAGAGCAGAATGACCATATTGTCCAAAGGGCAGAGAGTGCATGTCTCTGAGTGAGCGTATGAAGATGGGCACTACACATGGGCCAGTGAGTGAGCTAGAAGAATATGGCTCAACAGAGGTGATCCATGCAGTTAAGCCCATCACTGCCCAGATATGTTCAGTAACAGGTTTCCCTTCTTGCAGCTGGAGAAGGAACGGGAGAAGGAGATCAGCGATGATGAGGCAGAGGAGGAAAAAGCTGAGAAGGAGGACGAGGTAGCCCCCAAGGATGAAGAGAAACCCAAAATTGAAGATGTGGGTTCAGATGAGGAAGAAGAAGGTGGCAAGAGCAAGAAGAAGACAAAGAAGATCAAGGAGAAGTACATCGATCAGGAAGAGCTGAACAAGACCAAGCCCATCTGGACCCGAAACCCTGATGACATCACCCAGGAGGAGTATGGCGAGTTCTACAAGAGCCTTACCAATGATTGGGAAGATCACCTCGCTGTCAAGGTGAGATTCAGTCAGTGTGTGTGTGTGCAAGCTGAAGACCATTCCATGGAATCAACTTGTCTCTAAGGTCCATAGAAATGACAGAGGGGTTCAGTTCAGCTGGGAGCTATTATGTTAATGGAGAAGCAGAGTTCTTAAGGATGAGTAGTTGTATGATGCATTCCTGGGATCAAGGGGGTCTTCCCGTAGAATATGACTGCTTGTGACATCTTGCTGTAATATATGGTCCACCAGCATGTGCAGCTCGGCTTTTCAGGGTTACCCAAAGAGGCTTCTTGTGCCCACCACTAGCTACATACCTAGTAGGGTACAAAGAAATCCAAGTACAGACTCTGGAGTTTCCTTATTGTCCAAAATCAACCATGGCCTGGTCCCTGCAGAATTCTTTGTTAGTATCTGTGCTACTAGCCCCAAAGGAACATGCACTGTTCAGTACTGCCAGTTGCTTACTTCCTCTAATGTTTTCAAACTTCACAGCATTTCTCAGTGGAAGGACAGTTGGAATTCCGGGCACTTCTGTTTATCCCCCGCCGGGCCCCATTTGACCTTTTTGAAAACAAGAAGAAAAAGAACAATATCAAGCTTTATGTCCGGAGAGTCTTCATTATGGACAGCTGTGATGAACTCATCCCAGAGTACCTGAGTAAGCTTCTTGTCCATCTCCAGTTAGATTATTATTTTTCCCCTTTCCTCATGGAAAGATCATTTCTGGTTGTTCGTTTTCTTCACCTTTATAACCCCAGTATCCAAGCACACACATCTCTCTCAAAACAGCATATCGCTGAGTTGGCCTCTATTAGAATATAACACTTAAATACAACATCAGATTACATCCTCTCTCATAGTGACTTGCATTTCTGATCTAATGTATTTGTGTATTTTGATTTAGACTTCATCCGTGGTGTTGTGGATTCAGAGGACCTTCCCCTGAACATCTCCCGTGAGATGCTGCAGCAGAGCAAAATTCTCAAAGTGATTCGTAAAAACATTGTCAAGAAATGCCTGGAGCTTTTTGCTGAACTGGCAGAGGACAAGGAGAACTACAAGAAGTTCTACGAGGCCTTCTCCAAAAACCTCAAGGTGAGAACTACTCTGTCTTGCCTTTTTCACAATTCTGACAGTCATTATATATCTTCAAAAAGGATTTAATGATCCTGGAAATGTGAGAAAACCTGGCACGCTGTAGCTTTCAGCTCAGAAAAGTAAAAAAGTGTGTGTGCATGTGACTCAACCATCTAATTTCCATGGATAGAGTTTAAGAAATGTCCCTTCTGCTGGGGAGGGGGCGGAGGGACTCCAGTCCCTTCATGATGGAAGGTAGATCTTTTTATAAGATCTTGGTCACAAGTTGTCATATTACAGCACAGTGCTTTCCTGTTGATGAAAAAACTAAGTGAACCCAAGATCAAAAGCCCTGTTTATTCATTGTTGCTGTTTTTAATCTCCATGGAGCCCTGGGAACATAACAATCTATAAACCTAAGTAGATGCATATCAAAACTTTTGTCTTCAGCTGGGGATTCATGAGGACTCAACTAATAGGAAGCGCCTGTCAGAGCTGTTACGCTATCACACATCCCACTCCGGCGATGAGATGACCTCCCTCTCAGAGTACGTGTCCCGTATGAAGGACAACCAGAAGAGCATCTACTACATTACAGGTGAGTGAGTCTTCCTTGACTGGACAGGCAGGGCCTATCAAATCCCATAGCCTCATAGAGGACCATTTTGAACTGGAAGCTTATTGGCCTTAGGCTAGAGATCTGAAGTTTATTCCTGTCATCTTGACATTGTTAGATGCCTGTTTGGTTGATACTCGAAAGAACAGGTAAGCAATACAACAATGCCAAATTTTGTCCCTGAAGGTGCGTTGAGACTTAGCACATGAGAGTTTATTTTCGTGTGGGAGAGTCGGAGAGATTACATCTTGGTGGGAGGAATATCGCCCCATGAAGAAGTGCTTATGAAACGAGCTTAAGATATCCAGAAGCTTGTCGGGTGGGGAAGCCCCCCACGGGGGTCTCCCATTTGTTTCTTGTCGTCCCACCTGAAGATTATAACATCATCTCCTCCCGGAGTCACAGCTCCTCTCCACCTCCTCTCGGGGGACTTTTCATCTGTTCCTGCAGCCACAGCGGGAGTCCTCAGAGTTGAAGTTTGGAACATACTTACAAGAGAACTCATTATATTGGTTTCTAGTTTGAGGGCACACATGCTACTCAGTTTTGTAACACCTTGCTGTATTTCTGGCATTGAGCTTGCTTTATAGTTGTAGTGACATTGTAGCAATTGATGTTTCATTGCTTTTTGAATGTATTTATACTGACCTTTTATAAAGTATTTGGAGAATATCCTTGAGCATTTTAGTGCATTGTTGTATTGCTTACCTGTTCTTTCGAGCTTGCATGGTTTGGTGAGCATTTGGGTTATTGCCCCTTTTGTAGTCCAGTGTTTGGTTGATACAGCATTTTCTCTAAAAGCTGGGTGTGTTTTTAGTCAGCTCCTCTCAGCAGATGTACTTCCAACTTAAACAGCAAGATCCTAGATCAGTTTCTTCCACTTGTAATATTGAAGGAAAGCGAGCATGGTGCTTTAAAAGATCAAAGCTGAAAATAACCAATTTCTACTGAGTATTGAAAAACTGGAATGCTTTTTAAGGCTTTCAAATGTTTGTCTCCATCCCTTTTCCACACCTCTCTCGTCCCCTCTCCCATTCCAAACTTTGGAGTCTCAGCACTCATTTTTCAGTGACACATGATAAATTTGAAACACCTTTCTGATCTCTTCTATTGCTTGATCCATATAATTTATGTAGACACGCTTAGGCATACTAGTAAATGAAGTTTGGATTCTGCAAGACTAGACCTGTTCCTGGATACCTGTGGAAATATCTTTTCCTGCAAATACCAAACTTGAAGAGGTAACTACAAGCCAACATTCTGGTCACACACATGGTTTACTTGGCTTGTTCTGTGCTGGAATACCGGACTGTCTTTTGAAACAAGCAGTGCTCTAAGTTTTGTCCGTCAGGTGCAGTCATTTGAGGGCATATGTCTTGCCCAGTTCTGTGTAAGAGATTTCCCGATGTTTCTCGTTTCAGACCTTTCTCATAATTAGCATGTTGTGGGCCATGTGTACCAAATTTCAGCCTTAACCCTGAAGGAGAACATTTGAGTCCTGTTTTGAGGGAGAAAAGTATGAATATACCATTTTTCAGATTACTAGAAAAATCATGGTGCCTTGAACAATGATCTGTAGATTAGGCCCTGCTCAAGACTCCATCTCAAGTGGATAAAGGATTGGTATCTTTGTAGGAACAAACAGAGCCTTTCCAGTAGTTCCCTAACATGGTGGAATCCGCCCCCGCACCCTTCGCCCAGTTAATTTCCCCTTGTTTACCTCTTTTCAGAGGTAGGTCAAGATTGCTCTTTCAGTGGGCATTCAGTATTGCAGTTAAAAGAATTTTTCTGCCATTGATGGTCTGCTTTTAACAGTATTGTGTGGGCTATCAGGTTCATTGAAAGCTTTTTAGGTATACAATAGACTAATCATTATACACGTTCCAAATTTAAGGGCTCTAGCTTATTGAGAGGTGTGTACTATAGCAGTCTCAATACTCCTGTGAATGAGTAAATGCATCTGTCTGTGAGGCCCAAGCATTTGTAATATGGTACTGTGTCTAATGACTGAATGGATGGCTCATGCTAATCAGTAGAGCTGCAGACCCAGGCCACCCACATACCAAGGCTGGGCTTATACATATTTGGAAGACTGTGCAGGAATGCAGCAAGTTAGGATGCTGGATTATTTTACAGAGGAAAACTGAGTGAACTCATGAATACTGAGTATGCTCTGGAGTCATGGAATATTGAGTCAAAGCGGTCTGCTCAAGATGAAGAGTTTAGAAACCCTAGGGTGGGGGTGGGGAAGGATTTCCAAGTCTGTTAGCCTCTCACACACATACCCCTGCAATTAATTAATTCTGTTTCTGTATATGTTATATTTAGAGAGAGCTTTTCTGTGATGTGCAGCTGAGTGGTAGGGAGTAGTAACTTTCAGAGGCAGCACCTTGGCTTTGGAATGCCGTTCTTGATGCTCACTCGATCCTACTGTAAGCACCAGGCCAAAACATTTCTCTTTACTCTGGCTTTGAACTAAGGAGTTCCACCTTTCTATCTGTTTTATGCTGTATATCTAGAGATTTTATTAATCTCCTCATAGACTGTTTTGTTCTTTTATGCCTCAGCTTGCTTTTTACTGGTATTTTGTATTATTGACTACTTTATTTCATTATGCTTTAACTGTTACAATTTGTTTTTACTGTAGGGCTTAATTTTGTTTTATTTTGTGCTACCTTGAGCAGGTCCAGCACACAACTCTTTAAAATAAATAAATGCTACCTCTTATGGTGCAGGTGAGAGCAAGGAGCAGGTGGCCAACTCTGCCTTTGTGGAGCGAGTGAGAAAACGTGGGTTTGAGGTGGTATACATGACAGAGCCCATTGATGAGTACAGCGTTCAGCAACTTAAAGAGTTTGATGGAAAGACCCTGGTATCTGTCACCAAGGAAGGACTGGAATTGCCAGAGGATGAAGACGAGAAAAAGAAGATGGAGGAGAGCAAGGCCAAGTTTGAGAACCTTTGCAAACTCATGAAGGAAATCCTAGAGAAAAAGGTTGAGAAGGTAAGCAATTCTGTAGCCTTTTCTTGATTATTTTTCCTGATAGTCTTCTGTGTCTGAGTACGGTTCTCATATATTGTGAAGGCCCCACGTATTTGTATTAAAAAGTCTTTTATGACATTTATCTAGGTAACTGTTTCAAACAGACTGGTCTCTTCCCCCTGCTGTATTGTCACCAGCACCTATGGCTGGACAGCCAACATGGAACGTATCATGAAGGCCCAGGCTTTGCGAGACAACTCCACCATGGGCTACATGATGGCCAAGAAGCACCTGGAGATCAATCCTGACCACCCCATTGTAGAAACCTTGCGGCAGAAGGCTGAGGCAGACAAGAATGACAAGGCTGTCAAGGACCTGGTGGTGCTTCTCTTTGAAACAGCTCTCCTTTCTTCTGGCTTCTCCTTGGAGGATCCACAGACTCACTCCAACCGTATCTATAGGATGATCAAGCTGGGGTTAGGTGAGTTTCTGATCTTGTTCCCTTTTTCATTGTGTGTGTTATGTGCTATTAAGTCGCCTCCGACCTATGGCAATCCTATGAAGGAAAGACCTCCAAAACGTCCTATCATTAACAGACTTGCTCAAACCTTGCAAACTGAAGTACGTCGCTTCTTTTATTGAGTCAAGCCATCTCATTTTAGGTCTTTCTTTTTTTCTGCTGCCTTCCACTTTTCCTAGCATTATTGACTTTTCCAGAGAATCTTGTCCTCTCATGATGTGACCAAAGTACTATAGCCTTAGTTTTGTTATTAAAGAGACATAATCTTGCAAATTAAGCACTTTCCAGAATTTGTGGTTGGCTTGATGAGTTCAGACTGTGAGCATGTTCAGTGCCTAGTGTGCCCCTCTTAATATGCACTTACTATATTAACCCATAGGTGGAGCCCTGTCTTTGGAGAAAACATGGTTCTCTTCTTCTGGCACTGGTACTTTGTAGAAAAATCTCAGGTACTGGCTGCTGGCAGAAGGGATGAAATGCTTGCCTCTCAGTCAGTGAGGGCAGAAGCTTAGATTTACTTTCTCCTCCAGCTTGTTCCAAAGACAGGGCTGTGATACACCCTGTACTCCTGTCTAGTTCATAAAGGAGCTGATGTCTTTAAATGCCCAAGATTATCTGAATGGGATTATAGCCTTTGCCAGGAGGTAAAGTTCTGAAAAGCTGATGTAGCATATTAAGAATGAGCCAGGAAGTTTCTGGTTACCATCTGTCCTCAAACAATAACTCACTATGCTTATACGATCCACTATTCCATTTTAGCACTTTTCCGGCAGTTTGGGGCTAATACTCATCTATTTTACAGGTGGCTGTTGTAAGAATTGCCAAGAATTCTGTAGGAGTCAACAAATGTATGCATGAAGCAGTGTGAAGCATTCAGCACGCTTTTAAACTGGAGATCTATCCCTGTGATGTCCCCTTAAGGGCATTTTCTTAGGGCAGTAGCCCATTCACATTTTCCTTAAACACATGAAAACTTAGTAAGAGTAATATTTCTAATCTGAAATATGCCTTTACTCAATCCTTCCACACTAGGTATTGATGAAGAGGAAGTGGCTGCTGAGGAGCCTAGTGCTTCTGTTTCTGAAGAGATCCCTCCGCTGGAAGGAGATGAAGATGCATCCCGCATGGAGGAAGTGGATTAAAGAGATGCTTTTCTTCCTTCTGTCCTGCCCCACCCTTCCCCTGCCCCACCTCCTTGCTCAGGAGGTCTGGCTCCTGCAGTGCTAATGGGATTCCTTGATGTGGTTTCTCCCTACTCCCTTTATCATCAGTAGCCAGTCTGGCAAGGGGCCTCCACTGCCATCGGGTCTGTCTTTCTGCTTGTTTAGAAACAGCTGTTATAAGGGAAGGGGGGTTGGCACACCGACTCCACCTTTCCCCCCCATGGTGGGCTTACCCTACTCTTGCTGGGTCCCCCCGTCATCCATCTCTCCCTCTCCCAAGCTGAGATGAACAGAGCAAATGTCCTTCCTAGTCACAGCAGTGAGTTGGCTCCTTGCATCTAGCCCTTGCTGCTGTCCTTTGTGTTAAGAGAGCAGGGACTTATAATCTTGTTGGCTGTTTGTATTTGGTTTTTGTTTTACTGGAATTAAAATAACAAAGAATGTGGTTTACAATGAAGTGATACTCATTGGTTTGTTTTGTTTCAACCAGCAGGGTAGCCTTATAATCCAAATGGAGCATGTAGCTGCACCCCCTCGGCGGACCTAGGTCCGGTATTCTATTCTAGAATGCACATGCTAGCACTATATTGAAGCTGCAAGGAAAAACAGCAGTGTACATCATTATTTTGTATTAACTGAAATGCTGAGAAAAAGCCTGCCTAGACTGTCATTTAACTTGACAGGCCAGCTGTGGTAGACCAAGTAAAAATGCTGAGTGGGGGGGGGGGACAGGACAGGAAATATTTGACCTACTGATCATACACTGCCCATCCCCTGCTCCATACTGTCTGGCCATAATCAAATGGCTTATTCTGAATTCCACTCGTTTTATAGTAATTATATAATTAAATTTATTAGTAATTACAGTATTTTTCTTGCTGCTTTGGCATGAATGGCATTATTATAATGGTAGTTCAGAATTATCTCTATTCACCTTTCATACTTATACCTATGTAATGATCTGAGACATCATGAAAGCATAATTTAGTCTCCTTCAGGACCAAGTCAATTCAAACAGCTCATGTAAATCTATGTTAAGAGCTCTAAAACCACTTGAAGGTTACTAAGGAGACTGAAAGAGCACATCTTACTAGCAAACGTATTCATTTGCTTTGAAGAATGGAGACAGGTTTCCCTTCCCCATTTCTGTTTGCTTTTTTGTGGGCCCTTGAATAACTTGAAAAAAACTATTAATGGCCAATATTTTTCTTTACAGATGCAATATTTATTTACTTCATTTATATCCCGCCCAAAGCATTTATACCCAAAGCAACTTACATCATTCTCTCCTCCATTTTATCTTCACAAACATACCTGTGAGGTAGGTTAGGTTGAGAGCATGTGTGACTGGTCAAGGTCGAAACTTATGTGGCAGAGCAGGAATTTGAACTTAGATCTCTACACCACACTGGCTCATCCATCTCTATTATTTAATCACATGAAGAATTAACGTGACTTCCATGGCCAGAATCCATCCACAAATTGGCCCTCAGGCCCCATTTTTTTAATGGGATTTAGTTGAGTACATGCTACCCTTCTAGCAAGCAATGTATATAGGAATTGTAAATAATGCAACTGATTCCTTTTTCAGTGTTAATCGTAGAAGCTTATTATGGCACCAGATTTCACAGGTGCACGAGGATCTGAATATCTGGTATTCTTTCTATTCACATTCTATCAAAAGAAAAATTCCAAATCCCACAATATGCCCAATACCAGGTTTGCACATTGTATTTTGAACCCACCCACTGGGTTTTCTAGCCAACGGGATCTGTAGTCCCTTTTTGTCTCTTTGTAGAAAATATAAGGGACTTTCAGTCACAATGCTTCCTTCCAACATATAATACTCACCAGTCTTTCTCACACTCTCTCCTACCTCCTAGGTTTATTTGTAAAATGGGACAAAAGGCTTATTTGTATGTAGAAATGGAAGAATCTTGAACAAAACTGTTCTTCAACCACCTCACACTTTGAATGTACTTTAAGCTGCCTTATACTGAATCAGACCATCAGTCCATCAAAGTCAGTATTGCTTACTCAGACTGGCAGCAGCTCTCCAGGATCTCAAGTGGAGGTCTTTCACATCACTTACTGCCTGGTCCTTTTAACTAGAGAGGCAAGGATTATAACCCAAGACCTTCTGCATGTCAAGCAGAGACTTTGCCACTGAGCCACAGGCCCTTCCTTTGGCTTGGTGCAAAATAGTTGATGCTTGTTCTTTTAAGATGCTTGCTCCAACTTCACCCCACATACTTACCTCTGGGTGAGTCACACTGCCAACACAAGTGGGGCAGAATACAACCTTCACTAGCATTTCCAATTGTGATGTCTTACCTGTGGCTGCAGAAACTCATTCTCCATATGCCATTCAATCAGCCTGCAAATCAACGTTTTGACACACAGGACAATAATAAAGCCCAATTGCTAGTGGAATTAATAAACCACTGGATATCACAATGTAAGTCAATTTGTATATATTTGCAAATCTAGGGTGTTCCCCCCCCCCACCCAGGATTTTAAATCTTGGCAACATGTAAGAAGGTAGAACCATCAGATGAACACGAAGACAAGGCATAGTAGTCAATGGGAGAAATACAGAATTGTGCAGGGTGCTGAAGCTCAACCCTCTGAGCAGTGAGAACTTCTCAACACCCACCTCTGGTTGCTAAGTCTTCACTAGGTAACACCAATACCCTTCTAATTTTTTCTTCGCTATGAGAGCTTTGCTTTTTTTTTACAGGTCAAGAATTCAGGATGTTAAATACTGTGCTGAATTGACACATGCAGAATGTAAAGTCCTCTTCATCATCTTAAACTACAGAACTAGGAGCCTGATCTCTTATACACCTTCCCTCTTGGATCCACTGAAAGATACAAAACAGGCTGCCTATCTGCAGCATCTTTTAAATTTTAATAAAATAAAAAGGAGAGAGAAGTTGTGTTTCAGAAGTAGCAAAAATATTTCCCCTTCGCAATGTCAGCTTGACGTTAAAAGGGTAAAATCCAGGCTCCCTAGGCAGAGCCAGTGAAGTCAACTCCAACCTTGCACTCAAGATTGAAAGCAGCGGCATGTGGAGAAGAGGACAATAATGTCCAGTTCATCAAAATAGAACCTCCCAAGGTATCCTGCCCCACATCTCCCAGAAAGAGGATAAAAAGCAGGGACATGAGGCAATGCAAGTAGTCTAGGCAACCCAATACCCTGATCCATGCTGCTTCCATCATAGCTGGCTCATCCACAACCAATATATGCCCCCAAACTCTCTGCAACCTTCCCTGTTCCACAACATACTCTGGAACATATTCAACATTTGCAGGGGGAACTAGCTGTGCTGGAAGCAGAATTCAAGACTGGATGCACATGCTGCTTCCAGATAGATAGGTCCCAGTGTGAACCAAGTATGCATCCAAGAATCCCTTTAAAAGCTGAAGGTGGTCAGGGAAATAGTCTGTGTAGGGATGCCTTCCTTCTACCCTAACCTGTATGGAGCAGTTAAAAAAAAACCCAGACACATTTTGAACTGGTTCTGAAGAGATATTTCAAGAAGGCAATATTTGTGCTTTTCTAAACTATGCAGCAGCTATACATCCCAGGATGATACATAGCATCCCAAGAATAGCCTCAAAAAGTTTGGAATTGTAGTTCAAGGCAGTAAGATGGATGTTCAATAGACAACTAACAAAAAAGCAAGAACCAGAGGACACTGAAGAATGGTACACGTGGAAAATGTTCAACAGTGTGGCAAAAGAACACATGGGGTCTATTCCAAGCCTGAAAAGAGGAAGCTCTGGTTTATGATGGCCTATTACACATCAGGACCATTCTGAAAGCCAGATGGGTCAGCCCAAAGCCGCCTCCAGTCAGTTCTTTTTTCTTGTTAAAAGGATGGGGTTTGCAGGATCCGCTACCTTCCCCTTCCAATAACAGGGTTTTTTGGGGGTGGGTTAAAAATAAGAAAATTAAAAGCGTTTTTCTTGTTATGCCCTTATATGCAGTTCCAAGGTGATAAGCGGAGGGGTACTGCAGCAAAGGACAAGAAAACCCCAACGTACTTTGTTCACATGTGAGCCTTCTCCAAAGGAAGCCACTGCAGAAGAAACCTAAAGTATTAATAGCCTCTAGTCTCATTTAGCAGAGTACCCTGGCAGACTTGAAATGCTCAGACTGTAAGGCAACAAGAGGAAAGGTCTCTTTTGCTTCCTCCAAGCCAATCTCAGCAGTGTTGTCCAAAGGAGGATCAGCTGGGAAAAGACTTTTTTCACTTCCAGACTCCTTGCTGGAATTGCAAGACATTAAACAAGTGCTTAAGAGTTTGGAGACAGTCCCAGGGCATGGGTGGGGGGGCTACAGCTGCCTTGCAGCCCCTAAACTTTTTGTACTGTGGTCTCAACAGGTGGCTTCTTTGCTCGCTTCTTCATGCGGCTGCGGGCATAAACGCGTAGAAAAAGTGCTATGAAGACGACAGCTACTCCTAGTCCACCCACCACAGTAACTGCGTGACCATAGATGAGACAGGAAAGGAGGATAGCAAAGGCTTGCCGCAATGTCATGATGATGGTGAAAACAGCTGCACCAAATTGGTTGATGGTGTAGAAGATAAACAGCTGGCCAAAGGCTGAGCACACTGACAGAAGCACAGCATGGGCAGCAAACTCAGAGTGGCGAGCCATAAAGCGTACCGACTCTAGTAAGGCTCCCTGCTCTAGGAGTGAGCCTACAGTGAAGAGGCATGAGAAGACATTTACCCCAAACATCATTTGCACTGAGGACATCTTATAGGTGAAGAGCGCATCCTGCCAGTTAGAGGTGAAGCTGTCAAAGACAATGTAGCCTGCCAGGAGGATCACACCAGAGAAGGTGGTGACAGTAGAGAGATGTTTGTCATGTGTACTGGACAGCAAGAACATGCTGACCCCTACAGAGATGAGTGCTGCTGTCAGGTACTCCCAGTATTCGTAACTCTTGCGTGACACCAACTTTCCCATCAGCATGACCGGAATAACCTTGGAAGCTTTGGCCAGCACCTGTGTGGGGAAGCTGATGTATTTGAGCGCCTCATACTGGCACCAACTACTAAGGATGTTGGAGAGGGAGGCAAAGGAGTACTTGTACATGGGGGCACCATGGCGGGGCTGCTTGGTCAGGGCACAGTACAGGCCAGCTACAGTGCAGGCGAGGATCCGGTTCATGAAGACAAGGAACTGAGAATCCTTGAACTTCTCGCCAGGGTCTGACTCAGTTGCTCCGTATGTTCTGGTCATCACACGCTCTTGGAGGACACCCCAAGTCAAGTAGGAAATCTGCAGAGCAACAGGAAAAAATAAGTTTATGAAAGCAAAAACAGCCATGGCATACAGGAAAATGGAGAGCTCAACTAGCTCTTCTGATAACTGTCAACCCAGCAAGCTGATGTGGTGGCAACAATGATGGGGGCAGAGGGAGAGATGAGGGAGACCTCACCTCAGAACTGCCCACTGGACTTATGGCTATTGAAATACCACACACTCTCTGGTTTCTCCTTTTGTTTAAATCCCCCTCAGCCACCCACAATCAGTAAAAAGGGGAGCTTTATCTAACTGGTTGGTAGCAAGTAAGCTTTGTGTTCCCTAAAGGTTCTTTTGTGTGACCCTCCACAAATAATGTGGTATTTAATGGTGAAATACATATAACTTCCTTCACACAGCTATTTTGTCTTGACAAGACAAGACGCATGTAGAAATGAACAACAAACATTTATTTACAGAAAATAAAGTGTAACGCAGTAAAGGTTACTGTGGAATAATCAGTATGAAATATACAAGTGGCTCTCAACTACACTCCCCAGAAGTTATATACCCCACTCTGAGTTAAAACATTGAACTGAGCTTTAGTTAACCAATACCAACACTGAGGGGGAGAACAGATTCCTTTTTCTCAAGACAGTTCCTCAGCATTCAAAGTTCAGCTCTAACCTTTTTACCACAGCTTAGGTTCACCTGGTCATAGAACATGTACCCTGAAAATCAGATTTAACGTGTCCTTCACAGGATGCTTGTTTACTTCACTAAAACAGCTTTTCTGTGTACAGGTTTTATGACCAGGTGAACCTATGGGGGAAAGTTTCTCGTCCTCCTTCTTAAACTGAGTTTGGTTCACCTCCCATCCAGTAGAGTACCGTGGGCTCTGGGCTGGCTGGCAATCACTTGGATTTGCATGAGGCTTAAATTACAAGGATTGGTTCAAAGCACTGGATGATAAGTGGGACGTTGGAAATGTTTGCCACACTGACAAAAGCTTTTCCTGATCTATAAAGTAACCAAGAGACAGACAAAAAGCTACTTCAACAAGTGTATTTCATCCCAGAGACCTATGATATTTTATATACTAGGTACCACTTGCAATTATCTGAAGAGATCAAATGCTAGCTTATGAAGTGATCAAATGCTAGCTTATCCACAAGGCAGAAAATGCCAAGGTTAATATCATACCAGCCACAAGAGTCTTCCATATGTTTTATGAAACAATCATTAAACTATATACATAAGTGCCTTCTGAACTAGACGAGTAGGATAGTGAAAAACAGGAACTGAGTCCATAGCAGGAGTCCAGCAGCCAATAACACACTTTCTTCTGCTGAAAACAGCTTTTAATACAGCATCAGGCCTGTAGGATGAACACTCTTCCTACACCTTGTAGATGCAGAAGTACAACACCCTCCACAGTACGGGAAACATAATTAATCCTGCCCTACAAATCTGAAATGGCCTGGGGCACAGAAAGATTACAGGACATGCCTACAATCATGCAGAGAGTCTTTTTTTAATGGTTTCCATTCAGTACATTAATGAGAGACTATCCTACTGCTGCTCTGCTTTGCTGCAAATCATATTTAACTGTATGCTGCTCTTAGGAAAAAAGTGCTGCCTCCAGACAGAGAAAGCCATGGGTAGAAGAACCCAAGAACTGCCACAATTCTAAACTTGCTGATCCCATATGCCTTGATGCTAATTTTGGAACAATATCTATTCAAAAAGGCCTACTTATAAACCACCAGGAAATCTTATCCATGTCCTGCAGAAACAGAGTGATAAGGCCAAAAACTAAAAACAAGCACTAAAAAAGTTTCCACTGCACTAGTTAACTATCACAGTGGAACTGTTTATTTTTCTAAAACATCAGAAATCTCTCATCTAACTGAACCCGAAGTTCTGATCTTGATTCAGAAATTACTGGTATATTGTGTGAAAGATCAAACTGTGCAATTCTAAAGCCTTCATTCCTGTTCTAAGTCAGCAAACGTCAGTAATTCTTACTAGCACTGAGCTTGCAGCATAGATTAATGTAAGCAGCAGTTCCGAGAGAGTATGACTGAGGTGGGGAAATTGGATGCACCTTTAAGTCCTACTTAGCTATGAATCAAACTTTTAGCAAAGTGATTTCTCACTCTCTGTTACCCATTTGTAAAAATGTAACAACCTGACCACGAGATTATTGTGAAGATCAATGAAATAATAACTGCAAAGCATTCCAGACAATCCTAGCACTATGCAAACAGTAATGCCTACAGCCAGCAGGCAGCCTCAATTAAAGCAGAGCAATAGTTTCTTTTCGTCGATATCATAGAAGTTGTTTGCAGTCACTCTTGAGACAGGATGCTGCAAAGCACATCTGTTCTTTTACCTGTAGGCCAGTTGCACAGAACAGTAGCTTAAAAATTTGCCGGGCTGTAGAGGATTCTACGGTCTCATTCCGAGCTGCCAGCAAGGCATCATCTTGGTGTCCTGACTTGGCTTCATTGCCAAAAACACATGATTTGATAACTGGAAAGCAAACTCCTCGGCCTAAAAGGTAGAATGAAAAGAACATCAGCCATTGCAGTGAAGCACATCAACAGAGTGAGGAAAAGCTGCATCCATTAAAACAGACTAAAAGTAGTATCACCTCAGTTTGGATTACCAATGACACTTCCAACCACAACCTGCCTCTCGATTAGCCTATTATATGCCACTTGTATGCAGTGTTTGCTGCAGCTGAGAGAACAGAAAGATGGACTAATTTAGCTTCCACAGATACTAGACATTGCAGAGATACTAATGCAGAGGATGCATAGCTTATCTACAAGGCCACAATTTGGCTGCCACTTGCAGCTCCCCAAATTTACTCAACTAGAAATGGTTACAGATTCTGAATTTGCTAATTGTGAAGTTGGGTACAGCATGAATTCCATAAGCATTTATAGTAATGATGAATTAATTCTGTTGGAGTTCAAGCCTACAATAGCATAGGAGAAGGGGTGAAGGAGAGAATTAGGTGCTTCAGCAAAAATATTAGGAAACCATTGAATATCTAAACTGAGGCCTACCATTACAGCTTCTTACCTGTCTCGAGATAGTTTTTCTTCTTAAAGTACTGGATCAGCAAGAAGCCTGGCACCACAATGCTCGCATAGCCTGCAGCATTGACTAAGAAACGGAACAGCCAGAAGTCTCCCCAGGAGTCTTGGTGAACCACAGGTACTTCTTCAACGGCAGCCACTGTGGGGAGAGCAGCCAGTGCAAGAGCCAGGCAGAACCTGTCAAGAGAAACAACAGGCAATAATCCAAAGGGAATTCATGGGCCCACCAAACAGCAATCAAAGGCTAGTCGTCTTGTACAGGGGGCATGCAAGATTTCCCCCCATCACCACTTTCTTCCTTGCCTCCCTTTAAGCAACTGGCAAAACCACAAATACCAAGAACAAAATGGCTACATCTCCATGCACAGAATTTCCACAGCAAACTCTCCAGAAGACGTGGCTTCAGCAACAAACAAAGCACCTTCCTATTTGCACCTAAGCACCCAGAAAAACTGTTGCTTGTTTCACCACCTGCATGACACTGGGGCAAGGGCCGACATGAGCTTAGATTCGTCAAAGCCTGGGCCTTTTAGGCAATGAGAACAAATTCTAATCATCACCCTCTTTTGTAGTTCAGCCAAACTGTGCATGTTAAACAAATAAAACAAAACATCCAAGCCTGAACTAGCAGATCCAGGCCCTATTTAGCAACAAAGCCAGTGACCTCCCTACAAAGCAAACAACTATAGTTGCGTGGAATTGCCACGGACATTTGAACACAGAACAGTACTGCCATATGGCATGGGCAACTCCCAAGGAACAAATATTCTAAGAACTGCCCTCTTGTCAGCAGAGGAAGCAGAAGAACAGGGCCATTCACTACCGCCTAGAGGAAATCCAAGGGTACACATTAATTCAGGAAAAGAGCCAAGAGGCTCCACAGCCATGAGGGATGGGGCTAAAATCTCCCTGCTGAACAACGGGTATAAAAAGTGCACTATTGTCCCAGAGTAGCTACTCCAAAGGAATACCAATCAAGTACGGTAGACAGATTAATAAGTGACAGCTTCATAGTTGCCTCTTCATCCTGAATTCTCAGTGCCTCAAATTTAACACACATTTGAAGAGTGCTGCTGTAAGCAGTCGGTCCAGCCTCCGCCTTCTTTAATAGCCATTTTAACATGGCTGCTTGTGATATAAAATCACCAGACCTCTGTATTTAAAATGGCAGCTTGTATTGCAGCCAGAGGACCTCCAGCTAACAGTTGCTGAGTCCCAGGAGACCCAGGCATGAACGGAATGCCGCATAGGAATGCAGAGTGATCAGTGGTGATTGGATTTGCAGTCTCCCCAGCCCATAAGGAATCCAGTGCAACAAAGGTCTCGCAGAGTCATCCCCACCTAACACATTCCTTTCCCTCCTGCTGTGATGAGATCTCCTGTCCTTAATTGAGGAGCTAATCAAATGACATTCCTAAGTATTTACAGTTCATTCCTGGGAAGGTACATTCCCCAACTAAACTCATCAACTAAGCTCCAGTGGACTTCATTAACAGACTACCTCTTTTGTGCAGCACTAGAACAAATTTTGCATTCTCTTTCACACACCCTGGCAGCTACCAATCAAGGTAATCAAGCCTTTTGTTAACCTCAGGAACTGACCACTGGAGTCTTTGTTCTAATAGCTAGGTGGGCCACTCCCCTCAGGGCATGTTTTACCCTATAAAGGTAGTGCCCCAGCCCCATTAAAATTATACATGCTTATCGGATCCAAAGTGCTATTCCCTTGAGGTTTGCCCTAAGCCTCTTGCTCTCCTGGCTGAGAACGCTCTCCCTCCACAGACTTCCCTGCTCTCTGGATAGGTAATTATCGCCTTGCAATCCTGCAAATCTATTCCACCTTCACCACTGCTTTTCCTAGGCCTCTTATGTGTTTGCATGCAATCTTGTGTGTATGCATTTGCCCCTCAAATAAAACAACTGTCCTTTAATTAAGAACACCGGCTTCGTGTATGTATCCTTGAGAAAGGACTCCGTAAATTATTGGTGAGAAAGATCCCGTGGTTATCGGCCTCTCGCATAGCTGTCTTCCTTACTTGCTAATTCCCCCACTCTATTTACTTGCAAGGAGACCACTCCAGCTAACACTGCAGCTTGTTTCTGTAATGGAATTTCAGAAAAAGTGGATAGTTGGGAGAGAATCATAGCCATGAGAGACAGAGCCCTGTACACAGCACTGAAGTCCCCACTGCTGGAGCCAGGGTTTCTGGTGCCTGTGGCACCCCCCCCCCCACGCGCACGCGTGCGTGTGCAGTGCGTGCGCGAGCCACGGACTGCACGATGACATCATCGTGTGGGTCCGGCTGGGTCGTGTGGCAGCGGTGGTGGCAGCAGCGGCACAGGGCTGGCTGGCTGCAGCAGCTGCGGGCCAACCACGCCAGCTCCGCGGCATGCGCCTCTGCCCCCGATACCCCCTCCAGCGCCTCCGCGCCTGAGGCCACCCCCTACCTGGCCTCTATGGGCGCGCCGGCCCTGGAAGTCCCACCCTCTGACCACTGTGAAGTTGAGTACAGCATGAATTCCATAAGCATTTACAGTAATGATGAATTAATTCTGTTGGGAATTTCAAGCCCTCTGACCACTAGCTCTGCATCCCCGTTCGATTCCCTGAGCCTAAAAGACACTGCAGTATCAACACATTTACAAGCTGTTCTCTGCCACTGGCAAAGGGAAGGACATTCTGCTCTCTGCTACTGGGCAGAGGAATAAGATCAGGCTGGCCAACTGCATATTGTCGTCAATGTATCTCATTCTGAACATGGCCAAATCTGTGGACACTTAAATCTGGAATTGGAGCCATGAACAGATAAGACAGATCTTTCTACAAACCTGAAGAATGTTGCAGGTTTGCAGAAAAATCTGAAATCTTTTTTTAAAAATACTTGAGGGGTTACTCACCCAACACACACACACAATAATAGAAGCAGCACCTGTAGCCTTAAGAAATAAATAACCTCAGTGGCCTGCTAGGTAAACACAACAGTATTGCCAGCTTGGTTTCTGTCAGTCAGAGGAAGGGGGAGGGGGCAGGAAAGGGTTCCAGGGCTGTTTGGGCCTTTGAGGGAGGATTTATTTGGGCTAGGCCCAGCAGCAACCACCGGGTGACTTGCTACCACCTGACCTGTTTGACTCACTGAGACCCGGCTGCTTGCTACAGTCTGACAGCAGACACCCCAAGAAAGTTCATGTTGTGCAGTGGTTAGAGTTTCAGACTGGGATCTAGGAGACCCAAGTTCAAATGCCCAATCTGCCATGAAAGCTCACTGGGTGACCTTGGGCCAGTGACACATTCTCAGCCTAACATACTTCACAGGATTGTTGTGAGGATAAAATTCAAGGAGAAATGGGTATAAATGAAGAAAATAAATAGTAAATATAACTGAATACGGGGAACAGATAAAAGGAAGGTTGGTGGGTAAAATGAGAGAGGGAAGTAGGGAAAGGGGAGTTGCTCTGGGGGCGTTCAAGGAAAGGAAAGAGGAAACAGTAGGGAAGGGGAGAATAAGATGCCCCTTGCAACTCCTTGAGGGTCCCCCCTGTACATTTTAACTGTCAAATTGATCTTTCTCCCCTCCCTCTTCCCTCTTGTATCCTTCCAGTGTGTCTTTTTAGATTGTAAGCCAAAGGGCAGGACCTCTCTCTTTATTGATGTAAGCTGGGAGATGATTGTCAGAAAAAGCAAGACAGACATGTATAACAAACAAGTAAATATTGCAAATAAACTATGATAGCTAGAATCTTTGCACTGAAGAAGAAAACCACAATTCTCAAAATATTAATTTTTGCAACAGTGTGAAATATTTTTGAATGCCTCAAGTATACACTTTGAATACAGCAATGGCAGTTGATATTCCAGCTACAGATGTGACGGGCCAGAAAAAAATAAATGGAAAATTTTGTGGGGGAAATGTTTTTACCTGGGACATTTTTCCAATAGAAAACTGGAAATTTGGGGACCAGATTGGGGGGGAAAAACTCCTATGAAACGTCCACTGTTTTGGAAGGAGTGAAATGCTTTTTAAGACAAGGACTTGCTTACTCAAATTGTGCCATATGAAGACTTTTATGTAATACAAACTGCAGCACTAGAGAATAATTACTGTGCAACATACATAACACTCCAACCTGGTATATTACTGCACCAAAGAGTGTGCTGTATCTTCATGAGAGGAGCAAACAAGGCCTTCTTTCCTGGCAGATGACTGCTTGGCTTTCTCTGGTGACTCTCAACCTTGACAGAGGACCTAGAAACCAGTATCCTGAATCTGTTGCCCTTGACCCAGCCCCGTGGTCAACCTTTGCAGCTCTCTCTTTAAACGGCTGTGACACAAACTGAGAAAGAAGCAGCTTGTTTCCCTACCATGCTGGAAACAATGCTAATTTTGCAAAGAAAATTGTTTTAATGCAACTATTTTATTTCACAATTAATATGTTATAATGAGTAATGAGAATATGCTACTAAATAGTCTAATATTAATTTATTATCCAAACATGCTGCTTAGTCTTGGAATCTTTTTGTTCCAAGATTAAACTTCAACACAGAAAGAGTTTCACAGCAAGAACAGGATTTAGTATTATATTGTCGCAGCAAGATTTGTTTATGTTAAAACTGGAAATTAAAATACAGTGCAAGGGAACATGAATGGCTGCATGAAGCCTCTGAGTTACTTTCTGTGGTGAAACTGACTACTAAACAGAAAGTCACAGAAGTCTGTATTTATATATTCTTGCACAGATATACATTTCAATTAGTTATCTTTGTCATCAATGGAATTTGTTCTGATCATGCATCTTTTTAAAAAACATTATCTTAATTACTGGAAATATGGAAGTTGAGTTTCATGGTATTGTTTGGTGATGTGTGTAAAACATCTTACTTTATATATTTAAAATTATAACTGCATTTAATAGCAGCAAACTTAAAACATTATGTGCCTATATCAGTCAAAAACTTGTGCTGGAATAAATTTTGTTAATCTTTAAGATGCCACTAGGTTCCTGTTTTATTTTGCAGTTATACACTAATATAGCTGCACACCTGAAATTATTCCTGTCAAAATAGCACACTTTCTTTTTACAAAATTTGTGTTTTCTGTTTTCAACTTTTATTTTCCCCCTCTACATCTTAGATGGCAAAAAATAAGACACATGAAGTAAGACAGAATAAGATGCAGCACTCTGCAACTTCAGTATCAGTTGTATTCAAAAGTTTGCCTGTATAAAACAAAATAATTTATATTTATTTTATAAACATTCCAATTGCAATTTTATATGCTAAGTTATATATGGTGATTTTGATGTTGATAAAGCAGTAAAATAAGTTAACGGTTAAGTACATAAATATTACATATCTTTCAATTTCCCCCCAAATAACCCCCTCTTGCCTGCCATGGCTTCAACATTTCTGGAAATTTTACACATGTAATTCTAACACTATTCTATGCATGGTTACTCAGAAGTAGGTTTTTACAAAAAGTGAATGAGCTTCCAGAGCTCAGGGGATCTAATCTGATACTCTTTAACAGAGCCTTTCAACTGTCCTTCCTGCCTCCCTCTTTCAAATTGCCTTGGGCAGGGATACCCCATTGGGCAGGCATATCTTGCAAGATTCTTTGCAAGATTCTTTGCAAGATATATAACCACAGAAAATCAGTTTTTAAGTAAGACCCAAAGAGGAGTTTAAACAGCTATTTCATTCTGAGGTCAGTTTCAATACTTCGTCATCTTTGATTACTTATTTATGCATAGCAAATATGACCAAAATTACAGATATAACTCCTGGAAAAATCCCTGTATCTCATTTTATACAAATCTGTAGCTGACACCCAAGAATTTCAAACATTTTGTTTTCAGCTCTGAACATATGTGAGATCTTAAATGGACAGGCAACACTGTAAAATGCTAACTCTGTCAGCAGAAGTACACATCTCACGCCATCAAATTTTGGAGAACAGTGCAAAACCCAAAACCATGGCTTTCAGTAAATCTGGGCAGTATTGTTATTTCAGTCTGGTGCAGTGGCACTGATGAAAAGTTGTCTCAAGAGCATCCAGGTTTGAACCACTGTGAGGTATAGACAGAGCACAGGGCTTGGATGCATGACACCCAGGATCAAATCCTCCCTCTGCCTTGAAATTTATCTGTTGGTCCTGGGCAACTCTTACAAACAGGAAAGAACTGCAAAATGCTTTGTAAACTCAGAAGTATTACACAACCATTAACTAACTTTGGAAAACTGATCTGAGAGTATTTTGCATTTGCAGCAAAGACTTTACCACTACCACTTGGCACAAAGCAGTTTTTTAAAAATACCTACATCAGGCTCTGTGCCTTTCATCAAGACAGCAACAGAGTTCTTACACAGACATCCACCATGACTGGCTTGTACTGTTCCCAAGGCAGAGATAAAGGCTTGATTCAAACATCATCTTTAAAGCAATTGTGGCTCCTGGGAACACAAATTGCATGGGAGCTTCTCAGCATGACTAGTTGTCCTAGGACAGCCCTACCCACATGGTTCAGACTGATTTCAGCAGGGTACATCCAAACTGCTTTGGGCTGCTCCTGGTCTTCCCAATACAGGAATAAAGCAGCTAAAGAGCATCCTCTCTTCTGTTCGGGTCAGCAGCCCTCTGGCCAGCAAAACACTTTAATATGCTGGATTCCACCCTTCCAGCTACCTTCAGATAGAGCAGCTTGCGTTACAGGTGGCACTCTCATTTTTGCCAGGCAAGCAACACCAGCATCAGTACTAGGCATGAAAGAAGCTTTCATAGTGACCAACCCACAAAGTAACCAAAAAGCCAGACCACATACATACACATATACTGTTCTCATTCATACTGGACAGACATACTTTTTTTAACACACACACACATACACAAATTCCTACAGATAGGCTGCTCTCTGCTAGGGCAAGGCAGATCTGGACAAAGCCTCCTTTGGCAGGTCATTTGATTTCAGCCCTTGAGGCAATGGGAAAGCTGACTCCAGTTCTAAGCTGCTTAATGGAAATAAAACAACAGGAAAGGGAAGCATAGAAAAACATTTGAAGAAAGTACCCTTCACTTGCAGTTCGCCTGTAACTACAGTTGTATGGATGCCCTCTTCAGTTTTGACTTTCAGTCCCAAGATCCCACCTCTTTCTAGGATGTTAAAAAGAACTGACACTTTTAAACAAAGCTGTCACATTCATAATCAGGGTAGTAAAAGAATGGTAGTTGGGTGGGTTTACCCCACTGTTTTAATACTCATGTATGGATTCTTACCAGCATCGGTGAGTGCAAGTATAGAAAAAGAGATGTAATTACTCCAACTTGTTTAAATCGGGTACAATAGTAAGATCTTGTACATACTGCAGTGAACAACTAATTCAGCCTTTCAAACAAGTATTGAAGGGGCAGTTACTCACCTCCCTTCTGATCACTGTTATTACCTGTCTTAGACCAAGAGCTCCCAACTCTGATAAAAAGGAATATTTCCTCTGCAGACTTGGTTACCTATCCCTGCTTACATCTCACCAAGGGGTTCCCAAAAATGTTCAGATTCTGCAGGTGATGGTGACAGACATACATGTGTGAATATCATTTTTAAACACATGTCAGCATGAATCAGTCTCTCTCTCCAACGTTGGGCTCAGAAGATAAGCCCTGACCTTGGGGAGAGATCCTCAACTGGTCACCATACCAAACCATGCCCCTTCTCCACCTCATACAGCATGAGGATTTTACCTTATCACTCCTTGTTCCTTTACTCTCAAAGCTGGAGTGCCCAATAGTCCATCTTCTGCCATGTTACTTCATATGGGGATCCTATCCTGATGAATCCCTAAGGTAATAGGCCTCTCTGTAGCCTCACCAGGGGTCCTTTTACTTTTCCTCACTTCCCTTCCTCTTCCCAGTCTCCCCGTTTGAGAAGACAACTGGTTTTTTGCAGGTGCTGTCAGAGAGGTCCTTTAGCATCCCCTCTCTGAGTCATAACGCCCCCTTGCTGGTTTGGGAGGCTTTTCTTATATTCTCCAGGGGACAGCAGGTGCCACCCCCTCCTAGGTCATATGTTATGATGTCACTACTTGTTTCACGGAGAACGGCTTTGGTCAGGGTGGCTGCTTCTGAGCAAATGCAGCATTACATTGGTGGTAAGCAAGGCTTTTCTTTCATTTCTGTGTTCAAGGGCCAACTGATATTCACACAGCAGCCAACATGACACTGTATTTTTTTTCTGGTTCTGTCCAATCCCAGATAATGGGGTAATTGCTATGTGCAACTTCTGACCTGACAATCAACCTCGTGGCTCTTCTTCAGTGCTCACCAACAACAAATGATTTAAAAACTGTAAAAAAATAAAATAAAATTTGGTTGCCAGCGACAGCAAAACGCTATAAAAATTGAGTTGTTCTTCTAGCTGCATCTTTAGCCCAAGGACCTCCTGGAGCACAGAGGCAAGAATAAGGAAGAGTTGCTGACCAGCTGGACTTTGGAGTTTACCAAGAGATGAAACAACACAAGTTCTTTTTAAAACAAACAATCATTAAAGAATGTGCAGAGCAGGAAACTCTTACGTACCATCAGTACAAGAAGATGATACTCACTTCTGAGCCATGGACCCTGATTGTGTATAAATACCCTTCATTTTCTGCAGAGAGATGTTCCAGTAGTCAATTAATTAGACAACTGGCCTTGGAAACAAATGCTAAAACATAAGAGTGTCCTGCTGGATCCATCTGGTCTACCGTATGCATGCACTGGACTGTTCCCATTTATGTACTCAAGAACAACCCCCTGCCACCACCAACTTCAACACAATGACTTTTGTAACAGAGCCAAAGCACAGACACGCATTTCAGAAGGAGAACATCATCAAACTGTTGGAGAAACAAAGATAAGCTAAGTATATGGGAAAATCTGGTCAGAACTGAGTATTATTGTAAATAATATTATATGCCACCAGGGAATTCCAGCCATTCAGAGAAATTTTCTAACTCTCCCTCTCTTTTATATCTACTCTAGGCCAATGGTTGGCCAAGACTTCATATAAACTATCTTGACGCCACACTAAGCTTCAGTGCAAAGTCTCCATGGATGCCCCCTCCTCACCCACTTACTACAGAAGATTCTGTTCCAAGCCAAAAAGAAGAATGTTTTGAAATACAAGCTTCCTATATACAATGAAACCTGTAGAGTGTTCTATTAAATCAGAGTACTAACTGAGCCTTAATAGCCACACCACCAATCTGTTTCTATTTTTCTACTGAAGAGTACAAAGTAACACTTTTAATACCAATCAATTAACTAGTATAACTACCAGTCCCAGGAATCTGCATTCCATTGTTCTTATGTCACAATCACTGCTGACATAGCAACAGCACTGCTCCCCCAGGCTGAATATTACTGCATCTACGTATATTGGTAGGAGACAAAAACTCAAGATTCAAGAGTGACAGCAGGCACAATACCCAAGATGGATTCCCTTGCCAAAGAAACACAGTGCTGCACTAGTTGCTGTATCTGCCATTTCTTGCTTCTGCCGGCAGATGAAGAACATCACACACAACACTGGAGAGAGGAAGAAAAGGGGAAGGACATCTGGTGCAAGGGATGGGTGACAAGGCCCCACATCCTCATTTCAAGTCTAGATTACCTTTAGCACAGAAACATGCATGAGAATAATGAAAATATCTACCCTTAACCACATGGACTACCATCAGCATTTGTGCTCTTCAGCCCTTGTGCTTTCCTGCTTTCCTAGCGAAGCATGGAGGGTCACCTGTGCCAATGACCAATTAATTTGAAGCATGAACATTTGCACACACCTTTGTTGAAGAAGAGACCTACAAAATTCAGTTCTTTTCACCAGAGAGATTGGAGTTTCTGCGGACAAACTTACTTATACTAAGATTTTTCATATGTACTGATTGTATTTTTGTATTTGTCGAATTGGTGGCTTATGTAAGACTGTTTTGTAAATTGATTTTCTAATGATTAACTTTGCACACACTTAGTACTTTGCTTTTTGATTAATATTAAATTTTGGATACCAATTTAGTCTTATCCCTGGAGACCCTTGTGGTCCCATTGATGTGTGTTAATTTCTCCAGGGTAGCTCTCTTTGTTAGCTATCTAGTGCCATGGCACCCACTGACACCTTTTCTAGTGCCCATCAAGTCTTCTAAAAAAGTGGGCTAGGTGTGTCTCCTGCCCAGCAAGGCTTCTGATAGGCCAGGGGATATTTGCATGGCTGTGCAGATTTTTAAAAATGTTGCTTCAGCAGATGCTGCCATCACAGCATAAGAATCTCTACTGTGTGACTGAATATAAGCTGAGGCAGCCACTGCATGTTTGGCTTCACCTCCTGCAGCAGCCATTGTGTGACAGTTATTTTGTGGTAGTGCCCACTACACTGTTTCAGAATTCTAAAGGTGCCTGCATGCTCAAAAAGGTTGAAACCCCCAATCTAGTGATCTTTTAGTAAAAATATATGCTCAGGATTATTGGATGCTGCATTAAGATACAGTGTAGTCCAAATGGACCATTTCCAGGCTTTGATCAAAAAGATATGGATTAAAACCCTTTACAAACTGAAAGGGTATGGACCAGTGACTCTTTCACTGTGTCTTAGCTACCTGTGAAAGAAAACGAATAACCTACCTCATAAGGTCAAGTGAAAAATGTAAGATTAAATAATTGGTTAGCCTGAATACATTTTAATCTCCTGTTTGTGCAATCATTCACAAAAGCCCCCACTTTCAATGCATACTTGTCTGGAAGAATTGAAACTTTTGCTTTTATTAAATTTCTGCTCCCACATATACAAGGTCATTTCTTTTCATTTTGAACTGACAATTGTTCCTGCTCCAATTTTTTTTTACTCACAATTGCTAATTGCAGCAGAATCTATAGTCTATCCATCAGTGTGAATGGAAAAAGTGGAGAGATAGGTGGGAAAAAATCCTTTTACCGCTCCAGTCAAAGTGACAATGATTACAACAGAAAAGATGTTACAGGTTAGTTAACTAGAATTACTGACTATATAACATTAAAATACAGAATCAGAGTAAGATAAGTATTTCAGATTCATAAATCCCACAACTAAACATTAACACATGATCCACTTGCATTTTGAAGAGCATCTTGATGCCAATTCTACCTCAGTTCAAAAACAACTAGGTGACTCTGAGCAAGACATCGTCTCTTGTTTCAAACTGCCCAGTCCGCTAAAGGAAAAAATATGACCTACCTCGCAGTGTTACTATGAAGGTGGGTAAAATATGAGGCTACCAGCTCAGTCCTAATGCACGTTTACTTAGTATGTCACTGATTTCAATAGGACTTAACACTCAAGTAAGTGAACATACAATTACAGCCTAAAGCACTTGACATCCCATTTATAATCTCGCGCGGCCCACGAGGGGTAGATTTTGTATCTCTCCTCCTCCAGTTGAGACCGCTAAATACTATTTTAAGCTCTTCGCCCACACACAAGCGAGAAGATCCTGAAAACGGGCACCGTCCCTCTTCCCTACCGCTGCCACGACAGCTTAAGAAACTCCCTCCCACCTCACGAACTCCTCGGGGGAGCCCCTCGCCCGCTCGTCGCCCCTGCCCTGCCTCCCCGGGCCAATCCAGATGGTGCCGATGTGCGTTAGCGCCTCCCTGTGCCCAGCGAGCCGAGACGGGCGCCTCAGCCGCGGCGCTAAGAACTAGCCCAGCCCGGCCGCCGACCCGCCCTCAGGCTCGGCGAAACCCACCTGCGGCCCATCATGCCGGCTGGGCCGGGGCGCAGCGCTCCCCCCCACGCCTTTCTTTCGGGGCTGGCCACGCCTCCCTCCCGGCGCCGCAAGACCAGGAACCGGCCACTCGCCCCCCGCCCGCCCGCCTCCCAGCCAAGCCGGGACTTCGGGGCCTCCACAGCGCCCCCTGCCGGTCCGGAGGCTCCCAGCTGAGGGTTGGGCCGCGAGGAGCCCAGGTTGAAGCGGGAAAGCGAAGGAGGCCCTCAAGTTCCAGCCCGTGAGGCCGCCTGGGGGAGGAAGCCGGTCCGAAGCTGCGCTGTACGGAAAGCGCCAGACAGGCTTCAGTGTATCTGAACTTTCGAGACGCCTCGGCCCAAGCGTGATGTGAAGTCAAAAGAAAAGGGTTTCTCTGGATATCCCTTCTCGAACCGAGCTATACCATTCCAGCTTAACTCCACGCGCTGCAGATGAAAAGGAGGGGGAGACTGCAGGCCGCTTCAGTACTATTTTCGCTGTTTTAAAGAAGCAGCCTTTGTTTGATATAACATGCACCTCTGCCTTAGGAAAGGCGTGCGGAAAGAAAACCATTTGAGTCCTTTAACCAGGCTCTACTCTCTTGAGTGAACCGTGAACCAGTGGTAGCGGCGCCCCCCCCCTTTAATGATCTCCATCAAAAATAATAGCTGAAGTATTTTCAAATTATAGAAATTTTATTAAGAGGTTAGCTGTAAATTCTCCAACCAAAGCAAAGTAAGAAGTTATCCATTTGTCTATAGGAAAAAGCAGCTTAAATAGCGCCCGCTAGCCTGGGCTTGTCAAAGTTCAGAAGCTGAGCAGGGTTGGCCATGATCAGTACTTGTAGGCCAGAGGGCCAAGCGGCCAGGCAGGCAATTGACAAACTACCTCTGACCATCTCTTGCCTTTAAAACTGTAGGGGGATTCCCTGAAATCCCTTAACAAAAAACCCAAACGGGTTGCCATAAGTCAGCTGTGACTTGACAGCACCTATACGCATATGGAAAAGAGGCACCAAGGGAGTGTGACCCTCAAAAGCTTATACCCTGGAAATGTTGGTGGTTCAAGTGCTACGGGCATTGAAATGTGCTTCTTTACAGAAGAGGTATTTAGGTCTCTTAATAGCACCACTACAAATGTTTCTTTCAAACTAGCATACCAATGTAGAAAAATTCAGGCTTAAGCTGCAGTACTGCAGTCCAAGCTCTGCTCATGACCTGAGTTCAATCCTGGCGGAAGCCAGGTTCAGGTAACCGACTCAAGGTTGACTCAGCCTTCCATCCTTCTGAGGTGGGTAAAATGAGTACCCAGTTTCCTGGGGGTAAAGTGTAGATGACTGGGGAAGGCAATGGCAAACCACCCCATAAAAAGTCTGCCAAGAAAACATTGTGATGTGACGTCCCCCCATGGGTCAGTAATGACTCGGTGCTTGCACAGGGGACTACCTTTACCTGTAATGGCTATTAGCTAAAGGGAACCTCTCTGTTTAGAAGCAGTATAACTAAATGCAGAGGGATTTTGACCATGCTGGGTTATCTGATGGGCCATGCAACCAGCTGATAAACACTGGCTGTGCATGGATGCCATGTGGCTTGAAAACAGACCTATGCATCAAACTGCAACCTTTAAAAACTCTGTCCTAGTGTTCAGTAGGTTTTAAGCTACTCTGTTTAACATATCCCTGATGAGATTCAGTGGACAGTTTTTGGTTAGAAACTTGGCTACACCAAGGATCAAGAAATTTTTTATCCAGCTCAGTAGGCTATGCTATAATGGGCGGTTTAGCTCACTTGCTCAAGTTAGTCAGAGCTCCCTGAGCCGGAATACTTTGGTATGATCTTCCTTGTTTATGGCATCCAATAGCCTGATTGCATAGTCTAAACTGTGGTGAGTTGGAGTGCTGAGACTTTTATTGAAAGTTTAAACTAGATTTGTCAGTCTATAGGCCTCTTCCAACCTGGGTACTAGAAGCAGCAGAATCTGTAGCCCTGGGCCCAGTGTGAGGACAGAGCACACCAGGCCTACGTTGTAGCAGCTGACTGGGACTTTCCCCACTCAGTCTGCAAAGAGGCAGTTGCTGGAGCACATGAAAGGACAACTTCCTTCTGCCGCTTTTGGCTTTCTAAGGCAAAGCTAAAGAACCAGAGCTTTTCCTCTGTTGTCGCTGCTGAAGGGTGAAGCATGTGTGCATGTGACATCCCTGAAAACAATGTGTAGGTATATGTAAAAGAGTGTGGGCTAATTCTGTCACTATTATCTGAAAGAAAGGTGAATTCCTGAGAGTTATAATCATACCTAAATATGGAATGACATTCCACCAGTACTACAATTCACACATCTCCCACATAAGAGAAAGGTAAAATTCCAGAGATGACTCTCAAATACGAAATGGAAGTTTGACCCATGAGAGAAAACATACCGTTGTGAGAGCTTTCTGCTATAACATGCTGCCCAGTTCATATTCCACCATGTAATTTATAGGTTAAAGCAAAGTCCCAACCCCAACATAAGGATCTGAACTTGATAAAAAACTTTGAAATAAAAATGGTCAAGGTAATGCTAAGCCTCAGCTGCTCTAGGGATCAAGTATGGCTGGCTAGCACAATAATGTGCAGATTACCATTCGTTTCATAATTTTGAAAATTCTGACCCATATTCCAGCTCATCAAGTCTTCAGGCAATATAATGAAATCCCTGTTCTTTCAAAAAACACCATAGTGTTTTCGACTTTTAAAACGTTATTAAGCATTATGTAGGACTTGCTTAATATTAATATTAAGTCAAGTTTATTCATTGGAACTAGGCTGTTCTTAAGACACACATCCATTATGAGGCTATTTAAAAAGAGACCGTCTTTGTGAACGCAGAAATTGGGAGCTCTTTACATTACTACCTTGTGGTTCATTATATCTTCTTACAAGATGCTGAAACTAGCAACTTTACTACTGGGTTATATGAAATGTTGATTTAATAATGCTGAATTAAATGGCCTTCAAATGGGGGCATGAAGAGATAGCAGGTGTCATCAGTAAAGAATTGATGATATTCCTGAATTATGGTTGTTGTGGATTTTCCGGGCTGTATTGCCGTGGTCTTGGCATTGTAGTTCCTGATGTTTTGCCAGCAGCTGTGACTGGCATCTTCAGAGGTGTAGCACCGAAAGACAGGGATCTCTCAGTGCCAAACTGTGGAGGAGATATTTGCAGGTGATTTATATCTACTCAGAAAGGTGGGTTGGGTTGTGTCATCCTGTAAGGGTTTCCCAGGGTGTGGAATGCTAATGGAGTGCTAATGCTTCACTGTATCCTGAGGAGGTTCTTTTGCATATGGATTGGTGCTTGATATGCTAATCTTCTCTGCAGGGCTATTGTGGGTTGTAGAGTCTTGTTAGCCTGGTGTTTTTCAGAACTAGAAACCATGCTCTATTCATGCTTAAAGTCTCTTCTTTCCTGTTGAAGTTTTGCTTATGCTTGTGAATTTCAATGGCTTCCCTGTGCAATCTGACAAAGTAGTTGGACGTGTTGTCCAGTATTTTGGTGTCCTGAAATAAGATACTGTGTCCTGTTTGAGTTAGGCTATGTTCAGCCACTGCTGATTTTTCAGGCTGTCCAAGTCTGCAGTGTCTTTCATGTTCTTTTATTCTTGTCTGGATGCTGCGCTGTGTGGTCCCGATGTAAACTTGTCCACAGCTGCAGGGTATGCGGTATACTCCTGCAGAGGTGAGGGGGTCTCTACTGTCTTTTGCTGATCGTAACATCTGTTGTATTTTTTTGGTGGGTTGGAATACAGTTTGTAGGTTGTGCTTTTTCATAAGCTTTCCCATCTGATCCGTGATTCCTTTGATATATGGCAAACACACTTTTCCTGTGGGAGACTGTTTTTCCTTAGTAGTTTGATTTATCCTGGGTCTTCTGCTCTTCTGATTTCATTTCTGGAGTAGCCATTTGCTTGAAGTGCATGGTTTAGATGATTAATTTCCTCATTGAGAAAGTGCGGCTCACATATCCGTCCTGCAGGGTCTACTAATGTTTTCATTATGCCTCTTTTCTGTCAAGGGTGGTGATTGGAGTTTTTGTGTAAGTACCGATCCGTGTGAGTTGGTTTCCTGTAGACCTTGTGACCTAACTGAAAGTTTGCTTTGCGGATGACCAAGGTATCCAGAAATGGGAGTTTACCCTTGATTTCTTTCTCCATTGTGAATTGTATGTTCAGGTGGATGTTGTTGAGGTGGTTTAAAAACTCCATCAATTCTTCCTCACCATGGCTCCAAATGATAAATGTATCATCCACAAACCGGAACCAGACACTCGGTTTGTGAGGTGCTGATTCTAGAGCTGTTTTTTCAAAATGTTCGATGTAGAAGTTTGCTATAACTGGGCTGAGAGGGCTTCCCATGGCCACCCCATCCATCTGTAATTCCTGAATTCATAGAATCTGTTCATAGAATTCCTGAATTGTTTGCTTACATTTAAACAGAATGCCCACAATCTCCCAGGCTGTAATTTCAGAAAGAAGGACTATTTTTTCTTAGGGAACCCCCCCCCCCAAGATATCCACCCTGCCCTGAATCCAATCCTGTGTGTGTGTCTGGTGGGAGGGTGGGGGATAAAGGAACATGTACAGCGTACAAGTCTCCCTTTAATCTGAATAACCCTTATTCCAAATGGAAATATATAGTACTGTTAGCTTCTGTTAATGTAGTCTGAAACAACAGTACTGGGCTGGACCTCTTTGTACGGGTGCTTGCATAATGTCACAGGCCAAGAAGCTCATCACTAAAGCACTAGCAGCTAGAAAGGGTACTGGACTTTGTGCTACTCAAGTATTTTATGTGCACCTCTTCCAACATCACCTGAAGTCAACTACAATAAAGCCACCAGAATATCCTACCCCTGCACATTTTCTGAGGGTGTATTATATTGCACAGTGCATTAATGGAATTACAGGAAGGTGCTGCAGTTAAGAGCAGCCACGAGGTGGCAGCACATTTTAAACATAAATAGAGTGCAGATTTTATGAAGTCACTTTACAAAAGTTTGCTCTTTTTGCAAGCCTCCCCTTCTCAACAGTCCTAATTCCCTCTGCTGTTCTCATGCCTGGACCCCCCATGTGCTACGACTCAGACTTGACCTGCACGATTCTTGCTATTTCAGCTGAAAGCCTTTCCAAAAATACTGAACAAAGGATCCAGAGGAGTTAGCCGTGTTAGTCTGTAGTAGCAAAATCAAAAAGAGTCCAGTAGCACCTTTAAGACTAACCAATTTTATTGCAGCATAAGCTTTCGAGAATCAAGTTCTCTTCATCAGATGCCCAGTTTTGATCAGGCATCTGATGAAGAGAACTTGATTCTCGAAAGCTTATGCTATAATAAAATTGGTTAGTCTTAAAGGTGCTACTGGACTCTTTTTGATTGAACAAAGGATATCATCGTTGGAAACTAGACTATTATAAACAGTCTGTGTTGAGGCCAATAATACCGTTCCACATACAGGGTAATCAGTTTTATCCAGCTGAAGAACTTTTATTTTGTTATGAGAAAACAAAATGAAACATGGGAAGAAGAAGGAAGAAGTCTCAATTAAGTCAAACAAGATACATAGGGAAAAATCAAGTGCAGAATGATGCATATTAAGTTGCTGCTGCTTCTAAACCCATCCTTTAAAAAAAAAAAGGCAAGGAAGAGGAGAAAACCTCTCCCTGAAACATCCCGGCTGATTGCGCCACCCAGGACTTGCCATGTTACAAACAGCCGCTCCCAGGCAGCAATAGTAGGAGGGAGAGAGCTGGGAAATTCCCCAATCCAGCAAAGGGCTGCATGTAAGCAACTCCTATTCCTTTGTCTGTGGACCCAAAATGCTTTGTTCATCAGCTGCAACTTGTGTCTGTGTGTGGGGGGGGGGGGGGAGAGGAGAGCACAGCAACCTTCAACAGAGAAATCAATACTGGTCTCAGAACCCTGCATTCTCCTCATCTTGCTGGTCACCATTTCCATACCACTCTGCTGAAATTTTTTGGAATGCGTAGCTTTGGGTCATTAGTCCTACAATTTAGATGGCAGAGAGAAGCCAGAGGACTTGATTACTCACAGGCTGAGGGCTGACCAATCCAAGTCCTAGAAAAAGTTCTTTTGAAATTCTAAGCAATAGGATGCAGGGAGCAGTTCTAAAGACATAGCTTCTCTCGCAAAAGCTGCAAAAGAGGCAAAAGCCTTCTTGTGACACAGCTATTAAAAAGCAACTTTTCAAAATGAAGAACAGCAATACCCCAGGAGGGTAGTCAATAATCCTTGATGAAGAGGGACAGATCCTGGCATTTCCTTATTTCATGACCTCAGCTCCAATTACAAATGGGAATTTAGTGTGCCAGCATTCCTTTGCCCAAGGGAAGTATGGTATTTATAGGTTAGCGACTTAATAAAGATGCTGATGCTTCCCAACAGAACAGTATAAACTAGCAAATCTGAACAGAACAGCGCATCTCCCAGGGACTGACCTCAAGGACAACAATTAACAAGCAGAGGTGGTAGATGGCAAATCTCTCTTTCCATGAGCTCAGCCTTCAGGTTCTCCTCAAGTTCTGTATGTTCTGGGCAGAACTGTAGGCCAATTCCTATCCCAGTGATTTGTTTGCAACGGGTATCCCCTTCATGGGAGGCAGCAGGTGGGCTAAAGTGAAAAAAGGCTGTTATGCAGCCCTCAACTCCACAGAAGCACAAGCCAGAATAACAATGCAGACGAGAGCGGCCACTGAAAGAAGTGCAGGAGACCTAAGCAATAGCAGCTAGGTCAAAAAACTGTTCTGTATCTTAAAAACAAATACCAGCCTTACTGACTTGACACAAACACTCCTATCGTAGGATTCTGGGGGAAGGCGAGCCTATTGCCATCTCCATGCACTGTGCAGTCCAGGACAACACCCTCCCCCCAGATCTTTGGCCTCTGGTCCAAAGGTTGCTTGCTCCTATTTTAGCCAAAGCAGGTGGTGCAAACATAGGCCTCATCTATCTGAATCCATGTCCTTCAAAGGGGGAGCAATTCCATTCGATTTTCCAGGCTTAATGTCAATGTATAAGGAGCAGTTTTCCTCCAGCAGCAGCTCCCACAGTCCCATGCACTATCAAAAAGTGTCTGAAGGAGGCACAAAGCCTCAGACTCAGCTACAAGCAGAATTATTTTCTGGGAGCCAGCTCTGGCCTGGCCAGCCTGTAGCAGCCTCAGTGTTCTGGTCCACCATCTCCCAAAGAGTGCTAATCCAATTCAAGTCCTAGGATGCTCAACTGGAGCACACTACAGGCTTCCCAGAGATCTTCAGGTCGTCAAAAGGTAGGAGAGTAAGTATCTGACAATGGGAAAGAGAAGAAAACAGTAAGATTGGCACTGGAACAGCCCAAGAAAGCATGCAAAAGCACTGACATTGTTTCAATGCACAGTGAACGGATATAGCACAAAAGCAGCACATTCAAGTGTAGCTGTCCTATACATACTGCGTCAAAGTGGGCATTATCAACCAGTCATTAGCCGCAGCTACATGTATGAAAGGAAAATCCACTTCAATAATTCCAGAACAGTAATTGTATTTGTCTGTTGCAGCAAAAATAAATAGATAGCAATATTAAAGACCAATAAAAATGTGTTCCAGCAGAAGCTTTTGTGAACTACAGCCAGGCTTTGTCAGATGCAACATAGCAGAGTGACAACCCATTACATTGCATCTGACAATGCCTGTGTGTACTTCATGAAAGCTTGTGCTAGAACAGAATCTTGTTAGTCTCTGAGGTGCCACTAGACTCCTGTCTACATGGAAGGAAAATTCTGGTAATCTGTAGGGATTTATACTCTTTGATACCATGGTATTCCCAGGCATGTTATCAGTAGTGACTCTCTTACATGTGCATTTATACGGGACTTAAGGACTGCCATGTACAAGAAAAAACCCTCTCATTTCAGCATGGTACAAGTACATACATATATATCAAAGGCTGGATTCAGTGTTACCCCGAGTACTCTACAGAGCAGGCTCCCAGTTTAGTTGGGTCTCTAACATAGAGCAACTACCTACAGATGTTCCAGTTTTCTTCAATAGGTCCCTGAATTGGGAAGTTTATTCATTTTCTCCTGCTGAAACACTCTGGTCAACCCATCATAACAAAAGGGAATATTAATCCTATTCCTAGCTGTAGGGAGCCCTGATATGATCTATCATATTTGTATCCTCCTGCCCTTCCACTAAGAAGCTCTAAGGTTATTATATGTTATCCCCACAGCAACCTTGTGAAGTAGGTCAGCCACAGAGAGAATAACTGGCCCAAAGTCACCCAGTGAACCTCATGGTTGAGTGGTGATCTGATCCCAGATGTCTGCAATACAATGCCAATGTTGTCTATTACATCATGACAGCAAAACAGAATGGCCATGTTTTCGGTACTGCAATATGCTTCTTGGGCATGTTTGTCTGTGCATCAGTCAAGTGCAAATCAAGGTGACTCTGGCCTTTGAAATTCATGGAAATGCAGAATACAGTTCCATATAGTGTTCTATATTTTCCTTATAGTCCTGTTTTGCCCACTTAATGGTGAAGGCTGATAGTGAAGGCAAGAGTAGATCAGATGTTTGGTATGAAAATGGTTGCCTAACCCTGACTTACAGGTAGCTCTGTTTTGCTTATATTCATCCAGTGCAAGGAAAGAGGGCAGTTACCAAACTGCTCCAATGAAGCAGATCAGAACTACTGTGATCTGCCTGCACTGAAGGAACTGCAACAGTGCCACGGCAGAGACAAGAGTGGCAGCCATTAGGCAGACCAGCCAGTTTAGCAGTTCCTCCCTGCTGCGTAAATGCAAGGAGAACAGACTCATCAGAACTGGAACCTGGCAATCACAGATACACAAAGGGCAGCATGGAGAGAAGCACAACTGAAACCACTCAGTCAGAACTCCTAATCTCATCATCATGGAGTGTCTTCTGCTGGCAGATACAAGCATCATAAATACTCTTACCCACAGTCTGTATCCCTGCCTTTCTTCTAGATCCAGGGTTTGACTCCCATGGAGCATTTCTGCACATGCAAGGCATTTTTATTGAGTTAATACTGCAATGCAGCACTATTATGTTGCTAGACCACGCACTATTGCGCAACAGCACTAAGCAGTGCAAGATCCAAACCTCTGACTGGCCTTTGATCTCTGCCCATCCTGCTCAGTTTCTTCCTACGAGTTCCCATCAAGCAGCAACAGTCAGGTAAGTCCTGAGCCAAACTCACATCAACATTGCCATCAGCCAGGTCCTGGGCTGTCTCATCCTCCATGTTCCGCAGCAAGGTGTCTGCTCCCGAGTGACAGAGGATGGCAGCAATGGTGGCATCCTTCCTGCCTACAGCCAGGTGAAGCGGGGTGCAACCGTTGTACATCCGAGCATCCACCTGGGCTCCCATTTGCAGAAGGTGCCTCACAGCTATCTCGTCATGGTTCTCCACTGCTAAGTGAAGTGGCGTCTTTCCACTTGTACCATCCTGGAAGCAAGGAGAGAGAACATTAGAGCCATACTGTCTATTCAGTCTCAAACAACATCCCAAAGGGTTGGAATATCTTCATATCAATTTATATTTCAACTGTGGGTGTCTGGCAGGAAACACACTGGCATGGGAATTCCTGTCTAAAAACCATTAAAATTTCTGCTCCTGGAGTTGTAATGCTTTCCAACTGCTACAACTTGCAATCATTTTTCAGTATACCAATGTAATGAGACCTATTAACACTAAGTTATTTATGATCTGGTCAAATTAAATCTAAATTTATTCCTAGAAAAGCTGTACTTTGTGACTTGGAACTATTTATACAGATCAGGCAGCTTAGTGCATGCCAGTTTGCATAGAAGTTTTCTGATTCTGACTGGACAGACATAGGAACAAGGAGCTATGCAAAGTTCCAGCCCATTAAGCCCTGCTCAACCTAATTTCTACACTATGAGAATTTACCAATCATTGCCCACACATTTTCACTATTAATCTCTGTAGACATAATGGACCGAAACTTTTTTTTTAAAGGTTAATACTGAAGGTTAATGCTGAAGCATGCTGAAATCTACATTCAACACAACACCAACTTCTATACTTGTGTCACCAAAAGAACAGAACAAATGTTGCCCTGATATACAGGATGCGGGGCACTGCCAGATGCCCTTGGGCTCAGCCATACCTGAACATTTATGTCAGCTCCATTCTTCACCAGTAGTGCCATCAGTTGCAGATTGCCCTTTAAGGTACTGATGTGCAAACAAGTCAAGCCTAGAGAACAAGACAAACCAGGAAGAGTTCGCAAATGAGCCCAAATACTCTCTATACACACACACATCAATCAAACTCTGCTCTTCCTCACCTTGCCAGTTCTGGAGCTGCAGATCTTGTAGGGCTCTCCTAGACTCCAGAGGCTTGCCAAAGACTGGCTCCCACAGCAGCAGCAGTTGGGCACACTCCAGACTCTGCTGCTCACAGGCCAAGTGCAGTGGGGTGTTTCCATTGCGGTCTTGTAATGCTCTGTTGACCCCTTTCAAAACTAATTCTTGCACCACACTAGCCTGCTCCAGGTACACAGACAGGTGTAGTGGGGTCTACAAGTAGCAAAAACAAAAGCAGCTCAGAAAGGAGAAAGAAGCAGGGACAGAAATACAGCTGTGGGTTTTCTGTGATTGCATCACGAAAATCAGTAACGGGTGCAGAAGTCAGCATCCTGGTAGTCTCAGCTTTCATGTAAAGAAAGCATGTGGACAATGCCTTAGTAAAGTCCCAGAAGTCAGAGGCTTAGTAGACTCTGCATTAGTGTGGGGTCATGCCTTCAGTTTTCTGCACTGCTCCATGCTTCTTCTTCAGACAAGAACAAAATCAATGGAAAACACAGGTTTTTCCAATTTGTTTTTCTTGGAAGAATTTGGATTCACCAAAGAGCCCCCTCCCTTAAATAACAGATTATTCAAAACTCTGAACAAAAGCAGGGATGAATGTCAGTTTTCTGAATAGCTCTGACTGGATTTTGTCATTTCTACACAACACCCAACAATTTCAGGCACTTTATAAATAATAAATAAGACGAGCATTCTGATCCAGCAATGAGAGTCCCACATTTGGAAGCAGGACTCCATTGTGCTCTTCTGAAACATATCTAGATGTGAATCCAACCCCCAGTCAACAAGCTGAATGAGTCTTTCATTTCAGAGAAGGAGATGCATCCCCATTTGAACCAACGCTTCTTGCATGCAACTAAAGCTTGACTGGCCCAATGACAGCAAGAATGTCCAGAAGGCTAATATAAGAAGCAGTGATAACACACTCCAAGGAAAGCTCCCTGATCAACAGGATAACAGTTCTGCTGCTCCTTCAACAAGATGGTGGCAAGAAGCACAATGAAAATGTTCATATAGTAGTTAAAGAAACAAAGCTTGCTGAAAGGGATGGACTTACCATCCAGCAGTGGCTTCTCTTCTTTCACTAACATAGAAGAAACGGTGAGGCCACACACACGTACCTGGAATAAGTCATTTTGGATCTCCAAGACTTCCATGGGCAACTGGGCAATGCAGCAGAGTGCTACAGAGGGCATAGAATGGATGATTGCCAGGTGCAGTAGCCTGTAAGGGAGGAAAGGGATTAGTCTGTGGTGCAGTTTCCAATACCAAGCCACCACTCTCAGAAACACTTAAGACACACACTCTCACATACAACATGCCTGAAGAACAACTCTTTTTCCAGCTTCTTGTTTGCACTTCTCAGTTGGAACAGGTCATTATGCACATCTGCTTGTAAACTAAGCTCAATTAGGCTTACACATGCAAACTGCAGTTGTACCTCTTCCTGAGCAGTTTTGCATCCTTACACTTTTTCACAGGATGGGTGGAACCAACAAACACTTTACACAGCAAAGGAGTTTGTCACTTGCAGTTAGTCAACCACGTATTTCCTGCCCAATACTAAAGGAGCAACATGTTCCTGCAAACACACTGAGGGCAAAATTAATAACAGATTCCCAGTCGATGTCTCACTAGCTTAATAATGACCAAACCTCACAGGCCAAGCACAACTCTGCCGCAGCTCAAATCTGAAATCCATGCCAAAGGTGGACCCAGAAAGAAAGCCAGGGCCAATTGTGCTTTCTTCTTAAGAAGATATTTCTGCTTTCCTAGTTCAAGGAAGCACAATGTGAGGCACAAATCTGGGCAAAGGGAATGAAGTCCATGGAGATGAGTCAAATTCTCTCCCTTTGTGTGGAGTCTAACCCTACTCCAACCATGACTGGCAAGAGGAGAAGATGGTAATTAATCAAAGCTCAGTCATAGCTATATCTAGGATTCAGAGTTTATCCTGACAACCTTCTCAGCACATGACAGCTGTGGTTATCTCAGTTGCTGTCTTCTGGCTTTCAGCATGCCACTGACACACTCAAAATTTGCAGATGAGCTATAATAGTGTGCTAAGCCAGTATATGTTGACTTTAGTATGTGCTGCCATCCACACAACTAGCCCAGTGAGTGCGAGCTACAGGTCAAATTTCAGCTCTCTCCATCAGGATTTCAGAACAGCAGAAAGCAATGTCCAGGTGCACTATCACCCCATAAAATCAAGTATCTGTTATCTACTACAGGGCGGATAGTCAACCTCCAGGTAGGGTTGCCAGCCCACGCACCCCACACACAGCTGGATCCTTCTGGGTGATGTGATGACATTGCCTCCAACATGACATCACTTCCGGTATACCTGGAAGTGACATAATCACACCCCCAGGTGAAGCAATTGGGGGGGGGGGGCAAAAGCCACAGAGTTTTTGTCCAAATACCAGAGTGGTTCTGCTGTGGCAGTGACATGATGGCATCACTACTGGAAGTGATACCATTACATCACCAGAGTACCTGCTCATGCACGCACACAGGAAAGTCTCCCCATGCTGCCCCCCATGTCCCCCCATTCCCTGCGAGTTGCCAGAGTTAACTTGGCAACTCTGTCTCCAAGTGGGGCTTGGAGTTCCTTCAGAATTTCAGCTGACCTCCAGTCCGCAGAGCTTAGTTGCCCTGGAGAAAATGGCAGCTTTAGAGGGTATATCACAGTTTCCAGCTGGAATCCGTCCTCGAATTCTCCCCTCCACAGGCACTACCACCAATTCTCCAGGAATTTCCCAGGCTGTAATTGGCAACCCTAACTAAAAGGAAACACAAGTGCTCTCAACAGCCTTGGAATTAAAAAGCAGACAAATTAATAAGTATATACTGATGCACAAATAACCTCATTTTAGAGAAGTTCCTACAAAATTAAAGAGGACTCACATTTGTTAACAGGTAGGGTTCCCAGGTCCCAATATCCTCCCGGCAGGAGGTGGGGGACCTGGGACTTACCTGCTGTAGCATCCTGGTGGGGTGTGATGACATCACTTTCTAAAGTGATGTCATCATGCCAGCCACAGTCATCTTCCCATGCTTTGTGAGGGGGTAATTCTGGACTGTTTGGGGCCAAAATTGGCCCCAACAAAGCACAGGAGCATGCCCATGGCTGGCACGATGACATCACCTCAGGAAAGACATCATCACACCCACTGGAAGTACACATGGTGCGTGCTTTCCTGGGCTGTCTGCCAGCAGCAGGCAATTGCCAGGGGATATGCCACCTCCCACCAATCGCCAGTGATCGGCCGACAAGGCAAATCCCTGAGAGACTGCCTGCTACCAGTGGGCAACTGATAAGCCTATTAAAGACTATTTCGTCCACTCTGGATCAACAGTCCTGAAGGAACACTAGATATTCCTCATGCTTTCCCCTGCTAATTTCTAGCCAGTATCCAAAAAAGCAACTATGGCCACAGTGGAAGCAGATATAAATCACTGTCTAGTGAGAATGAATGGGCAAAGGCTTGCTCATAAGCACTCTGATGCAAGAGAGACAACAGTATAACAAACATTCACCAAGGACAAGAAAATAACTTCCTAATTGTCACTGCTGTGGAAATTAATTTAATATTCTAAATGTGCACTAGAGAGTCGAAAGCAAGAAAGGGGGAAAATATCTCATGGAGGCTTAATCTCCCCCCCACCCCACCACCACCTTTTCGGAAATAATTTCAGAATAAATACAGGCTGCACCAGCATTTACCAAGTTATATAAATAGGCCATTCTTTAGTTAGCACTATATATTGGATAGGTCTCCCTCATTGCCAAGTTATTCAAAATTATAATTAATTAAAAAACGAATGAAACCGGGAGAATCATTGTGACCAGACATTATGCACCACTTCTGCATCCAGTGTGTGTCTTTATATATAAGGGGATTTCCAAGGAGGCAAAAGGAAGGGAGGTGGGAGGTGGCACTGCTAGACCTTGGAAAGAAGGGGGAGGTGGGGGGAAAAGAGAACTCTTAACGTGGGTCTGCCACGGCCCAGGGCTCCAAAACATAGCAACAGCTCTGACTGGAAGTGATCTATATAGGAAGCTGTGGCTCCGTTAGCGATTTGGAAACTTGTACACAGCTGCTGAAATCATAGAAGCTAGGTTTTATAGTACAGAGAACTGCACACTTTGCCTCCGAGACAGAAGAGTGTCTGTGGCTCAGCAAGCAGGCTAAGCCCCAGGGAAAGCCCAAGGTCACATGGACATGGGGAATTCCCCTACCCATCAAAGCAGTGGCCACCCACAGTTGCCTCAGCAACAGGTGGGGGAGGGCCAAAGAAACTCAGGCACAGCTGCCATGGCCAGTAGAGGGCTGAATACTCTGCCAGGCCGAAGCATATGTGAAGTACATTAATATGGGGAGAAGTGGGCTCAGGTCAGTCGCTTTGATTTTAGAGAATTGCACCACACAAATCTTATCTGGATGTTTGACTAATTCAACAGTCTAGGGCTTACTGATGTGTAGCTGCAACCTTTTTTTACTGCTGTAGATCCTATGCTTTCAATGGGAAAATTTAGCAGGTGAAGTGTTCTCGTTGGCAAGGAGACAGAAGTGATGGGAAGTTTCCACAGATAAACATCTGTGTATCCTGCTGTGTATCCAGGACACAGGAGTATGATCAGGGTTTTTAATTTTTAAGTTGGCAACCTTGCTTCTGAATAAACACTTCAAGACTGGGCCTCATAATATAGTTAAAGTATGATGTCTGGAGTTTTCCCCCCTCTAGCAGTTTGCACAGTATGATGTTAACAGCCTTTTGGTATGCATCATATAAAGAACCACTGCAGTTAGTTTCTATTTATAATCGCTGTGTAAAACTGCTCAGATCCATGAAGGTCCTTCTAAAACTGGAGTCAGCAAGCATGACAACCCCAGAGTTGGGGAGGGGGTGATGTTTGGGAACAAAGTTTCCATGGAAATATCTGTCCTATCTGAGCTCCTCCCTGTCATTACGGCTCTGATCTTCATTCAGATTATAATGCTGACCAGAAAACACTTGGTAAACTTGAAACCTCCAGCTCTGGGTGGGAGGTACATTTTTTTAAAGGTACCCTTGATGGATATAGATTTGGAAAAAAAGGGATTTTATAGTTTTTATATACGACTTCTGTGTCTTTTCAGTATTACATGCTTTGCACTCTTTCTATGCTCAGGAGCCAATGTAGTATTTGTAATGCAACCTGTAAGAATATGACACTTGAAACAAGAAGACAAAAAGAAGAATGTAAGCTAAAACTCTGTAAGAACTGAGGACTAAATATATTGCTTGTAGAGCTGCACTTATAAGAATATTACACATATGTTACATTATTCTATAAGATTCCAATAGGAATCAGTACCAGAGAGCCTTTTGTAGAAAACTGATTTGATGCAGCAAGCTGGTTTGGCCACCTGTGGCATTATCTCCCTGCAGAAAAAAAAAATAACTAGGGGAAAGGGCAGAAATGGGGGAAACATCCCTTTCTGCTCATGGACTTCAGTTATCTGAAGGCACCAAGGCTGCCGGATTGAGACTTCCTGCCACCCTTGAAGGTGAAAGTGTTATGCCCAGAAGGAAGTAGGTAAAAGGTTGGAAAGTGTCCTTCCAGAATACAAGATAAGAAGCTGCAAGAATTGGAAATCCCCAGTAGAGGGGCCGACCCAGAATTGCATCTTCAAATCAGAACTGACCCTAGATATCTTACGAGCCAATAAGACAACAAATATTAGAATATTGTAATATTATTATAATTACCTGAAGGTATTAATTGCTTTTGCACTTCTATTGTAATTTGGGATGAGCTTTGCACACGAGGAGACTGTCTACTTCTGTGTAAAGAAGGGGCTCATCCACCGGTTTAATTAAACTATCTGTTTTGCTTTAATTCAAGAAGGACTCCAGGATCTTATTTTAATTTTTATTGTGGTTGGTTGGAAAAGGGAGAACGAACAACAGAGGTGCAAAGTTTTGCGCATAACACCCTTCTGCCGGTCAAAGGAGTTTGCCATTGTGTTGATCCGTTTCACCTTCATTATAGACTTCTTGGTGGTGGAAGGTGCCAGATCGGGCTTGCCTGAGCTATCCAAGTCAGACTTCTTAAGCAAAGTATATTGTCATAGGCCCCTACATCAGCTTTGCAGACTGCATTACAAACATCACTAAACCATACAAAAAGCTTAAAATGTCCCACTACATTTGTCATTTGACAGTCCAAAAAGAAAGAAAGGGAAAGGACTACTATTTACAAAAGGGGGGAGGGACTCCCCCTAGGGCCATTTGCTCACAGGCAAGTGACTATTTACAAATCTGTCCAAAGCAAATTGCTCAAAGCAAAGCATTTTAAAAACCACAGCTCAGTTTCCCTTACAACAAGATCTGCAAGGCTTGCAATTGGTTTGCAGTAAGCCAACTTAGCAAGACCTTAGATCAGAGTGATCTAGTTGCTCAGAAGTAGTAAATTCCTAGCTAGTTCCCGTATTAAGTCCTCTCCCTGGAAACAAAACAGAAAAGGCCTACACTGGAATTTTTGCAGTTAGTAATTATCTTAGATATCTTGTAGATCCTAAAAGCATGGTGATATAAAATACCTTATTTTATATAATAATGCTAAATATATATTATTGATCAGCATACATTTATCTTTCATTTTCTTATGATTGCTGGTGAAGCAACCAAAAAGTAGAAAATTCAAGTTTATTGTAGGAGCATAAGGTTGACAACAGCCAATAGTTTTTAAGAGATTAATGTGGTTTGAAAGAGGCTTCGCTTACTGTGCTATATATATATATATATGAGTATTTTTTTATCCTGCTCTTACATCTAGTCAAACAGGTTTAGCAGATGTTCTTAAACAATGCCAAATCCCTGCAAACCTGCTTAACAGAGGCAAACATGGGATAAGTGTACACACTTTTAAGTAGTGATGCTTCTTTTAAAAATTGTCCTGAAGTCTCTAAGAAAATCTGTATGCAGCCAAAATCTCAGTGTTGGAAAGTATGGGTCACGAGCACAATAGCCACTTGGTTTACCATCACACAAGACAGAAAACACTGGAGCTGTGTGAAGGGGCTGGGGCTGGGAAATGCCCAAAGGGAAACTTCAGCCCATTATCTCCAGGTCCAAGTCTGGATCTGGAAGGCAGCTCTATCCCTTTTCCATTTTCGGCCCTGGCCCCAGCCTGGTGGAACACTCTGCCTTACGAGACCAGGGCCCGGCGGGATCTGTTAGCATTTCGTTGAGCCTGTAAGATGGAGCTGTTCCGCCAGGCATATGGTTGATGCCAGGCGGTGCCCCTCCCCCAGTGGGGGGTTAAACTATATGCCCTCCCGTTAGGGCTGCCAGACCCCCGGTGGATCCCCCGCCCCACCCTCACCCCTACTTACCTGGCCAGTGAGGGGGCACCTTCCATGTATGCCCCCCTGCAGCAATGCACGTCCCCGCGCACAGCAGCCACCAGGATCAGGCCTGTTTTGGCCTGGATCGGGGCCCCTGTGGAGCGCGGGAGCACTCCTGCGCTCCACAGGGACCCATAACGGACCCGATCCACGTCAAAACGGGCTCAATCCGTGCCAAAGAGGGTGCGGATCGGGCCCGTTTTGGCGCGGATCGGGCCCGTTGTGGGCCCCTGCGGAGCGCAGCAACGCTCCTGCGCTCCAAAGGAGCCCAAAATGGGCCCGATCCACGCCAAAACGGGCCCGATCCACACCAAAATGGGCCAGATCCGCAGGAACGCTCCTGCGCTCCACAGGGGTCCCAAACGGGCCTGATCCGCACCAAAACGGGCCCGATCTGCGCCAGAACAGGCGCAGATCGGCCCCGTTTTGGCGCGGATTGAGCCCGTTGTGGGCCCCTGCGGAGCACAGGAACGCTCCTGCGCTCCGAAGGAGCCCAAAATGGGCCCGATCCGCACCAAAACGGGCCCAATCCACGCCCGTTGGGGAGCGGATCGGGCCCGTTTTGGGCTGTTGCAAAGTGAAGGAGCATTCCTGCACTCCGCAGCAGCCCCCAACGGCGCAATCCAGGGGCTGCGTGATGACATCACTTCACAGAAGTGACATCATCACACTTGCAGGAGCATGCGCGCGCAAAGTGCGCTCGCCTCCAGCCCCAGGTAAGAGCCAGGCCCTAATCTCCCGCTGGGAGATTGAGGGGGCCTGGCAACCCTACCTCCTGTTCAATGTCACCTCCCATCTCTCACATATTTTGCTGGAAAAATGCTCTATAGATGGTGAACGGTGAGCGTCTAAGGTAGGTGCTGCTATGTTTTTTCTTTTTATACTTATATAGATGTAGTATATTTTAAATGAATGATATGTACTTTTTATGTTTTTAATGGTAATGTTGATTAATTGCGTAGTGTGTTTTTAAGATTTGTGGTGACTATAAATTGAATAAATTAAATTAAATTGCAATTATTTATCCTATGGCATTATTTATTGAAATGTCCGGGGGCGGGGAGAGTTCAGCAGGAACGCAGTGGAACGGAGTTCCAGCACCTCTTAAAAATGGTCACATGGCCGGTGGCCCCTCCCCCTGATCTCCAGACAATCTCCAGAAAATGTGACCATTTTTGCCGAGGGCAATTTAAACTTTAAAAAACTCCCCCTTCGTTCCAGCTGACCCAAAGTGACATCATTGTGCGGTCCTGAGTTCCACCACTGAGTTCCACCACCTCTTTTCCCAGAAAAAAAGCCCTGGAAATATCCTTGATACTAATCTCACACTATATAATCTGCCTTGAGTCTCAGTGAGAAAGGCAGGTGATAAATGTCATAAACAAACAAACAATAGGGCATTCTCAGCCAAACAATATACTGGATGGTACTTGAAACAGTGCATTCCTGCAGAGGAAACCAGGGAAAGCCTCTTATTTCACTGACAGCTACTTCCATATCCCCCTGATACTAGAAATTTACCACGCCCAGTCCTGCACCAGATAAGTATGGTTTCACATACTATCAAGGAAGCTATGGGTTCACCCCACACACATACTTTGTCAGTTTATCTTTACCAATCTTCCACACCCTGTAAGTTCTCATGTGGCTAGAGGTGTATCCCTACTCAACTACACTTGCAGATAAGGGCTCTCAGGAGCGGGGACTTTCCAAGTCAGTTTGCAATGAACTTTAAACCACTATTGCTTTAATCTGCCAGAGCTAAGTGCAGCTGTCAGGACAGAGAGGCAGCTGCGTGAGAAATACAGAATTCTCTGGATTTCCTATCAAGCCACTTCCCCTAAGAACTGCACACAACAACTAGCAATAAAAATCAGTCTCATTGCAGAAGGAGGCCCAACCTTCAGAAACTTTAAGATGTCCAAATCTAGCAGCTTCAACCCACAGAAATATTTCTTCAAGTATTCGCTCCACTGGCCTGACTCAAAGAGTACCTTTTCAGAGCGACAGCTGCTTCAGCATTGTCCAGTCCCAAGCCACTCAAGGATGCACAAAAACAGTAACCACATTAGGATCCCTGTACTATGGACATATTACCAAAGAACTGTGGGACATCGCTCCATGTGCGAAACGAAATCAAATGTACCCACATTAAGATGCTGCAATCCCTTGCTAGCTACAAACTTTAAAAAATGCAATTAAGCTACACTCACATATTTTCATTTGTGAATTTTTTTCTTTTTACTTGGTGTTAGGGGATTTTAAAACTTTGATTCCCTTAATGCAGCTTTGATTCTGCAGCAGGTGAAAGAAGGCCTAGAGCTTTATTGAGGGAACTGCTGGTTTCTTTCCAGGTCTAACCAGAGACAGGAAGCCTCAACAGCAGCAGCCATTGAAGTGCACACTCCTATACGTAAACATTTTGAACTATGTATTACTGGACACCATTTGTTAGGACTTGCCTTTGTTCAGAGTGCCCTTTCTGAAGCTTTGATTCTTTTTATGCATGATGGGATGAGTCTTCGCTGGCTCCTTTGCCCTGACCCTTCTTTCACCTAGTTTAGAAGACCCCTTTAGAATGTTAATCAAGCTTTGTCAACAGGAGATGTCCACAAAATCTCAAAAACATCTATGCTTTGTTATTCTTTGTCTCCAAGTTGCTATGCAGAGTGATAGCCTTCGATGCCAGAAAGTGTTAAATATGATACCTCTGCAGATCTGGTTGTCAATTTTTGTTGCTTGAGAAAAGTGCAAGATTTACATTTCTAAAACATCAAACAAACAATCCTGTCTTCTGATGTTTGTTCATGTGTATATAAGCAAGTGCCCCTGCCCTTGTGGGCATGCATTTTCAGACCTGTCCCGATGTGCATCAACTCTATTTGGTTGATCACTCCAATAATCTTCTACTGCATTCGCCTAACTCTTTTGCTTTGGGTTCCTGGGGTGGCTAAATATCTCTTGGGGAATTTTACCAAACTGGGGAAGGGGGAAATCCCCCCTCGAAACTTCCCCGTTCCGTTAGCTGAGGGAGGATACTCCATAAGTGCCATATCACAGATAGGGCACAACTACACTACTCAAGCACAGAATTCAATATCTTGGGAAGCTATTCTTTCATTAAACACTGAAAAGCCAGTTCCTAGCTCTTATGGCTAGAAACAGGTTTGAAAATGAACAAGCAATGCCTGATAGATCTGTTACAGAGGATGGAAATGCAGAGGGAATAGAAAGGCCTAGGTTATGGTCCAAAGGCATACAATGCAGCCCTTTTGCTAAAGCTAAGCTTGGGTCTGGTTGATGAATGGACAGATGGTAGGCCTCCTGGTGCTCCATGATAGAAAAAAGGGAATCTCTGATCAGGACATGGAGCAGTCAGGGCGGGTGGCTTCACTTCTGTGCTATCAATAAACGCTTGCATATTTTACACACAGTGTATATAGATCACACAATCTACCTTTTGAAGATTTTTCCCTGTTGCTGCAGAATATATGTGCTTATTTGAAGAAGAGTGCACACATGATTCATGGGAGAACATCTCTGCCTAGTTACCACAAGCCTGATATGCATTTACTCAGAGAGGGAGCAGATATTTTTGTGATGAAGTGGGAAGTACCTGATCATGCATGTCATGAGGCCAGGCGTGGAGGAAGCCTCAGCTGCTGTTTACTTGGTCCCAGTGTCTGAATTTTATATTGTTCCCAGCCCCAGTTAGTTCACAGAACGAGTAAACATACACCTGCTACCAAACAATCATACTTCTGAGCCAAATAAAAACTCTGAACACCCTATCCTCCAAGCTGGGGGCAGTTAGAAAAATAACAGGATAGATTTGATTCAGGATTTGGATCTCACCTGCTAAGTGAAAGCTTAGCAGTGCCCCCCCTACCTTTATCTCCTCAACCTAGCAGTGTTACCCACCCCAAGACAACCAACAGTAAGCATGAAGTTATCAAAATAAAAATGCAAAACTCACATCAACTTCCTCATCTCATGATTTTTTTCGGTAAGACACATGCAATGGTACCAACACAAAAACTGAAATGGAAATCTGTGACAGATCGTGCATGAATTCTCCACCCATCAGCTACATTCAGAAATCAAGACAAACTTTGATTCATCAAATCCAAGTTATTTGTGGCATCTGATTAAAGTAGGATTGCTAATTCCAGGTTGGGAAATACCTGGATATTCGGGGATGCAGCAGGGTTTGTGGAGGAGAGTGACAGAATTTGGAGAGGAGGGACCTCGGCAGGGTTGTGATGCCACAAAGTCCATCCTCCAAAGCAGCCTTTTTCTCCAGGGAAACTGATCTCTGTTGGCTGGAGATCCATTGTAATTCTGAAAGATCTCCAGCCCCCACCTGGAGGATGCCAAACCTAGAGGGCAGACAGCCAAGCATCCCATGGTTTGGTGGTTGGCACTGAACCAGGATTTCAGCAAAGAGCTTTTAAACCATGGTTTGTACCACAGGTTGTCAGGCATTAGTAACTATAACTACCTGGGTGCAGAAATGGCAGTACAGAGAAGCTGTCCTCCCTTCTGAAAGACAGGAAGCACAAAATCCAGGATTTGTGCACAACCTTAAACATGTTATGTACTTCTAGAACACTGACCAGGATTTGTAGCATGGACTATCATTTATTATGACCGCCTATGGCAGCTACTTAATCTGTAGTGTGAGAGGACCATCTCATTAAGACCTTCTATTTCCAAGCTTCATGTATTCTAGTAGGGGCCTATCAGCACTTCTTAACCAATGACTCCCCCAGCTCATTATTCATAGGCCAGAGATACAAGGCAAAGGAGATGCCTTTAATGGGGATGTCCTGACAGCATCTCCACAGTGCTCACATTTGAATGATACAGGTGAGGAAAGTCAGGTACCTTCTCTCCTAGAAGATTCATGCACTCAGCATGAAGCCAATGGCGATCCCTGTGGTATACTGGAATCCACAGACTTTAATCAGTATACACATTTCCCAGAAACCAGGGCTAAGGCCTTACAGGCTATGCTTCTAATAATATAAGGGTAGGCAAGGTATTATGCAGTACTTAAAAAAAAAGCACTTGTACTAATGATGTTCGCCGCCTTGGGGGGCCTAGCTCACCAGCCGAAAGAGGTGCTAGCACTGTGTACTGGTGTGTACCAATATTAAAAAGCCTCGGTATTATGGCAACAGAAGCAGAACAAATCAAAGAAATCCTTCTACTCGCTACTGTCATTTATTCTGGGTTTTTTCCCTTGGGAGGGCAGTGAGGCACATGGGTAATTGAACTGTTGATTCAACATTAGGAGGATCAACAATTCAAGTAAAGAAATTCCTACAAAAAGGAAGAAAGGAGGGCGGGGAAGACAGCACTGCTGGAATGAAGGATTCAAATAAACAACCTTCTTCTAAAGAATATAGAAAAGGGGAATTCCATATTAATCCCATGCAGTCTCTTTAAATTGCACTAATCAATCTTTTATGGAGAACTGAAACTCACCAGCAATAACCTTGACAATACCTCTGTTCTGGTATATCCCTAATCTGCAGCTCCCTCCTTGCTATTCCAGTTCTCTGGCCCTATTGCAGAATCTTGCCAACATACCCTTTAGTCCTTCAACTCATCAGCAACATCAGATGACCTTATATTAGCCAGAGAGTGGAGATAGATCCAAAGGACAAAGTGTGGACATTATGCTAGCCCCCAGGGGCCAGGGAAAATTAGCCCTTTAACTTAAGTTTCTAGTGGTTTGTTGCCCTGGAGGTCTCTGCTGGGGGCCAGGAGTAAGCAAAGCTGAGATTCAGCGGCATCAGGGACCATTCAATTTATCTCCTCCTCTTTGGTTGCCACCAGAACCAGAGGTGCACAGCTGACTACATGGCTCAAACTCAGCCAGTGGTGGCTTGGAAGGCTGTGATGAGCTAGCCTACATTTATTATAATCACCACTGGCAGGGCAGCTTGCTTCTAGGCAATTTTAATACACCCTTACATGTGACCTATTATATAAAACAGCCTTCAACTACTGTCTCCAACCGTTCTGAACAGTTTCAGTCATAATCTCCAAGATATATTATATTCCACATCCACAGCTTCAGTCACCAGCCTTCTTGCACTGCAAAGCTTTGCCACTGAGTTTAACAAAACACAAAGATGGCATGAGACAACCCTGCAGGAAAAGCTGTCAAGGATGAAGATAAAAAAAGATGTTTCTGGGGGATGCTCGTGTCTCTCACATTACTGAGGAATCTGTGGCCAGAATTATAATTTCAGAAGAGGAAACTCAGATAGCATTAGCTGTAAAGTTCTGAACAGGAGGTGGAGTAGTCCATTCCATCCAGGGTCATCCCCACAGCTTTAAAAACAATGTCTTCTTTCATGCTTTCCTCTGAGCTAGACTCAGACTGCAACATTTAATATGCACAGAACTGAAAAGGATTGCTGTACAATTGCTCAGAGGCCACAAATTCAAGAGATAATCAACAAGCTTCTTCCAAGACTTGCCTCACTGCTGATCCCAGAAAACTATGGATTAGACTCCAGATGTTCCATACTTCTTCCTATAAGAAATATCATACAGAAAAAATACAGACTCCAGAATGCAAGGAACACCCAGAATTTTCATACTGGGGAACCACACGTAAGCCGTTCCTCATGCATTAGGGTGCACATCACCTTTTGCTTCTCCTTGGATGTAGGAAGAATGTGTCTTGAGTAGCTGTAGGAAAGCCCATGGAGCTAACCCAGGAGCAGTTTTCTGACAGCTTTACAATGCAGACGTTATTCTTGTTGCATCCCTGTGTACCATCAGGGCTCCCCAATGACAACTTTGAGGAGCATAGTTGATGGGATTCTCACAGGCAAAGCAGAAACCATACTGTCCCATCACTGAGGGTCAATACTAATGTCTTCCATCAGTTTGCTAGAGCAAAAGCCAAACCCAGTACAGTTAAGCAATAATAATTACGGTTTTGTACATGCATGAGAGCCAGTGCAGCATGTAGGAAACCTGAATGCTAATCTTTATTCAGACATGAAACTTACTAGAGTATCTTGGGTCTGTTACTGTCTTTCAGCCTAACTTATCTCTCAGGCTTATTACAAGAGTGGGGGGGGGGCAGGAGGAGGAGGAAATGTATGCCACTCTGAACTCCCTGGAAGAGGGGCAGGATAGAAATGCAATACATTTTTAAGATAAATGATCGTTTGCAAAAGGGGCCTTCCTTTATAAAACTTCCTCTGCAAATTACTACTATCTCTTGCGTTTATCCTTAAGGCTGTCAGAGCAAGTCACTGAAAAGTGAACTACAGAAATTCTTGCACATTGTATTATTTGAAGTATTCAGCTTAGACTTATCTAAAATATGGTGACATAGAGACTCTCTATGCAATACATTTGACACGTGTTCTTCATGTGTCGTGAGATGCAATGTTAGCCAGGAAGCATAGTTTTAAATAACAGAGCCGGCAGAGATTGCTCTGGAGGGGATGGTTTCTCTCACAGCCCTCCACTGCCTCTGGCATCTCCCTTTCCGGAGCCTTTGCCCTGCCGAGGCTCAGTTAATTCAAAGTTTTAAGCAGCGAGGGCAGCAGGAGAGACAGTCTGGCACGCCAGAGGTGGCAGAGGGCTGTGAGAGAATCCATCCCCTCTGGAACAATTTCTGCTGGCTCTGTCTTTCAAAACTATGCCTCCTGGCTAGCACTGCATCTCCCGACACTTGACGGACATGCGTCCTGGCATCTCATGTAGAGAGATTCATAAATCTTATAGATTCCTTACATTTTGCAGAAACCTTTTGCCAAGCCGAGGATGTGAAGTTTCCCAAGGCAACATAAATGAGACTGTGACTGTATTTGAATCCAGGCCTCTTAGAGCCAAAAAATCTAAACTCTGAAGCACTCTGCGTTTCCATGGTTAGATGATGAGAATTCACAGATGTAACTCACCTCAACATGCCACTGCTTGCCCCAGCACATTCCCTTATTAATACACCAGAGTGATGCAATGTGGCCAAGGAATAATCCCATGAACCAAAACACTATACTTATTTGGCGATAAGCCACAATTGCCATATTAGCATCTAGTTACCTCTGAGCTGCCAGGAATGCCATATTGCTGAACAGCATTTTGCACTGCTCCACATCAAGATCAAGAATTGCCAGCAACAGAAAAATGCAAAATTGCTCCAGACAACATCAGTCAAGTCAGTAAAAATAACCAGGAGTCATGATCATAGGCATAGTGTTGCCGGCACCCGAGACAGCTTAATGCTGCCTCTGTGTGTGTGTGCACGCGTGATGACGGCACTGTGTGTGATGTCATCACACAGGGGCTGGCATGCGCACGGGGACTCTTCCAGCCCTCCCATTCAGTTGCTCTGCGGGCCAGGCGCAGCCAGCCGCCCTGGCCGCCGGCTGTGCCTGGCCAGCAGAGCAACTGAACAGGAGGCTGCCTGCTCAGCTGCCCCACGCTGCCGCCGCCAACACACGCTCCTGGCTGGTGGCAGTGGCGGCAGCTCCGTGGCGCGTGCCCCTGCCCCTGGGTCGGCACCCCTCTGGTGCCTTAGTGCCGGAGGCGGCCGCCTCACTGGCCTCAATGGACGGGCCGGCCCTGATCATAGGCATAACCAGAGCTTTTTTTCAGGGGGAACGCTGTGGAATGGAGTTCCAGCACCTCTTGAAAATACTCAGCAATAGTGCTTGAAAATAATCCTGTGTATTTCTTCCTCATTTCCCTTCTGAGAGTTCTGCCACCTCTTTTCCCAGAAAAAAACCCCTGGGCATAACTATGTTAAATGGGGAAATATATTTCCATGCAAACTGCATCTGCAAACTGACTATGATATATGGATTTGTTTTTGTGGTCCTGAGTGTGTTATTTATTTATTTACAAAATTTATACCCCACCTTTCTTTTCTAAAAAAAATTTCCAAAGTCACTAACAGTAGTAACAGTAAAATATCAAGAAAAATCAAGTAAAACAGTAGTAAATACTACATTTTATCACTCATACCAACAAAATAGGTATAAAACAGCACCAAAACAAAACAGCATTATAGAATCTAAGTGCATTTTGTTTAGCTACTTTTAGAGATGCACTGACAGCATCTAGCCTTCATTTTATAAAAAACCTATTCATATTTTATTTGCAAAGCAAACTTAAGCATCAGAGAGGACAAGAACTATATGTAATATGTTATGTGGGTATACAGTAGATTCTGTCCAGCATCCCAGAGTCACTCCGCAATCTCTGCAAGAAACAGAGATACAAGCAAAACATTCCTTCCAGCTCAATTTCTATCTATGATTTATACCTAGAGAGCAAAAGTGAAAAGCTGGGGCCCCAATTAACTGTAATTTCATTTAGTGAAGTTCATTTTAGCAGGGAACTTGCTTCTTGAATGTTTCATACTTCTACTGAAATTATATTGCAAACCCCAACCTGCTTACGAAATGGGAAGACCAAGTATTTGCAATCAGGAACATCAATTAAGATTGTACATTTAGAAACTCCAAGATGTTTAAAAGAACCGCAGCTAGGAAGTTCTAGATATGGAGCTATTGTACTGTACAGATGTATTGATAGAAAAATCAATAGATTAACAAAAAATCAGGTTTTGAAAGTTAAGATATAACTTTTATGCAATGAGGTTGTCACCTTGCCTCTTGGAAAATGTAGAAAGATTTTCTGAAAGTCCTCCCCCACACTAATATTAATCTTTTTGTATGCACTAAATAGCAAATTAGTTCTCTCTTCTAATTATCAGAGTGGAGGGTAGGGAATCATAATTTATAATCCTTTCTGCATTATGAATGCTTGTTCCATCTCCCATTTATCAAAAAGCAGCTTCAAAAAAGCATCTTCCTTAAATTATTTTTGTCTCTCAGATGTTAAACTCTCAGGCCCCACTTTATATAAACCAAACAGCATCTTGCCCACATTATCTGCACTTTACAATGTGCATCCTTTGCATAGCAGTCCTTCAATGGAGGATGCACTTTACAAAGTACATTCTCCACTGAAGGACTGCTTTTCCAAATCAGTCCAAGCACAGTAAGGATTGCAAAATACTGTGGGACTAGCATAAATGTTGAGCCACTTCAGTATAGTGATTAAGAGCAGCAGGACTCTAATCTGGAAAACTGGGTTTGATTCCCTACTCCTCCACTTGAAGCCAGCCGGGTGACCCTGGATCAGTCACAGCTCTCTCAGAGCTCTCTCAGCCTCACCCACCTCACAGGGTGACTGTTGCTGGGATAGGGTTGCCAGCTCCAAGTTGGGAAATTCCTGGAGATCCGGAGGGTGAAACCTGGAGAAAGTGGGGTTTGGGGCGGGAAAGGACCTTGGCATGGCATAATTCCATAGAGTCCACCCTCCCCCCAACAGTAGCCATTTTCTCCAGGTGAACTGATCTTTGTGGCCTGGAGACCAGTTGTAATTATGGGAGATCTCCAGCCACTACCTGGAGGCTGGCAACCTTATGCTGGGGTAATAATGACACTGACTTGTTAACTGCTCTGAGTGTGGCACTAATCTGTCCAGAAGAGCAGTATATAAGCACACGGTTATAAATGGTGATTATCTCAACGATGAGCAAATATTTAACTGGAACGTTCCTTGAGCATTCTCAAGCAGTGCTGGTTTTTCTATTCTGATTTGTCAATAAGTGCTGGGATCAGAGGTGCAAAGCTTGCTTGAATTCTTCTCATCGTGGAGGCTTCAACTTGAGAGAGAACAGCCACAAGCTGAACAGAGCCATGTGCCCCAAGCACAGACAAAAAGACTAAGCAACCTTAACTACTGCTCACCTCCTGGTACTAGGAAAGGACCCTCTCCCAATAGATGTAAATAAACTCACTGACCTTCCCTTTTTAAAAAATCCATCAAGACTCAGTCTACATCAGACATGTGATTTCTCATCAGTCAGTAGCAATAACCACACAGCAAGGCTTCCCTGTCGCCTCTTCCTTCCACTAGAGACCACACACATACTCAACACTACAAAAATAGCTCCGACTGTTTCCACACAGTACGAAAGGCAGTTTCTCAGGCAGCAGCCTCAGATGGGAAATCCCAAGATTCATCAGAACAAAGAACTACAAGGTTAACTTGTTTTGCATGAAGTAAATGAAAATGGCAGCCATGCTCAAACACTCTTCTGTATTCACTCTTCAAGAGCAGTAAGTCTGCCAGCATTCCACTGCTGGATGAAGAGACTGGCTTGCAAAGGAAGCTCATTCCTCATGAGTGGTAATAAGAGATCGCTGGCATCTTTGCATAGGTTCCAGGGGTGAAAATATGTTGACACAGAGTACTGATAAGAAAGTGGCTGACGTGGTCCCTCCCATCTTTATGTCAAGGCCCCCAAGATAGGACTAGTAAGTAATATACACTCCTTCCCCTCCTGACGTGCTCTTTCTTACACACTGTGTAACCATCTGTCTTCTTCAAGCTGCTTGGCTAGGATTAAAGAGAGTCCCTACTGCACTTGCTAATAGATTTCTCATGTATTAGGAGTCAGATCTCAAAATAAAGGTTGGCTCTGTCTTGCAAAACTGAAGCCAACACTTGTTCTGAAGGCTAGAGATCTTGTTATAATCTTTCTCTAGGCATTCTTGTAGTGTTCTGAAGTTTTCTGCAGACCCCTCCAGGACCAAGCTGCACCTGCTCTGGAATGCCCTGCTAGGCAGTGCCCCTTGGCAAGATGCTGCCTTGCACTCCTGCTTGTCACCACCTGCCCTTTGGCCCCTCTCTAATAACAGCAGCCTGGGATTACTCTGTGCCTCACCAAGACCCTATTTAATATTCCTGTTCTGTACTGAACAATCCCTTTTAGCCTGACTGCCCGTTAACTCTCTGAAAGGCTTTGGTTTAGATGCCTGCCTAGCTTGTAAATGTCTCATAACCACCAGAGGGACTAAATCCTAATGAGAGTTGCATTGTTGTGCTTTGGTGTCAAAATGCTAGAGCGCATCCTGCATTCCTAACCAGGCAGGATGCTAAGCAAGCAGACGTAGGCTATTGCCTGTCAAAGCCACAGCATATGTAGATAGTTTTAGATGGCTAGTCATGTTGGTCTTCAGTAGAACAGCACAATTTGAGTCCAATGGCACCTTAGATTTTCAGGGTCTGAGTTTTCTAGAGTCAGAGCTCCCTTCTTCAGACACCTGAAAATCTTGTTGGTCTCTAAGGTACCACTGGACTCAAATCCTACAGCACATGTGCTTCAGGGGATACAGGGCACAAAAAGATGGCTTGTATATGCATATACATCAATTGACTTTTCTGAACTTGAATATGGTACACTTGCAGTGCAATCCTAAGCAGGTCTGCTCAAAAATCTACTGAAGTCTATTCAGTGGGGCTACTCCCACAAAGGCAGTAGGCAAAGTTGGTTACTATCAGCAGAATGTGCAAACTGACTCCACTGAAAGGCGGTATATAAGAGGTATATGATTCCTCTAGCAAGCAATCTATGATGGCCATTTCACACACGTAACTTACCACTGACAGCTGCAGTCATCAGTGAACACGCATGTGTAAACCTGTTCTCCTTTTCTATGCTGCAAGTGGTAACACAGCTAGTCTTTTGGAATTAACCTTGGCAACATACTGCAAAGATGACTGCAAAGAAAGGCGTCCTGAAATCCAGCAGCTCCTCATGCTTGCTTAAGATGACCAAAAGGAATAGGGAGGGTATCAATCAGCCCCAGAACCAGTTCTAATCCCATTATGGAAGCTCTAAGTAACAGGAAGCAGAAATCTGTAGCCACAAACTTCTGTTCTTTCATCATTAGAATTGTTACAAGGAAGTGATATTGCCCAGGGGAGACTGCTGAGAAATAGTGAATAAAACAATCCCATCTTTGCTTCACAGAATGCCCTCTGCCCCAGCCAGTGCTTCTTCCAGCAGAACAAGAAGCAAAAAAGTGATATACTTGAAGAGACTAACTTCTGTTTTCAAAAGGATATGCAGACTTTTCAGTTCACACCAGTGTTTCGTTCAAAAAGACACAAGTCATCTATCTACCTAGTTTTGATAAAAGATATACAGTCACACTTGACTCTGCCACCATTCATCTAACATGTTCAAGGAGGGGGATGCTTTGCAATCAGACTCCTATCATGCTGCACCAGTAGTTGCTACTGGGGTGGATCTGGCCCTTGTCCTACCACTCCACTGAGAAAAGTTTGAAACCTTTCTCCAACCTTAAGTTGGAGGGTTCCTTGGAAGATAGCTGGATCCACCCCACTGTGTACCTTTCCCTTCTCCCAGGTCTTCCAATCAGGAGAGGCCAGGAAGCTGGAGAAGGATTTGTAACATAACATGATCTTTTTCACTACCTCCCTACCCCACCACCACCAGAATAGCTTGAACAGGTCATGAAGCTTTCCCATATCCTGTTCCAAAAAACAAGCTTTTCTTCCATAGCTGGAGAAGCATACGGAAGGTCCATATGGTCAATGAGGTTTGTATGTTCAAGCCAGGCAGCTGGTTTCCACAACTCCCTCTGTATTCCTTCCCTTCTTTAACTGACGCTTAACTGCCCTCTGTATTCTGTATCAGTTAGAATATGTTCTGATCTTATTAAGCTATGAGCGTCTGTGTGTTCAAACATACAAAAGCATATTTTCTTCTACACCAGTATGCAGAAACCCCCGCGTCTGTGGCTGGCCCCCATTTTCTTGCCCTACTGACAGCTACTGGCCCATGCTTTTTACAAAGAAGAGAGACAAGCTGAGGCCCACACAAGTCATCACTGTGGGATGGGGCAGGAAATGACACACACACACACACACACACACTCATGTCCCTGCAGAAGTCTATTGGCTGTCAGGCGACAGAGTAGGCTAGTTTTTCCATCTGACTTTGTTCTCCTTTGACTCTCAACTGCTGTCAGCATTCTAGAGTGTGTTCTGGACTCATAAGGCCATTTTTGGGTTTCCCTCCTTTGGTTAATTTACACAGTCATTCTTCTGCATATTGGGGAGTCCCTTGAGCTTGTAGAAACACCTACTTGCTCTGCGGTTTGCCCCATTTTGCTTCCACCCACTATCAGAAATAGTGAGAAACAGGGGTCCACAAGGAATCACTGGGGGTGGAAAAACTGAGAAATTTCCACGTATCTACCCAGATTTCCCCCCCTGGGACTCTCTAAGCTCTTAGGCCAATGTTCCTACCCCCCCAATCTTTTTTCTGACTCAACTGCTCTCATGCAGCACATGCAATTGTATCTAGGTGTTTACTTTTGCTTTTGGTTAATTACAAAGTCACTTCATTTTGCATACCAGGCAAGTTCTCCAGATTTAAAGACATCTGACTCTTGGCTTGGGGGTTGATTTGCTTTGGATGCTTTCCTGATTGGCACACACCACCCAGTTTGTTCTGAGATATAGGTGTGACAAACGATTGAAGTAAAGATCATGTTTTCTAACACAGGTCATCAACATACAGATATGAGAGTGACTTCATATACAGAAAGATGCAGGCAGGCATCATCAGACCTTTGCTCTGCATAGGACCATCCCATAGTCCACCACTTTATACCTGGCTGGCACACAGATCATGGATACTGGGAGGAGTTGGAGCAGAGGCACAGGCAGGCTGGGAAAGGAAGCAGCTCAGCAGGATAAGGAGGAAGGAAGGGGTCACTGGTGATGCATTAGGGCAGAGTGAAGCCTAGAGCTTTTCTGGCTTAGAAATCCCTGGCATATAAATATAGAAGATCCCTGCAAAAACAAACCGATTGGCTGAAAGTAGTAAGCCTAATGCTGTAAGAAGACCTGAACATGGAACATGTGAATGAGGGCATGAGAGAAATACCCAGCACCACATTAGAAAAGAAGTAGTCACATGGAATTAAGACAGTCACTTCATGAGACAGAGAGCCTACAAAGCACATTGCCAAAAGCAGCCATGACTTTAGACTGGCTTACTAAATGGGACCCCCCTGTTTCACTTCTTGAAAGGGAGTGACAAGCATTCTGCTTGTAAAGTGTGTGCATGGATCCGAAGCCAGGCACAACAAAGCATCTCTCTGTGCTTTGCACTGCAAAAAAACCCCACCCAAAACAAAACACACACACACACTTCAGCTTTTAAAAGTTCTAGAGAAGACTCAGTCAAAGAGCTAATATGATTCAAACTCTAACAGGTTAAAGGGGGAGGGGTAATACCTCCCTCCCAACCTGACAGTCTTGGCCAGTTTGTGCTCAGCCCTGTTTCTTTTTCCAGCTACCTACTCTGCAGGATTATCATGCTGATGTATTCACGACAGGTTGCTAGCTGCTCCAAATCACAGTAAAGCTGGACGTTGAAATTAATAATGATATGAACAATAAGTAGCCCAAAACGGGCAAAGCCTACAGAGCCATTCGTAGAAAGTTGGGGGGGGGGATGAAATAACCCCACTAGCCTCAGCTGCCAAAAACGAAGATAAGGACACCCGAAAACGAACGGTGTGCTGAAAATGACGTTTTTAACCGTGAGCATCCCGCAGACTCCTCCTTACATACACGTATGAAGACAGTCAACCAACACGCGTTTTTCCTCTGCATGAGATAAGAACGGCGCTCCGTTGTCACGGGCATGATCCCCCCAACATACAGCAGCGCATCCTCTTTATTTCTGCCAGCATTTCATGAGGCGTCCCTTCCGTTTTCAAACGCTGAGCCCCACAGCAGGCTTCCTTCCACCCACCGCCGGGGCGAAGCCCGACTAGCAGCAAGCGATCCAGCCCCACGCCCGGTCCTCCCCTCAGTCAACAGCCCGTCCTCTCGCGGGTTCTACTGAAAACAATCCCCAAAAAGAGAAACGCGCGACGTAGCGGTAACGCGTACTCACGACAGAACCTATTAGAGTTACTCACGTGTCTCCGTCTTCGGATACGAAAGGGAAAGTCTCCAGCAGCTGCTGCCGCAGCCTTTCTTCCTCCTCCTTTTCGGGAGCCTTTTCCAGCCCCCGCAAGGACTCGACAAGAGAAGAGGACCCGTAGCTGGAATCGAGCCTTTCCTCCGTCTCCAATGAGGCGTCTGTTCCCTCCTTGCCTATGCACGGGGGATCGGGGCCTCTGTCCAAGGGCGCCCCGGGGGCTGACGGTGACCTGGGCTCTCCATCGCCCAGCTGGCCGTGCAGGGAGCGGCTGCACCCGATGCCCGAGTCGCACTGTCCGTCCTCCAGGTACAAGCCGCCACCTTCCACCTGCGCCTCCTTCTTGCCATCGTCGCTCCGAGTGCCCGACATGGTGCGGGGACGGTGGGAGGCTGGCCTCCAAACCGCGGGGCAAAGAGGAGCTGGGGCCGCCGGCGACTAGAAGCCTAGGCAAGCCGCGTCCTAGGGAAGCAGGACGGAGGGGTGCCGCGAAGGTCGCATGACGAGAAAGCCGCGCTGCCGGGCGTCGGAAGGGGCCACTCCGCGAGCTTGCCGAGCCTTAACCAGGTTGACTCCGCCCAGCCCCCGAAGGGAAGTTCCTCGGGAATCCCGCCAACCGACACCCCCTAGCGGCAGGCAGGGGCATTCCCCCGAATAAGGCAGACGCGCACGTGGGGCAAAAAGTGTTGGCGTCGGGGCTCGGAAGCTCAGCGTGTAAATACAAAAGTGGTAGGCATCGGGGCTCAGACGCCATCCTCCAAGTTTTCTCCGGGAGCTCTCGCCGATAATCCTTGATAATTGGAGAAGCGGGACGGTCTGGTCCAATCAGCAAAGAAATGTATAATATTCTATGCTCAGATACTGTACACTCTCTTCTGTTCGGCGTGAAGTCAGTTCCAGGCCTTGTTTTGGACGCCAGCCAAATTTCATGACTTCCTCTTTTATTTTCTTCAGAATGCCTTGAAATGCAATATTGGGCATGCCGAGCCTCAGCAGCGACAGCGGATGCCCTTGTATTGGTTGGGGAACCTGTGCGAGTACAGAAACTGTTATGAGCTGTTAAGTGCTGAGTTTTCTCAGTTTGGTATGCGGACACATCCCCCCTTAAAGACCAGGCTCCCATTTTGGGAGTGCGGACCAAATCTCTCGTTCTTGCAACTCGGGGCTCAGGTGGTGACTTCAGTTGCTGTACATGGAGAGCTCTTCCCTCTTCAGCTGCTATGCAACTGCGCCCCCTTTCGGACAGAAATGATCTTGCCTCTGTCCCAGGCTCTGAAGGCATCCGTTCTCGGTCACTGCGAGGAGGCACCTATGAGGGGCTGCCTCTAAAAACTCTTCAGAAACGTCAGTGACCTTGGCCAGTCGTTGGGAATATGCCATCTCAAATCGCGTTCTCCTGATGACCTTTTAAGCCCTGTACCTTAAAAACAGCTTTCATCCAAGGAGAAAGTTAATCTGCTGAGGCCATTCTCTTAATGGCCTCCACCTTCAGAGGTTAAGCAGGTGGTTAACAGAGAAAAAGGCTGTTCACTTAAATATGGCTGGTCGGGTGCCTGCATCTTTTAGGTGCCCAGTGATGTCTGACCTGTTTGACAGCATTATTGATAGGTTACTGCTCATTTACTGTTTTACTATGCATTTTGCTATTTTTGGATTTGTATACTGCCTTGCATTTTATTTTAACGGGAAAGTGCAAATAATTTAAAAACAAACTGTTAATAAACTAACAAGCTACCTTCTTGCCACCTCAGGATGATCTGATAGCATGACATTCTTTCCTGAGTTTGTCCCTGACCTCTGCATAGAACTCAGCTCTTCCTTCTGGGATGCTGCACTGGAAGAATAAGGGTAGCTGTGGCAAATGTTCTGATTCATTCTCAGTGACTGGTTCACTTATTCCCAGTACAGGAAGGAACGATACTGTCAGACCCAGAATACAGCATCAGCTAAATTAGGCTGTTTCGTATAGTCTCATTAACTGATAGCACCTCTGTGATATCTGGAGGCTCGTTTATGTAATCATGATTCAGAAGTTATCTGCATTGAGCCCTGGGCTTGCTATTTTTAGATCACATTGGAAGAAAGTATTCTTGGATCTTTCAGCTACACTCTTTTGCTGGCTATGTTAAGAAACACATTGTTTTTTCTACGCCTGTTGCATTACAAACATGTTGGGAAAAAACTATGTAAATCTGTGCATACCGTCTTGCAGGAACATCATGTTTGTCTGATTTGTTGCACTTATGCATTTATGTGTGGCACATCATGTTCATACCACGGGGTATACAGAGTGTACCACTGCAGACTCAGGCAGATTTGATCAATTAAAATCTGTATGATTAATCAGTATTTTTTATGGGCAGACAACTCTACAGATCAGAAATTGGTGACTTCCATTTTCTCCTACATTTATCATCATCTTATATACTAAAAGCTAAGTGGTTCTGATCTGAAGATACTTGAATCCAGAGACTGGAGCCATGATTGGACAAGATACACCTCCCTACACTTCTGGAAAACACCCCAGGTTTCCATAAAAATCCAAAATCTAAAAAAAAATATACACAGGTGTTTTTTTAATGGTTGAGGACCTTACATTCACAGAGCCATCAACAAATCACCACCCCTTCGCAGAGCCTATTTGCCTGCCAAAGAAAAGTCAGCAAACCGTGCCCCTCTCATCCCTCAGCAGCCACAGACCACACTCTGCAGCACATCTGTCAGGATTAGCCATTAAAACTCTGTAGGTAACTTCTTCATCACTGTGGTTCAGGTTTGTAAGTTACCACAGGCCCAGTTCAGCCTGTCCTGGGAAAAGAATGTGCATGCCTGCTAATTAGTTGCACTTGGAGCCTGCTTGTTCTCAAGAGAAACGTCCTTGGGTGGCAGGAGGAATTGGCCTCCATCTACCGCCCCCAATTTCTCATGCTAACATGATCCTCTCTGTTCAATATTATTCTCCCAGCATGTCAGAGATGCTTTCCTTCATGCCACATTCCAACATGACAAGAACTGCCTGGCATGGAGTGGACTTCCTTTCCTAAGTCTGTGGGTAAGAGCAACATGCCTGAGAGCTACATCAGAGATGCAAGTTTGCAAGGTTTTAATATCAAGTTAGTCCTAGCCAGCACGTACAAGTGTTTTTTTTTCTTTGCCTATTGCTTGTGCTTAAGTAGAGTGGTTCCTGCTCAGCATACACTCCTTTGAATTACTTAATAAAGTTACATATATTTTACCTTCTGGTGTCAGGAGTTACTGACTGAATGTGTGCTAGTACCCTCTGAGATGAACCCAAAGGCTGAAGAGTCTCAAACTAGGGACCAGACCCTTGTAAGGCTACTAGGAGTCTCAGATGGCTGTTGTTTCAGCGCCTGGGAACAGTAACGGGGCTAGGTCTAGATAACACCCCAAAATGCCTTTATTCAAATTGAAGGAGCAGGAACACGGAGCCAACATTTCCTTGCTGAGGTACAAGAGGTGTGACTTTGTCACACTACCCTCAAGAACCTCAACTGCTGAGGTGGAGGGAAGAAGAAGCTGTAGCATACCAGTCCTGAGAAACGGACAGAAGAGGCCATCAGGAGTTTTGCAAAAACACTTTCTAAAGTTAACCACACACAACCCTTGCTTTGAGCAGATGGTGTGTTTAAAAAAGCACCTAGGGAAATAAGCAGGAATAAGGTGATGGAAGAGTGAGATGGGAAAAGCGGCCACCAAGAGACTACCACTCCCAACTTCATTCAGGATCCTGCAGCTGTCCACTTGCTAACTCACATGTCCCTCTCCCTGCTGCCACAGACAGGCAACTCTCCGCTCCCCACCACTACCACTCTTGCATTGCAGTGGCAGCAGAAAGGAAAAGGTAAGCGTGGATCCTGGGGAAGCAAACGGAAACTAAAGAAAAGGCTGAGATGGGAGGGAATCCCTGTGAAAGTAACAAACAACACAGTCCCACACTCTCGCTGATTGGGTCCTCCAGCCAAGCACATGAAGTAGCCAAGATTCCTCCCCCCTTACTTTATAAGCTTCACTCTGCTCTGCCACACCAACAGCATCGATGTCTTAACATTAGATATTGCAGTTCCTTCCAGATAATCCCAGCAACTGAGAAGGGTCTTTGGAATGGGGGAAGGAAGAAGGAACAGACAAGAATCTTTGGAAAGAGGGAGGAAAAGAGCAGGCAGGGACCTTTGATAAGAGTAGGAGAGGCAGCAACAGGGAAGCCTGGCTTGTACAATTGTGGAGACAGCTGTTTCCACAATCCACAACGTTTTGTTGCAGGTGGGAGGGGCAAGTAATTGATCTAATACGCATGTTTGGGGGAGGAGGTATTTCTAGTGATTCACTTACTGAGAACATCACAGAAGATAAAATTATGATTTGTTTGTTCCTGACATGCTTTAAATGCTGTGAGACAGGTCTTTCATCATTGAAAGGTTTTCTAAAATATTTTTATATTACTTAAGCATATTGAGGAATAGATAATTATTGTTTATGCAGTGATTCCATTGGACCATTCTTTTACTCTTCTGAGATATTTTAGTAGTTTGTCTTACTACATTTGGTTCTTTAAAATAAAAATTACAAAGAAATGGATAGAGAAAGGAATTATTCACTTTGTGTGGGTGATCTGGCTGATTTACTCACTAAGCCTGCTGATGCATGCTGGAAATTGTCATAAATAAGCCACTTCCTGCCAGCAATAACAAGAAGAAAACAAATTGATTCTGCTCCTTTCAAACAATTAAATCTAAAACTAGAGACACCTCCAAATTAAACTGAAATGGAAAGGTGGAAATCCATAATTGGATTGTTTTCATGAATCCTAGCAGCTAAGGGTGATGGCAAAGAGGGACAGGGACAGCCTTGTCTCATCCCTCTGGAAAGCTTTATTATTTCTGAGGTGGTTCCATTTATTTTTATTTGAGCGGTTGCTTGTGTGTATATTGTATTAGTTGTGCTACAATACACATATATATTATAACTGACTACAAAATTCCACTTTCACCACCACTCATTTTCTTGGATCAATGGCAAAATCTCAACATCTCTATGATAAGACGCAATCTCATGCCTAGTTTGTTAGTAGCAGCAAAAACAAAGATACTCTCATGTTGGAATAAACAAACACCTCCATCAATAGACCAATGGTCCTCAAAAGTATGGGGCCATTTTATCATGGGAAAAAAATAGCAGGCAGTCTACAATAATCTAACATATATCCTAAAATAGCAATATTCTATAACAAATGGTTACCTTTTTTTGAATATGTCACCAAAAATGAGGTACAAACTCCAAAACTGCTATACCAACTAATTCTCAACTCATAAAATCAAACAAATGTGAGGGTATCACAATGTCAAAATCAACACAATTAAAAATTTAGGTTCTATGTATATATTGTAAAGTTTGTTATGATGTATGTTGTTTTTCATATGTATTTTTATAACTATTGTATGTGAATAATCTTCTCAATAAAAAGGTTAAAAAAGAAGCAGCTGGTTCACCTAATCGATTGTGCTCATACCTGTTACACCAATCCATTTGCTATCATGACATAACTGCCGGGGATAAATTGTGGGATAAAGCTACTGACTAGCTTCTGGATGTACCATATAGGGGATTATTGATATCGAATTATATTTTGTCAGTTGTTATATCATGCTGGCATGATACCACAGTCACCGACATCAACCCACCAGACCTTTTTGCCATGCCTCTCAGGTGTAACCAAACACAGCAACCAGAAAGAGATGAAATGAACAATTACAAATACAAAGTAGTAACTGGTGATTCTGAGTCAATCATTTTTCTTGTGATCACTTGACCTATTCTTTCTGTTTTCTCCCCACCCACCTCCTTCCCCTTCTCTTTAAAAGATTATCTCTTTGTTTCTGCTTCCAGTACGTATGTAAAGCTATGTAAATGTAAATGCTCCTTCATAGTCATATATTAATGGAGAATAGACCTATCAATAAAACTAAAACTAATATTAAAAATGATAAAATGGAGGAGAGAGTAATGATGTAAGCTCTTTTGTATCCCCTATGGGGAAAAGGCAGGGTATAGGTGAAGTAAATAGACAGTAGGATAGGATAGGATAGGATAGGATAGGATAGGATAGGATAGGATAGGATAGGATAGGATAGGATAGGATAGATGTCCAGAGGGCAGTATACTGAATACCAAAAGCCAAGACAAGTAACAGGGCATCCAGTTAGCTACTATTAGACATAGAATTTGGGTCTAGATAGACTGTTTTCATCCTTCATGGCAATTCTTGTGTTCATTGCTCCATATATGAAAAGAAAACATTCTGTTTGGATATGCATTTTATATTTCCAAGAAGAATCAATGCTAAATTTAATTTGGGGGCGGGGGCACAAATTTAAGGGGTAAGCAGTTCTCCTTAATGGATAATAGACCTATCGATGGCTAGTAAAATAAAAATGATTAAAATGGAGGAGAGGAGAAAATGCTTCTCGTTGCTAAGGATGACAGCGGCGGCACCAAAACAAACAGCACATCATCTCAGCCTTACCAAAGCAACTTATGCGGAGCTATGTGCGTAACTAGTATAGACTGGTAAAGGAGGAGGAAGAAAAGTACAATATCCAAGAAAATGTTGACTACCTTCAACTTTTTCAACATAGTCATCTTCAAAATAAGATGCTACTTCAGGCATGCTGCCACAGCTCCCTAATTGCAGAGGACTCATCTGGCAAATAAAAGCATAGCATATTTTGGAGTGCTGCCTGTAGATTGTGTAGTATATACACAAACCCCTTGGAGCTTGTATAGCGTAGTAGCTAAGCAACAAAGCTGTGATTCAGGGAATTGCTGGTTCAAACTTCACTTCAGCCACAAACACACTAACAGACTTGGATGAACTTAGAGGGGGGTAACAGTGACACTGTTTAGCCTATCCTTAGGAAAGCTACTCCTCTCAGGCTCTCATCTGCAAACAGATGGTCGTAGTACTAGCCTGCCTCACATGGCTGTTCTAAGAATTGTTGTGATAATGTTTGTGACGTGCTTTGATAGCCCAAAGTGCTTTACACGTGCAAAGTGTTATTGTTACATGTAATTTAGTTGGCTGGTATGGCTAAGTAGACAAAATATCAGACCAAGGTTAAAATTTTGATTCTACCATGCACTCACTTCTTAGCTTTGGAGTGATACATCTCTCTCAATCTTGGTTCCTCTTCCTGAGCTGTAAAAATGCAAATAATACAAGCATATCACAAAGTTTTTTTTAAAAAATGAAAGTACAGGGAGGGATCTATGAAGACTCATAGTGAAGGGGAAATCCTGTTCCCTCCCTTACTACTAAATCCCCCCTCTCTTGCTGCTGCTTGTATATTGGGCTATTGTTTGTTGGACCATTTATATGCCACTTTTCTCTCCAAAAGGACTCAAAGCACAGCCAATTTAAACAATATAATTTAAATAAAGAAAACAGACACATTCTGGGCAGGTCCTGATTCACTGAACTGGGCTATGAGGCACAGCTGGCTCGCACAGCTGGCCACGCCCTGGTTTTAGAACTTGTGGGCAGAGGAGAAAATAGTCAGCTCAAATTGTACTCGGCTGCTAATAGCAAGCTGGCAGGATCTTTCAAACTTCAGCTCCCCCAGCCTCACTTCCTTCTGCTCGCTGTTGCCTGACTGCTGAAGGTGAATACCATTTTGGGTTGCTATGGGAACCCAAAAAGCCACCCAAGCTCCAGTGGGGTTCTTTTGTGACCTCAGTACATGTGCATACATGGCTATTAACTTTTTAAACACTCAAATTATGCTTTAAAAAAAGAATTTTCATCAAAACTGGGAGCTCACTCACTTCTGCAGAATCCCCAGTACCAGCAGCAGTTGGCCCCATTATACAGAGTTGCCTATCTGCACTGCGATCAGCCCTTGAATATTAGATACAGTCAGAGATTATACAGACATTTTATGCTTGTGAAGTGTTATAACCCAGTAGATGGCGCCCCATGCTAAGAAAGGACCACAGAAGACACAGTCACAAATAACCTCACACTACCACACAAATGAAGCTGCCTTATACCACTAAGTCAGACCAAAGAGGCATATCAGTTACTCTAAACCGTTGGTCTATCGGGCTCAGTGGTGTCTACAGGACTGGTTCTTAATAGGAGAATACTATGGTCATGAATCATGATATGGCCTATGCACACTGTTGTAAAACGGGCCAGAAAGGTGTATCAGTTACTGTAAACCTGTCCAACTCTGCAGGGGAAGGGGAAGTTCCAACCACTGCTCCTTGTTTGCTACTGAGTGTTCCACTTCTTGCTCTTTGCGTTTCAAGCAATGGAGTAATGTACAGTCTTGAAAGCATGTCCCCTTGTAACCTCACAGAAGATGCTGGAGCACAAATGATTTGTAGCTGCAGCAAATAGGCAAAGAAGTGCACATTTTCTTTGCTGTCAGAGGAACACTGACGACTCTCACTGGTTCCTTGGCAGCTGGTTAGCTCAAGCCAAGAGCTTCTTTAGATCATCTATGACTGCAAGGGATCCTGGAACTTTTTGGATTTTGTGCTGCAGCCACTCATCAGCTAAAAACTATTCAGCAAAAATCCCAACAAGGAATCAACCACTTGGACATTTTCCATATATTCCCTTCTTCATGGTTTATCTTTATTAGCCATTTTCACCTGGAATTCTTCAATGTCTCCATTATTTCTTTCTTTATATAACTATTTATACCCACATCCACATAATCAAAGCAAATTCTGTAACTAACTCCAATTAAAATACATCATGGGCACCCCAATCCAAAGCCCTGGGTACCACATATTATAGCATCAATGCAACAGATCCCTCCCTCCGTATACCATTGATTTCCCCACCTACTTCTTCTGACTTTGTTGGATTCAACTTCAGCTTGTTGTTGTTCATTCATTTGACTACAACACCATTGATGTACACCTGAGTTGCTCTGCCAACATTCATACATTTACCTTATTCTCAAATGGGAGGATATACACAGACCTATAATTCCTTGGCTTAGGAAGGCTTTTTCAATAGATTTCACAAATGGCCTCCTTAGGAAGATGACCCTACACTACAGAGGTGTTAATTATCTCTGTCAAAAGAGTCTTCAGTTTCTCCTGGCAAGATGCCACCAGCAAGGTAGGGCAAGGATCAGATCAAGTTTACAAGGGGAGATGCCCCCTGTTGGTGAAGGTGGTGCTAGACGAGGGACTGGCCATGGGGGAAATCTCGGATAAGACCTATGAATTTCTTTTGAATAAAACCCCTAGAACACCGCTTTTTTACGTGTTACCTAAAATTCATAAGGGGGTGTCTCCACCCCCAGGGAGGCCGATCATCTCAGGATGTGACTCAGTTCTGGATCCATTAGCCCAATTCCTGGATTCTTTTTTACAACCGTTTGTATTGAGACTCCCCGCCTATTTAAAGGATACGTGCATGTTTATCAATGAAGTTGAAGGAATGGAGATGGGGAAGGATTGGATATTTATTACGATGGATGTCACATCGCTTTATACGTCTATACCCCATGAGGGTGCGAGAGGAGTGATTGAAAGATACTTACATCAGAGGCAATTATGTACACCTAGCACTGAATTTCTGTTGCAACTGGCTGACCTCATATTGGAAAAGAATTACTTCCAGTTTAAAGATCAGTATTATTATCAAATCAAGGGGGTGGCCATGGGATGCGCGGCCGCCCCCAGCATTGCCAATCTTTATATGGGACAGTTAGATTCTGAATCTATCTTGGCTCCTGATGTGAATCCTTTCTTTGACAAAATAGTTAAATACTTTAGATTCATTGATGATGTGTATGTTCTATACAAGGAAAGGGAGGAAGCTGAAGCGTTTGAAGTATGGATGAACCAACTGGATTCCAACATTACATTCACTGCGGAGACTAACACGTCCTGCATCAACTTTTTAGATGTTGTCACCTTTTGGGACAAGTCCAACAGGATTGGAGTCAGACCATATAAGAAACATACGGATAGGAACTCATATCTGAATTACACGTCTCATCATCCTAGACACCTGGTCAGAAATATTCCTTATGGCCAATTATTGTGCCTGAAGAGAAATTCGACCCTAGCCAGTGACTACCATACAGGGAGTAGAGAGATGTGTCAAGCCTTTTGGGAGAGAGGCTATCCTCTCTTTTTTTTTTTCTGCTTCCCTCAAGTTTTTTTTTAAAATTTTTATTGGAATTAGAAATATTTTGTCATTTATAACAATCAAATTACTTTAATATTCCAGTTCTAACCCCCTCCCTCCCCCCCCCCCGTTTGTTGACTTCCAACAGTTTTCCAACCCTTTGTCTATTCTTCCCCTACTCATTTCAACTTATTTTGTCAATTAAACATATACTTTCACACTCTTCTAAGCTAGTCTATTATAACACAGTACTAAGTCAATTTCCCTTCACTTATCAACTAACTAATACATTCCTGGCATGTTATTCAATAGTAATAATACTGGTAATATTCTCAATATCCTGTACTCTAACTTATTCATTCTAATGTCATCAATACGGGACAAACAATTGATTCGGTTTCGTTTTCTCAGCCATGCCGGACGCTCCTCTCGGCTGGTCCGGGAGGAAACGACCGGGCACCCTGACCGGGCGGCTGACCCGCAAGGATTAGCCCCCAGGACTCCCAGGGAGGGAGCCAGGGTCCGGGACGCGGCGGGAAGAACTCCCCGAAATCAATGCGGGGGGGGAATTGCCCGTTTGTCCCTATGGAGGCCGGCAGATGTGCGCGGCGCCTCGAGTGCCGCTGGGCAACGAGAAACGGCAAGTAAAAGAAACAGGCGGAAGCCTGTAAACAAGCGAATCCCTTCTGTTCTACAAGCGTTTGTGAAGGAGAGGTTGATCTGAAGAAGACTCGCTCTTCCCCTTCGTTGAGTTCCAGAATTTTGTTGGCGCCCCCCCCCCCCAAATGGCAGCAAAGAAGCAAAGTCCCGCTCTCGGTAAGTCAATCTCGGCTACCTTGCAGAAGGGGGAGTCGCTCGAAGAGTTGGTACGCAGGGCGGTGGTGGAAGCTATAAAACCCTTTGTTGACAAGCTGAACGAAACTGATCAAAGGGTGGGCTTAATTGAAAGCGAGGTGAAAACCATTAAGGCAGCAGCGGGGGGGGGGCAGAAAAGTCTGCTCTGGAAAGTGTGTCACTTGTGAAGGCTACAAAAAAGGAGCTGAAGTTGGTGGAGAACCAGCTGATCGGGCTACAGGTGGAACGAACGCATACAATTTTGCGTCTCCAAAACGTGAAAGAGGAGGAAAATGAGGATCTGTGGGATTTGGTCTCGGAACTATTGGCGACACCCGCGAGGACGACTAAAGAAGAGGTCAAAAGCGCCATTTTGGAGGTCCGTCGGGCTTCTTCAAAATATGCAACAAAGCGACAGTTGCCTCGTGAGATCATTATTGACTTTTCATCTAAAAAGATTCGGGACACCATCCTATATAACTCATACAATGCGGATTTGGACTTTATGGGTTTGAAAGTCAAGATTTTGAAGGACGTTCCATTTCTAGTCCGGAAATGGCGTTTTAAATATAAAAAGTTTGCAGCACTTCTGAGGGACCATGGAATAAATGGTTATTCCCGGAAGGAATATGGTTCAGATATAAAGATCAGGCCTATAAGATATTATCAGAAGATCAACTAAAGGATTTTGAGAATAAAAACCCAGAACTCTGCTGCACCAAGAACGAAGAAAAGGAGGAGCCAGAGGGGGGGGGAGGAGGAGAGCATCGCAACAGCAGTTGCACAGAGAGAATTGCGTCTGGGACCTAGAAGGGGGAGGAAAGTTTAATCAGAATTTGAAATGTTTATTCTCTGTATGATTAACCACTCCATCATTATTTTATGGAGCTATTTTTGTATTATGACAGTATGAAGGGAAACATTGAAGTGTAGTGCTTAGTGTTTGTAGTTCATTCCCCCCATTTTCTTTTTCCACCCCCCCTTTGTCCCTTCCCTCTCCCCTTTCCTTGTGATAGTTTTGTGTAGTGTTTTGTAGCTATGAAAAATAAAAAATTTATTAAAAAAAAAATACGGGACAAACAATTTATCCCTCCCTATACATAACTTGAGTACTCATAAGTGATGAATACATTTATAAGTCAACCAATTTAACTTATACTCTATATGTTACTCTTTACTTCCTCTTATATCTCTTATATCTCTTATCTTTATAACATAAAGTCAATCAATTTGACTCATATTCTACACATTTCTAAATATACCTATAAACACAATATACATTCGACATAAGTCAATCAATTTGACCCATGTTCTGCACATTTCTAAATATCGCTATAACCAAAAATACCTTCAGCATAAGTCAATCAATTTAACCTATATTCTATATGCTACTTCTCATTCCCCCCCTTCTTGTATTCATGAATTTTAATTCTGTTAATTCTCAATTACACCCCTATCTGCCAGCAACATAAAATTAATTAATTTCTATTCTTATATATCACATAATAACTATTACTTAATACTGTATAGAATAATCAAATAGAATAATTGCTTAGTAATTCTTCTTTAACTCTCCTCCCCCCAGTATAGTCACTTCTCTCTTCTTTTGTTTTTCTTCAATAATTTTCACACTGCCACAGTTCTCCTCCCACCTCCCATTTTTTCACCAAATATTGTTTCAGCTTCTCCCAATCTGTGTTAAACTGTCCTGGATCAAGGTCTCTTAGTTTTCTTGTCAGTTTATCCATCTCCGCCATGTACAGCAATTTGTGAATCCAGTCCTCGATAGTTGGCACTTCTTGTACTTTCCACTTTTGCGCATACAAAAGTCTAGCCGCTGCTGTCATGTAAAAAAGCAATGTCCTATGTTGTGCTGGAATATCTTCCATTCCCAAGTTCAGTAGCAGGAGTTCTGGGTTCTTATTAACTTGAAACTGTAAAATCTCACTTATTACTCTTATAATTTCCCCCCAGTACTGCCTGACTACCTCACAAGTCCACCACATATGGTACAAAGATCCTTCATGCTTTTTACGTTTCCAGCATTTATTAGACGTGTTCACATTCCCTAGCGCAATTTTCTTTAGTGTCAGGTACCAACGATAGATCATTTTATAGACATTCTCTTTAATGTTAGTGCATGTCGTAATCTTCAAAGTATTTTTCCACAAATATTCCCACGCCTCCATTGTTATTTCTTTATTAAAATTTATAGCCCACTTCACCATTTGCACCTTAACTACCTCTTCTTCAGTATACCATTTTAACAACACTTTATAGACCTTTGAAATTTCCTTTTTGTCTTCTTGTAAAATTACTTCCTCCAAGTCCGAGTTCTCCATTCTTATCCCTCCCTTGGCACAATCCGATTTATAAAGGTCTCTGAGCTGTCTATATTGAAACCAGTCATAGTTTGGAGACAACTCTTCTTGCGTCTTTATTCTTAATTTAGAAAATTCTATTCGTGTTATCTCCTTATACGTTAAACACTGTTGTTCATTATCAACAGTTCTCGGATCTATCGCTTCATAAGGAACCACCCAGGAGGGAATTCCTTCTTGTAGGTAATCTCTGTACTTTTTCCATATTGTGAAGAGGCTTCTCCGAATGTAATGGTGTAAAAACATAGAGTCCGCTTTTACTTTATCATACCATAAGTATGCATGCCATCCAAATATTTTTTTGTATCCCTCTAAGGCCAGCAATTTGCGATTTTTAAGCATCATCCAGTCTTTCAGCCAAACCAAGCAGATTGCCTCATAGTAAAGTCTTAGGTTGGGCAGTTGCATTCCGCCTCTCTCTTTCGCGTCCTGTAACACTTTCATTTTCACTCGAGGCTTTTTGCCTGCCCAAACAAAGTCCGATATCTTTCTCTGCCATTTCTCAAACTGCTTGGAATCCCGAATAACTGGTATTGTCTGTAACAAAAACATCACTCTTGGCAGCACATTCATCTTGACTGCTGCAATTCTTCCCAACCATGACAAATTCAATCTATTCCATTTAATCAAGTCTCGCTCTATTTGAGTCCACAATTTCTCATAATTGTTCTTGAATAGATCTATATTCTTTGCAGTCAGTTCAATTCCCAAATATTTCACCTTATTTGTTACTTCACAGTCTGTTATTTCCATAAGTTGCTGTTGTTTTTGTTTAGTCATATTTTTACACAGTATCTTTGACTTCTTTTTGTTTACAAAAAAACCTGCCAAATCTCCAAATTCTGTGATTTTTTCTATTACCCTTGGCATGTTTTCAATTGGATCTTCCACAATTAACATTATATCGTCTGCAAATGCTCTGACCTTATAGGAAAAGTCTTTTATCTTTATTCCACGGATTGCATTATCTTCTCGGATCTGTATCATCAACATTTCCAAAACCATTATAAACAACAGTGGAGACAACGGGCAACCTTGTCTTGTACCTTTGCCTATAGTCAATTTCTTAGTCACCTCATCATTCACCACAATTGCTGCACTCTGGTCTCTGTAGATTTCTTTTACTGCTCTGATAAATCTTTCTCCCAACTGTAGCTGTTCCATAGTGGCGAACATAAAATCCCAGTTCAAATTGTCAAATGCTTTTTCAGCGTCCACAAAGAAGAACCCAACCTCCTTATCACAACGCCTATCATAATATTCAATAGCATTTATAACTGTCCTTAAATTGTCTCTGATTTGTCTATTCGGTAAAAAACCAGCTTGTTCTTCCCCAATAACTTTGGATAGCCATCCCTTTACTCTTTCCGCTAAGATCTTCGCAAAGATCTTATAGTCATTGTTAAGTAAGGAAATAGGTCTGTAATTTTTGACGTTAGTCAAGTCCTGTCCTTCTTTAGGGATCAATGATATATTAGCTTCACTCCAAGTATCTGGAATTCTTTGGTCTCTCATAACACCATTGATCACTTCTTTTAGGAATGACACCAGTTCATTGACCATTACCTTATAAAATTTAGCTGTGAGTCCATCAGGCCCTGGCGCCTTACCCAGATTTGTTGACTGTATTGCCTTCCTTATCTCTTCCTCTGTCACTTCACTATTCAATTTATTTCTCCAATCTTCCGAGATCACTGGGAGCCTCATTTTCCCCAGATATGTCGCTATTGAATCTTTATTCACCTCTTTTTTATTATACAATTTAGCGTAAAATTTGTAGAAGGCTCTACTAATGGCAGTCTGTTCCAGATATACTTTATTATCCTCACATATTTTATTTATTGTCTTCTTCTCCTTTCTCTTCTTCAATTGCCATGCCAAATATTTCCCAGGTTTATTTGCTCCTTCAAACGACTTTTGATTCATTCTCTTCAGATTCCATTCCAGTTCTTTATTATTCATTGCTGTCAACTGTTCTTGTAAAATTTTAATGTCTTGGTAAACTTTCTTCTTCCCTGGTCTTTTCTTTAGTAGTATTTCTTTGGCTTTTATTTTCTCTGTAATCTCCTGTCTCTTCTCCTCTTGTTTTTTCCTGCCTCTTCCGTTTAAGTCCATTAGTATGCCTCTAATTACTGCCTTATAGGTATCCCATACCTTGTTGGTTGGTACTCCTTGATTCATGTTGTATTGTATGAAGAACTTAGTTTCCCTTCTCAACATCTCCAAGTTTTCTCCCTCTTGCAACAAGTCCTCATTTATTCTCCATCCTTTCCTCTTAGTTCTTTTCCCAAACTTCCACATAATTGGATTGTGATCTGAGCCTACCATAGGCATTATTTCCACCTCTTTAGTCCATAATACTAAGTCCTTTGAGGCCCAGATCATGTCGATTCGTGATAAAGTAGAGTGTCTTGCGGAGAAAAATGTGAATTGTCTGCCCTTGGGATTCTGTATTCTCCATACATCTTCCAAAGTTTCCTGCTGCATTAATGCAAAAAAAGTTTTTGGTAGTAGTCCTCTTTTCTTTTGTGCAGTTGCTGATTTCTTGTCCTGCTCCAAATTTGTAACTCCATTGAAGTCTCCTGCAAGAATTATCTGGTCGTAAGAAAGTTCATCTAATTGCTTCCTCAAATCCTCAAAGAAGCTTTCTTTTGCTCCATTAGGTGCATAGATTCCAATCACCAGCACTTTCTTTAAATTCCATGTACATTCCACCGCTAAAAATCTGGCTTCTGGGTCCTTAAACACTAACTTTGGCTACAGCTCCTCTCTAATATACAAGACCACTCCCCTTTTTTTCTTTTTTGTGGCCGCTGCAAAATGAGTGCCCAATTTGCTCAGTTTTAGATATTTTACATCCTGTTTTCTAATATGAGTCTCTTGTAAACAAACAATATCACATTTCTGTTTTAATAGCCAGTGAAAAGTACTTTTTCTCTTATTGGGTGAATTAAGTCCATTTACATTCCAAGATATAACCTTACATTCCATATTCATAGCCTTGTTGCTGGTAAGTCCTTTTCATTGTCCCTCATAAACTTTTCCATTTCAGATTCAGATCTGATGCGCTTTTTCACTCCTCCAAACTCAAATGCCAGTCCTTCCGGTAATTCCCATCTATACCTTATTTTCATGTCCTTCAAAATTTGGACTAAGGCTTTATATTTTTTCTGATCAAGCAACACCGATCTAGGTAACTCCTTCATAATAATCACCGTCTTGCCATCAACCTCCAATGGGTCTTGGAATTGCTTGCTCACGATCATTTCTTTCATATTTCTGGTTGTAAATTGCACAATCACGTCTCTTGGTAACTTCCTCTGGGTCGCAAATCTTGAGTTTATACGATACACCACATCTAGGATAGCCACGATTTCTTCTTCTTCCTTCCCCAGGTATCCAGCTAACACTTCAGCAACTTGCTCTTGAGCTGTCTTTCCCTCCGTCTCCGGCAAACCGCGAAACCTTAGCTGCTTTTCCATATACTTGCTCTCCGCAATAGCCATTCTGCCCCTCATCGTCCTCATATCTGTCTGTTGCGTGTCTGAGAGATTCTCCATCGCCTTCTCCACCACATTAACTTTTTGCTGTGTTGCTTCCATTCCCTTTTTCATTTCTGCCAGTTCACTTTTAACTGTCTCTTTAACTTCTTTGATCTCTTTCACCAGCTCCTGCTGGACCATTAACATTTCCGAAAATCTTTTGTCTAAATTTTCCATAGCCGTCTGCCACTCTTTTTTCGACATCGTGGGGCTTGACTTGCCTCGCTCCCACGAATCTGCTCGTTTCCTTAACTCCGTGGTGCTTGGCTAAGTGTCCCTTTAATTTAATTTAATTCAAATGTCCCGGTTTCAAAAGGGAAAAAAAGCACTTACAAAATCCAAAATGCCGGGCGTCTTTTCTCTATGGTTTTTCTATATTTTTGTAATCCAATATGGCATACTTCCTCTTCTGCTGAAGCCTGTGCCCTTCCCTCTTCAAAGATGGTGATTGCCCTCTTCCTGTCTGCCTTAGGGCCGTCTCTCTCCAGCAGCTCTATCACAATTACGTACTTCCTGTTTCCCGTCTCTTCACAGCAGCTCTCGCGATGGTAGAAGCTTTCTCACAGTCTATTATCTCCTCACAACCACAGGTATGAACAACAATCCTCCAATTTCTCTAATTACTTCTTTTAGCTTAGTCCTTTTACTAATCTGTTTCTTGCCGAGTCTTCCTCTACTTTTAATCAAACTGTTACAGTTTAAAAGTCCCCTTTAATGCTTCTTTACTTTAAGTAATTCATCCCGTTTCAAGAGATAGTGATCTTTACCTTTTCAAATGTCTTTCTGGGTTGTAATCACTGCTTCAAACTCAGGTTCTCTTTCACTTTCTTTCCTCCTGTTGATGCTTGGGCATGTAGATCTTATGCCAGCCGTCACTGGCCCCAGAACTGCCGCAGAGATATAGGCCGACCTGTCTTAGGGTGGGACCTCAAGGGACGGGGGAGAGTCCGTTGCACAGAACCCCCCCTCGCCCGAGATCAACGCGCCCTGAGGTACTTGAGCGTTCAAAGCCTGTTCTCCACCTGAGAACAGGGGACCGTGGGCTTGTTTGCCCCCGCCGGTCACTAAAAACGGCAGCCCGGTCAGCTCTGCTCCCAGAGCTGTGTTAAACCTCCATGGATCCCAAACAGGAAGTCGGGAGAGCGGCAATCCTCTCAAGGTCGTGCAACAAGCAAAGAGGAGGGCGGATTTGGCCGTGAGAAAGAACTTGCTGGAACCCAAATCAAGAACAACACAAGCTGCCATTACATGCTCTCTGGAATATACTCCTTTGGCGATAGAGATTAAGAGGATCATCTTGCAACACTGGCACATAATATCGGACATACCTGGGGGCCACCATCCCCCCGTGGTTGGATACAAGAAGACCAGGAGTATCGGAGACCGTCTGGTACATACTAGATTCGGTCCGAGAGTACACAGCACCAACCTTCCTAAATGGCACTTTGCATGTGGCCACTGCAAAGTGTGCCCACTGGTCTGGTCACAGCATGACCTTCAGATGGATGGGAGGTTTACGAATCATAGGTTTAATCACTTTTCTACATGTCAAACAGACCAGGTTGTGTATATCATTAGATGTCCCTGCGACAAATTGTACGTCGGCAGTACCACTCGCCTGATACATGTCCGGATCAGCAAACACATTTCAAGAATATGTAATGGAGTCAAAGAGGCACCTCTGGTGGAACATTACTTATCTCAACATAGCGGTTCTACCTCTTTAACTTATACGATCCTGTATGTGACTCGGGATGAAGAACATTGGAACTCACAGCGGGACCTCTTGAGAAGAGAGGCAGAATGGATCTTTCGCCTTCAAACCTTACAGCCTAAGGGTCTTAATTTAGATTGGGTTGCTTCCTGGGTTGAATTATGAGCATGCAAAGCCTCTCTCTTTTATAAGGCAGGCACCACTTTAATTGTCAACCAGTCGACTGAGAATATATAGGGGGCGGGTGCAGCGTCTGCAAATTGATCCCTGAAGGTGCGTTGAGATTCAGCACGTGAGAGTTCGTTGTTGTGAAGGGGAGCTGGGTAAGTTCAAGGGATATTGATGGGAAGAGATGGTATGGGAGGAGAGAGTAGATATTCACTTCAGTTTTTTATGTTATAGAGAGATCGTTTTGTGGTGGGAAATATACCGCCCCATGAGGAAGTGTGTGTGAAACAAGCCTAAGATATCCGGAAGCTTGTCGGGCGTAGGAGCCCCCCTCGGGGGGTTTCCAGGCAGTTCATCCAATACCCACCTGAGGACAACATCATCTCCTCCCAGAGTTGACATCTTCTTTCCGCTTCTCCCCCGAGGGATATTGCATTGGTTCGAATAACATCAGCGGGTGTCCTTGGCATTGATATACGGAATACACTCATAAGAATCACACAGAACTGGTTTCATGCTTGAGGACACTTACGCTATATAGTTGTGTTTCACTCTGCTGTATTTATGGATTGAATACTGTAGTGATTCACTGTTCATTGCATTGGATAGGAATTTACATGCATCTTTTGTAGTGGATTATTGTTCATTGTGTAATAATTAAAAGAAAAAAACCTTTTTATAAACACCTGTACTATACAGTATATATACACCACTCACATTCTTGTTACTACTTACCCTGTTCATATCAGTCAGGGAGAAATTTGAAATGATACGTAACTTGGACAAGTGAATGTTTCTAGTATCTCTTAAACTGGAGCCATTGCATATCTGGTATCCAGAATAGAGATTTATCAGCAAAGAATCTTTCTCTGGCTATTTGGGGAGGGCAAAGTTTGGAGAAGGGAGTGACCTCAGCTGCCATAGAATCCAAAACAGCTACTTTCCCTATGGGAACAGATTTCTGAAATCTGGGAATTCGTTGTGATCCCAGGAGATGTCCAGACCCCACTTCAGCCCTATAGGGAATTCCTGTCATAGTCTTTCAAATTAGATGTCTGTGCCACTGGGCTTGAGTCTACCATCTGCAAAGCTCCAGCTGTCTTTTAAATTCTTGTGTCTGTGGGAAGAGAAAGGATCAGTAGTGGAGGCTGCAGTGGTTACAAGAACAACATTTATTGCAACACACACACGCAACTAACTGAGCAGGCCAGACCTAAGCTCTACAACTCTATCCCCTCCTCTAGCTATGGTCACAAACCTGGGACTCTGTTTTCTGGAGGGCTTCTGGGTGTTTTTCTTAAAGCAATAGTAGCAACATATCACACAATCCACTGCAAAAATGCAAGCTAGACTACAAGGGATAGGACTTCTTTGAAATGAGGTGAGAGCATACCAGGGAGCAACTCTGGCTATTGCCCCAGACAAACCAATGTTCTAGGCTGCTACCAGGATCTCTACAAAGTTGCTCTTAAAACATGCCCTCTCCCTAGCATTTCCTTTGCCAAAGCCCATGAGAAATTCTCAGTATTGAACTTGGGCCTTAGTAAATGCTTGAGAAGGGATACGAAAAGCAGGGAATGATAGCAGTGACTACTTTGTGGGGAAGGGATAGATGCATCTGCTTCTAAAAACAATAAATAGATTAAAAGAATGTGAAGCTGTGAAGACGGCAGGCAGCTCTCTCGGGTGGTTCAGAAGGAACAGGGCTAGGAACTAGCTGCAAAGCACAGCCTCACCAAGGCTCCATGAATAAGTGATGAGCTAAGATGGGTTGTCCAGGTAACCAGCTGTTCCTGGCACTGACACCATTTAAAGGGCCTTCTGCATTGGTGTTTATTCCCAAAGGTGTTTGTTCTTTGCTGACCACAGCAGGTATGGTGCTACAGTGGTACCACAGTGAAGTGGAAGGGAGCTGGTTAACTGAGTGGCTCTCATTCCCCAGATCTGCCTTTTGGGAGCTCTGGATTTATTATTTTTTTATAGCTCAGCTCATTAACATTATTCTCATTTGCTTTGCCAGGAAATTCACAGTGACAGATCTGGGCATCTGTCTGCATCTGTTTCAGAAATGACAGGATTTTGTAGGAGGAGAGCAAAAGGACTATTTGCAGGCTGGAGGCAAATGTCATTGTTTTGGGAATCAGAAATGGAGCAAGGAAGGCCATAGCTTCATGACAGATTATATGATTTATATTATGAAGATTGCAAGTTCAGTCCTCGGTGTGAAGGACTGGTTCCACCTCTCCCAATGAACAGCCATGTTGGGGCTGCTGTCAGGTGAGAACCATTAGAACAGTTAGAGCAGTGTTGCCCAATCTTTTTTCCATGGAGGAACCCCACAACAAATTTTTCAAATCACAAGGAACTTCTGCCTTTGAAAACATTTATAGGCTTCAAAAAGTTGATGGCAGGGAGCACAATTCAATTACTGCTAAATTATTGTAAAGAAAATTTATTTGTAAAGAGCTGCTCCCTCGCCCTCCCTCTCTCCCCCCCCACCTCAGCTTACATAACCTTAATGACCATGACATTATGAGAGATATTTGTGGGGGTTGATGTATTTCAAAAATTTTATTTGTTCCACAATTTCTTATATAACCCCTGACAGTGTCCTGCAAGATCCCAGGAATTTGTGGAATCCCGGCTGGGAAACACAGAGTTAGAGAGGGGAAGGATATTATGCTGCTGAAGTAAGCAGTAGGAATAGCTGGATGCTGACACAGGTTGTAGTGCATTGTAACCACTTACTGTTAAGATAGCGTTGGGTGATATGTTCACATTATACGAACAATGTATCCCTGTGTTTGACTCACTATGTTGTTAATCTTGTAAATAAAAGTTATCTCTTTCCCCTCTTTTTAACCCTGGCAGGATGGATGTATTTGGGATTAGGGAAAACAATGCACACAGATAAATTATTCTGGTCATGACAATATATATAAGGAACTTCATGGTGGCAATGTATAAGAGAAAAGTAAATAATGAGTCCCCTTACTCCAATAGCTCTAGGATGTAGCTGGGTGAGGGGTAGTGGATTTAGAGAACTGGCAGCGGGGACCCTGTTTGTGTAAAAGGGTCAAGAGAGAAAAGACAGGTGGTAAATTGTGACTGTCTTACCTGCCTGAATCCCCAAACCTGAGGATGACAGGTTTTGTATGGGAGGCAGTGTGAAGGCATCATGGAGCTCAGTGACTTCAGTTAAAGAGTCTCAGGAAGCTAGACTGGCAGAGACATTTGCTCTATGTGTCTACCAATCAAAGTAAACAATACTGAACTAGATGACAAATAGCCTGACTTGATCCTGGAGTGCATGTTTCCAATATATATATATATATTTCCACTAGACATTTTCAGCTATCATGTTTAGGGATGTTATCACTAGATGTGGACTTGACCTTTTCCCCTTGGAAATGTGAAGGCCATCATGAACACCATTTTGGATTTTATCCAAGTCCAGCGTGTACACACTAAAAGGTCAAAATAAATCTGATAAATTAGGCAGAAGTATTTCACTGAGTTCTGGGAGAAACACCATCATTTTACCATACCATAAGGACATACCTTGCTGGATGAAACTTTCTGTCCAGTGTTCCATCTCTGGAAACAGCTAGTCAGATACCCCTGGGAAACTCATGAGCAGGACAGGAAACTGTTGGTTTTCTCCTGTAGTTTGTCCCCCCAGTGTATATTGCATCTGAATATGGAAGTTCCATGTAGCTATCATGGCTAACAAGTATTGATTGACCTATCTTCCATTAACCTATCAAATCCTTTTTTTAAAGGAACTCTAAGAACTGGCCTTAACATTACATTTGTCATAAGATTAGTCTTGGACAACCAGAGCAGACAGCTTGAGTCTTTGATCCAATAAGTCCCAACTCTTATTCCATCTTGAAAAATAATGTAATTTTCTTCCTTCCTTCCATCCAATGGCCAAATATCTTGCTTATTACTCCTTGCCTCAGGATTAAGGTGGACTCTGACTTACTTCAGACACAACTTTATAAAAACCGATCAGACCACAATACTTAAGTATTGCTAGTGCAGTACCGGTTTAGATTCAAGGTTCTGGTATTGACCGATAAGGCCCTGTGCGGACTGGGACCAGCGTATCTACAGGACTGTCTCTCCCTATATATTCCCCAGAGAAACTCCGATCAGGAGACAAACAGCTGTTGGTAGTCCCTGGCCCCAAGGAGGCCCGCCTAGCCTCGACTAGAGCCAGGGCCTTTTCAGTCCTGGCTCCTACCTGGTGGAATGCTCTGTCTGCTGAAATCAGGGCCCAGCAGGGCCTACTATCCTTTCGCTGGGCCTGCAAGACAGAGTTGTTCCGCCAGGCATATGGCTGAGGCTGGGCCTCCGCTGGCCTGAAAAAAGGGGTGTATAAAATCTTAACCCTCCCTGTGAAGGCTGTCCACCATCCTGTTTTAAATGTGTATGGATTTTATTGTATTTTAATATGTTGTTTTTATTGTATTTTGTATTTTAATATGTTGTTATCCACCCTGAGCCCGCTCGCAGGGAGGGCGGAATAGAAATTTGAAATAAATAAATAAATATACCATCATTTTCCGGGGCCAGGAAAAGCAAACAATGTGATATAGTGGATAGAGTGTTAGACTAGGATCTGTCAGACTCAGGTTCAAATTCCATTTCGCCATGGAAACATACTGAGTGAACTTGGGCTAGTCACACAATCTCAGCCTATTCTACCTCTAAAGACTGTTGTGAGGAGGAAAATGTAAGCAGCTTTGAGACTTCTGTCAGGTCTGTTGCCCATAGTCCCTCCATCTTTGTGAGTTTTGCAATCATTTTCTGTGTGTGTGTCTAGTTTTCCACATAAGCTGTCCAGCTCCTGGGAAGACTGCACTCTTATCTAAGATGGCTCACCACAGCGGCCTTGGGACAGCTCCTTCCTACTCTCCCACTGACTATGCCCAGCTGGTTGGGCACCGAGGGTGGGGGGCTTACAGAGAGGGACTGAAACTTTGTAGCAAGCATTCCATACGTCATTCTCAACAAGAGCCCTGTATACAGCCAGATGCTTTTACTTGCCTCTGTGTAACCAATGGACATGCTGAAGCTATGATATCTCATTAAAGAACCTTGACTCAAGAGAGCTTGGATTCCTTGTTCCAAGGGGTGGGAGTCAGCTCCAACGTATCCTGTTCTCCATAGACTGACAGCTTCACTGGGGATAAAGGCAGCCTATGCATGAGACAAATAAATAAATTAACAGGGGGGTTTTAAGTTTGTGTTTCAAGGTCTGGGTGTTTTTCAGAAAGGTATGCAATAAAGTGCAGAAATAATAGATAAAATCCAAGAGCAAATGGTGATGCTAGATTGGGGGGGGGGGGTGCAGTCCTAATTTTGGAGGGAGTTTTTAGATATGTGGAGACTGGAGAGGAATAACCTTATAGTATCAATAAGATTCTTTTGTCTGATAGTGATATGATTTCCTCATTGCTTTAATTGTGTAGAGATTTTCCTATATACCATTTGGAAAATAGAAATCCCTAATCCCTAAGCCTGTAAGCAAGAACCTGGTTAGCAACTACAAATGCCACACCAACAAAGGAAGACCTGCATCTTGAGAGCTAAATATGCAATTCCATTTGGAGTGTCTGTCCGCACAATGATGGAACAAAAGGCTTCACTCACAACAGTGGGTGAGAGGGGTCTGTTGAAGTGAGTACTGGAGCATATTCTCATGCAATTCCACAAGAACATGTATGAGATTGTTGCTAAGGAAACCATGCACCAGTCCCAGCATAAAGCCGGTTTCATAATACAGTATATAAAAAACAGAGAATATTAAGGTTCCTGCTTTTACAAAAGAGATTACACAATAACACTACAAAGTGTAGATTTACAACTTGGGCAAGTGATCCAGCTGGCATGGCCTTCTTATCCCTTGCAAAAAGGGCAATGACCTTGAACAGATACAGCTTTGCCTTGTGCAAATTACAGAATGGCAATCACCTCAGCACTTGTCTCAGATTTCCACCTCTTGCTGAAGTGCTGGTTCTAAGACGCAGTGAATTCTCCAGGACAGCTCGAAAACTGCCAGGAAAGCAGTCCCAGGCACAAGGGCTATCCCAGAATCACAGCATCCATTCCTTGTGCAGGGGTTGTTTTTTTTTTTGGTATAGCTATGTTGCAATGATGAGTCAATGCCTTCAATTCTCACACCTCCTGCTGCTCTCAGCCTTTTTAGGCTCCTGCCAAGGAGTGGCATGCCTACATAAGCTGATTGGGTCCTGCGCCCAAGCCAAACTATAGAGTTCTATAGTTAAGGTATGTCCTTTTTCTATTTAAAAAACCACAACAATTCTGTTTCATACTGAACTATCCTATCTTTTGAGTAAGGTACACAAACTTTCCAAACGTTTGGAGAAATTGGATGAAAGATGTTTAAGATACAGCACTTTTCAAAGTGGAGAAAGGTTGTTCTGGATACTTCTACAGTTTTTCTTGAATAGGGAAACATAATTTAAACATCCGTGTAGAGTTGTAGAACACTTATAAAATGTAAAGAGTGATAATCCTTTCCAAATACTTGACAGTAACCAACCCCTTTGTGTTTTCCAGAGGTCCTTAGACCACTGGAAAGCATCCCAACTCTCATTCTCTGTCATTCCTCTTTGAGTTGTGCCTCTCTTTACTTTTTTAAAATCCATTTTAGACATAGGGGACAAGGCTTAAGTAATTTCTTCAATGCATTTCCTATTAAAATGACAAATTTTAGTCAAAATACCCAAAACAAGAATTAATGCTCTTACAAACCCACTCATATTCCAGAAAGTGTTGTAATTTTAAGCTAAGGCTTATCTTGCAAACCATGTGAAAAGGGAATACACTGTTCCACGCACGATATTGTCTTACAACGTATGGTCCTTGTATCCATACTTCTGACATGGTCTGTCAGGCCTAGTCCTCTTGCTCTTTAAGTAGGGGGCAACACGCTCGTGTTTTCGTTTGGATTGAGGAGAATAACAAACAAGGTAAATGAACGTAGGAAGGTAAGTAAAGACTGGGATTAGGTGGACACTGTACAGAACATTTGTATTACTACGGCACAGACAGGAGTTTGCAGGCTGTTCTTAGAGGAAGTCTGCAAATTGTGATGTGTACGCATAGATGACAGCAGTGGGCAGAGAGAGGAGTGGGCATAAATGTACGTAACGCAAAGACTGATGGGTGGTGTGTATATTACAGACAAAGATGAGAGATGTATAATACAGTTACAAAGTTTGCAGGACTGCTGGGGCAGGAACAACTGCATGGAAAGTGTGTACAGTGGTGCTGCAGTGACACATATAATGGAGGAGGAAATATGAGATGGATGAAAAAATTGAAACTGTTTTATATGTTTTCATGGGGTGAGTGGGGAACAACAAGACATTCAGGAATAGGGTGGGAATAAATAGTAAGGAAATGGACTCGCTTTTGGAATGTGTACTGGCAGGAGAGCAAGACGTGGAGAAGAATGGAGGTGGAGAAGACTATATTTAGATATAGGGTAGCTCAAGAAGTGAGCAGTGGCTCATGAAAGCTCATACCCTACCACAAATTTTGTTACTCTTATAGGTCCTACTGGACTCTTGCTCTTTTCTATCACTTCAGAGATGCAGCTCTATGGTATTCCTTCACATCGATGTAATGGATCCTGTATTTAGCAATCGGATTCATTTCCAGATTCCATTGGCATTGCATTGTTTTCAATGAATGGGTCTCCGTTCAATTAATTTCAAGATGTCTGAGGCTGAGAGACCAAGGTTTGTAAGCAGGCATAATATGTGAGGCTATACACAGGGTTTACTATTGCTTAGTGTGCAAGGTAAAGTGGGAATTTTCGCTTACAGGTGTTTTGGAGAATGAGTGAATTATGAGAAGAATTAAAGTTTTCTTAAATGAGTTTTGAAACTATCTTATGTCACATGATCTCACATTACCTCTTTGCTGTTAAAAAACAAGCATTCCGAACTTCCTCTTGACCCTTTTTCTTCAGTAATATGTCTTGTAGCCTCATCATTACACCAATATGGTTTGGGTCTATTATCATCTTCAGTGAACACTGAATTAGGAATACCAGCAATGCCCAGCCTTTGGGGTACTTGCTTTAGCTGTATTTTCAGAACCACCCCTCCACCAAACCCTTCAAGATATTCAGTGTGAAATATTCCAATGCCTTATATAAATGCTCTATTTTTTAAAGAAAATATAACATGCACATTCTTTAAAATAGGCAGATTCTGGGGAAGTAGAGCTATCTAAACGAACCTGTCCTCATTTCTCAGTTTTATATTGCACAGAAGGGCTTTCATTTCAGAATGCCTAAGGACAGGGCCTGCCCTTTTTTCTTAGCCTTACAGGATCTAGGTTGTATCTATGTAGGTGAGAGGAAGTGGTTTTGTGGCAGGCTGCAGAATTCACAAAGGCTCCTCCAGCTTGCTGCTGTTTCCATGGAAATGCTGGGAAGGCAGAGGAAACTCCCGCCTCACCTTCCCCTTAGTGATGAGATTCCTTATATAGTAGACAGAAATGCAGATAGCCGTATTACATATAGTATCATAACAGCTTTCTTAGGAACAAAAACCACATGGAAGTGGAACTAACTTTTCAGTTTCACAGCTCTTTTCTGAAGGCTTCCTGTTAAAAAAAGAGAGAAAGGGAAGGGGTGGGGAGAGAAAAAAAATTGTGGATGAGGTAACAGTTTAAACAAGTAGTCTTCAACCATTCCAGATCCAAGACTCACCTTTAACTCCCTAGGCAGCAGGATGAGACCATTGCATTGCAAGCATGTTACATCATGGTCAGATGGCCAGAAGAGGGGGAAACCAGCGCTATGACCTCATCAGTGTCAAGACCACAATATTGAACAGCAGACCAAGAATGCCAAGGTCAAGAAACACAGGCGGAACACTAGGAGGTATGCCATAACAAGGAACAATCCAAGCATCAGAACTGTGGAAGAATCCTCTCCACCAAAAGCTCCATGAGATTCCCAGTATTGGAGTATAGCAATGTCCTGTGTACAAAGAAGCGGATAACAAAATCCTGTGGAGGGAAAGAGGGTAGCAAGCTCTACTTAGACAGTACTGTAGCGGGAGTACTTTCTCTCTAATATGCGGTTTTCTCCTTGTCTGCCTGCAAAATGCTACTCTCAGGGTAATCTCGTTTTTTCCTTCTAAGAACTCTCCAGAATGTTCTCAACTAGCAAGGCAGGCATATTTTTTATTTCTCTTTCCTATCCAGTTTGTTAGTTCTATTAATAAAGCTTTTGTTACTCTTAAACAGTTTAAGAGTAACTGTGCACTCTGCCATCATCCAGCACAGAGCAGGCAACTCTAAATGTGATGTTGGAAAATTTGTTGCTGGGAGCTTGGTCTCTGATCAGTGGATCAGTTTGTCCTACATTAATAGGGTTGACAGGCCAACCCCGCAATTTGTGCGGGGAGACTCTCCATCAATGTCACAATGCACGGACAACTCTCCCTGTGCACCCAAAGTGACGTCAGTGTGTCACTGAAGACGCTTTGGTATTTCTCAACACGGATGACCAAGCCTTCCCTCTCTCCCCATTCCCAGTTTCCCAGCAATAGCCAGGAGAATTCCCACCATAAGCAAGGAAACTGGTAAGCTGGGAGCTTGGTCTCTGATCAGTGGATCACTCTTACAAAAGTAAGAGTGTTGTGTCTTAACAATTGTTGGCATTTCCTCAATTGACCTCGAGTATGAGGGAATGACTTTATTCAATGACCATCAGAATTTAGAAGAGATGAGGTTTGCCTAGCTAGAAGGAAGGAGCAGATGGATGTGTCAAGACAGTGCAGTTTAGATGCTGAAAGAGAGAGGAGAAAGCTTTGTTTGGAGGTGGTTGGTGCACCTGAGGGGTGGTGGTGGTACAGGATCTCTCTTTCTCTGAGGATCTAATTTCGGGTAACAGATTTATTGCCTTGAATAAGTGCCTTTTTGCTTCTACTTGTGTTCTATCTATATATTTATTTTAAAAACCAGTGTGGTGCAGTGGCTAGAGTGATGGACTAGAATCTGGGCAACTCTCATTCAGTTCTCTGCTCTGCCATGGAAGCTTGCTAGGTGACCCAATCACATACTCTCAGCCTTACCTACCTCACAGGGTAATTGTTAGGACAAAACAGAGGAGAGGATAATGATGTAAGCCCTTTGGGTACCCACTGGGTAGAAAGACAGGGTATAAATAAAGTCAAATAAAAATCAATCAATCAATATTACAAAGATGGCCTACATCTCCAGTGTTCACTGCTCCAAAGAGAACTGACCAGGTTAAGTGCTACCTCTAGAACTTATTACCACTCAGCAAAGTGTGCCATATGTAACATCATGAATAGATTACCAGTGTATTGTTTAATCGCTAAATAGGAGCCATGGGACCCCTGTGCTGTTTCCTCAACTACTTCCTCCAGCCAGCTGATCTTTGTCTCTCTGAAGTTTCTATATATTTCCCCGGCAGAGCGAATAGCAGCTCTGGGTGGCCTTTGTGATCAAGAATATGGCATGGGTCTTAAGTTAATTCTCCCACTATACTTCAGCCCTTATCCAAATTGCACAACTGCTATTTAGCAATAAAACAATGCATTAGAGATCCATTCACAGATTCACCAGAGATATGCAGATGACACCATGTTAATCCTGCTTAATGGCAGAAAATAGTGATGACTTGAAACAACTACTGATAAAGGTTAAAGGAGGAAGCTTCAAAGCAGGATTACAGCTGAACATCAAGAAGACTAAAGTAAATGACTATTCAGGAGCTGCATAGAGGACATGCTTTTGGCTACCTTCAGGTAACTTTACACTGTATGTTCCTTTCATATCTGTTTGGGAATACAATGTACGCCCATCCAGACACAAAAAACCTACTTAAAATAATATAAATTATTTAGTAAGCATAACTACCCAACTTTTTAATTAAGTTGAAGGCAATGGAAATAGACTGTAACAGCTACAGTAGGGTCTTTCATGCTGCTCAAAGGACCTGAGTCAAGTTTTCTGAAACTAAAATGAGCTGAAAATAAACAAAAAAAATTTGTGCGTATCTGTAATTTGCAGCCTGTTGTCTCTAGTCTATACTCTCTTTTCTAGAGCACTGGTGAGTTATCATGCTATTTTCTTTTGCCCACAAAAAAGTATTTAAAATAGTCTTTTATTTGTTCTGGTCTAAAGCCTGGACAGGCCTTATAATTAAGCTCTGTAGTCTGTATTGAAAATGGTCTGGAAACTTCCATTGATCCAAAATGTAGAGGCTATTGTCCAGGGGTGGTTACAAGGATTGTATCATCCCTTTGCTGAAATCTGCACTGACTGATTACCCATCTTTTTCCAGGCAAAGTGCTGGTTCTTCCCTTTAAGGCCTTAAATAGCTTAGAGACAGGGCAGCCGGAGGACTGTCTCCTCCTATACTATCCAGCCTGCCAGTTAAAATCTGCTTTTCAAGCCGAGCTCTCTGCCCTTGCCTTCAGAGGTGAGACGCGTGGTGACTGGAGAAGGGCATTTTCTGTGGTAGTACCTTTCCTTTGGAACACTCTCCCCCTTGAGGCTCGCCTGGCACCTACTTTACTGTCTTTTAGCCACCAGGCCAAAACACATCTTTTAACCTAGACCTTTAATTAGGGGGTTTATCTTACCAACTTTTATGAGGTCTATTTTATGGATAGTTTTAAACTGTTTATGTCTGAAGGCTTGTTTTTGATGGCTTGTTGTTTTATATTGTCATATTAATTGTAAGCTGTCTTCAGCAATACTCTGAAGAGGCAGCACAGAAATATTCTAAATAAATATTAGGAATTATTAAACTGAAAATCTCTTTGTAAACCTTGTGCCATTTCTAAACATTTTTGTTGATCAGGAATCTTTACCTTCCTAGTTAAATGTACAGAAAATAGGTGGCAGCAGTTCTGAATTAAGCACACCCATATTACAGTAGGTACATAGAGTCTTTCAAGGAAAATTAAAATGATTCAGTAATGTTGCCTTTGCTGTAGGCAGAGAACTTCTTAATGTCACCCAGAATTGAAGAAGGTACTGGCTGAGAGTGAGAAATGTGGGTGGCAAGCTTTACAGTATAGCATACTGAATTCGTCTTCCTTCAGCTCTGCTGCTGATGCACGTTCCTTTTCTTACACTGCCTCTGCTTATACACTGCAGCAAGCTTTACAGAACTTGTGAAGCCTGGGGCCGTTTCACTCTCATTGCCCTCCTCGTTGGACCTACTTTTTGTAGGTTGTTTATATATCCTAGGTTACATTGGCTTATCCAGAAATGTGACTTTCATGCATAATCAATTCTATTAAATTTGTATAAAGCTAAAATAGTTAGAATGTGCAATGAGAGGGACCTTGTTTGACAACCATTCAGAGAAATGGCAGTCCTGTAGTGTTGGCTTACACTCCCCACCCTCTAGCCAACACAGACTGGATCTGAAGGGTTCCAGACAAGCTCAGCAAAAGTGACTGAGTTTTTCAAGCATTTTCTGTGAATATGTGGGGTTGCTTTCCACAATCCCTAGATCCTCTTCCCTCACCTCAAATTGGTTCCCTGCCTAGTATTCGTCCTGAATTTTGTTTTACAATTCAAATATGGATATATATATGGTGGTTTGTTTATTTATTGCTAGTGATCAAAGGGATTTGGAAATCTATGTATACAGATATATCTATATTTTCAAATGGGCATACTTTAATATAATCAGTAGGGAATTCCCCACTGCTGTGCCAAAAGGCAAGGAAAGCCTTCCCTCTAAGGTTTGAATCTCATGGTGCAAAGAGACTGTCAAGGCAGAGCAATTGGCAAAGAAGAAAGTTTATTAGGATTGCCACCCGATGCAGATCAGCTGGGCTACAATGCATGAGTGAAGCCATTTCAGCTTCAGCTTTTATACAGTTCAGAATGACAATGAGCACCATCATTTTACATATCACAGTGTCGTAAGTCTGAGGTCACTAAAAGATATCAGGTCTAACAATACAACAACTGCGGGTTACATAATACATATCAGCATTGGTCAAGCAAAAAAAAAAAGAACATATGTAAGCATCTTTGATAAGAGATACAGTAAGTCTGGGTACATTCAAGAGTGGACCACCCTTCTTAGAAGAAGCTATCTGGTACCATACTGGTTATCATACACTAAACAGAGAACAGGGTTGGTCAGCAGAAGCAGGTAGTAAGAAAGGTCAGCGAAGGGGCAAGTTACTTCCTACTGGGCTCATCATAAGGGCAACATTAAATATCAGAAGGGGATATTTAATAGTCCCTTACAATAATACATTTGAACAAGTTATTGGGAAAAATGTGATATAGGGACTTCAAATGTGTGCATTTTCCCCTAGTCTTTGTTCTCATTCTTCAGCATTTTCCAGTATATTTGCAAGCACATCTCTACAACCATGAAAGCTAGAAATATATTTTAAATGAAAGCTTTTATTTTCTAATAAGAGCCAACAAAATTTAGAAAAGAGTTTTGGTCGTGAGTGATCTATGACTCAGGCCACACTTTACCTATCCACACTTTAAAATCACAGTCCACAGGACTGCAGCTGGAAGTTTAAATTGATTGCTTCCAGCATTTGGGCAGTCCTCCTGGTTTAAAGGAAAGCCTGCCCTTACCATTTTGGTTAAATATTAATAGACTGGGGAAAGCAAAGAAGAATCCCAGCTATGAGATTCTGATTCCTTTGAACATTCAAGTAAATCCAAAGATCAGAAACTACAGTCAAACAGCTTATGAGGTCACCAAGTCTCTCAGAAAGGCATCTTTGCTGGTCCCACTGCTTCCAGTTCAATATGCTTCAATTTGCAGTTGTCTCTTGTGTGTCTGCATGTATATCTAGGCAGTGTGGCTATTCGTTTTGGCCACTAATAGAGCCTTTGAGACTCATCCTCTTATCTCCATGACAGGAACTTTAATTGTGGCAACAAATCACACACATTCATTGATTTAAAACATGAGTTAATTCCATGGGATTGTTTATATGGATAGGCACGGCTGCCTTTTGAAAGGAAGTTTAGGATCTTCCTCAGAAACGCCTGAATACTTGGCAAGTGCAGGGAACTGATCGGCTTGAAAAATAATAACCTAATGTTAGTGCTACTGTAAATTTCAGAGGCTGAGCAGAAAGTAAGGAAGGTGTTGTAAGAAAAAAATTGCTCAGGTTATTTCTTCCTTTCCTTCCCGCGCCGTTGCTGGCGAGGAGATGGTTTTTGGAGCTCGGAAGAGAGCTTCTCCATGGATTTAAATGCAGAGGGGGAGGTTCGAGGGTGTGTGGTGGGAGGAGAGAGCGAGCGGCGGCTGAGTGGGCAGACAAAGGGGACAAACGAGGGAGGCTGAGGCATCGCAGCAGCCTCAAGGTCACACACTCCCCTCCCCACAAGAGAGGAGCGCAAAGACCCGCGCGGCAAGGCGGGCGGCTAGCTTCTTCCTCCGCACCCTCTCCCTCCCCATCCTACCTTCCCCCTCCCCCATGCACCTCTCGGCTTTCCCGCCTTGCACCTGCCAGCCGCTCCTGCGCCTCGCAGCCATCTGTCCCCTGCCAGCTCCTCAGCTTCCCGCCCCCTTTCCCATCCCGCCAGTCCTTGCTCGGTGCGTACGCAGCCGGCGGGTAGCGCGAGGTTCGCTCCAGCTCCGCCAAGAGTCCCTCAGGCGCGAAGCCATCCGCTCTTCAGAGGGAGTCAACGGCACCAGAGCAGCAGCCGCTCCCCGGGGAGACTCGCCTTGCTCGGATTTTCCTGGCTGTGCCCGCCCGCCTCCCTTCGCAGCTGGGGTGCCCCCCCCCAAGGCTTTGGGGGACGCTATGCCGGAGGTGCCGTCGGCTGCCAGGCTCTCGCCGCCCGGCCGCGGGCGTTGGGGCGGCACTCGCCGGCTGGCGGTGGCGGGATAATGCGCCGCTGTCGCTGCGCCAGCTGGTCGCCCATCCGAGAGGCCCCGAGTCGCCGCCATGTCGCCCCCCGCCTCGGCGGCCGCGGCCAGCAGCAGCGAGAGAGGCAGCAGCACCTCGGTGCTTCAGGAAGAGGTGGAGGGGGGCCGAGAGGAGGTGAGGACAGAGCGGAGCTACCTGCCTGTGGCTGCCCTCCCCGGGCGGCCCTTAACAAAACACGTTGTACCCATCTGCATGTGACCGGCTTTGCATGGCACGCTCATTGCATCGCGATGAGGCTCTGCTCCGGCCCGGGGCTTGGCTTGCACCTTGGCTCTAACCGGGCCGGTGCGCTTTGCATACACAGGTACGCACTCTTCCGCTTGCACCATTGCTCACTATCCCCCTACCCCCGCGCCTTATCTGCCGCCGCAATCGGGCATTAGTCCGCCCTGAGATCTTTCCTTGCAGATCTGGAATAAAGCTCTCCTTGCTAATCGCCTGGGGAAAGGGTGGTGGTTCATCTCTGAGTGTCGCCTATTTCTACTCTGGATTAACTGATGCGGAATACTGCCTTTCTGTTTTCGCAATGGCTAACAGATTTGACTCTAAATAAAGCTGTGGGGAAATCCAGGCTCATTAAGGATCGCTTGACACAGAGTTGTTGACCCCTAAAAAAAGATCCCTCCATCACTTCAGGACATGCATATGCAAAATCTGAGGTTTTAATCTATGTTTGTGAGGCTGGAAGTAGGAGATATTAGTTACAGTTCTAGGTAAATAAATAAAAGAGCACAGTTGTATGTGTATGCAAACTGAATTTGTCTAGGAAAGGGTAGCTGATCCTTCTGTATTCCAGCAAGGCAAATTTCAGGGGGATATCCTTGTTATTTGTTGCAGTCCAAATGACAAACACTTTAGAAGACTAATGCATTTTTTGTGGCATAAACTTTTGTGAGCCAGAGTACAGTGTCTTTAAAGTGCCACTTTGTCATTCCTTAAGGGCAATGATTGTGTTTCTTGTTGATGCCAAATGGCAAAGCCCAAAGAGCCAAGGCAGTGAAAGAGTAAAAGAATCATCTGCTCTAGAGTTGAGGCTGCTTGTTCACAGGCTTCAGTTAGTGATTACACACTACTTGTTATGTTACATATAGGTCTCACTTTCTCATTTCATGTTACACAAATAATTGATTTTCATTTCCTATAGCAATGACCAACACTCAGAAACCTGTGTGTCAAAACTATCTTTAAAAAACTGCAGCAAGTTAATATGAATGTTAAACAAAAGCCATCAAGGGTTTTTGCAGGGAGAAAACCATCAAGATCTTTGCCATGTAATGATAAACAAATCTTAAGATTGAGAGGGCTGCTGTAAAGTAAACACTATGAATATGCTGCAGAAGAAGCTAAGATGTCAGAAGAAGTGTTGGAGGTTTGTCTTAGTCAAAGAAAACATGGACTTATGGTTTAGCATGAACTGTGTCCTGAATTTCTATGAACACATGAGAAGGTTTATTAAGGTAAGGCAGGTTGTTGATACCAGGCAGTTGTCCACTGCAACAGCAGATGTCAGTGGGTATTTTTCACTGGCCTCCTGTCATTGGCTCTATATGCATGGTATTGGTGTGTTTGTTGGCATTCCCTGTTTCATTGGAATGAAGAAGGAAGCCATATATATCTCTTTTGGACTTCGCCTTCTTTCTTCATTCTCTGCAGCATGTATAGTTTTGGTAGCATGCAGGGGTCATTTCGTAGAAAAAGAGCTGCAGGAATTCATTCGCATAAATCATTTGCATATGTCACGCCCCTTGATTGGGCCAAAATGGCCGGGATTCGGCTGCTGTCAGACAGGGGACAGTTCCCTCACCTGGCAGTGGCCTGATCTGGGGCGTTTTGGCCCCAATCCAGGCCAAAACAGGCCCAAAGTGGCTCAAAATGGTCATTTTGGGCACGTTTTGGCCTGGATCAGGCCCAAAATGGCCCAGATCAGGTCAGTGCTGGGCAGGGGAGGGGTTCCCTGCCAGGCATTGACAGAATCCCTGGTGGTTTTGGCCCTGGTCTGGGCTGAAACAGGCCCCAAATGGCCATTTGGTGCCCGTTTGCGGCCAGATCAGGGCCAAAACAGCCAGGACCAGGTCAGTGCCAGGCAGGGGTGGATTCTCCCACCTGGAACCAACCCGATCCCTGCCGATCCAGCCCTGATCCCAGCGGAAATGGGCCCAAAATGGCCATTTTGGGTCTGGATTGGTGCCAATATGGCCAGGACTGGGTCTGTGTTGGGCAGGGGAACCTTCCCCTGCACAGCACTGACCCGATCCCGGCAATTTTGGGCCCAATCCCAGCGGAAATTGGCCCCAAACATCCCAAAATTGCCATTTTGGGCCTGTTTGGGCCCTGATCAGGGCCTAAACAGCCAGGACTGGGTTGGTGCTGGGGGAAGAGGCTTCCCTCGCCCAGCACTGACCTGATCCAGGCCGTTTGGGCCCTGATCTGGGCTGTTTCAGGCCCGATCCAGGCTGAAGGGTCCAAAATGGCCATTTTGGGCCTGTTTCAGCCCAGACCAGGGCCAAAACAGCTGGGATTGGGTTGGTGCTGAGCAAGGGAGGGTTCCCCTGCCCGGCACCGACCTGATCCAGGCCGCCCAGCACCAACCCGATCCTGGCCGTTTCGGCCATGATCCGGGCCAAAGGCCTAAAGGGCCCAAAATGTCCAAAAGTCTGGTGGGCAACTGGGGGCAGTTCCCTGGGGGAACTGCCGGAATGGCATTCCAGCACCTTCCCCCTGGAAATGAGCCCTGGTAGCATGTATTGCTAGCTAGTACTATGTTACTATTAACAGTTTGATTGCTAGAATTTGTGTGAATGTGTTTGAAAGATACTATACAGTAGTTCACTAGCCTTCAAGATTTCAGAAGCATTTTAATAACTGGTTTAGTTGTCAAGCTCTAGCTGTTTTTTCCCCCACACATGTTTTTATTATTATTAGCATTAGCATTATTAGCTTATGTATGATACTTTGAAGTGTTCAAAGCACTTCACATGTATTGAAATATTGAAGGTAGCTCAACATTACTATCCTCATTAGAAAGAGAGGCCTCCCTAAGGGTGCCTAGTGACTTCATGGTAGATGTGCAATTGAAGTTAGTAGGACTTTACTCATTTATAGTTGAGTCTCTTGGCCACTACGCTGCAATAATTCAAGATGGTAAGAGGATAGGTTTCTCGCCATGTTTTAAAAAAAAGAGAGGAAGGAGTTGTTGGGACTAGTATGGGACTAGTTTTAAACTGACATGAAAACATCAGGTTAATTAATCTAGAATAATATTAGTAAGAAAAACACAAAGAGAACTTTCCCCTAGTAAGCATCTTTCCAAAGAAAGGGAAGGAAGCATCAGAAATTGAGGACTTTGTGTGCAATCCTAAGCAGATCATTGTGGATATAGAAGAGTAGAACTCTGTTTAGTACTGCACTGCAGGGCCACAGCCTAAGAATTCTATAGTCTGGAGGAAAGCTGGAGTTGCTAGTGGGTCTATTCTACCTGTTGTAGATTTTGAAGGATATACGAGGCTGTAAGAATATGGGTATCTCTTACCAAGGTAATATTTCCCTCTATCTGCTCCTACTTGAAAATTTAACATAATACTCCCATTTCCATCCAAATCCTGGGTGTTAAGTCCAGATCTATTTCTTTTTGTCTTTTTCACCTTTTCAGTGTATTTATTATTTACCCTACTCTTTTGGTCTCTCAGTTTTTTCATAAGAGTTTTGTTCCAGCATGCACACCCATATTTGTTCTTACACGCATACTATTGTAAACCCTCCATCTCAGTTAACTTCTCCATCCCTCCATTGCAAAGATCCAGAGCTGACCAGCATATTTCCTGCAGTATTATTCTACCATAGAGGTCCTCTTACAAAGCTTTGGCTTTGCTGCTAATTATGATCCAGAGCTGCCCTGCCGCAGGGCACCCTTCCTGTTGTTACTATCGTTACCAATGTTGCTGTTGTTGTTGTTATCATTGCTCTCTTTGCATAGTTACATGTGCAAAAATTATATCTCTCTGTCCCAAGGAGCTTACAGTTTAAATGCTGACAGTAAGAGGTGGTAACAAAGGAAAGGAGGGGAACAAGGGCTGAATGTTGGGAATGTGATACATTTCAGTTGTTTAAGGGCACATGCAGATGTTTTCAGAAAGAAGAATCTGTATGGGTGATTTTTTGTTGGCTGATTGAGCTCAACTTCTCTTTGGCTTTTTACTCCTCAAATGACACTCATCCTTGATCCAAATCCAGTGCTACTTTCCACCTCTCTCCCTACTTCAGGTGTGATGCTTCTTTCTTCCTGCTTTTTAAGTGCCTCGCATGTTTATCTAATCAACATTTTTCATACTTAATTTTTTTAAAAGCTGAAAAACTATTTGGAGGAAGGGGAGGAGAAGGTAGCTTTGTGATTGTCACAAGGGCAAAGTAATGAGCGCTGCAAACAAGAACAGGTTTCCTTTGATTTTGATTGGTGGGAGTATATTGTACATTTGATCAGAAATGATGAGTGTATTTTCATAGTGGGACCTCTCAAATTACGTTAGTAGCCTGGATGCACTCGAACTGATTAAACCAAAGCCTTTCATGGAAAGTGTAAATTTTGAGTTGATTGATGTAAGAGAGAAGAAAAAAGATGGTAACTTATAGGTATATCAGGAGGGAGTTCAAGGCATCAGGGACAGTGAGGGAGACCGGTTGGAGGTGTTTAAGGGAACAAGAGAATTTTCTGTAGCTGAAAGTAGTTGGGCTGGAGGTGTCAAAGTCTCTGGCAAAGATATGATGGGAAATAAGGGCATATAGATAAGGGTGGTGCAATCCATATGGAACGTTAAAAGTAAGGAGGATGTCATGTTGGTACACTGTGGTGTGATTAGAAAAGGAACTGTATATGGACTTGGCAATGAGGGAGGTGAATTGTTTTGGCAGTGGCATTTTGAATAGAGATGAGAAAACCAAGGTGAGATGCGGGGGGCAGACAGAAGATTGTGGTAGGTAGAGTGGAAGAGGACCAACAGGGTTTTGAATACATTACTCCTATTGCACTGCAAGGGCTCTGACCTTTGCAGAGTTAGGTCAAGCCCATTGTTTCTAATGGGCTTAGGTGTTCTTAGCTGCTGCAGAATTGATTTGTAATTTTCTAGAAACGGAGCTGTTTTTTAAAAAAAAAATTCAAGTTGTCAAGTCATTTTGTAATGTAGGCTAATACTTATGGTTGTGGCAAAATGCTGATCTCCTTTGACCTGAACAGGGTGTGGCAATGCTTGAACTGTAAAGGAAAACGTTACTCAATGCGAGTGCCTCCAAGAAACCTGGATTCCTGATGGAATGTTTTTTATTACTGTTCTGTTTTCTGATAAATGTAATGTATAATTATAACAGCTTGTCTTGGAGCCTTCAGGACAGGTAGCGTGGGTAAAGAATAAGGGTAGAAGAGGAGGTGGAGTGGCATTGCATGTGAGGAGAGGGCTTGATTGTCAGCAAGTTCTGGAGAATGTGGTTGACAGCCCAGTGGAAAGTATATGGGTGGAAATAAGGGGAGGAAGGACAAAGGGTATTGTTGTTGGAGTCTGCTACAGACTGCCCGACCAGAGAGAGGAAATGGATGCTTCCTTCCTTGAGCAGATTGGCAAGAGTATCCAGACACCAGAACCTTATAATTATGGGTGACTTCAATTTCCTCGATGTGTACTGGAAGACAAGCTCAGCAAAGCAACAAGACTCACGCAACTTCCTGACCTGCCTGGCTGATAGCTTCCTTTTTCAAATGGTGAAGGAAGCTACAAGGGGCTCGACAGGACACCTGGAGGGCTAGTTGACGTTGACAGAGAGGTTGTGGAGAAGCACCTGGCTGCACTCCCCTGGGCTGGATGGTGTGCACCCAAGAGTGCTCAAAAAACTTTCTAGAGAACTTGCAGAGCCTCTGTCCATCATCTTCAAGGCCTCCTGGAGGACTGGGGATGTGCCACAAGATTGGAGAAGAAGATGTACCACAAGACTGGAGAAGAGTGAATGTTATCCCATTCTTTAAGAAAGGGAAGAAGGATGACCCAGGAAACTACAGGGCGATTAGTCTGACTTCTGTTGCTGGGAAGATATTAGAGCAGATTTTAAAGGGATTGATCTGTAAGCATCTGAAGGACTGCTTAGTGATCCGGGGAAGTCAACATGGTTTTGTCCCCAACAGATCTTGTCAGACCAACTTGGTTTCCTTCTTTGATCGAGTGACGAGTTTATTGGATTGTGGGAATTCTGTCAACGTGATTTACCTGGATTTTAGTAAAGCTTTTGATAAGGTTCCCCATGACGTTCTAATGGGTAAACTGGAAGACTATGGACTGGACTATAGGACAGTTCTGTGGATAGGGAACTGGTTAGAGGACTGCACCCAAAGAGTGATGGTCAATGGCGTTTCATCAGATTGGAGGGAGGTGTCCAGTGGGATGCCACAGGGCTTGGTTTTGGGCCCGGTACTTTTAAATATTTTTATCAGTGATCTGGATGAAGGGGTAAAGGGGCTACTCATTAAATTTGCTGATGATACCAAATTGGGAGGAGTGGCAAACACCCAAGAAGATAGAGTTAAAATTCAACAAGACCTGAATACTCTAGAGAAGTGGGCAGTTGTGAACAGGATGCAATTCAACATAGATAAGTGTACAGTTTTGCATCTGGGCCACAGAAGTATGAAGCACAAATACAAGATGGGGGAATACACTTCTGTGTAGTAGTGTATGCAAAAGAGATCTTGGAGTAAGAGTGAACTGTAAACTAAATATGAGCAGTCAGTGTGATGCGGTGGCAAAAAAGGCAAACTCAGTCTTGGGTTGTATCAAAAGGGCTATTGCATCGAAATCGCAGGTGGTCGTAGTCCCTTTTTATATTGCCTTGGTCAGGCCGCACCTGGTGTACTGTGTGCAGTTCTGGAGGCCTCACTTCAAAAATGATGTGGACAAAATTGAGAGGGTGCAGAAGAGAGCAATGAGGATGATCAGGGTTCTGCAGGCTGAGCCCTACGAGGAAAGGCTGAGGGCCTTGGGAATGTTTAGTTTGGAGAAGAGGAGATTGAGGGGGACATGATTGCTCTCTTTAAATATTTGAAAGGCTGTCATTTGGAGGAGGGCAAGGAGCTGTTCCAGTTGGCGGCAGAGGATAGGACTCGAAGCAGTGGGCTTAAATTACATGTAAAAAGGTACCGGCTGGATAGTAGGAAAAACTTTTTCCATGATCAGAGTAGTTCAAAGGTGGAACCAGCTGCCTAGGAGGTGGTGAGCTCCCCTTCACTGGCAGTTTTCAAGAAGAGGCTGAATGAATATTTGTCAGGGATGCTTTAGGGTCATCCTGCATTGGGCAGGGGGTTGGACTAGAAGGTCTGTATGCAGGGGCGGCGCCAGGGTTTCCGGAGCCCGTCGCCAGGCGCGCACACACCACACTGCGTGATGATGTCACATGTGACATCATTACGCAAGCATGTGCTGTGAGCCTGCCCCATTGCTGAGGTGGGTGGGTGGCCTCCCAGCTCTCCCTGTGCCGCCCCAGACGCCTGTCGCACCTGGCCTGTGGCTGCTGCACCCGGCCGGGGACGTGTGCTGGCAGCAGCAGCGGCGGCGTGGGGCAGGAGGGCTGGGAGGCTGCAGCAGCTGCACCTTCCCATCCCTCCTGCTCAGCCGCCAGCGCTGCTGCCACTAGCTCCGTCGCGTGTGCCCCCACCCCAGAGCCTCCTTCAGTGCCCCCCCTGCTCGCAGCAACTGCCTACCTGGCCTCAATGGGCGCGCCAGCCCGGTCTGAATGGCCCCTTCCAACTCTGTGATTCTGTGACAAGATGCACCACCTCCACAGTTTTCTCTCAGTCTTCTTTCTTGTATGGAATATGAAAAGATACTCCATCATTTTGTTTCCTGCTGGGGTAACTATGTGGATTGACAGGACAGGGAGTGGGTATGTATTTAGGTCATATTCATATAAAGGAAAGGAAATGTTTTATGAAGAAGAGGGGTTTTCAGATATATTGATGCCAGTTTCCTTAAGAAAAAGAAGGATGTAGCTCATGTCCAAATGTAGCACAAAAATAAATGAAGATGGCTCAGGTGCTGACTGGTGCTTTCATCCCCAAATCCTTAAGGTATAGATTTGAAAGACTGAATCTATCAAGGCATGTATAAATAGTGGCGGTGAGAGAATGATGCTGCTTAGCTGAGGTCTTCAGTACAATTGCCTGAGTCCTCTTAGTGAGGTCTGCCTCATAACCTGAGAACCATCTATATAGAGAACTCTTCATTGGTGGAGTTTAGTAAACAGGCAGTTCTACAAATCAGTTATTCAATACATATATCCTATGGAATATTCATGAGTAACTGGATGCAAGATTCCAGTGTAAACATTTAAACTAATAACAAAATCATTCCCTTAGCTATGAAGTTGTTCTACTAATACCACCACCACTGTTGCCTGTGTAACCAGGCAATTCTGATACCGCATGTTTTTCTATGTTCTCATCCCCAATAGACAGTATAGGAAAAGCTTCTTAACTCATTGTACATGTTAGCTAGAAGTTGGAGTCTCTTGTGGCCAAAACCTGTAGGGAGGCTGAAAAGTAAAACCAGGAAACTGGAAAATAAGAATCTGAAGCTGAGAGGAAGCTGCTGTCATTCTGCTCTCCTGGGAGGTGTCTTGCTTTTCCGGAAATTCACTAAAGATTATGTGCTGTTGCTGCAAGGCATAAATGGTCTAGACATTGAAGCCATTGCCTTTTCTTACTCTCGATCAGATGTGGCTCTGCAGCACAGTTTCATCAAAGTTCTTTTTTCCCCCTTTCCCATTGGCTTACACCTCCCCTTCACCAAAATAAACACATGTATACACAGAGAGACAGATGTGTAAGCACTGATTCAAGCACCCTTTTAATGGAGTGAAGCTTAGATTAGCAATTTCTGAAACTCGTTCAGCTCTTTCAAGGTAATAATCAGGATTAGAAATTAGGAAATGAACAATGAGTTTTAAAAATCAAGATATATTTGTAATTTTAATGTTCAGAGTGGTTTGTCCTTTCAATAGTCCTCTGCAGGAGATCACTGTCATTTAAAAATATAGAGAGGAGGAACTGATGACAGCAAAGGCCATATGGATTAGATTCGATCATGAATTTACATACAGTCTAGTTTGGTGTGCTTTTAATTTCTCCTGAGAAAGGTGAGTCATGGGTGGAATGGAAGAGCAAAATTTGGGTCCAGTAGCACCTTAAAGATATAACCCCGTGGTGCAGAGTGGTAAGCTTCAGTACTGCAGTCCAAGCTCTGCTCATGACCTGAGTTTGATCCCAGCGGAAGCCAGGTTCAGGTAGCCGGCTCAAGGTTGACTCAGCCTTCCATCCTTCCGAGGTCGGTAAAATGAGTTCCTGGGGGTAAAGTGTAGATGACTGGGGAAGGCAATGGCAAACCACCCCATTAAAAGTCTGCCAAGAAAATGTCGTGATGCAACATCCTCCCACGGGTCAGTGATGACTCAGTGCTTGCACAGGGGACTACCTTTACCTAGCACCTTAAAGACCAACTAGATTTCCAGGGTATGAGCTTTTGAGAGTCAGAGATCCCTTCGTCAGATATGGACTGCCTGTGCTGTGAGCCCCTGTGTCAGGGACATACCCTCATTATTCCCAACAGATTATTTTCCTGGGTCCTTGGCCACTCACTCTATTGCTTTCCTTCTGCAGTTAGAGACATTGTTCATTTTGCAAGAAGTAGGCATTACCTTTGGGGAACATGTAGGGTCCTATGGTTATGTAATTCAGCTTCCTTAGAAAGAGCCTAACACAACAGATCCATTCATTGCAAGCCAACTGAAAGCTAGATTTTCTTTAGGATTGATTAAAGAAAAAAATGAAACCCCCTATGTCTCCAGTTTAAGATATGGTTGCTGAAGGAGTGGAACAAAGCTGATAATGTTTTTGTATCTTGACCAAAGAACAGTAGAACTCTGGAAAGCACAGCTTGTGCCTGCTTGTAAACCATTTCCCCTTCTCCACATCCAGAAGCCCTTTTGTTGTCCTGTCCATCAAGGCATGTTAAACGATCATCTTGCCTTTACTTTACATGATGATTCTCAAACACCCTGTCACTGAGGTGGATCCCCAGAAGTGTCAGAAGTGATAGTCCAGCAACTAATGAAAGTTGCTTTCAGTTGCGATGCTTGAGGCAAGCCCTCTCTGACTTACATTTTCATATGGAAATAATACTGTTTTGACTTACATTTTTGGACCCCTATCACCTCCTGTGAAATCTGACATGGTAATTTGAGAGACTGTACATATTTAAGAAATGAAAGTCTGAATTGGTCTTTATATTGTCCAGCAGGTCCATAGCAGAGGAGGGAAAGAGGAGAACAGTAGAATGTGTTATCTTAAATGGTAACAGATGTTTTTGCTGATTTTCTTAATTTCTCAAAAATGCTATAAAACATTTGCCATGGATGTTTGGTTATGAAGAATGAGGATAGAGGAAAAGTTCATTAAAATAGAACAAGATTATTGTTTCATTTAATTAGACAACAAAGCAGGCTGAATGTTTATATTCTATTAATCTCTGTCACTTATCCAGTGAACCAGTTCTTAGAATTCCCTCTGTATGGGTCTCAGCACATCTCCAATTTAGCTTTGCATGTTATGCAATCTGTAGTGCCTTTTGTCTCCTCCTGACCACCTCTCTTTGTAAGAGGCCTCTCTTGATATCTTCCTGAGGCAGCTGAATTAGAAAATCCTCTTTACTTGCAGTGATAGCTGTCACATTGTTTTCTCTGGAAGGGAGTAATTTGCACCTCTGGGAGAAAAGGCAAATCACTACAGTCCCCAGTGGGATTAAATTCAACCCTTTACCAGCATTTTTTTCAGTGTTGTGATGGGAAATTGTGGTTTGGAAAATACCAGTGACACGGAATTCCTGAAAACGTGCAGGTGTGGTTAGTAAAACTATAAAGTATTGCAGTGTATAAATGCATGATAGTAAGAGATGTATTCATGGTTGGTTAATCTGTTTAAATAGCCTCTAGAGGTCTTTCCTCTACCATGCTTGTGTCAATTATGATTTAGGTAGTTTGTTGTGCTGTTCTCTACCTGCTGGGAGTATCTACAGGAAGCTGTAGTGGGTAGACAGCTTGTCCGGCATGCAGGGTAGTCTGCTGAGAGCAAATTGGCACTATGTACTAAATGCCAGCAAGCTGTTGGATAGTAATGACCTGTGCCTAACTTTGCTCCCAAGACTTAAGGGCACTTAAATGTTCTTAAAATGGGGAAGTAATTTCTGCCAATTCCCCCCGCCCTTCCCAAAGCAGACCCACACTGCTGTTTCTATGGGTTCCCTGACTTCCAGGAAGCAACTGTTGGGGGCTCAGTGGGTTACAGAAAGAGGGAGGAATTAGTGGACCCTCCCCCAAGAAACTTAAGCTCCTGAGAAACCTTAAAGCTCCCTTAAGTCTTTGTGAAACAATCTGTAGGCCTGAAATCTACATGGTCATTCTAATTTCCCCCATTTTGTTAAGCTTTCTGCTCCTGTGGCCCTAGTAGGCCTCAGAGTGGGTTTATTATTAGCTTTAACGGATTTTTTTCCCTATGAGGGAGGAGGGACTAACTGTCCTCTTTCTTTAGAGGAGTCAGGATGCAGGATTGGCCCTTGCAGGGAAATGGCAAATAATACATAAATGGAGAGCGGTATGGCTGACAGTTTTACATGGTATGATGAGAACTTTGTACACTGAAGTCACTCTGGAAATGATAATAATAGTAAAATGAATTACTTAATTACAATATTTGGGATTTTATAGAATTTATACTTTGACAGACAGGAGGAAAAGGCATGAACTGGAAGAGAAGGAGGTGGAGAAGAGTAGAGAATTTATGATTAGGACTAGAGACCAAGTCACTGTGAATCCCAATGTGTATGATGAGACGGTCCCATGAGGAATATTCTGTGCATGTGAGCAGAACTCAGGGCTGCAGTGAAAAGATTAACAATGCATGAATAAGTGTTGTTGAATACTCAGAAACCAAAGAGAGGCTTGATAAGGACTTTTTTTTGTTTGGCAGCCTGATGTTCTGTTTTCTTCCATAATTCCTTGTTCTTCAACACAGTCAAAAGTCCCTGTTCTGCCACAGGGATATTCTTGTAATCTTGTATTCTTGTAAGCAGAATATAGAGGGAAGCCAGACTGTTCCGTGGAGTTGCTTTGCTATCCTATCTTACCTGTAATGTGCAAACTGCTGTACTGTCCGTGTTATGCTTCCTTAGAAATTCAGATCCACTACTTATGGGAAACCCAAGTCAGATAATAGATTGGTATGTTGTTCCATTAACAAAAGCTATGGGTGGGTGGGGAATAGGAATTATAGGGAAGCTAAAGGATGATATTGGTGTTTAGTGTTCCATCATAATAGGAGATCAAGCCTAGCTGTGTCTACTCTTTCAAAGAGACAAGAACTGATACGGAGCATGGCCCAATCTACTCAGACAGTACTCAGCACAGATCAAATTTGTTGTTCATGTTAAGTGCTCTCTCATTTTCTCCATCTGTTTCTTTCTCTCTTTCAGTGCTCTTTCTGATATAAAGCCACCTGCCATCTTGGAGCAGGATGTTGCTTGGAGACATAATTAACTCAACCCAAGAGGCCAGTCCTACTTTGAATTGATACTGAGGGTTAAGGGTGGCCCTGACACCTGGCAATATGGCTTGTTAAAATGCACTGGATACTTTCGAACTGAACAACACTAGAAATATTAGAGACAAAAGGGAAACTGCGCTTGTTTATACCAAGCCTTCTGTCTTTAGTTTTGAGGCAGGATTGGGAATACTGCTTCAATATTAGAGTGCAAAGAATCTGAAATTTTAAAAAATATATATGGGGGGGTTGCTGACCCCCAAATAGAAGCAGCACCTGTAGCTTTAAGAAATGAATACCCTCAGTGGCTGTTGCTAGACGACCAAAACATTATTGCCAGTCTTCAACCTTGGCGCCTGTCGATAAAGGGCAAGGGGTGGGTCAGGGCCCCTTCAAGGACTGTTTTGACCTTTGAAGGAGAATTCATTGGGGACATACCGAGCAGCAGCCACTGGGGGACTTGCTACTGTGTGACTTGCATGACTCACCCAGGCTTGGTTGCTTGCTACTATTTAACAGCAACACCCCACCCCCACAAACCAGTGTAGTGTTGTCGTTAGAGTTTCAGATTAGGATCTGGGAGACCCAGGTTTGAATTCCCATTTTGCCGTGGAGGCTCACTGTTGGGAGGGGGGGGGAGTTGGCACTTACATTCCTGGTCTCTTTGTGTATGCGCAAAGTGCACATGCGCTCCCAGCAGACATGATGACTTCACTTCTGGAAATGATGTCATTGTACCCAGCAGAGAGTGTGATCCTTCACAGGGGCATGCCTGCCACCAGGTGCAATGACATAACTTCCTTAAATGATGTCATCACCCCCATGGAGAGTGTGCTTGCTGCAAGCTGGCCTGGGCTGCTTTTTGCCTGCTAGACCTGTTCCCCAGGGCCTTTCCCCTCTGCCAGCCAGGTGAGTGGTGGCAGAGGCTGTGAGTGGGAATCTCCTGCCCTCTCCAGAAGACTGGCAGCCCTAGCTCACTGTGACCTTAGGCCAGTTACTAATTTGCAGTCTAACCTACTTCACAGTGTTGTTATGATGATAAAAAAGACAAGAATGTTATAAGCTCCCATTGTGGAGAAAGGTGGCGTATAAATGAAGTAAATAAAGAATAAATATAACTGAAGATGGGGGGCAGATATATGGTTGGTGGTGGGTCCTATCCTCTGCCGCCAACTGGAACAGCTCCTTGCCCTCCTCCAAATGACAGCCTTTCAAATATTTAAAGAGAGCAATCATGTCCCCCCTCAACCTCCTCTTCTCCAAACTAAACATTCCCAAGGCCCTCAGCCTTTCCTCGTAGGGCTCAGTCTGCAGAACCCTGATCATCCTCATTGCTCTCTTCTGCACCCTCTCAATTTTGTCCACATCATTTTTGAAGTGAGGCCTCCAGAACTGCACACAGTACTCCAGGTGTGGCCTGACCAAGGCAGTATAGAGAGGGACTACGACCTTCTGTGATTTCGATGCAATAGCCCTTTTGATGCAACCCAAGACTGAGTTTGCCTTTTTTGCCACCGCATCACACTGACTGCTCATATTTAGTTTACAGTTCACTCTTACTCCAAGATCTCTTTCGCATACACTACTACACAGAAGTGTATTCCCCCATCTTGTATTTGTGCTTCATACTTCTGTGGCCCAGATGCAAAACTGTACACTTATCTATGTTGAATTGCATCCTGTTCACAACTGCCCACTTCTCTAGAGTATTCAGGTCTTGTTGAATTTTAACTCTATCTTCTTGGGTGTTTGCCACTCCTCCCAATTTGGTATCATCAGCAAATTTAATGAGTAGCCCGTTTCCCCTTCATCCAGATCACTGATAAAAATATTTAAAAGTACCGGGCCCAAAACCAAGCCCTGTGGCATCCCACTGGACACCTCCCTCCAATCTGATGAAACGCCATTGACCATCACTCTTTGGGTGCAGTCCTCTAACCAGTTCCCTATCCACCGAACTGTCCTATAGTCCAGTCTACAGTCTTCCAGTTTACATATGAGAACGTCATGGGGAACCTTATCAAAAGCTTTACTAAAATCCAGATAAATCAGAGTTCCCACAATCCAGTAAACTCGTCACTTGATCAAAGAAGGAAACCAGGTTGGTCTGACAAGATCTGTTGGGGACAAAACCATGTTGACTTCCCCGGATCACTAAGCAGTCCTTCAGATGCTTACAGATCAATCCCTTTAAAATCTGCTCTAATATCTTCCCAGCAACAGAAGTCAGACTAATCGCCCTGTAGTTTCCTGGGTCATCCTTCTTCCCTTTCTTAAAGAATGGAATAACATTCGCTCTTCTCCAATCTTGTGGCACATCCCCAGTCCTCCAGGAGGCCTTGAAGATGATGGACAGAGGCTCTGCAAGTTCTCTAGAAAGTTCTTTGAGCACTTTTGGGTGCACCCCATCCAGCCCAGGGGATTTGTATTCGTCCAGTGCAGCCAGGTGCTTCTCCACAACCTCTCTGTCAATGTCAACTAGCTCCCCAAGTGTCCTGTCCTGTCTACTACCATCTCTTTATGGGCTCTAGTTCTTCATGGAGAAAACAGAGGCAAAAAAGTCATTAAGCCTGTCTGCTTTTTCTCTGTCCTCCATCAGAGTTTCTCCTTCTACTCCCAACAGTGGTCCAATTGCTTATTGTACCTTGTGTTTGCTTCTCACATATCTGTAGAAGTTTTTCTTGTTGTAGCGAGCCCCCCTGGCCAGACCCAGCTCATACTGAGCTGTGGCTTCTCTGATGTCTGATCTGCAGTACCTAGTAACCCTCATATATTCCTCTTTAGAGGTGTCCTTCTCTCCATTTCCTGAACATTTCCTTTTTCTCCCTTAGCTTATTCTGGAGCTCTCTGTTCATCCACATCAGTTTCTTGGAGCCCTTACCATGTTTCTGTCTTGCTGGAATAGTGAGGGCTTGAGCTCGCAAAACCTCATGTTTGAGAAGAGCCCACCCTTCACTCGCTCCTTTCCCTTCCAGCACACTCCCCCATGGAATGACTCTCATCAAGCCTCTGAGTTCATTGAAGTCAGCCCTACGAAAATCTAACCTACAAGTCTGGCAACGAACTTCCTTGGCCCCCCACAGCAACTGGAATTCAAGGAGGACATGGTCACTTCTCCTTAAGGTCCCCACCACCTTCACCTCATCTACCAATTCTTCCCCGTTGGTTAATATTAAGTCTAGTATGGCCGAGCCCCTTGTAGCTTCCTTCACCATTTGAAAAAGGAAGCTATCGGCCAGGCATGTCAGGAAGTTGCGTGAGTTGTTGCTTTGCTGAGCTTGTCTTCCAGTACACATCGAGGAAATTGAAGTCACCCATAATTATAAGGTTCTGGTGTCTGGATACTCTTGCCAATCTGCTCAAGGAGGGAAGCATCCATTTCCTCTCTCTGGTTGGGCAGTCTGTAGCAGACTCCAACAACAATACCCTTTGTCCTTCCTCCCCTTATTTCCACCCATATACTTTCCACTGGGCTGTCAACCACATTCTCCAGAACTTGCTGACAATCAAGCCCTCTCCTCACATGCAGTGCTACTCTGCCTCTTCTTCTACCCTTCCGGTTTTTCTTGAACAACTCGTACCCATCCACTACCATATTCCAATCATGGGAATCATCCCACCAAATCTCAGTAATTCCTTCCATATCGTAACCCTCTGTTTGCAAGAGAAGCTCATGCTCTTTCTTCTTATTTCCCATAATTCGGGCATTGGTATATAGGCACTTGTAGCCTTGTACCTTTGTTTGATCTGTCCTACGCAGGTGGGCCCATGCTGTTATCACTTCTTCATTGAAATACCCATGTTGATCATCCCCTTCCCCTTGTGACATCAGTTTAAAGCTTTCCTGATGAAGCTCTCCAGGTTCTTTCCAAATATTTTCTTCCCTGACCTTGAGAGGTGAAGCCCATCATGTGCTAGAAGGCCTTCTCTAACAAAACTTATCCCGTGGTCCCAGAATCCAAAGCGCTCCTGCTGGCACCACCACCTCAGCCAACGATTCACCTTGAGTATGGTCTGCTCCCTTTGCATTCCTCTTCCTTTGACAGGAGAGATATAAGAGAATACCACCTGTGCCCCCACTGTCTTCAACTGCCTTCCAAGAACTTCTTAGTCCTCTTTAATTCTTGCGATGGTATTCATGGCCGTGTCATTTGTTCCCATGTGAACCAGTACAAACAGGTACTAATCAGGCAGTCTGATCAGTTTCAGCAGTCAGTCTGTAATATCCTGAATTCTGGCTCCCGGCAAGCAACACATCTCTTGGAGTAGGGAATCTGGCCTGGACACATGACGTTCTATACCCCTGAGCAGAGAGTCCCCGATGACCACCACCTTCCGTTTTCTTCTACTTCCGTGTGGCCCCATATCCTCTTCACTCCTTCCTCCAGGTTTTTGTGGTTCTCCTTCCACTCTCGTCTCCGTCATCATCTCAAGCACCTTAAAACGATTCTTGAGCCCCAGTGGACCAGAGCATCGCCTTAGTCCACGTCTTCTGGTTTTACAGCAGAACTGAGAGGAGGCTCAGAAGGGAGATTGACTCTTCCTTCTTCTTTTGGACTTATTTCTTCATGCTTGTGCACAGCCCCTAGGCCCTTCTCAAAAAATCCTCCCCTTCCTTGATTTCCTGAAGGGTGGTGAATTGTATCTATGAGCTTTATAAAGTGTCTAGTTCAGAGTCCCTTTGTCTCCCTTTGTCCTTTGTCCAAAGGTACCCTTTGTCCAGGTACCTTTGGAACTCTGAGGCAGGGTAGTAGGGGGCGGCACAAAATGGCTCCACAAGATGTGGAGCCAAGTACACAAATATGTGAGCCGCAAGGGGGATGGGAAATACAAACACATACATATTAAAGAAGTCTAAAACACACACAGAGAGAAAAATATCAATGGAGGATGATATACATATGCACAAACACACAGATAAGACTACAGAGGGGAGGATAAAACACACAGAGAAGAACACCAGTGGAGACAACACACACACATGCGCGCGCGCACAAACACAGAACGAACATAAATGGGAGTGATAAAGTGCACACGCACAGAAGAAAACGGGGGTGGGGGGAAAGGAGAATAAAATCAAAATACACACAGGGAAGACTCCCAAGCCAGGGATAAAATGCAAACAAAAGCAGTCCAAGGGACAGTGTTTTACTGCCCCTGGCATCTCTCTCTCTCTCTTTGGCCCCAGCAGCTGTCCAAGCACAGCAGGAGGGAGTCAAGCTCTTCTCCACAAAGGTAAAGCAAGTAAATTAGAGAAATGCTTGACTTTGTTTTGATCTGCCTGGTGGGCTCCTGGTACAACAAAAGAGAGAGGAACCAAGGCAGGGCTTTACTCCCCTGCCCCTTGGCAGCCACCTGGGAATAAGAGGAAGTTAAGCACTTCTCTGTTGTATGCCCTGCCTCAGCTTTGTGGAGAAATCCTTGACTTCTTCTTGCTGCACTTGGGTGGATGATTAGGGTGCCACCACTGCTGCCCCTGTGCTCCCTCCCCACCCCCTACCAAACAGAGCTGATTAGGCCACTGCTGCCCCTTGCTTCCTGCCCCCAGGACAGCTCCCTCCCCTTCTCTACAGGATAGTTGACTAGGCCATTGCCAAAGTGCCTATGTAGGTACCTCATTGAGGAACACTGCTCTAGTCGTTATATTATCTTAATTTGTTTGCTGAATACTGACGTGGTTCATAGTAAGAGGTTAAAATATTTTTGACCATTTTACTGGTAACCGGGTGGATGCTCTCTCTTGTCCTTTCTCAGCCTGCTTTCAGAGGGTTGGACCTCAGTGCAGGCCAAATCACCACCACATTATGCAATGTCCTCTGTTCCTTCAGTAACCATCTGCTCAGGTTTCTTTGTAAGAAAGCTTTAGATGCTGCAGCAAGGTTAAGTAGCTGCAGTTTCTAGTAATGTATCCTTATCCTTCATTCTCGTCACCAGGCTTTTCACATTGAAAGGATCATTTTATGATGCCATGGAATAGGGGAAGACTGGGACATATGAGTTCTGTGATCTACCCGGTGATGTGTACTAAAACTATGCAGTTTAAAGGGCCTGTTAGGGAGAACTGGAGACTTGCATTTCAAGATTTCTCCTCCCCACAAATGGGATGCATGGTTATAAAAGCAAACATAAATTACATTTAGAAAAAAAAAACACTCAAGAATATGAAAACAAAGAGACCCACCTGAAAATCTTTTGACAAAGTGCTGAAGGACAACAGCTGTGCTAGTGGAAGGGTTGCCTCTTGCATCCTCGTAATGTGATTCAGAAATTGAGGCTGAGACTGGCTAATCTAGAGTTACACTTAGAGAATGTGAGATATACAAAAATAGAACTAGCAGCATCCAGGCAGGAGAGAAACTGTGATTTGAAATGTATTTCCATTTGAGCCACCTGCAGTTCTGTAAGCAGCACATTCAGTGATGATAAAAGCAAATCATCTATATTTTAACTATATCTTTAATGTTTAAAATTCTTATCAAATTTTGAGGCCCAAATAGGCAAGGGCAGGAATTCCAGTTGTAGCAAGAGGAATTATATATACCACTAGATTGGGGTCTCCAATATGTTGCCCATGTGCACCTGATAACATCTTTCCTGGCACCCAACAACTATTTTTCAAAAATGGGCAGAACCAGTTGTGGCTTTTGCCCAGCAGGACTTACATTTGGCAATTGAAGATCTGATTGGCTGTGCAGATTTTTAAGAAGTTGCTTTGGCATCAGCTGCAACCGCAGTACAAGGACCTTCACTGCATGAATGAAGTTGTTTGTATGCAAGAAAGAAAGTGTTTTTAAACAATACGTTCATTTTAAAAAGCATCCTCTTAACTGAGCTTCTTCCTGAAATGTGAAGGAGTTACTATTAGAGTTATGCATGACCTGACTCCTTGACATTTTACAGTTGGCTTCAGTTATTGTGGCAGCTGTTTTGTGGCTAGTTCTGCCTCCTCTGCTGGTCATTTAGTGGTTGTGCCCACAACCCTATGTCAGAATTCCTAAGGTGCCCACAAGCTTTAAAAGGTTGGGGATTCCAATACTATATTAAGATCACCTTTCCGTTTGTGGACAAATCCAAAGTATACAGAGCCTCTATTGACCTATTCAGTACACAGTACTGGGTATGCTCAGCACTAGAAAGGACAGTGGTTTTTTCTGGACAGAGACAAGAAAGAAGTAAAAAAAAACCATCCTCAACCATCACACACTTCCCAGGGTTAAGCATTTATACTGTAAATTGAACCCTATTCTTCACCCATAGCTGCACATCTGTAGCATTTACAATTCATTTTCATATCTCCAGCACATTTAGTAGCAGAAAGGGAAATCCCTTCTTCCCTTTCTAAGCCAATGGGAGTAGAAACGTACTGGTGAATGATGGAGGATGGCTTCATCCCCTGGCATTTAAAATCTGTGCATCCCTTGTTGTTTTTCATAACTAAAATGTGTGATTACATAAAGAAATGATTTCAAAAGATTTAACAACTGGTATATATATGATCCTAGAAGACTTGGCCAGTTTCAAGTTAGTTACACTACTTTTCTCTGTTACTGCTGTGTTGATTCTGGAATATAAGTAGTACAGAAGCAGAGAGATGTAAATCTCATCTGATTGCTTTTCAGAAGGGAAGGGAGCATTATGTAGGTGTGGCAGGTGAATAGCTTGGGTTCTGTAAATACTAATAATTTGTCTTGAGAGGAAGGTTTCAAGCTGAGGGCAGAAATCAAGAGGTAAGGAAGATACCTTTTAGCAGCAAATTGTGACTAAAGATGCAGGCATAGATGCCATTTCCTAAGACTTCTGTTCATCAGATGGGCTTCAAATAACAGAAGGGAAGTTTGTATGTGGGAAAGGGGCCATATTGCTATGTGACATGAACTGATTGATGAAGCATGTAAAAGGATGACAGTATGCTCTTAGGTTGCCGGGCCAGGTCAACATGTCCTGGATCTTATGAGCATATGAGAGAGGAATCTTGCCACATGATTGCAAGAAGCGGGCTCCAATTTCCCATTGCAGTTAAAGGCCAAATTATGTGATCTGAGTCACGAATGCCTCACCTGGCTTGTAGTCATACATATGGTTGGGGGAACTCACTCTATAAGTGTACGAGTTGCTCAGTTTGGCTGAGGAGCACTGCAAGGGAGAAGGGGGGCTTTAGGCTTCCCTCCAGAGTCTGATCAAGGAGCATGCAGCCCCCCTGCAGCCACTTCTGCCTGCAAAAATGGCATGGGAGGGAAGCCTGAAGCCCCCTCCCCATCTTGCAGGACTCCTGAACCAAACAGAAGAACAGAACACATTAAAGGTGAGTTCCCACAATCATACATGCGATTACAAGTTGAGTTGGTCACCTGTGACCCGACTCATGTCACAAGTATTGTATGTTTTGACCCTAACTGAAGGACCTGTAATATGAGTCCTGGAAAGTGATCATGCATAACACATGAGGCATGAATGAGCTTAGCCTGTTGCTCCTCTTGCTTGTCAGCTGAAAGGATTCTACTGAGTAGCATTTGAGTGAGATTTCATGCCTTTGGGGATGTTCATATGTGATTCATTCTCTAGCCAGTTAGTTGCTAGTGTTAACCCAGGCAGTAATGTAATTCTGTGGCTTTTACCTTTCTTCCACTATGTAGTAATTTCTCCTTTTGTTCTCTTTCCCTCCATCTCTTGGCCTTCTCTTGGAATGTGGAGCAGCAGCGGCCAGTGAAGCAATCCTTCAGCAAGTCCCTCTGTAGGGAGTCACACTGGAAATGCCTGGTACTCTCATTTCTCATGTATGGCTGCATGGGAGCGATGACCTGGTGCCACGTAACTAAGGTGACACGGCTGACATTTGATAGCGCCTATAAGGGGAAGTCAATGATGTACCATGACAGCCCCTGTTCTAATGGTTATGTCTACATTCCTCTTGCCTTCCTGGTGATGCTCTATGTAGTCTATCTGGTAGAATGTTGGCACTGCTACACTCGCAATGAACTCCAATACAAAGTGGATGTGGAGAGTGTCCATGAGCGTGTCCAAAGGATGCAGCAAGCCACCCCATGCATCTGGTGGAAAGCTATCAGCTATCACTATGTCAGGAGGACTCGCCAGGTCACTCGTTACCGGAATGGAGATGCTTATACCACCACCCAAGTGTACCATGAGAGGGTCAATACCCATGTGGCAGAAGCAGAGTTTGACTACTCGAACTGTGGGGTAAAAGATATCTCTAAGGACCTGATTGATCTGGAGAACTTCCCAGCCACTCGGCTTCGCTTCACCAAGTGCTTCAGCTTTGCCAATGTGGAGTCTGAGAACTCCTATCTGACCCAGAGAGCCCGTTTCTTCACGGAGAATGAGGGATTAGATGATTATATGGAGGCAAGAGAAGGCATGCATCTCAAGAATGTGGACTTCAAAGAGTATATGGTGGCCTTCTCAGACCCAGACAACCTACCATGGTATGTCTCTCATTATGTCTTCTGGGTGGCTGCTTTCTTGACTTTGTCCTGGCCCTTGCGGGTCTTGAATGAGTACCGTACTTCCTATGTCCATTACCATGTGGAAAAACTCTTTGGGTTTGATTATGTGGCAGTAACACCAGTTGAGGAGCGTTCTTTCTGCCGGAGGATGCCCCGAGTCAATACAGTGGACAGTACAGAGCTGGAGTGGCACATCCGGTCCAACCAGCAGCTGGTGCCCAGCTACTCAGAGGCTGTCCTTATGGACTTGGTGGGGCTCTCTGGCTGCACTACCTATTCCTCTTGCCATTATGGGAGCTACAGACAGAACTGTGAGCAATGTCACAGGACTATAAGCAGCTCTTCCATCTTCTCCCGCAGTGCCCTCAGTATCTGCAACGGCAGCCCCAGAATCCCCTTTAGCAGCAGCCGCTTCTCACTGGGCCGTCTCTATGGCTCACGGCGCAGCTGCCTTTGGCAGAGCCGGAGTGGAAGCTTAAATGAGCAGAGTTGTCCAACTGAGCAGACCCGCCTGTCCAGCCAAGTCACTGTGGAGGAGGAAGATCCCCCTCCTTACCAGGATGCCCTCTACTTCCCCATCCTCATTGTGCATCGAAATGAGGGCTGCCTCAATCATGATCACCGTCATATCCATCGAAATGGGTCTTGTGTGGAGACCTCACTGTGAGGGTGTGAATAATACCCTACGGAAAGTACACTGCAACCAGACATAGTGTTTGGAGGCAGATAGGCTAGCACATGAGTAGAGGTCCCTACATATGTATGTGAGTCAGAGGGGATTACTCCCTTTCATTGTCCCACAGGGGACTCAAGAGCTCGTGAGTCCTCTTCTAGTTATAGAGAGCTGTGATGGCTTTGACTTGAGGCAGGCAGTTAACACCACTATTGGAACTACAACACAGAACTGCAAACTGACAGCCACATTAAAAAAGAAGAAAGAAAGGCGACAACAGTGACAACACCAAGAATCTGGGCTATTTTTTCTCAGTTCTGCCTCCAACAACCAGGCCATCCTGACAATATCTAACAAAAACAGTCCCTGTCTGTGACCATGCATCATATGGGAGACTGTTATCCCAGCCTTGTAAAGTCATACTCTAGCAGATGAATCCATGGCAGTGTAGCCTGTTTCCTTCAGCAGCAAGGCAAATAACTGTGCAGTTTACCAGGAGCTGAAGGTAGATAAAAAACAACTACATGGCAGGCCTTCTTCCTTTTTCTAGACCCACACTCCGACTGTTATCCTGTTCTCAGATGCTGGGAGCATAAGGTCTTTGGATGTCTCCTGGGAAAACCTTGGTGTTTCACATCTGGGAATCAGCATCCCATAGGTAAATCTTAAACTGCATGCTAAGTTCTTTCTTTTTGTGAAGACAAATTCCAGAGGAGTAAACATGTTAGTCTGCTGCAACCAAAATGGTGAAGAGTCTTGTGGCATCTTAAAGATTAACATATCCAGGGGTCATTTCGTAGAAAAAGAACTGCAGGAACTCATTAGCATAACGCATTAACATGTGCCACATATGCCACACCCCTTGATCGGGCCAAAATGGCCAGGATTTGGCTGCTGCCAGATGGGGGAGTGGCCCCCAATCCAGGCCAAAACAGGCCCAAAATGGCTCAAAATGGCAATTTGGGGCACATTTTGGCCTGGATCAGGCCCCAAACGGCCCTGATTGGGTTGGTGCTGGACAGGGGAGGGGTCCTCCACCAGGCACCGACCCAGTCCTGGCAGTTTTAGTCCTGATCCCGGCCAAAAAGGGCCCCAAATGGCCAAAAATGGCCATTTGGGCCCCGTTTGGGCCCAGATCACGGCCGAAACAGCCTGGACCAGATCAGTGCTGGGCAGGGGAGAGTTCCCCTACGTGGCACTGACCAGATCCCGGCAGTTCTGGCCCCAATCCCAGCAGAAAATGGCCCTAATTGCAAAAGTGGCCATTTTGGGCCATTTGGGCCAGGATCAGGACCGAATCTCGTCGGAGCCCAGCAGGGGAACCCTCCCCTGCCCAGCACTGACTCGGTCCAGGGTCCTTTGGCTCCAATCTGGGCTGAAACGGCCAGGATTGGGGACGAAATGGCCAGGACTGTGTCCGTGCTGGGTGGGGGAAGCATGCTGCCCTGCACCGACCCGATCTACGCCGATTTGGCCCCAGTCCGGGCTGTTTTGGCTCCAATCCAGGCCGAAACGGCCCAAAATGGCTGACAATGGCCATTTTGGGCCCGTTTTGGCAAGGATTGGGGCCAAAATGGCCGGGACTGGGTCAGTGCTGGGCGAGGGAGGATTCCCCCACCTGGCACCAACCCGATCCCAGCTGTTTTGGCCCCAATCTTGGCCAAAACAGCCCCAAATGGCCAACTGGCCATTTTGGTCCTCTTTCAGCCCGGATAGGGGCTGAAAAGGCCGGGATCTTGTCAGTGCCAGTCGCCCAGCACGACCCAATCCAGGCCATTTTGGTCTCGATCCGGGCTGAAATGGGTCAAAAATGGCAGACAATGGCCATTTTTGACCCGGTTTGGCCCAGATCAGGGCCAAAACGGCTGGGACCGGGTCGGTGCTGGGTGGGGAAGGTTTCCCCCGCCCAGCACCAACCCAATCCCGGCCATTTCGGCCCCAATCCTGGCCGAAATGGGCCCAAATTGGCCAACAATGGCCATTTTTGAACCATTTCAGCTGGAACTGGAGACGAAACGGCTGGGACTGAGTTGGTGCTGGGCAGGGGAGGCTCCCCCCGCCCAGCCCCGACCCGATCCCGGCCGTTTCAGCCTCGATCCGGTCCATTTTGGCCCTTATCAAGGCCTTATCGAGGTCCAAAGTGGCAGAAAATCGCCATTTTAGGCCTGTTGCGGCCTGTATTGGGGCCGAAACGGCTTGGAGCAAGTCAGTGCCAGGTGGGGCCGCCCAGCTCCAACCAGCTCCGGGCTGTTTTGGCCCCGACTGTGGCTGTTTTGGCACCAATCAAGGCCTAAACGGCCCAAAATGTTTTAAAGTCAAGTGGCTGGGGCCACCTGATTCGGGGGAACTACCGGAACGGCGTTCTGATGCGTTCCCCCTCAAAATGAGCCCTGAACATATTTGTTGTGGCCACAATAAATTCATTAGTCTGTAAAGTTACAAAAGACTAGGGTTGTTGTTTTTTTAACCTGGAAAACAACAAATGGAATTTATAAAGGAAACCCCAAACTTAGGTACAATGCAATGTGAGTTATGTCAGGGCTTGCCGCAGCTGCCGCTGGGCATGGCACTGGGCAGTCAGCTCCTGACATCACAGGGGGGCCAGGGATTCTGCAGGACCCTGCTCTGTGGAAGGAGGGGCAGTATACCTCACCCTGACTCCCTCTCAATCCACTCGCTGGCCTGCTCAACCTGGCCTGCTTACCCCCTACATCTTCCACCATCTCTTCCTCCCAGGCCTCTCCTTCAAGCTTCCACTCTCCTTCTTGCCTTTTCCTTGGCTTCTCTCCACTCCATCACTCCCACTCAAACCCACCACCCCAGAGCTCTTCCCAGCCACCCTTTATAGGGTTTCCTCTCTCCGCCCCGCCCTCCTTCCAGGCTTGTTCCTTCTCCTGACCGGGCCCAGCTGTGCGTTCCTCCAGGTGTTTCCCTCCAACCACTAATCCCTCCTGGGCTCCTTTGCCTTGCTGGTAGGGTGGGGTTGAGTGCAAGCCATCCCCAGCTGAGGGCTCCTTGGCCTTGCTCACGAGGAGCTGCCCCAGCCAGCCTCTGTGCTATTGAGCTTGCCTGGCCTTGCTCATGAGGAGCTGCCCCAGCCAGCCTCCGTGCTATTGGGCTTGCCTGGCCTTGCTCATGAGGTGCTGCCTTAGCCAGCTTCTGCGCTGCCTGCTCAGCAATGCTGGGCGGGGCTACCCATCTCCTCCCCCAGAATGCCTGTGGCAGCCCCCCCTGGAGAGGCTTGGCTTCTAGCAACTCCTGAGCCAGGCTGCTGTCTTCTAGCCATGGTGTGGCTCTGGGCTGTAGAGGCTGCTTCCTCTCCCTGCCAGGTAAGGGCTCTGCTTGGGCTGCTGCTCCTGCTGCTGGTCCCACATTCCCCCTGCTGTGGCCCTTTCCCTCTGGCCTGCTTAGCCCCCTTTCTTCCCCCTGGAAGGTGGGACTGGCTGGTCTCTCCTTGCCCCCTCCACCCCTCTGAGGTTCTGGCCTTTTACCCCTTCCCCCTGGAGTAGGTAGGTTCTGGCCCTGGTTGCCGGCTTGGGGGGTGGGGTTGCTGCCACCCTTTTGTCCCCTGCTGTTCCCTCTTGTCAAGTCTGGGGGCTGGGGCTCAGACCCCGGACAAGTTAAATCCCAGGAGAAAGCCCAATTCACAAAACAAGACACAAGAATCCATATTGTGTGTGTTAGGTTGTTGCCATTGAGAGTAGATGTAATGGAGAGGAGGGGTGAGTTAGGAAGTTTAGAGATCTGGACTGAGCAGAAACCAGGCATAATTGAGAGCCAGCATGGTATAGTGGTTAGAGTGTTGGACAAAGAACTGGTAGGCTCAGGTTCAAATCCCCTCTCTGCCAGAGAAGCTTGCTGGATGACCTTGGCCAGTCCCATACTGTCAGTATAGCCTACCTCACAGATTTGTTATGCAGATAAAATGGAGAGAAAAGAACAATTTTCCTATTAAGGAAAAAGGCTGGGTATAAGTAAAGTAAGTAAATAAAACCAGGCTAGGGATTTGGTATTGAGGAAGGATCAGTTGCAGTTTATCTGTTAATACAATAACAGGTTGGTGCAGATCATGTGTGTATGTGACTTTTACTTAAAGTCTAGTTGCCTCTTGGCTGATATTGTGTGGAATATGAAGAGAGGCAAGAGAAAGAGAGAGAAAACATCCATGCCACTTTTGACAGGGGAATCTAAGAAACTTTGTCCTCAAGTCTGATGAGAATACACTATGTGAGTAACCATTAGCTTTGCAGTACCTCTTCTTCACTCATTCCTCTGCTTATTTCATATGTTAATTTCTTGAACAACTTGGGGGAATAGATCAGACAAAAAAAGGACAGGTTTTATCTAGCCTTGTGGAGGGGGAGATAGATTTCTGGGGAGGTAAGGGGAGAGGAGAAGGATTTGGAGAGACAGAAAAGTCTGTGAGCACCTCAGGGTGTAGAGTTACAAGCAGTAATGAGGAATTTTCTTTCAGAAAGCAGTACAGAGCAGCTGGTTTAGGAAAGAGCAGAATGTACTGAAGGAAAAGCAGTGATTTTCTATGGTTTGGCTCAGGGTGACAATCACACACTCCTTTGACCTTCAGTAGGTTTTGCTCTTGAGTAGGATTGCAACTGTTCCTGTAGTATTTCAGAGGATGGCCTGCCAGAGCCAAATTAGAAATTTCCACCTGCGTTATGTATATCTGAATGGTCTCACTCACCTGCGGATACAAAAGAAGCCCTTAGTCATAAAAATCTTTCATTATACGTTGACCACAGCAGTACTTTTTACAACACTGTTAACTCTTCTCACACAATAGAATGTTTGCTGTAATAGATCATTGCTAATTATGGTTGGGCGGAAAAGATGTGATCAAAGTTGAAACTTACAGATTACAGAGCTTTCAAAACAGACCATTTAAAAATAGCTTTTAAAATGGACAAAATGATAGGATTAATTAGAAGATAAAATTTAAAAAATTTAAAAAGTCATAAAAATCCAGCCATACATCCTGTGTACTGGCTTGGTCTGTATTCATTTTTGTGATAAGATATCCTCTATGCTATCTGCCTCCTGGAGCTTCTTTTATTTTTTTGCTAAAGCATGAAGTTAATTTAGTCAACAAAGGTTGTTTCCACATGAAGGTTTTCCTCTGGTTTGGCATTCACATTTCAGCAGGGTTCTTTTGGGATCATCCGCATGACTTCATTCCCTAATTTACTGGGTTTTCCTCAGTTTTGCTCTGATCTTTCCCAAACCTGGTTTGATACAATCTTTTTAGAAAGGTTGCCATGAAATCATGTTTGCATACCATGTGGAAGAAGAGCATTTTTTAAAGTCCTGCCCACATTGCTACTATGTTTCTTGCCTCAGCTCCCTCCCATAGCTGCCATTTCCCTCCCTTTCCCATGCTACTGGAGGTTGCAGCAAAAAGGGTTAAAGACTTTTTTTAAAAAAACGAAAGCTTGGAATTCAGAAGAACTAGTACATCATGGCAGTAGATAATAATAAAACGCTATAGACAATACAATAGATAATATAATGCTTTAGCAATTATCAATTTAAAAAACACAAAAAAGCCCTCCAATGGTATTGTGGTGGAAAAATACAGGGGAAATGGTGTTGGAAGAAAGTGCACACAAGACACTCCATTGCCAATGCAAACCCCTCTGCGTTCTCAATGGTGAGGACAAGGTAATAAAGAATCCTCATAGATTCAGCCAAAGAGAAAAATACTATTAGTGCTATTTGCTTTCCACAGAGACAGATCTAGTTGAATGAACTCCCCCCGCCCAAGTGCTACCCTGTTGGCTCCAGGAGGACTGCCCCCTTTGGAAGGGGTGGTCTCCTGCTCACAATGCCCACAACTCCCCTTGTCAAAATACTCCCAGAGCAGAAAATGACTGGGCCTACATCCTCTCTCCTTTTGTCTTCTTCAGTTGCTGTAATTGCTTTGTTGCTCCTTCTTCATCTTGGAATTGGGAAAGGGGGAGGGAGTCTAACATTGAGTGATTCCGCACATGTTGGATAATGCACTTCCAATCCTCTTTATAGATCATTTGGAACAGATTTTTTTGTGTGTGGAACAACAAATCCACCTCAAACGATTGATAAAAGTGCATTGAAAGTGCATTATCCAACATGTGCGGAATCAGCCACTCTTATGACCAACTGTCAAGGAAATTTGAGGTTAACCCCAGAGCAAAATCAGCATTCACAAAGTAAAGCAGAAGATTCCTACACCAATACTTGGGTGAAGTGTCATTTCATCACAGGTTGCAGAAGTTCTCTGCAGGCCATTTTGGAACTGGCAGCAGCAGGTAGGGGTGTACAAAAAAAAATCAGGAAATTTGATTCAGTAATACCACACTAGAAAAACAGTAGTCTCTGATTACTGAATTAATTCCCTAGTTCGGTTCTGTAATACAGAGCAAATGCAATTAAATTTGACTATTGTTTCCTATGGGAAACTCAATTCAGGGATATCCGATATTCAGGGATATCTAGTATTACTCCTGGTTGGAGTCATCTTTTGAACAAACTTCACCAAATTTGCAGGGAACCTACCCCTAACTGTTCTCTAAAGATCCCTGACCCCAAGTTTCATAAAGATTGGACCCCGGGGGGCCAAACGTATGGCTCTCAAATAAGGTGCCTCCAGCCATTCTTCAATCTCCATTATTCCCTATGGGGAAAACTATCTAGGGACTCTCCAGGAGGCAGGGGACCTACTCCTGACTGTCTTCTAAAACCCCCTTCAAGTTTCAGGAAGATTGGACCCAGGGGTCCAATTCTGTGGGCCCCTGAACAAGGTGCCCCCAGCCACTCTGTTCCTATTGTGGGGGTGGGGAATCCAAGCTGACTGTCACTGTAGTAACACACAGACCAAGGCTGCCATGGCCAAAGCCACACTCCGAAATATGAACACCACAAACAGACAGTTCAGCAGAATCAAACTGGAGCTCCCCCCACACACACTAACAAGTGCCCCTAAACAAGTATACCACAGCCACTCTCCATTGTTTCCTATGATGAGAAGCAGGGCTTTTTATCTGGGAAAAGAGGTGGTGGAACTCAGTGGGTTGCCCTAGGAGAAAATGGTCACCTGGCTGGTGGTCCCGCCCCCTGATCTCCAGACCAGAGGGGACTTTAGATTGCCCTCTGCGCCAGCACAGAGGGCCGTCTAAACTCCCCTCTGTCTGGAGATCAGGGGGCGGGGCCACCAGCCAGGTGACCATTTTCAAGAGGTTCCGGAACTCCGTTCCACCACGTTCCAGCTAAAAAAAAGCCCTGATGAGAAGTTTTACAGGCTAGTTCTTATGGCACATACACACATGGTAAGGATGCCACAGGCAAGGCACGTTCCCAAATGCAACCTCATCCTTGGTGAAGCCCAATAGAACCAAACTAATGCTCCCCCAAGTCCCATCATCTCTTGAGCAAGCTGCCCAGCCATTCTTCATTGTCTCCTATGAGTACCAATTTCATACCAGCAAATCACATCTGTTTCACCCAAACCAAACTGAAGCAAGGGACAGTCTTGCAACTAGAAGCAAACTGAAGCAATGGGATAGAATCCCCCCAGAACCAAAATGAAGCAAGGGAACCGACATCACACCAGAGAAGCAAGCACTGTTGTATAAGATGGATCAGGCTGCAAGTGAGAGTGAGGTGTACTTGGGAAACCCAAGTTATCCACTCTCTCTAGAGACTTTCATCATTGGCTGTCCCTCCCACCCTTGCAATGAGGAAAGTTAACAGAACAACACATTGGTTGTTGTGGGTTTTCCGGGCTGTATTGCCGTGGTCTTGGCATTGTAGTTCCTGACGTTTCGCCAGCAGCTGTGGCTGGCATCTTCAGAGGTATAGCACCAAAAGACAGAGATCTCTCTGTCCCCAGCAGCTGTGGCTGGCATCTTCAGAGGTGTAGCACCAAAAGACAGAGATCTCTCAGTGTCACAGTGTGGAAAAGATGTAGGTCATTTGTATCTACTCAGGAGGGGTGGGGTTGAGCTGAGTCATCCTGTAAGAGTTTCCCAGGGTGTGGAATGCTAATGGCGGGAGGCTTCACTGTATCCTGAGGAGGTTCTTTTGCATATGGATTGGTACTTGATGTGCTAATCTTCTCTGCAGGGCTATTGTCGGGGATAGAATGTTTTGTTAGCCTGGTGTTTTTCAGAACTGGAAACCATGCTCTGTTCATTCTTAAGGTTTCTTCTTTCCTGTTGAAGTTTTGCTTATGCTTGTGAATTTCAATGGCTTCCCTGTGCAGTCTGACAAAGTAGTTGGAAGTGTTGTCCAGTATTTTGGTGTCCTGGAATAGGATACTGTGCCCTGTTTGCGTTAGGCTATGTTCAGCCACTGCTGATTTTTCAGGTTGTCCAAGTCTGCAGTGTCTTTCATGTTCTTTTATTCTTGTCTGGATGCTACGTTTTGTGGTCCCGATGTAAACTTGTCGACAGCTGCAGGGTATACGGTATACTCCTGCAGAGGTGAGGGGGTCTCTACTGTCTTTTGCTGATAGTAGCATCTGTTGTATTTTTCGGGTGGGTCTGAATACTGCTTGAAGGTTATGCTTTTTCTCTGTCTTTTGGTGCTACACCTCTGAAGATGCCAGCCACAGCTGCTGGCGAAACGTCAGGAACTACAATGCCAAGACCACGGCAATACAGCCCGGAAAACCCACAACAACCATCGTTCTCCGGCCGTGAAAGCCTTCGACAATACACAGAACAACACATTACTTACATTATATTACACAACAGCATTATGTAGCTTCATTTGGGTGTTTCTGTAGGTTTTCCTCTGTGACACATGATGTGTTATTCTACTCTCTACTTTCCCTAACATCTCTCTCTGAATCTTCCCATCCCAGTGGTAAGAGAATAATGTTTCTGGGGCCTCTTTTCTCAATTATCTGCACAAATTTCTGCTAATGTGGGCAGGTGTTTTTGGGGTGCATGGATCCAAATTGGAGTGTGCATTTGTTGCACCAACTGGATCAACTGTCCCTCCTGCTGGTTTTCTGCCTAAATTTTAAGTCTTGGGAAGAGTGTATTTCCCCACCTCACAGACTCCCAGAGGATGCAGGCCACAAAGTAGGCTCACCTCATTCACTCTGGAAGTCCAGAGTTGGGAAATCAAAGAGCAGAATGTTGACTTTCAAGAAGACCAACTGCTCAGCTCTCCAGGGGAGCAGGCAAATGTAATGCAAAGTTCTCAGCCCTCTTGGTAAAGGTGCCCTTGCTTTGTGGGTTGCACATGGTCAGCAACATGTACTTCTCAGTGAGAGGCTGCTGCCAGGACATCATGTCCAGTTGCAGTGTTTCCATGAGCATGTGCACTCCTGGAATTCGGTCTGCACATCCTGTGTTTGGGACCTGGAAAGAGGCCATGGCACTCTGAAGTATATGCATTAGAGGGGTGACCAGACCCAGGATCACTATGTCAGATGAGACTGCAGCAGTGAATTCTGTGAAGAGCCTGAGGATCTCCACTGTTTGGGAGATGGTGAACCAATCCTCTGGGCTGAACTCACCTTCCCCCCTCCATGTGTCGCTCTCTGAGAGCCACACCACAAGGGTGTCCTGTTGCTCCACTAAATGCTCATGCATGGCATGGGTAGAGTTCCAGGGAGTGAGAACATCAGACATTAGGTGATGTGCTGCCAGGCTCTCCTGGCCTGCTTCTGGCACAGTTGGTGAGTTGCTTTCATGCTTCTCAAGAAGTGACTTGTGAGTCACTGGCATTTCTGGAGGAGACGCTGGAACTCGCATGTTGGGGGGGGGGGCTCTGCAAGTTCCTTAGAGGAACCCAGACCAGGTGTATCCTTCACGATGAGGTAATGTTTGTGGGCTGTGCAGTAAATGTGATTGAGGCCCACTTGTGCAGCGGCTGCCTTCATGTTTGTGCCACCATCAGTCACCATGTATCCCATGGTGATGCTGCCCTCATCTACCCAGTCCAGTAATTCCCTCTTGATGGTGACAGTGAGGTTCTCTGCCATGTGCTCCATGTCAAGAACCTTAGCATGGAGCAAAGCCTTGCAATAGATGGCCTGGTGGTCCCTCATCTTGCCTTGCCTGAGGGTGATTGTCCCACCCCCACCTTGAAGGTCATCAGGTTGTCACCAGTGCACCATAAGTGAAAAGTATGCATGTTGCAATTGAGAGCAGGTCCAGATGTCTGATGTAAAATGCACAGATGCGGGCATCCAGGCAGTTCCTCCTGTGAGCTGCTTGGGCCATACACACCATGTCTAGGGTGGGCAGAGGATGGCTGAGGGTGAAGAGGTTGAGCTGTGGGAGTCACCACTTTCACAATCTCTTCCTCCACCATCCTTTCCTCCTGCCTCACCCTGAAAGGTCTGCTACTGGTCTCAGAGGAAATTAGGGAAAGCTCACCAATGGTGGGCCCCTCTACCAGTTCCTCCAACATCCTCCAAATCCCTGAGGTGAGCTTGAGGGATGGAAAACTCACATCCCCCAAGCCAACCTCCTGCTGTTGCTCCTGCTGGTGGTGGGTCTCAACAGCTGGAGGGGTGAGCCTCAGCAGCAGGTCCCTGCCCAGTGCCAGCTTCTGCCTCAGGCACCTGTGGATGTGATGCTCTTGCAGCTGCCTCAGCAAAGGGAGCCTTGTGAACCCTCTTGCTGTCACCAGAAGCCAGGCTGGTGAACGGCAACTGTGCTGGTACGGGCCTCCTCCACGCAGGTGATGGGAGAGTTGCAGGCCTCCTCCTCTCCACCCCTCTAGTCTTAGCCTTTGCATTCCCCCTAGAGCCCCTCTCTGGTCTCTTGCTGCTCATTTTCTATCCCCTTTAACTTATACTAACTAGCCTTTAAAAGCTACCTACCCACATAGGCAAAGCACCTAGCCAAAAATCAGAGTTTTTAAATAAACCTACCTACCTACTCCGAAAGCTTGCTAATAGTTGTGGGTCTAAACCTGGAGAGGGACACACAAATATTTTTTAAAGTCCCTATTTAGGTATATGGCACTGTCTACACTAGCATGCCGCAGCTTAATTCCTCTTCAGAGCATGTGCTACCCCTGAACCCAGTCTCTACAGGTAAGCCTATGACAAACTCCCCAAAACTACTTCTAATGTGCCTGGCCTGGCTCTAAGGAAGTAAAGGTGGGCAGAGAAAGCCTAGTTAATGTCCCTGTGGGCCATCTATTTATTTATATAATTTGAGTAGAACACACTCAAACCCGTCTTAATTCTTACACAAGCCTCTTAAGGGGTAAATAACTCTGTTGGTCCCTAAAAGCTACAAATTAAGTTTTGCTTAGAAGACCTACAACTAGCCTAACAATAGAACACTTTTTAAAAGTTTACCCCCCTCTCTGAAATACCCAAAGAACACCCAAACACCACTAGTTAATTTAACATTTAACAAACTAAAAGCACTCCAACTGTTATCCAAATAGAAAGTCTTCTAATTAGTTGGGATAATTAGCTTAAAGGAGAGAAAGAGAGAGGGGGTAACTGTGGTTCACCTATATTGATAGGGATTATTCCCTTAGAGAACTCTCAACATAAACCAGACAGATATTCAACCAGAAAGGTTTCTTTAATTAAAGGGAAATAATTGGGTGTTGCTTGATTAGGGTAAATGGATGAGGGGAAGTAAGGTTGGGCATTGACAAGATGAGTTAGGAGCTTCCGGAGAGCCTCACTGTCCTAATTTATGCATCTTTCGGGGGCAAGGAGGGGGGTGTTTAGTCAGCCAGCCACTCTGACTCTCCTTTTAAACTATTTTTCTGGGCTCTTTTACCTGGCTGGCATATTTCAAACTGGGCAGTGTCTTGCACTTATGCTATATGAGGAAGGGTGTTTATGATTTCAGAAGGGCGGGGTCTGACTACTAACACAGCAACAATGGAAAACAGACCCCCCCCCCCCGAAGAACAACGAGCAAAACCTTACATTAAAACAAACCAAATTTCTGTGCCAACAGAAAACACAGAACCCAGCAAAAAACACCAACCAAACTTCTATAGCACACCATGGTTGTACAACAAGGGAAAACTAAAGAACCCTCCCCAAGAGGAACAAGCAGCAAAATGAATAGTAATATAACCAAGTCTAAAAGCAGATCTCCCCCCCCCCACAAAAGGCCAACTAAAGCACCTCCTATCCACAGCAAAAAAAGGCAGTTTTTAAAATTCAGACTAAAAAAACTCCCCCACCCTATCTGTCCCAAACACCAGGCCAACCCCCTACCCCCAAAGACAGAAAAAAATCCAGTGACTTTAAGACTCGTAAACTGGGCGGCAGCAGAAGTCCTCTGGGTGCAGCAGCAGTCTAGGTCTCATCAGGCAGGAATCTACTGGGCAGTAGGAATCCACTCCAGCAGCAGGGCAGAGTCAGGCCAGAGAGAGTCAACAGCCAGCAGCAGGCAGGCAGTGTCTCAGATCTTCAAGGTCAGATCAACGAACATGACAGGCTCTCAGGCAAGCTTGCCTATTTAACTCCTTGAAGGGCAGTTTTAAAAAGGCATTCTCCTTTGAGAGAATCTCATTGGCCAGAGAAGGAGAGCTCCTGCAAGGATTGGCCACTCCCTCCCTCCTCCCTTCCTCATTCCCCCTCCCTTGTCCCCCCTCCTATCTGGGAATAAAGTGGGAAACATTATTTCTTTGCTGGTTCCTTAGCAAAGGAACAGCCCAGCTGTTGTTACTGAAATTTACTGAATTAAACTGAATTAATTCGGTAAGCTTCAGTTTGGGAATACCAAATCTGATTCGGTATTCTGTTTTATTTTTATTTTATTTGGTACTCTCTTTTGTTTTGGTAGTCCCAAATTTCAGTGAATCAGGTGGAATCTAGTATTTTGAAGGGATTACTAAACCTGAATTTCACATCCCTAGTAGCAGGGTCTAGGAGGTGAGAACAGATACAAGTCATGCCTATTACCTCTTTTTGTGTGCCACCCTCTACTGATTTGGCACCCCAAGCAGCTGTCCAGGTTGCTTAGGCCATGAACCATCCCTATATGGAGAATATTTGACCATGGGGCCCTAGTTGATAGATCTATTCCTTCTTCATTCTATGAAATAAGCCCTTCAGTTTCTACTTTTCAAACAGAGATGGGGGTTGATTTTAAAGTTAAAATGACCTTTTTATTTTTAAAAAGGCAGTTGTGCTCCAGTTCTGGCTTGTTGGCATTTTCTTTCCCCCCTTCTTCTTGTAAACAATGCCTTGCAATTTTGAGCAGTACTTAATATTGACCATGTCAAACATCATATTTTCATCCCTTTGGACACCATTTCCCACTTGTTCATTATTATGTGTAAACTGTAGATTATTTCTAAAATGTACAAAAGATATTTTCCCCTGGTACATGTAGAAAAGGTTACCTGCTTCAAAAATCAAATCTAGGCCAGTCACATATAGCAGTTATATCATACACACCGCATGTTTCATATACAAAGTGAATTCAGGCATATAATTTGACTACCTAAAGGTTGTGGTTTTCGTTTCAATCTAGAGAATTTTGTCAGGTTCTCTTGGCTGCACAGAAAATAATTTAAAATACCCAAGAAGTGTCTGCAAAAACCAGGCTGAAAAACCAGAAGGGGATTTTGAGAGTCCATTGGAAGTAGAGACTTCTGGGCTGTATAAAATCTCCTCCTATTTTCCTCCAGTGGTACATGCCCTCTTTTTGTTCTTTTTCAAAATGCTGCAATGTACTCAGGTGACTGAAACAGACATACGTTATACAAATGAAACAAGTTTATGCATTATCCACATATGATGCAATTTAACCTGCACAGAATGTGGATTTCCTTGATGCCTTTTCTATGGGCTGGGATACAGTTTACGGTTAGATATTCCTTCCCCTCTCCTACTAGTCTCATCATTGAAATCACAGTCCTAATGCCTACGTTCTGTAAACTGCCAATTTGGAGAGAGGGGATTGTAGAACATATCATCATATGTTCTATGTATGTTTGGTTTCTAGAAATGATCTTCTGGGTGGCAGAAAAAACTTCCATGCTGCCAATGTCAATAGATTCGCTGGTGTATTAAGATTCAAGGGGGTAGAGGAGAGAGAGGACAAGCCTTTTCAACTTGATGAAAACAAAGGTGGAAAGAAAAGATTGTGCCCAGTTAGACCCAGAAGGCAAGCAGAGGCGCAGGGTCAGTTGGTCTCTGTGGTCAGTGAAAGAGAAATAATGAGATTAAGAGGCAGTTGAAAGACCTCAGGTTAGATATGAAGGAACAGACTGTCATAATAGGAGCAGATCAGACTGTCAAGCCTCTTGCTAAATGAAGCACCATCTCTGGCATAAATAAGGTGGAGATCAGAAAATATTCTGTAAAGGAGACTGAGTAAAAAGGCCACTCACAGACACTTTTACCAAGGGCCTAACTACAAATTATATTTTTATGTGTCTTGTATGGAGACTGTTAGACGTCTGCTGTGAGTAGGGAACTGCATTCTCAAGTGTGCAGAGCCACAATTCGGACTGAGAACATGGTACATGGAGAGAAGGTTCTTCTGTCATCCTCCTGTTGTTTTCCTGACCTGAAATGGCCTCCACAGCGCTGTTTGCTCCGTTAGGGGCTGTACATGTGCTGATAGGTTACAAGTGCAGCTGCAAGTGGACCAAATAGTGTTCCCGAGGAGCTATTTTGGGTTGTGAAAACAGCGCAGGGGGAAAGGCAAGAGTCCCTTTCACTGTGTACTGAGGAATCTGAATTGCTTGGGAACTGTGTTCCTAGCAGGGAACTTCACAGCTGATACTTGAATAAAAGTTTCTGGTGGACACATGTAAACCATCTGAGGAGCAGAACAAGAAATCTCATAGCAGAGATTAGCTTGATAAGTATCCTTATTTTCTCAACTGTGGGTATGTTTGGAATGCTTCTACACTAATACTTTATCAGTGTTTCAGTTAGAAGGGTAGCATTCATACATGCCCAGATATAACTACATATCTATGTGGTTAATGTATTGTTTGATCATACAGTGGGATGGATCCAACTATCCTCCAAGGAGTCTTCTTCTAACTTAAGGGGCTTTTCCTCCAGTGAAACTTTCAAATGTTGCTAAGTTTATAAGGTCTTCAATCCAGTGAATTACAGGAATTGACTTTTGTCTTTGTACTGTTGAAATATAAGTCTTTTTACAACTGTAAGGGCACGGAGGGTCCATTTCCACTGACCATCTGTTAGATTCCAAGAGACAGCAAGTAGTTTAACAGTACATTAACATTCTCAAAAATAAATGAGTTTTCTGACCCAAAATTAATATGACTAATAACTTCCTCCCCAAAGGGCTGAATGACTGAACATGTCCAAAGCATGTGCTTAAGAGATGTGAATTACACTGCCAACAGTAAAAGACTGTGCTTAAACCATTAGTAAAAAGACACTGTAGTGTCCAATATAATCTTAAACATGTTTTTTTGCCGAACAAGCCACAACTTAAGATCTATAGTAGCAACAGGTATGTAGCTTAAAGCCTTATCCTTTTTCTTTAGCACAGTTGGACAATCCAGATTGTTATTCCATTCATCTCTAAGACTCTGTGTATTGTATTTATTAACCAACCTCAAAAGTTTATATACCAGGGGTGGCCAAACTCGCTTAATGAAAGAGTCACATAGAATAAACGTCAGATGTTTGAGAGCCGCAAGACGTGATGCATTGAAGTGACTTCAGATGAGGAGGTGGGTTTGGGGGAGTGTCCTGAAAGTGACATCACAGGAAGGGGTGGGGTTTGCTGCAGTATGCTGGAAGTGACATCATCAGAAGTGGTGCAGCTTGGGAAGAGCCATCACTTGACCTTTGACTTGGAAGTGACATCACAAAAGTGACATCACATCCTTGCTAGGCTTCACCCTCAAAGTCCCCAGATATTTTCTGAGTCAGACCTGGCAACCCCAACATTTTAATTGAAAATATGAAAGCCATGGAAAGAAAGGAGGAAAGGGAGGAAAGAAAATAAACTAGACTAAAATAAAATGTATGACCACGGCAATACTCAGAGATCTTCGGGAGCCACACAATATGTCTAAAAGAGCCACATGTGGCTCCCGAGCCAGAGTTTGGCCACCCCTGTTATATACCAATATTGTAAGTTTTGTTTTCTGTATTGATTTAATAAGAATCTCCAAAAGTGGGGGAGATTTTGAAGTGCTCAAAGCTGCCAGACCATATTTGGACCCAAACAAATGTTGCAATTGTAAATATTGCCATTCAGCAGAAGTTGGCAAATCATATTTAGGTCCCAGTTTGAAAAATGACAAGAACTCGTCATCATTACCTATCAATTGATCTAATGTAAAAATTCCTCTGTCTGTCCAAGCCTTTTATAAGAAAGATTCTTTCCCAAATTTTAAATCTGGATTTAACCATAATATTAGTATTTTAGGTAGGTGTTGAGAAAGACCATTTTGTGCCTAAGTCCTCAGGGAGCCATTGCCTATCAGCATGGACAATACTGCTCTAGATGCACTCAACATAAAGCAACTAATGAGGTGCACTTTAAAGAAAATCAGTATTTTTCAGATATAGGTTTGAGAAAGGTCATAAATATGAAGATTCCCAATATTTGGAGCCTTTCTTATGGGTTTTGTAATCCGATTTGGGTTTTAGGGGAGATTATGAAATTAACCGAGCCCATTATTCCCTATGGGGGAATCTTTCAAGGGGCTGGATTACATCAAAATTTCAGCCTGTTGAGGGCTGCATGTCCACTAAAGACCCCCCTCCCAAAGTGTCAAGAAGTTTGAGTCTGAAAGCAATGCTGGGGTAAATTGCCCGTTTACTCCAATGGAGGCCGGCAGACTTGCGCAGCACATTGTGTGCCGCCGGGCCATGGAGAACGGCAGTAAGCAGATTTAAGGTGAAAACCTGTAAGTAAGCAAATCCCTTCTGATTTCTAAGCGTATGCAAAGGATTGGTGGGAGTTGAAGCTAAGAAGGCACGGATTTCTTCCCCTCCACGGAGTTTTGGAACTTAGCTAGCGCCCCCCCCCTAAGATGGGGACGAAAAAGCAGAGCCCTGCGATGAGTAAATCGGTGATGGCGATGTTACAGGGGAAGGCGGAAAACCCTGGAAGAGATGGTCAGACGAGCGGTCTTTGAAGCTATGCAGCCCTTTGTAGCGAAGTTAAATGAAATGGGGCAAAAGGTTGATTCAGTGGAAAGCGAAGTGAAAACCATTAAAGAAACAGCATCTAGAGCAGAGCAGTCTGCACGCGAAAACGTAGTACTCATGAAAGCAACAAGTAAAAAAGTGAAGCTCTTGGAGAATCAAATAATAGGATTACAAGTGGACCGTGCCCAAACGGTACTGCGTCTTCAGAATGTAAAAGAGGAGCAAAGTGAAAATTTAAAAGATTTGGTGTCGGAACTTTTGGCGTCATTCGCTAAGGCAACTAAAGAAGAGTTAAAAAGCGATATTCTGGAAGTCCGTCGGACATCTTCAAAATATGCAATGAAGCATCAGCTGCCTCGCGAGATTATTATTGACTTTTCATCTAAGAAGACTCGGGACACCATCTTATATAATTCGTATAATGTGGACTTGGACTATCTGGGCAATAAGGTTAAGATATTGAAGGATGTTCCATTTTTGGCTCGTAAAAGAAGATTTAAATATAAAAGACTCGCGGCTTTCCTGAGGAAATGTGAAGTAAAATACAAATGGTTTGTGGCAAAGGGCAACGGCAGCCACCAACCCACTGGCTAAGGCACCACCATCTGCCTCGTCTGGCATCTCTGAGCATCCTGACTCTGCACAGGGTGGTTCCAAGACACTGTGACCCAGGCCTTCGCTGTCGCATTCGGCCTCCAGACCCCCTACACAAGGTGGTTCTAAGACTCCGCAATCTAGGCCTTCACATTCGGTCTCTAGACCCCCAGGTTCAGAACCGTCTACATCAGATCCGACAGGCCTGACCTCCTCGGTTCCAACAACACTTATCCCACTGGATCCGACACCTTCGGGTTCCAAGACTCCTTGGAGCCAAACCCCCTTGGCATCATTAGCAGCTGCTTCGACTTGGCGCAGGTCCGTGTTGACCCCGTCACCACAGAACCAATTGGATCAACGCTCAGCGTTGAAGACCCCAGGGCTCTCTTCAGGGAAGACAACTGCGTATCCTGAAAGTAGAAAGAAGAAGTGTCAACATTCATCTAAAAAAGAGAAGGCTGCATTGGAGAAGGTGATATCTCCCGGTCCACCCGAAGGAGACCGGGAAGTTGGGCCCGGTTCCGAGCCCCTGAGCAAGAGGAAGAAACCCGACCGTCAGTCCTCCTCTAGAGGGATGTCTGTATCGTCCAAGGAATGGACTGAAGACGATTTTATAATACTGGAAAAACCTCCAACCCCGACTGGCACACCTAGATCCTCATCTTCTAGGTCTTGGACTCCACAATCTTCAAGGGAGAATTATCTAATGGTCTTTCTATCCCCTGCGATTACCATGGAGAAATTCCTTAGAGGGGTGATCCTTGGGGTGGAAGATGTACCCCCCTGTACCGTTCTGACCATAGTAGATCTTTCTACTCTGAACCCAGATATAGACCTCACTCTCAATCACCTGCTCACAGGTCTCTTTATGACTCTTTGTCTAGAGCTCCATCTCACCTATTGGATGAAGAGATGGAGCGGGGATCTTATAGGCCTTATGAGTCTCCTCCTTCTGATCCATCACCAGACGATACTGTGGGGGCTACGGAAGAAGTGTCCCATGCCGACGACTTCAGGGCCTACACTGAACTACTGCAACGCATGGCTAAGGCCCTTGAAATAGAGATTACGGCATCAGAACCGAAATCCACCGATAAGATTTTGAAACATATTTACTATGGGTCTACCTCCAGTATTGCCTTTCCAGTGATCAAGGGTTTTGTGGATGTCCTCAAAACGTTGAACCTGAAACCGGCTTCCACACCGCCTACCAACAAGAAATTCGAGAGCTTATATAAGGTTCAAGATGACTTGTGCCCATACCTCTCAGTGCACCCTCCTCCATCCTCCCTTGTCACGGAGAAAATGCAGAGTAAACCCCGACAGGGTTCTCACTCCACTCCCTCAGACAAAGAAGGAAGGCACCTGGATGCCATAAGCAGGAAGGCCTATACTTCAGCAGCCTTCTACATTAAACTAGCAAATTACTCTGCGATGATGGCCGCATATCAGTTGTTGCTGTGGAATAAGGTTGCTTCTTTTATTCCAAAAGTCTCTGAGGACCAACAAATCTACCTGAAGGTGATTCAAGAAGAGGCTACCTGTTTGTCTAGACATCAAATTAATGTGGGAAGGAATATCGTGGACACTTCAGCCAGATCTCTTCTATCTGCTGTTGTCCTCCGTTATTATGCATGGCTCCATTCGACAGCTCTCCGTAATGAGACAAGGAATAAAGTGGAGGAACTCCCCTTTGAAGGGACCACGTTATTCTCTGAAAAGACGGACAACTATTTGTCCCTAAAGAGAAAGGATCGCATCACCACGAAGTCCTAGGGTGTGTTTCCTCATCAATCAACAGGAAGAGCTCCTTATAGATCCTTTCCTCGGAACCATTCGCAACGGTTTCAACCCTATCAAGGGTACGCTTACCAACAGCAGCGGTCCTTTCAGAGCTCCCATTCCTCCTTCCAGAAACGGAAGCCCAATCAGAGGAGCAAACAGGGACCTCACCAGACATCTTTAAAGGAGCAAGTTCATGCTCCAAAGCAATTTTGACAATTACAGGGCCAGGATCCCAAGTTTGGGGACGGGCTGAGTTTGTTCTATCATGCATGGTGTAGAGTGACCTCCGATTCTTGGGTTCATGAGATTATCCGTTTTGGTTATAAAATTGAGTTTATTACTTTACCCAGCTTGAGTCTCCCTGTTTTTAATGAATTGGTGACTGCCCAAGGGGTTCAGTCAGAATTAGAAGCACTCCTCGAGAAAGGTGCTATTGAGGAGATAACTGATAGGATAGGAGCCTGTGTCCTATTCTTGATCTCCGTGACCTGAATAAGTCAGTTAGGGTATGAAAATTCCAGATGACTACACTCCCAACAGTCCTATCACTTATCCCCTGCAATCTTGATTCGCTATTTTGGACCTTAAAGATGCCTACATTCACATTTCTATTTTTCCAGAGCATAGAAAATGCTTGCGATTTACATGGGGCACGCATGTCTTCCAATAGAGGGTCCTCTTGTTTGGCCTCTCCATGGCCCCAAGGGTGTTTACCAAGTGTATGGCAGTAGTCATAGCCTACTGAACCAAGGGATGCTGCGTTTACCCCTGTTTAGATGACTGGCTTATCATTGGCCATTCTGCTTTAGATGTGGAGACACAGGTATCCCTCATTTTGTCCACCTGTTTCAATCTTGGACTTTTTGTTAATAAAAAAAAATTGAAACTGGTCCCTTCTCACTTGGTACAATTTATTGGGGTGGTCCTGGACGGAGTCTGGGACAGACGTTTCCTTCCCAATTGAGAGGGTGAATAAGATCAGGATGCTGATTGGATGTTTTAAATGTCTTTATCAATCTGCCAGGCTTATCCAAATCCTTTTAGGTTTTATGGCCTCGACTATGGCAGTTATACCCCTAGCTAGACTGCATATGAGACCTTTACAGTTATGGTTTGTCACCCACTTCAAGGCAGACACAGACTCTCAGGAGAGTCTCTGGGATGCTTCTGGGAGGGATTTTCATACTAATCTACTGGAGATGCGAGCAGTATTTTATGCATTGCATTCATTTGCAGATGCAGTCAGGAACAAGACTGTCCTCACTCTTACAGACAATATGACTGCCATGTTCTATTTGAACAAGCAAGGGGGCACAGCCTCAGACTCCCTATGCAGAGAAGCCATGCAGATTTGGACTTGGGCCAAGGAGAACTCTGTTTGGCTACAAGCAGCCCACATTCAGGGCACAAAAAACACTCTGGCAGACCACCTCAGCAGTCTAGAGGGATAAAATCACAAGTGGTCTTTGCAGGACTTTTATTTAGACCCCATTTTCAGTGAATGGGGTACCTCCGACATAGACTTGTTTGCTTCAGAGGACAATCACAAAGTAGACAGTTATTGTTAAAGAGGAGGGATAGGCCTCGGATCCCTTGGAGACACATTCCAACTCCAGTGGTCTGGCCATCTTTACTACGTGTTCCCACCTTTCCCTTTCCTAACCAGGGTGGTCGGGAAAATCCAGGCAGACAAGACCTTGGCAATCTTGATAACACCCTTTTGGCCACGGCAACCGTGGTTCCACATGTTGATGAGGCTATAAACACAGAAGTACCACTTTCCGCCTCACCTGGACCTGTTAATTTGGAAAGGGGTTCTGCACCACAGACTGAACAGACTCAAACTGACTGCCTGGCTGATCCAGCAGTGAGGTCTTTCTCGGAGTGGGTGGCTCATGTCCTACAGAACACTAGGCGTTTATCTACCTGCCAATCCTATAGTTGTAAATGGGAAAAAATTTGTACTTGGTGTGAGGAACATGCCCTAGAATTGACAGACTGTCCCCTCCCAGGGATATTAGAATTTCTTTGGGACCTTAAACTGAGAGGTTTGTTTAATTCATCCATCAAAGTTTACTTGGCAGCAATTTCCACTTTTCATCTGCCAATAGATAAAAAGACAATTTTTTCTCACTACACATCCAGATGTTTTTGAAAGGCCTGAACAACCTGTTTCCACCAACTGTTACTATTGTTCCCCAGTGGTCTTTACAACTAGTTCTGACTAAGTTAATGTCTCAACCGTTTGAACCCGTGACCACGTGTCATTTTAGGTTTCTTGCCATTTAGGTGGCTTTCCTGGTAGTGGTCACTTCTGCTAGGAGGGTTGGGGAGTTAGTAGCCCTGTGCAGTGAACCCCCCTACATAAAAATCCACTCAGAAAAGGTGGTCTTGAGGACCAAGGTGGAATTTCTACCTAAAGGGGTGTCCAAATTCCACCTGTCCCAGGAAATAGTGCTTCCGGTCTTCTTTAAGAATCCTTCCACAGAAGCGGAGAAGGCCCTTCACACTTTAGATGTTAGGAGGGCACTGCTTTTCTATCTGGATTGTTCTAAGTCTTTTCAATCTCGACTCTTTGTCTGTTTCTCGGGCCCCAAGAAAAGAAAAGGAGCTAGCCCCCAGACTGTGGGTAGGTGGGTGGTTCAGGCTGTCTTTGTGGCATATAAAACAACTAACTTATCATGTCCGTTGGAAGTCCATGCTCATTCCACCAGGTCCCAGGCTTCCTCAGCGGTGCTGCTGAAGGGTGTTCCCGTGCAAGACATCTGTAAAGCCGCTACTTGGGCTTCGCCAGAGATGTTCATGAAGCACTATGCCTTGGACATCCTGGATAGAAAGGAGACTTCTGTGGGGACAGCAGTTCTGCAGTCCATCTCATGATACATCTCTACCTGCCTCCACCCAGGTAATTAAGCTTGTTAATCTCCCATGTAGGACTGCACTGGAAGACCGATGATGAAAAATAGTTTTGCACTTACCTGTAACTGTTGTTCATCTAGGTCATCTATGCAGGCACACATACCCTCCCTCCTTCCCTGCTATGGCTCATTGTTCTCTTTTGAGTATGGTGGTGAACGAGGACTGAGGGTGAGTAGGGGCACCCCACATCCTCTGGGGCCATTTCGGCGGGAAGACAGCTGTGCATGTGCGCAGGGAGGCAAGGGCACCCCCTAGTATTTTTGAGTTTAAAAATGTCCGCAGTTGGCAGGCCTGTGCAAGTGCAGTCCCATGTGTGCCTACACGGAAGACCTAGAGGAACAACAGTTACAGGTAAGTGCAACACTTTTTTTATGGAGACACAGATTATAATTAAGGTACCATTTGTGACCATTGGAAAGGGCAAGCTTCAAAATCTCATTTCTCATAATGGAAGTTTGAATTTTATTACCCTAAACTCAAATTTCATGAAATATGTGCCTAGGTAAATACTTTATGCTTGAATTTTACAATGTTGAAGGTAGGAAAAAAGCCACTGGGTTTATGTTTTGGAGTTACTCTGAAGGCATATTTGTGAGTCTACATTTGGAATGAGATAATTTAAGCTTATCTGTTGAGTATAGTGGAATCAGATGGAATCCAAAGGTCAAATACAGTTTGACTATATATTGCTGGTAGAGCTAATCACGTAACATCTTATATACTAATAGCCAAGTGGCCCTGATCTAAGCATATTTAAATCCAGAAATTGCAACCATGAATGGACAAGATAGATCTTCCTACACACCTGAAAAATGCCCTAGGTTTGCTGAAAAATCTGAAATCTAAAAAAAAAAAGTGTTAAAAAAATCCCCAAATGCTCTCACTGGCTGTTGCTAGGCAACATTCCAGGCTTGGTTTCTGTCAGTAAAAGGCAGAGGAAGGGGGCTGGGGCCCTTTCCAGGGCTGTTTGTCTGTATAGTAGGACTCATTGGAGCTAGGCCCAGAAGCAGCCACCAGGCAGGGAAGGAAAAGATTACATGGTTGGGAGAGGGAAAATAAGACGCTCCCTCCCACAAGTCCTTGTGGATCCTCGCTTGTCTCTTCTGATGCTCATGTTGTCTCCAGTTTCCATTGCAGTTTAACTGAAGTAGCATCAATTTTCTTCATTCTTTCCTATGATTCCAAGAGTCATATTTCCAAAAATCACAATATCTTTAAGAGCAATGAATATACAGGAAATTTTTAGGCCCAAAGATGTCAGGAGAGCTCATTCCTACTTAAGATTATTTTTTCACGATTGTTTCTTTGCAGACATAGCTGCTAGAGATTTGCCATAGAGGCAGCTTGAGATGAGCACTAAGAGCCAGATGTTAATTACCATTACTCATTAGTAAATTCCCCTCAATATAATGGGACTTCTTAGTAAGTGCATCTATTTTTTTCAAACTTAATCACACAGTTCAGCCTTACAGTGCAGATTTAACTAGTGTGCCCCTCCCTGACTTTAAAGGAGAACTGGCAAAATTTGCTCCCCTTCTTCTAACAGAATTAGTATTCCACTGAAGAAAAACTGCACTTCAGTCCTTAGCCTATATTATTCCTCTGATACATCATGCCAGGGAACCTTTGAAGTCATCTGCCAGGACAAGGATGCCTAAATCTTTCCTAACATCAGTATGAATGTTCTGTAGGGGTGCTGGGTCACACTGCTACAATGTGGCACAGAATGACTTGTGGCACAACTTAATATTAAAGTGCCAGGAGAATCATTCAAACAGAACTTCCTGTAGCAGTGACCATCTTATGGACACCATCTAGCATTGTAACGTTTGAAATTGCAGATGTGTGAATGCATTGTTAGTTTTGTTCTTTTGAGAGAGATACTGTATTGAATGTACTTGATACTGATTGTACTAATCTCATACTATGTAATCCGACTTGAGTCAGTGGGAAAGATAGACTATAAACAAACAAACAAATAAATAAATAAATGTGTATGAGAGAGTAGCACAGATCTATTAGTGGAGGGCTTTAGAAAACTGATGTTAGAATATTGAATTTGTTCAGTCCAGCCTTGGCTGCGACAGTGCTCGGGGCTTGAGTGCCCTCCAGGCGGCTCTGGAGCCTGATCAGGCTCAGGGTAGATCCCCACCTGGGGAGAGAGGGGGTTTACATCACCCTTGCACCCTCTCAGCCCTGTTGGCCTGGTTCGCCTGCTGCTCCCGCTCCTTCTCCGCTCCCTACTAAATTGCCCCCTTCTTGCTTTCTCTCTCACCATCTGCTCCGACACATTCCACACCCATCTCCCTGCTGAGCCCACCTATATAGGACCTTCCTCTGGGATCCCCTTCTGTTCCCCTGGGGTTCCTCCTATCCAGGGGCAGCCTTCCAACCCCAGGATGATTGCCTGTGTTGCCAGCCAGCTGGTGATGTTCCTAGGTGTCCCTCCCCTGCTCCAGCCCTTCCCTCCTATATCCCTCTTGTAGGGTGGGACTAGCGAGGCCTTTCCTGGTTGTATGGCCTGGCCGCTGCTTCAGCAACCTTTCCCGATTGGTTAGCCTGGTCTCCTGGGCTTGCACTAGCCCTGTGGGGAGGACACCTGGCTCGCTGGCTCCACCTGGGGTGCATGCATGAGCTTCCTGCCTATCTGGCTGGGTGTCAGCATCCTGAGCTGTCAGGCGTGCATCTTGCCCTTCAGGGTTTGGCTCAGCAGCTCACATCCAGGCAGCTTCTGGGGGTCTGTGCTGGAACTTGTCCTCCCCCAGTGCCTACTGCCGCCGTGTCTCCAGAATCTCCCAGGACCTTCTGGTTGCCTCCCTGCTCCCAACCAGCTGTGGTTTTTCTGGGTCCCGAGTACCGGCCACCCTCTGTCTGTTGGGGCTGAGCCATTCCCCCCAAGCCCTCCGAGTCGGGGGGGGGGGCGGGGAGGTCATCCCCGGACAGAATTATTATCCAGTATGCCAAATAATGACAATGTTATATGAAAAGCTTACAAGAGTAGACAAAGTTCATATTAATAAAGCCACAGTAGTAGCAATAGTGGCAATTCTATGAATGGTTAACATATTCTTGTGCACATTTTCCACTGTATGCCCCACTGCAGTACAGATATAGTGGCTAGAATGATGGACAAGGATCTAGGCAACCCTGGTGTGATCCCCCACCCTGCCATGGAAACCTGCTGGTGGCCTTGGGCCAGCCACAAACTCTCGGCCTAAGCTGCCTTGCAGAGGAAGAAATGGAGGAGAGGAGAATGATGTCAGCTGCTTTGGGTTCCCATTGGGGAGAAAGGCAGGGTATAAATGAAGTAAAATAAAAATTAAAAAATAGAGAACTGCTTGACATTTCAGGTATTGTTAAGCCATAGGAAGTCTTTAACAATACCTGAAATATCAAGCAGTTGTCTATTTTTTAATTCCATAGGAATGGTTATGGATCAATTTTAGCAGCTTATGCATTTTTTAGTGAAAAATCAATTCAGTTGAAATTAGATCTTTCAGATATTTATTCTGCTTAAGCTACTGGAAGCCAACAGAAATGGAAAACATTTTGATGTCTAATTAATTCCCAAGTTAACCAATATTTTGCAATATTTTTTTTTTGAAAATTTTTTATTGGGTTAGAATCAATTATTTTCACATTTACATTCAATTTTCCCCAATTTTTTCATCTCTAACCCCCTCCCTTTCCCCCCCTTTTTGTTGACTTCCAACAGCTTTCCAACCCTTTGTCCCCTTTCCCTTACTTTTATTAGCTTCCTCTATCTAAAACAAATATATATTCTCCACTATTCTAAGCAGTACATCCTTAACTATTTTTAACATTGTATGCCCAAACTGTAAGTCTTTGTTTCCATCTTAGATAAACAATTTATCCCATTTTTCAATTTCAAATATTTCTATATATCATAAACCATATAGATCATACATTCGTTTATATCAAACAATTTGACTTATTCTCTATATATTACTCATCCTATCTTTTTATAATAATTCTATATATCTCTCCTCACGTAGTCAATCAATTTGACCCATCTATATCTTCAGACATTCAGTTTGGTACCAGAAAGAAGGAAAATATTGTTAATTAATCAATCCTTATATTTAGTCCTTATAGTTAATTATTTTCTCTATGTTCTGTTTGTTAACCTATATATATCTATATATATATCAATCTATTAATCTGACTGCTTATTAATTCGCATCTATCTCTTCTCCCCCCGGTAAAGTCTCCCCCCTCTACTTCAATGCTTCAGTAGTTCTCAAACTGCCACAGTTTTCCTCCCACCTCCCATTTCTTCTCCAGGTATTGTTTCAGCTTCTCCCAGTCTGTGTTGAACTGCCCTGAGTCCAGATCTCTCAGTTTTCTTGTCATCTTATCCATTTCAGCCATATACAGCAATTTGTAAATCCAATCTTCAATAGTTGGCACTTCTTGTACTTTCCATTTTTGCGCGTACAAAAGTCTAGCTGCTGCTGTCATATAAAATATCAACGTCCTGTATTGGGCTGGAATTCCCTCCATTCCCAAGTTCAGTAGCAGGAGTTCTGGGTTCTTATTAATTTGAAATTGTAAAATTTCACTCATTTCTCTTATTATTTCCCCCCAGTACTGCCTAGCTACCTCACACGACCACCACATATGATAGAGGGAGCCCTCATGCTTCTTACATTTCCAGCATTTATTAGAAGTATTCGATATATTTTGCAATATTTATGATTTAATTGGTTTAGTAATGCTAGAACATTGCCATACTTTGACAGAAGCAAATCACCAAGAACCATGAGTGGTTTCTTAGAAACATAGGTAATGGTTACTGTTAACTTTGTGAAGAAGCAGTTGTCTGTATCTTCTGAGCAGTTATGATTGCTTTTCTAAACAGACAGGGCATAGTAGTGGTAGCACCAGGCTTTCAATAATAATAATATTCGATTTATATACCGCCCTTCAGGACAACTTAATGCCCACTCAGAGTGGTTTACAAAGTATGTCATTATTATCCCCACAACAAAACACCCTGTGAGGTGGGTGGGGCTGAGAGAGCTCTGGAGAGCTGTGACTATCCCAAGGTTACCCAGCTGGCTTCAAGTGGAGGAGTGGGGAATCAAACCCGGCTCTCCAGATTAGAGTCCCACCACTCTTAACCATTACACCAAACTGGCTCTTCAGTGTGTTCAGAGGCTGCAGGTTTCTATTCCGTGAGGTTTCTGGTGCCATTAGTTAAACTACATTCCTAAGCATGGTTATACCCATTTAAGTCTGTTGAAGCCAATCAGCTTAGAAAGGTATAATTGTTTAGGATTGCTCTTAAATATTTACCGTTTGTTTCATGGTGTTTCCACTATTAGTTGCATTCTTTTAACACTTTGGCATACAATCATCCCATTGACCAACCTTTTCTGTTGCCCTTCCTCCATAATAGAGTCCTTGGTTATACTGTGAAGAAGAGGTATGCCCAAGAGCTTAATCGTAACAGTATAATCAGAAAGAAAACAGTTTTGAGGTCTACAGCAGGTTCATAACATCTTTTAATGACAACTCCTCCTAGCTGTTATGTGGTTTCTACAAGCTCTGAGACAAACCTAGAAGAATGACTGCTTCTCATAACTTGCTGTTCTCACCTTGTCTGTCTTATGTTGAAGTTTCATTATAGGATCCCATGGAGAAAATCATTCTGCAATCAGTAACAGTTTCTTCTGGCAAAACAACATTATACAACATTTCCAGGAACTGCTGAGGATCTGTGACTCCAGGTTGCTCTTCAGTCGGTGCCATTTTAACAAGCACACTTCAGCTATAAGCACAACTTCTTGCATTTTAATTTTGCTTAATTTTTTAAAAGTTTAAATCTAATTGTTTGGGAACAGCCTTTCCTGAATCATCATTAATCCTTGAAACTTCAGGAGTTTTGTAGATTACCTATGATTTTATTGTTGTGAACTGATTTGTAAAGCAAACGGGGGGGAAATGCATAGGTACACTTCGGAGATCACTTTTTTTCACTGTGAGCTGCTTCTATTGCAATCTTAGCTACTCAGTTATTTGGGAAAAAATATAGCTAGAATGTGTCCAGAGGATTTAGTAACCGTATCAGTCACATGGTCCAAGTATTCCCTAGCAGCACTGTTAGCTGATACCTAATGAATCCTGATGTGGCATGGCATCCCATTAATCAATCAAGGTGAAAAATGCTTATTTAAAACACACAAACGAGGGCCTAGATGTATAAAGAAGTCTCCAGAGGCCAGAGAAGCAAGTAATGTGAAATTATTTTTGTGGTTTGCTTTTCTTTTCCCCCAAGAAACACTAGTGTTGTAGGAAAATTCGTAAGGGTGTGATACTAGATATTAAAAGTTTTTTTTTCTCACCTACCTTTCATGAATCTAGAAAGTTGCACTCACAAAATTTGAATGTAAAACTAGGGTAAAATTGTTCAGAATGTTAAATATATCTAACACAAATAATTAAACATACTGTAGAAGCTGGCACAAATTCCTCACAAACGAGGGCCTAGATGTATAAAGAAGTCTCCAGAGGCCAGAGAAGCAAGTAATGTGAAATTATTTTTGTGGTTTGCTTTTCTTTTCCCCCAAGAAACACTAGTGTTGTAGGAAAATTCGTAAGGGTGTGATACTAGATATTAAAAGTTTTTTTTTCTCACCTACCTTTCATGAATCTAGAAAGTTGCACTCACAAAATTTGAATGTAAAACTAGGGTAAAATTGTTCAGAATGTTAAATATATCTAACACAAATAATTAAACATACTGTAGAAGCTGGCACAAATTCCTCATAAAATATTAATTTTTAATTTAAAAGAAGATGAACAGAAAATAACATGTGGAATGTTCCAGTCAGTTCTGTTAAATTTCAAGGTCTCAACAAGAAAGGAATAGGACATAGTAATTTAAGGTTGTTGACTTGAAGGCATTTCATATGGATATTGGAAGGCAGAGGAGACTTGTATGGCTGACATTTATCCTGGGCATTTGCAGGGGGGAAAAATAACCACAGACACGTCAGTTATTTAAAGAAGCCTCAGGTTTTGAAGCATCAACTTTAGGTATTTGCAGATTAGGAGCCTGCTGGGAAATTTCTCCCTGATTCAAATCTTATCCTCCAACATCCTGTAAGTGTGTGTGTATGGGTGGGGGGAGTAATTTCTCTTCCTTACTTCCTGGCCCAAATACTCTCTTTTGGAATTCTATAAGCTCTCAAGAGTTTGTTATCTGCCATCAAGTTACTTCTGCCTTATGGTGACCCTGTGAATTAATGGCCTTCAAAATGTCCTATCAATATTTATTTATTTATTTCAAATTTGTATTCTGCCCTCCCTGTGAGCGGGCTCAGGGCAGATAACAATATTAAAAATACAATTAAAATACAATTAAAAATTCATGTTCATTAAAAACAACACATTTAAAACAAGATGGTGGACAGCCTTCACAGGGAGGGTTTTATACACCCCTTTTTTCCAGGCTGGCGAAGACCCAGCCTCAGCCATATGCCTGGTGGAACAACTCTGTCTTGCAGGCCCGGCGAAAAGATAGTAAGTCCTGCCGGGCCCTGATTTCAGCAGACAGAGCTTTTCACCAAGTGCGAGCCAGGACCGAAAAGGCCCTGGCTCTAGTCGAGGCTAGGCGGGCCTCCTTGGGGCCAGGTCTTGCTTAGGTCTTACAAACTGAAGGCTGTGGTTTCCTTTATTTAGTCAGTCCATCTAATGTTGGGTATTCCTCTTTTTCTAATGTCTTCAACTTTTCCTAGCATTATTGTTTTTTCCAGTGAGCCTTCTCATGATGTGATACCAAAGTGTGATAGCTGCAGTTTAGTCATTTTAACTTCTAGGAAAAATTGAGGCTTGATTTGAACTAGAACCCACTTATTTATCTTTTTTTTTTTTTGCAATCTATGTTATTCGCATGAGCTTAAGCAAACCAATTTCCCTGTTTTTTTTAAAAAAAAACATGACTCAATTGCACTCAACATTCCACGCCTCTTGGGAGGATGCTTAGTCCTCATCAGGCCATTTTAGAGTGCAGGTTAGTCTTTCTTTTAGCTATTTAATTAAGTCCTATTTTTTCTGCATATGTAGAAGCCCCTAGCTTGACTCTGTCTGGACTGGTTTTCCTACTTTTGTGATTGGCAAAAACCATCGATTCTGCTATTGGATATAGTGAATAAATAATGAAATGATACTAGCCAGCATTGTTTTCATTACATACATTCATTCCAATGAATGAAAATGCTGTCCATATTTTTCTGGCTGGTATGTAATGAGCTTCAAAGCTTGCTCGTATAGAATCCAGTTCTGTAGTTTATATTTCTGGAATACAGGGTTGTTGCTATAAGAGTAAAGTTAAAAGTTGTTATATATGTTAGATAATCTATACAGTTCTCATTTATAATTTTAAAATAATGGTTTAAATTTTCCAACTTCCAATATCAAAACTTCCTTAGCTATTAAGAGAATATTTCACGTTTTAAAATTCAGTTTCAGTCCTAGTGATTAATGCATCTTAATACATAATAATGTTCTGTACATTGGAAGGTTCATCACACAGGTGTGAAATCTATTACCTGATAGGAATATCAGACATAAAATGTGGCATTGTGATAATATGATTCTTCAGACTTAACAAACACAAGTCCATATCTATCATAGTTGTTGCGGAGGAAAGCTTTCAGTACGTCGATAATGTCTGCCAAATTCTCAGATACTACAGAGGATCTAGTTTGGGATTCTGTTGGGCAGAATGCAGTACTCAAATGCCATGCACTGTTCCTGTTCCATGCTCCAGGGTTACTACTCCCTCTCATCTAACTTCAGTTTCCTTCTACTCTTACCTGACCCTGCTTTTGCAGTCCCTGTATTTGCCATACTTATAGAGATCATTGCCTTCACCTGGATGGTCTAGACCAGCCCCATCTTATCAGATCTTGGAAGCTAGGTAAGGTTGGCACTGGTTAGTGATTGGTTGGGAGACTACCAAGGAAGACCAGGATAACTCTGCAGAGGCAGGCAATGGCAAGCAACCTCTGTCAGCTACAGCTGGGGTTTTCAAGGCAAGAAGCCACCATAAGTTGGCTATGACTTCACAGCACTTTACATACACATAGAGGTCATTGGAATTCTAGTAGCAGAACTGTATAGAAATTAAGTTAATAGATACCAATCAACTTCATATTTACAATGTATTCTAATGGCAGAATTTATGTCTGTTCATTTGATGTAAAGTGCATACAGCACTGATCATAACCGTTCTTTCCTTGTCAAACTAGAGCCCTGCATGTTGGATACTGTAGTCATTTCAACATGTGACATCATATCAACACCTGAAGACACAGTCACTTCCCCAAGTCACAGTTTGTCCTTAAGCCACACTTTGTGCATTTTCAGACTTGTCATCACTAAACCCCAGTGATGCACACAGTGTAGACTACCCATATTCTTGTGTTCCTTGATGTTATCTGGGCCTGCAGTGCAGGGATTTATCTTTATGAATCTCTGCAAAACATTGTTTCTTTATACCACAAAAGAGAAATTCTTACTGGGCTCACAAATGGGCTGAATACTGAATGAAGGGGAAATCCTCTAGTCAAACTGTATGTTGCATGAGAGATCTATGGTTGGATCTCTGATTTTTACTTTTAATTTTAAAAAAGCTGCAAGAGAGGCCACTTTAGATGGGACCACAGCACTGTGGGGAGTTAGCCTTTTCCACACTTCCCCAACAGAAATACCCCCACCCCCGAAGTTGCTTAGACCTACCCATATTATAACTGTGTTTTCCTCTATCAGGACTCATTGTGTATTTAGAGAGCTGATTTTTACAGGGGAAATAAAAAGGGGACAGGGTTTACTTCAGCACAATGGCCTCAATCTAATCCAAATCACCTCACCTCAGCTGCTTTTTTAATGTTAAAAATAAATGTTAGGAAATCCTATTAGATATCTGCCACATAATATCATATACATGAAGGCTACAATCCAAAGTACACATGCTAGGGAGTAAGTCCTATTAGAAATACTGAGTAAACTAGTTTGGGATTGTATTACACATTTAATAAGGTTTGTTGGAAGGGAGAGTCAAAATCAGTTACTATTTCAAAAAGAATTTTTGATTTGCATCTGTGGTGTGTGTAGTTTTACCATACGCGCTTGCTAGTGAAGACATTTTTTTCCTCAAAGAGCATTCAGACAAGTAGTGGTCAATAAAAAAAAAGTCAAAGATGCTTAAAGATAGCTTGAAAATGACCAACAGTTGGTCTCTGGATAGAAATAGGTGCTATATTGAGATAGTTTGTGAGTTAAAGAAAAATGATTAAGTCCTGTGTATTAGGCAAGGCAGAGAAGATGATTTAGAAAATTAACAAATAACAACATGACATGCCTTCATATCTCTTCTTTGATATATATTTATATTTATATTCCACCCTCCCCACATCAGACTGAGGGCGGATTAAAATTTAAAATTACATATCACAATTTATACAATTTAAAACCATAAAACATTTAAATACCATAGTTAAAATACATATATATAAAAACAGTGGCACAATGATCTAGCTGACCACCTTTTTAGCCATCTCCAGAGCAATTTGGCAGAGAAATGTGTGTGAGATGGTGTCACTAGTAGGGAGGGCATGTGCTGTACTCCCCCAGCTAGGGGGTGCTGCCTTGCATCAACCATACTGTATGCCTGGTGGAACAGCTCTGTCTTACAGGCCCGGCGGAAACAAATCCCGCCGGGCCCTGGACAGCATTCCACCAGGCTGGAGCCAGGACTGAAAAGGCCCTGGTCCTGGTTGATGCCAGGCGGGCCTCCCTGGGGCCAGGGATCTTTAACAGATGTTTATCACTGGAATGAAGAGTCCTCTGGGGTTTATATGGGGAGAGGTGGTCCTGCAGATATGCCGGTCCCAGTCCACATAGGGCTTTACAGGTTAATACCAGAACTTTGAACCTGATTCAGTACTCCACCGGCAACCAGTGCAGCTGATGCAATACCGGCATTATATGCGCACACATTGGTGTTCCAGTGATGACCCACGCCGCCACATTCTGTACCAGCTGTAACTGCCAGATCAGGTTCAGGGGAAGCCCAGCATAGAGTGCATTACAGTAGTCTAGCCTAGAGGTGACCATTGCCTGGACCACTGTAGTCAAGTTGCGGGACGAGAGATAAGGGGCAAGCTGCTTGGTCTGCCAGATACATAAGGCTTTTGCTTTCTGAAGCAGTGTTGATAATAGAATTAGCTATCAAGTAGTGTGGCAGTGGCTTTCTTAACAGCAAAAGCTTATTCTTTCATTGTGACCATAATAGAGCACATGCCATGTAAAATAGCTAGAGACTGGGCATGTGAGAAGACAAAGGAGTAATGAGGTAGATTAAGATGGGTAGCCATGTTTGTCTGTCTGCTGCAGTAGAAAAGAGCAAGCAGTCTCTCTGTCTAATCTCCCTTTGAAATCCCTCTACAGGATAACTGCTACGTTTAGGTCAGCAACTGAATGTCCAGGAAGGTTAAAATGTTCCCCCACTGTTTTTTTAATGTTGTGGTTTTTGACATTTGACTTACGTCCATTAATTCTTTGTCAAAGGGACTGGCCACTTCGTCCAATGTCGAGGGTGGAAGGGCATTACTGACACATGATGGCATAATTCACAGAGGATGAGCAGAAGTATAAACCTGAGATGCTATGGCTGATGCTGTTGGGTCCACTGATGGTGTTGCTAGGAGCTATATGAGAGCAAACTTGGCATCTTGGTTTGTTGCAGGCCTTGGTACTAGAGTCCATGTTAGTGTTAAGTAGTTTATCATTGCTGGTGAGTAGTTGTTTTAGGTTAGCAGTAACCTAAATGTAGTAAGCTGATGTTGTTTTAGTAACCGGTTACTAAAACATCAGCTGAATTGCAACTGGTAACAAAGTTCAAGACAATGCATCCACCTGGATTGAACTGAGACCTAGACTTCCTGTCTCATTACCAATGCTGATTTCGCCATACCCACTACCCCTCTGCATACCTCACCTATCCAATCAAGCCTGCTATTGCCATTTGGCATCTGAAATCACTCCACTCTTCAAGATATAAGGACAGATGGACTTACATTCTAGCTGTATTTGAAGAAGTGCGTTGTGACTCATGAAAGCTCACACCCTACCACAAATTTTGTTAGTCTTACAGGTGCTACTAGACTCTTGCTCTTTTTTGCTAGTAATGAGGAAGATCATGAAGTGATATAAAAGCACATAACATGCTGTAGAAAGCCCCACTATATTTTCTAGTCTGTTTCAGTGCAGTCTCCCAATGAGCAGATCACTAAACCACACCAACTAATATACGCATCTGTATAATCTGTCCCATACATACCAGTGAGACCTGCCTCTGTATGTGGATATGCTGAGAGCCCAAAAATTGGGATGGGAAGACAGTCACTATTCAGTGGTAGCTGGTGAATAATTTGCTAAGTGGAAGTGCTGGCCACCAGTGTGGGGCAATCTAGGAAAGGGGAATTCCTGCCTCAGCCCTTAAATACTTGAAGGCAGGGGTATGTCAAACACCAAGTAAATACAGGTACTGGATAGTTGCCAGAGGTGTGAGCTGCTGACTTCAGCAACAACAGCAACTACATGATTGTACAGTGGTGAATAAGGTGCCTCTGTGTCCAGTGCTATGTCCAGACACACAAATGTTAGGCATTTTCCCCATTCTATTGATTGCCCTGCAGTAGCAACCAGTTCCAGCTATTCAACCACTTCACCAACTGTGCTGACTTTGCTGAAGGAAAGTATTAAGGAGTACTGGATGACATGCCACCCCACCAAATACCTCGGAACAAAATTTGCAGTCATGGGTGCTACATGCATACTTCTCTCTGCCAACAGGTACTAGCTCTTGAGTGGGAATGTGGGTTAATTGTGCAGGCTGAAGTAAGTGAGCTACATCTGCTGTAAATTCCTCACTATAATTGTTTCCCTTAAGAGGGAATAGAAGCTGAGGCAGAGCCTCTCTTTTCTGAAGTAGTGACGGAAAGCCATGTATCTTTTGTGTCACTTCTCCTGAGCTTGAATCTCTGCCCAGTTGTCACCTTCAGACCAAGAGGAGGCTGAGCTATCTGTCTACTGCATTTTTGCCCTGTCTTTTCTGTATGACATTCAGGGCAGTGTATATAGTTCTCCCTGCCTCCATTTCACCCCTGCAACAATGCTCCATAGTTAAGTATGTTGAGAAGTAACTGCCCAAGTTAATCCAATGAGCTTCCTTGCTGATTGGTGGATTTGGACACATCTCCCAGGTCCAAGTATGCCACTCAAACCACTACATAACAGTGGCTGTAAAGCAGCTGAGGTAGGAGGATGGAACTGGGCTCATAGACAGTTCAGAGGCCAAGCCCATCCTTCCCTTAATTCATTTTGGAGGAGAAGAGGGGGCTTTTTTCTCCTGAGGTGACCATTGCGTAAATGCATTTTCCCCATAGTTCACACTCACAAACCTCGTGGGGTCCCCAGCTACTAATAACTATATTGTCCAAATACTCATAAAGGAGATAATTTATGCAGTATGATATTGGCAGACCTCTGGCAGCTGAAGTGCTCAGTTACCTAGACAAACAATTAGTTTGATTTAAGCATTTGTATAAGTTTGATGGTGTTCTCCTTGGGATTTTGGCATGGGACCCTTAGCAAGTAGGGTAATACCACTATTCTGAATTTCTTAATTTAGTATTCATGGGGGATGGTCAAAGCTGTTTCTACAAAGATAATAATTAGCTGAAGATTAGAAAACACACTGAGCATTTTTAAAGCATGGTTGAAATTGATAATACAGTATATCATCCAGCATCCTAAAATGAAGGGGATAGCTGTAGATGTGCCAGGATCACAGGGCTTTCTTATCCTAAGGTGGCATGACAATCCATACATTTAAAATGTCAGGTTTGATCTGAAGTGCATCGGCTTAGAGAAGCGTACAGAAGCCTAGTTCACATATACAGGAGAATGAGATGGCAAAGCCTCGAGTTAGTAAAGTACATTGTAAATTGGATTGTCCTTTATATAAAAGAACAGCCTTGTAAACAAAAAAAGTAGCAGAGCAGGTTTTAGCCTTTCTGCTTAACTGCTGTACTGGTTTTCTATTTGCAGGGAAGTTTTTTGGTTTTGTTTTTTTTAAAGAGAACATTCCAAAATGAGATCCTCCTCTTGCAGGTTGAACTGGTACAAGCCATTGTGCTGCCCTAGAACACTATCACTTAATTTCTATCTCATTCTCCTGCATGTGTAAACCAGGGCTTGGAAAGATAACAGGTAGTCCTGGTAGAAAAGAAAAAAGACTGAGTGCATATACAAAGGGTATGAGGAATTCTGGATCAGGCTGGTGGGGGATGGAGCTCATAGCAAGATGCACAAATTTTGCCTATTCAAAAATAACTATAGTCATTTTATGAGTATTGCATTTCTTCATCAGTTCATTTAAATTTAGAAACAAACCTCTCCCTGGTCTTCCCATTTTGTTTTTATGTTACCATGGAAATGACTGGCAGGTCTTTGCTGCCCGTAGATGAGCAGACAAACATTAACAGGACACTTGTCTTCCTTACCTTCCTGTGACTGCTACTCTGTCTCCTCCTTTAGCAGCCTATGTGCACAAAAAGGTGGGTCAGTGCACATGTATTGCAGCCACAGCAATGTGTCCTCACACACTGTCTCAGTTAAAGATGCAGTCAGAGCATTATTCCCACCCAATACAGGAGGATGGTGATTTTTCTCATTTTTCTTAAGGTTCTGTGACTGAGTAGGAATTTGAAATTCATCTTGAAGCCTCAAAGCCATGTCCAGTCACACAAAATATTTTATAGATAACAAAAGAGAGGTTAGCAATTTGATGATATCACATGTTTTTGTGACCTGTCACAAAGGTATAGTTCCAAAACAAATGTTCCTGTAACTACTGCCTGCTTGCCATTTTTGTGTGTAGGCTGTCTGTGTTGGGTAAATATACATGAATAACACCAGCCCCAGGAAATCTGTTGAGTACTGTAGGGAATGATTTGAGCCCCTGATTTGGGCCCTGTAAACATCCATCTAGAGTACACATTCTGAAAGGGATAATCACACAGTCCTCTCTGCTCTATGACTTTACTCAGTTCAAACTTTCACCAAGGCAAACTGCATTTACTTACGATTTGGTCCACACTCTCCACTGTTCACTGGCAGGGAGTTGTATGGGTATCACACACATTCATTCTCAGATTAAATTCAATTCTAAAGTAACAGTTTCTATCCATATTATGAAGAGATGCACTTACCTTGTTTACTTTAGGTTTGTGAGCCTTTTCTTGAGTAAGTAAAAGATCTGTAATCCAGGTGTATAATTTAAGTAATAAATGATTTTGTAATTTCAATAAGACAGTCTGCCTCAGTATCAAGAACTATGTGGTAAATGGTGAATATCTGATGTTCTGTATATGTCTCAGGGGGGTATTTTGTAGCTGCTGCCATTGGCATATTTCTCATGATGGTGCATCTCCCTGTAGTTAAAACCACTGGAGCATCCAAGCATAGATCAGGACAGAAGCAAACATACAGGTCTGTAAGAACTATGAGGTGGTGCTGTCAACACCTCTAACGTAGCTGCTGCTGCCATGGTCTGAGATAACCTCACACAAGTATCCTTTCTGATCTATTACAGCCAAGTCATCAAGCAGCTTAAAGCCCCATTGGCCAAGGGGCATGGAGGCAATAGAGCCATGGATGGAAAATTGTATCCATCACACAGAGTGAAATAATCATGGGGATATATTTGATTCTGACAGACTTTTTCCTTGAGCACTGAGAACAGTTTTTATTTTTCAATATGTCAGTATGATCTAGCTCTGTCTGTCTTCTCTGTATGTACAAAAGGTATCACAATGTTGCCTTTTTTGTTGGAAATATCAAAGTACAAAGATTGTAAACCAAATCGGTGTAATAAAGTTCCAGGTGATTCATGATGTCTGCATATGTCAGAATTCTTACATCGGGTATGTACAGATATAATAAAAAGAGCGGTACATTCATTGCATGACATATAACTAATCCCCTGAGTCAAGTGTGGGGGAAACCAGTAGTTTTATCAGTTTGCTGAAGTAATCAGCTGTGCACAGCACTGATGGTTGTTGCTTGTGACACCATTATGCCTTCCCTAACTCGCCACAACAGTTTTGTTAAACTGTCATACAGTTTAAAAATTATTTAGTTTCTTAAAAAATGAGAAGTAGGGAAGGAACATTCCAAGTCCCATAGATATGTTCTCCCACGGTGTTATGAATTGGAGATCTTGGGAAAAGTGCACCCATGCTTTGCAACAATAACCTAATGGAACCCTTTCAAAACTATCCTTTGTTTACCAAAAATTTAACATGAGATATTTTGCAGGCAACAATACATTTTGAAGGGGTTATGGATATACCCATATACTTCAGTACCATATACCAAAAACTAGCTTTTCTTCAAAATTAGTCCTTTATATTCTGAAAAAACTAATCTTTAAAAATATGTTCTTAGCATATAACAGGGAAGTTTGGGATTTAAAAAATATCTTTAGCTTGTTTTTCTTTTATAGAACACACGTATGTGGTCTTCCTGGGATCTTTGAATCTCATGATTGCAGATGTGCACATCTGTGGGACTATAAAGAAAAATGTCTCCCTAGTATCTGTGATCTATGTGGACACCTGGGAAAAATTAAAAATTCCCCAAAGTGTAAACCTCCCTTGGACTGTATATCAGATCTCCCACAGATCAGGTTTCAGTCTGAGGAGAAGTCTGATCAAGGAGGACCAAGATTGATTGAAAAGTTTGCTGTATCAGGATTTTGTGATTGTCCCTACTGTTAAGTATATCTGCCCAGTGTGTTTTGAAGCAGAGGGGAGTTGAGCTTACTAGGCAAGAGAAAAAAAAATGGAGCATGTTCTGTTTTAAAATGTACACATCCGTAGTCTCTGGTTTGACTTGGAAAAACAAAGGATATGTGTTAAATGTCCTGGCCATACTCATGTCCCTACACAAATCTTGTTTTCTAATGTGAATAGCCATTTGAAAGTGTCTTTCATATATCAGGTAACAAATTGTGTATTGTTGTAGGGAGGCATTCTTGTTGGCAGTTTGACATCCCACCATTGCCCATAGACTCACCAAACCTGATAATTTCCTCGGATTAATACAAGGCATTTTTACATTGGTAGACATTTGGGAAGATGAGGATAAAGAGGAGGTTATTGAATCATCTGTATAGCTTTTATAAAAATGCATATTTTATAAAAGCTATACAGATGATTCAATAACCTCCTCTTTATCCTCTTCTTAATGTTTTGTCTGACCATAACAAGACCTGCTTATTTGGGCAGATACATGAAATAATAAGCTTTTGTGTTAACCTAGCAGGGGCTCCTTTGGAATGGGCTTTTTAAAAAATCCATATTTTACTACTGGTGGATACTAAAATAAGATGCTGCTCACAGTGAAATACATTGCTAAAAACATCCGTGACAAATGGTGACACTTCCCTATACAGAGCATGATGTCATTAAAAGGAGTGATACCAAAATCATCATTACTTAACATCTGAACTAATTGCTATGGCAGCAAGCTTTTAAAAGGCAAACCAAATAAGAGCATTTTGAAATCTGCTACATGGCATGGTTTACTGTTACTGTTTACTGTTCTGTGTAAATACCAAGTAATTTTAAAGGAATGAGGGATAACAAGGGAGCAAAGGAAATCATGGTGGTGGGAAATCTTAATTTCCCCTAAATTAAAATTTAAGGAAAAGATGCTCAGCAGACATATTAAGAATCTCATAGTATATACACAATTAAATACCTGCTGGAATTTTAAAATACCACACTGTACTGTGCTAAACTGGGGTAGCATCCCGATAATGGGTTTTTGATACTCTCCCTTATTTTCCCTATTTAATTTGTGATCTCTCAGACTTCTCACCAGTTCAAAAAGTGCTTTTAAAAGCAGGATCCTTTGGAGGTCAGATCTGGGACATATCCTTCGATGCTGAAAATGAAAATCTTCCCATAGCAGATGATGACTGTCAATTGCAAAGTGCTGTCTGCACTCCCTGTAATGGTCCTGCATGACCATGTTATGAAGGCTTTCCTGGGGGCGGGGGAATAACAAAGCAGAAGACATAACTGGGTCTTAGAAAGCTTTGACATTTAAATTCAAAAGCAAATTGCACTTGGGAAACTAGTTAAGTCATATCAGATCCATTCACTGCCTTCACAGTAACTTACATTTCAGAAATATAACCTGTTAACAAAAAAGCAAGGGCATCTTTCCAGTCACAAGGTTGCTCATTTGCTTAGGATATGTTAAGCAAGGACTTGTCCAAACTGTTTATGCTCCTACAGAATTCTGCAGATGGAAGAAAACTTTCTGCCCCTCCCTTTCATATATATATGGAACATAACCCCAGATGAACAATTACAGGCGAACATGAATGATTCCAGGGCATTTTTGTAATGATTGATTCAGCACCATGAACTGCAGGGTCAAATGGACAGTTCCCTGCTTCCTGGGGTGACAAACCCAGAACGGGGAGTGCTGAATCTTCCTCCAATTCATGTTTTCTTTCTCAAATTACTTTTTAAAACCATTTGACGGGGTTTATTTATAGTCTCAGAGATCCATTGGAAGTTGAGAAAGCACAGATGGGGAGAAAGTTCTGCTCCCCTTTTTGTATATGATGCAGTTTTAATACTCAGTGCTGAGTTTTGAGAGTAACAAAGTATTGTGAGACAAATATAATTAAAATATGTGGATGTAGTTATCAACTAACTTGTATTTCTAACATAATCTTGATTTCAGTTACCAGCAGAAAGTGTCAGAATAATCATTCTTTGTGGGTCTTGTAGCAAATTTATGTAGCTAATCTCCAAAAGGCTATGCTGGCCTCAGCAAAATGATGTACACATTTTGGATGAAGAAGCAGCTGTCCATTGTCATGATGAAAATACATCCAATTCCCAGTACTTCCTGCCTGACCACTAATTAATGTGGCCCTTATTTATCTCTACCCTGCTCCTACATATCACTATAGCCAAAGATATGTCCTTAGTTACATGACTCTTTAGATATATGCATATGATAATTTCCCCCATATACAGTACATTTGCTGTGATTGTACAGCAACAGCAGCTTCTTACTCTGAGATTTAGCCACACATGTGACTTTCATTTGGCTTTTCTCACCTTCTGTGTTCCATATACATACCTTGCACAAGATAATTCATTGTGTCTGCTATCATGTCTCTGCCCAGGCCGATGGTGCAAAATTGCCCCAGCCCATGTTATGATGTTGCCCATTATGACACTGCTAAATTTAGAAGATTCTTGTATCTGATACAGTACCTCGCCGTCCTTTCTTAACATCTAGCAACATCATATGTCTTGCTTACAATGCTACTATGGTATCTTTATGTTCCATTCCTAGAACAATAAATTGACCATTGGTCTGTCCGAAAGGAAAACTATGGAAATCCAGTCCTAGTGAGGAAAATGAATGACACTTCTGACCAGTATGCTCAGGCAAAAATAACGTTTTAATCTAAAACTGTAGCAGTGAAGGAAGAAACACTGAGAATGTTAGTCTAGCTCTGGATGTTTTTCTTCAGCATTGCTTGGGCCAGGTGTGGGGCTTTGGCGCTGAAGGCTTTTCAGACGTGCTAGTTCTTGATTGGTCTTTATGGCTTGGTTAATGAGGTACTCACTCTCTTGTCCGACCTCTGCCAATCTCAGATCAAATTCCACCACAGTCTTATTATCAGTCATGCCTTCCAGCAGCTGTTTCCCTCCATCCTGGAATCAACAAAGATGATGCTGAAGGCTATCGGCAGAGGAAAGGGGGGAAATTTGTTTTGAAACACACTGGTCTACAGTTCCTTGGCTTGATTTCAACTATTATCTAAGGAAGACAGGGAAAGGTGCAAATCTGTTTCCTGTATATTCCTGTATATGGATCTGTGTAAAAATATGCATACCATTTCTTCTGCAAAAAGAAAAGATACTAGAAGAGCTGATGTGTAGAAAAGGAATAGATGAACACTTAAACCTCATTCAAGCCTGCTCCCTTAGTTTCAAATGCATGTTGATACTGCATTAATTTTCTGTGGTAGTAACCAGTAGGCACACTACATAGCTAGATTTCCCCCTTTCATTGTGCAAAATGTGCCAACTTGGAGTTTTCTGTTTATTAAATTTTTATTGCACCCTTCTTTCAAAAAGCTCAGGTCAGTATACATGGTAGTCTCCTTGCATTTTATCCTCACCGCAAGCCATTGAGATGGCCCAGGCTGACATAGTGACATGGCTCAAGATCACCAAATGAATCAAAGCGTGTGAACTAACATGGTGAAGTGGTTAGATTGTTGGATGTGGATGTTGGGAACCTAGGTTTAAATCCTCACTCTGCCATGGAAGCTCATTGGGTGACCTTGGGCCAGTAACAGAATTGGAAGGGGCCTTACAGAACATCTAGTCCAATTCCCTGCCCAATGCAGGAACAGCATAAAGTATCCCCAATAATTATTCGTCTAGACACTCCTTGAAGATTGCCAGTGAGATGGGAACTCACCACACCCCTAGGCAGCTGATTCCATTGCTGGATTACTCTTATTATAAAGATGTTTTTCCTAATGTCCAGCCAGTACCCTCTCTCCTGTAGTTTAAACCCTCCGAGTCCTATCCTCTGTTGCCAACAGAAACAGTTCCTTTCCCTCCTTTAAGTGACAGCCTTTTAAATACTTATAGAAAGCAATTATGTCTCCCCTCAACCACCTCCTCTCCAAACTAAACATTCCCAGGTCCCTCAGTCTTTCCTCGTAGGGCTTAGTCTCCAGTCCCCTGATCATCCTGGTTGTTCTTCTCTGCACCTGCTCCCACTTGTCCACATTTTTTAAAAATGAGGCCTCCAGAACTGTACACAGTACTCCAAGTGGGGCCTGACCAATGCAGTATATAGTGGGACAGTGGCATCCTGCACTTTGGATGTTATGCCTTTTTTGATTTATCCCAAGATTGCATTCGCCTTTTTCCCTGCTGCATCACAATGACTGCTCATATTTAGCTTCCCATCCACCCCTATCCCAAGTTCTTGTTCACACACTACTACCCAGAAGTATATCCCTCATCCAATATGCATGCCTTGCACTTTTGTTACTCAGGTAGAGAACCTGGTACTTTTCCATGTTAAATTGCTTCTTATTCAAATCAGCCCAGTGTGTTCAGATCTTGTTGAATTCTGTCCCTATCTTCAAGAGTGTTTCCTACTCCTCCCTGTTTGGTGTCATCTGCACATTTAATGAGCATTTCCTTCACACCCTCTTCTAGATTATTTATAAAAATATTGAAAAGCGCTGGGACCAGAACCGAGCCCTGTGGCACTCCACTGGACCCCTCCCTCCACTCAGACATGATGCCATTGTCTTACACACTCAGCCTAACTTGCCTCACATGATTGTTACTTTAGATCCTCATTGGGAATAAAATTGAAATATCTACATAAAATATTACTTCATGGCAGATTGGGGATTGTAAGTGTTGGAGGAAAGCTGAGCTTCAGAAATGTATGTCAGAAGGGAGAAAGATGCTTACTGCGGTGAGCAAATCTGTGCAGGCTTGCTTGGTGCAGGCTTGGGTGCAAGGAGACTTCATTGAGGGGTAGCTGGATGCATGGAGCATTTCTCTTTGATCTGTAGCTACTGGCCACTGGGATGCAAGCCCTGCCCTCCACCTCCCTTTCTCCTTCACAGGTACTGGTTGCTGGGATGGCTATTTAACAGGGGCCTGGTACAGGAGGCGTGAGCTTCTTGGCGTGAACTGAAGGGCAAGAGCCCGAGGGCTCTTGGCCCGTGGCTGTTGGCCTGGGGCGCACATCTGGGTGACAGACATCACTTGCACGAGGTGGTGGACATGAGAGGAGTGGAAGAGTTCCACTAATTTGTACTGCTTCTGGGATGGATGTAACACCTACTGGACACTGCTTTCTTAAATATACCATGGTTGTAGCCCTAGACTGTTCTGAGTTGAGGCCACCAGTATGTTTAATATCTGAATATGTGATTTTGGGGTGCATATCAGATTTTTGCTAATGTTATGTTTTTGTAAACTTACTTTTATTTACCCTATGGCATTGTTTATTGAAACATCCTTGATATTGACTGTACTAATCTCACACTATGTAATCTGCCTTGAGTCTCAGTGAGAAAGGTGGACAATGACATAAACATGCAAACAAACAAAAACCTCCTACAATACATAATGTGTCATGCTCCCAACTATGAAGATGTTATTACGATACTGCCACATTCATATCTCCTCATTATAATGTCACAATATGATGAAGCATTCACTTAGGATACACTCGACAAATGTGGCAAGCAGTTCTGCAAGATTGTGGGAAAGAAATAAGAAAGCTCAGAGAGAGCTTTTATTGCTTCTCTCAGCTCTGCGCTCTGTACAAACGTGACAAATCCTGTGGGAACAATATTGACATGGCAAGAACTGAAAGCAGGTGACATCACTGTGATACACCTGTGGCTAGGCAGCCTTTAGACATAGGCTACAAAAATGAGTTGTGACTGGTGGACTGAAACAAAAGTAGGCTGGTGATTTTTCAAGAATGACATGGGGTGGGAAGCTCCTCATAACCCTCCTGTCTTGGAACCTATCACTTCACCCCCAGGACTTTAAAATAATTAAACACCCCATGCTGGGGTGTCAGAGCTTGTGCGGGGGGGGGGGGCAGCGCACCCTCCAGGCTGCCCTGGGCGTTGAACCCAGCTCTAGGAAGGCCTCAGATGTGGGGGGAATGAGGGGATTTACAGTATCCTCAAGCCCTCTCTTCCTCCTTGGGCCAGCTCAACTCATGCTGTCTCTCTACCTTGCCTCCCTCCCTCCCTCTCTCTCATACACGCCCTCTCCCAACTACTCCTCATTGGCCCCCTCTGCCAGGTTTGCCATTATAGGGCCTCCAAGTTTGCTCCTACCTCGAGGCTTCATCCTCTCAGGGGTTGCCCCGTCTCCCCCTCTTGACTGCCAGCCCCACCCACCTGTCTGGGGCTCCCTTGGGGCTTCCCCTGCCCTTGGCTCCTCCCTGTTCTTCTAAGGCCAGGGCTGGCTGGGTCACACCAGTCTGCCCGTTTCTGCAGCCGCACCATCCCGCTGGGCCTTTCTGCTGTTCCTGAGGCCTCCATGGCATCTCCCGGCCTCTTTATAGTCCATGTTGTTTTTTGTCCTGTTACATTTTCTAATCAATGTTAATCTGATATAACACACACATGTTTCTACTTCATACTTCATGTCCTCCTTGATCTATTCCCTGCCTTTTTCTTAAGCCCGCTTGTTCTTTAAAGTATGGTTGTCATGTTGCTACAAGAGGTGGGGGGGAAATCATGATATGACATCTTGATGAAGGTGCAGAGACTTTGGGGCTTTTTTGTCAGGCAAAATAACAGTTCTGTAAATATTAAAGACTTTCAAGCTTGTGCCCACATGTTCCAGCATAAAATATGGTTATATCCTACAATTCTGTGAGCTGATTGTGATGGAGAATCTTCCCCACCAATCTCTGAAGAAGTCCATCTGCTAGACCAAAAAGGCTTGGTGGGCAAAAAGCCATCAGGCACAGAGAGCTGCAATTAGTAGGGGGAATTGGATTAAATAGTCTTTGCCTGCTTATGAGTCAGAACTTCTTCCTAGAATCTCTTTCGCTCATGTGCTAGTCTTTTACTTGCAAGAAGTTGTATTTTGTTTCATTTGAATTGTCTCCCTGTTTAAAAAGTAGTATTCTCTACCTATAGTTAGAAGTGGTAGAATCTACACTATTACCTCAGGATTTTACCATGTTATTCTGATGTGTGCAGATTCTGACCTAAGTTCACTTTGGCCAAAATATAACTAACAGTGAAATCCTAAGAAGAGTTACTCTAGTCTAAGCCCATTGATTTTAACGGACTTAGACTGGAGTAACTCTGCTTAGGCTTTCACTGTAAGCGATAAAGACAAGCCACTATATCTCAACTTCAAACCACCCTCCAACCCCAACCACCTGATCCATCTTAGAAATGTGTTCTAAGGATTATTGGAACAATGTATATAAAGAGTTTTAATAAATACAAAGCACTATGTAAACTCTCATTAGCCATAAGTGCTATATAGTATTCTTAATCTCCAGTTTTAAGAAAGAAGTATGCTTACTAGCCCAATGTGGTTGCAGGAGAGGTTGATGTGAGTCAGAGCTGTGTTCTGAGCCAGGACTTGGGAGAAAAGAGTGGCTGTGGGCTCTGACAGTTCATTGCCACCCAAGTGTAGAGTTGTCAAGGTGTTGTTAACCAGCAAGGCATGGCAAATGGCTTGACCTCCCTCATCCTCTATGCAATTGAGGCGCAGGTTTAGGGATGTCAATACAGCATTCTTGGATAGGGAATGAGCAATAGCCTGGCCTCCTTGAGCTCGGATTCTATTATCACACAGGTTAAGGGATACCAGCTTGCTGCGGTTAATAAGCTTGCCAATGGCTCGGGCAGCACGGTCTGCAAGCAAATTGTGGGATAAATTCAGTTCTAACAGCGAGGGGTGGTCTAATAAATGTCGGATCAATATTCGAGCTTTTTCATCATCCACTTTGCTACGCGTTAGTTTGAAGACCTGCAGGAGAAGCAAAAAAAGATATTACAGACAAGTTTTTAAAACCTCTGGAATCCAATCCTCATGTAAAACCAGATGAGTCAGACAATCTATTTCCTCCAATATTTTTTGAAAAATTTCACATATCACAAGCCATAAATGGATCTGTGTACGCCTTGAAAGTCTCAAACAATCTGTACCTTCAGACTATCATTGTCTGTGTGCAGACAAGTAACTCTTTAGTAAGCCTTGTGTAGGTAGAAACCTACTGATCTCAGAATTTAAAATTAAAGATTTCTTCATTGCCTCTAGGCAGGCCAAGGATTAAAAGTTACTCTGAGATATAAACTGGGTTAAGTATGTAATATGAAGACACTGAGGCAAGGGCAGCCAGAGAAGTGGTGACCAATATGTCTGACCAAGACCACTAGGCCATCAGAGCAGATGAGATGTCGAAGGTGGAGTACTACACACTTCTTCCACAATCCATGAGCCCATGTGTCTAGACATTATTAGATATATTTTTCATTTATAAAACAATCTTACTTTATGTTAAGTGTGTATCACAGTACAACTGACCTTTCTCTGCTATACTTTTTATTTCCTCTTAGCACAGATGATGTTTTCTCTAGTAAATCTCAGATCAGGCAATTATGCTAAAATGTGCCATATGATGCAATACTGCTAAATTCTATTATCTAAGTGGGCTTACTAAATTATAATCAAGGACGCTCAATCATGTGTTGGTTAATCTTGCTTCCTGCTTGCAGGTTGCAATCAGGAAGCTGACCTGAGCTGTTTAGATGTGTTTGACTGAATTCAGATAATTCTTCATAATTATATTGCTGTCTGCTGCCACTGCCTCCCATTGTTAAAAGGCACATAATTTTAAAAAATCCCGTCTGAGATTTTTGATTTGATACTTACTACTTATATATCCCTGTATGCAGTCAGTATCTGCTAATTTATCTAGTTAGTCCTTGTAATCAGTTGTTGTGACTGACTGATCACAAATGAATGCAGCTGATTGCAAAGTCATAAAAAGTAGGCAATGTCAGTCATATGAAGTAGGCAATGTCAGTCATATGAAGTAGGCAATGTCAGTCATCTCACAGGCACAAAGAGGGGCTGAAGTGAAAGTGCTTCCATGGTTGACAAGTAAGTCAATTTAATGATGGTGACCTGAGGAAAGATGTACCTCTTCTCCAGTAAGCAAGAAGAACTAGTTTACAGACTATGCAACTGTACCTTCAAGCTACAACTTACTTGTTATTTATTATTAAGGTACTACCTGGCCTTGTATAGGCATGGTGCTCAAGATGAATTTCAATTAAAGACACTAAGGCAATTTGAACAAGAGCTTGCCTTGAATGTAAATTAGGAAGTTCAATCAAGGTAAATTCATTGGCAATTATGTTCAAGTCAAGTTAGAGTTCTCAGCACCCATGATAATTTGCCTTGAAAATTCAGAACTGGAGGGATAGGATCTAATTTTGGGACAGGTACTAGTCACCTTACATGAAGATGAGTCTTGTCAGTAATTTACCTGTAAAAGCTAATTGCCAGTCTACTTATTCTCAATGAATTCCATAAATTATGAACACACCTGATTTTTATTAGCCCTCTACTGCTTGATACCAAAGAAATCCTAAATATCTCCTAATAATTTAGAAATACTAATGGAGTGAAAGGACCATTAAATTAGTCTCTAACCTTCAGAAATTATCATTCTATTATGCTCAAAGTTACTAAACATTACAAAATTTGGTTTGGTACACTACCTTTAGAGTTGGACACTTCTTGAGAGCAGTGGCCAGTGACCAGCAGTCCCGAAAGGTGAACTCAAATAGATTCCACTCAAAATTCATGCCACAGTCTTTAACACCATAAGATAGATGCAGCTCCTCTAGGTGACAGAGAGCTGGGACAAGCATACTTAGATCAAAATGATCCATGGAAGGTTCATCTATTCCAGCATCACTTTCAGTATCAGAGACATCTTCATCTTCCTTCTTCTGATCTAGTTTCACTGGTGGGAGGAACTGGTTGATCTCTAGCTTCCTCACATACTCCTTGCAGAGTGGGATAATATCTAGGACTTGGTTGGGGCTGGTTGTGTCAGGAATATAGAACTTCAAGATGTTTTCCAGGTGCCGTTCAAAGAACATCCTTTTCCAGCTTCCTCCATAACGGGACACATCACAGACAGTCCATCTCTCAGTGGAGCACCGTTTCCAGTAGCCTTCATCACTGACCAGGTTGGCAGTCACTGCAAGGGGTAGACTTGTGGAAAGCTTCTCCAGCACCTTCTTTTGGTGCTCAGGAACAAGGCTGTTCAAAATAGGATTTTCTGGTGGGAAAGAAAATATATTAATAGTACATGGAATTATGGAAACTACTAGTGCAGCTTAAGTGTGTTTGGTGGGAACATTCAGTGATATATTTCCTAACTCAACTCATCTCGCCTTGCAGAGTGGGATAATATCCAGGACTTGGTTGGAGCTGGCTGTGTGAGGAATATAGAGCTTCAAGATGTTTTCCAGGTGCCATTCCTAACTCAACTCATCCTTCTTCAAAAGGAAGTGTCTGAAGCAAGGAGCTCTGACTCACAAAAAGCTTACACCTTGAAAATCTTGTGGGTCCCTAAGGTGTTGCTGGACTCAAATCCTGCAGTTCTAGTGCACTCTGACACAGCTGTCCACCTAAAACTATCCTGTATGGAGATCAGTTAACTATGTCTATACTACAAACGTACGTTGGTTTTATATCAGTTTAAAAGTAATGTTTTCTCTCCCCCCGCTCCCGCTCAAGTCATGGGAATTTAAGTTTGGGGAGGCTCTGAAAGAGCCCCTTACAGAAATACAGTTCCTTTGGGAGAAGGAATAACTCTCAAACTAGTTTAAGTATGTGCTATAGAAATTTATAGTATGCTACAGTAAATATCACTGTGGCTTGTTATCTAGAAACTGCAATGGAAATTCAATCTGGGGCCCAATTGTCTGGCATTTTCTAACAATTGGTTTTATTTTAAAAATCTATTCACAATACTTAATATAACTGCAGTTGATAATTTACTAATATTTCCTTAGCAAGTTTCTCACAGGAAAAGAGATCTGACTTACTTTCAAAGTTGTTCATTATGTGTTGGATGCAGAGTTCTGTGAGCTGTGGGACAATGGCTAGACTCCACTCAGGATCTTCAGCAATAATCCGTCGCATTCTCCGGTTGTTGGCTGCAGGGTTTATTACTACAGTGTGGGTCGGGGGAGGGACTGCATTTGGTTCTCCAGCAACTGGCTCCTGCATTTTGGACTGCTAGTGTAGCGTTTCTTACTCCCTTAAGTGGAATGGAAGGAAAGTTCTGGGCAGGATGGATCACCAACACTTCTGCAGTTACTGTTCCTAGAGGAAAAGTTTACAGATAAACTAAGTCTGACTCTTACTGATACTAATAAAGCATTTTGTATAAAGGATTACTTAAGGTGTGGAATGATTAATGATTTTAAACCATTATATGCGATTGTCAATAATTAGTTCCACCAAGGCATGTGCAAAATAATGATAATCTATTCTGTGGATATAAGATTCATTAAAGACTGTAAATAGCTTTTATCTGAACTTGGGGTGGTGGTGGTGGGGCTTTACATTTTCCACTTAATTTCTGAACTCTTAAATGTCACCTGTACTTCAACCCCTCATTAAAGTGAAGATGAAGAAATGAGAGGACTTCTATTTAAGTCATAGTATTGATTTTAAACATTTATTAGCCGCCTTTCTACCTTGCAGAAACTCAAAGCAGCTTACAATATATATATAAAAACAATCACAAAATGAATAAAAACAAAGTTTAAAAGCACAGTAAACACAGAAACCAATAAATATGGAAACAAAGTTAATTAAAAGCAGTCCTAAATAAAAATGTCTTCAGTTGCTTCCTGAAGATCGGTACTGAGGGGGCCAGGTGCACCTCCCAGGAGATGCAGTTCCATAATTGTGGAACTGCCACTGAAAAGGCCCTCTCTCATGTACCTGCCAGATGAGCTTCTTTAGCTGATGGGACAAGTCACATGAACGAGCTCAATGAAGGTTCTGCCTCAAAGACCAGTATGTCAGTGGAGAGTGTTCACATGGTTCACACATGGGTTGGCGGGCCTGAAACAAACAAACCTGAAAATATTTATTTATTTATAATCTGCCTTTCTCACTGAGACTCAAGGTGGATTACACTGTGTAAGATTAGTACAATCAGTTTCAAGGACATTTCCATAAACAATGCCATAAGGTAAGTAAACATAATTTCACAAAGACATAGCATGAGTAAGAATCCAAGACAGAGATGAAGAAATGCTGAAACAGAACATAAGCAATTCTAGGGCTAACATTAGACCATATGAAGCACAAGCAGCTTATAGGACCGCATATTTAAGACAACAGGTAGTACATAAGGCAACATAGAGGTAAAATCTATGATCCTTAACTCATTAGTGAAACATCTGAGAGCCTCTCCCTACAATACAAAAGCCTTTTTGAATAATTTGGTTTTGTATTGTTTGCGGAAAGCAAGAAGAGTGGGGGCCCTCCTAACCTCTTCAGGCAGGTCGTAGGGGCACCACAGAGAAAGCCTGTGTACGGGCTGCTGTTAATTTTGCCCATGTGCAGGGTGGCACCTGCAGGAGACCCTGTTCAGATGAGCAAAGCTGCCGTGGAGGAACATAGGGAGGGAGGTGGTCCTTTATGTATGCTGGGCCAAAGCCATGAAGAGCTTTGTATGTGATAACCAATACCTTGAACTGAGCATGGTAGCTGATAGGTAGCCAATGAAGTGACTGCAGAATGGGGGTGATGTTCATGTTCCTGCTCACTATTGATAGCAGTCGTGTTTTGAACCAATTGGAGTCTCCTAGTTAATTTGAATGGGAGACCTATGTATAGTGCATTACAAGTCAAGTCTTGATGTTACCATACCATGGATCCAGGTGGCCAGGTTGGCCAGGTTGATATAAGAAGCCATTTTCCAGGCTAGAGTGAGGTGTTTTTTGCAGTTGCCTTAACTTGTTTTTCTAGTAGTATCATTGGATTCAATATAACTGCAAAGTGAGAAACCTTGTGGTTTCTCATCAAGATCTTTTTAAGGCTATCTAAACACTTTTGCATTATAATGTTGTAGGACTGGAATACTCAGTTTTTAAAGCATTATGAAATAAATAAAAGTCCAAGCATGCAAGTCAAAAACATATACCATATACCAAGTCACACAGAATTCTGTGAGATTTACTTTTGCATAAAGAAGTCGATGCTACATAAGTAACAAAACAATGTAAGTATGCAGAGAAGGTGGAATTCTGTGGATTGCACTATTTACATTCAAAGCAATATCTAACATATGTCTGGGATATTTATGCAATAAAATTTCATGCAGCAACTACAATAAAAGACCTTCTTACTGGGGCAGCACCAGTACTTCTAGTTGGTATGCTTCTCAGTAGAGGGGAAAGATGTGCAGAAAAGACCACATTCCAAGGTGTAGAGAGCCTAGCATCATAGCACAGCAGCTGTAATAGAGTCTATAGCAACTCACCCATCATGAAATGGCATGTTGCCACCCTGTGTCAGGTAGACAGAAGCAGTCAATTAGTACATGCTGACACCCTGATATTAGGTCACCACTTCACACAAGAGACACAAAAGAGGGAGGAAATGGCAAAAAAGCAACCTCCACTGCAAGAGGTGCAATGGTAAAGACCAGAAGGAACCCTGGAGTGAACATACTGTAAGGTGCTCTGCAGATGTGTGTTTGAGTCCCCTCCTACAACTACATTCCCTTTCCCCCAGCACACTCATTGGGAAGAGAGCATTATCACTCCAGCCACAACTCTCACAAGCTTCTGTAACTCACTCAGTAGAGGCAACCCAATTGCATACCTAAGCCTTCTCCTGCACAAGGATCCTAGGTCTTGAAGTAGGCTGCATAGTATATGTACCCTCACCTTCTTTATCAACCTATATACAATTGCTCCATCCTGGGTCCTTCTTTTAACACACCAGCATCAATTCGTTTCTCTCGCACAGTGTTCATTCTCATGATTTAACTGACAACCTAAGAAAAGAAGCCTATAGCCATGTAAAAGCCAGTGCCACAATCATGGACACTCCTACTGAATAGAACTTTAATCCTATACAGTACTTTCCCCTTGCAAAGAGAGAAGCAGATGCTGCTGCATAGATCAAGCTCATTATTTTCCCCCTTTGTGAGGTTCCGCCATTTTTTTCTTTCTAGTACTAGCAAGAACTAGCTCTTTCACCATGCCAAAGCTCTGTATCATTGAAACCTTTATAACAGGGAAGAGCTTCGACAATCTATCCAGCTCCAAACTGTCTGAGGCAGTGCTGATAAAACAGCCTGCTAAATCATAAGAGCAGAGACCTATGAATGCTAAGAACTGAAGAAGCAAAGATAAATGATTCATGTTGTGTTGAAGATAATGTGCCTGCATAGGCTTCCTAGACTGTATTCACAGCAAACAGCAGCTGCTTCATGCAAATGATGCACCATGATGGTGGGGAACTGGAGATACAGGGGAAGGCCAGGGCAAAGGGATACTTTGGTCTTTGCAGAAAAAGTGAGACAAAGCTGTTCAAGGGCCAGCTGACATAGAATGTGATCCAACCAGCAAATGATGATGTCAGGCACTATGGAGTGAACAATGTATAGTTGACAAGGCAGTTTGCATACCCACTGGAGAGAAATGAAGTAAACAAATGAAGTAAGCAAACAAACAAAAGTGTCCAAAGTTCTAAAGTCCAAGAGCCACACACACAAATCTTTCAGGGGCTGAGCTATTGTTCTCACAACTGCAATTTGCCCCTTCAACAGCCACTGATTCACTTCTTAGTCTCACAATAGCCCACAGATTTGGCTGCTGAGAGCAACACTGCCAATAGTTACACTCAGATTTTCATCTGCCCTGTTCTATGGATGGGAGAAAACAGACAGGGAGCACAAGCACAGTCCCTGCGATCTTGAAGCACTACAGCTCTGCAATTTCATTTCTGTACTTCCCAAATAGTTCAAGTAGTTAATGAATACAAGTCAAAGAACAGATGTGCAGCTGCAGCTTCATAGAATGCAAAGCAGGTTTCCATAAAGCACCAAGAACTAATAATAATGTACAGCATTCTGATTTTTTCACTGTAACCAACTGAATATTCCATACTAAAATCTGCAAATTCAGTGGTGTATTTCCCCCCAAAATAAACATTTCTGTATTCAACATTCACACATGATGCAGGAAGCCAGTCTTAAGTGCATTTCACACAAACAAATGTTGACAAAAGTAGAAGTAGCAGTTTGCATTAGTAATCAAGTGTGCGGAAATTGTGACTGGGAAACAATTTGTTATGCCCTTTAGTGTTACTTGTAGCTCCCAGAGTCTATGGCCTCAATCCAAAGAGCCTCTTTAAGCAGAAGGAAGCATTTTCATGCATGGACTTTTATTTCTAACCACAGCTCCTCTGAAGACTGCTCTTTCCATTCTTCTGAGTTTTGGGAGTGGCTTATTAGCTGCACAGAGGGATGCTACCATAAAAGGAAAGCCCAAAAGAAGCCATACTGTGTAAGTAATTCATCATTCCATCCCCTTTTAAATAGCAAACAAAACACTGAAACACTGTGGATTCTACAGTGCTGTGATCACAAAAATATATAATATATAATATATACGGACAGCGGATGAAAATTCTGATGGTTGTTGCAGAATTCCTGCAAAATTCAACCATCAAGTTCTAGAATCCAGAGGATACTGTCAGGTGCCCCTGCATGCATACTTCCACTGACCCAGTGTTTTGTGACATTTTATCCACCATAATCCCCTTACACACTCTATTTATGATCTATATGACATTGCACATACCCTTATAATACTATCTGAATCCTGCTGATTGTAGTGGCATCCTTTCTCTCTGTTGCAAGATTCCAGGGAGCTGTATAGGGGGAATGCAGAAGGACCAGATGCAACAAAAACTTTCCTTTCCTAATCTGTTCTGCAGATCTTTATAATGGTAGATATCCATTATGGAAACAGAGAACTTGGTGCGTGCTCTCCCTCATGTAGGCCGGAAAGCATCAATTTTGTATTCAGCTGTGCAAGGAAGAACGTGCTATGCCCTTTACATAAGGAATTCTCAAATGTATTTTATCTTCTTTAAAAATCTAAAGCCCCCACCTCCTTCTGCCAAGGCAATGGAAACAAGTTTCCTTTCACACACAGCCAGTAGCTATTGAGAAATTAAAATTAGGTGAGACAGCTAGAGGGAAAAAACGCTGTTTCAAATAGAAATGAACACAAATGTTTTGAACTATAATGTAAATTCACTTGTTTTAGTGATCTGAAACAATATGTTCTGTAGGCATTTTCAAGCAGTGCTCCTTGGTAGCTCCTGCTTTTTACTTAAGGCACAATGGTCTAAATTATGTACATTAATCTATGGTTGGCAGATGTAGTGAGAATGCTTAAGAGTGTGCAGTCGGACTTTATGACTCTCTGATAATGTCTAGAGGTGGGCACAAATCACAATACGAAGCATAAAAATGCACGAACCAGGCCGCTTTATGGTTTGTGAAAATGCAGTTCTGGCGGTAGGAGAACGGGGCTGTCAGTTTCACAGACCCTGCGCTAGGTTCAGCAGATGGGCTGAAGCTGGTGCGGGGTGAGTGAAGCTGACAGCCCCTTTCTCCTGCCACCCAAAAGGCAGGAGAACAGGGCTGTCAGTTTCACAGACCTCATGCTGGGTTCAGCCAATGGGTGGAAGGGAATGGGGTTGTCAGTTTCACACAACTTGCACTGGGTTCAGCAGATGGACTGAAGCCGGTGCGGAGTGAGTGAAGCTGACAGGCCCCATTCTCCTTCTGCCCAGGGTGGCAGGAGAACAGGAGCTGTCAGCTCCCCCTTTCCAGCTGGCTCTCTCCCCCTTTCCAGCTGACTGGAGGAATGGGGGGGGGATTTGAAAGGAAGAACATTCCCCGCGCCACTTGCAAATGGCACAGGGAACCTTCTTCCTTCAAACTCTCCCCCTTTCCAGCTGGCTGGAGGAAGAGGGGGGAGAGTTTGAAGGGAAGAAGGTTCCCCGCACAGCTTGCAAACAACACAGAGACCCTTCTTCCCTTCAAACTACCCCCCTTTCCAGTTGCCCTGGGTGGCAGGAGAACGGAGGCTGTCAGTTTGACAGACCCTGCACTGGCTTCAGCCCATGGGCTGAATCCCGTGCAGGGTGAGTCAAGCTGTCAGCCCCCATTGAAACCAGTGCAAGGTCTGTCAAACTGACAGCCCCCCTTCTCCTTCCGCCCTAGGCAGCAGGAGAACAGGGCTGTCAATTTCACTCACCCAGCATGAGGTGAATGAAACTGACAGCCCTGTTCTCCTGTCCCCCCAGTGGCAGGAGAACGGGAGCTGTCAGTTTGACAGCAAATGATGTGGAGAACCTTCTTCCCTTCAAAATCTCTCCCTTTCCAGTTCTAGAATCAAGAGGATACTGTCAGGTGTCCCTTCATGCATACTTCCACTGCTCCAGTGTTTTGTGACATTTTATCCGCCATAATCTCCTTACACACTCTATTTATGATCTATAAATAGAATGACAGCCCTGTTCTCCTATCCTTCAAGTGGCAGGAGAACAGGGCTCTCAGCATCACTTATCCTGCGCGAGACTCAGCCCATGGACTGAACCCAGCATAGGGTCTGTCAAATTGACAGCTCTCGTTCTCCGTCTGCTCAGGCAGGAGGAGAACAGGGTGCTCAGTTTAACTCACCCCGTGCTGGGTTCAGTCAATGAGCTGAAGCCGGTACAGGATGAGTGATGCTGACAGCCCCATTCTCCTGCCACTCGGGGAACAGGAGAACAGGGCTGTCAGTTTCACATGCCCCGCACCGGCTTCACCTGATCGGATAAAGCCTGCACGGGGTGTTTTGAAACTGACAGACTTCCCCTGTCACTTTGGAGCAACAGGAGAAGAGGATGTCAGTTTCAAACACCCCGCACTGACTTCAGAAGCCAGCACCGGGCGTTTGAATTCCACGAACTACAAACCACAAACCAATTCATGAACTAGTAAAAGTTCGTAGAAATTCCTGATTCCTGGTTCGTGGAATAGCAACGAACCACAAATCAGGTGGTTCAGTTTTTTTCAGTTCATGCCCATGTCTAATAATGTCTAGACTTAGAAGTCTATGGAACTACAAAATAAATTGCTGTAGCCAAGGGTGGAATTAGTCACGATAAGGCAGCACTACTTATCTGTATCATGAAGAGCACAAGGCCAAAGACAACTGTCACAGTCTACCTAAAAGCAGTATGAATATTATTATTATTATTAGATTAGATTTTTAGTCTTCCCTCCCCGCCAGGCAGGCTCAGTTTGGCAGACTTGGAAAATGGGAGATCTGATGGTTAAACTATACATTTGGATTTTTAAAGAGTTCCTTAGACCCAACTTGAGTTCTCTGCAGCCACACAGCAGCGGTGGAGAATGGCTTTTAAAAATAAAAGAGAGCCCAAATGGGTTCCAAATTTCAGCAAACAGGGAAGCACTCCAGCCTCCTCCCCAAAGCCATTTCACCCCCATCAAAACAGCTTGGGCGGATTATTTCCCAGTTTTTGCTTCTCCATGGGCCAGAACATTTCACATGAAGCAGCAAAAACAGGAAAATAACCCTTTGTGCTGTTTTGGCATGGGACAATATCAGAGGTAGGGGAGGCTCTCCTCTATTTTTAAAAAACCATTCCTTGCAGCTGCTGTAAAGTTGTAGGGAACCTGAGTTGCATCTGGAGAGCCCAGACCTAAATCATTAAAAACCCGAGCATGTAGTTTGACCCATAATAGCTGCTGACTTTTTATGAACAGAATGCCAGAAGGAAATTGGACTCCATTACTGAGACAGAATGGAAGGCACTGAATCTTTAAGCTGGGCATGATAAAATATATTTGACAATTCCTGTTGTAAAGAGCACAGTTTGCTCTTCTCACCCTAGACAAACTGATAAACATTAATTTTGTGTAATATTGCAAATTAATACAAACAACTACTAGCTATATCTTGAGGGCCTGTTGTAGAAAGAAAATGTGCGAAAATGAAAATAAATATGAAATAAACTTCAGCAATTGCCATTTATTGCCCATTTCAAGCAGATTCTTTAGTACCCACATCAGAGTATAATCTGAATAGACAACGAACAGAGGAATGAATGTTGCAGGTAATATGAACCGGAACCTAAACTTTTATTTATTACAAAGCATGTGCATTTCTAATTATCTCCTGTCCTGACTGAGCATTCAGTGTGATCACAAATATATCAGAAGGAAGATTTCTGAGGTGTGATAACTATTCTACACAGTGCTTGAATTAATTCCATGATCAAGCTCTTAAGAAGTTTTGAGGTGTCAAGTCTTGCAGTGAGTCACTTATCACACTGAATCAATTGACACTACCTTCTGATGTGATAATCACACATCACCATTCCCATTCAGTCCCTTCATTTTCTTATCCTGCCAGTGTAGACATGAATCTTTTGTACCATTTTCAGTTCACATGCCTTTCTATCTATGGGTGAACAGACAACCATTTACCAACTGATAACATGGTACATATTTAACTCACTTACTAAAATTTTTCTATTTTTCTATTCCCCAGCTTTCTGGTCAGATGTATTGTGGTAAAATTCCCCTCATCTCTATATAAGACATTATAGACAACTAGTTAACCAAGTAGTTTTATAAAGACAGAGTTTTATAAAAACACACATTATCATCTGTCAAACAGCCATCAATATTCAGTTCACATATTGGACTCAATAACCTTGGCTGAAAGCATAAATTGTATTAAAGAGTTGAACTTAAGCCACTTATTTTTTAGCATTAAACAGCAACTTGAGATACGTGAGTCAATAAAAGTAATGTATGCAACTTTCTGTCTGCTCCATGCCTAAATCATCTTCATCTTCACTTCAAAAGGTATTGTTAAAGGAGATGCAATGAAAAGCCAAAATGTAATAAAATTATCTATATAATGTATATTCAAAGCAACAGACCCATAAAACTGATAAGAGAACTCTTTCATTTAAAAAAGTTAAGGCACATTTCTTACACATTTCATCCACACAGCTCTATTGTAAAACGTGTGTACATGTTTAACATGTCAAGACTTTTTAAGCTCATCTTATTCTTTATTTTGGAAAGACAATCTACTAACAGGGAAAAATCTTCTACTCCTGGCGGTAGTCCAGAGTTCGCTAAAATGAATAGACTGTAAATCATGTCTACTAATAATGCAGTAAGATAATTTATCAGAGCTGCAAGTTTAATTATGTACTGATTGTGAAAGAAAGAAGGATCAAACCTAAAGAAAAGATGGTAGAATCATTACTCAGTTTAATAGTACTGACTACTATGTCCATGGGAACATGTGTATTCAGTTTTTCATGGTGAAAAGGATAAATCCACTTGCTGTGACTTACTGGGCTGAAAAATATATCCAGCTACATTACACTTGTCTTCTTACTATCCCCATATACACATGCAGCTGCTTCAGTATCTAAAATATTTCTGTGGATATTACACACACACTCAGCATTTCTGTTATGCCATCCACACATTCTTGCAAATAAAGAGAGTTCATTACAAGGACCTGAAAGATCTACTTCAGGCCTGAGAGATCTTCTTCTTCTTTTGTCAAAGCTTAGGGTTCTACCATTGGAAGCCAGATACAAAAATGCTATTCTCAAGGGTTGGAGCCAAATACAGCATGGGTCCCCACAGTGAAATGCAGCCAGGCATTTACATGCTCCATCAAATAAGCCGTACAATGGGGTATCTGTATGCACAAGTACATTTCTTTGTTTTTCATATCTGAATAATTATATATCAGACATACCAGCACAAAACCCTAAAAGTGATACACAAACACCAGCTCCAAAAGAGAAGTGATTATTCCTTCAGATTTGCATTTTTTAGCAATAATTTATGCTAGCATTCTAATTTATAAGTTTACTGAAAAATGGTTGCAGTGCTGACAACTAACTAGTTGCACTGAGTGCTGACAACTAACTAGTTGCAGTGCAACTAACATTGCACTGAGGAGTCATCAGCCCTCATAGGGGCAGAACTTTCTGGGAATCAGGATGGCTAAGCTTGTCCTAAAATGGCTAGGCTTGTTCTAAGAGCTTGTCCTTAGTCATGGAGCCCTGGTCAACATGGATCACCTACCATTGAGCCATTACATGATGGGCCCACCTCTCAGCTACTGTTACCAGGAACATTTTTGTAAAGGCTGCAGTGCTGTTTGGATACTGGAAAATTCTATCACAGAGACAAGAGCTCTGTTCAAGAAGCACTGAGCTGCTTGTCAGAATAGTGCAAGAGCTTCAGTGGCTCCTGGTATTTCAATAATGCTGCTCAAACAACTTCCCTCTTCCTCTAAGAAAGAGGTCTGGATAAGGTGGGTTCATTCAACAGGCTCTCACAGCCTCTACTCAATGCATGGGCCACATTCTTCTATTACATTAAAGACTCTTCACTGCCAATATGCCTTCCTATATAAAATGATATTTTATGGCTTTGTACAAAAGTCTGTTCTCATACATACCCAAGATCAATATTGGTGATCACAGATCATGGAAATGGTCATCTGGAAGTACCCTGAGTTATCCCTTGACACCCTTCCATGAAAATAGTTTCAGGTGGGTAGCTGTGTTGGTCTGTAGTAGAAGAGCAAGATGCAGGTCCAGTAGGACTTTAAAGACCAATTGGATTTCCAGGATATGAGCTTCCAAGAGTCCCTCCGTCAGATAGGAGAAGTGGAAAAAGATAGGGGTCCTTCCTTTTCCATTCCTCATATCAGACAAAGGGAGTTCTGACTCTTGAAAGCTCATTACCTTGAAAATCTAGTTAGTCTTTAAAGTGCTACTGGACCCGAATCTTGCCCTTAACACCCTATAGTTATCCAAGTATACTTGTAGTCCAGGAAACTAATGGCTGAAGTTATCCTAGCCTTTCCATGCATAAGTGTGGATTAAACAAGTGTCAAGCCAGCTAAGGGCGAGCAAGGAGTCAGACTGGGTAGTTACCTGCGAGTAATTAAGACGGATGCAGTCTTGTGTACGCGACAGTAGAGCTCTCCGTGGTGTCTACTTGCCTCTAATGTAAAGGGGTCACCCAGCCTCTCTCCTCCGCCCACAATAAATCAGGAAAATGGGGGAATCCTCAACGTGCTGCCTCAAACATTCTTATGCTTGCCTCAAGTGCTCTCCATCTATGGCTCCACGGACGGCACCCCCTCACTCTCAGAGCTCCTCCCCTAAACTCCCGGGGATCCCTAGTCGCTCTCACCGTGCACTCCCAACTCAGGATCGCCCCGGGCTTCACCACCCCGCCGAGCAGCCCGAGCCTCAGAGACGGTTGCTAAGGAAGCGAAGCGTCGTCATGGGCCGGGAGGCAAGGCCTGGGGGAGCAGTAAGTACCGCCTCTCCCTGGGCGGTAGCTTAGTGCAAGCCGCCATTCAGAAGAAGGGAGTTACCGGCTCCGTTCGGGTGAGTGGCGAAAAGAAACACCCAGGGATGGGGCTTGGGTCCTCGGGGCTTCGAACCGGTGGAAGGCGAAGCTTGGATTCAAGGGTTCCCTTTCTGTTTTCAGATCCCTCCCCGCAATAGAGCTCTCCGAAGCGAGATGACCATCACACCCCTTTCGTTTGCTCGCGATCGGATGAGTTAATAGAAACCGCGACTTTACCAGCAGCTCCAGTAGCGCGGCGCTCTCCCACCTACGTACCTGACATCGCTCAGGAGCTTTCGTGTTCCCATGGTTACAGGGCTAGGGGACTGAAATCAGTGGGGTCTGCTTCTGTGGAAACCTGCATAGGATTGGGCTATACGACGGTAACTTGTGAAAGAAAGAAAGAAAGAAAGAAAGAAAGAAAGAAAGAAAGAAAGAAAGAAAGAAAGAAAGAAAGAAAGAAAGAAAGAAAGAAAGAAAGAAAGAAAGACATAGCTAAGGAGGAAGGAAAAGTCGTGCCTTCTTGACAGAGGCTTAATAAGATGTTACCTTGTTAGTTATCCCTATGCTTCTACTGCTCAGTTCCACACATTAAGCCTCAACAGAAGAAACAGGACCTTTCTTTCTCCAGGTTGGCAACCCTGTCTTGGATAGAATAATATTTACCACTTTCCCTGGAGAAAATGGCAACTCCTGAGGGTGGACTTTATATTCCATCACATCCCTGCTAAGCTTCCTCTTTTCCTTAAACTCTGGCCTCCCCAAACTCTACTCTCCAAATCTCCAGCAGCTTTCCAATCAGGAATTGGCTGGTCTGCTGTAAGGATTACAGTGGTGATATGTACGTATACAGAGTTTTGTGCTCTCTGTAGTTTGTAGATGAGTTGTAATAATTACAACAACATTTGATTTCTATACCACCCTACAGGACAACTTAATGCCCACTCAGAGCGGTTTACAAAGTGTATTATTATTATCCCCACAACAATCACCCTGTCAGGTGGGTGGGGCTGAGAGAGCTTTGGAAGAGCTGTGACTGACCCAAGGTCTCCCAGCTGCCTTCAAGTGGAGGAGTGGGGAATCAAACCCGGCTCTCCAGATTAGAGTCCTGCCATTCTTAACCACTACACCAAACTGGCTTGCTGAGAGATTCTGAGAGAACCCCAGTCCCCACCTGGAGGTTGCCAGCCACATGGAAAGGATATCTTTTTTTGTTTGCTTGCTTTTATTTATACTCTGCCTTTCTCCCCAAAGCAGGTTACATCATTTTTCTTTCTTCCATTTTCCCTCACAACAACCCTGTGAGGTAGGTTAGGCTGAGGGGTGTGAGTGGCTCAAGGTAACCCAGTGTGGTTTCATGGCAGAGTGGAGTTTTGAACCTAGGTCTCCCACATCCATGGTGGCTGTGATCATAGCTTTCCCACTGCCTTAATAAACTAATCTCTGATGTGTTCATTGTTAGCTTTAGGTACATATATTCTGCAAAGGGCATTCTGTATTTATGGCTAGTGCTGCATGTCCAAGATTATGCCATCTTGTTGAGGTGTTTGGAGGCAGAAGTGAGCATCAAGGTATGTGCCTTGGATTGGTTTAAATTGTTTCTTATGGAATGGACACAAAGGGTTGCTGTCGGAGATCAGCTGTCTCCAGAGTTGGAATTATCTTGTGGTGTTCCACAGGGCACAATCTTATCTCCCATGTTATTCAACCTCTATATAAAACCTTCAGGAGAACTCATTCGCAGCTTTGGAGTGGCATGCCATCAATATGTGGATGACACCCAACTTTTCACTATCCAAATCACCACAGAATTCAGTAGAAATCTTGGGTTGCTGCCTGAGAGCTGTGGTCAAATGGCTGAAAGGAAATAAATTGAAATTGAACCCAGACAAGTCTGAAGTGATGCTCATTGGCAGAGATCTTGAAGGACATTGCACTCCCAACTTTCTTTTTTTTTAATAGATTTTTATTTTTTAATTACTAAACTCAAAAAACTACAAAAGAGAAAAAGGGAGAACAAGGGGAAAGGAAAGGAACAACATATAAAAACACACACACTACAACTACAACTACAACTACAAGTCTTGCATTCCCTTCATAATACAGTTATTTAAAGTTAAACTTTCTAATATGCCATTAGATTGGTAGACCTTATAAAATACAGACTACAGTCAGGATCAGGTCTTCTCCCCCCCCCCCCCCGCGTCTCAGTCGCAGCTTTCTCTGAACAGCTGCACTCCCAACTTTCGCTGGAGTTCATCTGACCCTTGAGATGAGATGCCCGACACATGTAGGGTTCTCACAACCTGGGTAGTGTAGTCAGCAGCAGGATGGGTTTTCCTCTGGGATCTCAGGAGTGGGGGCATGTCAGAGCAGCAGCAGCAGGACGGGAGGGAAAGAGTCAACGAGGGGAGCTCAAAGCTGCCAGGCAGCTAGCAGCAGCAGAAGAAGCTGCTGAGGCTCTCATTGCTACCGACAGTCTCCTTCTCCTCTCTGTAAGAAGGGATGGTTAAGTCTAGCAGTGGTGGTGGCAGTGGCAACGGCAGCTCCTTCTGCCTCCTGGCAGCTTTGGGCTCTCCTTGCTGACTCTTTCCCTCCCGTCCTGCTGCCGACTACACTACCCAGGTAATCCTGCGAGAACCCAACACATGTCAGGCATCTCATGTAGGACATAGCCCTCGGTTAAGAGCCTAGAGATTATACTGGATCCAGCTATTGCTAGAAAAGCAAGTTAGTGCAGCTGCAAAATATGCTTTCTACCACCTCACTCTATCTTGGAAGATGGCCCCTACCTCAACATGGCTGATCTGGCCACTTGAGCCACGCTTTGGTAACGCTGAGACTTGTCTATTGTTATGTACTATACATATTTCTCCCCTCTAAGTCAGCTCAGAGACTCCAGCATCACTTCTGTCTTGTCTGGCTTCAGTTTCAATAAATAATGTGTTGTTTCACCTATTTGACCACAGCTGTCAGGCAGTGACTCGGGACCTCTACTGCATCACCAGGGGATTTGGATAACAAGATATAGAGATAATATAATAGACAATATATATATAATAGATATTGATAATATCTGCATATTGATAACATGCAATTCCATACCTACCAATGATTTTCCTTAAGAGTTTACATAGAGACAATATTCCTGTGAGGCAGGTTAGTCTAAGAGAGTAACTAGTTTAAGGTCATGAAGCAAAATTACATGCCAGAGTAAGGATGTGAACTTGTTTCATCCAGATCCTAGTCTAACACTCTAACCACTATACCATGCTGGCTATCAAGTAGCCAGATACGTGTCCATTAACCCAATGGAATTTAACTTCCAATTAAATATGCATCTGAGCAAGTGCATTCTAGTCCACAACAAAAACTTATGCTGGAGTAAAAATGTGTTAAATGTGCCACAATACTCTTGTATGATTTCATACAAGATATATATATATAACAAAAATATATAATTTTTGTTGTGCTGTGCAAGATTCTAATATAATAAAGGTAACAAAAATTATATATTTGAATTGGGTTATGATGGATGTGGATCCTCAGATGATGTGAATTTGTATTATGCTTGTATTAATGATTCTTATGAAAGTGCTTTATTAAACAAGTTGATATATTCATATAATCTAATTAGTAGGGTGCGGTTTATACAGTTTGTTTGCTGATTCATCCCTCACCTCTCTCCTGTGTTAATTTCGGGATCAAGAGCATAGCAGGTGGTAATGCCCCCCTCCTGCCTTCACCTGGCTGGGATCAGTCATGGAGGAGGAGGCAATGCTCCTGCATGCCATTCACTTTCTAGAGCCTGTTGTATTTTTTCACGCAACGGGCTTTGTTAGTAGTTGCCCTATAATGCTGACTTGCTGAAGTTTGAGACTAAGTGAGCGGGAAGTCAGACATTCATCTGAATGCGCAGAGGGTGGGTCAGCTGTGCCCTTTGTGCCCCACATGTGTACAAATATCTAAAGTAATAATGAAATCGTAAAGTTTCATAGGCTGTTGTGAGGTCCCAAGACTTTTATTCAGAAGATTTCTTGTAATTGTGTATTTCTTTCAGGAAAGAAAATAACAACATACAACCCTGTATATTGATTATTTACTTAGATATTTATACCCACTTTTCTCTCCAATGAGGATTCAGAGCAGTTTACTCCTCGGCTCTTCTCCTCGGCTTTATCATCACAACAACCTTGTGCAGTAAGTTAGGCTCAGAAAGTGAGGAAGAAAATCCTCACTTCGATTAAAGACATCACTAACTACACAATCCTTCTAAAGCCTGAATTAATCTTTTTTGGATCAATGGGACGACCTACTCATTCCCAAAATAAGAAAGGACCTTATAACAAGCCTGCTAACAGCTGCAAAGAGCGTTATTGCAACTTATTGGAAAAGTAATAATGTTCCAACATTATCTGTCTGGCATAACAAGATCTGGGATCATTTCATTACAGAAAAATTGAGTGATAAAATTTATCAAGCCGAGCACTTTCCCAAAAGCACTAATTTTCAGGAGAAATGGTCTCCATTCTATGAATATCTGGAAAACAATAATATCTGGGTGGTATCAAAGTTTCACAAATCTGTTTTTGAATTGCTATAATGTAGTTATTAGAATCTAAGCCTTATCACTGTTACTTTACATTGTACATAGTATTGTTATTTGGTTATTGGTTGTGTTTTAGTTACCAATTGTTACTTGTTAATCTGTGCTATCTTGTAATTTATTGTATGCATTTTATTAATAAAATTTTGTTTAAATTAAAAAAGAGAGAAAGTGTGTGACTGGCCAAGGTCAATCAGTGAGCTTCCATGGCAAACTGAAAGTGAAATTTGTTAGAAAGTGGTAAATGTCTTGTTGAGGAAACTTGCTGTAGTTTTGGTATGTATTTATTCAGACAACTATATGAAACTGTAATAATCAGTCAGCCTATACTTTCCACATCCTCAGGATGGCAAGCCTTCTGGGTATAGTGTAACACCCAATCTCTCTTCCTCTGAAACATTCTTCAGTTCAGTCCTTTGGGGCATGGCAAGATAAAAAATGCTGACACAATCCATTGTTACCCAAATCAGTCCCTATGACAGGCATGCCATGTGAAGAGCACCCCCTACACTGTTTACTTATGTAATTTATAGTCCAGCTTTCCCACTGGGATTCAAAACAGATTAAGTCAATACAATCAATAGGATGGGGCATTCAACAAACAATGCAATAGGATTTGGATTGGAGAAATCTGAAACCAACCAGAAATCTGAAACAGAATTGAAACACAGGAAGGACTAGAATACAAATCTCATGGTAAAAAAGGTTCTTTTAAGTCTTTTTATAAACATAGACCCCAGTTTTACTATAACAAATCTTTCACAGATTGAAAGACAGAAGTGAGACAATTACTTGCCAAGAAGTAACTTGTTTGAGCTAACCAAGATACAAAGAGGGAAGTGAGACAATAGCACAAGACTGAACTATTCGATGGCAACAATACAGCAACAATTTGTGTGGCAATTTAATAGAAACCATTAACTTTGCATGATTGTAGTGTTCAGTTGTATTATAGTTGTATATGGTCATAAGGAAGAGGGGGAAGATGGATACAGCTGAGGCAATGGGGGACAGCAGGATGATCTAGGCAAGATAATGAGATTACCTGAGTAGCAGATCTGCTTAATGACTGTTAACAAAACACTAGAGGATGGCAGATGGCCCTACTTTTTTGATCAGGCATCTGACGAAGAGAACTTGATTCTCGAAAGCTTATGCTATAATAAAATTGGTTAGTCTTAAAGGTGCTACTGGACTCTTTTTGATTTAATTATGACTGTGTGTAGAGATGGGCACAAACCGAACCGGGAAAAAAACAGTGAGGTTCGTGGTTTGTTGCATTTCACGAACCACGAACTTTCATGAACCTGCCCCAGTTCGCGAACCGGATCATTTGGTTCGTGAAAACGTCACATCCAGATCAGCAAATCATCATTTCCAGGTCAGCAGAAGGCCACTTCTGGGTCAGCAGGTCTGCAGAAAGTCTATCCCCTGTTACCTAGGAAACTGATTGATCAGCACCAGGCTGTCTGCAGTGATGAACAAAAAACTAACCAAATGAACCAGCCTGAAGTTCATGGTGGTTCGTCAGAAATGGGCTTTGATGAATCGCCATTTCGCGAACCATGAACCGGCTCGGTTCGTGCCGAATTTTGGTTCATGCCCATCTTTAACTGTGTATTGTGTTATGTACCTAGTTTTCCAGGAATCAATTTTTCACCCAGAGAGTCCAATTTCGGGGAGGGGACTGTCCAGGGAAAACATCCCTCAAATGCTAGACACCTGGCCCCTCCCCCTAGTGGCAGCTCTGCTGCCCATCCCTGCCGTGGTGCCCACCTGGCCTCCTGCAGCTGTGTGGTGCCAGCAGGAGTGGTCAGCCAGCCCAGGCACCTGTTCATCCTCCTGCAGCTGTACTGCACTACTGAAAGGTGACCAGCTAGCCCGGGATCCCAGAAGTCATGTTGACGCAATGATGTCACAGTAGTGATGTTATTGTGCCAGGGTGGGATCATGTGCTCAGTGCGTGCGCATGAATGTTTTAAAAAGGTGATTGCCACCCCCTTCTTGTTGGAGTCCAGTATTATTCTGGACCCCATCGAGTAACTGTATGTGCCATCAAGTTGCTTCTGACTTATGGCAACCCTATGAATTAATGACCTCAAAAATGTACTCTCACTTGCAGCCTTTCTCAGATCTTGCAAACTGAAGGCCATGGATTCCTTTATTGAATCAAATCATCTCATGTTGGGTCTTCCTCTTTTTCTACTGCCTTCTGTTTTTCCTAGCATTATTCCCTTTTCCAGTGAGTCTTGTCTTCTTGTGATATGACCAAAGTACAAAAGTACAGTTTCATCATTTTAGCTTCTAAGGAAGATTAATGCTTGATTTGATCGACAACCAATTATTTGTCTTTTTGGCCATCCATTATATCTGTAAAACTCTCCTCCAGCATCACATTTCAAATGAACCAATTTTCTTTCTGTCAGCTTTCTTCAGTGTCCAATTTCGATATTCATACATAGTAATGGCAAATAGTAGGGTGTATTATTTTGATCTTCGTCCACAGTGACACTTACTTTTCCTCAAGGCTCTCTATTGTCCTGCAAACCTGGATCACTGCTTACGGCCGTGGGTGTAAAGAGCTCTGGACTGTAAGACAAAAGAGCTTTGGTTAATGTCTTCCTGGAGCATTCAAGCAGTCAGGATACTCCATTTGAAAGAACCTAGGGGAATTTTTGCCTCAATTGTGAGATCAAGCATTAATATCTAACTGGATGGATTTCCCACAGATACACACCTCAGGCATCCAAAGGCCAAAGGATCTTGGAGTGCAGAAGTGACAGGTCTGGGGATGGCATTCTAGGAGGCAACACCATTTTGTCTAGTATTTGGCTTGTATGGTATCTTATTGACACTGCTGTAAAGCTGGAGTAATGTCTTGAACATCAACATAGTGGTAGATTCCTGCCATGATAAAAAGTGCAGCAGCACTGAGCCTTTATTTTTCAGGTGGAACCTAATTATATTTCCACATACATTTATTGAAGTTCAGGTGAATCCAAACTTGTATGTAAACTTGCTGTGAAGAAAATGCTCTTTTTCTAACTTATACAGAAGCTGTATTTCTTGAAACCTTGGTCAAGAGGCCTCATGTTAAATAAGCCTCTTGCTAGGAAAATTCCTCTTGCCCCAAATCCCTCTTTCTTTCTGCTAGAAGCCTGCCTGAGAAACTAGTTGTCTCCAGAGTCTCAGCTATCTGCAACCTTGGAGATAACACATTCTGACTTGTTAGCGAGTGAGCCTCCATGACTCAGCTATCTGCGAGCCAATTAACATTCTTGACTGCTTAGATTATGCACCTGCAGGACTGCTGGGTGGTACTAAGAACTACAGCCTTGGTTTCACTCCTCCTTCCTCATGTATGCTTTTGACATCAGCATTTGGGCACAAGCTAACAAGCCTGGGCCACTTTGGTTTCCAAATGACATAAAAATAGCTACCCAACATGGAGCTATAAGATTTCGGTGAGTTTCAGTGACTTGACTGTAACTCACCCCTGGCTTCACTTCTGGCTCAAGATCCTGTAGTTGGACACTCGTGCAACCATCATCTCGCTTTGCTGTGTTGCCTAGCTGTTTTGTCTCTTGAACAGAGACTTTGACTTCTGTATCTTTGACAACACCTTATTTTGGCTCCTTTTGGAATACTGTAGTATGTATTAGTAAGTGTTTACATTAGAGATGGGCACGATCGGCATTACGATAGAAAAATACCCACGATAATGGCGTTCGCGCGATTGGGACCTGGCGCATCGGAGCCGTCCACGGCGACCAATCCAGCGTTCGGGGGGGGGGCTTCATCAGGGCGATCGGTATCTGATCGGAGATCCAGTCACTCCGGCGCCAGTAATCTATTCCCCTGGCAATAGAGCCAGGGGAATGCCTGAGCTGAGTTTGCCCTCCTTCTGTCACCCTGGAAACCCGAATGGAAGCCCAGCTTGCCTTGATCAGCAGGGCTTCCTTCCAACCACAGAGCAGCAATGCACTCACCAGTTAGAAGACAGCCAGGGGAGGGAGGGGGAATGGAGGATTCTGTCCCTGCTTTTTTTTAAAAGTTGGCTGAAACATGTTGATGGGGTCTCTCTCTCTCTCTCTCTATTTGGAGAGGCAGGGGCAGGTTAAAAACTCCCCCCCCTCTGCTCTGTGTGTGAACGTCCCCTCCCTGAGGGGAGGTGGCTCGTCGCCGGGTTAAAAACTCCCCCCCCTCTGCTCTAAGTGTGTGTGTGTGAACGCCGCCTCCCTGTGCCCGCTGGACCCGGTGGTTGCCGCCACCACCCACCTTCCCACATAGCTGGGAACAGCAGGGCGCCCCTCTGCTTTGGCCTCCCTGATCCCCGATCCATGGATCGGAAACGGGAGATGACCAGTGTGGATCGGTGATTTGGGGTCATCACTGGCGCTGATCCCCGATCAGCTTGATCAGTAATTTTTTTTGGATCGTGCCCACCTCTAGTTTACATGCTTTAGGATTTATTGCTTTATCCTCACATTCTGTGTATTTAGATAACCTTGCACTTTAAAATAAATAATTATATTTTGCTTCTGTTGTGGTACTTGACTTTGAAGCCTCAAAGTAATAATCATTCTGTTGAACCCACTATGTGAACCTTGTGAACCACCTATCATAACAACATTCTGTTCTGTGAACTCTACTTGCAAGTCACCCATGCATTGTAGACTTATTAATTCCCTAATAGGCTTGGAGCTTTGTCCCTTTACTCCTGTGCCTTGGGATAATCAAAGGGAATGGTGGCAGCCTACTAAGGTAATTGAGTGGCTTCTCCCTCATTGCCAGTTTTGTAACTTGTGTGAAAGCAGCCTATAGGGTGCTGTGCGGCTCTTCCCTTCAGCTGGGTCGAGGTGGCAGTGCCCCATAGCCTGTGACACTTGCATGCTCCAGTTTTTAGTCCCCTTCCCCTCAAAAGTGCCAAGGTTCAAACCTGTTTGGTGGCTGCAGCCCCTGGAAGGGAATCCTTTCCTCCAGTCCTGAATGAGTGTATGACAATTTGGTGGCTAGAGAAATGTATGTACAAGATACCTCACATCTTTTGTATGAATAGGAAGCAGGAGTTTGGTAGGAGGCACTTTGTAAATGTTTACCTTTTAACAGAAGCAATAGGCAAGTGTGTGATTTTTCCTCTGTATTATGCCTGTCTGTATTTGACTGAGATCTCAGTTGCACTGCAGTTAAAGTGATAGGCTTATGATCATGAGCTAAGCTTTCCTGTCTCCGTTTTACATTTCTTATGGCTAATAAGAAAGAGGGTAGGTGTCATGGAGACTTCTCTGTTGCAGCTGAAGAACTCTAATTCATCAGGAAGAGGCCGCAGGCTGATCAGATAAGGTAGCTCTGTCCACCCAGCTTGGCAAGGACAATGCTAGTTAGGCTGGGGTGATGAGGGCTAGATGCTGATGGGATATGACAGCCTGAGAGTTTGTGCTCAGAGGACTGCTGAGTTGACACTGTTCTGCAGTGCCCCTTTCCCTACACCTTCAGCCTTCCAATGGTAGCTGAAAGTAATGATGACAGACCAACTCACTGGGGCCTGCAAGCTATGCATCACTCTCCTGACAAAGTGAATCCATGTGACAGATCTATCTTTTGCTGTTGCTTTAACCAGCTCTCCGTCCCTGGCCTCCTGCAGAGCTAACAGGCAGCACACAGCACTGCTGCAAGGGACTAAGGATTGGCAGGAACCCTTACTTCTTCCTGAGGATGGACAGAATAGAAGGAGAAAGCCCAAAGATGGAAGTAACAGGGCTGTAAGCTGTCTACTCCTTGAAATGAGCTGGGTGGAAAACTTCATGTCAGGCCTAGTCTGGGCATTTCTGATGTGCAAGGAGCAACACCAGCTGCTGTAAGTTACAGGAGTTACAATTCAGCAAAGCACAGTGGGAGAGCTCTTAAGGCACAATTATGATGGTGTTTATTTTCTCTAAGAAGATGCGGTCTGGGTTTTGTAACTTATGTATGGTGTAATTCCAAATGTCACATATCTATTTTCTGTACTCTGAATATATTGTCCAAATGAAGAAATGTCTTGCTTTTGTACTCTTGCCATGGAGTCTGGAGTGTTTCGGTAGGTGTAGAAAATATTCTTTGCTATGGACCTGCACAGTGTTGAGTGCAGCCTTGGAGTTGGAAGTGGTTATAATTCACCGTTTGACAATCCTCATTTACAATTACCCGCCTCATCAATAGAATGAAAAGGGGCTAATGGATCAAGATAGACATAAAGGTTTTTAAAGAGACCCAGACCCAACTCGAGTTCCCTGCAGCCACACAGCAGCTTTGGGAAATGGCTATTAAAAAATAAAGGAGAGCCCAAATAGCCTCAAAATGCCCCTGCAAGGGGGAGAAGGGCCCCCTTCCTCCCCCTCAAGCTGTTTCCCTGTGTCAAAATAGCACAGGGGGAGGGGTTTTTCCTTCCCCCCCCCCGCTCCATGTGGAGTATTCTGTGCATCCAGACCCAACTCTTTAAAAACCTGCATGCCTAGCTTGACCTCTAACCCAACTCCCTCACAGTGCTCCCTCATTGTTTCCAAAGCTGCTTTCATTCCTTTCCTTTGTAACATTCACTGAATTGCTCTGGATATTGCCCAATAATGAAATTATTATATGACTTACTGTTTGTTTCAGCCTCTCCAGGATCTTATACCTGCCACTCTTATGCAGGGTTGCTCAGATATGTCAGGTCAGCAATGGCAAATACTCTTCTTGGATGTTGCTGATGGTACAGGAGGGAATGACGACACTTGGGTGCTGCTGCATATGAGCCAGGAGACAAGTATGGCCAGTGAGTGTGTTGTATGGAGGGGGCCCCAGTAGGATTTCATCTACCTAACCTTTTCACCTTTACTGGTAGATTTATAATTTTTTTTTGAAAACTTTTCTTTTTTTAAAAAAATAACCTATTCAGTCATTGTGACAAAATATGGTCTTGGCTGCTGTAATAATTCCATAAGTACACCATGTCTGAAGTATTAAAAAATTTATTTGAACAAAACTCGGATTGTTCAAAAGGAGGAATCAAATGGAAAAACTCAGAGTTGGAAGAAACTATACTACAAGAAAGTAAAAAGAAGATATCTAAAATTTTAAAAATACTTTTGAAGTGGTATACAGAGGATGAGACAGTCAAAGTACAGATGGTGAAGTGGGCAATTAGCTGTCACAAAGAAATAACAATGGAGTCATGGGAATATTTATGGAAAACTACATTGAAGATTTCAACTTGTACCAGTATTAAAGAGAATGTCTATAAGATGATTTATAGATGGTATTTAACGCCTAAGAAAATTGCGCTTGGAAATGCAAATATGTCAGATAAATGCTGGAAATGTAAAAAGCATGAAGGATCATTGTATCATATGTGGTGGACATGTGATGTAGCTAGACAGTACTGGGGAGATATTTTAGAAGTAATAAATGAGATTTTGCAGACCCAAATAAAGAAGAACCCAGAGCTATTGCTACTGAATTTAAGCATGGAAGATGTTCCTATGCAATACAGAACATTACTATGCTACATGACGACGGCAGCAAGACTTTTATATGCGCAGAAATGGAAGGTGCAAGAAATACCAACTATTGAAGACTGGATATATAAATTGCTGTACATGGCAGAAATGGATAAAATGACAAGAAAGCTGAGAGATCAGAATCTGGCAGAATTCTTTACTGATTGGGGAAGACTGAAAACATGTTTAGAAAAGAAGTGGGATGTGAAAGGGGAACTATGGCAATTCGAAAATTATTAGAATGGGTTTCTTTTTATTGGAAGAGATTGAATCTTTACCATATGGAGTGAAGTATTAGCTAATTGTTAGCTTAAATTTAAGCGGATTTGGAGTTAATAGATATTGGTAAAATTAATAAAGTAGATATTTTATTTAATTGTTAGCTTAAATTTAAATATATCTGAAGTTAACAGATAGTAATAGATAACAGATTTTAAATTAATAATAATAGATCTGAAGCTAACAGATAGAGCTTAGCTTAACAAAGCAGAATGTAAACATGATATAATGAGTTATAGAAAAAAGGGATAGATTAGGAATAGATTAAGATATAGGGTTGGAAAGCTGTTGGAAGTCCTGAAAAAGGGGGGAGGGAAAGGGTGGGGGAAAATGATATTGAGATGATATTTGAAAGTTGTATGTATTAATATTCTCACCTAATAAATTTTTTTCAACAAAAAAAAAGATTCCGATATGGTATCTTCTTCAATCACTGTAGCAATTGTATTCTTGTAAGGTAGTAAAATAACATCTTCCATTGCTTTATAATACTCTGCTGGTAATCCATCTGGTCCAGGGGCTTTCCCAATATTTTGCTTGTGTATAGCCTCCGTTATTTCTGTCACTAAAACAGAAGGTTTTTAATATACTGATCTAGATGCCAGCTGTAATATAAGGCCGATTCCACACTACCTTAGCTCACACTTTTCTCGTGCAATGATTGCATCATCAGTTATTGCGCAGTCTTCATTCGTTTGTCCACATTACCCCTGGAACAGCGCTTCTCCTGCGCAATCAGATGATCACATCCCCTTTTAAAAAGACGGCTCAAGGGGTGGGAAAAACCCGAATGGCCCCGGTTTATTTATTTATTTATTTTTAAAGACAAATTGACGCTATATTGACAAGTAATCATCCTGCATTAACGAAACCGCGTTCCCTGCTTCTCCTGTCATTGGTTCATTTTCGGACCAGCCTCAGAAATGCTCAGCGATTGGTTCCCCGTGGAGGCAGCAAAATTTGAACAGTTTTAAAATGGGACAGCTGATCATTTTTGTCTCTGTGGGAGTTAGAGGTCAATTGGAGAGGGTAGCATGGCACCCAACGAAACTATCATTTTCCTGATGGCACATGTTCTGTTAATAATGCTCCGCTGCTCAACATTCATGTGCCTGTCTTATAAAAGGTACATATGTATTAATATAATAAATTTTAAAAAATCACCCGAGACACTTCCGATGAGCGCTCGGAACATCACATCCTGCATGCTGGTTGAAATCATCTGGGAATGGGTGAGCGGTCACGATCACCTACAGCAGCATCCCACAGCAGAGCTTCATTTTGTCTTTGAAAAATTAACATCTGTGCCTAACTCGTCAGCACAGTCTGTGTCGGGTATAAGAAGAGCCATGATTTCAGTATCATGAGGATGCCCAAACACAAAAAAATATAAATTGAATTAACATATGAACTTGTTCCTCTGATATTTGAGGTCTGCCCACTTTTTTAACATAAGTTTAATATGATGAGATGTCGCCATAGCGACACGGTACTCTTTTATTTTTTAAAAAAGGGGTGGGGACAAAGGCGGCGAGTTAATCCTTAATTGGGAGGCGGGTCAAGAGAGGCTCGCAATTCACTGGAGGGCAGTTATTCGTCAATAGATAAACCGCGGCGAAAGTGCAATGGGCTGTGGCGACGCCATGGCGAATTAATGACGGCATCGGAGACAACGCGTGTGGACAGAGGATGGAATGCCGCTGCGGAAGCGAAAAACTGCCGCAAAAACGACGGTAGTGTGGATTCAGCCTAAGTGAGGCAGAAGAAATTCTTAATACACCATCTGATCCACTTATGGTCCATTTTGACCCAGTCACTGTGATGAATATTGACAGGACATATGAAGCCCACATTTGTGTACTGGATCCTTGCCCATCTTTGCTCCTAAAATCATGTAAAGACCACATAAATGAACACTTGATGTCTACCATAAATAAATAACTAATTCAGGGTACCTTTTCTTGGTCACTAAAAGAGATGGTCATCCATCCACTTCTTTTTTTAAAAAATCCCTAGACAAATATGATGTGGCCTAGTCTCTAATTTGCCCTGTCTGAGGAAAGTGATTGAGAGGGCAGTAGCTGAACAGCTCCTGGGCTTCTTGAATAACTCCTGTGTTCCAGACCCTTTTCAGTTTGGTTTCAGATGAAGTTTTCAGATGGTTTTCAGTTGGGATGAAGGCAGGTCTGGTGGCTTTAGTGGATGACCTCAGTCTGACAAGGGCCATGTTTTTTGTTGTTCCTCCTGGATCTGTCTGCAGCCCTTGATACAGTAGACTTATGTCCCCCTGTTCAGGTGTTTGAATATCATCACTATGCAGATGATACATGGCTCTATATCTCACTATCCAAATCGACTGGGTAGTGATGTAGTCAGATTATTATAATGCATTTCTTTTTCTTTGTAACATGTTCTTTGCTTGTCACATATGACACCGGAGATTGCTTGTCACATATGACACCGGAGATTACAAATTTCATGTTCTGTCCTAAACCAGAGACACAGAGCATCTAATCAGACAAATAGTGTTAGGTAAAGTAGGAACAGTGAATTCGCAGTTTTCATCTGAGTTCAAGCAATAAAGTAGCCATATGATTAATCACTGACCTTACATCAGAGTGCTTTAGTCTGTAAAGGAATTTAATGTGTGCTGAAAATGTATATGGCACTTAAAACTTGTCAGCTTTCAAGGCTGATTGTGTTGTGAGTCCACAGTTGTGAAACTTTTGTATATGTATGTATCTTAATGTATCTCTCTGCATATCTGTCTCTGTGAATTTTTGTTTGTGCTGAGCTTGCTCCTGTTCTTAAATAAAAGGTCTTTCACAGATCACTGTTTTCTGGTTCATGTGTTAACACTGCCACTACAGTAGCTTCTGCATTGTTGTATATGTCTTGTTAAATTGTTTATGCTTTGTTTCAACATTGTTCCAGCTCTGTATCAAATTTCTGCTTGTTTTCAAAATTCTGAAATCCGTATCTTAGCATTGTTATTGAATGTCTCAGTCATTGATCACATTGACTGGCACTGTGTAATCTGCCTTGAGTGAGAAATGTGGACTATAAATAACAAACAACATATAAATTATATGTAAAAACAACAGGGGAATTTTCAAGGACTTGCTGAGGACGGCTGATTCTCTTCTCCCCCCACTATTTCCTCTCTTTCTTTCCCATCCCCCAGGTAATCTACCCTTTACATGCCCCCCCCAGCTTTCCCTCCTTCCTCCCCCTGGCAGCTTCTCCTCAGAAAAACTCTGGCCAGTTGCCCAGGATCAGATCAGCCACTAAGCTGGCCCTAGCTGCATGGTGGGGAACCTATAAAGATTGAAGTGAGTATCTTCTTTTCTCCTGCATCTACCTCTCCACACTCTCCTCTTCAGAGCCCCATATTCTCTACTTCCCTGTTTCATTCTCTCCTTCTGTCATACTCACCAACCCACCTTTCAGTTGTCCCCATTTTCTCTTCTCCTCTATTTGTGTAATTTATTTACTTCATTTATACCCTGCCTTTCTCCCCAATGGGACCAAAACAGTTTAGATCATTGTCCTTTTCTCCATTTTATCATAACAAACCTGTGAATAGGATTACCAGCTCTACATTGGGAAATACCTGGAGATTTGGGGGTAGGGTTGCCAGCCTCCAGGTGGTAGCTGGATTACAACTGATCTCCAGACCACAGAGATCAGTTCCCATGGAAAAAATGGCTGCTTTGAAGGGTGATCTCTATGGTATTATATCCCACTGAGGCCCCTCCCCAAACCCACCCTCTCCGGCTCCACCCCCAAAATCTTCAGGAATTTCCCAACCTGGACCTGGCAACTCTATTTGGGGGTGAAACCTAGGGAGGCCAGGGTTTGGAGATGGAGGGACCACAATGGGTTATAATTCCATAGAGTCAACCCTCCAAGGCAGACAATTTTTCCAGGAAAACTGATCTGTCATCTGGAGATAAGTCTGGAAGATCACCAGGCCCCACCTGGAGGTTGGCAACCCTACCTATGTATTAGGCTGGTCTGAGAGTGTAACTGGCCTGAAGTTACCCAGTGGGGTTCCACTGGGGATCTGGACCTGGATCTCCTAGATCATAATCTGAAACTGTAACCACTACACCACATTGGCTTTCATGGGGTGACTTTTGTTGAACTGTAGCAAGCAGCTATAACAGGCTAAGTCATGCAAGTTGCGTAGCAGCAAGTTGATTGGGGTTGCTGCAGGATGTAGCTCCAATGAATCTTCCCCCATACCCCTGGTAAGCTTTTTACAGATGGAAACCAAGGATTGAAGGCTGGGAATACTGTTTTGGTTGCCTAACAATGGCCACTAACAACATTCATTTCTTAAAGCTAAAGGTGCTACTTCTATCATTTGGGCAGGGATATGTGTGTTAATTAATTTTATTTTATGAAATGTATACCCCCATATTTTGCCTTCATAAGAGCCATCAAGACAGCTAAGAAATATGCAGATGACAATTATATCTGATGATGGACGGTCAGCCCAACTCTGCCCTGGATGTCTTGGAGCATTTCTTCGAAGCTGTGACTGGGTGGTTGAAACAGAGTAGGTTGAAACTAAATCCCACAAAGACAGAGATCCTGCATGTGGGTCTGGGGTCCATGGGTACGGGACTCTGGCTCCCCACTCTTGATGGAGCGCTGCTTACGCTGCTTGTGTGAGTGAGGAGCCTGGGGGTGATCTTGGATGCCTCCTTGACTATGGAGGCACAGATTGCAGCAGTTGTCCAGTCTTCATTTTTCCATCTGAGACAAGCCTGGCAGCTTGTCCCCTACCTGTCGACCCATGACCTAACAGCAATGATCCAAGCAATGGTTATCTCTAGATTAGACTACTGCAACTTGCTCTACGCAGGGCTTCCTTTGGGCTTGATCCGGAGATTACAGCTGATTGCAGGTGATTGCAAGAGTCCCAATAGGGGAACATATAACACCTATATTACGCCAGCTGTATTGGCTACCAGTTGAGTACCGGGTCCGGTTCAAGGTTTTGGTGCTGACTTATAAAGCCCTATGCAGACTGGGTCCAGCATATCTGCGGGACTGCCTCTCCCTATATATACCCCAGAGGACACTTCGTTCTACACACAAAAAACTTTTGGTGGTCCCTGGTCCTAGAAAGGCTCGCCTGGCCTTGACCAGAGCCAGGACCTTTTCAGTCCTGGCACCGGCCTGGTAGAACTCTCTGTCTGATGAAACCAGGGCCCGGCAGGATTTATTATCCTTCTGCCGGGCCTGTAAGACAGAGATGTTCCACCAGGCATATGGTGGAGGCTAGGCTGGGTCCCCACCGGCCAGACTTGACTTGAAAAGATCTGTTCATCACCCTATATATATCTATAGATATGGATATATGGGCCATGTATGAAATGAAGTAACTCTTCCATTGCCATCTGAGGAGAAATTTTATTGTATGCAGTGTTTTAAATTTTATTGTAATGTTTTATTTGCATTGATGTGTTTTTATGTAAATTAAAATGTTGTGCTCTGCCCTGAGCCCACTCGGCAGGGAGGATGGACTAAAAATCTAATATAATAAATAAAATAAATAAATAAAACATAATAAAAACCATATATTAAAAACCACTGAAACCAACAAAAAGACAGCATTAAAACCTGAGCTTAAATATGTACCAAAACAACAACTAAAACATTGGGCAGGAAAGAGAGATCACCGAAGAAACTGGCAGAAGAAGGCAACAGACAAGTATTCCTTGGGGGAGAATTCCAGAGTTTTGGTGCCATGACTGAGAAGGCCCTCTCCTGGGTTGCCAGCCACCAACCTAATTTCAGAAGCAGAGCCTCAGAAGATGAACATAGTGGTTGAGTAGGTTCATAAGGAAGGAGGTGGTCCTTCAGATATATAGGTCACAAACCTCTTAGGGCTTTATAGGTCAGCACCAGCACCTTCAATTGTACCCAGAAACAGATTGTAAACCAATGCAGATGGGCCAGGAATGGAGTAATAACTAGGGGTGTGCAATTCGGTATTCTGATTAGGTTAAAAATACCGAATCAGGGCCGTTTCGGTTTTTTCAGTATTACTGAAACTTTTTCTGAATACTAGGGATGTGCAATTCAGTATTCTGATTAGGTTAAAAATACCGAATCAGGGCCGTTTCGGTTTTTTTCAGTATTACCGAAACTTTTTCTGAATACTGAAAAATTTCGGTAATACTGAAACAGAGATTGCCGAAACAATTTGGCCATTGTTTTCAATGAGAAACCCTTCTCCTGGCTTTCCGGGAGTCTGGGGAGGGCATTTTCTGTCCAAATCACACCAAACTTGGTGGAGACCTCCTAACTCTCCTCTAACTACCCCCCAAATTTCAGAAAGATTGGACTTTGGGGGGCCAAGTTATGCCCCCCCAATAAGGTGCCCCCATCCTCCTACACTCTCCATGGTTCTCTATGGGGAAAAGCAAGTCATCTTTCTAGGTGGCTTGGGGTGGCACTTTGCAAGCAAAATGCAACCAACTTTCAAGGGACTTGCTCCCACCTGTCTTCCCACCCTCCACCAAGTTTCAGGCAGATTCCACTTTGGGGGGCCATTTTACGGCCTCCCAAAGAAGGTGCCCCTATCCACCTCCACTCCACTATTCCCCATGGGGGAAATAAGAGAGGCTTGTCTGGCTAGGGGTGGCATTTTGCATGCAAAATGCCCCCAAACTTCAGAGGACCTCCTCCTACCTGTCCTCCCTCCCTCCACCAAGGCTCAAGCAGATCTTACTTTGGGGGGCCATTTTATGGCCTTCCAAAGATGCTGCTCTTAGCCCCCCCTTTCTCCATTATTTTCTATAGGGGAAATAAGACAGGCTTGTCTGGCTAGGGGTGGCATTTTGCATGCAGAATGCCCCCAACCTTCAGGGGCCCATCTCCTACCTGTCCTCCCACCCTCCACCAAGGCCCAAGCTGATCCCACTTTGGGGGGCCATTTTATGCCCCCCCAAGGTGGTTCTCCTGCCACACCACTTTGTCTTTCTACTGTGGGGAAGACTTCCACACTGTAGAAACACATGGGATTGGGGCTGCCAATGGCCACAGCCACAGTCCACCTGCACCCAAACTGCCAAATACCACACACACCCTCCCCAAAACCTAACCTCCCCTGTCCTGTGGCCAGCCACTTTCTATTGATTCCTGTTATGGGAAAATCTCCCACAGCAGGAACCCATGGAATGTGGCATCTATGGCCACAGGAACAGTCCCCCTTTTAAATCCACCCCCCACAGCCCCACACTGACCCAAAGACACCCTCCCCAACATTCCCACACCGGCCACTACCCCAGGAGCAGGCTGGCCAGCCATCCCCCATTGTTCCCTGTGATGGGAACTTTTAAACTCTCTTTCCCAGGGCAGTTATGCACAGCCCTGGGGTGCCACAATGGTGGGCACACTCCTGAGTGCGAGCTTGTCCCTGTGAAAGAGCACCTGAACCACAGACACCCTCCCCCAAATTCCCCCACCACCTACAGAGATGGCTGGCCAGCCAGCCCCATTGTTCCCTATCATGGGAACCAACTGCACAACAAAGAATAAAACACAAGCACACACTGAATAAAGTTTTTTAAAAAATATTTTCTCACTTTCAAAGTACAAGTAGGCAAAGCATTGTGACACATTACACCAGCAGTCTCCCACACAGAAAAATAACACAACTCACTTAACATCAGAGAATCACAAAAACACAATTCCTGTCAAAAACACTTTATTTCTTGAACAGCTTTAGGTAACACAGCAGGGGTGCACACCAAAGGGCATGCCAGCAGTATCTTACACAAAAATAACACAACTCACTTCACATTAAAGAATCACAAAAACAAAATTGCTGTCAAAAACACTTTATTTCTTGAACAGCTTTAGGTTGCACAGCAGGGGGGCACACCAAAGGGCATGCCAGCAGTATCTTACAAAAAAAAAAATAACACAACTCACTTCACATTAAAGAATCACCCAAAACACAATTACTGTCAAAAACACTTTATTTCTTTAACTGCTTTAGGTTACATAGTAGGAGGGCACAACAGGGCATGAAAGCAGTCTACTACACAAAATAACACAACTCACATCACCGTTTTTGACAGCAATTGTGCTTGTCCACAGCTGCAGGGTATGTAGTATACTCCTGCAGAGGTGAGAGGGTCTCTACTGTCTTTTGCTGATCGTAGCATCTGTTACATTTTTCTGGTGGGTCAGAATACTGTTTGTAGGTTGTGCTGTTTCATAAGCTTTCCCATCTGATCCGTGATTCCTTTGATATATGGTAAACACACTTTTCCTGTAGGAGACTGTTTTTCCTTAGTAGTTTGATTTATCCTGGGTTTAATTGCTCTTCTGATTTCATTTCTGGAGTAGCCATTTGCTTGAAGTGCATAGTTTAGATGATTAATTTCCTCATTGAGAAAGTGCGGCTCACATATCCGTCTTGCACGGTCTACTAATGTTTTCATTATGCCTCTTTTCTGTCGCGGGTGGTGATAGGAGTTTTTGTGTAAGTACCGATCCGTGTCAGTTGGTTTCCTGTAGACCTTGTGACCTAACTGAAAGTTTGCTTTGCGGATGACCAAGGTATCCAGAAAGGGGAGTTTTCCCTCGATTTCTTTCTCCATTGTGAATTGTATGTTCAGGTGGATGTTGTTGAGGTGGTTTAAAAACTCCATCAATTCTTCTTCACCATGGCTCCAAATGATAAATGTATCATCCACAAACCGGAACCAGACACTCAGTTTGTGGGGTGCTGATTCTAGAGCTGTTTTTTCAAAATGTTCCATGTAGAAGTTTGCTATAACTGGGCTGAGAGGGCTTCCCATGGCCACCCCATCCATCTGTTCATAGAATTCGTTATCCCATTGGAAGTAACTGGTTGTCAGACAATGGTGGAATAAGGCTGTTACATCCTCTGGAAAAATCTGATTAATAAGTGCAATAGTGTCTTAGTAAACAGGGATACAACATCAAAACTAACAAGTATGTCCTGTGGATTGAGTTTCAGAGAACTGATTTTGTTGATGAAATGTGCTGAATCTTTGATGTAAGATGTGGTTTTCCCGATGTGGTCCTGCAGAAGATTGGCCAGATGTCTAGCTAATTCATATGTCGGTGAGACAATGGCACTCACGATGGGTCGGAGTGGGACTGAATCCTTAGGAATTTTAGGGAGTCCATATAGTCTAGGTGGCTGTGCTTCTGTCTTGCATAGTTTTCTGTGCATGTCGGAATGTAGTGAGGAATTCTTGATCAGTGCATTTGTTAGCCTGGTGATTTTGCGGGTTGGATCTCATTTTAGTTTTTTGTAGGTGGATGGGTCCAGGAGTTCCTTAATCTTCTTTTTGTATTCCTCTGTTTTCATGATCACTGTGGCATTGCCTTTGTCAGCTGGTAGAATAATGATATCTGGATCTGCATTGAGGGTCTTGATGGCATTCCTCTCCTTGCGTGTTATATTGCTGGTGAGAAGCTTTGCCCTTCATAGAATCCTGGCTGTCTCTTCTCTTATTTCCTCAGCTTCCTCTTCAGGTAGATGACAAATGGCAGCTTCTACATTTAGCATTCCACACCCTGGGAAACCCTTACAGGATGACACAACCCAACCCACCTTTCTGAGTAGATATAAATCACCTGCAAACATCTCCTCCACAGTTTGACACTGAGAGATCCCTGTCTTTCGATGCTGCACCTCTGAAGATGCCAGTCACAGCTGCTGGCGAAACGTCAGCAACTCATGATCTGTATCGCAATCAGCTCCTGATCTTGTTTTAGCTGAGAGAATAGAGCTTCTCCATCTACTGCTTCCAATTATGTAATCTATTTGGTTCCTGTATTGGTCACCTGGTGATTTCCACGCATACAATCGTCTTTTTGGTTACCGCTCTCCTGCTTCATTTTGTGATCCTAATCCAAATTTTCCAACTATGTTTGATTCTGCTGTATCACCTACTTTTGCATTCCAGTCGTCTATGATTATCAGCATATCTTGTTTAGGTGTGTGGTCAATTTCTTCTTGGACACTTGCGTAAAAGTTAATGATGGTTATGTTTACAGGCTTTCCCTGAAGTCTAATTGATATTACTCGGTCAGACTTTGCATTGTAGCTCTTGCCTGCTTGTGCTATGTCTCGCCTCACTATTAGAGCAACACCATTTCTTCTGAGTTCATTTCCACAGTAAAAAACTGTGTGATTTTCTGATTGAAAATGTCCTGAGTCGGTCCACATTAGTACACTCACACCCAGGACTGCAATGTTTAAATATTCCATTTCTTGTTTTACAATTTCTAGCTTACCTGTTTCAATACTTCTCACATTCCATGTTCCTATTATGTGTGTCGCACAGCTTTGGATGTTCCTTTTGCATCTATCAGCTATCAGCTACCATGCTTAATTCAAGGTACTGGTTATTACATACAAAGATCTTCATGGCCTTGGCCCGACAGACCTACGGGACCACCTCCCTCCCTATGTCCCTCCACGGCAGCTTCGCTCATCTGAACAGGGTCTCTTGCAAGTGCCAGCATGCACATGGGCAAAATCAACTGCTGCTCATACATGAGCCTTCTCTGTGGTGGCCCCTACCATTTGGAACAGCTTGCCTGAGGAGGTCAGGAAAGCTCCCATGCTCTTGGCTTTCCACAAACAATGGAAAACTGAATTATTCAAAAAGGCTTTTTTACTCAGATAGGAAGGTGGAATTGTAGGGAGGGGGTCTTGGATATTTCGCTAATGGGGGTGGTATTGTAGAGAGGGGGTCTCAGATGTTTCATCAATGAGTTGGGAACCATGGGCTCCACCATTATGTTGCTTTACATATTCTGTTGCTTTGAATATGTACTCGTATGTACTGCTTGTGCTTCATGTTGTCTAATGTCAATCCTAGAATTGATTATGTTCTGTTTCAGCAATCCTTCAACCCTGTATTGGATCCTTGCTACTGCTATGACTCTGTAAACTTGTATTCATCTACCCTATGACATTGTTTATGGAAATGTCCTTGACACTGTATGGACATGCCTACCCTTGTCCTTGCCATTGATTGTACTGATCTCACTCTATGTAATCCGCCTTGAGTCCCAGTGAGAAAGGCGGACAATAAATGAATGAGTGAGTGAGTGAATGAATGAATAAAAGCTTCTTAGAGGCAGCCCCATGTAGAATACACTGTAGTAATCTAATCTAGATATAACCAGGGCATGCACAACAGACTTTTTTTGCCCTGGAAAGGCCACAGCTGGCTAACCACTTAGAACTGATAAAAGACACTCCTGGTCACAGCTGCCACCTGCTTATCTAGTATTAGGCCTGAGTCCAAGAACATCCGCAGACCAGTTAAGGACCAGTTCCTTCAAGGGCAGTGTGATCCCATCTGGAACAACTGACACCGTAACATCTGGGTAAGACTTTCTGCTCACCAGCAGCACTTCTGTCTTGTCCAGATTAAACTTCAGTTTATTAGCCTGCATCTACTTCAAAACTGCTTCTAGTGTATTTTTTTTAAGATTTCAGATTTTTCTGCAAACCTGGAGCTTTTCTCAGGTTTGTAGAAACATCTATCCGGTCTGTCCATGGTCCCAATCTCTCAATTTAACTACCCACAGATGGGGCCATGCTGAAGATTAGATCTATTGATGATGTGTTCTGCTACTGTAGGGCAGAGGTTCTTAAATTTTGGGTCAGGTTCCAAAAGTGGGTCATGAGTCATTCATTGGTGGGTTGTGAGGGATGAGGCTGAACAAGTGAGCCAGAAAAAGAAGCTGGATGCAAATTTTGGTTTGATTCTCTGTAATATATGAAATGTTCATTAAATACTGCCTGTTGGTCAGTATTTTTTAGAGATAAGAAACATGTAAAATAACGAATAAATTTGTCCAATGTTACCTTGCTCTGTAACTTCTTTGTTTTACTTTGGGGAGGGGCAAAGTAGTGTGAAGTTACTTTGCAAGTAGATTCTGAAGATTTGCAGTATGGTTAGAAGTACATTCTGAGAAGTACAGTAAATGTACAGCTGGGTCCCAGTTCAGAAAGTCTGAGAATCTTAGGGACCATGAGATACACTGAGGTTTTACTCATTAAAGGAAGGTAGGTCAGTGAGCCAGGAGGCTCCTCTTGCTTTTCAGTAAGGTGAAAGGTAATTTTTTGGTTTGTTCCAGGCTAGTGATTCAGACATTCTTAACTAGCCACAGGGAGAAGATGAAAAGCTTAAATAACTAGAACAGGCAGCTTGAAACAGGGAAATGCCAAGGGCCAAGACTAGAGATGCACATACAGGCAGCCTCTCAATTATTGATAGTGCTTATAAATAAATGCAGGGGCAGAGAAGAGAAGGTTATGAGGGAGAGGGAAGGGGGAGAAGAGGGGCAGAGCAAGCACATTTTCCATCCAGGGAAGGGAACCAGAGTGCTTGGTTGTTCTAAAGGTCAGCTCTGCATCTCTTTCCCCTTCATCTATGTAAAACTCAGTGATATTTGAGTTGATGGATTAGCTTCCCTGTTTACCTGCCAGGGTCCCAAGGGAGGGAACAGAGAGAAGGGAAGAGAGAGGGTGTGCCTTCTAAAATATGGGACAATGAGCAACTGAGGAGACAACAAAATCAGTAGAGCAGCAAATTCCAAACCAAGTGGAAATAATTCCTCTACATGTGAAAGTAAAATACACATAGCTTTGAATTCAGCCTATTCACCCTGCACTGTTTGGTGCTTGCATGAAAGAATGACACAAAAGCATGAAGGAGTTAGAGACATTGGAAGGTATTTCTCCATGGAGCAGTCAACATAACTTATTCTTCAGGCAACCAAAATGATGATGGTATATGTGGAAATCACAAGGTGGCCAATACAGGAACCAAATAGATTTCATAACTGGAAGCAGAAGATGGAGAAGCTCTATTCTCCCTGCTAAAACAAGACCAGGAGCTGATTGCAATACAGATCATGAATTGCTAATATCGAGAAGGCTTACTAGATAAACCAGAATTGGAGCAAAAAATTAATAGTAATATATCATGGTTTATTTATTTTCAATTAAAGAATCTAGCCTCTTCCATCAACTTAAAGGACATTATGAAACAACCAAAGACTGCATTTGAACAAATTATAGGTAGGAAAGGCCTTTCAAATAAAGGGGTAATCTCCAAAATTTATAATATTTTGCTATAAAACCTTAAACTTAAAACCTTAACATATCAGTCAAAATGGCACCAAGACTGTGACAAAATATTATCAAAAGAACAATGGGAAATATGGTCCTCTAAAATATTTAATTCATCAACAGTTAATATTAAACTACAGTCCTATAAGATATTAACAAGATGGTATCTTACACCCAAAAAATTAGCAGCTATTTACTCTCACAGTTCATCTTTATGTTGGAAAGGATGTGGGGATACAGGATCATATATACATTGCTAGTGGAAATGTCATTACATAGAAGAATTCTGGAATACAATCTTGCACCAAATCTTTTTGTTAACTGGCTACAAAATACCAAAGAAACCTGAGCTGATATTTCTGAATCAATGGGATGATATAGAGATCCCACCAATTCGACGAGACCTCATCAATATCTTCTTAATGGCAGCAAAAAATTTAATTGCTTTAAAATGGAAATCACATACTGTACCGACAATTACCAGTTGGTATTCTAAAATATGGGACCATTTTTTATTTGAAAAAATCAATGATGGAATCTATCAAGCTGAAAATTTCCCCCAAACAACAAATTTTATGGAAAAATGGTTCCCTTTTTTTGAATACATTTCTAAAGAAAATCTATATCCTCCCAATAAAATATACCAAACAATCCTGAATCTATAATCCAAAATATATCAGATCATTCAACTTGAATTTGTCTTTCCATGTTTTACCTTTCTCTGTTATGTAGTTTTTAACAATTTACCCATGTTGTATTTCATATTGTAAACAGTTTTGTTAATAATTGAAATTAAAAAAGAGAAGATAAAAAAAATGAATTGTTAATATCAAAAATTAGAATAAGCTGAAGAGAAATACTAAAAGAATCATAATGCCAAAATATAATCTTGTTAGCTGAGTGCAAAGAGAGCAGAAGTTACGCTGTGCTGATTAAAGAAGCAAAAAGTTTATTTGAGGAAATACATACTTGATAGTGAAGGAGAGAGATAGGGACAGAGTCCTTGCTATCTGACCACATCTTGTAGAGAGAATGAATAAGGCAGGAGAGAGAAGAAGCAGGATATTGCCCTGTTTAGCCCAATAGGAGACAAGACAAGGAAATGACCCCCAGGAAACAAGAGAGTTGCTGCTCTCACTATCTAAACTAAGTGATCCTTGGTTGTTGGAGGTTTTCCGGGCTGTAAGTGATCCTTGCTGCCCCCTGCATAAAAGGCTCATCTTCTCTTTGCTGCTGCAGTACACCAGACGTTACAATTTCCAACACCCCTTCTCAATGTCTAGTGTACGAAGTCCACAAAATTCAGTCTTTCACGTTGACTTTGAAACTTCTCTTTGGCAAGTGGCTTGGTGAGAACGTCTGCTATCATTTCTTCTGTAGGACAGTACTGTAGCTCAACAAGCCCTTCTTCTTGCATATTTCTCACAATGTGACTCTTTATGTCAATATGCTTGGTTCTTGATCCAGTTCTTTCTGTATTTGCAAGTTTTATGCAAGACTGATTATCTTCAAAGAGTTGTATAGGTTTGGGTTCATCTATCCCAAAGTCTTCTAACAGTTGTAGAATCCACTTGAGTTCTTGGCATGCTTCTGCTGCTGATATGTATTCAGCTTCTGTAGTTGATGCTGCTACAAGGTCTTGCTTTCTGCTTGTCCAACTGATTGCTCCTCCACCATAGAAGAACACTTGTCTACTGGTAGACTTTCTGTCTGTAGTGTCTTCTACCCAGTCAGCATCCATGAATCCCACTACTCTGGGATTGTCGCTTGCTGGTAAATTGAGCTTCAGTTGTGCAGTGCCTCTTAGGTATCTTGCCAATCTTTTGACTGCTTGCCAGTCATTCATGCTTGGTGATGCACTTTTCCTGCACAGTATTTCAACTGCTGCTGCTATGTCAGGTCTGGTTACTGTACTTATGTAGAGCAGTTTTCCAATTGCTTCTCTGTACACTTTGATGTTTCTCAGAGGTTCATTGCTTCCATCTTGCTTCAGGAAATCTGTTTCCATTGGAGTACATGTTGGTTTTCCATCTTTCATATCCATGTAGTCTAGGAAGTCCACGATCTTTTGTTTTTGATTGAAAAGATATCTTCCATCTTCCTCTCACTCTATCTGGACACCGACCCAGGGGTCACTTCAATTGTGGACATTGCAGTGTATGCCCATTAGTCCTAACAGGAAATACACTGGCATTGGACCACCTGAATAGAACTTTAACTTTTAAACAGTTTTCTACTTGCAACACCCAAGGGGTGGTGTATATTACAGTATGAAATATTACATTTCTTACATTACATGTAAGAAATATTACATTGGGAGCACCTCACAAACAGTGTGGATACGCATTCAAAAACATCAATCTAAGATAAAACAACAAAACATGGAGGCGTCCTTGACTGCTCACTTCATCCAGGCCCACCATACAGAAGTTGACATAAAATTGATTATACTAGAAGTGGTCAGAAATAGGGAAGGTATATTCACGGGGACTCTGTTGGTACAGAGAGAAATGTTTTGGATATTCCACCTGGACACTTTAATTCCAAAGGGCTTGAACAGTGAGCTTGATTTGTCTTGTTTCCTTTAAGACCAGAATTGTTAGCATATAATGTGGTAATTAGCTGTGATATAAAGAGGGGAGGTACTATAGGGATGTATGGACATTGTAGCCGTCAGGTTCCTTCCATGCACATCCGAAATCTAGATGTGTGAACTGGATTGTAAGTATACCCTATGCATTTGGGAATGAAGGAGGGTGGAGTTGTATAGAACAACTGGTAGAGTACTATGTATGTTGTTTATTCATACAGAATTACGCCCCTGAGAAAGCTTGGAATAAGCAAAACAATTACTGCTGGCGTTTTGTTGGGCTAATTAAATGTCTTTGATAAGATATAAAGTAGGATATTTTCCACACCTACCTCATACAGCATTGTTGAATTGCGCATTAGATTCTTTGAGACTTGGAAAACATATCACTTATCTTATTGTGAACACCACGGACCTTGGAAAGGGACTTACATTCTGCAGAGACTCACACAGCCTTATCCTTCCGGTCGTGTTGCAATTATATGATACTGGTTATGTGTAATTCTTTACTCTAACAGCCGATGAGACTATTTGTATATATTAAAGCTTTGTATTATTTGTATGTAATTTCAGAAAATATATTTATTGCTACTTAGAATGTTAGCACTTTCCACTTTGCATGATATTGATGTACAGCTTAATACATTTACTTGCTGAATTATTGACTGGTTCATGTTTTGAGAAAAGGGACCTTTGTATTTAGCAGCTTCTGTTTTTGCCAGGTAGGAAAATTTCCTTGGTGGAACTCCTTTGTTTGTTCTGGCTGAGTGTCTGACACTTCTCTGTGGTTCCCCTTCTCTTTCTGTGGGCTCTGCAGGTGTCTCATGTGTCTCAGTCAGGTCCCAGAGTTGCACAATCTCTGGCTGTCGTGCTGCGTCAGCTTCCCTTGGTGTAGATTCTCTGGTATCTAGCTTGCTTGCCTTCTCTCTTTCATCAATATATACCACGTTGTGAATCTTCACCGTGTCTGTCTCTGGGTTGAGGATTTGGTACCCTTTGCATCCCAGTACATATCCAACAAATATGCCTTCATCTGTTCTGAGATCCATCTTAGACCTCTTTTCCTTTGGAACATAAGTGTAGGCCTTTGACCCAAACACTCATAGATGCCTTACATTGGGCTTGCGGTTGTACCACAGTTCAAATGGTGTGCTGCTTGCACCCTTCGTAGGCAGCATGTTCTGCAAACAGGTAGCCGTGTTGACAGCTTCTCCCCAATATTTTTGAGGTAGCTCTGCTTCTTGGAGCATATTTCTGCACATTTCTGTGAGAGAATGGTTTTTCCTCTCCACTATCCCGTTGAGTTTGGGTGTGTAGGGCATGGTCAGGTGATGCTGTATTCCTTCAGCTGCTAGGAAGCTTGTCATCTCCTTCCCCACATACTCGCCTCCATTGTTTGTGCAGATAGCCATTGGTTTTCTCTGGAATCTGTTCTGTACCATTGCTAAGTACAGCTTGAATTTTTCCAGTATTTGGCTCTTCTCTCTGAGTAGATAAGTTACAGTAAATCTTGAAAAATCATCAGTAAAAGTCAGAATGTACTTACTTCCACTGGGTGTTTCTGTTACCATTGGTCCACAAACGTCACTGTGAATTAGGTCTTGTGGTTTGCTTCTCACTCTGCTTGGTGAAAGAAGGTCTGGTGCCTTTGGCTTGAATACAGCAAACACATTTCTCTGCATCAGGACATTTTCTCATTTGCAAATCATTAGTCAGATTCTGCCTTTCAAGCTGATATATATATAATCTATGTTAGCATGACCAAGCCTTCTATGTAAAAGCTGAGAACAGTTCTTGTGATTGCATCCTTTAACTAGATTCACTCCCCTTTCAGAGCAATCAAGCATATACAGTCCATCCTTTAATGTGCCTTGTGCAATCAATTCACCTTCATTGCTAATAAAACATTTCTCTCCTTTGAACACAGTTTTTATCCCCTTCTGAGCCATTGCTGAGATGGATAGGAGATTGCTTTTCAGTTCAGGTATATAAGGGCAATCAATAATCTGCACTTCTCTAACTTGGCCACTAGGTAGCACACAATACACAGTTACATGGCCTTGCCCTTGAGAGCAATCAGCACATGTCCGCTAGCAGCATAGAATCTCTCATGATGTGTATTCAATTCATCAAATAACTCTTTATCTTTGCATAAATGGTTTGATGAACATCCACTGTCAATTGTCCATTGAAATACACTTTCATATTTGAGGGCAACATTTAAACAGTTCTTGTTTGATCTGCCGTCATTAGGTCAGCTATTAGCATTAGGTGAGAGGGCTTTATCTGCATTCCTAAAGCCCTTTGTCTCTTTCCCTCGTGGCTGGAAACTGCTCCCTCTTTGTGATTCAAGTACTCGGCAGTTCCTTTTTAGATGGCCCTGCTTCCCACAGAAACTGCAGGAGAAATCACTTCTTGAGCTAACTTTCAGGGCATGTTAATTGGACTGATTTTTATTAAACTGTTTGCTAAGTCTTTCCTCTTCTAATTTTGCAAGCACATAATTCAGGCTTAAGTTTTCCTGCATTTCCAAAACATGTACAACACTTGCATAGGATTGAGGAAGGCTGCTTAAGAAAATTATTGACAAATCTTCATCCTCTATCTCCTTTCCAAGACCTCTTAATTTCTGTGATAATTTCATAAAATTTGAAATATGCTCTCTTAGGTCTTGATGAGGTTGCATTTGAATTCGATATAATTGTTTAATAAGTAAAACTTTTGTTTTAATTGATTCTTGCTTATTCATATTTGCAAGAGCTTCCCACATTTTGCCAGAAGTTGGCTTATGAATAACTCTTAATAGCTGTTTATCACTTAAAGCATTAATGATAATGGATCTTGCCTTGTTATCTTCTTTCACCCATTTGGCTTCTTTCTGCGGGTCCCCGGTAGGTTTCGAATTTTTCACCGCGTCCCACACTTCTAGTTCAACGAGTCAAGCTTTGATCCTTTCCAACCAAATCTGGTAATTCTCATCACTCAGTCGGTCAACATAGAACCCCTGCTGTGCTCTTCAGGAGTCTGCCATCTTTCCTCTATTGTCTGCCATACTATTGCTTTAGCCTGTGGCTGTCTGAGTTCCGGCAGAGTTAATTGCTCTCTCTAATTTCAGCACGCATGTGCCTGGGCCCTGGACCCTGTTAGCTGAGTGCAAACAGAGCAGAAGCTATGCTGTGCTGATTAAAGAGGCAAAAAGTTTATTTGAGGAAATACATACTTGATAGTGAAGGAGAGAGATAGGGATAGAGTCCTTGCTATCTGACTACATCTTGTAGAGAGAATGAATAAGGCAGGAGAGAGAAGAAGCAGGATATTGCCCTGTTTAGCCCAATAGGAGAAAAGACAAGGAAATGACCCCCAGGAAACAAGAGATTCTGTTCTCACTGTCCTAACTAAGTGATCCTTGCTGCCCCCTGCATAGAAGGCTCTTCTTCCTTTCTTGCTTCTGCAGTACACCAGACATTGCAATTTCCAACAAATTTAAATAACATTCCTGAAGAATTTAAAGACCATGTAAAGAACAGATTTGCAACACTAAGTTTAATTGATCGTGAACCAGAAGAACTATGGGCCGAAACCAGAGATATTATCAAGGAAGAATGTGCAAAGGCTATTCCTGTAGCCAAAAGAAAGGAGAAGCCTAAATGGATGACTGATTCAAATGAATCAATTTTCTTCCTGTCAGCTTTCTTTATCATCCAACTTTCACATCCATACAGGGCAATGGGGAATACCATAGTTTGGATTATCTTGATCTTGGTTCCCAGAGAGACATCTTTATCTTTAAGGATCCTTAAGGAGGGGTTGTCAGCAGGGTGCCTTGCCCGGCTCTTCCATTGTCAGGGGCGTGGTAAGGAAACATCCCTTGGTATTTCTGGCTCTCTCCGCGGGCTTTGGTACAGTGGATCATGCCGCCCTCTTGAGGCATTTCGCGGCAGAAGTGGGTGCCAAGGGACTGGTGGAAATTGTTCCTCATGGAGTGGACTCAAAGGATTGCTGTTGGACATCAGCTGTCCCTGGAATGGAAATTTGCTTACAGGGTTCCACGGGGTGCAATCTTATCCCTGTTTTATTCAACATCTGTAAAGCCTTGAAATTGTGTGTAGCTATGGAACATCAATATGCAGATGATACCCAGCGCTACATGTCACTATCAAAGTCCCGGGTGATGCAGCAGAGGTCTTGAGTTGCGGCTTGACAGATGCAGTCAATTGACTGAAAATGTACAAATTGAATCTGAGCCCAGACAAGAGGGAGGAGATGATGGTTGGGAAAGTGGAGCTGCTGAAGACACACTCCTTCCCACCTTTGATGGTGGTCAGTTGGCCCCGGCTGACTCCAGTAAGAGCCGGGGGTGGGGGAAGGAAGGAAAATATAGCAATATAGAGACAGAAACTAGGAACATTGTAAGAGTTAAGGCTCAGGCATCCAGTCATGCCTAAGTGCCAGTCAGCTGGCCCAACTAATATAATGGTCAGCTTACTATATCTGTTTGACAGATGGGACATATGTTTCTCCAACTACTGTTGGGGGAGTAGTGCAATCTTCTTCCCAGGTTCCATCGGTGAGACCACTGCTGCCCTCTCCACCTCCCACCCATAGAACTGTTTATTGGGGCGGGGTAAATTGGGGCTGTGATCCAAGTTTTTATGATTGAACTGTATGTTATTTATGATTTTAATGTAAATTTTAATGTACCTTTAAATATATTGTTATCCGCTCTGAGCCCATTCACAGGGAGAGTGGGCTAAAAGCCGAATAAATTAAATTAAATCAAATCTTATCTAGTTCCCTCACAGCTGCTCTTCCAAGCCTCAATCTTCTTCTGATTTCTTCATTTCAGTCTCCCTTTTCATTGATGATTGAGCCAAGGAATAGAAAATCTTGAACAATTTCAATTTCCTCATTGCCAACTTTAAAATTGTGTAATTCCTCAGTAGTAATTACTTTTGTCTTCTTGAGCTTCAGATGTAATCCTGCTTTGGCGCTTTTTCCTTTAATCTTCATCAGTAGTCGTTTCAAGTCTTCACTATTTTCTGCCAGTAACGTGGTGTCATCTGCATATCTCAAATTGTTAATGTTCCTTCCACCAATTTTCACTCCACCTTCTTATAGATCTAATCCAGCTTTCCTTATGATATACTCTGCGTAGAGGTTGAACAGGTAGGGAGATAATATACATCCTTGTCTGATACCCTTGCCAATTGGAAAGCATTCTGTTACCCCATATGCTGTCCTAGCAGTGGCCTCTTGTCTAGAGTACAGGCTGAACATCAGAACAATCAGATGTTCTGGCATCCCCATTTCTTTTAAGACTCTCTATTTTCATGATCTACATAGTCATAAGCTTTGCTGTAATCTATAAAACACAGCCTGATTTTCTTCTGAAATTTCCTGGTATGTTCCATTAGCCATCATAAATTTGCTATGTGATTTCTGGTGCCTCTTCCTTTTCTGAATCCAGCCATGGCTTGAATTTCCCTTTGATTTGGAACAGGTCTCTTGTTCTTCCTTTTGTTGTTGTTGTTCTCTTCTATTTCTTTGCACTGGTTATTATAATAGATTTCTTTGTCTCTGTGTGCAAGTAGCTGAAAAGCTGTATTTAGAATTTTGACCCTATTTCTGTCACCTCTTGCTTTTGCTTCCCATCTGTCTTTAGCAATTTTAAGATTTTACTCAGTCATCCATTTATGCTTCTCCTTTCTTTTGGCTACAGGAATAGCCTTTGCACATTCTTTCTTGATAATATCTCTGGTTTTAACCTATAGTTCTTCTGTCCCTTACCTGATCTTTGACCCAGAGGAGTTAACCGTGTTAGTCTGTAGTAGCAAAATGGCAAAGAGCCCAGAAGCACCTTTAAGACTAACCAACTTTACTGTAGCATAAGCTTCCAAGAATCACAGTTCTATGTATTGTCGAAGGCTTTCACGGCCGGAGAACGATGGTTGTTGGGGGTTTTCCGGGCTGTATTGCCGTGGTCTTGGCATTGTAGTTCCTGACGTTTCGCCAGCAGCTGTGGCTGGCATCTTCAGAGGTGTAGCACCAAAAGACAGAGATCTCTCAGTGTCACAGTGTGGAAAAGATGTAGGTCATTTGTATCTACTCAGGAGGGGTGGGGTTGAGCTGAGTCATTCTGTAAGAGTTTCCCAGGGTGTGGAATGCTAATGGCGGGAGGCTTCACTGTAACCTGAGGAGGTTCTTTTGCATATGGATTGGTGCTTGATGTGCTAATCTTCTCTGCAGGGCTATTGTCGGGTGTGGAGTGTTTTGTTGGCCTGGTGTTTTTCAGAACTGGAGCCCATGCTCTGTTCATTCTTAAGGTTTCTTCTTTCCTGTTGAAGTTTTGCTTATGCTTGTGAATTTCAATGGCTTCCCTGTGCAGTCTGACAAAGTAGTTGGAAGTGTTGTCCAGTATTTTGGTGTCCTGGAATAAGATACTGTGCCCTGTTTGAGTTAGGCTATGTTCAGCCACTGCTGATTTTTCAGGCTGTCCAAGTCTGCAGTGTCTTTCATGTTCTTTTATTCTTGTCTGGATGCTACGCTTTGTGGTCCCGATGTAAACTTGTCCACAGCTGCAGGGTATACGGTATACTCCTGCAGAGGTGAGGGGGTCTCTGCTGTCTTTTGCTGATCGTAGCATCTGTTGTATTTTTCGGGTGGGTCTGAATACTGCTTGAAGGTTATGCTTTTCCATAAGCTTTCCCATCTGATCAGTAATTCCTTTGATATATGGCAAAAATACTTTTCCTGTAGGTGACTGTTTTTCCTTGGTTGTTTGATTCATCCTGGGTTTGATTGCTCTTCGGATTTCATTTCTGGAGTAGCCATTTGCCTGAAGTGCGTGGTTTAGATGATTAATTTCCTCATTGAGAAAGCGCGGCTCACATATCCGTCTTGCACGATCCACTAATGTTTTCATTATGCCTCTTTTCTGTCGGGGGTGGTGATTGGAGTTTTTGTGTAAGTACCGATCAGTGTGAGTTGGTTTCCTGTAGACCTTGTGACCTAACTGAAAGTTTGCTTTGCGGATGACCAAGGTATCCAGGAATGAGAGTTTTCCCTCACTTTCTTTCTCCATTGTGAATTGTATGTTCAGGTGGATGTTGTTGAGAGTGAGATGATCTCAACAACATCCACCTGAACATACAATTCACAATGGAGAAAGAAAGTGAGGGAAAACTCTCATTCCTGGATACCTTGGTCATCCGCAAAGCAAACTTTCAGTTAGGTCACAAGGTCTACAGGAAACCAACTCACACTGATCGGTACTTACACAAAAACTCCAATCACCACCCCCGACAGAAAAGAGGCATAATGAAAACATTAGTGGATCGTGCAAGACGGATATGTGAGCCGCGCTTTCTCAATGAGGAAATTAATCATCTAAACCACGCACTTCAGGCAAATGGCTACTCCAGAAATGAAATCCGAAGAGCAATCAAACCCAGGATGAATCAAACAACCAAGGAAAAACAGTCACCTACAGGAAAAGTGTTTTTGCCATATATCAAAGGAATTACTGATCAGATGGGAAAGCTTATGGAAAAGCATAACCTTCAAGCAGTATTCAGACCCACCCGAAAAATACAACAGATGCTACGATCAGCAAAAGACAGCAGAGACCCCCTCACCTCTGCAGGAGTATACCGTATACCCTGCAGCTGTGGACAAGTTTACATCGGGACCACAAAGCGTAGCATCCAGACAAGAATAAAAGAACATGAAAGACACTGCAGACTTGGACAGCCTGAAAAATCAGCAGTGGCTGAACATAGCCTAACTCAAACAGGGCACAGTATCTTATTCCAGGACACCAAAATACTGGACAACACTTCCAACTACTTTGTCAGACTGCACAGGGAAGCCATTGAAATTCACAAGCATAAGCAAAACTTCAACAGGAAAGAAGAAACCTTAAGAATGAACAGAGCATGGGCTCCAGTTCTGAAAAACACCAGGCCAACAAAACACTCCACACCCGACAATAGCCCTGCAGAGAAGATTAGCACATCAAGCACCAATCCATATGCAAAAGAACCTCCTCAGGTTACAGTGAAGCCTCCCGCCATTAGCATTCCACACCCTGGGAAACTCTTACAGAATGACTCAGCTCAACCCCACCCCTCCTGAGTAGATACAAATGACCTACATCTTTTCCACACTGTGACACTGAGAGATCTCTGTCTTTTGGTGCTACACCTCTGAAGATGCCAGCCACAGCTGCTGGCGAAACGTCAGGAACTACAATGCCAAGACCACGGCAATACAGCCCGGAAAACCCCCAACAACCAATCACAGTTCTCTTTGTCAGATGCTTATGCTACAGTAAAGTTGGTTAGTCTTAAAGGTGCTACTGGACTCTTGCTTGTATCTATTTACCCTATGGTATTGTTTATGGAAATGTCCTTGATACTGTATTGAAATGTACTTGATACTGATTGTACTAATCTCATACTGTGTAATCCACCTTGAGTCTCAGTGAGAAAGGAGGACTATAAATGATATAAATAAAATGAATAATTAAATAAAATAAACTATAGAATTTATACCTACTACAACACTGATTGCTGCTATGTATATATTCTCTCATGGAAATTACAGGATGGTACTTGTTTTGTATATTAAGTTTGGTATTTCTCTTGACCCATGTGCAGTTTCCCCCCCCCCCCCTGTGGCCAAAGGAAAATTGAACTTCCTTGCTTTTATCTGTCATTTTTGTTACCTTTCATTTCCTGTGTGAGATTCTATAGGAAATTAATTAACCCTAGGAATTTGAAATAGAAATATTTGTTTTATTTTTTATTAAAAATGAAATATTTAATTGAGTCTAAATTCCAAGAATGAAAATACTGGTCATCTTTCTGCTACTCAATAGCTTTGGACAGTTTTAGGATTGATCTCATAGATGCCCAACAAAAAAAAGTCACATGCTAATAATCACCTTTTCATGTAACAGAATGCTGGGGTAATTAGTGAGCAGGGAGAAAGATTTTAGGAAGCAGCAGAAACAGCCAGTTGTTGACACTCGTTATGTTATATTATAACCAACTATCTATTGTTACAAGAGTGTGGGGTTATAAGTTCACCTCTTAACAACAATGTAACTATGTGTTTGAATCATTCACTCCTGTGTACATCTTGTAAATAAAAGTGAGCTTTTTTTTCTGTTTTGACCCTGGCTGGCCTGAAGTTGTTGGCTAAGGAGAAAGACACACATACAAACATAAATCAATTCTAGTCACAACAAATGGGCCTCCTTAACTAAATGCTGGCAATGTACTGAGGAAGTAAACACTTTGTTTCTTTATTCCAATAACCCTATGCAGTAGCCAGGGTTGCCAACCTCTAGGTGGGGCTGGAGATCTCTTGGGAATAAAACTAATCTCCCCACAACAGAGATCAGTTCAGTTCCCCTGCAGAAAATGGCTGCACTGGAGGATGGGCTGTATAGCATTATACCCTGGTGACCTCCAGCCCCTCCCTAAACTCCACCCTTCTCAGGCTCTACCCCTCAAATTTCCAAGTATTTCCCAACCCAGAGCTGGCAACCCTCACAGTAGCTGGGTGAGGGGTAGTGAATATAGGGAATTGGCTGCCTATCTAATGAAGTCCCTGGGAAAAGGAGAGGGGGGACCCTGTGTGGATTTGGGTCAGGGCTCTCTGCCTGATAATTAGGGACAAGATAGTTGAATGGTGACTGCCCTGAATTGCCTGTGAAGCCTCAAATCTGTGCAGGAAGGTGTATGGTAGGTAGCAGTGTGGAAGGGGTTCACATATGGTATGGTGACGACCCTTTCACAGCCTTTCACAGACAATGCTACCCACCCCAAACCTTCCTTCACAAACTTGGGGCCTCCCAGGCAGGTAAAGGCTGGGTCACCACACATCATCTGTCTAGCCTCCACTATAGCAGGCAGAGAGCACTGATCCAAATCCTCACATGATTCCCTCTCTCCTCTTCCAGAGGCTCCACCAGACAAACAGCCAGTTCCAGCCAAGAGTTACTGGGGAAAAGGGAACTCAGACGTTACTGTCCCTCTATATACACACTGGGATTACCATTTCCTTCTCCCACCTAGGGTTCCCTTCCCCCCCGCGGCCACTTACCTGGCCGGCGGGGGAGCGCACTCCCTGGGGTGCCCTCTCCCTGGGTGGCAGGGTGCGCCCTGGGTGCGGGGCACGCTCCTGTGCTGCGAGAGCAGGTGGCAGCGGCAGTGGCAGCAGCAGCAGAGAGAAAGCAGGCAGTGGTTGCAAGAGCACGCTGCTCTCACCGCTGCAACTGTGGCCGCCATGGGCCACTCTTTCACTGCGGCCGGCACCGTCCCTGTGCAGCTGGTGCCAGCAGGGACAAGGGGCATGGTGGTGGCGGCGGCGGCGGCGAGAAAGCAAGCTGCAGTGGCCGTGGCCTGCTCTCTCGCCACCGCTGCAGCTGCTGCCATGCCCCTTGTCCCTGCCGGCACCGGCTACATAGGGGTGTCCGCAGCGAGAGAGAGAGAGAGCAGGCTGTGGCCACCGTAGCTTGCTCTCTCGCTGCAGCTGCCGCTGCCACTGTGTTGCCCAAGCTGGCAGGGACAAGGGGCATGGCAGTGGTGTGGCGGTGGTGGCACCAGCGTGTGTGATGTCATCACAGGGCATCTTTGACCCTGTGTGATGACCTCACTCCTAGAAGTGATGTTATCACGCACACCAGGAGCATGCGCGCATGTTCACAACAGCAAGAGGGCCAAGGAGGTAGGAGCCGGCATCCCAGTCTCCTCCTGGGAGACTTGAGGGACCTGGCAACCCTACTCCCACCACTGCTTACCTAGCTGGGGGCGGGGAGGTGGAGGAACATGCTTCCTGGAACATGCTCCTGTGTGGCACGGGGCACTCCTGTGTACTGCAATGGGCTGATTTGGGCCCCAATGGGCTGAATGGGGCCTGTTGGGGTCCGAAATCGACCTGCTGTGAAGTGCAGGAGCATTCCAGGGCCCTAAATGATAATGTTGTGCTTCCCCAACAGTGCTCCTGTACTCTGCAGTGGGCTGATTCCAGCCCCAAATGGGCACGATTTGGCCCATTGTGGAGTGTGGGAGTGCTGCCAGGAAGGCCCTGGAGAGCTCCTGCGTTTCACAGTGGGCCAGTTTAGGCTCCAAACAGGCTGAAATCAGCCTGCTGCAGAGCGCGGGAGCACTCTCAGGGGCAGCACGATGCCCTACATGATGTCATCACTTCCTGGAAGTGTCATCATCATGCAGTCCAGGAGCATGTGTGCAAACAACATGAAGAATGTTCATGCTGGGTCTCCCACCTCCTGCCTGGAAGGTAAGGAGACCTAGCACAACCCTAATATACACTGCCACCATTTAAACTTTTTAAAAAATGTTTGAACCCTGCCCATGTCTTATTTCAACCTCACCTAACAATTGCAAACCAGCTGGAGTTAAACAAAACAAAAATAAACTTTACAAGATGGATTATAGGACTGAACAGATTTTAAACTAATAAACAAACTGGACTTAAACAGAGAATGTTTCAGTGTAAAGACCAGATTGACAGCCTGCTATCTTTCTGCTGCCTCTCCTCAGCAGAGTCAAAACCTCTCTCCCTCTCTCTCTCTCTTAGGAGCTCCCCAAAGCCTTCTCTCTCTCCAATGGACACATCATTCCTGGTGTGACAAGGAAAGGACGCCCCCACACAGGGCTGATCAAATCAGTTCCCCCCTGCACACACCCCTGCATTCCCCTCTGTCCCCCGGATTGGACTCCAGGGGACCTGGCAACCCAGCTCCCTGCTCAGGAAAAAAGTTTCCTAGTTCAAAGCAGCAACTGTGGATGTCAGTGTCTGTTTGCTGTTTCCCTATCTTGTCCCTTGATTATTTTGGTTGTGTTTTGTTGAAATAGCTTTGCTAAATCCAATTTTTAAAAATGATAAAGCTTCTGTGGTATGTTTGAAATAGTTTTGGAAAAATAAAATACCTACTCAAAGAAGAGTCAGATGATCAGACAAATGGCCACTATTATCCCAATATTACACTCCACACTACAGCTCAGATATTATCAGGAGCTAGGAGGAGCTTAGCTATCACTTCCATTCTGCAGTCATTCTGTTGGCTACCTATTAGCTACCAGGATCAATTCAAGGTATTGGCTGTCACATATAAAGTCCTACACAGCCTTGATCCCTCATATCTATGGAGCTGCTTCTCTCCCTATGTTCCACCATGGCAGCTTTGCTCATCTGAACAGGGGCCGTTTCCACACGGCTCCCCGCTGCTCGTAACAACCCGGAATATCGTGAAAAAAACGCGGAAGGTCGCGTTTTCTCATGCAAGATTTGCGCGACGTCACGTGACTTCTGCAGGTGCCACCTTGCACATGGGAAAAATCAGCAACATCCATTCTCTGTGATGGCCCCCGCCTTATGGAACAGACTACCTGAAGAGGTCAGAAAAGCACCTGCTCTCCTAGCTTTCTGTAAATGATGCAAAATGGAATTATTCAAAAGGACTTTTTACTCAGGAGGTCTGGACTGTAAGGGAGTTGTCTCAAAGAGATGCATATGGGATGGGAACTATAGACTTTACTACAATGTACTGTTGGTTGTTGCGAGTATGATCCTGCTGGATAGTTTCTATGTTGTTTGATATGTCAGTCTAATAATTGCTTATGCTCTGTTTTAACATTTCTTCAACTCTGTATTAGATACTTGCTGGTTTTAAATCTGCAAATTGCATTTATATACAGTATTACATTGTTTATTGAAATGTCTTTGAAACTGAGTGTACTAAATAACACTGTGTAATCTACCTTGAGTCTCAGTGAGAATGGCGGACTATAAATAATGTCAATAAGATAAATATATTGTGCTAATGGTAGGAGAACACTGAATTTGGAAGACTCAAGGCTGTCACCTACTGGTAGTCTTCAGGACAGATGATGCTGAAGTAGAATAAGGCGATTTTTCTTCCAGAAGAGTTGAATGCCATGTCTAATCTAACCAGTTCTGTTTTATAGACAGAGCAATGGAGCTGTGCTTTTCTTTTTCTGTTCTTTCATGGGTGAATGGGCATTTTGAAACAGACTCTTGATCTGTTTTAACTGTGCTGAAAAATTAGAAATTCGGTAGTTATTACATTGGAATAGGACCTGGTTGTAGAGAAGCAAACTTCCTCTTGGTGAAAAGAGGTATGTGCATGGAAATACATACAAATCACCAGTATTGCCACTAGGTGAGGCCTTTTGCACCCTTCGCAGCCCTCCTGCTTCTCTGTCTCATCTACTTTCCTTGGTAACAGTAGTAAAATCTCTTTAGCTTAGCAACTTCTGTTTGATGGGGGGAGGTGCCCAAAACTCCAGCACAATGGACTGCTCATCACGTCACCTACAAACCAACTGTGCAGCACAGTCACTGCTGGGGACAAGGTGGGCAGAGCAGCAGATCCTTAGGAGGCTTCAGAAGCCAACGTTGCCCCAGCCCCACCCAGTGACTGAGTTGCCACCAACTGTAAATACCTGTCTGGTAAGCACAGCTTGTGTTGTTCATAAGCAAACAGGAGAGAGGGAGGGGACAGTGAGAGGAGAGACAAGGAAAGAGAGAGCAAATGAACAGCTAGGAGTCTTCTCCATGAAAAGCCTCCCCTGAAATGCAGGTAACAGAAGAAAGGCCCAGGTCCGGCTCCCCAGGAACAGGTTAGTAGAACTTCTTCTGGATAAAGGTGTAACCAAGAAATAAACAGATGGGCTGGAGATTAATTTTTTAAAGGGTACTTCCTATTGGGTTCATGGCTGGAATGGTGCTCTATAACAGCAGAGTCCTCCCAGTTGTGTGTCTGGGCTTTGGTTTCCCCACAGTGGATGTCACAGCAGGTATGGAGGCATTCAGCTCACATGTCTGGTGGCTGTCTCTTTCTAAAGGCTTTTTGCTTTCAGATGATTAAGTGTCTTCTTTGTGATCCATCTTTTAATTTAGCATTGCATTTTTCCCAGGATATTTAATGGTGCTAGTACCTTCTTTCAATAAACAGACATTGACCAGTTTTATTGCTAGGAAAATCATCTCAAACATGTTGCCTGAATCGATAGAAAAACATTTACTGTTAATATCTGCAGCACTGACCATTTTTCACATGGGAGAGCTGTGATTACATTTACCTCTGTGACTATTAGGTTAATTGATCTCATCACCATTTTAATCATTGCATCAAGCCATTAGCTGGCAGGGCCCAAGCATTGTTTTCTAGAGCCCTGTACAAACATGTAAAATGCACACACACCCCACCAACCCTACAATACATGAACTGTGTTGTCTGTGTTCAGCTGTCTCATGAACTGTGAAAAAAAATGTTTAATTATGAAATTACTGTTATATATTCTACATTTCTGGAAAATGCCCACTTTTGTAACTTTGTCCTACTATTTGCTAACTATATTGTAATTTTTTTAAAAAAAAATATTTTTATTAAGAAAATGGGGATACAGAATAAAGAGGGATGGGGAAAAAAGATTTCATATTATATCACTTTAATACATTGCACTGATCAATCTAATATATTTCTTGTCACCTCAAATGTTCTGCAGATCAGCTATTTGTTTAAAAATTTTCCATTCATTTTAAATAACATCCATAAAAGTCTTCTTCTTAACTAAAAGCTAAGTTTCTTCAGTCTTCTTTTGTATCCAGCTGTAAAATGGGTCCCAAATGTCATTATGTATTGTATTGTCCACATCTTTCAATAAACTCGCCAATTTATCCATTTCAGCTGTCTCAAGAGTTCTTTCGACCAGGTTTTCTTGCGTTGAGATGGCTGTTGTTTTCCAAAGTTTCGCGTATAGTATCCTAGCTGTTGTGATTATATTCAACATCAGATGTTTTTGTTTTTTATTAACTGGAACCAATATGTGGTTTAATAAAAAGAGTTCTGGTTTCAGAGGCAATGAAATCTTAAGTATCTGTTGAGTCATCTTATGAACCATCTTCCAGAACTCTACTGCTTTTTTACATGTCCACCACATATGGTAATATGAACCTGGGGTACTCTCACATTTCCAACACTTTTTTGACATATATAATATATTTGATATATTTAGCTATCTTAATAGGAGTTAAATGCCACCTATAAAACATTTTATAAATATTTTCTTTCACAGAATTTGATTTTGTCATCCTTAAGTTGCCCTTCCACATTTGTGACCACTGCTCTAGATCAATTGTATATCCCACATTCTCTGCCCATTTTATCATCGCGTCTTTAACTTCTCCCCCCTGTAGTTTTTCATTTAGAAGCATACTATATATTTTCTTTATCATTTTAACACTGGAACCACACATTATCATATCAATATTCTCATCCTTTTCATAGAAGCCCATTATCTTTTTTATATCTAGATTCTAGTTGTGCCTGGCCCCACCATCCCAACTCAATGTCTAAATCTGTCATTTCCTTTAAGTCTTTTAATATACCGCCAGGTTTCAACAATACCTTGTAAGTAGGGGGTTTCCCCTCTTTTTTCAGATTAGGTTGTGTAAATGCTTCAACTGGGGAGACCACAAAGGGATTTTCTTGTAAAAGGTGGATCTTATTCTTTCCCAGACCGTCACTAGTGCCTTCCTTATCCAATGGTTTTTAAAGTATTTATGGTATTCCCATTTTTTGTACCAGAGAAAGGCATGCCAGCCCATCAGTAAATCATGTCCTTCCAGGTTTAAGAGTCTTTCATTTCCCAAGGTAATCCATTCTCTCAACCAAGTCAACACACAGGCCTTATAATATAACAACCAGTCCAGTAAGGCACAGCCTGCTTTTTCCTTTGTCTCTTGTAACGCTTTCAGCTTGATTCGTGGTCTTTTATTTTGCCAAATAAAAGAGTGCATAGCCTGGTTAAGTTCTTTTTAAAAGGCTTGGGGTACCCCCACTGGTATATTTTGAAACACGAATAGAACTCTTGGGAGAACATTCATTTTTATCGCTGCGATTCTTCCCAACAATATCTGTAAATCTTTCCATCTTTCCAGATCTTTTTGAATTGCTTTTATTAGTATCAAATAATTATCATCATACAAAGAGCAACATCTATTTGTCATCCAGATTCTTAAGTATTTTATCCTCTTTTCAATTGCAAGTTGTGATTTCTGGGTTAGTTCTTCCATCTGTTGTTTCTGCATGTTTTTTGTAATCAACTTTGTCTTTTGAGTGTTTATATTTAGGCCTGCCAAAGCACCATATTCCTTAATTTCTTGTAAGAGCTTCTGTATAGATGTTAAAGGATCTTCTAAAATGAAGACTAAATCATCTGCAAAGGCTTGTACCTTATATTCTTGCTTCTTGATTTTAACACCTCTGATTTCCTCTGAGTTTCATATCTTATCCATAAATGTCTCCAATATTAGGCTATTTTGTAATTTTTTTGCTGTCTTTTAAAAAAATAGAATGGACCAATGTGGCTGCAAACATTGGTCTAATTAACTTAAAGCTTTGTTTTCCTGGCCCATTTTGTTGCAGTACCATGAACTAGCCACCCAAAGTCAATTTATCTTGCTGAGTTCATATTCAATAGACAAGTTGGCTAAGTGACTTCAGTTTTCTTGCCCCTTTGTAGAATACATGCAAGTGATGCAGCAGAGATCCTAAATCGCTGCCTGACAGCTGTGGTCGAGTGACTGACAGGAAACAAATTGAAACTGAACCCACGCAAGACAGAAATGATGCTGATTGGGAAGGTGGAGATCTTGAAGGACATTGTGCTTCCCACTTTCTATGGGGTTCAGTTGACCATTGCTGAATCAATTAAGTGCCTAGGGGTTATACTAGATCCAGCGTTGCTGCTAGAGAAATAAGTAAATGCTAGAGAAGCCATTCTCCCAACTCAGACTTGCCTGGAAGATGGCCCCCTACCTTAACATGGCTGATCTGGCCACCTGGATTAACACCATGTCAGTATCAAGATTAGACTATTGTAATGCACTCTACATAAGTCTTCCCTCAAAGCCAGTTTAGAGACTCCAGCTGGTGCAGAATGTCACAGCTCAATTATTACCAAGGGCTAGACAGAGCATGCATAATATTCCAATTCTACAGTCACTCCATTTTCTACCCATCAGTTAGTGGGCTCAATTCAAGATTTTGGCTATCACATACAAAACCCTTCATGTCCTTGGCCCCTCACATCTGCAGGACCACCTGTCTCAATATGCCATGCGACTGTAGCTGTATTCATCTGAATAAGGCCTTCTATAGATACAACCCTGTGAATGAGCAAGATCAACAGCTGCCCATACATACTTTTTCTCTGTGGGGTACCTTATGGAATGACCTGCCTGGAGGTCAGGAAAGCTCCCAGTCTCTTGGCTTTCTGCAAACTGTGCAAGACTGAATTATTCAAGAAGGCTTTTATCTCTGGAAATAGGTCTGTCCTATAAGAAATGGATCACACAAACGTCTTTGCAAAAGTTCATGTCAAATTACTTATGTTTTGCTTCTCCTGTTTCATATCTGCAGTGGTCATTTTGTAGAAAAAGAGCTGGAGGAACTCATTAGCATATGCCATGCCCCTTGACAGCACCGGAAGTGTGTTGTTAGCATGACTTATTTGCATATGCCACACCCCCTGACATCACCTATCCTGGCTGTTTTGGACCCAATCCTGGCCATTCTGGGCTGAAATTGGGCCCAAAATGGCGAAAGGGGGCTGAAAATGGGAAAAGGGGGCCCAAAATGGTCAGGATTGGGCCGCTGCTGAGTGGGAGAGTGATCCACCACCTGTCAGAGGCCCGATCTGGGCCGTTTCGGCCCCAGTCCAGGCTGAAATGGGCCCAAAATGGCTGAGAGTCAGGTGGGTGGGGCCACCTGACATGTGACCTCTTTGGGGAACTGTTGAAACTGCGTTCCTGTGTGTTTCCCCTCGAAATGAGCCCTGCATATCTGTATTTAGTTCTATGCTTATTTTCACATTTCTGCAATCTGTACTCCATTGTATTGTTCATTTGGTTTACCAGCTGTTGATTCTATTGACTTACAATCATGTGTAAGCTGCCTTGAGTTTTAGTGAGAAAGGTGTACTACAAATAAATAAATGGTTCTGATAGGTGCTAGTTTGCTGAAACTTCTTTCACCTTCTTCCACAGTCATTGGCTATGTGCAAAGTGTCAGGTACATGCCCGGGCATAGCTGGACCGAATGCCTTATCATCTGGCAGGGGCCTTCCTGCATCCACCTTGCCCCCCCCCTGGCTGGGGCATAGCTGTGCAGGTTGCCCTTGTGCCGGGCAGAGGTCTGAGGTAAACAGCCTTGCCTCGACTCGGCTGTGGCTCTGCTGCTCTGGGCGTCTGGGCATCTGTCACGGGTTCCTGGGGAGCGGCTTTCAAGGTCATAGCTAGCATTGGGTTTGTGGCCAGAAGGGGGGTATACCTCACCCTCACACCCTCTCGTCCACCCCTCCACCTGGTTGGCCTCTTGCCTACTCTCCTTTCTCTACAGAACATCCTCCTTTTCCTCCTCCTGTTCTCTCTCCTTCTTATGCTCACACTGATTCACTCTCCTCCTCTCCACCTACAACCAGTCCTACACAACCCACCACGACCTCTCTACTGAGCCTGCCTTTATAGGGCCTCTTCCAGCTTCCCCCTTCCCAGGCTTCCTCCTATCCCTGGGCAGCTTCCCCACCCTGGGAGGGCTGCTCGTGATGCCCTCCAGCGGAGTATGCTCTCAGGTGTTCCTCCTCTCATCCCAGTCCCTCTCTGCTCTCCTATCTTTTCTGGCAGAGTGGGGCTAGATGCCGCCCAGCTGGGGAAGCTCCCAGGTGTTCCTCCTCTCATTCCAGTTCCTCCCTGCTCTCTCATCCTTTCTTGCAGGATGGGGCTAGCAGGGCCTTTCCAAGTAATGCAGTTTGGCCACCTCCTTCTCTGCTCACGAGGTGCCAGACTGGCCTCCTGGGTTCTGGCCATGCACGCTTGGCCAGCTGCCCAGACTGGCTCCATTTCCCCTTCACTTCCTGCTGGCTGGGGCTGAGCCACCTCCCCCAAGCTCTCTGGGCCTGTGGCCGGGATGCCAGCTTGGGCAACTGTGCTGCTGTCTCCCAGCTGTCTCCTGGCCTCTTCTCCTGGTGAGTCCGGGGGCTGAGCCTCTGACCCTGGACACAAAGAATCCATAGGGCTAGTCATATTTCACTGAAAATAAGTTAATGTACATTGAAATCATTTCCAGTGTAGTCTCTACATTGAAATCATTTTCATCTTGATTTTGTTCAAATGCTTTCTAGTTACTCGATTGTTGCCTGACTACAGAAAAGCCTTGTCTGATTTGAAAAACTGGAGCATAGATTGGTTTCCTTTAGTTTATTTTTGTTCCCATTCTTCTACCTCCTTATGTTTCTGGCTGCCTGATTTATATTTATAGTCACTACCAGACATGGCAGCAGGGAGACTGAGTGATTTAGACACACATATATTTTGGGCCTGCAAATCCTTCCAGGAGCAGCAGCACCACTTGTTCTTGTAGTCTTATGGTGCTTTGGTTTCCCCTTCCCATCAGGTAGGGCAAACGATAAGGAACTCTGGGAGTTGGGACTGGTAGTTCTTGATATGGTAGACCCAGGAGGCAGCACAGTTCAGGCTAGGGTTGCCAGGGCCCCCAGGGCCAAACCAGGGGTGGGGGGCATGGGCCTGGGGGCAGGGACATAGTTACTTCCCAAAGGCTTGCTGAGCATGTATATGCTCCAGCTCACTCCTGTGCTCCCCTGTCACACTGGAAAATGACACCAGCCATTATCTATTCTGCTGATAAAAATGCTAACACAGCAATAAATTTCCCCACTAAATGCAGTGGGAATGAAAAATGATGGCCCACCAAAGTCTCACAGTCACAGCACAGCTTAGGATATCAACTAAGTTTGCAATCAGTCACAGCTCTCCCCTTTATGGAGGTGCCCTGCTGACCAGTTCCATTGACAACAACCCTGTTCTCTGTGTAGAGATGCCCTCCTGAATAATTCTGTTTTACACATTCTGTGGAATGATAGAAGTTTAGGAGCCTTCCAGAGCTTAGGCAGGTCGTTCCACAAAGTGGGAGCCACAACAGAGCATGCAGGTGTGTGGGCAGATGGCATTTTCAGAAGACAGCTCAGAGGAGTGAAGCTGTCACAGCTGGGTGTCCTGTGAGAGGCATTCATTTTGATGTGTGCGCGCTGGCCATGAAGGACTCCATGAGTGGTAACCAGCAGCTTGAACTGAGCTCAGGTATTAATTGGTAACCGGCATAGTGACTGCAGAAGAGGTATAATATGTACATTTTGCCAGGCTCCTAATAGCAATCGAGCTGAGGCGAGAAGATATTTGGTGGTGGATTCTCTTCTGTGAACAGATACCTTGCTCCTGAATTCTGCAGGAACTTATAATTTGGTAATTTATGGTCTTCCTACTTAGACTGTTTTCTTCATTCTTTTTGTTTTAGGACATGAGCTACTAGAGGAGCTGCTGACTTATGATGACCTTTTCCTGGAGTGTTTCAATGCCTTTCTGGCTCTACCTGTGAGAAGAACTCACACATTTGTCTCTTATCTAGTCTCAGACTGGGTCAGAAGAGTAATTGCCAAATTGTGGGCTGTTGTTTTTCTCAGAGAGAGATACTTGGTCATTGTTTATTTATGCATGTGGTTTCATTTGAATGAATACATACTTCAATTTGCCCATTGAGTAGTATTGTGGTTGAGGAGGCAGGTGGTCAGGAGAGGATAAAATCGCATCCAATGACCACAAAGCTTGTTGAAAGGCAACTGGGACAGAGCAGGGGGAACAGGAGGGGTGTGGTGAGAAATGAGAATCAGAGCTGACGTGGGGATCTTGGCTTACGGTGGCAGGGAAATGGTTCTGTGAAAAGGTCAGGGAAGCTCAAGTCACCTGGAAGAAAAGTGTGCTGAAAACTCTTCATGAATGAATGGAAATTCTAGCTTTGTTCAGGGTGGAGAATTGTGAGAAACCTTGGGTGAAATTGAGGCCGTCATAGCATAACAAAAGCTAGGGAAGTTGTAGAGAAAGTTAGTAGGTGTGGCCATGCATGGAAAGATGGGGGCAGGGAGGAGAGAAAAACAGGTTTTTGTTCAAGGGCATTGAGAATTGTAGATTTATTGCATCTGACTAATTACATTTCTAAAAGAGGCTTTTAAAGAATCTTTTTCAATGTTGGTTTGGTAGTAATTCAAGACAAAAATACTTTGAGAGTGGCAGAAGTGATTAGATTGCACTTCTGCTGCTTCAAAACACCCCCATAATTTTCAGTCAGGTAAACTCTGAAAAAAAAATAGTTCTGCAAGGTTTGGTATGTTTTATGATTGAACTGGGAAAAGGCAATTCCCCTTCTGACATGGATTGTGTTAACACTGGGATAGGCACTTGTTGGCCAATGCTGGCAACATCACCAACACCCTGCTTTGTCCCTAGAGCAGTTTTTTAAAAAGTTCTTTTGTCTAGGTGAAACATGAATCTATATGCTTCTGGGGGAAAAATTCAGCCTTCATGCAGCTGGGGAGGAGGAAAACTGAGGGTTAACTCATTTGCCAATCCCACATTCTACTTCAGCATGCCTTATTGAGTTAGACTATTGGTCCATCTGGCTCACTATTATCTACTCTGTCTGACAGCAGCTGTCCAGGTGTGCCAGGCAAGCATTTCCTCCAGTCCTGTTGCCTGAAGTTACCTGCAGATGCCAGTAGTTGAGCCAGGAACTTTTTGCATGTAAAGTAGGATCTCGCTTTCTGAGTTAGTTAGTGAATCTGAATGCATATTGCCTCCAAAGAACTGCTGGGACTACTAAGAAAAACCCTGGCTGTTTCCAGACGGCTTACCTGGCTCCGGAACGTTGCGCCATCTTGTGGGGAAAACGCAAAATATCGCGTTTTCTCGCGCGAGTTTTGCGCAATGTCATGCGACGTCGTGCAAAACTCGCGCGAGAAAACACGATATTTCACGTTTTCCCCACAAGATGGCGCAACGTTCCGGAGCCAGGTAAGCCGTCTGGAAACGGCCCCTGTATCTTTACCTGCATTATTCTTAAAATTAAAAGGTGACAACTGCATAGTGGCATTTATGTAATGTGTTCATTGCTTTCCTGCCTTTTTATTTTTTTATGTAGGCTTTCCCTCTTAGATTGCATTATGATCGACTCACGGGGTGGCTGCAGGATCTGGATGGCTTCCTCTGGAACTCTTCCAGTCACCTGGAAGCTGGACCAAGTTCTCTTTGCTATGGAGCAACTGATGCAGAGAGGGAAAGAACCCTTGGCTGGCTATGGAGAGAGCGCTTCCTTCCATTTACAAGGTTGAATACCTAGGATGTGTTTGCTTTTTTGGCCTTCTTTGGGACTGTCTGGGCTATTTCTTTTCTCTGCATGGAGGACTGTAACTTGGCAGAGGATCTCTAAGCCTGGCTTCTGCCTTTTGAGGAGTGGGAGTTGAATATGCTCCTGCTGCTGCTGCTATGAATTTCTGAATGCCTGTGGGTTGGTTACATTCTGTTGGGTTAGACTTAGAATTTTCATATTTAATAAAGAGAGAGATGGACAGAAAACCTGGAGTCCACTGAATGTCACTGATGTGGAAAACATGAGTCCTCTCTCTGTTTAGCAGGCTGAAAAAATTGTTTATGTAATCCGCAGTTGCAGGAGAAGTTACTAACTTGCAAGCATGGCTGGCAAGTTCTAGTGGTGGCAGATAGCATTTTGACTCTATAGATGAATACTTTGCTATTGTTGGCTAAAACATCGTGTCATGCAGCTGCATTCTAACAGCACTCATTGATCATGCACTAGTCACGCATACAGCTCTAAACAATAGCTGCCTAGAGGATTCTGCTGTCTCTTATCTGGTCAAGGTTACTATGCAGTTGTTGGCCAGTTACTGATGGTTAGGGCAATTCTTGTAACAGACTCCAGACAGGACATACTAACAACCCCTTTCATCAAATGCGGTGTCTTTCAACAATGAAATTTTTCTCCCTCATCATATAGAACATAACCCTATTCTACAAGCTCATAGAAACAACATATCACACGGCCATTGGTTTGTTTGGCCAAGTCACTTTCTCAACTAGGTCAAGAGAACTATCTTTAATACTGAATTTCATTCTTTGAGGGGCCCCAAATTGATCAAGTAAATCAAAATTTGAGAGCAAACACCCCCAGCAAAAACAAAAAAATTAACAATTTTAATGAACATATTAGACACTTCAATAATATTTCTCACATAAGAACCATTACATAAGTATATCATACATTCAAATATTGGTAATAAACATAAGGATTGATTTGCTGTGTTGGTCACTGGATACATATATACAAACGCTGTCCATTTTGATCAGGCTTATGACATGCTTTCTGATAAACCACTTGAGAATTTATTGTCTTAAGAAGAGATTATGGGATAAACAGGCATACATTTTTATTGTTTAACCTGATCACATCCATATGATATAAGGTAGCATATTGTTTTCATATATGCAGTTCCCATTTATTGCATCATCTATAATTACTGATCTCTAAAGAAGGCAACGGTGCTGAAAATTCTTTGGGGTTTGTTTGTATTACTGTGCAAGATGTTTCTTAGTTTATTTAAAGTCTATTGGTGTTTGTGGGGTTTTCTTTATTATTGTGCAGAATGTTTGTACATTTGTAATTTACTGATTTTTGTATTATTGAATTATATACTTATTTAGTACTGTTAATGTGAGTAATATTATTGAAGTGACTTTCACATATGCTCAACAAAATTGCATTTTTTATAGATTTTGATTTTGTGTGTGTGTACATATGTGTTTGTTCTCAACAGAGTTACCCGATTTGTTATATGGGGTGGGGTCCTCCTCCTTTCTTTGCAGTTAGGTCCCAAATTGATTTCAGAAGCCAGTAGTTGGTCCTGCAGGCATCTAAAGAGAATGCTGTCTCTGAGTATGTGCAGATGCCTTTCCCTCCCTAGTGAAACAACCAACTTTCAAGCATCTGAGACTAAAGGACAGGAATTCCAGTCCAAAATTAGGCATGAACAGGGGTTCTTAACACATGTAGAATCTTGCCAAAATTTCACTTACTTGGAAGTAGGGTTGCCAGGTCCCCCTATCCCCCTGGCAGAAGATGTGGGACCCAGCTCCTACCTTGTCATTTTTCCTTTCACACATGCGCATAGCGCACGTGTACGCGCTTCCGGCTTGCACAATGACATCACTTCTGGGAAGAGACATCATCATGCGGATCAAGGGCTGCCCTGCAGAAGCCCAATTTGGGTCAAATCTGGCCTAAATCCAGCCAAGTCGGGCCACTGCGGAGCACGGCATTGCCCCTGGGCTATGCAGCAGCCCGATTTGGGCCTGAATCAGCCCAAATACAGGCCAATTCCAGCTGAATTGGGCTCAAATCAGCCTGAATCTGGCTGCTGTGGAGCGGCCTGATTCAGGCTGAATCTGGCCTGAATCCAGCCAAATTGGGCCACTGCTGTGCATGGGAGCATGTCCTGCCGCCTGGGGATGCGCCCTGGGAGGCATGTCTCCCCCCCCCACCGCCAGCCAAGTAAGTGGGGGAGGGGTGGACTATGGGAGTAGGGGATCCTGGCATCCCTATTTGGAAGTCAGACCAACTTCTTTGTGAACAGAGTTTATGTTATAGGCTTATGTTGAATATCAAGAAATAATCTCCTTGGGCATTGACAAGTGCTAATAAGGGCTTTTCAGATGGGAAGGTGTAGATATGTTTTAGTGTTAATAGTAGCTATAAAGCAGCACTAAACTTGTGTAGGGCAAAGTGCAATTTCCAGTGTCCCTATGTAGGTTTGGTAGATTTCCTGAAGGAAGGAAAGAATATTGGCTTTTTTTCCTTTTAAAAAATGTAAGAATATGGGGGAAATCTAGCTAGAATTAGTTTTTTTTAAAGGAGGCACATTTAACAAATCATGAGGGTTATCTGTTTCATTTCTTCAAAAAACTGTGCAAAACCATATGGAGTGGAAGTTCATTAGATTGTCAGTGACATTTGAATTGTATCTTATGATTTGAGAACCGTGGGCTTCAGGTCTCTACTGGTGGCTTCTTGTTCTGGATGATCTTCCATCAGTTTTGGCTTACCTTCTGATGCTTTTGTTTTCTGCCTGTCTCCTGCTAGGACAGCCTTTTACTTGGAGTACAAATTGGCAAAGCTGCTGCTATGTCCTCTGGATGGGAACTACCCAGAGAGCCGCTATGAACTTCGTGGCTACAGTCGCCAGTCGGACAGTGCTGCAGTCTCCAGTATCCCCAGTCATCCATCAACAACTAGGCAACCTACTGGGGTCCCAAGTCATGTGCTGCTAAGACTTCCTAGTCAAACTCGGAGCAGCCCAGCTTGCCTAGGTAAACCTCTTGCAACCACTTTGTGCTTATCAATTTGCCTTCATGATGGGGGCCTGTCAGCATATCTCTTTCCATCTCCACTGTTAGGAAGTGTCCTATACATCTTGGTATGTGATGCTAGGGTATGGTGTAAAGGAGCCTGAGAAATACATATTTTTTCTTTCTCCAACATTCTTGGCCATGATCATGTGATGACTTCAATCACTTGTGCTTTTGTTGTAATATATACTTGCTTGCAGTCTTTCATATCACTTAATGCATCTAACAAAGGCTTGAGCCTATGAAAGTTCATGTTGCAATACATTTATTAATTTTTAGGGGTTATGTGGTGGTGTTTGTATTAAATATTGATAGCATAAGGGTGGCCCTCAATGAATTGAGAAGTAACACAGCTGGTATTTTACTGTATAAGGAGGCCTGTTAGTTCTGTTGCACATGGCATAGTAAATGTAACAGTGGGGGCTGAGAGGTCTGTGCATTCATAAACTCCTAAGAAGAATCATGTTCAATCACACCAGTGGACCTACTAATCCAGCAGCCTGTTTCCAACTGCGATCAGACAGATTCTTGCAGGACTTTCACAAGAAGCCACCAAGGCAATGTATTTCCTGTATTGTTTCTCTCCCCTGAATTCAGGCTGGGACTGTCAACATGCAGTTTCTGTTTAACTATTGTGGCTCATAGTTTTATCCTACAATAATTAGTCTACTATGGTTGTTGTGGGTTTTCCAGGCTGTATTGCCATGGTCTTGGCATTGTAGTTCCTGATGTTTTAATTAGTCTACTAATTAATTAGTCTACTCCTTTTAAAAAGAAACCTTACTAAGTGAGGTTCATAAAATATGTTCATAACATGAAATTGACACAGTAAAATAACCTGTGATGTATGTATAAGACACTGCAGACTTGGACAACCTGAAAAATCAGCAGTGGCTGAACATAGCCTAACTCAAACAGGGCACAGTATCTTATTCCAGGACACCAAAATACTGGACAACACTTCCAACTACTTTGTCAGACTGCACAGGGAAGCCATTGAAATTCACAAGCATAAGCAAAACTTCAACAGGAAAGAAGAAACCTTAAGAATGAACAGAGCATGGTTTCCAGTTCTGAAAAACACCAGGCTAACAAAACATTCTATCCCCGACAATAGCCCTGCAGAGAAGATTAGCACATCAAGTACCAATCCATATGCAAAAGAACCTCCTCAGGATACAGTGAAGCCTCCCGCCATTAGCATTCCACACCCTGGGAAACTCTTACAGGATGACTCAGCTCAACCCCACCCCTCCTGAGTAGATACAAATGACCTACATCTTTTCCACACTGTGACACTGAGAGATCTCTGTCTTTTGGTGCTACACCTCTGAAGATGCCAGCCACAGCTGCTGGCGAAACATCAGGAACTACAATGCCAAGACCACGGCAATACAGCCCAGAAAACCCACAACAACCAACCTGTGATGGCTTGAAAGTGTGGAAAGTGAACTTGTAAAACAACCTGGAAGCTGCTTTTCGAGGGTTGGGAGCACAGCTGGAGTTCTGTCTCATAATGACTCTGCTGTGCTCTTGTTTCCAGTCCATGTTCAAGTGGGGAAATCAGAGCTTGCTATCCAACTGCTCATTGTTAGGAGTCTTTATTTCTGATCCCTCTAACCTTCCATCTATTCTCTTTTTGCAGGCCATTTGACAAGCTTTTCTGGCCAATCTCCCATTCAGATCTCCATGGAATTCCCTGGCATCTTGAGCTTGGGCCAGTTTCCAGTTACAGGGCATTTGAGTAGGCTGCAGTTCCAGAGTCTGCGGTCTGACTCCAGCATAGAAAAGACAAAGGGTGCGAGTCCTGCAGCTAGAGCGAATAAAGTAGAGGCTCTTATACAAGCAGCAATGGTTTGTTTGGGGGGCATGTGCAGAATGGATGGATTCTCTATTTTTCATAAATGGTGAAGCCAGTGACACAATTTAGGCAGAGTGGAAATTGACTATTCCTTCTTAAAGCTTTTTTGAGACATCTGTTTCTTGGCAAAGCATGATGAATGATATATTGTCGGAGGCTTTCATGGCTGGAGAAAGATAGTTGTTGTGGATTTTCCGGGCTGTATTGCTGTGGTCTTGGCATTGTAATCAGGAACTACAGTGCCAAGACCACGGCAATACAGCCCGGAAAATCCACAACAACCATGATGAATGACTTCATCACTGTCCAAGGATGACTTTCTTCTATTTTCTTATGATAGGTCAGAGGATTTACTATTGTAAAGAAGTGTCATTCAACCTGCATAAGGATGTCTAAATAATAATTATCATATTGCTTAGGCTGAAAGTAGATACCCAGGTTTTAGGACGCCCCCCCCCCATTTCCTCATAGTCACATGTAAGGTAACATGATCTGTTTTTAAATTGCTATTATAACTTAAGGATTCTACTTGGAGTAGGTTCATATGTTCATGTTCATATTGTCTTCTCTCCCATTCATGTAATTTATCTGGTAATTAATGTGTATACAAACAGTCTGTTACTTTCCCAAGAACAGTGTTTATATGGGGGAAACAGGCAGATAGTTGTACTGAGTTGACTTGTTAGTGGAAATCCTTATGAATCTCAGTTCCAATGATCCAGTTGGGTTACATGAAATCAAAAGACCTCAGAATTACCTGCTTTGCTAGTGCCTGCTTTGTTAGTACCTTCCTGGCACACAAGGTCAGAGTGTCCCATTGTGATGGGAAAAAATTACCATATGAATCTACTGTGAAAGAGCCCAAAATGGGCAAGTACAGTAAAAGTATGGGAGAAAGCTATGTAGTTAAAGGGAATATGGCCAAAAGTATTCTTAGGGCTCATGCTGTAAGACAAAGTGATATAAAATGAAGATTTTGCTATATCTATAGTATGATTTACATGAAATATTTGGAATTGTTATCAGATATAATAAAAGGTCTTTAGAGGGCAAGTACACTTTCCATCAGTAGGACAATGAATTGTGGCCACCCATTGTAAACAGTGGTGTCTGCATACTTGGGAGAGGAGAAATTTGTCTGCCAGAGTGCCTGATCCCTTATAGGATTCTGGAACAATAGACTGGATTCAGGAGTTGGGTGACTTTCATTCTGCGGTATCACATTACTGTTTTATGGAGGTGGAGATTTCCTTTTTTTTTAATTTTTATTGGATGGGTTCACAAACATACACAGAGATTAATAACATTATCTACCCCATAACATTTTCCCCATCTCCCCCCCCCTTTTCTGGTGACTCCCAGCAGTTTTCCATACCCAACTTAATCTAAAAAGTATATCATATAAATTCTTAAAGTCTATACTATATATTTATGTTATGCAAACTAATCAAATCTCTTTACTCATCTTAACTATCTACACTTACTATATTACTTATCTTAATTAAAAATATAAAAATTATATAAGTATATAATAAATACTACTAAATATACTAACTAAAAAGATACATATATATGTGTAACATTCTATTCCTTAAGTACCTATTACTATAACACTATAACTCCATACTAATCCAATAAAATACAATAAAATAAAATATACCCCTTTTTGACCTTAAGTAAGTTTCTATCTCCCCTTTAATTCTCCAAAGACCACAGTTTCCCCTTCATGTCCCACTTTTTCTCCACATATTTCTTGAATTTTTCCCAACTTAATGTATAATCCAATTCTTCTTGTTCTTTCAATTTCCTTGTTAATTTGTCCATTTCTGCCATATTCAAAACTTTCAAAATCCAATCTTCCATAGATGGTATCTCCTGAGTCTTCCACAACTGTGCATAACACATTCTGGCCACCGTGATCATATAAAACACCATAACTCTGTCCATTTTATCAAAATCTTCTAGGTTCATACATAATAACAGCAATTCTGGGGTTTTATTTATATTCCTTTGTAAAATATCTGACATAACTTTTACTATATCCCCCCAGAACTGCTTAGCCTTATCACAAGTCCACCACATATGACAGAATGAACCTTCATGCTGCTTACATTTCCAACATTTATCAGACGTCTGGCTATTACCATTGGCCAACTTCTTCGGTGTTAAATACCATCTATACAACATTTTATATACGTTTTCACGCACAGTGGTACATGCTGAAATTTTAACTACATTTTTCCACACCTTTTCCCAAGCTTCCATTGAAATTTCCCTATTACAATTTATTGCCCATTTGACCATCTGAACTTTAACAACCTCCTCCTCCGTAAACCATTTCAGTAATATCTTATATATTTTAGAAATTATTTTCTTCCCCCCCTGAAGCAAACAGTTCTCAATCTCAGAGTTTTGTCATCTAAAACCATTTTTCCTTTTGTCTTTCTCATATAAGTCTTTTATCTGCATATATTGAAACCATCCATATTGGAATGGCAATTCATCATTGCCTTTAAGCAAATAATTGTTCTGCTTTATCTCAAGAATCTCTTTATATGTCAGCCAGTCTTCCCCTGCATATTCTGTCCTTGGATTTACTACTTCCGCAGGGATAATCCACATTGGTATAGACTCTTCCATATATTTCTTGTATTTGTTCCATATAGCAAACAAACTTCTTCTTACGTAATGATGTAAAAACATAGAGTCTGCTTTTACTTTGTCATACCATAGATATGCATGCCATCCGAATAGTTTATTGTATCCTTCCAGTGCTAATAACTTCAAATGCTTTAATGACAACCATTCCCTTAACCAGTCCAAACATACCACATCATGATATAATTTGAAATTTGGTAATTGTAGACCTCCTCTTGGAGGTGGAGATTTCCTAAAAGGTCACCTACATACACAAAATGCCTTTTGGGCCACCACATTATCCCCTCTTAGCAAACGTCATTCATAAAGGCAGCAAAAGACGTCCATCTGCAGACAAGGGTGTGGCTTCTACATCCTCATATACATGCAGAAAAATATTACTTTGTAAAGTGAAAAAGACCCCCCCTTGCCCCACCCCAAGGCATGATAAGGGTTGAATATGCTCATTGACCTTGGAATACTGCGAACACTTGAATCAGATAAAGGGGAAGAAAATGGAGGGTAAGGGGAAATTGGCCTACTCAAGGCTCTAAGAGTGTACAGTATCTTGGAGGGGAACTTTGGGGTCAGGATGAGTTCCCAATTGCTTTCCCTTCCCTGATATTCCTTGTGGACCCTAATTTGTTCTATAATACTTCTGAGCATTGCAAGCCAGTGTGCTACAAGCCAATAATGAAAGCTGGCATTGGTGACCACTAACTTTGCTCCCCATCTTTCTCAGCCTGTATTGGCTTCAGTCACATGTACTGTTTTAGACAACTTGCCTTTTAAGTGACCTCTCATATAGAGGCCCAAGTCATGTGTTCTGTTGTGGACAAAGTGTCTTTTCCATAGCTGGCTTGCCATTCATACGTCACATTAAGGACCAATTCATATGCTGCTTTGTGGCAGCAATTATACCTCATGAATGATACATGAATTGGGCCTAAGATGTTCTCTGATAGTCGCTAAGGAACACAAAGCATTTTGCAGTCCGTTGACAGGGTTGCCCCTGGGAATCGGTATTTCATTCTTCAGAAGAGCCCTTTACAGTCTCATTTAGATGCTGTATCTAGAAATATCTTTGTTGTGCTGGACCTCCAGAGTCGAATAGACAACTTCTTTGGAAATAAGATTCTGATAGCACATTGGGCGGCGGGGGTGGGGGGAGGTTTGAGCTCTAGATATCATAGATTCTATCAGTCTTTAGCAACTGTCAAACTCTCTGGCAGAACAAGGGCTCCTCAAGCAAACCTGTAAAATGTACTTTTGTTCAGACTCATTAATAACTTGGGTAGTAGCCACGGGAAAGGGTGCATTGCTTTGGCCACTAGAAGGAAGTTCCTCCAGGGCTCAGACATGTGATCTCAGTTCCAATATATGTCCTTATTACAGAAAGGCTTATGAGTGGCTTTACCAGTGCAGATGAACCAGTGTTCTCTCCAGTTCCCCTGAATAGAGCTGTTCTTGGCTCCTCACCTGATGAAGAGCTCACAAAGCTTCAAAGGGAAGGGTAAGCTTAATACATCCACCTCTACAGCTGTACTTTCCTCTGTCCTGGAATTCTGGAACTGTGTGCAGGTCAGATACTAACTTTCCTAATGTGCACAATGCCATGGAGTACATGCTGTGACTGTGAAAAGCATGCCAGTATCTTTCATTTGTAAAGCACTGTTCTTCTCATATGTCAAGGTTAATATTCCGTACTGCCTCCTCCTATCTGTTTTTCTGTTGCAAACACCAGGGAGAGCAAGATGTAGAGAACTTTCTTAACATGTTTATTGGTATTATCAGGGCTCCCCAACCTTTTGGCACATGGGGGCCACATTAAAATGCCCAGTGCCTAAAGAGGGTCTCATATCAAAATGTAACAAAATTATTAACCTATCCATCTAGATGCACAATAAACATTCAGAGGTCAATGAAGAAATGTTAACTTGAATGCAGTCCATTTGGGAACAATATTTTACTGTTGAATCCTTTTATCTAGCTATATATGCTTACCTAGCCAGTGAGATTTTTGGGACTGTTTTCTGTTATCCAAGGCATTAATGTCCAAGTCAAGGTTTGTAACAGGCACCCCCATGCAAATGTTCATCTGTAAGTTTTGACCTACTTAGATTTCACAATTTTCATCTCGGAAAAAGTTTGTTCACAGATGTATGTGGTGCCAGAGACTGTGAACATGCTTGCAGAAAATCTCTTAAGTTGATAAATATATGAGATAGATCACAACAAAAATCTAACAGACTATTTTCTTTGTAAATGTCTCTGAGATTATCACTAGCTTGCAAATCAATTAGTCCCATCTGAAAAAAGTTACTTACATCTTCTGGTGCTACTTCAAATGGATTCTGAAACATTCTTATCCCCTTTCCATGCTTATGGCAATAAGTGAATCTGTTCTGGAATTCTACCTGCAATAGGTTCAGTGCTTTGATATGTCTTTCAACCAGGGCTTTTTGTCTGGGGAAACAGGTGGGGGAACTCTCACCTGGGGCAACTCCGGGGAGAAGGTGGTGCGCCTCTCAATATATGTGTGCGCACTCCTGGGACTGCATGATGACATCACTTCTGGGAAGTGACGTCATCACGCAGGCCATGGCCACCCTAGGAGCTCTCCTGTGCTCCATGAAGGGGTCTGTTGAACACGGATAGGGCCTAAATCAGCCTGAAACGGGCCGCTTCACCATGAGGGAGTACTCCCTTGCCCAGCAGTGGCTGGATCTGGGCCATTTTGGACCCAAATTTGGCCAAAACGGGCCCACAAGAGCCCAGATCAGCTTGAAACAGGCTGCTGCCACATGGGAGAGCACTCCCCTGCCCAACAGCAGCCTGAACCTGGCCATTTAGCTTCCAATCAGGGCTGTTCTGGGCCCAAAATGGGCCAGAAATAGCCCGGATTGGCCTGGAATGTGCTGCTGTCACATGGGAGAGCACTCCCCCGCCAGGCAGCAGCCTGATCCTGGCTGTTTTGGGCCCAATACTGGCCATTTTGGTCCTGAATTGGGTCCAAAATGACCAAAAGGGCCCCCAAAATACCAGGATTGGGCCTCTGCCATGTGGGGGAGTGTCCCCAGCAGAGACCTGATCCTGGCCCTTTCAGGCTTGATCCTGGCCATTTTGGGCCCAAATTAGGCCCAAAATGGCTGAAAGGGGCCCCAAATGACCAGAATTGGGCTGCTGCCAGGTGGCGAGGGGGGGCATGTGGGCCATTTCAGGCCCAATCCTGGCCATTTGGGGCCTGAATTCAGCCCAAAATGGCTGAAAGGGGCCCAAAATGTCCAGAATCAGGCTGCTGCTGGGTGAGGGAGTGTTCCCCTGCCAGGCAGAGGACTGATCCTGGCTGTGTTGGGCCCAATCCTGGCCATTTGGGGCTGAAATGGGCCCAAAATGGCCAAAATGCGACTGCAACGGCCTGGCTTGAGGCCAAAACAGCTAGGATTGGGCCAGTGCTGGACACAACAGGGTTTCCCCACCTAGCAGTGGCCTGATCCTTGCCATTTTGGCCCCAAGCCAGGCCTTTTTGGGCCCTAAAGGGGCCCAAAATGGCCCAAGTGACCGCAAAACAGCCCAGATCAGGGCCAAACCAGCTTGGAATGGGCCACTGCTAGGTGGGGGAATCCTCTGCCACCCGGCACCTGCCCAATTCTGGCTGTTTCAGCCTCAATCCTGGCCATTTTGGTGTTCTTTTGGCCTTTTTGGGCCCATTGGCCCAAATGGCCAGGATCGGGCCCAAAACACCCAAGACCAGTCCTCTGCCTGGCAGAGGCCCATTTAGGGCCCCAAAAGGCCTGGATTGGGGCTAAAATGGCAAGGATAGGGCCGTTTTAAAAATACCCATGTGACACCAGTCACGTGGGTATTTTAAAGAGGTTCTGGAATGGCATTCTGGGGCTTTCCGGCTCAAAAAAAGCCCTGCTTTCAACACTGAATTGTAAATTCCCGTCCTTCTCAAATTTTAGTTCATGGCAGCATGAGGAGTTTAAAAAGTTACTTTCACTAATTTGCTTCACAAAAATATTTAGTTTTGCTTCAAAAGCTTTCAGTTCAAAATACATGTTACACACAAGCTTTCCTTTTCCCTGTAACCTTAGATTGTGTATCTTCAGATTGTGTGTGATATCAGTTAAGAAAGCCAAATCAAAAATCCAGAGTCAGAAAGTGCTTCTTGACCTTTTCCTTTCTTCTTGAGAAAGACATCATGATGAAGGCTGAAAAAACCTTTGAGGACTTTGCCTCTACTAAACCTGACCTGCATGGTACAATACATCATATTCTGAATTTAACTCTTAAAATTTTGAAACTGATGATGAGTAAGGTCATGGTGCCTGATGTAATTAATGCTGGATACAACAATATGCATCACACTTTCCCACTGAAGAATCTTACTATACAAGGCTTGCTGATAAGTGATGCAGTGAAATTGCATGGGAAGTGTACAGTTTAATTTCAATATCTCTTTATGGATTCTTGCAACTACACTAGTTTTACTTCCCACATTTCTTGCACTATCAGTTGTGATGCTTTTCAATTTATCCTAGCTCAGACCAAGTACTGATTCACACACCTTCAAGAATATGTTTTCTGCAGTTGTAGTGCCTAACTCTGCAGTACACACAACTCTTCTGTAATTCTGAAGTTGGAATGTGTCCCTCTGATGAATATTAGTAGTTGAGCAGTTTCTGTAATGTCATTGCTCTCATCTAATGCCAAAGAAAAAGATATCAGAACTTTTTGCCTTGACAATCAGTGATATATGCAGCTCTTTTCTTAGTTCAACATGCCTTGTGATTGTAGATGCAGATAAACTGACCCAGCTAACACAAGATACCTTATCAGGGCACATTTCCTCCATTACTTTAACCATGCACTTTTAACAAATTCACCATCAGTGAATGGCCTACCGCTCTCAATAATACATTTAGCAACATGATAGTTGGCCCTCAGAGTAGACTGGTTCTCCTCAACATGCTTTTAAAAATTATTTTGCTACAAAACATTGATTTTTTTAAAGAGAAGTTTCATTCATACCTCTCCTTGATATATTGAGTAGCTCTTGTGATAGGATTCAAAGTGCCTTTTAACATTGTATGCCTTTAAAATTTAGACATTTTCAAGACATATTAGGCAAACTGCTTTATCCTTGTTTAAAACAAAGTACACAGTAGTCCATTTGTCATTAAAGACATGGTGCTCATCTGTAATTTTTCATTTCTTTGAAGCAGCACTTTCTTTTGCAGACATCTTACAGAATTTTTAGCAGAGCAGCAGTTGCAGATTTTCAATATTATCCTTGAATAAATAAAAATATGAGAAGTACAGTTTTAGGAGGTCTAACTCTACCCTTTCCCAAGAAATCCACCCCACTGTAGCTACTATTAGCTGAGGATTTTCATTTCAACCATGGCAAAGAATAGAAGAGACCCCTGCCTCTATAGTTCTCAGGAGCATTGGGCCATATGCACAGGCTAGGAAGAATGTTTAGAAAATGGATTATGAATCTGACTTATCAGATGGCAGAGTTACGATCCTGAATACCTTGAATACTATGAGATTTCTTTCTTAATAAACACACTGCCTTGAGGTTTAAATCTACACATGCTAACTCTTTGGGAACCCTCCAAAAAAGGGCAGGTAGAGTGAAAGAGTGAATGAAAGGGCAGCCTCCCACCTGGAGCAGAGGACATGCCATTAAGTTGGCTTCAAATTATATGCAGGGTGCACATACACATCACTGCCTGCCAGCCAAGTCTCAATCATGAGAAGCAAAATGGTAGGTGGTGGGGGTGGGAGGAGGTGAACTTGGCTGGAGGAAGATGTGGGAAGGGGAATCCCATAAGCTTCCCTGCTAAGAGAGTACTCCTTCCCTCTCAACTCAAGGGGCCACCCACTGGCTCCTGCAATCACAGATTCATGAGAAGACTCCTAGCTGAAGTGGGTGGGGGAGGAGAACCATCTATACCAAGGTCCCTTCTCCAGACGCTAACGTAATAAAGAGGCAGACTACGAATATTCAATCAATAACATGTATTTACTAGTAGTGTGGCGTAAGCCTGAACTTGCACATACACACAAGACAGCATACAAGGACTAGGAAACATAGAGTAGGAAATATGGAGACAGTCGCATGAGCAGGTACCCACGATGATAAGGGATATACTTACAATCCTGAAGCAGAGTAGAGACACAGCAGCGAGGTGGTCCAATGCCAGCACTGGATCCACAGAGAGACAGCAAGGGGTCTGGACAGGGAAGGCGTATGCACCATGTGGCCGGAGCGGCCATCTTAAATACCCCAAAACGTACCCTGGTGCTGGTGCTGTACCTTGTGGTTCTCACGGGTTGGAACAATGGTCTTAATGGTTCTCTGAATGTCTTAGATGGGCCACTTTAGTAATCTGATTGTGTTATAGTGACACCTTAGGAAGAGGGGACAAAGGAGGGAGGGGGAAATCCGGGCGTGTTGAATGGATGTTCCAGCGGATGGGGCTTGTCCTGATGTCATCAGCTCTGGAATGCAGAGGCTTCTTTGAGATGCATTCTCTAAGTGCTTGGGATGGTCGGCACTTAGCTTCTTCTCCGGGGCGGCTCTTAAGATATGCAGAGCGGGACGAGGTTCTCTTGCTGCGGATGTGGTGTGCCCGCTTCTCCGAAATAGCTTCCCAAAGCAGGCTTCTTCTCTAGGTCTTCTGGCTGCCTAAGAACATGGCTGCCGGCTGGGCATGGCTGGGGCTGGCTAGCAGGCTGCCCGGTAGCGAGGGCAAGCTGGGTGACCAGCCCACGGGAGTCTCCAGGCGGGAACTGGCCAGGGGGTGCCTGGTCAGGCTTGCTGGAGGTTTTCCCCAGCTGGCACCTGACTGCTAACAGCGCGGCTGGGGCCCAGGTGAGGCAGGCTTCCATGGAGGCAGGGAAACAGCACGTGAAACACAGTCCATAGCAGGGAACAGGCACAGCCCGTGGTGGATGGCAAGGCAGGCACGGAGCACACGTGTAATAAAGTCCAAACACACACAGGGAGGTCCAGATATAGGCTTGGGCAAGGCTGCCCAGAAAGAGAGTCCTTAGTGTAGTTGTCCAGACATGGATTCAGGAAACTGACACAGTCTATTGCAACAGCAGGATAACTAGCAAGCAGGCAGGAAACTGACACGTGTATTAAAGTGCACACGTGCAGGGCAGTTTTTGGTGTGGCAGTAAATCAGCAACGCGGGAAACTCCAACAGAGTTCATGGCAGGCCTTGGAGCAGGAGAGGGGGCCTACTTGGCAACAAGGGCCACACAGAAAAAGCTCGGGAGCTACATGCAGACAGCAGACTGCAGGTTGGGGACCCCAGGTATTATAGTTTGGATGCAGGAGTTGAAGGGCAAGTGGCTGTGCCTGACTAGTTGTCAACCTATCACCCTCTCTTCTGTTCATGAGCACCCTTACAGGACAGAAAAGATTCATCAGCATACAAGTCTCCATCCAGAGTATCCATATACAGGCTTTTCCCACTTCCCTTGAGGAACTTTCCTCACTTATCTGGATCTGTGTATTCCAACTATGCACACATCAGCTGCTTACCCCAACTATGCTCTTTGCAGCTGGGAGAGACATGATACTGAGGGGAGACTTACACTATTCCCTTTTATCACAGAAAATTGTGGCAGGGATTGCTACTTATAAAAACAAAGGGCAGTGTTTGGACTGCAAATGGAGCTTGCGTTTGATCAGGGAATGGGATTGCCTGATCTAGGTTGCTAGAAAAACAGGGATCTGATGACTACATTGTGTGATAGCCAAACTTCAGCCTTCTGATTCCACCCAGAATTTCTTCATGATCTTGCATAAATTGGTGGTTTAGGGTCGGCTGGTGAGAATTTGGGAAGGGCTTTTTCAGCTGCTGTCCCACAGTTTTGGAACTTGGTCCCACATGAGTTGAGGATGGCAGCTTCCCTTCAAGGCGGCTTTGAAGACCTGTCTTTTCCAGACAGCCTGGGAACTATGTCAGTGAGAAACAGTGTGGCTAGAAGAGTGACACTGTTTACTATTATTGTTGTTGATGATTTTATAATAGTTTTAATTGTTTTTATTGATTTTTAATGGCTTATAATTGAATTTTTATCATATCTTACTGGCCTTTCCCAGATTTTTTTAATGTGTTGTAAACCACCTTGTGGGCTTCTTGTTTAAAGGCAACCTTTAAATAACTACACGTATTTAAGAATGTTTTTCCCAGGATCAATAACATCAATCCAGGGTTGTGAAATCTTTTCTAGAGGTTTATTTTGTAAAGTCCTCATGTTATATACATTTTGTTTGTAAAACCGGATGTCGTCTTCATGTTGTATACAGCACAGCTCACTTTTCCCAGTGAATACAAATCCTCCTTTTCCATGCTGGGATGTTCTCATGCTGCTTGTAGTGCTTGTAGTCTCAAACAGACACATCAATAGGTACGTGTATACCCCCCTCCTGTATTGTCTAATTTTAGCAAGCTGAGCAGTTCGATATGTTCCATCTCTTCCTTCAGGAGTTGTGAGAAGATATTCTCAGAACCCAGGAAGGTTTTGCAGTTTGATCTGAATGAAGCAAATATCACTGAGGAAGGACAGATGGATCCTTGCCTGTCGGATTGTTTTGGAAGTGCTGTGCTGCAGCAGCTGAAAGAAGACCTTCTAGGAACTGTGAGTAATGTTGCATCTCACCAGAAACTTTGTTTGGAAATGTTCACTTTGTGGAAATTCTGATCTTCTGTTCTAGCGCCGCATTCCTGTCTTTAAGATCCTGTTGAGTAGTGACTATCAAAATCACCATGTGATTGGGAAGAAGGAAATGGTTGTCTCAGACTGCCCCAAGAAGAGCTAGTAGAGGATCATTCAGAGTGTATTTACACGAGACATCTGACACGTGAGGAACACCTTTTGGGAGATGCAATGTTATCTGGGCAGTTTAAAAAGACAGCTAGTGGCAGGGCAAAGGCTTTGCTATACACTGGAGCTGGATGGAGAGGTTGTGAAATGCCTGAAGGGAAATTTCAGCTCATTATAATATCTCCCGGTCCAAGCCTGATTCTGGTAGGCAGCTCCAGCCCATTTCCATTCCTTGCTGCCCCACACAGTTTCAGAGTGGAGAGGTGAAAGTGACAGATCCTCCGGGGAGGTGAAGATGAAATTAACAAACCCTCTGAAGAGCGATCACTACCGGCTTTGTCTTTTTAAACTACACTTCTCGGCTAATGTTGAGGCTTCTTACACTTGATGAATACGCACAGAGGCATCTCATGTAGAGAGACTCTCACTGTCCATTCTTGCAAGGTTGGGTATTTCTTTCTAGGAGGGTGGAGCTAATTCTTGGGGAGAGCTAGAAGGAGCCAGAGTAACCAGGAAGTTAACAAGGGATATGTAAAAACAGGATGATCCAGTTTAGGGGGAACAATAGCAAAATTATTTGTCTGTGTACACACCTACTGAGTGAGTCATAGCCTCACCCGCTGATCAGAAAACTAAAAGCAGTCAGTGAGGCACCAGGGTAATAGTTGGATCCAAACATCATTAACAAATGTTGGAAATGATGGCAGTTAGATTAATTATATCTGTAAAGGAGGGCATGACACAGTACCTTTGGACCCTCTACTCATAGGTAGTACTGCCATCATCTTCATTTGTGACACTGATAGACTGCCCCAGAACAGTGCCAAATCACCACTGGCAAGGCCCTTTCTCCCTCCAGCAAAGCAGGGACTTTTTCTGTATGTACAGTAGTGTGATATGAGCTGGCAATGAAGTGGGAAGCCTCAGAAGTCTCAAGACTAAGATTCAATTTTTAAAGGTTTTTTAAGGTTTAATCTTAGCACAAGCAGAGGAGAATTGGGATTTGGGAAAGGGAAATGGAGAACTTATAAAAACAAAATAAAAGTACAATTTCTAGCTCATTCAAATGTACACGGATCCTTTGGTCATTAAACCTTCCCTGTGAGGCTGGCCAAGCATTACAAGATTTGGAACTGAAAGGTGACAAATGCCCTGTTCTTACTAGTCTTTAATCAGTCAGAACTGGGGCCATGGGGAGATATGCAAATGTTCCCTTCAAGTACAGAGCAGACCCTGAACATTATCTTCAGCTAAAATCCTAGGGAACAAACTTGCTGACCTAGGCCATTTCCACACACATTGAATAATGCACTTTCAATGCACTTTAGCAATCCTTTGGAAGTGGATTTTTTGTTCCACACATGGAAAAGCAGTTACAAACGTTCACTAAAGCGTACTGAAAGTGGATTATCCAACGTGTGTGGAAACAGCCCTAGTGTGAGCTAAAATGGCTTCCTTGCTAGTTGGGTTATTATCACTGCATGCCCTTTAGGAAGTTAGCTAGGTCCACTGAGGCTTGAGAATAGGCCAACATGGAAGCTGAAAGGACCTACTTCTGATACAGGGTATCCCTTGCTGCAATGTCTGCTGTTATTCCAGTGCTTCTGATATGGATGCTTCCCACATTGATGCTGGAAGAGCTTTTAAAAACAGTATTTGTAAGCAATTCCTTTCTTCTTTTATGTGAGGACAAGGGGGTGGGTGTGCAGATATGTAGCTGAGAGTAACCAATATTTCCTGTCCTCTCCAAGTACCAGTACAGCTGTATGGTGCTGCTGTTCTCTCCCTCCCTCCTTTCTGTATTTCAGAAGGCTGGTATGAATAGTTTCAGGGAGTTCCTCCATGGCACGCTAGGGATCTACCTCCTAGACTTCTGGATTGATTGTGAGGACTTCATGGAGCACACCAGGCACTTGGAGGCCAGAGCTACACCACAAGAGACCTGGCTATTCTGTTTCAGCGCTCTTCGGTAATCATGAATTTATTGAACTAAGTATGGGAGGGAAAGTGACTTATTTTACATATCACATTTCCCAGGTAGTGAGAAACGACGGAGGGCCTATCCAATCACTGCATCACAGACTTAATTGCATTGTGCCCATACTGTGTGTATACTGTGCTTTTAAAAAACAAAACAACATTCTGAACCAGGAAAAGCAGCATAAAATATGCAAATTAAACTTGTTTGTTTGTTTGCATGATTTCTTCTACTGCTTCTAATCTTGAGGAAGGGCACAGAGCTATTCAGAACATTAGAAGCCAGCTCTTGGACTGTCAAAAATGGTTCTGTCCCCTCTCCTTGTGCTTCATCAAAGCATGCCTACCCATTTTCACATCCATCTTTACTTTCTTAAGAGGAACAAATTGTTTTTTTAAATAAATTCTGATTTTCACTGGATGCTGTATTTTCTGCCCAGTTTCTGCTGAACTCATGAATTTCTGCCTTGTGCTTTGAGTCTTTTGTTCTGGGAAGGCATTTTGCTTTTGCACAGTTCTTTAGAGTGGAGGTGATGGTGGAACGTCTTCTCTCAGCATGTCTAAACCTCCTCAAGCATCTAACCTGATGAGGCTTTGCTGGTCACCCACTAGAATTGCCAACCCTTCAAGCGGGGCCTTGAGATCTGGAATCACAAGTGATCTCTAGATGACAGAGATCAGTTCCCCTGGAGAAAATGGCTGCTTTCAAAAGTGGAGTCTATTGCATTATGGCTCGCTGAGCTTGCTTCCCTCCCTAAATCCCTTTCTCCCCTGGTTCTACCCCTAAAATCTCTTGGAATCTCCCAGCCTGGAGTTGGCAACCCTATCACTAACTTCCCTACAAGATCTGCAGAAGGGGCCTATAAGGTGCCTTTAAGTGCAGTGCTGCACGGTCCAAAGTACCATGCCAGTGTACAGTCTAGTTGTACAATTTGTCCCTCCTTTTTTTTCTTGGAAAACTTCTAAATGTTAGGTGTAGCACCACACTGAGAGTCTTTAGAAAGTCTGCCCTGGTGCCATGAAGTGTTAGGAAGACACTGGATCTGGTGTTTATACCCCTCATGCATCCAGGGCCCAAACTTTGCTGATTTAACAACAATAACAGGTTCTATGTATTGTCGAAGGCTTTCACGGCCGGAGAACGATGGTACAATAACAGGTTCTTGTCAAATTTAGCCCTCCTGGGCACCAAAATTTTGGCTGAAGTTTTTGATAACCAGTATGGACATGTAAGGGAGGTAGCTACAACAGGAGAGACTAAGCATGCTCAGTTCATCCTGTTCTGGAGCTGTTTTATAGAGCTGCAGACTTCTCAAGATACAGTTGTACTCTTCCCTAGTCACAAATTTTTGCCTGGTTTGGAGGTAAAATAAAATAACATTCCCCCCCTCATTTCTTCCCCCTAATTTAGACTTCCCATATCTTCTATAGGGTGGTTAAATCTGATACCAGTTGTGGGCAGAGTGATCATGTTCAGTAGTCTTTAGCTGCAAAATTTGACTAGTTTGATAACAACGACAATATTCGATTTGTATACCACCCTTCAGGACAACTTAACACCCACTCAGAGCAGTTTACAAAGTATGTTGCTATTATCCCTGCAACAGCCTCGATCTTTAGCTGTTCCAGTTCTTCCAGGAGCTGACAATTCTGTTCTTTCAATGGCAGGAGCATTCAGGCCAAGTACAAGCTGACAGTGCCTCCTGCTTTTCAAGTGAGTAATGCTGTTTGGGTGCAGCAGGTGTTTCTTCCTTTACCCAGGTCACAGCTTTAGCGCACTAAAATTTGGTCTCTCTGGGGAAAATGGCAATTCTGCAGATGCCCAGCTCAGAAACCAGAGCCTTGGGGACTGATCTCTCCCTCCTACCACTTTTGTTTCTGCTTAATTAACTGAAGGTAGAATTCAGCAGTGGGTTGCTTCCAGCATTGCATTAACCAGTGGGTTATTTTTGCTCCCTCTATCTTACTTTTGGCAAGCTTATGATTTTGCCTACTTTGCAAGTGAAACTAGCCCATATTATAGGAAGAGAAATATTTGTTTTCTGCTCTGCCTTATCTTGCAATAGAGAGTTCTGGATCTGGTGACCACTGATTGCTGGAAGCATGAAATTGTCCTAGGGGTTCCAATCTCCAGGTGGTGGCTGGAGATCTCTTGGAATTACAACTTATCTCCAGGCCACAGAGATCAGTTCCTCTAGAGAAAATAGCTGCTTTGGAGAGTGGTTTCTGTGGCATTACACCCTGCTGAGGTCCTCCCTCATCAAACCGTGTCCTCTCCAATATCCACCTCCAAAATCTCCATGAATTTCACGACCTGGAGCTGGCAACCCTAAATTGTCCAAGAACTGCAATAAAATCTACAATATATGATTTGAAGAAAGAAAAAGAACGTCTGACCCTCTTGTCTTGAAAAATTCATGGGGAGATGTAATTTAGGATTAATTTTTTTGACGTTCAAATCAGGGAGCAACTGTGGAAAATAAAATTGTTAGACTCCTCATTGCCAAATAAATATTGAAATAAAAATGATTTTATACCAATTTTATCTTGATGGCCTCAAGAAGAAACATGAACATCTGGTTTTAACTTTTGTTTTTCTATTTGGAGGCAAAACAGGCTAGTGCTCTCTCCCCTGCAAGTACAAGGATCAGACACTGGAGTGGGTCACAGGTGATTTAAGCCTCACTATGTGTGTAAATGCTCTCTGAGGTCCCATTTATATGTATCTCCCCACAGGCATGGTTCCTGCTGCTTTCTGTTTGAAGGCTTCCACGGTTCCTCCGTGTTCAGTGTGCCCATGAGCAACACTGGACACTGCCCCTGCAGAGGCATGTTCTTTGCTGAAGAAGAACTGCGTAGGTGGAAGACTACCTGGATCTGCTCAGTGTGAAAATAACCGCAGATGTGATGGCGATTGGTTCTTGAAAGCTGGTCAAAGTTTCTGTTCCTGTAATGTTACAACCCTGGTGCCCCTTTGCTTGTAGGAGCCATTTGGTGAAGCTGCAGGCACTCAGGAGACAGCTTTTGCTGCCATGAAAAGGAAACAGTATGACGCTTTGAGACGCCTGCGCTCCTACTGGGTCCCTCGGTTTCTCATCCACCACCAGAGGACAACACAGCTCAGGTTTGTGCTTCGATGGATCGTGAGGCTGGACATGCTGCAAAATACTAACTTCTTCTAAAGATACGTTCAAGCAGTTGCAGAGACTCTTAAATGGAAGATGAGTAGAGCTCTTGAACCTTGAGCAGGTAACCAGAAGCTGGAATTATGACCTGCTTTCTCTGGTTCTGGCGAGAGGTGAATTCTGCTGTAGTGCCATTCAGAAGTACAAAGGTAGGGACATGTCCATTGTAAAGTGGAAGCTGTGTTAGTCTATTGTGGTAGGATAAAGCAGAAGTCCAGTGGCACTTTAAAAGACAAACATTTATTTCATGAAAGTTCATATTGAAATAAATGTTGTTAGTCTTTAAGGTGCCACTGGATTTTTTAATTTTAAGAATTACTGTGTAGGTAAAAACCTAAGTTACTCTGTTTCCACAGAGTGACCTACTGACATGTACTGATTTACCCTGAACTCTGTAGCATTTCCACTACACCACTGTGAACTTTTCTTTTTTATATCCTTTTGCAGATGGGGAAAAGTTGTCCTACTATGTAGGGTGAGCTCCTACACACTGGTGAACCCCTCTCTAGTGATCCTCCCACAAGGAGCATTTAAAATTAATGATCATAATTTGCAAGCTAGCTCTTTGGATGCCTGCGTACTTTATTATGTTCAAGCTGAATGAGAGCTTGGGAAAGGCTTCCTTTCTCTCTCCTCTGTTTTCCTCTCTCTTTTGCCTCTTTTGTAGGCTTGGAGATGGTTCAGACTTCCAGATCAAGGAGGAGATACTGTCCTGTCCTGGCTTTCCAGCTTCTCTTAATGTGCCATCATCACTTTCTGTTGTGGGTAGCCAAAGGGACACAATGAACTATGTTAAAAGGAATAAAGACTGGAGATGTAATAATGTGAGTCCTGACTCTTAACAGTGTTGAACATTTAATTACTTTGTCCCAATGTTTACATCTACTTGATGAATTTTGGTAGTGAATGTAATGTTACATGACATGGATTTGAATTTTAAGGCCACTTCAGATGTTATTAAGAGTTTTACGTACTCACCTGATGTTCACTATGTTTGAAGTCGCTTCATAAATCTGTCCCTGTGTGTGTGCATCTATTGCACGTACTGCTGCATGGTATCACGTGTCTCATCTCCCATTCGTGCATGCATTGGCTTCTAGAGGCTTCAAAAAGATCAGTATGCAATTATTATCCCTAGCATGTAAAGAGATTCTTAGATCTGTCAGCAGAACTTGACCAGATTTAATTTTTTTTTAAATGGCTGGTTGTTTAAAAACAAGACCAAGTGATTACTTATTTACGTTTTAATCAAATGAAAGCATCAATGATTTTGGGATGAGGGGACTGAGTATCTTTTCAGAGTGGGAAATGCATGTGTGTATTAGTTAAACAATTAGAAGAGGTCTGCAGAAGAAAAACTGGTTCTGGCTGCTGAGCAGTGATTCATCAACTGTATGGTATCCCCAATGGAATGTATACTTCATATGCTCAATGTATAATAATGAAATATTTATTTATGCCGCACACACACACAATTTCATTTTACTAGTCATGTTAGATAGTGCAGAATGTAAAGTTTTGTGTTGAGAAACAAGAGTAAAAAAATATTTTGCCAGTTTGGTAGGGAGAAGGAGGGGGAAACCATTGAACATGGACTCCTATGAATTTTTTCCTGACAGTTAGAGTGGTCCCTCAGTGGAACAGGCTTCCTCAAGAGGTGGAGGGCTCTCTGGAATGATTATTTAGCTATTAACTTCCTGTGATATCTGTCTACCATGAGTCCAGTTATCTAGGGACAAAGGCAGAAGCAGATTTGGATCAAATAAGCAGCATGATGTCCCACCGGATCCTTTTGAAATACTGATGACCACCCGGTTTCTCCAGGTATTGATGTGTGATCTGGGGGATGGTGACAGCTTTCTTCACTATTTGACTCGGTGAGTTGTGTGTTCTTGAGCTTCCTAAGAGTTGAGTTTTGTTTCTGTCTATGACTCAGAGAAGGTGAGAGAGGCTTTTTAAAAAAACAAAACAAAACAGGAGCATGAAACTACAGCCCTGTTCCAGTCAGATGACCATCTGTCCTTAGTTTTATTGACAGATTTTTTTCTAATTTGCCTTTTAATTCCATGTTCCTTCAAGCTGAGATAGGCTCTTTCCCTGATATCCCTTCAGGTTTGAAGATCCTGGTAAAGTTCATAACTTGTTGCTGTGGAGGAAACTGAAGTTATATGAGGCTGCATGTGAGCAACAGGCAAGCCAGCCTGAACTCCGACATATTGCCCAGCAGATATTTCACATATTTCTGGCACCTTATGCTGGATGCAACACAGGTGAGCTCTCTCAGAATGCTGAGCATAGTGAACCAGAATCTGTCGTCCAAGCTCACTTTCTGATGAGAGAATTCACAATACTTCTTGTAAAATAAGTACACAGGGAATCTACACGGTTATGAGTGCTTTAGGAAACATGGAACCTTGATCCCAAAGACAGTATCTAGTTCTGTTTTACAATGTAAGCTTCTTGCTTTCAGGGTTGCAGAGAAAATCTCTAATCTTTGCTTCTAAATCTTCAATGTAGTTTCCAGTGGCCATAAGTACATGAATTTGGTATTTCATACAAGAGCCAGTCTGTAGCCTTTCTTCCTTCTCTCATACTTCTGCTGTATGTTGCATCCATATCCCCCACATTATAGTAACCTGTGTCAAGTAAGTCAAAGTTTTGCAAAAACAATTCCCAAAACATCATCACTCCATTTTAATATATGCACATTTGGTCACATTTGAATCACTTTGGTGCAGAATTTTAGTTTTCCACCAGTGTTCTTGTAGAATGCAGGACCCAGATCTGGGCTTCCAGAAATGCTGAAACAAAGTATTGCATTAAGGGGAGAAAAGCACAAAAATCTTTGGTATCTCAAGAGCAAGGTGGAAGGATAGTACTGTACTGAGCCTGCAGTTTCCTAGGTGGATTTTAGTTCAAAAACTTTGAACATCCCATAGCCTAAAGATGTGAGAGAAGTAGCTCATCTTCTAGAAGGGGGACTACATGAGACATCTGACACATGAAGAACATGTATCAGGAGATGCAGTAGTATCTGGGAAGGGTAGTTTAAAAAGACAGAGCTGGTGGCGGGACAAAGGCTTTGCTATATGCTGGAGCTGTGTGAAGATGCTGTGAAATGCCAGAAGGGAAACTTTAACTCATTATAACCTCTCCAGGTCCAAGCCTGGCTCTAGAAGGCAGCTCCAGCCCCATTTCCATTCCTCGTTGCCCTCTGGTTGCGGGGAGTTGAAGATGAAATTAACAAACCCTCTGAGGAACTATCTCCGGTGTCTGTGTCTTTTAAAACTACGCTTCCCAGCTAACATTGTGTCTCCCTACACAAACATGCCCTGAGGTGTCTTGTGTAGAGAGACTCATCTGTCCACCTCTTTTAAGAGAGTGGAAAGTGGTACAACCAAACTATCATTACTCATTTCTTCTGTCCTGGTATTGTCTCTGGTCAAACAGCTGTTGCAGGTTTGTGAAAATACAACAAAAGCCTGCACAGCCTACTTGATCAGAAAAAAATAATGGAACAGGGGGAAAAAATGAGAAGGCAAACCACAGACAATTATGACTTTATCTTATTATCTTCAACTCTGAAAAAAAAAGATTATGTGTTCTGTTGAAGTTACTGGTGCTGAGCTGCATTTGTTTTGGGGTGAAAAGGGAGAGAGGTCTGCCTTGCTGTAATTCCAAAATGGATTTATCAGTCATTTTCTCCAGTTTGTTGTCCTAATTCTAAATTTAAGTTACTAGATTAGTTTACTTACCCCTTCAGGACATTCAGAAAAGTGCATCAGACGCTTAGAGGCAGTTCTTTGGGAGAATTCCAACAGCCTAGCAAACTGGTGCAGCCAATCTCTTTTCCCTCCAGGGCTTAGCTCCAGTATGCCAGAATACATTCAGAATCTGGAGAGGCTCCTTTGCTTTGGCTATGGAGACCTGACAACTTCCACTTTTGAACCACTGTCTCACTATCTGCTTGGTGTTCTGGGTGGCGTGTGGTTCCAGTACCTTCGTCATGAAGTTGCAGCCTTCCTAGAGTAAGTGTTAAAATATCTTGGGTGTTCTGCCTGGATGGGACAAAAATTAAATTAAGTTCCACATATTTTCAGCTTAAAGAATCTTTCAAGACCATGCTGTCCAATACTCTACACCAAGGCAAGACCTTCCATAACCTAAACACCCCTCATGTTGCCAGGCAATGGCATAACAGGGTCTCCTGCAGGTGCCAGGCTGCACACAGGTGAAATCAACAGCAGCCTGTACATGGGCTTTCTCTGTGGTGGCCCCTATCCTGTGGAATGACCTGCCTGAGGAGGTCAGGAGAGTCCCCACTCTCCTGGCTTCCCACAAATGATGCAAAATCGAACTATCCAAAAAGGCTTTTTACTCAAATTGGTCCAGAGGAGTTAGCCGTGTTAGTCTGTAGTAGCAAAATAAAATTGGTTAGTCTTAAAGGTGCTACTGGACTCTTTTTTATTTTACTCAAATTGGAGGGCTGTATTGTAGGGATGGGGTCTCAGATGCTTCACTAATGAGTTAAGGACCGTAGACTTCATCACTATATTGTCTTACATATTATCTGATGCTTTAAAGATGTACTCCTATGTACCACCTGTGCTCCATGTTGTCTAATGTCAGTCCTTGAATTGATTATGTTTGTTTCAGTATTTTTTCTACTCTGTATTGGATTCTTGCTAATATTATGTCTTTTAAACTTGTATCTATTTACCCTATGTCACTGTTTATGGAAATGTCCTTGATACTGTATTGAAATGTACTTGATACTGATTGTACTAATCTCATACTGTGTAATACTCCTTGAGTCTCCGTGAGAAAGGAGGACTATAAATGACATAAATAAATAAACAAGGCAGTGAAGTTTCAGAGGCTGGATACAAACAGATGGTTGTTTTTAATCACTGAAGGGAGTTCTAGGAGGCCTTGGGATATTATTCTCTTCCCAAAGAGTGGGTGCCCTTGGCAAAAAGTGCTTAAATTACCAACTTATGAAAGAAATAAATTTTCATTTGATTAATTATCTTTCTTGCAGATACTGCATACCAGCATCTTACTTTGATACCCAAAGCACTGGGAGCAAAAACAGTAGAGTAAAACTGGAGACAAATGAGAGGTACTGAAAAGGGCTTAGGAAACTAGACACTGAATTATATTATGGGAGATCTGGATTCACACATAAAGTTTCCATAAAGTGGTGCTATTACCTGGTATGCAGCTTAGTTGGAAGAGCCAGCAGACGCCAACCAGGGGTCATGTTGCCACCTTTCTTGAGTAACAGCAATGATCTATAATGTTTTTTTCAATGGCACAAGTCATGTTATAAAGAGGAGGACTCTAGTGAAAATCAGGACATGTAAAACAATGTTCCTTGAAGGAGGTGGGTATAAAATTAACATGAGCACCCTTTATTAAATTTTGTGTGCGTGGGGCGCTTTCATTCCCTGTGTTCCTATGCTTCCTGCATTCACTTGATTCCTCCATTTCCACTAATACCTAGGTCTTGAGTTGCATGCCCTGGACATACATTTCCCCTAACCAGGTTTAGAACCTTCCCAGCTATTATTGAAATCAAGTTCATGCATGTGACTACTGTAAATATTGAAAAACGCACATTGCAGATTAGACACTCTAGACAGAATTTAATTTCCTCTAAAATTACCTCCAACACAGTACTTCTCAATGCTCCCCATTTTCCTTTCTGTTGTGAATGAAGTAGTGATGAGATTTTGAGCTATGTTTATGTGTAAATTGATCCAGAGGTAAATCATTACTGAGTACTCATACTGCCTACATAAGGGATGATATAAAGGCGTGGAATATGAGGCTACTGGGAGAGGAGAGTGCAGCTGCCAGACCAGGATAAAAGAGAGGAGGCCTTCAACCTTTGCCCCCTTCAAAAGGAAATATAAAATTTTGTTCGTGGCACTGAAAGTGTAACAGAAGCCATTAGCAAGGTGATTTACCATACAGCCAGGAAGAAATGGCTGTTGGAGAATTACACCTTTCTCCATCTGTTGACTACCATGGACTTACAAGTGCATAACTTCTCGTAGGATGGCACTGCATGCCAGTCCTGCTATCAGTATATATTTTACATGTGTGTCCATAGTTGTATGGTTGGCATGATTTATTCTGAAACTCGAAGTTGCATTTCATTTGTACAACACTAGGGTATGGTATTTGTTAAGTACCCTGAAAGTAATAAATATTTGTTGAACTCATGGTTAACTTTTCATTAGAAGGGAGGCCTCTTATCATAATAAGGTGAGGCTGTGATTCTTGGGTCAAATTTCAGTGCTGCAGTTATCCTTTGTGGCTTTTGCTTAACCTCTTTCAGGATAAAGAAGCAGGAGAGACTTGATGCTTGGGTTCAGAATCATGATACAAAAGGTGGAGGGTTGCACAGGAAAAGGCACAGGAAGAAGGCAGTCCTTGATCCTCAACGCATCAGCACTATGGACCAAGAAACCAAAGAAAAGTCCCCAACCCCCCAATCTCAACATGTAGGCAGTGCTGACCATGAGACCAGAGAAAGGTTACCAACTCCTGAAAGTGCCCTGGACCTTCTCAGCAACTCAATTGTGTTAAAAGTTTATAGAAAGGCAGTTCAAAAAATGCAGGATGTGGAGCTGCAAAGGATTCTGAAGCTGCTGCAGGAAGTAGAGGCTTGTCAGGATAAAACACAGAGCAAGAAGGGTCTGGGCTGTGTACTGAAACTTTTAGATACCTGGGACCAGCTAGGGGCTGTAGGAATGAGAGACTGTTTTCCGAAAGACCTGAAGATGAGGCTAAACAAAGAGGTGGCCCAGGGAGAAATAAGTGACTACAGCTGGAGTGAAATCAGAATTGCCCTGCGTTCATTCATTGCCCCTGCTTTTGAGAAGTTTTGGGAGGAGGTGAGTGAGGGGTTGAAGAAGCATGGGGTGCAACCCTCTCAAATTCCAGAGGAGCGCTGGTGTAAACTGGAGCCATTCCTACACTTGCTAGCTGCTAAAGTGGCTCTTAGGAGTTTAAGGAAGAGAAAAGCTAAGGATGGATCAGCAGCCACTGCTAAGCCTACAAGGGAAGACAAAACCTGTTTTTGGCAAGCTCTGAGACATGCTGCAGAGGGCTGGCCCACCCTGGAGGTGCTCCATTTCCTCAGACACCTCCAGGTGCACAGCTCTCCTGTGCTGGAGAGTGGCCTGCATTTTCTCCTGGAGGTGGAGAAATTCAAGAACGCCCACCATGCCTGGCCAGATTTGGATCTACTGAAAAAAAAGATCCTGGTGATACGTGACTGCTTCCTTGCTTCTCAGATTGAACCTCGACTGCAAGTATGGTTCACACTCCTTGCCCGGTAGCCCAGCATTGTAGATATTTATATATATAACATATAAATATACCATATAAATATATGCATATTTCTGTAACATTACATATTATATAACGTTACTAGACTGATATATAACTATAACTATAACACTATATAACTATATAGTTATAGACTTACTAGAGGCATTTGGTCACTGTTGTAAATAGGATGCCAGATTATGTAGACCTTTGTTCTGATCCAGCAGGAATGCCCTTAAATTCTTATGATTATACCTCTAGCAGTATACCATCAGTGGTAAGAGAACTAATATGGTAGAGGTCACATTTCTTGTTTTAACAATCTATATTCTGTGCACTTAAATTCTGGCATGACAAAACACAACGGATAACTTGCACAGGTTTTCCCAATCTGGCATGTTGTAGTTCCCAGGGTTTGTCCACACTTTCAAGCTATGGAGCTATGAAGACTGATTCGCCTCCACCGTACACATTCCGCCACCACTGGAGTTATCACACCATCCTGTACACATCAGAATTCACAAACAAATTGTGCTTAGTCTTGTGAAAGAAGTCAGTTTCAGACCCAAATTGTTGCTTTTATAAAACTGGAAGAGACAGAGGGAGGGAGGAGTCAGAAGCTCTGTGCTAGCATTTTTCCAGGCAAACTGGAAGACAAATACTACCCGTAATAAACTAGTTGTCTGTATTCCTAGCAGAACAGCAAGTCCAAAATAATAAAATGCAATTATCAGCTTCGTGCATAATAGAATTCATTTTGGCTCCTGCCTTGTTTCATCTGGGGAATGCCCTGTCTGAGCACAGCTGCTATATCTTAGTACTTGGGCTAGAAAACCAGATTACACCCAACTAGAGGCCAAAGTAGCATGAAAATAAAACTGTGAATCAGAGAACACACTTGACCTCCAATTAATGCTTCAGTTTTATGGTGCTAATAGAGAGCAAGTGGGGAAGGCGAACAGTAATTCTTGAGGTTAGCATGACATACTCCCCAGTCCAGGATGTTGACTGAATGTAACTTGCCTTCTAGGTTGCCGTGGATGCTCAGAGGCTGGGGAGAGCAATCCAGGCAGCTGAGAAGGCCCTCCAGAAGGAGATTCCTGTACCCCCACCAAGCTTGTTTGACGAGCTGAAAAATTCAGTCTTCAACATCTTGTTGCCCTACTGGGCTGCCTTCCAAAAGTATTGGCTCAAGCGCTCCCCGGCAAGTGCACAGAAAGCTCCAGGTGAGTTTATTGCCTCTCCCAAATCCAAGGAAGCAAAGTGACAAAGGAACATGCAGAGATTATGTGTGCACGTATTAACATACACATTCCTTGTAGTAATAGCTACATGTGCAGTTCTGTTAACTGTATGGGCAATTTGCTAGCACACATATTTAAAACTCCTTGGGTCTTAGGTTAAGTGTTGCTTGTATTTTGAATTTGTCTTAAAGTATAAGTACATGTAACTGAACCAAACAACTCCTTTTTCAGCAAAAGCCGTGGAGATGGTGATGGTGGGGTGTGTGTGTGTGAGAGAGAGAGGGGGAAAGGAATGGTTAGGCACTTACTCCCCACTTTGCTTCCCAGTCTCTGTGTGTGTCCTGCACCCCTGGGAATAAACTTTCCCAACGTTATAAAAGACTGCCGGGGTAAGGGGACAAAGGAAAGATCTGTATCCATCAGCAACTTCCACTGGCAGATCATTGGATCTAATCCAATTACATTTTTCATCCATTTTTTGAAGTATGTTCAAAAGTATGTTCAGGATCAGTTCTACAAACCAAATGGTGCATGATGCTGTCAAAAGCTGGAATTTTGAGAAGTAAACAAGGTGTGTGTGGGGGGGGGAGCAGCAAGTAGGAGAAGAATTGCAAGCTGTCGGGGGATCTAAAAGCTTGTCCAGCCTCACTTTAGTTTCTGAACTTTCCAGTACTTAGATACATTTAAGCCCATAGAGTCCTAACCAAAGCTTGCTCTCTTGACTTTCCAAAGGGACAACAGCAGGAAGGAAAAAAAAATACTGTTTCTGCATGGTTGTGCAAGGTTTTACATAGGGGAAGTGTACACTTAGGGTGTCAGATACATTACTACATGTGGAAGAGCTTGTTCAGTGTTCTTGCATGTGGTAGTGACGTGTTTTGAGTGTGGATGCCCGTTTCCTTATTTGAAAGAGGGTCGCTGCCATTAGCCTGCTCACAGTCCTGTTGACTTCTCTTTTTTTACTGCTTACTTAAAGACCCTGCAATTCTTTCTACTGCTTCTCACTGCGTTCCTTCTTCCAAACATTAGTTCAAGTTACACAGGAATAATTAGAAGGGGGCTTTGAATCCATGTTATACCTTTAATTAGGGCCAAGCAAAGTGACACAAAACATTGTGCAAACTTTTAAGCTTTTCAGAACTATTCATCAGGCTAGATGTTATAAAATTTAAAAAATGGAGATTTCCCAGGTCAAGATCTTAAGACCCTGTCTAGTCAACCTTTGAAGTTTCTTTGAGCCATATTTCTTCTCTTTTACAGTCCTCTTATTCTGCTTTCTGGTGGAAAAAAGGAGTCCTTTCTGTCTTGCCTGTGCTCTGCAATGGTTTGGAGGCACACCATTCAATTCTAGATGTAGAGGTAGTAGTTGGCATTTCTTATAAATGAGGCTCTTGGCTTAACAGGGACATGTTATGCAGAGATGAGCAATATTTGTAAAACAAAATCAGTTATCATCAACTGCTGCTTCAGGAGCCAGACTTGGATCCTTAGGGGTTTGTGATAGAGGGGATGTGAAATGCCCTGTTTTTGGCCTTGTTGTGGCTCGGACCACCACTTATCTCTTGTGGTTCAAGGGCTTGTTTTGCCTAGACCCACAGGAATGAATAACTTGTGTAAAAAGATGACTTTTCTGGGCTGGCCAAGAGCTCCAGGCTAGGCCTTGAACACATATGAACACATGAAGCTGTCTTATACTGAACTAGACCATCAGTCCATCAAGGTCAGTATTGTCTACTCAGATTGGCAGCAGCTGTCCAGGATCTTTCACATCACCAACTACTTGATCTTTTAACTGGGTGGGATGCCAAGGATTGAACATGGGATCTTCTGTATGCCAAGCATGACTGAGCCATGACCCTTCCCCGAGACCTTACCAAAGGTTGTACAAAAAAAGGCCATTAGCAATAGTTGGGCTAGGCCTGGAGCAGGGCTTGATAATCAAATGATCCTCCAAGGCTTCAGTGTAGGGCCAGACTGTATGCTGTGATCCATTTTCCAATGTTTTAAATGTATGAAATGCAGTTATGGTGGGCTTCTAATCGAAAGAAAAGCCATTTCTTTTCATGGCACTTTCCCACTCTAAACTGACTAGCCCAACATGCTTTCCTCCATGGGACCCCTGCATTTTTTTTATCACAAAGCTGTTGTGTGGCAACTGTATTTTGTTCAGGAAAAATTGATAGAGGACTGTGGTCTTGGCATAGCACATAACCCTCTGAGGTACCAATTTTCTAGTCAGGGTCCTGTATCAGCTGTGCAGCATTTTAACTAAAATAACATTAAAGATCAGCCACAAAGGATAGGGCAACACATCAAATGCCAACGTTTATGCATAAGTGTAAAGTGGATGTAAGCTGCAAGCCCCAGGCCATTGGTCCAACTAGCCAGTGCCATCTGAGGGTTTCCCAAGCATATAAGCTGAGGTCCTTATTACCAAAGAAGCCACCAATTTAACTTGGGATCATGTGCATTATCAGTCATGTGGTGCTTATCATGGAAATAAGGCCCCTTCCACACCACCGTCTGCCGAAGGTCAGAAACAGCCTGGCTAAATCAAACCTTCACTCTCTCTCTCTGTAGTGCTGAGAAATCAGCGGTTCCTCCAGAAGAGAGGGGCCATCTTTGAAAGCCCGCAGCAACTACCACAGTCTCTCCTGCTCCCCCCCCTGCAGCCTCCTACGGATGTCCAGAGGGCTCAGGATGGTTTTACCTACACCTTCTCCATTAGTAGAGGCCTCATTCTGCAGGTCAGTATGAAGCAGCACATATTTCATGTTCACTTAGTAGTTCAGTCTGCCCTGAGGGGGAGCAGTTAAAGTATAAACCAGTCCCATCCAGAGCTTTGCCTTTTCCCCACTGAGTGATACCAGGCCAATGTTCCTGGGGGCAGCTCCCACACTACTGCTTGCAAGGGAAGACATCTACTTCAGTGACCACTTAATCCTCACCAGAAGCAACTGTCAAGGAGTTGACATAGCCGAATATTAGGAGAACAGCTCTTGCATGGGGGAAGAGGCTCAAAACAGTAATTAAAGAAGGGACTGGAAAGAACATATAGGACAAGAAGATGTAAAATGATGAATAGAACCAATAGTGATTTTGTAGCTGCTTGAAAGACACACATATACTACTGAAATGTGACACCAGCCACAAGTGCCCCCTGTGGCTGTTGTTTTTTACAGGTATGCTTAATGCATGTACTATGTTAACATGGCAGAGGTCAATGGCTTGAGTAGTTATTCTACTGGCTTGCTAAGTGCAATTAAACAAGAGGACAGCCATGTCAAACATCTAAACATGATAGCAACCATGTTAGACACTAAAACGAGTAAGTGCTTTGCTTGTGGCCATTAGGGGTGTACAATTCAGGTTCAGGAATCAGCAAAATAGCTAGATTTATGCTGATCCAGCATAATCTGGCTATGCTGATTCCCCAAGGATGAACCTTGAATCCAATCCAGGCAGCTGGACTCTGCTGGGCTGAATTATCCAGTTGTAGGCAGCTCATGCAAACAAGCTGCAGCAAACCTAAGCAGTTTGGAACAATAGGGCAGTAGTGGTGAGAGGGCAGCGGCATAAATGGAGCCAGGCTCAATGCTGCTGCAGGAGAGTGGCACAAGGCTGGCAGGGCGGGGGAGGAGGCAGCAGGCAGTTTTGAACTCCGCGGCTCAACAAGCCTTCCCCATTCTTGGGACTCTCCAGTTCAACATTGGTTCCCTGCTGCAGTTTGCTTCTGTTGGGCTTTGTTGGCTAAGCTTGCAAGGAAGTAATGTTGAATCAGAGAATCCCAAGGAAGGGGGCCAGGCAAGCCAGAGAATTTTAAAATCTTGGGAACGTTTCCCCATAGGTAACAAAGTAGAGTGGCATGGGTCAGCTTGTTCAGAGGCCCATAGACTTGGACCTCAGGGTACAATCCTCCTGAAATTTGGGGCGTCTTTAGAGGACAGTCAGGAGTAGGTTCCCTGCAAATTTGGTGGAGTTTGCTTTACAAATGCACCTCCTAGCCCCCCGGACATTTTCTCTATAGGGAATGATGGCCGTTGAAACTGGTATTCTCTAACACAGATCAGAGAATCTGATCCATATTTCAGAGTTATTGGATTTTTTTGGTATCCCTGAAACCTGGATCACCTGGATTTTTTTGGGTGCATATCCCTAATGGTCACTATCATGTTTAAGACAGACATTGGAACACATCATTAGATGTAAGTTGTTGATAATGTAAACATCATCAAAAATGATGCTAGCTTTCTGTAGCATGATTTAAGACCAGATGTAATTTTGCTATAGTGAAGTGACTATTTTAGTATGAATTAAAACTAGCAAAAAGTTACTGCACTACATCAAAGTAGTCATATCCAGACAGTGTTTTGTAGTTCTGCAGGGATTACAATGACCAGTAAGCAATCCAAGGTGCTCAGCAAGCAGTTATCATTGCAATACCACAGAATTTTGGGTGGTGGAAATAATTATAGGAAGGATAACTACTTTTCAGATCTTGATACATTAGGGCATGCACATTCCCCTGAAGTTCTTTGTGAATACTTGCTACATTCAAATATAACTGGGCTGGAAAAAGATAGCATGCTAATACAGTAATCCCTCTTCTTTCTAGGACATTATCAAAGAAGGCAGGAGCCATAGCAAAACTAGTTCTGTGTTTGGAAACAGGAACAGGTCAACAGGGTTTCATTTTTCCTCACTTTCCAATGTGCCAGCATTGATCTGAGGCACGAAAAAAGAAGGTATTACACAGACCCCAAGGCTTTGCTTTAACACTAAATGTTAGCCTGAAGCAGCCTGTGGAGTGTTTTACAATCATGCTTTGAGAAAGAGCTGGTTTGATTTAGCAGAGGAGCATACAAGAATAAACTGAATAGCCAAGAGGTGGCTCAACAGACAGTACACACATCCCTACCAGCTGGCCAGGGTCATTCTGCAAAGCATTTACATGACTGAAATTGCTGAAGATCTTTTGGGTTGTCTCTCCAGTGCTATCACTATTGGCCAATGCAGGGTCACTGTCTAAATGCTTAGGGAATTATAATTTGTTTCGGCCATCCAGGAGACTAGTGCTAGCTTTTGCCCCCACTGCCAATGTCACAGGGGTGGTTGTGGAAAGCACAGAACTGCAAAAGAACAGCTTGTTCTCCCTAAAGGGAAAGGTCATTAGCTCCTCCTGAGGATTTCCGGCCCCAACATATTAAAATCACTTAACAGTAGCCAGCCCTTTTGTCCTTAGGAAAGTCATTTGTTGAACAGCTAGAAGCTGTCAGCAAACCACAGCAATAAAATGTTAGAGGTTAATTCTGCAGATGTGCTTTATGAGTCAACATGGCATTTCCAGCCTGAGCTTGGAAAGCCTGCAGATAGGCAGACACACATTTGCTAATTACAAATTGCTCTGTGTCTTATAAAATGCCCCTCCTCCTAGTTGGCCCTATGTGGCCTTCGGCAGGCCAGAACAGGGCTGCTAGGTATTCATGGGCTTCTCACTGGCCCACAAAACGTGGGGGCAGGGGAAAGGGAGAGAGACTGACAGCAGAATCCTAAACAGAGTTACTCCAGTCTAAGCCCACTGAAATGAATGGGCTTAGACTGGTGTAATTCTGTTTAGGATTTCACTGTTAATCATGTAGATTTTGCCGCAGAAGGGTGTCCTTGGCAAAACATTTACTGGCTTGTGGCAGCAGTAAGCAGGAACTGTATATGGTACAAATGGACCCAAACCAAGAGTTTGTCAGATGCTCACAAATGGGGGTGGGGGAGAGCTAATTCTAATTACCATATACTCTTACCACCTTTTAAAAAAATCTTGCCCACTTTCTGCATTTTTCTAAAAGGAAAATTCATAAACTCTTTTGGGGATTTGATTCTATTTATGCCTGTAGCATCCAGCAGCATGAAAACAGGATATATACATAGAAACTTTTTTAACATTTAGGTTATAAGCCCTCTAGAAGTGCAGTTATATCTATTTTATGTAGTTACTGCACACTACAGGAGCAAAGGGAATGTTAAGCAGTAGGCTTCATTCCAGTTATGCAAGGCTGTGTTACTGCTAATCAGTCCTGCATCCGATGGTTGCTGGGGCAAGAACTATAGGCAATGTTATCTGCACTTGATAGCAGATCCCTTTTTGTATCACATAAAATATCCTATGGCAGTGACTGGCTGCTGGCTTGTGAATGCAGCGGTGATAAACATTAAGAGGGCTAGAAGTCTATCATGCGTGAAGAGGTCAGGAGAGCCGCTACTCTCTTGGTTTTCTAAAAACTTGGTAAAACTGAATTATTCAGAAGGGCTTTTTCACTCAGATAAGGCTGTGATGTAAGAAATGGATCACAGAGAATCTTTGGTAAAGGGTCAGGGACTGTAAACTATACTACTGGGTACCATCTGTTAATGTAGCTATGCTCCTGCTGCATAGTTTCTGCATTGTTTAATAAATCAGGTCAAATCACTTATGTTTTGTTGCAGCAATGTTTCATCTTTGTATCTGAAATTATGCTTGTTTTTAAATTTCTGCTATCCATAGCCTATTGTATTGTTTACTGACTGTCCCAGCCGTTGATCATATTTATTTACGCTGTGTAATTTGCCTTGAGTTTCCGTGAGAAAGGCAGACTATAATAAATAAATAAATAAATAAATAAATAAATAAATAAATAAATAAATAAATAAAAGGCAACTCAGGATTTTAGAGAAGTGATAAAAGAATTCAGGGTCTGAAAGCTAATTTGCACCAGTAAACAACAAACATATGCAAACATCCCTGTAGGAAAAGTGAGTTGTATGGACTAGACTTTTAACTCCTGTTCCCAAGATTTGTGCTGTTAATGCAGGGCTGAAAGCTCAATTAAAATATTTCAAAAGAAGTATGGTATAAATACAGAAATCCTACATACATATACTTCAGAGTCAAGTCCGTGCAACTAATTGAGATTTCGTTCTCAATAAACATAGGCTTAGGTTACCTGAGAACAGGTTTTCAGGGACAGCTCTCATACCCCACTCCATTGAATAAGAAAAATAATCCCACAGACAGAGCTAAATGTTCATCTTTCAACAGTTCTTTATTATCAGCATGGTAGTGCTCCACAATTCCCCCCCTCTCCAACCATGGTGTCTTCAACCATGCAGAGTGAGAGAGTCGTCATATCAGCGTTCATGACCTTCTTCCATACTTCTAGGACAAAACACACTTGTTCTTCCCCCAGTATAATCCTCCCATGTGCAAATCAAGAGGGGAAGCAATTTCTATGTAGACACGTGGGTCACCCCAGTATAGATCAGGCTGACACCGAGACATTCCAGCAGAAAACAGCAGCCGAGAATAAATTCATGGTGCCACCACCACCACCAGTGGGAGCAGCTGAGCAATTATCTGCTTCTCTCCTTTGAGTCTCAGTCAGTGAAAGGGTTGTCCTGCAGCAGTGTCCTTGCACATGTTTGACCACGCAGTCAGCCATCAGAGTTTATTCTCTGCATATTCCAGAGCTGCAGTCAGAACTGACTGCAAGTTATTGGTGCTCCCAGAGCCTTTGGCTACAACTCTGGAACCTCCTGCCTTGCCTCCCATTAGAGTACAGACAGCCACGGCCCAGTCAGCAGCAGAAAACACCGGCACCAAACTCTGGTGAGAGAGAAGAAAATACAGAAGTTAAGTGAACGTCAGGCTTCAAAGAACAGGCCAGCAGAGCAATTATTGGCACCCTGGCTTCAGTCCTTCATATTCTCTTATAAGAAATTAGACAAATTCCTGGAGGATAAGTCCATCGATGGATATCAGCTGCACTGACTAGTCCACGTTCAAAGGCAGTAACCATGCGACTAACAGTCTTGAGGGGCAACAACAGAGGAAGGCTTTCATCTCCATTCCCTGGCTTTATAGGTCTTTTGGGGATGTCCAACTGGCCACTGTAGGAAACAAGACAGTCGACTACATTGAGTATTGGTCTGATACAGCGTAGCTGCCATTATGTTCCTGTACCTTGCAGCTTTTGTTCCTCAAGCTCCTGTTTTGTTTGCACCATCACAGATGCAAAGCCTTATAGCCATGAATTGAATAAGTTATATACACATACAGATTCAGTATTTGGGCAAAGAACCTATATTTTTATCCTGAAATACAAGATTTCTAAAACTAAGCATATTTTGATCCTCATGATTGCAATGATGCATGTATATTATAAAAACTTAAAAGAAAAGGCAGACAGTTGCACAGCATGGGGCTTAGGTGTTCTGCACAGAACTCTGTCTTTTACCATGGCTGCCCTCTCCTTCTGTGGTCATCTAATTCCAGCCTCTACACTCCCTGCTGCAGTTTCCATCACTTTTCTAAGAACCTTGATGCAAAATAACTTCATTGGGGGTCTTTTGGTTCAGTGTTACACACAACTGACTAAGGCCCAGTTCTGGGTTTACAAAGATCTGGGGTAAGTCACAGTTCTAGATCTTGCCCAGTAAATGCCATTAAGAAATTGATGGGGTTTTTTGAGGTCTGATGGCTCATAACACCACTTTTTTGGGAGTATACTATAAAATATCAATGGAAAGATAATTTAATCAAGAATGTAATGCAATAACTTTTATGAAGGAAAATTTTTAGAACAGTAGTTATAAAGAAGAAAATTGAAACACAGAAAAAATGAGTTATGCAACATTTCTCACCACGTCAGTTAATACTTAGTTGGGTAACCTTTTGCTTTAATTACTGCCTTAAAACGCCTTCTCATGGAGTGAACCAAGTTTTTTTAGTTCTGCAGCTGTTATAATGTGAAACCACGATTGAGTTATTGCTTCCATTAATTGCGGTTTGTTGTTGGGTTGCTTCTCACTAACCAGTTTCTTTAGTTGGCTCCATAGATTTTCGATGGGGTTAAGGTCTGGGCTATTCCCAGGCCATTCCAACAGTGGAATATGATTATCTTGAAACCACTTTTTGCACACAGCAGCAACATGACACGGAGCTGAATCTTGTTGAAATATAAATGCTTCATTATCTTGGGAAAGATCACGTGTGGAAGGCTTCAGTTCGGGCTCAAGTATTTCATTTATGTATTTTGGGGCATTTATATCGCCATTTATCACACAAATTCTGCCCACACCTTTTGATGTCATACAACCCCATATCATAACACTAACTGGGTGTTTCACGGTAGGTGTAATGCAATCAGGATGCAAATCTTCTCCAATTCTTCTTCTCACGTATTTTATGCCATGACTACCAAACAGGGAGATTTTGGTCTCATCACTCCAAATAACACTGTCCCATTGTTCTGCTGTCCAGTTAACATGGGTTTTAGCCCAGTTTAATCTTTTCAACCTTTGTTTGAGAGCTAACAATGTTTTTTTCTGTGGAATTCTAGCATTAAGACCAAATTCCTCCAGTCTGCGCTGAACAGTCCTTGCACTCAACTTCACATTGAATTGCGCCATTTCGTTCTGTATGATTTTCTTCTGTCACCTAGGCTTAGTCTCTCAGTCTCTTCTATCATCCCTTGCTTGTGTGCACCTTTTCCTGCCTTTACCAGTCTGGTTTTGTAGTGACTGAGTTGCCTTATACCTCTTCAAAAATTTAGAAATGCCACCTTTGGTTAAGTTTCCACCAATTTTTCTTCTAATTTCTTCATAACTGTAGCCTTGTTCACTTAATAGTACTATTTTACATCGCTTTCTGGGTGACCAGTCAACTCTTTGTGCCATTTCTTTAATTGTATTACGTTGAATGGCTACATTCAAATGAAGGAAAGCTACTTCATTTCAACCTAAGCAAGTTGTGCTTCCTTTTCCTGGTTATTTGGCTATAACATTTGATAGAATACAGATAAATGAACAACCTTTGTTGCATTACATTCTTGATTAAATTATCTTTCCATTGATATATAATTTTATGGTATTACTTCAAACAAAAGTGGTGTTATAAGCCATCAAACCTCAAAAATGCACTTTTTCCAAAAGCTTTCCATAATTTTGGCCACCAGTGTATGTCATCACTTTTAGCCACTGAATGAAGAGTCAGTACCAAAGACCAAAAAGTTGTGTTCTCAAATGGGCTAAATGAATCTTCTCTTCATGCTCCACTTTCCTGCCTTCTGTTATTCACAGAAAAAAGTGAGCTATGTTAGCCCTTAGGAAATGAAGAGCAGGCAGAATTCAGCTTACCTTAGGTACCTGGCAAGCACAGAAAACCTGGCCAGAAGTTTGTGGGCTTAGCAACATGACAGAGGCTTCTGGTACTTTGTCACACATCTGGTTGACCACTTTCATCAGGATCTAGAGAAGAGCATGGAGAGGATGAGATATGTTTACAGCACTAGAACTCAGCCCTCAAAATCCTGCAAAACAATTTGTATTATGAAATTTAAGCATCTGAGTGACTTGGCTGACCTTTTAAAATTTATCTCGGTGTGCTGAGGCTTCTGTGATGTACTAAAAGTAGGGTGGTATCAGTTATATTCATAGGTAGCAAAAAGGAAGATTACAGGATGTTGAGTACTAGGGCAAGCAGCATGATGGGAAAGGAAAACCTTCCTTGGCAAAGGGATCAGAGCCAGTCAGCCCACCTCCAGAGAATGTTGCACTTGCTTAGATTTGTGTGTTCTCTACTTCAACCTTCCAACATCCTTACCTTCTCAACAACTGAGAGAGCTCAGGTCAACTCACTATATGCTCCTATGGGATGGTCAAAGCTGCTCATCACAGAATCCAGTCTAGCTCTTTTATAATAGGAATGCACACCTGGTAAAAACTTACCGAGGGCGACTCAACAGGGATGGCATCAATTATGACGGGTTCGTTGGAATGCTTGACCAGCAGGTCATGCACCTTCTCCACAGCCTGCAGGATCAGAAGATACACTGTGCATTTTTGAATGTGGTGAAAGTACCACTGGGTCAGGAATGATGTTTACAGAAGATCATACCCACATTGTCACTTCACATCATTTGAATGCCCACAGGATCCACATTAGGTAGCTGTTTCAACAAGGTATTCCTGGGTATCCCTGCCTTCTGAGATTAGGACTCCTTTGTCATGGGGCCCTGGCACTGGAATCCCCTGCTGCTATCACTGTTAGGATTTAGATACCAAACTAAGTCTGTCCTTTTATCCAAGCCTGAGACAGCAATTAATGTCTGTGGGTTAATTTCAAAGCTGTTTTTTCCTCTGCTGATGGTTTTAAACTGTAATTTTGATGATCGTGTGCTGTCATCATTTTCATTGATTTGTTTTAATATGTTTGTAGGTCGTAATTTTTGTTACTGAAAGCTGCCTTGCGTACTTTCTAGTATGGAAAGGTACTACAGAAGTGCCTTAAATAGCCAGAGCCATAAACAGCCAGTGTGGTGTTAGGGGCTAGAATGACGGACCTGGTAGACAGGTTCGACTCTCCACTCTGCCACAGAATCTTGCTAGGTAACCTTGGGTCTCTCAGCCTAACCTACCTCACAGGGTTGTTGTGAAGATAAAATGGAGGAGGAGAGAATGATGTATGCTGCTTTGGGTCCCCACTGGGGAGAAAAGGTGTAGTATATAAATTTTATTTAAGTCATGTAAATAAACAAAGTGAATAAATTAGTAAATAGCTGAACATTTATCCAACTCTATTCAAACTGCTTGGAAATATATCTAGGGAAAGCAAGCATAGGAGAATTTTAATGAATCTGCAATGAATCCAAATGAGATCATGATTAAACTTGGGTATTTGCTTATCGCTATATGCACATTTTACTGCTCATTAAAAAGAACAACTTTCTAATCTTCATGGCTGTGGGTTGAGAAACATGAAGGTGGTGACTGCAAAAAATTCTAGTGCTCAGAACATGCCACATCTAACTATCCCACTCTAATGTTCATTTTATACTAAATCTCTTTTCCTTTTGCACAGCCTGTGATACACACAGGCTAATGTGGTAGTTAAGTTGGTAATTTTTAAAAAACTTCTCCCAAAAGACTTAAGAAAAGCCCCAACTCTTTGAATCCTGACCTAAATTAACTCAAGTTGGTTCCATTCATCCAAGGAGGCTCTAGACATATTATCTGAATAGCAGTCCCAGGCATGTAGCAAACTACTTTTGAAACTGAAGGGAGTTGCAAATGCAGTCTGTGATGTGCTGGAGATGTGCTGTTCAAAGGAAGAGGGGAGCCAAAAATCCTAGTGGAGTAGCACAAAGCTCTTGGGTGCCCGAAAAACAGTACTTTGGTTCCTGATTTTCCTATTAACAAGGCTTCTGTAATAAGAGATAGGAATAAATAATCAAAATAGGATGGCTAGAAATATTTCACAGACCATCAGATCTAGCAGCAACTGTCAGGGTTTTGCATATATCACAACAGACTATGGAGGAACTGTGCGGAAGTTCCACCATTTTGTTTTTCATGATATTCCCATTCAGTAAACACTCGTCACTGTTATTAAAATCAGCATCTTTTTGACTTAGAGCATTTCAGCTGCTTTTGAATCATTAACAGAAATCCCAGCTCAGAACTCTTCAGTCACAGGATGAAAAAACCTCCAGTTCTTTATTTAGAGCATGAGTTCATGCAATTGATTTCCACTGCTCTTCTGCACAGAAAAACCACCTTTCATAAGAAAATTCATGCTTTCTGTATATGGTTGCTTGTCATGCTATTGCCATGTCTGCAGTGAACGGGATACTGGATCCTTACCAGTCTGGTTTCCTGTTTTCTAATGGCAGAATTGGCTGCTCGCTGCAGAGTTTTGAGAGTGGCCTGAAGTTCCCTTTTTAGCCCCTGGGGCATTGCAGTATGATCCACCGTCTGGAAAACAAAACCAACTACCTGAGTGCATTTCGCCCTGGGGACTTGATACTGGTTTAACATTTTACTAGATAACTGCATAGATAGGAGAATGGAAACAAAAGGCTAGGGGCGCTTCTAGTGAAGGAAGATTGTAATTCCTCTAATCAGAGGATTGGAGCCCTTCCTCATCTTTGTGAGTAAAATTTTCCTTGAGCAGGGTGATAACCGTACAGCTGTGTTGGTCCAAAAGTAAAATCCAAAAAGCCAAGAACACAATCCATGTCATGCCTTTATTAGAAGCAACTCAATGACCCCTAAGTGTGCAAGCTTTTAATAACGACAACAACAACAACAACAATCAATTTATATACCACCCTTTAGGACAACTTAATGCCCACTCAGAGCAGTTTACAAGTATATCATTATTGTTGGTTGTTGTGGGTTTTCCGGGCTGTATTGCCGTGGTCTTGGCATTGTAGTTCCTGACGTTTTGCCAGCAGCTGTGGCTGGCATCTTCAGAGGTGTAGCACCTCTGAAGATGCCAGCCACAGCTGCTGGCGAAACGTCAGGAACTACAATGCCAAGACCACGGCAATACAGCCCGGAAAACCCACAACAACCATCATTCTCCGGCCGTGAAAGCCTTCGACAATATATCATTATTATCCCCACAACAAAACACCCTGTGAGGTGGGTGGGGAGAGCTCCAGAGAGCCGTGACTAGCCCAAGGTCACCCAGCTGGCTTCAAGTGGAGGAGTGGGGAATCAAACCTGGTTCTCCAGATTAGAGTCCTGCGCTCTTAACCACTACACCAAACTGGCTCTCCAGTAACCCTGTAATGGTGCCACCTTCACCTACCAGACCTCACCTGTACTGCAGCCATGCTCTTGTTGGCTACCCATTTGGCTGCACCAAGGGAGAATAGGAAGAGTGACAGAGAAAGTTGGTGAGAGTAAGAGAGTAGAGGAGAAAAAAAGCCCATTAAGGATGCATGTAATCTGACCAGCTAGCCAGCCAGTGGAGCAGAGCCCAGCTTTTAGTGCGCATTGAGCAGCCTAACCTGAGCATTATGGATTAAAATGATCAGTGGCCAGACAGCCAAAGGAGACAATCTGCTCTCTTATACCAGGCAGCAGTGGAAATGCTGCCCACTGATAGTTTAACCAAGTGTCTCCATGGTGCGTGCGTGTGTGTTCATTTCATTCAAAAGGGATAAAAGAATATAAACTTTCTGGGGCAACTAAAATGGGACAGAGAACATGGTCATGCATCAAACAGCGTGTCCCTTTCTTGGGTCCCTTTGGAGAGAAGGCAGGCAGTACTCACTTCAGTCAGACGTCCCACCTCCCTGGAGAGTCTCTGCATTCCATCTAGAGAGGCCCCTCCCTGTTTCACGCGCATGGTCAGGGAGTCTACTTCCTTTGCTAAAAACTGGCCAGCTTCCCGGGCCTAAAAGAGTAATAAAGAGCCAAAGACTTTCAGGAGAAAGGATCTACAAAGGGAGCAGATACACATAGTGCAAAAAAGTTATTCATGACTCAGGGAGTTAAACCTTTAGGATATAAAGCATTCATCTTTGTGGTTTCTATGCAGTCCCACATGGGACTGCGCATGCGCAGGGCCATGTCTGCCTGCACAGAAGACCAATCGATGAACAACAGTTATGATGAACAACAGTTACAGGTTAAGTGCAACCTTTTTTTCTCAGATGCAAAATACTTAACAGTGGTTATTTTAGGGGGCAGAGTCTCACATCATACTATTCCTGGATTGAGTTTGTTTTTTAAACAAAGATGATTAGAAAGTTGAAGAAAAAATGTTGATAAAACATGCAAGGTAAGAAGCCAGGGACAGAGCCTGTCAGAGAATACTCTGCATCACATTGAAATTAGTTGATTCAATCAATCAAAAACTAAATGCCACAACATTCCAGTGCAACCTTGGGAATTCTTGCTAGACCTCAGTGTTCCTCATGGAATCCTGTGCTTGCATTTGGGGAGAGGTAAAGAACCCTGGAGGAAAATCATTGTGGGAAAAGAAGTCCCCCCACTCCGCTTTTCTTTACTAGCTCATTTGGGCTGTAGTCAGGCAGTCCAAGTGATGTGCCCTAGGATGCCCTTAGGGATGTCATATTTTATAAGTAAAAGGATTCCTGCAATATGAATGGTAAGATTTTTGCCATGTGCAATATCTGTCTTCTGTGTCAAACACTATTAATCATTCTATACACACAAGAGAACCTTAGGGATGTTAATGGTGTGCAAGACATTCACTCCTGCTTTGAATTTGACAAATCTAGCAAAAAGAGGAAACAAGTGGGGAAGCTGGTCTGGCCCTGGAGGCGGCCATCAGAGAGCCCATAAGCTTCAATGGAGGTATCTGAATCTGAGCCAGGAGTCAGTAAAGTTTGGACCTTACAGAGCTGTTCTGTTGATGAAGCAGCAGCAGCTCCTCAGGTGGAGCAGCATTTCTGTTTATGGAGGAAGGGAGGGTGATTTTTGCCAATTTCCCGCTTCTGCTGGAGACTCCCACTTTGCCCTATATAATGTTCCTCGGGGTCTAAATGACCAGCAGAAGTACCATTTTGCGGGGCACAGAAGGTTGCAGTGGGGGAGAAGGACTACCTTCTTCAAGTGTGACCTCTCTGACTGCTCAGGATCCAAGACAACAATTAGCATACTAAATCTTTCAGTGTGGGGGAGGTGCATGGCTCAGTGGCGGAGCATCTACTTGGCATGCAGCAGGTCCTTTGGTTCAATCCCTGGCATCTCCAGTTCAGGGCATCAAGTAGCAGATGAGGTAAAAGACCTTGACCTGAGACTCCAGATGGCTGCTGCCAGTCAGAGATCACAATACTGACCCTGATGGACCAATGGTCTGTTTCAGTATAAGGCAGCTACATATGTGTCATTTGTGCCCACCCTAGCTCACAGTATGACAGATAGCCATCAGGAGCTTGTGCTGAAGAAGCTAACACTTTGTTCTAATATGCCAAAATCTAGAGATTGTGGGAATGACTATTATGGCCACTAGGGCATCTTTCACTTGACAGAACAAGACAGCAGAGAGTAATTTGCAGCAATCTGCCCCAAAGCAGGTTTTTTTAAGAGTGGAATCTTGTGCAAGGATAAAATATACTAAGGACAGTATGATAGCAACCCGAGATTTATTTTGCAGTGAGACCTGCAATCTCCTTACTGAATAATCATGAGATCTGTTTCTGTCACTATGCAAAGTGGAACTCAAGCTTGTTCCTACTTGTTAAGCTGCAAATTACCCAAAATTGGAAGACAGCAATCCATCCCCTCCAGTTCTATGGCATGCAAATATTTTTAAGACTTTGGGGATACAGAAACTATGGCACTGAATTAGAAATTCAGGGGATAGGGGAAGTCAACATGGTTTCTGTTTGTATAATATGCAGAAGAGAGCAACTGCTCAGACAGGAAGCCATATGCATTGGCTCAATACAAAATGAAAACAAAAACAAAATTAATAGGCTGTTGTAAGCATTTGATTGATCTTGAGGATCCTGAGTATGCTCACACATAATAATCCTTTGTATTTGCCATGATTTTATAGCTCCTACAGTTTAATGGTGAGAAGATACTGAAAAATACCCTTTACTTCAGAATCCATTTCACAACTCAGAAATGGTTTACACAATGCAAATCCAAGTCCCCGGGGTAGCAAACCCTGTTTACTCATACAGTTGCAACTGAATTACACATGCAACCTTCAAATAGTTCAAACTGCACCCCCTTGCTGCTTATCTTGGGCCATTCACAGGTCAGTGAGTTTCTCTACAGGCTTCTCAATCCACCTGCCAGCATGCACAGTACTGACATTGTTTACATCAGACCTATGTTTAAACAAAACCTGCAACATGGGACCTCGGTCACCCAGTTGTGACTGACAGCCAGGACACAGGAAGGACCCATCCTCCAGCCCTGTGTTTAGAGATGCTGCCTTATCTGCTTAGCAAACATGGCCCTGAGCACAAGCAGCTCCCTTCAGAGATTAACATAAAATGAAATTGCATATGAACATGAAGCACTGACACAAGGCTGTCTCGGGTCAACGCTTGTAGTTGACTGGGCAAAGCTGCCCCAAAGTCTTCACTCCTCTGTGGCAGGCAGAGCCAGTCAGAAATGTAGCCACACAGGCAAAGACTAGAGATGTGGCAGAAGTGTGAGGGCAGAATACATGTGGCAAATGGGATCTTACTCCTCTCCAGCCTAAGGGAAGATAGCTGATAATGCTGGTTCTCCACCTGGCAGGTGCGGAAGTTGCTTTGAGTAACTGGGCTAGTCCTCAAACTGAGATTATCATTTAGCAAAAGCCAGAGCAGAAGAATCATCAGAGAGGGCTGTAAGGTGGTGGAGGAAATAATGAGAACAGAAACACAAGGGATCAATATTCAAAAGTCAGTGGTGCAGCGTTATGTTAAAAGTTGTGACTCTTAATTCAGAAGGGAATCTGAATATTATGCAAAGCAGCACAACTCCTGATGAAAAAAACAAGGATGCAAAAGACCTGCATCTGTGACTCAGAACATCCTCACCCAAGGGAGAGTGAAGCCCTGAAACACAGCACAGAAAACACTGGGATAATTCACTTTGATGGTCAGTAGACAAAAACCAAGAGAAATTTCCAGGGATTAGGAAATGAAACAGTGATGCCTTGCACAGCTTGTTCTCACAACAAAGACTTGCTCTCATCTCACTCTGTGTACACTAATTTATGATCCTTAAAGAAAGCCTCTTTTCCTCCTAATCTCAGCCTTAGCAACAATGAATGACTTTGCAAACAAGCCATATTTGCATAACTGATACTGAGTTGTAAGAATGACATTCCTTTGATGCAGAATTTGAGAGGTGCAGGGCAAAAAGAGGCACAGAGTTCTGGCAGTTTTAATGCTAGATCAGGCCTGAAGAGCAACCAGGAACAGGACAATGTAGGCAAAGGTGAATAATACCAAGGAGTGCCAGGGAAGGAAAAAGAGATCAGGTGGCTGAATTATTCACAGAGTTACCTACAGGCTATGTAGTGCCTTTGAATAAAAAGTCACTAGCAGACCTACAGGAATGCTTACAGGGCTCTGGCAACATCAGAAAAAGGCAAGTTTCACAAGGACCTTACCTGCCTGGCTTGCTTTCCAGTTACTGCAATGATATGGCTGATCCCTTTAACCAGCTGCCTCTCAGAGATGACAGTGAGGTCCTCCACATCTCCTGTTTGTAGAAGATGCCTGAAGAGAAGAGAAAATGGTGGCATGTTATCAGCATCTCCACTAAATCTGTTCTTTTGGTCTGAAGAAGAGCCATAAGCTTCAAGACATATGCCCAGCATTTATTTAAAAACTCTCAAGTTCAGCCCCTGACATCTTGCATTAAAAAGATTCCAGTAACAGAGCTGGGAAAGTCCTCTAAGCTGAGACCTTGGGGAGCCACTGCTAGTCCAAGAATGGAGAAAAAAGCGTAAGTTTCATAAATGCTTTCTGCATCCCACCAGGCCAACAGATGCCACAATTGTGCTAACTGGGTTTCAAGGGAGTGTCTGCAAGATACATACTTAAGCTTAAACTATCTGGAATTACCCATTTGTTATGCAGTTCATTTGCAGAGCTTAAGCTACAATGAACAGCCAAGGTGGAATAAGAACAACAATCCACACTTTGACAATCACCTTTTGTTTAAAGAGCATTTTAAAAACCAATCTACTCCCAGCACAATAGAGGGCGCTCTGTATTACTACTAATGAGGCTATAGTGCCCATTTACAAAGACTCATGTGGAAATGATTAGGCAAAGCTCTCTAGTTATAACCCCTGCTATCTTACTACATGGTACAGAGTGGAATGATATAAGAGGGCCCTGTCCTTGCACTTTAAATCCAGGAATGGCTGGTCACTGAGAAAGCAAACAGTCAATTCATAAAGCATATCTGCAAAATCTCTGACTTGGAAGGAACCAGAAAAGAAACAACACCTACGTTCCACAGCAGAGTTCCACAGAAGCCTGTCTGGCATCCTGAGACTCTGGAGCCAATATTCTCTCTATTGGGACCCCCACGGACACTATACGTGCCAGATCAGGGTATACCTAAGGAAACAAGAAAGCTTGGATAAATTGGAAGTTCTCAGACCGCTCTGCACCTAACTGCTCAGCCCAGAAAGCTGGGTCAAATTGAATGGAAGAGGCACAGAACTGCTCCATGATCATTGACCACTGGCAGTTTATGTTTTATGTGAAAAAGTATTCTTTCTGCTTCTTTTCCTGGATCTTCAAACCAATCATTTTTGCCAACATCTCTTGGCAGCTTCTGGTAATGACATGCTGACATGAATGTACATGCAGCAAGAGCGACAATATCTGGTAAACTCTCATGAGCTAGAGTGGGTCTGCATGTGATAGAAGCAAATGTAGGCAAATGAAATCATGGCTATTTAATTGGGACACTATATGTGAAGGGCTACCAACAAAGACAAAAGAGTGTTGCCTTTGAAAAATACTGGTTATATGGTTTCAAATTAACAGAAAAGCATTATCTGCTTCCAATGTTAGTTGCTTTGTTTCTAGATTTGTGACCAAAAGGACTAGATGTTGACATTAAAAAGAGGAACATTTCAGTATTCTAAAAGAGTTGCCTGTGAATGGCATAGAAATCTTTCAGGTATTACACTGCCCACCCTCTGCAGAGACCAGTTTAGTTAAGAATTCAGTCAAGAAACCTGCTTCAGTCACTAAGCCCCAGTCTTACTTCATCCAGTTTCCGGAGTCCCTGCACACCATTTGTCATCTTGATGGGAACTTCTGCTGTGTAGATCAACTTGTTCTGTTTGATTATTCCCTGGATCACATCTTCTATTTCTTGCAGCTGTTCAATCTTTATAGGGGTCTGTTAAAGGAGATCAATCAGAAAGATATGGGATTAAATGACATGAAAGAAACTGTGAAAGGGCTAGCATCTTCAAAGAACAGGTTGCAGGCCTCTGGAGTTCATTTTGGGTTTTAACACTAGTCCTGTTTTCATACTTTAGTTTCCACATATATAAAATGGACACAGTGAGACTCCCTAAAACCAAGGTACCTCAAGATTCATCCCCCATCACTCATGATCTTAGAAGAGCTGTTGCCAAAGGATTATAGTTTTAGAATATGGAAATGAAGAGAAAAGAAACTTTGCAAAACTTTATCAACCAGTCTCTCACCTGCTTTATTAAAAAAAACAAGATAACCACTAAAGCAGGTCAGGCAGGTACAGAGAGCCTATTTCTGTCTTGATTACCAATTGCTATACTGCAAACTGAGACTTTACAGTTTCATATTCAAGAACTATAATCCTTCTGCAAACAGATTTTCTCCCTCTGTACTCAACAAGGAGGGAGTCAAATAACATATACACAGAGGCAAACTCCTGTCCCCAGCCCCATAACTGAACTCTGTTAGAATGGAGCAGGGTCAGGCTTACCAGTACTCTATGTATATCCACAATTAAAAACCCAAAGAACTTTAGAGGATCCCTCTGTAGGCATTAAGCTAGGCGTTCACCCCATAGAGCTATTCTAGATAATTTCACCACTGGAAGGGCTCCAGTTAGGCTAGGGCTCAGAGCAGTCTGAGTCCTGTCTGAAAGCACCAGTGGGAAGCCTTCACAGTTGCCAGGGAAGAGAGAATGCTGGGCTTCCTCCTGCTGTCCCACTTCCTCCAGCCTTGCTACAGGAGTCCCAGTGTCCCTTCACCTTGGTGCTGACATTGAAGTGTAGCCGCTCAGAAGTTACTTGGGACCCCCGCTGTTCTATGCAGTCTCCCAAGACTTGCCGAAGTGCAAAGTTCAGCAGGTGGGTGGCAGTATGGTTCACCATGCAAGCCAGCCGCTGGGCCTGAAAGCAAAAGCAATGATCTGGGTAGGAAGGGAAGACAAAAGGTCGTTGCAAATTTTCCAAGTCAAAAAGGAAGAGAAATAGGAGGGTAAAAAAAGAAAGGGCACAACACTGTTTGAACACATAAACTTGCACCCCTAGTGGGTTTTAATTGTGTCAGACCGCTGACTATCTTCTTTTCTTCTGTTAGTAAATCAAGCATGTTTCCAATTAGTAATCCAGCTTCCCAGCCCATGCTGTAGCATTTGCAAAATGCCTTATGTATGTTTACTCAGCAGTCAAGTTCCTCTGAATTCCCCAAAGTTAGGACTGCAGCTGAAGTACAGAGATGGGACATCCACACTGAGAAATCTGCTTTTGCACTCCTCAGTCTCATTTGTTTCAATGGGACATGCCAAGGGGAGTTCTTGGGAATCTGTACTGTTGTATTTCTTGAACAGGAAGTTCTGGTCTTCTGATCCTAAACCCACATCTTACTGCTCATTAAGAATAGCAGGGGAAGTGTGGTGAGAAGAAAAGCAGTCAGTGAAAATGGATGTAAAATCTGAATCCATGACATGATAACCTGAATCATCTTTTGGTTAAGGTGCAACATTTTTTCCTTCCCTTTCCATCAAACTTGGTCTGTTTGCACAGCATATGCAAAAATCACAAGGTGCAGCACAGATCCAGAAATTCCCAGGCGGCACCCAGCATGGACTGTTACCTCATCTACAAAGAGCTGCACTTGGTCCCCAGCCTTCAAGGTCTCAGAAACAACAACTTCATGGATCACGTAGCCACCAGCAACTTGTACAGATTCCACTGGGAAAAGCACATCCTCAAAACAGAAACAGATAAAAGGGAGGTTTAGCACAGAGGTGTGCTTGTCTTCTTGGAGCAGGTCTTGAGAAGGATGTAGGGAGCTCAAATCACTTCAGTGCCTTTTAAAAGGTATCAATCTGTCAGACCTGGAGACTCCTACATCAAGCACAAGACATGATGCCAAAAACCAACATCAACAAATTTCCAGTCCGTTCATTTCAGATTTATGACCAATTAATTCTTCATCTCCAAATCAGCACCGGGTGACAATCTCATATACCTTGTATCTAAGAATGACCTGCTTGTCAGTTGAACAGCTGCAAAAAATAGACATAGCTGAATCTATGGAGAGAATTCCTGTCAGTCTCTCTTTACTAGAATAATATCATCTACAACAGGAGATGGTTAAGAGGAAATATTTCACTCCATTACAGAACTGAAGATCGTGCATCACCTTAACTTCACAATAAATGTTCCCTGTATTTCTTCTGTTAATTAACAGCATTGCCCACTCAGTTCTCTATCAAACAGAGTGTCTGTAACACAGGCAAGAAGGCCTGGAAAAAGACAACACAAGTAAAGGTGCTTAGTGACTGGAATCAAGATGGATCTCTCTCTCTCTTCCCCCCCACCCCCACCCCTCGTTTATACTTCAGCTTTCTCCCCAATGGGGACTCAAAGCGGCTTGCACCATTTTCCTCTCCTACATTTTATTCTCACAACAACTCCGTGAGGTAAGTTATGCTGTGTGTGTGTGACAGAGCCAAGGTCACCCAATGAGCTTCCATGGCAGAATAAGGATTCCACTAAATTGGCCTATGAATGCAGGCAAGAAACAAGAGGCACCAGTTCCACCCCTGGGCAGTGAAGAAACTTACCTGCTGCTCAAGATGCACCATGTAGCCTTGATCAGATGCCTGGCCACCCTTCTCAGCATAGAAGCAGGTCCTGTCCAGGAGGACACCACAGCGTTGTCCCCCACGAACTTCCTTCTGGAGAGACCCATCTTTATACAGCACCAGAACAGTGGCTTGACATGGACTGAAGACTGCAAAGAGCAAGAAGAGCATCATATCTGACACATCCGCTAGCTGGCCAATTTAATGGGACTGTCTGAAGACCTTCCATCTCAAGACAGTCAGTTATGCTGCACTAAATTTCCAAGGCTAAGATGCACTCTGTGGCAAGAATATTGGCAAAAGAGACAGTGCCTTTGTCCTCCCAACCAGTATTCTACTCTAGTAATTTTGCAAGATCCAATTTGATGCAGGACATCTGGAACCCCTTGCTCAAATAAACATAGGCCTAGTCACCTGAGTTAAAGTATGCTTTTTCTGTAGTTGATCAACAACCACCACAACCACCACCACCACATTATTCAATTTATACACCACCCTTCAGCCCACTCAGAGCGGTTTACAAAGTATACCATTATTATCCCCACAACAAACACCCTGTGAGTTGGGTGGGGCTGAGAGAGCTCCTAGAAGATGTGACTGACCCAAGATCACCCAGCTGGCTTCAAGGAGTGAGGAATCAAACCCAGTTCTCCAGATTAGAGTCCCGCGCTCTTAACCACTAACCCATAAAGGTAGGGAGCCTTTATGGGCTAGCTCTGCTTACACTTCCTGCTTATAAATTATAATGGTCTTGCTTAGAGGCTTGCTAGTCTCTGTGACAACAGATCTTGTGGCAGTGATCACACAATCCTACACACTGCTAACTGCATATAAGTACCACTTATTTTAATGGAAGTGCACTTAAAACAAATCCAGTCCTGCACACAGCTAAGTATACTGAGTGACTAAGTGAACAGGAGTCCATATACTTGCTCAGTATACTTTTTGTTGAAAGTGTCCTGTTTATGAGGACGGTAACTCCCATGTCTTCCAGTTTCAAGATCAGGAGGGCTGGTGCTTATCTGTTTACTCCCAAAGCACAAGCATTACTGCAGGGATCATTCCCCCTGCCCAACACACACATGCCCCAAGATGATGAGCCCATGCACTTTGGAGATACTCTAATGTCTGAAGTTTGATATGTCAAGAGGCAAGACCCTGGAGAAGGGCAAGACCCTGCCAAGCCCAGATACTGGCTATCTACCAATGCTAACCACTGAATTCCCTATCTGTGAAGTTGCTAAAGTGAGTTCAACAAGAAAAAATGTCAGTTCCTACTTTGGCCTATTTATTTAAAATATTTATATCTTGCTTGCCTTATTGAAAATGTCTGAGCTGATCCACAACAAAAATCAATACCAATAAAAATGTTAAAAGCCCAGCACAAAAACACCCTATTTAAACAGCAGCAAGTAATACAAGCACAATCTCATATAATTAAAAACAGCACAAAAAAATCTAAAAAATACTAGTGCATAAAATTCTCCAACAATAGAACAATAACTCAAAGAAACACATTGCAGGAATCGGGCAAGAGGGAAAAAGATTCAGTAAAATGCCTAAGAAAGTAACAGTTTCTACCTGGTGCCTAAAAATTTAACATGCTTTATGTCAAGCGAACCACTTGCAGGAAGGAAGGTGATTACAGAGTTGAGGTGTCTTCAGAACAGAGAAGATCCTGTCTCTCGATGTCACCAACTTAACCTCAGGGGTACACTAAACAGGGCTTCTGTAGAAGATCTTAATGGACAGTTGGCTCCAGACAGGAACATATGGCCCTTCAAGAACCCTGACTTGACCCCATTTAGGCCTTTGAAAGGTACGAATATGACCTTTGTACTAGGGCCAAAAATGAAAACATAGCCAATGTAGTTCTTTTAAACTGGAGAATGTCCCTATGCAGCCACAATCTCAGCAGAACTGAGTGTCTTGACAACCCCCATGAAAATATTTATCACAGTATATATTTAGTCTTGTGAATATTTTGCACAGGGCATCTATACCAATTCCTTGACTGTGTGTAAAAACACTGTCATGGTCTGGCTATCAGTCTCTCCAATCAACAAGTGGATCATTCTTTCATGTCAGCCAAGTACTTAAAAATGACACAGAGGCAAACTGGAAAAATATTCAAGCTTGACATTCAAGCAATTCTATATTTATTTCACGCTAGGTATGAAACAGTGACACCTTGCGGCTTGCGGCTTGAATGACAAGTATACAGTTTCCAAGAGATTTCCTATTTTTATTTATTTCATTTATAGCCTGCCTTTCTCACCAAGACTCAAGATTGAGTACAAAATTTTAAAAATAGTTCAGACAGCAAGGACCTCCAATGAACAATGCTGTGGGACTAGGCAACACTTTCATAGAAACCTATTACATGATCAGTTGCCACCTTTTAATGGGTACTTTATACTGTTTCTCTGTTCTATATCTAAACAACATTAGCAGGAATACAACCATCTTGATGTCATAGTAAGAACTGACACTGGTTTCCTAATGCTTATAAAGATGCCACACACACATGTGCACACACACAAACATTATAACCTGACAATACGTATTCTTTTTCATACTTGAGCATTATTCCTTACACTGAAAAATATGTGAAAATTGGCCTTTAGGAGGTACAGAAAGTCAACCTGGCACTTTGCTCTGCCCTCTGATAAAAAATGATGCATCATTAGAAGTTAATGAACAATTTAAAAAGTTTGGTACCTTACCTCTTTTGGAATTTGGAAAGAAAACTACTGAACACAAACTCCAGGAATTTAATTTAAGGAAAAATAAAAGAACTAAAATCTATATATTTTAAACACTTTGAACAGATTTTACAAAACTCTGCTTGCACATAAAATTCCTCTCTTGATGGAGAGGAAAAACAGAAAACATGTTTACATTAATCACAGAATATCACACTACACAAGGACTAGATCTATAGTAAGATCGGCAATCTAGAGCAAGATAAGGATTTTACTTTCTGGGTCTGTGCTGAAGAGGCATTAATAGTTTACAAGATGGATAGTATGTTCAGTACAACAGATACATCAGTTTGCTAGACTTCCGCTGGGAGAGAAGGAGTTCCTCTTAAGTTTCTTCAGTACGAATCTTAACTTCATTCTTGTCAGAGTGCCCCTCTTTGGTACCTCTTTTGGCATGATTGAATACTTACCATATTTCCCATCTTGTCCAAGTTCATAGGCAAACACGGAAGAATCATCAGTAAGAGGTACACCATCTTGCCGGAGCCTGGCTAGAGAATGCACATCCAGCTGCACCTCTGAGCTCTCCTCCTGCTGTTTTGGAACTTTACGCTGCACATGTGGAAAAGTGGGAAAGATGACTCAAGCACTTTCGCTTTGTCAAAACTGTCCACAGAGCTTCAACGTCTATGTAATTTTCATAAGGAATCAGGCATTTGATGCAAAATTTGGATTCCTGAGAATCTGATTCTCTGTTCTTCCTCCTACCTTTCCCCTTTGATTTAAACTCGTAGAGATGCTGCCCCAGCTCACTATTTTCTCACAAATTTCTCTTGATGCCGCAGCTAGCCCTATGGGAAAACCCCTTTACAGCTGGCACTTCAATGAGTAGGTCCAGAACAAAGGAAGGTGACTAAATATTTTGCACTGTGGATCATACTGATTCTGAGTGCTGAATTTGGTTTGCTTTAGGACAAAATTCAGATTTTGGATTTTAATGGCAATGTTTAAGCTCATTTGTGGATCTGGGATCATTATAGCAGACAGATGGTCTTTTTCAATGAAGATGTTGCAATCTGTTAAATGATCACCCCCAGGACAGCCATCAGAAGCAATGGAATGTGAGGCACACTAATGCAACTTAGAAAACGAGAAAGGTTCTTTTTTCTTACTTCAGCATCCTCCCGAGCCAGCTGATCTAAAGCAGTGATGTCCAACTGGGCCGCATTTTCTTCAAGCATCAAGCCAATAAGGTCCATAGGGAATCCCAAGTTTCTGTAAAGACCCCAAGCAACTTCCACTGGAGATAAAAATAAAACCATAGAGGACACATACAGATTATTTATTGGAGATTCTATGATTATCTGGCAGGATCCTTATTTTATCTTGACCTGTAGAGCTCTGAAGATGGAAGCTCAATAACAATAGTCCCTGCTAGTAGATTAAAATACTGAACAAAAGGGAGCAAGGTGTTTAATCCTTTAGGGCTGCTTATGGGGCCAAAAGTAAAATAATTTAGCAGCCGTGTGTGGGGGTCAACCTATTTGACAAGTGTTTCGTAAGTCCAAAGAGGGCTGTTCTAGTATACACTACAGTATACATATGCAGGTGTGCCACTAGGCTTTACAATGCAGTCTGAAGCAGTCACACTTTTCTAAGTCTACTGACTTCAGTGGATTTAGAAGGATATAACTCTGTTTAGAAATGTACTGCCTGGATGATTTTGCCTCTAGTCTGCTGATTTGGAGATCAGGCCAAAACACAGCCCAGAATAGTAGCAGAAATGTAGGCTTTGATCTAGCCCATAGCCATACAGATGAACTCTTCTGCTCCTGTCAAGGAGTACCATAAATCCCTGCTATCTGTGCCATTTGTGACACTTGTGGCTATTCACACTTTAAAAGAGTGCCACTGCTAACTTAGTGTGGCCCATCTGAAAAAGTGGGTACCCTGCCATTTTCTCATGATTTACAGTAGCTTTTCCCCCAGACTCAGTGAACTGATTTTCCATTGTGGCAGGCATTTACAGAGTTCTGTTGTTCTAAGCTCCTAATTCAGAGTTGACACCTGATTTCCAAATGGTACATCCGAGCACATTGTTTTAAGAATGAAAATGTAACAGAACAAAGGGCTGGGAATGGAAGGATGGGTGAATTTCAAAGCAGCGGTGAAATTTTCCTGATAGGGCACTGCTAATGAAGTTATCTGCCAGTTATCTGCCAGTCACATACTGGTTATTCCTGTCTGCAAGTCTTAAGAATATAAGAATTTCCTTGTTAGGTCAAAGGCCATTCAGTTTAACAGTCAATTTCCAACAGTAGCTAGTCAGATGTCTCTGGGTACTCACAATTAAGGCATGAAGATAGGGACATTTTTTCATTATTTATCCTCATCATGTGATATTCAAAGATATACTGCCCTCATAACAAGGAGTTCTGTTTAACTATCATGGCCAAAAATAGACCAATCCTCCAGGATTCATAAAATTATATGGAAATAAAATGAACCAACATATTTCACAATGCTTAATAGTTAACTGGCACACATACTGGAACAAGTCTGATTCCTTGTGGGAATCAGAAAGTCAGTGAAATCTGTAAAATCAGTGAAAAGAGAAAGCCAGCCATGGCTCTACTGTTGACCAGAGAAGCAGATCAAATGTATGTTTATTTCCATGCTTTTCTCTGCTCTTTCAAGTTTCAAGGATAGGGCAGCTCAAAGAAAAAGATCCTCAAACTACAAATAGATTTTTGATGCCTCCATCTTACCCTATTATAGACTCTCTTTTGCCCATCAGTAAAAAAAACTTGCCTGGGAAGACTTTGGAATGATCCATCTGCTGGAGTGTTCTGTTTATAACACGACGCCCTTGCATGAGACAGGAGAGAAATGCATTCTCATTCTCATTGATGATATTCATAATCTGTAAGGTGAGCAAAACCAAGTTCAGGAACTCCCCAACAACCCAACAGGAAGGGAGGAGCAACAGATACTAAAGTAGGCAACACATTTTTTATCTACAGATTTCTCAAGAAACTGTGTAGGCTTTGTGGGAAAGGGAGATGATAGGGATGCCCCTTCTCCTTTTTGCTTGTAAAATAAAGAAAACTTGAAATAAACTTTAAATTAAGGAAAATTGTGCAGACTCATCTCCTTGCCTCAAGTTCCTGATAGAAGTGCCAGATATAATTATAGTGTGGCCATAGTAAGCAAGTCATTTGCTAGACCTCTGCCCTTCACACAGACCTATGAAACAAGTAGGTAGGAAAAAGAGAGAGAGGAAAAGGGGACCATTGCATGCTCCTTTGGATTCCTCTAACAGTAAGGTATGAGAGTTTGGAACAATGGCAAGAAATTCAAACTGGAAATTCACTGAGCAAATTGAATATGAGAAAAAAACCCATCACCTGAACAGCAGGGAGCAACAAATCAGAAATTAAGTGCAGAAAGCTGCAGAATTAGGATCAAGGGGCTTTGACAGAGCTGGGAAGTGAAGAAGAGGTCTAGAATGCACCTGTGTTCATTGTGCCTATCAATAACCTGAGTTAGTCGCTTACACAAAGATTAGATTTCCCCAGATTAACTTGACTAGGAGAAAAAACATGGGGAAACATATTGATACTCTTCTGTGTTTTAAGTCCATCTAATCAGTACAGGAAGTGATTAGCTTCATTATGCACAACCAGATGTGACACAGAAGTAAACTGCAAGACCTGCTTTATAATTGGAAATTGGAATAACTAACATAACTTGTTCAATATATGGCATTAACACCAGCCCCTTCCTCTCTTCTACTGGAATTTTCTGATGCACAGAAAATTCTTCGCCAATGAGGAAAAATAAAAGATAACACCATCCCTCATTTCCACAGTGACCTGGAAGCTGGTCTGCCGATTGTTCAACAGAATAAACTAGCAGGGAAATCAAAAGAGGTTCTCCTCCTCCATGCATCCTGGAACACCTGCTTATTTAATCAGCATAGTTTCACCCCACCCTTCTCCTCAGAAGACAGCTTAAAAAAATAAAAACATTATAAATTGCAGAAAAGAATGACACTAAAAGACGATAAAAGACAGCTATTTTATTTATTTATTTATTATTTATTTTTTCAATTTATATACCGCCCATCCCCAGGGGCTCTGGGTGGTGAACAGTTAAAATCGATAAAAACAAGAACTAAAATCAATATACAAATAATAAAACAAATTAACAAAGTGCAGTAGTGGGGAGAACCCTCCCCCACCCCAAACGTGGGAGGCTGACATGGCACCGCCCCCTTCAATCACCGAATGCCTGGCGGAACAGCTCTGTCTTACAGGCCCGACGGAATGATAATATGTCCCGCTGGGCCCGGGTTTCCATTGACAGAGTGTTCCACCAGGCTGGGGCCAGGACTGAAAAGGCCCTGGCCCTGGTTGAAGCGAGGCGGGCTTCCTTAGGGCCGGGGACCACAAGTAGATATTTATTCGCTGATCGAAGCGATCTCCGGGGAACGTATAGGGAGAGGCGGTCCCGAAGATATGCCGGTCCCAACCCGCTCAGGGCTTTAAAGGTAAGAACCAACACTTTGAACCTGATTCGGAATTCAACCGGAAGCCAGTGCAGCTGGCGCAGGACAGGTGTGATGTGTATGGTATACCAGTCAGGACCCGTGCCGCCGCATTCTGGACCAGTTGTAGTTTCCGGATCAGGCCCAGGGGTAGCCCAGCGTAGAGTGAGTTACAGTAATCTAGCCTGGAGGTGACCGTTGCATGGATCACTGTAGCCAGGTCCTGGGGCGTCAGGTAGGGGGCAAGTTGCCTGATCTGACAAAGATGGAAAAATGCAGACTTGGCAACTGCCGTGACCTGGGCCTCCATCGATAGGGAGGCATCCAGGAGCACACCCAGACTCTTTACCACTGGCAAAGTTGCCAGTGGTGTCCCATTCAGGGCAGGGAGCTGGATCCCAACATCTGGCAGCCCCCGTCCCAGCTGCAGGACCTCCGTCTTCACTGGGTTCAATTTCAGCCTGCTCTGTTTCAACCATGCCGTCACAGCCTCCAAAGCTCTGGCCAGATTGTCTGGGGCCGTGTCTGGCCGGTCGTCCATCAACAGAAAAAGTTGGTTGTCATCCGCGTATTGATGACAACCCAGCCCAAACCTCCGCACCAACTGGGTGAGGGGGCGCATATAGATGTTAAATAACATCGGGGAGAGTATCGCCCCTTGGGGAACCCCACACACCAAAGGGTGACGGGGCGATAGATCTCCCCTGAGCGCCACCCTCTGTCCCCGACCCTGGAGAAAGGAGACCAGCCACTGTAAGGCTGTCCCCCTAATCCCCACGTCGGCAAGGCGGCTGGCCAACAAATCATAGTCAACCGTGTCAAACGCTGCTGTGAGATCAAGTAACACAAACAACGCTGACCCGCCTCAATCCAGATGCCTGCGAAGGTCGTCTGTGAGGGCAACCAAGGCTGTCTCCGTCCCATGGCCAGGACGGAAGCCAGACTGGAATGGGTCCAGGACTAGAGCATCATTCAGGAATTCCTGCAGTTGTACCGCCACCGCCCGCTCAATCACCTTGCCCAGGAACGGGAGGTTCGACACTGGGCGGTAACTGGACAGGTTGGTGGGGTCCAAAGATGTTTTTTTCAGGAGGGGCCGCACTACCGCCTCCTTTAACACTCCTGGAAAAACCCGAGAGCTCAGGGAGATGTTAACAATGGCCTCCAAATGGTCCCGTAGCCCCTCCGAGCTGGCCTTCACCAGCCAGGATGGGCAGGGGTCCAGAGGACAGGTGGTTGGCCTCGTCCCCTGCAGGATCCTGTCAACATCGTCCTGAGAGAGCAGCCTGAAATGGTTTAATACGGACCCAGAAGACGGCCAAGGGGTCTCCAGTTCCCTTACTGTATCAACAGTGGGTGGCAGGCCACGGCGAAGGGACAAGATTTTAATCGCAAAATAGCTCGCAAAAGCCTCGCAGCCAATAGTTGAATTAAGAATTTGGTGGTCTCCCTGAGAGAGGGCTAAAATGAAACCATCTTCCATATTTTTCAATTCTCCTCAAAAGCCATTCTGAACAACTCAGCTTTGCAGCCCTTCCAACAACCAAGAGGGCAAGTACTTCCTAGTAACATGTTCCAAAGTGTGCGTGCAGCACCACAGGAGAGGCCCAATCAGCAGGGGATATAACCCATCTATGCACTAGAAGGCCTTGCTTGGAGCTACAATACAGACTTTTGTATGGTGAGACAATACTCAGTTATGAGGGCTCCAGGATGTGAAGGGATATAAGAACCAGAACTTTGCATGGCACCCAGAAACAATAAGGCAGCAGATGTAAGATATAAACAAGCATAGTGGGGTGGATCCAACCATCCTCCAAGGAACCGTCCTCCAACTTAAGCAGCTCATCCTTCAAGGGAAGAACCACTTAAATTGGAGAAAGTCTGCTTAGGCTAGAGGAAGGTTTCAAACTTTGCTCAGTGGAGTGGTAGGATCCATCCCAACTAGCACAGAGCAATTAGGTGTTATTTATAAACCATTAGGCATAGCTTTCATGACACCAGCTCTAGCGGCTCACCTTGTCTGTTTCTCTCTTCAGATTTGGATAGGCATCTCCCTGCAAAGGAGGAATCTTAAGATTATCAGTGACATCACCATGCAGATGTGTCTTCGCAATACACACAAATCTCATTTTTACTATAGAACAGAACATCTTTGCTCCTTAAAACAGTTTTTTTAAAAACTGGAATCATATCTTTTGGATGAATAGGACACCCTAGAGGGAGAACTCGTGCTTGGTTGTATACAGCAAACTTTTCCTTTCTGTATGCCTTTGTTCTCGAGTTCTTGATCTGAGGGTCTCCCCATCATCTCTCTCTGATAAGTACGACTTGGCAGGTTTCACAGAGCCTCTAGACAGAGGCCGGTCCACTAGTTTGACGGCTACAGATCGTGGCTAGAATGGGAGAACAGTTGCACCAATCAAGGTTTCTTCTCTTACTGGGGAGGGGGAGAGCATTATTAGATTATCTTCTCAAGGATGTTTTAACTCCCATTTAATCCACCTCCTTTTAGCCATGCTTATAGCAACTTCAGCAACTACTAGAAGGCTAACAATAGGAAAATATTTTTCCATAATGGTAAGATTTTTTTCTTGCTAGAAGCAGTAACAAAAAAAACCCCACTCTCTATTATGTTGTTCATCAATACATCAGTAGGATAGATAAGGACTGACTATGTAAGTGGTTTCCTCTCCTGAGTGAAGCAGGAGGCAACTACAAACCATATTATTCACACATGGCACAGGGATGTACATTTTGTTTAATAAAGCAGCCATTTAACCTATCAAAAATTGTATCATTTAAACATTAACAAGTTCACAATCTACCTAGCTCACATACATACTCCTGGGCCGTTTCCAGACGGCCCCCCGCCTCGCGAAACGTCGCGCGTCGTCGCGCAGAAAACGCGAAATATCGCGTTTTCTCGCGCGAGTTTTGCGCGACGTCGCGCAAAACTCGCGCGAGAAAACGCGATATTTCGCGTTTTCTGCGCAACGACGCGCGACGTTTCGCGAGGCGGGGGGCCGTCTGGAAACGGCCCTAGTCTGTTACTGTGTCCTGTTAAGCAAAATGAACATGTTAATGCTTTCCAGAGTCAGTCTTGCGCACAGACTATTAACAGTAAAGCCCCCACTAGAAAAAGCATGTTCTGCAGGCACAAATGATCCAGGACTGTACAGGTAACCCTTTGCCAATTTTCCAAGGCTTAGAAAACATTTAAATGTTTACAGTAATATATAAATAGTAAATGTGGGTGGCCGGGTTGGTATGTAGTCAAAGAGTAAGATCTGGGACCAGTAGCATCTTAAAGACTAACTAGATTTCCAAGGTATGAGCTTTCAAGAGTCAAAGCTTCTATCATCAGATATAAAGAGCAGAAAAATAGTAGGGAGTCCAGTAGCACCTTTAAGATTAACCAACTTTATTGTAGCATAAGCTTTCAAGAACCACAGCGCTCTTCATCAGATGCATCCAATGAAGAGAGCTGTGGTTCTTGAAAGTTTATGCTACAATAAAGTTGGTTAGTCTTAAAAGGTGCTACTGGACTCTTTACTATTTTGCTACTACAGACTAACACAGCTAACTCCTCTGGATCTATGAGCATAGAAAAAGTAGAAATAAATTCTTATAATAAATGTTTTATGTTCCTAATCTGGCCATCCAATATCACTAGACAGGGAATCCTGGTCTTAAGTATTAAAACAGAGAAAATGCTACAGTGTTCAGTTCTGCATGACACCCTAACTATATAGAAGAAAATAACTTCTACATTACCAGAATTTCTACCACAATAGGAACCAAGCTGGCCAGGAACCCAGGTTTAGTCTGCAGAACTTCAGAGCAAAATCGCACAGCCCTACGCAAGATATGGCGCAGAACAAGCCTGCAAGGAAGAAAAGTCATTCTTAGTAAGCTGTGCTGCACACTTAAGCTATTTCACCATTCTCAACCAGCTTTCTTGTATTCACGAAGCCCCTAGATAGAATTCCTTCAGCTTGTGCCCTATCAGCTTCCTACCCAGGGACCTGAGATTCTCCTTGCACCACCAGTGTTTCAATGCCCGCACGCACTTGTCACATCCACAGTTCACTCTCTCTCACTTCTACACCTAGCTTCCTAACCACCCAAAAAACAGAGACCTTCCTAACCACCCAAAAAACATATTCTAACCTTCTGCTCCCCCCGCCCCTTCAGAATATATTTAAATAGTCTTTTCCCTCAAAAGATCTCTGGGATTGCCTCATCCTGCAGCTACACAGGCTCTTTAAGATCAGTCACCTCTGTCACAACCAACCCCTGTTACCATGTTGCTTTCTTACTCGGCACCAGACATGCCTGGATAAACACCATCAGCAATGCACACAGACAAAGCGCGCACGTGATCTGCCACCACTCTGTAAGCCATATCCACATGTCCAGTATCTGCCTCCCCAACCAAGCCCTGGTATCTGGGTTTGCCAGAACCCTGGAAGAGAAAATCAGAAATATTTTAGGAAACCCTGAAAGACAGAGCAACATTGAAAAGTTCGCAGCCTTAAATAATGCACACATTTTCTTCAAAGGACCCCTAAACAGTATCATTTTTCTTTAACCCTTTCTGTTTAAAGTTATTCAGATTGTTTCAAGGACATGCTAAAGCCTTTTTCTTAAACTAAGATAGGTTACTACATAGACCCTCTTTGCTAATCAATCTGTAAAGCCTGCATGGCTATTCCTTTATCCTTCCGTCCTCATCATACACAGCTTTACTTATCTCTCCGAAAAGAACACTCTGAGCCAAGCTATAAGTGACTTTTTTCACGCACAGAACACTTGATCGTTTTAACAAGTTTTTCTGGGAACTGAAGTCCCAGTGTCCTTCCCCTCTATGTTAGAATCGCTGCCTGAAGAGCCAGAGAAAGCTGGCTGCAAATCGTTTCTCCAGTCACAAGCCTGCTCTCAATGATCGTTTAGGGGCAGGCAGCTGCTACTTTCTTCCTGGGTGTCCTGCTCCCGGGGAGCTGCTCTGGAGAAAGCAGCCCTTCCCTTGCTCCTGAGCTCCTGGAGAAAAACTGGAATGAGGGCATGTTAGAGCAGCAGCAGATTCTTCCGCTGTCGCTGCGGCTGGAGCTTCACTGACACAGCGGCTTTCTCCAGAGCAGCTCCCTGGGAGCAGGAGACCCAGGGAGAAAGTAGCAGCTGCCCGCCCCCAAACGATTATTGAGAGCAGGCTTGTGGCTGGAGGAACGATTTGCAAAAGCTGCTGCTGCAGCCGGCTTTCTCTGGCTCTTCAGGCAGCGATTCTAACAGAGAGGGGAAGGACACTGGGACTTCAGTTCCCAGGAAAACTTGTGAAAATGATCAAGTGCTGTCCACGTGAAAAAAGTCACTTGTAGCTTGGCTCTGCGTCTACCATGGACATTTCTCCCGACCTTTTAAAGTCTGAAGAGAGGCCTGGGAAAATGCAAGAAAACGCCTTCCCAGCAATGGAAGGGCTGCCATGGTGCCACTGCAGCTGTCTCTTTCAGGCTCTGTAGGCTGTTTTTACAGTCAGGGAATACTGCAGTTCCCCTAGTGGGGCTACTTCCAGTTTTAAAGGGCCAGCTTCAATAGGGGAAAAGAAGCTCCAGCCACCTCTCAGCCTATGTAGCATTTCTGCAAAAATACCACTGCACTTACCCTCTCTCCTGATAAACAAGCACTTCAAGTCATCCTCACCCTACATACCACCCCTCGTAGGTTTAAAAAGACACAGAGACAGTGGTGCATCACTGTAATTGTACTACATTACTCTGTGGCCAGGCCAATAAGAACCAATGTGCATTCTTCTCAGCCAAATAAGAACAAAAATATGGTAGCAAATGTGCTGCAATTTGTCTGCTTACCCAGAAGCAACAACTACTATCTCTGGTGAGCAACTTGTAATGCTTTTCATCTCCATCTCAGAAAAACTAACAACCCATGACACCAACTGTGGCATATCCAGAGTGCTTATGATACACATCTGGAGACTACTGAGTGGACTTCTGTGTTAGCCTACTGAAGTCTCAGCTGTACAGCAGATCATCACCTTGTAGATGGCATCCAGAAGAGGAGTGAAGAGGTCTGTGTCATAATTGGAGTGCTTGTTTTGCAGAACTGTCAACAATCTTTCCAAGCCCATTCCTGTGTCCACGTGACGCTGGGGCAACTGACGCAGACTCCCATCAGTCTCTCTGGTAACACACCAGTTGTCAGCCAAGAGACAAAACAAACAAATAAGCAGGTATGAGCCAGAGGCCAAAGGCTCACCTCACATAGGTCAAAGTTTGGATGGAAAGCAGGAGGAGACAGGGATCAGTCCTGGAACCTGTTCTGTTCAACATTTTTACAAATGATATGGGTAACGGAACAGAGGGAATGCTTATTAAATTTGCAGATGATACTAAATTGTGAGGGGCAAATACAATAGAAGACAGAATCAGGATACAGGTTGATCTAGACAGGCTGGAAAATTGGGCTAAAACAAATAAAATGAATTTCAACAGAGACAAATGCAAAGTTCTGCATATAGGTAGGAAAAATCAAATGCATAATTATAGGATGGGGGACTTGGCAGTATACTACTGCCAAGACAAGACTCTCTATGCCATCTTCTGGGCATGGAGTAAGGGTCATGCGTGTGATGGGGGGGGGAGGTATCTGTCAATTTCCTGTGTTGTGCACGAGGTTGGACTAGATGACCCTAGAGACCCTTACAACCCTATGATTCTAAGGGACAGAACAGAATTTGGAGGTGTGAAGAAAACAACTGAGAAGAGTAGTACATGCACAAAAAGAAGGTTCCAACAGAGGCGAGAATGAGGAGCAAAGGTGTCTGGAAGTGGCATCAGAAAGTTTGCCGTATAGATTACATGCTGGTGGGAAAAAATCAATAAAGATCACTACGAATTTGTGAATATTCAGTAGCATGGAAGCCTCCTCTAAGTGAGGCTCCGGCACAACCCCAGGACCCAAACAATCCCTCCATTCCATACCTGTTGAACTGCATGAAAACCAAGTTCCAGATCTCTACCACGTCAGGGTTGCCCTGATTTACCAGTGCTGCCACATTCCTGCCACCACCCACATGATCATAATGGATCTCTGTGCAGGGCCCGCAGGGTCCGGTATCACCCATCTCCCAGAAGTTGTCTTTCAATTGAAAGGGAAGCACATGGTGGTGAGGCACGCTGAAAAGGAAAAGAGGACAGTGCTGGGACAACCATCCACATTCTCCTTTCTCTCTCTAACTTGCTGATCCATCATCCTCTATGAGCAATCGCAGCACCAGTATTGATTTCGTATGGCTGTGCTCCCTCTCCACACTGTAGCTTTCATCAATGAAGGCTGATAAATGAGAAAAACACTGCAGACCACGACTAGAACCTGGTCAATAGCTGGCCTGCTTGTAGATAACTTCTGACAGGCTGTACGTATGTCTAATGCCCCTTCTGTTCTCCCCATGCTTCCTTCTCATGTCATGTTATTACTTAGGACTTTAAGCTCTTAGACATTGATAGTACCTTCCTAACTGACTGTGCCATGCTTAGTTCATTTTAAATGCTATACAAATAAAGAAGAAAATCCATACACTATCAGGGCAGAGCTAACTGCCAAAAAAAAATCCAAATTCTGAGTTCAAAACATACACCCATTACATAAATGATTTCAACTGCAGTATTTAAGTTCTTGTACGTATTAGAATTCCTTGGTGAGGGGTTGGGGAGATGAGAATCAGGGAAGGAACAAGGAATTATGCAGGGTACAGGTTCCCCCAATGACTGTTCACTGGAAACAGCAAGTAACGCTTTTTCTAGTTTCCTCACAGTGCAATCCTGAGCAGTTACACCCTTATAAGCTGACTTAAATGGACTTAAAAGAGTGCAAACTCTGCTTAAGAATGCACTTCAAGTCTTTAATTAATTAATTTCATTTATGCTCCACCTTGTGGGGACTCAAAGCATCTTACGTTGTTCCCCTCTCCCCCATTTTATCAAACAAACACTACTTGCATATTTTCATGTTCTTCTCCTGTAAAAGCTAGAAGCGTTCTCCTAAATGAAAGATGGCATTCTGGATGTGAAATTTCACAAAATAATACATGCTGTGTGTAAAATTAATACAACCAGATCTGTACAGGGTGTATAAGTATATATGTATGTGTATGTGCATCTCTCTCTGTCTCTCTTGTCTGCTTTATTTGTTTACTTACCCTAGACCTAGCCATATTTCCCTGGTCTCTTCATCAGCACTTAGCCCAAGGTTTGCATCTCCTCCAAAATAGGTGATGTACAGACGGTCCTTTGGGATCTCATAGACCTGTGTGAGGAGCTCCCATGCCATCCTGCATGCTTCCTCCTGAAAGGAGTTTAGAGATGAGAAAGTAAGAGCCCCATTGCAGGGGAAGGAAGGGGGATGCATTGGATAACTTTTGTTTATCTCACAATTAAAGGACAACGTGGAAGATAGTGTGGGACTGAGAAGGCCTGAATTTATGCCTCTACTCAGCCACACTTACTCCCTGGCTTACTTCAGTCTTTCAAGAACCAAACAGAAAAACAGATGAACAGCATAATTAACAACAGAAGAAAAAGAATTTGCTGTCAAATCGCAACTGACACAGCAACCCCATCCACAGGGCATTCCAGGCAAAAGAGAAGTAGAAGTGGTTTGCCACTGCATTCCTCTGCACAGCAACCCCAGCCTTCCTTGGAGGTCTCCCGTCCAAGTACTGAGAGTGGCCAACCCTGCTTAGCTGCCAAGTTTCAACAAGCCTGAGTTTAGCTGGGCTATTCAGGCTGCTATTAACAACAGAGGGAGAATTCAAGTGATTTTCTCATCCGCAAATACTTCAGTTAAACATTCAGAAGGAAGCCTCATGAAGCCAAATCTCCAAATAATAGTGCAAACAAAATCAATACCTTAGTAGTACATTCCTGCACTTCATGTTGCAACACGAAGATCCCCTGAGTTACTCTTCTCATAACAGAGATTTTAACAGTGACAATATACTTGTTCTCAGGAAAGGCAAGCCAGCCTCATTTTCAGTGGTGTGGCTACCACGGCTATGAACGCTCACTCCTCAGATCTAACAAGGGATACTTGTCAGTGCCAATTCTTTCCAGAGCACACAGCCTACATGCAGCTTGTTCCATTTCAAACCATCTCACAGTAAATAGATGCTCACTCTCCTACCCCTCTGGCCCCTATAATAGTTTTCTGAGGACCAATTCAAACACATAGAAACACCCTACAATACTACTGTCTTGGGTCTGGATCCCCTCAGATAGGGAACTGTCATGTTTGGCTGTACATACAAAGCACCAACCAGGAGAAAGGACTAAGCTAAAATTATACTTTCCCATATGCAGGAAATTCCTTACATGAGAGAGCAGTCAAACATTCCTCAATCTAAAGTGGTCTAGTCCAAGAAGGCCTCTACCAAATCCCATTTCTGCATGTTTGAACTGACTTTAATGAGTCTTTGGTTTAGTAGAAAAGGTTATCAGAAAGAAACCCTAGGACATGAAACATAAGCTTGTCTCTACAGTAGCTCAAAAGCTTTAAAGACAAGCACAATGGCCCAGCATCATTTCTCAGAGAATACATTCTGATATCTTACTTTGAAATAATCTCCAAAGGACCAGTTCCCCAGCATTTCAAAGAATGTGTGATGATAAACATCTTGGCCCACATCTTCCAGATCGTTGTGCTTCCCACCGGCACGCACACACTTTTGGCTGTTCACTACCCGCTGATAACGTGTCAGTTCACTCCGGGGATCTGCTGTGCCCAGGAAAATGGGTTTGAACTGTAAAATGTAAAAGGAACACACAACAAACTTCACATTCAACGGAGGCTTAATGAAGGCTGTAGAGCATCCCAGTACAGAAAATTGTTATAGTACTTGTCCTGATCTGAACAGAAAATGAGTAAGGTGTGTTGTGTGAGTCTCAGTCTATGGACAGAAACTTGTCTTGCTTTAGTTATTTAAAAAGTGTCTTGGTTCACTGGACAAGCTCTGCACATTAAAAGTGGAGCCTGTATTAGTCAAATTCATGATCACTGGTGCAAAACAGCAGAGTCCTGTAGCACCTTTAAGACTAACCAACTTATTTGTAGCATAAGCTCTGAGAGCTGTGGTTCTTGAAAGCTTATACTACAAATAAGTTGGTTAGTCTTAAAGATGCTATGGGATTCTTTACTATTTTGCAATTACAGACTAACACGGCTAACTCCCCTGGATCTACGACCACTGGTGAAAGTTTAAAATAAACCTTTCTATCAACCAGCATCCAAAGTTATCCTCTAGTACCATCAGTATGTCAAAGTATTATGTTGTATAGATACATTCTCAAAGGATTCTCCACCGTTTCAAAACTCCCATGTATTCAGCATGATTGGCAATGTTACAGGCCTACTTATTAGTATTTATATTTGATAGGGTTAATCTGGGTTGGACTGAGCTGTTAACAGCCACAGAGAATGGATGGTCTGAGAAATCTACACTACCTACTCCTGGCTAGAGCAGCATAATGCCATCACTGCAGCCAATTATGATCACGACTGCTGCTTGCCTCTGACATCCCTGGGTCCAAGATAGGATTGGCAGCTGCAGGGCTGGTTTCCTATTCTTGCCAGGCTATAACAGGGTGTGTCTTAGCTGTATGGTGGTGTATGTGCTTTGTGTGCACAAATTCCCAGGCACAGACCCCAGGATTTCCACCTAGGATCCCAGGGAGGAAAGGCCCTTAATTTCCAAGATCTGCTGTGCGTCCCATGTTCCAATACCAGTACAGTAGCTTGCATTGCCTACGCAAGCTACTGTACATGAGAAAAGCAGAACACTGTATGACCAATATGGCTCCATATTACATGGGGAGGCTTCACTGCCACAAAGCCTCAAATTAATACAGTGAAATAATACAGTGAAATAACTTATAATGGGGCTACTCTAGGTTACATGAATAAATTTCCTTATACTGTGAAGAAGTGAGAACTGTCTCCAGAATCCTCAGGAAAAGCACATACACACACGCATGCACACATACGTGTTAATTCCAATATATTAGTATATAACATATATACTAATATATATATTAGTAGGTTGCAAAAGATCTTTAATCAATTAACAACTTATAACAATTAATCACATCCCATCTCTTACATAAATGGATTGTATGATCCATGACTGCAGCTAGAGTTTTGAATACAGTACATTCAGATTTTCTTTAGAGCGAACTTAATGCTGTCAAGTAAGAAATACCCATTTTTTGAACCAGGTACTCAGTACAGCCTTAAGTATCAACTCTGGCAGACAAGAGTTGGTGAACAAAGTGTAGGAATTCAAGACCTTGGATATATTCAGACATCTCTTTTTCCAAACAACCTGATGGCTCCTTGGATCACCACGAGTATCTCAGTTTGCTACTCCATAACAACATGCACCATAGTTTCTGATACAATTGGCAATCTGTGACAAGCACCCCATGTAGAGCTTTGGCTATTTTGCTCTCTCTGGTTGAGCTGCTTGTAAGGATGCTACAAACAACGGCCACTTCACATTATAAAATTCTTACACAAGCATCACTTCTACATAGGAATTAATATACATTCTATCTGTAGATGATCACGTGACGGACTCACATGCTCTCTGAATATGCAATGCACACCCTGGAGAAATGTAGTGAATTTGAGTTTACATCTAGTAAAGTACATGCAGGACTCGTGATGCTCGCCAGTTTGCACGGTAATTCCTACACACGAAAAGGTAATCTCAAAGTTTGTGAAGTTTTATTACAACAGATTAAAAATCGAACGGAGCCTCGTGTGTTTTGATTTAAAACCTTCCAGGGTTGGCGTCGAATTCAAGTTTCTGACAGAAGCTTCTTAGAGAAAGGACCATGGAAACTACCCGTTAAGAAGATTTTTAAAAGAAAATGCATTGAGCTCCCTAGGTTTTTTATACGTTCTATTTTAATAAATTTCCCCCTTGAGAACTGCCTTTTTCGCTTCCGATTTTTGCGCGTTAGCATAGAGATTTTGTAAAATGCTATGCGAATTTAGGAGCAGCAAAAGGGGGAAACACGTGAAACTGAAAAGCATCAGCATCCGTAAATGAGGATAAGTCACACAGGAGGACCAACATCTCCGACCCGCATCCCTCTCGCCATCCCAGCCTCCTTTTCGGGCCCGTCGTACCTGGTTCATGCCAGCATTGACGAAGAGCAAGCTAGGGTCTCCTTGTGGCCGAATAGGGGCCGAGGGCACCACTCGATGGCCATAACGCTCCTGGAAGAACTGGAGAAAAGTCTGCCGCACTCGTGCAGCCGGGAAAGAGGCGCTGGAGCCAGTGCGGCAAGAGCCGCGACGCAAACCGAGGGACACTCGCAGGACTCTCCTCGCAGAAGCCTTGACGGCCGCCGCCATCTTAGCTATGGGCGCAATTCGGGGAGGCTCGAAAACCAGATTGCGGGAGAGGTCACCCTGGCCGCGGAGGATGATGGGATTGCGATAGACGATGATGGGATTGCGATAGATTCTTACAAACGGCGATTCCCTCCGCCTATCGGGCGTGATAGTTTCTTCAGTTTTGGAGGCTTCTTGCCGGGGTTAAAAAAACAAAACAAAAAGAAACATTAAAAAAATGAGGCATCAACAAGGAGACAAAATTAACAAGCTTTAAAATACCCCTCCCCGTCCTACATTTGCCTGGCGGAGTAAGGCGGTTTGCTTTGGCCTTCCGTATCAGGGGGTGGGGACAGCTCCATACGAGCAAGTCGCGGCTGCTTCTAGGCGTTTCAGATCTACGGGATGAAATCCTGATGTGCCTCGTGAATCCTGAAAACGGCAATTCAATATATTTTCACATGACAGTGGAAGTGATAAAAGCAAGCAAATACGCAAATTCTGTGGGACTTCGGGACTTGCCTTTTATCAGAGACGTGTGAAATTTTTAGGATTTAATTGCAGGCAGTAGAATTAGCTAGGGGAGGGATCCGAAATCAAAAGTAAGGCCAGCTAAAACATCACCAAGTATTAAGCAAGTCTGCAGGTTCCATCATAGCCAACACCTCCCCGCCTCCACTGCGTTTTGTGTTGGTTTTGCTTAAGCTCCACCTTGATTGGGGGGAATTCAAAATTGGTCAGCTATAGGGTTGGATTTGGAGTTTGGAAACATGTTTTTGCATTTTGATGTCATATAATGCCATGTAAACTATCCAACTCCCAATTTATTTATTTTCCTCTACAATTTCAAAAGCAATGCAAGCAAAGTTGTAACATCCATTTGGTCATCCATAAAATGACCAAATCAGTCGGCAGATAAACTCCTCATATATTCTATTCATCTCTGTCTGTCTCTGCCCAGGGTTTGGGATCACACTGATGCAAAAAATCTGAAAAGTAAAATGCACCAGAAACATATAGTCCATAGGCCAAGAGTCAAACATTGATACATTGGTAGAGCAGCAAACTTTATGTTTTTCTGAAAGGTGTATATTTTATGTATTTTGTTTTCATGTGATAACCCATTCTGATTGGTAGTTTAAGATTTTTATGATGTCATAACTTGTGAAGAAAGTGACCAATTTCAAATTTCAAAACACTGTTGGAAAGCCAATAAATTCCCATACTATGTATGTATGTATGTATGTATGTATGTATGTATGTATGTATGTATGTATGTATGTCATTTATAGTCCACCTTTCTCAATGAGACTAAAGGCAGATTACATATCAACAATATTTCAATAAACCATGCAATAGGGTAAATAAATGCTAGTTTACAAAAAAGTACCATTAGCAAAAAAACCAATACAGAGTTGAAGAAATGCTGATACATAAGTAATTCTAGGGCTGACATTAAACAACATAGAACTACCTAATAGGATCATACTTGAAGCAACAGGCCATAAATAGCAGCACATACTTAAAGCAACAGATAGGATGTAAAGCAACATAGTGGTGAAGTTTATGGTCCCTATCTCGTTAAAGAAGCATCTCTCAGACTACCTCCCTACAACACACCCCTCCTATTTGAGTAAAAAAATCTCTTTGAATAATTCAGTTTTGCATTGTTTGCAGAAAGCCAGGAGAGTGAGGACTCTTGACCTCCTCCGGCAGGGCTATTCCATAGGGCAGGAGCCGCCACAGAGAATGCCCGTGTACCAATAACAATGGAGGCATGGGAATACTTGTGGAAAACTACAATGAAGACAACGACATGTACTAATATCAAAGAGAACATTTACAAAATGATCTATCGTTGGTACATGACACCAAAGAAGATTGCGCTAGGGAATTTGAATACTTCTAATAAATGCTGGAAATGTAAGAAGCATGAGGGCTCCCTCTATCATATGTGGTGGTCGTGTGAGGTAGCCAGGCAGTACTGGGGGGAAATAATAAGAGAAATGAGTGAAATTTTGCAATTTCAAATTAATAAGAACCCAGAACTCCTGCTACTGAACTTGGGAATGGAGGGAATTCCAGCCCAACACAGGACGTTGATATTTTATATGACAGCAGCAGCTAGACTTTTGTATGCGCAAAAATGGAAAGTACAAGAAGTGCCAACTATTGAAGATTGGATTTACAAATTGCTGTATATGGCTGAAATGGACAAGATGACAAGAAAACTGAGAGATCTGGACTCAGGGCAGTTCAACACAGACTGGGAGAAGCTGAAACAATACCTGGAGAAGAAATGGGAGGTGGGAGGAAAACTGTGGCAGTTTGAGAACTACTGAAGTACTGAAGTAGAGGGGGGAGACTTTACCGGGGGGAGAAGAGATAAATGTGAATTAATAAGCAGTCAGATTAATAGATTGACATATATAGGTTAACATATATATTAATAGATTGACATATATAGGTTAACAAACAGAATATAGATAGAAAATAATTAACTATAAGGATTAAATATAAGGATTGATTAACTAACAATATTTTCTTTTTTTGGTAAGCTTTGTAAAATGTACCAAACTGAATGTCTGAAGATACAGATGAGTCAAATTGATTGACTATGTGATGAGAGATATATAGAATTATTACAAAAAGATAGAATGAGTAATATATAGAGAATAAGTCAAATTGTTTGATCTAAATGAATGTATGATTTATATGGTTTATGATATATAGAAATATTTGAAATTGAAAAATGGGATAAATTGTTTATCTAAGATGGAAACAAAGACTTACAGTTTGGGCATACAATGTTAAAATAGTTAAGGATGTACTGCTTAGAATAATGGAGAATATATATTTGTTTTAGATAGAGGAATTTAATAGAAGTAAGGGAAAGGGGACAAAGGGTTGGAAAGCTGTTGGAAGTCAACAAAAAGGGGGGGAAAGGGAGGGGGTTAGAGATGAAAAATTGGGGAAAATTGAATGTAAATGTAAAAATAATGGATTCTAACCCAATAAAAATTTTTCAAAAAAAAAAAAAAGAGAATGCCCGTGTACCTATGTGCAGGGTGGCACCTACAAGAGACCCTGTTCAGATGAGTGATGCTGCCGTGGAGGAACATGCAGAGACAAGCAGTTCTGTAGGTATACTGGACCAAGGCCATGAACAGCTTTGTATAATTTGAACTGAGCACAGTAACTTATATATATAGCCAATGGAGTGACTGTAGGATGGGAGTGATGTTCATGCTCCTGATCACTCCTGATAACAGCACAGCTGCAGCGTTTTACACCAACTGGAGTCTCCTAGTTAACTTCAACTGGAGACCTATATATTGTGCATTACAATAGTCAAGTCTTGATGTTATCATAGCATGAATCTAGGTGACCAAATTGGCTGTGTTGAGGTAGGAAGTCATCTTCCAGGCTAAAGTGAGGTTGCAGAAAGCTTTTTTGCAGCTAACTTAGCTTGCTTTTCTAGTAGTAGCGCTGGATCCAGTATAACCCCTAGGCTCTTAACTGGGTCTTCAAGGGTCAGATGAATTCCATCCAAAGTAGACAGTGCAATGTCCTTCAAGATCTCTGCCTTCCCAATGAGCATCGCTTTCATTGTCTGGGTTCAATTTCAATTTGTCTGTGTTCAATTTTGATATGTCTGGGTTCAATTTTGATTTGATGGCTGTTGTGGGTTTTCCGGGCTGTATTGCCATGGTCTTGGCATTGTAGTTCCTGACGTTTCGCCAGCAGCTGTGGCTGGCATCTTCAGAGGTGTAGCACCAAAAGACAGAGATCTCTCAGAGATCTCTGTCTTTTGGTGCTACACCTCTGAAGATGCCAGCCACAGCTGCTGGCGAAACGTCAGGAACTACAATGCCAAGACCACGGCAATACAGCCTGGAAAACCCACAACAGCCATCGTTCTCCGGCCGTGAAAACCTTCGACAATACATCAATTTCGATTTGTTTATTTTCAGCCATTTCATCATGGCTGTCAGGCAGCAATTCAAGATTTCTACTTCATCTTGTGGGGACCTGGATAGTGAGATACAGAGTTGGGTGTTATCTGCATATTGTTGTATTCCACTCCATAACTGCGATTCTCGACTGACTTCTCCTAAAGGCTTTACGTAGAGGTTGAATAACATGGGAGATAAGATTGTGCCCTGTGGAACACTGCAAGATAATTCCCATTCTGGAGATTTACAAATAACTAATAGCAATAATGCCTCTATCCATTCCCATTTACGTGATATAAGGCATATATTTTAAAAAGTCAAATTCGCCATAATAATATAAGGTTTACTGCATTGTTAAAGCTCAAAAAAGAAAAGTAGGAAAAATTGGTTTCGGCCATCTCCATGACATCATAAAAAGCTACAGCTACCAGTCAGAACCCTAATGACATCAAAACATAATGCACAGACATACACGTTTCAGAAAAATACGGAGGAGGTCTGCCGCTGCCCCTGACACCGCTATTTCGTCCGGTCCACAGACTAGAGGGTTCATAACGCAGGCGCAGACCACCGTGCTGTCAGCAAAGGCGGGCGCGTGCCCGCAAGACGAGGAGGAGGAGTATCAGCGGCACAGCTGGGACCCGGCGTTGCTCCGGCCCCACCCCGGGCTCGGCCTTCGTGGGCCTTGCCTGCCGCCGCCTCATTGTCCAACGGAAGCCTCTGCAGCTCTCCTCCCGCCCTTTCTGGGTCTGGAGAGTCGCACGGGATCAAGCAGGAACTCTTAAAGGAAGAAAACAGCTGGGCCAGAAGGGGTGCGCTGCCGCCCGCGGAGCGCTCTCTACTGTCCCTACTGCTTTGTCAGCCGGTGGCTAAACGGCGTGAGGGGGCTGGGAGCGGCGGCAACTGCCAGGGGCTCCCTTGGTCCGGCAGAAGGTGAGCTCCCTGCACCTCGCCACTGCCCCTGGCTTGTAATATTCGTATTTAGTAAATACTAGCAGGCGCTGTGCCTCCAACTCTGCAAGTTGGACGGGTTTTATGGTGTTATCTATGTGAATTCCTTGGCAAACTGTCGTTTTGCCTTGGAATAACATTGTAATACTGGAGGATATTTTTGTGATAACATTGTAATTGTTCATTTAAACCTAAAATTCCAGTCTACACGGGAGTGCTGGAAACACGCCTCCTTTTCTCGTATACAGCATCACTCCAAGTTCTACACGCGGCAGACTCACCCTGCAATCCTAAAAAAAGTTACTTGATTTCAAGGGGTTTAGACTGGAGTATTTCTTAAGACTGCACTCTGTTACATAGGTTGAATTCCAATCCTTGTGGCAGTTCTGTTTTCTTGAATCCACCACTTTTAACCGTAATGACTGAAGTAATACCAAATAGGTAGTATGTTAGATTGACTCGTTCTGTTACACAAAATAATTCATACAGCAGAATGCAGAGACAGCAATTATTCAAAGTAACAAATATATTTACATTTTAAAAGTTCTTTTAAGTATGAAAAAACACCTTGCCATATATACAAACCTTACACAGATATCTGATAGAAATCTCATTAATCCCCCTCTTTCTCTCTCACACACATTTTCATATTACTACAAAAAGTAAAGTTCCTTTCCTAACTTCAGTTCTAAACTTTCCAAATGTAAATATAAATATATTTGTACTTTTATTCAAAGTACGATATGGAAATGAATTAAATTGGTGCTCCAGTGTACCATGGCAGTACACAGTACAGTAACACTGCTACTGGTCCTTGGAGTAATATAAGATCTCTAGCACTAGAGTTGTGCTGACATTTAAACTGCAACACATGAAAGACTAAATCTGGTAGACATACAGCAGAAAAATCAAAGCATGTGAGCTGCAGCCTAAATTTGCAACCCCCCCCCCCCATTTTCTTGCTTTCAAATGATATGAATAGAATTGGTGGTCTGTTTACCTTTCAGTGTAATCCTAAGAAGAAATATGCAAATAGCCTTAGACTGGAGTAACTCTCTTTAGGAATACACTGTTTGTGTATTTCATACAAAAGGAGTTGGAGATATCCTGGCCAATAGGAAGGTACCAGTGTGTTCGCATCGTTCACATTCTGATCCACAAGCGTTTTGCATAGGGTGTACAAGGGATGGCAGACCTAGAACAAAACGATTCAGGAAAATCCGCCTCTGCCCACAGCCTGTAAAATCAGCCCTTAATGTACTCCCTCAACAATGGTGTTGTCTATGTTCAGAGCAAAGGGGGGTGGGAATCCAGATCAGAATGAAAATAAAGGAGTGAATAATAAAAATGAGTAAGTGGTGGGCATAGGATACTTTCTGCTTAGAGCATTTGTATTACTCTGTTCCTCCAAGGAAATCAAAGCTGCATATAGTTTATGAGAGAATGACTGCCTCAGAATCACCCAGTGAGCCTCTGAGAGATGAACCCAGGTCTCCCAGTCCAGCATCTTAACTATTATACCACATATTTATTCCTGTCCCTTCAAGCTACAAGAGAAATAGCTGTTTTACCATACTTCCGCGACAAAGTACCGCCACATCATTTCCTGATGCATTGCTCCTGTCTGCTACATTTATGTTTGTGGGCGTCCTATTAAGGTGCCATCTTTGTGACGGGCTGTTGAGTGTTGATAAGGTTTCCTGCCTCCCTCAGTTGGGCGGTGCTTCTCTGCTTACTCCAATGAGCGACTGCTTCTGCCTGCAGGTCGTGGAGGCTGTGGAAGATGGCGGAGTGTTTTGGCGGCGGCATTAGAGTTCCTTGTCCCTCAGGGGTCTCGGGTCAGGTTTGGTGCCTAAAGCGAGCGGGTATGAACGAAGAGTGGCTGCTGCTTGAGACCGGCAGCGAGGTGAGAGGGTGTGTGTGTGTGGGGATTGCGCTTGAACCCCGAGGCTTGAGGGAGGGGTAGTAGGCTAATGAGGGGAGGACGAATGAGCGCGCCGCGAGAGGAAATGGCGCCTCCTGGCGTTTGCATTGCGGATTTCAGGCGTTCCCCTTGAACAATCTTGTTGAGGAGTTTGGGACATTGGCCTTGGTAATTGCTATCTTGTTTAAAAGGCTTCTTATTTTTACGAGCATTGGCTGCTTAATTTTAGCTTTCGCTTTAAGCTCCCTGTAACTTCATTGATCCAGAGGAGTTAGCCGTGTTAGTCTGTAGTAGCAAAATCAAAAAGAGTCCAGTAGCACCTTTAAGACTAACCAATTTTATTGTAGCATAAGCTTTCGAGAATCACAGTTCTCTTCGTCAGATGCATCCTTTTATTTGTTACTGTTTTATTGTCTTGATCCATTTTTTTGGAACCCAGTTCTGATATGTAAATAATATTAAATATAGCTGTTCTCGTTTTGCATATTGCATGGCATCATCCTTCATATATACAGCTGTCAAAACCGTGCTTTGCTTGCACTGAATTCTAAAGTATGTGGAGAATAGTTCAACATTCTCCATTTATTTATTTACTTAATTTGTGTTCTGCCTTTCTCACCACTGGGGACCTAAAGCAGCTTACATTGTTCTTATTTCCCCTGTTTTATCCTTGCAATAACCCCGTGAAGTCAATCAGCAAATTTCCATGGCAGAGCAGAGTTGGGATTTGAACTAGGTGTCCCAGATTCTAGTCTGACACTAACCACTATACTAACTGGCTCTTAAATTTCATCAACAGACTAAGGCTATGTGAATTTTTTCCAATCAGAAGTTAGTAATTATGTACATTTTAGCTGTATATATTTTTTCCAAGAAAACAACTGTGGTCTGATACATCAGTAGAAATGTTTACTTAATTATTGTGTTTTTCATGTACATATATATCAGAGTGCAAAAAAAGCTAAGCAAAAGTGGAGTAGGATTGCACTGACTCAGCTAACACTGTGCTGGTTTTAGTTCATAGTAAATTTCTTTGAAGATGTTCTGGCCAAGGTTGCTAGGCACAGCATGGATACTGCAGTGGTATAAACTGAGTTCAGTATATTATGTTTTGCTGTCTGCTAGGGGTAGCAACAGTAAGAGGATTATCAACCACATGACATATCACAATACATTGTTGCATTGGCCTTGATGAAGCCCAAGTAAGGTAGGCCTGATTCAGTCTGATTATATTTCTGGAAACAAAAGCATTTAAGACACAATTAAAACAATGTGTTAGAAGTGTTTTCAAAGGCTCCTGTGTGATTTTTGGGAGAAGACGGTGAAACCATTGCAGTCACAGGACAAGTGGGAGAAGCTTTTGACTTGGAAGCTGCAGCTATTCCTTGGAACTCTGCAAATGCAAAGTGTGGTGATCTCAAAAACCACATGGTTGTGAGGCTGAGCCTCATGAGAATTGGCAGGGCAGATTATCAAAGGATCCTTGTGCATGTACGGGGAGGACGCAACTTCAAAGGACCTTGAAGAGCCTGCTTCATTTTAGATCCCATGAGTTCATAGGAAGCTGTGTGTCAACAGCAACCTCTGAGGAAGTCTGGGAATGTGGAAGAAATTGAACATTGCATGGGAACTGAAAGGAGCACAGTGAAAATATATGGGCATCATGGTCCTGGTATTAAAGAAAGTCTCATGGTGATGCAGACTGAATTGCTATGGAAAACAAGAATGAATTTCAAAACAACTAATAAAACTCCAGCTGAATTAATCTGCTTTCTGAAAAATGTGTAATAACAATGGCTTTCTTTTATACTAATTTGCGGTTAGTTTTTACTTGCAGATGGCTGCCTTTGATTTGCCTGTTGTTCAACATACTTCACTTTTCCAATAAACAAGTGTTCTTTGCCTCCTTTGCAAAGTCAGCATTTGTTCAAAGGTTTTCTGTTATGCTTTGACTATCAGATTAAAAAATTGTACTTCAGGTGAAATACTGTTCCTAAACACTAGTACTTGAGTCCCGTGGCACCTTAGAGACCAACAAGATCTTCAGAGTATAAGCTTTTGAGATGTCTCTACAGTGCCACTGGACTCAAATCCTGCTGTTCTACTGCAGACCAACTGTCTTTCCTTGAATTATGATACAAAATAAATTAATTCAAAGTAAGTATCCTATCCATAGCAAATAAGTTGTAAGGGAATTTATTAAAAAATTATTTTTATGTTCAGGTTACTATAGGTCGAGGAGTTGGTGTCACCTACCAGTTGATGTCAAAATCCTGTCCATTGATGATCTCACGGAACCATTGTGTGTTTAAGCAGAATACTGATGGCCAATGGACAGTGACAGATAATAAGGTACAGAAAACTATTGGAATCATATTAATGAAAGATGCTGAATGTGGATTCTAGTTTAAAAGCATGGGGGCTGAATTTGAAGTTTACACAAAGTTCCCCTTTTCTGCTGCGGACCCTTCCTTAGTAGTCTGTCAGGGTATGTTATCACCCATGAGCAGCATTTGTGGAGATCAGTGGGCTGCAAGGATGGGGGAGGCTGGGAAGTTCTGTTCTGTTGAAGGAAAATTCAGTTTAGAACTGACATAGCTGGAGGATCCGACTAACTACAGAGATATGCTAATTTTGAATGTGATAAATTAGGTCTGACTGAGCAACCTTTGTGTCTGGATATGAGAAGTACCTCCAGAATGTGGAATTATTTTCTTTAATTGAAATAGTTTCATTGAGAGAATTGCTGCGGATGAAAGAGCATTTGGTCTTTCTTTTGTGCAGGTTAGGGCCACATACATTGGAGCTATCTAATTTTATCCACACACTAGATGTGTAGGACTGGTTTATGAAAGCTAGTGGTTAATATGGGGTACCTAGTAAGATTTAGGGCATAGTAAGGATTATAACCCAGGTCTTCCCAGCAAGTTGGGAATGCTTTTTCTCTCATCTCTAAGGATCAGAAAGCTCCCAGTTTGGCACAGTCTTGGAGTGGCTTGGAAGAAATAATGAAAACACGGGCGGAAATGACAAAGTTAAAAGCTATTGTTCTGAGTCTAACATTATTCACTTCACTACAGTGGCATAAAAACATAAGAAGAGCCCTGCTGGATGAGTCCAGTGGCTCATTGAGTCCAGCATCCTATCTCACACAGTAGACGACCAGTTGCTATGGAGGGCTAACAATAGGGCATAGAGGCCAAGACCTTCCCCTGATGTTGCCTCCTCGCACTCATATGCGGAGGTCTACTGCCTCTGCATGTGGAAGTTCCCTTTAGTCTCCATGGCCAGAAGCCACTGATAGACGATCCTTCTTGAATCTGTCTAATCTGCTTTTAAAACATTCTGTGCCTGTGGCCATCACTCCATCCTTCGGCAATGAATTCCACATTTTAATTGCTTGTTGAGTAAAGAAGTATTTCCTTTCGACTGTCCTCAGCTTATGCCCATCAACTTTATTGGATGCACCTGAGTTCCAGTATTTTGGGAGGGAGAAAAAGATCTCTTTGTCTACTCTGTCTGCCCCATGAATAATTTTATAAACCTTTATCGTTTCTCCCTTTATTAATCTCTTTTTTAAAATTGAAAAGACCCAGAATCTCCAGCCTTTCCTCATAGGAAAGGTACTCCAACCCCTTAATTGTTTTTGTACTTTTTTCAGCTTTTCAGTGTCATTTTTGAGATATAGTGACCAGAACTGCACACAGTATTTCAAATGAAACCGCACTGTAGATCTATACAGGGCCTCTATAATATCGGACATTGTATTTTCATTCCCTTTCGACAGAGTTTGCCCTTTTCACTGCTGTGGCACACTGGGGTGACACTTTAATTGAGCTATCCACTATTGACTCCAAGGTTTCTTTCCCTCTCAGTCTCAACAAGTTCAGACGCCATTAGCATATCATGTACTTGAAACTGGGTTTTTTGTTCCAGTGTGCATTACCTTACGCCTATTTACATTAAGTTTCATTTGCCGCATTGTTGCCCACTCACCCAATTTGAGGAGATCATCCAGGAGCTCTTCACAGTCAGTCTTGGTTTTCACTATCTTGAATAATTTTGTATCATCTACAAACTTGGCTGCTATACTGCTCACTCTCAATTCTAAATTTCTGAACAAATTAAATTGTTCTGGCCCTAATACTGATCTTTGTGGGACCCTGCTGCTTACTTCTTCCATGAAGAAAATGGTTCATTTTCTGTCATGCCAAAAAAAATTATAATATCCTACAGACTGAGAAAAGAGGGAGAGGAAAAAATCCTCTTAAAATTTCTAGATGGGAATACTATGCTAACAGAAAATGGGGTCATCCAAAAGAACCTTTTTAAGTATTATTCAAACTTGTAAAGCAGATAGGATCTTTCTTTAATAAACTGAATGATTATTGAACAAAACAGAAGCTACCTAAAATTGTGGACGAACAACAACAGGTGATGAATGGTCCAATAACGATTCAAGAAGTGGTGGAAGCAATTAAAAAGAAAGATGGGAAGTCACCGGGTCCTAATGGACTATCTGGCCGATATTATAAATATTGTTTTATTTGTTGTTTATAGCTCATAACTGGAGCAGCTAAATTAAACTATTATTTTGAAGTTACTTTGTATAATAAATGCATTTGTTCTTGACATTTCCTAGTTGGCCTGAGCTTACTTTCCATAGGGAAGTCCCTTCTGCAGGAATACGTTACATTTTGATAACAATTGGAATACATATCTTTAGATGTACAAAACAGTATTGGTTAGGTTTTTGCAATGTCTTTCTCCTTTTGTTTCCCACTGTTGCACAGGTATAATAATGTAATGTGTGATATATAATAAGAATAAACAACTTAACCTCATATCTTATTTCCAGGCATGTTAAGCCTCATCGTGACTGTTCTACAGGTGCTAGAGCTATCCACCAAGTGGAATACTGCACTTACAGTTTTAATATCATTTAAGGCATGCCAATTTGTGTTACATTTTTTCTCCTAGAAGCACTTTATCTTTGCAAAAAAAATTACTTCTGTAGCTTTTTTAAAACTTCTTTTCCCCCCTCCTTCCCCAGAGTCTAAATGGTGTCTGGCTAAATTTTGAACGCATCGATCCATCAAAGGCCTATCTTTTACAAGAAGGTGACTTTATTCAGTTAGGAGTGCCTTTAAAACACAGAGAAACAGCTGAGTATGAATATACATTAATAAAGGATGAATGGAAGAAAGTTAGTCCCTTTTTAGCACTCAGAAATGACCAGGTGGCTGAGAAAATGAAGGACGTGAGGGCTAAGCGTAAAATTACCCTGGAGGAATTAGATCCCTCTGGTGTGGAAGGACCTTCCAATTCCAAGTCTAAGAGAGACAGATTGTCTTCTGATGGTGATTCTATAGAGAAATCCGATGGAGTTGGTTCAGAACTGTCCAATCAACCAACAGAAAACAGGGATGAAGCGCTACCACCTCCAACACCGAGCAAGAAGGAAAAGAAGAAAAATCACTGTAGCATTGTGCAAGTTGGGAATGCTTTTTCTCTCATCTCTAAGGACCAGAAAGCTCCCAGTTTGGCACAGTCTTGGAGTGGCTTGGAAGAAATAATGAAAACACTGGCGGAAATGACAAAGTTAAAAGCCAAGATGCAGGAGAAGCAGACAGCTGTCTTGAATGTGAGACAAAAGAATAAGAAGTGTGCTCCAAAAGACATCCAAGTTTTAGAGCAGGAGTTGCAAGACTTGCAGAACCAATTATGCACTGAGCAGGAGCAACAGCAACAAAGAGTAGAACAGCTGGAGAGGACGTTCTGTGAGGAGCTAGAGGTATGCACTGACATGTTAAAATACCCAGTTATCTGGAACTGTTGTATTGTCTGAAAATGAGGTTTAAAGACTGAGATATGCCAAAAGGAATGACTGGAAAAGAGGTCAGCCTCTTTTACCTGGGAAGTCTCATATCATAACTGCTTCATCTGCAGCACTGAAGTTTCTTAATTTTTCTTCAAGTGGTGCTAATGACTGAGTAGTTCAGAGCCAGTTTGGCTTCTTTTTAAAACTAGTTTGTGTAGTTAGCAGTGCAGGGCAGATTAATGGATGATTTTTTTTCTATACTGAGATGTCAGAGTCTGGGGTGGGGGTGGGTGGGGGGAGATATGCTATCATGTACATGTGCTGCAAGACTTTATTTCAGTGTGTAGATAGATAGATAGATAGATGATAGATAGATGATAGATAGATAGATTAAACTCCCCCTTTATATATGCTTGATGAAATAAACTTTCATAACATGTTTTCTATACAATGATCCATGTGCCCTATGCAGAGATTGTTTCCATGTCTATGAAATTACAATGCTAGGTGTTACTACTGTTGCTTTGTTTCTGTTCTCCTGTAAGAAACAAGGATAACATTTTGTCAAATCTTGGTTGCTAACTGATGGGATTGGTAAGAAGAAAATCATTGCTGCTAATAACTAATCTGCTTCCTGACGGAATGTTCTGGAATACCAGAACATTGCAGTACCCTGCATTGGAATACCAGAACAATGCAGTACCTTGCATTGATAACTGCAGGGTATGTTGATTAAAAAGGCATATAGAATGGATTTATGGTAAAAGAGGAGGAAGGGGGAAATTGGACAAAGGGACAGGCATTCACAATGGAGGTGTTGCTCTTGTGTGCCCTTATATGATTGTGTATAGTAGCTTGTGAGCCACAGTTCAGTGTGTGATTGAAGAAGATCATACAGTTAGTGATGCAGTGCAAGGCTTTTCACTCAGGGCAGCAGATTCCACACAAAGTGAATTTTGTTTTTATCTGGAGGATGTATCAGTTGTTCCCAGGTATCCACTAATTGTGGCTTGTCTTGGTGGCTAATTTTTATTTCTTACTAGCTGGCTGCAAAGTTCAATCCTATCACAATATTACTTGTAACAAATAAGATAATTCCAAGACTCACAGAATCTTAGGCAAACTGTTTCAGTAATTCTTTAAAATAAGCTCGCTTTCTTCTGCGCTTTGCTATCTTCAATATTATCTAAATTAATGTACTCATGAAATTATTTGTACTTTTATACTGTGGTTAATTTCATAATTTTGACTGGTTTGCCCTTTCATATTCCTTGCTAGCAGCTGCATAATTATACACGTGTTCAAATACTGTACAACATAGACAGTTCCTTGTGAAGAAATCTTTCATAAATTGTGAAGAAATTTGGGTCAGCCTGTTTATACCTTCCAGTATACATGCTGTATTGTACTTGAGTTTATTATAAAGACTAAAGATTTGCTGGTAAAAGAACCAGTACAATGTTTTAAGTTCCTGTCCAAAAGAATTTAATACAAAAGCGAGAAAGACTGACAAGTTAACTGGACTATTGCAATGCACTTTACTTGAACAGTGTTCAGAAGCAGCTGCTAGTGCAGAATAGGGGTGTGCAGCCCGAAACGATTCGGAGTTCCCGCTTCGGGTTTACCTGAAGCGGGGAAAAAAATTCGGAAATACCATTGTGAGCCACAGTTCAGTGTGTGAGTATTTTTACTCACTTCGGTATGCTCCATAAATATTCGCAGCATACCTAAGTGAGAGGGAGCAACTCCCCCACCCCCACATTCCACCCCCCCGGAGCAACCCCCCCCCACCTTCCACCCACTTACCTGGCTGTCAGGGAGGGTGATCAGCTGGGTGGCGGGCTCCTGCCGTGCTGCTGCGGTGGCGGGCTGTGGCAGTGGCGGCGCAGCAGCAAGTTGGCTGTGACGGCCTGGAGCCAGCTCCGCCTCCGCCGCTGCTTCGCGGCCCTACAGTGCGGAGGGGAGGGCCGGAGCTGCCTCCTCCGACCCTTCCTGCCCCTCAAATGGCCACCACGGCGGCCATTTGAGGGACAGGAAGGCCTTTCTCCGCCTCTGCCACCTCTCTGTGGCCCCACAGGGCGGCGAGGAGGGCCGGAGCCACCACTGCTGCCAACTGCAAGGTAAGTGGGGGGCTGAGGGTGGGGGGCCTCGGGCTGGGGGTGGGTTGATGTTTAAAGGGCCCTGTTGCTGCAAGCAGCGGTGGGGCCCTTTAAACTTAGCCCCGAAGCTTTTCGAAGCATTACGAATACTTTGGAAAGCTTTGATTCAGGATTTCCCGAATCAGCACGGCAATTTGGATATCCCGAATCTCTTAGGATCTTTACAAATCTTTACGGATCGGGTCTGATTCGGGTATTTTACCCAAATCGGAAACCCAAAGCGCACATCCCTAGCGCAGAATGCTGTAACTCAACTGCTGGTCAGAGCCAGCTATCGAGATCAGGTGACCCAGATACTACAGATAGGCTACTGGTCTGCTGTGGAGCCCAATTCAGTATTTTGGTTTTATCCTGTAAATCCCTAGATGTTTTGGGACCTGGGTATCTGAAGGACTTTCTCCTATATTTTCCTGCTCAGGAGTTAAGATCATAGGGAGAGGCCCTCCTGACTGTCCCATCAACCAAAGAAGCTCAGTTAGTAGGGATATGAGATAGGGCCTTTTTAGTGGCAGTCCCATGATTATGGAACAATCTCCCCAGGGAAGTATGCTTTGCTCCTTCACTCTCTAATTTCAGGAGGAAGTTAAAGGCTTTTAAAAATGAGGATGGCTTTTGTTTAGCCACTACTTAATGTTTGTGTAGCTTTTTAAACTGTGTTTTTAATGTAATTTTATGTTTGTTTCTGTTTTATATTGTAAGCTGCCTTGACCTGTAGGTGGATAAATGCCTTCAATAAATAAATAAAGCACCGCAAGATTAAGGTGTTTTGTGGCACCCTAGAGTTTTGGGGGGACAGTTTGCCTTTACAGATAACAGTTTTTCCAGATGAACCTGTATTTGGGGCTGTGTAGAGTGAACTTAGTGGTAGAGCACATACTTTGCATGCAGATGGTTCCCATGCTCAGGTTCTGGCATCTCTGGCAGCAGGGCAGGGAAATCATTTGTGGATAAGGTCCTCAAGTTCACTGTTGTTCAGAGTTGACAGTGCTAGGCTGGCTGGCTCAGTGGTTTGACTTGGTGTAGCTAAGTCTTTATAAATTCAAGCCTGCAATCCTGTGGACAGATACTTGGGAATAAGTCCCATTAAACCAGTGGCCCTTACTTATGAGTAAATATGCATATGATCAGAATGAATTTCACTGAAACCCCCAGTCCATTAGGTTTGAAAAATTTGTATTGGAAATCAGTACCAAATCTGATTTCTGTTTTTAAAAAGAACTCACTGTTCTTAGCTGCTAGATAGCATAAAGACAGAAGCAAAAGTGGTGCTTTTGTAGTGGTACTGTGCTTACAGTCTCCTCCCACCTGCTCATGTTTTAGAAGATATCAGGACAGAAAAGAAGCAGAAAGGGAGACCCAGAACAGTGTTGAGCTGAAAATGAAAGAAAAATTGGCTTTAAGACTCGAGCAAAAAATGCTTTTAAAGTGTAGTAAATTCCTTTGCCTTAAATGGTAATCACCAGGAAGAAAATTTTTCTTGCCACTGATGATCTGGAAAGTGCTTTTGTGGAACATTGTTATTCTGTCATTAATTTTGGTGATAAAAAATTAATTTCCTTATTTCCATAGCCATATCATATGGGATTGCAAAGCTGCTGTTCATTTTTCCTTTGTCCTGATGTCTCACTTATCCCTAGCATGATCTCAGGATGTGGCTTCCATTTACTTTGGCCAGCATAATATGAGCCTGTATCTGGGGTACACTAGTTATAGGAGTCTTAATTCTTCCTGCAACTGCATCAGTTAGGTAAACATAAGGGCAGAAAATTACAAGGAGTGCAGTTTCACTCATGGCAGCTGGATTAAAATGCTCTTCTTGTAGCTAGTTTGCTTCCATTGCAGACTGTGTGTCATCTTGGTTCATCTTCAGCAGTTTTATTTTTCCTGCAGGTTACTGATTCATGGGGCTGTGCCTCAGTCTCATCTATATCATTGCTGCCAGGCTCCTAAACTGACAAAGCCACCATCCAAGCCTGGCCACTGCTTGTTTACCTTTTAGATTATTCTTAGATATTTCTGACTGAGTTTTCTGAAGCTGCAGTCCTGGATCATTTCTAACCCCTTGTAGCTGCTGATCAAGTGAAGTTTTTACCTCTTCATGTGCTGCCTTCAGACTCTCCTTCACAGTTGCTTTAAGTTCTTCTGTAAGCCATTGCAGTATTTTCTCCATTATTCCATTACCGTTACCAGTGCGATATGCTCTGCAACTGTTGAGAAGTTCAGGGTAACGTTACAGGATTTAGTTCCTATGTTTGAGAGAGAATTGGAAGCTCTGCAATATTTCTTTTATTTACAGTATCTAAACCACCCATGTTGGAAGCAAATAAACACTTCTTCAACAGGCATTAAATCCATAATCTGTCAGAGTCCAAAAAAGAGCTAGATGCTTCTCCTTCAGCCAAATCTCAACTCAGGCTCCCTCTGCCTCTTAGTTCAGACTGACTTCAAACTCTTTCTGTGTCACTCCTAAACTCTAATGGATGTTACACTTCAAAATATAGAATTAGCAAACATTTTTTGTTGTTGGTAAGTCCCTGGTTCCCACCAGACTAGGCAAAACAATAGTGATAGGCTCTTTCACAGCAAATTGATAGCACCGGTTTCAAAGTAAAATGAAAAAAGGCAAATCATAGTTTAGAGCCTGTCTTTGTATTTTAACTGTTCAGTGCTCCTGTCCTTTGTCATGGTGGTATCAAGAGGCTGAGCAATGACCATATATAAGATTTGCTTCATGGACACATCCAGTTCTAGCCATACAGAGTGGGGATTCATGTTGTTGCATCTCTCCCAGTGAGGGATTGATTGCCAATGAATGCCCTGGAGCAGGGGGTTTCTAGCTCCCCCCTCCCCTGCCTAAGCTCTCCCTGCAGGTAGCCTAGAGGGAAAAATCCACTAGAGTTGGGGGGAGGAGGGGTGATGCCTTCAAGTGGTTGGTGTGAGCATCCATTCCCTTTAAAGGGACAGCTAAGGAGCCAATGGGGGCTGGATGAGAAGGATACTGAATGGGAAAGTGTATGGTAGATTGAGGGAGTTGGATAGAGACAGTGGAAGGGAAGGCAAACAACAGCTGGCAATGGACAGTTGCTTGTAGGAAAGTCCTGGTAGCATTGCCAGGATAGCAGAAGAGTGAAGCATCACCCTGATTCCTGTCTCTCTTGGATTCCTGGATCCCAGGCAGCTAAGGGCTGTGCTAGCTCTGAAGGGGGGCGGGGCGGGCGGATTGAGTTGAGCTGCTTCTTAGGTCATGTCAACCTCTATCTCTTCTGCTCTCATTTTAGATGTGGGTTTATTAGGTGCTGTAGTCATCAACTTGAGGGTAAAGCAACAAGAGAAGAATGCAAGTTGTGAGATCCAGAAGTAACAGCTTCTACTTTATCCTGTCCTCTGCCAGCAAAATAATGAGATGTTCCTCCCCTGTGCAACTCCCTAGTACTGTACATTTTTAATAATAAGAGAGCCTCAGTTCTCTTAGTGAGCTCAGTGGGGCTTGCTCTTGACTCTGTGCGTATAGGATTTCAGCCTTAATTGGTCTGGGACTGTGTAAGTGATACCAAACAATTTTTGACCTCCCTGCCTTTCTCTCACCATAGGGTTTCTTTCTCACCCCCTCACCAGTAAGGCATTCCCTTATTTTGGCAACAGCATTACAAGGATCCTTATCATCCCAAATAACAAAAGTCTTTCATTTCCTGGGAAATGGGAGATTAAGAGTATTCATGGGTGTGTGGAGTAAAAGATTTGTAGAGAGAGAGAAACAGTAAAGTGCTAGGGCAATGGAAGAGCAGAGCTGATGGAAAATGTCCCTTCTACGCTGGAAGACTGGAGGAGCTCTGTGTTGCTGGAGTGAATGTAAGAAGAGCCCCTGTGGATCAGACCAGTGGTCTATCTGGTCTGGCATCCTGTTTCATAGTGGCCATCTGGTTGCCCTGGAATGCTGAAAAATGAGGCATAGAAGTCAACACCTTGCCCTGAGGTGCCTCCTGCCACTAGGGTTCAGAGGTTCACTGTCTGAATGTTAAGGTTCTCTTTAGTCACCATAGCTAGTAGCTAATAAGAACATGATGCACCTACAAGAAATATTTAGAGACTGGATATCTTTGGGTTGTAAAACCCAAAGTGATGGGCTGCAACTGGAGAATGCTGACTATCAAATATTGCTTGGAATCTGCCTGCCAATTCTTGGCATCAGGCCTCTTATTTTCTTTAGTTGTTACAACTGTTATTTTTTTTAGAAGTCATTGTTATTGTACTCAAAATCTTGTTACATTACAAACTGGCCTCCTATAAATTGTTTTATGAACAATCAACAAAGCCTTCCCCGGTAACTAGCAATCAGTTGTCACAGCAGTTATCACAGTTGCTTATGGCAGAGAGCATTTTTTTCCTGCACATGGAGAAAGTTACTGGTGTTTCTCTGGTTTTGTCGCAGCTGTGCTTTCTTTGCTCGCTTCTCCCAACATCCAGCACATTCTTAGTTCTCCTTATACTTGACTGACAGCCTCTTCTTTGTCTTTTAGGGAGCAAAGGAGAAACAAGGAGAAGAGAAACTGAAAGAACAACTGGCCCAGGTTCTGGTGCAGGTACATTAGTACAGTGCTAGTCTATTCCCAGTCATATGTCTAATTCTGAACTTGTAGTCAGAGTGCAGATCAAAACGTCCACATAATGGGGCCATGTATGGAAAGGACAGATACTTTTACAAACCTGGGGAAACTGCAGGTTTGCAGGAAAATCTCACACTCATAATTTTGATGGCTTCTATATTGGACTCATCAGTGATGCATTGGACCAGGAGCAGGCTCAAAACAAACAGGGATAAGACTCAGGGCAAGGTGTTGACCTCTATGCCCCATTTTTCAGCATTCCAGGACAACTAGATGGCCCCTATGAAACAGGTATCTGAATGGGATGGACAAACATCAATGAAAGGCTCTTGCCAGCTACTGCCAGTCTTTTACTATGCTGCATGGTGTGTTCTAGTACACGTTATTCACTCACAGGGGCCTCATTTAGAGTAAACCTGTTATCAGGAATGTGCCTCACTTGAATGTGCACCAGTGAATGTGCCCCAATCAGCCACTCAGGGAAGCTGTATCCAATTTGGAAAACACATTTTACCTCTTTTTATCCTCTTAGGGGACAAATTTCTTAAAATCCCTTCTTAGTGGGTGTTTACATCGTGAAAAGAATGTTTTTTTTAAACAAATTTTTTTATTGGATGGGTTCACAAACATTCACAGAAATCATTAACATTATCTACCCCATAACAATTTCCCCATCCTTCCCCCCCCCTTTTCTAGTGACTACCAGCAGTTTTCCATACCCAACTTAATCTAAAAAGTATATCATATAAATTCTTAAAGTCTACAATGTATATCTATATTATGCATACTAATCAAATCTCTTTACTCATCTTAACTATCTACACTTACTATATTACATATCTTAATTAAAAATATAAAAATTATATAAGTATATAATAAATACTACTAAATATACTAACTAAAAAAGATACATATATATGTGTAACATACTATTCCTTAAATACCTATTACTATAACACTATAACTCCATACTAATCCAACAAAATACAATAAAATCTACCCCTTTTTGACCTTAAGTAAGTTTCTATCTCCCCTTTAATTCTCGAAAGACCACAGTTTCCCCTTCATGTCCCACTTTTTCTCCACGTATTTCTTGAATTTTTCCCAGCTTAATGTATAATCCAATTCTTCTTGTTCTTTCAATTTCCTTGTTAATTTGTCCATTTCTGCCATATTCAAAACTTTCAAAATCCAGTCTTCCATAGATGGTATCTCCTGAGTCTTCCACAACTGTGCATAACACATTCTGGCCGCCGTGATCATATAAAACACCATAACACTGTCCATTTTATCAAAATCTTTTAGGTTCATACATAATAACAGCAATTCCGGAGTTTTATTTATATTCCTTTGTAATATATCTGACATAACTTTTACTATATCCCCCCAGAACTGCTTAGCCTTATCACAAGTCCACCACATATGACAGAATGAACCTTCATGCTGTTTACATTTCCAACATTTATCAGACATCTGGCTATTACCATTGGCCAACTTCTTCGGTGTTAAATACCATCTATACAACATTTTATATACATTTTCACGCACAGTGGTACATGCTGAAATTTTAACTACATTTTTCCACACCTTTTCCCAAGCTTCCATTGAAATTTCCCTATTACAATTTATTGCCCATTTGACCATCTGAACTTTAACAACCTCCTCCTCCGTAAACCATTTCAGTAATATCTTATATATTTTAGAAATTATTTTCTTCCCCCCCTGAAGCAAACAGTTCTCAATCTCAGAATTTTGTAATCTAAAACCATTTTTCCTTTTGTCTTTCTCATATAAGTCTTTTATCTGCATATATTGAAACCATCCATACTGGAATGGCAGTTCATCATTGCCTTTAAGCAAATAATTGTTCTGCTTTATCTCAAGAATCTCTTTATATGTCAGCCAGTCTTCCCCTGCATATTCTGTCCTTGGATTTACTACTTCCGCAGGGATAATCCACATTGGTATAGACTCTTCCATATATTTCTTATATTTGTTCCACACAGCAAACAAACTTCTTCTTACATAATGATGTAAAAACATAGAGTCTGCTTTTACTTTGTCACACCATAGATATACATGCCATCCAAACAGTTTATTGTATCCTTCCAATGCTAATAACTTCAAATGCTTCAATGGCAACCATTCCCTTACCCAGTCCAAACATACCGCATCATGATATAATTTAAAATTTGGTAATTGTAGACCTCTTTCTTTTGCATCATGAAGTACTTTCATTTTAACTCTGGGTTTTTTTCCAGCCCAAACAAAATTTAAAATCATTCTCTGCCACTTTTCAAATTGTTTACTATCCTTAACAACAGGTACTGTCTGTAATAAAAACATTCTTGGAAGAACATTCATTTTAATTACTGCAATGCGACCTAACCATGACAAGTTCATTTTGTTCCATCTGATCATATCTTTATCTATTTGTTGCCATAACTTGTCATAATTATTCTTATATAAATCAATATTTTTCGCAGTAACTTCCACTCCCAAGTATTTGACTTTGTTCACTACTTCACATTCCACCTTATCCATCAACTCCTTTTGTTGTTGTTTTGTCATATTTTTACACAGTATTTTGGACTTCACCTTATTTATTACAAATCCCGCTAAATCTCCAAAGTCTTTCATTTTCTTCATCAATTTTGGCATGCACTCGATTGGATCCTCCACGATCACCATTATATCATCAGCAAAAGCTCTCACTTTATATTCAAATCCTTTTGTCCTCAGTCCTCTTATTGAATTATCTTCTCTTATTTGCCTAAGTAAGATCTCCAATACCATTACAAACAGAAGTGGGGAAAGCGGACATCCTTGTCTTGTTCCTTTCCTTATTTCCAACTTTTTCGTCACATCTGAGTTGACAACTATATTTGCAGATTGGTTTTTATATATTTCCTTTATTGCTTTTATAAACTTCTCTCCCATCTGCATCTTCTCCATTGTTGCAAACATAAAATCCAAGTTCAAATTGTCAAACACTTTCTCTGCATCCGCAAAAAAACCCCCAGCCTGCTTCCCTGGATTTTTATCATAATACTCAATGGCATTCAACAACACTCGTAGGTTATTTTTTATTTGCCTTTCCGGTAAAAAGCCAGCTTGATCTTCATCTATGAATTCCACTAACCAAGCCTTAAGTCTTTCCGCTAATATCTTTGCAAATATTTTATAGTCATTATTAGTTAGAGATATTGGTCTGTAATTCTTAACGTTACTTAAGTCTAATGTCTCCTTCGGTATCAATGTAATATTAGCCTCATTCCTTGTATCTGGCATCTCAACCCCTTCCAATATCTCATTCATTACTTTTTGCATCATTTGTTTCAAATCCTCCGCCATCACTTTATAAAATTTTGCTGTAATTCTATCTGGTCCCGGAGCTTTGCCAACTGTAGTAGCTTGTATTGCTTGTAGCACTTCCATTATTGTTATCTCAGCACTAAGCTTCTCTTTCAGCTTCTCCGGCACCTTTGGTAAATCAATCATATCAAAGTAATCTCTTATCTTTTCATAATCCACTATTTTTTTCTGATACAGCTTGGCATAGTATTTATAGAATGCTCTCTCAATCAACCCTTGATCATATAATTCCTTCCCCTCTTCTATAATTCTACTTATTGCCCTTTTCTCTCTTTTTCTTTAATTGCCACGCCAAATATCTCCCTGGTTTATTAGTTCCTTCAAATGATTTTTGCTTCATTTTCTTCAACTCCCACTCCACTTCTTTATTTTCCATAGCCCTAATTTGTTCTTGCAGTAACTTTATTTCATACAACAATTTCTTTTTACCTGGCCTCTTTTTCAGTTGTTGTTCTACTTGAATAATTTTTTCCTGAATCTCTTTTAATTTCGCTTCTTTTTTCCTCTTCTCTCTACCATTTAAGTCCATCAACACACCTCTAATTACAGCTTTATAAGTGTCCCAGACCATGTGCATTGACACCCCTTTATCCACATAAATAAAGAACTTCGTTTCTTTTCTAAGCACCTCAACGCATTCTGGGTCACTCAAAAGATCCTCATTAATTCTCCATCTCCATTTTTTATGTTTCATTCCAAATCTCCACATCACAGGATTATGATCCGAGCTAACTTTCGGTAATATATCAGTCTCTTTTGTAAACACTACCAGTTCTTTAGACGCCCAGATCATATCTATTCTGGAAAAAGATTGGTGACCAGTTGAAAAAAACATATACTGCTTCACTTTAGGATTATATTTTCTCCAAACATCATCTAAGCTTTTTGTTCCTGAATTTCAAAAAAAGACTTTGGTAATTTCCCCGTCCTTGCTTTGCTTGTTGATGAACTTTTATCCAATTGCAAATCTAGCACTCCATTAAAATCTCCAGCTATAATTACCTGATCATAAGTCCATTGCTCCATTTGTTCACGTAAATCTTTAAAAAATATATCCTTGGAGCCATTTGGCGCATATAGTCCAAGTAACAAAGTTTTTTTTGCATTACATAAAAATTCCACAGCCAGGTATCTTCCATTTTTTCAGACACTATTAATTTAGGTTGCAATTCTTCTTTTATATATATAACAATTCCCCTCTTTTTTTGCTTTGTTGCCGAAACAAATTGCTTTCCTGACTTTTTGTTAATTAAATATTTAACATCTTGATCCCTAATATGAGTCTCTTGTAGACAAATCAAATTACTTCTTTGTTTAGATAGCCAATGTAACACAGCTTTTCGTTTAGAGGGTGAATTAGCAGTGCAATCCTATGGTGAGTTACTCCAGTCTAAGCCCATTGAAGTCAGTGAGCTTAGACTGGAGTAACTCTTCATAGGATTGCACTGTAAGTCCATTAACATTCCATGAAATTAATTTGTACTCCATAATTATAACCTGGATGAGCTAGGAAAGTCTTTTCCATTCTCCATCAGAAATACATCCATTGCATATTTCGATTTAATCACTTGTCTCCCTGATTGGAATTCAAAAGTCACTCCTTCTGGCAGCTCCCATCTATATCTAATATCAGCTGCCCTCCGCTTCTGTGTCAAATCTCTATACTTTTTCCGATCCTGGAGCACTTTACGTGGTACTTCTTTCATGATTCGAATCCGTATCCCAGCTATTTCCAGTGGAGTTTCAAAGTGTCTTCTAATAATTTCCTCCTTCATTCTCCTTGTGGTCAATTGGACAATAATATCTCTTGGTAGGTTCTTTTGTTCTGCATATTTTGAATTGACTCTATACACGATATCCAAATGGGTCATCATTTCCTCCTCTGTTTGCCCCCAAAATTTTGCCAATATTTCAGCTACTTGTAAAATGTGTTTTCCCAAAGGGATACAGCTTCCCTGTGTGGCTGGCAGACTGCTTCATGCTTGCGCCCACGCCCACTGCCAGCTTGGCCACTCTTCCCTGATTGGGCCAGCTGCTCAAGGTCATTTGCATATGTGGTCTGATTGGGGCTCACAACATCCCACACCTCATCCTGGCTCCCCCCCCCCCGAGACAGTTGGAACATAGAGATCATTTGCGTATGTGGCCTGATTGGTCCTCACCCCCCTCATTCTAACCGTATGCAGTTGCTATTGGGAGTCATTGAATGTGTCCTGAAATAAAATGCACCTCCCAGTTTTCCCCTAAAAGTTCACTAGGGTTGCCAATCTCCCTGTGGGGCCTGGCTTTCCTGTGTGGCTGACAGGCTCCTGCCTGCCTATATTCCCCCCCTCTCTGTTTGGTCAGCTGTGGAACTCTGTGTTCTGAAGAAAGATGGTACATGACTCCTGAATAGGAATTTTATATAAATGTCAGTATGGCAACTGAGTTTTGAAATTTATGGAGAGATGGGGCCATTTTCATGCGAACCTCTCACATGAACCTGCCAAAGTACCCACCACACTACCCCTCCCTCAGTCCAACTCCACCTCACACCTCTTGTAGCCATCACCTCTTACTGCCCCCAAGAAGCCTCCTGGCAGATGTTGTGCAAGATACACCGACGCTAGAAGGAGGAAGCAACTTAGAGATGCAGTAAAGAAATATGCAGATCATTTGACTTGAGGGAGGGCTGCTTCTCACATGGGCCTGCTCCAGAGTGAGCTCACCCAGCAACCTGGTGATCCTAGCACCTGAGGGGGAAACCACCAATGTGGTCTACAAAGAGGTCCTTCAATCAAAAAAAAAATTATTGTACATATTTTTCACTTTATTTATTGCACTATAGTCTTTTCTTTTTAAAATCTCTTCAATAAATGTTATATTTTGAAATTCATTTCATTTGTTTTTGGCATCAACACGCTTCGCTTTATTCAAATACCTTTGTGAAGCACGGGTATTATGCTATTATACTACAAAACCAACTTAAAAAAAAACCCAAACCAAAAATGTTACACATTCATAAGTATTATAACTGGATTTAAAGTAGTAAAATACTGTAGCAAAGCATGGGTATCAAGCTAGTATATAGATATATATATAATGTTCCCTGCACATGGAAAACAAACATACCAGGGAGAAATCTTTTTCTTGACACTTGCTTTTCTGTGTGTAGGGAACTATTTTATGTGGAGGAATATTTAATCACATGTTTAACCTACGCTCTGAATGTTTATTTTAATGATGTCTTGTAAAATTAAAACCAATCTACTACATATTCTATATTGTTCTGAATATTGATTAATAACATGTTAGAATACTTTGGTCAGGGATTTGGTTTACACTCTGAATCTGGAAAATAAGAAACTACTGGTGCTTCCAAAGGGACTGTACAGCATCTGCCCCGACTAAAATTCATTTGGAAGATAATGTGGCAAATCTCTCCCCTGTACTGGTCCAAGGACCATAATGTCTCCAGTATAAATACATTTGAAAAGAGGTGACTCTTTAGAGAGATATTTAGACTCATTAGGTTGCATTTATATAGTGAGTTAACAGATTTTTTGGTGGCGGGGTGTCAAGTAGAATGTCCCCATTTAGAGTTGTTAATTAAAAAATTATCTTTGGTTTTTGATTTCTCAGCATCGTGCTCTGATGGAAGAATTGAGCCGTAGCAAAAAGGACTTTGAAGAAATTATTAAAGCCAAGGACAGAGAGTTGAAGGAGACCAAGGTATTGAACAGAAGTAGGATGCAATACAGTGGGGAAAGTAGTTGGTTCAGGCGTTGCTATAAGGCTGCCCACTTTTTTGAAGCATCTTTTTTGCATCTTGAGGAAGTTGCTTTTTTTCCTTTCTAGAGCTAGAGGGCAAGTCAGCTCCTTGCTTTTCTTTTCAAGTGTGTGGGTGAATTTGGGATGGAAGTAGCTTCAGAGGCATTTGTATGTTGTTGACACCTGCTTAGTTATCATTTTTTAGAAGGTACATTTCTTGTGAACAATATATTGTCCCTTGTACCCAATGCATTCTCAACAGCTGTTGATCTTGTGTGTTCTTGGTTTCAGGAGGAGAAAGAGAAGGCAAGAGCACAAAAAGAGGAGGCTTTAAGCCAGATGACTGATGTGCTGGAGAATGAGTTGCAATGTACAATCTGCTCTGAACACTTTATTGAGGTAAAGTATAATTAAAACAAAAGGGTTTGCATGAAAAAGGTTCAAGAAGCATTATAATAGCACTGATAATTTGTTTTACTGAATCCATTCTAAATTTGCCCTAGTCAATTTAATTCATGAGTCTTTTATTTATGCAGTAAATTTGTATGCCTCTTCTCCAAACCTATTCCAGATTTGTTTGTCGACAGGACCTGGGTTTCTCTCTGTATCTCTCTGCAGTGCTTATTCCTAGTTCAGATTACCCTGAAATATGGTATGCTGTTTGAACATAACAGTATGAATAGCATCTGTCTTTTCCTATAATGCTTAAGAAACATTATTGTGAAACATTCAAATAGAATATATTGAGGATGTTGTCTGGGAAATATTTCTGTATTATTAATTCAGAATATTGTGGCAATATAACTAATTACTTCAATTCATTGGAAGGGCAGTTGATGTTAAACCTTTTCAAGACAAAAAGAGTGGTATTGTCGAAGGCTTTCACGGCCGGAGAACGATGGTTGTTGTGGGTTTTCCAGGCTGTATTGCCGTGGTCTTGGCATTGTAGTTCCTGACGTTTCGCCAGCAGCTGTGGCTGGCATCTTCAGAGATGTAGAAGATGCCAGCCACAGCTGCTGACGAAACGTCAGGAACTACAATGCCAAGACCACGGCAATACAGCCCGGAAAACCCACAACAACCAAAATGAGAGGCTTGCTAGGTTCATTTTTAATGCCAGGTTTGGTGCTACATGTGTGAGCCTTGCCCAGACATTCACATTTCTCCTCTTGTGTGCTTTGACTTCAAGAAGGATGTGGAGGGCAAGTGCAAACCACAATATGGTGGTCCAGATATAACAATAAGATTTAGCTTGTTTACCATGAAATAGAGGAGGGGGGCAGTTCATGAGCTTATAGTTAATTCATGTAACACCAAAGCACAGTGTCATAATTCTGGATTATAGATTAAAAAAAACATTTTAAAATGCAGTTTCTTAGTAAATATAGGATGCTGGGTATCTTACTCTGTTGCTTCTCATCTATTAGAAGGGGAATCTTGGTGATAAATGTGCATGTGCTGTTTTATAGTGTTTATTTTAAAAATGTGCAATTTCCAGTAGCACAGGGCAGTTTACACAGAGATTGCCAGTAGATCCATCTTTGATTAGTTATTCTGGCATTCGTTCAAGAGGTAATTAGTGTTGTATGTGTTAAGCAATGCCATATTTAGCTTTGCATAATATTCTATAGCTCTGAAGGTGTTCTTTGTTTGTTGTTGAATTAATAGTCTCCTATTGTACTGTGTCTCTCTCTTTTTTTAGCTGTTAATTTATAGAGAGAGAAAAAAAGAAAGAGAATGCTATCCCAGCCAACACGCCACACCATTCAAAGAAGTGGCCCCCAGGATTGTTCCATGGGTGATAGGGATAAACGGTTTTCAAAACAGAGCTTTGTTTTTATTATTTTAAAGTCAGAATGGGATGACAAAATGTCACTGAATAATATTCAAACAAATATGTCACATATGCAGAGAAAATGCATACCATAAGAAATTAGAAAATCCATCGCAGTGTATGAGTAAAGTAACTATGCAAAGTAGACATACAAAATATTAACACTTGTTTATCTTAACCATTTTCATCCTATTGTATTATTGTTTCCATAAATAATCTCGCTTTGTTGATAAATGGAAGGATTTTGATATTAATCCATTTTTGCTTTTACAGGCTGTCACTCTAAATTGTGCACACAGCTTCTGCTCCTTTTGTATCAGAGAATGGATGAAGCGCAAGGTGGAGTGTCCAATCTGTAGAAGGACAATATTGTCCAAGACACGATCACTAGTTCTAGACAACTGTATTGATAGGATGGTGGAAAATCTGGATGTTGAGACAAAGCATCGTCGCCTGTCCCTCATCAAAGAGCGAAAAGGTGAGAGGTGGGTCTTCCGTTCTTAGGTATTTGAATTTTGCTCAATATTATTTACCATAGATATAAATTAGTTAACATAGATAATTAGTTAGATAACATCAGTTAGAAATGTATCAGTGACAATGTGAAGTTAGGCTTCTGTTTATACAGAGGATTTTTTTTAAAAAGCCTATCCAGTCCTGCTCCAAAGACTGCTTTGGGTTCAGCGTTTCAAAAATGTTTCTTTAACGAGGTTGCTGTACTGTAAAATGTTTTGATCAATGCTTGTTCCACAAATCTTGCTAATTATTGTAAAGTTGGCTGTCTAGCTAATTGAGCTGCCTCTTCATAAGATGACCACCTTATCCAGCACAGATAAAAAGGAGAAATAAAATTGAGTTTTACCTGTATATTAATGGTACTGCAATCTTAACTCCAGTTTATTTATTCTAGTAGTTTTTTTTTAAAGCACAGGTAATATAACAGACCCTAAAGAACCCCACTGGATAATACCCTTAAGGTTAACAAGACCATCTTCTGGAACCTTTGAAGTTAAAAGCAGGACCACTGCAAATCCCTGCCCCTAATTCTATGAGGGATTCATGAAGGATATCAAGATCAATGATACTGAACACTGCAGAGACATCGAGGCTAATCAGCAGGATCACACAATTCCTCAGTCCTTCTTCTGATGCAATTTATCCATTTGGTGACCAAAGCATCCCTATCCTAAATCCAGATTTAAAAAAACAGTTATAACTAGCTCTAACAGAACATCATCTAAATTGGCTCATCAGTCCTTTTATCTGTAAAGTGTCTTGGGAAAGAATCAAGGCAGTTCAGCAGGTTTTTCTGGGGAAGGCTGAATTAAGTTCCTGACCACATGGAATAGCTGTATTGGATGACCACTTTTGGGTGTGCTGTGGCCAGAGAAGTATGTTGCATGTGCCCAGCATCAAATCTTGCCATTCTACAGCTTTGAACCTGATATGAGTTGAGCAGGGATGATGCACGTGCCCAAATGCTTCATTTGAGTGTAGGGCTGGGAGAACGATTCTGTAGTCTCAGGGACCATTTGCAGTTGGTGATTTTGACCAGGGAAGCTGCCAAGCTGCATGGAACAGCTTTATAGGCCGCTTCTTCACCGTATCTACAAGAGCTTAGTAGGATGATTTATTAGCTAGAATGTATCTGAAAGATTTAAATTTTTATAGCTTTAATTTGCCATGATGTTTTAGAGTAGGTCAGGCTTACTTAAATATATTTGTGGCTTTGGTCATTGGACCAAAAATAGAGGTCAAGCCAGCTATCTCCCAGTCAAGGAAACATTAATAACTGTGTGGGCAGGCACTTGGTTTTTCTCCGGTGGTCCTAGGAGTGGGGCAGTCCTTACTTTTGTGATATAGCTCCTCCTCTCCAAAGGCAGGGTCAGTCAGCTGATTTTGATCCTGGAGGGGAGGAGCTTGTCCCTAGAATCACCAGTCTTTCTGGCCCTGCCATCTGAGCAGGACGTCTTCAGCAACGCTCTGCAGAGCTCAGTGATCCTGGTGAAGAAACTACCAGAGATGAACCGGGCGTGGCGCCGTGTGCCTGTAATCCCAGTATTCAGGGAGGCTGAGGCCACAGGCAGTGTGGAGCTCGCAGGGGAAAGGAAAGGCCCTACCGCCTACCCCACCCCCGTTTCACCCAGAGTGATGGCGAGCATTAGAGCTGGAGGCCCCTAGGTTCTCCTAGGTTACACGGCCACAACTGCAAAACTCCACTGAGGTTTCCCACCTGTGGGTTGGGAGGACCCCCCCTCAGACGACCAGAGGGTGTGGTGTTTGAATCCGCCGTAGCTTGTTGTAGAGACCGATATTATCGGGAACTCCCTCAGGCTTGGAAGGAGCAGCCTCCAGCAGCAGCAGAGGACCTGCTCCAACCCCGGCAGCCCCTACTGAACTGCGGTAAGACTAATCCTGCGGGTAACAGGGGCTGTGAAAGGAAGGAGGGAGGAGAAAAAAGTAGCAGAAGCCTCAGAGCCAGCTCGTCCTAAATAAAAGGGAGCCCTCCTTTATTTCTCTTTCCTTTCATCCAGGACTTGTGAGGTGTGCTTTCACTTTCATTTCTTCTTTTGGCAGGAGAATTTCTGTTGTCAGAATGTCAGCAAGGCAGGCCTACCCACCTCACAGGCCTCAAAGAGCGTAACCCTGCGGCCTAGATCTTCCAAACTTCTAGGCCTCACCCCCTTCTAGGCCTTTCAATAGGCCAGTGAAAGAGAAAAAGCCCAAGGGCCTGAACCTGTCAGGCAAGAATGCCTGGAAAATTTTCTGCTGGTGGTAGGTCAACAAAGGCAGGCCTAGCCTCCTTCCAGGCCTCAGAGAGTGCAAGCCTGTGACCTAAACCTGCCCAGCTCCCAGGCCTCGGCCTACTTCCGGGCCTCTCAAGAGACTAGTGAAAGGAAGAAGGTCTTGGGTTTGCATCCACCAGGCAAGGAAGCCTGAAATGAGTTGCTGTAATGTTGTGGTTAAATGTTGGGCCATGAATCATTACCCTGCTAGTTCGAGTCCCATAATTACTTGAACTCGGTGGCTGACCTTGGGTAAAAGTCCCAATTACCTAGCGGTTCTGGGAGAATAATGATGATTCTGACCTTATCACAGCCCCTGACTGTGATATCACAGTCCAGACAAGCCAGATCTCATCAGATCTCAGTACCTCAACAGGGTTGGCCTTGGTCAGCAATTGGATGGGAGACTTCCAAAAAAGACCAGTGTTGCAGAGGCAACTATGAGTCAAGCTACAAGTGACTTTTTTCACACGTAGAACACTTGATCGTTTTTGCAAGTTTTTCTGGGAACTGAAGTCCCAGTGTCCTTCCCCTCTCTGTTAGAATCGCTGCCTGAAGAGCCAGAGAAAGCCGGCTGCAGCAGCAGCTTTTGCAAATTGTTCCTCCAGTCACAAGCCTGCTCTCAGCGATCTTTGGGGGCAGGCAGCTGCAGCTTCCTCCCTGGGCGTCTTGCTCCCGAGGAGGTGCTCTGGATTTGCAAAAGCTGCTGCCTGGCTCTTCAGGCAGCGATTCTAACAGAGAGGGGAAGGACACTGGGACTTCAGTTCCCAGGAAAACGTGCGAAAATGATCAAGTGTTCTACGCGTGAAAAAAGTCACTTGTAGCTTGGCTCTATAACTGGATGACATTTTCCACCACTAAGGGTAAAGAAATTACATGCCCCCTATTTACATAGTCGCAGCCATAGCTACTATTAAACAAACAAACTGGCATGGCCCAGGATGGAAATAAGGAATTCGAAGAGGTCCTGCACACCAATAAATAGTCTAGCGGCTAGACTCTCAGATGGGCAAGAGAGGCATTCCAGTATGGGAGTCTGACACCAGATAGGTAAAGGGGTGCCCCCCAGATTAAGGAAGAGGCAAGGGCCATTAAGAGCACAGATCTCAGATAAGCCTTCAACCTGAGGACCCTGAGCTATCAGTTTTCTCCCTCAGCCAAGAAGAAAGGGGAGCTGTTAAAAGAAGGGAAAATTTCCTAGCAGGTCTTCCTCAGGAGCTGTATCCTAGAAAGCTCCCTAAGGTGATGAGGATCCTAGAGTTTTCTCCCTTAAGGACTAAGGGGTTGGAGAGAATCCTCCGTAGAATCAGGAATAACCCCATCAGGGATTCCCTTCCAGTAGTCTGTCATACTTGTAGAAGTCTAAAAGGAAAACTCTGGCAAAACTAACTACTCTTATTTCTTCTCCACCCCAAGTCTTACACATTAATTCCAGGGGTTACTGAGAGGATCAAGCTGTCATTGGTGGATGATCTGGTAACCAGCCTGCCATCTAATCCTGTGCTGCCCATTGAGAAGGACGGACTACCTAGGATTCCAGCATCAAGTGGTTTGAACTGGCTATGTGCAGAAAATTGGAAGTTTCCGCTACATCCTTCAGAGCATTGGTGACAGCTCCACTCCTTCCTAGAGTCACATTCTCTCAGGTCACAAACCTGGCTGCAGTGAGCAGTAAACTCCTTTAAAGAGCCAAAGAGCAAAACTAAGAAAACAGCCCCGGCAATATGCTATGCTGTGGTCAACAAGAACCATGGTTTTCAGGCAACCAGGCACAACATTTAGCTTAGAAATTGGAACGTGCACCATTTGCCCCAAAGCCAAAGTAACCGCGGTTCCTTTCAAAGATATCAACTTGTCTGGAGAAACTCTAATTAAAGGAAAGCAGACCAAACATCGAGAAGAGGGTAGTACCTTCTCCCTCAACAAATCTGGTCAGAATACTAAAGGGCCAAAGAAGGGAACTCAGTGTGTCTACACCAAGGCAGCAGGCGTGATGGTGTTTGGGGGATGCTTACAATGCTTGGCAAACCCTTGGCAGCCAATAATAAGAAACAGGTAGGTGTTGGATAATGTGATCAGTGGAATTCAGTTCTGTGCCACCTGGTCCCTTTCCCCCTAGATCCAAAGGAATTTGGTCAAATAAAATAGACGCCTAGGAACAAGAAGGTCAGAATGGAAAGGCTAAAATTTGTCATGACTGCCATTCAGGAGGGAGATTGTCTGGCTTCCATCAATCTCTCAGAGGCATTTCCAAAATTGGGCCCTTTCCTTTGAGCTGAAAACACCACCTATGGTGTTTATCAGAATCCTAGTAACACTGATAGCATGGCTAGGCCATGGAGAGTGGCTCCTTTCCCATATCCAAATGACATCTTGATTTGAGCACTTCAGAAGTGCCTGTTGCCATACCATGGGGCGTTAGATCACAAGAGGTCCAAGATAGTTGAATTGCCAGAGATCCTCAAACAGGAAAATAACCAGTGGCTGTACCTCATTCAGTCTCATGATGGTGTCCCGTTAAGGGAACCAGAGAGAACAGTGATGACCATGGACATATCTTTGGGGATGGGGATCACACACCCAAAGAAGAATGGCATAGGTCATCTGGCTGAAGGACAAATGATCAAAAGGGCAAACCTTTAGGAACTCGGAGCCATCAGACACAGTATGGTGGAATCTCAGAATCTTCCCACAGGTCACTATATGTTTATACAGAGGACAACTCTGAGGCAGACTGGCTAAGTCAGAGAGTGATGAACCAAGCAGAATGGATGCTAGCCAGAGAGATTCCCCAACTGATCTACCAGTTTTCGACAAAGCGCAAGGAAAAGAAACCCGCAAACCATAGGGATAGATGATGTGAGCAGCAAGCTGCCTTCACACATCTTGTATGTCTTCCACAGTACAGCTATTGCACGAGCTGTTCAGAAGATCACACAGTAAAGTGCAGAAGTGATGCTAATAGCAACCTTCAGGTCCAGAAAGGCATGGTCTCAAAACCTGAAGAATCTTTCAAGCATGGATCCCTGGCACCTCCACTGCAGGAGGGCCCATTGATGCAGGGATCAGTACGACACCCCGATCAGCTCTGACAAACCTCACAGTGTGGAGGTTGAACACAAACAGCTAATAGGGTTGGACTAAACAGAAGGCTTGATTGGTACTATGCTAGCCTCCAGGAAGAGTTCCACAGAGTCTATAAAAAATTCCTGCCAAGATCCCAGAAGCGTGCATGGATAGAGTCGTGTAATCTTTGGGGGCTAATTAGGGAGTTACTATCCTTCTTCAAGAGGGGTTGAAGAAAAGTCTTCACACCAACACCCTTAGACAACAGGTAGTGACCATCCCAACAATTAGGGGTTCTAGGAAGGGACATTCCCTTATATATCACCTTCATGGTAATGGATTTTGAAAAGGGACCTCATTGTAGAATCTTCTAAGGATTCATTGGTTTTTTCCCCATGTGAATTCTTAATCTGGTATTGAGAGCATTATATAAAAGATGCCTTGAGCCTATGACCTCATGTCCCCTAAAGGAACTGACCTTTAAAGCCATCTTTCAGATGAAAATAAAATCAGTTAGACAAGTGTCGGAATGGCAGGCACTAGCAGTAGCTATGCCCTTTCCTCCAAGATGGTAGAGCAAATTATGAACAAAAACAACTTTCTTCCAACGGTGAACTTCATGTTCATCTTCGTTCTTCTGTGCCTCCACACATGGGACTGCGCAGGCGCAGGCCAGCCGCCAGAAGATTTTTCATCGCTTTCCTCAGCTCCGAAGGGGCTGTTGGGCGCGCGCCTCAGCGACCGTTTCCCGCCCAAACGGTCACATGTCCCAACAGCGACCAACGGCCCCTTCCCTCAGTTCTCTTCTTGCCGCCACTAGAAGGGAACGTCTGCTTCGCAGCTCCGTGCTTTATAGTGATTGCTTGCTTTGTGATTGACTCAGACTGTTATTTGACGACGCATATTGCTGAACCCCTTAAACGTGGCCTCTAAGGCCTTATTCAAGCACTGTGCTCAGTGCCAGATGAAGATGACCCAAACAGATGGGCATGATCTGTGCCTTTTTTGCCTTGGGGAGGGTCATATTGTCCCAACGTGTAAGATCTGCCAGAAGTTTACCCATAAGGCCAGACAGGAGAGGTCTGCGTGTTTGAAGGCATCGCTTTGGCAGAAAGTGTTGGATGGAGAGGAGACTCCCAGACCCCCTTCGGTGGCGGGAATAACTCCGTTGTCCTCCCCAAAGGCTGCCCTTAGCTCCTCGGCCGAACGGCATTCACAAGCGGGCTCTGTGGCCTCTGCTAAGTCGGTGTCGACATCTCAACCGGCGAGTATAGCAGTATCAAAAGTGGGTTCACAAGTGGCGATGTCTCCAAAATTGCTGAGAGAAAGGGCGTCGTCGAAGTCGGATCCGAAGAAGTCGGTTTCGGGATCGGATCCGATGGGGTCGGATCCTACCTGCCTGTCGACTCCGACGCCGGATCCGAAGGCTACTGCGGTTCCGAGACCACACACCGCTGGCAAGAAGTCTTCCACCAAGAGGGCGTCGGATCCGAGAGCCAGCTCGGAGCTGCCGTCGAAGAAGCCGAAGAAGTCCAAACATCGACACTCTCGGTCCCCACGGCGCAGGTCTGCTGATGAGGTGGTGCTAGTATCTCTACGCACGCCTTCCCCTCATCTGAACTCACCAGATCGTTCTGCTCCAGAGAAAGTGCCGGATCCAGGTGCATATGTTGTGGTCTCGAGTGAGCATCGTTCCCCGTCACCGGAACCGAGCCCGGCTGCCCCTCGTCGGATCCGACGCACACCCAGAGAGCGCTCGTCCGCGTCGCCAGCTTCCTCCACTCGGAGTCGACTCCCTTTCTCCGATGTGGAAAGTGTCGGTTCCGAGCGTTCCTTGGCATCACAACACCGGCAGGCCTCCTATATTCCACTTGCATACCATTGCCAATGCAAGGGGGCCCCTGCGGGGTATGACTCCTCGGATCCGAGGCCATCAACATCCAGGCAGCATGAGTGGCTACCTCCACCGTTTCCAGCTGGTGAGGTGTCGGCTCCTTCTTCTGATGAGGAGGGGGCTGCTGTTGACTACGAGTATCGCTCTGATTCCTTGTCGGAACCATCTCCAGATGACAATGTGGCTCCCAGTACGAGTTCCCCTTATGAGGACCTCCGTATCTACACCGACCAGATGGCTCGTATGGCAAAGGCGTTGGAGATTGATATTTCTTTGGCCACGCCTAAGACGAAGGACAAGCTCCTGTGTTGCATCTATGGTGACAACCCAGCTACGGTGGGTTTTCCTATGTTGGAGAGCGTGGAGGAGATAGTGGAGAAGGTGTGGAAGGTGCCTTCAGACCTGCCAGCTACATCGAAGCGGATTGAGCAGATGTACAAAATCAAGCAAGGCATGTGGCAGTTGCTTGTCAAACATCCTCCACCTTCATCCCTGATTGCCGAGGAAATCCAGCACCGACGGTCAGGTTCTTCTTCCGTCCCGCCAGACAAGGAGGGGAAGAAGATGGACGCCCTGGGCAGACGCCAATACTCCATCTCGGCCCTAGCCCTCCGTATAGCCAACTACCAAACCATCATGGCTGGCTATCAGCTGTACCTGTGGGAGAAGCTGACGTCTTATGTCACTGACTTGCCTGCAGATAAGAAGGCGGTGGTGTCCCTGCTGCAAAACGAAGCCATTCGCCTTTCAAAGCAGCAGATGAATGCGGGGAGCCATGCAGCTGATACTGCGGCCCGTGGTATGTCGTCAGTGGTGATCCTGAGACGGCACTCTTGGCTCCGGTCGATGGCTCTCCCGCAGGAGGTGAAGACCAAAATTGAGAATCTGCCATTTGAAGGGGATTCCCTCTTTTCAAGCACCACGGATGAGGCGCTGAAGAAGAAGGAGGATAGGCAGACGGCTCGGTCGTTGGGAGTGACCTCAGCAGACAGGTCTGCTTTTAAGCCACGGTACCCTACAAGATACAACCCGTATCAGTACCATGGAAGATACCAACAATGTCCTTACTTCCAACATTATCCTGCTACTCAGCGCCATTACACTCCTGCGTAGCAACCCAAGAGGCATAGGCCTTTCAAGCCCCGTTCATCTCAGCCTCCTGCTCAGCAAAAAGATCCGCAGGGAGCAGGGAGACAGTTCTGACGGGATGAACTAGTCACAGCCCTGACTTTCTCGGACAGGCTGAAGCCTTTCCTATTTGAATGGGAGTCAATAACATCTGACTCATGGGTCTTAACGATTGTGAACAAAGGATATGGGCTGGAATTCACTGAACTGCCTAGGTGTATCTCACTGTTAAGGGCTGTGAATAATACCATGGCTGAGCTAGAGGATGAGATCATATCTCTCTTGGCCAAGGGTGCTGTGGAGGAGGTGGCATACGAGGAGTCTGAGAAAGGCTTCTTTTCTCGTTTCTTTCTGGTCCCCAAAAAGGTTGGGGGTTTACGTCCCATTCTAGATTTAAGGGGTCTCAATGCCTTTCTAAAGGTGACAAAGTTTAAGATGTCTGCTGTAATTTCCTTGCTAAAGAAGGGGGATTGGTTTGCTGTCCTTGACTTGAAGGACGCCTATTTCCATGTTGGAATACTAGAGGAGCACAGAAAGTTTCTGGGCTTCGTTTACAAGCAAAGGGTGTTCCGTTATAGAGTGTTTCCCTTCGGCCTATCCACAGCGCCACGGGTATTTACCAAGTGTGTGGCTCCTGTGGTGTCCTTCCTTCAGGAGAAAGGCTGTGCCATTTTTCCTTACCTCGATGATTGGCTCATCGTTTCAGACTCTGAGGCTGGGCTTGTGCACGCTGTAGAGTTAGTACTGAGCACATGCAAACGGTTGGGTCTGCTGGTAAATTTGGATAAGTCAAAGCTGGTACCCAGCCGTAAGGTCTCTTACATTGGTGCAGTATTAAACTCAGTTGAGGGTAAAGCACTACTTCCACAGGAAAGAGCTAGGTCTCTTAAAGGATTGGTTTCCATGTTCAAGAGAAATTGTTTCCAATCTGTGCGCACGATACAATGCTTACTGGGTCACATGGCAGCTGCTACCTCAGTAGTACCCTTTGCGAGACTGCGTATGCGTCCGCTGCAAAATTGGTTTGTGCGGAGGTACGATGCTATGCGCCACCCTCCGTCTCTCAAGTTATCCATACCTAGGATCATTCTATCCTCCCTTGACTGGTGGCTATCAGATGACAACTTGTTTAAGGGGACCCTGTTTGGCTATCTGCATCCTGGGGTTACAGTGACCACTGATGCGTCCCTGCAGGGATGGGGTGCCTATTGTGGTGCTGTGTGTGTACAGGATGTATGGTTGGAAAGGGAAAGAAACCTGCATATTAACATTCTTGAACTAAGAGCTATTCGTTTTGCACTTGTGTCCCTTGCAGCACTTCTACAAAACTGTCAGGTGTTGGTGCAGAAGGACAACACGACTGCCATGTATTGCCTAAACCAACAAGGGGGCACAGCATCTATGATTCTCTGCAGGGATGCCACGCTCATTTGGCAATGGGCGATCCTGAATGGTGTGATGCTTCGGGCTATACACGTAGCGGGATCAGACAATGTTTGGGCAGATGCTCTGAGCAGGGTGCACATGTTGGACCACGAGCGGGAACTAAACGTAAAGTACATTGGGCCGATCTTCCAGATGTGGGGCCAACCAAGCATAGATGTGTTTGCAACGTCAGCAAAAACCAAGGCCCAGATATTTTGTTCAAGGGCAGGGAGCGACCCCCTTTCTATTGGGGATGCCTTCCAATTTACGTGGACCCACAGGTTGCACTATATGTTTCCACCATTCCCGCTAATACCAAGGGTGTTGTGCAAAATAGAGAACGACAATGCAGATTGCATTCTGGTAGCACCCGTCTGGCCGAGACAAGTGTGGTTCCCCAAACTGTTGCAGATGTCCAATCGGACGTATGTGAGTCTACCCCCCCAGCAGGATCTTCTGCTGAACAGGAGCTTGTTCCACCACGAGCCCAAGAAGTTGCACCTGTCTGTCTGGCGGATTCTACCCCGCCTGTAACTTATTCTGAGCAAGTGGAGAAAGTCATGCTAAATGCAAGGAAACTCTCCACTAGACAGGCTTACAAAGCTAAGTGGCTTAAGTTTGAGGCTCGGGCAGTTTCAAGGAATGTAGTACCTATTAGTAGCCCCTTAGGGTTCGTCTTACTACTTATGTCATTTGAAAGACCAAGGGCTTAGGGTTACCTCCCTAAAGGTACACCTTGCGGCTATTTCTGCATTTCACGAGCAGGTTGACGGTTGTACGGTGTTCTCACACCATAAATTTCGTCAGTTTTTAAAGGGGATGTGTAATCTTTACCCGCCTGTGTCACCATCAGTGCCTCAGTGGTCTCTCTCCCTAGTACTATCTAGGTTGATGCTGCCTCCCTTCGAACCCTTTGGACTTACTGTCTTACAAAGTAGCGTTTCTGGTGGCTGTGACATCTGCTAGAAGGGTTAGCGAGTTAGCAGCACTCAGGGCTGACCCTCCATTTCTTCTTTTCCATAAAAATAGGGTGGTCCTGTGACCATGCCTTAAGTTTCTACCCAAGGTGGTATCCACCTTGCACCTGTCGCAGGAGATCACATTACCTGTGTTCTTTCCAAATGCATCTACTAAAGGGGAAAAGGCCCTTCACACTTTAGATTTGAGGAGGGCCTTAGCCTTTTATTTGGACAGGACAAAGGCCTTCCATAGCAGCTCCCATCTTTTTGTCTGCTTTGGAAGTAAGGACAGGGGTCACAAGGCATCGTCTCAAACAGTGTCCCGATGGATAGTGTCGGCCATTACTAAGGCTTATGCTCTGGCCAGGGTGGATGGTCCACTGGGGGTCAGTGCTCACTCCACACGCTCTCAGGCCGCTTCGTCAGCGCTTATCAGGGGTGTGCCGCTGGTTAACATCTGCAAAGCGGCGACGTGGTCATCTGCTGACACGTTTGTAAAACATTATGCTATGGATGTTAATGCAGAGCAAGATGTTGCTGTGGCCAAGGCTGTCCTCCACTCCTTGTTTTCATAACAATACACTTGAATGCCTTGCTCCAATGATGGAGAATGAAACTCTGTATATGTATATACATATATAGTTTATTGAACAAATTTAATGTTTTTGAACAAGTTATTTATCTTGTGCTAATGTTTTTGGTACATAATAAAATTGAGTTGGATTTCACCCCACATTGTGTGAAGCTTGGTACTCTTCCATGTGTGGAGGCACAGAAGAACGAAGATGAAAACAGGGTTAACATACCTGTAACTTATGTTCATCGAGTTCTTCTGTGCTGACACACATCCCTCCCTCCTGCCCCGCTGTGAACTCCTATTACCCCCCCCCCCAAAAGGAAAGAGGATTCTTCAATTGGTAATTATTGTAAAGGAGAATTACATTCTGTATGGGATAGCGGCAGCAAGGCTGAACTGAGGGAAGGGGCCGTTGGTCGCTGTTGGGACATGTGACCGTTTGGGCGGGAAATGGTCGCCGAGGCGCGTGCCCAACGGCCCCTTCGGAGCTGAGGAAAGCGATGAAAAATCTTCCGGCGGCTGGCCTGTGCCTGCGCAGTCCCATGTGTGTCAGCACAGAAGAACTCAATGAACATAAGTTACGGGTATGTTAACCCTGTTTTTTCATAGGACAGGAGAGATAGTACTTCCCTCCTTCTAAGCTCAGCCAAAGCACGGGAAGAAAAATAAATAAATAAATCTCACTACCTTGATATACGTAGAGATGTGAGATTCCACTTGGGCAGGACTAAACAGTGTTTCAGAAGTCTGGGATGCTAGTTGTGTGTTTGCAGGAGGTCCTTCTTGGGACCCAGAGTGTCCTTTTCTTGGCTAAGTAGGTAAAGCAGAAGGTATATTCTTCTGGCATGTCAAGCCAGAAGTCTGGAGATGCCCATAGATGTCAGGGCGCACTCACTAAGGGAAACAGTGACAGAGGCAGCCTAAAAACCCTTTAGTTGTTAGAAGCGATTGATAAGGTGGTAACATGGAAATCAGTATATTCTGTCATCAAGAAATATAGGATAGATAAGTGGTCTTCCCCAGAGACAACCTTTAGCAGGAGGGTACTACTACACACCCTCTAGACCTGGAAGCTGGACTACCCACCCTGGGTACATTGCTCTTGTATGTCCCAAAAGTAAGGGCTGCCCCGCTCCTAGGACCACCAGAGAATGGAAGATTTGTATTCACTTAACGTGAAGCTTCCTTTCTTGGTGGTCCAGGAGTGGGGCAGGCCTGCCTACCTGAGTTTCTTGTGGGGCGGCTTCTAGGATTGGATGAAGAGTTAGGACGATAGTCTTCCTCCTGGTGGATTCAAGGGAGGGATTTTTCGATTTAAAAAAATTTGAGGGGAGTTACTATTTTCTCTTCTGGTATCGTGATGGGGAGTCAGGGCTTGGGAACAGACTGGTGATTCTAGGGACAAGCTCCTCCCCTCCAGGATCAAAATCAGCTGACTGACCCTGCCTATATCCCAAAAGTAAGGACTGCCCCACTCCTGGACCACCGAAAAGGAAGCTTCACGGTAAGCGAATACAAATCTTCCATTCTCACATACCCATTGTGTGTTTGGGATAGTTGTTTCATTTAATAGAAGAAATGTATAGGGGAAGTTTTCCCTGTTTTAGTTGAAGCTTATATATTTATTTAGAAAATTCCTATGCTATTTCTCTAGATAACCTGCTGGAGGCAGCTTACCAAGTAAAACATGATAAACCATAAACATATAAAATTTGAGAAAACTATTAAAAACCCAGTCAGAAGTGCAAAAAACAGTAATAAAGAGTTAGGAAACTCCTTGAAGGATGCTAGCCTTCTAAATGAGTCACCCAGTGCATCAAACATGGAGACAGTATGTAAAGAACTGAGCAGCTCAAACTGTTCACAAGAAAGAAATAGACTGTTTAGAAAAGAACAGAACAGTGATAGAGAAACAACCAGAAGAAGCAAACAACGACCCAGTAGAGAAGGCCAAAGCCAAGATGACCTCAGCCCAGCAGTGGAACATCTCAGAGAGGAAGATGACACCCCAGCAGAGGAGGAACGCAGGTTAAAGAAACCCAAGACTTTAAAACAAAACCCACAGTAGAGTGAGAAATGGACTTAACAGGAACTGCAGAGACGATACAACATACCCTAAGCCAGAGGAAGCTGCACACAACTCTTCTGAAAAAGAGATGTGTTCCACTTAAGGACAGGGGAGGGGGGGGGCGGATTTGTAATGATTTCAAGTAAATGTGTGCATGTATCTTTAAATGTTTGGTGTGAGATACGTGAAGAGTGAGGGGTAACTGAATGTCAGAGTTGGGTGGCTGCATCTCCTTATATGCCATCCCACTGTGTGCACAGTAGGCTGCAACAGCAGACTGACTTGGACCTGAGCTGGGTGACAGAGACATGGGTGTGGTGGCATGCATGTTGACTCCTCTTGTGCTCCCTACTTTCAGTATGGTGCCCCAAGTGGCTGCTTAGACCACCTGGGTATTGATCTGGCTCTTTTCTTAGCTGTGTATTAGAGTGCATTACATTTTTTTTAGGGCATAGATCTTGTGTGTGCTTTTGACCTCCTACCCTGTGTTGTTTTATTTTGAATGTCTGACCTGTGGACTGGTCCTGTTCATTTTTCCTGGCTTTCATAATAGACTGTTGAACACTCGTGTGGTGATTCTCCTCATATCCTCCAGTTGGGTAGCTGGGTTATTTATTTATTTAGCCATTTATATCCCATTTTTCCTCACTGGGAACCCAAAGTGGCTTACACGTTCTCCCCTCCATTTTATTCTTACAACAACCCTGTAAGGTAGGCTAGGCTAAGTGTGTATGACTTTGCCAAGGTCACTGAGCAAGCTTTCATGGCCCAGTGGGGAGTTGAACCTGGGTCTCCCTGTACGCTGCTTCCAGAATACTCCCAGATCCCAATCACTACACCATGGTGTTGCAGCAAACACAAAGATGTCTAGTAGCACCTTCAAGACTCACAGATTTATTGAAGTGGAAGTTTTTCTGGGCTGTAGCATGAACATGCATGAAATGATTTCTTAGCAGATCATATACATACATAAGTGTAGGCTGTAGGTTAAAAGGCCATGAACATTTGTGCAGAAACTTGCAGCATTTTGGGAACACTTCCAAGTTTTTGAATCCAGTGGCACCTTAGAGACCAACAAATCCTGCTATTCTACTGCATACCGACATGGCTACCCACCTAAAACTTCCCAGTTTGTGTTCCTAGAAATCACATCTGACTACAACTGTCTTATGATGAAATATGTAAACAAATCTGTCTTTTCTCTGCACCCTTTCAAAACTCAAATGGTATCCAAATTTGTCCAGACATCGTTATCTATCATAGATTAGTACCTAAAAAGATCCCACCCCCCAGTCTCAGATAACCCTTACCTTGCAGCTGCTCTTTAATAATTGAAGTGAGATATGTTTTGTTATCACAGGTACAAAAATCAGGTAGCTGTTGCTAATAATGGCTCTAAGAAATGACAATGCATGAAGCCTTCTTGTTTCTCCAGACTGTTCTATTCTGCTGTTTGACCTAGAGTTTAAAATTTAAACTTCTTAAGAAATGATAAACATTTAAGTCTATGTCTCCCTTAAATAAAAACAAACTTTGTCTGTGCCTCTCAAAAGTGTTTTGGACAGAAACAGGTTTCACAACTGATGACAGTATCTTTCCATTAAGGAAAACATCTTGGGAAAACAGGGCCCACCTTGTCCTTTAAAGTATGCCTGGGAGTAGGACACAAAGAGCAGAAGAAAGCCCAGGAACATCTTGTTGTCACTTTGGCCCCAGCCGCTGTTGAACACTGTCCACACAGCCATCAATGTTGCAATGGCCAGAGAGGAATGAATGAGAGAGCATTTAGCATGAACAAAAAAAATAGCTTTGGAAGCCACTGGAGCATGTGGCTCCCCGAGAAATTCTGAAGGCTGCTTCTCTCTTCCTTGCTGTTAGAAAATCACACCAGAAGTCATATGCTGCTGCTGTCTTATCTTACTGCTTTGTTTTCTGCATCCCAACATTTTGTGTAAATCGTCTTGGTTTAGAATGGAATGGGTATGGTTTGATTTATACTTTAGAAAAAGTACCTGAACTTAAAAAGGCAAAATAGAACCAGGGCATATTATAAGTTGTGAATGGCATAAACATCTTTGACAGCTAGGATCCTTCATAGTGTGAGACTTAGGCCTCAGTTCTTAGGAATTTAAATAGCAAAATGTGGATTTGTCTCCAGGTGGGATTGCTAAAGAAAATCCTATGTGGCAAGCTGTTAGCCTAAACATAAAAGTATTTCATAATTTTCACCTAATCACTGTTTGTATTTGTGTGTGTGTTTTAATTGCAGGGAAGCAGGCTGTTCTGGAGAGCCCAGCATCAGAAAGTGAGAGCAGTAGTCTTTCTTCTTTCTCAGACAGTGAAAGCAGTAGTATTACCTCAACATTAGACAGCGAGACCAGCAGCCTTACCTCTGTTCGCTCCATAATGTCAATCAGCAGCTATGAAAGTGATGACTACGAAGGGGACTCTGATAACATACTGGCTATCTGAAGAATGTGGGTTGCGCCTTTGCAGCTAGGTGGAATCTGCTGGGAGAAAGGATTGGATGTTTGGAACATGAAGAGACTGGAGTTTAAATTGTGGATTAAAAGGGCTTCGCAGGGTCCTCTTTTTTTCTTAAATGGATGTATAATATCTCCAAGCATATTATCCAACACTGTATGACTTCAAAACCCATTTTTCATCATAGACCAATGGTAACTTAATGTTGGTTCTATTCTTGGTTTTAACTAGTTCAGGAAGATAAGATGCTGCTTAACTTGAAGGTACCAATTCATCTTAGCTGCATAACTATTTGAGTATGTGACATCTGTCTTCCAGAGGGCTGTGGATTCTTAAGCATGTGAACTTAAAGGCAACATTTACTTTATAGTAACAGTTGGCAATTTAGACAGAGTACAGGGTCAAGGGACAAAGTTACTTTCCTTCTTTCCTTACACACTTCTGCAAATGTAGCCATAGCTGGACAAGCCTGAGGCCTGCAGTTTGCTTTTCCTGGAGAAGAGAGGTAGGCAAGAGGAACAGTGTGGCCAGGGCAGCTTGTATGTGTCTGGTTGGTTCCTGTCTATGAGTAGTTTGGCTCCATTTAGTTGGCAAGGGTAGTGAAAGGCCAGGTATGGGATGCCTCCTGTAGAGAGACTTTAGAAATATTGTCATGCAGCTAGCTACACCTGCTGTTGTTCTGAAGTTGTAATAAGAATCTGTCCTAAATGTTTTGTTCAAAACAGAACTACACAATTCAAAACACATGTAATTGCTGCCAAAAAGGGCAACCCAGTGTTGAGTCCTGATTTCATTATGATCTGTGTTTCTCTCCCCCCTCTATATCCTTGGTTGCTGCTTGCAGAATAGCAGTACATCAGAATGGTGTGACTTGTAGTAAAATGGAAATTATGGAAGATGGGGAACTTGATGTTTGGCAGCCCAGGTTCTTTGTAACTGCCATTCGAGTTTCACATCTTTTTGCAACATAAGCTTGCTTTTATGATAGTGAGTTCACTTGATTAATTCTCTTTATGGCCCCATTAATATGGTGAGTCTACTTGGCTGTTATTACTTAAATAAAAATGGTAGTAGTTCTCAGACAAGGTTAAATTAACCCTTCCCAAAGCCCCAAAGAATCTTGTACCTAAATTCCTAGGAAAGCATCTGTTTCCAAGATTGAATAGCAGTAATTAAAAGCGGCAGCAGTGTTTTGTGTGGGTGGACTGGTTTGGCTTCTGCAGAAATGTTATTCACTAGATGGAATGAGAGTGAAGAAGCTGACCTAGTGAAAAATGACAATTACATATTTATCAGTGTTCAGAAAATGTAGCTGGAACAACACTTAAGGTTGTAGCAATCCAGGTTCCATTTCAGGGGTTTCAGTTTCAAACTAGCCAGTGACTAACAAGGCAGGCAGCTTTTCTTTATCAGCTTGTTTTTTATATATATAACTAGAGGTTGATTGTTATTTATTTAAGATATGAGTTGTGTAAATGGAAGAAACTTATTTCTGTTTTGTACAATCTTACAAGCTAATATCAATTGCTAAAGAAACAAATGGATAAATATTCCCATCGGCTCTGTGCAGCCTGTGTGGCTGCCCCTCTTTTCCTTCTTTGCTTTCATGCTAAGAAGTTCTAAACTCTAATATGAATAACTGGTTATTTCAACATCACTTAATATTCTCCTGATAGTTTACTATTGATAATAAATTGTTGCAACACGTTCATAAATTCTAGAATTTAGTTCAGGCCAACTTAGTCTTGAAGCTGTTTATGGTGTAGGTGCCTGCAAGTGACATGCAATGGCACATAGCACCTTTGCTTTGGATTCTAGCACAATGTCCAGGGTTAAGCAAGCTACAAATTACAAGAATGTATATAATACAAACGAATGACAAAATATTTCCATACCAATACCTTGGATCCTGTACTTTGTAAATGCAAATGCAGCAGAGCATCCAACAGGCAACTTCTTGATCTTCCTCCTCCAGCTAAAACCTGGCATGTCCTCTACCCTGAAATCCTGAACTGGTGGTGGTGGACCTTTAAGAACAGCAAGGGTGGGTGGGTGGGTGACTTCAGTGGAAGAGGAAATGGGCAAAATGACTCCCCCCCCCTTCCACTGGTGGAAGGGCTTTTTATTAATGAGAAATTTATTTAGGATCCAACCATAATCTATATGAACACTAAGAATCGGTTCTTAGACAAACAGTTCTTCCTATCTGCCCCCTGAATGAGCACTAATTTCTTCAACTATCAGGTGGTGGATATAAACTAGAACAAAAATATTTGGAAGAGCGAAAAGATGTGAGCCATTTGTTGTGCACGAAGCTTAAAAACTGAAAAGGGACCAAATGTTTGCTCCAGGAAACCAATACAGCATATTCAGTGATCAGTGGTATATTGTGTCCTTGTATGGTTTTAGGGTCAAACTAGACATGGTGGAGGAGATCAGTGGTCTTTTGTGGGTTTTCTGTTTGATGATTTCATTTGATAGTGGAAAGTAGTGCTGGGGGAAAAGGCGGTTAGCTCTGTTTAAAGGGGAGGGCACAGAGAACTGGGGGGGCATCTAATTTGGCCTTTATCCTTAAAAGTTTTCCTGGTACACACCTTACTGCTTGGTTTTTAGTGGGGGTGTCATGCTTATAGTTCCAGCACCCCTCATGCAGATATCAATCTGGCATTTTCTGTAGAAAAGATGTGAGGCGATTCCTTCTACCTTGGGGAAACTTCTACAGTGCTCAAAGATTTTTCTGTTACCTGTATATTCATTTTGTACATTTTTTTTGTCCTGTTTTATCAAGTATATAGACTATATTTTTCCTAAATTGTTACTCTTCCCATGTCTAAAGGAAAGAGAAACCCTCTGTTACCATATTTGGATAGTTCCCTTTCTTGAGCAGCTAACATGACAGCAGGCATCAGCCCATCCACCATCACTGCCAGTGTAAGACAGGCCTTACAAACTTGATATTCCTGCCTAGCAAGACAACTTGCGGTGATAGTCAAAGTAGAAACATCTACAGAGTGGGTTAATCCAACAGTTATTGTTATTTTTTAAAGTTCCTTTCAGTGCATCTTTTGGCATGTTTTTAAAAAAAGATTGCTGTTTGGTTTCTCTCCAGCTCCAGAGGTGTACAAAAAAAGTGATCAATAAAAATGTGATATTGTCGAAGGCTTTCATGGCCGGAGAACGATGATTGTTGTGGGTTTTCCGGGCTGTATTGCCATGGTCTTGGCATTGTAGTTCCTGATGTTTCACCAGCAGCTGTGGCTGGCATCTTCAGAGGTGTAGCACCAAAAGACAGAGATCTCTCAGTGTCTCTCGTGACACTGAGAGATCTCTGTCTTTTGGTGCTACACCTCTGAAGATGCCAGCCACAGCTGCTGGCGAAACATCAGGAACTACAATGCCAAGACCACGGCAATACAGCCCGGAAAACCCACAACAATAAAAAATGTGATAGTTTTACATGTTATATAGATCGTATCTCAGTGCAGATAAACACCAGATGAGAACAATGAGAAACTAAACTGAGTTCTAGACCATCATCAAAAGGAGTATTTGAGTAAAGAAAATGCCAAATTCTCAGGTCAGAAATAGTACCTATCTTTAATCAAGGCAGGTTACAAATCTGATGTGCTCATTCCTATAAGCAAGGCTAATTTATGATGATTTCTAGGAATGCTCTTCCCTAGCAAAATGTATTCTGAATATGACACAACATTAAAACAGCTGTTTGCACAGGATGTTGAGTTTTACTGGGTGCCAATTCATGAACGCAGCAATTAAGAGACACTGAAGAAAGCACCTGTGTGGAGGGAATTGTGCCAATCTACAGGACTGGATGCTATGTTGGTGCAGTTTCATATACTTTCAAAGCATTAACAACTAACGAAGGGAACTATGCCCAAGTAGAAAAAAGAAATGTTGGTAATGGTATTTAGATGAATAAACTTCCACAAGCTCAACAATGATTTTAGAAAGAAACTACAATGCGCTGGAGACAATTTTCTGAAAACATTTGTATTATGCGCTTGCAAGAATCCAAAGATGGCTTCAGAATAATTAGTTACATAAGGAACAGAGTTTGAGCAAAGAATTAACGTGATTCCAGTGGGTATATAGAACAATTTCTTCAGCAGTTGCTACAGGTATCTTTTGCTGCTCTCAGCAGTGAAACAAGAATTTCAAACTTCTCCTGCAAATGACAGAATTTGAGAACAATATTTTGCTGGGATGGCCAAATGGAACCGTAGAAGATAGATACCTGTGTCAATGGAAAAAAAGCAAGAGTCCAGCAACAGCTATAAGACTTAACAAAATATCACAAATTTTGTTAATTTTATAGCTGCTGCTCCAGTCTTGTTCTTTCCTAGTGCTATAAACAGACTAACACCCGTCCTGAGATATCTGTGTGTCATTTTGGAATATACAGGGGCTGCTCTTGCCATAACCCAAAAGCATTATTTTGGGCCTCAGACTCGCCTCTTATCGCCCGCCGCTCGCAGGCAGCGAAGTTCCCAGGGGCCTCCACCGGGGGGGGGGGGGAAGCGCCCCGACTGCCTCTGCACGACCCTGCCCCCGCCCCTGCGTCACTAGAATGCGCCGGCTGGAAGGAAGGCCCCGCCCAAGAGGAGCTGCTGGGAAGCGAAACTGAAGTGTGGCGGAGAGGAGCTGGGAGAGCTCGGGTTGCCTCCGGCCCGGGCCCACCTGTAACCAGTCCGAAGGCTGGCGCTTCCCTCCTTGCTTGTGTAGGCCTGAGACTCGGCCCGTCCCCCCCTTCCCTCGTGAGTGCGGCTGGGCCCTCGGCGGTGGGGAGAACGGTCGCTGGAGGGGGGTCCTCGGCTGTGCCCTCCCCCCGCTTGCACCCCACATATGTATCCTGCGCCGCCCCTCTTTGCTTTTCCTCCTCCCGGTTCCTTTCGTTCCTGTTCTTGCTCGGCTGTGGCCCTTTCCCATCCCTTCCCCGCTGCATCCTCTGTCCCGCGTTCTCCGTTTGCTTCTCTCTCTCTTATAAAAACCCGTCTTGCTTCGTATTTCCACCTCCCGCCTTTGCTCTGCTTTAAGAGACTGGCCGTAGTCCACTAGTGTAGTATCTGCCTTGCTTGCAGAAAGTCAGCCTGGTTCCATGGCTGGCGATCAGACGTGAGAGACCTTAGAGAGCTGTTACCAGCGAGGGTAGATAGTATTGACTTTCATAGACAGATGATCAGACAGTGTAAGGTAGCTTCATGCGTGCTCAACTTAAGCTTCCACGGTTGGAGTTCTGAGCATCTTATCCGGCCGACGAGTTCTACTGAATTCAGTGCTCCTTGCTCGTAGCACACCTGCGTAGAGTCATTCTCCAGTCTTGCTCCTCACTGTCTTTGGAAATACGTCCTTTTTGCCTTCCAACCGTGTTTACTTCAACATTTGTGGTGCAAAGAAATTATTTGTTCTGTCCTGTTCTTCAGTGCTTACTCTAGTGTTTTCCTGTGGTTTCTTTGTTTCTCTAACCATCTTCCATTCTATTTAATTTTTTCTTGTCACGTTTTATCTAGTTGGTTATGTTGCTTTTAGTAGTAATTCTTCCTGATGTGATAAATCTGAAAACAGTTATAGAACCTGTTCTCCAGAAATGGTTCTGTTAACACCAGTCTACCGAAGGAAACTGAGGGGGAGACAGTGGTTGCAATCCAAAGGATACTTTCCTGGGAGCAAACTCCATTGAATAACATGAAATTGACTTCCAAATAGATGCGCTTAGGATTTTTCTCTATTATGATAGCTTCATTTCCTTTTGGGAGGTTAAATATGGCATGGGGAACTTGCTACATTTTCAGAATAAAGTTTGAAATCGGACCCTAGTATTTTCCAAGGTTGTTTACAACTTGCAGTAGTCTTTACATAATTGAAAATAAGTTCCTGGGCTAATAAACTGACTCCATGCTGTCCTTGGGTAAAATTGCACAGATTTTGTTAGCTTAAAAGTGTGCCACAGAAGAATGGGTCTTGGGATATTCAAGATGAAAGTCCTCTTAAATGGCTTACAGTGCAATCCTAAAAAGAATTACTCCAGTCCAAGTCTATTGATTTCAGTGGGCTTAGACTGGAGTAACTCTTCTTAGGATTGCACTGTGTAAGTCTCCTTAGCATTAGGCATCACTGGAAGGCATTACTTTATCCTGCAGACTTTTGTAATACCCTGCCTTGGGTCCTGAGGTGCACAGTTGAAAAGAGGGCACATAAATATTATAAAAAATGAAGTTTAGCTTTCATTTCTTCATTTACTTGGTTTTAGTATTGCTAAATGAACAAGATTGATTTCACTTTCATCAGAAAGCATATGGCTGTATTTACTTGAAAGGAAGACAACTCTGAATGTAAAATGATCCCCCCTCCTCAAATGTTATATGCAATAAAGTTTGTATAATATTGCACACAACTGTAACTTTTATGTGATTTTAAGATGACCCCCTCTCTTTTTTTTTGATGGCATACCTGAAAAAAACAAGTTTTCCATTTGAGTAAATACTATACTATAGCACAATCTCTGTTTTCCTTACTTATTCTAAGGACATCCATGCAGCGAAGCAGATGTTGTCTTTTCCTTATTCTTTTGTATTTCCCAGGAGTGGTAAAATAGTATACATCCTTGTATAGTCTTCATGTTTTAACTAATTATCTAATTGCACCAATGAGGGCCTCATGTCAACTTTTCTTTAGCAAGCTTTCAGTCTATGTTCACATTGAAGCTAGTCCTACTGATTTCAGTGATAGTTGTTCCCTTGTAAGTATGCTTAGGATTGTAGTCTTGAGTTGCACGTTCCATTGAAACTAGGAGGATATCCTTCAGAGTTGAATATGTTTGTAACAAAGGTGCTAGAATGACAGTGTAGCTCCTGTATATTCTCTGAACAAGTCTTTTCAAGTTGGTGAATGAATGAAGACCACATTCAATTTTTTAAAACAATATGGTGGAAATTATTTCACCTCTCTGGTTTTCTTGGTTCTTTTAAATGAACAATCTTGCTATACACATATGAAAACCTAAACTTGGCTATTCTGTGGCAGAGTAATGCATATGTGAATTGGAAACTTTGCTTGTTCATTTCCCTTCTTGCAGTGAAAATGAAGCGGAGAGCAGAACCTGAATATGGCAGCCCACAGAAGAGGCAGAAGAAAAGGATAGAGGAGTTGGGTCTGACCCTCAGCTCTACATCAGATGATGAAACTCAACTTAGCAATCATGCAACTCAAGGTAAGGGTAGAAATGATATTGACAATCAGATAAATTCTCATTGGAGAATCTTTATGATGAGCACCTGTTACAATTTTTGTACTTCAGAAAAAGAGAGAAGGGGTTTTTCGATGTTTTTGGCCTAGTTCTCATTGAGGTGAGCCTGTGTTTGGTGATGTAGATTACAAGCAACCACACCCTCCTTTCCTACATGTAGAAAACTGGTTCATCAGAGAGAAGGCTAGGCTAGAATCGTTCTGCCTGCTGTCTATAGGGAAGGAGTTTTTTGGTATGGAGGAACATTTAGTGATGTGAGCCTGCACCTGTGTTTTGAAGTGGTGCAAGCCCTACAAAACGTTTAGATGGGAAATAGGCCAGCAGGTGTAGAAGGAAGCTCCATTGCTGTTGGGCGCTGTATATGATACAGTGGTATATGATAATCAGGTCTTTTAACATACTTTGTGTACAGTGCTAGTGTTCTTGTCAGGTGGGCACTTAATATGATTATCACGGCCTCACAAGTAAGTTTACAAAATGTATTATCCATAAGATAAGCTATCTCTTATACTGCTGATACTGTTCCCCCTCCGTTATTAAACTCTAATAGCTGATACCAGATAGTGGCCTGGTTTTGGCCTCACTCCTAAACACCTACAATGATAAGGGGCTAAATTGTGATTTTCTGCAAGTTATGGTCACAGTCAAATTTCTCCCCAGGCTAGACTACACAATATCTCTGCTGCCTTCCTCAAGGTACTCCAAAACAATTCTCATTATAATATGGGGCTGCATACTGTTGGTGGTTGAAAACACAGGCCTATTACCTTGATATGGTTTGCTTCTAACCTAGAACTTAACAATTTTTCAGCCTTCATGGTTACTTGTTTTATTGACCAAGCCTGGTGTTCTATGGTCACCTACCCAAGTGGATGATAGTTATTTGAAAGAGACTGATTTTCTTTGCTTATGTTTAGAGAGGTATGCACTCTCTATGTAAATTTAGTTTCTGCTGCTAAGCATATTATTATAAAACTGATTTTGGAATTTGTGATTGGATGAGAGGGATCAGAGTTTTCCTAAATCAAAAATTATTTAACAGCTCAGGCTGAATGTTTTCATTTTTGGTACAGTAGCTTTTTCATATCAAGGAGCAAATTCTTCTGTTTGGAAAAAGACCGTGAAAAGAAGTCTTGCTTCTTGCTGGGATTAGAGACCTGTCACATCATCTGAGCAAAGTCTTCACCCAGGACTTGCAAAGGCAAGTGCTCTAAGAAGAACATTCCTTGTAGACCAAGGAGGTTTGATCTCATGCCCTTTTGTGCTGCTGAGGTTATGTTTACAGAGCTGTGCTTTGTCAGCTATTGACCTTGATGCCAGTTTATATCTGAACTTGATCACCTTGGGTCTGCAACTAACTTTACATTGGATGTAAAATGGGGTCAGAGATCAGCTGGTGGCATTGAAACACCCAACAACTAAATTCTAGAGGAGAGAAGTTGTGAATACAATGTAAGATTTCCTGAAATATTGAAGTTTGGAGGGGAGAGGAATGGAAATGGTTGTGTTTGGGTGTAAAATATAGGTAATACTTATTTTACTACTTTAACAACATAAAATGCACCATTTATAAATTAGCATATAAACTGGTACTCTTTCACATCTTTAGGATATTTAAATAGACAGATGCCTTCATTTTCTACAAACAGACTTATACCCAATGCCAAAGAGAGAGAGGGAGGGAGCGCTACAGACAGATATATATGCTAAGATTCACATTTTGAAAAGAAATTGAGATCTGCACAGAAATGGTTGGGTTCAGACTAACTTTTCTGTCTGTAGAACAGAACTTTTCTGCCTTTCCTCTCCTTGGCAGTCCTCTGATCTTCACAGAAAGTTGCTCCTAGAGGAAAAGGGTCACTCACAATTAATGTGAGGGGGGCTGGAGTGTGAAGGGGAAATTGGTGGAAAGTACCAATTTACTCTGCTACCAACCCAGTGTAATAGGGCTGGAAGTATATTTAAATATCAAGTTAAGCTTTAGAACATTCAAAAAAGCAAACTTTTAAATAAGATATTTTTATATATATATGTATACAAAATTAATCACATTTAAACAACTATATGCTTGAAATAAGTTGTATGTCTACAATATACACAGATAATTAAATTATCTAATGCAGTACATTGTCTTACATAAAATCTCCATATGATACAGTTTGAATAACTAAAATTTTGTTTTTGAAAGCATTTCACTTATTCGAAAAAAGGAAATATTTAATAGGAGTTTTTTCCCCGCTGCTTCCTTCACATATCCAGTTTTTCCATTGAAAAAATGAAAAAAAAAGTCCTTGGGGGGACTTTCGCCAACATTTCCATCCTTGATTTCGCCCAGGATTTTCCCGCCTTTAATACTCTGAAGTCATGGTATCAAGACCATACAGGGGATAGACTGAACAGATAGTGATGCAATTTTAGGTTTTTAAAATTGAAGCCCCATCCATCACATTCAACTCTGGGAGGTCACTTAATGTGAAAAGAAAGCTCATAGAGTCCCAGAGTTGGAAAGGCCTTGTAGGCCATCTAGTCCAACCTCCTGCTCAATACAGGAAGTCATTCCAGCAGATTAGTCCAGCTTCTGCTTGAGGACCACCAGTGAGTCTTGTTCTCTGCTTTAGCCTCTGAATCAGCAGAGAATAAAGCTTTGCTTTCATCCATCTTAGAGCTCTGCAGGAATTTGAGGAGTTCTGTTACATGCAAACTGCAGTGTTTTTGGAACTTAAGCTGAGTTGGAACTAGGATGGTGTAAGAAAGGGGGAGATTATAAACAGTAGAACAAAACACATGTTGTGAACACTTGAAATAGTTATTCTGATGTATAACTTTTAAAAAAGGAGATGTATCATGGCACTCTGAGGTCGTGTTGCTGGGTTATAGGATGACAGGGTCTTCATTTTTTTTCTTTGTCATTGACATGCTTGTACTCTCCTTGTTTTGTGAGTTTTGATTAAATAGGCTATGGAACTAACCATTAAATTTCAGAGTGATATCTGTAATGATGCTTTTCACTGTAGGCAAATCTCTCTTATTGGTTCATCAGAGGTTTAGACTAAAAACTGGCTGCCTGTCAGCCATTTACTGAACTGTTGTGATACCACAGAATATTCACATACATTTCAATTTCTGAGAGTTGGTTGGAAAAAGGTGCAACTGCTGTGAAGGAAGTTTGTTGAGGCATGAAGAAAATCTTAGGTAGACCTAGGGAACAAGAGGGACAGTTTGCTGATGTCAGGATGAAGAGGGAGAGGCTGGAGAGGGAATGAAATTCCCAAATGGATTAGAAATAGCTGGTCAGATCTTGACCTGAAATTACTTAGTCAGCTAGATTTTCATAGTGAACTAACCTCATTGGAGATTGTTTGCCTTGTTAAACACATCAGCTTTTGTAAAGCATGCTGTTGGTTGTTGTTAGTGTGTAACAGAGCGCCACTGATGGCCGCCATTTTGTTCAGTGATAACACTCACATGTGCCAAATATTTTCACCTGGTCACTCAATGGCCTTCCCATGAATTTGGAAGCTCGTCTGCTTCCCACAGCATCTTGTTGATCGTTGAATTTTTTAAAATTTTATTAGTGCAAAAACATTAAAAAATAAAACAAACAGGAGAGAGTAAAAAAGAAAGAAAATGTGGCTGGCTATAAAAATACTATTGGCCAGTTTGATGTCATGGTTAAGAGTGCAGGACTCTAATCTGGAGAACTGGGTTTGATTCCCTACTCCTCCAGTTGAAGCTAGCAGGGTGACCTTGGGTCAGTCACAGCTTCTAGGAGCTCTCTCAGCCCCACCAACCTCACAGTGTTTTGTTGTGGGGATAACAATAACATACTTTGGAAACTGCTCTGAGTGGTGTTAAGTCCTGAAGGGTGGTATATAAATCTAATGATGCTGTTGCTGTTATTATACATAGGTATCTATAAAAGATTTCCAAATATCTAAAAATGTCCATGCACAGTTAACCATTGGTTAGATTCTGTCCGGGGATGGCTCCGCAGCATGTCCCAGCCTGCCTTAGCGACCCCCCTCCAAGCCCCGATTGACCATCCTGGGAAGGCTGGGATGACCGCAGGTGAAGGGGTTGTCGCCGGACCCTAGGGAGCCGCTGACAAAGCCAGGGAAGAAGCTGCGGGAGCCACGGACAAGGCCGGGGAAGAAGTTGCGGCAGGCGGCCAGAGGACGAGCGGTGGTGAGAGGAGCGGCATGAGGCCTGGCGCCACCGGGAGCAGCAGAAGGTGGCGGAAAATCCAGCAAACTTGTGGCTGCCCTTGGAGCAATGTCGGCAGGCCTGGGCGGAAGAGATGGAGCGTGCGACGCCGCAGCTGCAGGTTGCCCTCTGCAGCGAGGCCTTGCCAGCTCTGTGGCCAAGGAGAGGGGCAGAGGGCCATCGGAGGCCTGCCGCAAACACCACATGCACCAGCTCTCAGCCCCAACCTATTCCCAAGGTGATGCCAGGATGGGAGCCGCCCCAGCATACCTGGTGCCAGGGAAGCACTGAAAAGGAAGGAACACTCCCCAGCCCTGCCAGAGCCAATAGGATGGTGGGGAAAGGAGCACACAGCCCTACCAGGGCCTGGGGTTGGGGGGAAAGGGTGTGGCCTTCCGTGGCCCAAGTGATAGGATTGATCTGTGAGGGGGAGGAACCTAGGGTGGAGGGCGGGAACAGGAAGGAGGGTGGGGGGATAAAAGGGGGCAGAAGACCTCTGGCCGGGGAGGAGGAGGGAGGTCTGGTCCTGCAGCAAGGGCTAGTCTCTCTGGCAGACTGAGGATACAGAGGCCCGCCCTTTGCTCGTCTGCCACATCTGAGGCCAAAGGAGGCAGCCCCAGGGGGACCCCGCAGTCCAGTGGCGGGGAGAGGTGCCGGGGAGAGGTGCATTGGAGGCAACGAACCCGTCGATTGAGCAGGGGCACCATGGCGTGGTGGCAGGAGCATGGACCCAACGAGGGGGACCTTCACAGATTCCAAGAGACAGGCAAGGATTTAATAGTGCATTAACATCCTCAAAAATAAATGAGTTTTCTAACATACAATTAATATGACTAATAACGTCCTCCCAAAAGGGCTGAATGACTAAACATGACCAAAGCATATGTTTAAGGCATGCATTTTAAGAATCACACCGCTAACAGATGCTGTGCTTAAACCTTTAGTAAAAAGACACCATACTGCCTAGTATACCCTAAGCATAATTTTTTGCTGAATAAGTTGCAACTTAAGATCCGTAGTAGCAACAGGTAAAGCCTTATCTCATTGCTTTAACAAAATTGGATTCTCCAGATCATTATTCCATTAATCTCTAAGTTTCTGTGTATCATATTTATTAACCGACTGCAAATATTTATATACAAATATTGTAGATTTTGCTTTCTGTATTGATTCAATAAGAATCTCCAAACAATAAACAAATAAGTATAACAATCTCTAAAGTGGGGGAGATTCTGAAACACTCAAAGCTGCTTTAATCTGCAGCATCAACACAACTGAAACAAAAAAATCTAATCAAAAACAATTATGATGTACAGAAGAAGTAAAGGTATAGCCTTTGTCATTTGGCTTTAACATGCTGATCAATCAAACCTAGTTCAGCCATATAGGCTTTAAATGCAATGATTACCAAAGGATGTTTTTTATGTGGGGGATGTACTTCGATCTGTATTTCATTAAAACTTAGTATTTAGTATTTCATTAAAATCTCCCCCATTAACAAATAATCACATCTAAGATCTACCAAGTTATTAAAACATTGATGAAACATATCTGGAGAATCCACATTTGGACTGTATACATTGATCATAACCATAACAGCATCAAAGCTTTTCACTACCAAAATAATAAAGCGACCCCTTGGGTCTGTTACTACTTCTTGAACCTGAAAAGAGACACATTTGTGTATTGATATAGCCACACTCTTAGATTGAGTAGATGTATCTGTAATATATACCTCACCAATCTAGTCTCCATACAGCTTCTTTTATCATTTGCCAATATATGAGTTTCTTGTTAAAAAAAAAAAGTCACATCAGCTTTAAGATTTTTCAATTTGGCGATAACCTTTTTGCATTTGGTAGCATTTCTTATGCCCTCAATATTCCATGATGTCATGTTAAACATAAACCCATAAAATAGTATATCCAACCAATAAAGTGCTCTTCCTTTATCACTGAATAAATGCAAGATGCCACATATCGAACCTTATTATAAGTAAAATGCTTATAAAAAAATAGCTTCAGCTAAACTAGAAGGGGAGTCTCCGAAACAACTAACAACCACCAAAGGGAAACTTCCTTGGGAGGTTTCCCTTTGGTTGTTGTTAGTCATAAAAAATAGCAGAAAAGTGCACATGACAAAATAATTACTAATTTAAACAAATAAGTATAACAATTCTATAAATCAGTCAGCAACTGTCCACCACAAAAGATCTCACCCCATACAAAATGTGAACGGAAAAACGAAAAAAACAATAAAAATGTCTGCTTCCAGATAAGATGCCAGAGATGTCCACAATGCTGGCTGCTCCACTATTTATAGATATATAGAGAGATATTGTTTATGGACCATATATCTGTCTAAAGCTTAAAGATACCTAGGGAAAGAAAAAAAAAGATAGACTTGTACAGAGAGAGAGAGAGAGAGAGAGAGAGAGCAAAAAGCCATTATCTCTAGGTTGGCGTTATGCCCAGATCCTATAGTCAAAACATGAAGAAAACTTTTTTTTTAAACGAGAGGGAGGATTGAGGGGAGGCTGCTTGTTTCCAGATTCATTGTATATGACAATTGCTCTTATATTTCTTCAGACAATCAGCACAAACACTTAATTTTTTTAAACCAATGAGGTAAGCTTTTGCTGCCTAAGGGTTGTAAAATTTCTTAATTTGATCTTGGTATTAGACACAAAAGATTGCAGGATACTTGATGTAGTATTGCAGCTTCAACTCTCTTACAAGAGCTTTTGCTTTTGTGAATTGATGAAGTAATATTGACACTTCTTTAGTATAATCTGGGTAAAGCATGATCTGTTCTTTATTAGGACTCCAATACAAAACCTGTGTCTCTCTTGCCAAATGTAAAAGGTGATCTCTCACCCTCAGTCATAGGAACTGAACTATTATAAGAGCTGGTTTGTTTACACTGCCTGGTGCCCAAAGAATCCTGTAGGCTTGTTCAATCTGCAACTGATAGCAGGAAGCTGCAGAACTTCACATACTAGTATCTCCATTCAATCAGCCTTTTCTGTCCTGTCTTTTCAGACTCTTCTGATAACCCAAGAACATGAAGATTTAGAATATAAGTCTCTAGATGAGAGATTCAGTTAAGAGAACATTATGTGAAGCTGAGACAGTCTTCTCATGAGTAATGATTCCAAGGCAGCAATTTTAGTCTCCATCTGTTGAACTCATATATCAGTAGCCTCAGTCGACTCTTGAAGTTGTTGAAATGACTTATAATTGCCTTGGTAGAAAGTTCTTTTAGTTGCTCAGATTGTTTTTCTAGCTGAGCTCCCATATTTTTCAGATCCAGGGGAGGAAGGAGGGGCCGTCTTTGTATCTTTCCCATTACTGCTTGTAGTTGAAAGTTATAAGTCCACTTATCTCAATTTGAAAGCAAACGGAAATATAAAACAGTATATAAAGCAAATTATTGCTGCATCAAAGAAGACAGGTCCAAATCAATACATAACATACAGAAGAGATAGGAGTGGCACAGAGTTGTTTCTGATTACTCCGCCATCTTCACTGGAAGTTGTGGACTGTTGAAATCAATTTCTGACAGTCAAATGAACTGTAAGTCTGTGAGAATATTATTGTCAAACATTGATTGAGAAATACTCTTCCCTCTTTCATTTTCAGAGTCTTCGACCACAAGCAGCAGTGAATCTGACAGCGAGAACAATGAGAGGCGACCTGGCATTGGTACCTTTGGCAATAAGTTTCGAGCAGACTCTCTTGTGGAGGGCACAAGCTCCCGCTACTCCATGTATAACAGTGTATCCCAGAAGCTCATGGTAGGTCAGCCCCTGCAGAAATCCAACCCATGTGTCAGTGCTGCCCCCTGTGATGTTAGAATCCTCAAAATGTTTTCAGTGTGTTTTTTTTTATTGAGGGAACTGGCAATCTGCATGGTTACAGCCAAGTTGCAGACTAGAGAATTGGTCTTCGGTTGTTGAGTTCTGGCTTTATTTTTAAAAATGAGGTTCTGCAGCTATGGAAAGAAAGCTTTAAAAAACAAAGGCCATAGAACGGTAATTTTGGATAGACATTCAACGGCTAGAAGAAAACAAGTACTCACTGTGCATACGACCCAGTAGTACTTGTAGGCTCCAGTCCCTGTCTCATCACACATGTTGTCCCATCCATATTGTCTTACTTTTACCTGTACGCTCACAAGCAGCAGGTATGGAGGGGTGGGGAGTGGAGCCAAATAAGGATACTCAAGGTGAAAAAGCTAGACGAAATTCCTAGATGCCAGTATCGCCTCCCTAGGCATCCGCAGTTTCAGGTCTTCAAGGTTTTCAGAGATTTTACACCTCTTGGTTATTGTCTTTTTTTATTACTCACATAAATTGGGTCTTTCAGTAGTATGCTAACTATTTTAGAGAGATGATATCTTCCCAGCTTTAGTGTTGGCATTATGGGTAGTAGTGATCTTGGGCTGAACATATCCAAATTAAAGTTGTATAAGCCAGGTTGATACATGCTTTCTTTTGAAGCAAAAAGAAAAATCCTGTGTAACTATTAATGCTCTCATTCTGCATCCTTCCTCCACCTCGTACTCTGAACACCCTTTATTTGCTCTAGGCTATCAGAATTTCAAATGAATTCCTGGATCAGTGTCTGTTTGAAATAGATTTAAATATAAATGGAACTCCTAGTTTGGGGCACTGAAGTCATATTGCTGTTTGGTACCAGGTGAATTCCTGTGTAATAAATAAATATATGAATGAATGAAATGACCTTTTTGAAATATGCAATATTTTGTTGTAGGCGAGTATGAAAAATTTCAGTGAAGTGCCATGCAAGCTTTGTTTTGTCAGAAGCGCTGAACTGACCTTCCAAATATTGTAACAAGTAATCTTGCCTTTTAATAACATGTACCAAGTTTCCTGTACTTTAGCAGATTCATTTTTCCGCTGCATTATATGCAGGCTACAGCAATTGCCGAGGGGTCAGCAGAAAAGGTGTAGAGATAGTGATGCCCCTTGAGGATATGAATTCATTGCCCCCCCCCCCATTCTTGACCCTTCTATGATTTCACCTAGGATTTGCCACCTCCCCCCCTCCCCGCCCCAGCACTTGTTAATAGTCATCCCCTATATAGCAGACAGAAAAAAAGATGAAGCACTTAGCTTGGAGGTGCAGTGATGTGGTTGAATTTCATTATGTAACAGATGCAGAGGAGTTAGCTGTGTTAGTCTGTGGTAGCAAAATCAAAAAGAGTCCAGTAGCACCTTTAAGACTAACCAATTTTATTGTAGCATAAGCTTTCGAGAATCAAGTTCTCTTCGTCAGATGCATGGTACAGAAACTGGTCAAATATAGAAGAGGAGGGGGTAGGAGGGGAGGAGAGAGAAGATGCAATTGGGGGGGGAGAGGCCCAATTGCATCTTCTCTCTCCTCCCCTCCTCCCCCCTCCTCTTCTATATTTGACCAGTTTCTGTACCATGCATCTGACGAAGAGAACTTGATTCTCGAAAGCTTATGCTACAATAAAATTGGTTAGTCTTAAAGGTGCTACTGGACTCTTTTTGATTATGTAACAGAGATGTTAAAGATGCAGGATCCCCATAAAGAAAAAAAAAAGAGGACACCTCTGCCTCATGGTTCACACAAGCATTGTGTTTGCAAAAAGACTGAGCACTCCAGTTATCTGTAGTATAGTTCTTCTGAGTGAAGAATTTAAGCCTATCTGAGAGTGCCTTGGCTCTTGGCACTATTTCTTCTTTGCCCCATTGAGTCACAGATGCCTTCCTAATTTGAATCTGTCTTTGAATAGCTTGAACCCTTTTTATTTAGAAATTACCTTCCCATTGCTAGGCTTGTCATAAAAAATTGTACTCAAGCACAGTTCTAAGTATCTGAGGTGGGCTTTCATAAAGAGGCCTGGGCAGTTGCTAAGAGAGCTACAAGTCCCTCTAAACTCATTTTGTGTTTGCATGTATTTGTATTGATTAGCTGAGCACTCAGTTTCTTAGCTGCCAATAACTGTATTATCAGTAACTGACTGAGTTGTGTTCTGTTGATTAATCGGTGCTATAAGTCAGGGCAACAAACTAGTGTGTTTTGAAGTAGCTTTTTGCTTCTTTGAAACACAAAACAAATTCTGGTTGACTATATGTTGTTCTCTATTCTTACAATTTCCATTTCCTCTGTTAGGATTAAACATGAATGCTGCTGAGGAAAATAGTTGGTATACTTATATTCTGAAACTGTTAGCCATCTTTCCTTTGTTGCCCATGGTGACATGCAATAAATAAAGAAAGACAGTAGAACCCAATGCAGAATAAAAGTGCAGGTTTGAAACAGTGTAGGTTACTAATAAGAGAAAAAAATTGTAGTTCTTATACCAAAATGTGGTCTTAGTTCCTAACATTTTGCAAGGGAGGACTCAGGCATGCATCTGTAGGGTGGCTGTTAACAGAGAACGGGGACAGAAGAGGCCCAGCTCTTGCTCAGTGAAATTTGCAAAGAGAGGTGATACAAGCCGGGCCTTCCCTTTAGACTTCTGCTATTTTCGATTCCTCTGAATTGCAGTTGAGAAACAGCACTTTATTCAGCTCCTCAAAGGCAAAGCTTGACTACTTTCCCCTCTCATTTTACCATTTCTCTATGAGAACAAGATCTCTGTTATAGGACATTAGTTATGTGCAAAATATAGGATTTTAGATCTAATGATGGAGAGTGTGGATTTAACTTGGTGGTTTCCAAATAGCTACTTCCATAGAACTGTTTTTATGTCAGCTTGTTTGCTGAGTGTCCTCCAGGGAATTGCCAGGGATATCAGACATACACACAGTTTGCGCGGAACATTGGCCACTATTACCATGTGTGAATTGATGGTACACATCACAAACTGTCCTGTAGCTGCACACTGCACCCAGTGATTGACAAAGTGATTGACAAAGGCAAGCTGTCTTGCAAGAAAGGTTGTCTGCTGCAATCCATCTGTTAATTGATACCCTTGATAAGCTTCAAAGAATCCCAGGGTTCCCTTCAAATATTTAAAGGACTGTCACATAGAGGATGCAATGGTATTATATTCTGTTGCTCCAGAGTGTTGTGGGAAAATAATCATTCAATCCAGGTGAAAGAAGCTACAGCACTTTAATTAGCAGCTGCAGTTTTCCATTCAAAATGGAGTCCACAAACAAGTGTATCAAAATCATTTATAGGTCTTAGAACAAAGAAGATTAATTTCAGTGGTCAGTGAGCAGGAAAGGCACTTGGCTTTTGATTGGCTCAATAATGGCAGAATTTAAAGGTGAAATTATTTCATTTGATAGCGTGTTCACCTGTTGACAATGCAATGATCTAATATTCTGAAAATGCAAAAAGGAAACAACTCCATATATGAGTTTCAGAGAGAAATACATATTAAAGCATAGTACACTGAACCTGGTGTTATTTAATTAATATGGCCTCTACAAGAGGGTCAAACCAGAATCAATGGGTTAAATAACAACAACAACAACATTCAGTTTATATACCGCCCTTCAGGATGACTTAACACCCACTCAGAGTGGTTTACAAAGTATGCTATTATTATCCCCCCAACAAAACACCCTGTGAGGTGAGTGGGGCTGAGAGAGCTCCAAGAGAGCTGTGACTTACCCAAGGTCACCCAGCTGGCTTCAAGTGGAGGAGTGGGGAATCAACCCTGGTTCTCCAGATTAGAGTCCCACGCTTTTAACCACGACACCAAACTGGCTTAAAAAAATCAAGCCAAAAGAGTTTTCAGCTAAACGCTAGGAAGAATTTTCTGATGGTTAGAGCAGTTCCTCAGTGAAACAGGCATTTTCAGTGTGGGTGGGTGAACTCTCCTCCTTTGGTTGTTTTTCAGCAGAGGCTAGATGCCTTCTGTCAGCAATGCTGATCCTATAAAGGACTCTCATGGCCCTTCCTTATGTTCCTAGGGTAATGCTGCCGTTTTGGAGTCAGGAACGACTTTTCCTCCAGGCCAGTTTGGCCAGGGATCCTGGAAGCTTTTTGCCTTCCTTTGGGCATTGAGCAAGGATCACTGAAGGAATTGGGGGGTGGGGGGTGGAACCTGTGAATTTCCTGTATTATGCAAGGGGTTGGACTAGATGGCCCTTGGGGAGCCTTCTAGCTTTATAATTCTGTGATTCTATGAATACAATTTAAAAATATATGCAATTACTGAAGACAGAATTACATCTATTTACCAGCTTTCCAGTGCACCTAAACTGCTGTGGGTTTTTTTCCTATTTGAGAGAAGAAAAGGGAGAAAGAGTGCCTGAACATACATTATTTTGTTATAAGCTTCTGATGTCAACAATACAAAGTTCTTATACTTTAAATAATCTGGTGACTGTAGTGGGGAATAGCTTCTTGACTCTCCACAGTTGGCTCATTTACACACAGTACATCTTATTTCTGTAAATCTGGTTTCATCATCAGTGGAATGAGCTTGACAGAGAGTAAAAGAAATCTCCTGTGAGATGTGTTAAGTACACTCAATACTTTATTCCCCGTAGTTCAAAGCTGCATAATTGCTCCTCAACCTAAGCATGGACAAAAGTATGTAAATTTGCTGTCAGTATGAAAATGCTTCTTGTGCATTGCCTTACAGGCCAAGATGGGATTTCGAGAAGGTGAAGGTCTTGGAAAGTATGGCCAAGGGAGGCAAGAGATCGTTGAAGCTTCCCAACAGAAAGGAAGAAGAGGCTTGGGGCTGACTCTGAAAGGCTTTGATGGAAATTTGACCATCCAGTGGAAGGATGAGCCAGAGGTAGTAGTAGAGGGGTCTGGTATGTCTCTCTTGCTACTGGCTTGTGTAAGGTTGGTGGCAAAACCTCAATTTCAGAGTAAGAGGAGCAGTCTGCTTCTGATTCCTAGGGCGCCGGCTAAAATGAAAAATATTGAAAGTAAAGTATTTTGCTTTCTTTGAATCTAAGATACTTTTTGAAAATGTTATTCTGAATTCTCAAGATACAGACTATTTGGTCAGGCTTCTAAACATTAGGAAGTTAATCTTGTTGGAGTGAATGGCCCTCAAGTTCTCCTTTCATGTGTTTGCAGGCTAATGCTTATGAGCAAGTGGACTGGTTCCCAGAATGCACTACTGAAATTCCAGATGCTGAGGAAATGAAGGATTGGATGACAATAGGAAAGGTATTTGGTTGTGAAACAAGAGGAAGGCATTTAAAGGCAACACCATTTAAAATCTAAAAGAGTGGGGACAGAGCCCTGATGTGCTCTTTACATATTTCTGCAGAGAAACTTCAGCTTGGTGCCTAGCTCCCTTGCTGCCTGCAGAAGAGAGAGGAGGCAATTTTCACTGATTGTCTGCCTCTTGCTGCAGTTCCCTACTTCAGCCTCCATGATGTTCCTGAAGATCCGGTGACCCATAGGGACCCAATTTTGGGGGGGCTGAGGTTACTGCAAAGGGAAAATACGTTTAAACACTGCAGGTCTGCTCATTCTGCAGAGGATCCTAGGATGTACTGAGTGCTGTTCCTCAGGTAGAACTACAACATAAAGTCAACATTGCTCAAAATCATATTAATTAAATACGATTAAAATGATAACTAATAACATAACACATTTTTAAAGTAACTTTGAAATAATTTAAGGTTAGTGTATGTAGTTCCTCTCCTCATTTTATCTTAACAAAGCAGTTGTGAGATGGCTTAGATTGAGTGTGTGTGACTGACCCAGGCTTACAGTGAGCTTCATGGTCACGTGGATTTAAACTTAAAAGCCCTCAACAATGATTTGCAGTAATCGGGAAACCAGTAGCCATCTTATTTAAAAATACCTGTAAAGGTAATCGCTCTTTGTTTTTATATTATCTTTTGGAATTAAAAGAAGCTTCCTTTGAGTAGTATACAGCTGGGTCCAGAGCAATACTTCATGTTCATTATCTTCCTAACCCAAGTCTGTTTTAGATTACAGTGCTAGTAAGCATCCATGTAATGAAAGCTTGAGTATTTTGATAAGCTGATCAAAGCCACAAAATCTGCAATGTTGCTCTCATTTTGTATAATGCTCTGTCAGTATTTGGCATAAAGTATTACAGCTGATACAGTTTGAAAAGCAGCAGCTTAGCCAGAATGGTAAACAACAGCAGAGACCCAAAAAAATCTTTCTTGGATCCTAGCAGTTTTTCTTAATTATCTGCTGGCAACTGCTTGTGTTCTGTTTCGACACTTAGAATTGTTTATACAGAGCTCACGTTCTCACTTTTGCAAGTTTTGCTCGAGCTGCTAGTTTTTGTGGCTTGCTTCTGCTCATGGTATGAGGATCTGCAGCTGTTCTTGGATAGTCTGCTGAAAATCAGTGCTGAGATAGACCCATCCTCCCCTCATTGACCTGCATGCTGTTACTTGTTCTATTGAAAAGGATTATTGACCAGAACTTGCTTCTTGCATTTATCTTCCAGATGAGAAGTGCAGTGCAGTTTTTAACTGAGAGCCATTGTGAGGTACAATATGAGCTCACTGGCAGTCTTCCATATCATAAAACATGGATCCTCTGTTTCCAGTTGGCTGTATTGGGTGTCCATTAATGATCAACCTCACAGGATTTTTATTAGGTCTGCACTGCATTTTCATGGTTGAATATTTTTGATGTAAAGAATTAGCTTGTGGCTGAAATTTGCTGCAAAAGGGACCCAAGTTGCTCAACGGTAGCAGCTTCAGTATCCGGCATTCTGTTTTTGAAAAGTAGGTTTGTTCTTGTTAGCTAAATGGTTCAACAAGTCCAGGCATTAATTAGCAATATTGAAGACATAGCCCTATATGACTATTTCAATAAGCAAAAGTGCTAAACAGTTGAATATTTTGACCCCCAGTTTGCAGCACTTGGTTACCGTGTGCAGTTGAGCTGACATGTGTACTAAGTACATGTCTGTGTGAAAGAGGCTTATTTTCCAATTGAGCCCAAATTCAGTCTAGGGAGCCATGTTGAAGAAAGAGACTATCTGCTGCCTCTCAGATTATTAAAGGGAGCTTCAGGCTTATGTTGTAGCACCTTGTTTACATAGGACTTGAGGAGACATGCACACAGATCCTAGTTGGAAGAGAGCACTGAGATCTGGAACATTTAAGAGACTTTTACTGAGGACATAAAATACACACTTGCAGTCAGAATAATGTTAGGTACGTAAGTGGCATTGTATACTGGAATGTTCACAGTAAATGCAAATATCCCCAACAGCTGTACATGTTTGTACAATGGGTAAAATTAAGAGAGAAATTTGGAGGTTAGTGAGATGAAGAACTGGGGAAGACAGAAGGTTCTATTATCTATCTTGGTATGGTTTGGTATGTGAAAGTCATCTAGGGTGGTTTCTAAGCCTCTGGGCAGCTAATAATCCAAATGGACCTCAGACCTCCACAAACAACAATGCTTGGATTTCCAAGAGGGGTGTTAGGGTCAGAATAGGAAACCTGAATAAATGTCATAGAAAGCGGGACTGAGCACTGCAAGGTAGCTGACAGCATACACAACAGCATAATGCCCCAGACCCAGTTACCAAGCGCACATTCTGGGGCTGTTGTAGGTCCAGGTATGGGGAAAAGAAATAATAGGAAGCAAAGTGTTTGATTTTTTTCAGGCTCGGAGATGGGAAGGAAATGCTGATGAGTTAAGAAGCAAGCCTTCTGATTGGATGGAAGTGTGTTTTCCCATAATGTGTGTCCATAATGTCAGATAACTTCCAAATAAAGAAGGGAAGTGAAGGGATATGGAGGAATTGTGCCAAAGATGGATTTAAATAACAGCTTCAAGAACAGGCAACTTAGACTTTGGAACACAGCGGGGGGGGGGTTATCCCAGTGCCCCTCTTCTGATCTTATTTGTAGCACCCTGTGGTTGCTTTAATTAAAAACATCTGGAGATCTAATCAAGAATGTAATGTTTTGCCTATTTTTCTCTTTAAAACTTATCCATGGTTTATTGAATCACGGATCTTTTATTTCTACGGGGTTAGCTTGTAATGATAAGCAATGATAAGTGAGCTGCTGTAGTTAGTGGTTAAATGGTTGGATTGTGAAGTCGTACTCTGCTTATTTGAATTCCACTACTACCATGATCTCAGTAGGTGATCTTGGGTAAGCCACTCCTCTTGGCCCCAGCTCCTCAGTATTGTAAGGGTAGTAACAACAGTATTGTAAAGATAGTAACAGCATTGACTTTGTTCAGTGCTCTAGTGGGGCTTTTATCTATCTAGAAGCATGGTATATAAGTGCAGTTGTTGTTGTTATCTACCACTAGTGGGGTGCCCTTTTTTGTGAAAGTGGGAGAGAAGCCCCTTCATAGTTTAGAGGATCCTTGGATGGAGGAGAATTTGTCTTGGAGAGAGTTCTCTGAACACTACTTTCCAACTTAGCTTATGCATATGTGAAGCCCTGGATTAAAGGGAGCAAGTGGCACATCATTGTGGTAAAGTGGGTTATACTGTTGAGCTAGGACTAGGAAGACCCAGGTTCATATCCCTACTCACCATGAAACTCATTGGTTGATCTTGCGCCATTATTCTCTCTCATCCTATCCTATTGACAAATAGAGCAGTGTTGTATAGTGTTGGACTAGGATCTGGGAGAACCAGATTTGAATCCCCATTCTGCCACGGCAGCTTGCTCAGTGACCTTGGGCCAGTAAGACACTGTCAGGCTTACCTACCTCACAGGATTGTGAGAATAAAATGGGGGCTCGGAGAGCAATGTAAGCTGCTTTGGGTCCCCATAGGGGAGAAAGGTGGGGCATTAATGAAATAAATAAGGAGTACTGAGCTTCAGTTCGAGAGCAGTTACTGTTTTCTCTGTTGGGCTTGCGCCTGCCCGCAGGACTTGAGGAGCAGATGTTCCTTTTCTTCCTTGCTGCTCTTTGCTTTCCAGGCATGGTGAAAGGTGGCAGTGGTACGTCCCTTATTTTTCCACTGCTGATCATGTGCCTTTGGGAAAAATATGGGGAGGTTGATGATTCTTTTTAACTTGGAAGTGCTGAATTGCCAGTTTTTTGAGCTTTGTGCTCAGGAAAATGTCTTATCTATGAGGAGAGGAATAGGTTCAGTTTATTGATTAATATTTTGTCTTCTTTGTTATGTAGAAGAAACTAATGATCGAAGATGAAACAGAATTTTGTGGAGAAGAACTCCTACACAATATGTTGCAGTGCAAGGTGAATTTCATTAGTTAAAGGGTAGAAACGTAACCAAAGATAGAGGGGCTCTGAGAGGTGGCTGTTTTCAGACATTTGCAGTAAAGCAGCATCGACATTTAATCATAACATTGTAAAATGTTTTATTGCCCGGCCAAGTGGTATAGATCCTGCTGAAAGATGAGCCTTTCTTTTCTTGCTGACTGGAGTAACAGTCTTGTCCCAAAGAAATAACTTTGGCTTCCTTTGTGGTTGCACCATCAAGTTTGTTATAGCATTAGTCCATACATCTTTGTTCTGCTACTTTAATTACAATTTTTGTTGAACCTAGCTTATGGGATAATCAGACTGTTCCTGTTTTCCATGTGTCACTTGATGAACTTCACTAAGGCCAAAATAAGTTATATGGGGCTGGAAAGCATCCTGTCTGGCTAGCTCTTCCTTATTAGAACAGGCTTGTTTCTTCTTCTTATAGAGCTTGTTTGATGAGCTGGATGGTGAGGAGATGCGCCGAGCTCGTACAAGATCCAACCCTTATGAGATGATCCGAGGAGCCTTCTTTCTAAACAGGTTAATGGAGGTTCTCTAATTTGCAGCCCTTAGACCCGTGGAGAGCAAGCTCTTAACAGGTGTCCATCTTACATTTACAGAGCTGCGATGAAGATGGCAAACATAGACTATGTCTTCGACTACATGTTTACAAATCCCAAGGATTCTCGTGGGGTGAGGGTTTCTCTATATCTGTAAATCACCAGTGCCTTTGAATGGAAAATTGGGCGAGGAAATCCTCACTTCTCATTTTTAAAATACTGGTCCATTAGTCAGGCATGTAGTTAGGGTGATGTAACAGTGTCTTGGGTGGTGGGAGACTTCTGGTGGGGTGCTTGAGTCTCTTCCCTTCTCCTTTTGCAGAGGCCTCTGATCAAGGAACATGGTGCAGAACTCTTGTACTTTGCAGATGTATGTGCTGGTCCTGGTGGCTTCTCAGAGTATGTCCTCTGGAGAAAGAAGTGGCATGCCAAGGGTTTTGGGATGACCTTAAAAGGACCAAATGATTTCAAACTGGAGGATTTCTATGCTGCCTCCAGTGAGCTCTTTGAACCTTATTATGGTAAGTGTATTAGGCAAAAACATGTCCAAGCATATATATCCCTCCCCTCTATTTCATTTTCAGAGTCAGGTGAAAGACTTCTGAGTTCTGAACAATAGTCTTGTTATGCCCGTAATGCTTTTGGGATCTACCTTGAAGGTATTATAGACGTTGCCTTACAGTATATCATATGAGGACTAGTGCTAGATGGGCAGGAGCCACACTTACCCAGATTGTGGCCACTTTATCCCATTCCTACACTGCTTAGTGGATACATTTTCATCTGAAAAATGTCAAGAAGATAAACTTATCAAGAAATAGCAAAACTTTACAGTTCTGGGATCACAAAAGTGGCATGCATTTTACAAAACAATGGGCAGCATTCAGCATTAGGTTGGAGGAAGTTCTTCCCTCCCAAGGAGCCTTCCTGTGACTTGTGGCCCTTCCATTGGACGAAGAGCCTTTGAAGATGGAGGAAGGCTAGAGATAGGTACTATGCTTAGTAGAGTAGTAGATGCAGACCTTCATCTTAGAATGTTTTCTATGAATTAAAGTGATTTTTCTGCTAAAAATAAAAGTGGTAGAAAATATTTAGAAATTATTCTGTGGCAAGTAACTGCAGTGATAAATTGTACCTATAGGTGAAGGGGGAGTTGAGGGAGATGGAGACATCACCCGTCCTGAAAACATCACTGCCTTCCAGAATTTTGTGCTGGACAACACAGATCGCAAGGGGGTGCACTTCTTGATGGCTGATGGGGTAGGTTCCTCCTCTTTCTTTGTTTTGCATGCTGAGCCTCTTAAGACGAGTAATCCTGCTTTCTGTGTTCTGTGACACTTCACTAATTAATTCACTGAGATTATTAGAAAGAGAGTATCAATGTTAGTTTACCTCTGGAAATGGTGTAGTGTTTAGAATGCTTAACTAGGACTTGGGAGACCCAGATTCAAATCCTTACAGTACTTTGCCATGGAAGCTTGTTGGGTGACCCTGCACCATTAACTCTCTAACCATAACCCTAAATAAATACATGGGTTCAACTTATTTTTGTTTACAAGGAGGTCAATGAATTAATTTTATTAGTACTGAAATACGAAAAAATACATATGACATACATTTTCACAGAGTACAACTTTGTAAAGAAGTTATAGAAGTCTTTGACAATCAACAGTTTTCAGGAACTCTGATTATTACACGGTTAATTCTCTTACAGTTACTTGCTTTAGGTACAGACCCTTCATTTGTAATTAGTAAGACATAAACTCCACTAAGCATTTACAACTAACAAAACTTTTAACTGTTAAACTTGGTAGAGTGTATTTTAAGTGAGGATGGTAGTGTTATACGAAAGGGAATTTAATGATAAGGTAGAATTCTTGTTTGTACAGAATGTGATACTGGGCAAACTTGCTCTGAGGACCATTGTTCATTTTACGTGCTTTCAGGGTTTCTCTGTTGAGGGGCAGGAAAACATCCAAGAGATTCTAAGCAAACAGCTGATGCTTTGCCAGTTCCTCACAGGACTCTCTGTTATACGAACAGGTGACTACAGCATCATTTTTTCTCTGTCTTCATTGTGGCTTCATACCTGGGTATTCTACAGCCTTTTCTATATCCACGTGATGTATCTCTTTTGAAAATGTTTTGATTGTGTTGTCTGCATGTTCTGGTTTCTGTTCTATTCGTTTTAGCAGGCATCCTTTACTAAATAGGAGCCTGATTGTCGACCTTGCTTGAATGATTTTTGAAAATATTTGAATGGGGAAGACAAGGGCTGTGGTTCAGTGGTAGAGTATTTGTCTTGAATGCAGAAAGTCCCAGGTTCAATCCCCAGTATCTCAAGATAAAAGGATCAGGTAGTAGTAGATTTGAAAGGCCTCCACTTAAGACTCCAAAGACCTGTTGCAAGGCATAGTAGACAACAGAGACTTTCATAGACTGATGGTCTGACTCTATAAGGCAGCTTCATGTGTTCATTTGTATTCTGCTTAAACTTCTGAAGTCTGGAGCTTCCAGGATTGGAGCACTGGGTAATTTTATAAGCATATTACCCAGGCAGCAACTTCTACTGAACTCTGTGAGACTTACTCTGAGCAAGCCTGTTTAGAATCAAACTGTCATTCTTCAGTCTTGCTCTTCTGAAATATGCCCTTGTTACCTTTTAGCCATGTTTGCTTCACCAGCATTTATTTATGTGCCTAAGAAATTCTTAGTATTGTTACCCTCCTGTTCTTCAGTGCTCACTCCAGCGTTTTACTCTGGTTTCTAGCCCCAAGACTATCCCGTTTCTCTTTCCATTCCAGTTTATCTAGTTGATTGTGTTGCTTTTAGTAGTAACCCTTCCTGGTGTGATAAACCTGAGACCCTGGACAGGAGCTGATCCTCTTTGACCAATGGTCAGACTCAGTGTAAGGCAGCATCATATGTATTGAAACTCCTGCTTAGCCACATTGCGTACATAACCTTGGAAGAGGCACCCACTCTCAAACCTATTAGCTGTAGGAATGAAGGATGGTAAGCTCCAGTCCACTCCATGTGTGCCTTAGAGGAGGGTAGGAACATATATTTGTTAAATAATAAATTCTGTGCCTTTTGCCTCATTCTTTATGAGCTGCTACCTTCTTTTTCTGCTCTAGGAGGGCATTTTGTCTGCAAAACCTTTGACCTGTTCACACCATTCAGTGTTGGCCTGGTGTACTTGCTTTACTGCTGCTTTGAACGTGTGTCAGTCTTCAAACCTGTGACCAGCCGTCCTGCCAATTCTGAGAGGTGAGACTGAGATAGGTCGGGGATGAAGTAGCTATTTCTTTAAGTGCTGGGATAAAGGGATTTTCGTATTTGTAGATCTTATGCTAAATCTATGCCTGGAACCTCTCTTGAAAGACAAGGAAGAACTGATTTAAGGACTAGAGGAGTAAAAAAGTATTTGAGAGGACTGCTGACCACCTACCTACTTTCTCTTCTGTTTTTTAAAAACACTCTGTTTTGTGAGAGGTTAGCAAAAGAGCTTTAATGCTGTACAAGATTTAAAATCTGTTGGCGCATCAGATTGTAAATGGTCAGCAGTAGAGGAGTGTGCTTCGGGTTTCTGATTTGGATAAAATACCCGAGTTGGACCGGATGTGTAAAGATTTGGGATTCCCAAATCAAAGCTTCCCTGAAGCATTCAGGTTGCTTCGGGAAGCTTCAGGGCCTGAGTTTAAAGGGCCCTTTCCCTGCCTCTTGCAAGCGGCAGGTCCCTTTAAACTATCAGCTGGCAGGCGGGGGGGAATCTCCCCACCTGACAGCTGAAGTTTAAAGGGCCCCTTTCCTGCCACTTGCAAGCGGCAGGGCCATTTAAACACCCCAAACCTCGCAACCCCCAGCCCCCCACCCACCCCACTTACCTTGGCTCTGCTGCTGCAGTGGTGAAGGTGGCAGTGGCGGCTCTGTCCTTCCTGGCTGCCCAACAGGCCGCTGCAGCCACGGAGGCAATGTGGCGGTGGTGGCAGCGGCTCCAGCCTTCCTTACCACCCTGTGGGGCTGCGTGCCGTTGGATCCAGCCTTCTCAGCCACCCTGAGCTGCAGGCCCAGAGGACATGGCGTGGTGGCAGTGGTGGCGGCTCCAGCCCTCCCCACTGCCCTGCGGGGCTGCGTGGCGGCGGAGGAGATGGAGAAGGCCCTTCCTGTCCCTCAAATGACTGCCGCAGATGCCATTTGAGCAGCAGGAAGGGCCGAAGACGGCGGCTCTGGCCTTTCCCGCCACCATGCAAGGCTACGCAGCAGCAGAGAAGGCCTTTCGTGCCCCTCAAATGGCTGCGGTGGCAGAGGAGGCTGCGCGGGCCCCACAGGAGCTGGCTCCGCACATCCCCGCTGCCCAGCTGGCCGCTGCAGCAGCGGTGGAGGTGGCGCAGTCCCCGCAGTAGCCGGCTCTGTGCTTCCCTGCTGGCGGCGGTGGCGGTGGCGGCACAGGCCCTGCAGGAGCCAGCTCTGCGCTTCCCCGCTGCCCAGCTGATTGGCCTCCCCTCTCCCTGCCTGCCAGGTAAGTGGGGTAAGGTGAGCAGCTTGCCGCTTTGGGAATCTGGTAATTCCGGATTTTTTTCCTGCTTCGGGCGGTGCACACCCCTAGTCAGCAGTTGCTGTGGTAACAGACCCTGAGAAAAGCAGTGTGGTCTTTTATTTATTTCTGTCCCCCTTCTGTCCCCATGGGAACTCAGAGCAGCTCAGAAAGAAAAAGAAACATACAATATATAATTTAGACAAGCAACAACAGCAAAGCAATGTATAGTACAACTCACAACCTTTGAAAATGAATGGAACTTCCTACAATTTCTTGTTATTTTGCTGCCTTTTGGATATATTTTAAATATAGGTACATCAAAAGAATTCGCAAGCAACATACTTTTTTATATATTGTCGAAGGCTTTCACGGCCGGAGAACGATGGTTGTTGTGGATTTTCCGGGCTGTATTGCCGTGGTCTTGGCATTGTAGTTCCTATTTTAGTATATGTGCTGCCGAAGCGAGCACGGCATTGTAGTTCCTGACGTTTCGCCAGCAGCTGTGACTGGCATCTTCAGAGGTGTAGCACCGAAAGACAGGGATCTCTCAGTGTCAAACCGTTTGATCCCTGTCTTTCGGTGCTACACCTCTGAAGATGCCAGTCACAGCTGCTGGCGAAACGTCAGGAACTACAATGCCAAGACCACGGCAATACAGCCCAGAAAATCCACAACAACCAGCATACTTTTTTCACTGCAATCATTGCCAAACAAAGCCCACTTCACAATAAATCAGGGGGTCATCATGTTACGTGAGTAACTATAGTATCTCTTGCCCTGCAGGTATGTAGTATGCAGAGGATTAAAGTCTGGCATTGATGAGGTGAAGGACTATCTTTTTGTGGTGAACATGAAACTCAACCAGCTGCGCAACTCAGACCAGGATGTTAATCTCGTTGTCCCCCTGGAAGTAATCAAGGGTGACCATGAGTTCTATGATTACGTGGTCCAGTCAAATGAAAGGTGAGTTCACTAGCTGCATTTGGACAGATATCAGGATTAATAATTAATCAAACCAAATCAGAAATGTTACCATTAAATATTACAAATCAAATAAAGGACCAGATCAACCAGCATTACAAATTTCAATGGTCTAACTCTCAAATACCATATCTGGGGATTTTTTATCCTAACCAACCTAAACTTCTAACCAAAATTAATCATCTTCAAAAATTCAGGGAAATAAAGGCAGACATTTACAGATGGAACAAACTGAATTTATCCTGGTATGAAAGGTACCATATAATTAAATCTTTTATAATTCCAAAATTCACATTCCTCTTTAGAATACTTCCAATATACATTCCACCAAGTCTGATAAAACAATGGCAGTCTACTCTTAATGGCTTCTTATGGCAATATAAACACCCAAGATTAGCTTTTGGCACAATCAAAAAGAAGAAACAGCAAGGAGGATAATAACTACTCAGATATTGAAACATACAATGCAGCTTTGAGGTTATCAAATGTTATTTATCTGTTGCAAGATAAAGCACAAACTGATTGGGTTAAGATCTTACCATCTCTTCACCAACCCATGATGACGCAAGATGTAATATGGTCCAAATACAATCACAGACCCAAAGAAAGCAAAAACAATCTCTTTTTCACAAGTATCATCAAAACATGGGATAAACACAAAAATAAGCTAATTCCAAGATTATCCTGATACTTGATATTATCATCACAGGAAAAATTCCCCAGAGAATATACCTCGCTTAACTTGCAAAAGAATCTATGACTAATAAACATAGCTTCAAAAGAAGGCCTTATTGGAAAGATAGAGCTAGAAATAAACTATATCAAGCAATTCCGTGGTATTGTTATTTTCAATTAACCCATTTCACCAATCAGAAAAAAATAAAAGATATAATGAGTAAACCAAAAAGAGAATTCGAGGAACTGCTAGATGCAGAAGGGCCTACTCGGAAAGGATCAATTGCTAAAATCTACAATATTCTTATCCAGGCAAATAAAACAAAGAACATATCATTATACTTAAAATGGCAGCATGACTGCAAAATTACAGTATCAAATGAAGAATGGGAAAGGACCTGGGCATCAAAGCTACTTAACTATCCAGTCATCAGCACAAGATTGCAGGCCTATAAAATAATTCATCAGTGGCACCTTACTCCCCCCAAATTATCCAGAATTTCCTTGGCTAAATCACCACTGAGTTGGAAAAAATGTGGAGAAGTAGGCTCATTTGGATGTTGCTGATGTCAATGTGAGTAAATAGAAGAATTCTGGGGAAAAGTCTTACATCATATCAGTCTAATAACAAGCTACACCATACCTTTCAAACCAGAACTTATTTTTCTGGACACTGGCAAAACCTTCCACCTCGACCGATAAGACAAGACTTGATCTCATCCCTTCTAGTAGCTTCCAAGACCGCCATAGCATCAAGATGGAAGTCCCAACAACCACCTAGTTTAAGCATCTGGTTTACTAAGATATGGAAACATCTCATAATGGAGAAGGTAGTGGATAGATTACAACAATCAGCAAACTATCCCAATTCATCAGACTTCTTAGAGAAGTGGTACCCATCTTTCTAGCAGTGATTCACAACCAGCAAAATCATATCAGTCATTCATAAATATTGAATTTTAATAACAAAATACAAAACATACTGATATAAACAATAGAGAAAAAAACTCCCTCCAATCTTAATCTTAACTCACAATGCCAGTATGTTATCTAGAATAGTTAATAGCATACAAGATACAGTATACGATGTTAGTATATCAGACTTGTTGTATATAGTTTAGTTTATGTTCTATATCTACTGTATCAATATCACTTTGTGTTTACTTGCATGTTAAATTGTTTGAATTTAGATAAAAATATTTTTTTAAAAAAAGAATGTACTGAACAACAAATATTTAATTCTGAACGTTAAAGAAAACCTGAAAGGTGAGTTCAAGAGCGATAAGAAGAAGCAGGATCCACGTGGGGGGTGGCAGCTAATGGGGCTACAGGCATGTGGTTGTGGCAGCCTTCTTGGGAGTGGCTTTTCTTAATCAGGAGCCTCACCAGAGTCTTGCTTTCAGAGCCTTTATGTTGTGAATCTGTGGGCAAGAAAGCACTGGTCCATGTGGCAGTTAATGACAGTTTCTTGTTAGTGGGCAAGTTTGGAATAGGTAAATAATCAAGTACTTCTCAGTGTGGGATTCTTTCCTTTTTCTCCCACTTTAGTTTTTTGTTTGTTTTTTTAAACTGTTACTCTGAAGAAAGAGTATAAATAACGTGCTTCTTATTTCTTTGACAATACTCTTAGAGTGTAATAGGTTATAGTATACTAGTTATTGTGCTCCTTGCTTATTTTTGACGTAGCTTTGGTTTACAAGACCTTCAAACAGCATGTCACGTCTTGGTGGTAGATAATCCATTCTAAAACTGAGAATTGTTTCTTCTTCCAGGATATGTAATGCTCAGATCAAAGCGCTAGCCAAAATTCGTGCCTTTGTTCAAGACACGTGAGTATCTTTGTTTTTGCTTATTAAAGTATGCTTCTTTGAGCAAGGAATGAACTGAGTGTGTGCTATTCTTTGAGATATTACAAAATCAGACTCACCAAATGGAGCATTCCTTTTGAAGATGGAGGGGCCATAGCTCAGTGGTAAATAATCTGTTTTGCCATAGAGGTCCCAAGTTCAACTTTAGCATCTCCAGTTATAAAGATAAGGGAGTAGGTGATGTGAAAGACCCTAACCAGAGACCCTGGAGAGCTGCTACCAGTCACAGTAAAGTATTTAGTGTAAGGCAGCTTGCTGATCATATTGTATTTTTGTTTGTTGCATGTTCGAGCTGTTGATTATATTGACTTGTACTGTGTGATCCACCTTGGATCTCAGCGAGAAAGGTGGATTAGCAAATAAATAAATAATTTTTATGGGGAGACACATGTCCCCCAAAATTAAGTATGGGGGGACTTGCATAACAATGGCTCCATTCAGCAGCAGAGAATGAGATGTGCTTAGTTGTTGAAATCAGTGGGAAAAGATACTCATGACTAATACTGATTTTGTCTTCTTTTTGATTGTGGCCAATATATTTCATGTTCGAATCTATAATGTAATATTCTAATTCTCTTAAATTTTCATTATTTCATTTGTTATGGGAGGGGGTCTTTTTAAAACATGAAAGCAATGCCTGTCTGTGAGGAAGGAAACTCATTTTTGTAGTCTGTTTTGTGCAGAAATTGATGTGTAAATGGAATGCGAGAATCTATCTTTGCAGGGGTGGTTCATGGTCTGGAATTATATTAATGTTGCAGCATTTAGCAGATTTTTAAAAAATATCTTCTAGCACCCTGAGTGAACCTCGACAGGCTGACATCCGAAAAGAATGCCTCCGGCTCTGGGGGGTGAGTAGGACCATGTAGGAGTGAACTGCAGCAACGTCTGCCTTGCAGCTCCTCTTTTTAAAATACATGTAAGGCCTGACTTATATGAGGAGGTCTTGCATCCTAAACAATGGCAAAATGTATTCTTTGTCAGAGTACATGTTTTCTTTGCTACCAGTAGACCTAGCCTCCATGAATTTGACTAACTGAACTAGTGGGCATCAGTACATTGTGTAGTAGTGAGTTCTGAAAGACAGTTATACATTGTGTGAAATAGAACTTCCTGTTGTCTCTTCTGAATTTGCTGTCCATCAATTGTGTTAGCTGACTTGAAGATCTAGTATTATATGAGGGGGAGAAAAACTCTCCAGTCTGCCGTCCACTTTTCAAAGGTCAGGATTACCTGAACCAAAAATGTTAATTATAGTGATTTCAAGGATGGAAATCTTCATTAGGACTAAGTTAGCTGTAAAAGTATGTTTCCATTTAAGTATAGCTAACATAAGGCAGGCATGTTATCCATATTTTGTACACCGACTCCCGGACTCATAGGGCACAGTAGGTATATGAAAAAGAAGGTGTAATTGGGCCATTCAGTTACTCATCTTTGCAATCTTTGCTCAGAACATGAATCAGCTTATTTCAGTGGGTTTTTAATCAAGCATTTTCTTGTCTCGATATGATTTCATTAATTGATAAACGCTGCAACATGTATTTCTTGCAAACTCTCATTTCCTCTGTATTCAGGGTGGAGTCTTCCTTCCTGTCCTTGACTCTCCCTCCTCTTCCATGAAATAAAGCATTTGAGGAGTTAATTAAAGAAGTTTGAGGCTTTTGCCATCTATTTTTATTGTTCATGTTCACTTTCAAATTGATATTCCTGCATTGCATGAGTTTATATGATAATTTGGTTAGCCATAATTTGCACATAGAATGTCTATGTGTAATTAAACTTTGATATAGCAACTGATATGAAATAGAGAGAGATCACATTTTAACATCTAGTCATACTTTCCCAAGTCTGCTTCTTGATATGGAGGCCTTTAAAAATATGACTGCTATTCATACATATAAATTCTGTTTCATATTTCACCTTTCACAGTGGGATAAGGTGACATGTTTGGTTATTGCTAATTCTGACAATTATTTACTTGAGCAAAGAAATAACTGATTTTGACTTCTGCTTGATTAATAAATTGGTTAGGTATCAAGCTTTAGAGTCATAACGTCTCGAGAGCTCAGTAGCAGCCCTTAGCTTTTTAAAGTGGCCACCATGCTTCCCTTCTCTTAGTAGTAGCATTCTGTGGGCATTCTGATGCCCACAGGATTCCCAGTGCTTCCTGATCCAACTTACAAGCTGATGCAAAGAGAGAAAGTGTCTCCTTATGTCCCTTCTCCTCTATTATGGGTAGCTGGAGGGAAGATTCTCCTTGCCCTTCTTCCTTCCACAACCATTGAAGTGACTCAGGCACTAGTTCAGCAGTATCCAGAGTGCTTGTCACATCTGGGGAGTGATATTTCCAGGGACGTCTGGCAAGGAATGTAAAACTGTATTTCCCAGAATACACCAGGATGGGAACAATTCTTTGGCTTGGGTATGCAGTTGAACCTAGAGAACATTTCAAGAATGTGAAACTCATCTTTCATGAGTAAAATGGAATTAAAACAATTAACTCAGAGTAAAAGGGAATGACACAATATTTCCATAATTATACTGTCTCCAGACTGTATTTGCATTCTTTCAGAGAATAACATTGACATTTTGAGCCTTTTAGATAGTCCATTTGTTGACCTAAGCAAAACTTTTCCTAACCACTTGGTGAAACCACTGTGTAGATGGGACTAGGCTCTACAATGGACTTTACCACTGAGAGCTTAGGAAAAGAAAACCAGTTCAGCTGCATCTTGTTTTCCCTGCTGGATCCTTCTTGGTTTGTAAGGATTTTTTATGGCATTGTAGTTTATAGGCTAATTACGTCCTGCACGGAAAAAGTATTTTATTTTTGAGAAAAGGAACTGATGTTTCCATTATTCATATTTAAGTGAACTGCCAAAACCAGCTGGACACTTTACAGGCATGTAAAAAGCTGCACAGGTAGATCGTAATAACACTTGAAAACCCACGACTTTTTTTGAGTTGCTTGTGGGATTCTATCATTCATAAGGAAGAGTGGGAAGACAAAAATACTGGGAAACCCCCATGGTACTAGGAAATTTCGATCAGACAATAGCCTGAAGGCAAAGTCAGACTTCTGAGCTTTGTTCTTTCTAATAATCTTTTAACCTGAGTTTGCGATGGTATTCTTTTCCCTTTCCCATATGTACCATTTATCCATCCATGGTGCTAACAGCAAAAGATGAAGTGTGACAGAATAAATGTAAAGTGAGAGCCAGATCCATCTGGATTAATCAGCTTTCTGGTTGCTTTAGATTCCAGACCAGGCCCGAGTTGCTCCATCTTCTTCTGATCTCAAATCCAAGTTCTTTGAATTGATTCAGGTGAGACTTTTCACTTTTATTCTGTGTGCCCAGACAAAATGCGTGCCCCTTGTCTGGGAAACATATAAAACAAAGATGCGAACACTCCCTCCACCCAAAACTTTATCTTAGCTTGTAGTTGTATTCAGCAATTGGTTGTTCACTGAAGTTCCCTTTTATAAGATTATACTATGATATTTTGGTGAAGTATGTTGGTGTGAGAGATGAACCCTCCCTAAATCCCCCCCACAGGAATCTTTTCATATACCTCCTGTTTGAAAGAATGAGTGTTACAGGAAGCTTTGTTGTGCTAGCATTGCTTCTTATGTAGTTAAAATGGCAACAAGCTGCTGCAGGGTGAAAATGGCACTTCCTCAGTCCCTGGAGTTCTGAAGTGGGTTATGTATGAGACCTAATGTAGTGGTTAGCAGGTTGGACTAGGGTCTTGAAGACTGAGGTTTGAGTCAGTCAGTCTGTTATGGCTCACACGCCATGCAAAAGCAGAACAAACAATAGTTAACTACCTAAAGTCATATCTCAATTTATATCATTCATCCTAGTACATCAGTCAATGAAAAGGGTTACAGGATGTCAAAGAAAATGACATACAGGACATTATTACAGCCCATATTTTCATAGAATAGGACAAATTTTGTACAGTGATTCTTTAGTCAACCCCAAACCATACAATTTTAAGTCTTTGGGCTTTTCCACATACTCGACATATTCCAGTTTTTCTTAGCAGTGAATCCCCAGCATTGGAATCAGTTTCGATAGGGTTCTTCAATACATGTGCGCTCCCGTTGCATTTGAACAGTTGTGGAATAGGTTTAGTTTGTTCTGCACATGCCTTAAATAATCATGATTTTCAAGTGAATGTGCTGTTGTCATCAGTGATATTGTCAGTGATGTTACAAACACCCAGGCCTTTTAAAAAAAATTCACATGCTTATAATGTTATATTTATTTATTTATTTATTTATTTTATTCAACGTATACCCTGCCCTTCTCACAAGCAGGCTCAGGGCGGCTTCCAACAAATACACTGTTAAAATACAATAAAAACCTTATTAACACATTAACACATTAAAATTCAGGTGCCATAGCAATATAATGGTTGAATTTTTTAAAAAAAGATCAAAAATGAACACATGGAGAAGTCTTTGTATGGGGAAACCTAAAAGGGGGGCAGCTCCACCACCAATAGCTAAGGCTCCCTCCCCATAGTCCAAACTGGCAAGCCCTGCCCAGGGCTACAAGGTGGAGGCAGGCACCAGCAAGGCAAACTGATGGGAAGGAGCCCAGAGTAGCAGTGATTATGTGCTTTTCAAACCATGCTGTTTTTTCTGGTGCCAGAAGTGGCCCTCTTAGGGCCCCTTCCTTGGAGCTCTAGTTATTTGCAATTTTTAAAATTTTAATTTATTTTTTTTAATTGTCATTTTCGTAGTATTATAGCAACCTACCATTGTAACCATACATGCAACAGATTCTCTGAATTCTTAGCTTTAAAGTGAGTTTCTAGCCCCTTCTAGAGGCATATGTCCACAAATGGACCGAGTTAGAGACTGACTTTTTAAAAAAATAAAAGCTGAAGATTTAGAGAATCTCCTGCGCCTGGTAACTTGACTGTAGTTGTAGCAGCACTAACTTTTTGCATAGCAATTGAAAAGAGAGCTACAACATGTTGTTCCCACTTCAAAGCTGTAATGTTACAATTTAATGGGGAGTAAGCTGTAACATATCCAAATAGCCCCCCAGTAGAGGTGGTAATCTTTCTGTCTGGCGGCATATGTTAATTTATCCCACATAGATCTCATATTTCTAATCTTAACAATGTTTAATTTCTGCCTTCAGTTCACATTTAATCATGTAATATTCCTTAGGAATTTCTCAGTCCACTGGCTCTGTAATCTTGATGACCCAGTTTTGAACCTTCACTCTGGCCTGGAAGCTTGCTGGGTGCCCTTCGGCCAGTCACACTCTCAGCCTAGTCTACCTTACAGAATCATTATGAGGATAAAATGGAGGAGATGAGAATGATACAAGCTGGTTTGGATCCCCATAGGAGAGAAGGGTGGGGCATAAATTAAGTAAATAAATAAAATTAATGCCAGTCAGTGAAGTAGACCTGTATAGCATCACAGTCCTCTCTCCTCACTTGTTGCAGGGTGCTGATATAGAGATCTTCAGTTACAAACCAACTCCTCTCAACTCAAAAACCTTGGAGAAGATCCGCTCAGTGTTGGATTACAGATGTATGGTATCAGGAAGTGAACAGAAGTTCCTTCTAGGTCTAGGGGTAAGTCATGATAGCCCATGTCCTACTTCAGTCTAGCTTCAGATCAAGATTTGGGACTGAATCAATATTGCTGGGTATAGGGGATGATCAACAACCACAGCTGGATATGGGCAATACATTACTGCTGATAGTTAGATCCAGGGGTCATTTCACAGAAAAAGAGCTGGAGGAACTCATTAGCATAACTCATTAGCATAACTCATTAGCATATGCCACACCCCTTGCCATCGCTGGAAGTGTGTCGTTAGCATAGCTGATTTGCTTATGCCACACCCCCTGGCATCACCTATCCTGGCTGTTTTGGACCCAATCATGGCCATTCAGGGCTGAAATTGGGCCCAGAATGGCAAAAAGGGGCTGAAAATGGCTGAAAAGGGGCCCAAAATGGTCAGGATCGGGCTGCTGATGAGCGGGAGAGTGATCAACTACCCATTAGAGGCCCGATCTGGGCTGTTTCGGCCCCAATCCAGGCTGAAACGGGCCCAAAATGGCTGAGAGTCAGGTGGGCGGGGCCACCTGACATGTGACCTCTTTGGGGAACTGCCGGAACTGCGTTCCTGTGCATTCCTCCTCAAAATGAGCCCTGGTTAGATCTGTCATCAGCATATGCTAAATTTACTGTGATATCCTGGTGAATCAGCTACATTTGGGGTGAAAGGGACAGCTCTCCGTTAATTTCTCTCCATTAATTTTTTTGTCTCTTTTCTTGCTGGCAGGAAGCAAAGGGTTTCCATGGGAAAGGCAGATTCAGCTAGTTGGGATCCAATTTTAGTTAACTTAGGTTCTGTGTTTATTAACAGTACCTCCCAAGGAAATTGGGTTATTTTGACCCCAGAAGTAATTGAAAAAAATTGGTTTACCCATTTAAAACTTCCTACAGACACTAATCTCCTGTTACGCTTTCTCCTCAATGAACTCCAATGCCCTGAAGTCCCTCTCTTCCCTCCATACTTCCTTTCTTTTTTAAGTTTGAGTTTCATCAAAAGTGGCTCCCAACAGACTTGGCTTGAAAGTGGAAGTACTTGGTATAATTGTATTTGGGGGTTCTAGTGACTCCAACAAATATTGAAAAATGATTTTAGCACTGTTTCCATGTATAAATAGATGGACCAACACCTATTATCTCAATTTTATAGGAAGGTGGAGCAAACAGTGAAAACTAAAATTTCCATAATTTATATCCATAGATACTTGTGCAAAAATATCATAGCCACATGAAAAAACTCAAATGCAGTTTTGGAAAATGAGGTTATTCTAGCCCCCTGCAAGACAAGCCTGGGCATGTTTGTAGGCATCCTTTAAACCTCTTCACATTTTCCAGACTTGAAGGAGCCATTCAGACTGGAACTTTAGATGATCCCTAGCCGTCTGTCCACTGAGCTGATTGTTTCCCATTGTTATGCTCTATCAAAACTTCTGTTATGCCCATAGCCACATTGAAAAGCTCAAATTGAACTGTATCACAATTTTGGAAAATGGAGTCATTATAGTCCCTTGCAAGAAAAGCCTGGACATGTTTGCAGACATCATATGAACCTCTTCACATTTTCCAGACTTGAAGGAGCGATTCAGCCTGGACCTTTAGATAACCCATAGCCATCTGTCCACTGAGCTGATTGTTTGTTTCCCTTTGGGATTCAGGAAGAGCTCTTAATTGTGAGGCTCCAACAGGTGCAAACTTAGGACAGGTTACAAGAAGGCTGGCAGAAAGAATGCTGATATTTTCTCTTCTCTTTGTTAACCCTTTAACTGGCAGGAATGGAATGCCCCTTTCCATTGCAAGGGTCTGTTATGTGCCTATTTTTCCCTTTGTACTTCAGCAATGCAGGACAAAGAAGTGTAAAATCTGGAATCGGGGTAAAAAATACCCCTCATTGAAAATATCAAATCCTCACTGAAATTTAAATGGGGTAAAATTGACTCCACCACTTTTAATGGTGGCAGCGGCAGGCAAGTCACACATGGTGGCAGGTTCAGTATTTATAAAAGTTAAAAAGAATTGCTTTCTTTAAAATAAACTGCGTCTTGTGCTTTAAAAGTGGTGGGGTCAATTTTACCCCATTTACATTTCTGTGAGGATTGGATGTTTTCAATGAAGGGTATTTTTTACCCCGATTCCAGATTTTACACTTCTTTGTCCTGAATTGCTGAAGAAAGTTATTCTTGAGGCCTGATTTTTTTTCTTAGTAGCTAATGAGAGATTGAGAGAGCTATCAGGTTTCCATTGAGGGGGTTGTAAGTTGGAGTCATTTTTTTTTCTTGGGAGGGTTAAACTGTTTTTAAACTTCATTTATTTATATTGTAAGCTGCCAAGTTCTTGCAACGTAGAAAGGTAGCTAATAAATGTTTTAAATAAATAAATTCCAAGATTCTATCACCAGTGCTCTTTAACCTGTATGTAAAACCTTTGGCTAAGATCATCAGGAACTTTGGAGTGGCTTGTCACCAATACATGTGTGACACCTAGTTTTATATATCATTATCCAGGTCTTCAGAAGCAGCTGTGTGAAGGTTCTGGATCAATGGCTTTAGGCTGTGGTTAAGTGATTAAGGGTTAACAAACTGAAGCTTTATCTAGACAATACAGCAACTATGTTGGTAGGGATGGCGGAGTGCATGGCTGGTGTTGATTTACGAGATTTAGATGGGATTAAGATTTCTTTGGTAGAACTCCCAAGTAGAGCCTGAGAGTGTTCTTAGACCTTGCCTTAAGCAGGCCAGTGCTGTTGCTAAGAGCGTCTTTCATTCAAGCTCTCAAGCTGGTCCGTATTTAGGGTCTGCAAACATATCCATACAATCTATGCTATTGTGATGTGTTCTTTTTGGGGACTGTCTTTAAAGAATGCTCAGAAGCTTCAAGTTGGTGGCAATGGCAAGACTCCTTTCAGCTGCTCAGAACATCTCACTCCAGTGTTGTATCAATCGCACTGTTTTTTTTCTGGGTCCAAATCAAAGTGCTGGTTACTTTTAAAGCCTTCATGGCCTTGAGCTGTCAAACTTACCAAACCATGTCCCAGTATACTTCCATATAACTGTTACGTTCCTCAGACAGCTTTCTCTTTGTGGTACCTGTTCTTAAGACTGTAGAATGATGGCTAAGTCAGGGGCTTTCTGTATGGCATACGTAGTCCTGTGAAACGGCCTACCAGAGTGGATACAAAGCATGCCTTCGCTGGTTTATGTTTAGGAAGACAGACAAAAAAGTTCTGCTCCAGAGGGTGCTTGGAGGAGAATTAACTGTTTCTGCAGATTTAGCTGTTTTTTTCCATCGCTGTGTTTTAACTGTTAATGGACTTCTGTGCTTTATGTCGTTGTACCTTGTGGCATTGTTAGTTGTCTTCAGTCCAAGGAAATAAGATAGATATATTTTAAATAATAAATAAATGTATCTGTGAGTTCCAGTATATACAAAAAAAACTTCTGTTAAGCACTGTAGAGCTTGTTTTATATTTCATTTTAGTCCCTCGGTGCTGTAGTTTATACTCTGGAAAAGGAAGATTAAAATTTCTGAGTGATGCTATGATGGTGTTTGGTTGAACTGTGGACTTCTGTTGCCAACCTCTCTCGGATATGGTTCAAGCTAAGTAATGCCTGCTCCATTCCATCATTCTGATCATTTAATCTCTCTCTGTGAACTTCAAAGTATGTCATGAGGATGGGAGAAAAGCTTGCTAAACATGTTTCTTCCTCAGACTGCAGATGTGGTTCTTTTTAGATGTTTTATAATACATTTCAGCCCACAGTGGAAATCTCTGTGCAGTCCTAGAATCAGTGGCATTCAAGAGTGTGTGGCTGCTTCTTTTGACTCTTAACCTTGCTGCCTTCTTGTTCACTTCCATGCAGAAGTCTCAGATATACACTTGGGGTGGTCGCCCATCAGATCGCTGGACAAAACTGGACTTGAAAACAGAATTGCCAAGAGACACCCTTCTTTCTGTGGAGATTGTTCATGAACTGAAAGGAGAGGTCAGAGATTGCTTTTCTTCCAGAAGGGGGCTAATGTCTTCTATCAGCTATTTAATTCATTTTACATACGGGAGGGGCCTTTTAGGTTAGGGCTTCTAATAAATGTGGTGTTTTAAGTTCTCCTCATGGTTTAGGACTGATTCAAGTTGCAGATATTATCAAAGGTTAATTTGTTTTGAATCAATGTTCTCTAACTCTTCTGTAGTTGTTCGATGAAAGTATGGCTTTTGTTCATGAAGCCCTGTGTTGCTGACATTACTCTCCTTTCCAGAAATGGTTGAATTTAGGTCAAGTTTGCTCATAGTTTGCTGATTGAATTTCAAAGCGTGTGGAACAAAAGTTGCTGTAAGATTATCAGTCATGTGGTCACTAAAGAGCAAATATATTTTCTCTGTATAAGCTTGAGGTGTATGATTCCTCTATAGCTTTTGACACTGTGCATTTGTTAAAGATAAGGGTAGAGCTGGGTGGCCTGTTTGCCTAGTCCAGCAATGCTTTGAGGGAACATTTTCAGACTGCGGGAGGGGAACAGAAGACTTTGTAAAAATAATTAACAGCATAAAGACTCACTAAATATTAATGCTGTGGAACTGATTGACAATAGGTTTGGGATCAATAAAACGAATACTTAATTTTTTTTAAAAAAATTGCTATTACTATTTGGTGATAAACTGCTAGTAAAAATAGCTTTTGAGAGGATTAAACAGGTCTTTCAGTGGCTGTCAACTAAGAATGGAATTATCATGATCTGAGGCAAGAGATCTCCAGATCCCAAGGACAAGGAGGGGCTTTCTCCATCACAGTCTGCTCATGAGCTTCACTGGGGCATCTGATTGGTCAATATGAGAGGCTAAAAAGATGGACTTCTGCTCTGGTTCCACCAGCTCTTATTGAGCTTAATTCACACAATTCAGAGATTTCCAGACTGTTTCTGAGGACATACTGATAGGATTTTGCCATTAATTCTTGGTGCACAGCATTATTGCCTGGTTACTCCCCACCACAAAGATGTCATGTGCTAGCAGTTTATCACTGGTAATTAATTAAAGCACCAGCAGAGTGAACGTTAAAGCTGAGGACAGCGTGTGTGTGTGTGTGTGTGTGCGTGCGTGTGTGTGTGCGCGCGCATGCATATTTGAGGGTTAGGAAAGATCCTCAAAAAGAGAATGGCTTTATTTTTTAATTAAAAATTCAGCTGTTTTCTGAAGTAAACAGAAAAGTGGTTAGCTATATCTATATCTATATCTATGTACACCTCTTTGGTTTCCCTAGGGGAAGGCACAGCGGAAAATTAGTGCTATCCACATCCTGGATGCGCTAGTGCTGAATGGCAGTGATGTCCGAGAGCAACATTTCAATCAGCGGCAAGTAGAGCTTGGTGATTTCCTTGACTGTATATTGATAAAAGCAGTTAAGAACCTTTTTTACTTGGGAGCTCAGCCAGTCTGACCACCCCCGTTAATCTTTGGAAGACTTTGAAAAAGGAAGAGCCTTTATATGTGGAGCACCTCAGAGAACCTGTGGCAGCGAAGACTGTCCTCATGAGCATGGAGTCATTCAAACTTAAAATGTACATAGAGCAAACCCAAAGCAGCTGAAGGGATCCTATTCACTGAGAAAGTGCTAGGCCTCAGATGTGTCTCCCTGTATTTTCCCTCAGTTCATGCCCAGCTGGTCTATGCATCCTTCCTTAGGTTTGCTGTTTCCAGAATTTCTGCAAACAGGGTATCTATTGAGCTGTCTTCTTGGCTTGACTCTTGTGAGCTATGTCTAGCTATGACTGCTGAAGTTGTACCTGAACTGCACAGCTCTTTTCTTTTATTTCTAGAATTCAGCTATCAGAGAAGTTTGTAAAAGCTGTCTCTAAACCTAGCCGGCCAGATATGAACCCCATCAGGTGAGTGAGGCCTTTTGGATTCTTGCTGCTGTCTGTGATTGTGATGCCTAAATACTTGGTGGTGGATGGTGGAGTTATGATCAACTACCATGTAATATGTATGCTAGAAATCAAAGGGTGACCTGGTTACTTCCCACCACAAAGATGTCATGTGACTGGATTGAAAAACCACTGATCAAAATGTGCTTCCTTGCATGGGTCTCTGTTTCTGTGGGCCGTGTGGTGGCAAGAGGAGGAGTAGCAGAACCAAGGCTGGAAAAAGCAATTTGTTGAGCATCAAGAAATCACTCTGGAAGCATCCCATATAATACCATGTAATAGAGTAGTGGTCATCTTGTTTTCTCTTTTAATTTGAATCAATGTGCTGGTCATCAGCACATTTTAAAAATCCAGTTTAGCCTGTAAAAAGCCAAACATATCACCTGTTTTTCCAATTGTGTTTCAGAAACAATTCTTGGCAAAGTAGGTCTGTTTTTATTCAACTGACTTTTCAGATCAGACAACTGGAATGGCTCTAGTGCTTTGTTTGTTGTTGTTTTTTCAAGCTTTTCTCATTCTTGAGGGCTGGGATTTTGAGGAGTCCACTGAGTCCTTAGGGCATAAATTCCTGGATAGTATAACAGTGAACAAGGTTTTTAAATGCAAAGTCAACAATATCATTTCATACTTTATCTGCCTTTTGAGAACCTTTGACTTAGAATACCGTAGCACCTCTGGCTGAGTTTGGGTCTGCATTTAATTCCGCTTACTGGCTTGTTTGTCCACAGAGTGAAAGAAGTGTACAGATTAGAGGACATGGAAAAGATTTTTCTAAGGTGAGTCCTCAGCAAATGTGCACTTGTTGAGTTTATGCTGAGCAATGAAAAAGGAGGGCTTTGTTACTGTTTGAAATGGCTGTTCAGAAGGTATTCTGTTAAATTCTGAGTTGGTGGGAAGGGGGAGATACTGGCTTGCCCAAAGTATGCCTATTAGGTAGTATAAGGAAATTAGTTGGCTTACTATAGCCAAATCTGCAGCCTCTGTCATCATAGCAAAGTTCTGTCTCCTTTCCCTCTTTGTGACCTAGAAGATTGTTACATGAATGGTTGCATACACAGAAAATTCTTAGCTTCTTCTAAATATTAGCACAATGGTGTTTTGCATAATGTGATCAATAGATTGTGATCAAATGGTCAGCCATCAAAATATCCCTTATTTTTAAAATCTCTGTGCTGTCTTGGCTCACATAAGAGTTCTGGCTGCTTTCCCTTAGCATTATGGAAAAGCTCCACTGGGTCTGCTGGCCTGCTATGCCTATTTTGCATGTCTCACTGATATAAATGTCTTCTGTAGCACTTTTTGATGTGTAAAGTCCCTTTATAGGCCTTTTATTCATCTTCCCAACTCCTCCCTTGAACCAGGTGATGGTGGTTGTTTTTTATGGGAAACTGAACTTGAACTTGCATTGGAGGGTAGTAGTGGCTCAGTGGTACACCATTATGCAGAAGGTCCTAGGCTCAGTTCCTGGCATCTCCAGTTAAAAGGCTCAAGTAATGGGTGCCCTTTGCCTGAGCCCCTGGAGAATGGCTGCTAGTCAGAGAAGACTACTGACCTAGAGAGGCCAGTGGTCTGGCTTGGTATAAGTTAGCTTCATTGGACAGCCATTTGCCTGGACAGTGACTTGAACTGAGAGGCAGTTAGCCTCTCAGTTCAAGTCCCATGCTTCAGCTACTAAGCTGTATTGGATTTCTCAAAATCCATTGCTGATTTAAGATTCGCAATTATTGTGTTACGTGTGAACACTTCTTCTACTCCCTTTTTGGATGCTCAGGTTAGAGATGAAAATCATCAAGAGCTCTGGGGGAATACCACGGCTCTCGTACACTGGCCGCGATGACAGGCACTTTGTACCCACAGGACTGTACATAGTTCGGACTGTCAGTGGTAGGTTCTCCTGTGTTCTTCACCATGATGGCCAAGCCCAAGGTCAGGGTATGTGGGTTCTGCTTGGATTGGGGGTGGTCTCTTGATTCCAGACAATTATAATGACAATTTTTGGATGTCTTTTGCTTCACTTTAAAAAAATTAAAATGAACAGTATTTTTCTTTGGCATGTTACCTTTCTCGTGTTGTCTGTGCTTGATCATCCTGACTGGGGTAGCCCTGAGCTAGAAGTGTAGGAGAAATTTGGAGGCTGAGGAGAATTTGCTAGATTTTCTCTCCTGCTTGTGAAAGAACAGTGCAAGATGCTTGCTGAAGTTTTGCTGCAACCGATTGGAGTAGTGGGTCTGTATCTTTCCCAGCTGCTCCTCTCCTTTGCCTTTTTCCAAAGGCCATCTGTAGTGTAGTGTAAATTTGCATTCCAAATGCCCTTTTTTCCTAATGCCATTTTAGCTGTATTGAAATGGGTAGAAAAACACAGTAAGAACATTAAGCAGGCCAATTACCACTTCAATTCAGTGTCCTGCGTTCATCATCTCAAACGTGAGATTGACTTCTATGGTCATTTTTTGCTAATAGCCACTGCTGTTTGCACATCATTATTTTAGTCCATTACAACATTCTGGGATACTGAGTTTCACTGTTCTGCTGTATCAAAGAACAAAAACCCTCCTTTTGCATCGTATGAATTTCTTTTGATTCTTTAGGATAAATCAGTGTCCCTATTCACCTTCCATCACCACAGTTCCTTCTCTAAGCTATGTTTAAGTTATTTATCTCTTAAGCCATCCAGTGATGGCTCTTGAGAGAAAGCAGTGCTATTGGGAACTATCCTGAATTACCTTAGAAGAAAGTGTGTAACATCATTTAGAAATTTTTGCTTTATAAAATAATATTTGTTAAAAGGAATGACAAAATGCACAGTCAGCATGGGCTTTGCAGGAAAGATTAATGAGCCGAAGCTAATCACTTTACTGCTCCTATTCACATATTATTTCAACACAATCCACATGGATTTTGTACTTAAGATGTAACAGGACAGATCCTATGCAGTGTCCATGGGGAGGGGGGTGGATGTTTCTTGCCTTCTCCGTAGCAGTCATCTTTGAGCACTGAAAGGTGGTGGCAGGGTTTGGGAGACCCATGTAGATAAAAAGCCATGATATGGGCAGCTGCTGTAAGGAGAAAGTAGACAAAATTGCTCATTGTGCTTCCTGACCCAGAGGAAGGCTTCTTGAATGAGAAGTAAGTATGCATAGGACCCAGCCAGTATCTTTCTCATCCTTCACATGTTTTCTTCCCTGGACAACTGATGGCAGCTGAGCCCTGAACAGGATTCTTTGAAAGAAGTTGTAGGAAGGAATAACAACACTAGAAAGCTTGATTTAAGATTCTAGACCATGAAATTAAACACACAATTTTTCTTATGTCTCTGTTCTTGATATGATCTCTGGCTTTTTTCAAAGATCCCTGGACCATGGCAATTAGCAAAAACTCTAACAGAAAATTTTTCTACAACAAGACAACACTGATTTCAACGTATGAACTTCCTCCTGAATCTGTCTCACCATTTCAGTGAGTACCATCTAGCAATTATTTCCAGTTTATAATAGGAGGAGGGAGGTCAAGAGGACTCTGAAGTTTGCAAGGGTGGCGATGTATCGCTGGCCTCTTCATAAAATTATAGTTTCCTAGATTCCAGTTACATAAGCTCAAAACTAGTTAAAAGTTTGTAGAACACAAATACATGCCACTCTAAGGACCAGTGATTAGTTTAGTAGTTCTGGAAAAACTAGCTAGAAATCCAAGAAAAAGGCAGCATACAGTGCTAAGGTCAATGGCAAAGGGAAGGGTAAAAGAAGGTACTCTGGATACCTGACAGTCTTCTGCGTACCTGTAGGACTGTCTACTCCCTTATGAACCTACCCAACCACTGCAGTCATTGTCAGAAGGCCTGCTTCAGGGACCCCCACTTTTTGAGTTTAGGTGGGTGGCAATCTGGGAGAGGGCTCAGTTGGTGGCACCAAAACTCTTGAGCTCTCTCCCCAGAGAGATTCTCCTGTCTCTTTCTGTTGCAGTCTTCTGCCAGTAGGTGAAGACTTGTTTTGTTTGGCATTTCCTCAGTGATCCTTCCTCTCTGTTTTGATTTTTTGTATTTATTTTAAGCTCTGGTTTTAAATTGTTTTAATGATGTATTTATATGTTGGTTTTAAAGAATTCTAACATTATTTTAATTGGTATGTTTTAATTTGTTGTCTTCATTGGTTGCCATCTTGGGGCAGAAAGGCAGGGTAAAAAAAAATTGTTAATAATAACAGCAGTTTTTTTTTTTTTGTACAGCTATCAAAATATTCCTTGCACCACCACCAAAAAGTGAAGAGCGCAGTGTAGCATCACCAATTTAATGCAAACAGTCTGCGTCCTGAGTTATCAGCTGAAGGAACTTGTAGATTCTGGATTGTTGGTACTGCTAGAAGAATGATCAAAACCATCTCAAAACCATCTTGATTGATTGTAGTGATTCTCATTAGTCTTACTACCTTCTGTCTTTGGCCATACCACGTGTTGAATTTCCTTTGTTTGCAGCTTCAACTATTTTTCCCTGCTCTTCAGTTCACTTTATAAGATTCTTCTTTTTATATATATAATATTCATACTTTGCTTAGGATTGCAGTATAAGTCACTTCAGTGTTACATCCTTCTGAGTCCATGGAAGTAATTGTATAGCTGTGTTTAGGATAGCACTGTTAATCTCTGGTTCCTTCTAACTCCTCGTTCTGTTGTCATACCCTTCCCTAGTCATTTAACTGGGATCCACACAGACTTGGACTTGGCTTACAATCCAAGTTATTCCTTTGGTTATTATCAAATCCGCTCTTACCTGTGGCTCATGCAGAGACTTTGAGAAGCAGTATTGTTCTTGTGTTTTCACAGAAAGCACAGAACCTCTTGTCATCGCTGTCTTCTGCAAAATCTCATTCGGAAGAGAGAAGAGCAATTTTTCTTTGCTCCTGTATTCTTGGTGAAGAAAAGCAGGGGTGATTTCTGTCCCTCCTTGCAGAACAAAGCACAGGAGAACTCTGTTCCTTTTCTCCCAAAAGTTCTCTGTGGATGGAAATGAGAGGTGGTTTCTCACCAATGAGCTGGGCGTGCTCTGGAGCTGTAGGGGCCCTCCCCAGAGGGGACCTATCATTGGTAGGAACCTGTCTTTCTTCTGTGTCATACATTGTCACTAAACATTCCCTGTGCTCTCTCCTCTCTCACGTATTCATCTTTTTTCTTATTGTCCCATATCTTTGAAATTCTCTTCCCTACCAATACCCACACTGCTCCATCTTTTTGTAGTTAAAAAAAACTTCTAAAGACTTATTCTGCAAAGTTCAAGGGAAGAATTCTTCACTTTTTCTGAATAGAAGACAGTAGAGCGACAAGCAGTTTTTCGGGAGGTGGATGCATGGATGATGAGGGGGTCCCATTCACAGGAATGTTCTTTAGCCTATAAGGAAAGCAAGCCGGTTTCATAGCTCTGAATGTGCCAGAGGCCTGGGTTCCAGCAGATTCACTTCTGGTTCTCTACCTGTCTTGGTACAGTAGGTTGTGAGAGAAACTAGGGGAGCCCTTTGAACTTTCTTTTGTCAACTTGCTGATTTTCTTCACAAATTCAGGAGTATACTCCCCTGCCCATTCCCCTTTGCATATTTTTTGTAAAAGTATTTTGGCAGAAAAACTTAAGAATGAGTCTAAAAACAACAGGAAGGCAAGAGGCTTATATGTTACTTTGATAATGGATGCATTGCATTATCATTTGTAAGCTCTAATGTGACTCTAATTAGAAGCTGATACATTTTCTTGTCACAATGCTAATATCACTCTGTTAGAACAGTGCAGCTAAGTAGGCTGTGAACATTAAATGCCAGTAACTGGACTCAGTGGCTGCTGTGGCTGTGGCAGTTAGCTGCTCTGTTTCCACTCCCACCACACCCCAGTATGACACCAGTCTTTAACAAGAGGGAGAATCTGAGTTCAGGAATGGATTCCTGACTAAACGAGTTAAGTCAAAAAGGGTTTTTTTTAGTACCATTCTGATTTTAACAAATCTTCATCTAAAATGTCAACTTGCTGCATTTCATGCTGTGTCTGTTCTATTTGCTGGACCTTTCAGAAGTTCTCCTGTAAGACCTTTTATAGATTCTGGTGAGGTTACTTCATTTCTCATACCCTCTTGAAAACCTAAAAAAATTCACTTGTGATTGTGTTTTTCTTTCTTTCTCACACAATAGACATTGATTTCTCCTTTCTAGTCCATGCTTTGACTTGAGGCAAAAATACGTCTCTTTCTGTTAAAACAGCTTCCTTTTATAGACCTGACCAGGTATTTGCACTAGAAATGCTGCAGGTTTTGGATCCTGCAGAAATGATCAATGATCTTGCAAAGTTTGGTCATCTCTTAAGGCACTGTAGCTAGCATAAGTAGTAAACTTTTTTCCCACATGAAGGGCAGACAATGACTTCTGATGGTTGGAGGCTCTGCATCCAGCACCAGATACATTCTCCTATCTAAGCTTGACTACAGTCCTTTCTCTGCCTGGCTTACTCTGCTGTAATACTAAGCACATGAGCACAGCAGAAATGGCAGCCATAGTGTCGGAGACACACCTTATCAGCAGTTTCCAGTTATTGGACACAGCAGAAGGCAAACTTTTGTGGGTTGCCTGAAAATTTACTCTGGAGGCAACTGAGAGGACTCCATAATTTGAAAAATTGCCCAGCAGTTAGCTGCAGCTTGTCGGCCTCAAATTCCTTTTGCCAGGTTGAGCAAATCTGTGACGTCATGGTGTAGGATTTCTGTTGATATTCCAGTTCAGAATTCACATTCCAAGCCTTTTGGCTTTCCTCTTTTTCCCTCTTGCCTCTGTGAAGGCACAGAGGCAAGGCATTAAGCAGGACTTCCGGTAGGGTGACACTTTTTCTGTCCCCTACACAAATCTCTGTCCATATTTGTGGCCTCTATAGTCATTCCTTTCCCCAATTCTTTCTGTGATACACTCCGTTTCACCCTTCCCTTGCACTGAGCTTGGCAGTCAGCTCTTGAAGAAGTCCCTTAGCAAGGCAGTAGCAGTTTCCAGAGAAAGTGGGATTTTAATTCCCCCATATTCTCCTACCTTTGAAGATGAAATGGACTTTGTACTGGGTGGTGGGGCAGGAGGGTAGGGGAAAAGTCAGCAACTCCGTGTCAGTCATTCTGCCCCTGTACACTTTTATTTAGCCACCATGCAGCGCAGGAAGAAGAGAATCATGCTTGGAGGAGCATCTTTTGCTAAATAACTAAATGTTAAAATTAGGGGGGAAATGTGCTAAATTTGTATAATGTCATATACAGTGTTTGGATCCCTTTGGGTACATATTTTAAAAATTTGGTATCCAGCCCAGTTTTGAAAACTCAAGAGATTATTAAATATGTAAGTCTTGAAAGCCCTTCTGCATTTTATGTGAGGGTAATTGAGCACACATTCTGCCAAATGCCTTTGAAATGAACATTTGGATAGTCTTGTCAACAGCTTCCTTATTTTGAGTCAGGAACATCTAACTTGGTATGGTTTGTCCCGATTTGTAGGTGCTCTGCAGTCTTGTGCAAGGATCAGCCCAGTTACTAGAAATCTTTTAGTTGAAGGTGCCTGGAGTTGTGTTTGGGGATCTTAGTATCTGTAGTGTTTCCTGTCTCGGTACCCATGTCTGCTTTCTATACTGATTTCTGTCTTCTCTGTCTACAGCATTTGCTACTTCAGCCGCCTTTTTTGGGAATGGGGGGATGACGTTAAAGTGCACGACTCTCAAAAAAGGGAAGATCCGGAGAAGCTGTCCAAAGATACTGTCTTGTCCTTCATCAGGCTCCATTCACCCTCTGACCAGTCCCTCATCAAGTCCTGGGGGACAGGGACTGAGCCTGGCTTGGAATCTTCAGCCAAGGATTAGAATGGGTTTCTTCCAAACAGGTGCAGTGAGCCATTGGGGGAAGAACCAGTTGAACGGTAGGGTGCAAACCAAATGGGACAATACTTCAGACTGCAAAATAGCACTGTACATAAGTATTTTGCTCCTGGCAGCATATTCTGCAAGAAGCACAGGAGATGCAACTCTTAGAGCAGAGAATATTCTTCTGGACTGATCCCCACCATACCTTCCGTAGGCTTTTTCAAACCCACGCTTTGAACACAGCCTGGCCTGTGTCCCCTGTGTAACAGGCAACAGCGCAAACAAGAGGAAGCATGCCGTTCTCCAGTAGCACCTGTAAGAGTGGAGGACTCTGTGGCTCAGTTTGGCTTTCTGTGTGACAAGCCTCTAGTACAAGTGATACATTGGGAAGTCGTCTCTTGCACTGTCTCCTTGGCTTATGGCCCTGGCCTAGGGAGTTCTGGGTGCTGGTGTCATCTTAGTGGGCAGAAGCAAAAGAAAAAGGAAGTCTTGATAGTAACCGCTTAGGTTGCAGTGATACTGTGACTCTGCTTCAAGCTGAATTTCATGGTTCTATGCAAACATACAAGCCTGCTACCCTCTGGTGTGTCCTCCTTGACATACTACTCACTGTTCTAGAAAGATGATGTTTTACCTTTTCTGTGTGGGAGGTCTGAGACTGAAAGGATTGGTGGACATAGATTCGACAAGCATGTGTTTTGATGTGATCCTTCCATATAAGGCAGCTGCCTTCTAGTAAAGAACTTTTTCTTAGCCTTTTGAATTCTTAAAATAGGCATGAAAATATCTATCTGTGTGGATCAAAAATCTTGTCTGAAGTGAAGGCACAGAACAATGTTTTGGGGATCTTTCATGTTTTCTCTGATAATGAAAAACAGTCTGTCTTTTGCAAACTGTCTTTTGTTCAGTACTGGGCTTTCAGGTGCTGGGAACAAAAGACCATTAGAAGGTGCACACTTCTGCTTTCCCCTTGTTGGGGCTTCACGTGGGATCTAGAGAAAATATGTGCTCTTTATTTACTAATTGGAGCCAGTTATTAATAATGCAGCAAAAGGCTCTGTCTTAGGAAGCGAAGTAAATTAAGCATTTGCAGGTTAGCAATAAAGGACAGTATTAACTGAGGGGAGGGGTATTGGTTGCCGAGGTTGTGCCTTAAAGAAGTCTGTCAGGCCTCCTAAAATGGTAGACACCAAACGATTGATTTTGGATGCTGGGTGAGGTATGCTTTCACTCAGAATGGGCAGCATAGATTTTATGATCACATTTAAAACCTTCCGAGCCTCCTTAGGAGTGGTCCATAAATCTTGTGTGACTGGATCTCAGGTGCAGTCTTCTGAGCCTTGTGTTCTCTCTGTGACTGGAAGGTCCAACACATGAATGCCGTTTTAGTTTCAAAGTTGCCTAGTTCAACTGATGTTGCAAAGCCTAGATGAAAGTTTCTAGGTTTCCTTACTGGAAGCTGGTACTAAAGAGTTTTATTTTGGAGTTTAAAGTTGCTATGTACAAAGGTGGATTATATGTGAGAAAGGAGGGTCACTTTGTAATGCAACAGCATTGCTGAGGTCCATTACTGAGGCTCCTATCAAAAATGGCTCCCAGTCCCAAAAACTGGGCAGAATAATAGGAATTATAGCATAATCACAGTAATGTATTTCAAATGAGACAAAAGTGGATAAATAACTGCTAATACCTGCCATTTGAACTTTATGGTGTTTTTAAAAAGTATTTTGTTTTAAATAGAAGTTTTGGTGTACTTTGAGCAGCCTTTCCCTGTACGTTCAGTAGAAGGCAACCTGTAAGATGAATGAGCATTCTGCTTTTAGTCACTTTGTGATTGACAGTGGACCCTTTTTTGAGGCCAGTTCTTGGGTCAGGAGGAAGATATTATAGGAAAGCTAGGTGTCCTCTGGTATTAGTCCATTATTTCGAAGATATTTGTGGGGGAGGGAGGGCATTAGGGGACACAATAGATTCTGAAATGCCTGTCCCATTGTTCACTTATGTTGTAACTATTGTTCTCTTGCGTGTGATGGTAATCACTGTTAGTAAAGACATGATGACATCATGGGGTCAAGATTCTTCCATTTCAAAGTATCTGAGGGTCTTTGGCTTTTTAAAACATTTTTTAAAAACCTAACAATTTAAAGGCCACATGCCTGATGAAGACAACGGCTTTAATGAAAAACAGAACAGCTTAATCCAAGTGCAGACATGACCTTATCATTAAAGATTAGTCTGACCCTGTGGATAATTCAATAGTCTGCTCTCTTGTTCTCCTATTCTGGGATGTGTGTGTGTGCACACAAGTGTGCGCACGAAGTCTTGCTACAAGAAATGTTTATACAATCTGTTCTGTGAAGTTGTTTATCATTTTCTGTTTATTCTTCTTCTTGTCTTTGCATTGTCAATACAGTCCTTGTAATTCAGAAATGTGCTTTGTTCTTGGCCTAAATGAATTTCCAAGCACTATGTTCTGACCAGAAGAAGAAAAACTGTGCTCTGGCTCCATTTCTGGATAGAGAAATTGAAATCTACTCGAAGTCATCTACTGGATCAATGAGATTAATGTAGTGCTTTGAAACTATTTCATTTGAGCATCTTCTTGGGTTGCAATAATCACTAGAAAGCAAGTAGCCTTCTGGTGAAAATGCATGGACCAAAGTAAACGCCTTAGATCAACACAAAATACATCTGCAATGGCATATATTCAAAGAACTATTTAAAAAAATTAAAAATCTTGTCCCATTTCTGTAAGTTTATGCAGACCCTGAAATAAGTCCCAGCCAGCGTATGAATGCTTTACTCTCAATATATTACTTGACTGCAGTATATATATCCATGATCTTAATTTAATACCAAATTTATTTTGATGGCATACAAATATGTAAGCAGCACAGTCTTCATACTGGGTACTATACTGGTTAAAAAGGAAGGGCATTGATTATTCAAATAGTGGTATTAGCCAACCATCATGTCCCGTGGTGCTAATGGTACACTAGTACTGGCCACACCTACATGCACAAGTGGTAGCCTTAAGGAAGCTCCGCAGCAATAGAAAAAGCCTCATGGCTCACATAGATGAGAAGAGAGGGATACTTGAGGGGCGCCTTGGAAAGACTTGGTGGACATGATTGCAGCTTGTGGGCTGTGTTTTGAGGAACAAAACAAGGGCCAGTTGGCCAGCCCCAAAATGTGTGGGAAAAGCATCATCTACATGAGGAAGAGGATTTAATCTCTCCAAATGTCTGAAACACTGGAACAGTTTGAGAAATTTTATTTATTCAATTTATATATATATTTATTCAATTTATATACCGCCCATCCCAGGTGATTGTGGGCAGGTGGTCATTTAAGATCCGGGAAAAGTTTTCCTTAATTAATCAAAACATTTATACTTCACATTCATCCACAGATGCTCATTCAGATTACTCTCTTTGGACTAAAGGGCTTCTATCAGATATCAGCCTTGTTTCCAGAACTGCTGGTGCTTTCCATGGAGACTGATCAAGATGGGTAGCCATGTTAGTCTGCCTGTTGCAGCAGAAAAGAGCAAGAGTCTAGTAGCACCTGTAAGACAAACAAAGTTTGTGGTAGGATATGAACTTGCATGAGTCACAGCTCACTTCTTCAGATGTGAAGCTGTGACTCCGCAAGCTCATACCCTACCACAAATTTTGTTCGTCTTATAGGTGCTACTGGACTCTTGCTCTTTTCTGCTGCTGGTGCTTTGTTAACTTTCCTGAGATGTCCAGGGTGAGAACATCCTAGACTGAGAGGGGTTAGAGTGCTGAGAGACCAATGCACCCTAGAGAGAGGCCAAGGAGGAACAAAGGAGGCTCTTGCAGTCAGGTCCTTAGGGAGGAATCTGTAAAATCGGTTACATTGTCCAGCAGGTATAAATAACTACCACCAAAAGCACAAGGGCCACTGAGAGTGCTGCATTCTTGCGATTTTCCTGACGAAGCATTTTCAGATCTTTCTCTGAAAGAAGGGAAGAGGAAAAATACAGTGAGATACTCCTTTAACCTTAAAATTAAAAGCAACTTCTTGCTTAAAACTTCTTACTAGTTATTTAGCTTATCTCTCAGAACTGGAATCTCTCAAAATCTTTCAACCAGTCACAGGCAACTATTGAACAGCTACGGCTTTATTTTCCTCAGTGCCTCCTCTTCTAAATATTACTATGGAGCTGGCAGCAGATAAGCTTTGTAAGGTTCCTTTGATTGAGTTGCCTACAACTGTGGGTGCATTTCCTCATTAACCTGCCTTCTCTTTTTCTGCTCCATGCCTTGCAGGAGGAGAACTTCTTCAAGAAGAAAAGGTTAGATTGTGCAGCCTAGGCATATTCAGCAGTATGAATGAAGGTCAAGTTAGAGCCCAGAGGCCTTGTTATAAGCACTGTGCGAGTTTTCATTTTCCACTTGGCTGAAGTTGTCATACTTTTTTTACCAAGAGAAAACAAAAGTTTCATTTTGTGGAAAGGGAGCTCAGAGTATCCACATACAAATTTGTCCTGCCTCATTGGTGTGATTTCCATAATCATCCTGTGGTTTTTGTTTGCAGTTTAATTCTTAGTTGGAGGGGGGAGAAAAAATCTAGAGAAGAGAATAAAATGGCTTTTGTGCACCTACCCAATGTGGTGTTTTAATTTAGTGATTGTGACAGGATCACAGTGGTAGGATTGCTCTGATGTCTGATGGCAGTCATTGAGATAGGATCTCAAATGGCCAACTTCCATGGGGAAGGTCGGAACTTGAGGAAGATGCTCATGAAATGCTTGCTTTTTAAACCCTACAGTCAAAATCAGCCTCTGTCCTGAAGAACTGTGCAACTCAGTGGCTTGCTTCTTTATCTTCACAACAATTAATTGAATAACTCACCTATCTGCACACCACTTGGCTCAAAAGGCATTGTTAGCTGATGTGTTTGCCTTGACTGACCTTACAGATCACAAAGTCTAGACTGTGACATGCTAATTTGTGCTGCTTGCTTGCTCATATACCTCAGAGAGAGGCGCATATTCCTGCTAGAAACAGCTGTCCATGCCTCAGTCTGTCATAATCTAAACCATAAACTGCATTGTTGGTAGGGGGACCCCCTAAGGCATATAGCCATCTTTCAGTGTAACCTGCCTCACAGGAGTCTTGAGAGTATCAAATGGAATCTCCCTATGTATTCTAAGTTCCTTGAAGGCAGGGTAGAACTGAAACGTAAAAAACAAATCCAGCCTCCATTCAAAAGCTATGCAACAGTTGCATTGCAGCTGCTTTTATGCACTTACTGTACCTTGTGCTGCTTCTATATAGCAATCAAACCTATTTGGAAACAATTTCGCTGCTTTGGTACTGGGAGAAGTTAGACAGTGAGGACTGCATATTTGATAACAATCATTGTTGCCAAGTGCAGTGGTGGCAGAGGTTAGAGCACAGCTCAGTGTGTGGCTGAAGCTGAGCAAAGTTAACAGGAAGCTGCTGGTGACAATAAGATGAGCCCATTGCTTTAAAGCATGTCCAGAAGTACTCTTGCCTGGTAATTCATCACAGCCATGACACTGCTGTGACAAGGTAGAATGCAGAAGGGCCCTGCTGGATCAGACCAGTGGTCCATCTAGCCCAGCATCCTGTCTCACACTGTGGCTAATTACTGTGGAAGGTCACTAGCAGGGCAGAAAAGCTGAAGCCTTCCCCTGATGCTGCCAACTGGCATGGGTATTCAGCGGTTTTCTGCTTCTGAATATGGAGACCTCCTTCAGTCGCCACAGCCAGAAGCCACTGACGGACCTATCCTCCATGCATCTGCCTAATCTCCTTTTAAAGCTGTCCATGTCTGTGGCTGTCACTATATCTCCTGGCAGCAAATTCCACATTTTGATAACTCATTGAATAAAGCAGTATTTCTTTTTGTCTGTCCTGAATCTGCTGCTCATCAACTTCATTGGATGTCTGAGTTCTAGTATTTGGGAAGAGAAAATTCTCTGTCCATTCTCTCTATCCTGTACATAATTTTATAGACCAACCTCTTAATCATCTTGGCTGCCCTCTTCTGCACTTTTTCCAGCTCTACAATGTCCTTTTTGAGATATGGTGAACTGCACATAGTATTCCAAATGAAGCTGCACCACATACCTATACTGGGGCATCACAAGGTTGGTTGTTTTATTTTCGATCTGTTCCCTAATAACCCCCAGCAGAGTTTGCCTTTTGCATTGCCACAGCAAGCTGGGTTGAAACATTCAGTGAGCTATCCACTATGATGCCCTAACACCCCAAAGCACAGAGACAGACTCTGAATGCTGGCTATTTACAATATCCAATATCAGGTGGCTAGGGAATTATTGTAGGTGAAACACTTGGAAGAATTTCCCAATACTGAATTGCCCATTAATGCTTTGAATGTATTTGAATAAAGACAGCCTGAAAATTGAGTATAATAAACAAACTGGTTGAGGCCAGGAGGCCAGGCAATTTCCTTCCAAGCCTCTTTCACAAAGAGACAAGCCTGATTTTGCCACCAAAGCAGCTCCAGGGTTTTCTGGATGACTTATCTATACTTGGTTCTTTTTGATCTGGCTATGGAACAGAGAAAGCCTTAGTTGCCCTGGTGGCTGATCTCTGCTTGCAGATGGATTAAAGGTATGCTTCACAGTTAAATCGGCTGGCTCTGTCAGCTGCCTTTGACACAGCTGATCACGCACTTTTAGTGGTACACTGAACAGTATGGTGTAGGGATTAGAGGGGAAGCACTTTAATGGTTTAAATCTTTCAGTGGACCATGTTCAAAAGGTGATCACTCATTCTGAATCAGTAGAATGGAATTTAACGGGCAGGTTTCAGTGTTGTCACCTATGCTTTTTAGTATCTGTTTAAAACCATTGAATGTGATCAGCTGAAGCTCTGGAGTAGGACATCAACAGTATGCTGATGACACCAATATGCTGGTGATATAGATCCCTTTAACTAAGCCCCCAGCAGCTGTCCATTGGCTCTGGTTATATAGTCAAGAGAGAACAAATTGAATTCAGTTAAGTCAGAGGTGACCCTGGTTGGCAAACAACATTTTTCTGCTCAGCCTTAATAGGGTTATGTTTGTTAGACTCAGCTTTCCTTTGAAAAACAGGTGTGTGGTGGTCCCCCCCCACCCCATTTTATCTAGTGTGAAGTTAGCCTCTTATATACACCCGGCTGCTCTAGCCATCCTGCTGTGCTACAGTAACCTTGAAGCCAGAATAATATAACATGTCATGCATGGGGCTATGCTTGAAAGCTACCCAAAAACTTCAGCTGGTGTGAAATGCAGCAGCATTTTTGTCTGGAAGTTGTTCTCCCACAGTGTGAACCTATGTGGAAGTTCTGATCCTCTAGTCAGGGCCTTCAGTCTATCTCCTTTTGTAGGCTTGTAAAATCTGCCACTTTTCACTCTTGAGGTGTTGCAGTAGTGACCACCACATTGTGCAGTGGCCTTCCTGAATGTGCCACTCTTTTGAGAAAGCTGTATAAGGTAGAGCAGTTTAAGATAGTGACTAGCTAGGTTGGTTTTTTTCTGGCAGTATTTGATGTATTAGCATAGAAGCAAATTGGTATTGTTTTTAGGTGTCATTGTCAGCTACCTTGAACCCATTACATGAAAAGGAAAGGCTAAATTACAGCTTCCCCCCTCCACCCCATAAGCATACCTTTAAGAAGTCTTGCAAACAGAGGTTATTTTCTATAATCCAAAGGAAAAGGGAGTGGATGTTGAAGATTCACCAGCAGGTGGCAGCACAATTTAAATAGCCAAGAATAGGTAGCCTGTTAATCCATTAACTTTCAGTGCTTGTTGAGACAATGGGCAAAAGTGAACATAAAGGAGCACTTGCTCAAATGAGACTAGTGGTATAGTATTATATCCCTAGAGGCAGGGCATAATGAGGAAGTAGCCTTGCTCTTTTTGTTTAATAACATTTGAGTACAGTATAGAATTAGCAAAAGTAATCTTTGCAGGGGGTGGGGCAGACAGTGGGAAAGGATGGGGATTAAAGTATTACAGCAGGGAATGCTCACAATATAACCAGGAAAAATGAAATAATATACTGATCTTAGTGCAATCACAAGCATATGTAAGCCATTCAATCAGGGAATACTGAGTGCTGTGAAAATACCGCCCCCCTCCCCAATGCATACAAAGACCTTTGGATTTAACATCTGGGACTCTGTTTCTCACAATAAGGCTGCACTGACTTTTCCACAGTGCTACTTGCTGCTGTCTTTACTAATTACTCATTGCAATTTTACCTGCAAAGTCCCCAAACAAAAGCTATGCTGTACTTTTCCTTAGGATCAGCTAAAATGACATAAAACAGTATACAAGCTTTTGGGTTTTCTAGAACACTTCATCACACTGGTTGAGTTTTTTAAAAAAACTGGAGGGATAAGAAGAGTAAAGATGTTTCAGGCCATGATCTTCAAATTTGCCAAATGTATTTCAAGCCTCAAAATGCTAGATCTATCTACAGTTCACAAACAGTTTCTATTCGCTTGCTAAATAAATAGTTGCAGCTGCCTCCACCAAAAGGTCTATGCAAGTTACTTCCTTAACACAAATCTGCTCCTCTTTCTGCAGCAGTAATCAGATAAAACAATACCTCAAGGAGAATTTTCTTATCTAGAGGCATTTGTTTCTCTTGGCATACAACTACCATGAGTATAAGCATCTCATTTTTCTCACCAGGGGGCACCCAAAACTTGTAGGACTAGCATATTTGTAAAATCGCTTCTTCATTTTCAGAACCTTGATTCTATGCCATGTAGATCAAGGTCTGTAGAAACATATCACATACAAGCCACCACTGCCATGCTCCAATTAATGAACAATCAGCCCTTTCTGATGGACAAGTGAAGTGTGGAAATTTGACAGATTGTTCTGTATTCCTGTTTAGTGCACAGCAACATAAGATGGTCTTTCCTTGGGTCCTTGGGATTAACAGAGTTTGACTTCTCTGAAGGTACATAATTGCAGTCTTATCAAAGGAAGTTAATGGCCTTGATTAAAGGAGAATTTCATCATCCTCTAAGCATGTCAGGGTTTAAAAAAAATCAGGAAGTCTTGAAATTAAAAACAAAGTTTGTATCAGACCCTGCATTTGGTAGCTTACCTTAAACAAACATCATTTATCACCTCTAATAGTGCTGGGATGGTAATAATGACCTACTCTGTTTGCACTGTAAGGCTGGAAGAGAATGCTCAGCACTTTTTCTGAACAGTCCAAGCATACAAACACTGAAGGATCACTTCTGACCCTTCCCGTGCCTGACATGCTCTATTTCCCTGTTACTCCTCACTGGCATTTTAGTTCACCAAGTACTGAATGCCTTTAATTTTTTTCCCAAGTAGTGTGCAGGAAAGCAACATGATCTACATAGAATTGCATATAGTTTGAAAGTTACTGTAAAAGATGTGTTGAACCAGTTCAACACTCTATTGCCTAAACCACCAGGTGTACCGCAAAAGTCTATTTAGATTCTATTAAAAACCGCGGCCCCCAATCTAAAGAACAGATTGTTTCAGATTCTTGTGTCTGAATTTAGGGTGCATCTTGAAGCACAACAGCAGCTCTAGGAACTTCCTTCATGCACTTACCATAGTTTTCAGCTTTAGCTGCTAGCAGGTTTTTCTCCTTCTCCAGGGACTTTCTGCAAGGATGCAAAGAAGGCAGTTAGGTGCTCTGGGGGGAAATATACACCACAAAAAAAGCCCTCCCTTCTCTCCACCCCTGCCTTCAGGATTCCTCTGGTACAGACTTCTGCAACTTTACCATTTTGTCTCCTATTAAGGAGATGTAGGCCTAAGCCTGCTTCCTTCCAGAGGCTTCTAAAACAGATGTGTGGGGTGGTGGTGGAAAGCAGCTCAGTTAATGTATGCTTTCATTAACATATTACTTGGCCTTTGGGGGAGCTTTCTTGAAATATGCTTACCCTTCGTTTTCATGTCTAAGAATCTGTGCCTCAGACTCAGAGCTCCTTCATACACTATGCAATTTCAAATACAAAAGTTACTTCTGCATAGGAAAGGTCTGAATATAATGTGTGATACATCACATGCAAGGAACCAGAAACTCTCTCCTATTTCACTAATGCCGTAACTTCTGGTGTAAAGTTGCTTCACTGATTTTACTGGGCTTAGATTGGAGTAACTCTTCTTAGAATTGCACTCTCAGTGAAGCAGCTGCAGTACTTTGCTCCCTTATGCTTTCCAAGTAGAAGAAACCCAAAGCTTGTGTTGTTAGCTGTGCAAGATGATTAATTAATCCATAGTTTAAAAGCGTAAGAGCAAAACAAATTGCCCCAAAGCAGCACCTGCAGCAACGGTTCCATTACAGCACAGAGGACACGACAGCTTCCGTGTGGTTGGAAATAAACATGCACCAGCAAATTATCTGCCAGTTCCGAGCAGGCTCTGTGGGATAGCTAGGAAAGGCAGTGAGCATAATAAGGTTTGTTGTTTCCCAGGAGAGTAAAGCAGCAGCCAGGGCAGAAACGGAGCCAAACCAGACTGCAGAGCAAGTGAACGGAAGAGCGCAGGATGCATTAGCATTGGGTAAAGCAAAAGAAGGACTCTTTAGAAGTGCTTCAGAGAAAAAGTAAATAGAAACATCAACGTGTTAGAAAAAGCCAAATTCAGCATATTTTAAAAGCAGTACTGAACCGCTACTGTGTGGGAGGGGGAAACATTGGAACCATTATGCAAGGGAAGGCCTTGCATAAACCAAATTCTCTAGTCCTCTCCCATGTAGACTATATGTGTTCACAGAAAGTGTAAGGGATGTTACTGGAGATACAGAACTGCTGCACCAAGTTTCTTCCCCCACCCATTTGTTGCAACATTTAGTTTAACATCGGGTGTGACATGGTATCCCACAACACTGCTGTGCCCCTGCTGCCAGCAGGCTATAAGGTGAGCGCAGTGATAATGTGTTTAACATTATCTGTTAATATTCTGAACTAAAATGGAAATAAGACACTGGTAGCTCCATGTTCCTCCTTCCCTCTAAAGAGGAGAGAGAGAAGAAATGAGCCACAGGCTGCCAACTGTGGATCACACTGTTTCTACACACTAAATGTGTTGGAAATACAATGTCTTGTGTACAGAGAAGGCAGAAGACACACAATACCTGCAGGGGACAGCAAATCTGACAGATAGATAGCAAAATAAAATCCTTCTTTCCTCCTCTCTTCTGTCCTTCTTGCATGTTTCCAGATTGGTATTTCTTAGGATACTTCCTGCTTCTTCCTGGAAGTCTCTCCTAGTTTAGTAAGCTAGTATCTATTCAATTTCTCTGCTTTCTATCGAAGTTGTAGTTTCTGAATAAACTCTCTTCAGTCACTCCTTAATCAGACTCAAGATCATTCCTAAGATACACCATACTCTACGTGGTAGCAGAGGATGGTTTGTGGATTGATCTCTGATTAAAGGAGTAACTCACAAGAGGCTCCCCTCACGAGCTGTGTGAGAGAGAACCAAGGGACAAAATGGCCACCTATAGCATTCAGCAAGTGGCAGTGATAGAAAGGCTGAACGAAAGAAACTGTGTAATCTGGAAAGCCCGCATGCAGACCCATCTCATGGAACAAGGAGTTTGGGATGCAATTAAAGATCCAAGACCGGCAAATGAGGAACCTGAAAAGCAAAGAAAATGGGATGAACACTGCAACAAAGCCAAAGGGATCCTGTTTAAAGGTTTGGAGGACCAGGATATTTTGCGGGTGATTTATATTGATAAAGCTAAAAATATCTGGGAAGAACTTCAAAGCCTTTTGTAGATACTTTGCTTAAGAGCAGAATGTTTTTACAAAGGAAGTTGTTCTGTATTAGAATGGGAGAGCATCAGAGCTTGTGTGAGCACCTGGATGATTTTCTGGCTTTAGACCAGAAGCTTCGTTCAGCTGGAAAAAATCTCCTTGATGAAGATCTGATAGTACTGTAGCTGATCAGCCTGCAACCAGAGTAGGAAAGTTTCATAAATTAAGTAGAAGAAGCTAAGAAAGATTTGACTCTGAGTCAAGCCATACGCATGCTGGAGGAGTTTAATAGACATAAGGAATTCCAGAACTCAGACAGAGGGACTATGGAAGTGCTATGGGTGCTGTAAATTTAAGCAAGAAAGCCAATGCAGTCTGCCATGAATGTGGGAAAAATGGGAACTTCAAAAGGAACTGCCATCTCTCCAAACAAGGGGATTCCTCTCAGAGAGGAAAGGAAGGAACTTCCAACATGACAAGCCAAAACCTGCAAGGAAATGCTTTATGCTAGCAGAAAGAGAATCTAGACAACAATTTTGGTATATTGACTCTGCATGTACAGCTCACCTGACAGGGAATAATGCTTTCTTTGAAACGCTAAAGAAAGAAAAAAGGGAAGTGTTGCATGTAGCAGATAGCAGATCTGTAGAAATAGCAGACATAGGGTCTGGAACATAAAGATGCAGACTTCCAAATGAATAGACCCAGGAAATCTTGCTAACAAAGTGCTTCTGTGTGTCAACTTTAGAAACCAGACTGCTTTCTGTAAGTGTGCTTACAGAGAAAAACATTAAAGTATCCTTTGGGAAACAAGCGGAATGGTCTGTATGCCCTGGAAACATGCCAGCAAGTAGTTGACTTTGCAAATAAACATAAGGTAAACGTAAGAATTACTCATTAATCTGGCACAGGTGTTTTGGGCATCAAGATGTAAATGCAGTCAGCCAACTTCAATGCAATAATCTGACAAAAGGCATGCAATTTACAAATTGTGTTTTTGAACAAGAATGTGTATGCTGCATTAAAATCAAGGCAGTCAGACCCAGCTTTAAAGGGAAAGGAGCTAAGGAAAATAAGGCAAGGCAGCCATTAGATTTAATACACAGTGACCTATGCAGTCCAATGAGAATAGCGACACCAAGTAGCAACAAATATATTCTCACCTTCACTGATGCATCCAAGTATACTGTAACATACATGATCAAGGAGAAAAATCAAGTGCTGGAATAAGTATATGTAAGCAATGGTCAGTAACAGATTCCAGAGGGCCATTGGCATTCCACACTGACAATGGAGATGAATATGTAGGACATGAAATGAAAAATTACATGACCGAGCAGGGGATTCAGCATCAAGTCACAGTGCCCTATATGCCAGAGCAAAATGAAGTAGCAGAGAGAAAGAATCGCTCTCTCACTGAAATGAGTAGGTGCATGCTCCTTGAAGCAAGGCTAGCTCAGAAATTCTGGGGAGAAGCAATTAACACTGCTACCTACCTGCAAAATAGACTGCCCACCAAAGGTTCAAGCAGTACCCCATATGAACTATCGTATGGGCACAAACCCAGTGTGAATCACCTGAAGGTCTTTGGATCAAAAGCCTACAGTTATGTTCCTAAAGAAAAAAGGTCTAAGATGGATCTCTGAGCAGAAGAAGGAATTGTTGTGGAGTATGCACAAGGATGTAGAGGATACCAAATCCTCAACCCAGAGACTGAAACTATAAAAATCTGCCACGTTGTCTATATTAATGAAAGGAAGATAGCAGACATTGGTGAAAGGGCACCAACAAGAAAATGAAGAACAGCAACAAAGAGCAGTATGACTACTCATCATGGACTGCACACATGACACAGCAGCGGAACCCAGAGAACCAGAAGGGGCCACAGAGCAAGAAGGGGCTGAGGAGCCAAGAATCAGGCGGTCAGAGAGAGTAAACAAGAGCATACCACCGAGGAGACTTTCCTGTCTGTCAAGGACAGAAGTTATGCCTGAACCCAAATGGAAAGCCATAACAAAAATGCCTGCTAGAGAAGCGGAGAAGTGCTGCGGAGGAAGACATTGAATCTCTCATCAAAAATCAGACACAGACCCTCCAGGGAAGAGAACAGTTGGGTGCAAGTGGATTTTCAAGACCAAATGTGATGCAGAAGGCAAAGTGCAAAGATACAAAGCAAGATTGGTTGCCAAAGGCTACACTCAGAAATATGGTGAAGACTATGATGAAACCTTCACACTAGTAGTGAGGCACACTTCAATAAGGGTTCTCCTGAGTATAGCGGCAGCGCATAAGATGCAGGTGAAGCATCTAGACATAAAAACAGCTTTTGTGCACGGTGAAATAAAAAAGAACGTTTACATGGAAGAGCTACCAGGATTTGAACAATCCCAGGAAAGGCATCTCATATGTAAACTGCAAAAGAAACTTATATGGGCTCAGACAAGCTGCAAGGTGTTGGAATGAAAAACTACACCAAATGCTGACCACAGAAAGTTTTAAGCAAGGCAAAGCTGAACAATGCCTTTACTCAAGGTACCAAGATAATAGATGGACTTACATTCTGATTTATGTCAATGATCTGATTTTGTGTTATGAAGAGAAGGACTATGATGAAATAGTCCAACATCTGAGTCAAGAAGTTAAACCTTGTGGACTCTGTACACTAGACTTTGAGAAGGGGTGTTGGAAATATAATGTCTTGTGTACAGAGAAGGCAAAAGATACAGAATACCTGCAGGGGACAGCAAATCCGACAGTTAGATAAACAGCAAAATAAGATCCTTCTTTTCTCCTCTCTTCTGTCCTCCTTGCATGTCTCCATATTGGTATTCTTAGGCTACTTCCTGCTTCTTCCTGGAAGTCTCTCTCTCCTAGTTTAGTAAGGTAACTAGTATCTATTATATTTCTCTGCTTTCTATCAAAGTTGTAGTTCCTGAATAAACTCTCTTATTCCCTCCTTAATCAGACTCAAGATCATTCCTAAGATATACCAGAGCCTACAAAAAGGTAGTGGTGCTATGAAGGCGAAAGAAATATCTGGGCACATCTGAAAACATGACTTCGGTCCTAATCACAGCATCTGCTGGGAATTCAATATTAATTACTAGACATTTGTTTTAAGTAACTGAGATCCAATAATTTAATCAGTGCTAAAGCAACAGCTATTTTTCTTCATATGCTTCCAGAACACTGGAACTGGGCACCAATGTTTCCACCTGACCAGAAGAATGATAAGAAGCTCTGAAAATATCTGCCTTATCTTTGTGAGGCACCTTCTTGAGAACCTCAGCTCTTCTCACTCTTTTTTAAAAAAAAATTACACTTCTAGTCTGCAGGCAGCAAAGATGGTCTTGAAAGTTATTCCTGATAAAATTCCATAAACCAGAGTGCTAGCTGACAAATGCCAAGGCTACATGAGGTGCAGCAGGGCACAGAGCCGTGGAGTGTGATGGTCATCTGCAGCAGAGAAACTGCAGTGCTTAAGCCTTCCCCTTCTTTCTAGGATTCTGGATGTTTAACTGCTGCGGGGGAGGGGGGCAGCAATGGCAGAAGAAAAGTGGAAGGTGTGGGGAAGGGTTAAGGACTCTCCTTTTCACCAGTTGCTTCTCTGCTGCAATTGCCATCCACTTTTTAAAATAAGAGTTCTATTGAAAGGTTTTTCAAAATTAATAAAAAACAACAAAAAGAAAAATGCAGTTAAAGAAAAAAAAGGAACAACAGAAATTAAGAATGAGTACCAATTTTCTATGTGGAAGGATGAATACATACCAACAATAATAAACTTAAAGTCAACTTAACCCTAAGTGATTAAATCTTCTTTTCCTCTATATTTCTTCAACTCTTAGTCCTCAAACACCAAAACCATGAAGTAATTTCTCTATGCTGTCCGCAAAAAGTCAATAAAGGGCTTCCAGGCAACAGTAAATTTCTCTAGTGATTTTTCCCAAATCAGAGATATAAGTTTCACCATCTCTGCATACTCCATTATCTTCTCCAGCCATTCTTCTAGGGTAATATTGTAGATTTCCATTTTTGAGCATATATCATTCTTGCTGCAGTTCTCATATGCAAAAAGAGTGTACCATGTGTAACCTCTTTTAGTCCCAGCAAAAATGTGTTGTTTTTAACAAATCAGCGCAGAAGGTAATTTCTTCAGGTCTACTCCTTCTCTGCCATCTAACTTGGCACCGTGATGTTCTTCACAGCAGTCAGCATGCTACTGGTGCTGGATACATAGAGCAATAACCTAAAACTAACAGTAATACATGGAGGCAACAAAGCCTGTGAGATGCTGCAATATTTGGCATTTCCAGGAGATCAGCAAGTAAGAGGTTATTCAGTAGGTTACAAGGAGGATGAAAAGGACAAAGCACTTATATTTAACTAACTGGCAGTCTCCAAATGTTAATGGGAGTAAAGTAACAAAACTAGCAGGAGGATAGTCCAAGCAGCACTGGTGAAAAAATCATGTTATTCATATGTGGCATAGTGGTTAAGTGGCTGGGCTCCAAACCAACACTCTGCTGGTTTAACTCCCACTACTGCCATGAACTCTGCAGGTGGCCTTGGGTAAGCCACACCTCTCACCCCAGCTGTATTATGGGAATAATAATAATAACACTGTCTTTGTTAACTGCTCTGAGTATGGTACTAAGCAGTCCAGAAGAGCAGTATATAAGCACACGGTTATTATCATCACATTAGTGCTCTCAGTTAAGTATCTGCAGTACTGTGAAGGGCAGGACTCAAGTTCAGCTCTTCGTATACTTCCCCTATTCACAAACTAGTGCCTTTCAAGGCAAACTGCAGTCAGGGAAACTCACCAACTATGCTCTATCCAGAGCAGTTTCTAGTCAACAAATCTTACCCATCAATGGTCTGCATGAGCAACAGATGACTGCAGCTCCACAAAGCAATGAATGTAGTCTCAAAATTCCCAATACCTTCTCTCAGGAGTTAGTTCTTTTCTCCGTAGCTTGAAATCCACTTCTTCCAAACTCTCTCTGCACTGGGATAGCTTCTCCTCAAGGCTATCTATCTGAAACACATACAAAAACCACTCCAAATGACTTTTCATCTCAACATTTCCATCTTGGGGAAAAGTGGGATTTTGAAGACTGACAATGCTTCATTTATTCCTCCCCACCAAAGCCTGGCTGCCAAACAGAACTTTATATACTAATCTCTACATAGATTACTTTCCATCTACTTTGAAATATATCAGAGCATCCCAGAAAGGTAAAAACACGTTCCTTTTACAAAGGAGGAATTTACCAGAGAGACTCCATTGTAGTCAGGCACTATGAGGAAATCATAATTTGTTTATGAGATGAACAAACTTGATATGCTCAGTTTTATGCACAGAGCCATGCTTGAAGCATTTGCATTGTTGTAGGTCTGTACTTCTGAAAACAGAGGCATGGGCCAGTACAGTGCAAAGATCAGGGAACAGATGTTTCCCATACAAAGAAAAATTCTTGTTAGTAAAACATTTCAGGAATTTCTAAGTCAAGAGGCATTTTTACAAATGTAGCAATACAACTTACTTATGTCTAATAAAAAAGGACAATCTGAGGTTGGCATCAGATGTCATCTGAAGTTTTTAATAAAGCTTATACTAGTGGCTGCTTCATATTACTCAGCAGTGTACACCATCATGTCTCAGCTAAAGCGATGCCCCAATTCAGCAACATGTAAGCAGCCTTCAACACACTCTAATGGGGATGCACATCTGGATCTGCACTGTATTGTGCAACCAGGCCACACTGAGTAGGATGCATGTATCTTTTAATTAATGCAGATGAGCTATGCACTGATTTGTGGCTACTCACAGTTGTGAGTTGGATCAGGGTAAGAGAATTCATTTGGCAGAAGGGCACATCTTGGGAAGCAAATAGCAGCTTTTTCAGTCTCTGTATTACCAGCAAAATACTGACAAATAACTGCAGAAAATTGATAATGTATACACTTCCCCCTCCAGAGATGACTTTAAACACACAAGAACATGCTAACGTGTTTTTTTAAAAGACAGGAGGAAACTAACACACACTTCCATGACAAAAATGCAGCTGCAGCCAACTTCTGGGTGCAGATATATGGATCCTGCACTTTCTGCAGACAATAAGATACACATCACCTCTTTGGCAACCTTCCAAAAACTGGCTTTGGAAGTGGCCCAATGACTTGGCCCAGGTGGAGCAGACAAATTAATTTGGGCAATTCTGAGTCCCAAGCGGATACTTTTAACTGCTGTGATCATCTTGTATTCAGCTGGAACTGCAGCAAGAAGCAACTGCTGGCTACTTAAGATAGTCATCTAATTAGTCTGCTAATTTATTTTCTAGTAAAGTGGAGAGAGAGAGAGGAACAGCTGAAGCACAAGAGAGTAGGTGACTTTGAGTTTGGGGGAAAACTGAGGAGATGTCCTAGGGAAAATGGTTCCAGGGAACAAAGTACTCCAAGGACTCCTACTTGCTCTAAGTCCAGGGGGAAATCCATCACGGAAAAGGGCACAAAGGTATAGCTTGATTGAAGCCCAAGTCCTTTGAAGAACATACACAAGTTACTTTATGCTATCAGACTATAGTCCATCTACTCTGGTTCTGTATATTCTGACAAGCAGCAACTCTCCAAGCCCACAGTCTTTCCCAGTCTTGTTACCTGACATCCTCCTCATTGGATATGCCAAGGATTGAACCTGGAGCTGTTTGCATGCAAAGCAAGTTCACCACTGACTTATGGCCCCTCCCCACATAGGAGAACTGAAAGGGAAGCTTGTACTGACTGACAATTTGAGAAAAAGCTTGTCAATTAGTACCAACTCCCCTTCCACAAAGAGCTAAAAGCCAGGCTGAGAAAGACCAAGCGCCCTTTTGAATCAGCTCTCCCTTTTGCCTGATATGATACTGAATCAAGGGACATTTCTTACTATATTTTCCACTACTATATGCATTCTAGTTGGCCATGAGGGGAAGGGGGGGAATGAAAAGGAAGGACATCCCTTCCAATAATTACACAGGAAATCAATTGTACTGATCCCCTGATTAACCACTTTTTTGGCTTAATTCTTGGCTCATTAGTAAGTCTCAAACTCTGTTCAAGGAAAGCAAGCACAGTAAGCCCCAGGCAAGGAAAGGGGGATGAGCATTAAATCACAGGTTTCAGTGTGTGTGTGGGGGGGCGGCAGGCAGAAAACCAGGTTATGACAGTAGCAGCAGGTTACTGTGTGAAAAATAATACTGATATACCTTGAATGGTTTCCTAATACAAGGTAGGCAAAACACTTTGAATATTTGAAATACACTATATAAATGCTAAATATTATTACTATACTGCTAGACTTTAAGGTGACAAGACTCTGATTTTGGAGGGTTTTTGATTTGGGGGATGTTTGGGGGTTTTATTGCAAAAGACAGCTGTTAAAAGATCAAGAACCACCTCACTTCAGCCTCAGGGGCTTTAAGCTCCGGAAAGATTGGAAGCACAGCACCCACTGGCATGAGATTTGGCAAAAGGAATATCAGAATGAATGTTGCAAACATTATCCCTCTATTTCAAGGGATATTATCTATGTATGACTTTGGGATATGAGACATGAGGTAGCACAGGGATGTACAGAGAAGAGAATTTTGACAGCTGAGGCTTTTCAACACTTCCAAACAAACTGTATTTGTAAAAATTCCCTCATCTGTACGAGTATTAAAGGGGCATGAAACCTAATGGCAAAAGCTTGGCAACTCTACATTACAATAGACTGGGAGGGGGACAGAGAAATGAAGGGGACTGGGTGAAGAATCAGAGCACATGGGCAAGAGTTAGCACTCATACTCAGAGCTGCTGAAGAATTTCCTAAGGGCCACATGTCTGCACAACCCCCCTCCCCGCAAAGAATGTGAGAAACAGTAAGACTTCCACAGGCTCCCCAGAGGCAATCCTCTGAAACTGGTGTACATTTAAGCCTGTTCTAGATGGCAAATGTTTGTTCTCACTAAGGAATGCTTTAAAAAGAACAAGTCAGAGCCAAATTCTGTGAAATGAAGGGAGAAAAGGTAATGCAAAAGTAATAAGTATGATATAACTTTCCTACGAGATATCTTCCTGGCAACCTCAATCAAAGAATGAATGGGACACGAAGAGTGTGATTCTATGCACATCTACTTAGGAATAAGCCATACTGAGTACTACAGGACTTATTCACTGGTAAGTAACTGCAGGATTGTAGCCAAAGGCAGATTATACTTCAGCCACCAAACAGGGCTCACAGAAGTATATGGAAAGCAGACCACTACTGATGTATAGATCACATACACCCTTCCTCTTAGGCATCTGAAATGATCACAGCTTTTAGGCAGGATTGGGTTACAAAAGTGTTACTTTCACTTTCTCTAGGGTCAGGAAGACACATCCCCTAAATTCAGATTCACTAGCAATTCCAGGCATCTTTGAGGGGGGCGGGGGGATCTGCTAACTGAACAGGAAGACAAGTCACTTCCATTTCCCCCCTAACTCACAACATCGCTGGCAGATTACCTGGCTCAGGGACCAAATAAAGAAAATTATTTGGACGGGGTTAGGAAATGTGAGAGAAGGATAAATACAGTACAGAAAGATGTCTGAGTCAGCTACTGGACCTTGTAATTGCTTAACACCCGTTTTACCCCAACATTTCTCACAGTACATGTATCAACTGTAAAAGCAAGATTCAACACCTCCTTAAATGTCCATGTGCACACACTGGGGAGCCCTAATGGGGCTCTGGCTCTCTGGCAGCCAGAGTTTAATGACACATGGCTGTCATTTGCACTTCAGAGGTTTGCTGTGGGAACTCCTTGTGTAATATTAGTATACCCACAACAGAAGTGACTGTCACAAAGCCAATGCAACTCAGAGGATTTCTGACTACTTCTCACAGAACACAAACTTGCTAGATGGAATTTAATATCCAGCACCATACTGAAACAATCACCCTAACTCCCTGGATGCCCTCCCACATGCTCCCAGTTCAGTGCCACAGTATGCACTTCAAATACAAGACAGAAAGCACTTTCATCCATACCATGAAAATTCTGAAAGCGCTAAAGCTAGAAGCATCTCCTATCAGGAGACATACCCATCAGGCACAACACCCATTTCTACTGAAATTTAGATTTGCTTCTGGGCAGTCTGAAGACCTTACGAAACACATTGACTGAAGTGGGGCATAGGTAGGGGTAAAGAGACTGCAATCCAAGGAGATATATATGCTTATTATTCTTTTATTCATAGGATATCTAGGTGAAGAGGCCAAGAGCAAGCATGGAAAACAGAGATGTTTGATATGGGCTGGATTTTTTTTTTTATATATAATTTTTTATTTTCAATATCTAACATACAACTACTACATACATACATACCCTACAAAACAGTAACTACAAAAGACTACAATAACACAAGGGATAGGAAAGAGGAAAGAAAAAAGGAAGAGGGAGGGAGGGGTGGAAAAAAGGGGAAGGTACCCTACAAACACTAAACACTAAACACTACATTTCTGTTTTCCCTTCATACTGCCATTATTCAAAAGTTAAAGCTTTATATTATATTGATGGAGTGGTTGACCTTACTAAATGCAAATTACAATTTAATTTCAAGTTAAATTTTTCTTCCCCTCCTGGGTCCCGGACGGAGTTCTCTCTGCGCAACTGCAGCCGCATTGCTCGTTTCCTCCCCCTCCCCCTCAGACTTCTCCTTTTCGTCTTGCTTGGTGCACTGGAATTCTGGGTTCCTGTCCTCAAAATCCCTTAGTTGATCTTCTGATAATATCTTAAAGGCTTGATCTTTATGGGTGAACCAGATTCCTTCCGGAAATAACCATTTGTACTTTATTCCACGTTCTCTCAGAAGAGCTGCGAACTTTTTATACTTAAAACGTCTTTTCCGGACTAGAAATGGGACGTCTTTCAATATCTTAATTTTGTTGCCCAAGAAGTCCAAATCCGCATTGTATGAATTGTATAGGATAGTGTCCCGGATCCTCTTAGATGAAAAATCGATGATGATCTCGCGCGGCAACTGACGCTTCATTGCATACTTTGAAGTAGCCCGACGGGCTTCCAAAATGGCGCTTTTAACTTCTTCTTTAGTTGCCCTCGCGGGTGTCGCCAATAGTTCCGAGACAAGACCCCGTAAGTCCTCGTTTTCCTCCTCTTTCACATTCTGGAGGCGCAAAATTGTCTGTGTTCGTTCCACTTGTAGCCCGATCAACTGATTCTCCACCAGTTTAAGCTCTTTATTCGTAGCCTTCACGAGTGACGCACTTTCCCGAGCAGACTTCTCTGCCCCCCCCCGCTGCTTCCTTGATGGTTTTCACTTCGCTCTCAATTAAGCCCACCCTTTGATCTGTTTCATTCAGCTTGTCAACAAAGGGTTTTATAGCTTCACCAACCGCCCTCCGTACAATTTCCTCCAACGATTCTCCCTTTAAGGCAGCCGAAACTGACTTGCCAAGGGCAGGACTTTGTTTCTTTGTTGCCATTTTGGGGGGGGGGCGCCAACCAAATTTTGAGACTCAGCAAAGGGGAAGAGTGAGCCTTCTTGGCTTCAGATCTCACCTCTCCTTCACGTACGCTTGTAATAACAGAAGGAATTCGCTTACTTGTAGGCTCTCGCCTAATTCTGCTCTTTGCCGTTTCTCATGGCCCGGCAGCACTCGAGGCGCCGCGCACGTCCGCCGGCCTCCGTAGGGACAAACGGGCAATTAACCCCCCGCATTGATTCCAGGGGGCTCTTCCCGCAGCGTCCCGGACCCAGCCTCCCTCACTGGGAGTTTTGGGGGCTAATCTTCGCAGATCAGCCGCCCGGACAGGGTGCTCGGCCGCTTCCTCTCGAGCCAGCGAAGAGGAGCGTCCGACATGGCGGAGAAAACGAAACCGAATCCGATATGGGCTGGATTTTTGTTGGGATTTTGATAAAAAAATCATAAATTAGTAAAATGCATTCCTCTTTGCAGGAAGGCTACAAGCAGTTTTCAAGAAGCGGCATCTGCCCTCTGTCTATAAATTCCCTAATTAAGATCCTGGCACTTGGTCACATTACACATTACGCATGGACATCCAATGAGGTTTTACATCTCCTGACCCCCATTAAACAGAGTGGATCCAAACAAAAATGATGGCGGCCTGGCAAGCAGAGACAGATTAAATTGCCTCCTTATTAAGCTGATTTTGCCCCTTGTTATTTGTCAGAAGCATTATTTCCCACCCAGTGGTCACTGGTTACAAACACCATCAAAATTCATACAGTTTTCCAACACTTTGAGAATTATACACACACACACAGCAACCTTTATTGGCATAAATAATACAGACAAAACAGGAGAAATGTTGCGAAATAAATTCACAGGGCAGCACAATCGTGTCCCCCCAGAATTATACAGGTAGGCTAAGCCAAGTCAGAAGGTGATCTCCACAACTGTCATTTTTCAATGGCACTTTAGCCAACTTGTCTTTACTATCTGTAGACAATATGCATTTTAGTCTGATAAAGAGACCACCAGATTAACCCCTCAGGCAATTCCTTTAATTATATAGATATTGTACATTTTATCCTCTTTCAGACTGTGCTAGCAATACCAGTCATAACAATGTCCCTCAAAGCCAAGCTTTTGCTAGCAGCTTACTCACCAAAATGTCAGTCACATCTCCACACCAGAGGCCCCACTAAATGCAGAGATGACTTCACCCACTCTTTGTTTTCCTCCAGTGAGAAATCCTTTCATATTCTACCACACTTGTCCCTCCTGCCTCACAGAAATAGCTTTTCCTTCTGCCTTTATGAGGAGAGCTGTATCAGAATGAAAGGGACACCTGCAAAGTTCCAAGTAGTAGTTAAAAGACTGGTCACAGTACTAACAAAGTTATTCTGTTGTTCTTCTACAGCAGCCTAGATTTACAGCTGCCTAGCCTCTCTTAAAAATGGACAGAAAGGAAAACTCTACTGAAAGAACAAGCTGCCTTGGAGGTTTGTACTATTTTTGTCGCTAGATACTTCGAAAGTAAACATCTGTCAAGAACGTGATGATTTAGGAAGCACAATTTAGGTCCATTGTACAACCACGTGGCCAGGAAGCAGCATGCTAGCTTATCTCACCCAATTACCACCTTCTTGAGATTACTGATGATACTGAGGGCAAATGAAAACAAAGGCTGGAGGAATGTAAAGTCGACCAATTCTGAGAATATTGAACTGCCCTACATTATCAATTAACTGTGATAATTCATTTGGAAGCATTAAATAAAATGGTAAGTACTATTCTTCAGTATGCCATCTTTAACTATAAAACAGGAGAAGAGTCATAGCTTGTAAGATTTACACAATTTCTGTCCAGACACTTTTACAACAGGGGAAAAGGTTAGGGAATTAGATGCCTTCCAGTCCAATACAATCTGCAACACTGTTGTACCAATTCCCAAATACCTGCAAGAACTTCTATATGCTATCAATGTGGATTAGACTAAGCATATGCTGGGTTAGAATTTAGACAGGGGAAGCAAAGCATGTGCCACATATGCCAGGAGATCAGCAAACGGCTCAACATGCCCATAGAGGGATTTGCTATGAAACAATCCAAGAATGCCTATTCCTGCTTTGGGTAAAAGGCTCTTTTGCTTTCAATTTGTCTGTTCTTATTAGAAAAATCTGCTCAGAAATGAGCGCTTCAGTGGAACACTAGCCAGAGCTAACTAGAGCAGAAAACTACTACAGAAGTTATTCCTGTTGGTGAATTTTAATACAATAATGAATTTTTGGTCAAAGTGCTACATGTCCCACATATTGCACCCTCAAAATCCTGCTTAGCTAAAAATTTTAAGTACTTGTTTGTGAAGCTGTCACTTCCCATGTCTTTAAACTTATTCTTCTTAGACTCATTTTTAGGAACACAGTAATTTTCAACCCTTCTCCAAAGAATCTTTTATCTGCATGGCCATGGCTTCTGCATAGCATCATAAGCAGTTATGAAAAGGTTAACTCTAAATATTAGCATTAGATCCTGACCTGCATGTGTGCTATCACACACTGTACATTTGAATTACGACAGTGAGTTGAAGCCTTATGACAACAGGGGAATCCTGCTACTTGGAAATCGGATAATACATACAGGAATATATTTGTAGCAACTGTTTGTTGCTGCAAAGTGTCTTCTTGTCTCAACAGCTATTTATTATTACATTAATAGATAATGCAACATCATTCACTGAGCCTTCTCAATGGTTGCTACAGTGCTGTGCAGCTCTCTCCCTTGAGCTTTGGTCCCATGCCCCTGCTTCCGTTCAGGGGCAAATAGAGCTTTTCTAGCCGGAACTTGATGCTCAGTAGTCAGATCCTTAACCCGGGTTAAATGAGACAAACTGGTTATTTACACTGCTTTCTTCTGTGTTGCTGCTACTGATTTTACAATTATTTACGAAGATTTTGTTAGTATTTATATTATGTTTTGATTGTTGCTGGGGTCTGCTTTGAAAGTTTTTGCTATGAAGTCGTAAGAAGCTCTGTAAGATAAATAAATGAACAAAGTGCTGCTGCTGCACTTGAAATGCACAGAACAATTCACTGAATAAAACCTGGAATGGCAGCTAACATTCAACTCCATTGCAATAACCTGTTATTTCCTATAGGTCATCGTATTACAAATGTTTCATCTGCAAATCATTTTTCTATTTAGTTGGTAACTACCTGAAGCATTTAATATATTTGCATTAATAACTTACCTTGGTCTGTATCTAAGCAAAAAAATTAGATGCCATGCCATTCTTCTACACAAAGAGCTCTGTGCAACTAGAAAGCTTCTATAATCTATAGTACACAAGCAGAAACTGGTGGTATAAAAATTATTACCCTCCTTATTTCATCTCCCTTGTTGTCTGTAGCCACTGGAGTAACAGATTAAAAATTAGCCCAATCATAAACTGATTTTTATTTTATTTTATTTATGTTATTTGTACCCCACCTTTCTCATTGAGACTCAAGGCAGATTACATAGTGCAAGCCAGTACAGTCCATTTCAAAGACATTTCAATAAACTATGTAATAAGCTATATCTATACAATTTGCAAATATTTAAACTAGCAAGAATCCAATGCAGAGTTGAAGAAATGTTAAAACAGAGTTAAACAATTCTAAGACTGACATTAAACATAGAAACTGTCCATTAAGATCATACTTACAGCAACTGTCAGTACATAGCAGTGAAGTCTATAGTCCCTATTCTTTTACTTATGCATCTCTTTGAGAGGGTAGAGTTATAGTGATATTCAAGTTCTATCTATGTACTGCCACACACATTTGATTATTATCACCATAAATCCTGTTAATGGTTTATCATTTCAAAATTCATAGGGATTTGGTTATTTGATCCCCCCCCACAGCTTTTGGAATAGTTACTTAAGAGCCTTCCATTAAAATAGATTCCACTTGTAGCAAATGAGATGTTTTAAATAAAACTGCTTGTTTATATGAACATTTCCATTCTACCAGGCTAGCTAATCTAGACTTTTCAGCCAAGGTTTGTGTAAAATACTGCAGAAAAGGAAGGAAACAAATTCACAGCATGACCCTAGGCAGATCTCCAGGCAAAGACCGAAAGTGTTGGCTATCCTGTGCTAAAGCTCCTCTTGAACAGGCTGCAGCATTGTGATTAGTGAAGCATGAGATCTTCTATCCCAGGATTTCCCACTTGTGAACATTTTGTTGCACTGTTCAGACTAGCTGATATTTTTGATTAAATCAACACATCATTGCCTCTGAGCCTGAGGAATTTTAATAAGATCAAAATAACTGCAGATGCCAGAAGACTCTGCAACACAAGAAAGAAACACTTGTGAATGACTCATGGGCAGGTAAATATATGGAAGTGGGAAATGGAAGAAGGAACAGATATATGGTATAAACAGAACCAACACACTCCAAAAGCTCTTTCATCCAACTTCTACATCCTGGAGGGAAGCAGACAATGCTAACTGAGCCAAGCAATGTGGAAAAACAGTATTAGTGCGCATGGACACTGGAAAGGTCCCAGATGGTTTGTCAACCAAGTATTGGTTTTGATATTCTCTGGCCCCTAAAAACAAATATTGGCCCCTAGGAATTTGCAGGTTTTTTCATCATTGACACATATATATAGGTAGCATTTTTAGTTCATTACCAAGACAACAAAGGTGATAGACTGCAAAGAAGGAATACATTACAAGCTTAGATCTAGAAAACATCCTGGATCACATAGGTTGCAAGGACATTTTTTCATTGATGCGACAAATGTGATCAGATAGCTAATTCCCTTAGTAAGAAACTGACTTTCCTTGGAGAGATTCTTCCTATACTTCTTCCTATACTCTATTCTTTCCCAGTAGTCATCATCACATGAGAGGAAAGTTGCCAGAAGGAAATGTACCCCACCACTGCACAAATAATTCAGCAAGCTAGTTGCAGTTTGTGGGAAATGGAGCTAATGTTCCAAAATGAGATGATATAAATAAATAAGCTGTCATAGTACCAGAGGCCATACAGTTAGTAAGACCACAGAAGACTGTAAAGGTTCTACTAGTTGACATAAGAAAAGCTCTGCTGGATCAGACCAGTGGTCCACTACTCCACTACTCTGTTTCACACAGCGGCCAACCAATTGCCACGAAGGGTCAACAAACAGGATATAAAGGCCAAGGCCTACCCTGATGCTGCCTCCTAGGGCTGGTATTCAGAGGTTTGCTTTCTCTGGATGTGGAGGTTCCCTTTAGTCACAATGACATAAACTCACTACTCTTCATCAAGTCCTGTACTCACATGAACCAGTGAAATCTGGCCCATCTAGCCCGCTACAATCTACTCCAGCTAGCAACAGCTTCTAAATTTCTTCTCAACTAGAGACCCCAAGAATTTAAATTCCACATTTAGCATCTCCCACAAAGATATGGCCTCCCTCATGCCTATTCTGTCCAATTTGCAAAGGCCCATTGGGCATCTTTCAGAGACCAGAGGCGCTCCTCTCATGTATACATTTCTTACAGGAAACATTGCACTTATCTAGATCATAATGGTGCCACATCTTCACTATCACGAATGTGAGAAATCAACATAAAAGCATCACCGGTAGGTCACAGGAGATGCAACCTGCCCATCTGACAAGCGTGCTACTGTCATGGGTTTTCCTTTGCCACACAGTCTCTCTTTCTTCAAAAGCTGTTTCTCATAATTCCTCTTTGGAGCTAACAGACAAAGACATGAAGGACATAGCTGTGCACCGGAATGCAGTTCTAATGTTTCTGACAATAAATTCAGCACAGAGAAAACACACAGCAGATAATATGTAATTCCTTGAAATTAAAGGAAATCTCCATATCCAGAGGCAGTATACCTCCAGCTGCCAGATGCTGGAGACAAAACAACAGAAGTTAACAATTGCCACCTTGCTCTGCTAGCAAGGTTCTACATGGCATCAACTGTCCAAAGGCATCCTTAGCAAATGACATTTTGCTTTTCATTAGTAGTCTAAATTGTGCACAGAGAGGGACTATGGTACTACACATCCAGCCTTTCTTTACCTGCAGCGATAGCACACATCCTCTACCCCCAACTCCCTGAACTCAGCCAGTCCTTCATCACATAAGTAAAACCATACCCTTTAAGAATAACTACCTCCCACAGATCCATATTGACAATCACTAACACAATCTGCCAATATACATTTTATACTCTAATTGTAAGTAGAAGCATTTACACATTTAGTACAATGTGTTTCTCAACTATTTACTGAACAATCCTAAACAGGGTTACATCATTGTAAATCCACAGGTGAAACTCTGTTTAGGATTGCACTGTTTATCTCCCACCAAATTCCAATTCTCATTTCAAAATGGTTCCCAAAGTGACATACAATTGCAAACACAAATAAAATACAATTTTAGTGAGGTCTTGGTTCAAGCATGCTGAGCATAATTCTTCAATGCAACACCTGTTCTATGTTTCTGATATGTGGGCAAGGCCATTGCCTGGTGAGGCTTCCAGTTGACAAGTGGTTTCCACCTTGAAACAGCCCCTGCTGGATGGACTTGAATATGGATAAGTTGCAAGCCTCCAAGAGATGTGCCTCATGCCAGGGACAGAAATACGATGCTGTCCTCCCCAACTCACCCCTCCCCCATTCTTCTCTACAGACTCTGCACTCTCATCCCAACACCCATCTAATATTAATAGTTGTAGCTTATTTGGTTGATGGTAATTGCAGAAGCAGCTCTCTGTGAGCCATGAACTAAGTGTTACCAATATGAACTAGAATGGTATAGTGTTGGGCTAGGATCTGGGAGACTCAAGTTTGAACCCCCAGTCTGCCATGGAAGCTCACTGAGTGACCTTGGGGCATTCACACACTTTCAGCCTAACCTCTCTCAGAACAATGTATGCCTCTTTGGATCCCACACCAGGGTTGCCAACCTCCAGATGTAGCCTGGAAATCTCCTGGAATTACAAATGATCTAGACTCCAGGGATCAATCCCCCTAGAAAAAATGGCTGTTTTGGAAGGCAGACTCTACAGAGTTATACTCTACTGAGCTCTCTCCCTTCCCCTAACTCCTCCCATAAAACTTCAATAATTTCCCAGCCTGGAGCTGGCAACCCTAGCATCAGTGGGGTATAAATTAAATAATTTTTAAGAAGTATTACCTCAGCTCCATACCGTGCAGTTCCCTCTAACAAAGTGAGCTTTAACTCACAACAGCTTACATGTTGGAAAATTTTGATGGTTTTTAAGACGCTACTGGCCTTGAATTTTAATCCTTACAACATCCTGCCATCGCACTTCGTCCAACATACAACTGCTTCTCTCTCTCTATCCCACGGCTGAGCTCCCTCTGCCATCCCACAGCCGTACACATCCACCCTAATTCACTCATTTTTCACGGTTTCTCACTGTTTTCTTTTCTGTAGACTCTGGCCTTCTCCTTGGACCCCCACCACCATCTGTGGTTGCCTAGCAACAAGCCAAGCATCTCACCTCCTGAGCCACGCTGAAAGACTCTCCCTTCTCCTTAGGCATTTTCTCCCTCCACGTTGCATACGCGAACTCACGCACGCAGCCTCCCTCTCGTTCTGGCGCGTGCTGGTCACGTATTGTAAGGGCGTTTGGGTTCGAGCAACTGCTGCAGCCATCTTTGTCGGGGGTATTGCCGCTTTCTCTCCGCTGATTTCTGCCACAGTCGCCATGTTTGAGCGGGGCAAATCCGTCGAGTTCCGAAGAGGCGTGGCTTCCTGGTTACAGTTTTCTAGTGGGTTCTGTTAAGGATGTGTCTTTTTTTTTTTGTCAAGAAACTTAATATATGATATCGCTAAAATGAAATTCCCCGATAAAAAAAGAATTAAAGGGGGGAAAGGAATTATTAACTTTTTTTGCTGGCAAGTATACTTAACAGTTTATTCACATGCCAGAATTTTTTTTTAAAGCTCAGTCAGCTAGGGAAGAGAAGTGTTAGAAGGTAAACGCATTGAAAAACACGAGCATCAATGATTTAAAAAATGGTCACTGTTTGGGTTTTTGTACTTTTGTGATCGCTGGAAAGGGCCGGGGTTGCCAACTATTGGGAAATTCCTGGAGATTTGGTGGTGGCGCTTTGGGAGGGAAGGAGAGGGACTTCAGGGTGTAATGCCACAGAATCCAAAACAGCCATCCCCCGCCCCCGGGAACAGATACCTGTAGTTTGGAGATTAGTTGTAATTCCAGGGTGCCAGGCCCCACCTGGAAGCTGGCAACCCTAAATATAATGCACCAGTGATGGGTGTTCAGGGGGTGGCATGTACAAATTATGAAGACCTGTGACCTGAATCTCAACGTTCATACCGTGGTAGCACTGGGATTAATTATTTTTGTCACTTGGGGGGAGGAGTAGCAGGAGCCATAGGGACACAAAGGCTTATTAATATCTTAAACAAATAAATAATTACTGCTTGGTATCCTAACAATAACTGCAGCAAGGTGAATAGAATGGAGGAGAAAAGGTTGCTGAGTGCAGACTCCAAATGTTGACAAACTAGGGTCCCCTGGGCTCCAAACCAGGATGTGGGGCGTGTCTGGAGGGAACACTTGTGGTGGTACTTACTGTGCGCGTGCACTCTGGACTCTTCATTGTCGTGCTGGGAATTACATCATTCCTGGAACAACAACAAAGGGAAACCCTCACACACACACACACACACACCTGAGATATTTTCCTTAAAATCAGCCCATTCCCTGTACCTTTCTATCCCCACCGGTCAGGTAAGAGGCAGAGGGGGACAATCCTCCCTCTGGAGGATTGGGAACCCTATGACAAACCATGTCACTTTTTAAGTCATGAGATTGCATTAAAATTCTGATTTTTTTAAAAAAAAAACATGAACAATGTTTCATGTTTGATATTTCTGTTCTTAACCTTTAGTATTCACTGCTTTAGTATGCACTGCTTGTACTTCCTCCCCCCTGTGCAACACCAAATTCTAAATTTATTAAAAGAAAGCTAAATTCCACACCATCCTATAACAGATTTCTTTATAATCTCAGGCACCTAGAAACCCTTAAAATTATGAGTCTTATAATTAAACTAGACAAGTAGGCACCCCTGGGTAGGTCTATGAAATCTATCCAAAACAACACAAGCTGCCACTGAAATACAACCATCTTGTGTTCTTGGGTAGAACATAATCATCTGTTAGAACAGAAGGAGACAAAGTAACCTGAAATGAAAATGAAGGCCATTGTGCTGTTGAGGGTAGAACAGAAAAAGGGAAAGTTGTTAAGGCAAACTGAATGGAGAATGAGCCTGAAATGTAGGTAAGAGGACTACCAAAATATAGCTATTATTATTATCTGTTCTTAAAATAGAGGTGCACAACTCACATCACTCAGAGGAGCAATTTTCCATTTTAATTAAATCAATAAAGCCATACTGTTATATCATCAGTAGAAAAACATTTTAACCCTATTTTTCTTTTCAATCCATTGTCTGTTAATTGTTCTGTTTGCACTCACTGCTCTTTGCTAACTCATTTTCTTTTTTCACCCCATTGGAATTCTCTTATATTTCTTTAGATATTTATACCCTGCTTTCCCCTCAGTAACAACATAATTATCGCCTCCTCTATTTTATCCTCACAACAACCTTGTGAGATGGAGAGTGACTAGTCCAAGGTCATCTAGTGAGCTTTCATAGCAGAGTAAGGATTCAAACCAAGGTCTCCCAGATCCTATTGCAGTGCCCTAACTTCTTATACCATGTTGGCATACCTATCTTTCCCTCCATTTTCTCTGTTTTCCATCTCACAGATCTCTCTGTGCTTACCCAGCTGTTCCTCCTTTTCTGTTTTTCATTCCATCTCTGTTAGCCCATTTTTTCTGCCCTGTAGCATACCCTCCTCTCTCCTCTTGGTACTCTCTGCACCATCTCCTACATATCTCAGGGTCTGCTCACACTAGAGCATAAGCAGAGGATGAAGGAAGAAAAAAAGAGGATCAAAGAGGGAGGGTTGCATACTCGCCCTTCACCCTCTTTTTATGCTCAGTTTTTCATTCAACTTGGCAACAACTCTTAAGTCATTCTTTGTCTCAGCCCTTCTTCATGGTATATGACAGTGAGCCTAGAGTTACTACTCAGTACATTTGACATGGAGTTGTAGCCAATCCTTACTCTCTGACGGTGTAGTCCTAAACAGAGTTACACCCTTCTATGTCCATTGAAGTCAGTGGGATTAGAAGGGTGTAACTCTGTTTAGGATTGACTTGTGAAGTTTACTAATACACTTCATTTATTTCCAAACACGTGGCTCATTCACAATTTTTTTACAAGTATACTTAAAATTGTAGTTTACACCTAAAAAATGTAATGTGAATCAGTTCCGAGGGAGTTTCAGGTGCAGACAGGCTAAATAACATGACTAGTTGGTAGAAACAGGTTAGGAAGAAACCTGGTTTCAACTCTACCATGTGCTTCAGAGGAGGGGAGAAGCAATTCAGCATGCAATAGTATATGGAATATGTAGAGTGCTTTCAGGTGTTCAAAGTACTTTGCATCCATTATCTTGTTTCAACTTTTAGAATAGTCTTGTAAAGTAGGCCAGTATTCTCTCCCTATTGGGTTTCAGGGCCTAACTGAGATATTGCAGTTTGCCTAAAGTCACTCAGTAAGTTAGTTTTAGAAGCAAGATTCAAACTGGAGCTCGCAGGATAATCCTAAACAGAGTTACACTCTTTGAAGTCTAATGAATAGGTTTAGAAGGATATAACTCCACCTAGGATTTCCCTGTCAAAGGGGTTTCTGCCTGGTTTTTTCTGTTAATTCTGACTCCATAGTGCTTCAGTTTATCCCTGTTTATCCCTCAGTCTGCCATGGAAGCTCACTGGGTAGTTTTGGGCGAGTCATACACTCTCAGTCTAATCTACCTCACAGGGTTGTTATGAGGATAAATTGGAGGAGATGAGAATTATGGAAGCTAGTTTTGGTCCCCATTGGGGAGAAAGGTGGGGTATAAATAATTTTTTATCTTTAATTTTTGCTTCAGTTTTTTTGAATTTTCCCTCCTTTTCCCCCTAGTTCTTTTGAGATCACTTTTAACTCAATCTTTTTCTGGAAGCTGATCTTGAGTTGATTTCTTCCTCGTGTAATGTTTATTTCGGTTTTGTTTGTCCCACCTGTTCCCACCTACCCTCTCTGATAACTGGATGTTTGTCATCATCAAACCACTCCTCCACCCTCCTTCTTCCCCTGTCTCATTTTTAATCTTTTTTTAGAGCATCAATTTCATATTACTATACGGACCTACCTTTGTAATAATAGGTACAGGTTCTCTGAATCCATAGCTTCTGTGAGCCACCACCCCACCCGCTGCGCTGCTGCCCCCCTCCGCTATCTTCTTGGGTGCGTTGGCGGGTGAGTTCCCTCGGCCTCAGAGCAGGGAGGGGAGGTGGTTACGCCACCTGGATCCTCCTCCTGCCCAAAGTGTTGTGAACTTCCGTTCTCTCTCCCTCTGCCCAGTTCACCTCCACACTCTCATCCCCGGCTTCCTGGGGAACTCCCCCCTTTATAGCACCCTTCCATCTGTCCCCACTAGGGCTAGCCAATCTGCCCCCGTCCTGAGTCCGTTTCCTGTCCCTCGCTCCCTGCCCCTCTGGGATCCGTCTCTGGGACAGGCTCAGTCCCTGTCCATTAGACAGGGGTCCCTCCTCCTGCTGTGGTCCTCGGCCAATGAGCCAAGGGCAGTTCAGCCACCCTGGTTCTGCCTCCTTCCCTGGGCCTCTCGCCCTCCACCCTGCCTGGACCCGGCCTGCCTGCGTCAGGTGTGCCTGCTCCACTGGCACCGACAGGGTGTGCGCCTGCTCCATCAGCCCCGCCAGGGCAGATGATGGCAGTGGCAGGGCAGGTGATGGCAGCAGCTGACACGTGGCTTGCTGCTACACTGCTGCAGTGCTCAGCTGTTTGTCAGGCTGTGCAGGGTGCTGCCATGCCTCCTCACATCTCAGCTAGCCGGCAAGCCCCCCAGCATGCTCCTGGCTCGGCCATTCCCCTTCCCTGGCGCTCTGGTGGCTGGTGAGTGGGGCAGGGCCTGGAGCTTCAGGAGTGGGCATGGGGGTTCCTGCCTGGGTTTTGGCAGACCAGGCAGGTTGGTGTGCGGCCCCAAGTCCAGGGCAGGTGGGGGCTGCTCCAGACAGCTTCATTAAAAATAAGTAAATCTCTAGCTTGTTCCATTGTGGAGATATGCCTTTTCCCTTAATAGCTCCACAAGGAAGGGGACTAGAAACTTACTTTTTTTAAAAAATGAAAGCTGAGAATTCAGAGAACCTACCGTACTCATTATTACAATGGTAGGATGATATAATGCCAAGAAAACGATGATTTTAAAATATTTGCAAGAGCTCTAGAGGCCCCTGGTGTGTGTGTGTGTGTGTGTGTGTCAGGGGGTTGGTGGCCACTTCTTGCATCAAAAAAAGCAGAGTGATTTGAAATGCACATAGCCATTCCTGCTTTGGGCTCCGTTGCAGCAGAGGTTGGTTTGCCCCACCAGTGCTGGCTATGGTGGGTTAACTCAGAGCCAGTGCTGGCCATGGAATCATGCTACAATCTTTGTTCAGACATATTTTTGATCTGGAAGCTTATTTTAATACTGTGAAAATTGTTTTACAAATCTTTATGGAAACAAATAGGTACAATAAAAGCAGTAGTACAGTAATCCTATTATATAAAAGGCAAGCCGTATTAGTGATGACTCACCTTTTATCCTAGTGCACCTGGTGCAAAGGCCAGGTGAGGCAGCCTGTTCCTCTCGTGGACACACTGCAGTGGGAAGGCCAGGCCTCCTGGCTCTTGAGTCAGCTGGGGTGAGGCTATCTGGTTTTGGCCATGGTGCCGGGTGGGGGGGCGCTTAGGTATGGGTGGCATAGTGGCTTCTCTTTTAGATGTCCCCATGCAAAGACTAGCAAATGTGTTCATTTTTTTTAATATATATATTTTAAATCAGCACTTATATTGATATAGCAATACGTTGGTGGAAAGTGTCCCATCAAGCTGTAGCCAGTTTATGGTGACCTTTTTTGGGTAGGATTCCCAGTTGCCCGTTAGTAGTGGGGAATCTCCCAGGGCTTTGTCTCATTGCCTGCCGATCGCTGGTGATTGATGGAAGGTGGCAACCCCCCCCCCCCGGCAATCACCTGCCACCAGTAGGCAACCCAGGAAAGTGTGCTCTGGGCACTCTCCCAGCGGGGTGTGACAACATCACTTCCTGATGTGACGTCATTGCGCTGGTTGCGGGTGTGATGCTGCTCTTTTCTGGGGCCAATTTTGGCCCCCAGCAGGCTGAATTGGCCCCGTGCAAAGCAGAAAGCACCAGGAGTGCACATGCGAAGAAGACTCCCAGTGAGTGCCAGGTCCCGCACCCCCACCGGGAGGATATAGTGACCTGACAACTCTTTCCCTGGGGTTCTTAAGGCAAGAGATTAACAGAGGTGGTTTGTCATTGCTTGGCTCTGCATAGCAATGCTGGACTTCTTTGGAGGTCTCCCATCTATGTACTAACGAAGGGTGACCCTGCTTAGCTTCCGAAATATAATGATAAAAAATAATGCAAAAAAAAAAGTGTGTGTGTGCTGTGATGCCAAATTAGTATTCTAATTTGTAGGGAGGAAACAAACTCCAGTTTATTCTGGTGCTTTCATTCAAATTGGAGTTTGATTCAAGAATTGTTTTTTTAAAAACTAACACAGGATCTCTGCATGCTAGCATAGGAAGGAAGGAACATGCACATCTGGCAACAAGCAGTGATGTGTGAATGCAGTATTATTTTACAAGGATATTTGTAAGGATTACTGTGATAATGTATGTGAACCATTTTGAATCTACCTCCATCAGAATGTGCTCTATAATGCTAAATACTAGCAACAAAGCCCGTTTTTAAAAAATTGGCTCTAGAAAACAAAGCGCCCTGTAGAGGGACAGGCTGCCTGGCCTGGCCTTCCCATCGCGGTGTGTCCTCTGGAGGGACAGGCCACCTCACTTGGCCTTCCCACCAAGGCATTGCCCTCTGGAGGTGCACTAGGATAAAAGGTGAGTCGTCACTAATACGGGTTGCCTTTTATATAATAGGATTACTGTACTACTGCTTTTATTGTACCTATTTGCTTCCATAAAGATTTATAAAACAATTTTCACAGATCAAAAATATGTCTCAACCAAGATTGTAGCATGATTCCATGTATACAAACTTGGGAGTAAGTCCCATTAAAGTGAATGAGACTTACTTGTGATAAAGCATGTACAGTTGGGCTGTAATAAGACTGTAAATGGTAATATGAGCAAACTGGGTCCAGATCAGATAAGAGACTTACCATTTGTGACTTGTTAATAAATGCCAGCATTGGTAGCTTTTTCTCAGTTGGTAGCTAGGCTTAAATGGGGAGCTCAGCAGGTTCAGTGCCACAACCAAACAAAAGCTCCCACCAATGTTTTTGAAGCACAGTGTGCAAAGAAGGAGCAAAGAAAGAGAAGGAGAGAGAAAGATATTTGTTTCAAACACTACTCCTGTTTGTTTATGAGTGTAAATGCAATTTAAAAATGCATAGATATCTGAATTCAGCCCATCTGTCATGGTTCTCAACTGGATGAAATATTCATAATCAATCCTACAGAAAGAAATTTCTGCCTTGGAAAAGTATGTATTGATTTGAGGCTGATGGAACCCCACCCCCAATACCTTCCTCAGTAATAGCTCACACATGGGACCTTGCGGGCCTTGTCTTCTTCTGATGGAGTGGGAATGGGAAGATGAGGGATCAGCCATACCTTGAAAGAAAGGGTTTGCTACATCTGCATGAAAGATTAATGGTTTTAATTTGCTTGTGTCTGTCATTGCCCTCAAACAGAGAACCCTCACAATCACTATGGTGTGCATCTTGCTCTGTAATTTTCAGGTGAGCCCTCAAGGATTACCCTTGGCCCTTCCTTGGGGATAACATGCCTCTTGCATTAGAAATGTCTGTTTCTGTGTTATTCAATGTTTTGTTCATTCAGTGACCTGTTAGTAAATAAAACAGGTAGGGGTGGTGGTGATGGTTTTTGTTTGTTTTTGTGATGCTGGGGAATGCCTGTCTTGATTCCTGAGTAATAGCTTGCAATTTCTGTGGCAAGCAAAGGCCTCAAATCCTGTATTTAAAAATGTATGGATATACGACATGAAAAATGACTACATATCCTTTGTGTGATAGCAACAGGCGCCCAACGGCTGGAGCTTTAATGCAGGTAATGAAAACTGTATAAATAGATCTGTGTAAAAAGATATATGGGTGGGAGGAGGTGTGTGGACAATTTTGATTGCTCCTAATATGTATTTGGGTAAGAAAACATTTCAACCTGTAACGTCTGGCCTCATGGAATTGGGGTTTATTGAAGAAAACAAGTTCTGCAGACAATCGATTGCAGCAACAAATGGCAAATAAGGTGTTCTAGTCAGTTTGGTGTAGTGGTTAATAGTGGTAGGACTCTAATCTGGAGAGTAGGGTTTGATTTCCCACTCCTCCACTTGAAGCCAGCTAGGTGACCTTGAGTTAGTCACAGCTCTCTTGGCCCCACCCACCTCACATGGTGATTGTTGAAAGGATAATAGTAACACTAACACACTTTGTAAACCACTCTGAGTGGGCATTAAGTTGTCCTGAGTGGAGGTATATAAATCAAATGTGGTGGTTGTATGGGATAAAGGCCTGAAAACATATACTAAAAGCTGTAGCAGACTGGCCCTTTAACTTAGCAGGAGTTTTCATACACCTGTTTTCACAGCAGTTGAGGTACCAGCTGTGTAGCCTCTGTGACACTGCCAGTACACTAGTGGCCCCTTGGCTCAGCTTGCTTCAGAGCCATTTTAACTTCCTATTCCACCCCTGCGCAAAAGCTGAGATGTCACACAGAGATTAAAGAAGGTTCTTATAAAACCCTGTCTTGAGATTTTTTTAACTTCTTCCCCTTGAACAGAAGTACAAATTGCCTTCAGAACACCATGAGAGGCTGCTTTCTTGGGAGAACTAATGGTCCAATCCTGAGTATTGCCAGAATAGGCAATTCCTAGAACATCTTGTTAAAAATAATGCTTTTAGGAGGAAACAGCGACACTGGCCATAGCTAGGCTGAGAATGCTTGTGACATATAATTGGCAGGAGTATGCAAAACCGTGCCATGTAACTACCAGAAGGTAACTATTTTAGAGTAAATGTAATATATCTGTTATACAAGGGCTGACAGTGTAATTATATGTCAGTGGAATAGTTAAATTTGCATACAGCTATTTGAGGTTCATATTTCTCTCCCTCTGTTCTGTATCCCACCTATTTACCTCCTGGTAATCTCCTCTGACTGGCAAACCTCCTTCCAGCAATGAGTTTGATCATTGACTATTAAGTATTGGAAACATAACCTCAGAGACAGCCACATTTCCAATATTGTTAGCCCAAGCCTATGCACATACAGTGAATCCATTGAGCATGGGAGTATAGCAGAAAATGTTACCAGCTTCTAATAAACTGAACATCACCACCGGTGCCCCCCCCCCCGCAGTGAGATAAATATACAAAAAAAACCCCTTTGAACTGTGTCTTTGGTTTGTCTGTGTCAACTTCCACGCTTCTATCTTGACAGCTCTGCACAGATTTCAGGAACAGCTTGAGATTACAGAATTAATTAGAATTAAATTAATCAGTACACCTACCACAAGGCTGCCTGGTTCCATGAAGTGAGCAATTCTCTTAAGACAGGTTTCCACAGCTAGGGCTGATACTCATCACGCTTGTCAACACACACTTCTCATTTTGATAAGGTTTCGTCTCCTGCATGTTTGGAATCTATGGTGAGGACTGAACCTCAACAACATGGAAAAGTAGTCAGACGCGGCAGGTAGCCATGTTGGTCCATAGCAAAAAAAATCCAAAAGGAATAGAATCAAATTACTATTAGTGTTTATTTTTTTGAAGGGGGAGCTGCTGTTGTAATTTATCTGAGTCTCCCTACTTGATTGTTTTTTGCACCTAACACAATCTGTATGTATGTAAAGTGCCATCAAGTCGCAACTGACATATGGTGACCCCATAGGGTTTTCAAGGCAAGAGAGAAACAGAGGTGGTTTGCCATTGCCTACCTCTGCATAGCAACCCTGAACTTCCATGGTATTGGTCTCCCCCATCCAAGTACTAACTAGGGCTGACCCTGCTTAGCAGCCAAGATCTCAGCTAACCTGGGCCACCCAGTTCAGCATGATCTAATCCAATTTAATCTGCATCACTATTCCTTTGCTCCATCTTAAAAACTGTTGTCGAGCAGCATCTATTTCTTCTCCCTGTTTTTAAAAATTATTTTGTGTAACATTCAGTCTGGTGAAGCATTCTTTATTGATTTAATGTGTTTAAATTATTGTTAAACCGTCTTTCTACTAGAATGGACTTAAGATAGGAAAATTGAAGTCTTGCAATATTTAGGAATTTGTATGCATGGCAATTTAGAATAGATAGGAAACAACATTAAAAGCTCTATGAGGAAGCTGAGGAAACTTTTAACCTTCTGGTTAGCTTCTCCTCTTAAACTTCAGTATTTATAATGGATAGCTTTAAGAGCTGATTTTCTCAGAGATATTATTTATTTATTTAGACTTATAGTCCACTTGCCTCGCAAGCAGGTTCAGAGCGGCTTACAACCATAATATAAAAATAAAAACATGGTAGCACAAAACAATATAAAAACATTAATATACAATTGGTTAAAAACAACAGTGCACATATTTCACAGTTTTCCAGCATCAACAAACCTGTGGGGCAGGGTGACCAGTTGATAATAAGCAGCAGAACCAGAGGGGCATATGCTCCCTTATGGCAGGAGCCCGGTTGGATAGGTTGCCCTCCTCAACCACCATATGCCTGGCAGAACATCTCTGACTTACAGGCCCAGTGGAATGATAACAGATCCTGCTGTTATCTCTCAGATCCTGCTGAGAGAGAGTTCCACCAAGTTGGTGCTAGGATACAAAAAGCCCTGGTCCTAGTTGAAGCAAGGTGAACTTCCTTGGGGCCAGGGATCACCAGTAGACGTTTATTTGCTGAGTGGACCTTGGGGGGAACATATAGTGAGAGGCAGCCCTGCAGGTATGCTGGTCGCAGTCTGCTAAGGGCCTTAAAGGGAAACGGGGAGATTTGGTCTGAAATCTCTAACCTCAGATGATCTGATTTAGGAAAAATGTATACAAACCTCAGTTTCACTGATATTTGACATAAATCATGTGGTTTATATATTCCATCTTTGGATATTTGTTCAGCAATATTTCATCTCTATATTCCTGTATTTGAATTGTATGCTTCTTTTAAAATTTCTGTTGTTTGTTGATGCTATTGATCGCATAGTCCAAACCGGAGACCCCTGCCTGGGCTGACCCAGAGTTGGGAGGCAAAAGCTGGCACTAGGGGGGCAAACTGACACAATGCAATAACAACATTACAACATAACAACAACATTACAACAAAAATAAAGTCATAACAATATAACAATATAATGGCAGGCTTAATTTGTGCTGTGCTGGATCTCTTTTAGAGTTTCAAAGAGAAAAAAGTTCTGTGTTTGGGGTTACTCTGCGCCAACACTGCACGCATGTCATGTTTAGTTTCCTTTTGCTTTCATTTCTCTTTTGTTTTCATTTCCCCCCCACTGCTAACGCCTTAGTGCTGGGCGCCTTTGATCACCATAATGTCATAATGTAATAACACAATAATGTGATTAGGCATACATGAATGTTACCAAAAAGGGGTGGTGGTGATGTGATGGCCCTAGTGACACTGGCAGTGATGCCAGCGATGACATCCACACCCCACCACCTAACCCTCTTTTTTCATGGCGGTGTAGACAAAAAAAGATGGCATGCGCAGTGGGATTAAAAGTGACATAGGAAAGGTAAGTGGACAAAATGAATCTGATTCTTGAGGAGCAAACACTCAAAAAGAGAGGAGTAAATCGACCATGCAGAAAAGGCCAAAGAACGTTGAGTCACAGCAACAAATGGCCAGCCCAGGATCAGTCTGTAAATCCATGGAAGAGAACTCTTAAGCAGAAACAACAGCTAAGTAATAATAAATGTTTTTGAATATACGTAGAATGCTGTCCTCTCCCTACTTGAGCAACTATAGCCTCCCCATTCCCCCCTGTGTTTCCCCAGGAATGTCCCAGGTACATGGGGGCTCGATTCAGATCTAGCAACTTGCAAAATGAACGCGCACCTTTAAAAATATGTCAGCATTGTAGAATAACGCTCCTTTTGCATTTTTAATGTTCATCTTGATGAACATACCAATAAATTAAGGGAATGTGTAGAGAATTGGACTATTCTGTTGCTGTCCCAATTGCTTGGGCACGGTTGGGGGCATAAAGTGTGTAGGAACTGTTTTGCCATCTGAGTCCACTGCTTTAGGGGAACTAAGTCTTGGCGTGCTGTGAGAAATAGCAGAGGGGCCGCGGAGGGTTACAAAGCCATGGAGAACAAAGAGGTTGATGGTTCCTGCATACCACCGTGGCCTCTTTTTGCCAGTACAAAGTAACAGATTTCTGCAGTCCTGGCTTCTTTTGTATTTTCTAAATATTATAGGGGCAAGTGATTACATCCTTCCAGGCCTCTGCTGAGTTCCATATGAAAACATGGGTCGGTGCTGTCTCTGATCACAGCTGTCTCTGATCAAAAAGTTAGTAGGGAGCCTGAAGATAGCATATTTCTCCTGATATCATTTCTCTGACTCAAGATGGCTGCAACTTGAACAATCAGCTGGGAGAAACACCCTAGAAAATGGGAACCTGACATGGAATGTTAATGCCATCCGTTCTGTAAAGCTGGAATCTCTCCCCATTCCCATTGCATGCTGTCATATCATTACCCATGAACCTGCTTGTGAAATTAATTGAGAGAATCCCCCAGACAGCACCCTGCCATAGCACTTATGAAAACTCCCTTCTCATCCTGTAGCCTGCAAGCAATATGAAATAAGTTAAGCAACCCTCTAGCCACCCCAGACCCAGCCCTTATCTTCCTATTAACTTGCTTCTTGATCAGCTGCTCTTTTATTATCTCTATGCACTCACTAGAATAAGCTGTGTGGGCACAAATAGATCAGTAGTTTGATAGATGGATACAAGGTACATTGTATACCATGTGGATTCTTGTATCCTACTCTCATGCTCTCCATACTTGGATGCTAACTAAAAATCTATCCCACCACTCATTTGCTGGGAGACTGCATGGTCTTGTGAATTTTTTATGACTTCACTTAGGTTGGAGACAATCCAAAGGTCAAACTCCACACTATATCTTCAGTCACCTTGCCAGTCAGCACAGATCACAGGGCTCCGATACTTTCTGAATTTCTGATCACCTACAGGGCACTAAATTACTGCTATTACGCCTCAATTTGCGGTACAATATTACTCTTTGATACACTACCTGCCTTTGTCTGTCTGCATAGCGGCGAGAACTGTATGCATTATTTACCAGGCTAAGCTCTCTGCTGCGGCTGTGGCAGTTTGTAGCTGCTGCACAAAGAGAAAAGAACTGGAAACTGAGTTTGAAAAACAAAAGATGGCAAGGTGGCTCATTTCCCATGCAAAATCAGCTTGCATTTTTTGTGTGGCTGGTTATGCCATTGGTGCTCATTCTTTAGGAGGAAGATTCTTTCCAAATCATTGACTTGGCTTTGGCACAACTAAAGAAGCCATTATATAGAACCCATAAGCAGCTTTGTCCACTTCCCAGCTCCAAAGTGTAATAAAACTTGGGGAGTGCAGCAGAGCTCTTGGAACAATGCATTATATGGGTTGCAGTTGTTCACCCCTAGCAAGTCCAGTTAAAAGGGTTCGATAGCATGTGATGCGGAAAGGCCCTGAGACCCTGGAGACTTGCGCCATTCTGAGTAGGCAATATTGACCTGGATAGATCAATGATCTGATTAATATGAACACATGAAGCTGCTTGAGTCAGATGCTTGAAGGTCAGTATTGTTTACAGAGACTGGCAGCCGCTCTTCAGTGTCAGGTAGAGAGGCCTTTCTTATTATCCCATATTAAGAAAGGCTTTTGCTCCCTATTGAGGTGGAAAGTCTTTCAAGGAGTCCCAATTATTTTTACAAAAGGAATCTGCTAATGACACGTTTATTCAAATACTGTCAATCAGCCACCCTTCCCAAAATACAAAAGTTACTGCCTCAAAGGCAGACCACCATGGAACTCTTTCTGACATGTAATGTAAATGTTAGAATGGACACACAGGTATCAGTCTTTCTCCCCATGACAGGAAGTGGAAATGTACCTTAGCTTTTGGATATGAATTTTAGGAGGGTGAGGGGAAATCTGTGTGGAAACTTCTGTCAATTCTCAGCTGACTTGAGGCTACCCCATAGGTTTTTCAAGGCTAGAGACAAACAGGTGGTTTGTCAGTGCCTGCCTCTGTATAGCAACCCTGGACTTTCTTAGTGGTCTCCCATCCAAGTACTATGACCCTGATGAGCTCTGATGAGCTCGAGCTAGCCTGTGCCATCCAGGTCAGAGTGGGGGAATCTACATGCGATCATTCTTGCATACTATTTCACAGAACAGAGATAAAAATATGATAATAGGATCTACACATAAGCATCCATAAAAGGTTTTCAAATATAAAAAGTCCATCCACAGTAGCCATCTATATGCCATACATGTGAATATTGATAAAGTTGTAAAGCCCTCAGTCCATTTAATTACAGGAGGCAGGCAATGGCAATTTTTTCCAATAAAAATCTTAATTTAAAAAAAAATTACTGTGTAATATTTCACCATTTCTTAGAATTACTGAGATAATCAACAAATAACTTTGAGGCCCAAGAGGAACTGGTCAGTGTTAAAACATAGAAGAAGCTTCACTTAGGGATGGAAAAGAGAAGGTAAGGCAGGGAGAAATGCTGAAGGAGGGAAGCAATAAAAGTACATGTGGTGAAAGCATGGAAGGTAGTTAGGGGCATGGCCAAGGGAAGACAGAAGTCCCTCCAGTCACAGGAGTGGTGGATGTCAAAGGAGATGAAAGGGATGCTGAATATCTGCCTCATTCCCAAGACTTCTCTGCTGGTTCTTTCTGATATATTGCCCCCTGCTTCGAAGTGTCATCTTCTCTGTTGCTTGGCATGTTGGGTGACAAATTGTGCAAGCCTGGTTTTATTGACACAGCCTGCCATGCATGAGAAGCATATATGTGGATACATTAAGATCTCTCCATGGAGATTGCAGCCACATCTTATCAGAGCATGCCTAGTCAAGGTAGTTACAGTACGTGCTTTTGATTCCTTGGGATACTGTTAGAATGCTATAGCACTGAATGGCTCTGTAGCAAACTGTAGTCAGTTAGAGGAGAGGGGAGTAATATACACAGACACAAGTATATAGAGTTCAGCAGGCTCCATCCACTGTGGTTTAGAATCCAGTTCACAGTTAAAATAATGTTTCCTCGCTAGCTGATTGTCAGGGGAAAGTGGAGTAGGAGTCAGTGATGTTATTATTGTAGAGAGCCTTAGAGTGGAATTGGCTGACACTTCAATAGGTTATACTCTGTGGTTTCCTGGCTCCAGGCTGTGTTAGAGGGGTTTGCTTGCTCTTTCTCCAGTGGGTTTCCTCGGCCCAGGCTGGTCCCATTATTGTTCCTCCTTAGGAAGCAGATTGCAGGTTGCTTTTTCCAGCTTATCCCCAAAAGCAGTCCTTAAAGGAGATAGATTTCTGATTGAAATACTCCCTGTCAATTGCTGCGGAGATTCATCTGAAACAGCATGGGCACCCTGCAGGTGAAATTACCCTCAGAAAGGGGATGCGTTTCCTCAAGTTTCCTCCACCATTCATGCTGTGACCATGGACTGTTGTGCATTTTTTTCAGTCACATTCCTCCTTCCCTCTGCATTCTGAAACAAATATCCAACAATATTCTGTATATTCTGTACATGAGGAATATTAACAGGTTCAAAAGAAGTTCTCCCACTAGTCTGATTGACTGATGACCCTGGAAGATGTTGTCCTTTGCTTGCAGCATGGCTTATTTCCCTCACAAAATTAATCTCCTGATGTCTGCAGTTTTCACTTGGTTGTATGTACTTGATTTTCTCTTATTCATTGCACACAATGCGAACTGTGTGTGTGCTATGTGCCGTCAAGTTGCCTCCGACTTATGGTGACCCTATGAAGGAAAGACCTCCTAAACATCCTATCATTAACAGACTTGTTCAGATCCTGAAAACTGGAGAGTGTGGCTTCCTTCATTGAGTCAAGCCATCTCGTTTTAGGTTTTCCTCTTTTCCTACTGCCTTCTACTTTTCCTAGCATTATTGACTTCTCCAGAGAATCTTGTCTTCTCATAATATGACCAAAGTACAATAGCCTCAGTTTTGTCATTTGAGCTTCTAGGGAGGATTAAGGCTTGATTTGATCTAGTACTCATTTATTTGTCTTTTTGGCTGTCCATAGTATCTGCAATACTCTCCTCCAGCACTATAGTTCAAATGAATCAATTTTCTTCCTGTCAGCTTTCTTCACTGTCCAACTTTCACACCCATACATAGTAATGGGGAATACCATAGTTTGGATTATCTTGATCTTGGTTCCCAGAGAGACATCTTTCTCTTTAAGGATCTTATCTAGCTCTCTCACAGCTACTCTTCCAAGTAGACATGGGCACAAATTGAAATATGAAGCAAATTTTGTGATAAAACGGGCCGTTTCGTGTATCGCGAAACAGTGTTTTGTGGGCTGCGGTTATCATGAAATTATCACGAAATCCACAACTTTTTGGCCTGTTTTGTTAAGCTTCATGAACAATTCGTAATTACAGACAGGCTGGCGCCGATCCATTGATTCCGTAGGCAACAACAGGCCCAGACCTTTTGTTGCCATTGGAAACCCCAATCAGCCCACTTACTCTTGATTGGCAGCTCTCCTAGCTTCCATTATGCCCTATACAGCCAGGAGCTGGGGGGTCAATCCCCTAGGCAACCAAGGAGGTGGGCCTTCTGTAGCCATGAGCATACCAATCTAACCCCTCCGAACCCTGTCAGGCAGGTCTGTCAGCCAACCACAGACCTCCTGTTCTGCTATATGTCAGCGCTTTTTATAAAAGGCACGTCTCTCTCTGCCTCGTGTTTCAGTCCCAGGAGACAGAGGGAGAGGGAGAGGGAGGAGGACCTTTTGCTGAGATTGGAGTAGTGAGAGAGAGAGTGTGTGGATTTTGGATTGTGCTATTTGGCTGCTGCTGCTTTAAAAGAGACTTGAAGCCTCTTATTTGCAGCTCTTGGCCTTGGTGTGGGAAGGTCTTTGGGTGAGGGTGCCTTTTTTACTCAACCCCACCCCACCCTAGTCTCAGGCCTTAGTCTGGCTCTGGGGCCTAGGCCTCCCCCCTTTTTTACTTGCTTGTCTTTGTGTCTTCTAAATTATTTCTCTGCTCTTTTGAGGGCTCACTCTTGCTGTTTCCTTGTTTCCTTTGGTTTTGGTTTAGGACCTCTGCCCCCAAGTCCAGTCCCAGACCCACTGCCTTGCTTTGGGGCCCAGCTTTGTGTGAGTTCCTCCTGAGGTCCCAACTCTCTTGCTTTCCCTCTCTTGCTTGCTGAGCACCCCTCTGTGTTGCAGCTCACTCTTGTTTTTGGGCACCCACTGTGTGCATCTCTTTTTTTTTTGGAGCACCTCTGCCGTCTGGGAAGGTCTCTCTCTCTGTGTGTTGTTTAGGGGCTCCCCCAAAGCCCAGTCCCAGGGCCATTGCCTTGCTCTGGGGCACAGCTTTGTGTGGGTTCCTCCTGAGGTCCCAACTCTCTTGCTTTCCCTCTCTTGCTTGCTGAGCACCCCTCTGTGTTGCAGCTCACTCTTATTTTTGGGCACCCACTGTGTGCATCTCATTTTTATTTGGAGCACCTCTGCTGCCTGGGCAGGTCTCCCTCTCTCCCTCTCTCCCTCTCTCTCTCTCTCTCTCTCTCTGTTGTTTAGGGGCTCTCCCCCCAAGCCCAGTCCCAAGGCTACTGCCTTGCTCTGGGGCACAGCTTTGTATGGATTCGTTGCCTGAGGGTGGAAACTCCTCAAAGTTATCTTGTTTCATTTGCTTCCAACTTATTTTTGTGTTTAGCACTATGAGGTGTGGAATGAAGAGCAAGGGTGGTCATGAGGGGAGGAAGTGCACAACTTATCCTGGTTGCCCATCAGAGCCCAGCAATACTGGGGGGAGGTCTTGGAGGCCCCAGAGACTCCAACTGTGGTAGATCTCCCTACAGGGATAGTGGAGGAGGCAGAACAGGTTTCACCTCTGGCAGGGGTGTAACTGGATCTCCTCAAAATTTTTGAGGAAGATGATGAGTGGGAATCTCAGGAGGAATGGTGGGGTTTTGGAGAGACATCCAGCTCCTCCATATCCCAAACTCTTGGGACTGTCCCTGCCTGCTGTCCACCCCTCACTCCGTCTTCCAAGCTCCACACCACACCATGGCCAGTAATCCTTCATCCTCCTCCTGACTCGCCGACTCCCGGTCGCCGTTTTGGTCAGGCACTGTGGCAGCACTTCCAGCCCCTTCCCAATGACCCCTGTGCCATGCAGTGCTGTTCCTGTGATGCCCTGGTGCATAGGAGCTGTGACCCCAATCACCTGTTATCAACCGCTCTCCGCTTGCATCTGCAGAGGCACTACCCGAGCCTGCTACCTCTGGAGCAACGTGAGTCCTCTGGCGGGAAAAAGAGGAGGACTCCTGATCAGAAAGAAGGGGGAGGGTCACGGGAGTCCACCCCGAGCAAGAAGCCTTGCCCTGAGCGTGATGTGGGTGGGAGTGGAATGTCTAGGCAGGCTACCTTGCAGGAGCTTGTCCCATCAGGGACGGTGCCCAGCAAAAGAGTCGGGGAGGGTTCAGGAGGTGGGCACTCATGTGCTGGTGGAGACGATTGCCCTGGAAGGACTCCCTTTGTCTGTCATGGACAGTGTGGGCTTTTGGAGGCTGCTGCGTCACTTCACCCCCTGGTTCGTGATGCCATCGGGGCAGATCATTGGCCAGCAAGTCATTCCCACCCTCTACCACAGTGTGCGAGACATGGTTGCTCAGGAGCAGTCATATGCCAAAGGTTGGACCGTACACTTCATGGCAGATATGTGGAGCGGCTGCCATCATGGCTACCTTGCCCTCACTGCCCACTGGTGGCAACCGGAGGACCTCCACTCCCCCTGGGAAACACCTGGGTGAGGTACTGCCCTTGCAGCCGGGGTACAGAGTGGTCATGATCCAGGTACAGGGGATGGATGATGATCACATGGGGAAGAACATCGCCGCCATGATAAAGGCTGGGCTGAGGGAGTGGACACCCAGGGGTGATTTTGTCTGTGGCATCAAGGTCACCAATGCGGGAAACAACATGCTGGCAGCTCTGAGAGAGGCATCCCTCAATGGCCTTGTCTGCCTAGCGCATAAGCTGCACCTGGTCATGGTGGATGCTCTTGGGCTAGGTAGCAAGGTCAAGGCCACCTGGGACCAGGCAACATTGTCCATGCGTGACCTGTTGGACAACTGCCGGTGTCTGGCTTCAGTCTTTGCGTGAGCTGCTCTAGAGGCAGGGGGAGGGGGATGATCCCGAGCACTACCTCTACCAGGACATGCCCACCTGCTGGAACTCTACCTATGACATAGTTTGTCGTCTGGTGGAGCAAAAAAACCCAGTCCAGGACATCATGTCGTCTGTGGCTACGGAAGGAGAGAAGGTCAGCATCAGCTATGCAGACTGGTAGGCCCTCTCGCAGATGGTCCATGCCCTTAAGCCCTTTATGGATGCCAATGAGCTCCTATGCTAATACCAGTCCATCCTGGGACAGGTCATCCCCCTGATCTATGGGCTGGACCGGGTGCTGGACGATGAGCTGGTGAGTGAGGATGATATTGCCCCCTCTCCCCCATCAGGGACTTGGTCAGGAGGTTGCAGGCGGGCATAGCCGCCCGCTTGCATTCTCTCTGCTAAGAGCAGCCATACAGGCTGGCCTGCATATGTAATCCCCGGATAAAGGGCAGCATCACCATGCAGGACGGCCAGCTGCAGGACTGGAAGAAGGTCCTGTGGAGAGCAGTGCGCAGGTATCAGGCACAGAACGTGGGATAGAGGGTTAAGGGTGCGGCGGGGGGATCGAGGAGGAGGAGGAGCAGGAGGCTATAAACAAGCTGGCCAGCCCCAGCTATGAGAGCCCTCCCAACAGGGACCTCTGATCATATGCGGTGGGCTGTGCGGTTGACACCAGCAGGTTAGTGTGTCTGTCAGGGCAGAGGACTCGGTGGTGGCCGTGGTGTGAGAGTACCTTGCCGAGCTCACTGAGCCCCCGCACACCAACCCCCTGGAGTATTGGGCACAAAAATCTGCCATCTGGCCAGATCTCTCCATCATGGCCACTAACATCCTCTCCTGCCCTCCCACCAGTGTCCAGAGCGAGCGGGTCTTCTCCCACCTGGGAGACCTCCGTCCCTGCCGTGCACATCTGCACCCAGACCTGGTGGATATGTTGTCCTTTATTAAGGTCAACCTCCCCCTTCTTGGGTACCCCTCCTTGGACCTGGACTTCTCTGGGCCCTAAGCCACCCCAGATCGATGTGTGTCTGCCTGCCTACTGCCAGGCTCCACGGAAAAGCTTTCTCCTGTACTCCTGTTACGAGGTCTCTCAGTCGCGCACTCTTCTTTTTGTTTTATTTACTCCTTGTTTTCTGCCATTTTCCCGCATGGAAAGGTGTCTGAGTGCTACCGCTGATTTGTTGGGGGGTTCTGTGTCAAAGCTGAGTGGGCACCTGTGCCAGGGGGATCACAGGACAACCGTTTTGTTTGTGTTCCTCCTTACTCTTGCTTTGAGCACCTGTCTCTGTGCACTCTTGGGTGGGGTCTTGGCGCCACCGCCTGGCTCTAGGGCCAAGCTGAATGTGGGCACCTCCCCTGGAGGCTCACACAGGACAACCACTTTGTTTTTGTTCCTCCTTTCTCTTTCTTTGAGCACCTGTCTCGAATGGCAAGGTGTCTGTGTGCTGTTTGGGCGCTGGTCTTGGGGCCACTGCCTGGCTCTGGGGCCAAGCTGAATGTGGGCACCTCCCCTGGAGGCTCACACAGGACAACCGCTTTGTTTTTGTTCCTCCTTTCTCTTTCTTTGAGCACCTGTCTCTCTCTCTCTCTTTTTTTTAGTAAAGATTTTTATTGAGTAGGTTGACATACATATTCCATACTACATAATATAACTGTAATTACCCCTTTATATATATCTATATCTATATCTATATCTATATCTATATCTATATCTATATCTATATCTATATCTATATCTATATCTATATCTATCTATCTATCTATCTATCTATCTATCTATCTATCTATCTATCTATCTATCTATCTATCTATCTATCTATCTATCTATCTATCTATCTATCTATCTATCTATCTATCTATCTATCTATCTATCTATCTATCTATCTATATGTCCCCACCCCTTCCCCCTCCGCCTTTTCTTTTTAGACCCCCAACAGCACTATAACCTCTTTATTTCTTTTTTTCTTTTCTTTTTTTAACTAATTTTTATTAGATGAGGTAATATAACATCATTGGTTAATACCTAAACCTTGTTCAAATTGACCCTCTGAGTAAATATATAACCCCACCTCCCACCCCTCCCCCTTTTCTCTGTTGACTTACAACAACACTCAAACCCCCCGTTTATCCATAGATATTATTGTTACTTTATATTGCTATCACTTTCCCCATGGTAAAGGTCTTAATATATTTTCTTTTCAATAAAGTCTTTCTATATAAAATTTGAGATTTAAAATCCCTCAAAAGACCACAATTGTCCTTTAACATCGCATTTCTTTTAACCTCTTTATTTCTTATCATTGTCTCTATTCTAATATTTGTCCCTAATATTAAAGGTAAAGTTCATACATATTTCTATAAATTTTAATAGTTATCCAAAGACCACAGTTGTCCTCTCACGTCCTAGTTATTCTCCAAATAGTCCTTAAACTTTCCCCAATCATCTAAAAATCCACTTGGATTTTGCTCTTTCAACTTTCTTGTCATTTTATCCATCTCCGCCATGTACAACAGTTTTCTTTGAGCACCTGTCTCGAATGGCAAGGTATCTGTGCACTGTTTGGGTGCCGGTCTCAGGGCCACCGCCTGGCTCTGGGGCCAAGCTTATAGGGATCCTCACTTGAGGGCTCACAGGACTGATATTTTTTCATGGAGCACCTGTCCTTAATTGTGAGGGGTCTATGGGTTATGTCCCTCATACGCCAAAAGTAAAGTGGTCCACTGTCAGGCCCTGTCTGGGCCACTCACACATCCTTGAGGGGGAAGGCCATATCAGTCAGTCTGTAGCACTGTCAAATATCTCCTCACCGGGCGGGGGGGGGGGGGCTATTTCAATTGTGTGCTGCAGTAGGTACTGCCGCAGACCAAAGAGTGGGAGGCATCTGTCAATGCTGCCAACTCCAACTGGTGGGTTTTACTGGTGGGAGGCAGAGTCTTATTTTGAACACTGGTCCCTCTTGAGAGGGTGTGGGCATACGTTGGTACCACCATGTCTGGAGAGTGGGTTCTGTTGGTGCTGGCAGCCACGCAACTCAGCACAGGGGAAGGGCATAGTTCAGCTGTGCTGCCCTGTGGTCTCCATGCTCAGAGACCTTATTTGGAGAACCATTGCTGTCTGGAAAGGTGTGGCCAGTGGGCATGATACTGTTGCATTGCTGTGCTGTCCTGGGGTGAGGGGAGACATCTGTTCGTCCATCCCACCCTCCCATGCACATCCTGAAGTGAGGGGAGACAGCCCCCCGGGCATTTAGAATTTCCTCCCCCCCAAGGGGGAGGTGTCCATCTGTCCGTCCCACCCTCCCATGCATGTCCCAGGGTGAGGGGAGATGCCCCCTAGGCATTTAGAATTTCCTCCCTCCCAGGAAGTGTCTGTCCATCCCACCCACCCATGCACATCCTGGGGCGAGGGGAGATGCCCCCTGGGCATTTTTAGAATTTCCTCCCCACAAGAGGAGTGCCGCCACATATTGTGAGTGGGTTCTCTCGGAAGCTGCTGCTCCTTTGCATGGGCATATGTGCTTGGGCAGGTACTGCATGAGCCATTCTGTCCGGGGGACTGTTTTTTCCCCTCCAAGCCCCGGGGCAGGGGTTCTGTTGGTTCTGCCGTGTCCAGCGGGTGGGTTTTGTCAGCGACTGTTCCTTAACTTTCACACCTAGGAGTGGGGGAGGTGCCCATCTTGGGGAGTTAAGAATAACCTTCCCCGAATGGGGGAGACATCCGTCTGTCTGTCCGATCCATGCACATGAAAATTTCTGAATGGTGTTTGGGAGATCTGTCCCCTCCCTCCCCAGTCTCAGGTCCACTGCCTGACTATGGGGCACTGCTTGGTGGGTTCCTCTGCTGAGGTTTCACACTCGCTTTTGTTTTCTTTTATTTACATTTGAGCACTTGTGCCACCTGCAAGGTGTCTGTGTGTCTGGTAGTTTAGGGCTCTCCTTCCCCAAACGTGGGAGGCATCCGTCCATCCCTCTATCCGTCCATGCAGCTGTCTGTCTGGCCATACCACCCTTCCATGCACATCCTGGGGTGAGGGGAGATACCCCCCCAGGCATTTAGAATTTCCTCCCCCCAAGGGGGAGGCATCCTTCTGTCCCACCCACCCATGCATATCTCGGGGTGAGGGGAGATGTCCCCCTGAGCATTTTTATAATTTCCTCCCCCCAAGGGGAGTACCACCATGTACGGTGAGTGGGTTCTCTTGGAAGCCACCACTCCTTTGCATAAGCATGTGTGCTGGGGCAGGCACTGCATGAGCTACAGTTTTTCGAGAACCTGTGCAGCCTGGAAAGATGTGGAGGTGACCAGCATCCACAATTCCTTTGCGTTGCTCTGCTGTCCCGAGGTGAGGGAGACGGCTCACTCCGGGCATTGGCGTCCATCCATCCCACACTCCCATGCATGTCCCGGGGTGAGGGGAGACACCCCTCAGGCATTTAGAATTTCCTCTTCCCAAGGGGGAGGCATCCATCCCATCCTCCCTTGCATATCCTGGGGTGAGGGGAGACACCCCTCCCAGGCATTTAGAATTTCCTCCTGCCTAGGGGGAGGCATCCGTCCGTCTGTCCCCCCTCCCGTGCACATCCCAAGGTGAGGGAAGATGCCCCCCGGGCTTTTTTAGAATTTCCTCCCCCCAAGGGGAGTGCCACCACATACAGCAGGTGGGGTCTCATCAGCTGCCACCACTCAGAACGGGAGCTGGGCATGTTTTCATCCTCGATGCTTATCCCCCAACAAATGTGGGACAGTATCCATAGATGCCGCCATGTCTGTAAGGTGGGTTCTGCGGACAGGCAGCGGGCAAGAGTCTGTCTGTCTGTCTGTTCCATCAGAGTGCCATCCCCACAACCTCTGTCCATTCAGTGCTGCCATATCCAGCTGGTGGGTTTCGTTGGCAGCTGTCCCCAAGAGTGGGACTTATAAAACCCACATACATGATGTGGTATGCGCCCATAAGGGCCCAAGGGGGTGCTGCAGGCCACCTCTTGAGCCTGTGGGTGGGGAAGAGTGGGTCTTAGAGTAACCTCCTCCCAAGAAAGGAACACATCTGTCTATCCATCCGTCCTCTGCCGCCACATATGACAAATACAGACTAACACAGCTAACTCCTCTGGATCTCCCTCCAAAGAGGGGAAAGCATTTGTCACTGCCACCATATCCAGCAGGCATAATATGCCCATGAGGAGGGGCAGCCACCAAAAGAACCCACATGCTGTATTTGGGGGCCGCCCCTTAGGGCATAAAGTGGTGTGGGCCACCCGCACCCCTGAGCCCATTGACCATGGGGGGCAGAAGGGAGGCTGATCACCTCCTGGGTCCACGAGGAGGGGCAGCCACCAAGAGAACCCACACGCCATCTCTGATGGGCACCCCTTAGGGCACGTCTCAGGATGAATGGCGGGGTTTTGGAGAAACATCCAGCTCATCTTCCACAACCCAAACTCTTGGGACTGTCCCTGTCTTCTGTCCACCCCTCACTCCATCTTCCCAGCCCAGTCCCACGGCCGGTCCTTCGTCCTCCTTTGATCCAGCAACTCCCGGTCCCCGTTTCAGTCATGCACTCTGGCAGCACTTCCCACCCTTCCCATTGATCTTCCCAATCAATGCATTGGAGGGTGGGTGGAGGAGACAGGAGAACCTACTGAAGTCTCCCTGCAAGTTTGGCATCTCCAGGTAAGAAGGGGGCCATTGAAATGCCCCGGGTTCTGATGAATCACGAAACTAACGAATCATTTCAGCAAACATGTCAATTTCATGGAATTTCATGAATCGCAATTCATGGATTGTGACAAAACACAAAACTCTCATTTCGGGTTTTTTCTGTTTCATGCCTATGCCACCTCCCAAGTCTCAATCTTCTTATGATTTCTTCATTGCAGTCTTCCTTTTGGTTGATGATTGAGCCAAGCAATAGAAAATCTTGAACAATTTCAATTTCCTCATTGTCAACTTTAAAATTGTGTCATTCCTCAGTAGTCATTACTTTTGTCTTCTTGATGTTCAGCTGTAACCCTGCTTTGGCGTTTTCTCCTTTAATCTTCATCAGTAGTCATTTTGAGTCTTCACTATTTTCTGCCAGTAATCCGGTGTCATCTGCATATCTCAGATTGTTAATGTTCCTTCCACCCATTTTCAGTCCACCTTCTTCTAGATCTAATCCAGCTTTCCTTATGATATATTCTGCATAGAGGTTGAACAGGTAGCAAGATAATATGCATCCTTGTTTGACACCCTTGCCAATTGAAAACCATTCTGTTTCCCCATACTTTGTCCTGACAGTACCCTCTTGTCCAGAGTACAGGTTGCACATCAAAACAATCAGATGTTGTGGTACCTCCATTTCTTTTAAGACTCTCCATAGTGTTTCATGATCCACACAGTCAAAAGCTTTGCTGTGATCTATAAAACAGGCTGATTTTCTTCTGAAATTTCTTGGTATGTTCCATTAGCCATCATAAATTTGCAATGTGATCTCTGATGCCTCTTCCTTTTCTGAATCCAGCTTGAACATCTTCCATTTCTTGTTCCATATATGGTAAGAGTCTTTGCTGTATAATTTTGAGCATCACTTTGCTTGCATGGGAAATTAATGTGATAGTCCAATAGTTGCTGCACTCTTTGGCATCCTCCTTTTTTGGAATTGGAATGTAGACTGAGCATTTCCAGTCTGTGGGCCATTGTTTTGTTTTCCATATTTGTTGACAGATTCTTCTTAAGATTCTGATGGACTCCATGGCCGATTCCAGATGACTAACCTTAAGGCGCTTCATGCCGTCCTCTTCCGGATCGCGACGGGGAAAATGCGAAAAATCGCGTTTCCTCGCGCGAGTTTTGCGCGTCGTTGCGCAAAACTCGCGCGAGGAAACGCGATTTTTCGCATTTTCCCCGTCGCGATCCGGAAGAGGACGGCATGAAGCGCCTTAAGGTTAGTCATCTGGAATCGGCCCATATCTGTAGCTTGAAGTAGCTCTATTTGTATTCCATCTACTCCAGGTACTTTGTTTCTCCCAATCACTTTGAGCGCAGCTTTTACTTCACTTTCTATGATTTCTGGTTCTTCGTCAAAGGATTCGTCGACGAAAGTATCTGTCATCTTTCCATTGCTTTTGTATAGTTCTTCAGTGTATTGTTTCCATCCTTCCTTTATTTTGTCCTGATCAGATACTGTATTTCTGTGTTGATCTTTCAGCATCCTAAGCCATGGCTTGAATTTCCCTTTGATTTCTTGGATCTTTTGGAACGGATCTCTTCTTTTTGTTGTTGTTGTCTTCTATTTCTTTGCACTGGTTATTATAATAAATTTCTTTGTGTGTGCAAGTCACTAAAAAGCTGCATTTAGAATTTTGACTGTATTTCTGTCACCTTTTGCTTTTGCTTCTCGTCTATCTCTAGCAATTTTAAGAGTTTCCTCAGTCATCCATTTAGGCTTCTTCTTTCTTTTGGTTACTGGAACCGTCCTTGCACATTCTTCTTTGATTATATCTCTGGTTTCAGCCCACAGTTCTTCAGGCTCACGATCAATTAAACTTAGTATTGCAAATCTATTCCTTACCTGGTCTTTAAATTCTTCAAGAATATTATTTAGATTGTATTTTGACACTATGATTCTTTTAATGTTTCTCTTCAGCTTTATTCTAATTTTTGATATTAGCAACTCATGATCTGTATTGCAATCAGCTCCTGGTCTTGTTTTAGCAGAGAGAATAGAGAGTCTCCATTTTCTGATTCCAATTATGTAATCTATTTGGTTCCTATATCAGTCACCCGTTGATTTCCATGTATACAGTTGTCGTCTTGGTTGCCTGAAGCATGTATGAGCAATGAACAGGTTGTTGGCTTCACAACTCTCCTGCTTCATTTCATGATCCTAGTCCAAATTTTCCAACTATGTTTGATTCTGCATTATCTCCTACTTTTGCATTCTAGTCACCTATGATTATCAGCATATCTTGTTTAGGTGTATGTCAGTTTCTTCTTGAACACTTGTGTAAAAGTTTTCAATTTCTTCTTCCTTAATCTGTAGTTGGAGCATAAACTTGAATGATGGTTATGTTAACAGGCTTTCTCTGAAGTCTGATGGATATTACTCCATCAGACTTTGCATTGTAGCTCTTGACTGCTTGTGCTATGTCTTACCTCACTATTAGAGCAACATCATTTCTTTTGAGTTCATTTCTGCAGTAAAACACTGTATGGTTTTCTGTGAACTGTTCATATATTATTTTCAAGGATGGTATGTTTTCCTTGCTAACTGAAAACTGGTTTATGATACAATTTGGCATCAGGAATATTTGTTTCCCTACTTCAGGGAAACAGAAGCAACACGGAAAGTCGGAAGGAGCCTTCTTCTATTCCTGAGTACCAGAAGCAATAACCAAAATGTCTTCTTCTAACACTGGAAATGCTGACAGTTCTTCTGGAGTTCAGTGAGGCCTGCCCTGAACAACTGGCCTAAACCATCATTTCTGCTCAAAAGCTATGGCTCTGCCTCTTTCCTCCACAATGTTCCTTCAAGATGGCTTGCAAGCACATGGAAGCACATACGGAATGGCAGGGTGTAAATAAAGTAAATAAATAATAAAATAAAATAATATACAACACCTAAGCAACCTAAACCCAAAGTAAATTTCTAGTCTCCAGAACCAATCCCATTATTAATGGCAGTATCATAAAAACACTCTTTTATCTCTTTAGCCATGCTCCTCCAGCCATCATGCTCCTCCTCCAAGAAGCTTCTTTTCGCCATGCGGTGATAGAAACCCTGTCTTCTGGAGATGAGGTTGGGCCCAGGGTAGAAAATGGTGGCAGTCCAATTAACAGAAACCTTGGGGATTACTAGGAGCCCAGATGAAATGGAAAAGGAACTGAATCCTTTTGTTTGTTTCCTAACCCTACAGATGCTTTCTCATAGAATTAGTATTGATTCCTGGTTGGGCCACTGCTTTTCCCTCCATTGATGGCTCAGGGACTGGGAGTGCCTGTGAGTCTTTAGCACACAGTCAGGCCCAGCTGTATGTTCCTTATTGTTCCAGAGTGTCTCTTTCAGTCAGGCCTTATGCTGAAAATGTGACATGAGGAAACCATGGGGACACTTTGGCATGGAAGGCAAGAAAGAGGCAGTTACAAAAGGGCCCAGTGTATGAGGCACACATTTTCTTTTCTAATTTGGGATTTGAACTATAAACGGCACAGGCAAATGGGATTTGAATGCATCATAATGACATTCAAATGAGCCTCTTCTGAGCCAAGGCATTACAACCTAGAGAAAGGACAAAACAAGCCAAGCTAGTTAGCTTCAGCCTCCAATGGCCAGTCCCTGAAATGACATCAAGAGTGCTATTGGGGAGAGGGAGGTGTCAAGAAGACTTGGAGGAGAATGGAGAACAACAGCACAGAACAAGGGAGATATGCAAAGCAGAGAGCCAAGCTACTTTGTGTTCAGACCTGGATACTGCCAAACATTCAGACTGATAGGACCTGTCAGGGCTTTACTGCCAAGCTGAAGGAAGTAAATGCTCTTCTGCTCCCTGGATGCATGCTGTGCTAACATTTTGGTCATGCCAGCCATGTTTGAGCCACTGCCATGTGTGCTCAGTTGCTGCTGCTCCTGCTGAACTGGCCAACAAGTCATTTGTTTCCAAAGACAATTCATTTTCCGGCTTCCCAGAAAATGACAGAGAATTCAAACTGGCAAACTCTTGACTTTGAAGCTCTGAACTCTCCTTTCAGTTTTCTCTTTCAGTGTGCTACATGTTAATGAGGGAAAAAGTGTTTTTCATTGAACACTCAAAATTGTTCTAAATTATATTACAACTATAACGGTTTGTATTGCTGCATTATTTTTCCATGGCGGCTCCCTAGCCTCTCATTAGTCTGCCTTTTCCAACCCATCTGACAGAAACAGGTGCTAACTTACAAAAGAGATGCTTTCCTTGGTTCTTTTGGATCTGCTGGGGTGGTGGTCATGGTGTGGAATCTGCATGGTTTCTTGCTTCTTTTGTACAACTTAAGTGTGCCTGTGCTGATCAAATATTCTAATTTGAATGGTCCAATTTGTTCAAACATGCAACAGGGAAAACAGTCAAATGGACACCTGGAAATTATAGTTAGATCCAGCAAAGAATTTTTCTAAAATATCTAAAATTCAAAGGTCATAAACAATTTGATGAGATTTTGTTTTCCTTAAGGTAGCTTACACATGCAGAAAAGGCTTAATACTATCTCTCTCTGAAGTAAGCTTAAAAATGATTATTGTGTTATTGGGTGCTTATTGTCACATCATGGAAATGTGATCATTTCCCCATGAACAAGATGGATCACTTTGGAGATAGTAGTGATTAAGATGAGTCAACTAAACATGAAAGGTATGACTCCAAGCTGCCAGTTTGGTGTAGTGGTTAAGAGCAGCAGGATTCTAATCTGGAGAACCAGGTTTGATTCTCCACTTCTCCATTTGAAGCCAGCTGGGTGACCTTGGGTCAGTCACAGCTCTCTTGGTGCTCTCTCACCCCCACCCACTTCACAGGGTGTCTGTCTGTGGGGATAATAATAACACACTTTGTAAACTGCTCTGAGCGGGTGTTAAGTTGTCTTGAAAGGTAGTATGTAAATCGAATGTTGTTGTTATTACAGGTGTGGAGAAAAGGCTAGAGAAATTGGCATTTACACTTCAGGATGGGAAGAAGAGGAGAGGAAAGAAGGGAGAAATAGACTATCTCCATTTCTGGCCTGCCTGATGGCTATGAAATCACACAACATAAGGAAGATGAAGCATCAACAGTTTGTTGCTAGAATATTTTGACCCTTTCTTGCACTACAACATGTTCAAATAAGCCAAAAGGAAAACAATCAAACTGAAACTTTGCTTTTTTCAAGTTTGTTTCTCCCGTCAGAGAATAATTAACGTTTATGTTGTCTATTTATTACATCCTTTGGTGAAATCTTCTTTTGTCATATTAAATTCAATGGTGTAACTTTGCTTAGGGATCCACTTTTACCAAAGGCTGGAAAGAAGAGGACAGTTGAGATGGGAAACAGGCATTTGAATTGGTGCTTTGGAGGATTATCTGATTAGTGGCTGTTTCCACATGGCTTACCTTGTTCCGGAAAACAGCAAAATCTTGCACGAAATCGCGCAAGAAGACACTGTCATAGCGCAAGAAGACGCGATAACAGCATCTTCTTGCAAGATTTCGCACGAGATTTTGCTGTTTTCTGAAACAATGTAAGCCATGTGGAAACGGCCAGTGTTGCAAAGTAAGATTTGGGTCCAGTAAGACCAGTGAAATTTCCAGGGTATGAGCTTTCTGGAGTCAAAGCTCCCTTCATTGCAAAGAGTTATGCAAAAAAAAATCATTATCAATGGCAACAACTTTACCAAATGACTTGGAGAAGTAACCATTAGATTCCTATCATCTGCACTTGTTCCTTCCCAATACTATGCATACTGACCCATCATAATCTTTAATATTATAGAACACCCTTCCTGTTTTTAAAGCTATGACAAAAACCAATATTACTGTGAAGGATACACAGAATATAAAATAGCTAACCATTCCTATCTATGGGAAATACTTAAAACATTGATTTGGCTTTTTTAATTGTGCAGAATTTTCCTTTTGGTTTCCCCCCTCCATATAGCATCCCCATTTGGACTGTGTAACTGATGTCTGCAATGGGGAGTAACTGGTACTGATGTAAGATACTCCCATGCAAAATATTTTTCACTTAGGAGCCTCCTAGTTGCCCTGAAATGGCAACAGATATAACCTTTAAAGCTGTAACCTGGATGGTTCAGGCTAGCTCAATCTTGACAGATATTGGAAGCTAAGTAGGGCTGACACAGGGTAGTACTTGAATGGGAAATGACCAAGGAAGTCCAAGGTTGCTACACCAGACACCAGCAAACTACCACTGATCATTTCTTGCCTTGAAAACCTCCACAAGGATTGCCATAAGTCAGCTGCAACTTGATGGCACTACTCACACACAAACACACCCTTTAAGGCCCATGATGCACATGGGGTACCCACCACCATGGTCCAACCCAGCGTAACTTGAAAGCCAGAAGGGAGTTATCAGGAATGAAGAAGGGATAAATAGTCATGAGGTCCATCTGGAATAGATTGGGGAGGGAAGCAGTAGAATTACAAGAGAAGGTTTAATGCATGGGTCCCAAACCTTGTTGAAGCTTTGTAATTACTTTTGTAATTTTGAGAACAGGAATATTCCAAGCCATCCTTCTATAATGGAGGTATCTGCTTCTTGAATGAGTGTTCCTTGCAAACAGAAAGGTAATGTCTCCGGGGCTGTTCTGAAGCATCTCCTGCTCTAGTCAGGTGGAGGAAAGTTAGGATCAGTTATTTTAAGAACAGTTGCTTTGAGGAATAGAAGTGGGTGCCAGGAAATAAAATGGCAGTTGCCATTGTGATCACAGACATCATGTTGGGGATCACTGATCTGAGGAGCAGGTAAGGCTGGGTGGGACACAAGTCCAGGAACAAAAGGCAACAGCAGGGCTTCTGTACATAGTTGATGCATGGAGAGTTCTAAAATGAGGAATATGGAAGCTTTGACAATCTTTAGGGATGGAGTTAGCTTGGAAGCTTGTGGAATGGAGTCTCTGGGTACAAATTCAATGTTTTGAGTTCAAGCCTGGCTGGTGCCGATAGCAAGCTTTTTCAGTTTGGTGCTAAGGTTTGCCAAATGTATTCTGATTCCCAGGAAGGAAAGACTGTGGTAATGTTCTATTCCTGGCAAACAAGGTTTCTCAGCAAGCAGTGTTTGTGGATAAGGCAGCAGAACCTCGGCCTGTTTGTTTAATTGCATGTGCTTCGGAAAGGGTCTCCCTCCAACTCTGAATATATTAAGCTGTAGAGCTGGCTTTTAAATTATTGAAAGCAATCTTTTTTATGGCTTGTGTTCTAGTCCTTGAATAGTTGCCAGTGTCGTGAGCAGCAGGGACACAAACATGCTGTTAGAACACCCTGCAGACTGAAGAACTGGCAAGAGAGTGAGTTCAGAACAGCCATGTGGAGAAAACAAGCAAAAAACTTCATGTTGCCTCAATGTCTTTGTCACCTGGCCTTAAATAATATTAGTAGCCTTGGCAATAATACAGACTTTTTCGTCTGTGGTTCATTTCTCAGGTGAAATAAATTACAGCGGTCACAAGTAGAATTGTGACCTTGCATCATCCAAAGTAGGAAACACAACCCAATTTCCTTAGAAACATCCCCAACATTTAATGAATTCCAGAATCTGGAATTTTGGAACATGCACCAAAAATTCTGATAGTTTTCCACTATGAAAAAAGAAATTCTAGCTTTTAATGTGCCATTCTCTTGTCAGTTCCTGACAGGTAGATCTCTTAGTCCCTCTCCAGTGAACACACATTGGTTCCAATAGAAAAGGCTTTATTCAGGATTTTACAGTTCAGGTCTGTACTCCATCATAGAGCATTGGTAGAAGTGAGGAATCAAAACATAGAGGCTATGATATACTTGAAAACTCCCGCACTCCAGCAATGGTTAGGGTTTTTGGCATGCAAGATTACACGGGTTCTGTGAGAACCCTTTATAGTTATGGCTACATGATTAGTACACAAATACACATTCCCAGAGTCCAGAAAAAACAGCAAGAGCTGGCAGTTGGAAGCTCCAAGGTCGCTTCCAACTAGAAGATGCCTGTTATAATTGTGACTTTCGTTCCTGGTCATTCCTGGGCCTGGACAGCATTAATTCCAAGAGGAGAGAACATGGTTAATATAATGAGAGGAGAGAGTACAACAGGTTAGCATTAAGGCATTATAACTTCAGTATACTGTGGCATCAGTGATACAACAAACAAATAAACATGGCATGGCTATACTCAGACATGACATCTCTACAGGCCAATCTATATGACCCTTTCTAGGGTGAAGCCAGCCATAGTTGATGTTTTTCACCTGTTTGTGAATATCTTGATACATGCCTGAGTGACAGCTTAGCTTAGCTCATCCTAGCTAAACTATCTTTTCCTTTCAGGATGTAGTAGGCCATGAGAGGCCATAGTTCAAATCTAGAGCACATACATGTCATGTATAAGGTTTCCAAGTCCCTTGACATATTCAGTCAACAGATTTCAGGGTTGAGAAATGCCTTTACCTTGAGACAATGCTAAGGGAGACATAGGATCAAACCCTACTTTGTCATGAAGCTTTTTTGGTGAACTCAGACAGCTCTCAGCCTCAGCCTAATCTAGCTCCCATGGTGGTTGTAAAGATAAAATGGAAGAAGGAGGAACAATGTGTGTCACCTGAACCACTTGGAGGAAGGGTGGGATAAAAATGTACTAAACATAAAAAATGAAGTCTATCACCCTCTGGACCAGGTCTACTGTTGCCACTATGCAGCAGCCAGATTTCACCATCTGCCCTCTGTTTGGGTAGTGGCTGAATTGGCCTCCCTTCCTCCTTTGGTCTATCTGTGTAAGCACTTGCATCACTACCTGTGGAGGTAGCAATACACGATTCCTTCTTCAGTTCCTCTGCAAGATAGTAGAAGGAAACATGTAGTACCTGCTTCCCACTGCTACTGCCACCCGCTTTGTCCTGAAGAAGATGAGTGGGCCAGTGAGCAAGCACCAGCTACTCCTGGGCATCCTTGTTTGCTAATTCATTCAGGATGGTGAGTGACAGTGCCAACAACAGCTGGGGGCAGCCATGCTGCTGTTCTCCTACCTGCTCATCTCCCTTGGGCCAAACTCATGAACATATACAGAGTACACATTCATTGCCAATGTTCTCTCTGGGCTGCACACAAGGCAAAAGCAAATTTTAAAAAGGCCTCTGATCTGCATTCCCCTCCCAATCTTGTTAATGCTGATGGGCTTTCTCATTTTAGGAATTGTCCTTTTCTTCTAAAGATAGTACCTCACCATTTAAAAATGAAATGGAAATTGAAATCAGAGCATAGGAGTGGCTGAAGCAGCCTCCCCCCACACTACCATGAAAAAAATAACTGTATTCAATCAAGGATATACAGATCCATCCTACACCCAGCAAAAAACAATAGCACCAGGAAGCAAGTAAACAAACCTATTTCAATAAGGAAACAGGCCCTACCCTTCCACAGTGTTCCATTCCCAAAATACAATGTAATCCTACTATATAAAAGGCTAAGTGTATTCAAGACAACTCCCTACCCTGGTGGGCCACCAGAGGGCGCTGCTGTGGAGGGAAGCCCAGATGAGACCGCCAGACCTACACAGAGCACACCATGGTGGGAAGCCGAGGCCAGGATCAGGTGTGGAGCAGGTGGCAATGCCCGCCCGCCACCCTCACCCAGCTGGGATCAGGCGCAGAGCAGGTGGCAATGCCCATTCACCTTTTACCCAGCTGGAATCAAGCACAGAGCAGGGGGCAATACCCATCTTCCGCCATCACCCAGCTGGGATCAGGAGTGGAGCAGGTAGCAATGCCCATCCCATCTTCACCCAGCTCAGATCAGGAGCAAAGCATATGGCAATGCTTGCTCCCCCTTCACTCAGCTGAGATCAGGAGCAGAGTAGGTGGCAATGCTCACACACTGCCATCCCCCAGGTGGGATCAGAAGCAGAGCAAGTGCCAATGCTCACCCCCACCTTCACCCAGCTGGGATCAGATGTGGAGAAGGTGGCAATGCCCGCCCCACCTTCACCCAGCTGGTATCAGAAGTGGAGCAGGTGGCAATGCCCACCCTTTCACCTGGCCAGGATCAGCCATGGAGCAGGAGGAAATGCCTGCCCCCCATCATCCAGCCGGGATCAGAACCAGAGCAGGTGGTAATGCCCACTCCCTATCACCTGGCCGGGATCGGGAGTGGAGCAGGTGGCAATGCCCACCCCCCTTCACCCAGTCAGGATCAGTTGAGGAGAAGGTGACAATACCCCCCCTTCACCCAGCCTGGATCAAGAGTGGAGCATGAGGCACCCAGCCTGGATGAGATGAGGAGCAGGAGGCAATGCTCACCTCCTGTTCAGCCTACTGGAATCAGGCATGGAGCAGGTGGCAATTCCCTCTCCCCCACTTCATCCAGCTGGAATCTGGTACAGAGTAGGAAGCAATGCTCATCCATTCTTCACTCAGCCGGGATCAGGGGGAGCAGAACAGGTGGCAATGCCTGCCTCCATCTTCACCCAGCCAGAATCAGGTGCAGAGCAGACAGCAAGGCCCATCCCTTCACCCAGGTGGGACCAGGGCAATAAAGGAGTAAACAATAAACAGATGCCCTAATCTGTTTATCTTTCTAACTCTCTGTTTTGTCCCCTCTGAAACCTGAGGGAAGGAACAGTGTGAAGTCCTCCTCTTCTGGTGGAGGTGGAGAGTGCCCTTAAGTGATAGCTGACTTATGGCAACCCCTGGCAGGGTTTTCATGGCAAGAGACTAACAGAGGTGGTTTGCCATTGCTTGACTCTGTAGCCTTAAGTCTTTGTTGGAGGTCTCCCATCCAATCACTAACCAGGTCTGACCTTGCTTAACTTCTGAGATCTGATGAGATCGGGCTCACCTAGGTTATCCAGGCCTTGGCCCTCCTCTTCTAACATTCCCCAAATGTAAATTGGAGCCAAGTAAGTATATTGGGCCCAACAGAGGCATTGCGGTCTGACTGTTGCTACATTGGAAGTGGGTGGAGCCAACCAGGGTTTTAAGGACTAAGCTACTTTGTGTGGGCCATAGCCACAGGTATTTTAAGACTGTGTATAAATTCTTTCTTTTTATACGAATTTATTTTCTATAAACAACAGAAAAAATAAAAATGATATCCCAATTATAATTACATCAAAAGAAAGTGTAAACATATAATAAATAACGATACGTTAAATGTTGCCAAGTAACTACTAATTGATTGTGATCTGCAAAGGTATCTTTGCACTCTCTAGATTAATAACTAGAGTTTTTGATATCCAGCACATATCAATCCTTGAATATGTTTGGTGTCTCTCAGAAAAGAAAGTATAGTCTCTAGTATTCGGATTTTTGATCCTTCAAGCATCTTCCAATTGTAACATTTCTGTGTAATTAAACACTTTTGGAGAAAGTTTGCCTTTTGGGGTTTTTTTTCACCTTTTTTTAGATCCATTACCCCATTCCTGCCTCCAAAGATAATTCTCTCCTTCTTGAAAATCTAAAATGGATTGGAAAACATTTTCATAAATTTTTTCTCTTGCATTTTTTGGGGCATATATTGTTACTAGTGTGTAAATCTTGCCTTCCAGGAGCCTGATTTTGAAATCATATATCTTCCTTCAGAGTCTCTTAATTCTTCTATAACATTTATTTGTAAATTGTTTATATAAACCACTCATTTTTTATTATAAATTCTTAATAAACACACAAATACATATTAGCAAACAGGAACAAAGTAATATGATACAGCAGGAAGGGTGGGAAGTAGAGATGGGCATGAACAGGAAAAAAACCCGAACACGATGTTTGTTGCTATCCATGAACAGGGATTCACGAACATCTACGGACATGACATGTTCATGAACATGTTCATAGTTGGAGGTTCGTGGGAGCCAGAATGGCCCCCTTGGGACTTAGCTGAACTTGAGCTGGGAAAGGCATAATCCATGGGTCTCCCCCTTTAATGTAATTTTCTCTTCACAGTGGCAAAAACTGGACTGTCTGCTGGAAGCTACTTTGAGCGGTTACAAACTGACCTTCCTAATGTCTAATACCAACCAAAGTTGCAGGGGACATAGTCCTCACTGTCCTCTGAAGGACCCCGAAAGTTTCAGAGAGATTGCTCCCCGGGAAAGGCATGATCCGTGTGTCCTTCCCTTTCATGTCATTTTCTCTTCACAGTGGTGAAAACTGGACTGTCTGCTGGAAGCTACTTTGAGGGGTTACAAGCCAGAAGGAAAGCCAGAAGGAATTCAGACAGAGTTCAGACAATCCATGCCTATGTTGCCAGGGGAATTGATTGAAAGGTGCCAGACTGTCTGGCTTTATAAAGGGCTGACGAACACCACAAAGAGGGCTTGGAATGAACACATGTTCGTCAGGAATGGGGCCTGAGGAACAGCTTGCTTGTGAACAGTGGATTAGGCTGTTCGTGGCTTTTTTTGGTTTGTATTGCTGTTCGTGCCCATCTCTAGTGGGAAGTCCTGTGCTTTAGCTACCATTGTATAACTGAGTCCCTCATGTGTCCCTGGTTGCCCGGAGGGGGGGGGGCTCAGCCCCCCAGTCAAATCTGGGGGAGGCTTGAGCTCCTCAGCCCCCCCCCCCCAGAAGTTTATGCCTATGAGAGAGACCACTTTGACCCAGGTTCCACCTGATGGCTCCTTGCTGAGGACCCCCAGAACCTGGAGACAACCCTAAGAGTGAACTTCTGCCTTGAATCCTGGGCATTAATAGGTCCATGTTGAGTTCCTTTCTAATTTTTCAGTCCAACATATATTCATTTCATTTTTCCTTTTTGTAGTCTACTAGGGAGCCTATTTTTCATGCTGTAGTCTCTTCAAAGTTTACGAAATCTGTTCTGGGTGTAGATTTTAAAGCCCACAGGTGTAATCACTGAACATGTACACAGCACATTAACAAAAGCTCAGGGTTAAATTCATTCAGACTATGACAAAAAGTTTCTTCCTTTCCAAAAGGGAAACAACAGAACTCCATTAGTGACTCTGTTGTACCCACTTTTCTCTGTAGGAACACTTTCTTCCCTTGCATTTGAATTAAATGCAGACTTTCTCCTTCTCCTGTTCCCCACAGGACTAGTCTTTTCCCCTTTAAGTAATTAATTTTACACTCTTCAAACACGCCACACAACAGTAGACAAACAGCAGATAAAAAACCTTGCTGTACGCGCCTAAGATACCAAGTTTGAGAATACCTCCACTGCTGCTAAGACTCAGAACGTTTCATCTTCAAAGGACTGCATAAAACACTGGTTCTTGTCATTTCCTAAGCACAGTAGAAGCTAATTAATTTTCACAGTCCTGAACTGAGGATAATGATTAGCTCCATTTTCCAGTTCCTAGAGGGGGAAACTGAGGTAAAATGACCAGAATGCAGGAATATTCACCTTCTTGCCTAAGCTTAAGAGCTTAAATTGCTACTTCCTGCTGAGGGCAAATTCAAATAGTTCTCAGGCTAGAAGCAGATCATAAAAAAAATTTAAAATGTGCATATCCTTTAACTAAAAGCTGAGGTAAAAGCAAATATTCTGTCCTGATGCCTAAATAACAGTATGGTAGTTGCCAGGTAAGCTTCAAGGGGAAGGCCGCATTCCACAGGTGAGGTGCCGTTATTGAAAAAAGCCATCTCACCACTGAAGGCAGGGACACAGGCAGCGGGGCTTAGGAGGCAGATCTTAACTGGTGGGCTGAACAGTATGGGAGGAGATGGTCTTTCATGTACTCAGCCCCAAGCCATTTAGGCTTTAAAGGTAACAATTAGACATGGGCATGAATGGAAAAAAAACCCTGAACCAGCTGTTCGTTGTTTGTTGCCATCCATGAACAACGAACAGCAACGAACATGACCCTGTTCACAATCATGTTTGTTGTTCATGGCCCTTTAAAGATCCCCCTGCTGCCTGTCAGCTGATAGTTTAAAGGGCCCATTCCTGCCATGTGCAAGGAGCAGGGCCCCTTAAACACCCCACAAACTGACCTTCCCAATGTCCAATACCCACCAAATTTTCAGAGGACATAGTCCTCACTGTCTTCCGAAGACCCCCCCAAGTTTCAGAGAGATTGCAACCCGAGAAAGGCATGATCCATGGGTCCTCCCCTTTGCTGTCATTTTCTCTTCACAGTGGCAAAAACGGGACTCTCTGCTGGAAGTACTTTGAAGAGTTAAAGCCAGAAGGAAAGCCAGAAGGAGTTCAGACAGAGTTCAGTCCCTGCCTCCGGTTGCCAAGGGAATTGATTGCAGGTGCCAGATTGTCTACAGCCAACAAAAAAAGCCATGATAAACTTACTAGAAAACTATTTGTGTATTTCAGTTAAAGAATCATGTATTCATATAGCAATTTTTCAAGGGTCTCAGAGATAGTACATATATTAGTGTTTGGTTACATAAGAAAGGCAAAGCATCTTATAAAGATTTCATATTCACTTTAGCAATGGCAAGAACAAAGTGCCAAGTGCAGAAGTAAACATCACAAATTTCCTATTTGTATAACAAAGTACCTGTGCCTAAAATTGACAGAATAGCTGTCTAAGAAGTATCCATAAACATAATCAAATTATTAACGGTGTGGATAAATCCAATAATTTCAAATTTTCTGTATAATGATCCAAGATGTCAATTATGAGTGATGGTAACACTGGATAATAACTGCAACGGGAAGCCAGCAAATCAACCAGTTTCAAATCTTCATCTCGGCAGTTATTGTAACAAGAAAGGATCCTAGACAATTCATAAATCCAGAAATAAATTTGTGAACAGACGAACGGGCTGTTCGTGGGTTTTTCCCCCCATTTGTAATGCTTTTCTTGCCCATGTCTAGTAATAATCAACACTTTAAATTTTGCCCAGAAGCAAATGGGCCACAAGGGCAGATCTTTCAGCACTGGGGAGATATGATCCCTGTATTCAGCCTCTGACAGTAGCTTCTCTTACACTTCCTTTTCCTTCTTGTTCCCTGAGTTCTTAAGTGTTAAACAGTGAATGGAATCTGCCTTCATCTCTCACAAGCCTGAATTATTCTTAACTGCAAATGACAGAATCTGAGGCCCTTATTTATTTATTCATTTATTGTTTTTGAGACCTGAGGTTATGCTATAATCACATTTTCTAAGCTCTTCCACTACTTCAAAGGCTACACATTTAGGTTTAAATGAAGGAAAGTAGAGACTCTCATTGTTTTTGTCATGACAGTACATTTTAACACAATCCAGAATTATGCAACTTGAGATAAAAGTCAACCTCTGGCTGATACCTGTCTCTTTTCATGTAAGCCATTTGTCTCAGTAAAGAAGATGGTAGATAATAAGTATTCTCTTTGTATGAATATACAGTAGCATTTATCAGAGATGGAGGAATGTGGCAGTTAAGAGTGCATGAACTGTGAACTAGGAATGCATCACATTCTAGAGAAAAGATGATTTCTCAGCTGTACATCTGCAATACAGGTATAAAAGTGGCCTGCTTTACAGGGCTGTTATAAGGGTTGGGTTTAGGGTTGGGTTATTGTTCGGTTTAGCAAGTGTTGTCCCTTCAGTCATGAAAGGGTTAAGCTGAAGTTTCTGTAAGCTATTGATACCAATATACTGTCAAAACTCTTCTGAATTTAACCTGCTACCTCTGAATATCATTGCCTGTGGCAAAGCACCCCACCCCCGCCCCAAAATGCAGATACCTTGTTCCTTGGGTATTAAACATTCACATTTAAGTTGTCCAAGAAGGATATTTTACTTCTTTCTTCCATTTTCACTATATAGATTTATAATCCCCCTAGGTTATCACCATTTTCATAGATGCGGTAGTATTCCCTGTGCTTATTATACACTAGATAATCTAGCCAAATTCCACCCTCCTCACAATATTTTAATTATACTTTATGGTAAGTATGTTTGCTTTGCTTTGCAATAAACACCAGAATGTTCTTTGTGTCACTTTACATCTAATCCCTGGTTCATACTTACTGATTTATTGTTTTTATTGTCGTTCAGCACCAGCATCTTACATATCATTTTACAAAGCCCCATAAGCAAAAGAGACAAAGTCCCTCTGATAGAGCTGCTTGCAATCCAAGGGGATTGAAAAACAGATAGAGCAGGCAAGGGCAACAAGGAAATTGGGTTCATTTTGATTGGGGCAGGGCCTAAAGGCTAGGGCAAAGATTTCGTGAGAAATATGGGCTTCAAGAAACATCCTGAAGTGAGGGGGCATTTTTAGGCATCCCATTAATAGATAAGCCTCTATTGTGACAATGGAGGTGTAATATTTCTGGGTCTACCAATACAGACTAACGGAAGAAGTAATGGTATAAAAGAGACTTGATATGAACAGCAACTGGAAGATCTTGTACAGCAATCTCAGCCTTGTTCATAAATTAACTAAAGTCATGTGATCTTATGTGGTGGTGGTTTTCAGCCTGAAGTGACATCATGGAGACCTCTGGAGTGTGCACGTGCAGCAACCCCCATTTCCTGCTTTTGAAGTAAGGGAGGCTTGCAATCCTACCTGTACCTGCTGCACCCATTTCTTCTTCTGGCCATAGAGGAGCTTTAAATTTTTTTAAATTGTCACTTAGGGTTGTCAGGCCATGCCTGGCTACTGCGAGGAGCTTTGGAGACCTGCAGCAGACATGGGGTCTGTGACAGTGTGTGCACCACAATGTCACTTCTGGTTCCCTGCGTTTTTAAAAAAAAATTCTGTTGCCTCTTGGAATGGTAGCAGGTAACAAAGGCAGTAGAATATCGGCTCTAGAATATCATTAAACTGATATACTGTTGCAACAATAGGTGTAGCATGTTCTCTGAATTCTCAGCTTTCATTCACAAAAGTAAGTCACTAGCCTCTTTCCTTGAGGAGATAAAAGGAAAAAGGCATCTTTGCAAGGAAAGGGGCTAGACACTCTTTGAAAAAAAATGAAAGCTGGGCATTCAGATAATCTGCTATACTATAGATACAACAGTGACTATAGTTACAATAGTATATCAATATATAAATATTCTAGGGCTGATTTTTTAAAAATCCCTGGTGGCCTAGGGGAGGGGTGTGTGGCCACTTCTGAAAACCTGTGGGGAAACCTGCCATGTGGAAGTACTGCTGCTCCTGCACTTTATCTATATTTGCACCAGCAATGGGGAAACTGCAAAATCCCATCCTTGTGTGGAAGCCACCATGATGTTTTTCATAATAAGTGGTTGACTAGATGGGACATATGCAAGTACATAGACAGTGTGACTTTTAAAGCAGCATCAGCTCCAGGCCCAACACCCTAGAAGCCACTTCTGCCCACTTTCAGCAGCCTTCTCCAACTACCTCTAAATTCAAAATTGTCTTCTATCTGTCTGCCAAACTCCATCCTAAATCCACCTATTATTTCACCCCCACTCGGATAAGTTAAACTATTTCTTGTGGCTTACAGCCACTTACTGAACAAGGCCATTAATCAGGACCTTATCATCCATCAAACGCTATCAAAAAGAGTCCAGTAGCACCTTTAAGACTAACCAATTTTATTGTAGCATAAGCTTTCGAGAATCAAGTTCTCTTCCTCAGATGCATGGTACAGAAGCTGGTCAAATATAGAAGAGGAGGGGGGAGAAGGGGAGGAGAGAGAAGATGCAGTTAGGGGGAGGGGAGAGAGGGATGGAACCAAAACATTCCTTTGCTAGTAAATGTAAACATCTCCTCTTGGTATGGAGATTAATTGGCTTGTTTGAGGCTTAAAAGGAGTTTGCCGTGTTGGTTTGTGGCAGCAAAACAACCAGACCATCCAATTCCAATGTAGTATAAGCCTTCAATAACCACAGCTCTCCCCGTCAGATGCATCATCAAACGCTATGTGTATGTTTAGCATCACAGATTTCCCCCCCCCCATGACCAAGTACCTACATGCTTACAAGCATCATGGCTATCTTCCATTGATGTTATCTGTTTATGTCATCTGGCCAGATGTTATTTTAATCTACTGATATTCTTTTTACCTACTGATAATGTAGTAGTAGTTTCCCAGTGCATACAGGCAGGCATATATGACAGTTCTTCCCATATGACTATTGCAAATAAAGCAGAACAACCCATATGTGGGTAGCTGTATGTTCTTCGCCATCCTCATTTACACGAGCCAAGAAGAGTAGCCAGAGGCACATAAATCTTGTGGAGATTACATGGTTATTACCTGACCCCAAGTTGCTACCTGACCCCAAGGTCAGGTACCCTTCTTACATGCCCAGGGTAATGCCAATTGCCACCTTGGGTCAGGTAGCAATTTTCCATAGGCCAGTTTGGCTAGGGATCCAGGAGGTGATTTGCCATCTTCTGGGTATGGAGAAGAGGGTCACTGGGGCAATCAGGGGTGGGGGTAGTTGTGAATTCCCTGCATTGTGCAGGGAGTTGGACTAGATGACCATAGAGGTACCTTCCAACCCTATGATTCTATGATTCTATGATTATTTCCTATGATGTGTGCCATTTTGAATCAGAAGAACAGAGGGATTGTTATATAAGCATCTTGCTACTTTCTAATGTAATGATGTTACCCAAACTGATTGTGTTCCCAGTTTTGGGACAGTTAACCATCACTGAGGTGCTCCCCACATCATACTGATGCCTTCTTCCTCAGACCAGGGTAATAACAGGATAGGGCATGACAGAGAACAGCAAGAGAGGGCAACAGAGGAGAAAACAGCACCACTGCTTGATTCCTGACCCTAATAGCTTGAAACTACCAAAAAGATGAACTAATTATTGTGTGGATTACTTTAGTTCTGATCTTTTCCCTTGCTTAGGGAAGAAAAACTTGCAAGACATTGGCATACTTCCCACTTTAGGCTTGAAGAAATTTCCCCAGCCTCCTTCAACTTAAGTGGCTCTTCTGTGGGAGGAAGAGCCACTTAAGTCGAAGGAAGTGCCTTAGGCTGAAGGAAGGCTTCAAACTTCGCTCAGAGGAGTGGTAGAGATGTTCCCTGGATCCTCATAGACTTTCAGTATGAAATTGGGCAAGGGATTGGGTGGCTTTCACATGGGGACAGGCTTGTGTGGTTTCCCCATTGCTGTTGTGGCCACTGATATGGCACAATGATGATGGTGCTTCCCTCCGACAGCTTTCTCCACAGTTTCTGTGCCCCAGTCTTCTGGCAGAGGCCATCCACTCTTTCCCCAGGGCTTTTTCATTTTTTAAAAAATCAGTAATTGAATATTTTATTGGTACAATGTTATAACAATATGTGTAACAGGTTCTCTGAATTCTCAGCTTTCATTTGTAAAAAAGTAAATATCTAGCCTCTTGCATTGCAGAGATATAAGAGGAAAGGCAATCCCTGTAACAAAAGTGGCTAACTTTTATTTTTAAATGAAAGCTTGGAATTCAGAGAACCTGAGACATTGATTGTTAAAATGTTATATCAATATAATGAGTTTCAATTGCTGATTAAAAAAAAACTCTAAAAGGAAAAATGTCTCCCTTGGGTGTGGGGAGGACACGGCCACAGCAAGGACAGAGTCAGGGAAAATCGTTGCTGCATAGGTGGGGATAATCTGAATAGTCCCTCACACACAGCAGTCATCAAGGTTTTACTGTGATCTTTCTGAAAACTTTTCAGCAAAGCAAGGTTGAAAAAGATCACAGAAAAGCCAAGGAAGGTATGAATGAACCATGATGATGTGCAGCTGGTGGGGAGGCATTTCCTAACCCCATTGAAGCGGCTGCAGAGAACCTATGTGGAAACCACCTGGGATCAATGGGATTTTGTGAGGGGAACTACCTTCTTTGCTCAGTTTCCTCATCACCACAGTGGCATTATCACAAAAGTTGCACTATTATGATGGGGCTTGTGTCATATAGAGATAATAAGTCATGTTGCAATGAAGAACAGCAATGTATGTGCAAAGAGAGAAAATGCCTTATGGGGTGAAAAATGCTATCAAAATGTATCACTTAATTTATAGCTTTAAAATCCATTAGCACCAAAGTGTTTAGATCTGCATCTTGGGATTTTTTTTTATCCTTGACCTAACTGAATATGATAATGATGCATATGGTAGTGTGGAATTAATATGAATGATATAGGGCAGATTTTTTTAAAAAATTAAAGTCAATGGTCTGCTAAAGAATGGCAGCTCCTTGAAGATGAAACCTCTAATATTATACTGGAAGTACAAAAAGCAAACCAGCAAGTGGTGTATAGAAAGACAAGGTGGTATAGAGGCTACAGGATCTGGGCGACTCAGGTTTGATTTCCCACTCTGCCATTGAAACTTGTTTGGTGACCTTGGGCCAGTCACACACTTTAAGCCTAGCCTATTCCACAGAGTTGTGGAGAGGAGAATAATGTAAGTAACTTTGGTTCCCTATTGGGGAGAAAGAAGATGTATAAATGGAGTTTTTTTAAAAAAAACACTTGCAAAGATTGAAGAAGCCCTGAGGCTGAGCCTGAAAGATCCAGTCTCAGGGGGCAGATGCAAGTAAAATTATTGCCCTTCCTCCAAGAATCATGCATCCCAAGAGCTAAACTACATGTGCTCTATTCCATGTAGTTTCACCTCTTCCTTAAGATTTTCATCATAGCCTTTACTCCAGGTATCCCCACACCGCTGAATGGAGGTAGATGGCTACTCAGAACAGGGCCTTCATTATGGAACACTCTTCCCTGGAAGGTCCACCAGGCACAATTTCTGTCACCATTCTGATGCATGGCAAAGATTTTTTTATGAGTGTTAATTGCAACATATCCAAAGTTCCTATGTACAACAAGAGAATCTCAAGCAATAGTTCTATGTTGCTATTAACACTCGTTGAGACTCACAAAGCCTGAGTGTCTTTGAAGTTTACTCAGCCTAACCTAGCTATACTATTGAAAAATATGATCTGAACTATTAAAATTTTTTGTTAGCTATATAAAAATTCTGACTAAGTACTAATTATATATATATTTCAAATTCTACTGCCTCTGGAGTTCTAAGTATTCCATTTAGATTATTCAAGATATTTTTTGATTGGAGATTTAGTTAGTTTTTATTGGTGGGCTGGAAGGACACTGAGAAATGGGGAAGCAGGCCCGAGGGATGTGTGCAAATTGTGCATGTGTCCACCACCCATGGTGCTGGCAAATGATGTTATTTCAGGTGCAATGTACACCAGTTTGTAGTGGAGCTAAGTCTATAATAATCAGCCCCAAACACTCTATTTGGGGCTGATTTTCAGAGAATTGGCTCCCAGTGTGCCCCATCACTTCCACACTGTGCCTGGAATGACAGCATTTGCCAGCACTGTGAGTGTGCATGCTCACTTTAAGTGCACGCACAGGTAAGTGCCCACCTCCCCTCTGCCACACACCCTTGGTTTTCAGGGGACCTGGCTACCCTGCTCCAAAATTGCTGTTCTGTGGAGGCAGAGGTTCCCCAGGAACAGCATGAGAGGCAAACTGGTGGTCCACAGCAAGAAGGGGGATTGGGTGGAAATTATCCCACTCCTTCTGCTAATGGAAAATTTAGTCTGGATCCAACCCAGTGCTTATTCTGCACTATCCTATTGTTTCATTGTCGATAATATTGAAGCCTAATATTCTAGAGGTCACCATGATTTCTAAACATTCTATTTTTTCACTGTGCCTTTAAAAGATTTTGCTGTAGACCATCCCACTGTGTTAATCAGATAAGCACAGAGTTGACTTGAGTGACAAAGAACTGGGGGATAAGTTCTATTTAAGAACACAGTGAAACAAAGACAATAGCCACAATGTCATTGCTGTATTCATCCAGTCACTCTGTGAAAAAAAGAGCTGGCTGTAATGAGAACATGCTTGCTGATGGACGCTTTAGAAACTGGTCACTTGTTTCCCTTTAATTTGGCCTTAACAACTCAGCCTCGGAGAATGCTTCATCTTTATTGCCTGTAATAAACAGGTCTTATTATGGCATTTATTTTTTCTCCCCCAAAGCACTCTCTGTGCTACAGGCTTGTGAAAAATTAGGAGCGATTAATATGCTACGATTGACCACATCTAATGGGAGTGTTCTGTATAAGCAGTGTAATGAAGACAATAATACCACAGCAGCTGGCAACTTCTCTGAACAGGGCACTTCCTCCCCCCCTATCTCCCTATGCCCACTGCTTATAGACATTGCTACCATGGTACTGTGTGAGTTCCCACCTGTGCTGTTTATTTTTGTTAGCTATCAAATGTGCTAATAAATGGCCACTTATGTCCCTTATCCACTTACTTGCTCTATTTTGTCAGTAGTGATGCAGAAGATCACCTGCTAGTTCTTTTGAAGGCGTCTTTCACAGACGCACTATGGACGTTTCTGCAGGCTCACACTGCAGGGCATTTCAGACTGACCCAGGTTATAATCACATATCAGCCAGGTAGCTGTTAATATTTACTGTTGTGCTACTTTCTGTTTATTGTTGGTAACCCAAATCCACACCCTTCTATTGAGATACCAGTGATATCATTATAGCATTGCCTTATGATATTATATAACAGCATACTTTCCAACTGCCCCTACTTACCAGAAACAGTCCCTATTTCCCCGTCTATGGTAAATAACTGTCCTTATGTTGTCCTGATTTTTGCCTTCGTGGAATATCTTGTTAAAATTTTTGCAAGTGTTAATCTTTGAGGTTCATCTTCCATTTACAAGTATCTAGGAGTTAAATCGTTGAAGAGTAGACAACTATTATAGTTATCTAGTGTACATGCATGTAAGACATGCACAGATACTAAGGTACACCTAGGTCTGCCAACTCCAGTTTGGGAAATTCTTGGAGATTTGGGGGAGGAGCCTGGGGAGAGTTGCATTTGGGGAGGGAAGGGAGCTCAGCATAAATGTGATGCCAGAGACTCCTCCTTCCAAAATTGCCATTTTCTCTGGGGGAACTGATCCCTGTAGTCCAGAAATAAGTTGTAATGCCAGTAGATCTCCACCAGGAGGTTGGTAAATCTGCCATTTCACATGCTGGTGAGGCTTGTTGACAATTATTGCAGGATGATTTTTTTTCTAGCATACCTTTCACATTGAAAATGACCATCTGTGCTTTTAAAATGATATAAGATAAGCTATTGCAGAGTAAAGGAATACAGCATAAAGCAGACAGAGTAGACCTTTTAGTGAAGTATAATGGGTAGAGAGGGTGCTCAGGCAGTCATCTCTGGTATGGTCAGAGATGTTACAAGCAGATACCTATTTTTATCTATGAAAAGTTAGAAGATGTGATCTAGTACTCTCCAAGCAATGGAAGGGACTCTGGTAGAAGCAGAATGGGATATTTCTAAGTAGCCTTAGCAGATTGAAGTATCAGCGATCTTGCCCCATATTAAATAGCAAAAAAATTAGTCTCTTTCTGATTAGTCAAATGTATCTGCTCTTCCATTCACTTCCCAGGACTGCTTGGGGTGCCAAACTGGCAGGAGGCAGCAATGTGGAAAGTAGCAGCTGATGTGGTTTGTACCTACTACAATCTCTTGCTGTACTGGTGCTGCTGCTGTCTGGATTCCATGATGGACACCAGATGCCCTTTCTCTGCAGCCTGCCTTTGATCCTGAGAAGAGAGAACTTGGGGGCAGCTGAGGCTCACTACCTTGAACTGGTCCTGTTTCTGGGCTGTACTGTAAGAAGTGCTCAGAGAGATGCTTTGGTTCAGAGATGGGGACTATGCGCTATACTGGTGTGCACAACTTTACTGTGTACAACTTTACTGTGTACCATCTGTTGCTGTAAGTGTGCTCCTAATAGGTAGTTTCCACATCATTTAATATGTCATGTTAATTTGCTTATGTTTTGTTTCAGCATGGTTTTCAGCTCTGAATCAGATTTTTTGTTTATTGTATTGTATTGTTTATTGACTGTCCCAGCTTATTTACACTGTGTATTCTGCCTTGAGTGTCAGTGAGAAAGGCACACTATAAATGACATAAATAACATAATAAATAAAAATATTGTCTTTTCAGGATCAAGTGAGGTTTATGTGTAATCTTATAATCAGGAAGTCTAACCAAATCAGTGAATTCTAACCCCAAAACCAGCGCTGAGAGATTTTTTTTTCACTATGAACAGGAACTGAACCTGAACCTGAAATTTCTTTGAGTTTGGTTCCAGTTCAGGGTTTGAGGCAACAAAGAGATGAATTTAGGGCTAAATTTCGGGTTATCAGTATTCTTTCCTTTCTATTCAGGGTTCTGGTCATACAATTCACTTTCCACATGGTGAAATTGTCTGTACCTTCCCAAGGAAACTTCAAAAGCTTTGTAAGATTGTCAAGGGCCTTTCTAGTTAAAAAGACATTCCAGGATATCACCTCACCCCTGCCCTTGCCAAGTGTTCTTCAGCAGTTTTGCTGATTTATCCATGTAAGAATGACTTTTAAGGGCAATTTGTTCCCATTTGGTGCATGACAATTTATAATCTGTATCTGCAGGCTGTTTAATCCTCCTGGTCTAATGTGTGGTTCTTTATCATCACTTCGAAGGCTCTATAAGTGAAATGATACATCTCTGTTCATTAAAATGGCAACTCCCCTTGCCCATGATGAGTATGAATGTAAAACATTTTAGCAACCCATTTACTTTTCATTTTCTCATGCTCACTATCTGTCAAATCAGACTTTAACCTTTTAACACTGACTCTTCCTGTGTGTGCCTTTGAATAACTTCCTTGGTTCCTTACAAACTCCCAGATGACACATTTAACATCACTTCCGATTACCCCGCTTCAAGGTCCCTTGCCCTAGTGAAAATATTGACTATGCCTAGTGTTTTTGAAACAGACACTGTTAATTTATGACCCCCAATACAAGCAAAATCTTTTAGTGGATAATGAATATAAAACAGATTAAGGGTACATTCATAAGGGTTCCAGGCCTAGCCTGGTAAGCAGTGGGAGAATGGTATGTGTTTGTATGTGGCCATCAATGATGACATTTCATCACCTCTGGGGAAACCCAGAAGTGAAGTGATGCCTCTCTAGCTAAAAATTCTATGGTAAAATTACAGAGTCTTTAATAATTTCTAGTAGAGAGATATGATGTCACTTGTTTTTTTCCTGAAAGTGATGTAACAATATCACCAAAAGGTTAAAAAAATAAAATCTCCCACCAGTTGCTGGAGTATCAGTGGGCATATGGTAACACTATTCATAGGAATATAAGTAGCAGCCTTATATTGATGGATCATTTATTTATTGACATCATTTATAGACCATATTTCTTGCTGAGAGTCAAGATGGATTACAAAGTCAAACCAAACAATTCACAGGAGATCTTAACAGCAGAAAGAAAGAAAGAAAAGCATGGAGTCCAATATGGGTTGTTTTGAGAGAAATATTTCTATCAGGGACAAAGCACCTATAAGACTAACAAAATCTGTGGTAGGGTATGAGCTTTCATGAGTCACAGCTCACCTTTTCAGATACGAATCTGAAGAAGTGAGCTGTGGCGCATGAAAGCTCATACCCTACCACAGATTTTGTTAGTCTTATAGGTGCTACTGGACTCTTGCTCTTTTCTGCTGCTACAGACATACTAACATGGCTACCCATCTTGATCTATCAGGGAAATGTTTGTGTGGGGAGGGTGGGTGGGTGATATGATTGTGTGTGTGCGCGCTTGTGTGTTGGAGGTATGGTTACCAGCTCTTGGTTGGGAAATTCCTGGTGTTTGGGGGGCAGAGCCTGAGGAAAGTGTAGCTTTGGGACAGGAAGGAGCTCAGCGTGGATATAATGCCATAGAATTTACCCATCAAAGCGACCATTTTCTACAGGGTAACTGACATCTGTCATCTGAACATCACTTGTAATTCTAGGAGAACCCCAGGCCCCATCCAGGGGTTGTCAGACCTAGCTGGGGCTGGTTAATTTTCTCTGTCCCGGTATTGCAGCACCAGTCCATACTGTCCCTTGTGGCTGCTTTTTATTGTTAAAAAAATTGAAGATCTGATTATGTCTTCCCCACATAATGAGTTGTTTGACCCTCAGATCACTGGTCTGTCTAATCCAGTATTAAAGGTGCCAGGTTGCATGCTATGGTGGGTAACCTCCTGCCCCAGACTCCAAGCTCCTGCTGCTGCTTAATATAGCAGTGGAAGCAAAATAAGGGCAAAAATCAGCATCGTGGAACACCACATCACTTCTGTTTTGTCATGGCATAGCACGATGCTCTAGACATTTCTAAAATATCTATGGTAAAAACTAGAGAGAGCTGGGAAATTCTTAGAGTGCTTCAGGGTAGATTTTTCTTTTAATTTTCCCCTTACACCCTCTGGGTAGTTTGCTGCCACCAGGAATATATTATTCCAAAATATTTTATTCAAATTTCCCCTTTGGTAACGTGTTTAAGCGTCAGGCTCCTTCGTGGTTCTGTGTGGCCCTGAGGATATGAATGGGATATAGCAATGACAGCTACACTGGGATATAACAAAACAAAATAAATATTTATTTTTCAAGAAGTGTATTGGTTTCATAAAAGTAGTTCTTAGTTCTTAAAGTTACTTCCTATAAACTCATTCACACAGATCTCTTCTAAGGCTTCACACACAGTTAGCCTCCTTCACTAGACTCAATAGTTCTCTCACAAATACTTCAAATATAGGCAGCACACAGCTAGCCTCTCTTTCTCTGACTCTCATTCACAGAAATATTAAACCTGCTCAGGCAGCACACAGCTGGCCTCTCTTTCCCTGACTGAGTGTCCTTTCACAAACATGCTCAGTTCAGGTTCCACACAGGTTATATTTATGTCATAAACACTTCAACATATTCAGGCAGCACACAGCTAGCCTGCTTTCTTCTGACTGAAAGCGGGACCACAAATGATGCCCGACACAGGTTGGACACTAGTCAGCTTCCCTCAAGTTTTGATGGGAAATGTAGGCATCCTGGTCTTGCAGCTTGACTCTCTGACTGCTGTCCAATGGACTTTTCAACTGTCACTTGTCCAACATTCTGCCAAGCTGCCTACATTTCCCATCAAAACTTGAGGGAAGCTGGCAAGTGTCCAACCTGTGTCAGGTGTCACTTGTGGTCCTGCTCTCAAACCTTTCTCTCTGCCCTGTCAGTCTCAAACTGCATTTACTCCGCCCACAATCTCAGTCAACCAATCATATCGCTCACTCATTCCTCTCTTTCACCCCCACTCTTCACCTAGCTCAAACCAAGCATTTAAAGACATATGCACACATTTACTTGGAATCATTACAAATCCCCCCCCTTCTCCTTAAGCGGAACACATCTCTTTTTCAGAAGAGTTGTGTGCAGCTTTCTCCGGCTTAGGGAATGTTTTATTGTCTCTGCAGTTGCCACAACATCTTTTCTGAGTGCAAAATCAGAAGTGGTGTTGGGACAACACACAACACGGTAAGAATTTCCAAAATCTCTATGGTCCCATAGTCCCTGTCACATAGTCCCAGCAGTATTAACTAATTAGGTAGCAGCTCTCTGGCAGAAGCCTTCCCCACCTTGGATGCTTTAGCAATGGACAACAGTCCCAGTACACTTCCTTCTTCTAATCCCAGAACCAGAGTTGCAACTCTTTTTAATATTTGTTTTTGCATTTTTTTCATATGGGAAAGGATGAATGCATAAACAAATAAACCTGGAACAATGGAATTTTTTTTCATGAAAAAGTAGTTAGGTCATCGGCAAGGCAAGGGACAAGGCAAGGCATTTTAAATAAATGGGCATTCAATTTGTCAGTCATGCAAATTGTGAATCCATAAGGAAGTTGGGTTCACATTAAGTGAAGAACATGCTGTGACTTTCATTAGGTCTGTCATGACTCTCCCTGACACTGAATTATTGTAAAATTCTGAAGTATGGGAATTTGGAGAAAAAGAATGGAACAGAGCAAAGAAGGGTGTAATATGTTTTTGGGATTTACAGACAGAATATATTAGAAACTGTCTTCTACATTTTGAAAGCATATGAGAGTTTGGAAAGGGTCCATATTTTTCAGGTTAGAGAAGGATCAATATTCTCAACTCTCTGACTTACATATAGCCGTCTATAGAATTTTATGGTACCTAGTTAGTTCTAAAATATTTTGGTAAACCAATTCATATCTGGAACCTACAGAGAATTCTTAACATAAGGCAACATCAGATTTTTTTCATTTTATTATTTTTAAGAATTTCCCAAGTCCTCAAAATGAAGCAGATAAATAAATACATAAATCACAACATTATTTCTTTTTGTGGACTTTCCAAGGCATATATTAGAGCGGGCAGCCTTGGCAGAGTTGCCACTGCTTCTGTAGGCAGCAGCAACTCCCATTTCTGGGAAATTAAAAGGGTTAGTGTAATTTATTTGGACTATGTTGCTGGTGCTGCCAGCTTGCTGTTAAGTACTTGGGATGGATGTACCTCAATTGTTAGAAACTCATCAGCTTCCACAAGTCGTAAGATTTTTAAAATTATGTTTTCTAGGCAAGCATATCCATTTAGAAGATTCACATCTTCAGTGAATGTATGCAGGAGAGTAATAGAACGCTTCATTTGGGGAGCAAAGGAGCAGCAAAGACCAATGTTGGCAGCCCCATTTTCCCCTTATTTTTGTTCCTTTCCCAATATAATATCCTTCATATTTATTTAAGTTAATGGATTTCTAAAGTAATGTTGGCCGAGTACTCTCTTACTGATTCCTGAACTCAAGACGACCTGAGAAGTTGAGAATTACCCTGTGGAACTTTGGAGTATTTGTGGAGTACAGAAACATTCTAAAATTGTTGTCAATAGCTTTGCTGATACATTGAAAACATTTATTATAATTTATATTTAGAAACTGGGATTGGAGGGCTTAAACCATCATTTCATTTAAATTTAAAACAGGAAATATATTTGAGGTGCACCCACTTCTACTTTAGTATCTCCTGCATTCTTCTTTGCCCGTATCTGATACTCAGATGTTCTATGCAAAAGTCCCTAGGGCATGCATTTTGCAGGGCAAACACGATTTTAGATCTCCATTCCACTTTATAACCCTATATAATTTTACCAGACCCTATTTCCTTTTAAGGGGCTTTTTGGCAGCCTCAGACTCCTGTCTGTAACAAAGACAGAGAAATCTCAAATAAAAAAGACCTGATCTGATTTAGAGACTCAGAATAGGTTCAAATGGTATATTTTACTGGATCAATTTTATTTGAGCCAAATTGCAAGTTATTGACTCATATGAACACCATCATCTAGCATAGCCTTTTGGGTCAAAATGTAATAAAATGGACAACATATTGTTACATATTGAGCTTTGCTGTCCTGTATCATATGTAATCTCAATGTTTGCACTAACCTTTTCAGCAAATAATGTTGATTGACAAGTTTGCAATCCATCTATTTATCAAAAATAATTTAGAAGGCAAAAATCCAGTCATGAACAGTCTTCATTGTCAGGGGTTCTTACCTACTGAGTTATATGAGACAGAATAAGTGAGTGATACTGTTTCTGGAAGGGCAAATCCTACTGTTCCCTCCAGAAACTGGGACACTTGAATATAAAATGTTCCTTTCTCTCATTTAACTGAATGGCTACCTTTCATCAATGCAGGGAGAAGTGCCAAATTTAAGGATTACCACTGTGTTGACAACAAATTCTTCACCCTCCTCTTCCACTGGAGAAGCCACTTATGATATTATTTATAATTTTGCTTCAGAACATATGTAAAAGCATTTGCTCGGAGTTCCATCAGAGGCCTATTTCCAAGTACTGTTGGAGATGTAAAAGGAGTTTATCCAACTCCTCAGACATAAATATTCACTGGGTGACCTTGGGCCAGTCATTCTTTCTTGGTATAACATACCTCATGGTGTATGGATGGGGGAAGAACCACATATGCCACGCAGAGTTCCTTGGAGGAAGGGCAAGATAAAAATGTTGAGACAAACATTCTATATGCTTGCTCTTAGAGTTTATCTACACAAGACATCTTACACGGGTACGCTCAAGTGTAAGAAGATGCAATGTTAGCCAGGAAGCATAATTTAAAAAGACTGAATTGAAGGCTCTGTCAATTTCACCTCTTTATACAGGGGTAGTTTAAAAAGACAGAGCCAATAAAGACATTCCTTAGAGGGTTTGATAATTTCATACTTGCTTTCTGAAGGCTCTGTCAATTTCACCTCCCCTTCTGAGAGGTGAAGATGAAATTAACAAACCCTCTGAGGAGTGATCTCCATCAACTGTCTTTTAAAACTACCCTTATATAGAAAGGTGAAATTGACAAAGCCTTCGATTCTGTCTCTTTAAACTATGCTTTTCAGCTAACATTGCATCTCCCGACGCTTGAGCATCCCTGTGTAAGATGTCTTGTGTAGAGAGACTCTTAGTAATCCAGCCACTCAAAGATTTTAAGGTAATCACATAAGGATAGTGCAGGTGTTGCAGGTGCTTGCCATCACTTGAATCTAGAGGTAGGCTGTGTACTGTTCCCTCCTATCTATACCCCCATCTATCCTCCAGTTTTAAGTAAACATAAATTTGCAGGGATGTTGTGAGGGTTGGACTAGGTGTACAAAATTCAGGGGTCTTCCAGGGTCATTATGAGACTCCCAGAAGCCAGGCAAGATGACACTGAGGAACAATAGAAGCATACCTGTTTGACTCAAGCACCTCTTGTATATTCTTCCAAATGTAAGAGGAGCCCAAATGTGGTGTGAGGGCAGGGAATCTGTCTGCTTGATGGTGTCACTTGGAAGCCTTACTGTTTTCTTGATATTACTAGACAGATGTATAAACACGGCAACAGAATCAGGTGCTACAGCTATGACAGGAGCTGTAGGGAATTGCGTTTGTGGCAATAGTGACAGCAAATGCTTCAGTGTACTACCTGCTTGTGAAACCACCACACGGGAGAAAATACATTCTGCAGTAGGACAGCTACCTATGGTCCATACTAGGTTACCAACATCCTGGTGGAACCTGCAATTCACCCAGAATTACAACTGATATCCAGAATACAGAGTTTGGTTTCCCTGGAGCAACTGGCAGCTTTGGAGGGTGGACTCTATGGCGATATATCCCAGTCAAGCTCCCATCCCTCCCCAAACGCCATCATCTCCAGGCACTGACTCCAAGGCCACGTCCATAAAGGGATGGCCCACTCACCAAACATGGGTGGCTTTTCCACTTCAATCTAGATGTATACATTTTCGAAACAGTTGCCAACTGTTTTGGCTTCTGTTTTTTCAGAGCCTTTTCTGGAACTCTACTTTCCATCAGTTCCAGAAAAGCCGCCAAAAAGCAAAGCCAAACAGACAGCAACTGTTTTGAAAATGTAGACGTCTGGAGTGAAGTGGAAAAGCCGCCCACATTCGGTGAGTGGGTCCATTCCTTTAAGGATATGTGGAAACAGCCTAGATCTCTAGGTACTTCCCAAAGCCAGAGCTGGTAAACAAGCTAATATTTATTTATTTTATTTATCTTCTGCTTTTCTTGCTGAGATTCAAGGTGGATTACAAAATGTAAAACAATGCAACATGATTTTTGTGTAATAGGATTGGATTGGAGCATCAGAAAAACATGCAATAAAAACAGCACGAGTTGTGAAAAATAAGAAATGCAAAACCTGGATTATGGAAAGGAATTCTAAAACAATGTAGTAAAAACAAGATAATGCATATAATAAACAGTGCCACAAACCACAGCCCTTCTCTCTTTGAAAAAGTGTCCCCCTGGACAAGTACATTTCACTACAGCTCTATTCCCTTTATAAAAATGCCTGTTGGGCATTCCATTTTAATGTCGTGGAGCAAAATGGAGTAAAAATGGAGTAAAATTCCATTTTACTCATTCTGCTGAATAATAGAAGCCTTCATCACTTCATCAGGCAGGACATTCCACCAAGTGGGAGCCACAACGGAGAATGAGTAAATATAGGCAATTGTTGATCTGACCCATTTGCATGATGGCATTTGCATGATGAAGTCATCAGACTTGGCTCAGATGAATGCAACTGTCACCATGAAGCGTACTGAGAATGGTGGTCCTTTAGATATGTGGGTCCTTAGCTATGAGGGGCCCTGTAGGTGATAGTCATTACCCTGAACTGAACCTAGACACTAAATGGTAACCAATGGAGTGACTTCAGAATGGGTGTGATATGCATACTCTGCCTACCTCCCAAGAGTCATCCAGCTGTGGCTTTCTATACCAGCTGGAATATCTGGGTTGTATTCAAGATCAGACTCGGGTAGAGTATGCTACAATAGTTAGTCTACTAGCTAAGGGAGGTGGATGGGTGAGTCAAATAACATTAAAGGGGTGTTCCTTGGTCTCTTTTCTAGAGTTAAAAAAACCCAGTTAAACATCCATTGCATTAGAAGTGCAATGGAAGCTGATGCTTGGCAGACACATCTCTGCCTTATGAATTCTTTTGTATGGCCCTTACAGGCTGCTGCCTCCATGCCATTTATTCTCAATTTGTAAATTTGTAGACAAACAGGTTTCCACAGACTCCATAAGGCCGTGATATTTCCCCCCCTGAAGCGTACTGTAAAGACTGCCTTGCTGGGGATGGGGGAGAAAAAATGTCTTGTTCAATAAAAGATCATCTCTCTAATTCTGTCAGCACAACCGGCCAATCACATCCTCAGTTTTTCTGATTGAGACAGGCACAGCCAGCCATGAAAAGTCCAACATGATAATAAAATAATGTCTTTAAAGACAAGCTTGCCACCTTACGACACAGTTTCTGTCCCTATAAAGACTGCGTAACAGGCCACTATTCAATGGGTAAAGCATTCTAATCCCTACCTCTCTTTCCTGGCAAAATCCGCACCCACATAACAGTTGTCTGAGGCAGCTTCAGGCAGGATTTGGATGTAGTTGAAAGAGGATATATACACAGATATTATGCACAACATTTTTATTAATGGTCCAACAAGACTAGGTTAGCCCTTGAACCATCAGTCCAGGGATCACATAATTTATAACCACCACCATTGTTTTTAAAGTGTGTATGAAAAGCAATATCTTCATCTGGTAAGAGATGAGAATAAAAATCTAACCACAAGTTATATTTCAATACACTTTAGTGTTGTTCATCTAACTCAAATGCACTTGGAATTAAACATGGAGAATATGGTGTATATTAACAGTACCAATAAAGTGAAAATGGTTGGCAAAGAAGTCTTAATACATATTACGCAGGTTAGTTAGAAGAGCTAAAATAAAGTTCTTTTGACTTGAGTATTTAAGTTAAATACCTGTACTGTGAAGTAAGAGAGTCAGCAACTAGGACCAGCTTAATATTACTATGATATTCAAGTCACTTCCTCTCCAATTCTTTCAGAGCAATCCTAAACAGAGATACTCTAAGCCCACTGAAACCAATGGGTTTAGACTGGAGTAACTCTGTTTAGGATTGCACTGTTTGTGTCCATTTCTAGAAAAGATGGACACTCTGTGAGTCTATACTCAAAGGCAAGATTCCGATTGCTTTAAGATATGTATTTATTTATAGCATTTTAACCTGCTGACCAGATTCAAGATGGGTTATAATGATAAAACAACATACAAAAAAATAGTAACAACTGGTTGCGACTTCAAGGCACCTTGTTCAAATCTGGGAATCGGTACTGAAAAGTCTCCTGAATAATTCTGCCTTGCACAATTTGTGGAATTTTCACAAAGTGAGTGCCTTACTGACTGGGAGTGGGCACAACTGCTGAGAAGGCCCTTGATCTAGCAGTGTCCAATATAATAATTCTACCAGAGGGAATTACCAAAACAGGATGTTTGACAAGGGAAGATGCTGTATGGGCTGATACTAGGAGTGGTGGTTGTGCTAATATGTGGGCTCTAGGTCATGAAGGGCTTTAAAGGTGATCACCAATAACTTGATTTGAACTGTGAAATATGTACTGGTAGCTAGTGTCGTATTTTTAGATGAGGTATCATCTTACATACTAATAGCCAAGCCGACTACCCTCATCTGTGGATACTTAAATCCTGAGAATGGAGCCATGAGTGGACAAAACAGATCTTCCTACACACCTAAACAATGCCCTGTTTGCAGAAAAATATGAAATCTAAAAAAAAAAGGGGGGGGGAGTTTAAAAAAACCCAAGACAACAAAGGGTACCTGTAACTTTAATCAGATGCCCTCAGTGGCTGTTGCTAGCGAACCATAACCGTTCAGCCAGTATTCCAGGCTTGGTTTCTGCTAGTAAAAGGCACAGTAGGGGGCAGGGCCCTTTCCAGGGGTGTTCTGGCCTTTGAGGAAGAACTCATCAGGGCCAAAGCCGAAAGCAACCAACTGGATGACCTGATACCACATAACTTGCATGACTCACCCAGGCCTAGCTGCTTGATACTGTTCAACAGCAGCCCTCTTCTCCCAAAGCCAGTGTAGTCTAGTGGATAGAGTTTCATAGATGTGGATAGATGTGGGAGACCCAGGTTCAAATTGCTACTCTGCTGTGGAAGCTCACTGGGTGACTTTGATCCAGTCACATATTCTCAGCCTAACCTACCTCTCAGGGTTGTTGTGAGGATAATATGGAGGCAAGGAGAATGATGTAAACTGCTTTGGGTTGCCATTGTGGAGAAAGGCAATATATAAGTGAAGTAAAATAATAAATATAGGTGAAGATAGGGGGGGGGGGGCAAATTAAAGGTAAGTTGTTTAGTGGTTTTGAAGAATAGAAGGACATAGGGAAAGGTGAGCATATGGAGGCTGCCAGGAGGAGGGAAAGAGGAAATAGTGTGGGGAAAGGGATATGGGGAAAGTGAAGTACCCCCCACAAGTCCTTGCAGGTTCCACACCATGCAACTAGGCTTGGCTCAGCAGGCACCACAGAACTGGGCCATAGGGGAAAGGCTGCTGTTAGAATGGGGAAAAGTGACGACCGGGCAGACAAAGAAAGCAGGAAAAGGGAGTGAGGTTATCTTGGGAAGAGAAGAGAAAGGTGACATGGTGGGGAGGGGAAAATGAAATGCCTGCTGTGAGTCCTTGCAGGACCCCACTTGTATGTACTTAATGACCAACAAACAGACATTAATGGAAGCTCCATGTAAAAGCATCACAGTAGTCCAGCTTCCAGACTAGGTTACTGTTGCATGTGTCTGCTTGGCTAGGTTAGTTGGTTCCAGGAAGGCAGCCAATTTAAGAACTAAATGAAACTGATGGAAGGCATCAGTTGCTATCACTGCCATCTGTTTATGCATCAGAAGAGCCAGGCCCTCTTAACCTAGTCCAACAGGGACAGAATTATCCCGTCAGCAGTAGGTAGCTCAGTTCCCTACAGGGCCCCAGCCTTGCCAAACAACACCTGTCTTGCCTGGTCAGATCAGATGTGGTTAACTCAAAATTACTCAAAGATTAAAGCACCATCCAAACAGAAATGAGTGGGATATTCCATCTGGCTGTTAATCTCAATGCAATTTGTTGTGTAGTTTTCCTGAACACCACCAAAAATATCATTCTGGCTTAGATGACTCCATGATCTAGGGATGCCAGCTCCCAGATGAGAAATTCCTTGAACTTTGGCAGTGGATCCTGGTGTGGGCTGGATTTGGGGAGGGGAGGGATCTCAGCGGGATATAATGCCATACAATCCACCCTCCAAAACAGCCATTTTCTCCAGGGGAACTGATCTCTGTAGTCTGGAGATTGCTTGTGATTCCAGGAGATCTCCAGGCCCCATTGGGTGGCTGGCATACCTACCATGGTCTATCGTGGGTCAAATTCCAGAAAAGGAATTTGTGCTAGGACCCGGGAGATGGAAGTGTATATTTTATATCCCCTAGCACAAAAAACTCCACTTGCTCACTCTTTTGCTCTCATACGCAGAATGCAGAAACAAACCTAAATCTCACCTTTTCTAATTACCGCTCTGTGCTCTTGGGCTTGCAATCTGTCTCTCACATCGCTGGCTGCCACAAGAAGGTGGTGATCTGTAACACTGATGTATATTGAAAGGGTGCCACCCGTCCTCCTTGATGCTACTGTCACCTCTGTTCATTAAGGATGCTGCAGTACTCTCACATTAGCAGTAGATGCTGCTGCATGCCTGCTCTCAAGTGACAATGATTAAAGCTTGCTCTCTTAGCGATGTCTTATCCAGAATGAAACCATAACTTTCAAGACTGTCCTCTGCTTTTGACTCTTAAGGATGCAGATTTTTGGACCATAGGAAGCCGTCTTTCCATTTTGGCACAAGTCTGCAAGGATTATCTTTCTACTGGTCCTAGATTACCATCTGTTTTCTATGTATTGTTCATACTGTGGGATCTGTGTCCATTTAAAAAAATATAAAGTTGTCCACAGGGCTTTTTTTCTGAGAAAAGAGGTGGTTGAACTCAGTGGGTTACCTGCGGAGAAAATGGTCACATGGCTGGTGGCCCCGCCCCCTGATCTCCAGACAGAGGGGAGTTTAGATTGCCCTCTGTGCCACAGCGTGGAGGGCAATCTAAACTCCCCTCTGTCTGGAGATCTGGGGCAGGGCCACCAGCCATGTGACCATTTTCAAGAGGTTCCAGAACTCTGTTCCACCGCGTTCCATCTGAAAAAAAGCCCTGGTTGTCCATATTTTTGTTGCTATAAGAAGCTATTTCTCAAAAGAAATTAAATTCAAATGGATAACAGTTAATTTTGCAAGGATGAAGAGTAATAGATTATGAAATCACCATTCACACAGATGGTCCATTAAGGGTTGCCATATGCCTGCTGGCACACCAGTGGCCAGCAGGAGAAAGAATATTTAAAAAAAAACCATCATTGGTGATAGCATGACTTCACCTCTGGAAAAACCTTGAAGTAACATTATGCTTCTTGTAGGACTCACTGGAAACACAGTCCTCTTAAGGAATAGCCAAAAACTCAATGGTTTTACCATGGAATTTCTGGTGATTCCTAGAGAAGCATGATGCCATGTCTGTTTTTTGTGCCAAAATGTTCTGTTTTTAATAATAACAGAACATAATAACATTCTATTTATATACCACCCTTCAGGACAACTTAACACCCATTCAGAGTGGTTTACAAAATGTGTTATTATTATCCTCACAACAATCACCATGTGAGTTGGGTAGGGCTGAGAGAGCTCTGAGAAGCTGTGACTGACCCAAGGTCACCCAGCTGGCTTCAAGAGGAGCAGTGGTGAATCAAACCTGGTTTTCCTGATTAGAGTCCTACTGCTCTTAACCACTACACCAAACTGGCACAGGTTTTCCCAGTGCAGTGTTGACAAACAGGGAAATTTATCTCCATATTTAATCATTCAAGTAATTAAAACATTATGGCTAGACTAGTGATTATTGTGTTGTTGTCCTTTGATCCTCTCCACATTTTGCCCTATCTATATATGCCCACTATGAATTCTTTTGTGCCTATCTTTAACATTAGAGATGTCACCAAGCAAAGCCCATACACATTTAGGCGTGTCCCTGTATCCATAAGGACTAGGAACTTATTCTTTTAAAAATGAAGTGTAAGATTCTCAAGAGGCTAAATTCAAGTAATTAATTAGTCTTGTGCCTATTTCTGCCCTTTTTGTCCATGTGCAGTGAATAAAGTTTATTCAATATTCACATTCAGTGTATGAGTTCTAATACAGGAAGTCAGGGTTAAAAAGTGAAGACCAATATTCATTCTCCTGCCTCTACTGTGGTATTGCTATCACTTGCATGTCCTCCCATTTTGCTCACGAGTCCTTTATTATGTGAATCAGGGCACATTCAATTGTTGCTGGCTCTTGAATGTGACTCTCTCTGATCAGGTTACACATGCTTTTCTGAGCAGTTAACCCAAACAGAAAACAAAAGCTATCAAAGGAGCATATCAGACAGTGGAGGATGAATGCACAGCTGTCTTTTCTGTCTCTCAAACACTCTTTAAAAAAACAGTGTCTCAGAAAGATGACTGTAAGAAAAGGGAGATGTTGTAGAAAGATAGATGGTACAGTCAGATCGATAAATACTGTCAACAGGATGAGAGAGAGAGAAAGAGAGGAGCAGGTGGGAGAGAAAGAATTAGATAAATGGATGGATAAAACAAGACATTACAGTTGTTGCATATGCCTGTTTTGTCTGTAAGGAACACATGCAATAATTTCCTTAGAAAAACAAACAACCCTGTTTCTTATTTTACAGGTTGCTTTGTTCTTGGCGCTGTTGGTGTTTTGATCTAGCCTGAAGTCTCATTTCTCTTGGAAATAATCCTACCTGCCAGTTCACAAGACAGATTCCAGTTCCAGATACAGAAATCATACCACAACCTCTCACTTTCTCCACTGTTAAAGACAAAATAACCATTGTATATTGAAGATGCTTCATGCTGCCATGCTTTGGATGCAAAGAGAAGAATGAAACATTATTTTCTTCAGTTTATAATTTTAATGGTACCTTGAGAATGATGAAGACATCATTTTTTTCCACTCAGTGTGGTACTTCCACTATGGAGAAAATATCCTCACAATAACACGGCAAGGTAGGCTGGGCTCTAGAATAACAATTTCCCTCTGGGATCCCCCGATGACAGTCACGATTGAGCAAAAATTTGCAGCCAAGTTTTCACACTCTGAATTCCACATAGTAGCAGACTGGGTCTCAAAAATGCAAAAGTGAGAAAGGAAAAAACAAAGAGAACATGAGTCTAGGTGTCGGGTAAGCATTACAGGTAGGTATGAGGGCTGACCCTGACCTGGATAGTCCAGGCAAGCCCAGTCTTATCCGATCTTGGAAGCTAAGCAGCATTGGCTTTGGTTTGGTGCAGAGAGCCAGTTTAGTGTAGTGGTTAAGAGCAATGGGATTCTAATCTGGAGAGCTGGGTTTCCCACTCTTCCACTTGAAGCCAGCTGGGTGACCTTGGGTCAGTCACAGCTTTTTCAGAGCTCTCTCAGCCCCACCCACTCCACAGGGTGATTATTATGGGGATAATAATAATATACTTTGTAAACCGCTCTGAGTGGGTGTTAAGTTGTCCTGAAGGGAGGGATATAAATGAAATGTTGTTGTTATATTATTGTTATTATTAGTAGTAGTAATTTGATAGGAGATCTTCAAGGAAAACCAGGGTTGCAGAGGCAGGCAATGGCAAACCACCTCTATTAGTTTCTTGCCATGAAAACACCACCAGGGCCGATTCCAGACGGCCCTCTGCAATCCAAAACGTTGCGCGTTGTCGCGCGTCATCACGCGGAAAACGCGAAATATCGAGTTTTCTCACGCGAGTTTTGTGCAAGGTCACGCAAAACTCATGCGAGAAAACGCGATATTTTGCGTTTTCCGCGCGATGACGCGCAACAACGCGCAACGTTTCGGATTGCAGAGGGCCGTCTGGAATCGGCCCAGGTGTTGCCATAAGTCAGCTATGACTTGAGGACACTCGCCAACACCAAGAAGAGCTGAGGCAGGTGAAGTGTGAGGCAAAAGATCAGCTGAGGCAAAGGCAAAACCAAAAAACTCCAGCCATAAGCTCTCCTCCTTAATTGATTGTGTAGCCTTCAGGTAGCACTTGCTTATTTTCTTGCATTTGCTTTCTTTTGGAAAGATTTGTGCACATGCGGAATGAGGGACCGCCCCCCCCCCCCCGTTCATGCTGAGGAGGACGTGCTGGCTGGAATTCTGAGAGGGACATCTGAAGCTGTACACTTGTTGAAAGACTGAACATGTTGCAGAGGAGCTAATTAAGAAGCGTTGCTTAGCCTGAGCAGCTATGTGGCCCATATTTAAAATCAGACACAGTCTGCTTACAAAACCTTGAGTTTGAAATCCTGAGCTGCTCCAACTTCATTTTTTTGAGCTCTAACTCACCTTTCCATCCCGAAAGCAGTTTACACAAAAAGATAAACTGTACATACTATGTATATAGTACTTGCTTATATTGCATTGTCATACCTTGTAATAGTAACCCACTTTCATTTATTGTCCATAGAACAACTTGCCTTAGTTTGTTATCTTCATTGCTTTGTTCACTGATTGCTTTACTGTGCCTAATTGCATTGTTTTATATCCTGAATCCACCTTGCCTCTCAGTGAGAATGTGGGAGTAAAGAAGTAAATAAATCTTGTCTCAGCTAAGGTGCTGAGCAATGGCAGCTGATGATCAGTTGTCAGGCCATGTGCCCAAGTTGCCATCTGCCTTTCTGAAAGGCTCAGGATAAATCAAGACAGTTAATACCAAGCAAGACATCATGCGGAGTTCCCTGTCTTTTTTTACCCCAGTTCTGTTTTTTAATGGAAAGTACCTGGGAGAAAAGAAGAGAGTTGGGAGAAGGGCCTGCTTGACCTTTCCCTCTCCTGCTTTTTGTCTATTTAAAATAGTCATTGCAACCTGCAGGAACTGGACATATCTCCTTTCCAAGGAGGGGAGAGAAGCAGCAAGAGTGGGGTAGTTTTAGGAAACAAACGGCATTCAGAGAGAGGCCCTCCGCTCGCTTCCCTCTGTTTCTGAATTAAAACAGCAGGAAAAAGAGACACAGAACTCTATGACACATCTTGTTTGGCCTTAAGATAGTTAAGTTGTTTTAATTAACCTGAAAATTAGTCAGGGATCCCATTTCTGAAGTGGAGAGACAAAGAGTTTGTGGCACTGGATACTCAGCAATGTATAAAGGCTCACTCTTGGAAGTTTTCAAGATTAATACCGTTTTTCAAAAAGCAGTGCACTGTGACAGCTGCTGTCCGCTGTTTAAAAATACTTTCAGTGACTAATGCAGTGATCCATCATATACAAGTGTGTATTCTGGCTCACAAGTGCTTCTTCCCCAAAGCAAAGAGCCAGAGTCCTGGCTTACCTCTACTTTGCTGGAGTAAAAGCGTCACCTTTGAGTCTGCAAGGAGCAACAGTCAGAAATAGCTGCCTCCAGCACAGGAAGATTTCGTGATTGTCCCCCACCCACCCCACCCACCCATTTTGTGGTTTATCCAGCCTCCCATGGGATTCATTTTGGAATGGTATCCAGTCTGCTTTCTCAGAATTCCAAGTGTCTAGGAGGTCAACAAGTTTGTGAACATCCAAACTATAGCAATCAATGCAGGTTAATAACCACCACCCCCTCCTTAAGCAAAAAGATTTATTACTTTGGCAAGCAAACCTAGAACATAAAACAATTTAATTATATAATAGTGTTGCTCTGATATTAGCCAGAATAGTGATGGAGAGAGTGCATCGTTCATGATTCCCTGGACCTTTTAGTGGCTTTGGATACCACCAACTATGGTATCTTTCTGAAGAGGTGGGTGGAGTTGGGAGTGGGAAGGCCCTTCCTTCTGAAGCTCTGCTCTTACTTGACTGACCAATTCTAGAAGGTGGTGCTGGGATACTTCTTCTTGGCCTGTAGCAGGGAGTCCTGCAGGGACTGATCTTTTACCTCATGCTATCCATTTATTTAACATCTACTTGAAACTGCAGAGAGAGATAATCCAGAGATTTGGAGTGAGGCCTGACAAATATGTTGATGACAACCAGCTCTACTTCTCCTTAACAACTGAATAGGGTGAATCTGTGAAAGTCCTAATGAACAGATGTCTAGAGAAAGGTAATGGGCTGTAAGAGGGTCTAGAAATCACTGGAAACTGTATGGTAAAACCATACCTTCCTAGAGCTATCCTCTGCAACTTCTGTGTTTTCACCATGAATAAAGCAACAGTGCATGCAATGGTGCCAGATTTTAATTTTTTTTCTCCTGACACCACTTGGAACCACAGCAGGCAATGGCAACCCAACTCAAACACCTACTTCCTACACCAAAGTCCAATACAAATGAAATGAGTTTTATAATAGCTTGCAGATGATACAGCAGGCAATAAAAAAGGAGAAAGGAGAAAACACTGCCTAGAGTAAATTGCACATGATCTTCCCTTGCATCCCAACCCCCTGGGAAAGTGGGCCATGAGGCAGGAAACTCAGCAAAAACTGCGCTCTCCCCCTCCCTCTTGCTCCCTCTCCATCTTCCTTGTTTCCAAACAGGCAGGCTGTTTTGACTCTTTCCCTCTCAACCGGAAGGAGTTGTGTGGGGACTGATCCTTACTTGGGAGGGCTGTGTCCCCAAAGCCTGCCAAAACTCTGTTACAATCCTACATATTTTGCGGCACTGATCTTCTGAGTTTTTCAGCTGCTGGTGATATTAAAAGGTATCCATCTTCTCCTCCTGTCGATTATATCAAATGTTTCCTGCTTTTCAAGACATTTGTCTCCATAATTGTGTGTGTGTATATCCTTCCCTAGGCACCAGATGAGAATTTTATGGCTGTGTATTGTCTTAAGGCCAATAGTCTCATCTTCACAACACGGCTGATATGCCAACCTCCAGGTACAGCCTAAAGATCTCTTGGAATTACAATTGTTTCCCAGACTACAGGGATCAGTTCTAGGCTTGCCAGCTCCAAGTTGGGAAATTCCTGGAGATCTGGGGGGTGAAACCTGGAGAAATCTGGAGAAAGTGGGGTTTGGGAAGGGAAAGGACCTTGGCATGGCATAATTCCAAAGAGTCCACCACCAAAAGTAGCCATTTTCTCCAGGTGAACTGATCTCTGTGGCCTGGAGACCAGTTGTAATTCCAGGAGATCTCCAGCCACTACCTGGAGGCTGGCAACCCTAATCAGTTCCCCTGGAGAAAACAGCAGCTTTGGAGGATGAATCTATGACATTATATCCCCATTGTGGTTCCCTCTCCAAACCCTGCTTTCCTCAGGCTCCACCCCCAAATCTCCAGGAATTTCCCAACCTGACGTTAGTAATTCTATGCCAACTACTGTCCTTCCTTGAGATGTGTGATCTGGCCATAGGTATCCACCAGGGCTGCCAGGTCCCCACTCTCCCAGCAGGCCCACCTGGAGTTGGCATCTCTACTGGCAGGCCAGAACATTTTCTTTACCCAGAAATGAGAGAAATATTTTTTAAAAAGCCAAAGATTTTAATTTTTTAACGGAAACAGCAGATACAAATTTGAGACCCTTCTATCCACAAAAGGGAACTATTTATTTAAAAAATTGATCTGGATGATCCAGGGCAATCAACAACAACATTTTTGTAATTTTTTTGTTTGAGTTTGGGCTTATTTCCTGCAGTATCTTTTAGATGAGAAAAAACAATTCATGACTCTCGAAAGCAGCCTCTATCTTGCAGAATCATAGTGCTGTAAAACTGCTGCAAAAGGCTGTAAGGCATAAAAGCTTTCATGTCCAAAGAGGGAGAGATGGCACTCCCAGGCCTCAGGATCGGGACCTGAAATTTCCATGCCACCATAGCGGTTAGCAATTATGAATGCAACTGCTTTCTTCTCTTACCATTCAATGACTTGGGTCTAGGGGAAAAAATCTACACCTACCACTCTGTTTGGCTTTATGGGGTCACAGTCACACACATACATGAAGGCAGGTGTCTCCGTTTGGCAGCAGTTGTGTCAGAAGGACAGATAGGATAATCACGCTCTGTATAAGATAATAGGCATGCAGAGTGTGAATACCAGCATGCCACAGAATGTTGCTTGTCTGCTTAAAGACGAGCTTGTGATAAGCCCATTCACCTCAGAACCAAGGCGCCGTGTGTTCCCAAGGATAGATAACATGGCTGTTTGACAGGACTGAGGGGCTGTCTGAAATGCTGCAGGTGGATGAATAGCGCTTGCATCCTATTTACCAGGCTTGCAGCTTCTTGACACTTTGGATGCTTTCTGCTGATAGCAGATCTGTTTTGCTCATCTCCCCCTAGAGCTGTCCTTTCAGCGATCGCCCTCTGTACAAAGGGAGGCTACCTCTGCCTGCACACTAGAGCTGGCCTGGCCTTTAAACAGCACAATTGGCTCTTTCATTTTGACTGTCTTTTTCACCCACAATGCTAAAAAGAGCTGGTAGGGGACATTCTGAGCAGCATGTCTTAATGGTATCTTTAACTTCAAAAGCAAAAAGCAAAGGAGCCAAGAACCGCAAATATGAATTCCTTCTCTCTGTTTTGGAGCATAGGTATATTTGAAAGTGCAAAGAAATCCTGACTTCTTGGTAGGCCTTGCCAGACCCAGTGCTTTTTTGGGATGGAGAATGGAGGATTTCAGAGCTATCTCTATTCCCACAGAATGGAAAGAGGTTTGTTCTGGGAATATTGGGGTACCTTTATAAAATATTGTTGGAGATGTGCACTTTCAAACTGGAGAGGTTCCAGTGAGTTGCTGTGTTGTTCTGCAGTACATGAGCAAGTTTTGAATCCAGTAGCACTTTAAAGACCCGCAAGAGTTTCCCAGGGTATCAGCATTTGAATATCTGACAAAGAGAGCCTTGACTCCCAAAAGTTTATACCCTGGAAACTCTTGGGGCCAAGCTACACATGACGAATGACACTTGAACAGCAAGTGGATTGAGTGGAGGGCAAGTGAACAGGGAGAAATACACTTGCCATTCAAGTGTCATTCGTCATGTGTAGCTTGGCCCTAAATCTTTAAGGTGCTACTGGACTTAACAATAAACCTGGTTGTCACCCTTCCAGAGAATAACATTAACCGATACAGTAAATTCATATTCATATAGTATATATTCAGATCAGTGTATAGAAAAGCGCAACAGTGCATAAAGTACGACAATAACTATAAATAGTACAATAAATAATCCAGTAAATATCTCCAATAAATACAATCACGACATCCAAGATCCTATCAATAGGATCACCTGTAGAGGCATTAAACAATTAAATTCGCTGCTTATGCTTTATCTTCTTCAAGTCAACAAGAAATTACCGATGGCAGAGTCGTGCAGGGCACCAGGTAAGTAATCATGCTTGTATGCTCATTTAAATACTGTCTTTTTCTTGGTAGCAGATAACTCAAGCCTGGGGGACGCTGCTGGTGCAAGCTCCGCCCAACAGACTGCTAGCTCCCTGTCTGTTTCGCTGTGTTTTCTCAAGGGCAGCTCAACTCATGGCAAACCTGATAAGAAGACAAACAAATCAACTACATGCTCTCCTAATTGATAAAGATTAATAAAAAATATTACAAATGTTCTGGCTCTACCTACATAAAGACACAGATCATAGATACACCGATGTCTCATACTCCATTACACAGAGTATCAAAGAAAGGGTTGTGTTGTATATGCTGGAAGAATGATGTTCCTCTTCAATGTTGCCATAAAGAGGTTGGCGATGCTCAGGGCTGCTGAGCACCCTATTGCAATGCCTTTAACCTGATAGTAAAAGTCTTGTTTGAGGTGGAAATAGTTTTTCCCCCCTAACACAAGTTCTGCTAGGGACAAAATAAATGGAATAGGGGTGGAGTTGCATTCACACACTATTAGTCTCCTCAAAGTCCAACCTAGCCTCTTTGTGTGGTATAGAGGTATACAAAGATGCCACATCAAGAGTCATGAATACAGACTCCCTAGGCAACTGGAGATTCTTGATGAGCATAATGAATTGTGTGGTGTCCTTCACATAAGAGGAAGAGGCTATAACTGCTGGCTGGAGTAGGCTATCTATCTACTGAGCCGGTGGTTCCAATAGGGAATTATTTCCAGACACTATAGGTATCCCTTTAGTGGAAAGCCTGGTTTGTGGATTTTTGGGAGCACATAAAATGTAAGTACCTTGGAGTTCTTATTTAACAGTGCCTGGTGCAGAGATGAAGTGATCTCCCCTGCCAGCATAGCTTCATCTAACACTATCTGAATCAGGTATGCAATATGCTGGTGAGGGTCTTCATCGATCTTTTTGCAGCTCTCCGTGTCCCCCAACTGTCTGGTTATCTCAGGCTCATAATCCAATGTATTTAGAACAACTATTCCCCTTTGTCCGCAGGTTTAATGATGATATCGGGGTCACTGATTAAATCCGGCAGGGCATGCCTTTCACACCATGTTAAATTTTGCCAGGCATTGAGCCACTCCTCTGCTTGAAGCCAACTGGGTGATCTTGGGTCAGTCAAAGCTCTCTGGAGCTCTCTCAGCTCCATCCACCTCACAGTGTGATTGTTGTGGGGACAATAATGGCATACTTTGTAAACTGCTCTGAGTTTATTATTTATTATTTATTATTTATTTATATTCAATTTATGCTCTGCCCTCCCCACACCAGTAGGCTCAGAGCAGATCACAACAAAGCTTAAAAACACATTTCACAGTTCAGGCCATTAAGACTATTAAAAACATAACATACTTACATACCGTAGTTTAAAATACCTTATCTATATAAATATAAAAACAAAACATAGCAGCACATAATCTGGACGACCACCTTTTCGCCATCTCCAAAGCGTTTTTACCAGGAAGATATGTGGGAGATGGAAGGTGTCACTGGAAGGGAGGGCATACACTTTATTCTCCCCAGCTGGTGGGGGGGGAGGGGGGCACCACCTAGCATCAACCATTAAGTTGTCCTGAAGGGCAGTATATAAATTGAATCAAATGTTATTTTTGCGGTATCTCTCAAAACAACCCTTTTGAATGTATCTATGTTATAATCTGAAACCAGAGATGTGAAAGTGGATTTAGGTTTAAACTGTGACAGAGTTGATTCATGGACAGATGTGTTCCCAAAAAACGTTTTCAGTTTCAGTTGTCTAATTAACTTGAAGACATGTACGTGAGTCTTAAAGGGAGAGTATCATGGGGTAGGAGCAAAACTCAATCCTTTGTTTAAGACATTTAATTCTGTTGGATTGAGGGTTCTCCAAGAAACATTGAACATTAATGTTTCTGCCTTCACCGGCGATGGAGGAAGTACCAGGGCCCTTGAGCTTGTCCTAAAAAAGATGTGTTAGTATATGTTAGGAACTCTGTTCCTCAAGTTCCTCCCTATGATACTTTCCTCACCCGAGGATTCGATATCGCCTCTAAGCTTGAGTCACCTGCAATAAAGAAAAGCCATTATCTAAATAAGCATACAAGTATGATTACTTACCTGGTAACCAGCATGACTCTGCCATCAGTAATTTCTTGTTGACTTGAAGAAGATAAAGCATAAGCAGTGAATTTAGTAGTTTGATGCCTCTACACGTGGAACTGTTTATAGGATCTTGGATGTTGTGATTGTGTTATGTGATTAAGATTGTATTTATTGGATTATTTATTGTACTATTGCGTCCACCCACAGCAGCCACAATGTGGCTTTGGCTGTGGGGCCGGAGTTTGCAGCCTCGGATGGAGGAGGAGACTGCTTTTCCCGGCCATCCGGGTCCTTTTGGGGGCGGGCAGAGAGAGAGCCATTTGGATCTCCGCCCCCTTCATTCTCAGTTGCTCCAAGCGATCGGTTGGAGCAGGACGCGTTTTGCTCCATTCCACCGTCGCTCGGAGGGGACCTCAGCTGGCAGAAGGGGCTTTGCCGGGACAGCGGGTGTTCCACGCTGCGTCTCCAGGCCTCCCCCCCTGCTGTTCTTGTCGCGGCACCCGGCGGCCGCGTTGGGAGCACTCGGGCTTGGCGTTCTGCCACGGAGGCATTTCGGCGCGGCTTGGATTTGTGGCTTACGCCGCTTCCCTTCTCGGTTTGGGCGCTTTTGCGCCGGGGCTTCTTGGTTTGGGGGAGAGGGGGGGGACTAGCCTTACACACACACCCCAGGGGGAGTTTTGTTGGGGGAGCCCGCCACTCCCGCGGGGAATAGATCCCCCCCCACTGGTTGGTAGCAGCCTCTCCAGTAGGCATTTGGTGGGGGATTGTGGGAGGGCGTTTTATTCCCTCTTATGGGGGCGTTTGGGTAGCCAAGTTTCACAGCCTGTGTGCTCCCGGCTCGCCCCCCCTTTTTTCTATTGCGGCCGCCATTTTGTGCTCTGGCACGGCCACCATTTTAGATTGGTACTTGTAGTGCCTTCCTATTAATTGGGAAGGTTGTAGTGTTGTAGTATGCCCATCAGTTCTCTGCTTGGGCATTGTTCAGCTATCCCTCCCTTTGGTTGCTTGTGAACAGGCAGGATGGCTTCCAGGAAGTGTAGGGGTATGGCCAAGGGCAAGCAGCCTGCTAAGAAGCAGCCCTCTAAAAGGCCTCCTCCAACAGTTTCCTCTTCAGAGGATGAGGGGGATAGCAGTTTTAACCTTGCAATTTTGAAACGTTTGGAGGCTTTGGAAAAGAGCAAGGGGGCGTCTGGTTCAGCAGGTGCAGTCAGTGAGCGCAGTAGGCCACTTAGGGTGGCTTCCAAGGCTTCCTTTAGGAAGGAGATCTTAACACGACTTTCTGCTCTGGAGTCTACTGCAGGTGTGCCAGAAGCGGGAACTTCAGCTGGAAGGAACCCTTCTGAGGAAGACGAAGTAATCGCTGACGAAGCTGCGCCAGAGGGACAGATGGAATCCGTGCAGGTTGCGGTGGCTGTGGAGCCTAGTGGGCCTGATGGTAAGTCTGCCTTGCCGCAGCAGGCTTGCACCTGGCCATGGGGACTCTGGGGTCAGGCCGCTGCCTCCGGGTCCCCAGGCCCCAACACTCCTTCTACTTCTTTCAACACACCTTGGCAGGTTTCGGGGCATCCGGGAGCAGCTAGTTTGGCTCCGGGAGTAACAGGTGCTTCTGCAGCTTTATGAGTCCTTGGGCGGGTTCTGATAGCCTGGCTCCAGGTATGCATCCCTCTGGATGGCAATTTGGTGGCTACCCGCCTTGGGGTTTCACGCCTTATGGTGTTTATGGCCAGGTCCCTTATAGGGCACTCCCGTTTGGGGACACAGCACTTCCCCTTGGCGATCATCTTACCCAGGCTACAAGGGATAAGATAGTGAGGGCGGAATATGTGGATGTGTTTACCCTTCTTTTCCATGAGCTGGAAAAGAAGGACAAGGAGGATTTGGAAGAGCGTGATAAAGAAAAAATTAAGCACCGTAAGGTAGACCGTTCTTGGCATAACTGGCTCCCTGGGTTTCTGATATACGCGGGTGTACTGGGGAGGGCGCAGCCTTTACGGGCAGTGTCCCTATTTCAGTACCTTAATATAATTTATAGGGGATATACTGACTTCGTTGGTACTGCATGGTTGCAGTACGACGAAGAGTTTAGGATGAGGGCTGCATTGAACCCTCACATTCCCTGGGACCAGATTCACCAGCAGCTGTGGCTGCAGGTTATGTCCCCTTCAAAACCGAACTCTGGTGATAGGGTGGATAGTGGTCATCTGATTCACCGCCCGCAGGCAGCTGTCTCCACCCGCTCCCAGGCGGGGCAGCAGGTTCAACCCCGGCTGCTCTGTTGGGACTTCACATCAAAGGGTGTCTGCAACAGGAGGGCCTGTAAATATAGGCATGAATGTCCGGCATGTTCCGGATTGCACGCTTATTCGTCCTGCCCCAGAGCCAAGTCTGGGGGAGGCGGCAGGCGTTCGGGCGGGGGTGGTGGTCAGCAATCGGCTGGAAAAGGGACCCAGCCCGGTAAGTCTGAGAGCGCTTGAGCACTTATTGCCTTTTTATCCCAAACGGCGGGATGCATTGTTCCTGTTGAACGGTTTTAAGTATGGTTTTTGGATTCCATTTCAGGGCCCGCAGGTTTCTTTCATGTCCAAAAATTTACGTTCTGTTGTGGGCATGGAAGCTGTTGTGCGGGATAAGATATTGAAGGAGTGTGCTGAGGGCAGGGTGTTGGGGCCGTTTCCTACGCCTCCAGTTTCACACCTTCATGTGTCCCCCCTGGGTGTAGTTCCTAAGAAAGCCCCTGGTGAATATCGTTTGATTCACCATCTCTCTTTTCCGAAGGGGGCATCAGTGAATGATGCCATCCCCGACGAGCTTTGTTCAGTGCGCTATACGTCCTTTGACCAGGCGGTCAAGGTGGTGCGCAGATGTGGGGTCGAGGCCTTGATGGCTAAGTGCGACATCAAGTCCGCCTTTCGCCTGCTCCCGGTTCACCCGGATGATATTGATCTTTTGGGCTTCTTTTTTGAGGGGCAATACTACATGGATAGGGCCCTCCCTATGGGGTGTTCAGTATCACGTGCTGCATTTGAATGTTTTAGCTCCTTTTTGGAGTGGGAGCTGCGGCGGAGGTTCAAGTGCCGGGACACCTGTCATTACCTCGATGATTTTATGTTCGTTGGGCCCGCGGGCACGGCGCGATGCGCCAGACTGCTTGAGGGCTTTGTGTCCTTGGCGGGGGAAGTTGGGGTCCCCTTGGCACATGAGAAAACCGAGGGCCCATCTCAGGTTATGACCTTTTTGGGCATCGAGCTGGATACGGTGCACCAGTCTTTGCGCCTCCCTGCCGATAAGGTACACAAGCTTAGGGAGCTGTTGTATGTGTTCGGGGGTAAGCAGAAAGTATCTCTTCTCGAATTGCAGCAGCTAGTGGGTTCCCTGAATTTTGCATGCAAGGTGGTCGCCCCCGGCAGGCCGTTTTTGCGCTGGCTGTGTGACGCAATGTCGTCTCTTCGGGCCCCCCATTATAAGATCCGCATCGATAAAGGCATGCGTGCGGACATTGAAGTTTGGGAGGAGTTCCTAGGTTCCTTTAATGGGGTCACCTTCTGGCGCGAGGAATTATTGGTTGGTGCCCAGTTACAGGTAGCTTCTGATGCGTCGGGGTCTACGGGTTTTGGGGTGTTCTTCCGTGGGCACTGGTGTGCTGAGCAGTGGCCTAAGGAATGGGCGGAGAGTGAGATGGTTAGGGATTTAACCTTCTTGGAGTTCTTTCCCATTCTGGTGGCGGTCTTTCTCTGGGGCCATGAGCTTGCTAACCATGTGGTGCACTTCTGGTGCGACAACATGGCTGTAGTGCAGGTAGTTAATTCCCTCACTTCCACGTTTGGTAGGGTCATGGCGCTGGTCTGGGCTTTCACTTTGAAATGCCTTCAGCTTAATATATTGTTTAGGGCCTGGCATGTGCCGGGAGTCGACAATGGGGTGGCGGACGCTTTGTCTCACCAACAGATGGATCGCTTCTGGCGTCTTGCTCCCGGGGCCGACAGCCTTCCCTCCAGAATGCCACCGGAGCTGTGGCGGCTTGGTAAGCGGAGGTGAACCGAGCTATTCAGATGTCCATTGCTCCCAGCACTCATCGAGCGTATGAGCGTGCGGTAGGACGGTTTTGGGACTTCAGGGAGGGGGTTGGGCTAAGTCAGATGTGGCCCATCCCCACGGAGCATCTTTTATAGTTCTGCGTGGCTCAGAGGGCACGGGGTTTGGCCGTTAAGACTATTAAGTGCCAAGTGGCTGCGTTGGCATTTGCCAGCAAAGCACGTGGCTTACCGGACTCTACGGGTGATTTTAGAATCCGTAAGATGTTTGAGGGTTGGTCCAGGGAGGCCGGGGTAGTTAGGGACTCGCAGCAGCCAATTTCTCCTGACATCCTTAAGGGCTTAGGGGCTCTTTGGGGAGAAATATGTAGTTCTAGTTTTGAGTGTAGGCTGTTTCATGCTGCCTCCCTTCTAGCGTTCTTTGGTGCCCTGAGAGTGAGTGAACTTGTTGTTCAGTCACAACGGGATGTTTCAGGACGGGCTTTGTCGGCTTGTGATATCCAGTTTCAGGGCGATAAAGTTTTAATTCGGATTACGAGGTCTAAGACTGACCAGAGGCATGCTGGGTCCGTATTAACTTTGGGACCGTGCGAGGACGGGGCTTTGTGCCCGGTCCGGGCGCTTCGTGCATATTTGAAGGTTAGGGGCGAAGATGAGGGAGTGTGGTTTCGTCATGTTGATCGCTCTCCCTTAACTCGCTATCAGTTTTGGGCGGTGACGGATAGGGCATTACGCCAGCTGGGATTGGTGGGTGTCAAATTTGGCACTCATTCGTTTCGAATTGGGGCTGCATCTACTGCGGCTGCCATGGGGTATGCTGATAAGACCATTCAGAAAGTGGGCAGATGGAAATCGTCTGCTTTTCGGTCTTATATCCGACCTCTCCCATTGTTTAAGTCTCACGCAGTTTGATTTTTTCCAGGTGCTGTGGGCAACTTTGAGCGGAAGCGGATCCTTATAGCTGGCCACAGTATGGTGTTCTGGGCTGCAGTGCAAGCCAGACGGACGCCGATTGGAGCTCAGCTCGGGTTGAGCGAAGATGCCTCAATCGAATGGTTGGGCCGGCGTGGCCTTCGGTGGGCGGGATTGCTGCCTCTCTTGTTTGGTGGAAGGAATGGTCCTCCTCCGCATCTGCTGGTCTTACACGTGGGTGGTAATGACCTGGGTTTATTGAAAGGCAGAGCCCTGTCCCTGCAAGTGATTGCCGATCTGAGGGTGATCAAGAGAAGGTGGCCTGGTGTTTATATATTCTGGTCAGAGATGCTCCCCCGGCGTAAATGGAGGGAGTCTTTGGACCCTAGGGGTATGGCCCGTGCTCGGCGCAGAGCCAATAGGGCCATTCAGAAAGCTTTGGCTACGGGGCTAGGCATATACCTCCCTCACCCTCGCATCAAGGCCGCTAATGCCACCCTTTACAGGGCTGATGGGGTTCATTTGTCCCCATCTGGCAATGACATCTTCTTAGATGACCTGCGGCTCGGGCTCAGGTTGGCACTAGGCCACCTGTGGGGCACGAGGGCCTAAGCTGAGTCTTGGCCTATCGCGTTGGCAGGAGAAAGTTGGGAAATAGGGAGCGGGCTGGTGAGCACCCCTTTGGCAATTCCCCATCGGTGGGGAAATGGGGTCTCTCAGGAGGGATGGTAATGCTTCATGGCTACCACCACCTGGGCAGACTGCTGCCAGGGAACCCCGGGTGCAAGTCCTTCCCTCATGCTGTATGGCTGAGGCTTTAGGAGCTTGAGGGGGAACCCTTTGCCTGGCCGGCCGGACTGAGGCCATTCCATGAATGGATTACGCCCGGGGCAGCGGGGCTCGCCCATACAGGTCAAGGCGGTGGTCAGGTGTGACCCCGTGGCTTGACCTGTACCGCATAGTTTGCCCTTGCCACAGTTTAGTGTTGATGTTATGTTTAATAAAGCGGCCATTTATACCAAAACCTGTGTCTGTCTCTTTCTTCCAACTGATGTGGCAATGCGGCCACCCACAGCAGCCACAATATGGCTTTGGCTGTGGGGCCGGAGTTTGCAGCCTTGGATGGAGGAGGAGACTGCTTTTTCCGGCCATCCGGGTCCTTTTGGGGGCGGGCGGAGAGAGAGCCGTTTGGATCTCCGCCCCCTTCATTCTCAGATGCTCCAAGCGATCGGCCCACCCTCCTCTCCCTGTTTCAGTTCAGGATTAGCCGGTTGCTGGTTTAGAGCCAGGTAGGAATTTTTCCCTGCTCCCCCTGATTGGATTATGTGGGGGGCAGGTTTTTTCGCCTACCTTGTACTGAAGCAGAGGTTTGAGGTGTTTCAGGGGTGGTGCTCTGTAGGCTTCCCCCTGGCAGGAGAAAGTTGGGAAATAGGGAGCGGGCTGGTGAGCACCCCTTTGGCAATTCCCCATCGGTGGGGAAATGGGGTCTCTCAGGAGGGATGGTAATGCTTCATGGCTACCACCACCTGGGCAGACTGCTGCCAGGGAACCCCGGGTGCAAGTCCTTCCCTCATGCTGTATGGCTGAGGCTTTAGGAGCTTGAGGGGGAACCCTTTGCCTGGCCGGCCGGGCTGAGGCCATTCCATGAATGGATTACGCCCGGAGCAGCGGGGCTCACCCATACAGGTCAAGGCGGTGGTCAGGTGTAATCCCGTGGCTTGACCTGTACCGCATAGTTTGCCCTTGCCGCAGTTTAGTGTTGATGTTATGTTTAATAAAGCAGCCATTTATACCAAAACCTGTGTCTGTCTCTTTCTTCCAACTGAGGTGGCAATTATGATTGTTGCACTTTATGCACTGTTGCACTTTTCTATGCACTGATCTGAATATATACTATATGTACATGAATTGACTGTATCTGTTGCTGTTATTCCCCAGGAAGGTGACACCTAGATTTTTGGTAGGTTTTTTCCTGTGGAAACCTCTTTTTGGTTTAGCTACTGGACTTAAACCTTGCTAATCTACTAGAGAGTATTAGGACACATTCTGAGGAGATGGGGCAGGGGAGGAGAAGAAGGAACATCAGTGGAGAACTTTGTGATGTGCCTGGAAAATCATGAGCAGTGTCTTCTAGGTACTGTGGTATTAGTCCCATGGCAACCCCCATAAGAAATGGGAATAGTTTGATGATATGATGATTGTACTTTCTTATATTTCACCTTTAATTGAATTTAGGGACCTTCTCCAGCCCCTTTTGAAACCACCATTACCACTGTAGAACTACATTACTTTCCAGGCTGGAGATGAGAATAGGATATGTGTCCATGTGTCCTGCTCATACTGCAGAAGGTGCGGGGATCTTTCCAGACCTTCACCTGGAACTCAAGGAAATGCAAATGGTTTGTAAAGGAGTGGTGTTTCCTGTGATAAATTAACTGGTTTTCCAAGCACGTGTGAAAAATGTGTGAAAATAACTCACAGGCTCTTACCTCAGCATAGCATACCATTCCTTTTCAAAGTCTATACTTCCAACTCTGAAAGCCCAGACTAAGCATAACATTGGACTTCCATGACCTAAACATGAGAGTTAGCCCTAAAAACAGTCATGGGAGGGACCCAGTATGGATGGCCCTGGGGATAGAGTATTTCTGACTGGGGAAATGGCATGCACATGGGATGGCAGTGGGGGAATTAACATCTCCCACCTATGCAGCTCCAATCCATACCGGATTTCTTTGTGGATGCTTTTATATTATTCCAACATGCAGCTTTAGTGTCCTGTATAGTTTGGCCCTCAGAAAAATCTTAAAATACATCTGCTTCAAGTATTTTATTATTTACATTCAGATCATATTCCTATATGTATATTTAAAACAATACAAAAAACCCATCAAGACACCTTGCATATTTTAAAGCTGAAATTTAAATTTGCATGTCTTTGTTCTGCTCTGTTGGTTGTGCTTTTAATTGACTTGGAAACAAACCTTTAGTCACTTTTCTTCATTATTAACTCACAAAAGAGTTCTAGGAAGGAGCTCCAGTTTGATCTAGTAGCTTGCTTCTTTCAAAGTAATCTTAGACAACATTCAGAGAAGCTGAGCACTTACAAAGTATTCTCTGGTTTGATTTAACTACAGAAGGACGCAAGCAGGGTGGCCAGAGTCTGGCAATGTACTAAATACCAAAAAACAAAACCCACAACCCTGCTATGAGATCTGAAGTTCACTAGCTTTTCAGATGAACATACTATTTATTAATGTGGCTTTAATTGCTGGATTAATAAAGTACAGGTTGGCAAGTCTATTGTTAGAAAAGGTCTACAATGATATCTATCATCTATAGGTAGCATGTCTAATGAAGCATTTGTTTAGGATTTAAGTTTTTAGAAGCTCCTGTGGAAGAAAACCAAGTCTTCATGTTGTGTTTGGAAAAAACAGATTTGCCAAAAACAGTTTATTAAAAAGCAGAAAAATAAAAGAAATAAAAGAAGCCTGGAGAAACCCCATAAAGAGACAGAACAAATCCTGATGCCTCTGAATGCTCTCCTCAAGGAAGACACATGGCAATTATAGTAGTCACGTTAGACTAGAATATACCGGCATTGAATAACAACAACAACATTCGATTTATATACCACCCTTCAGGACAACTTCACTCCGAGTGGTTTACAAAGTATGTTATTATTATCCCCACAACAATAATCACCCTGTGAGGTGGGTGGGCTTGAGATAGCTCTGAGAAGCTGTGACTGACCAAGGTCATCCAGGTGGTTTCAAACAGAGGAGTGGGAATAAAACCCAGTTCTCCAGATTAGAGTCTCGCGCTCTTATCCACTACACCAAACTGGCCATGTATGATCATATATGGAGATCCTTCCTACTATGTGAGCACAGAAATAACAGTGTATGCATATGGTTAACTGCTAGTAAGCCATGAAAATATATTTTCAAGCATGTTGGTAAACTAATTTTCTTTAAAAGGAGACAGACACATCCTGCTCTAAGGACAAATGCATAGTCTTAGCAAGAAAAGCAGTTTCTGTTTGGTTTGTGATTAGGGCTACCAGGTCCCCCAGGGGGGCAGGGGTAGGATTGCCAGTTTCTAGGTGGTGGCTGGAGATGTTCCTGAATTACAATGGATCTACGGGTCACAGAAACCAATTTCCCTGGAAAAAATGGCTGCATTGGAGAGTTGACTCTATGGCATTATACCCTTCCACTCCCTAAACCCCACACTCTCCAGGCTCCAACTCCAAAATCTCCAGGAATTTCCCAACCTGGAGCTGAGAATCCTAAGTGGGGGATCCCCCGCTCACACCTTCTGCCCTCCATGGGGCCCCCGCCCCCACTCACCTGGCTGGTGTGTGGGGGAGAACAGGCCTCCTGGGCATGCTCCTGGGGTCCGTTTGCGTCCCAGATTGGCCCACTGCAAAGTACAGGTGTACTCCCAGGCCCTGTGAGATGATGATGTCACTTAGAGGAGTCATCATTCTGTCCCTGGAAGCTTGTGTGCACGCAAGCACAAGAAAGGTGAGTGCCAGGTCCCCCTTTCCTGCTGGGAGGGTAAGGGGATCTGGCAACCCTATTTGCGGTCTCTGCAAGCAGTTCTTAGAACTAGCAAGAACAGCCACAAAGAAAGATTTTTAGAACACCCATTGCTCTTTCCTTCCCCCTCCCATTGACCTAAATGCGACAGCTTCTGAACCAGGCTGTGAGACACAAAGTTTAATCCAAAGGTCAGAGGCTTGGGTGGATCAACCCTAGTGGTCTTCACTTCCATACCCCCTTTCCCCACCCTTTCTACCTTTTGAGGATTCACAAGGCATTGCCTATACTCTTTGAACACTATTTGTACTGACTTGAGTTTGGAAGATTGCTTTAAACTGAAAGTCTTGGAGTATGGAATTCCACATTCAGTATCACGTCCTACACTTGTGCTGTCCAGTCACAGAAATTAGGATATTTATACTCTTGCCCCCACATATGTAACACCTGCATCTAGGTGTTATCTTTTTACACTAGCCGTGACTTATTTGGGATGAATATAATGGGCATTTTCATCCTGAATATGCCATTTGGAGAGAGCTATTGCTAGTTGTATGATTTCATACTGAGAAGGGAGTATGGAAAGTACCTGAGAAAAACAGACATGCAAAATTGGTCACGATTCTGCATAGCAAACTCTTGTTTAAGGTTGTGCTGCCTGCACTAACTGAAAAGGCTGTAGCCTGGAGGAAGTGTGAGGATGGGTTGCTTAAGGCCAACTCAATCTGCTTTTGACTGAATAATTGTTCAATATGTGTAGCAAGTTCAGAGTCAGCATATGGGAACACCAAACTTGGTCTCTTCATAGCTGCAGTAACCCTGTCTGGCCATCTACTATGGTGAAACAGTGCAGCGGACAGCAAGTCAACAGTTCCTTCCTTTAGCAGGCAGTAAAGAGATTAAGGTACTTGGGGCCTGCAAACAGAGCCCCTGGTTTAAGAGTTGTGGCACTTTACACTAAAGGCCAACTTAGAAGTTAACTTTTTAAAGAGTTAGGTTGGGTTCCCTGGACTGAATGGCTATTAAAAAATGAAGCAGAGCCTGTTTTGGCTTTGAACGCAGCTATAGGAAGGAAGGGCTCCTGCCTTCCCAGCTGTTTTCTGCATCCAAACACCGCTGGGAGATAAGTGATTTCCCTGTTTTTGCTGCTCCATGTGCATAGAGTACTAGGGTTCCCGTTGCCTCAGTGGGAATAGGAGTCCCCCACTCCCACCTTTTGCCCTCTGCCACCACTTACCTGGACGGTGGGGGGGGGAGTTGGGGAACAGGCCTCCCTGGTGCACTCCCAGGAGCAGGGAGACATCACTGACTTCACTCATCATGCCACCCCGAGAGTGCTCCTGCACTTGCAGTAGGCTGATTTGGACACCAAATAGGCCTAATCTGTCCTGTTTGGGGCCCAAACTGGCCCACTGCAAAGTGCACACTCCTCCACCTTGTGCGATGATGTCACTTCCCAGAAGTGACATCATCACACAGGTGTGGGATTACACATGTGAATCATGCCAAGAACGTGAAGAAGGTACCCGCCAGGAGGTAAGGGGACCTGGCAATCCTAAGTACTGCACAGAATACTCTAGAAACAATAGAGTTTCTAGAGTGTTGGCTGATACGCTGTTGTCACATCCAGGTTTTTGCCTGGAGGTGAATTTGACAAGTAGTGTAATATCATTTCTACCTCCCACTGTTCTCCCACTGGCTCCCGAAGTGAAGGTATGGGATGATCCAGTGGCAGGAGAAAGGGTGCAACTAGCATCCCTACCCACACCATTTTGAAAGCACAGTTTATCTCTGCCTCCCAGCCTGGACCTGGAAACCCTGCACCAGGGTGTTTTTCTTCTCCGCATCAAACCTGAGCTACCATATCTTAAAAGAAAGGGGGCTCGTGGGGCAGGGGGAGGTGCATGGCAAGGAGGCACCATAAGTTCAGCTGGTAAGTACTGGAGGCTGGAAGCAGTCTCACTGGCAGTCTGAGTCAGACTGGCCAATAGGTTTGCCAGTCCCCCACTGGGTGCGGGGGTTCCCCTGCTCCCACCCTCCACCCCGCGCCCGCTTACCTGGCCGGCAGGAGAAAAGGTGGGGCAATGTGCCTCTCATTGAATTCTATCCCTGCCTTCAAGGGTGTTTGCTATTCCTCACAGTTTTGTGTCTTCTGCAGATTTAATGAGTAATCCCTTCACATCCTCATCCAGATCATTTATAAAAATATTGAAAAGCAGCGGGCCCAGATCCGAGCCCTGTGGCACTCCACTGGACACCTCCCTCCAATCAGACACGATGCCTGTTGGAATAGGCGACTCAGCATGCCTTGGACACTGGGGGACACTGCATGTCTCTCTGAATGTAATGTATAAATCTAGCAAGCTGCACTCTCTTGTCCAAGGTGGGAACAGCTCCTGCCTCCTCCTCTCTTGCTTCTGTGCCTCTTGGGAAATCCCTCTCTTCCCTCCTGGCCTTCCAAGGAGCAAGATGTGAATCCTCGAAGCTCCACATGTCCACAGACCCACACCTAAAACCTCGCTGCCTATTTTTTTAGGCCATGGTATTAGAATAGTAGGTCTTTAGAATAGGATCTTTCCCCTTATATTACAAGATATTGCTATGGAAGAAATCTGCTACAATAAAACTGTAAGTTGTATTTTTTCTTTGATTTTGTCTGAAGGCTAATTAATGCACATTTTAAGAGTTTAAACGCTTCTGCCTAAATAATTCAGCTATATTACTCTGCTATATAAACTAAACCAAACCAAATATATATTCCCAGTAATGCCATTGACAACTACTCTTTGGGTGTGGTTATCCAGCCAGTTCCCTATCCATCTAACCATCCTAGAGTCCAGTCCACAGTCCACCAGTTTACCCATAAGAATATCATGAGGAAACTTGTCAAAAGTTTAACGGAAATCCATATAAACTACATTGACAGCATTCCCGTGATTCAGTAAGCCTGTCACTCAATCATAGAGGGAGATAAGGTTGGACTGGCAGGACCTGTTGGGGCCAAATCCATGCTGACTTCCCCGTTTCATCATGTTGTCCGTCCGATGCTTGCAGACTGACATCTTTAATATCTATTCCAGTATCTTCCCTGGGATAGAGGTCAGGCTGACTGGCCTGGAGTTCCCAAGATTGTCCTTTCCCCCCTTTCTTGAAGATTGGGGCTGAATCCACATTACCTTGGAGCGTCCTGGCATTGCACTAAATGTTTGCTAAACACCTGGAAGTATAGCGTCTGTCAAGCGCGATTTCTGAATCGCTCTAGAAAGACACTATACTTTCGGATGTTTAGCGAACATTTAGTGCAACACCGGGACGCGCCAAGGTAGTGTGGATTAAGCCTGGGATAACATTTGCCTTCCTCCAGTCTTCTGGCACATCACTTGTCCTCCAAGAGGCCCGGAAGATGATCAACAAAAGATCTGCAAACTCTTTGGAAAGTTCTTTAAGCACTCTCGGGTGCACCCCATCTGGCCCAGGGGATTTGTACACATCCAGTGCAGCACAGTGCTTGTCCACAATTTCTCTGCCTGTGTCAATCAGCAGCCCTGAAGTCATGCTTTGCCTACTACTTTCTCTAGACAGGCATGTTCTCTTCTTCAGAAAGAAAATTGAGGCAAAGTAGGCATTGAGCTTTTCAGCCTTCTCTGTGTCCTTTTAAAGCTTTCTTCATAGCTATGAAGTGCAACAGATCATTGTCTTTTGGGGGCTAAATTAGACAATACCCTAAATGTATGGAGCTGCCAAAAATAGTAGCCATGAATCTGAATTCTTCCTTCCCCTCTGTAACATCTAGTTAAGCTTATCTTGTGTTGTGATAGTGCAATGGTCCATGTTTTTCCACTCCCTGCTCTTGGTAACCAATGCTATGGAGCAGATAAATATAAAATGTTGTCATGTCATAATATGAGGTAAGTTCTCCTGATGTCACAGATGGGTAAGGGGACAGAAATGCCTGCCTGTCTTTTGCTGGAAGCAGTTGCACATTTAGAGTAACATCTAATTCAGTAATTCAGTAATCACCATGAGAAATATATTATTGAATACTGCTGAGGATGGAAAACATTTTTCGATGGCCAGCGTCTGTGATGAATGCTGTGCGGCCCTGTTTCTAAATGATATATGCTTCTTTAATTAGGTGTCTTGAATTCTTCCTGTAATCAGCTTGTTTTCCAGAATATGAGGTCTCTGGGACATAGTTTCAAGTTCCATAAAGTGTGACCTTGCTGTTGGCAGTCTTGAATTTCTGAGACTGACAAGACAGTTGATGACACTTAAAAGAAAATGATTAATTTTTTCTTGCCTTTAAAAAAAGTTTGCTCCCCCACTCTACCCCCCTCCCTACTTAGCAACTGATACAGCAGTAATTTCAAGAGAATGAGAGGAGACAGAATGGCAATGGACTGAGGCTTCCCGTCTGATTTGCAGGTCTTTAGAAGACCTTCCAGAAGAAATATTAAGATGCTCTGTTAAGATGACATCTATTGACCATCTCTTTGTTCCAGTTGCTCATGGAAATCACAAGTCATTTGGCCATCCCTGTGCATCTTCATAGTCTTAATTTTCATTTAGTGCTGAGATACTTACTTTTATGTGTTTGTTAAAAATATGTCATGGTCAGTCTCTCCAGATGGATGCTAGGGTAGATGGTATCAAAAGTGACCGAGAGATCTAGGATAATCAACATGGAGGGTATCACTAGCTAGCAAGGCCATTTCTGCCCCCAAACCAAGCCTGAATCTGGACTGAAATGGCTCTAGATCATTTATCGTCTCTAAGACTTCCTGTAGCTGTTTAGCCGTCATCTGCTTGAACAACAACAAGAATCAGAGAAGGTCTTACGCATGGGGAAACTGGGCCAGCTGTCCCCACTGCTTCCCCACTACCCTGTAGCCTCTGTCTGTCTCTGGCTGCTGTTTGGATTGAGTTGCAGCTGCAGTGGCTATGGCAATCGGCTATAGGAACAGTGGGCAGTAGATGGAGGGCTGTAGCTTGCAGTACAGTACAGTACAGGATGGCAAGGAATGAAAGTGGGGTGAAGAATAGGGGTGAGCCTCCACCCACTTATCAGCTGATTTTGTTGAGTTACGTATAACAGCCACTGGGCCATGCCAGCCCTTGTGCAGAAACAGTGGCAGGTTGCCTACTCTGGCTTGGGAAATTCATGTTGATTTGGAGGTGGAGCTTGGGCTGGGGCCTTAGAAGGGTATAATGCCATAGAGTTCACCATCCAAAGCAGTCTTTTTCTCCAGGGGAAATAATCTATGTAGTTTGGAGATCAGTCATTGGGAGATCGCTAGGCCACAACATCACAGATGCATGGCTTTAAGGGGGGGGGGCTCTACCCATCCCTCACCACCTTAGCTCTAGGTGAGGAAGGAGACCTCAGGCAGAAGTTGACTTGAGTGTCAGGGAGGAGTTGGCCTATGCTGTCTCTGCTCAAGGAGCAGTGTGGACTGGTGGTGGCAAGGGATGGAGATGGAATGGCTGTCCAGAGCCACACAGATGCGTGCCAGCCTGAGTAGCCATGTGCCAGCACCCTGCTTGATCTGCATCAGCAGCTATGCACCTGCACATGCAGCTACAACCCAGCAGCTGACTCCAGCAGCAGTAGCAACTGCAGCAAGCTAACCAGTGGACCGAACCCAGAAAGAGCAGCAGCTGCTGTGAGCTTGCTGTCTATTCCACTCCCCTACATCCCACTGGGGAGGTGGGCCAGGTAGTGAGGCCCTTTCCAGGGCCTTTTTTTATGGAGCCTGACTGGTACTGGTGTCTGCCTATCTGGACTTCAGGCCAGTAATGGAGGTCCCTGGAACAAATAAGACCTCCCCTGACAAGAATGGAATGTGAGTCCTCAGAGGTCTCAAAACAATGTCTTTCAAGACAATTGGGTCTGTCTTCTCCACCAAGAGATACTGATTATGGTTGTTGTGGGTTTTCCGGGCTGTATTGCCGTGGTCTTGGCATTGTAGTTCCTGACGTTTCGCCAGCAGCTGTGGCTGGCATCTTCAGAGGTGTAGCACCAAAAGACAGAGATCTCTCAGTGTCACTGAGTGACACTCTGACTCAGTGTCACTGAGTGACACTCTGAGAGATCTCTGTCTTTTGGTGCTACACCTCTGAAGATGCCAGCCACAGCTGCTGGCGAAATGTCAGGAACTACAATGCCAAGACCACGGCAATACAGCCCGGAAAACCCACAACAACCATCGTTCTCCGGCCGTGAAAGCCTTCGGCAATACATAGATACTGATTACTTCCGGGACTCACTCAGCCATCCTGATCTAACTGTGATCGCCAAGGTGTCAGCCTGGATGTGGTGGGTTGCGTACTTCAAAGCAACTGCACTCAGTTTCACCAACTGAAAATTTCCCATATTGCTGGGGCCAGACGGAGGTCCAATAGCATCTAGAGACTGAACTGAACCAACTGTGGAATCTAAGTTGTGACAGAAGGAGCAATGTTGTCTGCAAAATGCGATCGGCAAAAGGCGATCGGCCTTACCCTGGGCATGTAAGGAGGGGCCATGAGAACTAAACACTGATGTAACCCTTCCTGCTCTCCCTCACGTGATCTGCCTAGGTTCACAGGATAAGCATTGCTGTCAGATGGCCATCTAGCCTCTGCTTAAAAACCTCCAAAGAAGGAGAGCCCACCACTTCCTGAGGAAGCCTGTTCCACTGACAGACTGCTCTGACAGTCAAGAAGTTCTTCTTAATGCTTAGCTGAAAACTCTTTTGATTTTTTTTTCAGTTTTAAAATTTTTTATTTAGCTTATATAATTGAATAACAGTTAACATTTCAACTTTCAAACAATGTAAAACAAATCAACAAACAAACTTAATACATGCAATTCTCAGGTATTAGAACAGCACCATAACAACAACTTAGGGCAACCAAAAGAAAGATAAGCGTTTAGGAGGATGTATGTCATTGATAATTAAAAATTCAAAAAAACAGAAACCATTTAGTTACAAAGTTAGATTCTTTTGAACGGCGTTGTGACTGACTAATAAGGTCCACAATTCTTTCTTGGATAAAGAAATCCCATAGCTTAATTAACCAATTCCCAATAGAGGGGATTTTAGATGAATTCCAGTTGGACGCTAATAAAGACTTGGCGGCCATCAAAAAGTTGCAAATTAACTCTTTCCTTATTTCAGGAACATCTACAGATTCCCATTGGTTCAAAAAAATTAGTTTTGGATCAAATGGAATAGAATATCCGGTGGTATCTTATATGTTTGTTAAAATTCCTTTCCAATATTTCTCAACGTATGGGCAAGCCCACCAGCAATGTGCGAACGTGCCTACTTCGCCACATCCTTTCCAACAGAGTGGAGAACGCTTTGGATAAATTAAAGAGAGTTTTTTGGGGGTTAGGTAGCAACTAGGGATGTGCGTTTCGGCATTCAGAAAGCCGAAAGAATGCTGAAACAAAAGTGTTTCGGCTTCTTTCGGGGAATGCCGAAACGTTTCGGGGAATGCCGAAACGTTTCGGGTAGCCGAAAGAAAAAAGCCGAAACGTTTCGGGATTCTTTCGGCTTTCTTTCGGCTTTTCAATGGGAAAATGCCTCCGTCTTCCCGGACGTCTGGGGGAGGCATTTTCCCACCGAATAAGCCCAAAATTGGTGGGGACCTTCCTCTAACCCTTCTCTAACAACCACCCAAGTTTCAGACAGATTGGACTTTGGGGGGCCATGTTATGGCCCCCCAAAGCAGGTCCCCCCATCCTCCCATAAGAAAGCGAAGGAGCAGCATATTGTTAGCATGCTGCTGCTAATCTTCTTCATTATTTCCTATGGGGAAAAAATGAAGAAGCAGGCTTCCTTTGCCAGGGGTGGCATTTTGCATGCAAAATGCCCCCTCACCCTCTGGGGCCCTTCTCCCACCCCTCCTCCCACCCCCCACCAAGGCTCAGCCTGCTCCCACTTGGGGGGGGGCCATTTCATGGCCTCCCCAAGTAGGTGCTCTTTTCTCTACCACTGACAGCTGGGGGAGGCTTGTGTTGCCAGGGGTGGCATTTTGCATGCAAAATGCCCCCAAGCCCTCAGGGACCCTTCTCCCACCCTTCCCCCCACCCCCCACCCAGGCTCAGACTGCTCCCACTTGGGGGGGGGCATTTCATGGCCTCCCCAAGTAGGTCCTCTCAGCCCCTAAAGTCCACCCCTTACAGCCCCACACAAACCCAATTCCCCCCCAGCTGCCACACACAGACCCAAATCCCCACATTAGCCCCTCACAGACCCAAATCCACCCCCACCTGCCCCACACCCATAACCCCAGGAACAGGCTGGCAAAGGCCAGCCCTCTCCCTTTGTTCCCTATGCTGGGAACTTCTGAACTCTCTTTCCCTGGGCAATTCTGCACAGCCCAGGGGTGCCACAATGGTGGGCACACTTCTGAGTGCCAGCTGGTCCCTGTGAAAGAGCACCTGAACCACAGACACCCTCCCTCAAATTCCCCCACCACCTACAGAGATGGCTGGCCAGCCAGCCCCATTGTTCCCTATGATGGGAACCAACTGCACAACAAAGAATAAAACAAGAACAACACAAAATAAAGTTTTAAATTTTTTTTCTCCCTTCCAAAGTACAAGTAGGCAAAGCATTATGACACATTACACCAGCAGTCCCCCACACAGAAAAATAACACAACTCACTTAACATCAGAGAATCACAAAGCATGATTCCTGTCAAAAACACTTTATTTCTTGAACAGCTTTAGGTTACACAGCAGGGGGGAACACCAAAGGGCATGGCAGCACTATCTTACACAAAAATAACACAACTCACTTAACATCAGAGAATCACAAAAACACAATTACTGGCAAAAACACTTTATTTCTTGAACAGCTTTAGGTTACACAGTAGGAGGGCACAACAGGGCATGATAGCAATGTACTACAAAAAATGATACAACCCACTTCACCGTTTTTGACAGCAATTGTGTTTGTGTGATTCTCTGATGTGAAGTGAGTTGTGTTGTTTTTGTGTAGTACACTGCTTTCCTGCTCTGTGGTGCCTTCCTACTGTGTAACCTAAAGCAGTTACAGAAATAAAGTGCTTTTGACAGCAATTTTTTGGGGTGATTCTTTAATGTGAAGTGAGTTGTGTTATTTTTGTGTAAGATACTGCTTCCATGCCCTTTGGTGTTCCCCCCCTGCTGTGTAGCCTAAAGCTGTTCAAGAAATAAAGTGTTTTTGACAGGAATTGTGCTTTTGTGATTCTCTGATGTTAAGTGAGTTGTGTTATTTTTGTGTAAGATAGTGCTGCCATGCCCTTTGGTGTTCCCCCCTGCTGTGTAACCTAAAGCTGTTCAAGAAATAAAGTGTTTTTGACAGGAATCGTGTTTTGTGATTCTCTGATGTTAAGTGAGTTTTGTTTTAATTTTTCTGTGTGGGGGACTGCTGGTGTAATGTGTCATAATGCTTTGCCTACTTGTACTTTGGAAGGGAGAAAATAATTTTTTTAAAACTTTATTTTGTGTTGTTCTTGTTTTATTCTTTGTTGTGCAGTTGGTTCCCATCATAGGGAACAATGGGGCTGGCTGGCCAGCCATCTCTGTAGGTGGTGGGGGAATTTGAGGGAGGGTGTCTGTGGTTCAGGTGCTCTTTCACAGGGACCAGCTGGCACTCAGAAGTGTGCCCACCATTGTGGCACCCCTGGGCTGTGCAGAATTGCCCAGGGAAAGAGAGTTTAGAAGTTCCCAGCATAGGGAACAAAGGGAGAGGGCTGGCCTTTGCCAGCCTGTTCCTGGGGTTATGGGTGTGGGGCAGGTGGGGGTGGATTTGGGTCTGTGAGGGCCTAATGTGGGGATTTGGGTCTGTGTGTGGCAGCTGGGGGGAATTGGGTTTGTGTGGGGCTGTAAGGGGTGGACTTTAGGGGCTGAGAGGGCCTACTTGGGGAGGCCATGAAATGGCCCCCCCAAGTGGGAGCAGTCTGAGCCTTGGTGGGGGGTGGGAGGAAGGGTGGGAGAAGGGCCCCTGAGGGCTGGGGGGCATTTTGCATGCAAAATGCCACCCCTGGCAAGACAAGCCTCTCCCAGCTGTCAGTGGTAGAGATGAGAGCAGAGCACCTACTTGGGGAGGCCATGAAATGCCCCCCCCCAAGTGGGAGCAGGCTGAGCCTTGGTGGGGGGTGGGAGGAGGGGTGGGAGAAGGGCCCCAGAGGGTGAGGGGGCATTTTGCATGCAAAATGCCACCCCTGGCAACACAAGCCTCCCCCAGCTGTCAGTGGTAGAGATTAGAGCACCTACTTGGGGAGGCCATGAAATGGCCCCCCCAAGTGGGAGCAGGCTGAGCCTTGGTGGGGGGTGGGAGGAGGGGTGGGAGAAGGGCCCCTGAGGGTGAGGGGGCATTTTGCATGCAAAATGCCACCCCTGGCAAAGGAAGCCTGCCTCTTCATTTTTCCCCCATAGGAAATAATGAAGAAAGATGAGCAGCAGCATGCTAACAATATGCTGCTCCTTCGCTTTCTTATGGGAGGATGGGGGGACCTGCTTTGGGGGGCCATAACATGGCCCTCCAAAGTCCAATCTGTCTGAAACTTGGGTGGTTGTTAGAGAAGGGTTAGAGGAAGGTCCCCACCAATTTTGGGCTTATTCGGTGGGAAAATGCCTCCTCCAGGCGTCCTGGAAGACGGAGGCATTTTCCCTTAGAAAAAAGCCGAAAGAATGCCGAAATAATGCCGAAAGAATCCCGAAAGCCGAAAGCCGAAAGAGATTCTTGTTTCGGCTTTCGGCTTTAACGATAATCTTCTTTCGGCTTTCTACTTTCGGCTATAGCCGAAAATTTTTGGCTTGCACACCCCTAGTAGCAACGATGCAGAATTTTATAAGACTGGACTTTAGCAGAGGTAATATTAGATTGTAGTAGATTGGAAGTCCAAATCGCTTTCCATTGTGTTACAGAAATATCTGAGTTACAGTCGAGCTGCCAATTTTGTTGGTATTTTAGAGGTTTGGATTCAAGTGTGCTTAAAAGCAAATTATAAAGTTTAGATATTAGCCCCTTTTGAGTCAAGGTTTTTTGATTTAAGATAATCTCAAAGTCTGTCAGGGGGGTGTTAAAGATTTGTGCTATTTTAATGTGGTTCATCATATTGGCTAACTGGAGGTATGTAAACCATTGCAATTTGTGTTGAAGTTTTCCCTCTATTTAATTTGTCTAATATGCCTTTGGGTGAGGAGATATCGATCAGCCGGGTTAAGTCGTTTTGTTGCCATGTTTTGGCAAAGCCTGTAGTAAGACCAGGGAGAAACCAGTTTTGGCCCAAAAAAGATGAATATCGTGATATGGTGGGTAAGATCTTCTTCCTATGTTGGTTCCAGGTTGTTAGCATATACTTAAAAAAGGGTTATCAATCTTTCCTGTCAATTGATTTTCTTTGCCATTCTAAATTAAGCTCTGAATTATTGATATTTCTTTATTTGGGTGTATAGTTTTAGTCCAGTCTGAAATACTTGTAGATTTTAAAATTTGTGTGATGTTTAATAATCTAATCGCAAATTGATACATATTCAAATCTGGGTAGTTGAATCCTCCATCTGAGTGTTTTAGTCTGAGAGTCTTAAAGGCTATTCTGGGTTTCCTTCCGTTCCATAAGAATTTGTTAAGTAGGTTCTGCCAATTTTTCATAATTTTTTGAGGGACTAATAAAGGAATTGCACGGAGGAAGAATAACAATTTTGGTAATACAAAAGTTTTAATTATGTTATATCTTTCAAACCAGCTGAGGTTCAATTTATTCCATTTATTTATATTAGTTTTGATTTTATCAAGAGCAATGTTATGATTAAATTTCAAAAAAAATTTCAAATCAGTAGGAATGTTGATGCCCAAATAGGTTATCTAGTGAGGAGGCCATTGATAATTGCAGTTCTTTTTAATCCAATTATATGTGTTAGGTTGCATAAAAACTGGTAAAAGCTGAGATTTGGTATAATTAACCGTCAGACCTGAGATCTGGCTAAATTCTTCTAATATTTTTTGAAGGGGTATGAATGATTGTATTGGGTCCACTAAGTAAGTAAATAAGTCATCTGCGAACAGACTTAATTTGAAATTGTTTAAAGTAGTTGATATACCTCGGATTTCTTTTGTGTCTCTAATTTTTTCTGCTAGGGGCTCAATAGAAATGGCAAATAATATTGGGGAAAGTGGGCACCCTTGCCTCGTGCCTCTTTGAATAGAGATCTTTTTAGAAATATTACCATTGATTTTTATTTGAGCTGATGGATGAGAGTATATGGCTTCTATTAATCTTAAGAACTTGGGGCCAAAATTCATGTGTTTTAACGTTAATTTGAAGTATTGAATATCAATTGAGTCAAAGGCCTTTTCTATATCAAGGGACAGAAGGCCAGATTCCAAATTGTTTGCTTGGCAGTATGAAATCAGGTTTAAGGTTTTGTATATATTATTCATCAGGTCTCTCTTTGGAATAAAACCGGACTGGTCAGGATGGATGTATTGCGCTATAAAGGAGTTGATTCTTTTGGAAATAATCGTAGTAAAGATCTTATAATCCTGGTTCAACAAAGATATGGGTCTATATGAGTTTGGTTTTGTGCTATCCTTATTCTGTTTCAAAATTACTGTTATATTTGCATTTGACCAAGTTGGAGCCATTATTCCCTGATCTAAAATCATGTTGCATGCATCAGCCAGGGGTTTGCTTAATTGTGTAGCAAATGTTTTGTAGTACTCAGCAGGGTATCCGTCAGGGCCTGGTGTTTTGTTATAAACTCTTCTGATTTAATTTCAACTAATTGGTTCTGGTCCGACCTTCTGGGGCAGTAGAAATCAACTCTGCGCCATCCTCTATATCAGTGGTCCACAACCTTTTTGGCACCAGGGACTGGTTTCATGGAAGTCAATTTTTCCATGGACCGGGGGGGGGGGGGGATGGTTTCGGGAGGCAGACCAGAGGAGGCAGAGGCAGACTGGGGCATGTGGTGCTTAGGGCAGCTGGCTTCCTAGTGGGCCCGGCAGTGACCCAGCACACAGAGGCACAAGGGCAGGGCAGCAGCAGCTCCAGCAAGCGCAGCCACACCGACCACAGCACAAGGCAGCAACTGCATGTGTGCTGGCTGGGAGCAGAAGGAGAGACTCAGAGGCATGATGGGAGTCAGCTGGCTAGGTGAGGTGATATTTCTAATGAAAAGTGCAGGGCCAGCCAGGCGAGGCGTGGCCACCCAAGATGGCAACCGCTTACCTCGCTGGCTCCCTGGAGCCGGCTTTGCGCTTGTCCGCCACTCACCACATGTGTGGCCTGGTTGCTAACAGGCCACAGACCGGTACCAGTCCTCGGCCCTGGGGTTGGGGACCCCTGCTCTATATGACAGCCTTTCAAGTACTTGAAAGTGGTTATCATATCGCCTCTCAGCCATCTCTTCTCCAAGCTAACCATACTGAGCTCCTTCAACCTTCCCTCATAGGACTTGGTCTCCAGATCCTTCACCATCTTTGTTGCCCTCCTTCTGGTTGCAGGAGGGGGAGTTGTGCAGGGGGAGATTTACCCTGTGCTCACGCTCTGGAGGTCCCCTGCGTCATGCCAGAAATGACATCACTCCTGGTGCAATGCAGAAGTAATGGATTGTCTCTGCATTCCTCCACACAGGAATGCAGTTACCTGATCTTCGATTATACCGTGAAGCAATATGTCTAGTATGGTTAAAAGAATGGGTGTCTTTATCCAATCATAAATTGTTAATGTTGGAAGGATATAACAAGCTTTTTGGATGGCATGCATATTTGTGGTACGATAAACATAAAATGGACGCAATGTTCCAGCACCACTATTTGAGAAGGAATTTATTTCTAACCTGGCTAAAATATAAAAAGTTCATTGATCAAGAGAAAACACTATGTATTGTTCCAGCTGAAGTAATCAACCCGAACTTAGAGTATAAGGGGAAAGAATGGCTTACCTTTAAAGAGCTTATAGAAATAGAAAATAATGAGTTGAAACTTAGGTTAAATGAGGAATTACCATTCAAATATGGCTGGCTACAATACCGACAGATCAAAGATTTATTTGAGTCAGATCAAAGGAGGACAGGTTTTAGAATTAAAAATTCAGAGTTAGAAGAACTTTTGCTGGGGGATAATAATAAAGCAATTTCTAAAATGTATAAATGGTATACAGAAGATGAGACAGTGAAAGTTCAAATGGTAAAGTAGGCAATAAATTGTAATAATGAAATTATGATGGAAGCTTGGGAGCAATTGTGGAAAAATACATTAAAAATTTCAACTTGTACCAGTATTAAAGAAAATGGCTATAAAATTATATATAGATGGTATTTAACACCGAAGACATTAGCCATTGCGAACAAACAGCTATCTAACAAGTGTTGGAAATGTAAGGAGCATGAAGGTTCTCTATTTCTTATGTGGTGGACTTGTGGCAAGGCTAGAGACTTTTGGTCTAAAATATGTGCTGAAATGTCTTCCATACTCCAATATAATGTTGTTAAGAATCCAGAAATGTTATTATTATCCTTGCATTTAGAGGACGTTAATAGAAAAGACAAGAGTACTATTGTATTATATGATAACAGCGGCAAGAATGCACAATATTGGAAGAGAGAAGAAATACCAGAAATTGAAGAATGGACACAAAAATTGTTGTACATGGCGGAAATGGACAAATGAACAAGAAAACTGAGGGATCAAGATCCAAAGGGATACTTTGAGGATTGGAGGAAATTGAGAAAATATTTAGAGAAAAAATGGGATGTTAAAGGACAATTATGGTCTTTTGAAAGTTATTAAATAAGATAAGATATAGTTTAGATCTTTACCAGTAATAAAAAAGTGACAACTAGGATTTAGAAATAAGATTAGAAAATGGGGGGTTGGAGTGCTGTTGGAAGTCAACACAGAAAAGGGGGAGGGGAGGGGGTGGGAAGCATATAACCATGGGAAACGAACGAAAATGTAACTGTTATAATCTTAATTGTATGTTAACCCATACAATAAAAATTATATTAAAAAAAAAACCAGAAGTAATGGATTGTCTCATGGGCCGATTGAGTAAAAATCGGCCCCAAACAGCTGATTTTTACTCAATTGGCCCCGGCACAACCCATTACTTCTCCAGAACCCACCTACTTGCTCGAGAAATGACATAATTTCTGGCATGACATGGAGGTGTTTTGGAGAGCTCAGGAGCACACTTCACCCCCACCGCTGTATTCCCATGCCTTCTCCACCCTTGCCAGCCAGGTGAGAGGTGGCAGGGAGCAGAGGCTTGGGGTGGGGCATTTCCCACTCCCACTGGGGGACTGGCAAGCCTGCTGAAGTCTGAGATAGAAGCAGTATCACAACCTGGAAAAGCTCCTCCAGACAGCATTTCGCTGATGCAATAGAGGTGGAGTTGTTTGCTATCACCACCAGGAGTATGATAGTACACTCTCACCCATGTTTGGTCACATTCGCTTTTAACCGTTGAGGGTAATTTGGTGACAAGGGTTGATATGGAGACATTTGGTACCTCTTCTATGCAGCTAAGTTTTTTCTGGTATTGAGTCCCTTGGCTAGTTTGCTTCTTTGTTCCTCCTGTCCATCATTTTATAACATCATTGACCCTACCTCTCTGTTCTGGCTTGACCTTCACCGTTTGATCAGAAGGGGCCACCATCTAGTTCATTTGCTATTTACTTGGAATTATACCCCATTGAGGTCCCTCACCTCCCCAACTCCATCTTTCCTAGGCTGCACCCCCAGAATTTCCAGGAATTTCCCAACCAAGAGTTGTCTACCCTATGCAGGCAGTAAGTCAAGATGAAGAGTGAAGGAAGGCAGCGAAAATAGTCAAATGCAATGCCTCAGTTAGTTAATGCCTTAATGAAAAGACACATTTTCTTCATCTTTTTGCTCATTCTCTGTGTAGTAAACATGTCTTCTTTTCTTGACAATGCGGTCTGATGGGCCTCAGTTTGCAGTAAAGCATCAAAGCCACATTGTTTCCCTTTCGAAACAGGTTCCAGTACTCAGAAATCCTGTTCTTCAAAACATTTAATTCCCCTAGGGGTTAATACATCCTTACTATATGCCTATTAACCTAATGTCAGAAAAAGAATATCCTAAAGGATTTAATAAACTGCAAACAAAATTATATAAAATAATTTTTCCCAGGCAGTTGAATTTTCAGTGATTAAGAAAATACAATTTCCTGTAATTAAATCTTAACAAGAAATGTTATTAAAAACACTCTGTCCCAGCTTCTGTAATAATTGTCCATTCCCCCAGAACAGTAAACAGAATTAGATTCTGCAACATACACTCTAATCCACGTGTCATTTTGATCAAATTTGCCTTAATAACTTTATCTAGAGAGAAAAGTTGAATCAAGAAGTCTGAAACAGAAATCTCTACACACTGAGTCTGACAGGCAACTGGCTTCATAGGAACGGCTGGGATTTATGATGATGTATTACCCTGCTGGGTTTGCAGCACCATTGACAGCCAAACTTTATATCTTCCGTGCATCAGTTTGGGCTTTTAATACAATGGCTGCTACACTTACCCATGCACATTATAATGCCTTCTGTACTTTTGGGTCTCCTGAGAAAGGAGTGTGGGAAGGCAGGCAAGAGTCATAAACCATAATGACTAAACAGCATCCATCCTCATCCCCCTCCAACCACAGTCCCACATTATGGACAAGATACTCTTTTCCTTCATATTAACTTTCCGCTTGCCTGTTTACATGATGTTGGTTTCTGTTATTATCAGCCCTTCTGTAAGATCTTTAAGCACCACGCAAAACTCTACTGGCCAGCATATTAAGAAATGTGCATTTCTGTATCTCAGTGTAATTCACTATCATTATAGCAACAAACAGAAGAGCTAACAGGTTGGAGGCAAAATAGAGGAAAATAAATAGAAAAGCAGGAGCTATTTCAGGCAGAACAAGAGAAGCATTTATTTTGTTTATTTCAAAGAGCTCTGCAAAGACTCAGGGCAGGTAACGACCTTTCATGGACAACATTGCAAGATAAAGCATACTTAATATTACAACATGAGTGATTGCTTCTCACATAAAATTGAAAGATAAAATATCTCTGTAAAAGGATATACTGCTAAAATATAGTGCTAAAATAAAGCCTAGACAGCCATCCCTCCTTTCTCAGACCTGCTGCATTTTGGCTTCTGGCATGATGCTACCTCTCCCTTCACCAGGGCCGTTCCCACGCAGCTTACCTGAACCCGGAACGCTGTGCAGCATGCCAAAAAAACCGCGGAAGATCACGTTTTCTCTCACAAGTGTTGCGCAACATCAGGAAAATACGCATTGGGCACACGCATTGACAACCTACCAGATGACACCATCCTAGCAACCATGGATGTGGAGGCTCTGTACACCAATATCCCACATGCAGATGGACTGCAAGCCATACGGAATATTATCCCGGACAAAACCACAGCACACCTCGCCACTGAACTTTGTCACTTCGGACTCACTCACAATTCGAATTTGGTTACAACTTATATCTACAACTTATATACATCTTATATCTTATTTTATCTTTCGAGGACCACAGTTCTTTGTCAGATGCATCTGGCGGGGAGGACTGTGGTTATCGAAGGCTTGTGCTGCAGTGGAATTGGATAGTCTAGGTGCTGCTGCTGAACTCTTTTTGATTTTGCTACTACAGACTAACACGGCAAACTCCTTTGAACCTTTACACAAGCAAACTGGTCCCCACACCAAAAAGAGCTGTCTGCATCTCCATATCAAATGAGTTGTTTACATCCCCCCTCTCCTCCTCCCCGCCCCCCTCTCCTCCTCTATATTTGACCAGTTTCCTTCTGCCCTCCATGCATCTGATGAAGAGAACGTGATTCTCGAAAGCTTATGCTACAATAGAATTAGTTAGTCTTAAAGGTGCTACTGGACTCTTTTTGAAGAAGACAAAAGTAATGACTACTGAGGAATTACTCAATTTTAAATTTGACAATGAGGAAATTGAAATGGTTCAAGATTTTTTATTTCTTGGCTCAATCGTCACCAAAAGGGAGACTGCAACCTAGAAATCAGAAGAAGATTGAGCTTTGGAAGAGCAGCTGTGAAGCAACTAGAAAAGATCCTTAAAGATAAAGATGTCTCTCTGGGGACCAAGATCAAAATAATCCAAACTATGGTATTCCCCATTACTATGTATGGATGTGAAAGTTGGACAATGAAGAAAGCTGACAGGAAGAAAATTGACTCATTTGAAATGTGGTGCTGGAGGAGAGTTTTGCAGATATCATGGACAACCAAAAAGATGAACAAGTGGGTTCTATATCAAATCAAGCCCGAATTCTCCCTAGAGGTTAAAATGACAAAACTGAGTCTATCATACTTTGGTCACATCATGAGAAGACAAGACTCTCTGGAAAAATCAATAATGCTAGGAAAAGTGGAAGGCAGTAGGAAACGAGGAAGACCCAAAGCAAGACGGCTGGACTCAATAAAAGAAGCCATGTTCTCCAGTTTGCAAGATCTGAGCAAGGCTCTTAACAATATGATGTTTTGGAGGTCTTTCATTCATGGGGTCACTGAAGGTCGGAGGCGACTTCACAGCACATAACACATGTATCTGTAGTTCAGGCTACCTATTACCTATCTTTATCCTCTTTGGAAAGTAAGGTGTTCTCTGTTTCTCTTTTTGATCTCTTTAAACAGCTTCCTATGGAAATGAAGGGGAAAGGTTGGTACAGTTAGTTTGGAGACACTGCATGAATGAGTGTTTAATTGAACTCAGTGGAGCTGACTTTTGAGTACCCTTTACTGGGCTCTTTTCTGCTGGTGGATGTATAGAAAACTCCAAGCTTGAGGAATAAAATAAGAGCTCCTGTTGCCATTAAAGCTCTGGTGTATCCTTGCCAGTGGAGAATTGAGTAAACAAGGGTTCTGTCAGCTGGCTGACAATTTTCCAGCCTAACCTGAAATCAGCCTGACAGCAGCTGGGCTGCCTGTTCACCTGGGGGCTAATTTTTAAAGCTGGTAATTGGCTCTCATCACTGTCATGTCAGATTATGTTGTTTATTCTCTGGCAAAGCCTAAAAAACAGAGGCTGAAATTATCTCTGGAGGACAGTCGGGAAACCTTCCTCTCTCTCTGACCCATGTGGTCTGGCACTAGCCATGCAGGGCCATGATAAAGGAGGAAAATACCATCTGGGAAGGCTCTTGCGGATTGCAGAGTCAGTCATGCCAAAGGTACCGATGCTGTGAGAAAACAAAGTTCCGTGCAAAATGTGCCTGCTTTAAACAAGTATCAGAAGAAAGCCAGAGGGTTAAAAAAAATCCCACTGTAAAGTCTTGATGAAAGTGACAATTTATAATTTTAAATGTGGGGTTTAGCAGCTGGTGTGAAATTGGTGAAGCAAGTGAGGTTGTTTGACCTGAGTTAATTTAATCACACAAGCATGTTTCCGTTCATAGAACAATTCTTTCTTTGTTTGAACTTACCTGGCAAGGGATGTGTTAAGAGACAGAGCCTCCTCTGCACCTTCCATTTTCCACTTGTTCAAGAAGTAGTAATCCCTTTAGTTAAGCTGCAGTATATTTGCTCCCCCAAACTCTCCTGCAAATGTTTATATTCGATTTGCAGTGGTACTTCATATTTAATATTATTTGATAAAGTAGTGGAATAACCATGAGCTTTGTGAACGTACAGGCTTGGCCAAAAGTTGCTTGTATGAAGGAACCTGAACCTATAATGCAAGGAATGGTAATGCTTCTTAATGATCATAGATATCCCCTCAATGGTCCTTGATGGCTCCGGCCAAGCAGCCGTTGTGTCCTGGAGTAGGTGGCTGCTCCCCCCACCCCCAGCCTCCAGTATTCTGTCCTCAAAAAAGTGCCAGTCCTGGTAAATACTGTTCCTTGTAACTACTGGAGAAGTGATGTGTACATAACTCTGTACAATGATATTTATTATTTGATCGTTTGAATTGTTTTTGTTTTTTGTTTTTATTTGTTTTTATTTTGGCAGGCATCAGTCAAATGCTGCCAACAGGTCTGCTACTTATATTTTAAAGGTAAATTTCACATTTAAACTCAAATTCAGAATGTTGCAAATCAAATTTAGATGACAACTGTCAAAAGTTTGTCTGATGAAGAATATTTGTTTCAGCACTAGAGATTATGATGCAAGTGCAGGGATTCCAATGCTTCGGGGCTGTTGCTTAGAATAATAAAAATAAATAGCTGATTTTTGATCCTGATAATCAGGCTGCTCCCAAGACTCTTCTTCCTAGGGTTATCTTGCTGCCTGTGTTTTTGATAGGTACATACATATCAGACAACAATTCAACAGACCTTTTTGCACAGAAAAGCTGCACCTGAATTTTTATGTAAGTCTTAGAATTGCTTATGCTCTGTTTCAGCATTTTTTCAACTCTATTGGATCATGGCGAATGCTATTTCTTTGTAAACTTGTAGTTATTTACTCTATTGGCATTGTTTATGGAAATGTCCTTGATATTGACTGTACTAATCCCACACTGTAATCCGCCTTGAGTCTCAGTGAGAAAGGCAGACTACAAACAAACAAACAAACAAACAAACAAACAAACAAACAAACAAACAAACAAACAAACAAGTGCCCAGCTAAAAAGCAAGACAGCAACTCTGGGTAGAAGAGATCAGGGGAAAGATACAAGTTAGGTTAACCACCCATACTCCAGTGGTGCTACCCCTGTTGCTGCTTTTTAAGTAAAACTGATTTTGTCTGTTTATCTGTCTCCTGCTTTTCTCCTGAATGTCTTATTATGTCATTCTCTTTTTTATCATCAGATTTTATCATCACAACCGCTAGGTAGGTTAGGCTGCGGGACAATGACAGGCCCAAGGTCACCCAACAAGCTTCTATGGCAAGTAGGGATCTAAAGTTGGGTGTCCCAGTGCCTAGTCTAACCACTACATCACACTGGCTCTTATAAAACTGTTAGAAGATCTCATCATAGTTCTCCCATGTAAAATGGAGGGGACGTGCATTTTTATATTGGCTAGATTCTAGCTAATGCAGTACATGGACAGGTCCTGGCTCTGTGCATCTCCAGTTCTTCACTGCCTCCCCTTTCTGCATCCTTTTACTTCTTCTAGACCGAGCCATTTTTATCTGTTCTTGTATCTTCTTCCAAAACTCTCCACCCCATCTCTTGCTGGCTATGCAGATTCTGCCTTCGTTGGAAATTTCATGACAAATGCCTAATCTATCTAATGAACTGGCTGATCCTGTCTGTTTGTAACATCGTTTCAGTGGTAATTGCTGGGGTATCCTGACATGTGGATGGGATTGAGAACACCTCAGTGCACCATTTGAAAAGTGATGGTGAACCAGTGTGCTTCCCTAACCTTTTCTTCTTGCTCTTCCTGCCCCAAACAGATGATGCCCTTTTAAACAATGCATCTCTACAGTAGTCGACCCAGTTGTAATTCTTCCCCAGCAAAAACAATCAGCTCTTCCTGGAATTAGTCCCACAGTATTTAAGGGAGGTGGCAATACAGTCTCTGCAACCTACACACACTGTCAACACACTTTGCTAGCCAATTTCTTATCTGTCGGATTCTAAAACGCTTGCTGCTGTCAGAGTGTTTGAACAAACTGCCAGATACTCTCTCTATGTGACACTGCAGGCATCTGTTGCTTGTTCTGGCAAAAATCTCCACCCAGTTTATATTGTCAAATGCCAGCCAAACAGTTCTCCTGGGTCTTTGTGACTAGTAGGTCAGGAATGCCCACCCTGTTTTTTAACAGATTTAGAGTCTGAGATCTATGTACCAAGAAACTGGGAGGATTTGTTCTCAACAGTGAACTGAACCTTTAGACGAAGCTGAAGTTGGTTCCCAGTTCCCAGTTCCTTATTCACAGTTCCTTATTCCTTATTCGGTATTCGCAAAGCCAAAGAAAAATATTGTGGGAAAACTGAAAAGCTATAACTCAAAAATGAAGTTTGCAGGGGCACATATTATACACCTCCATATTCAAAAGACTCAGCACTCTAAGTGGACCTATACTGGGTTATCCTGTAAGCCAGGACCAGAAAACAAAAAGATTATATTGTTCTCTTCTGTCTCAGAACTCACCAGTATCTTAACCAAAGATATGTAATCAACCATTAGCTAGCTTTTAGAAGGAAACTGGTGGTTTCAATCATTTAAAAATAGATATATGCAGACATATAGTTGAGGAAGTAAAGCGAAAACTAGGTCTCTCTGTGGTTAAGCTAGAAGAGATGTGTGTGTGTGCTAATATGTGACAGCCTATGTATGGTAGAAAACAAATAAAGAGGAAGGGGTTTCCTTAAAAGAGGAAGGGGAGATGTAAACTAAGGCAGAGTTTTAGGTGAAAACCGGAAAGGTGTAACTCCCAAGTACCTCAGCCTATGGGGAAAGGGAGAGGGAAACTGCGGACGGGGATAGGATGCTTAGAATCTGTCAATAATTAGTAGTGATTTGAAGTCTATAAAAATGTGTGTTCAGGAAGCCTCTGGTTTCCTTTTTGGCACCCTCGGGCCTGTGTACTTCAATAAAGCAGCAGCTTGTACTGCTCGAAGTCTCGGTCTCTCTTCTTGTGGTTTGAGGCAGGAAGGCATTGGCCGTCTGGTCCAGCCGCCTTCAGGCAACAGTTTTCTGGTGCCGAAACCCGGGAAACTCTCTTCCTGGGGACCTCACTGCTCTCCCACTCTGAAGCCGTCAGCCACCTTCCTGACTCTTGATCTACGGTGAGACCTGTGGACGACTCGCCAGCCGGCACACGACATGTTTGTTTCGTGGGCGTCTCGACTGCTTGTCTGTTGAACCGGATCCCGAAGCAGAGAGACTGACAGACTGAGAGTGACAACTCGCTGCACTGGTGCCTGGGGAATCTGCTCAGGTCCTGAGGACACCCTTCTTTGGTAAATATCTTGTGTGGTTGTTGTTGTACTGACTGGCCGGTTGTGACAGACATGAGTGATCCTTCTATAATTTCTCTGGGGGTGCCCAGGGTCCCTGTTGTCAGTTTAATCGGAGGGGCGACACGACACCTATACGAGCCTCGCCAGGCAATGACTGTAGGGTCAGATGAGCTTTGCTCCTGACAAGTCGGATTCAGCAATGCTTGACTGGCAACAAACCCCACTCCGCAGTGAATGAAGTGTGTATGATTGTATGATACCGGCATAGGGGATCCCTGATTTTCAGACAAGGTACCTAGTAAGTCCCATTTAAGTCCTCGGTGACGACCGACAAAAACCTCTTGGTTGAGGAATGGGCACAGCAGAGTCAAAGATTCCTAGTGCAGATACACCCTTAGGGTGTGTTCTAAAACACTGGAAAGCGGTAGCAGAAAGAGACATGAGAAAGAAAAAGATGATCAGATACTGTACAGAAATCTGGCCACAATACAAGGTAGATGACTATGACCAATGGGATGCTAATGGGTCATTCCGAATGGCTCTAATTCTCCCTTGGCTTAACTGGATGCTAAGTGTAGGAAAGTATGAGGAGGTTCGTTACATGAATATTTTTAGAAGGATTGCAGAGGGTGATGTCCCAGTCCTGTTCTTTGGACCACGTTCCTGCCCACAAACTCAGGAAAATAAAAAGGGGACAAAAGCAAACAATCCAGTCCCAGTTCGGGATTGATCAGCGATCCCAGACCTGCCCCCAGTATATCCAGGATTACCACATGTAGATAGTTCTGGCTCAGATAAAGGGGAATCCCCACTTCCAGATTTGCAGACAGCAGCATCAAGCATACCTTCGGCTCCAATGTATCCACTACACCAGAATCCACAAGTTGTTGTTCCCCAGGGAGGCCAACCCACCAGTGTTTCTGTATGGAACCACCATCCTTGGAGTCCAATGGACCTTGCCAAGTTTAAGGAGATGTCTGGAGGCTTCTCTAAGAAACCCCAAGAGGTTATAAATTTTCTTCAGTCATTGTTCCAGACTGCCACACCATCATGGGAGGATGTTAAAGTTATGGCACCCATGATTTTTACTGAAGTTGAATTACAGAACATTATTAATAAGGCACGAACAGAGGTTTTTCTGGCATTCTGACTTGCCAATAATAACATACCAGCCCGTGTTGATGATGTCTTCCCATGGGCCACTAATCCCAATTGGGATCATAACGACCCAGGTCAAAATGCTTACGGAGGCCAATTTGCCATGCAAATTTTTAGGACCATGTTTCTGGAAGGAGCCCGCCGGTCAGTGATCAGGACCAATAATTGGACACAAGTTGAGGAAATTTATCAGGGAGAGAAGGAGGACCCAGCCACTTTCCTTCAGAGGCTTAGGGATGCCTGTCGTAACGGGGCTCAGGCTGACCCTGATGACCCAGATAATCAGACTGTTTTAAAACATCTTTTTACAACTCATTGTGCTCCAGACATACGCCGTAAGTTACAGAAGTTGCCTGGAGGTCGGGGACTACCAATGAGCGCCCTGTTGGAAGCAGCTCAAAAAGTGTTCCAAGGGTGGATTATAGAAAAGGAGAAGGGGAGGAAGGCCATGGTGATGGCAGTCCAGCGAATGAAGACTATAGATAGACCTGGCCCCTCCAGACCTCGTGAGAACAGAGAGAGAGAGAGAGGCCGTCCTGGTCCACAGGAGAGATGTGCCCCGAACCCCAGAGAGTTAAAGAGAAACCAGTGCGCACTGTGTGGCGGAATGGGTCATTGGAAGTCTACCTGTCCTAAGAGGAACCCTCAAGGACGGCCGATGATGGCCATCGAAGAGGAATCCGATTGAAGATGTCTGAGGTCGAGTCCCCAGCCACCCGCCTCGCCTCGAGTAAAACTGCGGGTGAGAAATGTCCTCCGTAACTTTCTCATAGACACCGGAGCACAATATTCAGCTCTAACCTCTCTCCCAAAGCATAAATCCTCCACCCATATCAAGGTCCAGGGAGCCACTGGCCCGCAAGATACCTCCCTCCTTCATGGAGTATCCCTCCAACTTCCTGATGGTTCCACCGCTGAGGCAGACTTTATCTACCTGCCACAGGCTCACACTGACCTCCTAGGAAGGGACCTCCTGTGCCGAACCAAAGCTCTTATTGATTGCCAGGCAGATGGCCATATTAATGTGACTTTTCGGACCCCAACTGATTATTGGAGGGGAAACTCTTGGCACTCAGCAGCGTCCATCCTCAGTCTACAAGTTACATCCATGATAGATGCTGTAGACCCACGGGTTTGGGCCACGGGGCTGCCAGGAGTTGCCGTCACAGCTGAGCCAGTCAAAATCACCTTAAAATCATCTGCACAGCCTGTTCGACTGGCCCAATATCCCATTCGGCAGTCATTACTTGAGGGCCTTCGAATCACCATTCAGACACTTATTGAGGGAAATATTTTGTCTGACTGCCAGAGCCCATGGAACACTCCAATCCTTCCAATCCCTAAGAAGGATGGCTCTGTCCGGCTAGTTCATGATCTTAGAGCTGTTAATGCAGCCACACAGGACCTACCACAACAGGTGCCTGACCCATATACCCTCCTCAGTGCTGTGGGACCCCACAAAATGTGGTTTACTGCTTTAGATCTTAAAGACGCATTCTATTGTATCCAGCTACATGAGGATTCTGTCCCCATTTTTGCCTTTACATGGAAGGACGGTGGCGAGGCGCCCTGTTCACTGGCATGGAAGAGACTTCCACAGGGTTTTAAAAACTCGCCTGTACTTTTTGGCCAAGCATTGGCCCGTGACCTCCGAGACTGGGAGCGCCCCCTAGGGACAGTTCTTTTACAATTTGTAGACGACATTTTGCTAGCGACCGAGGAGGAAGGTCAATGCGCCACCGCCACAGTTGACCTTCTGAATTTCCTAGCAGATAGGGGATACCGAGTTGCCAAGCCCAAGGCACAACTTGTCCAGACTACCGTTCGGTTCCTTGGACATGATTTGACGAGGGGCAAGCGAAAATTAGCTCCAGAAAGAATCCAGGCTCTTTTGCAGATTCCCATCCCAAAGACCCCTAAGGAACTCCGGTCTTTTCTAGGGATTGTGGGGTACTGTCGCCTATGGATCTGGAACTTTGGGGTTTTGACTGCGCCCTTATATCGTATACTAGCCCGAGCTGAAGAAGCGCGCAGCCCCAATTTGCCCGAGTCAGCTGAAGTCCAGCGTCAAGTTCACAAACTAAAACGCTGCTTGGCGGCCTTCCCTGCTCTGCAGTTGCCAGACCCTGAAGGACAGTATCGGCTCTTTATTGATGAGGAACAGGGAATAGCAAAGGGAATCTTGGTTCAACTCCTCTCAGGGGCACCAGCAGTCACTGCCTATCTAACCAAGCAACTGGACATGACTGCTAAAGGATGGCCCCCTTGCCTCAGAATAGTGGCAGCAGCAGCCCTTCTAGTCCCAGAAGCCATCAAACTCACCTTGGGGGGCAGCTTGGAAGTTGTGTCACCACATGCTATCCAGACCCTACTAGATGCCAGAGGATCCATCTGGATAACTGCTGGCCGGCTCCTCAAGATTCAAGCCCTTCTGTTTCAAAGTCCTCAGGTTTCTGTGATTCGTTCAGAGCGCTGGAACCCAGCCACTTTGTTGCCTCCAACTGAGGACCCACACGAGGCCTGGCTGTTACATGACTGCCTAGATGTAGTAGACTCCCAGACCAAAGCCCGACCAGACCTTCAAGATGAGCCCCTGGTAGATTCACAGAATGTCTGGTTCTCTGATGGTTCCAGTTTTGTCTCTGAGGGAGTTCGCTACACAGGCTGGGCAGTGGTCACTCTAACTGGGGAAACAGTCGAGGCTGGGGCCCTGCCCCCAAGCTTCTCCGCCCAGCGGGCTGAACTCAGAGCAGGAATCCGAGCCCTTGAACTTTCTTCAAGACAGTCACTCACCCTGTACACAGACAGTAAATATTTCTGGAGTATTGCCCATGCCCATGGGAAATTGTGGCAAGAAAGAGGCCTACTCACAGCATCTGGGTCCCCAGTGAAGCATGGGCCTGAAATTGGCCGCTTGTTGAGTGCTATCTATTTGCCCAGTGCCTTAGCTATCATCCACTGTCGTGGACATCAGAGAGGAGATGCAGATGTTGCCACTGGAAATCGTGCTGCAGATGCAGCCGCTCGTCAGGCGGCACTTTTGCCCATTCCAGAAGCAGAAATGTGCCTAGCTAGCATTGAACTTCCAAGTACTCTCCTGCTGAGTCTCAATATGCCACTGACTTAGCATGCACCTTTGACACTGAAGGATGGGCTATCCTACCAGACAGGCAAAGCCAGATCCTGATTCCCAAGATACTGGTTCGTCCCCTGCTCCAGCGCATCCATTTGCAGGGCCATTTAGGAGAAGAATCCCTCCTCACCTTGTGGAAACGATATTTCCATACTATGTAGCCAGTGCGTGCAGTCCTTGCCTCTGAGGTCCAGTCCTGTCCCATTTGTCAAGCCAACAACCCCTCAAACCACCAAAAACGACCAGGACCCCCAAAGCATCTAAACAACCCCTCAGTGTACCCAGGACAATTTTGGCAAGTGGACTTTGCTGAGTTGCCTAGAACGAAAGGGTACCGATATCTTCTTGTATTCATCTGTAAATTCTCTGGTTGGCCAGAAGCTTTTGCAACCCGAACAGCCAAGACACGTGAAGTCGTCAAGAAGCTGCTCCAGAACCTTGCAGTGTTTTGGGGGATTCCCCAGGGGTTAGACAGTGATTCCGGCGCTCACTTCACTTCTAGGGTCTTAGCTCAGGTCAGTCAGGCGCTAGGGATCCAGTGGAAGTTTCATTCTCCTTATCATCCAGCGGAATGGTCGAACGCTTAAATGGGCACCTAAAATCCCTGCTAGCCAAAATAGGACAAGAAACAGGTCTAAAATGGCCAGATGCACTTAGTGTCCTCTGGTCAGCCCCTAGGGGAAAACTTAAACTGTCTCCATTTGAAAGGGTTTTCAGACGCCCCTGGCCCCTTATTATAGGCCAAAGGGGGGAGGTCCACATTGGGGATAAGACTCTGTTAGCGCATGTTCAGTCGTTGTCTCGCACTCTGTCTGTTCTTCGTTCTGCAGCCTTGCTCGAGCGCCCCTTCAGCCTTGACGGGCCCGTGCACGACCTTGAGGCCAGAGACTGGGTTGCAGTCAAGATCTGGGACGCAAAACCTCTCCAAGCCCGGTGGACAGCACCCGCTCGAGTCCTGCTGACTACCGACACAGCAGCCAAGGTTGAGGGATTCAAGTCCTGGATTCATCACTTGCGGCTCAAAAAGGTCCCTGCAGACGAAAAGTGGACAGTGCGCCAAGTTGACGGAGATCCTGCTGATGGACTCAAACTGCTGTTCCAGAAAGATCCTGATCCTAGTATCTAAGAATTGCCATTAATGTGTTCGACTATTTCCTTTTGGGTTGCTGTGGGATTGTATATTGTGATTTTTTTTCTATTGTTTCTTCTTTGGTTGTATGACCATGCCCATATTTATCCTGATCCTTGGATGCCTCAGTACCCTCATGACTCCTTTCCATTGTAGTTCCCCTCTTGGTAGTTCCTGTTCCCACTGTTATGGCCTCCGGCGAGGAGTCCGAGTATTCAATTCAGTTGCCTTTATTGATGACCGGTGTTACCAAACACCCCCAGCTCTCTGTCAGTATGCAGGTAAGCAATATATTATGGCCCGAAGTGTAACCACAACAGGTTCTAAAAATGGGGCAAACTGTCCTCACGTCCCATGGGTCTGTTTTCCACCCACTGCATATTGGGCCTCAGCCATAAAAAGGGCTAAAAAAAGGAGTAAATCAAAGGCCCCTAAGGCCTCTAGTAGGTCCCTGCCCACAACCACTACCAAACCTCCATTAGTGGTGTATCCCTCATTGTATCAAGAGGTAGCACATGAATTGCCGGTCCCAGTTCCAGGGAGAAATCTCTTTCTAACACTGGCAGAACAGATTGCTGCCTCTCTAAACGTTTCTGATTGTTGGGTATGTGGGGGACCTCTTATGAGTGAGCAATGGCCATGGGTGGCATCAGAAATAACTCCTGAAGTGTTAGCTCAGTGGAATCATACTATGCGGACTGCCTATCAGGCTCAGCCTCGCAGCTGGGCTTTGGCCTCCCCAATCATTGGCACCTTTTGTCTCACTCAATTCCCAGTTGCCAAATATACTATTCGAGTTGGCGACACCCCTTGTCGAACTGCCTTGATAGTGAATGCAAGTAATGCTGTACCCACCTGGTGGACCAATGGGGAGGTGCCCATAATAGGCAATCTCTGGGAAAATAACACCATCTTAAAGCCCTTTTGGGAAAGCCCCCAAGACCTTTCCCATACATGGGATGCCCCTGAAGGTCTATATTGGATATGTGGATCCACTGCCTATTCTCGTCTCCCCAGAACATGGACTGGTTCTTGCACTATAGGGACGATAAGGCCTGGGTTTTTCCTTTTGCCTAATGGGATAGGTCAAACCCTGAGGGTTCCTCTGTTTGATGATCTGCATCGCTCCAGGCGATCGCTAGACATTGGGGGAACCCAGTGGGGAGATGAGTGGCCCCCACAGCGTATCATAGAGTACTATGGTCCTGCTACTTGGGCTCAAGATGGATCTTGGGGTTACCGGACCCCAGTCTACATGCTAAATCGCATAATCCGCCTTCAGGCAGTCCTTGAGCTCATAACTAATCAAACTGCCTTAGCTCTTGAGCTTTTGGCCCGACAACAAACTCAAATGAGAGCTGCCATCTATCAAAATAGATTAGCCTTAGACTACTTGTTGGCAGAGGAAGGAGGCGTATGTGGAAAGTTTAATTTGACCAATTGTTGTCTTAATATTGACAACAGTGGTCAAGCGGTCACAGATATAGCCTCAAATCTTCGCAAAATTGCCCATGTACCAGTACAAACATGGAAATCTGCCTGGGATGTTGGATGGTGGGACTAAATACTTGGAGGGGGTTGGTGGAGAAAATTCCTACTCGTTATAGGATGTGCCTTAGCTGGAATTATTTTGCTTCCTTGTTGTATCCCTTGTATAACCCGTCTAATACAGTCCACTGTCTCAAATATGACTATGTTAACAACCCCAGTTTCATCACCTATACCCACAAAGGACTCTGCCTCTGTGGCACATCTAATGACATTTACTACTTTGTCACCTGAACAGGTACGCTTAATAAGGGAATTACGCTTAATGGGGTCTGCTCCAGAAGAGGAACAAAGGGGGGGAAATCTGTAAGCCAGGACCAGAAAACAAAAAGATTATATTGTTCTCTTCTGTCTCAGAACCTACCAGTATCTTAACCAAAGATATGTAATCAACCATTAGCTAGCTTTTAGAAGGAAACTGGTGGTTTCAATCATTTAAAAATAGATATATGCAGACATATAGTTGAGGAAGTAAAGCGAAAACTAGGTCTCTCTGTGGTTAAGCTAGAAGAGATGTGTGTGTGTGCTAATGTGTGACAGCCTATGTATGGTAGAAAACAAATAAAGAGGAAGGGGTTTCCTTAAAAGAGGAAGGGGAGATGTAAACTAAGGCGGAGTTTTAGGAGAAAACCGGAAAGGTGTAACTCCCAAGTACCTCAGCCTATGGGGAAAGGGAGAGGGAAACTGCGGACGGGGATAGGATGCTTAGAATCTGTCAATTATTAGTAGTGATTTGAAGTCTATAAAAATGTGTGTTCAGGAAGCCTCTGGGTTCCTTTTTGGCACCCTCGGGCCCGTGTACTTCAATAAAGCAGCAGCTTGTACCGCTCGAAGTCTCGGTCTCTCTTCTTGTGGTTTGAGGCAGGAAGGCATTGGCTGTCTGGCCCAGCCGCCTTCAGGCGACAATCCTACAAAACCCAGATCCTGAGTTAACAGCTTCAAAATAGGATGCCCCCAGAACATTTCAATAAGAAGAAAGGGGCGGCAGCTGCAGCAGAAAAATACTTTGGAACACCCCAAATCACACAGATCTGAACTCCAGAGAATATCCCCTACAAGTGGACATGTGCTGGTGCTGATCCAGTCTCTGGTTCTGAACCTAAGCCCTCGTATGTGGACTGCCTGGAAAAAAAATTGTATTAGGCATTGCTGTGAATAAGGAAGTGGGGAACTATAAGCCCTCTGAAACCCCAAACAATATTTGGATCACTCCAAATCACACACCCCTGAACTCCAGAGACTGTCGCCTACAAGAGGACATGTGCTGGTGCTGATCCAGTCTCTGGTTCTGGACCAAAGGCCTCGAATGTGGCCTCTCTCCAAACACCCTGTATTAGACATGTCTTTGAATAAGGAGGTGGTGAAAATATAAGCCCTCAGAAACTCAAAACAATCTTTGGATCACTCCAAATCATGCACCCCTGAACTCCAGAGACTGTCCCCTACAAGAGGGCATGTGCTGGTGCTGATCCAGTCTCTGGTTCTGGACCTAAGGGCTTGAATGTGTCCTCTCTCCAAGCACCGGTGAAAATATAAGCCCTCTGAAACCCAAAACAATCTTTGGATCACTCCAAATCACACACCTCTGAACTCCAGAGACTGTCCCCTACAAGAGGACATGTGCTGGTGCTGATCCAGTCTCTGCTTCTGGACCGAAGGCCTCATATGTGGACTGCCTGGAAAAAAAATTGTATTAGGCATTGCTGTGAATAAGGAAGTGGGGAACTATAAGCCCTCTAAAACCCAAAACAATCTTTGGATCACCCCTAATCACACACCCCTGAACTCTAGAGACTGTCCCCTACAAGAGGACATGTGCTGGTGCTGATCCAGTCTTTGGTTCTGGACCGAAGGCCTCGAATGTGGCCTGTCTCCAAGCACCCTGTATTAAACTTGGCTTTGAATAAGGAAGTGGTGAAAATATAAGCCCTCTGAAACCCCAAACAATCTTTGGATCACTCCAAATCACACACCTCTGAACTCCAGAGACTGTCCCCTACAAGAGGACATGTGCTGGTGCTGATCCAGTCTCTGCTTCTGGACCGAAGGCCTCATATGTGGACTGCCTGGAAAAAAATTTGTATTAGGCATTGCTGTGAATAAGGAAGTGGGGAACTATAAGCCCTCTGAAACCCCAAACAATATTTGGATCACCCCTAATCACACACCCCTGAACTCTAGAGACTGTCCCCTACAAGAGGACATGTGCTGGTGCTGATCCAGTCTTTGGTTCTGGACCGAAGGCCTCGAATGTGGCCTGTCTCCAAGCACCCTGTATTAAACTTGGCTTTGAATAAGGAAGTGGTGAAAATATAAGCCCTCTGAAACCCCAAACAATCTTTGGATCACTCCAAATCATGCACCCCTGAACTCCAGAGACTGTCCCCTACAAGAGGGCATGTGCTGGTGCTGATCCAGTCTCTGGTTCTGGACCTAAGGGCTTGAATGTGGCCTCTCTCCAAGCACCGGTGAAAATATAAGCCCTCTGAAACCCAAAACAATCTTTGGATCACTCCAAATCACACACCTCTGAACTCCAGAGACTGTCCCCTACAAGAGGACATGTGCTGGTGCTGATGCAGTCTCTGCTTCTGGACCGAAGGCCTCGTATGTGGCCTTTCTCCAAGCACCCTGTATTAGACATGGCTTTGAACAGGGAAGTGGTGAAAATATAAGCCCTCTGAAACCCAAAACAATATTTGGATCAATCCAAACCACACACCCCTGAACTCCAGAGACTGTCCCCTACAAGAGGGCATGTGCTGGTGCTGATCCAGTCTCTGGTTCTGGACCGAAGGCCTCGAATGTAGCCTGTATTGCTCTGAGGCCTACCTGTGCGCAGTGGCGCTGGGCCCTGCCGGATCACACCACTGCCTGGGCCTGTTTTATTTTTGACTTTTGGTGCTAGGGCAGCATGGGAAGAGCTCTTATCTGGGAGATGGGACACACTGCTTGCATGTTTGCTCTGTTTTGCTCTGAGGCCTATCTGTGCACAGTGGCTCTGGGCTGTTCCGTGTCACAATGATGCCTGGACCTGGTTTTTTTTACCTTTTGATGCTAGGGCAGTACGGGAGCAGCTTTTATCTGCGAGATGGGACACACTGCTTGCATTTTTGCTCTGTTTTGCTCTCAAGCCTACCTCTGCGCAGTGGCGCTGGGCCCTGCCGGATCACACCACTGCCTGGGCCTTCTCAGAAGTGACATCATCACATAGATGTGGGATTATAAGCCCTCTGAAACCCAAAACAATCTTTGGATCACCCCAAATCACACACCCCTGAACTCCAGAGACTGTCCCCTACAAGAGGACATGTGCTGGTGCTGATCCAGTCTCTGGTTCTGGACCGAAGGCCTCGAATGTAGCCTGTATTGCTCTGAGGCCTACCTATGCGCAGTGGCGCTGGGCCCTGCCGGATCACACCACTGCCTGGGCCTGTTTTATTTTTGACTTTTGGTGCTGGGGCAGCATGGGAAGAGCTCTTATCTGGGAGATGGGACACACTGCTTGCATGTTTGCTCTATTTTGCTCTGAGGCCTATCTGTGCACAGTGGCTCTGGGCTGTTACGTGTCACAATGATGCCTGGACCTGGTTTTTTTTACCTTTTGATGCTAGGGCGGTATGGGAGCAGCTTTTATCTGCGAGATGGGACACATTGCTTGCATTTTTGCTCTGTTTTGCTCTCAAGCCTACCTGTGCGCAGTGGTGCTGGGTCCTGCCGGATCACACCACTGCCTGGGCCTGTTTTATTTTTAAATTTAGGTGCTGGGACAGCATGGGAAGAGCTCTTATCTGGGAGATGGGACACACTGCTTGCATTGTTGCTCTGTTTTGCTCTGAGGCCTACCTGTGCGCAGTGGCGCTGGGCCCTGCCGGATCACACCACTGCCTGGGCCTTCTCAGAAGTGCCATCATCACACAGATGTGGGATTATAAGCCCTCTGAAACCCAAAACAATCTTTGGATCACCCCAAATCACACACCCCTGAACTCCAGAGACTGTCCCCTACAAGAGGACATGTGCTGGTGCTGATCCAGTCTCTGGTTCTGGACCTAAGGGCTCGAATGTGGCCTGTCTCCAAGCACCCGGTATTAGACATGGCTTTGAATAAGGAAGTGGTGAAAATATAAGCCCTCTGAAACCCAAAACAATCTTTGGATCACCCCAAATCACACACCCCTGAACTCCAGAGACTGTCCCCTACAAGAGGACATGTGCTGGTGCTGATCTAGTCTCTGGTTCTGGACCTAAGGCCTCGAATGTGGCCTGTCGCCAAGCACCCAGTAGTAGAAATGGCTTTGAATAAGGAAGTGGTGAAAATATAAGCCCTCTAATGCCAAGAAACAAAACACCAACATTGCAAGAAATTTAAAAGAATACTTTACAAGCACTGAAAACGTGATCCCTTCTGAGACAATTCCAGGAAGGAAAGCAAACATGGTGGCATCCAATGCTGTGGTGAGCATACAAGACATAGAAATTCCCGATCCTGCTTTAAATGCTTTATTTACAAAATTAGAATTAAGTTTCAAAAAGCAAATCTCAGCCTTAATAAATCCACTAACTGAGCAAGTCACTGACATGAAAAAACTGTTAAATGCTGTGGCTCAAAAGACAGATAAGGCCCTTAACTTAAATATTTCAATGCAAGAAGATATCCGTGCTTTGCAATCTGAGAACGTGCATGTTCAGGACAGAATTCTCTCACTGGAAATGCAAGCCCGCAGCCTTCACCTAAAATTTAGGGGGTTTGATGAAGTAAACACCCTTAAATCAGACCTTGCAAAATTCTTATCAGAATGGCTGGCAACGACCATGCAAATAGAGGAAAGCACAAGTCAGATAATAAGTAAGGCTTACAGAGTAGGTCCACCTAACTCTGAAAAGAGGAAAGGTCCAAGAGACATACTGGCAATATTTGTGGATTAGAAAATAAGAAAAAAAAGTGCTTGAAACAGCAAGAAATAAAAAAACACTCGGCTATAATGATATGCAAATTACCGTATATACTGATCTGCCAAAAGAAGTCCTGGATAAACGAAAGCAACTAAAACCAATCACTGAGGAACTGCAACAAGCTAAAATCCCCTATAGATGGGTTAATCTTTGCAAGCTGAAAGTCAAGCATAGCGGCAAAATTTATCAAGCTGCAGATCAGGAAGAGGGAATGCTCCTGCTGCAATCAATGGGATTAATAAGTGCAATGGAGACTGAAAGCAGCTCACAGAAGAGGAAGAGAAACCTGCCTTCAGCTCCTCAAAAGACTAGCCAGATCCCAGTGAGGGATGCCTGAAGATCTATATCATGATGGAACTCTAGCCTCTGAATTCGGGAACTGTAATGTTTCTTCTATATGAATATTAATATAAACTATCTTTTGGTCTTGGGGAGGGGAGGGAAATGTTTAGTTAGACTAGTAGCCCTTAATTTAGAGACAACTCTCCGTCTGGTTATTTTAACAATAATCCTGTCTGGTAGTGGCAGGATTATAGAGGGTTGTTTAGCTAGAAGTTAGAATTATATTAAAGTTACTTAGAGCAAACTAATATTTTACTATATTTTAACAAATTAGTTTTAGATAAGGTAATAAGTAATAGCTGGTGATTATTTGTTAGTGTGTGTTGGTTTGGGTGTGTGTGTTCAGATTATTTGTTGTAGATTTTAAAGGTTTAAAACAAATAGTTCTTTCTTATAATATTATAGGTGTTTATTTTAATAGCTTAGAAGTGTTAAATTCATAATTTTTAAGCAGTATTAAACGTTTTAACTAATATTAAAGTATAAAAAGGAGTAATTTCATATAGTTCATCAAGTTGACAGGAATTAAATAGCACTTATTGTTAACTATATTTTAGACCTGTTACTTGTTAAGCAGTAGATTCATAAGGACAAACATATTAGATATAACAACTGTTTTTGACTATTGAAGTTTGTGAGGTTTGATAATAAGCTATTTGCATATATTAAAGTTGCCTATAGTTCTTCATTGCTAGTTAAATTATACTTAGTGACTCATATAGATTTCTTAGTAACATATATAGTTAACTATATTTTAGATTTGTTATCTGTTAAGCAGTAGATTTATAAGGACAAACATTAAATATAACAACTGTTTTTGATTTTTGAAGCTTGTTTGTGAGGTTTGATAATAAGCTACTTATATATATTAAAGTTACTTACAGTTTTTCATTACTAATTACACTATACTTAGTGACCCATTTAGACTCATTATAAAAAAAAATCAAATTAAAAAAATAGTGGGTTTTTTTACAGTTAACTGTTTATATAGGCTAAGGTAAATCAATATATTAATAGTTGAAAACATTGCTATTGTTAGAGAGTTGATAGGTTTTGAATATTTAATATTTTATTTGTACTGAAATTTACAAACACTGATATACCTTTTTATTTTTCTCTTATAAACAAAATGACCATATCCAAATCAAAGGTATTCTCACAAAATGTTCGTGGTCTCAACAACCCAGTGAAACGAAAAAGGGTTCTGACCACACTTGTAAAGACATCTCCAGATATAATTTTATTTCAAGAAACCCACCTCCCCGCTAAGGTTGAAGAAGAACTAAAATCGTCATGGCTCAAACACCAATTCCACACAAAAAGGTAGTTCTAAAGCTAGAGGAGTTGCAATACTTCTTTCTAAAAATATTGCATTCATATATAAAGATGTCTTAAAAGATCCAAGAGGCAGATTCATATTTTTGAAAGGTCAAATAGAAGGGCAAACTTATACACTAGCATCTATCTATGCTCCCAATGACAATCAGTTGTGTTTCCTTCAGGACACATTAAAACAGCTGCAACTATTCCAGGAAGGGTTGGTAATAATAGGAGGAGACCTTAACTATATTTCTAATTACAAATTAGATAAAACAAATTCGACTAGCAAAACCAAAAATAGTAGAGATGGCACCCCTTTGCCAACATTATTAAAGAAATTCCAATTGACTGATATTTGGAGGGTATTACATGACACAGAAAGGGACTATACATACTATTTGATGAGACATAAAGTATACACCAGAATAGATTATGTTTTGCTTTCATCAGATCTCGTAGAAAAGACACTGAATGTTGAAATTGGATTGATCAACTATTCTGACCATGCATGACTAGGGGACAGTCTCTGGAGTTCAGGGGTGTGTGATTTGGGGTGATCCAAAGATTATTTAGGGTTGCACGGGGCTTATATTTTCACCACTTCCTTATTCAAAGCCATGTCTAATACAGGGTGCTTGAAGACAGGCCACATTCGAGGCCTTAGGTCCAGAACCAGAGACTGGATCAGAACCAGCACATGTCCACTTGTAGGGGACAGTCTCTGGAGTTCAGGGATGTGTGATTTGGAGTGATCCAAAGATTGTTTTGGGTTTCAGAGGGCTTATATTTTCACCACTTCCTTATTCAAAGCCACGTTTAATACAGGGTGCTTGGAGACAGGCCACATTCGAGGCCTTTGGTCCAGAACCAGAGACTGGATCAGCACCAGCACATGCCCTCTTGTCAGGGACAGTCTCTGGAGTTCAGGGGTGTGTGATTTGGAATGATACAAAGATTGTTTTGGGTTTCAGAGGGCTTATATTTTCACCACTTCCTTATTCAAAGCCATGTCTAATACAGGGTGCTTGGTGTCAGGGCTTGCCACCGCTGCCACTGGGCGTGGCACTGGGCAGTCTGCTTCTGACATCATAGGGGGGCCAGGGATTCTGCAGGACCCTGCTCTGTGGAAGGAGGGGCGGTATACCTCACCCAGACTCCCTCTCAGTCCACTCACTGGCCTGCTCAACCTGGCCTGCTTACCCTCTGCATCCTCTTCCACTTCTTCCTCCCAGAGCTCTCCTCCAAACCTCCACACTTGCATCACACCACTCTCACTCCACATCATCACCCACACCACAGGGCTCTTCCCAGCCAGCTTTTATAGGGCTTCCTTCTACTGTCCCACCCCTCTTCCAGCCTGGTCTTGGGCTGCACCAAGCCGTTGCAGCTGGGGTAGCTGATCTGGCCCCACTGACCAGCACCAGCTGTGCCTTGTTCCCTGGCTGCCCAGCCTCCCTGCCTTGGCTGATTGCTGCAGGCCTGTCCAGCTGCAGTCCCCTGGCTAGCAGCCCGGCCTGCCTGGCTGAGCTGATGGCTGAAGGTGGGTCCAGCTGCGGCTCCTTGGCTGGTTGCCCAGGGCTTCCTGCAGAGTGCCTCCAATAGCCCTACCTGGAGTGGCTTGGCTTTTGGCAACTCCTGGGCCAGGCTACTATTTTCTAGCTGGGGCGTGGCTTTGGGTTGTTGGGGCTGCTGCTGCTTCTCCTCCTCAGGTAAGGTCTTTGGGTGGGTGACTGCTGGGCCCCCAATCCCTCTGCCCTTGCCTCCTTCTGCCTTGCTTAGTCCCCTTTCCTTCCCCAGGGGAGTGGGACTCGCTGGCCTCCTTCTGTCTCCCCCTGCCTCCTGAGGCCCTGGGCCTTTACCCCTTGCCCCTGGCACAGGCAGGTTCTGGCTCCATTTGCCCATGGGAGGGGTTGACCTGCTGTTCCCCGGCTGCCCCCTCTGCTTGCCAGTCAGACCGGTTGGCCTACTGTCTGCTGGCTGACCAGTTGACCTGCTGGCTGCTGGCTGCCCCCTCTGTTTGCCCGTCGGCCCGGCTGACCTGCTGTTCCCTCTTGTCAAGTCTGGGGGCTGGGGCTCAGACCCCGGACACTTGGAAGCAGGCCACATTCGAGGCCTAAGTTCGAGAACCAGAGACTGGATCAGCACCAGCTCATGTCCTCTTGTAGGGGACAGTCTCTGGAGTTCAGGGGTGTGTGATTTGGAGTGATCCAAAGATTGTTTGGGGTTGCAGGGGGCTTGTATTTTCACCACTTCCTTATTCAAAGCCATGTCTAATACTGGATGCTTGGAGACAGGCCACATTCGAGGCCTTAGGTCCAAAACCAGAGACTGGATCAGCACCAACACATGTCCTCTTGTAGGGGACAGTCTCTGGAGTTCAGGGGTGTGTGATTTGGAGTGATCCAAAGATTGTTTTGGGTTTCAGAGGGCTTATATTTTCACCACTTCCTTATTCAAAGCCATGTCTAATACCGGGTGCTTGGAAGCAGGCCACATTCAAGGCCTTAGGTCCAGAACCAGAGACTGGATCAGCACCAGGACATGTCCTCTTGTAGGGGACAGTCTCTGGAGTTCAGGGGTGTGTGATTTGGGGTGATCCAAAGATCATTTGGGGTCGCAGGGGGCTTATCTTTTCACCACTTCCTTATTCAAAGCCATGTCTAATTCAGGGTGCTTTGAAGCAGGCCACATTTGAGCCCTTAGGTCCAGAACCAGAGACTGCATCAGCACCAGCACATGTCCTCTTGTAGGGGATAGTCACTGGAGTTCAGGGGTGTGTGATTTGGAGTGATCCAAGGATTGTTTTGGGTTTCAGAGGGCTTATATTTTCACCACTTCCTTATTCAAAGCCATGTCTCATACCGGGTGCTTGGAAGCAGGCCACATTCGAGGCCTTCGGTCCAGAACCAGAGACTGCATCAGCACCAGCACATGTCCTCTTGTAGGGGACAGTCTCTGGAGTTCAGGGGTATGTGATTTGGGGTGATCCAAAGATCGTTTGGGGTCGCAGGGGGCTTATATTTTCACCACTTCCTTATTCAAAGCCATGTCTAATTCAGGGTGCTTTGAAGCAGGCCACATTCGAGCCCTTCGGTCCAGAACCAGAGACTGCATCAGCACCAGCACATGTCCTCTTGTAGGGGACAGTCTCTGGAGTTCAGGGGTATGTGATTTGGGGTGATCCAAAGATCGTTTGGGGTCGCAGGGGGCTTATATTTTCACCACTTCCTTATTCAAAGCCATGTCTAATTCAGGGTGCTTTGAAGCAGGCCACATTTGAGCCCTTAGGTCCAGAACCAGAGACTGCATCAGCACCAGCACATGTCCTCTTGTAGGGGACAGTCTCTGGAGTTCAGGGGTATGTGATTTGGGGTGATCCAAAGATCGTTTGGGGTCGCAGGGGGCTTATATTTTCACCACTTCCTTATTCTAAGCCATGTCTAATTCAGGGTGCTTTGAAGCAGGCCACATTTGAGCCCTTAGGTCCAGAACCAGAGACTGCATCAGCACCAGCACATGTCCTCTTGTAGGGGATAGTCACTGGAGTTCAGGGGTGTGTGATTTGGAGTGATCCAAAGATTGTTTTGGGTTTCAGAGGGCTTATATTTTCACCACTTCCTTATTCAAAGCCATGTCTCATACCAGGTGCTTGGAGACAGGCCACATTCGAGCCCTTCGGTCCAGAACCAGAGACTTGATCAGCACCAACACATGTCCTCTTGTAGGGGACAGTCTCTGGAGTTCAAGGGTGTGTTATTTGGAGTGGCCCAAAGATTGTTTTGGGTTTCAGAGGGCTTATATTTTCACCACTTCCTTATTCAAAGCCATGTCTCATACAGGGTGCTTGGAGGCCGGCCACATTCAAGGCCTTAGGTCCAGAACCGGAGACTGGATCAGCACCAGCACATGTCCTCTTGTAGGGGATAGTCTCTGGAGTTCAGAGGTGTGTGATTTGGGGTGATCCAAAGATTGTTTTGGGTTTCAGAGGGCTTATATTTTCACCACTTCCTTATTCAAAGCCATGTCTTATACAGGGTGCTTGGAGACAGGCCACATTCGAGGCCTTCAGTCCAGAACCTGAGACTGGACCAGCACCAGCACTTGTCCTCTTGTAAGGGACAGTCTCTGGAGTCTCTGGAGTTCAGATCTGTGTGTTTTGGAGTGGTCCAACGATTGTTTTGGGTTTCAGAGGGCTTATATTTTCACCACTTCCTTATTCAAAGCCATGTCTCATACCAGGTGCTTGGAGACAGGCCACATTCGAGCCCTTCGGTCCAGAACCAGAGACTTGATCAGCACCAGCACATGTCCTCTTGTAGGGGACAGTCTCTGGAGTTCAAGGGTGTGTTATTTGGAGTGGCCCAAAGATTGTTTTGGGTTTCAGAGGGCTTATATTTTCACCACTTTCTTATTCAAAGCCATGTCTCATACAGGGTGCTTGGAGGCCGGCCACATTCGAGGCCTTAGGTCCAGAACCGGAGACTGGATCAGCACCAGCACATGTCCTCTTGTAGGGGACAGTCTCTGGAGTTCAGAGGTGTGTGATTTGGGGTGCCAAAAGTTTTCCCTGCCAAAAGTCTTCTAGAACACCATGGAACGGGCCGGAAAGGGCACTAAAGAAATGCTGTTACCACAAAAAGCAGTGGATTGTGTTAAAGACACTCCAGAACAATATTTTAGAAAACACTGAAGTAGCATGCCTTTATTAACCCTTTCCCTGCCAAAATGCTCCTGGAACAGAACAAAACAGGCTGAAACAGGCACTAAAGAAACACCAGTACCACAAAAAACAGTGGGAAGCAATACAGACACTGCAGAAAACAAGATTTTAGAAGTGAAAACACTGAACTGATACACTTTTATTATCCCTTTCCCTGCCAAAAGGCTTCTGGAACACCACAGAACAAACACTAAAGAAATGCTACTACCACAAAAAGAAGTGGGAAGCATTGCATACACCAGAGAATGAAAACACTGAAGTGATATGCTTTTATTAACCCTTTCCTTGCCAAAATGCTCCAGGAAGAGCACAAAACAGGCCAGAACAGACACTAAAGAAAAGCCAGTACCACAAAAAACAGTAGGAAACATTACAGACAGTGCAGAACAATATTTTAGAAGTGCAAGTACTGAAGTGGCATGCTTTTATTAACCCGTTATCTGCCAAAGTGGTCCTGGAACACCATGGAATGGGCCAGAATGGGCACTAAAGAAATGCCAGTACCAGAAAAAACAGTGGGAAGCATTAAAGACACCAGGGAACAATATTTTTGAAAGGAAAACAGGAAAATATTGTGCTTTTATTAACCCTTTCCCTGCCAAAATCTCCTGGAACACCACGGAACAGGCCGGCATGGGCGTTAAATAAATGCTACTAATTTATAGAAATATCACATGTACCCTTGTTCACAGAAAAATCTTGAACTAAACATGGAGGTTGCAAACTTGCAATCCATCTAAACTTGCCATCAAGTCTTCCACTTGCTCAGACCTCGCACAAATAATGTCTGATATATGGGGTTGCCAGGTTTCATAGAAAGGTTCGGATGAGCTACGGGTGAATTCTGGAAAGGCGAGTTTGCCAGATTTTCAGGAGGTGAGAGCAATAGAGAGTGGGATCAGAACAGCAGACAGGGGGGCGGGGCATTGTGAGCATGTATGCCAGACGCATGAGGATCAAGCTCCTGGCTCCATTCCCCCCCCCGATCATTTTAAAAGCTTTCTAGCTTGATCTTTTTATGCCATAAAGATGGGTAAGACAGGAGGCAGCAAAAATAAAGCCGTGGAGCCGACTCCACAGTCGGTTAAAACTTACTTCTCAGCAGGAGAGCTCAGCAGGGAGCCGCAGCAGAATCATGTCTCACAACTAAGATGGCCGCCGCTACTACTGTGGAGACATCTGATGAAGCAACCCAGGTACAGGAACCCAATATTAATCATAAAATTGACCAATTAGAGGTTAAAATTGCTAGCAGAATGGAGAGACTTTTGAAGCCCATGAGTGATCAGTTAAAAGTAATCACTGAAACACTCCAACAAAGTGACTCATACTGCAGATTCTGCTTTAGAGCTCAGTTTGTCTCTACAGAAGGAAACATGCACCCTGCAGGCCAATGAGAGCTGGATGAGAAATAAAATCATGGACTTGGAGAATAAATGGAAATATAATAATTTAAAATTTCGCAGATTTGCTGAATCTGAGGAAGGCTCCACTGATTTAACAGCTTTCTTGGCTGGGTGGTTAGCATAGGAGTAGCAATTGGAGGATGGTGTGGCGCCAAATATAGTGTCTGCTTATAGAATGGGTTCCCTCCGCAACTTAAGAAAGAACATTTCCAGAGATATTATTGTCAAATTCATGGACACACTCACTAGAGAGAAAATTCTCCAAGAGGCAAGGAAAAGGGCTTTTTCCTCTTCCAAGGAAAGAGAATCCATGTTTTTCAAGATCTGTCTAGTGAAACCCTTTTGCAGAGAAGAGAGCTTAAACCCATAATCACTCACCTAAATAATGCTAACATTAGATATAAATGGGTGGCCTCTTCCAAACTCCAAGTAATTCATCAGGAAAAAGCCCTCCATGTGACGGATCTTCTATCTGGCACAACCCTACTCAAGGAGCTGAACCTGCCTCCACTGGACGTGGTCGTTAAACCTACAAATGACGATATCATTCAGAACCCCTCATCTCGGTCAAGCTGGACCATGATCCCTGCGAAACCAACCACCTGAGACAGATAGCGATATTTTCTTGTCTCCTTTGAAAGCAATGAGCTATGGCCTCATTGATCTCAGTGTCCTCATTGATCTCACTGCTGATGGACGGATATCACCTTTCAACATCTTCAGCCAGCATTGATCTTCTCTGTACAGTGTCTAAGACAGCTACTGGCTGTGCTAATGCTGCTTTCTTCTTTTCTTCTGTTCTCACCCTTTCCTTTCCTACTATCACTATGTGACTTATCTCCTTTATCTGCAGCTCTATCCTTTACTATTAGTCCTATGGTCAGTGGGGGGAGGGGGGAATCACCTGGTTCTCATTACTGTTCCCAGTTTTTCTTAGGGACCTCCAGACATAGAGAGGGTGAGTCTCCTCTCCTCTCTACTCATTGCACAGAGTGTCTAACTTTGTGCCTCTGGAGTGATTGCTCCTTGTTTTAAGTGAGCAGAGAGTTATGACAGTTAAGTTTGTGATGTTGTTTGTTGGGGGGAGTTGGGTACTGGATTGTATTGTTGAGGTTAATCCTTGGAACGATCGTTTATTTTCAGACACTTCTGTTCAGTTATGTAAAGCTAAGGGAGGTACATCTCTAACATTACAAATGCTTTGTTTCTTGGGGTTGACTCTACAATTTGTGTTTAACACTGAAATTCTTTTAAATGCTAATACACTATGATGGACAGAATTAAAATTATTACTTTTAACTGCAGAGGCTTAAACAACACCATAAAACTCAAACGTGTCTCCACAGCGCTAGCAAAACAGAATGCAGACATATTATTTCTGCAGGAGACCTATTATAAAAAGGAAATGCCTCAGATACTGAGATCTAACAGGTTTAATATGCAATTCCAAGCCCCCGCCTCATCAAACGCTAGGGGGGGTTGCAATTTTGTTTTCGAGAAATGTTAAATTTCAGTGGCTAGACTCCAAAGTTGACCCAAGAGGAAGATTTATATTTATTAAGGGGACTCTGGAAGAAACAAAGGTAACTTTAGCCTCTATATGTGTGCCAAATGATAAACAACTTGATTTTCTTCATGAAACCATATCCAGCTTATGCATGTTTGCGGAAGGGGAAATTCTGTTGGGGGGGGATTTTAACTGTATTGCAGATTTTAATTTAGACCGGTCCCAGAATGATAGGAGTCGTCTTAGGAAAAAACCACGTCAATCAAACCTGCAACTTCTATTTGATAAATTTGCTCTTAAAGATGTATGGCGTAATCAACACAGGCAAGAAAAAGATTTCACCTTCTTTTCTGCTCGCCACCAGGTTCACACAAGAATTGATTTTATTCTGGCCTCATGTAAAATTTATCAAAACCTTACCTCCTCTAGTATAGGCAGTAAAATTTGGTCAGATCATGCATGGGTGGAAAGTCAACTAGATTTGGCGGAAAAAAATGAGACATGAATCACATTGGCTGTTAAATAAATCCCTTTTATTGAATCCAACTATCCACAAAGAAATAGAGAAAATGCTTGTGAATTATTTTAAGGAAAATGTTGCAGGAGAAGTCTCTCAGGCAACAATTTGGGACGCCGTGAAGGCAGTGGCTAGAGAGAAGATCATTTCTTTAGCTTCATTCTATGAGAAAGAAAGAGAAAAATTTAGATTAGACATCCTAAATAAAATCCAAGTATTAGAATACAAACACAAAAAATACAATAGTAAAAAGGCTTATAAACAATTATTGCTAGAACGGAAAAAGCTTGAAACGCTGGGGTCCTCCAATATAAAAAAGAATTTACTTTTTTTGAAACAAATACTGGCACAGCAGTTCTAAGACACTGCGTTTGCTTGCTTGGAAGGTTAAAAGAAAAGCCTCCTCTCAACAAATTCACCTAATCAAAAAAAGCAACAAGGCTTAGTACTTCCAACAATAGAGAAATTTTGGAAGTATTCCATGCTTTTTACTCTAATCTTTATAAAACCACAAATCCCCTTCCATCAGAAATGGACAATTTTCTAGCTTCCTGTACTTCTTTAAAGCAACTCACTATAGCACATAGGGAATTTTTAGACTCTCCCATTTCCACTCAGGAAATCACAGGGATCATTAAAAAGCTCAAACTTAATAAAACCCTGGGCAGGATCCCTGCAGAATTTTATAAACGTTTTAAGCACATTCTAGTGGAACCATTGAGACTGATCTGCAACATAGTTCTTTCACAGGGTATCTTTCCCCAGTCCTGGTATGAAGCTTTGGTCATTGTGATTCCCAAAAAACGGAAAGATGCCACCTTGCCAGAATCCTATTGTCCAATTTCCCTGTTAAATCAGGATGCAAAAATCTTTATAGCAATACTAGCCAATAGATTGAACAAAATCGTAAACCAGTATGTCCACCCTGACCGAACTGGCTTCATCCCGAATAGAAACATCACAGATAATGTACGTAAGTCTCTTAATATTATCAACTACTGTAATACTAACCAAATTGAGGCACTGTTATTGGCATTGGACACAGAAAAGGCTTTTGACAGCTTAGAAACTAATTTTCTTTTGAAACTCCTGTCAAAAATGGGTTTTGGCCCATCCTTTATACGCTTGATCAGTTTGCTTTATGCCAACCCTACGGCTCAACTGAAAATAAATGGAATGATATCAAAGAGCATCAAGCTAACTAGAGGGACCCGGCAAGGATGTCCCCTCTCCCCATTATTGTTTGCCCTCTCTATCGAACCGTTGGCAGAAACCATAAGACAAACATCTGAGATTGCAGGTGTTAGAATAAAAAAATACGAATATAAAGTCTCCCTCTTTGCAGATGACATGGTACTCTATATTGTTAACCCACTTGCCTCATTAACTCCCCTGGAAAATAGCTTGCATAAATTTGGACAACTATCAGGCCTCAAAATTAATAAATCCAAGTCTGAAATTTACCCTATTAATCTAACCCCAGCCATACGTTCACATATAGCTTCTACTTTTGAATACCACTGGATTTTTAATAATTGGGACTATTTAGGTATCATGATTCCCTTAAATTTAGCCAATCTAAAAGATTCTAATTTTAAACCCCTGGAGGTAAGGGTTAAAAATAAGTTTAAGGATTGGGACAAGTTAAATTTGTCCTGGGCTGAAAAAATACTGCTAGTCAAATCCATGATTTTACCTCTTTTCTTATTTAACTTTCATATGCTGCGTATGCTGATCTCACGGATCAAGATATCCAGTCATGGCAAAGTCTCATAAATAAATTTATCTGGGCTAACAAACGCCCTAGAATCAACTTCTCAACCATGAAACATGCCTCCAATAGAGGTGGACTGGCTATACCTGATTTAAAACATTATTACATGGCTGCTCAATTAGCTAATATAGTGCTTTTGTTAAATCCTACAGAAAATTTAGACTGGAGCTATGCTGAAACAACACACATTTTCCCACATGACATAAAAGATATAATCTGGACAGATCATAAAAGCAGACCAGTTCAAACATTTACCAATCCTTTTCTGAAATCTACTCTAATAACTTGGGACAGGGTAAGGCAGTATCTAGCCCCCACTCCTCCGTTATCATCCTTCCTGGACCAATCTTGGTTTCCACCTGGAAAGGATTTAATCTCATTCCAGAAATGGAAGATACTTAAGAAAAGTAGAATTATGGATATAACCAAACAAGGGGCCATCCTAAGTAAAGGGCAAATTGAAAAAGATGCAGCTGATACCTTGCCATGGTACCAATACTTACAACTATCACACCTTATAAGCAGCCAACCAATTGCAAATGCTTTGAAATGTGAGCTAACAGACTTTGAGTTCCTGCTAAAACAAATATCATCTCAACGTAAGGGACTTAACAGCAAGAATTTATTCCATTTTAAACCTAAAAAAATGAACATCCACCCTTAAAATACCAAATGAAATGGAATAGGGATTGCAAGAACATACTAACGGACAACCAATGGGCCCTGATTTGGTCAGGCAGACACCTAAAAACTAAAGCAATCAATATTAAAATGTCATCTTTTAAAATAATGTCGAGATGGCACGTGACACCTAGTTCCTTCCATCACCTTAATCCTACTATAGCCCCGCTTTATTGGAAGCAATGCGGCCAAATTGGAGATTATATTCATCTCTGGTGGACGTGCCCTAAAATCCAGTCATTCTCGGACTTAATCTTGAGGTCTCTTACAGAAATCACAGGCTATGATGTACCTAAAAATCCTGAGACAATCCTGCTGGGTCTCTGGGAAGACCCAACAGTACCAACGATCAGGAGAAACTGAATACTCTTGTTATTAGCTGCAGCAAAAATGCTTCTTGCGTTATACTGGAAACAAGACAGATTTCCAAAATTGCAGCAGTGGTACCAGAAAGTGTGGGATATCTTCACCATGGAGAAAATAGTGGATTATCTTCACTCTACTGATAATCCACAGCATCATTCAACGTTCTTTACACAATGGATGCCTTTTTTGAACCATCTTCATGCTACCAATCAACTGCCGAATGCAGATATGAACACTTTCAGCTTTTTGGCAATCTTGTAAGTCTTCTCTAGTATTGTACCTTCTCTAACAATAATGTACTTTTCAGTGATAGCTGAACTCTTATCGACTGTTCCAAGATTCACTGTTTATGTTTTTTGAATGTTATGTGTAAAATTTTTGTTTAAATTGTTATGTATTCCAGAAAATCAGAAAATAAAAAGATTAAAAAAAAAAAAGAACAGCAGACAGCAGGGTTTTCTGCAGTGGCTCGGGGCAGCCATTTCAAAACTATCCAAAGGTTTAAAAGTTAGCAAGCTCGCCATCTCTAGCTCACATTCATTTTCTTGCATATTATCAGTTCCGCTACAATTTTCCGCTCAGAAAAAATGAACAGGTTGAACATAATCCAGAGCGCCCCCCCCCACTGCCCTTTCTGTGGATTTGCAAGTGGATTGCGCCAGCACTAGGATTGCCAACTCCACAGATCAGGTTTTCAAACTCCCTCCCCATTGTCTGGAGTTAGCCTGGGGCTTAAAATGTGGCTTCAAGCCAATACCAGTTGCCTGGCCGGAGGGTCCAACAAACAAGAAAAAAGAGATGTCCTATCTATCTATCTATCTATCTATCTATCTATCTATCTATCTATCTATCTATCTATCTATCTATCTATCTGTCTGTCTGTCTGTCTGTCTGTCTGTCTGTCTGTCTGTCTGTCTGTCTGTCTGTCTGTCTGTCTGGCTGGCTGGCTGGCTGGCTGGCTGGCTGGCTGGCTGGCTGGCTGGCTGGCTGGCTGGCTGGCTGGCTGGCTGGCTGGCTGGCTGGCTAAAGACAAGTGTCCTGACTGACTCATCAATGCCCAGCCCAAACCCCTGAACCTAAAAGCATGAAATTTGGGGAGAACATTCCTTTTGTGGTGTAGAGGCTCACTAAGAAGGGATTTTAAGAAATTTGGCCCCTAAGGAGGTAAAAAGGGGTAAATATGTTTTCCCATAGGGATACAGTTTCCCTGTGTGGCTGGGAGGCTGCTCATCCCACTCCCCCTGCCAACTGCCAACTCAGCCGCTGTGCCCTGAGGTCATTTGCATATGTGGCCTTGATTGGTCATCATCCCAACATTCTAAACAGTACTCAGGACACATTCAATGACTCCCTGTGGAGTTCCTCAAAATGCTCAGCCCTCCTGACTTCCAAGCCCACAAGCTTCTCCTCAAAGTGGGGGCTCCAAAGTGGGAGAATGAGGTTTATAAAGAGGTCCTTCAGTAGAAAAATAAGATTGTACGTATTTTTCACTTTATTTCTTGCACTACAATCTTTTTCTTTTAAAAATCTCTTCAATAAATGTTACATTTCAAAATTCACTTCATCAGTTTTAGGCATCAACACGCTTCGCTTTATTCAAACACTTTTGTGAAGCTCGGGTACTATGCTATTATACTACAAAACCAACTCAACCCGCCCCCCCAAACCAAAAACGTTACTTACCCATAAATATTATAACTGGATTTTAAGTAGTTAAATACCATAGCGAATCACGGGCATCAAGCTAGTTAATATATATAATCAACCAAACAAAGGAAACTGCTTCCCCATAGATCAATTCAGTCAGTGGGTCAAAATGAAGGTGAATGCAACAATAATGGAAAGGGGCTGTGTGTGAACATTGAACAGTGGATGAATGTGAACAAAACTTGGCGACATGTCGGTCAGAAAGCTGCACAAAGTGTCGGTATTTGGAGAGGGATTTGACTAAAGCGTCAGTAAGTGCATGGAGAGATGATTCAAGCATATAGAGGAGAACAGCAGAGCTGATTTGAAGAGCGGGAGACTGGATAAGATTTCCAACCTCCAGATGGGGCCTAGAGTTCTCCTTGAATTACAGCTGATCTTGGGGTTCAGATGGAATGTAAGTTAAATATGAGCAGCCAGTGTGATGCAGTGACAAAAAAATTTATATTGGAACAGATATTAAACACGTCTGTATGCAAGCATCTGATGGACAACATAGTGATATGCGGAAGTCAGCATAGATTTGTCCTCAATGGGTCCTGCTAGACCAACCTCATCTCCTTCTATGATCAAGTGACAGGCTTACTGGATCGTGAGAATTGATGTAGTTTATCTGGATTTCAGTGATGCCCCCAAAAGGAACAGCAGTCGCCTATCAATAGAAGAGGCCTGCAGTTTCCTCCAAAGTCTATTTCTAGAGACTGTGTCAAAAGCTGCTTTTAAATCAACAAATGCCTGGTAAAGTGATGCTTGGTCTCCTGTAGTGTATTTCTCTACAAGGTGTTGCATTACTAGGCAGTGATCTATTGTTGACCTGCCAGTTCTAAACCCAGCTTGCTCATCAGCAATTATATCCTCCTGTTCTAGCCAGTCTAAAAATTTCTCCAGCAGACGTTTTGTAGACAACTTGCTTACAATGCTTAGTAAGCTGATTGGTCTATAATTGGATGGATCCTCCTTCTTTCCCTTCTTATGGAAGGGGACTACTATAGCCATTCCCCAATCATTGGGGATGTAGCCGGTTTCATCAATGTAAGTAAATAGGGAGGCTAGGAAAGTTGCCCACCAGTCCTTATTTGTTTTTAGTAATTCTGGAGATATTCCATCAAGCTCAGGGGCTTTTGCATTCTTTAACTGGCTAATATAAGCTTTTACCTCTTCGGCATGAACTATGGGGCATTTGGCCAGATTTTCTATTGTTAGGGCAGGAGGGGGTTGAATAGGATCATCATACATTTTTTGGAAAAAAGAAGTCCATTTATCTGGGGGGATACAGGAAGCCAAGGGGGAGGCGGTTGTGGAGGCGCGGTTTGACACTAGTTTCCAGAACACCACTGAGTTTTTGCTCATAGCTGCTTCAATTATATTGGCCCACAGTTTTCTCGTATGTTTTTTCTTACAGCGGGCAACCAGTGATTTATATTTCTTTTTTAAAAATGAAAGAGAACGATATGGTCTTTTCATCAGCTCTCAGTGCTAGCTTATAGGCATAGATTAAAGCATTTTAGCACAAATACAGCTTTGATCAAACCAAGGTTTAGATGACAAATTGGTCTTTTTTTTTATTGTATATTTTTTGTGCATTTCCTTCGAAACATCCTTATTCCCGTACATATATACCCATTGCCCAACCCCTCCCCATAAGTTCATATACAGTTTCTATATCTTCGGCAGAAGTCCCTTGTAAGAATCATTCTTCTATTTATCTTGTTTCTTCACATCCGGATAAGAGGAGTTAGTCTCTGAGTCCTCTCCTTCTTCTGTTCCTCCTTGATTCTCCTTCCTCTTCCTCCTCACTTAATTCATCGCCGAAGATATTGTATCCTATAGCCGGGGAGGGTTGAGAGTTTTAGTGTATTTTGGATGACTATTTCCCATTCAAGTTATTCATCTGTATTTCCATACCCTTATCCCTCCCGCCCTCCCTTTAGCTACTCATCCTTTCTAGCCAGGGGCACAAGCTTAGGAGCTTCCACCGAACGTCCCGTTGTTGACCCTCCATGACCCATTTTAAATATAAATGCCATTTTTCCTTAATCTTTCCTATTCTTAATTCCCATGACTCATCCTGATTAATTATGGCTATAATGTCTGATTGAATGTATTCAAATAAATAATCCTGCCAGTTTAGTTTCGTCCTCTTAGTTTTGTCTTTCCAACCAAATGCTATTACTGCTTTACCGGCTAGCACCATTGCTTTAAATAAGTCCTGTCCTTCTTTTCTGATATCTTTATGACCTAAAGTACTACCTAACATCAATTCTAGGTCTATCTTTGGTCTTATTGCGAAGAACTTATAAAGTTGCTCTGTTACCTTCTCCCAAAAGGCTTTAACGTCTGCACACTCCCACCACATATGGGAGTACCATCCTTTCCCATTTCTGCAGTGCCAACAGTTTGAACTTAGTCTTGAGAACATATTAGCTAATATAGCCGGGGTTCTATACCACTTCGTGTAGAATTTCAATTCCAGATCTCTGAATTTATACACTTTTATCTCCTGTATACCTTTTATAATTCTGTCAACCCTTCTATCCGCTAGACTAATTTCTACGCTCCACTTCCCCTGAAGGAGGGCTCTTGTCCGATCTTTATCAGACATCATCCTTCTATATATCTTGCCTGCTAATCCTCTTTTTGTGTTTATCATCACCTTTAATAACTCCTCCATTGGTTCCCCCGCCGTCAGAGTCCTATTTTCGATTATCTTTTTAAGTCTATTATATAGACCTATTAGCTTCAACCAATATTGCCTTCCTATTTCATCATGTAATGTTTGTAATGGTTTAAGTGACTGCCCACATAGTATATCTTGCAATCTAGTGTACCCTTTCTGTTTAAGTAATCTCCACCATTTCTCATCTTCCTCCTCCTCATCCAATGCCTCTAATAATACTTGTTTAGATACTCCCTTTAACCATTTCGGTTGCCATTTCCTCCAAATCATTAATGCTGTTTTTCTCAGTCCCGGTTCTAACATACTGTATTTAAACTTTCCTCCTGTAAATACTCCAAATCTTCCAACCCCTTTATTTGCCTCATTCTCAATTCTAACCCATTTTTGTTCACTTCTCTCCCCTATTTCCATTAATGTTTTTATTTGAAATGCTTCATAATAATTTCCCAGTTCTGGGACACCCCATCCCATGTCAGATCTATAACCATATATGAAATATCTAGAAACCCTACTTTTTTTACTGCCAAAGACCCATTCTTTTATTCTCGCATTCCAACTGTTAATTTTTTGTCTATTGATTTCTAAAGGTATCGTTTGAAACAAATATAATAACTTTGGGGTCCAGAACATTTTCACTATATTAATCCTAGCTGTTATGTTTAATGTCTTCTTGCCCCACCTCCTCATTTCTTTCAATATTGTGTTCCACGTCCGATTATAATTCCTCTCTACCATCTTATTAACATTTTTAACTATATCTGTCCCTAAATATCTGAATTTCTTGACCCCTAAACCTATTCCTGTCCATTTATGTATCGCTTTCCTTTCTTCCATCCTCACATTAATAAACATTATCTCTGATTTTGCCATATTAACTTTTAATCCTGAGTTTAACTCAAAGTCTTCTAATATAATTTTTGTCTCTTTGACTCCTTCTTTCAGATTAGATATAACTATGATCAGGTCATCTGCAAATAAATTTAATTTAATTTCTTCCTTGCCTATTTGACATCCCTCTATCCTCCCAGAGTTCCTAATGCATTGAGCTAGTTGTTCTATAGCCATTATGAAGAGGAACGGGCAACGCGGACATCCTTGCCTAACTCCTCTCTGAATTGAGAATTGTGAGGTATGTTCCTCATTGAGTCTAACTACCGCTGTGCCTTCTCTATATATTTCCTGGAATACTTGTATAATTGATTGACTAATTCCATATTTGACATTGATTAAATTTCTTACCGGGTGTGCAATGTTTCTACCCTCCATAAAACCGTATTGATCCTCTTTTATCACTTTCCAAATAATATTCTTAAGTCTATTTGCCAATATTTTGGCAAAGAGTTTATAATCCTGATTCAGCAGGCTAATCGGTCTATATGAACCCACTTCTTGGGGGTCCCTCTTAGGTTTCAAAATCACCGTTATTTCTGCTTTCCTCCAGGTATCTGGGGCCTTTCCTCCTTTTAGTATATTATTAAATACTTCTTGTAATTCAGGGATCAATACCTCTTTCATTTCCCTATAAAATTCAGCTGAAAAACCATCTAACCCTGGAGATCTACCTGTCTTTAAGCTACCTATCGCCTGCTCAATCTCTTGACACGTTACATCCTCCTCAAGCCTCCTTCGTTCAGTTTCCGTTAAAACTGTCCCTATCTCTTCCTCAAATTCCTTCACCTCTTTTTCCTCATATAAACTTTTATAAAATTTCTCAAATGCTCCTTTTATCTCCTCTGGATTCTGTGTCACCTTTTTATTTATCTTAATACTCCTCACCCTTTGTTTCTCCTTTTCCCTTCTCAGGTAATTTGCTAATCTCTTGGCTGAATTAAGTGTATTTCTCTGGTATTCGTTTTTTACCATAACCTGCTTTTTCCATAATGCCATGGAGTCAAGAACATCCAGTTTTTTCCGCAGTTCCCTAATTAATTTATGTCTATTGGGGCAAAATTTCTTTATTTGGTCCTCTTGCAACTTACTTAATTCCTGTAGTTTCCCTTCCCTATCGGCATGCCATTTTTTCCTTATCTCCTTTTCTTTCATAATACATTGCCCTCTAATTACCACCTTAGCCACATCCCATAGTGTATTTGTCTCCACCGTTCCTCTGTTCTCTTTGAAGTATAGCTTTATTTGATCCGTAATATATCGCTTGTCCTCCTCCCTAGCCATAATCATGTTGTTGTATCTCCATGGTCTTCTAACTTGTTTATGCATTAGTATTATTTCTACACTTACTGGGGCGTGGTCTGAAATCCATGTTGGATGGGTGGTTACTCTTTTTACCTCCCAGGTACTCATTCTATTTATAAGTACATAGTCTAAGCATGAGGTGGTTTTATGTCTACTTGAGAAATATGTGGGTTTGGGCACTAGGTTAAGAACTTTGTGTACTTCAGTCAGATCCCATTGTTTCCAATTAATTATGTTATCTTTATTAAAATCCTTATTTAAATCTCCTGCCAAAATTACCTCTCCTTCAGAGAAGCTACGCGCTTTTTTAAATACCTTTAATAAAAAGGTTTTCTGTCCCGTATTTGGAGCATATATGTTTATCAATGTTGTTAATCTATTTTCAACCAGGCATTTAACCATTATGAACCTCCCTTCAGCATCTCTTATCACTTCTATTACTCTTATATCATTCCTCTTGTGAGCCAGAATTGCCACACCTCTTGATTTTGATGATCCACGTGCCTCTGCCAAGATCCCCCAATTAGGGTCTCTGAATAAAGGTCTTTTATCTTTCTTTGCTTTATGTGTTTCCTGGAGCCATGCTATATCTATATTCTGTTGTTTAAGAAATCTAAGAAGTTTATACCTTTTTAAATCCGAACCCAGACCATTGACGTTCAGTGTCAGCACCTGTAGCGTTTTATCCATTTTCAAACTCAGATTTACCTTCCCTTTGTTCCCCTGGCCCGATATTTAGTTTGATATTCCCCTTTGTATACCCAACTTCCCTCCTCTTCCCCATCCCTCCCCAACCCCTTCCCTTGTGTAGAGCCATGAGCTGGGGATGAGTACTCATCCCTTCTCTACACATCTGGGGAAAGCGCACCCTCCACTCCCTGAGTTATATTAATAACCATTTTAATACTATTTTAATTTCATTTGTATACTTCATCCATCGGGATTGACTCAGTATTCCTCACATTTACTCCCAAAGTTTCTAATAGGTCCCATGCCTCTTCAGGGTTCCTCGCACAAAGCCTCCTCCCCTCTTGGTAAATAACCGGGGATGCTGGGTACGCCCAGCTGAATTTAATGTTGCTTTGGTTAAGTTTCTGTGCAAAAGGTTTCATTTGAGTCCTTTGATAAAGTGTTTCTTTGCAAAAATCTTCCTTCACATAAACCCTTCTGCCTTTAAATGTCAGCTCTTTATTTTTCTTGAGTGTTTTGAATATCCTCTGCTGTAACTTCTCCCTCACAAGCTTCATTATCACCGGGCGCGGTTCCCCCCCATTCTTCTTGTTTGGAGTCTGTGGGCACGTTCAATATCTTCTTCTTCTATTTCCAGCTCCTGTTGTGATAACCATTCCACCAGGGTCCACTCTAAATCACATGCTTTAACTTCTTCAGAAATACCAAAGAAAATAATGTTCCCCCTCCTATTACGGTCCGATAAGTCTATGTATTGTTTTTTCAATGAATCAATCTCCACTTTGTTCTGTTGCGCAAGAGCCTTGGCTTCCGATGCAATGCCTGCCACCAATTTAACCTCTGAGCCCAAAATTTCTCATTTCTGCTGTTACCTTTTAAAATCATTTACTTCTAAAGGAAAAAAAGTTAACAGGATTGCCTACAAAGTAACAAATGCCTGGAGCTACAGTCTCACTACTGGTTACAAACAAAGAGCTGGGATAACTGAATGGAGAATCTTCTTCCTCTGTCTTCTTGACCCTGAAAGAAAATCACCTGACCTGTTGACCAATAACAGTTTACAAACACTCTCAAGTTTCCCGGGCTTGCAGATTATTGGCTTTGAGCCAGGTTCCCCTTCCAGGTCAATCTAAACAATAGCATGGTAGGTAAACACATTAACCGCATAATGACTGAATCTCAGACTTTGCAACACACATATATTCCAACACATTTATGGTATAGGTTTCTCATATTTGTTTTACATATTGGGAAATGTCTTGTTGGGGTAGAGGTGCTCATTCGAGAGTCAGGCTGCTCCCCTTGCCAAAGATTGTTGGCATTGATTGTGTGGGCCTGGTGTGGGATGCCGAGGAGAGTATAGCCATCTGTCTGGTGTACTGATCGCCCAGCGCACCAGCAGATGCTGTGCCTGGCCTGTTAGAGGCAGTGGCTGGCTGGGCCTTGGAATACCCCAGGCTTCTGGTCTTAGGGGACATCAATGTCCATGCCGATGATGCTACCTCCTCACAGGCCATGGACATGATAGCCTCCATGGCAGCATTAGGACTCTCCCAGTTTGTATCAATGCCCACACATCAAGCAGGACACACACTGGATTAGATCTTTGGGTTTGGGATACAGGTGGATCTGGATGAAGCTATAGCAGTGCCATGATCAGACCACCTCATCCTGAGGGCTTGTCTGGGCACCATGACCCCCTCCTGCTTGGCAACAAGCTGATTTATGCTCGCCCGTGGAGTCAAATGGATCCAATTGAATTGCAGAACGCCCCCTGGTGGCTCATTGGATGAGCTGATAGAGGACTGGAATGCCCGTTTCTCTGAAGCTATTGATGAGATCGCTCCCCTTCGCTCTCTCCGCCCCCGAACTAGAGTAGCTCCTTGGTATACTGATGAGCTACAACAAATCAAATGGGAGCTGAGACGGCTAGAGCGAGTGTGGCAGCGACTCCATGATGAAGTGACAAGAACATCTTAGGCCTATGAGATGGCACTGAAAGCTGCGAAGAGAGACTACTATGCAGCTTCCACTGCGTCCACTAGTTCTCGCCCAGCACGACTTTCCAGAGTGATTTGGTCTTTAACGTCCCTCACACATGGACAAATAAAAATGTAAATTCGGTAATAAGCTGTGAGGCTTTTGGAGACTATTTTGCAGATAAGATCTTGTCACTCCGCCAGTTGATGCAGTATGTGTACTGGAGGCCCCTTGGTTGTCCTCAGGGTTGATATTAGATCAATTCAGGCCACTCTCCCAGGAGGAGGTGGGCAGGGTCCTGCATGCTGTGAAACCTACCATGTGCCCACTGGACCCATGCCCATCATGGCTGGTGAAAAGTGGTGGTGATGGGATTTGGGCACCATTAGCTGACATCATTAATCAGTGGTGCAGTCCTTATTAAAGAAACCATCACTGGATTCTGCTGATCCAACCAATTATCACCCAGTTTCGAATATTCCGTTCCTGGGTAAGGTAACTGAGAGGGCGGTAGCAGAACAGCTGCAGGTATACCTGGGTGATGCCTCTATCCTGGATCCATTCCAGTCCAGCTTCAGGCCTGGCCATGGTACAGAGATGGCTCTGGTTGCCCTCACAGATGATCTGCAGCGACACCTGGACCGGAGTGGGTCGGCACTGCTGATACTTTTAGATCTTACAGCAGCATTTGACATGGTCAATCATAATCTTCTGACCCACTGCCTTGCCGATGTGGGGATTCGTGGAACAGCCCTGCAATGGCTGAACTCCTTCCTTCACAATCTAGGACAGAGGGTGGCACTCAGGGAACAGATGTCTGCTTACCATTCTTTGGTATGCGGCATCCCTCAGGGGGCAATTCTTTCCCCGATGCTATTTAACATCTATATGTGCCCCCTTGCCTGGTTAGCCCACAACTTTGGGCTAGGTTGTCACCGGTATGCGGATGACACTCAGCTCTCTCTGCTGATGGATGGTGTTATGACCTTTACTTTCTTTAGGGTAGATTTTTCTTTTAATCTATCCCTTAACCCTCTGGGTAGTCTGCTGCCACCAGGAATATTTTATTCCAAGATATTTTATTTAAATTTTCCCTTTGGTAACGTTCCTAAGCGTCAGGCTCCTTCATGGTTCTATGTGGCCCTGAAGATAGGAATGGGATATAGCAATGACAGCTACACTGGGATATAACAAAACAAAAATAAACTTTTTATTTAGTCAAGAAGCATATCGGTTTCATAAACGTAGTTCTCGGTTCTTAAAGTTACTTCATTTACTCTCATTCACACAGCTGGCCTCTCTTTCCCTGACTGAGTGTCCTTTCACAAACATGCTCAGTTCAGGTTCCACACAGGTTATATTTCTCTCATAACTACTTCAACATATTCAGGCAGCACACAACTAGCCTTCTTTCTTCTGACTAAAAATTTTCTCTCTACTCTCAGTCTCAAACTGCATTCACTCCGCCCACCCTCTCAGTCCTCAACCAGTCATATCACTCACTCATCCATCTCCTTCACCCCCCACTCTTCACCTATCTCATCAAGCATTTAACGATACATGCACACATTTACTTGGAATCATTACAAATCCCCCCCTTTTCCTTAAGTGGAACACATCTCTTTTCCAGAAGAGTTGTGTGCAGCTTCCTCTGGCTTAGGGAATGTTTTATAGTCTCTGCAGTTCCAGTTAGGTCCATTTCTCACTCTTCTGTGTTTTTTGTTTGTTTTAAAGTCTTGTGTATCTTTATCTTGCATTCCTCCTCTGCTGGGGTGTCATCTTCCTCTCTGGGATGTTCCACTGCTGGACTGAGGTAATCTCGGCTTTGGCCTTCTCTCCTAGGTCGTTGTTGGCTTCTTCTGGTTGTTTCGCTATCAATATTCTGTTCCAACCTGGCTTCGCATCTGGATAAGGCATCTGCTACTACGCTATCTTTGCCTTTGATATACTGGATGTTAATATTGAATTCCTGAATAACCTTTCCAATTGTGTATTGGTATTTTTCATTGATTGAAGCCACGTCAAAGAGTGATGGTCCGTTAATAGCGCGAATTCTTGTCCCCATATATAACTTCTCAACTTGTTGAAAGCCCACACTATTCCTAGACATTCGTTCTGCACTGAGGAGTAGTTCTTCTCCCTGTCTGTTAATTTCCTGCTTAGCCACTGGGTGTTTTATAGCATTATCCTCTTGCAGTAACACTGCACCTAATGCTAATTGTGAAGTGTCTGTGCTGATGTAAAAACTTTTCTTGTAGTTTGGTGCTCTTAAAATAGGCTTTGATGTGAGTGCTTGTTTTAGAGAGTTAAATGCTTCTTGGCATTTTTCATTCCAAACTATTTTATCTGGGTTTTGTTTCTTGGTCAGCTCATGTAAGGGTATTGCTAGTTCCCCAAAATTAGGAATAAACCTTCTATAATAGTTCACCATTCCAAGAAAGCTTCTTACTTGTTTCTTTGTCTGGGGAATATCTAGTTTCTGGAAAGCTTCCACCCTATCCCACAATGGTGATACTTTTCCATTCCCTACTCTGTGACTCAAATAAAGTAACTTCTGGCAACCCAAACTGGCATTTGTTGACCTTGATGGTAAGCCCTGCCTCCTTTATTCTAGTAAGCACTACTTCCAAATGTTGTATATGTTCCAACGGTATTGAGTCATCCTCCTCCTGTCCAGGGATGATTAGATCAATCAAGGAGCCCTCAGTGTCCATCCCTCCTGGGTGAGGGGTTGCAGACTTCAAAGTTGTCATTCCTAACAAAATGTCAGACTATGTCATTACAGGACTGATAGTCTGCCTCACTCCCTTCTGCAAGAAGACAAGGTCTTTTGATTTCAAAAGGTTTATTGTGAAAGACAGCATTCAAATCCAGATGTACATATTCCAGGATTAGAGATCCTGGCCGACCAAAGCATTGTTAGGAATGAATCATAAAATGAAAGTGGTTACATTTCACACTCCCCGAGCCCAGCCTCCCCCCTGAGTTCACACAGCAAAGCTTCTCAGAGGAACGTGGAGCTGGCCAAGGTCGAGCAGACAGATAAGACAGTTTCCTTTCCCATGGGTTCGGCTCCTTGCAGGTGTTGGGGCCTAGAGGGAAAGAAGACTAAACACTACAGAATTAAACATGGCGTTACTCAGGCTAAACAGGCTCTGACATTCTGCCTCCCTTAAGACCCCTCTTCCCCCGGTTTGTTAGGATAGGCCTGATGGAACTGTTTGAGTAGTTGGGTGGCTTTCACATAGATTGATTCTACCCATTCTCTGTACCCTTCTTCAAAGTCCTTCCAGTGAACTAAGTAAAAAAGCTTGTTACATCTGATCTTAGAGTCTAATATTTCTTCAATTTCATAGTGAACTTGATCATTGATCATGGTGGGAATGGGAGTGGTTGGTGATGGATGCCATTTGTCTGGTGCAGGGGCTTTCTTTAGTAGACTGACATGGAATGTTGGGTGGACGTGGCGTAGGTTTTTTGGTAGAATGACTTCTACAGTCACTTGGTTAATTATTCTCTTGACAGGAAACGGCCCCAAATATTTTAAAGCGAGTTTTTTGCTGGCTTGATCCATTCTAAGGTTTTTTGTCGAGATACATACTTTGTCCCCGGGGTGCAATTCTCATTGTTTCGCACGGTGGCGATCTGCATATTTCTTGTAGTCTGTTTTTGCTTTGTTTAGTGTGGTTTGTATAGCCGTCCATTGATTGCTAAGGGTGGTCCACCATTGATGAAGGTCTCCCACGGGTTGCTTTCCCTGGGGTAGTTCAAAGGGAAATGCTTTACCGTCGTAGCCATGTACAATTTTAAAGGGGGTTTCACCTGTTGAACTGTGGACTGCATTGTTATACGAGTACTCGGCAAAATGAAGAAGCTCCGCCCAGTTGTCTTGTTGAAAATTGATATAACAGCGGAGAAATTGTTCTAATATTTGATTAGTTTTCTCCGATTGTCCGTCACTTTGCGGGTGGAATGCGGAACTGATTCCTTGTTCCATTCCAGTTAATTGTAGTAGCTCCTTCCCAAAGTTGGCAATAAATTGTCTGCCGTGATCCGATATCACCTTAGAAGGAAAAGAGTGCAACTTCACAATGTGTTTCATAAATATTTCCGCTAGTTTCTTGGCTGTGGGTATGGTTGTGCAAGGGATGAAGTGTGCTTGTTTGGAAAACAAATCCACAACCACTAAAATACAGGAACAACCCCTAGAGGGAGGTAAATCCGTAATAAAGTCCATAGAAATTACTTCCCAGGGTCTATTGGGAGTTTCTAACAGCTGTAAAAGCCCCGGTGGTTTTCCCTTCCTGGTTTTGGCATTTATACAGGTTGGGCATGATGACACATATTGGGATACATCTTTTCGAATTCCAGGCCACCAAAATTGTCTCTGTATTAAGTGGAGGGTTTTTAGGTAGCCAAAATGACCCGCGGTATGGGCATCATGACAACGTTGTAGAATTTCTTTTCTCAGACTGGCTGGTATATACAATCGATCATCTTTAACCCAATCTCCCTCCGCCATTTGAGACATTTTTGCCTTGGGCGCTCCATTCCAATTTGGAGGTGGGTTTCTTTGCTTGCTCCCCTTTATCTTTTGTTTTTAGGAGCTCCGTTAATGGAAGGGCAATTTGGGCGAAACCCTCTATGAAGTCTCTATAGAAGTTGGCAAATCCTAGGAAAGATTGCAATTGTTTACGAGTAGAAGGATTTTGCCAATCTTGTACCGCTCGTATTTTGGCAGGATCCATTTTCAACCCTTGCCCCGATATGCGGTAGCCCAAATAATCCAATTCTGTTTTATGGAACTCTCATTTGGAAAGTTTTATAGGGAGTTTGTGGCACATCAATGTGGTTAGTACTTCTCGTACTAACTTTACATGTTCCTCTTTTGTTTTTGAATAAATTAAGACGTCATCTAGGTAAACGACAGAGAACCGAGAGACCAAGAGAACCGAATCGCAAAGAGACAAAGCCCCCTGCGAGTCCGTATCCAGGAACACATCTCTAGATGCAGAGCTCAGACAGTGGATCTTCCTCTCTATGAACACCTTAGGGCACAGCATCCATGTGATAGACCCTTTCGTTTTTCGGTCCTAGAAGTTGTTTTGAAACCTGGCTCTAGGAACCGGTTTCTTTTACAGTCTGAGACCAGGTGGATTCTCAGACTCGGGTCCCTGATGCCAGTGGGCCTTAATCATCACATAGAATTCTCCCCTTTTCTTTAGTTGGGCTTTGTCTCTTTGCGATTCGGTTCTCTTGGTCCCCTTTTTGGCTCTCCTCTTCTCACCTCCTTAATGGGATTAGACTATATATTTAACTTATTGAATCGATTAATTGTAATTGTGTACATGCATCTATTTGTAGTTGTTTCGTGATCGGCATTGGTATATGATTACGTATCTGTACCTTTAAAAATGATCGGCTTTAATTATGTACTTGTACCTTTAAATTGATTGTTCTTTTCAATTAGGTATAAATTATGTTGTGTGATACACCCTTCCCACCCTGACACACACGGATATGACTTGTTGGAAAATGAATTGTTCATTTGATTTTGTAATGGAAGTAATAATGGAATTGTTGGGGCTCCCTAAATGTGCATAGCGGGGATAACCTCGTTTGATATTAATTTTTAGATATGGTGGCCTGAAGAAGGACCCTCAGGTCTGAAACGAGAAAAAGGAATTTTTTGGCCGGCTGATGCTCGTTGCCTTCCTCTCGCAGCAGCTCAAGCTAATCCTTGCAGCAGTTTTATGGGTGTTTGCCCCTGGATGCACAGTGTACTCCATCTTATCGCACGTACTTGGGAAGTCTATTGATTAGAATTGGACGGACTATCTTCTCAGCAATACTGCCTTGGTTTCCTTTGGACTCTATTGATATATATGTATACTGTTTTGATTTTGTGTGTCCTCAGGATGTTGTATTAAAAATTTTTTGTATAGTAACGTATAACTTTGATGAAATATTGTATTTACACTTTTCACCACTGTTCTTGGTTAAAATTTTTTCCGTCTGGGGCGTGCTTTTTCCGGTTTGTTGTTGTACTTGTTTGAAGCTTGTTACCCCCTTCTGTGTTGGTGTAGTTTAGGTTTAGAAGAGAACAAACTCTGAAATTTCTCTAGGAGCGTATAGATTTTTTCTTTGATGTTAGGTGCTATAGGATATTCCCACATCAGCTGTTGAAGGGTATTGTCCCACCTGGTTTCTTCTAACAAGTCCATAAGGGTGACTTCCTCCACCTCCACCTGTCGAACTATCTGTAAGGTGCCATCCTCCCTGGAGTAATAAGGCTTCAACATATTCACATGTACAGTCTTCCACCTCTGGTCATTTTTATTCCTAGAGATAGCATATGTGAGCAGGTCTTGCCTATCCCTTACTATAAATGGTCCTTCCCAGGCTGTTTTTAACTTATTGGTTTTTACAGGTAAAAATACCATCACTTGCTCTCCCACTTCAAAAGTTCTTTGCCTGGCATTCCTGTCATACCAGAGTTTCTGCTTTGCCTGTGCACTTGCCATATTGCGCTGTACCTGGCTCATCATGTCTTCCATTTTCCCCCTGAGACTTGATACATAATCCACTACAGATATTTTTCTGTCTGATATCTTTCCTTCCCATTCCTCCTTCACTAGACTAAGGGGTCCCCGAGGATAACGCCCATACATTAATTCAAATGGGGAGAACCCTGTGGATTCTTGAGGTACCCTCTTATATGCGAAGGGAAAATAGGGAAGCTTGTCATCCCAATCGTTTGGGTGATCTTGCACATATGCCTTAATCATGCTTTTTAAACTGCCATTGAACTTCTCCACAAGACTATTGGTCTGAGGATGAAATGCAGTAGTCTTCAAATGCTTTATGCCACAGCATTCCCATAAAGCTTGCATAATTTCAGACAGAAACACTGTACATTGATGAGATAGTATTTCTGCAGGGAATCCTAATCTCAGAAAAATCTTTAAAAGTGCTTCTGCAACTGATTTTACATCCACAGAAGATAGTGCCTCTGCTTCTGGGTATTTAGTTGCAAAGTCTATCAAGGTTCGAATATATCTGTGTCCCTTTCTGGTGGGTTTAGGGAGTGGTCCCACTATGTCAATTCCCACTTTATAGAAGGCTTCTCCAATTATGGGTAAGGGATTGAGAGGAGCTTTTGCTTTATGTCCTTGTTTCCCTACCCTTTGGCAAATCTCACAGCTTTGGCAGTACTCTTTCACATCTTGTGAAATTCTAGGCCAGTTATATTCTTTCCTTAACCTCTTCTTGGTTTTGCTAATTCCTAAATGACTGGCACATGGAATGTCATGTGCCAGTTCAATCAAGGATTGTCTGTATATTTTTGGAATAACCAGCTGTTTTTCAGGTTCCCAATTTGACTTGGTCCCCTTTGGTTTCCAGATGCTGTAAATTAGCTGACTTTCCCACACAAAAATGTCTCTTTCTGTGTTCATTTCATTCTGCCTGGCTTTCTCTCTTATGTCTTTTAACTCAGAATCTGTCATAATTTCTCTTTTAAACTCCTCAGAGTTTTTATTTATAGTGGCTCCTATTTCTTGGGACATTTCAGTAGTAATACTACTGACAAGAGTTTGTGTCTCTCTTTTTCTCTCCTGCAATGTATCAATTGTGTCTGTTGCTAAGATACCTAGGGGTTTGTCTTCTGCTCCCTTGGCTTCAATCTGTGGAAAATCATTGGAGTCAGTGCATATTTGAATTCTTGCCTTTGCTCCCATTACATCTCTTCCTAATATTACTGGTATTTTCTGTTCTTTAATAACTGCTACAGGAAAATATTCTTCTTTCCCTCTCCAGTTAATTTTTAGCTGGGCTAGTGGCACTCTTTTAGAATTTCCCCACACTCCTTGCAAGGATATTTGCTTATCTAGAATCAGGTTTTTCTTATCAACAGTGTTGACCAGTGTTACTGAGGCTCCTGTGTCTAGAATGGCTAAAGTATCTCTCCCATTGATTTATATCACCTCTCTCAGTTCAGTATCCTGAGCGACTTTCTCTATCTTTACCCCACACAAGTAGACTGTTTCTTCAGTGATTATGGGTAAGGTAGTGTTTTTACTGGGTGATTCATTTGTGTTTGTTGAGCTTTTGAAGTTTCTATCATCTGCATCACTCTGATCATCTGAGTCAGTTCTAGTGACCCTCCTTATATGCCTAAGTGTTGTTTGCTTGGGTTGGTTCTTTCGACATTTGTAAGCTAAATGTCCTTTCAGACCACACACAAAACATCTTTTATCATTCCAGTATCCATCTTGGTTTCTCTCTATATTTTTATCCTGACCTTTTATAATCTGAGCTCTCTCATATGTTCTTTTACTTGATTTAAACTCTGGTTTGACTTCCGGCTTGGAATCCATGAAGGTCTAACGCAGCTCTAAGAGTTGAGCTGTCCAGACTGCTGTTTTGGAGGCTAGAGGGGTGAGGATTTGCCCGTAGCCAACTGTTCTCAGGCGGAGAACAGGCGTAGAATGCTCAAGAACCTGAGGGCATGTTGATCTTGGGCGAGGGGGGGTCCTACACAACGGACTCCCTCTTGTCCCTTGAGGTCCCACCTGAAGAGAGGTTTTGCCAAGATCTCTGCAGCAGCCAATTCGGTTGGCATAAGACCCTCATACCCAAGCTTCATACAGAGACAAGGGGATTTGAAGTGAATTGAATATTGAAACAGTGATTACAACCCGAGAAAACGACTAAGAAGGTAAAGATTACTATCTCTTGAAATGGGACTGAGTACTTTAAGAAGCAAAGTATTAAAGTGATTTTAAAAACTGCCACAGGTTGACTGTAACGAGGGGAAACTCCGGCAAGAATTTTTTTTTAAAAGGACTATGTATAACGAAGTTAGCAGAGAAAGTTGATAATTGTTTACATACCTGCGGGAAGAAAGAGATAGTGGACTGTGGGAAAGCCTCATCATCGTGAGAACTGCTGTGTGGGGCAGAGGAACAGGAAGTACGTCAGAACGATAGAGAAGCTGGAGAGAAGCGGCCCTTTCTATGAGACAGGAAGTAGAAGAACGCCATTTTGAAGAAGGGAAAGGTTGTGGCTTCAGCGGAAGAGGAAGTAGGCCATCTTGGATTGAAAGTAGAGTTGAAATAACCATAGAGAAAAGACGCCTGGCATTTTGGACTGTGTAAAGATTTTTTTAAGAAATAAATTAAATGTGGGACTTTTAAAAGTAAAAGGACACAAAGTTAAACGCCACGAAGTTAAGGAAAAGAGCGGACTCATGGGAGCGAGGTAAAGCCAGCCCCACGATGTCGAAAAAGGAGTGGCAAGCAGAAATTGAAAGTCTAGATAAAAAAGTTTCAGAAGGAAATAAAGTTAAAGATATGATACAGGTGATGGCAAAGGAGTTTAAAGAGACACTTAAGAAGGAATTGGTGGAACTGACGAAAGGTATGGAAAAAATACAAAATGAACTGCAAGCCACACAGCAAAGGGTTAATGTAGTAGAAAATGCAATGGACACTCTAGCAGACACGCAACAAACTGAGATGAGGGAGATGAGAGGCAGAATGGTTGTAGCAGAAAGTAAACATATGGAGAAACAACTGAGATTTCGTGCTTTGCCGGAAATTGAGGGAAAATCTGCCCAAGAACAGATTATAGAAGTTTTGGCTGGATACCTGGGGAAAGAGGAAGATGAAATTGTGGCTTTCCTAGATGTGGTATACAGAATAAACTCAAGATCTGTGACCCAGAAGAAATTACCAAGAGATATGATTGTGCAATTCACGACTAGAAATATAAGAGAAATGATTGTGAGTAAACAATTTCAGGATCCATTGGAGGTTGACGGCAAGGCGGTGATTATTATGAAGGAATTGCCCAGATCGGTGCTGTTGGATCGGAAAAAATATAAAGACTTGGTCCAGATCTTGAAGGACATGAAGATAAGATACAGATGGGAAATACCAGAAGGGCTGTCCTTCGAATTTGGAGGAGTTAAAAAGCGCATCAGATCTGAATTGGAGATGGAAAAGTTTATTAGGGACAATGTAAAGGACTTACCAACAACAAGATTATGAGTATGGAGTGCAAAATAATATCTTGGAATGTAAGTGGACTTAATTCTCCTAATAAGAGAAAAAATATTTTCCACTGGCTATTAAAGCAAAAATGTGACATTGTGTGTTTGCAAGAAACCCATATGAAAAAGCAAGATACAAAATATTTAAAGTGCGCAAAATTGGGAAGTGAATTTGTGGCTGCTTCAAAAAAAAGAAAAAAGGCGTGGTGTTGTATATAAAAGAAGAATTACAGCCTAAATTAGTAGTGAGTGATGTGGAAGCTAGATATTTAGCAGTAGAAATTATGTGGAATTTAAAAAAGCTGTTGGTGATTGGAATATATGCACCTAATGGAGCAAAAGAAAATTTTTTTGAGGACTTGAGTAAACAATTTGATGGACTATCTTATGACCAGATAATTTTAGCTGGAGACTTCAATGGAGTTACTAATTTGGAGGAAGATAAGAAATCTGGAACTGCACAAAAGAAAAGAGGATTACTACCAAAATCCTTTTTTGCAATAAAGGAACAAGAGACTTTAGAAGACGTGTGGAGGAGACAGAATCCCAAATCTAGACAATATACATTTTATTCTGCAAGACATTCTACTTTATCAAGAATTGACATGATCTGGGCCTCCAAAGACTTAACGCTATGGACTAAAGAGGTGGAAATAATGCCCATGGTAGGCTCAGATCACAACCCAATCATGTGGAGATTTGGGAAAAGAAATAAAAGAAAAGGATGGAGAATAAATGAAGATCTTTTGCAAGAAGAAAACAACATTGAGTTGTTGCAAAGGGAGACCAAATTCTTTATACAACATAATATGAACAGGGAAGTTTCGACTAATAAGGTATGGGACACTTATAAAGCAGTGACCAGAGGCATACTAATGGACTTAAATGCAAGAGCTAGAAAAGAAAAAGAGAAGAAGAGGTTAGAGATTATGGAGAAAATAAAAGCCAAAGAGATACAACTTAAGAAGAGACCAGGAAAAAAGAAGATATATCAGGATATTAAAATCCTACAAGAACAATTGACGGCAATGAATAATAAAGAATTGGAATGGAACCTCAAGAGAATGAATCAGAGGTCGTTTGAGGGTGCAAATAAACCTGGGAAATATTTGGCGTGGCAATTAAAGAAAAGAAAAGAGAAGAGAACCATAAATAAAATTTGTGAGGAAAATAAGACACATTTGGAACAAGCAGCCATTAGTAGAGCATTTTTCAAATTTTATGCAAAGCTGTATCAAAAAAAGGAAGTGAACAAAGACTTTATAATGAGCTATTTGGAAAAGATGAAGCTCCCTGCAATTTCTGAAGGTTGGAGAGAAAAATTGAATAGGGAAGTGACGGAAGAGGAAATAAAAGAGGCAATTCAGCTAACAAAATTAGGAAAGGCACCAGGTCCGGATGGACTAACAGCTAAATTTTATAAGGTAATGGCTAATGAACTCGTGCCTTTCCTGAAAGAAGTGATTAATGGAGTTATGCAAGACCAGGAAGTCCCCGATACTTGGAGAGAAGCTAATATAACATTGATTCCTAAGGAGGGACAAGACTTGACCAATGTTAAAAATTACAGACCAATTTCGTTGTTGAACAATGACTATAAAATTTTTGCGAAGATTTTGGCGGAAAGAATAAAAGGATGGATGTCTGAATTTTTTTGCAGAGGAGCAAGCTGGATTTTTGCCAAATAGACAAATTAAAGACAATTTGAGGACAGTTATAAATGCTATTGGATATTATGACAAGCGTTGTGATAGAGAAGTTGGTTTCTTCTTCGTGGACGCTGAGAAAGCATTTGACAACTTGAACTGGGACTTTATGTTTGCCACTATGGAAAAGCTGCAAATGGGTGAAAAGTTCACACGAGCAGTGAAAGAGATATATAGAGACCAGAGTGCAGCAATTGTGGTGAATGATGAGGTGACTAAAAAACTGACAATAGGTAAAGGTACTAGACAGGGCTGCCCGCTCTCTCCATTGTTGTTTATTTTAGTTTTGGAAATATTGATGATTCAAATTCGAGAGGATGATGCAATCCGAGGAATAAAAATAAGAGAGTTTTCTTACAAGATCAGAGCATTTGCGGACGATATAATGTTAATTGTGGATGATCCTATTGAGAATATGCCAAAAGTAATGGTCTCTCTCCTCTGCAGTTCTACTTGGCTACACACTGCTTTGTATTAGTATAACTCTCAGTTGTTCTATACTTTTCCCCTCATGAGGTAAATTTAACTCATTGCACTTCTGAATCAGAGCCTCCTTTTTCATCCCCATAAACTCTGCCATTTTCTCTTTTACTTGTATTTCCTTCTACAATTTTACTAAACTTCACCAGAATATGTTCTCTCTTATAAATCCTAGTAGTTCTTCTGTGTCTTTCCTTTATAACAGTTCTATATTCCTCATAAGATTTAACTGAACACTCTGTCTCTTTGGCTATCTGTCCTCTCAGAATGCTTTTCTCTCAGAATGTTCCCTCCTCCCAGGCTATTATATCCCACTAAAATATTTTCTTCTCCTCAGGATGTTTGAGATCCCACCGCTATGCCTCCACTTGTTATGACCTTTACTTTCGTTAGGGTAGATTTTTCTTTTAATCTATCCCTTAACCCTCTGGGTAGTCTGCTGCCACCAGGAATATTTTATTCCAAGATATTTTATTTAAATTTTCCCTTTGGTAACGTTCCTAAGCGTCAGGCTCGTTCGTGGTTCTATGTGGCCCTGAAGATAGGAATGGGATATAGCAATGACAGCTACACTGGGATATAACAAAACAAAAATAAACTTTTATTTAGTCAAGAAGCATATCGGTTTCATAAATGTAGTTCTCGGTTCTTAAAGTTACTTCATTTACTCTCATTCACACAGCTGGCCTCTCTTTCCCTGACTGAGTGTCCTTTCACAAACATGCTCAGTTCAGGTTCCACACAGGTTATATTTCTATCATAAACACTTCAACATATTCAGGCAGCACACAGCTAGCCTTCTTTCTTCTGACTAAAAATTTTCTCTCTACTCTCAGTCTCAAACTGCATTCACTCCACCCACCCTCTCAGTCCTCAACGAATCATATCACTCACTCATCCATCTCCTTCACCCCCCACTCTTCACCTATCTCATCAAGCATTTAAAGATACATGCACACATTTACTTGGAATCATTACAGATGGACAGTCCGATCTTGCTTTGGATTCCTTGGTCAAGGGTCTTGAGGCTGTGACGGTATGGTTACATCAGAGTCACCTGAAATTGAATCCCCTGAAGACACAGGTTCTGTGTCTGGATCATGGGGCAATCGAGCTGGGAACCGGCTCCCAGCCCTCGATGGGGTACAATTGAAACCTTCACTGATGGTGAGGAGTCTGGGTGTGACCTTGGATGCCACACTTTCAATGGAGGCCCAGGTCATGACTGTTGCCAGGTCTGCCTTTTTTTCATCTTCAACAGGGCAGGCAACTGGCACCCTATCTTTCACCCCAGGACCTGGCCACAGTAATCCATGCAACAGTCACCTCCAGGCTAGACTACTGCAACTCACTCTATACTGGACTGTCCTTGGGCCTGACCCGGAAGTTACAGTTGATCCAGAATGCAGTGGCACACATCCTTACCGGAATGCCCATCCAAGCGCACATTCATCGTGCTGTGCCAGCTGCACTGGCTTCCAGTGGAGTTCCAGATCCGGTTCAAGGTGTTAACCTTGGTATTTAAAGCCCTTCATGGACTGGGACCTCCATACCTGTGGGACTGCCTCTTCCATTACGTCCCCTGCAGGGTGTTGTGCTCTGCAGACAAGCAACTCCTGGTGGTCCCTGGCCCAAAGGACATCCATCTGGCCTCAACCAGGGCGAGGGCTTTTTCTGCCCTGGCCCTGGCCTGGTGGAATGCTCTCCCGCTGGAGATCTGGGCCCTGTGGGATCTGTTACAGTTTTGCAGGGCTTGTAAAACGGAGATGTTCTGCTGGGCCTTTGGCTGAGTGCCAGCGAGTGTCCTTCTTCTTCCATCTAAGACCACGATTTCTTCTGGAGCTGCCCTCAGCCATCTGCCATGCCTGTATACGGACTCCCAATATTTGTTTAAATAGCCTGCTCCTGGACTATTTTAATCATTTTTTAAAAAAATATTATTGATTTTATGTTTCTGTGATTTTAATGTATTTTTTAATGTTGTTAGCCACCCTTAGCCCATCTGTGGGGAGGGCAGGGTATACATCAAATAAATAAATAAATAAATAAATAAATAAATAAATAAATAAATAAATAAATAAATAAATAAATAAATAAAAATGTTATGGTGAGCTTTTGAGCTGCTTGATGTCTGTGGACAGGACCATTTAGGGGGTGTTCAATAGGTTTTCTCAGTTGCATTTTTTTCAAGAAAGTTATCTGTATAAAACTATGCCCCTCTTGAGGTCTGTGCCCAAGGCGGCTGCCTAGTTGGTCTAATGGTAGCATTGGCCCTGTCTATAGTTATGGCAAACAGAAATGGGGAAAGGGGACAGCCTTGTCTAGTTCCCCTTGCTATATGGATATCTATTGAATGTACATTGTTAGTCCTAACTGTAGCTTTTGGAGAAAGGTAAAGAGCATTAATGGCATTTTAGAATTGGTCACCAAAACCCATTTTTGAAGTAAATGTTTTAGATATGGTATTTCCACTTAATCAAATGCCTTCTCTATATCAAAGGCCAGAAGTAATGCAGGGGTTTTGTATGCTTCACAGAAATTAATTATAGTTAAAGTGTTACGTGTATTGTCTGGTCAAGGTGAATGTAGTTGGTTATTTAAATTTAGACAATGTTTTGGCAAATATGCTTGTAAAGATCTTTTGGTCTTGATTCAGTAAAGGTATTGGTTGAGAAGATTTAGTATTTGTAATATGGTTGTCCTTTTTTGGAGTAACTACTATTTCAGCCTCTGACCAAGATAGAGGGATGCTACCTCCTAACATAACAGAGTTGCATGTGGCAGATAGTGGAGTTGAAAGTAGGTGAATGTATTTTTTTGTAAAAATTTGGCAGGGAATCCATCCCTGTCTGAAGCTTTATTATTTTTTTCAAGGATTTGATAGTGACTGTAACATCTGTTGTGATTGGTTGGTCCAGATATTGTTTATGTTCTTGTGAGTTTTTTCCCAAATAATTTCCTGTGATGTTAAATAATTTAAAATATGTTTAGTGTCAGGATTGTCTGATGTACAAATGGTTTGGTAGTATTCAGCAAATACATCGGCTAATTTTACAGAATTAGTTTGAGTTTTTCCTGGGTGCCTTTAATAGCTTGTATAGAATGTGAGGAGGTTTTTTCCTTTAGGTTGTTGTGGGTTTTCCGGGCTGTATTGCCGTGGTCTTGGCATTGTAGTTCCTGTACAGCCTGGAAAACCCACAACAACCATCGTTCTCCGGCCGTGAAAGCCTTCGACAATACATTTTTTCCTTTAATTTTCAAGCAAGTAAGTTTATAGATTGGGTGGCCTTTTTGTGTTCATCTTCTAGTTTTCTTATTCTAGATATCATTTCATTTCTAATGTTTTCTTTTTGCTCTTCATGACAGGAGCCAATGGAGATTAATTTCCCTCTTAGTACCACTTCCATAGCATCCTACACGTGGATTTGAGGAATGCCACATAGTTTATTTATTTCTATTGTTTAATTTGTAAAAAGACTTCAGAAGAAATTTATTTGTTAAATAAAAGTGATTTATTTAGTTTCCAGTTTGTTTGATGTCATTTATTCTCAGTGTACATTCTGTCCAAGCATAGTCTGTCCACAACTTGTCACCAATCCTTGATGTAAGAGTTTGACTAATTAATTTAGGAGATAAGAATATGTCATTTAAATATGTAATTTAGAAGATAAGAATATGTAATCAATCCTTGTGTATATATTGTGGATAGAAGAGAAGTATGTATAGTCTGTTACCAGTGGGTTTTGAAGATGTCACTAGATCAATAGATAAGGCCTAAGAGCCATTAATTGATCTTAGCAGCTTAGTAACTGTATTGTTAATTTTAATTGCTTTGACGCGATAGGCAGTAAAATGTAAAAGGTCATTCAGAGAGGAGTGATACAAATGTTTACTGCTGACACATTGATTTACCCATGCTGAACGAAAGCAGAATTGAAAGCCAAGAGAATCAAGAGCACTCTGCATGAAGACAGCTCACCAGGTTGTTTTGATCTACAAGCAGCTCTCCACACTGAAAGCTGTGAAAGCAGCTTTCTCAGTAATCATGCTTTGCGGTATTATCCAATACAATTTTTAAAGTTTGTATATGTACACTCACACATTATGCAATGCATTTATATTTTGTATCACTTTCATATTTATCAAAATACTTAATTTCACAGGTCAAGGGATGGTGTCATGGAAATATAAATAATAATAATAACTGTGCTTATATACTGCTCTTCTACACATATTAGTGCCTCACCCAGAGCAGTGAACAAGTTAGTGTTATTCTTATCCCCACAATGGAGCTGGGGCTGAGAGGAGTGGCTGACCCAAGGCCACCTACTGAGCTCATGTCAGTAGTGGGATTCAAACCAGTAGACAGCTGATTATGGTTTAGAACACACATTTAGTGAAACATATGCATTCTAAATAACGCTGTATGAACTTCACTGTAGTTTTTTTTTCTAGTATGGTGTATAACTGGTGCTTCTTTATCTTTGACAGCCAATTAAAAATAGTGAACAGTATCAGTTAAAAGTTCTGTAATTGTTAGCAGAGACCAAGGATGATCTGGTCATGTAACTTTTTCTGTCATTTTTACTATCCATATCTCTTATCTTGCAGCTGGGCATAGTGGTACTTTTGGCTAGGTAGAATGTCACATGATTGGAAATAGTAAAAAAGAATTAAATTATGATTGGTTTGATATTTATCTATGTTATCATATGAAAAGATGTTAGATTTCTGCATAAGATAATATATAAAAATGGTAATCCAAATAGCAGATCAGGGTTTTGGCCAAAAGAAATCTCATGAAGATCTAGGCAGGAAACTTACCCTTGTAATATGTGCTATGGTAACTTGAATGCATTTCATCGTTAATCTGACCGAGTTAGATTTCATTAAGAAATGTTAGGAAACTTAATTCTTGTTGTGTTCATCTGTTCTAGTTTTCTATGTTTTATTTAAATAAACATTTATATTTTGATACCTCACTTAATGAAAAGGACTAGCGTTTGTTAATGAAAGAAGCCATTAAACTCTTAGGAGGAGTCTGTCTCCTGGTTGGGAGAGTGCAACAAAAACATCCATCCTGTTTATTTTGTACTGACAAACTGTTTCTCTAAAACAGAAACGTGTTTTCAGTTCTCACTTGAAGGTTTCATGCTGCTCAGGATTTAAGATAAAACCTTCAACACATCTCTACTGAGCATTTAATACTTTTTACTTAATGTTTAAAAGTTATGTGTAATATTTATGCATAATATGATTATAGAAGATATAATGTTTGAATTATCTATATACTTATTTGAGTTGGATTGTTAGTAAAATTACAATTTTATGAAATTTTTACCATTTTATAACATTACAACTTTGTACCACAAAAGTTTTAAGTTTTGCATGTAGAAGAGGTTGCCAAAAATAAATTTCCCCATCCCCATCCCCATCCCCATCCCCATCCCCATCCCCATCCCCATCCGAAGGCAAAGACAAAGACAAAGACAAAGACAAAGACACCTGGCCTGCCGCCCCTCCCATGGCGGGCCGGGGGGCCCCGGGGGTCGCGGCTGCGCCTAGATCTCCCAGATCCTAGAACCTAGATCTCCCAGATCCTAGTCTGACACTGTAACCACTACACCATCTTCCCCTCTCTCCCTCCTCCACTCTTCTCATTCTTTTATTCCTACACTTCCATATTCTCCCCTTCTCTATATTTCTCTTCATCTCTTAAAATAAACTTAAAAGAAAAACAAAGTGGACTTTTTTAGCTGGGGTAAAATGACCTGGGAAGAGTACATGTTTTTCCGGCTTTCTGCTCCCTACCACTAGGCAATACTAAACAATTTGGCCACCATTTATTTTTACCTAGCACATCATCTAAATTAATCTCCAGTATTGTTAATATAATGGCTACATTTTTCCTTTGCTGCATCCTTTTAAGGAATCCATATGTGGTGTTAGAAAGAAATAGATCAATTGCTGTTTTTTTGTATTTTCACTTGGAGGCAGCCATTGCTCCTTCTTCCCAGAAGGTCAGAGTTGCAACCAGATACCAGCGTCACCCAGTAATACTTTATCTATTCAGATCTTCCTAGCATTCTACATGGAAGCAGAGAAAAGGAACTTAAGGCCAGGATTTAAGTTCTCCCTTCTCTTTCTCTTTTTAAATATTCAGTCTGATGAAGCACTCTGGAGAAATCACAGCTTTGCCCACTATTTTGTGTTGTTTGGGTTGGTCCTAACAAAAAGTATTGCATGGCTTTTTGCCAAAGGGTAGTCACATCACAGTTTAGCTTGGAACACAGCTCATTTGCAGCTCATGACTCACCAGTTGAAACATTTGGATTAGCAGCAATCAGATGGGAACTGTCTCATATGTGGAGACTGGCAGGTGCCAGACTTGGGCCAGGTGCACAAATCTCTCCATCCCTCAGAACTGTGAGACATGCGTATTGTGCTACAGCCGCAGATTCCTGTGATCTACTCAGAAGCTTTATACAAATACACAGTTTTAAATAATCTTAGCCTCATTATAAACAGTTAAGAGAGACTGGGAGGGTTGTGAGTCTAGGCACAGCAGAAGGATTGATTCCCTGGAGCGTATCAGTCTCCTCTCACTTTCCAATGTTGATGGTAAAATTAACACATTTATCCCAAACTGTCTAAATAAAGATACCAATTTAGGACAGCCTATATTTGCAAACATCTAATTTTGAAATAATCGAGAAAAGCTACTGCAAGATAAAACTGCCTAGAGCTCATCCATTTTGTGTCTTGAGAGAACAAACAATGCCAAATTGTCTTGACTCCTCTTAATCTTTTCTGCTTCTTCATGAGACGTGACTTTGGACTTCATAGAAAGTGCTGCCAAATGGATGTTCAAATCCATTTCTGTTAACATCCAATGCCATTCTTCCCTTTCATTATATTCTTCTCAGTCTGAAATGTGGCTGAGTCTGATTATAGCTTTCCTGTGCCTTTAAAAATGAACATGTTAAGCGGCCATACAGCAGAAGCGCGAGCGCCCGACTTACTGGGCGCTCGGTTTGCCACCGCAGGGGGTGGGAGGCGATGCAGGTGCGGCGGCTGGATGCTGGCTTGCCCGAGCGTGGTCGGGCAGCCAGCGGCCAATCAATTCAAAGTCCCAGCGGCCTATCCGTGGCGGCCGCAGGGCCGGCCGGGGGGCTGGGCCAGCGACTGGACCTCAGGGAGGCAGTCTTCCCTCAGGTCCGCTTGCTGGGTATTTAAGCAGGCGCCTGCCCGGCCTCGCCTCACTCGGCGTCGGGCTGTGGAACAGGGAGGATCGAGGGACAGAGGCTCGGCATTGGGAGAAGACTCAACGAAGAGGACGAACGGCGCAGCGCAGAGGTGGAGGTGGAGAGGTCTAGCTGAGCCTCTCCGTTCAACGCTCACCTCCCTGCCCCTCCCGTTAGCACAGGGCAGGTGGGAGTGCTGTGGTTGTGGGCCCGGGGTGGAGCTGAGCCCAGGCCCCACCGCGGTGAAGAAATCCACCAAGGAGAGGAAGGCTGAGTGGCGGGACCCGAGCCCAACACTCGCCTCCCTCGTGTTGCTCCCTGCCCCTTTGTTAGCACAGGGCAGGTGGGAGCGGTGCCCCCCCCCAACTCGGAGGACAGGGTCGGCAGAGGGAATCCCCAGCCGTGGGCCATGGCATCATCCAAGAGGGCTGGCGGGCTGGGAAAAAAGGCTCGGGGGGGCGGCAAGTCAGCACCAACTCCCCCCAGGGCCACCAGCAAGAAGGGGGTTGCCAATGGCTGGGGTAAGAAGGGCACCCAGTCTGGCAAGCCCAAGCAGAAGGCTGGCGGCAGGGGGAGGGAACCCCACACTGGGGGGGGCAGTGACAAACTGCCTCAAAGGGCTCCCCACCTCTCCCGAGGCTGCCCCATGCTGCTGCACCCACAGGCAGCAAGGGAAGGGCAAAGAAAGCTCCCCCCAAGCGCCCCCTGGGTAAGAGAGGCATGGAGCAGGGAGGGGGTGCAGACAAAGACAACACGGCCAGCTCCCTTCAGAGCATCAGCCAAACCCTGGAGCTGCTCACAGCCAGGGTGGAGAGCCTGGGGAACTCCAGGCCTGGGGGAGCCTCGCCTCCCCCAGAGCCTGTCGAGGTCCCCAGGAGCGGGTGCAGCAAGAAGAGGAGAACCAGCCCGGCCAGGAGGCACCGTGGAGAGAGGTCATCGAGCTCCAGTTCAAGGAGCTCCGGCCGCAGTCGGCGCCCATCTGCCAAGAGAAGGAAGGCCACCAGGAGGAATCAGACAGTGAGGGATCCACAGGTGAGTCCTCCTCCTCCTCCGATGATGAGTTTGACGGGGCTAGCTACTGGGAAGCAGCTGCCTCCATCCCTGGAATCCCGGGATGGGCCTCACGGCGCAGGGGGGGGCAGGCCCTGGGGACTCCTGGGAGGTTTTGGGGGCAGATCGCAGCAAAACACGCCCCCTTCCTCTAGGTCCTTCACGGACGATGAGGAACCCCCGGGGATTCACTTATCTCACAAGGCCTGGGAAAGAATCCTAAACGGGTTCTACGTGGATGTTTTCTCCCTCCTCAGGCCGGAGACTGAGGAGGGCAGGGGTGCCCCATCCAGTAAGCGGGATAAAAAAGTCCAGAAAAAGGAGACAGCTGAACACACCTTCAATAACTGGATGGAGGGGTTCACTGTCTACATGGCAGTAGTACAGATAGCATATCCGCAGTGGGGGTGGCACCTGTCCAACCATTTGGGCAACGTTCTACGGGCCCGGGCTCTGGCAGGGGATGCTGCAGCTATAGACTACGATGAGGCCTTTTGGAAGAGGGCCTCACACAACCCCAAGGCTAGATGGGACCTCATCAGCCAGAAGCTTTGGCTGTGGCTGATGGGCCCCCAGATGAGGGGGTGGGGTGAGGCTGCGCACGCGGGGGGGGGTGCTGGTTCAGCCACCGGGACAGGCCTCGCGGCCTGTGCTGGGAGTTTAATCAGGGACGGTGCCAGCGGTCCAAGTGCCGCTACGAGCACTGTTGCGAATCTTGCGGGGTCCCGCACTCCCATCAGTCATGCCCTCGGGGGTCCCAGGCTGCTGCTCCCTTTCGGTGGGGCTGGTCCTCCAACAGCGGTGCCTATAGGGATGGGGGGCCTAGCTCTGCCGCTGCCCACCAGCCCAGCAATAGCAGTAAGTAGCCCAGGACAGGTGGAGGTAGGGTTGGCTTACACACCTGTTAGTCTGCATGCCCTCCACCCCCTCCTGGCGCAATACCCTAACAGACTAGCGGCCACCTTTCTGCTCGAGGGCTTCTCCGAGGGCTTCCGGATCCCTTTCACGGGCCCCCGTGTGGCCACCTCCTCGGGCAACCTCAAGACTGCCAGGGAGTTGCCCGAGGTGGTTGCCGCTAAGATTGCCAAGGAGGTGGCGGCGGGCCGGGTCTCTGGCCCCTTCTCTTCCCCCCCTCGTTACCCAACCTCAGGGTCTCCCCTCTGGGGGTTGTCCCTAAGAAGGCTCCAGGGGAATTCTGGTTCATAAACTATCTGTCATACCCACGGGGTTCCTCCGTCAATGACTGCATCCCCCAGGAGCTTTGTTTGGTTAGATACTCCTCATTTGACCAGGCGGTCCGCCTGATTCGATCCTGCGGGCAGGGAGCCCTCATGGCCAAGTGTGATGTTGAATCTGCTTTCAGGCTATTTCCAGTTCATCTGCAGGACTTCTGCCTCTTGGGCTTCAGGTTCAGGGAACAGTGGTACGTGGACAGGGCCATGCCCATGGGGTGCTCCGTGGCCTGCGCTGCTTTTGAGGCATTCAGTACCTTCATTGAGTGGGCCGCCAAGGATCGCATGGGTTCCCCCCACATTACTCATTACCTCGATGATTTCCTCATCATGGTGCCCCCTAATGGTCACACCTGCGCCATCCGACTGAGGATATTCCAAGATTTGGCCGATGCATTGGGGGTCCCGCTAGCGCCAGACAAGACGGAGGGCCCCTCCTCCCGCCTTACTTACCTGGGGATCGAACTCGATTCTGAGGCTGGCCTCTCCCGCCTCCCCCCAGACAAATTAGTCTGGCTGCGGGCCATCATCGTGGCCACACTCGCATGGGAAAAGTGCACCTTGAGGGACCTCCAGTCCATCATCGGGCATGTCAACTTTGCCTCCAGAGTGGGTTCCCTAGGCCGTGCCTTCTGTGCTCGCCTGGCCAGGGCTTGCAAAGGGGCATCGGCACCACACCATCACATACGGCTTACAAAGGGCATAAAGGATGACCTCAGGGTCTGGGGGGAATTCCTTTCCAAATACAATGGGGTTTCGCTGAGGCAGGGGTCCCTCTCTCCTGGCTCCAACTTGCAAATGCAGTCGGACACAGCTGGCAGCCTGGGTTTTGGGGTGTTCTTCAAAGGGAGGTGGTGCGCTCAGTGCTGGCCCTCATCATGGGTCAGCTTCGGTGTCCTCAGGGACCTTACCTTCCTTGAGCTGTTTCCCATCTTGGTTGCCGTCACAATCTGGCGGGAGGAGTTCAGGGACAAGCGGGTCCTCTTCTGGTGCGACAACCAGGCATCCATTCAGGTGATTAACAAGCAGTCCTCTCGCTCTGAGTGGGTCATGCGACTCATCCGGCGTTTTGTACTTTGCTGCCTTGCTGCTGACATCTCATTTTCAGCCTGCCATGTAGCAGGTTTGGATAACGGCATGGCAGACACGCTGTCTCACTTCCAGATGGAGAGGTTCTTCTCGCTGGCCCCTCAAGCATCACGCACTCCCGACCCATTCCTGGCGGACCTGTGGCTGATTGGCGAGACACCGTGACACAAGGAATTATCAGCTCGGTGGCCCCCACCACTCTGCGGGCTTACTCCAAGGCAGTAGCACGCTTCTTCACCTTCGCTGAAAAGGAAGGGGAACGGGGCTCCTGGCCAGCATCCAAGACTATGGTGCTGCGTTACCTTGCCCATCTGCGAGGGTCTGGCTTTGCTCCAGGAACCATGCGGCGCAAGTTGTCGGCCATCTCGTTCTTCAGCAAGGCAGCGGGGTTCCCTGACCCATGTGACTGTTTTCAGGCTCGCTGGGCCATAGAGGGTTGGGTCAGGGTCTCCCCTCGGGTACCGGACCAGCGCAGACCCATCACCTTGCCCATCCTGTGGATCACCCCTGCTGGTCCTCCTACGAGGAGCGCCTCATCTGCAGAGGCTTCGCTCTGGCATTCTTTGGGGCCCTCCGGGTCAGCGAACTGGTGGCTGGGTCCCACAGGGATTTCTCTGGCAGGGCCCTCGCGGTAGGGGATGTGGTCCTGTCCCAACGCAAGGTCACCATTTCGATTCGGCAATCCAAGACTGACCAGCGGGGCCGGGGGGGGGGTGTCTCCATCCTCCTGTGGTCCTCACGGGAGCGGGCTATCTGTCCAGTCAGGGTTATCCGGGCATTCTTAGCGGTCCGGCCTCACCTCCCCGGCCCCTTCCTGGTGCACAAGGGCGGCTCCCCGTTCACGCTTTACCAGTTCACCGCGCTGTTGCGGGCATGCCTACAGGCAGCTGGTTTCCCGCCCATGGACTTTGCCTCCCATTTCTTCCGCATTGGGGCGGCCACGGTGGCAGCGAACATCAGGCTCCCCTCGTCGGCCATTCAAGAGCTCGGCCACTGGCAGTCAGGGGCCTTCTGCTCCTACATTCGCCCTGGCCAGGCGCTCGCTCACTGAGTTTGTTTGTGCCTCTTTTTCACAGGTCAGCGGAGGAAGGTGTGGATTTGTGGCCACAGCATCGTGCACTGGGCCGGGAATTATGCAGTGTCCTCAGGATGGGGGAGGCACCTTGGGCTGGAAGACCGCATCGAGATCCGCTGGATCGGCACCCAGGGCATGTTATGGGAGGTGCTGGCCCCCACCTTGGTTCGGCAGGCCCGCTGGGAGGGCCCACCTGACGCTTTGATCATCCAGCTGGGAGAGAACGACCTGGGCAAGCACAAGGGTCCAAAGCTGGGACGGGCGATGTGTGCCGACTTGGACTACCTGCGGGGACTCTTTCCACGGACTTTCTTCCTGTGGTCGGACCTGCTTCAGAGGCGCTGCTGGCGTTTTGCGTGCCACCCGGAAAAAGTGGACGGGATTCAGCAAAGGGTGGCCTGCACCATGGGGCGTTACATCGCCGCTGGAGGCATGCTCATCTTGCACCCGGACATCTTGTTTCGGATGGAGGCGCTGTTTCACCTGGACAGGGTCCAGCTGTCCAGCTGGGGTCAGGACATTTGGCTGCAGGACCTCCGGGATGGCTTGCTTGAGTGGCTGGGGTGGTAGGAGCTTTGGTGGGAGCCCCCCCATGGGGGGGCTCTGGTGGAGGTTGGTCATTGGATCGGATCTCTTTTGGGGGAATCAGGGCTTCTGCCCTGGTTTCTGGTAAGGGGATTCCCATAAAGAATCTTGGGGGGTGAGTCACGGAGGTGCATGCCCAGCTCGGGGGCTGCCAGGTCGGACTCACCACCAGGCAGCAGGGGTATCATACAGGGGTGTACACCCAGATGATCTCCCCCTTAATGCCGCTCCTTGGTGCCCCCCTCAGCTGGTGACCTGGGGGGGAGGGTTCATCGGCTGGCAGGTGGGCCAGCCGATGCTTGGGGGGATCCAATCCACATGACTGCCTTCGCTCCTTCCTGCTGTTTCAATAAAGTTGTGGCCTATTTTCACCCAGCCATTTGTGTGGTCTCTGTTTGTCGCCGTGCCTGCCGCCTCCACACCATCATCACTAGCAGAAATGTAGACAACCAGGTTCAGTCTGTCTCTGTGGGGTTTTTCACCTGCCTCCCAGCATAACACCCCCAACCCCTGCTCACTGAGTTTTCTTGCACAAAACTTGAGGAAGGGGGGAAAGGAATTTCCACTTGAAACAGCAACAGAAATTTTGAAGGAGTGTTGCTCCTTATGATGACTCACAGTCACTCACTCAGGGCAGAACCTCACATTACTTATTGTAGATCTGGGATTATTTTTCCAGGTGATATTTTAAAAACGGAATGCAGCTGTAGAGGCCACAGTTTTAACAGGGGGACTTATGTGTTGGGGGCCCTATTGTTTTCCTGCCCAAATTTTCTGCCCCAAGCTGCTTTTATAATTTTCTGTGGGAAACTTATGTGTACCTATATCCCCCCCCCCAGTAAATAGCCTGGAGATGGGTGAGGTGGCAGTTTTTGACAGGAAAGACTGAAATAATCCCTCTCTCCCCCATACCAGTGTTCTCCTTTAAATTGCAGGGCCGATTCCACACGGCTTACCTGAAGCTGGGATGTTGCGGAACATGCCGGAAAAAATGCGGAAGATTCCGTTTTCTTGCGCGAGTTTTGCGCGATATCGCAAAACTCACGCAAGAAAACGCAATCTTCCGTGTTTTTTCTGGCATGTTCCGCAACATCCCAGCTTCAGGTAAGCCGTGTGGAATCGGCCCAGGTCCTCTAGTTGCATTCCATTTATAGAATGGGATGAATAATGATACATTATGTGACACATTCAAAGAGTGGCAGGATTTGAGTCCAGTGGCACCTTAGAGAGCAACAAGATTTTCAGAGCGTGAGCTTTCAAGAGTCAAAGGTCCTCCCCTCTTCAGACACGTCTGAAATTTACAGCTTGAAAATCTTGTTGGTCTCTAAGATGCCACTGGACTTAAATCCTGCTGTTCTACTGCAGACCAACATGGCTACCCACCTAAAACTATCCAAAGGATGCTTTTCGTTTCCAGTGTAAATAACTTCAGACTTTTTGTCAGAACTCTCCACTTATGCCACTCCATCATGCAGGAAGTAAGGCTGATAAGACACCACCAGCAATGATTGGTGTGCGTGTGTGTGTGTGTGTGTATGTGTGGGTACAACCTGATCAGCTTCTGATGCCATCCAATTCTACACTGGTGAAGGGGTTGTGCCAGCATGGCACTAGCCATGTGAGTTTCACCTCCTTTCCACATTTTTTTCTGACATAGAACAATATAGCGAAAAGAATGAATATTGTCTTATATTACATGAAAGAAGGGTCAGAAATTTGATTCATGTTGCATCTTTCCAACTTCTGCATTTGTGGGAAAGAAACACTCAAGAGTTTACATTGTTAATGGCAACATACATGCTTTTTCCAATATAGAGATTACTGTTGTATATAAAAACCTGCCTACAGGAATTCTAGATGGGTAGCCCTGTTAGTCTAGTACAGGGGTCCCCAACCTGCGGCCCCCAAGCTCTTTCTGTGCGGCCCTCCAACCTGCTTGTTTGCTGCTATCACCCCAAGGCATTTTCCCCTCAGACCCACACTACTCCTCCTGCTACAAGAGGCACCACCTATCGCTGTTCTTCCTGTCCCTTTCCTTCCAAAAACACAACAGCAACATTGTTTCTTCTGGTCTCCATGGTTCCTTCTGCAAGCCCCCTCTTGGTCTTATCCTCCATACTAGCATTTTGGCCATTTGGGGTGCTTTGCTGGCTACCCTTCCTGCTCACCTTTTGCTCCCCCTCTCCATGCCTTACCATGTTGAAGGCTATATATGTGTATAAAGCAGCTGTGTGAAAGGGTACAGAAGATGTCTTTTGCAAAAAGGAAAAAAGGTGGGAAAAGGACAGTAAAAGGGCTGGTATTTTTGCAAAAAAAGGATACAAAGTGTTTTTCATACTGAACATTTTTAGAGGCTCCACCAATCAAGGCTCCTCCAAGTGGCTTCCAAGGTTACTGGTGAAGTTGCTGCTGCAGGCAAAAGCATTCTTCCTTCTTCAACAAGAGCTGATAGCTCCGACTTTTTGCCTTGCTTGCTTCTGCCTCTCCTCCCCCACCCACTTCAGCTAGGAGTCTTCTCATGCATCTGTGATTGCAGGAGCTGGTGAATGGCCCCTTGGGTTGAGTGAGAACGAGTACTCCCTTAGCAGGGAAGCTTCTGGGATTCCCCCTTCCCACATCTTCCTCCAGACAAGTTCCCTTCCACCCAGCTGCCATTTTGCTTCTCGTGACTGAGGCTTGGCTGGCAGTGATGTGTATGTCCACCCCATATATCATTTGAAGACGATTTAATGGTTTATGTTCTGCTCCGGTCGGGAGGCTGCCCTTTCATTCACTCTTTCTCTCTATCTGCCCTTTTTTGGAGGACCCCCAAAGTATTAGCATGTATAGATTTAAACCTCAAAGCAGTGTGTTTAATAAGAAATAGCTCTCATAGTATTCAATGTACTTAGGATTGCAACTCTGCCATCTGGTTGGTCAGATGCATAATCCATTTTTTAAAAATTCTTCCTGGCCTGTGCATATAGCCCAATGCTCCTGAGAACTGTAGAGGCATGGGTCTCTTCTCTTCTTTACCATGGTCAGAATGAAAACCCCCAGCTAATAGCAGCTAGAGTGGGGTGAGTTTGATGGGAAAGGGAAGAGTTAGACCCCCAAAACTATACTTTTCATATTTTTATTTATTCAAGGATAATATTGAAACTCTGCAACTGTTGCTCTGCTAAAAATTCTGTAAGAAGATGTCTGCAAAAGAAAGTGCTGTTTCAAAGAAACGAAAGATTGCAGATGAGCACTGTGTCTTTAATGACAAATGGACTACTGAGTATGTCTTTGTTTTAAACAAAGATAAAGCAATTTGCCTGATATGTCTTGAAACTTTCTCAGTATTAAAGGAGTACACTATTAGAAGGCACTTTGAATCCTGTCACAAGAGCTACTCAATATATTAAGGAGAGGTGTGAGTGAATTCCCTTAAATTCCCTTAAAAAATCAACGTTTTTGCAACAAAATAGTTTTAGAAAGCACACTGAGAAGAACCTATCTACTGTTGAGGGCCAGATTTCATGTTGCTAAATGTATTGCTGAGAGTGGTAGGCCATTCACTGGTGGTGAATTTGTTAAAAAGTGCATGGTGCAACTTTTCATGCTACAATGAACTAAAATTTGAGAAAGACTTGAATTTACAATTCCATGTTGAAGGACATGTCAAAGCACTGAACCTATTGTAGGTGGAATTCCAATTCAGAGATTACCATAAGCACAGAAAGGAAATAAGAATGTTTCAAAATCCATTTGAAGTAGCATCAGAAGATGCACGTAACTTTTTTCAAATGGAACTAATTGATTTGCTGGCCAGTGATCATCTCAGAGACAATTAAAAAGAAAATAGTCTGTTCAATTTCTATTTTGGCCTACTAGAGAGATTTACCAGCTTAAAGGTATTTGCTGAAGGCATGTTTCTCTTTGGCACCCCATACATGTGTGAACAAATTTTTTTCAAAATGGAAATTGTGAAATCCAAGTGTAGCTCAAGACTTACAGATGAACATTTACATGACATTTTAAGGGTGCCTGCCACAAACCTTGACTTGGACATTAATGCCTTGGCTATCAGAAAACAGCCACAAAAATCACACTGACTCCTAGGTAAGCTAGATAAAAGGATTCGACGGTAAAATATTGTTCCCAGATGGATTGCATTCAAGTTAACATTTCTTCATTGACCTCTGAATGTTTACTGTTGATCTAAATAGGCAGGTTAATGAGTTTCTAACATTTTGATTTAAGCTGTGCCCCTCTTTAGGCATTGGGCACTCTAATGTGGCCCCCATGTGACAAAAGGTTGGGGACCCCTGATTTAATGGATGCACTTGGAGGATGAAGTCTGTCTTCATCCTCCAACAACTTTTGGAAGCAGAGTTTGCTGTTTTTCACCCCTTTTGCTAGCAGCCTCTTCCATTCCTTGCCCCTTTGTTCTTTTGTGGGTACAGATTCACAAGGATGTAAGATAAAAGGCCTTACAAACTGCTGCTTTCCAATTTCATCAATGCCACCCAATTTGCTTCCAGTTTTAACAACACACTCCTACTGCCTGTAACACCCTCATCCAAAGATATGATATACCTCCAACTGAGACCCTGGCTTTGGCCTGGTGGGTGGGTTGGGAAAGGCCAGGATAACTCAGGTGCCCTTCTTCTTTGAAAGGCCTCTAGACACATCAGTAGACAAATTTATCATGTCCCACAGTTCTGACAACATCAGACGACAATGTCAGTTTTCATCATAGCGAAGATGGATGATCTGAACACAAGCAAGAGGGTTTGAATGCAAAGCAATGACTCAAAATATAGGTCAGGACAAAGAATGGGCAGCAGTTTGAAAGACATTCATACATGGTCTCCCTCAGAGGCAAACTGGGCTGTTTGGTAAGCTTGCTTTTGCTTCTGAAGGTAGAATGTGTTAGAAGAAGGGACTGGTGATGTCTCTTGCTCAGGCCTTTAGGACTGCCAGCAGAGAAGAAGGAAGGCAACAACCGTAGAGTCAGTTAGATAGATAGGCTGCTATCAGTCTCCTTCCTGCCAGGGGAACTTCCTTCCTTCCCTTCTCTCCCCCTCCTCTCTCTCTTCTTCCCTGCATGCACCAGGAGAGGCAGCATGGTGTCTCCTCCTGAGAGAGAGGGCCTACTTTCAATCTAAAGCCATCCTAGCTAGTTAGATCAGTTACTAGTTCTTTCTCTCCACTAAACTTATGTAAATATATTTCTTTAGATAAACAGTTATTGGTTCTCTAACTTAGACGAGACCTTTCAGCGTGCAGTTTGTTTAGTTAACATGAATTAACTAATACCCAATAGAACGCAGCTCCTCATGATTGCTCTCTTTAAATATTTGAAAGGCTGTCATTTGGAGGAGGGCAAGGAGCTGTTCCAGTTGGCAGCAGAGGGTAGGACGCGAAGCAATGGGCTTAAATTACATGCACAAAGGTACCGGCTGGATATTAGGAAAAACTTTTTCACGGTCAGAGTAGTTCAAAAGTGGAATCAGCTGCCTAGGGAGGTGGTGAGCTCCCCTTCACCGGCAGTTTTCAAGAAGAGGCTGGACGAATATTTGTCAGAGATGCTTTAGGCTGATCCTGCACTGGGCAGGGGGTTGGACTAGATGGTCTGTATGGCCCCTTCCAACTCTATGATTCTATGATTCTGTGATTCCTGAACACACATGAAACTGCCTTATACTGAGTCAAACCCTTGGTTCATCACAGTCACGACTGTCTACTCGGACTGGCAGTGACTCTCCAAGATCTCAGGTCAGCATCTTTCACATCACCTATGGCCTGATCCTTTTAACTAGAGATGCTAGGGATTGACCTTAGGACCTTTTGTATGTCAAGCAGATGCTATACCGTTGAGCCATGATGACCCCTCCTTCCTCAGTTGATTCTGCAGCATTGTGGTTTTGTATCAAAGCACATGTGATCATGTTCATGTCACCTTATGCCAGTTAAAAAGAAAACACCCCAAGCCCAGTTAACTTAATGTCCCACCAGAGGAAAACAGGAGGCAACAGCAGGGAAATTCGACAGGTGCCGCCTACTATGAATGACTGACAGTTCGTCTAATTACTTTGTCTCTGTGGCTTAGCTGTGTGGCAGCAGCAAAAGAAGGGGGTGGGGAGATATTAATCAAGGTCCACTCCTCAGCCCTCCAGCTGTTCCTGCTGGCATTCTTGTGGTAAGGTTGTTATTAATTTATTAATTTTGTTGCTGTTTTAAGCTGATAGGTACTAAACTCTGGAGATAAAATTGAATGGAAAATACCAGCTTTCTGTTTTCCCTTTCTCCTCAAGCAAGAAGTCTGAGATGGGGGTAATGACCCCATGTGTTGCCATTTGTCAGGAATGGAGGTAAAACAAATTCTCACTGTGGAACTCTGAATTTTCAGGTGTTCCATCCAAGCAAATGCGTATTCAGATTTGATATGTGAGTTTGAAAAGCCCTATTTGATTAATCTCCAGTGATGACTTTCATGCCTTCCTTTGCTCCCTGGTTTTTATGCCAGAGCTAATGCTTTCACTGGGGTGACAAATGGCAGCATCTCCAGGACACTCATTGGCTATGCAGAATGCTTCACATCCGAACAGTTAGGCGAATGAGCTGTGAAACACATTTGATTTAACTTTGTTTCCAGCAGTGAGCACCAAGAGACCTGGAGAACGGGATGCAGATGGGAGAAACCAAGGGAAAGGGCAAGAATGGGGAGGGCGCTTTAGGACAGCACACATGAAGGCATGGTAGAGGGTGCCGTTTTTGATGACTTCTGAATGCAAGCTAGGGAAAAGGCTGGAGAGAAGCATGATGTGTAGGAGGATACTGATCTGTTCAAGAGGTTGAAAGTGCTATGAAGTCTTCTCATTCTATTGTATGCTTTGCTCAGCATTCTTTTTTATCCTATTTTAACAGTTCTATCTACAACAACATTTTCTTTTATTCATTATAATAGAACAGGAAACATTGTGCAATCCAGCAGCAGGGAACAGAGATGAACTGCTCAAGTGTGGGATAAAGCCCTGGTAGAGATGGTGGGAAGCCTGCTGGGGTTAACAAGAAGCCATTCTTTCTTTGAATTCACCCTTTTTGTCCTGCCTTTCAGGACCTTGTACTGGGAATTGCTGAGTGATTTGGGGTAATCCCAAGATTTTTTTTTAGTGCAGCTGCCCCCCCTTTCTGCTTATTGATTTGTTCTGAGGGCACCCTACTTTTAAGCTGTTAACTCTAGAACTGGGCTTGTAGGATGATCCAGTATAGGTCCACTTAGAGGGCAGAGTCTGCTGAATATGGAGGTGTATGATATATGCTCCTACATACTTTATTTTTGGGTGCAGAGCTTTTCAATTTCCCCTAATATTTGTGTTTGGCTTTGCGAATAAGGAACTGGGAACTGAGAACCAACTTCAGCTTCGTCACACCATACTGATTATAAGAGGCAGGATAGTGCTTTCCAAAGATAGCCAAGTCCCTTTGTGATTACAGTTGGAGAGAGAGGAATGGAGGTTTGCCAGCTTGGAGGCTGGCTAGCAAGTTCAAGACATACGAGCAGAGAAGCCAGGTGGCCATTTAGGAGAAATGCCACTCCTGTCAACATGTTTTCCTAAGTAGCCAAATGACAGCTCTGAATAGACCCTTCTCTTTGCTGTGTTAGTTTTCTATTTACATTGAGGTTTTTTTTAATGGGGAGGAACATTCAAGGCTGGAATGTATCACCTGCAGACTGAAGTGGTACCTCTACAACCTGAGGGCTGTGCCATCTGTCTCATGGCCCTTTTGTTAGACTGTATGAACCAGGCCTGAAGCAACTTCATGTTACCACATGGACTGGTCCCACTTCAGTTGCAGGATCAGGATATAGGTGAAGTAAGCAGTTGCTTAAGGCTTAAGACTTTCAGAGCAACCAAATTAGATGGAAGCCAGTTTCTTTATATTTTTTATTATTTAAAATCTATTTCTATTAAATAAAATTAATATGTTGTGTTGTACTGTTCTTTTAAATCTCATCCCCTTCTCTATGGCAAAAACCCATGAGGTGCTCCTATTCAAATGATTTGACTTTACACTTTTATAAAATATGTCAGAAAAGACAAGAAAAGAGAAGACAACTTCCCTTCATTTCCTTCTTCATGTCAACAGACTCTTCTTACTCCATCTCTAGGATCTTGTCATGCATAAGTTTCCTATTTCCTGGCAAGGGAAGGCCTATTTCATGTAACAAAGGTTGAAATACTTTATAATTAATCATCCACGAACTCTTAGCTGTATCTGGGGATTTGTATTCAGCAGCCAGCCCTTGAGTTGGATCCAGAGACTAAAGTGTCCAATGACAGAAGGGAACTTTCCTGACTCCCCCCTCCACCATAGCTCACTGATCTCCCCAAAATGCTGCTCTTGGGGGACAGAGGACCCTGAAGAATGTCATATGTGGTGTACGCAGGAGGAAAGGGTAATTAGTAGAAATTACCAATATATTCTGTATCCAGCCCTTTGACTTATGTGGTCTAGTGTGGACCAATAAAAAGGAAGTTCTGACAATTTGTTCCCATCAGGTTTTTAAAAAGCACACTTTCCCCAAGTTTGACTATATACTTCTTTGTCCTTCTTCATTACATGTCGAATAAATGAACTCATTGTTTCCAGCCTGAGAGGGATACTGAAATGCTAAAGGATTTGAAGCCATCAAAAGAACATGTATCTTTATGCATATTTGCCCACAATTATTCAAATTACAATGACAGACCTTAACAGGATCCTGGCATCTATGAAAGCCACTACTTGTGTGCTTGATGGTTGCCCATTTTGGTTCTTAAAATCAAGTAAAGATCACTTAAGTCAACCACTGAGATCTATTGTAAATCAATCGCTAACTCAGGGCACCTTCCCCTGGCCACGCAAACAGGCAGTTAGCCGCCCACTAATTAAAAAACCGTCCTTAGACAAAACTGATGTAGTCAATTATCGCCTAGTCTCTAATCTGCCCTTTCTGGGCAAACTGATTGAGAGAGCAGTAGCTGAACAACTCCAGATCTTCTTGGAAAACTCTAGTGCTCTAGACCCTTTCCAGTCTGGATTCAGACCAGGGCATGGGACGGAGACAGCACTAGTAGCATTAGTGGATGGTCTCCGCCTGAATAGAGACAAAGGCCATGCCTCCTTATTGCTCCTCCTGAATCTGTCTACAGCCTTTGACACAGTAGACGATGCCTTCCTGTTGAGGCATTTAGAAACAGAAGTGGGCATCAAAGGATGTGCCCTGGACTGGTTTAAATTGTTTCTCATGGAACGGACTGAAAGGGTTGCCATTGGAGATCAGCTGTCTCCAGAATGGGAACTAACTTGTGGGGTTCCGCAGGGCGCAACTTTCTGTCCCATGTTATTCAACCTCTATGTAAAACCTTTAGGTGAACTCATTTGCAGCTATGGAGTGGGATGTCATCAATATGCAGATGATACTCAACTCTATATCTCACTATCCAGATCGCCACAGGTTGCAGTAGATATCTTAGATTGCTGCCTGACAGCCATAGTGAAATAGCTGAAAAATAACAAATTGAAATTGAACACAGACAAGACTGAAGTGATGCTTGTTGGGAAGTCAGAGGTCTTAAAGACATTGTACTCCTCACTTTCAATGGAGTTTGCCTGACCCTTGCAGACTTGGTTAAGAGCCTAGGGGTTATACTGGATCCAGCACTACTACTAGAAAAATAAGTTAAGGTAGCTGCAAAAAATGCTTTCTACAATCTCACTGTAGCCTGGAAGATGGCTTCTTACCTCTACATGGCCAACCTGGCCACCTGGATCCATGCTATGGTAACATCAAAACTTTACTATTGTAATGCACTATACATTGTTCTCACATCTAAGTTAACTAGGAGGCTCCAATTGGTGCAAAATGCTGCGGCTCGACAGTTAGCAGGAGCGAGCAGGAGTATGAACATCACTCCCATCCTACAGTCACTCCATTGGCTACCTATAAGTTTCTGTGCTCAGTTCAAGGTATTGGTTATTACATACAAAGCTCTTCATGGCCTTGGTCCAGCATACCTACAGGACTGCCTCCCTCCCTATGTCCCTTCACGGCAGCTTTGCTCATCTGAACAGGGTCTCTTGCAGGTGCCAGGCTGCACACAGGTGAAGTCAGCAGCAGCCCCTATATGGGCTTTCTCTGTGGTAGCCCCTACCCTATGGAATGGCCTGATTGAGGAGGTTAAGGGAGCCCCCACTCTCCTGGCTTTCCACAAATGATGCAAAACCGAATTATTCTAACAGGCTTTTTATTCAGATAGGAGAGAAGTATTGTAGGGGGGGGGTCTCAAATGCTTCACTAATGAGTTAGGGACCATAAACTTCACCACTGTGTTGCCTTGCATATTATCTGTTGCTTGAATATGTACTCCTATACTACCTGTGCTTCCTAGAATCAGTCCTAGAATTGATTATGTTCTGTTTCAGCAGTTCTTCAACTCTGTATTGGATCCTTGCTAATGCTGCGTCTTTGTAAAATCCTATGACATTGTTGTGGAAATGTCCTTGACACTGTATGGAAATGTCCTTGATACTGTATGGAAATGCCCTTGATACTGATTGTACTAATCTCAGACAGACAGACAGACAGACAGACAGACAGACAGACAGACAGACAGACAGACAGACAGATGTGCTGTGCAATCTTTGGGGCTTCCTTGTCTTTGGCAGGTACAACATTTTAATTTTTGCTGTGATGAGTAGAGGTAACTTCCTGCATAATATTCACGCTGAAGGCAGATTGTGGATAAAAGAAGGGATGAAGAAATTCTTGCAATAAATAATAATGTGTGAGTGCGAAGAAGACAGAGTTAGAGACACTAATTTCACACCTCAAAACTAAGCAACAAGTTTATACGCATTGGGAATGATAAAGTATTATATTTGGTGTTCACTTCTATAGAAATTCAGTTTGAGTTGAGGATAGATTAGCTGTCAAACAAGCTTGACAGGCAGAACTTTGTCACTGTATCTGTTAACACTACAATTTGGGGTTCCCCAATTAAAGTAGATTCAGAACAGACAAAAAATATTTCACACAATCTATAACTGATTTGTGGAATTCAGTGCTACAAGATATGGTGATGGCAACTATCTTAGATGCTGTTAAAAAGTATTAGACAAATATATGGAGGATATGCCTATCAATGGCTATTGTATGATAGTTAACTGGAACCTCTGTGTTCAGAGCCAGCATACTGCATACCAGATGCCGAAACCAAATTATACTGGAGAATGGAAGCCTTCATGTTTAGTTGCTGGTGCCTATAAACACCTGGTCAGTTAGTTTTGTAAATAGGTTCTGGACTAGAATGAATTGTTCATCTATTTTTATGTTTTGAAAACATTTTCTCTTTTGCTTTTCATATATCCTTTTCTGACAAAGTTACAAGGTAAAAAGGTCGGCTACACAGCTGACTATGATGGAATACCTAAAATACTCAAACTTTTGTTTTCAAAAAAAGGATAAAAAGAAAAATGAGATGCAGTATAGAACAACAAAAAAAATGTAAATCAAACAAAGATGGAATGGATGCAGCTTATCCGGGCTTCAGCCACCAGCAATTACTTATTCAGATAACAGATTATTAGTGGAGAGAGACAATCACTTTTGATATATATATATCTCACAGCCTGAGGAAACATGTTGAAAGGCATCTGGCTTGGTGCTTAGCAGGACTATTCCAGATGTTTCCATCTGGCACCATGCCGGTTGTTTGTCAAAGCAAAAAATGGGAAATGTCAGAAATTTTGTTGAAAAATAAGAGTAATAGGTAAAGTCATGACTCCTTATGTTAACATGATTTTGAATTCCAAGTGAGCGGAATAGCCATTATTAATAACTTGAAAAGTGGATATAGCTCTATTGAGCTGTATGTCATACTAAAGTTGTTTTGAGGAGTCTGCTTTTCATGGCTTCTCTGCCTGATTATTCAAAGGCAGTCCAAATTGCATCTATACTGTGGAGAAATGTTCCACATTGGGGCTATGTAATGTTTTGCAATGTGTATAAGTTTATGTGTTTTATTTCTGTGTGTTAATGTGGGGGGTTTGAATATAGCTTACCGTGGTTAGAAATGCAGGCCTCTGATATAAGAAGGAGGGGGGGGTGGATGGGTGAGTGGAGTGTATAATGATTGGATGGTATTTGTACCCTAGTGGGTAGAGTGAACTGCAGTCTTAGTTAGAATGCTGAGAGAAAGTATTCTGCCTAAGTCAGGCAAACTCTATGAGTCAGTCTGTGTGTATCTCAGAGAAAGATTATTCTGTCTAGACCAGGCAAGCTGCGTGGAAAAGCCTGAGTGAATCTATGCCTATGAGGAGGACAGGAGTGTTTATTCTGTTAGTAAAGATCTGTGTGGAAAATTAGTCTTTGTAACTGGGTCTATGAATAAACCTTTAAGAGTATATAGCTATTTTGAAACCACCACGTTTATGAACTTATTCTGAAACCAGTACACTTATCATTACTCTGCAGTCATCATGCACCATGAACCATCACGAATCAGCAAAAATAGCTGGTTTCATGCCAGTCTGGCATAATGTAGCTATGTCAGTTCACATAGAAGAACCCTAGATCCAATCTGGGGAGCCAGAATGGCATGAATGGAGCTTAGCTGAACCAAAAAGAGGCTCCCATGGGAAAAATGCCAAACACCTGGGTGTCACCCTCCCAGGAAAAAGACTTCAACCGATACCGTTAATAAATATGCATCAAATGTCTATTCAAATCAGTGTATGGGAAAGTGCAACAGTGCATAAAGTGCAACCTTGATCATAAATAGTACTATAGATGGTCCAATAAATAGTATTCAATAAATAGTGTCCAATAAATACAACTTAAATCATACTCCTGCTGTGAAACAAGCGAGAGACTTTTTGGATTGCTCCTGCTCAAGCTCCACATGAGCTCTTCAAGCTGCTGCTGCTGCTGCTCACCTTTTAAACTCTGCAGCTCAACAAACCTCCTCCCTTGCTTCAGTAAGGGCTTCTCCTTAGGGACTCTCTGGTTTGACATTGTTTCCCTTTGGTTCTGTTGGGCTTTGTTGGTTAGCTTGCTTTGGGAATGGGACTTGCATTTGAGATGGACTAGCTTTTGGCCAGGGTTGCCTAAGCTAGAGGTTTCTCTTTGCCTGGAAAGCCTTGGAATTGTTTCACCCATAGGAAAGAAGGGAGAGTGACTAGAGGCACCTTGTTCATGGGCCTATAGAATTGGACCCCAGAGGCCAATCTTCCTGAAACTTGGAGGGGAGGAATTTTTAGTGGACAGTCAGGACTCAGGAGTAGGTTCCCTGCAAATATGATGGAATTTCCTTTAAAAATGCACTCCCAGCTCCCTGGACATTTTTCTCCATAAGGGGTAATAGCTCGATCAATTTTGCATTCCCAAGCCTGGATCAGAGAATCTGACCTGGATTTCAGGGATACTGAATTCTTTTGTTATCCATGAAACCTGGATCTGGATCACTCAGGGTTTTTTTTGGTGCACATTCTTAATTTGTACTTAGAAATAAATTCTACTTTTGATTAAGCAAACTGCCTATTGCCTCTGGAGTATAGGATCCCTTTTTATCTTACAGCCATGCCCACATGCTGACCATTTTGTCATACTACTATCTACAACTTCCTATAACCAGGGCCGAACCTACATATTTTGGTGGGGGGAAGCAAAAAATGGCGCCCCTTATATTTTTTCTTTATATATATGTATATGATCAAGGTTTTTAATATAGATATATAATAAACAACTCTTTTAAACAACAGAATAAATTGCATTGACTTCTATTAATTGTTAATAATAACACTTACATTATCTTATCCGTCATTAGTTAAACAGTCCTCCTAGAATTCCTTTTGTTGTAGGGAGCTAAGGGAGTTCATAGACAAACATGCATGTTAGATATTAGGAAGACAGACTTTAAGGAACTCAGAGGCATGATGAAAGTCATTTAATGGCAAAAAATACTGGAAGGGAGAGGTGCAAGTGAAGGGTGGGTGAAGGGTGCTGAGTTACTGCAAGCTCAAGCTGTCAATATTCTGGTAAGACAAATGTGGTAGGGAACTCACTATGATGGGGGAAACTTAAACTCTAACAAAGGAAGCCCACTACCCAAATAAAGAAAATAGATTCAAATTCTTTATTCTAGAAAAATAACATTTATTGGTTAGCCAAGGCAAGTTTCTGACACCCAAAAGAATCCACAGCAGATACAAAGCAGAGATACAAGAAAAGAAAACTCTCTTGCTAGGGCATCATGTCCTTAGGAGAAAAAACATAAAATAGCACAGAAAAACACCTTGGTTCTAGAATACCTGAGCAGCAAAATTAAGCCATCTCCTTTAATTGATGGGTAGCTCTCGCCACCTCTTTAAGGGGGGATGTACTAAAAGGAATGACAGAATTGCCCATTGGAAATCATGGGAACCAGGAATGCCAATTTACTTGCTTGGGCTCCATTGAAATACATTATAGTACCCAGGGGCTGTCATTCCACTCAGGGATCTTTCATTGCAGTCCCGGAGCCCTTCTACTACACCCAGGCTCCCTCATTCCACTCAGGGGCCTATCATTCCTGTCCCAGAGTGCTTCTCCTACACCCAGGGCTGTCATTCTACTCAGGGGTTTATCATTCCAGTCCCAGAGCCCTTCTGATACTCCCAAGGGTTGTCATTCCACTCTGGGGCCTGCCATTCCAGTCCTTGAATAACCTATCTGGGCCCAGAGACCTTTCTGTAAAATCCATTCCACATTTTCTTTTTATTTTCATTCAGCCAGAGTTCTTGGAATTCTTACCCACTATGCTTCGAAATCCTTATCAGAGATATAAGAATATAAGAAGGGCCTGTTGGAGCAGACCAATGGCCCATGTAAAGCAGCACCCAGTTCACTGCAGTGGCTGATCAAGCAACTGAGTTTGAGAAGTATATTGATTCTAAATATGGAGGTCCTAGTCAGCCGTTATGGGCTAATAGCTACTGATGGACATGTCTTCTATGAATTTGTCTAATTCTCTTTTAAAGATACCTAAACCACTGTCTCATGACAGTGAATGCTGCAAGATATAATTATGCATTGTGTAAAGAAGTACTTACTTTTGTCTGTTCTGAATCTTCTGCCCATCAACTTTACTGAGTGTCTCTGATTTCTAGTATTTTTTTGAGCGGGTGAGGGGAGTTTTCTCTATCCAATTTCTCTTTCATAATTTTAGAAATCTTTTGAATTAAAAAAACCACATACAATGGTGTGGTCATGACAGAGGGAATGAAAAGTTATGCCATTCTCATCTTTCCATCCATCCATCCTGGTTTCCTTTCCAAATGGTTCATGGCAATATAAACACAGTATCCAATAAGTCCAGTGTCCATTAAATGTGACTGGCACAGCCAAAACAATGGCAAACGAACGTGATATCCGTAGAAAAAAATTGACATTTTCTCAGATGCAAAATATATCCAGTGCTTGCAACAAATGCACAATTTCAAAGAATGATGTCTGGAATGTAACAAGCAAATAGGTGACATCTGAACAAGTACAATACAGATTACCTAAAAAGGCCAAGAGTTAAATGTGATTCAGTGGACAGAGAACTGGATTTTGATATGAGCGATGTGGATTAAAACTTCACCTCTGCTGCAGTCTCATTGCTTGGCAATGGGCACATCACTCAGCTCCACTCTTTCATCTAAGCATCAGCAACAGCAGCAACATATCTCATAGAGTTGTGCTGAAGATAAATGCAAGGAGTATCATAAAGCATCATAGAAGGTTAAAGATTCTTCTTGCTAAACAGTTGAGGAAGGAAGGTTCAAGAATGGCTTTGTGGCAAAGATGTATGTATAGCGAGCAGGCTATGTCAATATCAGCTGATAACTTGGATAACTGGCCAACAGGAAAGGAGAATTGGACTTGTCTCCTGCACCATGCTGTGTGCCTTTTGCCAAGAGAGAGAAAGAGGCATGTGCAGCAACAGAAATTACTGGAATAAATAGGGAAAAGGTAAACATGGAGCTCCAATAACAGTTACCATAGATACCCAACATCAGGGAAATAAGCAGGTTTAAGTGAGCAGTGCATGTTCCACAGAGTGCTTGTTATATTATTAGGATGTAGTGAAAAATGTGACATCCTCATTGGACTAAGGAACACTGAGGGGGCCCTGGAATAAGGGGCATTATCTTGGCATGGGGAGCATCTGGAACTGCTCATCGAGCTCAGAGGGACAAGAGCAAACGTGCTAAGGGATGTTTTTGCTTTCATCTACAGACCAGTTGGAGCTGAACGAGGCTCTGGCAAAGATGGAGCTCACAATATGGCATTAAATTGGCAGGAACCAGTATAAGCAGAGGGGTGTCCTGGCTGCACTCCAGCTTGCTCTGAATACAGCTAAAGAGGCAACTGTGAGATTCTGCGTTGCCTCTCCGTGCAGTCAGAAGTGCGGCGGGGGAGAGGGGGGGGGGAGAGTTGACACACATGGGTCACAAATGCTCTGTGTGAAAGATAAATCTAACAAGCCCATCACTAATAGCCGCTGCCCAAACCCCATGTTGTATTTTCCTTCTGATCTCATTTCTGTCCATTCCCACCTTCCACGTCCCTGAGTGGTGGAACATTCTAGGTAATCATTTTAGGGGATTTTAGGATAGTTATCTTGCAGCTGTAATTTTGCTTACATTGCAAAATGAAGCTCAGAGAAAATGATTTTTTGCTTAGAGAATAACTTTGTTTCCCTAATTGCTCGAACTATGCCCAGTCAAAACGTTTCAGTAACATTTCACCCAAGCTCATCCACCTGCAGTTGATGTAATAGTCAAATGCAGGTAGGAAGCTAAGGCTTAGTTCTGGTGGAAATTTTTGTGAGCAGAAGGAGGGCATTTCTGCTGATCTGCTCCCATCAAAGACCTCTAGCTCCCCTCATAACATTTTTTAAATTTATTTTTATTTTATTCATGTAATTTATATCTCACCTTTATTCATGTAATTTATATCTCACCTTATATCTCAAAGTGCTTTACATCATTCTCCTTTCCTCTACATTTTATCCTCACAATAACCCGGAGAAGTAGGTTAGGCTGAGAGAGTGTGACTGGCCCAAGGTCACCCAACAAGCTACCATGACAGAGTGGGGGTTCAAACCTGGGTCTCCCGGATCCTAGTTTGACACTCTAGCCACTGCACCACACTGATCCCCTGCTCCCATTGAAGACCTCTGACCCCCCCTTTCATGCTGTCCCTTGTTCCCCAGGATCAACATTTTGGAGAGCACCATGGGCTGCAGTGGAAGTGAGGAAGCAAGGAAGCCCCTCCTGCTGAGAGAATTCTCTTCCGTCAGGATAGGTCTACTGTGGCATCCAGGTTTGGCAAGAAATAATAAAATTTGGCTTTTTGTAGTGTTAGTAGTTTTAAAATACTAATTTGTGGTTTTTAGCAACAAAAGGAAGATCAAACCACTAGTCACTTATTTTCCTCTTATGAGAGGACTCCTCACTGAAACACAACTATTAATTCAGAAATGATAAGCTGCATTATATTTATATTTTTTGTGCAGGCCAGACAGACAGAATATGTTTTAATCTTTTATTTACACTAGCATTTGGTTCCAGTTATTGAAATTTCACTTGCATTTTTCCTACTGGCTTCTTATATTGTTCTATATTCTTAGGTATTTTTTCTCATTTTAGATATGAAGTTCATTTCTTCAGTTTGGGTTATAATATTCATCTTTTGTTTACCAGATATTGATCTATCTCTATAAGTGGCAACATTTTTAACCTCTTTGCTGTAAGAAGCCATCCTTCCAATAATTAACCTTGTGGTGTTGTTATTGATATGTTGAAGCATCAGTTCACTTCATGAAATTCTAAATTAATCCTGTCAATCAGAGTTTTCGCATTCTACAAAAGTGGTCTAACTGGGTACTTGAGATACATTTGAAACTGGAAAAGGGGGCCTATCAGGTAAGGTAAGGCCTCTTGCAATCCCAAACCCCAAGATTAATGAGACAGCTCCTGATTATATGACATTGGATAGCAGTGCTATTGGCAGTTCTTTAACATACCACTAAGAATTGTGCCACATAGCATTTGTGAAAATGTATATTCCTGGTAGGGTTACCAGGTCCCGCCAATCAGAATCAGGGGGCAGGGGGGCATGGAGGATAACACGTACCTGTTATGTGCCTATGTCCCTTGAGATTACATCAATTCTGGCCAGACCCAAAAGCAATGGGTTGTGCCAGGGGCCAGTTCTTTAATAAACAACCCAAAACAGCATGTTTTGCTATGTTTCAGGCTGCTTTTTAAAAAAATCAGTCCTGGTGGGTCCCAGAGCTCCCAAATCATACTGTTAATTATATAATCACCTGGAGATGCGTATGCCCATTTCGCCTGTGTGTCTGCTGGCCTGCTTCCCTTCATGAGTAGTGGGAGGGTGGTGGCTGGGGGTGGGGAATCCCCGTCACCCCCAGGGAGCTGGCAACCCTAATTCACTATCATGTGGCCTTGAAAAGACAGACTATTTTACCACAGCCTACCACAACCACAAAAATAAGGTGGAAATGAGCTATGTGCTAAATGTAAAATGTAGTTAGTGTCAGATTATGGACTCTAGTCTTCAATTTACATGTGTAGCACAAGCCAGGCATGCACTGACATTTTAGAAGATGCCATCAAGTGGGCTAGCTGATGACCCTGAGATTTCAGCCTCCTTTCCTGAGGCCCTGAGAATGAACCCCAGTACTGAGAGTCATGCTAAGAGAGATGCCAGGCAGGGGTTCAAACCTGAGATGCAGTTTTATCAGGGAACTGTAGTTTCCAAAGATAGAGCCATGCAGGCTCGCTGGGGGATGGGGGAAGAGAGGGATTCCCTTGTAGCCCTCTGCCTGGCTGCTGTCTCTGCTGCCTGCTCAGATGGCTCCCTTCCTCCCCATGCCAGCTGCTTGCCCACATCCCTCTGTCTCTGCTGTACTCTGGGTGGAAGTTGCACACCACTGCCTTCCTCCTCCCTTTGCTCCCTCCAGGAGTGTGGGCATGCAGGGGAAGGGAGTGAAGGCAGGTGGTGGTGGTGTGCAATGAGGTGAGCAAACAGCCAGAGTGGGGAGGAAGGGACCTGGCTGAGAAGCCAGCAGAGGCGGCGGCAGCCAGGAGGGGGGGCTGCAAGGGAACCTCTCCCCTGTCCTCCAGCAAGACTGCTCTGCTCTGTCTTTGAAAACTACAGTTCCCAGGTAAAATTGCATCACCAGCCACAGGTCTGAACCCTTGCCTGGTGTCTTCTTTAGCTTGCCTATGTGTCTCAGGTCCAAAGCCTACCATCTGGAGACCAAAACAGCCACACAACATAAAGAAATAAATGTTTTGCTCAGCTAAAGAGCATTTCTGCAACACTTCGTTTTCTGTCAGCTTTAATACTATTATATAGTGTTTTACTGTTCAGAGATGTCACATAAATCATCTGGTTGTCATCAAACATCTCTTTAATGTAGGACAATGTTTTTATTGTTGGCACAGCCTCTTTAAGAAAATAATCCCGTGAAAGCAAGAGACTAGGAGGGGAGCAGGAGCACTGGGCCTATACAAACTGTTCAAATTATGCAAGGATAATCTTTGATCTATTGGACAAGAAAAGGAACAGCTTTTAGTTAATTATTGTTATATTTCCTTTTCAAGCTAAGTTGTCTGCCCTGAAGTTTTCAGCGTTGTCAAAAAACAAACTAGTCATTTAAGGAAGCTGAATGTTGTTGCTCCACTGTGCAATAGTTGCCAACATCCTGCAGAGGGGGAATGAAGTGGGATGGTAGGACTTGCCTATTATGATCACTCATTGAGTTAGCAGTACAGATAGGGTTGCCAACTCTGGTTTGGGAAATTCCTGGAGATTTGAGGGCAGTGTCTGGGGAGGGTGGGAGACCTCCAGCCAGCAAAAAAGCAATGTTGGCTATGTTGTGACATCACTTCAGGGTAAAGCCATAGTTTCCAGCAATTTCTACAGCTACCCTAAATCACTTCTGAGTCTTACCTGGATGTGACATCATCTGTAATGAGCTGCAGTCATTTCCTACATCAGTTCTTGTAAGAACAAAAACATAGGAGAAGAAAAATAATAGGATGACAAGAAAATGTAGTTTACTATCTAAGAGAATGAGCTGGTAAATTCTTTATGCAATTGTTGTATGGAACAATATTCAAGAATCATTTTCAGTACACAAACCCCCCTGAATCCATGCTAAGTATTCCTATAAATATGCTGTTGAATATAGTTGTGTTTCCATCATTTTGTTTCTTTAGTGTCATAAAATTAATATATTGGCTCCCTCTTTAAGTGGTGTGCAATATCAATAAATGATCTTTTCATGCTCAGAAGTTTTACTATAGATTTGGTCCAAATGTTACCGTTATACTATTTCACAAAGCTACTAACAGCCTTCAGGTTGTACTGTGCCAACAATTTTAGGTCACTGCTGACTTGGGACGTATTGGAAGTGACAATTTAGATCTGAAAGCTTCACGGCCCATCAGTATTTTGTCTTCCCAATGAGGTGCAGCCAATCTGCAACAAAATGAACTCTTTGTAGCTATACTACTGTATACTCTGTAATAGAGGGCAAATGGGTCTTTTATAATTGGCCTCCCTGGCTCACCGACCTTGCATAGGTATATAGCCCAGTTACATTGTCCCTAAACTCTTCCGCTGCAAGCATTAGGAGATCCTTCCCTCATCACAAGCTCTTGTTGTAGAGAAGTTTGCTGTTTCCTCAAGAGAGCATGCTGTGGTGATTTAATAAAATAGTGCTAAAAATGCTTAATAATTTATTAGCTACAGAGTCTTAGTTAACAGATCAGAAATAGTTCATACACGAATATGGCTTAGGAGCAACTTCTTAATGGTAGAAACTTTTGAGCAATGGACCAAACTGTCTCAGCAAGCTGTACAAGCTTTATTGTTGAGGATTTTAGGAGTTAGATAAGCAACTAGCTTCTTGAAAGCCCTAGATGTTCGGCTGGAGTTTGGAAGAATGAATTGAGGCGTGAAACATTCCAGTCCATTGCTAGTCCCATATTCCTTTAACCCAGGTTCTGCTGTGGTGAATTGCTTGGATAGCTCCTCAGTTATTCTGTGTTCTGCTCTCCAGACTCCTGACCTCCAACACAACCTTCCAGCATCCTTAGGCAGCTACAACACTGATCAGCTCTTAGTCTGACAGGACAAGGCTTCTAATTGTGTCAAGAAAGCCTATGATAATATGCACAGATGTGTGAATAGGGTGTGGAAGTAATAGGCTGTAGTGATTCTGCTGCTTCATGAGCATTCAATATTCATGTTTTGAACATCTGAAAAGGGCTGTAGACTGTGACTAATGTGTGGTGGCAATTCATGTTCTGGCTTCTTGGATTAGATATGTTGGGTTGGACAAGAAAATGTTACAACTAGAGTTACAACTAGCTTTTCTGCTGGTGATAAAGGAAGCAGAACCAAAGAAAACACAGGGACCACGAAAAACCAATCCAGTTTTTATGTTCCAAATTGTAGAACTGAAATATACAATGCACTGGAGCTTGATATATATAATTACTGAGTCAAAAATTAACACCAAACCTCTCGGCTGGAGATGGCAACGGGCTTGCCGGCTTGCAATTTTCCCATTTCGCAAGAGTTATGCTTCTTCCAAAGCCACAACTTTTCTGAAATTGGACATTGTACATTGGACAAACCAGCCAACCTCTACGCAAAAGAATAAATGGACACAAATCTGACATTAGAAATGGAAACGTCCAGAAACCAGTGGGAGAACACTTCAATCTACCAGGACATTCCATCAAAGACTTAAAGGTAGCTGTGGTTCAACAGAAATCTTTTAAAAACAAAATCCAACTGGAGGCTGCTGAATTGGAATTCATATGCAAATTTGACTCTGTCAAGCTGGGACTGAATAGGGACTATGACTGCTTATCACACTATCACAGGTAACAGATCTCCTTTAGAGAGGCGGGGTCTGGGGGAGCCCAGTGGCACCTGGCATGGGCTTTTGGGGACCACCGTTCTCTTTGTCAGATGCATCTGACGGGAAGAGCTGTGGTTATCGAAGGCTTATACTGCATTGGAATTGGATGGTCTAGCTGTTTTACTGCTACAAACTAACACGGCAAACTCCTTTGAAGCCTCACACCAAAAGGAGATGTTTACATTTACTAGCAAAGGAATGTTTTGGTTGCATCCTCCCTCTCTCCCCCTAATTGCATCTTCTATCTCCTCCCCTCCTCCCCCCTCCTCTTCTATATTTGACCAGTTTCTGTACCATGCATCTGACGAGGAGAACTTGATTCTCGAAAGCTTATGCTACAATAAAATTGGTTAGTCTTAAAGGTGCTACTGGACTCTTTTTGATTTTGCTATCTGACCAGCAATTTCAAAAAGGGGTGCTGGGGGTCTAATGCTCAGTTCCTTGGCATTTGTGCTATGAAGTCACATAGGACTACATGAAACTGCTGGGGATCATCCAGAGATTTGGAAGAGAGGGTGATCAGGATACTGATGACATAGCAGATGAGCAACTTTAGCCAGTATGCCAGAACAGCATTTGGAGTTTGCATGGCCATGTGGCTCCCAGAATTCCCCATTCTCCAGAGGCTGCCGTTTTGCTGTTCGTGTTGGCTAGCTGGAAACTGTAACCATGGCAGCAGTGGCAGCTTCTGTATTGCAAGATAGCTTAAGGGAGAGAATTTTTATTAAAAAGAAATGATTTTTAAAATTGTAATAATTATAGAGGAATAGCAGTCCTGCTGTGGTTCTGATTTCCTGAGAGTTTTGCACCTGCGACAGGTGCAGGTCATTCTCCTGGGCACCTGGCTATGGTAGCAGGCACACAGAGAATGCTAATAAGGAGGTGGTAGGAGAGGAGAAGGCTTCATCGGGCACCTTTTCCTCCATGGGAATCCTGGCTTTGCATAGAGAGAGGGAGGGGCATAGAATGTGGAGCTTGCTGAGGAGATAATCAAAGTTTCTGCAACTTCTTGGTATTTTCATATGACAAAAATGAAGTCAGTCTGTGGGTGACAAGAAGGAAACTGATTAAGTTATTGCTAAGCGGCATGTTATGTCATGAAATGGAGTGGTACAGTCGATTTTTTTAAAATTAGGTTTTTCCCCTTAAATCCTGTTGCTAATCTTCAGTTCCCATGACGTTTTTCTCCACCAGATTTTTGGTATCAATTTGTCATGCAGCTGGGATTGAGAGGTGGAAGGGGGAGAAAGAGTAAAGGAATGGAACACAACACATTTTCCAAGCAGAGAAAATAAGATATATTTGTGATCTTATTGCAAGATGAATCCTCTGTCATGGCCATCTTAGCCATGCTGTGCACAGCATGGGATCACCAGAGTTACAAACTTTTGATTCAAATAATACTAGGCAGGGCCAGGAGGAAGTATGATGGTCATGGATAGAGGCCAGAGGTTTCTAGTGGAACCTGAAGTAGGGTCTTTCTAACTGATTAAATTTCACGGAAGTTCATGTGGGAACAGGTACTTCTGAATCCCAGATTGTTTTGTTCTTTGTAGGCCTGGAAACATACTGATAAACAAAGTAAGAGTTTTAATACAGGTTAGTATAGGGTTGCGAGCCCAGTGCTAGCAACCTCTTGGAGACATGGGGGGCAGTGTCCTGGTGATCAGCATTGTACCAACATTGCAATGTCACTTCTGATGCAAATCTGGAAATGACATCACTACGGTGGGCTGACAATCTATGATTCACCTGAAACTCTATGGTTTATATCACAGAGTTTTGGGTGAATCCTAGATCATCATCACCCTGACAGAGTGATGTCATGCCTGGGTTCACTCTGGAAGTGACATCACTGCATTAGCACAATGCTAATTTCCTCTCCAATTTTCCCTCTGCTGCTCCATCAAGCAGCAGTGGTACTGGTGGTGCCTGGGGCTGCCTTGGGTTGATATAATGTGAGTATCTATCTTTGGACATTACATCTTACTAAATACAGCTCTGTTGCTGTTTCAGTTTAGGACAATGGCTCTGAGGTGAAGGCTTAAACTCCCTATCTTTGCATGTCCCCTCAGCGCTTGGAAATTTAATTCCAAGCACTGAACTTGCAATGCACATTTGATCAAATGCCCTTGTGGTGTACCCAGAAGGATGCAAGGACTTTGTAACGTGTTATTATTCCTCGCACCATTTTCTATTAATATATAATTAGAGTATTTGAGGTGGATGAACATGTTTTGCAACAGTCTTTGTTGCTGTAATTATTAACTCCTGTGGTAGTGATTGAGTTATACATGCGGTTTCCAAGAAATCTGTATGTGAAAGACTGTATTTCTGGAAGGGCTTTGAGAGTACAGTTTTACTGGGCATGCGATCCAATCCTCATAGAGCATCATATAAACTGGGCAGTAGTTTTGGCAAAGAAAGAAAGAAGGAAAGAAAGAAAGAAATCCAAATATTCATCTTCATCCAACAGCACTAGGACTTGATCAGCCACCATCCTCTTGAGCATCTTGATTGGACATTGGTCTATAACTATTTAGAATGGTAGACTATAATAATATTTTCTTAAGGAGAGGCCTGACTTGATCAGCCAAAGCATGGTTTATCGGGCAACCCTCCTGGCACTTCAAAGACCAACAGATTTATTATGGTGTGGGCTTTTGTGGACTGCTCAAAATTGCTTATAGCAAAATAAATCTGTTAGTCTTTAAGGTACTGCAGGACAATTAAGATATTTTGCTTGTGCAGAGGATAGACAAGTACACTGTGTTGTACTGATAGTGCCTGATCCCCAGTAACTCAACCCTGTACCAGCACAATGTACAAACCACTACACCAAATTAGTGCAATTAAAGCTGCAATCCTGTGCCCAACAGGGTGAGTAGAAAAAAAGAGGAGAGAGTTAGATTTGGGTCACTTGTAGAGCTGGGCATGGACCAGGAAAAACATGGCCATAGGTCCATGGTGTTTTACGGACCACAGACCACGAACTTTTCACGGTCCAGTGCTGGTTCACAAACTGACCAGTTAGTTAGGCCGGGCTGGCGCTGGGAGTGCTTTAACCTGCCAGTCAGATGGAGCAAGGGGGGATTTCAATATTAAAGTGCTCCTGGTGTCACTTGCCAGCGGCGCTAGGAGTGCTGTAACCCCCTCTTGCTCCAGCTGACTTGTGGGCCCACCAGTCAGCTGGAGCAAGGGAGGCTTTAAATGTTAAAGCACTCCTGGCACTGCTGGTAAGCGGGGCAGAGAGGCTTTAATGGATCACGGACCAACAGACTGGTGAAAAGTCTATGGGGTCCATGGAGAACAGGTGTCCCATGACCCGCCGGTTCTCGAATGCCAAACTGGCCCGGTCCGTGTTAAATTTTGGTCCGTTTTCCGGTCTGTGCTCACCTCTAATAATTTTACAAACCTGATCCAGATTCTTTGATATCAGAAGTGACCATTTACTTTGGTTTCAATGGGAAACATATTTCTGGGTGTGATTTCTTTCCCTACCACTATAAAGATGAAATCCTCAAGGATTTTACCCCTCATCCTGGGAGATATCCCTCCCACATTTCAAGAAAAGAGAAGAAAGCATCCCAGTTAGTTGCACAGCAGGCATTTGAGGCATGAATTTGTGCATGAATCAGCTTTTGCCTCCTTTTCTAGGTTCCTCAAGCAGGAGATGTTAATTGGTGTGGTGTGTTAATTGGATGTGGGAGTGAGAGCAATTAAATTTTGCCTTCTCTTGAGCATTACCTCCCTGTGTCTTTCAGCTTTTCCCCTCTAGCTCAGTTGCCCCAGTGTGTCAGAGCCTGGCTAGGAGAAAATATGCCTCAAACAATGAAGTGCAGCAAGGTAATGCCTGGGTGTGGGCAGAGGATTATCTCCTCTCATGTGTGTGCTCTTGTGCTCTGTTTTTTTTTTTAAAAAATAGTCCCCTCTCCCAAGAGCCAACTGCATATTACAGCATAAATGGGTCCACCATGGGGACTCAAAGCCATACTGCAGCTGTGACTTCCTGCTGGGTACTCCATTTAAAGTACCAAAGGGTACTTTTAATTGTTTAAAGTTTAAATGAAGAAAATTATACAGGGGAAAAAATTAATAAAAGCACCCTGAACTAGAAAAAAAAAGTACCAAAGGGATCTGGTTCATACTGGGACTGTGGCATAGAGGGAAAAGGGTCTCCTTCACTCCCTCCATTATGGATTTTGAACTGAGATGGTGAGGGGTACTATTTTTGCACTAGGAGAAAAACATCCCTCATTGCTATTACGATTCAGCAAAACGGCATGGAGGAAGGCAGAAGCCCTTCTACCCCCACACTGTCATACCAATCTGAATCGGGCCTGTGTGGCACTTTTAAATGGAGTTCCCGCTGGGAACTCAGAATTACACTATCACTATGAGCCCTTGTGTTGGAATCATGTACATTGTAACATGCAGTTTGGCCTTGGTTTATGCACGAGCAAGTAGACTTTTGCATTTTGGAACCCACACATCTACAGTCCTTTTAAATACAATAGACACGCATAAGAGAATTCAGATCCTGAATCAGTTCCCTCTCAAACGTAAAGATGATTTGATCCTTTATTATCAGTGATTTATCTTGTGTATGGGTACATGTGTGTCTGTTTGTTCTTTACTATCATGGAGAAGGGAATAAGCCAGCAGCATCTGTCTCTGTGCCCCCACCCCCAGTTGAACAATAGCTGTGCTGCTTATTGCCAGGAGGACTTCCGTACCACAAGGAAGGGAAGAGATTACCTTTGCCTCTGTCTACCAAGTGCAGCTCCTGAAGAAACAAATAGCTTTCACAAACAATAGAGTCAGAAAGCACTCCCCAAACCAGTGAATCAGTGCAGTGATTGGCAGAAAGTAGAAAAGCTGTGCACAAAAATGCCAATTGGGATGATCTTTTTTGGCAGGAAGGTGAGCTAACTGTTTTGGTTGGACAACGTTCCGGATCAGAAGGTGTCTTTATGCTCCTGAATATGGACAATGATTCTTTTGGGATTTGTAGCACATTCCCATTGCACAGTTATGCTGTTTGAATTCCACTGAAGTGAATGAGCGACCTGAGACCAATCAATGAATCCAAAACAGACCTGAATCCTTGAACCCACTACCACCTACTTTTTAGGTTGAAAGCCTATCTGCACATCCTGTTTTATTTTAGTACAGTTTCTAGTTATTTTAGGTACATTAGAAATAAAAGAATAATTATGATTATGACTACTGCATATCCACGTGACCTCCTTTGTATAGAATAGATCTTCCTATGTAATTACAAATGAAAACATTTCTGCCCTTAAGGTAATTTTTCTTGCTCTCTCTTGCTTTATTTACTGATGTTCGTAGTGCACTCGTAGCTACAGCCAAATGGAGCTCATTGTTCTGTGAGGAGAAATCAAAGGGACAATTCCTTCGAGGCATTTCCTCAGAGATGGGATAAGACATTTTGGTGCTGGTGGCAAAAAATCCAAATGGCACCTTGCCCTGGAGAAAACACTAATAAACTAAATAATTGATGTATTGTCGAAGGCTTTCACGGCCGGAGAATGATGGTTGTTGTGGGTTTTCCGGGCTGTATTGCCGTGGTCTTGGCATTGTAGTTCCTGACGTTTCGCCAGCAGCTGTGGCTGGCATCTTCAGAGGTGTAGCACCAAAAGACAGAGATCTCTCAGTGTCACAGTGTGGAAAAGAACTGTGACCCGGAAAACCCACAACAACCAAACTAAATAATTGTTAGTTTGCTGCCTTTTAATGGTGCCTTTCTCACACTCTGCCACCTGCTGCCAAATGAAGGTCTAAACTAGATGCTAGGGTGTGGAATATGCAGATCTGGGGTTCCCCTGACCTGTCTTTGATGCTGACAGTCATATATCAGGAACAGGTAAACATGTATTTCATGTGCCTGGACCCCTGATTCAGACTGGGACAATAATGCATGTGGAGAAGGGGCTTCAGTTTCTCCCCATGCCATATTCTCGACCTGAAATAGACTGGGGGCATTATTGGGGGCCTGCAGTTGCTTGATGGGCTTCACATGCATCCCTCCAAGAGCAAATAATGCCCCCAGGCCATATCAGGTCAGAAAAATGCTCCCCACCCCCCACCCTGATGCCATGATCTCAAACTGAAATGGGGTGTACAGTGTTAGAAAACAAGTTCCCCACTGCAGCTGTTTGATTGTCAACATCAAAATATATTTAAAAAACCCATCAAAGTCAAATCAGGAGAACCGCAACCCTTCACAAATTATAACATGTTGTTGGGACCTGATAGTAAGGCTGTCCCTGCATTACTCTCAATTACTTACTCATGAGTCATATGAAAGTACTTTGCATGATTTTTGACGTGGCTGTTTCACACATTCAGATAATTACTTGATGTTGGAGACATGTCCTTGCAAACTCATCCTACCTGACCATGGATCAAATACACTTCAGTAGTGCATCTCTACGAGAAAGAAAACACAGATTTTACTGGAGGCATAAAGGATAGGAGCATTCTCTGCCGTGTCCAGATGGATAAGCAGCTGTTTCCTGTGGATCAGAAGTTTTTGAAAACATGATGAAAGACATCTTGTCTTCTGTTAAGAGTTTTCTTGGAGCTTCTGTCCTGCCTTAATGATTCCAAGAAACTTGGATAAGGAGTGACAGAAACCTCAGAATTCCATTTTAGTTGTGTCCTGTGAAAGCTTGTTGAATCAGAGAAGTGAACTAGAGAATAACAATACAAGGAGAAGGGAGATGTCATCTTGAATGAGAAGGCCTTATCCCTAAATGGGAACACTCCCCAGCTGACACCACGTCGTATTGCAGCTCCATCACTATATCTAGGGGAGCATTAAAAATTAACCAAAAACATGTTCATCATTAACATGTGACAGCTTCATTCCTGGAGCTCTTGGAGTCCATTTGCAGGGCTTTTGTTATGCATTTTTCAGTACTTTGTCTCTTTAATTGTTCACTCTCCTCTGACAGGCCAGGCTAGGGCATGCAAATTGGTTGTTGACAGCGACTTGTTGGAGGAAGGAAGTATGAGAATAAAAAGGCCTACTCAAACCCACCCCAGATGGCTCATTCATTGAAGTGCAGACTTATGGTGGACTCTACTGTATACATTATAGGCCAAACTATACAGGTAATGACAGGGAGCACTGATTGCATCCCTTGACATGCAGCTGAATCACAAAAAGGCAGGGAAGAGGAAATATCCCTCAGAGCGGTTGTGATGGCGAAGGGTTGGTTTAACTCTTCTCTCCTGTGCTATTTCCTTCATTGAAAAATGCCTTCACTGGGCTGCTTTCAGCCTTAGAAGGGAAACAGATAGGGTCAAGGTGAATTTTTTTTTTTTTTTGCTACTAGGCTTAAAATAGACCAAGACCCATTTTGATTGAGGTGTTAGCCAGTTAACCCCCTTCCCTAGCACCTGGCTCACTTTTTGCATCCTGTGGAATTTGCTCATGTGTAGCTTGGCCCCAAGCTACAGGGTCCCTGCTCCTTCTGAAGAAGGCGTTCAAATAAATATGAATCCCTTTGGCTTGTGTTTTAATTTATGCTGTTTCATCCCATTACATTTTTCATTCCAGGTCTACAGTGCTTTTAATGTGCTATGTATTTAGCCCTCTCCAGATCTACCATTTTTTTCTATTCTAAATGCCTCAGTAAAAGTAGGGAATCTTTGTAAATGTAGTCATTGTTACTTATGTAAAAACTGGAGAATGAGTTCCAAAACTTCTCTAAAACTCCCCATTTGTAGACAAATTCATTAATTCATCTGAATGACACAGGAACATTAAGAAGAGACCTGCTGGTTCAGGCCAATGGTCTGTCTACTGTAGCATCCTGTATCACACAGTGGCCAGTCAGTTGCCCTGGAGGGCCAATAAACTGGACTGTAACGGTTTGCTTATCCGTGTCTCATTAAGACTTTAATCTGTTCAGATTAAAGATTTTATCTTAAATTCTGAGCAGCTTCAGACCGTGAAGTGAGACCTGAAAACAGATTTTACTCCTTTTAGAAAAACTGTTAGTCAGTACAAAATAATTTATAGGGTTCTTCTTGCAATACTCTTTTCACCAAGGCACAAAGACTCCTCTTAAGAGTTTAGTGATTTCTTTTATTAAAATAAACTCTAGGGTTTTTTTAATAAAGCAAGATACCAAGATATAAATGCTTATTAAGATAAAACCTACAAAGCTGGAACAGATGTGCTTAGACTGGAGTAACTCTCCTTAAGATTACCCTGTAAATCTCCTAACATTTCTCAATTAAATCTAAGTTTAAATCAATCAGATTTACTATGAAATACATTGAAGTTCTCATAACACACATTACAAAGTTTTTCACCTAGATCTTCATGAGATTTTTTTCAGCCAAAATCCTGATCCGCTACCCAAGTTAGCACTTTTTATGTTATTGTATGCAGAAATCAAAGATCTTTTTCATGTGATAGCATATATGAACAATGATTGGTTTGAGATTTAATTAATTATTCATATTTTCAATCATATGATATTCTACCTAGCCAAAAAGTTACTATGTCCACCTGCAAGATAAGAGAGATAAATCAGTAAGCTGACAGGAAAAGTTAAGTGAGCAGATCATTGCTGGTCCATTCTACAATTAGAGAACATTTATCTGATATTGTGTCCACTGTGGAGAAACACCATTCTCTTTGTGGAGTTAACTTTCTGTGGGTTGCAGAGGGGAGGAGCCAGTTCTAGAGTAGAATGTGATTGGAGGGAGAGCGAGTCAGTTGGTAGAGGGGAGTTGGAAGTGGACAGTTGGTGGCTGAAGAGTTGAGGGAGAGATGGCTCTGAGGGGAGATGTAGATCTAATGTAACCCCAGGTATCAAAGGATTGGGCCTGCCCTACACAACATCTAATTAGGGCATGAGGGAGATAGAGTAGGGGTTTCTGTTTATGCTTTATTATTCCTTCCGTTCACTGTATATTTGCCTGTGTATAGTTAGAAGTTAAATAAATGATTTTTGGAATTTATGAAGAAAGCTCTTCTGTTTCACATAGTCCTTCAACCGCTTGGGCCCACTAGCAGAGGAGGGAGGTTAGGAGGCTGTCCCGCCTAACCAGGACCCCATACAGTGACAGTGGTGGCAGCAACTACCCGGAGACAGGAAAGGGAGACAGCCCTTTCAGGTGCCTGGCCAGAGGCAAAAAGGGAGGGGTAGGCAGAGTGGGGTCATATTCTACCTAGCCAAAAAGTGACTATGTCCACCTGCAAGATAAGAGAGATAAATCAGTAAGCTGACAGGAAAAGTTAAGTGAGCAGATCATCACTGGTCCATTCTACAATTAGAGAACACTTATCTGATACTGTGTCCACTATTTTTAATTGGCAGTCAAAGATGAAAGAGTTCCTGTATAGGCTAGAAAAAAACTACAGTGAAGCTCATACCAAGTTCATTAGAATACATATGTATTACTAAATGCAATGTACTCTAATCCAGGACCTAGAGCCTAAGGCCTTCCCAGATGCTCCTGCCAAAGGTTATTGCTTCTGAATGTGGAGTTTCCCTTTCGTCACCATGGCTTAAGGTCATATCTGCAGACAGGCTAATTCATCTCTGTTTGAAGCAGTGTTGGTGTGCTCCATTTGGATTGCTTCTAAATTATCCTTTTGTAGAAGAACTTTGAACTGTTGCTTGCCCCAAAGCTGCATAACACTGCTCGCAAATGAGCACTGCCATACTGCTGTGGATAGGGCTCCCTGGGCAGCCATAGCTGGTTGGAGGGAAACTAGCTTGGACGTTTGCATTTGTTTTTCAGGTATATTCTGCAAAGCTGTCTGCTGGGAGGATGGCATTACAAGTTAAATAGAACACCTGTGAAAAGCAGGAAAAAACATTTGATATTAAAGAAATGCTTGTGAAACCTAAGCTGTCAGCATTGTAAGAGATTTGTCCAGCCTCAAGTGGTTTTTTTCAGGGATGGTATTTGGCAGGATTTGCATGATTTAGCTATGAGACCTGGGGAAACCCAATGAGCCAATCATGAAGCTGCAAAAATATTTGTGAGCTAAAGGGTCTATAGACTATGTCTATAGAGTGGCTACAAACTAGCCGGAAAAAAACCCTGCTTTTTGTTGTTGTTTTTGAGCGAATAGCTAGAAAAGTAAAGGACAAGGGTTTCTTTAAAAGCTGTATACCTTACATGACTAGAGTCCCTTTGTGCTGGGCTATATTATTGGACCCACCAAAACCCCAGGGTCCTGTTCCCTTACCCCATCACTGGACCTGCTTTGGGTGCCCCAACCCCTGACATCATTCAGCTACCAAAATTATAATTTCAAGAGCTGATAACTCTGCTTTACCTCATCACTTTTCTGACCCAGGCCAAGTGAAATAAAAAGAGTTGTGTGGATATGCCCTGATTGATGTAACTGATATGGATCTCCTATTTATATCTAGTTGTCTGCTTCTTTGAATGAAATAGAATTTTGTAATTAAAAACTGCATACGGTTTTTGCATTGTGGCTGGGTTGCTAGGGCTAGTTCTTGCAGTCACAGGGTGCACGGGAGCCCAGGTGCCACCATGTTTCTTGTAATAGACAACCACTGCTGCTGCATGGAAGAGTGCTTGCGGTAATGTCAAGCACCTATGACATGCTCAGTAATTGTGCGTGTTGGCCCCAAATGAAACAGGGGTGAGGCTGAGCAGTTATGTGCTTCTTTGCTGTGCTTTCTGTCATGCTCCTGCAAAACTAAGTGGTACATGATGTGTAGCAGCCATACTGTGGTGCAGATTCTACTTTGCCATTTACCAGGCTGCGTCAAGAATCACAACAGCTTTTCAGGCTTTGCAGTCCTACTATCCCTGCCAGACTGAGAAAACAAAAGCCAAACCTTGTGATTAGTTTGGCTTTTTAAATCATTTAGCCCCCACAGAGTTTCTGCAAGCTGGCTAACATATGCTGGCATTTGATTTAATTTGGGTATATTGGTAACCAGATTAATTCTGGCATTCACTGTTTTTGTACTATGACTGCACATCTATCCAAATTTTAATTGCTAAATAATACTCTAGTAGCTTGCACTTGATTATCTTGCAGCATAAAAAACTCAATGCTGTCTATACAGCAACCAGAAATATTAAGTGATAGTTTATCTCTTTATAATTACAATCTCTACTGATCTGTTGCAGTGGTCCATAGTTGAAACATCATTCTTTCCAGAAAAGATTAATATTTTTCTTTCTTGAATATTCACATCTTGTCTGGGATATAAAAGTGTGCCCCACCCATATTTTATTACTTTTGCATGAATCATTGGACACTAAGTACCTCCCCTATCTTTTTAATAGCCTCAAGATACCAATGTGCCTTTGTCTCATGGGTTGTACCATTTTGGCATCTCGTTGTCTGAAAACTGTTCTTGTTATGTCCATTATTGCATGACAAACCTTTCTGTTATAAAATAAACAAGAGTCCTGTGGTACTTGAAAGGCTAACGAAGTTTTATTCCATCATAAGCTTTTGAAGACTAGAGCCCACCTCTACTTCCTGTTCCAGAATGCATATGTATGGGACAATTACAGAAACAGTGTGAGACATATAGCTTGCATGGTAATAGGTCTCACTTCAAACCAGCAAAAATAGTATTTGCATCGTCAAGACCTCTGATTTCTTCTTTTATCACTTCTCTGCTTTATACAAATCTTAGCACACTATTTTAATTTTTTTTAAAAAAAAATAATATAAGGAACATCAATAAACATTAAACAACAAAGATAACAGCATATATATACAAGAAAGTTGTTTACATAAGCATCTTAAAACAGGTAAGTACTGTAGTATATGAATTTTCACAAGAACTAATAGCTAAAATGATATCAGATGTGATTTAGTTTATAAAACTAGGATCTTAAGATGTTTTGATATAGATGGCTTGGAGGTTGTACTTCAGTCTTATCAATAAAATCTAAGAAAGGCTACCATTTTCATAAAAATCAGATGAAGTTGGTCAAAGTATCTGTTATTTTATCTACAATAAGTTGATATCATACTCTAGTGAACCAATAATTTAGTAACGGTGGTGATTGTTTTTTCCAGAAATAAGCTATTGATGATTTTGCAACAGTTAAGAAATTATTAATTAGATTTTGTCGTGCAGGTGGTACATATTTGTTTTGCCATAGATACAAGAAAATTATTTGGGGTTCTAACAGTATATCGTAGTTTGTTATTAATTTTATTTGTTTTAGAATCTCTTCCCAGAATACTTTTATTTTGGGACATTGACACCAAAGGTGAGCAAATGTACCTATATTCCCGCATTTTTTTCAGCACATGGGTGAATACTTCAATGTAATGACAGATAATTTCTTTGGAGTTAAGTACCAACGTGTTAGTATTCTAAATGATTGGAGTTTTATATTTATTGCTTTAGAATTTAGCGTAGAAGATGACCAAATTTCTTTCCATTGGTCCTGAGTGATCTGTGCTTTGCAATCTTGTTGCTGCTTTTCTTGATAAATGTATTGTTTCAGCATGTTGAAATGTATAATTATTTTATAGATCTTACAGATCAGTCCTTTCCTAGGATGTGTGTCTGTATTTAAAAGTTCTTGGAAATTTGTTTTAGGTTTAAATATTATATCTATTAAGCGTATTTTGTTTGCCATATTTGCCAATTGTAGATATGTGAACCAAGAAATAGAAGTATTTAGTTTCTTTTCTAAGTCGCTTTTTGTCAAGAGTCCTGAAAAGGATTTTATGTCAGAGAGCTGGATATTGTGTAAAAATTTCCACTGTTTACGATTGATTACATTACAACCTGGTGGAAACCATTCTTGAGAGAGTATAGTTGAGTATCGTGTTAATGATGGGATTAATTTAGGTTTGTAATGATCCCATATATTTAGTAGATTTGACCAAAAAATGTTGTTATCAATTTGAGTTGGTCTGAAGTGGCATTTACACCATAATGTCTTGTGTATCGACAATGGGGAGTGTAAAGGTTCTAGAAGTTGTGACCACAATGTTTCTTCTTTAGATCTTAGTATTTGGACAATTGTGGAGAGATATATTGAATGTGCATAACATTCAACATCAGGATAGTTGAAGCCCCCGTTATGAGGGCAGCACACTATTTCTTGATGCTTATATCACTTATAAGAATGACCCTAGATCTGCATCCGGATACTTACAAAGCCCGTGTGATCCAAAGACAAACTCTGGTTACATTGTCAACAAATTATTTTTCATGTTCTTGGCCTTTAAATAGAAAACAACAAAGATATGACAGCACCAGATGACAAAAAGCTGTACCCCTTTTAGCTTGCAGCGAATGTATTTACTTGTGCACCGGTACGCAAACGTGAGGTGTCCTAGGGCTCAGACAGCAGTATGTCAGTCAGCTGTAGGGAGCTCCTCCAAAAGCAAAGGCTTTTCAGCGATAGGGCTCATGGCCAGAATTATGCCTAATTCATCCCTAAGACCTGGGAAATGAATATGCTAAAATCATTACACAAGTAAAGCCAGCTATGCCTCCAGAACAGTCTCAGCCAACAAGAAACAGACAGGCAGGAGGAATGCAGTTTACACAAAGCCACCAGAGGTCAACAATATTTGAGATCATGGTGACCCAGAGACAGTTCTTTACCAAGGCCTTCTTCATAAGTCACATTAGTTAAGATTTGGAATGTGAGCAACAGAAGTGCTTGCATTGGGGAAGTGGCAACAAAAGGGAAGGTAGGAAATTAAAGCCACCTGGAAGAGCACTGCTGCCTGCCACTGTTGAAACTTAATAATTGAGGACGAATGTGTGTGTCTGTGTGTGCGTGTGAGAGAGAGTCTCTGTGTTTAATCATCTATCAGAGTGAAATAAGCCATTCAATAATTAATTGATGAAGTCCCAACTCTGCATTCCAACACAGTGGTTGAGGGTGGGCGGGCACTCAGCATTTGCAAACAAACCAAGTGCAAAGTAATTGCTTGATGAAGAAAAGAGAGAGATTAGCATAAGATTTTCTAGATTCCTCACAGGAATTCATCACGGTGGGTCTGAGGCTTTGGATGGGATTTAAGCTGGTAATTCATCACTAATTAATGTTCGGAATTGGACTGGATGTAGGAGAAAGGGGAGGGGGAATTCTAAGTGTTTTCCAGCAAAGGTTAAAGATAAGGATAGACAGAAATGTCATGATTCCTTTTTAGGAGTGAAGAAGTAGCTACAAAGGAAGGAAAAGACAGATCACCCATAACTAAAAGAATGTGGACCCAGGCTGAGAAGCACTTTAAAGGTAATGGCCTGTACCTTGAATTGGATCTAGAAACCAACTGGCATCCGGTGCAATGCAGTCAAGATAGGCATGAGATGTTTTTTGCAGTTCACTCCAGTTAATAACTGTGAAGCTGCTTTTTTCACCAACTGAAGTCATTTTCATGGGCAGCTCCAGGGCTTTTTTTCAGCTAGAACGCGGTGGAACGGAGTTCCGGCACCTCTTGAAAATGGTCACATGGACGGTGGTCCCGCCCCCTGATCTCCAGACAGAAGGGAGTTTAGATTGTACTCTGCGCCACTCCAGTGGCACAGAGGGCAATCTAAACTCCCCTCTGTCTGGAGATCAGGGGGTGGGGCCACCGGTCATGTGACCATTTTCTCTGAGGGCAATTTAAACTCCCCCCTTGCTCCAGCTGACCCAAAGTGACGTCATTGTGCTGTCCTGAGTCCCACCACTGAGTTCCACCACCTCTTTTCCCAGAAAAAAAGCCCTGGGCAGCTCCATGTATAACAACACCAACATTCAATTTATATACTGCCCTTCAGGACAACTTAATACCCACTCAGAGCAGTTTACAAAGTATGTTATTATCCACACAACAATCACCCTGTGAGTTGGGTAGAGCTGAGAGAGTTCTGGAAGATCTGTGACTGACCCAAGATCACCCAGCTGGCTTCAAGTTAAAGAGTGGGGAATCACATAGTATAGCTTTAAAGTTACTGTTGCATGAATGAACATGGTTAGATCACCTGGATCCAAATATGTGACCAGTCTCTGTGCCAAATGAAGCTGATAAACAGTACTTGTTACCATCAAACTTATCTGTTTTTCAGAGATGAGTGCCAGATCCATCTGAACACCCAGGCGCAACAGACTCTTAAGATAAGGACAAAAATTCTCCATCCAATGTGAGTAATACCAGGTCATTCAGCTTTTCCAATCGGCACCCTTTCCCATCATGTCTAGATTCAGATTCAGCATGCTGTTCATTAGCCATTTGACCAGGCAGACAAGCATTGGTTTAGAACAGAGAGAGCAGCATCTGATGGAGGTCAGTTAAATGTATAGTTAGGTGTCATCAGCATATACATTAGCAGCCTACTCTGGCCCAGTTTGTCTAATCTGACTAGCGGCAGATCTCGGGGTCTCAGGCTGCCTTAGATCCTTTGACTGGACATGCCAGTGATTGAATCTGAGACTTTTTGTATGTATGTGCTCTTCCACTGAGCTGTGCTCCCCCTTCAGTTTCCTTACAAACAAAATGATGGGTAAATCTTTTACTATACTTTGACTATAATTTGGTAGGATCATCAGGAGAACATGGAGATACAGTGTAATAAAGACATAAAAATAAAACATTGGCCTCTGGCTAGTTTATATGCCCTGTGATAGCATTAAAGGTGGAAGCTGTATCTTACATCAGTTGCAAAAGAATCATACTTGCATTGCAGTCCTAGACAGAGCTACACCGTGTTTACTTATTTGTTTATTACACAATGTAGATCAGTGCAGCCAACAGAATAAGACATCTGATAAATGAAGTAATAGGACTAGGATTGCAGAAATCCAAAAACGAAGCATAAGTATTAGATAAGATGTGCTAACAATGCAAAAAAGTGGAATTAAATAGGTAGATATGCACTGAGAGCAAGGTAATACATATGGCAAACAGGTTATATACCATATGCAGTAGTGTATATATTGGGGAAGGGCCATAGCTTACAGGTAGAGCATCTGCTTGACATGCAGAAGGTCCCAACTTCAATCCCCATCTTCTTCAGTTTAAAGGATCAGGTAGCAAGTAATATGAAAGATCTCTGTTTGAGATCCTGGAAAGCTGCTGCTAGTCTGAGTAAACAATACTGACCTTGATGGACCAATGGTCTGATTCCGTATAAAGAAGCTTCATATGTCCGGGTGTAGCCCACAGTCCCATTCCCTTTCTTAAATCACCCTTTTAAACCATTACACCATAATATAACCCTATTGCCTTTATAAAAATGCCTTCCTGAACAATTCTGTTTTACATAATTTGTGGGGCAGTTTTCAGACATGCCATTCCCCTGCCTGGAGGGCACAAGCAAATGCATGTGCATGGGCAGTTGTTGATCACACCCATTTGCAGGGTGGTACCTGCAAAAGGCCCTGCTTAGCTGAACAAATAGGAAGAAAGGTGGTCCTGCAGATGTGGCCCAAGGCCATGAAAAGCTTTGTATGTGACAACCAGTACCTTGAACCAAGTCTGGTAACTGATGGGCAGCCAGTGGAGTGACTGCAGAATGGGTGTAATATGCATGCTTCACCTAACTCCTAATAGTAGCTGAGCTGCAGCATTTTGTATCAACTGGAATCTTCAAGTTTATATACAAATAGCTTACTTGTATGCCAAAGTAAGTTTGCAACTCATAGCTTTAAAATCAATTTTTAAAATCAATAATAATAAAAATCAGGCTAAAAGAACATGAGATCAGCCCTCCTGGATCAGATCTGGGATCTGTTTTGTCTACTATCCTGTTTCACATAGTGGAAGCCTAACAAACAGGGCTTAGATGTCGAGGTTCCTCCGGGAAACCAATAGTTCTATTCCTGCTCTCCGTGTATATACTGGCAGACCTGGTTTTTGAACCCCAAGTTTCACCTGAAGTCATTCTCTAGTCATACCAGTCAGTTGAATGTGCTTGGCATAGAAATCTCATACCACAATATTAAGGATTCTCAACAGAGAAGAAGTATATTAGTGCCAGGAATGTTTAAGCCCTATATGAATTTAGAATGCCAGTTACACTAGCCTCAGTCATATTATGACGTTAGTACCTCTTGACAACAAGAAGCAAAAGGTATTCATATCTTTGACAGGAGGAAGCTAACTTTCAAACCTAACCGTTGAAGTCAGTGGACTCAGAAGGATGTAACTGTTTAAGACTGCACTGTTAGTTATATTCATAGATTCAGGAAGCTACTGCTGAAGTTATAGTATCAAAGTGCACTTTCAACTATCGTGTATGTTGATGCCCCTTTTTGGAAAACTTTACCTGAAAGCAAGCCTTCCAGATCAAAGGCAAATAGATCTGAGGAACAATGAAGTCTCAAACTCTAGGCAGAGGTTTTCTGTGTTGGAGACCGCCTTCAGGGTTTTACATATCAAAGGCTGAAAGGAGATGGCTTGTCCCAATGGATGTCAGAGCAGCCTTCTCCTGACTTTTAACCCAAGGCTTGAACCTTGTTAAACTTGTGTGAAATATATACCAGGTAATGTCAAGGTAACATTCAAGATAACATTCACCAGGTAAAGTCAAGGTAAAAAGCTGCATCAAGTGTCCATCTAGCTATGAAAGCTGCTCTAACCAAACAGCATTACAATAAATTCCCTATGAGATATTTTTACAAGTGAAAATAATGTTACTCAGGACTGTTGCTCAGGACTGTGGCCCTTTTTTTAAAAAAAAAGCAGCACAGAAGCATTGTTCTAATAAGTAACCTATGTCTGGATAGAACTGCTTCAGGACACAGGTGAGGCCTCAGAGGATGGAATGCAACTCAAATGGATCATTTTTTAAAAATAAAATAAAATCCTACTCATACAGTCAGAAAACACTTCATGTGTCTTGGTGGAGCTTCCAGTCAAAAAGTTGCTTTAAAATGAAAACCAAGTTTTGGAAGCCACTGGAGATGCAAATTCTTCCACATGACAATATGAACTTTAGAAGAGATCTGTTCTCAGTATTTCTGCAGGATTTAGGGTGTAGTGTCTCTTCTCACTCACTCCCACTTTATTATAGCAAATTATTGTTTACTTTATTCTCACTCTTCTTCTATCCATGTAAAGGTTGAGTAAGCAACGCTGAATGTAATATGCTATAATGTCAGAAGAGGTTTTTGGTCCCCAGGTTTCTTTAAGGCTCATAGCATGTCCCAAAGACAAAGATGAACTCGAGTGGAAAACACTGCAAGTTCATTTCCTGTCTTCTTGGCAGAAGCCCTTAGAGAGCTTTTCCAAAGATGTATTACTGACAGCTGGCAATGCTGTTATCCCAGATTTAAATTTATTAGCTCTGGGGTCTGCTGCTATATCATTAAGCACTCTGTGCTATGTGTTAATAAGTATCTGGATCAAGTTCCCTAGTCACTGCATTCCCCCTCCATTTCATGTTATATCTGTTGGGTTCCCATTTAGTTGACTTGAATTTTCTAGGTTAGACTAGCTGAAACATTCTTTGTGGGGGATTTTCTCTGGAAGCCTCAAGTCAGGATGCTGTTTGGAAAGCCGGGTCTTGCTACATTCATGCCTACAACACATGTCGTAAAATGAAGTGGTCAGGGCCAGTTGTCTGGTCAGGACACTGCTTGGAGTGACCCAGCAAGGAGGGTGCCTATGCATATTGTCAAAGCTCAGTTGGTCACTGTGGCGTGGGAGGTGACAGGCATGACCTCCAGAATCAATGGCACTGGCTACCAAGTCCGCAGCCATCCCCTGTGGTACTGCTACCAATGTGGAGGCTTTGCTCAGCCCTAGCTGAGGCAACATGTGTTCTTGTTTGGGGAGAAAAAGTACCTTGAACCAGCCCTTAAGAATTCGGAGGTGGTAGAATGAAATGAACCACTTCAGGCTGAGGGTGTGTGTAAGGATATCACGTTCTTAATATTGCCCCATGTAAAACTCTGCAAATTAAATATTATCATGTCAGGAAGAATTGGTTTTATAGCCCTTCACATGTACCACTGCTTTTTCACATACATGGTATTATTAATGCGGAGGAAATTTCAAAAATATAATTCTTCACCTGAAGCGTAAAGTGGCACAGTCCATTCTCTGGGGTATATAGACCAGGCTTCACTCTCTGCTTTGCCAAAACACTTAAACCATTTTAAATAATGATAATTACTTACTTATTGCATCAAATTGAAGTTCATAGGGTTGCCCAAAGGCATGGACTAGATTCAGTCCTGCTTAGCTTCAGCAAGATCACTGTATCATGTACCTTCAAACTATTCCCTGGAAACTAATATATTTAAATTAGATTGCACAACTGCATTACAGATATAATATGCCACAAATAATAAGTAGAGCAGCCAATGGTGGCACTTTCAAAGGAGCTGAATTACAAACATGCATCAACCTCAAATCCTATCAAGTCCCCCCACCTCATAAGTGATGTCTCCTAATCTGAAAAGGAAAAATTACCTGCAAATGTAGTTTAGTTAGAGTTTGGGTTGAAGAGCCAGAGGGGATGTGAAGATGGCAAGATGGGTGTTTAGCTGAGCAAGTGTGTTTATTGATGCCTCCTCACAGGGGTCAGCAGGTCCCTAACTCTCCTCCTCATAAAAACGCCTGCATCCATTCATTCAGGCCACTTTGATAGGAAATCCAATGAGCATTTACAACCTCCCAACCCATTAATGAATGGGTTCATAAAGCAAGTACAAAAGATAATCGATACCCTCCTTTGGGCAGGAAAGGAGAGCTGAAAGGCTGTACTAATCACATGCATGCCATTGGCCTTATTTCTCAAACATCCTTTGGTGGGGTGGAGGGCAAGGGACACTGCATCTGTGGAGAAGCAACTCTGCTCCTGTCATCTCCAGCTTCTGTAAATCACTCTCCCTTTTGTAATGAGCACACTGTTCTCTTTCTCCCCCTGAATAAGGAGGAGGAGGAGGCAGAGAAAGGAGGGGGGCACCACTAATGGTAACTCACTGCAAGGATCAATGAAAAGGAAGCATATTAAGTGGAACCTCTAGGGAGAATACCTTTCAATAGGAGGGGTGGATCTGAGTGAAGCTCAATTGCACTGCTGTACCGCTTCATAAATACGAGGTCATAATGATCACCCAAAAGATTCTACAGAAGACTCCTCTAGGATGGTTATAGTAGAGGGTGCTTTCTTCATCACATTTGCATATCCTATAAAAGAACTTTACATGGGGGAAGCCCACTTTTATCCCCACATTTACCCTTTGAGGTAGCTAAAGCTCAGAAGAGCTGCTTTCCTAAGCTACCCATTGAAAGTCATGGATATGCAGCAATTTGGACCTGGTCTTCTCCATCAAGACCTAACACACTACCCAGGGAATAGATTCTATACTATCAGATTGTTGAGATTTAGGTGAACAGGAAGGTATTTATCTAGCCCTGGAGATCCACAGTGAGGGGGATTTCTTAATTTTTATACCTCCCTTCCCTTTCTGGCAATTTTTCATAGTCTCTAGTTTTTCTTTTGCTATTACTGAAAGACTAAAGAAAAGGTCATCTTCTGCTTGCTAGACATAACACTGCTATCCAAATCCCCAGCCCCATCTTATTTTGTAGCAGGGACAAGATATGCTTGTCTAAGATAAGCAGCTTGCAACACTGCACTGCTTGCCAATCTATAGCAGAGTATAGCACAACAGGCTTATTTTGCAAACTCCGGTATGTCCAGCACTCTGAGAGACTGAATTGCACTCTGGGCTCTTCGCCGGCACTGGGCAGAGAAACCTGGAGGAGGAAATTGCTTCCAGTCAATTGGCCCACAACATAATCTTGTGGAAATGCTTCTGGCAAAAGTTCCAGAATGCAGAAAATAAAGATCCTTAATAAGAAGTCGTTTGTTACCAAGGTAAGAGCACAAAGCTGCAATCCCGTTTGTGCCTTGTCTTAATCGGCAACAGGTATAGTTGCAGAGATTCATGAAAAAAATTGTGGGAGGAAAATTTGCCCCAAATGGTGATTTCAATATTAGCCTTGTTTTTGCTTCATGATCATCATCGATACCTATAAAAGAAAACTTCATGGCTCAGTGCCTATCACAAAGACAGTGAAAGGGGCCACCCGCAGACAAGGCTGGGGTTTCTGCAAACTTGGAGGACTTCTTAAAGATATAAAAATATTAAATTGAAAACCCTAATGACCTAATGCCCCGACCTAGATAGCCCAGATGATCCTGATCTTGTCAGATCTCAGAAGCTAAATAGGGTCAGTCTTGGTTGGTAATTGGATGGAAGACCTCCAACAAAGGCCAGGGCTGTAGAGGCAGGCAATGGCAAACTACCTCTGATAGTCTCTTGCCATGAAAACCCTGCCAGGGGTCTCCATAAGTCAGCTTTCACTTGAGGGCACCAAACACAATAACCTAATAGTAAAATATAATGAAATCCATAAAAACAGCAGAGTGTCAGATAAGCACCAGAAAAACATAGCAGACCAAATCAACAAAGAACAGATAAAACAGCAATGTAAAGTAATTCCTGTCTTTGAAAATACTTTCTGATAGGGCTCTCCACAACACACACAAAAATGCCAGGCAAATAAAACCATTTCATCTGGTGCCTAAAAGATCGAAATTTGCCTGGCGCTTAGTTTTTTGTGGAAAAGCCCTGCCTCTGGTTGCCGCTCACCTCATTTCATGGTGTTCCATGGCCTTCCTGTTCAGAGTATTAAGATCCCTGTTAAAAATCATCAGCATGCCCTTAGAAAATCTGCAGAATCTGGGGTACATGAAAATCTGTATCAAATTCCTAAGTTTTATTGCAACTCTTAAACTACATTTGAACATACACCATTCTTCTGTTTTTATATTTACATGTGTGGCAATAATCGCTTTCTTAAAACACTTTGATACCACATGTTCATAATAGATCGGCACAGGCTTTTGGTCCCCATACAAAATCTTCACATTCTGGGATCTTCTATGAGAAACACTTTCCCTAAGCAGAGCCAAGGAAGGTTTTTCAACCATTGGTAGATGACAAAAAAAGTTTAGTGTGAACTACTCCTAATCAAACAGCAGCAGTGTAATGGAAGGGGAGGATATGGTGATCATGTCTGCCTTTTTTAAAATTGGAAGAAATATGCACTGCAGTACTGAAGGAGAAGAGCATGCAATGTTAATAAAAACTTATTAAAATAATAAGGAATCATGCATAATGGGGCATTATTGCAGAGGCAGCCTTGCTGCTTTTGGCACTTTATTGTTATTTTCTAGCAGTATGAATAGAGAAAGTTTACATTTTAGTTTTGGCTCCAGGAGTTCCGGAATCATCCCATCTCATTACTAGTTTGTTTTGATTCCAAGCTGGTTGGTCATGGCTTGGAACTGATCCGTTTGTTTCTTTTTGTTTTGGTCTGTTGCACATGTGTGTGTGCAATTGCACATTATTCTTTTGGGGAGGATGGAGGAAAAAAGGCTCTTTTTCATTAATCCCTTTTCTAGTCTAAACCATTGATCCACTGAGTTTTTCCTCAAGCACAATAGCAGACACACACACACAGCAATAGACTTATATAAGGCGAGAAGGGCTGGCAGGTCCCCCTGTACTCCAGGTAGGAGGTGGGACCTCAGCACCTACCTTTTGGGTGTCTCCTTCGTGCACGCGAAGCATGTGCATGCCCCTGGGCCTGCACAATGATGTCATTTCCAGGAAGTGACATCATGCAGGCTGTGGCCGCCCCAGGAGTGCTCCCACGCTCCACGGGTGCCCAATTTGGCCCAATTCAGCCTGAATTGGGCCAAATTTGGCACAGATTAGGCCTGAATCGGCCTGGAACAAGCTGCTGTGGCACAAGGGAGTGCTCCCCTGCCTGGTAGTGGTCCAATCTGGGCCATTTCTGGCCCAAACTGGGCCAAATTGGGCCCAAAATTGCCCGGATCAGCCTGAAACAGGCCACTGCAGCACACGGGAATGCTCCCCCATCCGGCAGAGGCCTGATCTGGGCAGTTTCAGGCCCAAATTGTCCTGAAAAGAGCCACGGCCGTGAGGGGGAGCACTACCCCACACCGCAACAGCCCAATCTGAGCCCGATCTGGGCTGTTTTGGGCCCATGGGAGTGCTCTGTGCCTCTTGGAAGCTCATCCATGAAGCCCATGCCTCCCCCGCCAGCCAATCCCATGTTATTCAATAGTGCTTACTCACTGGGAAGTCTTTTTTGAATTGAAATGCAGCCTATTGTTTTCAAACATTTCCAAAGCTGTTAGGAGGGGAGGGATGTCCCCTTGTGAGGACTGGATTGGCAGGGAGGGAGAACTATATCCTAGGCAGCTACAGGGTGGGGTGGGCGGGGAGATGCACTCACGCCAGATCCCCTCTTCCAGCCAACAGAGTTCTTTAATAACTTAAGGTCTCTCTTCCCTTAGGATATGGTTTATGCTGTTCAGAAAAACTGCTGGAAGTGTTGGGAAAATATTTCCTATATACCATGGGTACCCCTCCAATCAAGAGACACACGGCTTTCGTAGATCGAGAAGGTTGGAGTATATTGCAATAAATGGAGTTCCAGCCAATCATTTGCCTCTTGGAACTCAAAGAATCAGTGGCTCAGTACCCAATATTTATAGAGCATACATACATTGAACTATAGGTGTCTCTTCTTCATTGATTCATTTCATATTGGGTGTCTTTTCCTCATTGGTTGGTTACTTATGCATTTACTTACTAAGTTATATGCTCCTACACATTTTATGTTAATATGACAGTTATATATAACCTACAAAGCCTTGCTTCATTTAGTTAATTTATCAACTGCAAACTCCTATTTTTTCGCTTTGAAGAACAGGTCCCCCCCCCCACCTAATCTCCTGTACCAGATCACTATGTTTTAAACTACAAAGTCTCATTTGATCTGTTTTTAGCGTTTCAGTTAACCTTTACTGTATTTGATCTTTACTTTAGGGCTACGTAGGGAAAACTGACTGGAACTGGCCCCTTTTAGTCAGTTAACATGGTTTCCTTGCTTGGTTAACAGGGCAATTTTTAACTCGTCGCCTACTGAGTTTGTACATTCTCCTGGCACTCAACCTTAATGTAGCAGATGGTTTGAAAACCTTGAAAAAACATTATATTCCATAAGATACTTAATTCTAATTCCACAAAGGCATGGACCAAAATTAGTAGCATTAGTAGCTCCATGAATTGTCGGGTCCACTGAATTGTCACCCAACAATTCATGGAGCTACTAATGTGGTATGGCGATCGAATTGAATTAATTTTCTTCTTGATACATGGTGGCCTGAAGAAAGACATTTTGGTCTGAAACGAGCGAAGAAAGACTGCCGGCTTGTACTCGTTGCCATCTACTTTACTACTCACCTGTTCTGAGCGTTGTCCTTCGGCAACGCGTTACAATTTGAATTGTACAATTATCCATTGTGGTCTAGGATTGATTTAAACCCGAACTCTGTACGGTATTGCTATTGCTGTTGCTTTTGCATAGCTATTTGCTCTGAATCTTTGTGAACCATATACTTACCCATCGTGGTGAAAGATTGATTTTGACTGGGAATTTGAATACTATTGTGGACTTTGTATTTGAAAAAATATATGCAAAGTACAAGTACTCTCACAACTGTGCCTTTTTCACTTCTTTTCCTCTACTGTACCAGGTGCTCCCAAGTGGCAGGAAAACTTCTGGTGGTTTGCCCCTCTGCCTGCTAATTCCTGGAGACCAGCTGGAGGAGGCGGGCCGCCCAGCAATCACCCACCACTGGCAGGCAGCCCTGACAAATGTCCAGGTGCACTCTCTGGTGCCCTGTATGATGACATTGCTTCTAGCATGGCATGAAGGCCACTTGTTTAAGAATTGGCCCCAAATGCTATGTCAGTTTGTGGGGTGCAGGGTGTGAAGATTCCACACAGAAGTGTCCATGCCTCCCCAACCTCCTGACCTCCTGGCAGTTGCCAGAGTAGACCTGACAGACCTAGCCCAAAATCAGGTTGTGGGCCCTGATCTGGGGACCTCTGGCAGCTAACACAGTACAATTTAGTTTCCCTGGATTGCCTCTGCTGGCCTCCACCCTTTCAGTTGATGCCTGTGTGCTATGATTATTACTCACCTACACACAGACAGTGATAGAGAGATGCTGGGGGCTGGCTCAGCTTCCCCTGCCTGCCCTCATCATGCACCTACATAGCCAGCCAGCCTTGCATGCCTGGCTGCAGCCTGGGAAGACAGCAAGCACATCATGTGTTCCTTCACCTTGCAAAAAGCTCACTGTTTGCTGCTCATTCCCTGCCCCATTTTCTCAGCTGCGTGAAGAGGCTTCTCTGCCCCCCCCCCCAAACAGGATTGTTATCTGGTAAATGGGCCCCTAGCTGGAGTAAGTGGAGGAGGTTGTGGTGGTTACCAGGTCTAGGTTCAGAAATTCCTGGCGATTTGGAGGGTGGAGCCTGGAGAAGGTGGAGTTTGGGGAAGGGAGGGGCCTCAGTGGAGTATGATGCCATAGAGTTCACCTTTCAGAGCAGCCATTTTCTCCAGGGGAACTGGTTTCTGTTGCCTGGAGATCAGTTGTAATTCTAAGAGATCTCCAGCTACCACCTGGAAGCTGGGAACCCTAGGTGGAAGGAGGGAGTTCTCAGTTATCTCATGCCTCAGAGAAGAATATGATGGAGGTGGCAGAGCTGTGAAACCTCACACTGTGGTGCTGGAGAAGCAAACAAGTTCCAAGACAGAATGAGTATCAGGACCAAGGAGAATTGCAGAGGGTTGTGAGAGGAGCATTTGGTGCTAGTGAATGGAAAAGGGATGGAGACAAGATGGATTCGAGGGTAGGGGCATCGGGCAGAAGAAGCAGAGAGATTTTAAGACTATAGTCCTCTGCCCTGACCTGAACAGCCCAAGCAAGCCTGATGTCATTAGATCTCAGAAACTAAGGAAGGTCAGCCTTGTGGGAGAGTGTGAGATTTCTGATTTTTAAAAAATCAAGCACATTCCTTATCCTTAGGCCTTGCTTCAGTTAGCCAGATCGTATCCTTGTTTACGCAAAATATAACAGGATGGTGGGCTTACTTGCATGTAAATTTGCACAGGACACTTGTGGGTGTCATGGTGCCCATGGGTGCCAAGTGCAAAAAACAGTATATCTATTGGCTCTAATCATCATCTCTCTTCTTTTGCTAAGCAAGATGGTGAGAGAGTTAGTAATCCTGTCGCTTTTCCTTTAACATTTCTTATCTAATGAACAATTATTATTCTATTCATGACAACAGCATATATTTTTTTTATCAGGGTCATAAGGGAAGGGGGGTAAATGGAATCTTTGAGGTGCCATGGTGGCTCTTGGCAGCTTTGTTTGTTGCCTGTTTTTAAATCACTTTAAAAATAAATAAAATAAAACTTTAAATTGTGGTGCAAATGGTGTGCTCATGAATACAGAAAAGAGGCTGTAGTGCTCATTATCAATGACTTCATGGGCACTATCCAATAAGTTGCCTGAGTCTTTTCAGTAGTCACATTCTAGGCATCCCTCACAGTTGCAATGTCAGCTGAGCAGCAGGCTATATACATTTTCTTAGGGCCAAACTACAAGTGATGCCTGACACTAGTTGGACACTTGCCAGCTTCCCTCAAGTTTTGATGGGAAATGTAGGCTGCTTGGTGGAATGTTGGACAAGTGACAGTTGAAAAGTCCATTGGACAGCAGTCAGAGAGTCAAGCTGCAAGACCAGGACACCTATATTTCCCATCAAAACTTGAGGGAAGCTGACAAGCATCCAACTAGTGTCAGGTGTCACTTGTAGTTTGGCCCTTAGCAACAAACATTACAGCTTAAATGTTGGGGAAATGTGACTTTCTTGTGACAGAAGAGCTACATTGTGGTAAGTATTTACAATTCCACATTAGAAAAAGAATTCCACTCAAGCTATGAATGTCCAAATATTGTGGAAGAACACATGTAAACACCTTTACCCCAAAAGGCAATTGCCACATCTGCCAGTGAAAGTGACTGCGCCAGTCTCTAGGCCATGTTGGCTTCCTGATTTTGGGACTGGACTGAGGAGTTGAGAATGGCCAGGGTTCACCCTACAGAGCACCAGATATGAAGTTGTCTGGTTTTTATCTACTGGTAAGTTTGAGTCAAATTTAATTTGCAAAAAAGCAATGTTTCTGCCTCAAGATCCGTGGCCACCAGCCCAAACAGGAAAGATGGAATGGCCTCAAGCATCCTCAGTCAACCATGGCCAGGACCTGATAGAGCACATTAGCACACTGCAGGAGGGGAAAATAACAAGCGATGAAAAGAAAAAAGCCAAGCCAGGGGTTCAGTCTCTCTCTTCCTCCCTTGGGAGTGTTTCCACTTGGACAAACCTTAGAGAGTGTCAGTTCAGTCGTTTTATTTGTATGTTATGTGACTGAGTGACTCTGTATGCCTGTCTACGTGTCTGAGTGTCTGTCCATCTAATCTACTTTATCATTCGTTGGCAGAACTGAGGCTGGGTTCACCTCGAGGAATTAAATGCAGTACAGAATGGCTTTACACTGTGATCTTTTTGCACTGCTGAAGGATCTCTTTAGGGTTGCCAGCTTCCAGGTGAAGCCTGGATATCTCCCAGAATTACAACTGATCTCCAGACTACAGAGATCAGTTCCCCTGCAGAAAACGGCTGCTTTGGAGGGTGGACTCTATGGCATTATATCCTGCCAAGGTCCCTCCTTTCCTCAAACACTGCCTCCCCTAGGGCTGCCAGGTCCCCTGGTGGGATGGAAAATCCTCTGCTCCCAGCCTCTGCCCCCCCAGTCACCTGGCCAGAGGAGGGAAAAGGACCTGGGAAATGGGCTCAGGAGGCAAGAAACCTCCCAGGCCAATGCTCAGCAGCATGCACTTACGGGCACAATGATGTCACTTCTGGAAGTGATATCATTGAGCCTATCAGTCAGCATGCTCCCTCCCTTCACAGGAACAATGCTTCCACACTCCTGTGAAGGGTGGAAGCATGCTGCACCTGTGAAGGGTGGAAGCACACAATCTCACTTCTGGAAGTGGTGTTATTGTGCCTCCTGGGAGCATTGTGTGCAGGGGCAGCACCAGGATTTCTGGCACCCGAGGCTGCCCCCACGTATGCGCACAGAGTGCGCGTGTGCCCCAGACTGCATGATGATGTCACTGCATGTGACGTCATCACGCAGCAAGCCAGCCCCATTGGCCGGCAGGTAGCTGGGACGGTTCATGGAGGCTGCCAGCGCTCCCAGTTGGGCGCAGCGGGTGGCTGGGGAGTGTATGTACGTCCTCCCAGCCCTTCCTCTGTGTTGTTCCACACGTCGCCCCAGCCGGGGGCGTGTGTTGGCGGCGACGGCAGCGTGGGGCGAGAGGGCTGGCAGGTTGCAGCAGCTGCGGGCCAGGCACAGCAGGCAGCCGGGGTGGGGCGCAAACAGCTTCCCATCCCTTCCGCTCAGCTGCCAGTGCTGCCGTCACCAGCTCTGCAGTGCGTGTCCCCACCCCTGGCACCCCCTTCGGCATGTCAGCGCTTGAGGCAGGGGCTGGACCTGCCTCAATGGGTGCACCGGCCCTGCATGTGTGAGCTTTGCATGCACACAAGAAGACCAGCTAGATAAGTGCCAAGTCTCCCCCTCCCACCGGGAGGTCAAGGGGACCTGGCAACTCTGCCTCTCCAGACTTCACTCCCAAATCTCCAGGAATTTCCAAACTTGGACTTGGCAACCTTAACATACCCACATTCTACTTCGGGCAGAATTGAAATGGAATGATACATACAGCATGTAATAGAGCACTATATCGGTGAATATCATACCCACAGGCGAGTTTCTCCTTCATGTCTATTTGTTAACAAGATCCCCTTCAACAAAGGCCCCACTTGTCCACTGCAGTCCCCCCCTTTGTTCCTCTTTTTTAAGACTAATTAATTATTTCCTGTTCTGTCCTAACTAGCTGATTCTTCCATGGCCCTCATTAATAAATGGTTAAATATCAGGTTTTGTTTCTTTGGGGATAAGGAAGTGTACTGCTTTTTACTTTGTAGTAAGGCAAAACTATTGCTCATAAATTTTATTTTATTATTTATAGTAGTTACAAATATAATTACAAAATAATTATCATAAGCATGATAATCAACATTTTTAGCTCATCAAACATCACAAAATAGTTCTTAACATTTGCCCCACAGGAAGTACAGAAGTAATTCAGTAATCTGGAAGGAGAAGGAAGTGATACAATTTTAAAGGGACAGTAAACCTGGGAACATTTAATAGTGTTTTGACTGTCCACACATAATCTAATGCTGTAATTACATTTTAAGTGGTTATTAGGTTCGAAAAAAAGACAATGCAGAGGGCTAACTCGAGTATAAGCTTGACTGAATTGAATGAACTGTGGTAATTCCAGACTACACAGCAAAGAATTTACTATATAAAGACTGCAACAAATGTATATTTATTTCTCTCCATGTCTTCAGCTTTCACAGCTAAAGTATAAATGAGGAAGCAAATGGATCACGTATGTGAAAACTAATGATATGAATACATGCACAAAGTGGATTTTGTGGAGCAGAAATACATAAACCCTGATGTGTCTTCCTTAGGGTAAAGGTAAAGGTAGTCCCCTATGCAAACACCGAATCATTACTGACCCATGGGGAGACGTCGCATTTTTGCAGGGTGGTTTGCCATTGCCTTCCCCAGTCACCTACACTTTACCCCCAGGAAACTGGGTACTCATTTTACCGACCTCAGAAGGATGGAAGGCTGAGTCAACCTTGAGCCGGCTACCTGAACCTGGGGCTCTTCTGCTTGAATCTCTCTGTCCCTATGCTGCAAACTGTTACCATGTTGCTCATCAATAAAACACTGCACCAAAGTTAGTGCTCCCCAGAGAAAACATGATTTTTTATTTTATTTTATTTTTTGCACACAAAGGGCTTATACGTCACCAGGGGGCCCTTGATTCTAATATGCGAGGATTCTTAGAGCCCAGTTCAGACCTTTGCTGACTACAGAGAGGGGGTGTGCAAACGGCTACTTCTTATGTGCAGTCACACTCTGCAGATGAACAGGTGATTGGTGAGGCAGTGCCTTCCTTACTGGTTGCCTTTCAGTGTGGGAACACCCATTCTGTCAGCTGTTCTTTTTGGAGCAGCCATTTTAATGGATGTTTCCAAGGTGAAGCGCTACTAATTTCTGAAACACCCTGGAACCTACAGTCTTCTGCTCAGAAATGTGTTCGTTTGTACCTTTTTGGAAATGGATTGGTTTCTATGGCTAGTTTCTTTTGCCGTAGCTTGTGTTAACAGATTCTTTATCTGAAATTCTTGTCCTCAACATTTTGGGTTATTTCCACTGCTGTGGGAGAATAGCTCACATACAACTGACACTCAACTGGGAACTCTCTGGAAGATCCAGAGCAAACCTTTGTGTCATTCTAACAAACAAGGAACATTCTTACCTGTTTCCAGCTTTGTCTTTGGTCCTAGTTCACTCCCAAGTCCCTCAGATAAAACAACTTACTTCTAAGCAGGGCTCTTTTTTCTGGTGGTAGATGTAGTACCAGCACCTCTTTCTGCAGTACTAGTACTTTGGCTGGTGGGCTTGGGGCCCCAATGCAGAGAACATCATGAGTACTGGCTCCTCTTATTTTTTTTAAAGCACCAATCCGCCCTAAAAAGCAGTTTGTCCCTTGTGGACTTCCAGTACTGTTGTAAAGCTGCTGGTGATGCTAGTATGAAGCTTTTTCTGAAAAGCTGTAAGAAACAACAATTGTTCAAAATTCTTAAAAGGGGGAGGGGGGAATCAAACCCATAGCCGCTTTTTGAACCTGTTCGCTTTTCCCCCCTAAAAGCAACACCTTGCCATTTCATCTCAAGAAAATGCTTTGGAAAATCGTGGATGTCACCTTCCTCTGTACTTTTGCCTTCTCAGCTTAGATGGAGGCAATCTCACCTATGTTTCAAAACCTGCCTAGTATAAAAGGTTCCTTCCCTTCTTTGTTTCTGCTGCTCTGTCTTCCCAATAGCACTGCTAGAAGAAACAGCCTGCAGTCTACCTAAGCCAACTTGAGAGGGATGGCAGCCCCCATCTCCATAGTCTTCTGTGGTGGTTTAGGTGCTTCTGCTGCAAGGAAGAACACAAGGAAGTTGAAATGGCTGTCTACAGCAAGCTCAGGGCAACAACAGCACCAGTGTAGCCAAAAGGCCCACCACCACTCTCTCTATCCAGCATGTGCTCCCACTCATCATTTGTTTGAATCTCTCTGTAACTATGCTGCAAACTGTTACCATGCTGCTCATCTATAAAACACTTTGCATCACAGTTAGTGCTCCCCAGAGAAAACATGAATTTTGATATATATATTTTTTGCACATAAAGGGCTTATACCTCACCAGGGGGCCCTTGATTCTAACATGCGAGGATTCTTAGAGCCCAGTTCAGACTAGGAGTGTGCAAGCCAAAAAATTTCGGCTAAAGCCGAAAGCCGAAAGAAGAATCTCTTTCGAATAAGCCGAAAGCCGAAACGGCCAGCCATTTCGGCTTTCGGCTTTCAGCTTTGTTTCGGCTTTCTTTCGACTTTCGGCTTTTTCAATGGGAAAATGCCTCCGTCTTCCCGGACGTCTGGGGGAGGCATTTTCCCACTGAATCAGCCCAAAATTGGTGGAGACCTTCCTCTAACCCCTCTCTAAAACTCCCCCGAGCTTCAGACCGATTGGACTTTGGGGGGCCATGTTATGGCCCCCCAAAGCAGGTCCCCCTATCCTCCCATAAGAAAGCGAAGGAGCAGCATATTGTTAGCATGCTGCTACTCATCTTCTTCATTATTTCCTATGGGGAAAAAATGAAGAAGCAGGCTTCCTTTGCCAGGGGTGGCATTTTGCATGCAAAATTCCCCCTTACCCTCAGGGGCCCTTCTCCCACCCTTCCTCCCACCCCCCACCAAGGCTCAGCCTGCTCCCACTTGGGGGGGGCCATTTCATGGCCTCCCCAAGTAGGTGCTCTGCTCTCATCTCTACCACTGACAGCTGGGGGAGGCTTGTCTTGCCAGGGGTGGCATTTTGCATGCAAAATGCCCCCCAGCCCTCAGGGGCCCTTCTCCCACCCCTCCTCCCACCCCCCACCAAGGCTCAGCCTGCTCCCACTTGGGGGGGCATTTCATGGCCTCCCCAAGTAGGTGCTCTAATCTCTACCACTGACAGCTGGGGGAGGCTTGTCTTGCCAGGGGTGGCATTTTGCATGCAAAATGCCCCCCAACCCTCTGGGGCCCTTCTCCCACCCTTCCTCCCACCCCCCACCAAGGCTCAGACTGCTCCCACTTGGGGGGGCCATTTCATGGCCTCCCCAAGTAGGTGCTCTTTTCTCTACCACTGACAGCTGGGGGAGGCTTGTCTTGCCAGGGGTGGCATTTTGCATGCAAAATGCCCCCCAGCCCTCAGGGGCCCTCCTCCCACCCCTCCTCCCACCCCCCACCAAGGCTCAGCCTGCTCCCACTTGGGGGGGCATTTCATGGCCTCCCCAAGTAGGTGCTCTAATCTCTACCACTGACAGCTGGGGGAGGCTTGTCTTGCCAGGGGTGGCATTTTGCATGCAAAATGCCCCCCAGCCCTCAGGGGCCCTTCTCCCACCCCTCCTCCCACCCCCCACCAAGGCTCAGCCTGCTCCCACTTGGGGGGCCATTTCATCACTTAACATCAGAGAATCACCCCAAAATATTGCTGTCAAAAGCACTTTATTTCCTTAACTGCTTTAGGTTACACAGTAGGAAGGCACAACAGGGCATGAAAGCAGTGTACTACATAAAAATAACACAACTCACTTCACATCAGAGAATCACACAAACACAACTGCTATCAAAAACGGTGAAGTGGGTTGTATTATTTTGTGTAGTACACTTCTATCATGCCCTTTGGTGTCCTCCCCTGCTGTGTATCCTAAAGCTGTTCAAGAAATAAAGTGTTTTTGACAGGAATCGTGTTTTGTGATTCTCTGATGTTAAGTGAGTTGTGTTAATTTTTCTGTGTGGGGGACTGCTGGTGTAATGTGTCATAATGCTTTGCCTACTTGTACTTTGAAAGGGAGAAAATAATTTTTAAAAAACTTTATTTTGTGTTGTTCGTGTTTTATTCTTTGTTGTGCAGTTGGTTCCCATCATAGGGAACAATGGGGCTGGCTGGCCAGCCATCTCTGTAGGTGGTGGGGGAATTTGAGGGAGGGTGTCTGTGGTTCAGGTGCGCTTTCACAGGGACCAGCTGGCACTCAGAAGTGTGCCCACCATTGTGGCACCCCTGGGCTGTGCAGAATTGCCCAGGGAAAGAGAGTTTAGAAGTTCCCAGCATAGGGAACAAAGGGAGAGGGCTGGCCTTTGCCAGCCTGTTCCTGGGGTTATGGGTGTGGGGCAGGTGGGGGTGGATTTGGGTCTGTGAGGGCCTAATGTGGGGATTTGGGTCTGTGTGTGGCAGCTGGGGGGGAATTGGGTTTGTGTGGGGCTGTAAGGGGTGGACTTTAGGGGCTGAGAGGACCTACTTTGGGAGGCCATGAAATGGCCCCCCCAAGTGGGAGCAGGCTGAGCCTTGGTGGGGGGTGGGAGGAGGGGTGGGAGAAGGGCCCCTGAGGGCTGGGGGGCATTTTGCATGCAAAATGCCACCCCTGGCAAGACAAGCCTCCCCCAGCTGTCAGTGGTAAAGAGCACCTACTTGGGGAGGCCATGAAATGCCCCGCCCCAAGTGGGAGCAGTCTGAGCCTTGGTTGGGGGTGGGAGGAAGGGTGGGAGAAGGGCCCCAGAGGGTTGGGGGGCATTTTGCATGCAAAATGCCACCCCTGGCAAGACAAGCCTCCCCCAGCTGTCAGTGGTAGAGAAAAGAGCACCTACTTGGGGAGGCCATGAAATGCCCCCCCCCAAGTGGGAGCAGTCTGAGCCTTGGTGGGGGGTGTGAGGAAGGGTGGGAGAAGGGCCCCAGAGGGTTGGGGGGCATTTTGCATGCAAAATGCTACCCCTGGCAAGACGAGCCTCCCCCAGCTGTCAGTGGTAAAGATTAGAGCACCTACTTGGGGAGGCCATGAAATGCCCCCCCAAGTGGGAGCAGTCTGAGCCTTGGTGGGGGGTGGGAGGAGGGGTGGGAGAAGGGCTCCTGAGGGCTGGGGGGCATTTTGCATGCAAAATGCCACCCCTGGCAAGACAAGCCTCCCCCAGCTGTCAGTGGTAGAGATGAGAGCACCTACTTGGGGAGGCCATGAAATGGCCCCCCCAAGTGGGAGCAGGCTGAGCCTTGGTGGGGGGTGGGAGGAAGGGTGGGAGAAGGGCCCCTGAGGGTAAGGGGGCATTTTGCATGCAAAATGCCACCCCTGGCAAAGGAAGCCTTCTTCTTCATTTTTTTCCCCATAGGAAATAATGAAGAAGATGAGCAGCAGCATGCTAACAATATGCTGCTCCTTCGCTTTCTTATGGGAGGATAGGGGGACCTGCTTTGGGGGGCCATAACATGGCACCCAAAGTCCAATCGGTCTGAAACTTGGGGGGGGTTAGAGAGGGATTAGAGGAAGGTCCCCACCAATTTTGGGCTGATTTGGTGGGAAAATGCCTCCCCCAGACGTCCGAGAAGACGGAGGCATTTTCCCATTGAAAAGCTGATAGAAAGCCGAAAGAAGCCGAAACATTTCGGCTTTTTTTCTTTCGGCTAAGCCGAAACGTTTCGGCTTTTTCTGAAACGTTTCGGCTAACCCGAAAGAAGCCGAAACACTTTTGTTTCGGCTTTCTTTCGGCATTCAGAAAGCCGAAACGCACATCCCTAGTTCAGACCTTTGCTGACTACAGAGAGGGGGTGTGCAAACAGCTACTTCTTGTGTGCAGTCACACTCTGCAGATGAACAGGTGATTGGTGAGGCAGGGGGCAGGACCAGCATGCGTGTGCCTGCTCTCCCTCCCCACACAGTGAGTTGACATGCTTCAGGGGTGTGTACATGTCTGTACTGGGCTTTTATACAGTTGGCAGCACTGGTTATGGCTAATCATGCAATAGCCAATTGGACAGACCTCCTGGCAGTGAAGAAGACAACAGCCAAGCTTCAGCTTCTTACAAAGCTCTCCCTTCTCTCATCACAGCTACAGTCCCAACTCTACTGCCCATTGACCTCCAATACGACCCTTCCTTACCTGGCTTCTGCTCATTGATTTCTGTCACTCAAAGCCTTACAAGTATTTCAGTATTCTTTCCAATCTTGCACCTTGGAAGCAGGATTATACAGTCATAATCATGTGCATGTTTAATTTGTCACATGCATATTGATTTAGTTTACATAATTAAGGCAAACACCTTTGAGTTTCTTGACTCAGAATGTGAATTTTTTTTTTGCACCTCAAATTCAGTTTGCACTGTGTTGTATTTAATAGGTGTGGTTTGTTTCACTGTTAATGTTTAGAACCTTGTCCTGCTAGGGAGAGTAGGCCAACTAGACCCCTCTACTAAAATGGAAAAGCAGAGCAGGGAGATGAAAGACGGAGGACAAAGCGGAAGGGGCTGTAAGAAAGACAGGGTACAAACAGGAAAAGAACACAAGGCAGGATTCTTAACACAAGCTTTTATTCTCCTACCAAGCTACAAAACACAGCCTTTCTTCAGATTTAAAGAAGAGGAATATCATGGGGTTTAGGATCAGAACTTTTAGGACAAAAGGCAACTTACACCTCTATCTTGGAATTTTCAAATGGAGGCAGGTTTGGGCTGAGAACTATGTATATTTTACATGTAAATGCAATAGGATAGCCCCCTTTCTTGGGTGAAATTTTAGAAGCCAGTGTGGGAGACTGACAGTAGGATGAGGCTTTAGATTGTCTTGCTGTTTGGCAAGCCAAAGTGGGGGAAATTATGTGAAATATGCTAATAGTGTACATGTGTTTATTTCCTCAATTTACAAATGATTGTTCCTGGAGCAAAATTTGTAGGAACTTATCAGAGACTCTGATTTTCTTCAGAGTGTACAAACCCTTGTTTCTAGCTAATGCTGAGGTACATGAGGATCTCTTTTGGTGTACCTGGCAAGTTACTTGATTGCCTGTTTCAGAATATTTGGCTGCATGTGGCAGAATGACCAATTGTCTAATTAAAGTAGCCACCAGCTAATGTAGCCTGTTTTTCAGCCAAGAAGCTCTTCCGTCTTTCTTTCGCCTTTCTTTTCATTACAATTTACCTTGGATCCCCCCCCACCTTAGTTTCCTGTCATTATTGCTCCCTCACAACTTTTTAATCTCTCGTTCCTTAACCCTTTTTATGCCCCCTCTCCTTTTTCTTTAATCTTCCTTCCCAGCTCCCACTACCTAGCTTATTCTTTAGCTGTGAATGAAAGCAGTCTTTTGAAGGGAACTTGCCAGTAGAAGCATTAGCTAGAAGCAGAGCTGGGGCCCATGAGGCTGAAAACAAAAGGAGCCTACAATAGAGGGCAGTGAGTGAAGAACAGGTCTGCATTAAGTAGCTCTTTATCATTGCTGAGGATAAAGCTTGCCCCTTGTTGCACATTAGTCACCAACTCATTTGTGAAATGGTTTCAGCCAGTCCAGTTCACATTCCCTAATGAAGATGGCCACTTCCAGCCTTAGCAGCTTCCTTGCTCCCAGGTTCTCATCACTTCTTTTATTAACATTGTGCCAGAGAGTCATAATGAGAATAATTGTCCCCTCACTCTTCAAATAATACTGGAGAGATGACAAAAAGCAAGGTTTGGAGTTCCATACACATGTGCATTTGTGACTACATATTTCCAAATCTGCTCATGTAGATGTGTGTGGAGTTTTTTCCCAGCCACCCAGAAGGAAAGCCCTTCATTCTGAAACACACGATGTTTCTGAAATTCTTTGGAGCCTTTGCTGTTCTGATAATGATCCAGAGGGATTCCATGGTTGAAGGTATTAAAAAGTACATGGAGGTCCAACAGAATCAACAGTGATATACACCTGTCTGTCTCCCAGCATATTTTATCAACTACAGTGACCATGTCAGTTTCTTCTATTTTGTTTCTTACAATTTCTAATTAAATGTCAAGTTAAGCAGGTCCTCCTGATACATGGGATAAGGTATTTAGGAGTGATCATGTCTAACATCTCAAGTTATTTTTCTATTCAAGAAGTCAACAAGAACTACAAAAGTTATATAGAAGGGAGAATTTTAGCATATGCAGCTTTTCTCACTTTGGAACCCTACTATAATGTGAAAGCAGACACTTGTAAAAAAGGAGAATGGGTCTGTAGATGTTACAAATGGGTTTCTTCCCTGCCCATCCTCTACCTGAGTCTACCTCTTGTGGATTTTAAGCTGTCTGCACAGGGACTGATGCAGTAGGCACTGACTCACAATGAACAACTAGTTAAGATGTGCACATTATACAGAAATCCACATGACTCTAGGGATGGTTCAGAATGTTTGCTAAAGAACTCTGAGATCCTCTGGTGAAGGCTTTGATTGATATAAATGAAACAGATTTAAAAAAAATTCAAGATTATCTGATAAACTGGAATTATATTAATATGCATTGGAGAATAAATGATACTGTCAAACTTTTGAGCATAATTTTAGCAGAAAAGACTGCCTGCCTACTCTCTGTCTGATTTCTGTGTAAATAAGTTACTTTTTATATTTATGAGTTCCACAAAATGAATTTATTCTTAGGAATTTAATACATATATCTTCTTGGAAAATAAGTGTGTATTTTTCCTTCTACTGTTGCAAATAGTGCCTATGAAAAGAAATTCAAAGACAAGTCAGATCTAGGTGAAAGAATGTTTCCAACCCTGATCTATAGTTCAATAAAAAGTATTAGACAGGTTAAAATCCAAAATAATTCATCTTAGTTGAGTTGTATGCATTGAGATGATAACCTGGTCTAAGTGGAGAAACTGTATGGTTCATAACTCATGCGCTGCCTTGACCGTGGCAGGAGTATATACCAAGCAGAAACAGATGTATTGCAAGAGGTGTGCAGGGTAGTGTTTTGCTGCTAACACAATTTTATTTATTAAATCCAGGCAGATAGGAAGACTCTCTAGCATATGAGTAGAGTCTTAGGAGGAAGGTTCCCCATTCTGGTGGGCTATAGAAGCATATTTTTACTTTCGTCTGCCCTCTTCTTTTATATTTTGGATTATTATGAAATGGTAACCCAGCATTGAAGAAAATAATCTGAAAATCAAACTAGAAAAATAATTTATTAAAATTCTTAGGTTCATGTTTGTCCAAACAAAGAGTGGTATCAAATGTTTCCAGGAAAAATTACTGAAAAATGTAAAGAATTTCTTACAAATATTGTAATTCCATGAAGACACATAGGTGTTTGTGTTTTAGCTGGAGTTTCTTGTATTAAGTCAAGAGAGAACACCAGATTGATTGATTGATTTTGTTTATGGTCAATGACCATTAAGAATCATCAGCATTCTCCAAAACGGGAAGCATATTGAATTTCTGATATATAAAATATAGAACATAGTAAATACATAATATGGTTTAAAATACACATTAAAACGTGTATTTAGGAAATAGATCTCTATGTATAACCTTATTGCTTGCTATGAAATTTTATCACATAGACACAAAACTTGGCTATAAGCCTGGTGATAGTTGAGTTTTCTTCTGTTAAAAGTTTCTCTAAGCAGGCCTTATCCTCAAAAATCGTTGGTCTGTTGAGAAGGGGAGAAATAATCTTACCTCATAGTTCTTTGTAAAAAGGGCATGCTCCAACGATTCCACTTCACTCACAGTGCAAGTGAGGAACCGTCAAACACTGGTGATACACATTAGAGCAAAAAATCCTGACATATATATGCTCATGGAATCTGAACTGGTAGTAACTGAGAGGTAAAGATATCTTGGAGTTATAGTGACAGCATTTGTATGTTTGTATGCTTATGAATCAGGGTTGGTTACTAATATCTTAAATTTCAGAGTACATTTAGCTTACACCAAGAAAGGTTTCAGTCTAAAAATGTGATATATGGAGTAGGCTTGGGCAAACTAGTTAGTAAGTATTAATCAATCGTGACAAGTGGAAGATGCATATTTGGTCATACTGTCCATCCAAGAGCATAATTTAACCATTAGCTCTGTTTATTAATGAAATTAATGTGCAAAATTTATGTAGATATATAATAATAATGAGGAGGAGGAGGAGGATGAAGTAGTGTCAAGTTGCAATGAACTTATAGTGACCCCACCTCATGGGGTTTTCAAGGCAAGAGATAAACAGAGGTGGTTTGCCATTGCCTTCCTCTTCATAGCAACCCAGATGTTCCTTGACTGTCCAAGTACTGATCATTTATTTATTTATTTAATTAATTAATTTATAGTCTGTTCTCCCTGCAAGTGGACCCAGAGTGGATTACAACATAAATATATAAAACAATTAAAAAACATTGGTAGAAATCCTATGACACAGCATTAAACATAAAAGGCAGCTCATACTGCACCCTGCATCTCAAACACCTTGTACCCATAGGGCAAAGTGGTTAAAATGTAATCAGTGTAGGGTTAGGCACATATTCCCCCCCCCCACATACACACACTGGGATGGGACGGTGGGATGGTTCGTTTGCCTCAACCTCCGTAAGCCTGGTGGAACATCCCCATCTTAAAAGCCCAGCGAAATGATAACAGATCTTGTTGAGACCAGGCCTTCATAGACAGCGAGTTCCACTGGGTAGGTGCTAGGACTGAAAAAGCCATAGCCTTGGTTGAAGCAAGGTGAACCTCCTTGGGGCCAGGGATCACCAGTAGTTGTTTTTCTGCTGATCGAAGCAGCTTCCGGGGAATATACGGTGAAAGCCTGTCCTGTAGATATGACGGTCCCTGTCTGCTAAGAGCCTTAAAAGTCAGAACTAAAATCTTGACCCTGACCCAGAACTCCACTGGAAGCCAGTGCAGCAGGTGCAGAATAGGTGTAATATGCAACTGCAAAGAAGTTCCAGTTGCCAATACGTTCAAACAATGAGTCGCACATTAACTTTGTTAATCCGTTTTTACCAGCTCGTGGAAAACTATGTGGTTTAATAAGGTCACCCTCTTGGCCAGCTATGGTAAGGTTGTAAGACTATATTTAAAGCAGGTAGTTGGTAAAGCTATATTTGTGGTTACCTAGGATTACATGGGTATCCAGTGAATGCATGCACCGGGGAAGTGAGATTGCACCCCCTGGCTCCACCATTCTCTTTCCATGCATTCAACATAATTTTAGAAAGAGCCTGTGTGCATACAAACGATATGCACATAGTTTCTGTTTGTACAACCCTGTTTATTGCAGGGTCTCTCAGTTACATGTAAAAAGCCCACAGTTTGTACATGTATAGGCCAAATACATGTAAAGGATGGGTCCAGCGCGTATAGGTGGGTATAATCCATGTCCTCTCTCAATATTCATGTTCATTGTACACACATAGTGTTTTATGGCAGGGGACTCATTTAGTTCTTTGGGAATTCTGGGACTACCCAACCAGATTTGTTACTTCCATCATACACCCTATGTTTGTGACTGTTGCCATGCTTGTTTACGTACTGTGGGCATCATTTTGCATAGAGCAGGATATGTATATAAACATCATGATGCAGAAACTGAAGCTTAGTATCAGGAATTGGCAACCAGCATCCTCCAGAAGTGGCAAAGTGATGTGCAGGACAGTGAAGTGAAAAAGGGAGAAGAAGCAGGTTAAAGGGGCTTAGTGGACCTGCCTCAGGAACAAATCTCTCAGGGCTGGTTCACATGGGAGCAGGTCCAGGGTATAAAGCTATCTTCTTCATAAGGGTCCACATCCTAACGCACTGAAGCACTAAAATATTTTATCTGTACCCTGCAAAAATTTGAGGTTACAGAGTATACATTCAGAGCCTTTGATCACTGGAGCCTTAGTACAGCACATAGGCCTTGGTATAGCAGCTACAATCAACATGGGGAGGTCACAGACAGAGCTAGCAGGCACAATCTTGAATTTTTCATGTGTACATTTCGACTGAATGCTCAGCTATGAATACCTATGGTTGCAGATTGGTAAAGAATGTGGATCTGTGGAAGCTGGGCTCCTTGGAATCTTTAAAGCTTCAGATCACTGACCTCTTGTGTATTTCTTTCTCTAGCAGATTTACTGCATTTGGGTGTTTTGCTAAGAGTAGAATTAGGTGGATGTGATTTACTAAGGGATGCTACAGCATGCACAGAGGCCATGTGAAAAGCAAGAGTTAACACTATGGGGGTACAGACCCTGGGTGACAGGTCCCAATATATAGGCAGCCTTTAGCCCTTCTTTGGCATCTCTGAAAAAGATTCCACTTTTCAGTCATGTCATCCACATAAGTGTCTATCCTGTACACTGCATACCTTTAGAAACGGATTGCCTGTGTGACAAACTTATACCCTGGACTTTTCTAAATTGTGAGTGACACAGAATATGGAGAAGAACTGGAGTCTAGGGGGAGAGTATAGTATATAGAAACTCCTTTGAGAAAATGGATATTAATAGAGAGTGTAATTGCCTGGCAACACATATACCGAAGGAGTTGTGTTTTTTCACCCAGCTAAGTAGTGGAGACTGACTGAAATTTTTGAGCTCCAGCTAGGCTGCCTATTTTTCATTTGAGAAGCCTTGCCTCAGTCCGACCAGAAAATCCAAGTCTCACTTTAATCTAAAGAACTAAGGATTGGCCATCTGAACTTTGGAGGACATCTATGTATTGGTCCCATTGACTGAGAGAATTAGTAACAATGATCTTGTATAAGCATGGGGTCAGCATTGCTTTGTGTAGCTGTATAACTAAATAAAATTGGTTGCACGAGACTGCTGAATTGCAACTGATAACAAAGCTCAAGACAATGCATCCACCTGGACTGAATCGAGACATAAATTTCCTATCTCATTACCAACGCTGATTTCTCCACACCTATTACTCCTCTGCATACCCCACCCTATTCAATCATGCCTGCCTTTGTCATTCACCAGCTATTATAATTTGGCTTCTGTAATCGCTCCACTCTCCAAGATATAAGGACAGATGGACTCACATTCTAGATGTATCTGAAGAAGTGAACTATGGCTCACAAAAGTTCATACTCTACCACTAATTTTGCTAGTCTTATAGGTGCTACTGGACTCTTTCTCTTTTCAAAGGGTTCCTCTTGTGAGATGTATTTCTTTGGCACACTTGTAATTGTCTTTGAACCCAGAAGTAATGCAGATACTTTTCCTCCTACACATCTGGCTGTTTTACCATTTGGAAGATACAATATAGCATTTACCAGTTTTACCATCTGCTCAGGGCTTCAGGGTTTGTTTTGGTATGATGAAAACTAGCCCTTGTGATGTTAGAGTGCACTGAAGCTTTATAACCATCCTATCAAAATAATATGGTAAAATCTTATAGTGACTTTTCCATGTGAAAAAGTAACACAAATTGGGTGTCAACTTGGAACAGCACTTTTTACTCTGAGAGAAAATGATTGGTGAGTAATGAGATTAAAGTAATTGAGAGAAGATAGAATAGCTTTAAAAGGAAGGCACCATGCAAGAAAACCCTAAAAATGAGTAACACCTGCAAGTTATGCTGTTGTGTGATTGACAACCAATTTCTCCACATCCTTTTAATGAGGCAAAAATCATTTCTAGCAACCTCTCTCTTTGCCAGTTGCCAGTGTTTTGAGTAAATCCTATAAGCATTGTTTCAGATGCCATAATGGATGAATAAACGTAAGCAGTGTTTTCTTCTGCTTCTGAAATGTTTTGGTGGAGAGAGGAGTAAATCCATTGCACTCCTCCAAAATGCTGAGATGGAACCTGCAGGGCCAGATTGAGGGGGGGGCAGGGGCAGTAGCCTGCCCCCAGCCCCGCCAAAGAGGGGGTGCCGGGAGCGGCTGCCAGCTGCCAGGAGTGCGCCGTGGCTTGCTGTGCGGGAGGCTAAGTGCAGGGTTGGGAGGCCCTCACCTGCCCTGCCGATGGGGCGGCTGGCTTGCCGCATGCGCAGGACCTCCCAGCTCTGCGATCAGCCACCCACACGGCAAGCCAGCTGCCCCAGAGCACGACTGTGCCACTGCTGCCAGCTCCGTGGCGCACCGGGTGCTGGGGAGGCTGGCTTGCCACACGGGCAGCATGGGGCAGCGGGGCAGGCAAACCGCATGGAGGGCCTCCTAGCCCTGCGCTCAGCCGCTCGTGCAGCAAGCCAGCCACCCCAGCACATGCCCGCACCACTGCCACCGCCAGCTCCAGAGTTTACAAAGTATGTCATTATTAATTAATTTTTTTAATTAATTAATTTTTTTTCATTATTATCCCCACAACAAAACACCCTGTGAGGTGGGTGGGTCTGAGAGACCTCCTCTCACAACCACCCAATTTTCAGAACGATTGGACTTCAGAGGGCCATGTTGTGGTCCCCCAAAGACGGTGCCCCTATCTGCCCCAATCGCCATTATTCTCTATGGGGAAAACCATAGGGGGGGTTTCTAGGTGGCTGGGGGTGGCATTTTGCAAGCAAAATACACCATATTTTCAGAGAGCCTACTTATACCTGTCCTCTCATGACCCACCACGTTTCAGGGAGATTGGACTTCAAGGGGCCATGTTATAGCCCCCCAAAGAAGGTGCCCCATCCACCTCCACCTCCATTATTCCCTATAGGGAAAACCTGGGGCTATCCAAGAGGATGGGGATGGCACTTTGCAAGCAAAATGCACCATTTTTTCCCAGGGACCTACTCCTACCAGCCCTATCATGAACCCCCAAGTTTCAGGGAGATTGAACTTCAGGGAGCCATTCTATAGCCCCCCAAATAAGGCACCCCTATCCTTCTCCAATCTCCATTATTCTCTATGGGGAAAACTAGGGGGGCTAACCTAGGAGCTCTCTGGGGGAGCCAAATAGGGTGCTGAGGTGGCATTTTGCAAGCAAAATCCACCCAATTAGCAGGGGACCTACTCCTAACTGTACTCTCATGACCCCCCTAAGTTTCAGGGAGATTGGACCCTGAGGGGCCATTTTATAGCCCCCCCCCAAGGGGGTGCTCCCTGCCACCCCATTTCTTTCCACTGTGGAAAAAAACAGAATCCCACAGCAGAAACCCATGGATTGTGTCAGACTATGGAATCCCAGTTATCTAGAGTTCGTCTCCCCCCTTCTGCAAGAAGCACGAAGTTTCTTGATTCCAAAAGGTTTATTGAAATACAATGCTCAGGATACAAGTGACCGTATTCCAAGGGCTAGGAAAGCCTTGGTTGAATGAAAGCTTTGCTGAGAATGACACACAAAATGAAAGTAACAACACTTTAAACACCCATTCCCAGCCTCCCCCCTTAGTCCTGTCTAGAAGGCCTGGGAAGGCGAGGACGTCAAGGTCGGCTGGAACGGGTTGATAAGAATTCTTCACTTCCATGGATATATGCAGCTTGGGCAGTACCTGGGCCTGGAGGGAGAGAACTAAACAACTACAGATTATAACATGAGAACATGGCGTAGCTTTGGCTTGAGAACTGACTAGCAAACTGACACTCTGACATTCTGCCCCCCTTAAGACCTCTCCTCTCACCCTTCTGCTCCTGCTTTCTCGGGGTACTTCTTATGGAACTTAGCAATCAGTCTGGTAGCATTTACATGAGAAGCTTCTACCCACTCACCAAACCCCTCCTCAAAGTTCATCCACCTAACTAGGTAAAAGAGCTAATTGTGTCTGCGTTTGGAATCCAAGACTTCTTAAATTTCATAGTGAACTTGGTCTTCTATCATGGTTGGGTATGGCACCAATCTGCTGGGATGCCACTCATCTGGGGGAGGTGCTTTCTTGAGCAGGCTGATGTGGAAAGTTGGGTGAACCTGGCGTAGATTCTTTGGTAATTCCAGTTCTACAGTCACATCATTGATTACTTTCTTTATTGGGAAGGGTCCCAAGTATTTCAGGCCCAACTTTTTACTAGGTTGTTCCATTCTAAAGTTTTTGGTGGAGACATGTCCGGGGTCAGCAGCCCAGCCCCCGGGACTTGCTGACAGGCAGCGGCAGGGGCCAGCCGGGAGACAGCAGTTCAACCGCTCTGTCTGGCAAACAGAGCCAGAACCTGCCTACTCCAGGGGGAAGGGGCAAAAGGCCAAAGCCTCAGAAGGCTGGAGGGAGCAGGGAGAAGCCAGCCAGTCCTACCCCCCAGGGGGAAGAGAGGGGGCTAAGCAGGCTAGAGGAAAAGGGCCAAGGCAGGGGGAATAGGGACCCAGCAACAGCCCAAACAGAGCCCTTACCTTCCAAGGAGGAGAAACATCCACTACAGCCCAGAGCCACACCCCGGCTAGAGGACAGCAGCCTGGCTCAGGAGGTGCTAGGAGCCAAGCCCCTCCAGGTGGAGCTGCCACAGGCATTCTGGGGGAGGAGATGGGTAGCCCCACCCGGCATCAATGAGCAGGCAGCCCAGAAGCTGGCCGGGGCAGCTCCTTGCGAGCAAGGCCAGGCACGCTCAGCAGCACAGAAGCCGGCTGGGGCAGCTCCTCGCGAGCAAGGCCAGGCAAGCTCAGCAGCACAGAAGCTGGCTGGGGCAGCTCCTCACGAGCAAGGCCAGGCAAGCTCAGCAGCACAGAAGCCGGCTGGGGCAGCCAAGGAGACCTCAGCTGGGGATGGCTCGCATTCAACCCCACCCTGCCAGCAAGGCTAGGAAGCCAAGAAGGGATTAGTGGTAGGAGGGAAACACCTGAGGGAAGGCACAGCTGGGCCAAGTCAGGAGAGGGAACAAGCCTAGAAGGAGGGCAGGGTGGGGAAAGGAAGCCCTATATAAGGTGGCTAGGAAGAGCTCTGAGGTGGTGGGTGTGAGTAAGGAGTGATGGTGAGCAGAGCAGAGCAGAGCAGAGCAGAGCAGAGCAGAGCAGAGCAGAGCAGAGCAGAGCAGAGCAGAGCAGAGCAGAGCAGAGCAGAGCAGAGCGAGAGTGGAGGCTTGGAGGAGAGTTCTGGGAGGAGGAGATGCTGGAGGATGCAGAGGGTAAGCAGGCCAGGTTGAGCAGGCCTGTGAGTGGACTGAGAGGGAGTCTGGGTAATGTATACTGCCCCTTCTTCCACAGAGCAGGGTCCTGCAGCGTCCCTGGTGCCCCTCTGACGTCAGGGCCGGCCCAGCTGGGGCCCCGCCCAGCGGCAGCAGCGACAAGCCCTGACAAGACATAGACTTTATCTCCGGGGTGTAATTTCCACTGTGCCACACGATGGCGATCTGCATACTTTTTGTAGTCAGCTTTGGCTTTATTTGAAGTTTTTTAGATTTCCGCCCACTGTTTTGCCAGGTTGGTCCACCATTCGCCTAAGTCCCCCGAATGTGTGCTGGGGGGCTGCACCTCAAAGGGGAATGCTACTCCTTCGTAGCCATGGACAATTTTAAAGGGAGTCTCTCCAGTTGAGCTGTGTACTGCGTTGTTGTAAGTGTACTTGGCAAGATGCAAGAGCTGGGTCCAATTATCCTGTTGGAAGTTAATATAGCATCAGAGGAATTGCTCTAACACTTGATTAGTTCTTGCGGACTGTCCATCACTCTGGGGATGGTGGGTGGAGCTTATTCCTTGTTCAATGCCCACCACTTGTAAAAGCTCCCGCCAGAAGTTGGCAACAAACTGAACTCCCTGATCTGATATTACCTTGAAGGAAAAAAATGCAGTCTTACAATATGTTTCATGAATAAACTGGCCAATTTTTTAGCTGATGGAATACTGGAGCATGGGATGAAGTGGGCTTGTTTGGAGAATAGATCCACCACTACTAGAATACAGGTGCAACCCTTAGATGGGGGAAGATCGGTAAGAAAGTCCATGGAAACCACTTCCCAGGGCCTGTTGGGAGTTTCTAAGGGTTGTAGTAGTCCCGGGGGCTTCCCCCTCCTGGGTTTCGCCATAACACACATGGGGCAGGAAGCTACATATTGAGACACATCCCTTCGGATACTGGGCCACCAAAACTGTCTTTGTATCAAATGTAAGGTTTTCAGGTATCCGAAATGGCCGGCGGTCTGGGCATCGTGACATTGTTGAAGCACCACTCGTCCCAACCTAGCAGGGATGTACAGCCGGTTTCCTTTAAACCACTCTCCAGCCACTGTTTGTGTCATTTTTCCTGTGGGCACTTGCTCCTCGCTTTTCACTTTAGCTCTCCACCCCTTTTGGTTATCTGGCTGCCTGGTTGCCTGGCTACGAGTAGTAACCACTCCCCCCAATTGAGTGGGGGAAAACACTGTGTCAATAGTCTCCTCCTTCCTGCTCTGGTATTGGGGCATGCGCGAAAGGGCATCCACCAGGAAATTAGATTTGCCCGGTAAGAAATTCAGAGTGAATTTAGAGAAGAATTCCGCCCAATGGAGTTGTTTAGCATTAAGGCGCCGGGGCGTTCGGAGCGCTTCTAAGTTTTTGTGATCAGTCCAGACCTGAAATGGATGATGCGCTCCCTCCAACCAGTGGCGCCAGGATTCTAAAGCAATTTTACCAGCAAACGCTTCCTTTCCCCACACACTCTAATTCTGTTCCGCTTCTGTAAATTTTCTGGACAAATATGTACAGGGCCACACCTGACCATCTTCCCCTTTCTGCATGAGGACGCCCCCAATGGCTAAGTCACTGGCATCCACTTGTACTATGAAGGCTCTGTTCTCATCGGGGTGCTGTAGGACCGGCTCGGTAGTAAACCGATCCTTCAGCGTTTTGAACGCTAGCTGACAGTTTGGGCTCCACCGGAGTTGGGCTGTAGGTTTGGCGTCTTGCTCTCCTTTCCCTTTTGTTTTAAGCAACTCTGTTAGGGGGAGGGCTATCTGTGCAAAGCCTTCAATGAACTGTCTGTAAAAATTAGCAAAGCCTAGGAATGACTGTAATTGTTTGCGTGTGGTGGGCGCCTGCCACTCTTGCACTGCTTTTACTTTAGCCGGGTCCATTTTTAGTCCTTGCCCCGAAATACTGTAACCTAAATAGTCCAATTCCTCTTTGTGAAACTCACATTTGGATAGCTTGATTGGAAGTTTGTGGCGCATCAAGGTGGCCAGGACTTTTCAGACTAATTTTACATGTGCCTCTTTATTTTCTGAATAAATAAGCACGTCATCTAGGTAAACAACGAACCCATTGTACAAAAATTCATGTAGAACCTCATTTATCATTGACATGTATACTGAAGGGGCCCCAGATAAGCCAAATGGCATGACCAGGTATTCGAATTGGCCTAGGGGGGTATTGAACGTGGTTTTCCATTCATCCCCCTCCCTTATTCTGACATGAAAATATGCATCTTTGAGATCTAATTTTGAAAAGATCTCACCCTGCGCCACTACACTTAGCAGGTCTCGGATTAATGGAATCGGATAGGCGTTTGTCATAGACACAGCATTGATGCCTCGAAAGTCTGTACAAAGTCTGAGTCCCCCATCCTTTTTCTTCATGAACAACACAGGGGCTGCATGTGGGGAGCTAGCCGGGCGAATGAATCCTCTCTCCAGATTCTTGTCTATGAATTTTCTGAGTTCTTGCCTCTCTGCCGGACTCATGGAATACAACTTTCCTTTGGTGAGCTTTTCTCCTGGGATTAATTCAATAGCACAGTCCATGTTCCGGTGCGGCGGCAGGCTATCCACCTCCTCCTCACTAAAGGCTTGGGCCATGTCTTGATATTCTGGAGGGATTAGACTTAGCTCCTCAGCGGTTAACAGGGCGACTTCCGAATTCGTGGGGGCTACTCCACCCCATTCTGCCTTCCAATGGTGTTTTTGGCAATATTCCTGATCAAACACTATCATCCCTTTAGCCCAGTTGATGTAGGGGTTATGATCCCATAACCATCTACTGCCTAAGATGAGCGGGTATTTGGTGGCTTGGCTTACGATAAATGGATGCATTTCCCAATGTTTGCCCATGCCTGTGGGCACTTGCTCTGTCTCTAGGACAGCTGGGTTCATTTTAGAGCTGTCCATTTGCTCAAAGATAATTGGAACTTTTAGTTCATGCGTTTCTAGCCCCAGTCCGTTTACTAGCACTGGTGCTATATCATCTCGGGAGCATCTTGAGTCAATTAACGCTTGGACTCGAATGTGGGTCCCCCTCTTAGGGTTTACTAGCATAACAGGAATGAATAATATGGCCCCTCTTTCTCTCACCTCCTCCGGGGTGGTCTTCTCTTTTTTTTTTTAAATTTTTTTTATTGGATTAGAAACATATAATAACAATTATAATCACATTCTTTAATTTCTTCTAATTCTAACCCCCTCCCTTTCCCCCCCTATTTGTTGACTTCCAACAGTTTTCCAACCCCCTATCCACTTTCCCTCTACTCCCTTCATACTTATTTTATTTATTTATTATAATATACTTTCAAATTCTTCTAAGCACTATTTCCACTTCCTTTCACATATAGATTGTCATATAAGTTGTCATATAAATAGAAACCTCTTAATCTATCTTCTTCATTGAAACTACTAACAATATTCATTTTGATAACCTGTGTTTTATCTTACTCCTTCTATTCTCTTCAATATGGGACAAACAATTTGCCCCCCTTTATACATCAATTCCAATACTGCTATACACATACTTATTATACACACTTATTGTCATTAACTTAGGCTTCTATTCTATATATTGTTCTTTATCTATACATATACCATAAGTCTAACAATTAGACCTATCTTTAAATTTACGTATGTATGTATATATTCACTCTATGTTATGCGGTTATCCTTCCAAAAAATATATATTAGTTAATTTCTATCCCAATAATTCTCATAGTATCAACACTACTTAATATAATACTTAAAAATCATATAAAGTTGCTTAGAATTTTTCCATTAACTCTCCACCCCCTCGGTATAGTCACTTCTCTCCTCCTGTGTACCTCAATAGTTTTCAAACTGCCACAGTTCTCCTCCCACCTCCCATTTTTTCACCAGATATTGTTTCAGCTTTCCCCAGTCCGTGTTAAACTGCCCTGGATCAAGGTCTCTCAATTTTCTTGTCATTTTGTCCATCTCCGCCATGTACAGCAATTTGTAAATCCAGTCCTCAATAGTTGGCACTTCTTGTACTTTCCACTTCTGCGCATACAAAAGTCTGGCTGCTGCCGTCATATAAAATATCAATGTCCTATGTTGTGCTGGAATGTCTTCCATTCCCAAGTTCAGTAGCAGGAGTTCTGGGTTCTTATTAACTTGAAATTGTAAAATCTCACTCATTACTCTTATTATTTCCCCCCAGTACTGCCTAGCTACCTCGCAAGTCCACCACATGTGATACATTGATCCCTCATGTTTTTTACATTTCCAGCATTTATTAGACATATTCGAGTTCCCTAGCGCAATCTTCTTTGGCGTCAGATACCAACGGTAGATCATTTTGTAAATATTCTCTTTAATATTGGTACATGTCGTGATTTTCAATGTATGTTTCCACAAGTATTCCCACGCCTCCATTGTTATTTCTTTGTTAAAGTTTATAGCCCACTTCACCATTTGCACTTTTACTATCTCATCTTCAGTATACCATTTTAACAACACTTTGTAAACCTTGGAAATTTCCTTTTGGTCTTCTTGTAAAATTACTTTCTCTAATTCTGAGTCCTCCATCCTTATCCCTCCCTTCACACAGTCTGAATAATAAAGATCTCTAACTTGTCTATATTGAAACCAGTCGTAATTTGGAGACAACTCTTGTTGCGTTCTTATTCTTATTTTAGAAGATTCTATTTGAGTTATCTCCTTGTACGTTAAACACTGTTGTTCATTGTCGACCGTTCTTGGATCTATTACTTCATATGGAACCACCCAGGAGGGAATTCCTTCTTGTAGGTATTCTTTGTACTTCTTCCAAATTGTGAAGAGGCTTCTCCGAATGTAGTGATGCAGAAACATAGAATCTGCTTTTACTTTATCATACCATAGGTATGCATGCCATCCAAATAATTTTTTGTATCCCTCTAGGGCCAGCAGTTTGCGATTTTTCAACATGATCCAATCCTTCAACCATACCAGACAGATTGCATCATAATAAAGTCTCAAGTTGGGCAGTTGCATTCCCCCTCTTTCTTTTGCATCCTGTAACACTTTCATTTTCACTCGAGGCTTCCTGCCTGCCCACACAAACTCTGATATTTTCCTCTGCCATTTATCAAATTGCTTGGAGTCCCTAATGATTGGTATCGTCTGTAACAGAAACATAACTCTTGGTAACACGTTCATCTTAATTACTGCAATTCTTCCCAGCCATGACAAGTTCAGTCTATTCCATTTAATCAAATCATGCTCTATTTGAGTCCATAATTTCTCATAATTATTCTTGAATAGATCTATATTTTTTGCAGTCAATTCAATTCCCAAGTACTTCACCTTACTTGTTACCTCGCAATCTGTTATTTCCGTTAATAACTGTTGTTTTTGTTTGGTCATATTCTTACATAAAATCTTTGATTTCTTTTTGTTTACATAGAAACCTGCCAAGTCTCCAAACTCTTTAATTTTTTCTATTACCTTAGGCATGTTTTCAATTGGATCTTCCACAATTAACATTATATCATCTGCAAACGCTCTGACCTTATAGGAAAAGTCTTTCATCTTTATACCACGGATTGCATTGTCTTCTCGAATCTGCATCATCAAAATTTCAAGAACCAAAATAAACAACAATGGGGATAGCGGGCAACCTTGTCTTGTACCCTTTCCAATAATCAGTTTTTTAGTCAGCTCGTCATTCACCACAATTGCTGCACTCTGGTCTCTATAAATTTCTCTCACTGCTCTTATGAACCTTTCCCCCATTTGTAGCTGTTCCATGGTGGCAAACATAAAGTCCCAGTTCAAATTGTCAAATGCTTTTTCAGCGTCTACAAAGAAGAAACCAACCTCCTTATCACATCGCCTGTCATAATATTCTATAGCGTTTATGACTGTCCTTAGGTTGTCTCTAATTTGTCTATTTGGTAAAAAGCCTGCTTGTTCTTCTCCAATAGCTTCGGCTAGCCATCCCTTTATTCTCTCCGCCAAGATCTTTGCAAAAATCTTATAGTCATTATTGAGTAAAGAGATAGGTCTGTAGTTTTTGACATTGGTCAAGTCCTGTCCTTCTTTGGGGATCAATGATATATTTGCTTCACTCCAGGTATCTGGGATCCTTTGGTCCCTCAAAACACCATTGATCACCTCTTTTAAAAACGGTACCAGTTCATTGGCCATTGCCTTGTAAAACTTAGCTGTAAGTCCATCAGGCCCTGGCGCTTTTCCTAAGTTTGTTGACTGTATTGCCTTCCTTATCTCTTCTTCTGTTACTTCGCTGTTTAGTTTAACTCTCCACTTCTCGGAAATTACTGGAAGCTTCATTTTCTCCAAATATGCGGCTATCGCATCTTTATTCACTTCTTTCTTATCATACAATTTAGCGTAGAATTTATAAAAGGCTCTGCTAATAGCGACCTGTTCCAAGTGTACTTTATTGTCATCACATATTTTATTTATTATCTTTTTCTCCTTTCTTTTCTTCAATTGCCATGCCCAAAATTTCCCAGGTTTATTCGCCCCTTCAAACGACTTTTGATTCCATTCCAGTTCTTTATTGGTCATAGCCGTCAACTGCTCCTGAAGGATTTTAATATCCTGATATATTTTCTTTTTCCCTGGTCTTTTCTTCAGCTGTATTTCTTTGGCTTTTATTTTTTCCATAATCTCCTGTCTCTTCTCCTCTTTTTTCCTTCGAAGTCTTCCATTTAAGTCCATTAATACACCTCTGATTACTGCTTTATACGTGTCCCATACCTTATTGGTTGGTACTTCTTGATTCATGTTGTACTGTATGAAGAATTTAGTCTCCCTTCTCAACATTTCCATATTTTCTCCTTCTTGCAACAAATCCTCATTTATTCTCCATCCTTTTCTCTTAATTCTTTTTCCAAACTTCCACATAATTGGGTTATGATCTGAGCCTACCATGGGCATTATTTCTGCTTCCTTAGTCCAAAGTACTAAGTCCTTTGAGGCCCAGATCATATCAATACACGATAAGGTAGAATGTCTTGCAGAGAAAAAGTTATATTGTCTGCTTGTGGGATTCTGCGTTCTCCACACATCTTCCAACGCTTCCTGTTGCTCCGGGGTGGTCTTCTCGATCTGCCGTTGGGGCCTCCTCACGACAGATCCATCTTGTTTCCCGATGGCGGGCTGAGCTCATCAGCCTCCGGGACCTGGGCTTCGAACTCCATGCACACTTCCTCCACCTCCAAGCCCGTCTCGGAGTGCCCTTTTTTAGCTATACCCAGGCCCCTGCTGGATCATGGGGCCGGAGTGGGACGTGCTGGGGGCTCCAGCGCCTGCACCCAGAGAGGGCATTGGGTTGCAAAATGCCCACTGTTTCCGCATTGGAGGCACAGTCCTTGTCTCCACCTTGTCTCATGGGCTCCTCTTGCAGCGGGAGCACCCCGTCCTCCCCGCTGACTTGGTGGGGCTTGTCGGGTTCCCATGGCCTGTTGTCGCTCAACCATTCGGACAACTTGAGTGCGATTCTCCACTTCGCAAGCCAGTTGTATCCACCCCAGAAACGTTGGTGGATCATCTTGCATTAGCACCCTATCCAGTAACTTGGGGTTCATCCCATTCCGAAACAGTACAATTTTGGTTCCTTCCTCTTGATGCGGGCACTTGGCCACCAGCTGACGGAACTTGGCTGCATAATCTCTCACTGACTGGGATCCTTGCCACAAGGTTTGCAGTTCCATGCAGGCCTGTTCCTCTTCTAGAAGGTCTTCATATTGGGCTCTTAGTGAGGCAATAAAGGCTTGCAGACTTCCCAGCTCTGGGGCCCCCGTGTAGTAGAGGGTTACATACCACTCAGCTGCTATGCCTTCCAGGCGAGATGCATCACTCGGCTCTCCTCATTAGGGAACAGGTAACCCCATTGATTGAAGAACTGCAGGGCTTGTATGACAAAGAACCCTAACTTACAGGGGTCACCATCAAAGGTAGCTTTCAGCTTAATCCATCCCATCAGTAGTTCACCCTCACCAGCTCCTCCCACATTGACCAGTTGGACAGGTGGCCATCGCGGTGCAGGGCCTTGGGGACGCGGCTGAACCGGTGCAGGTCTCAGCAGCCTTGGTCTTGGAAGCGCTCCTGGAGCACCCAGACATGGCTGAGGTGGAGGCGGAACTGGGAGTCGTCCCGGTGGCCCAGCTCCCCCTGGTCCCGGTTGCGGCCTCGGCTGCGGCGGTGGCGCCGGCCCCTGAGGTTGGGGCACGGGTCCCGCAGGGGTAGCAGGTCCTGGACCCACAGGGGCCGCTCTTCCGACGACAGGAGTTGGGGGGCGCTGGAGGGCCTCCTGGCGCTGTTCCTTGGGGCGCTACCCCCCCTTGTGCACCATTTCTTCCGGGTGCGGCTCCTCCCGACCCGGCGGGGCCAGCTGTTCCTGGCGGCGGTGGCAACAGGAGTAGTGGGCCTTGTGTAGGTGGAGCAGCCAGTCTTGTGCTGCCTCTGGCTGCCGCTAACTCAAGCAACTGTTGTAGTCCTGCTGGGGCCTGGGCCCCAGTTCGCCCCGCACCTTCCTCTCCCTGGACCAGCAACGCAATCAAATAGGTGGCTTGCGCTAAATCTGCTCGCATCGCCTCCATTTGCGCTTCCAGGGCTTGGCAGCGGTTCTCCTCCTCTACGTTGAGGTCGGGCTCCATCTCTTCCTCTCCGGGCGGCTGGAGCAAGCTCTCTTCCCAAGCTCTCTGTTGGCGATTGGCTCTCTCCACCGCCTCCTCCGCGGCCTGAGCCTCTTGAATTTGAGCTTGGGAACCAGACGCGGCAGCTGCCCCTGAAGCGACTTGGTCCGACATCTCAGTCGCACTAGCCACCCAACCCTTGGCAATTCCAGTCACTGCTAGAACTCCGTACTGTAGCACTTGGGCCTGCCCCTACAGGGCAGCCAAATGTCCTTGTTCTTCAGGAACTCCCATCTCACTCTCCCAAGTTCCGACTGAACTGACATACGCGTAATCCCAGCTCATGAGCTCCGTGCGCAGCGTAGTCCAATCTGGGAGACTACCTGTCTCTTCTGGCGGATTCATTTCCATCAGACACTTCGCCGCCTCATCCCAACGATACCACTGCTGAGTGCTGGTTCGGATGTCTCTGGCGGAGAGGGTGGACCTCCTGCCAGTTTCCCAAAATGGGCCTCCTGTTGCTCCCAGGTCCTCCGACACTGGAGCTAAGTCCATCATAGAGCGGGAAAACATAGTGCCGGCACGTCTTTCCCTGGTATCCCGGGGCCGCAGGCCCCACTGCCGGGGTGTAGGCACGGATGTCAGAGGGGTAAATCCTCGTCCCATGCTGGTCCGGGGCCTGGCACCTTCCCTGCTCGCTTGCGCCTGATCGGTCCCACTGTCAGGCTGTAAAAACAGCCCCTCGCCCTCCGTGCCTGGATCAGACGGGTCTGTCGGATGTGATCCGGTATCCATCTCTCCCAGTTGAGGGGTCAGGGGAGTTAAAAGGGATTCTCAACAAAATGTCAGACTATGGAATCCCAGTTATCTAGAGTTCGTCTCCCCCCTTCTGCAAGAAGCACGAAGTTTCTTGATTCCAAAAGGTTTATTGAAATACAATGCTCAGGATACAAGTGACCATATTCCAGGGGCTAGGAAAGCCTTGGCTGAACGAAAGCTTTGTTGAGAATGACACACAAAATGAAAGTAACAACACTTCAAACACCCATTCCCAGCCTCCCCCCTTAGTCCTGTCTAGAAGGCCTGGGAAGGTGAGGATGTCAAGGTTGGCTGGAACGGGTTGATAAGAATTCTTCGCTTCCATGGATATATGTGGCTTGGGCAGCACCTGGGCCTGGAGGGAGAGAACTAAACAACTACAGATTATAACATGAGAACATGGCGTAGCTTTGGCTTGAGAACTGACTAGCAAACTAACACTCTGACAGATTGTGGCATCCATGGCTACAGGCAGACACCCCCTTACAATCTACCCCCCAACAGCACCAAAGACACCCCCTCCCAAATTCCCCAGCACTCCCAGAGTAGGCTGCCAGCCACTTTCCATTGTTATTTATGTTGAGAAATTTCAAAATTTCTTTCCCAGGGCACTTATGTACAGGGCTAGGGTGCCACAGCAGAGGCAGGCTTCTGAATGCAAGCTCATCCCTGGGAAAGCCCAACTGAACCACACACTCCCCAAAATACTCCAGCACCCCCAGAACAGGCTGGCCAGCCACTCTTCATTGTTTCCTATGAGGGCCAACTATCACACCAGAGAATCACACAAACCAAGAAATCTGGAGAGCCGGGGTTGATTCCCCACTCCTCCACTTGAAGCCAGCTGGGTGACCATGGGCTAGTCACGGCTCTCTGGAGCTCTCTCAGTCCCACCCACCTCACAGGGTGTTTTGTTGTGGGGATAATAATAACATACTTTGTAAACCACTATGAGGGCCAAGCTAGACGTGACGAATTACACTTGAATGGCAAGTGAACAGACTCACGTGTATTCCTCCCTGTTCACTTGCTCTCTACTCAATCACTACGTGACTATGGGCCAAGCTACAAGTGATGAATGACACTTGAACAGCAAGTGGATTGAGTGGAGGGCAAGTGAACAGGGAGAAATACACTTGCTGTTCAAGTGTCATTCGTCACTTGTAGCTTGGCCCTATGTGATCGAGTGGAGTGCAAGTGGAGCACAAGTGAACAGGGAGGAATACATATGTGTCTATTCACTTGCCAGTAAAGTGTAATTCGTCACTTCTAGCTTGGCCCTTAGTGGGCATTAAGTTGACCTGAAGGGCGGTATATAAATTGAAAGTTGTTGTTGTTGTTGTCATTATTACAAATATATTTGTTTATTAGATTTCTTGCCCGCCCTCCACATGAACAGGCTCAGGGCAGGTAACAGCATTAATGTATTGTCGAAGGCTTTCACGGCCGGAGAACGATGGTTGTTGGGGGTTTTCCGGGCTGTATTGCCGTGGTCTTGGCATTGTAGTTCCTGACGTTTCGCCAGCAGCTGTGGCTGGCATCTTCAGAGGTGTAGCACCAAAAGACAGAGATCTCTCAGTGTCACAGTGTGGAAAAGATGTAGGTCATTTGTATCTACTCAGGAGGGGTGGGGTTGAGCTGAGTCATTCTGTAAGAGTTTCCCAGGGTGTGGAATGCTAATGGCGGGAGGCTTCACTGTAACCTGAGGAGGTTCTTTTGCATATGGATTGGTGCTTGATGTGCTAATCTTCTCTGCAGGGCTATTGTCGGGTGTGGAGTGTTTTGTTGGCCTGGTGTTTTTCAGAACTGGAGCCCATGCTCTGTTCATTCTTAAGGTTTCTTCTTTCCTGTTGAAGTTTTGCTTATGCTTGTGAATTTCAATGGCTTCCCTGTGCAGTCTGACAAAGTAGTTGGAAGTGTTGTCCAGTATTTTGGTGTCCTGGAATAAGATACTGTGCCCTGTTTGAGTTAGGCTATGTTCAGCCACTGCTGATTTTTCAGGCTGTCCAAGTCTGCAGTGTCTTTCATGTTCTTTTATTCTTGTCTGGATGCTACGCTTTGTGGTCCCGATGTAAACTTGTCCACAGCTGCAGGGTATACGGTATACTCCTGCAGAGGTGAGGGGGTCTCTGCTGTCTTTTGCTGATCGTAGCATCTGTTGTATTTTTCGGGTGGGTCTGAATACTGCTTGAAGGTTATGCTTTTCCATAAGCTTTCCCATCTGTATGGTTCCGGTTTGTGGATGATACATTCATCATTTGGAGCCATGGGGAGGAAGAATTGAGGGAGTTTTTGAATCATCTCAACAACATCCACCTGAACATACAATTCACAATGGAGAAAGAAAGTGAGGGAAAACTCTCATTCCTGGATACCTTGGTCATCCGCAAAGCAAACTTTCAGTTAGGTCACAAGGTCTACAGGAAACCAACTCACACTGATCGGTACTTACACAAAAACTCCAATCACCACCCCCGACAGAAAAGAGGCATAATGAAAATATTAGTGGATCGTGCAAGACGGATATGTGAGCCGCGCTTTCTCAATGAGGAAATTAATCATCTAAACCACGCACTTCAGGCAAATGGCTACTCCAGAAATGAAATCCGAAGAGCAATCAAACCCAGGATGAATCAAACAACCAAGGAAAAACAGTCACCTACAGGGAAAGTGTTTTTGCCATATATCAAAGGAATTACTGATCAGATGGGAAAGCTTATGGAAAAGCATAACCTTCAAGCAGTATTCAGACCCACCCGAAAAATACAACAGATGCTACGATCAGCAAAAGACAGCAGAGACCCCCTCACCTCTGCAGGAGTATACCGTATACCCTGCAGCTGTGGACAAGTTTACATCGGGACCACAAAGCGTAGCATCCAGACAAGAATAAAAGAACATGAAAGACACTGCAGACTTGGACAGCCTGAAAAATCAGCAGTGGCTGAACATAGCCTAACTCAAACAGGGCACAGTATCTTATTCCAGGACACCAAAATACTGGACAACACTTCCAACTACTTTGTCAGACTGCACAGGGAAGCCATTGAAATTCACAAGCATAAGCAAAACTTCAACAGGAAAGAAGAAACCTTAAGAATGAACAGAGCATGGGCTCCAGTTCTGAAAAACACCAGGCCAACAAAACACTCCACACCCGACAATAGCCCTGCAGAGAAGATTAGCACATCAAGCACCAATCCATATGCAAAAGAACCTCCTCAGGTTACAGTGAAGCCTCCCGCCATTAGCATTCCACACCCTGGGAAACTCTTACAGAATGACTCAGCTCAACCCCACCCCTCCTGAGTAGATACAAATGACCTACATCTTTTCCACACTGTGACACTGAGAGATCTCTGTCTTTTGGTGCTACACCTCTGAAGATGCCAGCCACAGCTGCTGGCGAAACGTCAGGAACTACAATGCCAAGACCACGGCAATACAGCCCGGAAAACCCCCAACAACCAACAGCATTAATGTTACATCACAGTAATACAAAATCACAACATACACTACAGTTGATAAAACAGATTTTAAAAAAATTACAAATTGCACAAATAAAACCCTATAAGGCAAGGAACACTCTGGCAAATAGAAGTAAATTGAAGCCGGGGCTGGACCCCCCATTCCAACATAACCAAACTGAAGCCCCTCAGAAAACACCAAGCACCCACTGAGCAGGCTGGCTTGGCTCCATTGTTCCCTATGAGGGCCAAGCAAAAATTGATTTTAAAAAACATAGGCAGCTTCCACATTATTTATTATTTCGATTTATAAACCGCCCATCCTCAGGGGCTCTGGGCGGTGAACAACAGTTAAAATCAATAAAAACAAGAAAACAATTCTAAAATCAACATACAATAAGCAAGAATAAAATAAATTAACCAAATACATTAAGGTGCAATGGTGGGGAGAACCCCCCACCCCAAAGGTGGGAGGCCAACATGGCACCGCCCCCTTCAACCACCGAACGCCTGGCGGAACAGCTCAGTCTTACAGGCCTGGCGGAACGATAATATGTCCCGCTGGGCCCGGGTCTCCATTGACAGAGTGCTCCACCAGGCTTGGGCCAGGACTGAAAAGGCCCTGGCCTTGGTTGAAGCGAAGTGGGCTTCCTTAGGGCCGGGGACCACCAGTAAACATTTATCCACTGATCGAAGCGGTCTCCGGGGAACATACAGGGAGAGGCGGTCCCGAAGATATGCCGGTTCCAACCCACTCAGGGCTTTAAAGGTAAGAACCAACACCTTTAACCTGATTCAGAATTCAACCGGAAGCCAGTGCAGCTGGCACAGTACAGGTGTGATATGTGACTGGTAGAATATACCTGTCAGGATCTGTGCTGCTGCATTCTGGACCAGTTGTAGTTTCCAGATCAGGCCCAGGGGTAGCCCAGCATAGAGTGAGTTACAGTAATCTAGCCTGGAGGTGACCGTTGCCTGGGGCGTCAGGTAAGGGGCAAGTTGCTTGATCTAATGGAGATGGAAAAATGCAGACCTGGGCCTCCATCAACAGGGAGGCATCCAGGAGCATGCCCAGACTCTTCACCACTGGCAAAGTTGCCAGTGGTGTCCCATCCAGGGCAGGGAGCTGGATGGGACAACTGGCAGCCCCCGTCCCAGCTGCAGGACCTCCGTCTTCACTGGGTTCAGTTTCAGCTTGCTCTGTTTCAACCATGCCGTCACAGCCTCCAGAGCTCTGGCCAGATTGTCTGGGGCCATGTCTGGCCAGCCGTCCATCAACAGAAAAAGCTGGGTGTCATCCGTGTATTTATGACAGCCCAGCCCAAACCTCCACACCAACTGGGTGAGGGGGCGCATGTAGATGTTAAACAACATTGGGAGAGTATTGCCCCTTGTGGAACCCCGCACACCAAAGGGTTACGGGGCGATAGATCTCCCCTGAGCGCCACCCTCTGTCCCCGACCCTCGAGAAAGGAGACCAGCCACTGTAAGTCTATCCCCCTAATCCCCGCATCAGTGAGGCAGCTGTCCAATAGTCGACCGTGTCAAATGCTGCTGTGAGATCAAGTAACATAGACCCGCCTCGATCCAGATGCCTGTGAATGTCATCTGTGAGGGCAACCAAGGCCATTTCCGTCCCATGGCCAGGACAGAAGCCGGACTGGAATGGGTTGAGGACTACCCATGCTCCATTTTTTGGGGGGCTTCCCTGTCCCAAAGCCACATCTTCCCAATCCACTTCAAGGACGCACCTTCCACATGTATCATCCTCATGAGTGTTTTGTGGGTGTTTGTCACGAAATAAAAGGTCCCAAAAGAGAAAATGCACCTCATCACAAATGACATTGGCTCATTCCCACCCAACATACCCTTTTTTTGGGAGTGCATGTGGGATTGCGCTACACCATTGTCCCTTCTTTTAGCTTCTATAGAAACTGGGCATGCATAGTACAGCATTCTCTACTGTTGATTTCCCTCTCAAAGTTTTAAATGCAAAAGTGTTTCATAAATATGTGAACAATAGAGTACAGCAGAGAGAGATTCCATATCCTACTATACAAAAGGCAAACCGTGTACCCAACCACTCACTCCTTATCCCCATACAGGTGTAGTATGCAGGGATAAGAAGCGAGTTGGGGGTAAAATAGTTTGCCTCCCCACTGCCTCCTCGGGGCTTCCAGAGACACAGAAAGGCTCCGTGCAGTGGTGAGGCCCTCCCTAGGTTCTGCAGCAGCAGCTCCCCGCCACCTCCACAGGCCCTTGGGAAGGCTGTGCACAAGAGGAGCAGTGGCTGAGGGGCCAGAGGAAGAGGAGCCCCTGATCTCTTTCCTGCTCCCCCCCTCGATTGATGCAGCTAGGTGAGGCGCGGGTGGGGGTGGAGTGCTGCTAGAGCCAGTTGTGATTGACAGTCCAATTGCTAAGTGATCCAATGTAGCAAGTTCTGCAGTATGTTTCCCTTTGTATATGTAGAGATCATAATAGTACAAGGACCATTTGAAAAAGTAAAAAAAAGGGAGGGGATTATATGATTGCACATGCAAGTCAGATGCTCGCATTTGCCTGGGGTAGGAAGAGTAATGGCGAGAGGAGGGGTTGGAGATTTGTGGGAGGGCTCTTCTGAAGCGAAAAAAGCCTCCATATGCATTGTTATGGTAGATAATTGTGTGGGGAAAATGCTTCAAAAATGCTTAAAAACCAGGATCATCATGACCTGCTCGTGCATGGGAAACGATAACATATGTAATGAGTGAGATAACCTGCCAAAGTTCCGTTAGCAGGCCATTTCATTAAGGTCATGTGGAAATGGCCTTAATTTATTAGATTTCTTGCTTGCCCTCCACACAAGTGGGCTTAGGGAAGGCAATATCATACAATATACAGTTACAACATTGATCAAACACAAATACAAAATGCAAAAAATTGAAACCTTTGAAGCAAGGGGCACTCTTCCAACTACAAGTAAACTGAAGCCAGGGACTAGACCCCCCCCCCCCCCACTCCAACAGTACCAAACTGAAGCCCGAGCTGAGTGGGTACAGGGTGGGCAACAGCATACAACATACAATTACAAAATAGATTACACACAAATATAAAATGCAAACTCAAGCCAAGCAACGCCCCCCCTCAAATCAAATACCTCAGCCACTGAAGCCAAACACACTCACACCAAGGAAGGCCACCACACACTCACTCAAGGTAGCAAGAACAAACAAGCAGGAATTTTTTAAAAAAAGTAATTAAAATAAAAAACTTTAAAAAAATTCCCTCCACCCACCAAGGCAACCAACCCCTTCCCTCCTCTCAAAGAGAAAAGAACCCTGTGAGACCGTGACTCTCCTACCAGTCTCCAGGTGTGCAGGTCCAGTCAGGTCCAGAAACACAGCAGGTCCAGCAGTGAGTCACTAGGGAATCCAATCCACCCAGTGCAGATAAATCCAGATGCAGGCAGGTCAGCCAAGTCTCAGACCATCAGAGAGACAGACAAGCCAGCAGGAAGCAGGATGTCTCAATGTCTCTCTAGGCCAGGGCAAAATGGAAGCTGGCCACAAGCCAAGCCTCCAATTTAAATCCCTGCAGCATTTCAAAAAAGGCACTCTCCCCATTGGCTGGAATCCCTGCAGCATTTCAAAAAAGGCACTCTCCCTGTTGGCTGGAAGGAGACGTTTTCAAAAGCTTTGGGTAGAGTGGCAGCAATTGCAGCACTTTTCTTGCTGTCTGCAAACAGCAAGAAAAGTGCTGCTTTGAGCGTCCCACCTTTTTTTACCCAATGGGAGGGGAGAGGAGGGAGTTGTAGTGAGTCACAACAACCCCGTTCTCCCCCTCCCACCGGGTAAAAAAGAGCGGGGGGAAAGTGCTGCTTGAAAGCAGCACTTTTCTTGCTGTTTGCAAACAGCAAGAAAAGTGCTATGGCTGCTGCCACTCTTCCCAAAGCTTTCTGAAGCATTGCAAGGTGCTTTGGAAAGCTTTGCTTTGGCATTTTTGAATCAGCTCAGCAATGTGGGGGCTGATTCAGAAATACTGAATTGTTCTGAATTGGGCTTGAAACCTGAATAGGAAACCTGAAGCACACACCCTTATGGGCAATACCTAGCATAGCCCTCTCTCGGCTTCTCTAGGTCTCCTGTTGTTTCCTCAGGGTTCCGATCCAAATTTCAGTAAGGGTACAATTCTATCATTCTCACAGGAATTAACATGTAACCTAAGTCAGTAAAATTGTATGAACCTACAAATACCACAAGATGTAATACTTATTTAAAATAATCATTTAGCTGTGTACCCCTGCCCTAGATTCCATGATGCCCTGAGATTCACCCCTTTCTCTTGCTTTGCTTTTCCACATAAGTCTCCTCCCTGAGAGCTATAGTTTCTGCTGCTCTTTAGAGAATCACATAGCAGAAGGAAATCAAGGAGACAATAACACGGAGCTTCAATTAAAAAAGAATCACCGAACACTAATGGGGAAGTAATTGAGCTAAATTGAAACATAATTGAAAAAAAAATGTGGCAAGCAGCAGTTTAACAAATTTTATTTTAATTTGAATGTAAGGTTTTATGGCTTCATGCTAGGACCCAGGCAGATATTTCTAACTGCCTGAGTATGGTCTTAATCTGAGGGGATGGTTTTATCCTGGCCAGAGAACAGAAATCCAAATTCCTTTGATAAATGCAGCACCTTTTGACCTTAATTTTTTCCCCTAGAGATCCAAGTAATGGTCAGCTGCTGGATTTTTCATAACACAAGAATATTGCGAAATATGTATTTCTTAGCACAGTAATGACACAAGGTAGATGGTTAACCTTCTCAGGAAACACCAAAATTTGAAACCTGTCCTGTTTCAAGGGTGTGGTGGTTAGCTCTTCTGGATTTTTTAAACTGAATTCGATAACAAGGGTAATATCGTCAGTTCTTATTTTATGCTTTGTTGTGAAAATACCTTCTGTCACATGTGCAAACTGTTCCATAAGTGCTATTAGCAAATGAAAAGGAGGTGAACAAAGCAAGAGAAGATAAAAATGAAACAAGGCAAAAAGAGGAATAATTATATATCCTTAGGTCCCTTGGGAGTTGAAGTTGACTGACTCTGCAGAAAAACCATAATGAGGAATATTTAACTGAGAGTGAGAGTGAGAGTGAGAGTGAGAGTGAGAGAGAGAGAGAGAGAGAGAGAGAGCATGCACGCATGGCAGAAAGCTCAGTAATGGTCTCCCTTATACCCAGCCGCTGCAAGTCATGTTTGTTCAGGAAATGGGAAATTTAGAGTGGCAGATGTGGATGAACTAGGAGCTAATGAGGATGTGTGCGTATGTGTCAGGAGCAAATTTAGCCAGTTACCTGAACAAGCTGGGTTGACGAGAGTGTCACTAGACTTTCTGACCCTATGGAATGAGAAATACAAGATCAGCTCTCTTTCCTCAAGGTTGCACTTCTGCTGCAAGCCTATCAATTTTTCTGGACAATCAAAGCACAATGTTCTATATCTGGGAAAAGTCAATACTTCCCTCGTATGCACGCACAGTTCTAGCTCTGTGGATTATGGGGCCTTGTTTACAAAAACCAGAGAATGAGATAGAAGAATGGAAGGTACCATTCCAAACAGCAAGTGATGGTCCCCAGCATTGAATGTTACTTTGCATAAAAACCTCCATGCAAACAGAAAAGTAGCACAGAAAGGAGAAAGCTGTTTACTCCTTCTATGTTTGCTGTAATAGTTTTCTACTTTCAGGGATTTTTTTAACAATGGGAATATTCCAAAATATGAGCTTATATGATGTTTCACTCGCAGTTTGGTGTGATGCAATCTATTCTACCACTTCTGCATTCTACTAACTTATTCCAACCTCATTCTGTTGCCTGTACAAATTAGGCCTGGGCCGTTTCCACACAGTCTGTAGTTCCCGCCCTTTTCCCGCTTTAGGTGTGTTTTTTGCCGAGTTGCTCCAATAACTGATCCTCCACACAACACTCCCCACATGTGCTTACCTTGCGCTGTGAGGTCACAGGACAGTCTCCAAACCATCCCTAACAAAAGTGGTTTTGGAGGGGAGGTTGGGCACTTTTGCCATCGTAGCCTGAAATTGCCTGCCTCCCTTTCAATTTTTTTAAAAAAAACTTGGCACATGTGCGATTGCATTCAGCCCATTTTGCAAGAAGGCTTCTGCGGCTGAACTGAAAGGGAAAGAGCTTCAGAGGAGGGACTGAGTGGAGATAGGAAGATTCTTCAGAGCGCTTTAAGCGTTCATATGTCAAATGGGAAAAAGCCAGCCTGTCAACCCACAGCAGAAGGAAACACTAGAGAAACTGCATTCCCAGTAAAAATGTGGAAAAGGCAGTAACAAAACAGTATGCATACATTTTGCAAATGAAGATGTGAGGAAGCCTGAGGAAAAGCTGTCAGAGTTCTTTAGGTGGGCCATGCCTATAAGGATGTGTGGAAATAGCCCTGATTGCAAAAATATCAAGTGAAATTGCCTAGCTTTCAAGTGAAAATCTTTTATGGTGCAAACTAAACCCTCCCTTTCATGCACTGTTTTGAGAACAATACACAGAGACACCCCCCCACCCCCGTGATAGTGCTGGATTTCATTTGTATTTGGGTTGACAACCTGTTGGGATCATATGGAGGTGCCAGTTGTATGAACAGGAGTTGGCTATTTACTAATGACAACATTAATGGATATCATGAAGTATAAATTGCGTACAAACTAAATCTGTTACAAACTAAATCCATATTCTGTTAAGAAAGCCAACTGATATTCTGATTGGTTAGTACAATAAAGTTAATGATTGTCAGGTCTCCTACTGTGTAACTCTAGCCTGAGCGCTCTCTCCTCCCCCCCTTCTACTACACAGCCTCTCAGCCTGACCTTTGTGTATAGTCTGACCTTCACTTGTCAGATTCTGACTTCCTTGCATTGCCTCGTTTGGCTTGCAATTATCGGTCACAGTCTCTTCATTCTCCTTGTCCATATTCTGAAAATACCACCTTCACCTCTGAGTCTTTTCTTTTGAGACCCAATAAAACATTTGTAGACAGGAAATAGCCTGTTATTCAACATCCTGGTTACAAAACTATAGAATAGTTTAGTCTGAACTTCCTCAGCAAGTACTACATCTGGAACTTTTGGATGCTTGGGGAGGGGAAAGCACGTAACAGTACGATTTATCATTGTACCACATACTGTATAATGTATAAAAAAATTCCCAGGCAACTAATGACTTTAAGGTGCTACAGGTTGAGCTGATACACTAATTGATAAGTATTGTGGAAACCCAGGGTCAAGTTGTGTTTTTCCTAACAACCATGCTTTGTACTCTAGCCACTTTCCCTGAAAAAGTTCCCAACTTAGAAACAAAAACTGCCACCACCAACTTGTGGATGCCAAAACTTCTTTTATAGAAAGGCTGACAAAATTTCAGGTAACAAAATCAAAGCATTTAAATACAACTTGAAAACAAAGGCAACACACTGCAATTAAATAGAAAGGTATTTATTTTTAATCAAATCAGAACTTGACAACATTTATATATATGAACAGTCTGAAAGGCCAGCTGCCTTGAAATGATAAAAAGACAAGGCTCACACTTTCATAGTTACAGCAAGATTCAAGTCCAGTAGCACCTTAAAGACCAACAAGATTTTTAGGGTATAGGTTCTCTAATGTCAAGTCTCTTTGTCAGATAACTCTTGAAGAGTTATATTGCAAAAATTTGGTTGTTGTGTACAGTGCTATTGAACTTAAATTTTGTTGTTCTTCTGCAGACCAACTTGGCTACCCACCTGAAACCACTTTCATCATTGCAGATTCTATGAATCAAACTGCACTGGCCACCATCTGGTCCCATATCGGGGAGGAACACGAGTGTCCACGATACTCCATATGCTTTTGTTGTTTAAAACAAACAGATAAGGAGAAGTAGGGATCCCACCTCATTATCAGTAGTTCCTTCCAACCTTAAAAAGAGTGAGGCTCCTCCCTCACTGGCACCCTCACCTGATGGACTGCCATCCTACCAGCTCTCCAGGCAGGGGTCCTCCGGCCTCAGATGGGCAGGGAAGGGGATTGCACCACCTTGTTCCTTCTCCTGCCCTGGGAGTAGCAGCACACTCCAGCTGTCTCTCCCTACAAAATCCTCCTCAGCCTTCACAGGAACCTGAATTTAAAGGCCTCCCCTTGCCCCACCTTGCTGGCTCTGCCCCTAGTCACCACCCAGTCTCCCTGACTGGCCCTGCTCCCGGCCTATCTGATAGGAGGGCTGGGTAGACTCAGCAGTCTCCTGGCCCCACCTACTCCATCCCCATCTAGGGTGTGGCATTTGGCCTACTCTCTGCCTGGCTCGCCCCTGCTGCTTCTGAACCCTCCCCAGTGGCTCCCTTGGCATCTTGGGGCCTGTGCCTGCCTGGCTTGTGCTGACGGCAATCTCCTGTGGGCCTGGATGAGGTGGAGCCATCTGGGCAACTGCAGGAGACAGGTGAGTCTGCTGAGTGGCTGCAGGCTGTTCCCCAGAGTTGTGCCTGGGCGTCAGCTGCAACTGGCCTAAGGGTGAGAGAGGCCTGGAGGCCTGTAAAGGCTAGGGTTGCTGGCTCCAAGTTGGGAAATTCCTGGAGATCTGGGGGGTGAAATCTGGAGAAACCTGGAGAAAGTGGGGTTTGGGGAGGGAAAAGACTTGGCATGGCATAATTCCATAGAGGCCACCCCCCCCCCCCCCAAAGTAGCCATTTTCTCCAGGTGAATTGATCTCTGCGGTCTGGAGACCAGTTGTAATTTCGGGAGATCTTCAGCCACTACCTGGAGGCTGGCAACCCTAGTAGAGGCTCCTGGAACTGAGGTACTGCCAGAGGCTGCACTGCAGGGTCTGAAGAGGGTGTCTGCTGCTGCAGGGCTGGTGGTGGGCAGAGACAAAAGGCCAGCGTCTCCGGACATGCTCAAATGATCTGTCCTGTTCCCTGCCCTTTAAAAAAGACAGTCAGTCTTATAGAGATAAGGGTATATAAACAAGAGAAGGTATATAAATCAAATGTTGTTGTTATTATTATTATAGAGAGAAGGGATGGCCAAATCCCCTTTTGGGAACCGGATCAATTAACATCTAATGCACTGCAACATTAGTCTTGGAGCAGCAAAGTGCAGAGACACTGATGGCTTTCTGAGGTTTCTACTCCTTATGCAAAGGAAGGGTATTTTGCTGTTTGCAAATGGGTTCCTGAAAGCAAGGCCCAGGTCCAGTTCTGAACTTGGAATTACATAGAAATTCTGTGTTGTGCTAGGCTGTTTTCATTGGGAACTCCGTGGCTTTTCCAAAGCTACCTCTAGGCCCTAGCCACCCCTCGATCACCTCTGCTCATCCCAACCCTAACCCCCAGCCAACGGGTGAAAGGGCAGAGAGTCCCTCTTCCCTTGCCTGTCTGCTCCCGTCCTCCTGTTCCGGCAGTATCCAAGGCTCTTTGGGCACATTGTTTTGGCTTCTGAGATGCTGGGTAGGAGAGTAGAGAGAACATCTTTCCACTTGTCCAATTGGGTAATTGAGGTTGAAGAGCATGAGGAAAGGAAGCTCTTCTGTTGCAGTCAGAGAAGAATATGTGAGCTGTTAACCCAGACTTTAATACTGAAGTTAGGGAATACAGGGTCCTAATGCTTGAGTTCCAAAACCAGGGAATACAAGTTTTGGGCACTCTCTCTAATAATTTGAATTAAGCTCTTTTAAATGATGAGTGATTAATTATATTCAGGGAAGATGCAGTGTTGCTTCACACTCCATAGGACAGTCTGACAGCAATTAAGAATTCTAAAGAACCTAAAAGGACACTCTAACTGTTGAGCAACAACATCCGGGCAGAAAGGGGGTGGGTAGGAGAAGGAGACTTCTGCAGTCCACTAATCCCCATGGATGCCCTGCTCTGTAAACTGGGGCTGCCAAGATGGAGGGCTTTTACATCTTTGAAAATGGAAATTTCTTAAAGCTAAGGTAGCCAAATTTTCAAATTTGGGTCATTTCAGTCACAGGCCTGGTTCATCTATACCCAATGAGGTGGGAGGATGCCGAGAAAAAACTGCACCACTTCAGAGTGCAAATTGGGCACATTTTGAAATGCTCAGCTTCATTAAAATGTCTCTGTAATTAGAAAAACAATCCAGCCAGCATAGCAAGGGAACAGAACTGTTATCACTTCTTTGTGGATTTTCTGTTTGTGCTGAGGTGTTTTTTTTAATGCAACTGCAGTATGCAGTCCATTCTATCATCTAAACATAGGGTTGTCAGGCCTCCTGCTGTGGAAGGAGGCCTCCTGCCAGCAGCCATTCTTGCCTGCTGCCACACTGAGCAGCAGCAAGAGAGAAAAAAAGGCAGCATCCTGTGCACCACTATGTCACTTATGGGGATTCTGAGAGTTATATAGGGTAGCTCTAGGAATCACTGGAAACTCTATGGTTTTACCCTAGAGTTTCCGGGGATTCAAAGAGCTACCCATGTGATGTGGCAGAGCACAGGGCATTGCTGCCCCCTGTGTCTCCACTCTCAAACCTCCCATAGGTTACCAGGCACGGTCTGTCAACCCTACCACAAAATTCTTCAACTTCATTCCCAAGTAATTCCAGCAACCTGAGTATATGTGGCTCATAGACCTGCCCCCCTGAGTAAACTCTAGATTGAGAAAACAGCCAATGAATGCATTTTTGTAACAGTCACTTGTCTAGGTGCCTGCTGTAAAAATTCACTGCAAATGGTCAAGCAGGAACGTTTTATGGAAGATGATATGGGCATAAATGGTATAAATAAATAGGGATAGGAAATTCCTGGAGATTTGTGGGTGGAGCCTGGGAAGGGTGGAGTTTGGGAAAGGGGATGAACCTCAGTGGGGTATAATGCAGTAGTTCACCCTCCAAATGATCCATTTTCTCAGGGGAGCTGATCTCTGTTATCTGGAGATCAGTTGTAATCCCTGGAGATCTCTAAAGCCCCACGTGTTGGTTGGCAACCCTACAAATAAATGATATGGTCCTGAGGGTACTAACTACTTCTGTGAACACATTTACAAGGCAGTCTAATGCTCTTCAGAGTTGGCTTTCACTTCTGCTTATGCTGCCCTCGCCTTCAAGGCCTCTTGTATTAGGTGAATCTGGATTTATTTCATATTTCCACAAGACTCCTGCAGCCAATGCTTGACTGATAAATTCCTGAGCACAGCTACCTAATTAGCCTGATTCTATGCATAAGAATAAGTTATTTTGTTCTATGTGGCTTATTCTGATGTAACTGATGATAGGACTGTAGCTGACATTGTCCAGCAGAGAAAAGGAATAGATGTTGCCCTAGCACATGAGCACACTTTGTCCTCAGCCACTGTAAAAATGTGATTTGCTGTTGGCTTCCACAGCACCTTCTTCAAGAGCAGCTTCTGCCAGAGGAAATGACAAATGACTGTTTTACTTTGATAGCCACGACCACTGAGGTCCAGGCAGTCTCTCTATCCATTTCTGGCTCTCTTCTCCTGCTCCTCCCAGGAACTATTCAAGGCATGGCAAAGCTGCTACAACTGCAATTCACGATAAGAGACTATATACTAAAGACTGGCAGGACTGAAATGCCTGGGTTAGAAACTGCTACCTCAAAGGAAGCCCAGCCATCAGTTCCCATGTTTTCTGGCGTCTTTCACCTTTTCCTTCTACATCACAGCTTTTTAGCCCAACCTCTGAGGACAGCTCACCGAGTTTCCCTGAACTTCCTTTCACAAATGTGGTCTTTGACACCTTCTTGAAGAGATCATGTTGGAGCATATTCTCTGATCTTTCCTTACAAATCTTGTTGTAATGTTGTGCCTCCCCTAGTCCCCCAGGTTCCTTGATGAGTTATGCTTCTCTTTTGTCTTGGGGGCTGATTAGAATTTCATGTCTGAGGTGATTCCTGCTGATCTCAAAAGAGCGCCTAGTCTCATTTCCCTAAAGATCAAGCAAACGTGCCAGTCAAAATGTCTCTTGGCTGCAAGTTATGTTTTCCTTTTGTTGCTCCTGAATGGGTTCTTGGATAAGTCCAAAACATGCCTTGACTTCAGATATAAGTCCTGCCACAGTTGTATACATCCAGGGGCATAAAATGCATGGCAGATCCACTTAGGCTGGTCCATAAGCCTCCTGTTTTTTATCTCAGGTATTTAAAGAGGGCACACTAAATAAAAATGAGGCAGATATATTCCCCCAGTCTCTTTTGACACATAACTCACCATATCCCATTGGAATGGCCTGATTGTAGGGTCCTGATCCCACCCACACCCTTCTGAGATTTACAGGGGATAAATATGTCTGTACAGAATGTTTTCCCTCACCCATAACTGGTTAGTGGCCAATTTCCTTCTGGCTCACACATATCTAGATTTTCCTACTGCACATGAAGCCGACAGATCTGTAAGAAGTTCTTCCATGACTGCAGCTCACCCTCCTCCACTTCGACCTGCACTGCACATTCTCCAACTCATGTACTTTCTTTCTCCGGCACATCTCCCAGTCTCAGGGGTATTCTTCCAGCTCTTTGCTTTCATGGATGCCAGGGTCCTGAATGGATCAAAGCCCCTTGCATTTCAGCTACTGGCCATATAGCTACACAGTCCAAGCCCACTGACGGCTCATCGTCTTCTCTCCCTGGGTGCTCTGCAGCTGAACTTCCTGCTGCTGCTTTCTATAGAGAGGCTCTTCTTAATTCCTTCATTTGCTTGGAAAAATGATGGCCTTCTTTCAGGAGTGCTATCACTTGCTCTGTTCACTGTGGCTCAATCTCACCAGCTCACAGTTGCTCTTGAGGGATGCATAATCCCACACCAGTGTTAAGTGCTCCCAGAGAATTGAGAAGTTCAGTCGTCCTATGGAGAAGAGAGCAATGGAGAGTAGTGTTTTGAGTATTTGCTTTATTTACTAATGTATAAGTAGAGCATGGTACCCTGACCTGGATAGCCCAGGTAAGCCTGATCTTGTCAGATCTCAGAAGCTAAGCAGGGTCAGCCTTAGTTAGTAATTGGATGGGAGACATGCACTGAAGACCAGGGTTGCAGAGGCAGGCAATGGCAAACTACCTCTATTAGTCTCCTGCCATGAAAACCCCATCATGGGTCGCCATAAGTCAGCTATGACTTGGGGGCACTCTCAAGCACCAAGTAGAGAATGGTAGAGGCAAAGAGGTGCTTCTACAAGGCAGCAGATCCACTAACCGTTCATGAAATCCCCAGAGAAAGAGACCCTGTATCCCAAAGGTGTTTTAGTGAACTCACAGCAACGTCAATCTGCTTCTCTGTGTGTCTCTGCCACACTTCAAACCCACAGCAATATATAATGGCATCCCAAATGCTACTTTTTTAAAAAAAAACATTGAACATGAACAATGTTAAGCAGAAAAACAGCAGAGGGGAGGAACTGCTTAATCTTTCCCCCACTGAATGCTTCTAAGCTCCAGATCCTCCCCCTCAGTGTCTTCAGTTTCAAGGTGTTCAAAATAGAGGTAAACGTGCATTTTAAAACTGAGGAGAAGCTGCTGAGTGGTACCTCTGAGTGAAGAAATGGCAGGAAACAAAGGGGGCTAAACATCGCTTCCTTGCCATTACACTATTAAAAATTTCCCCCTTCTGAAGCTTTTTTTCCTTTTATAGAACCAAATTCATTGAGTCTATGTTACACGTTTGCACATAATACATTATCAGCTTCAGAGAAAAATTATTCCTCCTAGTTTCCTGTACAAGTTTTGCCTGTTACTATGCAAAGTTACAAGCTTTCTCTATATGAGTTCTTGTTATAGGAAAGCATGCCTGCATATAGAATGCATAGATATGTATGCACAACATCCACACAGACAGCCACACACAATTGTACATTTTTAAAAGAAGACAAAAAAGAAGAAATAGTATCATCTGAATTCCTCATATAGCCCAGTGCCTTTTGCAGCAAGTGGGAAACATCTGTGAATTGGGACTGAGTTTCTGCTGGAAGAGAGAAGATGCACCATCCCAGCAGCTGCTATTCTCCTGATTGCTGGGGGCTAGTAGACAAATTTTGGGAGCCTTGGTCACCCTGGAGGCCCGTGGAGCTGGGCAAGTTATATGATTTGTTTACATACGATTGGGCTAGGCCCACATGGCATGAGGAGGGGCCCAGAGGGAATTGTCTGGGAGTCTGTGGTGGATCTGAGGCGCTTTGGATGTTGTGTCACTGACTGCTTTGATCATCCTGCCTTCTCTTTGGTACAGACTAAGATTCCTTATAACTGCTGGTGCAGTGGCCAGGCTATCCTGCATCATATTTTTGTGTAGCCCCAAGGTACCTGACATTTCCACTGCTAGAAAGTGAAAAAATGTGGGTCTTTTTATTCAACTCAGTGACTGACTTAAAATTGCACTGTAATTTTGAGCCTCTCTCCCAAGTTCCTCTACCCGAAACTATTCCCCCTGAGAGTATCAGAAGGAGACTTTAGATCTAATCTGTCCTATGATAAAGATCAGCAACAGCACATGTTTGATCCATTGGCTTGGCTTGTCCTGGGAGAGAGATCACCTGCTCTGATTTAGTTTAAATACTCTCCTAACAAGAACTGTTAACCCCAAGAAGGCCCTTCCGTTCCCATCTTTTGTGTTATTAGCAGCAGACTTTGCAAGGAAGAGACAAACTCATGGAAATGTCAGGGTACAGAGCATGTCATCGCCAAAATATTTGCAGTGTCCTGCAGGGAGAAAAATTCTACTTGTCCATGTCATTAGGACGCTGGGTGATTCTTGTTCTCCCTCCCTGGGCAGTTCCTCATCATCACTCCTGCAGGGGATGCTGGAAGAGGAATTAGATTTCACTCTGCCCCGCCTGGATGAAACGGCTGTGTAAGCTGTCAGGCTAAAGCAAATTGGAAGAGCCTCCCCACTGTGTTCCGACTGTTGATTAAAGCAGCAGCCCTTCCTATTGTCATTCCTAACAGATCAACACTAAATTTCTTGAGAAGGCTGCTGTGGGAGATGCTGTTTGTTCAGCTGGTTAAAAAATTATCTGATACTATTCTTGGAGGGTGGGGGTATTCTTCTTTAGGATTGGAACTCCTCTCTTCAGCAAAGGTTTGAGAACCACCATGTTTCAGTGCTGGGAGGACAAATTTTATTGTATTCCAAAATTAGATCACGCTAATGCAGACCACCCTGGGCCAGCCATATAAGTCATATAAGCAATATCTAAAAATATTGGTTGCAAAAGGCAGTGCAAATGGCTGGAAGATTAGGCTACAGCCCTGCACACCCTTGAAATCAACCAGATTTACCAATGCACTTAGATTGGTGTAAGCTTTAGCAAGATGGAATTGCTCAAGAGCAAGATGGAATCACTCATTTCTTAGAAGTGACACTGTCCTAGATGTTGTGGGCTGAGCAGTTCTTGCCTAAGCAGCAGCCTATTCACAGTGCTATTCTAAACAGTTACACTCTTCTAAGTCCATTTACTTCAACAGACTTAGAAGGGTAATTTAATGTGGGCCCACTGTGATGGAATGGCAACTTGCAGTAGTAGTGTTTGAACTTAATGCCTCTGGGAATTTCCAAGATAATTCTCATGTTTTGTTTGGTTCTTGTTATGATTTTTATTGTTTGGGCTAATTAAGAATGTTTTAATAGAATTCATACATTTCCAGACAGCAGTAGACTCTTCCTTCTCTTCCACACACACACACAAGCCCTAGGTGGAAACTGCATTGTTAGCAAAGCTGATATTCTTTCTGCATTATGTGTCAAGACAATAGCAGCTAAGAAGAAGTTGTTTTAACTCTCATTTGAATCTTGCACAATAATGTGAGGATGACATCTAGTTGTGTGTAGAAAAGCAAATGGTGGATGGGAAAAACCGGGTATGAGTGTGTGACATGCCAGACAAGGTCATGGGCAATTTTCTGTTCTCCTGAATAACATCTGTCAGTAAAATATACTGACGGCAAAAAGCGCCTCTATTCTGGTGACCTCTTGTCTTTCCCCGGAAAAGGGAACAGCAAATTTTCAAAGGCCCATTATCTTGTGTGTGCCGAATCATAGCCAGTAGCACCTGCTTCTAACCTTGTTTATCCAGATGCATTTCTCTGTGCAAGGGCAATCTGAGCAGGAACAAGGGGGGGGGGCAATCAAACAGTGCCTCAGAGACTAGGTGGTCACCATTCAAACCCCTTATGATGGTTTCCATAAAAAATAAACAAGAAAGCCATCAAAAAGAATTTTCTATTATCTAAGCAATTAGCAATAGAATCTCTGTTTTAACCTCCTTTCCTGGTTTCTTATTTAGCTTGTTATTTTTTGGAAGTCAATTAGCATGCAGCTTGAGCTTTCTACACTATTAGCTAAATATAAACAAACCTTTTATATATTTTTCTTTGTTTGGGAGCTGTTGATACTAGAGCTCATTGTTCACATGAAAGGTAGAGGGATTAGACATGGGAGATGCATTCTTATACCTGTATGGTTCTTAATCAAGCTGCCACAAAGAGCTGGTGGTGAGTGACTATTAACTGGTCACTACTCATCAAGGCTGGAAGCAGTGAAAAGCTAAACAGGAATGTTATTTACAAAATCACCACTCTGGTAATGTGGAAATGGCTTTCCCATATACTGATTATGTAGAGAGCCTGGAATAAAAAAATACTGAGAGTGATTTTCTTGCTTGTGAACAGAGTGTATCGTAGTGGTTAGGTTACAGAGGGCCTGCCTGCCTGCCAAAGACCTGCCTGCCTGCCAGCCTGCCTTTCTCTCTCTCTCTCTCTTTGTCATTTAGATAGCCAACATGGCATAGAGTTGTATGATGCCCTCCCTTCTCCCCCCCCCCCGCCTCCGCCAACTTAAGCTCTTCACAGTTACTTAAATCTTTATGTTGAGAGGCTTTGAGCCAGTATTTTCCCAAACACTCTAGGACACTTTCTTTGAGCATTCTCTTACTCTTTTGATTTTAAGAGGGCTGGTACATCATGCAAAACTCGCACGAGAAGTTAGTGTCTTCCACGAGTTTTTTTGCAATGTTCCGCAGCGTTACGGATGAAGTTGAGTAGTGTGGAAACGGCCCAGTACTTGTCTTGAGTTTTTAACTGACCCTTAAGGCTAACTTCAGCTGTTTTCACACTCTTTAACATCATGCAAAACTCACAGAATGAGGGAATCTTCATGGCTCGATTTCTGATGTCATTGAGCCATGAAAACAGAATCATGATGGGGTGACGTCAGAAGATGCCCTTGTTCTTTGAGTTTTGCTCGATGTTAAAAGAGTGTGAAAATGGCCTCCCTGTTTGACAAGATAGGGAAATTCTCATCTCACTAGAAGATCTATCCCCTTTCTTTGGCCCAAATAGGAGTCTGTGCCTACTTCTCAAACGTCCAACTTTCCCCCAGTTCTCCTGTCTGTGTTAAACTGCTCTCAGTCAGGGCTGAATCTCAAAACTGTCAGTACTTGTCTCCTCTCAGCCAGGACTGAAATAGACTCCCTTCTCCCCAGCATCCAGTTCTGAAGCCTTTCTCTGAGCAGTTCATGCAACTCAATTAGATTCCTTGGAGTAGCCTGTCATTTCATTCTGTGAAGAATAAACCCTTCACAGTCCTTCAGCTGTTTGTACAGCACTTCTAAGCTTTTAAAAGTGCAGTCTGTCACAAGTGGCTAAAGCATTGGCTTGGGACTGGAGTCCCAGATTCAAATCTCCACTGAATAAGGAAGCCTAGGGCCAGAATACCTTGCTCCATCTAACCTACCTCACAGGGTGGTTGTGATGATCAAATAGAGGAGGGAGAGTCACATATGTCTCCCTGAACTCAATAGAGGAAGGTTAGAATAAAAAATTGGAGATAGTGAATGGATAGCCTGTTTCTTTCTTCAGAAAACTCAGAATGGTTTACTTGTGGTTTTCTGATGATCTTGCATCAAGCTAGTTTATGGGGCTAGATTATGTGAATAATGTGAATAATTTATAGGTGTTTCCAACCCCACTGTTACAGCTAAGTTAGAAAGGTAATCAAAGTTTATTAATGTATTTAAAAATGGTTTATTCAAAGATTTTAAAAAGTTGATTTCTTGCTTTATAGATTTCATCTGGAGTTGGTTCACTGATGCAATAATCACACTTGTTAACCTAGTACTCAGTATCTGTACCAATATTTGCAAGTGTTTAACTCATAGTGAGTTCATGTTTATTAACAGTTTTAAAATATATATACCAAAAGCCCAGTAGCAAATAAGGAGCCATTTCTTTGAGAGAAAAAACCTTGCACCTTACTCTTATACCTTCTGTTTTTCCCTATGTAATTTTCTCCTCTTTATTTAACTTTATTGTTCCCTTTCACTTCTTGCTCTTGGACATGGGCATCACTTGGCATGGCTTTGCACAGCAAGCTTTACAGGACAATCTAAACTTTGAAAGGGGACTGAGATTTTCAGAGGATTTATGTAGTGGGAACATTTTCCTGACAGCCAGATCACTTGGAGTCATCCCTCAAGGGACGGTGGCTCAAATGAGCTGGGACGAGTACCGGTAAAGATTATATAGATTGGGAGCAATTGCACACAAGTTCCCTGGGGGGGAAAAGTGTGGATAAGCTAATAGCTAATAGCTAATAGCTCTATTCTGCCTCTGGATTTTGGGAACATGAACTACAGCAAAAAGCATATAGTTTTGACACACCTTCCCCTTGGGATTGCTGGGTTGTCTTCCCCTAGAGAACAGCCACCTGGACCATCCTCTTGAACTTCTGCTATGACCATTTGTTTCAATTCATTCAAAGACTTCAGATCTTCTTCTGCTCCAATTGCTTAATTCAAAGTCCTGCGTAAATTTCATCTTTACATAAAGCATATGCAGAGAACAGCATGGAAAAGGGTTTGATATAATACATCCACTTCTGTATCTGATCTTATCTTGCTATTTTGCATTGGTCTGTGTTATTTTTAAATTTATTTGCTTTGACCCAACCAGGGAAAATATATACATGGAAGCAATTTTCAGCATGCATATCTCTAGAAGAATGAAGAACAACACTCAGATGAATGTTCCATGCACAGTTCCTTGATACAGCATCCAGAATGTCCTTTGGGAAGTCAGTCTATTGCTCAGGTCAGGGGAGAGGGACTGGACTTGGTTCTCTGCTGACAAAAAGCTACTTGAAATGACTGCTGTTTTTCTAATAGGGCTCTGCTCCACCCATGCACATGGTTGGATTAGGGCCATAGTTGGATTAGGGCCATTATATTTTAAAACATTTGCAAACTTTGTAAACATTTAAACTTCTCGTTTTTGTTCCTCACATGGCCCAGTCTATCAGAATTTAACACAGTTAGTTGGCTTGTTTTTAAGTTCTTTATAGTCTGCCTTTCTCGAGGCTCAAGGCAGATTATATAGTATAAGGTAATATGATCAATGATTGGGATGTATAATAAACAATTCAATAGGGTAAGGTTTGTTGGAATTTGAAAACAGCAGAAATACAATACAGAGCTGAAATACAGTGCTGTAACAAACATAAGCAAATTTATGTAACATATTTAACATGGAACTATCGAATAAGAGTGTACTTACAGTAACAGACCGTACATAGTCTACAGTACACAGTACAGTCTATAGACCTAGCCCTTTACCAATGCATCTCTCTGAACCATTTCCTTATGGCACAACCCTATTTCCTGAGTAAAAAGCCCTCCTGAATAATTCAGCTTTGCACATCAAATTCAAGAAGCCGTATCATTTTTTTATTTATTAAAGAACTGAGAGAGTTCACATCTATGATGGTGTGATCCCATCTTGTGACTCTTGCATTTATAAAAATAACAATGAACCAACTTGAAAAAATATCTTATTTGGAACAATAATTAAGCATATACAATGACAACCAACATGTAACAATTCAGGCCTGTTGTATTCGAACAGACCTGGGTGTCAGTCTTTCTGACTTCTGTCTAACCCAGCCCTTCAAGATGCACCAACTTGCAACTGCGCTCTGTGTTGTGATGTCTTCTGTTCCTTACAGGAGTTCTGGTATCCGTAAAATATTAATATAGAATATTCATAGAAAGGAGTGCTTCTGAGGTGAGAGTGCTTCCCCCTGCAGCTTCAGGCCCTGTGATCCCTCCATGAAAATTTTACTTTTTTTTCCTTATAAGGAATACCCCAAGTCTTTAACTCCCTCTAGTGGACTAAGGGTTACTCATAGTTTGCGGAAAGCCAGGAGAGTGGGAGCTTTCCTGACCTCTTCAGGCAGTCCATTCTATAAGGTGGAGGCCACCATAGAGAATGAGCATGTAGAGGCAGCTGTTGATTTTGCCCAACTGCAAGGTGACACCTGCAGAAGGGCCTGTTCAGATGAGTAAAGCAGCTGTGGCAATGTATTTTGGAGCCCATGTGCACGGAGTCTTGAGCCTATCCCAATACCCCACCAACCTAAATTGTACATGGGAGCAGTTGCAGTTGTCTTGAAATTGTCCTGGCAAAATTTGTTTGCTCCTTACAGCCCAGCACTGTGGAGACTGAGGATGCAATTATAATGTGGGAGTTCTTGGAGCAAATTGTTTACATATAAAAGCAAACCAAATGCATTGAACCGGTGCCATGCTAAGTAGCCAGTTTGTTAAAACCAGTTATGAGAGGTGCTTTTGTGGCAATTAGCTTTTATTGCTGTTATGTAAACCAAAAGAAAGCCTATAGGAAGAATGAATGAGTCCTGGCAGGTCCAATTAAATGCAATTAACAGAGTGTTTGAGAGCCCTTGCTTTCTTATTGCCCAGCTCAAAGAGGGAGAACAGAGAAGAATTTTAGCTTTAGCATAGGTGGTAGAAGCCAGAAGATGACAATGGATCCTTTTTAAAAACATCTAGGGTGAAGGTGCGGAAACTTCCTCATCAAGTCCTTGAAAGGTTGTATCGTATCCTACTTAACCAAGTTAATTTAATCTCTGCCTTGCCTTATAACATGTGGAAGCACAGCCTTTTTACTCCTGCTTAGCAGGCAGTGGGAACCACATTAGTGAATGAAATACTTGTCCAAATGAGATCCAGGGTTACAGATAATCTGAAAAACTTCCCAAAGTCATTGAGTCAGTGCAGTGATTGTCAAAAAGTGGAAACATTTGCACTGTTTGGTGAGAAGACTAACTGTTGCAGTTGAACAAAATGAAAATGAAAGACAGGCACCAGAATATTTATCAGATTGAAAAGCGTTTGATTGCACTTGTATGGCAGAAATAGTTATATTAGGATTATGTTAGGATTTACTATTAATTGTGAATGGGAAGGACTTACTATAATTGTGAATGGCAATTGCTCACATCAGATCTTGAACAGTAAATTCCCAAGTGTACATCCCTAAGCATTTGCTGATGCATATCTCAGGACTTTTCGTTCTGATAATTTTTAGGCTCATTTCTCCTCTTATTGTGCCTTTATTTATTTTGCCTCTGCTTTGGCTTTTATTACTTCTGTTTTTAAAGCTTATTTTGTTTTTGTTTTTTTAAAGAATTTTTATTGGATGGGTTTACAAACATAAACATAAAAAACATTATCATTATCCACCCTATTACATTTTCCCCCATCCTTTCCCCACCCCTTTTTCTGGTGACTCCCCGCAGTTTTCCATACCCAACTTAATCTAAAAAGTATATTATATAAATTCTTAAAATCTATAATATATATCTATATTATACATACTAATCAAATCTCTTTACTTATCTTAACTATCTACACTATATTGCTTATCTTAATTGAAAATATAAAAATCATATAAGTAATAATAAGTACATATACTAACTAAAGCAAAACTACATATATATATATATAACCTACTATTCCTTACATACCAATTAACTATATTGTCTATATTTCACATATACTCCCTATAACCTTATTACTCTTACTTATACTCCCCTATAAATATAAAAATACAGTAAAATATACCCCTTTTAAAGCTTAAGTAAGTTTCTATCTCCCCTAATTCTCCAAAGACCACAATTTCCCCTTCATGTCCCACTTTTTCTCCACATGTTTCTTGAATTTTTCCCAGCTTAATGTATAGTCCAATTCTTCTTGTTCTTTCAATCTCCTTGTTAGTTTGTCCATTTCTGCCATGTTCAAAACTTTCAAAATCCAATCTTCCATAGATGGTATCTCCTGAGTCTTCCACATCTGTGCATAACACATTCTGGCCGCTGTAATCATATAAAACACCATAACTCTGTCCATTTTATCAAAATCTTCTAGGTTCATACATAATAACAGCAATTCCGGGGTTTTATTTATATTCCTTTGTAAAATATCTGACATAACTTTAACTATATCCCCCCAGAATTGCTTAGCCTTATCACAAGTCCACCACATATGATAGAATGAACCTTCATGCTGTTTACATTTCCAACATTTATCAGACATCTGGCTATTACCATCTATTAAATACCATCTATACAACATTTTGTATACATTTTCACGCACAGTGGTACATGCTGAAATCTTAACTACATTTTTCCATACCTTTTCCCAAGCTTCCATTGAAATTTCCTTATTACAATTTATTGCCCATTTGACCATCTGAACTTTAACAACTTCCTCCTCTGCAAACCATTTCAGCAATATCTTATATATTTTAGAAATTATTTTCTTCCCCCCTGAAGCAAACAGTTCTCAAACTCAGAATTTTGTAATCTAAAACCATTTTTCCTTTTGTCCTTCTCATATAAATCTTTTATCTGCATATATTGAAACCATCCATATTGGAATGGCAATTCATCATTACCTTTAAGCAAATAATTGTTCTGCTTTATTGTTTTTAAAGCTTATTTTGTATTGTCAATTGTTAATTTATTATATTCTACTGAATGTATCTTGTTCACTTTCATTATTTTATAAATTATATTGTTTTATTGTTTTAACTGTTATTGCTTCTCTTTTTTTGGTAAAGAATGAAAACCAGAAATGGCTTAAACAAACCATGGGTGTTAAACTATTCTCTCATCCACAGTTATGCCTATCTATAAAGTCTTCTGGAGCAATGGGACTTGTGTATGTGGAAAAGTAGCTTGATTCTTGAATGTTTATATCCTAGAAACTGTTGTTGGTTTCTACGGTGCTACTGAACTTGAACCTTGCTCATCTACTGCAGACCAACACAGCTATCCATCTTTTAGGTCTGGTTCACATATGTATATGTATATAATTTAATGATTGGACCTTGATGACATGACTTCATGTGTGAAATAACTAAAAAATATCACATTTGAATGGAAAACACTCAGGAATGACAACTCTTGATATTTGCTGATTACCGTTTTCACTGCAGCCCCCATGCTGTTAGCAGCCAGACCTCCCCTCACATTAATAGGAAAGCTTATGAATGTGGCTATATCATAAGCTCCCCTCCTCATGTGCTTTTAAACATAGAAACACTGCCCAGCAAGGCAGGAAATGGCTGCTAACCCCCAGACAGGAGTTGGAAAATTACTAACATGTGAGTCATGAGGTGAGACTAGCTTTCATCCCCACACCCCTGGAGATGTGCAAAGATCTTAAGACAATAGGGTCTTCCAGTAGTTCCTGAATTAATTGTCTCCACATCCAGCTGATCTTTCCTTATCCACTCTCCCCATTTAGGCTATTCATGGATCTGATAAGCCCCACCAGTCCAGCCATTACTGGTTATCAATCACTTTTCTTACCTTTAGTAACCACCAGGAATGTTTAATCAAACCTTTATAATTTTATTGCCTCACCTCCAGAGACAGCCATTAAGTTATTGTTTTGGGGCAGAAGATACCATCCTGCCCCAGGGTATGATCCACAGTATAATTAGACTACCCTCCACCATAGTTGTGTATGTGTTCTGGATCTACCCACACACCCTCAGGCTGCACATCTGAGCCCCCTTCTGTAAGCTGCTCTTCTTCACAGACATCCCCTCTCTTCTGGTCTGGTAATTATCATCCAATCCTGCAATCCACTTGTCCTCAATGTTTTCTAGATAGCTCTGTGTGTATATTGTGTGTGATTTCCTGTGTGTATATTGTGTGTGATTTTCTATCTGCTTTTGCTATTCCTTTAATAAAAACTATTTTTGTTGAACATCCGCTTGTCTTTATTAAGAGTTCTCTAGAGGAGTGATCCCATATACACAGGTGGAGAATCTTGCTTAGTTACCCCCTCTCGCTGCCTCTCTTTGCAAACTAATTCCTCCAACTCACAAGGAGGCCATCCTTTTAGGGTAACAATACCTCTCCCCATTCTTTTCTGGAGGATTCCTCAACCATCTGGAATACCTTTGTAGGGAAGTTACAGTGGAATGCAGTGAGAAGGGAGAGGATGAGAAAGCCTCATTCTGTGCTCAGGCCTCTTCCTGCTTTTCACGGGATCTTCATTAGCATGTTTGAGATGCTGAGAGGAGACATGAACATCTGTGATGTTATATCTGTGATAGTCTGTCCAAGTCGCTCCTTGATGTTGAAGTCATCTCGTGATTAACATGCACATGTGAACCAGCCCTAAGATTACAAAGAATTCTGAATCAGAAGTTGACATTTCAAAACCATCTTAGGGAATATACTTTCCTAGTAATGGCTCAGTGCTTGTTTAAAGCCATGATGTGCCTTCTCTGTGTGTGGTTACTTCACAGATTATCTTCTGCTTTGTGCAGAAAGAAGCATGAAAAATCAGTGTATAATATTGTCAGACAGCCATGATTACATCCTCTTCTCATGGTTTTTCCTGCATGCAGGTGTGGGGACCTGTGGGGACTTGCTTTTAACTGTGCTGATTTTTAAACATGAATTTTTAGAAAAAAGAGAGTCGGTGCCAGCTCTTTGATGAATCAGAAGACTGCGGTCCATTATATTGTTGCTGAACTGGGGGCTCCTTTCAGTTAATATATTTACAGTACTTCTGTTCCTGTTGTGGTTTATCATGAAAAGTCCTATCTGGCGAGGATACACCAAACGAGAAAAAAAATCAGGAAAACTCATCATGTTTATGTTTTGGGACTCAGTGTATAACCTTTGAATGAATGGAACTCATTAATTACTGGCACTGTCAGAGGTTGTAACCACTGTGCTATTGTAACAACATTTTTTCTTGAGCTTTGTAACAACATTTTTTGTCTTGAACATTGTATATTAGTATTATTGTCTTAATTGATACAGACATAAATATGAACCTGTATTGAAACTATACACGGTGGCACTATAGTGTCTGTATTGTTATTAGTTTATAACTGTTCCTCTAGTCTAGTACTGTTCTGCTTTTAACTGTGACCTGCTGGACCGTATGCTGATTTTTAAACATGGAATTTCTAGAAAACGTTCCATGATTTTTTAATATTTGAGGACTAGTTTGGGGGTTATATCAGTTCTACAAATGAGTGATTTTTAAAGATTTCCAAGAAAAGACTTTATCAGTAACACAACATATAAATCTTACACAAATATTACTAGTATCATTATATCCTTAAAATAGTCTATGGTGTAGCTGCATTTGAAACAGTAAGTATGGTTTTGGTTGCCCCATCTCACTATCAAAACACCAAAAAATACAAGAAAGAGCAATCCAAATGATCATGTAGTTTTAGCACCTTCCATATGAGAAAAGAGTTTTTAAAGCTTAGAATGAAAGATGACTAAGGGGGGGATATGGCCGTTCAGTTATGAATGGTATGGAGAGAATGGACACTGGAACTTGAATTCACCTAATTAAAGTGATTGGCGGTAGGTTAAGAAGAAACAAAAAGAAGCATTATTTCATAAACTCATTTACAGAATGCATTGCCAGAAGACAGAGTGACAACCACTATCTAAGATTAAAAGAGAGGTAGAGACATAATAACATAAGCCTACTGGATCAGACTAGTGGTCTATCTAATCCAGCATACTGGACCAGATGGCCAGTACACAGTGAACATCACACAGTGGCCAACCAGTTGCCTTGAAGGTTCAAACAAACAGGGCATAGAGAACTCCCCCTTGCCTCCTCCCAGCACTTGTATTCAGAGGTTTCATGCCTCTGAATGTGGAAGTTCTCTTTAGTCACCATGGCAAGCAGCCATTGATGTACCTAACTTTCATGAATCTGGCTAACCCACCTTTAAAGTTGTCTATGCTTATGACCATCACTACCTCTTCTGGCAGTGCATACCACAGTGCAATTACTCATTAAGTAAAGAAGTATTTCCTTTTGTCTGTCCTGAACTTATTTCAAACCAACTTAATTTGGTGCCCCCAAGTTCCAGTATTATGGGAGAGGGAGAAAAATATTCATAAAGGATATATCTATCAACCATGATAGTTTGGAGTAGACATGGGCATGATCCAAAAAATAATCCCGATTTAGCTGATCGTGATTCTGCGGCAGCGCCGAACCCAGGTACCCGAACCTTGCCGGTCAAGTCCCGTTTCCGATACAGAATTGGGAATTGGGAATCGGGAAGGCCGACGTGGGAGGGCGCCCCACCAACAACACTCCCCCAGACCAGAGTGACCAGGCACTAGAGTGTGTAATACTGTGTGAGCCCTCAGCCAAAGAGGTGCCCACTGAGCTTGGCCCCAGAGCTAGACGGCAGCCCTGGAAGCAGAGAGAGAGAATAGGAATAGAGCCCAACCCCAGCTGCAACACTCCCCCCCAGACCTGAGCCCTCAGCCTAGGTGCCCACCGAGCTTGGCCCCAGAGCTAGGCGGCAGCCCTGGAACCAGAGGAGATAGCTCCCTATTCCCCAATTCCCTATCCGCTGTAGCCCAAAGCTAAAGCTCCCCCCCTCTCTCTTGCGCTTTCTCTCTCCAAAAGCAGCAAGCGAGAGCTCGCCTCTGTCCCACTCCACCCGCAAGTGGAAAGTGAAACTTTGTTGCGCAGCACATGGCTATTTATAAAGCCTGGGTCTGCTACACAGGAGGGCTGTGTTTGGCCATAAGAGCTGCCTCTCAGGCTTTGCAGGGATGAGATTCGAGTGCCCATGGCTACAGAAGAACACCTCTTTACCTGCCCTCCCCTCTCTTCTCCCAAATGGACGAGATGGGCACGCGCTTTTCTGGCTGCTCCGTGGTTGGAAGGAAGCCCTGCTGATCAAGGAAAGCTGGGCTTCCATTCGCGTTTCCAGGGCGACAGAAGGAGGGCAAACAGCTCCGGCATTCCCCAGGCTCCATTTCCACGGGGCTCCGTTCCCTCGGGAACAGATGGCTGGCGCCAGACTGTCTGCAGACTGCAATCCCGAACGTAAACCGATCGATCTGATCGAGAGCCGATAGAGCGCCCCACCCGACCGCTGAACCGGGAGCCGTGGACAGAACTGATCAGCCCGGTCCCGATGGTGCAAACGCCAAAATCGGTGCAATTTTCAGACCGTAATTCCGATCGTGCCCATGTCTAGTTTGGAGCCTCTATACTGTACAGTGACAGTATATCTCTGAATACCAGATGATGCAGACATACAGGGAGAAAGGCTGTGGGCTTTATTCCTTGCTTATAAATTGCTGAGATGCATTTGGCTGGCTGCCAATAGAGGTAGTGTGCCGGACTCGATGGGCCCTTGATCTGACCCTGCTGTGTCCTTATGTTCTCTGTTTTTGCCCCCTTGATGGTGATATGCTTTTGCACTGCCTCAAAGAAAGGAAAGGGAGACCAAGCTACTTTTTTGCCTTTAACAAGATCTAACAAATTGCTTCTCTTCCAGGCAGTGTTTTCTGATCTTTCCATCATTACTATATAGCAGCTGAGAAAAATCTTGATTGGAAAGGAACTAATCCGGACTAATTCTAGCATATGGTGGGAGACCGTTGACAATTTTGGAGTAAATAGATTTTCCTTCTAAAATTCTAAGGCAAAACACATTTATTTCATCACAAGATTTGTGGGGCTAAATACATGAAACACTCTGTTTAGGACAAATGCTGGAATGGAACAGCCCTGAAATTCTGAGTCTACATAAGTACTGCTAAGTTATTTCTCTGATCTAGGGGGAAATGTAGAACATACTGTGGCCAAAATAAGCTTTATTGATAAGAGAATATTCTGAGAATTTCTACATGGTCCTTTGAACCTGCCTCAGGCTTCCTGCAGTACTGTGGTTGTCACTCAAAGGAGTGATTTGAATATCCATGAGTGTGTGCCTGCCTGCATGCTCAGCCTTCAAAAGAAATGTTTCTTTCTAGATGGAGTCTCTCTCTGCATTCTTCTCCCTGCCCCTGTGCCTCACTGTTGCACCCCACTAAATTTATAAGTGGCTCTGGCACAGGTCATTTAAGTGGAGTGGGAATCAAGGACATTTATGCCTTTCAGAACAAAATGGAAGGCATCCTTTCTTTTTAGTGGGGTTGCTATATGCCAGTGGAGTGGTAGCCCAGAGCAGCTGAGTTCCTAATCAATAGCAAATAGGAGTATCAAATTTCCCTCTTTCCACTTGAGAGGCAATTGCTTCATGCTCACAGGGCATCTGCTAATTTTTCTGTTTTACCTTTGATATAGAAAATTGGGGTTTTGGCACTGCTGCCTGCTGCTGTCAAGGGCTCTGTTTTTTCCAAGCAATCACCACAGAAATGGGCTCTGCTGTATAGTGAAATCAAACCATGAACTTCCTCAGAAGCTAATGGGGTGTGCTAGCAAATGGGGAAGCCAGTAGTAATTCTACTTGACAGAGTCCATCTGCAGCACATATGGAAGCTGATGGCAGCGCCAGTGCTCCCCCAAATGGCATGCCTCAGTGGCATGAATATGCAATGAAATAAATCCAGACATGATGAGGTGAAACAAAATACCAGATTATTACATTTGGATGATCAGGTTGTTATTCTAAGTGCATTTACTTGGGGATTAAGAATCCAAGTGAACTCAGTAAGACTTCTAAGTAAAACCCACAACCCATGTAATAACTTTTATTAGGACCAACCAAATGACACATAACAGTGTGTGAACTTTTGAGTTCCTTCCTTAGACTGGAAATAACAAGAGGTGGGTGGGTGGCTGGGGTGACTCAGGACACAATAGGGTGGATATTACCCTTATCTTACCATTCCACTGAGCAAAGTTGGAAGCCTTCATACAGCCAAAGTCCTATGAGGAAAGGTTGAAGGAGCTGGGTATGTTTAGGCTGGAGAGGAGGCCACTGAGCGTTTCTCTACACGAGACACCTCAGTGCACGTTTGTCAAGTGTAGGGAGATGCAATGTTGGTGGGGAAGCATAGTTTAAAAAGACAGAGCAGGTAGAGAGAACTCCTCAGAAAGTTTGTTAATTTCATCTTCACCTCCCTGAAGGATCTGTCAGATTCACCTCCAGTCTAAAACGGTGTGGAATCACAACCAGAGGGCAGTGAGGAATGAAAATGGGCTCGAGCTGCCTTCAAGAGTCAGGCTTGGTCCTGGGGAGGTTATAATGAGCTGAAGTTTCCCTTCTGGCATTTCACAGCCCCTTCATACAGCTCCAGTGTATAGCAAAGCATTTGTCCTGCTGCTAGCTCTGTCTTTTTAAACTACCCTTCCTGACTACCATTGCATTTCCCAACATGTGATTCTTTATGTGTCAGATATATCATGTAGAGAGACTCTAAGAGGTGATATGATAATGCTCTTCAGTTATCTGAAGGGCTGTCACATAAAGGATGGAGTGGAATTGTTTTCTGTTTCCCCAGAGGGTTAAAATTAAAGCAAAAGAATTTTCAGACACATTCCTGACAAAGTGATTCTTCAGTGGAACAGGCTTCCTCGGGAGGTGGTGGGCTTTCTTTCCTTGGAAGTATTTAAGAAGAGGCTAGTCACCTGACAGCTATGACGATTCTCTGCCTTAATATGAATGTACACAGATCAAGAGAGGGAGAGCATGAAGAGATGAGTCAGTAGTTGGCTCTCATGGTCCTTTCTTATATGCCCGGGGTACTACCAATTACCACTTTGGGGTCAGGAAGGAATTTTCCTCCAAGCCAGACTGGCTGAGGATGCTGGAGGTTTTTTGCTTCCCTCTAAGCACAGAGAAGAGGTCACTGGGGAAGGTGAAGGGGGGAGATAGCTGTAAATGTTCTGCATTGTGTTGCGAGTGGACTAGGTGACCCTTGTGATCCCTTCCAGTTCTATGTTTCTGTTTCTAAAGAGAACATTGAAATTACTTGGTAGTCATTGTATTACCTCAGGAGAAAAAAAATGAAGATATTGCACCAGGTAGAGACAAATGAGGCCAAATTAGGTAATTTTACCTTGTGCCTTAGTCACATTATCCTCCAGTTGTCACATGCCTCTTTGTATAAGCTGAATTCATATACCATAAAAGTAGAAAGTTGTTTTTCAGCCATGCTGGTCCAAAAACAAAAGCCAAACCCAAGAAAATTATCTATGTAATACTTTTTATTATTACTAACAAATGACACGTAGAATGGGAGCTGTTGAGTTCTCTAGAAAAAAAACATGCTTATACAGTGCAATCAGATCCTGAAAATACACCTTGAAAAAAAGAAGTATTTGGGGAAATTCATATCCAGATCTTGGCTAGCAGGTACCTTCTGTTGCTGCCTAGAATGACAACTAAATGATTTTCAGTCATGAGACTGAAAGACAACACCCTCATACCAAGGCCACAGCAACAACAGCAACAATAAAACTCTGCTGGCTTAGGGCATTTTGACACAAGAACAAAAACCTCTCGTGTTATGATGTGTGAACACTGTTAAAGGACAGAAAATGGGTATGAGCCTTTTACATTCAGAACATACATGCCCACTGTCTATGGTGATTACCTTGAAGAAGCACAGCCTTTTACAGCTCCAAACTGTAGAACCCAAACCTACGTAAGTTCTGCATTTGTGTCAGGGAAAGCAAACACCATTTTAAGCCTCTCAGATGAAAATCCCTTGTACAATTCACATTGTATGGCTAGTTGAAATTTCGGCAACTGTAGGTTTCTGTGTAAGACAGGTTAAAATAGTTCTAAAACGGAAGATGGAAGGAAGGGTATCAGCAATGAATCTGCGTCAGAAGCATTTGGCATTCAAAGTACAAAGTTAGTATCTGCTGATGTAAGACTTTCTTTCTCTGAACATTTCTGCTTAAGAAGACAAAAAATTCCAAAGATTATATTGTCAATTGAGCTTTTAAAAAAGTTGGCTTTCAGACAGAATTGAGATACTTGACTTGAAATTTCTCTACTGTAGGGCAAGATCCCCCCCCCCCGGCATTTGGCTAACCAGCTGAAAAGATCTGAATGGGTTGGATTGTTAGTGAGGGAGGACGAAGTTTTAATTCTGTATTTCTGCATTTAAATGTATGTAAATCCCATCTGTGTTACCAAAGTTGTTGTCTGGAAGTTGAATACATCATACATCTTTCACTTACACACGTATCACTACAAACATTAAAATATTTCATTTTCTTCATATTGTTTGATAAGAGTATTGAAAAGTGTATCAGTGTCTGCTGGTTCAGAAGCTGCATCAAAAGTCAGCATAGTAGAGCATCTGCCCACAGATTAGCAGGGGCCCTCCACCAACCTGAGCTACTTGGCCCACCTGCACTCACCAGGAATGGAAGGAGCTTGAAAGGAGGAAAGCGCAAGCCTTTCCTGCTCCTTTTGCCTTGCCAGCACCAAGAGAGTTTAAAAGAACTCTCCCTCTTCCAGAATGCAACGGGATGTGCCAGCATGTGCTTCCCCTGCAGGGGTCTATGCACACACAATGGGGTGGTGCAGTTAATGGAGAGGTTTACTGGAGGGCATCTTACTCAAACCCTCCTACAAACCTAAACTGACACTCACTTGGCTCATCATTTCTGACCCCAAGAAGACAAAAGCTTTAATTAAATCTGAACTGAACTATTGTGTAAATCTGCTCAGTGCACTGCAGGTTGTGCTAATGGATGCAGTGAGGGGGATAATAGGGCTAAGGAGAGTACTGTGTTACAACTTACAACCACTTCATACCCCTCTAATCAGCTGGGCATCTTTGAAGGGTTAATGAGAATCAGGGCTGGGCACTGGTTTCAGTTAATTAAACCCTGTGAGGATAGAAAGATTAAACTTCCTCCCTGAATAGCCCTGATTTCAATCATTAGATTAGGGCCCTACACAGCTGTAACAGAATCTTTAAAGAGCTTTTAATGAAAAATGAAGAGCATGTCTAGCTTGACCGATAAATAATAAACTGACCATAACAGTTTCCTTTGAAAAAAAAATCCCTTCAGAATAGAATGTTGTATCCCACAACAAATCAGAGTGTAATTATTACAGAACAGCTGTAACTTAAACACATTAAGAAAGGTGTTTCTCATAGGATGTTGGTTTTATTTGTACGTAAAGAAAAAAATGTGCTGCCAATTGCATCCATGTATGTGTATCTACAGGTATGTAGAAGAGTTTTAAAATCCCTTATTTAATTTCTAAACATCCTTGGGGGAGGACTAAACCTAAAGAGTGGCAACTATACCATTTGTGTTTGCACTAACAGCATCCCTCAAAACCTCCACCAAAAGGCAAAATGAGGACAACGGTGTTCTACTGTGGAAAGTGACCAGCAAATGAGTGCAGCTACTTGTTTTGTAAGAACACAAAGTGCCATTTAATCTCTCTGTCTGTCTCTCTCTGTGTGTAGGTTAGGTTGGGGCTATGGTTTCATTAATGGGATATGATTTTAGAGAAGTTTCAGTGACCTGCTCTTTATATATTCAAGATTAAAATGCAAACGTAAGGTGTGGTAAGAGCCTTTCTTGTGCTTATAATTGTAGAGCATATAATAGTATAACCGTTTTATTATTAGCTCAGATCAACTCAGGTCAATCACTTCAGAGTAAAGGGATTTGTGCCTTTGACATACATCTGGGAACAGGCTTGTGCCGATACAGGAGTGGTATTGGTGCTTCCATATGGTAGTTTTTCCTGCAATTTCCTTGCCCTAGAATATTGCTGCCTTCTTCCTGTTGCTTTCTGTTCCCAATTCCCTTGTGGCACTGTGCTTCCCTGATACTTGATATATCACCCCGATTGCTCCGGAGTGTGATGTCCTCGCCTGAAAGCTGCAAGGGTGGTGGCAGAGAGGGTTGGGTGATAGCAGCCTGTTTGTAACCCTCGATAAATGCCATGGTGCAGCCAGCGTGAAATGAAGAAATATTGCTCCCGGTAAATATTTATTTTATATCAGAAATTAGCATACCAAATGTAATTAAAAACAACTTTATGTGTGCATCCCCCCTCCCTTTGGTCTGTCAAATGACAACTTGGAATAACTAGTCATAAAGAATGCGGCCTTAATTAGCAAGCATCTCAGCCTACTGTCGCCATTTGATAATTACACTGCAATGAGCTTCTGAAATTAAGATTCTTTTTTTTTAACCTTTCCATAGTATAAGACACCGTTGGGTGGTTTTTATCCCCCTCCCTTTCTGTTATTTTGAGCCCCTCTTCCAGAATGCATTATACCTTCTGTGGCAGAGCAGTCACGCAGAAGACTGCCAGTGTCTTGCTTTGCTGATCATGTAAACGATGAGTGACACCTGTCTGCTCTTGTGGTGGGGATAGAATGGAGGAGGTTGTGCATATGATTAAGCTGCTGCAGTCTGTCCAGGCCAGATTTGATAAGGGGCATCCCCGCCTTTTTGTCCTCTTCCACATCTTTTATCCATTGTTCCATTGCCTGGGACGTTTAAAAAAAAGAGATGAATTTGAGAACAAAAGGAAAAAGGAAATGCCTAAAAGCCTTTTCAAAATGCTCCCAAAGATGAAGGGAATGATAAGAGAAAGCCTTACCACATACCAATCAGAAAAGGTCTTAGTAAGAGTAAAGGGAAGCTGTTGATTTCAATCTCTTGCATATCAGTGCAATTTCTGCTGCTCGATAACAAAGGAAAAGGGCAAAAATGCGCGCGCACACACAAAGAAGTTATACAACATACGTACCAAGACTTTTATCCATCAGGCATGGTACTAAAGAAGAAAAAGGCTCTTTTTATGCAGAATAAAAGTTTTATGTTGGAGATATTTCTACAATTAAAAACGTTTGCTTTTTCCTTTTTGTTGGATATTCATGTACCATTTTCCTGACCTAAAAAGGTACTATTTATTTCACTGGGGGCTGCATGTGTACTGGTGAGCTATCTGTAATGTTTCTACAGTGGAGCAAATATTACACTTCCAGAGTCACTTCAACTTAGGAAAAAAGCAAAGACCGTATAAGATCCCTAAGTCCTCAGCATGATCTGGCTTCCATCCAAATCAGACACATGTTTACCTGGGAAGCCTGGAACTTCAGAACCTGCTTCTCCATTTGACTTGCAGACATCCTTGAGGGAAAAAATAATACGTATTTAGAGTTCGTCTGCTTTGGTAGGCAACCTCCTACCCTTTGTGCCACTCCCAGAAGCGGGGGAGGGGGGGAACAACATTGTGTGATGCCACAATGTCATTTCCAGTTGAAAGTGTAAGTGACATGACAGTGTTGCACAATGCTCTAGGAATTTCCTAGATCTCTATGGTTTTTACCATTATGGGCCAGACTTATTCCTTCAGACTCAGCTACGACACAGGGAAAGTCAAATTGGGGGGAAAGTAAAAGTAAGAAACAATAATGAGCCATGATCACCTTTGGTGATCAGAAAACAAATACTGAATGAGACACTATATAAACATTTGGATTACAAAGAAAACTGAACATAAACAATAAAGAGCAATAGCCATCTTACATCATGTACCTGCTACAGGAACCTGGAGATATTGGATAATTTACTAATATAAATATGTTTGGCTGTTGTGGGTTTTCCGGGCTGTATTGCCGTGGTCTTGGCATTGTAGTTCCTGACGTTTCGCCAGCAGCTGTGGCTGGCATCTTCAGAGGTGTAGCACCAAAAGACAGAGCTCTCTCAGTGTCACAGTGTGGAAAAGATGTAGGTCATTTGTATCTACTCAGGAGGGGTGGGGTTGAGCTGAGTCATCCTGTAAGAGTTTCCCAGGGTGTGGAATGCTAATGGCGGGAGGCTTCACTGTATCCTGAGGAGGTTCTTTTGCATATGGATTGGGGCTTGATGTGCTAATCTTCTCTGCAGGGCTATTGTTGGGGATGGAATGTTTTGTTAGCCTGGTGTTTTTCAGAACTGGAAACCATGCTCTGATCATTCTTAAGGTTTCTTCTTTCCTGTTGAAGTTTTGCTTATGCTTGTGAATTTCAATGGCTTCCCTGTGCAGTCTGACAAAGTAGTTGGAAGTGTTGTCCAGTATTTTGGTGTCCTGGAATAAGATACTGTGCCCTGTTTGAGTTAGGCTATGTTCAGCCACTGCTGATTTTTCAGGTTGTCCAAGTCTGCAGTGTCTTTCATGTTCTTTTATTCTTGTCTGGATGCTACGCTTTGTGGTCCCGATGTAAACTTGTCCACAGCTGCAGGGTATACGATATACTCCTGCAGAGGTGAGGGGGTCTCTACTGTCTTTTGCTGATCGTAGCATCTGTTGTATTTTTCGGGTGGGTCTGAATACTGCTTGAAGGTTATGCTTTTTCATAAGCTTTCCCATCTGATCAGTAATTCCTTTGATATATGGCAAAAACACTTTTCCTGTAGGAGACTGTTTTTCCTTGGTTGTTTGATTCATCCTGGGTTTGATTGCTCTTCGGATTTCATTTCTGGAGTAGCCATTTGCCTGAACTGCGTGGTTTAGATGATTAATTTCCTCATTGAGAAAGTGCGGCTCACATATCTGTCTTGCACGATCCACATAATGTTTTCATTATGCCTCTTTTCTGTCGGGGGTGGTGATTGGAGTTTTTGTGTAAGTACCGATCAGTGTGAGTTGGTTTCCTGTAGACCTTGTGACCTAACTGAAAGTTTGCTTTGCGGATGACCAAGGTATCCAGGAATGGGAGTTTTCCCTCGATTTCTTTCTCCATTGTGAATTGTATGTTCAGGTGGATGGGGAGGAAGAATTGATGGGGTTTTTGAATCATCTCAACAACATCCACCTGAAATGGGCTCTGAGAAGGAGGTAGGAGGCATTAAGTATGTTGTTACACCGCCCTGAGCCCATCTGACAGGGAGGGCGGTCTAGAAATGCAACAAATAAATAAATAAATAAATAAATAAATAAATAAATAAATAAATAAATATGTGTAGTATAGAGGAATAATATATAGGAATGGGACTTAACAGTTGCAATCTTCATTGCTATATGGATAAATATTGAAAAAGATTAAGTTTTTGTGCACTCTGTATTCTAAGAACTCTTGTAGTGAAAAGTCGCAAAATCTTCTTGACCTTATTAACTTTTCCCTCCCCCCTTTTTTCTTTTTGTATCCCCTTTTTTTACTTTGACAATATATATATATATAGGCTCTGACAAACTGCCGGTTCGCGCCGAACTTTGATTAGTATTTCAGTTCTTGCCCATCTCTAATACAGAGTAATGAATATGGTGGCTGAAGCACAATTAATGATTTCTTGAGACAAAACAATAGCTTTCTGATTAGAAAGAAAACAAAAAATGAATACAGTTTTAGAACTAATACTGTAAGTAAAACCTCATTATTCTGTCACAGCAGGAGCCAGCTGATTGAGATGGGCTCCTGCATTATGGAACATACTCCCAGGGAGCTGAGAAGGGCCCCTGCCTTGAAATGTGTGTGCTATGTGCCATCAAGTTGCCTTTGACATATGGGGACCCTGTGAATAACAGACCTCCAAAACATCCTATCATTTACAGACTTGCAAACTGGAGGACGGGGCTTCTTTTATTGAGTCAAGCCATCTCGTTTTAGGTCTTCCTCTTTTCCTTCTGCCTTCCACTTTTTCTAGCATTATTGACTTTTCTAGAGAATCTTGTCTTCTTATGATGTGGCCAAAGTACAATAGTCTCAGTTTTATCATTTTAGCTTCTATGGAGAATTCAGGCTTGATTTGATCTAGAATCCACTTGTCTTTTTGGACATCCATGGTATTTGCAAAACTTCTCCAGCACCACATTTCAAATGAAACAATTTTCTTCCTGTCAGCTTTCTTCATTGTCCAACTTTCACATACATACATAGTAATGGGCAATACTATAGTTTGGCTATCTTGATTTTGATCCCCAGAGATTTCCACATATACCTGAAGCATGTGTTAGCAATGAACTGATTGTTGGCTTCACAAAATTCTATGAGTCACTCTCCTGCTTCATTTCATGATCCTAGCCCAAATTTTCCAACAATGTTTGATTCTGCGTTGTCTTCTACTTTTGCATTCCAGTCACCTATGATTATCAGCATATCTTGTTTAGGTATATGATCAATTTATTCTTGGACACTTGAGTAAAAGTTTTTAATTTCTTTCCTCCTCAGCATCTGTAGTTGGGGTTTAAACTTGAATGATGGTTATGTTAACAGACCTTCTATGAAGTCTGATTGATATTAATTGGTCAGACTTTGTATTGTAGCTCTTGACTGCTTGTGCTACGTCTCACCTCACTATTAGAGCAATACTATTTCTTTCGAGTTTGTCATTTCCACAGTAAACACATTCTAGTTTTCTGTCTGAAAATGTCCTGATTTGGTCCACATTAGTTCACTCACACCCAGGATTGTGATGTGTAAAGTTCCATTTCTTGTTTTATGATTTCTAGCTTAACCGGCTTCATACTTTTCTCATTACAAGTTCCTATTATGTGTGCTGCACAGCTTTGGACATTCCTTTTGCATCTATTCACATCTGCAACTGGATGTTATTTCTGTTTTAATCCAGACCCACCATTAAGAATAGCACTATTTGTACTTGTCCTCAGCTCTTCCCTAGTAGCCTACTGAGTGCCATTCGACCTGGGGGTCCTGTCTTAGCTGACACATTCGAACCCTCTCACCACATTAAGGTGTGTATCCAAGAGGGGGTAAGAAATGTAGGGATTTTCTTTCCCAGATGGACATTTTTGCAATTAATTTCATAAAGAGGGTATTGTTTTGAGTTGTGCAACTGTGTTTTTCCTTCTAAATATGATTTATTACTTGCAAGGTAGGGTTTTTTCCTTGAGCCACCATGGTTGGTGAAAAAGGTGGCATATAAATATTTTTATAATTCAGTCAAAGAGGGGCATTAGATTCTACAGTTGTGTACTTGAGGGACAATAGTGGAGTAAAGCAGTGTTTCCTATGCTTTGGGTCGCAAAGCCTGTGAAAGTGGGTCCCAGGTAGAGTTGCTAGGTGGCAGCCTGCAACTCCCCAGGAGCATTTAGGTGCATATCAGGTACCCTAGCATCATGCTGGCATCATGTCGGTGCATGACATCACTTCTAGTGAAAACCAGAAGTGACATCATGATGTCTAGGAAGAGGGACACTCTAAGATTTGAACAAACGCTATGGTTAATGCATAGAGTATTTGGCAAATCCTAGAATGTCCCCCCCCCTTTTCAATGTCATGACATCACTTCCAGTTTTTGCCAGAAGTGATGTAGTGCACTGGTGCAGTGCCAGTGAGGCCCTCCCAATTTACCTCCATTTTTCTGCCATCAGCATTTCAGATGTCAGTAGATAACGATGGGGATTGCAGCCGAAGCCAGGAATCTACAATTTTGTTGATTCCTGCATGCTATTTTTAAAGTGTGTCACCATAACAATTAAATTTGGATGTGGGTCACACCATACCAAAAAGCTTGGGAACCACTGCGGTAAAGAACAGCTTTATAATTATTCCTTGTAGTGCAGATTGGCAGGGGATGAAAGTTGATTGATAAAAGCCAAATGTTCTCCAGCAAACAGTCATATTCTCAACAGTGCGATACCATGGTTGGTTCCACTTCTATTTAACAAAGTAATTTAACTTAAATAAATGGGGAACATCTATGGAAGGCTGTTTTATTCTGAAATAATGGTTTAAAATCCTAGGTTGTGCTACAGACAGATAGATAGACTAGATAGTGCTACATAAGGAGCCTTCCTGGCACAGCCTGCTTGTTAGGCCTGGCTCCTCTGACAAGCTTTCCTGAGGAATTTCAGTGAGCTCTAATTGCCCATCAGGAGTATGTGAAAGGAAAAGCCTTGTGGCCTGATTTGCATCTGTTTTCCCTTGTGACATTTCTTGGGCTTTCTTCTTAATGACCCCTGCTCTTTTAAAGGGCAAGCTGACCATGGCAAACACATTAAGCTGGTGTCAAGGGTATTTCAACAACTTGAAACGCCTTCACTGTTGGCTTAAAAATCTGTGCAGGCCATTGGGCCTTTCGATCTCAAAGATGAATGGCAGTAGCTAGAGGGAGCCACTGGAGGCCATGCTCTGTAATTGATGTCACTGCCCTTATTAGCTGTCTTATTATTCTTAAAAAAATATTTCCTCACCTAGTGGTTCTCAAACTTTTTGAAGTGAGACTCATGCAGGCACTTAATCCCTTCTTGTCATGACAGAAAGCTTTCTGTTTCATTTCTGAAAGGACATAAAAGCCATAAGCCATATGCTTGCAGCCTGGGTTACCCTCTACTTCTCTTCCCACTAGTTCTCCCCAGTAAAGTGTATGCATTCCCCCCTAGGTTGCCAACTCTGGGTTGGGAAATTCCTGGAGATTTGTGGGTGCAACCTGGGGAGGACAGTGTTTGGGGAGGGAAGGGACCTCAGCAGGGTTTAGTACCGTAAAGCCCACTCTCCAAAGCAAGGTCTTTGATGTTTTTGGCCTGGAGATCAATTGTAATTCTGGGATATCTCCAGGCCTCACCTGGAGGTTAACCAAATATCAATAACCCAAAAGGGCTATCCGGAGCAACAGTATATTACAACAAATCAGCAAAAATATATATCACATTTAATAATTCATATATAAAAGTGCTCACAGTGAATAAATACTATATATCCTCATATATACTATATGAGGATCTTGTGAAATCAGGGCACCGTACTGAGGATAAGGGGAACATGCCCTCAGAAGGGACCTCTTCTTCAGTTGGTGAGCAGGTTTCCTTTCGCATCAAGGAACCATCCCTGGGTGGGGCGGGAGGGAGGCTCTTGGTAGTTGGTGATTCGATCCTTAGACAAGTAGATAGCTGGGTGGCACAACCGCGTTCTGACCGTATGGTGACTTGCCTGCCTGGTGCGAAGGTAGCGGACATTACGCGTGTTATAGATAGGCTGGTAGATAGTGCTGGGGAGGAGTCAGCGGTCGTGGTCCATGTTGGAACCAACGATGTTGGGAAATGCAGTCGTGAGGTCTTGGAACAAAAATTTAGGCTGTTAGGCAGGAGACTCAAGGCCAGGACCTCCAAGGTAGCCTTCTCAGAAGTGCTACCTGTTCCACGCGCAGGGCCAGAGAGACAAACGCAGATCAGGAGTCTCAATGCGTGGATGAGACGATGGTGTAGGGAGGAAGGGTTCAAGTTCGTTAGGCACTGGGATTCTTTTTGGGACAAGCGGGAGCTGTACAAGAGAGACGGTCTCCACTTGTCCCGAGAAGGAACCCGGCTGCTGGCACTTAAAATCAAAAAGGTGGCAGAGCAGTTTTTAAACTAAATGCTAGGGGAAAGCCGACAGGAGATAAAGTGTCTCTGGTTCAGGATGGTTCATCTCAGAGAGATGAAGGGCTAGGTGTAACACTTCTACAGGGAGATAGATTAGAGTTGTCAACTGAGATGGAGACAAACAGTGCAGATGACCTAACTACGTCTCGAGGCAAAGTGTGCCGGGGAAGTTACAGGTGTTTATATACAAATGCTAGAAGTGTCCGAGGTAAAATTGGGGAGCTGGAATGTTTAGTGTTGGGCGAATCCATAGACATTGTGGGCATATCAGAAACTTGGTGGGATGAGGAAAATCAGTGGGACACGGTGATTCCTGGATATAAATTATATCGGAAGGATAGGGAGGGAAGGGTTGGTGGTGGGGTGGCTCTATATGTCAGAGAAGGTATACATTCCAGTAAGATTGAGAAGGTAACTGAATTAGATTCGCTTCTGGAAATGCTGTGGGTTGAAATTACGGGCCCAAATGGAAACTTAACTGTGGGAGTTTGTTATCGCCCTCCAGATCAGAAAATAGAGGAGGATTATAAAATGATGACAGGATTAAAGATGGCTGCTAAACAAAAAAACTGTGTTGTAATGGGTGATTTTAACTACCCACACATTGACTGGGCCAATGGGTGTTCGAATCGGGGGAGAGAAAGTGAGTTTCTAGACAGTCTCAATGACTGTGCTATGGAACAGATGGTTACAGAACCTACTAGGGGAGAGGTGATCCTGGATTTGGTCCTCAGTAATGCTGAAGACTTGGTGAGAGATGTAAATGTGATTGCACCACTTGGGAACAGTGACCATAATGTTATTGAGTACAACATATGTATAAATAGGAAAGTGCCAAATAAGACCAACACAGCCATGTTTAACTTCAAAAGGGGTAACTTTTCTGAGATGAGGGGGTACGTGAAGAAGAAACTGAAAGGGAAAGTAAAAAAGGTCAAAACACTTGGGGAATCTTGGAGACTATTTAAAACTACAATCCTGGAAGCTCAAATTAAATATATACCGCTGGTTAGGAAAGGCACAAATAGGTTTAGGAAAAGGCCAGCATGGTCAACAAGCAATGTAAAAGAAGCTGTAAAAGGTAAAAAGGATTCTTTTAGGCAGTGGAAAACTAGTCAGAGTGAGGTTGATAAAAAGGAGCATAAGCTGTGGCAAAAAAAGTGCAAGTCTGTGATCAGACAGGCAAAAAGGGAATATGAGGAGCATATTGCAAAGAACATAAAGAAAAACAATAAACAATTCTTTAAATATATTAGAAGTAGGAAACCAGCTAGGGAGGCAGTGGGGCCCTTGGATGATCAAGGCGTAAAAGGATTACTAAAGGGTGATAGGGAAATGGCCGAGAAGCTGAATGCGTTCTTTGCTTCTGTCTTCACTGTGGAAGATAAGAAGTGCATGCCCACTCCGGAAGCACTGACTTTGGGAGGGGTTTTGAAAGACCTGAGTCACATTGAGGTGACGAGAGAGGAGGTTATGCGACTGCTAGATAATTTAAAAACTGATAAATCACCGGGCCCAGATGGCATACATCCAAGAGTTCTGAAAGAACTCAAGTGTGAACTTGTAGATCTCCTCACAAAAATATGTAATCTGTCATTAAACTCCGCATCTGTTCCTGAGGACTGGAAGGTAGCTAATGTTGTCCCCATCTTTAAAAAAGGTTCCAGGGGAGATCCGGGAAATTACAGGCCAGTCAGCCTGACGTCAATACCGGGTAAGTTGGTGGAAACTATTATCAAAAATAAAATTAGTGGGCACATTGATGACCAAAAGCTGATGAGGAAAACTCAGCATGGGTTCTGTAAGGGAAGATCTTGTCTCACCAATCTGTTAGAGTTCTTTGAGGGAGTGAACAAACAAGTGGACAAGGGAGACCCGATAGATATTGTTTATCTTGACTTCCAGAAAGCTTTTGACAAAGTTCCTCATCAAAGGCTCCTAAGTAAGCTCAGTAGCTATGGGATAAAGGGCCAAGTCCTCTTGTGGATCGAAAACTGGCTAATTAATAGGAAACAGAGAGTGAGTATAAACGGGCACTTCTCACAGTGGAGGGTGGTGAGCAGTGGGGTGCCACAGGGGTCGGTATTGGGTCCAATGCTTTTTAACTTGTTTATTAATGATTTGGAATTGGGATTAAGCAGTGAAGTGGCTAAATTTGCAGATGACACGAAATTGTTCAGGGTGGTGAAAGCCAGAGAGGATTGTGAGGCACTCCAAAGGGATCTGTCGAGGCTAGAAGAGTGGGCATCCATGTGGCAAATGAGGTTCAATGTAGCCAAGTGCAAAGTAATGCACATTGGAACCAAAAATCCAAAATATAAATACAAGTTGATGGGGTCTGAACTGGCGGAGACTGACCAAGAGAGAGATCTTGGAGTCATGATAGATAACTCACTAAAAACGTCAGCACAGTGTGCGACTGCCATAAAAAAAACTAATGCTATGCTAGGGGTTATTAGGAAAGGGATTGAAAACAAATCAGCCGGTATCATAATGCCTCTGTATAAATCGATGGTGAGGCCTCATTTGGAGTACTGTGTACAGTTCTGGTCGCCACACCTTAAAAAAGATATCATAGCACTGGAAAAAGTACAGAGAAGGGCAACTAAAATGATTAAAGGGTTGGAACACTTTCCCTATGAGGAAAGATTGAGGCGCTTGGGGCTCTTTAGCCTGGAGAAAAGACGACTGAGGGGAGACATGATAGAGGTTTACAAGATAATGCACGGGTTAGAGAAGGTAGAGAAAGATGTGTTTTTCTCCCTTTCTCACAATACAAGAACTCGTGGGCACTCTATGAAATTATTGAGCAGTCGGGTTAGAACAGATAGAAGAAAATACTACTTTACACAAAGGGTGATAAACACATGGAATTCGTTGCCACAGGAGGTGGTGGCAGCTACAAGCATTGCCAGCTTCAAGAGGGGACTGGACAAATATATGGAGCAGAGGTCCATCAGTGGCTATTAGCCACAGGAGATAGATGGTATTCTCTTTGTGGGGAGGTGGTGCTCTGTTGTCTTGGTGCTGGAAGGAAGGCAGTGGGAGGGCTTCTGGTGTCCTGGCCTCACTGACAGTCCTTTAGATGGCACTGGATTTCTAGCCACTGTGTGTGACAGAATGTTGGACTGGATGGGCCACTGGCCTGATCCAACATGGCTTTGCTTATGTTCTTATGTTCTTATCCAATATATCAATTCCTCAAGCCAAATACTTGTTCATATAGTCATCAAAATACATACAATTACTCAATTACTCAGGGTAAACACAGGTCATTAGTAACACAAGTCATTGGTGGGACATAGCAAAAACTTTTACAAAAAGCACGTGAACAGCCAAATGTTCAATCTCTGTGGTCTATGCCTGCAAGGTATCCAAACATGCGTAAAGACAAGTCACATCATATAATTTCCAGGACAAACAGTCTCTGTAATCTGCTGTAATCAGCCTTAGATATATGAATGTACTGCGCCAGTAAGCGTTGTGAAGATCAGCCATGCCCTACGGGTTTTGCCAGCATAGAGACTCCTCCCCGTTTCGTCCGATCACTTCTTCATGGGCGGCATTAATTCATATTATTCATATTTTCACAGTCAGGATCACACCAACATAATGGGTAGCTCAGGACGGTCTACCCATTATGACTTGTCTTTACGCATGTTTGGATACCTTGCAGGCATAGACCACAGAGATTGAACATTCTACTGTTCACGTACTTTTTGTAAAAGTTTTTGCTATGTCCCACCAATGACTTGTGTTACTAATGACTTGTGTTTACCCTGAGTAATTGAGTAATTGTATGTATTTTGATGACTATATGAACAAGTATTTGGCTTGAGGAATTGATATATTGGATATATAATATTTATTCACTGTGAGCACTTTTGTATATGAATTATTAAATGTGATATATATTTTTGCTGATTTGTTGTAATATACTGTTGCTCCGGATAGCCCTTTTGGGTTATTGATATTTGGTTAGTTTTCTGTCCGGGGCAGCTCCTGTGGCTGAGGGCTCACCTGGAGGTTGGCAACCCTCTATCCTCATACTTGGCCCCTGCAAACAAAATGCACATGAATTTATGGAGCAAATTTGGAGATTCTGCCACACATGTGAACATGGCTGCAGCACACTGTAATTTATTTATTACATTCACACTCCATTTTCTTCCATCATGGGATTTCAGATATCATACATGGGATTCCAAGGACATCTCTATCCAACAGGGTTGCCTCCTGTTGGGAGACTTCCTGGCAGGGGGACATAGCTGGCAACCTGTGTCCTCCAACCCTAATCCTTCTTCATGGTCTAAAAATAGCACAATACTCATGGAAGGCTGTCGGCTTCCTCGCACGATTTTTGATGCCATCCGTTTACAAAATGCCACAAATCACGTTTGTGGCATTTTGTAAACAGATGGTGTCAAAAATGGTGCAAGTATCGTGCTATTTTTAGACTGTGGGGAAATGGCCAGACTAGAGCCATCCCAAACCGTTTCTACTAACTGGAACTCTAGCATTTGTTATCAATTATTTACTAATTTTAATACTACCCTTCTTCTAAGGACACCACACATGATTTCTTCATCTTCTATTTTATCCTCACAAGAACTCTGTGGGGCAGAGTAGGCTGAGAAAGAATGATGGCTCAAACATGAACACGCACATGAAACTGCCTTATACTGAGGCAGATAATTTGTCAGTATTGTCTATTTTGAGAGGCAGCGGTTCTCCATGGACTCAGGCAGAGGTCATTCACATCATCTAGTACCTGATACTTTTCAATGGAGATGCTAGAGCTTGAATCTGGGACCCTATGCATGCCAAGCAGATGCTCTACCACTGAGTCATGGTTAGGGTTGCCAGCTGCTGCTGGTGACCTGCTGGGAGGAATTGGGGTATGTGGGGACAGGTACACTGGCATTGTGCCAGTACACAACATCACTTCTGATGCAAAACCAGATGTGATGGCATGATGTCAGGGTGATACCCAAAACGTTATGGTTAAAACTATAGCGTTTTCTGGCAAATCCTAGAACATCACCCCAATGTCATACTGTCATGTTCAGTTTTGCTCCCATTTTCCTCCATCTTCCCCCACTGGCCTTTGAAGCATCAGAGAGGATTGGGTGTAATTACTGGCTGGCTCTCCTAGCCAAGGCCCCTTCCAAATATAAATGCATGAGATTCATGACTGAGCAGGGATTAGAACCTTAGTCTCCCAAACTGATCCTCTAACAACTATACTTACTACATCTCTCTATATTATTTTTGTTTTCCGGTGAGGCTAAAGAAAATGGGTAAAGCCAGTTTTGCACACTGTAGCCTATTTCCTTCCAGGATTGGCAACTGGAAGGGCTTGATGCCCTTTACGCCTACACAGCTGCCCATTGAATGGCTTAGCTATGCCAGCTTTGCTGCCCAATGCACCGTTAGACATGTGTTTTATTTCAATTTCTTACTTCATTGAAAGCTAGAGACCAGCCTGTTGAAAGTTAGAGACCAGCCCATGAGAGAGAAAAGTTTCCACTTACCTGCATATTCACTTCCTTTTCTCCTTGTATCTAGGCAGATTTCACATTGTTTAAGGTGGCTGTGGTGCCAATGATTAGCTAAGGGTTGTGCATGTATGAGGTGTTATGTGCAGCCCATCCTCTAGGTTCTGAACATATCCTTTAGCAGTTTCTGCCACCACCTGGAGATTTAAGTATATTAATACACTGCTCTAGGCCAGCCAATAACTCTGTTGTTGAATGTAGTCTGCATGCTTGTGCAAGATAGGGGAAAGTATTCCACCTCCCCTTTTCTCCTTTAGTTAGCAGAGTGCGCTTGAGCCTCAGGCTCATGAGGAATAATAATCCAAAGATTTTCTCAGAATCAAAGGACAAATTGAAATAAAGGGTTTTTATTCTATGCACACACAAATAAGCTAATGGAGAAACCTAAGAGGTGAAAAATGGAGAATACAGAAAGTTAAAAAAAAGTTTCTTGCTATATAATACTTGCTAGATGTCAGAGATCTCCCCTTTTGAGAGGCAATACCTTTCCCACAGCAGACAGCTGGAAGATGGCTTGGCAAAAGTGACAAAGACTTGCTACCACAGAAGCAGGGAGTTGTTTTTGTCCTTATCAGAAAATGGGATACTCATTCAAACTTCTTGTCAAAGGAGGACTTGGCAAATAAACCATTTCCCCAGGTTTAGGGGGTTCTTTGCATGTAAGACCTTAAGTGCGGAGTGTAAAGGAAATGTGTAGGGTGCCAAGGGGATTTAATGGGTGTTGGATCAGAAGAAATTTGGCATTGCTTTTCTCTAGGTTGCCAGTTGTCAAGTAAATGTGACAGATGGCCAGGTGCGTGGCTTCTGCAAAGGGAAGTACTGTCTCACCAACCTGTTGGGGCTCTTTGAGTGGGTTACAATCATGTGGATATGGAAGATCCAGTAGCCTTGGACTTCCAAAAGGCTTTCGATAAGGTACCTCACCAAAGACTCCTAAGTAAGCTTAGCAATGGAGGGATAAGAGGATTGGCCCTATCATGGATTAAAAGCTGGATAAATGGCAGGATGCAGGGAGTAGGAATAAATGGCATGTTTGGGAGTTTTGAGTCTAGAAAAAAAAAGTAAGCTAAGGAGAAAACTGATAGAGGTTTATAAAATTATGCATGGGGTAGAGAAAGTGGATAGAGCTTTTACTTCCTCTCACATAATACTAGAACTGGAGGGCACTCAGTGAAATTGGGAAATAAGTTCAAAAGGAAGAACATTTACTCAACAAATAAATAAATTGTGGGATTCACTGCTAGTGGAGGTGATGGCCAAAGCACAGAGAACTTTAAAAGAGGGTTAGACAGATTCATGGAGGAGAGGTCCATCAATGGCTACTAGCGATGGTGACTGAAGGGAGCCTCCATAGCAAGAGGTAGCAAATCTTTGAATACTCATGTTTGGAGGCAGCTCCGGGGAAGGCCTTGGCCTCCATGCCCTTTTCTTGGCCCTCCTGGGCAAGTGTTTATTGTAGGTTTGCCATTCCCCCACCTGGGGAGGTGGGGGATCCCCTGCTCCAACCTCCCACCACCATGCCCCCACTTACAGGGCCAGCAGGGGGCCCTCCCCTGGGATGCCCCCTGGCAGCGCAGTACACCCCTGGAGCAGCGCAGCGCACTCCCATGCCTTGCAGTGATGTGCTCCCGTACCCTGCAGCAGGCCCGTTTCGGGCTGAATCAGGCCCCATGGGGGGCAATTCAGCTCTTTGGTGGCGCGGGAGCACTCCTGGACCACCCTGTGACCCACGTGATGATGTCACTTCCCAGAAGTGATGTCATCATGCCAGCTGGGAGCACGCACGTGAGCGCGGGATAAGGGCAAGCAGAAGAAGGGGAGGTAAGGGCCAGCGTCCCAATCTCCCACCGGGGAGTGAAGGGACCTGGCAACCCTAGTTTATTGGCTGCTGTTTGAAACAAGATGCTGGACTAGAAGGACCACGGATCCAGCAGGCTCTTCTTATGTTCTTATGCCACATCTTTATGCTGATCTATCTCTCCCAATCCAGGATGTGCTTTACCCATCTCAATATAATGAAGGTTGTGATTCAGCTAAGGACTTGGCCTATTTTCAACCCTTAAAACAGGCTTGTATTGTGTAATACCCTTTTTTGTTCAGGCCTTTGCAGTCGTCATCCCTAACCAAGCTGACACTGACTGTTCCTGCTCCTTCTGTCAGCAGTTACTGCTTCCCATGACTGTTTAGCAACTGAGCTTGAGCCAGGAAAGAGCGAGTGTTTTTACTCTTTCCAATTGATTGTTTTGCAGGGATGCATGGTACAGTGTGCTTTTTTGTTTGTTTGTTTAAACCATAGATCATAGCAAAGTTGTAGTTTACAAGCACAGAATAAAACTTCATATAAATAGAAAATCAATTGTTGTTAAAAATTCACCAGTTTTGCTGAATAAAATTTTATGTAGATACACAAAAGCCACAAAGGCATGGAAGTTACCTTTATAGTACTGTTTCTGCCACTATTAGCTTTAAAAAGCCTTTTTTAATCATATGAAATGAAGGTGGCAAACTAACATTTGAAAGCATAGACAAGTCAGGCTGTACCAAGGCCACTCTCAGTCTGATTTTTAATGATGGACAGCACAAAATAATTCCCCCTGACACAGTTGAACTCTCCTGAGGCTTTAAGCATATTGACAGCTGGAGTCATTTGCCTTCTGTGTGCTTGAATCTGATGGAGTAGGCTGTAGTCCAATACAGTTTATGCTAGAATAAAAAAATTACAAGACTACAGTTTGACAAAAGACAAAAAACGGTGTCACAAGTCTCCAGTTTGATTTTGTTAGTATTCTAATATTTGCTCTTCCTCAGTTTAGAACCCACAGTTGTGCTTCAAGTAGGCATGCTCAGAATTCCAGATGTGTTCATTTCAATAAACTGGTCTGATCTGTGGCAACTACCTGCCATTTGAGGATAATGTTTGGCCTTTCATGGACTGTGGAGGTATGTTTTGACCTGATACTTATTCTGTTTTTCCACACTATGCCCTGAATCAAGGCTCCATGTTCTTGGCAACTGTCTCAAACTTGCATTATTATGTAGCCTGGTTTGGTATAGAAAGCCAGTTTGGTGTAGTGGTTAAGAGGGACAAGACTCTAATCTGGAGAACATGATTTGATTTCCCACTCCTCCACTTGAAGCCAGCTAGGTGACTTTGGGTGAGTCACAGTTCTCCGGAGCTTTCTCAGCCCTACCCACCTCACAGGGTGATTGTTGTGAGGAGAATAATAACATACTTTGTAAAACCCTCTGAGTGGGTGCTAAGTTATCCTGAAGGGTGGTATATAAACCGAATGTTGTTATTATTATAATTATCTCTCTATATAAAGACAAGTGTCCTGACTGACTCATCATCAATGCCCAGCCCAGCACCTAGAAACATGAAACATGAAATTTCATGATGTAAAAACCCACTAAGACAGGATTTTAAGAAATTCACCCCCTAAGGGGTTAAAAAAAGGGTAAAATATGTTTTCCCAAAGGGATACAGCTTCCCTGTGTGGCTGGCAGGCTGCTGCCTGTTTGCGCCCCCACCTACTACCAGCTCTGCCACTCTTCCCTGATTGGGCCAGCCTTTCAAGGTTATTTGCATATGTGGGCTGATTGGTGCCCACAACATTCCATACCTCATCCCCCCCAGAGACAGGTGGAACACAGAGGTCATTTGCATATGAGGCCTGATTTGTCCTCACCCCCAACCCCCACACTAGGGTTGCCACTTCCCTCAAGTCTCCCAGCGGGAGACTGGGATGCTGGCTCCTACCTCATTAGGGGCTGTCCTTGTTGTGCCCGCGCGTGTGCAAAGCGCGAGCGCACGCTCCTGGTGTGCATGATGACGTCACTTTTTAAAAATTTTTTTTTTATTGGATTAGAAATCAAATTATTATTCATTACAATCAATTCCCTTTAAATATTCCAATTCTAACCCCCTCCCTTTCCCCCCTTTTGTTGACTTCCAACAGTTTTCCAACTCCTTATCTATCTTTTTCCTTACTCATTTCAAACTTACTTTATTCTATTAAACATACACTTTCGTTCTCTTCTAAGCTTATCTATTATAACACAGTACTGTCTCTATTCCCCTCCCCACTTAACTTATCAAACTAAGTATTACATTCCTAATATATATTCTTTAATAATGTAACATTTTATCTGTTTTCCATTCTCTATTCTCTAGCTTGATTATTCTAGTCTCGTCAATATGGGACAATCAATTTGTCCCCTGTTCTGCATAACTCTAAATACTTCTATAAACATTGTATACATTCAATATAAGTCAATCAATTTAACTTATACTCTATATGTTACTATTTACTTCCTTCCACCTTTCTTAGATTCATTCTATTTTGATTATATAGTTTACCTATTATACAATTATCTGCCAGAAACATACTTAGTTAACTTATATCCTTATAATTCTTAAAATAACACCTCTATTATTTAATACTGTATATAATAATCTAATAAAACAATTGCTTAGAACTTCTTATTTAACTTCCCTCCCCCCGGTAAAGTCACTTCTCTCTTCTTTTATTGTATTTCAGTAATTTTCAAACTGCCACAGTTCTCCTCCCACCTCCCATTTTTTCACCAAATATTGCTTCAACTTCTCCCAATCCATATTAAACTGTCCTGGATCGAGATCTCTCAGTTTCCTTGTCATTTTGTCCATTTCCGCCATGTACAGCAATTTATAAATCCAGTCCTCCATAGTTGGCACTTCTTGTACTTTCCACTTTTGTGCATACAAAAGTCTAGCCGCTGCTGTCATGTAAAATAACAATGTCCTATGTTGTGCTGGAATATCTTCCATTCCCAAGTTCAGTAGCAGCAGTTCTGGGTTCTTATTAATTTGAAATTGTAAAATCTCACTTATTACTTCTGTTATTTCCCCCCAGTACTGCCTAGCTACCTCACAAGTCCACCACATATGATGCAAAGATCCTTCGTGCTTTTTACATTTCCAGCATTTATTAGACATGTTAGAATTCCCTAGCGCAATTTTCTTTGGTGTCAAATACCAACGGTAGATCATTTTGTAAACATTTTCCTTAATATTAGTGCATGTCGTAATCTTCATCATATTTTTCCACAAGTGCTCCCACGCCCCCATTGTTATCTCTTTGTTAAAATTTATTGCCCACTTCACCATTTGAACTTTAACTATCTCATCTTCTGTTAGCCATTTTAACAACACTTTATAAGTCTTAGAGATTTCTTTTTTATCCTCTCGCAGAATTACCTCCTCTAGTTCCGAGTTCTCCATTCTTACCCCTCCCTTCACGCAGTCCGAGTTATAAAGATCTCTAATCTGTCTATATTGAAACCAATTATAACTTGGAGACAACTCATCCTGCGTTTTTATTCTTAATTTAGAAAATTCTATTCTTGTTATCTCCTTATACGTTAAGCATTGTTGTTCATTATCGACAGCTCTCGGATCTATTACTTCATATGGAACCACCCAGGAAGGGATTCCATCCTGTAGGTAATTTCTGTACTTCTTCCAAATTGTAAAGAGGCTTCTCCGAATATAGTGGTGTAGAAACATAGAGTCAGCTTTTACTTTATCATACCACAAGTATGCGTGCCATCCGAATATTTTTTTGTATCCCTCTAGGGCCAGTAGTTTGCGGTTTTTCAGCGTCATCCAGTCTTTCAGCCAGACCAGACAAATTGCATCATGGTAGAGTCTTAAATTGGGCAGCTGCATTCCACCCCTCTCTTTTGAGTCCTGCAATACTTTCATTTTCACTCGAGGCTTCTTGCCTGCCCAAACAAAGTCCGATATTTTCCTCTGCCATTTTTCAAACTGCTTGGAATCCCGAATAATTGGTATTGTTTGTAACAGAAACATCACTCTCGGCAACACATTCATCTTGACTACTGCAATTCTTCCCAACCATGACAAATTCAGTCTGTTCCATTTAATCAAATCTTGCTCTATCTGTGTCCACAATTTCTCATAGTTGTTCTTAAATAAGTCTATATTCTTTGCAGTCAGTTCAATTCCCAGATATTTCACCTTATTTGTTACTTCACAGTCTGTTATTTCCATTAATTGCTGTTGTTTTTGTTTGGTCATATTTTTACATAATATCTTTGACTTCTTTTTATTTACATAAAATCCCGCCAAGTCTCCAAATTCCTTAATTTTCTCTATTACCTTTGGCATATTCTCAATTGGGTCCTCTACAATTAACATTATATCGTCCGCAAATGCTCTGACCTTATAGGAAAAGTCTTTTATTTTTATTCCACGGATTGCATCGTCTTCTCGAATCTGTATCATCAATATTTCCAGTACCAAAATAAACAACAGTGGGGACAACGGGCAACCTTGTCTTGTACCTTTACCTATGCTCAGTTTCTTAGTCACCTCGTCATTCACCACAATTGCTGCACTCTGGTCCTTATAGATTTCTTTCACTGCTCTTATGAATCTTTCCCCCATTTGTAGCTGTTCCATGGTGGTAAACATAAAGTCCCAGTTCAAATTATCAAATGCTTTTTCAGCGTCTACGAAAAAGAAACCAACCTCCTTATCACAGCGTTTATCATAATATTCAATAGCATTTATCACTATCCTTAAATTGTCTTTAATTTGTCTATTTGGTAAAAAAACCAGCTTGTTCCTCCGCAATAACTTCGGACAACCATCCTTTTACTCTTTCCGCCAGTATCTTCACAAAGATTTTATAGTCATTATTCAGTAACGAAATAGGTCTATAGTTTTTAACATTAGTCAAATCCTGTCCCTCTTTAGGGATCAATGATATGTTGGCCTCACTCCAAGTATCTGGAGTCCTTTTGACATCATCATGCAGGGAGGAAGGGCAGAGAGCGTGGGCAGCTCTCTCTGTCTCGGGAGCGCTCCTGCACTCTGCAGTGCTCAAAATGGGCCCAATCCACGGCAAATGGCCTGTTTTCAGCAGTTGCAGAGCACGGGAGTGCTCCTGTGCTTTGCAGCACCCAAAATGGGCCTGTCTCGGCGTGGATCAGGCCTGTTTTGAGGCACTGTGGAGCACAGGAACACTCCTGCACTCAGCAGCGCCCAAAATGGGCACGTTCTGCCACAGATCGGGCTCGTTTTGAGGCACTGTAGAGCGCAGGAACGCTCCTGAGCTATGCAGTGCCCAAAACGGGCCCGTTCTGCCATGGACTGGCCCATTTTGAGGCACTGCAGAATGCAGGAATGTTCTCGTGCTCCGCATAGGGCTGCCAGACCCCAGGTGCGAGCGGGGGATCCCCGCCCCCACCCTCCCACCCCCACCTGGCCAGCAGGGGGCGCACACCTTCAATGTGCGCTCCCCTGCTGTGCTGCGCGCCCCCGTGCACAGCAGCAGCCAGGATCAGGCCTGTTTTGGCCTGGAGTGGGGCCCCTCTGGAGTGCGGGAGCATTCCTGCACTCTGCAAGGGCCCACAATGGACCCAATCCACGCCAAAACGGGCCCGATCCACACCAAAATGGGCGCGGATCGGGCCTGTTTTGGCACGGATCTGGCCCGTTGTGGGCCCCTGTGGAGCGCAGGAATGCTCCCATGCTCCACAGGGGTCTTAAATGGGCCCGATCTGTGCCAAAATGGACCTGATCCGTGCCAACATGGGTGCGGATTGGGCCCGTTTTGGAGTGGATTGGGCCCGTGTTGGGCTCCTGCAGAGCGCAGGAATGCTCCTGCGCTGCACAGGGGCCCACAACGGGCCCGATCTGCACCCAAATGGGCTGCGTGGTGACATCACTAAGTGACGTCATCGTGTTTGCAGGAGCGCATGCGCGCTCTGCACTCGCGCACCCCCCCTCAGGTAAGAGCCAGGCCCCAATCTCCCGCTGGGAGATCAAGGGGGCCTGGCAACCCTAGCTTCACAGCACCTCAAAAACAGGCCCAATCTGTGGCAGAACAGCCTGTTTCTGGCGCTGCGGAGCGCAGGAGCACTCTGCAGCGTCCAAAAACGGTCCTGCCCAGGGGCCGCGTGATGACATCACTCCTGAAGTGACGTCATCATGCCTGTGGGGGCGCACGCATGCTCCATGCATGCTCACTCCCCTCTCCCCAAAGGTAAGTGCCAGACCCCTGTCCTCGCTGGGAGGTTGAGTGTGTGTGTATATCTTCCAATCTGCCTCTACTACAAGATTTCATTTGGGAGCAACATCCACATTCCAATCTTAAAATATGGTAAAATGCAGTAAAATACTGATCTATTCAGAGGTATCTACATTTTAGTTGCTTGGATTTTTAAGTGACTCTAGAATGGGATTTGTAGGCAATTAATCCTATATATTATTTTGCTGTTGTAGAACTGAGATTAAAGTGCATATAACTACCCTGTTCTTGCTTTTTGGGTGTCATTCTTTGGCTTGCATTTTACTATTTTTCTTCTCATTATTGACATTAGAGGGTGCTGTGGAGGCTACAAATGAAAGAAATTTCCTTCCGGGAGAGAGTGGTTACATGGCTTAATTGCCAGGACTTGGAAAGATTTCTGGAGTTCTGCAACGTGAACCACAGTAAATGAGGGACAGTTTCAGCTTAATTGCTCTCCCAAGGCAGCCTCACTTCTTAATTAGAAGATATTTTAAAAGATCCTCTTATTTTTTTCCCCTCTGATAGAAATGCCCTGTGGTGTGAAACAGAAAACAGCATCATCTTCAGTTGTTTCAGTACCTTCTTTGGTACACACAAAATGTTATGTTGCAGCACACATTTCAAACTGCATCACAGTTTCCTTTCCTTTTAAGTAACAGTGCACACACTCTCTTAATTGCATTGGCATATGTGCAAGATGCGTGGCACAACGGCATATTTCCAAAGCGTATCTCTTCTTAGGAACAGTGATTTCTTTTCTACTTTGGCCACACTCCAAAGAAGCACTATTTTCTCCTGACTGAGGTAGAGTTGGGAAAGAGAATTTTTTTGATATTGCATGCAAAAGAAGAATAAAAGTTAATTCACACCAAACTGCCACAAAACTTTCAGAAAATAGTGTTGCCTCATACATCTCCCCTTGGAGAAGAGTTTATTCAGTTCAGCATTGAACATTGGTGATTCCTTTGGGTTATTTTAACCTACAAACTAAAACTGTGGCTGTCAAACATGTTCAATCTGCAGACATACGTCAGGAGAAAAAATAAATATCAGTATTGTTGTCAGTTCTTCAGAAGTTGGGAATTAAGGGTACCTTTTTCTCATCTGACAAAGTAAGTTATAGTCCATGACAATTTATGTAACAATAAATAATCTTTTATGTCCCACAAGCCTTTTTATTTTTTACTACAACAGATTAATATAGTAATCCCTTGGGAATGTATTTTTTTTTAATTGACTTCATTTATAGTCCGTCTTTCTTGCTGAGATTCTGGGCTGACAACTTCCTTTCCTTCCCTGGTGGAAGCTGGACTGCAAACATTCTAGCAACTTTGTTCATTAGTAGTGCTATGGATGTTCCATGTTAAGCCTCTAGAGGGCTCCAGTTTTTTCCTGAGTTAGTTCAGATTGGCCCTGACCTAGATAAACTGGGTGAGCCTGATCCCATCAGATCTCAGAAGCTAAGCAGGATTGGCCTTGGTTAGTAATTAGACGGGAGACCTTCAGTGAAGACCAGGGTTGAGGAAGCAGGCAATGGCAAACCACCTCTGTTAGTCTCTTGCCATGAAAACCCCACCAGGAGTCGCCATAAGTCAAGTCTGACTTGAGAGCACTCTCCACCACCACCAACAGTGCACATACAGCAAGCGGGCAAGCTGCAATATGTTTGCCTAATAAAGATGTATTGCCCCCCTAGTTGGAATGAGAGTCAGACACAAAGGTTTGGGTAAAATGGGCCGCTTTATTAAATGAAACAGCAACAAGAAAATACGGCAAGGAGCCTAACTAGCGGTACAGGTCAGGCCCTGGGGTCATTCACTGGGACCCCGCCCTGACCTGTCTGGGCGAGCACCCGCTGCCACCGGGTGCGATCCATCCATGAATGGCTGCAACCCGTCCTGGCCAGGCGGAGTGTATCGCCCCTGGAGAGCTCCCCCACCTGGCCGAACGGCAGCGGGGGGAGACCGGCTTGTCCAGGGGTTCCGCACCCAAGGGCATCTGACCTCGCAGCTGGGCCGAACGGCAGCCTGCTGCTCCTGAAAGACCCCAGTTCCCCACCAATGGGGAGGTGCCAAGGGTGCTCACCGGCCCGCCACAAATATATCCCTAGCTAAATCCTGCACCCATGGCAGCAAATAAGGTCCACCCCAAAATTACCAAACTACACCTCTTATCCAGTGCGAGGTAGGCAAAAAAAACTCACAACCCAAGGCCAATCAGGGCAGGGAGACAAAAAATTCCTACCTGGCCCCATCAAATAGCGACCGGCTAATCCCGCACTGAATAGGGTGAGGAGGGTGGGCCGAGCACGAGGCGAGACTGTGCTGTGGAGGGCGGAGCGGCAGGCTGCTGCCTAGAAGCTCCGCCCACCTTAGCTAAGCCCAGGAAGCAGGGCTGATCCTCTCTGGCTTCATCCTGCCAGGGAGGCAAATGGCTGCCACCAGCCTAAGGGGCTTAAGCCCCTGGCTGGAATGGCAGTACTCCTTCTAACTTATTGCAGGACCCACATACCTAATAGTAGCAGCAAAGTTGAGATCACTTATATCCCCACTGCATTGTCCCTGTGTCAAGTGTCTCAGCAATGAAGCTGATGAGTACATCTGACTGAAGTGGGTGAGTGCTGCGGGTCTATGAGGAACTGATGAGAAGGGCTAGGCCTAAGCTTACAGGCCTCAAGTGGCAGAGACCAAACAACTGGGAGGCAGGTGTGGGAAGTGGCCAGATAATAGCTTTATGAAAATTAAGGGATGGAGAGCCAGAGAGAGTACATGTACCCACTCGATAATACTGTGGAAAATTGGAGCACTCTAGAGGCTTAACAAGGAACCCACAGCTGGAATGTTTTTCAACATTCTTTGGTATCACCTTCTACAAACAAGATTTCTGCCAGGGACTTCCCAGTTCACAGCTTAGGCTCTTTTTACACATGAGTAAAACCTAAATCCTCCTCACTACCCAGCACAACCAAGCAACAAGTGTAGTGCTGCCACCACCGTCACCTCCAAGCATTTATATTGTAACTGTTCTCTCTAGAAGAAAGGAAGAAAAGAACGTAGAGAAAAGGAAAGGGAAAGCAGGGAAGGGCAAATGACAGAACAAAGGTATCCTCTTCACTTTCTATTTTTAATATTATTTTTCCCTGGTTATTTTTAAAAAACAAACTAGCTCCTTATTATCCACCATCTGCAGAAGCACTTAGTTTCTGCTTTATAACTTCTTTCCCACTGTGCAAAATGCATCCAGCTGCACGCTGGAATAAACTCTATGCAATAGGTTCTAGGGACAAGATGGTTGTCACTGGCTTGGCAGTGGTTCCCAAGAGTATACTGAAAGGGAATTTTTTCTGTACCCACTGGATCCAGAGGAGGGGACTCAAAGAAAGATAGTATCACTTCAAATTTTGGCAAACAGCATTCTTGGTCTTTATTTGTGAACAGATCACAGACCAGGTACAACCAGGTACTGAAATCGCAGTCTCTAAAATTCACTTACAGACACTATCTTTAATAGCAAATCTGTGCATTCTTACTTAGAAAAAGTTATTCCATCCTTTCCATCACCTAAGCAGTATACTGAATAATTCCATTCTCTTTGTTCCATGCTTGACCTTTTGCATTGCGAATGTGTAGAAGTTGTTTGTCTAACTTTAAGCCATTACTTATTTCTCCTAAAGCATAATTGAACACCCTGTGTGGTTAGGGGGCGGGGGGGGGGGCGTTCATTGTAGTTGCTTCATGCAAAGATTATGCCTACAGGTATACTTGCACCTGCTAAAGCAAAAGTTCTAAGGTTTGTCACGAGAACCATGTGAGGGAATGGTCTTGAATTAACAATACCAAGAAGGGACAACCAGTCCAAAAAGACCATATAGTACTTATTTTTCACAGTCATACATATTTCATTAAACAGTTGGTGTACACTTTAAGAATCAGATCCACCAAAAGTTACAGCATTTACACTATTTTCTTTTCAAATTTCATTAACAATTGGTGTACACTTGTCATGACCTAGAGACCCTCATGCCCGTTCCTGAATGCTGAGGCACAGCCATTTCATGACCCCTAGGAGTACCTGGAAGGCTCTGGTCTGTGTTTGTGAGGCTTTCTAGCCTCAGGTCCATTCTGTGTGTGTGTACACCTTTAGCAAGTAACTCTGGACACAGGCAGGTAAAATATATTATTGGTATTTATTAAAGGAAGAACACAGGAGCATATGCAAAGCAGAAAACACTCTTCACAGACATTTAGGCAAGGCACAAAAACAAATAAGGCTTGCTATTTTAAATAAAATCTAACTAAAATACTGCAGGCAAACTATCTAGCAATTCTTTGACTTGGTTCCAAGTCTGGTTGTTCTTACAATTGCATTAGCAAAGAGTCCATCCATGCCAGCCGACTCCAGGCATCCTGATAGAGTGGCATGGAACTGAGAGGCTCCTCACATAGCGTTAGACAATAATGCCTGAAAGGTGAAAGTATTGAACTTTGCCTAGAGACAATGAGACTTCTTGAGGCCCAAGGCAGTCAGCCCACCAAACAAAGGAACCAATCAGGGCTCAGCAACTTAATTGGCATTACAGCATTAGAAACTATGGGGAGTGCAGCTTGCAGATGATTTCTGCTACTAGGCTCCAAGCTTCTCAAGGACATTTTTCAAGGGAACAAAGCTACCCATTGGTATATCCAATTGCCAGGCCAATAGACTTTCCTCCCCTTCCCAACAAGCCTAGTATAGGCCTGCACACACAAGGGCCTGAACCAAAGTGACAACTTGTACCTTCAGGAATCTGTTTAAGCACTGTCCTTACAAGGTTACATAAACTAAAGCTATCAGGCCCAAATGGCTTCACTGTGGTTCATTTTTCCCTACAGTATAAAACATTTCCCTCATGTGACCATGTATTTACATAAGTTGCAAGCTATGGACTCTCATGAAGTTTCAGTCCCATAGCCACTAGACTGGGCAGAAAGTGGGCTCCAAATCACAACAGCAATAATAATTGGACAGCTCTTCTAGTGCTTCATTCAAAGCTGTAAGCAAAGCTAGTGTTATCATTATCTCTAGAATACAGCTGGGCAGCTGGGACTGAGAGGAGTGGCTTACCCAAGGCTACCTACTGAACTCCTGGCAGTAGTGGGATTCAAACCAACAGAGTGCTGACTTGCAGCTCAACCTCACAGGAGAAACAGACATTTGGAGAGGAACAGAGTACAAGAACTGAGAGCTCTTAGCAAGTGAATGGAACTTGTAATCTTGGAAGAAGCCATGACATCTTTTGCTTGGATGCTTTAGGGGCCATAGGATTAAGCATGGGGTATGCTAAAAAATGAAGGAGAAACTGATTCACTTTTCATGTTCCTGCCAAGGCAAAGTTTCTTTCTCTAGCTTTCCCTCTGGACTTGGTGACAACATTTACAAGATCCTTTTCTTCAGAAAGCCAAGTCGATGTATGAGCTCCAGGCAGCAAGCGACTGGCGACGAAGGCCCCTCAGCAGTCTGTCTCCTTCTCCTACCCCCATACCTGCCTTTCTCTCACCCAGCCATCATTTTCCACCCAGTGAACTCTGCAAACATTTTAATTTCATGCCCGGTTGTCCTTGCTGGTTTGTAAAACATCTGAATTATATTAGTGCAGTTTAAATGTGTGACAGGCTGAGGAGCTGCCACCTCTAGTGATTGCTTATTCCAGTTGGTTAAGTGACAAATCTCACTTCTAGGTCTGATGTCTTAACTAGAGCAGTAATGAGGGACTTGAAAAAAATCCAAACAAACAGTATGTTTGCTGCCTACTACCTTTAAAGCTGTGAGGAGAGATGAGGAGATAAAATGGTGGCCAATGCCGTTGGAAAGGAAAGCACAGTGGGAAGAGTGGCCTTAATTTATTCATTTCATTTATTTAGTCATTCAATTTATAGTCTGCCCTCCCTGCAAACAGTCTCAGGATGGGTTAACAACAGCATCGAATAATATACAAAATAAAAATATAAAATACATTAAAACAGCAATCTACAATATCAAATACCAATTAAATATAATCAGTTGTGGCTGTACTAACCAATCCAAATGAGATGGCTGTAAAGAATATTAAGGGTGCTACAGGACTGTCTGCCTCTCTAGGGCATGCTGAAAAGGATGGTTTTCACATGATATGAGATCAAATGCTGATGCAATCTTTAGAAGACTCTTGCAGCTCCTTAAAGACGATTATTTTGTCATAAGCTAGAGTCCTCTTGATCAGGTTCATGAAAAGACTCCATAGATATGATAGACCCATATGCATGGGTGTAGAGGAGAAAATGGAAACTGGGATCCAAAGGCAAGGCTATATAAGAGCTGAGCCTGTGGCATTTCTATGCAAAGTTTGAAGCTTGGGAGGGGTGTGTGGGGTAGATGTATTTTAATTAATACATAAATGTTTACAAAATAAGCACAGCAGCTTCTGTTCACAACAGCAGTAACAGGTGATATTTCAGTACAAATGCTCTAGAGAACAAAGGCTTCCTCAGCCTTTTAAGCCAGTTTAATGCCTAAATTAGGTATTAAAATAACTTTATATATAATTTGATCGTTAATTTAATGTAGCTTATCTAATGTTATAATGGAGAAAAAATTATTGTGACTAAGGCTGAAATAGGTAATATCAAACTTTATGGTAACTTATAATCAAACTAGTCTCTCTTTGGAGCTCTGTTGTTGAAAGATGGTGGTTTTCAGACCACTGTAGAGTGTCCAGAGAGACTGAAAAAGTTCTCCCACTAGCTTCTGAATGTTGCAGTCTTGGAATCCAGTTACAACAAAGAGCCAAAATTGAAGTTAACATTTTTAAAGGAGCCAACTGGGACTCAACTCTGCCTCCGCTGCAGCCATACAGCAGCTGTTTAAAAATAAAGGAGAGCCTGATTGAGCTGGGAACTATGACATGGGAGGAGGAGGGGTACTTATCTTCCCCTCTGTGTCTTAAAGAGCATGCAGGGGTAGTTATTTCCCCTTTTGGCTGCTCCATGAGCACATGTGAATGCAGCTGGAGGCACAGATACATCACCAAACTGAGTCAGAATTAATATATGCCCTTAAAAGGCTTTTCAGCCTCTCTTACTTTTGCTTTGCATGCATGAAAGACAGGTAGTTTTCAATAAATATGTTCGTCAACTGGTTGCCATACAAGAAGGCTGATTTACAATGGCATTTTAGCCTTCCTACACTTTACATCTGATTTTTGCCTGGGGCTCATCTTCAGATTGTGAGGTTCCAGGTCAGGCCCTGAGACCTCTGACAGTGCCATAGATTTTGATTGCAAAATATTGGCAAGAGGCAATCTTGGGAATACTGATTGCCCAGTCACTTACATTTTGCAAGCAAATCGGATTTTTGAATGTGTGTGCTGTTTGTACATGATGATATATGCATGTATGAAAAGTGTGGTTCAGTGGTTAGAGTGGTAGTCCAGAAGAACTCACTGGAAATATAGGTTCAAATCCCCCCCTTCTGCCATGAAACTCATGGGTGATGATAGACTGTTAATCTCTCTCAGCCTAACCTACCTCTGAGGGTTGTTATGAGGATAAAAAGAAGTGTTTTGTCTCCATTCCTAAATTCAAAATACAGAGCACAAATCATTCTTATGAAAAGCAATTTTTTTTCTGATTCTCTTTCTTCTCTAGCTAACCTCTTGCACAGTTACAGCAGCTAGACAAGAAATGACAGCTACGCAAGGGGCCTGTTACAATATTTAAACTTTTGCTTGTTATGTTGTTAAAAATGAAAAATTAGGCCAGTTGAGTTGCACACACTTTTGTAATAAAGTAGCAGAGGCAGTTGTGCTTCAGAAATGTGTATGTTTAATTAGCTTAGAGAAATGATGGTCCCAGAAGAGGGAGGGGGGAGAGGAAGGATCAGGCTCATAAGAGAAAATACAGAAGAATCCGGGAACATTGCTTATAATGGCTTATAATTACATAGTTTTTTTAAAAAAGGAAATCTACAAGACTACTAAGAAAAACTTTAAAGGCTTCATGCACAGTGTGATCTACATATTATTTTAAAAAGTAAAAGTCACCAAAAGGACCACAATGCTATTTTCTTGTTTGGATTTTAATGCTAGCTGTATGGCTTAAATGGATTGAAGCAATGTTGAGATGTATGGGATACCTGTCCTGAAATAGGGATTATTGTTCTGGTATAAAGGCACAAATTTTCCACATACAAAACGTACCTGCAAGTTCAAATACTTGCAGGAATAACTAAGATGGCATTTCTTCTTGTTATGCAACTATTTTATTATTTTACTAGCAACAAAGCCCATTGTGGGAAAAAATACAACGGGCTCTAGAAAGGGGAAGGTGAGCAGGTGGGTATTGCCTCTTCCTCTGTGCCTGATCCCAGCCAGGTGAAGGTGGGGGGCAGTCATTGCCACTTCCTCCAGATCTGATCCCTGCAGAGTGAAGGCAGGGGCAAGCATTGCCACTTGCTCCATGCCTGACCCTGGTAGATTGAAGGGGGGGGGCATTAACTCCTGATCCACGTCTGATCCTGGCAAGGTGAAGGGGGCAGGTGGGCACTGCCTCATGCTCCACTTGTTATCCTGGCTGGTGAAGGAAGAGGGTGCGCATTGGCACCTGCTCTGTGCCTGATCCCATCAGGATGAAGGGAGGCATGCATTGCTACCTGCTCTGTGCCTGATTCTGGCAGGGTGAAGGGGGAAGGCATTATTGCCTGCTCTGCGCCTGATCCTGGCAGGGTGAAGGGGTGGTGGGCATTGCAACATGCTCCATGCCTGACGCTGGCTGGGTAAAGGGGGCGGGCATTGCCACCTGCTTCATGCCAGATACTGGCTGGGTGAAGAGGGGTGGGCTTTGCCTCCTGCTCTGTGCCTGATCGCAGCCAGGTGAAGAGAGGGACATTGCTGCCTGCTTCGCACCGGATCCTGGCTGGGTGAATGGGGAGAGGGCCTTGCTCTTCATCCTGGCCAGGTGAAGGAGGGACGGTCATTGCCTCCTGCTCTATGCCTGATCTCAACCAGGTGAAGGTAGAGGTGGGCATTTCCACCTGCTCCGCTCCTGATCCCAGCTGAATGAAGAGGGAGCGAGCATTGCCTCCTGCTCTGTGCCTGATTCCAGCTGGGTGAGGGGGGGCAGGCATTGCCACCTGCTCTGTGCCTGATCCTGGCTGGGTGAAGGGGAGTGGGCATTTCTGCCTGCTCTGCACCTGATTCCAGCGGGTTGAAGGGGAGCAGGTATTGCCACCTTCTCCGCTCCTTATCCTGGCCAGGTGAAGGCAGGGGTGGCCATTGCCACGAGTTATGCTTCTGATCCCAGCTAGGTGAAGGGGGTGGCCATTGCCACCTGCTCCATGGTTGATTCCAGCCGGGTGAAGGGGGACAGGCATTGCTGCCTGCTCTGTGCCTGATTCTGGCAGGTTAAAGGGGGGCGGGAATTGCTACCTGCTCCCCATCTTATCCTGCCTGGATGAAGGAAGGAGTGGGCATTGCCTCCTGCTCTGCACCTGATCTTGTATGGGTGAAGATGGGAGGCAGGCTTTGCCACCATCTCTGCTCCTGATCCAGGCTGAGTGAAGAAGGGTGGGCATTTCCACCTGCTCTGTGCCTGATTCCAGCAAGTTGAAGGGGTGTGGGCATTGCCACCTGCTCCATGCCTGATTCCAGTCAGGTGAAGGGCAGGCAGGCATTGCTGCCTGCTCTGTGCCTGATTATGGCGGGTTGAAGGGGGGCAGGAATTGCTACCTGCTCCCTGCCTTATCCTCCCTGGGTGAAGGAAGGAGCAGGCATTGCCTCCTGGTCTGCACCTGAACTTGTATGGGTGAAGGTGGGTGGCAGGCTTTGCCACTTGCTCCATGCCTGATCCTGGCAAGGTGAAGGAGGGGGGAAGGGCATTGCCACCTGCTCCACTCATGATCCCAGATGTGTGAAGTTTGGGAGAAGGTGTTGCCACCTGATCTGCGCCTCACCCTAGCAGGGTGAAGGAGGTGTGGGGGCATTGCCTCCTGCTCCGCTCCTGATCCCAGGTGGGTGAAAGCAGGTGGCAGGCATTGCCACTTTCTCTATGTCTAATCCCAGCTGAGTGAAGGGGGCGGGCATTGCCGCCTGCTCTAGACCTGATCCCAGCCACATGAGGGGATGGTGGGCATTACTGCCTGCTCTGTGCTTGATCCTGGCTGGGTGAAAGCAGGGGGTGGGCACTGCCACCTGCTCTGCTCCTGATCCCAGCTGGGTGAAGGGGGTGCAGCATTGCCACCTGCTCTGCACCTGATTACAGCAGGTTGAAGGGGGGGCAGGCATTGCTGCCTGCTGTGCTCTGATCCCAACTGGGTGATGGCAGGGGGCGGGCATTGCCACCTACTCCGCTTCTGATCCCAGTTGGGTAAAGGGGAGGTGGGCTCCTCCACTCCTGATCCTAGCTGGGTGTAGGTGGAGGGGCAGGCATTGCCACTTGCTCCCCTCCTAATCCTGGCCTGGGTTTTCTGCTGCAGAGCACTCTCTGGAGGGTCAGGCTGCCTCACCTGGGCTTCTCTCCATGGCAGCACCCTCTGGTGATGTACCAGGGTATGAAGTAAGTCGTCTAGAATACGTTTACTCAATTATATAGTAAGATTGTTCATCGCCTTGTAGTGAGATGATTTGGATATTTAAATAATGATCCAGCCAAAGTTTAGCCAAATGCTTTTATGTATTATAGCTTTCAGTAGGAGAGTTCAGCATATGCTTAAGAGCCCTCACTTTAGCTAGATCATGATAGCTGATTGTAATAATAATAATTAATTAGATGAGAAAACAATAGTTTGGATGCAATATGTGCACAGATAAGCAAACTTATTTATTTTATTTACAAAATTTATATCCCACCCTTTTGCCCTCCTCAGAGCCACCAAGGTGGCTAACAGGTTAAAAATATATCAAAAAACAAATCTTAAAAAACATTAAAATCAATAAAAATACATTATTTAAGCAATTAAAACCATGTTAAAATACAAATACAAAACAATAAAATGCATATAAAACAATTAAAACAGGGCAGGAAGGAGAAGTCAATGAGGGAATGTCAGATGAGACAAGAAGTCTTTATTAACTGACAGAAGATGGCAACAGAAAGGGACAGGCAAGTGTGTCTGGGGAGAGAGTTCCAGAGTTTGGGCACCACAACTAAGAAGGCCCTCTCTTATGGGCTATGGAATATGACAGTAGTGGCTGGGTATGTTTGTAAGGAATTAGGCAGTCCTTCAGGTATGCTGGTCCCAAGCATTAAGGTTTTTAAAGGTCAACACCAGCACCTTGAATTGTGCCCACAAACAGATTGGGAGCCAGTGTAGGCAGGCTAAGATTGCGGTGATATGGCCTCTATGATCCTTTCCAATCAACAACCTGGCTGCAGTATTCTGCAGCAGCTAATGTTTCTGAACACTTTTCAAGGGCAGCCCCTCACAAAGTGAATTGCAGTAATTTAATCTAAATGAGAGGCATGTACCACAGTGGCCAGATATTTTCTGCCCAGGAAAGGCCACAGCTGGGTAAGCAGCTGAAGCTGATAAAAGCACTCCTGGCTACAGCTGCCACCTGCTTATCCAGCAGTAGGCCTGGGTCCAAGAACACCCCCAGACTACAGACCTGCTCCTTCAAGGGGAGTGCGAAAACACTCCAGAAAGGATGACACCTTGAGTCCCAGCACTAACCATCTTCTCACCAGTAACACTTCTGCTTTGCCAGATTATTAGCCTGCATCCCCCCAAAACTACATCCAGGCAGCAGTTCAGGGTTTCTACACCTCTTTGGGATCAGCTGGGAGTGTGAGATAGAGCTGAGTGTTATCTGCATAATAGTAGCAAATCAGCCCCAAACTCCAAATGATCTCACCCAGTGGTTTCCTGTAAATGTTGAAGAACATAGGAGATAAGATGGAGCCTTGTGGGACACCATAGGCCAAAGGCCAAGGGGCTAAGAAGCAGCCCCCAGCACTACCTTCTGAAACCTACTTTCCAGTCTTACCTGGAACCACTGCAAACCAGTGACTACCAGTCCCAGCATGGAAAAGCAGTTCAGATGGATACCATGACTGATTGTATTGAAATCTGTGGAGAGGTCCAGGAGAATCAACAGAGTAGCATTCCCTATGTCCACCTATCGGTGCAGGTCATCCACCATGGTGACCAGGGCTGTTTTGCCTCATCCAGGAAAGCCTGAAGATATCCAGCCACCACCTGTTCAGTCATCTTGCTCATGAATGGGCCGTCTGAGACTGGTTGATAGTTATTGAAATCTCTTGGGTCTGAGGTAGACTTCTTTAGTAGTGGAAGCTCCACATCCTGTTACAAGGCTGGGACACCCCCCCCCTCTCAAAAGGCATTAATCACATCTCAGACCCAGTCAGGTAGCATGCTCCCACCCCTCTAGCAGATTTAAGTAGCTAGGAATGTTAAGGGTCAAATAAACAGGTGGTAGGCCTCAAATCTCTGAGCATCCTGTCCACAATCTCAGACTAAATAAACTGAAAAGTATCCCAAACAGTTGGACAAGTCAGCATTAACAAGCAAACATATCAACAGGTAAATCCCCTAGAACTGTCAGAAAGCCATTCGAATCTACCCAGTTCTGGGGCAGATCATTTTAATAGATCCCCGATCCTTGCAGAGATTGTTGCCAAGTAGGCCCCCTCCCCTGCTTTGAAGCCTGCTATGAACTGTGTTAAAGTTTCCTGCGTTGCTGTTTTACTGCTACTCCAAAGACTGCTTTGCACGTGTGTGTTCTGGTACACGTGTCAGTTTCCTGCCTGCGTGTCAATTACCCTGCTGCTGTAATAGACTGTGTAGTTTACTGACTCCATGTTTGGTTAACTGCACAAAAGGACTCTCTTTCTGGGCAGCCCTGCCCTGACCTGTGTCTGGACTTCCCAGTGTGTGTTTGGACTGTGTTCCCCGTGCCTGCTTTGCCATCTGCCACGGACCGTGCCTGTTCCCTGCTTTGGACTGTGTTTTAAAGTGTTGTTCCCGCTGCCTCCATGGAAGCCTGCCTCATATGGGCCCAAGCCGCTGCTAGCAGCCGGGCGCCTGCCGGGGAAACCTCCAGCGAGCCTGGCTAGGCGCTCCCTGGTCAGTTCCCGCCTGGAGCCTCCCGCGGGCCGGTCGCCACGCTTGCCCTTGCTACCGGGCAGCCTGCTATCCAGCCCCAGCTATGCCCAGCCGGCATCCATGTTCTCAGGCAGCCAGAAGACCCTGGGAAGAAGACTGCTTTGAGAAGCCATTTCGGCGAAGCGGGCACACCACGTCCGCAGCGAGAGCCCCTCGCCCCGCTCTGCATATCTTAGGAGCCGCCCCGGAGAAGGAACTAAGTGCCGACCATCCCAAGCACTTAGAGAATGCATCTCAAAGAAACCTCCGCATTCCAAAGCTGATGACATCAGGACAAGCCCTGTCCGCTGGAACATCCATTCAGCCCACTTGGATTTCCCCCTCCCTCTTTTGTCCCCTCTTCCTGAGGTGTCACTTATCACAATCTGATTACTAAAGTGGCCCATCCAAGCCATTCAGTAGCCCATTAGACCCTTTGTTTTAATCTGTGAGAACCACCAAGTACAGCACCAGCCCCAGGGTACGTTTTGGGGTATTTAAGCTGGTCTCTCAGACCACTCGGTGCTCAGGCCATTCCTATCCAGACTTCCTTGCTGTCCGTCTGTGGTCCCAGTGCTGGCATTGGGCCACCCTCGCTGTTGTGTCTCTGCTTCGCTTCAGGATAAGTGAGTATTCCCCCTATCATCGTTGGGAACCAGCTAATGCGAACGTCTCTGTATTTCCTACTCTGTATTTCTTAGACCTTTTATGTTCTTTGTATGATTGTGCAAGCTAGGCTTACGCTACACTCAATACACGTGTTTGGACCTTACTCCTTGTCTGCCTCTTTTTCACTAGAGTGTCTGGGATCGGGACCTCCGTAAACATAGGTTATGATCCTCGCTTAATATTAATAGTTACAGACTGCTACAGCTAATTCCCCATTATAATAAAGAGCAGTTCTGGTAACAGTTTACTGGTGGAGAATGCGGGCATAACCCAGTTCGTGTGAATCCACGTGAGTCGACACGCGTGTCTTCAGCGAACTGACTTAGAGGAAAATTTTCCAGACCTCAGTGTAAAGAGCGCAATTTAGCTCAGGGAATTAAAAGTGTGAGTGTGTGTGGCTCTAGCGAGCATTTCTATCTTGTGGGTTGGCTTTTCCCCATTTCCTCCTTCAGCCAGCTTTGGACTACTTGCCTTTTGTGGTGCACCGCGAGGCCCTCCAGCCGTTATAACCGGTGTACTGTGGGTGAGGACCTCTGAACTGGTGAAGTTCCTGGCCACCTTCCGGGCCGCCTAAACGCGTCTATGTGGGTGGGATCCCAGAAGTAGGCTCTATAGATATATATATCCTGAAGCAGCACATATAAAATTCTCTTCCGCCCGCCCCCGTCTCTCCTAAGTCCGTCCAAACCCCGTTCCTGCCAGCACTTAGGCTTCAATCCCCGCTCCGGAGGAAACGTGAAGGGATCGATAGTCCGTTTGGTCAGTTTAGCTTTGGGAATCTGAAGCCAGGTTCCTGAAGCCCCGCGGCAGCCGGCCGCACCATGCTTAAGAGTTTTAAGGTAGACTCTTGGGCGCCTTTCCGCTTGCGAGTTTTAAGTTAGACTCGTGGGCGCACCTCGCTTGGGAGTCAGTGGGACTCTTGGGCACACTTTTGCTTGGGAGTTGTTAGAACTCTTGAGCGCTTTTCCGCTTGGGAGTACCGTGGTTTTACTCCTGAGCAATTTTGCTTGGGGACGTGCAGAGGCAGTCCTTGAGCGCATTTAGTCTTTTGGTCGAGGCTTGGAGACAGTTTAACCGTTTGTCTCTGAGCACGAGGCCTGGGGACACTTTGAGTATAGTTCTTGGGCAGAGAGCTTGAGAGCATTTTGGCTTCTGAGCAGAGGCTTGGGAGCATTTCTGGTTGCCTAAGCAGAGGCTTGGGAGACCCCTTAATTGCAGTTTCTGAGCAGAGGCTTGGGAACACTTTCTGGTTTTCTGAGCGCAGAGGCTTGGGAGACCCCTGAGCTTTGGTTTTCCGAGTATAGGCTTGGGAGACCCCTGAGCTTTGGCTTCTAAGCAGAGGCTTGGAAGCACTGAGAATTTTGGTTCTTGGGCTGAGAGAGCTTGAGAGCACCCTCTGAGCCAGTAAACTTTTCCTGGTCCCGTGGCTTGTAGGCAAGCTTGAAACGGGAATAGGAATTTTCCCTTCTCCCCCGGTGGAGAAGAACCAAGTGTAGGACCCTTAAAATACCCTTGTGAACCTAAAAGTAGGACCTTAAAACCCCCTGGTAAAAACCCTTGAGGACCTGAGGGAAGGATAAACCTCCCAAAAGGGACATAGAGAGGAAGAAGTTGTTAAAACCCTTGAGCAGCTTTAATCGCCCCACCCCTGGTGTCGCTGATCCACTCTTTAACCTCCCCGAGATCAGCCTTAAACTAAAAGGAAAAATGTACCGGGCAAACCCCACCGTGCCCCGCCTGGAGAAGTGGCTAGTGAAGAAGGGAGATTGCCCTTGGGAAGCCGGTTCCTTCAAGGGACCCGACCCACTCCAGATAGTTAGAAGCGCCTTCCAGGACTTCTGTGACAAGGAGAAACCTAGGTCTAGCAAAAAGGACAGATATGGAGCCTGGGCACTTTTCACCGCCCTGCAGGACAGTGTGTCCCTAATTAGCAAGTTGCAAACAGCACAGGAGGAGTTAGAGGAGAGGTCAAAACGAGAGCAGGACGCCTTGCGCCTAGAAATCCAGACTCTCAGGACCAAGCTAACCGACCAGGAGAGAGAACATGAGGAGAAAGCAGTTGAGTGGCGCGCCGAACGCGTCAATTTCATATTAGAGAAGCAAGGACTAACTACTGCCCTCCAGGACGCTCAGCACAAGGCTGAAGCGGCCACCGCTCGTGCCGATATGGCTGAGCACGCATTAACGGAGGGACGAGAAGAGATTACCAAGCTCACCCATGCCGCCCGGTTCATGGCGGACCACAACCAGTCTAAAACCGCAGCCGCGGACCATTCAGCTTGTAAGAGGGAGCTAGAGGCCCTAAAGCGACACTTGGGGATGCAACAGGCCGTAATTTCCGCCGTGCACCCCTCAGCCCTCTTGGCCCTCCCAGAAGATAGTAAGGATAGCTGGGCATCTCAATCGCCCCAACCCGAGGAAGCTCCACAGCCCCTCCATCCGATAGCTACCAAAGAAATTGTCTCCACAGATGAGGATGGCAGGAAGACAGACCGGGTCGTTAAAGAAACCCGCAATTGGAGGCCCGATGAGCTCCAAGCCATAGCAGATCGCATGGGACCCCTAAACCGAGACACGGCCATCCAGTGGTTCACCCATGTGACCACCTCCCAGCCCTCCGCTAGTGGTTCCGATGTGGCCCAGCTGGCCCGCCAATGCGCTGCCCCTGAAATAGTCTCGGCCCTGAATGCCTATATCTCTAACCGAAGGTTAGCCACCCGCAGTCAGTACGGAGCAATTAAAGAAATTTGTGCATTCCTGTGGCCCACCAAGAGCTTGAAAGCCCTGTACATCGCAGAGTCTCAAAAACCTGGAGAGGACCCAGAGGCATATTTAGCCAGAAAGCAGCTTCTTGCAGAGCTAGCAGACGAAGTGGACCTGGATGCAAGCGATGTACCCGACTTTGACGAATTAGAGTTCAGGAGGGCAGTTATAGATGGACTCAACAGTACCACCCACCTAGCACTAGCAGGAGTGGAGCCCGGGAGCATTACATGGGGAGAGCTGGAATCCCGCATCAGGAGCATTGCTGGCCTGTTGCGAGAAACCGGCGCCATCCGCCATGTGAAGTCCCCGGCCCCCCATAGGAGAGAGAGTGAGCCCATCAACACAGTCACGTATGCCAACCATGGCCCCCACTCCCAATATCGGCCCCAAGGGCATAGCTCGTACTCGGAGCCTAGAGGTGGCATCTTGCGTGGGAGAAGCGGTAGCTTCACTCGGGGCCGCAGCCAAAGGGACTCTCATCCAGGAGTAACCTTTGCGCCCACCCCCAGTCACTACCCTTCCTCCCCACAGGGACCCTCTGAGCCCTGGAGACCTGCACTGCCCTCGGCATCCCTGCCCCCTCGGGCACCTCACCCCTACAATCACCAGGTCTACCCTCCCCCAAGTCAGGCTGACTCCTGGAGACTGCAGCCAAAGGACCATGAGGAGCCCTCTGACATAGGAGAGCCGCCACCAGCTGGGAACCCCTTTTTCCAATAGGGATGCCCGGGGGTCACACATGCTTCTCCCCACTTAACTGCCCGTGGGAGAAAACCAAAGGTTGAGGCTAGCCTTCGACCTCCGGGAACTAAAAATAGCTTGGAACTTAAAAGAGAGAAGGAAAGATTCCAAAGGGTGATTCGCACCCAGAACCCAGCACCAACTTTGCCAGACACCTCTGAAAGAAATCTGGCAGAGCTGCAAAATAAAATTCAGGAGCTCATAAGTGTGAATAGGGAACAGAATTTAAAAATAAATGATCTTAATAAAGAGAATGAGGAATTAAAAGAAAAATTAAATGCTTGCACAATAGAGAAAGAGCAGCTCCACAATAAATTCCTTAGCATGCAGACTTTGCTGGAGAACCAGAATAATGAAACTGCCACTTTAAAAACCCTGATGCAAAATCTCCTGGAATCCCAGAGACTCACTGAGGCCAGATTAAAGACTTTGGAGGAACAATCAGTGATTGAATCAGCACCCCGCCCCGCCAAAGGCAGTGAAACAGGTAGTCAGTCACCTTTGCCTCCAATTTCTGCCTCAGCCCCCATGCCCAAGAAGCCAGAATTCACTTTAGCCTCTGAGCATGTGCAGAGTTTAAAAGTCATTCCCCAAGAAATTGTCTTGGCTCCCATAGACTGCCCCCAGCCAAGCTATACACAGCCCACCGTGACTGTGCCCTCTTGCAATGGCCCTGAAGAACAGGTAAATAAAAGTAAAAATGCAGTTCCTTTAAAAGATTTAAAATGCTTTGAAAATCCAGTGCTTGCAACTACACACCAAATAGTTTTCTCTCAGCCTTCCCTGACTAACACCCCTGAAGAAAACCTCATGTTGGGCCTGTGTGGTTTAATAGTGCTTGAGCTAATTCAAAGACATTTGTGTATCTGTTTGCACGTTTTAAAAGGCTCAAGCCCAAAACTTAGTGAAAAGGTAGAGCCTCCAGCAGTAAGTGCAGACAGGAATGTAATAATGCAAGTGAGCAGACTCCAGAAAGACTCCCAGTTGCTAGCAGCATCTAAAGCAGACTGTTTCCACTCAGCGCTACACCCCCACCCCTCATTGAAATGGAAAAACTGGCCAGACCAGGATTCTGACCTCCTCCCAATTCTTCCTTTTGTCCTCTCCCAGGCTGAAGTAAGCCCAAATAAATGTAATCACTGGTTCCCTGTCAGAATTTGGAAGGGATTGGAACCAGGAGTGGAAAAGCCACCTTAAGGAGACTTGAGTTCAAGTCCCTGCAGCCCCCGTCCCTTTTTGTTGTGCAGTCTTAACTTTACGTGTGTGTGAACCTGAAGCCCAATTCCCTTTTGAAATTAGATGTAAAAAGCCAACTTGGCTTCATATAATCATTTAGTGTTTTTGTTATTTCTTGTCAGTTCTATTCTTTAACTTCATTAGGCGGGCCCCACAGTTGGGACCCTGGGGGGAAACACGGCAACCGGGGCCAGGTAGGACCACCACCGAGAGTGATTCTTAATTGGATTGTAAGCCGTATGTTCGGAAAAAAATTGCACAGGCAAAAGAGATTTGCTGTGTGAGGGTGGTTGGAGAGGCTTTAGCCCAGAGGTGAATGTATTCTTTCGAACATGGTGGAACCACCAAATAAGGTGATCCCTGTATTCGAAAGTGTATCACCCGCCGTGCTGGTGAAGATCCCGCATCTGCGTAGATTCGGGGTCTCACCTGCCAGACCCACGCTTTCGCATGATGGTCGGCTTTGGCTTTGAGGGCCGTGCCTCCCCTGGAAAAGGATCCCCAAATAGCCCAACATCCCTCTTTTACTAATGTTCATATTCGTCATGGTGAGTTGCTATACGGCGCCACCAGCCAGTACGCTTTAGTGCAAAGGTAAAAGACCCGCCAGTATTATGTAAATATGTGCCCTCTGGAACATGTTATTGGGGTGCGTTCGCCACGCACAAGGGGCAGCGTGCCTCATTTACATAGCCAGAATCCCCTGCGCCAAGATGACCCCCAAATAACCCAGACCCAGTGGCGCCGACAGATCTCGGCCGCCTCCGCCGCTTTTCGATAAACGCCGCCGAGCGCCCTCGGCTCCACTTCGGCCCTTTCCGCCAGCAGCCGCCCGCCCCACGTAATCTTTTCCCTTGCCCGTACCGTACAAAGGAAAAGAAGGGGGGGAGACATATTGAAGTTATAATGAAGCCCTGCCAGGCCTTCCAAGTGAGGGCAACCCGAAAGTACCCCATACCCGTATGCCTCTTGCTCCGTGTATTTTTCTTTCGGCTCAGTGCATTTTTCTTTTGCTCAGTGTATTTTTCCTTTTTGCCCGGTGTATCGTTTTTCTCTTAACTAGAAGATGGGGCCTCCCGAGGGAGTCCCCCCCCAAAAATTGGTTGTCCTGCAAACATATGACGAAGGCCTATTTTTGAAAAATTAAAACGAGGGCCCCCGTCTGCAGCAACCCTTATAGGTAATAGAAACCGTTCTCCAGGTTTTTTTTCCTTTTAAAACGGCAAGGCCAGGCCAAGCCGGACCGATAGCTCTCAGCCCGCAAAATAAAAGTAGCCCGCCACCGAGCAAGGGGCACCTGAAGGCCACATAGCCTAGGCACCCAGGGACCCCTGGGGCGAGTTTGCATAATCCCGCCTAACGCACAGCCGACCCTTGCTCGACGTAAAGACGTTACCCTCTGAAATATACATGCTATAGAAAGGAACCTTCGCACAGGAGCTCCCCAGAGCAACAAGCTGGAAGGCTCGCTTAGTGCTCTGGGACTTCTCGTTCGAGCCCCAATCAGTAAGAGTGCTGGCAGAAAACCCCCCTCTCTTTTTCCCTGCTTTACTTCATTCATTTTTGCTGCAAGAAACTCAGGGAACCTGTACTTATATCCGCAGGTCTCCCCAGGAAGGAAAAGGAAGGCCAGGAGATGAGGCACCTGGCCACCCTGTGTTTGCTCGTGCTGGCAGGCACCCTAATAGAGGGACGCCCGTCCAAATTAATGCCCTACCCACACTGGAGATGTATAAACACCCTGGCAGGAAATGAAATGATGGTCTGCAAGGTTGTGCAGCAGAACAATATGACCACCCCCACGGGTCGCACTAACTTCCGCAGTTGCGAAGAGCAGTGGATCCGACCCCCAGAGCTTGTTATTTTATGTGTAGGAGTAAAAACTCTGTCTCAAGAATTAGTATGTTACTCGCCTACTGACACAGTGTCACCACTTGCTCCGATCCCATGTATGTTTCTTCCCCGTATCAGGCCAGCCCCCACCGCAGTCCCGGTGGTAGACAAAAATACCACCCCTGCCAACTTCGAAACCTCGCCATTTGTCACTGAGGCTTTCGGACCATACTGTGAAGTTATTCTAGTGTCGGCCGCAGTATGGAAGGCAGGAGACCCCTTTAGAATGACCATCCTACTAGGCACCACTACCACTGAATCTGCATCAGTAACTATCACGCCCCCTTCAGGCACAGTTCTCTCCTTTGCTATAGAACGCTGGGAGAACTTAACCTGGATTGTAAAAGAGGAAGACCTAGCCAAACACGGCCCACCCGATTGGATTCTGGTTCAACAGACGCCCGAATGCCAAACCAAGCCCCTAGTAGAGAAATTTCACCGGCTTGGGCTGCTCTTTGTAAATTTGACTCATGAACCAGGCAATTATTCCTTGCTGATCCGGACCCAGGAGACCCACACCATCCAAATTGACCCTTTGATTGTTAGCAATAAGCAATTAAGCCAAGGCGGCACGCATATAGTGGGCTCCCATGTTTTGAAGACTGACATTCGAGAGAGAGTTCTAGTCCGCCCGCAAATGTCTTTAAAAGAGATCCGCATAGACTTAGCTGAACTAAATATAACCCAGAGGCTGCCGCAGTGCGCTCCCTATCTGGAGGCCGGTAGCAAGGGTTGGAATGCATGGCTACAACTGTGGATCGATCCCTCCCCCTCTCTCTCGCGTGCCAGACGAAGCATTGCCGACTGGACTGCTCCTGCAGCCGGAGGCTTAGCAATCATGGATTCGGTCAATATTGAGACTCTCGCTAACAAGTTTGCCCATGTTACGACTAGCATCTCCGACTTAGGTAAACCGGTGGTGCAGTCCCTAAATTCCATTTCGAATGGGCAACACGAGATCAGCTCCATTTTAGTTAACTGGGAGAGTCAAATTGAAAGAGATTTTTCTCTGCTGCTCAAAGGAACACAGTCTTTTGAACGCAACGTGTCGATAGCCATGGCATGTATGCAAGCCCAACAATTAAATCAGGCTGTGGCCATGGGGCTAATTCGGCAAGCCACGGACGGGCACTTGCCCCTGGAAATCAAAAGATTGATTATGCCCAAATTGTCACCCATAGAACTGGAGCTTGAATCCTGGTGGTCTCTCGTAAATTCCTCATTCTCACCGACCACCCAGGAGCTTAAATTATTTTTATTAACGGCCAGTGCGCACGAGTCATTCCACGTGTATCCAGTCGTGCCTCTGGGACTCCAAGTCAGCGACACCGAGGTCCTCTACGCCAGACACCCCGACCAGTGGGCCCGCTTCACCCCGACCGGATGGAAGCTCGTCAGCCTCCAAGGGTGCCAGCATCGAGACCAGACCGGCTTCATTTGCCAGGACCAAGCCTTTGCACCTCATCATCCCTGTGTAGCCCCGCAAGTCGACGCCCTCAATGAGTGCCCTTTCGAGGTCGTCCGGGAGAACAGCTCCGCCGTGGTCTACCTTGGGAAAGGATGTGCCTGCGTGCGAACGGCCTGCGATTTTGTGATCCTGAACTCGTTCCAGCTCAAGCCCGTGACCCCGGGAGTCAACCGCTGCTTCTGCAACCTGTCTTCGGTAGCAGCCTGCGACTTCACCTACACGGTACCGGTCTGGACCCAAGAAGAGATCCTGGTGGCACCCTCCATCTATCGACAAGTGAAGCCCATCTCCCTCGGCATCGGCCTGGAGCTAATCCACGAGCTCCTGGCCCACCCCCAGCTCCACCGCACCCTCCAGAGCATCCAGAGGGACGGGGACACTACTGCTTTGGTTGTGTCCCACAACGGAAAGGAGATCCTGGACCTGGTCCAACGAATCAAGACCACCGGCGAGCATTCGTGGTGGGAGACCCTCTTTGGCTGGAGCCCCACTGCCACTGGAATTTACAATTTGGCTCTGCACCCGATCGTTGTTATTCTGGCCTTCCAAGTTTTGTTATGTGCCTCACTGCTTTATTTGGGCTGTTGGAGCCGCCGACAGCTCCAGCAACTCCAACTATCCTACCGTCTGGATCATTACAATCCAGACCTCCTCTTGCCCTAAGGGTTGTTCTTGGCGCCCTCCTTTAACCCTTGTTTGTTTTATTGCTTGTGCCGGTATGGACTATGATTATGTTTATTATGTGTATGAATCCTGGACCGGCCCCATGGACGCCCTGCTGCCGGACACCGCTCCGAGGCCCTCTTGTGGACTAGGGGGGGGCCTATTACTCTGCCTCCCAGCCCACGGCCCGTCTCCAACCGACCGCCAGCAGCGCCACCTCCATGAGGACTAGAACTGTGTGCCTGGAGCCCTTCTCGCCGCTCATCGACCCTGCTCTGCGGATTGTCGCAGACAGCAAGGGGGGGTGGAAGTGTGTTTTGGAGCACATGGACTAAGTTTGCTTGTTCTTGTAAATATGCAACCCAGTCCAGCAGCTGCACTGCGGACTGAGCCATCTGTGATCTTTGTTACTCTATGGTTTTATGAATTTCTTTCCACTGCTTTTATGAATGTTAACTCCCATGAATTTAGCCCCGAACTAGTCCCTCCCTCTATCTACTGCAAGTGCGCCCATGAACTTTATCCCTATGAATTTGATTTTAACCTTGAATTGCCTTTTTAACCTGACTCCCTCCGCCGAGGTAATTCTAGCATATCTATTATCTTATGAATTTGGTTTTAACCGGGACCCCTTCTGTACGGTCCCTTTTTAAAGGTTATTTTATTTCTAATTTTAAGCTCGATGAATTTGGTTTTAAACTGACTATATGAGTTGGTCTTTTAATTGCAGAGTGTATTTTTTCTGACCCCCTATGAGCCCTTCCGCCGCTCACCCCTCATGAATTGTTTCCACGCACTTGCTTTTATTCTTGCTGCTTTTAACTTCATGAACTGTTGCTTTTAATCACGTATATGTATTTATGATTTTAACCATTTATGAATTAGCCTACCCTCAATGAATTATGCCATGCTTGCACATTTCACTTTACCCTGTATGAATTGCTTTTAATTGTCCCTGCTTTTAATCCTATGTATCTATTTATGATTTTAACTATCCATGAATTGATCCATGTATATGAATTGCTCCTGGGTTTTAACGCTTTTAACCCACCATGAATTCCGTATGAATTACCTCCCGCCATGAATTGATCAATGTACCCAAACATGAATTGTTATTGCTTATGAATTATTGCTATTTATTCTGACGATTGCACTTAGCACACCCCCTGGTGTGAACCCAGAGACCTGCAGCCCATTGGCTGATCTAAATTGCACTTATTCGGTTAGGTGGTTCTCGAAACTAAATTTTTGAGTGACGCCTCCCCCTCCTTCCCTTCCCGCTCCTTCTTCGCTCGAAGCTCGACCACTGGACATTGCCGACCACCTCACCTTTGAAGTCAAGTTCGGAGACCCGCGCGCCTGACGTCCCGGGGTCTCCGAGGGGGGGAATTGTTGCCAAGTAGGCCCCCTCCCCTGCTTTGAAGCCTGCTATGAACTGTGTTAAAGTTTCCTGCGTTGCTGTTTTACTGCTACTCCAAAGACTGCTTTGCACGTGTGTGTTCTGGTACACGTGTCAGTTTCCTGCCTGCGTGTCAATTACCCTGCTGCTGTAATAGACTGTGTAGTTTACTGACTCCATGTTTGGTTAACTGCACAAAAGGACTCTCTTTCTGGGCAGCCCTGCCCTGACCTGTGTCTGGACTTCCCAGTGTGTGTTTGGACTGTGTTCCCCGTGCCTGCTTTGCCATCTGCCACGGACCGTGCCTGTTCCCTGCTTTGGACTGTGTTTTAAAGTGTTGTTCCCGCTGCCTCCATGGAAGCCTGCCTCATATGGGCCCAAGCCGCTGCTAGCAGCCGGGCGCCTGCCGGGGAAACCTCCAGCGAGCCTGGCTAGGCGCTCCCTGGTCAGTTCCCGCCTGGAGCCTCCCGCGGGCCGGTCGCCACGCTTGCCCTTGCTACCGGGCAGCCTGCTATCCAGCCCCAGCTATGCCCAGCCGGCATCCATGTTCTCAGGCAGCCAGAAGACCCTGGGAAGAAGACTGCTTTGAGAAGCCATTTCGGCGAAGCGGGCACACCACGTCCGCAGCGAGAGCCCCTCGCCCCGCTCTGCATATCTTAGGAGCCGCCCCGGAGAAGGAACTAAGTGCCGACCATCCCAAGCACTTAGAGAATGCATCTCAAAGAAACCTCCGCATTCCAAAGCTGATGACATCAGGACAAGCCCTGTCCGCTGGAACATCCATTCAGCCCACTTGGATTTCCCCCTCCCTCTTTTGTCCCCTCTTCCTGAGGTGTCACTTATCACAATCTGATTACTAAAGTGGCCCATCCAAGCCATTCAGTAGCCCATTAGACCCTTTGTTTTAATCTGTGAGAACCACCAAGTACAGCACCAGCCCCAGGGTACGTTTTGGGGTATTTAAGCTGGTCTCTCAGACCACTCGGTGCTCAGGCCATTCCTATCCAGACTTCCTTGCTGTCCGTCTGTGGTCCCAGTGCTGGCATTGGGCCACCCTCGCTGTTGTGTCTCTGCTTCGCTTCAGGATAAGTGAGTATTCCCCCTATCATCGTTGGGAACCAGCTAATGCGAACGTCTCTGTATTTCCTACTCTGTATTTCTTAGACCTTGTATGTTCTTTGTATGATTGTGCAAGCTAGGCTTACGCTACACTCAATACACGTGTTTGGACCTTACTCCTTGTCTGCCTCTTTTTCACTAGAGTGTCTGGGATCGGGACCTCCGTAAACATAGGTTATGATCCTCGCTTAATATTAATAGTTACAGACTGCTACAGCTAATTCCCCATTATAATAAAGAGCAGTTCTGGTAACAAGATTGGTATCTCTATAAGTCTAAACCTGAGCAAATAGTAATATGTTCATGTCAAGGAAACTGCCATAAATTCCTCCACCCTCAAACCATATTCATCCCACTGAGAACAAAATACCAAATCCAGAGTGTGACCTGCACAATGTTTAGGACCAATTATTACCTGAGGCTGGCCCATGGTTTTCATGGAAGCCATGAAATCCTGAGTTAATCCCAACAAGACAGCTTCAGCATGACTGTTGAAGAACAACCAGTCTAGAGGTCCTCAGCACCACCCCTAAGACCACCTTTGTCAGATAAGTTAGGGAGACTGTTAGGCAGCTGGATGAGTGGTATACCAACAGAATCCCAGTCCTGTCTATCTAAGCATTAGGTACACAGCCTCAAAACCAGAAGTATCCTGGATGGAGGATAGCGTTTTTATAGACTACAGCAACAATATTTCCCTGCCTATCAGCCCTGTGCTGATGTATCACCAAGTAACCTGGGGGACACAGATGGAAGATGTTAACCCCTTTCCCAGCCATGTTTCAGTGTTACGTTTATTCCAGGCTTGCAGGTTCTCTGCCCCCATCCCCTGCCAGACTCTGCCCCCCACCCCCCATTCACATGACTGGTGGAGGAAAAAGGCATCTAGAAAGGCCAGAGGCAGGCCTCAGGAAGGTGTGTGAAGTGTCTGCATGCATCCACTCATCGCACTGGAAAACGGTGTCATTTCTGGAACAACGTGGATGTAATGGGTTATGCAGGGGGCTGATTCTCTAAAAATCAGTCCCAATCACTAAATTTTGGAGCAGTTTTTAGAGATTAAGCCCGTCACGATCCCTCGCTTCTGCATTGTTCCAGAAATGACATCATCTTCCAATAATGCGGTAATGCATGAGGTAATGCCCTTCACCCCCCCACTGCTCCCATCCCCTACTTTGTCCCCAGGGTTCTTGGCAACTCTGACTTATGCTAGTGTGATCATTCTGTTTTGACTTCAAATAAGTGGTCCTAAAAGAAATGTGCATACAAAATTTTAAAAGATGTGCTGCTGAGAATTAAAATGCAAAACCTTGCTAAATATGAACAAGAGAATGACACATATCCTGGCTTCCTGGGACATTACAGGTCCAGTGCTTAACACATTTTAAACACCTAGATGTTGGCCTTTGGCCTCAATTCAGTTTTACAAGTGTCTAATTATGCTGCTTTGTGTAAGGTTGTGGCAAAGCACTTATTTCTTCCACATGGAAAACAAAATTCATGTGGCTTTCATAACCTTGCACAAAGCTATGCAACTATATACAAAGAGTGGACCTTTGTAATCAGCACATATTCTGTTTGTATCTATTTATCCCATTACCTGCAAGCAACGCCCTTCTGCTTTTTCTATATGACAAACAGGTCAGTTTGTGTAAGAGAATAAAAAGACACAACTCAGACACCAAAAAGTGCAACAGAAACTAGTGAGAGAACATTCTACCTCCCACAAGACTGCTGCTGGCATTGAACTTGCCATGCTTCGACACAAAAGGCTGCAAAGACAGATTCCAATGTAAAAATTCTACACTAGAATTTATCGGCAAATTTGGCTCTATTCGTTTTCACTTTAATTGTGCCTGGAGTTCTTTTTCACTGTACCCAAGGACACACTCATAGGTACAGTAAAAAAAAAAGTGTGTACACAACACTGCCTTGGCAAATGCTGGGCCATATCGAGATCAATGCCTGTGGAAGATGGAGCTTGGAGAGAATGTGATGTTATTTCCAGATGGTGCTCTAGGATTTCTCCTTATCTCTATGGTAAAGACCATTTTGACATGAGGAAACAGCTAGATCATCATTATGGAGAGGATTTTCCAGCCATTTTCCCTCCACTTTTCAATTTTTCAGGGGTAGGGGATTGGGGCCAAGGCAGGGGTTTGCATGGGAGATCAAATGGTATGGCAAGCCTAGTACACAATAGGACCAAAAGGCCATGACATACAAGGGATAGTCATAGGTCTATCAAGTTTCTATGCAGAATACAAGATAAATACAAAGCAAGCCATTCACAACATTCTGTAGTGATAAAATGATTTTTGTCCATATGGGTCGTGCAATTCCAGATATAATTTTGCAGGGATCAAAAATGGCTGATGGGGGAAGGGGAATACAGGAAAAATCTGTGTGCATTGCTCTGGTGATTGGACACAATGCACATGTTTCTGCCAACTGAATATAATACTTCACAAATCTGATGTGATGAACTCTAACCCTTAAAAGCTAGTGCCAAATGGTTAGTAAGTCAGTTCTTCATTGGTTTTATTACAAGAGACTAAGACTGCAATCCTAAAAACAGTAACTAGAGAGTAAGTCCCTAATCTGGATATACATGCTTAGACTTGCACTGCATGAGAGCTAACCTCTAGAATGGCAGAATTTGAGATCGGTAGCACCCCAGAGACGAACAAGATTTTCAGAGTATAAGCTTTTGAGAGTTAAATTCCCCTTCTTCAGATAAAGGAAGAACTTTCTGTGTGTGAATTACTGTTCTTTTGTAACATTATTAAGAACAAGCAAACAAACAAATCTTGCCCCATAAAAGTGTGAAAATCAACCACTGAGTCCAATAAAAAGCTTTGTGGTGCTTCAAAATATGCAACTTCTTTCAATATAATTATGTCCAAATGATGTTATTGCTGTAACTTATTTGTATCTTAGATCTGAATCATGTAAACCCAAATTATCCCAAATTTATAGCTTGCCTTTTTCTTCCTCTAAACACCAGATCCTTCCAATTACCAAAGAACTTAATCATATTGTGACTATAATGTTACCATAATTTCAGAAAGGATTAAAGTCACAGTTGCAGTGTTCCTTTCCAGTTATCATTATATTACCATAATCAGGAGATTAAATATGCTCAACTTTGCACTGTTTACCTGTGGCTGTTATCTTTGTTGCATCTTCCTCTGGGCCCAGCCAAGTTCATTTGGGAATGCCTGATAAGAAAGCTGAATAGTGCAGGAAAGCCTCAGAGTTTCAGTATACTTGGCTTTTAAGAGACCCCCCAACATCCATAGCTTTCAAGGCACATGGGATTATAGTATGACCGGTAGAAAACTTCTCGCAATGGAGACTAGAGGCTGGATCCTATGAATCTGTTTAACTAATGGCAGTGCCATCCTTTGGCAAAAGAACCTTCTTCCAGTGGAACAGACCTCCACCATTTGCATCTCTGCATGACGATGGAAGGAAAGAAGCAGCAATAGGCAATCCAGTAGCTACAACATGAGCTTTGCAGTTCCAACAGGAATGATGGTACATTGTTACCAGAACTGCTTTTTATTATAAGGGGGAAATTAGCTTAGCAGTCTGTAACTAAAATTAGCGCGGATCTAACCTATGTTTACGGAGGTCCCGATTCCAGACACTCTAGTGACAAAGAGGCAGACTACAAATAGGTTCAATCACGTGTATTTACTAATAGTGTGGCGTAAGCCTGAACTTGCACATACATACAAGAAAACATAGAAGACCTAGGAAATACAGAGTAGGAAATATAGAGACTTTTGCATTAGCAGGTTCCCAACATTGGTGGGGAATACTCACAATCCTGAAGCGAAGCAGAGACACAACAGCGAGGTGGCCCAATGCCAGCACTGGGACCACAGACAGATAGCAAGGGGTTCTGGATAGGGTGGCACGCGCACCATGCGGTCTGGCGGACAGGGTTTCCCCAGCAGGAACCCGGCTGCTAGCAGCGGCTTGGGCCCATATGAGGCAGGCTTCCATGGAGGCAGGGGGAACAGCACGCAAAGCACAGTCCAAAGCAGGGAACAGGCACGGTCCGTGGCAGATGGCTATACAGGCACGGGGCACACTTGTAACAGAGTCCAAACACACACTGGGAAGTCCATATATAAGTCAGGGCAGGGTTGCCCAGGAAAAGAGTCCTTTGTGCAGTTAACCAAACATGGGGTCAGGGAACTACACAGTCTATTGTAGCAGCAAGGTAATCAAACAGCAGACAGGAAACTGACACGTGTATTGGAACACACACGTGCAGGGCAATCTTTGGTGCAGCAGTAAAGCAGCAACGCAAGAAACTTTAACACAGTCCATGGCAGGCCTTAAAGCAGGAGAGGGGGCCTGCTTGGCAACAATATCAAGGCCAGCCAGTCCACTAGGAGGCCTATTGATTGCCTAGCGCACCTTGGGTGGAGTGGCACCAGCCAGCTTGGCCACCCACACCCCTGCCTGGTTGCATACTTGCAGCAGGGAAAAGGAGGGCAGGAGGCAGGGGACAAGTAGGGTGGGTGGCAACTTCTTGCTGCTCAGCTGGGGGAAGGGGTGGGGAGGGTGGGAGCAATCTTCTCACTTTCCTTCAACTCAGCAGAGGGTGGGCAGGATGAGGATGGCAGATGCCACCAGGGGTGGGTGGGGTGGGTGTTGCTTGAGCATTCTAGCCAGGGCAGCCAAAATGTTTTAGTTGGCAATGGAGTGGGAGGTAATAAAGGTAGAAGGCAGCAGCCATCACACAGTGCCCAGATCACCTTTGTCCTGGGACCTCTTATCTCTGCTTTTGCCTCTCACCAAAGATGCCTTTGTTGCTTCATGCACAGAGCAGAAAACTTGTCCTGTTTATTTTACATACAGTACCATTATAAAGCCAGCATTCTGGCCTCTAGAGAAAACTGACATACATAAATAGCATATAGTATTTTTGATGGACTAATCCCTAACCACTCTAAAAGGAGGCAAGAAAAAAAGATAACCAAAGATATTCATGGTCTTGGTCAGTAGTTATTTCCTCTATTAGGAAGGAAACTGGGAAATGAGGAAGGCTTATCGATTGATTTCAATATGGTCCATTTTATATGTCATCTAGGTATTGATGTATTAATAGTACCATTCCATTAAGTAGCAAAACCCTTCAATTCCCCAGAAGGTGCTGTAATTAGAAAGCATGGCCACATTGTGCAAATGTCTTGCAGCAGCACAAGGATGAAAGGCATCCTTCTTAAATTTACTTCTTATATTTCTTGCATGCTACAGAAAGTTGCCTGTTGCTGCTGTGGTGCTGAGGTTGTAAGCTAGGTGGCCTTGCCTCAGAGCATTGCTCAGTCTGTCTCTGCAGCAGGCAGTTAAACAGCAGGGTCGTTTGGCCCTCAGCCCAGCCAGTGTGTGCACTGATCAGCCTTTTACTAGCTCATATTGCCACAGAATTAGGGTTGCCAACTCCAGGTCAGGAAATTCCTGGAAATTTGGAAGTAGATCCTAGGGAGGACAGAAAATGGGGAAGGGAAGAAGCTCAGCCTGGATGTGATGCCATAGAGGCCACTCTTCAAAGTTGCCATTTTCTCCAGGGCAACTGATATCTGTAGTCTGGATGTCAGTTCTTATTTGAGGAGAACTCCAGCTCCACCTGGTCAGCTTGGCAACGTGCAAGAACAAACGCGGTGAATCTGAAATCAACAAAGACAAGGGAAGTTTCAGAGAGTAAATTTATTATTACCAGACTTACCTCTGAATCCGGAGCAGCCTCTTGATTGCAAATTATCAGAGCATGCTTCCAGCTGTCCATCCAAAGTACACACTGAGCACCGGGAGACGAGGATCTCCTCTAACTTTTATAGTCTTTTGATGCTATAGAAATGGGACATTCAGATTAATAGGATGTGAACATAATTGTGATATTTATTGGTATTTATTATAAGTATTTATTATACATAGTGGAATATTTATAAGACCTGGATGATATTTTGACTGTATTTATTCACTTATGAGCACTGTGCACTTTCAGTATTAAAACTCAGGAATTATATATAACAATCTATTACCCACAGAGCATTTGTGTCGGTTCCATGGTGCCCTTTATTTGTGTAGAATACTATCTTTGATGACTGGCAGAGTAGAATCACACAGAATTTTTCTTTTAGCTGGATTAGAAAAACATCAAAAAGAAGGAAACATATTCCCAAACCAAGTCATTTCTAGGCACTTGTATGGGAGTTAGGCCTTACATATTTTAAGTAGAAGCATTGTTTCTCCTTATGATTTAGTGTTTGGCTATATCATATCAGCCTAAGAGAAAGGACCCCTGAAGGAGAATTCTTCGTAACAAACCTACAACCCTGGAACTTCCTGCACCTAGAAACTCATCCAGTCTGGAGTCTAAATGTTTTGCCTGGGAGATTCAGATTTCCACAGCCAATATGTATAGGGATATGCTTTAATGAGATGGTCTCTGTTGCTTGTACTTCTGCTGATCTCTTGAAGAACATGGACTAGATTCTAATGGGGGATGGTAGTGGGTCTGGACTGCTTTGGAAAACAGATGTCAAACTTCTAGAACTACTTGATAGCCATTGTATTAACAATTTTGAAAGTAAACGGGAAGCTCAGTCCTAAGCCCCGAGTCCGCGTCCCTCCTCATGCATCGATGTAAATGTGGCACCACTCCACCGCTCCCTATGGATTTTTGCAGGAGAGTCCTGCCCGTGCCCGAGCACAGAAAGCCTGCAGTACTTAGGAGCAGCCCCAGGATCCAGAGAGGCAAGTGGGGGAGGAGGGATTCTTCAACGAGTGATAGGAATGCCCATTAGAAACTATGCGAAAGGCCAGAAGGCAGTGCAAAGTGCTCACAGACTTGTGGTGGTGCCATTTGAACACATAATTGCATCACAATGATGCAAGAATGCGTGTTGGACCTCGAGAGCCACGCCACGGTCCAGGGGTGACACCCCTCCTGTGGACTAACAGCCTGCAGGAGTAGAGGAACTGCTCTGGGGGCTGCCATTCACCCTCTCCCTGCTCCAGATTTCCCAAGTCCATCCCTGCTTCCACAAACAGCGAAATGGAGGGTGGCCCAGGAGATCCCAAGATGTTGCTCTACATCCCCCACCGCCCGGCAGTAACTTCTGCCTTCCCCTCTGCCTGGCTTATCAGACACCAGCAGCTCAGTCTGTCAGAAAATGAACGTCCTCAGTGGAGCCTCCCCCCCGCCCTGCCAGACATTCATGGGCCACACTTCAATTCCCACCCCACTGCCTGAAGTAACATTGAGGAGAGGGAAGAGGGCAGGGAAGCTGGACAGGGTGCCACTTGACACCTGCTCCTCCTGGCAGCAGAGCTCACCCCATCCACCCATCCCCGAGCTAGGAAAAATTTGCAGGGATGTGTGAGAAGACATCCTGATGGGGAATTGGGGGAGGCGGCAGCTACTGTCAATGTCAGGGGAGCCAGCGAACAGACAGCAGTTTCTTGTTTTTCAACACATATTTTATTAAACTGGAAAAGATGTAGAGGTTCTCTGGACGTATTTCCCTGCCAATGTGGTTGAGCCATGGGCTGCCTTGATAAACTGCTCTCTGGGCAGGACCTGATTTGCACTCGCCTAGGCTTACGAGGCGCTCAGACAGCCATGCTCCTTGGTTTCCCAGACAAGTGACCATCTGCTTGCAAGGGAAACAGACACATGTGTTGCAAGTGACCCAAGCTGGTGCGCAGCTGAGGCCCAATTTGCAACATTTGGGAAGGTGTCCATTGGTAGAGAGCTGTGGCGGCAGCTCTGCAGGTGCAGCTCACAACTACATGGTTCATGACCCTCTGGCAAGACAGTGCTCTGCCTTGGGATGATATTATCCTGTTTGGGAGAAAGTCAAGTGGCTGAGCACCCTCCAGCAGCAGGGTGTTACGAACACCCAGTCAACCTGACCACTGGCTGCACTTCCTCCTCTGCAGGAGGGGCCCCAGATGAGAGTCTGAACATAGCACCCACAGGGGTAGCTGCCCCTCATTGGCTGTGTCAAGAGTAGTTTTCTGGGCAACTCCCTCTATGGCAGGCAGGGGCTGCCGCCACCCCCCTCCCCTGCCAAGCCTCTTTCGAAGAGGCTGGCGGTCAGGCAAGTTCCCAGACGGCTAGGCCCGCCTGGCATCGACCAGGGCCAGGGCCTTTTCAGTCCTGGCCTCAGCCTGGTGGAACACTGTCCAATGAGACCAGGGCCCGGCAGGATTTGTTATCTTTCCACCAGGCCTGAAAGACAGAGCTGTTCTGCCAGGCCAGCTGTTCTGCTGTTCTGCCAGTTGATGTGAGGTGGTGCCCCCTGGCTGGGGGAGTACAGCACATGCCCTCCCTACTAGTGACACCCTCTATCTCTCACATATTTCCCTGCCAAAATGCTCTGGAGATGGGTAAAAAGGTGGTCGGCTAGATCATTGTGCCGCTGTGTTTATATATATATGTATTTTGACTATGGTATTTAAATGTTTTATGGTTTTAAATCATATAAATTGTGAAATGTAATTTTAAATTTTAGTTGTAATCTGCCCTGAGCCTGCTGATGTGGGGAGGGTGGAATATAAATCAAATATAAATAAATAAATAAAGTGAGGGGGGGGCAGCTGGCACAAATCAGCGAGCTGGGTTAGCCACTACCCCAGCTCCTTCTTACCTGTCAGTGCTCCCTTGCTCCTTACGGAGCTGAAACTCCAGAGTCAAGGGGACTTGGGTAGTTATTATTAGTTAGTCAGACATTCTGGACTTTGCCCTTCTTCCCTTGAGCAAGTGCAAAGTTCTCCCAGTTTTCCCACTACATCCCCCAGTGCACTCATGGCCCACCACCATGAGTACCCACTTTCCTGCCTCATGCACAAAGTCCCTGCAGAAGGAGGCTGTCAGGCAGAGTCTCCGACCACCGACCACTTATCTAAGTTTGTGAGTGGTGCAGCCAGAGGTTTTGTAGGGTCCATGGGCAGGTGATTGGGCATGGGGATGGGGGCTCACCCACCTTGGAAGCACACATGGATTGGTCTCCCTGGTAATCACTATCCTATGCCCCATTTGGGTTGTGTGGAAAGGGCTGGGCACAAGGAGAGGGGCCCAAGTTTACCTGTTCAATGGGTGCCTATGGACTACACCTGCTTTTTTCATGGTCTAACTTCCTGCCGCTGCAGGGGGCGTTTCCAGGCCTGGGGAAGCTTAGGAAGCTGATTAACTTGTGGCTCGTCTCCACCCCGCCCCTTCCAGCACTGGCACAGGGACTTGTGCGTCACATACGTGTTCGTACAGCAGCCTGGCATGGCCATGGCTGGCAGCCCACCCACGGTAGCGCACCTCCCTGCCCACTGGCAGAAAGGAGGTGACACCCGTGTAAGTACAAGTTGGGCCCATGTAAGCCTTAGTCCTCTTCCTATACACTTCCCACCCACCCCCTACTTAGGATTGCACAGTTAATGTGATGTGTGAGGTGTAAAGTTAAATAAAGCCAAATTGGGTAGCGTCACCTTGTGTAGTGGGTAACTTACCATATGCAGTCTCATGTTGGCTCATTCTCTTCCAGTTAACACATTCTTCTTGGCTGAATCTGGGTATTCCAAAATCCAAAATCAAATCACAATCCACATAATAGTTTTCATTAGGATTAACAAAAGCAGCACAAAATAGTGTGCAAGCATTTGAGCTCTCCAGAGCTCTTTATCAGGCTGATTGTTACAAAATGGGGTGGGGGGGAAAGGTGGAGGATTTTAAAGGTTTACAATCATGGCCTGAAACATCTCTTTCTCTCCCCCTTGCTCCTCCCTCAAAGTACTCCCCCTCCATCTCGTAGGCTACTGGATGACAGGAAGTATAGGATATCACCACTAAGTAATGAGACTCAGTAGGTGACCTTGGGCCAGTCACCCAGTCTCACTCTAACCTACATCATAAGACTGTTGTGCGAATGAAATAACTCCTATATTTGCTGCCAGGAGTCCTTTGGTAAGGAGGAATGAGATGCAGTTGAATAAGATTGAAAAGAAAAGCAGAAAGTAGGAGCTGTGACACATGGGTAGACTGAGATGAGGGTTCCAAGAGGCAGAGAGGGGGCAGGGGCTAAGGGAAAAGTGGGGGAACAATGTCTAGGAAAAGAGGCTGAGACAGGTTTTTGGTCATGGACTTTTTAATGGTCCCATTTCCATAATATGATGGTCATCTTTCTAGTTTAAAAAGCCAACAATGACTAAGACATATGAGAATTTTAAAAAATTGATTCCCTGGGAAATTTTGAAATATGAAAAATGCTTCATGGTGTTCCTTGCAGTTTTCAGATTACTATCAGTTTACAAATGAGGACCTAAAGCTAAGAGACATGAACCTCAACCAAAACCATTCGCAGAATCCATGGGTTAATCAGCAGCCAGCAGATTCATACAGCAATTGACAAGAATCTGAAGACAATTTGTACTTAAATAACTGCTGTATTGATAGATAGTTAATTAGAAAGCAAGGAAATACTGGATAGAAATATTTTTAAAAAATCAAAAGATATTAAAGTTTTGCTTCCCGTTGAACCATAAAAATATGTGATTAAGTATCTTACCAAGTAATATCATAAAAATACACAGCAAACTATTTAAATATATAGTGACAGTGGCAAGTGGAGTATATGCAGCAAAATGGAAGGCAGAAGCCTGTCCAGATTTGACAGAATGGATGAATAAGCTATACAAATATGCATCAATGGCAAAATTAACATCTTATATACACAACTGGCCAATCCTAGAATTTTAAGAAAAATGAATTTTTTTATTATGTAGCTGAAAAATAAGAACAACTAAGAACAAATATCAGTAAATAGATCAGATATTAAATCTGTAATTCAAAATGTTGAATATAAAATGTTGAATATAAATGTATTTTAATATAACTATTATTGTATCTCACAGAAAGTGTTTTTTAAAAAATCTGATGGAAGGGATGGTGGGGAGACTTTGTGGTTTATATATTCTGTTATATATAACTATCTCTGAGTTATATGACTATGCTGTATAATCCCTTTTTCCTTTCTGTATCCCTTTTATTATTATTTTGTTTTTCAAAATAAAGATAGATAGTTAATTTCATGTGCATAAAATCATTACTTTGAGGACTGCTTTATTCCTAGAAGTGTACTATAAGAACTCTTCTGAGACAGACTTAAAGGTGGCTTTCAATATTTCTCTTATTCATCCTCTATTGCCAGGAACACTTTAAGAACAAAGAGGCTTGTGATGGAGAAATTAACAGAGGTTGTTTTAGAATTGATCAAAGGTACTATTGCTTTACACAGTCTGGTGTAGCCCCTGCAAGAGCTATTGGTCATGTCAATTACTTAATGATCTCTAATTTGATATTTCCTAATTACACTTGTAACCTGTGCTATTCACAGAAGTACTGAAGGTAACTGAATACCGTATTCCTGATGCTGGTCACTTCTCAAAGTATAACACTTCCAAGCACTACCTCTGCTCATACTTTTAAAGAGAATGGTGAAATGTTTGTTGGTGTCTGCCTATGAGGTGTTGTCATTCTGATTTTCCAATAACTGATCTATACTTTCAACAGTGGGAATACTAGGGAAGAGATAACTGGCTGGGGAAGGTGGTTGCAGGGAGGAAGCAAGGAGACTGGCTGAACACCCCCTCCACCCCTCCTGCAATTTAATCCTTTCATTGTTTTACTGCAAAGAAATGGTTGCTGAAGGTTCCCAGACTGCCAATTATATTAGTTGGCCCTTAGACAGGAGCTGCCAACAACCTATAGAAAAGAAATACCCTGTTTATTTAGTAGGCTTAAGGTGAGGGAAAGGGCAGGTAGTAAATAACATCCCAGGATACTTTTTTTCTTGTGATTGTTGGGACCCCCTCCCCCAAAAGGCTCATTACATTATTCAAGACTAGATATGAGCACGAACCGCATTACGAACCAAAAAACCCCACCAACCGCCCAATCTTCCGTTCGCGAACCAGCGGTTCATGAGGGTCCATGGCCAATGATCCAGCGTTCATTGGAAGCCTGGTTTGTTGCGTTCGCCCGCAGTTCATGAAGCCAGACAGTCAGGCTCCATCAATCAATTCCCTTGGAAACGGAGCTGGGGGAATGCCTGAACTCTGTCTGCACTCCTTCTGTCGCCCTGGAAACCCGAATCGAAGCCCAGCTTACCTTGATCGGCAGGTCTTCCTTCCAACCATGGAGCTGCAAATTGGTTACAATTGGTTACATGGGAGAAGACACACAGGGGGAGGGAGGGGGAAGGGGGGTGTTCTGTAGCCATGGGCACTCCAATCTCATCCCTGCAAACCCTGATAGGCAGTTCTGATGGCCAACCCCTTGTACACTGGGCCAACATCAACTGGTGGCTCTAATTGTATCAAATGGGAGTTTCCTGGGGGCCTCGAATTGGAGAGGGTATAACTCCAAGATCCCTATTGCAATCTTGACCAAAGTTGGATGCTAGCTGGAGGAGAGCCTGCTAAACACTCCCTGTGAATATGGGCTCTCTAAGTCCAACAGGGGCTGTTCTGATGCCCACAAACCACAAACCTTGAACCGGTTCATCAGTGGGAAATGTTCATTTCGGTTCACTAGTTTGGGTTCGTCGTCAGCACTGAACCACAAACAGCTGGTTCATTAATTTTTTTTGGTTCGTGCCCATGTGTATTCAAGACTGTGTTTATTTAGATAGTTGTACTTGGCTTTTCTCTGCAGTGGCTTACAAGCTTCCTTGATTTTATCCTAACAACAGCACTGTGAGGTAGGGTCAGCTGAGAGGGTGCGACTGGCCCAAAGTCACCAAGTGAGCTACCCTGGAAGAGTGGGGGTGTGAAACTTGGTCTCCCAAATCCTAGTCTGACACTCCAACCAGTACATCATGTTGGGTCTCTATTATGGTTATATAGGTGTTGCCTGCAGTGAATGCCTAAAGTATGAAGGCACATGCGCATTCCTAATAATATGCAGGGTCTCTGCCAGGGAGCTCTGTTTGGTTATATGAAGGAGTATCATTGGATGCATACCCAGCAAATCCCAAATCTAACAACAACAACAACATTCACCCTTCAGGACAACCTAATGCCACACTTAGAGCAGTTTACAAAGTGTGTTATTATTATTCTCACAACAATCACCCTGTGAGGTGAGTGGGGCTGAGAGAGCTTTGAGAGAGCTGTGACTGACCCAAGGTCAGCCTGCTGGCTACAAGTGGAGGAGTGGGGAGTCAAACCCGGTTCTCCAGATTAGAGTCCTGCTGCTCTTGACCATCACACCAAACTGGCTCTCAGCAGCAGGGTGAAAATACCTTAAAGAAATATCCAGGAACCTGGACCAGGCAAGTAGGCAGGGAAGAAACTCAGCTGAGGTGGGTTGGCGAAGCTGCAGTGATAGCGTAACCATACTGTGTGTTGAGGCCGTTTGGGAAGAAAGGTGATTTGAGGCTACAGCATGCAAGTTAATAGCTCTTCTCTTTCTCATTAGCTTACAACTGGATCCTGCCATGCAGAGTTTTGTGATGCTGCGAGTCAAGGATGCTAGAGAAAGCAAAACAAATTGAACAGCTTTGTAGGCAGCAAGACACATTAGGAAGTCTTTGTAGATGCTTTTGTTTGTTTTTCCTTTCAGTTCTAGGCAGAAATGGAATACAAAGCTAAAAAGCCGCCTGATATGTGGGAGATTGTCATAGCCTGAATAGGTTTTTTTATTTTATTTTTGCAAGGGTATCAGGGAACAGCGTTGAGCATGCATGTGTGTGTGAGGGGGAAGGGAAACTTAGCAAACACAGTTGTGGAGAAAATGATGTTTGAAAAACATATCTAATAAAGAGAGCACTAATGATTTGAAATGCAGCTCTGGAGTAAAAGTAGAGAAGAAAGCTTGCTCTCTGAATGTTCCTCTCTGAAGTTCAAGCTGTAGTTGTGATGCTGCAGCTGAAGGGGGCAAATTGTATAATTTTGACAATGAAAATTAGACTGTTTAAATTTAGACTTTTTATTTTTTAATTTGTGTTTAGTACATTTTTAGCCCAACTTTTCTCCATGCAGGACAAGCACGGGACTCTAATCTGGAGAGCCGGGTTTGATTCCCCACTCTTCCACTTGAAGCCAGCTGGGTGACCTTGGGCTAGTCACAGCTCTCTGGAGCTCTCTCAGCCCCACCCACTTCACAGGGTGTTTGTTGTGGGGATAATAATGACATACTTTGTAAACCGCTCTGAGTGGGCATTAAGTTGTCCTGAAGGGCGGTATATAAATTGAATGTTATTAATATTATTACTATCTTCTTCCATTTACCTTCACAACAACCCTGCGAGATGAGTAAGGCTGAGAGGGTGTGACTGGCTCAATATCACCCAGTGACCTTCCATGGTAGGACAGGGAACCTTGAACCTTGTTCTTCTAGGTCCTAGTCCATTTGACCTCAACACCACACAGGCTCTCTGAAAACTCTGTTTCTAACAGAGAGCTCTGTTTATAACTGGAGAGTCAGTGTGGTGTAGTGGTTAGGGTGTTGGACTAGAATCTCAGAGATCCAGGTTTGAATTCCCACTCTGCCATGGAAGGTTTGTAGGCAACCTTGGGCCAGCCACATGCTGTCACTCTAACATATCTCACAAGGTTGATGTGAGGATAAAATGGAAGAGAGGAGTATAATGTAAGCCACTTTGGGTCTCCAGTGAGAAGAAAGGCAGGGTATAAATGAAATAAATTAATGTCAGGCTCAGCATCATTTTTTAGACTAAGTGCCAGCCCAGAAACATGTGAAGCATCATTGTGTTCCTGTGCCATGCCCAATCTACTCACTAACCACAAAGCCTGTGATAAAATGGAGAACTGTTATGCTGCTTATTTTGAGTGTGTGTGTTTTAAGGAAAAACTAAGGTTATTGCCTCTGGACTTACCTGATGCAAGGGAATATATCCTCATCAGGTCAGTGTCTCTGTTTAATATGAGAATGGGCCATAAGAGTGTGGCCATATTTGTAATAAATAATAGCAGGATTATTAGGAGAACAAAAACTCAATGGAGATTATAAAGCATCCTGCAAATTAAAATTGCCATACAGACTGAGAGCAGAAAAATGAGGAACAGCAGTAACTGGGGCTTCAGAAAGTACTGGGTAAAGGTATTGAATGGGGGTTCGGAGGATTTTCTTTTCCTGGCAACACCCCACAGACACAAGGAGGCAGTCAGGGCACTTAGCCTCTTTGTCCTTGATTTTCCTTCATTTTGATGAAGGGGTTTCAGATCTATAAATGGAAAAGAGCAGCTAATAATTAGAGATGGGAATAATACTCTCCTGATCTCGCTGGGTGATAATCCTATGCCTTGAAGCATGAGAGTCAATTATGTCTGTTGCAATATATGACTAAAACATTACTTGTTTGCGTTCTAATTTCTTTATTAAAAGTTCATTCTCAAAACTCTATTTGACAAAAGCAGTGAACTTCCCTCCTTCTAAGGAATTTTAATACAGATAGCTGATGCTGTTAATCTGCCCATTTAAATCCTCGTCCTGCTTTTGGTGTCAAGCACGTGTCTGTGTGTGTGTGGGGGGGGGGGGGTTGGGGGGTTGGGGGGAGTATAAAAAATAAATATCCAATATTTTTCCATAATATTTTATTGGACAATTTAACTCTTGTAAGTGTTAACTCCTGTAAGCCTTCATTCCATCTTTCTCCTGGAAACAGATTTTGCAGTCTCCCGTGTCTACTGGACATGCATATTACTCCCATTCTGCAGACATTCCATGGGCTCAGTTCAGGTTTTTTCCCAATGTAAATGACATAAATAAATAAATAATGGCTTTAGCCCCCCATATCTACACAATCAGCTGTTTCCCTATGTTCTGCAAGAGCAGCTTCACTCATCTGCTGGAGATACCACCTGGCAAATGGGCAAAATTTGGCAAATGGGCTGCCCATACATGTGCATTCTTTGTGGTGGCCAGGGATGGCATCAGTATACAGCAAGGTGAGGCAGCTGCCAGAACCTGTGACTTGTGGTGGAGCCCACTGCTGCTGACTTCCTGTTTACACTCCTCCCCTGATATTTGCATACGTACCTTTCTACTGCCTGCTTGTGAGGGCTTTGACACCTCTGCTCCCAGCTGCATATGCTGTCTAGCCCTGCTGGAGAAGGGCATGTGGGTGGAGTACATTGGCATTCCTGATGGCCACAGCAGTGGCACTCCTAGCTGCACCCACCACCATCAGGGAAAGTATGTTTTAGGTAGCGTGGGCAGCTGTGAGTGCAAGTGGTGGGAGAGTTTGCAAGTGGGCAAAGGAAGGAAGCAGAGGCACGTGGGACTATATGGGTGAGAGGGCAAGAAAGAGAGCCTAGTAATGGGCATAGAGGGACCCATGATGAGCACTCTCTGCCCATGGCCTCCCCAAACCTGGAACTGGCCCTGGTGATGGCCAGAAGGAGTTTTTACTCAAGCAATAGGGTAGTGCTGTAAGGAAATGGTTCAGGGAGGTGCTTTGGTGAAGGGGCAGGGTATGTAGAGTATACTGTCTGTTGATGTAGTTATGCTCCTTCTGAGTGGTTTCTTCTTTGTTTAATATGTCAGATCAAATTGCTTATGTTTTGATTCAGCAATGTTTCATCTCCATATTTCTGTATTTGAATTTATGCTTCTTTTCAAATTTCTGCAACACATATCCTACTGTATTGTCGAAGGCTTTCACGGACGGAGAACGATGGTTGTTGTGGATTTTCTGGGCTGTATAGCTGTGGTCTTGGCATTGTATTTCCTGATGTTTCTCCAGCAGCTGTGACTGGCATCTTCAGAGGTGTAGCACCAAAAGACTGAGATCTCTCAGTGTCACAGTGTGGAAAAGATGTTGGCAGGTAATTTATATCTACTCAGGAAGGTGGGGTTGGGTTGAGTCATCCTGTAAGAGTTTCCCAGGGTGTGGAATGCTAATGGAGGGAGGCTTCACTGTATCCTGAGGAGGTTCTTTTGCATATGGATTGGTGCTTGATATGCTAATCTTCTCTGCAGGGCTATTGTGGGGTATAGAGTATTTTGTTAGAAGAGCAATTAAACCAAGGATAAATCAAACAACCAAGGAAAAACAGTCTCCCCCAGGAAAAGTGTTTTTGCTATATATCAAAGGAATCACTGATCATATGGGAAAGCTTATGGAAAAGCACAACCTTCAAGCAGTATTCAGACCCACCAGAAAAATACAACAGATGCTACGATCAGCATAAGATGTTAGAGACCCCCTCACCTCTGCAGGAGTATACCACATACCCTGCAGCTGTGAACAAGTTTACATCGGGACCACACAGCGTAACATCCAGAATAAAAGAACATGAAAGACACTGCAGACTTGGCCATCTGGAAAAATCAGCAGTGGCTGAACATAGCCTAACTGAAACAGGACATAGTATCCTATTCCAGGACACTAAAATACTGGACAACACTTCCAACTGCTTCGTCAGATTGCACAGGGAAGCCATTGAAATTTATAAGCACAAGCACAATTTCAACAGGAAAGAAGAGACTTTAAGAATGAATAGAGCATGGTTTCCAGTCCTGAAAAACACCAAACACCAGGCTAACAAAATACTCTATACCCTACAATAGCCCTGCCAACATCTTTTCCACACTGTGACTCTGAGAGATCTCTGTTTTTTGGTGCTACACCTCTGAAGATGCCAGTCACAGCTGCTGGCAAAATGTTAGGAAATACAATGCCAAGACCACGGCTATACAGCCTGGAAAATCCACAACAACCCACATATCCCACTGTTTCGTTTATTGAATGTCCCAGCTGTTGATTGTATTGACTTGTAATCTGGCTTGCGTTTCAATGAAAAAGGTGGACTATAAATGAATAAATACTGCAACAATATTTCTGTTTTTCTGGCTTCACATCAAGTGCTTCAGTGAACAGGTTACAAAACAAATAATGTTACAGCCTGGGATGATGCAAATATTTTCTTCTTCACATATTATAGTGTCAGAAAGCTTTATATGCAATTTAACTCACTAGCTCGCAGAGACCTTAACTGATATTTCACCACTGAATGCTATCTTTTAAGTTAGGAAACATAACATAAGAACATGAGAGAAGCCATGTTGGATCAGGCTAATGGCCCATCCAGTCCAATACTCTGTGTCACACAGTGGCCAAAAAACCAGGTGTCATCAGGAGGTCTGCCAGTGGGGAAGGGAAACTAGAAGCCCTCCCACTAATTGCGCCCACAGACACCAAGAATACAGAGCATCACTGCCCTAGACAGAGAGTTCCATCTATACCTTGTGGCTAATAGCCACTGATGGACCTCTGCTCCATATGTTTATCCAATCTCCTCTTGAAGCTGTCTATGCTTGAAGCTGCCACCACCTCCTGTGGCAGTGAATTCCATGTATTAATCACTCTTTGGGTGAAGAACTACTTCCTTTTATCCGTTCTAGAAACGGATAAATAGAAACATTCCAGTGCAATCCTAATGGACTTAGACTAAATGGGCTTAGACTAAAGTAACTCTACTTAGGATTGTACTGATTCAAGGATTTCCTCTTGAGATAATTAACATCTGTTAAGACTTCCACAGCCTTGACAAACAATTTATAGCCAGTCTTTCTTTTTCTGAAGGATAGACTTGAAGCAGATTAGACCAAGTTATGCACAGGTGTTCTCATTAGACATGGGCACGAACCGAAGAAATTAAATGAACTGGTGGTTCATGGTTCGGTGCTGACGACGAACCCGAACCAGCGAACCACAATGAACTTTTCCTGTTGCTGAACCAGTTTGAGGTTTGCGGTTCGTGGGCATCAGAACGGCCCCCATTGGAATTAGAGAGCCCATATTCCCGGGGAGTGTTTAACAAGCTCTCCTCCAGCCATTACCCAAGTTTGGTCAAGATTGAAATAGGGATCTTGGAGTTATAGCCGAGGTGCCCACTGAGCTTGGCCCCAGGGCCTGGCAGCAGCCCTGGAACCAGAGGAGATAGATGCCTATCCCCAAAATACAAACTCAAAGTCTCTCTGTCCCCAGAAACTAGCAAGTAGCAAGCAACAGCTCTGTCACATGCCACTGCTCGCTGAAAGTGAAACCGAGCCTGGGAGCCCAGTGCTTTTTATGAGCTGAGAGGTCCCATTGAGCAACACAGGAGGTCTGTGTTTGGCTGTCAGAGCTGCCTATCAGGGTTTGCAGGGATGAGATTGGAGGGCCCATGGCTACAGAACACCTCCTCCCCTCTCCCTCCCCTGAGTATCTTCTCCCAGGTTGTAATCACTTTGCAGCTCCATGGTTGGAAGGAAGACCTGCTGATCAAGGTAAGCTGGGCTTCCATTCAGGTTTCCAGGGCGACAGAAGGAGTGCAGACAGAGTTCGGGCATTCCCCCGGCTCCATTTCCAAGGGAATTGATTGATGGTGCCTGACCGTCTGGCTTCATGAACCGCGGAAGAACACACTGAACCGTGCCTCTAAAGAATGCTGGTTCGTTGGCCATGGATGCTCACGAACTGCTGGATCACAAACGTTCGTGCAGTTCGTGCGTTTTTTGGTTCGTAATGCGGTTCGTGCCTATGTCTAGTTCTAATCTATCCAATTTGCCTCTCCCCAAACCAGTCTCTCTTTATAATACATCTGTTCCCTCCAAGAGTTAGACTTCTGCCGTCAATTGCCTGTATTTTTGCTCCCATTCCAGTAGCAAACACTGATTGGACATTGCTGCAACTTTCAAATTGGCTCAAGCTAGTTTGGGATTGGTTATTTGACAGCCAGGGACCAGACATCACAGAGACAATGAAGTGAAGAGTCCGGTAGCACCTTTAAGACTAATCAACTTTATTGTAGCATAAGCTTTTAAGAACCACAGTTCTCTTCGTCAGATGCATGGAGGATATGAAGAAACTAGCCAGAGATACATAGGTGGTGAGGGGAGGTGGGAGTAGATTCAAATTAGTTGCAAAAGTAAGGAAAGATGTGGCATGCACAATTCAGTCTGGGTGTGACCCCTCCCCTCCATAGCTGAATCTGAATTGAATGCCTGAAGGGCAGTAGATAACCATCCAGATTCGCTATTCAATCCAAGTCTGATTGAGTCAAATTTACATATGAATTCCAATTCAGCAGCTTCCCCTTGGATTCTGCTTTTGAAATGTTTTTGTAGATGGAGTGTCCTGGTAGAATGAAGTGTTCTCCTACTGGTTACTGAATATTGCCATTTTTGATGTCTGATTTGTGTCCATTTATTCTTTTGTGCAGAGCTTGGCTGGTTTGTCCTATGTACAAAACAGAGGGGCATTCTTGGCACATAAGGACATATACCACATTGGAAGATGAGCAGTTGTAAGAGCCAGAGATTGTTTGGTTGACACCATTGGGTCCTGTAAGTGTATTTTCTGGGTAGATATGTGGCCAGAATTGGCATCTGGGTCTGTTGCAGGGTCTGGTACCTGTGTTGGTGACTCTGTTAGCTAGTTCATGGTTGTTAGTGAGAAGTTGTTTATGGTTGGGAGGGCTGTCTGTAGGCAAGGATAGGTCTTCCACCCAGGGCATGTGAGAGAGCCATTGTTTTCCAGGATGGATGGGCTGTAGATCGCTGATGATACATTGGATAGGTTTGAGCTGGGAACTATATGTGACAAGTAGTGGTGTTCTGTTGTTAGTTCTTTTTGATTTGTCCTGGAGCAGGATGTTTCTGGGTACTAGTCTGGCCCTGTCAATTTGTTTCCTCTCCTCATTTGGTGTGTACTGTAGCCCCCAAAATGTAAATCTCTTAAGTGAGAGTTCTAATCAAGAGCATTGGAGCAGGTATGATTGTAATGTAAGGCTTGGCTATAGACAATCGACTGAGTGGTATGTTTTGGGTGGTAGCTGGAGGCATGAAGATATGAGTATCAGTCAGTGGGTTTCCGGTATAAGGTAGTCTTTATCTATTCGTTATGTAGTTGTACAGTAGTATCCAGGAAGTGTACCAGTTGTGTAGAGTGGTCTGGGCTCAGGTTGATGGTGGGGTGAAAGTTGTTGAAGTCCTGGTGAAATCTCTCAAGGGATTCCTTTCCATGGGTCCAAATGATGAAGATGTCATCCAAGAACCTTAAGTACAGGAATGGTTTCAGTGGATGGGAGCTGAGGAAGCATTGCTCCAAGTCTGCCATGAATATGTTAGCATACTGTGGTACCATGCGTGTGCACATGGCTGTGCTGTTGATTGGTTGTTGTCACCAAATTTAAAGTAATTGTGAGTAAGCATGAAGTGGCAAAGTTCAGCAGTAAGGTGTGCCATGGTTTTGTCTGGGATAATATTTCTGATGGCTTGCAGTCCATCCGCATGTGGGATGTTGGTGTACAGAGCATCAGCATCCATAGTTACTAGGACAGTAGGTCGTACAGTAGGTTGTCAATGGACTGTATTTTCCTGAGAAAGTCAGTATTGTCTCATAAATAGCTAGGTGTACTGGTGGCATAGGGGCTGAGGATAGAGTCCATATATCCTGAGACTCCTACTGTGATTGTGCCAATTCCTGAAACAATGGGGCATCCTGGGTTACCTGGTTTGTGGATTTGGGGTAGTAGGTAAAATGTTCCTGGCCACGGTTCCTGGGCTGTGTCTGTATAGATACGTTCTTGTATGTCCATGGGGAGTGACTTTAGTATTTTATTGTTCTCTTTTGTATTCCTTGGTAGGGTCAGAAGGTAGTGTTTTATAGAATGTTGTGTTGGAGAGTTGTCTCTCTTCTTCCTGTATGTAGTTACGTTTGTCCATGATTACGACTGCGCCTCCTTTGTCAGCTTCTTTGATTATGATGGCAGAATTATTTTTGAGGCTGTTTACAGCATCTCTTTCTGCGCAGATGAGATTCTGCTTTAAGTGATGTTATTTGTCAATTATCTCAGCCTGGGTATGTCGTCGATGGAAGCATTCAGTGTAAAAGTCTAGTGAGGAGTTACGGCCCTCAGGGGGTGTCCATGTGGAGTTCTTGTTTCTGGAACTTTGTAACGATGATTGTGCGTTGCTTGGCTGGGAGGGTGATTGCTGCTGTGATGGTGTCTGTTCAGCGCTTTGTTCAGCAGAGCGGTTGAAGAATTCTTTCAGTCTTAGGCAGCTGAAATAGGCCTCCAGGTCTCCACAGAGTTGTATGGTTTGTGTGGGTCTGGCTGGGCAAAAAGATAATCCACGTGAGAGGACAGATTCCTCTGTTTGGCTACGTTTGTGGCTGGAGAGGTTGATAATATTGCTAGGTGGATTTAAAGGGGTCTTGTTGTTCCCTGTTACATGCAGGAGTTTTGAGAGTTTCTTCTCCTTCTTCTTCTGTAATGCAGTAAGTAATGTGCAACAGATGGTTTCTCTGGTTTTGGAAAAAATCTGCCAGCTCCTGGTTTGTGTAGAATTGTTTTTTATGGAAGAGTCTAGTTTCGAGATTTCCTGCTTGATCCTTTGTTGTTTGCTGTACATCAGGTGAATTAAGAGTTTCCTGGGTAAGATGTTGTACTGTTTCTCACTGTAATCTGTGCAGTAAGTGGATTTAAGTGGGTTCTTCACACACAGTCCCTTGAGTAGAATGTCCAGCCTTTTGCATTTAGAAAGGGAGGCGATGCCTGTTTGTATCTGAGCTAGTGTCTGTGAGGTTGATGGAGACAATGAATAATCAGATTGTTGTACCCAAATTATGTGTGTCTGGTTATCTTAGCCAATTAAGAGAAATGAATACACACAGAGAATGAAGTCTAATGAAGGATGTTGTAAAGAAAAGCCAGATATATTTGCAAATATAGGACTCACTACTAGGTGAGCTCTGAGTGTGTCACCAGAACAAAGGAGTACATGCTATTTTAAAGGTACATTACATCACATTGGAGAAACGAAAGTCACACTCAAGGCAAAGCATCTGACTTCTTTCACATCTTTGGATTGGCTATTGTCTGTTTTTCAAACTTAGTCTCGCGACGGAACATCTGCAATTCTATCCCTGTTCATACCTTCTTCTTATCAGCTCCCCCATATATGGTCATTCTACCCTCACTTTTCCTTATCTCTGTTTCTGCAGGTGGGTCTAAGGAATGTCCATTTATCTATACTTCCTGAAGGCCAAAAGTTCTCCTTTTCTGGTGTGCAGCCAGAAAGGCCCAAGGAGCCAGAGGGGCCCAGGCAGGGACCAGTTACTTTAAAACATGCACAAAAAACATATTGCATGCCCCTTTTCTATACTAGTGTGATTTCATGACTGATCTAAAGTCAGTACTAAAATTTGCTAATCTCACAAGATGAACGTGCTGGCAATGACTAATCAGAAGAATTCAAGCTATGCAGTCACAAAATATCTTTAATTATGAATGAATGAGAATTCTGAAATCTGACTTGCAATAAATTCATTATTGAAGTTAAAATTCATGTTATCAGACTCATTGTTCTTGAATTTTAGTTAGCTTACTATTTCAGATTTGTCTTCAAAGCATTTTTAAACACAAAGTCCACACAAACCAGTCAGTTATGCATTTTTTCACAAGGAGTGGAAAAAGGAAGGAGTCCTTATAGCCAGGCAGGACTTCTTATTTCCACTCGTATCTAATGAAGGGAGTTCTGACTCTCAAAAGCTCATACCCTGGAAATCTACTTGGTCTTTAAGGTGCTACTGGATCCAAATCTTGCTTTTCTATTACAAACCAACACAACCCACCTGAAACTATTAAAGAGAGTTATTGTGAAAGAAAACACAGCAAAAAGATAATAAAGCATCCTGCAACTATACAGTCCCACACAGCAACAGTAGTTCCATGTGGATTTAGCAGTATTAATACGTTCATTCAACTGTTATGCATTAAATGTTGTCCTATTATCAATGTCCGTAAGGTGGCACTGAAGACAGGAACGGGGTGGATTTCAGTGACACTGAACGACTTGGCCTGATCTGTCCTTGCCCTTTTCATTCCAGCTCAAATCTTGTCCTGAGGCAAAAAATAGCAGGGAAGGAATGAAGGGGGCCTGCTGGGAACCCAAGGAGGGCAGCATTAACATCACCTCCACAGGAGTAAATGAAATGCTTGGCAGAGTTCCTAAGATGGGCAGGAGGAGCTTGACTGTGGAAGCCCCTTAAGGGCTTCTTCTTAATACTTGTCAACAGCTGACTGGCAACAAATCAAAGCTGCTGCACTTGTCAAAGGCTTTGCAATGTTTTCGTCTAACAAAGAGGCAACAAGAGAAAGAGAGAGAGAGAGGTGCTGTGAACAAGCCAGGCAATGCCAGTTGGAAAAAGGGCAAGAAGCCACCAGAGAGCAGCGTGGGCTGCTCTGGGTGTTGGATAATAGAAGCTTAATCCTCTTAATGAAGATCTCAGTGCAGATCATTAAGCTGCTTATTGATGCTGATGCTGGTTGTTTGTTGACTTCTGATCCTGAGCGTTGTGTTCATTCTGCGTTGACATTTTGTGGGAGATGTCAAGACAAATCCAAGCTGGAGCATTTACCTCAGACGGTTTGCCAGAGGAGGGAGTTCTTGTGTGGAGGGCAGATGGTCTTGCTGATTGTTCTTGGCACTGGATGGGCTTGAGCTGGAAAGGGCATTTTACAGTCTTAGTCCCCCAACTCTAGTTCTTCTCTGTTCTCCTTTGGAAACTAAACCTTGGCAGTAAGTTTGATCTTTCATTACAAAAACATGTCTCTACTTTGATTCCAGAAAACTACCAAATTAATAGACTGCCTTGCTTGCTCAACAACCTAATAATAGTTGTAGTAACCCTACTTTTGCTGGTATGGCCTACTAGAAGCTTAGCTGAAGCATCCTTTAGGCAAGAGAATTTTACTCCAAGTGAGGGCTGTCTTCTGCTTGGGTTGTTTACCAGAGAAGCAGAGATGGATGTCCTGCCCTGTGACTGCCACCTACTGTGCCTTTGAAACAGAGTGTTTCAAATACATGAGGCTTAAATTGCCTTGCAGCCTCTCTGATCATTTTTCATGTGGAAAAGAAAGTGAAGGAGCTGTATTTGTAATGTGAATGAGTGCTCTTTCCAATGTAGGCTTTACAAACCCAGTTGAAGTAAAATCCATTTTCTGTGTGAAAATTCTCAGAGTTTTGCACATATAGGTTCAGCTGCACATCACCCAGGAGATCCATCTTTAGGTCACCCACCATTTTAAAAAAGACTTACAAAGAAGCTGAGTGGAGGAATTGTGTGAAGATCATGCTTCTGCCTGATGGAACTGGTCCTTCCCTTGAAGTTACAAGCCACATGTGCTCTCTCTCTCTCTCTCTCTCTCTCTCTCTCTCTCTCTCTCTCTCTCTCTCTCTCTGAGGGAGGATAAGTAGCTACATAGTACTCTTTTGTTTTGCTTTCCTATTGTGGTTTGCAGAGGGTGGGTTTCTTTTGGGAAAATGGTGCAAAAATGGGAAAGGTTAATCCCCCTTTGTTTTGATCCTCTTACACACACGTGTCCGGTTTTTAGTTTTAAAAAGACATAAAGAGAGATCAGTATCAATTACATTTGTCTGTTCAATATACCACAAATCCCATAATGTATCTTGGTACCATGTTTTCCCCTTCCCTTAATCTGCCACATCTTTCCCATCCAGCATTCAGATTATTTTTAAAAGTAAGAGGGACTTCTCTCACCTAACTTGCTGTCTTGCAACGTCTCATAACATATAACCTATAGATGTGGTACAAAATTTGCATGGAAAGCTAGCATACTGTAGTGGTTAGAGTGGGATTGGGGAGACCCAGGTTTAAATTCCACTGTGTTATGGAAGCTTGCTGGCTGACTTTGGGCCAGTTTCAACCTCATAGGGTTGTTGTGAGGATAAAATGGAGGAGATTAGAATGATGTAAGCTACTTTGGCTCTCCATTAGAGAGGAAGTTGGGGTATAAATTAAGTAAATAAATACACTTCAAAGACTCATCCAATATATGCTAGATTTGAGCCACAAGACCTATGTCCAACTAGTAGTCTGAATACTGCAACTCACTTCATTGGCTGTGTCACAGAATGGCCCATGAGTCCTGTTTCCTGTTGGCCCTCCAAGGCATTTTTATAGTCAGTGATCATCCCAAGTCTCCGCTCAGCGATATGCCACTCATTCAAGTCTCACTATACAAAACTCACAACTGGAGGAATGAAGGTAACAACAAAAAGAATGAATAATTTATAATGTGCTAAAGTGACTCAGTGCTTATGTCAATATTAATAAATATTCAAAACTAGTAAACAGTAAATGACATTCCAAGTAACTAGAATCACATGTCAATTAAAGATACAAGCAATCTGATATGTACAATAGTATCTGGTTGTAGGCCGTAGATTTACAAACAAATGCAGTTCAAAAGGTTTGTAACAGGAAACAATCTTTCATTCTTCTGATACTGACAAAAGTCAATCCTCTTCTCTCCCCTTAAGGTGCACACAAAGTGGATGATCCATAGGGAGCATCCATATAACAGGTAAGTTTCTAATAACAAAGGCAGTCTTTAATCCTGTTGTTTTTTCCTTCTTTACAGGTAGAACCAAGAACTGTGGGGGTATGCAAGGACCTCCTCTGGACTCAACATGGGGCTGGCTGAATAATTTACTTGTTTCAACAAATTGCTTCTTCAGGGGCCACAAGCTCTGTCCACCTTTAACCAATTGCCTGCAAAGGCAAATATGTTACACCTGCCTGTCTTGGTACACTGTAGTCTCTGACCTCTCACAAGTCTGCCTGCCTCTTAGAACCGTTTTCTTGCACTTCTCTTTTGGTACACTGCCACCACCTGGTCACCTTTGGAAATTCATGCCAAGAGAGTCCCACATTCCTAGCTTCCCTTCTGCATTGTCGGTTAAAGGCTTCACCTAGTGCCCATGGCTCCTGCTATCGAACTACAGGGATGGCTTGCTGCAACTACTCACTCTTAGGGAAACAGTAATCCAGTAACCAACCGCCTGCCTTTCCCTGGTGACCATTTTAGACAACATGTTTGAACAGTGGAGGTCCATATGTTACAGACAATGACGGCCAGCATTTAAAAAAGAAAAGGATTTATTGAAAATGAAAGCTCCACACACATACTCTGCACAGCAATTAATTGAGCAAGGAATACAAAAAAAAAGGTGCAAACACATGGTCCTCTGTCCCTCAGGTCTACTCATACACTAGCTGGTCTTGTTCTAAGGCAGGCTTTTTAGACATAAAAAGTTACAGCATTCTTATAGCTTGGAGTCCTTGTCAGGGCTGGTTGCCCTTTATCATAGAATCACAGAATTATAGATTTGGAAGGGGCTATACAGACCATCTAGTCCAACCCCCTGCCCAGTGCAGGATCAGCCTAAAGCATCTCTGACAAATATTTATCCAGCCTCTTCTTGAAAACTGCCAGTGAGGGAGAGCTCACCACCTCCCTAAGCAGCTGATTCCACTTTTGAACTACTCTGACCATGAAAAAGTTTTTCCTAATATCCAGCCGGTACCTTTGTGCATGTAATTTAAGCCCATTGCTTCGGGTCCTACCCTCTGCTGCCAACTGGAACAGCTCCTTGCCCTCCTCCAAATGACAGCCTTTCAGATATTTAAAGAGAGCAATCATGTCCCCCCTCAACCTCCTCTTCTCCAAACTAAACATTCCCAAGGCTCTCAGCCTTACCTCATAGGGCTCAGTCTCCCTCCCAAACGGCCCCCAGCCAAGTGGAGGTCAGGACAGGCTGTTCCCCCACCTGCCCTCCTGCAGCTGCGTCTGGGCCCACCCTCGTCCCAGCGTGGGCCACGCCCGGCCGCGGGCCGACACCCCTGCTGACCACCAAGTCACCGGAGGTGCCGTCCCGCGGCAGCGCACTCCCCCGCACCTCCTCTGGCCCCTCTGAAGGCCTCCCCGCCTCTGTGCTGCTCTGCTGGCGCGACCCCTCGGGGCTCCGGTGCCCGGGGGACTCCTGGCTCCCCGGTGAGTGCTGGGGGCTGGTGGGGGCCACGGGCCCGAGCGGCGGCGTCGGGGGGAGTGGGGTGGAGGCTGGCCTGGCCCAGTCCGGGGCAGGAAGGGCCTGCTCCGGACACCAATCATAATTATAATTCCCAATTATACTTCTGCACAAGGGAAAAATGAGGGACGTGACTTGGATCATGTGTTCAGATACGGGAATTAAAAACAGGCAGGTTATAACTCACAGGATGTGATGTCAGCCTGGGTAAGATGAGGTTGACATAGGGTGGATCTTTCTTCCTTTGCATTCCTTCCTTGGGGACACAGTCACTGTGGCACACAGGCCATTAGTCTCTGTGTCTGTAAGGAACCTTTGCTTGGGAGATTTACCACATATACGTGTTTTTGAATTTCTGCTTCTCAGGGAAAAAATGTGGTTAGTACACAGTGAAAAAGCAAACTAAAACATTGTGCAGGCTTGTTTCTCGTCTGTAAATGGAATCAAATATACATTGACTAAATGGACATTTGATTTCAGAGTTTCTCTCTTTTGCTTTCTGTGCCCCATTAACATCCACAAGTGGTACATTATAAATGAAAAAAACATTCGTGGCCTCATGTCATCTATTAAAAACAAGTCCTAAAAAGCCTAAAATATCACATATGTCCCCTTTGCAGAAGGTGCCTCCTCAGTGGTGTGTGGGAAGTCTGCCTCACTATGTCAACTTTGTAGGGAAAACACACGGTGGCCTTTGGCTTCATAAATGTCAATCTAACTCCTTTAATCCAGAGTCAACTCTTTTCAAAAAGGGAGGAAAGAAAAGTTAACAGAAATTATTTTTAAATTGGAGCAAATTATTTTAACGCTATGACTGAATAAGTAATGCTTAGGAAGTGCAGTGTATTTCAAAGAAAAGGTAGAAATAGTACTCTATACCCGCCTAATTAGCTGTACTTTCTCTTCAAAGGCACAATTCTAATGTTCTCTTCTTGCAGCAATTAAAAAAGCATTTACCACACATTGGAACTTTTAATTAGATCTAATGTCTAATAAAATGAGAATAAACTAAACAAATATTTTCTCCATTGGTGAAGAGTTTATAACTGGCATTTGGAGGCATTGAATTTCATATAACAATCAGCCAGCACTTTCAATGGCCTGATGGGAGATTTCACTGTGAATAATTTTGGGGCCCAAACAATCTGAAGAAGGGGGAAAAAAGCCTTTCCTAAAAAGTTTTTTGTTGGGAAATAAGCAGGGAAATGTGGCCACGTGATATGACTGATTTCACAGTGTAATACAAGTTTGTTTAGCAATGAAATTTCTATGTCTGATTTATTTTAAAAAATGTTCCACCTTTGAAAGTATTGTACCTGTTTCTAGAATCTAGATCAGTTTTATTCCAGATAAGGACCTCCAGTATTTCACAAGTAAAAAATGGTTTATGGGCAGGTGGGGCTAGCAGCTTGGCAATGTGGTTTCACAAACAATGGTTTAGTCAACATAATCCAAGCTTAAATGTGCCACAAGCGGAAATCAGTAACTAAAACTACATGCAACTTAAGTGCGCCAGATGATAAAAGCAGTAAATTATATTGTTCAGTATCTTACTACTCGGATTGAGAGACCTCCATTGGTGATGTGGCAATGTCACTTCTGGTGAAACCCAGAAGTGATGTCACCATGTAGGGGAAACACTTTAGCATTCACCCAAAACTGCATAGAGATTTGAGCAAATGCTAGAGTGTCACCTGACATGATGATGTCACTTTTGAATATCATGTAGTTCCAGTGACACCAATCAAATGCCACTTCCTCCAGAAGTTTTCACCCTCTGCCCAGCTTTCTATGTGGTTCAAGGCAGCTTAAAATAAATAGTTAAAAACTCCTGTTTGCTTTTGCAGCCTCTGGAAAGGTCATTCCCAGAATTCTGGGACTACATGTAGGATCAGATATGTAGGTTAGAGGGTTGAAGGGAAGGATCTGAAGTGAGGAGGACAAGGAAGTGAAATTGCTCTTCCTTCCTCTTCTACAAATGCAGCTCCACTGAGAAAAGGGTTCTGCTTTATCCCATTGTCCCTTCCCACTTCCGCCTACTGACCCTCATGGCTGTTCTTCTGCACAGATCCTGCTAACTTAGAAATTGTCGTTCCAGGGGTCAGAAAGAGCTGAATTAAAGGAGAAGAATGAGGGAAAACTTGGTGTGCCCTCTGCACAATATATGGTAGTCTACTGATAAAGAATGCAGTGAACATTCCTTTCACCACTGAGTTCCTGTGACCTCTTTTTTCTGCAAAAGCTTAGAATGAGAGTCAAACTTCAAGTGATAATAATAATAATAACGACAACAACAGCAGTGTGCTTATATACTACTCTTCTAGACAGATTAATGCCCCACTCAGAGTGGTGAACAGTGTTATTATTATCCCCACAATACAGCTGTAACTGAGAGGAGGGGCTTACCCAAGGCCACTTACTGAGCTCATGGCAGTAGCGGGATTCAAATCAGCAGAGTGCTGAGTCACAGCCCAGTCACTTAACCATCATGCCTGGGTTTCCCTGACCTGACTATGACTGAGGTAGTCAGGACCAAACTAGGCATGTGTCAGGTGGAAGTCCTGAACTGCATATAATCTACTTTGGCACTTGGATGTCAGGTGTGAGGCAACTTATTTCCCAAATGTGCAAGGGCCAGATTCAGACTGAGACTATGGTATGGTGGGAGAAAGAGCTCCACCTTTCTGCCCTTTTTTCCTGATCTAAAATGACCTGGGGGTGTTATCTGCCTTTTGGAGAGGGGATTGCATGTGCACTGATGGGCTCTATGTAAACAAATGTTCAATAACTTTGAAATGCTACATTTGCAACTATATTTTGCAAACTTTGTTGGTCCACCATTTGGATTGTGAGTAAGTGGGGAATGGCTCATCCCAAGGAAACTTTCTGCTAGAACAGGTGACTACAAATGAAGTTGGGATGAGGATTCAAAAACCCAATTGATCCTTTTGAGAAAATATTAGGGAAAGATCAAATTCAAGTCACTAAGGTAAAGTCAGGGACCTTTGGGTCTTGTTATTTCTCACCTTCAGTGACCGATCTATCTTGGAGTGCTATAGTGTATGGAATGTAACTCTGCTTGCCTGAAAGAGATAATATTTGAAGGCCTTATAGTAACTGTTTTTATTGTGTGTGATGTATTTAAAGATTATTTGGATACAGGGATTTTAAGGCTTTCCCCCCTTAGAACTATGTCTTTGGTAGTCTCTTCACTAAGGACTGCTGTACACTCCTACCTAAATGGACTGTTGATGCCTTTATAGCCTCTTTGCCTATTTACTTACTTCTTAAGAAATATGCTTTTTTGAAAAGCATGAAGGGAGTTTATACTTCAAACTTTTTTTTAATTAGGAAAAAAAGAAATGACCATTAGTTAGAATTGATAGCATGAACTTCAAGGACATATAGAGAAGCTAGCACATTTCTAGTTTTGTATCTTCTTCTATTCAGGCTATGGTGGTGGTGGAAAGTGCTGTCAAATTGTATCCAACTTATGGTGATCCCTACTGGGGTTTTCAAGGCAAGAGACTAACAGAGGTGGTTTGCCATTGTCTGCCTTTGCATAGCAGCCTCAGTCTTCTTTGGAGGTCTCCCATCTAATTACTAACCAAAGTCAACCCCGCTTAGCGTCAAAAATCTGATGAGACTGGGCTTGCCTCGGTTATCCTGGTCATGGCATTTAGGCTATAAGGTGCTCAAAAAAATAAGAGCACAGAACTTTTGGAAACTTAACACAAACGATCTCTTTGGCACATTAAACAGGCAGTGGTTGTTTCTGCTGAATGATATGTTCTTGGTACCTCCCATTTCTTTCTGTCAAGGATCTCTGATCATTTAGAGATGGAATAAGTAGGAGACTTGTGCACCTTAATTAAAGACTAACTTTTAAAAATTTATTTTTAAAAAGCTAGTCTTGAAGGCTCCACTATACTCCCTGTTGTTCTTGCAGCAACAGACAAGCATGGCTTCTCTGAAATATTTAGAGATGGTAATGCATGAAAATTCATCACCAACCAACAGGTTGAAACACATAGTTTGCCGTGGCTTTATTTGGCTCTCATCATCATAATGCCTGTCAAATACATGGCATTAATGGGGCTAAGAAAGTATATAATGGCACACCTAAGCAAGATTCCCCAGGTATGGCTAAACAGGACACTAGGTCCATAAATCACAGCAACTGCTTTAGTCTATTCAGCATATGCCAAGGAGTATGCATGGCTCAGTCACTAACATAGATCTTGACCAGAACTCCTTAGCTGGTTTCCCTTAAGGGAATCATAAAGTGCCTGGCCACTACAGTCAATTCTTTGAGATCTATGTAGGTGTTTTACTTGCTTTTAAAATATAAAATATGTTAAATGAGACCTATAACAAGGAATACAAAACCAAACCACAATACATACATCACCTTTTATTAGAGCTAGTTGATATGATATAAAACAGGGTGCAAGTTTTCAAGTTCTTCAGAACTCTTCTTCAAGCTGCATATACCAAAATAAAAAAGAGGTGGAGAGAGAAATAGAGATGTTTCAGGCCATGATTTTAAAGGCCCTTTCTCACCTGCATCCATGTGCTTAGTGCTATGTACATTGATGCCTGTGGCGTCAAGTTGCACTATATTTTTTCTGAGCAAGGAACCCTTTGAGAACTTTCAATTGTGGTTTGTCATTACAAAGTTGGTGGAGATACCAATTCATCTCATGTATACAATGACCTACCTAACCTATTATGCACATAGGCAACACATATATAGTTCTACATATAGTTCCTGTTTTTTTCTTGGCAGCAGGATGGCACCTGTCAACCTGTTCAGTTCACAAAAGACAAATCCCATGGCAAAGCTATGGAGTCCCAACAGAGAGTCTTAACTGTTATATAAGCTTCAGGCCTCCACTGTGACAGTTCCTGTACAGTTGCCATCACTGTGGTGGGCACTGCCCATGTAAATTAAGGTTTGCTTGTAGCACATGAGGAATAGTTGCTGGGGATTAGAAGGACAGGGAGATTTCTGCAAGCTGCGTCCTTGATATCTAGTATCCAAGCTTCTCTGCGCAGCACTTGTCATCTGTGGTATAAAGTCAAGCATGCAACAGACAGATTCCTCTGGCTGGGGAAAGGCTCGCAAAGAGTCTGTGATTGAACAGAGAGTTATTGCTTTGGCATTCATTGAGGATGTTGCTGAGAATCAATATCTCACCATAATTATCTCATTTGGCTGCGTTTCAAATTGGATAACAAGGTGGAATTCTTGACCATACTATCTTTCATTCATTTATATCTTCCCTATCTCTATTAGGGGAGGAGGTCATCCCTTGTCTCCCAAGTAGTGTAGAGAAAGTGGGGGTGTGGAATGAAATCCTCCAGCATTATCTGACAAACTGGGGCATCCCTATCTTTGTGTATGGGGGGGGGCTGTCAGATACTATCTGGATGGCCCCTGAGCTCTGAGGAGGCACTGGAGGGCAAGATTGAAGGCTAATGTTTCCACTAAACTGGATTCATTTATCATTAAATTACTGTTCATGTTATTACTGAGTCAAGCTGTTAATTGCTTACAGACCGCCAGTTGCTGTGGCTTATGGTCACCCGGTTAAGCATTCAAAAAGATGGTGCATAGAATCCGTTCAGTGCTTCCTTATGATAATAGTAGATTTTAAATACAGTAAATCTTTATTAAGATAAAAGACCAAGGAGCCGGTTCACACATGTACGTACATCACTTGATTTCTCCTGACTAGATTACTCAGCAGTCACCTCACTCTATGGTTTGAGGAGATGGGAGGTGCTATAAAAGCGTCCTCCGTGGTATTTGACTTGTGATGGTTTATTCATGCATGCATGTTGTCACTTGACACTGCAGTCCTCAACTGGTGACCATACATTTGCAAAACAGGACTATGCTTCAACAACAAATGTAACAAATTTCTGAGACAGTGGCAGATAAAGTTCTATAACAGTTCCCTTGATAGAGATGGTACCTTTATCCAGTTGCTGCAACTGGGAGAAGTGCTGCAGATTCTGACTTTGATCTAGGGACAGTGAGTTGTACTTAGCTCTAATGAAAACAAAAGCACCACCTTCAAAAGAGTCATAAAATGCCACCCATAAATTTACTGTGTTCAGTTTAAAAACTCATAAAATTTTTAGCTCTTGTGGCTGTTCGGGGCAGATTATTCTGGAATTTCACTCTAACAGTTAAGACATTTACTTCCAATCTTCACCCTAAATTAATGGGCACTTTATATCCATTGTTCCTGTTCCAATGTTCTCCTTTAATCTAAGTAACTCTTTCACATTTTGCTGTATTAATGTTGTATTCGTAAAGTGCAATTATCTCTCAGCCTACATAGTAGAATAATTTCCCCTGTTCTGCATCTCTGGACCAATGCAGCAACAATTATTCTCCATTATATTACACAAAATATCACTTTTGAAATACTTGCGTCAAAATCCAATAGCAGCACTAATTAACAAATTGGGAGGGCAAGAAGCCAAGTAAGACAGCCAATATTGTATGGGTAAGTAAATGCAGTTGGGATAAATGCATGTGCCCTTCACTATGGTGGATTGTTTTGGGAAACTGAGGCTGCTTCTAGCTGTGATAGGGCTGCCAATCCCCTGCCTGGGGCGGGGGATCCCCTGTTCCCACTTCCTCCCCCCAACCCCACTTACCTGGCCAGTGTGTGTGTGTGTGTGCCCCCCAGGGTGCCCCTCAGTGGTGCAGCACCCCCCGCACCCCGCAATAGGCCCATTTCGGGCCGAATCGGGCCCCCCGGGAGGCCCAATTCAGCCCTTCGGCAAGCACAGGAGTGCACGCTGGGCCACCCTTTGACCCATGTGATATCACTTCCCAGAAGTGATGTCATCACGCATGCTGGGAGTGCGCGCACACTATGCACGTGCACGAAAGGGGCACCAGTCATCGCAAAGGATGAATGCCAGGTTCCCAGTCCCCTGCTGGGGGACTAAAGGGACATGGCAACCCTAAGATGTGAGGATTCTTGGTGTTGCTTTCCTTACCACTATAAATACAGAGGCATGCACACTGGTGACAGAACTTCCACACCTTTTGAGTTTTCTCTGCCCTGAACTTCCCTTTCCACCTACACTCCACAGCAACCCATATTGGCTATCATGGATACCATGGTGACTCACCCCCCTTTCCCCCCGCTCCATAAAGTACTCCAGCTTGGAAGTGAAGGTGGATAAAAACCTTTGGGTGGAAACTATCCAAATGGAGTACCCCCTGACAAGGGGTCTGAGGGTGGACTTCAGTCATTCTTGCCACAGTGATTTATGCCGAAGAGTAAGGCCTCACCTTCTGTAGGACCTATTTCCATATATGTCATCATTTGGCAGGCAGTTTGCTGTTGTGATGTTAATAAGTGTGCTTCATGCCATGGCTGCTCCTAGTATCCAATTTTATGACTTCAAGGATTCCTGGGTAAGAGCAACTGGCCAAACTAACCCTTAAGATTTTGGTATTTCCAATAGGGTTGCCAGCCTCCAGGTGGTGGTGAACCTAAAGAGAACCCTCACGGGAAGAAACAACAATTACAACCAATAAACAACCCAATAAACAACTCTATTATAAGTGCCCGAAGGGCCATACGTATTTCTTATGTAAATGTACCAATCAATAGGTTGACCAATTACAAATTATACAATATATACAATAATTCCTCCATGAACTGGAAATCACTTATATCCAAGTAGTAGTCCAGGAAAATACCAAAGTCCAAAAGAAATGTGTCCTGTGTCTTCTTTATGTAAAATAGCATTCATGCACAGCTATATCCACACATGGTAAGGAAACCCACGGCTGCACGCCCGATCTGGGGCCAGCTGAAAAGCTCAGATTTCGTGCAGATTTTTCCTCAGGGGCATGGCCAAGCCAACGCTGTGTGGTAACCCTTAAATGCTGTAACAATTATTCACTCCCGGACCTGAACAGCTGTATCTTCTTTAGCAGGGCGGCTGTATCTTCTGAAGCATCTTCTGCTTCAGACACAGGACACATTTCTTTTGGACTTTGGTATTTTCCTGGACTACTACTTGGATATAAGTGATTTCCAGTTCATGGAGGAATTATTGTATATGTTGTATAATTTGTAATTGGTCATCCTATTGATTGGTACATTTACATAAGAAATACGTATGGCCCTTCGGGCACTTATAATAGAGTTGTTTATTGGGTTGTTTATTGGTTGTAATTGTTGTTTCTTCCCGTGAGGGTTCTCTTTAGGTTCACTGTTACAGTACGGGAAGTGCCATTGTTTTGTTGTTAGCCTCCAGGTGGTGGCTGGAGATCAGGGCCAGATCGACGGGGGGGGGGGCAGGGGGAGGTAGTCTGCCCCTGGCGCTGCCAAAGAAGGGGCACTAGGCGCAGCTGCCGGCCCCGGGAACATGCGGGTGGCAGGACAGGCGAAAGGCAGCGCAGGTGGCTGGGAGGCTGCCTGCGCCATTCGCCTGCCCTGCAGGACAGGGGGTGAGTGGCAAGCTGGCCGCCCTGTGTCCTGTGGGGAATGGCACAGGTGGCCTCCCAGCCACTCGCGCTGCCGCTGCCAGCTCTGTGGCATGCCGGGACAGTCGGCTTGCCGTGGGGTGGCACGTGCCGCCCTGTGTGATGACATCACGGAAGTGATGTCATCATGCAGTGCTGGGAGCACGTGCGCGCTGTGTGCACATGCGAGTGGTTGGTCTTTGATTGCCCTGGGCGCTGGCTACCATAGATCTGGCCCTGCTGGAGATCTCCCGGAATTACGACTGATCTCCAGGTGACACAGATCAGTTCACCTGGAGAAAATGGCTGCTTTGGAGGCTAGATTCTATGGCATTATACCATTCTGAGGCCCCTTTCCCTCCCTAAACCCCACCCTCTCCAGGCTCCACCCCCCAAAAATCTCCTGGAATTTCCCAACCTGGACCTGGCAACCCTAGTTTCCAAACAATTGACATGCTTGATTGAATGGGAAAGATAATCCTATCTGTTTTGGATTCCTGGAATTTCTATTCTCAGCATCTTGCCATAAGGTGCCATCTTTGCGAGTATGTTTTTTTTTAAAAGTATCTTTTATTTCTTTGGAATCCTGAAAGGAAGACCAATGGAGACTATTGATATTGTCCAACCTCTGACTTATAGATAATGTATCCATCTTTGAATGGTTCCAAGAAATGACTGGATCTCCCCATAAATACAACATCCTTCACCCATGTTATGCCAAAAGCAGATAATGAAGACCCACATATCAGGCTTGTCAAGATGTCGCTCTTGAGACTGCTTAAGTCTCCTTGAGGAGAAGGATTGGGGGTGGGGATCTGCTGTGAAGCAAAGCTCCACTTGTGCCACACTGGAGCATACCACATGATTTGAGCGACTGGTTATGAGCCCCAGGGGTCTGGCTAGAATCAGGCTGGGTTATTAACACCATAAATCACAGAGACAGTCCTGAGGAAGGCTGACAAAGCTGGTGCAGGCTGCAACGAGCATGGGGAGGGAGGGGTGGTGGCCAATGAAGCAGCTCAGTTTCTCAATGCTGCATGTTATTTTAAGAATCTTTCATTTTTATGACTCTGCTGTCAGTTCCTGCAAGAAAAAAAGAGAATATTTCGGTCTGCTTGATGCCTAAAGATGGAGGCTAAGCAAAGTTGTTTGAAAGCGTGGAACACTGGAAGAACTAGGATAATAAGGGGTCAGGAGGAGCTGTATACTGGGGAAGGAAGAAAGCAGATAATGGAAAGTGCCACTGAAAGTCTTTTGCATGGGAAAATTGCCTCATGTAAACCTGGTGTTACTGTAGAGGCCGGTGGGGTATTGATCACATTGATAAGTATGTGTGTGGTGGTGGTGGTGGTGAATTTAATCTTGCTGGAGTTCCTTGGTTGGATCAGATGCATGAATGATGGCAAGGGAAACTGTGAACGGCCAACTCTCCTGGTATGGATTTTTGAGCCAGCTTGACTCCATGCCCTGTGCGTGCTGTGTCATCCATGGGACAAGTACTCTCCTCCTTAATCAAGTTGTGGGCATTTTCAGTCCTCTTCATAAACATGTGCAATAGATTACAGGAGAAAGTTTGGAAAGCACTCTCTTTATTGGCTTATTTTCAAGGCATGTCAGGGCAACTTTGTCTCAGAGGTCTTTTTATTGGTGGCATTAGAATTACATACTGTTAGGTGTTTGAGTTGTTTAATACTTCATAATTATTTGTTCATAGCACTTTTTAAAAACTTTGCTAAGTTTTTTAATACTGTTACATGCTTGTGCATATATGTATTTTAGCTGCCTTGCCCCCTTTTGATTGGAGAATGGTGGGCTATAAGTGCTTTAAATAAAATAAAAATTATTTTTATCTGATGGGAAGCTGCAAAGACAGGTGAGTCTGGGAAATGTGAGTATATACTAAAGATGCTTGCAGCCATGCAGTAGTTGCATCTTCTGTGGCCTAACATTGTAGCCTCTTCTGAGACTTGGCTTCCTCAGCGCTGACCATTGTTAGGAGGTTTTAGTGCTCTTCACAGCCACTAGTTAGGAGGAGGACCAATGGCCAAGCGATGTATTAAATTAGGGATTTACAATCAGTTCCACTAAAGCATAGTTTAACATGAAAAAGTAGAGCAGCAGGGGTCCCTGATGCTTGTGGCTGTGGCATAAAGGAAAATGGTGTAACAGTGCAGTCCTATACAGAGTTACACCATCAAGCCCAGTGACTTAATGGACTTAGTAGGGTATAAGTCTTCTTGTGACTGCACTGTAATTCTCTTAGGCTTGCTGAGCGGGTAAACTCCCTCCCCCCAGCCCTGCTCACCTGGCCTGTGGGGGGGAAGGAACGGGGGAGGAAGGAGCACGTGCATGTGTTCCCACACTCCCCTGTTGTGCTTGTGATGGAGGAGTTGTGGGGCACACTGAAGCCCAGTTCAGTAAAAATCGCCCATGGTGTGTGTGTGTGTGATACTGAGCTGGCTTCAGTGTGCCCTGTGGCTCCTCCATTATGCTCATTTTCTAGTGCAATGGGGGAGCCGCAGGTTGAGCTGAAGCCCAGTTGAGTAAACATTGCTTGTAAGGAGGCGATTTTTACTCAACTGGGCTTCAACTGGATAATAACATCATTTTCTGGCAGGAGAAGAGATCATGGGAGCACATGTATGGGACATAAGTACCCCACTGCTCTCCTGCACTCAACCCCCTGTACCCTCACTTGGGCCCTGAGGCCTCTGAGAATCCTAAACTCTCCTCAGTGTGCTGTGTCCCTGATTAATCTCCCACCCCTTCCTGGGATGCTGTTAACCCTCTTAGGGAAAGATATAGCCAGCCTCTATTGAGCTGTCTTTTAAAGACTAAATTATACATCAGGGGATTGAACACTGGATCCTTAACTTCACAGGTTGATATTAAACACATAGGTTCCATTACTCTTTCCCATGGATGTGCTGCCCCACTGAGAGGGGTGTGTGAAAGACCCATGCTATAGGTTCCACCCACGTGGCTATATTTTGTTTGGTAGCAGAGTTACCCAGTCAGAAGCATTATCCCCAAATGTGTCATAATTAATTTTCAGGCAATTAAATTATAGAAAATATAGAATTCATGATTTATTGAGGTAGATTCCATTCACAACAATATCTTGGAGGAGAAAACAAAGAGTCCTAGTCTAAAGACTCACTTTCCTATACCATGGCTGTCTTGTAGGGTTGCCAGGTCCCCTTAACTTCCCGGGGGTGTGGGGACTGGCATTTACCTTGGTCGATATTCTTGTTGTGCGTGCTCCTGATATCACTTCTGGAACTGCCCCCCATGAAGCGCTCCTGATGTCACTTCTGGAAATGATGTCATTGCCCATCAGCGGGCATACTCCCACACTTTATAGAGGCCAATTTGGGCCTATAGTGGGCCTATAATGATGTAGCTGAGCTGAGATTTGAATCATAGGCTCCCAGTTCCTTGTGCTGCACTAGTTACTTACTTCAGCACAGGAATATACGTATCATTTTCAGGTGCACCACAAGATCACAGGGATCATCTTGCCTTTACTTTGCTTACTCACTACCATACTTAGGGATCCCAGGTGCCTGCCGGTTTACCTTCTTGTCTGCTGATCACTGGCAACTGGCAGGAGGTTTGGGGTACCCCACAGAGATAACCTACCATGCACACTCCCAGGGGGCACAACAACATCTCTTCCTGAAGTAATGTCATCGTGCACACCATGGGCATGCTCCCAGACTTTGTTAGGGACACTTTTGGCCCCAAATGGGACAGAAGTAGCCCCATACAAAGCATGGGAGCATGCCCATGGCTGGTGTGATGACATCATTTCCTGGTAGTGACATCAGCATGCAACCGTGGGAGTACATGCACAAAGAGAAGCATGCTCAGGACCTGAGGTAAGTGCCAGGTCCCTCCCTCCTGCGGAGAGGGTATAGGGACCAGGCAACCCTAACCATACTTGACAAGATCAGTTGCTGAGCAAAAAATAACACAAATATTAATAGTGACTGTGTAAGAAATGCCAGGCTGCTTTCTTGGGAAATGTCAGTGAGTACTGGAGACATGCAGAATTCTTGCTGTGATTGCAATTGGCATCAATCTGTAGTGTTCAGAAAACACTCAGAGTCCGTTGTGATGTGGGCTAATCGATCTTCATAAATATAGGAAGCCAAGTCCTTTCTGGCAGAGACTTTTTCTGGAGCTGATACAGGTAGCAACAAGTTGCACCTGCTTTCCAAACATGATCAAACACCAGAGCTCACTGGAGAGGCTGAGTGTTCAGCTTCTTAAGAATCCAAACTGAAGGAGCAGGGCTGTTTTCTTATTGCAGAGAGAGAGAGAGAGAGAGAGAGAGAGAGAGAGAGAGAGAGAGAGAGAGAGAGAGAGAGTGAGAGAGAGAGACTCTGTTACCTTGGATATAGGGAAATGCTGGTGTTTGTAATGGTGTTGCCACCATAAGTTATAGAAACTCCTTTCTCTGTCTAGGAATCCAGTTTATCAGTTTGGTGTCACAATTTGCTTTAGCAGACAAAGAATATCTTCTTCCTTTCTGTATTCAAAAGTCATCCTGTGGAAAGATTACCTACTGAATGCTGAATAGCTGTTACCTTTGTCTTCTCATTCTGCGCTCCAGCTGGGCAAATCAGCAGGATAACTTTTTACTCTAGTTGAGAAGTGAGTCCAACAGGGGTAAGAGTAAGCTGGTATGGGCTGGTACAGTGTATTGGTAAGGAAGTGGCCAAAGTGATTCCTCCCATCTTCTGCTTTGTGCTCCCCTGAAAAAGGCAGTACTGATAAGACATTTGAGCTACTTTCACCCTTGAGGAGCCTGGTTCCTTTCCCTTTTTCATAAAACGTCCTGTGTTGGTTTATCTGCCATTGTTATTTCTGATGAACTCTCCTATGTAGACAATGTAGATGAAGAGAAAGAGGACTAATTCTTTTCAAATAGCCTGGAAAGAAACATCTCCTGTTTGAAAAATGAACCTAATGGTACCTCAGATATCTTGTCTTCTCTTTTTAGCTAAGGCAGAGTCTGAAGCTAACCTGCTATACTTTGCTTTTCTCATGTGTTAGACTTAGATACTATCATTGACTGGAAGGCTAAGGTATAAACGTGTTACCCTGAAATCTTCCCTCAAGAGAAGAGAGGCAGATTTGTGGTTGTATTTTGCCTTTTCAGAATGTACTTTAGACAATAACACACACAAAAAATCAAGTGGAAACCTGAAACAAAAAGTCATAGAGCAAGAGAAAAAGGACAAAGCATAGATGAGGGCCTCCTCCCTCCATGAATCCTGCCTCCCTTAGAGTTTGCATATTACAACTCCCCCCCCCAGTTTCATCCCACCTCCTTTTCTTAAGTTTAAAAAACTGATATCTAGTTAGGTTTATATAATATCTTCTCTCACAAAGTACCCATTGACCGTGGATGGTTAGCTGCAGGTTTTCAAATGTATTCAACTGTCAAACTATCTGTCACTAGCTCAACATGACCTGTTCTTTGGCCAGACTTCCCTGTCATAATTTTTCTTTCAGCACACAACCAAATATTTCCTTTGAATGTTTCCAGTATGTCTGCACATGTTCAAGAAAACTGGGATGGTGGTGGTGTGTGTGGTGTGGGGGACAGAACAGACACAGCCTGCCAGGATCCATATAGCAATTTCCTTTCCTTCTTTAAAACTGTCAGGTGTATTATTTAGTTGTAATTTAAAGGATAAGGGGGTGGGGGTGGAAATTGGTTTTCAGGTGGTAGTTGTTCTGCAAGCCCAGTTTTCTGTCTCTTGTCTACCTCCAAACAAGCGACTTACTTCTCTTCAGCCTAATTTCCTGCATACTGAGGACTGGCTCTTCTGCACTGTTTTCATGCTGCCATCTGCTACTCTTCAATCATGGATGGCTTGGAAGTGTTGAGAGAAGACAAGGATTCCCTCCAAAAAACGATACTTGGTTGGATATCGCAGGAATGATTCCATTTTTGCAAATAAAGCATTTAAAAATCAGGTTTACTCTTTTTACAGTGGAGTCCAGCATCTCTTATGATTGCATTGATGATTGGCTTGCAATTAAAAACAAGCAATATTTTGAGTAGTTTTGCATTTGCACAGTGGAGGTATCCGGCAAGACAGCTGGCCAGGTAGCTATTGTTGGTACATGCACACAGTTTGCTGTCTATCTTAGACTTCAAATTCTCCAGGGCCTATGTGCTGCTTTTCAAACTGTGTAGTCAGTGGCATTTATCCTTTGATATCATTCATCAAACTGGTGCATATTTGGAACATCCTGGATCGAACAACAATTCCTAAGGGGCAGTTTAAGAATACATAAAGTGCTCCTTTGCACCCTTATAGTCGGCAACATAGTTGGAAAAAACATGGCATTCCTCTTGCTGTCACATGCTCAGAATTTATCTCAGCAAACTATTTTATTTTATTTATTTATTTAAAGCATTTATTAGCCACCTTTCATCCAAAGGTGCTCAAGGTGACTTACAAAGTAAAATGTAACACATATCAACAAACATCAGTTAAAAACAGAGCTAAAACACAGTTAAAAACAGAATTAAAACATAGTTAAAATCCAGGCAACGTTCAAAAAGTTTTCCTAATTAAAACAGTCTTCAGCTGCCTCCTGAAGCTGGAGACTGAGGGGGCCGGGCACACTAACTGAGCTTCTTTGGTTGATGGGACAGGAGTGCCTTTCCCTCTGATCGTAACTCCCAGGCAGAAATGAAAGGGCGAAGACGGTCCTTCAGATACCCTGGTCCCAAGCCACATAGGGCTTTAAAGAATACAACCAGAACCTTGAATTTGGCTCAGGAATGGATTGGTAGCCAATGTAGTTGCTGTAATATCAGGGTCACATGTTCCCAATAGCTGGCAATAGTTGATGCTGGGCAAATGCACTCTGAGCCACTGCAGCCACCTAGCTTTCTGAGGTGACCACTGTGTCAAACAGTACTTGTTGTAAGCTGTGGAACTCACTTTTGAGGGGGAGCGTAACCTAGGGCTGCCAGATCCCCGGTGGGGGCGGGGGATCCCCGCCCCCACCCTCCCACCCCCACCCCCACCTACCTGGCCAGCATGGGGGCGCACACCTTCAGTGCACGCCCCCCTGCGGTGCTGCACGCCCCCGTGCACAGCAGCAGCCAGGATCAGGCCTGATTGGGCCTGGATCAGGGCCCCTGTGGAGTGCGGGAGCGTTCCTGCGCTCTGCAAGGGCCCACAATGGACCCAATCCATGCCAAAACGGGCCTGATCCACGCCAAAACGGGTGCAGATCAGGCCCGTTTTGGTGCGGATCGGGCCCGTTGTGGGCTCCTGCAGAGCGCAGGAATGATCCCATGCTCCACAGGGGCCTTAAATGGGCCTGATCCGCACCAAAACGGACCCAATCTGTGCCAAAATGGGCGCGGATTGGGCCTGTTTTGGCGTGGATTGGGCCCATTGTGGGCCCCTGCAGAGTGCAGGAACGCTCCCGCGCTCCAAAGGGGCCCACAACGGGCCCGATCCGCACCCAAACGGGGTGCTTGGTGACATCACTAAGTGACGTCATCGCGCTTGCAGGAGCGCGCCCCCCCCCCTCAGGTAAGAGCCAGGCCCCAATCTCCCACTGGGAGATCGAGGAGGCCTGGCAACCCTAGCGTAACCCCACCCAAGACAGGAGAGATCTCCTATCACTGGTCAGCCTTTCTGCTAACCCAGAGATCCTCTGTCTTGTCAGGATTAAGTTTCAGTTTGTTAGGATTAAGTTTAACTGTGAGAAAGCAGTGTGAAAACATGGATTGACACAACATTTGTGACACAATTCAGAATAATTTTGAGCAGTTGACAAAAGGCAAACCATTTTTCAAGGGTTCGAGAATGCTGCTTTCAATTTGTGATCAAATTGGGATAGGAGCAGAGAGGTATTCACACCGTGACTACTTCCACACCGTCTTTTAGACTGACAGTTCCATCCTAAACAGAGTTCCACGCTTCTTAGCCCCTTGAAGAAGGAAAGCAACTGCTTAGGATTGCATTGTCAAAACCCAGGGACCGAATGTTCATTTGAAACTCCCTTTCTTGTGGTTGTTCCCCTCACCCTACCGAAGAGATAAGTGCAGGTTTTGCATGTCATTGCATTTTTTAAAAAAATTCTGTGTGGAGTACAATGAGTTGCTGGAATTCTGTGAGGATTTTCAGGAGAGAAAGCTTATTTTCTTAGTTTTATGCCATCAATGAGCATTTACTATAGGGACCCTCTTATTGATTTCCACCAGCAGACAGCTGTGGTATTCATTGCCTTCTAGAGAGCCTTTTATATGCCCTCCTTCATTCTATTGACTTTTCTCTCTCTATCCCAGGTGCCTTGTTTCCCCCAAGGCTTGGTACTTACTTTCCTATCTTCCCACCAGGTCACAGTGCTGTGGGGAAATTGTGGCAACATTTCTTTCAATGAGGATATTAATGGCTTGGTTGGGAAAGTAATGTGGAAAAGGTACACATGGACCTATCTTGAATATGACTACTTTCCAGATTGTTCTACTTTGAGCATTTGAGATTTTTCTTGAAAATACCTGTTTTGTGAGACTCACTCATCTGACTATGAATGTGATGTGACAGAGCAAAGTGTAAGTGACACTCACTTCCTCTTGTCAGGAAGGATGCATGAGCTGCGCTTGTGTTTCATGCTCTCAAATGTCACTGTGTTGGAGATACTTGACTCCACCCATTATGGGGAAACATGATAGAATGAAGTATTATCTATTTGCATTTGATCTGCCACTGCCTGTTTCAAGAGATGGTCACGTGAGGTTGTTTTATGATGTTCAAGAGATGTGGCTAGTTGGAAAATACAGCAAGTTTCCCAACACAGCAAAGAGAATACCTTAAGATCTGAAGGGTGAAAGGAGTAGAAGTCCCATATGTATATGTGAAGTCCCAGCCAGAAAAAACAGGGTTGTGAATGGCACCGACAGAACATGGGCCTCTCACTCTTCATGAATTTCAAAATACGGCATCCCTGATATTTGAATGAGTGTTACTGCTGCCTATGAACACTACTGACTGGTCATTCCAGCAATCAGTCCATTAATGCTTGTTGGTGAATAACAACACACAGAATTTGTGGTCAGATTTGCTCTTCATTGCTTGATTTGATTCCATGCAATGTCAAGATAAAGGACTTGTCTGCAATGGGATACCATCTCAGGTACCGAAATAGAATCTATTAGTTCTGTTGACACACCCAGCATTTCTCATGCTGAGTTCAGGGCTGCTGCTGCAAGGAGAGGGCAAAACAAAAGAGCCGCCCTTCTTCCCCTATTCTACTCAGCACCTGTAGTGGTATTTAGACTATTAGTTACTAGAGAAATTGTGTGACAGCCGCTGACCTAGTTTACTATGTACTTTTTGGACTAATGTTTCCACTATATCTACTCCTTTTCACGGTTATGTAGCATATGCACTTTACTATTCTTGAAATATATCTTTAATATATATATATTCTTTTCATTGTTATTGCCCTCTGCGTTTTGCTTGTTGGCGTCCTGCAAGGAGAGGGGCATCTTTTCCAAAGCCTTTCTGAAGCCCTTGTGTGTTCATAGCTGCAACATACTGACTTTCCAGAGATCCAGTTTCCTGATCAAAACCTGCCAGATCAGCTCCAAAGCAGCATTTCTAATTTCATGCCTCATTAGTCTTGTGGTCACCTCTCACCATGTATATAAGGTGTACCACTCAACCTTCCCCTTTTGGGAGGATAGATGATTTTTCATGTCTCCCTAGGGACTTTTGATATTCTCTGACGACTACTTTTGTCAGGAGAGACTTCATTGAAGGGGAACCACAGCAGCTGCTGAAGAGACCATGGGGCATTCATGAGTAGACATGGGCACGAACCAAAAAAAATGTAACGAACCAGCGGTTTGCGGTTCGGTGCCAACGACGATACCGAGATCGTGAACCCCAACAAACATTTTCCATTGCCAAACCGTTCATGGGGTGTGGAATGGTCCCTGTGGCACTTATAGAGCCCATATTTCCCGGGGAGTGTTTTGCAAGCTCTCCTACAGCCATCACCCAAGTTTGGACAAGATTGCAGAAGGGATCTTGGAGTTATACCCTCTCCAATCCAAGGCCCCCAGGAAACTCCCACAAAAATCCAAGCTCAATTATACTCTCAGTCTCTCTCGACAAAGGCTAGCAAGTGGCAAGCAAGAGCTCTGTCCCACTCCACTGCTCGCTGAAAGTGAAACCCAGCCTGGGAGCCCACGGCTATTTATAAGCATAGGTCCCATTGAGCAATGCAGGAGGTCTGTGTTTGGCCATCAGAGCTGCCTATCAGGGTTTGCAGGGATGAGATTGGAGTGTCTATGGCTACAGAACACCCCCCTTCCCCCTCCCTCCCCTGGATGTCTTCTCCCAACTTGTAACCACTTTGCAGCTCTGTGGTTGGAAGGAAGACCTGCCAATCAAGGTAAGCTGGGCTTCCATTCGGGTTTCCAGGGCGACAGAAGGAGCGCAGACAGAGTTCAGGCATTCCCCTGGCTCCGTTGCCAGGGGAAATGATTGCTGGTGCCTGACTGTCTGGCTTTCTGAACCGCGGCCAAACGTGCTGAACCAGGCCTCTCCCGAACACTGGTTCATTGGCCGTCAACGATCACAAACCGCCGGATCGCGATCACGCAATCGCCAATTTCGTGGGTTTTTGAAGTTCGTAATGCGGTTCGTGCCCATCTCTATTCATGAGGACAGAAGAATATTGAGAGGGGAATCTCATGGATGTCACCTCCCTTCAGAAAGCCCAGAAAGAGATAAACTGAGAATTCATGCTAGGTGGTGGATTCTCCTGACCATCAGATGCTAGATATGATCATATAACCAGTCTTCACTCAAAGACATGCTTACCATTAGTGCAAGATGGGATTTTGTTGGGAAGCCATATAGCTGAGGGAAGTCACAAGAACAAGCGGGTGTTTGAGAATTAGTGATACAAAGATGTAGGAAGGACAGATTGGCATTGGTGAACATGATATGGGAGACCAGGATGACGACTGGAGAAAATCTGTGATGTGAGGGAACAGGTGTGAATTAGCATGAGGATATTCCAGGTGTATGGTTGTGTTTCTGATGAAAGCCTGGGTATCACAGCATCCTGACACTGGAGCAGTCTTGGTCGGAAAAGATAAGTGGATGTTGCGGAGCAAAAAGCCTAAGCAACAGTAGTCAAGAGCTTCTGGCACATTTTATATTAATCTATAGCAGAGTCTTACAGAGAATATTATTTTAATATTTAAGGTATTTTCCAGGTGGTCACATTTTCAGCAAAATAAATCTAATTGTTGCGGTGGTTATAGGGAACAAAACATCTTTTTTTCAGTTTAGTGCTTCTCTTGTAGGATATTGAATTTCCTCAGCACTTGCAAAGCAATATCTTGTCCCTGGGAGAATGTGGTCCTTAATCCATGTTGCTTGTCCATTGTGTTTAGGAGTGCTGTGTAGTCAGTAGTTGCATGAGTATCATGTTGGACAGTGACTGTGATGACTGGCAAGGATCAACACAACTCCCCACCAACATTGTGTGAGTGACTAAGAGGCTTTATCGTCACTTCTTTGGAGGCTTACAGTGCAAACTTAAGCAAGGCTTCAATGAGTTTAGACTGGAATAGCTCTGCAGAGGATTGTACTGTTGGTGCTCCAACATAGATGCAGCCATCTAGGCATTGGACCACAAGAAAACAAGGAAGGCTATCCCCTTCCACTGCAGTAATAACAGCTACACTTGCTGTCATGCATCTGATGAAGAGAGCTGTGGTTCTCGAAAGCTTATGGTGCAATAAAGTCAGTTAGCCTAAAGGCGCTACTGGTCTCTTTACTATTTTGTCATGAATTTGATTCTTTGGAAATTCTGTATCCTTCCTCTCTAGAACTAGAACTGGAACACACATCTCCCTTCATTAAAAAAAAATCAGCATGATCAGTGACTTTTCTGTACAGTAAGGTCCCCCTCCTCTTTTATGTGAGGACAAGATATCATGCAACTGATCTGTACTAGTGCAATTATAGTGCATCAACACAAAAGGCTGTAAGCAACCCTTAGGCATTTTCTCAGGCCAATAAATGGAGGCTTATCCAAACTGTGGAATGCACTATACTCAAAGGAGGAGCCCTTTTTCATGGCTTTCATGTCTCTTGACAAAACTTTGACTAATGTGTTCATTCTTCCGTGTGTGTGCACATGCAGGAGCTTATGTGAAAAAGAAAACCTGAAAGTATGAGTAAAAGGAGGAATCAGTTTAATAAGGGACTGGCTCCTACCATGTACATAATATTGTTGACTGTTTATCCTGTAAACTTTATCAGGCAGAATTTTCTTAGCATCTCTAAAATGCCAGCCCCTTCCTGTTCCAGTAGTCAGAACCTTGAAAAGCATAAACTCTCTCTCTCTCTCTCTGTAAGTGTGTGTGTTTGGGAATAACCAAGGCCCAACATCCCTCTTCTGTTCTTAAGGGGCTGGATGCACATGCCACATTTATAAATCTTCTCTTTTTTTTTTAGGTCACTTTACTCTGACTCTGCAAATCCCAGTGCTATCTCACGGCTCATAAATCTTCCCCATGTCTCCCAGTCATTTAGTTTTCCTCTCTTGGGCTTGTTAAGCAAACAGGGTCAGAGTGTTTGAAATCTAGGTTGGTTTCATTTTCGGAGACTGATTTTGCCTCACCACACTTTCTTTCTTTAAACTGAGTTCAGAAGATCCTGAGGAATTCTTGGGATCTGGGGAGAGCAAAATGAGAGGTTTACATGGGCATTTGCTGAGCGCATGTTAACTGACCAGCTAACAGAAGCACCTGCCTACACACCACTTTAAAATCTATTTATTTATTTATTTATTTGCTTATTTTATTCAACTTATACCTCACCCTTCACCCAAGCAGGCTCAGGGCGGCTTCCAACAAACATACTGTTAAAATACAATAAAAACCTATTAATATATTAACACATTAAAATTCAGGCACCTTCAGACAGATTGGCTACTACAAGATCATCATAAGCCCCAGCACCACCATGATGTAACTCAAGGGCGGCTTGAAAAAGAGGGTGTGACAGTCAGAAGGGGGACAAAAAGCTGACCCCTAGTCAAAGGCCCAGCAGAACATCTCCATCTTGCAGGCCCTGTGGAACTGTAAAAGGTCCCACAGGGCCTGGTTATCCATTGGGAGAGTGTTCCACCAGGCTAGGGCCAGGGCAGAAAAAGCCCTGGCACTAGTTGAAGCCAGCTGAATATCCCTCAGGCCAGGGACCACCAGAAGCTGCTTATCCACAGAGCACAAGGCCCTGCAGGGTACATAATAGGAGAGGCGGTCCCATAGGTATGCAGGTCCCACTCCATGGAGGGCTTTAAATACTAAGACCAGTACCTTGAACTAGATCCAGAACTCAACTGTGAGCCAGTGCAGCTGGCACAGGACAGGGTGGATATGTGCCCTAAACAGCATCCCCGTAAGGATGCATGCCACTGCATTCTGGACCAGCTGTAACTTCTGGGTGAAGCTCACAGGCAGCCCAGCATAGAGCAAGTTACAGTAGTCTTGTCTAGAGGTGACTGTTGCATGGATTACCGAAGCTAGGTCCTGGGGTGAGAGATAGGGTGCCTGACCTGCTGAAGATGAAAGAATGCAGATCTGGCAACGGCTGCAACCTGGGCCTCCATAGAAAGTGTGGCATCCAGGAGCACGCCCAGGCTCCTCACCATAGCCAAAGGCTGTAGCTGCACTCTGTTGAGGGCTGGGAGCCGGATTTCCAATTCCCTCACTCCACAACCCAGCTACAGAACCTCCATCTTCTGGTGATTCAACTTCAGGTGACTCTGACACAACCATTCCACCATGGCATCCAGACACTGGGCCAAAGGGTCCAGGGCAACGTCTAACTGGCCGTCCATCAACAGATAGAGCTGGGTGTCATCAGCATAGTGGTGACAACCCAACCCAAAGCTATGGACCACCTGGGCAAGGGGGCGCATATAGATGTTAAATAACATCGGGGAAAGAATCGGCCCCTAAGGGATGCCACACACCAAAGAATGGGGGGAGGACATCTGTTCCCAAGCGCCACCCTCTGTCCCAAACCATGGAGAAAGGAGCTCAGCCATTACAAGCCTGTCCCACAGATCCTCACAGTGGTGAGGCGGTGAGTCAGAAGATCATGGTTGACTGTGTCGAACACAGCTGTAAGATCCAAAAGTATCAGCAGCACCAACCTGGTGTCGCCGCAAATAATCCGTTAGGGCGACCAGCGCCGTCACCATACCATGTCCAGGCCTGAAGCTGGACTGGAATAGGAATACTTGTAACTGTTCCACAACCACCCTCTCAATTGCCTTGGCCAGGAACGGAAGGTTTAAAACTGGACAGTAATTGGCTGGATCAACCGGATCCAATGCTGTTTTTTTTATTAAGGGCCACACCATTGCCTCGTTCAATGAGCCTGGGAAAACCCCGGAGCTAAAAGACACACTAATGATGTCAGCTAAAGGGGTCCAAATCCCGGTACTGCTGGCTTTCACCAGCCATTACAGACACAGGTCCAATGGGCACATGGTAGGCTTCACAGAACACAGGATCCTATCCATCTCATCCTGGGAGAGTAGCCTGAAGTGGTCCAATATCAACCCTGAAGGCAGCCAAGGGGCCTCTAGTTCACATACTGTCTCAAGCGTTGCTGGCAGATTCTGGCAGAGCGACAAGATCTTATCCGCAAAAAAGCTTCCAAATGCCTCACAGCTTAATGCCGAATTAATATTTTTTCTTGTCCCCTGTGAGAGGGACGTTAATGACCGAATTACCCTAGACAATTGTGCTGTGCAGGAGCTTGCGGATGCAATGGAAGCCACATAATAATCTCTTTTTGCAGCTTTCACTGCCATCTCATAAGCTTTCATAAATGTCCTATAAGAAGTTCTTGATGCTTCATCACAAATCTGCTGCCACACTCGCTCTAGCTGTCTCACCTCCTGTTTCAACCACCGTAGCTCCTCAGTATACCAGGGGGCTACTTTGGTCAGAGCATGGAGAGGGCGACACAGAGAGATTTCATCGATGGCTTCAGAGAGATGGGTATTCCAGTCCTCTGCCAGCTCATCTAATGAGGTGCCAGAGGGCATTGAATCCCACAGGGCACTCTGAAAACCAATCGGATCCATTAGAGCATCTAATACATGCCATCACTCACATATTCAGTCTAGTAGGAAGAAGTACATATTTGTTAGGAGGAACTGAATAACTTAATGAATTGGAGTAACAGTATGGCAGAATAGTATGGCACAAGGGCCAGTTTCAACCTTGTGACTACCTTTAAAAAAACTTAATAGTGCTGACTAGCATTGCTAACCTTCAAGTGAGTTCTGGAAATCGTCTGGAATAGCAACTGATCTCCAGACCACAGAGATTAGTTCCCCTGAAGAAAATGGCTGCTTTGGAGGGTACTTTATGGCTTTATACCTTTCTGAGGTCCCTCCCTAGGCTGCAGTCCCAAATCTGCAGGATTTTCCCAACTCAGAAATGGCAACCCCTACTGCCTTGTTTTATATGTGGCACCAGACTTCACACAGCTAGCTCACCATATGCTGCAGCTAGTTTGGTTGATTTTATCTTGCAGCTCCCCTCATGCAGAGTGGTTCTCTGAACTGGCTTAGCTTTTTCTTGTTGCAGAGAAGAGGAAAATCATGCTCACTACCTCTCATGACAGCTTTGTCACTGAGCCAGTTGGTGTAGTGGTTAAGAGCGCGGGACTCTAATTTGGAGAAATGGGTTTGATTCCCCAGTCCTCCACTTGAAGCCAGGGGGTGACCTTGGGTCAGTCACAGCTTCTAGGAGCTCTCTCAGCCCCACCCACCTCACAGGGTGCTTTGTTGTGGGGATAATAATAACATGCTTTGTAAACAGCTCTGAGTGGGTGCTAAGTCATCTTGAAGAGTGGTGTATAAATCGAATGTTGTTGTTGTTATTATTATTTCCTCTCCCATACATAGGCCACTGCAACTACCTCCAGAGAGAACAAGGAAGGAGAACGGCGAGAAAGGGGGCAGTGACTTTCTAATTCCCTCTAACAAGAAAATGTAAGGTTCTTTAAAAAGGTGGGCAATTGTGTTGTATGGTAGTAACAACAGCCAGGTTTGTTCTTGGCTGGTGCACAGAACAACTGGGAGGGCTAGGAGGTGCTTCAGTAGCAGGTGTTTGCAACAGCTGTTGGAATCTACAGGTACCTGGAGGCTTCTGTACACATGACACCTCATTAAGAGGCTAATGTGTGAATCAACCTTTTGTGACTGTCAGTTCAGTGTATGATATAAATATATTTCAGAGAACAAGGATCTGATCTCTCTCAAGTGGTATTAAATAGCATGGCTTTTTTTTTTCTAGACTAGAGGGGGTTCCTTCTTCCCTAGCTGGGATTAATATTCACAAAGCTGTGTTGAGTGGTCTCTATGGAACTGACTCATGATGATGACCATGGGCAAAACTGAACACGGGAGACAGGACTAGTTCCAATACCATATAAAGTGAATGGGGTGGGGTGGAGGGGCTCAATTTTTGTTTGAGTGCAAAGATTATATGGGTGGGGGAGTGACAAACATCCTGCTGCTTATAGCCCCCTGCCCAGATTGTGGGAAGAGATCAAGGAGATGTAAGCAGCACTTGCACAGAGGGTCCACCTCGCCTGTGCCTTGCCTCTTATCCTTTCACTCTATACAGGAGTGGTCTGCTACTGTCATTTCTGGCTTGACCCTGTGATATCAAGGTATCCACTGTGGCATTGGCTCAGACAACCTGTGTAGAGGAAGCTCTCAATACTTTCAGTACTTCCACGCTTCATGTTGAAAGTCCAGGGCCAGTCATCAAACTCTTTTCTCACAGAAGGGAGAATGACCCTCTAGCAACAGTGTCATAATGAATCAGCCTGTACCTCGTAAGTGGCTAGGCAAGCCTCCAAAGCCTCTCTTTTTCCTCAGGGGATTGCTGAGTCAAAGTGTGCCCAGCCTGTGGCTGCTGCACACATTGTGCTGTGTCAGAGAGGCTGAAAACACAGGCCTTGGAAAATCAGACCTCCCCTCCCCGCTTCTCCTAGATATAGGGAAAGCAGAGGGCTCTAGGGATGGCAGACAAGTGCAGCAGAGCCCTGGATGAGAAAGTTAAAAGGACTCATGTTCTCACTGCCTGTTTCATATTAACTGGAATTGTTTTCAAGCTACTGCCCAGTCCCTCATGGGAGAGTCTTGCATGAGGGAAGGAAGGAAGGAGAGGTTTGCTAATGCTTAACAATAGCAAGAACTCCACTGCTTCTACTTAGGAGAAGGGGGAGAGAGTTGCTATTAAAAGGGATTGCCATGTTGCAACTGATAGGCCAACAATAAACACAGGGGACTGGAAACAACCTCGACTACCCAGTAATATTTCTAAGGCCCTTATGAACCTCCCCTCCCTCCCACCGCAGTCAGCGCCTTCTACTTGGTTCCTGTGTTTAGTGATATTAAGCCCCAGCTTACGATACAACAGTCTGAAACACACCGTGATTTTTTTTAAATACTGCAGCTTTATTTGAATGAAACAGTCCATGTTGAGATTCTATAGAGAACACCATAATGAATGGAGAAGGTGGGTAGGGAAAGTTTATAAAACATCTCACCCTGTTTCAAAGGTTCCTTCCAGTCCCTTTGTAGTTTGTGCTTTTAAAAATTTTCAGTGTCAGATACTTGCTAGCAAGAGGTTTGCCCCCCTCCCCCCCCGGCCCTGTGTGATGACAACGATGGAAGATGCCTCAGAGGAGCAGAGTAGGAGGTGAAGATGAAACCAGTGGGAGGGAATGGAGTCTGATGCCTGTGTGTTCTTCCCAGGATCCCAATGAAACAACAGTGAAAAATCATGCCCACACATGATCATGCTGATCTAGAGTCTCTTTCATAGTGTTTGCTTCATTAGCTCACCATGTTCTTTGAATTGACCTCGGTGAAGTAAAATGCTCCAGGAAAGCCATTAAGGATAGGTCTGAGCTTTTTATTTCTTTAACATTCCTTCCAAAGTTGAGGATATGATTTTGCTATGACTGGCCTTTGCATACTATGGTACAAATGGTTTCTATCACTTCTCACTGATCTGGAAATAAAGTTACTTGCTACCAATTGCAACTCAAGCATGGGAAATGTGGCCTTAAGGCAGGCTACTGATTCCTCCCATATCTAACCTGCCACTGCCAGTTAGGTGTAGATTGATAGCTTCTTGGCCTTGTACAACTTGGTAGATAACTGGAGTTTTCCTCAGATGCATTAACATCTTTACATGTGAGTCAGTGATCTTGGCTACAGCAGCTTCTGGTTGAGAAGCACCCCCTGCCCCAAATACAATCCTGCCATGCTCCCAACCTATCTTGGCTAGGGAAACTCAGAAAACTCTAAGATGGGGCTATTTACCATGGAGATTTCTAGCTTCATTTTGCAAAACTTGAAGCAGTGGGGTGCTGGTGGTGGCGGGGAGAATCTACTGAGCAGATTCCGTGAACCAACATTGTGTAAATATTGCCAATTCATCACCTATATAGTTCTGAAAGGCAACTATGTGTATTTGCCTATTCAGCTACGGAATTTTCATAACTAGCCTTTCTGATGTCTGAATCTTCTCTGTATTATTGAACGCCCAACAACCAACTTCTGGATTACTTTCAGATCTTCCACTTCAATTCCCCACCCTGCTTGTCTAGAGATTATTTTTCTGTATATATCAGATGATTTGTAATTTTGCAGCTAAAATGGGGCTATTTACCATGGAGATTTCTAGCTTCATTTTGCAAAACTTGAAGCAGTGGGGTGGGGGTGGAGGTGGGGAAAGAATCTACTGAGTTTCTGGAGCTTAGAAGATGCAGAAAATTAATTCAGCCTTTTCTTGAACCACACAGGAAGCCTCGCCTGTCTCTGACAGTATAGCGCTCTGTTGGCCTCCTCACACATACACACTCATTGCGGTCCCTTCTCTGTGTTGTTTCATATTAGAGGAACACAGGTGCAAAGCAGCTGGAAATGCAATAGTTTTCAAATATCCATGACAGGAGCCAGCATCACAAGACATGGCACACTTTGATGCTGAGCTCTGCAGGGGATCAGGTGCTTTACAAGCAGCCCTTAGTCAGAGAAAATATTCTGATTCCAGATTGTCCCTTCTTCTTTTCCCTCATGTTTTGTGATTTAAATGGGCCATGGGGTAAAGCAATTGCCCTTTGAGAAAACTGTCAAGAACCGTTACAGACAAGAGAACAGAACTGCAAACGAGCAAAGGTGACAGGAATGGCTGCTATCTTTTGAATCCTCTTGACACCCAGTCCATTATGCATTTTAGGGTCAAAATACAGGATGTGTGCATTTATCTGTAAAAAGCCTGGAGGGCCACCTGTATGCCAGAAAACAGCACAGGTAGGAACAATTCTGAGCACAGAAACAGTTTGGGGGTGGGAGGGAAAAAATATTTTTTTTCCTGCCTGCCACTTTTCTGCTGCAACTGCCTTTCAGCTAAAGCCACAGGCTTCCCGATGGTGTCTACCCTTGCAAATACACTTCTGAGATTGTAGGAGTGTAAGATTCAGGTCCAGTAGCACCTTAAAGGCCAATTAGATTTCCGGGCTTTGAGCTTTCGTGAGTCAATGCTCCCTTCTTCAGATACACTTAGAAGTGCAAGTATGTAGGGGTTGCGAGAATAAAAGTTGCCGTGGAAGAGTAGCACATGGGGAAAGGATTAAGCACTACTCTGCTCAAAATGACTCCTCAAAAAACTGTTTTCCAGCAAAGAAGAGCACTGATGGCATTTTCAAAATTGCAATCCAAACATAATTTGGCCCTCAAATGGCTATCTCAAATGATCAAGTTTCTCCAGGGCACCTTTCTCTTTTTATCAATTCTTGATCCAGTCAGCAGAGGGCAAGGCAATGCAATATACATTTCTGACACTTTCTGAGAGCCAAGCCTTTTTTTTTTTTAAAGGGACAGGACATCTGTCAAGAGGCTTAAGAATGCACCTGTCATATACAGCTTTGCTGTTTTGCAGCAAAGATGCACGTATTTTCTGACTGACTTTCCAAATTTTGCTAAACATTAAAATCTCACATTATTAATTTATTATTAATTTAATTTATTGTTACTTTCCACTCATCTTAAGACAGGTTTGAAGCTGCAAATTGCAAAAGCCACACTCCATAAGACCAAGTTGTTACAGCAACTGGCAAACAGACAGGAACAGTGTTTGGATGTGGGATGAGGCTCCTCCTGCTGGCTATTCTCAGAGGGTGCTAAAGTGCATTAGGGCCATTTCACATAACCAGACTTGTAACATATTAGAGCATGGGTCCATTTTGTCCAGTAGCATCTACTTTGATTGGCAACTCTCTGGGCTGCCGTGTAGAGAGAAGTCCTTCTGCACATTGCTGTCTGAAAGCCTTTTAAATGGAGATACCTTGGATTGAACCCGGGACTATCTCTATACAAAAACTGTTTCTACAATTCCTAAAAAGAGAGCCGCACTCACCTAATGCTGGCGGCTTTTGCATGGAATTTCTGACATCTGTTTCCAAAATGGATGCAGCAGTTTTGCTTCCATCTTTGTGGCACCGCAAAAACAGCCTGCATCCGTTTTAGAAATGGAGATGTCAGAAATCCTGTGCAAAAGCTGCCCGTGTTCAGTGAGTGGGGCACTCTTTTCAGGATGTGTGGAAATGACCAAATATCATACTTAACCATGGATCTATGGCTTTATAATTTGGATTTTCCTAAATGGAAGTTGCTTCTATGTAGGAAAAAATTGTCTGAAATCCACATGTATTTATCATGTGAGATAAACATGCAAGTGCCTAAGAATAAAATCCATGAAACATTACCTTTTATTAGGACCAAGCAAAGTAGATTTGAATAGATAAAGTGGTGCTGGCTGGAGCTGGTATGCTCAGGGCCCTTTTCATATGGGTTATTTGCCCTAGGTTTGATGCTGTCCGGAAGTAGCTTTTTATTCCTGCTTTATTCTAGCTTTATGGCACATTTGTGCAACTACCGGAGTTCCCCCAGCTTTTCTTTGATCTTTCCCAAACCCACTTTGCAGCCTGATGGCTGCTACGAGAGTAGGAAACTTTGGATTTTCTTGGTTCTGCCCGCACAGCAGCTGATTTTCCTGTCCTAGCAATGGCCACTTCTCCTTCCTGCTATGAGACTTGTTTTTTCAAATTGTCAATTGAATATCTTTATATTTTTATAATGAGGTGACAATCTGTGTAATAAGTTCTCAGAATTCACAGCTTTTGTTTTAAAAAGTTTCAAAAATTAATGTTTTAGGCTGAAATGGATATTTTAAAGCTAAAATGGAAGCACTGGCCATCGACATGGGAATGAAAAAAGGCCATTCTACATCTGCCTTCTGCTGACAAGGAGCAGCCCACATGGATTCACAAAGTACACACACACACAAAATTGAACATTCAGAATTGCAGTTATACACCCAAATTTTGAAATGTGCATTTTGGAATCTGAAAAGCAGCTAGCTATATAACAGACATTTTAAAATAGAAGCTAATTTTTCACAAGAAAACCACTTCCGGCCACTTTTTCTCTGTTGTGCAAGCATTAACCCAATCTACTACTCAACATGTTCCCACTTTTCTATGTGAACATAGCCAGGACAACAAGGCCATGCCGCTTATACTGCTTGGATCAGAAAAGTCTGCTTCCTGGTGTCAGTAGTAGACATAGGCATGAACCACGAAAAAACCAAACTGCGCAATTCGTGGTTCATGGCATTTTCACGAACCAGGAACCAGGAACCACAAACAGTGGGGCAGCCAAGCCCCACTGTTTAAATGATCAGCTGCTTGTCGGGGATCTTCCCAACAAGCAGCTGATCTGCGGGTTTAAATGCCCCTCTCCCTGCTGCTTTGCAGTGGCAGGGAAAGGGGCATTGCTGTTTAAAACGAACCAAATGAACCAGTAGACCAGTTTGTGGAAGTTCATGGAAACGAGCTTCCACGAACCACTGGTTCGTGAGCCACGAACTGGGCTGGTTCATGGGATTTTTTGGTTCGTATTCCGGTTCGTGCCCATCTCTAGTCAGTAGCAGCCCTTTATTGTTGCTCAAGGGTAATCCACAAGAGGAAAACTCTCCATATAACAGTATATTAGTAAATTGCATCTTAGTTTGTTTTCAAAATAGTAGAGTCCAGTAGCACCTTTAAGACTAACCAACTTTATTGTAGCATAAGCTTTCAAGAGCCACAGCTCTCTTCATCAGATGCAGGCTCTCGAAAGCTTATGCTACAATAAAGTTGGTTAGTATATTTATATAGATGTAATTTTAATGATAATATGTAGTAATTTTATAATTTTTAATGATAGCTGAATATGTTTTAAATGGTGTTGTTATCTGCCCTGAGCCCGCTGATGTGGGGAGGGTGGAGTATAAATTTAATAAAATAAAAAATAATAATAAATAGCCTTAAAGGCGCTACTGGACTCTTTACTATTTTGCTACTACAGACTAACATGGCTAACTCCTGTGGATCTATGAGTTTGTTTTCAGCATTTTAATATCCCGGGATAAATAATAGTTCACTAGCAGATCATTCTCTCTTGCTTTCTTTCTCCCACTATCATCTGGGGCTGGCCCTTGCCAGTTTCTCAATTCTCTATCCTAGTACCCTCACCCTGCATTGACACAATAGCCTTTTGAAGTTCAGAACTATTAGCATACGACTTCTTCATGAGGGATTGGCTAGCCCTTCTGCAGTCTCTCATTCAAGAAGATAAAGCAGTAGGTGGAACTTTATAATTCCACTTTTTGCTGACACTAATGGAAGGATGCAACCAAATATGGCAGCATATCTGCAGAGTCAATGCCAAATCTAAGCTTTGGATGGGCTTATAATAAGGCTTTCACAGATCTTCCTGTTGAGTCAGAAAAAGCTCAGCTCTTTTGCTTCTACCAACTCACACATAGACTGTCTCTTTGTTCTGTACCCCATGCAGAAAACCAACGCCATAAAAGAATGCAGAGTGAAAGTGAGAGCTCTTTTCTTGGGATCTAAGTTCCAAATCCCTTTGCGACTATCATTAGCAATGGCACTGAAGTCTGTAATTACCTGGTTTGCTATGTGAACTTGCCCGGCTTGTAATGCTTGGTTGTCTTACTAATGAGTGTCATTTCACTCAGAAACTCTACCAGCTCAGTGTGTTAAATGATATTCTGCGCATGCATGGTCAGTGTTCAGCAGACCTGGTATCCCAAGCTGAATGTTTTGTGGGGTATATGCACAGAACTTTTTAAAATGTTGCCTCTTCTGTGTAATGAAATTCTTCTTAATTGCTTTGACACACTGAATTTTTTAAAAAAATTTAAACTTACAAAACAATATTTTGAGAGCAACCACTCTCAAAATATTAGCAGCTGCATTTGCCACAGTTTCAGTTGTACTTGTCAGACTAAATTAAACTTCAGTTCCATCAGGGTACATGTATGCAATATGATCCAAAATTCTATGTACCAGGCCAAATACCTGAATGGAGTAAATACTGTGTGGTTGGAAGTGATAAACCTTCTGGAAATGTGGAGTTATACAACCTCCCTGTGCCGGAAGTGTCTGGTTACTCTAGCTGCTTGTTATGGAAATGCTGTGCTTTACATAGTCTGGGAGACAGTTATGAATAAACCTGACCTCAATAGAAGCAAGGGTGACAGTTTGGTGCCTCAAGAAGACAATTTCAATGATTATTGACAATCTGCTGCCCTATAATAGTATCCCAAAATCTGCCTGCTTATGCTGGTCACTTGGCCCTATCTAATGGTAAGGATGGCCCTATCTGAGAGTAACCTCCAGCTGATTTCATGGGTCATCGTTGCACTGGATGAGGGCAGGCAGAGGAGGAAAGGTGTCATTCTAGAGATTCACATTAAGAAAGCTCTCTGAAAATAATCCTGTCACTTTTCTTGTGTTGTCATTCTGGAGAACGATGGCATTGAAAATCTGGAAGGGATCTGAAAGGCCAAACCCTGCACAGCAAGAAGGCAGTCCACAACAATATGACGCCCAACAGAACATTTCCGAACTGTATTTGAGTTATTTTGAGGGACAATCCTATATACAGTTTTTACTCAGATACAAGAATAGTTTTTTTTCTCTCCCCAGGTATGCTCCTCCCAGGTGGGGTGTCTTACATTCACATTCAAGTAACAGTTATGTCCAGTAATATTTTTTGTGAGTATAATACTTTCCCCCCCCTACTGAATAAGATATATGAAAGCTCATTGGGTAAGACTCTGCTTGGATAATAGGAGCATTTGGGTATTTGGAGTTTGGATGCTTGGCAAAGAATTCCAGGCAAACGCCGATTCTGTCAGTGGAGCTGTAGTTATCTGGCATTGTGTTTTCATTTGGAGACATCCTGAATTTTGGTCCTGGTCATGCAGCAGATTGAATTGATACATTTTTAAGGTGGTGGAATGGACTGTATCACTTCAGACTGCAGGTGGTGGATAGCATCATGTTCCTCTAAGTAAAAATTCTCTGCCAGTAAACAAGCAAGAAAGCAAGCCAGCCAGCCAGGAAATGTAGTTTTAGCCCAGTGTGCTTCCAGCTGTGCTAATTTCTACTAGCAGGGAGTTATTTTTAACATAGTAAAAAACTGAAGTGATGAATTCCCCCACTTGCAGTCTGAAGTAGCACACCATCTATTCTATTATCTCATGACTCTATTCCTTATTCCAATCCTATTCTGTTGCATATATAGGCCCAGGCCTGAGTGAACAAGGAGAAGGAAATACACTTACTCTCCCATGTGGAACAGCCACTCCCTATTGTTGTCACACTAAGGACGGGCCACTGTCTGTCTGACTTACCCAACTCTCTTGAGATAAAATTAAGATGGATTTGTATGCCCTTGCTTCCTTCTTAGGCTGCCAAGCAGGGTAAGATTGTGAGCTTCCTGTGATAACCACTGTCTCTAGACTGCTGTTTATTACCATGGAGCGTAAATTGGTCCTCGTTAAAATGCAATTTTCCAAAGCACTATGGGAGATCTTTCTCTGTAAATGTCTTGCTCGTTTATTAAACATCATCCAAGGCCAAACAGGGCAAATGAAAAACATTGGAATGCAAAGACAGTAGTTCAAAGATTGGCAGCTCCTGAACAGAGAATGCCAGTCCTGCTGTTGGGATGCTCATGAGTAGCTGCACCACGCTCTGCATATCTAAGATAAATAAGGCATTTTCTCACTGATGCTGCCAGGATGAGAAGAAACCAGATGCTTGGAGAGGAGGAGGCCAGGCTAGAGGCAAAGGGCTCCTCCATGTGTACATGTGGATGTCCTCCTAACCTCTTCCTTCTTCCAGCCAATGACGATTGTGATGGGTTAAGGGAATCTAGGTCTCAACAGCCAGAAGCAACATGAGGCTAGTCCCCCAGAAGAGGAACATCTAGACTGGGTATGGAGGACTTGCTTCCTCTAAGGCACTGAACGATATGGGTATAATTTTTCCAACTAGACAGCAACACTTTTATTACATGTATAGTCTTGCCATGTGACTGCTGATTAAGTTCAGTTTGTTGTGTTGCATACATGCTATATTTTATCACAATAAATAACAAATAATAAGGCCACATGAAACCTCTGATTAATCCATCAGATCTTTCACAAAGTTTACCAAACTGGGAGCATGAATAACTAGTTCACATTTACTGCCATTTGCACTCTAGGAATAATTTCCATAGATGAAGGGGACTCTTAACAGTTTTGCACAGATATAGCCATGGATGAACATCTACAGCCAGGGATAAACACCTAACAGCTATACATTTTTAAGTGTGCCCCCTTGCTATTTATGCACCAGGATTTTAATAATCTAAAACAATTATTTTCCATGTTTGATTCAAGGCTTTTTACAGCAATTCGTGATGACCTTTCTCCATACCTAGATCACATAATAGAATGTCTGCTCTTTGATCACTCTTTGTGAAGTTAATTCTTCTTCAGTATAAGAGACGCATTCTGTTTCTTCTGGCTGTAATCCAAGCCCTAACTTATTTGACTACAGAAGCATGGGAAGTTTAAGTAATAAGGATTTTTTCCAGCACGCAGTGAATGCGCTGAATTTGAAAGACAATTCACCTTAGATGTTCCATATATGAACATCAGAAAGGCCTATTCTGCATCAAACCAAGAGGCCATCTAGCCCAGCGTTCTGTCTTTAGCAGTGATCAGTCAGATTCCCTTGGATGCTTGCAATGAGGCAGTGACAGCCTTCCTCTGTTGCTTTTCTCCAGCATCTGGTACTCAGACAAATATTGACTGTGAAAATGGGGGTTGGATTTATCCATCATAAACTTTGATAAACCTCCCCTCCTTGTATTTGTTTAACCCTTTAAAACACTATTCACTATTTCTCTGTATTAAATAGGTGTACATATATAGGTATGTATACTGTTACCCGGCTACCCAATACACATGTGTGACTTGAATATTTCCTTGGATTACTAATAGCCGTGCCGCATCTCTTCCAATAAGCATATAACTGAAAATAACAGTATCTCACACATCCGTGGTAACTTTTTTATAGATTATGCTGCTATTTACAGTCTACTTCCTCACACAGTTGAGATGCAGTCACCTCTGGGGTGGCAGGAAGTTCTCACATCCAGTTGAAATGGAAGCACTCCTTTAAGGCAGCAGAAGAGAGTCACATTTCTGAAAGCTCATGCAGCTAGGGAATTGGATACTAAGTTCCTTGCAATCATGAAAAGTACCACTCTGATAGATCAGAACAATTACCTTGTATGTACTCAGAATAACAGCCACAACACCTGACAGCCCCTGGGCTGTAAGTAGCTGTTGACTTTTACGCAGCTAATATCTCTTCTCTGAAAGTACCTGACATTTACTTGGAGGTCTAAACATTCAAGCACTAATGCAACCCAATTCTAGTTTTACTTGCAAGGGTTTGGGAGCTCCAATATGAACTGTTTTGATCCCAGGCTTATATTTTATGCAATGCTCTGCACTGTCCTGCATAAGCAAGGCATTCCTTGTGCTGTAGTGTCTCATTTCACTCCTCTTAGCAATCCATGAAACTACATGAAGTATTTTGTTTTAGGCTTCATGATTTCAACAAGCCAAGGCACTTGCAGTAGGAACTCTCCCTAAGAAAACGGGCATCCGCTGTTTCTAAGCCATAGAAAAAGAAAAACGAAACCAAGAAGATGATAAGTAAATTGATCTCCCTGAGATTTTTATGAAGACTAAATGGCTGATACCTGATTGGAAGTTATCTGAACTAACAACGTGAACATTTTCTCTGCCTATGCAAGAGAATCAAATAGATGGATACTTCACTGGCCCTTGTCCATTCTCCCGTAGATGAATAACAAATCATAAAGCATGAAGGTGGTGCAGAACAGTGACAGAGGGGATTGCAACACTTACCCATTATCTGCATTTGATTTCTTTTCTATCTCAACATTGCCAGTCTTGCACTCCTACTCTTACATACATACGCAATGTCCATTTGCAATACAATTCTCCAAATCACTATGGCCCACTATTCATTCTACCCCTCGTTTATCAAAACTAAAAGAATATATGGCCTCTTAGGATATTGGCTTCCATAGATCTAAACCTGCTTCATTACCAGAATGTATGGCTGACCCAAGATGGGAACTGGTGCTAAGACTGAGGGTCAGAATACATATGTAGGTTTTTTAAGAATTGGATCTGAGTTTCCCGGATCCAACTTGGGTTCCCTGCAGCCACACAGAAGCTGTTAAAAAAAATAAAGGAGAGCCAAATGGCCTCAGAATGCCTCCACTGGGGGAGGAGGGTCTCCTTCCTCCCCACTCAAGCCATTTACCTGTATTACAATAGCACAGGAGGAGACCCCCCCCTCCATTTTTACTGTTCCACGTGCACAGAATATTCTATGTGAAGCAGAAAAAATAGGGGCAAAAACCTCCCTCCCATGTTATTTTGAAACCTGTATGTCTAGTTTGACCCCGAATCAGATGAATGCAGTAGCATGGAAATTTGGAGCAATGGATATGTAGTTACACTGAATTGAACAATGTTAGCAGAGGCTACATGTGATAACCGCATGTGGTTTCTAGTAGCTGTGGTGTGGCTCCTGGTTGCAGAATCTACCTTTGCTCTCTGATTATAACTGGCAGAGTTTAATGTCCAAGTACTTAACTCAAAGAGGGCATCCTATTATCTACTAACATGAATTCAGTGAATCCAGGAATTAGGAAAGATCACATGCGAACAGCACTTTTAAAAAATAAATAATAACTGCACTTATATACTGACTTACATACTCTAGACAGCTTAGTGCCTCACTCAGAGTGGTGAACAAAGTCAGTATTGTTATTATCCCCACAGTACAGCTGGGGGGCTGGGGCTGAGAGAAGTGGCTTCTCCAAGGCCTTGTACTGAGCTCATGACAGTAGTGGGATTGAAACCAGCAGAGTGCTGATTTGCAGCCCAACCACTTAACCACTATGCTTAGAGGGGAAAATAGTGATGGAGATGGGTGGGGAGAATAAAGGGTTTGAGGTTTCGAACTAGGTGCCTTTTCTTTCTTCCTGACAGACCAGTAGCCTTTTTAGTAAGAGATGGCTGGCTAGGGCTCTTTGTCAGCACTGCTCCTAGATTGATAAATGGATGGACAACAACAAGCAATTTTTTATTCTACCTCCATGGAGCAGTGAGAATGAAGAGCTCATCTAAGCCTTCTGGGTGAAAAAATACATATACAGGTCAAGATTAAATGCTGACACAAATTCTAGGTGTCTATAAGCTATTCTTTTTCTTCCACCAGCAAATCCATACATATATCTCCTCCTCCCCACATACACCTTTTCTTATACCCATACCCCCTGGTTTCCTGATGTGCAGAGACTACCAGAAATCTAACTCCCCACTTCAAATGGGAACAAAAGTTCTTTGGGTGAAAACTGCTATTATGCTTTCATGTGTAAGAAGCCCACTGCAAGCAAGAGAACCAGTGTCATCAGAAGAATTAGATTACAACTACAAAGTAGAGCTTCCCTGCAAACTGGTGAATCCAGATGTTTGTCTACCAATTTAGCACACATTTCCTTCTTTCAGTCATTTGGGAGACAAGTATCTTGGCATTTCCTAGATTATGTTAGCCTTCTCCCAATTTTATGCATAATTGGTTTATTTTTGAGAAGGCAGAGATAACACATGCTGGGGTCTCTACACCTAAAATAACACCACATCACTCTTGAAATACACTAGCTAGAAGTAACAGATGCACTGCTATAATGCACACACGTGTACTAAAATGTGCTGCTTCACATATTAGGGGAAAAGTAAGATCTATCCACAGCAGTTTATTATCCAAAGCGTTGCCTTGTTGTTACCTGCTAGAACAATAGAGAACATTATCCTGCCTAATGTACAGGTAAACCAATGCCTTTGGAAGCTCAATAATGTCCAGATCAAGATGAGAACAACAAGGTGACATTCCTGAGATTCTCATAGTGGTAGCATGGATTTCCAAAATGAAATTTAGACTGTATCTGCATTCCTTTTCCCTGTGACCATATTCCTTTTTGACAGTCTGTTTTCCCCAGTCCTCACTGGAGGGTTCCCTGTCTCTCCTATTTTATAATAGTAAACTGATATACAGCTGTCTCATCCTTTAATACTAAACCAAACACTATGACATCCACACTCCATTACTAATAATGTGCCAAGGTAAATATGCAGTTAACAAGCAACAATTGCAATTTCAGATGTCATGAGGGATGAGTTGGGTAAGTCTTAGAAGAAGATAAAAGCAAGTTCCTCTCTGATTAAAAAAAAACCCTCACCCTGTGTCTGGGGAATTGGAGAGAAAACAAAACAAACACCGAGAGAAGATCTCTGCCTCAAGGTTTCTGTAGCTCATGCTTTGACACTGACTTACTCAATGTCAACATTCACCCTACCTTAGTTCCCAACCCAAAGGCACTCCTTTCCAGTCCCTGTGTTGGATTGATAGCTTGCTTCCATGGTGGTGGAAAGAAATAAGAGCAAAGGAAGAGATCTGAGGAGCTTGAGGAGGCAAAAACAAAAAACATGGGGGAAGGGGTTAACAGCTGATCCAGCAGCTAATGCCTGCCCCAGATTTTTCCATCCATCCCCACAACCATCTGTTCCTCTGCTTTGTTCCTTGAGCTGAAGTTGGTGGCATAAAGGTGTGATGGATGGGCCAAAGCAAATTGCACATGGACTAGTAAATACATGATAATCTTGACAATGCACATGGATACTCTGAAGCACATGCAGTGGAGGTAGGGGGGCAAGGTTCTATGGTCACCAGCACTAGGGAAGGGGTAGCCCCCAAATGAAGACAAGTGGGATGCTATTTTGGAAGGGTGAGGTGGTGCTGCAGCAGATTGTAGCCAGAGACAGCCAGGAAAGTAATAGCACAGATATCCAGAAGAGGAGCTCTGTGCTAGAAAGTCTCCTAAACCGTGGCTCCACAGTAAAGAAGGTAACAGTTCTGGTAGAAATTTGTGCTTTAATATATTGTTTTTGTTTAAAACAAAGTTCCCACTTCCCTGAGGAAGTCCCATCCACTGTTCCCAAGGGAAATGTGGCTTTTTTCACTTCATTCATTCTTTAAATATTTTTCCCATTCTCATCTTTGCCTTTCAATCCAGCGTTTGTATCTCTTCTTTCGATTGTTTCCTCCCACTTTCTCTGTCTCTTGTACTTTTTAAATTCTATTCTTTTTGTTATTGTTGTTCTCACACATTATGACTTCCTCCAGGAATCCTTCAGGCTCTGAGCTGGATCCCTTTTGCGTGGTCATGCTGGTTAGTCTTTGGTAACTTATGGACACTTTGGTGTGCCAGTGAGGAGGGGGAGGAAGAGGAGCAGAGGTGACCAAATAGGAAAGGAGGAGGAATGTCTCGGTTAGAAGACAGGAACCATCACTTGTCATCATCTGAGCAGCACATAAAGGAAGAAAGTCAGCAGCCCATAGTGGGGAGATATGTGTAGGGTGAGGGCGCCATTCCCCGGAAGGGCAACTGCTGTAGGACAAAGAAAGAAAAAAGAATTAGACATGGAAAACTGGCCTGTATTGCAATGTCGTCATGGACCAGGGGTTGCCAAACTTGCTTAATGTAAGAGCTACACAGAATAAACATCAAATATTCGGGAGCTGCAAGATATAACGCAGTGATGTGACTTTAGAGGAAGAGGCGGGTTTGGGAGAGTGTCCTGAAAGTGACATCACAGGAAGAGATGGGGTTTTGGGTGCATTATGCTAGAAGAGACATAATCAGAAGTGGGTGGAGCTTGGGAAGAGCCATCACCTAACCTTTGACCTGGAAGTGACATCACAAAAGTGATGTCACATCTTTGCCGGGCACCACCCCCAAAGTATGGCTCCACCCCCTAAGTCCCCAGGTATTTTCCAAGTCAGAAAGAAAGAAAGAAAGAAAGAAAGAAAGAAAGAAAGAAAGAAAGAAAGAAAGAAAGAAAGAAAGAAAGAAAGAAAGAAAGAAAGAAAGAACGGGAGGGAAGGAAATAAACTAAACTAAAATAAGCTGTATGGTCACGGCGATGCTGAGAAACCTCCGGGAGCTGCACAATATGTCTAGAAGAGCTACATGCGGCTCCCAAGCCACAGTTTGGTTACTCCTGTCACGGACTGAACTGAAGCAATGATATAAAAAACAGGATGGACCATGGCAATGGATCATACTATGCAAAGAGTTATATTATAAAACTATATGCTCAACAATGAAAGAATTAAGCACACTTATAAAACTTCCCAATTTTCTTCGAGGACACTTTATCAGACGTCTGAGTGACTTCTTTCTACCATGGTCCTGCCCTTATTTAACTTGAAAGAATTCCTATTGGGCATATCATCTCCAAAAACACTGAGTAATTGGCGATGGTTCTGGTATAAATAATACAATGGAGCATGCTGGTTTTAATGTATTGTTATGTGTAAATAATTTTAAACTGTTCTTTAATTGTAATTTTTAAATAGTAAATTATTAGGAAGAGTGGATTGCCATAGTCAAATATAAGGTCAAATAACAGCATGTAAGAATGCATATAATATCAAGCAGTGATCTATATATGACTTATTATATCTCAGTGAATGTTAATGAAAAGTAGTCTTCTCTCTGGCATGGTATGGGTAGTTTTGTGATTTTCCCCACAGGGCTAATTTCAGATATGTATTACACAGACACAGACACAGACAGGCAGACACACACACACACACACACACACACACACACACACAGAAGAACGTTTTCTCTGCAATTTAAGAAGAGGTCTCTCAACCTCAGTCTGTACATTAAGCAAATTAATACACGTTTGTAATAATGAAAGAACTGTTCTGTACTGTGTCCTGTAACTATTGCTGTAATTATTACCTTCCTGTCCTGTCTCACAGCAGATGAAGATTCTAAAGAACAACTACTTTAGTTAATTAATGTAGCAAAAGTTTTGAGCAACAGTATTATATGTGACAGGGAAGGCAGCATGGTATAGACTGATCTCGTTAGATCTCGGAAGCTAAGCAGGGTTGGTACTTGGATGGGAGACCACCCAGGGCGACTCTGCAGAGGAAGGCAATGGTAAACCACCTCTGCTTCTCACTTGCCTTGAAGGTCCCAGCAGGGGTCGCCATAAGTCAGTGGCGACTTGACGGCACTTCATACACACATTACATGTGGCAAAATGGTCAAAACCTGGAGATTGCATGACTTCCTCAGCCCCCAGTCCTTGCTCTGCCAAGACTTCTCCATCTTCCTTACAAACTACTGCAATTTGAGACAGGCCTTAGGTAAGACAGCAGAGATCTGTGATTGGCTCTCCCAAATGTTCTTTTAAGGTTCAAAGAAACTGTGTTGTAGTGGGAATATGGAATGGGTTGAGAAGGCAATGCTTCCCCCCACTGTGCTGGTTCCCTAAATCACAAAGCTGCTGTTTGTTCCATACAAGTTTGCTCGGCAAATAGCTGCTTGATGAAGTGGGAGGATTTCGATTAGGGAAACATCACACTGGGAAAGTTCTAAACACCTCCCCAAAACTCACAACCCACTCCATAGCTGCTCTGAACTTTAAAAAGTGGGATATCCAGTTCAGATCGCCTGTTCTCTCAACTAGTTAGACCTTAAATCAATAATGACCCACAGTCAGAATTCTACGTGGAGATGCAATAAACATACACACCCTGTCCTGTCAACAGGCAAATTCTTCCTCAATTTATGGGTGATATGAGCATATAGTACACTAAGCATAACCACTCACCTTTATTTGGGACAACTGGCTTCCTTGGACAATCTCCCCTTTTGAGGGCAACATCATCAATGGCAATATCTCCCTCGAAGCCTGTGCCACAGACACCTTCAAAGATGATCTGCAGGTAGAGAACATCAGAGTCGGAAAGGATCTTGAGGGTTAATCTAAGGATCTCACCCACCTACACTGGCTGGGTTCCCTTAAGATATGGCAGTGTCTACAGATGCTTATACAGGTAAAACAAATGACTGCAGAGAGAAAGCAAACAAAATTGTCTTTGGTCCTATTGTGCCCACTGTGTCCCATCATGATCTCTATTATCAACTGAGAACAAGGTCTTAGGCTGATGATCCATTTGGCATCTTCAAACTGAAAAAACACACAAGAGGACTCTACAAAAACACACAAAGAGGACACTACAAACATATATTGATTTTATATCACTTTAACTGGTACAGCTTCCCAGGAAGAATCCTGGTGACTATAGGTTGGTGAGATACAAAGAATTCTGTTAGAAATTCTTAGCCCCTCACCTCACCAAACTACAATTCCCAGAGTTCTTCAAGAAGACTCTCACCTAGAGAATCCAGTTGCAAATGATTAGAAAAGTGCATTGAAAGTGCATTATCCAACATGTATGAAAGCACTTCATAGTGTAGTAAAATGGACAGTAAAGAGTTAATTGGAACCTGATTATGAGCTGGAGGAAAACTCTGCCCCCTAGACTGTCGTTTTCTGTATTAGTTCGTTGTTGGTTGAGAATAAAGCAGTGTTACATTCAGCAGCTCCTGTGAGTACAGCAATTTATTGCATTACCATACAGTGATCACAAAATTGGCAATGAGGTGGGATTCTAAGCATGGCCTTGTATGGAAAAATTGGGGTATTTAATCTAGAAGAAGAGGATTGACAGCAATTGGCAGAGGACTGGGACACTATTTTCAGGCAAATGAAATTACAGATGCAGCTAAACAGAAAGCAGTATTTCTCAGTATCTGTGGTAGCAAAACCTATGCACTCTTGTAAGGCCTATTGCATCCTGAGAAGCCTGGAGACAAAAGTTTAACAGATTTGCAAAAGGTTTTGACTGAACATTACACTCCTAAACCTAATGTCCTTGTGGAATGTTTTAAATTCCATAATCGAATGAGGAAAGAAAGAGGATCTATGGCCATTTCTAGACATCCCTAAAGGGACGGCCTACTCACTGAACACTGCTAGCTTCCCCCCTTCATTTTACATGTCTCTGATTTCAAAATGCTAGCAGGCTGTTTGGCATCCATTTTGTTGGCACCTTTTGGGGGTCTGCGGGAAGTGTGTTCTCACACTTTCCTGCACTTTCTTACACAAAACATTTAGAAATGTTTTGAAGGATATGTTAAGAGATAGATTTATGTATGGAGTACAAGATGAAAAAAATACAAAGGAAGTTATTGTCAGAAGGGTACCTGACTTGGGCCAAAACTGTAGATCTGGCGACAGCCATGGAGGCAGCAGTGAAAAAAGTTAAGTATTTACATCTAGACAGCAAGGACGTTCAGGTGAACCCCTTAAATAAAATCCAAAGCCAGAAGCAAACGACTCCAGCCCTAGATGGATGTTTCACTTTGTTTCAGGTGTGGAGGAAGTCACTTGGCCTTGGTTTGTTTACATAAAGGATCTCAGTGCCACAAATGCTTAAAAGTGGGACATTTAGCCAGAAAATGTAGAGGCAGTTATCAGTGAGTGCAGCGAGGCCCAGAGAGAGAGAGAGAGAGAGAGAGAGAGAGAGAGAGAGAGAGAGAGAGAGAGACATCCTCCTAAAGACAAAGAAAAGAAGTTGGAAGCTTGCTATTTGGAAAAGGGAGAGAGGGAAAAAGCCCTTGTCCACACAATGTATTCTATAAAGGCTAAAAGAGTAGAACCCTATACAGTCACTGTGGAACTGAATAATGAACCTGTATGCATGGAGATAGATACAGGGACTTCAGTGATTGTGATTAATGAAAAGACATCAACAGAGCAAAATAGGCTCCAAGGCTCTGGAAAAAGCAAAAATAAAATTGCAGACATACATTGGGGAGAATATTCCGGTAGTAGGATCAGTGTGGGTCCCAATGAATTAGAAATGACAACAGCGAGATCTACAGGCTGTAGAAATAAAGGGTGATAGACTAAATTTACTGGGCAGGAACTGGTTAAAAGAACTGAGATTAGACTGGGAAGAAATATGTCCACTGGACTTGAAGGGAATGCCAGCAGTACAAAAAGTCCTGAGAGGTCATCCAGCAGTGTTCCAAAAGGGACTGGGGACTTAAAAGGTGTTAAAGCTAGATATAAAGGAGGGGACTCAAACAAAATATTTTAAACCTAGGCCTGCTTCATGTGCTATCTGGGACAAAACTGAGACGGAACTGGACAGGCTGGAGAAGGAAGGCATCATCTCTCCTGTACAGTTTTCAGAGTGGGCAACTACCATAGTCCCTGTAGCCAGACCAGATAAAACCATTCATATTTGTAGGGACTATAAAATTACGGTAAATCAAGCCTCAAAATTAGACAACTACCCAATTCCACGTACTAAGGATTAGAGATGGGCACGAACAGAAAAAAACCCCGAACATGATGTTCGTTGTTCGTTGCCATCCATGAACAGGGACTCGCTAACAACCATGAACATGACCCTGTTCATGAACATGTTCGTGGTTGGCTGTTTGTGGGGGCCAGCAGGCTCTCCTCCAGCCATTGTCCAAGTCAAGATCCCTATTGCACCATTCCCAGAAACCTGAGCAGGCACCAGGAAAGGTACCAGTAATAAATAATAGCTTGGCCCAGAGCCTGGCAGCAGCCCTGGAACTTGAAGGGGTAGATCCCTATCCCACCACACACAAAGAAAATTCTCCAATGCACTCTCTCTATCAAAATGCCAACAGCAACTGTCTCTCCACTGTCTGCAAAGTCAGAACTGGGAGCCCCCCTCCCCCCTGGTCTTTGCTCCCTTGTTGTAACAAATTTGGAGCTCCACACTTGAAAGGAAGACCTGCCTATCAAGTTAAATTGGGCTTAGATTGGGGTTTCCAAGGCAACAGCAGGAGTTCAGACAGAGTTCAGACAATCCCTGCCTAAGTTGCCGAGGGAATTGATTGCAGGTGCCAGACTGTCTGGCTTGACAAACAGCAAGACGAACAGCAATGAACAAGGCTTTCAACGACCACCTGTTCATTTACAATGGGGCCTCACGAACAGCTTGTTCGCGAACAGCAGATTGGGTTGTTTGTGGATTTTTAAATTTGTATTGCTGTTCGTGCCCATCTCTACTAAGGACCTACTGGCTATGCTGGGAGGAGGTCAACATTTTAGCAAGTTGGACATATCCCAAGCCTACCAACACACGAAACTGGAAGAGGATTGCAAGAAATTCATCACCATAAATACTCATAAAAGCTTACACCAATACAACCGACTACCCTATGGCATTTCCTCAGCCCTGGGCATATTTCAGAGAGCTATCGAACATTTGTTGAAGGAGATTCCTGGGGTAGTGGTTAGAATTCATGATATCTTTATCACGGGGCCAGATGATAAACAACACCTTTCGATGCTTGCGCTTGTACTTCAAAAATTAAAGGAATCTGGCCTGCACTTAAGACAGAACAAATGCTTTTTGATGAAATCTGAAGTACAGTATTTGGGATATAAAATTAACAAACAAGGGGTGCAGCCTCTGGCTGATAAACGAATGGCTATTGAAAAGGCCTCAGGACCACAAAATACAACAGAACCGAGAGCCAATTCGGGGATGCTGAATTATTATCAGCCCACTTGGAACTCTTACATTTCCTCTTGAGACTGTCTGGTGCTGGGGACAGAGGCAAGAAGAAGCCTTTCAAAAATCTAACAAGCTGCTGAAATCTTCAGTTCTACTGGTCCATTTTGACCCTACAAAGGAATTGATCTTTTTTTTGTGATGCTTCATTTTATGGCTTGGAGGCTGTATTGCCACACAATAAGGGAAGTAATGAAGAACGGTCTCTAGCATATTCTTCAAGGTCACTCAATAAAGCTGAGTGAGGTTATTCACAATTGGAGAAAGAGGGCCTACCCATGATCTTTCGTGTAAAAAAAAATGATCAGTATCTGTACTGGAAACAATTCACAATTGTCACAGATCATAAATCATTAATTGGACTCTTTAATGAAAATAAAGTGATGCTTGTTGGGAAGTCAGAGATCTTGAAAAACGTACTCCCCACCTTTGATGGTGTTCGTTTGACCCTTGTAGACTCGGTTAAGAGCCTAGGGGTTATACTGGATCCAGCGCTACTACTAGAAAAGCAAGTTAAGGCAGCTGCAAAAAAATGCTTACTACAATCTCACTCTAGCCTGGAAAATGTCTTATCTTGACACAGCCGACCTGGCCACCTGGATCCATGCTATGGTAATATCCAAACTTGACTATTGTAATGCACTATATATTGGTCTCCCATCTAAGCTAACTAGGAGGCTGCAAAAAGATAACTTCTGGGACTTTGGAGACCAGGCTGGCTCGATTTCTCTTGAAATACAGACTCACCTCCCAGACCACCACAGGGGTGAGTCTAGCCCAGTTGTTGATGGGAAGATGGGTATGGACCCACTAGGATTTAATGTATCTCAAAATAGAAAAGGAAGTGCAAAAAAAAACGGACTTCAAAAAAGTAACCATGATTACCATGCTAAAGATAGAGACTTGGGAGAACAGGAACAGTTCTATACCAAGAGTTTTAGTACCTCTCAACCTGTCTAGATACCCAGTAGAATTCAAGCACAGACAGAGCCTCTATCTTTTATTGATTGGTTTACCTGATGGCTGAGTCATCAGGCAGCATTAAGACCACACCTACAGGAGAACTGGTGTGCAAGAGTCAGAAAAAGGGGGAGAGGAACAGGAATGCCCAGGAAATGAGAGTCTCTGTGGCTTTTCAGAAATTGATACCCACTGTAATTTGATGCCTCCTTCCAGGCCACCAATTAGGGAAGCTTCTGCAGAAACTGACCTTTCCCCACCCAGGGATAATGATGCAGTGGAAGCACACTGCTATCCAGTGAGAGCAAGAATACCTCATAGATATTTTAAAGACTATATTCGGATGATTACTAAAGAAGGGAAAAAAACTTAAAGGGAGAGGTATGTAGTAAAATGGATAGTAAAGAGTTAATTGGAACCTGATTATTCCCCTAGAACGTTAAACTTAAAGGGAGAGGTATGTAGTAAAATGGATAGTAAAGAGTTAATTGGAACCTGATTATTCCCCTAGAATGTTCTCTTTCTTACTTTCCTTTTCTGTGTTAGTTTTGTGTTGGTTGAGAATAAAGCAGAGTGTTACATTCAGCAGCTCCTGTGAGTACAGCGATTTATTGCATTCCCACAGTATGATCACAAAACACAGCATATACTTTCATGTTGTGATCTCATTTATTACATATAAGTAAATTATTATTTTATTCAGTTACACATGCAAATGTTCATGTAAATATGCAGCAAGGAAATGTTTTAATTTTCAAAACTACCCCTCACCAATTTGTCTTTCTGTATGTTTGTTTTAATTTTGCTTTGTCCTCTGTATGGCCACGGAAATCTGTAAGTAGGTAAAGATTCTGTAAGTGTAAGAAGAATGCTGGGGCAGGCAAGAGGGACACACGAAAGCAAAGATACCCAAAAGTTGACCTGGACATGAGGAAGACGGGGAAAATGGAATAGAATGCAGATTAAATCAAAAGATTAATGAGAAAAGAGATGATATCAAGGGAAAGCAAAGAAACACACCTGTTTTCATGCCAACTCTATTGATGCATGACGTGACCCTCTCCCTCAGCAACTGTGGAAAAACACCTCTTGCCATATGATGCAGAATGAAGGTTGCTGCATTCTGGATAAACTAATGGCTGTGGCTTTCGAAAGCTTATGCTACAATAAAGTTGGTTAGTCTTAAATGTGCTACTAGACTCTTTGCTATTTTGCTACTGCAGACTAACATGGCTAACTCCTCTGCATTCTGGATTCATCTCTTCAGAGTGCTTATTTTTTTATTTTGCCGTTCCTCCAGTTTGCTCTGGATGATGGATGTGATTTTCTATTTTATCCTTATAACAATCATGCAAAGTAGGCTGAGCCTAGAGGAAAGGAGGGTGTAACTATTGAAACCTTTTTTTAAAAGGTAAAAGATTGAAACCTTTTTTAAAAAAACCTGGGAACTGGTTTTCTAGATTTAAACAGGGAAACATGTATTTCTATGTATGTGTTCATGCATTCTTAATTTAATAGAATATTTTTATATTGTTTTCTGCCCTCTCTCTTAAGACATGAGCAGGATCACCAAAACACAGGCTAAGCGAGGAGGGAGGCAGGGATGCTTGCTCCAGTGCTCAAACATCTCTGTCCCAGTTCTAGAAAGCTGCAGTAATGCTCCGTACTCTGTCCACCTGATGCTGAAATCATAAGGGTTTCCTTTATCCTCAAAGCCCAACACTCACAGCTTCATTAGCCCATGCCACTCATGCTGTTCCCATGGTTACAAGATTTAAGGGGCAGCTCAGGGCACAGCCTCAGTCACCTCCTATTCCCTAAGGAGCAAAGCCAACTTCTGCATCATGTCACATTATGCAAGAGAAGGTTATCAGCCAGCAACTATCTGTGCTCTCATGATATAAAGCCCTGCACTATAAAGCCTATGACCACCATCCAGGCATTCACAATCAGATGTTCAACTCTCTTGCTTCTCACATGATGAAATCAGAGACTGTGGCTAAGATGACTTCCTGAGAGTAAGCCTGATGGAATAAAATGGGAGCAATCCTAAGACTGTTTTAGGATTGCTGCCTGTAAGACGGAAAAGGGATTTGTCTCTATGTGAGCCATTCCCAATCAATACTGATTCATTTACCACTGCTTTGTACTAAGGGAAGTGTAATACTGTCACGGGGAGCAAGAGTGAGAAATGTGAAAATAGTATTTAGATTTTTCAAGCTGGGGTGCCTTACTGTACAATAAGGACATGTTTTGCGGAAGAAATTGATTCCCCACTTTGCTGTGAACACTTGGCATCTCTTCCCACAAGACAGTGTATCTGTTACAGGCATATTCCATTGGCTAAATTTAATATTTTGTACCTGGGAAAATGCAATGTCCCCCTTCCCCATGGTGCTATTGTTATTGCTGTCTGGCACATATAGGATATTGTTTGTGACATAAATCCCCTATTATGTGCAAACTGCATATTGCATTATGGCCACTGAGAAGTCATGTGGGAGAGTGAAGCAGCAGCTCAAATGTGTTTATGGGACTGTTACTGTATGGAAATACTCCAGGTTCATCTCCAATAAATAGGGCAGATACAAGGAAAAAACTGTCACTGAACTGTATAAACCTCATGGCACATCTCCAAATGGCAAAGATAACACGCTCTTGAAAAAACAAGACTTCATCAGACTTTGTATTGTCATCAGACTTTGTATTGTTCATGTTACAATCACTGTCAAGTCTAAATGGTCCAGAATTCAGAAACATTTAATGCAGCAGTGGAGACCCATGCCCAAGTTGTGAGTCAAACCAATGTGTGTGCTGGAGTAGGCTCATAGCAAGTGAATGATAACAAATTAGTTGCCCATCCCTGCTGTCATTAGGAGCACAGCAATAACTGAGCTACAAGTGGTGAACTGCACATTCACAAGTAACTAGATTATTATTTTATGGCACCCCAAAGCATGCTATGCACTTCAGAGCTAAGTAAAAACAAAGCAAATGGGCACAGCCATGCCGTGTATAGACGTAAGAAATCATTCACTGAACAAAGAAAATAAAATGTAGGGTATAATATTTGCTATAAAATCTCGTTGAAACTGTTTTTACAATACTGGAAGAGATCTTCTAATCAGAGTGTTCCTATGGAAGCACTGATATTCTGAGGCATTTTAGAATTTAGCTTTCAATAAACACCTTATTTATAAGATAGGAGTTACATTAATTGTTGATGGTATTAGTATTGTTCCAATTATTGTAATTTATATATGGGAAACAGTTGTAAGAATATTTTTTCTTTATTATTGTAAGTAATCCCCCCACCAATTAAATAAACAGATTGGGAAAAAAACCTTCCCAGAAAAACCATTTGTGGGTTGTTGTGAGCATAACCAAGTACAAGGTAATAAATATGTGCTGCCTAGGATTGCCAACACTAGGTTAGGAAATTCTTTTGAGATTTGGGGGTAGAGCCTGGGAAAGCCAGGGTTTGGGGAATGAGGGACTTCAGCTGAGTATAATGCCATAAATTTAGGGCTGCTACATCCCCCAGTGGGGGTGGGGGATCCCCTGCTCCCGCTCTCCATCTCTCTCCTCTACTTACCTGGCTGGGGGGGGGGGGGGGAGGCAGGAGAACAGGTCTCCCGGGCATGGTCCCATGGCAGGCCTATTTGGACCCCAAGTTGGACCTTTTGGGGCCCTGATTGGCCTTTTGCCATGCATAGGAGTGCTCCCAGGCCCTGTGTGATGACATTACTTCCGGGAAGTGACATCATTGCGCTGCCCTGGGAGCATGTATGCGCTTTGTGCATGTGCAAACTCGCCAAGAAAGGTGAATGCCAGGTCCCTCTCCCTCACCGGAAGGGTAATGGGACCTGGCAACCCTACATAAAGCTCACTCTTCAAAGCAGCCATTTTCTCCAAGAGAACTGATCTCTGTAGTCTGGAGATCAATTGTAATATTGCGTGATCTTTGGGACTTACCAGGAGGTTAGTGAAGCCCAGTACAGTCTATACCAAGTCTATTAATGCTACAAACATAAAGGTTTTATAACAGCCAAGCTACCATCAATCCCCAACCACATCTTAAGAATTTTACTTTGCCAAGGGTGCTGAGAATTTTTGGGGCCTCAAAAGCAGCTTCTCTAAATACCACAGCTATCTCTGTTTTCTTTCATTCTTGATATCTCCTCAGCCTAAAAGAGGGGAGTGAGAGGGCAGAGACAGCTGTACACCTTAGATAAACTAATATTCTCTGGTGGCTCTGCCCATTATTTTACCCTAAATGCCTCAGTTCCATCTCTGGGTATATGGGTTCTACCCCTTGACATCACTGCAGCCTCCAGGTGACCCAGTCCTGCTCTGTTAGCAGTCAGATTCCCTCTTCATGCCAAAAGGATAGTTTATGAATGGAATATCATAAACCCTTTCCTCATATGCCATAAGTCCAAGGCATTGCCTGGCCCAGAGAGGATACAGCCAGGTAGGAGAACTGAAAAGTTACTAGGACATAAGTCAGAGGTGGGTGACTGACTATCCCTCCACACTCTGGAGAGATGCAGAAATAATGAGGCTTCCTGAGAAAACTCCTTGCCTAATTTAATCAGTGCTTTCCTTTACTTCCCCTCACCCATTTACCCCAATCAAAGCTATTCAGCACACCTGAATATCATATCAAGCCTCTCCCAACATTGTCTTACCTCCAGAGAAACCATTAAGTTATTGTTTTTGGGAGCAAGATGCCCGTTTTGCCTCAGGATACTTTTTGCTCTATAACTGGGCTTTCCCAGCCACGTGCTCTGCATGTGTGTTCTGGATTCATATACCTACCCTCAAGCTCATTTGAGACTCTTCTCCTCACTGTGAAATGCTGGAAATTTTTGCAGCTGCCTCTGAGGACCCCTCCCATTTTCGAGACTGGTAATTATCACCCTCCTTAATGGCTTTCTCCCACTTTCCTCCTTGATATTTCTAGTTAGCCTTGTATGTGTGCTGGGTGTGTGATTTCCTGTACATTTGCCTTTTATTTTCCTTTAATTAAAAAACCTTTCTTGTTGAACATCTGCCTGATTCATTTGAGAGTTCTCTAAGGGAATAATCCCCATAGACATAGGTGGAAAATCCTAGTTACCCTGACTTGCTGCCTCCTTAATGCTAATTCCCCCAACTAATTAAGGAGATCTCCTATTGGGTAACAGCTCCTTGCCAGATTTGTGCATTCAAACAGCTGGCAAACAGTTTAAGTCTGTAATGCAGCTTTGTCCATAGAATAATAAAAGCTGCTGTTGCTTTGTCTGTGAGGTATTTAAAGGCATGATTTCAGTATCTGGGTTGCAAAGTTGCAACTTAAGTCAAATCCTGAGCACAAAAAAACACCTCTTTACCAAATTAGTCCAAGAAACTATTATTAGATACAACTTTGCTTTACCAAAATACCTTGTCTGTAGATGTGGCAGTCTGGGAGGTGTCTGTATGCCTAATATCCTATGAGTATCCTAATCTTAATGGACATCATCTGAATTATCACAGTCACAAGTAAATATTCATAAATTTATCCAACTCCATTCTAACTCAAAGTTGCCATGCTTTTAAAACAAAAAGAAACTTTAAAATTATGAATCGTATCTTCACAAATAAAACAGCCATCAAAAACCTAGCCTAGGCCGTTTCCAGACGGCTTACCAGCCCCCGGAACATCGCGCCACGTTGCGGGGAAAACGCGAAATATCGCGTTTTCCCCGCAATGTGGCGCGACGTTCCGGGGGCCGGTAAGCCGTCTGGAAACGGCCCTAGTCATCCCACAGTATTCACACAGAGCCTTGTTGCAGACCGGCAGCTATCTTCATTGCATTCTAGCATTTGGCTTAGCAGAGCGGCAGAGCAGCCTATGGCTGCTAAAGTCTGAGCTGTCTCAGCACATGTCTAGCAACATGTGATTGCCATCCTGCTCCATCGCCTTTAAAACAGCAATTCAGAAGGTGAAGTTTACCCTTTCTCTTATCACTATACCTGTGAAAAGTTTCTGTGTGCCATAGGAACAAAAGGAAGGCCACTTAAAAAAAGTGCCAGCTATATGAGGCAAAGAATATAATATCTACAGTCAACTTTACAGCAAATCAGAGCCAGAATTAATTCCTTTATTAATATGCAACCATTATAAATAATAACAAATGTCACAAGGGACCCTCTGCTAACATAGCTACATGGATGGCTCCAATGTTGGAATTAGATATTACAGGAGATGCACAGCTGCTACCGAAAACTGCAGCCTTGTGAATCCTGATATTGTCTTGTAATGCAAAATGCATGACGTGCCATCATCATGCCACAAATTTCCTCTTGTTTCCTGCTTGTCAGGGAAGTTCACAGCACAGTCATGATGAGTTGCTAGAGGAAAAGGAGATGGAGGACTGTTGCTTTTGGTGGCTGCTATGTGTCTCCTATAACATCTGGTCCTAGTCACACATGTCTATATACCTACTCATCACTGACATGGCAACATATATTACAGTTGAAAGAAACAACTATTTAACCCAAATATTTAATGTACTTATTTAGCTTGTCCCTTCATGAAGCTGGTTGGGTGTAGTGGTTAAGAGCGTGGGACTCTAATCTGGAGAGCCGGGTTTGATTCCCCACTCCTCCACCTGAAGCCAGCCGGGTGACCTTGGGTCAGTCACAGCTCTCTGGAGCTCTCTCAGCCCCACCCACCTCACAGGGTGTTTTGTTGTGCAGATAATAATGACATACTTTGTAAACTGCTCTGAGTGGGCATTAAGTTATCCTGAAGGGTGGTATATAAATCTAATATTATTATTATTATACTAGTAGTGGGGTATAAAGATTTGTCTAGGTCTCACAGTCTATAAGAGAAGAAATATAACAGGATTGCTGCTGAAGAGCAAATTTTACCACTAGCATCCTTACACTAAGGTAATAATTCAAGAAGGAAACAGCCTTCATGTTAATAAGCTGGCATGTACCCTTTGACTAGTCTCTTTACTTCACCCTCTAAAGAATAAAGAAGCCTTGGAGCTATTTTGCCATGAGCTTTGCTAGACACCTATGTGAGGTGGAATTTGTCTTCTGGGCCCCCAGCATCTGCTTACCTGGAAAGGTCCTGCAGGGTTGATAGGTACATGTGCTTGTTGCCAGGTATTTCCTCTGTTCCCATTGAGTGACAAGGCTAGAGTGGGCTGCTTATTCTTCACGTGAACCCAGAGATTTAAGAAGCCTGTAAGAGAGCAGCACCAGACACTGAAGTCACACTGCTTCTCCACTGCAATCTCTTCCTTTCTCTCAGGTCAATCTACAGGGTGTCCACATGAAATCATTACAACTTTGAATCACAATAAATATTAAATGAAAATGAAGTTTGCTTTATTGAATAGAACATATCCAAAAGTTTATTTTACATATAGTTCTCCAAATTCCACTTTGACATTAGTCCCTGATCCTGTTGCTCACAGAGAATATCAAGTCAATACTGTAATTTCAGGTTTAATCAGTGTCATGTTCCATCTCTTGAACAACAGGAGACTTCTCAGACCCCAGAATGCTTTTTTTTTTTTTGGTGTTATAAGATTTCTGAGTTTCTTTACCATCTGCAAAAAAACGTTATGTTATGTGACCCTGTTTGGAAGGTGTACTCAAAGTTGTAAAGGTTTCATGTGGACATTCTGCAACGATGCCTAAGCCTTGCTTTTGCACACAGGCCCTTCCAACCAAAGTGAGCATATGACTGAGAGCACCAGATATTCCAAAATTGATATACCTTTCATTAAGGAAGGTTGGAAGGACAAACATAATTTTAAAAGAAGGTTAAACGAGCTTCCTTACAGACTATCGCCTTGAATCTAGTTAATTCTCTGTCAGCCTTGTTCTGCTACAGTGCCAACAAGATGTAACGTAGATTTGGATAGGCTATATTAGCTATTGCATTCTATAAGATAGTCTTGAATTGCTTGCAAATCAAGCTGAAAGGGAGGGCTGCTGCATCCCACTTTATACATACTGGATAAGGTCAACAGAAATATGAATTAAAGCTCAGTCACCATCTTTGTACAAATCCTTCTCTTCAATCAAGCCACAGTTATTATGCCCCTGTCCTAGGCAGTTAATGAGCCAATCAAAGACCTCTACCACAAGATACTTTCCAGAGAATCCTCCCGCTAAGAGAAAAATGTATTGCCTGCCTTGTTTCCACCATTTTCCTGATATGAATGGCTAATTAACTTTGTTTCCCTGCGTGGTCACCATGGGAAATGTACAAAGATTGGCCCAAGGTCACATGAGCTGAATGAGCCAGAATTCTTAAATTGCCAGCAAGATTTCATACAGGGTGTGTGATCCATGCAGCAAATCTGACTGTTGTCACCAGCACAGTCAGTTCAGGAACTAAATATGCCTGAATGAAAACGTGGGAAGGGGGCGGGGGGGGGGGGCTTGGAACACCTGTTTTTTACATGAAGTTTTAAAGCCTGTGCCCTGTGCCTAAGTTAGCATCCAAGACAGGACCATGTTTTAAGACAGGAGTGTACTTTTTAAACTTTTTATTTCTAAATGTCGAGACTATCTTTCACTTTTTAAATCAATATCTCATTGAAACCAAATAGTTCTGGTGCAGGCTGTTTTAGAGCTTTTGCCTAGAAACTCTCTGATTGAACTTTTAAATTTTATTTATTTGAAATGTATAAAATAAAAAATACAAAATAAACTTCATACACAATGGAAATAAAATATGACAACAGTGAGCAATCTATAAGTATCCATAAAAGATTTCCAACCATCTAAAATCAAGTCCACTCATAGTCTATAATCCACAAATATGAATACAGGTAAAGTTTTAAGGCCCTCCATCTGTTGAATTATAGGAGGTGACATTTTTCCATCAAGTGTTGTAATATAAGTCTTTTAGCTACAGTAAGGGCATGGAAGGTCCATTTTCGTTGACCACTGGTTAAGCTCCAGGTTACATAAACATCCTAAAAAATCAATGAGTATTCTAATACAAAAGTAATGTGATTAATAACTTCCTCCCCAAAAGATCAAATAACTGGATATACTGAAAGCTTTTGCTTAAGAGATGCACCCTGTAAGTTACAGCACCAGCAATTAGACACTGTACTTAGTCTTTTACTAGAAAGGCACTGTAGTGTCCAGTATACCCTAAACATATTTTTTTGCTGATTGTCACAACTTGAGATCCCTCCTAGAAGTAACAGCATTATCCCATTGCTTTGGCAATAGTGGGCAATTTAACTCCTTATTTCATTCATTCCTGAGACTCTGCATATCATATTTATTAAACGGCATTGAATATTTATAAACAAATATTATAGGTTTCATTTTTTTCATAGATTCAATAAGAGTTTCCTAAAGTGAAGACTCTGAAAGACTGAATGCTGCTGGATCCATTTTAACATGAGCAGACCCTAATGTGCTCCATTTAAAAAGGAGGCTAGATAATAAAATATGTATTATTAGGTTAACATAATAATAATAATAATAATAATAATAATAATATGCAGTTATATGGTGCTTTCCAATATTCAAAGCACCTTACAAAGAGAGAGAGAAAGAAAAAGAGAGTGACTTGTTTAAGATAACTTTGAGGTTGGGGCCCAATGAGATTTGAATCAAGAATTTCCTTATCTGTAGCTTAGCCACTATGCTAAGAGTGGAGCCACATGTTACATGATGTTACTCTAGCTTTTAAAAATAAAAATACAGATTGCAAATGCAGGGGATTTAATATAGAGAGGCAGACAAGTGTGTGGAGAGAGGAACTATTCAACTCTTCTTGAGCCCTTTTGCTGCTGAAAATTATCACCCCCAAGCTTCTGCCCCTCTGCACGCCTTCCTCAGTGGGGAAAAGAGTTAACCCCTTTCCACACACATCAGTTTAAATTACAGCCCCTGTGGCTGCAATCTTTTTAAAAAACAACCTTGGGTGAAATAATGCACGCTAAACTACCCCCCCCCCCAGTCAAAATGTGTTATGTTGGTAGCAGTATTTATTTGCAGATTTTGGTGTAAATGTTAAAACAGATTAATCCATTCTGTCTGCGGTCACTCCATGGCTGTGATTGAGCAAGGGGTTATAGACACACACCACTCCATCAGAGGACAGCCCTGGCCTGATTCTATGATATTGTGGAGGGATGGGGGTAGACAGTAACAAGGGCCGTCAGATTAATTCCATCACTCTGTATTATGGATATGCTGACTTTTCCTTAAATGGAAAACTTGATTAAAATTGATGCTTTGAACCAGTACTTTCTGCTTGGTGAGTTAAATCACTGATTTAAATCAATCCATACTGGAACCAATTGCTGTCTCTATCAGCTCAGCAAGTAAAATATTTCCTTCACAAGGGATTATCCATAGCGCCTTTGCTTTGAATACTCAAAGAGCCTAGCAAGCAGATTCTTAATAATAATTGTAACGATTATTATGATTTACTGTAGCTGGGCATTGTCTTTTCTTGTCTCCTAGCTCTGTTACAAACTCCGTGTCCTAGTACTGCAGTTTTTAACTTTACCAATCAAAATATAAATCTATTAAAAGACGGTGTCATGGAAGAAGGTGGGTGTCAAAATACAGATTTCTACTGTGCTCTGAATGTTTCTACAACTGTTCTATAGCTTTGCATTTAACTTTTTCTTCATTGGGGCAATCCATAAAAAATACATTTGTGATAATAAGGCTGTGCAGCACCCGACTGTTATAAGTAATGCTGCCCTTGAGTGTATAAAGCCCTGATCTGATATAGCAGTTGCTCAGAGACTGAAAGGTGGGAGTAGGCCTCTGTGTAAACTGCATAAATGGTCCTTGATGGCAGTATCCTCCAGTGCAACTGCAAAACAACAGCATTCACGAGTGTACTGAGGATGGGGAAAACCTGGAAAGAGGACAATTACAGCATGGTATCATGTGGAAGCTTTTAAAAAAGTCCTACTTCAGATGCCAAGGTAGAAAAACCTCAAGGTGGAAGCACCCAGAGTTTAGTTGATGGTATCAATCACATGAAATACCAGATGATATATTCTGCAATAACCACAAGAAAAAAAAAGCCAGCATAGTTGGAAAAACGTGTGAAATGGATCTTATTCGCAAAATGTGTCACATTAAGAAGCAGTGAAGTGCTACGGTTCTGGAAGTGGTCCGTCTGGGACACTGCATGCAGCTCTCATGTGCTGTCAGAAAGCCATAGATAAACTGAAGGGAGTCCAGAGCTCTGTAATAAAGATGACGAATATCTAGGATTTAGATGACTGTGCCACAAAGAGTGGTGTAAAATAGAAAAAAATCTATATAACTTGGCAAATAAATGACAACAGTTATTGTCTAGACAAATTCAAAGCATTATGGCATTAATGAGAAAGATAGTGTGAGCACCTAGTTGTGCTGTGAGAAGTACAAAGCCACAGGTCCAAAGCATACATGATGCACAGTTGACCTGTTTAATCTTTACCATGCCATGCACTGATCAAGTACAGACTGATCATGTACAGTCAAGTCTGTGGGCGGTGCTAACTTAGGCCTTGTCTGTATTGTCAGATAAATAATGATAATGTGGGGCTGTCCCATGTAACATTTTTCCTCTTTAAATATTTGAATGATTTGTCATATGCAGCTCCTGCTTCATCCACAGAGGAAGCACAGACTTCAACACTGAAGAAAGAGAGATACAAATTTCCAAAGAGTTTGTTTTACAGGGCTAGCAATGACAATTCACTTTCTAAATGCCACTGAGTTATAAATGAGACCTAAATTTACACAGCCATAAGCTGTGTTATACCTGAAACACATTTGCCTGCACCTAGATGAAGAATAGGCAGGTTGACTGCCACTCTCATAAATGGTCCTTCGAAAACATACCTTAAACACACAGAAAATGTACACTTGAGCATTTGTACCATATTGAAGGAGTATTACAGCACAAGAAAGCCAAGAGAAGACACAAGGACAGACCATCCAACAAGAACATGACTACTATTTATTAGATGGAAGGTTAATTTGAGCAGGAAGGTTTGCCTCTCTTGAAATCAGTGCAATATAACCTGTGCAAATTCAACAAACAGTGCCTACATTGATACATAGATATGCATTTATTTAGGGAATTTAGACACCTGAGGCCAGCTACTGGTTCAATCAACTACCTGATTGGATTGCACTAGCCCTGAGTAAGCACAAGTACCGACTAACCCAGAAGTTTACAGAAAATTATGAGACTACCTGACACAGTGTAAAACCTATAACCTATGAATAATCTCTGATAAAAGGAGTGGTAAGCTCCACTCAGTTACTCACGTGATACTGTGACATTAATTCATAGCAGTAAAAGAAAGAAGCAAAAGATTTTCTTGGGAAATGTATGTTTAAGGAATTCAGAACAGACTGAAAAGAAATTATTCTGAGAGCCAAACTACACAAGATGAATTACACCTGCATGACACATGAACACACTTTCACGTGTTTCCCCACTGCTTTCCTGTTCACTTGCACACTGCAGCCACACTGCACTCAATCTCATGCTTGGACTGACATGTGTTTCTCCCCCATTCCTCCCAGACAAGAGATGGTGTCCCCTGATGCACCTTCTCTTCACGCATGCTCAAACCTTCCTCTGTGACTTCTCTGAGAGGAAAACTTGTTTACTCAATGGGATGTATCAGGGGGAAAACCTGCCGCGTTTCCTGGGGGAGGCGAAAAATGGGGGTTCCACACCTCTGCTGGGATCTTGCAGCTCAGCCCGCCAGGAAGGGGGGCATCTATACAAACGGAGGTGGGTGATCCCCACTTCACAAGCCGTGGCAGCGTTTCTTGCTTTCATCCAGGAGCAACTGTTTCCTGGGGGTAACGGGGGTAGCATTTTGCAAAATAAATCTACAACATTTTCAGGGGACCTACTTCTGTTCTGTAAATACCTCCCAAGTTTCAGGGAGATTAGACCTTGGGGAGCCATTTTTGCCCCCCCCCCCAAGAAGGTGCCACCCCATTTGCTCCTATTGCGAGGGAAAATTTGACAGGAACTGGGGAAACCATTGGATCATGCCTTTCCCAGGGTCAATTCTCCCTGTATCTTGGGAGGTATTTAGAGGACAGATAGGACTAGCTTCTCTGCAAATTTGGTGGATTTTGGACCTTGGGAAGGTTATTTTAGAGCCCCACAAAGAAGGTGCCATCAGCCACCCCATTTTTTTCCTACTGTGAAGATACACTGGCAAGAACTGGGGAAACCCATGGATCATGCCTTTCCCAGGGTCGATTCTCCCTGTAACTTGGGGAGTCTTTAGGGGACAGATAGGACTAGCTCCCTGCAAATTTGGTGGATTTTGCTTGCAAAATGCCACCCCTACCTCCCTAGATAGCTCCCCTAGTTTTCCCCACAGGGAATAATGGAGATTGGAGGTGGCTGGGGTACCTTTTTTTGGGACCTGTAAAATGCCCCCCCTCAAAATCTAATCTTCATGAAACTTGGGGAGTCTTTAGAGAACAGCTAGAAGTAGGTTTCCAGAAAATTTGGTGAAATTTGGTCCTAAAATGCTCCCCTGACAACCAGAAAGCCCCAAATTGCACTTTCCACTGGGAACAATGGCTAAATTTTACCCAATTTGCTCTGTATTGCTGAGCCAACTGAAAGAATTACTCCCCACCCTGTCCTTTTCAGGTTCATGTATCAGGCATGTTTTTGAAGTTTTGCTCAGATGCTTAATTGTGCTGCCACAATCTTTCTTCCCACCTCCTCTTTACCCTGACCGAAAACACTGCATGAAGAGGAGGAGGAGGAGGAAGTTAAGAGGGAAGGTGGGTACAGGAAGGAGGAGTAGGGAGGCATCAACTAGAAAATGGGAGAATTTAAAACTTGTCAGATTAAAAGCAAAACAGTTTGAGTGTAAGCCGGATCTAAGGGCAAAAAGAGGGGAGAGGGAAGCAGAAGCTGCTCAAAATCAACACTCTGCAGTAGCGACTCGCTGATTATGACTAGACACTCGCAGCCATGACTACACCAGTTACCTGACACGTGCATGGACTAGGGCTGTAGGACATGTGTTCACCAGGGGTAAAATGGACATGGGCAGGTAGGAACAGACATGATTCTAGACACTTGCATGACCGCGTGTAATTCGTCCCATCTAGTTTGGCTCTGAGATACAAGTTGGTATAGCAAGATCTTCCTTTAGGGAACCCATGTTAAAAGCATAATTTCATGCTGAGTTGGGTCCAATTGGATGTAATAGAAATCACAGATCTCAAGCAGTCTTTTAAAGGCATACTATGCGATGTAGAAGGCCCCACTCCAGGCAAAACTGTACAGGGAGGAGAGAAGAAGTAAACTCATCCCTACATGTTTTTGCTGGCTGAAACTGCCCTCCAACACTGTCTTTTAAAGGACAAAAAAGGAGACAATAGCCACACAGTGTCCTACTTTCAATTTGTGAAACTGTGCGGAATGTGTGTGTGTGTGTGTGTGTGCGTGAGAGAGAGAGAGAGCCCCCCGCTCACCTTCCTGTGGCTGTAATTCAACTTAGAGCCTACCTTGACATTACAAACTCTACAAGTTTGCCGTGAAGACTTGCAACTATACTATAGCTGCTAGTTTTCAATGGCAACTTGTGAGTAAACCTGCAGCAAGGCTCGATTGCATCAAGATTGCTGAGCAGGAGAAGGAAGAATTCCTCCTTCTCCCCTGTGCTGTTTTTGGTGCCTGAAACAGCACAGAGGCAATGGTGGGGGATTTATTTTCTCTGTGAGAAGTCACATGTAAGTATTCAATGCATGTGCTACCTCTCAATAGAGCAAACATCATTCCCCTCACACACACCCCACACTGTGCTGTTTCAACCATCAAAAGCAGCATAGGGAAGAAGGCAGGAATTCCTCCTTCTCCTTCACAGCAGTCCTGATCTGAATCAGGCCCTGCCGTGGGTTTACTCATGAGTTTCCACCCAGAACTAGCAGCTACTTTATAACTGCAAGACCCATGCAGTTTGTAACATGCTCTTAAAAAGGCACTTGGAAGATCTGATCATGGATCTCTCCAAGTCTTGTCTTGTGCACAGAGTCACTTCCCAGTGCCTTCCCAGGATCAGAGAAACTCCTGCCTCCATGATGAACAGCTTCAAACCCTAGGCATTCCCTCTGCCTCTGCCCACTGACTTCAGAAAGTATATGCAAGATTGTCTAATTGAAGAAGAATGAGGTCTGAGTCTAACTGAGGCCAAGGGAGGGAATCAGTGGTCCAAACAGCAACTAAATAACCCCATAGATCAACACAAATGAGCACACATTCAATGCAGCTTATTACATCTGTCAGAGCTTGGAAGGCAAGAAGTAGAAGAAAGAATTAGTAAAGAAGTGCCAACAAGTGAAGACTAAAGTGCACCACCTTCTATTCTGATCTCACCCAACTGATGGCAGCTAGGACTTGCCAGCAACAATACAGCTGTACAGCCAGTAGAGGAACAAATTATCCAGCAAATGAATTCTGGTGCCCCTAGGAAGGAGAAGGCAAAATGGAAAGGGAAACATCATGTAACAGCACCTGGAATGAAAAAGGAATCCAGCTTTGAGCTCCTGGCCAATAACCAAACCAATCCAACATGTACCCTTTGCTGTGAGCTTCAAGCCTCAAGGTCAGCAAAGAAGCAGGGGAAGGGAGCAAGAGCCAACAAAATGTCAAAAGCTCTCCACATGCTCCCCACTCCACTGCAGGCTCAGAGATCACACTGCAAACAGCAATTAAAGCCTGCAAGTCTCGGGGAAGCAGATTAATTTCAGCACTCCTTCTGCTTTATGGAGTAAAAAACTGATTTGCACAAACAGGAGGGTATTTTCTACATATGTTAATTGGGAAAGTGACCCAGCTGTACTGTATAATAGGATGATTAATCTATACTTTTTGTACAGCTTCATTCATACAAATGGCAGAAGATTGCTTAAAATGTTTGGATACCATTGCATGCTGATTTACACAAGTTTACAGTGGTCAGGACGGAGCCACAGTTTAGAAAAAGAGTGGTTCTGATGGGTTCTGGAGGTCCAATTATGGGGGCACAGGACTATAAACTATAGAATATTGATAACAAGTGAACCAGCATCAAACAGTGGGAAAAGCTGGAATGTGAAACATGGTCTAGCATTGATTGTTGGGGGTTTTCCGGGCTGTATTGCCGTGGTCTTGGCATTGTAGTTCCTGACGTTTCGCCAGCAGCTGTGGCTGGCATCTTCAGAGGTGTAGCACCAAAAGACAGAGATCTCTCAGTGTCACAGTGTGGAAAAGATGTAGGTCATTTGTATCTACTCAGGAGGGGTGGGGTTGAGCTGAGTCATTCTGTAAGAGTTTCCCAGGGTGTGGAATGCTTATGGTGGGAGGCTTCACTGTAACCTGAGGAGGTTCTTTTGCATATGGATTGGTGCTTGATGTGCTAATCTTCTCTGCAGGGCTATTGTCGGGTGTGGAGTGTTTTGTTGGCCTGGTGTTTTTCAGAACTGGAGCCCATGCTCTGTTCATTCTTAAGGTTTCTTCTTTCCTGTTGAAGTTTTGCTTATGCTTGTGAATTTCAATGGCTTCCCTGTGCAGTCTGACAAAGTAGTTGGAAGTGTTGTCCAGTATTTTGGTGTTCCAGGACACCAAAATACTGGACAACACTTCCAACTACTTTGTCAGACTGCACAGGGAAGCCATTGAAATTCACAAGCATAAGCAAAACTTCAACAGGAAAGAAGAAACCTTAAGAATGAACAGAGCATGGGCTCCAGTTCTGAAAAACACCAGGCCAACAAAACACTCCACACCCGACAATAGCCCTGCAGAGAAGATTAGCACATCAAGCACCAATCCATATGCAAAAGAACCTCCTCAGGTTACAGTGAAGCCTCCCACCATAAGCATTCCACACCCTGGGAAACTCTTACAGAATGACTCAGCTCAACCCCACCCCTCCTGAGTAGATACAAATGACCTACATCTTTTCCACACTGTGACACTGAGAGATCTCTGTCTTTTGGTGCTACACCTCTGAAGATGCCAGCCACAGCTGCTGGCGAAACGTCAGGAACTACAATGCCAAGACCACGGCAATACAGCCCGGAAAACCCCCAACAATCATCGTTCTCCGGCCGTGAAAGCCTTCGACAATACATGGTCTAGCATGTCATTTAAAGCTTGGAATATAACAATATGTTAAGCTAGGGAGATGATGGAAGATTGGTCTGTGGTTGCTTATTTCACAATTGTATGTTTGGATAGAATATTTTCTTTACTGTTGTTCCCAGAGGGACGGGACTTTGGGGGTATCCTTTCTCAGGGAAAAGCTTTCCCGAAGTCTGCAACTTTCCCCTCCCACTGAGCTTTCTGAAGGTGCATCTCCTATTTACTCTGATGATGTGGCCCAGGAGGCAAAAGTAGACTGATGGGGATGTTTTGCAGCCATCTGGGTTATTGTTGTAAACATACTGATTTCTCAGTGGTCCTGTGGTGGGCAAACACCTAAAATCCGTTTGCCAGGCCTTATTCCAGAAATATCAGTCAGTGGAAAGAGCTGTCTAGCCCATCACCTGCAGCACAATGGCATGTAGTCAACAGTCTCTTCTTCTGATTCAATTATTGCACATTTCTTTTTTTAAAAATTTAGACTCTCATTGGCAGTTTTTATTTCCTTCTCCTATTTGGCCATTTCCTCCCACACCTGATTTGCATTTGTCTTTTCCTTGAAACACCTGCTTGTGATGCATGGTCAGGTGGCAGGCAGGTGTCTTATTGCCAGCTCCTTGCAGAGATCAATGCCCAGCTGTGGCTGAGGAACAGTAGAAATCCCTAGGTACTAACTGTCTCTATCATTCCTCCTACAGGAATGATCTCTGTATCTGTCTTGTTATTTGCATGGTTATTACAATGATTATTAATCTGAAAATCAAATGAAGTCCTGCAATGAGGAATCATTCAGCGTGTAAGCTGTGCCTTCTGCTGCCTTCTTAAAGACCAGAGCTGGCATTTCAGAAGAGTGGCTGGTACACAAAAGAGCACCAGCTGTAATGCCAGGCAAAGTAACCCAGGAGGATACATCTAAATGCTTCCTATTTATGGATGAAAAGGTCTGATTTCAGTTTCTACTCAACAAAAACTTGACTTAGCTTGGTCCATGAGAAGGGTGAATAACTGATGATCGAGGGACAGGTTTAAAGTCCAGTGCTGTTTCGGATAACAGTACAGATAGCCAGATAGATAGTTCTCAAGCCATTTTGTTATTTATACTCACTATTTTTAATCTATCTATCTATCTATCTATCTATCTATCTATCTATCTATCTATCTATCTATCTATCTATCTATCTATCTATCTATCTATCTATCTATCTATCTATCTATCTATCTATCTATCTATCTATCTATCTATCATCTATCTATCTATCTATCATCTATCTATCTATCTATCTATCTATCTATCTATCTATCTATCTATCTATCTATCTATCTATCTATCTATCTATCTATCTATCTATCTATCTATCTATCTATCTATCATCAGATTTAAAATATCCTACCTTCTCTTTAAGAACCTTCAAGGGGGCTTACAGGCAGCCTGGCTCACAAGTTAAGTTGAGTTTTCCAAAGTAAAAGCCCTGAACTGGCAGAAGTGGGAATGACCTGAAACTGAAAATTCAGGTGCTGCTCCTGGCAATAAACACAAAACATTAAGCATGGCAGTAATTGACAATTTGCTGTTTTTGAATCATACTCCCCAAATGCAACTGGAATAAGTTGACTCACTGCTTAATGGGAGAGTCGCTCTGTGTAATAGATAGAAAGGTCTGTGGCTCTTCAGCAGGGCAGCTGCTTTGCATGCAGAAGCTCCCAGTTTAATTCCTGGCATCTCCAGTTAGAAAAAGCATCAGGTAGTAGTTGATGGGGAGGGAAGACAGCATGGTATAGCCTGATCTCATCAGATGTTGGAAACTAAGCAGGATCAGTACTTGGATGGGCAACCACCAAAGAAGACTCCGCAGAAGAAGGCAATGACAAATCACTTCTGCTTCTCACCTGCCTTGAAAACCACTTGCTTGGGTTGCTGTAAGTCAGTTGTAACTTGATGGCACATACATACATAGTGAAAAACCTCTCCTTGAACCATGGACAGCTGCTGCCAGTCTGGGTAGACAATACTGGCTTTGACAGAACAATGTTCTCATTTGGAATAGTATGTTTATAAATGAACCAGGATGTTTCTCTGTCTCTGTTCTTGCAATTTGTTTGGTTGCAACTCACAAATCGCTGAAGTCAGAGCTAGTTTCAGTGAGTGGACCTTAATAGGAGCAAATGATCTGCAGCTTCAGTTTCTGCTGGTGCAAGCCATGCAAAAACAGGGCTTTATGAGTGCCATAAAAGCGGCTTTGATAGGGGCACTCCGAAACTAGCTTGGGGATTAGAGATCAATTCTTTAAGATGCTTCAGAAATGCTAAGAGGGCTGGCTCTAAATTAGATCTAGCAAGTGGTGCAGGATACCAGGGGCTGCTTATTAGCACATACTAATGAAATAAAGACATACATAGTTAGACTTACCTATAGGAGAGACAGAGGAATGAAACTACACATTATACACAAACTATGCACACTATTTATAAAAAGAAAAAAACCCTTTCAAAATGGTGGGTAGATAAACAGGGAGGGATGTATGCTAGCTTAATCTTTTCCCTGTCTGTGGTTTCTGTACTTTCCTGAAATAGCTTATTGCTCTGGGGAATCAACAGTGCAATCCAAAACAGGGCCACACTAGATGATAAAGTGTCCTCATGGCTACCACAAGGACACTGCCACCATTTTAAAGTCACTTTAAAATGCCACAAGGGCTTGCACCTTGTTGAGCTGAGATGCTCGTTTCTCATCATGCCCTATCAAGTGCTGAAACGGCCACCCTTCATGGTTGTTTCAACACTTGAAAAGGCACAAGGGGGAAACAGGAGTGCTACACTGTGGAGTCTGATCTCTCAGCATTTCAAAATTATTTTAAAATGGTAGCAGCTTCCTTTTGGTGGCCACAAGGATGACACCATGTCTAGTTTAGCCCTCAGATTTATACTCTTCTAAGCCCATCGACTTCAATGGATTTAGAAGGAACAATTGGGGACCCACAAAAATTGCACACAGGGGGAATTCTGGCTAACCTCTATTGCAGAGCCTTCTCCTTTTGTATTTCCTTTCTAAAAGTTCCTCTCTGTACCCCACCAAAGGGTCTTGAGGGAGAAAGGGAAGGTTTAGGGGGGAGGGACTAAAGGAGAAGGGTGTTTGGTGAGGGCCAATGGGAAATGTATTTGGAAGGCTTTGCCCGCTCCTCCAACCTCCCAGGTGGGCCTTGGGCTGTGTGGTGTCTTGGCCTGGGGTGGCTGGGCCTCAGGGCAGCTTGCAGCTGCTGTCCCAAGTTTGAGGGGGGGGGCTTTCTGCAGCCACATTTGTCCTGAAGGCTGCCTGCTGTCACTGCACCCAAGCTTGGAACAGCTTGCTGCTGCCATGCTAGGACCTGGGGTGGCTTGCTGCCTCCTCAACAAATCAAAGTGTGGCTTGCTGCCCCTGTACCTGGCCTTGGAGTGGCTTGCTGCCTCCTCACCTGGACCTGGGTAGCTTGCTGCTGTGCCCCAACCTTGGGCCACTCACTGCCGCTGCACCCTAGCCTTGGGCAGCTTGCTTCTGCTGAGCTTTAACCCCCAATCTGGGGAGGGGGGGATTTTCTAGCAATCCTGAGTGATCCCCTATGATTGATGGAACATCTGTTTTGTTTCCAAGTGGCCGTAATCCATGAAAGTAAGTACTGCAGATTGGGACCACTTGGCTATTAGTGTATCAGATGAACTCTGTTATAATATGCACATGGTGAGGACAAACATGGTTGAACCCTGTGGAAGGAAAAGCTGGGGTTTGGGGTGGAGAATTAAAACTGTGAGAAAACCTGTGGGGAAAAGGCTAAGGATTTCTTTCTTTTCTATAGTTTCAGTACTCTCTTACATGTTTGCATGCATGTAAAATATAGCTAATTCAGGTTACATGTGCTCCGACTGCATTTTATCTTTTGCACAAAAATTCTGACGGATTCCCATCACAGTATAATATCTTTCCTGCATACAATGAATGAGAGGGAGAGGATAATCTTGCCACAGGGGACAACAATACTGCAAAAGGAGCAGCAATAGCAAATCATTCTTGCAGGGTGGAAAAAGACCTGGAGCTACAGACATGCAAGTGTATGTGAGGGGAAAATACTATTTATTTACTTCATTTCTATCCTGCCTTTCACCCCAGTGGGGGGAAAAGCAGCTGACATCATTCTCTTCTCCTCCATTTTATGCTAACAACAAACCTCAGGTAGGTGAAGGTGAGTGTGTCTGACTGGCAGAAGATCACACAGTAAAGCTTCCATGGCAGAGTGGGAATTTGAACCTAGCTCTAACCACTATGTAACACTGACTCTCAATGACCCTCAGAAAAACCCTCGCTGAATTCCTAGCTTTCTTCTTGTTAAAAATAGATCTTTGGCTCTTTTCATTGAAGAGAGATAAGGGGAAATGTTCAAGCAGTTTTCTTCTATTTCGCCTGGGAAGGAATGGGGGAGGAAAACTGCAAGAGGGCTTTGGAGCTGAGCTCCATCTTCTTTCAATACAGAAAAATTAGGGCTTTGGGGAGGATATACATACATCTGAGCCATGAAAAATCCTAGCCCTGAATGCCAAGACTGCAAACACTCTGTATAAGCTTTTATCCTGACCACGAGCAGAGTGCTTTTCCCGCCCTCACTATGTAGTAACCATTAGGGGATGAATTTCTAAGTTGGAGAGAATAATTTAGTTAGGTTTTTTGGTATCATTCTAGTTATTAAATTACTAATTAATACTCATCATCTTTCCAACAAAAGTTTTTGAATACTATCCCACACTGTTATGCCTTGCAACATTTCTTGAGAGAAGAATACAAGTACATGAATTAAAGCAACAAAGTGCTCAGAGTATGATTATAAGCAAAGCATTTTCTCATGAATAGCTGATGGCTTCACAACCCCCAAAAGAACATTCTTACACTTTAGATGTTTTCTGTTTGTACTTTCTATGACTTCCTAGCTCTATACTCCTGTGTAGATACTAAGCTTTTTTGAGTAATTAAAAATTAAGTATTCATTAGCAAAATCTGAGATAAAATTCCCAAAGAAATCATAAAGTATTTTATAGTCTGAATAAGGTGTTGTTGAATGATATTGGTTAAAATCCTAAGAACACGTTACTGGAAGTAACTGAATAAAAGGGGCCTTACTTCTAAGCAGACTTTCTTAGAGTTTCTCCTATTCTTTACTAGTACCGCACTGAACACTAGCCCTGTCATTTTCTTCCCTTCCCTCCACTTCTCAGATGACTCTATTTGTGAAAAAACCCCTCCGGATTATACTTCTCTACTTTTACTTGATTGTCATTCCTCCAACCGGTCAGAGACCTCCCATATCATTGGATGAATGGGCCATTATTACTGGCACTAATGAGTTATGATGTTGTGTTTGCAAAGTGCCAAAATTATTTAGTCAGATAAGGCTTCATTAGATTGTCCCATGAATAGTAGTTATTGGTCACTACAGAATGTTGGGCCTACATGGTTGGAACTTAAAATTTACCTAGGTTTTTGCTGTTTAAAATTGATATTATACCTCATCCCCCACCCCAAATTGCACGGTGATGTGGGGGATGACACTGCAAAAGAACTGCCACTAAAAATAGTAAAAACCATAGAGAGGTGGGAAATTCCTAGTCTGTCACTAACACTGTGGTGTCACTTCTGGGAATGCAACTAGAATTGATGTCACAGGGTTTATAATGCTGGTTTCCACAGTATCTGCCCCTGCCATGTTCCCAGAGGCTGCCAATTGGCAACCCTGTAAAAGTGCAATCCTAATCAGAGTTACACCCTTCTAAATCCTGGGTTTAGCAGGGTATAAACTCTGCATAGGAGTGCGCTATAATTACACACACTTGTGTATGTGTAAAGACAATCACACCAAGCAGTCAGTCAGGGGCCTCAGACTGGTGTAACTCTGCTTAGGTCTGTCCTGGTAGATGCAAGTCCTGTATGAAGCATTGCCCCCCCCAATTGGAATGAAGAGGCAGACACAAGTGTTGGAGATTAAAGGGCCACTTTATTGAATTAAAACAACATATTTGTCAACACGGCAAGGGCCTAACTAGCGGTACAGGTCAGGCTCTGGGGTCACTCCAGGACCCCGCCCCGCCCTGTTTGGGCGATCCACTAACAGCCCTGGGGGCGAGCCATCCATGGTATGGCTGTGACCCGGCCGGCCTGGCGAAATGTTTCACCCCCTTGAAGCTCCCCCCCCGGCAGTACAGCTGCAGGGGAGGACCGGCTTGTCCAGGGGTTCCCCACCAGGGCGTCTGCCCTCGCAGCTGGGCCGTACAGCAGCCAGCCGCTCCTGACAGACCCCAATTCCCCACCAATGGAGATATGCCAGGGGTGGTCACTGGCCCACTCATTTTCCCAGCTCCTAACCTGCCAAGGGAAGTGTTAAACTCGACCCACCAAAGCCAATTACCCTCCTCATGACAGTGCAAGGTAGGCGAAAAAACTCCCCACCCAAGAACCAATGCAGGGTGAGAAGCAAAAAATTCCTACCTGGCCCCAAAAGAGCAACCGGCTAATCCTGCACTGAAATAGGGAAGGGTGGGTGGGCCGAGCACGAGGCGCACTGAGACGCTGAGGGGCGGATCAGAGGCAACCGCTCTGCGTAACTCCACCCCTCACGCGCATTCCCCAGAAAAAGGGAGGGCGCCGGCTCTGCCTCATCCTCCTCCAGGCGGGCAAAGCACGGCCCCCACCTGTAGCGGCTGTTGCCGCCAGCTGGGAGTGCCGAATTCTCAGCTTCTGTGCCAGTTTCTCCTGTATGTCCTCATGGCAGACTGAAATATAAACATTCAGCAGAAGCTTTTTATGAAGTGATGGGAAAAAATTCCTGCTTAATTTTTTGCATGTGAGGCTGCAATTCAAGGTAATAACAGCAACAACAACATTCAATTTATATATCACCCTTCAGGACAACTTAATGCCCACTCAGAGCGGTTTACAAAGTATGTCATTATTATCCCCACAACAAAACACCCTGTGAGGTGGATGGGGCTGAGAGAGCTCCAGAGAGCTGTGACTAGCCCAAGGTCACCCAGCTGGCTTCAAGTGGAGGAGTGGGGAATGAAACCCAGCTCTCCAGATTAGAATCCTGTGCTCTTAACCACTACACCAAACAGGAACAGAGGCCATCAAAGGGTTTATAATGTTCTCTTTATGTTATTATTTATCTCTAGAAGTATATGAGGAAGTTTTATTCTGCAGCTCTTTGCCCATAATTCACTCAAAGCACAAAGCCCATGGTTTTTCCTTCTGTAAGCATAGGCACAGCTATGTTACAACCTCTGTAGTGTCTTCACCACACAATTCAAACCACTCAATCTAAGTGCAACTACTTTCTCCAAAGAAAAGCCATTTCCACACTACTCACCTTCATCTGGAACGGGGCACAACATCACGAAAAAAACACGGAAGATAGCGTCTTCTCGAGCGAGTTTTGCGCAACATTGCTATCTTCCGTGTTTTTTTCGCGACGTTGCGCCCCATTACGGATGAAGGTGAGTAGTGTGGAAATGGCCAAAGATGAAGAGATGTGAAACCTGGGTGATGGGTCCGTGTGTGTTGAAATCAAGAAAAAAATGTTTCGCCTCATGACAAAAAATTAGGAAAACAAACCCTGAAACAAAAAACCACAGGAAAAAGGGGAAGACGGCATGAACCTAAAATCTGAGACTACCCAAAGATTAAATTTTTTATTTTGGAGCCAATAGTAATTACAAGCAGGAAGCCACAAGAATGTGTGTGGGGCATCTCATTCCCCCCTTCCCTCTTTCCATTCCCTGAAAGGTCCCATAGCCTCTAGACTTTTCCTGTCTCCTTCTCTCCTTCCTACCTATCAGCCAACCTAAAACCACCTCCCTTCAGTGTTTCTTTCTTCCCTACTGCTGGCAACCTCTATCTGGGAAAATGATAGTCCCGTTGTGCAGCTCCAGATGTCAGGCTGGGCTCAATTTCACAGCATGGAAACTTATTTTCCCCTGTATTACCTTTCCCACACCCTCTTTCCCTCCTCTTGGCAACCCTCATATCCTTACCGTTCACTGCTTGCTTCTCTCCTTCTCTCCCACCAATAAACCTAACATATATTAATGCCCTATCCTCAGCTTAGTATTTCACAGAATCATAGGGTTGGAAGGGATCTCTAGGGTCATCTGGTCCAACCCCCTGCACAATGCAGGAAATTCACAGATACCTCCCCCACCCCTGCACACACTCACACAGTGACCCTTACTCCATGCTCAGAAGATGGCAAAACACCATTAGGATCCCTAGCCAAACTGGCCTGGGGAAAATTGCTACATGACCCCCATTAGGGCCAGGTAGCAATTTATTCACTTCATTTATACCCCACCTTTCTCCACAACAGGGACCCAAATTAATTTTCTCCTCTCCTCCATTCTATCCTCAGAATCCTGGCAACAGTGGCAGACTCCCCCAGCCCCCCCCTGACTCCATGCTCAAAGGACCAATGGAGAGAGGAAGAGACAATCTGCCTTGCCCTGCCCTCCAAACAGGGAAGGAAAGGAGGGAGGAAGGAAGAGGCAACTTGGCTAACAAATTGGCTGGAAGTCACTTGTCTGTGTTTGCACAGGGCTTTGTCAGGCTGGGAGTAGGGTTGCTAGGTCTCTTGGGGCCCAAACCAGGGGATGCAGGAGTCATAGGGGGCGCGCACATGCTCTGGAGCACTTCCATGTCACACTGGGAATGACATCATTCCTAGAGCAACGTGGAAGTGGAAAGTCCCCCAAACTAGTGTTGGGGAGGCCGATTTTTATCAAATTGGGCCTGAATGGGGGCCTTCATTTCCTTGTCATGCCAGGAATAACGTCATTCCCAGAAAGACAAGGAAGTCCTCCAGAGCACTCAGGAGCACGCAATGGAGCTCCCAGGCCTGTTTCCTGTACCTTTACCCCACTGCTTGCCAGGTAAGCACTGGCTGTGGGATGTAGGCTGGGAATGGGGCATTCCGTCACTCCCACCAGGGGAATGGGATCCTTAACTGGGAGCCACCTTGTGCAGGCCTCAGGTGGGCCAAGCCAGTTGCCACCTCCATAACTGCACCTCACCTCACATGGATCTTGGTTAGGTGGATCTGGACGTCCTCGCAGGCAGAGCTGGGAACTGGTGCTTTCCTCACCTCACGCAAGACTAGCTGGGTGCTACTACCTCCCTTGTTTGGTGTAGCCCAAGTGGGGCTCCATTTCTTCCCTAGCTTATGAGAGTACAAACCCAACACACAAATGATACAGCAAAATTTTTCGTCTTAGCTCATTATAAAGATTGCAATGGTATATAAGGAAGAAGATGGCCTCTATATTAAGAGCTTTCTAGAACAAAACCTGTCTCTTCAGTTGAACCTGGAAAACTCAAGGGGCAGTCCACTCTCTAATAATAACCTCCATACTGCTTCTTGTATGCAATGTTCCACGTAGGGGGAGTTTCCTACTGCAAGCACATCCAACCTGTTGGTAGCTTTCCTGATCACAAATAGCTGCACTCTTGGGAGGGCTGTGCTGACAGACAGGCATGCATACATAACAGACTAGTGTGTAGGGTTGCCAATTCCAGGTAAGGAAATTCTTGGAGATTTGGGGTGTGTGTGTGTGTGTGGAGTCTAAGGGCAGCAAAGGTTGAGTGATTCAATATACTAGGGCCAAAAACATACCCCAAATACTTCATCAGTACTTTTGGGGATATATTTGGGGATCCTGAATAAATCTGGGATTATTGAGGAATACCAATATATATGTTTCTGACTAATCTGTCAATATTTGGGTTATTCAGGAATTGCAGCACTGGTTATTTTAAAGGTTGCCAGGTTGTTTCCGCCCCTCCCCCAACACCTTTGCAGGTTTCCTGGGCAACAGGGGAATGATGCAGGAGGAAGAGGTGAGTGAGGCAGTTCTCACTGGCAAATGAGATTGGAACTCGTGTCTGGCCAATCACAGTGATGTTGTCATGCAGTAGCCTTTTTCAAATTCTTTCTGATCATGGGCAATAGAGCATAAAATTAAGCCTGGGCTTGGGAGTCCATTACAGCCCGAGTGAGATTGCTGGAGTGCATTGCTGCTGCTCTGGTTGTCTCGATACTGCTGCCTGCTGTTGCCTATTTTGCTGCCTGCCTGCTTGGAGGAGACCCAGAGGAGATTCTTCAGCTTGAAGACCTGGACTGAGTCCTCTCTTTGTTTAAAAATCTTTAAAGTTTTAAAGATTAAAGTTTTGCTGGTTTTGAAGGGGGGGGGCGGGTTGGCCTGGTGGTATGTTGTTGGGGAAGGAGGGGAGTACTATTGTTTTTTTTCTGGTTTCTTATTAAACATTGAGGGGGGGGGCGGTCTTTTGGTTCTGGGGTGCACTGGCAGCTTCTTGAGTTGGCTTTTTGTGGGGGTGTTCTGTTGGGTTCTGTAGTTCTGTTGCCCTGTTCAAGGGATTTTTTATTCTATTTTTCTGCTTATTTTTAACCTTTTATTTGCATTGGTGCTATTGTGCTTTTTTGGGTTGCATTTTAATTTTTGAAAGGGTATTGTTGGGGAGAGGAATCCTGTTTGGATCTGATTGTGACTGTGTTGCAATTTAATTTTTAAAGGGTTAGTGTTGGTATTGGGGGAGACCGTGAGGTTTCTTGCTTGTTGTGTTGCTTGTTGGTGTGGTGGAGTTTTATGGTGCTTTTGTTGGTTGGTTCTATTATTCTGAAGGACATCTCTTGCTAGGTTTTAATAGGGTTAATATCAGTAGTTATGGGTTCAGCTGACCCTTGCAAACTGAGTTAACAGCCTGTGGGTTATACTGGATCCAGCACTGCTGCTAGAGAAGCAAGTAAAAAAAATTGCAAAAATGCCTACCACAAACATAGTGTAGCCCAAAAGATGCACCCCCTGACACAGCCAATCTGGCTATCTGGGTCAATGGCATGGTAGCTTTGAGACTTGACTACTGTAATGCACTCAACATAGGTCTCCACTCAAAGTAAGCTTGGAGACTCAAGTTAGTGCAAAAGACCACAGCTAGATTATTATCAGGAGCTAGGTGCAGCATGCACGTTACTCCCATTTTGCAGTCACTCCATTGGCTTCCCATCAGTTACCAGGCTCAATTCATACTCTCACACATACAAAATCCTTCATGGCCTTGGCCCCTCGTATCTATGGAAGCACCTCTCTCTTTATGCTCCACCATGGCAGTTTCACTGATCTGAACAGAGCCTTCTGCAAAATCAACAGCTGCCCTTACATATGCATTCTCTGTGGTGGTCCCACCTTATGGAACAGCTTGCCTGAAGAAGTCAAGAAAACTCCTCCTTGTCAGGGCTCGCCCCGGCTGCCACTGTGCGGGATTCCAGTGTGCCTGGCTCTGCCTCCAGGGAGGTGTCAGGGATACTGCAGGACCCTGCTCTGTGGAAGGAGGGGCAGTATACCTCACCCTGACTCCCTCTCAGTCCACTTGTTGGCCGGCCAGCTGCCGCCGCCGCCGCCACCGCCGCCACCCTCCTCCTCCTCCTCCCTCACTTCTAACCACTCCTCCTCCACTCCATCACTCCTACACAACCCACCATGAACTCTCTCCTCAGCCAGCTTTTATAGGGTTTTCTCCAACTTCCCCCACCCTTCCTTCCAGGCTCCTTCCCTCTCTTGATGCTGCCCAGCTGTGCCTGCCCTCAGGTGTTCTTCCCCTATCATTAGCTTCTCCTGGCATCCCTGGCCTCTCTTGCAGGATGGGGCTGAACGTATCCCAGCTGGGGCTTCCCTCAGGTGTGCCTCCTTTCCCTCTTCCCTTTTCCCTCAGTCTTTCCTGCAGGACCGGGCTGGCAGGACCCTTCCAGGCGATATGGTGCAGCCTCCTCTGTCTTTGCTTGCGAGGAGCCAGGCTGGTCTCCTGGAGTTCAGCCAACCCTCTTTGGTGGCTGGGGTTGCTGGTTTCTCCTGAGGTTTGGGCAGGGGTTTACAGTACCTCTACCCCTCGTTGGCACCTTGGATCGGTGTGTGTGCGCCTCTTGCCCTTTGGGGTGGGGCTGGGCGGTGTGCCCCTGGCTGGTCTTTCCCTCTGGCTCCCTTTTCCTTTCCCTTGCTGTTGTCTGGAGCTGCACCCCCTTCCTGGGGCTTCCTGTGCCTGCTGCTGGTGTCCCATCGGCTTTCAGGTAAGGGGGCTGAGGCAAGTCTGGGGTGCTTGGGGTGCTCAACCCCGGACACTTCTCTCCTGGCTTTCTGCAAACTGTGCAAAACTGTATTATTCAGGAGGAATTCTTACACAGGTAATAGGATTGTGTTGTAAGGAATGGTTCAAAGAGATGCTTTCCTAAAAGGATAAGCACTGTAGACTATACTGCTGTGTACTGTCTATTATTGTAATTTAATACATCATGTTAAATTGCTTATGTTTTGTTTCAGCATTGTTTCAGCTCTGTGTTGGATTTCTGCTTGTTTTCAGATTTCGGCAATATTTCCCTGTTGCATTGTTTATTGAATGCCACAGCTGTTGATTGTAGTGAATTACACAGTGAAATCCTCCTTGAATCTCAATGAGAACAGCGGGAGTTTAAAAAAGTAAGTAAATAATAAAGTGTGAGGACCTAGGCATTTAAAAAAAACCCAGAGACTAATTTTTAGCTTAGAGAACAGAATTTCTGCTGTCCTTCATTTAGCTTTGCTGGGATTCTCTAGTTTGTTATATGTCCTGTTGGGATTTTCTGGTTTCATGTTGATTCTGTTGGGCTTTGTTGGTTCTATTTGCATTGGAACTGAGACTTTTAGCCAATCATTGCTCCATTGCTATTGCATCTCTGGCTAAGACTTTTTTGCCCTGGAAAGCATTGGATTCCCCCCATAAGAAATAAAGGAGAATGGCTGGGGACACCTTGTTCAGGGGCCCATAGAACTGAACTTCTTGATCCAATCGTCTTGAAATTTGGAGGTTCTTTAGTGAATAGGAAGCACTAGCCTCCTTGCAATTGTGGTGTAGTTTCCTTGAAACTAATTGCCCCTCCAGCCCCTGGAAATATTCTTCCATAGGAAATAATGGAGCCAAATATATTCGGATTCCTGAATACAATGTTATACCAGTATTTTTGGACCCAAATATCACTAATACTGATATTTATCAGGTTCTCAATCCCAAATCTGAAAAAAACATTTTTTCTGTGCACACTCCTAGGGTATAATGACATAGAGTATGTCTTCCAAGGCAGCCATTTTCTCCAGGGGAAGTGATTTCTGTAGGAGATCAGTTGTACTTCTGGGAGATCTCCAGATTCCACCCGGAGGATGGCAATCGTACTGGTGTGGACTCTTAGAATGGAAGCTTCTTATCGGACAAAGATTATTTCAGTCTTCTTGCCAAATGGAGCTGAAAAAAAAAACACTTGCAGCTGCTATTAAAACTTGAGTTTCCTCACAGAATGTTGAATTCACGAGCACTTCCAAGTTGCAAACCTGAGGCTCCTATGGCAGGCCAACCACCTCCTATTATGGATATATTCCTTCCACCTCCTTGTTTGTTATACATGTTGCTCTGACTGCATCTCCAGGAAAGCTTATTGTAATGTAGCTGGTGATAAAGCACAAGTCCAACGCGCTCTGCAGGAAAATCCCAGGAGCAAGCTAAAGCCCTCAAAAAGAATCTATTACTGTTCATAATCCCGAGAACAAATATGGGCCGCTCTTTTTCTCATTTAAATGAATGATAATGAAAAGCAATCAGCAGCAAGCTTGTGTTCTCAATTATGGCTCTGTAGTCGCAAGTTACCATTCTAAGATGGGAAAGAAAGAGAATGGGAGGGGGGCGGAGGAGGAGAATCCCGTTGCTGATGGAGAAAGAAAAATATCAAGCTGCTTCAAACTGTAATTTTTAAGAATGTAATTTGTCTCTATGCCACGATAAGATGTATTTACTCTTCTCTTGCCTCTAATGATCCTTTATAGAACAACATGTGTGTAATAAGCACAATTGCATGCTCTAGACTGCCTCCCAATCTCACCTACTCTGTGCTTTGCTGATTCTTAATAGCTGATATACTGCCTGGACTCCCTAGATATTAGTCCTGTCTGCCAGTTCGCTTGCACCACATACTGCAGCTCATTGCACACAAGGACACTTTCCCTGCAGCACAGCTCAGGTCACACTTTCTAAGTGGTCTTGCTTGGTGGCCTAATGAATGCTGATATGACAGCCTGTTGGCTACACATAATGGTACTTCAGCACCATGACGGTATCCTTTATAAGAATAAAATTGGTTATTCTCTCTGGATAGCATTCGTTTTAAACAGGATCTCAAAGGGTTTTTATGTGACTTGAACTTGTATAATGGGAAAGCAGTATATTGTGCTGGCCATCTTCTTCTAGCAACACAGTCCCATGGGGAATGCCACTTCTTATACAGTTTGTGCTATTAAGAAGCTGCTGACCGCTCTCCCTTCACTCAGAAAAGAAAATAAGCCCCAAAACTTTTAAAATATGTAATGTAAGGATCTGGGTTTCAGTCTTACTTGTTTTTGTCATAATCTAAGCAGCTGCGTTATACCATGTGGCTCTTTCCTTCTATGGCTTGACCCTCGGAAGCTGCAGTGGCTCTGGAGTGTTCTTTTTTTAAAAAAACCTCGAGAGATCCAATGTTGTATAGTAGTTAGAGTACTGGATTATATCTGAAGAGACCCAGATTCAAACACTCACTTTATCATAAGCTCATAGACTGACTTTGAACTACTCTCTCAGCCTAATCTACCTCACCCCAGTGGTGTTATTAGTACAAATGGAGAGGAGGGTACCTTATATGATGTTTGCCGTGAGCTTCTATGGAGGAAGAGAAATATTAAATAAATAAGTGAACAACAGTTAGATAAAAAGAATGCTGTCAAACATCCAAAATTGTACAATCTTTGTACTCATTAACAATCCAATTCAATGTATTGTCGAAGGCTTTCACGGCCGGAGAACGATGGTTGTTGTGGGTTTTCCGGGCTGTATTGCCGTGGTCTTGGCATTGTAGTTCCTGACGTTTCGCCAGCAGCTGTGGCTGGCATCTTCAGAGGTGTAGCACCAAAAGATAGAGATCTCTCAGTGTCACAGTGTGGAAAAGATATGGCAGGTCATTTATATCTACTCAGGAGGGGTGGGACTGAGCTGAGTCATCCTGTAGGAGTTTCCCAGGGTGTGGAATGCTAATGGCGGGAGGCTTCACTGTATCCTGAGGAGGTTCTTTTGCATATGGATTGGTGCTTGATGTGCTAATCTTCTCTGCAGGGCTATTGTCGGGTGTGGAGTGTTTTGTTAGCCTGGTGTTTTTCAGAACTGGAAACCATGCTCTGTTCATTCTTAAGGTTTCTTCTTTCCTGTTGAAGTTTTGCTTATGCTTGTGAATTTCAATGGCTTCCCTGTGCAGTCTGACAAAGTAGTTGGAAGTGTTGTCCAGTATTTTGGTGTCCTGGAATAAGATACTGTGCCCTGTTTGAGTTAGGCTATGTTCAGCCACTGCTGATTTTTCCGGTTGTCCAAGTCTGCAGTGTTTTTCATGTTCTTTTATTCTTGTCTGGATGCTACGCTTTGTGGTCCCGATGTAAACTTGTCCACAGCTGCAGGGTATACGGTATACTCCTGCAGAGACAGTAAAGACCCCCTCACCTCTGCAGGAGTATACCGTATACCCTGCAGCTGTGGACAAGTTTACATCGGGACCACAAAGCGTAGGCAAGCCACTCTGGGATAAATTGGGATTTATACTTTGATATTCACATGTATGGGAGATAGTGTAATCTTATGCAGAGTTTTTTAAGTCTCAGGGTTAGCCTGGAGAAACTGCATATGATAGCACTCGGAGTGTGTTCGTATGTATTTATAGTGTGTGTGTGCCTGTGTATTGCAAATGACCTTCAAAGAAGAAAAAAATATGCTCCCCATATTGTTTGAAGCATGTACAGTGCAAAAGGACACAACTGTATGGATTTAGAAGAGATATAAGCCACTTTCTCATTACCCAAAATGGGCTCTGAGCATGTAACGAAGTGGTCATTGATTATTCTTCATGTGACCAGAATGGCTTTCAGTACACAATGAGGTAATTTTTTCCACTCATTTCATTGTGCAATGAAAATTGATCTGGGTACAAGCTGAAGCAATTATATGATTGCTTTACCTCACAGCCAACCGTGGATTCACTGTACACTGGATTCACTGCACACTGGATTCACTGCACACCTAGGGTTGATATGAGGCCATGCAATTTTTTTTTTAAAAAAATCCCTGACCTCAATAGGTCAATTATAAGGTTTTTTTTTTACTTACCTTGTGGTGTCCACAACAGCTCAGCTTCCTCCAGAAGAGAAGCGATGCCATTACCTGATCATTCTTCATTTAATTGGCTAAAGCAATAATGCATCTGGTTTATCAGTTTCACACATGTAGAAAGACAATTCTGGGGCAGCACATTTTAAACTTTCTTGTGTTCTGGATTACAGTCTTACTTAGCTTGTTCTTTTTGGACACCTGTAATTTTTCTCTTTGTAGCTGCTGTGTAGGAATTGGCTTGAAAGGATCCAAGTAAAACTTAGCTCCCTTCTGCATTCCAATTCATCAGCAATCAAATAAGGTGGGGAGAGAAGGAGTTGGAATTCTTAGTATAGGTGTCAGCAGAAGCCGAAGCCCGTTTAACACAGACACCATAGAACTGGGAGTGTGGTTTGGCAAGAGTGATTGGGTAGTAGGTTAGACTCCCGTTCAAGCCGAAAGAAGAAATGTTATATCTTAGGAGAAGAAGATTAATTCCTGCCCAATTTCTTAAGCGGGTTTGGCTCTGAGGAGGACCCCGGGTCTGTTGTGAAGGGAAAACAGTTTTAAGCTAACTTCAGGAAACCCAAGTTGTCATAGGAAACTCTGAAGAAACACTGTTGCTGAAATTAAAGTATTAAGTAAAACACCTATCATTGCTAAGAACCAAGAATAAAAGAAACTACGCTTCAAGAAAACTATTTTGCCTGTTACTCGAAATGTATTCTGTACTTCCAACATAAAGTTATTTCCTTTTAAACGTTATACAGTCTTCAATGCCATTACCAACAAAAAAGAAGAGGGGTCCTGCTTCTCCCATCAAGTTCCTGGGCTGGACTAAAAAACCAAAATTATATCTGACTGTCAGTGTGGGACAAACAGGCTTTCAAACCACAAAGATTAACATGCTACTTGGGGTTGCTCAGCAAAAGCAGGCAAACTGAATTTTGCTGGTAAAATCTGCCTCACAGTGGGAGAGTGAACCCACAGATTTGCAGAAAAAAATCTGAAAAGTTAAAAGTGGGAAGATTTAAATACCCTCTAAAATAAACTGAAACTTAAAAAAGCACAAAATAAGATCTTGCAAAGTCATGGTTAGAAAGTGGTTAGTATGCAAGTGCCTAGCAAGTACATACAAATGGGTATTTTTTTTTAAAAAAGGAGCAGTTAATCAGAGCAGGAGAAAGCAGTGGCAGGAGGGTTGGGGGGGAAGTATTTATAAGGTAACAGTAACAACAGGGGAGGGTGGGGGAAAAGATGTGGCGTGAGCAACAGAAGAGTTAGTGGGGCCAGCAAGAAGAGAGGAAAATGGGGGCCAGCAATGGGAAAGGATGTAATTTTGCCTTTCCTGCAAGTACTTTGTAGGTTCCCTGCGTGTTCGATTTGAACTATTTTCAAGGCAAAAGACTAACAGCGGTGGTTTGGCATTGCCCCCCTCTGCTTAGCGAAACTAGTTCCTTGGTGGTTTTGCATCCAAAAACTAAGTATGGGCCAACCTTACCTAGCTTCTGAGATATGAAGAGAATGAGTTCACCTGGGCCTTCCAGGTCAGGTGATCGATCCCTGGCTATTCCAAAACAGCTACAACTGAAATTTCTTCTCTCTCCAGTAGTTTCTGTTAAAATATACATTCCACTTCCAATCATACAGACCGAACTATCTTCTACAGACACTGCTAAAGAGAGATGTTAGATTTCCAGATAAGCTTCTGACATAAGGGAATATTGGAGGAACTAGAACCTGACTGGTAATATCTGTCACAGCCTGATATCCTCTGCTTTCCTAGTGTCAGTTTTCCAGTATGTGTTGTTGTTCCCCTTTACTTGTAAAACTTTCATCTTTGCCACAGGAGACTATCTGAGCAAGAACCCACCTGTATTCATGTCCCCACCTCCTTATGTGAGAGTGCTTCTGCCTGCTTCACTGACTTATGGTAAGGTTCAAAGGAGCCAGCCAACCAGACAGACAGATAGAATACTCAGTTGCTCAGTTCACTTTCATACGGAGTCTTAAGAGTTTTCAAATTCATGAATTGGGGATGGAGGAAGCCTCCTGGAGTTAGTTATAGACACATAGGACATATTCTAGGGCTAGAGTGTTAGCTTCCAACCAATGCAAACCTTACAAAAGAAGAGATAATTTCCACACATAAAGCTCTATACATTTTTCTCCTGCACATGGAGGGAAGAATGTCATGGAGGAAGCAAACTTGTTAGCATTGTTGATGAAGAGACTAGGCATCTCCACCTTCTATATTTTCCCTTCACTGGTAATTTTTACAGGCCTGTTGTGGACCATCAATCCAATGTTTATGTTAACCATAGCACAGGCCATATTTATTGACAAGGTACTGCCAGACAAAGTCTTTAGATTTCTGGGAATATTTCAGACATGATGGCTCTTGAAGGCAGTAGAACTTGACTGGCAACATTCTTGCCTTATCATCCACCAAGACAAATTGCCCAACACCAAATTAGGGGGTGAGGCAAGCAATATTCTGATCTATAATGAGGCATATTATTGGCGAATAGTTTTGGTGGTAGAAACTAGAAAGCAAGTCCCAAAGTTGCCATTGGTCCTAGAAAGAGGAAACTCCCAGTCCATAATCAAGCAAGAAGGGATTTGTAATTGTCAAGTCCTGGAACACTCATAGGGAGTAGGGCTACCTCCTGCTATGGTTTCAGGCTTGCTGCCAGGAGCCCTGTTTGCCCAGCACTGCTCTGAGTGTGAGAGAGAGAGAAAATACCCCAAGCATAATTGCAACGTAATTTCTGAGTCCAGAAGCGATGTAAGGTAGATCTAGGAATCATCGGAAACTTTATGGTTTTACCATAGTTTTCAGTGATTCCTAGAGCTAGACCTACATCACATTCAGGTTTTACCTGAACGTAATGTTATAACATAGCAGCCGTTGCCCCCCCCCCCCCAATTTTCCTGTCTCCAAACGTCCTCTTGGTTGCCACAAATGAACCCAGAGGGCAATGGATTTTTATCTCTTACACTGACTCTTACTTCTAGGCTCAAGCCATGAAGGGTTAAGCCATTACAATGGGACTTCATCTTGACCCCATGTCAAGGAACAATGAGGAGAAGCCCCCAAACTCTGAAAACTAAGGTGATGGAGTAATTTTAAACGTTGCAATTTGAGAGAGATTAGTTTACCCTAAATTAAGATTGTTTAAAATAAGTATAGAGTTAGGGTTTAGAGGACTGCGTGTTTACACAATTTCTATGCTTGATCAGCCTGATGTTGTAGAGACCATGTAAATAGATGGTTGTTGTGGGTTTTCCGGGCTGTATTGCCGTGGTCTTGGCATTGTAGTTCCTGACGTTTCGCCAGCAGCTGTGGCTGGCATCTTCAGAGGTGTAGCACCAAAAGACAGAGATCTCTCAGTGTCCTGAGAGATCTCTGAGAGATCTCTGTCTTTTGGTGCTACACCTCTGAAGATGCCAGCCACAGCTGCTGGCGAAACGTCAGGAACTACAATGCCAAGACCACGGCAATACAGCCCGGAAAACCCACAACAACCACCGTTCTCCGGCCGTGAAAGCCTTCGACAATACACCATGTAAATACTTTTAATTTGTTTATTAAACCTTCTCATCAGTTGAATGCTCTAAGCATAGTTTGTGTAACCATAGTACGCCTAATTTTATCCCGTTTTTGAAACAGTGGTGATGGGGAGGGGAAGTGGTTGAGCTCACCATCCCTGAAGAGTAAAAGAGCATCCCCACACTAGCTAGTACAAGTGAAGTGGGAGATGCGGGAACCAAGCAGAGCCTTTAAATGGCAATGCAGTAAAGACTGCTAGAAGTATAAATCCTTTTAACAGGAGGTACTCTTTCAGATTTGTCAGTGCTAGAGATAATATCCAGAGAGCAGCTGGTACTTCAGGAGAAAGGAAAGGGGGTAGAGTAACTGGGTGGAGACCCAGGGCTGCCATGGAATGCTCTGAGCTCCCAGGAAAACAGGAATAGGGCTTGTGAGACCGCTTCCTGACACCATATATTGAAATGAATTAACCTGTATGAATTTTCAATGGCCAGGCATTTGTTTCTCTGCATTAAGCAACAGCTGTAAGAGGTGCAGATGGATATGCCTGGATGGTTGTGCAAGTAGTGAAGCAGTTAATGCTAACATAGAAAATGGAGAGGTGGCCTAGAAACACTGGAAAGAAAAGTGGACATGCATTTAGAACTTCCATTTTCCTCTTTATTTCTCCTAAGTGTCTGATAAGTTTAGTATCCAGAGATTTCAAGAACTGAATAGGTAATGAAATGTCTCAAGCCCATGGGGGCAACCAGGCTGAAGTTACCAAAGCATTGCCATTATATCAACTTCTGCAGCCTTTGGAAGGATCCACTTCCTGTGACTGCTCTGCAAATCGAAGCTGTGCCTTCGAAGCTGTGACTGGATGGTTGAAGCAGAGTCGGTTGAAATTAAATCCCACAAAGACGGAGGTCCTACATGTGGGTCTGCAGACCATGGGCACGGGACTCTGGCTCCCTGCTCTTGATGGAGCACTACTTGTGCTGGTTTCGAGAGTTAGGAGCCTGGGAGTGATCCTGGATGCCTCCCTGACTATGGAGGCACAGGTCGCAACAGTTGCCCAGTCTTCATTTTTCTATCTAAGACAGGCCTGGCAGCTTGTCCCCTACCTATCAACCCATGACTTAACTGCAGTGATCCAAGCAACAGTCACCTCTAGATTAGACTACTGCAACTTGCTCTATGCAGGGCTTCCCCTGGGCCTGATCCGGAGGCTACAGCTGGTCCAAAATGCAGCTGTGCGAGTAATTGCAAGGGTCCCAATTAGGGAATGTATAACACCTATACTACGCCAGCTGCACTGGTTACCAGTTGAGTACCGGGTCCGGATCAAGGTTTTGGTGCTGACCTATAAAGCCCTATGTGGACTGGGCCCAGCATATCTGCAGGACCGCCTCTCCCCATATGTACCCCAGAGGATCTTTGTTCAACAAATAAACAACTGTTGGTGGTCCCTGGCCCAAGGGAGGCCTGCCTGGCCTCGACCAGAGCCAGAGCCTTTTTGGTCCTGGCACCAACCTGGTGGAACTCTCTGTCTGAGGAAGCCAGGGCCCGGCGGAATTTATTATCTTTCCGCTGGGCATATGGTGGAGGCTAGGTTGGGCCCCTACTGGCCACACTACAGATCTGTCCACCACCCCACAAATGAGCCAGGGCTTGAAAAGCAGTATTTTATTGTCGCCATCTGAAGAGAAGCTGTATTGCATAAAGTTGTTTTAAAGTTATTTGTATACTGTTTTATCTGTTTTTAACTGTATTTATGTAATTGGAAATTTTGTACTCCGCCCTAAGTCTGCCTGGCGGGGAGGGCGGACTAAAAATCTAATAAATAAAATAAATAAATAAATAAATAAATAAATAAATACTCTGACTAGTTAGGGAAGCAGGGAATGTGACTTACTAGTCCAGGCTCCTTAGGAACATTTGTATGAGGCACAGAGGTGGGCACCTGAGGCCAAAACTGACAACTTTTTTATTAATTAAAAATCTCCTAATCACCTTTTTGATACACTAAAGTAACAATATACAATATACACCTTTCTGATACACTAAAGTAACAATATACAATAAAACATTGTTATCAGCAATAAAACAGTAGTGAAACCAACAACAGTGAAAATGCTAAATATTCTTACTGTCCCTGAATAAACTCCAGTTTAAATGCACAGATAAATAAAAAGGTGATAGTCATAACTAAAGTTCAGCAAAAGGTTGCCTCAATGTTCTTATCATTTATATATGATAGAAATGGGGGGATGCAGGACTGGCAATTTAGAGAAGATTAAATGGGAGATTACAGGATTAGTGGGAATGAATATGGTGCTGACATGCAGACAGCATGTCAACCTTTGGTGCAACACATATTGCATATTGCTTGCTCTATAAAAGCTGAAAAAATCCACATATTCTCCAGTTCTGCTTGTACTATGAAGGTTCAAGTCTTTATTTTAGAATGAGGGATAAAAGTGTGCTGCTCAACATGTTCAGTTTATAAATGGACTGAGAAAAATGGAAGTTAGTCTGATTTCTGAGATTCTGTAGCTATTTTTCCTAACCGATAGGTAGTGTTAGTACAAAAACATGCCCCTTGCCTAGAGCATGTTTAGGCCTGGCTTTTTCAACAGCTGCCTCATGTCTGTGGAATGACCTCTTGGAAGAAGTGGAGGGCTCCTGCCTTCCTGGCTTTCCATTGCTGTTTGGTGCCCTGGGTCTTGAGATGTTTGGGGCAGAGGCAGGTATGTAAATATTTTAAGCAAATAGGTAGTTGTGTTGGCTGATCTTTCCTTTGTTATCTTGATCACTCTAAATGAGTGGATGATGTCTCATGAATGGTGGAGAAAAGTACTTGGGTGAGCTTCATGGCTTAGTAGGGAATTGAACCAGATCTCCTAGATTCTGGTTCAGTGACAGTATTCTAACTACTACACCTGGCATGTCTGTCAGCTTAAAAGGTTTGTTCAGTACTTTATGGTTTATTTTTTTTTAAAAATCTCATTTTTCCAATGAAAATCTGCCCAGAAAATATTGGCAGACGGTAAGGTGGTTTCTTGATTAACAGAAAGGCTTGCCAATCAGCCCTGCATATAGTCACATCAGCTAAAAACTAGAAGAAAAGTTTACCGCTCAGTCTTAATGGGGGGAAGATGGCGCACATTTCAAAGAAGTGATTGATTAGTATACTTCCATGGTGAGCTTTCTACTCACACTATGTATATCTGTTTGCATCCATACTGAGGTTTTGGTACGAGGACAAGACAAACAAATCTGCATAAAACCATGGAAACAGAAAGGGGGGGGATGAGTAAAATTTCTCGTGGTCAGAGGATTGCTTTCAGTGCCCTAAACAGTTCTTTGCTATAGCCCCCATGAGAAGCAACAGTAGAAAAAAATGATACAAATATATGCAGAATTGCTTAACATGCAAAATTTTCTTAGTACAGATCAGAGGATGTGCAGTTCTGCAGACTGTGCTGTGATATAGTGGTGCCCACTTGGATATCTCAGAGTGTTGCTGTATAGGTTATTGTGCACTGAAGAAGCAAGGGAAAAATGGGGCAAGCAATCGGCAAGGAACGGGAAGAGGCTGTTTTGTTTTCATAATTAAAATGGCTTATTTCGCATTAAAAATTGTATGTTTTTTATGGTACAAATATGCATATTTCACTACATATGGCCCGGAAAGGAGCAGTTCCACCATTAAAAATTAAAACCTGTTTAACATAGGAAAACAACCCTATCCCATTAAATTCAAGCTTTCATTGTTTTATATTCTCAAGTGCCATAAAATTCTACATTCCAGAAAATTCAGTGTTCAGTGCTGGGAAGTAAAGTGAACTGGATGCCCATGGCAGGCAGCGGGTTATCACCACATGTGACAGATATTGCCTCCCAAGTGCCTTGTGATAAGAAGGGCACTAAAAATATAGATAATACTAAGTGCTAAAAATGTACACTGAAACCAGGCCAGGCAACACAAAGAAGCATAAATGGAACCATTGTCTAAATGAATGGGTTGACAGAGGCCTGGTGGGTGTAACCATTGAAAGGGGGAAAGGCATGTAAAGAGGTTATAGCAGTATTGTCAAACACAAATGGGCTTAGAGGGTCAAATTGTCTACCCACCAATGCCATATATATATATATATATATATATATATATTTAATCACTGACAAACATCAATTTCTTATTACTTTAGCATCAGTTCTTTCTGAACTAGACAATGGCATTAGAAACATAATTAAAAATCATTACCGCAGCTTAGTAATTAGTCTGTTCTTAAAAACTGTAAAATAAATACAATAGCTGAGAGATACATCAGGCCTCACCAACTGAAAGTCATCCATACAACTTAGACCTGACTAGAGTTACCACTGGCACCCCTTCCCCATGACCCCACCACCACTGCTTTAAGTCCTTGGGGACCAGTGGTAGCCCTAGACCAGATGGTTCTTCAATAATATCCTGAGACTGAAGCCAGTCCAACCATGGTGTCTAAGTTGCAGGTAATATTCTTAGTGGCATGGCCACATGGCTTTTATAGTAGATGTGACAGATATAACTTGATCCACAAACAACTTAAGCTATAAGAGTTAAATTTAACTGTACTAGCTAAATTTGTCTTGTACTTCAGGCCAACAAGACCTGAATCACACAATCAGTACTCTCCACTGCATATGTGTAGTATGATGGTATGTCATTTAGGACACACGTTTGGTGCTATAGCATGTGTGATGTTTCATACATTAAAAAGGTAAGTCGCATTAGTATATTAAGAAAGAGTCTATGAACTGAGGTGTTTATGTATTTACTTAATTTATAGCCCACTTTTTCATGGAAATACAAGAAATTCTTTAGCCCCCCTCTGTTCAAACTAGTCCAATCCATTTATTACTAAGAACTTCAGAAGAATGGGAATCATGGCTGTTCTAGAAGTATGAACCCTGTAACTTTTCTAGAAGTAATGGAAATGTATAAAAGGAGGGAAGATGTGTAAAAGGAGATAGTTAAATATGGTTCCTTTGCGTGGGCTGTTTTTCCCCTTCGAAGATTAATGGCATACTTCATGCTCCTGCCACTTGCAGTTTGACATAGTTATACTTCCTGTGCAAATTAAATTACATCACTATAAGATGAGAGGTTACATAAAATAAATCTTCCTTTTGCAAACCAAACTGGAGTTTGGATCTATGTGGTCATAGATGGGGCTGCCAACTCAATTGGGAATTCTTGGGAGATTTGGGGATGGAGACTTTGGAGGGTGAGTTTTGGGGAGGGGAGGGACTTCAGCAGGGTATAAAGCCATAAAATCCACTCTGCAAAGCAACCAGTTTCTCCAGGGGAACTGATCTCTGCAGTCTGGAGATCGGTTGTAATTCCAAGAGATCTCTAGGCAGCACTTGGAGACTGGCAACCCTATAGGAGGTTTGATAAATGCTAGTTCATTCACCACTGCCCTGGGACAGACTGGGACATTAAAATGGCCCATGAGCAAAAGGGCTGTTCCGCTCAGACTTGGCCAGTACTGAGGCCAATCACTTGCACAAGCTCACCCACTGCCTCCTCCTGCTGTGTTTGAGAGACAAGTATACCTGTCCTTCATGGTGCTAACAGTGCTGTTAAGCTGGTTTACTACATTTTCAATATGGTGACCCACAAGTCCAAATTTATTTGGTATGGTGAACTCTCCAGGGCCAGTCAAAGGTTTTCTGGCTTCCTAAGTGAACTATGATCTTCGTGCCCATCTAGTCCATTTTTCCATTTTCCATTTTTCAACATCTGATTGTTTTGATGTGCAACCTTATTCTACTGTTAGGACAGAATATGGGGAAACAGAATGGTTTCCAATTGGCAAAGGTGTTAGACAAGGATGCATATTATTTCCCTACCTCTTCAACCTCTAGGCAGAGCATATCATACGGAAAGATGTATTAGATTTAGAAGAAGGTGCAGTGAAAACTGGAGGAAGGAACATTAACAATTTGAAATATTGACACCACATTACTGGCAGAAAATAGCGAAGACTTGAAATGACTACTGATGAAAGTTAAAGAAGAAAGTACCAAAGCAGGATTACCGCTGAACATCAAGAAATCAAAAGTAATGATTACTAAGGAATTACACAATTTTAAAGCTGACAATGAGGAAATTGAAATTATTCAAGAGTTTCTATTCCTTGGCTCAATCATCAACCAAAAGGAAGACTGCAATAAAGAAATCAGAAGAAGATTGAGACTTGAAGAGTAGTTGTGAGAGAGCTAGATAAGATCATTAAAGATAAAGATCTCTCTCCGGGAAACGAGATCAAAATAATCCAAACTATGGTATTCCCCATTATTCTGTATGGGTGTGAAAGTTGGACAATGAAGAAAGATGACAGGGAAAAAATTGATTCATTTGAAATGTGGTGCTGGAAGCAAGTTTTGCAGATACCATGGACTGCCAAAAAGACAAATAAGTGGGTTCTAGATCACATCAAGTCTGAATTCTCCCTAGAAGCTAAAATGACAAACTGAGGTTATTGTACTTTGGTTACATCAAGAAAAGACAAGACTCTCTGGAAAAGTCAATAATGCTAGGAAAAGTGGGAGGCAGTAGAAAAAGAAGAAGATCCAGAATGAGATGGCATGACTCAATAAAAGAAGCCACATCTTCCAGTTTGCAAGATCTGAGCAAGTCTGTTAATGATAGGACGTTTTGGAGGTGTTTCATTCATAGGGATGCCATAGGATGCAAGTGACTTGATGGCAAATAACACACACAATCCGGAAGAGGGCCTTCTCAGTAATAGCACCCAAACTCTGAAACTCTGTCCCCAGGGAGATTTACCCATCCCCTTCTGTTATCATCTTCCCTCTTCAGTCCCCAATGTTTTAACTGTTATTTTTATCCTTAGTCGGTAAAGGTAAAGGTGCAAGTACCTGTGCAAGCACCGAGTTGTTACTGACCCATGGGGGGATGTTGCAGCACAATGTTTTCTTGGCAGACTTTTTTACGGGTGGTTTGCCATTGCCTTCCCCAGTCATCTACACTTTACCCCCAGGAACCTGGGTACCCATTTTACCGACCTCAGAAGGATGGAAGGCTGAGTCAACCCTGAGCGGGCTATTTGAACCTGGCTTCTGCCAGGATCAAACTTAGGTCATGAGCAGAGCTTGGCTGCAGTACTGCAGCTTACCACTTTGTGCCACGGAGCTCCTTTTTTATCTTTGGTATTTATTTTAAATTCTATTTTTAAATTGTTTTAACAACAACAATAACTGTGCTTATATATCACTCTTCTAGACAGATTAGTGCCTCACCCAGAGCAGTGAACAGATTAGTGTTATTATTATCCCCACAATGCAGATGGGGAGCTGGGGCTGAGAGGAATGGCTTACTCAAGGCCACCTACTGAGCTTGTGGCAGTAGGGAGATTTTGAACCAGTAGAGTTCTGATTTGCAACTGAACCACTTAACCACTGTGCTACAGCATCTCTTGATTTATTTATGAGTTTGTTTTAATGGCTTTTAAGATGATATTCTGATTTGTATGATTTAAATTTATTAGCCCTGTAAGGGCAGAAAGGCAGGGTAAATATTTTGTTAAATAAATAAAATACTGACCAGGGCCATCCTTCTTAGCTTCTGAAAATCTCAAGATCAGGCTACCTAGACCATCTCTGTCTACTCCCTCTAATCCCCACTAAAATTCTGAGCCATTCACTCTAGTAACTATCAGACCACGTTTTTCTTAAATCTTTATCAATCAATATCTATACACAGTGAAGAAAAAAATACCAACTACTGAATGGCATGTAAGATACTGTTTCCAGGGTCAAATCTTGATTTCCAAAATATAGGTCAAAGCCTTGTCTCAAAGTAAGCGCTCAAGTTGGTTCTTCTAGGAGCCACTTCACACATGATGACTTTCCTACAGAGATTATATTCTGTATAGGAAAATATGTATACCTATCATTTGTCATATAATGTCATGTTTTATGTATTGAGATGGTGCAATTGGCTGCATTCATCACAAATGACAGCATGTTCTTTTCTCTACAAAGCAGAAATATCAATGCACATAAATCATATAAAATGGTCTAGTTTTCAACCTTAATACAGTGCAAGGGGCTTAGCCTGGTACAAGCTGTGGGTAAGAACCACTAGGTATGGGAGGGTAGATGTTACTCAACAGCTGTTTGTTCAAGACTGCTTAGCTATGAACATTATATCACCTTTAACCACCTTCAAAGTGGCTGATGTGTAGACTTTCATTATCGCTTATGATGGGGGAGGCAGGATTATAATAAAAAATCTTCTTTCTAGTGGAGAGTTACCTAAGCTCTCCCTGAGGTCAAGTACGTGAGACTGGGGACCTCACTCTCTTGTTTGCTTCTCTTCTGCCAGCCAGGCCAGAACTAGAGTTTTAGGAGGCACACTTAAGTGACATTAGGTTAAGGAGATGGGTAAAGACACAGACAGCAGTGAAGGAGTTGACAAGAAGGGGCTTGGTGTGGTACATCTCCCGGTGAGGTGCTGTGGGGGACTGGGCAAGAGGTCAGGCTGCTGATGAAGCAGTGCCAAAACCCATGTATGCACATACCTCTTTCTCTTCTTTTCTGGTTTTACGATGTCCCACTGATGTGCCCCCATCCTCTCCCCAGCCTCCCCCCTTCTTTCAGCTACTACTATAAAGTTACTAGTTACCAGGTGACTCCCCCCGCCCCCCATTACTGTCACAAAGCAAGGGGGTGACAAGAATGTGAGAAGATGGCAAGGAGGAAGAGGAGAGAAGGAGAATAATGCAAAGGACAAGGGCACCCACTAGGGAGAACTGCCCTGTGACCTATTTTCAAAGGCTTCACAATCCATTTTTGGGTTCCAACCCAGAGAACGGGAAACATTGCTCTAGAGCAATGGCCCACTGGAAACTTCTCTGGTAAGTCAAAGGGTCTATATATCCTGCACTAACTCAATGCAGATTTCAAGCTCTCTAGATTATGTCACTTCTAAGTACAGAAATTACCATATTTTACCATTGAATACATCGTAAGTAACAACAACGGTGACACTAATACTCTTCGGAAGTTTATTTTGGGGTTAATACATTCCCTTTTGCTCCAATAAAGGAAGTGCTGCCATACTTCAGCAGAGGCTCTTGAGATCCCCAGAAACTTCCATCTTGTCAGAGCAGAACTTCACATTACACCAAGATTATTTATTTATTTATGCTGGAAGCAGCTGCAGGGGAGGGAGGGAAGCCACTCAGTTGATCAGGGAAGTGCTGGGGAGGCTTTTGGTAGCATTTTAGTTCATTTCTGGAGAATATTTTCCAGTCTAAATTGTCCATCTCATGCTCATTTTGAGAGCATGATTCTCAAAAGCTGGAATTCTTGTTGGTCTTTAAGGTGCTACTGGACTCAAATCTTGCTCTTCTACTACCAATCAACATGGATACCCACCTGAAACTACACCCCCCCCCCCCCGTCACTAGGGTTACCAACTCTGGTTGGGAAACCAACCTTGGTTAAAGATTATGGGTCTATATAATTTTATGAAACATAGGAGATATAGCGAAATAGTAAATACGGAGGACAACCCATTTGAAAAATTATATAGTATAAAGGATGTCAATAAGAAGGGTATAGCAAGGAAATTATATAATTTAATGAATAAGGATAGAGAATATATGACCAGGTTGATAAAATCTAAACGGGAGAAAGAGCTAAAACTAACAGATCAGAAGATAGATAAATTAATGAAAGATATAAGGGTAATAAAAATGGAAAAATTTAAAGAATTGGAGATGAAAGTAATATTGAAATGGTATAGGACTCCTTCCCAATTATCCTATATGATCAAGGGAATGGAATCGGATTGTTGGCATTGTAACAGAATAAAAGGCTATTATGCTCATTTATGGTGGGAATGCTCTAAAGTAACAGTCTTCTGGCAAATAATATTGGGAAAGGTGAAGGAGCTTTGCGATGCTGAGATAAATTTAAATGGGGAGATCCTATTATGGGCATCTGTGGGAATAATACAGGAAAATAGACAGCACTTGTTAAAAGCCGTGATTATGGCTGCCCATGCTGTAATAGCATATGGATGGAAAGATGCCTCTAAATGGACTTTGGAAAGATGGAATTGGTATCTATATGAATGGATCCAATCAGCCATTTTATCGACATTAAAACAGCATACGACATGGGAAAATAAGACGTTAATGATAAAGAAGAAATGGTCTAGATACATAAGATGGGTAAGAGGAGGAGAGACCAACCAAATTATATTAATGAAACTCCAAAGAGTGTGCTCATGGTTAAAGATATAAAGCAGATGATTCTTATGGTCATTCCTCTTGGGGGGGAGGAGGGAGAAAAGGGGGGAAATGAGCTTGTATCGGATGTATGGATAGTTAAATTTATTCTATATGTATATGTACATGAAGTATAGATTGTATGTGGAGGTAATATTAATGCATACATCAGTACAATAAAAACAAAACAACAACAACTCTGGCCTGGGGAATTCCTGCAGATTTGGCAATGGTGCTTGTAGAATGGGGAATTTGGGGAGGGATTTTACCCGCAATCTATGGAATACCATATTTACCTTCTGAAGCTGCCATTTGCTTCAGGGAAACTGATCTCTGCAGTCTGGAGATATATTTCTTGGAAAACTTTGGGCCGCACTTGGAGGTTGGTATCCCTATCCCCCACAAAGAAAATAGCATGTTTATGCATGGAGGGATTTAGATTAGGAAAACACCATGGGGAGAAAAGTTTGAACAACCCCATTCCACAGCCCTTTCTTTATCAAATAGCACCTCCCTCATTGCGTATAATAAAAACAATTTAATTAAGAATTGGGAGATTAATCTCTTAACATAATGAACAGTTTGGGCTTAGTCTCCTGGCATTTTGAGACCTCTGAGGACTACCCATTAAGGAAAAATCTAATTCAGAGATGGTAAGAGAAGCAGAAGGAGAGTTTGAAGAGAAGACGGTATGTGTGTGTAAGACAGACAGTAGTGTGCACTCACTCAAACACACACACAACAGCCAAATAAATTAAAAGGAATGGGAATGGCCTCGAGAGAGCTCTCCTCCACCCGGCTGTCCGCTCAACTGAGAGATATTCAACATCACCCTACTCTGTTAGTTACTGAATATTTTATGCTCTGGCTACAAACGCTCCATTTGTATTCTGTTTCTCTCTTTCGTCATATCTATTATAAACGAGCAGTGTCTGGGAACTCTCCCAGGGAAGATTTGCCTGGATGGCTATGGATATTTTATAGTCAAATTGTAGAGAGTAAACTAGCTTTTTGAATCGTGCAGCACAGAATGAGAAAAGAAAAAGGTAATAAACTGGTTATTAAAAAAATAAATTCGAGTCTGATTTTACATGGTCTCTTTTCATAGTGTCACAGGACTTGACAGCACTACATTAGTGCTGTGTGAACCTAACAAAGGATACTAGAAGATTTGCCTGTTATACTGTGATGGTGCTAGGAAAAGAATATAAGTAGTTGGCACGTAGGGCCATATATCTCTGCTTGTGCTGAGCTTGGAATGGTTGCACTGGAATTGATATACTTCTCAATATTTCAAGTGGCTAATGAGATGTGGAAACCTTGTTCACTCAGGAGCCATATCAGCTGGACCCCAAGAGCTCTCTCCTTGAATAGAGTATAAGATAGTCAAGGAAACTGATAACCTCCTTTAGTAACTTCCCCCTGGTTGCATTATTTGCCCCCACTCTAGTTCTGTTAGGCAGGCTGAGGTCCAAACTAGATGTGACAGCATCCTTGTATCTACCAAGGGAATTCCACTGCCATTTTAAAGCCTAAAACAAGCAATTAAAAATGCCACATGGACCTGATCCCAATAAGGCCTGTAGTATGGTGGGATGAGATGCTCACCCCTCACATCTTTTCAAGTTCTGAAACAGCAGTAGGGACCTTTGCAGCATTCTTAAATCACCTATTTTAGGCTTCAAAATGGCAGCAGCATGCCCATGATGGCCATGAGGATCTCACCACGTCTAGTTTGACCTTGCAGCAAAAGAGTTCTGGAAAGTCCCCAAATGTTCTTCTCAATACCCCCTGAGATGATTTTCTGTGATCAAAACACAGAATTCTTATTTGCAGGGCTTTTTTCCCCAGCCATGACGCTGTGGAACCATGTTCCAGCACCTCTTGAAAGTAATCACGTCTGGTGACCCCGCCCCTTTCCTCCTCGATCAGCCCAAGTGTTGCTGCTTTCAAAGCCAGAAGTTTTTTTCCCCTACTGACAGGAGGGAGAATTCCTCTCCCATCAGCTGAAAAAAACTTTTAAAATGTGAGCAGCTTTTTCATTGGAGGGGAGGAGGAGGCCCCCCCTTCTCCTCCTTTCAGCTGAAAAAAGCAATGGGGTATTTGAAAGCTGCAATACTTTTCTTGTGAGAAAAGTGTTGCTGCTTTCAAAGCTGGCAGTTTTTTTCCACCGACAGGAGGGGGATTCCCCTCCCATCAGCTGAAAAAAGTTGTTTTAAAATGCTGGCAGCTTTTTCGGCTGAGGGGAAAGGGAGGAGGGACCCCCCTCCCCTCAGCTGAAAAAAGTAGGGGCATTTGAAAGCAGCGCCATTTTTCTTGCCATGCAAGAAAACTTGCTGCTTTCAAAGCCTGCAGCTTTTTTCAGCTGACAAGGAGGGGTATTTCCCTCTCATCAGCTGAAAAGCTGCTGGCTTTTGAAAGCAACACTTTTGTTGCCATTTGCAAATGGCAAGAAAAGTGCTGCTTTGAGCTTCAGTGTGCTCCGTAAAGATTCCTGAATCTTTAAGGAGCATACGGACGCGTTTAAATACCCGAAGCCCAAAGCAGCTTGCTGCATGAGAGTTCCACCACCTCTTTTCCCAGAAAAAAAGCCCTGCTTATTTGGATCTCTTCTCTAATTTCAATGAATACTTTCTGTCCACAGATTACCCCCATGGATCAATGCATCCCAAAAATGTAAATATGTACAATCTATGTGAATAGATTGTAGAATAGTAGGAACAGTTTAGGTATCTAGTCTTCCACTCACCGATGTTACTTGAAACAATCAAAAGTACTAGCAAGTGGCAACAAAGTATGATTAAATGTTCAAATGTTTTTTATTTTGCAATGCCCATTTTCTGTCAAGTCAAGTGCTTCATCTGATCACCTTGATTATTTGCTCTCAATTATAAACAAACAGTATTTGCAGCAGTTTGTAATCATGCTAGATGAAACTATTCTAGCCCTTAATAAGCTTTTTCTACATGTTCCAGGGATCTTTAGGTTGCAATGCCACACTCTTAAATGACTCAATCAGCACTTACAAATCACTTCTAACTTTTAGGATGGCTTCTTAGAACACAGAATTAAGCTCTAAGAAGCAGCCCTAACACTTAGAAAATTTACTCTAAGTGCTAGAATAACTTTTTAAATCACCTGTAATTTGACAAAACCCGTTTCCAATAGCATTTTACTTCTATCTTGTGTTACAAGTCCATTTAGTAACCTAGATTTAGGCCAACTCAATTGCTCCCCGAAACCAGCACAAATGGATCAGCCCAATTCAGCATCCCCTGCCTTACTATTATTGTGGGAATCTGTTCCAAGCCTACTAGTTCTTCTGCCTGCCATAAGAGTCTGCTTGCTTCCAATTTCAGAAGGGCATCCGATTCCTAGTTATCGTGGCTTTTACATATTAGAGCCCACTTCATCAGATACAGCTTTGGACTGACAGGGGTGTCACTTTTTGAACCTCTTATTTTCTTCCTCAGGACTGTTTTAGACGGTTCTTGTTGTTTTTAGGCTGTTTATTCTGGCTTGTTTTAATAGCTTATTATAGATATTTCTATGCTATTTTAATGAATTTTTGAGGTGCATCAAGCAGATCTCTAGAAAGGCAGCACATACATTTTCTAAACAAACCATTTCATTCATTGATGATAATAACTGTGTGTTTATATACTGCTCTTCGAGACAAATTAGTGCCTCACTCAGAGTGTCATAGATCCAGAGGAGTTAGCCGTGTTAGTCTGTAGTAGCAAAATCAAAAAGAGTCCAGTAGCACCTTTAAGACTAACCAATTTTATTGTAGCATAAGCTTTCGAGAATCAAGTTCTCTTCGTCTGACGAAGAGAACTTGATTCTCGAAAGCTTATGCTACAATAAAATTGGTTAGTCTTAAAGGTGCTACTGGACTCTTTTTGATTTCACTCAGAGTGTTAAGTCAGTATTGTTATTATCTACACAATACAGCTGGGGCTGAGTTGAGGTGCTTACCCAAGGCCTCTCGCTGAACTCATGGCAGCAGTGGGATTCAAAACCTGCTGAGTGCTGAGTGACAGCTCAACCACTTAACCACTGTGCTGTAGCAGCTTTAATCCACAGAAGACTTGTGTCCCAATTAATCTGTTTAATTTTCAAGTGTTACATGAATCCATTTTTAAAATATGTGTTTGCTTGCTTCCAACACACTTCAGCATTTTAAAACAAAAAGGTATTGCAATGACACTGTAAGACTAAAGTATCATTGCCCCCCCAGTCGGAATAAGAGGCAGACACAAGGCTTGGGTAATAAAGGGCCACTTTTATTTAGGCAACAACATGAACTGCAACAACTAAAAAAACCTGGCAAGGGCCTAACCAGCAGTACAGGTCAAGCCCTGGGGTCACTCCCCTGGACCCCGCCTTGACCTGTCTGGGTGAGACCCGCTGCCCCAGATGCGAGCCATCCACATGCATGGCTGGGATCCGGCCGGCCTGGCGGATGGTTTCCCCCTTAAAGCTCCAAGCATCTCCGCCTCAGAGCATGAGGGAAGGACTTGTCCAGGAGATCCCACCAGGCAGCCTGCCCTCTCAAGTGGCCGCCGCAAAGCATGCCAGCCAATCCTAACAGGCCCCTAATATCCCCACCAATGGGATGTGCCAAGGGTACTCACCATCCCGCTAACATCCCCCCAACTAAATCCTGCCATTGATGGCCTATACAGCACCACTGTAGTCCAATAGCCACAGCTCCAGCAAGCAGTATAAGGTAAGCAAAAAACTTCCTTCCCCAAGGCCAATCAGGGAAAGAAAGGAAAAAATTCCTACCTGCCCCCCCAAAAGGCAACCGGTCAGAAACCTGCACTGCTACTGGGCGGGCGGGTGGGCCGAGCATGAGGCAACAAGTGCTGATGCAGAGGCAGGGCTGTCCTGTTAAGGCACTTAGCCCCGCCCCCTTCCCATGTGACCCTGAGAGGCCGGGGAAATGCTGCCACTTATCCTCCGCGGCGGCAAATGCGGCTCCCGGCCTCAAGCCCTTGGCTGCCGGCCGGGTGGGGGCCGAATTGTATGGAAATGGACTCTGTGGGAGGTGCCACCCCAGAACTTCCCATCACTTATGAACTAATTTTGTCAGTACCTAAAGTACAGAAGCAAATTTATAGTCTTAAAAATATAGTATTATAGTAAGATATAACAATTTTTAACAGAGTTAGCATGAATCCATTTAGCACATGATAATTGAAACCATTGCTTCAGCATGTGAAATTACTATCACAAATCTTTCTCACTTATCACCTCAGACAATTATTGAATAGGAGAAAAGCTGAGAAGTGATTGGGAATTTCACTACATTCATCGGCATGCTGGCCTAGTTTTTTTAGAACATCCTTGATTTTGCCTCGATGCCCTTGCAAACTAAATGGGGGCAAGAACAATTAAAAATGGAAGTGATAAATACTGTAGAAAATTTTTGAAAGGAATGAGAGAAGGAAAAAAGAACCCTAAATGTGAACTTTAGAATGGACATGTTAGTGGACCCTGTTGCAAACAGCGGGATTCTAATAGCAGAGAATGACTCTCTTTTTCATCCTCTCTGACTTTCAATGTGATTTTTAAATAATTCAAAATATATTCACTCTGTCCTTAGAACCCACCCTGGGAAATCTCAACACAACATTAAAACTCAACAATGCAGTTACCTTGCACAAATTACAGCCCTTCAGTACTGCTACATGGGAGCAGAAGATGGGAGCAGAAATCTATTGAAATGACCAGATCTAAAAGGGTCTTGAAGACGGAGAATGCACATGAGAGCAGGTGGATTTTTGGGGGGTCAGAGGAGTCAAAGAATGTTTCACTTGGTTTCTTAGTAGTTATAATCGAAATTAAATAGCTGCCAGTTCCAAACTGTCTCAAGCCATCAAACCTTCAACATTTAACACTCTTGAGAAACACCCTGACCATGAGAGTGAATGACCTTCTCTCTGATTAAGTTATTATGATATTCCCTTATATAAAATGCTCTGACCATGCTGAGATTTGAGGGAAGAGCTTTCTCTCTGTGAGTGCTATATTATATATAAATTTACCATTTCTTCCACACCTAGAAAGACCACGAATAAAAATTCTTTCCAAGTTGTTTGGAGAACTGTCACTTAAAGTTAGAGCTGATTTAGTGAGTAGCCAACAAGAAGCCAAATTTAATCAAATAATAAAACAAAAACAGAATGCACACTGTACATAGCGCTGGCTCAAGTCTATATTGGGTAAACATAGAAGGCACTTAGGAATGTAAAGTGAGATCAACGCAATCTCCTCCTGATGCCCCTAAGACTATATTGAATCAACCCACTCACCTATAGGCCAGGCATGGACTTCCATGCAGGTCACTAAAACATTAACATTGTATGGGAAATTAGAGTTCCCATTAGTGAGAACAATGCCTATATTGACCCAAGGACAGAATTTTGAGTCTTGGGAAGTAGCTTGCACTGGTCTGGTTGAGGCAGAGAACTCCCTGTATCCTGTATCTAGGACTATTCTGTCAACCTTAAAGGAAGAAGGTGAATGAGACCAGCATCTAGCATGATAAAATATCACATGTTGAAGTACAGAAAGATGTTAATTAACACCATTTACCAGCCCTGTTTACCAACAGGCGGACAAACTCCTGACTGATTTTTCTCAGTCAGGCTGCAGTCCAGCAGGTGATTAATAACCTAATGGGCTTTAAAAAGAGTGCATTTATTATTCAAATTAATGAAATTATAATCAAGAGGTGACAAATTAGCAATTGCTCCTTGACTGAATGTGGAAACTCATTAGACACTCCTGTGGCATTTTCAGAGTGCTACGGCTCCATCTTGACAGTCACAGACAGGAGGTGAAGCAAGAGAGAGGGAGGGAGATGCCCTTCTGAATGACTTTATCTGATAAAATGAATCCCTCCTTTGCACATTATTTTTGCCATCTTCCTGGGTCTTGTTTACTCTCCTTGAATGAAATTAGCAACTAGAGAGCCCATATTGACACCTATATTACCCCTGCTTGAAATATTCACTCTGAATCCTCTTCAAAGCAGACCCCACAGATATCCTCTAAAAATAATTCTCATCCAGGTCACATCATAGCATCTCAATAAAAGAGATAGGAATGTAGGAGGACTCCCTATATTTTCCTAGACTATTTAGACAAAAATCACAAGGAGGATCAAACAGTAATAGCAACGATTTGCCCAGAATCTACCTCTAATGTAGAAACCAGTGGCTTCGATATAGTTATGAAAAATGAGGTCTCATTAAAAATACCCAAACCAAAATCAGGTTTCTAGCACCACAACAGTACAAAAAATATATCTCAAAATGTAAAAAAATGTTTTTATGAAAGCTTAGAAATCAGAAGCAGTCTGCATGGCTGCACCCCCAATTTCTGTGTGGGGATCTAATAGAAAAAAAAGTATATACCTTTTCTGTGGGTGCTTGCTACACTTTCAACTGTGCCCTATAGCACTGGATGGGATGTTTGTGTGTGCGCGTGTGCACATGTATGAGCATGGAGGAGGTTGTTGTTACTTGTGTAGATGTACCCTAAGAGACTGGAGGATTTTTTAGCTCAAGACGTAGCACCTCAGCTTTCTTTTTCACATTGTAAAATGAACAGCATTATTTGCCAAAACAAAATTCCAGTGTCCAGAATAAAGAACCACACATTGACTATCACCAGAAACAGATCTGGCACACACAAAAAGAATACCTTTCCCTCTGATATGCAGTAAATCAAGCAATTCTAAACCCCGCCATGCCCTTTTCCTAACCTACCCCTTATTGTCTTCATGTTTACTCACCAATGTGCTTCCCATACATGTGGTAGTAGTAGGAGACACAGAATTTGGCAGTAATGTTGTACACAGGGCTGATTAACCTGGCTTTGTCTCCTGTTACCCGGGGCTTGGAGGCTTCAATGAACATGTAATAGCCTAAATAGCAAAGACACAAAGGTGGTAATAAAGCAATACACTGTCACATCTCTCTCCATATCATGGTAAAATATAAATTCAGTTAGAAGCAACATTTTGACAAGGGATCTTTAAAAAGCTGAATTGGAACATTATGCTTTTAGTGGCATCCTCTCTTTGAAAACCACTTATTTGAGCCAAGTAATATGACCAATCCATTGCTTTTTTCTACCTCCACCCCCAACGTGTAGTTTTGTGTTCTGGAGATTCCTGATGGTCCTTATCAAGGAAAAGAGCAATAATGATGGACAAGCTTCCCTAAAAGACAGTTTCCCCACCACTGCAAATCTTTCCCTGCAATCTGCAGCTGTAGAATACTACCCTTGAAGACGGTCCCCATACACTAACTGATTCAAAATGCAGCAGCTGGAAGGTTAACTGGGGCTTGCTGCAACGTGTATATGAGAGACAGTGTGGTATGTGTGACTAGCCCAAAATCACTCAGGAAACTTGCATGGCAGAGTGGGGATTTGAACCTGGGTCTCCCAGATTCTAGTCTGCACTCTAAATAGTTTACCACACTGTCTCATGGAATTTTGCATAGCACTCCGCTGGCGTGCGGGTGACGCCGGACACGCCGAGTCCACGTGAAATTGCGGACCAAGCATGTGGCCCGCGGCCCCGTGCACCGCGCATCAGCTCCCCTGCGTAGCCCAGACGGAGAATGGAGGAGAGGAGCAGCTCCACCTCCAGTCGGCGCCAGGGGCTCCGCGCGCGCCGGTAAGGCGGCATGGCTGCTGATGCGAAGTGCGGGCTCGTGGGCATGGCCAAAAAAAACCCTAACGTCCAACGGTTACCATCCGAACTCAGCGGCCCCCCCAGGAGCTGCGGAGTATGTCAATCATCACCAAGCGCCCCCATTCGGCAACCCCAAGACCCCCCCTCCTGGAAAGTGTCGATTGGACAAATCAGTCAATCAAATATTAACAAAATGCTTCTTGGGCTTCACAGGCCCGCCAAGACACCGCAGGGGAGGGGCCGCAATCATGCAGACAGGGAGCTGGCCGTCAAGCCTATTCAGTGGGCATAGCATATGTCCGCTGTGGTGTTTTAAAGGGGTACCCCAGCAAGCTAAAGTGTCTTGTCAACAAGCCCTCTCGGCCGCGCTTTGCTAGGAGCCGCAGTGCGCAGAGTGCATTGTCGGTTTTGTGGGCCCAGCACAAAACTTATAGTTTCGGACACCGCATGACGCCACCTGCCGGCCGCTGCGGGAACAACCGCTGATGGCTAATTTTTCAGCTGTGGGTTGTGAGCATGTGCCAAGGGAAGCGCATCACAGAAGCACAGCCAAGAACCCGTGGACGCTCGACCACGAACACGTGTAGGACGGGGTGCCGATTCTGCCGAAACACACAGACAGCACGTGAACAGCAAAACCCACGGGAGACACGTGTAAGTACAATCGCGTGGAGAACGCGTGAAATTCGTCTCGTCTGTTTCGGCTCTTAGCCTAACCAATCACACAGGGTTGTGTAAGGATAAAATGGAAAAAAGAAGGAGGATGTAAGCTGCTTTGGGTTCCCATTGGGGAGGAAGTAAACAATAAATAAAATAGAAAAGTCAATTTTACATCAACTTCATTGGCTTCGATATGTCTCTGGGCTCAATTAAAAGTGCTGTTTTTGACTTGTACAGCTCTTATCAGTTTTGGGCTCAAAGTACCTGATGGATCACCATGTATTCCAGTCTGTGTTCTGAGGTCAGCCAAAGAGGGTGGCTGTTAAGGTTACTAGTCCCCCTCTGGGGGCAGAGGATCCCTTATTCCCACTCTTCACCCCCTGCCATCACTTACCTGGCCAGCAGGGGGGAAGGCGGGGAAACGTTCTTCTGGGAGCCCCAAGTAAGCCAAATTGGGCCCATTTGGGGCCTAAATTGGCCTGCTGTGAAGTGCAGAAGCTCTCCAGGGCCCTTCCAACAGCGCTCCTGTGCTCTGCAGTGGACCGAATTGGGTCTGTTTGGGTCTGAAATCAGCCTGCTGTGAAGCATGGGAACATTCCAGGGCCCTGCATGATAATATTGTGCTGCCCTGACAGCTCTCCCATGCTCTTCAGTGGGTCGGTTTCAGCCCTAAACATGCCCAATTTGGCCCCCTGCAGAGCATGGGAGTGCTGCCAGAAGGGCCCCAGAGAGCTCCTGCGCTTCACAGCAGGCCCCAAACAGGCCCAATTTGATGCCAAATGGGCTGAAATTGGCCTGCTGTGGAGCTCAGGAGCCCTCTCAGGGGCAGCACAATGACCTGCATGATGACATCACTTCCTGGAAGTGATGTCATCGTGGAGCCCAGGAGCATCCATGCTTTGCATGCATTCACTACAGAAAAGGTGAGTACCAGGTCTCCCACCTCCTGCCAGGAGGGTAAGAGGGCCTGGCAACACTAGTGTCTGGGAACTGACTTTCATATAGATTAGTTTGTCTCTCATGTGAAGGCCTTCTCGGCAGTGGATCTTTGGGAAAAAGATATTGCAGACCAATTTAGTGTCTGATATTTATAGATTTTATAAAGTATGATCCAACCATAGCTAGTTGTTCCAGCTCATAAGAGCAAACATTTTGGCTAATTATTTTATAACTTTAAACAATACACAATCTACTGAAATATCTTCTTAAAATACATTAAAAACTATGTTATTTCATTCTTCCCCTTTTTTATTACAACAAAGAATATTAAAAATAAGGATTACAAGTTTCTTATACATATGGCTATTTGTTGGACTTCAACTAATACATCTCATCCTTGAGTTATAGCTTCCCTTCTATATTGAGTTGGACATTCTTGCCATTCTCCAGTGTTTCTTGTACCTGATCCCAGTCATGTATTATATCTATTGATAGACAATTTCTAATTTACTGGAGGCCATATTAGTCTTTGTTCTTTGCCCTTCTCCAGGTCTATTCTGTTCTAGGTCTCTGGACTACACTATTTGGCATGTTCAGAGGAGACACTAGGCCAGGCCTTTTTTTGTCCTCCAGAAGCATCCTCTATGATTTTTAGTCCAGACTAGTTACTGTCACCCTGTATTTCTGCTTATATGTGTGACAGTGTACAGGACAGGGTGTGAGACATGGTGTAGCGGGTTAAGGAGATGGATTGACTAGCCCACTGCTTTCAACGGAATAATATCTAATATCTAATCAGAGGCTGCATGGAATACATCCCAGCAGATACTGGCACTGTGGGCTGAGAATTTTAGTAGGCTCCTACTTTGAAAGATGCTTGAAGCCAGCCCAGCCATTTCTGAACATGAAACATGGTTTTTCACTTGCCTCTCTCCTCTGTGACTTCAAAGCAAGTATCAATGCAACAAGGACATTTGGCAGCAGGCAATTAGCCTATAACAAGGACTAATATTCTCCTGATTCCCCTAAACAAAGCTGTGGGAGTTTTAATTGGGTATTTAATGTGAATAAGAAACATGCAAATTAACTACCTGCTCCCCATGCCCTATGCAGAACAGATGTGAGTGCACAGAAAGCCAATCTATATCATCCCCAGGTCCCAAGGCGGCACATGAAATAAAGACAGCTAACTTGATTTTGGAGAGGGCTTGACAAGATCAAGACACAAAGACTGCAGGCTAGTGCTGAAAGCAGGGGGAGAACTTGGAGTGCAAGGCGACAAAACACACCAGACACCAGACAACCATGATGGAGTTGAAAGAGGCCACAAGTTTACTGAATTTACAGCTCATGGAGCATTGTCACTGCATAGGGCATGGATCCAAGCATTGGCTAACCTGCCTGCCAGTCAATGGCCTCCACACACTAGGCTGAGGAGGGGGAACCATGGGATGGCAGTTAGTGGGATACCATGTCAGTGTACACCCCTGTGTGGATCCCCTGCCACCTGAGAGTGAGGTGGACCTGAGAGTCCCGAGCTGGGCATGCACTTGCTATGCCTCACTCTCCAGACCCCCTTATGGGGAAACTGAGTTTCCTCCCAAACGGATCAGTGCCCAATGCCCAAATCACCTACTCCACTCTAGGAGAGATGCCGACCACGAGCCTGCCCAAACAAAGGGTTGGTGGCAGACCTGAGAGGAGACCATGCCTCCCAGGTCTGCAGCCCTTTCCCCACCCCTCAACCCCTAGGCTGGCCAGCTCTTATTGGCCAGCTTCAGCTTAGACCCAAGGTGGCACAGGCTGCCCACAGAGGCTGTTGGGAGCCCTGCCACCCTTCAAATTGCATGTCATGGGGAAATCTCTACTATATGAGAATATTTAAAGGTGCTGGGAATGGAGCAGAAGCAAAGAGAAGGAACAAATGATAAAACTCCAAGGCATTAGATCCAAAAAATAGATCTTCAAGCATGGAAATGAGAGGCTGAAGGACTTGATTGTGCAGCATATGGAAATCTGAAATGGCTTGAAGTACAGTAAGTAAATAAACAGAGAACAGATGAGCACATTGGAATAAGGCTGATTACTTCTTCCCAAGTCAGTACAGGGTGTTAAATGTAAGATATTTTCCGCACAGATGGTTTACCTCAGCTTGGATATTGGAAAGCAGTTTTTTGTCCTCACAGTACTTTGGTCCATTCATGCACCTTCTACAGTTTCTCCAGCTTTTCTCCCATCTTTCCCAAGCCTGCTTTACTGTGAAGTTTTGGGAAAGATTGCAGCAAAGACGAGATGGCTGCCATGTGGGTGGAAAAGTAGAGATTCTCCCAGTCCCACTCACATGGCAGCCATTTTTCTTGCTTCAGTATCCACAGCAGCCATTTATCCTTCCTTCCCCATCGTTGTGGATCTTTTTTGTTTTTTAATCAGCAACTGGGTATCAGATTCTCTGAATTCTCAGGTTTCATTAAAAACAAAAAAAAATCTGTAGTAGGGTTGCCAACTCCAACTTGGAAAATTCCTGAAGTTTGGGGGGTAGTGCCTGGAGAGGGCAGAGATAGGGTTGCCAGGCCATCTCTGGCAACTGATGGGAGCTTCAGGGAGTTTCTGGAGATTCTTAGAGCTATCTGATGTCAATTCTGAGTTTTCCCTGGAAGAAACATCGTGGTGTAGATGCTGCTGACAGTTAATAAAAAATGTTTCTCCCACCACTGCTTTGAGCAGTGCCAGGCAAAAACAGCCACCAGTGGGAGGCCTGGCAGCCTTATTCAGCAAGGACGTAATGCCACAGAGCTCCATCCAAAACTGCCATTTTCTTCAGAGAGCTAATCTTTGTAGTCTGAAGATGAGTTGTAATTCTGGGAGAACTCCAGGATGCATCTGGAAGTCAGAAACCTGAGTCTTTATTTTTATTTTTTATTTTATTTATTATTTTATTTGTTTACATTTTATTCTGCCCTCCCCGCACTGGCAGACAGACACAGGGTGGATCACATTTATATACATTAAAATTACAACCACAATTTAAAACATAAATATTTAAAAAACAAACACAAGCAGCAGAGGTATTCCTTTCTTCTAATATCTTTGCAACAAAAGTAGCTAGGGATTTTTAAAAAAATGAAAGGTGAGGGTTCTCAGAAACTGATTCACAGATTGTTGTAACCATATTTAATTGCTGGAAAAAAAATAGCAGTAAGAGGTTTGGGAGTAGGAAATGGCTGCTGGTAGGCGACTGAGGCAGCTGGTAGGAAACTGTGGGGAAAGCTGCCATGTAGAAGCCCCACTGCTATAGTGCTGCATTAGCAGCTGCAGCAGCAAAGGGGACATCTCAATAATCTGCCCCTGTGCAAAAAACACCATAGTGACATTAGAATGGTATTCTAGGGTTTCTAACAAAGGTCTCCTCTTTCTTACTTCCCTTTCCCTTTGTCTCCTGCCAAGTGTCTTGCTGGGAGGAACTGAGGATGGTACCGGGGATTAAAGCTCCATAATGTTGAGAGATCAGAAGCTTAAGGCCTACATACCTTCTTGTGTGCCACTGAGATCCATTGTTGGACCTGTGTTGGCAGTGCGCTTGGGATCATAGGTAAGACTACTCTGTCGAATCCAGTCAAAGTTGTCTGTTGTGTCCTGTGTGTAACCACAGATCTTCTCATCCTCAAAGTGGCAGGTATTATCTGGAGGCAAGAAGAGAGGCTGATAAGTAGCTGCTAAACTTCTTTATTTGATGGAGTACACAAGAGGCAAAAATAACTGTATTGCTACATTTAGATTGTTATGGGGACTCTCATTCAAGAAGACGAACTGCATCTTCCACCACAAGTGGGGAACCCAGAAGAGGGCTCAAAAACTAATCAGATAATTTTTTAAACAATGAATAAATTGGGAGACTGAAAGTTTAGTATATCCATGAAGAATTCCTAGTCTGGGTGCAGAATGTGTTGACACATTGAGATCTGATAGCATAACTGATGTGTTTAATTAAGACGTGAGGTTTCCACAGACAAAAAACTTTATAGCATCCCCCAAAGATGAATCATGAAAACATGTAGTGCTCAAACCTGCTGCGTATCATGGACCCACAGATACATGTATATATTCATATCCGTATTTTTAAGAAGTGGAGAGCAGACACCCAAATGGATGCCTATGATTTTCATTCTCCAGTTCTCTAGCAGCAAAGTCATGATAGTCTTAGGAGGCCCAAAATATAGATGTACTGGAGATTAAATGAAAGCTTGTATCCTTCTAGGCTTCTGATTCTTCAATATTTCTGACTCCCCAGTCAAAAATTGCCAAAGCTGCACTGGAAAGCCCGTGATCAACAATTGCATGAGCTCATTTATGATTTGTGTGAGAGAAGGTTTCGAAAGTTCAAATGGGTACACACAGTTCCTTCTGTCTTTCAAGCTTCCTATTATATCTGTGATTCTTCACAGTCTGCCACTTTCTGTTTATTAATTAGGAAATTTAAAAAGTGACTATAGCCAAGGAGGGAGATTCACAGGAGCAGGATCATGGCGCATGAAAGAAAATGGGAATCCTATTGAAACAGACTTTTTTGTGGACTCAAGTCCTCCCCAGCCTGGAAGGGTGCAAGTTTCACATTATACATAAGAGTATGAAAATGTACAGTAATGTTATAACCAATGATCTTTCAGGAAATGGCTGAAGAAAATAAAGGAAGATTTTAAACAAGAAGTATGAGACTAGGAATCAGGGATGGACAGCCCTAAATTTAAGTAAACAGATGCATAGCACAACAGGAAGCCGCTGTAAAGGCCCACAAGGGCTGGTGATGTAACTATAGAGTCAGATCAGTCTCTGTGTGCATATGAAGCACTTATGTACACAGAAATCCTCTTTCATTTCAGCAAAGGACTCAATTAACATAGGCAGGAACAAATTTGAGGACCCAGTCCATCTACTGAAACAAAGGGCAAGGAAATAGATGCAGAGGAGTTAGCCGTGTTAGTCTGTGGTAGCAAAATCAAAAAGAGTCCAGTAGCACCTTTAAGACTAACCAATTTTATTGTAGCATAAGCTTTCGAGAATCAAGTTCTCCTCGTCAGATGCATGGTACAGAAACTGGTCAAATATAGAAGAGGAGGGGGGAGGAGGGGAGGAGAGAGAAGAGGCAATTAGGGCGTGAGAGGAAGGGTGCAACCAAAACATTCCTTTGGTAGTAAATGTAAACATCTCCTTTTGGTGTTGGGGTCAGTTGGAGTTTGCCCTGTTAGTTTGTAGCAGCAAAACCAATTCCAATGCAGTTGGGGAGAACTGTGGTTATCGAAGGCTTATACTGCATTGGAATTGGTTTTGCTGCTACAAACTAACAGGGCAAACTCCAACTGACCCCAACACCAAAAGGAGATGTTTACATTTACTAGCAAAGGAATGTTTTGGTTGCACCCTCCCTCTCACGCCCTAATTGCCTCTTCTCTCTCCTCCCCTCCTCCTCCCTCCTCTTCTGTATTTGACCAGTTTCTGTAACATGCATCAAATGAAGAGAACTTGATTCTCGAAAGCTTATGCTACAATAAAATTGGTTAGTCTTAAAGGTGCTACTGGACTCTTTTTGAAAGGGCAAGGAAGCAGTCCTTGTACCCAGTTGAACATGCGTGAAGTTGTCATTTTGATTATTTTTTCTTTTTCAATCTCCCTTTTGTTTCCTTTATCTTCAGCCCTCTATACTGAAGGACACAGAGCAGTTTTTACTCAAGTTCTGTAAAAAACAGAACAGTGCCTATCTTGTTTTGCGTAGAGTCTTGGCTGTGTCCATCCAGAGGTGTTCTGTATCTGATGGAATAACTGACTGCAGCCAGGACAGAAAGGTTGCCCTTGGTGAAGTTCTGCTGAGTGCTGAACCAAGAAGGGCCTGTGGAGACTCAGCTGGAGAGCTCCTGTGAATGAACACAGCCAAAGGGAGCCTGGCTGCCCACTTAACTGCTAATTAACCCTGACTAAGTGCTCTCTATGCAGTCCATTCATTTCTAATTAGCGTCCTAATCTAAATTAGCCACTGTTCATCATGCTGAACGCTGGGGGCTGCCCAGCATCTGGAGCTGCCAAAGAGGGACAGGCGGGCACAGGACATCTGAGAGGCAGGGAACTGCAATATCAGACTCTATAGTTTATTTGAACTGTTTTGTGGCCAGAGCTGAGAGGCAGGAACTGAGGCACGACAGCAACTGCTTAGCAGCTCTTCCAAGGAGTTATGTGAATGAGATGGCTGCCCTCCAGTTCATGCAGTGCTGCTCCAGAGAGTCCTGCAGCAGAGAATGGCAGAAAGAGATGGTACACAAGGCTTGGTGATTCCAACACCTAACTTCTCAACTTCACTTAGAGGTTGCTGCACTGGCTTTGCAGCTCTACGAGTGTTAATACAACCTCAGGACGCAATAGAAACCATACAATCAGAGGGGAGAATGGATTCAAAGTTTATCTAAGTCCAGGCTCCCTCCTCCATTTTAGGCAGAATTCATCACAAAATCATCTACATCTGCTTCTGTAGAGATACTTAATCCTTGATTAAACTTACTTGCCACATCCAACCAAAACTATGAAAGTTACAGTTAAAACCCATATCCAACAGAAATGCAGCCCAATGCAAGGCCAAAATCATGTGTCATCATTAAAATGGCCAGTGATATCATCATTAGAGAAATTGGGCACTGTGTGACTGCAGCATACATCAACACCATCCGTTCCTCCATACCCCCCCGCATGGATCAGAAACTGCAAGAGCAAAGCGGTGCTGCATGAGCAGTTCTCAAAATAAGACTGGGTATAGCAGGTCAGGTACAGCAGACACAGCAATGAACAGATGGTTAGTGCACTCAGCATGAACATGACCAATCATCTGTTGGAGGTAGGGGGGGAGGCTTTAATTCAGAGCTCCCCCAACCTTTCCAAGCAGGTTATCAGCTCCATCAAAGCTGACAACTGGCTTGGTGTGCAGAGATGCAACAAAGCAATTCACTGCTGAGCACAGGCATCTCTACGCTGAGGCCTCTGCGTACCTCACATAGTCAGCAGCTTCATTCTAGCTTATATCACCAGCCTAGAAGAGATACTGGGAGATCTGTAGATTATTATGTTTAGTTCCAAGCAACCATTGGAGATGAAAAGTTCAGATCAGGGAAGTGGTGCTAAATCCTGATCCAAGCTGATTTTCTAATCCAGGTTATACCACCCACCTCACAAGTTACTACCAGTACCCTAGGAGAAAAAAGTACAGGCGTGATACAACCGCCTGCACTCCCCCCCTCCCCCGTGGACCAAACAGCAGCTTGAGCTAGGGGTGAATTAGACACAGAAAGCAGCATCAAAGAAACATTTCTTCCTTCACATTTCCCACCAATTCAGGGCATTTGAACTAAAAAAGAAAAACAATTTAGGCCATTTGAACTAAAAAAGAAAACCATAGGAGCTTCTCTTACAGGTCATACAATGTCTCATTTAGTGAGGCTCTTGGGGAAGGTTTCTCTTTACATTTTCAAAACGTTGCTTTACAACAGGTTTGAATTAGCTGTACTGCTACCCAAGAATCTTTCCCCCTCCTTTCTTAGCTAACACATGGCATCAGTTTAACATTACACAGGAACAATTAATGAAAAGTTAATATACTTAATGTAATGAAGCATCACATAGTCAACTGATCCAGAATGTGAGCAGAAGGCAAGTACTGGTATTCTAAATAAAAAGGGTGGTTTTTTTGGTGTTTTTTTATAAAAGGTGGGGAGGGGGAGAATACTAGGGGAATGTTAACAATCACACACAGTCAAACCAAAATGGGAGTTATCTGATCTTGCAAAATTAGATGTAGGTAGTTATGTTCAGGGCCGGTACTGTATAATCTCAAAGTGCCTGGAAAGTAGGAATTCGTCTACAAGTGCAGTCCCTAGCTATGTATCCATTCCACATACACACCACCATAATATAAAGCATTAACATCTGAATAACCAAAGAGAAAACAGATGAAGAAATAATTATATTAAGTGATTGTTTGAGCCTGTAAATTAATCAACATTATTTGCCCCTATATCAGGCTGCCACTGGCATTAATAATCCAATCTTTACCTTTCAGTCCAGAGTGTGGGACATTCACTCCTGGGGTTTACTTTGGCAGTCATGTGTGATGGCTCTTTCCCCCTTATAACTCACCCTTCCCAATTCCCCTCCAAGACCGGTTGTGGAATTCAAGATAAGAGGGAGAGATAACTGCAGAGGGTTCCATACTGCTGAGTGCTAAAGGGGGTCATTCTGGCTGAATTACACAGCTCAGCCATAAAGTTAGTGACAGTCCATCATGCTAGTACTGCTATTCCTACCACCAATATAACCTAAGAAACTAACATATAGCTGCTTTCACAAAGTAGTTAGTTTATGGCAGCTGGGCTCATACCAGCTTGAGTATCATATCTCCCAGGGTTGGATATCCTGTGTTGAAATTGCAAGTAGGAACAGGTACCCATAATTTTTCCCTATGGTGGAAAAACTGCACCTGCTAGCATAATTTTGCGTGTGGAAATGGACAGCTTATGAGAAAGTGTTAAGCAGCCATGCCCTGCCATTCTTCTGATTGAATGTGTAGCCTCCAGAGGCTTCCTTTGGTAATGGGGGAGGGACAGATACAGATGATGAAGCATCTAGCTTGGGTCTGAGGATATCCTCCAATTCATATTATTCCTTGACTTTACAATTTCATCTACGAAGCGGGCTCACAGCTAAGTAATAAGACTAGTGATTGCATTTGGTTACATATGCACAGGGGCTGGAGAGGATTTCATTCCTTGTGAAAGGGCAGGGGAGAGTTTTAGACACATGGGAGAAAATTCAGATAAAAACGAAAATGAAAAAAAAAAGCCATTTCTCCAGCGGGGAACCATTTCTGTGTACCAGCTATAAGCCAGAGTTGGATGCTAACATTTTTCCTTATATTAAGAATGATGGGGGTGGGACTTACCATAAAGGCATCCTGTGATGTCACTTCCAGCTGCATACATGAAACTGACATCACCATGTTGTGGAACACTCTAGGATTCACCCAAAACTCTATGATAAAAACCATATTGAGTGGTAGCACGGGACAAAGATTGAAGGAAGAAGTTTGCCTGCAGGCCACCCAATTTCCTTACCATTTCTCAATGGGATTTCAGGAGCAGGACAACAGCATCCTTCAAATAATGAGAGTGAGAAACTGAAGCGCACTTAAGTGAAAAATCTTTCCCTTTTGGAAGAGCCATGGCTCAATAGAAAAACAGCCAAGCAAAATCCAGAACAAGAAGCAAAATCCATGTAATACGTTTTGTTATAGACAACCAAAATGACACAAAACACTGTGCAAGATTTTGAGCTTATCAGAACTATTAATCAGGCTAGATTTTACAAAAAGTAAAAGATGGAGGGGAAAAAAGACTTTCCAGGTCAAGATCTTAAGACCCTGTCTTGCCAGCCTATAGTGTTAAGAGGCTGAAGGGCTCATAGACTCAAGTGTAATTAACTCAAGTGTAATGCTGCCTTCCCAGAAGAACAGCAGCACCTTAGATACCAACAAGATTTTTCAAGGGTATTAGCTTTTGAGAGTCAAAACACCCTTCTTCAGATAACTTGAGCTTTGACTCTTGAAAGCTACACCCTTAAAAATCTTGTTGGCCTCTAAAGAACCACTGGATTCAAATCCTGCTCTTCTACTGCAGACTTGAAACTATCTTCCTGGAAGAAGAAGCATAATAATAATAATAACATACTCTGAGTGTGGGTTAAGTTGTCCTGAAGGGCGGTATATAAATCAAATGTTGTTGTTGTTATTATTCATACATTTTCACTTATTTTCATCTCAGTAGCAGCAGGAAATAAAGGAAGTAGCAGTAGCAAGTGAGCAGCAGCTCCATACAAACTATTTGTAGCATCTGGGAACCCCACACATGAAACCACATCCCTCCCCATTCTTTATTCAGCCACAGTTTCCACTTTTCTAAATAAAGTGGCATGGTTACCTCTTGTCTACAGAACAGGGTTCTAAGGCTGTGCTCATCACTTCCTGAAACTGTCCCAAATAATGCTGACCCTCCTCATCCGAAATCTCTGAGATCTGGCATTTTGAAGATAATGAAAGTTTACAGCTCAAGAAAACTTAATGAGTATCTTCAGAACAGAGTTAGTCCCTAACATTAAGTGCTACAGTCACATTTCTTGAACTCCATAACTGATTTGAATGGAGAATAGGACAGACAGTGTCTATTATTCATAACACCTAAAAATTGAGTCTTCGAGTTTTTAAAGCAACATACATATAGAGCAAACCACTGAATGGTCACCTCTTACATTTCTGGCCTGTGAGGTGCCCAGGCCAACACTGTTGAGCACAGCATGCAAGATGAGCAACTTCTGAGTCTGGTCCAGCAAAGCAGTTGTTATGTGTGTTCTAATGTTGGGGAGTTTTATTCTAAGTGAAGAACCCAGCAACTGCCTTCAAAGGAAGGATGGATCAGCATATATGGAAGATTGCACAGAGATAAGTTCTATATCTAAGTACACATATAGCCCAGTCCCCCAGTTAAGATTTGCCTCTCAAGTCATGGTCTCTGTGCCCTTACCTTCAGAAGTGAGGCAGGTGGCAACTAGAGACAGGACATTTTCTGTGATGGCACCTCATCTGTGGAATCCCTCCACCGTGAAGTTTGCTTGGCACCTACTTTACTTTCTTTAGATGTGCCCAAATACATCTTTTTATCCAGGTTTTTAATTATGGGGGTTTATCTTACCAGATTTTTAATGGTCTGCTTTAGGTGTGTGCACTTCAGGTATCTGATTCAGGAAAAATACTTGAATCAGGCTCGATTTAGAAAGCTTCGTTATTTCCAAATCTGGTCCCGATTTGGAAATCCCAAAGCAAAACTTCCCGAAGCATTTATAATGTTTCGGGAAGCTTCAGGGGTCCTCAGAGTTAAGTTTAAAGGGCCCTTTCGCAAGCGGCAAGCCCCTTTAAACTTTACTATTCCCATCCTTTCCTCCCCGCCCCCGCTTACCTAGCACCGGCTGGAGAAGGAGGCCCTCCTGCCTCCCCGCTGGACTCCGGCAGTGGTGGCCCTCTCTGCTGGCCAGCTGCACTGGCATGGTGCCGGTGGCAGGGAAGGCCCTATCTGCCGGCCTGTCGCACCGGCCGTGCTGGCAGCAGGGAAAGCCCTCTCTGCTGGCCAGCTGCACTGGCGTGGCAGCAGCAGGGAAGGCCTTCTCTGCTGGACAGCCATGGCGGTGGCAGCAGGGAAGCCCCTGTCTGCCGGCCAGCTGTACTGGCTGTGGCGGCGGCAGGGAAGGCCAGCTGGAGCCTAACCAGATAAGTGGGGTTGGGGGTTGGGGGATGGGGTAAAAGGGTAGAGGTGAGAGTTTAAGGGTGGGGGTGGCGTCTCCCCTCCCCCATCACTTCAGTATGCTCCGAATCTTTACAGAGCATACCAAAGCAACTTAGAAACCCGAATCCGAAGCGGCATGCCACTTTGGATTTCAGGGTTTATTCCAAAGCTTTTTTCCCGCTTCGGGTAAACCTGAAGCGGGAAACCCGAATATTTTTCGGGTGCACACCCCTAGTCTGCTTCTGTTTTATGGATAGCTTTTATGTAATTTTTAATGGCTTGTTTTTAATATTGTGATATTGCTTTAATTGTAAACTGGCTTGCATAGGACTCTGAACTGTCCTAAATAAATAAATATAAAATATAAATAATACATAAATCTAACACGCTGAAGGTTGAATGGGGGGTACTAGTCTTAGTAAAACTACTTGGAGATGAGTTCTGGGACTGAGTGCTAGATACCTTTCTAAGAGAAGTATTTGCTTATAGGAAAAAACTGTTTGGAAGGTCATCTTTTAATTAATTTATTTACATTATTTATAGCCTGCCTTTCTCACTAAGACTCAAGGTGAATGATACAGTGTAAGTCAATGTGATCAATGGCTTGGACATTCAATAAACAATACAATAAAGCATGGGTTTCAGACTAGGGGTGTGCACAGGGAAAAAAAAGTTGATTTGGGGAATTGGTTCAGTAAAACAGAGCAAGTTTGGTAAAATTCAGCCATTGTTTCCTATGGGAAACTCAATTTGGAAATTTCCAGTGGCTGGGGAGGGTGTGTGTGTCATTTTTGACCAAATTTCACCAGGTTTTCATGAGACCTACACCTAACTGTCCTCCAATATTTCATAAATATTGGGTTCCAGGGGCCATTTTATGGCTTTCCAAAGGTGCCCCAGCCACCTCCAATCTGCATTATTCCCTATGGGGAAAACCTACAATTAGCCTATCTTAAAAACACTTTTTAAAAGTTCACACTTCACATCTCTCTCAGAATATTCAAAAAGTATACCCGAACACCATTAGGTTAAGTTAACAAACTTAACCAAGCACCCCACCAAACAGCTCCCCCGAAGAAGAACAACCAGCAAAATTGAACATCTGACCGAATCAAATTTCTATGCCAACCGAAAACAGAATCCAGCAAAAAAACACTAACCAAACTTCTGTAAAGGAAGCCCAACAGCAGGAGAAAACAGCACCCCCCCCCACAGAACAACCAGCAAAATGAACAGTAAATATAACCAACTTTAAAAGTCAGTAATCAAAGCCCCTCTACATAAAAGCCCAGTCGAAGGCCCCTCACACACAGCAAAAAAGCAGTTTTTAAAATGCAACCTAAAAAAATCTTTTCCTCCCCCCTCCCTCCTATCCCTCCCAGACACCAGGCCAACCCTCTCCAACCAAAGAGAGAGAAAGCCCAGTGAATCTACGACTCTCAAACCAGGCACCAGTCAGGAATCCACTCCACTCACTGAGCACCAGGATCCAATTGCAGTCCAAAGCTGACCAGGAGAGAAAGCCAACAGCAAGCAGTAGCAAGCAGACAGGGTCTCTCAATCTCTAAGCCAGAGCAAAATGGAGGCTGATTGAGGCAAGCCTCCTAATTTAACTCCTTGCAGCAGTTTAAAAGGCACTCTCCTTCTTGAGAATCTCATTGACAAGAGAAGGAGAGCTGCTGCAATAATTGGCTACTCTCACACTCCCCCTTCCCCTCCCCCCCCCACTCTCATCTGGTAAAAAAAGGTGGCAAGCAATGTTTCTTTGCTCTTCCTTAGCAAAGGAACAGCAAGGAACCGTGCTGCCGTGTTTCCCAAATTTTACCAAATAATTCGATAATCTTACATTCAGTATTACCAAATTCATTCAGTAACACAGATTTAAGTTCGGTAACACCTAATTTTACCAAATCAGGTAAAATTTGCTAAATTTTACTGAATACTGAACCCAAATTGCACATCTCTATTTCAGACATCTGAAAACAAGCAGAAATCTGATACAGAACTTAGACAATGTTGAAATAAAGCATAAACAATTTAACATGACATATTAAATGATGTAGAAACTACCCAGTTGCAAACTGGATTTAAGATGGAGTTTGAGCTTGGCATCCATCTTCCAGGGGCAGGTAGGACCACAAACAACTATGCTTTATGATATAGTGACTTGCACTGGCTCTGTGCTCTGAACAGCTGCCTGACACAGAGAAATTAAACAAGCGAAACCATCCCTGTCTCAAATAGGAATGATGGAGAGAAGGTTAGGCTAGCACAATCATTATAGCATTGATCCTTATGTTTCTGCACTTTACAGCCCGATCCCATCCATGTTTACTCAAATGTAAGTCCCATCAGCATCTATGGGGCTTTGTAAATAACTGTGCTGAAGATGGCAGCCTTGATACATAACAAGAGGGAAGAGAACTCAACTTGCACTCCTGACCTGAAGGCCTCATTCTCCCTGAGTCCAGATATATGTGGGCTGGCAGTGGGTGACTCAGAGGTGAGAGAAGGTCACCCTGCATATGGTCAGGAGGCACTCATCAACATCCAGCCTCCAAATGCAAAAAGACAAACATACAAAAAGCCAAGCTAATGCTTAGAGATAGGGGAAGTGCAGTTTCCCAGGCTGGTATTTTGAACAGACTTTGCGCTTCAGACTTCATTGAGCCTTGTCTTAAATTCCGTTTGGAAATCAGGATACCCAAGAAACAGAATCTGACTTCTGTTTTACAGCCTTGGCTCAAAGTAAGACGAGCTTGCAGTCCATCCTCTTCTTAGATTAACAAAGTAATCAGAGGCTCTGCAATGCACTGCCCTGAATTAGACGAGTCATCACTACACTAATATTCCTGGATCTTCTGTACTTAGTTTGGTCTTTGGGACACAGTTCAAGGTACTAAATATGACCTCTGAGCATTACACAACTTAGGCACTATATACAATGAAGACCCTCTCCTCCCCTATGTCCCACAGTGATTTCTAAAATCAGCAGATTTCTTGCTTTTTCTACTCCATGCATCAGATATGTCCAGAGACAATTTCCGTGGCTTTTGCCCACTTTAAAATTCTCTTCTTCCAAAACTTGCTCAAGTTCCTGGACATCTTCTATAGGAAATGCAAGGCCCCATTATTTTAAATTGTAGAAGCAATTTAGTACAAGCTATTTAGTAAAAAATTACATTTATTGGGTGTTTATTATTTATTTTACCTATACATTTTAAGCACCTTCAGAGTGTTCTAACTTTTAAATATCTTTAATTGTTAATGCATGACTTGTGACTAAAGGATGATTTAGATTTTTTAATAAACAAAGAACTGAGTCCCATTACTTACCTACTGGGTTGGGGGAGCTGAGTGCTGGGGAAAGAATCAGAAAACAGAGGTTTTTGAATATTATTAAACCTATATGAGAACATTCAATGACACAGCAGGAAAAAATGTCCAGACTTTTCTTAATATGTTTGATTAAAGCCATGTTGATACTTGAAACCCTGGATCAAAAATAATCTTCTGGCCATAGCAAGTTCTGAGAAAAAAAAGAGTTAGTTTTGAGATACTTATTTCAACCTTTTGTGAAGCCTAATGGGAACTGAGAGAACGTAGAACAGAGGCCAGTTGTTGGGATGGGAAAACAGTGGGAACTTGATGACATTTTATAAAATGGAATTTCATGTGAAATGGGATTTGAGGATTTGGCTTCCTATGGAAGAAAAAACCCATGCCAAATAGAAGATTCTACTGCTTGAGGAATCCAAGCTACTGTATGATTCCACTAAAACTGTGGGTGCTAACAGAAACACAAAATGTAGTCTGCTTTATATTTGACTCCAAGAAAGTGAAAACTTATATGTTAACTGAAAGCAGTTAGAAGCTCCTGGAGATATGAAGTAGGATTTGAGGGATGTGGAGTCAAGAGTCCACTTTACCCAGGAAATCAGGCCATGGCATGGATCCTATGCCTTCATTCCACACATGCTTCTCTTTGACCATTATAGAGGCTGTGCTCAGCTGTGGAGTGCACACTTTCTCATGCTAGACACTTCTGCTTGCACATAACCAGTGTTTTTGAATGAACCCCCAAACTACCTTGCGCTGTAGGAGTGTATTATACAGCAGTGGACAGCTTCATGCAGAGAGTGCATGCAGAATGAAAGCATAGGATCCAAGCCCATAGAAAGAAGTGTATGAGATTCTGTAAGTCCTTGTTTGGAGGCTTTTGAAATCTGCAGTCCTTTGAGATTAAGTTAAAAAATAATGGCAAGTTTATTGAAATATTTATTCCTGTCTATGTACATTTCTTTCCACTAACAAAAGATTGGAGGCTACCAAGACAAAAGAATTTAGTGGTTGAGGGTAAATCTGAGAGCATGTGTTGTAATTCTACTGCTGCTACAGAGGTCTGGATGAGAGATGGCCCAGACACTACATGTATGCTTCTCTGAGCTATTTGAAGGAAGACAAGGGTACAAGTATAATAAAACCTCACAAATTTTTCTGAATAGTAGGATTTGAATCCAGGAACACCTTAGAGACCAACAAGATTTTCAGGGTGTAAGATACCTCCTGGTATCTGAAGAAGGGAACTTTGACTCTTGAAAGTTCATACTCTGATAATTTTGTTGGTCTCTAAGGTGCCACTAGACGCAAATTCTCATGTTCTACTGCAGGGCAACATACCTGAAACTTTTCTGAGTTATTCCGAAATACCTTTCTAGATTCATCAGAACAGAATTAAGCTTTCCACCCTATCAGGTAAATTTATTCATGTCTCATGGACCGCAACAAGAGCTCTGATCATTTTCTGAGTATATAGAGAAGGAGAAACTTACGTTCTGTGTAGCGAATGATACGGGTAGCCATGTCTCCGGCCCCAAAACGGGTCAAAGGTGTCAAACGAACCTCATAACTATGAGGCACCTTCAGGTCAGTCAGGATATGTTCTAGCAGCATGCCCTTCTCAATCTTCTTCACAGGAATATATTTGGGAGACAAGGGCCTGTGATTCAGCTGCAGAGACAGATATCAGGGCCTGGTTAAAAAAAGTAAATAATTCTGAAATCTCCAGGCTGAGGAACTCTTACAGGTTCTCTCATTCTGGTGATTTCTCTCTCATAATATCCAGCATGGTCATGTATGACACAGCACAAAACTTTAAAATCCAGAACAGGTTTTTAAATACTGAGAATTCTCAGATGTTAACAAAAGAAGACATTTCCAGCCTTCAGATTTATAATGTGGAATGTTAAAGGCTCAGAATTCAAAAAGAATCTGGGTCATACTGCTAGTGGATAGAATGTAAGAATGTCATTCTTGTTGCAGCAGGGTCTTTTCTCACATTACACAGCAAGAAAGTCAGGTTTCCCACAGGAACAAGGTGATCATTCAACAGTGCGCTCCAGATCACCTTTGCTCTTTGATAAGGGTACTTATATGACATATTTCCCAAGTAATTGTTTGGCACAGTGTGTGTGTGTGTGTGTGTGTCTGAGTGTGCTTGTAACAAAAACAAAGTGAGAGGGTTAAAGACTAGGACTTGCTCCTCTCCCCCATTAACCGGAATTTTGGTAAGATTTTTGTCAGATTCCTATCAGATTATCTGAGTCAAGAGATACAAAAAGCCATTTTTATACTCAGCTAACCCTGAAATTCAGCTGTACAGCTGTATTCCCTTTCTCATTTCACTGAAGCAAGCTGGTTAAACTCCAGGCTGAGTTAGTAGTTACTCCTTCATGTACTTTAAAACAGAATTTAGAAGCAATGGCTTTCTCCTCACCTATTCCTTCTACTCTTTATTAGCAGGGCCCAAGGAACTACTCTTGAGTGTATGACTGAGATCTAGGACAAGAGGCAGTTTCTCCAAGATTGTCTTAAAGATAATAAAATTGTTTCTGGAATCTTGCCAGGATCCATTTTTAATCAGTCATACTGCATATACGAACAATGGATATTGATTCAAATGCCAGCCCCTGCAGTTCTGCCATCCTATTTCTCTGAAGGCCTCTCATGACCTCCAACAAGCAAGAACTTATCCTGCTCCCACTGTAAACCCCCCTCATATACATTGGCATGCAATGCAGTACCAGTTGCCTGGAAACAATGTGAGGTCTGATAGCAAAATGAAGGTGAAGTCTGGTGCCAAGGAAAGAAGGTTATTTGCAATGCTGAACTAAGTAAGGAGTATTAATAGGGGGACAGTTATCCCAAGGTAAGGGATAAATGTTCAGTTATGGCTGGTGCATTCCGAGGCCTCAGGGCCAACTCTCATAACATGCATTCCAGACTTGGAATAGTTCCTGTAATGTTGGTAGTTTCCCTTGGCTGGTCATGTTTGTAAATGCACTGTATGAATGACAATTGGCTTTCCAGTAATCCTGCAGTGTTTCTTTTTGAAAAGTGCAGTTCATGATCCCACGGAGTGGCAAACTGTATGTATGAACTATTCACAAGACTCATCTGCATCCCTACATTCACCCCTGGAAGCCACCTGGTTTCAGCGCTTAGTGTATTTCCCAACATGACACAAAACATACTTTAAAGCTCTGTTGTATTACTTGTACGCACATATGAATATTGTTAATATGAGACAGAAAATGTAAAGAAGCCATTTAAATCAAAATACATTCTAGCTAATATAAGAAACTGCCAAGTAAACCCCAATCACTGTTTCTTAAAACAACCTTTCAAAAAACCTCCCCCTGCCTTCTCAGCCTGCTTTGTTCTGCCATATCCTAACGGTGTCCTCTTTTATGGAAATGAGAAAGAGAGTGCATTCAGCATGAATCAGACATTGCCAAACATGGTGGTGTTTTTAACACTGGAAAAATCTGTGTCTTGCTTTTTCTGAGAAAGTTCTAATGCAGATACAGACTTATGTTTCCCCTACCTCCTACCCCTTAATAATTTCTAACCTTCACCAAGAGAACCAGCTTTTTTGTTGTTGCATAAATGAACATCATATAAAAACAACAACATACAGGGTCCAGTATAAATATGTAACATGTCCCCCTCCCAGTCATGCCCTGCCTATACAAGAGTTGGTATCTGAGTTTGCTTGTTTTCTTCTTCCCCTTCCCGTTCCTTTTTGTCTTTTGTGTCATACGTATTATATTTTGGAAACTTGTTTTGAATTCTAAACTGCTTTGAATGCAATAGCAGAAAGTTGGTATACAAAAACAGTAAAATAAATATATTCTTCATCATATATTATTAATTTTTTAAAAGTAACATTGATATCACGGACATCGGCATGCAACCCCTTCCATGCCCCCCTTCCATGTTTAGACCTTTACGAGACGCATGGAGAAGAATAGATATTGGGTGTCTGGTAGGAGCCAAAATCCATGATTTGCAATTGTCATGTTACTAATAATTCTTTTTTTAGAAGAGAAGAAAAATCAACCAATAGGGAAGATTCCATCTGTTTTGAATAAAAAGATCTTTCACTTCCAATAATCTACTCACATCAAGGTAATAATGTAATCCTATATCTCTGGACAAACACTACATGCCCATTTTGGCACTGTGATGCCCTGACTAGACCTCTCAAAGCCCTATTTTAGAAAATCCAGCCAGGATAACTTTACTGTACAATATCTCGTAAGCACCAGATGCCTGGAGCCAGAAAACACTATGAGAATCAACTACTGATAGTGCTAGGATTTTTTTGCAAGTGTCCTATGTTCAGTCATGAAAGAGTTAAATTGTTATTCTGTTTGTTTAGTCAGGTAGCTAGTTAGCACAGGACCACTTAGGCCTGAGTAAAAGTTCCCACCATAGAAAGGGGAGTCTTTAGTCTTAATGAAGGAATCTAGGATTGTCTGTCGGATGAACAAGTTTATTGGGGGGCAATTAACTAGAAACATATACTAAGGTTTTATTATTCTTTGTCCACTCTCAGTATAAGTCTCTAAGCTCTTAGTCTAGCCATCAAGATGTAGTTAGTTAGATATTCTTAATTTTCTTACCAAATGTACCCCTTTCTGATATGTAGTAAAAGTATTTTTCTAGAGCAAAACCCACAGAAGTCTGTCTACATATTTCCAATGAGCTAATATTAAACTGAACAGCTTCTTTCCTTTTAATTCTCACTACCAACAACAGATAGGAAGTTGGAAGATTAACAACAAATGATATGAGTAATAAAAAGAAGAAAGAGCAAGGATAGGGGCTCATTCTCAATTTGTATTTAATAACAAAAACAACAATATTCGATTTATATACCACCCTTCAGGACAACGTAACACCCACTCAGAGCAATTTACGAAGTATGTCATTATTATCTCCACAACAATCACCTTGTGAGGTGGGTGGGGCTGAGAGAGCTCGAGAGTGCTGTGACTGACCCAAGATCACCCAGCTGGCTTCAAGTGGAGGAGTGGGGAATCAAACCCGGTTCTCCAGATTAGAGTCTTGCGCTCTTAACCACTATACCAAACTGGCTCTCACACCAAACTTTAGGATGCTCTTTGATCCTTAAGGAGTCTGGATGTGCTTGTTAGCAATGGCCAGTATGGTCATACATTAAGTTTGGCTCCAGCCATAGGACCACTATACATCTTTCTCATCCATAATTGATGGGGCTAGCTCTGTAAAGGAGCAACACCACCGAATCTCTCAATTTGGTAGATTTTTCTTCATACAGCCCCCATGACACCAGCTTCTGTCCTGCTCCTCTTTATGTATTTTGTGCAGTTCTGCCTCAATTCAAATGTCTTTTTGCTTCCTGATCACCCTGGCCCAGCAATGTGGTCCAATATTACTCTGGTACAGTTAATAAAACACACACAGCCACCAAGGCTAGGGAAAAGGCATGCTGCCTTATTACAGATTCTGAATCCTGAGTGGAGGAGCTTGTGCAGGGCCCAGCAATGAGCTCATTCATCACTGGGTGCAGTAAGCTGCCAGCAGGGCCAGAGCAGAAGCACAGCGCAACTCTCAGTCTCATCTCTTTGCCTTCACCTCCTTCCATTTCAAATAAAAAGAGCAAGATTAAAAAACCAACAACACAAAACTCCATTTCCCTCATTTGCCAGTGGTCTGCTGCTCAAATATAGTTACAGGAAAAGGAGAAATCAGCCATCCAAATATCTGGGATATACAACTATGTATACAACTAGGTTAACCCCTCCCCAAAGTATAGAAGCAGTGCCTGTAGCTTAAGATATGAATGCCCACTGCAGCTGCAATTGTGAGGGTTGGCAATTACAACAATATTGCCAGCTTTCAAGCCTTAGCTCAACTGGTTTAAAGACTACAGAAAATTAGGCTAAGCTTTTACATTCTTTTAAGGACCAAACTAGACAATACACCTGCCACAAGTCAGACAGGCGTAACATTGAGGATTTAGCTTTCCTAAGATTGCTAGGGCCTGTTTATGATGGTGAGACTGGGTGTAGGAGACAAGGTGTTAGGTTCGTGGCAGGCCACACACTAGATTTGATCTTTGGGATAGGGATTCATGTGGATCTAGATGAAATTTAAGCAGTACCATGGTCAGACCACTTTGTCCTGAAGGCCTGTATGGGCACACCAAACTCCTCCTCCCCCTGCATAGGCAGCAAGCTGATTTATGCTTGCCTGTGGAGACTTATGGATCTGCTTGGATTCCAGAATGCTCTGTGGGATCCGATACCCTCTGGCGGCTTGTTGGATGTGCTGGTAGAGGACTGGCATGCCCGTCTCTCTGAAGCCATTGACAAAATTGCTCCCCATTGCCCTCTCCGCCCCCATACCAGACTAGCTCTGTATACTGAGGAGCTATGACAGTATACTGAGGAGCTATGACAGATGAAATGGGAGCTGAGACAGCTAGAGTGAGTGTGGCAGTATATTCGTGACAAATGAGAAAAAACATCTTATAGGACGCTTATGAAAGCCTATGAGATGGCAGTGAAAGTGACCAAAAAGGAGTTTTATGCGGCTTCCATGGCATCCGCAAGTTACCGCTCACCTCAATTATTTAGAATAATTCAATCTTTAGTCTCCATATCACAGAGAGAATGGCAAATTGCTGATTCAGGACTTAGCTGTGAGGTTTTTGGGAGCTTCTTTGCAGGTAAAATCTTGTCCCTCTGCCAGGACTTGCTGGCCACGGTTGATACAGTACGTGAACTGGAGGCCCCTTGGTTATCTTCTGGTCCAGTTTTACATCACTTCAGCTGTTTCTCCCAGGATGAGGTTGACAGGACCCTGGCTGTTTGTGAGGCCTACTACTTGCCCCTTGGACCCTTGTCCATCATGGTTGGTTAAATCCAGCAGTGACAAACTTCAGGACCCGTTAGTGGAGATCATTACTTTATCTTTGAGCTCGTGCATGTTCTCTGGAGTATTGAAAGAAGCAGTGGTAAGGCCCCTTCTGAAGAACCCATCTTTGGACCCCACTGATCTGTCCGGTTACCACCTGGTATGTATCTCCCATTCCTGGGTAAGGTGATTGAGCAGGTGGTGGCAGAGCAACTGCAGGCATTCCTGGATGACTCCTCGGTCCTGGATCCATTTCAGTCCAGCTTCCACCCTGGCCATGGGATGGAGACAGTGCTGGTTGCCCTCACAGATGATTTTCGTTGGCATCTGGATGGAGGTGACAGCAGCATTCAACCCAGTCGATTATGACCTTCTGACCCACCACTTTGCCAATGTGGGGATATGTGGGGCCACTTTGCAAATGTTGGTCTCTTTTCTCCATGGTTGGGGACACATGGTGGTGCTTGGGGAGCAGATGTTGCTGAGGTATGTGGTGTTTCTTAAGGGGTGATTCTCTCCCCAATGCTATATGCGCACCCTTTCCCAGTTAGCCTAAAGTTTCGGACTGGGATGCCATCAATATGCTGATGACGCCCAGTTGTATCTGTTGATGGATGGCCGGCTGGATGCCACCCCGGATGTTTTGGCCAGGGCTTTGGACCCTGTGACTGTATGGATGAAGCAGAGTCAGCTGAAGTTGAGCCCTGTGAAGACTGAGGTCCTGTATCAGGGTCAGAGGTCATTGAGCTTGGGAATCCAGCTCCCAGCCTGAGATGTGGCTCATTTGACAGCAAAGAGCAACAGCAAAAAGCAAGGGTGTGATTCTGGATGCCACCTTATCAATGCAGGCCCAGGTCTTGTCAGTTGCTAGATTTGCATTTTTCTATCTTCGGCAGGTCAGGCGACTTGCTCACTACCTCTTTGCCCATGACCTAGCAATAGTGATACACACAACGATCACCTCCATATTGGACTACTGTAACTCACTCTATGCAGGCCTACCCTTGAAACTGACTCAGAAATTGTAACTGGTCCCGAATGCGACAGTGTGTGTCCTCATGGGAACCCCACTTAGGACACATATTTGACCTGTACTGCACCAGCTGCACTGGCTCCCAGTTGAATTCTGGGTCAAGTTCAAGGTGATGGTGTTAACCTTTAAGGCCCTTAACGGATTAGGACCTGCATATCTTCGGGACCGTCACTCCTTGTATGTTCCCTTGAGGGCATTACGCTCTGCAGATCAACATCTGCTGGTGGTCCCTGGCCCCAAGGATGTTCGCTTGGCCTCAACCAGGGCCACAGCCTTTTTGGCTCTGGCTCCAGCATGATGGAATGCTCTCCCAGTTGAGACCCGGGTCCTGCAGGACATTACAGTTCTGCTGGCCCTGTAAAGCAGAGATGTTCCATCAGGCCTTTGAGAGTGGTTGAGGAGCTGGTGAACTATTCTGCTGGTCCCTTGCCTGTGTTCTATTCCACTCCACTGTCTAATGAGATCTGTTGTGCCTACCCAGAATATGTATTGATATTTTATTGTTTTATGATTTTAAACTGTAATTTGTTTAATTTATTGTATATGTATCTTTTGAAATTGTGGCTTTATGATGTTGTGACCCGCCCTGAGCCCGCTTGTGGGAAGGACAGCATATAAATCCAACAAATAAATAAATCAATAAATAAAATAAATGCAGGGGGCACTTCTGGGAAAACCTGGAAGTGATGTTAGCCTCTCTAGGAATCACTGGAAACTCCTAAGATAAAATTATATGATAAATCTATGGTAAAACTTCTGTTTTTATCACAGCATTTCCAGCAATTCCTAGAAAGATGTGGTGTTGTTGTCAGGTTTTCACGGAAATGATGTTATGCTGTTGCTGACAGTGATTTTAAAAAAATCTTCCTCGGGCTAGCTACTGGAGTGCAGGCAGATAAGACAATCAGTGGGCACATGGCGGATGTAGGCCTGATACAGCTCAATATCATGGAATGAGGGGGAGGGGCATCAGCCCCCCATTTTCCTCAGACAAAATGGCCATGAGGGCATGTTTACCCTGCTGTGCTACATGTGCTGCTGTCAGTCCAGGAAAACAGAACAGGGGGAAGGCTCAAGCCCCTCTTCCTTCCATGTTGAGCTCTTAAATCAAATCAGACACCAGTGTGTTTGATAGCTCCCTGACTTCACATCTGTCTTTAAGTGGATTAATCATCTAGTTTGATTTTTAATAGTTACTCTTCTGCGTTTTCTTTCATAGCTACCAGAAGAATATGTTACACAAGATCATCTTGATACCTGTAATCACCATTTGGTCTGAATTGGGCAGTGCATGTATACTCCTTTTGTTTGTACTCACAAAAGTATACCCTGAAAAAGCAGATTTTCTGATCATGTGAATTGGAGCTGGAATATACAGATATTTCTTTATTCAGGCAAAATGGTTGCCACAGTTATCAGAACAGCGTGTAATACTCTCCTGGTACCCATGGTAGGATCACTGGAAACATATTGACTGAAATGGGCTATACACATTAGAGCCATAATGGATAGCTTTTTACCCAGGTGAGTGATTTTGGTAGTCCTTTCCCCACCTCCACTACCCTGGCAGGCAGGGGAGTCTCTTAAAAAGTAAAATTGTGAGTTCTGGCTCATGAAAGTTTATTCTGGAATAAATTGTTAGTCTCTAAAATACCACTGCACTTTTGCTTAATTTTTTTATACAGACTAACATGGCTACCCATTGGAAATTATCACTCCTTTTCAAGAGGATGCTTTTGGCAATAGGATTTTGATTTAGGTCTCTTGTCCAGTCAGTGTCTGGGGAATAGGCTTAGTGACATTTGCAGGACCAACGAATAGGAAAGTTAGCTGTACAGTGGACCATTCTGGGGGATATGTCAATTTCTAAAGGCATAGGGCTGGAAAAGAAAGAACTACCTTTCGAGACAGAGTTATTTTTTTTAACTTAACAAGACATGTATTCGGTTAGCAGGAAATGGACAATGTTGGAAGAGAGAACAGATGTGAGCCTCCAATATTCGTTGGCTGTTTCTAAAAAGAAAAGTCACTAGTCTGTGCTCCTGAAATTCTTCGAGGTAGTTTTAACTTACATTCATGCATAAAGAATGTATGTGTGTGCCATCACATCCAAGTCATCCTCCATACAGTTGCAGGTGCATGAGCAGCTAGAGACAGCTTGAGCCACATTTCATGAAGAATAGACGGACTGTGTGCAGTTACTGCAGTAGTCCTCAAAAAATCATGCATGCAGTCACTAAACAGCACAGCATAAGCTATTGAGGCTTTGGAAGTAGGGCTCTTAGAGGAGTTTACCAACTTCCTTCAAAAGCACAACAGCAAAAACACCTTTACAGAAATGGAGGTGTTCATTACGTAGTTGTCACAGAGAACACTTTAGTTTACACATGAAATCCTAGAAGGTATCTTCAAAGAATACAACATTCCCTGAGCAAAGATCACAGAAAGTAATTCTTCAAACAAGAATACAATTGGGCAATTACATTTCACTCAGTATTTTCAATTTTAACCATTCTGTTTTCTAGCTTGAATATTTTAAAAAATGAGATATGTGTTTTATAGAGAACAAAAATTCCCTCTGTGATCTTATGCTATTATTGGTTACCAAGGGAAAATATAACAATGACCCAAGGGCATATTTACCTCAGTGGAGACAAAATAGCAATGAATATGACATGTGAAGTTATATTTTTCACTTGGCCTTGTAAGTGTCATACCTTCAAGTTCCTGGTAACTTCTAAAAGGCCTGACTTTTTCGATCTACAAATCCATAATTTTTAAAAATCTTTTTAACGTAGAGTTATAATCTACATTTAGAGCTAAAAATATGAGTATATTCCCTCATGCCTCACATATGACTATGTTCACAACTAAAGCACAAGGGTGCTTAAAAACATTTCCTTGTAAACATAGTAAACTCTTATTACTTACAACAGCACTTTACATGTGCAATGTTAATTGTCCATAGTTAACAATCTTGCACTGTTGATGAGGGAGGAGATGTTTCACAGACTGGGGCTGAGCCCGAGTCCTGCTGTCCTTGATGACAGCCCGCACTTGCCCTGGCCTCCTACCAGATGCTGATACACCAGCCAGTCATGCAGCATATCGGCAGCCATAGCAACCTGCCGGCACTGCTGGATGCTCTCCCAAATTCCTGCATGCCCAGGCACAGCAGCAGGTAGTGCCAGTATTTTCTTTGAAGTTTTCCTGGACAATTCAAGAAAATACTGGACTATTCAGGTGAAAACCAGACACCTGGCAACTCTAGATTAAGATGAGAAATAGTCACTGACCCAAGACCACATTTTCTCCCTCTTTCCTTCCTTTTCTCTCAGTTGGTGACCTTGGGCATCATGCCCTGTAATCTTTTGTTCATAAAGTACTTAATTGGGATTTTATTTATTTGCTTATGTGGGGTTTTAAATGTTTTTACTGTGAGTTTAAATGCAGGCCTATGAGGAGAGGAGGAGGAGGAATGAATGGGTGAATAGAATGCCCTGTGATTGCCTGATAACTGTACTCTAGGGGGCGGAGTGAACTGCAGCTTTTATAGAGTGTACTGAGAGAAAGTGTTCATTCTGGTTCAGTAAGGCTGTGTGGAGTCTATTGGGTTTTAGTTAAGCCATGTTAAGCTAAACGAACTGCACGCAGAAAGCTCTCATCCAAGTTAGAGAACCAATAACTGTTTATTTATCTAAAGAAACATATTTACATAAGTTTAGTGGAGAGAAAGAACTAGTAACTGATCTAGCTAGCTAGGATGGCTTTAGATTGAAAGTAGGTCGTCTCTCTCAGGAGGAGACACCATGCTGCCTCTCCTGGTGCATGCAGGGAAGAAGAAATAAACAGTTATTGGTTCTCTAACTTGGATGAGAGCTTTCTGTGTGCAGTTTGTTTAGTTAACATGCCTTAACTAAAACCCAATAATAGTTATGGGCCCAACCTCAACAAGTTATTATCAGAATATACTATTTGAGTTCTAATTAACCAAGTAGAACCTCAAAACTGTGGAGAGAGAAAAAGAAAGTATAAGGCATAATGGCTGCTACTATAAAGGATCAAGACATACGTCTTTGTTCTTGAGGACAATAACTTTGCTGAATGGAAAATAAGGCTGAAGTTTAATCTCAAGAAAAAGCACCTGGAGAAACACCTCACAGAGGGCCCACAAACAGTGCGACGAGAGAGTGAAGTGGAACCAGGAAGACGATGTAGCACAAGCAGTCATTGTAAGTTCTGTCTCCGCCAATTATCTAGAATTGATTTAGGACTGTGAAACAGCTAAGCAGATGTATGACCTTATACTTAAAGAGCATGTGAAAGATGATTGGGCAACCTGGTCACTTTTGCAAGATCAATTGCAAGTGTTAAGATATTCAGACAGACAATGCTTTAAAAGTCATGTGAGAAAACTACAGGACCTGTTCTTTCAGTATGCCAAAGCAGGGGAAGAAAAAGATGATTCTGCCAAGGTTGTAGCTTTGTTTAAGTCTCTAGACCACACGTTTCTGCCAGTAATCTCCTAACTTGAAATAAAGGAAAAATTAAATTTTGTGAAGCAGTCATACAAATTGAAAAGGAAGTTGCAAGACATAAAGCTTTAAACTCAAATTTATGAGAATTGCCTGACCAGTTTGTTCATAAAGTCTCCCTAAGAGCAAAATTGCAAGTTGCCACCTCCAGCCCTGCAGAAAGACATTTCTCAAACTATCAAATTGGCAAGCATCCTAAGGGGACTACGTTGGCCAGAAAGAGAGAATCCTTAAGCAAGCAAAGGTTCACTACAGCAAACCAGTATGAGACAGGGCAAAACTCATTTGCAACCACTCCAAAGGCAAAACAATTAACATGTTACAATTGCGGGGATATAGGCCATAAGCAAATCGACTGCTCTTCCCCCAGAGCAATGGGAGCTCCCTCTCCCTCTTCTAACATGAAAGCAAGTAATTTTAAATGCAAGACAGATCAGCAAAAGAAGTTTAGTCTGAATTCGGTCAGCACCAGCCTTACAAATACAAATACCTTAGTATTAGACAGTGGAACATCTGTATCAGTCTTTCACTCTAAAGAGTTCTTCAAAGAATTAAAGGACTTAGAACAGCCCATCAAGTTAAAACTGGCTGACTCACATGAAATCCTTGCTATCAGATATGGAACTATAAGCATTCCTCTTCCACGAGACACTTCCAAAGAACAGCTAGAAATACAACATGTTTTGTATGCTGCTGAATTCCAAAGCAATGTGCTTTCTATAAAGCAAATCTGTGAACAACATAACCTGGAGGGACACTTTGATAAAGAGAACATTGTATTTGCAAAGAATGAAAAGGTATATCTCTCAGGCAGTACCAAAAGTGGACTTTATGTACTGGACGAAATATCAGCGACTGTCCAAAATAATGTTTACATGGACAAATATCAAGAAGAATCAGACATAGAGGAAGATGATGAAGAGAAAGACTTTACTGATATGTTACAGCCAGAGTCCTCTGATTGTAAAAATAGAGAAGAGAAAGTAAATTTCACTAAAATCCACAGCCATAAAGAATGTACCACCCTGTGGCACCTAAGATTTTGTTACAGGAACTTAGAAACTATAAAGGAAATGCATACAAAGGGGCTTGTCAGAAATATGTGTATTAATACTTGGAAAATTAACCAAAGCTGTGTTTCTTGTTTAGAATGCAAGGCGGTGTGACAGCCTTTCCCAAAGGGAAGCTAAGAGAAGACAAATGCCCCAATCCAGCTGGTTCACACAGATTTATGTGGACCACTCCCAACCACAGTGGGAGGAAACAGATACATTCTGAATTTTATAGATGATTTTAGCAGGTATAATGTTTGCTATCTCTTAAAGGAAAAGTCTCAAGAGTTTTGCAGACTCAAAGAATACATAGCGATGGTGTCCAACAGATTAGGAAGAAAGCCAGAGGTCCTACGCTCAGACAGCAGAGGCGAATACATGTCCAATGAGCTCCAACAGTTCCTTTTTTTAAAAAAAGAATTTTTATTGGATGGGTTTACAAACATAAACATAATAATCATTATCATTTTCCACCCCATTGCATTTTCCCCATCCTTTCCCCCCTCCCTTATCTAATGACTCCCAACAGTTTTCCATACCCAACTTAACCTAAAGACTATATACTATAAATTCTTAAAATCTATAATAATATATATCTATATAATACATACTAATCTAGTCTATTTAGTTGTATTAACTATCTTAATATAATACTTATATAAATTAAGAGTATAAAAATATATAAGTATATAATAGGTACATATACTAACTAAATATATATATATATATATATATATATATATATATATATATATATATATATATATATATATATATATATATATATATATATATATATATATATATATATATATATATATATATATATATATATATATATATGTATGTATGTATACTAATCCTTAAATACCTATTATCTATATTATAAATCTATTGCTTCTATTACATCACTAAAATATTGTATATACTCCCTATTACCTATACAACCTTATTGTTCAACCTTATTACTTCCCATATGAATACGCTGTCTTACTCTTAACTTTATAATACTATAATACTATAACTCTATACTAATCCAATAAAATATAATAAAATATACCCCCTTTTAACCTTAAGTAAGTTTCTATCTCCCCCTTAACAACTATCCAAAGACCACAATTTCCCCTTCATGTACCACTTTTTCTCCACACATTTCTTGAATTTTTCCCAACTTAATGTATATTCCAATACTTCTTGTTCTTTCAATTTCCTCGTTAGTTTGTCCATTTCTGCCATGTTCAGAACTTTCAAGATCCAGTCTTCTATAGATGGTATCTCCTGAGTCTTCCACAACTGTGCATAACACATTCTGGCTGCCGTAATCATATAAAATACCATAACTCTGTCCATTTTATCAAAGTCTTCTAGGTTCATACATGATAACAACAATTCCAGGGTTTTAAGTATATTCCTTTGTAAAATATCCGACATAACCTTTACTATATCCCCCCAGAACTGTTTTGCCTTGTCACAAGACCACCACATATGATAAAATGAACCTTCATGTTGTTTACATTTCCAACATTTATCAGACATCTGACTATTACCATTGGCCAACTTCTTCGGTGTTAAATACCATCTATACATCATTTTATAAACATTTTCTCGCACCGTGGTACATGCTGAAATTTTAACTGTATTTTTCCATACCTTTTCCCAAGCTTCCATTGAAATTTCCCTATTACAGTTTATTGCCCATTTAACCATCTGAACTTTAACAACCTCCTCCTCTGTGAACCATTTCAATAATATCTTGTATATTTTAGAAATCATTTTCTTCCCCCCCTGAAGCAAGCAGTTCTCAATCTCAGAATTTTGTAGCCTAAAACCAGTTTTCCTTTTGTCCTTCTCATACAAATCTTTTATCTGCATATATTGAAACCATCCATATTGGAATGGCAATTCGTCATTGTCTTTAAGCAAATAATTGTTCTGTTTTATCTCAAGAATTTCTTTATATGTCAACCACTCTTCCCCTGCATATTCTGTTCTTGGATTTACTACTTCAGCAGGAATAATCCACATTGGTATAGTCTCTTCCATATATTTCTTGTATTTGGTCCATACAGCAAACAAGCTTCTTCTTACATAATGATGTAAAAACATAGAGTCTGCTTTTACTTTGCCATACCATAGATATGCATGCCATCCAAATAGTTTATTATATCCTTCCAATGCTAACAGCTTCAAGTGCTTCAATGTCAACCATTCCTTTATCCAGTCCAAACATACCGCTTCATGATATAATTTAAAGTTTGGTAATTGTAAACCTCCTCTTTCTTTTGCATCATACAGTGCCTTCATTTTAACTCTGGGTTTCTTTCCAGCGCAAACAAAGGGCCAAGCTACAAGTGACAAATGACACTTGAACGGCAAGTGTATTTCTCCCTGTTCACTTTCCCTCCACTCAATCCACTTGCCAGGCAAGTGTCTTTCATCATGTGTAGCTTGGCCCAAAGTTTAATATCGTTCTCTGCCACTTTTCAAATTGTTTACTATCTTTAACAATAGGTATTGTCTGTAGTAGAAACATCATTCTTGGAAGAACATTCATCTTAATTACTGCAATACGACCTAACCATGACAAATTCATTTTGTTCCATTTAATCATATCTTTATCTATTTGTTGCCATAGCTTGTCATAATTATTCTTATATAGATCAATATTTTTCGCTGTCACTTCCACTTCTAGATATTTAACTTTGTTCACTACTTCACATTCTACCTTGTCCATCAACTCCTTTTGCTGTTGTTTAGTCATATTTTTACACATTATTTTGGACTTCACCTTATTTATAACAAATCCAGCTAAATCTCCAAAGTCTTTCATTTTCTTCATCAATTTTGGCATGCACTCTACTGGATCCTCCACTATCACCATTATATCGTCGGCAAAAGCTCCGACTTTATATGCAAATCCTTTTGTCCTCAGTCCTCTTATTGAATTTTCTCTTATTTGCCTAAGTAAAATCTCCAATACCATTACAAACAGAAGTGGGGAAAGCGGACACCCTTGTCTTGTTCCTTTTCTTATTTCCAACTTTTTTGTTACATCCGAATTAACAATTATATTTGCAGATTGATTTTTATATATTGCTTTTATTGCTTGTATAAATTTCTCTCCCAACTGCATCTTCTCCATTATTGCAAACATAAATTCCCAGTTCAAATTGTCAAAAGCTTTCTCTGCATCCACAAAAAAACCCCCAACCTGCTTCCCTGGGTTTTTATCATAGTACTCAATGGCATTCAGCAATACTCGTAGGTTATTTTTTATTTGTCTTTCCGGTAAGAAACCAGCTTGATCTTCTTCTATAAATTCCACTAACCACACCTTAAGTCTTTCCGCTAATATCTTAGCAAATATTTTGAAGTCATTATTAGTTAGAGATATTGGTCTATAATTCGTAACATTACTTAAATCTAATGTCTCCTTCGGTATCAATGTAATATTAGCCTCATTCCATGTATCTGGCATCTCTGCCCCCTCCAATATCTCATTCATCACTTTTTGCATCAATTGTTTTAAATCCTCTACCATCACTTTATAAAATTTTGCTGTAATTCCATCCGGTTCCGGAGCTTTACCAACTGCAGTAGCTTGTATTGCTTGCACCACTTCCATTGTTGTTATTTCAGCACCAAGCTTCCCTTTCAGCTTCTCCGGCACCTTAGGTAAATCAATCATGTCAAAATAGTCTCTTATCTTTTCATAGTCCACTATTTTTTTCTGATATAGTCTTGCATAATATTTATAGAATGCTCTCTCAATCAGTCCTTGATCATATAATTCCTTCCCCTCTTCCATAATTTTACTTATTGTTCTTTTTTCTCTCTTTTTCTTCAGTTGCCATGCCAAATATCTCCCTGGTTTATTAGCTCCTTCAAATGATTTTTGCTTCATTTTCTTCAGTTCCCACTCCACTTCCTTATTTTCCATAACTCTAATTTGTTCTTGCAATAACTTTATTTCATACAACAATTTCTTTTTACCTGGCCTCTTTTTTAATTGCTGTTCTACTTGAATATTTTTTTCCTGAATCTCTTTTAACTTCATTTCTTTTTTCTTTTTGTCTCTACCATTTAAATCCATCAACACACCTCTAATTACTGCTTTATATGTATCCCAGACCTTATGTGTTGACACTCCTTTATCAACATTACATTGAATAAAAAACTTTGTTTCTTTTTTAAGCACCTCCACACATTCTGGGTCTCCCAAAAGATCCTCATTAATTCTCCATCTCCGTTTCTTATTTCTCATTCCAAATCTCCACATCACAGGATTATGATCTGAGCTAATTTTCGGTAAAATATCAATCTCTTTAGTAAATACTACCAGTTCTTTAGACGCCCAGATCATATCTATTCTAGAAAAGGATTGATGACTAGTTGAGAAGAAAGTATATTCCTTCGATTTAGTGTTGTATTTTCTCCAAATATCCTCTAAATTTTCTTGTTCCTGAATTTCAAAAAATGACTGGTAATTTCCCTGCCCTTACTTTACTTGATGATGAGCTTTTATCCAACTGTAAATCCACAACTCCATTCATATCTCCAGCTACAATTATATGATCATAAGTCCATTGTTCCATTTGCTCTCTTAAGTCTTTAAAAAATAAATCCTTAGAACCATTCGGTGCATATACTCCAAGTGTCAACGTTTTTTTTGGCATTACATAAAAATTCCACAGCCAGGTATCTTCCGTTTTTATCAGAAACTATTAATTTGGGCTGCAATTCTTCCTTAATATATATAACAATGCCCCTCTTCTTTTGTTTTGTTGCCGAAACAAATTGTTTTCTTAACTTCTTATTAAATAGATATTTAACATCTTGATCTCTAATATGAGTCTCTTGTAAGCAAATCATATTACTTCTTTGTTTAGATAGCCAATGTAACACAGCTTTTCGTTTAGAGGGTGAATTGAGTCCATTAATATTCCATGAAATTAATTTGTACTCCATAATTATAATCTACTTGAGCTAGGAAAGTCTTTTCCATTCTCCATTAGAAAGACGTCCATTGCATATTTTGACTTAATCACTTGTCTCCCTGATTGGAATTCAAAAGTCACTCCTTCCGGCAACTCCCATCTATATCTAATTTCAGCTGCCTTCAGCTTTTGTATCAAATCTCTATATTTTTTCCGATCTTGGAGCACTTTTCTTGGCACTTCTTTCATAATTCGAACCCTTGTCCCAGCTATTTCCAGTGGAGTCTCAAAATGCCTTCTAATAATTTCCTCCTTCATTCTCCTCGTGGTCAATTGGACAATAATATCTCTTGGTAAATTCTTTTGTTCTGCATACTTTGAGTTGACTCTGTACACGATATCCAAGTGTATCATAATTTCCTCCTCTGTTTGTTCTAAAAATTTTGCCAATATTTCAGCTACTTGTTTCAGAGCAGATCCGCCCATTTTCTCTGGCACACCTCTCATACGAATTTGCCTATCCATTGCTTTACATTCCATCATCACAATTCTTTCACCCATGCCCATAGTCTCTGTCTTTATAGCCTCTGGTTTTTTTTTTCCATCCTGCACCATCTGTTGTGTTTCTTGCACTTTTTGTTGGGTATTCTGTAAATCTGTTTTATTGCCTCCATCTCTTTTTTAATCTCCGTTATTTCTGTCTTAATCACTTCTTTAATTTCCATCATTAAATTTTGCTGCAGTTGCTGTACCATCTCCCGAATCTCTTTATTTCCCTCCGTTATTTTTTTGTCCAAATTCTCCATAGCAGCTTGCCAGTCCTTTTCTTTTTTTGAAGCCATCGGGCTTGCTTTGGGCCCCCACGGATCTGCTCTCTTTCTTAACTCCGTCTTCTTTTTAATTCAAGTCTCAATTCTTTTATGTCAAAATTTCAGCCGTCTGCCCTCAGTTAAAATGGCGGTTAAGGCTTCCCTTACCCTTAAGATGTCGGGCGATGTTTTTCTATGGTATAAAATGTCGGGTGATCTTTCTCTATGGTAATGATGACAACACAATGATCTTCCCTTACTTTCAATGGTGGGTACTTTACTTCCTCTTCCTCTTCCCTTACTTTCAATGGTGGGCACTTCACTCCCTCTTCCCACATTGTTTTCCTTCTGGTTCTTCCAGCTCTTCCTGACCTCTCCCTTGCCGCTCTGTCTCCTCTCCGTCTATTATACTTTACTGTAGCCACTTCCTGCCTCACGTCGCTTCTTCCGATTCCCACGATCCTCCCTCCGCATCACCATCTTGCCAACCGCAAGTATGCAAAACAATATTCTTTCTTTGCTCTTTTTAGCTCTTTCTCACTCTCAAACTTCAAATTAAACAACTCAGTTCTTTAGTATGCCTTTTCCGCTTAGTATCTCCATTTTTTTATAAAATCGGTCTTTGTTCAGTAAAACAGTCCGTTGGGGGAGATAGTAATCTTTACTTAACACAAATTTCTTGGGTTGTATTCACTGCTTCAAACATCCAATTCTGTCCAATTCTGTTCCTGAGGCTTGGGGTATGACGAGCCTATGCCAATTTAATGACTCCAGAAGCTGCTGCAGAGATTTTAGCCGCCCTTCTCTGAGGAGGATCTCAAGGCTTGGGAGGAAAGCCCTTAATTCAGAGCCTCCCACCTGCCGAGACCCTTCACTCTCGGGGCTTCAAGCTTTCCAGCCTGATTTCTGACTGAAATCAGGGGGCTGTGGGCGATCGATGCACCCCACCAGCCAAAAACTGCACGTCGGATGGTCCGGAGCTCCGGATCATGACGGTCTCACCATTACCCCCAACCGGAAGTCCCGAGCTCCAACAGTTCCTGAGAGACCAAGGCATCGTTCACCAAAGGACCGTCCCCAGATGTCCAGAACAAAATGGCGTAGCTGAAAGGAAGAATCACTATCTACTGGATGCAGTGAGATGCATGATTAAAAGTTTACACCTACCACACACCATTGGGATCGAGGCTGCCCTTACAGCTAATTACACACAAAATAGGCTACCCACTAAGGCCACAGGTGTTACACTGTACCAACTTTGGTTTGGCTACAAGCTATCAGTTGAGCACTTGGATGCAGAGCTTATGCATATGTTCTAAAAGAAAACAGGCACAAGCTAGATGATAAAGCAGTGGTGGCATATTCATAGGTTATGCTGCCAGCTGTAGGGTTACAAAATCCTGAATCTTCAGACCAAGGAAGTGATAGTAAGCAGATCAGTTCATTTCGAAAAGAACGAGAACTTCCCGGTTCAGAGGGGGTAACTGCAGACGAAGCCAAGATGCAGCTCCAATATCCTGCCATTTCCAACGTCCAAGACACAACAGAAGAGAGGGAATCAGGTCATCCAGATGTAATCCTGACAGATGAAGCTGCCCAACAAGCAATGCCTGAACCAGACGGGGAAAGTGAAGACATTCTACCAAATGTACAAAATGTACCTGAAGAGCAGAAGGAACCTGAAAAAGCCACACAGCAGATGCTGAGTAGAGGTGGGCATGAACAGGAAAACCCCCGAACACGATGTTAGTTGTTCGTTGCCATCCATAAACAGGGAATCATGAACAACCTGTTTGTGGTTGTCTGTTCGTGGGAGGGAGGGGGGAAACTTGGAGGGGAAGAAAGTTCCCTGCGCCATTTGCAAATGGCATGGGGAACCTCCTTCCCTTCAAAGTCTCCCTCCTTCCAGCTGGCTAGAGGGAGGGGGGAGCCTCTGAAGGGAAGAAAGTTCCCCATGCCGTTTGCAAGTGGTGTGGGGAACCTCCTTCCCTTCAAAGTCTCCCTCCTTCCAGCCGGCTGGAGGGGGGGAGACTTTGTCAGGAAACCCCTGACAAGTGGCTGAGTTGGGGGTGAAGTGCCCCTCAGGCATTTAACCCCGGCAGGCTGCAGTCAGCCGCTTGTCAGGGGTTTCCCTGACAAACAGCTGAGTGGAGGATTTACATGTCCCTCTTCCTGTGCTGCACAGCAGCAGGGAGAGGGAAATTTAAACCCCATCAAGCTGCAATCAGCCCTTGTCAGGGTTTTCCCTGACAGGGTTTTCCCTGACAAGGTTTTCCCTGACAAGTGGCTGAGTTGGGGCTGAAGTGCCCCTGGGCTCAGATTGAGGTTTCCAGGGCTACAGGAGTTCAGACAGAGTTCAGAAAGTCTGTGCCTACTGTTGTCAAGGGAATTGATTGAAAGGTGCCAGACTGTCTGGCTTGACGAACGGCTGACGAACACCACGAATAGGGCTTGGAACGAACACATGTTCATTGGGAATGGGGCCCCATGAACAGCTTGTCTGTGAACAGCTGATTGGGCTGTTCGTGGCTTTTTTTTTGTTCGTATTGCTGTTCATGCCCACCTCTAATGCTGAGATGGTCAGAACGCTCCAACAAATGCATCCCGGCCCCAAAGTTAATGATTAGGGCTGAGGATGAACTCAGCCCTGATTATTAGGGCTGAGGAAGAACTGGAGCCCAGATCCTGGACAGACATCTCAAGCTTGCCACCTGCTCAAGGACAGGAAGCCCAGATCCTGGACAGACATCTCAAGCTTGCCACCTGCTCAAGCACAGGAATGGAAGCAAGCTGCAAGAACAGAGTTAAATGCCATGTACAAGAACAACACATGGACTCTCACTGAACTCCCTAGAAATAAGAAAGCTGTGGGGAGCAAGTGGTTTTTTAAAACTGAAACAAGACAATGAAGGTAAAATTCAACGTAACAAAACCCAATAGAGTCTAAGCTGTCTGTGTGAAGTTGTGAGACAAGTTAAGTCAGGCAAGTTGTGTGGATGAATGTTTATTCTGTTAGCGAAGACCCCTATGGAAAATTATTCTATGTGACTTGACTCTGTGAATGCACTTTTAAGAAGATTTAATTATTTTTGAAATCACCTAACCTAAGAACTATTTTGAAACTAATACGCTTATGAAAACTGCAACCCTCACATGTTCTTATAAATTAATTCTACTTTTGTTTAAGAAAAAAATCCTTTATATCCTCACAACCACCGTCACACACTGACCATTCTGTCAAACTACCATCTATAACAAGCCTTCCTATATTACAAGTTAAATCAAGGTCTTAGGCAAAAGCTTTGGGTAGGAGCGAAAACCTTTTGAGGGAGTCAGAGAGGCAGCAATATAATAGGTCACACACACACACAAAAAAGGGAAAGGTGTTTTCAAGGTATAAGCCTGGGTAAAGTAGAAAACACTTGAAGCTCTGTGTGAGTAGAAATATAAGGAGTTTTGATCAGGACTAAGACTCTCCTAAGGTATAAGTTTAAGGTAACTAGTGATCCAAAGGCAAAGGTTTAAAAACATTATAAACATAAAAAGGTTTAAAATCAAACAGCAAATCATTACAAGGTGGTTCAAAAGTAAGAAAATCATTACATGCCCTATGGCCCTTCAGTAGCTTTTTAATGGAAGTTGGTGAAGCTGTTTCCAAAACTTTTGCCCTTATCTAACATGGCAATTCTCTCTCTAATTGGAAGCCTTAAACTGGATTTAATAGAATGTCTGGCAAGAAAGTCTGTTTGCACTCTGAAGCACAAAGCCACCCTCACAGTGTGAGAGAAATCATTGTACCAGTACTTTCAAGCACAGCCATAGAAACATAGAATAGTTTCCATTTGTACAGATACTGGCACCTGCACAAATAGCTCTGAGAGACACATGATGTCAGTCAAAGCAGTATTGCACAGAAACATAATCCAACATTCACAATGCCACAGGGGGAAAAACAGCATGCCACCTTATCACAGAATTTATGAGGTGGATTTCTCAGGTAGAAGGCAAGAACCTCAACATGCCAACCATATGTGACATATGTGATATGCGGGGCCGCCTCTCCCCATATGTGCCCCAGAGGATGCTCTGATCAGGAGATAAACAACTATTGGTGGTCCCTGGCCTCAGGGAGGCCCGCCTGGCCTCGACCAGAGCCAGGGCTTTCTTGGTCCTGGCTTCAACCTGGTGGAACTCTCTGTCTAGTGAACCAGGGCCTTGCAGGATTTACTATCTTTCCGCCAGGCCTGTAAGACAGACGGAGATGTTCCACCAGGCATATGGTTGAGGCTAGGCTAGGCCTCCACTAGCCTGGATAGAGGAGGAGAAGGGAAGACCAGATCCCTCCCTATTAGAGACATCCACCATCCAGTTTTAAACTAGTAGATTGACTCTCTCTCAAATTGCTGCTGTATATTTTAACTACATATTGTATTTTTGTATTTTTGTGCTGCTTGTTGATTTTAACTGTTTTTAAGATGTAAATTATTATGTTTTTATTTGATGTAATCTGCCCTGGGCCTGCTTGTGTGGGGAGGGCGGAATAAAAATAAAAAATAATAAGTAAGTAACTAAGTAAATTGCAAATTATTGCAAATGTCACATGAAAATGCACATTGTAAGTATACAATTGGACTAGTCTTAAATCAGCTGATAATCTTAGAGCTGGTTGTTGTGGATTTTCCGAGCTGTATAGCCGTGGTCTTGGCATTGTAGTTCCTGACGTTTCGCCAGCAGCTGTTGCTGGCATCTTCAGAGGTGTAGCACCAAAAGACAGAGATCTCTCAGAGCAGGACCACAAGTGACGCCTGACACAGGTTGGACACTAGTCAGCTTCCCTCAAGTTTTGATGGGAAATGTAGGCATCCTGGTCTTGCAGCTTGACTCTCTGACTGCTGTCCAATGGACTTTTCAACTGTCACTTGTCCAACATTCCGCCAAGCTGCCTACATTTCCCATCAAAACTTGAGGGAAGCTGGCAAGTGTCCAACCTGTGTCAGGCGTCACTTGTGGTCCCGCTCTCAGTGTCACAGTGTGAAACGTTAGGAACTACAATGCCAAGACCACGGCTATACAGCCCAGAAAATCCACAGCAACCATCGTTCTCCGGCTGTGAAAGCCTTCGACAATCTTAGAGCAGGTTGCAAAGCTTGATGATATGCATATCTTTTCAGGTCATAAGGCTGCCACTTCCAGGTTAGGAAATTCCTGGAATTTCTAGAGGTGGAGCCTGGGGAAGGCAGAGTTTGAGAAGGGGAGGGATCTTCGTGTTTTCTCCAGGGGACTTGATCTCTATAGCCAGGAGATGAGTTGTAAATTCAAGATCTCCAGCTATTACCTGGAGGTTGGAAACCCTATGTCAGGAGATGGCCTGGCAACACTAGCATATACCGAAAGGTGTTCCAGTTCACACAAACTTATGCTATGAAAAATCTATTAGTTTTTATGGTACTACAAGACTTCATTTGTTTGTTAATATTACATTTGAATAAACTGATAAAGAGAATATTAGGAAAAAATAGAGAAAGATTTTGATTAGTAGGGAATCATTAATGCTGGATTCCAAGTAAGAGAATATAGGAATAGAAGGAGGAAGGGGAATTGTGGGAAGATGGCTGCCAGCGTGTAATATCCAGGCTGAGTGCTTCTCATTTTTCTGTTGCAGGTTTTTACAGCCAGGGTGAGACCAGAGCACAGGGGTGCACACTTCAGGGAGGCAGCAGGGCTTCAGGGCCCCACCAGGTTCTTTGGCAGGGTCAACACCTTTCCGGGGCTTCTTCAGTGAGTAGTGGAGCTCAAGCCCCCTCCAGGATCTTGCTGCCAAATAGCATCATGAAGCTGTTCAGCCAGTCCTGTTTGTCTTTCTAGCAAGTTCTTAGAAGGCACTCCAGGGCTCATTTTGTTTGTTTTTGTAAAGAAAAGAGGGGGAGGGGATTTTCTATAGAAAATACTGTCTGTGTGAAGAAACAATAGATAGAGAGAAGGAGCGGGGCGGGGGCGATTAACACAACTGCTGATCCCTCAGAAGTAGGGTTAGCAGCAGTCTCCTGTTGGGGCCAGGGGATCCCTTGCTCCCAACCGCCACCCCCTGACACCACTCACCTGGCTAGTGGGAGGGGAAGTGCAGGTAATGGGGCTGGGAGCTCCACAGTGCGCTCCTGCGAGCTCCGCAGCACTTCCTTGTCGCACCGGGAATGAGGTCATTCCCAATGTGACAAGGAATTCAAGGCCCGTGCGTGGGGCTGATTTGATTTTTATGGAAACCTGGGGAATCTTCAAAGTAAGACACCCTCTCCCCCCTCCCCACACACACTTTTCTGACAGTAGCTTGGTTTTACTGCTTTCATGAATGGAACAAGCCACGTGCTTTAGTATTAGATACTGTAATGATGATATATAGATAAGAAAGCATAAAAAGAGATGGCGAGCATTAAAAAGAGATTAAAGGCTGTTAAGGTATGGCACAAACACTTCATAATGACTTGGTTTAAGCTAGTCTTAGTTCAATTTTGTGTATACAAAATTGAACTAAAAGCAAAACTCAATTGAGAAATAAAATCAAAACTCAGTTGAGAAATAGCTGGAGGCACACAGGACTGAGGGACTGGATTATAACTTGAAGAAAAGTTCAATGTCAAAGCTTTTAATATGTTTAAATGGTGGACCAGATATCCACTAAGTAATATTAAAAAAATAGCTGACACATGAAATAGCAAAGATACCTAGCAAAGCTTTTAAATCTGTCTGCTAACTTGTGTTGGGGAAAATATCTGATGACTGGAGAAAAGCCACTTTGTTACCTAGATTTTAAAAATAACAGCAGTCATAAAAGCAAACTAGGTAACTATAATTTTTTTAAATTCCAAGGGTAGGTCAAATGTTGCAACCACATTAAAGGAAAGAAAAATTAAAGCCATGGAAGACAATAACAAGTTGCAGTTTGGTGTAGTGGTTAAGAGCACGGGACTCTAATCTGGAGAGCCAGGTTTGATTCCCCACTCCTCCACTTGAAGCCAGCTGGGTGACCTTGGGTGAGTCACAGTTCTCTGGAGCTCTCTCAGCCCCACCCACCTCACAGGGTGATTGTTGTGGGGTAATAATAGCATACTTTGTAAACCGCTCTGAGTGGGCATTAAGTTGTCCTGAAGGGCGATATATAAATCAAATGTTGTTGTTGTTGTTGTTGTTGTTGTTATTATATGAAACTTTTGACACAGTGCTTTACCAAAGACGGTCCTGAGGTAAGAAGATCATAGATAAGAAAGTGATTAAACAAAAAGTAGCAAAGAGTAGGATTAACTGGACAATTCCTGTAATGGAGGGAGGCAAGAAGTGGGGTTCCATGGTGATTGGTAGTAGGAATGATGCTATTTAAACAGTTCATAAGTAATCTGGAACTGGCAAATGTGAAGTAGCCAAGTTTGCAGAAGGCACCAAATTACATAGGATAATGAGAAGAGGATTGTAAAGAGCTCAAAGAGGTTCTCTCTGAATCAAGTGTTATGGGAAATGAGGCTCAAAGTAGATGAGTATGAAGTGATACACATTGGGGCAACCCCCTCCCCAGCTTTACAAACACACTGATGGATATGAACTGGTGGTGACTGCCCAGGAAAAAGATCTTGGGATCATGGTTAAAAGCTCAATGTAAATGTTGACTCAGTTCATGCACGTAGTGAATTCTACAATATGGATGATTGGAAAGGGGACTGAAAATAAAATAGCAATTATTTTAATGTGTGGTATAGATCTATGATATGGCCCTATGCGGACTGGGCCCAGCATATCTTCAGGACGGCCTCTCCCCATATGTTCCTCAGAGGTCGCTTCGATCAGCTAATAAGCAGTTGCTGATGGTTCCTGGCCCCAGGAAGGTCCATCTGGCCTCTACCAGAGCCAGGGCCTTTTCGGTCCTGGCTCCAACCTGGTGGAACTCTCTGTCTGAGGAAACTAGAGCCCGGCGGGATTTGTTATTTTTCTGCTGGGCCTGTAAGACGTAGATGTTCCTCCAGGCATTTGGTGGGGGCTAGGCTGTCCTCTCGCCAGCCACGCCACTGAAGACCATCCACCACCCCTGCAAGAGCTTATAAGTGTGACGCAGAGCATGATGTAAGAGCCAAGCCTTGCGCTAAAATGCTGTATTTTAATATTTATATCCGCCAATTGAGAAATTTTATTGTATATGGAATAGTGTTTTAATGTTTATTTATAATGTTTTAATTGTTTTTAAACTGCATGTTACATATTGTATACTGTTACACCACCCTGAGCCCGTTTGACGGGGAGGGCAGTCTAGAAATGCAATAAACAAATAAATAAATACCTGAAAAACTGTGTAGCTTTCTGGTTGCCACATCTCCAAAAGGATATCATAGAGACAGAAAAGGTATGGAAAACTGAAATCAAAATAACTATAGGGTGTGTAAAGGTTAAGGAGTTTGGGACAAGACAAAGTGTGTGTATGGGGGATTGATAGTAGGGTTGCCAGGTCACCATACCCTCCCAGTGGAGGCGGGGGGGACCCGGCACTCACCTTTTTGAATGTGGGGGTGACATTATCATGCACTTTTGAGAAATGATGTCATTGCGCAGGGGCCAGGAGCGCACCCAGGAGGCCTATTCCCCCACCTTTCCCTAACCCGCCCGCTGGCTAGGTGAGTGGTGGCGGGGATGGAAGCAGGGGACCCCCTGCCCCTACCAGGGGATCTGGGATCTTTAGTGATACAGGGTTGCATAAGTATGCATAGCCTGCAGAAAACGGTTAGAGATAATTTTCTCTCCTCCCATACTATTAGAACCTGGGGGTACCCAGTGAAGTTGAGGGGCAGTAGATCCAGGAAAGGAAAACATTTCCTTTACAAAAGAAAACATTTCTTGTGTTCCCCAGGGGTAAAAGGGGAAGGTGGGAGGTGAAGGACAAGAGAATTTTCCCCTCACAAGGCTGGGGGAAAATGTGGCCACAACTTTATTGAGTACAGCCATTGGAAAACTGGCACAGCATAGGGCCAGATCCGCAGGTCCCTCAAACACAGGCTAGCCTCTCCCCTGCCTGGCTTCTTCCCTGGCCCATGACTGGGTGCCTAACAAGAACGGCAGGAACAGGGCAGCATCTCAGTGGCGCAACACCCAGCTGCACTGAGTGCGGGCAGGAGGACCCACTCCTAAGACTCGACATGCATGGTTGGGTGGTGGGAATGGCTACCAGAGAAGGGGAGGACATGGGCTTCTGCCCCATGTTGAAAACTGGCCCTTGGGTAAGTCTGGGAGTCCTGCTTCATACAATATGTAACTAGCTTGTTAAACTGCTCTCACATAATGCAGTATGTCCCTAATGTAGGTGGGTTTGAAAAGGGATTAAACAAATTCATTTTTATGGACAGATCTAAGGATAACTAAATGGAACCTGTATGTTCAGAGGCAGAATTTCTATATTTAATAGTAAAATGGCTGCCCTAGGTGTAGGTAATGAAAACAGTAAAACCCAGCAACCTACAAACAAGGCAGGGCTTTCTAACACATAGAGGATTTCCCAGCTACTTTATAAAACAAGACTGTTAATGAGCCAAAAGAAAATTAACCTTAAAAAGAAGGAATCATGAGCGCCCATGGTAAACTCAAAGCGAGAAACCCAAATCTTTTTCGGCTGTACACCTCTACCCATGAGAATATGAGTAAGGGTGGAGATACAATCAAAGGTAAACATCATAGTATCACAGAATCAGAGAGTTGGAAGGGGTCATACAGGCCATTGCGTCCAACCCCATGTCCAGTGCAGAAACAGCTCTCTTCCCCTCACACATGGAGCCATAATGGAAGAATTCTTGGTTTAAGAAGTCTTTGATGTAATTCCAAATGTCATTTGAATTGGATTCCTTAGCAATCTAAGGTTTGTGTCTTTCCCAGAAACAGAAATTCTTAAACACAGTTTAGTCTTGATTAGAAATCCTGGTTTTGTTTTCAATTTCAGAGGGTTTTGCAAGGGAGAAGAGAGGGAATGTACAGTCCTGGCAATTAACCTGATTCATGACTATCACAAACTGTTTTGTTCCATGTATTGTACAGAAAGCGGCAGAGAGTGAGTGCAGAAATTTAAGGAAGCCAGTGGTTTAATTAACTTGCAAAGACAAATCTAGTAAAATCATAAGATGCAAGTACAATGTTATGTACTTTTTAATTTGGGTTTATCAGACTCTCATAGTAGTTCTATTGTGGCTTGTGAAGTAGCTGCTGACGTGAATATTTGGATAATTTGCTAATTAATTTACTAAAAAGGAAAAAAAAGATTTCACACCGAGTAGGTCTACACAATATTCTACGGCCACTCAAAGACTAGATCCAACCAATGTGCTTTAACCCTTCCCCAACAACTCTATACATAGATGTATAATATCAGTGGTTAGCTTAAAAAGAAGACCTAACTGACCTCAGGATGTCATGCAAGGATTGTATACAGCGACGTAGTGTGGGTTAGGTGCACCCAGGACAGGAGGTGGCATCCCTACCCTCATGCACACATGCAAAGTGAGCACATGCTCTGGGCCCTGCACGATGATGTCACTTCCATGATGTCATCACACAGGACATGCGCCCCAGCTCCCCAGAGCGCTCCCATGGTTTGGCCTGCTAGCTTCACCGCCCCTTACCACTTCATCGCAGCTGCCATCGCTGGGTGCTGAGCTGATGGTGGTGGTGTGGGTGGCTGCAGCAAAGAGGTAAGGGGAGGGGGAGCCATGTGGTCTGAACCACGTCAGGCGGGAGAGGCGGGGAGATGAGTAGGGAGGTGGACTGCCTGCTGTGCCATCGGGGTGTGCAGATCGCTGGGCACCAAGCTGGTGGCAGCAGCATGGGCGGCTGTGGTGAACGGGCAGGGAGGCAGGTCGGGAGCGTTCCCGGAGAGGGGCCATGGACGTGGCACCCCCTCAAAATTTTGTGCCCGGGGTGGCAGTCCCCCTTGCTCTCCCCATGCTATGCCACTGATTGTATATGTTCTAAAGTTTTCAGCCCAGCAATAGTGCCTCTTGCACAGCATAAGAGAACTCCATGCACATGTGGAGAAGCCTTAAAAGATGTGTGGGCCACATACGACAGCCCACTATAGCAATGATGGTTAATAAGCAGCTTGGAGAAGTGCATCAAGTTGTCTGTCTCATCTAGCCTTATCTTCTCTCTGAGCTTAGCAATAACAGAACTAAAAACAAGATGAAATCCTGGTGACAGGGAGAGACTATAATTGGGAAGTAGGTTTCTTACATGGATGTCAAAATCTTTGCAAGTGGATTATGGGTTGAGGAAATAATGTTCAACGACTTTGGCTGCTCACATGACAGGCTAGCTAAACAGCAGCCAATTAAGAAGCATTTGAAATAGACTCTCTCTCTTTATTTCTCTCCCATATGTCCAGTAACAAAGCAGCGTTTCAGCCAAGCATCCTGTTTATATGCACATTAAATGGGAGAGTAAATTGGGCATGAATTCCTGGTATCCTACTATGATCTCTTGCAAAAATTACAAAATTTGTTTGATCAGAAACCCCAACAGGATAGAATAACTGGATCACAGACAACAATGCCTCAATCACACCTTAAGCTGTGGGCAGTCTGTACACAGCCTGTGTGTAAAGACAAATTGAACTTCTGCTCATGGTGAACGAATCAAGTGACCCTATGTTAGCAGTTATCACAGGCCTGGGTGATTGTGTGCTCTAGTACTTAGTGTAATTTTTTATAGTCATTTGACCCAAAGTTTTAATTAAAGGCACGGATGGAGTTTTTGGGTCAAAACAACCACAAACATGTTAATTATGAGTTTTCCAGCATCACACCCGTGTCACAATCAATTAAGACTCGAATCATCTGGGCATTGTTCTCCTCATGCATCTCTCCAGCCACTCTGGAAGCTTTCCTCCACTGTGGCACTTGCTTCCTCTTCCGTGTGTACAAGATTAATATTTTTCAAGAAGCCCTTACACATAAAGAAATGCTAGCCGTAGAGGAAGTGAGCACAATAGCAGAGGAAAGCTTCTGCAGCAGTCATAAAGAAGTGAGAAAGGAATGATGTCATAGTATTCAAGGCTTTTTATAAAAACTTTCTAGGAAGAGGAAACAAGTGAAGTAAATAAAGCAAACATACAGAAAGTGACTTGTCCATGGCTACATGCAGTGGAGCAGAAATTGCACCATGTTGCCTATGGCTCAGTTAAAGGGAATTCTGAGGAGGCAAGGGAGCTCCCATCTATCAGTGTTTTGAGCAGTCAACAGAGCAGGACAAGTTTCAGAGGCTTTGAAGTATGTATTTTCAAGCCAAATAGGATTTACATTCATTAACGGCCCAAGTTACAGATATTGTGGACTTTTTAAGAGTGCTTTCAGGCAGAGGGCTTTGTAAATGTTGGCAGTATTGTATAAACTGTACGGAGATGGTGATGACCTTCTGTTGATTACTACTGCTCCAAACAACAGCTGCTTGGGATAAGGAGGATCAACATAGACCCCTTTCGCACTCACATTTAAAAGCGAATGATCTGAGCAGTCAGCCCTATAGCCTTTGCACCAGCTTGGAACCACCCCCTTTTACACTCTCTGCTTCCGATTCGGTCTCACGTTCTTTGCTGCATTTTATTTTCACTTGTTCTACTGCAAGATTTGTGGGCTACTGAATACACATCACTTTTTTTTGAGTTTGAGCATGCGTGGTAAGACTAAGAATCTCCACTCTCTCTGTGCTGCCATTTTGAACTCTAACTGTTGAAAGTTTGAGTCTTTTTACTTAGAAGACAGCACAAGAGCAGCTGCACTGAGATTAACACAAATCCTTTCACCCCCCACTGCCTATTATTTAGGGGATGATCTTCCTTCTCCCCCCCTGCCTTTTTTACTGTTCTCTGCAACCAGAGAAGAGCAATAAAAGAAAGCTGCTTCCAAGCAGAGAAGGCTGCAGGACAGAAACGGGTGTGGGGGGGAGGAGGAACCACTCCATTTAGCCAGGTCCCAACTGAATGCTTTAAAGAAAATTTTCTTAGTTTTGTGTTGAGGAAAGATTCCATCTCCACGACTGTTAAATGCCCACAATTCTGTTTTAAAGTGCTTGATGCCCCAACAATACTACCCTTCAGAATCAGTAAAAAAAAAATTAGGTGGGGAATGAGAAGGGAAGGAAACAGAGGAGGCGAGCGATGGGCACAGCTGAGCTGCTGCTTGGTGCAACAGTTGCTGCCCAATGGCGAAAGAAGGGTTAGGGGAGCTGACGAGGGTGGGTGTGGTTGAATCTGCTTTGGCCAATCAACTTGCGATAGGAAAGGAAAAGGGGGGGGGGGAGAGGCAAACATTTTACACTTACTTTCACCGGCCTAAGCACGAGTCAGCATCTGAGGCAAAAAAAAAGTCGCGATATGTCCGTAGTCAGATTCCCCGGGGAAAACCTAACTTAGCCCAGAGCTGTGTCACATGACTAGCTCAGAAATGTAAAAGGCAGAAAAACATGGGATGCGAAACGGTAATAAATACACTGTAAAGGCCGAGTGCAAAAGACTTTATAGATGTCATGATTTGAATCATCTGTGTAGGGTGCCGGATGATACCTCTTCCTTCAGGTATGGTTTCGTCTACTTGTGCTTGAGCACAAGTTTCTGGGAGAAGATTAATGGAAATACGGGGAAAGGAGGTAAAATGGAGGTTATTTTGTTTTACTTTTGAATGTTAGAAAGATGCATTGAGCTACCTAATGACATCTGCTCTGCAGGTGCTGTATTACAATATGACCTTTTCTCAAACTGGATTAATCAGGGATGCAATAGTAAGAATAGAAAACTGATTTGGAAATAGATCCAGAGGAGTTAGCCATGTTAGTCTGTAGTAGCAAAATAGAAGAGTCCAGTAGCACCTTTAAGGCTAACCAAGGCCATTTCCGCACGGCTTACTTCAACCCGGAATGCTGTGCAACATGCCAGAAAAAATGCGGAAGATCACGTTTTCTCGCACAAGTTTTGCACAATGTTGTGCAACATCGTGCAAAACTCTCATGAGAAAATGCAATCTTCCGCATTTTTTCCGGCATGTTGCGCAGCATTCCAGGTTGAGGTAAGCCGTGCGGAAACGGCCCAACTTTACTGTAGCATAAGCTTTCGAGAATCACAGTTCTATTCGTCAGATGCATGGAGGGGAAGAAGAAACTGGTCAGATACATTAGGTGGGGAGGGGAGGGGGAGTAGATGCAATCAGTAGCTCCTGATAATGGGATCAGTTTGCTTCTGATAATGAAATCAGTTACTTCTGATAACGAGCTAACCATTCATAGTCCCTATTCAATCCAAGCCTGACTGAGTCAAATTTACATATGAATTCCAATTCCGCAGCTTCCTGTTGGATTTTGTTTTTGAAAGGTTTCTGTTGAACTACAGTGACCTTTAAGTCCTTGATGGAATGTCCTGATAGACTGAAGTGTTCTCCCACTGGTTTCTGGATGTTGCCATTTTTAATGTCAGATTTGTGTCCATTTATTCTTTTGTGCAGAGGTTGGCTGGTTTGTCCAATGTACAGAGCAGATGGACATTGTTGGCACATGAGGGCATAGATCACGTTGGAGGATGAGCAGCTGTAAGAGCCAGAGATAGTGTAGTTGACGCCATTGGGTCCTGTAATTGTATTTCCTGGGTAGATATGAGGGCAGAGCTGGCATCTGGGTCTGTTGCAGGGTCTGGTATCTGTGTTGGTGACTCTGCTAGTTGGTTATAAGTGAGAAGTCGTTTAAGGTTGGGGGGCAGTATGTAGGCAAAGAGAGGTCTTCCACCCAGGGCTTGTGAGAGTGATAGGTTGTAGGTCACTGATGATATGTTGGATGGGTTTGAGCTCCAAAATCAGGTGGAGCTGTGGGTGATTTGCTTACTGCTGAGGTCTGAGTTTGATCTTTTCACAGTAAGTAAGAATGATAGAGGATTGGTTCTTGCAAGATCTCATAGGTTAAGTATCTAGTAAGTGTGAAGGAATGGCTTCTCATTGCTCTTGAGCATTCTGCCATTGGCACAGGGGCAACAAATCTCTTTCTTTGTTGCCACATGCCTTTCATTGGTTTAGTCTGTTACATGTCACAGAGCTAAACATATTCTTAAAACTGCTGACAGAAGCCAGGTCTTGTTATCAGTGCTCCAAATCTGCATAATTATGACAACTGTTCTTCCTCATGCCGATTCAGGCAGCCAAAAGCATTAAAGGCACAGATGAGACACTATTTATGTGTAAATGGTGACTCATGCAATGTTCACATATCCAGGGAAACCTTTTGTACAGAAATTGGAAGGCATCAGTCTCCTACATAAGGACGCTTCTCTCTTTTATTGAATTAATCTACCACATTTTCATCTCATCCTTCTTCCTCACACTTTATCCTCACAATAATCCCATGAGGTAGGCTGTGAGATAACGAGGGGCCCAAGGTCACCCAGTCAGCTTCAGGGCAGAGAACAGAGATCTTACAGGTTTGGGGTTAGATACTAGACATAGTGACAGAGGCTGGCTACTTTCCAGGTTGTCACTATGTCAAGTATCTAACTGAGCACATATATACCTGCAATACAGAGCAATAAGTACCACCAGTTCTATAGTGCCAGAAAATTCCAATTCAGCGACAAGCTACCCATGCAAGTGCTCATCGTAAAATTCAACACTGCAGCATTTTCTCACATTAAAATGTTCTTCTTGCAATAAAATGATTCCTATCTTTGTGTTTCCAGAACTGGTCCTCCTGATAACATCAAATGCCATATTCTTTCTCCCTCAGTTACAATTGGCTATATACAATAAATACTTTCATTATTTATTTATTTATTTACTACCTTCATTTATATCCCACCTTTCTCCCCAGTGGGGAGTGGACCCAAAGTGGCTTAGATCGTTTTCCTTTCCTCCATTTTATCCTCACAACAACCCTGTGAGGCACGTTAGGCTGAAAGTTGCTGCTAGTGTGTGTAGAATTTATACTCAATATTACATAATGTCTGCAAATGTAAATTTCATGGTTAAGTACCCAGTTTTGTGTATATGCATTTTGTTGTGGTGCCAGAACACTGCTAGTTCTAGCCACATGTAATACTAAAATAAAAGCAGGGATCTGGATTTCAAGGTAAGGATATGATTTCTAGGCACTAGAGAAATTCAGATTTTATTTAAAATATTTTATACCTTTGTTTTTCCTTACTCACTGAAGGCCCAAGGCAGGTAAACAACCATAATATAAAATTGAACATAGAGATAAAAACAATTAAAGATTAAAACAATAAATGTAAAATATCTTAAAACTAAAGCCATCAATCTAAAAACACCTTATGTGCCGCTAAAAAGGATATTCCCTTTTGCTAGACCCAGACTTCTCTAAAAGATCTCTTAGCACATATAATCCAGAGACCTCATGGAATTGGCTTGTTCTGATTGCTTGCTTGCTGCTCCATCTCCGTGAGCTATGCTCATACTTCAGTGTACTTATTTGCATCTGACAAATGTTGGTGCATGCCGAATGCTAAATACAAACTCTTGAGCTTGAATAAAAGAGGCTGAATCCATACAACATTCTTGGGGGGGGGGAGTTACCATGTTCACTTGAACTGGGGATGGGACACAAAGAGCCAAGCTACAAGTGACGCCTGACACAGGTTGGACACTTGTCAGCTTGCCTCAAGTTTTGACGGGAAATGTAGGCATCCTGGTCTTGCAGCTGTAATGGAGAGCCAAGCTGTAAAACCAGGATGCCTACATTTCCCATCAAAACTTGAGGGAGGCTGACAAGTGTCCAACCTGTGTAAGGCGTCACTTGTAGCTTGGCTCAAAGGGAGGGCTCATGCAGAGCATGCTGGGGTCAGAAATTATGACTACAAGAAGTGAACGACATTGAGGGTCTGGATTAAACTGAGCACAATTCATGTTAGAAATAAGCTTGATTTGTTTTCTTAAAATATTTGTGATCCCCAAACTCTGGTACAAACACCTGAGGCAGTTCATAACACCACAACGATTAAAAGTCCATACCAGTACAAACAATTAAAACCTGCATAAAAGGCTAAACTGTTAACCAACAGCAGGTAATATAGCTTCCCATAAAAAACCGAAGCAGCAGATAAAATCTCAAATGATAAAAACAGAGGGAAAAATTAAAACAACAATAAAACTTAAAAGGCCAAAAACAAACCAATGACAGAAAGATGAATAACAGCAGTGATGGGAAAATATAACACAATTTAGTAATACAGAAAATAATAAAGTTTTCACCTAGTGCCTGAAGTTCAGCAGGTTTGATATAATGCATATGACTTTGGGAAAGGGAATTCCAGAGATGAGGCACCAACATAGAAAAGGTGCCTCTAAGAGTAGAAGCACCTCTGTAAAAGATCTTGAACTGCAGCAGGTTCATATGGCAGTAGGTGGTCCTTCACACATCCATGTCCCAGATTATTTATGGTTTAAAAGAAATGGACCAACACTTTGAATTGTGCCTGGCAACATTTTCTGCAAGCCAGTTCAATGTATTTGCTCACCTCAAGCCAAGAATGCCTGTCACCTCTTCCCACTGCATCTGGGGCCAGAAGTAAATCCAAGCAGTACAGGCAACATTGAAAAGCTCAGGCTGGAGGTGGGTGGTTGTGGTATGAGTCTGGGAGTTGATGATGGGTTTAGCTTACACCCCATCGCCGTTGCACCAGTAGCAGCTAGGAAAAAGCAGGACCCCAGAGACACTGGCAGCACCAAATGGACTCAGCTCATTAACCTAGTAGAGTGGATCCAGGAGACAAGACTATGCCTGTCACCTCTTCCTTTACTGCTGGCTGCCAGGAACATGTCGAGACTCTGCAGTATGTCAGTGCACTCCTTGTTGTACTGTAGCAAGCTGAGTTGCTTGGGCAGAGAACAGGCCCTGGTTCTCTCTAGGCTATACCAGTAAACAATCTTACCATGACATTCAGAGTGATTTGAACTCTCTGAGCAGCCTTCAGAGACAACCACATGGACAGCACATCACAGTAATCTATGCTGGATGACATAACAGCTTGGATAATGTGACCAACTGAAATCTTCTAAAGGCACTGCAAGCCACTGGAGAAACCTGATTCTCTATCTCCATAGGCATGGGCCTAATAGCATGTCCAAACTGTGGACTGTCTCCTTTAGAGGGGAACATGACTAGGACTAGAACAACAGCTTCCAAGCACCTTGTCCATGCCCTTAGGATGTGATAGCTGAAATCCATTCAAGCACACGTAATTAGTCTGACCTCAACGTTTTGAAGCTGATTCCATGAAGTAGTGGCATCCAATCTGTGACTGATACAAAGAATTTTATTCACAGAACCAATAGTGAACAGATCACAGTTTTTTTTGAAGTTTACATCAGGTTCATGTATTTTGTTTTGTTTTGCTACAAAGGTCTAGAATAAAAGATAATCCTTTGAAATAATGATTTAAGGTGACTTAAAATAAGAGGTACGCCTGAGTTGAAACTGCTTCCAGAATTTCTACTTTAGCTGTAAGGCATTTCAAGGCCTTATAGAAAGGAAAAAAAGAAGAAAAAACTGCCAAAAGACTGGGTTTGAATGCCTGCATTTCTACTTCCCTGAGGCCTCGCTGTTAATGGAATAATGATGATTAGGGCATGGAAGAAAAATTTATCTCCAAACACTGCCTGCATAGATCTTTGATCTGATTTTTGTTGCAAACAAACAACAAACCCACCTCTCCTGGCCTCTTATCACAGTCTTTTGAGAGAACAAAAACATTCTCTGTATGATGGAAACCTCCCTGGGGTTTAGGATGAAGCTTGATTTTCTGTGCTGAAATTTTGCCCATGCTGAAGGTTTCTTTTCAGAGTTTATTGCTTCCTCGGGGCTTGATATGAAGTCCAGTCTGGGAGAGCAGTAGGCAAGGCCCATGGCAAGAGGTTGAGTATGAAACCAGCTTCCATCCTGGATGCCTCTCGTACTCTGATCGAACTTTTTATATCCACAAAAGTGGGTGGTAAACCATCACTGACAATGAAAGTTTTTTGTTGCACGCTCACTCGCTCAGGAAGAGATATGTCAGGAGATAACGGCTGTGGGTTTTAATGAAATTTTCTGTCCAATTATGTATCCTCTCATCCTCTGAAAGAGCATGATTAATGACAGGTTTCCAGGGTGAACAGCAACACTTGCAAATATAAAATCTGCTTACGGTGACCACGCACACAGGTGAGCTTGAAATTCATGTGCTCATTTTGCAAACTCTGGTGGTAGCAAAAATGTGATGATTCCTTACAAGCGAAGCATATTCTTTACAAGCCAAACAAAATCGACTGCTGCTCTCTGAAGAGTTTTTGTGGGGCATGTTACACAGTTGTAAATTACTATTATTGTTACCAAGGGTTATTTTCTGTAGAAGGAGAAGGAAATTCCCAGTTCCTTTCAGGAAAGAGAGGGTGACCTTCAGATGGACAGCTGAGGCATTCTAAAACCCCTAAACCACAGGGAAGCTGCTTTTCTCTCACCCACGTCACAGTCACACAATCAGCTGCCCATCCTCATTAGGTTTAGAGAACAGCAGTTTACAGCTTCTCAGAGAAGCCAAATTGATGCTGTCATGAATTACTGTAACTGCTTGTACTACACACTTCAATAATGTCTTTCATTAGGGGATAATAAGAAAGCAATATGTATTTTATTAGCATATGTTCTACCATGTAAGAAGCCCAGATCTAATCTTCATTTTATCAGAGAGACAGTCTGAGTGAAATCTGCAGTTGAGCTAAGGCTTATTGCCTAGCCTTCTGACTGAGCCCCGTGGTTGAATGAGGCATCAGAAGAGAAATCCTGTGCTCTTGAGGCAAGGATGAGTGTTGGAAGTCACAAGGGGTTCAAAGACCGATGGCGAGACAAGGAGTGATCTCTTGATCTCATGTTCCTACCTTTATACACTTGCATTTAAGCCAAGTTAGCACTGCAGGTAACAACTAGGCCAAATTAACCTGAGGCCAACCTGCGATTTCTGTGTTCCCTCTCACACCACCAAGAAGACTAATGTTTGCATTAGGCAGTGAGTCAGAAAATACAAGAGACCAGGACTGTATATCCAGCAGCAACATCATTCCCACTCATAATTCCTTTAAAGAAATCTCTCCAAGGGCAGGTATTTTCCCTTGTCTCACTTAAGGTTGTATCATAAAGAACAATGTAGCAAGGCTGGGATTGCCACCAACAGTTCTCTTGTCAGGGAGCGACAGCCAACCCAACTCCTTGACATGTATGATACATGCATTTGCAAACATGCTTGTGATATTTATTTTACTTTGAGCTATGTGCACACAATTAATCTTACAAATAAAATTGAAATATGATTTATGATGAAGCGGCTCTTGCACAGATCCATAAACTCATCTCTGACAATATAGTGCTGCTACTGCAAAAGCATAGCCCAACACAGAACAACACATGATGAAAATATGTCTCCAAAACATAGATGAAGTTTCTCCAGTCAAGAGACATCATGGCAATTCCTGTGGATGTTGCTCCTCCTCTTTCTGTCGAAATCCCATCCACAATGAAGTGATACATTTGCACTTAACACCAATGAGGCAGGCAAGACTGAGGCTGTGACCTCACAGGGTTTCCCCCATATGTGCTTTCTTCTTTGCCTTCACTAACTGCCACACATCCTCAGACAGCAGTTGGTGTGGGCAACTGCTAAAAAGTACATTACTACTAGGAGTATTAATGTTTGTTTTCAACCCCTGCCTATTTTAATTTTGCTGAAATGCTCCCGTGCATTAACAAAAGAGGCTTTACATAAAATGAAAGACATTTTAGGACACTGGTTAGTCTGGTAGTGTTCAGATTAGACTTAGAGAATCAAGATGTTCCTTATTTTGGGTGCCTTTTCTGTTCCAGTATGTCATGGTCCTATAGAACATGGACATGTGAAATCATCTTATGCTATGTCAGATCATAGACTGGCAGCAGCTCCCCAGTGTCTCAGGTTGATAAATGTTTTTTCACAAGACCTGGTACTTGTAGGGTGTCCAGGTCTCCCTCTATAGTGGAAGAACTCCTGGCTGGACTCCCCTGCTACCACTCAATGGGCCAGCAAAGGAGAAATGGGGGGGGGGGCTGGCTCCTCCCTTGTCTCAATGTCACTTCCGGAGCAAACCAGAAGTGATGTTAACTCAGAAGTGCAATGATCTAGCATTCACTCAAAATGATATGGTTTGGGGCAAATACTGACAGTAATTACAGTTTATGCTGGAAGCGACGTGATGCTAAGGATGCCAGAACTGGTTGATCCCTGCATCCCCAAGTATCCTGGTGGTTACCTAGCAGGTACCTAGCAGGTCTCCACATCCCAAAATATCCTGCTGGTTACCTAGCAGGTATCTAGGCTGGCAAGACTAGGTACCTGCGATCATTTAAGATGCCAGGGAATGACTCTAGAACTTTCTACATACAAAACATGTACTCTATCAATGAACCACAGTTCCTATTAATGCCTACAGTTCACATTTCCAGGGACCACAGTATATGGCCCTCAGTTTCTGGTTTTTTCCCTTGAAGTGACATCACACTGTCACCAACAGCTATTTTTAAAAAACCGTTTCCCCCCACTAACCACAGCAGTGTTGGACAAGGGGGGTAGGGAATCTCCTGCTCCCTGGGGGAGGCTGGTAATCCTACAAGAGATTGATGGGGGAGTTGCTATGACCTCTCCCATGAGAGGGTAGGCCTAACTTGAATGGAGTTCAAGGGTGCCCAGGTGACAGATAGCTGAGCAAGTAGAAATGGAGGCAAGAATAAAACAGTATAGATCAGGATTTTAACATTTTAGTTTTGTATCTTGTAAAACAACTGGCTGTTGTTTTTGAGCAAACCAATTTATTACATGCTACCAGACTCGATGGGTCACATATTCAAATTAAACAATCACCACCACCAGACAAAAACTCTCAGAGATTATTTTTAAAAATAAATCCCCAGCAATAACCTGTTTGCTTCTGGCTGGGCTTGATAGTTTAGGATTCTGGTTACTTGGCTTACTGCCATTCACCGCCTAGCTCTAGAGGGGATATTCGTTACCTTCCGACAAGACAGTGCATTCTTGAAACAAATCAGTCACCAAATATATTTCTCCCCGAGGCACTTGGTTGTCTTGCTCTGTCACAAAATAAACCCTCTGGAAAAAAAAGAGAGTATCTTCTACAGCAGGAATTGTGTGCTTGGCTCTTTGATACTTTTTCTGTGAGACAGATTTCAAACCTTAACATGCATTTTCACTGCTTTGGTCCTTTTTCTCTTTGCTTCTCTAACCCAGCATGTAACTCCTATGAATGAACACGAGAAGAAGAGAGGTGTGGGAATGAAAGACAACAACAAAGAATGGAAAGGAGAGAAGAGATACATGAAAGGGATACAGAGGCAGATGGTGATTGAATGAAGCAAAACTAAAGTAAGTCTTCCCAGGCAGAGTCATAACCTTTCTACAGAGACTCTCAGAAACACTCAAAAAGAGAGTGTACTTGCTGAATCACCAAAGAGAATAGGGATAAGGAATATGCACAAATCAGTCATATTCTGTCTTAAATTCCTGGCTAATATTTTTTTTTCTTACTCCTGGCTTTGTAAATTGCAGATAGCCTATGGCAAGAGACTTTTAAAATGCTGTGAACAAGACAGAGAACATGGAACATTTGTCATGATTAAAACAAAGGCCAGGACAGGGCATGTTCTGAAAATTCCACCTAAGTTTAGGGTTGCAGGGTTCCCCAACCATTGAAACTCGGGCTAGGTGGGTTCCTGGAGGGGGTGCTCTTTTCTTTCGTTGTGTGCATGCACTCGACAAGCCCATGATAATATCACTTCTGGTTTAAACTAGAAGCGATGGGGTCTCAGCAGGACCAATTCTTTAGGAATTAGCCCAAAACTTAGAGAAAAGCTGCTATAGCTCAGCTATTGCTTTGGAATTTTGGTTGCTTTGACTTCTACCAACTTTGGTACAATGTAGTATCCAGAGTAGATTTTCACAAAAGTTGAGAGTAGACATGGGCACGAACCAAAAAAATTTAATGAACCAGTGGTTCGTGGTTTGGTGCCAACGACGATCCTGAGGTCGCGAACTGCAACGAACATTTTCCGTTGCCGAACAGGTTCACGGTTCACGGTTTGCAGGGCGCGGAATGGCCCCCGTGGCACTTAGAGAGCCCATATTCCCAGGGAGTGTTTTGCAAGCTCTCCTACAGCCATCACCCAAGTTTGGACAAGATTGCAAAAGGGATCTTGGAGTTATACCCTCTCCAATCCAAGGCCCCCAGGAAACTCCCACAAAAATCCAAGCTCAATTATACTCTCAGTCTCTCTCCTCAAAGGCTAGCAAGTGGCAAACAAGAGCTCTGTCCCACTCCACTGCTCGCTGAAAGTGAAACCCAACCAGGGAGCCCACAGCTATTTATAAGCACAGGTCCCATTGAGCAACACAGGTGTTGAGCAACGCAGGTGTTTGGCCATCAGAGCTGCCTATCAGGGTTTGCAGGGATGAGATTGGAGTGCACAGGTTCATTGGCTGTGGACAATCATGAACCACCAGATCGTGATCGCATGATTGCCAATTTTGTGGGTTTTTGAAGTTCGTAATGCGGTTCGTGCCCATCTCTAGTTGAGCGCACCAAAAGAAGCATGCCTTTGTGTAGGGCCGACAGGTCTCGCTGTGGGGGTGGGAGTCCCCTGCCTCCACTCTCCGCTCTCCGCCACCACTCAACTGCCAGCAGGGAGAAATGGTGGGGGAACAGGCCTCCCGGGTGTTCTCCCAATGTGGCGTGACAATATCACTCTCCGAAGTGACATCACATAGGCCATGGGAGCACTCCCTTGCTTTACACCAGGCCAATTTGGCTCCAAATGGGCCAAAATTTGCCCTGTTTGGGGTCCAAGTTGCCCAGTGTGAAGTGCGGGAGCATTCCCACAGTTTCTGTGATAACATCACTCCTGGAAGTGATGTCATCGCACTGTGCTGGGAGCACTCACACCTGAGGAGGGCTAAAAGGTGAATGCCAGGTCCCTCCTCCTGCCAGGAGGGTAAGGGGACCTGGAAACTCTGCTTTCATGAAATTTATTCTAGTTGGTACTACACTGCATAAAAATTGGTATAAGTCAAAGCAACCAAAATCCCAAAGCAATAACGGCTACAGCAGCTTACATGCCGGAAGCAAACAGCCAAAGTTCTACTCTTGAATGGAACTACAGGCAACAAAACGTGGTGCTGCCAGCAAAAATGGCAAACCTGTGTTGGATTCCCCCTTTCCCCTTTGTTATGTGCAATCTGCTTTATGTACAATGCATATTTCTCCAGGTCTGTCAGTGGCAGTCAATGATGTGGGGAAATGGTCAGCATAACAATAACCAAAACATGATGTAAATTGAGTTATTATTAAAAGGTGAGGAAACTCAATTCAAGGCAGCCATTTTGGTAAGCAAATCCATGACTTTTTCTTCCTCTCTCTGTGATTATAAAAAAACCTAGAACAAACAGAATTGTTAGCTTTAGTATTCTAGCCAGATTAATGGTTTGAATTGGAGACGTTTTTAAAAAGCTGCCCCAATTGCTTGTTTAAATTACACATGAGCTTCTGTGTTTTAGTTTGCTGTCAAATATTAGGTAGATATTACTTATTAACACAAACTTTACAGTTAGATACTTACAAAAGTAACATCTGAATGATGCATATCTTGGTAAGCACTTAGCTATAAAGTGGTGGTGGTTGAATGCTAACCAGCAAACCATAGTAGAATGAATTCTGCAAGTTGAATGAAGTAACTGATTAAAACATTTAAACAGCTAACAAGATCCAGAGTGGAAGTTCATGGATCATAGTAAATAATGAACAACTTCAGCTGTTTATGGGGCACAATGAATAGGGGAAATGTAAGATCTATTCAAGTAAAGAAGAGCTCTATTGAGTCTCTGGGAATCCCCTGCATGTGAGTATGCATCTGTGATTTGTGACCGATATGTCTGAACATTTTTCCAATAAGAAAAACAAAATAAATCAATGTGAATTTATTTCCTGAACTTACAGGAATAAAGCTTAAGTAGGCATTTAACAGTGGAAAATATGGAAAAAATAATTACAGAACTAAATGTAATGTGTAGTTCTACCTAAGCTGAGGGGTTACCCTTCTTTTTCACTTACCCACCTGTTTGTTTGTCTCCATGTCTGAATCTGAAAGCAAGAAGAATCTAGGGGCAAATTTTCTTGGATTCTATCACTTCAGGATACAGGTAGGGTGGGAACATTCAAACAATAAGAACTAAACTACAAGAGACAAATCACACGAGGATGCTCATGTGAAGGGAGTCACAATGTTAGCCGGGAAGCCGAGTTTTAAAAGACAGATTGGAAGGCTTTGTCAATTTCCCCTCTCTACAGAACTGCAAAGATTTCTCCTCAGAGTGTTTATTTCCTCTTTGCCTCCTACAAGGAGAGGTGAAACTGACAGAGCCTTTGGGAGGTGAAAAGAAAATAAACAAACTCTCTGAGGAGCTATCTTTGCTGGCTCTGTAGAGAGGGGAAATTAACAAAGCCTTCCGATCTGTTTTTTAGAACTTGGCTTCCCAGCTAACATTGCAACTCCCTTCATGTGAGCATCCTCATTTAATTCACCTTTTGTAGTTTAGCTCTCAGTCTTGGTATGGAGAAAGATGGACTAATTCCCCCCCCCAAAATAATAAATAGAAAAATACATATTTATTTATTATATTAGATTTTTAGTCTGCCCTCCCCGCTGAGCGGGGTCAGGGCGGAGCACAACATTTTAATTTAAATAAAAACACATAAAAGCAGATAAATACATACAAAAACACTTAAAACTTAAAAAAAACCTTATCAACATTAGCTGTAGTTCTTTCCAGATTTTAATGGATACTGATCTTTAAATGTCAGCATATTGGTAGGGAAAAGGAATGGGCAGCCTTGTACTTTTTTTTTAAAGATTTTTTTTTAAAAAAAGACATCTGTTTAAAGAGATCTTATTAGATTAATCATATATATTTTAATTGAATGATTCATTAAATTTGCATCAAAAGAGAAAAGAAAAATTACTTTTCTTGCTTTCACATGATGCATGTGAGTGTTGCCGCAGGCATCATCTTAAAAGAGAGAAAGGTAGATGCCTCTTCTCAGAACATGTTTGCCAGTCTCAGTTTTTGTAAGTACCTGCATTAAAACTAATGAGCATTAAAAAACACTGTGTTGCCTGATTAATTAGGTGTGCCTTTTTCTTGTATGCAAAGTTTTTAATCAATTAAGCTAACCCATTTGTTGTCTGACAGTGCAATCCCATGTAGTTATACCCATCTATTTCACTAAATGGGCTTACAAGACTGTAACTCTGATTAGGATAGCACTGTAAGTAATTGCAGCCCTTTCTATCTCTATCTATCTAAAGAAGTGAACTGCAACTCACAAAAGCTCATACCCTACCACAAATTTTGTTAGCCTTATACGTGCTACTGGACTCTTACTCTTTTTCACTGCTACACAGAGACTTACACGGCTACCCATCTTGATCTATCTCTATCTCTATCCCTATCTCAAAGCAGTAACAAAATAACCCAGGGACTGGGAAGAGAGACATATGCTTCTTGACTCCAAGTAAGTAACAGTCACAGACATATCAACCTTCATTGTCCTGAGAGGAGATACAGAATGTTTCCTAACTCAACCTGAAATACACTGAAAGCCCAGCATCAGTTTGATCAGAGCTCACAGGAAGGGAGAAGAAAAATATTATATTTATAATGTGAGTGTCAGTGTTTTTACAAAAATGACCCCATCATTATATCTGACTGTAGCTTTAAGTGGTTTTGGAAATGTTAAGAACCATCACTCTCTCATATGTCTCTCCATTAAAATGAAAGACTAAGTAATTCCTACAAGGAAAAACAGTTAATTTTTCTTTGTACTCCTGCAAATTTGTTGACTACTAATAACCCAGGGACTGGTTAAAATGAGCTAAAAGAAAAAGGCTGATCAGTGACTTGTTTTCATTAAAACTTGCCTTTCTTATCAAGGAACCATCTTTATCAAAACAAATAGGCTTTGATAAATTAATAATTCAAAGAAATTCCAGTTGCCCTGTTCTATATATGCCAACTACAGAAACTTAACAGTGACCTCCAGCTTTCAATCCTCTGAAAATCCCGGCCAGTTGCCAGTAACATCTCGCTCAATATAAGCACAAGCAATGAGCCTCAAAATAACTCTGTTATGGACACAGGTCTGTCATAACAGTCCCATGTGGTGCTGTTTCCTTGGTGATCATGGAGTCACACAGACAGCATGTAATCCCCTTGAGCTGACAAAATGTTAACCTATTTGTTTGCAAAGCAAATTCAATCACCTGAGTCTTTCCCATGAAGCAGTTCAGTTTTTCATTGCCCTCAGGCAAGGAAAAAACAACCATAGCCTCAGCTACAATAATTTCCATAGCACTTTTGCCTGAAGCAGTGGCTGCGCTTGGAGAAATGGTGGGGGCTTGATTCATTTCCTTGCCTACAGGGCCAAACGCTCCGACTTAAGAGAGAGACACATACCTCCCCTCAGGAGGTCCCCCCCCCACCTTCTTTCTTTGGTTGAGTCAAAAGTGCTGGTTTATCATCACCACATCTGACACATTCCAGCACACCCAAATAATCTCTCATTAACAAATCAGCATGCTGTCTATTTATGAGACTTGGTCTTCTAAGTCAGAACACTGGGTTGCACCATGATGACTGTGTTCCTTGAGCTGCCTAAATGTTTTTACTGAAATAGATGAACAAAAGGCAGATGCCTTCACTCAAAGCAATACATCAGTGGTGAAGGCATTGACATGCTCAGCTGGTTGCCCTGTGACTCTCTCATATCTTGCAGGTTCTCATCTCCCTCTTTGTGGGCCCACTCTCACTGATTTTAGAAGCACATAGAGCCAGACTCCATGGGGTGCATCACAATTCTTCCCTGGGACATAACTACATGGAAATGGTTGGCCTGTGATTCTGTGAACAGAATCCTCAATGAATCCAGCCATTATTTCCCAGTAGCAATTCTTACAATGACGATGACTGAAAAGTGTGTCACCGTGATTGTGGGAAATTGTATCCAGAGGATGCACTCAGGAGGGCTCATTTACACCCTCTGTGTGAATGTATCCCCCCAGGAAGAGGCAAAGCACATCACATCAAGTCTATTGTAATGTGCAAACTGGACCTGTACTTTTATAAGTGCAACGTTACCTCTTCCACCAGCTGCTATTGTTTCAGTCAGCAATAACTAGAATGGAAATATGACAAATCCCATCTATGGCACCAGCCTTCATGTTCTTGTTGGAGCTTTTGATTTTCTGTGCTAAATATTAATGGGAGGCATCTGGAACAGGCCTTGATGGACAGGAGGTTAGAGGATTAGGATGCACGCTGAAAACAGCCTACATGCTGCTACATGCAACCATGACCATATGCTCTAACATTTGACAAAATAGGTACACTTGTTTCATATTAATTAGGCCCTTAAAACTACTTACCTAGTTTGGTGATACTTGCGTGACTGCAGAGTAGCATCCCCTGTTGTTTCTAACATTCATGGAGAATATATTGAATGTTGTTTCAATACTTAATCCTTTTATTCCTTTGGAGGTGCTTCCTTCTCATACTCACTATCCTGTGCTTTGCGTGCTGTTGCTGCTGTGTAATCTAATTAGATGTGGTAACCCTGATAATTTTGTCAATGATATTACAACATTATATGTAACATGATGATGTCACGAACACTTGTCATATAGGACTGTGGTGAAAATGTGCTTGCTTTAATTTCCACGTTAATAGCAGTGGGTGAGGAGGATTTTGTGAGGATCAGTTGTTTTAAAACAAATAAAAATGACTAGCTAGATTTCAGATATAACATTTTCTCCAGAGTCCTTAATTATGAAAACATTAACCTTCTTTGTGAACCTGTCTGCTCCTATTGTTTATGCACTTTGCTACTGCTTTGGTGCCATTTTTGTTCAATTTACTGAACCATCATCCTTTGTTAATCACTATCCCAATGGGAATTAAATTGCAAACAGGATGATGTCACAATGTTGCACAGCCAAATTTGGCTGACATCACTGAGGTAAATTAAGTTGACTGAGAAAGAAGGCACTGCTTCTTGATATTAGTCATAAGGTTGATCCCAGATAATCAGGGATCTCACAGTAAATGGATGATGCTACAATAATAAATAGCCAGTCAGATCTGGCTTTGTTCTGACACAATTAATGGCAAATGAAGTAAATTTTGGAAATGTTGCCCTCACTCAGAATGAGTGAACATATTAACTCCCATACAAATCACTGAAGCTTCTGAAAACATGTGAGAAAAGTATTTCTCCTTTCGCCTTAGCCCTCTTGCTATAACCTATTAGTTTAAATGGCAATGAGACCAAATTTATTTGCTTCATCCGTCTTTCTAACAGACACTCAAAGCATATTATAAAACAACACAATAAAAACAATCTAGAAAATTTCACAGACATTAAAACTACAACACAAAAATCTCCTCTGAAACAACTCCATTTTACATATGCTATGAAATGAGCCTAATAGAGAAAAATGACATTGTGGAGTAGTAGCTAGCTACCCAGAGAGCAAAGGGGCATCCAACTGTAGCAGAAACTCCATGTCAGGGTATGGCACGTGGCAAATGCTTCTATGAGACCTGGGCCATTTCCCATGATCTAAAAATAGTACAATACTCATGGAACGCTGCCAGCTTTCTCATGCAACTTCTGACGTCACCCATTTCCAAAATGGAGGCAGGTAGTGAAGATGGCATTTTTGTGGTATTTTGTAAACAGGTGATGTCAGAAATCGCACAAGGAAGCCGGCAGCATTCCATGAGTATCATGCTATTTTTAGACTGTGAGGAAAAGGCCCCGGTTCAGCTGTGCCAAATAGGCTAATTTAAAATTTAAATTATTTTAAATTTAATTAATTAAAAAGAGTGTGTTCTGTCTAGCCCTAATATCAAGGTAACCATAGGTCAAAGCCTGGTGGCGTATAAGCCAATATGAAAAGTGTCTGTCATGACTCATGAGTTATAGTGGTAAATCTATGTTAGATTTTAACTCGAAAATATGTTTCTTTCCAATTTTGAGCCATATTTTCTCACTGGAATGGTGTACATTTATATATGTTTACTGTCCAATTCAGAAGACACTTCATTTTCAAACTATTAATTTTTAGGGGTAATTTTGAAATATTTTATTTATTTATGCCATTTATGGTCTGCCTTTCTCACTGAGACACAAGGCAGATTACATAGTGTGAGATTAGTACAATTAACATCAAGGACATTTCAATAAAAATGCCATGGGGTATATAAATGCAAATTTACAAAGATATAAGATCAGCAAAAATCCAATACAGAGTTGAAGAAACGCTGAAACAGAGTGTAAGTAATTCTAAGACTGACATAAAATAACAGAACTACCCAATATGATCATATTTAAAGCAACAGATAGTACACAGTAACACATACTTGAAGTTACAAATAGGACATAAGGCAACAGGTAATAAATACATAGTGGTGAAGTTTATGGTCCTTAAGTATCTTTTTGAGACCAGCTCCCTGCAGAACAGCCCTCCTATCTGAGTAAAAAGCCGCTCTTGAATAATTCAGTTTTGCATGGTTCGCAGAAAGCCAGGAGAGTGGGGGCTCTCCTGACCTCCTCAGGCAGGCCATTCCTTAGGGTGGGGGCCACCACAGAGAATGCACATATATGGGCACCTGTTGATTTTGCCCATGTGCAAGGTGGCACCTGCTGAAGATCCTGTTCAATATTAAAACTATGAGATCCAGCTATCAGAATGGACAGATAGAAGTGTACCAGTGATATATCTATATCTATAGCTGGCAGGTAAATGTGAGTACAAAGTACAAATTCAGGTAGACAGCAACATTTGTATGCACAATTAGAGAACAGGTACTGCACCTATTAATGTCATTTTGCTTTCTATATTGGCTAAACATACCTTCCTGCTGTACCTATTAAACTCTGACCAACATAACAGAATAAATCTCCTTGGTGTGTTTCAGTGGCCATCAAAAGAGTTCCGCCTCAGCTGTAATTATCGCCAGTAAATCCCTGCTAACACCCTCCTTTTCCCATACAAGTCCCAACAGCTCCATTACTGGCATCTCCCAACGTGGCCTGCCAGGCTCCCCACTGCCTCAGGCCTCATTAATGCTAGTCTGACTGGTTGATGAGGCGAGCAGCAGCCGGCACCAGAACCCATCCCTGTTTTGTAGACAGCAGGGGATGTTTATCAAATAGGAAGGAGATGAAATGGCAAAACAAAGCAAATCGCTCACTTCCCTGCAACTCCCCCAGTCACTCTCCCATTTCTCTCATTAAAGACACACCAGGTCGTCTGGTAGGAATTAATCTAAAGTGACAATCTGGTTCAGCAAGTGGGCCTGGAAACAGAGACTTTTCTTGTTTTAATAAAGAGGAGACGCTCAGTTTGTGCTCCAGGCTGGTGTGGATCTGAGGGATAACTTATTAGGTAAAAATGGAGTTGGTTCCAACTTGGGAGGCATAGCAGGAATGCATATACCTGGCACTGGCACAGCTTTGGATCTATGCAGGAGAACCCATGAAGCAAATGGCTGCTTCAGGCTTCCTCAAGGGCTGGAAAAAAATTAAGCATTCCTTTTGCATCAATACCTTCTGCTGCCTTTTACTGCCACACAGCCTTGGGTCACAGATGGGTTCCAGCTCATTAACTGTACAGTGACTCTACCCTGTCCCCTATAACTGTAACCACCAGCTCAGCTGAGATCCTTCCTTCTGGTTGCATCCTGCATGAAAATATCAAAGAGCTTTCCATTTTACTGCTGATTAGATTTCCAGGAAGGCACAACTTAATTAGAGGGATGGGGGAGAAGCACCTTAAAAATTTTTTTAAAAATGTTTTTGAGCAAAGTTTGGTTTGAGTTGGCTATTAAAAATCACAAACTGCTTGAAGAACCTGCCAACTGTCTTTCCATGCTATGGGAACATCCACAAATATACCTGGATCTATCAGCTGGCAGAAAGCCAAGCTACCCAGTGACTACTAGTTATGCTAACCTCATCAGCATTTGGCTGAGATGTCTAAATGAAAAAACAAACTAGGATGCTGTAGGGTTTTTTGGCAGTTCTTCAATGATGAGTGTTCTTTCCCCTGAATCAATACTGAATCCAGTGTGTAGAGGAAGAGGGTACACTCACTATCACTTAGGTTAGACATAATGCTTAAGGCCTCTCAAGTTACTCATACAAACCTGAATGGTATATTTTAATGTCTCTAGCTATCAAGGATGACACACAACAGTAGTAGTATTACTTTTTAACCAAAAACACAAAACCTACATTCTAGGTTAACTGAGGGAGGTTTACTAACTAAAATATAAATGGTCAACAGTGCAGTCCTAAGCAGAATTATACCTTCTAAGTCCTTTAAAGTCAATGGGCTTAGAACACTACAGCTCTGTTTAAGATTGCATTGTAATTCACCAGCTACAAACAGCAAACCAATAAAATTGGAGCAGAGAACACAGTACATCCAAGGATCAGGCAGATTGGGACAGTGAGAGAAAAAAACCCCAGCAACAAGCAGGCCCAGCAATGCTGGTAGCCTTACACAGGTTGCTCAGTTTGTGTTTAGCTGCTGCTGCTGCTGGTGGTGGTGATAATGATGCTGACGCTGATGATGGGCACAGGTTAGCCCGTGAACATAGGTCTATTATTGTCATTGCTGATGGCTGGGTCTCAGATGAGTAGCCCACTGGGAGCTTTTTTGATAAATGAAGAGGTTAATCTGCCCCTGCAAAGTCTCACACAGAAGATTGCTTAATTCAGGTCCGTTTGTTAACTGCCCTTCTACAGCTAACTAGGCTGGTTTAAGAATAGTAAAGAGGCTATATTTTTGAGAAGTGCTTATGGGATGGAACTTGGGCTTATGGGGTGATTCTAAACAGCTTTAGTGATTTTGAAGATAGAACCACTAAATGGAATTACTTTAGATGAATCGGTCTGGATTAATGGATGAGAACTTCTACATGCAATCTAAGTCATCTCCAAGGAAAGTTTTCCCTATGCAAAATCTAGAGTCTATCCAATACCTCATAAACTGCTGCACAGAAAGGAAAAGAGGGGGCTGGTAAGCCACAAATACAAGTTACAAAAAATCACACTATGCCTCTTATCCTGCACAATCTGAGTGTCCTCCACAGTAGGCAACTGTTCAGAATACGTGGTGCCATATATGACAAGCGGCTTTATTTTAAACTTTTTATCAGTATATTTATTTATGTAGGCTCTGTATATATTTCCCAACATGGTCAGGACTAGAGATGGGCACAAACTGGGACAATTCCAAACCATGCAGTTCATGGTTTGTCGTGTTTCACGAACCACGAACTTTCATGAACTTACCCCAGTTCGCGAACTGGTTTGTTCGGTTCATGAAAATGTCGCTTTCAGGTCAGAAGAAGGTCTACAGAGAGCCACCCACCCACCCCGCCTAGGAAACTGATTGATTGGTGCCAGGCTGTCTGCAGTGATGGATCGAAATACGAACCAAATGAACTGGGCTAAAATTCGTCACAGTTTGTGAGAAATGAGCTCCCATGAATTTTTGGGTCATGATGAACTTTGGTTTGTATTTTGGTTTGTGCCCACTTCTAGTCAGGACCCAAGGCAGGTGGTAACAAATATTAACAATAACAAGGATGCCCACTAGAGAAATATAAGGTAACTATGTGTTCTCTTAGCCTTAGGGACATAGCCTTAGGGACATTCTAGTTCATGTTGACATGCAAAGGAGTGGGAGAGCAGATGATGCCCTGGTTGGACACTATAGCGGTGGGCATTGCAGCATGTGTGCCTTCTCGATGACAGGGAACAGTGTAATTATACAACGGCCTAGCCAGGTAATCCAGTTGAAAGCATTCTCCACGTGCAATACACGTGGACTTGTGTATTTAATTGAATGCCCATGCAAAAAGATCTATATAGGCAGTACTGCCTGGGCTGTTAGAGTAAGAATTCAGGAGCATCAGTCGAAAATTAAAAGGAAGGTGTTAGAGGCGCCTTTAACATCTCACTTTGTTCAGTGTAATAGGAATGAACGAGACCTCCATTTTGTTGTACTAGAAGTTGTTAGAGACAGGGAAGGACGTATTTCTCAAAGGTTTCTTCTCCAACAGGAGTCACGGTGGATTTTTGAATTGGGTTTGAGATCACCCACAGATTTAAATTTAGACTGAGACTTATCCTGTTTTGCATAAGTTCCAGGTGTGTGTGCACAGAAAAGGAGAGAACACTGTGAGCCCTCAGCCAAGGTGCCCACTGAGCTTGGCTCCAGGGCCTGGCAGTAGCCCTGGAACCAGATGGAGGGGCTAGAGCCCTAGCCCAGCACTCCCAGATACCTGACCAGATCAGGCACTAATAATAATGTGAGCCCTCAGCCAGGGTGCCCACTGAGCTTGGCCTTGGAGCCTGGCAGCAGCCCTGGAACCAGAGGCTGGGGCTAGACCCCTAGCCCAGCACACCCACAAGCCTGACCAGATTAGGTACTGATAATAATGTGAGCCTTCAGCCAAGGTGCCCACTGAGCTTGGCTCCAGGGCCTGGCAGCAGCCCTGGAACCAGAGGGAGGGGTAGAGACCTAGCCCAGCACTCCCAGATACCTGACCAGATCAGGCACTAATAATAATGTGAGCTCTCAGCCAAGGTGCCCACTGAGCTTGGCCCCAGGGCCTGGCAGCAGCCCTGGAACCAGAGGGGATAGCTCCCTATCCCACCCACCACACACAGAAAAAAGTCCAGCTCCAATGCACTCTCCCTCTCCCTCTCTCAAAAGGCTATCAACAGCTCTGTCCCACTCCAGTGCTTGCTGAAAGTGAAAGCCAGAACTGGGAGTGCAGTGCCCTTTTATAAGCAGAGGTCTCATGGAGAAATGCAGGAGGTCTGTGGTTGGCAGTCAGAACTGCCTAACAGGGTTTGCAGGGATGAGATTGGAGTTCCCATGGCCATAGAACACCCCCTCCTCCCTCCCTCCCCCCTGGTGTCTGCTCCCACATTACCGATTGTAACTGATTTTGCAGCTCCATGCTTGGAAGGAAGTCCTGCCCATCAAGCTAAGTTGGGCTTTGATTGGGGTGTCCGGTGTGACAGAGGGAGTGCAGACAGAGTTCAGGCACTCCCTCCCTCCGTTGCCGAGGCAATTGATTGAAGGCGCCTGAGTGTCTGGCTTCCCGAATGGCAGCCAAGCGCAATGAACAAGGTTTGCAATGACCAGCTGTTCAGCTGGAGTGGTGCCTCACGAACGGCCCGTTTGCGAGCAGCCAAGCAGCCTGTTTGTTGGTTTTTTCCGTTCGTAATGCTGTTCGTGCCCATGTCTATTCAGGACCACTTAATGCCCACTCAGAGCAGTTTACAAAATATGTTATTATTATTCCCACAACAATCACCATGTGAGGTGGATGGGGCTGAGAGAACTCTGGAAGAGCTGTGACTGACCCAAGGTCACCGAGCTGGGGAATCAAACCCGGTTCTCCAGATTAGAGTCCTGCCACTCTTAACCACTACATCAAAGTGTGTCAACAAATGTTCTCATGCAATTTTTTTTTCAGTCTAATGATTATTCAGCAAAATTGTTCAAGATGCAATGTTTTTCCTAGTTGTATTTGCAAGCATTCCTGTATTCTACCAAAAGAGAGGCACTAACAAGCTAACCAAAAGCTGAAATCAAAAAGAGTGTTTGTGCTACCTTATTAGAAAAGGGGATTTAAAGGCCCAGGTTACCTTTAAAAATCAAAGTCATCAAAACATATACATTAAATTCAGGTCATAGATGTAAAAATATAGGATACAGATATAAAAATATACTGTATTTGCATATCTTGGCAGCTCTTAAGTACCAGATCTTTATTTATTTATATATCGATACCCTGTTTTTGTTCTCAGTGAGGATCAGTCAGTCAGTCATTTATTATTACAGCAAAAGCCAGTAAAACACAACAAATCTGCGATAAACAATAAGTTATTACATCAGGGCATAACAATAAGATCAGAGCATTAGTGATGAGAGAATTGGTGAAATAAAAACAATGAAGATAAAAGAGAATTAAGAAAAAATTGCAAAAGCAATTATACCACATTTTCAGCTAAAAGGAGTCTGCATTTCCTAATGGCTAAAAAACAAATCTGGGCCATGTCCAGATCAGAAAGGATTCACCAGCAGCAACACTTAATTAAACAGAATTAGAGTATTTCCTATTTGCACCTCTCTCTTGTACTGTCAAACAGAGTTCGACACTAGAGCTTGATTCAACTGGTCAACAATTATAAGTTTGGACAACCTTCCCTCAGTGATATCACTACCCAGATATGAGCAGAGAGGGATCTGACACATGAAGCCTGTTAGGAACAAGTGTGACTCCATCACAGTTCCTGACATTTGTTATGGCCTGCCTGGTGCTTGGGCTGAGATGTTTTGTGTTGTACTGGCACACTGTTTGAAAACCATGGATCTGGAGCAGGGTGACACTACAGATTTGCATCTGAAAGGCTGACTACCAGGGTGCAAGTACAGCCTTTTTCAGATTTTAAGAGGCAAATTAGAAGCTATAGTTTCATAGCTTCCTCTCCAGAAGACATTTAAAATTCAAATGGATAAATTTATTACATTCCTCTCACTGAGCCTGCGAGCAACTTTTATAGAGTTGTCTGGGCAAGCAGGGCATTCTGGTCCATGCCACTGTTGGTATATGACTGAGCATGCTCACCAGTATGGTGTATGGCAAAGAAGCCGACACATTAAAAAAAGCTAACAGATGATGGCTGGCTATCAAATCTATCTAAACTCCAACACAGTCATCAGATTATGTCTCCCAACAACCAGTACACTAAACCTCATTAATTACAGCTGATATTTTAATTTAAGAACATCACAGCTGGCCATAATTTAGATGACACAACATTTCTGCAAACCTGTCAATGTTGAGTTAGTACTACTTTAATGAGGCATTGACTTTTTCAAGAAGACACCTGGCAAGTGGAGCGCTAATCCAGAAGCATGAGTGACAGGAACTGAATGCTATGAGATGCAGGCTACTTCCACAGTTCCTCGTGCTAATTTCAACCTAACTATGAATGGGTGGACATGCACCATGGAGGAATGTGTTCAAGAACCAACTGAGATAAGGCCATACTGTATAGGCACTGTCAAAATAAAGCCTCTACAGGTAAAAAAGGCAAACAGACCAGAGGGAAGGCTTTATTACTCTCAGGAGAAATGGCTCAATGACACATAATGCATCATTTTGTTTTGACCACAGGTCTACACTAATGGTAGGCTGACATTAGCCTTGGGGTCATGTATTACTCTTTACTTCATGGTCCCCCAATGGATTTATAATTTGTAAATCATATTCAGACTCTCTTAAGTGGTCTTGAGTATGTGAGGTTGCTTAAGAACATAAAAAAGTCTTGCTGAACCAGTCCCAGGTTCATCTCGTCCAGCATTCACTGCAAGAATTCACAGAAACTAGCTGAAGTTAAGTGGGCTACCAGCAATTGGTCAATGGGCTACCAGTCGGCTTCAGTCTACTGTCTGCTTAATCCTGATCTAGAAATTAATATAGTACTATTACAACTGCTACACATATGGAATTATTACTTTCTTATTTTCTTATTTATTTCTTCTACTACTCTGTAATCATCCAGCAAAGAGAACAGGAAGCCAGGCATCTGCTGCTGCCAGTCTCACAGTAACTGGCAAAGTCAAGTGGCAGCCTCTCCAGCTTTGGTAATGGTTTACAGATCAATCCTGGCATGCTTTTTTTTTTAACTAGCTCAACCTTGTAGGCTTGTTTTCCTGGAGCAGTTCCTGTTCTACGGCTAGAGCATGCAACTAGCCCCCTGCCCTCTGGACTATTCCTTATTTTCAATGTTCATTTGGAAATTTCTTTCATGTTAAACTATGGAATTTCCAGACAATTGTAATCCTAAAGACACTTTCCTAGGATTAAGAGCCACTGAATTACATGAGACTTATTTCTGAGTTGATCTGCTACCCAAGATTCTTGCATTTGACTCTTAATGCAACCTTTGCACAATTAAGTGCCAATAGCACTATTTTCTGCTTCCACATATTGGATGGAAAATAGCCTTGCTTCAAGGAAGAACACTATACTCCTTTTTGACGGTTTCTTTTTTTTTTTTAAGGCCATGGAAAATACATGCTTATATGCTAAAGAGAATGAACATACAGAATGGCCTATTTTCCTATGAGAGATGTATTAGCATGGGAACTATGGTCCAGATCACGCATGACAACTAATTATTGTATATTTCCTACAAACACAAAAATCATTTTTTTACAATAGCAGTTCCTCATGGCAGGAAACAGAGAAGAACATGACCAGTCCCTTTCATAGGAGGTAAAGAAATATTTTTTCCCCATGTGGGGTTATCACTAACTCCCAAATACAGATGTTTGAACTTCCAAAAAATTGCTGTAAAACCCAAGGACATAAGCAAGAAAAAATGTGATTGAGCAAAAAAATAAATAGGTATGGTTGAAGGTTCTGCTGTTATTAGGTGCAGATTTGTTACAGTTCAGTGGCTGGCACATCTACAGGAAAAACGGGTACTGTCCTTATATTATCCATAACATCTCTTTTAACTCACCAAGCTGCATATACTCCTGTTCACCAGGAGAATCAAGTCCAGACCCCAGGCTTCATCTGCCAGTTCCGATATCCAAATAATAGACCAAGCTGTCCTGATGATACAATCTTCTTTTATGTTAGCACACTGTTAGATGGAAATTGCACCAGCACATCTAGGCATATAGTGAAGGTGCTTCCTGATGAAGCGCCTTCATTATAAGAGGCTCCCCTGTGTACTGTTCTGGTAAAATTGTTATTATTTGTTAAGTACTGATGATGTGCTCTGCACTGTATGAGAAGCTAATATAGAGATAGACCCTTCCCGGGAGAGCGAGCCATCACAAAGAGAGGCGCCAAGGATGACATCTGCGTGACCCAGAGAATGGAGGTGCTCAGATCTTTTGAAATTGCTCTTCTTTGTGTATAAAGTAAATAATCTTTTGCTTCCAAGAATCAGCCTAACCTATTAACTGTCACACCACACTCTAACTCCATTAAAAGCACCAGCCTTAAACCCCTTGTCCTTGCACATGTAGTGAAGTGTGCATTCTCCCTAATAAGGCAAAACAACATCAGAGATGGCTCTGCAAGGCTGTTATATTCTTGAAGCCTATAAACAGAATTGTACCACTCACAAATAATCAAATTGGAGAGCAGACTAACCCCACATCTTAACTTGGACTCGTAGGGCCACCACACCTGTGCAAGGCACCTGCTGAATCTTGTAGCCACTGGCCATTGGTAATCCAGGTCCAGCTACCGTATTTCTCTTGGGTGATGTTCACTCATATGTGGGCCCCACAATGTTTCACTGTCTTTTGTGGCTATTGATTTATAAGTTAGAGATGTATATCCCCTCTTTCAGACTCCAAGTATCTTACAGCATTGTTCTCCTTTCCTTTTATTCTAACAACCATTCTGTGAAATAGGCTAGCCTGAGAGGCTGGATCAAGGTCACACAGGGAGGTTCCAGGGCAGAGTAAGGATTCAAGCCCAGATCTTCTGGATCCTAGTCCAGCACTTTTAAGTTATGTGTGTATGTCAGCACTAAACTAGGGAAGAGGGCAGTATTCCCTTGTAAGAGTTTCCTATGTTCAGAGCATGTACCAAAAAACCTGGTCCCAGGTGTCCCAACACAGAACCATTAATAGTCCCACCAAACAAACTGAATTAAATTTTTAACAAATTCTAAAATTTTCCATAACTATTTCAGATAAATCTACTTCTTGCAAATTAACTTCTTTATTGCATAGGAAGACTGATTGAATTCAAATGGACATATGAGTATACTGTGAAATATATAAACAACAGCCAAAAATAACAAGATATTATATCATTACTATTTTCTTTGTGCAATTAACAAATGTGAATGTACAGGATAATTCATTTAATCAACAAGAATGAGATTCCTAATTTGAAGTGAACATTCAAAACATGTTCTTTCTTTCTTTGGGGAGAACCAAGACCAAATGCAATTGAATACATTACCATTGTTTCCTTTGTTCAGCACTTAGCAGTTTTTTAACCCCAGGGAACAGTGCAGAGATGGGTCTGCAAAACTCTTGCCCTCTCCAGTCTCCCCATCATTTAGAGATATCAACCCCAAACTGGTTTTGGAGATATTTCATAGCTGCTTCCTCTGAGACGCTCAGATAACTTCTGCTCCAGTAGTGAAATGTGGTTCTAATGGAGTTGCCAGCTCCAGGTTGGGAAATTCTTGGAGATTTGGGGGACGGAGCCAGGAGAGGGTGGGGTTTGGGGAGGAGAGGGCTCAACATGTTAAAATACCAGAGACCACTCTCCGAAATAGCCATTTTCTCCAGGGAAACTGATCTCTGCGGCCTAGAAATGCATTGTAATTCCTGGCAATCTCCAGTCATCACTTGGAGGCTGGCAACCCTATGTTCTAACTAGAGATGAACTGATATGACCTTGCCATTGTTTTTAAAAATAAAGGAGAGCCCAGCTGGATCAGACCAGTGGTCCATCTAATCGAGCATTCTACAATCTGTACTAGAGAACCAGCATAAAGTTACTGGTTTCCTTATTGACAACTCTTTGTTTTCAGTGAAGCCAGTTATATGCAGTCGATACAAAATCAACAGTGAAAAATGTATAGATTTTAACAGGGCACATTCGATGTGAGGAAAGCATATCTGAAGCAAAAATAAAGACTCGGGCGTAGGGTTGCTTCTCCAGAAAAGACAAACAAAAATAAAATGAAAGAGCAGGATTTGAACCCAGTGGGAGTTTAGAGACCAACAAGATTTTCAGGGCATAAGCTTTAGCGAATCAAAGCTCCCTTATTCAGATAAAATAAATAAAAGAAGATAAAATAAAATAAAATAAAATGGAAATATTCCAATTGAATCAGACAGATTTCAGAATTCAGTCTCATCTCTAATTCTAAAATTAAAAGAGCATATCACTTTCTAATCTCATCCTGGAATTGTGCAGCTTCTGGCCTTTCTGTTGGCATGGGCCAAGCATCATTTCACACTCCAGCTATGGAAAACATTCAAACAGCTTGATGTGCAAGCCAGATGGAGTAAGTGGTTCTTCTAACCAACAAGAGATCCTAAAGGCCATTTCTAAGCATAAATAATCTCAGGCCTTCATTTTTATTTTTAAATCAAGACAAAGCATAATCATTCTAAACCCTAAAATCGTTGAAATTGCTCAGAGGCATCAAACACAGACCACTAAGCAAAAAAGTATGCAAACAGCAATAATTTATCCCTCCAAAGGTAATATGCTGGTCTCAGAGGTTTCATTATTCCAAAGTAGGCCAAAGTAACATCATGGAATGTTACTATGTTCTATGCAAAAAAAAATCTATTTATAGTCCACCTTTCTCACTAAAACTCAAGGCAGATTACAAAATTTCAATTATGTCTGCCTCCTTTGCAATCTTTATCTTATATTCTTTTTGTCTTTTAACTTTGTAGCTTGCACTTTTTCTCAATATACAAAGTAGGGTTACCACAGGTCCACTGCTAGGGGCAGGGGACCCCCCCATTCCCACTCTCTACCCCCCCCCCACTGCTTACCTGTTTGGTGGGGGATAAGGCAAGGGAATGCACGTCAGCACACTTCCATGTGCCACAGTGGCCCAATTTGGGCCCCCAATGGGCCTTCCAGCAGTGCTCCTATGCTCTGCAGTGGGCTGATTTTGGCCCCAAACAGGCCCAGTTCGGCCCACTGTGGAACACGGGGAGGGCTCTGTAGAGCTCCTACACAGTGAGCCAATTCAGGCCCCAAACAGGCCAAAATTGGCTCACTGTGGAGCACAGGAGTGCTCCCAGTGGTGGCATGATACCCTGCGCGATTATGTCACTTCCCAGAAGTGACATCATTGAGCAGCCCTGACATGGTGTTTCTGCTACAGTTGAGTGCTCTTTTGCTCCCTGGACTGCAAGCAAGGTGAGTGTCAGGTATCCCATCCCCAAACGGGAAGATAAGGGGACCTGGCAACCCTTCCACCCCCCGTGCCCACTTACATGGGAGGCGCGGGGGGCACACGCTTCCCTGAAGTGCATCCCCCTGAGCCACTCCCCACACCGAGCTGAGCCACACCGCATGCTCCGAGCCGCACCACGCTGTGCCGTGTACCCCGAGCCGAGCCATGTGCCGTGTCTCAGCTCAGGGCGCACGGTGCAGCTTGGCTCAGCTTGGGATGCGTGGCACGAGCCAAGCCGAGCTGCACACCCCAAGCCGAGCTGCACCACACACTCCGAGCTGAGCCAAGCCATGGGCCCCGAGCCGAGCCACGTGCTCCTGCACCCACAGCAGGCCCATTTTGGCAATAACCGTGCCCCACAGGGCTGATCCAGTCCTTGGTGAATGCAGGAGTGCTCCTGGCTGGCCTTTGACCCCTGCATCACGCAAGCCAGGCACATGCGTGTGCAGAGCATGCGCACGGAAAAGAAGCCCCCCTGAGCAGCAAGGTAAGTGCCAGGCTCCCAACTTTCCGCTGGGGGAGTAAAGAGACCTGACATATCCCTGGTTTGGGCTCCAGGGGACCTGGCAACCCTACTGAAGGACTACTTTATTAAAATATGGGTAGGTAATGGGGGGAGGCATCTATTGCTTTAATTCTGCTGGGATAATATAAAGAGGACAGAAATAGCTTTTGACCACTGAGAAATCTTGCTCTTTCCCCTCTGGCTTCAAACCACAAGAGATGACCAGAATGCTTTTGCTGCAAATGCAAAATCTGGTTTACAAACAATTTACAAATTCCACTGCACACAGCCCAGTTTTTTTAGATTTAACCCAAATCAATCTCAGAGGCTTTATGGCTAATAACTGGCTAACAATCCAAGCACTTTTGTGTTATCTGAAATGCAAGAATTAAAATCGAGATCTTTTGGGCTCTTGATTCTAAGTCTTATTAACAATGCCATGCTTTCAATACGTACGTTGTCAATGACCAATTTGCATCTCTAATCTACTGTTTTCCTCCCCCTTCCCATGCTTCATAGTTCCATTTCATATTCAATAGTCCTTATATCACACACTTTGCTCCATTAGAATTCCATTATTAAGATGACAACTTTATGAAGGTCTTTGCACAATACAAACAATGACTTTTCCCTGCAGCTCCAACCTAGAGAGCCCTCCATTTTACAACCGTATTTGTTCAAAGTGAGGAGGCTGAAATCCCACTCATCTGAATTGTTAGCCTATAAAAGCTACAATCCCCATTAATGACTATGAGATTTTGTTCTGTTATGGCCCCTTTCAGAAGGCTGAGCACGAAAATTCCAAGGGGAGGCTGCAAATTTTTTAGCTGTCCATCATTTACAGCAGCAGACTTCAGACTAAACTGCACAACTGGCTTCTCCACTATGTAAAAAGGGAAAAGAAGGGCTATGCCCACCATTCCAGTCTGTTTTGCAAATATCTGCCCCCAATCTCCAAGGGGAGGTTGTACTTCAATTTAAACAGAATGCACAACATTCTAGTTTTAACTATTGTAAACTCCTTATGCAATAGCTAGGTTTTGGTGCTTAAATTGCTAGAGATATTGCTTGGTCTTACCTGCTGAACATCCAGCCTGTAACTGAGGATGGGATCAACAGCATCAGGTTCTTTTTGTGTCCACTGCAAGATATAGGAGTAATTCTTGGATTGCTTCCTGGTGGGGTTAGGGGTGTCATAATAAAATTCTGGGTTGTAAGCTTTAGCTGAGAAATGAAGGGGTGGGGGAGAAGGGAGGGAAGAAATAAGGAGGAAAATTATTGGAAGGGCCATAAGAATTCTTGTCAGCAATTTTTCCAATACTTTGGTGCATAAAGGTTACAAATAGCTATCATATGGTTTAGCTGTTTGCTTGCACTGTATTCATTTGATCTATATGCTGCCTTTATCCACCATTCAACCTTTGGAGCAGATAAAGTATGCCCCTACAGAAAGCCCCAAACAGATAAACACACAATAGAGGAGGTGCCTTCAGTACGAACCTGCCAATCTGCGGGGGCGGTTTATTTAATTATTTGCAAATGTGATCTTTTTTACGTTGGGAGTACTACCAGACAGCTCAGAATTTGGATCTTGGAGCACATGTACCATATACGCACAGGTGCCCTTGAGGCTCCTTTAGTCGAGCATTTTACTAACTGCCAGCATAGGGAGGACGATTTTGTATTTACTGTTTTATTTTCTGGCCAAGAGGTTCCTGTCAATAAATTACAAAGGATACTGTTGCAACAGGAGGTCCATTGGATCCACACCCTTTCATCCTTAAAACCTAGGGGTCTCAACTAGAGATGGGCACGATCCGCATTATGAACGTAAAAAAACCACAAAAATGGCGATTGCGCAATTGTGACCTGGCGGATCGTGATCGTCCACGGCCAACGATCCAGTGGTTGGGAGAGGCCTGGATCGTGGCGTTCAGGTTCGGTTTGGGAATCCAGACACTCAGGCGCCAGCAATCTATTCCCTGGGCAATGGAGCCAGGGGAATGCCTGAGCTGTGTTTGCCCTCCTTCTGTTGCCCTGGAAACCCAAATGGAAGCCCAGCTTTCCTTGATCAGCAGGGCTTCCTTCCAACCACGGAGCAGCAAAGCAGTTACAAGCTGGGAGAAGACACCCAGGGGAGGGAAGGGGAAGGGGGTGTTCTGTAGCCATGGGCACTCTAATCTCATCCCTGCAAACCCTGATAGGCAGCTTTGACGGCCAAACACAGATGGCCAAACACAAACACAGATGCCGCCAGCATCACCCACCATTCCTGTATCGCTGGGAACAGTGGGGCGCCCCTCCGTTGTGGCCTCCACGATCCACGATCCAGGTTCGGGAACGGGAGATGTTCATTGCTGTTCGGGAATTCGGGATTGTGGTCTGCACTGAACCACGATCCTCTGGTTTGGTATTTTTTTTTGGTTCATGCCCATGTCTAGTCTCAACAATGAAATGGATCTTTTCTGTTACTTATGATATACATTCATATGGGATTCTCCTTGATTATTAGGCATGTCCCTTTAAACGGTTTATTAGGCAGCTACATTTAAATACTATGGACTTGTATCCCAGGTGCGCTTGATTGCCATTATGGACCTTTGACTTCTTGGTGCTAGTACAAGTATCTTTATTGGTGAGTGCATGCTTTGTATTTTACTTTAACTTGGGTATCAACGTAGCGTTTATGATTGTGTATTAATGCAACATGTTTTGATCAGTATTTTGATGCTCATCCGCTCCTGAGGAAGACCGTTGAAAACATCAGGAACCTCCCAGCCCTGAATGTCGGGCAGGGTGACTTTGTTTGTCTTCTGGGCACCATTTCCTTGGATTCCTGGACTGAAGGACTCCTCATTTGATTTTGGCATTGTCCTTTTTGAATTCGCTGAAGCATTGCTCTTTTCAGTCCACATGCGCTTACAGGACATATAGCACTCCGGTCCAATACTACGTCTATAATTTTTCGGTATTTTTAATTGATTACAAAGAGTGTATACTTACCTTGTTCACTTGACTCATGAGTGTATACTCACCCTGTTTATTTGACTATTTCTTTATTGTATTGACTGAATATACTGTTTGTATATACAATTGTTTATTACTAATAATAGTTTAACATTGCTGGTACTTTGCCTTCTTTTGTGGTTTCTGCCATTATTGTTTGTTCCTACAGAAAGCCCAGCAACCCTAAAACAGCAGCAGCTACAGCGCAGAAAACTAAGCCTCTCACAATGACAATGTGTTCAGACCTACAACTGAACTTGTCTTGATCTCTCTCCTACTTGAAACAGTAATGCTGAAAAGACCACTTTGTTAGTACGGTCATATTGAAAGGGTGATGACCTTGCCATGAAAACACTTGCCTCTCTTGAGGCATGCAGCTCATCTCAGGATAAAAGCTTCCTCTATAACACAATTTATCCCAAAGCAATTAAGACTCCCATCATAGAAGATTCTGACATCAACTGGGGAAATAAACATTAAGAAGGAAAAGATAAGGAGGCAACTACTGATAAGAAACACAGGTGAAATATGGTTGTTGTGGATTTTCCGGGCTGTATCACCATGGTCTTGGCATTGTAGTTCCTGATGTTTTGCCAGCAGCTGTGACTGGCATCTTCAGAGGTGTAGCACCAAAAGACAGAGATCTCTCAGTGTCAAGCTGTGGAGAAGATGTTGGAGAACACCGAAAGACAGAGATGTCTCAGTGTCAAGCTGTGGAGAAGATGTTGGAGAACATCTTCTCCACAGTTTGACACTGAGAGATCCCTGTCTTTCGGTGCTACACCTCTGAAGATGCCAGTCACAGCTGCTGGCAAAACATCAGGAACTACAATGCCAAGACCATGGCGATACAGCCCAGAAAATCCACAACAACCATCGTTCTCCAGCCATGAAAGCCTTCGACAATATACAGGTGAAATATTTTATCATTTATTTATTTATGTCACTTATAATCTGCCTTTCTCGCCGAAAATGAAGGCAGATTACATAATATAATAAATCAATATGATCAACAGCTGGGACATTCAATAAACAATACAATAAGGTAAGGATAAAAGAAATTATAAAACAAGCAGAAATCAAGCAGAAAACCGATACAGAGATGAAAAACAATGCTGAAACAAAACATAGATTGACATGACATACGCAACATAGAACAATCCAGTATGAGCACACACAGCAACAGACAATAGTATACAGGCCCTATCCATGTATTAAAGTATTTCTCTGAATCATTTCCTTATACCACAGACCTGTATAAGAAAGCCCTCCTGAATAATTCAGTTTTGCACAGTTTGCAAAAGCTAGGAGGGTGGGAGCTTGCTTTCCTGGCATTTTCAGGAAGGCCGTTCAATAAGGTTCGTGGCCACTACAGAGAGCGAGCACATTACAGGCAGCCTTTGATTTTGCCCATTTGCAGGATGTCACCTGAAGAAGACATTGTTCAGATGGGCCAAGCAGCAGAGGAGGAGCATAGGAAAAGAAGCAGTCCTTCAGATACGAGGAGCCAAAGCCATGAAGGGCTTTATATGTGATAGCCAATATCTTGAACTGACCCCAGTAACTCAATGGGCAGCCAATGCAGTGATTGCAGGATGGGAGTAGTATTCTTGTTCTGCCTAGCTCCTGATAGTAATTGAGCTGAGGTGTTCTGCACCAACTGGATCCTCTGAACTGACTTCAAAGGGAGATCTGTGTAGAGAACATTACAGTAACCAAGTCTCAATGATACCATGCCATGCATCCAGATGGCCAGACTGGCCATGCCAAGGTAGGGGGTCATCTTCTAGTCTAGACTGAGTTGAAAGAATTTTTTGCAGCTGCACTTTGTTCCTCCATCAGCAATGCTGGATCCAATGTAATGCCTTGGCTCTTAACCGAGACAGCTAGGATCAAGAGAGCATCATAGAACTGAACGGGGGTCTTCCTGGTTCTGTACTGCCCCTCTAATCACTCTACCAGCATGTCTGTCTGTTGCACAGAGCCAGGCCTAAACTCCTGTCTGTCCTTCCAGGGCCTCAGTGTGGTCTGATCCTCAACTTTCTGGTCTGGAGGCAAAACCACCCCATTGCAATGCCATCAATGTGCAGGGCACTTTACAGATCAAGACTGGCCAGTGCCTAAAGAATGAACAATCTAAAATTTGACACGAGAGACTGCAAAAGGAGAGGAGAGAGGTGGAAATAGGGAGAAATGGGTGGGGGGGTAGTCTGTTTATTTCAGTTACATGTGATTTAGCTAAGTATTATTAGGGTAGGCAGAGCTGGCTCATCACACAAGCAAACCAGGCACCTGTTTGGGCTCCACAGTTTGAAAAGAGGGCAGTGGAAATACAGGAGGCAATGAGTGTGACTTGTTATCACATCCCACACCTGCCATGGCACCATGTCCACCTTCAAGTTGAGTTCCAGTGGCCCAAGCAGCAGAGCTGGAACTTGTCTTCCTTCTAAGTCCTTGCCCCTGGCCTTGCAGGTTGGGGAAATGACAAGCATCCATTGTTCCTGACTGGCAGCTCAGCCACCCTGCAAGATGATGAGTTCCAACAGTCTCACTTTCTTCCCGGCTGCAAGTGGCATGGGATGGGGAAGTGGCAGGTGCCCATGACATGCACAGCCTGAAGCTGTGCAGTCCTTTATGACATATACAGCCTGGAGCTGCCTACTTGTGACAGTGAAAAACCTTAAGCCAGTCCTGAAGGAGGGTGGCTAAGAAGTTGTACCAAAAGTGAATTATGAGTGGGGTTGCCAATTCCAGGTTGGAGATCTGGAGGTGAAGCTTGGGAGGGACCTCAGTGGGGTATATTGCCACAGAGTCCTCCCTCCAAAGCAGCCAACTGATCTGGGGATCAGTTCTAATTCTGGGAGATCTCCAGCCCCCACCCTTGGGAGGGGGAAGGGGTGTTCTCATGCAAGTGTTTTTGGATGCAGTTCCAGGCATACTGGGAAGCAAGGGAGAAAGGGTGGAGTTCTGGAAGCAAGTGAACTTCACACTGGTGAAGCTGGAGGACCTGAGGAAGTGAAGGTCATAGGCAGGGGAGTATGAAGATATGAAAGTGGCCTCAGGGCCAAGTTACAAGTGATGAATGACACTTGAATGTAACTTGTAGCTTGGCCCAGAGAGAACTTTGAAAGTAAAGACCAGGAGTGAACCAGAAGTCAGCTGAAGCTCTAAGGAATGTGAGTGAGAGACATGAGTTAAAGAGAAAGCCAAGGCTTTGTGCCAGTCCTATAAGGTTGCAGTGTCAATGGATATGAAAAGTATTAGCAGGAGAGGAAGGCTCAGGAGGAAAGGTGAGAAGTTCAATCTGGGACATATTACATTTGAGACGTGGACAACACATCCAAGGGAAAATATCAAATGAGCAACTGGAGATGCAGGATTAGATGAAGGGAGAAAGTTCGGGGTAGAAGCTAGGCATTACAAGAACAGATGCAGCACTAAAAACCTCTCAATCTGATGAAGTCATCCAGGAACAGACAGAAAGAAGTCATCCAAGGACTGGTCCCTAGGGACCCCAACGGAGGGAGGGAACAGCACACAAGGGCAGAAGAAGAATTTCTCTCTTGTGAAAAACACTGAATGAGCTATTAGATAAGCCAGAATAGTGTAGTGGTTACAATGCTGGACTAGGATCTGGCAGACCCAGACAGAAATCCCCACTCTGCTATAAAGTTCTCTGGGTGACCTTGGACTTGTCAGAGTCTCTCAGCCTACCCTACTTTAAAGGAATTTGTGAGTATAAAAGTGGAAAGGGAGAACCATGTACATCACCTAGGGTTACCAAATTCCTGGTGCTGGAGAAAGAACCGCTCCTCATCTCCTGCTCCTGCTCTAGAGCAGCAACAGGGGAAAGGAGGGAAATGGCATTGCATGATGCCACAGTGTTACTTCCAGCTAGGAGCCTGAGAGTGATGTTGCCATGTTGTGCTATGCTCAAGGAATTTATCCAGTCTCTAGAGTACTCTAGTTCAACATGCAATGCAGTGATGTCACTTCCAGTTATGCAGCTGAAAGTGACAGTGCGGTGTCCTACAACGTTGTCTCTGCTCCTCTACTCTCTCTTCAGTTGCCAGTGCTGGGCTGGCAACCCTAACACCACATGAAACTGCTTGAAGGAAGGATTAAGTAACAGAGCTGAGGACCAAATTGTGGAAAACATGACTAAAGTCAAATGGGTGAAATAACAGAGAGGTCAAGAAGGATAAGCAGAGAAGAAGATTGATTATGTGATGGAAATGAAAGCCAGAATTTTGGAGGGGGTAGGATGTAGAAAGGTTTGATGAGGTCAACTAATCAAGTGAGAAAAAGAGGAAAGGGGACAGGACCAAAGGAGGTGAAGGAAGAGGGAGATCTGGTGCAGACAAAAAGTGGTGGTGATGACAGAAAGGTCAGAGCAGACAGACTAAATTTTATCACTGAAGAAGGAGACAGTCCTGAGTCAAGAGCTAAGTGGATGGAGGTAGTGGAGCAGGCCTTAGTATGGTATCAAAGATGGAAAACAGGTACAGAGAATTCCTATTGGTGTGGATCAGGGGTTAGTGTTGTTTAGCCAGATAGATGGAGGATGAGAAAAGGATGAATTAATAATGGTGTTTAGCTGCACAAGAGAGTGAAAAGAGATAATGGAGAGAGGGAACGATCCAGGGCTGGGGCTAAGAGGGACAAATCACAGGATGTCACCGACCCACTATATACCACATTAGTCAGGCCCCCCCTGGAGTATTGTGTGTAGTTCTGGAGGCCTTATTTCAAAAAGGATGTGGAAAAATTGGAGTGGTTGCAGAAGAGAGCAGCCAGGATGATCAGTGGCCTGGAGACCAGGAAAGATTAAGGGACCCTGGGGATGTTCAGTTTGGAGAACAGGATGTTGAGGAGAGCCATGATTGCTCTCTTTAAGTATATACAAGACTGTCATTTAGGGGAAGGAAGGAAGCTGTTCCTATTGGCAACAGAGGGTAGGACTCGAAACAATAGGTTTAAACTATAGAAGGGAAGGTAGTTGCTGGATATTAAGAAAAACTTCTTCACATTAAGAGTAATTCAACAGTAGAATCAGCTGCCTAGGAGTGTGGTAGATTCCCCCTCATTGGCTGTCTTCAAGGAGCAGCTGGATGCATCTACAGACTGGATGAATATGGGGATGCTTCAGGCTGTTCCTGCATTGAGCAGGGAGTTGGACTAGATGACGTGTAAGACCCTTTCCAACTCTATGATAGTAGATTTGTAAGTAGACTGAGACAAATGTGTCAGGAAGGACAGGGATTTGTTGAAAGCAGTGTAAGCAGAGGTGAGAGAAGAGGAAATAAAGGTTCCAAGAAGGCTACAGAATTAATGAACTGTAGGTCACAAACTGAAACAAGAGGCACAGCAGGGTGAAGACAGCTATGTGTAATATCAAAGGAGATAAGGTGATAGACAGAGTGTATTTCACAGTGGAGAGGTCAGAGACAGAGTTGTCCTTTGTTAAAAAAAACAGATCAAGAATGTGCCAAAGGCAGTGTGTGGTGGGCCTAAAAGTGACAAAATCCAGAGGGGTGGTTGTATTAGAATCTGCAAGCCAAAATAAATAAAGGTCTTGTAAAGCCTTATAGGTTAGCTAATAATTTTTTAGTTTAGTTTAAGCTTTTATTGACTCAAGCCTACTTCCTCTAGTCCATGAAAGCTAGAATAAACAATTGAGAGCATTAGAACGTAAGAAGAGTCCTGCTGAATCCAAATAGTGCCCATTGTGTCTCACATAATGGTCAATCAGTTACTACAGAGGGCCAACAGTCTGAACTTTGAAGGTGGAAATCAAAGGAGGAGGTTAGGAAAAGAGATGGGAAGTATCTGGGTCAGAGGGTCTATCAACATGAATGTTAAAATCTCCGTGAAGTACTGTGTATGGGGGAAGGGGGGGTTGTCAGAAAGAAAGAAAGAAAGAAAGAAAGAAAGAAAGAAAGAAAGAAAGAAAGAAAGAAAGAAAGAAAGAAAGAAAGAAAGAAAGAAAGAAAGAAAGAAAGAAAGAAAGTCATGCACCCATATATGAAACAGAGTCTAAGAATGAGTCTGAGAGGACTTCAACGTGAGTTGCAGAACTCGAAGGGAGTACAGAATAAACTTTGATGGTTGAGAAGGATAGGCAGGGGCTGGAACTAAGAAGCTTCCTGAAAATTCTGTTGAAAACAACAGGGAGTAAATTTAGTTACAGCATCTAACTGCGGTCTGAAACAACAGCCTTCAATAATATAGGCAACATTAATGTTAATCATCTCAAACGTGAGAAACCAAGAAGCAATATTTATTTACTGCTTTGAGATCTGAAGAAATGATAGTTTGAAACAAATAAATTGAAGACTTTTGTTAGATTAAAATCAATTCCATGGTCTGCCTTTGTAGTGAACTATTCCATCAAATCAACCCGATTGCTCAAAACACAGACTTCTTTTGTTACATGCATCTCTTGTTTGCTAAGATTTGACAGCCCAAAAGCTAGAGCAACCACACAACTGGAAGGAGCCCAAAACACTGCCATTCCTCATTCCCAAAGTGCCCCTATTTTTTCCATTCCACTTCATCCCACTCCAATTACTGGCTCAGCCATTCTTTTCAGCTATAATTAAATGGGAATGATTCAATGTTTATTTTTATTAACTCAGAATGGTAATATTGATGTGTATTTCTGAGCCCTTTTTTTCTTATTATTTTTATCGACTTGCGTTTCTGCATGTGCCAGAGATTGAGAACCACCTTGGAGACTAATTGTTGCTTATTCAACTTGTATTGACTGTGAAGTCAAATTTCATAACCGATTCAGAAGTAAAATCATAACAGATGAGAATTATCTTGCATAATATCCCATTTTTAAAATTAATTTATTCTCAAAATGGAGAATTCCATCTCCTGTGACTTTATAAAAAACTATATTGGTTCTTTTACTATTTTCTTCTGGGACATTTAAGTCACTCATGGAGCATTTTTCATAACTCTTTTGGAGCAGAGGAAGGAAGAAACAGATGGTCACTGAGCTACCCGATTCAACCCACATGGATTAATTCTTCTGTATATGTGGAGCTAATATGGGTGTTCACTAGATTACATGTGTACCACAGCCAAAGCAACCCATAAGAGGTAGGATGGGTTAGTACATAAGTTATTGTATATTTCATTTCTCATGGAAAGCTCTGCAGATCTATCCTGCTGGCTAAGCTCACAATTCCTTTGCTTAGAAATACAAACATGGGAAATGTCCGGGGTCTGGGCCTCAGCCCCTGGACTTGCTGGGAGGGAGGCAACTGGGAGACAGCAGCCCTGCCACCCCAGCCAGCAACCAGGGTCAGAACCCACCTATACCCAGGAAAAGGGGCAAAGGGCCAGGGCCTCAGAGGGCTAGAGGAGGCAGAGAGGCACCAGCTAGACCCACCCTCCTGGGGGGGGCGATAGGGGGCTCAGCAGAACAGAGGGAGAGGGCAAAAGCAGGGGGAATAGGGACCCAGCAGCTGCCCAAACAGAGCTCTTACCTGGCAGAGATGAGAAGCAGCCACAGCAGCTCAGAGCCATGCCCCAGCCTCAACCTCTGCCTGAAGACAGCAACCTGGCTCAAGAGATGCTCAGAACCAAGCCCCTCCAGGTGAAGCTGCTGAAGGCATTCTGTGGGAAGAGCTGGGCAGCCAGCCAAGGGGCCACAGCTGGGCCTACCTTCAGTAATCAGCTCAGCCAGAGAAGCCTGGCAGCCAGCCTACATGACACAGCTGTTGCTGATCCAGGCAGAACAGCCAGCTACCCCAACTGCAGCAGCTTGAGACAGCCCAGGCCAACGCTGGAAGGCCAGGGAGGGGTGTGGCCTGGCAGGCAGGACCTGCAAGGAGGGTGGGGCGGTGAGAGAAGGCCCTATAAAGGCTGGCTGGGGAGAGCTCTGAGGTGGTTGGTGTAAGGAGTGATGGTGTGGAGCAGAGCAGTGAGAGAGTGGAGGCTTGGAGGAGAGTTCTGGGAGGAGGCGATGATGGAGGACACGGGGTGAGCATGCCAGGTTGAGCACGCCAGTGAGTGGACTGAGAGGGAGTCTGGGTGCAGTATACCGCCAATCCTTCCACAGAGCAGGGTCCTGCAGCATCCCTGGCACCCCTCTGATGTCAGGGCCGGCCCAGCTGGTGCCCCGCCCAGCGGCAGCAGCGACAAGCCCTGACAGGAAATTCAGAATATTCTTCAATATAAAGACAAGCATTACATTCTCCTCAGTTCCACTCTATGATGGAAAGAGAGGTGGATCTGACCCCTACCCTACCACTCCACTGAGCAAACATTGAAGCCTTTCTCCAGTTTAAGGAGCCTTGTTCCAACTTAAGTGACTCTTCTGTTGTTTAAGTTGGAGGAAGGCTCCTTAAGCTGGAGGAAGGTTCTTTGGAGGATGGTTGGATCCAGCCCAGTGTGAGGGAAGAAGGTAGTGGAAAGAAGAGAAGGAGGGTTCCTCTTTGTCTCATACTAACCAAAAGAATATGAACCAACCTTACCTCTTTCTCTTCCCTCCACTACTCTTATTCACCATTCCCTTCTCTAGCTCTGTGGGAAATAAATGACTGGTTGAGGACTGCAATTTCCCAGGATGTATCAAGTTATGGTGCTTTGGATGTAGCCAAAATAGTATCTGAAATGCCAGGGAAGAGGAAGAGATGCAGCAGGGAGAGAGATTCTCTACTGTTTGGGTAGCTGTTTGTCTGTTTGCCCAGCAGGCTAACCTTTTCCATCATCTTAGAGCTTCTGTAATAGTACCCTCACTAACGATGGGATGGGGAGAAAGGCTAGAAGAAAGGAGGTGAGGTTACAAAATGTGTGTGAAGCATTCCAGTAACAGGGCTCAGACAAAACTGAGGTATTTGCCATGGGGGGAGGGCAAACAGTTTATTTTTCCAGAGCTTAATTCTGAGCAAGACCGAGGCAAGGAGAAGTGGTAGTTACCTACCACTCGAGTCTCTAATGTAGATACTTTCATGTTTGTCTGTTTGCCCAGCAGGCTAACCTTTTCCATCATCTTAGAGCTTCTGTAATAGTACCCTCACTAACGATGGGATGGGGAGAAAGGCTAGAAGAAAGGAGGTGAGGTTACAAAATGTGTGTGAAGCATTCCAGTAACAGGGCTCAGACAAAACTGAGGTATTTGCCATGGGGGGAGGGCAAACAGTTTATTTTTCCAGAGCTTAATTCTGAGCAAGACCGAGGCAAGGAGAAGTGGTAGTTACCTACCACTCGAGTCTCTAATGTAGATACTTTCATGATAACTAGGTTTCTCCGGTGTGCATATTAACACACATATGCAAGGATTGAGGTTCCGAAGACTGTTCCTTGACTTCCATGCATGTAAACATTGTGACAGAATAAGACTCAGCCACTAGAGCTGAAATGACAACTGGGAAAGGCTGCATGAGCTACTTAATATTGATTGAACACAGCAGACAAATCTAAAGGCTTGATCATCTGTGAGATGTCACCATATACATGCAGAGCTTAAAAAGAAATGGGTGACTGCCCTCTCACAGAGAGAACAAGGGCCAGAACAGGGTTTCCAATCCACTGCCAGATGCTGACTAAGTGAACTCTTTTAAGCAACAGCTCCTGTACATTTTGAAGCCCCCAAGCCATTGGTTCAGGGACCACAGTCCAGTAAACTTCAGGCCTACTGATTTCAACTGGACTGCTTATTTCCATGTTGCAATGGGTGCCACCCTGATAAATGGTTTGTGTTTCAGAACCCTTGGTCCTTCTAGCTGCTGCATGACCTGAAGCAGGAGGCCTGTGGCGTAAAGCTGAAAATGCTCAGCTGGAGGGGGATTTCTTATTCCTTTGGAACACATTGGATAGGTTTGGGGCCCTTTGCCATGCATTGCAGAATTCTCAACCAGATGCTTCAACTTTTGCTTGCTGTAGTCTCATTCCAAATGTAGCATTTCACAAGTACTGGGAATAGACTAGCCATTTCAAATGGCAAACTACAAATGGCTGAATGACACATGTGATGGGGGCACTTATAAGGGAGCTATTGCTGGACTATACCATATCAGACTGTCTCTGTGTGGGAGAATAGAATGATTGCCCACTCACTTAAAAAAATCCTCTGTACCAGGGTTGCCAGGCCCACAGAGGTGGCAGGGATTCCCTGCCTCAGCTCCTGTTTTCTACTGCAGCTACAAGAAAGAAAGAAAGAAAGAAAGAAAGAAAGAAAGAAAGAAAGAAAGAAAGAAAGAAAGAAAGAAAGAAAGAAAGAAAGAAAGAAAGAAAGAAAGAAAGAAAGAGACACCTGGCCAACAGCATGACATCAGTTCCAGGGGAAACCCAGAAATAATGTTAGCCCCATCTTGGAGTCATTGGAAATGCTATAGAGTTTCTAGTGATTTCTAGAGAGGTATGATGTCACTTCCGGGTTTTCCCAGAAGTGATGTCATGCTGTTGCTATCTGAACAGTTCTGAACATTCAATTCCCTACCCATCCCTACATCATTGTAGGACACAACTGTTATTTGTCCTCTTCCTGCAATATCTTCTATCTCATTTCCAGACACCATTTTACTCTATCCAAAGTTCCAGTTCTCAAAGTAAGGCCAAATCTACAGCCAGAATTATGTCGAATGTGAACAGTCCTCACAGATATTCTGGATGCAAATGGAGAAGGTACCACTTTACCATCTAATTCTTTGGAAATAAGGCTGCAATCATAAGCCTGCTTACCTGAGAGTAAGCCCCATTGAACTCATTGGGGTTTACTTATGAGTATTTATGCTTAAGATTGTACTGTTAGTTAAAAGAAGTAGTGGTGGGCGGAAGGACAGAAAAATAAATCAGAGCACTGTCCGAAGAACATAATGATCAGACTCTATTGCCACAAATGGAATCATGTAAAGACAGAAAAGCAGGGGACGAAATCCAAGTCCTGTGCTGCCTCAGTTGTCAGCAGCAGACATAAAGAAGAATTACCAAAAAGATAAAGAAGACATAACGGAAAGACAACTAGAGGCAGATGTTTTGGAAGTGCAAAGTAGAAAAGAGAGTTGAGGAAGATAATATGTTTGATAGTGTCAGAATCATTAGACAGCAAGGATGAAGATTGATAAAAAGTCCTTAAGAGGGTACTTAAAACTGTGCCAAGAGCAATTTCAATAGAGCACAGAGGGCAAAATCAAGATTTCAACTCATTTATTTTAAGGCAACTGCTTACTTTCCCACTGCCATATGCATTGAAATGGAGAAATCAACAAGGTATATGAAAAAATTCCTAGCTTCTTCCTGAGGTGGGCCAGTTGCATGACTGCACAGGCAGTTCTGGTCTCCAGCACATCACTGCTGCCTTCACTATGGACTGCTAGTGTCCAGCAAGGATCAGAAGAAGATGAAGCCTCAGAGATGAGAGGACTGCTGGACTGGAGATACAGTGCAGAAACGTCTTGGCTCTCCTTCAAAGTCACCATGTGGTTATGCCCTTAGAAACCACTGAAACAATTAATGAAGCCACCACCTTTGCTAGCAGAGATCTGATTCTACTACAGAAATTAGGTTCCCAGATGTTTTTCCTAAAGCACCCTGTCAAGGCATTCTGGTTTGGTTGAGTTTCAGCTATCTTCACTGTTCTTTGTGCTTTAGTGTCTCTCCATCATAAGCAAGGAAACAGCAAAAAAGTACAGTCAACAAATGTAGCTTTCTTTTGTTAGAAAGGAACAAAATCCTATACTCTAGAATGTCAATAAGTTAAAATGGACACAATTCCATTTGGGGACAAAATGAATAGCCAAATAAACCTAGTTAGTCATAGGAACAAAGTAAATCTAATATCAGCTTGCCGAAAGTGTCATCATAGTTCAGTAGGGTCTTTTGTTGGTTCCAAATGCAAAAGTGGGCTGGACTGTAAAGTACAGTAATTAACATGATTTAAAACACCTAGGATTGCATTCATTCTGCAATGTACTCTCCACTGCACATGAAATCACACAGATGTGGTTTGGTGTGGAAAGTTGTTTGTATGAAGAAACTTTCTACAAGTCCCACTGTTTTTATTTATGCCAGCACAACTTCCATTTTACCAACCATCTTTAATCATGTGGAAATCTACTAAATCGAAAGTGAGCTGGATGCTATTTGCAGGACTTACCAGATACCTGGAAGAGGCAAGTTGCCACTCCAACATCATTGGAGATGCTACATTCATAGTTGCCGCTAGTCTCCCGGCTCACGTTGTCCACCTTATATTCAGAGTATTCCTGTTGTTCTATAAGAGGCACAGGCAGCAGACTTCCATTGATTCTCCAGACAGCTGTAGCCACTTTCATAGGACTCCCCTTTAGCATGGAGCAGCGAAGGGTGACACTGCGGCCCAAGGCTTGCCGGATATCTAGGGACGCTGGCTCCACCACTGGGGGGACTACAGGACAAATGACAAAAGGATATATGAACAGAAACAGTAGTACTCAGTGCAGTTTCAATCCTAGTCCTTTCACTTATTATCATCCTACTGATTATATTGACTTATACTGTGTAATCCACCTTGGGTGTCAGTGAAAAAGGCAGACTATAATGTAAACAAATATATAAACAAACAAATAAATGTTACTGGTATTTGCATCCTACCTTATTCTATGGGCTCAGGCATAGAAGTTTTTGATCAGAGCTACACAAGTTTTTGATCAGAGTTTTTGATCAGAGCTACTTAGGACACAAGTTTTTGATCAGAGCTACTTAGGAAGGCTTGAACTTTTCAAGCCCTGTTCAGTTTAACTGATCAGAACTGGTTTCCTTATGCTGTGATTTGCAGTTTCAAAGTACGTTGAAGTGTCTTTTAAAAACCTTCTTACCTTCTCTAAAAGGCCAATAACAAAGTGGGAAGCCTGGTTTTGATTTAGCAAAACTGATAAAGGCTTGAAGGGTTAAACCCACTGTTTCCTTTCCACACATTAGCCAGACCCAAATTGTGGCTCCATGAACAATTTACCTTCTATAGCCAAGCAGTGATTTATAATCTCTATAATACCTGTTTTGGTCCTATGTTTCAGTATAGAGAAACCAGTGCTACTATCTCATGTACCATACATTTGTACATTTTCATTTTCCACATCTTACTATTTTTAATTAGAAGCGTTTTATAAGTCACTGGGCTAATGACCCTAAAAGCTGAAATCTAAAAACAGCAGCTTCTGTTTGCCAACACATTCAGTGTGCCATTTGTACATCCTCAGCTGACTTCTGAGTCTTTTCTGTATCAGCCACTGGTGACCTGTACCCCATTGTGTAGATGAAGTAGAGACCCATGGAAGTTGCAAGGTGTTCTAAAGAGAATTCTTCAAAGGGGTTGAATAGACAGCACAATGGTTAATGGGATAAGTAAGTGGGAAAGTGGTGCACACTGTGGCAAAAAATATCCCTCATTCCTCATATATACATTGTTGGCCTTTCAACTGCTGGTATGAAAAGGAAAGAGAATTTGAGGTCACAGAGATATTTCAGTAACCTTAAAAGGTGGTTAGACAAAATTCATGAACAATATGTGTGCGACAGTAGAAAAGAGCAAGAATCCAGCAGCATCTATAAGACTGACAACATTTGTGGTAGGGTATGAGCTTTTGTGAGTCACAGCTCACTTCTTCAGATACCTGAAGTATCTGAAGAAGTGAGCTGTAACTCACAAAAACTCATACCCTACCGCAAATTTTGTTAGTCTTATAGATGCTACTGGATTCTTGCTCTTTTCTACTGCTACAGACAAACACGCCTACCCATCTTGATCTATCAATGTGCGTGTGAGTGGCTACTAGCCGTGATTGCTAAATGTACCTCCAAATTTTGAATGCCATTAAGGGGTGGGATACAATTAAAGGGGCCGTTGCTTTGGTGTCCTGCTTGTGAACTTTCCAGAAGCATCTGGCTGGCTACAATTGGGAAAATGGTCATAGAAGAAAGGAAATTTGGTCAGCTCCAGCAGGATCCTTATATTAGATCACTTCATCAAACAATGCGTTTATGCTTTTAAAAGCAGAGTAGCAAAGGGAATGCAACAGGCAAAACTATTAGTGCCATGAATACCTCCCCCATTGTTACTTGCACTGCTGATGTGAATGAAAAAGAGAGCTCTATGGGGGCGGGGGGGGAGACAGAATTCCTAGTATGAGGTGAAGAAAAAAAGAAAGGGGTTTCTGTATGTATTTTTTTACAATAAATTAAACTCTGCTCCCTCCAAAGGGCAAGAACTCATTGAAACCACAAAGGTGACAAAATCTAAAATGTAAAAATAATGAGCTGTTATAGAGCTGAGATGGTTTTTAAAACAGGCAAATGTCTCACATTTCATGCAATTATAGTGTTCAGAAAAGAAGAGCAAAAATCACCTTCAAAGGGGCATCCAGGGATCTGCTAGTCAATGGGTTGTAAAAGGAAGCATCTCCTAATAATCTATGATTTTTTGTTTTTATTGTTGTTAAAACAGGCACTACAAAAGAGCATTCTCCAGTTTTTCTAGTTAAAAAGTTACTAATAATAATGGATACTCCAGAGTCAACGTTTGTGTCCGCTGTATGGATTTTACACACTAACACACACACACAGACTTGCAATGACACCCCAACAGAGTTACACCCTTCTAATCCCTGCATTTAGAAGGGGGTAACTCTGTTTAGGATTGCACTGTTAATCTTTGGTCATTTGATCATTATTTTTCCAAGCAAGCTTCTGTGCGCATGTTACTATGTGGACGGGGAATCAATTTGCCCCATAGGTGTTTTGCATATGTAGTTCTGTCCAAGCTACTTGTTGAGTGATACTGGCTAACCCACTTTGATAGAGTGGAGTGGGAATGAACTAAGTCCAGTCCATACCTTCTTCTCCCAAACAGTAACCAATATTGTAAGAGGGAAAGTATGTGTGTGGAAGGTTCCTGCTTTAAGGCATGGAGTTGGATTAGATGGCCCTCAGGTGTATTCTAGTTCTACAATTCAATGGTCCTTACATTAGGAAAGATTAAAAGAAAAGTCTTGCAGCACCTTAAAGACTAACAAAGGTATTGTAGCATAAGATTTTGATGCAGTGATGCCTGTGGTGCAATGGGCTGAAGCCTAAGAAAGCTTATGCTACAGTAACTGTGTTAGTCTTTAAGATGCCACAGGACTCTGTATCTATGCTGCAATAGAGTGTTGCCTCATTGAAATAAACTGGCCCCAATGAGTCATGTAACAGGAGGGTGACCAGTGTGGCTGTTGCCAAAGAGGGCAAGAGATAGATGGGCCTAGCTGCCTTCAAAAAGGTGGTTCTGTGACTGCCCCCCATCTCAAACACCAGAAAATTAGCTGGATGAATGTGAGAATTCTGTCTTCCCTGACAGTGGGAAATGGTCAGACACACAGACCTCCTTGCTGGACCTTCCTTCCCTAAAATTTGGCAGGTGCTTTGTTAAAGCATACCCTGACCTGGATGGCCCAGGAGAGCCTGATCTCATTAGATCTCAGAAATTTAAGTAGGGTTGGCCTTGGTGGATGAGAGATCTCCAATGAACACCAGGGTTGCAGAGGCAGGCAATGGTAAACCACTTCTGTTAGACTCTTGCCATAAAACCCCACCAGGGGTCACCATAAGTCAACTCTGACTTGAGGACAGGATTTCATTTTTCATAGTTAAAGCATCCATCAGATTTTACATAAAGTGAGAATACTGTAGTTTGTTCAGTTTGCTCTTTCACTAATAATGTGCATAATTCGCAAATTACGCTGCCTGGATGTTCTGAAGCTGAGATACGGAACCCTACACATAAGCTTTTTTACTGTTCAAGCGTCATTGATTCTTCTTACTTGTCTTCTCCAGTTCATGAATTAAACCATAAAACCCACTAATGTGGCAAGTGGCATTATGAAAGAGGTGAAGAGGTCAGAGCAGCGGAAAGCTTTCAGCAAACAATGCTTTGCTCTTCCCTCAGACTTGTTAATATTCTGCAACTTCAAAAACAGAGGGCAGAGCAGTTCGCCTCAGAAACAAAACAATTTTGCTGTTGACACAAACTATAATCATTCACAGGCTCTCCAGGAACAAATAAAATGATGAACTAAACTTATGTGTGGCTTCCCAGGTTTTCCTTTTGCCTTGCACCTGGTTTTTCTTTTTTTCTTTTTCGTTTTTTCTGCCTTCTGGTGTGGCCATTGTTTCTCCACCACTCAGTCTTGCACCTTGTGAGAATTCATGCATCACTTTTTCACCTCGCAAACCTGAGAATTAGGCAACAGGAACACACACACACACACACGATCTATTTCAGGAAAAGTAACACTAAGCATATGGCAATAAGGGCAAGAGCCAAGCAAACAAGGGCAAGAATTGTCAAGTGCGAGACATGTAGCCCTGTGCCTTGAGTAACCTTTCACTTTCCCAGCTCTACAAGATCGGCTGGTTCTGAATTTATTCTTCAACAGAGATGATGCTTAGAAACATAAGGGTCACTGGAGCATGGCCGACTTCTAATACCCATTTTAAAGTCTATTTTTACTTGAGCTGCTGGCAAGGCAGAAACCTCGCTTTGCACAAAGCAAACAAATTCCTGCTGAGAGCATCTATGGGTGTTTTATATCAAAGCTAGACAAAATGCAGACAGCCTGATAGCCAAAACACCTAGAAATTAGATGCTGGTACCTAGGAATTATAATTTTAGTTTTTTTACTAGGTCCAAAAATGAAGTTTTGGTTCCTAAAAATTCAAATTAATTTCTACTTTCACACACACACTTTTCTTGGATTAACTTTACCTAAATTGCAACCTAAAAAGTCTACATGCTGAGAACACATTTAGATAGATGTGCTACTACGAGAATGCATCTGTGGCCATTCCTGACCCCCCCCCCCCCAATTCATTCCTAGTCATCTGGATTGGAACTCTAGTCATATATATCGGTTTCTACATGACTTTGACAAAGGCCAGGCGTAGGCATTAAGTAGGCAAATCCCTTCTGACAGTTTTTTGTGTGGCTCTGAGTCTTTAAAGCATTGTACTGAAGTTCCAGTCACAACAACTGAATCCTATTCATATTTTAAAAGGGGGGGGGGGACATCACAGCCATCTGGGCTCTGGGAAGGAGCAGGAAAGGGAGCTGCTAGAGCGAACTGGCTGAGTTGCTACACGTGGAAGGAGGAAGTCTGAGGAGTGAGAAACCAAGGGACAAAGGCCTAGTTTCCTAGTGCTTCCAATAAGGTAAGTAAACTTTCCACAAGGAGACCACATAAGTACATAGGGTATTAAAAGGGGAACATATACATATATATTTATATAAAAAAATAATAAGAAGTAATTTTTTTAAAAGAGAAATTATGAAGGTAGTATGCCAGCAGGGGGTTGGGGGCTATCCAGTGTTTTGTACTGAGTGTCACATCTACGACTATCTGCCCACTGGGCAGAAGTCTTGGGGGTGTGCTTGGTGCAAGGAGTTCCTGGTTCTCAGGGAGCGAGTTCGCACCCTTGAGGCTGAGGTGGCTGACCTGGAGAAGCAGACACAGTCAGACATATGGAGAAGACTCTTGGGGACTTGTTAGATATGTCCCACTCAGAATGGCTGCCCCTCCGCTGCCAGGGAGCATGAGGGTCGAGAGAAGACAGGGCACCGTGCTGAGGATAAGAGGACTATGCGCTCAGGAGGGACCTCTTCTTCAGTTGGTGAATGGGTATCCTTTTGCACCAAGGAACCATCCCTGGGCAGGGAGCGAGGAGGGCTCTTGGTAGTTGGTGATTCGATCCTTAGGCGGGTAGACAGCTGGGTAGCAAACCCACGTACTGACCGTATGGTGACTTGCCTGCCTGGTGCGAAGGTAGCGGACATCACTTGGGTTCTAGATAAGTTAGTAGACAGTGCTGGGGCGGAGCCAGTGGTCATGGTACATGTTGGTACCAACGATGTGGGGAAATGCAAGTGTGAGGTCCTGGAGGAAAAATTTAGGCAGCTAGGCAGGAAACTCAAGGCCAGGACCTCCAAGGTAGCCTTCTCCTGTTCCACGAACTGGGCCAGAGACAGGCTCAGTTTAGGAGTCTCAATGCATGGATGAGACGATGGTGTGGGGAGGAAAGGTTCAAGTTTGTGAAGCACTGGGATGCTTTTTGGACAAGTGGGAACCGTACAAAAGAGATGGTCTCCACTTGTCCCGAGAAGGAACTGGGCTGCTGGTGCTTAAAATCAAAAAGGTGGCAGAACAGTTTTTAAACTGCATCTTAGGGGAAGGCCAACAGGAGATGAAATGTCTCTGGTTCGGGATGGTTCATCTCAAAAAGATGAAGGGTTAGCTGTTACTTTTCGACAGGGAAATGGACTAGAGTTGTCCACTGAGATGGTGACAAACAATATGGACTGCCTGACAAGGTCTCGAGGCAGCAGGAAGAAGGTTGAAGGCCGAACGTGCCTGGGAAATTATAGATGTTTATATACGAATGCAAGAAGTGTCCGAGGTAAAATAGGGGAGTTGGAATGCTTAGTGTTGGGGGGAAACATAGACATTGTGGGCATTACAAAAACTTGGTGGAATGAGGAAATCCTGTGGGATACGGCAATTCCTGGATATAAATTATATCGTAAGGATAGGAAGGGAAGGGTTGGAGGTGGGGTGGCTCTGTATGTCATAGAGGGTATACAGTCCAGTAAGATTGAGAAGGTAAGAGAATTAAATTTACTTCTGGAAATGCTATGGATTAAAATAATGGGTCCAAAAGGAAACTTAGCTCTAGGAGTTTATCATCGCCCACCGGATCAAAAGATAGAGGATGATTATAACATGATGAAAGAAATAAGGATAGCGGCTAGACGAAATAACTGTGTAGTAATAGGTGATTTCAATTACCCACACATTGATTGGGTCAACATGTGTTCAAGTCAGGAGAAAGAGACTGAGTTTCTAGACACTCTCAATGACTGTGTGCTATGGAGCAGATGGTTGCAGAACCTACCAGGAGAGAGGTGATCCTGGACTTGGTCCTAAGTAATGCCCAAGATCTGGTGAGAGATGTAAAAGTGGTTGCACCGCTTGGGAACAGTGACCATAATGTTCTTGAGTTCAGTATTTGCATAAATAGGGAGTTGCCCCAAAAGACCAACACAACCACTTTTAACTTTAATAGGGGTAACTTCTCTGAGATGAGGGGGCATGTGAAGAAGAAACTGAAAGGAAAGGTCAAAAGGGTCAAAACCCTTGGGGAAGCTTGGAGACTATTTAAAACTACAACCCTAGAAGCTCAGATAAAATATATACCACAGGTTAGGAAAGACACAAATAGGTATAAAAAAAGGCCTGCATGGTTAACAAACAAAGTAAAGGAAGCTATAAAAGGTAAGGAGGTTTCCTTTAAAAAGTAGAAAGCTAGTTGGAGTGAGATATATAAAAGGGAACACAGGCTGTGGCAAAGAAAATTCAAGTCTGTGATCAGGCAGGCAAAAAGGGACTATGAGGAACACATCGCAAAAAACATAAAGACCATATAGACAATTTAAAAACTAACAAATCACCAGGCCCGGAGGTCATACATCCAAGAGTTCTGAAAGAACTCAAATGTGAACTTGTGTTTCTCCTGACAAAGATATGTAACCTTTCATTAACATTTGCCTCCATTCCTGAGGACTGGAAGGTAGCTAATGTCACCTACATCTTTAAAAAGAGTTCCAGAGGAGATCCGGGAAATTACAGGCCAGTCAGTCTAACATCAATACCGGTTAACTTGGTGGAAACCGTTATTAAAGAAAGAATTAGTAGGCACATTGATGAACAAAAGCTATTGAGGAAGACTCAGCATGGGTTCTCTAAGGGAAGATCTTGTCTCACGAACCTGTTAGAGTTCTTTGAGGGAGTGAACAAACGTGGACAAGGGGGAACCAATAGATGTTGTCTACCTGGACTTCCAGAAAGCTTTTGATAAAGTTCCTCATCAAAGTAAGCTCAATAGTCATGGGATAAAAGGACAAGTCCTCTCGTGGATCATAAACTGGCTAATGAATAGGAAACAGAGAGTGAGTATAAATGAGCAATATTCACAGTGGAGGGTGGTAAGCAGTGGGGTACCGCAGGGCTCAGTATTGGGTCCGGTGCTTTTTAACTTGTTCATTAATGATTTGGAGTTGGGAGTATTTTTCTCCCTTTCTCACAATACAAAAACTCGAGGGCACTCAATGAAATTGCTGAACAGTCCAGTTAGAACGGATAAAAAGTAGTATTTCTTTACCTAAAGAGTGATTAACACATCGAATTCACTGCCACATGAGGTGGTGGCAGCTTCAAGCATAGACAGCTTCAAGAGGGGATTGGATAGACATATGGAGCAGAGATCCATCAGTGGCTATTAGCCACAAGGTATAGATGGAACTCTCTGTCTAGGGCAGTGATGCTCTGTATTCTTGGCGTTTGGGGGGGCAATCAGTGGGAGGGCTTCTAGTGTCCCTTCCCCACTGGCAGGCCTCCTGATGACACCTGGTTTTTTTGGCCACTATGTGACACAGAGTGTTGGACTGGATGGGCCATTAGCCTGATCCAACATGGCTTCTCTTAAGTTCTCTATTCAGCAATTAGGACAGAAATAGTAGTTTTTTAGTCTGCAAAGTAGTTACAATCTGATTTTGCATGAGCTGAACTTGGGCTTTTTTTAGTTTCCAGAGACTGGTGGGGAGGGGAGGGGGAGTCCAGAACCCTTTCCACAGCATCAAAGGATCTAGTTGGGTAATGCCATGTTTCAGCTCTTCACTGTTCCATTCCTTCATTACTCATTTTTTTCTTTTTAAAAAACCTATTTAGAATTTGTGCTACTGTAACAATGCAGAAATCTTGCTAATTTCATCCCCTAGTTTCTTCTGACTAAACTATAGAACTGTGCTAACTTGGAATTCTTCCTGGAAGTTCCTTCTTCCTTTTTTTCTGACACAGATCTGCAAATTAGTATAGGTTGTCTAGGAACACAAACCCATACTCAGAATTTATTAAGAAGGCAAATTTTAGAAGAAAGCACATTTGTATGAAAGGACTATTTGTTCCAGAATGATGAGGGGGGAAATGACATGGCAGTGAGAGTGAGGGGCAATCACACCCCAAGTCTGCAGTAGCAAGAAGATTTAAAGGGGCTCTTTGACTTCCAGTACAAGAGATGTGCCACATAGTCCAATGCATGTTGACTTGGCTGCTATCCAAAGCACGTTTGCAAAGGAGAAAGTGTAATCAAATGATGTGGAACACTTCTAAGTAAACATGCTTACGGTAGCCCTAGAAATAGCTTATTTCATGACCTTTCATGGGCCACACAACTCATTTCATCAGGAGTTTTTATGGGGGATGTGTTGCAACAACGCAAAGGCAGTGGGAATAATGCTGCAGAGCAGTGTTTCCCAACCTGTTGGTCAGGAAACAAAAGTAGGTTGCAAAGCCTCTGGAAGTGGGTCACAGGCCAGCCATCCCTAATGGTGGCTCCTGCCTTTTGCCTCCATCTGTCATTTTCCTGCATTTCCTCAACCCTGTTCCCCCACCCACACCCACACCCACACACACCCCTTCTCAATCTCTTGGGCCAGGCCTGGACGGGTGACCATATGAAGAAAATTTGGACTTGCAGGTCACCGTATCAAAAAGGTTGGGAACCACTGCTGTAGACCGTGTTAATGGGAATGATGTCAGGCACTGCCTAGTCAAAGTTTTTTATAGATTACAGCAAAGCTTTTGATTGTGTGGATCATGAAAAACTATGGAGAGTCTTAAAAGAAATGAGGGTGCCACAACATCTTATTGTTTTGATGCGCAACCTGTACTCTGGACAAGAGGCTACTGTCAGGACAGAATATGGGGAAACAGAATGGTTTCCAGTTGGCAAGGGTGTTAGACAAGGATGCATATTATCTCCCTACCTGTTCAACCTCTATGCAGAGTATATCATAAGGAAAGTTGGATTAGATCTAGAAGAAGGTGGAGTGAAAATTGGTGGGAGAACTATTAACAATTTGAGATATGCAGATGACACCACATTACTAGCAGAAAATAGTGAAGACTTGAAATGACTACTGATGAAGGCTAAAGGAGAAAGTGACAAAGCAGGATTACAACTAGAGGTGGGCACGACCCTCCCCCCCAAAATACTGATCAAGCTGTTCGTGGGTCCGCGCTGGCGATGACCCCAGATCACTGATCCACACCGAACAAGTCTAGTTTCCGATTGGGGATTGGGGAGGCCAGAGAAGAGGGGAAAAAAAGTTTTTAACCTGGTGACGAGCCGCCTCCCCTCAGGGAGGGGACGTTCACACACACACACACACACACACACACACACACACACACACACACTCACACACACACACACACACTTAGAGCAGGGGGGGAGTTTTTAACCCGGCAACGAGCTGCCTCCCCTGGGGGAGGGGACATTTTCACACACACACATGCACTTAGAGCAGAGGGGGGGGGGGGAGTTTTTAACCTGTCCCTGCCTCTCCATATAGAGAGAGAGAGACACCCTGTCAACATGTTTCAGCCAGCTTTTTAAAAAAAGCAGGGATAGAATCCTCCATTCCTCCCCACCCTATTTTAAAAGCAAGCAGCCAGTCTTCCAAAAGCATATTTTAAACAGAAAGAAAGTAAAACCAGGATCCACACGGATCCTCGCAGATCCTATGGTTTTTTAAATAGGAAAAACACAAATGAAACATCAAATCACATATCACAGCCAGGTCCACAGACTGAAATATAAAAAAAACAGATCCAAAAATATTTGGCGCTGCCACGGTGAAAAAACATGAATCTGAGACACAGATCCTCATGAATTCATATGATTTTTACGTTGAAACAAAACAAAAAAGCTATCATATTTTAGATCTTTTGGTCCTGTTTGTGGCATTGGACATGATCTGGGACAGTATACTGGATTTTGGGTGGCCCCATGTAAAAATCAAGAGGATCCATGAGGATCCGTGCTTTTGAACCATGTTTTTGCGCCATGGCGCTGCCACAAAGCGGTGGATGAATGATTTTTTTGGTCCCATTTGTGGATATGGACATGATCTGGTTTTGTATGGTGGATTTGGGGTGGACCCATGTAAAAATCAAGAGGATCCATGAGGATCCCTGCTTTTGAACCATGTTTTTGCGCCGTGGTGCTGTCACAAAGCTGTGGATGAATTATTTTTTTGGTTCCATTTGTGGCAATGGACATGATCTGGGATTGTATGGTGGATTTTGGGTGGACCCATGTAAAAATCAAGAGGATCCATGAGGATCCCTGCTTTTGAACCATGTTTTTGTGCCGTGCTGCTGCCACAAAGCTGTGGATGAATGATTTTTTTGGTCCCATTTGTGGTTATGGACATGATCTGGTTTTGTATGGTGGATTTGGGGTGGCCCCATGTAAAAACCTAGAGGATCCATGAGGATCCATGCTTTTAGACCATATTTTTGCATCATGGGAGCGCCACGAAGCGGTGGATAACTGATTTTTTTTTTGCCCGTTTTGTGGCAATGGACATTATCTGGGATTGTATGGTGGATTTTGGGTGGTCCCATGTAAAAACTTAGAGGATCCATGCGGATCCGTGCTTTTGAACTGTATTTTTGTGCCGTGGCGGTTCCACGAAGTAGTGGATGGTTGAATTTTTTGGTCCCATTTGTGGCAACAGACATGGTCTGTGATTGTGTGGTGGATTTTGGGTGGCCCCACTTAAAAATCAAGAGGATCCATGCGGATCTGAGCTTTTTTAGCATGTTTTTGTGCCGTGGCAGCGCCACAGATTAGTGGATGCATAATTGTTTTGTTACTGTCTGTACACTAGGACATGATCTATAATATGACAGCCTTTTTGTTTTGTTTTGTTTCAATATAAAAATCATATGAATTCATGAGGATCCGTTTAAAAGCATCTGGATCCAGCTTTTACCCACTCCCTTTTAAATACACACACAGAGCCGTGAATGAGGTTTTCCCACAAACTACAGTGTTTTAAAAGCAGGTTAAAAACAGAGAGTGACAGACAATAAAACAGCCATTCCTCCTACAAAGCCCCGTTTCTTTAAAAAGCAAAAAACATTTGGAGTGCCCGTGGTGGCTACAGAACACCCCCTTCTCCCTCCCTCCCTCCCCCTCTTCTCCCAAATGGTGATGCGTTGCTGGCTGCTCCATGGTTGGAAGGAAGCCCTGCTGATCAAGGAAAGCTGGGCTTCCATTCACGTTTCCAGGGCGACAGAAGGAGGGCAAACACAACTCAGGCATTCCCCTGGCTCCATTGCCCCGGGAATAGATTACTGGCGCCTGAGTGTCTGCAATCCCGAACAGAAACAGATCAATCCGATCAAGCCCCGAACAAGCAAACTTCCGACTGCTGGATCGGTTGCCGTGGACAGCACCGATTAGCTGAGTCCCGATGGCGCGAACGCCATTATGGTTTTTTTTTCCAAATCTTAATGCTGATCGTGCCCATCTCTAATTACAACTGAACACCAAGAAGCCAAAAGTAAGGACTTCCAGTTTGGGATTATGGCAATCTAAAGGAGCCTAGAGATATGGGCTATCCGAGGCACTGTTTGTTTCGAAAGTGAGGCGACTGTATGCCTGCTATCAACCCCCCTTCAGGGAGAAGGGGGTCCTGAATGCTATGCGGCCCTGAGAGAGTGTGATCTCGGTGGAGGGGGGGTTCTGAATCAAGGATTCTCCCCACCATCTTGAGGTCCCCTCGGAGAAGGGCAAGCTACTAACTCTGCAGTACCTCTGGAGTCATTAAATTGGCATAAGATCATCAGAAACCAAGCTTCAGTAACAGCTTTGACCATCTTTAAGCAAAGGAAACAACATAGACAACCCGCAAAAGCAGCCTAAGGTAAAGATTGATATCGGACTTTCTAACTGAAAAAGGAGGCAAGACCAAGATAAAAATATCAAAAATACATTATCTAAGAGAGCAAACAATAAGGAACAATTATTGAGCAAAAAATTTAATACTGGCGGGATTTTAAGGACTAAAAAAGCAATAAGAAATATTGTTTATGCATACTTGTGGTTAGAAGAGTGATAACCAGCACGGAAGAGGAGGAGGGAGCTGGAGGAAGCAGCGCGAGACGGGATGAGACAGAGGGAAGAGACAACTCGGTGCCTAGAGTAGGCAGGAAAAGACAGGAAGCAGGAAGAACAGCAAGAAGAAAGAAGACCCGGAAGCAAAACAAAGGAAACATCACGAGAGTGCAACGACTGGAGGAACAGGAAGCACGCCATCTTATATGAGGGAAGAAGTGATTCCAGTAACCATAGAGAAATAGCGCCCGACATTTTAGAACTAAGGTAAAAAATAATTTTAATTGTGAAACCAGAGACAGTGAAATATATTAAGAGAAGAAAACAAAAGAAGGCAAAACGGATTTAAGAAGGATAGCAGATACGTGGGCAGGCACCAAGCCAAGTTCTACGATGGCGGGGAAAAAAGTTGATAAGGAATGGCAAGCCTCAGTAGACGCAGCGATTGAAGGATTGGGGGGGGGGAAATCACAGAAAGCTATAAAGAACTGAGTCAATCGTTACAAAAAATGCATGAAAATTTGGCAAAAGACTTAAAGGATATGAAAGACACGATTAGGGCGGAAGTAGCGGAATTGGCCAAGAATGTGGAAGGAATCAAAAATGAATTACAAGTAACAAATAATAAAGAGCAAGTTGTGGAGCAGAAAACTAATGACTTAGCTACAAACGTAAAGCTGGAAAATCAAGTGTTGCAGGAAAGAATGGCTATGATGGAATGTAAGGCGACGGAAAGACAATTAAGATTTAGGGGCGTGCAAGAATCGGATGTGCAAAGTGCGCAAGAACAAATGACGGATATTTTAGTAGAATTTCTGAATAAAGAGCCAGAAGAAATAACAGCAAACTTGGATCTAGTATACAGAGTCAATTCAGCCTATGCACAACAAAAGAAACTACCAAGAGATATTATTGTGCAACTAATAACAAAAAGAATGAAAGAGGAAATTATTAAAAGGCACTGTGAAAATCCCCTATCACTGGAGGGAACCAGGATTAAGATAATGAAAGAGCTGCCTAGAAGGATTGTCCAAGAAAGGAAAAAATACAGAGAGCTGGCCCAAAGATTAAGAGAGAAAGATATCAGATACAGATGGGAACTACCAGAAGGGCTCAGCTTTTACTTCAATGGTTTAAGAGTCACAATTAAAACAAGAAATGAAATGGAAAGGTTTTTTGAAGAAAATGCAAATTACTTTCCTAGACTATTAAGAAAGTAATACTATGGAGTACAAATTAATATCATGGAATGTAAATGGACTAAACTCACCTCAAAAAAGAAGGGCAATTTTTCATTGGCTAAAGAAACAAAATTGTAACATAATTTGTCTACAAGAAACACATATCAAGGAACAAGATGTTAAATATTTAAAAAACAAACAATTAGGAAGAGAATATATAACGTCAACAAAACAAAAGAAAAAAGGAGTAGTAATTTATATTAAGGAGGATTTGGACTCTAAATTAATTTTTCAAGATCAAAATGGAAGATATCTAGCCATGGAAATCAATGTAAATGGTAAGAAAATATTGATAATAGGCCTGTATGCACCCAACGGTGCAAAGGACCAGTTTTAAAGGGAAATAACAGACAAATTGGATCAAGATTTGTATGATCAGCTGATAATGGTAGAAGACTTTAATGGAGTTGTGGACTTACAAATGGACAGGAAGACAAAAGGAGGTAAACAGAAATCTGGGAGATTACCAAAATCTTTTTTTGAACTAACTGATCAAGAAAAGCTGGAGGATGTATGGAGGAAAGAAAATCCTAAATGTAAAGATTATACATACTACTCTGCGAGACATCTATCATTTTCAAGAATTGACATGATTTGGACAACAAAAGAGCTAGCTCAATGGACAAAAAAAGTAGAAATAATGCCAAGAGTGAGTTCAGACCATAATCCAATATTATGGAAAGCTACAATGGGGCAGAAAAAACTGCGATGGAGAATAAACAAGGATTTATTGCAAGACCAGGATAATATGGAATATATAAAGGAAGAAACAAAGCCATTCTTTCAAATCAACAATAACAATGAAGTTTTAACCCAGATGGTATGGGATGCACACAAGGCAGTAGTAAGAGGAATTTTAATTACATTAAATAATAAGAACAAGAAGAAAAAACAAGAGAAATGGCCAGAGATACAGGAGAAACTACATAAAAAAAGAACAAGAATTAAAGAAAAAACCGGGGGAAAAAACAGTAATACAAGAAATCAAAATACTGCAGGAGCAAATAAGATCCATTGCAAATAAGGAATTAGAATGGAAATTGAAGACATGACAGCAAAAGTCATTTGAAGGATCAAATAAGCCAAGAAAGTACCTAGCCTGGCAATTGAAAAAAAAAAGAGAATAAAATAATTAATAGAATAATTGAAGAAGGAAAATAACTAAAAGATTATCAAACAATTAAGAGAGCCTTTTATAAATATTATGCGAAATTATTTCAAAGGAAGGCAGTAACTCAGAAGAGTATTGATCAGTATCTACAGAGAATAGACTTACCAATGATACCAACGAATATGAAGGAGAGGTTAAATGCTTCAATAACAGAAGAAGAAATTATACAAGCAATAGATGCAGCAAAGATTGGTAAAGCACCAGGACCGGATGGGATAACAGCTAAATTTTATAAAGTAATGAAGGAAGACCTTGTACTAGTATTAAAAACTATAATGAATGATATATTGCAAGGAAAAGGACTTCCAGATACATGGAATGAAGCGAGTATTGCCTTGATACCAAAGGAATCACAGGACTTGACTGATGTCAAAAATTATAGACCAATTTCGTTGATAAACAATGATTACAAAATATTTGCAAGAATATTGGCAGATAGACTTAAAATATGGTTAATGGATTTTGTAGGAGAGGATCAGGCTGGATTTCTACCAAATAGACAACTAAAAGACAATCTGAGGGTGGTTATAAATGCCACTGAGTACTATGATAAACGTCCAGATAAGGAAGTTGGGCTCTTCTTTGCGGATGCAGAGAAGGCCTTTGACAATTTGAATTGGGACTTCATGTTTGCATCGATGGAGAAGATGGATTTAGGTAAAGAATTTATAAAAGCAGTAAAGTCAATTTATAAAGAACAGAGAGCGACAATTTGTGTTAACAACGACTTGACAGAGAAGTTTGAAATAAGAAAAGGAACAAGACAAGGTTGTCCACTATCACCGCTGTTGTTTGTTATGGTCTTAGAAATATTATTAAGGCAGATCAGAGAGGATGAGAATATAAAAGGGATCAAAATAAAAGGATCTTCATATAAGTTAAGAGCTTTTGCAGATGACGTGATGTTTATAGTACAAGATCCACTACAAACTCTGCCAAGATTGCTGGTCAGAATTAAAGAATTTGGAGACTTGGCAGGTTTCTATATAAATAAAAAAGTCTAAAATAATCAAAAACATAACAAAGAAGAAGCAACAAGAATTGAGGGAAGTAACAGAATGTGAAGTGGTACACAAAACTAAATATTTGGAAATAGAACTGACAGCTAAAAATATTGATTTATTTAAAAATAACTATGAAAAGCTCTGGACACAAATTGAAAGGGATATGATAAAATGGAACAAATTAAACTTATCATGGTTAGGTCAGATTGCCACAGTTAAAATGAATGTGTTGCCTAGAATTATGTTCCTAATGCAAACGATACCAATTGTTAAAGACAAAAAACAATTTGAAAAATGGCAGAGGAAAATATCAGAATTTGTGTGGGCAGGAAAGAAACCTAGAGTAAAAATGAAAGTACTTTGTGATGCTAAGGAAAGAGGTGGAATGTATGGCTAAAAGAATGGGTGTCTTTATCCAATCATAAACTGTTAATATTGGAAGGCTACAATAAACTTTTTGGATGGCATGCATATTTGTAGTACGATAAACACAAAATGGATGCAATGTTCCAGCACCACTATTTGAGAAGAACTTTGTTTTTAACCTGGCTGAAATATAAAAAGTACATTGATCAGGAGAAGCCACTGTGGATCGTACCAGCTGAAGTGATTAACCCGAACTTGGAATACAAAGGAAAAGAATGGCTTACCTTTAAAGATTTAACAGAAACAGAGGATAAGGAGCTAAAACTCAAACCAAATGAGGAATTGCCATTCAAATACGGCTGGCTACAATATCGACAGATTAAGGATTTATTTGACTCAGATCAAACGAAGACAGGTTTTAGAATTAAAAACTCAGAGTTAGAAGAACTTTTGTTAGGGGATAACAATAAAGCAATCTCTAAAATGTATAAACTGTTATTAAAGTGTATTGTCGAAGGCTTTCACGGCCGGAGAACAATGGTTGTTGGGGGTTTTCCGGGCTGTATTGCCGTGGTCTTGGGTATTGCCGGTCCAAGACCACGGCAATACAGCCCGGAAAACCCCCAACAACCAATGTTATTAAAGTGGTTTAAAGAAGATGAGGCAGTCAAGGTTCAAATGATAAAGTGGGCGATAAATTGTAATAATGAAATAACGATGGAGGCATGGGAGCAATTGTGGAAAAATACCTTAAAAATTTCAACATGTACCAGTATTAAAGAGAATGGCTATAAAATGTTATATAGATGGTATTTAACACCGAAAAAATTAGCCATAGCTAATAAACAGCTGTCTAATAAGTGTTGGAAGTGTAAGGAGCATGAAGGTTCTCTATTTCATATGTGGTGGACTTGTGGCAAGGCTAGAGACTTTTGGGCTAGAATATGTGCTGAGATGTCTTTAATACTCCAGTATAATGTCGTTAAAAATCCAGAACTGTTGCTGTTATCTTTACATTTGGAAGACGTTAATAGAAATGATAGGATATTATTGTACTATATGATAACAGCGGCAAGAATATTATATGCACAATACTGGAAGAGAGAAGAAATACCTGAAATTGAAGAATGGATACGAAAACTGTTGTACATGGCTGAAATGGACAAATTAACGAGAAAACTGAGAGACCAAGATCCAAAGGGATTTTTCGAAGATTGGAAGAAAATGAGAAAGTACTTAGAAAGAAAATGGGATGTTAAAGGACAATTGTGGTCTTTTGAAGTATATTAAATAAGATAAGATATACTTTAGATCTTTACCAGTAGTAACAGACTAATAATTATTGTGTAGAAATATGATCAGAAAACAGGGGGTTGGAGTGCTGTTGGAAGTCAACATTGAAAAGGGGGAGGGGAGGGGGTGGGGAACATATACTTACGGGAATTGAAAAGAAATGTAGTTGCTTTTAATTTGATTGTATGTTAACCCATCCAATAAAATTTCATTTTAAAAAAAAAGAAGAAGCCAAAAGTAACGACTACCGAGGAATTACAAAATTTTAAAGTTGACAATGAGGAAATTGAAGTTGTTCAAGTTTTTCTATTCCTTGGCTCAATCATCAACCAACAGGGGGACTGCAATGAAGAAATCAGAAGAAGATTGAGACTTGGAAGAGCAGCTGTGAGGGAGCTAGATAAGATCCTTAAAGATAAAGATGACTCTCTGGGAACCAAGATCAAGATAATCCAAACCATGGTATTCCCCATTGCTAAGTATGGGTGTGGAAGTTGGATGGTGAAAAAACCTGACAGGAAGAAAATTGGTTCATTTGAAATGTGGTGCTGGAGGAGAGTTTTGCGGATAACATGGACAGCCGAAAAGACAAATAAGTGGGTACTAGATCAAATCAAGTCTGAATTCTCCTTAGAAGCTAAAATGATAAGGCTATCGTTCTTTGGTCACATTATGAGAAGACAAGATTCTCTGGAAAAGTCAATAATGCTAGGAAAAGTGGAAGGCTGCAGGAAAAGAGGAAGACCTAAAATGACTCAATAAAAGGCGTGACTCAATAAAAGAAGCCACGTCTTCCAGTTTGCAGGATCTGAGCAAGTCTGTTAAAGATAGACCAATTTGGAGGTCTTTCATTCATAAGGTTGCCATTGGTCAGAGACGACTTGACGGCACATAACACACACACACACAGTCAAAGTTAGGTGAAAGAGTTCAGCCTGTGTGAACTACAGCCCTGTAATCACTTATTCAGGAGTAAGAATGGGACTAGAAAACAGCAGCCCTCTTTTCAGTGGTGACCATGCTTCTTTTGTAATATCTAGTTCCTCCCTAAACCTCTTGTATTCAGTGGTGATCAAACACGCAGTGAACAGTAAAGGTTAGATTGTCCGTCTCGGGCTAGAGAGAGGAAGGCTCATATCTCCACTCAGCCGTAATGTTTGGAAGGTAACTTGCTTCATTAAGTATTGCTGCGACTCTTTGCTCAGAAGGAAGAACTGCTTATAACCATTGCTAAATATTGGCAGTGCAATGCTTGGGCAAGCCCCTAGTATTTATAGAAGCCATTCTAACTGTGTAAAAGAAGCAGGAGCAGCTTTTCTCACTCTTTCCTGCTAAAAATGCCCTCCTAATCTCCTCAGTTTGCACAGCCTGTGCCTTTTCATATTTCTCACTATATATGTTTAATTTTGTCAATTTTTGCTATGTGCACACACATATATCTCTACCTATCAGCCCACCTACCAATATAGGATATACTTCTTATATCAGATGAAGTGGGCTCTATTTCCCCCAAACAATATTACAATAAATATTTCATAAGTAAATCAGTAAGAACTCTATTTCAGTTTATCCATGTTCTGTTATCTAGAACAAAAGGAGGAGCAAAATGGGGTATGTAGTGGTGCTGGATACAGGCTGATTTTGCTCACTTAAAAAAAAGATTGTATTGTTTATCAAATAACATGAAACGTAATGCCTACAGTAGCAAATTAGCATTTATGAAGGAGTATTAGATGTCCCACTAGTACCATACTGGTGCTGGCACTCATCTAAATGGTTGCAATGATTTCCACCAACTTCCCCATCAGGACTTAGGAGATCCTGTAAAATGTGGCCCCCAAAAGCCCTGATTATAGTTATAACAACTTCTACTTGAACACTATTTAAAATATAACTAACAAAAGCAAATAGAAAGGAGTTTTAACTTCTGTTCCACACTAGTTATAACCACTATACATTCCATTACCATATGTATAAAGAGTAGAGGGGGAAGCTACTACTTTGATAGATCATGGGGAAATATTAACTTGAAACCTCCCCCCCCCCCCAATATTAACAAAGGTTTGCTGTGATACTACTATCAACTACATTCTAAGTTGCCAACCAGGATAGGAATGAGAAGGACTTAAGACCAAGAATGGAAAATAAAGGCAGGGGGATGACAGAAATGAAGGCACTTCATAAAAGAAAGGAGGAGAAATTAAGGGGAAGGGAACACTTGTTTTACTTTGCTACAACACACTAACAGGGCTACTCATTTGTAAGATCCGTCTGACAGACAAAACTATGGAGCTGGGTGGAAGGAAAGGAAGAAGCAAACAGAGTGCTGGAAGCAAAACCCTATTAGAAGGCTGGAGAATGGCAATGACTGTAGTAGCCATCAGCTGTCTTGACGGTCTTGCCTTTTTCCAGTGTTGACTTGGTTGATGGGCTTAGCATGTCATAAGTAGGGTTACCAGTCCCCTGGTGTGGGTGGGGGATCCCCCACTTCCACCTTTTGATGCCCGCCACCACTTACCCTCCAGGGTTCTGCACAACGATGATGTAGCATCCTGACAGTGCTCTTACACTCCACAGCAGGCCAATTTTGGCCCCAAACAGGCCCAATTCAGCCCCAAATGGGCTGAAATAGGCCCTCTGCAGAGTGCAGGAGCACTCCCAGAGGCGGTCCAATGCCCTGCACATGACATCACTTCTTGGAAGTGCGTGCACACAACACAACAAAGGTAAGTTGCCAGGTTTTCTCACCCGCTGGGAGGGTGAGAGGACCTGGCAAGCCTAATCATGAGGCAAGTGTTTGTTTCAGCCGTATAGTTTGCAGAAAGGCATGGCAAACAGATACCCAAAGCTACTACTGTTTAAGGTGCTATGCTTTCCCTGCACTCCTGGTGGCTACATTGCAGAACTGCATTAAGAGTAAAGTAAATTAACTAAAGTAAGTACTTCCTTCTAAAGGGCCTCATAAAAGTAGGGTTGTTCTAAAACTGGTCCCAATTTAGTTACCATTTCTCAGAGGAACACAGTGAATAGCTCTTGCCTTTAGAGTTCACTTCACTTGCAACCTCCCAAGCCAATTACCATGACTAGTCAAATCTTCTTCATGAAATAAGGGAGCACTTAGTGATTTACCTCCTCTCTGTGATTCCCTGTGATGATTAATCCATCACACCACCGTTTCTACTTCACAAATTCCATCCTGGGTGGGCTCATTTTGACCTCTTTGCCACCCCTCCTCAGAACACCCCTCCTTGAAGCAGCCGAGAACTGAAATTTAACTCTGACTCTGTGCCCAATTAAAGAATGCTAACAAGGCACTACAAAGAGAAGTATTCCCGAGCAGCCACACTGTTACCATGTCTCAGCTACCTTGAAGTCTCAGTTTTCAGCACACTGTGTGTCCTTAATTGAAAAGCATGAGACAGAAAAGTTGGAGCAGATGCAGAGAAATACAAAATATGCACATTCAAATATAGAAATAAGCCCCTCCTACTTATCATTTAATTAGTGCAATGCTTCCCAAACTTCTGATAGGGTCTTCCCCCAGAATTAAAATCTGAGCCACATCACTTTTAAACACAAAAAGGTCTACTTTTAGTGAAGACCACCTTCAGTAGATTTATCCACCTTCAGTAGATTGTCACGTTTACGAAAAGTTCACTGGTATGGGTATGCATCAGGTTTGCCATCTTCCTGCCAGTGGTGGTGGATCCCCTGCCATTGGTTGGTGCTTCTTGCTGCAGTTCAGCTGGTTGCCAGGGGAGGGGAGGGGAAACATCAGCAGTGTCCTGACCCACTGACATCACTCCCTGTTTGCCTAGAACTAATGTCAGTGTGTTGCTGGGGGATGCAGGGGATGCTCTGGTATTTGGGCAAAACTCTACGGTTAAACCATATTTGAGTTTTGCTCAAACACTAGGGTCCCCGGCACCCCCTGGCAACACGTTGATGTCTCTTCCAGGTGCACAGAGAGTGATGTCAGTGCATTGCTGGTGATGTAATGATGTCACTGGCAAGCCCCTTGCAACCTGGTAAGTCCCACCCTCTGAAAGTTTCAAGGGGGAATGTGGCAACCCTATATGCGTCCTTATTAGAAAGAGGCAAGTTCTGAAAAGCAACTCATGCAGAGATACAATGGAGCCTATCTTAAGGAAAACTAATAATACTATGTCTTGACATCAATAATAATTTAAAATTTAAAACACCTCTGATATAGAGACACAAGAGACTTACTTATCAGCATCACAGGATAACTATAGGAAGGGAAGGGCAGACAAGAGGCATGCAGAAGAATGACAGGCATCCTCTGCTGTGAGTGGGTACTTGGAGCTCACAGAAACTTTTAATAATTTTGTTTCTTTAACAGAGGCACAGTTTTCCAACCTCAGCAAGCAGTTAAGTGATTACTAGATTAGGCAGACATCTCCCAATATGTGACCTCTTGACTGATATGTTTGATGGGGAAGAAACGGAGGGAGCCCCCTGGACTGTTGCAACCCTTAGAGACCCTGTCCAGATCCTGGGCTTCGATTTCTATGGACTTCATCATGAATCTTCCCTTTAGCAAAGGGAAAATTGTAATTCTGATGATAGTTGATTTGTTTTCCAAGCAAGCTCTCTTCATGCTGTGTTCTAAGTTGCCTACAGCAAAAAAGCTGGCTACCCTTTTCATGCAGAATGTAGTGCATTTACATTCTTTCCCCGAGAAGGTGATATCAGATCATGGGAGCCAGTTTGTTACCAAATTTGGATGGAAGCTTATTAAAGTTACAGAAATTGAACAAGGACTCATTTCAGCTCATCACCCCTAGACGGACGGGCAAATGGAATGTACCAATCAGATTTTGGAGCAGTTTCTAAGATGTTACATCAATCACCAACAAGATGATTGGGTTGACTTCCTGCCATATGCTGAGTATTGTTATAATAATAGCATCCACAGTTCCATTGGAGCATCTTGGAAAAGTGACACAAGGATTTGAAGGCAAACCAATGCCCCTATTGGGTGACAACATCCAGGCAGAAGGGGGGACTTAATGGAATGGTGGAAGAAAATAATAACTCAATGGGATTTAGTGAAACTAACTCTGGAGAAGGCTACGCTGGATTATAAGAATCAAGCAGACAAAAAATGCTCACCTTCCTGGGACCTGAAACCTGGTGATGGTATCTACATCTTGACTAATAACCTCAGGGGGGAGCAACCAAGTCAAAAACTGGGGTGGAAATATTTAGGTCCTTTCAAAGTAATTTGTTTGATTAATGATGTCATGGTTGAACTTGACCTGCCTAAGAACTTGAAACATGTACATCCTGTTTTCCATTCTAGCCTACTCAAAAAAGACCCTGGGCCAGACAAATGGCACCCAGAGACAGTGGCTGTGCCTCCTATCATGACTGAGGGGTCAGCTGCACCAAGAATTTGAGCAAATGCTGGACTCTAAGTGGAAAAGGGGCGTGTTGTTTTGATTCAATGGAAGCATTTTGCCAAAAACCAGGTTGAATGGGTTAAGTCCACTGATGTTAATTATTAAAGCCTTTCACAGAAAATACCCGGACAAACCAGGGGCGGGGAGGGATTTAAGTTTTGGAGGGGCAGGATGTCAGGATGTCTCCTGTCACACTTTGCAGGCCTGGTTGGTTCTGTGTAACTCTGTAAGGATTGTTTGATTCTAGGTAGCTCTGATGCTAGAAGTTATTCTCTGCTTGGAATGTAACAGCCTGCTGTTATCTCTTTCTCAGCCTGCAGTTTATCATTCGTCTGGGAGGCTGGGAAGCTCTCACATCCTCTCTGCTGTGTTTTGCTGTTTGTCTATTAAACTTCGCTGTTTCTGAAGGGGGCTGGGAACTTTGGGGCTGGGCTTATAATCTCATATACATTATGTGCTTGCAGAAAAGTGCCATTCTTGGCAAAGAATGTAACAGTGAATGAACTAGTAGCTAATCAAATAAAATACTTTAACTCATACAGTTCCTGGACTCATGCAGTGAAGTTTCTGAGTTACTTGGCAGAACCTTACAGTGAGTGTATATTATATTTAGATACACATTCTGAATTAAATCCTGGGCTGATTCCCAGAAGTCTTTGTTTCCAAACAGATTCACATTTTCTTCCCTAATATGCTTTCAATTAGCCTGTGGTAATTTGTTGCAGAAACAGGTTCATCACACTCCTAGATTACCAATGTGCCCAATCAAAGCTGTGAAGGAGAGTCTAGGCAAGCGACCTATTAGTCAGTCACCCTTTGTTAACTGAAACCAGGCTGGCAGAGAAATAAACGAGCCACTGCTTGAAATAAGCTCTAAAATCTACCTCCCTAGTACCTTCTTATCCTGCCCTTCTTTCAAGAAGCATATTGTTCTTTCTGATATTATCCTCATAACTACCACATGTGAAGCGGGTTAGACTGCTCCAAAGTTACCCAGCAAATTCCATAGCATAGTGGGATTTCAGCCTGCGTCTTCCAGATATCAGCCCAACATTCTAAACACTATACCACACTGGTTCAGAGAGTTGTGAGGAGCAGTCAAGAGTCAGCCTTTTGAATTAAAATTAATGCAACTTCCACCCACACACAGAGATCAAAGGACAGTACTGATCAGGAATACAAGAACCTGAGAGCTAAACTACAAGAGACAAATTACCCAAAAACGCGCACGTGAAGGGAGTTGCAATGTTAGCCAGGAAGCCAAGTTTTAAAAGACAGATCAGAAGGCTTTGTCAATTTCCCCTCTGGAGGTTGCTCCTCAGAGAGTTTGTTTATTTCCTCTTCACCTCTTAGAAAGGGAGGTGAGACTGACAGAGCCTTAGGGAGGTGCAGAGGAAATAAACAAACCCTTTGAGGAGCCATCTTTGCTGCTCTGTAGAGAGGGGAAATTGACAGAGTCTTCTGATCTGTCTTTTAAAACTCTCCTTCCTGGCTAACGTTGTGACTCTCTTCACGTGGACATCCTCGTGTAATTCGTCTCTTCTAGTTTAGCTCTTAGTTTTAGCTAAAACTGGAAGTATGGGTAGAAGTACAAGTTATTAATCAAGTGCATAGGAAATGTCTGAGCCTAGCTGGTCCCCACCAAGTCACTGCTCCCTATTCTACCTTTGGCAGAACTAAACTAGCAGGTAATGTTGCTCCAAAAGACAGCAGCATCTCTTCCGCATTAACAAGAAGTACAAAAGCAGCTCTGGGCCACATTTCACTCACTTAAAGGAGCCCTTGACAAGATCATACTGGCATTTATTCTAGCTCTTAACATTTCCCTTTCCTGTCTTCTCTTTCTGATCTTAAGCACCCAAGAGTACAACGTTTTACTTTACATTTAGGTTTAATTTCCTCTGGGGAGAAATGGTGCTTCAAGTTCTAAATGCCAGCAGAGTCACATACAAGCGAAATTGCATCCTTGTCTCCTACCACCTGCTCCTGAGTATCAGAAATGGGGGCTGAACAAAGACCAAAATCCCAGTTAGTTAGAGTTGGATGAAGGGACAAAACCATAAAACAAACAAACTAGCCAATCTAGGCAATCTCGTGTGTGTGTGTGAGAGTGTGTGTGTGTGTGTGTGTGTGTGTGTGCACGCACGCACATGCACGCGCTAATCTTTGGTCCAATTTTAATTGGTGCTAGAAGTCAAAGGACAGTAATGCTACATTCTTTCCATTAATCTAATGTATACCCCAATTTCAAGCATCACCCCAAAGAATGCTAAATTCAAGCAAGTCACAAGTTAATTTATCTGTTACAAATATATTTGATTCTTCCTGCAGACTGCTGTTGTCAACATACAAGGGGTAATCCCATACTGCTATGAGCTCAGCAGGTGGCCTTGGGTAAGCCACTCCTTTCAGCCTCAGCTCCCCAACTGCATTGTGGGGATAATAACAACACTATCTTTGTTCATCGCTCTGAGTGGGGCACTAATCTGGCTAGCAGAGCAGTATAGAAGCACAGTTATAAGCACTGTTATTCTTTACCCTGCTCAGGCTGTCAAGGTCAGTATTGTCTATTCAGACAGGTAGTGACTCGCCAGCGTCTTAGACAGAGGTCTTTGATATGCCTTACTACTAGAGCTGCCAGTCCCCTGGTGGGGGTAGGGGATCCCCTGCTCCCAGCCTCTGCCCCTCACTGCCGCTCACCTAGCTGTCAGGGGGAAAAGGCCAAGGGAATGGACCTAGGAGGCAAAAAACTTCCTGTACCAGCACACAGTAGGTGAGCTCCTGGCAGGCGCAACACTATCACTTCCTCAAGTGATTGGTCCCTGTGAAGCACGGGAGCATGCCTGCTGCCAGGCACAATGATGTCACTTCCAGAAATGATGTTATTGTGCCTGCCGAGAGCACCTATGCATCGCTCCAGGTAAATGCCAGGTCCCCTCTCTCCCGCCAGGAGGGTAAGGAGGCCTGGCCACCCTACTTGATACCTGGTCCTTTAAAAACTGGAAATGTTGACGATTGAACCTAGGACTTTCTACAGGCAAAGCAGATGTTGTACTGCTAAGCCACTCCCCCTCTACCACTGAGAGCCAAGCTACAAGTGACTTTTTTCACATGTAGAACACGATCTTTTTTTGCAAGTTTTTCTGGGAACTGAAGTCCCATTGTCCTTCCCCTCTCTGTTAGAATCGCTGCCTGAAGAGCCAGAGAAAGCCAGCTGCAGCAGCAGCTTTTGCAAATCGTTCCTCCAGCCACAAGCCTGCTCTCAATGATCGTTTGGGGGCGGTCAGCTGCAACTTTCCCCCTGAGCGTCCTGCTCCCGGGGAGCTGCTCTGGAGAAAGCCGCCCTTCCCTTGCTCCTGGAGAAAAAACTGGAATGAGGGCATGTTAGAGCAGCAGCAGATTCTTCTACTGTCGCTGTGGCTGGAGTTTCACTGACACAGCGGCTTTCTCCAGAGCAGCTCCCCGGGACAGGACACCCAGGGAGAAAGTAGCAGCTGCCTGCCCCCAAACGATTGTTGAGAGCAGGCTTGTGGCTGGAGGAATGATTTGCAAAAAGCTGCTGCTGCAGCCGGCTTTCTCTGGCTCTTCAGGCAGCAATTCTAACAGAGAGGGGAAGGACACTGGGACTTCAGTTCCCAGGAAAACTTGCAAAAACGATCAAGTGCTGTCCACGTGAAAAAAGTCACTTGTAGCTTAGCTCTGAGGAACATTAGATGACTTAATTACAACACACCAGAGGAATTATGACAGAGCTGACAGTGTGAGGGAAGGAGCACCAGATAGGGAAAGGCCTGCCTATTACTACACCTCCCAGGGAATCCTGATTCCTGACACTATCTCAGACAACACAAATGAGCTGCTTTTGCATGTCCTCTTCCAGTTCCAGTGCAGGTAATTGGGGTCAAATGAGTATGACAGATGCCTCATGTGCAGTAAACAACTTGTGCATATATGTCCTTGTTCTCCATACATTTTAAAGATTCATTACTGTTGCCTCCAGATAATGAATGCTGTTGTTGACTATGACTAATACAAATCACCTGAAGTCCAACTGAGATGCCTTGGTTTCATAAATAATCGTCAATAAATGCTATTGCTTCTCCCCATTGAATGTCATGGGAGACTATCTTCTGTGTGCTACATTATCTTCCTCCGCTGGAAGTGATTTTAAATGGTTCAAATGATAGACAGCGGCACATGTGCTTGTACAAGATCAACCAAATGACAAAACCTCTTTGCCAGATTGCCCCCAAAGTGCCACTGAGGGTACTTGTTGTTGTTTTTTTGCTTGCAATTTACACAGCTGTCCGCTAGGAATTGCACTGAGGCCTTTGCTCCCTTACCACTTATAACCCACATTCCACTCAACAGCCATTTGGTGAGGAAAGATTCTTGGTCATTGCTGCACTGGCTTGGATTCAAAGTCACAGTCTGGAGGAGAAAGGCTTCATGCTGTGCCAACAGCTGTCTGAGCAATCCAGTCTCCTCCATACATTTGGTTCTTCTCATGCCATAATTGAAAGTTAAAAGTAGTTAATGCTGCAGGTAAAGGGATGCTGAAGACAGCCAAACCTGTCAAAGGGGAGGAGAAGATGCACAGCTGTACAGCGCAATGATCATCAAAGCTACAGGTGGCCAAAGCCTTCTGTTGGCAGCTGGGCAAGAGAACTAACTTGCCGTCTGCTTTCAGCTTGCAAGCCAAATTGAGAGCACAAGGCAGTCCCTTCACAGCTGCTGCTTTAACAGATGAGGAAAAAGGAAGAGGACAGTGAAAGGCTGACCTGACTATTGTAAGAGAAAGATGGGATGCATCAAACTAAAGGTGATAATCAGATGTAAGGTGGAGGAGTAGCCTATCAAGATACTGCTATACCACCAAATACTTACATCAAGCATAAAAGTTCTGTATAATTTGTAAGAAACCATTTTTCACAGGAAGGGAGTACCTCAAGTGTCAATCGGTAAGTGGATGGCAGATAATAATAAATAAATAATAGAGTTATTTATTGTTCCTGGTACTGCTCCTAAATATTCTTTTGCCTAGAGGATCTATATTCCTAAGGCCAGCTCTGATTAATCTCATTCAGAAGCTGGAGATTTATAGGCCAAGAAATTGTCACATTTAGAAAGTAATTGATTTCACAGAAATGTGAATATAGCAATGATAGCAAGAGGGCATGTCTAGGGCATGTCTTCCATCTGTGGTGCATGAGCTGGATCAAATCTCCCCAGTCAATCCAAGAACTAGAATAAAAACAACACTTAGCTAGATGCCACCAGAAAGTCACAATAAAGTTACCCAAACTCTATTGCTTGTCTTTAAAGACTAGTACTTGGAAGGGAACTACATCGTCTTATTCATTTAGCTTCATGGCTAATAGCAGTCACATTTGTCTTATTTACTGTTGTTGTTACTGCGATCTAAGCTAAGGGGTGCAACCATACAGTGTGTGTAAGGAACTTCATAGTCTGGATCCTAGTAGCTTTCCTATTGGTGCAAATGGAAGAAGGGGATCTTCTTTGACAACCAAAAAAGGCTATTCTGAGAATCATTAGATCTGCACACATAAAAAAAACATGTGGGACCAAAGCTGTAAAATGAAGGGGAAACGGGCAAGACAACCCCATAATTTATATACTGTATAAAGAAGTTATTCCTTTAAACATATATTTATATTTGATGCTCCCTTTCATGATTTAGGCCATTGGTTCATATAGTTTAGCATTGTCTACTCAGACAGGCAGCAGCTCTCCAGGGTCTCCAGGGCCAACACCTGCTATGCGAGGTCTTTTAACTAGATATGCCAGTAGGGTTGCCAGCCTCCAGGTGCTGGCTGGAGATCTCCTAGAATTACAACTGATCTCCAGGGCATAGAGATCTGTTTCCCTCGAGAAAATGGCTGCTTTGGAGGGAGGAGTTTATGAAATTATCTTATGCTGAGGTCCTTTCATTCCCAAAGCCTGCCTTCTCCAGGCTTCAGTCCTCAGATCTCCAGGAATTTCCCAACTTGGAACTGGCAACCCTATGTGCCAGGGATAGAAACTGGGACCTTCCACATGCAAAGCATGTTGTCTGTTACAGAGCTAAAGTCCCTTCCCCTTTTTGTCTGTCCTGATCTTACTGCCAATCAACCACTGCACGAGTCCAGGTATTTCTATAGTCAGATTGTTACAGTGGACATAGAACTAGGCTATGGCCACTTTCCAGGCTTCTTTCTCACATTATTTGACTGCTTTAAAAAAGAGAAACCAGAAGAAAACAGTAAGCTGAACCCTTTGGAGCATTTTTACTACATTTATGTTTAACTGCATCGTTAAGTGCTTTGTGTCAGTCCTGAAAGCTGCCTGATTTGCCCCAAGAAGCCATTCTGGACTATAAGGTTCCTCCTGCAGCAGTGGGTGTGGAAAAAGAGGCCAATGACTGGGCTGGCACAAGATCTGTAATCTGTTGCCCATGCCAGGCCCCCCTCAGCTTCCCCAGCCTCACAATTTGGCCCCTCATCTGGACTCTGATTCAGAGAGGAGGATTTATTAGTTCACCCATGCAGAAGATAAACATATCCTGACATTTGATTTCTCAGGCTTCTCTGGCAACAGACTTGCCTCAAAGGAGCTTCTCAGAGGAGCTGGTTCCACTAAATACAGAGGCAGCAGCACCTCACGCAGTCACAATTTTAATGCCAACTGGAGAAGATTCATCTACAGAAGGGACCTTCTCAGGCCAGTGCAGGAAATGAACTTCCCAGCATCAAACTGGAGTGCTTGTTTCTCCCCCTTCAACTTCTTCCTAACCATAGTATCTGCCAGTACAGACATGATCAGTAACTCATCCTTTAATCATAGTTAAGGAAATAGGAAGAGGACATGGGATCCCAGGTTCCCTTCCTCCTAGCCCCTCTCCTCTCTGAGTTAATCCCCCCATACACCCCCCCCCTTTCTGCTTAATCATGGTTTACCTTAACCAAGGATTTCAACCCGGATTTGAAATCCAATTTGCAGCTGTCTTCAAGATCCCAAATAGTAGTGACCCTGGCTAGCATTAATAATAGTTACAGCCAGTGGGGCCGGGGGGGGGGATATTTACTTTAAAAGGTGCCAGTACTCCCATAAGGTTGCACCAATTTCCATCAATTTCCCCCTCCCTCTGTAGATCCCCACAAGGCGGTTCCTGGGAATCCACTCTCTCTGAGTGGGGTGCACTGGTGCACAAGGATCAGAAGTTGGAGCAGCACTGGGAAAAGGCGCTAGCACTCAGTACTAGTGAGCACACTGTCACAAATAAGCTCTGGCCACAGCTAACAGAGAAAGGGTTGGGAGGATTCATCCCAGCTAGGGGTGGGTATGACAAAGGGAACACACACAATTTCTCCTGTGCCTCATTCCCAGTCCATTTGCCAGGGCTAAGGCTCTGGAAGAATTATGGCTATACTGTGCCTCTTAAGCCTCAGATGCTGGCACTCTTTCCATCTTAGCTTCATGTTTTCAGGAACATTCTTTTATTGATGCTCACCAGCTCTGACCTTACCAATACATATACCATTAGAAGTGGCAGTTTGATGAATTAGTCAAGGCAATGTCATAATAATTGAAAAAGGTTAATGTTAAATCGTTTGATGCCACAGATTCCATAGTATACCCTAAATCAAGAGTGGTTGCTTCTTCAGTTTTGGGGGCTGTGTGGGGGTGGGAAAATTCCTTTTTGCCAGGCATCTCTGGTGAGGGAGATGTTGGCAATGACATCATCCCCTCTGGGAGCAGCTGGACTGGGGAGAGTTGGCTTCCTAAACTGCTCTAAACACTTTACATAGCCTTATTTTTTAAAGTATAAAACCAAGCTTTTCTGTTGCACATAGAAAGTATATGCAGCTGTTGCTAAGGAAGAAGATTAAATCACAAAACTGCATACCCCAAGGTAAAAATATTAGGTTTTGCATTCATAAAGGTATGCATACAAAAAAAAAAGCGAGTGATATAGTTATCAGTGCAAACCTGCTGGAAATTTGCCTCAAGATATCATCATTTTCTTTAGAGCCAATTAGCTGCTGCAATTTTTCATCTTTCCTCAATTCTCAGGCATCATCTCTCCAACAACGTCTCCTACTCTGAATGCGTCTTTCCCCAAAGCCCTAGTCTCCCATTTCACGGCACAGCAAGCAATTGGCCAGGAGGTCGTGTATTATGCATATGCTATGAACTGTTAAAGGAAATCCCAGCAGGACTGTTGCCATTAAATCCATCTATATTGCATTAAACTCTTATTAGCTGCTATATTCTGGCTTACAATTAAGACGGCCAAATACATCTTCATTACAAATGTCCAATATGAAACTCCCTAATCAGCACAAATGTGATTTTCATTTACTGTCCCATGACTTAGTCTTCAACTATGGTTGGGGCTTTACTGATAGTAGGGAGACAACTGGCTTCTGCCACAGCTTTGACTGGAACCAAAACGTCTATAGATTTGTGAGGCACAAGATTTATGGACTTTGCCTAATGCGCTCTGAGGAAGCAGCATTCCCTCTGGAGAACTGAAAGGAAGGCCCTTACACTTATTTGTCAATACTATTCAACCGTGGATTGTTATAAAATATGGCCATGCCAGGGTGGACTTTAGTCATTACACTGCCCTCACAGTAATGCAAAATGTAAAGAAGAGGCAAAGACATATGATGGGGCACTAGTTTAAGATATAACCGAAAGGTAATTGGAAGCAAAATAAGCAAATGGAAGAGGGGAAAAAGAGTAAAGCCATATGCACTCCTGACAAGACTTAAACAAGACAAAAAAGGACAGCGAGTTGTTGATCAAAGTATAGTCTGAAACACAAGAAATATGGGGAAAGAATGAGATAGATGCCCTAGAATAGTGGTCTTCAGTCCATGGTTTGGAACCCTCAGCTGGGCTACAAGTCTCCTGATTTTTGGGTTTGCAACAAGCATGCCTGTACAGAGAGCTAGGGCACCATGCTTCCTGACTCTCTAAGCAGGCAGGATGGTGAGGGGAAGTCACTCAGTGGTGGAGAGAATTCCACCATGACTCTGACCCTTGGCTTGTTCCTCACTATGCTTTACTTTTTGGTGTTTGGTTTGCACTTTCTGTGCTGGGATCTATCAGAAACTCCAAGAAAAAAATTCCCTCTGCCCCCCCAAGCCACCCAGAGCTAACTTAAAAAGCACATAAAACAAGCACATGACTTGCCTAGCTCCATGGATCACAACAGTGACTTTTCACTCACTCAGTGGCACAGGTTCCTGGATTACTTCGTCTGCTGCTGGGAATACCTCCTGGTCTCTACCCACTTTGCCTGCTGCTACTTAGCAAACTGGCAGGAAGAAATGGCCAGGAAAATTGATGTTGCATTGCTTGGAAGCAGTGGTTTTTTTCTGGGGGGACGCAGGGGTAAGTGTACCCCTAAACATTTTGTGAATCTAACAGGAGAAAGTAAAAATTTTAAAATGTTGGAATTCCCGCTAAACCAACTCCAAACGTATTATGGATATTTATGTGATTTGTTAAGTGTTATGTAGCGTATGTTGGCAACAAAGATGTTTAGTTATATTTAAACTCACTAGGAGCGCTGTTTGTCTTACAAAAAATGGAAAGTCTTTGAGCATCGAGATCGCTGGCATAATCGGTGATCATTAGGGTGCAGACAAATACAAATACGTCTTCTCTAAGCCACTTGGAGCTCTGGTAGTTGGAATCTAGCACGGTGATTGGTCAGTCTTGTTGCTATCCCCGATGATGGCAACCAATTTGTTTTGCGCAAAGAGTGCAAAGAGTTTGTCTATACTGAAACTCTTTGGTTGTGTGCACGTGTCACTATAGAGGGGCTTGGTTGGCATATTGATACCCATAATTCTCATCACCTGAAGTCTTCTGAAGTCATTTCCTTTCACGGTGTTTCCTGAGTCTCAGATGGAAGCGAGTGTTTAATCTGTGAAGTTATTGTGAGCTGTGTAATATGAGGTAATGCAAGTTCTTGGTAATTTTGTCCATTGACTGCATTTATTTTTTTTGATTTGAACTATAAAATGGTGATTTTCTTGAGTCAAATTGAGAGTACCCCTAAACATTTTTTTTTTAGAAAAAAAGCACTGCTTGGAACTCTGTGGTTTGGGATCCTTGGGCATCACATTAGCATGGTGACATCTCTTCTGGGTATTTGATGTGATATAATTCCCTCTTCCCTCCTCCTTCTCTCACTGGTTGCCAGCCAATTGCCGGCAACTCTCTCTGCTGCCCACAGCCTTGACATAAGTGAAGTCATCACTCTGGCTCTCCCTGTTCCTGTTATGTGATCATGGTATCATGTGTTTGCAGGTCAGTGGGTCCCATGACACTAGATTTGAAAAATATTTGCCTTAGGAGAAGCATTGTCAGAGTGACCCTAGAGATAGAGGCTTTAATCTGGACCACCAGGGCCTTTTTTGAGGGGGAACGCTCCGGAACACTGTTCCGGAAGCTCTAGAATCTGCCCACGTGATTCCTTCCTCCTTCAGCCCTGAGGGCTCTGTAGAGGAGGTTAAGCTGCTTTGAGTTCATTCTGCTTTTTTCCCATTCCTCTCTAAGTGAGTGAGGGGTGGGGGGAGAGAGCTGGGGCCCAGCACAGGCTCTGCAGAGGAGGCTTAGCTGCTTTGAGTTCATTCTGCTTTTTTTCATTCGTGAGTGAGACAGAGAGAGAGAGTGCAAGCAAAGCTGCTGGGGCCGGCTCTCCAGAGGAGGCTAAGCGGCTTTGAGTTCATTCTGCTTTCATTTCATTTAGGGGTTTCTCTCTCTGTGTGTGCTGCTTTGAGTTCATTCCATTTTATTTTCACTGGGGGAGTGGGTGGGTGGCGCTTTGTGTGTATGTGTGCTGCTTTGAGTTCATTCTGCTTCCTTTTCACAGGGTGGGCTGAGTGCGTGTGCTGATTTGAGTTCACTCTGTTTTATTTTCATTCAGTGTTGTGTGTGTATGTGTGCTGCTTTGAGTTCATTCTGCTTTCTTTTCATGAGGGGTGGGAGCTTTGTGTGTGTGTGTGCTGCCATGCGTTCATTTTGCTTTCTCTTCATGGGGCTGTGGGGGCTGTGGGGGGCTGTGTGTGTGTGTGCTGCTTTGAGTTAATTCTGCTTTTCATGAGGGTGGGGGGGGCTGTGCATGTGTGTATGTGTGTTGCTTTCATTCTTTTATTGAATGAAGTTGACATTGTTATGGTTTCCACAGCTTTTGAATGCAGATTGGTTCTGTTAGTTAAATATATCAGTTATGGTTATTTGTATTAGTTAAAATATCAGTTATGGTTATTCCAGTTTTATGCTAGGAATGGATAGCTGTGTCCAAGTCACAAAAGGCTTTCATCAATATATTCATCAGCATACAGGTGTTCTTATGTCTTAATAGCTGTAACTCAAATGGTTCTCCCCACCCTCAGCTGATTAACGTCACTGAAATTGCAGTGGACATATGGGTGTTAAGGAAGCTTTTATGAATATTTGTTTGGGACATTGGAATATTTATGAGCATTTCACAATGTCACAACAGCTTAGCCATTGGTAAGGTAAAGTTGGCAGGCAACAAAAAAGCCATTTTAAACTAAGTATAAATCTAATGCAGCTAAAGTTGAGTATCTAATTTTTATTTGCTCCAATAAAGCAAAGCCCCCCCTGAAAATTTGAAAATTCAATATTCATTAGATTAGGAATTTCGGACTCTGTGGAATTTTGAGAACGAATTTTGAAATTTTTTCCCCTACGCTGGCAGAGGGCATCTGTTAGAAGTTAGATTTGTGAGATGGGTTTTGGATTTTTACAGGCCCCCTCCTTCTTGTATATTTTAAAATATGATTCCAAAGAAATGAAATGTTTGGGAAAGGGAATGGAAGTTTTCACTTTTTGTAGAGGATACAGAAAGGAAACAAACTCTTTCTCATAATAGTGTAATTTCCCAAGCTTACTAACATTTATCTCATCGTAATGCATTGTGCTGGGTTCCAGGAGTGATGTCACTTCCAGGAGTGCTGTCACTTCCGGAAGTGACATCATCACACATTTCCGGGAGTGTTTGCATGCTTTTTGCATGCACGCATGTGATAATAGAGAGTTCCACCACCTCTTTTCCCAGAAAAAAAGCCCTGTGGACCACTAAGCAAATAATTGTCTCTTGACTGCTACAAAATGGGAGCAATAATGATGCAAGATTCTATGAAAATGAAAGCCAGAAGATACATTACCTGTTTAAAATGCTAGATTTCCCCACCTTGGATTCTGTAACTCCTATCGACTCCCTGTAGGCTTTCTTCATCTCTCTGTTCCCCAACTCTCACTTTCACAGCTTTCAATAAGACTTGGATGACTTTCATTTAGCCTCAAGCCTATTGATCTCCGTGACTGCCCATTTCTTGGCCTGCTGCCTGGCTCTTGTCTCCCTGTAGAAAGGTGTCATTTCTCCAACCTTACTCTACTCTGTCCAAGGTGCTATCCCTAAACAACATGAAGACATAAGTTGGAGTTCCAGAAAAAGATCTGCTTTCATCAAAAAAATTCTCTCTAGAAGGTCTGACCCAGTTTCCTAATGTCACCTGGAGTTATTTACATACCATGCCTTTATCCCAGCACAGGTCTCAAGACAGGTAACAATAGCACTTCCCATACAAAAATAATCTTCTTAAATCGTTAAACCACATCATTAACAGATAAGCCAGTGTCTACAACTATAACCACCAAGCTGCTCATAAGTTTTCTGATAACCAAACTACACATGATTTTTCCTGAGCTGGGTTCCCTGACCCAATTTTCAGACCATCAGCCATATCATACTAGTCTTCCAACCTCCAGCGGAGATCTCTTGGAATTACAACTGAGATCATTTCTCTTGGAGAAAATGGCTAATTTTGAGGGTGGACTCTATGACATTATACCCCGAGTTTTCTCTCATCTCCAAATTCTGCACTCACAAGGCTCTACCCCCAAATCTCCAGGAATTCCCAACAAGGAGTTGGCAACTGTACATGCTATATGCTGGGAATTCATTTCCTAAGCATGCAGGGTCCCAATCCAGATCAGGATCGTGGCATTGGGTTGGGGTGAAATGCTTCAGTCTTCCTACCCATGCTGTTTTTCCAACCCAAAATATCCCCAGAGGGCACTATTTTCTCTGTTGGGGAGGGGGCTGCATATGTAGTCTGTTTGAAAATTGGAAAGTCGGGTTGGGAGAAAATTGTAATGCCTGATTTGGCTCTTAAATACAGCTGTTTTACAGCTATTTCAGAAGGCCCTATATCCCTGAGTGGTTAAAATGATTTTCTATAATGGTTTTGAACAAAACATGAGAACAACTCTTGTGACAGAAGAGAAAAATCTCAAGCCGGAACAGGAAATCCTAGGTAGAAACTGCCTCAGTTTTAAGTTTACTGTTGTGAGCATTCACAATCACATAGGAATCCATATAAAATATAACCGGTTTCCTTATAAATATGAAGTTCTCTGCAGTGATTAATGGTTGCAAGTCCCTTGACTGATTGATGGCCTTGCAGCAAAATCAGATGTAGAGATTTGGAGAGTTCTGAGGAGGCTCTTGGCAACTTTACTGGAGATTCGGAGGACGCTTTCTTGTACAAAACACCTAAAAAACTGTAAAGAGGGCAAGTATTTTGTGGAGGATACTAATTTAATTAATTTAATTTACTAAGTTCACAATCACATATGTTGGAGTGATAAAAGGGACAAGGAAGTTAAGGGGATTGCCTTCTGGAGTTCTGGGCAATGTGAGTGCCTACCATTTAGTGTTTTGGCTTAACCAATAATACTTCTTAAATTATATGCATCAATTCATGGTGTGTATTCAATATGTACCTAATGTTGCAGCTAGGATTGCCAACTCTGGATTGAAAAATTCCTGGAGATTCGGGGTTGAAGATTGGGGAAGGTGGGGCTTTGGGAGGAGAGGGACCTCAGCAGGGTATAATGCCATAGAATCCACCCTCCAAAGCAACCATTTACACTGATCAGTTGCAATTCTGAGGAATCTCCAGGCCCCACCTGGAGGTTGACAACTCTTGCTGCAGTACAGCCATCTCCAAATGCATCAGTGGCCGAGTACCAGTTATCCTGTTGTGATGGGACAGCATGAGATGCCACACTGGAAGGGTGGGGTAGAGGCAGCAGAGCGGGAGATTCAAAAAGAAGACGCACAGCCCAGAGAGGTGTGAGCATTGGAGAGTGGAGTGGTGGAGGTGGAGAGCAAAAGAGGGAGACAAGAAAGAGCAAGGAAGATGAGGTGCAGAGCCAAAAGAGCTGCAAACAGCAGGGCTTGGAGACCAGGCAGTAGGGACGGAGGTCAAGTCTCACGGAGCGGGGCTGCTCTGTGCAGAGCCCAGTCAGGCTACCCAGGACTCCTCGTCCTGAACAACGCTACAGCCTTCCCACTGGATAAGGCATCCTGCATTGAGCTCAGAAGGAGCACAGTGACGGGAGAATGGGAGACCTTCAAGGCCAGGAAACTCCAGTCATGCCAGGGATGAGCTGTAAGGCTGCTGCCCACTGTTAAAGGGGCCACTCCTACTCTGAGGCCACTGGGGCAATCATCACACCTGTTTTATTATTATATACTGACTTTCATGGAATCGCAGTATTTGAGAGGTAGGTGTATGAGATGCTCTGGAAATAAGAACGACGGTATCAGAATGAAAAAAAGAATGGATCCAATCCTTCCCTGCAAGAATGCAGAGCTTGTTTAAATAGGGATCCCCATAGGTTTCTCTGCTCTCCCCTTAGGTTCTCATACTGGGCAGGCAGTGGGAAAGGCTGATAGAGGCTACTGGGAGATATGCACAACACTGCATGCCTCTCACAGCCCCCAATCAGACCATACCCAGGAACCCACTGTGCCTCAGTCAAACTGCATGAATTCTACAGGAGGACAAATTACATGACCATCCAGAGGAGGAGACTGAATGGGGATATGGGAGATACAAACAGAATTCCTTTTTCCTGGACTGCCCTGATGTGCCCTTGAAGGTGGGGGATAAAAATGGCTTCACTGAGCCCGAGGGATTCTTTCACATCCCTACATGTTTATAATACTCTGCCCACACACAGAAAAAGGAAAACTAATAAATTTCTAAGGGAAAAATACAATTTGAAGTCCAGATTTCTATAATGATCTTGATATGCTGTGTCAGCTACTAGGTCCAATAGAAAAGGATAGCTTCATATACTTTATATTTGACAGTGAAGCTTTATTTTTGTAAAATCTTTTTGGTGCACAAATAATCAGCGTTTCAGAGACAAAGTATACAGACCAGCTTGGTCCCTGCTGTGCTACTTTTCTATGGCAGAGAGGCTTTTTTGTTTTTGCTTACAGGGGAGACTGCTCTAAAATATAATCTTCCCGTAGTTTGAAGTAGTACAAGCCATTCTACTAATGCATGACTTTACCATTTCATTCTTTGGATGAGATCTCAGGCTCATCCAATGAACCCCATGGAATTAATTCCCACAAAATGTGGTGCTGGTCAGCAGTTTACCTACTTTAAAATAGGATTAAATATATTCATGGAGAATAGGGTATCAATGGTAATTAGCTATGCCAATTTCAAATAGAACCTGCATATGTAGAGGTCCATGAGACCTTCAACTTTGGGGCAAGAAACAGGAGATAGACATGACTTTCATGCACTGAGAGCTTCCTATGGGGCATCTGACTGGCACTCTGTTGGAGATGGAACTTTTAGCTTGACTGAACTTCTAGTCTCAGTCAGGAAGGCATTTCTTATGTACTTAAATGTACCTACTTGACAGATGTTGGAGAAATGTGCTAATGGCAATGCTACAACTATCACCCATCCCAACAACTTTAGGCTGTGTATAGCTGGAGAAGAACATAGCTGGAGAGAAAAGGATAGGAGATTAAGGAGGTTATCTTTTGAAGTTGTAGAGTTATTGCTCTTATGGCCCTGGGATTAATTTGTGTTTCATTTCCTCTGCTAGCATTCTCACCACCTATCCTTTTACTGTCGTGATGGCATGTGTGGGGAAGTGATATGTTAGTGCCCTACAGGCCCTGACCTTGACAGAAATCTATGTCTGCCCTTATAAATATGATATATCTGCCATTTAGTGTAGATATGTGTACCTCCTAGCAAAAGAAGAAATAATATGCAAAACAGTGGGAAAGAATCCCTTGACAGAAATGCAGGCTGCTTCTAGGGGTGCAAAAACATGGGTACAGCCTTCATCCCACCCACCCCATCCAGCAGTTTACTCTATTGCTGTCCTGTTCCTCCCCACTGCACTTGCATAATGTGCATCAGCCCCCACGCCCCACACAGTGCACAACCTATCTTAAAATGCTGAAAGGAGGGGGGGAATGCTGACCTTAGCTCACCATTTTGAAGGCAGAATTTAGCTCCACCCACTCCCAGCAGCCATCCTGCAATTTCTAATTTAATTACTGAGAAAATTAAATTTATATTTTTCTCCCAAGTAAAAGGGGAATATGGGAGCCAGATGAGATCTGGCACAAATTGGGCACAATGTTGTCTGGACACTGATTAGGTTTGCCAGCCCCCTTGTAGGGGTGGGGAATCCCCCACCTCAACCTCTCATTTCCTGCCACCGCTCAGAACAGTTGCAAGAGAATAAAAGAAAAATGGCCATTGAGCTGATGTCACTTGTGAGGAAAACATAGAAGTGATGTCAGAAATAGACATGGGCACAAACAGCATTACGAACAAGAAAAACCCATGAACAGCCTGTTCGTCTGTTCGTGAACAAGCCGTTCGTGAGGCCCCATTCTAAACAAACAAGTGGTCGTTGCAAGCCTTGTTCGTTGCCGTTGTCAGCCAAACAGTCTGGTGCCTTTCAATCAATTCCCCTGGCAACGGAGGCAGGGACTGACCTCTGTCTGAACTCCTTCTGGCTTTCCTTCTGGCTTTAACTCTTTAAAGTACTTCCAGCAGATAATCCCGTTTTTGCCACTGTGAAGAGAAAATGACAGCAAAGGGGGGGACCCATGTATCATGCCTTTCCTGGGGTGCAATCTCTCTGAAACTCAGGGGGTCTTCGAAGGACAGTGAGAACTATGTCCCCTGCAAATTTGGTGGGTATTGGACATTGGGAAGGTCAGTTTGTGGGGTGTTTAAAGGGCCCTGCCCCTTGCACGTGGCAGGAAAGGGCCCTTTAAACTATCAGCAGGCACGCGGCGGGGGGGGGGGGATCCCCCCAGCCACCTACCAGCTGATAGTTTAAAGGGATCTTTAAAGGGCCATGAACAACTAACAACGAACATGTTTGTGAACAGGGTCATGTTCGTTACTGTTTGTTGTTCATTGTTCGTGGATGGCAATGAACAACAAACAGCTTGTTCGGGAGGGGGTGTTTCCGTTCGTGCCTATGTCTAGTCAGGAATTGCTGGTGATTGAGAGAAAGCAATGACATCACTTTCAGGTTTTTCTGGAAGTGATGTCATGCCATCACTTATGGCTCCTTCGCTATGTCTCCCCCCCCCCCATTCTCCAGCAGCTGCCAGACCATGGCTACTCTACCTTAATGTGCTGTCCATGTGTGGAAAAATCCCCATGTGGAAGCAGCCACAGACAGTATAATTTGATTTTTTTAGAATGTATTGAATACAAGGGAAATACTAAATATAAGGTTTTCAAACAACTCATTGAGGGAAGTCAGTAGACAAGAAGCCCATGCCATCAAATTCTGCAGGTTCTGATGTCCACATTAAAATGAAAATACTCAATGCCTTTCAAATGGAGTTTCTTCCTTTCTGAGATAGAGTCTCTGAGCACAGCTGTAATTCTAACCTTCACACAACATCTAAGGCTTAAAGGGGAAGTGTTCAGAATATTATGTGAGAGAATCCATAAACATCCCAGAATATAATTCATATGCAACAATCTCCCTTTGGGCAACAGTAATCGGTGACGCTCCAGAACTGTGGGTCACAAGTAGTCATGGCTCATTAGAATTCAAAAATATTCTGCATATGTAGTTTCCTATTAGGGTTTCTGTTCATCTCTGGAATTGTCCCAAGAGGTCTTCTCTTGCCACAGAAATAACTTGTGTTGATATTCAGAAAACATACATCGGACATCTGTGGGACACTGTAAAGGAAAGGCCTCATTCGGCTCCAGGGATAGTCCCCTTTTCTCCAACAAGACCCCCGCCCCCAGTTCTGAAGTCCAGCTAGAAGTTGGCAAGGCTTTGTAAACCACAGACTCAAACTAGGCTCATACAAATAGATTGAGAGATAAGGCGTTGTGGTGTCTGTTGCTATTATGAAGAAGCAAGCAGAGAGAGATTCCATAGTTCAGCAGGGCAGTGCTTTCATTGGGGTTGCCAACTGCAGGTTGGAAAATTCCTGGAGATTTGAGAGTACAGCCTGGGAAGTCTCTATGCCAATGAGACTCAGAGGACTATTAACCCTCTGAGAACTTCCTTCAGACATAGCTGGTAGTTTTGTTAAAGCCATTAGTGACCACTAGTGTAAGGAGGCCAGGTGGGTGGCAGTAAAGCGCTGAGTCAAAATAGGCACATGTTTAGAGAAGTGAACACATTGGCTCAACCTATTTAATTCTGTACCATTGTGCTGGAGATGAGCCAATATGGTCATTTTCATTGCTTTTTGATTTCATATGTTATAGTTGTTGTAATTAGGGCTGTCAGTCTCCTGATGGAGATGGGGGATCCCCCACTCCCAGCCTCTGCCCTCTGCTTCCACTCACCTGGCTGGCAGGAGGTAAAAGGCCCAGGAAGCAAAATACCTCCCAGTCCAATGTGCAGTGGGAGTGCTCACTCCAGGTGCAATAACATCACTTCCACAAGAGTCGTCATTGTACCTGGTGGCAGGCATGCTGCTGCACTTCACAGGGGCCAGTTTGGGCCCTTGTAAAGTGCAGGAGCATGACCCCTGCTGTGCACAATGATAGCACTTCTGAAAGTGATATCATTGAACTCAGTAAGGGCACATGTGCTTTGTGTGCACGCAAGTACATCGTCTCCGGTAAGTGCCAGCTCCTCCTTTTTGCTGGGAGGGTAACGAGACCTGGCAACTCTCGTTGTAATTGATTTTGGTTCTCTTAATTTCTATGGCTGCTGTTGATTATTTTTTGCTACTTTTATGTCCTTTTAACGTCATTTGTATGTGAAACACTATTTATACACAAGTAATGCAAAAAGAACATAGAGAAATGCATTGATTTTAACAGAGAATTCCTACTAAGGAAAGAGGAACTGGTGCAAAAATATAAACTCACTGGTTCATTTCTCATAAGGGAGCAACGAAATTGAAATGGGAATATATGAACTGAAATTCAGCTGCATCCCTACTTTGCATAAGAACTTTCAGAAGTCATTATTTTACCATGATTTTTGGTAACATGAGGCCCAGCTTGTTTACATACCTAAATTATCTGAACAAAGATTTATTATGCTTATTCTCATTGGTGCCAGTGGTACAGCAGAATTACTCTCCATTTCTGACACACTCATAAATTGGCTCATATGGACAATCCAGCCCTAATAAAGACGAGTAAAATAAATTATCTCCAGACCACTTGTAGTAATTCTATTAATCTGTGAAAAACCTGAGCTCTGTTCACATGCTATCCCCACTTACAAGCCCCATCCAAGCCTACACATTAGCCTTAGATGGGCCAGGGGTCTCACCCAAATAAAACAGAGGTGTGTAGGCAGTGAGCTACGGTACAGTGAATGCATGTAGGTAGCGGATGGGTCAGGGCAAGTATGGGGTATCCTCAGGTATGGCAAGAGGAGGTTAATTCCCCATAGGGATGCCAGGTCTCTATACCTACCAGTGGGAGGGGCAGGACCTGGCACTAACTGAGACTTTCCTTCCTGAGAAGTGACATCATCATGCCAGCAGTGGGTATGCTCCCATGCATTGCACGGGGCCAATTCAGCCAGGTGGAGACCCCAATTGGCCCCTACAATGTGCAAAAGCATGCCGGGCATGATAATGTCACTTCAGGAAGTTACATTGTTGGGCTAGAGATGTCAGGTCCCCTACTCTCCTGTTGGGGAGGGGGACTTAGCGTTTACCTTGTCAGTGTTCCCAGCTGCTCCTGCATCTAAGCAATGACATCACTTCTGGGGCCAAAATCAGTCCACTGAGAAGCACAGGAGCTCTCTCAGTGGTGGCATGATGACATCACTCCTGGGAGTGCACCTGGTAGGCCTGTTCCCCCACCCTTCCTCACCAGCCAGGTGAGTAGAGGTGGGGGTGGAGGATGGCAGCAGGAGTCCAATATCACAGATTCCCAATATAATATAGATCTTATGGAGTATAGGGTCCATTTCAAGGTGTTGGTGTTGACCTTTAAAGCCCTAAACAGACCGAGACCAGCATACCTGAGGGACCATCTCTCCCCGTATGTACCCCAGAGAGTGCTTCGTTCAGCAGATCCCTGGTACCAGGGAGGCTCGTTTGGCCTCAACCAGGGCCAGGGCTTTTTCGGTCCTGGCCCCAACCTGCTGGAACTCTTTGTCTGAAGACACTTGGGCTCGCCAAGATCTGGTATCATTTCGGTGGGCCTGCAAGAAGGAAATGTTCCGCCGGGCATATGGTTGAGGCCAGTATAGGACCATCATTGAGCCTCCTGTCGCCTTCTCCTATCCAATGACATCCAGTCCATCCGGAAGTCTCCCTCTTTGTATTTGAGGGCAGGACTGTCCAATAGGCCATCTGAGTTATGATATTATGATATGATTTTAATCGTATTTATATAATTATGTATTTTATGAATGATGTACCCCGTCCTGAGCCCACTTGTGGGGAGGGAGGGCTAAATACCAAATAGAGTAAAGTGGCTGCATTCACACATCAACAGAAATTGTGTTATCATGGCACTATAGCAATCAATCCCCAGTGGGTATTCTGTGTGGATAAGATAATCCAATGAATGATTGCAATGTGTGCTTGCAGCCTATATCTGACATGGTAAACATAGGGTTCCCAATAGTATCTTGGCAAATGGTAGATTTGCAGGGAGGAGGTGCCTGGGGAGGGTGAAGTTTGGTGAGGATGTCACTTCCAAGTGACAGCCAAGGCTACCTCCCCTAGCCTTTACCACAGAGATTAAGGGAAATTCCTAGAGTGGCAGTATGTGGATGGCATTTTTCTCCTGCTCCTCAATTTCTCTGAAGTAGGACATTGGGAATGAGTACTGGAATTTGGTCACTGAGGGGCTTAGATAAGCAGCCATTTTTCATCCTCTGTTTCTCTAACACGATGGGTTTTTAATTTTTTTTTACTGATCATAGTAATTTTTGCCACATATTTGCCACAGCAATAGAGTAGCTGGCCTTTATTTTCCTGGGCCCTGGCCTCTGAAGCATTATTTGTAGATAGGCGAAGACATTAACGTTTAAACGTGTCTAATACTTATCGCTTTGCTGTTATAATACCGATGAGGAAAAATACAAACAGCAGTGTAAGCTGCTTTTGTGAAAGGGGCTTTGGAGGACCTTAGAGTCTCTAGCAGTAGAAGATAAAAAGGTGCTTTTCAGAGTTAGCATTTCATAGTCTATGGAATGCATTGCATGGACAAAATCTATTTATGGGCTATCTGTCTGCCTGCCACTTTCTGAGATGGAGATGATTTCTGGTGCTACCATACAGAAACTTTGCAGGCTGGCCTTGAAACCATCTCACATGCCTGCCCCCAGTTTAATATGTATCATGGTGGCTGATGCATTTCATTTCCATAGCGACTCTGTGACCCGACGCGTCTGGTGGATGGCGTTTATAATAATAATGCTTGCATCATCTGTAGAGCTTTTTATTAAAGGACTTCAAAGTGATCAGCAACCACTAATTAAGTCTCACAAAGCTCTGGTGAAGGGGTCAGACTTCTCTTCACTTTAAAGATAGGGGAAGAAAAGCGTAGGGAACAACTGGCATCTTAAAATATATCAAACGGAGTGTAACATTCACAAGCCTTTCCTGATTCCCTGATTGCATGCTGCCAGAGTATGCTGAATCCCTGTGCTCCTGAGACTCTTTAGCTACACCCCTGAGTCAGCCCACGGGCCTAAAGAGGACCAACAAATCTCCTTAGCTGAAACTCTCATGAGATGGCAAGTAGAGGCCAAATAGGCAGGCACAATACTCTCCCCCCACTCCTGGATCAGAGCCAGCTTTTCTTAATTTTCCCTGCCAGCTGGAAAGGTGTGGGGAAACTGCGGCACAGTTGTAATCAATTTTTCCCTGAAGTAAATAACAGGCAAAATGGAGATTCTACTCAACCAAAATATTTGTCAGAACTTTTAAAAGGGGATAAAATAATTTTAATAGTTCATTTGTATACATCTGTTCTGGACAGATTAATAAGATTAGCTACATGTCTCATGCAAGCGGGTAAGTTGCATATTTTTTATTATGTAGGTTGGCAAACATCTGCACAGCTGCACTTCGATGTTCCCAGGACACAATCACAGGAGAACAGAGCAACTGCAGAGCAACTGTGGTTCTCAGGAAGAAGTGGTAGATCATAACAAGAATGACAGTTGTAACAATTATAAAGAAATAGAAAGGAATAACTTGTTTTATTCTGTGACAGACACATATATGTTTATGTGTCGCACCCTCAAAGATTACAATAAGCAAAATACATCTCCTTTCCCTATACCTTTTTTTTGCCTCTTAATCTTCAAATGCATAAATCATCAGTTCATTTTTTTCCTGTTTCACATAAAAAAATCTATAAAGGATTTGCAAATAGCAATGAATTTAGATAATGCCTTTTCCCTAATCAAGGAAGTAAGTTTGGCCATCTCTGCCCGCTCCATCATCTTTATCAGTCATTGCTCTATTGTATGAATATCCTAAATGGTGATCATGTTGTATTTTCATTCTATGAATATCCTAGATATTGATTATATTGTATTCACTTGCAATATGTAATTCACCTTAGATCTCAGCAAAAAAGGCAAACTATAAACAAACAGCGACAACAACAATGTATGATGTTGACTATTTGTATTTTTAATAGTATTTGTTTTTATTGTCTTAGGAAAGGTTGGCTTCTTTTTTTAGATACCTGTTAAAGGTTTTTTAAAGCTGCTTGTCATTTTAATTCATTGTCAATATATCTAATTTTGAACATGCCTCATCTGTGGATACTTAAATCCAGGGACTGGAGCCATGTACAGATGGGACAGATCTTTCTACAAACCTGAGAAAAGCAGAAAAAAGGGCAGGGGAGAGAACTTTCCCAAAGTTATGGAAGCAGTGCCTGTAGATTTAAGAAACAAATGCCATCAGTGTCCTCCTCCACTGGGTGACCTTGGGCAAGTCATGGCTCTCTGGAGCTCTCTCAGCCCCACCCACCTCACAGGGTGTTTTGTTGTGGGGATAATAATGACATACTTTGTAAACCGCTCTGAGTGGGCATTTAGTTGTTAGTATTATTATTTTTACTATTGTGGGGTTTGCTAGGCAATCACAACACCATATAATTGCCAGCCTCAGTTTGTCAGTAAAAGGCAGGGGCAGGGGACAGGGCTTTATCCAGGGTTGTTTGGGAAGGACTCATCAGGACTTAAAGGAAGGACTCATCAGGGCCAGGCAACTTGCTATCACCTGACTGTATGACTCACTCAAGACTCACCCCATGAGTCCCGGCATGGTGTAGCCCTTGTGCAGTCCCATACCAGCATGATGATGTCACTTCTGTGAAGTGACATCATAGTGTAGTTGTTAACAATTTCAGACTAGGATCTGGGAGACTCATGTAAGAATCCCTACTCTGAGGTGGAAGTTCTCTGGGTGACCTTTGGCCCATGACAGATTCTTAGCCTAATCTACCTCATAGAGGAGAGGAGGTGATTTGAGCCCCTATTGTGGAGAAAGGTGAAGTGTAAATAGGAAGATGGAAGGCAGATAAAAGATGATTTGGTGGATAGGTGGTATGGAGAAAAGGAAGCAAGGAAGAGGGCCGCCAGGATGAAGGAAAGAATAAATAAGGTGGAGAAGGGAGGGTTGAAAGGTCACCTAATGGGGGCAGAGGATGCCCCACTCCCATCCTCTCCCCCCGCCATCACTCACTTTCAGGAATGACATCATTGCACAGGCTGTGGGAGTGCTCCTGTGCTTCATACTAGGCCAATTTGAGCCCCAAATGGGCCTATTCTTTAAGAATCAACACAGCTGGAAGCATGGGAGCACTCCCGTGGCTTATGCAGATTTCCTTACCCTCCTGGAGAGGGGGGGGACCTGGTACTTACCTTATGCATGTTCCTGACATGGTGTAGCACTTCCACAGTCCCACACCAGCATGATGATGTCACTTCCGGGAAGTGACATCATTGTACAAGGTAGGAAGCGTGCATGCATGCCGCAGCAGGCCAGTTTGGGCCCCAAATGTTGGGGGCCCAAATTGGTCCACTGTGAAGCACAGGGGTGCTCTTGGAGTGGCATGATGATGTCAGTGATGTAGTCGCACTGGCCCTGAGAGCATGCCCGGGAGGCCCCCCTTTCCCCCACCACTGGCCAGGTCAGCGGGGGTAGGGGGCGAAAGATGGGAGCAGGGGCTCCCCTACTACCCCCAGGGAAATGGGAACCCTAGCGATGATGTCTCTCCTAGAAGTTACGTCATCGCACCTCACTGGAAGCATGGACAAAGACCTCTATAAGGTGAGCAACAGGTTCCCCACCCCTCCCATCAGGAGGATAAGGGGACCTGGAACCCTAGGGGAGGGATAATCAGCAGAAAATGAGGTCCCTCCTCAAGTTCTTGCATGTTCCCTCCATGCAACAGGGCCTGATCTGGCTATGGTAGGGTAGCCATGTCCCCCTGTCCTCCCAGCAGGAGGTGGGGTTCCTGGCACCTAAATGCTTTGGTGTCTGGCAGGCCTGCGCATAGTGTGCATGTGTGCTCCTGGGCTGGCAGCAGCCTGTTCCAGGCCTAGTTGGGCCTGATTTGGGCAGATTTGGGCCAGAAAGCGGCCAATTCGGGCCCAAACAGGCCTGGATCGGGCTGCTGCAGTGTGCGGGAGCACTCCCATGCTTCACAGTGGCCTGTTCCAGGTTGATTCGGGCCCGATCTGGGCAGATTCCAGCCCAAACGCCAATTCGGGCCCAAACTGGCCCGGATTGGGATGCTACAGAACACGGGAGCACTCCCATGCTCTGCAACAGCCCGTTCCAGGTCAATTTGGGCCTGATCCGGGTCGATCCCCCCCCCCGGTGGACCACGGGAGCACTCCTGAGCTGGCCATGGCCTGCGCGATGACATCACTTCCCAGAAGTGACATCATCTCATGGAAGTAACATCATCTCATGCACAAAGCAGAACTGCAGTCAATCCTAGTTTTCTGATAAGTTCACTATTTGTCAACATTTCTAAAGCAGGCTAGATCATTCATATATACTTTAAAAAAATCTGTAAGTACGCACCTAAAAAACAATGTGTGAACTGGCTTTGAGTAAAGCCCTGACACTTCATCTTTAGCCCATTTCTGAAAATAACATGAAAAGTGTTTTGTTTTTCCTATTTTCAAAATCTATAGATGACAAAGTTATCCACAGTATCATCTCTAAGAGATTATTAGTTTGTTGTTACCCTCCCCTTTCTTCACCCATCATAGTGTAGCTGCACTGCTGGAAAAGCTAATTTCTGTACAGGTGCAATGCAATACGAAACTATGTATGGGTGGATGGAAAGGGGGTGGGGGAGAAGGAAGGAGAAAGAGAGAAACAGTTTCTGACATCTAATCAGATCTACCGTATTGATTTTTTGCAACTTTAGCTTTGGAACAAATCAGCAAAACAACCGAATTATCACCCAGAATTCACTTTCCCCAAAGAGAACCAGTTCAAAATCAAGTCACAGGCATGTACATACACAAACATACACCTAAACACTCACTCATCATCAGACTCGATTCTCAGTTGGAAAATACAAGCGGAGGAAAAAATTGTGCTCTCATCAGAGAGCCTTCAACAATCACACGATTCCCATTTCCGACAAGATTAGAATTCCAGAACAAGTCACAAAGCTAATGAGCTTCTCGAGCTTGAGAGCAACAGCTCAATTAACCAGCACACATGCACCCCCCCCTTCTATAATGCCTGGCACCCTGCAGGAGAGGGAGAAATAAAGGGTCACTGTCTTAGTAGGGAGGGCAACCCTGGGCATTGTTGCACTCCCCACACAATGAGAATGCAGAGGCTTAGAAAAGAATCAGATTGACAGTCCTGAAGAAGGCACAACTGTGCAGCCTTTTGGCTGGAACAGTACAGGGGCTGTCCCAATACATGTTCGAATCACAACTCAAACACCCCGGAAAGGTCCTGAGAATGGCTTCTGCATGGACATAGTGAACTGCAGTTTGCCGACGCATCAAAGGTGTCGTATTGCATATTGCATCTCTTTCTGATAAAGTTAGCTTGGGACGACTTCACCACTAAGGATTTCAAAATGGTCATCTGAATCATTCCTAAGAGCAGGGTGCTTTGTTTCTGGGGTTCCTGCAAACTGTAGTTTATAAATCAGAAGCCAGTTTGAGAGGTCATGTTCCCTCTGTTTCTTTGTTGCCCTGTCTAGAGCTACTTCCTTTCTCTCCCTAGCATGATGCGTGGTTTATGTCACATATACACTCATATAAACCATACTAAAGCAATGATTCCTTCATAAGAATGTTCTGCAAACCTGTTTCAGTCTCTCCTTTATATCAGAGTTTGCATCAGTGCACACAATGTAATGGGAACCCACCACTAATATCATGGAGGGAATTGCTCTATAGAGGAGAAAGTGTCAGGGAGGAGGAGAGATTGGGTGCTCCTAAGGCTGGATCCTAATTTGCAAACTGGGATTTGCATGCAGATAGTATTATATTTGCACCCAGTGTTGGTGTTGCATTCAATGCATGTTTTCTCTGTTGATCCAGAAAATAGTGTAAGGTAATGCAAAGCGGGAGGATATGCCTTTTAGCATTCTATTGCCATAGAAGCCTAGCATTATAGAAAGGAACCCTAGTTATTTGCTTGGTAATATTACTGATGGGGGTATTTAAACAGTGAAATTGAGGGCATCTGTTTCGTTATGTCCAGGTTTTCAGATCAGTTTTCTTTCTGCAGTAGAAAAGAGGGAGGGCTTGGAAAGAGTGTCTGGTTTGTAATGAGTGAGGCTACATGTGCTATAAGCATGCTATTCAGTGACAGCCCAGGGATGGTGCCTGGTGGTGTAAATTAACATTCTATCTCTTAATCCCACACCTGCTAGTTTCATGATCCCAAAGCTACCTGCATTCCACAGGAAATTGGTCCTGAAATATTCTCCTGATGGGATGCTACCTTTGCAAAGAGTTATCACCACATGACTTCAATTCACAACTCACATTAATAATACCAAGCAATGATTTCATCCCAAACCTAGAGAGTAAAAGAGTCAAATTGCTTTCATCCTGTCTCAGATATTAAAAAATTCTGCCCAGTTCAGCATTTGATCACCTAAAAACAGAGTATTATTCACATATAATATCAAAAGGTAGTAACCCTGTGAGCGGTAGGAAAGGATCCATCTGTAAAACATATACATAGATGCACAGACACACACACACACACACACACTGCCCTGCTCTTCTCTGCAGCTGTGACTGATCCAAGTCAGATGTAAGTGGGTTCTGGGCCAGCTGGAATGCGACATAGTTGGATTCACATTGCCTTCTGGCTGACCCAAAAATAGCTTGTGTCACTCAAGGTCATAAGGAATTGCATTTGTATGCAACAGAGGGTAAATAGCTTCTCCTAGTGATAGTCAAAGGGCTATAAACTGGATTTGACCAGAGCTTTGCAGGATTGCTGTGCGTCATACACAAGATGCCACTTGGTTTCCCTTTCCAGAGGAGCATGTGAATTATATACGTTGTTGCCTTGTTAATAAGCTAGACACTGAGTCTCTCTACACAAGACATCTTATACGGGGATGCTCAAGTGACCTACTCTCTGTTTGGTCTTATATTCAAGTGTACTCTGTCGCCCTAGCAGTGCATGTGTATCCACAATGGGAGAACAAGTGTCAAATCTTTCACTTGAGCATTCCTGTGTAAGATGTCTTGTGTAGAGAGACAAAAACAAAGTTTTAAGTACACTAATTTAACTGTTTGCAAAAAAAATCTGAGATGTAAACACCCACATTTTTTTTTTACAGAAAAAATACTCTGTAACATTCATAGGGATGAGAGGATGGGGTGGTGAGCAAGAGTGAGAAAGATCCGATAAAAGGATTTCAAAATCAAGCTAAGCCGTGCGCTTTCTCTATCTGGGTGATGCAGAGAAGCTTCATCTGGCAAGCCAAGCCTTTTCATGGGTATGTGAAAGTTCTAATACCAAAACAAAAAAACAAGCCCATGCCAATAAGTAACAACAACCCCCCCCCCCCCCCAGTCCCAAAAAGTTGAAGGGGCAACTCCCATGGCAGATAAGAAGTATTCCTTGCTCCAAGCAACCAGGGAAACTGCGATCAGCAAGAAGGTGGGAGATAGAGAAGGGCAGAAAATCTCCTTCAGTGCTAGCCAAATTAATTCAGTCATTAGTGATAGGAAGGATAGTGGTTTATAATTCACCAGGGCTTAGAATGCAGCAATACATGGATGATTTCAAGTTTCAGAGACTCCGTAGTTTTCTTGTGTTGTATATGCTTACAAACTGTGTCAACACAAGCCCTCAAGGAGAAAGAGACAGTGATTCAGTCCAACGAAGATGGCGGTCCTGCCAGCATACACATATGTCTCCACACCCTGAATCATTGTTGCCCAACTGCATAGTAGCGAACAGCAATGGAAGTATAGTTATACTCACACTGTACATTGAGCTGCACCACTGCTTCTCGGGGTCTAATGTTGAAGCCGTTATACCTGGCTGTCTGGCATTTGTAAGTTCCACTCATTTCTCGCATCACACTCTCCAAAGGCAGCTTCCCATCACTGGTCTCCACTGTCATCGCACCTGAGGGCATGGGGACCTCCTTGTCTACTCGGGACCAGATAATGGGAGGCTTGGGTTTTCCTCGGACTTCACACAGCAGCTCAGCCCTGGAGCCTTCACGCACAGTGATGGTAGACTGGCCCTTAGGCACAGTGATGGTAGGAGGCACTAAAAGGAGGAAAGGACAAGAGAGGACCATTCATAGACTGCACTCTTTCTTGAAAGAGCAACCTTTGAGAGACAGCTGGGAAGGTGCAATGCAATAAAGTAAGGCAGTCCTGGAGATGGAAGCTCTGCAGTTAAGGTTGGAGGTGCTTTGTGCTGAAAAAAAAATCCAAACTCTCTTCAAGGGTCAAGAGATTCTGAGATGAGGTTGAATTGTGCAACCAGAATAAATTATGCATGTAAAGCAAACGCTCTAGTAGATGCCTTGTTTTGTAGAATGTATTCAATTTGTGGGGGGAAAGATGTTTTTCTCATGCAACCAGGCTAAGCCCTGCTCAGCCTCTCTAAAGTTTCTGAGATTTTGCTGAGCACTACCCATCATTTTTCAAGTGTGCTCTTGAGGCCATAAAGGCTAGGAAGCTTTTTTATTTTCAAAAATGAAAGCGGGGTGTAAAAATATGCATCCTATTTTGCTTTCAGGTAAGTGTGGTATAGCATTAGGAGTGGCCACTTTAAATTAGAATGAATGTGCCAAAAGCAGAAATTGGTGGCAACTGTAACAGGCAATACTCATTTCACTTTCTTTGTCACTGTGGGTGATGCTTTTCATGACTTTCAACAGGTATAGAAGCAGGGCCGGTGCCAGGGTTTCTGGTGCCTGAGGCTGGGGGCAGCTTCAGGTCTGCTCCTGCTCCCTCGCGAGATTGCGAGCACTCCCAGCCAGGCACGCTGGGTGACTGGGGGGGGGGTGCGTGTGCATCCTCCCAGCCTTCCTGCTCGATTGCTCCGCGCGCCATTCCGGACACCTGCCACACCTGGCCTGCAGCTGCTGCTCCCTGCCGGGGGTGCATACTGGCAGCGGCGGCAGCGCGGGAGGGCTGGAAGTCTGCAGTAGCTGTGGGCCAGGCATGGCAGGTGGCTGGGGCGGCACATGGGTAGCTCCCCATCCCTTCTGCTCAGCCACCCGCACGCTGCTGCCACCAGCTCCACAGTGTGTGCCCTCACCCCTGGCGCCCCCTCTGATGCCTCAGTGCTGGAGGCAGTTGCTGGACTTGCCTCAATGGAGGCGCCGGCCCTGCATAGAAGCAATTTTAACCAGGTTGTTCCTGATCCATGCAGACTGACAATATGAGACTGGAAACATCAGATCTACAGATGCCCCTGGACACAAGTGCACTGTAAAGGAGTTTGCTTCTTGTTGTGAGAATTTTTCAGGTTTGGATTGGAAAAATGGGGGTGCTAAATTGTAAAGGCTTAGCACAGAACCAACACAGGCCTTGGCCAAACTCCCAGCGGGCAAAGTGGCTGTGTTCTCTTCTGGCTGCTGGCAAGAAGTCTTTCCCCTGGGAATTTGCCAAAAGGGAGGTGAGAAAACAAATTGTTAATTTGTACATCACGCATACAGGGCCTCTGGCCTCTTGCAACTAAATTGCTCTAAGGGCATGAGATAAGGTGCCCGGCTCTGGCTTATCTCAAAAGGATTGGGAAAACAAAAGAAACAAGGTCTGTCTTGGAGAAGTGTGAAGTCTTGCTCTAATTTACATTGCCAGATGTTTGTATATCAAAAGTAACTGACTGTCTTGTGAGCAATGATGTGTTGATGGATCGTATGGGAACATCCTCTGTGCAGGAAATGTTTCCCTGCTATCAAAAGAACAAAGTAAAATGCAATTTACATGTTAGATTTGTTCGGAACATTGCTGTAGTATTTATTTTCTAGCGATAGGGCTTAGCTTAGAGTAAGGAGTTCCAGAGTCACCACACTCACATGCCTTGGTAAGGGGCTAACAGAGCAACGAACCGACTTTTGTCGTGAGGACTAAGGGAAAATTCTCATGAAACTTCTGTTCTTGGAGTTTAGAAGAGCCCTGCTAGACCAGCCCAATGATCCATCTAGTCTAGAACTGTATCCCCTACTGTGGCCAGTCAGACACCCCAGAAGGTCAGTTGCCAAGACACTAAGGACAAAGCCTCCCCTTGAAACTGGCACTCAGAAGTATACTGCCTCTGAAAATGGAAGTTCCACTGAGCCCTCATAAATAGCAACAACAACAACAACATTCGATTTATATACCACCCTTCAGGACAACATAATGCCCACTCAGAGTGGTTTACAAAGTATGCCATTATTATCCCCACAACAACAAACACTCTGTGAGGTGGGTGGGGCTGAGAGAGCTCCAGAGAACTGTGACTAGCCCACAATCACCCAACTGGCTTCAAGTGGAGGAGTGGGGAATCAAACCTGGCTCTCCAGATTAGAGTCCCATGCTCTTAGCCACTACACCAAACTGGCTCTCAATAGCCATTGACAGACCTCTTCTCCATGAGTTTGTCTAACCCTGTTATCAAAACATCTAATATAGCAACCATCACTACATCCTCTGTCATGAAGTTCCACCAGTTAAGTATGCATTGAATGATGGATGGTAGATTCTAGTGTTTGGGGAGAAGAAAGAGTTCATTCTATTTTTTAATATGAAACTTTTATCATGTTCCCTTTTAGTCCCCCTGATATGTTGGTTCTGGGGCGTTAGTGGGCTAGCTGGGGAGCTTTCAGTGGCACCCCATTTACAGTGCACCTAAGGCCTGGTCTGTGATTATCGTCATCACCATCAAGAACCTTGTTTTGTCCCCTGGGTGCTGGTTCTTGGGACATAGCTACCCACAGATTCAAGGACCAGTAGCTGTCTATCATACACTGAGGTGAATCCAATTCTGCCTCAGGCCCTGTCCAGGTATGTGGTATCATTTCTGTTGCCCAAATTCTCTGCTACTCGCAAGAAAGGAGCTGTTGCCAGCTTGGAAAGTAACGGGACAGCTCTTGCTCTTCTAAGAGTTCTTTACTCCCCAAGTAGTCTCTCTTTGCATACTTTCCCTGAAAGTGATGCTTTCAAATACAGAAGTGTTCCACATTATTCCTCTATTGATGACAGTTATGGTTCTGAACTAATTTTAACCTTCACTGTCTTATCATAGGTCACATTGACCCATATATCTAAGGAAAGGAAGGGCAGATGTGATTATTTAACACACCAGAGAATACACTGCTGCCTTAAGAGGGATATTTAAGCTGGTCTTAGCTGCTAGCATCTCACTAGGCAATGATGAGGTGCATTTTCAATTTACAGGTCTCCTGTGGGCTGTGGAATCTCATCAGATCCTCTCCTGCATGGTGTGAAGAGAGAGCTGCACCCTCCCTGCTCAGCACTGCCAGCAAACGCTCACCTGGCAAGAGACAATTTTCTCCATGGGAAGAATGTGCAAATTGCATTTGAGGATTTTTTAATTAAAGCCGTCTCTTCAGCGCCTCCCACTGTGCATGGTCATCATGGAGAGCTGGGGCCTTGCTTGTTGGATGGGAACAGAGAGCCCAGGAATGCAGAACTATTTCCATCTTGCTAGTTTTGTAACATGGCCCACCCACAGACCATCCAGAGAAAGATCCACTGATCCAACACTAGGCATTTCTTAAAGGCCCTTAAGGAAGAATCTAAGGCTGTGTTCTACCAATTGTCAGCCTTTGGAGTTCTCTGTGAGAACGATAACTGAATCTGGGTTGATGAGTGCAGCTATCATGTCTTCTAAAAATAAAGAGGCTGGCCTCTGTTATGATCATGAAAGCAGCAAACCTGGGCAACCCACAAAAAAGGCAAGGGCTTGAGAGTGAGGGAGGGGGTGAGCCGAGCAAGCGAGTGAGTTATGGGAGCAGAGGCTGTAACAGAGTGGATAAGTGGGTGGGCTACAAATCAGCACACTATTAATTCGACTCCCATGCACTCTGCAGGGGGCCTTGTATAAGCCACTCCTCTCAGCCCCAGCTCCCCAACAGTATTGGAGGAATAATAATACTGATATTGCTCGACACTCTGAGTGTGACAGTAATCTGTCCAGAAGGGTGGTATATAAGCACATTGTTGTTAAATTTTCAACTTCTTTATCCCATTCTTTCTATTATTCATTTCAGGCCCGCAGCTTATAATGCACGTGTGTGACTATACATAGATGTTAATATATGATTCAAGCAAACGTACCACTCAGATCAGTAAAAAGACCTACTTCTCAAACTGAATTTCTGAAATTCCTTCGAAAAAACTGTACAAGGAGGGTAAATTTGTTTTGTTTAATTCTTGTGTGCTGCCTCTTTGTTCAAGAAGTCTGGAAAGAGAGGCTCACCTGTTTCTGAAGAAATGTTCACCTCCACACTGAGGTCAGGGATGGGGGCTCCTTGGAAGGAGGACACACATAAGTATGTGCCATAGTCAGTGAAGCGGAGGTCAATTATCTCCAAACTACTGGTCACCGGCAAGAGTTCAGGGTCATTCCTGATGGCTACCAGCCGGTCTGAGAACTTGACCAACTTCCCATTCTTGTACCAGAAGTAGAAAACCTTCTCTTGCGGGACAGCATCCACATGACATGAGAGCTTCAGGTCTTGGCCTAACTGGATGATCTCACTCTCTTTGATCACATCAGGAGTGATTTGGAATGTTGCATTCCTCATGGCTGGAAGAAATAAAATGCCAGGCCAGTTAATGCAAATACATAAAGTCATGATGCTTTGTATCCCCTAGCAAAATGAAGGATGGCGTGAGCAAACTGCCTTGACATAGAGGAGTGTAAAGAGATAGGATAAGAACAACAAGGGGAGAGGACATGCAGTGGTGACTTAAGGAACCTGGGCAAAGCCACATGGTAGGTACCCAGCATGTGTGTATTCTGGGAAAGATAATAAATCCCCTCTCCCGTACTTATAGTATTATACTTATTCCAAACTTAAAATGAACAATAAAAGTACATTGGGAATCCAGACTTTATCCCCAAGTAGATCCACTCAAAGACGTACATCGCACCAGAAGGTTCACCGTCTTCTTGGCTGGATTCCCCACATTGTTGATAGCTGTGCAGTTGTAGTAACCTGAATCTTCCACACGGATACCCCAGATGGTGAGCTTGCCCCTTTGAACAATGCTGTTGTGGGGCATAGGACTGGGTGAATGGGACCAAATCACCTGGGGCAATGGGTCTCCACCAGTCAATGAACATTGTATGGTGACATTATCCCCAGGGTTCACCACTAAAGTCTCATTCACAGACAACTTTAGGGCTGGTGGCGCTGGACAAGAGAAGAAAAAAAGGATAAAGATCAGTTCCCAAGATTAATAGGTCAGTTTAGTGTTCTGCATCGAAAGAATAATATTTGATTTTGTTCTAGAATTTAAAACAAAACATTAGATTGTGGTTAGGTGGATCTTGGTTGGTATAAATCAAATTGTGACTCTATGGCAGTTTGATACAACGAGCACACTTCATTTTTGAATTAAAACTGGAGGTACATTTCACTGTTAACACTTAAAAGGATGCACATATATTTTCTCAGTGAGCTTTCAGAATATTTGCAGGATAGCCCACTTTATATCATCTCTTGGAATTCCAGCCTCCCTTTTGCACAGTTCGGGATGAGGCTGTACTTTTTGACAGTGGTCATGATCCGGCCAGTTAAAGGCATGCTGGCCCTGGCAGTTGATCCATGATTTATCACTGGATGTTCTCTCCCACAGGGCTACACCTGGTCAGTAGTTATCCTATGTTAGTCTATTCAAATGCCTTCCAGTTCACCACTATTTCCCTGGGAATATTATGAAAGAGACAAGTGATTCACTAACAGAGTATAGTTAGAGCTTGTCGAAGGCTTTCACGGCCGGAGAACGATGGTTGTTGTGGGTTTTCCGGGCTGTATTGCCGTGGTCTTGGCATTGTAGTTCCTGACGTTTCGCCAGCAGCTGTGGCTGGCATCTTCAGAGGTGTAGCACCAAAAGACAGAGATCTCTCAGTGTCACAGTGTGGAAAAGATGTAGGTCATTTGTATCTACTCAGGAGGGGTGGGGTTGAGCTGAGTCATCCTGTGAGAGTTTCCCAGGGTGTGGAATGCTAATGGCGGGAGGCTTCACTGTATCCTGAGGAGGTTCTTTTGCATATGGATTGGTACTTGATGTGCTAATCTTCTCTGCAGGGCTATTGTCAGGGATAGAATGTTTTGTTAGCCTGGTGTTTTTCAGAACTGGAAACCATGCTCTGTTCATTCTTAAGGTTTCTTCTTTCCTGTTGAAGTTTTGCTTATGCTTGTGAATTTCAATGGCTTCCCTGTGCAGTCTGACAAAGTAGTTGGAAGTGTTGTCCAGTATTTTGGTGTCCTGGAATAAGATACTGTGCCCTGTTTGAGTTAGGCTATGTTCAGCCACTGCTGATTTTTCAGGTTGTCCAAGTCTGCAGTATTCAGACCCACCCGAAAAATACAACAGATGCTACGATCAGCAAAAGACAGTAGAGACCCCCTCACCTCTGCAGGAGTATACCGTATACCCTGCAGCTGTGGACAAGTTTACATCGGGACCACAAAGCGTAGCATCCAGACAAGAATAAAAGAACATGAAAGACACTGCAGACTTGGACAACTGAAAAATCAGCAGTGGCTGAACATAGCCTAACTCAAACAGGGCACAGTACCTTATTCCAGGACACCAAAATACTGGACAACACTTCCAACTACTTTGTCAGACTGCACAGGGAAGCCATTGAAATTCACAAGCATAAGCAAAACTTCAACAGGAAAGAAGAAACCTTAAGAATGAACAGAGCATGGTTTCCAGCTCTGAAAAACACCAGGCTAACAAAACACTCTACACCCGACAATAGCCCTGCAGAGAAGATTAGCACATCAAGTACCAATCCATATGCAAAAGAACCTCCTCAGGATACAGTGAAGTCTCCCGCAATTAGCATTCCACACCCTGGGAAACTCCTACAGGATGACTCAGCTCAACCCCACCCCTCCTGAGTAGATACAAATGACCTACATCTTTTCCACACTGTGACACTGAGAGATCTCTGTCTTTTGGTGCTACACCTCTGAAGATGCCAGCCACAGCTGCTGGCGAAACGTCAGGAACTACAATGCCAAGACCACGGCAATACAGCCCGGAAAACCCACAACAACCATAGTTAGAACTTATTCACATGATACGAAGTCCTCATGGCCATCATGAGGAATTTGTAAAAGACATGCAATGGGAGCTGATGCACAAGGGTGCATATCTGATACAGATCACATTGCACTTGAAGAAGCAGTTTTCCTACCCATACTTGTTTTCATATCCTGAAATGGCCCCAAGGAGTTGGTATTTGCTTCAGTGGGAAACTTATGTGCAATTATGACTGCATGTAAATTCCCCACAGGTGTAAATAGTGATATTCTGGGAATATTTAACAGCATGGAGACATTAACAGGAAGGGGAGCTAGACTGAAATTGCTTCTCCTATGCTACGCTGTCAAGTCCAATATGTGCCAGTGTGTGAGGCACAGGTCTTCCATTGCACTTCTAATAGGGGGTCCATGTGGCACCTACAAGGACATAGTATTAGGGGGTTTCATTCCCCGCCACCACTCAATAGTCCAGTGGGGAGAAAATGGGGGAGGGGGCTCTTCAACATCTCCATAGAGTTTAACCATAAAGTTTTGAGTGACTCCTAGAGCATCGTCCTGATGCATTTATGTCATTTCAGGTTTTCCATCAGAAGTGATGCAACACATTGATGCAACACCAAATACCTTGTCCCTGTTATCCCTCCCTCCCCCCAAATTCCCCTGCTAGGGTGCCAGTTATGTGTGGCAAACCTACTCTGTATCATGTGAATTGTTCCACTAATAATTCTGTTCTCCTGGGTGGATCTAGGGTGAAGGCACATGTAAGATAAAAAGAAGACTCATTGCAGTTCCTCTACTGTGGAGTGAGACCTTGCAACTGGACTGGCAGATATGCATGCAGAAAAAAGGCTCAATTGTTTTTGATTTAAGGCATCAGATCCCTTTATGACAATGCAGGTTGATGAATGCTCCTGTGTTTCAAGAAGGATATGTGTCCTGGACTCACCCACCTGTCTGGAACTGCCAGCATCAGCTCCTCTAGCAACTGAAATGCTCCAAATGCCTAAGAAATGCCCTCCTTACTGATGCTTAGAACTTCCCTGTATTTCTGTGGTCTTTTCCATAGCGATTAAGGGAAATTCTTAGAGAATCATCTGGAAGAGACATCACATCCTCCCCAAACCCCACCATCCCCAGGCACTTCCCTTAAGATCTCCTGGAATTTACTGAGGCAGTGCTGGCAACTTTACTTGGTTTCCACATCTCTAGTTTACTTGTTTGGGAGACAAGGGGGAGGCAAATGATCCACTTTTCTATGGCTATGGGATAGTCTGTTAATTTCCCCCAGCCAGTAAAGGTGATAACAGCTGCAAGAGGTGGGCGTCCTAGGACAAGCAGCCCACCTGAATCACGGTGGTGGGAGGGAGACAAGCTTTAAGTTCACTGGTATACCCATCTGTCATTTCACTTGTGAAGTTGGGATGAAGCCATTGTGAAACCTCCCTTCATACTAAGTCTCCCTTCACTCTTCGCTTGATACAGTGTCCTGAGAAGTGGAATCTTCTCTCCACAACTTATTTTTGCAAAGGATTATGTAATTGCCGCTGCTTTTCTCCTCTACTGCAGGCAAAGCAGAGGTGAACAACAGTAGTTTACTGCTACTGAAAGAGCAGTATAAATGTGAAGTGTTTTGCTGCTAGATGTAAATACACTCCAACTTCCATATACAAGGGTGATCAAAGGTTAGGCTGAGACAGAATGACTAGTGAAGGTTACTCAGTGAATAATAGTTGAGTGGGATCAGAATCTGGTCTCCCAAGTCCTAATCTGACACTTTAACCACAATAGAATGTGCTCTGATCAGGCCAGTCCATTCATAGTCAGCATGATGGAAATGGTCCTTTGGAAAATTTGAAAACACATGTCCGGGGTCTGAGGCACAGCCCCTGGCCTCACTGGGAGGAAACAGTGAGAGACAGCCGGGAGGCTGCCCCAGCCAGCCATCAGAGCCAGAACCTGTCTATGCCAGGATAAAGGGGCAAGGGTCCAAGGCCCCAGGGGGCCGAAAGGGGCAGGGCAAGGCCAGCTAGCCCCACCATCCAGGGAGAAGGCAGGGGGCTGGGCAAAGTAGAGGGAGAAGGCAAGGGCAGGGGAAATAGTGACCCAGCAGCTGCCCAAGCAGAGCCCTTACCTGATGAGGAGAAGCAGTCCCAACAGCCCAGAACCACGCCCCAGCCTATACACCAGCTAGAAGGCAATAGCCAGGCCCAGGGAGTGACAGAAGCCAAGCAACCTCAGGTGGAGCTACCACAGGCATTCTGGGGGAGGAGCTGGGCAGGCAGCCAAGGGGCCACAGCTGGACCTGCCTTCAGCAATCAGCAGAGTCAGGGAGGCTTGGCAGCCAGGCAACACAACACAGCTGGTGCCAGTCAGTGGAGCCAGATCAGCTACACCAGCTGCAACTACTTGGGGCAGCCCAGATCCAGGCTGGAAGAAGGGCGGGGCGGGGAAAGGAAACCCTATAAAGGATGGCTGGGAAGAGCTCTGGGGTGGTGGGTTTGAGTAGGAGTGATGGAGTGGAAGTGGAGCAGAGTGAGGGTGAAGGCAAGGAGGAGAGTGGATGAAGGAGGAGGAGATGGCAGAGATCAAGGGGAGTGAGTGGCACAGGTTGAGCGGGCCAGCGAGTGGAGTGAGAGGGAGTCTGGGTGATGTATACCGCTCCTCCATCCACTGATCAGGGTCCCGCAGAATCCCTGCCCCCCCTTTGACGTTAGGAGCAGACCGCCAAGTGCCCTGCCCAGCGGTGGCTGCAGCAAGCCCTGACAACACAAACATATCCCCAAATTCCACATGCTCCTTCATTTCTCAAAGCAATCTCATGGTATCAAAAGCTGTTTCCTTGCAGAATTAATCCCCATTAGTTCATTCTCCAGCAAAGTAAGATTAGAACTTTACCAACAACTGCTGTGAACCTTTCAGACCCATTTCCTTGCCTTGCATACATATCAATTGCCCAGATCTAGCCACAAATCCTTGAGCCTCCCCCTTTAAGCAAGGCATCCTTATTATGAATGGGCAGCTCCTCCACTTTGGAATGCTTAACCCTTCTGATTAATTCCTCCTCTCCCACATCCTCAGACACAGATGCAACAGACTCTTCTCCGTTTAATCTCTCAAAGGTCCTTTAAAGCCCCTTGTCAGCCCCACCAGAGGCTCCAAACAAAGCTCAGAAAGCAACCGTGGAACAAAGGCTGAGAGCATGTTTTAAGTAACAGCCATAATAATGCAAAATAAGGTGTTGTTACATATTCATAAAGCTTGATTTAATGACATCGTTATTTCTGCCTTCTCCTCTCCTTGGTCCCTTGTTAATGAGCTGTGCTGGGTTTGCCTTGAATCTCTAAGTTACAGCTCAAGCAAACATAACTGGGAGGATTGTTCTTACCTTTCAGAAAGGGTACAGAATTTTTGTAACATTTCACAGTTGTTCTGGATATTTTGGCACACACAACCTGTGTAACTCAATGTGGCTCTTCCAGCAATGATTTTTTCCCCATATATTGACCAAGATTGATTAATTCATTTAATAAATTTATACATAGCTTTCCTTCCACAATGCGGCCTCCAAATGAGAGGCTTGCAATGGTTCTCCCCTCCTCCATTTTATACTCATAACAACAACCCTGTGAGATTCTGGTCCAGAAGCACCTTAAAGACCAAGTAGATTTCTAGAGTATGAGCTTTTAAGAGACAGAGCTCCCTTTGTCAGATCTGACTCTTGAAAGCTCATACCCGAGAAAGTTACTTCGTCTTTAAGGTGCCACTGGACCTACTACAGACCAAGGCAGCCCCCCAACCTTAAACGACTTCTCACTTACAATCATGAATCGGCTAGCAGAGTCACCAGCACAGGTACCAGGCCCTGCAACAGATCCAGATGCCAGCTCTGCCCCTATATCTACCCAGGGAATACAATTACAGGACCCAATGGCATCAACTACACTGCCTCTGGCTCTTACAACTGCTCATCCTCCAATGTGATATATGCCCTCATTTGCCAACAATGTCCATCTGCTCTGTACATTTGACAAACCAGCCAACATCTGCGCAAAAGAATAAATGGACATAAATTTGACATTAAAAATGGCAACATCCAGAAACCAGTGGGAGAACACTTCAATCTACCAGGACATTCCGTCAAGGACTTAAAGGTCACTGTAGTTCAACAGAAACCTTTCAAAAACAGAATCCAACGGAAAGCTGCTGAATTGGAATTCATATGTAAATTTGACTCAGGCTGGGATTGAATAGAGACTATGAATGGTTATCTCATTATCAGAAGTAACTGACTTCCTTAACAGAAGCAAACTGATCTCCATATCAGAAGCTACTGTTTGCATCTACTCCTCCTTCCCCTCTCCACCTATATATCTGATCAGTTTCTTCTTGCCCTCCATGCATCTGATGAAGAGAACTGTGATTCTCGAAAGCTTATGCTACAATAAAGTTGGTTAGTCTTAAAGGTGCTACTGGATTCTTTTTGATTTTGGTAGAAAACTGAGAGGGTGGAGCAGAATTATACAATGCCATGGTGTCACTTGTGGCTGCATACTTGGAACTGACTTTACAGCAGCAAGCCACATTTAGGAATTTCCCTGAAGCCTATGGTTTTCACCATAAAGTTTTGACAAAAATTTCAGAGCATCATGCAATGCAATAAACATCACTTCCGGTTATGCAACCAGAAGAGATGTCACTGCACTGCATGACACTGTTTCACCATTTCTCCCCCCGCCCCGCCCCAGTCTCCCAGGGGTTTCCAGTGCTGTGCTTGCAACCCTAAGACCACCAGTTAAATTGCCAGTCTACCTTGTTCTTCAATACAAGTATTATTTCAAAGGGCTAAGAAGTTAAGAGTGCCATTTTCCATAGTTCTAAGACAACTTAATATCAAGTCTTCTCAGATTCTGATTCTAAATGTTCCATTACACATTTATTAGATTTTAGAACATGGTACAAACTCATAAAACATTGATCCATACAATGATGATGCAATTCACACTGAAGGGGTAGCATACAAATTCTGTGAGAACAAGTTGAAGTTCCTGAATATTTTTTGTCTAGAGATATGATGATTATGGATGGCTTTGATATACATTTACTACCTTTGAAGATATGGATGGTATGCAGGGCTTTTTTTCTGGGAAAAGAGGTGGTGGAACTCAGTGATGGAACTCAGGACTGCACCATGTTGTCACTTTGGGTCAGCTGGAACAAGGAGGAGTTTTTTAAAGTTTAAATCGCCCTTTGCGAAAATGGTCACATGGCCGGTGGCCCTGCCCCCTGATCTCCAGACAGAGGGGAGTTGAGATTGCCCTCCACGTCGCTCAGCAGCACGAAGGGCAATCTAAACTCCTCTCTGTCTGGAGATCAGGGTGCGGGGCCACCGGCCATGTGACCATTTTCAAGACGTGCCAGAACTCCGTTCCACCGTGTTCCTGCTGAAAAAAAGCCCTGATGATATGTGCAGTGTACATTTTAAAAGTTTTTTATAATTATAGTAAGATAGCTTGGTCATTCAGTTCATGAAGAATACATAATATCTGGGCCACTAAATGGCACCTCAACCTGGGCTTTTTGTTTTCCTGTATTTGTGATGATTCCAAGTTTTATGTCACCTGACCTCCATTGAGCTAAAGGCAGTGCATATCTCTTCCATTTCATCCTTATAACCACCCTGTGAAGTAGATGTGGCTGAGAGAGAATGCTGCCCCAAGATCATCCAGTAAGTTTTCTTGGCACAGTGGGGATTTGAACCTGTGTCTCCCCCACTGCAGACCAACATTACATGCACTAAGAGCCAACGGGAGTATTTCTGCTTCTCACTGATTTTGGGGTCCCTGGTTTCACACCTTCATTCAATAATTCTCTCTCACATCTGGGCAATAGAGGTGGCCTCCATTTCCAGTGGAACAAGATATAGTTTACAGCTGCAATGTGAAAGCTATAGACGCAAAATGGATTTTTTTTTCCTTTGACGTATTGGGCCTTGCTCTGAAATAAAGTCTATGAAGCCCTGGTTTAGACAAGAATTCAAAACTATTCTTTTTATTTTATGTCAGCTTCTCACAGCCTTAATAGCTAAAATCCTGCTGAGCAACAACATTTTATTTTATTTTGCTCAGTAATGTCAGAAAATGTGACCTGATAGGACTGGAGCTGCCTTGGGGCAGCTTGTTTATATGTATAACTGAGAGGAAAAGGAACCTGTAAAAGTGCCACCTGTACCTTGTAAAAGTGCCAGCAGCACCTCTCTAGGCAAGCAAGCTCAGGCTAGACAGCAGAAAAGCCTGGCTCAGCTTTAGGGCCCTCTCTACTGCTCCCATCCCCACCCTAGCCAGAGGATGGAGGCAAACAATATGCAGCCATTGTTATGCAGGAGATGAATCTCATTTATTTGTAACCTGTGGCGATTCCTTTTGTTCTCAGCTCAGAAAACTTGCTGGAGAAGTCAGCTGTGGAAGGGTGTGTGTGTGTACGTGCCTCTGTGTGTGCCTCTGTCTGTATGTGTATGGGGGAGGGAACCAATAAAAACAAAGAGTCGCTTTCAATTTCTTTTGAAGTCCAATTTGCTGCAGTAAAACTGCAGGAGAATTTGCTAGCTGTACTGCTTAACTTCTAAGCAAGAGAGAAAATAGTATACCTTGTGTTATGTCGTACACAGACTGCAGTACTGACAACAATCCCATGGCTGACCTTCTACACCTCATAATTACAGACGTTAATAATAGAAGCCTAAGGAACATAGAATGTATATACAGATAGGACTTAACAGAGGTCAGTTACCCCTTTAACGTATACTTGTTTGCGTTCATAAGCAAGGTTGTTAAATAGTAGGAAAAGCTGTTCTGTTTTCTCAACGCAAGATTTTGTATGGGTGATGTGATTCTAGTGGCTATATGTAGAAAATGAGGGAATGACCGTTGTTTCAGATAAATTTAAGTGAGATGTCTATTGAAGCACATGCCCTCTTAGCACTGGAAAGGATTCACATCTACAATCACGTCCCACATCCCGTCCTACACTTACAACTTCCACAGGTGTCTGTCCAGTCCCAAGATGGTCTTATACTAAGTCATATCCTTGATCCACTGAGCTCAGTTATCATCTACTCCAACTGGCAACAGCTTTCCACAGTAGTAGAATGCAGAATGTCACCAACTGCCCCTCTCAATTTCATGGCCTTTTAATACCATTTGTGTGTGTGTGTGTAAGCGTAAGTCCACTAACTGAGATGATCAATTCATGCATCTCACGAAGGAGCCTCTTGCCCAAAGTGCTAGCCTTTAAGTTAAGGTACCACAGCACTCTTTTGTGTTTATCTATCTAAGTAATCCTTTTAACTATACTGCAAGATACATTAATGTACCTTACATTAATATTAGCCCAGTTAATGGGGAAGAGGGAGTCAACAAGTTGAGATGGAGATCACTGCTTTCCCAACAAGGGAAATTTTCAGGGATGTGCAGCCTCAATCGGACTGGGACCATTTGAGAAGAGGACGTTTAATCACCCCTATGCAGTTTCAGCTATTTGAGACCACCCAGCAGGGTCTGTTTATTCACTAGGCAAACCTAGGAAATTACATAGGGTGCTAGTAGTGGAGGGGTACTCCTTGCCCACTCCCAGTGTCATGGCCTGCTGCAGCAAGCAATACCCCCAGTAGACATTCAGGCCTCAATATAAGGGAGAGCCTCTTCTTCCTTCAGTCTCCTGCCTCCCTGAAGGTCACCCTCCTTGCCCCCTCCCTTGTGTGGTACTGGGATAGGAGGGCAGGCAGTCTCTCTCTGGCTTTCTGCAGTTCGGTGCCAACTCCATCTTGGGAAATTCCAGGATATTTGAGACCAGGGCCCAGGGAGGATGGAGTTTGAAGACTGGAAGGAGCTCAGTAGGGATGTGATGCCAAAGAGTACCCTCCAAACCTGCCATTTTCTCCACGGTAACTGTAGTCTGGTAATGAATTGTACTTCTAAGAGAATTTCAGGTCCTACCGTAAGGTTGGGAACCCCAGCAGGGGGTGGCTTTCCAATCCTAGCCTAGGACTGCCCAAATCCTTGGGCCGATCTCTCATCCACCCAACATAGCCCTCAATGGGTAGGCACCATTTTTTTTCTTTCAATGGTAATAGGAGTGTGTGCGTGTTTTTGTGGACTCTGACAGGCCCCAATCTGACTCAAGTCACACATCCTTGAAATTCACTTTTCATTCATTCATTCATTCATTCATTCATTCATTCATTCATTCATTCATTTGTGCTACGAAGATCTGATTATGGATCTCTCAGTTCCACCCTGAAATTCACAATTCAGCTATTATTTTGTCTTAGACTCTAAATCCCTCTTCCCCATTCCTACAGCTGTTCTCTAAAAACTTCTCAATATGTTAACATTCTTCTTGGCAAGCTTCAAAACTGAACCTGCTACATGCAATCAGACTGTTGCTTGCTAGAGAGGTGCTGTTCCTTCCTATGTTCCAGCACTGTTGCTTTTTAAATGCCCTTCCACCGGACTTTTCACCTCTTGTCTTACAACTTGTGTTGTAAGACTTGTGTTCTGTTTGTTATCTCCTAATGCCTTTTAACTTATGCTACTACCAAGCTATTTATTCCCTGAAGGACATAGCTCATGGGCAGAGGACATGCACTGCGTCTAAAGCCCCAGCTTCAATCCTGCCTATCCTAAGCACCATTTCATTTCTGGTTGTTATTGCTTTCTTTTTTAGACTTTCCAATTAAAGTGATGTGACCAAAACGACAGCCTTTTTTCTTTCTTTCGAAGCAAAGGGGTTTTACCTGTGGCTTGCTTACCTAGTATATAGGCCCATGAGTATAGTTTAGAACACAAGTCGTTCGGTATGATATATGCACCTGAGGAATTCTTGGTCTGAAACACACGGGAGACACTGCTCTTCCCTTTCTCCATCCTCCTGCCAGACAGTCTTTATTAAATTAATGATGGAAAGAACTGGAAAAGACCTTTCTCTGACTAGCTCAAACCAGACATCGTTGTTTAAACCCATTTATCTAGATGACAGCCTCAGGAGCAAAATCGAGCATGGGTGTGCTAGTTCGACTTTCACCTCCATGTCTGCAAATGGCCAACAGGAGTGGCCACATGTACTCTCCCTCCCCATGACCAGTGTTGTGTGGAAAGCAGAGTTGCTAGAGTTGCCAGAGCTGGTTTTATGATCAAAAGGAGTGTCTAGGGGCTTAAGACTCTCCCCTTTCCTACAGGTTATCTCTTTGCAAACTCTCTCCCAAGATAGTTTTCTCCCAACCAGGTTCACGTCTGGAAAAAGTAGTATCAGGAGACCATCCCCCTGGAAAGTATTCTCCAGTATGCCCCTTTTCTTCTTAAAACTGGATGCCCCCATCTCTATGGAAGGGCCATACCTCTGAGGCAGAACATGTGCTTTGCATGTGACACTCCTGGGTTCAGCCCCTGGCATCCCCAGTTGAAGGAGCTCATCTAGCGGTGTTAGGAAAGACGCTTCTCAGCCTGAGATCTGGAGAGCTGCTGAAAGTCATAGTAAATAGCACTGAGCTAGCAAAGGTCTGACTCCAGAGCCAGTTTCTTGGATCCAGTCACTCTCTCAGCCTGACAGGTTTGTTTTGAGGATAAAATAGTAGAGAACTATGGAGCCCTTGGAGGAAAGGATTAAAAATATAATATCTACATCTATCTATAAGGCAGCATCATACATTCGTATGCATTGTAGGCAACTGAAGCTGAGTCTGGTTTAAACCAATGGATGGGCCACTGTTACACGTGGTGACACTTTGGAGATCTCTTGCCAGTTAGCAGAAAGCACAGAACTAAGTGTTCGAAAGGTCTAACTCAGCATAAGGCAGCCCTAATTTGAAACTCGAAATTAACAAAAGAGAGAGGTGCAGAGCAAACCAGCAAAACGAACTATATAACCGCACCCTACTAACTATGCTGTATCAATAAAGAACTATTCAACAGTTTTTTAATCAAGAGCTTTCATGAAGCAAATTGTGCCCAATTGATACAAGTATACACATAGTACAATATCATATCACCTGAGGATAATCATCCATCATAAGAAAACTTCATAATATGTATAAGTATATACAATTGCTATCGTGCTACAAAAAACTTAAGTACAATGAAAGTAACTGCTGACGGGTCGCCAGCAGGAAGTTCCCGTTCCGGAATCCCCTTTCTCAAAGCAGTTACTTCTGTAAAATATATACAAAAACAGTTTCTAAAAATTCTAAAAGGTCCACCAAGCCTCTTGACGCAGAAGATCCCATTGGATTCTTGTACGGGACGCCCTATCAAAACAAGAATCCAAGAACATCGGTCGAGAATACGGAGGAACATTGAGGAAGCACCTTTAGTGGCACACTTTAGGAGTATGGGACATGGAGATACTGATTTTGTGTATACTGTATTGTATGTAAGTCATAGCAAGGAACCTATGATTTCCCAACGGGATCTTCTGCGTCAAGAGGCTTGGTGGACCTTTAAATTGCAATCAATGGAACCCAGAGGATTAAACAATGCATTTAACTTGGCCGCTTTTTTATGAGGACATGGGCCAGAAGCACTAGCACTTTAAATGTTATAACTGATTCAGAGTTACTTGATAATTGAATGTAGTATATAACATCTGAGTGGGAATTAGTAGATTGCTGACGCCACGGAGCGGATTGCCACTATGCACTTTAAAACTTGAGAAATGTATTGAGCTGCTACTTGTAAGTATTTGTAAGACTATTCTTAGCTATGTATATTGATAGGAATCTAAAATGTTTTTATAGTGTATTTATGTGGCTTTTTTCTTACAGTATTTATTGAAATACCATCCATCAAAATTGTTTGTGAGTATATAGCAATGTAGTTGTATGTAATTTATTGTGCATTGTGTGTGAATTTTTAGAAACTGTTTTTGTATATATTTTACAGAAGTAACTGCTTTGAGAAAGGGGATTCCGGAACGGGAACTTCCTGCTGGCGACCCGTCAGCAGTTACTTTCATTGTACTTAAGTTTTTTGTAGCACGATAGCAATTGTATATACTTATACATATTATGAAGTTTTCTTATGATGGATGATTATCCTCAGGTGATATGATATTGTACTATGTGTATACTTGTATCAATTGGGCACAATTTGCTTCATGAAAGCTCTTGATTAAAAAACTGTTGAATAGTTCTTTATTGATACAGCATAGTTAGTAGGGTGCGGTTATATAGTTCGTTTTGCTAATTTGAAACTCAGCTTATGCAAGTGACATAAAGAGTGCTTCCAACATAACATTTTGAGCTTACCAGTTCACTTTTTGTAGTAATTCTTTGAGTCTAAACATATGGAACTGTGATGTCAAAATTCATTGTTTACTGGTTGTTTCCTTTTAAATATCGATACATTGGACTTACTAAGAGTACAAGCTTGTACAATTACATTCCTCCTGCCCAAAGTCCCCTTCACAGAGAATCTTTAATAGGGCCTTTCCTACTGATCTTAGTGGGTGGCGACCATATGGTAAGAGGCATTTCCTAATGACATTACCTGTTGGAATTCCTCAACTTACCTGTTGTGTTGGTAAGCTCAAAAGTAATTGACTTGTCAGGGATGCCACAGACATTTCTAACAGACACCTGACATGTATAACTGGCATAGTCTTGGGGTCGTAGATTTTTCAGTTTCAGAACTTTGGTTTCTCCCTAGAGGATTTGGAAAGAAACAGGATGAGAGAGGTAGAATGAGGAACTGCTGGTGGCTTCAACTCTTTGAAGTTATCCCAATAGCTATTTTTATTTAAACAATCTTAGAACTTGTTCATACATTCAGCAGTGTTAATAAGTTTCCTCCATATGGTCATATTGTGCTTGCCAGCATGTATCCATAGGGTCACGTGCACCCATGATAACATGGAGAAAGTACTGAGTGAAGCCAAATGTCTCCTGCATTAGTAACATAGGTTCTTCCTGTGATTATGCCAGGTCCAAAAGGGGAGATTCATCTATCCTCTCTGTCCTTGTCTTTCATTGTCTTCCCATGCATTTGTGTATCTGTATCCTTCTAGTACACATGATTGCGAGCCTGAAATAATGCATGGAAGAAATTTGGCAATAGGTTTGTACATGGAAATAGCAACAAACTGCTAGATGATGTGAAAGCTTCCCAGTAAACAAACCCCTTGAACTTAGCTGAGAGTCAATGGTGTTTTAGTCTGCAAAAGCAGCTCAGAACTTAATCCTTTGTGTAGATGAAGGAAGAAATTCTATCTGCTAATATTTTTAACATCTAGTAATTAATTTTGCACAGTGAACAAATAAATTAGTAGGCTATCATATGACCTGAGAAGAGTTGCAGATGGTTCATCAACAATTTTCTCTTTGGATCTTTTTGTACAATGGGAACGACTCCTCATAACAGAGGTTTGTGTTTCACACAGGGATACTGAAAATAGTGCTAGTATAGTTACTGGGATCTCAGGATGGCCAGACTCAAACAAACAGCATTGGGTATTTTAAAACATATTTAAATACTGTACAGCCAGAACTGGCAATTAGACTGAAAAGACATACAAAGATAACGCTAGCAGGATAATGCAGAAAGAAGCACTGAAATGAATGATCAGATCTTTAGTTTGCTTAAGCTTCTATTCAGATGCAGACTAGTCTAAATCCAGGTTATCAACAGGTGTTCATGGAGCTACCCAAATCTGGTTGTGCCAGTTACTGACACACAATCATAGTCGTAATAGAATCAATAGATCAATTACTGCAATTCCTTCCCCTAAAACAATTTACGTAACCCCTGATAGATGCATTCCAACCTTTTACAGAAACAGACTCTACAGTCTCTCCACACTGCTTATTCCACTGCTGAACTCCCCTGTAGTCTAAATACTATTACTTATTGTTCTTTCCTCATTAAATAAATAGTCATTCCCTTCTTCTTTCTGCCATGCTTTTGAATATTTGGAAACAGTCAAACAAATTGAGTGGAATCTGAAATCCCTCCGCTGCTCATGCAAGAAGGCAAGTAATGATTCTTGCCAATTCCTATTTCCCACTACAGACTTTCACATTGCACCACATAGGTCTCCTGAGGGTCTCCTGATACCCCAGAGCTGTATTTTTGTACAGCACAAAGGGCTGTGGTGGGAAGGGGGAGACAGAAAACAGCCTTCCCATTCCGTTTTTTGAACTTACCATAAAGGCCGTTTTCACACTGCTTACCTTCTCATGGAATGACCCGGAACATCGAGCAAAAACCGCAGAAGATCGCGTTTTCTCACGTGATATTTGCGCGACATCGCGCAAATCTCGCGTGAGAAAACACGATCTTCCACGGTTTTTGCGCGATGTTCCGGGTCATTCCGAGAGAAAGTAAGCAGTGTGAAAACGGCCAAAAATGTTTCCAAAATGTTTTCATTATCCATGTTTGATATGTACACTATATAATCACTTCATCAACATTATAAATACAAAACCTAACAGTACAATGCTCTGCAGAGTTACTTCAGTCTAAGATGAATGGGCTTAGACTGTAGTAACTCTGCACAGGATTGTACTATATATAGCATTGCCTAGAAAACAGAGCCCTGCAGCATACAGCAGAATGCTTCTAACCCAGCCTCAACTGATTTGTTACTCTGCTCTAAGATTTTTTCCAGTTAACGGAACAATCATTCCATGATTGTTTCTTCTGTCGCTGAATTCTCATGATTGCTTTTAAATGGTATAAACTGGGACTAGGTAGAGTCACCAACTTTTGAAATCAAACATTTTACTACCAGAGAAACGCATAGTGCTGAAGCAGAGCCAGCAACTTGTACAATGCCTGGGGGGGATAAGACGGATATTCAGGAGCTGGTGTGATGGTGCATCCCAGTAGTTTGGTTTGCATTTAAGGGCCACACAAATGCTTTTTATTAATCAAAGATACTGACTTTTCTCCTCTTTTTTTCTCTTGATTTGTCTTGTTTTCTAGTATCTTCCCCTTAAGCAAGAAACCTGAGCAGGCTAGACTTTTTGTCGTCTGACAAACCTAAAACTTGGTAAATTAAATTACTAAAGTCCTACTGCATTATACCAACTGAATTCTCTTTGCCTGAAGAATTTTTCAAAAATGGAAACTATCAAAAATGGTTGGTATAATATGTTTCAATAGAAAAAATGATGCTGGCTGCTGCTCCTCACTCCACTGTTCTCTGGGTTCTTATAAATTGTTTAACTATTTGAATAATGTTGCTATGCACAGAAGACAAAATGGTGGAGCTTATAATTCTCTTTCAAGAATGATGGACACTAGCATTTCCTTATATGACTTCTTCTGAGATTAAAGCATTTTAGCAAAGTATGTTATTGCTAACACTTCACTCTCAACATTTTCCATCTTTACTTTTCTGGCTTAGTTACAAATTTCTTATGCCAAGCAAATACTGCCCTTCTTGGAACTTGCACTTCATTTCACTTTGTACGAGTTTCTGCTTCAATTCTGAGGTAATTTAAAGTCCCTCTGGTTTACGCTGATCAGTTTCATTTTTTTCATGCATAGGTATAGTTTTCCAAAGCCTATTAGTCCTCTTGTCCTTTTCTTCCATTTAGATTACCTTTCCTTCATACTTTACTAACTTTTTTGCGGCTGTCAAGCCATTAGTCATGCTAGCTAAGATATGTCAATATTTTGATTGAAGTGGCATGCTAACAGAACGCTCTGAGAAATACTCCTCATTGTTCATGCTATGTGTGGTTCTTATCTGTACAGGTAAGCTCATACCTGCTTTTTGTTTGGAATAAATCTATCTTAGAAGATAGTTTTGGTGAGAGTGGTTGCATGAAAACTTATCCATAATACAGATTCTCCTGTGCTGATCAGGACATGGTACTCACATGCAAATATGTAAGGGGGCAGGAAGCATGTGAGCTGGGTGACTAAGACATATAACTAGGATACTATACCCCTATGGGGGTAAAAAACTCTTTAGAGAAAGGCTGCTTTGCTGAATAAATAATCACATTTAAAGCCTGCCTGTCAGCTGGTGATTTATGCATGGTTTGTATGCATCCAGTTTATTGATCAGTAAATGTGTAGATACTTGGAATATACATCAGTCTACAAGGCCCAAACTGTTAAGTGTATCATTCAGTTGTTAATGTAAACTTCCATCTAAGCCTTGTTTTAATGGCCAGTGTATGCAGCCTCAATGCCAACAAAAGCGGGAGAGAAATATCCTTTATTTTGTGAACCAGTCTTTTTCATCATAGTTATCTAAAGTTTTAGTCAACAAAAAGCATATTTCACATGGTATATTTTCCTTGATCCCTGCACCTATCTGCTGATTATTTGAACCCATGAAACTCATCTGCTGCTCTCAGAGGATCCCCAATCTTGAGCTGTTGATGGGGTATCATTATCATGTTCGATGTTCTTGTTCCATTGATAGAACAAAATGGAGGACCAGTGATAGTAGCAGATACGAAATAGCACTTTTTTATGTTCAAGTAATCAGAAGCTGTGCCCTGCTCAACAATGTGATGGAAACATTTCATTAATGGCAAAACAGCTTGAAAAGGAGCCTTTCAAATTCATTCAGTTGACAAGCATACAGGGCTGTAGGTGAGATCTTGCCACAGAACTGTGAACTGGCAGTCTTGCAAACTGAAAAAAGAGGCTTGATAGAAGCAGCTTGGTTGGTCCTAAGCCTTGCTGGACTTGCACAATTCTGCCTTATGACTAGCATGGTCTTTACTGTCTGCTGTTTGGAAACACACTATTTGGAAACACACAGATCTTCAGATCATATGGCCTGCAGCACCATCTTTTCTAAATAACATTGATTCTGCAAAAGATCTCCTATTATTCTCTTGGGCCATGAGAATGGCCATAAAACTCCTCTACTACTGACAGCAACAACATGGGCAAGAGCCATGATCTATCATACATGGAAAAAAATCATTCCAGGAATCAGTTTCCCAAATGCAAGAGGCTTTCTTGAAGACGCACCTGACTCTTGAGAGATCATGATGCAAAGCATAAAAGCATAGGAAGATAAAATCATGGATCAGACCCAGGATCCATTAGCCTAGCATCCTGTTTCCAATGACAATAGTCAGATTCTCTAGGAAGGATAAGCAGGGTAAGAAGCAAACAACTCTTTCTCCTAGCCCAGCACTTGTTGACCACATACATGTTAGCTTTCAAGATGCCACAAGACTTTTTGTACTTTAAAAAAAAAGTTATGTAACTGCTGCTGTTTGGAAATAAGTATATATGTTTATTTTATGGCGCTATCTATGGATATGTATTTCATAAAAACCTTTGTGGTCAAAAAACTGGTGGTCAAAGAGAACTCCTGTCCCCTGCCCAAAACACATACAAATCATCCTTGACCTCTTTAGATCTCTTAGCACAGGGACAACCATAGAGAGGATCCAAGTCCCAAGGCAATTTGTTCTGGCTCCCAGCATATCTACATAGTCATTATCAGAGCATGTTAAAAAGAAAGAAAAATGAGTGGTATGTTCTAAGAAATAGAGATATCCTGTATTTCAGTGCTATACTTCTCTTAGTATGCAACACTTGTATGCAATGTTTTGAATGCAACATTTATGTATTTGTAAGCTATAATATGCTGGAGCTCATGGTCTCCATAACTGGGAAACCCTTACTGCTAGAAGGCATCACCATAATAAGTCTGACTATGTATAAAGAAAAACTTTTGCTTCACATATGGTCAGAGTCCATAATAAAGACTGATTACACTTCTGGCCTTCAGAGTTACGTTTAGAAAAAAGAACATCCCCTGAGAATACTGAAATTCAGTGGCCCTGACTTAGTATCTAAAGACAGCTCGTTTTGAATGACAGCACTGCTTATGTTCCATGCTGTTGTGCATCTTCCTTGCAATATGCATGACAAGTTAGATAAGGGTACTTCTAGATGGAGAGGTTTGTGCATCAGGAATACTGAATCAGTGCTGGTAAAATGCTGGTCCTTCCTTATACTGCGACAAATACAACTAGACAAGAGCAGCACTTGAATATGATGCTAGTTACACCCAAACAACTGCTCTGTTAAACCCACCTTCATGAGGTAGGGTTTCCAGGTACTCTTACCCTCCCAGCAGCAGTGAGGGACCCAGCACTTCCCTTTTCTGACATCTTTGTGAGTATGCAAAGCATGTGCGTGTCCCTGGGGTGATGCAATTATGTTACTTCCGGGAGCGACGTTGTCTCGTCACATCACCCCAGATGTGTGCCTGGGAGAACTATTCCCCCTCCTCCCCCCACCAGCCAGGTGAGTGGTGGTGGGAAGTGGCGGGTGAGTAGGGGATCCCCTGCCCCCACCAGGGGACCTGGGATCCCTACTATGAGGAAACACTTCTTAGATTACCTACTTCCTGTTCCTCTTTCTATGGTTGCCTAATGGCAACTGTAGCAGCTGCTATCTGCAAATGTGCTCTCTATCTCATATAGGAAGCAAGCAAAGCTAGAGACCACTTCAGATATGATATCAGAGTACTAATTCTGTGTCAGAATTTGTTCATACTCAAGTATTTTCCAGTGCTTGCCCCTGTGAAGTACACAAAAGCAAGGTCTTGCAATTGCTACTTACGTTCATTTTAAAGAGAGTGCATTTCACATTTGATACAGCATTCTTGTATTTGTATGCTTGTACCATACTTTTCTACAAACATCACATCAGATTTCTGGGCTATCCTCACTGTAGCATTAGATCTCTGGCATCAGCACCAAAGAATAATGGCCAGTGCTATGAGCAGCCAACTTGAGAGAAATGATAGACTACGGGGATGGGGCAAGGAGTAACTGTTCTTGACCTCCCCTTGCTATTCACACCATCCCAGTGTCAACATTTAGCCTTTCAGTCAGCCAGCTCCTAGTGTTATCACACAGAACACTATCCTTCACCATCCTTTCTGTGACAGGAAAGAATATGGCATGTTCTTCTCTGTATGTATACATGTTTAGAGAGAGGGAAACCTGGAAAGGCTAATTTCTAGAAAGCATTCCAACCTCTTCTTTTCTAACATGTGTCCTGCCTAGTAGCCACAGCAAACATAGCTTAGCGGCAGATAACATCCCTCTCACCTGTGTGTACAATGGCTCATAGATATCCACTCCATTGTCTTGGCTGTGGGAGAGTGTCTCTGAACCTCGTTTCCAAATGAACCGAGCAGGTGGATTGGAGTTAATTGTACACCGGAGAAAGACTGTCTTCTCCTGGTAGAAGCTGCCACGTACATCGCTGATGGTCTGATGGACAGTGAGGAGAGGCTCATCCAAATCTGCAAGGAAGGGAAGGTGGCCATGGCAACTGTTACTGAGGGGCAAACCAGAATGCACACAGTCAATCAGAACTCCAAGAGTAATAGGAAATTTTTAGTTCAGACTTCTTCTTCCCAGTCAGTCTATCACTCAACAAAAAGAGGTAGGTTCCAAAATGTTATTACGTGTGATCATCAAATCATCACTCTGTAGTTCTCGAACTGATGCTTTTCTTAAGGAGGCTGCAAGATGCATAACTGAAGTTAAGAATACTTCCCACAGGCACACCTAAAATGAGCATCAAGTATCGAGTAAAATTTAGGAAACAAGACTGAAATTTATTTTATAGGCAGAAAAGAATGAGATGGAACATTAACCATGTGAATTATGAGAAGCAAAACAAGAGAAAACATAGAACTTGCCTGCCTTCTGCTCCTCTCTCAAGCCCCTTTAAATTTTTAATCTGTTCTGTTGGTTAAACATGTGCGCCCTAAAAATCCTCACTTGGTATTTGGATTTTGAAAAGCTCCGATTCAAAAACTGAGTTTTACAAAGTATGAAATTGCATTTCGGCTCTAATGTTTTTCTCCCTCTCCTGTCCATTTTCCTTTTAGTTCACATTTTCTCTCTTCTCCTATGCCACACAAGCCTTACTTATCCTCTGTCTTTCCCCTCTTCCTCAGGCCTTCTGTTCCTCTCAGGGATCTCCTCATTTCCCCAGATCTGTCACATCTCCATTCAGGTCCAGCAGATTAGTCATTAACTAGATGTGCAGCCCAAGAGTCTGCCACAGGCTGGTTGCCTGGCCTCAGTGAGGCTGATGGGTGATTCTGTGGGGTCAGAAGGGGTGTAACTTCCTGCCTTCAGTAAATTGTTTTATTGCCTCATAACTAAACAGATAGCAAAAGAAAAAACAGTAATTGAATTATTTTTAATTTTGTGTCCTGATATTTTAAGCAGCCTATGTTTGTGCCAATGGTGGGATTCCAATGACTTGTAGTTTATATATGTTGTGCAGGAAGAAAACCTCTTGCGGACAGCACAGAAGTGGAGAAGGGTCTTTTAATCAGGGGTGTACCTGCTTTCTGCCAAAGATATTCACCGCTACCAAGTTTTGCTTTCTAGGGTGATCTTTGCACGCTTTTGCCAGTTTTCTGACAATAGAAGCAAAACAATTCCTTGGGGGCATATTAAAACAAATGACAGAGAAAGAAATTGAAATCCATTGGTTCCTTCCAGGTGCCTATAGGAATTCATTGCATGTTCAAATGACCATTGGAAAGCATTAACAGAAAGGCAATTGGTGGCTTTCAAGGTGATCTCTAAGGACGCTAAGGCTAAAATGCCTTGGCAGACTGCAGTGCTTTCCCCCAACATTAATAAAACTTCTGAAGAGATTATATTTAAAAGTTTTTGCATGATTATTAATTTTACGAATTTTATTATCTCCCAAATCATTCCTTCTTGAAGGTTCTGATAAAATTTCAGTAAATAAGAATCCAGTTCACAACCACAATCCCTTACTCCATCATTAATAAGAATTTCAAAAAGATTCAGGGGGACTAAAAAGCACTTTATAGTTTAAACACAATAAATTATTATTATTATTATTATTATTATTATTATTATTATTATTATTATTATTATTATTTAAAGTCCTTTTCCAATTAAAAGTTTGGGTCCTGCCATCTTTCTATCATGGCTAAGTAAAAATAAAGTTGATTAAGCCTGGTATGAACAGGAATGGCAACAACATGAAATCACACTTGTGTACCTCAACATGGCCTGGATTCATGAGTGAGGAAAAAGTGGGTGAGGGCGTTTGTGGCCCTGCACTGGCTGTTTCAACTATAATCTGGTATAGTTTCAGGTGGGTAGTTGTGCTAGTTTGCAGTAGGGGATCAAGATTCAAGTCCAGTAGAATCTTACACTTCTAAATATATTTGAAGAAGGGAGATTTGAAAGCTGGAAATCTAGTTGGTCTTTAATGTGGTACTAGACTCAAATCTGACTTCTCATCTGGAACAGAGATTGCTGTCCACAGAGTTTTAATTAGAGAGAAGCAAGTCAATGCAGCTGAAAAAGAATGCCTTCTCCAAACTCACTTTAGCACAGGATCCTTTTAGATCCTGTGCTTCTTTTGAGAACCAGCAAATCAAGCTTGGCTACTTCCACTGGTCCTCCCAGAGCATCCCTGTGGCATCACAAGTTTCTGGAGCAATCTCACATTTCTTACAATAGGCAGAAGCAGAAGAATGTGACCCTCCTGCAGTCAAAGGAATGTGGAAGAGTCATGCACCTCCCACTGGGAAACAGAAGATGACCCCAGATGCCCCTATAGCCTTAGTGGAGCCTCTGAGGCAATCTCTCATTTCCTAATAGGAGAAATGCTGCAGGTGGAGAAGCACGAACCTTTTCAAGCTCCTTTTAGCCCCCTTCCCACCACCACCAATGAAGCCCCTCCAACATTGCCACAAATAGGGGAGGGGAGAAGAGACCTGCAAGGGAGTTGCTAATACACATCTTGCTCAATCCTTATCTAAATTGTCCCCCCACCCACAAGTGCTACAATTTTAAGGAAACAGTAAGCCAAATCACAGCTCTTCAATATCTTATCTAATATGCACTACAGAAGTACAGCATACAGCACGCCTGCCTCTTCTTTCTCCTCTTTCTAAACAATGGTGATTCTTATTAATGTAGAAATAAAGTAATACAAACTGAATTTGCAATAGTCTTGCATGTTGTGATTTTATTCTGAACCTTCAAATAAGGAATGATCTGGGAGAAAACAAAATGTAAAGTTAACAACCTTCAAAAATATTTTGTTTAGATGATACAACATGAATCTCATTTAGAGATCAATAACATAATAAATAAGAAAATATGACGTGGGTACTGAATTTTGCCATTGTCTTATTTATTGAAGTTTTTATGTTTTATAAGAATGACATTTTGTGTGTACATGTAATACCTGTAGAATGTTTATGAATGTTGGGGTAAAAAAGCATTAGGGTCTGCCAAGGTATTTTAATCACACGTTTGGAGACATCCTTAAAGATCACCTTGTAAGCAACCAATCCTTTCTCCTTTAATGCTTTTTAATGACCATTTGGAAATGCAATGAATTCCTATAGTCATTTGAAAGGAAGTAATGGATTCCAATAGTAGTTCTCTCCCATTTGTTTTAGTATGGTTCCAATTCCTTGGCTGCAGCATAAATCTGAATGAGGATTCTTGCTTCTTCTACCAAGACATGAATAAGAAAGCCCATCTTATTCCTGCATTATTATGGCTTTCCTGTTTTCCTTTTGGGAAAGGTACACTAACACTCACCTTCATTTTAAACAAAAGGTATCCTTCTCTTTTCTATAAGGAATATACCTAACATTTAACGAGAGACTTCTGTGGTGGTCTCTATGATGTCTAAGAGCAGGGCCAATTCCAGACGACTAACCTGAAGGCACTGCATGCCGCCATGTTCCGGATCGCGACGGGGAAAACGCGAAATATCGCGTTTTCTCATGCGAGAAAAGGCGATATTTCGCGTTTTCCCCGTCGCGATCCGGAACATGGCGGCATGCAGCGCCTTCAGGTTAGTCGTCTGGAATTGGCCCAGATGTTTCTATTACGTTTGAAAGATGGCCGTTCTGTTCTTTCCAACCAATCACACTGCAGAGTCCTTAGTGGTGTCTAATATAACTGCAGGTAGGGAAGCAAATTATTGAATTTTCTTTAACATTAAAACTTTCCTGCATATAAAAATTTAGCACATTGGAGAGATGGTTATGTTAGAAAACTTTTCCCTGGTATTTTAGTTTTCTCCATACTGGAAGCTCTTTTTAGACAGGGGAAGTGTCTGGAATTGTAGTCCCCTCTTGCATTATGTGTTGTTCAGCTCTTTTTGATAGGTCTCCTCTATCCACAAGCTCAAGTAGATAGAAGAGCCAGGAGCCCTTGAATGGATAATCCAACAGTATCATTCTTGTCATCCATTTATGTTCTTGCTCCCATTTAATATTCTACTAATAAGAAGAGATAGGGCTAAACCAGATGAATATAATTTGTCATCACTTTCCATAAGACCCTGCTTCTAGACTATGGGGTAGGGGGGAGGATGGCAGTCATTGAACACAATAGAGTGAACTCTAACAAAGGGCAAAATCAGGTCTGTTGTTTTACGGTGAAAATTGATGCTTGCACCTTTGAAGGTGGTGCTGCCCACAGAGTACTTGAAGGCAAAGCCTGTGTTCATGCCCCTCTTTCTTCTTCTCTTCCATCAAGCCATGTGCTATTAGAAATGTAAAATATTGATCCAGATATATCTGTCTTGAAATCTGATTTCAAGAGAAGAGATTATTTTCTGCTAAAGCAGACGTTTCCCATTGAGACGTGTGCCTGGACTAGCCTATTTGCATATTTTAATGAGGCACATGTTTTGAAGAGACAGCCTTTGTAATGGAAGCTGAGATTCGTTAGGATGATAAGACAAGGCCTGAAGCTTAGAAATCGAGCTGTTAGCTGGGCGGTGACAGAGACAAGGAGAGAGAAGGAACACAAAGAGATGCAGACCAAGATAGAAGGCCTTTCCTAAACATTTTGGCAGAAGGGGATAGGGCTCATATATGCTAACCCTAATCCCTCAAGTTTAAGCTTTTTAAATGCACCTTTCCCTGTTCCTTCTAAGTGCAAAGATTCTCCCTTCTCTCTATGCATCTTTATTTCTGAGAACCTGCATTGACCTAAGATTGGGGCAGCAGGCTCATTTGGAAGGATGATTAAATCTCCCTGAGATGCTATGGTTCCATAGTACACATTCACTAAAATGTGCAGAGGGATTCTCATTTATATTAATGGGAGAAGGAGACCTTAGTGTGGTAACTAAACTTTCAGTTATTTTTTTTTCAAGAGCTCTGTGATCACATTTGCCATTCAGGGGAGAAAATATGCTTCCCACTGGGCTCATCACTATTTCTCTCCCAGAACCGCCATTGCATTTTGCTTCCCTTCCTTGCAGTACTTCCTGGTTGGATAGATTTCAGGCCTGCCCTCTCCTTGCTCCACTTTCCACAATCATCAGCAACAACGAAACAGCCAAAATTGCATCACTGGGCTTTTGAGATGATATGCACACTAGGCTACAATAGAACTCACCTTATGCAAATCTCAATTAACTACAACATGATTCTTTGGTTAATTTTTTTGGCACGCTACAGCAGGCAGAAGGTGACTTTTGCACAGCAGTTTTTTATTCTGAATATACACACACAGTGTGGTGAGAGTTTGTGCATACCACCATCTGGAGAATTTTAATTTTCTATCAGTTTGTCTCCAGGCCTTGTAACTACTATCACCATACTGAAGAGTATTCGGGCGGGGAGCGGGGGGGAGCTCACTGTGCCAAGATGGCAGAGAAAAGTACAGTTGTAGCTGCTTAAGCACATCAGAAAGAACTGAGCCTGGATTTCCAGATTTGTGTATTTCTAGTCCAATGTGCTAGTGCCAGTCTAACCTGTTGCAGCCTCTGTCTGCTGAGAAAGCAGCTACCCTGATATCACCTCCTTTTCTGTTTGTTTCTTAACCACTGGCAATTCTGCCCATCTCATACACCCACAATACTCAGCCAGTGCAATCTCATGGGAGCTAAGCTACCACTCCTGATCTGCACAATGAAATTTTTGAGAGAACAAAAACATCATCACTCCTGGACCTCAGAAGAGATCAAAGCTTTGAGTCAAGTACTGCTTCTGGTCTCCCCTGCATTCTAACTGGTCTGTGGCAAGATGCTGAGAGCATAAGGGAAGTCCTTATATACCCTCAGATCTCACATTAGAAATTGTCCTTGTCCACAGGTTTCCACACTCTCCAACTAAGTTTTCACAACTTCCCAGTACCAGTTGTATCATTATTTAATGGATTGAAATTTAGAACATATCAAGGAGGTACACATTTGGATGTTCATGTATCTACATGGTGAAAAAGAAACTAGTGGACAATGTTGAATTGGATCCAAACCATGGCAACTGTGCTTGCCTTTATCTCAGTGCTGGCCAAACCTGTTAATAGTTGGGTCACACAAGTTAAGTCCAAAATATGAGAATACTTCTCCAATACTTAGGATAGTACATATTCACTCCCTATACCTCATAGAAGTTTTGCCTCTAGATCTAAGGAACAACAGAAGAGGCAGGTTGAAATGTGAGTATGTGCTAAAAGTTTGCTCCATGAGTATCATAAATGCCTGCAGCCTTTATCTTACTGAAGCTAGGCCACTTGTACTTAAACTGAGGACCTGGCCTTCTCAGTGCTTTTGATATGTTCTAAGCCACCAAAAAAGTGTTATATTACAATGATCAGACAGTAGTAGCCATTGTGCAACCCACTTTTAGTTCCTCAGTCCTCTTGTGGGCACTTCATTGACCAGAGGGAAGTGCCCACATATCAGTACTTGGGAAAAAATCTTTGAGTATATATAAGCACTATAAACGTGCAATTAAGATGTTTCAAACCTATATGTATAGTACAGACATATTCTCTGCTGTTGGCTGTTTGAAACACCCTACCTCTTACAAGATAGTCATATGACTGCAACAATCAAGTGATATCACAGGTGAATGCAGTCCATGTTGAAGCCTTGCCAACTGATGTAACTGTGTGGGGTGTTTCAATACCAACATAACTTTTAAATGTCCGTTCCTTCCATCTGGCTTCCCTCTCTCTTCCTCCCAACATGGAAGGGCTCCAAGCAGCAGCTTCCCTGATTAATGCTGCTATCTGGGCCTCTTTGCTGACAGACCCCAGCACACCTGCCTTGCTGGCATCAGCTGAAACAGAGAGCCAGCCCACTGCCTGGCTTTCTTCTTCAGCAATTTATGGTAAGCGCTGAAAACAGATTTGGTGTTTGTACATGTGTGTAATCACAACACATGATCTATGTGCTTATACAAGCTGAGAGTCGTGTAGGAATTCAACCTTCAAACACTTTGTTCTCTTTTTTAATTTTGGAAGTCTCTTCAAAGCCAGGATGGTCACAAGCAATGAGGCCTGGTTCACATCTGGCACCAGCCCCCTGGCTTCAGTGAAGTCATATCAGGAATCCACGGCCTGCTCTTTTTAAGAGTGGCCTGCTGTTTCACAGAGTGCTAGCAGTGATCTGGTCATAACCTGATCACACATCATCCCTGCTGTGGTCAAAGAGGGACAAATTGCCCAACATTCACTCACCACAAGTTACTCTCAAGGTCCTTCTTCAGGTCAACTGTGTCAAATGGATTTCATTGTGCAATCTGTACTACGTTACACTGTATATTCCACAGGGCATCCTATGCGAGCATTGACTCTGGTTCATAATAACATAAAGCTAGAATCAACAGTGAGCGTGAATGAGTATTTCCTTGTTACATGTTAAGGACAGGAGGAAAAGTAAATCAATGGTTTGTGCAGTTAAAGGCCAACAATGGTAAAGACTAACCTCATGCTTTCCTGTCCTCTCATTCATGCATCTAACAAGGACTCATAAAACACAGTATGAGGAAAGACAAAACAAACAGAAAGGAGGAGATATGTTACCAAGTCCATCTGAAGAGTAGATGTTAGTATTGGAAAGCCCTTGGCCACCCAATTGACCCCATAGCTCTAAAGGTCAAAGATCCATGAAGAACAGCAGGACTCTGCATCAGCTTAGTTTCATGCTGCATCCTAGAAGCAAAGGGCACCTCACAAGAATGAAAGAACCTTATGAGGGAGATCTTCTCAACGCTACTACCCACGGCATAAGCCTTCAAGGCCAGAGGAGTTAGGAGAGACATAGGATAAATAAGTGACAGGAAGAGAAAGGGAATGCTAAAAGATTTCTAGAGAAGTTCATAAATTTCTCACAAAAAAGACAACAGGTGTCCACACATTTTATGCATGGCGTCAGGGGATCCCTGTGCTAATACGTGGCATTTTGAATCAGGCCCAGATTTGTTTTAAAACAATTATTCTGGGAACTAAAGGGAAACATTTCTGAGGTTGTGATGTGGAATTAAATATGTATATTCTAAAGACTTAGCGAGCTCCAGTGAGATCAACTGGATCAAGCATCATCACATGCATGAACAGATGAGATGATATCCATCTCAAAGAGTCAACTTGGGATGAGTTTTAGGTGGATAGCTGTGTTGGTCTGCATAGAACAGCAGAATTTTAGTTTAGTGGCACCTTAGGGACCAATAATATTTTCAGGGAGCTTTTGAGGCCCAGAGCTCCCTTCTTTAGACATGTGTGTGAAAGCTTACGCCTTGAAAAAAATTTTGGTCTCTAAGGTGCCACTGGACTAAAACTCAACTTGGGATGATTTCACTCTATAAACATGGTAATATGCAAAGGTTGCACACCAAGAGATTAGCGGTACAGGTCTAAGTAGAGTCACACCATTCTAAATCCATTTAAGTATATGGGTTTAGGAAGGGTATAACTCTATTTAGGATTATACTGAAAGTCTGAAATATGAGATACCCAAAGAAAGGAAGTTACAGAAATATAAGGAGATGCTTCTTTCTGTCTTGAGTAAAATGATGGGGCAGCTGGTGTTCTTATTGTGGTCCCAAATGCATTGATTATGTTATCTGCCACTTTTGCATGAGTTCAGGCTGGCATATATGAAGCCATCTCATTTAATTTTCCTAGAAAACCTGAGAGTTAGGTTAGAGGGATAAATATTGACTTGCTCCAAGCTGTCCATGTGAACTTCATGGCTGTGCAAGGATTTGAATTCCCTGTCTAAGGCACTCTACTAAATTCAGTACACCATACTGGCTTCCATCTATAGCCCCTCATGAATGATTTTATCATTAGTTGGCTAGGATTTTTTTTTCTCTAGAATTCCAAGATAAGCATTTTAAGGTAAGCTTGGGAATTATTGTATGTCCCTTTGCCTCTGAGATAAGAGGATGGCTCTAGGTCAATGCAGAATTTCACTGGCCAAGCAAGCAGATACAGGTACACAGTAGAACTGTGGGAAGCTTTGGCTGGCCAAAAAAAATGACTTACACTGCACATCTACTCGAATGGACTTGATGGCAGGGGACCCAACCCCATTCTCTGCTTTACAATAATAGCGGCCCCCCTGTAGCCTCTGGATCTTCTCAATCCGAAGCGTCTCATTGAACACCGACGTCTCTTGGAATTTGTCTGAGGCACTGCCAGCAGTTTTGGTCCACCTCACCTAGGGGAGGAGAATGAGAAAGAAAGAGATAAAGAGAGCAAGAAAGCACAGCTGTACAACACAGACAAACTTAGAACTGGCCTGGGACTCTGATCTGAGACAGCAAACTCTTACCAGTTCTCATAGTGGGTTTGCCATACAATCTGCCATGGCACTATGCTTCATGGCTTATGATTTTTAAAAAACTGACTCAAATATGTTCCTGCCATTGCCTTCATTCAGAAACCCAGCAGTGTTCTTCAGAGTACTCAAAGATATGTGTGATGGGCAGTAACTCCTGCCATGTTGCTCTCAGCCCCATCTTGCAACTCTAATATGGCCATGAGCCAAACACTGTGCCTTGGTCAAACAAGGCTAATTGGATTTTCCAGCTCCAATTCTTGAAAGGTGTGGTAAAGAGGATCACCATTGCAAAACTTTCATCACACTTCAACCAGCGCCTTTTCATCTCTCTGCCTTTCTGGACACTGGGAATATTTAATCTGTTAATCTTCAGAAGGGGAGGTGTCATAGCTCAGTGGTAGAGCATCTGTTTAGCATGCAAAAGGTCCCAGGTCTCTGGCATCTCTAATGAAAAGGATCAGGTAGTAGGTGATGTGAAAGAGCACTGGCTGTGACCCTGAAAAACCACTGCCAGTCAGAGTAGACAGTATCAATCTTGATGGACCAATGGTCTGATTCAGTATGGCAGCTTCATACGTATATGTGTATGTACATGTACATAGAGAAGATAGGCAGACATTATTGCTATCCTGTAGAGCTTCCCTTTCTCTGGAGTGAATCTCTTGCGTATTATGGCTCTCTGATTGGATGTCTGATTCAAGATGATTTGGTCACAGAAGAAATGAGTGAATAGCAAGATTGCAAAAAGGTGAACCTATGAAATACTGTAGAGAAAGGAACAATGAACATAGCAATTGCTGAATATTCCCTGTCATGCAGAGGCTTGTCTTTGCATCCCTGATGCATAAACAAGGCAGGCAGGAAGGGGGGGGGTCATTGAAAGAGAGATGCAGAGTGAAGGATGGAAGGGAAATATGGAGGCACCAAGGATGGAATAAGATTGCTGAGCAGGACAGCCACAAGGTGTTGCCTCCCTTTCCACTAGAGCTGATGGCAAAATGGATATCTATGACCGGAGCAGAAAGCACTGCTGGGAAGGCAGCCACACACTGATGCTTGAAAGCCACAGCACTAGCCAAAACTTTTTTTAATTGGCTGGTGACAACACACAAGTCTGAACAACCTGAATGTTATATATAAGCTTGAAGCATTAAAGGCCCCAGTAAGTACTAAGCATTAAACATCTACTACAGAGGTCTGCAACCTCTGGTTCTACAGAAATACATGGCTTGGTAAGGAACCAAATATGGCTCTTAAAAATAAAATGAAATCTTTAAGTTAAAGGTATATTGGAAGTGTAGGTGAGATGTTAGAATAAGTGGTACGGGAAGGGAATGACAAGCAAAGGTTTTTGTGGGATTAAAAATAGTAAAGAGTCCAGTAGCACCTTTAAGACTAACTAACTTACTTGTAGCATAAGCTTTCGAGAACCACAGCTCTCTTCATCAGATGCATCTGACAAAGAGAGCTGTGTTCTTGAAAGCTTATGCTTCAAATAAGTTGGTTAGTCTTAAAGGTGCTACTGGACTCCTTACTATTTTGCAACTACAGACTAACATGGCTAACTCCTATGGGATTAAAGGGCTTCTTACATATACTTTACAAAAAGGGACATGATAGAAGTGAACAGTTGCTACTCCAAAGGTGAGAACCATACACAGATTTATGCTAGTGCACTAAAACAATCATACAACATGCTCCTGTGTCTGTTTCTTACTTATTGTGAGACCTTGTGTGTTCCATTTCTTATTAATCAACATATCAATTATTAGTAATGTTAAGTTGTATATTTTCAGTTATGCAAATAGGCTTTCTTATATCAGCTCTGTCAACTCCTTCAACAGAGACTGGTTCTTTAATTATAGAAGGCTGCTGATTCTGGTCTACAAACAGGTACTGAGGTTGCAAATGCAATTCCATGAATACTTTCTTGGGATAAGTCATATTGAAAGAGGTATTTTCTTCTCAGTTAACATATGTAGCATCAGACTTTTAGCTTGTTTGGTTTATTTTGCTTACAAAATCAGTTTCAAAATACAGAACTGAATGGGCATGGAATTAAGAAAAATATATGTGGCAGGTTAACAAAGAATAATGGCTGTCTGAGTGCAGAACTCTTTGTCCTTTACCACTCAGCTCTCATATGTACCTCTCAAATTTTCAAATCTCTATCAGAAATCTTCATATTTCAAGTAATTTTCCTATAGCCATAAGGACAGAATATGATCTCATATTGTATTCTCTCTCTCTCTCCTACCCCAATATGGATGAGAATCTCATGATTTTAAATAAATGTCAGTTTTGCCATTCAAATAGCAAATGATGTTCTACATAGTGCAGTCATGGCGACATAACTCTCTAGATCCCTGCCCCTGGCAAGTCCATGGTTCAAGGATAGCTCCCAGATGCATCCATTCACCTCTCAACATTTCCACTATGCAAATACAAAATCCAGAATCTGCCACTCATGATGACTAAGATGATATGAAAAATCCAGTTTACTTACTTTTTGCTTTAATACATAGTACCTTTCCCTCTTTCCTAAGCTCTTTGCAGACAGTTAACATAATATTTGATTTACATACCACCCTTCAGGACAACTTAACACCCACTCAGAGCCGTTTACAAAGTATGTCATTATTATCCCTACAACAAACAACCTGTGAGGTGGGTGGGGCTGAGAGATCTCTGGAAGAGCTGTGACTGACCCAAGGTCACCCAGCTGGCTTCAAGTGGAGGAGTGGGGAATCAAACCCGGTTCTCCGTTTTAGTGTTCCGGCACCCTTAACCACTATACCAAACTGGCTCTCAACAGAACATTGTTCTGTTCACACAAACTGAGAGCTCGTCAACCATGCAAATTGGGAGTACAATACATATTGTTGCGGTCTCAACTGAATTATGCAGTGCTTGAATTTTCCATACAGGTACAGCTTCCATTCACATGAACCAGAACCATGAATGGAAGCTGTACTGCATGGGAAATCTACACATTATCTAATTCACACAAGATGGTGACCCCATCTATCATGTCTTTTAAATGTGTAGGTGTAGGTTCCCAGTTTATATGCACAGAATGCAATGGCTGCAGCTGCAAACAAAACCCTGAAGAAGAGAAGTTTGTGTTTGCTGAAATCACAAACCTCAGGTGATCCATTCTTCATATCACCACTTCATAGCGTTGCCAACCTCTAGGTGGGGCCTGGAGTTCTCCTAGAATTATAAATGATTTCCAGGCTACAGAGATCAGTTCCCCAGGAGAAAATGACATCTCCCATGAGTGGACTCTGGCATTATACTCTGCTAAGGTGACTCCCCTTCCTCAAGCCCCACTCTCCTCAAGCTCCACTTCCAAATCTGCAAGAATTTCCCAATTTGGAGTTGCAATCCTACTGCTTTATGACCCTCTGATCTGTTCCCTAACTAGAGTTGCCAGTCCCCCGCTGGGATCCCTTGCTCCCACCGCCCACCTCCTGTCCCTGCTTACCTGGCCGGTGGGGGGAAAGGTGGGGGAACCTGCCTCCCATGGCACACTCCCACATGCTGCAGTGGGCCGGTTTCAGCCTGAAATGGGCCTGATTTGATCTGAATCAGGCCAAAACCAGCCCTCTGCGGAGCAAAGGAACACTCCAGGGCCTGTCATGCTGGCCCTGCAGCACTTGCTCTGCAGCAGGCCTATTGCAGCCCCAAATGGGCCAAAATTGGTCCGCTGCAGAGTGTGGGAGCGCTCCCAGAGGCGGCACATGACCTGCACAATGACATCACTTCCCGGAAGTGGGACAACTCTACAGTAAGTACCACTAGGTCTCTCACCTTCCACTAGGGTTGCCAGGTCCCTCAAGTCTCCTGGTGGGAGACTGGGACGCTGGCTCTTACCCTGAGGCTGCTCCAGAGGATCTGTCCATGCGCGTGGGGGGATGGCAACCCTACCTCCCGCCCACGGGGTAAGGGGACCTGGCAAACCTATCCCTACCTGAGATCTCTCCTCTCTACCACCTCATGAATTTAGGATTGCCAACTTCCAGGTGGGAACCACAAAGCAAAAAAGCAGAGGGAACCTACAGTAAAGAAACTATCCAAATAACTTACAAAAAGTGTAATAAGAAACAGTTCTAAAAGTGCAAAGTGCTACACAATTTTATAAGAACAACCTCATGTACAATATATCAAATTATCAAATATAGAAACAGTCCAATATAAATCAGTCAACACAGTTAATGAACAATATAACAACAGTTATTCTTTAAGTTAACAACAAATATTCCTTACATTTACACCAAGCTTAAGACCTCTCTCTGTTAATTACAAAAAGAAAAAAGAGGAAAGTGGTGTCAGCAGTCCAGCATGTTCAGCAATCAAGCAGTAAAGATAAGGTAAGTATCTACAATCTAGGAGTGAACCAAATGTTTCTTAATACACTCTTTGAACTGTTTATTAATACACTTTTTGTAAGTTATTTGCATAGTTTCTTTATTGTTGGTTCCCTCTGCTGTTTAGCTTTGTGGTTTTGATCTGTTTAGGGTTGCTCCTTGCTACAGCTTAACTTCCAGGTGGGGCCTGGAGATCTTCCGGAATCACAACTGATCCCCAGACAACAGAGGCCAATTCCCCTGGAGAAAATGGTTACTTTGGAGGGTGGATTGTACGGGATTATGCCCTACTAAAGTCCCTCCCTTCCCCAATCCCTGCCCTCCTTAGGCTCCACCCCCAAATCTCCAGGAATTTCCCAACCAGGAGCTGACAACCCTGGTTCAGAACAAACGTACAGGACATTGTCGGTGTGTTTGCTCCACAGGGAAGAAATATGCAGCTCTCTCGGGCCATTTCAATGCAGGAAACGGTAGGCGGGGGGATCTTAAACCTCCACTTGCACCATGGCCCTGTTCTGAATCAGAGATCTATGGATCTTCTGTTTAAAAATAAAATACTTGGGGTCTCCTCATTGCAAACCAGGTTTGTTGTCAGGTCCCCTGAGGCTCAGGACCAAACTGGGGGACCAGGGGCAGTGGGGGTGGGGGCAGCAGGTACAACAGGGAACAGGCCAACCTGCTGTGTGAACTCCAGCCCAAGGCGTGCGTTCCCATTTTTCAGCAGAAGTACTACATCTACTTTTCTGTAATTCCAGTTTCAGGCTACTTTCTACAGTGCCTGCCAGAACATTCTTAAAGAAATAAAAGATCCTAAACAGATAGGAACTTAAAGAGGCAGGCTTCAATCTGTAACTTGGCCGCAGCCCTTAATGTATTTTTTATTTCTTGTTTGATTATGAGGCCATTATGCAGAGTTGCAGTTGAGTTCTGACAGACTCAGGGCTCAACAATACTGTTTGTTTTTGTTTTTGTTTTACTTTTGCAAATGCAACCTCTACTGTTGTGTGATCAAGGTGGTGGTGGTGGAGGGGGGGGCATTTAACCCTTTCCTCCCCTGCCATTTTCTGGAAAAAGCCACCCCACTCCTTCTTTTACTTCTGATGGGGAAAAGTTATTGGTAACTGGACAAGGAATTATTAAACTTTCCTTCTCTCCCTATACAGTTTTTCTTCTTGACAGGATTTCTGCTCTAATCTGGTTATGGTCAACCTTTCTTCATACTAGGACTGCCAGGCCTCCAGCTGTGGTGGAAGGCCTCCTGCTGACAGCCTTTGTTGCCTGCTGCCACTTAAAGTGGCATGGGAAAAACTTTTCTTAAAAAGTCACTGTCATATTGCCACTATGTCACCAGGGAGAACCCGGAAGTGATGTCAGGTGGCTCTAGGAAACTGTGAGTAGCTGTAGAAATCGCTGGAAACACACCCTCTCTTATGTCCCCACCCCTGAAACTCCCACCAGTTGCCAGACCCAGAGGGCAATGTTAAAGTAGATAGCTGCCACATAACTGAGTAGTATGGTTGCCAATTCTGACTTGGAAAATTCCTAGAGTTGGAGGAACTGGGAAGAGCAACGTTTTGAGAGGAGAAGGAGCTCAGCAGGAATGTGATTGTACATTTCTCCTAAACTCTATGACATATCATAAAGTCTATCCTCTGAAGCTGCCAGTTTCTTCAGGGGAACTGATCTCTGTAATTAGGATATCACTGTAATTCCAAGAGAACTTCAGGTTTGACAATGAAGATAGTAACCCTATACTGTAGTGCATACAGACATGCTTTGACATTCCTGGGAGCAGCTATGCTGTCAGGCAAACATGCAAACCAAGTGGGGCAGAGAGATGAAAAAGTTTTTAAAATTGTCAAACTATTCAGTTACAGTGAGCAGGAGTTCCAGAAAAGCATTTCATCCAAAAGGGGTGGTAAGGTGAGTCTCCCAGCATAAGGTGGGAGTCTGGTGAGTCTCCCAGCATAGGGTGGGAGACTCACCAGAGGGTGGAAGTTATGCCATTTCTGGTGCAACATGGAAGTGGCATCATAGTACAGGGGTAAGCAGGGTTTTTTTTTCTGGGAAAAGAGGTGGCAGAACTCTCAAGAGGAAAATGAGGAAGAAATACGTGGGATTCTTTGAAATCATATTATTTTCAAGCACTATTGCTGAGTATTTTCAAGAGGTGCTGGAACTCCGTTCCCCCGTGTTGCCCCTGAAAAAAAGCCCTGGGGGGTAACAATCTTGCATTCTCCCAAAACCCTATGCTAGAGCACTATGTGATGCAATAATATCACTTTGGGGTCATGCCAAAGTGATGGCATGGCATCAGTATGATGCTAATAGCCACTCATTTCCTCCATTATCCCCCCCCCCACTGCCCAGCTGAGCAGCGGTGGGAAGAGTCCCCAGGGAGCAGTAAGTCTCCCACTGACATAGGAGGATCTGGCCTCCCTAGGAATGGGCTGGTGGGATTTCTGCCTCAGTATGTGTATATGCATACACACACACACACACACACACACACACACACACACACAATGGTTTGCTAAAGTCCATCAAAACCTATACTCTGTGTGCTGAGAATGAGGCAGACAACATTATTATTGCAAGGCATCAACCTTAATCAGATCCTCTCCATGCCTAAAGGCCTCTACTAACTAAGATGGAGTGCAGATAGTATTTTACTAGGTTTGCTAGGTTCCAGCTGATGTTGGGCATCTGCTGTCCATTGTAGCCTCTGCCTGTGATCACTGGCACTCAACAAGAGGAGTCAAGCTGCCTGATGATTGCTGGCCATCAATGGGAACATGGCTAGGGTTACACATGCACTCTGGAGCTGGCGTGATGACATCACTTCCAGAACTGACATCACCAAGCGGGCCGTGAGAGTGCTCCCATACTCCACATGGGCCCGATTCAGCCCATTTGAGGCCGAATCGCACTGTTTGGGAGCACACGTGCGGCACACATTCCTGAGGTGTCTGCCGGTGGTGGGCAACTTCTGGGAGTTTGGCACCTCCGCCGATCACTGGGCAATTTGTGGACGAGGGGGCAAATCCTGGGAGTTTGCCCGCCACTGGCGAGCACCTGGGAATCCTAAGTGGCATGGAGGCCGGGGAAATGAATACAAAAGCTCGTGTGTCACCAGCCAGTCACTGGAGGCCAATTCTTTAGGAATCAGCCCAAAACATAGTGTGTGCAAAGAGGAGATAGCTGAGGGGCCCCTGCTAATTACTGTGGTGGACCTGGAAACCCTGTATCCTACAAACATGAGATCACATGATTCTACAGCCTCTGCCCAATACCTCTATACTATTTAGAGTTTCTCAGCTAATGGCTGTCCATGAGGGATTCATTTAGCCTTTGTCCTCTCATTAGGAGTCTGAAGCCTCTCAGAGCATTCTGTTTGCATGGCTGCGTCAGTCAGTACTTTAATCTTTCCTTGGCTTTTTTCATTACAGCCTCATTTATTTAGTTTGACCACATTTCGGAGCTTTAACGACTAACTGAGAGAAGATAGAAGATTAAACAAAGGTTAAGAGATAAAGCTTTGATTTAGAAAAGCAGAGAATAGGGACAGTGTGTGTGTGTGTGAGAGAGAGAGAGAGGGAGGGAGGCAGGGAGGGAGGGAGGGGGATGAGAGATAGAAATAGGGTTGCCAGAGTTGCAGACCAACTAACCACTAGTCATTCTGGGGCTACGGACTTCCAGATGTGGCCTGGAGACATTCCAGAGTTACAGCAGATCTCCAGACAACAGAGATCCAGGTGTAGCCTGGAGATGTTCCAGAGTTACAGCAGATCTCCAGACCACAGAGATCAGTTTCAGTGGAAAAAATGGCAGTTCTGGAAGTTGGACTCTATAGCATTAGGCCTGCTAAGGCCCCCCTCGGGTTGCCAGCTCCAGGTTAAGAAATTCCTGGAGATTTGGGGGGGGGGAGTAAAGCCTGAGGTGGGCAGGGTTTGGCGTGGGGAGATACCTCAGGGGATGATAATTTCTTAGAGACCACCCTCCAAAGCAGCCATTTTCTCCAGGACACATGGTCTCTGTAGCCTGGAGATCAGTTGTAATTCCAGGAGCTCTCTAGCCACCAACCCTAGGCCCCCAACAACCCCCTACCTCCTCAGGCTCCACTCCCAAATCTCCAGGAATTTCCCAACCAAGTTATTCCTATTCACTCATATTACCATATTCACCCATATTACTGTAATTTCAAAACTGCCCATGGACCAATGTTGAAGTTGTGCTAAACCTGCTCATCTAGGTGGCAATAGACTGAAAACTATGCAAAATGCCAAAGAAATCTAAGGAGATAGGTGATGGAAGAGAAATAAAACTGAGGGGCAGAGGCCAGGAAATGATGTTCACTAGCTGCATAATTTCCATTTTTTCTCTGCCTGTGCAAAAATTCTTTATGTTTGTGTTAGCATTCTTCATATTATACATATATATCCAGGCTGCACTTGTGTCTATGCTGTATTTGTGCTCTTCTATAACAGAGGAAATTTTTCTTTCCCCTAACTGCTTTGCCTCTTTCATGGCAGAGTGGTGGTTTGTAGCTGAATCTCCCAGGTCTTAGTTTGATGTTCTAACCACTACATCATGCTGGCTTCTTCAGTTCACAGTCTCAACATTTTGTATGTAATGTACGATCTGAATAAATGTAAATACTCAAATTTGTGTGCTGGTTTTCTTGGCTTTCATCACAGCCAGGCACAAACCCTCAGGTTAAATAATCTGGGATTTTTTTTTAAAGGCATAATATGGGATTTTGAGAAAGCTCCTATATTTGTATTTGGAAAGAAAGGGAAACTGTCTGTTAGTTTTACCATATCTTAATCACTCTGGCTTTTGAGAAGAAAGTAATCATTGGGTGATCTTACGAATGTTCCCTTGGAGACAATCTGAATGAAATTTGTTAAGGGACAGCTGCTCCACATTAACTGGCTTTTAGAACAAGCCCTAATGCACTATGGTCATAATATATGGTCATTTTGGTGACAGCAGGAGTGCAGGGAGGATATTTAACTCAGATTTAATAAGGAACAAGAAAATGCCATCTTGAGGACACTTCATATTCTGATTAGGCTGTAGGGAATAGATGTTTGCTAGATAAAGAGCTCTCAAAACTTGGCCCTTGGGGTCTGGACTGCTCTCTTCCATTTGGGGTGTCCTAGATCCTATGTCAAATAGTGAATCCATGTAGAAATTAGATGCTGACAGCCACTGCACTTCAGCTTGTGTAAGCAGCAAAGCAATAGAAGAGGATATGAAGGGAGCAGAAGAAATGCTGTGTCTTTCCCCTCCTTTTAATGTACTCTGGTCCCTGGAGGTTCACATCATAACATGCTCTTCAGGGGCTGTTTAGGTAGTCACTGCTGCGCTTTTAGGGATGGTGTTCACAAGTGGAGAGTTTTGTTTGCATATTTCACCAACTATGTTAGAAACATCTCTCATCCCTGTGCTACGGGACCCCTTAAATGCCAGCAACTCGGCCTCCACTGGAAACTATGTGATGACCCGTCTGGCAAATGAGCTAGTGAAACTTAGTATAACCAAATATCTACATTAGAAAGCTTCAATTGAATATGCTTGGAGCAGCCAAAAAACCAAACCAGTTGAAGAGTTCTCAAATGTTCTGCTAGAGGGAATATTTGCACTATTCAGACTCCCTTTATTCTATTGATGGAATACTATCAGTTTTAATTTTTGCTAGTATAACCTCTTTTTTTGTTTGTTTGGGTCCTATGGGACTAATTTAGGAACCAAAATTGCAACACAAATGTAGTTAAGAACATTTCTTTACGCCAAACCTTTAAACGATTAGAACAAAACAACTATTTTTTAAAAACCATAGGCAACAAAGAACTGAAACTTGCAGCCAATAATGTCTTTAAGTTTAGCCAAGTAACTGGTTGTCTTTTGAAACCACTTCAGGATAATCAAAGTTCAACTTTTTGAGTCCCACCAAACGCCAGAGTCTTCTGCTACAGTCCTCTTGATTGTGGAACAAACTGGAGCCTAGGCTTCTGTCTTCAGCTTGGGCATTACAGCCCTTATTCAAGGTGATAAGAACACATACAATTTAATCTTGCTTCCTTGCGAGCAGCCTTCTCCTCGACTGCTCAGCACCAGACACTCACTCCGCCCTTTTGGGCTAAACCAACTAGCTAATGGCGGTTACACTAGCATGGAAATGAATTCAGCAAAGCATGTAATGTTTAGTTTAATGAGGCCATTGGCCATTTCTGTGCTCTGTGCAGTAAACGATTCAGAGGACAACATCCTTTCTGGTAAAGAGTGTTCTGCATAGCATTTGGCAAAATAACAAACAACAAGTAAAGGGACCATATATGACAGTAGGGCCAGAAAGGTTACCTGCGGCCGTGGATGCCCTGTAACCAAACACTGCAGAACAAGGGTATCACCTTCCCGAATAGTGTACACTCTTTCACTGATGTTATCTTCCTTTACGACACATGCCTGCCCAGCGTGGATGATCTGTGCTTGAGCAGGAGCTATGGAGGAAAAGCAAGAATTAGGGAAGCTGCTATCCATGTGACTCATGTCTACTCAGATGTCTTTGTGTCTTTATGTAGCTGCTGCTGGAGTCTTTGAAGTTTTCAGAGACTGCAACAGAGACTAGGCTGACTGGTCCTAGTCTGTTACAGCTGATACCTCAATGTCTAGACAGCATAACAATATGATTCTCCAGAAAACTCTCATCAACCCTAAGCAGCATATGTATTTTTTAAAAAACAGGAGCTGAATGTTCAGGGATTTTTTTCCATTTCCAGACAGTAATACCAAAGAGAGAGTTTCAGGTGGGTAGCCTTGTTGGTTTGTAGCCAAAGAACAAGATCTGAGTCCTGTAGCTCCTCAGAGACCATTATACTTAAAGAGTACAGGCTTTCAAGAATCAAAGCTCCCTTTGTCTGATGAAAGGAGTCTTAACTCTTGAAAATTTATACCCTGGAAATCTTGCTGGTTTCTAAGGTGCTTCTGGACTTGAATCTTGCTTACCAGAGAGATACAAACACTTCTACTATATGGCAACAAAGGAACTTAACTTACACTTTCTGACTACTCTATGACTAGCAGCGACTCCTCATGGGCCCAGGCAAAGAAACTTCTCATGTCTGCTACCTGAGATGCTTTTAAAGGTAAAAATATCAGGAACCAAACCTGGAAATTTGTGAACACCAGGTATGTGCTTTACCATTGACAGTTTGCTAAATTGGTGCAATTGTACAAAATAAAAGCAATCACAGGAAAACAGAGAGAACAGATTTTCATTGAGTAAGTAGAGGGTGGTCTAAGCTGAGCTGGGGGTGAGTGCTTAAGCAAGCAGTGTCACTCTTACAATGTGAAAGAAAGCTGAACAATAATAGATATGGCAGAATAAGGTTGATGACAAGCAATGGAAAATAGAGCTGTCAAGGTAAATGCAAACAGGTACTCTTTTATTTCACAATGTCATAGGGGCACTGTAGATTATGTGTTTCTGATGTAAGCCAAACAGCAGCAAATGGCAGTAAAATGTGTGATAATCAATCATCCCCCAAAATGATTGTTTGGACGAGCCCTTAATCTATATTCCCATGCCATTCTTTAATTTTGGAATCTGTTTGCTATTTAAACAAAATTAGTTCTGAGGGGTGACATGGGGACAAACACCAGAAGGCCTGACCAGAAATATGCAATGACTATGCAATGCATGACAGAATCCCATAAAGCCTAATTCCAATTCTACCAAGTACAGCCCCCACATTCTTAAATATGTAAATGCAGCATAACTTCATAAATCTACATAGCCTGGGAGGCATCAAACATAAAAAGGTAATGCAGAATGCAAGCCTATGCAGGGTTAGTCAATCGAATCCCATTGATTTCACTGAGTTTGGATTTGAGAATTTTATAAAGGATTGCACTGTAAATAAGGTAATTCCGGCATGTTGTTTTGAAAAAAAAAATTATGGCTGTGTGTTTTATGTGCTGTTATGTACATTGGTCCATTTTGTATACTGGTGCTTTGTTAATATCCACCTTTTAAAAATAAAAGTAGAATGTAAATGCTTAATAAATGAAGATACATGGTGAAGCCAGTTGGCTGAGTAATCTTAGATAATTAAAGTTTGGATAATGAAATATCTACTGGGTGAAGAAGCATCTAAATCAAAACAAAGTAGGATTGCCAACCTCCAGCTAAGGTCAGGAGTTCTCCTGAAATTACAACTGACCTCTAGAGATCAGTTTCCCAGGAGAAAGTGGCAGCTTCAGAGGGGTGGACTCTATGGCATTACAGTCCGACTAAACCCCCTCCCCAAACTCTGCCTTCCCAGACTCCCTAAAATCTCCAGGAATGTCCCCACCCAGAGTTAGCAACCTTAATCCTGCCATGTCCCTAGCAAAATCAGAGTTAAGACTTCTCTGCTTCTGTGGAAGAAGACAGAAAGGAAAGTGTTTGTCCCACAATGCAGGTGTCATGACTCCTCTGACCAGCTCTCACCACAAGACCCTGTGAGAGGGAAGTATCATCTTCCAGGAGATGCTATACATCCTTTTTGGAATAGTTTAAAGCTTTACCAGGGAGTTGTAGGTGACAACCAGTCAGGTCCTGTTTTTTTCCCAGTTAGATCTATCTTGTAGAATGTGAATCTTGCAATAAAACATCACCTATCCAGTGTTTCTTACATTATCCATCCAAAATATAAACACTTGAGCAAATTCTGTGTAAAAAGACTGGATATATTCAGAGTGCCTGTCGTAGAAGACATAAGATGAGAACTGCACTGCATTTTAATAACTAGGTAACCTATTCTAACAGAAATTTATGAATGGACAACCATTCGCTATGCTACGGATCATCACACATTTGCTACACAGAAGCTCCATTCTCCCACGCACCCTCCTTTTCTTTCCATCTGACTGGTGATTTATTGGCAGGATTATTCCACAAGTACTATCCAAACAATTGTGGATTAATAGATTCAATGTGTTTACTAGAATGCGTTTACAGCAAATAGGCCAGCGCTCATCTCTGCCCCTCCTCCCCTGCCTTCAACATCTGCAGAGACCTCCTGCTATTATGCTCACAAGAATCTTTGTTGTCATTAAAAAACAAACATGCCCAAGACAGAGTGCAAAGCTCTGTAGCTGGAGCAGAGCAGATGGGAGGTCTGCCCTTCCCAGGAAGAAAAGGAATTAATGTTTACTAAGCATGCCAGTAGTGGGAGGATGAAACATTTATATAAATCTAGAAAGAGGGATTTAGGGCTTGGGAAAGCAAAACTATTAAGACAAGAAAGTCAGTATAGAATAGCTCCTCTGTGCTACCGTCACTGTATCCCTCTCTTAGCTTCTGTTCTATAGATAGAAGTCATTGGTTGCCTCTTTGCCAAGGTGCAACTAATTCCAGTTTCTGGGATTGAAGCTGCTCCCTCACAGGTTTTACAGGCATTACATGTGTTTGGTTACCATGTTAAGAGGGACTGTAAATTATTCCATGTGGCAGCTGTTAATTCAATGTCCACTACCAACCATTTTCTCCCTTTCGGTGTAAAGAAAATGTTCTGATTTGTTCAGTAACTACTGCATGCAAACTGTTGCGATGTGATAACAGCCCACATCATGTAGCCAAAAATGACCTTCCCACAGTGGCTGATATGTAAGCTGATCCTTAGACTTCTAATTTTTCTGGAGGAGCAGCCATGTTGAGTTTGTTGCACAAAAAATAAAACAGGTCCAGTGGCTCATTAAAGACTAACAAAATTTATTCCAGCTAAAACTGGGATACCTGAAAAGGTACACACTCTCCCAACCTTTGCCTGCCACTCCTGGCAGGGCAGGTTGCAGGTATCATGCATTGGGATCTGGCTACATCCATTGGGGCAGAATGATGAATCTGGCTCTGAGGACACAGGACATTGTAGGATTTTAAATGAAGTACAGTTGTATATTAAATGTAGTGTAGACTGCTGACAGCTGAATTAGGGATCCTGCAAATTCAATGACCAATGTTCAACAATCAAACTTACCATGTTCAAATGAACTGTTCAGATGTGAACCAGTCACCCACTCTGATCAATTGGCAGCAGCTACTTGAATGTCTGCTGAACAGGTTTGCGTTGTTTCCCCCCCCCCCAAATCTGTGCATGTGCAAAGTGCAGACTATTCAAACAGACTGCAGCCATTAACTAAGAATTACTTAGACAAACACTGAAGTGTAGGATTTTTTAAACATGACATTTATTTATGACTGATTATGGTATTTGTATGGCCTGATCTCATCAGATCTTAGAAGCTAAGCAGGGTCGGCCTTGGTTAGTAATTGGATGGAAGACCTCCAAGGAAGACCAGGGTCACTATGCAGAGGCAGATGATAACAAATCACCTCTATTAGTCTGGTGCCATGAAAACCCCACCGGGGTCACCATAAATTAACTGACTTGAGGGTTCTCTCCACCACTGTGGTATTTATATATTGTTGTAATTGCTGTTAATATGATGTTGTGACCCATCCTGACCCTGCTTGCAGGGAGGGTGGGATATAAATCCAATATAAATCCAATATAAATCCAACAGTCTATGGTGGCATCCACATAGAGACACACCGTTTTTACTGCATTTTTCTACTGTGCCATCAGAAGGCTTCCAGATTTTGTTTTAAAAAAAACATAAATTGTTATTGTGCTACTGCAAATTAATGTCCTACCAGAGTAGTGGCATGACCGCCAAAGTCCCAGCTTTCATTTTTTTAAAAAAAGTAAGTCTCTTGCCACTTCTATTTTGGAATTATAAGGGGAAAGGTGCTGCCTATACCTTTCTTCTTATAGCTCTGCAATGGAAAGCATTTACTTTCAGGGCTTTTTTTTCTGGGAAAAGAGGTGGTGGAACTCAGTGGGTTGCCCTCGGAGAAAATGGTCACATGGCTGGTGGTCCCACCCCTTGATCTCCAGACAGAGGGGAGTTGAGATTGCCCTCCGTGCCGCCAAGCGACGCGGAGGGCAATCTCAACTCCCCTCTGTCTGGAGATCAAGGGGTGGGGCCACCAGCCATGTGACCATTTTCAAGAGGTTCCGGAACTCTATTCCCCCACGTTCAAGCTGAAAAAAAGCCCTGTTTACTTTTATAAAAATGGAAGCTGGGATTTCTAGGACCGTTACAAGACATCAGTAGAAAATCAGACCACGATAGCATAATATCAATTACAGATTTTTTTAAAAAAAAAACTATCCTGAAGTTTTTCAGTGGCATAGCAAACAAAAGGGCAGCAATCGCTGCAGGAAAAGCCAATTACACTGCACTTTTAGGAATAGAATAAGGCAGCCAGTCAAACAACCGTGAACTGGTTTTGATCAGTCATACTGATCATAAGTATTGGCTCCTTGTTTGTGACTAACAAACATGACATGAACTAAATTAGTGGGTGTTTGAGCATCCCCTAGCTATAATTCTGCAGCCAACCATTTGTGGAAGAGTAATTCATGGAAACTTTGGCAGAAGAGCATTGTTAAAAAAATTAACTAGTATATCTGGCTTCTAAACTTACAGCATCAAAAGGGGTTGGAAGAGAGTTAATAACCCGAACATTGGGGGTTTTATGTTGATACCTTCCCTATGTTTCTAGAAAATAGCTATTTCTCCTTACCTGAATCTCCATCCATTCTATTATATTAGTGTCTAGGTAGCAAACTCCCTCCGGCCCCCGTCTTTATAATTCTGTTATTTTTCAGCAGTGTACTGTTTGAGGCTTTCCAAAATGAAGTTTAGAATAAATGTCTGAACTGTGCATTAAAACATACTTTGACCTCAATCCTCAGCTGCCTGTCCCACCCCTTGAAGCCTCAGATCTCTTTAGCCTTGCAATCGGAACTAAGCTCCTGCTAAGACTCTTTTACTTCTCTGGGAGCAATTTGTCTGCTGATGACTCTGTTTTCCCTCTGAAAACAGCAGCCTGCTGCTAAAGTTAAATTCAAGCCACCCCACAGAGAAGCACATTCCTCATTTTTACTGCTGTGTTTCCTGCTCAGATATTTGTACACCTGTGTGTTTCCTCTGTGGCACATCCTGAGTTGTTCATTCAAACCCTGACTGTCACTCCTCTCAGCATCCTTAAATTCTTCCCTGTCTACCTACCAATTGTGAAGTTGTGCATTGATGATGCCCCCACATTAACATGTACAGAAGGCACATATCAACAAATGCTGATGGACAATGCCATGATCTTACCCTCCACATAATGTCCAAGCAAGGTACCAGAAGCAACTCACAGAAGAGCTTGTAGTCTGCTTCTCTGGTCCACTTGTGCCTGGATTGCTTTCACAGAAATGTTTCAGACATTGAAGAGGAGAGAAGACAAGAGAGCAAGAGACCTCTGTTCTTCCCTCTATCCATGGGCACTTTCAAGTAAGCTAGTTTGTGGGACTCACAAAGGGGGATCAAATCCCGCCATGCTCTCAATGATATCTCTGGGAGTGCAATGAGTCTGAGTCTGCGATGAGGCTTGTGGGAGAAGATAGCTTTGATTTGCATGATTCTTTTAATTTTCATAACCCATGTTTGCATCCATGGAAATCATGAGCCTCCACTGAAGTAGATACCTCCATTGCCACTACAATACTTTCTTAGTCATCATATTACAGGATCCAGTGTGCTGCTGAGCAACAAACAGAGAAGAGGAAACACTGTGTATGAGGCAAAAACTAAAAAGGTTTAGAAGGGAATGGCAAATCCAGCATATGGCCTGTCCTAGAGGATCAGCATTCCCTCTTGCAAGTGTCAACTAAACTTGGAAAAAATTCTCTCCCAGTTTCAAATATAGTGATTACTTAGGATCTGAGTATGAATAACAAAAGCAAACTGCACTTGACAACCCATTCTGGCCCATGGGAAGATCAACAACTGATGAGCCACATTAAAACTCATTAGTGTCCACATACTGATCAACAATTTTGGTTTTCTAGCTAATGAAGTTATTTGCTGTCACAACTGGTCAAGAGAGACTTTTTCAGAATGTTAAGCACCAACTTAAATTAACGTTCACTTAAGAGACACTGATTCTTGTTCCCATATTGCAACATATCATCAATGCCGTGAAATCTTGCTACCCATGTCATACCACCCCTGGAAATGCCTGGCCCTCACATGCACTTCATCTCTACAGCACAACTTTTAAGAAGCCCTTCATTTGATCTATTTACACATTAAAATGAAAAGAAAGAGAATAAAATGCCTTTATGCTCAAAACAATGTACAGTACAATATTATTATCACCATAATATGCGAGTTTTATGAGATTTCAGCTATTGGTTACCATTTTCATAAATGCAGCACTGGGGAAAGAGGCAGGAATTTGGGACAATGATTGAAAACAACAACCCTTTAATTATTTGACATCAAAAGTAAATATTTTGTTCAGCAATCAATGCTAAATGTATAATCAGAATGCAGGCATTTTCCGGATTAAATTAGAAGAGAAAGGAAAATCCAGGATTAATAGTTTGAAGAGGAACTTGCTGTTAGAGAAAAAAACCCTCAACTGTTTAGTACCTATAATCCTAGATCAGATCCTGCAATGCATAGCCCACTTCGGTTGACATGCTATGATGGACCCCCCCTTCACTTCCCCCCTCTGAGGCAGATTTTCTGGCCAAAATCCAAGTTTGCCTACTTTAGCTGAGCAGCCCCAAGTAGCGTGTATCTATCTGTGCACTTTCAGCAGGGATCCCCCATCCATTTACACAGCTACCACAGGGAACGGTGGTCTGTGCTCAGGTTCAAGTTTCCACACAGACTGTTGGTGTATTGCATGGCATAACGTATCTGTTTTCTCATGTATGTAAAGCAAAACATAAAGAATGGAACCTCATGCCCAAATATTTCTGAAATTCCTCCTTTTTATGAGCACAAGCGGTATGGCATAATAAACAAAACCCAACAGGTGAAGCTTTCTCCATCACTTCAACGCCATGCTGGGATAAGATTCAGCTGTTGTTGTCTGCTAAAATGTAAAAATGTAAAATAAAAATAATTTTTTTCCATATTTTAACCCCAGAGTTCCTGACCCAGATCTAAGCTCTCTACTATGAGCCTATTTCTCCCAGCAAGACTTTTGGAATATCTTATAGCATTACCAAGAAAGGAGATTAACTTAGCAAGAATTCACAACTGAAGCAAGTTCAGCAGAGATTTCTTTTCAAACCCCTCACTGACAGCTAAGCTAGTCAGATTCTCTATGAGCAGCTATTTTCTTTAAGACGATTATCTTAATTTCATTTTTAATGTTTTAAAAACAATTAAGTTGTATGCAAGATTCACTATCAGCCACACTGTTCAGTGGCCTGTGCCAATTTGCTCTCTAATGCTGGTTTTTCACCATATTGGTACAGTTTCTATATAGTGGAATCTCCTGTGTAAGTTGTCACATAGTTTGTTACTAAAAAGAAATGCCCGGGACTGACTAACTAAATTGGTCAAATATTGTCATATGACCACTGACTATTGATCACAGCCAATACTATCAAAATTCCACTGAGTCAAAAACGTCTTACTTCTTTATTCCACTATAAGGACATCTGAGAAAAGTGACAAAATTAAAAGACTCAAAATTAAAAGCCAGACTCACACATGCACAAACCTACTCATGTAAGTGAAGGGCCTTTTTGATATGCAGCTTTCTTCAGGGAGCTTCTGCCCTCTTCCCTCCAAATTAACAGTGCAATCATAAATAGTGGTACCCTTCTAAGACCACTGACTTCAATGGAATTAGAAGGATCTGTGAATGAACAGACTTGCCAGCCTTTCCTGTTTCTTCTGGTTGGCCACTGGGAGGCTGGAAAAACCCCACTTGGTGATGCCACCCCTTCCCCTCACTCCCTGGGAGTGCCAAAAACAAACTGGGTAACACCCTCTGCTACCAGCAGCTCCGAGAATATCTCCTGCTAAATGGAGTCGTGCATCTAGCACTCTGTACCTGCATTGCCATTTAGATGCATCGCTTAGTTGCCATGACTGCCCACTTCACTCTACAACCATGTGCAGGCATGATCTATTACAACTACACAATTTCAAGTTATCGTGATCCAGAGATGGAACCTTACCTGCTGTTCCTCACTATTACCTCACTATTATCTCAGATTTTGACTGAATAAGCGTAGTGTGTTTCTAGAGATCAGTCTAACAACATTCATAATATAAGAAAGTTTAATTAATAAAAAGAATACACATGGTTTGTTCATGCACTGAGGCTGAGCAAAGGTACAAAGAAAAGGAGAAAACACACTGTCCCTTTCCCTACACTAAGAAGTGGTGTTTATTTAGGGCAGGATACCTTTACTTTAAGTTGTAGTAGTTTAAAGTTCATCATTACCTTAGTTCTCTTGGTGATGACTTCTCCCCATTGTCTTTTGCCATTTGGACAAGACAGTTCTCAAGTAAAATTTTAGTCATGCATGGCCTGTGGCTCCCCAATCAGAAGCTGCAGATGAGAGTTAGTGAGTTTCTTCTCTGTCTGGAGAATTTACAGTCTACCTTGGGGACAGTCCATCTCCATTTGCAGGGTTATCCAATTCTTGCTGACTCACAATGAAGATAATACATTCTAGCATTTTGGCTGTTTCCCTCTCTGTCCCTGGGTGTCACTTTCCAGCAAGGTGTGGGGTTATAAACTATTGTCCTGCTTTGCTGTAGTCATCAGCATAACCAACAGCCTGAGCGCTGTGTGCTTGGAGCTTGATGCCTCCTTCACCCATCCCACCTCTTTCTGCCGGCAATTAGTTTCCAGCTGGGTTTCTAATGGACAGAGTGTAGTCCCAATGACTGAAATACTGGGGTGAATTCTTGGGTGGAGGGTGTTTCTTCACAGGGTCTCTCTCTTTTTAGGATTGCAATGTAAGTCACATAGCTTAGCTCCTTCTCACTGACATGCTAAAATTGCAGGTATCTCAGAAGAGGAATGCAGTGCTCAGAAAGAAGTATGATACGAACACACACAAGCTGTTGTCTTAGAGGGGAAAAAACTGTGTTTTACATTGCAGCTACATGTAATAAAGCTCCAAAGATCCCTTCTCTCATAAATTATTGTTGGGAAGAGGCATTTTACAGCAGAGTAGGGAAAGGGAGTGCTTAACTTTTCCCTGCCAATCATTTTCTTCTTCCCAGATTTTACTCCCAACAGTATTAAAGACCTGTTTTTCACCATACAAACATGGATCTCTGCAGTAAAAAGTTACTAAAAGTTTTGTTTCCTTTATCAAGATCATACTCATTCTGCCACAGGGGCAACCCAGTATCCTTCATTTTAGACATTGTGTAGAAGCATGGAAAGATGTGCAGGTCTTTGATGGTGCGTCTGTGGTATCCTGTAAACTACAATAAAAGTTGTTTCTAAGTTACAGAACTTGTTTAAATTAGGAGTTTATTTCCTAAAGTTAAATAAAGTGACTGCCTAAAACATCTGGTAATCAGATATAGACTCTGCCAGATGTTGCTTTTGCAATATTAAAGTTATGTTGCTCTGAGAAGCAGCAAATATTCCTGCTGAAACTTAATCAGAAACAAGCAAAAATAAAACAAAGGCAGAAAAACAGATCTGATTCCAGCCCTATGCTTGGTCATTGTGGGGCTATGTGCTGGGCTAGCAGATCAACACAATTATTGTCCTCTCTCTCCCTTCCTAGAGCTTAATTTATAAAAAAGCATTGATGCAATGTACCTCTAAGTGCCAAATGATAGGGGCAAAAAAATTGCAGAAGAGTCAGAAGTACCTCTGTATTCTGCTTGTGAAATTCCAGAGGGATATAGATGGTCACTGCTGGACAGGACTAGGGAGTTTTCATTCTTGTCTAGCAATGAAGTTGGACAAGATTAATCTCTATTTGCATTAAGCCCAGGAAGGCCTTGTCCTAATCTTAAACTTATAGCGTAAAGAAATAGTGATAATGGAATGTTACAACAACAGCAACACACACACAGCTCAGGCTTTCTGTGAATTTTTATCCTACTTTTCCTTCCATGAGCTCAAAGCAGCACACATGGTTCTCCCTTCCTCATGTTATCCACATAACAACCCTGTGGGGAAGCTGAAGCTGAGAGAGTATGACTGGCCCATGGTCACCCAGCAAACCTCATGGCAGGGTAGGCTTCCCAGATGCAAGTCTCACCTACTACATCTCTAATGTGTCAAATATTCCCTACCATCAATATCAGGGCTATCCATGAAAAAGGAATAATTTTCTCTTGCTTTCCCTTGGAAACTGGTCTACTCCAGGGAAGTCTACTCTCTACTCAGTCAAAGAAAACGGGAGAGGAGGAAGTTGGCTCTTTTGTGCTTTCTGTCTCTACGAGATGTCTCCTTATCATTCTCACATTTATGAAATTGTCCACATTTCAAAGCAATTAAAAACAATACCTACTGTAATCTATGAAAGGTGTATACAATCAGGAAACCTACCAAGGAAAGAAAAGACACAGAAGAGAACCTGGGCAGCGGGGGAGGGGGGACAAACTCCCCCCACCCCAAGTATAAACCTGTTCCTGTATAACAGGATTCACTTTATAATTCAGCAGCTCTTTAAAGAACAGAGATTCATATAACAAATGCAACAAGTCTCACAATCCAAGGTCACCCAAGTTTGAATGGCAGCATGCTGAAAATTGAGAAGCCCAGTGGACATTGGGAAGATGGTGAACTTGCTATACCAGCTGGAATGGAAACATCTGCTTGGGCCCTCAAGACCTAGACTGCCAGCTCTTCCTGCTTTCTGGATTTGAAGCAAGGGACAGTCAGTTTACATGCTTTCCACCTAGCAAACAAAGAGAAAATCCTAAAGCCTAAGCCTTTGGCATTTAGTTATAAAATCCACTTTGTTTTTATCCCTGGGTTGATATTTTAGGCTGCTTTCAGATGTCTTGTTAATCTCATGGCAAAGTACTAATAAATCTTCTGGTAGCATTCCGGTAGCATTCCTAAAATGTGTGTTGTACAGACTAACTCTCATTACATTGGTAATGAGGCAAAACATAGGGAAGTTTCTGCCCTCAAAGGGATCTTTGGGGTACATTCCATAATAAAAGGTCTCTACTGCCTCCCAAAGAATATATAGAAGAAGCTGGCTCTGTAGCTAAATCCTCCACAACTCAATTACTGGAGGATGAGAAATGGGAAATGCAGTAAAAATTCTAAGCTGATGAACTTGCTGCTATGATTACCATGAAGGAAGAGGAAATTGCTGAGACCTACCTATCATTTCCGGGGTACACCATGATGTCAATAGGGTTACACAATTCTGGAAATACTCTGGAGGAGCCATAATTTAATAGGAGAGCCCATGCTATACATGCAAGATTTGCTGTGTGCACTCCTTGGCATTTCTGCTTAAAAGGATAGTCATGAGTAGCAAGTCTGAGAAAGACTTCTATATGCATTCTTGGGAGACCTACTGCCAGTCAGAGTAGAATGTGCAAGCCCTGATGGACCAATGGAACCTTCTGTTTATATGTTACTTTTTATGTTAGACTGTAGTCCAGCAGTGCAATCCAAACCTAAACAGAATAAAGTCTGGTTTTAGAAAGGTATAACTCAGTTTAGGACTGCATTGTAAGACTACTAAGCAGTAGCAAAACAAAGTGTACTAATTCTCTCCAGTCTAGAAGACAGTATTAGAATGGTTTGACAGTATGTGTATAAGCCTATGGAGAAATTCTTTGTTTAAAAAAACTTCAAGTGACAGGCCCCTGCTCTTTGATGTTAGTTTAGAATGGATGCCAAGTGTTTTGTTTGTGTGGTATCATTAGAGACTTCTGTTGGATATAAGAGTGGATACATCATCGAGTTAACAAAACTCCATCTAGAACTCTAAATCCATAAAATCCATACAGCATATAATATAGTGTAATAAGTCCTACTAAGAGGAACTTATTGTTACCTTTAGAATAAAACTTATTTTAATAGTCTTAACTGTATTTTGTTTACCGATGTTACAAACTTTACCACTTGCATTGTAATCCATTTATCCTTATCTGCCAGCAGCACCACTAATTTATCTTGCTCTGACCTCCCTGGCACCCATTGCAGAATATTTCTAAGATACTTCTCCCAAATAGTTTCAAATCTCGGGCATCGAAACATAACATGGGGCATATCTTCAATGGATTTATGATCACAGGGGCACACGCAATCAACAAGTGGGGTCTTGTTATAACAGCCTTTCAGTACTGCCAAATGAAGTATATTCATCCTAGCTCTTGAAATGGCCCCTAGAAAGGTCGTGCATCATCTCCTCATGAACATTTAAAAACTCAGTTGCCATACTGACTTTTATATAAAATCCCTTTTCAGGAATCTTGTACTTTCTTCAACTGTCTGTAGTTTCCTTTACCTGATTTTTATCTCAGAACACAGAGTTCCACAGCTGACCCATCAGGGAGGGGGAAGGTGTGAGCAGGCAGGAGCCTGCGAGCCGCACAGGAAAACCAGGCCCCACAGGGAGATTGGTAGCCCTAGAGGGGAAGGCTGGGAGGTGTATTTTTTCCATAGGACACATTCAATGATTCCTAATAGCAACTGAATATTCTTTAGAATGTTGGGATGATGACCAATCATGGCCGCATATGCAAATGACTTCAGGGCAGAGTGGCTGAGTTGGCAGTTGGCGGGGGGAAGGGGATGAGTAGCCTCCCAGCCACAAAGGGAAGCTGCATCCCTATGGGAAAACACATTTTACCTCTTTTTACCCCCTTATGGGGCAAATTTCTTAAAACCCATTCTTAGTGAGCCTCTACATCACAAAAGGAACATCCTCCCCAAATTTCACATTTCTAGGTCCAGGGGTTTGGGCTGGGTGTTAAAGAGTCACTCAGGAGGACACTTGTCTTTATATATGTATAGATTTCAGGTTCATTTCCATTTAAAACTAACAGAAATGGGAAAGATCTTTGTTGGGTGGGTACTCTTTAACATTTGTCCCAAACATTATGGTTTAACCAGAGTTTTGAACCAGGCTAGAGTGTCACCTTGCATCATGACATCATGTCTAGATAGTATTGGAACTTATATCATCATGCCAGGGATGTCAATCGTTCCCTCCCCAACTTGCTTGCCATTTTTCTCCTCCTACCCAGTAGAGAGGTAGCAAGCAGTGGCAACTGGGTAGGAAGGAGATCTCCTGCCAACAGCAGGAATATGGCAACCCTAGACTTTGGATCAACTGTTTGTCAAAGTAGGTGGTAATGGACCAGCAGAACTACTGGCCCCTAACTCACTATAAGAGAGCTTCATTCTCAGAGATGGAGGCAAACAATAATTTTAAGACAGATTAATTTCATAAAACATGTTTTCTGGACTGATCTATAATGTTTATAGCCCCAAAATGATGGAACAGATTTTCTAAACATTTTGGAATTCATTGAAAAGTGTCCTTCCTTTTAACAGTTTTTGAAAAGAATGTAAGAAACCATTTTCTATCTTTCAAACCTCCTGATACAGTAGGCCTGGCTTCCTAGACTGCTGCAATCAAATTTGTCCAACAGAATCATTTGTGCTCTGCACTCCCCTGAAATAAGTTTTATGGACCCCTTTTGGCCCTGTTGCATCTTCTGTGTAAGACTGCAACTTTTACTTTTGCTTTCTCTTTCATTGAGGGCTTTATTCTTCCTGTTTTGTTTTCACTTACCACTCTGGTTAGGATTGCCAACCTTCAGGTAGAACCTGGAGATCTGGTATTAAAACAAATCTCCAGATGACAGAAATCAGTTCTAATGGAGAAAGCCGCTGCTCTGGAGGGAGGAGCGTATGGTATTATACTCCACTGAAGTCCCTCCACTCCCCAAACTCCACCCTCTACCCCCAAATCTCCAGGAACTTCTTAACCTTGAGCTGGCAACCTTAACTCCAGCACCTAGATATTCTTTTCTTTCTCTCACTGACCCGCAGGAGAAAAAAGATTAATCTTAGTCTGATACCATGTTGTGTCAAAGGAAACACACCACCATCATGAACTCAGAACCAGAACAATGAGATAAATATGAATGGGTAACGAGGGGTTTATCCTATCACCAAAAGGTACAAGAAATTAATTTTTTCCCTTCCACAATTGGGACTCAAAGACACTTACAAGATGAAACACACATTAAAATAGTTTTAGGTGGGTAGCCATGTTGGTCTGCTGTCAAAAGGCAAAATCTGGGTCCATTAGCACCTTAAAGACCAGCTAGATTTCTGTCGTAAGGAAAATTTGACTCTCGAAAACTCATACCTTGGAAATCTAGTTGGTCTTTAAGGTGCTATTGGACCAGGATCTCATGCATTAAAAATAATTTAAACAAAAATATACAACCCAGCTGGTCTCACATCCCATCTTAAAACAGGGCATTATGGTCTGGGGCTAGTTCTCCTGGATCAGGTCACATGGGGCCACAGATAAACCCCCTTTGGCTCTTGTCTTTCAGGTCATGTAAAAGACTAAACCCAGGCTTCAGAGATGCTCAACCAGCCTTATTTAGCTGGCTCAAATGTTCCTAATTTTCTCCCATCCTCACACCTCTGGCTAAGCCTAGGCTTCAGGTATGTGTTCAAAAGAGAGGATCAGATGCTCAGTCCAAGTCTTATTCAGCTGACTTATTGTCTGTCTCCAGCCTCAGTTTCCTCAATCTCTCACATGCTGTCCACATGACTCCAGTCAAACATATGCTCTCATTCTAAAAAATCTTATTGGGAAGAAAGGGTCCACAGATTTCAATGGAAATTATTTCCGTTAATTCCGTTCCTTGGATCTCAGCCACTGTCTTTCTGGACCTTATCTGTAACAGGGGCTAACACATTGTCCTTTGATGCTGAAGGATAAACAGATAAAAGAGTGATGAAGCATCTCCAAAACCAACAATGCCATCCTAAGCAGTCCTACTCACAATACCACTTGGGAAAATGGGGCTTATTCCCAGGAAAACATCCATAGGATGGCATTGAAAAGGAGGCATTTCGCAGAATGCATGGTTATTTCTCTCTAGGAAAAGATGGTGAATGCAACCTGTAAAGAGGACTCTTTCATTATTCCACTGGTGACATTCATTACCCTATCAAGGATGAAGGCTGGAGGCACCACTGAAATCTGAAACAAAACAAATAATCAGATTTCTTTCCCTTCAGCCTAGAGAGCAGGCACAATATTGATGAGAGCATTTGCAATGGGAAACTCACTCCAGCTTGAGGCTGATTATGGAAATAATAATACACGATCAGTGTCCATTAACTCTATCATGAGGGGTGGGGATCAATAGTATATTAATGGCTGGAGAAAGACCATTCTGTGCCCGTCAATACAGTTAACACCACAACATAAACAGAGGAAGGAAGAAGAGGCAATAAGGAGCATGTAAATGATCGAGGTGGCTGATGTTTTTGTGCTGACAGAATATGCTGTTCCTGCCATTATACGCAGTTTTCAGAAGTAGTCCTGTCATTTTTAAGCTTCTAAGATATTGGTTCAATCAGCTCAGAGAGGCATGGGCACTGGTGCCAGGGAAATAAACTGTTGGGATCAACTGTGTAAGAACGGGATAGTCACTATTAGAGATGGGCACAATCCAAAAAAACCCCCTTTTAAGCCGTCCGTGGATCCGGGCCACTGCCGAACTCAGGCCACCGATTCTAACCGATCAAGTCCCATTTCCGATCCGGAATCGGGAAAGCCAAAGCGGGAGGGCACCCCGCTGTTTCCAGCAATATAGGAATGGCGGTTGGTGGCAGCGGCCGCCAGGCCCGGCGGGCAGGGGGAGGCAACGATGAGCCGCCTCCCTTCAGGGAGGGAGGGGACATTCACAGACACACACACACTTAGAGTAGAGGGGGGGGGGAGTTTTTAACCCTGCAACGAGCCGCCTCCCCTCAGGGAGGGGACATTCCCAGGGCTGGATCTACAGTTGCCAGTGCCCAGGGCAACCGTAGTCATTCTCTTGTGCGCGCGCGCGCGCTCCTGGGTGGCTCCCCCCTGCCCATGCAGCAAGCCGGCTGTCCCGGTGTGCTGCGGAGCTGGCGGCAGCATGAGTGGCTTGGCGGCTGCCCGCGCCGTTCACCTGCCCCGCAAGACAAGGGGCGGCCGGCTTGCCCGCACGCCCCTTGTCCTGGAGAAAGGCGAACAGCGCGGGCAGCCTCCCAGCCTCCCGCACTGCCTTTTGCCTTTCCCCAGGACAAGGGGCAGCTGGCTTGCCCGCACGCCCCTTGTCCTGGAGAAGGACGAACAGCGCGGGCGGCCTCCCAGCCACCCGCACTGCCTTTTGCCTTTCCTTTGTGCCCATGGCTTCAGAACACCCCCTTCCCCCTCCCTCCCCTGGGTTGCTGCTCCGTGGTTGGAAGGAAGCCTGCTAATCAAGGAAAGCTATGCTTCCATTCGTGTTTCGAGGGCGACAGAAGGAGGGCAAACACAGCTCATTCCCCTGGCTCCATTGCCCCGGGAATAAATTACTGGCGCCAGAGTGTCTGCAATTCTGAACAGAAACTGATATATCCGATCAAGTTCTGAACAAGCAAACCCCCGACTGCTGGATCGGTTGCCATGGACGGAACTGATTAGCTGAGTCACGATGGCACAAACGCCAACATCGGGGGGATTTTGAAATGGTAATTCAGATCGTGCCCATGTCTAGTCACTATGATTCATTTATTTGTGCTCTTCTTTACTGTCACACAAACAAAATTGCGACCACCTTCATCAGAATCTCTAGCTGTTTTAGAACAAAGAATGCAGCATACATAATGTGCTCATGTACATATGAGAGATATCATCTCTAAATGAGGTCTGTATCATGTTTAGGAACATGGAATGCTTGTTAATTTATTTATTATTACTTCACCTTTTCCCAATAGGAGAGACCAAAAATGGTTTACAAATGTGTGTGTGTGTGTGTAATTTTACTAAAACAACCTGAAAAAAAGTAGTACAATAAACAAATCCTGGGCTTCTGGCTCAGTTAACCCAGGACCACAAGTGACAAAGTAAGGCCACGAGCCCTTTGACTCTTGCCCTTCAGTTTGCACCAAAGTTTTCCATTTTTTGCCCCACCCTCTTGCATGTCATATGCATTTGGTACATTTCAGTGTCATAAAAGTGGCGGCTTCTTGATTTAGGATTTCATGGTAATTTTCTGAATTCAAAATATTTGCAACAGACTCTTGACAAGACAAATTGCCAAAGCCCTATCAGAATGTGTATCTGAAGTAAAACAACTGATAGTGAGGAATATTCTAGCAGTTTCTATCTGCAGCTTCTATCTAGAAGAAAACCTGAAGCCGCCCCATTATAAGTTCATGCTATAGATCTCAATGCATTGCATGCACAACAAAATACAATGCATTACCAGAATACATTCATGTTAAAAGCTGACTGTATTCTGAAGTTTATTAAGGGTTGCCAAGATCCAAGTGGGGCCTGCAGTTCTGGAACTGCAACTCAGTTCCCCTGAAGAAAATGGCTGCTTTGGAGGGTGGATTTCACAGCATTATACCCTGCAGAGGTCCCTCCATTCCCCAAGCCCCACTATCCCCAGGCTCCACCCCCAAATTTCTAGGAATTTCCCAACTCAGAGTTGACAACTGTACTTACTATAATGATACTAAAACAGTGGTTTTAAAAATGTCAAAACACACCATTAGGATGCCAACATCATGAAGTAAAGGTAACATTGGGCTATATAGAGAGTTTTTATGCCATAGCTTTGTCATCTGTAAAATGAGAGATAATGGTACATTTATTTGTTTGATTTCTATCCTGCTCTATCACTTTACCTTATAACTGGTTTCCATATTACTTTTTAAAAATGGAAAACAAAGAAAAAAGAAACTAAATTAAAATGTAAGCTATACCATCTGCCCCCGCAGTACTAGCTTATGACAAGCTGATGTTACAAAGATAAATGCATTATGCAGTTACCAAGTATCTAGATAAACAGGAAATTTCAGTGCCAGGTAGGGGAAAGACAGGGGAAATATACAAATACTGAATGGAAAAAAATCATACAAATACTGAAATACAGTACACTGCCGACAGGTGTACACAGATGTCTTACTGTCTCGCCTCCAGAACTTCTGGTAACAACCTCATGCTGTAAAATTGGCCACATAAACTGGTTAATAATTGGGAGGAAAACTCTCCAGTACTAACAATCTCTTTCAAGCAAACATTTTTACCTCCATCACTCCATGTGCTTTGTCATTCTGTCTCTTCTCATGCCTATGATGGTGAGCAGATAATTCCCAAGGTCACTGTCAGCACTGTTTGTTTTATTTCCCTTCTTTCTTTTGCAGCTTTGGTGCAACAAAGAGTGGCTTTTCCTACAATGATATTTGGGATCCAGAAAACAGGGTTCTTTGAAACTCAAGATGCTATTTTATTGCTGGACTGTAATAATTTGCATTTTTTACCTTTGGACTTTCAACTCAGCTCCTCCTTACATTACCGTAAACTTATATGTCAGGAGGTCTCTGGTCACAATGAATACTCTTTTATTTCTACTCACACAAAGCTTCAGATATTCTCTACTTTAACCAGGCTTTTACTTCAAGAACACCTTCCCTGTTTTGTGTGACATATATTGCTTCCTGATTCCCTCAAAAAGGTTTTCGGCTGCCACCAAAGGCTTTCCCCTTAAACCTCCTCAGTTTAATTGGTAATAGAGGAAGGCTTGTTATAGGCAGTAGTTTAACAGAATGGTCAGTGTATGAGGATGATTGTGATTTAAAAAAGGATCTTTTTGATTAAACAAAAGTGAATTTTATTTATAAGTGTGATGATTGCAGAGTTTTATTAAGCATATTGGTTTCAGAATCGTTCTTAATCTTGGTACTTTCAAAAATAATGTCTTCTTGAAGATATATTCACACATTCAGACATAGGGTTGCCAAGTCCTCTTACCCTCCCAGCAGGCTGATTCTTTAAAATATCAGCCTGGCATGAAGCCCAGGAGAACTCCTGGGGCCTGAGTGATGACGTCAGTCCTAGGAGTGATGTCACACCATGCCAGAAGTGTGCCATGGGCAGCCCATTCGCCGTGTCTTTTCCCCCACCAGCCAGGTGAATGGTGGCAGGGGGGGAGGCTGGGAGTGGGGTATTCCCCACCCCCACCAGGGGACAAGCGACCCTACTCAGTCATATAGTCTAATTTTCCACACATCTTCATACCAGAATAAATTCTTATCTCATCCACATAGACATAAGATTCCCTCAGGCCTTTCCACACAATTTGCCTAACCTAGATAGAATAATCTCTCTTTCAGAGATACCGAGGCTGACCAGACTAGGGTTACCAGCCTCCAGGTGGTGGCTGGAGATCTCCCAGAATTACAACTGATCTTCAGGTCACAGAGATCTGTTCACCTGGAGAAAATGGCTGCTTTGGAAGGTGGACTCTATGGAATTATATCATGTTGAGGTCCTTTCCCTCCCAAACCCTGCCATCTCCAGGTTTGACACATACCTACACACTCCCAAATCTCCAGGAATTTCCAAACTTGGAGATGGCAACCCTAGACCAGACACACACACACACACACACACAGTTCTCCTTACTCAGACAGAATAACCTCTCTCTCAGATACACAAAGGTTTCCTGAAAACTTTCCCCTCAGCACTGACTAAAAATGTAGATCACTCCACCCCCCTCGCCCGTACAGCTACCAGCCAATCAGAACACAGTCCATTCACCCATCCAGCCCTCCCTTCTTTCCTCAGAGGCTTGCATTTAAGCCCACAGTAACAAATATTTTAAAAACTTCATGCTAGCAAGCAGAAATAAAATCCAAATCAAATACATTACATGCAAGACATTACACAGACTGTTCCACAGAGGACATAAAAGGAGAGCCCAGATACACAAGATTTATCCCTTCAAAGAGAAGAGAAACATGTCAATTGGCTAATCATCTGTCAGCTGTATTTGTTACAAAGATATAGATGTACACCCTGATCAATGAGAGACGATGAGGCCTATTCACATAGAAAGCTATTGGGCAGCATCTGTGGCTTCTATGTTGGAAGAAAGACAAAGGCAGAGTGTGGCATGCCATATGGCAGTCCCTGGCAAACAGGAGAGAAAAGATTCTGGACTTTACAATAAAGGACCCAAAGCCTCACAATAAAATTTAAAATAAACCATCTCATGCGTAAGCTAAAAATATGTATACATATATGTTAGATATAGGTTTTCAATGTAATTTAAGAATTAATCCCATTGAACACAAATTTATTTATTTCCAAATAAACATGTATATGTTTGCGCTATAAGAAAGCAGCTTATTAGCATCAGGTAACAAAGTGATGTAACTGAACAATCCACTTTGATCGGATATTGTAAATGACAATCTCTTGGGAGTAAAATAATCTGAAAGGTGAAGTCTCCAAAAGGGCATCTGTTCTAACCCTTTAGCCACTCACCAGCACCTCATCTGCTCATATAACAAAGATCACAGTGTCTTACTAGCAAGAACAACAACAACAACAACAACAACATTCGATTTATATACCGCCCTTCAGGACAACTTAATGCCCACTCAGAGCGGTTTACAAAGTGTTATTATTACCCCACAACAATCACCCTGTGAGGTGGGTGGGGCTGAGAGAGCTCCAGAGAACTGTGACTTGCCCAAGGTTACCCAGCTGGCTTCGTGGAGGAGTGGGGAATCAAACCCAGCTCTCCAGATTAGAGTCCCGTGCTCTTAACCACTACACCAAACTGGCTCTCACTGCACTGAAGTACACTGCACAAGGTTCTTTGGGAGCAATCTATCCATTTTTCCAATAGGAAGGGCTTTTATACTGGCTAGCACACCCCCTGAGGCAGTTGTAGAAGCCTGGCTGGCTGTTTTGCTCCCAATATGCAGAAGCCCCTCCATCTTTTCAGTCAGAAGCAATGTCCTATCAGAATGCTGCTTCTTCCATCTAGCAGTAAGTGAACTCAAGATGCAGTATGAGTCACACAAAAGTATATAAGGTACTGCTTTTCATCTGGCATCTAGAAGAATATGATAGCAAGGTGCTGCTGGGAGGAGTACCTGCCAGGTGAGAAGCAGCATGGGAGAATATGCAGGATGTGGCTAGTGAATAACCAGCTGGCCATCCCTGGTTTAGCTGATAAAATATGTGTATGGTAAGGAAATGAATTTTAGAGAGTTGCAAAGGAATGGTACAGAACTTGCTATTTTGAAGGTTGATTGGTGGCCTCTCTGATATGAATTGGTTGGTCTCAGTGCAGTTGTTAGAGAACACATTCCAAACACTGTGCTAAAGGTATGCACTAGTTTTCTTGTGGTTGACCATAAATAGACAAGTCAAGAATCCAATGGCTGTGCACTCTTTTAATACCCAATGAGCACTCACGCTCTTGGCCTGTTTCACACTCAGATTTAAAACCGATGGATTTCAGCATCCGCGCCTATGGCCATGGCAGCAGCTTTGCATCTCCCCATTTTACACTCTCCACTCTCAATTTGGTTCTGAATTCGAGCAGCTACAGTGAAATTTACATCAATCCATGTTTCCCCCCTCAGCTGTCAAATTTGTATTGCTGTTGTCTGCAATCGGAGAAGACAATAAAAACAGGCAGAGTTGCACGCAGCTAAGGAGGGAGAAGAGGCGGGGGAAGGGAACCACTCTGTTTGTGGTGGGAAAGCTCCCGTCCCAAGCAAGCCACTGTTCTGCTTGTTCTGTGCACTTGCTCAACGCAGCATCACAATAACAGTTAAATGCTCATGCTTCTGTTTTACTGCGCTTAATTTTTTTTCACATAAATTTGCAATGCTGCAACTGTTGCTGCTCTTCAGAAATACAAAAAAAAATTGAGAATCAGATGGAGAGCTGAGGAGGGAAGGGGGAATAGCCCGCCCCAGCTCAGCACGCCTGGGAAGGAAGCGAAGGAAGCGCGCAACGGGCACTGATGTGCTGCCGCTTACTGCTACCTGCCCTGGCTCGTCTCATTGGGCGCCATGTGCAGTGCATAGACGGAGCCTACCCCACCCCCTCTGGGGCTGTCTGCTTATCCACGGCGCAGAGGCACCAAACAGTGCTTCACTGTGCAAGTTTGCAGGTGCAGCAGCACCCTCCTCCTCCCCGCACTCACCAAGTGCCTCCAGCCTGCCTGATGATGCACCGAACTGCGCTTCACTGAACAGTGCTTCACTGTGTGAGTTTGCAGGCACAGCAGCATGTGCTTGACCCCTCCTCCCACACACATCACTTGCCTGGGAAGGAAGCAGAGGAGGAGAGGATGGGCACAGCTGAGCTGCTTCTTGGTGCTGCCCACCCCAGCTCCACTCACTGGGTACCATGTGCAGCGCATAGCCAGAGCCTTCCCCATCCCTGCCGGGGCTGCCTGTTTATCCAAGCCCCAGTTCCTTGGGAATGCAAGATGGACACCCCAGGACCTGGAGATTCCCACCTCCCTCACGCTCTGCGCGCCTGTCTTTCCCCGCTCAGGTAAGGCCAGGCCAGACGAAGGATGCTGCACTGCATGTCCTTTAGAAAAAACAATGGTGAAAGAAGTGTTAGGGGAGCTGATGAGGGTTGGTGTGGTTAAATCTGCTCTGTCCAATCAACTTACAATAGGAAAGGAAGAGGGGGGTTGAGAAAGGCATGCATTTTACACCGGACCAAGCACGAGTTGGCAGCTGAGGCCAAAAAAAATTGCCATATTTCCGCAGTCAGATACTGTGGGGAAAACCTAACATAGCCCAGACCTGCATCACATGACTAGCTCAGAAGTGTAAAAGGCAGACAAACATGGTATGTGAAACAGGTAATGAATGTGCTGTAAAGACTGAGTGCAAAAGGGGCCCTTGTAGTCTTGCAGAGATGTAGATGCCCCCACAACTTATAACATGGGGGAGGGCTCGCCTGGACATGCCTGTGTGTATCAGAATCTTGATCGCAAACATTTCCAGAAAATAAAGAGTTCTCCTCCGTTAGTGTCCTAGTCTTCATATGGATGGAGCAAGCAGTTCATTTGGATGGAGCAAGCAGTTGACAGACTTGAGCCATCCAACACTTGAGGTTTCAACTCCTTGTTTTCTAGTTCCTAATATAGAATGCCACAGAATTCTTAGAACTCCTTTCTCCAAAGAGACAGGACATCCCAGTGTAAGAAAGCACCACAGAGTAACACACTCTTGGAACACACTGGACTTGAAGTGAGAAGGATATTTGATTACAAAGAAAGAACATGAAACATGATTCTACCTTGCTGTAGCTACAAATATATACAGTAGCAAAGCTGTTTGCCTGAATAGCTTGGCTTAGATCTTCGCAGATTCATCTGTGCTGGTATCATAATATCCCTTAACTCTCTTCCCCATAAAGATTCTATGCAGTAGTTTGTAGCAGGCCTCAAGGAAAATGTTTTATATTATATTGATTATTAACTAATAAGTGTTATAATATTGTTCTGATTAACTAACATTTAGAAAGATTAAATAAAATCCTTCTTCAGAGTAAAATATAGCTGTCAAGTCAGCTAGATACTGTTGAAACAGGAAACCTGTAGCTCGAAAAAAGAGGAAGTTACAGCATTGTGTATCTCAGAATAGACTGCTTAAAAGATAAAACTGATGATTTGAGAGAATTTGTCTGAATTTATGCTGCACTAAGAAAAGGTCATGTCTGGGGCAATGATCTTAATGATGAGGCTAAAATATGGTAAACTGTATGTTGTAAGTATGTTGTAAGATTGCAGCCACAGCAAATTGTAACCGTTAGCTAGTGGGTAACCACCTTCTGTGATGTAACTGTAAGCTATGCTATATCAGAAAGGTTGCTTCCTTATACTGGAGCTCAGTTCTTTGTGGCACTAGTCACGCTGAGCTCTGCTGGCAATAAACATCATTCCATCCTGAAGATTCTGTCTGGTCTCAATTCTTGGGAACACGATACCCTGCTACATTTTGGGGGCTCGTTCGTCCGGGATTGAGGGGACCATTGGGGTGCCCCCTTGACCCCCAGTCCGTGGCCGCTGGTTCTAGACTGGTAGTGGACCTGTGGGCGCCCCCTGAGTTTTTCAGGAGCAGGCCCTGCCTTCCTCGGGTGTCAGCGGTGTGCCACTGGGGCATCAACGACCCGGTGACGGAATCAGGAACGAGTAGGGATGTGCGTTTCGGCATTCAGAATGCCGAAAGAATGCCGAAACAAAAGTGTTTCGGCTTCTTTCGGGGAATGCCGAAACGTTTCGGGGAATGCCGAAACGTTTCGGGTAGCCGAAAGAAAAAAGCCGAAACGTTTCGGGATTCTTTCGGCTTTCTTTTGGCTTTTCAATGGGAAAATGCCTCCGTCTTCCCGGACATCTGGGGGAGGCATTTTCCCACCGAATAAGCCCAAAATTGGTGGGGACCTTCCTCTAACCCTTCTCTAACAACCACCCAAGTTTCAGACAGATTGGACTTTGGGGGGCCATGTTATGGCCCCCCAAAGCAGGTCCCCCCATCCTCCCATAAGAAAGCGAAGGAGCAGCATATTGTTAGCATGCTGCTGCTAATCTTCTTCATTATTTCCTATGGGGAAAAAATGAAGAAGCAGGCTTCCTTTGCCAGGGGTGGCATTTTGCATGCAAAATGCCCCCTCACCCTCAGGGGCCCTTCTCCCACCCCTCCTCCCACCCCCCACCAAGGCTCAGCCTGCTCCCACTTGGGGGGGGGCATTTCATGGCCTCCCCAAGTAGGTGCTCTAATCTCTACCACTGACAGCTGGGGGAGGCTTGTGTTGCCAGGGGTGGCATTTTGCATGCAAAATGCCCCCAAGCCCTCAGGGGCCCTTCTCCCACCCTTCCCCCCACCCCCCACCCAGGCTCAGACTGCTCCCACTTGGGGGGGGCATTTCATGGCTCCCCAAATAGGTCCTCTCAGCCCCTAAAGTCCACCCCTTACAGCCCCACACAAACCCAATTCCCCCCCAGCTGCCACACACAGACCCAAATCCCCACATTAGCCCCTCACAGACCCAAATCCACCCCCACCTGCCCCACACCCGTAACCCCAGGAACAGGCTGGCAAAGGCCAGCCCTCTTCCTTTGTTCCCTATGCTGGGAACTTCTAAACTCTCTTTCCCTGGGCAATTCTGCACAGCCCAGGGGTGCCACAATGGTGGGCACACTTCTGAGTGCCAGCTGGTCCCTGTGAAAGAGCACCTGAACCACAGACACCCTCCCTCAAATTCCCCCACCACCTACAGAGATGGCTGGCCAGCCAGCCCCATTGTTCCCTATGATGGGAACCAACTGCACAACAAAGAATAAAACAAGAACAACACAAAATAAAGTTTTTAAAAAATTATTTTCTCCCTTCCAAAGTACAAGTAGGCAAAGCATTATGACACATTACACCAGCAGTCCCCCACACAGAAAAATAACACAACTCACTTAACATCAGAGAATCACAAAGCATGATTCCTGTCAAAAACACTTTATTTCTTGAACAGCTTTAGGTTACACAGCAGGGGGGAACACCAAAGGGCATGGCAGCACTATCTTACACAAAAATAACACAACTCACTTAACATCAGAGAATCACAAAAACACAATTCCTGGCAAAAACACTTTATTTCTTGAACAGCTTTAGGTTACACAGTAGGAGGGCACAACAGGGCATGATAGCAATGTACTACAAAAAATGATACAACCCACTTCACCGTTTTTGACAGCAATTGTGTTTGTGTGATTCTCTGATGTGAAGTGGGTTGTGTTATTTTTGTGTAGTACACTGCTTTCCTGCTCTGTGGTGCCTTCCTACTGTGTAACCTAAAGCAGTTACAGAAATAAAGTGCTTTTGACAGCAATTTTTTGGGGTGATTCTTTAATGTGAAGTGAGTTGTGTTATTTTTGTGTAAGATACTGCTTCCATGCCCTTTGGTGTTCCCCCCCTGCTGTGTAGCCTAAAGCTGTTCAAGAAATAAAGTGTTTTTGACAGGAATTGTGCTTTTGTGATTCTCTGATGTTAAGTGAGTTGTGTTATTTTTGTGTAAGATAGTGCTGCCATGCCCTTTGGTGTTCCCCCCTGCTGTGTAACCTAAAGCTGTTCAAGAAATAAAGTGTTTTTGACAGGAATCGTGTTTTGTGATTCTCTGATGTTAAGTAAGTTTTGTTTTAATTTTTCTGTGTGGGGGACTGCTGGTGTAATGTGTCATAATGCTTTGCCTACTTGTACTTTGGAAGGGAGAAAATAATTTTTTAAAAACTTTATTTTGTGTTGTTCTTGTTTTATTCTTTGTTGTGCAGTTGGTTCCCATCATAGGGAACAATGGGGCTGGCTGGCCAGCCATCTCTGTAGGTGGTGGGGGAATTTGAGGGAGGGTGTCTGTGGTTCAGGTGCTCTTTCACAGGGACCAGCTGGCACTCAGAAGTGTGCCCACCATTGTGGCACCCCTGGGCTGTGCAGAATTGCCCAGGGAAAGAGAGTTTAGAAGTTCCCAGCATAGGGAACAAAGGGAGAGGGCTGGCCTTTGCCAGCCTGTTCCTGGGGTTATGGGTGTGGGGCAGGTGGGGGTGGGTTTGGGTCTGTGAGGGGCTAATGTGGGGATTTGGGTCTGTGTGTGGCAGCTGGGGGGGAATTGGGTTTGTGTGGGGCTGTAAGGGGTGGACTTTAGTGGGAGCAGTCTGAGCCTTGGTGGGGGGTGGGAGGAAGGGTGGGAGAAGGGCCCCAGAGGGCTGGGGGGCATTTTGCATGCAAAATGCCACCCCTGGCAAGACAAGCCTCTCCCAGCTGTCAGTGGTAGAGATGAGAGCAGAGCACCTACTTGGGGAGGCCATGAAATGCCCCCCCAAGTGGGAGCAGTCTGAGCCTGGGTGGGGGGTGGGGGGAAGGGTGGCAGAAGGGCCCCTGAGGGCTGGGGGGCATTTTGCATGCAAAATGCCACCCCTGGCAACACAAGCCTCCCCCAGCTGTCAGTGGTAGAGATGAGAGCACCTACTTGGGGAGGCCATGAAATGGCCCCCCCAAGTGGGAGCAGGCTGAGCCTTGGTGGGGGGTGGGAGGAGGGGTGGGAGAAGGGCCCCTGAGGGTAAGGGGGCATTTTGCATGCAAAATGCCACCCCTGGCAAAGGAAGCCTGCCTCTTCATTTTTTCCCCATAGGAAATAATGAAGAAAGATTAGCAGCAGCATGCTAACAATATGCTGCTCCTTCGCTTTCTTATGGGAGGATGGGGGGACCTGCTTTGGGGGGCCATAACATGGCCCCCCAAAGTCCAATCTGTCTGAAACTTGGGTGGTTGTTAGAGAAGGGTTAGAGGAAGGTCCCCACCAATTTTGGGCTTATTCGGTGGGAAAATTCCTCCTCCAGGCGTCCTGGAAGACGGAGGCATTTTCCCTTAGAAAAAAGCCGAAAGAATGCCGAAATAATGCCGAAAGAATCCCGAAAGCTGAAAGCCGAAAGAGATTCTTGTTTCGGCTTTCGGCTTTAACGATAGAGAATCTTCTTTCGGCTTTCTACTTTCGGCTATAGCCGAAAATTTTTGGCTTGCACACCCCTAGGAACGAGTGATCCAGGAAAGTCCCGGGACAAGTAAGTATGGAGTAACTGGGGTTACCGTTTCCTTTTGAAACGAAGAGGGGCTTGATCACCCCCTAGCACGGCCCAAGTAGGGGAGTCAGTGGGACTCTTCCGAACCCGCTGTTGCTGTAGGTACTGGGTTGGAAACTTGTCGTGTGAATGACATGAGTGGAACGCCATAAGGCGATCGGTGTATTGAATCTCCGAGACACATTTCCTGGCTGGGCGACTTCGTCAGGTCGTCAAAGACGAGAAGCGAGTGCGTAGGGCCTCCTGAGAAGCAGACCCCTTACTGCTTTCTCACTGTTATTAATCCCTAGACTGTCTTGTCTTGTCTGGGCTCTGTGTTGATAATAGGTGGTTCATGCTCATCCCCAGAAAATACCCCCCTGGCATTGATGTTGAAACATTTCCAGGAGGTGTATAGAGGATGGGTCCAGTCAGGGGAGAATCCAACCCCTGATCTGTTGGAAATTTTCTGTACTTTAGAGTGGCCTACATTTGATTTAGGCTGGCCAAAGGAAGTGACATTTGACAAAACAACTGCCCTAAATGTTTATCACTTTATTCTTAAGTATCATGATGATCAGATTATATATGCACAGTCATGGTTTGATACTTGTTTGAATCCCCCTCCCTGGGTAAAGAACTGGCCGGGGTACCGGGCTAGGAAGAAGGAGGTGCAGCTTATGGCCCTAGGGAAAGGAAGGAGGATGAATCCACAGTCAAGAAGGTGACCACCAAAGGGAGGCATCTATCCTGTGGTGCCAGTAAAGCGAGATACTGCCTGCCCCACTGCCCCTCTAGAAGCTAGGCTCCAGCCAAAGGCTAAACCTGTTAAACAAACCCAAGAAGAAGAGGTGCCCCCACCACCATATGCCCCCTCACTGCCTAGAGGAGGAGAGAGAGCGGAAGGACCTGTAGAAGAGCAAGTAGGGGGATCTGTGGGTGGACCAAGAAACCCCTCCAATGCTACCCCTGCCAAAACCAGATCTTAGACATGGAAAGAAGATGCAGAGGCAGAAGATGAGTATAAAGATATCCCAGAGCTAGAAAAAGAAGGGGAAGAGAGCAATGTCTATCCCTTGAAGGAAACTAAAGCCTGTCCCCTAAGAGAGACAATGGACCCTCGCTCTGGGACCTTGCACTTAATATATATACCATTTACAACTACTGATCTGTACAATTGGAAGACTCAAACACCTCCATTCTCAGATCAGCCAGAACCGGTGACTACTTTGTTTCAGTCCATAATTAATAGCCATAAACCAACTTGGCAGGACTGTAACCAGCTCCTGATCACGTTCTTCAATACAGAGGAACGCAAACGTATTATACAAGGAGCTAGGAAATACCTAGCAAAGCTAGTGAAAGAAGGGGAGGATGCAGAAACAAAAGGTGAAAGAGGCATTTCCTATGGCAAATCCGAACTGGGATGCCAATGAAGAGGGAGGCATGGCTAAACTAACCAGGTACCAGCAGGCCCTGATGTAAGGAATAAAGGCTGCAGGAAAAAAGGCAACTGATATGAGAAAAATACAAGAGTGTCAACAAGGACCAAATAAGCCTCCTGGTGCTTTCCTAGAAAGGGTCTACCAGACCTACCGTCAATACACTCCCTATGTCCCAGAAGCAGAAGAAAATAGGAGAATGGTTTTGAACATTTTTGTCACCCAAGCAGCAGAGGACATTAGAAGGAAAATACAGAAGCAAGAAGGGTTCCTGGGAATGAATACAGAGCAGCTGCTTGAAATTGCCCATAAAGTTTTTTCTAATCAAGAACAGGAAGCACAAAGAGAGACTGATAGGAAAATGAAAAAGAAGGCAGAATTGCTGGCTGTAGCACCGGCCCAGCAGCCCCAACAGGGACAGTACCCCCCCTGGAAGGGGACGTATGGGGGGTACCCTGAGAGAGAGAAGAGGAGGCAGGCAGCCCCTAGATTTTGAAACATGTGCGTGGTGTTTTAAAAGAGGGCACTGGAAAGATGAGTGCAAAGAGAGGCTACAGAGTATCAGGGGATATGGAAGAGGACGAGATGATAGAAGAAGGAAAAGATGGGACCCCCAGAGCCGAGGGGAAGTCCGAGATGGAATGTATAAAAGATGAGGACCAGCCATGGAAGCAGCATTAAGAGAGAACAAATACGGGTGGCAAATAAACTCTGAATGGGACAAAGAATGGGAGGCATAGGCCAGACTGAGCACCTTCAATCTTGGCCCCCAGGAGCCCATGGTTGAAATTTGCGTGGAGAGCCAAAATATTTCTTTCTTAGTGGACACTGGAGCTGAACGTTCAGTAGTAACTCAGCCAGTAGTCCCAGTGACAGATAAAACAATCATTGTAAGGGGATTTGTTATGAGGCTACCCAGAAGTTGCTAAAGGTGCTATACAAAGCTGGCTACAAAGTGTCACAGAAGAAAGCACAGCTCTGTCAGCCCCAAGTAAAATATTTGGGATTTAATACATCAGAAGGGATCAGGTCCCTGGGCCATGAATGTAAGGAAGCAGTCTGCTCCATTCCAGAGCCCTCCTCCAGAAGGCGAGTGCGAGAATTTCTGGGGGCTGCAGGGTATTGCCAAATTTGGATTCCCAACTTTGTAGAAACAGCAAAGCCCCTTTATGAAGCTACAAAGGGGGGAGAACGGGATCCTTTTTCTGTGGGGAAAAGAGCAGAAGCAAGCATTCCAGACTCTTAAAGGACAGTTGCTGGAAGCCCCTGCCCTGGGTCTGCTAGACCTTATGAAGCCTTTTTGCTCTTCTGTGCATAAGAGGAATGGCACAGCAGCTGGAGTATTAACCCAGCATCTGGGAAATTGGGAAAGGCCAGTAGCATACCTATCTAAGCAGTTGGATGCTGTAGCAAAAGGCTGGCCAGCTTGTCTCCGTGCAGTAGCAGCCACAGCAGAGCTAGTCAAAGATTCGCAGAAGCTGACTTTGGGACAGAAGGTCTGTGTTAAAGTCCCACATTCTGTGCTCGCCCTGATGGCTACAGGGAAGAGATTCGTTCACAAATGTATGCATGACCATGTATCAGAGATTGCTGAAAACCCACAAGTGGAGCTAACTGTAATTAGTGCTCTCAACTCAGCATCCTTACTACCAGTAGATGAGGAGAGCCCAACCCTTGATTGTCTCCGAACCATGGATGAAGTTTACTCTAGCCGAAAGGACCTGACTGATGTCCCATGCCAAACCCAGACATTATTTTACTGACGGCAGCAGCTTTGTCGAAAATGGGGTTAAAAAAAAGGCAGGGTATGCAGTAGTAACTTGGACAAAGAATATAGAAGCTAAACCCTTGCCACCCAATACCTCTGCTCAGAAAACTGAACTTGCTGCTTTAACCAGAGCTCTTCAATTAGCAAAAGGATTAAAAGGTTAGCATTTGGACAGATTCTAAATATGCATTTCTTACTTTGCATGCTCATAAAGCTTTATATAAAGAGAAAGGTCTCATCACTGCTTCACGAAAACGAATTAAAAATGGACCTGAGATTTTGCAATTGCTCCAAGGCTTTAAAAAGTAACTGTCATGCATTGCAGCGGCCAGAGAAGAATTTTTGCAGCCATCCCATTTTCAATGTCCTTTTCCAAGTCCAGATGTCTGATTGGACTCCAAAGTATTCCCATGAGGAGGAGGACTAGGCTAGTCCTCAGAATACCCAGAGATGTGATGGCTGGCTTCAGTTTCCAGATAGAAGACTCTTTGGGCCAGAATCAATTGCTCATGCAGTAGTAAAAGCTGCCCATGAAGCCACTCATTATGGAAAGTCAGCACTAGCAGAGTTACTAAACAAGGACTTGTACATTGCTAAACTACATGGACTGTGTGCAGCTGTTTCCAGAAGCTGTGTCGTGTGTGCCAAAAACAACCCCCGACAAGGACCAGGTCCACCTCCTGGGTTCCAACCCCCGGGGTCTCTGCCATTTCAGTCATTAGTTGTAGATTTTACTGAATTGCCACGGTACCAAGTATTCCGATACTTGTTAGTGTTTGTTGACTCATATTCTGGGTGAGTAGAAGCGTTTCCTTGTAAAACTGAAAAGGCCAAAGAGGTAATTCGGTGTCTCTTAAAGGAAATTGTAGGACGGTGGGGTCTGCCAGCAGTTATTTTAAGTGAAAATGTCCCCATTTGAGTTAATGTTTGGTAGGCCACCTCCTATTTTACAAGGTGTTACAGGAAACTCTTGTCAGTTGGGAGATCTGAGACTCAGAGAACAAGTTGTGTCCCTGGGCAAGACTTTGCAGAAAATTCAAAAGTATGTAGGAGAACAATAGCCTTTGCCAGTGTTTAATCCAGTCCATAAATTTCAGCCAAAAGATGAGATTTGGGTAAAGGACTGGCAAGTAATTCTGCTAGGACCTAAATAGAAGGGCCCATACACTGTCCTGTTAGCAACTCCTACTGCTGTGAAGGTAAAAGGCATTGCAGTTTGAGTTCATTGGACTAATATTAAACCTGCTGCCACGCCTTGAGTTTCAGAGATCTGTCCAGACGATCCCCTCCGTCTCTGATTGAAGAAGTTACCCTCTGGATCTCAGCCTACTGGAAAAGGCTAAGATTCACAGGCAACAGTTCCAGGGCCTGGTACCTGAGCACTCCAGAAGGCTGTTCAGGTTCAAGACTGAAGACGCTCTGGTCTAGCCACTCCTGGGCTGGCTAGTCTACCCACAGCTGAAGCTTTGATCGACGGTGGATTTAATTAGTTACTTAATGTTTTCTTATATTCCTTCGTATATTTTTTCTGGCTGTGCACTTTTCCTGTGTTTTGTTTTCCTTTTCTATTGCTTCTATAAGTTTAGGACAGGTATCCAAGAAATAGTTTGTCCTGACTGTGGCTGTCAGCATTATAATAATACACCTTGTCCTCGTTGTTTCCTGTCTACTCCTCCTGCTCTCCCACTCCAGGAGATGCCATCACAAGAGAGGCATCCTAACATTATATCCAAACTTAGTTTCTGATCAATGTCATCATAAGTATCTTGCTGGTGTGTGTTATCTTAGGTGAAAGCTGGTAGAAAAAAGGCTTTGCTCTTAGTGGGGGTGTGCTCTAACTGAAATTATATTTCTTCCTTGTTATATTTCATGCATTATTTGCTTAATACAGTCTATTGTTTCAAAAATTGACAATGTTGGCAACTCCAGTCTATGATCTCTTCCTGCAGCACAGTTAATGACAGTTACTTTACTGCCACCTGAAAGGGTGCACTTGATTAAAATGCGTAGCCTGAAATTCTCTCCAGTAGATAAATAAGTGGGTAAAATATAAAACTGCAGGAAGATAATACTTTATTAGCTGCTGAAAGTTTAGCCCTTTAATATATTATTCGGGCTAAAAAGGGGGGAGTATGTAGCAGGCCTCAAGGAAAATGTTTTATATTATATTGATTATTAACTAATAAGTGTTATAATATTGTTCTGATTAACTAACATTTAGAAAGATTAAATAAAATCCTTCTTCAGAGTAAAATATAGCTGTCAAGTCAGCTAGATACTGTTGAAACAGGAAACCTGTAGCTCGAAAAAAGAGGAAGTTACAGCATTGTGTATCTCAGAATAGACTGCTTAAAAGATAAAACTGATGATTTGAGAGAATTTGTCTGAATTTATGCTGCACTAAGAAAAGGTCATGTCTGGGGCAATGATCTTGATGATGAGGCTAAAATATGGTAAACTGTATGTTGTAAGTATGTTGTAAGATTGCAGCCACAGCAAATTGTAACCGTTAGCTAGTGGGTAATCACCTTCTGTGATGTAACTGTAAGCTATGCTATATCAGAAAGGTTGCTTCCTTATACTGGAGCTCAGTTCTTTGTGGCACTAGTCACGCTGAGCATTGCCGGCAATAAACATCATTCCTTCCTGAAGATTCTGTCTGGTCTCAATTCTTGGGAACACGATACCCTGCTACAGTTAGCCATAAGCGGTTTTCATATGCTACACTGCACACACGTATATTCATAGAGTGCTTTGTTAAAAAGGTGCCCATACTAATATAAGATTGTATCAATTTCTACCGATTCCCCTATCTCTCTTCAAATCTGTTTATAACAGTCCACTTTCTCTTTCTCTGGCTGAGTAAGGCAGGCTGGTGCTCAAGGATCAGAACCTGGTAAAGCCTGAAGAAAGCAGCCAGTAATCAATAACAGTAAGTACCATCACAAGAAAGAGTGTTCATACAGATGTACAGCTTGTGCAAAAGTCTGACTGCATGTGTCCTAACTTCATATATAGGCACCAGTATCTGACACATCTAGAATCCAGTTTATATGAACCAATAAACACATGTTTACATTACACAGAGTTATAAGAATAGCCCTGTGTACACACTGTATATTGTGCACGCAACAATATGTGTACAATACAATAAACATTGTATATTGTGCATGGAAGGGACTGAGATCATGCACACTGGTCCCACTTCCCAACTGCTGCAAGTTCAGCTGAACATCTGCATTGAGCCCTAGACACATCAGCACACATGTGGATGCTCCTCCACACAGCTGGGGATGCAACTTCCCCAATCTCAAGGAATAGAACTCATTACAAATGTTTGGTTGAATATGCAGCTGTTGAAGACAGAGCCAGCGAGCAGGACCATGTTCAACTTAGAGATGGGCACGAACCGGGAAAAAACTGAACCGTGTTGTTCGTAGTTTGTCGCGTTTTATGAACCATGAACCACGAACTTTCACGAACCTGCCCCAGTTCATGAACTGGTTCATTTGGTTCATGAATCATCACATCCAGGTCAGCAAATCTTCACTTCAAGGTCAGCAGAAGGTCTGCAGGAACTCCATCCCGTTGCCTAGGAAACTGATTGATCGGCGCCAGGCTGTCTGCAGTGACGAACCAAAAAATGAATCAAATGAACCAGCTTAAAGTTCATGGCGGTTCGTCAGAAATGGGCTCTGATGAACCGCTGGTTCACAAACCATGAACCGGCCCAGTTCATCATGAACTTTGGTTCATATTTCAGTTCGTGCCCATCTCTAGTTCAACTCTACGTTCATACAGTGTACATGTGTTTCTGCACAAGTCTAAGGACAGCATGCATTCAGTGTGTATTGCAAACACAAACTGAACAAATGCACAGTCACCATGTGAAAAGAGTTAAGTCATTTTCCATAAATGATGGCTGATGGTGGGGAGGGCAATGCGCACGCGCTAGCGTTTAGACGCCTTGTCTCCACTCTCCCGAGGACATCCAAGTTAACAGCTTTAAAAGAATGTAAACTGCTGATTGAAACTGCTGAAACTGATTTATGAGACGTCTGGCACAACAAGAAGAAGCTTGGTGAAAGAATAGGTGAGAGGATAACAGAACTTGTTTAGTTTTAAAAGGGAAGGGAGGACGAGCCGAGACAGAGATAACATGGCGGCTACTGTGAAAGGCTTATCAGAACAACTGGCACAATTTCAAGCACTAATGCTTGACTCCCAGACCAAAATACAAACTTCTTTAACTGAGCTAACAGCAGAAATGAGAAATTTGGGCTCAGAGGTTAAATTGGTGGCAGGCATTGCATCGGAAGCCAAGGCTCTTGCGCAACAGAACAAAGTGGAGATTGATTCATTGAAAAAACAATACATAGACTTATCTGACCGTAATAGGAGGGGGAACATTATTTTTTTTGGTATTTCTGAAGAAGTTAAAGCATGTGATTTAGAGCGGACCCTGGTGGAATGGTTATCACAACAGGAGCTGGAAATAGAAGAAGAAGATATTGAACGTGCCCACAGACTCCAAACAAGAAGAATGGGGGGGGGGAACCGCGCCCGGTGATAATGAAGCTTGTGAGGGAGAAGTTACAGCAGAGGATATTCAAAACACTCAAGAAAAATAAAGAGCTGACATTTAAAGGCAGAAGGGTTTATGTGAAGGAAGATTTTTGCAAAGAAATGCTTTATCAAAGGACTCAAATGAAACCCTTTGCACAGAAACTTAACCAAAGCAACATTAAATTCAGCTGGGCGTACCCAGCATCCCTGGTTATTTACCAAGAGGGGAGGAGGCTTTGTGCGAGGAACCCTGAAGAGGCACGGGACCTATTAGAAACTTTGGGAGTAAATGTGAGGAATACTGAGTCAATCCCGATGGATGAAATGCATCAACCTCGGCCACAGCAACTGGACTCTGAGGAAGGTCCATCTAACCGTCAGGACAAGAGGCCAAGACTGTCTCGAGACTGAGACATATTAAGGGAAGTATACAAACAAAATTAAAATAGTATTAAAATGGTTATTAATATAACTCGGGGAGTGGAGGGTGCGCTTACCCCAGATGTGTAGAGAAGGGATGAGTATTCATCCCCAGCTCATGGCTCTACACAAGGGAAGGGGAGGGGGAGGGAGGGGGAAGGGAAGGGAAGTTGGGTATACAAAGGGGAATATCAAACTAAATATCGGGCCAGGGGAACAAAGGGAAGGTAAATCTGAGTTTGAAAATGGATAAAACGCTACAGGTGCTGACACTGAACGTCGATGGTCTGGGTTCGGATTTAAAAAGGTATAAACTTCTTAGATTTCTTAAACAACAGAATATAGATATAGCATGGCTCCAGGAAACACATAAATCAAAGAAAGATAAAAGACCTTTATTCAGAGACCCTAATTGGGGGATCTTGGCAGAGGCACGTGGATCATCAAAATCAAGAGGTGTGGCAATTCTGGCTCACAAGAGGAATGATATAAAAGTAATAGAAGTGATAAGAGATGCTGAAGGGAGGTTCATAATGGTTAAATGCCTGGTTGAAAATAGATTAACAACATTGATAAACATATATGCTCCAAATACGGGACAGAAAACCTTTTTATTAAAGGTATTAAAAAAAGCACGTAGCTTCTCTGAAGGAGAGGTAATTTTGGCAGGAGATTTAAATAAGGATTTTAATAAAGATAACATAATTAATTGGAAACAATGGGATCTGACTGAAGTACACAAAGTTCTTAACCTAGTGCCCAAACCCAGATATTTTTCAAGTAGACATAAAACCACCTCATGCTTAGACTATGTACTTATAAATAGAATGAGTACCTGGGAGGTAAAAAGAGTAACCACCCATCCAACATGGATTTCAGACCACGCCCCGGTAAGTGTAGAAATAATACTAATGCATAAACAAGTTAGAAGACCATGGAGATACAACAACATGATTATGGCTAGGGAGGAGGACAAGCGATATATTACGGATCAAATAAAGCTATACTTCAAAGAGAACAGAGGAACGGTGGAGACAAATACACTATGGGATGCGGCTAAGGCGGTAATTAGAGGGCAATGTATTATGAAAGAAAAGGAGATAAGGAAAAAATGGCATGCCGATAGGGAAGGGAAACTACAGGAATTAAGTAAGTTGCAAGAGGACCAAATAAAGAAATTTTGCCCCAATAGACATAAATTAATTAGGGAACTGCGGAAAAAACTGGATGTTCTTGACTCCATGGCATTATGGAAAAAGCAGGTTATGGTAAAAAACGAATACCAGAGAAATACACTTAATTCAGCCAAGAGATTAGCAAATTACCGGAGAAGGGAAAAGGAGAGACAAAGGGTGAGGAGTATTAAGATAAATAAAAAGGTGACACAGAATCCAGAGGAGATAAAAGGAGCATTTGAGAAATTTTATAAAAGTTTATATGAGGAAAAAGAGGTGAAGGAATTTGAGGAAGAGATAGGGACAGTGTTAACGGAAACTGAACGAAGGAGGCTTGAGGAGGATGTAAAGTGTCAAGAGATTGAGCAGGCGATAGGTAGCTTAAAGACAGGTAGATCTCCAGGGTTAGATGGTTTTTCAGCTGAATTTTATAGGGAAATGAAAGAGGTATTGATCCCTGAATTACAAGAAGTATTTAATAATATATTAAAAGGAGGAAAGGCCCCGGATACCTGGAGGAAAGCAGAAATAACGGTGATTTTGAAACCTAAGAGGGACCCCCAAGAAGTGGGTTCATATAGACCGATTAGCCTGCTGAATCAGGATTATAAACTCTTTGCCAAAATATTGGCAAATAGACTTAAGAATATTATTCGGAAAGTGATAAAAGAGGATCAATACGGTTTTATGGAGGGTAGAAACATTGCACACCCGATAAGAAATTTAATCAATGTCTTGTGTCATAGTAAATTTAGGAAACTGGCTTTATTAAAATTAGATGTTTATAAAGCTTTTGATACACTGTCATATCAATTTTTATGGACAGTTATGGCCAAATATGGAATTAGTCAATCAATTATACAAGTATTCCAGGAAATATATAGAGAAGGCACAGCGGTAGTTAGACTCAATGGGGAACATACCTCACAATTCTCAATTCAGAGAGGAGTTAGGCAAGGATGTCCGCTTTTCCCGTTCCTCTTCATAATGGCTATAGAACAACTAGCTCAACGCATTAGGAACTCTGGGAGGATAGAGGGATGTCAAATAGGCAAGGAAGAAATTAAATTAAACTTATTTGCAGATGACCTGATCATAGTTATATCTAATCCGAAAGAAGGAGTCAAAGAGACAAAAATTATATTAGAAGACTTTGAGTTAAACTCAGGATTAAAAGTTAATATGGCAAAATCAGAGATAATGTATATATTGATTCGGTTTCGTTTTCTCAGCCATGCCGGACGCTCCTCTCGGCTGGTCTGGGAGGAAACGACCGGGCACCCTGACCGGGCGGCTGACCCGCAAGGATTAGCCCCCAGGACTCCCAGGGAGGGAGCCAGGGTCCGGGACGCGGCGGGAAGAACTCCCCGAAATCAATGCGGGGGGGGAATTGCCCGTTTGTCCCTATGGAGGCCGGCAGATGTGCGCGGCGCCTCGAGTGCCGCCGGGCAACGAGAAACGGCAAGTAAAAGAAACAGGCGGAAGCCTGTAAACAAGCGAATCCCTTCTGTTCTACAAGCGTTTGTGAAGGAGAGGTTGATCTGAAGAAGACTCGCTCTTCCCCTTCGTTGAGTTCCAGAATTTTGTTGGCGCCCCCCCCCCCCAAATGGCAGCAAAGAGGCAAAGTCCCGCTCTCGGTAAGTCAATCTCGGCTACCTTGCAGAAGGGGGAGTCGCTCGAAGAGTTGGTACGCAGGGCGGTGGTGGAAGCTATAAAACCCTTTGTTGACAAACTGAACGAAACTGATCAAAGGGTGGGCTTAATTGAAAGCGAGGTGAAAACCATTAAGGCAGCAGCGGGGGGGGGCAGAAAAGTCTGCTCTGGAAAGTGCGTCACTTGTGAAGGCTACAAAAAAGGACCTGAAGTTGGTGGAGAACCAGCTGATCGGGCTACAGGTGGAACGAACGCAGACAATTTTGCGTCTCCAAAACGTGAAAGAGGAGGAAAATGAGGATCTGTGGGATTTGGTCTCGGAATTACTGGCGACACCCGCGAGGACGACTAAAGAAGAGGTTAAAAGCGCCATTTTGGAGGTCCGTCGGGCTTCTTCAAAATATGCAACAAAGCGACAGTTGCCTCGTGAGATCATTATTGACTTTTCATCTAAAAAGATTCGGGACACCATCCTATATAACTCATACAATGCGGATTTGGACTTTATGGGTTTGAAAGTCAAGATTTTGAAGGACGTTCCATTTCTAGTCCGGAAACGGCGTTTTAAATATAAAAAGTTTGTAGCACTTCTGAGGGACCATGGAATAAAGTACAAATGGTTATTCCCTGAAGGAATATGGTTCAGATATAAAGATCAGGCCTATAAGATATTATCAGAAGATCAACTAAAGGATTTTGAGAATAAAAACCCAGAACTCTGCTGCACCAAGAACGAAGAAAAGGAGGAGCCGGAGGGGGGGGGAGGAGGAGAGCATCGCAACAGCAGTTGCACAGAGAGAATTGCGTCCGGGACCTAGAAGGGGGAGGAAAGTTTAACCAGAATTTGAAATGTTTATTCTCTGTATGATTAACCACTCCATCATTATTTTATGGAGCTATTTTTGTATTGACAGTATGAAGGGAAACATTGAAGTGTAGTGTTTAGTGTTTGTAGTTCATTCCCCCCCTTTTCTTTTTCCACCCCCCTTTGTCCCTTCCCTCTCCCCTTTCCTTGTGATAGTTTTGTGTAGTGTTTTGTAGCTATGAAAAAAAAAAAGAGAGATAATGTATATTAATGTGAGGATGGAAGAAAGGAAAGCGATACATAAATGGACAGGAATAGGTTTAGGGGTCAAGAAATTCAGATATTTAGGGACAGATATAGTTAAAAATGTTAATAAGATGGTAGAGAGGAATTATAATCGGACGTGGAACACAATATTGAAAGAAATGAGGAGGTGGGGCAAGAAGACATTAAACATAACAGCTAGGATTAATATAGTGAAAATGTTCTGGACCCCAAAGTTATTATATTTGTTTCAAACGATACCTTTAGAAATCAATAGACAAAAAATTAACAGTTGGAATGCGAGAATAAAAGAATGGGTCTTTGGCAGTAAAAAAAGTAGGGTTTCTAGATATTTCATATATGGTTATAGATCTGACATGGGATGGGGTGTCCCAGAACTGGGAAATTATTATGAAGCATTTCAAATAAAAACATTAATGGAAATAGGGGAGAGAAGTGAACAAAAATGGGTTAGAATCGAGAATGAGGCAAATAAAGGGGTTGGAAGGTTTGGAGTATTTACAGGAGGAAAGTTTAAATACAGTATGTTAGAACCGGGACCGAGAAAAACAGCACTAATGATTTGGAGGAAATGGCAACCAAAATGGTTAAAGGGAGTATCTAAACAAGTATTATTAGAGGCATTGGATGAGGAGGAGGAAGATGAGAAGCGGTGGAGATTACTTAAACAGAAAGGGTACACTAGATTGCAAGATATACTATGTGGGCAGTCACTTAAACCATTACAAACATTACATGATGAAATAGGAAGGCAATATTGGTTGAAGCTAATAGGTCTACATAATAGACTTAAAAAGATAATCGAAAATAGGACTCTGACGGCGGGGGAACCAATGGAGGAGTTATTAAAGGTGATGATAAACACAAAAAGAGGATTAGCAGGCAAGATATATAGAAGGATGATGTCTGATAAAGATCGGACAAGAACCCTCCTTCAGGGGAAGTGGAGCGTAGAAATTAGTCTAGCGGATAGAAGGGTTGACAGAATTATAAAAGGTATACAGGAGATAAAAGTGCATAAATTCAGAGAGCTGGAATTGAAATTCTACACGAAGTGGTATAGAACCCCGGCTATATTAGCTAATATGTTCTCAAGACTAAGTTCAAACTGTTGGCACTGCAGAAACGGGAAAGGATGGTACTCCCATATGTGGTGGGAGTGTGCAGAAGTTAAAGCTTTTTGGGAGAAGGTAACAGAGCAACTTTATAAGTTCTTCGCAATAAGACCAAAGATAGACCTAGAATTGATGTTAGGTAGTACTTTAGGTCATAAAGATATCAGAAAAGAAGGACAGGACTTATTTAAAGCAATGGTGCTAGCCGGTAAAGCAGTAATAGCATTTGGTTGGAAAGACAAAACTAAGTGGACGGAACTAAACTGGCAGGATTATTTATTTGAATACATTCAATCAGACATTATAGCCATAATTAATCAGGATGAGTCATGGGAATTAAGAATAGGAAAGATTAAGGAAAAATGGCATTTATATTTAAAATGGGTCATGGAGGGTCAACAACGGGACGTTCGGTGGAAGCTCCTAAGCTTGTGCCCCTGGCTAGAAAGGATGAGTAGCTAAAGGGAGGGCGGGAGGGATAAGGGTATGGAAATACAGATGAATAACTTGAATGGGAAATAGTCATCCAAAATACACTAAAATTCTCAACCCTCCCCGGCTATAGGATACAATATCTTCGGCGATGAATTAAGTGAGGAGGAAGAGGAAGGAGAATCAAGGAGGAATAGAAGAAGGAGAGGACTCAGAGACTTACTCCTCTTATCCGGATGTGAAGAAACAAGATAAATAGAAGAATGATTCTTACAAGGGACTTCTGCCGAAGATATAGAAACCGTATATGAACTTATGGGGAGGGGTTGGGCAATGGGTATATATGTACGGGAATAAGGATGTTTCGAAGGAAATGCACAAAAATATACAATAAAAAAAATGATGGCTGATGGTTTCTTATTAAAGAAATTTATATCCCACCTCTCAATTTCACAAAAATAAACAAGATGACTTGTAAAGAAAGCAGTCAAAAATTCAAACACACATTATAAAACACAACAAAACAACACTGAAACAGAAAGAAGCAGTATGAAAACATACTCAGAAGGCTAAAGTATCAAAAAGCAAATGCCTGGGATTTTTTTAAAGAATGCTTTAAAAAAATTATTTTAGTTCCATCTTATTCTAATAACAAAATTAATCAAAAGTCTTACATTCTTTGGATACATGTTATAAATCATACATTCAATTTCATCTCTACAGTTCCATAATAATTATACTATTTTCACTATGCCATTATCACTACAAGTCTGCATTCTTTAATTCTAGTACTTCTTTACTCTGCTCATTCATTTGATTGCATTCTGCTAACATATAGTTATGTCTATTTTATACTTCCGTTTAACCCATCCATAAAACGGAGTCCATTTTTGTTTTCCATCATGTCTGTTTATTTCTTTTATTAATTCTGTCAGTGTGTCCATTTCTGTTGTCTCTAAGATTTTCTCTACTAATTCTTTTGTTGGTATATCTGTGTTTTTCCAATATCTGGCATATACCATTCTTGCTGCTGTTATTATATGTATTATCAAATACCTATTTTCCCTATTTAGCTCCTCCGGTATTATATTTAACAGGAGCATTTCTGGTTTATAGGGTATATTTATTTCTAGCACCTCTTGCGACAGCTCATGTATCCCTTTCCAATATCTCTTCGCTTTTTTACATAGCCACCATATATGGAAAAAGTGCCCATTTTTTATTTGCACTTCCAGCATTTATTAGGTATTTCAGTGTATATCTTTGCTAATTTTTCTGGTGTCACCTATAGAACATTTTATATAGGTTTTCTTTAAAGGTGGTTGATTTTGTTATTTTGATGTTTACTCTCCATGACTGTAGCCATTGCTCCAGATCTATGCCGTGCCCCAGATTTTGTTCCCGCTTTACCATATGGACTTTTAAAGCCTCCTCTTCTGTCTTCAATTGTTTCATGAAGCCATATAATTTTCCTATCAGTTTTCCATCTGTTTCTAACAGCAGCTTATCGAAAGGGCATCATTCCATGTAGAATCTCTTTGTTTTTTCTTTGGCAAATCTGGATTTTATTTGTGCTCTTAGCCACCATCCTGTCTCTATGTTCTGTTCTTTTAGTTCTTCTCTTGACTTTAGCTTACCATTCTCCCCCAGTAGCTGTTCATAGGTGTGGATATTCTCCCACCTTAGTAAATTTGGTTGGGTGATTGCTTCCACTGGTGATATCCATCTTGGTGTTTTGGTATATATTTGGGGGTTTATTTTCTCCCATTCATTTTCTTATTAAGTGATCCTTAAAATATTTATGTGTATCTTTTTTGGGGGGGGTACCAGAGGTAGGCATGCCATCCCATTTTAAGGTCATGCCCTTCTAATTTTGAAAGCCTTGGATTGTGCAATAAGATCCATTCCTTTATCCATACCAATGTACAGGCCTTGGAGTATAACTCCCAGTCAGGTAGGTCACATCCTGCTTTCTCTTTGGAGTTCTGTAGGACTTTGAATCTTATTCTTGATTTTTTACCTTACCATATGAATTTTGAACCTATTTTGTTTAATTCTTGAAAATATGATTGCTTTCTTATAATTGGGATAGTCTGAAATAGGAACATGAGTTTTGGTAATATGTTCATTTTAATTGTAGCAATTCGTCCCAAACGAGATATATGCATGTATTTCCATTTATTCAGAATGCTATTACACCTAATGGAAGAGTTAACATAATGAGCATTTTGGAGAGGGCAGTGCACAAATGGCCTCACCACAAAAAATCCCTATTTACTTGACCAGTCGTTGAATGGGAAGACTGAGAGCACACATTCCTAGGACAACTTTCAAGAATGAGCAAGTTGATATGGGAATGGGAGGCCCGTCGGCTACCTTGGTCCAAAAGAACAAGTTATACTTCGGGTACCCCTGATAGCTTTCTAAAAATGTTGTACTTACACAGTACAAAGGTGGCCCAAAAGCCTTTTTGTGCATTAAAATCTGCTACAGAGATCAGAATGATACAATTGGAAACAGAAAAGCAGTGAGTGGTAAGTAGAGGTGGGCATGAACCGCAACATGAAGCAAAAAAAAAAAATGCACAAACTGGGCAGATTCGTAGTTTGTGAAAACTCGGTTCAAGGGGCCGCGCTTCCCATGAACTCCATGATTTTTTTTGCCCAGTTTGTGACAGTTGTGAGCGGTTTGTGAAGCCAGACAGGCTGGCGCCACCCCTCCCCACAGGATGTGTGAAACTGACAGCCCCGTTCTCCTGCTGCTCACGGGCGGTAGGAGAACAGGGCTGTCACTTTCACACACACCCTGTGCTGGGTTCAGCCAATCGGCTGAAGCCAGTGCGGGGTGTGTGAAACTGACTGCCCATTTTCCTGCCACCCATGAGCGGCAGGAGAAGGGGGCTGTCACTTTCGCACGCCCTGCACCGGTTTCAGCTGATCAGCATTACGAGTGGCTGGGTTCGGCTGGGTTCAGCCAATCGTGTATTGCAAGCAGTGGCCAGAGCAACCTTTAAACTCCACTTGGATTTTGGGGAGGGGGATCTCCACCCCCTCCCCGTGATCCAGGCAGAGTGCAGAAGGATGCTCTGGCTGCAGCTTGCAGTGCAAGTAGCAGCACAAGGGTCCAGGGAATGCCTCTTCACGCGCTTAGCAGCGGCACGGAAAGAGGTATTCAAAACCCCACCAGCACAGACCAGCTGCTTAGTGGGAAAACTCTGCCAAGCAGCTGATCTGTGCCAGAGGGGTTTGAACTACCCCCTGCCACTTATTTCACCCGATGGGAGGGGGAAGAGGGGTTCCCTCCTCCCCATCCCATCCTTTGAAATAAGCGGCAGGGGTAGTTTCCCAATGTGCTCCAAATCTTTATGGAGCACACCAAAGTAGGTCAAGTAAGGGATTCCCAAAGTGACTTGCACACCCCTACTGACAGCCCCGTTCTCCTGCTGCCCACGAGCGGCAGAAGGGGCTGTCACTTTCACACACCTTGCGCTGGATTCAGCCAATGAGCAGAACCCAGCACAGGGCGTGTGAAACTGACAGCTCCATTCTCCTTCCACCCGCAAGTGGGAGTAGAATGGGGCTCTCACTTTTGCACGCCCTGCGCTGGGTTCAACCAATTGGCTGAAGCTGGTGCGAGGCATGTGAAACTGACAGGCCCGTTCTTCTGCCACCTGTGAATGGCAGGAGAAGGGGGCTGTTTGCTTCAAACACCCTGCGGCTGCTTCACCTGATCGGATGAAGTCTCCACGGGGTGTTTTGAAACTGACAGCCTTCTCCTGCTGCTTCTAGGTGACAGGAGAAGAGGACTGTCAGTTTCAAACACCCCACACCAGCTTCAGCAGCTGGCACCAGGCGTTTGAAATGTCATGAAACATGAATTGATTCATGAACTAGGAACAGTTTGTGGAAGTTCGTGGTTCGGGGAAAGCGACGAACCATGAATCATGTGGTTCTTTTTTTGGTTTGTGCCCATGTCTAGTGGTAAGGGCCATGGTGTCATCACAGAATAAAAACTCAAATCTTCCCTACGAGCTTTTCCCCTTCATAGTTACATATGCATTTTTATCTTCACAAATATAGAGGGGTTTGATCCAGTAGTGACCAGGAAAGGGTTATAAATTGCACTTAAACCTTCCCCACATCACTGTTCCACATTTGACCGAGCTCCCCTGAAGCAGCTCCTCAGGTCTCAGAAGTGACTGGACTACTGATACAAGCAGAAGCATTTGAGATGCAGTGTTTGGTTCTAAACTACTGATAACCTGGACACTTTTATTTAACCTTAATTGGGTTGCCATCTTTTTACTGGTCTTTTAACTGTAGATTTCCCAAGATTTCTTACTGGCTTCACTACTTAACAACCAGACATGTAGAAATTAAACAGGTGATTCTTTTTTTCCACCATTTATCTTTATTCCAAGAAAAGCGTCACTGGATACATTTCTGTGTGCCGTGCTGTCATAAAAAGCACAGGAATTGGGATGTTTATAGAAACACTTGGCTACTTGACAGCTCCAAGTGGCCCATCTGCATAGATAATAACTCAAAGGGGGTTTGTAAGAATTGTGTTTTCTGTGTAAATACAGGTTATAGTGACTGCCTTTACACACAGCCACCCACCACAAACCTCCCTTCACAGGTTTGGGGGCTTCCCCGGCAGTAAATGGCAGTCATCACATAATTGTCTATCCTCTATTATCAGGCAGAGAACTTTGACTCAAATATGCACAGGGTCCCCTCTCTTCTCACACAAAGACTCCACAAGACAGGCAGCCCGTTCCCTCTATTTACTTCCCCTCACCCAGCTACAGCCCAGGGCTATTGGGGAAAGGGAACTTGGTGTTTCCATTATATTTGCTACCACCATTTACTTCAGATATATTGGCCCATTGGTCATGACTAGAGATGGGCACAAACAGCAAAATGAACCAAAAAAAGCCACGAACAGCCCAATCTGCTGTTTGCGAACAAGCTGTTTGTGAAGCCCCATTCTAAATGAACAGGTGGTTGTTGCAAGCCTCATTCATTGCTGTTCGTCAAGCCAGACAATCTGGCACCTGCAATCAATTCCCTTGGCAATTTAGGCAGGGATTGTCTGAACTCTGTCTGAACTCCTGCTGTTGCCCTGGAAACCCCAATCTAAGCCCAATATAGCTTGAGAGGCAGGTCTTCCTTTCAAGTGTGGTGCTCCAAATTTGTCACAAGGGAGTAAAGAGCAGGGGGGAGGGGGGTTCCCAGCTCTGGCTTAGTTTGCAGACAATGGAGAGGGAGAGAGAGTTGCTGTTGCCATTTTGATAGAGAGAGTGTACTGGAGCTTGAATTTTCTTTGTGTGTGGTGGGATAGGGATCTACCCCTTCAAGTTCCAGGGCTGCTGCCAGGCTCTGGGACCAAGCTATTATTTATTATTGGTACCTTTCCTGGTGCCTGCTCAGGTCAGGTTTCTGGGAGTAGTGCAGTAGGGATCTTGACCAAACTTGGATGATGGTGGGAGGAGAGCCTGTTAGCCCCCTCAAACAGCCAACCATGAACATGTTCGTGAACAGGGCCATATTCGTGGTTGTTCATGAGTCCCTGTTCGTGGATGGCAACAAACAACAAACATCATGTTCTGGTTTTTTTTCCTGTTCATGCCCATCTCTAGTCATGACCAGAGTTGTTGAGGTTCATGTGTATGCGATATTTCCCCTCAGCCAACAATTTCAAGTCAGCCAGGGTTAAACAAACAAACAACCCCTCCCCCTTTTTTATTTACAAGATAGAACATAGAAGTAAATGTTTTGAAAACTCATATGTATATTTTGGCTAAATAGGGAATGATTATTATGCAACAGAACAGATTAACAGCCAGTTATCTTTCTGCTGCCTCTTGGCAGCGTCCAAAATCCTTCACCTTCCTCTGACTCTCCAAAGGACTCTGTCACTTATTGGGTTTTAGTTAAGGCATGTTAACTAAAACTGCATGCAGAAAGCTCTCATCCAAGTTAGATCTTCTTCTAACATCACTGGCCCAGCATTCTATTTGCTATCATTGGTCGTTTCTCAGGAGAGGTGGAACTGAAGCCAATCCTGCCCATCAGACAAGTGTTTTCCAAAGACTTGATAAAATTAGAAAACATCACGTTGCAGTATTTATTCCTGAGCATTGGTTGGAATAAGGAAGGGAGGAAGTTTGAATACCCATAAGCTGTGTTCCATTTTGATTATCCATATCTTTTTGCATAATCTGCTTTGGAAACCATAATTTTAAAAAATTGGGCACAATCCAGAAAAAGTTAAACCACTTTCAAGTCCCATTGATTGTAATGGGAGAATTTAGCTGCTGTTTAAAATCTCTCATTGAAATCAAGACTTTAAAAGCGCTGAACTTTGCCTAGATCATGATGCATTACCAAAATGTGTGCTTCCAAGTCTAAATCCATTGATATTTTTTTCTTGAACATAAATGAGAAACAGCCTTGAGTGCCATTCAAAAATCATTGAAATTCTAAACCCCATAACCTGGACTACAAGGAAGGTGATGATCTTAATCAAATGGCTCTCTTTTGTCTCTAGGGATTTTCAACCAGAGCTCAACTGGTGCTCTCCAAATTGGAAAATGTGCCTGTGGATTTTTTAGATTATCTAACAAACAAATGCTTATCGTTGCTGGATTTCTGCTGCTTTTCTCAGCAGTACAGTTAAATCTAAGGAGCAAGAAGTGTCTGGTAACCTGGGGAGACTGGGTAAAATTAAACACCCCAGCCAAGTTTTATCAGCTAAGCTGTTTCCCAACACTAGTAATAGGGAACAGAACCAAAGTGATTAAATAATGCTTGTGCTAAGCACTGGAGTATACATAATGAAAATCATGAAAATATTTTTTTCTGGGTCTTATTTGTAACTTTCTGGAATAGAAATGCTAATCTTGGCTGCTTTATAGTCACAAAACCCTTCCTTAAAAAAAATCTACCCCCCCCCCCCGCAAGAGTTCCAGTGTTTACCAGCAATATTGCATGAGCCTGTATTTCACTTTGAATCTGTCCTGAATTTCTCACTTCCAATCAGACTATTCCATGGGAGGAGGAGCAAGAACTCCCAGGTAATCCTGAAGAGAGCTCCCATTTTCCTTACAACCCCTCCTTGTGAGATGGAGAAACTTTTGTTCCTTGTGAAAAAGGCCTGACTTGTTCAAGGGCCTGCAGAATTCCAACGCTTTGCTCAACTTGCTTGAAACTTGGTGGTTCTTTAATGGACAGGCAGAAGACACTCTGCTGCAATATTGGTGGCATTTGGTTAGGAAACAACAATTCCAACCCCACCCACCAGGGAATACTGAAAGTGCAATGATAGCTTCATGGGGTGCCATAATTTTTCTGAAAGGAAACAACAAACCACAAGAAAGAAGGATAGAAGGAAAATACAGAGTTTTTAGTGAGGTTAAAAAATTATTGTTAGTCACAGTAAAAGTAAGGAAATGAAATGAATGCAGAGACAGCTTTGTTTTTTAAAATGATGGTTGCTGGCTATAGCTCTCCTGCTGGTTGGCTGTTGCTTGACAGCCATTTTAAGGATTAGTAGGGAGAACTTAGTGCAGCTGTGAAGAGAAGGACCTAGTTTCAGGGGTCTGTAAAACTAGCCCCTAAGGGGAACTAAGGGGTTCTTTAGATTAACGGGAAGACTGTGTTCTGTGTGATTTTGGTGTTGTTAAGAGCTAAAAATGTGTTGTCAGGCACCCCCAGGGGCCAAAGTGGGTGCAAGAGGCTGGGGGGGGGCAGCAGGGTACTTATCTCACACATGCTCTCCCCCATTCTCACCCGTCACACCAGAAAATGACATTTTCTGGAGCAATGGAGGAGCTACAGGGTGTGCTGAAGCCCAGCTCAGTAAAAAATGTCTCCAAACAGGTTATTTTTACTGAGCTCAGTTTCAGCACACCCTATGGCAGGAGTGTGTACCAAAAAAAACCCAGGTTACCCAGATCCAGGTTTCAGAGATCCCCCCCCAAAATCCAGGATCCTTGAAATCTGGGTAAGATTCTCTAATCCAGTTCAGCAAGATTAAAGTAGTCCAGATTTATCGAGCCATTACTGCTTATAGAGAAAATAATCCAGAGGGGTTGGGGGCATTTTTCAGGCAAAATCCAAGAAATTTGTAAATAACCTACTCCTGATTATCCACTAAAGATCCCCCCCCTGCAAAGTTTCAGGAAGATTAGACCCTAAACAAGCTACCCACATCCAGTCTCCTTTTTTTCCTTTGGTAGGAAAGTTTCTAAGATGGCTCCCTGACAGAAACACACAGGGGCAAGGTTACCACTAGCCAAAGGCACTTCCCAAATGCAAGTTAAACCCAGAGAAAGCCCAACAGAACCAAACTGAACCAAGGGAATGGAATCCTCCCAGAAAGAAAGTGAAGCAAGGGGCCAACATCAAACCAAAGAATCATGTCAAACCAGCGAATTCCATCTAAACCAAACTGAAGCAAGGGATACTGTTGCAAATTAATTCAACAGAACTTAATCCCCTCATGTCACTCACAGAAGCCAGACAGAACCCAGGGTCAAGTCTTGCCTTTGAGCCTGAAGTGGAAAGCAAAGCAACAAAAAGAGAAAAACTATTTCCCCAGAACTGCAAATCTCTCAAAAATGGCAAGCAGGAGGAGCTACTCCCTCTTGCCTTTAAACCAGGATGCAGGGCAACAAAAACAAGAGAAAAAAGGACCCCCCACCATTATCAGAAAACTGAACAGCAACTGTCTAGAACACTAACACCAAAGTTCACACAATTTGGCAAAAGCCAAAGCACACACACACCCCACACACAATTACAAAAGCAGTTTTTAAAAGGTTAACTGTAAGACAAAACTTGTCCATCCATCCCTCACTCTATCCCTCCCAGATACCAGGCCAACCCTCCCTCCCCCAAAAAGACAGGAAAAACCAGTGAGTCTACCCAGGGCTTTTTTTCAGCAGGAACGTGGTGGAACGGAGTTCCGGCACCTCTTAAAAATGGTCACATGGCTGGTGGCCCCGCCCCCTGATCTCCAGACAGAGGGGAGTTTAGATTGCCTGCACTGCCGAGCGCCAGGAAGGGCAATCTAAACTCCCCTCTGTCTGGAGATCGGGGGCAGGGCCACCGGCCATGTGACCATTTTCGCAGCAGGCAATTTAAACTTTTTAAAACTCCCCCCTTGTTCCAGCTGACCCAAAGTGATGTCATTGTGCGGTCTTGAGTTCCACCACTGAGTTTCACCACCTCTTTTCCCAGAAAAAAAGACCTGAGTCTATCAGTGAGTTCCACCAACAGGCAGTGCAGGTCTCTTAACAGTGCAGCAGTAGGCAAGCAGCAAAGCCACTTGGTAAATCCCAAAGGCAAAGAAAAGAGAGCTGGCCAATCAAGAGAGCTTGCAGCACTCATCAGCAGTTTCTATCCAAAACCAGACCACACAAAATAGAGGCTGTTCTGAGCCAAGCCTGCTTTTTTAACTCTCTTGCATGGCAGTTTGAAAAAGTCTCTCTCCTTCTCAGAGAATCCTATAGGCCAGACAAGGAGAGGTCCTGCATGGATTAGCCACTCACTCCCCCCCCCTCCTTGCTTTTCTCCCCTCTCTGCCTCTGCCTCCCGTCCCACTCTCTCCTTCCCTCTCCCTCTTGGAAAAAACAGAAGCACAGGAACTAGCCAGCTAGAGGCTGAAGCCACATTTCCTGGATTTACACAGATTCTTGGATTTTTCTGGGCTTCTTGATCCGGGTTCCCAGGATTCTGTAATTTGATTCAGGAAAGCTGAATTTAGCTGGATTGGCATAAACTTGGCTTTTTATCCGGTTTCGGGACTTGAATTGCACCTACCTATAGCTTCTCTGTTGCACTGGAAAATGGGTGCAACAGAGGATCTTTGGGGAGCACTGAAGCCCAGCTCAGTAAAAAATCACTCATTTGGAGGCTCCTCCATTGCTGGTGTGAGAGCATATAGTTCATGGGAGCATATGGACACAATTCTTCTCCTGTGCCTTTCTCCTCACTGGTCAGGTGAGAGGGGTTGGGGTAGCAGGTGGGGGCAGAGGTTCCTCCACCCTGGGCACGGAGATGGTAAGCCTACCTAAACCGACTGTTCCAGAGCCTCCAATTAGTCCCCCTCCTCTTTTTGGAGAAAAAAAGGCTACAAAAATCATTAAAATAGAAAAAAAACCTAAAAGTTTTTGACACTACCTGGCAACATCCACCAGAAAACTACCCAATCACGTTCAACATTTCGCTCAACAGCCCCGGATCCAAAACCACAACAAAATTTTTCTACATGCATGCCCCAACTCAGCACCTTTGAATATCCTGCCAAATAAAGCCCTTACAAAGTTATCTGGTATGAACAGGTCCTTTATAGCCCGCATTCCTACTCTTCTCCTGTGCCAGTAATTAAACAACTATAGCCAGACAGGCAGGCAAACAATTCCTTTCTGCACCAATAAGACAAGCTGACATCTCCCTAACCCTGGCCATCTCTATTGTTTTATTCCCCATATGTTCATTGATCCTTTTATGCACATAATGCAAATTGGCATTTAATAATTCAGCCAAGTTAATGGTGCTTAAATATTAAAGGACTTTTCTCTTTTAATTAGCTGCAGCAAAACAGGCAACAAAGGAGTGCCAGGAGGTTCTTTGCTCAAAGGGACAGTCTCTTGAATCCTACAGGGGCTTCAATCTAAGGGGATGCAGGGGAAGGCAAAAAGGAATCCACTCTCAGCAGTGGGTTTTTAAATGGACTGAAGCTTTTCCAAAGGCTTTTTAGCCTCCTCGAGCTGATTCATCTCTGTCAATGCTTTTATTTTATACAATTTATTTTTAAAAATCAAAAGGGGAACTGGAGTGAGGGGCTATCGTTTGTACCAGGCTCTGTTTCTCAACCTTCCTCTTAGCAGAACAGATATAATCAACTTGGCTTTCTGTAATTCTTCAATTCAACTTTGGAAGACTCTGGAGCACTATTGAGCCCCCTCTTCTTTGAGAAATAGGAAGGGCAGGGAGGAAAGCCTTTTCAAAGAAGAGAATTGTGATGCCTTTGGGTTTTAAAAAATTTGCTTCTGTTGTTACTCTATTGTTTTAGGGGTGTGTGTGTTTAGTTCTAAAAGACAACTAATTGAACAAACTGATAGGAGTACAAAAATAGTTGACAGGTGATAGAGCAACAAAACAGTGCCGAACAGTGATGCACCTTTCTGAAAGCCCTGGGGTTACTAAGGACATTAATCTCAGGTTACAGTCCCCAAAGAAACAACAACAAATCTGTTGCTCAGACATTGAAAACATCACATCTGCCAACATTTTCAAAACTTATTAGTATATCTATGGTGGCTTACATGTTCAGGGCTTCCTTGCAAAACGACAAAGCTTTGTAAACTATGAAAGGGTACTATTTATAAATAACAACAAAAACAACAATTAATTTAATTTAATTTATTACATTTATATTCTGCCCTCCCCGTTAAAGATCTGTTCTGTTACCAAGAAGATCACTTGAGATCACTTGAGGGGGGTGAGATTCTGTGCCCTCCCACCCAAAGTCATCTCACATCTTTATACGATCGCTGTAATCTGCTCTATAGATGGTGATAGGTGAATGTATAACGTGCTGCTATGTTTTTATTGTTGATAGCTGTATTTATATGGTGCTAATATATGTTTTAAATGAATGATATATATTATTTATATTTTTAATGGCTACTGCTGATAAATTGTGTAGTGTGTTTTAAATTGTGATCCACCCTGAGCCCACTTGGTTGGGGAGGGCGGATTATAAATTTAAGTAAATAAATAAATTTGTTGAATTTGATGGATGCCCTTTTTCCAGAATCATTATGACAGATCATTTGGAAACACTGATAGAAGGGAAGAGCATTTGGTTTTTATGATGTATCTGCAAATCCCAGTGTCATGGGCTCTGAGTCCTCAGAGGATGAAGACCTCAGGAAGGACGACAGGAGTGGGGATATTCCAAGCCCCTCCAGAGTCAGCCGCTTGGAAGACCAGCAGGGAGTGGAACAGCAGGAACCCTTGCCGGAGCAGGCTGAGGAATCCAGGGCAGACTCAGAGACAGAGGCTGTTCCCTTACCTGCACCAGCACTGGAGACCAGGGCAGCATCTCCACCCAGCTCCCCTGAGCCTGATAGGCAGCGCAGAGGGAGGCAGTGTCTTGCTGCACAGGAAAGGAGGCGAAGTGCAAGGCTTCAGGCACTCAAACAGCAGCATAATGACCTTGAGTCTTAACAGGATGCAGCACTGCCCTGAAGGTGAGAACTCTTAAGCCAGGACACCCTTTCCCTCGTTGCAGAAGCACCTGTGCACAGATACGCCCGGCTCTACTGCGGCTCAGTTCTGCTCTGACTGCTCTTTTGAATTCCTTTGAATTCGGCTCTTTGGACTACACTCCCTGCTTGCTCCCCGGTCGGCTTGGTTGAACTCTGGACGTTTAGAGAGGCTCGTGGCAGACTCCCTGCCTGCATTCCAGCACACCCTGTTTATTTATCCATTTTTAGGATGAGAAGATATAAGTATGCAGTAGGCAGGATTGAGTTCAGCCCCCAACAATCATTGCAATACCCAGAATCCAATAAACATTGAGCACACACAGCTGTCACTCCAAGCCTCAGCTTCCAACATCTAACCTAACTAGCTGAAAAATCAACATGCTGCTTCCACAGTCCCCACTCACAACAACCCTGGGTTTCCTCCAGAAAAGCCTCATGTGTTCCCTGCAGCAGGGGCAACCAGTCCAAACAGATTGTGAAGGCTAAAAGGCCACAAACAAAACATGCCGTACTATACAGCTTTAGTTCCAGGGAAATGGCAGCCCCCCCTTGTTATGCATATGAGATTTAGCAGAATGTTCATAAATATTTATTCCATCTTGTTCAACTCATTTAATAAATGTGCTGTTCCTTCAGCCATAGTATGAATGAGCCTACAGGGGGTTCCTTAACAGCTTAAACAGGATATGAGAGAATTTGAATGAAGCCTGTATGGTGTAGTGGTTAGAAAGTTAAACTAGAAAGCTTGGCTTCAAGTAATTCCACCTGGCTGCATTAGAGAGAGAGGCAGGGTTGCCACTCACCTGCTGGGGTTGGGGAGTCCCTACTCTCACCCTTCACCTAGGGTTCCCATTCCCCTGACTGGGGTGGGGGATCCCCAGATCCTACCCTTCCCCCCGCGCCCACTTACCTGGCTGATGGGGGGGGCCTGCTCCCTAGGGCATCCCCTCTCCTGGTGGCACTCCCCCTTGCTGCAAGATCGTGTGGCAGCAGCAAGAGCAGGCCATTCTCACCACCACCTCTTGCCCGCAGCGACCTCTCGCTGCCGTGGCCCCTGTGCACCAAATGAGAGTAGGTCATGGCAAGAGCGAGTAGTGGCAGTGGCGGCGATGAGAGCAGGCAACGGCAACAAGGGCCCCCTTTGACCCGGGGGCACCCTTTGACCCCACGTGATGACGTCACTCATGGAAGTGACGTCATCCCATGAGCCAGTAGCACGCAATGGAGAAAAGAAGCCAGGGTAAGTACTGGCTCTCAATCCCCCACCAGGAGACTACAGGGACCTGGGGATCCCCTGTCGAGAGACTCCAGGTCCCTGGCAATCCTGCCTTCACCCCCCACTTACCTGGCCAGCGAGGGAAAAGGCAGGGAAACGTGCCTCATGGGGCACACTCATGGTGGGCGCAGTGCACTCCTACGCTCCACAGTGGGCTGATTTGGGTCCCAAATGGGCCAAATTTGGCCTGTTTGGGGCCTAAATTGCCCACTACAAAGTGCAGGAGCACTCCAGGCCCTGTGCTTTGCTGCAGGCCGATTTTAGCCCCAAACAGGTCCAATTTAGCCCTAAATGGGCCAAAATTGGACAACTGCGGAGCACAGGAGCGCTCCTAGGGGCAGCACATGGCCTGCATGATGTCACTTCCCAGAAGTGTCACTTCTGAGAAGTGACTTCCCAGAAGTGACATCATCCCAGATGATGTCATCATTCCCAGATGATGACATCATCCCAGATGTCACTTCCCAGAAGTGACATCATCATGCAGCCCAGAAGCATGCACACATGCAAAGCACACATACGAAGACTTCTAAAAAGGCGAGTGCCAGGTCTTCTGCCTCCTGCCCAGAGGGTAAGGGGATCTGGCAATCCTAGGGAGGGGTGGGACAGCAAAGTACACTACACTGGCCTGGGGCTAACTACCATTTGGCTTTGCCTCTCCTAGAACAATTTCCTGCAGTGGCCTTTCCTTGTGGTTATTGTGAAATCTACATTTATTTATTTTATTTATACTCTGCCTTTATCCCCAATTTTATCCTTCTTATCCTAACCTTTGTACATAACATTTTGTAAAGATTAATGCCTAAATTGTCTTTTTTCTATGTATTGTCGAAGGCTTTCACGGCCGGAGAACGATGGTTGTTGGGGGTTTTCCGGGCTGTATTGCCGTGGTCTTGGCATTGTAGTTCCTGACGTTTCGCCAGCAGCTGTGGCTGGCATCTTCAGAGGTGTAGCACCAAAAGACAGAGATCTCTCAGTGTCACAGTCTTTTTTCTGTTTCCCTTTCTGTCCCTTTTCTTTTTGTGTTAAGTTTATTATATTCTACATGCTGATTTGAATTGTAACCCACTTGAAATCATGGCAGAAAACATTTCAAATATATAAAATGAATAAATAAATCCTCAGGACAAACTACTCATTAACTTTCTTATCTTCCTCACTGGATTGTTGTGAGATATAATGAGGAAGGAGACAACTGTACACATTTCCTTGAGCTCTTTGGAGAAAAAAAGATAGACATGTGATGATGGAACATTTGCTTTTGAATTTCTTGAGGCTGTTAACGGCATTAATTTAGATTATCATCCCCAAATCAACAAGCTAACTTCAGGCTTCTTGATGACACCATACTACTGTAGACAAAGGATGGTGGAAGAAGCCTCTACTAGGTGACATAGTTTCACTGTTTAACTAAATCATAATTATTTGGACACTTATCACAATAACATCAGGACCAAGGAAAGAGTATGTTTTTGCAGATATTACTTTTCCTGTATATCTTAACGCTTACTTCATCATATTAAGAACTGGTGCAGAGCTGTGTCTATGAACCATGAGCTGAGGACACAGGGTTGTCAGCTCCAGGTTAAGAAATTTCTAGAAATTTGGGGGGTGGAGCCTGGAAAGGGACCTCCACTGTGTATAATGCCATAAAGTCCGCCTTCTAAGGCAGTCATTTTCTCTAGGGGAATGATCTGTCACATGGAGATCAGTTGTAATTCTGAGAGATTTCCAGCTACCACCTGGAGGTTGGGAGCCCTATATTTCATCCAAGCTCACTATTTGCTTGTAAGCATCCTATTAGTCACTCCAATTCAGCCTTCTAGCCTGGGACTAGCACCACTGCCTAACCTTACAGAATTGTTGTAATAATTGCTGAAAGAAAATATGCAATGTGCTTTGGACACCAGAAATGTGCTATATTAATGGTAACTATTTACTCAAGTACAGAAGCAAGATAGGGGGTTGCCTCGTATTTCCATAAAGAATCCCAGAGTTATGAGTCACAACAATCTCTGAGCTGTTTTTCACACAGGGGAATTCTACTATGCAAGTAAATGTAAACATTTCCAGGAACTGCATTCAAAACATTTTTCATTTATATTTTCATTTACAGTTGCCACAAAATGCATGCAGATCTTTTTCAACCTTACCTCCGTGCAGCTTCAGCTGCTTGAGGAGGAGGTCGTCCATTGCTCCCCTGCAGGGAGGGAAAGCAGAGTTTTCCTGGGCATCCAGGGCTTGGCTGCGTGGGCGGAGCCAAGAGCCGTTTCGGCTGCTCTGCCCACGTAGCTGCTGTCGCTGCAAAAAGCTCGGAAGAGTAGGACATGTGTCCCTCTCCGAGCGGGTAGTGGCTGCAGTGAGGGTGTCAGCGGCAGCGTTTTGGCTGCATTTAGGAGAAGCGGCGGAGAGCAGCGGCTGCGTTTGGCCGCACTTCATGGAGGCGGCGGCGAGTGGTGGTGTGACTCGGCGTGGCACGGGGAGCTCAGCGGTGGCTTCTTCGCGCCAGCCGGCTGCGGCTGTGGAGCCGCGTGTGCCGGCACATTTCACTGGCTGTCAGTGATGTCACCATCTAAACCTAACCTGGGGGATCGATCAGACAGCAGGCACGTTGTGCAGCGAACTGCTTCCGCCTCTGCGTCCAGCACCCACTCTGCACTGGGGCAGCCAGGTTCAACCCCGGCTGTTATGTTGGGAATTTGCCTTCAAGGGAGCCTGTTCTCGAAAGCCTTGCAGATTCAAGCACGAATGCCCCTCCTGTGCCGGTTTCCACCCCTACAATTCCTGCCCTAAGGCGAGGCGGGGAGGTGGAGGCCGGGGAGGGGGGGCAGGGGAGCTGGTAAGCAACAGGCTCCTGGTAAAGGGACCCAGCCCAATAAAGCTGAGGGTCCTTAAGCGGCTTTTGCAGGCTTATCCTCGTAAGCAGGATGCGCTGTTTCTGTTACAGGGTTTTTCTGTTGGTTTTAGAATTCCAGTTCAGGGAATTTGCTCTTCTTACATGTGTTCAAATTTTTGTTCAGTAGTGGGGATGGAAGCAGTAGTGAGGAGTAAGATAGCTAAGGAGTGCGCTGAGGGCCGAGTTCTTGGCCCCTTTGACACCCCCCCCCCGGTTCCCAATTTGAGGGTTTCCCATTAGGCGTGGTACCTAAGAAGGCGGCAGGTGAGTTCTGCCTGATTCATCACCTCTCCTTCCCCAAAGGTGAGTCCGTAAACGATGCCATTCCAGAGCACTAGTGCTCGGTCTGTTACACGTCTTTTGATCAGGCGGTCAAGGTGGTGCGCCGTTGTGGCTTAGGGGCAGAGTTGGCTAAACATGACATTAAATCTGCCTTTCACCTTCTCCCAGTACATCCTGATGATTTCGAGTTGCTGGGATTTTCTTTTGAGGGGAAGTTTTATATGGATCGTGCCTTACTTATGGGCTGTTTTATTTCTTGCGCAACATTTGAATGTTTCAGCTCCTTTTTGGAGTGGGAATTGCAACGCAGGGCACATAGCAGCAACTCCTGTCATTATTTGGATGACTTTTTGTTCGTTGGGGAGGCAGGGACCGGGCAGTGTGCCCGGTTGCTGGCCATTTTTACACAACTGGCCGAGGAGCTGGGTGTTCCTTTGGCCCGGGAGAAAATGGAAGGTCCCTCTCAGGTGTTAATGTTTTTGGGAATTGAGACAGACATGGTGCACCAATGTTTCCGTCTTCCTCCTGAAAAGGTTTCTGACCTCAAGCTTAGGCTTCAGGAATTTAGGGCGAAGCATAAGGTGCCCTATTGGAGCTGCAGCAGCTCGTGGGCCACTTGAACGTCACATGTAAGGCGGTTTCTCCTGGAAGGGCCTTTTTGCAGCATCTTTGTGATGCCAAGTCGGCCCTGCGTGCTCCACATCATCGCCTTAGGGTTTCTAGGGGGATGCAGGAAGATTTGGACGTGTGGTCCAACTTCCTTGGGGGTTATAATGGACTTACTTTCTGGAGGGAGGACCTGCTTCTGGAGGCGGACCTTCAGGTCACGTCTGACACATCTGGCTCTACTGGTTTTGGGGTGTATTTCCGCAGGCATTGGTGAGCTGAGCAGTGGCCACCTGATCGGAGTGCCATGGGTTTACATAAAGACCTGACCTTTTTAGTGTTTTTTCTATTCTCGTGGCAGTACACCTCTGGGGGGAGGAGTTGGCCAACCGCGTTGTTCACTTTTGGTGTGACAACATGGCTGTGGTGCAGGTTGTCAACTCTTTATCCTCCAAATCTGAGCGGGTCATGAGGCTGGTCCGCGCATTCATGTTGCTGTGTCTCCGACTGAACATTGTGTTTAAAGCCAAACATGTTCCAGGAGTGAGCAACGGTGTGGTAGACGCTTTGTCTCGCCAACAGATGGGGCGGTTTTGGCAGCTTGCTCCGGAGGCGGACCAGGTACCAGCACAGATGTCCCTGGACTTATGGCTTCTTGGGAAGCCGAAGCATTCAGGGCCATAAGGCTTGCAGTGGCACCCAGCACACAGCGCAGCTACGACAGAGCGGTAGGGCAATTTTGGGGGTTTAGAATGGATGAGGGCCTACAGCAGATTTGGCCCATCCCTATTGAGCGTCTGATATGTTTTTGTGTGTATCAGAAGGGGTGTGGATTAGCAGTTAAGTCCATTAGGGGCCATTTATCTGTGCTAGCTTTTATATGCAAGGCTCGAGGGTTCTCAGAGGCCACGGGGGACTTTCGAGTCCGGAAAATGTTAGAAGGTTGGTCGCGTGAGGTTGGCCCTCGCGTTAATCCCAGGGAACCTATATCGCCTTCAGTCTTGAAAGGACTGATCTCTATTTGGGGTACGGTGTGCAGCTCGGAATTTGAGGTTAGGTTTTTCATGTGGCTGCTCTTGCAGCCTTTTTTGGGGCTTTGCGCATCAGTGAATTAGTGGCTTGGTCTAAGACTGACAGGTCCGACCGGGCTCTCAGGGTCGGGGACGTTGAGTTTGTAGATGGTGGGGTTTCCCTTTTAATTAGGAAATCCAAGACTGATCAGAAGCAAAAGGGGGTGACCCTTAACTTGGGGACCTGCGTTGACCGGGATGTGCCCGGTTCATGCCCTACGCAGATATATGTGAGTTAGGAAGTCTGACCCTGGGGTTTTATTTTGTCATGAGGACGGTTCCCCCTTGACACATTATCAATTTTGGGCAGTTACTGAGCGGGCACTGGCCAAGTTGGGGCTGGTGGGGGTTAAGTTTGGAACCCATTCGTTTAGGATTGGGGCTGCATCCACAGCGGCGGCAATGGGGTATTCAGCACAGGCCATTCGGGGAGTAGGCAGGTGGAGATCCTCTGCTTATCGGTCCTATGTTCGCCCTTTGAAGCAGTTTGAAGAGTTTACTAATTGATGTTTCCTAGGTGCTGTGTCTCACCGAGAGAAGCGACGAATTCTGATCTGCGGGCACAGCATGGTGTTTTGGGCGGCTCATCAGGCCAGGCGGTCTCCTGTTGGGTCCCAGCTGGGTCTGAGTGAATGGGCTTCGGTAGAATGGCAGGGCTGGCGAGGCCTTCGCTGGCCGGGTTTGTTACTGCTGTTATTTGGGGAGCGGGGGGGACCCATACCACACATATTGGTTATACATTTGGGGGGGAATGACCTTGGGTTCATTCACGGTAGGGCTCTGTCTCTGCAGGCCAAATGGGACATGCGGGAGATTTTGCTGTGATGGCCTGGGGTCCTCATAATGTGGTCAGCCATGTTGCCTCGCAAAGTGTGGCGTGAGGCAATGGACCGGCAAGCTATTGAAAGGGCCAGGATGAAGGCCAATAGGGCCATTCAGAAGGCCCTTGGGGAGGGTTTGGGGGTTTATTTACCTCACCCCAGGATCAGGGCCAATGTTGCTGGCCTCTATCGTAGTGGCGGGGTTCACCTGTCAGAAGCTGGCAACACAATTTTCCTCAACGACTTGCGGCAAGGGCTTAGGTTGGCCCTAGGCCAATAGTGGGGCGCAAGGGCCTAAGCAGAGGCTTGGCCCTCGCGTTGGCGGGATAGAGTTGGGCTTTAGGCAGCGGGCCAGTGAGCACCCTTGGCGCTTCCCTATTTGTGGGGAAGAGGGGCCTGCTAGGAGTGGCTGGAACTGCTTGTGACGGCTGCCAGCGCGCATGGGCAGGCTGCCTAGGTTAACCCCATGTGCAAGTCCTGCCTCACTGCTGTACGGAGGATTAGGAGCTTGGAAGGGGGAACCATGTTGCCTGGCTGGCCGGGTCTCCTAGCCATCTCTAGGGATGGCTCGCACCCAGGGCTTTGGGGCTCGCCCAGACAGGTCAAGGCGGGGGTCTGCGAGTGACCACGTGGCTTGACCTGTACCGCTTTACCCTTGCCGCAGTTTGGTTAATGTTTATGTTGAGGTTAATTTAATAAAGTGGCCCTTAGATCCAACAACGTTGTCTGCCTCTTCATTCCCACTAGGGGAGCAATAAAGAATAATGGCAGTATCTTGTAAACTAGTCACCTCGTGAAAGTAGGGTTGCCAGGTCCAGGCTGGGAAATTTCTGGAGATTTGGGGCATGGAGCATGGAGGGTGTGGGGTTTGGGGAGGGGAGGGATCTCGGGGAGTTATAATGCCATAAATTTCACCCTCCAAACAGCCATTTTCTCCAGGGGAAATAGTCTCTATGGCATGGAGATTGGTTATAATTCTGGGAGATCTCCTGCTGCCACCTAGAGGCAGGCAACCCTGTGCAAAAGGTTGTAGAGTAGACATAGCAGCCACTTGCTTACAGCAGCTTACTAGAGCCTCTCTCCTGTGCTGCCTATGTAAAGGTTTTAGTACATATTACATGTAGCTTTCTCCCGACAGGCCTCTTTTTCAGGACAAGTGGCTTTTGGGGGTGGGGGTGGTCTTGAGCAGAGAAATGGCACAGTCAGGCAGACGCTTAACACTCTCCCTGCCTACTGCCATTTTGTTCCAAATTTCCCTCCTGCAGCGACTACCCCCACCCTTAATTGGGTTCCATATGTGCTTGTGAGAGCGAATCAAGGAAGCATTGATTTGTGTCTGCTTGATTTAACAGCAACCTGGCTCAAGCCTATTAGGCATTCTATAGCACTTTCTTCTGCTGTTATGACAACAATAATGGGAAATCCTTCTTTGCAAGAGCCATATTCTTGGCTGAGGGGGATTTAAGATAGCCACAGTGCAAATCCATGTGCTTTACATTAAGATTAGGTGCACACAAGAAGTCAATGCGAGCTCTCTCTTTTTCATTAAGTAATGCTGTGGTGAAAATGGGAACAAAATAGGGTGTGAAATGACCCAAACTTGGAGCTTTTTGAGTATGGCTTCCTTATTTCTTATTTCTAAGATCAGAGTGCAGAAAAGTCAAATACCTCTCCCCCTACACACACACAGACACACACTTGACAGTACTCATTACAGCAGGCTAGTACATATAGTACATATATGGAAAGTTCATACTGGTCCTGGTCAGCCCTGTGGAAAGCCATGGAGCTCCCTTCCCACATGCACTAAGATAAATGCATGAATTGAAACAATACATCTTGACTCCTTATATAAGGGTAATCCGAATGGGTCCTTAAAAAGAGCTATGGTACTTACTGACAGTTCTATCACTGCCCTCTATTTCACCTATGATAATGATACATACATAAAAATCTGTATCTTAATGTGTTAAACTAGCCATCATAAATCTGCGCAAAAGGAAAAATGAAGAGTTGAAATTTCTGCATTAGACTTCCTCATCTTTGGGTACAACATCTTATATCTCAGAACATCTGCTGTGTGATCATACATTGAAACATCTTCAGCGCCATAACAAATAGTTTAAACTGTGCCCCATTAATAGATTTTCCATATGCTCTTCCAGCTGTGCAGGACTGCTGGCCAAGTTGCAATAACTGTACAGATGCTAGTCATTCTTGTATCCCTGCTTGTCTACATTCTGCCCCCAGACAGGGAGCAATGCCTTGTGGGTAAGCAGCTCTTCCAAGAGATGTCAGAAGTGATGAAGCAATGGCCAGCTTGTAGCTTCCATAAAGAAGTATTTATCTGAATTGGCCTTCTGTAGTCATCATCATTACCCATACCTAGGGCTATTGCTTGGTGTAAGTGGAGTTGCTGTCCAAGGGTACAGCATTAACCATCAAGCTATGCAATATCTGTTCTGTAACTGAAAATTGCTTTGGGCCATTGTGAGATGTGAAAGACTTCACCAAACTAAATTTCCAGCTTTTGCTTTCTAAATCTCACAAAACTAATCCATAGTACAAACAACAGGCAGAATGCAGTGAAAAATATATCTTGACCACCAAAAGTGATCAGAGAATCTCATATGATTCAACCTGAGCTGCTATCTCTGACAGAGACAACCCGATATTCAAGGTGTACACATTTTTTATATGCACCAAAATATGAGAAACTGTTGAGAAATAACCAATTCCTATTGAGACTAGATTTATTAAGCAGATACTAAACTGGCTGATGATAAAAATGGAAGACCCAACACTACCTCCATGTCTATGCAAGTCAAGGACCGCTTTTTTATGTGTCATCTAAAGAAGATTATGTCTTGTTTAGAAACCAGAGGCTTTAACAGAAAACTGAGAAACATTTAAATATGGAAAGGCAGGGAAATAAGACTTAAAAGGAATACATTTCTCCCTTTGCTCATTGCAAAGAGAAAAAAGACAGAACAATTCTCTCCCAAAGTGAGTTCACATGAGCAAACAAGATTCTCATACAACAGATGACTGGGGCTAAGGCTGTTTCCACACATCCTTAAAGGGACAACCCAGTCACCCAATCTGGGTGGCTTTTCCACTTCACTCCAGACGTCTATATTTTCAAAATGATTGCAGGCTGTTTGGCTTGTTTTTTCAGTGCATTTTCCAGAACTGCACTTTCCCACGGTGCCAGAAAAGGTGCCGAAAAAATGGAAGCTAAACAGCCTGCAACCATTTTGAAAACATAGACGTCTGGAATGAAGTGGAAAAGCCGCCCTCATTCGGTAAGTGGGCCATCCCTTTAAGGACATGCAGAAATGGCCTAAGTCAGCTTCATCAAGGAAGAAGCCATGGTGTAGCTAGCGGGTGTGTGAAGAAAGCAGGACAATCTCTGGCACCCAGGAAATGGACCCATAAGACCTTGAACTGCTGACAAGCACAAGTCTTGGGAGGGTTAAAAAAAGATATGAAAACAACATCTCTGTGTACAACACCTCTGTGTTATCTACTTTTCTTTTGAAAGAAACTTCTTGTTCTGATTGGGGGAGCTGGACTGACTGTAATGGCATAAAGCTGTGGCCTGCAGCATTTTTCAAGAAGTGATAGGTTCACTGCTGCATTACTGTGACTGTATGAAGAAGAGCTGTATGAACTCCCCAAGAGATTTCAATATCCTCATTGTAACACTTTCTGCTTTCCTTAAAATTCCACAGACATTTCACTTGAGGAACGTCATAGCTGTAGGATCTCTATCATGCCCTGAATTCTACATTGCCTGTAAGTTCACAATTGCTGGAGAAAGAATCCACAGTAAACATATAGGCCAACTTTATCATACACTAAGAATTTAAGGATGAAAACCAAAATGATAGGAAAGCCATAACTAGTCTCCAAAGAACAGCAATGAAGTAAGGAAATGAAATGGAAGTCACCACAGGAGATGCTTTCCCACCAATTAGTTATATGATAAAAGGTAAGCACAAACACTTCTCAAGGAAGAAATTAAAGGATTTCTCCCATACCAACGTTTTCAGTAACTTTATGCTGCCCTTAGTTCCACTCCTAGCGGATTCTGGTTTCCCTCTTGTCCTTCCTCCAAGGAGTTCCAGGCAGCATACATACTCCCCCTTCCCCCGCCACACACACTTTGTTCCTCACAATAACCCCACACAGTAGGATGAACTAAGAGTGTGATTGGTCTGAGGTCACACAGTGAGTCTCATGGCTTAGTGGGGATTTTAACCTGTGTTTTCTAGGTCCTATATCATGCGGACTCTGATTTAACTGGCATAGAAATTAATTCCACTGCTGGAGCATGCACGATTTGTCATAGTTTTCAGTTTCCCGACTTCATTTGTGTCTCTCCTTCCCAAGTTACCAAAGCCTTGTACTTTTTAGAACACTACAAAAAGCAATTGTTATTAATCACTGACTGACTGACTGACTGACTGACTGGCCTACTATTTATACTGTCAGTTTACCAGCAGCATCAACAGTTCTGTGAGGTGGGGGCGGGGGAGGGAGTGGAGGGATTAGGACTTCCATCAGGCTGCATAAGAATGTGCATCATGAGAATTGCACTGTATTGGTCTGTATTATTTTACTGCATGAAAAATAACTGAACGAACAACCTCAAACTGTTCATGAACAGTCAAACTGTTTGACAAAAATGAACTCATTGTGACCAGGGAACAGAATATGAGCTGGGGGAGAGGCACAAAGAACTAAATGGTAAGGATTTACCATTTCAGTAAAATTTCAGTAAAATGTGCATGCTTAGTACAAAAATTCAGAAATGGAACCTAATGCATCAGTTCCTCATTGAAAATTCAGCACTCCAAAATCTGGATAAAAATTCAGACGAGAAGAATATCCCTAGCTGCATGGAGGAAGCAGAACTGTTGCAAATTTCAAACAAATATAGCAAAATCAGCCTTTGGTTAAAATTCCATGTTCTTCCTTGGCCAAACCTTTTCACTTCATGGTACTTAGTTTTACCATGCAGGTAATAGGGAATAGTCATCCTACACTTAACTCATGTGAGATTTAAAAGCTTATTGTTGGAACACCTTTTGCTGAACAAGTAAAGTGTTGTATAAATTGCTTAGTATTATTGCTGTTATTAACTTCCCCACAGGGGGATTATGGAGCTTCATAATTAGTGTTTGTAAAACAATCCCAAATCATCTAATCAAATGTGCTAGAAAAGTACAGAGGATTAAAAAGCTCTGTAATCTGCTATGAGCTTTAATTCTCTGTGCGGTGTTTAATTGAAAGAGAAAAGATGATGAAAACAAATCTTAAGATGGTGGCCTAAAAAGGAACAAAGAGGTGTGTTGGGTCTGCTGGTGTATGATGAGGGCAAGTGCATCACATGGCCTTGCATAAGATGGATAATAGCACCTCTCTCTGCTTCGGAATCCTTCCTTCCCACTACTCAAATCTAAGTGAAGCCACACATGTGCTAAGAAAATCCAGATCCGATTACTGCAAAGCAATTTATGTGGTTCCGGCTTTGAAGACTGTTTGGAAACCGCAATTGGTTCCAAATACAGAGACTAACAGTGCAATCCTATGCAGAGTTACTCCAGTCTAAGCCCATTCATTTCAATGTGGTTAAACTGAATAACTCTGCATAGGATTGCACTGTAAATTATTAATTGGAGCTCACTGAACAAAGGACATGACTCCAATTTTATTTCAAATACATTGATTGCCTGTTTGCCTCTGGGCCAATTCCAGCTGCTGAGTTTGAAATATAGAGTCCTAAATGGAAAAAGGATAAGGACTGTCTTGAACCAGAAGTACTTTTTCTTTGTCATATATTAATATCTGTGTCTCCCTTCACTGGGGTGCAGGAAGGTGGGACATGGGAGCTGGCCTTCTCAGCAATGGCACCATGCTTGTGGAGCACCCACAGTGGGGAAATCTGCCGATCTTCCTCACTGTTTGTTTTCCAACAAGCAAAGAAAACCCAGTTTTTTAAAGGGCTCTACAGTCCACTTTAGACTACTGCCCAGCTACTGTATGTGGCTGGACTAAATTCTGGCTGGACTAAGTTTGCTGCTGCTCATCTTCTTGTCATGTACAATTTAATAGGATGCTGTATTCGAGTAGATTTTTAATACTGATAACTTGGTTTGTGATAGCCTTGTTCATGAGACATTTATTGTTTAAAAATTTGTTATTAGCTGCTTTTAATTGAAAACCAGGCTATACACTGTAATATATTGTGTTACTACATAAATATTTTAAATTGATAAAATACATACATTCTTCATACTCGTTCAGGGTGCTTCCTTGCTCTGGGCAAAGATGTGTAGCGTCCTTAAAACCATTTGGGGCATCTAAGTATCCCAAAAGAATTATTCTGCAATTAAAGAATGCAAAACAAGTAAAAGGAAACATGACATGATGTTATGCCGCAATCACTGCCTGAGGCAGCAAAAGAGGGGTGATAAAACTTCCAATTATTACCACACAGCAAAACACAGGAGACCTCTGAGCAACCTGGCTTTTAGCTATTCTCCAAGGTCTCAATTTTGAACTAGTGAACTATGAAAGTGGAGCAGCATTAGGGCTAGCAAACGACTCCAAGGTGAGCTCTCCTGAGTAATATAAACGGAACAATCCTGGAGTCAAACTGCTTCTGTTTCTTTTTCATTTACTAGAATTCACAAGGCCAGTTGGAATATATGTCAGCTGAGGACACAATTGGCTATGGTTTGCTGATGTGCTACAGCTTTAAGATGTAGCCAGCCAGGTTATGTGAGTGGGATAGGAGAAGATGGCTTTTGCTTCCATCCTGAGACTTATCCAATTATTATTTGGGAGGGCAGAGAGATTTTTTTCTTTCAGTTCTCAATGGAGAGGGTCACTGTTTCTTCTTATAAACAGCAAATTAGAGGGTACTGTGGAAAGATATTTGTGCCAAACAATATAGCAGGGACCTATCAAAGTTGTGTTTCAGTCTACCAGACCCTCCAAAGCAGTTTCAGCTTATTTGCAAATAACACTTCAGGTGGAATCCATATAAAAGTATTTGCAATCAATTGTACTCCCACATAGGAATGTGCACCTCAAAACCCAGTATTTTTCAGATCTGGATTTCAGAAAAGGGATAAATATTGGTATTTTGGGACGTATGGGAGTGGAAAAGAGCAAGAGTCCAGTAGCACCTATAAGACTAACAAAATTTGTTGTAGGATATGAGCTTTCATGAGTCACAGCTCACTTCTTCAGATAGATCCAAATACCAAATACCAGTTTGGTATTTGGATTTTTTTTAATTCCAAAAATATTTGGCTCCATTATTCCCTATAGGGAATCTTTCTAGGGGGCTCAAGGGGCTGCTTTTTAAGTAAATTACACCAAAATTGCTACATAGCTAGTGCTGCCTGGGCACTAAAGACCTGCCAAGTTTCAATTAGATTGGGTCAATGGGTCCAATTCTATGTGCCCCTGAACAAAGAGCCGCCCAGCCACTGTACTTGTCTCAGTTGTTTCCTAGTGGTGGTAGAAAGTGCTGTCAAGTCATAGCTGACATGGCACCCCCCCCCCCCGAATGGAGTTTTCATGGCAAGAGACTAACAGAGGTGGTTTGTGGTTGCCTGGTTCTGCAACCCTGGTCTTAGTTGGAGGTCTCCCATCCAATTGCTATCTAAGGCTGACTTGCTTAGCTTCTAAGATCTGATGAGATCATGCTTGCCTGGGCTATCCAGGTCAGGGCCAATTATTTCCTATGGGGTGGGTGGGAAATCCCATGCATTCTCCAGGGCAAGCCAAACACACAAGAGCAACCGCTGGTCAAAAGCGTCCAAATGCAAACAGAGCTCCCCAAAGCACAAACCCTTTAAAAATTGAAGTACAAAGTAGTTATATTAATTTAAAATTCCAAACAAGCCAAGAAAGAAAGACCTCAAAAGAACAACATAATCCTTTTTTTAAAGCCCAAAACAAAACAAAACCAAAGAATGTGGAAGAAAACAAAAGAGAAACTGAAAGAAAACAAAAGGGTATCTTCCCTTACTCCCCACTATAACTTACCACCAGCCTACCCTCTCACAAAAAAGACTTCAGAACAATTCAATTTAAAGGAGCACCCTGAAATTCTTCTTAACCAGTCTCACAAAACACACAACACAGAAAGATCTTTAAAACAGCTATAAACAAAACTGTATAAATGGCAAAAAAAAAATTGAAGCAACAACAGTGGGGTACCTCCCCCCCACACACATAAAACTTTTAAAAATTAAAATGCAAAGCCCTAACAAAACAGCACAAGCCTTAACAGTACAGAACAAGACCAAAGAAAATATTTTGTAAAAACAACTAGAAAGAAAACACCATCTCCTTTCCCTCTCACCTCCCTCAACCAACCAACCCTCCCCCAAAGAAATATTAAATAATAATTTATATAATATTTACAAATAAAGTCCACCAAACCAGTTCTAGCACAGCAGAGGTAAGTAAACCAATTCTAAGGTTCAGACAGATCAGAGTAGCCAGAGTCACACACTCCAAAAAATATCACTCTGAATGGAGTCAAGCTGCAGCCAGGCTAGCTTTTTATCCTCTTTCCCATGATCAGGAAGCTATGCACTACGAGAAAGTCATTGTGATTGGACAGACACTTAGAGCTTCCCTAATGTGTGATCCCATTTGCATATGAGAACTGCCCCCTCTCCCTCCCTCCTGTTACCTGGGAAGCCTGCAAAAAATCCTAAACCAACAAAAACCCAAGCTCACTTGGGGTATTCCCAGCATACCTAAGAATCCTGAATATCGAGCAATATACCAAAATATTCCAAATGTACACCCTCATTTTCTGTGTTATTTCCCCATGGGGAGGGGGGGTGATGTGTACATTTTTTCCCCATTTTAAACATAAGGGTGGTATAATTGCATATATGTAGAGGAGTTAGCCATGTTAGTCTGTAGTAGCAAAATCAAAAAGAGTCCAGTAGCACCTTTAAGACTAACCATCTTTATTGTAGCATAAGCTTTCGAGAATCACAGTTCTCTTCGTCAGATGCCCTCCATGCATCTGACGAAGAGAACTGTGATTCTCAAAAGCTTAAGCTATGATAAAGTTGGTTAGTCTTAAAGGTGCTACTGGACTCTTTTTGATAATTGCATATGCGAGGAGACAAAAGTGGTATTGTGGCTTTCCAAACAGACTATCCCTTTAAAATGCCCTTCTGTTTTAAAATGTACAGGTAACATTACAGGTAACTTACAACTCAGGGCGAAGCTACAAGTACAGGTAACTTACGAAGCTACAAGTACAGGTAACTTACAACTCAGGGCGAAGCTACAAGTGATGAATGACACTTGAACGGCAAGTGTATTTCTCCCTGTTCACTCGCACTCCACTCAATCCACTTGCCGTTCAAGTGTCATTCGTCACTTGTAGCTTGGCCCTGAGTCTCAAGCAAAGCTGCACTTTTCTAAGCCCACTGTCTTCAATTGATTTAGAAGGGTGTAACTCTGCTTAGCATTGCACTGTTAATTGCATGCTGTTCCCTCACCATAGCTGTGATTTTAACCCTAACCCTTTTCTCTTATTTTTCAGGATCATAATTTTGTAATTGCACAATTATGATACTAAAGATAAAAGAAAATTAATGAGCAATCCTTTATGGCAGTAAAGACAAAAATACTAATTAAAGTTTCCCTCCACCCACTCAAATAATCGAGAAGCCATTCAGGAATGCCAGTTAACAGTCTCTGCCAAGGTTGCTCTGCTCTTCGGTGACCCCCCACCCCCAGCTGAACCCTTCCTTTCCAAACTAGCTTAGGCTAAAGGGAAGGAAGGTGCTTCACTGGTATCTGACAAAGGGAGTTTGTCCTGAAAATCTTGTTGTGCTTTAAGGTACTATTGGACTCTTGCTGTTCTACTGCAGACCAACACAGCTACCCACCTGAAACTATTATCTCAATTGGTGATAGATCCAGAGGTGTTAGCTGTGTTAGTCTGTAGTCACAAAATAGTAAAGAATCCAGTAGCACCTTTAAGACTAACCAACTTTGCTGTAGCATAAGCTTTCGAGAACAACAGTTCTCTTTGTCTCATGCATCTGATGAAGAGAACTGTGGTTCTCGAAAGTACATGCTACAATAAAGTTGGTTAGATGGTTGTTGGGGGTTTTCCGGGCTGTATTGCCGTGGTCTTGGCATTGTAGTTCCTGACGTTTCGCCAGCAGCTGTGGCTGGCATCTTCAGAGGTGTAGCACCAAAAGACAGAGATCTCTCAGTGTCACAGTGTGGAAAAGATGTAGGTCATTTGTATCTACTCAGGAGGGGTGGGGTTGAGCTGAGTCATTCTGTAAGAGTTTCCCAGGGTGTGGAATGCTAATGGCGGGAGGCTTCACTGTAACCTGAGGAGGTTCTTTTGCATATGGATTGGTGCTTGATGTGCTAATCTTCTCTGCAGGGCTATTGTCGGGTGTGGAGTTTACATCGGGACCACAAAGCGTAGCATCCAGACAAGAATAAAAGAACATGAAAGACACTGCAGACTTGGACAGCCTGAAAAATCAGCAGTGGCTGAACATAGCCTAACTCAAACAGGGCACAGTATCTTATTCCAGGACACCAAAATACTGGACAACACTTCCAACTACTTTGTCAGACTGCACAGGGAAGCCATTGAAATTCACAAGCATAAGCAAAACTTCAACAGGAAAGAAGAAACCTTAAGAATGAACAGAGCATGGGCTCCAGTTCTGAAAAACACCAGGCCAACAAAACACTCCACACCCGACAATAGCCCTGCAGAGAAGATTAGCACATCAAGCACCAATCCATATGCAAAAGAACCTCCTCAGGTTACAGTGAAGCCTCCCGCCATTAGCATTCCACACCCTGGGAAACTCTTACAGAATGACTCAGCTCAACCCCACCCCTCCTGAGTAGATACAAATGACCTACATCTTTTCCACACTGTGACACTGAGAGATCTCTGTCTTTTGGTGCTACACCTCTGAAGATGCCAGCCACAGCTGCTGGCGAAACGTCAGGAACTACAATGCCAAGACCACGGCAATACAGCCCGGAAAACCCCCAACAACCATCGTTCTCCGGCCGTGAAAGCCTTCGACAATACAAAGTTGGTTAGTCTTAAAGGTGCTATTGGACTCTTTACCTCAATTGGTGATAGATGCTGACTGGAAGACCATTACATTGCAAACGGCTGGAATTAGTGCAGTCAAAATTAAAGGACTGGTATGCTACACTTCTAAACATGTTTCTGTTGGAGTAAGTACTTTTATCTGAATAGAGAGCTACTTCTGAGTAAGGTCAGAATCATGCCTGTGGGGACAAGCAGCATGTGTTTTTAACAGGGAATATGGTACTATCTTCCAGATTATTAAATTATAAAGCTGTGGTTTGCCCGGGTGATGCTATACAGGTACCAAGTTACTGCTTGACAGCTGTTGTCAAATATCTTAAAGAAAATAAATTGAAATTGAACCCAGACAAAACTGAAGTGATACTCATTGTAAAAACAGAGTCCTTGGAGGACATTGTGCTTCTGACCTTTGCTGGGTTCCAGCTGACCCTAGCTGACTCAGTGAAAAGCCTAGGGGTTATGTTGGATCCAGTACTGCTGCTAGAGAAGCAAGTAAATGCAGCTGCAAAAAAGGCCTTCTCTCAACTTAGACTAGCCTGGAAGATGGTGTTCTATCTGAACACAATGGATCTGGCCACTTGGATTCATGCCACAGTAACATTAAGACTAGAATACTGTAATTTACTGTACATAGGTTTCCCCTCAAAGTCAACTTGGAGACTCCAGTTGGTTCAAAATCCTGCACCACATTTACTGTCAGGAGCTAGGCAGAGCATGCATATTACTCCCATTCTGCAGTCACTCCATTGGCTACCCATCAGTTACCCGGCTCAATTCAAAGTCGTGACTATTACATTCAAAGTCCTTTGTGTCCTTGACCTGTGAAACCACCTTTCTCTCTATGTTCTGCCATGGCAGCATCACTCTTCTGAATATAGCCTTCTGAGGATATCACTGTGCAGCTGGGCTAAATCAACAACTGCCTGTACACATGTTTTCTTGATGGTAGCCATTCCTTATGGAATGACCTGCCTGAGAAGGTCAGAAAAGCTCCCACTCTCCCAGCTTTCTGCAAACCATGCAATACTGAATTATTCAGGAGGGCTTTCAACTCAGATTATAGAGCTGTATTATAAGAAATTGCTCGAAGAGAAACCTTGGTAAGGGACAGGGACTATAGACTAGGCTATTGAGTACTGTCTGCTGGTATAGATATGCTCCTACTGGGTAGTTCAATGCTGCTAAAAATGTCATGTTAATTACTTACTCTTTAATTCAGAAAAGTTTCATCTATGTGTTCGGCTTTATGCTAATTTTCAAATTTGCAGGTACTGTACCCTATTGTATGTGTTTTCATTGAATGTCTTAACAGTTGATCATATTATATTTTTGCTCTGTGAATGTCCTAGCTATCCCTTGCAGTATGTAATCTGCCTTGGATCTCAGTGAGAAAGGCAGACTATAAATAAACAGTCCAATCCAATCCTAGCCATTTAATCGTGTCCGATCCTTGGCTACTCTGTAGATCGTATCCCTCCAGGCCTTTCTATCTCTGACTGCTTCTTTCAATTCCTTCATGTTCAGTCCAGTGTCTTTCATGATGGTATCCAGCCAGCGGGATTTTGGTCTTCCTCTCTTCCTCATTCCACTCACCATTCCTAGCATCATTGATGTTTCTAGTGAGTTGGCCCGCATTACATGCCCAAAATAGCTGAGCTTCTGCTTTGTAATCTCCCCCTCCAGAGACATGTCAGGTTTTATGCGTTCCAAGACAGCTTGGTTTGTTACTTTTGCTGTCCAAGGGAACCTCAGGAGTCGTCTCCAACATCACCGTTCGAATGAGTCCATTTTTCTCCTGTCCATTTTTGTTAAGGTCCATGTCTCACATCCGTAAGTTGTTATAGGAAACACAATGGCTGTGACCAGTCGGCGCTTGGTGCTTATTGTGACATCTTTGCATTTCCAGATTGAATCCATGCTGACCATTGCTGAGTGTCCAAGTGTGATTTGCCGCTTTACTTCAGGTGTCCAGTCACCCCTGTTATTGATTTGTGAACCTAGGAAGACAAAGTTGTCAACCACGTCGATCTCATCATTGTTTTTTATCTTGATATGGACTCATTTGTTAGTGTTGGTCATGATCTTTGTTTTTTTGATGTTCAGCTGAAGCCCCAATACTTCACTTGTTGTCTTTAGTTTCATGATCAGAGTCTTCAGATCTTTAAACTTCTCTGCTAGCAGTGTAGTTTCAACTGCATATCGCAGGTTTCTGATTGTTCTGCCACCGACCTTTACCCCAATGTTCATCTCATCCAGGTTGAGCTTCCTCATGATTACTTCTGCGTATAAGTTGAAGAGGAATGGGGAGAGAACACAGCCTTGTCTGGTGCCTTTTCTGATCTTAAACCAATCTGTGTCTCCATATCTAGTTCATACTGTTGCTTCTTGGTCAGTGTACAGTGATCTGATCAGTCTGATTATATGGGCTGGTACTCCAATCTACTTCAATGCAAGCCAGAGCTTGCTATGGTCGACACAATCGAAGGCTTTGGCATAGTCAATAAAGCAAATATAGAGGTCTTTGTGATATTCTTTTGATTTCTCCATAATCCACCTGAGGTTGGCGATATGATCCCTGGTTCCTCTGCCTCTGCGAAAGCTGGCTTGGACATCAGGGAGTTCGTGGTCGAAAATGTTCCCCAAACGCTTCTGGATGATTTTCAGTAAGATCTTGCTAGCATGTGGTATAAGGGCAATTGTGCGATAATTGGCGCAATCCCTGGCATCACCCTTCTTAGGAAGGGGAATGAATACTGATCGTTTCCAGTCCTTTGGCCAGGTACAGGTCCTCCAGATCGCTCGACATAGAGCTGTTAGTGCAGCTCTTGGGACAGGCTTGAGGAGCTCAGCTGGAATAGTATCAATGCCTGGCGTCTTGTTGTTTGGGAGTTGCTGAATTGCCCATTCTATTTCACTCTCCAACAAGTCTGGTTCCAATTCGCTATTATCTAAATAGTCATCTGGTTGATCGTTAATAGGGCTGGAATACAGTTCTTCTGTGTACTCTCGCCATCGCTCTTTGATATCATGTTGGTCACTTAGCTCAATTCCATCTCGCCCCTTGATGGTTGCTTGATGAGTAGAAAAAGGCTTTTTTATTTGTTTCTCTGTGGCAAATAGTTGTTTGGTGCGTCCATTCTTGTATGCTTCTTCGAGACTGGCGCAGTGAGCATTCAAATGTTTTTATCCTTCCAGGCTTCTCTTTGAAATTCTGCATTTAGTCGCCTTGTCTCATCCATCTTATAATAGAATCCAGTAAAGAATTGGTGTATCTAGTTTCAGGTGGGTAGCTATGTCGGCCTGCCATAGAACAGCAAGATTAGCTTAAAGTTGCTAACTACTGATGGGGAAATTCCTGGAGACTTGGGGGTGCAACCTGGAAAGGGCAGGGTTTGGGGAGGGGAGGGACCTCAGTGGGGAATAATGCCATCAATTCTACCTTCTCATGCAGCCGTTTTCTCCAGTGAAACTGATCTCTGTACTCTGGAGACCAATTGTAATTTTGGGAGATCTCTGTGCTCTACCTGGAGATTGGCAACTCTATCAGATACGTCAGCAACTATATACTGTGAAAATCAAAATGGCATTGCATTTCAACTGTAGAAAATGAACTATTATAATATGACAACAATCAAATATTGTCAAATATGAAATATCAAAGTCAAATATCAAACACCATCTGGGGTAAAATACTGATATAAAATTATAAATGCTGAACATTCAAGTATTCTGAGAGTATTCAACATCAGCATTTTCAGTGGACAATTCTGGACAGCTGTACCTTCAAGGTCACATACGGTTCTGGAATTCTAAGATGCATCGTATGAAAACTATCACCTTTAAGCTAAAGTGTTCAAAACCAGCTTAAGTTAATGGTCCAACTACACCTACCAACTCTCTGTTAATCATTCAGAAACTCATATTGAACGTGCAGCAAGATGGATGCTTCTGCATGTAAACTCAACAGCCTTTCCCAGTGCCAAGGACATGAACAGAAAGGCCACAAATTAATCCATGGGAAATGGACACTCTTGCAGATGACATTCCCTGCACTTTCAAAATCTTCCTCTAGAAGATGTCTCTTCCAAGCAGAGTCCAGCGCGCGCGCGCGCGCGCGCGCACACACACACACACACACAGAAGATACTTGCATGCATGCTGTAAATAACAATAGGCTTGGGATTCCATCATGCCAGTCAACTAAGTAGGACATCTTCCTCTAATGCAAGGAGTGTTCTTCCAGTGGACCAGGCTCTTCTTCCAGAAGGTTTCTTTCATGTCACACTTAACCGAACAACAGGATTTAACCCAATATCTTTTTTCATAACTACCCATGAGGAGGCTTCTGAATCCTTTATGAAAAGTCTTCTCCATTGTAATGGCCAGCAGTGAGACATGAACTGGAGAACTCCATGAACTGGAGAATTTAACACTACTATACTTGTCCAGCAATAAACTGTAGAAATCAGTGGATCCTACTAAGTATTCAGCAAAAACGGTTTTGAATTGTATATGATATGTTATGTTGAAGTTTAGTGTAGGAGAGTAAGGAAATGGCTTGGTCAAGGGTCTGCAACCACAAATTGGAGAAGTGGATTCATGGGTGATTCTGGGCCTAGGCTGATAGAGAGAATTTCAGAAGTATCTTTCAGAACTTTGGGGCAGCAGCTTCAGCTTTCAGCTGAAAGAGGTAGATAAAGAAACTGCCACACAGGAAAGCTATCATGGGCATTGGCATGAGGGGAGGATGAGAAAGGGGGTGGGAGGAAATGAGAGAAACCACTGAGAGATTCTTGGAGAATTATTCTCATCAGAGAAAGGAAATCACTGGCAATTCCATTAGCTGTTCAAGTACCAACTGCCTCCCCCACACGTCAGATGCTGCAAAACTGAACAGCTTCACCGCATACACTAAACAAAATAGCCCTCTGGACTCTTAATGCCACAAATCATCAATAACATCCTGCATGTTTTCTGGGAAAGGATGTAACACAATGTACAGTTCCAGGCTTGCAATTCAAGAAGCCATCATGATGAATCTTACTTATGGACATACATCAAAAGGCCGTGCATATGATGGTGGAATTAAAAAAACCTATTACAAATATGACCCACTTTGCTTTTGCTGAGTGTGAGCATGATCCCAGCTCACTTGGGCAGGCTGCCAGGGAGACTGACATAATGTCACTGTTGCACTTGTGTGTAAAATGATTGAACCAGCATGACTCAGAGAGAATATGGGAGGATTCTGTTATGCATTTAGGAACTTGGGAGAACCCTTCTTGTCTTTGTTGAGAGTGGCCTCTTTTTTCTTCTTTTTTTTTGGTAGTATTCTGACTTGTTGAGCACGAGCAGAAGCTGCTGTTCTGCATGCCACTTTCCGCTCAGAGAATAATTTTCAAAAGTGACAAACATTTGTGCAGAATTACTTTAGTTATAGTTATTCTTATTTTAGTTTTGTATATATAATCGGTGGCCCTTGCTCTAAGCATTCTCCCAAATTAGTCTACAAAAGGAATTAGCCTACAAATCATTTATTGTGGCACAATGACAGCCTAATAGGAGGCAAAACAGAGCAAACTCTTTTTCCATTTATGGCAAAACTTCACACATCATAGGGAAATGAGCAACTGGCTGTTTACAAGGTAGTTCCAGTATAACCACAACATCCATTTCTCCTGGTTATTACTACTGTCTTCACTTATTTTTGCAAACAGGTAGTCTCTTAAACACAGGTGTCTGTACCATTCTGCCCCCCTCCATCAGTTGCTCCATTCATTCATTCATTCATTCATTCATTCATTCATTCATTCATTCATTCATTCATTCATTTATTTATTTATAACCAACTTTTCTCCTCAACGGAGACCCAAAGCGGCTAACTTTTTCCTCCTCTCCTCTCCTCTCCTCTCCTCTCCTCTCCTCTCCTCTCCTCTCCTCTCCTCTCCTCTCCTCTCCTCTCCTCTCCTCTCCTCTCCTCTCCTCTCCTCCATTTTAGCCTCTTGAGGTAACAAGAGGTAACAATAACTCTTGAGGTAGGCTAGGCTGAGAACGTGTATCCATAGCATGATGCAGTTCCTCCCCCATGCTCCTGACACACTTGCAAGGTTTATTATTTTTTTAAAAAATTATGCCCTGCTTTCCCCAGCAACGAGGACACAAAATGCATTACATTGTTCTCCCTTCTACCATTTCATCATAGTTTAGGCTGACAGTATGTGACTGACTCAAGGTCACCCAGAGAACTTCCATAGTATAACAGGATTTGAACCTGAATCCCCAACAACATAGTCCAGTGCTTGAACCACTACACTACACTGTCTCCCATAGGGAGACTATACTCTCCATAACACTATGGAGAATCAATGTCAAAACACATGCACACATTCATAATGCCATGGTGAAATGATGTGAATATACTTCAGTGCTTTCCAAGAATCCTAGTAAGCATTTGAGCGAGCTGTTTATATTTTCTGAAATGGGTACAAATTTTATTTGGCAGCATAGAGTGAAGGCAGCTACTGTTGCTGCACTTCTCTCCATCAGCGGTTTCTGAATTGCAGCCTCTTCTTCATGCCCCTGAGAAGTCTATGAAACATATATGCATATAAGTGGCAAGTTAACATTATTATATACTTTGCACTGAACACAGTGGGAAATATAAATAAGTAAGTAAATAAGTAAGTAAGTAAATGACATGAAGTAAAATAGGTAATGCTAATTCTCATTGATTAGGGATGTGTTCAACATGAGTAACAGTGACCAAATAGGCAGTAATGATCCTACAGAAATATCCAAAATGTTGGTTGTGCAACACCATGTAAATATACAATCTCTGTCTGTGAAAAATCAATCAGCCTATTTGCCACAAGCAAGGAGCTAATATAAGCAAAGTAAAAACGGGGCCTCTGTGACAAGATGAACCCCTCCATTAGCCCTTATTCCTCACCACTCTTGTCTTATGGTTGCAGGCGCTCTAATACAACCTGTGGGCCAACAATTTCTACCAGTAACAGATATTAATATCACAAAACCATCTATTTCAAATGACTCCTGAATGACCAAGGAGCCAGCAAGACTGCCGGTGTTTGTAACCACATCCATTGGCCAACCTACATTGCTTACTTCCTTTCCAACATGACCATAACAGCACCTAAAGGATTTGTGCACGGTTAATGATCCAGGTAAAGGAAGTCATAAAAGGTAAAAAGATTTTTTTAAAAAAAGTGGATGGTCTGTCCCAATGAAGTGAACAGAACTGAGCACAGGATCTGGCAAAGGAAGCATTAGTTAATAACTATGCTAGCAAAGAGAGAATTTTAGGAGAGGATTGCAAAAAGCATCAAGGAATACAATAAAAAAAAACCTTTAAAAGTAGGAAACCAGAGAGACAGATGGGCCTTGGAATGACCAAGGAATAAAAGGACTGATAAGGAAGATGGGGATAGTGGAGAATTACTTCTTTCCATCGGTGTTCACTGTGGAAAGTGTGGGGCATTATACCTAGATCAAAGCAACTATTTTCAGAAATGGAATCTGAAGAATTGAGTCAAATTGAGTTGACAAGTTCTAGATCTACTGTGGTAATTAAAATCCAGTCAGTCTCCAGGTGCTGATGGCATACCCCAAAAAGTTCTTGAGGAACTCAAATGTGAAAATGTTGATCTACTAACTGTATATGTAACGTTACTACACTGAGCAGCAGACATATGGGGGAATCGATCTATCAGTGGCTACTAGCCATGGTGACTAAACAGAACCTCCACATTTAGAAGCAGTAAGCTTTTGAATACCAGTGCCAGGAGGCAACATCAGGAGAAGGCCTCATCCTCTGTGCCCTGTTGTCAGCCTTCCACAGTAGTCAGTTAAGCACTATGTGAGACAGGATGCTGGACTAGATGGAACACTGGTCTGGTCCAGCGGGGCTCTTCTTATGTTCTTATGAGAAACATATACCACAACTCACATGTCATTTAAGTAATATACAAAGCAGGTTCAAGTCCTTAGGAAAAAAGGGTAGGAAAGGGGGCCTCATCCATACCCTCTCATCAACACAAACTCAGATCCCAGAATGAGCTTTCAGCCCCTATATACCTTCTTCAGCTTTATACAAGAAGGACAATATTGTACTAATCTTTGAACGATGCTCAAGAATGATACCGTTAGGGATCCCAGGTCCCCCACTCCCACCCTCTACCCCCCGCAACCACTCACCCGACTGGAGGGGCGGGGAAGCAGGGGAATATGCCTCCTGGGCAAGCTCCTGGGGTGGCATGATGACATCATTCCCGGGAGTGACATCATCACATAGGGGCTGGGACAGCTCCCGCACTTTGCAGCAGGCCAATTTGGACCCCCCCGAAAGGTGAGTGGCAGCTCCCCCCTTCTCCTGCCGGGACAGTAAGGGGATCTGGCAGCCCTAGATAGCATTAGTCCCAAGACAAGAGCATCATCCTTTGCTATCATGTTACACTATAGCATGCACTCCAGAAACTGACAGATTTCTCTATCTTGTTGTAATTAACAGTGATTTTGATGATTTTTAAAGCACACATTGCACAAGATTTTTTTTAAAAAAAACACTTTTAATTTCTGGTCCTGCAAGTCCTTCATAAAGTGATTGGTTAACTTGCCAAATAGTGGAGCTGTATCACACATGCAGGCATATCATTGCATTGCATTGCTTTGCATCACTGGTAGTTGAATGTGTGAACTAAATCTATTGAAAACATTGCAGTTTGAGGTGTTTTGAAGGTTCTGCTATTGACCATTCACAGATGCCAGTGAACAAATGATTAACCATCTCTTGGCAAATGGATGTTTGATGAAAGTGTTACCTGAATGCAAGAGAAACACTATATTTGAGATACTGTGATGCAATATTAAAAGTGCTGTCTGTGGTGTCAAGTCTATGAAATCCCATTCACACATTTAGGCCCTCGGTTGAAATAGAATTCCTGTAACCAACCCCATCTCTTTGATTTATGTATGCTGCCAATATGGTTTCTAAGGCAGTTGGTTGCAACCTTGCTATACAATCTCTCCTGTGACTCTGAATCTCTCTTGACCTTTTACAGGGTAGAAATCATTTATACTTTGAAACAGAGTAAGTTGGGAAGCTTTGAGTTGGACTGTGGGGGAAATTTGACCCAAAAAAATGCTGCTTCAGGGCTTCTCTACTTCCATAAAGATCAACTTTTCCTATAAAAAGGCCACACAAAAGTTTTGCTGGGGCTGCTGGACATTCCAGTCTTCTGTTTGGGTGATGATATACAAAGGAGAACAGGTCATGTGTGCCTCAAAGAGTAATGCTGAAGAGGGGAAGTCAGCAGGTACAGATTTTCCTGTCTTCAGGAGGTTTTCCATTCCATTCTACTTGGACAAGTGGTACAAAAACCTAATGAAGTCTGGCTTGGAAGCTCTCAGGAGGTGTTCCACTTTTTCCTGATGTGCTGTTTTTCTTATCAAAATCACCTTCTCTAAGCTACTTTCTGCCCTGGAGGGAAAAGATACAAGTATTCATATATTTTCCTCCACTTGGTAAAAGGAACTTTACAAGACCCAGTGTGGTGTGGTGGCTAGAGTGAAGGACTAGGATCTGGTGACCCAGGTTTAATTCCAGTCACAAACTCTGGGCCAGTCACACACACTCAGGTTAACCTACTTCACAGGGTCTATTGTGAGGGGGAAAACCAGAAGAATGTATAATGTAAGCCACTTTGGTTCCCTATTGGGGAGAAAGGCAGGCTATCATTGAAATTAAATAAAAATAAAGAAAAGAATGTGGAGAATCTGAGTGGCTATGGATAAATAAAACCATGGAATCTTGCTGGGAATAGTCTCCTGAAATCATTCTGCTCTCTCCACACCACCACGCTGTTTCTCAACAAGTATCACACCCTCAGAGAGCAGAAAGCAATACTTTGGGCACAGTCTCAGCCATTATTACAGCATCACTGAGATGACCTTTTACAGGGTATAGCAAAGCACAGTTCTACTGCTGACAGCATGACTCCTAGTGCAAGGTAAAGGCATGCTTAAGTAACTGGCTGAATGGAAGCCTGAAAGAGCATTTGGACTTGAAATCTCTTCCTACCCAAAAGGATTATAAAGAGAATAAAGGAGGGGGGAAATACCTGACGATATTATTCAATACAGATTACTTGTCGAGCTGTGCTTGATAATAGCTTTGGTGATGTGAAATGTGGAAGAGGTGAGGCAATTGAAAGCTTGTTAATAGGACTCGGGGAGCACTCCCACTTGGAAATTCTTTCAAAAAGCTCCAAGTCGTAATGCAGTCTTTTGCAACACAAAAGCAAAACAAAATACAGGATATTTAGTTGTATTTTTAAGAGCCAAGGGGAATCTAATTTAAAAGCATACATGGAGGGAAGGGGAAGGCTACACTGCCAGCAAGTACCTCAAACATAAGCTTTGCTTCAGAGTTTAATGGGAGTTTCTTCAGGTTCTGTGAATGAGCAAAATTTCTACAGCATGGTGCCATAATGCGATGGATCGACCTTGTTTACATGCAAAGAGGGAGATTTTCATATTGATTTTAAAGGTTGGGACCAGGAGAGACCTATTTAGACTATGATCAAGAATCAGATGTTAGGCCCAGGTTGTTCCCATGGAATAGCCCTGTCAACCAAACCCAGTATTTATCCCAGTGCTCAATCACAGCCCAATAGCTATGCTGCTGATCCCTTTGTGCTCCACAATCTCCTCTCCCCCACCATGGCTGTATATAACAGAGACAGCAGGCATGCCTAGTACATGTAAAATGACAGCAGTATAGACTGACCACAATAAGACTGACCCTGACTGCTTCCTTGGTGCCTTCAAACACCACTATGGGATTCCTCAGACTTTGTTCCTTTTCTGCCACCCTCTCCGCACTACTTCCATCCATATTTTATTGTGCTATGTGTGTTTGATACACGTTTTAAAATGGCCCTGTTATAAGCAAACACAGAAGGGTGGTTTACAGGTAGAAAGGGAGATGGGATAAGCACAGGAATGTTCCAAATGGCCAGCTCTCAAAGCAATGCTTTACCTTGCCTGGAATAGAGAGGTCCTGCCTGGGTTGCTGGCTACAACCAAATGCTTCACTGCTACTCCCAACCTCCAGGTGAGGCCTGGAGATTTCCCAGAATTACAACTGATCTCCAGACTACACAGATCAGTTCCCTTCCAGAAAATGGCTGCTTTGGAAGGTGAACTCTGTGGCATTATATTCCACTGAGATCCCTATCCTCTCCAAGCACAGCCCTCTCCAGTCTCCATCCCCAAATTTCTAGAAATTTCTCTGCCCAGAGTTAGCAGTCCTAACTCTTTATCAGTGAATTCCCAAGATGTTACACCAGATGGTTCCAGACTTTGTGTGACTGGGTTTTCAATCTCAACACCAAGTTCGATACATGTGTCATGTGCAGCTACAAATTTTCCCTGTGGTTTGGATTGATCAAAAGGGATTACAACAGAGCCTCTTCCCTTTCTAATATCACTTTTCATAAACAAAGAATAGCTCTCGCAGCCATCCAGTTCCAAACTATGACAACAGCCTTTTTAATTAGTCATTTCACTTGAAAACCTGTTACCCAGTCCCTGTGTCCCAGCAGAGCCCCCGAAGTGAAGGACCTTCTTCACTATGTTTTGTCCTGTCCATCTATTGGGAGTTGGGATGGAATGCACATTAAAGAAGTATCCCTCAGAGGGCTGGAAGAGAAGGAGTTAACAATTGCCTGGAATGAGAGTTTGATTAACAGGCTTCCTCTCCTCCCTGACTGGCCAATCAGAACCAGCCTTCAGGAAGACAGTTGGCTGCTAAGAAGTTTTTGAGTTCAGAAAACAGTCTGTGAGTGAGTCTGACAGGGAAGGTCAGACAGGTTCCCCTCTAGAGTGAGGGAAAAGAAATATTTTGCTCTAAGTGTAACATCATAGTCTTGAGGGAGAATTCTAGTTAAGAATTACAAGTATAAAAGCCAGCACACACTGAAATTCATTCACACAGCCAGCATAGAACTGGGTGTGTGTGTTTGGCAAGAGTGATCGGTTAGTAAGTGGAGACCCCCATTCAAGCCAAATCTTGTATCTTCTTAAGAAATCTTGTATCTTCTTAAGAAAAGAAGATTAATTCCTGCCCAGTGTCTAAAGTGGGGGGGGGGTGGCTCTGAGGAGGACCCTGGGTCTGTTGTAAAGGAAAACAGTTGTGAACTAACATCAGGAAATCTGAGTTGTAAAAGAGAATGCTGTGAAGAAACATTGTTGCTATGACCAAAGTATTGAACAAAACACCTCTCACTGTTAAGTATTAAGAACATAGAAACTAAGCATCAAGAAAACTATTTTGCCTGTTACTTAAAGAGTATTCTGTCCTACCAACAAATATTACCTCAGCTCTTTCATTCCCTGACTACCCTTATTCCATCCCTGCCTATTCAATAAAATTGTTGTTTCTTTTGAACGTTATATAGTCTTCAGTGCCATTTCCAACACAAAGGAAGAGGCCTCCTGCTTTCCCCGTCGATATCAACTACTCTGATTGGTGATAACTTTTATAGCTTTACTAGAAACAAAGCCCGCTGTGGGTAAAAAATACAATGGGTTCTAGAAAGGGCAGGGCAACCAGGCCTGGCATTGCCCCCTCTGCTGTGTCCCAATAGGAGTGGGGGAGGGCAGGGCAGCCAGGCCTGGTATTGCCTCCTCCCCAGTGCAGGCCAATCATGGCAGGGAAGGGCTGGGAGGTGCGGCCACCTGTCTGGCTGCCTGCCCTCCATGCTCTGGGGCTAGAGGCTGGACAGGCAGGTGGGCCCTTCCCTTCACCGGCCTATCACATCTGCAAAGGGAAGGGAGGCAGAATGCACCTGCGCCACATAAAAGAGTGAGTCATCGGGAACACAGCTCCTCTTTTATGTTTAAGGATATGTTTTAACCCTGTGTTTATTGATGTTTTGTTGATGTCAGCCCCCATGAGCCCTGAGGGTGGGATATAAATCAAATAAACAAATAAATAAATAAATAAATAAATAAATAAATAAATAAATAAATAAATAAATAAATAAAATTCCTGGGCTTGGCTAAAAAGTCAAAATTATAACTGCTTATCAGGGTGGGACACAAAAAAACTTTAAAACTACAAATAGAGACATACTACTTGGGGCTGCTCAGCCAAAGGAGGCAAACTTGGATTTTGGTGAGAAAATCTGCTCCAGAGTGGATTGAAGGGGGTTTTCATAGGAGCTTAGACCTAAACAATTTTTCCAGCAATCAGCCTTTATTTTGTTTAAAGAAGAAAATAACAATGAGCAGTAAACAATGCATACAGAAACGAGACTTCCGGTTTGGGATCCATGGAGGTCTAACGCAGCTCTAAGTGCTGAGCTGTCCGTGCCACTGTTTGGAAGGCTGTAGGGGCACAAGTTGCCTGCAGCCACCTGTTCTCAGGCAGAGAACAGGCGAGAACGCTCGAGGACCTGAGGGTGCGTTGATCTCGGGTGAGGGGGGTTCTACACAACGAACTCCCACCCACCCTTGAGGTCCCACCCGAAGAAAGGTTGCTAAGATCTCTGCAGTGGCTCTGGAGTCAAATTCTGGCATAAGACCTACATGCCCAAGCCTCAGTAAAACAGCAAAGGGATTGGATTTGATCGGATTACAGAAGCAGCGACTACAACCCAAGAAAAACGTTTAAGAAGGTAAAGATCACTATCTCTCAGTATGGGACAGATTACAAAAAGAAATAAGTGGCTAAAGTGGATTTAAGAAGTGCAACAGACTAGTTACATAAGGGGGAAGATTCCGGCAAGAAAAAATTTGAAAAAGTAACTTTGTAAAGAGAAGCTAGTGGGGAAATTGGATTATTGTTTACATACCTGTGGCGGAGAAGAGATAATGGACTGTGAGAAAGTTTAAAAATCGCGAGAACTGCTGTGCAACGTAGGGGAACAGGAAGTACGTCAGAACTACAAAGAGAGTGGAGAGAAGGGCCCTTTCCTCAAATGCCGGAAGTAGGGCGACACCATTTTGGAACAGGGCAAGCAGTGACTTCAATGAAAACGGAAGTAGGCCATCTTTGAAGAAGGTAAGGGCGAGTGCTTCAGTATAAAACCATAGAGAAAAAACGGCCGACATTTTGGACACTTTAAAATAGTGTTTGACAAAAACAAACTGGAATTGGACTTTTAAAATTAATAGAGAGCATTAAAAAAGCACCACGGATCTAAGGAAAAGGGCAGACTCGTGGGAGCGAAGCAGTGCCAGCCCCACGATGTCAAAGAAAGAGTGGCAAACAACGATGGAGAACCTGGACAAAAAAGTTTCAGAGGGGAATAAAGAGCTTAAGGACATGATGCAAGAGATGGCGAAAGAACTAAAAGATTTTAAAGAGACACTTAAATCGGAAATGGCAGAACTGACAAAAGGTATGGATAAAATACAAAATGACTTACAAGTTACACAGCAGAGAGTTAACGTAGTAGAGGAAACGGTAGAAACTTTAGCAGATGCGCAAAAGACTGAAATGAGAGGAATGAGAGACAGAATGGCCGTTGCAGAATGTAAACAGATGTAAAAGCAACTAAGATTCCGTGCGATCCCAGAAGTAGAGGGAAAATCATCCCAAAACCAGATTACAGAAATCTTGGCAGACTACCTGGGGAAAGAAGAGGAAGAATTCCAATTATCCGTGACTACAAACAATTTGACAAATGGCAAAGGAAAATCTCAGATTTTGTGTGGGCAGGCAAGAAACGACGAGTGAAAATGAAGGTCTTGCAAGATGTGAAGGAAAGAGGCGGCTTGCAACTGCTCAACAGAAGACTGTATCATGAGGCAGTATGTCTTGTATGGCTGAAAGATTGGATAACGTTAAAAAACCGCAAGTTGCTGGCCCTGGAGGGACACAAAAAAATATTTGGATGGCATGCATACATGTGGTATGATAAAGTAAAAGCGGACTCTATGTTTTTGCATCACTATATTCGGAGAAGCCTCTTCACGGTCTGGAAGAAATACAAGGTGTATATGGAAGATGGAATTCCTTCATGGGTGGTTCCGTACGAAGTAATAGATCCGAGAACTGTGGATAACGAACAGCAATGCTTAACATACAAGGAGATCACACAAATACAATATTCAAAGCTGAGAATAAGGACAGAAGAAGAATTGTCCCCTTGTTATGGATGGTTTCAGTACAGACAGATCAGAGATCTTTATAATGCGGACTGCCTGAGAGGAGGTATAAGACTGGAAAATTCGGAACTAGAGGAAGTGATACTACAAGAAGGCAAGAAGGAAATATCTAAGATCTATAAATTACTTCTAAAATGGTTTACGGCGGACGAAACAGTAAAAGTCCAGATGGTGAAGTGGGCAATAAACTTTCATAAGGAAATAACAATGGAGGCATGGGAGTACCTATGGAAAAACACAGTGAAGATTTCACCTTGTACGAACATTAAAGAGAATGTGTACAAAATGATTTACAGATGGTACTTAACACCAAAGAAAATTGCGCTAGAAAATACTAATATGTCAGACAAATGCTGGAAATGCAAAAAACATGAAGGATCACTATATCATATGTGGTGGACATGTGAAGTAGCTAAGCAGTACTGGGGAGAAATAATCGAAGTAATTAATGAGATTTTACAAATACAAATAAATAAGAACCCAGAATTGTTGCTACTGAACTTGGGAATGGAGACTGTTCCAATGCAGCATAGAACATTGTTATTTTACATGACTGCAGCGGCAAGACTTTTGTATGCGCAGAAATGGAAGACACAAGAAATACCAACTGTAGAAGACTGGATTTATAAATTGCTGTACATGGCGGAAATGGACAAAATGACAAGGAAACTCAAAGATCTTGACCTAGGGCAATATATTGTTGATTGGGGGAAACTGAAATAATTTTTGGAAAAAAAATGGGATGTAAAAGGAGAACTGTGGCAGTTTGAGAATTTTTAAAGAATAATGTTGGAAAGGGGAGAGAGAAGGGATCTTACCATTTAGGGGGAATGTAATTACCATCTAAGATAGCATAATATTCAGGGGAATTTAACATAGAATATATGGGATAATGAGAATGGTTAAATAGATATATTATTACTATATATGTATATTATTACTACTATATATTATAGGTATGTTATATACAATATAAAACGATGGGTTAATGGATCAGATTTAATACAATATCAGGTTGCTGTGTTATACTATGTTGTGTGCTGTGTTACATTGGTGGCATAGCATACAATATATGTTTTATAATATATACTATATTGATAGTATATTTGACGGAGTATATGTTTAAAAGAAATAGAACATGTTTAAAATAAGAGTCACTGTGATCCTTGCTATATACTAAGCTATATGGTTATGCTTTATTGACACGATATATATCATATGGATAGTATGCTTGATAGAGTCTATGTAAAAGAATCAGAATGTGCTTAGAGTAAGAGATATTATGATTTATAGAGGGTAGGAAAATGTAAATGAAATAGATTTAAGCAATAAGAAGGGTTAAGGGTTGGAAAGCTGTTGGAAGTCAATAGGGAGGGGGGAGGAAAAGGGTGGGGGACAGAGGGGGGGAAATGGGATTATATGTGTTAAATTTGAAAATTCTTTTCTTTTTTCCACTCACCAATAAAATTTTATTTAAAAAAAACAATGCATACAGAAACAAAAACAGAATATATAATAAATTATTTAAACTACATATTATTTCTCCTTTCTGTCCCCCTACTTACTACTTTACATTCAACATTTTGTATCCAACATTTTATGTTCAGCATTACATACTTGTTCTTAGTTTTTCTTAGTTTCCAGCTACAAAATAAAAAAAAACCTTTCCACAGGGCTTTTTTCTGGGAAAAGAGGTGGTGGAACTCAGTGAGTTGCCCTCGGAGAAAATGGTCACATGGCTGGTGGCCCCGCCCCCTGATCTCCAGACAGAGTGGTGCGGAGGGCCATCTAAGCTCCCCTCTGTCTGGAGATCAGGGGGCGGGGCCACCAGCCATTTGACCATTTTCAAGAGGTTCTGGAACTCCGTTCCACCGCGTTCCTGCAGAAAAAAAGCCCTGCCTTTCCATTTTTTCTGAAAGTCTTGGATTGGTCTATTATGCATATAAGAAGCTAATTTAGCCATTGACACATATTCATACCATTTGTTCACCCATTCAGTCATATTGGGACAGACTTCTGTCTTCCATTTTATTTCATGTTCTATTCTCATCTCTGTCGCCATATATTTAAAAAGTTCACTGTGCTAGCAGCAACCAGCCTTGATCCAAGTCCAGCAGTGTAGAAAATTATTTTTCTTCTTGCTGATGTTGACCCACATGCGACTCACATGGCTTCTTTGTTTGCATCAGTTGCTACGAAAATTCAAGCTAAAGTTATGCTTGGGGCCTACTTTGTTTTAGCCTGAATTGTGTTGTTGGGCCAATCTATATTTTTGCTCCTTATGAACTTTAATCTAATCTGTTTTTATTGTTGTTCTCCTGTTAACTCTCACAGTTTTAATTTAATTTAAGACTGTAATGTCCTTTAGCCATATTAGGGTTGCTAGGTCCCCTTACCCTCCTGGTTGGGGCCCAGGATCCAGCACTTACCTTTAGTTTCTTCTTCATGTGCACCTGGTGCAGTAAGATTACATCACTTTTGGGAATGATATTGCACAGGCCCCAGAAGTGTTCTCAGGTATTGCATTGGGCTGATTCGGGCCCAAAAATCAGCCAGACGTGAAAACTGGGAGCACTCCTAGGGCCTGCGTGATGACATCACTCCCAGAAGTGATGTCATCTTGCTACACTGGGAGTAGGGTTGCCAGCCTCCAGGTGGCGGCTAGAGATCTCCCAGAATTACAACTGGTCTCCAGGCCACAGAGATCAGTTCCCCTGGAGAAAATGGCTGCTATGGAATTATGCCATGCCAAGGTCCTTTCCCTCCCCAAACCCCACTTTCTCCAGGTTTCTCCAGGTTTCACCCCCCACCCCCAGATCTCCATGAGTTTCCTAAGTTGGAGCTGGCAACCCTACGAATGTGCTCCAGAAGGCCCGTTCCCATGCCTTTTCACCTCGTAGTCAGGTGAGTGGTGTGGGGGAGAGGAGGGTGGGAATGGGGAATCTTACACCCCCACCAGGGGTGCACCAATCCTAAGCCATATGCAATACATTTTAGTTCTGTTACTAAATATGGTTAGTGCAATTGTCTGAATGCAGACCACTATATCATTATCATTATCATTATCATTATCATTATCATTATCATTATCATTATCATTATCATTATCATTATCATTATCATTATTCTACTTAATGTATACCCAGCCTTTCTCCCCAGTAGGGACCGAAAGCAGCTTACATCATTCTCCTGTCCTCCATTTTATCCATACAACAACTCTGTGAGGTAGGTTACGATGAGAGTGTGTGATTGGCCCAAGATCACTCAGCAAAATTCCATGGCAGAGAGGGCATTCGAATCTGGACCTCCCAGATCCTAGTCCAATGCTTTAACTACTATACCATCCTGGCTGTCACACTTCACTAACTTTAGTTAGTTACAGTCCATCCAATCAGGAAGTCTAAATGTATGTTTTGCATGATGCCTGAAATAACTTGAAACCCCATAAGGCATCATCACAGTTTCAGCTAGCTCTAGCTAGAAACCCAAGCTCTCTCTGTCAAATTTAAATCTCCCCCACATAAACAACATTCTGAAAAAAAGTATTCATTCCCAAAAGTGCAAAGAAAAAAAAATAAAACTGCAGTTGTGGCTGCTGCTGCTACATTGCTTGGGGGTTGAAGTAAGATGGGAAACAATGCTATTTCTTAATGGTGTTATAATACCAGTAGAATTTTTTTAAGGCATCTGCAGCAGCTGTTGCTGCACTGCTTGGAAGTAACAGTTAATAGGGCAGGGTAGGAAGCTGTGAATACACAGGATCACCCTGGACATGGGGTAATTGCTTGGTGGGCTCCCCCAGCACCATGCCCCCAAACTCTGTCAAGGTACATATTATTCTGCAGACATGGTGATTAAGAGCACAGAAGATCAGCCACACCATAGAATTTGTGATTCTATTCCAAAACAGTAGGAAAAAAAATTATTAAAAACTGACTCCTAGAAAAATTGAGAATGTAACAGTGAAAGAATGGCAAAGCTGCAGATGGTTATCAATGTGGTCTGGAACCACTCTTTTATCTGTATGTATGATTGATGTTAATTGCACTTAGAGTTCCAGGTCCCCTGGTTGGGGCAGGAGATCCCCTGCTCTCAGCCTCTGCCCCTCCTCACCTGGCTGGTGGGGGGAAAATGTGAACAGTCATCCCGGGTGCGCTATTAGTATGGTGTGACAAAGTCACTCCAGGAGTGATGATAATGCACAGAACCTGGGAGCATTCCCAGGCTTTGCACTGGGCCAATTTGAGTCCCAAATGTTTAAGTCCCAAACTGGCCTGGTGAGAAGCGAGGGAGTGCTCTCGGTGTCTACATGATGACCTCTCTCCTGGAAGTGACATCACCATGCTGTGCTGGGAGCACATGCACGCTTTACGTGCACACAAGGAGAGAAACAAGATTAGTTCTGGGTCTGCCCCCACCTCCCCTGCCACAAGGGTATGGAGACCTGGCAACCCTATCTACACTGCCATTGACTGATGAGGAACCACCGTAACTCTGTAGTACATGTGTCATGGTGGCAAGGTCTGGAGAGCCAGTGGCGCTGCAAGTAGCAGGTGGACAGCCAGGTGGCAGGTGGACTGGCCTTCTCTATAGTTTAACCAAGTAACACAGTGGTAGGGTTTTGCTAGTCCTCTTAAATCTTTCAGAAATGTTTATATAACCAGAACAGAAACATATATCCCTGGTGATATTCCTTCCCACGACTGATGCATGAGCTAATATCCTTATTCATAATCTCCACCCCATATGGCTCTCTTGCCCCCAAAGAATTCTCCCTTGCTACCATTAGTTTTTTTTATTAAAGAACACACAATTTCAATATTAGGTATATGTACATTCTTAATTACCTATTTGTTATTAAGAGTATGCTGGTTTACATTCATGCAATTTGTGATTTACTGATTATTGGCACAGAAGCAAAGCAAAAGCAACAGTCAACAAAAGGAGAGCTCAGCTTCACTTTTTCAGTAAAGCAGATTAAACACAAGCCTGAGTTATCAAGGGATATGTTTATATTTAAAGTCTTCATCAAAGGAATCAAGCACTTGAATGTGACTCACAAGTTTGGAAAGCGCTATTTGTTTCAACTGTTGCCTCTCAGCAGGAGTGAGGGAGGGAAATGGGAGGCACATTCAGCAAAGGGGAGTGGGCTGCTCTGGAACAATCTCCTTCATGCCGCTAAGCATCCTTTACAGCAATGTGGGCCTTCAGGCAGAAAGCAGCCCAGGAATTCTGAGGATGAATTAAGAGCATTTGAGTGAGATTCTGCATATAATTCATGTCCCTCCTTACAGGGCTGAATCTCCATTCCCCTTCTCCCCAGAGAGTGCTGAGTGAATGTTATTGCATTCAATTCAGCGTTCTTCTTCTGCTGACTAACAGTAACTCAATATCACTGGGCCCTGCGGATCTGTGTGATGCATTGTTCTCACTGTGTGGAGATTACATTGTTTAGTGGACATGTTAGCCAAACAGCATAATTTTATTAGTTGTCACCAGTGATGATGGTAGACCATCAGGGGAAAAAGCTAAGAGAAAAAGGAGGGGGGAAAGGCAAAATTTCAGAGAGCACACCAATCTATCTTTCTGGAAGTACATTTTGGGGAAGGATACAAAGTCACGCCCTTCCACTCACAATTGATTGTGGATAGATACCACCCCATTGCACACTGCACCTATTATATTGTTTTGAAAAGTTCCATATTTTTACTCAGCTTTAGTCACTCTTTGTGATTATGGAAGATGGATGGTTAGTTTTAAAAGGTTAACTGATCTGTGTAAAATGATCTGGACTACATGCAGCTAAAGAACAGAACTTGCTTCCCCCATCCTGCCCCTTCCACTCCTGTGTTCCTACAGGTTCTGTCTCACTACTTGAATCTCGTTTACTTTTTTCTTCTATGTGGGTTCTCACTAATTGGGAACTCACAGACTCTCATTAAATACAAATTTGATAATATAGCTACTTTCCCATGAAGAGGGGCCCTGATCTAGTTCTATTATGAATAAAACTGTGAGCAGGGTTTGTATATTTATTAAATGTTAAAGGCTAGTCATTTCATGTGATAGGATAGCATGCCTATTTAGAAATGATAGAAATTCCACGGAGATGCATTGGTCTAAAGAAAAATCCCAAACCCAAATCCATGTAATACTTTTTATTACAAAGAAAATGACACAAAGCTAGCATGCCATTTTTTTACATTCTCCTGAATGCTTATCAGGATGGACCATAGGGTTGCCAGTGCCAACTTGGGGAAATTCCTGGAGATTTGAGGACAGAGCCTAAAGAGGACAGAGGGAGAGAGCTCGGTGTGGATGTTATCTTGCAGGGTCTCCACCCTCTAAAACTGCTGTTTTCCCCAAGGGAACCAATCTCTGTAGTCTGGAGATCAGATGGAAACTCCAGATCCTACGTGGAGGATAGCAACTCTACTGGATGTTTAAAAAACAATAAAAAGTGAGAGATGTTCTTGTTTAGAGAGCCCAGCAGTCTTACAATGCACGGGGCAGGGTTGTTTCAAGCTATCTTAGTCCAGAGAGTATAGTCTTTCAAATAAACACACCGTCTTACCATCAAAAAGCCCCAGCAAGCTGATGCACCTGCACACAAAGAAATTGTTTTGATGTCTCTTTTGGCTGCTTCTTGTGGCTGCTTTTTACATACAAGTACTTCAAATGCAACAAAGAGCTGCATAAAGACATGAGGAATAAGATGAGTGAAACCACACGGGTCTAATGAAATTACATCAATTAAAAATGAACTCTGATTCAAGCCCTACTATTATGGAAGCAGCTTAGGAAAAACTGTAAGAGTCAGTCTCCTGCTGCAATGTATCTCGTTTAACTTATGGTAACTTTTGTATGTTGGCTCTTAATAGGTGTAAATTTATAACCTATCTTTAAAAGAAAGATGCTAGATACTGTTTTCCATCTCCAAGTTACCTGATAGGTGGCATGCCTTAACAATTGTGAAAAGAGTGGGCATTAATAGAAACCAAGGTTCTCAGTCACAGGGAATCCTTGCTGGTATACTTGGCTGAACAATGAACATTGGCCCGCCTGTTCCACCGGCTGCTCCTGCCTGGGCGGTAGCGTGTCCGCCAGCGAGGGGTTCCGCGTCGCCTCTCGGGCAGAGCGCCCCTCTCATCCCCTCTCCTCCGACGCCAAGATGCCCCCTAAAAAGGGAGGTGATGGAATTAAACCACATCCAATCATTGGGTGATTTGGGACATCTCTGAAAATTGGCGTTGTTGGGTTGCCAAATGTTGGGAAATCTACATTTTAAAACGTGTTAACCAAGAGTCAAGCTGCTGCAGAGAATTTCCCCTTCTGCACTATCGATCCAAATGAGAGCAGAGTACCCATGCCAGACGACAGATTTGACTTCCTTTGCCAGTACCATAAGCCACCAAGCAAAATTCCAGCGTTCCTGAATACCATGGATATTGCTGCCCTTGTGCAAGGAGCTCATGCTGGGCAGGGTCTAGGAAATGCTTTTTTGTCGCACATTAGTGCCTGTGACGGGATCTTTCATCTACTGTGATCATTTGATGATGATGATATCACACACGTTGAAGGAAGCGTTGAACCCGTTCATGACATTGAAATAATACATGAAGAACTTAGGCTAAAAGATGAGGAAATGATCATGCCCATTATAGACAAACTAGAAAAAGTGGCCGTAAGAGGAGGTGACAAGAAATTAAAACCCGAATACGACATAATGTGCAAAATCAAAAGCTGGGTAATAGATGAAAAAAAACCAGTCCGTTTCTATCATGATTGGAATGACAAAGAGATTGATGTGTTGAACAAACACTTGTTTTTAACTTCAAAACCAATGATCTACTTGGTTAACCTTTCTGGAAAAGACTACATTAGGAAGAAAAACAAATGGTTGATAAAAATTAAAGAGTGGGTGGACAAGCATGACCCAGGTGCCTTGGTCATTCCTTTTAGTGGGGCCTTGGAACTCAAGTTGCAAGAAATGAGTGCTGAGGAGAAATAGAAGTATCTGGAAGAGAACATGACACAAAGGCCCCGATGAAGTGTGTGCGTGGACCATCAGGAAGGGGACGAAGGCTCCTCAGGCAGCAGGAAAGATTCACACTGATTTTGAAAAGGGATTCATTATGGCTGAAGTAATGAAATTTGAAGATTTTAAAGAGGGAGGCTCAGAATCAGCTGTCAAGGCTGCTGGAAAATACAGACAGCAAGGCAGAAATTACATAGTCGAAGACGGTATCTTCTTTAAATTTAACACACCTCAACAGCCAAAGAAGAAATGAGTTACCGGATTTGTTCATTGCTCAGAATTAAAATCTGTTACTTTAAAAAAAAAAAGAACATTCACAAAAGCAATGCAGTTGTTCAAAATGACAGCAAGGACTTCGCTAGATTGCATGAGCAGTGGCTGCCTGGCCTCCACAAATGCCTTTAAATACACTGGCATCTACTCATGTGCTAGCCCAATGTGTGGGCCTGTCACAATCCTAAATGTTCATCTATGGGAACCTCTCTAAACGTTTTAGAGGAAAGTGGGGGGGGGGACAAAAATATAAGGGAGTTCTAATAAAATCTATCTGATAATAAGGGTTGTTGTACAGGTGGAAACCAATCTGGTTCCATGATGGGGTGTGGTTATTTGTAGAAAACAAGCACAGTCATTTTTAGCTTGTATGTGGAAAAGCTTTATAAACCCATAACAAAGCTTTATTTAGGTGGGGGGAGAACAGAGGGCACATAAAACTGGGAAGAGCACAGAGTTCCTGTCAGTGTTGTGCCAGGGGGCTTGTTCAGTGAGGATAAGGAATGAAGAGCTTGTTTCTGTCTATAATATCAGAATCTGCCTCAAGGTGTTTTTGGCTTAAGCTCATTAAAACCCAGTTTACTTTTCTAGCTTGCCTCCAAAACCTCTTGATGACTGGCTGCAAACACAATAAAAATCACGGTTCAGAGAGCAGACAAACTTACAGTCTTAGCACTTCATCCTCTTGTGGCCTAGAATGACCCCAGGGCAGAGTATCAGATCAGTCAAGAAGCATTCTGGCCTGATTGCTCCTGCCTGGCTCTGATACTTTGACTGGGCCTCCAAGTTCACTCTTTTGCCTTACAAATAAAGGAGACAGTAGGCATCATATTTTTTTTTAAAAAAGGAAAAGGACAAAAGGAGCTCAGAAGAAAGCCAGGGCTATCATTATTATTTTCTTGCCTAACCGTCGCAGAGTATCCACAAGCCGCTCTCTCTTTAATTGAATGAGCAAAGGTCCAGTTCATTAGTTTCTATGAAAAGGACACATTGTGTGACCCTGGAGCTTAGCCTCAACATTTGCTTTTTGAAGTAGGAAAAATGCCTTCCCAATTGTCACTTTCGCTTAGATTCATGGGCTCCCTAGCTCACTGTTCACAAGAGTAGGCTATTTACATGAACAAAACTAATGGGTGTATTAGTACCTCTTCTGAAGAGATCATATCAATTGGTTACTTTTAAATCTCGCCTTATATTTCTAGTGGGATTTTAGTGACACAAGAAACAACTTAAATTCACAGTGCTCTATGCACTGGATAGTCACTGGATGATGTAAGTGGGTGGCATGTCATATGACATGCATATAGTTAATCACTACTGCCTGTTTGGAACAAAGGGCTTTAGAAAGAGAGGAAACTGATTAAAACCACAGAAGTTCAGAAAAAGTCATTCTGTCCATGATTCTTAGTTGAATTACTGGAGCAGACCAACAAATGGTGTGATGATGTACTGTTTAAGCAACAAGAGGTACCAAAGGAAATGAAATCCAGAAGCTATCAGCTCCTGCCAGAGGTTCTCTGGAGATGCCCCAGCAGCTTTCAGCAAGAACAGAACCTTAAATATCATCTTGTGCTTCCCTGTGAAAAAGTAGCCTTTTCTTCATGATTCATTCTGGCATTTGATGTTCTTGCTTTCTCTGGAGCAATGGAAATACTATTGTATCAAATAAAGAGAGAGCTCTCTCTTAGATTTTGGTTATATAATAGCTAAGATGCTTTATTGGATGTTAGCGAACAGAACATGCTTGCTTGCTCAATGGTTTGTTTGTGATGGCTGGTGGCTGTAAGATACAAGGCATATCCTATCCGCTTAAGGAAGGGCTGGAGAGGAACAGCTGGCAGTTGGAATGTAGCCAGAACATGATATGGACATAAGAATTTAGCAGCTGGGCAGGTTCTCAGAGCACATGATATTTACTTTGGGAAGCATTAATCCAGACCCTGAAAGACCAGTACTGTCTGTTTTTGCCTATTTCTCCTTTGCTCCTCTTGTATGTTTGTAAATATATACATATATATTACAAAATGGTGGCAAGGAATCTCCAGAGCTCTCTCCTTACAAGGAAGTACATTAAAAAGTTGCCCTGGAACATATTACAGCTTGGGGTAGTGGAGAACTGGAAAGTATAGCTCTCTTTCTGAATAAAGGGATTCAGGCCTATAGACAAGAATAAGACTATTGAAAAATCAGAAGAAATATTTTTTTACTTCTTCCTCCCTGCAGAGAAATAAATAAAATGATAGTCAGCGGCAGCCAAAATAGAATACAAAGATGGTTCATCCTCTTTATTCCCTATTGCGGCACATAAGTCATTCCACTTTCCATTAAAACTTTAAGGACTGGTCATTCTCAAAGCACGATTCTAAGAGTTATTGGATCAATTATGTGGCAAGCAATGCATAAGCTTGTACTCCTGGTGGGATGTAATCAATGGCACTTACAAAGCAAGCATCAGCTTGAAGTTTCATTGTTCCCTGTTGCTTTGAGAGTATCAAGTCCACTTTGCAACTATGCCATATCCCCAAACTCTGGGAGTGAGCAGAAAATGAAGTGCAAATCTCCCTCCTCAGTATCTACCCAATGTAACATTGCTCTTGAATGAACAGAGGGAATGCAGCTTCTCTTGGTAAATCTAGCCCTCCTCCCCAGCTTTCACACACACAAATGCATGATTACATACACACAAACACGTCCATAATGAGCCTTCAGTGGCCTATAAAAGCAGCAACAGCACAGTCCCCAGATCTGACAGTGTTAAATACTCCCCTTAAATATTACAAAATGTCAGCTCTCCCACTACTCTTTTCACATCAGCCCCTGTAGGGACCTCTCTTTGACTGCTTTAAAACCTCGTAAACTCACATACTCTTTTTCCTGAAGTCAGAGTTACAGCTCTCTCTGGAATTTAGGCCCGTTCCCTGAAAGTTATGGCTAAGTCAAATATAAACTTGTGATTTAAAAAAATCAAATGGACGTAGGCTTTAAAGTTCTTATTTATTTACCCTTCCACCCCTATACACAATTTTCTTTTCTCTCATCATAAGTCCACATGTCATGAAGACTGGCATTAAACTGATGCTAAGGAGGGGAAGGGGGGGGCAACAATATCCAAAGTTCTCAATAGCCAGAATGCCTGGAGTCTACCTGCATGCCTCTTTCCGTCTCCCCCATATGGAGACATTTTATACTCCCCATCACAGCAATTCTTCTCTTCTGCATGCACAGAAACTTGCATAGGAATGTCACAGCATCAAAATGCAGCCCTGCAAGAGGAGTAGGTGGGGCCTAGTAATTAAGAGCATTATGAGCTGCTTTGGGTTGCCTTAAGTGAGATACACTCTCTCAGCCCCAGTCATTTAATGTGGAGTGGACATAACATTGCTGCCATATTATTGTTGCAGGCAATGACTGGAAGTTAGTGTCATCCCATCCCTTCCTCACTTGTGCTTGGAACAGAATACCATACCTAAGAAAAATGCAGATGTTGGTGCAGTGAATGGACATGCAAATTCTCTCCACATGCCAATGAAAACAAATATAAATCCTTCAAGGGCTACTATTTCACATCAGTGGATTGATTTTCAAAAATGTTCCCTTAAAAAGAATCAAAGGGAAATCGCTTTAAGTTTAATGTGTACATTTCCTATGATATATTTCTTCCAAGGGATCATTGGCTTAGATCAATGGGAGTACTTCCACGGACAGAAGGATTTCCAATTGAGAAGTGCAACTTTCTCACCTCTTCTCACTGCAGCCCAAAATGCTCCCTGAAATGTACAGAAATGTACAGTACAGGAACAGTATTTCAAGGAACATTTTGAGCTGTGGCTGGGGCGGGGGGTGGGGCACAAGAGAAGTCAGAAAGTCACACTTCACAGAGGAAATCCTTCTGACCACAGAAATGCTTTCGTGAATCCAACCCATAGCCTTTGGATCTATCAAATAACTTTTAGGTGGTATAAACCTAGATGTTCTGGTCATAACACCCAGAGGTATCCTCCATGTTTTAAAATGTGGTGTCCACTCTACTTGTCCCTGTCTTCACATCTAGACAAAGAGCCATTGGTAAGAACAGGCAACCCTTTCACCACCTGTTGAACAACCCTAATACATCTTCACTGTAGTCTAGGACTGTTGCAGGTTCTCTGTGGTCACTTGCATGTTGAATGTGAGGTATTTGTGGTGTATCGTTGTGGTCGGGGGCAATCTTTACTTGGAGCAAGATGTTTGATGAATGCATTATTCCAGTGCAGATGGGAGCTGGTAGTTATGGGTGTAGGATTTATCAGAGATGGCCAGTATTAGGAAAAGATACTCACTGGCTAACTAATCTCTATAGCATCCTGAGAGTTGACAATGCAGGGCCCTTCAAGAATCCCACCTGTTTGCTAATACTCTGCAATGCCAGGTTGGTGAGACCCAAAAATGCATGCCTTGTTGAGTTGTTGCAGGAAGAGAGAATTGACCTGGTTTGCATAATGGAAACAAGGTTGGAAGTAAATGAAAGTAAGTAAGTAAACTAACTCCACCGGATTATGCAGCTCTACCAACCCTGCACAAGTAGTCAGGGAGGAGGAGTTGATGTTATCCTCCATGAGTCCTTCAATTTCCACAGACTCCTGGTTCAAACTATAGCCAGTAGTGACTGCATGATCCTTGCATGAGGAACTAAGGATAGATTTGGTATTCTGCTTGCTTGCTGACCACCTAGTTCCTCAGATAGCACCCTTTCTGAGTTGACAGAGGTGCTTTCAGATATGGTACTGGAGACACCTAGACTGATTGTTCCGGGTGACTTCAATATCCATGCTGAATATTCTTTGTCATGGCCAGCCTAAGATTTTATAGCTTCTTTGGCTTCCCTGGGCATCTCTCAAACAATGACAGGAGCAACACATGAAAGAGGCCACATCTTGGACTTAATCTTTTGCAGTGAGCCTTTTTGTGGTGGTCTTCTTTTTGGATTGGACATTTTGCTTGAACCATAGCCTGACCATTATCTACTGAAGGCAAGGTTGAATATGGCTCTGACACCCCACAAAAGGTGTGGGACATTAAGATGATTCACCTATGAAGGCTCATGGATCCTTCTGGATTTCAAAATGTTCTGGTGGATTTTAGAATTCCTAACACTATCTGTGTTGAGGCTGCAATGGGAGCTTGGAACATGAAGCTCCTTGAAGCCATTGACAAGATCGCTTCTTATCAAATGTTGACCTCTCCCACCTTTGAGGTAGAAGCCAGTCACATGGTTTACCATGAATCTGAGTGATCTAAAGAGGGCTGGAAGATGTCTAGAAAGATGCTGGTGGAAAAATCACACTGAATCAGACACAGCATTACAGAGCTCATTGGAAGACCTATTAAGTGGCGGTGATAGCAACAAAAAAGTTATTTCTCTGTGACCATTGCATCAGCTGTTTCACGACCAGCCTGACTGTTTAAGGTATTGCAACACCTGCTGACTCCTAAATTTGAGCCCTTACTGACTCAAGAACAGACTATTAGACATCTTTGCAAAGTTCTTTGCTGGCAAAATATCACAGATATTTTCTGATCTAGATGCCAGCTGTAATTTGGGTGAGGCACAAGAAATGCTTAATATAATGTCAGGTGTGCTTATGGACTATTTGGATCTGGTGATCTGGACCCTTTTCAGTCTGGGTTCAGTCAGGGCTGTGGGACGGAGGCAGCTCTCGTGTCTTTAGTGAATGACCTCTGTCTTAATGTAGACAAAGGCCAGGCTTTTTTGTTCCTCCTCCTATCTGCAGCCTTTGACACAGTAGACCATGCCATCCTGCTGAGGCGTTCGGAATCAGAAGGAGGTATCAGGGGATGTGCCTTTAACCAGTTTAAATTGTTCCTCATTGTCCCTTAAAGGGTTGCTGTTGGAAACCAGCTATCTTCAGAGTGGGAATTATCTTGTGGGATTCCACAGGGCTCAATCTAATCCTCTATGTTATTCAACCTCCCTTAGGTACCTATCAGTTTTGTCTATCAACACTTTTAAAAAATGATACTGCTATACACTGTGTGTTACTGTAAGTATGTTCCTACTGGGTCACTTCCGCATCATTAAATATGTCATGTTAAATTGCTTATGTTTGTTTTAGCCTTGTATCAGATTTTTGAGGGTTTTCAAATTTCTGCTATCCTCTTATTATATTATTTATTGAATGTCTGTGCTGTTGATTGTATTGAATTATGCTGTGTAATCTGCCGAGTCTGACTACGTAAAGCAGATTGTAAATAACATAAATAAACAAAAAACAAAAATAAGTAAAAGATATTAAGAGAGGAGTTGACTGTCCTTCATCCATCACTAGGGATTTATGTTTTCCTCCCCATAAGATCCAGGAGAGTGGTACCTTCATCGTTAACAGTGTGAACATACCCTGGACCCACCAACCTAAATACACATCATGAGAATTAGTGCCCTTGGAATTATTTGGAGGTTCCCAAGTGAGTGGGAAACAGTCTCTACCCAAGTAGGGACAGCATGAAGCAATGAAATTTCACCTGTCTGCACTGCTCCTCCTATAACCACAATACAGCTTCTGTTTGAGTCACGAAACTCATGAAATGTTATACTAGCTTCTGCCCTGTCTCTTCAAAGAGGAATGTGATGAAACACACAAACATGAAGCTGGCATATACTGGGCTAGACCCTTGATTTATCAAGAACTATGTTTGCTCTGTCTGGCAGAGACTCGCCTGATGTTTCAGATCCCTTCCTATCTGATCTGGAGATGCTGAGGATTGAACCTGGGATTTTCAACATGCCAAGCAGATGCTCTACCACTGAGCCACTGCACCTCCCCTCTACATTGATATACTCTGATTGCATATAAAACAGTCTGGCCGTTGGTTTATGAAGACTTCCTTTTCTAATAGATCAAATTGTGACTGAAAAAAATAGCCTGTGTTTTCATAGTTAATCTAAGGAAAGTGTGCCACAGCCTTTGTACAGCACAGCTGTTGTTCATTTTCTGTGGTATCAGTCTCTTACAAAGCTGTCTTTTCTACCTCCAGCCAATGGCCTTCTGTAGATGTGTCTCAGCATTCTCCTGTGGAATGTCCCCCCACAGGCCTGGCAAATCTTGGCAGCCATGCAGTAAAACAAAGTAACATCTGTCAAGCTGATCTCTTATACCTGCACGAAACGGGATAATGGTGTCTCATTAAAAACAATACCAGTAATTTTAGTTGAATGAATTCTCTGAAGTGACACCTCGCTTGGTGGCAGGGATAGGGATACCAGCTCAGGGCCCAGAGCTTTGATGCTGTGCTGGGAGACACTTCCTTTCAGATGCTGGGGCTCTGTAATGAAGAGGGATGACTAGAGGGTACAAAGCTCCAAGTATTAACTGGGCTTTGTTCAGCAGGTTTATCTAACTCAAGCTTGACAACTAACACCCAACAAAACCATCTCCATCAAATGCCCCCTTTGTACATGGTGCAAATTGGAATACAAATCAGAGGAAAAAGCTTTCCTCTGTTTGAACAAATTGCTATAGATTCACCCCCGTCTCAGGTCAGAGCCCCCGATGGGAAATATTTCCACTGGCTGACTGCTAATAGACTCTGGAGCGGCCATTGGATCAATAGCTGAATAAGAAAATTAGCCAAAGCACACAATCTGATTTTTGCCTTGCTTTGAATTACAGCAGCTTGGTGGGACTGTTTCATTCTCTCCCTTTCTTTTCGGCTCTTCTCCCTCCTTGCTCCCTGTTCACCTATCTATCAAACCCAGTCAGATTTGTGGGAGTATAATAAAATACACACAGGAAGATGTAATGCCTTTTGAAAAATGTTTACATGCATTAATATTTCCTGGCAAAATAGCAGGGTTGCTGCCTCCCTGAGGAGACAAGAGACCAGGAGTTAGCAGCAGAATTCACCACATACATATACATTCTGCCTGAGAAACCAGGCACAAACAAAGGCTGCGCAGATAGGCATTTGTCCATATCGCCCTGCCAGGGAGAGAGAGTGGTCTTTCTCTCCCTTGTCAGAAAACGTAAAGACTTGACAGACGAGAGGATTCTAAGGATTAAAAATAAAAAATAGCCATTCAGCTTAAGCAGAGAGGTAACCATGTTACAAAGAACATATTATAAAGTACAAGGGAAGACATGTTACAAAGTACAAGGAAGGACAACTGCAGATTGCCATATTTTAGATGAATCTGCTTCTGAGTCACACTTACACAAATGAGCTTTGTGTATCTCCATTCTATTGGTATTTTACTTTTTTTCTTGCAATAGTTTATTTGCACATCAAATGTGAGGAAGCATCACAGATTGGGAAATGCCAACCAACCAACAATATATGCAATCCTATTATTGCAAACCCCATAATGCAATGCAACCATGGACAAAACATGCCTAGGTAGAAAAAAGCCCCAATGCCTTTTCCTGAAGTGAGCCATTGACATAGCAGTCACACTAACCTCTTTTTTGTGGCCTTTTTTGCTGTATTCAGCTCCATACCTCTTTGAGTTTTTGGTTTTCTTCTGAATTCTGGATAATTAACTCCCCCTTCAGATTTCAATGTGGCATTTCAAGGGTTCTATTCCGAGTTTTCTGCCTGCACTTTTACATTTTTATCCCTCCTTCCTCCAAGGAGCTCAGGGTAGCCAATGTGGTTATCTCCTCCTGTATTTCATCCTCACAGCAACCCTGTGAAGGATACTTGGCTGACAGAGAGTGATGGGCACAAAGTTACCCAGCAGCTTCATGGCTGAATAGAGATTTAAACTAGGGCTGCCAGGTTTCCCCCAGTAGTCGGAGACCCCACCCACAGCCACTTGGTAGAGCAATGAAAGGGGAAAAAAACCACTGGGAAAATAGTTGTCACTTCCAGAGCAAAGAAAAACTCCTAGATCATTGCCCTGATACGATGACATCACTTCAAGATTGCACAGGAAATGCTGTCTTGCTGGCAATGTGATTTGAATCTCCCCACCCCAAGCTTCCCACTGATTGTCAGTGCTTGGCTTAGAGTTGTCAACTTCAAGTTGAGAAACTCCTGGATATTTGGGGTGGACCCTGTGAAGGTTGAGGTTTGGAGAGAGGAAGGACCTCAGCAGGGTATAATGCCATAGAGTCCATCCTCCAAAACAGCCATTTGTTCCATGGAACTGATCAATGTAGTCTGGAGATCAATTGTAATTCAAGATCTCCAAGCTCCACCTGGAGGCTGGCAATCCTAGCTTGGTTGGCAACCTTAATTTAAGTCTAATCTGTCTAGCCACCAAGCATTCCTCAATGAAAAAACATCATTGCAACTAACACCAAAAGGCAGTGTGGAGCACTGGACTGCGTAGATCCATACTAAGTCCCTGCTGACTCAATGACGTCACTTCCTGAAAGTGACATCATCGAGCAAGCCAAGAATGCGCGCACACTGTGCATGCGCCCGAAGAGAAAAAACTGTGGCAGGTGCCTGGCCCTAGATCTCCCGCCCAGGGGGGAGGGGTCGGGGGGCCTGGCAACCCTCTTCAAACACTTTGGGTATCTGAAGGTATCTGAAGAAGTGAGCTGTGGCTTGCAAAATCTCATACCCTGCCACAAATTTTGTGTCTTATAGGTGCTACTGAACTCTTGCTCTTTTCCACTGATACAGTACATTAGTAAGGAACTGTGTAGATCTGGAAAACTACTACTGGGGCAGTTCTATATGATACGTGTTTCTGCTGAGAAGGAACCTCAGTCAATGACAATATTAATTTTGTTAGTAGTGGCACCTGCTGTATTTTAATCACATTTTCCAGCAGTCTGCTTTATGGGAGCATTATAGCAGTTTTGCAGGTCTAATTCAGCAAGACATGCATTGCTTTTCTGTTAGTAGCCTTTTGCTCTTTCATCTAAAGGACCCAGGAAGAGCTGACGAAGATCGTCTAGAAATAAAGTTTTTACACACTGGATCTTTATTTTATTTTATATATTGAATTTTTATACTGCTTCTCTTCAGTTAAGATCTCGATCTTCCAGATAGTTTTTGCATATAAATAATTCCAAGTGCTTAACTATCCCATTGCCATGCTGTAGCTCCAGCAACAAATTAGGAGAGCCTCCAAGATTTATTTTATTTTATTTATTTTATCATATTTATATTCTGCCCTCCCCGCAAGCAGGCTCAGGGCGGAAGATGACTCTCTGAGAATCTGCCATGTATTCTGTTGAGATGGGAGAAGACTCATCAAATGTCCATTTAATCCTCCTTCCTAAACCTATGAAGGGACTTCCTTGTATTAGCAGCACTCTTCTTAGACCCCAGGAAAAAAAATCAACCCCTCAGTTATTACAATCTGTCCAGAGAAGAAACTGTAAAGGCAGCAAAAGAGAATTACCCTTACTCAGTAATTGAGATTTGACCGTGACAGTTGGAGAAGGCCTTCAGATATGAAGGAACTGAGAGAAAACTAAAAACTTTCTTTAATGGTAGTGTGACAATTTAACCCCATACTTAAGTTTTTCTGGTTATTTAGCACATATCTCACTGGAATAAATACCTCAAAGTCAGGTAGTACCTTCCAATATAGGTACTCTGCTTCCTTAATAGCCAGTAAAATTAATTACATTAGAGATTTTCAACATATTAATTGTATATCAATAGCAGTTATAATGACAGTTCCCAATCTGGTGTATGTTATCACAAGATGCACGTGGGCTGCAATTAGTATGATATGCAAAATGGTTTTATGGTGTGGCATCAAAATAATGATCCACTGTAAGTACAATGATTAAATTATAAAGATAATAATACAGATCTGTTGGGGAAGTGCTAGATATTATAAAGAAGAGCAAAATTTTGCAGATGGTCAGGGGGAGGGAAGGGAGCATGTCGTGGAAAGGAAGAACAAAGGGCCTTCTCTCTGAAGGAAATAATGTCAGTTTTGACTTTGTATTTTGAAAAACACACCTTCACCACTTCTGACTTTTGAATACAACTGCACTCTATCCCCACAAAACAGTCTTTTTCTAACACATTGGCCAAACTAGATGTGATGGCATCCTTGGGGCCTCCATCTGTGCCTTGGGCCTGATCAGCATTAGGACTTCTCAGTATTTGAGGATAGATGAGGCCCTCTCATCTATCCTCAAAACTAAAGACAGCTCCCCACACTATGGTTTTTGTGAGAACTGGTGCAACAACAGTTTTTCCCCACAACAAACATCACACACCAGAGTACATTTTTAAACTCCAGAGTTCACATCTGAAAATATGGCTGGGCCAGTTTTCCAAGGGCTGCACTTCTCACTATGAATCTTGCAATGCTGTGCTGCTGTTTTCCACAGCAAACCCTTCAAATCTGGAAATAATAAGTGCAAAAACATATATATTTAGATAAACATGACAGGAAACCAGGCTAGATTTCCCAGTGGGATCATAGGGACTAGGGCATTGCGCCCTGTGATGCTGCGGCCTGCGTCACCTGGTCGCTCGCAAGCTGCAGGCAATAGTGCCATCTAGCAGTCAGCGAGATGTCCACAAGCCCTGGAATGGATAAAGAGCCGCTCAGTGCTGAGAACTTGCTGGTCGTGAGGAGGGGCACGTGCAGATGTGGACACACAATCACAGGTTCGGTGGGGGCAGGACACGCGCTAAGCTCCGGAAATGGGCACGGGCGGGCCGAAACAGACAGGAGCGCTGACACTCGCGCAACCACATGTAATTCTTAACGTGTGTTTTGGCTCTGAGAAATGTGGTATTTGAGCTACATGGTGCTCTGGAACAGGGTTCACCAGGGATTCTCCCAGAGCCCTCTTTAACACTCATGACTCTATAGAAATGCCTGCCATTGCTCCACTCAGTGGCAGTAAGCCTTTCTATGACCTACAAGAAGCAAGGACCTTCTAGTGTTTTCATTGAAAAACATATCATGTCAGGGTTCAAGCCTGCCTGTCCTGGAAATTATGGCCGAATCCACATTACCTCGACGCGTCCCGGTGTTGCACTAAATATTCGCTAAACACCTGGAAGTATAGAGTCTTTCAAGCGTGATTTCTGAATCGCGCTAGAAAGACGCTATACTTTCAGGTGTTTAGCGAACATTTAGTGCAACACCGGGACGCACCGAGGTAATGTGGATTCAGCCTATGTTCTGTGACTTGCAGACCCTTACCTCATAACCTAGGTGTCTGGGGGCTAGTTGTGTCTCAGTGGCAAAGGGGAACATGGCCAAGGAGGGCACATCTTTATTCTTCCTTCATGTCTCCCTAGGACTAATCTCTGCCACGTTCTATAACTCAGACCCTGAAAAATTCCAGTTTACTGCAATTCCTGATTATGTTGCATATATATGTCCAACTTGACTATGTGCTGCATTCAGAATCTGATTAGTGGAAATGTGTTCTATTAGGAACTGCTTCAGGCATGTGACTCACATGATCCTCCATTTGTGCTTCCTCCGAAAGCAGAACTCACCTCCCTGACAGATGAACGAATTCCATATTCAGGAGAGATGCAAAAGTGTGGTCCTCTAAGAGTGTGAAAGACCCAGAGAGGGTGGACTGACTGAATCATTCTTGACATGAGTCCTCTTAACATTCTTTTTGTGTAACATCAGAAACAGCTCCAGGGCTCACTTGTTAACTCAGGTGGTCCTTCAAGTCAGTTGAACCTGTGCATCCATTTGCCTCAGCTACTTCCTTCTCGATCCACTTCAGGCCTCAGATGCATTCACCATTACCTACAAAAGTTTGTGCCTAATGAATCAGTTATTCTCTATGGTGTCACTGAACTCTTTTCCTTCTGGCAACTACAATGAATATAGTTTCTCTTCTGGAAATTGTTCCTGGGATTTTTTTTAAAAAAAATCTTTTGTGCAAAACCAAGCCAGGATCTGCACTCCAACCATCCTCCCTGGCTGGCCCTGCCATCATCATCTGTCACATAGCCACAAGGTAGTTGGTGCTTTCCTTGACAACGGCCAATCCAGCACAGTTCCCAGTTCACTCCTCTACAGCTATTTCAGCTCCTGCAGGGCTAATGAGAATAAAAAATCTTGTTTGTGTCAGTTAAAGTGAGCAGGTGCAAGTTGAAGACTTGCAAGTAGCAAGCCATTATATCTTGGGAAATCCAATAAGTCAAATATGCCTTGCAAACTAATTAGAGCAACCTTAATTGGATCAGAACAAAAGTGAGCAGAATAAGACAAGTTAGCACAGTAAATGGGTTGCAATCTATAGCCATCCCACTCTCTCTTGCTCCCTGAGCTTCTCATCCCTCCTTGTCTCTAAGCTTTGCACTGCTTACATCTTGTACCTTTTAAAGGGCAGCCACAAAGCAGGGTTTTGCCCTTTAAAACATCCAGACACTACTCCACTCAGCCTCCAAAAATCTCCATTACCAAGACTATAGGCATTGCTGTGTGGAGGTCTGGAACTGTTTGAGTGAGAAATCCCTGCCAAGAAGAATGTCGGCTGCTCTGTTTCTTAATTTTCAAATTTGTTTTCAGCCGTAACACTGTCATTGATATCACCACTCAGCTCGTAAAAAGAATAAACATCCTCCCTCCATAATTACACCATCCCCATCAATTCCTTCTTTATTTTCCCGGGCACTGTCGAATAGCAACAGCTAGATGAATTCCTTCATCATTTTGCAATTTACCTCTCTAGGTCTGTCTCTGGTCCAACTGCTTTTCTTACCATGTGTTCTCCAGGAAGCTTCCTTCCCCAAAATTAACTGTTTTATCTGGGCTTTAAGGAAACATAAATGATACGTATCACATACTTCTCTTTGTTTCTGTATCCCGTCCCCCACAATTGATTCATTTTGTTACATAGAATCTGAATCCATCCTTTTTCAGAAGGGGAAAATATAAGTCCCAGTCTATTGGGCTCAGCAGCTATGAAGCCTTCTTCTAGTCTAGCAGCTACTATTATTTTATGGCTAACCCTGTGATCCCAGTTTCTTGCAGATGGGGAAGATTTTTTTTCTTTGCTACACAAATGAGTTGCTGATGGCAACCCATTTACTGTCTCAAAGGACCCAAGAACAGCTACTAAAAATCAAATTCGATCAAACCTATGCAATCTGTATAATCCTACCCTTTTATTTACATAGTCTCCTGTTCCTTAATCCCTGCCTAAACAAAAAGTGAATTTTACTAATCTGGCCTGAGTGCCAAATTTTCCCCCAAATAAACCTTAGAGACAAGAAACATTGGCACTTGGACTGAGCATGCTGCCAGCTGTCAGGAAAAAAGGAAATGTGTAGTATCTTCTTTTTTAAAGTAAAGGACTAGATGAAAGGTAAAGATATGAGGGATAAACCATAAAAAATTAAAAAAATATTTTTCAATTTCATCCCATATGCTAATTTTCATTTCTATGCAATAGAAGTAAAATGACATCAACATTGTCAAAAAATTAGAAGTGGATGAGGGCACGAAACACCATTCTGTACTTGACCTCATAAAGTTTGAGGAATGCATAGTGTGTAGAGTTGTAGATGATGGAAAGCAAAGTTTTATCATTTTTCTCACTTCTCTCAGTCAATTCAATCACATTTTCAGTCAATCAATAATTCTGGAGTATGACAACACAGAGTGTTTTGGGTGTTGGAATGAATAGATAGACATTTATATGTTCCCATCGTGGATTTTTTTTTTATTTATGTATTCTAAGAGAGAAAGGGGTTTTCAACTCAAAATTCAAGAACCCTTGATAAGCGTTTGCAAAAAATATGCAAGCAAGTTTCACACATGGTCCAGCCTGCTGCCTCTCCTCAATGTTCTCTATAGTTGTCATTTTTGCAAACACCTTTCTGTGGACTCATGTTAACTAGAGATAAGCAACTGATGCAGAATGTTTCTCTTATCACAGGCAATCTCTTAAGCAAAGGCATATGCTGCAGACACAGTCTGCAATGCCTCAGCACAGTGAGCAACTCAAATGTTTGGGGAGAAGTATGTATCATTTCTGGCCACCTGAATTAAGTATAAAGTAAAAGTTAGTAGATATTCTTTTTTTTTTTTTTTTTGAAAAATTTTTATTGGGTTAGAACATTTTTATTTTTACATTACAGTCAATTTTCCCCTAATTTTTCGTTTCTAACCCCCTCCCTTTCCCCCCCTTTTGTTGACTTCCAACAGCTTTCCCACCCTCTGTCCCTTTTCCCTTACTTCTATTAAATTCCTCTGTCTAAAACAGATATACATTCTCCATTATATTAAGCAGTACATCTTTAACTCCTTTACTTATTATACACCCAAACTATACGTCTTTAGATAAACAATTTATCCCATTTTCCAATTTTGAATATTTCTATATAAACCTATATATCATAAACCATAAAAATTTCCCACATTTAAATCAAACAATTTGATTTGTTCTCTATATATTACTCATTTCAACTTTTTATGGTAATTCTATATAACTCCTCGCATAATCAATCAATTTAACTCTTCTGTACATTCAGTTTGGTGCATATAAATCTTATCAAAGAAAGAAAATATTGTTATTTACTCAATCCTCATGTTTAAACCTTATCATTAATTATTCTCTATCAATGTTCTATCAGTTAACCTATACATATCTATATATATCTCAATCAATTAATCTAACTGCTTATAAATTCACATTTCTCTTCCTCCCCCGGTAAAGTCACCCCTCTCTTTTATACTTTTATTATACTTCAGTAGTTCTCAAACTGCCACAGTTTTCCTCCCACCTCCCATTTCTTCTCCAGATATTGTTTCAGCTTCTCCCAGTCTGTGTTAAACTGCCCTGAGTCCAGATCTCTCAGTTTTCTTGTCATCTTGTCCATTTCAGCCATATACAGCAATTTGTAGATCCAATCTTCAATAGTTGGCACTTCTTGTACTTTCCATTTCTGCGCATACAAAAGTCTAGCTGCTGCAGTCATATAAAAAATCAACGTCCTATGATGGGCTGGAATTCCCTCCATTCCCAAGTTTAGCAGCAGGAGTTCTGGGTTCTTATTTATTTGAAACTGTAAAATTTCACTCATTTCTCTTATTATTTCCCCCCAGAACTGCCTAGCTACCTCACACGACCACCACATATGATAGAGGGAGCCCTCATGTTTCTTACATTTCCAGCATTTATTAGAAGTATTCAAGTTCCCTAGCGCAATCTTCTTTGGTGTCATGTACCAACGATAGATCATTTTGAAAATGTTCTCTTTAATATTAATGCATGTCGTTGTCTTCATTGTAGTTTTCCACAAGTATTCCCATGCCTCCATTGTTATTTCTTTATTGAAATTTATAGCCCATTTCACCATCTGTGTTTTAACTATCTCATCCTCAGTATACCATTTCAACAGTACTTGGTATACCTTGGATATTCTTTTCTTGTCTTCTTTAAAAAGGGTCTGCTCTAGTTCCGAGTTCTCTGTTCGTATGCCCCCTTTTACAAAGTCCGAGTTGTATAAGTCTCTAATCTGTCTATACTGGAACCAATCATAGTTAGGTGATAGTTCCTCTTGCGTCTTTATTCTAAGTTTAGATACTTCAATCTTAGTTATTTCTTTGTACGTTAAACATTGTTGTTCATTATCCACAGCTCTCGGATCTATCACCTCATATGGAACCACCCACAAGGGGGTTCCTTCTTGTAGGTAAGTTCTGTACTTCTTCCAGATTGTATATAAACTTCTCCTTACAAAATGATGCAGGAACATCGAGTTGACCTTTACTTTGTCATGCCATAGGTATGCGTGCCATCCAAAAATTTTTTTATATCCCTCTAGGGCTAATAGTTTCTTATTCTTTAATGTCATCCACTCTTTTAGCCAAACTAGGCAGATTGCATCATGGTAAAGTCTCAGATTGGGCAGTTGCATTCCGCCTCTCTCCTTTGCATCTTGTAGAACTTTTACTTTCACTCGAGGCTTCTTGCCTGCCCAAACAAAATCTGATATTTTCCTCTGCCATTTTTCAAATTGTTTAGAGTCTCTGATGATTGGTATTGTCTGTAACAAAAACATTACTCTTGGTAACACATTCATCTTAACTGCTGCAATCCTGCCCAACCATGACAGATTCAGTCTATTCCATTTGATCAAGTCTCTCTCTATCTGAGTCCATAATTTTTCATAATTATTCTTGAACAAATCTATATTTTTTGCAGTCAGCTCAACTCCCAGATATTTCACCTTACTAGTTACTTCACAGTCCGTTGTTTCCATTAACAATTGTTGTTTCTGCTTAGTCATGTTTTTACATAGTATCTTTGACTTCTTTTTATTAATGAAGAAACCTGCCAAGTCACCAAACTCCTTAATCTTATCTATCACTTTTGGCATGTTCTCCAATGGATCTTCTACAATTAACATTATGTCATCTGCAAATGCTCTAACCTTGTATGAATAGTCCTTTATTTTTATTCCTCGTATTTCCTCGTCTTGTCGTATTTGTATCATCAGAATCTCCAATACTAATATGAACAACAATGGAGATAACGGGCAACCTTGTCTTGTTCCTTTACTAATCGTCAATTTCTTGGTCAGTTCATCATTCACTACAATTGCTGCAGTCTGGTCCCTATATATTTCTTTAATTGCTCTGATGAATCTTTCTCCCAATTGTAGCTTTTCCATAGTGGCAAACAAAAAATCCCAGTTTAAATTGTCAAACGCTTTTTCAGCGTCTACAAAGAAGAAACCAACCTCTTTATCGCAACGCTTGTCATAATATTCAATAGCATTGATCACTGTCCTTAAATTGTCTCTTATTTGTCTGTCCGGCAAAAAACCTGCTTGTTCTTCCTCTATAACTTCCGAGAGCCACCCCTTCAGTCTCTCCGCCAATATCTTTGCAAAAATTTTATAATCATTGTTAAGTAATGATATAGGCCTGTAATTTTTCACGCTAGTCAGATCTTGGCCCTCTTTTGGGATCAATGATATATTCGCTTCGCTCCAAGTGTCTGGAATTCTTTGATCCCTAAAAACTCCGTTCATCACCTCTTTTAGGAATGGTGCCAGTTCGTTGGCCATTGTCTTATAAAATTTAGCCGTAAGTCCATCCGGCCCTGGCGCCTTTCCTAGATTTGCGGATTGTATTGCCATACTTATTTCCTCGTCAGTTACTTCACTATTCAACTTATTTCTCCAAGCTTCCGAGATCTCTGGAAGTTTGGTTTTCTCCAAATATGATGCTATTGATTCTTTGTTTACTTCTTTTTTATTATACAGCTTAGCGTAAAATTTATAAAAGGCTCTGCTAATGGTAGTCTGCTCCAAATACGTTTTGTTTTCTTCACAAATTTTATTTATTATTTTCTTTTCCCTTTTCTTCTTTAATTGCCATGCCAAATATTTCCCAGGTTTATTAGCACCCTCAAAAGCTTTTTGATTCAGTCTTTTAAGGTTCCACTCCAATTCTTTATTACTCATTGCTGTTAACTGTTCTTGAAGAATTTTGATTTCCTGATGTATTTTCTTTTTCCCTGGTCTCTTTTTTAACTGTACTTCTTTGGCCTTTATTTTCTCCTCAATCTCTTGTCTTTTCTCCTCTTTCTTTTTCCTTGCTCTACCATTTAAGTCCATTAGTATGCCCCTTACAACCGCCTTATACGCGTCCCAAACTTTACTGGTTGGTACTTCTTTATTCACGTTGTATTGTATAAAAAACTTAGTCTCTCTTCTCAATGTTTCCATATTCTCACTTTCCTGTAACAAGTCCTCATTTATTCTCCAGGCTTTCCTTTTTCTCCGTTTTCCAAATTTCCACATAATTGGGTTGTGATCTGAGCCTACCATCGGCATTATTTCTACCTCCTTAGTCCATAACGCTAAGTCCTTTGAGGCCCAGATCATATCAATTCTTGATAATGTAAGATGCCTTGCAGAATAAAAAGTAAACTGTCTGGTTTTAGGATATTCTCTCCTCCATACGTCTTCGAGAGTCTCTTGTTGAATCAACTCAAAAAAAAGCTTTGGCAATAGTCCTCTTTTCTTTTGTGCTTTTGTAGTCTTTTTGTCTAGTTCCAAATCTGTCACTCCATTGAAATCTCCAGCAAGAATTATCTGGTCATATACAAGATCGTCTAAGTGCTTCCTTAAGTCCTCAAAGAAGCTTTCCTTTGCACCGTTAGGTGCATAAAGTCCGACTACCAACACTCTCTTTAAGTTCCAATTACATTCCACTGCTACAAATCTAGCTTCCACATCTCTCATAACAAATTTTGGCTGCAGCTCCTCTTTTATATACAACACCACTCCTCTTTTTTTCTTGTTGGAAGCCGCTACAAATTCTTTGCCCAATTTTCCAGATTTTAAATATTTTACATCCTGTTTTCTAATATGGGTCTCCTGCAAACAAACAATATCACATTTTTGTTTTAGTAGCCAATGAAAAATATTTTTTCTCTTATTCGGTGAGTTTAGTCCATTTACATTCCAAGATAATACTTTACACTCCATATTCATGGTTTTGTTGGTAAGTCTTTTTCATTGTCCTTAATAAATCTCTCCATCTCCCGCTCAAAAGTTAGTAGATATTCTTATTAGTCTTTGTTGCAAAATTGGTAAATCGAGATACACCATGCTCAATAGTCGACAGTTGCATGCTTTAATAACAAATACAGAATTCCCATTGGTTAATATCTGTCTTTCATTTCAACAATAATTTGACTAAAAAAATAAATTTCAAAACAATCTATTAATTGTTATTCTATCTTAATGAAGGCCATTCAATTCTGTGTCTAGTTATATATTTCCAAGTATACATGGCAAAGTAGTCATCTGCCATAAGAGCTGATAATGGCTGAATCCGCATGTCCTGGCGTCATGATAAATGTTCGCTAAACTTCCAGAAGTATAGTGTCTTTCTAGCACAATTTCTGACTCATCGTGTGATGAGTCAGGAATTGCACTAGAAAGACACTATACTTCTGGAAGTTTAGCGAATGTTTACCACAACGCCAGGACACACCGGGACGTGTGGATTTGCCCAATGTAAATGAGGAGGATTTGGAAATCTAGAAATCATGTTAACAACAGTTAAAATCAGCAATAGTTAGACCTCTTCTTCTCGCTATATATGATTTAGAATTGATCTGTTAAAATTGATTAATTAAGGTCAGCTGGAGAGCTGAAATTAATCAGGGTAGGTGTTTGGGTTTTTTAATAGATTTGTTTCAAGTCAGCCAAACCTCTACTAGGCACAGACACATTCTGGCTGATATTACGATGAGAGCATGATGCGTCTTCGAGGCTTCCACGCCTGTTGTGCTTCTCCTGGTGCATGGTTGCCTTCTAATCAGCCTTTACCACTACTCACAGAAACGTTCTTCAGGGAGAGGATAGCAGGGATGGGCTGGTGCATCCTGAGAGGGGTGCTGTAAATTCCAAGGTCATCATTACACCCCTGACTGCTTCACTGGAGGCATATCTGGGCCTACAGCTAATTCAGATGTTTTGAGCTCCATTTCAGAGGATGCAGCCTTCATATAGTCTTTGAAACACTGCTGAACAAAGACTAAAGTTCAGTTTTGTACCTTGCTTCCACTGTTGTTAGCTTATAACACCTGTATAGGAATGGGCTCACAGGCCCTTCCCTGTTCCTTCTGACTGGACCCCTAAGAGGCCAGAAGGACCCCTGGGGTACCCATTACAACTGGGTAACCACCAACTGCCACCAATGACTCCTACAAGTATCTCCTGCTAGATAGAGTCATATGTCTAGCACTCTGTTCCTTCTCTGCCATTTAGAGGCTCCACCTAGTTGCTATGCCTCCCTCTGCCCTTCTACAAGCAAGCGTGAAGGCAATCTGTCACAACTTTGTACTTAGAGTTATCCTGCTCCAGGGATGGAGAGCTTCTCTGCTGCCCCTCCTAAGTGCATCACTTTAGGTAGCAATACCGAACGGACATGGTGTTTTTCCAGAGATCAGACTCACAACATTTAAAATATTAGATAGTTTAATAAATGAATAAAAGAATACACATGTTCAGTTCAAGCAATTTGTGCTTACCAAGGGAACAAAGAAAAGGTGAAAACATGCAATCATCTGTCCTACACTACATTTTAGAACAAGCAAGCTTTACTTGAAATTGCAGTGGCTTAAGAGTTCATCATCATCTTAAATCTCTGGGTTGGGATTTCTCTACATTATCCCCTCCTCTCATGGATAAGATAGAGTCCCTTGGTGAAGGCTTAGTCCATCATAGTTTATGCACAGCTGAAGAGCTGTCCAAAATGGAAGAAAACCCTCTCCTCCGAGTCCAGAGTTTTTATAATAACTTTTTCACCCCCACCCACCCCTACTGTGGGATGGCCATCTTGTTCCAGTGGAAGAGCTTTCCTTCTGTGACTTTAATTTTTCAAGCTTTATGGCTCAAAGTGTGACTTGCTAGCAGGAAATGGGATAGCAAGGCATTAGCTTAACTAAGGTCTTGACTGAGTGTGGGGAGCTTGATGGGTACTATCTCCAATGCCCCGTCCTTTTCTCAGCTATTATTCTGCAACAGGGATCCTGTCCATGGACATAGAACAGTATCAATAATTAAAAGACTGGAGTAAATTCTTGTAAGGAGGGTGCTTAATACCTTTTAATCTTACCTAAAGTTCCGTGATCTATGCATTAGGTGTATTTCTTTTAAAATACTTACTGTTGAAATATTTCAGTACCAAAGAATTAAAGTTCCTTTCTATTTTTAATATTTTATTTAATTAAAGTTCCCATAAAGCTCATTATTATAAAGCTAATCTGTGCAATAAAAAGTTTATTTTTGTACATCTCTGTAAATATTAAAAATTACAATTCAAATGTTCATGCAGTAAAGCAAGTCGTATTTTTTCTGCCAAAACAATCCTTTACTCAACCTTTACCCTTTGTTTCCTAGTAATAGAAAACTTCTAAATAGGAGAAAGCATGCAAACGATGTGATGCAATAGCCAGATACACAAATGTGTCTATTTTGGTACACCGTTTTCAACATCTATGTAAATCCAGTGGGAGAATTTTGGGCTGAGTTGCCACCAATCTGCAGATGACACTGAGTTCTAGCTATTCTACCAGCAGATCCTAGGAAGGCTGTGGAAACTGCCAGATGCATAGAAGCAGTTTTGGAATAGATGAGGGCTAACTAGCTGAAACTTAATCCTAACAAAATGGAGGTACTACTAGTAGGGGGAAGGTCTGACCCAGGAAATGGGTTTTTCCAGTTCTAGGTGGCTTTGCACTTCCTGTAAAGGAGCCGTTTCATAACTTGGGGGTGCTCCTGTACCTGGGCCTCTTGTTGGATAAACAAGTGGCAGCCGTTGCCAGGGGGGCCTTTCACCAGTTTTGACTAGTGAGCCCGCTGCAGCCTTTCTTGGGGAGAAAAGATCATGACATCTAGATTAGACCACTGCAATGTGCTGTACATGAAGCTTCCCTTGAAGATTGGAAACTTCAGTTGGTACAGAATACTGCAGCCAGAATGCTAACTGGAGTGGATCATAGGGACCATATCCCCCTGTCTTGTTCCATCTGCACTGGCTCCCAATTTGCTTCCAGGCCCAACTTAAGGTGCTGGTATCGACCTTTAAAGCCCTAGATGGCTTAAGAACCACCTTAATGTATAATGTATGAAACTATCAATTCACTTTGGACATCTTTGAGGTCTTGCTTCAGGTGCCCCCACCATCTGAGGCTAAACAGGTGGCAACCGCAGAAAGGGCCTTCTTAACTGTGGACCAAAACTTTGGAACTCCCTCTCCAAGGAGATTTGTCTGCCCCTTCTATTGCTGTCTTCCATCAGTGGGTGAAGACTTTTGCTTTGTTTGGCATATACACTCCATTGACTTCAATAATGCTTGTCTAAGGGAAGCCACCTGTGGAGTTCATGGCAGTAGTGGGAGTCCAACTAGCAGAGTACTGATTCATAGCCCAGTCACTTAACCACTATGCTACAGCAGCTCTCTTTTAAATTTAAAACGTTTTAAATTGTTTGCTAGTGTTTTAATGTTTATATCCTTGTGAAGCCTATTTTGGGTAGAAAGGTGTCATACAAATGTTTTAAATAAATAAATATTTTCTTCTTATACACAAAAAGCAGAAGCTGCTTGCTGGCAACCGAGAGCATGATCTATCCCTCATCAGGCACGGTCCACCCCAAACTTCCCTTAGACAAGCATTATTGAAATCAGTGGGATGTATACTCTTACAGAACTTCTATTCATTTCAGACTACAGAGAAGTAGCTACGTTGTCTGTTGCTGTGAAAATAAAGAATATTATGACACTTTCAAGATAGCTGAAAAAGAAAGGGAGAGGGGGTGCGCCAAGGCAAAGCGAAGAAAAAAACAGCAATTACTGCAAAGGGAAGAATCTTTAACCATAGTAAAACCCCTACATAGGGTTGCCAGGTCCCTTGAGTCCCCCAGCGGGGAACTGGGAACCTGGCACTCACCCTCTGTGGTCTTTGTCATTGTTTGTTGCGCATGCGCCCAGCATGCACGACATGACTTCCGGGAAGTGACATCATCATGTGGATCAAAGGGCGGCCCAGTGTGTGCTCCCACACTTGCCAGAGGGCTGAATCGCCCCTCCGCGGGCTCGATTTGGACTGAAATGGGCCTGTTGTGGGGCGCAGGGGCATACCTTGCCACCCAGGGGTGCACGGCACCACCCGGGGGCACACTGCATCACCAGGAGGAGCCCCAAAGGGCACACCTCCACCACTGGGGTTGGGAGGGAGGAGGTGGGAGCAGGGGATCCCCTGCCCCAGGCAGGGGAATGGCAGCCCTACCCCTATGCGTTTTACATACAGCTTTGTCAGGGGATCTTCCATATTCATATTAGTATCTTTCCTGTAGGTGTACTACAGCAATAGGGGTTATACTATTATTAAAGATTCTTTCTTTTGTACCAATTGCTGTTTTTTATTTGTTAAACCTTCAAGGTACTCAAAAATATATAGTTTTGTGAGTCTTGTTCCACTTCATTGGATGTAAAGTCATCTAACTGGGGAGGTGTATATGCCCTAAAAATAGTTTTAAAAAATGGGATTTTCTCCATGCCTCTTCCACTCGTTCATCCTTCCCACCTAGGCTCCCCACAGCACTTCCTTCTTCCCTAGTAAATCTATCCTTTTGTCCTAAATCCTGGAATGCTACAGACTGAGCTGTTACTCTGAGTCCCAGTACCACCTTGCCTTATTTCCTGTTCCCAAGAAAGGGACATTTCTGTCTTAGATGAGTTCTTTCATAAATTGCCAGAAATCCTGGCTTAAACTTCTCAAGCAGTGCCCCGAACTCTTGGGCCATAGTTTGGCTTTCCCTTGTGTCCAACATGGCATCCATTTTCTTCCTCTTATCCAAATGAGATTCAGATGCCTATGTTGTTTTTCTCACTCTTCCAGTTTTGATTTCACATCCTACCTTGCTCCATTCCTCTTGTACTTCACCAGAGTTCATGAATGGTTTTTATGCTTGTTTTGATTACCTCTTGACATCTGCCTTCCCCTTCAGGCTTCAGAAATTCAGCTTGCCGTCCTGCTCTCTCAGCCTGTCTTCAGACAATGACTTTGCATGGCCTATATGCTTGGATCAGCTGAGAAAGAGTCAACATTACCCTTATAGGCCAGCAAACGAGTACCTCACTGAGTAGTATGTACTTGTCTTAGAATTAATCATCAGATTGACAGCAGATCCAGGTAGATACTGCTGCATCAGCTAACAACCTTAGATAACTAAAGGTTTTCATGGCATGGAGGTAAATAACATCCTATAAACCTCTGTTAAAGGGATGGGCCATTTTTCACCAGACAGCTGACAACCCTACCATGAACATTTTTATTTTACATTTGAAACCAATGGGCTTAGACTGGAGTAACTCTTCTTAGGATTGCACTGTTAAACAATGCCATGAGCTGTTAAGATTGGCATCTTAGCAATTAAAAAGTATGTGTGAATCGATGCTTATGCAGGGTATATGTGTTGCCAAACTAAAAAATGTCATATATCACAAGGAAACAAATCTGCTGCCCATTTCCCCAAACTGAGCTTCTGTTCTTCTCCAGGCCTGTTGGCAACTCTAGTGCATGTTTTTTAAAAGAGTAACATGGGTAAAAGAGAAGTCTCTACCCTAGGGAGATGACAATTTATGCTATCCTTTAAATACAAACAGTAAAAAGAAACAAATTTCTCTCTCAACTTCAACACTAAAATTATGCAGTCTTTTAAGGTATGTCTATGCTGTATGATATGAAAATCTTCTAATTAGCATGTAGAATCAAACCACCAAAGAGCCAAATGAAATATTTCTTGCAATATAAAGGGATTTGCCTTAGGGCAAGGCAATCGGTAGAAATCTAGGGTCCTTGTTTTTAAATAGTTCCCTACTCTCTCCTTCTCCCTCCCAAGAATTAGGATTGTAAAGAAGAGAAATTATTTGATTAATGGAAGTGTTCCAGGTGGAGCACATATTTAAGGGAGGAGCATGTAATAATAGTTTCTGTATGGTTACCATAAGAGGCGTTCTTTACACAGGGGGATATGATCCTGTGCTGAAGGCATGATGCAGCCATTGGCTAGGTATAATCCCATGATCAAACAGCAGCAACTCATGATGGTAAAAAGTGTTAAGTCACAAGTGGTTTACGGTGACCCTGCAGAGTTTTCAAAGCAAGGGGCATTCAGAGGTGGTTTGCTTCTGTGAAATGACCCTGGAATTCCTTGGAGGTCTCCCATCCAAGTATAAATCAGAGCAGACCCTGATTAGCAACTGAGATCTAATGAGATCAGGTTCGCCTGGGCCACCAGGTCAGGGAAGCACATATAGCAGCACAAGAAAAGATAGACCTCAAATTGTGGAGCCAGTAATGCTGGCAGCATCTTTAGGAACCACGCAACCTGCCTTTGATCACAGTAGGTACCACAACCACTAGCCTGTCCAATCTGACATGACTCCACTCCTAGCATGACCCCATCCCTCTTAGCTGACATAAAATGAAGATGGGATTGTTCTATCTATAAAAGGCCAGTTGAAGTTACTACTTGCTTTTACTTATTACACAGTGCATATAATCACTCAGTAAGTGAGTGGTCTGAATTGCCCTACCAAACAATATACTTCTGCAGATGAAAAGAAACTGGCTGAAACATCCCCTCCAAATTTAATAATGTTCTGAAGCAACAAAAGCAATGGAAACCGCCACCCCACCCACCCCCATAAGAGGCACCTGCACAGAGTGCAGGGCAGAGTGCAAAACTGGGGTTTTAGCCACACACAGGAGTGACAGCACCTGCATCAATAGCTGGACCTTTTTTTCTCTCTATCTCACCCCACCCCACCTGCCCAAAATTGGGGCCTGCTCCATCCATCCTCTCATAACTGACAACTGCCCAGGGGACAGCAGCAGCCCTATTGGCAACTATGCTTTCCTCTCTCCTCCAGCCCCAAAGGCTACCCATCCAAAGTGAGGGCAATGAAGTGGCTACAGTTGCCCTCTATGGTGTTGTCATTTGGTGTTGTGTGACATTATCCTGTTTGCAATAAGGACTTCATTCATTAGGATCTCCACAGAAAACCGGGTAGTTTCTTCTTTGTAATGCTATGTTCTTTGGCTTTCTACAAACTCTTTAAGAACAAAAAAGACACAGAATGGATTTTAAAAAAACATGGAATAACATTTTAAGTACAAGACAGTTTTGCTATTAGGCTGTTCACTGAACTCATGTTTCTACTGGAAACAGATTTGTGTTTTGCTTTACATTTCCTTAGTAGTTCCAAAAAAATGATGTCCAATACTCCAATCCAGATTTATCTTATTAAGTCAATTTCTGCCAATTAGTGAAGGGCCATTTCCTGCTCTAACAATGAACAATGACAGCAAACTGCTACCTTTGCATTCTGCATCTGCAAACATCCTAAAACCTTTATCGTGCATCTTTTTTTACTATAAGGTTCAATATTGCATCAATTCCTATTAACAAAATATCAGCAACTTTTCTTTTCTGAAATTGGAAGCCCATTGCCACTGGAACATTTTCAATATGGAACAGCTTTAAGGAGTTCTGGTTTTGAGCAATATATTTAGGTTTTTAACTTTAAAATACTCATCAATGTAATCTTCCTTTATGGCAGGGCAATTTCGTAACATGGATTGCTTCTTACATATGGATTGTTTGCCTCATCTTGGATGGTTTTTTTCCCTGCTTCCCCACAGCTTTCTGGTGTTTCTATGCACCTCCCAGGTTTTTCCCATATTTCCTGCCATGTTTTCCAAACTTGCTTTGCTGTGATATCTTGAGTAAGATCGCTACAAAAGTGGGATGACACACAAAGATGGGTAAGTTCCAGGTCCTACCCACATCAGCAAAATTTTCCCTGCCCCAAACCCCTTTGTTTTAAAACTGACACTTGACATATCATTGTGTCTGTCATGTTCTGTGACTTCACAACTTTCATTTAAAAAAACAAACTCTAGTCCCTTTCATTGGTGAGATATGCTTTTCCACCTACTATCTCTGCAATAAATGGGACTAAATAAATACCATTTTTTCTAAATGAAAACTTACAAATTCAGAAAGCCTAATAGATAAGACAGTTGTAATGCTTCAATGATATGTCTATTGCCAATATAACCCTGCCAAAAAAAAGCCACCATGGGGGACTAGGACAGGGAAAATATGGGGAACCTGCCACTGCACTGCATTGGCAGCCACAGCAACAGCAAGGAAACCACATAAATCCATCCCCCTATGAAATGCACCATAGTTTGCTATTAACCAGGGGAGCATTATTTGTTCCAGGGGATACATGTAGAGGTCATCAGTACATGCACAGCCAGGGCAAATAGTGTTCCCAGGTGCCATTTTGGGTCAGGAAAACTGCATGGGAGGGAGGCTGGAGTCCCTTCTCTCCATGTACCATGGTCCAGATCAGAATCAGGACCAAAAATTTGCAACACAAGTTTCCTCACTCCTGAAGTCTGACCATCAGAGTCAAAGTCAGGCCAAGGGAATACCCTACATATTATGAAATGTAACATATAGTTTGGGTTTCAGTGTACAACAGTGGTGAGAGCAATAAATCCAGTGCCATGAATTATTATGAAATGGACTGAAAACAAAACTGTATAATAATGCCCTTATATAGATCTATTATGGAGCTGCATTTGGCATACTGTGTACTGTTGTGGTTGCTGTAGCTCAAAAAGGGTATCGTAGAACTACAAAAGGTGTAGTTGCACAAAAGGTGTATTGTACAACCAATATTAATTTGAGCAGTTTCCTTATACAGAAAGGCTAAGTTTGGGGCTTTTAGTTTAGAAAAAAAATGACTGAGTGGGGACATATTAAAGCTTTAGAAAACCTTTTCTCTTTGTTCTGTGATACTAGAACTTGCAGGCACCCAATCACGTTGAGGGACAGTAGATTCTGAACTGACGAAAGGAAGTTCTTTTTCACAGTGACAGTAATTCGCTTATGGGATCCATTGCCACAGGATGTAGTGAGGGTTATTACTTTAGTTGGCCTTTACAGGGGATTAGACCTATTCAGGGAGGATGCATCCATTAATGGATATTAGCCATAATGACTAAATGGAACTTACATGTTTGGAGACAGTCCTACTCTGAATAGCAGTGGGAACAACAACAAGGGAGGCCTCGCATCTCTCCCATTTCTAGGCTTTCCTGGGGGCACCTGGCCAGTCACTATGCAAAACAGGATGCTGGGCTCAGCAGACCACTGGTCTGATCCGGTATGGCTGCTTTTATGTTCTCAGTGTCCTTCTCTTTGATCTGTGGCACCTGTTCCAGTGCTCTATAAAGCTGGTGCCACACCAAATATACTTCTGATTATACAAGAATTCCCAGATGCTATTCTAGGCAGGATGAAGGAGGAGCAGGAGCAAACTACACAATTCAAGACTTTGTGCCCCTGTTGTCAAGGCCATCTCAGAACTTCAAGATTAAAGCTATAGCTGAATAACGTCATTGACTATTCCTAATACTTCATAAAGAATGCTCCAAATATAGGAAATAACTATGGCTTTGTTCTTCACTGCACCACAATCAGGATTTTGTGCAAAAAGAGGGGGTTTGTCTGCAAAGACCCAATTCTCTGTGCCTCTGCTATGGCTTTCATTTAGTAGCATTCCCATGAAAACAGGGCATTATGTATTCAGCTGAGCTCTCTCCAGGGATTACCCTTCCTGCTAGAGCTTGCTTCATCTGTCCTGGGTCTAGGAGACTCCCCTCCTTTATCCACCTTTCCCCTGCAGCATGGTGGGTCACTGGAGCTGCCTTCTAGCTCCAGGGCCCTGTGGGTGAGTTTGGACATGGGTTTTCTGAGATATTATTCACGAGCAGTGTGAATGTTATTTGATATAGCTTTAATGAAAAGCTATTTATCTGAATTTGTGTTTTATTTCATTGGCAATGGCATATGTTTAATATGTTTCCAAGTGCACATAAACATGCAAAATTAGACTCGATTTAAATAAAATAGTATCTAATCACAAACAAATTGTGTACTCTGACAGCATGTTCAAATGACAAGAGTGAATACATCTGCACTCCTGCTGCCTAGACAAAATATTGACCTTGTTCCCAGGCCTGGTGGAAGGTAAAAACCAACCTCCTGAGACATGGATTAACCCACACAAGATTTTCCTGTAAAACTAATAGCCACTTCTGTGTTATCCAATGCTCCCCCTTACCAGCTATGCATTTTGCCTGTGTGTGCATGTGCGTGCGTGCGCATGAAGAAGTGGTGGTGGCAACCAAGTGTTTAAGTCAAAGGTTATGTCAACTGGCAATCTTACAGCATCATAATGTTCAAGCAAAGGATGGAAGGAGGAAGGGCATATAAAGTCCTTTATACACTGAGTCAAACCCTTGGTATTATCTACCCTGACTGCCAGAGCTTCGCCAAGGACCTAAGTGGAGTTCTTTCCTAGTCCTGCTGCAAGTGACCCTTTCAGGACCTGCTGGACAGAGAAGAGATGGACTGCTACTGCCCTACTCAAGGACTCTGCAGTAGGGGTGTGCATTTCGGGTTAATGAAACCCGAAAAAATCTGGAATCACCCTGATTCGGGGTGATTCGGGGAAACCCGAATCGTTTCGGGTTTCGGCATGCCCCGAATCGATTCGGGGCAGCATTTTGCTTGCTTTTCAATGGGAAAAAGCCTCCCCCAGGCTTCTCTGAAGCCTGGGGGAGGCATTCTCCCACCGAATCAAGCCAAAATTGGTGGGAGCATTCCTCTAGCTCCCCTCTAACAACCCCCCAAGTTTCAGACCGATTGGACTTTGGGGGGGGCCATGTTATGGACCCCCAAACCAGGTCCCCCTGTCCTCACCTATAAAAGGGCATAGCTTTAGGTTGCTGCTGCTAATCTCCTATTTTGTGCTTGCTGCTGCTGATCTCCATTATTTCCTATGGGGGGGAAATGAAGAGGCAGGCTTCCTTTGCCAGGGGTGGCATTTTGCATGCAAAATGCCCCCCAACCCTCAGGGACCCTTCTCCCACCTTTCCTCCCACCCCCACCAAGGCTCAGCCAGCTCCCACTTGGGGGGGTATTTCATGGCCTCCCCAAGTAGGTGCTCTCAGCCCCCAAAGTCCACCCCCTACAGCCCCACACAAACCCAATTCCCCCCAGCTGCCACACACAGACCCAAATCCCCACATTAGCCCCTCACAGACCTAAATCCACCCCCAGCTGCCCCACACCCATAACCCCAGGAACAGGCTTGCCAGCCCTCCCCCTTTGTTCCCTATGCTGGGAACTTCTAAACTCTCTTTCCCAGGGCAATTCCGCACAGCCCAGGGGTGCCACAATGGTGGGCAAACTTCTGAGTGCCAACTTGTCCCTGGGAAAGAGCACCTGACCTGACACACAGACAACCACCCCCTGACACCCCCACCTACAGAGATGGCTGGCCAGCCTCCCCATTGTTCCCTATGATGGGAACCAACTGCACAACAAAGAATAAAACACGAACAACACAAAATACAGTTTTTAAAAAACCATTTCCTCCCTTTCAAAGTACAAGTAGGCAAAGCATTATGACACATTACACCAGCAGTCCCCCACACAGAAAAATAACACAACTCTCACTTAACATCAGAGAATCACAAAAACACAATTCCTGTCAAAAACACTTTATTTCTTTAACTGCTTTAGGTTACACAGTAGGAGGGCACAACAGGGCATGATAGCAGTGTACTACACAAAATAATACAACCCACATCACCGTTTTTGACAGCAAATGTGTTTGGGTGATTCTCTGATGTGAAGTGAGTTGTGTTATTTTTGTGTAGTACACTGCTTTCATGCCCTGTTGTGCCTTCCTACTGTGTAACCTAAAGCAGTTAAAGAAATAAAGTGCTTTTGACAGCAATTTTTGGGGTGATTCTTTAATGTGAAGTGAGTTGTGTTATTTTTGTGTAAGATACTGCTGCCATGCCATTTGGTGTGCCGCCCCCCCCCCTGCTGTGTAACCTAAAGAAATAAAGTGTTTTTGACAGGAATTGTGTTTTTGTGATTCTCTGATGTTAAGTGAGTTGTGTTAATTTTTCTGTGTGGGGGACTGCTGGTGTAATGTGTCATAATGCTTTGCCTACTTGTACTTTGAAAGGGAGAAAATAATTTTTAAAAAACTTTATTTTGTGTTGTTCGTGTTTTATTCTTTGTTGTGCAGTTGGTTCCCATCATAGGGAACAATGGGGCTGGCCGGCCAGCCATCTCTGTAGGTGGTGGGGGAATTTGAGGGAGGGTTCCTGTGGTTCAGGTGCTCTTTCCCAGGGACAAGCTGGCACTCAGGAGTGTGCCCACCATTGTGGCACCCCTAGGCTGTGCAGAATTGCCCTGGGAAAGAGAGTTTAGAAGTTCCCAGCATAGGGAACAAAGGGAGAGGGCTGGCAAGCCTGTTCCTGGGGTTATGGGTGTGGGGCTACTGGGGGTGAATTTGGGTCTGTGAGGGGCTAATGTGGGAATTTGGGTCTGTGTGGCAGCTGGGGGGGTATTGGGTATGTGTGGGGCTGTAGGGGGTGGACTTTGGGGGCTGAGAGCACCTACTTGGGGAGGCCATGAAATGCCCCCTCCCCAAGTGGGAGCAGGCTGAGCCTTGGTGGGGGGTGGGAGGAAAGGTGGGAGAAGGGCCCCTGAGGGTTGGGGGTCATTTTGCATGCAAAATGCCACCCCTGGCAAGACAAGCCTCCCCCAGCTGTAGGTTGTAGAGAAAAGGTCACCAACTTGGGGAGGCAATGAAATGCCCCCCCCAAGTGGGAGCAGGCTGAGCCTTGGTGGGGGGTGGGAGGAAAGGTGGGAGAAGGGTCCCTGAGGGTTGGGGGGCATTTTGCATGCAAAATGCCACCCCTGGCAAAGGAAGCCTGCCTCTTCATTTTCCCCCCATAGGAAATAATGGAGATCAGCAGCAGCAAGCACAAAATAGGAGATTAGCAGCAGCAACCTAAAGCTATGCCCTTTTATAGGCCAGGATAGGGGGACCTGGTGGGGGGCCATAACATGACCCCCCAAAGTCCAATCGGTCTGAAACTTAGGAGGTTGTTAGAGGGGAGTTAGAGAAAGGCCCCCACCAATTTTGGCTTGATTCGGTGGGAAAATGCCTCCCCCAGGCTTCAGAGAAGCCTGGGGGAGGCTTCAGAGAAGCCTGGGGGCCAGGCTTCAGAGAAGCCTGGGGGAGGCTTTTCCCATTGAAAAGCTTTCCCGAACCCCCGAATGAAGCCGAATCGATACCCGAATCGCTATACCCAAATCGGCTTGCCGATTCGGGTACAGCTGTTCCTGAATAGGCTTCTTGATTTGGGTATACCCGAATCAGGAAATCCGAACCACTGTGCCTTTGCACACCCCTACTCTGCACGTCAGAGACTTGGTGGAAGTTCTTCCCCAAAGTCACCAGCCCCATCCATTTTCTTTTAGGCTGCAAACATGCAAGATGCACTGAAATCCGTAGGATTTATTCCCTATTAAATAGGTTTACAGTCAGTGCGCCAGAAAATAATAGCGCTGGGGTTATCCCCCAGTATGAAGTACTACGAATGCCATCTCAAGTAGTCAGTGATCTCTTTCTTTACCTTCTCTTTTTGCATACCTCTCTTCTCAGAAAAGGAAAGAGCAGGACAACTCAGCTTTACATTTCCCACTGTAGCTTTCTATCTATTTTTTTTTTAAATTATTTTTGAAGGTTTTCATTTTAACACCCATTACAACATTAACAACACAGGTAACAAAGTTCAGTGCAGTTTGCTATGCTACCTAAAAGTACACAAACGAATCAACTTGTCTTAACATAGCCAAAATTAACCAGATATGCAATCAGCAAGTAAAATCTTCTTCTCCATTGTCTTAGTTTTCTTCATTAAAAGTTAAAATGGTCGAAGGAATAGGTGCTCCTCTGTTTCATCCCATAGGTTGTCAGATAGTCCAAAATCGGTAACCAGTCTTTTTTCCATAAAGAACAAATCCCAGATTTTACCTTGCCAAGTAACAATGCTAGGAGCAAGCCGGTTCTTCCACATGGAGGCTATGGTAATCTTAGCTAAGGACAGCAGTGATGCTATAAGGTCTCTTGGAGCAGAAGGCAAATCCTGCTCAGTTCTCAGGTTTCAAAGGAATTTCGTAGCCTGTAATCAACTTTATACTATCTAACACTTCAACCCAGTTTTTTAAAATAACTTTACACAACCACCAACAGTGAAAAAAGAGCCAACATCACCACATTGTTTCCAACATAAAAAAGGAATATTTTTGTTACAATAATTAAGTTTCTGAGGGGTAATGTACCATCTTGTTAAAAGCTTTAGAGATTCTGCTCTAATATTGATTGATCTTGATTTGATAGTTGAGGAATTCCAAATTTTGGACCACTGAGTGTCAGAGAGATTGGTGCTACACTCTTTTCCCCAGGCTGTTTGATATGAGAAAGGTTTTGATTTAGCACTAGAGAACAAGATACTATAAATTTTAAAAAGCAGTCCCTTGTAATTGTTCCTAAGAGGTAAAAGAAAGTTCTCAAAGTTGGTTAGCTTTCGTTTTAGTGTATCTTTCATTTCCTATTGGTTTAAGAGATGGTTAATTTGAAAATATTGGAACCATGGAACTATCTGTTTTTTATTGCATGTGCTGTAAACACCATTCCACTGCTTGATTGTAGTTCTTTATCAAGGAAAATAAATATATTTACATTCCAGTGAGAGTGTAATGTATATAGTGAAAATGAACATCTGGAGCAAACTGGAGCAGCTGTTTATTGGAAGATGCCATTTTAAGGACTAGTACACTTAACTTGCCTTCAGAATTTAATAAAGGGTCATATTGAAGAATGATATGGACAAGTGCTCCCCCTGCTGGCAAGAGAAGGGGCAGCCAATCCAACTCCATGCCCACGCGTACCACCTAGCCTGCGGACAGCAAACCACTTTATACAGCAATGAATCGAATCAGTCAAACCCAAAGTCAGGACAGAAAAAGACTGAAGAGACAAAATACATAACAAATGCTTGAACATGGTAATACACGGCAATGCAACTAATTCAAATGGGAACTTCTTCATTTTACATATGGTGGTGATGAGGACAGCAACAGGTAAGAGCGCAAACCCCTCTTTTTGAACATTCATGAAGCTGCCTTATACTGAGTCAGACCACTAGTCTAGCAACATCAGTACTGTCTACTCTGACTGGCAGCAGTTCTCCAGGGTTATTCAATCCACCAGTTACTTGATCTTTTTTACTGGAGACGAACCTGGGACTTCCTGCATGCAATGAAGTAGTATTGAATCACTGCCTCTCCCAAATCCTTATTTCTTTAAAAAGCAAAGTTACAAAGTATTGTGTAACAGAAGCTTGTAGAACCACATCATTGTAAAGTAGAGAGTACAAGTGCTTTGGATTAAACCATGTGTTTCAAGATCTACTCAAAGGTGGTTATCTCCAGAGCCCACTATAGACTATACACTTCTCACTGAGGTGGTAAATCTGTGCCTGGGTTGTTCCACTTCAGGCTCCTGGCGGTCTCACATGACTGAATGTTCCTCCATTAAAAAAGAACCTTTCACATGGAAAACTACATATTAGGAAAATAGGGTCGCCAGGTTCCTATACTCTGCCAGCAGGAGGGGGGACCTGGTACTTAACTGGGACGATATTTGCAAGCATGTGCTCCCAGTGTCAACACAATGACATAACTTCCAGAAGTAGTATCATCGTGATGGTGCCAGGAGTGCTCTTGTGCTTAGCACAGGGATGATTCAGCCCATTTAGGGCCAAAATTGCCCCCTGCATAGCATGGAAGCCCTCTCATGGCTGGCACAATGATGTCACACTCTGCCAGGAGCACCTCCACTACATGCTTGCCCAGGTTGCCTGGGGGTGGCTGGTGATCGCTGTGCAGTTTGCTACTTCCCATCAATTGCCAGTGATCATTGGGCAATGGGGCAAATTGCTTGGAGTTTGCCCACCACTGGTGGATAACTGGAAATCCTACAGGAGAAAGGTTTCTAGCCTAGGCTTTTTCCTGACATGTAATGTTCTCAGATATACGGGTGGGGTGGGAGATGGGAAAACACTCCATCTGATAAGCCTCTACCTGTGATCTGAAGTAGTACAGCCCAAGGCCTAGTTTTCACAATAAACACAAAGCCTAAATTCGGCGAGATTTCTAGTTGCTTATCCTTTAAGTAGCCATCATTGCTTAAACTACTGTTCGACTGGTACTGACTTCTGCCCTGAGTTCTTCTTTCCCGTTCCAGATATTGATTCCTTTCATAACTCATTTGAAATGTGATTTTGATATCATATCCACAGAGGAACAGATAATAAGTAAAATAAAAGTTCACTATTCTAATTTTCTGTTCTAAAGAAACATAAACCTGTGAGACTCTTCAATAAAAAGGAAGATTGAAGCCATTTTTAAAAATTAAACAAGCACTCTGGGTTCTTACTTGATAGTTAATTCTAATTAAACACTGCTGCATTTTAAAATATATCTCAGTCCCTGACACATTCTCTCAGCTCTGGGTCCCAGCGGATCCTGATAGTAAGAGACAGTGTAGTAAAGTGGTGGAGAGTGTTGGACTAGCTCCCTTCACTTAAACATGATTAATCAATGCTGTCACATATGGACATAGGGTTGGTGGTCCCCTGGTGGGGATGGTGGATCTCCCGCTCCCAGCCTCCTCTCTGCCCCACTCATCTGGCTGGCAGGGGAAAATGTGAGGGAATGGGCCTCCCGGCGCAAGCTCCCAACACAGCTCGATGACATCACTCCCAAGCCTGGCTTGAAGCCCGAGAGTAATCCCAGGGGCCTGCGTGATGATGACACTCCTGGAAGAAACTTAAGGTAAATGCCAGATCCTCCCCACCTGCCGGGAGGGTAAGGGGACCAGGCAATCCTACATAGACGTGTATTCCAGGGAGCGTCACTGCTGTCTCTGTGTTTTTAATAACATGTATGTGATGTTTTGCATCTAAACAAAAACTTCTTGGAAACGTATTATCACTGTACTACCATTAAATTGTCGCCCATTCTGGAATGGAACTGTGGAGAAGGGATTGTCCAAAGACACATCTGGAGAGAAAAGTGAAGCAAATAAACAGGCAAACACTGCTAACTGACATATTCCTGGAAACCATTCTGTTATGTTCTATCCATTCTGAATTTGATCTATCCTGTAGAATGGAGAAATACCCTTTCTCTTGATCTCAGTAACATATTGCCACAAGAAATCCTTTTTTGCTCTGAAGTCACTATGAGAGTCCAACTTACTTCCTTTAGAGGTGGGTGGACATTAAAATTAGTTTGTTTGGGCTTCAGTGTAGCTAAGAATGTTTTTTCAAAGGAATCAGCCTGGAACCTGATGTGCCAGGAGATGATTTCTGTTTAAAGAGTCCATACAGATATTGCTTGCTCATTAGTACTCTACAAACAGGGGACCTGGAAGAACTTTCAGGGGGCACTTCATTTCCCCCTGTATCCCCTTCCCCAATGTATTTCGTCTTTCGTTCTTCCTGGCATCCCCATATCCTCTCTTTTCTCTGCTTCCTTCTCTCCAATGTCATGTCCCTATTAGAGGGAGGATCAATTCATATTTCATGTCTCTATAAGAAGGATAAACATTTATTTAGCATTCCAGTACTCAGGCTAGCACCAGAGGAGTGCATAACAGGAAAAATGAGCCAAAATACACACAGATCTTGCTGGTTTGGCTTGTTAAAGCAGTTTCCAGAACACTGAAGCAAATCTGGGAAACTAAATCGTAATGAGTCCCTCCCACCAAAAAATTCATGTGTTTCATTTTGGTTCGTACCTTCCAGCAGCAGGCAGGCACTGAGCTCACCTTGCAGGGCAGCAGCTTGTTTTCTTGAAAAGCGCTGATCAGATCCCAAGGGGTCAGAGGTGTTACGTTATTAATTAAGTCTCTTGGCAGAAATGGGGAATGAGGGCAATGTGCATGTGTACATCTCTCCACCCCTCTCTCTGTAGCTACCTGGGAAATGGCACTCTCTTCCTCCCTGCCAATCAGGTGCTCGCAAGGGGAGACCCCTCCCCTTCCATCCTATCAGCTTTCGAAAAGTTTAGGAGATTTCAATCACAGGCTGTAATTTGAAAGACATTTCCCTGGGAGTAAGCACTACTGAATAACATGGGACTTACATCTGAGTAGACCTGTTTAGGATTGCTTCCGTAGTCTTTCAGAGTTCTCTCTTTTTCTCAGTCAAATGGCAAACTTGTACTTACTCCTCCCTTTCAAAAACAATCCTGTCTGCCCCCATAGCAAGAGGAAAACTTATGGGAAAAACATAGACCTGTTGGGCAGTGGTGTGTGTGTGTGTGTGTGTGTGTGTGTGTGTGTGTGTGTGTGTGGCAGGGGTAATCATTCTGTTTGCCTGCACTTGTGCTATGGAGAAGATTGGCAGTGAGAATGCACCATTTTGCAGTGGAACACTAAGCATCAAGAGGAAGGATTTAGGTTCACCCCTCGTTTGTAGGAACAAAACTACAAAGAACAAGGAAACATGAAACCAACAGGCAACAACAGAATGCAAAAGTAGTAAGTTATTGGCACTATAGAAAAAGAAAAAAGCGAACATGAAGCAGGATTGTTTTTAATGTTGCTGCACTGAACTGTTTCGATCAGTTTCCTACTTAGGAACATATTACTATAACTGCTCCAGCTGCTGACACTCACCTTCTACAGGTCCGTTGTGTGTGTGTGTGTGTAATTGTGCTTCAGGAAAAACTCAGTGGGTCAATGGTTTAAACTAGGAGGGAGACTAGTGGTTGATGCTGTTTTTGGTCAAGTGAAAAATCAGCTGCCCTGGAACCTCATTTCCCCACCTACCCCTCGAAAAGAACTGTGTGCGTTTGTGCATGTGCAGCCAACATGCAGCAAATGCGCACACAAAGGTCCAAAACTCATGAAAACAACAACCGCCCCCCCCCACCCCAGATCAGTTCTGAGCCAGCACTGGCTGAACTGGCTCCAACTAATAATAGAACAGAATTATTCCAGAATCCCCTGGAAGTCAAACTGAAATGGAAACTTCTTGGTGCACACCGCTAGATAGCACTTGCTAAAATTATGAATTCCATCTGGCAAGTTTTAACTGCAAAAAAGCAGCACCTTACTTCATGGCTTCAGTAATAACCAAGCAAGCAAGCGAGACAGAGAGAGTATTTTTGTCTGTAGGTGAACAAAACAACCTTGTTCACAGTAGAGCATTCATCTCAGCAACTGCCCCTCCATGTCTTGTTCCACCCCTGGCTCTTGCTATTCAGGGAATCCCTGGTGATACACTGCTAATCCCCAAAGGATTACAAGCACACAAGTGGAGTCCTAACCTCAGTCACATTTGTTTAAATGTTTTAGAAGAATCATAGACCTGCAAGACAGGATGAAGAATAGCCTTTGCCCACAGCCTGCACTGAAGAAGGGAAAACCACAGCCGAATACACTTCTCATTCAAAACGATTAGCCACCACAATACTATGCTACAAACAAAGAGCATGCAGTACTCCAGGTGAGAGTAGTTTTTAGGACAAAGAATAAGACTGGGAAGGGGAGACAGTTCTATCTTGTGACCTGTTCTACAGGGGAAAGGAAGAAACAAGAGTCAACGAATTAAAATGTGATGCTTACTTAGAGTCTAGGCATGAAAGCAAAGTGCCTTCATAAGCTACCTGACATCTCATTCTAGTCCAAAGAAGAAAATGACAGTTGATGTGCCTACATTAAAATTCAAATAATTCTCCTAAAATGTAAGGTAGTGACATTCATTGTTCCCCAAACTATAAAATGAACATCTCAGAAATTTACACTCCAGCGTAAATTAATGTTCGGTTTAGAGATGTTTGTTCTTACTCCCATATTGTAATATCAGCCACTTCTCTGGAAACTGCAGTTTATTGAAAATATTATGCCTTCTTGCTGTATTCATGGTTTTTTGTAGTTAGTTTTTCACAAGTGGTGAGTTCACGTGATTTTACTCAGTTTCTCCATCTGGCTCTAGCATTATCAGATAAATACAAAAATGGAGCCTTCAAAATGTATTCAGAAAAGAAATTATCTAAGAACTGATCTGGAACACCCCAAGGAAAGTACTTAATATGCACATATGTTCTTCCAGATCTGGGCTTATGCTATAGTCTGCAGCCCACATTCTGATGAAGAACACATGTCAAAATTGTTTTGTTACATTATATGGGGGATGGTGTGTGACACACACACACATGCAGAAAGCACTCTTTGCCGTCACTAACCTGCCCCCTTCCTGTCACATCTTATGTACAAGACAGTGTTTCCTCAAAATTCCTTCATACAAGGAGGTTTTGAGGTTTTTTGGTTTTTTTGAGGGGCAAGGGAGACTGGGACACTTGAACTCACTTCAGTCCAGAGACTGGACTTTAGTTTGTATATACAAACCAAGGAGGTGGTGGCTGTAAGATAGATAAACAGTCTCTGCATATTTGGGGGCTCTCACCTTTTCTTTTTACCTCAGAAGGGGTACAAATGTAAACAGTAGCACAAATATTACCTTAGGTGTGCTGATAGAAGAGACAACCCAGTGCAAGCGTGCAATGAATTGAAGCAGAAAGCAAAAGGTCATGGGTGAGGCTCTGTGGGACACCTTCCTGCACAAACTAAATTTGTTGACAAACCTAAAGCAACCTGAAATGCCTCAACAGTATCTACTTACCTAAATAAGCCCTCACTCCACCTGAAGGACATATATATACATTCTATAGCTCCTCCAGAACATCTTTTCTGAATTGGCCAAGCTGCTATCTGCAATGCCTTGAGATTTGTTTGGGTTTGTTGTTTATGACTTTCTTTTTGTATCACTTATGTATCCTCTCTCTCTCATACACACACCCGTTCTCACTCTGTCTTTTCACGTTGTCTGAAATATGTATTTCCACAAAAATCTGACAAAAACTTGACATGGTGATAATTTTCTAAGCTATGTTGCTCATGTCAAATTATTCAACATCTGTCTTCGGGTTCCCACAAAAATTAGCATAAGATAGTGGTTTCTGATGACACCTCTAGTGAAATATTTTGACTTCTACCAGTAAGTTGCAAACAACCTGTCAGGTAGATAATGTCAGTTTCCAAGTACTGCATATTAAAATGGTTCCATGGGTTGCCTGGGGGTTGTTTGGAGTGAAGTTCTACTGACCTAACACTGGGTTTGGACTATGTAAAGGGGAGGAATTATTAGGCTGTACAACAACAAGCAGGGCAGCACAATTCATTCAAAATAACAAAGGAAGCTTAAAATCTATGTTTGATGCTGGGCATGTTCAGTTCACAGAAAATGAAAATCTGATAGAAAGGGGGAGAATCTCAGGGGAATTGAATACATTTATGCAGCACCAACAATTTACACAGGGTATTACTGCCATAAGATAAGGATTGCATTTCTAGAAGATCATAACCAAACAGACTGAACGAGCATAGGAGGGAAGTTATATATTGTCACAAGGAACATTATTCTTAGCAGATTCTAAAATTTAGTGATGAGATTTTTCAAGGCTATAGAGTTGATTTAATCAACATGATGGATATAGGAACAAAATCTATGAAAGGCACTTTAAAAGAAAAGGAGACACTAAATGGTAAGGTAACCCTCAGTGCCCATATTCTGACCCCCTTCTATAGGTAGTCGAATATTTGGATAATAGCAGTGGATTGATATTGGCTGTTAGGTCAGGTTTGAGAATGTCATTGATTCTCAGAGTATCAGACCTACACATGGTGCTTGCAGAGCAGAAGTGGGCCTGTTGAAATAGGGGGACAAAGTTCAAAAAGTAGAGGGCCTGACCCAAGATACAGAAGCAAAGTTACTGAGACACTACTGGAAAAAAGAATCCTACTTATTTTTTTTCCTTTCCCTTCTCTTTTGATATTCAAAAATGGACAAAAATATAGCATTGACCCCATATTCTTAGAAAGTGGGAAAACATTCACTTGGACAGACCTCCCCCTCCCCTTTTGCAATGAATTGCTCCTTGCTGTGTTCAGTCAACATTATAGTATCTCCAGTAATGGAGACTTCCCCTGTGTGATTTCTATCCAATTGCACATCAAGGATATTTTCCCAGATAGTCAAGTGATGTGCTCTTCTGAAACTCATCATTCCACCTTCTAGCCCTTTTATCTTCCACTCTGGAATGTCCCTGGAAGGTGTTGATTTGTTTTCTGCAAGCAGACGATGATGGGGGACTGCCAACTCACAGCCTTTTTCTCAGCATGAGAAGAGAAAGTTAGGCTGTCAGCTGATCCATGTTAGCAATAAAGCACTCCCATCAAGTCTTGTTAAATCCTGTTTATAAAGTAAACAAAGCAGCAACCCACCTTGCCCAGCCCAAGATAAACCTACACATACACACTCAGAGAGAGAGAGAGAGAGAGAGAGAGAGAGAGAGAGAGAGAGAGAGAGAGAGAGAGAGAGAGAGAGAGAGAGAGAGAGAGAGAGAGAGAGAGAGAATGAGAATGAGAATGAGAATGAGAGTAAGAATTATTTGTAATCAACTATCTGGTCAAAGGAAAATCTGCACCATATCTATTTCCTGGTGTTTTCTCCATGTGATAATATACTTTGCCTCCAATACATTTTCTTTCCAATTTGTTACACTCTTTGCTAAATGCTGCATTAAAACATTATTTAACACTGCCCTTAACTACAAAATTTTGTCACAGATATTTTTAGAGGACTGAGTAAGGGTGGCTGCATTCACATGGGCAAACATGTATAGCATAAAAGATTTCTGTGGAGTCATTCAGAATGCTATACCATTATTGTTCACGCAGTGCTTATGTACTGCCCTCACCCATATATGAATGCATGAAGCTGCCTTATACCGTGTTCAGACTATTGGTCCATCTAGCTCTATACTGCCTATAGAGAATGGTGGCAGCTCTTAGGCAAAGAAAGGACTACCACCTGCGACATTAGATCCTTTAACTGAAAATGTCAGAGATTAACCTGGGACCTTCTGCTTCCAAATAACATGTTCTGCTACTGAGCGCTAGCCTCTCCCCCACACATGGAAGACTTTTATCTTCAAAAATAGACAGATAGCTTGCCTCATCATTTCAATATTAAAAAGTAGTGTCCTGTCCAGGAAAATCCTAATTACTAGCAGTACTGAAATTTCCCTGAAGACTCCGACCACAGTGTATACATACTGAAGCATCATAGCTCACAAAACAAGGACGGAACCCCTGGTTAAGATTTGTTCATGCTAATGTGATCTACTCGTTAGATAGCAGCACACTTTGCCATGAATATGCTCACTGGGTGAGCAGAGCTTGTTCAAATTCCTTTGATTACCCATCCTGATCCAACCGCCCTTGCTGTCCCCTGGTGCAGTTGGCCTCAGGTATAGAGCCATACCCCGCCAGCTTTTCACCTCTGCAGGAGCCACTTGATCACTGCCGTTTCTAGCTGCATTTGCCCCATTCAAGAAGTAAGTAGTCTCGTTTACTGAAGAAGAGGCAGTTTCCCCCAGAGTCATCGTTGCATGTGTCATTAAATTGACCAACTTGTTTGAAACACAGGCTCACTTGCTTTTCATCCCTTCTTTGCACCTGCACAATCAGATGTTTCCTTTACATTATTGACATCAGATAAAATACATTGCCTATTTTTGCACGAGTGCAGTCAACATCAGTTTAAAAAGCAATCAGAAGTACTGGTTGTAAGATCAGCTAGACAATAATACACAAAGGTAGTAATTTTTATCCCTGACCTGGATAGCCCATGCAAGCCCAATCTCCTCAGATCTTGGAAGCTAAGGAAAGTCAACCTTGTTTAGTAATTGGATGGAAGACCTCCAACGAACATCAGAGTTGCAGAGGCAGGCAATGGCAAACCTTCCCCCAGTTTTACTATAAACCTTTTTAAAACTTGGAGGCAGAAGTAGATGAGGGCTAGGATGGCGATAGTGAGGAAGGTCCATATTCCCACTCTGCCATGAAAACTCGCTGGGTGATCTGGGGCCAGTCTCAGCCTCACATACATCACAGGGTGGTTATTGTAAGGGTAAAATCGAGGAGGGGCGAATGACATTACACGGTGTTCTGAGTTCCCACTGGGGAGAAAAGTGGGGTATAAATAAATAGCATTCACATGAGCAAACATTTCAAGAGCTTCTCTTTAAAGATGAGTTTGTATTCCTCTTTTTGTCTAATTTCAGAGTGTCTCCCAGCCTGGTTGTGTGTGACAGCCACCACACAAATGTCATTTTAAGTCATACCATACAGGGTTGTTCTCACATGGCATGTAGATAGGCCAAGACAAATCCCTCTTTGGGATATGGGCCTTCCTGCTCACGTACACAGCCACATGTGGAACAATTGCAAGTATCTTCCAACAAACATAGCCTAGCCTCTAGTGATAAAAATGCAAGTCAAGGGGATTCCATGATTTCACTAGGAGTCTAGTAAGACTTGACTTTTGACAGCTCTCTTAACAATAGTACTTCAAGGGGAAAAAAAACTGAACAGCTTAAACTTGTCCTTTTAGTAAACAGGGCTGAATGGATGGAATCTGATAATGAAGGGAAGGAAGATTATTGGACTTCAGACACTCTTCATTCATTATATCAAATACCAATTTGGGTAACAAGCCTCTTCAGGTAGCAAGCTAGAAGTACTTTGACTCCTAATTAAAGCAAGTCTCTACTCCAAGCATTTTCCTTTAACACATGTCTTATTTATTTCATCCATCTAAATAAACCTAGGCAGAGGCCTCATATGAATGTCCACATGGCTTATTATTTAAAGGGTACATCACATGGATATTTTATCTGGTTTAATCTGATTTAATCTCTCTAGATTTATCTTTGAAAAATATATTTATAGCTTTCACCCAAGTGTTCCCCCTCCCCTGCATACTTTTCCTTGACACTCTCATAGTCAAAAGGAAGCAAAGAAGTGAACTGAAACATAACATCTGAATGCTCACGGTTTCCACACAAACACAGAGAACATGAAACAGCCCAGCTATACATAGCTTGGGGCTGCAATTCAAGACCAATATTCAGGGCAAAAGAAAAGGAGGGGGAATGGGGAGCTCCTCTCTACCCTAGTTTAAATTTTCTTGCAAGAATAACAGCTTTGCTTGGAGCACCACGCAAGCCATCAATAGCTGCAATTTCACCATCTAAACAAACAGCTGTGATTGGAGGCAGCTTTGGGGAAGAAGCTCAAGGAAGAATTGCCAAAGGGAGGGAGAAGGAAAGTTTGTGGTGTGCCAGTGTCAGTGGCCTGAGACACATGCAGGGAAACAATTTTATATTAAAACCATTATTCTCTCAAAGAGGAGCAGAGAAGGCAGCTAGATGGTTCTTTATATGATGGGGGGCAGTGAACAGAATATACAGGAATTTTACAATATATTAGCTTTAAACAATTCCAGCATGCTTTCTTTAATAATTTGCTTTTCCTATTGTTTTCCCGGCAATATCATCAGAATTTTATTCTTAACGTCTAGAGAACCGAAAGAGAAAATACTAGACAAGAAGCTAGGCTGTGTGTGTGTGTATTTAAAGGGTGCAAGTATTAGAAAGGTTTGTGTGTGTTATATAACTAGAGTGCAAGATTTAAAAGAAGCCAGAAGTGTCAGAAGATTGACAATCTTAAAGGGTCTGGAGAGGCCTTTGAAAACAAACCTGCCAGTAGTTCTGCTTGGACTGCAGCAGTCAGCTAATTAAAAATAAAAAGTTTGCCTGGTAGCATACAGAATACCCAGGGGGATGTAAAAACCTGCACACACTAGGTTTCTCTTGCCACAAAGACATTACACACCCCATCTCACTGCTCTTGGGGGCTTCCTCTAATTTCCCTCTGGACCTTAAATCCCCCCACCCTCCTTTCTTCTTAGCCAGACACATGGGGGGGGGGGTTGCATCTATTTAAGGTAGTTGTTTCACAAAATAAATTTAAACTTGAATTAACATCCCAGCCCTAAGGGAGAAGGAAAATAAGTTCCCATTTTTTTAAAAAATAGATCATTAAAGTAACCTACAAAGCCTTTTCTTGTATCCGGGTCAACAGTGAGTGGAACTCAGCATCTATAGAGCTCACATATACATAACATGAGCTAAATGCTGCGGGATTTAAAAACGGACTCGAGTCTGATGCGCTTCCCCGTGAATAAGAATGGTGAGGGGATGTGTTTACAAAAGGGACTTTATAGAAACGAACTAGGGTCCGGTAATGGGAGCAGCCAGCATGGCTATTCCAAAGGAGAACGCATTTCTTGGTGAGTTTTTAAATGCATTTCTCCGCGCCGAAGCACAGGCGGTGTTCGCGCAGTGCCATCGGCAGACGTTCCGATAGGCGGGCCGGTGTTTCGGCTCTTCCTCGATCTGCCCGAGCGCTAAATCGTCTTCCGGGAACAATCCCGAGGCGTGTTAGTTGTTTGCTACAAGTTTTTTTGCGCAGCCATTTGCAACCAGCCGGCTGACCCGCTGCTCTGGCGTCCCTGGGAGCGGATCCTGCGCGGCACAAAACCCGCGCTAACATCCGAGCGTTTCAAAATATGGCAAGAAAAGGGAAGACAGTCGCTGGGCGCCAAAGGGTCGCCCCTCCAGCTGCCTCTCAAGCCTTCCTGGGCGCCTCTCCCGACCTCTACGAGGCAGGGCTGGAGCGTTCCCTTGCCCTGCTGCTCCCGGCCCCCCCTCCCCGCTCCCGAGGGGAGCTCGCGGCAGCAGGCGTGCATGCGCGGTGCCACTTTGCAGGGCTTCCTCGAATCCCGCTCCATTTCAAAACCACCGGAGCTCGATGGCGACTTTTACAGTGAGCTGTTCGACAAGCCCCGTCCTCAGCACTGGGCCGCCGTACAAGGGGCGGCCTCGGTGCTGGCAGAGAGCAGGTTCCTTCCCTGGGCACGGCGGGCCTGCCTCCTGCCCGCTCGGCTTGCTCAAAACAACGGTCAGAAAGCCCCCTTTGAATAAGGAAATCTGCCCGATCCCCTCCCCAGCACGAATGGCGGTTCCTCCCCACCCACCTACCCCGCCATGGGATCAGCCTCAACAGGTAAGACTGCACGGGCAAAAGCAACAGCCCGCGGCTTCCTGGGAGAGGATCGGGCGACCCGGGGAAACACCAAAAGCAGAGCCAGGGGTTGGGGCTGGGTCGGAGAAGAAGCGCCGCACGAAATTACAAGCGCCCCTCCAGACACTGCAAAAGTCCAGTTTAACCACACACACACAAAAACCCTCCCGGTGTATCTTTCCTTTTGCAAGAAGTTAGGCTATTTTCGCAGAGCTGCTGAGCCGCGGCGGCACAGCCTTCCCTCGCCCGTTCACTGAAAGGTTTAATCGGCGACATCTCCTCGGACGCGTGAAGCTGGGCAGAGGAGGGGGCGGCAATAGTGGGACGCGGGCGACGAATTACCAAGTCGCCCTGGGAGGCGGCCGAGACCTTCCCGCTGCACCCACCCCCAGCCCAGCGCCCGACCAACAGCATTCACTTTCTCCGCCGCAGGTGCTGAAGAGCAAAACGCCCCAACTTGGATCCGATCGCAGCTTAGCCCATTCCCCGCCCCCGCCGCTTCTGCCTGGAGCAGGGAATGCTGGCCCCCGTCGCTTACCGTAGGCCCCTTGTCCCCGGGTATACACCGGGACCAGAGAGAGGAATAGCACCCAGATCGTCTCCATCTTCAAGGCAGAAGCTTCATAGCCGGCGAAAAACAGCAGCCAAAGCCCCGGCAGCATCAGACGCTTGCTCCCAGAGAGCTGTCCCTGAAACGCACCACTTTCCACAGCAGGAATGGACGACGCCGGAGGAGCTTTGGCCGGGCGCTGGACGCCTCCGCCCGCTTCGCGAAATCAACTCCGCCGATCCTCCCGGGAAGCCGGCGAGCTGCTGCGCGCACCGTCAGTTTTCACCCAGCGAAAGAGCTACCGAGCAAGGAGCAGTCGTTGCCAATCGAAAAGGTGCGAGGAGGGTGGGGAGGGGGGTGGGGAGGGAAAGCAAGGCCGGGCTCACCCCCACGCTAGCCGGTCCCTGCCCGCCTCCCAGGGCTCTCGCCAAAAGTCGGGCGCCACAACAACCCCAAGCTAGGTAGAGCCCCGCGATCCAGAGGCGGTCGAAATCCAGAAACTTCAGCTGCTTCCTCCCTCGGCGGGCCCCGATCCTTCGGAGAAGCCGCGGGTCGGCGGATCTGAAGCGTCAAGTGCTCGCGGAACTCTCCAGCTCCCCCAGCTGCGCCTGCCAAGTGGGGCCAACTTGCGAGCCAGCGAGCGCGAGAGAGCGGCTCAGACAGGAGAGGAGCCAGCGAGCCCTCGCCCTCCCTCCTGCTAATGAGCCTCTGGCTGCAACCCCGGGAACGAACAAGGGGGAGCGGGGGGGGGAGGAGGGGGCGTGCGCGTGGGCAGAGGGGAGGGGAGGGGAAGACGGAGATGCAGCTGCTGGCCCGATAGGTAACGCGCTCTCCGCGGCTGGAGCTCCTCGCCGCCGCGCGCGCTTTGTCCCGGCCTGGCTCTGGCTGGGAACCAGTCCAATGCCAGGACGACTCGGGGGCCTTTCTTTCTTTCTTTCTTTCTTTCTTTCTTTCTTTCTTTCTTTCTTTCTTTCTTTCTTTCTTTCTTTCCTTCTTTCTTTCCTTCTTTCCTTCTTTCCTTCTTTCCTTCTTTCCTTCTTTCCTTCTATTCTGTCTGTTTTAAAGCGACCCTCTAGAGCTCCTTCCAGATACCGAGCTTCGGTCTTTCCAGCCTGAAGTTGGCCGACAGTCGCTGCAACGCATCACATCCCACTCACAGCCAGCCAGTCTGGTGCAACAAACTGCAGGGACCAGACACAACAGCCCCTCACTGTCTTTGGGCGCTCTCTCCCCTTCGACCTCCAGCTGCCGGTCACATCTCACTGCCCCCTCCAGAGCCACCCCCTCCCCTGGTGTGTTTCCCGACTGGCGCTTTCCCAATTAAGAAGTTCCCTTTTTATTCTGGGAGTTAGCCCCCCCCAATGCAGCCCCCCCCCCTTCTGCCGATGGGGAGAGGAATTCTCTAGCTTGGTTTAGTGTTGGATGGACATGACCAGAGGGACTTGATGTCTCAGTGTAAAGCAGGAAGGATGCTCGGGAACTCCGGGCTCCGCCCCTTCATAGAGAATGTAAAAAATAGCGGACACATCGCGAATCAATCGGCAGTGAGATGCCACTTGTGGAAGCTTTAAGCCGCAGCGCACAGTGCAGTTCAATCTGTGGGACAGGCTCGCTGTCTTTGATCTCCTTTAGGATACAGATCAGCCGTCCCCAAACTTGACCAGTTAGCCGGCCCTTCGGCAGTAAGAGCCCAACCTGCTTTGCTGCCCGCTGCCTGTCCTTTACGGCGTCCCTACCCTCCTTTGGGGAAGATCTCTTGATCCTGTGCGCAACGAAGAGATTCTCTTCTAATTGCTTGCCTCTGCCCGGAGTTTAATCCATAATCCTTCCCGATCTATCTGCAACTTCTGTTTACATCCACCCCCTCTTTCTCTCCCCCACGTTCTCTCTCCGCAGCTTGATTCCCCCCTAGTTAAAAAAGGAGCCAATTAAATCAACTCTGCTTGAGCGGAGTCCTGCCTCCCATCCAATCCCCCTGCCTCCCCCAGGACCAATTAGAGAAAACAAAACAAGGCTTAGGAGAAAACGGATCTGTCTGGCTATTTTCCCCCTCCTCCTTCTCTTTGGCATTCCGTTCTTCTGTTTCCCCGCTTTCCCCGGCAAAGAAATGTCAGAAACCAGCCGAGGTTTCATCCATCGTAGAAACGAGAAGGATGTGTTCGGTTCCACCGCTTCGGGACCCAGTCGGTCTTCTAAGCAAAGCAGAGCTAGACGCCGGAAAGAGAGCTAGAAAGCGAGCGAGTGGACGACGGATCCAGCGTGCCTGGGCAGCGCGATGGCTGTGGAACCGCCAGCACAAACTGTAGGTTTGCAGGGTATCGTTCGGGGCACGTGAGGCCCGTAGGCTTGCGCACGGTGTGCAGGTGTGCTATAAGCGTGCCCTGTGTTGGTGCACAGGCGTGAAACGTTGCACCTGTCGGGCATCTCTCTGCGAGTATGTCCGTGCTTACTAGGTGCCTATTAATGATTCAACGCGAGCGCATCTATTTTGTAGGTGGACGTGTGTTTACACGTTACGTTGCTCGGCCTTGCGGAACCTTTCTAGACTGTTGCGAGTTAAACGGGGAGATCCCGTGCGTGCATCTGGCTGTGCACGTCAGCCTGGTGAACGAGCGTGGTGCCCCGAAGCGGCGGCGGCGGCGGCGCCTGGTTTCTGTTACTTTGCCCTAAATCCCAACTCGAGCGAGGGCGACGCCGAGCCTTCTGCGGCGCGCCTGCGTGCGTGTGTGGCTACGCGTCTGCCTCCCGACCCAGGAGTCCAGAGAGCCCGTTCTGAAGATACAAGGAGGCTCCAAAGCTGACGCCTGTAGTCAGAGTCAGCCCTTTCCCTGTAGGTGGTGGGTCTCTGGTAGGATTTCAAGGCGCCACAGTCCTCGGTTCTAAAAAGAGAAATGGCACTCAGCCTGAGGATTGCTTCCTCGTTTCAAACATTCTGGCTTATGTTGTTTGTTTATCGTTATTGCCATTATGAATAAGGAGGATTTTATCTGGAGATTTTTACGCCTTCTGCAGCCATGGGGTCCATTTCATACTTTCTTTTTCTTAGAATCTGCCTGGTTGAGGGAGGGCAGGTTTCCTCCATGACCCTACAATCACAATTGATGCTCTCCTTTTTGCTCAGTAGGTCAGGAGACTCCTTTTCCTTCATAAAGTCTCTTATAAGCTTCTTTCATACATTCCCCTACATCACAGGGTGAGCGGGAGGAGAGGTGTTAAATCAAATTTTCCTCAAGAAACAAACCCTTAATTTTCATATTGGCACTACGATTTTCTTTTCTTATGAATCCCTTTTTTAGACAGACGGGGCAGAGAATATAACCAGGGTTGTTAAAATATTAATCAAGAAGTGTCTTGTCTTACAGAAAATGATGTCTCAGAATATTTCAGTTAAGTTTTACTCTCTACTCAACCCAAATACATTTCCTGAAATAATCGAGCTCCCATTCCAGTCTTAAAATAGTGCTTGTAAAGTATTATTTTATCCCAGTACATTAAATGGATTTGAGCTACCAGCAAATAATGGGGAATGTATATCTCAACATGAAACCTTGGTTGTGATGAGAAATGGGGCTACTATTATGAGTGTTTATTTTCCCCCCTGAACTCTTGGCAGTGAAGAAATTGATTGCTGTTTTGATCATTAGGCCGCTGAGTATCAGGTAGTGTGTGAGATGCACAGAAAGAATGTTACTCTTTTGTTTGGATCTTCTGCAACTAGTAGTTCACCTGGTTTTCTTGCACAAATAAATGTCACAGGACCTCTGAGATCTCTCACTCACTCACACGTGCATGCACAGAGAGAGAGAGAGAGAGAGAGAGAGAGATTGGGGTGGGGGGGGAGGTTGCCGTTATTAGGGTCTCTTTCCACCCGTCTGTCTCTGTTGCCTTCAGCAGAGGATTCTTAGGGAGAGAGAGGGACTCTATGACACTTTGCAAGCAAGCAGCCCTAGGCCTGCCCCAGTACTCTTTTTTGCTGTGAACTTGACTACTAACACTTTACTGTCATTTATTACTGCATTTTTCATTGTATAGGTGAGATTTCAACCACCAGGCTTTTATATTAAAGAGACAGAGACAGGCTGGTTACAACCAAAAGGAGCAGAATGTATAGCTTTCCCTGGCAGGACCAACCTGGCCTTACTACAAATATGATATCCTTACACAATACATCATCCTTACCACAAATACATCATTCTAATAACTAGGTACAGTGATAAGAATATACTAGCAGCAATTCTTTGGCATTATTAAAGGGTGCCAAATTGCCAGGTGCCAAATAGCTGCAGGGTGCCATTTGGCACAACTCTCTAGCAAAGTCTAATTGCAATATATCTCCTCTTGAAATGATTGAACACAGCCAGAACACAAGACTCTGTTAAGGAGAGAGACAAATAGTTTCTTTGCAGGAAACTGGAGATATGCAGTATTCAAAATTAGTCATATATATAGCTCGTGAAATATGCCAGGTCCGTTTATGTGCCAGTAGCTCATTTATATCCATTTTATAGGGAAGAAAGAGAGCTGTCCCTTGCCATGGTGACTTTTTCATTTATTTAGCTGCTTTATAGCCTGGCTTTCTCACTGGGACACAGAGTAGTGGCTAAGCTGTGATTTGCACCCAGCTCCAAGCTCAGCACACTGTTCAGTGAAGTACAGTCATTAATGGAGCTGGAGGAAATCAGGAGAGGCATACTAGAATTGTTTTACTCCAAGGCACTGCTTGGTGCTCAATGGATAATTATTCTATGGCCTTTTCCTTAGTCACTTTCCTTTATAGCAGCAGCATCTGTTACGTAGTTATCAGCAATTTTATAAAAGGCTTTGCAATGTATCATTAAAGAATGTAGCTGCCTCAACAATCACGCCCATTAATACATCACTGCATACAATGGGCCACCCGCTGTGAGGTGTCACCACCATCACTCTGCTCCATCTCACTGCAATCAGAAAGCACACTGCAAAGGAGATGTGATAACCTGGGAGGGGGGCAATGTATTCGTAAAGTGTAGGCAGGCAGGTATTGATTTGTTATATGAACAAGAATCATTCCCAGAGTGATGGAGAGTTATAGCCCAGTCAAAGGCTGGTTATTAATTCACGTGCTAACAAATACGCAGTTAACAGTTATAGCTGCTAATTAGTAAGCAGTTATTTCTATTATAAATGGCATTCAGTCATGGAAAGGAGCAGTTAGTGACAGGGCAAGCAAGAGCTGACTGAATAGCTCTGACAAAATGACCGATTTCTCTTCAATGTGGGAGGCGGAACACATACGGGGACCGTATTTTGTCACAAATAAAGCTGAAAGAAGAGTAAATGATTAGCAAAAAGCCACCTCTTGTTATCAACTGCAGTCCTAAGCAGAGTTACACCCTTCTGAACCAATTGACTTCAATAGACTTCAAAGGGCATAACTGTTTAGGACTGTACACTTCAACTACCACATTTACAGGTTTCTTTTACGAAAGATTTGCTTGACTAGGAAGCATGTGGATCATAGTACATTCTAATGTGCTTTCATGTCATTCCTGCTTTAGCAGCTTGGTGCAACAGTAACTTGATATAAAAAGCAACCTAATTGTTAATACTGTTAACAGATAATTAAGTCCCATAGATATCAGTGGAACATTACATACATACAATTGAAGTCTTATTGGCACAATTGCCACTAGTGTTCGCACCTGCAGCGTAAAATGTTTCATGACATGCCAGCATAGCCATAGGCATTCCACATCCTAACTGTGTATGATAGAACATGTGAACAAGCAAAACTTTAGATATGCCATTTGATGTGTTCGGCACATGAGCTATGTCCAAGTAAAGTCAAAAAGTTGAAAAGAGCATCCCTATGCTTAATGCAGGAGCAGAGAGGGAAGAAATTAGGCAAATGTTAATGACATGCAACAAGAGAATATGGCACCACATTTCAGGATGTTGTTTATTTGAAAACTGATGCTCCACCTTTCCATTCAAAGGGGAGCATTTAAGACCCTCAGTTTATGGATCTATTGTTCTGAAGAGCTAGCTATTATGAGATGGATTATAAAGGTTTTGCCAATTAAGTACTCATCTGTGTTTTCTCCACTTAAATCCTTATCTATGGCCCAGGTGTTATAAACAAGATACCAGTCTGGGTAAATAATGCCAGTGAAATAAAGTGGACAATTATTCATTAGAATATTTTAAAATTAATTTCCTTTTACAGCAATGGTATGCTACATAGTTGAATTTCCAAGGACAAAAAAGCCAGTGGAAAATGAGCAACCAAACTTTTATATCTAGTCACATGAATATTTGTGACAGAGCTATTTGTATAGTTATGAACATACAGTTTTTTACAAGAAAAAATATACAGTTTTAATTTTAATTATGTGTTTTTTCACATTGTGTGCTGGAGTGTACTATTCATAATCCACCTCCAAAATTTAACATGATATTAATAGAATAATAAAAACATTTAAAAGATACTGGTGTATTTGCACTTATTCTGGGAGGGGTAAAATGACTACATTGATGGTAAGTTTTAATTATTTGCTCTGGTCTATCACTTTGTAATACTTGTTAAATATTATCATCCACTGTTCCCATTACAAAGTGAGATATCTCATAAATTTTGTCACAACATTTTTTTCTTGCACATTTATAAGGAAACCATAATCATTTCTAGATGCAGAGGAGTTAGCCGTCTTAGTCTGTGGTAGCAAAATCAAAAAGAGTCCAGTAGCACCTTTAAGACTAACCAATTTTATTGTAGCATAAGCTTTCGAGAATCAAGTTCTCTTCGTCAGATGCATCTGACGAAGAGAACTTGATTCTCGAAAGCTTATGCTACAATGAAATTGGTTAGTCTTAAAGGTGCTACTGGACTCTTTTTGATAATCTTTCTAGTTTCACCTATTATAAATTATAAAGGCTATATCTCCTGCTGCTACTAATTTGGGTACATTCTAGTCACCTCCCTAATTGGAACAATTACTTACATTTCCTTGGTTTTAAACCTATACTTGTCAAGTAAAATCACATTTATTTTAAAGGAGTTATAAATATATTTATCTAATTTTTAACTTGATGCGGTCACAGTCTCTATTACAGATATAGCATCCAAAAAGAGAAAATCATTCATAAATATTTCTAGGAATTTGCAAAACAAAACAAACGAGCTGGAAATACACATGGAAACTACTGTTTTATTTTGTTAAAGCAGCTTCCAGAACAGTGAACGAAATCCAGGAAACCAAATTTGTGTGTTTCATTTCAGTTATTACCTTGCAGCAGCAATAGCATCTTGTTTTCCTTAACGGCATTAACTGATCAGATCCTAAGGGGAGAGAGCCCTTACATTGTCAGTTAACTGTTGACAGAAAGGGGAAATGCATGTGAGTGCATCTCCTCCCCTCCCCAACACAACCCGGGAAATGTCTCCCTGCCAATTGGGTCCTCATGAGGGGAGACCCCCTTCCCTGTCTATCGAATTTGGGAATATTCGGAAGAGGGAATGTGCTGACTTCAATCACAGGCTGCAATTATAAAGACACTTTCCTGGGAGTAAGCACTATTGAATAATTCACACCTGAGTGGATCTGTTTAGGAGTGTTTCTCTCCCCGCCCCCACTCTTGTGAGCCATTTGACTACTCTGCTCTTTCGAAAACAATCCTGCCTGCCCACAGCAAAAGGAATTTATGGTGGGGGAACTCAGGTCTTTTGGGGCAAGGGGCTTAGATTGAGACAATCATGCTGCTTGTCTGCCTGCACTTGGGTAATGGAGACTGGTGGTGATTAATGCAAGAACACCCCCTCATCATGCGAACAAAACTACAAAGCAAAATGAAACATGGCACCAACAGGCAACAGCAGGATGCAAAGGTAATAACTTATTGGTACTACAGAAAACTGAACATAAAGCAGGATTGTTTTTAATGCCACTGCCACCCTGCCATCCCATTGCCAGCCAGTTTCCCAACATAATGTGCATCCACCAACACTCTCCTTCTTGAAGGTTCATTGTAGTGTGTGTGTGTGTAGAATAACTGAGGAAAAACTCTGGATTAATAGTTTAGAGGGTCGACCATGTTCTGTGCAATTTGGGTGCCATTAAGTGAAAAATAGCTGTCCCAAAGAGCCTGGAAGTCCTCCTTGCAAAGAACAGGGCTGAAACTCATGATAACAACAAAAAAAACCCCAAACCGATTAGATCTGAGCCGGCAATATCCCATTTGGGGAAAAAAAAACATTAATGGTACATAATTCCTTCAGAAGCCCCAGATCTGAAACTGAAATGGAAATTTTTTTCAGCACACACCTCTATATATTTTATTGTCACTGTACAAAAGACAGCTGATGAACTGGGGGATGCCAAGGTCCAGTTACTATACCATTAATTTTTTTGTGTTGATGTTTCTATGCTATAAGCAAGGGCACTCCATCACTTTTCCTTTCTCAGTGGCAGCTGGATGAAGCTGCTGTCTCTGTGCCCCAGCAGCCATCTTCCAATCCAACATTTCTGTCACTTGTCTCTAGAATATTCCCCCTTTCCTCATAATTCCTAAGGTTCGATCAAGTAACTCGCAGGTCTGTTATCCTTTTTCTTTTTTGCATTCTATACATGGAGCAGAACACAGTTTGAAACAAAATCAAAAGAAGCAGTGCAAACAATAGAGGATATATGTTTGCACTGGGAGAGAGAATTGTGTGTCTAATGTCTTCCAAGAATGCTGCAGGTAGGGTCCAAGCTAAGGTGACAGAAGAACGTGAAAATTCTAAAAAATTGCACAACAGTACAGAAGGGAGACTAGCAAAAGACACATAACTACAAGAATCACAGAAGAAAAAATGCACTGGGAAGCTAGAAATTCATACAGGAAAACTTGAACCCTAGGACTAATAAACAGAAAACCTGTCACAGTTTGCTTCCTATCCTTTAGCTTTCTATTTCATGTGTCTTCCAGTGGAAAACAGATGATAATAACCCAATAGTAGTGCACCATTCTAAAGTGCTGGAATCAGCGTCTGTTGCAAAGTAAATGTATAAATCCAGCTGGCTTCCTCATACTTTTCAAGAAATGACATTGCAGTGCAAGAATTGTTTTCTTGCACTCTCTTGAGCTGAATACTGGCCAGGGAATAAGCAGGACCTCATAGTATTTCTGGATCCCCAGGGAAAGACAAATAAAATGAAGAATGGCTTAAAACAACTGTACAATGAAGAATAACTAAAGTCTCTTGTACAATAGTTTCTAAGTTTTTTTCTAGAACTAACTGAGGTCATACGATCTTAGGGCAAGTCCTCAAACTACCAGTTCTTTAACACTATTAAATATGCCTCTGATTTATAAATTCTAGCACTGTGGTACAGATCCTAAGCCTTTTCAGGCTAGTCCCATCCCTGACTCTGGCATCATAGTAGGAAAAGAAGTGGCATAAATCAAAATACTTGCACTGGTGCCCTTCTTCACTGTAAAATATGGTTACTAGGTGTTGATTTAATAGCTATTTCTTCCTCAATAACAGATACCCTTGTGTCCCTCACAAGGCACAGAATATGTATATATTATGTAGAAAAAAGGGTCCTTGATGGCAATGAAACCCCTGCTGCAAGTATGCTTCCACAAGGCAACAGAAAGTGTAGCAACATCACAGCATGAGCACAAGCCACTCCACATACAACTGGTCAAACATTCTTGACCCTTTTTGCTTTGCAGGATCAAAGCACGCATGAAGCAACACAAAGAGAAGTAGCAGGCAGAGTTCCACTGCATCTCACAGAGGGAATGAATATTATCTATGTGACTATAGCTTCTCCCCCAACTGGTGAATCTCAAAGTATTAGTAATACCAAAAGGGGAAAGCCAAGGCATTTAGGTGACACCACTGTTTCAATAGCCGTAATGTAATCTCACAGGCTAGCCTGATCTCATCAGATCTTGGAAGCTAAGCAGGGCTGATCCTGGCTAGTATTTGGATGGGAAACCACCTGAGGAAGTCCAGGCTTGCTATGCAGAGGCAGGCAATAGTAAACCGCCTCTGTCTGTCTCTTGGTTTGGAATCCTTATGGGGTCATCATAAGTTGGCTGCGCCTTGCCAGCATTTCCTATCATCACCACTACTGTTTCAATGGCCAGTTTACCTCCTTTTGCAACAGTGTGTGAATAGACTTATTGTCTCCATGTTTCGTTTCTTTCATATCTCTGCTGTGGAGCTGCCAAGTCTGTTGTTCTAACAAGGCTCTCACCTGCACCATTATAAGCTGCATAAAACACTGTTGTTTGACTAGTGTGTTGATTCGCTATCATGGGCTTGTGATGACAGGGAACTGTCATGAAATTTTCAAAGGCACCAGAACCCTGCTGGAACAAGAGTGTTGGTAACCCCAGTTATATGAATTTCTTTTAGAGCTCAGTTCTTGATGTTGTTCAATAAACGTGGATTGTTTCATAAATATTTCTCTATATTACTGGTGTTTGGCAAATAAGGATCTATCTCCATATTCTGCCTATTACCTCAATTGTCTTTAGGGTGGGTCTTTCTCACTGGGAGGGAATCCAGAGGGTCCTCTACTGTCTGGCTATTACTCTCACAAGGGAATCTTGATCCCTTGTTTGAAGAAGGCCATGGGTTTCTCTGGGGTGTTAATCTCCAAACTGAGTTGTGGAGATGGGTGAGATGTTTGGATTCACCACCCCTTGTAGAGATCTAGGATGAATGGTAGTTACAGGGTTTTTACTGGTTCCCCATAGTGACTCACAAGGTTGCTGCTGCTGTGTTGTTGTAATACCTTTCATGTTCTGCTTTGTAAGTGTGTAGTGAAATGTAGTGATGTCATAGAGACATGCTGGCATTACCATAAATGTCTGGATCTTTTGCAATATAGCTAAATTGGGGTGTCATTGGTATGCTCTTTGGTTAGTGGTGATATGGACGATGGTATGGTTAGTGGTATGGGTACCATGGACTTGGGTCATGTCGCTATGCTCTATATTGATTAAAATTTCACATTTTTTCCCTTTCATTTCTGCTTTGGGAGATCATAAGATCAAAAGATTTAAGCCATACCCACATTACACCAACATTAGCGGGCTGCCTGCAAAGGGCTATCATAGGATGGTTCTGTAGACTGCCATGAATTTCTTGATAATTTGAGTTAACTCCTTGAGTTAACAGTTTTTGCAACAGAAGAAAAAAGCCTGGATTACCTGTACTATCTATTCACCAAGTCTTCTCTCATTCTCTTACTTCATTGCTTGCTATGGGTCTTTCCAGATGATCTCAGACTGTTGGATTTTATCTTTAGTTATTCATTTGTACGAACCCTAATCTAGCACCCACCCATCTTTATGTGATAATGCCCTGGCACAACCTAAAATGAGCTGCGATGAAGTTATTTCCATTCAAAGCAATGGGAGTTGGTCAAAGTAACTTGATCCGTTGTTTTCAAGCCAGTTTGGTGTAGTGGTTAAGAGCACAAGACTCTAATCTGGAGAACTGGGTTTGATTCCCCACTCCTCCACTTGAAGCCATCTGGGTGACCTTGGGCTAGTCACAGTTCTCTGGAGCTCTCTCAGCTCCACCCACCTCACAGGGTGTTTTGTTGTGGGGATAATAGTAACATACTTTGTAAACCGCTCTGAGTGGGTCATCCTGAAGGGTGGTATATAAATCGAATGTTGTTGCTGTTGCTGTTGTTATGACTAACTTTGGTTATATTGGAGCCTACATTCATTAACGTGTACCAGTGTAATTTCTGTTTGAAGGAAAGAGCTATGTTCCTTCTTCCAGCCATATGATTAGTGCTCCTCCCATGTTCCTATGGCTTTGCTGTGGGACAGCATATAGTTATTAAAGAAAGGAGGGGGAAAGCTAAGTAAAAGTTCTTAAAAGCTCTACATAGAATATGTAGATTTTAAAAAGCTTGTAAAAGACTTGAAAATTTATAGAATGCTTTATGAGATAAAAATAAGCATTCGGAAAAGGTGAGATAAGCTGTTAAAGGGGTTATTTTGGTTTAAATCTTGGTTGTTTTAAAGAGGAATTTATCTAATTTGCAACCAAACCTGCTGTTTGTTTATAGCAATAAGACTTAACACACAAAAAGCCTTTAGCCACAATGAGCTACTGCTTAGTTCAACACAATACATTATTTTACTATGTCTATCTCTATTTCTTACTTTTTTTCTGTGTTCTTCCAAGGTTTTTTCTTAATGTGGTCCCCCCCCCCGCTTCTCTTGCTTACATCCTCACTCTGCCTCGTACATATGCCAGGGACCTCTGGGAACTATAGTTATGTGGAGGTTCACAGATTTCCAACATAATTCTCAGCACTCTTACCAAACTACGCCAAACTCCTAATATTCTTTCAGAGAAAACTATGACACACCCCTTTCCAGTGATTTTTCTTATACTGTTTTCCAAAATGGTTCAAAATTGTTCACAAAGAGAGAGAATGTTGGGGAATGAGGGAACACAGCCTCCTTACTGAGGCAGTGAATGTGAAATTGTCAGTACAACATGAAATACTGACCCAGTTGCCTGGGGAACTGGGATGCATTGCTTCCCCTCCCCCTTCTGAGCAAGGGTAAGTGGGGGGCTTTGGCTTCCCTCAGGGCCATGATTGACTATGTGGAGCTGAGGCATCACAATTCTCTCTGTATGATCTCCAACTGGCTGGGATGACACAATTGTGCCTGAGGAGCAGTAGATTTCATTTATTTTATACATTTATATACCACCTTTCTCTTATTACAGCCAAAGCAGTTTATAATTCAGAACAACTGCCCACAACACAGTACATCCAACACAAAAAGGAAAGGGAAAAGGAAAGGAAGAGGAAAACAAGTAAACCCTCAGGTAAAAATGCTAAGATAATTTATAAAACGAATGACCCCCCTGGAAATGACTGCTTCCAGAGACAGTACTTGGAGAGAAGGAGTCAAATGGCAGTTGGTCTCAGGCTCCTAATATTGAATGGAAGAGTAGAAGGCAGCCATTTTAAGTGGACTCTTGGACGCATCTACCCTGCTCTCAATCATTTTTACATCAAAAGTCAAATCTCAAAAGTTGGCGCAGCTTTAATTCAGATGCCCCCTCCTTTTACTTTTAATTTTTTAAGCTTATCTGAGAGCAGATAACACTAGTTTGTCATTGGCAGGAATCTTTTTTTAGTTATCTTGGCCCTGGGAAGTGAGCTTTATAGGCTGGTATTCCTGATCTATACAGATTATAATTCTTTGCTACCTACTCAGCCCTACCATAGTCAGCAGATGGCATGTCGGTTGTAACGCTCTTCAGTGCTCCTGGATGACTGCAGACCCAAACTCGCTGCCTTGCTGGCTCCCTCCTGCAACAGATGGCTTCCTCCAAAGGTATAAGCTCTGATACAAGCATCATTGTTAGAAAGCCACACAGGCTGAGCTGTTTGTGGTAAGGCATTCAAAATCCAGCAAAGGATAGGAAGCAGATTGGCAAGTGCCAGCCCAAATATGCTGCCTATGCAGTGCAGTGATGACCAGAGAGCCCCTTAAGACAGAAGACAAGATTGCCCTTCGCATTGAAAATGGAGCTGAATAGTTAAAAAGGAACAGCTTTAATGATAAGTGATAAAACCTAACCTAGTTTTTTTTTAAGAAAATGAAAAAAATGTGTATATCCCTAACAACTGTGAAAAGAGGTGGTACTGGCCTGAGGGTGAACAGCATTACACCTGCCTGTGTGTTTCCTGTGACAGCCACCAAAAAGAGGACCCTTGATCTGATCCAGCAGGGCTATTATGAGGAACACTTAGCATAGACAATGCACAGAATCACAGCTGTTTGTCTGGGGAAAGAATCAAGTGGAGGGATGGACTGTGCAAGCAGCAGTCTCCTTGCTAAGGAGTACAAAGGAGCCCAAAAAAGGGGTGGGAGGGCAGGATGGGAAATGTTGCAGTATGAGAGAGATTCTGGGAAGGCAAAACTGGACCCAGTTCACCCACATTTGTGAGGGTTCCTAGGATTATTTTCTTATGTGTAAAACTAGTGACAAAGAACTGGTGAAGTTCTGGGTCAGCAGCTGAAAGGTATTTACCTCTCTAAGCAAATAGAGCTAATCAGTTGACTACCAGCTGTCATCTAGTTGCATTCCAGGCCTTACAACATTGGTCTTTGAAGGCTCTCTGTTAGGCCAGCTTGGGGCTGATCCTATGAAAAGAAGGGAGGACACACATGCTATCTGTTGAGAGTGAGCTCCAACACTATCTATACAATAACAAGGGATCTCCATCTCCCCACAGACTATGTTTCTTTGGAGGTGCTCTGTTCATCCTATACTGTAGACTTAAGACAGACCATCTTTTGTTATAGATCCAGAGGAGTTAGCTGTGTTAGTCAACAGTCACAAAACAGTAAAGGGTCCAACTTACTTGTAGCATAAGCTTTTGAGAATCACAGTTCTCTTCATCAGATGCATGACGAAGAGAACTGTGATTCTTGAAAGCTTATCTACAAATAAACCAGTTAGTCTTAATGGTGCTACTGAAACCTTTTGTTAGCTTATCTTATTTTGCTGGGTCTGTCGTCTTTTTCCATCTCCTAGACTGGTGCTAGGAAAGTGGACTTACTCTTCTATTCTTTCTGTCCTACAATCAAGTTATTAGCTGGCTACAATATATCACATGCATCATCCATAGCTTAGTGATTGTGTAGCTGAGTCTGTGATAGTAGACATTAAAGACCTTTAGTATGATGGTGAAGTGTCTTGCTTCATCTGTAATATTCCCCACCCACCCCCAACATTAATCTTTGTACACTGTGCTTCATGTGATAATGGCCAATGCTGCCAGGTCACTAGCATCAAAGCATTCTGTTACACAGACACAGTGATTTAGTTGGCTCATGTCACAGACACAGCACTACATGTTGTGTGACTAAATAACAGTCTTTGTGCCCAGGCCTGCACACTTGCACAACCTTGTATCAGTTCATGGGATCATCTATTGGACATATAGTTTCTGATAACAATAGTGGCCACTCTTAATTCCCTATAGTTGCAGTATTTGAGGCTTTCTTTCCGCAAAGCATGAATATGCATTTTGCCCTCTATTTCAATCTCTCTTGAGGGTCTATTGTTCACACAGTAAAGGCATGTTTTCCTAGTTAAGTAATTGCCTTCTGAACACAATGGAACTGTCTCCCTGGGTGGTAGTCCTGTGAGACACTGTAACAATCTACTTAACAATATTTATAGTGCCTTCATAATAGAGGTATAGATTCTTTCAGTACACATTTACCCAACAGGAGCAAAGAGGGCAGTCTAGGTACAATAATCTCAGCCAACATATTTTGTTTTTTCTATTTGGGTGACTGCAATCAATCCATGTTCTTTTCCCAAATCAACAGTGACTGAGGTTTTTTCCCTTTCACATTAAACCTTTAAGCTTTTTTCTAGCATATTTTAATAAAAATTGTTGCACTATTGTGCCTAAGGGAAACCAGAACCCCAAAAAGTAAATAAAGTGCCCATTACAAAATACTAGAAACACAATCCAACCCTATCCATTCATTTTCTAAAATTTGTTTGATATCAAGCCCTAAATAAAACTCAAGCCTTTAAAATAATGTATATTTAATCACACACACAAAAAAATCCCAAATTCTTAAGAACTAGTATTCACTGGAGGGGCAGGGTCAGAGTTTAGATTGTAATGGTGTGATTAAATAGGCAAGCAAGTAGAAAGATGCGCTCTTCAGCCAAGTACTGTGTCATTATGCCTACTCTTGTGGTAACAGTTTTCTAGTCTCACCATCTGTGAATTTTGAGATAATCTGAGGGAAAGTGATGTCTATGTATCCTTGTAAATTAAGAGAGTTGTCAATTATTATTATCTTTTAAGACAAATATTTTTGAAACCAGTATCATATATTCACTTTTCGTCCTGTGGAGAAAAGGAACAGACATTCATCTGTCTTTCTTCCTCTCCCTACCAAGTTGGAATAATAGGCACGGCCTGGGGATTTTGAGGGGGGAGGACACCTGGAGGAGAAAGAGATTGGCAGGCCTTCCCTGCCATTCTTTCTTCATCAGAAAGATTTGAGTTTCTTTCTTTTCCTTTTTTTCTAAAGCTCATCTGCACAAAGTACACACTAACACATACCATATCTAGTTTGGGCCAGAAAATGGGAGGTAGCTGTGAATTGGCTAGAAGAAAAGAATCTTGGAGTGTATTTGTTCTCTTTACAAAATTACCTATAGTTCTCAAGCATAATTTCTCAGGTGCAAAACTGTAACAACACCAGCTTATTTTACTGAGCAGGCTTGAATACTAAAGGTTCAGAGACAGCATTTCTCTCTTCCCTCTCCCACATTGTTCACAGTTTTATGAACTGTTGTGTTCTCACAGTTATGTTTTTCCTAAATTAAAAAGCTTCGCTTCTTAAATGTTTCTTAAGATCCTTAGATCATTTTAGTTTTCTTTTTCTCTACCTTCTTTGGTGGTGGAGAGTGCCCTCAAGTCATAGTTGACTTATGGCGACCCCTCGTGGGTTTTTCATGGGAAGAGACTAATAGAGGTGGTTTGCTATTGCCTGCCTCTGCAACTCTATAATAATAACATTCGATTTATATACCGCCCTTCAGGACAACTTAATGCCCACTCAGAGCAGTTTACAAAGTGTTATTATTACCCCACAACAATCACCCTGTGAGGTGGGTGGGGCTAAGAGAGCTCAAGAGAACTGTGACTCGCCCAAGGTCACCCAGCTGGCTTTGTGGAGGAGTGGGGAATCAAACCCGGCTCTCCAGATTAGAGTCCCGTGCTCTTAACCACTACACCAAACTGGCTCTAGTCTTTACCTTAACAATATTCTGCCTATGATTGAACAACAAATGCAGAGTGTTATGGATACAAGCAAACTATAGATTTATAGAATGGCATTATGGTACTTATTTTCAATCTCTTTCCTAGCAATCCCTAACTTTTCTTTCCTTAGCAATTCCTTTTGCTCTGCCACAGCAGACTGAACTGACATTTTCAGTGAGTTTTCTATTAAGATCCCAATATCTGTTTCTTGAGGAATATCCAATTTAACTTCCATTGGCATGCATGAGAAGTCAAAGTTCTTTTTGTCCCAGTGACCATCACTTACTGTGAATTTCATCTACCATGCTGTTACAAGCAGCCTGATCCTGAGTTTGTTTACTCAGAAGTAAATTCTACTGAGTTTAGTGAGACTTATTGTCAAATAAGTTTGCATTAGATTGGAGTCTTGCAGTGTAATCCTATGCTATTCTATGGCCTCCAGTGTGGTGTTTTGAATGGTAGATAAGGATTTGGGATTCTCACTGTCATAAAGCTCACTGGGTGACCTTGGGTCAGTTACTCCCTATCAGCCTAACCCTACCTCATAAGGTGGTTTATGGGAGAAGGGAGAAAGACAAACATGCTATGTTTCTTGGAGGAAGAGTAGGATAAAAGTATTAATCTAGATAGAGATAAGGTGGCCTGAGCCAATTACATTAATGGATTTAGGCTTAGGCTGGAGTAACACAGCATAAGATTGCATTATTAGTAAGTCTGAAGACTTTGGTGGGGGGGAGTTTTCCCTAGGCTGTTCAGCATTTTACCAACCTGATTAATTTGATGTTCTCTCTCCAGTCTCTTACTATTGACTGTGACTCTGGATAATTTATGGAGGAGTTAACTAATACTGGCTTGAGTGTTTGGAAGATCTCACTCTTTGTTTCCCAGAAGTCTAAAAACTGTGAATAAACCATTTCAGCTTCCTTTTTTTGCTCAAAGCTCATGTATACACAGCTGCCATAACGAGAGGTGCACATAATGGAATAAATGAGCCAAAAATACATGAAAATTGCTGATTCGGCTCATTAAAATGGCTTCTAGAATGGTAAACCAAGTTATAAGGGCACACTCCCACCAAAAAGTTTGTGTGTTTTGTTTCAGTTCAAACCTCTCAACAGCAGCAACAGGCACTGGGCTCACACAGCACCAACTTGTTTTCCTTAACAACTCTCCAATCCCAAGAGAACCCTTACATTATTAATTATGTTGGCAGGAAGGGGGAATGTGTGCAATATGCATGAGTGCATCTTTTCCCTCCCCCCATCACTACTGGGTAATGGCATTGTCTCCCAATTGGGTAAATCCTTGCAAGGGGAGACCCCTAACCACTTATCATCTTTGGAAATGTTTGAAAGGGGACTGTGCTGACTTCACAGGCTGCAATTTGAAAGACACTTCCCTGGGAGTAGGCTCTATTGAATAACATGGGGCTTACATCTGAGTAGACCTGTTGGGGTCATCTTGGTTTGATTTGCAGTGCTACCCAGGCACTGGTAGTCTGTCTCCCTCACCCCCATCCTGGGTACTTGGATGGTCACTGCAAGGAAAAAGTGATGCTGGTGTGGGAGGATGGTACAAGTGATCTATCCAATCAATCAATTTTGATAAAAGCCCTTGAAGTCTTTAATCATAGGCTGCAATTCTAAAGACACTTGGCTAGGAGTAAGCACAAGGAAATGGGGCACTAAAGGTAATAATTTATTGGCACTATAGAAAAAGAAAAAAGTACACATAAAACAAGATAGCTTTTAATGCCAGTACCACTGCCCCTCTACCCCTTTGCCAGGCAGTTTCTTGCTATGCACTCACCAACACTCATCTTCTTCAGGGTCCATTGTTGTTGTTGTTGTGTGTGGTGTAACTGAGGAAAAACTTGGAGGATTGATCGTTTAGAGGAAGGACTGTGTTCTGTGTGACTTTGGTGCTGCTAAATGCAAAAACAGCTGCCTCCAAAGAGCCTGGAAGTCCTCATTGCAAAGAAAGGTTGCAAACTCATGATAACAAAAAACCCAAATGTTTCAGATTCAAGCTGGCAACACCCAGCCAGAAAAAAAACCCAGTAATGGTACATAATTGGTTTGGAACCCCTGGATTCAAAACTGAAATGAATTTTTTTTTTCAGTGCACGTTCCTAGTCATAACCCCTGTGGAACTGCACTTTCGGCTATGCTGTGTAGGAAATGTGGTTCAGTTCAGACAAGATTACTATACTGGCTCATGGTGAATTCAGAAAATCAGGAACCACATAACAAAAATCTTGTTGTATGAGGACCATAACCATCTGGGGAGTCAGTCCTTGGTATTTTGCAAACATGGAGTTAAACTCAGAATGACTGGCCCAGGGGCCAACTAAGCAGTAGGACTCCCAGGAAAGGTAGGGAAGGAGAGAAGGTAAGATAACCAGTGCCCTGGGGATGTATGCAATAAAAGCTACTTTAATTATAGAGAAAGATCCTTTCCAATAATATATGGACATGGGCAGGCACACATTTTTGAGAGCATAGTGAATATAACCAAAGCCTTCAGAATCATACTGTTTATTCTTGTTGTTATACCTCCAATACTAAAAAAAACTCCACAAATGAGCCAGACTCTGTAGATCTTATCATTTGTTTTTATTGAACACATAGGAAGACGCAAAGAAATATTAGACACTTTTGCTAACATTTTGAAAAGGAGACCATTAAAATTATTTTAATTTCAAAACATGTCTACGCAATTTATTCAAAAATGTCAGAAAATGTTCTATTGTCAATGAGATTCAGCAAGCAAGATGTTTACGTGCTCGATGGGCTTAAAGAAACACTAGGCAGAATTTTAAACAGGAAGAATTTTTCTTTTAAACCTGAGCAGTAGCTGAAAATCAATTTTATAAAGCTCTCCTCAAATTTTCCAGAGAATCTTGTTTGGATGCATTTGTACCAGCTAGCTTTCCAGGATATATCCCAAGGACAGCTGTTATGTGCACCCAATCCCAGGTGAAGTCCACTTTTAGTTGGTTGTGAAGAAAAGCTGCTCTTCTTGGAAGAAGGGTTGCCTCTGAGATCCTCATCTAGCAAATTTCTGCCCACTGAAACCTGTGGCAAGCTATACATGTTCCACTTCCAGAATCAATTTTACAAATTTTTCTAGTTAAACCAGAAACCTACTCTCCCAGGAAAACGTTCTTAGGATTGCACAGCAATAATATATCCTGTCTTGAAGATACAAAATTGACAAAGGGTTTCAATGGCAGGGAAAGGAAATGGATCCCGGCTTACAGAGCAAGGGAAATGGAGAAGATGAAGGGATATTACCAGCTGTACAGGTGCAAAAGCAGCATTGTGTGACCACCTAAGCTGCTTTTAAGAGAGACATCCCATGATGACCTGGAGCATTGTAATCAACTATACTGTATATGATCAGTCACCATCTACCCTCTATGCTGAATGCTGCCTCTGCACAAATGCAAATCTTCTTGCAGTACTGTTTGAAAGCTCATTTTTAAAACAATAATAAAGGGATTCAACTTGACAAGGGGTGCATTTCAAGCAAGGTAAATGTGACTGTTGACCACAATTTTGGAGAAGTTATCTGAAGATGTTTATATGGCCTTCATGCACTTTGATAACCTAACACAATATTTACCCTAACTTCAGCTCAAGGTCTAATGTACCCTGGAGAGCGTTAAGATCTGCAAATAAGAACTTGCTGGTGGTCCCCAGCCCCAGGGAGGCCTGGCTGGCCTTGACTAGGGCCAGGGCTTTCTCAGTTCTGGCCCCAACCTGGTGGATTCTCTGGTAGGAGGACACCCGGGCCCACCAAGACTTTATGTCCTTTCAGCGGGCCTGTAAGACAGAATTGTTCCACCAGGCATATGGTTGAGGCCAGTCTTTGATTTTCTGATTGTTTTTGGAGCCTCCCTACCGGTCTCCTGCCAGGGGGGCAACAAAAGCAGCAAGGAGAGAGTATCAAGTGGTGTCACAAAGATATACCAGCAAAAAACCACGTGACGTGTCTGACAACAATGGAACCAGTGTATTTAATACAAAAAACACATTACACAGTAAAACATATAATTCTAAAATAGCAATTCATAAAACAAATACTACACTCCACATATACAATACCATTAAAAAAGTTGCTAAACTACAGGTACCATAAATTGATAAAGTGCTGATGCTACAAACAGCTACAAAAATTCATTGCACATATATATTGTTAAAGTGCAAGTGCATTGTAACAACTCAGCATATTCTTTTTTCACAGGTCCTTGTATGCAACAGTCCAACAACGAGTGGAGAGTTCCAGTAAAATAACTCAATCTCTTGTTGTATATTGTTTCTTGTTATTATTTCATATTGGCTGTAAAAAATCCAAAGGTAGTCCTCCGACGGGTTATCCAGATCCTAATGTGCCCTGTTTCCTACAATCTTTGTCAAGGAGTACACAATAGTAAAAAATGCATCAGTATCATTCATAGGTAACCATTCATAAAACCACCCCACCCACTCCTTTTGGAGTGGCCCCCACCCACTCCCTTTGGTTTGTTTTATGCTATGATTGGGGAAATTGGGGGGGGGCATCATCTGATATGCTGTTTTATGCAGCGCTTTTTTTCTGGGAAAAGAGGTGGTGGAATTCAGTGGGTTGCCCTCAGAGAAAATGGTCACATGGCTGGTGGCCCCGCCTCCTGATCTCCAGACAGAGGGGAGTAATCTAAACTCCCCTCTGTCTGGAGATCAGGGGGCGGGGCTACCAGCCATGTGACCATTTTCAAGAGGTTCCAGAACTCCGTTCCCCCGCGTTCCCCCTGAAAAAAAGCCCTGGTTTTATGTATTTTATGTATTTAGAGAGAGAGAGAGAGAGATGCTTATTGAACCAATAAATAAATAAATAACCTGCCTGGCCCCTAATAACCTGGGCCGATTCCAGAGGACTAACCTTAAGGCGCTTCATGCCGCCCTCTTCCGGATCGCGACGGGGAAAATGCAAAACATCGCGTTTCCTCGTGCGAGTTTTGCGCGACGACGCACAAAACTCGTGCGAGGAAACGTGATGTTTCGCATTTTCCCCATCGCGATCTAGAAGAGGGCGGCATGAAGCGCCTTAAGGTTAGTCATCTGGAATCGGCCCTGCTATCCCACAGTTTTGATCCTTCCTTTCTCCCTTCTTCCCGAAACCATTCACCAAAATTTCATTCTTTTACTGGCAGCAATAATGCTCTGTCCAAGAGCACACTGCCTTAAACAAGGTAAGGGCACACTTGCTATCAGGGCTGAGCTAGGCCAAGGGGGAGCACTTGGAATAAGAGTGAGTCCTCCCTCAAAGGCCAAAACAGCCCTGGAAAGGGTCCTGCCCCCTCATCTTGACTTTTGCTGACAGAAACCAAGCCTGGAATACTGATTAAATTGTTATGGTTGCCTAGCAACAGGCACTGAGGGCATCTGGTTAAAGCTACAGGCGTTCCTTTTATCATTTGGAGTTTTTTGTTTAAAAAAATGTATATTTCTTTATAGATTTTAGATTTTTCTGCAAACCTGGGGCATTTTTCAGGTGTTTAGGAAGATTTGTCTTGTCCGTTCATGACTCCAGTCTCCAGATTTAAGTATCCACAAATCAGGGCCACTTGGCCCTGGTATTTAAGATTCTCCAATTCAGGGTCCATTTAATTAGAAGCTTGAGTAAGGCAGGTTGAAGTGTTTGACCTGCTGACCAAGCAAGAATCGTATGATCCTACAACGAATCCAGTGACGCTACACAGCCTACCAATCAAATGGACTAATTCTGTGCATCTTTATTCTCTTCTGTACCTGCAGGAGGCTCTTGAGTTAAGGCACACACGCTACCTTACCCAGTTATAGATCCCCTGGAACTGGTTATCTATGTATTTATCCTTGTCACATATTCATTTATTTAACTTGTGAGAGAGGAAGAGATAAATCATTCAGTTAAGCAGATGTCAAGTTTATCAGACTACTATACAGAAAGTGCTAGGTGAGGTAGATGAAAATAAATGTGGATACATTATTGATAATCAGGTTTTAAGTGTACAAAACCAGTTTGCAAACATTGACTTTTACCTCAAAACAAATTATATGATTGTACTTTTTTGAAATAAATTTACATAAAAGGGAAATTCTGTAGAGACAGCAATTCAGTCTATCCCAAGGTCTTTCTAACTCCTGTTGTATAATTCTAAGAATACTTGAGAAATGCAATGATACATGTGCATGTATAAGCTATATTTCAGCTGGCACAAAATACTGTCAGAAGAGTTGTTCTGTGACAATAAAATGTAACTGCTGTACTCCAGGGTAAGTTTGCACAAAATGTAATCTGTGATAATCTGCAAAATATCAGAAGAGATCAGAAGGCATCACTGTGAATTGTATTTACCCTGTAATGGGTAATAATGCAATATATTTTTGAAATCGCAATGTAGACTGCTCTTCCATGGAACCCGCTTTGGCCTGATTTTATATTACAAGCAAGTGTGTTGATCTGTAAGAATAGGACTTGCTGAGATCAGATCAAAATGCAGAATTCTAATTTCCCCCCACTCTCTCTGAAAAACCTTTTGAGACTATCAATCACTAACTGAAAGGAAGTCATATGCTGAACCTCCATGGCTCGCTTTCTCCCAAAACAACTGTGTCACTTTGCTGTGCACACTAATTTCATCTGGACATCAGCATTTTCTCTTATGGCACAGCTCTCTGACTCTCATTTGTGGACTCCTACAGAAATACATATGGATGGCTCTTTCTGGTACAAAGCAGCTTCGGGAGGGGGAGGGGAGTAAAGCAAAATGGGGGAGGGGAGGCATGTCTTTGTAAACTGCAGTTGAACTTGATTCAGATCTGCTTCAAATAAAGCAAAAGGTTTTTTTTAAAGGACAAGGGAAATAAGCTGTGGACCATGATTAAAACAAAGCAGATGGCAGTGTGTAAAGAGGGCACAGGACATTTCTCTGCTGCTGTTGCTACTGCGACATCCTCTGCTGCCATCAACTGCTGCAACTCTGCTTTCCTCCCCCATCTGACAGCAGGGTCTCTGTCTGTGCCAGGAGAGAAGATGAGTCAGATTCACATCTATTGCTTGGGAGTCCCTGGAGAAAACCAGTTGCTTCTTTTACTTGTGTCATACCAAGTTCAAAGTGAGCAGATATACTCTTCATTCCACTTTCCACCCTTGACTTAAGCTTCCCTGTTGCTTTCTCCATACCCTTTAAAGAACTCCAATCACAGATAGAAATAAGTGTATCATACTGTTTGGAAATGTGATATATGTTGGGGAAATGAAATGACAATACTTTATTTTGTTTAGCAAATGGTTAACAATGTTTCTTACATCAGTGTTGATGTGCTTGTTGAAATGGCCACTGATTACTTTTGAAGGCTGGTGTCTATTGGATACTGGAAGCAGTCCATTTCTTTGGGTGAGGCTGCTATGTTCAACTAGTATTTTTGTCAATAAATAATTGATTTCAATCATAATAACTTAAATTGCAGATATAGAGCTATACACCTTTCTTAGGGTCTTTAAAATTAATTTAAAATTCCTAATCAAGGAAAAAGTTTCCTAACATAAATTTCAGGGTGGAAAGATGGGCTTTGCTGTTGAGTAGTAACCTCCAGTCTGTAAAGGGTGGGGTTTAGGCTTCTAGAGCCAAAGGATGTGGGTAGATCAAGGAATTTCCTAAATAATAGAAGGGTAGCAGAATATTCAACATGACTCCCTTTTCTCCATCATGATAAACAGCAAAAAAGGAGTAGGGATATTCATTCAGACAATGCAAAAACAAGAGCTGACCTGAATCACGCCTATTCTTTAATCACCACTGTTCTTTAATAATAGAATTACTCAGTTTTCAGAGTTTTACTTATACCAATTGGCAGGCAGGGCTGCACAGGTGACAGGCCTGAGGGTGACACCTCCCCTCTCCCACCCCCTCGCCCAGGCATCCCTGCTTTCTGATAAGTTTCAGCAGTTTGACTTCCCCATTTTGTCTGACATTTGTTTGGAGTAATTTACCCTTTTACTTGAGTTTAAAAAATCCACACTCTTGATTTCAACTGCAGTGGAAGCCAGCTGGTCAACCACAGATTTCCTGTGTCCTAGTTGAAATCAGGAATTTCTGGGTGAATTGAACTGGACCAAGCGGAACAGAGGCTGTCTCTATAATTAATAAGTAATTGTATTTGTTTTTAAGAGGAAATGGTATGGAACTAAGCATAACCATGGATATAAGAATACAGTTGGACCAAGGAGTTCAGGAAAACTGATCTGGTAGCTGGGAAGTCCACCTAAGACTTGAGGCCCTTAAGAGGTGTCAAAGAACATAAAGATCATAGATGGGAAAATATCAAAGTTCAAAAGGGGAGTTACCCATTAGACAGTTTCTGGGTACTAAAATCAGAATGACCCATGCCATGTGTCAGGAAACTGTGTTAGTAAAAGTATCCAAGCATGCTGGCAATATGTCAATGGCGATGTCCAATTAGGAAGGCCCTCATAGGCATGAGTGCCTTGGCAACTGTAAGATCTCAAAGAAGAGAGAAAGAGGATATAAAAGTCAATCTCAAAGAGGGTGAGGGTGAAATCTCCTTTGCTAGATTTCTCCCAACTGGTTGTAACATCTCATCAACTTGGCCAAGCCTTGTTTTGGGTAAATATAATGCAAGCTCGCTGAAATGCTATCTGTTTTATGTATTCAATAATAGCTATAGCTGCCTTAATGTATGTTGGTGTCCTGTCTCTTTCTCTCCCTCCTGCTGGTAACTTGAGCTCAAACGAACCCTGGAGTAAGTAAGAGGTGAGGTCCTTGGGGTGTCTGATTGCCTCCATGGTGGACCCCACCTCAGGGCAGAATTCCCATCTGACACAGGCTTAGTAGTGTGGAAATAAAGACAGGAGCTCAGTTCCCTCCCCCCCCCGCCCCAGTAATTGACCGCTCTTGCATAAGATGATATGAGCAAGTACTTTAGCTGGCAGGCAGACATTAGGATGGGATACACACAGGGACTCAGACTTTTCACCTCCTCACTGATAATCTCTTTGGACAGACAACAGATTCAGAGGGTATGGCTTCACTTTCCAACAGTAAATACACATTCCCAAACCCAAAACACATCACATGCAAGAAATCAGTGAAGAGGAATGATCAGATCACCTTTTCATTGGATCACCATTTCCCAGTAGAGGGGGAAAGGCCAGTAACCTCCTGTTAATATGTTTTTAAAAAGGTAATTGTGGGAGGTGGGTCTATTATAAAACAAACCTGGAGGACACCCCTGCAAGCTTGAGTTTTGTTATACAATAGAAATTTCCCCACTCACTTGCAGATCCAAAGAAAGAAGGAAAAACTATTATTCCAATGTTTTCATGCTCTTCTGTGCCAGGAGTAAAAGAGTTCTCAAAGTGCCTATCCTCTACTTCACCAGCCAACAGTACTGGTAAGAAATTTAGCAACATTCATCATTGCCCTGTGCCCCCACTGCAAATGAGAAATTCAGTTGCCAATACATTGAGGACAGATTCTTCTCTTTGCTTCCAATTGATACCTTTCCTTGGGTGAGAGGTGTATTGCAGTCCAAGGACTGGAAAGAGGGAACATTACAGACTGTAATAGGGTTCCCATTGAAACCAATGACAACTTTTGGTGGGCTTTGGGGAAATGAATTCAACAAAACTACCAAACTACAATGAAGCTAGCCCACTTCTGACTAGACATGGGCATGAATGGACCCCCCCCCCCCTGAACAAGCTGTTCGTTGTTCGTTGCCATCCATGAACAATGAACAGTAATGAACATGACCCTGTTCACAAACATGTTCATTGTTCTTGGCCCTTTAAAGATCCCTTTAAACTATCAGCTGGCAGGTGGCAGGGGGATTCCCCCCTGCTGCCTGCCAGCTGATAGTATAAAGGGCCCTTTCCTGCCACGTGCAAGGGGCAGGGGACATAGTCCTCACTGTCCTCTGAAGACAACCCCCCCCCCACGTTTCAGAGAGATTGCACCCTGGGAAAGGCATGGTCCATGGGTCTCCCCCTTTGTTGTCATTTTCACAGTGGCAAAAATGGGACTCTCTGCTGGAAGCTAATTTGAGGGGTTACAAACTGACCTTCCCAATGTCCAATACTCACCAAACTTGTAGCGGACATAGTCCTCACTGTCCTCCAGAGACCTCCCAAGTTTCAGAGAGATTGTACTCCGGGAACAGAATGATCCATGGGTCTCCCCCTTTGTTGTCATTTTCTCTTCACCGTGGCAAAAATGGGACTTTCTGCTGGAAGTACTTTGAAGGGTTAAAGCCAGAAGGAAAGCCAGAAGGAGTTCAGACAGAGTTCAGTCCCTGCCATTGCCAGGGGAATTGATTGAAAGGCCCCAGATTTTCTGGCTTGACATATGGCTGTCAAAGGCAACGAACGAGGCTTACAACAACCACTTGTTCATTTAGAATGGAGCCTCACAAATGGCTTGTTCACGAACAGACAAACGGGTTTTTTCCATTCATAATGCTGTTCGTGCCCATGTCTACTCCTGACCAATCACTATAGACTTCCCTTTCTACCTCCTCACTTGTTAGGAACATTAAAGGCAATGGGAAGAGTGAGGGGAAAAGAGTCAGACATACAAACAAGGGGTGGAGCCAGGTTAAACACAGACCTAATTCACTGACCAAGTGAGCCAAGTGGGGGTAGAAAACAGCAGGGGGAGCAACTGGGAGGGTGCAACAGGCATAACTTGTGCCTGTTGTTGCCTCCACGGCAGTCTGCAGAGATCATTGGCAGTGCAGGAGGAATGCATGCTCTCCCCCTTGTATTGTTACTGCTGGGCACCAAAAAGGCTGCAGAAAGAGAGGCAGCAAAAGTGGGGAATATGTACTCCCTTCTTACTTGTGCTTGTGCCACTATCTCCTGACTGCAGCCCAGCTTGGAGCTGGTGGGGATAAACTGGACAGGAGCAGCCATGTTCACGTCATGTGCCAGTGACAACCAGGCAGCAGTGACCTGAATGTAGGGCACCTCCTCCTGTGCCATGCTCCCACCATTGGGGCTAGTAAACAGATAATTGACTCTTTAGTTAAGGATTTTCTATTTATTTGAAGAAAATTCCCCTAAATTTATATGTGGCCTTTTTCATAACTAAAACTAAAACTGAGTAGGTCAGTTTTAGGTAATATTCTATCCTGAGTAGTGGAAATTATTGCACGTGTTCATGGGAGACATTTTCTCAAGGGGGGGCTAAATATCTTACCAAACATCTTCAGAAGTCATGAAACAGGCCATGGAAGACCAAGAGTAGGATGGATCCAGAGATGATTTTGTAATAAAATAATATTTTATTTTGTAAGCTGCTTTAAGCAGGTCCTCTAGAGAGGAAGCATCGAAATTTTCTTAACAAAATAATAGGTACAACTACCAAAAGCCACATGTATACACAAGAAACAGCATAATCCTAACTAAAGTTACACCCTTCTAACTCTTCTTAGGATTGCACTGTAGGTGCCCTTTTCATCTTGCATGATGACTTTTTTATTTGCCATGGAGAGGAGGAGAGAGAGCTATAATGCTCTTATTTTTAACTGAAGTTCCTCTCTCCATCTCTAAAATGTATATTTTTTCTTGTTCTTCTGTATTATGTCATTTCTCTTCTTCTTGGCAATGCCATTTCTGGGTCGGCAAGGCAGCAACGTGCATTGTGTAAATAAAGTTTGTTGTTCTTCTTTGAAGTATTTGGGAAGGCTTTGAAATCTGGCTGCAGCTGTTCCCAATAATCTCAACTTTCTGCTCTATTTCTCTGGTTAACCTTGCTGACTCGAAACAACAACAACAAAAATGTAGCCGGGAGGAAATAGTACTGGCTGCTTTCTTCATTTTCCAGTGGCATTTTGCTGGAGATTTTCTGTAAAGATCTTTGATGTCCGTTGCTCTCTGTGCTGAGATTCCCAGAGAGACAAGGAACCACTCTTACAAGTGAGCTTCTGCAGGCTGAAGGACGGGGAAGCCAGACTGCCTTCCTCAAGTTCAAACTGACAGGGAGGCAACAAGGAAGGGCCACTAATATGGCAGACACTGTTTCTGGTATCTGACTGTTTTTCTTCTGTGAAAAAAGAGCTGGGCTACATTGGGTCCCGATGGGGAAACAAGTGGGATACAAACAATAAAATAAAATAAACATTCCAACCTAAAACATGACAGTGTAGTGTGGTGACTCGAGTGTTAGCCTGGGAGTGGGGAGATGCAGGTTGACATCCTTACTCAGCTGTGAAGTTTCCTGCATGATTTACAGTGCAATCCTATGGAGAGTTACTCCAGTCTAAGACTATTGAAGTCAATGGGATTAGACTGGAGTAACTCTCCATAGGATTGCACTGTTCGAGCCATTACTCTCTCAGCCTAACCTGCCTCACAGGGTTATTGTGAGGATAAAATAGAAATAGGAGGAGATCCATAAATGCCAATGGAATTGGACAGATGGAAACATGAAATATTGCCACAATTTTTCTGTTCAGGCCTACCTCAAAATAATTATGAATAATTATTTTTGAACATAGTGGCATTGGCAACATTTACCTCCAAATTTCTTCAGAACTGTGAACTGGGAATCAGCATTAATAGTTGTGACTGGCAACAATTTTTAGTAGATCAAGTTTTCAGAGCCTGGTGGTGCTCCAGGACCCAGCCTTGTTAAGGGATCAACAGGTCAGTGCTGTTGCTAGGAGCACCTTATTTCAATTACATCTAGCTCATAATCTGACTCCTTAGGTAGATTCTGCCTTCTTAGCCATGCTGATCTTCACTACTGTAGCCTCCAGATTGAACTATGTGATGCTTTCTACATGGAGTTGCCTTTGAAGACGTGAGAAGCTTTAATTTGTACTAAATTCAGCCATGAGACTCTTGTTTGAGGTCAGCCATTTGGAATATACAACTCCACTGCTTAACCAACTGCACTGGATATTAAAGTGTTGTTTATCACCCTTAAAGACCTATGGTTCTCATACTTATCAAACTGGATCTCCCAGTTTACCACCATGCACTAGTTACCTTACGTCTCAAGCTTTTTCCATAGTGAGTCTATAGTGGTTTTAAATCTGTATTTTAAATTTTGTTAATTGGACTGTTATGTTTGTATCTTTGCAATGTGGTGTTATATTGTCAGCCATCTTGAGTTTGTAGAAATAAATGAGATAGAAACATTTTACATACAAAATTCTCAGCCTATTTTATCTGTTATTCTCAAACTGCTTTATTCACAGGAACTTTAAAGATTCCACAAGATTCGCATTGCATCCTACCAGCTTTTCCACTTGATGTGTGATTTCCTTACAAAGTGCAGGCCCTATCCTCTGTGGCTTTTGCCAATGTGGGCCCTACAATTCTCAACATAGGCTTTGCAGTGGTCAAGGGACATCTCCTCTCACTTTCACCAGCAGAGGAGCTTGTTTTCACTGTAATACAGGAAAAGGCTCTCTTTTCATGTCAACATCAGCTTTGTCTGATGTGTACTATCATTAATGCAGCATTTCCACCTTTACTTCTTTTTACTATTTCTTACTTCAGCATCTTTTTTGGGTCTTATCTTGCCTGCCAGATTCCTCAGTTGACCCCAACTGATAGTGTAGCCAAGTGGAAGTGTGGTACATATTGATAGAAACATGTTTACATTGTGTCATCACAAGGGACTAAGAACTTGAGATCCAATAGGCCAAACTGTGCTGCATTTGAGGAACACATGCATAGTGACATCATATTGCATCACTGCCCGACACACAGATTGGGCCTGCTTTTGCCCAAGTTTTCCCAGTAGTAGTCTGTGAGCAACAGAAGAGTGTAGTTCAAGCTACTGTGCAATTTTCTGTCATGGTTTGGTTCAACAGGTGCATTAAAATAGCTTGGCTTCTAACCCACAACAATTGAAAATAACCCAATTTTAATGATTACCAGTACCCGTTAGAATAATTTCATGCAAGTTTCCTCCACGTCTTTAACTTGAACTATCTATATATATATATGAATTTCCTGGAGCAATACTGACTGTTGCAGCCACAGATGATTCAAGACAATGTTCCTGCAAAGCAAAATTATGCAAAGGCTGTTTTGTGTGGTGTCACAGCCCAAAAAGTTCTCTTAGTAGAGTATCTACTTCCTTTTTTCCAGACTACCTAAACTTCTATAGACCAAACTGGACTAGATTTGCTTGTTTAATACTTACCCAAGGATAACTGCTGTTCCAGTTTACAAGATCTTTTAAACCAATGCTGACAGATGCCTGCATGGATATTATTTGCACCCTCTCTCTCTCTTTCAGCACATGGCTTTTCAGTTTTTCCAGTACTCAAAACTAGATGTTTACAGTGTACGGGTACAGATGGAAAAGGTAGGATCAGAAGGAAAGAAAGAGCACACTGGATCTGTCAGGCCAACAGTTTATTTGCTGGATTAACCAAGAGAGACAGAGCAACAAAACAGCTCGAAGCACAATCAAGATAGTCTTTTTTAAAGCCACACAAATCAGTACAACCCTAAATTCATTTTCATTACAAGTTCATGACAAGTTAAGAATCTACAAATGTGATCTCGTGTCCCCAGTGGCAACTATATATGAACCTATATATGAAACTACATGTCCACTCCTGTCATCTTTGGAGGCCTTGCTTTGGGTGCTCCTGCCATCTGAAGCTACATGGGCCGTCATCACACGGGCTTTTATTTAGCGCTAAAATGGCGCTATTTCCCGGCAAACACCCACCTTATTCCAACACTGTAGCGATTTTCTCTCTTCTGCTTTGTGCTTGATAGTCGCACTATTTTGTGCCTCAGTGTGAATGCCTCACATCGATGTATTTCGCCTCGCAACGCCCTATGCCCTCCCTTCAATCCCAGAATCCATTTCTTCCTGCGACTCCCCTTTTTTAAATTTTATTATGTCCTTATAACGCCATAACGACATAACACAATGCAAACTTTCTGCTGAAGTAAAAATGACTCAATCACCATGGCAGAGTCTTCAGCGATGGGGATCACGTCAGACAGGGAGTTTTCTGCAGGCAAAGGGCTATTTATATCATTTCAAAGTTGGAAAGACAAAAGGGTCGTAATGTTTTGCTCTAACGGAATGTTTATATGCTGTTATTCCGTTATAGCGGAATTAAACGCCAGAATAATAAAAAAAAAAGGGGAGAGGAGCTGCTTCTGCGCGGTTAGAGAGAACAGAACAGAGTGCTTCGGTGTGGACAGCTGGTGGCGCGAAGAGCCGCTAGGTGACCCAAAGAAACGTTACTGTGCCGATAACAGGTAGGACACTATATGCTGTAAATTTAACAGAAGAGATGCCCGTGTGACGACGGCCATGGATGGCAACTCAAGAAAGGGCCTTCTCAGTTGTGACACTGGAACTTTGGAAGTCCCTCCTAAAGTGAGACTTATCTGTCTCCCTCTGTCACTTAGTTCTGTCAGCAGGTAAAGACTTTTAGCATACCCTCAGTAAAGGTCTTCCTCCCTAGTTGTGTTGGGACATCAATAAGTTTTTATTGTGTTGTTAAAGATTTAGATATACATTTAAAATATTTTTTTATTGTTTTAAATGTTTAATGTGTGATGTTCATTGTCTTGGGGACCCTATTTAGGTGGAAAAGTATCATATAAACAGCAAATACTTTCCCCAGCACAAAGGGAATGGTGGAGACTTGTTTCTAATACTATGCTGTACTTCAGAGGCACCAAAAGATGAGCTGGGCCTTGTTACTGAAAACAGATGCCAGGGCTGTCCTCCTAGTGTGAATTAAGCCCTGCTGTGATACGCACTGAAGAGTAAAGCCTTTAGAATCAATGGGATTTCATTCCAAGTAAACAGGCATGGGTTGGGATTGCCAGGAGCTGAAACACAATTTAAACTAAATGTATCAATCAATCAAATGTATGTCAATCAAATGTATGTGTGTACACACACGCGCACACAGAGCTAGAGCTAGAAATGGGACCGGAGCCAAATACCTCATAAGCTTTCTCTGTGGTTCTTTGTGCTCTGAGATTTGAACAAAGGCAGCTCATGCACCTTGGAGCAAGACACAGCATGCATTGCACCTACAAGTGGCCTTTTAAAAGAAGAGAGCATTAGTAGCAAAAGACAAATTTAAATCTATCTTAAAGGCTGAAAATGATTGAAAGGCTTGCTGTGAAAGTGTCTCTCCTTTGGTCTTTTCTTTGACTTTAACAAGAGAAAGAGAAAAATGCAAGGCCATTGGACCACTTTATGGAGAGTTCAAAGGTCAGATGACTAGTCCTGGTTTTTTTCATAGAGTTCCCAGCTTGGCATACAGAAGAACACGGTCCCCAAAGGCAAATGAAATATGCTGTCACCTGTACAACTTTAAAACAGCCTCTTTAAAAAAAAGCTTACATGCAATGTTAGCTAATGCTTAATTTTATGCATGCATGCATTTAAATAAAACATTATATGGCTGGTTTTTAAAAATGGTCGTTCTAAAGCTGAATACCAAAGGCTTTCTCCCAAGTCCAATAGTTTACTCTGTAGTAAGCATGCTTAGAAATTGCAGCCTTACTTCCAAGCATAAGACTGCATCCCAGTTCTATATATTTACTCAGAAGTAAGGCCTGTTGTATTCAGTTAATTTTAAATTCCAGGTAAACATTTACAGGATCACAGCCCAACTCTCAAGGAATCTCATGCATAGAACAAGCCCCACAACATCAGCAGAGTTTGGCAGTGCAAGCCTAAGCAGAGTTGCACCCATCTAATAGGCTTAGTAAGATGTAACTCAGCATAGGATTGTGTACTGTGAGAAAACCAAGCAATTTCTCCCCTCATGAAAAGTCTCTGTATTGCTTTAGGAGGGAATACATGTGAGTACAGAATTGGTCCATTGTTTCTCTTCCCTCTTCAATGCTTCTATCACAGTAATACCAAACAAAGAGCAGGAGCCACACACATACTATACAAACAGGTCCTTCGGAAGCAATTGCTGAACGAAAACCTAATTTGGCTTGTCTTTATAATGGGCCAGGGCTGGGCACCAGGCTTATTCAACAGATAAAGATGAGTAACTACATAATGAGGTTAAAATATTCATTAAGCTAATTGCATGTTAATTAAGTAAAGTATGCTATTAGGGACCCATTGAGCTCCATCTGTGTGTGCAAACAGGAGTGAGAATAATCACACAAGAAACCAAGGGAGAGACAGGCAATGACACAGCTCGAGGGGTTACATCACAGGAATCATCAGAATTGGGGTCATTAGTACAAAGCTCTAGCTTTCAAAAACAGCTGAGGAGGTGGTATGATTATATCTAGACTATCCTACTATAGACTTTGGGTGTGGGTTCTCATGATGGAATGCTGCCCATTATGGGGAGGGGGGAGAACATGTCAACAAATGGAAGACTAGCCTGTTAGGGAGAAGTCTGTGCTAGGATAATTTTCCCTGATCCCCCCCCTTTTTTTTGTAGTGAAGCATTCAGTCACATGAGCCCAATTTCTTCCAGTCTGTAGTGGAACTATCTGGGGGGGAGGGATTACTATTTCATCTGATGCTCATAAGAACTAAGCTAGAAATGTGGGAATGAGTAGAAAGGAATCAAGGGGGTGCTACTGAATTGAATGGAATCATTTAAATACACAAACACAGTTCCTTATAGATCATGGTCAAGATTTCTCTGTTTTATACCCTTTGTAATAAATCATTCCCTTCTTATTTATCCATGTTTAAAATTGGAAAAAAATAATGTTTATTACTTACAAGGCTTTGAAACTTTGATATTTTACAAAGTGTAGCTAATAGACATGACCACGGACCACAGACCATTCACAGACCCGCCCCAGTTAGCAGACTGGTTCATCAGTCTGTGGTCCATCACTTCCAGGGGCTCTAGCACTGCCCCCTTCACACTCAAAGATGCCAAACATGCTGTGTGTCTTCAGCAGGCTCTCCTCCAGTCACCCCCCAAGTTTGGCCAAGATTGCATTTAGGACGTCTGAGTTACAGACCCCCAAAGTGGCCACCCCCAGGAAACTTCCAGTACATAGAATAGGAGCTGCAAATGCCAGTTGACTTGCATTGGCTTGCAGCAATTGGCAGAGCCTTAGGCTAGCCCAACACCCCACAATCAAATAAGAATTGAAAGGGAAAAAAAATAAGACAGAAGAGTGAGCCCTCAAGGAGACCAATAAGCTTGTACCCAGAGTCTGACTGCAGCTCTGAGACAGGTTTGGGGCACAGCCCTAGGCTATCCCACCACCTTACAAGCAAATAAGAATTGAAAGGAAGAAAAGGAGAAACAAGAGTGAGCCCTCAACTGAGGAAGCCCAGTAAGCTTGCTCCCACCCAGAGCCTTGCTGCTACAGAAGCCCCAAGCCTCCTTCTGGCACAATCTGAAAAAAAATTCCTGCAACAAGCAGTTCCTCTGAGCTGCTAACCAGCTGGAAAGTGAAACTGCGGCTCTGCGCTGTGTCTTATATTCTAAACGCTCATATATGGGAGCTCTCTGGTTGGCAGCCAGAGCTGCCTATCAAGGTTTTCAGGGCAAGATTGGTGTGTTTCAAGGGCAGCAGAAGGTCTGCAGGCAGCTTCTACGCTGCCTAGGGAATTGATTGCTCGGTGCCACTGACAGACGGACCAACAGACTGGCCAAAGTTCATCGCATCCGTGAAAAAAAGTGCATCCCACAACCTGCCGGCTCGCAAATGCTGGACCAGCCCAGTCTGTGTAAAAATTTGGTCTGTTTTTCAGTCCATGCCCACCTCTAATAGCTAATATTTGTAAAATGCTAGGATAGGCCCAAGGGTGAAATGTTTGGGGAAAGACAAAGCCTCACTTACTATGATAGAATTATCAACCATAAATCATGTCCAGATTCTAAACACCACATACTTATGTTACAGTATTTACGGGTTCTATGAAAAATACTGACCAGGATAAAGTTTACTGGGTGCCAGAAATCAAGCCTGCTGGGAAGCCAGGTTGTTAGATTGTGTAGCTGTATTCCTAAATCCTGGGAGAGAGGGATACAGATAGTTAGCAGTGACAGAGAAAGCAATCTGTGCATACTTAGAAACCCTTGATTCTTTATTAGTGTTTCACAGGGGGGAGAGATTGTGGCTCAGTGGCAGAGTATCTACTTTCTATGCAAAAGGTCCCAAATTCAGTTCCAGGTATCTCCAGTATAAAAAGGAGCAGAGTAATAATAGTATTTTATTTATATACCACCCTTCAGGACAACTTAACATTCATTCAGAGCAGTTTACAAACTGTTATTATTATCCTCACGACAATCACCCTGTGAGGTGGGTGGGGCTGAGAGAGCTCCAAGAAGCTGTGACTGATCCAAGGTCACCCAGCTGGTTCAAGACAGAGGAGGAGTGGGGAATCAAACCTGGTTCTCCAGATTAGAGTCCTGCTGCTCTTAACTACTTCACCAAATTGATATCTCCTTGAGACCCTCTGCTAGTTAGAGCTGACAATACTGAACTTGATAGACCAGTGGTCTGACTTAGTAGTCCTGATCACATGGTACAGTGAACACTTGGGTACTCTGCCTGTATGTATCTATATATATTTTTTGTAAAAAAAAAAAGAGAGAGAGAGAGAGAGAGAGCGAGAGAGAGAGAGAGCGAGAGATAACGTGTGTTCACTTTGCAATTTAAACCAGAGAGCTGTACCTGGATGAATGAGGGTTTGTATGCACATACTAAAAATGCACATACTAAAAAAAAAAAATCAGTGTACATGTACATGAATTGAATTCATGTTCGCAGTAACTTATTAATAACTAGTTAGTGTAAGGCAGCTTTGCATGTGTCTTCATGTGCTTTCAGCCAGTGTTTGTCAGCTGTTTTTACCGGTCCTCCCTTGTAAATCAACAACAGCTTGATCTGCAGAGCTCAGCAACTGGTAACTTGTATATTCCTCCCACCTTGAGCTTTACCTGCTAATGTGTGAACAGAAACAATAAAAAAGAGGTGATAACCCATTAGCCCTTGCTCAGAAAGTTGTTTCCAGGGTTGAGACCTGGCTTAAGGTAAGACTTAAAGATGATTCATATAGGCATTGCTGGGTCAATTCTACTGGAAGGAAGAGGGGGTGAAGTCAATTTCTCAGAATATCAAAAAGTGCTAAAGCTGAAGGAGGACAAATTACTCCTGCATTTAAACATCTATTGCCAAGGCCACAGTGGACAGATTTGCTAATAAATACCTCTTCAGAAGAGGAGAAAATTTGAGCTGACATAATTATGACCAAGGCTCCAAAAGGCAGTACAAGGGAAGAGCCTAAATATTTCATGATAAAATTCATTAATAATGGAACATAAGAACTAAATTACATAACTGCCACCTTAAGTTAAATAATATTTTTTTCCACAGAGGGAGAGGCAGATGGGATGAAGTCACAGCCAATACTTTTAGTTCAATACATGAATAATTCTGGCAAACTTTAAGTACAGCATTTACAGAATTTGGAAACAACTCTCAATAAGGATGGAACAAGAGGATGTTGAAGGAGCAAGTGTTAATGCTACCAACAGTGACCCTTTCATGCATTAGAAAATAGACAAACAGCGCATAGTCCAGGATAAGTTTATCCCGGAGAAATGAATGAGAATTGCAATGGGAAAGTGTTGCAATATAGGCTGCAAGGTCTGACATCCAGTCATTATGGGGTTAATGTGTTTACCCAGTGTACGTCCTGTTTGTAATGACCTGGAAGGGAAACCCGGCACAGAACTAATAGCCTTAGCTATCTGAAAGGCTGGGGAACTGAGATACTATTGTTGGTTAATAGGTCAGGTGACTTCTTCTCTAAGGGTCAAGAAGAAGCAGAATCTCCATTTTTTTTGCTCCTGTGGTCTTTGTACAGTAAAGATGTAGGAAATGGAGTTCTTTGTTTTTGTAGGAATCCCATATACCTCTTTTCCTTTAGAGTAAATATTTTCTTAAAAAGCAAACAAGTGTTTGACTCTCTATAGATCAAGATCCATTGCAACTCTGATTTAAAACTACTTTAACCCACTTTTTGCCAACAGAAAGGAGCTAAAGGACTGTGCCTACACTAATCTTGCATCTAATTTGTGTTCAGTGAAACTTGCCTTCTGTTGGTTATCATCATATGCTGTTGAGTCACAGAGAGAAAGGTCGACTATAAATAATATAAATAAATTTAATTTATAATTCTGCAAAATGGAAGCTGACCAGCCTTGTTATCAAGAATACAGACCTACACCTGAATCGCAGAACTGAGATACCATATGGCAAAAGTCCAGCTTCTAAAACATGTGCCAGCTCTTTCAACAAGCTCATAACCACAGCTTCCTATCCTGGGTTGCTTCAAAGCCCAGTAGTTCAAGCTTGTTATCCTGAGTTAACCTCACTCAAAGTTCATTTACATGTAGTAAAGTCATTAGGGAACTTCTAGAATGAGCTTTGAAGCATCAGTGGCTGGGGAACAGGACACTTCTCCTTTGTAAAGGCTGCAGTTCCATGCACATTTACCTAGAAGTAAAGTCCATTGACTTCAGTGAGACTTCTGTGAAAACATGCATAGGATTAGATTGTAATATGCAAAACCTTATTTTAAGATCAATGTAACTGGGAACAAATCTACCAAAATAGAGAGGGAACCAACTTTTACGGCAGCGTATATACTCTACAGAGTCCCAGATTTGATTCCCTGCATTGCAATTAAAAGGATTTTGGTGTAACTGAACTTCAACCTGGGCCTTTGGAGATCCACAGTGGCTGATCAGAGTGGACAATACTGAATTAGATGGACTAGTCTTTGTCTCCATGTGAAGCAGCTTCCTTCCTATGAAGCTGTTCACCAGAGCTGAATCCACATTACCTCGGTGCATCCCGGTGTTGCACTAAATGTTTGCTAAACACCCGGAAGTATAGCGTCTTTCTAGCGCGATTCAGAAATCGCGCTTGAAAGATGCTATACTTCCGGGTGTTTAGCGAACATTTAGTGCAACACCGGGACACGCCGAGGTAATGTGGATTCAGCCCTGGCTGAACCACCTCTGTAAGATGATGGAGGAAGAGAAAGAAAAGACCCATCTTTACCTGTTAGCACCCTTCCAATCAGAGAAGACAGTACTAGACTAAGCACAGCAATGGTTTGATTCAGTATAGAACAATTTCAGACATTTGTATACAATAAGGTAGTTTGCAACCATCAGCTGAGACAACACAAAATGAGAAATCCACACCTGTATGGCTATTGAAGGAAATTTAATAGGTGATGGTATAGGCCCAGGGTACCTTAGCCAGCAAAATGTGAATGAATGGTTGCCAATGGCAATAGCCCATGTCAGATGTCCACCAGTAACTGCACACCTGTACTTCCACTCCTTCATCCTGGTACTTGCAAGTAATGGTTAGAATTCTGACAATTGCCTGTAGTGGGAGCCTGGCAAACTGCCTCTCCTTCAATGGCTGTTCATATGAAACTGTCACCTGACTGGCCCACTAAATGGCACAAAAACACAAAGGCATAACACTGCTTTCAAAACATACAACGTTGTGGGGTTTATTTCCAGTGGAAGGGATGGCTTTTGTCTGCAGATCAAGTGGCTGGTATATATATAAAAAACAATTTGCATTAGCAGATAAAGCATGAAGACAACTTACTACTGTTGGCAGATCAAGCAACTATTAAAAGCAAGTTCCAGTAAGTTGGCTATTCTGTAAAGGAAATTCTATAGCTGTGTGGTATCGATCCAGACAAATAATATATTGCATTTGTATTGTACCCTGAAAGCTCAGTATTTTAGCTTCACAACCACCCTGTGAGGTAATCTAGACTGGAACTCTCAGGGCCAAACTACAAGTGACGAATGACTCAGGTTGGACACTTGTCAGCTTTCCTCAAGTTTTGATGGGAAATGTAGGCAGCTTGGCGGAATGTTGGACAAGTGACAGCTGAAAAATACATTGGACAGCAGTCGGACAGCCATGTTGCAAGACCAGGATGCCTACATTTCTCATCAAAACTTGAGGGAAGCTGACAAGTGTCCAAACTGTGTCATTCATCACTTGTAGCTTGGCCCTCAATGTATACTGTAATGATAACATGAAGAGGTTCAGAGAATCATGTCCATCAAAGCACTTCCATATGCCACCCTTTGTAGCCCTGGTAGAATGGAGAGGATTAGAATGAAATTGAAGAAGTACCTCAGGAAAGAGGTGTTACCCGTTATAGAAAGTTAGGGCTACAGTCACTTCTTTAGCATGGCAGTTTTTTTGTCTTTCATGCCAATCCAGCTAGTTGAGTGGGCTGGTAAGTAGTACAGGTTATCTCCTCCTAACATAAACACACATTCATTATGTGAATTTTGATTGACAAATGCTTTCAGATTGTAACACCTGGAAGGGTGTTACTACTGTTTATGGTGAGGCACAGGTGAAGAGGTGATCATTTGAGTTTTTAAAGTGATGATCACAATCATGATCTTGAATTGTGTACACAAAGTAATGGTCTAATATATTTACAGTTTTGAAGATATCAAAAGTCTTCTCTGCTTACACTGCTAGCTATGGAAATCAGTTAAAATTTGGTCTAGGAGTATCCACTGGACAATTCATTCTCATTTTCCAGAACTGCTTGTAGAAGTGTGGGCACAGAAGAGAGGTTTCTTTCTGAATAGGCTGCAGGAAACCCACTTCATATCAAACAAACTGGAAAAGTGGAAGCGGCTATTACGAGAAAAGCAAGTAGCCACCACTTCATGCTCACTCACTATGTGGAGACTGGGGATTATTTAGTATGTTGTTTTCCGCCCTGAGCCTGCGAAAGCGGGGAGGGCGGAATATAAATATAATAAATTAAATTAAATTAAATTAAATTGTTTAAAATTGGCCATATCTCAGATTGTGTGAACAAATATGAAGTAAGCTAAGCAATTTCCATCTCAGGAAAACTGGCCACAAGGATTGGCAGTCCTGTGAAGTCACTCTAGAAAAAAATCTGAATGGATGCTAACTCAGAATGAGTTTGTCTGGGGTCGAGATAAACAAGTAGAGATTATGGAAGTAATCCTAAAAAGGCTGACTCAGACATAAGTACTGTGTTATTCAATGGGCTTCCTCCTAGGAAATTTTTTTATGATTATAGCCTACATTTTCATAATTCCATCTCCTCTGGAAGCACCATTTGGGTGGCCTTCATGCTACGTGTAACGTCTTTGTCATCATCCTGCTTCTACTCCAGTAAATAGCTCAGGAAGGGTAAGGAGGGTATCTGGGCCCTGGCTTGCCTCTGTAACAACACTGTTGTGTACTAAGGCCTAGAGAGGCTTGGTTCAACACAATCACTGCCCACCAGCCTGTTCTAGGTGCATTTTGGACCTGTCTCTAGACAGAGTGGCATCTCATCTGAAATAAATGCCCAGATCTAGCAAAATGCCTTTGTAGTTTGGTCACACAAACTCAGTGACCATATTAACCAACCTAAAATGTGAGATATAAATTTGCCTTATATCCCTTCATTTCCTGGAATGCCAGACTCTGATGAAATATGGTAAATATTCCTTATATTTCACTATTTTATTCTGCTTACATTTTAATTTGGCAGCTGCAGTTGAGCATCAAGCAATGTTTCTGGCTAAGTTATTGGAGGGGCTCGTTGCAGCGTGCAACAGGGGCGTGAGTTCTATTTAAAACACGTTGGGGAGGGAATTTGTCACACACACAGGCTGAAGTGTGAATGCAGGCGAAAGGAATTTGTTTACAAATGCGAGCAATTATTCATGAAAAGTTATTTTCTTTATTAGACCAGCTGTACAATGAGAGCCAGGGATAAGAAAAGAATCTATTAATAGCTTTATAAGGGAAATGACAGCTGTGGCATTTCCTTGGGTTCTTTGTAGCCAGTGGTGCAATCAAGATCACTCTTAATTTCAAGCACATTTTCACATGGAAAACTCCACAGCACAACTATGCACTGCATCGGTTCTCTGAAGCCACTCAGGCCCTGGGCAAGATACCCCAAACTAAGGGTGGTCAGCTTCTGTATTCTTGGGGGACACTTAATTCCCCAGACAGCAATTCAATAGCCGGAAGTTTATTTTGCTCCCACCTGAATCTGTTATGAAGGGTCAGAGTCCATTATACAGATGCTGTCACTTAGCAGTCAGGGCTTTACACAGTTACAGAGTACCTTTATGACAAATGCAAAATCTACAAGTTGTGGAATATTTCTTTTTCTTATGACCTGAAAACATTTGGTTTTGGCTTATTAGAAAAAAAAACCTCTTGGCAAACCATATACCGGGGTGGCCAAACTGTGGCTCGGGAGCTGCATGTGGCTCTTCTAGACATATTATGTGGCTCCCGGAGGTCTCTGAGTATCGCTGTGGCCATACGTTTTATTTTAGTCTAGTTTATTTCCCTCCCTCCCTTTCCTCCCTCCCTCCTTTCTTTCCATGTCTTTCCCTCCCTTTTCCTTTTTTCCTTCCTTCTTCCTTTCTATGTCTTTCATGTTTTCAATAAAAATGTTGGGGCTGCCAAGCATGACTCAAAAAATATCTGGGGACTTTGAGGTGAAGCCTAGCAAGGATGTGATGTCACTTTTGTGATATCACTTCCATGTCAAAGGTCAGGTGATGGCTCTTCCCAAGCTCCACCCCTTCTGATGTCACTTCCAGCATACTGCACCAAAACCCCACCCCTTCCTGTGATGTCACCTTCAGGACACTCCCCCAAACCCACTTCCTCATCTGAAATCACTTCAATGCATCATGTCTTGTAGCTCTCAAACATCTGATGTTTATTCTGTGGCTCTTACATTAAGCAAGTTTGGCCACCCCTGCCATATAGTGTACCATGATGTACATTTGGTAGAGGCAACCAAGGCCAGATAAAACTGCTATGGAAGCCAGATATGATTTGAAAATTGTCTATTGAACACTGTTGGTCTAATCTGTCTGACCTACCTGGCTCAAATCAAAGTTAATACTCTCAGGTGCTGTTTCCATTTTCCAAAATAGAGGGGAAAGCAGTTCAGCAACTGATAAAGGTGATGTGCACCTAAATCTGTGAAACACACAGACAGCAACCTTGTAAAGCTAGAAGGCAGTAAACCCATGTTCAGAGGGCATCTTCCACTATTCCCATGTCAGATCAATAGAGATCAGAAAGTGTCCTAGGAAAAAACAGCCTGCTTGGATACCCCCTATACTTTATTTCATATAAATTTTTTTTTATTTTTCATAACTACAAAACACTACACCAGACTATCACAAGGAAAGGGGAGAGGGAAGGGACAAAGGGGGGTGGAAAAAGAAAGAGGGGGGGGAATGAACTACAAACACTAAACACTACACTTCAATGTTTCCCTTCATACTGTCATAATACAAAAATAGCTCCATAGAATAATGATGGAGTGGTTAATCATACAGAAAATAAACATTTCAAATTCTGATTAAACTTTCCTCCCCCTTCTAGGTCCCGGACGCAATTCTCTCTGTGCAACTGCTGTTGCGATGCTCTCCTCCTCCTCCCCCCCCTCCGGCTCCTCCTTTTCTTCGTTCTTGGTGCAGCAGAGTTCTGGGTTTTTATTCTCAAAATCCTTTAGTTGATCTTCTGATAATATCTTATAGGCCTGATCTTTATATCTGAACCATATTCCTTCCGGGAATAACCATTTATACTTTATTCCATGGTCCCTCAGAAGAGCTGCAAACTTTTTATATTTAAAACGCCGTTTCCGGACTAGAAATGGAACGTCCTTCAAAATCTTGACTTTCAAACCCATAAAGTCCAAATCCGCATTGTATGAGTTATATAGGATGGTGTCCCGAATCTTTTTAGATGAAAAGTCAATAATGATCTCACGAGGCAACTGTCGCTTTGTTGCATATTTTGAAGAAGCCCGACGGACCTCCAAAATGGCGCTTTTAACCTCTTCTTTAGTCGTCCTCGCGGGTGTCGCCAGTAGTTCCGAGACCAAATCCCACAGATCCTCATTTTCCTCCTCTTTCACGTTTTGGAGACGCAAAATTGTCTGCGTTCGTTCCACCTGTAGCCCGATCAGCTGGTTCTCCACCAACTTCAGCTCCTTTTTTGTAGTCTTCACAAGTGACGCACTTTCCAGAGCAGACTTTTCTGCCCCCCCCCCCGCTGCTGCCTTAATGGTTTTCACCTCGCTTTCAATTAAGCCCACCCTTTGATCAGTTTCGTTCAGCTTGTCAACAAAGGGTTTTATGGCTTCCACCACCGCCCTGCGCACCAACTCTTCGAGCGACTCCCCTTTCTGCAAGGTAGCCGAGATTGACTTACCGAGAGCGGGACTTTGCTTCTTTGCTGCCATTTGGGGGGGGGGGGGCGCCAACAAAATTCTGGAACTCCACGAAGGGGAAGAGCGAGTCTTCTTCAGATCAACCTCTCCTTCACAAACGCTTGTAGAACAGAAGGGATTCGCTTGTTTACAGGCTTCCGCCTGTTTCTTTTACTTGCCGTTTCTCGTTGCCCGGCGGCACTCGAGGCGCCGCGCACATCTGCCGGCCTCCATAGGGACAAACGGGCAATTCCCCCCCCCCGCATTGATTTCGGGGAGTTCTTCCCGCCGCGTCCCGGACCCGGGCTCCCTCCCTGGGAGTCCTGGGGGCTAATCCTTGCGGATCAGCCGCCCGGTCAGGGTGCCCGGTCGTTTCCTCCCGGACCAGCCGAGAGGAGCGTCCGGCATGGCTGAGAAAACGAAACCGAATCGATACCCCCTATACTTATAAGAGAATGCCAGCTAAGTGTTCATATCCACACCTGTCTCACACCTGTCCAGGTAATGCCAGAAGTACCCTGATGATATATACTGAGAGGATCCATCCTCTCAGTCAGCACCATCCGAAACATTGACAGCTGTCAAGTCAGAGAAGAGGTTACATGGGTGAACTGTAATCCAAGAACTAAATCAAAGGACATACAGAACAAGTTTATTTCTTGATCCATCTAGAGTGGCAGGACTCTAATCTGGAGAACCAGGTTTGATTCCCCATTCCCCTGCTTGAAGCCAGCTGGGTGACCTTGGGTCAGTTGCAGCTTCTTGCAGCTCCCTCAGCCCCTTCCACCTCACAGAGTGTTTTCTTGTGGGGATAATAATAACATACTTTGTAAACCACTCTGAGTGGGTGTTAAGTTGTCCTGAAAGGTGGTATATAAATGAAATGTTGTTGTTGTTGTTGTTATCAAGTAGAATTACACTTGTAATTCAAATAGAATTACAAGTAGAACAATGCACAATGTAATATTTCTTTATTTACTTGACTATTGTGTGTTTTCTTTGATAATTATATTCTGGTACAAGATTCAGAATTGAATTAGGGGCTGGGGAGATTGTACGTTAATGCTCTTATGATAACAGAATCTTGACTTCTAGGTTAATAAGCTATTCTTCATATATGCAGGAAGGCAAGCTGAGAACTGACTCGTGAAGGAAATGTTTTGCAGTAAGTCTATAAAAAGTAGGGATGTGCATTTGGCCATAAGTTGATGAAATAATTTTGCAAACCCCACATGATTTTTTGGTATTATAACATCTCTGATTTCTAAAAATAACAGTAATTGGTACTCCCTTCTGGAATGTTTGTTGCACCTTCTAGGAAGGGTGCTGTCTGCTTTTCACAGGGGCATGAAGAAGGAGCAGGAGGGGGAGAAAGATTCCATCCTCTTATCTGACTTGTCAGCCATAACCTATTAGAGCAATTACTGCAGTATATGTGTGTGGCTAACTTTATGATGATGTAAAGGCTTTTAGGATGAAACAGTAGTGAGCGCATCTTCCATGTCCCACCGTCTCCCCTTTCTAGTCATGTTATGTTTTGTGATGTATTGAATTGATTTGAATAATTTTATGATGTTATAGTGAGGGCAGGGGCACCATTTCAGTGGCAGAGCACATAATTTACATCCAACCCCAGTCTCTGGCATCTCCAGTAGCAGGGCCGGCAAGTTCCTTTCCGTGTCTTAGAGCCTGCAGAGCTATTGCCACAGCAGAAAGTGCTGGCTCAAATGTACCAACCCTCTAACTCAGAGAATAGTGTAGTGTAGTGGTTATACTATCAAGCTAGGGACTGAGGGGACACCAAGTTAAACTCCCCGCTCAGCCATAAAGGTAATCCCAAACACTGTTCTACCCTTTAGAGTCCATTGAAGTCAATGGGCTTAGAAAGGTATAAGTCTGTTTAGGATCACGCTGTGGATGACCTGAGGCCTGTCACTCAGCTTAAACTAGTTCACTGGATTTTCAGGAGGATAAAAGTGGACGCAGGAGAAACTCTCTGTGCTAAGGCCCTTGGAGGAAGGATAGGATGATGTTAGATAAAAGATAGGTATGTATAATCTTCTAAATCTACTATTTATCACATGACTTTTGTATCATGCTATTATTGTCAGTGTTCACTACTGCCAGTGCATTGGGGTTGCCACTATCTCAACAGCTAATGTTAATGGGGCACTATCACAAGTTACGATATTGTGCGGGGCTGTGTTACTTTACCTGATGCAGCAGCTTAGAGAATCCAGCTCCAGAATGTTAGTCTTATATTACATTTGTAGTATTGGGAGGGAATATAATTAAAAACACTTGATATTGTCTTATGAAAGTAAATAACAAAAGTGTGTGTGTGTGGGGGGGGGCAAATTAACAGTATATCTTTTCTTTATCTAAAGTTGCCAAATGACTCCTTAGCCTATCATTAAGGAATACCATGCAGATTTAATTAACTATTTAACATTTTCCTTCCTGTAGCTCTCCGCCTCATTGACTCTTCATCTCTTTTCAAATCTCAGCTGACTCTGTCTTTTCTCTCTTACTCATGTTTCACTCCCCCTATGCTATTATCTGCAGTAATTGCATGATTTAATTCACTAAAATGTTTTGGGTTTCTTCTTTATAGGAGGGACTCTCGACAAAATAAAGTTGTAATGCCACATATTAGCCTGTATAATGTGTGGCTTTTAACAGCATGTACAGCAAATCACTCAATGGCCCTTTGACCTCTGGAGACCTTCATTCAAATTACCTTCACATTAGGATGACAATGAAAATGAATGTGGTCCATTTATTCTTTGCTCTATGTAATAAATATGGGGGGAAATAGAGTCAGGCATGATTTACTCATATAAATTCCAGAACATGAAGTGCTGCAGCTTAAGACGGGGAGTCAGAATGTTCCTTGGGGACCCCAACCAAGACGCCTGCCTGGCCTAGATGGATAGCTTGTCTTACACATAGGCAACTCTAGGTGGCTGTCTAGAGCAGTTTGTACATTTGCTTCAGTAATGTATAGAAAGATTTTTCTTTCTCTTTGTAGTGGTGGTACTAATGAAATGTTGTGGGGAACAGAAGAATAAGCAGGTTCTGAGGAGCAAATTATGTTTGACACACACAATCTATAATATTTATTTACTTTATTTATATGCCACTTTTCTCCCCAATGGAAACTAGGGTTGCTAGATCCCCTTACACTCCCAGCGGGATGGAGGAGACCTGGCACTCACTTTTAGGAAGTCTTTGCACATGCACTCCTGGTGCAAACACAGTGACTTCGCTTCTGTGAGTGACAACATTCTGCAGGCTGTGGGAGTGCTCTCACACTTCACGCCGGGCCAGTTCTTAAAGAATCAGCCTGTTTGAGGCCCAAATCGGCCTGGTGTGAAGCACGGGAGCACTCCTGTAGCCTGTGCAGTGTCAGAACTCCTGGAAGTGACATAGAATCATAGAGTTGGAAGGGGCCATACAGACCATCTAGTCCAACCCCCTGCCCAGTGCAGGATCAGCCTAAAGCATCTCTGACAAGTATTCATCCAGCCTCTTCTTGAAAACTGCCAGTGAAGGGGAGATCACCACCTCCCTAGGCAGCTGATTCCACTTTTGAACTACTCTGACCGTGAAAAAGTTTTTCCTAATATCCAGCCAGTACCTTTGTGCATGTAGTTTTAGCCCATTGCTTCGCGTCCTACCCTCTGCTGCCAACTGGAACAGCTCTTTGCCCTCCTCCAAATGACAGCCTTTCCAATATTTAAAGAGAGCAATCATGTCCCCCCTCAACCTCCTCTTCTCCAAACTAAACATTCCCAAGGCCCTCAGCCTTTCCTCGTAGGGCTCAGTCTCCAGACCCCTGATCATTCTTGTCGCTCTCCTCTGCACCCTCTCGATTTTGTCCACATCCTTTTTGAAGTGAGGCCTCCAGAACTGCACACAATACTCCAGGTGAGGCCTGACCAAGGCAGTATAGAGAGGGGCTATGACCTCCTGCGATTTCGACGCTATGGCCCCTTTGATACAACCCAGGATTGAATTAGCCTTTTTTGCCACCACATCACACTGACTGCTCATATTCAGTTTACAGTCCACTCTTACCCCAAGATCCCTTTCACATATACTACTGCCCAGAAGTGTATCCCCCATCCAGTATTTGTGCTTCTCATTTTTGTGGCCCAGATGTAATACTGTGCACTTGTCTTTGTTGAATTGCATCCTATTCACAGCTGTCCACTTCTCCAGAGTATTCAGGTCTTGTTGAATCTTCTTGGGTGTTTGCTACCGCTTCCAATTTGGTATCATCAGCAAATTTAATGAGCAGCCCTTCCACTCCTTCATCCAGATCATTGATAAAAATATTGAAAAGTACCGGGCCCAAAACCGAGCCCTGCGGCACCCCACTGGACACCTCCCTCCAATCTGATGAAACGCCGTTTACCACCACTCTTTGAGTGCGGTCCTCCAACCAGTTCCCTATCCACCGAACTGTCCTATAGTCTACTCCACAGTCTTCCAGTTTGCCCATCAGAATGTCATGGGGGACCTTATCAAAAGCTTTACTGAAATCCAGATAAATCACGTCAACAGAGTTCCCCCGATCCAGTAAACTGGTCACTCGATCAAAGAAGGAAACCAGGTTGGTCTGGCAAGATCTGTTAGGAACAAAACCATGCTGACTTCCCTGGATCACTGAGTGGTCCTTCAGATGCTTACAGATAGATCCCTTTAAAATCTGTTCTAATATCTTCCCAGCAACAGAAGTCAGACTGACCGGCCTGTAGTTTCCCAGGTCATCCTTCCTCCCTTTCTTAAAGATTGGGATAACATTCGCTCTTCTCCAATCTTGTGGCACATCCCCAGTCCTCCAGGAGGCCTTGAAGATGATGGACAGGGGCTCTGCAAGTTCTCTGGAAAGTTCTTTCAGCACTCTTGGGTGCACCCCATCCGGCCTAGGGGATTTGTATTCATCCAGTGCAGCCAGATGCCTCTCCACTACCTCTCTGTCAATGTCAATTAGCCACTCAGGTGTCCTGCCACATTTTCTATTATCTCTAGATGTGCCTGAGTTCTTCAGGGAGAAAACAGAGGCAAAAAAGTCATTAAGCCTGTCTGCTTTTTCTCTGTCCTGCATCAGAGTTTCTCCATCTACTCCCAACAGTGGTCCAATTGCCTCTTTTACCTTGTGTTTGCTTCTCACATATCTGTAGAAGTTTTTCTTATTGTAGCGAGCCCTCCTGGCCAGACCCAGCTCATACTGAGCTTTGGCCTCTCTGATGGCTGATCTGCAGTACCTAGTAACCCTCATATACTCCTCTTTAGAGGTCTGTCCTTCTCTCCATTTCCTGAACATTTCCTTTTTCTCCCTTAGCTTATTCTGGAGCTCTCTGTGCATCCACATCGGTTTCTTGGAGCCCTTACCATGTTTCCGTCTTGCTGGGATAGTGAGGGCTTGAGCTTGCAAAAGCTCGTGTTTGAGAATGGCCCACCCTTCACTCGCTCCTTTCCCTTCCAGCACACTCCCCCACGGAATGACTCTCATCAAGCCTCTGAGTTCATCGAAGTTGGCCCTACGAAAATCTAACCTACGAGTCTCGCTATGAACTTCCTTGGCTCCCCACAGCACCTGGAATTCAAGAAGGACATGGCCACTTCCCCCTAAGGTCCCCACCACCATCATCTCATCTACCAATTCTTCCCTGTTGGTTAATATCAAGTCTAGTATGGCCGAGCCCCTTGTAGCTTCCTCCACCTTTTGAAAAAGGAAGTTATCGGCCAGGTCAGGAAATTGCATGATTCATGACGCTTTGCTGAGCCTGTCTCCCAGCACACATCAGGGAAGTTGAAGTCACCCATAATTACAAGGTTCTGATGTCTGGATACTCTGCCAATCTGTTCAAAGAGGGCAGCATCCATTTCTTCTCGCTGGTGAGGTGGTCTGTAGCAGACTCCAACAATAATACCCTTTGTCCTTCCTCCCCTTATTTCTACCCATATACTTTCCACCGGGCTGTCCACCCCATTCTCCATAACTTCTTGACAATCAAGCCCTCTCCTCACATACAATGCCACTCCACCTCCTCTTCTACCCTTCCGGTTTTTCTTGAACAACTCATACCCACTCATACCCACCCACTAGCACATTCCAGTCATGGGAATCATCCCACCAAGTCTCAGTAATTCCTACTATATCATAGCCCTCTGTTTGCAATAGAAGCTCAAGCTCTTCATTCTTCTTGCCCATACTTTGGGCATTGGTATGTAGACACTTGTAGCCTTGTACCTTTGTTTGACCTTTCCTACCCAGGTGGGTCCCCACTGTGTTCACTTCATCATTGAAGTCGCCTTGGCGACTTCATGCCATCATCATGCCACGCTAGGAATGCACCTCTCAGAGGCCCATTCCCATGCCTTTCCTCCCCACCAGCCAAGTGAGTGGTGGCAGGGGGCGGAGGCTGGGACCAGGAGATCTCCTTCCCCTACCAGGGGAACAGCAACCCTAATGGGAACCCAAGGTGGCTTACATAGTTCTCCTCTCCTCCATTTTATTCCCACAACAACCCTGTGAGGTGGGTTAGGCTGAGACTGTGTGGCTGGCCCAAGGTCATCCATCAAGCTTCCATAGCAGAGTCGGGATTTGAACATGGCTTTCCCAAATCTCAGTTTGACACTCTAACCACTAAACCAAGCTGGCTCTTTGCAGATGGAAGAGGAAGGAAGGGGTTTTTTGGAGGGGTGCTTTTGGGAAGTCTGCCCCTTATTATTTCCCTGTAATACCATCTATTTCCTCTTTAATATAATCTATTTCTCAAGAATAGCTTTTGTGCTATGTTTGATAGAGAGCCTTATGCTGCTATAGAAAATCAAGGAGAGGTCAGGCATAGGCTTCAGGGTGGTAGGAAGTCAAGTGAATCTGAAGCAGGTATGACTTCTTACTTATCATTTATTTACAGAATTTGTGTGTCCTCTTTCTGTCCAATCAGGCTGCTAACAGTTTAACAAAATCATAAAAACATATAAACAATTAAAACTAAAAGAAAAATGCATATTAAAAAGGGGAGACCTGGAAGGTTGGGGTTTGGGGAGGGAAGAGATCTTGGTGGGATTTTATGACATAGAACCCACCCTACAAAGCACCCATTTTCTCCAGGGGAGCTAGTCTCTTTAGTTGGAGATCAGGTGTGATTCTGAGAGATTTCCAGGGCCCACCTAGAGGTTGAGATCACCAGTTGTAAGCATATACGCAAGAGATTTTACCTAATTCCTCACCCTAGAAATTGCTAGACTCCATTCATGTTAAGTACCATTATTTCCTCCTACCTCTTTCAGGATCTCTCAGCATTTTGTGGCTGATTCACAGCTACTCTGCTGAAAGAAGGCCTCCATTCCACCACATCCTCTCTGAGACCCAGCATAGAAGAATTATAGGAGAGGAAAATGTTTCCCTGGCCATTCCTTATGTAAACAAAAGTATTCTGTGACTTCTTGTATGCATGTGCAATGGGAGCTTTCCCTTCTTTCTATGCTGTTACTATAATCAGAATTTAAAGCTTTCATTCACAAAAGGTTTTCTCCAAGATTCACAGCTCTCTCTAAGGGTGGGGGGTCCATTCCAAAACATAGACAAACTGAGCCAAACAGAGCTAGCATAATTAATAGGGTTGCCAGGTCCCCTTTCCCTCCTGGCAGGAGGAAGGGTAGTAACCTGGCACTTACCTTCTTGCTCTTCTCTCTCGTGCGCGCGGTCCTGGCAGGCGTGACAATGCCACTTCTGGAAATGATGTCATCACATCCAGTGATGGGCATGCTCCCGTGCTTCATAGGGGCCCGATGACACTTGAGGAAGTGATGTTGTCATGCCTGTGGGGAGCGCTCCCAGTGTGTATGGCCCAGAAGGTTTTTTGCCTCTTGAGCCAATTTTCCAGGACCCTTTCCCCTCCACCAGCCAGGTGAGTGGCTGCAGGGGCAGAGGCTGTGAGTAGGGGATCCCCCGCCCCCACTGGGGGACCTGGCAGCCCTAATGATCAGGGTTCGTTGAGTGCTGAACAAACATTAAGTCCTGATTCCAATTTATTTTTTGTGTGAAATCTCAACCCATTACCAAAACTTATGAGATTACTTCCAGTTTCCTTGGAGCCTCTGCTTTTCAATTGACATTCTTCATCCAAGAAAGGTAAAGCAAATAAAGAAGTATAGCAAAGAGGCCACATCCATGAGAACTGCCAACTGTGTATATTGGGAGCATTCAGTCCCTGTGATGCACTCTATACGCATGATTGCCGACATATGATTTATATACTTATTAGAAGGGCTTTTTTCTGGGAAAAGAGGTGGTTGAACTCTCAAGCAGCAAGTGGCAAGCCGCTTCAGGATTTGGGTATTTAAACGCTTCAGTATGCTCCTTAATGATTTGGGAATCTTTACGGAGCACGCTGAAGCTCAAAGCAGCACTTCCCATTTGCAAAGGGCAACAAAAGTATTGCTTTCAAAAGCCACACGCTTTTCAGCTGATGGGAGGGGAATCCCCCTCATGTCCGCTGGAAAAAAATCTGCCAGCATTGAAAGCAACAACACTTTTCTTGCAAGAAAAGTATTGCTGCTTTCAAATGCTCTGCTGCTTTTTTCAGCTGAGGGCAGGAGGAGGGGGGGTCCCTCCTCCCTCTCCCCTCCGCTGAAAAGCTGCTGGCATTTTAAAACAGCTTTTTTCAGCTGATGGGAGGGGAATCCCCTTCCTGTCAGTGGAAAAAAAACCTGCTGGCTTTGAAACTAGCAACACTTGGGCTGATCGGGGAGGAAATGGGCGGGGCCACTGGACATGTGATTACTTTCAGGAGGTGCTGGCTGAAAAAGAGCTCTGCTTATTATTCTTTCATGGTGCAAACACCCAGTAGGAAAAATAAGTCATAGAATATATCACAATAAATATAATGGAGTAACAACTCTCAAGAAACAATCAAACAATCAGTGACAAGAATCAAATATAAATACAAGTACAGGTGCTCTCTAATCATATGCACCTGTCTATTATAAACATAATGCGAAGATACAAGAAGAAGACATCCAAAAGGTAAGTCTATAAAGTCCATATAACTGGAAAGTGTCAATCAAGTCCAATGAAATAGTACTTTTCCTCCCCCAGGTGGAGCTGGAATCATAGGCTGCCGTGAGGAAGCCCACAGCGTCTGACAGACAGTGCTGGCTGAATTCTGCTGTTTCATATCTACCACGTCATCAGGGGCGACTTATAACCACCTTAAATTTACTTATTTCCTCCTTGTGATGTATGTTTGTATGCCTTTAAGTGAGCCATCACAAACTAGTTTCTTTTTTCTCTGAAGGCATGTATGGGTGGGGCCTCAGTTAAGTTTGGTGCTGTGTGTAAGTAAGTGCGTCTCCCCATTGGAAGCAATAAAGAAGATTGCTGTTGGCACTACCGAAGTGTGTGCTGTCTGGATAGGTAAGCCTATTCCTACACACTTGACCCTAGGGGATACTACGCTCCTGCTCTTTTAGTAGTTTCATGACAGGCAAAAATGTAGCAAGTAAAGCTTTTCCTGGCATTTCCATGACAGGTTTTCCTTTGTGTGAGAAAGAAACAGGTCCTGACCCACCTCTCCTGTTCACTGGTAGGTCTGCAGCCCAAACTCTCTCCATACATTCTAGTGCTGATGCTGTACATTTGAGATCCTTGATATCTTAAAATTAGGGTAGCTAGTGGACATTTGGGGTGAATTGCAGAAAACTGATTGGTACCTACTGGTGGCAGCCATGATGGAAGAGTAAGAAGGAGAATACTATTCATCCATATATATGTTCCAGAACTAATCACATTTTTAAAATGTAATGTAAATGTAAAGTGTAATTTAAAATGTAACATGAGAATTGTGGTAAACAAGTATTTTAAAAACCATATATCATAAGAACGATTCAGAGGGCTGGGCTTCCCTGCACTTTGCAATCGGGGGATACCCTTACACTGCAATCCTAAACAGAGTTAACCTATAAATTCATTGACATCAATTGACTTTAAATCTGCTTAGGAATTCACTGTAAGTGTGGCAACTCTATTAAGAAAATATGGTGCTAAATTCTCTTTAATAAACTTTTCTCTTAATTTGTCTTCAAGAGAAAAAAAAGCATCAGTACCAGAATCCAGAAGATTAGCAAGTTTACATTTGGGGCAAATGTAGGTTTGTTGCCTTGTAATGTGTGAAATGGTTCTTTATTTACTTTACATCCCACATATGTGTTTGCCAAGACAAGGGGAAGCAAGATAATTGAAAGTAGTGTATTTCTGACTACACTGATGCTATGTTTAGTAGCATATAGGTGATGGAGGATGTCCTGATATGCAAAGCAGGAACACGATGCTAGAAAGGATCCAGGAGCAAAGCTAAGCTAAGTGCATAATTATATGGTACTTGGGGTAATTTTCCTTTTCCTCTGAAAATGCACATTGGCTCTGATTTTCCTATCTGCAGATTGTAAGCTCATAATTAGCAGCAAATTACTCACACAAGTGACAATTTTTGTGCTTTCAAGTAAACAGACAAAATACCCGCAGTTCTCAAATTGCCTCTTGGTGCTTCAGACACCTGGCTCTTTCTGGCCTCATTCAGCCCACGTGTTGAGGAAAATAGAGGGAAACAAGGGAGGGAACATCTTTCCTCAAGAGCACTTCAAAGGAAACTTCAAGGGAAACTACAGTGGCTTCCTTAAAGCTGCTTGGGAGCTGTGCTGTTGGTTATTCCTTGAGAATAGTGGCAGGGATTGTTCGTTTTGCAGAGTCATGAGGTATCTGTATGACATTGAAAACTATCCAGATCCCCAGAGCATTGGAGATAAAGACCATGTGGCCCTGGGAAATGAAAGGGGAGCATTTTTTTTTCTTTCCTTTCTACACAAAGTTAGGTTTCCAGAGGCAGCTTGTTTTGATGCTTTCAAAAGAGAGAGAGAGGGAGAGAGAGAGAGAAACAAACATATAAATCAATGACTGAATTTATAAGTGTAGCAATTTTACTCTGTCACAGCATAAAGTTACATGCTATGGTAGCATCTTCAAAACCAAGTGCTTAATATACCATCCTCCATTGTACCTGAATTCATATATTTAGGCTGAACTTAAATTACTTGCTGAAGGAACGTATTCTTGATAAAAGTTGGTTTGGAGCAGCACATGAACCATGAGTAATGTTGGAACCGGTGCAGTGGGAATAGAGAATGGAGGAAGAATTCTGAGTGCCTACATGCCAAAGGCCAGATAGCTCTCAGCTCATAATTTCTTACCTGCTTCCTATTCCTCTGTTCAGCAGTCATCTCACCTGGAATCTCTGACACAAGCTTCTTCTGCCAAATTGCTCAGAAGACAGTGTTTGTTTTGCATCATTTCTCAAGTATAATACAGCCCTCACTTTGTAGGTGCTCTGGTCCAAAGAACAAGTAACTTGGCCACTGCAGACAGTCTAGGAGGCACAGCATCCCTTCCTTCCCCCATGGCCTCATTCAATGCATGAACTGGAAGTGTGTGATGACCACCACCATGCAGGTTTGAGTAGGGGCAGTTTTCAGGTTGAGAGGTGCAAGTAATTCCTAGGGTGCTAAACTTGAAAGTGCAGGATTCAGGGTGCAGCTATCATGGGAGGTTGGAGGAGCTTCAGGGGCTGCTCCTCTCCTGGGCCACCATTTGATTTAGGACTGGCCATGGGTTTGAATCTAACAATGTCTGGAATGAATGACCACCTAGGAACTCCCCAACTGAAAGAAGAGAAATCTCTGCTTCTGGCTTTTTTGCCAGAGACAGCCTGCTGCACAAACAAAGCAGTGATCATGGCACTGCTATACCTTCCGTTCAGTGAAAATTTTAGCAGTGAACAAACCTCACATCCTAACTGGTTTAGTAATTGGAAAAAGTACCAATGAAGTAGGGAAAATCAAGATTATGTACAGACTAGCAACAAAGCCCATTGTAAGAAAAAATACAATGGGCTTTAGAAAGAGGAGGGCAGGCAGGTGTTGCCGCCTCCTCCATGCTTGATCCCAGCTGGGTGAAGGCAGGGGGTGGGAATTGCCACCTTCTCCGCTCCTGATCCTGACCAGGTGAAGGGGGGGTAGGCATTGCAACTTGCTCTGTGCCTGATCCCAGCTGAGTGTAGGGGGCGGGCATTGCCTCCTGCTTCGCGCCTTCACTCGGCTGGGTGAAGGGGGGGGGTGGACATTGCTGCCATCTGAGGTCATGATCCCGTCCGTGTGAAGGCGGGAAGCAGGCATTGCCACCTGCTCTGTGCCTGATCCTGGCCAGCTGAAGGTGGCAGTGGGCATTGCCACCTACTCCGCCATGTAGGGGAAGAGAGAGTTTATTTCTTTCCATCCTTGATTGGTTTTGCTAATTGAAACCAACCTAGCCGCTCAACCTAGGAAGGGACAGAAACAAACGGGGGGGGGGGGGCGCGTTGATGGGCAAAGCCACAGTGGATGAAAGAGTTAAAACTTTTCCTTCCTTACACAACCTTGATCCAAACTGAGATCCCATGAAATGGTTATTTCTATTTTTAAAAAATAATTGGGTAGATCCAGTCATGATTTTCAGTTTCTCATTTAAATAGGCCTTTAGAACTATGTAAAAATTGGAAAACATGTAAGTATATAAGAATCAATGATAAATTTCAACATCAAGGAAGGAAGACTATTCAGATGGTCTGGTTGGCTTTTTTAAAATTTTTTTTTATTGGATTAGAAATCTCTATAATATCTATTACAATCAATTTCCTTTAAATATTCCAGTTCTAACCCCCTCCCTTCCCCCCCCTTTTGTTGACTTCCAACAGTTTTCCAACCCCTTATCCGTTTTTTCCCCCTACTCATTTCAAACTTATTTTATTCTATTAAACATATACTTTCATTCTCTTCTAAGCTTCTATTATAACACAGTGCTATCTCTATTCCCTTTCCCACTTAACTTATCAACTAAATGTTACATTCCTGGCATATATTCTTTAATAATAACAGTCATTTGTCTACTTTTGTACTCCGTATTCTATCTTATTTCATTCTTGTCTCGTCAATATGGGGCAAACAATTTGTCCCTTATTCTGCATAACTTTAAGTACTTCTATAAGCATTGTATACATTCACTGTAAGTCAATCAATTTAACTCATACTCTATATGTTGCTCTTCACTTCCTTCTATCTTATATTCATTCTATCTTAGTTATATAATTCCTCCATTATACAATTACCTGCCAGAAATAAAATTAGTTAATTTCTATCCTTATAATTCTTATAGTAACACCTCTATTACTTAGTACTATGTATAGTAGTCAAATAAAATATTTGCTTAGAATTTCTCATTTAACTCTCCTCCCCTCGGTAAAGTCACTTCCCTCTTCTTTTGTTGTATTTCAGTAATTTTCAAACTGCCACAGTTCTCCCTGATGGTCTGGTTGGCTTAATAGTTTTGTTCAGGGGTCATTTAGCAGAAAAAGAGCTGGAAGAACTCATTAGCATAACTCATTAGCAATGCCACACCCCTTGACATTGCTGGAAGTGTGTCATCAGCATAACTGATTTTCATATGCCATACCCCCTGACATCACCTATCCTGGCTGTTTTGGACCCAATCCTGGCCATTCAGGCCGAAATTGGGCCTGAAATGGCAAAAGGGGGCTGAAAATGGCCACAAAGGGGCCCCAAATGGTCAGGATCAGGCCGCTGCTGAGTGGGAGAGTGATCCACCACCTGTCAGAGGCCCTATCCGGGCCATTTGGGCCCCAATCTAGGCCGAAATGGGCCCAAAATGGCTGAGAGTCAGGTGGGTGGGGCCACCGGTCATGTGACCACTTTGGGGAACTGCTGGAACTGCATTCCTGCGCATTCCCCCTCAAAATGAGCCCTGGTTTTGTTTATAGTCAGGCAAATATAACCAACTGGTTAGTAAGCCAAGAAGATCCTGTTCCAGAAAAGCTTGCATGCAACATAGTGTGAGTAGCTATTGCAATGAGTGGGAAAACCATGCACAGCAATGCAAATGTCAGATGTGGACATGTATTCATATTTGCATTGAGTGAAGCTGTGCTCTTATCAGGTTGTAACATAGGTGACATTTTCCAATCCATTTTGAATATTGTTTACTTTCCCTATGACATCTAGAGAGCCAGTTTGGTGTAGTGGTTAAGAGCGCGGGACGGGTTTGATTCCCCACTCCTCCACTTGAAGCCAGCTGGGTGACCTTGGGTCACAGCTTCTAGGAGCTCTCTCAGCCCCACCCACCTCCCAGGGTGTTTGTTGTTGTGTGGATAATAATAACATACTTTATAAACTGCTCTGAGTGGGTGTTAAGTCGTCCTGAAGGGTGGCATATAAATCAAATGTTATTATTATTATTATTATCTAGTTCCTGTTGTGGATGTAGACAGAGTAATTGGGTGGTCTGGAGTAGAACACTTTTATTCTACCTCTAATATTTGAATGGGATGGTTTAATCCCATTGAGTGAAGCTTTTTTAAATTTAGTTTTAGGCAAGAAATGTGTGCTTATTCGAAGAAGGTTGTGAAAGTCCTCTCTGTTTTACAGTTAAATCACATCCTTACTTTAAAAAAAAATAAAAGTAAGTCACTACAAGTATAGCTGTCTCTGCTGAGCGATAGCTAAATAATAGGACTCATCGGGAGCCTGAGTTCACTCCAACCCTGGAACCCACAAGAGAAAAAATTGTAGTACCAGTTTATACAAGGAGAGGACAGGTCTTTATACCTGCTTCCCTACTCACATGAAAATCCAGTACAGATTACATGTAGAATACTGTTGCACTTGAGAGCCCCTACCATGAATGTAGCACAAAGCAAAAAAATCTGCTTAGGAAAACAAGTGATTTTGATCCAGATTTTAGAAGGCCTATGTATATAATATAATAAATATTCACTTGAACAAAAACATTGAAAATTCCATCAGTAAAAATTGTGCTGAATGTCTGTGGACATTTTTGATGCAAATATAGTGCTTTGTCTGGCTGCCTGTTTGAATGCTGTTCTGTGCCTGACTTTTTATTGCATATATTATATTATGCCTTAATATATAAGAAAAACATCAAAAGCATTAAAAAACAGCATCTTATTATTCCTGGGAATGTGATCTCAGCCAATTTGGAATTATGTAGTGAATATATTGACTAATATCATGATTCTGTGTGCTTCTTGGAAGGACAAGGTTTATATCCTGATGGTACTGCTGTATGCTGTTGTGCTATTACTGGATTTTCAGTTGATTTATACATTACAAAGCCTATCTATTAAAAATCACAATACTCAAAAAACAGCGGGAGAACATTTTAATTTTCCAGGACATTCTATTGCTGACCTAAAAGTTACTGTCCTCAAACAGAGAAATTTCAAAGAAAGATGACAATGGGAGATTGCTGAAACTGAGTTCATTTACAAACTTAGAATAATGGACCCCCACCCCCACCACAAGGAACAGGAACATAGAATTCTTCTCTCACACCAGATGCTAATTTTCTGCATTTCCTTCCCTGCTCTAATCAAACTAATTACATTTCGCATTGTACCTCCACATTCTGTCTTGCTTCTGTGCAACACCCCTTCCACCTGACTGGGATAAAAAGATTCAGATCTACATTCCTACTTGTATCTGATGAAGGGAGCTCGAGTCTCAAAGCTTAAACCTGGAAACTCTTTAAGGTGCTACTGGGCCCAAACCTTACTCATACAAAGGTATGAGCCTCTTACGTGGATGTCTTCTGGAAGTTCCCAGCTGGGAACTTATTTCCTAGGCACACAAGGGCCAAATTTGGATTGGAACTTCGGTTTACAAGGAGAAGAATCCCCCCTGCCCCCGGTACTATTTTCCTGACCTAAAATGGACCCTGAAAGCCATGAATTGTTGCCTGCCGAGGAAACTTACATGTACTGTAGGCTAGTTATACATTCCCTCAGTGGGCAAATAGTGACTCCCTGGAGTCATTTCAAGCTGAAGAAATATGCCATGGTTCTAATCCAAATTAGGCCTGTTTGTGTCTTTGAACTGAATTATCAGGACAGAGCTATAGGAGCACATTGATCCAAACCAAAGTCCTTGTAGTGGCCATGTATCTACCATGTGGACATTTGTAACATGTAAATTGACCCTGAGGGAGGAGGAAGTTGCTTGTAGAGTTGTGCCATCCGGGAAGGGAGATTTATGAAGAACTTTGTGCCCTGTAAATTGTACTTCTGTCCAGAGATCATTCAGGGGAGTTTGGAAAGTGGACCAAAATGTTCACCTACCTTTCATACAGGCAGCCACACACCCCAAGCATCAGTTTCTCACTCCCCCCCCCACCCCCCGACCAAGAAAAACAGGTTCTTCCTATTCACAGTGCCTTCTGGCAACACTAGAGGAACATTAAACCTGTTTGTAGTTCTGATTGGCTGCTGAACTGGCGCCCTTTTTCCTTTTAAAATTGCCTTTCTGTTTCTGCAAAAAGTGCTGCTGTCACATAGCCATGGGCAGTGTGCCCATGTCACTGAGGGCAAATGAAGCTAACACAAAATAACAGATCCTTTACTTTGCATTAGCTTCATCTGCCCTCTGTGATGTGGGCATGCTGCCAAATCTTATTGGCTGTGTGACAGCAGCACTTTTTTGAAGAACAGAAAGAAAGAAAAATGGTGCCCACTCAGCTGCCGATTGAGGCTCTGTACCAAATTAAAAGCAGCCTAAAAGGGCTGAGTATTGGGTTTGTTAGGTGGGGGACATTTTGCCTCCATGGAGTCTTTCAGCCTTTCATGCTGAAAATAGTTAATGCTGAACATTTAGATCAGTCCTAATGGCTAGAAGTGCCTTTTATTATCTGAGGCTAGTGAGTTGACTAGTGTTCCTGGAGCGTCCCGGTTGGATCATACCAATGGTCCATCTAGTCCAGCATCCTGTTTCATGCAGTGGCCATCCAAATGACCAAGTCTACAAGCAGTGCATGGAGGTCAAGACCTCCCATTGCTGTTGCCTCCCAGGACTGGCATTGAGAGGTTTGCGGTCTCTGACAATAGAAGAGCTATTTACTCATCATAGCCAAAAGCTATTGCTAGACCTATTTCTGTAAATTTGCTTCCCCTTCCAATTTAAAGTCAAATATATAGTTATCACTACATCCTGTGGCAGTGAATTCCACAAGTTAATTACAGTTTAAGTGGAGAAGTACTTTCCCCCTGTTCTGGATCTACTGCCTGTCAACTTCATTGGGTTCTTATTAATTCCGGCATTACCAAAGATGGAGAAAAGGTTCTCTGTCCACATTCTCTACCCCATACATAATTTTTATAGATCTTTATTCTATTCCCACCAGCCATCTTTCCTCAAAATTGAAAAGCTCCAAAATCCTGTGGCTTTTGTCATAAAGAAAGTACGCTGTCCATTTACATATTTTAACTGCTGCTTTCTGCACTCTTTAATGATATCCTTTTTGATATGTGGCCAGGGCCGGTGCCAAAGTTTCTGGTGCCTGAGGCGGGGGGGGGGGGCAGCTTCAAGACTGCTCCTGCCCCCTCGCGTGCACGCATGCAGAGCGCACGCACACACCTGGACTGCAGGGTGGCAGGTAGCTGGGTGGGAAGGCTGAGAGGCTGCCGGCCAGCCAGACACGGCGGGTGGCTGGGTAGGCACGTGTGCGTCCTCCCAGCCCTCCTGCTCTGTTGCTCTGTGCACTTCCCTGGTTGCCTGCTGCACCTGGTCCACAGCTGCTGCTCCTGGCTGGGGGCATGTGTTGGTGGCAGCAGCAGCGCGGGAGAGCTGGGAGGCTGCAGTAGCTGCAGGCCAGGCATGGCAGACAGCCGGGGCGGTACGCAGGCAGCTTCTCATCCCTCCCGGTCAGCTGCCTGCACGCTGCTGCCACCAACTCCGCAGCACCAGAACTCTAAAAAATAAATGGAATAAAGAAAAATAACTTCTGAGGAGGTTAATAAGTTAATGGTGAATTTGAAGGCAATTAAGCTAGAAAAGTATAGAGAACTTGAAAGAAAGATTATCATGAAGTGGTATAGAACTCCTGCCCAATTGGCATACATGCTTAAAGGGATGAAACCTAACTGCTGGCATTGCAATGCAAAAGAAGGGTGGTACTCCCACTTATGGTGGGAGTGTCCAAAGGTCATAGTTTTTGGGAAAAGGTACGGGGAAAAATAGCATTGGTATGTAAGGTCAACCTTAATATAGATGTAGATCTATTATTCATGGGTGTATTGGGAAACACTAGAATTGAGAAACAAAACCAGGATATTTTCAAAGCAATGATACTAGCTGCACATGCAGTGATTGCATACGGTTGGAAGGAGAAGTTAAAATGGACCTTAGAAAGATGGAATGATTACTTGTATGAATATATTCAATCGGATATGTTGGAATGTTTAAAAAAAGATAAGGCATGAGATGGAAAAATGGAGGAGATAAAAGAGAAATGGTCTGTATATTTTCAATGGGTATATAATGGAGAAGCCAATACAACTATATTTGGAAAATTGGAAAAAATGTGCTCGTGGCTAAAAATTTAATTTGTAGTTATAGGATGGCCACCTTGCGGGGGGGGAGGGTTACAAAAGGGGTAAAAGATGTATCATAGGAGAACTGTGACTGTATTGAAATGTAATAATATGTGATGCATTAATAAAATAAATAAATAAATAAAAAAACTCCGCAGCACCAGCTCCGCAGCGCTGGAGGCGATCACCGGGCTTGCCTCAATGGAGGTGCCAGCCCTGTATGTGGCAAACAGGACAGTGTATCCAATTGGCCTTTAAGGTGCTCCTGGACCTGAATCTTGCAAGACAGCATACAGTATTCCAAAAGCAGATACACCAAAGATGTCTATCATATCATTACAATAGTAGTTGTTTTATTTTCAGTCCCTTTACTAATTAAAGCTATCAGCCTCCAGATGGGGCCTGGAGATCTGGAATTTTCCACATTATTTAATGTGATATGAACTTCAATCATTCATACTCTGTTTGGTAATAGGGGTGTGCACAGAAAAAAATGATTGATTCAGTTCAGTAATACCAAACTGGGGGGGGAATCAGAATTCAGGGAATACTGAATTCAGTCTCCAGTTTGGTTCGGTAATACAGAGCAATTTCGGTAAAATTTGGCCATTGTTTCCTACAGGAAACTCAATTTGGAACTTTCTAGTGGCATGGGGGGGATCATTTGTTGACTAAATTTCACCAAATTTGCAGGGGGGTTAGTTCTCACTACACGATCGTTCCACTCCAGAGAGCCTTTAATGATTAGTGCACCACAGCTGGGTTTCCGTCCCAGCTACAGACCTAACCAAGAACCGGAACTCAGGGACAGGGAGGATTTGCCCTAATACTATCTAAAAGAACTTCTGTCCTACTATCTGGTAGGGTGGTCATGGGGGAGGACGAACTCAGCGGAATTTAAAGCTGGGGCTCACCTGGGGATTACTGAGCAGCAGGGGGAACCAAACTAAGTCAACTGGTCAAGTATAAATAAGACATATTTTTGAAAAGGGAAGGGTACTGGATTATTGTAATATGCTGTACATGGAGGCTTGGGTGCAGCTTTCCATGTAGCTGAAGACATTTCAGAAGCTACATTTAGTGCAGTATCAGGGCCAGCGCGACTATGGAGGGGCATGTGCCGCAGAACTGGCAGAGGAAGTGCTGGTGGCTGAGCAAGAGGGCCCGCGCACCACCCCGGCTGCCTGCTGAGTCTGGCCCGCAGCTGCTGTGCCCAGCCGGCAGCGTGTGCTGGCTGCAGCAGCGTGGGGCGGTCTGAGCAGGCAGCCTCCCAGCCCTCCCACTCAGTTGCCCTGTGCTGCTGCCACCTTCACACAGCTGCGGGCCAGGCATGGCAGGCAGCTGGGCAGCGCAGGGCAACTGAGCGGGAGGGCTGGGAAGGCCACCTGCACACCATCCCAGCTGCCTGCCACGCCAATGGGGCCAGCTCACAGCAGTATGTTGCATGATGATGTCACACGAAGTGATGTCATCATGCAGTTCGGGTGCGCGTGTGGGGGCAGCAACAGCCCTGAAGCTGCCCCTGGCCTCAGGTGCCAGAAACTCTGGCACCAGCCCTGTGCAGTATGCCACGATTAGTCTCCTGAAGACTGAGCCAAAGAACAGATTACTCCTTGCTCAACAACATTCCTACCTTGGTCCCAGTTTAAAGTGCTGGTGCTTTCTAATCCTCTTAGTTGAGGGCCTGCATATTTTAGTGCTTCTTTCCATGCATTACCTTAGAGCCAGCCTTTGCTTGTTGTTACTTCGTGAAGAGTGCAGAGCTCTGGTTTCTCTGGGATAGAATGAGTAATAAAAAGGTTCAGACAAAGGATTTAAAAATGGGTTGGCAAATATACAATTTTAATAAAATCTCATCAAAAGGCTTGAAATATAGGTTGTATATAAGCCCTGACAAGAAAAAGTTATGAATTCCCACTAAAACTGGACCAAATGTTTCAGCAAACATGGGCTGAATCCACACACCCGCAGAGCGTCCCAGCATCGTGCTAAATGTTCACTAAACACCTGGAAGTGTAGCGTCTTTCTAGCGCAATTCAGAAATCGCGCTAGAAAGACGCTACACTTCCGGGTGTTTAGTGAACATTTAGTGCAACGCCGGGACACTCCGTGGGTGTGTGGATTCAGCCATGCCTGCATGAGTGTTCTATACATCCATCAATCAATTTACATACAAGAAAGACTTATAAACAAACTCATTTTTATACTGATCAAGTAAAATTCTCTATGTGTGGTACCTACATCATAATATGATGTGACTTGTCTGGCCTTTATACTGAGGACCTTTCTTGCCAATTGAAAAACTTGGTGTTTTCAATATGGCATTTCCTCCTGGCTTATTGAATGAGTTTAACTTGTTGCTTCTGTTTTAATTGGGCTCTAGAATTGTTTTGTCCAGTTCACTTATCATGTTTTGTGAATTACAGCCTGTTGTTTATGATTTAAGATGTGTCCTTTCAGGTGCCTTTGTTGGAGTGGGAGAATAAGGCCAGTAAATGATTACCCATGTGTAAATGAATAATATAATCACTCAGGGACAAAGATATTAAGATTATTGTGTTGTGTGGACAGTAAGCAAAATGCTAAGGTACACTGAAAATAGGGTAGAAAGTAAACTTAAACATTATAAGATGCTTACTTGAACCAATGTTCTATTTCTGTCCAGTAAATTGTTTAGTTCCACCTTTTCACTTCAAACAAAAATGTATTAGAATGACTGACGCTCCAGAGACAGTTGACAAAAATTATTAAAGACTTGGAAAGGCCTTTTGTGAAATCGGACAGTAAAACATTGAGTATTTGCTTTACAGAGCAGGTAAATGAAAGCAGACGTGCTGAAGGAGTGAAATTAATGGTATAGAAAAGTAAACGAACTCTTAGTTATCTTCATTAGTAATCCATGCACAGAGAGGCATCCAGTGAAATGGAAGAAGCAATGATCAAACAAATTCTCTTTTTTTTACACAATGCATAATTAACCCTTGGGACTCCCCGTTACTGGATATCATTGAAATCAGAAATAGAAGGTTTTTTAAAAAAATTAGATATTTCTCTGGATATTAGATATTCTCTGTGTTTAGATAAGAGGATTATAAATATACAAGGTGTAAAATACCACTGAGCAAGACAATTCTGGACAAAGATGCAAGACAAATTTCTCCAGTGGAGGTGGCTTATGATCCAAAATTAAGCATCTTTGTTTTATTTTTAACTTCATTTATACCCCACTTTTCTTCCTGATAGGGATCCAAACTGGCTTACAACATTCACCCTTCCTCCATTTTACCCTCACAAAAAACCTGTGAGGTAGATTAAGCTGGTGACTGGCCCAAAGTCACCTACCAAATAAAATCTGTATGAGTTAAAAGTATTAAATTTCGATTTAACTGAGCCCATTGTTTCTTGGTGGTCAGCAATACTTTCTTGAGGCCAGAACAGAGGAAATGAAGATCATGGATTTCTATTAGTCTGTAAAAAGTAAATTGTATGCACAATCACAATTCAGATCAAGGCTATGCTGGAAGGGAAGAGATTCAATCTCCATTTGGTTTTGCTAATTAAATCTGGACATCTCAGAGTATGTTGGGTGTGGGGGCATGTTTCAAAATGGCACATCTTTTCCCCTTAAAACTGCAAATAAGAAGCCCTGTTTCAGTAAGAGAATCAAGAGAGATTTACAGTGCAATATTAAGCAGAGTAACTCCAATCAAAGCCCATTGAAATCAGTGGGCTTTGACTGGATTTACTCTGTTTAGGATTGCACTGTTTGAGACTTAAATCCCCTCTTCCTTTCCCACAAAGCCCTATGCATGTGTGCACAATTTACTTTGTAGAGACTAATGGAGATCTGTGATCTTTGGCATGTCAGTTTGGGATCCTCCTACTGTAAACAGAATTACTGGACTGGCCTACAGAAGATGGATCTTACGTGGCTGATTTTCATGCCAGTTTTAGTGGCCTACGTCCCACACCTAAAGTGATTGACACCTTTGCTGAAGAAGGACACATACTTTTTGTCAGCATTTTCTTGGTTCTTTTCAAACAGTGACTTTTGAGCTGTCCAGCGGGAACAATGCTGCCAGATATGACTTGCCCATGTTACAGTTTTGAGACTGCCAGAGGTACAGCTCAAATGGAAGTTTTAATGATGTTAATGAAGAAAAGTGAAAGCAATGCATCTTTCACCTGAAGAGTTAAAAGCGCATATTTAATTATTTGCCAGCCTGCCTCTTGGCTTCATTCTTTTGCCCCAGGCAAGCACTTAACTGAGGTTTTGTCGTTTCATGAAGATTATTTTTGAGACAGTTTTGTGCTGGAGAAAGAGTGTTGGATTGACAGCTCTGTCACAAAATAGAATGCTTCAGCCTATAGAGGTGTGTGTGTGTGTGTGTGTGTGTGTGTGTGTGTGTGTGTGTGTGTGTGTGTGTGGTGTTGAGGGGGGGGAATCTTTAGCCGTTTTTAGGGCTCACGGTTCATGCCAGTGACAAGGCAGGATTTTCCACTATTATGTATCTTGGATAATATTCTTTCCACATTAAAATGCAAGTTCTTACATACCCAGTTTCTACAGTCCTTTCCTCCTTATTATGTTATTTCTATATTTCCTCATTAAAAGCAGGAAAGATATGCGGATGTGACTGAGTGGGAATTCTTGCTTGCCACACATCCACTAGTTCATAGCCTTATGGGCTTATGAGGATTCTTTGGTGGCAAATGGCTTTTCTGTTCTGAGGACACAGAGCAGGGCTTCAGCAGCTGTGGGTCACATTTGGACTTTACCGTTTGAATTCCATGAGTAATTTTCATTAAATCAAACTGCTGTGTAAGTATTGCACATGGTTACGGGCCTTCAAAAATGCTTATTTACAAGTTGGTTGGATGGTTTCAGTCTTTTTTGATGGAGCTCAGTAATTACAAATAATTCCAGCAGAGTAGTACTATTGCTTTGTTGTAGCAAAATCAAACAGAACCCCAGTGCCACCTTAAACGTTCATAAAATGTACCATATTTAGTCAAAATACCATCCTGGACTTAAGATAACCCTCATAAAATATTATACACCAAAAATTATTATTACTGAACATAACTGTTACTTGTACGTGAATGTAAGATAACTCCCCCCACCCCCACCCACTCATACACACATGGGATACCTGGGGAAGAAAGATCTAGTGTTGCATTTGAGTAAATACTGTGTTTCACCACAATATTTTGTGAGTAAGAAATCATTTCATCAGATACATGGAGTATATACCCACCAGGGATATAAATAAATGGTTTATTGCAAGCAACAGAAATTGGGAATTGTAACAAAGAAAGGCCATTCTTGTCCTGCTAGAGTCTGAGGTCCAAGATTTGAGGTGAGTGCTGGAGCCAACACTGTATCATAGATGCTGGTCTGGCAAAGGTTGGTGTGGATTAAGGCCTTAAATACTACTGTAAAGAGATGCAGGAGCAGGCTGCCAGTATTTAAAGGTGCAATGCCTCATTATGGTGGTGAGTAATGGGGTGGGGATGAGGTGGTCCTAGGCTGGGAGAGTGGCTTGAGGCATCAGTTGGAGAATGACCTCTGCTATGGCAGCAGGCTCTGGGGTGGGGGTTCAGGGTCCGAGTATGAATCTGAAGGTAGGGCTGTTTCCCAGGGCGAATTCAGACTCTTGGGGCTCCTCCTGTATGTCAAAGGGGTCTTCTAGAGATGTCCCAATTGCCTCCTTCTGTGGTAGCATTAGATGCCTAGCTGCCCCCTTCTCTGAGTCTTCAGCCTCCTCATCTGACAAGGAGGAATTCATATGCTGATCCATGACAATTTCTGAATGGAATGAATTCTGTTGGGTTGGTTATTCTTTCTATCTGGTCTTTTTTTGTAACATCTAGGAGTGTGCACTGGAAAAAAGTATCATTTTAATTCTGTATAGTAATTTAAGAAAGGGACAGTGTATCAGTTTTAAGAAGTCTCGGAAATGTCATATTGTGAGCATTCATTTGGTTCCATTTCTGTTTTAATTAAGATAGGATTAGATGTCTGTCCACTATTTTTCATGCTGGGGACATGGGATATTTTCCTGTGTGGCCTTTCCCCCCTCAAATGGTACCAAAATATCAGAGAACCTAATCTACCCTCTCTTCTAAAGAATCCCCAAATTTATCCAATTTTACAGCCCCTTGAATAAGGTGCCCCCAGCCATACGTTATGCAAAGTGGGAAAAGGTGTGAAAATGGCTGCCAGTTTTCTGGAGCAGCTTTTTTAAAAAAAAAATTAGCAACTGTAAGTAAAAGTAGTCTGTCTGCAATGTCTGTCTAGTGAGGCTCCCACCTGAAATACCAATTGCCTTGTGGGGAAACAGGAGCATTTTTCAACTGAGGCAAGCTCATGTCATGTTGCAACTGGTTTGTTGAGAGCCTCCCAATCCAAACCTAAGCCATGAAAAATGTGATTACTGCAAATCACTAATCTACCACAAACAACGCTGAAATAAGGGCAGTCAGAAAATCCAAGAAACCAAGAAAATGAACCTCAATAAAAGCAAGAAACAAACTCCTCAGAAACCCAAAAAAGGAAAGACAGATGATCAAAACAAACCAGAGATTAATCGACACCAAAAAAAATTGCGCTAGGGAATGTGAACACGTCTAATAAATGCTGGAAATGTAAAAAGCATGAAGGATCTTTGTACCATATGTGGTGGACTTGTGAGGTAGTCAGGCAGTACTGGGGGGAAATAATAAGAGTAATAAGTGAGATTTTACAGTTTCAAGTTAATAAGAACCCAGAACTCCTGCTACTGAACTTGGGAATGGAAGATATTCCAGCACAACATAGGACATTGCTTTTTTACATGACAGCAGCGGCTAGACTTTTGTATGCGCAAAAGTGGAAAGTACAAGAAGTGCCAACTATCGAGGACTGGATTCACAAATTGCTGTACATGGCGGAGATGGATAAACTGACAAGAAAACTAAGAGACCTTGATCCAGGACAGTTTAACACAGATTGGGAGAAGCTGAAACAATATTTGGTGAAAAAATGGGAGGTGGGAGGAGAACTGTGGCAGTTTGAAAATTATTGAAGAAAAACAAAAGAAGAGAGAAGTGACTATACCGTGGGGAGGAGAGTTAAAGAAGAATTACTAAGCAATTATTCTATTTGATTATTCTATACAGTATTAAGTAATAGTTATTATGTGATATATAAGAATAGAAATTAATTAATTAATTATGTTGCTGGCAGATAGGGGTGTAATTGAGAATTAACAGAATTAAAATCCATGAATACAAGAAGGGGGGGAATGAGAAGTAGCATATAGAATATAGGTTAAATTGATTGACTTATGCTGAAGGTATTTTTGGTTATAGCGATATTTAGAAATGTGCAGAACATGGGTCAAATTGATTGACTTATGTCGAATGTATATTGTGTTTATAGGTATATTTAGAAATGTGTAGAATACGAGTCAAATTGATTGACTTTATGTTACAAAGATAAGAGATATAAGAGGAAGTAAAGAGTAACATATAGAGTATAAGTTAAATTGGTTGACTTATAAATGTATTCATCACTTATGAGTACTCAAGTTATGTATAGGGAGGGATAAATTGTCTGTCCCATATTGATGACATTAGAATGAATAAGTTAGAGTACAGGATATTGAGAATATTACCAGTATTATTACTATTGAATAACATGCCAGGAATGTATTAGTTAGCTGATAAGTGAAGGGAAATTGACTTAGCACTGTGTTATAATAGACTAGCTTAGAAGAGTGTGAAAGTATATGTTTAATTGACAAAATAAGTTGAAATGAGTAGGGGAAGAATAGACAAAGGGTTGGAAAACTGTTGGAAGTCAACAAACGGGGGGGGGGAAAGGGAGGGGGTTAGAACTGGAATATTAAAGTAATTTGATTGTTATAAATGACAAAATATTTCTAATTCCAATAAAAAAATTAAAAAAAAAAAACAGAGATTAATCTGCACAGAATCCAAAACAGCAATGAAAATAATACCTCCCAAACTACCCCTTCCCTCTTCCATATTACCCCTCTGAGAAAAAGAACTGTGTAAAGTCTAGCTAGTAGTAATAAATTAATAATCAAAATGAATTGAACGAGTCAGTTGAGAAAAGAGTCCAGTGCACTTTAGGTAGGATCCATCCAGCTAATTATCATGTATTTTCCTAAGATACAAGGAGCAGCACAACACATACACAGAGCAAAATGGCTAATGTAACTGACAGCTTGTGTTTAAAATTTCCCTTCTCTCCGCAAAAGACTGTATGATTGGCCAAGGTCTGAGTGATCTCAGGCCTATAATTGGCTGGGAAACAGGAGGCAGGCTCTGTTAATTTCCCCACAATTAATTCACCGTGTTAATAGATCTGGTGGTTGTTCTTGGAAGTCTCTGACTGCCTCAGACATAGCCTACCTGATTTGATGCTGGATAAGTCAGATGACTATTAGGGTTGGCAATATTCAACTGCACACCCCTAGTAACATCTCCTCACCTCCACCCTTCTGGTGCTTGTAGTTTATCTCCTACAAATAAGTATACATCTGATGAAGTGATCTCTGACTCATGAAATCTTACACTGAAATAAATTTTGTTAGTCTTTAAGGTGCCATTTTACTTTTGCGTAGTGCTTTTTTACTTCTGTTTTGTTTCACTACAAGTACAAAGAAATGATATTAGTGCTCATGGTATGAGACGGTGGGCAGAGTCCAGAAACACTTAGATTTTCACTGAGAAAACTAATGCCATGGTCAAATTTAGAATCAGCAGAGCATTCCTCCAAACAACCAAACTTGCCTCTTTTCAACTGGTGTGCCATAGCAGGTTGTCATCATCTTGCCATCCACCCAGTCTCGGCGTGTCAGTCCACTGAAAAATACAGTGAATGAGCTCAGATGATTTCTCCTATCCCTAACTAACATGTCAGAACCACTTAAGAAGCCAGTTTGAATATGGCAGTGTCCTGTTTCCAGGATGTTTTCCCCATGGCACACTTAAATTGGTGTTTCTGAGTACTGGCACTGATAGATGCTAAATTGGCTTGGGCTTTCTGTGTTCTGCAAGAAACAATGCTGAACCGATTTGGTGTCTAATTTTCCTTTTCAGACATGTTTGGATGTGCCTGTTTGGAGCTGCCATTTGCAGGTGTTCCAGCCAATGTCACATTCTTTTTTTAAAATATTAGCATGTCGTAACGTTGCAACATTGAAACCCAGTGGGCATGCTCACTATTCCTGCCCCTCCTCCTGTCCCCACATTTGCTGATGGGACATTCCTGTGCTCACCAGGGTTTTTTTTTTACAGTTGTGGGGAGTTGTTTGGCTGTGGAGCTGAGGTAACCCGCAAAGTGCTTTTTCCCACTCATTCCACTCTGCAGACTCTTCTGGAAGCCATGGCAGTTCTTTGCAGTTGTTCTGATGTGTGTTGAATTGTCTGCCTGGAGCTTTAGAAGGCGAAATGATGGCTCCTGAAGCCTCTGTGCTGGCCTTCATCCAGCCTATTCTGCTCTCTCTCAGGCATTCAATTGATGCCTGCTCTGCCTTCCTGAGGAAGGTGATCACTAGAAAGTGTGCCTCTAGACCCAGCATGGCACTTCTAGGCATCAAATCTTCCTCTCTGAGTCAAAAGAGGAGGTCTCACTGTGAAAAATGATGCTGGATTGCTCTGGCTGCAGTGCCTGTCCCCCGCTGCTACTGGGTCTATTTTAGAAGCAGCAATTGGTGGGGCAACTTCATGCATGTGATTTGGGATGACCAATGGTGGCTGCAATACTTCAGCATGCCCTGCCAAACTTTCAAGGAGATGGTGCCAACCATCATAGATAGGCTGCAGCGTCAAACAACCATCATGTCGGAGCCCATCCCAGAGGTGACGAGCGTAGCAATTGCCATCTGGTACCTTGCCAACTGCAACTGCTACCGTGAGTGTGCCAACCAATTCGGAGTAGGTCTGTCCACAGTAGTCCTGGAGGTCTGCTTCACCATGGACCTGCTGAGGAAAACTATCTGCCTAAGGAATGAAGTTGGCAAGGTAACTAACACCGCTTATTCCGTACAGAAATCTGGTATCGGGGCGGGGAGGGAGGGGGAAGTTGCACGCTGCAACAAAACTTGCCATTTCATTTCTGTTTTCCATCCCCTGTTCCTATGTGTTAAAGGAATTGTTCCTTAAGCTGTGTAGAATTTAATAAACTCTTTTTTTTTTTGCTATAGGCTCAATTAAACTTTGGTTATGCAGAAAAACATGCTGGGGTGAGTCTTGGCTAACTCCCTCCTTTTGCTCTTCTTTTTCAGCTACATAAAATGGCCTTGCAACATTAGCAATTCTGTTGAAGATAGTGGGAGGTGGGGACGCCCTGGAGTGTCATAATTTATAATAGGAGATGGCCTCGAAAGCATTTGGATGTTGTGACTTTAATTTCACTTTACTCTTCTTATTGTCTTCTGAATGTACTACTCTTGGTATGTAAAAGATAACGAGAGGTGCCAGAAAGGGTGTCAGGTGTAACACTTAATGAACTCTAGTGCCTGTCAAGCTTTTTAAATTTTAAACAGATATGATTACATATTTGTAGAAGAAATCTGAGATACTAAATATTTTTGCTTGTTTGTAAGAAGGTATATAAGACATGGACATACCCTGCATGATATGCATAGTCAGAGACTTCTGCTGTGTATCAGTTTATTTGGGTTCTTTCACTCTAATAAACTTTTTACTTTGCCAGTATTTCTTGGTTAAATGGGGTGCTGACTCCTGTTAAGGGTCCTCTTCTAACTGAGATACTGGGGAGTCCCTTCACACTATGCAACAAAACTTATCCTATTACTTCTGTGACCTTATTTTGTTTCCCAATGGTCCGGCTGTCCGGCACGATGACTGTGTGGTGTCTAACAAGCATTTTAGTATTTTAGGGAACAAGACCAATGTTGCAGCTCTGACTTTACTTCTTTCAATTGTCTTTCATAAATGTTCCATATGCAAATGTTTGCCTAATTAGCATATTTTCTCTGTCTTTTCCAAGAAAATGGACGACTTCCAGCGACTGGGATATCTGCATTGCATAGGGGTGTCTGAAGACAGCCACCCATTCCACCCCATACTTACCGGGACAGGCCAATGGGGATGTTGAGCCAGAGGCCCAACTCCCAGGTAGACCCAGTGTGCAGGGAGAAACCACATTGCCACAGGTCACCTCTGGGATACTGATAGAAGCCACACCTCCAAAGCAGCAGACAGAGCCATGCTGCCAACTCCTGGGCCACAGACACTGGATCCTACTGCTGAGATGGCACAGGATGACACGGGGATGGCAGTGACTAAAAGAATGACCGGTCAATCTGCCTTGCCACCTCCCAAGCTGCAGGTGCCAGGCCCCACTGCTGGAATGGTGTGTGCCGGCTCAAGAGCAACGGCAGCCAAGGGAACAGCCAGCCAAGCTGTACCACCACCTTCTGGGCTGTGAGCATCAGCTCTGGTGGCAACAGGAGTCTCAGAGGCCCCGGTGAGGACTGCTCAGCCTGAAGCCAAGACGACCAAGCTGGGCCAACCCCAGGCGGACGCCAGCCAGAGCCAGCCAGGAGGGGTGACTCCCATGGCTGCAGCAGGCCCTGCCAGGAGGCAAGGAGGCTGAGAGATGCTCACAGAAGGGCGAGGGGAGGAGGCCCCAGGGAGGCCGGCAGAGCCAGCCATCACAGACAGGGGAGGGGGAGATGCCCAATAGGGCAACGCCTTGGGGAAGGGGCAGGGACCACCCCAGGAGGGCCCTATAAAAGGGAAGGTAACCAGGGCAGGCCAGTGAGGAGTAGCTGGGAGGAGAAGGACAGAAGGTGAGAGAGAGAATGGACAGCAGAGAGAGAGAGAGAGAGAGAGAGAGAGAGAGAGAGAGAGAGAGAGAGGAGAACAAAAGTGGTGGCATGGTCAGAGAGAGAGAAGGCCCAGTCAGCCCAGTGGAGGGCAACAGGGCTCAAGGGTGCTTCAAACCCTCCTCTTCCCTCCAGTTTTGAGGCCTTCCCTACACCTGAACTGGCAAGTGGGCCAATCTGGAGGGCACACTTCTCCCAGGCTCTGACAACTCCAGCAGGGGGCCTGACAAGGGGCAGTGGATGTAATCCTCATTCTGATTTGGAGACCAGAGCGAAGTGGTGACCAGCACAACAGGAAAAAACCCTGCTCTATACTTTTTCAGGGGACCACACCAGCTGGTTCATAGATGCTGAGGTGGGCTAGAGTGGCAGAAACCACTCTGTCTTCACCTTTGTAAACTCTGCCACTGCAATGGGTACCAGGGTGTTGGTTCCTGGAAATCCTACATTGACTTTGGAGGGGGTCAGTGTCCTTCCATTCATTGTTCTGATGCTGCCTAGTAATGAGAAAATGTCTGATGAAGCCATATGGTTGGCCAAGGAACCCCTTGGGAGAGGAAATTTGACTATGCACTGAGTAAGGCATGGGACTGAAAGTGAGGTGGCCCTGAAGCCCCCCATTTGACAGGGTAGCTATTCCCTAAGTGCTGAATTCCTCCTAACCCCCCTCCCCTTGCTTGACCTGGAAACCCTTCCATAAGCACTGAAGCCCTAACACCCCCCACCCCTTGCCAAGGAAACCTGTTAGCACAACGGTCTTCTATTGACTGGGTAGTTCAGCTGATATTCATTGACATACACCTAATCCAGGTCAATCTTCTCAGATATGCCTTTTCTCTTAGGAAATCTTACACTCTTCTATTCAAGATCTTCTACAGCTTTCTCTGTGAATTAATTTAGTTATGGTCTGGTGCCTCACTGCAGATGAATGTGTCAGACAGGAATGCTTCATTGTGTTCTGCTCTGCTGTAATAAATGTGCCATTTAATGTTTGTGTAGATAATAAGGTTAATGGCATGACACCATTGACGAACTGGATTGGGTTGTGTCATTGTGTTAGTTCTACTTTATTTCTAACAAGGCCACAGACTGATTGTGGAAGTGAGGTGAGTGGGGAGTGCCAAAAAAGGGAGGGGGGAATCCCTCCGGCATTTGGGGAGGGGAGGGAATCCCTCTGGCATTTAGAAAGTTGTTTGGTGCTTTTTTTTCTACACAAACCTCTAGACCCCTACGGCCCCTACCTCCAAAGCTCTTGGAAATCTTTCAAGTGGTTCAAGAAAGGCACTGACGACATTTTAAAAGCTGGTGCTGGCCGGCTACCATAAGATATTTGTTGTATTTTATTTTCCTCTCTCCACCAGTGGATGGGAAGAGAAAAGCTGCAAGGCCCCGGATGATGACCACAGTGGTCAGGTATGTTCATAAAAGAGTAAATGGTCCTTTAGGTATGTTGATCCCTTAGACTTCCATATACACAAAGATCTCTCTTTAAGGAGGCACCAGCTATAGAACTGCCAATCAATTTGGTCCCCAGAAGAAGCCTAGGTAAACATTAACTCTCACTTCTTTCTACATGTGGTATTATTTCCAATAACTTTGACTTCAGCTGTGGTGTGGGTTTGTAAATTCAATCTGTTTCAGCATTTGCACAGATTTCACAAAATTAATATTTTCCTGACAAATATTCAGGATCTGGACTGATGGAAATTTGGGGGCAAGTATCCAATCCCAAGCATTGGAAAACCACAGTGGTAGTCCACTGTGAGCCTTCATGTATGGGCTACTTGCAATACAAATATTTATTTATTAGATTTCTAAATCACCTTTCCATTTTCCAACTATCCAAAGTAATACATGCATAATATTGCATCAGTACACCAATTCTTCTTCCCTCCAGTCTTTAAAATTCTTTAAGGCAGCATTGATTCATACATAGACAATATTATTTCTTATACATTAACACAAGCAATTAATCCACTCCTTATTCACCCTTGCACTGAAAGAATTTTAATCAGTTTTAAAATGAGGTGACCTATGTTGGGCTTAAACAAATTCTAAAATGTCTTCTCTATAGTTCTTCCCCCTTCCTGAATGCCATAAATTCAGCAAGTTAAAAGTACTTGGCTAGGAAATCTACTGCTCTAAGCTGATCCTGACAGACAGAAAATGAGCAAGGCAGTCTTCTCTCTTTTGTTTTTGTTTTACTTCTAAATGAATTCTTACATGTCACATTGTGACTGATGAAAAAGCGACATAAGAATTACAGTATGCACATTTCTCTCTTGGAGAATACCAAAAGTTGCCATACACATCTCTTCAAGATAGATGTGTTCATTGTCAATCTTACATTACTTCATCACAATAATCAGACAAGCCTGGGTGAGAGGATTTCTCAACAATGATGTGAATGCAAGCTCTGACAGAGTTATTGGGAGGAATGATAGTTGGGCAGGAAGGGGAGAGCAGGAGGGTCATGTTAGAAGTACTTGAGATTCCAGGACACAAATGCAAATAGTACCGACTAGACAGGACAAACCCAGCCAGTGGCCTCCTGTCCGGTGTTGTTATTTTATATTTAATCAAACAAACCTTGGCTATCCACGCAGAGACACCATGAACTTGTGCTAGATGGCAATGAGGTCTCACCTCAAAGTCAACTTGAAGACTCCAGTTAGTGCAGAATGCCACAGTACAGTTGTTATCAGTAGCTAGATAGGCAGCATGCATATTACTCCCATTCTGCAGCCACTCCGTTGGCTGCCCATCAGTTACTGAGTTCAGTTTACTGTATTGGCTGTCACTTACGAAGCCCTTCATGGCCTCAGTGCCTCATATCTGCCTCTCTTTCTACGGCCTGCAATCCAAGTCCCATTGCATTGTTTTTTACAGGGCTTTTTTTCTGGGAAAAGAGGTGGTGGAACTCAATGAGTTGCCCTCAGAGAAAATGGTCACATGGCTGGTGGCCACCAGCCATGTGACCATTTTCAAGCGGTTCCGGAACTCCATTCCACCGCGTTCCTGCTGAAAAAAAGCCCTGGTTTTTTAGATGTCTCATTCTGTTGATTGACTTACATTGTGTAATCTGCCTTGAGTCTCAGCAAGGAAGGCAGACTATAAATAACATATGTAAAAAATAAATAAAATAAATAAAAATAAAATAAACAGCTTCTTTCTTTCTGCATAGTAAAAAGCAGCCGTAGGCAGGGGACTGGGAAGCCCACAGAGTCTTTTCCATTACACATACCCCGCTTTCTGGTGCACTTTTTGTGTAGCCCCTTGTGGTATTTTGTTCACTCGCTACCTCAAAGTGAACAGTTATAAAGTATCACAAGTGTTTCATTCCATCTGACAGTCTTTCATGTGTAAATATTTCATATTCGCATTGAATATTTTTGGATTATTATGAATTCTTGATGTAATGAGGGTCTTGCTATGTATGAGATGCAGGCAGCAGCAAGGACTTGGCAAGGAGGAAAGGCATCCTAGAATAAGAAATAAGATTGTCTAACCAACAATGGATAAAAAAGGGACTTAACTGAGAACATACTGCAGCTTCACCCTCCCCTTCCTGGATGATGCAACAGCAGCCCTTGGATTCTGATGGGATCTGATAGACAAGCCTATCGATCAGCTTATGTCCAAAATCAACTTGAATATCTTCTTCTTTTTAATGAGAAGTACAAAACTGATGGTGGTAACTAATGACTCAAGAATCATTTGATATGGGGCAACACAGGCTGTTTCTGCACGTCTTTAAAGGATGGCCCACTCACTGAACATGGGTGACTTTTCCACTTCATTCCAGACGTCTACATTTTAATAATGATTGCAAACTGCTTTGCTTCCATTTTTAGTGCCTTTTCTGGCACTGTAGGCACCAGTAAAGGCACCAAAAAACCAGAAGCCAAACAGCCTGCAACTGTTTTAGAAATGTAGACATCTGGAGTGAAGTGGAAAAGCTGCCTGTGTTTGGTGAGTGGGCTGTCCCTTTAAGGACGCGTGGAAATGGCCACATTCTCTCCCTGGCTAAAGCTGCAAATGAGGTTTAAACTTAGATTTCACAAGGAGAATTAACTTGACCTTTGGGGGGCATAGTCTGTAAGACAAGGGCCTGATATCGCTTTCTCTTTATAAACTACCTTGTTAAATGCCTATATGTTTGTTTTAAGTCTGCGTGACCAAAAAGCAGCTATTTTGCAAAAGTTGCAGCTGTCCCTGCAAAATGTCAGGATCTGCCATGCTGGGGACTTGTAGCCTGTGTAATGCCATATTAATTTCTATAGTTGTTTAGTCTTTCTCCCCTCTAGGTTCCTGCAAGTACATTTCCATGGGAGAGGATGCTATGTCTTATCTGTTTCTTCCTGAGACGACCTTGATGAACCAGCGTTCCCACAGAGAAGCTGCCTGCTATGTGAACTCTGGGGGGAGGCTGGGATCTCAGATGTTGAAGTGTAACAACTTTCGTTTTGTAACTCATTCCTAACAAAGCTTTGTTCATCCAGGATCTGCTTGGTCCTGGAATGTGACTTCTGGGCCTAAATGCTGTCTTTCTAATAAAACCTTTTGAAATCAAAAGACCTTGTCTTCTTGCAGAAGGGAGGAAGGCATACTATAGCTAACTGGAATGCCATAGCCTGACATTTTGTTAGGAAACCTTTGTTTTCCCCCGACGCCTCACCCAGGGAGGATGGATACCAAGGACGACTTGATTGATCTGTCTAACCCTGGCCCAGAGGATGGGGAACTCCCAGACCAGTCTCAGACAGTAACCCTGAGACTGTGCCTGATCCTAATATTAATGCCGTTCCGGATGGAGGATCGGAACCTGTGCCTGATTGCGAGCAAGCTTCTGACAGCGGGACGGAGCCCATGCCAGATAGTGAGACGGAACCGGCCTACCCGACCGAAGGGGGTGCCCGGCCGAAACTGCGCAGAGTTCCTGGAGGAGATCATCTGATTTCGCTACCGACGCCGCGGCAGTGGGGATCCCGGCCTCGAGAGGCTAGGGAGAGGCATGCAGGCACCATGTTTTCCCGGTCGATGATAGACGTCAGACGAACCGCCAGGTCGACGGAGCCAGAGGGACCGAGTATCGTATGGGATTTGACCATGTCCGCCTGCACACCGGAAGAAGCGTGGGTCAGCACCCAACCTTGGTATAGGTGGGACATAGAGTCTGGTCATCTAGAAGAGTGGGATCCCCGAGGGGGAAACCCAAGATACCCAGAACTGGGAGACTACTCGATATGAGCTCATGAGTTGGGACTACACGGATGTGAATTCATCCAGAGCCTGGAAGTGAGGCCGTGTGCAGCAACTGGAGAGTCGAGCCCAAGCAGTAGACTCCAGAATCTCGGGCGTCACCAGCCTGATGAAAGGAATACTAGCCAGCATGACCATAGAGGAGCAATCATTGCCAGGGGGAGGAGAGGAAGACCCGATACGACCATGGCCCAGAGACCATGTCCCTATGGGGTCAAGGGAGCCGTCAGAGTACAGCGGCAGCAGGGAGGATCAAGTTCCGGACTACAACCGTCGAATGGAGGATAGAATGGGGGCAATGGAGGAAGACCTAGCCCAGGCCATCTATCTCATTGGCGAGTTGGTCAGGGAGCAGCGAGAGATGAGAGCAGCGGCAGCGGCGGGACAAGTAGCAACCCCGGCCGCTTCAACACTGTCGGCGGCGCAGGGCCAAGTTCCGCTGGGGACTCAACCAACCCCTGGTTCGGGCGCCCTGAACCGACCACCGCCACCACTGCCAGCCCAACCAGGCTCTCTTCCTCGACCCCAGACAACACCCGCGGCGCCAGCACCACAACTACTAATACCACCTCAGCTGACACCACCTCAGCCTCCACTTCAGCCGATGCCAAGCCAAGTAGTGCAGCTGCCGCCTCTGCAGTTGGTGAATCCACCACCTCCTCCCCAGCAGGTACCACCACCTCCGCCTCCTCAACAAGTCCCACCACCACCGCCTCCGCCTCAAGTGCAACCTCGACAGGTAGTACCCCAACAGCCACCACCACTGAGGCAACCACCTCCGGTGCAGCCTACACCGATACTGCCTGGACCTCAACTACCCCCAATCCCGGGTTTACTGCCACCGAGTCCACTGGGACAGGGCCTGAGAGCTCCACCACCTGGAGGCGCACCCAGACCCCGGCTGCAGGGGGTTGTAGGACACATACCCCAACCTCGAGGTCTGATGCAGGGCCCGATGCCTATGGAACCCCCTCCGGCTCCATGGCTGGTGCAGCCAGAGCAGCAAGGGGCGCCGGAATTACCGTGGGGATGGATTAAATTGGAGGCCACCTTCGATGGCAATACACAAAACTTGGGATTTCTCGTGGTCCAAGCGCTGCAGTTTTTCAATCGTTGGGGATACTTGTTTCCGGACGAGGAAAGCCGCATCGATCACTTAGCCTCCAAGCTTGAAGGCAAGGCTGCTGAATGGTATGTGACTTTGTATGATTCAGGGGCTCCTGAATTAGACACATTACAAAGTTTCATCTGTGCTTTACGAGCCCAATATGAGGACCCTCTAGAAGAGGATCATGCCCGCACGGAACTACAGACGTTGCGACAAGGGGCGCAATCGATCAGAGACTATGCTGCCAAATTTCGTCAATTAGCAGCCAAATGCCCCCATTGTGAAGAAGGAACCAAAATCGTAATGTTTAAAGGTGGCATGAACCCCAGGTTGTTGGATTGTTCCCTAATGCAGGACGACCCGCCAACGCTATTGGGCTGGATACAATTAGCCTGTGAAGTAGAAAATCACATTCAACAGGTGGGACTGGTAGAACAACAACAAGCTATGGGGGCAAGAAGAACGCCTGTAATAGCCAAAGGGGGACGAGCAGGTCCTCCAAGCTGCGGAGCCCGAGAAACTCGTTGACGACAAGGATTATGCCTCCAATGCGGCAGAAGTGGACACTTTGCCGCGCAGTGCCTATTCCGTACGCCAACCCCAGCCGCCCCTACTCCTGCGTGCCCCACTCCAGCGCCGAGAACGAGCTGCAGCCGAGGGGTGCAGAGGCGAGGCCAACAGGAGAAGGGCCTAGAAGCAGAGGAAGTACTTATGGACTTAGATGTTCAGCCCGCTGAAAGTGAAGAAGAACCCCCTAGCCCCCAGTCGGGAAACGAGATGGATCTGTCGTGAAGGGACCCAAACGGCAGATCAAAGAAGAAACCACCCACAAAGAGGTGAGAGAGAAAGGGTCTGTACTGTTTCTTCCGGTCATATTGCTGAATCCCAAGAGGGGAACTCTTATATGAGTAGAAGCCTTAATCGACTCAAGCTGCTCTAGAGACATTATAGCACCAGCACTGGTGAACGGATTAGGTTTGGAAACCAGAGAACTAGAGACTCCTATCATCTTTGAACAAATGGACGGGTCTAGTATGAACCCGGTAAGCCTTGAAACAGAACAAGTACCTACCGGCAAGGGGGAGCACTGGGAGAGCAGATGCTTTGTAGTAAGTCAAACAGCCAAATATCCCCTCATTCTGGGCAGCTGTTGGTTATGGGATCATAACCCATACATAGACTGGGCTAAAGGCATTGTCATGTTTAATTAAAAATATTGTGAACAACATTGTTGGCAATTGGAGTGGGGGACAAAAGAACCACCCTGGGTGGAAGAAGCTCTTCTGACCCAAGAAGAAATCAACTGCATCCCAAAGGAGTATAGAAACCTAAAGCAAGCTTTCAGTGAAGAGGAGGCTGACAGCCTGTCCCCCCCCCCCCATCGTGCCACAGACTGTGCAATAGAAATAATTCCGGGGGAAAGTCTACCAAAAGGCAAACTATACCCCATGAGCCCATTGGAAAGAGAAGAACTGCGGAAATTTATAGACAAAAACTTGGAAAGAGGCTTTATTCGTCCAGCGAATAGCCCTCATGCCACACCAGTATTGTTTGTTAAAAAGAAGGATGGAGGATTAAGGCTGCGTACAGATTTCAGAGGAATCAACGCTGTCTCAGCAACCAATGCTTATCCCATCCCATTGATTCGAGATCTACTCAACGTCGTGGCTCAAGGTAAGATCTTTTCAAAACTGGATTTAAAAGATGCGTACTTCCATGTTAGAATTAAAGAAGGAGATGAATGGAAAACCGCATTCAATATGCCATTAGGACAATATTTTTTTTAAAAAAGTTTTTTATTGGATTAGAAATATTTTAATGTCCATTACAATCAATTTCCTTTAAAAATTCCAATTCTAACCCCCTCCCTTCCCCCCCTTTTGTTGACTTCCAACAGTTTTCCAACCCCTTATCTATTCTCCCCTACTCATTTCAAACTTATTTTACCTATTAAACATATACTTTCACTCTCTTCTAAGCTTACTATTATATCACAATGCTGTCTCATTTCCCTTTCCATTTAACTTAACAACTAGATAATACATTTCTGGCATATATTCTTCAATAATCATTTTGGTAACCTGTACTCTATCTTACTCATTCTGATCTCCTCTATATTGAACAAACAATTTATTCCTCATTATACATAACTTTAAGTACATTATAAACATTGCATACCTTCAATATAGGTCAATCAATTTAACCCATACTCCATATATTACTCTTTGTTTTATACTTTAAGCATAAGTCAATCAATTTGACCCATATTCTGTATATTACTATATATTTTCCCCTACTTTCTTGTATTCGTTCATTTTGATTATACAGTTTCTCCATTATACCATTATCTGCCAGCAATGAGATTAATCAGTTTCTATCCCTAATAGTCAAATAAAATAATTGCTTAGATATTTTTCAATTAACTCTCCCCCCCGGTATAGTCACTTCTCTCTTCTTTTGTTATATTTCAGTAATTTTCAAACTGCCACAGTTCTCCTCCCACCTCCCATTTTTTCACCAAGTATTGTTTCAGCTTCTCCCAGTCCGTGTTAAACTGTCCTGGATCAAGGTCTCTCAATCTTCTTGTCATTTTGTCCATCTCCGCCATGTACAGCAATTTATAAATCCAGTCCTCGATGGTTGGCACTTCTTGTACTTTCCACTTCTGTGCGTACAAAAGTCTAGCCGCTGCCGTCATGTAAAATAGCAATGTCCTGTATTGTGCTGGAATATCCTCCATTCCCAAGTTCAGTAGCAGGAGTTCTGGGTTCTTATTAACTTGAAATTGTAAAATCTCACTTATTACTCTTATTATTTCCCCCCAGTACTGCCTAACTACCTCACAAGTCCACCACATGTGATACAAAGATCCCTCATGTTTTTTACATTTCCAGCACTTGTTAGACATATTTAAGTTCCCTAGCGCAATTTTCTTTAGTGTCAAATACCAACGATAAATCATTTTATAGACATTCTCTTTAATGTTAGTGCATGTCGTAATCTTCAATGTATTTTTCCACAAGTATTCCCACGCCTCCATTGTTATTTCTTTATTAAAGTTTATAGCCCACTTCACCATCTGCACTTTAACTGTCTCATCTTCAGTATACCATTTTAACAACACCTTGTAGACCTTAGAGATTTCCTTTTTATCTTCTTGTAGAATTACTTCCTCTAGTTCTGAGTTCTCTATTCTTATCCCTCCCTTTGCACAATCCGAGTTGTAAAGGTCTCTAATCTGTCTATATTGAAACCAATCATAATTTGAAGACAACTCTTCTTGCATTTTTATTCTTAACTTGGAAAAGTCTGTTCGTGTTATTTCCTTATATGTTAAACATCGTTGTTCATTGTCAACAGTTCTCGGGTCTATTACTTCATAAGGAACCACCCAAGAGGGAGTTCCTTCTTGCAGGTAGTTTCTGTACTTCTTCCAGATTGTGAAGAGGCTTCTACGGATATAATGGTGCAAAAACATAGAGTCTGCTTTTACTTTTTCATACCACAAATCTGCATGCCATCCAAATATTTTTTTATATCCCTCTAAGGCCAGTAGTATACGATTTTTCAGAGTCATCCAATCTTTCAGCCACACCAAGCAGATTGCATCATAGTAAAGTCTTAGATTGGGCAGTTGCATTCCACCTCTCTCTTTTGCATCCTGTAATACTTTCATTTTCACCCTAGGCTTCCTGCCTGCCCAAACAAAATCCGATATTTTCCTCTGCCATTTTTCGAATTGTTTAGAGTCCCGGATAATTGGTATTGTCTGTAACAAAAACATCACTCTTGGCAACACATTCATCTTAACTACTGCAATTCTTCCCAACCATGACAAATTCAATCTATTCCATTTAATCAAATCTTGCTCTATTTGAGTCCACAATTTCTCATAGTTATTCTTGAATAGATCTATATTTTTTGCAGTCAGTTCAATTCCCAAATATTTCACCTTACTTGTTACTTCACAGTCTGTAATTTCCGTTAATAACTGTTGTTTTTGTTTAGTCATATTTTTACATAATATCTTTGATTTCTTTTTGTTTACATAGAAACCTGCCAGATCTCCAAATTCTTTAATTTTTTCTATTACCTTAGGCATGTTTTCAATTGGATCTTCCACAATTAACATTATATCATCTGCAAATGCTCTGACCTTATAGGAAAAGTCTTTTATTTTTATTCCACGGATCGTATTGTCTTCTCGAATCTGTATCATCAACATTTCCAAGACTAAAATGAACAACAGTGGAGACAACGGGCAACCTTGTCTTGTACCTTTGCCAATAGTCAGTTTTTTAGTCAGCTCGTCATTCACCACAATTGCTGCACTCTGGTCTCTGTAAATTTCTTTCACTGCTCTTATGAATCTTTCCCCCATTTGTAGCTGTTCCATGGTAGCAAACATAAAGTCCCAGTTCAAATTGTCAAATGCTTTCTCAGCATCCACAAAGAAGAAACCAACCTCCTTATCACAACGCTTGTCGTAATATTCAATAGCATTTATAACTGTCCTTAGATTGTCTCTGATTTGCCTATTCGGTAAAAAACCAGCTTGTTCTTCTCCAATAACTTCGGATAACCATCCCTTTACTCTTTCTGCCAGGATCTTCGCAAAGATCTTGTAGTCATTGTTAAGTAAGGAAATTGGCCTATAGTTTTTAACATTAGTCAAGTCTTGTCCTTCTTTGGGGATCAATGATATATTAGCTTCACTCCAAGTATCTGGAGTTCTTTGGTCTCTCAAAACACCATTGATCACTTCTTTTAGGAATGGTACCAGTTCATTGACCATTACCTTATAAAATTTAGCTGTAAGTCCATCAGGTCCTGGCGCCTTTCCCAGGTTTGTTGTCTGAATTGCCTTTCTTATCTCCTCCTCTGTTACTTCACTATTCAGTTTGTCTCTCCAATCTTCCGAAATTACTGGAAGCTTCATTTTCCCCAAATATGCCACTATTGAGTCTTTATTCACTTCTTTTTTGTCATACAATTTAGCATAAAATTTGTAAAAAGCTCTACTAATAGCAGTCTGTTCCAAATGTACTTTATTGTCCTCACATATTTTATTTATTGTCTTTTTCTCCTTTCTCTTCTTCAATTGCCATGCCAAGTATTTCCCAGGTTTATTTGCACCTTCAAACGACTTTTGGTTCAATCTCTTAAGATTCCATTCCAGTTCTTTATTATTCATTGCCGTCAACTGCTCTTGAAGGATTTTAATATCCTGGTAAATTTTCTTTTTCCCTGGTCTTTTCTTTAATTGTATTTCTTTGGCTTTTATTTTTTCCATAATCTCCTGTCTCTTCTCTTTTCTTTCGTGCTCTTCCATTTAAGTCCATCAGTATACCTCTAATTACTGCTTTGTATGTATCCCATACCTTGTTGGTTGGTACTTCTCAGTTCATGTTGTACTGTATGAAGAACTTAGTTTCCCTTCTCAACATCTCCATATTTTCTCCCTCTTGTAACAAGTCCTCATTTATTCTCCATCCTTTCCTCTTAGTTCTTTTTCCAAACTTCCACATGATTGGGTTGTGATCTGAGCCTACCATAGGCATTATTTCTACATCCTTAGTCCAAAGCACTAAATCTTTTGAGGCCCAGATCATATCAATTCGTGATAGAGTGGAATGTCTTGCGGAGAAAAATGTATATTGTCTACCTGTGGGGTTCTGTATTCTCCATACATCTTCCAAAGTTTCCTGCTGCATTAATGCGAAAAAAGTCTTTGGTAATAATCCTCTTTTCTTTTGTGCCGTTGCTGATTTTTTATCCTGCTCCAAATTTGTGACTCCATTGAAGTCTCCTGCAAGAATTATCTGGTCATAAGAAAGTACATCTAATTGCTTCCTCAAATCCTCAAAAAAGCTCTCTTTTGCTCCATTAGGTGCATAAATTCCAATCACCAACACTTTCTTTAAATTCCATGTACATTCCACTGCTACAAATCTGGCTTCCACATCTCTAATCACTAACTTTGGCTGTAGCTCCTCTCTTATATATACTGCCACTCCCCTTTTTTTCTTTTTTGAGGCCGCTACAAAATCATTGCCCAATTTGCTCAATTTAAGATATTTTACATCCTGTTTTCTAATATGAGTCTCTTGTAGGCACACAATATCACATTTCTGTTTTAATAGCCAGTGGAAAATACTTTTTCTCTTATTGGGTGAATCAAGTCCATTTACATTCCAAGATATAACTTTACACTCCATATTCATAGCCTTGTTGCTGGTAAGTCCTTTTCATTGTCCCTCATAAACCTTTCCATTTCAAATTCAGATCTGATGCGCTTTTTCACTCCTCCAAACTCAAATGACAATCCTTCTGGTAGTTCCCATCTGTACCTTATTTTCATGTCCTTCAAGATTTGGATTAAAGCTTTGTATTTTTTCCGGTCAAGCAACACCGATCTGGGTAATTCCTTCATGATAATAACCGTCTTTCCATCAACCTCCAATGGGTCTTGAAATTGCTTACTCACAATCATTTCTCTCATGTTTCTGGTCGTAAATTGCACAATTACATCTCTTGGTAGTTTCCTCTGGGTCGCAAATCTTGAATTTATGCGATACACCACGTCTAGAATAGCCACAATTTCCGCCTCCTCCTTCCCCAGGTATTCAGCTAACACCTCAACAATTTGTTCTTGGGCTGTCTTTCCCTCTACCTCCAGCAAGCCGCGAAACCTCAGCTGCTTCTCCATATACTTGCTCTCCGCAACCGCCAGTCTTCCCCTCATCACCCTCATGTCCGTTCGTTGCGTATCTGAAAGGTTCTCCACAGCCTTCTCCACTACATTGACTTTTTGTTGTGCTGCTTGCACAGCACTTTGTATTGTTTCCATTCCCTTCTTCACTTCTGCCAGTTCATTTTTTACTGTCTCTTTAACCTCTTTAACTTCCTTTACCAGCTCCTGTTGGACCTTTAACATTTCCAAAAATCTTTTATCCAGATTTTCTATAGCCGTTTGCTACTCTTTCTTCGACATCGTGGGGCTTGACTTGCCTTGCTCCCACGAATCTGCTCGTTTCCTTAGCTCCATGGCGCCTGGCTTAATGTCCTTTTAATTTAATTTAAATGTCCCGGTTTCATGAAGAAAAAAAGACGCTTAAAGAGTCCAAAATGTCGGGTGACTTTTCTCTATGGTTTTTCAATAGTTTTTGTAATCCAATATGGCCTACTTCCTCTTCTGCTGAAGTCAATGCCCTTCCCTTTCCAAAAATGGCGATTCCCTTCTTCCTGTCTGCCAGTGAGGGCCGTCTCTCTCCCGCAGCTCTATCCCTGTTACGTACTTCCTGTTTCCCGTCTCCTCACTGCAGCTCTCGCGATGGTAGAAACTTTCTCACAGTCCATTATCTCCCCACAGCCGCAGGTATGAAAAACAATTATCCGATTTCTCTATTAACTTCATTTAAAATAGTCCTTTTTCTAATCTGTTTCTTGCCAAGTCTTCCTCTAGTTATAATCAATCTGTTGCAGTTTAAAAGTCCACTTTAATGCTTCATTACTTTAAGTATTTCGTCCCGTTTCAAGAGATAGTGATCTTTACCTTTTCAAACGTCTTTCTGGGTTGTAATCACTGCTTCAATCTCAAGATTTCTTCCACCTTCTTTCCCCCTGTTGAAGCTTGGGCATGTAGGTCTTATGCCAGCCGCACTAGCCCCAGGACTGCCGCAGAGATTTAAGCCGACCTGTCGTAGGGTGGGACCTCAAGAGTCGGGAGAGAGTCCGTTGCGCAGGACCCCCCCTCGCCTGAGATCAATGCCTGAGAATAGGTGGCCGCGGGCTTTTTGGCCCCCGCCGGCCGCTGAAACAGCAGCCTGGTCAGCTCTGCTCTTAGAGCTGCTTTAGACCTCCATGGATCCCAAGCCGGAAGCCGCCATTAGGACAATATGAATACCTTGTCATGCCTTTTGGTTTATCTGGAGCACCATCTGTATACATGTCCATGATCAATGAAGTATTGCACAAATATTTGTATAAGGGAGTAGTTGTTTACCTTGATGACGTGTTAATTTATTCAAAAACAAAAGAAGAACACGTGAAATTAGTGCGGGAAGTGTTAACCACCTTAATGTGCCATAAACTCCCTATCAAGCTTTCCAAATGTGAATTCCATAAAAAGGAACTGGATTATTTAGGATACCGCATATCAGGGCAAGGTCTAAAAATGGATCCTGCAAAGGTCCAAGCCGTGTGGGACTGGCAGACTCCTTCCACACGTAAACAATTACAATCCTTCTTGGGCTTTGCCAATTTTTACAGAGACTTCATTGAAGGGTTTGCCCAAATTGCCATTCCCCTTACCGAGCTATTAAAAACCAAGGGGAAGGGAGATCAAGCGAAAAAACCTTCCTGTAAATTGGAGTGGAGCCCTTGCCAACTAGTGTTTGACAAGCTCAAAGCCCAATTTACCTCCGAACCAGTACTACAGCACCCCGACGAAAACTGGCCCTTCATTGTACAAGTCGATGCCAGCGATGCCGCGATTGGGGGGATGCTCTTGCAAAAAGGAAAAGATGGGAAAGCCAGACCATGTGCATATTTGTCCCGTAAATTTTCGGAAGCTGAACGACATTGGAGTGTGTGGGAGAAAGAAGCTTTTGCTGTAAAGGTGGCACTCACCGTGTGGCGCCACTGGTTGGAGGGAGCTAAGCATCCATTTAAAGTATGGACTGATCATAAAAATCTGGAAGCTCTTAAAAGCCCCAAATGACTTAATGCAAAACAGCTGCGCTGGGCTGAATTCTTCTCCAAATTTAATTTCACGCTCAACTTCCTCCCGGGGAAAACTAATTTTTTAGCAGATGCTCTATCACGCATGCCTCAACACCATAGCAAAAGGGAGGAAACCATTGACACTGTCTTCTCCCCCCGTCAGCTAGGAGGAGGGGCACTACTCGCAGCCAAACGGCCAAAGCCCAAACAGAAGAAAAGGGGTGGAGAGCTAAAGTGAAAAGCGAGGTGGAAAAGGAAGGGGAGGGGGCGCCCAAAGCAAAAATGTCTCAAACTGCGGAGGGAGACTGGGTTAAAGATGACAGACTGTATATACCTGCTAGCCTCAGAAAAGAGGTCCTGCAACAATGTCATGATGCCCGTACTGCCGGTCATTTCGGTTACTTAAAAACTCTCCATTTAATACAAAGACAATTTTGGTGGCCAGACATCAGAAAAGATGTATCCCAATACGTCTCCTCTTGCCCAACCTGTATAAGTGCTAAATCAAGAAAAGGAAAAGCACCAGGACTCTTACAACCCTTGGAAACTCCTGGGAAGTGATATCCATGGATTTTATTACAGATCTACCTCCCTCTAGGGGCTGTTCCTGTATATTAGTGGTTGTGGACTTATTTTCAAAACAAGCACATTTTATCCCATGAACAACCATCCCAACGGCCCCCGCACCAGATAAATGGCATCCTTCAGCAGCAAACCCCATTCCCACGATGATCAATGATCAAATACGTTATGAAATTGAAGAAATATTGGACTCTAAACTTAAATGCAATAAGCTATACTATTTAGTTTGCTGGAAGGACTTTGAGGAGGGGTACAGGGAATGGGTAGAGTCAATTCATGTCAGCACCCCCAGGCTCCTAAAGCAATTCCATCAACAATACCCTGAGAAACCAGGAGGAGGGGGTGGAAGGGGGTCTTAAGGGGGGCAGAATGTCAGGATCTGTCATACTGGGGACTTGTAGCCTGTGTAACGCCATATTAATTTCTATAGTTGTTTAGTCTTTCTCCCCTCTAGGTTCCTGCAAGTACATTTCCATGGGAGAGGATGCTATGTCTTATCTGTTTCTTCCTAAGACGACCTTGATGAGCCAGCGTTCCCACAGAGAAGCTGCCTGCTATGTAAACTCTGGGGGGAGGCTGGGATCTCAGACTTTGAAGTGTAACAACTTTCGTTTTGTAACTCATTCCTAACAAAGCTTTGTTCAGCCAGGATCTGCTTGGTCCTGGAATGTGGACTTCTGGGCCTAAATGCTGTCTTTCTAATAAAACCTTTTGAAATCAAAAGACCTTGTCTTCTTGCAGAAGGGAGGAAGGCAGACTATAGTCTATAGTCTAACTGGAATGCCATAGCCTGACACAAAAGTCCTATGTATTTAAGCAATTTCTGGTTGCTACTATATCCTGTATATATCTTGTGCATTCAGCAATTTTAGCTTATGGATGCAAGTGCTACTTTAAGAAATAAATGCTTGCATGTATGTTTGGGAAAAGCAGGAGTGTGGCATGGCTGGGCTGAATCCACATTACCTCCGCGTGTCCTGGTGTTGCACTAAATGTTCGCTAAACACCCAGAAGTATAGCGTCTTTCAAGCGCGATTTCTGAATCGCACTAGAAAGACGCTATACTTCCAGGTGTTTAGCGAACATTTAGTGCAACACCAGGACACGCGGAGGTAATGTGGATTCAGCCCTGGTGTTCCTCAACCCTGGGTCTGAAATGGATTATCCTGTGCCATTATGATACACACAATATGAGCCTGGACATCTCAGGGCAGTTATACTCTCCCTTCACCCCTCCCCAACTGGGGGCATGAGATAAGGAGAAGTGTCCATGATATCATCTGGAACGCCCTCTCCATTTACTGCTCTATTGAGGATCCATAGGCCTGATCAGTGCTGGGTAGGGAGACTAGGGGTTGCAGCTGCAATTTTTGTACCTAACAAGTTCAGTGATAGAACGTATGCTTTGCAAACAGAGGATTCCAGTTTTCCATTCCAGCATTGTAATCTCTCACCTAGCAGAGCTGGAAAAGACTTATTCACGAGATCCCAGAGAGCCAATTGGAGTAGACAGAGTATTGAGCTAGATGGACCAATGATCTTCTTCATAAGACAACTGTGTGTGTTTCTTGTTGGGCGAGAGGTGATAGCCAGCTATGATCACACAGGCTGGTATAGTATGACATTCACAGGACTCTGCATTGTGAGGACTCTGGACTGAATGATGACTCTCCCTGATTCTACTCACAAACACTTGATGGGTTGATCCTTGCCCCTTCCCTTTAAAACCTATATTTCAGCTGTAGCTCCTTTCTGAAATGATGTGTCTCTGTTTCTACCAGTTGGTTTTCTGGGCTTTTTGAATCATCCTAAATCCTCTACTCTAATCTCAGGTGCTTGACTTGGCTACAACATATATTTTATGACTTTCCTTACAAAATAAGGACATGTCGATAAAATTAAAAGATCAAGTAGGTGAATCAGACAATAGAAACCATTGTCTTTATTTATCTAGAAATTATGTAGCCCGTGATATTTTTTTTCTGAAGCACATTTCTGGCAATCAGCAACAACTACACAACAAGAAAAATAGATTCTAATCTGAAATGCTGGAATGTACATTCAATAACTTTCACATTGAGTCATACAGATCACAGACGAGATAACTTTTTAAAATTTATACATTGAATAAGAGTACATGATAATAAAGACAAAAGAGAGATTATAATTCTGACAATGTGATCCCACCTCCAGTTTGTATCTGCTGGGTGATGATAGGATTGGTACTACATTCTGTTGTGCAGCAGAATTCTATGCTGATGTAGTCGATTTACGCCGCTGTTGCAGGGCTGCTGCATTTTACTCCTTAGGCTGGCTTTGATGTACAGCCTCATGATTGGTGGGTGGCACTAGCATTGCCAAGGATGCTGTGGGAACATGTGTGAGTACTGCAATATTATTTCTTGTTTCTGCTGATATAGTTTTACTTTTTACTTTGCTGCTGAGAATGCTTAGGATGGCAACTGTGTTATGTTGGCATAATGACAGTATAGCCATAGTGACTACTGGCATAGCAGAACTGTAGGATGGCCCTGTCTGGTTTTCAGTGGAGTTCCAAACCCTAAGGGCCCTGGAGAGTGGCAATCAGTTACATAAATCTGCATATATTGGAATGCTGCCTAATGTACAGTTATATTAATAGCTATATATTTATAGCTATGTTTTACCTTTTTTTGTTCACATATTAATAGAATCCAGCTGTATCAATTACAAATTGTCAAAAATATATAGAAATACTCCCACTGGGGCAGTTCAGATGGATTCAGACTAACAGACCACAGGCCATTCAGTGCCATGGAATTTATTAACTTTTAACTAGCACTTTCTACCTCTTTCTTTCATGCTATGGTTAATTTAGATACATGTGTAAAAGCAATAAATTTATACTGTCTATCTTAGTCATCTTTACTACAGATAATCTGTCAAGCCTCAACCTCCTGAACATCCTAAAGATGCTACAAAAGTGAGCTTGGCTGTTTGCAAGAGATTTGCATTAGCCAGGAGCCCAATAGGTTTTCAGCCAAACTAGTCTCTGTATTTGTCAAGCACTATCACATAAAGAGATGCCAAGACTACAACTTCAAGCACAAATAAATCTCATTAAACACAGTGGACTTACTTCAGTGTAGACAAACAGGATCAGGCTACACAAATGATCATTCTGCAGAATCCTCTGCAGGCAAACCTGAAAATCACTATGAATTTTACAGAAAACAATCATTTTGGAGCTGAAAAGGAAAAGACAAAAGTTTGTCTGAGGCAGCATTCCAATACACATGAAGACCCTTGACTGATTGTCCTGGGTGACTTCAACATCCATGCTGAATGTTCCATGTCAGGGCTAGCCCAGAATTTCACAGCTTCCTTGGCAGCCCTGGATCTCTCTCAAATAGTGATGGCCCCCACACATGAAAACAGCCACACCTTGGATTTAATATTTTGCACTGAGCCGTTGAGTGAAGGCTTTCTTGCAGGATTTGTAATTTGGCCTGAATCATGGACTGACGGCTAACCTACTCAAGGAAAGGGTGAACAAGGCCACAACACCCTGCAGTGAGGGCTCCCTGTATAAATGGTCTGCCCATGGAGGCTCAGGATCCTACTGGATTCCTGATTGCTCCAGGGAATTTTAGGATTTCAAGCACATGCTCTATTGAGGCTGCAGTGGGAGCATGGAACATTAAGCTCCTTGAAGCCGTTGACAAGATATCTCCTTGTTAGCCTCTCCCATCCTTGTGGCTGAAGCCAGCCCCATTTTTTACCATAGAGGTGGGTGATCTACTAAGGGCTAGAAGACACCTAGAAGGATGCTGGCAGAAAACTCATGGTGAATCTCACAGAGCATGCTACAGATCCCATTGGAAGACCTATGAAGCAGTGGTGATAGCGGCAAATAAATGTTATCTCTCTGCAACCATTGCATCAGCTGGTTCATGTCCATCCCAATTGTTTAAGGCATCTTGGTATCTTCCAGATCCTAAACCTGAACCCTCACTGGCTCAAGAAGAGACAATTCGCTGTGACACCACTTGAAAGTTTTTAGATGATAAAATAGCTTGAATCCGCTCTGATCTGGATGCCAGCGGTAATACAGGCAAGGTGGAAGAAATGCTCAGTACACCATCTGGTATTTGAATCATTTGAACACAGTTATAGAGATAGATATTGACAGGATCCTGGCATCTGAGAAGACCACCACTGCACCCTTGCCCATCTTGGCTTCTAAAATGTTTTAAAGACCGCATAAATGAGCCCTTGATGTCTGTCATAAATCAGTCACTAACTCAGTGTACTATCCCTTGCCACCTCAAAGGAGCTGTCATTCATCTACTACTTAAAAAACCATCCCTAGACAAAAATGATGTGGTCAATTATCACCCATTCTCTAATCTGTCCTTTCTGGGGAAAGTGATTGAGATAGCAGTAGCAGACCCACTCCATGTCTTCTTGTATAACTCTTGTGCTCTGGAACCTTTTTAGTCTGCTTTTGGGCCAGGATATAGGATGGAAATGGCTCTGGTGGCTTTAGTTGATAACCTGTTTCTGAATATATACAAATGCCTGCTTCTTTGTTGTTCCTCTGGGATCTATCTGCAGCCTTTGACACAGTAAACTATGCCATCCTCTGGAGGCAGAAGTGGTTATCAGTGGATGTGCCTTAGACTGGTTTAAATTCCTTGTGGAATGGATTCAAAGGGTTGCTATTTCAATGTGGGAATTACCTTGTGGGGTTCCACAGGCTCAGTCTTATCCCCTGTTATTCAATTTCTATGTAAAGCCTTTAGGAGAAATCATTCATAGCTATGGAATTGGATACCATCAATATACAGATGGTACCCATTTCTATGCCTTACCAAATCCCTTGATGATGCAGGAGAAGTCCTGAGTCACTGCCTCTTAGCTATGATCATAGGTCTGAAAGCAAACAAATTGCAACTGAACCCAGACAAGATGGAAGTGATGCTAGCTGGGAAAGAGGAGATCTTGAAGGACATTGTGCTTCCCACTTTCAGTTAAATTGACCCTTGCTGAGTTGGTTAAGAATCTAGGGATTATAACTCGGTCCAGCACTGCTGCTACAGAAGCAAGTAAATGCAGCTGCAAAAAATACCTTCCCTCAACTTAGACTAGCCTGGAAGATGCCCCTCCTACCTTGGCACAGCCTATCTGGCTACTTGTATTCATGCCCAATAACATTGAGACTAGACTACTGTAATGCACTCAATATAGGCCTTTCCTCAAAATCAACTTGGAGACTCCAGTTGGTGCAGAACATTGCAGCTGGAATATTATCAGGAGCTGTGAGTAGCATGCACATCACTGACATTCTGCTACCCAGCAGTTACTGGGTTTAATTCAAGAAGTTGGCTGTCATATACAAAGCCCTTCATGGCCTTGGCCTTCACATCTGCAGAACTGCATCTTTCCCTGTGCTCCACCATGCCAGCTTTGCTCATCTGAACTGGGCCTTCTGCAGATACCACCCTGCAAGTGGGCTAAATCAACAGCTGCTCATATATGAGCATTCTTTGTGGTGGCCCCCATGTTATGGAATGGCCTACCTAAAGAGGTCAGGAAAGCCTCCACTATCTTGGCTTTCCACAAACTATGCAAAACTGAATTATTCAAGAATTCTTTCTTTCTCAGATAACAGGACTGTGCTGTAAGAAATGGCTCAGAGAGATGGTCTGGTAAAGGGACAAGGATTGTAGACTATACTACTAGGTACTGTCAATGTAGATATGCTTCCACTTGGTAATTTCCATGTCATTTAATATGCTATGTCAAGTTACTTATGTTTTGTTTCAGCAATGTTTCATCTCTGTGTATGGATTCATGCTTGTTTTCAAATTTCTGTAATTCATCCCCTATTGTATTGTTTATTGAATGCCCTGGCTGTTCATCATATGGACTTACATTGTGTAATCTTCCTTGAGTCTCAGTGAGAAAGGTGGACTATTATCTGACAGCAGTATTTATGTTATAAGATCTTGAAACCTGGTTTCAATAAGCACCAGAGGAATAAATGCAGTGTCAACTCCCCTGTCCCTATCACTCATCATAGTGAACACGGCTTAGTGAAAAGAGGAAAGAGGTTCTCCAGAGCTGCAACATTCACTGGGGAATCAAAAGACTTGCTGTGATTATCAGGTTGTAATGAATAAAATCAGGATTGGTTCAAAGCCCTGGAGAATAGTTGGAACTTTGGGTCTGATTGCCACAGCATTCTTGCAATAGAAGGCCACCTTTTAAAACCTATTTGCTTCCTAAAGGGGGCAGGAGGGTAATCTTCTGTTCAGGTATACAGATCCACTGAGTTTGAGCACATGGGGAGAGTTTTGTAGAAAGCGCACCAACTCATTCACTAGCATAGAGGAGTGGCAGTGAAAGCAATGTAGAGTCTTGCAAATACTGCTTTCAAGCTGCTTTGAGTTTCAGTGGGAGCGAAAAGGAGCTCCTTGCCTGACAAATGATATAAACTGGTAGGAACAATGAAGGTTGGATTTGCTCCTCTACTGACCCATCTTTCTGGCTCAGAACAGTACTCTCTGCACCAGCTTTTGATTCTTCCCCTGTGCTTCAGACTGGAGTTGCCTAGTAGTTCTGTTCTTTTCCCCCCGGGAGAAACTCAAAAGCCAGTGAGGATGTCAAAAGATTTAGAAGGGAGTAATTCTGTTTAGAATTACCCTGCCAGATGATCAATTTAGCTGAGCCTTGACCTCGTAGTTTGACTCGGGGAGGGGTAAAAAAAGCCAGTCTCTTGCTTCTTTAAATTTGAAATAGCACGATCCAGTGCCATTTGTGAACAATTTGCAAAGAAGTGCCCTTGGCACTGCATGTTGCAAAGAAGTATCGGTAACTGACAATAAACTGTTCTCATTGAGGACTCCCTAATATGTTACCACTTACCACATGCACCCCCACAGGAATCGCCAAAAAATAGTTTGAAAACCACTAATATGTAGTATTTGGCAGTTTACATAATTGGCATGCAATTATATTTAATATTAGATAGCAATTGACATGCTTTTTCTCTTACAGCATATGGTCTCTAGTTTGCACATGAACACACTAGGAATTCATATACAGCTCAGGACAGAATGGTAGTCCTTTGTTACCATCTTTGATGAGTGAGAGATCCTTAGTCTATGCAGAATTGATTCATAACTATTATTGGAAGCTTCACTTTTTAAATGACACATATACAACCTGCCAGGCCTGAACAAGAAAAAAATATATATACTGATATAGTCATAGTTTTGTATTAATATAATTTTGACCACTGAAGAAGACCCTCAAGGCTGAAATGCATTGGGTCTTTTGGTGAACATACATGTGTAACTTCACCTTGTTACTGTATACTGAGTTTTTAATGGTATTTCATATATGTCGTTTTTAATCCTAAGATTTTGTGCACTGTATAATAAATAGTTGTAATTTATTTAATTTATTTTATTGCTGCTCAACCTTTTGGTTCCTGACTTGATTTTCAGGTTGGGTCCCAACTCCCCCTTTTCCCCTCTTCTCTTTTTCTCTAGTAAGTGAAGGGCTTTTTTTCAGCAGGAATGCAGTGGAACGGAGTTCTGGCACCTCTTGTAAATGGTCACATGGCCAATGGCCCCACCCCCTGATCTCCAGACAGAGGGGAGTTTAGATTGCCCTCCGATGGATCACAGCCTTTAATAAAGAAGTCGAATGAATACAATCTAATTTTCTACGTAAAATTTTAGGGCTGCCATCATGTATGCCCTATGCAGCTATTTGTTTGGAGACCAACCAAAGATGCCTAGAGACAAAAGCCTAGATTCTAACAATTAAATTCTGGCTGTGTTTGCACTTCAGGAGAAGCCCCAATAGTCTTATTGCATACATGTTAACTGAATCTCAGTCTTCTGCATGGTTAGCTGATATAGAAAAAAAAATCTCTGTAATTGGGCTTTGCCTTGATGAATTAGTTTTTCTTTCCAAGAGGTGTGCATTTGCTTTGATTAAACAAAGACTTGTAGATATTGAGATGCAAAAACTTAGAAGCCTCACTTCTGGTAGATGTTCCCCAATGAGATGGGGAATTTCCTCTAATGGTTCTTTGGCAGAGTATTTTTCTGGTTTGACTTCCCCTCACCTTCAGAGAGCATTTATGTTAGCACGCTTTAATGTTCGTCCTTCTGTGGTACTCCATGGGAGGTTTAAGAAAATTCCTTACTCCACAAGGTATTGTGACAGTGGCTTGGGGGATACAGAAAGTACTGAACATGTTCTCCTGTACTGCTTATTGTATTGTGATATCCATGCCATTTATCTAGAACCTTTGCTTCAAAATCATGAAGAACAATCGGACGACAGTAAGACACACCTTTTACTATCCACACATAACCCTGGGATCATGGAGTCTGTGGCTAAATTTCTTTGTTGTGCATCGAAGAGGAGAAGAATGGTTTAAGTGATGGGGCAAGGGATTTTTTTTTGTCTCCTTGCTGACTGTGCATATGTATGTCCTGTTATGCCAACAGAGGTATTTAATTTGAAAATTCGAGATTGCCCTCCGTGCAGTGGCGCAGAGGGCAATCTGAACTCCCCTCTGTCTGGAGATCAGGGGGCGGGACCACCGGCCATGTGACCATTTTCACTAAGGGCGATTTAAACTTTAAAAAACTCCCACCTTGTTCCAGCTGACCCAAAGTGACATTATGTGGTCCTGAGTCCCATCACTGAGTTCCACCACCTCTTTTCCCAGAAAAAAAGCCCTGAGTAAGTGTAACGTACAATTTTCAAAATTTAAAGTAGAAACATTAAAATATTTAAACAGCAACACTTAGAAATGTGTAAGTTGACTCTTTGAGAATATTCATGTCATCTTTGTAGAATATAGAAATGACGACTGTTTCTATATAAGGGTTTTTTCCCCCAGGTAGCCCACAGCATGATCCCATTTTATTAGAGCGCTTCTACACAACACTGTGCTCTTTCCAAAAATGGCTCCTGGGGCTTCTAGTGCTTTCCCTTTTAAGCTGGAATGAAGAAAAAACCTTCTTTGCTCCAGCTTAAAGGGGAAAGAGAACACCAGCTGCAGACAGAGCCTCCATGTGAAAACTCCACCTACAGACAAGCTGAACAGGGACAGCACTTCAAAATGGCAATGCTCTACTCTGGTGCCCCCACCTTTAAGCTAGCTTTTAACAGAGCTTTTAAAAAAAACAACTTCACTGAAGCTCATCTATAAGCCATGGCTCAATTGCTGGTGGGAAGGGAGTACTGGGTGGTGGCAAACATTGGCAAGATTTGTTGGCATCTCTGCATTGACCTGAGGGGCAGCAAGCGATGTAGGGGCAGGCCATATGAATACTGACCCCTCATGCCTTGGTCCCTCTCAATGCTGCTTTTCCTATCCCTGTGTGAAAGAAGCCAAAATATACAAGTAAGTGGTTTTAGTCAGTGGAACTGCAAGTTAACAATGTGCTTGGTTTTGTTGCTTTGAGAGTACTTTGTTACTGATGCGTTAAGCAAAAAGAAAAGTTAAAAATTTTCTTTCCACAAGTAGAGGTCATAGGTGTTAAACTGTAAATTCTCACATTTCCTTTCAAATACTGAGAAACATGTATATAGCAATTCAGGAAATAGGTGAATTTATTTAAATGTAATTTCTCAATTGGACTATACTGGCCCATGAAATGTATTGCACATGGTTTTAACTTGAGAATTGAATGTCTCTCCCCTTTAACTCTTTGCGAGCTGGTGTAAGTTGTTCAATATGCAAAAAGCAAGAAGTGAATCTACACAAAAGAAACATTCTGCCTCATGTCAAAGTGTGTGTTCAAGATATGGATGTTTTAATTTTTTTTAAACGCAGTGGCTTCTGCCGCCACTAACATTGCTATAGGAACATTTCTACTCCAAAACAATGAAATTTCGCCTTGAGATATCCCCAGAATACAATATGTATAAGTTTATTTTCAGGGTGGTCAGAGGATTAAACCCATTTATGCATTCCGTATACATATTAGATGTAACTGGACAAACTCTTTAGCAATTGTATAGTATCTGACCACCCACTGACCTCTCAAATGCCAAGCAAGTCATATGTGCTGTGTTTTGGAGAGATTGGATGTGCTCTGATTGCTCCCAGAATTAAAATAAAGGTCTGTTTAAAAGATCCCAGTATTAAACTGAAATGCTTTTAAAAATCTCTTAGCACTAAATTAAACTCTGTGTGTGCGTGCGTGTGTGTGTGTGTGAGAGAGAGAGAGAGAGAGAGAGAGAGCAACAGAACGGGATTAGGGGATTTATTTGGGCTGGATGCTGTGTTTCATTTTGCTTGAAGCTCAGGAGTATTTGGTTTAAGGTCTTGCATGCCTAATTCTCTTACTCCAATTCATATGCAAAGCTTAATTTGTAAATTCTCGTCTACATTAGGTAATAAAGAAAGGAAGGGATATAGAACAGAACATAAGCAAGGATACAAACAGAACAATCCTGTGCAGGGGAGCTCTTAGGGAGCCGACCACCTGCTACGCTGGCTTATCTTGGAAATATGCTGCCATAGCACCCCATTGCCACTGTGCTATGGCTGGCCACCACTCATCACCCCTGCTAGAGCACTGTTGGTACAACCCTCTGTGGCAACAGAGGATGCTGGCTATGGTTGCAATCACATCCCTCCCCAGCAGCAGCCAAACCCCATTGCAGCCCCCACTGCGCTGCATAAACCTGAGCCAGGACACCCATTGCTCAGATTACAGGCAGACAGCACAGGATTCTGTCACTGAAGTCTTCGACTTGCACACTTAGAGCACACAGCATTTCCCCTAGTGGTGGGAAATGCAGAGAGAGGGGCCACTTAGCATTTACAGTTGGGATGAGGGAGAAAATCTCCTTGCTCTGTGAGTAACATGTCTCATTTCAAAACCCCTCAGGTACCCCCTTCTCTGGAGATGCACACTGAAGGAACAACCATGAATTGACAGGTGAGTCATGGCAGGGATCCAGAGGGCTTCGCTCAGGAGTCTCTGCACCCTCCTCCCCTTCCCTCTTGCAGGCATCCTGGGTACTGTTTCAACAATGCAGGCTCCTACTACCAGGCTACAGGTGTGTGTGTATGGGGCAACTCAAAGTAATTGCACCCAGCAGTATGCCCTACAGTCAGACTGAAAGGTCCTCCTAGCATTCAACCAAAATGTTCTATCTTGTGATTTTTGCCCCTTATTTCTGTCTTGTTCATTGAAGACAAGGAGAATATGTGAACCCATCTCCTCCTTAAGCAGTCATTCATGTTTTTCAAGACCATTGTTAAGACCCCTCACATCCATCTCTTCTGCAATCCATGCAATTCAGACACCCTTATGTTGGGTTTCACATTGAGAAGTGTGTCTTTTTTGGAGGGGGAGGAGGAAGCACTTTCCCTCCATTTCGAAAAATGGGAAGCAAGGGATAACTAGAAGTGGTACCAGTCTCTCCATCTCAATGTTTTGCAAGGTTGCAAATGCATCAAAACTATTTCTAACACATTTGGCAAAATATTTTCACAAATGTGCCATGAAACCCACATACCAGTGCTCTCATAAATGGTGTGCATTAGACTGTTTGGGATCTTTCCTGCCAGTTCTCCCATAGACTTTAATGTTAAACATGGGTGCCTTTCATTGCCTTTATTCTGACTGAAATTTATTTATTTTATTTTCCCTTCATTTATACTCTGCCTCCGTCCCCAATGGGAACCCAAAGAGGCTTATATCATTCTCCTCTTCTCTGTTTATTCTTCACAGCAAGACCATGAAGGTACAAACCCAAGAAGAGGGAGTCTTCCATTTAAACCAATGGGAAACAACAAAATAAATTATGAAAATGAAAGAGCAATAATGAAAGAAATATTAATGAAAGAAAATCATATGAAACAACCCAATAATGAAACAGTCCCTTTTGAAATTAATAACAAAAATGAAAGAAACAAAACAAACTCCCACACGCAAGACTAGTATGCATTCTGATACTAGAATGTTCTTTCCCCACAACAACCCAGAATAATTTAGCAAGCAAATGAAAAGTTGTCCTGTGGATGTTTTATCATTTTATCTATACAACAAACAAACTTTTTGCCAAAGATTCATAGGTTCTTATTACATAAGAACAGCTACAATTATCTTTGATCCCAAAAGTGCTGAGAGATTACAGGATCATACCAAACCATTTCGACTGTAGAGGGGATTGTTCTTCCTTCTTCAACCCGAACAATATTGTAAGGGTTAGAACTGTCTAAAAGAGTACTTCTGTAGAGTAATGTGTATTAATTGTTGGGAATCTGCAATAAGAAACAAGCTTATACATGCTATTAGGGTGTGTGGAATGAAAATCTAGAATGAAAAACCCTGCTTTTGAGCCTTTCCTTTCTGTGCATAAAAGTGTTTGTAGGAGGGGACAGCTCTGCTCTCTGTTATCACAATGGAAGGAATAAACACAGTCGGTTGCCTGTGGAAAACCGCCCTGCAAAATCTGAGGAGCATCCGCGTGCTGCTCTGATGAGGCTGCAAGGTCAAAAGCCCCCCCCCAATCAAAAAATGCTATGGAATGACCAGAGGAGGGGTTTACCAGCAGGGAGGGGGAAAGAGAGAGGAAAAACTGGTTGGCTTTTTGAAGTCCCCCCCCCTCCTTTGTTAGTCTGCTTTTATTGTACTTTTTGTATTGTAATACACTTCAGGTATCCATGAGAAGAACAGTGGGATATAAACGAATGACAAAACTATCTAAAGATGCAGATTCCCTTCTCCTCCTGAAAGAGGTTTTGAACTATCATTAAATGTTGTTGAAATTTAAATTTCAGTCACTGTTGATTAATTCCTTTAACCTGTTTTCAATGTCAGGGTCTGATTACATGTTGCAAAAAATGTGAGTTCTACCTTATCTTCATATCTGTGACTGCTCCACTCTGTCTCCCATATTTACAATTCCTAGTATCTGACTGCTCTGACCACAGGTTTTTGCAGGTACTTAAGAGAATGATTAGATAACCTTTTGACAAACTTAAAGTTAAAGTGTTTCCTTGAGTCAATGAGAGACTGACTGCTGCATTTGAAAAACTTGTTGTGAGAAGAAAAAAACTGTTTCTCCTTCTTAAACAAAAGCTCAAATACACCTGATTTCTCTTAATTTGCATCTTCATTAAAAGGAAATACTGTACCTTAAAAGAAAATTATATGGCTATATTGGCTTTAACATTTTCATAAGAAATCAGCTGAAATCCATGGAAGCTTCTTCTTGTCAAAAAACCCAGAGAGAAGTGGCTTTTTTTGAATTGGAAATTAAAGGCATGCTTGACTGCCAAAGGCAGGAGTTTGTGATTCTTTGTTTACAAGAAGGTGTGAATTCTCTTTTGTGAAAATCACTCAGATAACACATGTTTTTTGTAACGTGTAATCAGGCCCTCAGTGTTCAACACTCTATATGGGAGATAATCAAAAGTAAATACAGCTGTGCTCACATTAAGGTTCACAATGGGTCTTATATGGGAGGCCTGACGGATAGCAGGTGGAGATGTAGCATGTCTGCTACCATCTGACTTGATGGTAGACAGGCTACGCCCGAAACTCTGCAGGGAGCCTTAGTTCCAGGTGCTATCAAATGAATCTCTGAGTTCTCTGAAATTTGTCTTAATTCCTCTCCTTTCCAACCTCTTTATGAAGTTGATGGAACTAGATGGAGGTCAAACAGCTGAGCTGCCTCATGCTGCACATATAGTTGTTTTCACTCTGCCTTAACTGGTTCTGGCTCAGCTTGAGAAGCTGATTAGTTAAATAACTGGTCTCTTCCTTCTAGATGGCTTTATTTTTTCATCTCTCTCCCCCTTCCCCTTTATTCCTGTTGTGACACACAACCCTTTTTATTCCTCTCTTCGATGCCCCCAGTTTCCCTGTTCTTAACTTTTCATGCTCATCTTCAATAAGGGTTAGTTGCTACAGAATGGATTGTTCTGCTTCCCCCTCCTCTAGTGCTCTTCCATTCACCCGTATCAAATCTGAAGAAGATCCAAGCTTTGTGCTTGAGTTAATCTCTCATTTACTCACACACCACTATAGCTTCCTTCTGTTTCATCTTGCTTGAGTTGCTGTGACTCCATGTGCTCAAGCACACTTATTAACCTTGCATTTCGGCACATGAAACAAAGAGACAGTAGTGCTTCCTTCTTCAAATTCTCACTGCTTCTTCCGAGGTATAGATTTAGCTCCTGAGAAGACAGAAATCGAATATCAATCAAGTAAAAGAGTCTGTGGTATTTTATATAGGGCAGAGGATGATAATGGTTGCCATCTGCAGGATATGGAAATACAGCAAAGTCACATTGCCAGGCTTCAAATGCCCAACAAAATGAACATTGTTGATTGCATGAATCCTGCATTTTGCCTTGGGTTGTTATATAGCTGCAATGAAAGAAGTGGTAATAAATTCAAAGTGGTGACATGCAGGGAACATTAGTTTTAAAGTTACTGTGGCAGTTACCTGCCTGACAGGGCAGGCCACAATTCTGGACCTAGCCGTAAGGCTCACCTGGATGGAGTAGGATGGAACCAGGGCCTGGAGGGGGCAGCCAGGATAACCTCAGCAACAGGGAAGCTTGGATAGTCTGCCACAGGGAGGTTCAGAAGGCATGGAGGCATTGGACAAGATGGGATGAGGGAACAATGGTTCTCTGGACCCAGATGGTTTGAGGCAGGCATGGTTCTGGACCTGGTTCAGGAACAGAGAAGAGCTTAGCACAAGGACTGTATGTGGGGGGAAAGGGGGGAGCGAAGGAAACAGAAGGAGGCTGGCTGGAGGGACAGGGTACAGGAGGAGAGGTAGAAAAAGAAAAGCCAACCAAGAGGAGTAAAATGAAGCTAACACAAGGGAAAAGAGCTGTCTCAGGGAGGTTCCTAGGTAAGGTGGAAGGTTACAGTGTTGTGGCTCTTCTGTGTAATGCATTGTAACCCTGAGGTGGGTAAAGCTAACCACACCTTCAGGCACTTGGATTGGTCAACTTCCAATAAACAACCTGTGCCAGGGACTGGGATGGTGCTTTCAAGACCCTATGGATCCCAGTATGATGTTCTTCTGTCCCCAGAGGACATCACAGTTACTTAAACATTCATGGGGGGAAATGTGGCACAGGAAATATGGTAGAGTTCCTCCTGGGCTGTACCACTTTGGAATGCAAGTGGGGGTTGTTTGTTTATTAAAGAGCATAAATATCTTATACTTCCATCCAAGAACAGATCATCATCATGGGATAAAATAAACTTTAAAACAACATAAAAGCACAAACACTATATAAAAATGACAACAAGCCAAAAGCAGTCCTAAATCTCCCACAACAATAAAAACAATTACCACATAATTCAAAAGCGCATTAATCAGCATCATAGCAGTTAACAGCCCATAAAATTACAGTTTAACCATAAAACTACAGCTGAACCAACAGTGATGAAATGTAGTAGCGATGATGTGTATAGCATAGTGGGTGTGAATGAGCTATGATCATGGAGGTTCCTAGTTCAAATTTCACCTCTGCCAAGACCAGACTAGATCATACGGATGTGTAGGTGGAACTTTGCTAATTACTGTTCTACCATGAACCACACACTAGGAAAATATAAGAAACATTCCTTATCCAAACAAAATTCTTTTTGAGAGAGCAGAATTTGCCTTTCATTCTGCCTGTTATTATTAAAGCTCATCTCATTTCCTTTTTCTAAGCAGCAGGAGGCAAGAGAGGTTGGAGCAACAAAGATAGAGAAGAACTTAGCTTCCACAGATATGTACATGACAGGATGCCATTCAATTGGAACAATTCCTGCCACAGAGGATCATCTCAATTGGCATTTCTATACATAATGATTCTATTTTCATTAAATCACTGCCCTGGCACGCTGACTTTGGGAGGGCTTTCTGATAATATCTATAGGTCAGTTGCTTGAGATATTCTGTTTTCTGGTGCATGCTAGGCACTGGAAAGACTGCTGGTGTTTGCTGAAAACGAGGCAAGTCAGGCTGGAGGATGGCATAGAGTTAGAGGCTATGGCTTGCTCCCACCCCACAATAAGCAGTTGGTCTGCTTTAAAAACTGGGGAGATGAGACTGAAATTTTCACCTGTCTGCCTTAGGCAGCATCAGTCAACCTGCTTGTCTTCATAGGAGGCGAAGGCTTTACATACAGATGCTGACCAATAGAAAGGGCAGATTTGGAAGGACAGCAGTACAGATCCTATGACCTCCTTTCCATTCCATGTTAAGCAGGCAGAGCCAGTCAGATCACATATTCTACAAAAGACAGAGGGAAATACTTTGTTTGTACTAGCTGAGGGAGGCAGAACTGTCATATGCAGAGATCAGTGATGAAAAGAGATCAGATGATTTCTCTTTGTATGAGATAACTGCTGTTTCAGATCTGAGATCACTCAGCATATATCATTTCATGCTAAAGCACTAAGTAGTTGTACCTTTTCATCAATGCAAATCAGCCTTCCCAGGTGCTATTAGCTTTGGGGGGAATAAAGGCAGCCTCCTCCCATTCATTTATAAATGGAAGAGATTTCTGGGTCTGATTTTAGACAAAATGGGATCAAATGGGTCACGGGAACTAAACTTTTTTTTTTATTTAACTAATCTTACTTTATTAGAGAATCCAGTTCACTTTTTAGAATGGCATATGACCCCACTTCAAGTCCAACTTTTGTTTTACTCCTCTTCTAGGTGGCCTTAAGGAAGCCATTCTGACCCCTCTGATGCCATCTCCTGTGACCTTCAGGAATTGCTCCATCTTGCCCTCTGAGATGTCTAGCACCAGTGGCCACCTGGCAACATGCCACTCTTCTGGAGGGGGTTTCATTTCCTAATTTGGTACATCATTGCCACCACATGGCCTTTGTAGGGATCGCCTGCTAAGAGGGACAGGGCCCCCAACCCTCCTCCCTCTGGCTTGCCATTCTAAGTTTCTGCCTTGTGCCTGCATCTTCCGCTACCCAGCCTTTGGTTACCATGGGGACTACTTACTGTGCTTGCATCCTACTGGAGGATTAGCAATTTGTCAGTACAACACCTCTTTCTCCTGGCATCTGTTTAAATAGCATGTTCAAGCGATAGGTGTATATGGGGTACAGAGGACAGCAACTAGCATTAAAATATTATAAAGAATTTATTTAAAAGAAAATTTCACACACATACGCTCAGCATAATAAACACATAGTCCTTCTGTCCTTCTCTCTGTACATGCCCTAGCTGATTTTATCCTAAGGTACACTCTTTAACTTAGAATTTACAGCATTCTAACAGCCCCCAATTAACTTGGAGTCTTTGTTCAGGCTTGTAGATTTGACATGGCAATGCTCCCCACCCCCCGCAAAAGCAGGAGCCCAGATGTCAGAGCTCTTTCTTCTAAGATGGAATCAACCAAAGAGACCCTCTTTCTCTGTGTCAAGGCATTTTATTATTCCTGTCCCCTGCTCCCCTGGGGACGTGGGGGTGGGGGTGGGAGAATAGAAGAAGCTTTTCCATAAGTCTTCAAGAAGAGCCTTTCTAGTATTTTAAGTCTCCCAAAATCTTTCTACCTCACTAGATACAATCTGGCCATTTCATTGACTTTGGCCCTGGAGCATCTGAAAAGTCTGGCTGGGTGTAGCTAGAACAGTTTTGGCTCCCACACCTCCAAGGCACTTCTCAGCTAAGAAACAGAGGAAAACTTTAAAATTATGGTTGAAAGTTTTGGAATAATCCAAGCTAAATGCATTTTTAAAGTATGCAATACTTTTGAAGTAGAAAGGCAGGATATAAAATTTACAAATTAGGGAGACAGACAGTATTCTTCACAGGATTTTCTTCACTGTTTAGTGGGACATTAGGCATATTTTCCTTAGGAGGGCTTAGTAAAGTATCTGGTAACTGTGAAGAAGGCCCTCTCTATTGTAGCCACTCATTGTACTTAAGACCCTGGGGACATACACAGTGATGATATCAATCTTGGACAGGTCTTCATGGGAGAAACTGTGGTGCCAAACTTTAAAGGACGCAACCAACCACTTGAGTTGGTCCTAGAAACTAACTGCTTACCAGTGTAAAAAGAATGAAATAGAAATACCATGCTCTTAGAGGCTTGCCTACCAATAATTTTGCATCTGCATTCTGGGTTAGTTGCAGTTTTTAAACATTCTTCAAGGACAGCCCAACACAAAGCATGCTGCAGTAGTTTAGATGTTGCCAAGGCATGAGTAACAGTAGCCAGATTTTTCCGGTCGAGAAAGGTGACAAACCAACCCATGCTGGATAAAGACAACTCTTAAACTGCTGTCATTTGGCCATCCAGAAACAGTCGAAGATCCAGAAGCAGCACTGCTACATTGCTGGCCAGGGTTGTCAATGGAAGGAGAATGCCGTTTTTACTTATTGAGCCTTGCATTGATTTCAAACATTGGTTCAAAACTTCTTCTACCTTACTAGATAGAGAGACCAAACTAGGTGACATCTGCACATGGATGATATATTGATAGCAACCAAATCCATATCTCTGGATGATTTCTCCCAGAAATTTCAAGTAGATGTTTAATGCCTGATAAGGTAAAAACTTGTGCCAACTTGGAAGTCAAGTCCAATAGTCATGCCGCGCCTTCTTTGGAGACCTATCCTTTAGAAAGAAATGGAGCTACTACAAGATGGTGCTACCCAGACCCAGCCTGGCCAGGGATTGCAGAAAGTCCATAATATCACTGAGAGATCTTGGAGAACAAACAGGGAAGCATCCACCCTCTTAGTTGCCCTCAGGTTACTCTCAGGTTACCTTCCTCCCACCCATAGCAGAACATGCTTGAATGCTTTCCTGTATATAAAAAAATCCCAACATGTGGAATATTCTGCACCAGGAAGAAAAGAAGCCTAGTATAACATTCTCATTGGTGTGTGTGTGTGCCCATGTGTGCACAAGTATATATTTGTTGTGGAGATTTCAAAAATGAAGTCTCACTCTTGCATTTGAAATGCTCCAGATTCAAATTCAAACATCATACCATATGTTTTATCCAAACATTCGAGTCAGCACCTAGGTAAATTATTTATTTTATTTTACTTCATTTATGCCTATCTTTCTTCCCAACAGAGTCCTAAAGTGGCGTACATCATTCTTATCTCCTCCATTTTGTCCTCACAACCCTGAGGTAGGTTAGGCCCAAGGTCAATCAGCAAGCTTCCATGGCAGAACAAGGCATCAAACCTGGGTCACCCCTATCCTAGTCTGTCACTTGACCCACTACACAAGCCTGGCTCTTGAGATTGCATTTGGGACAAAATGAATATACAGATCTTTACTGTTCCTAGGACAAGTTCAAACAGTAAGTTTTATACTGGGAAATGACTGGAGGGATTTCACCCATCTCTGCCATATTAGATTCTTTCTCAGAATGTTAAATGGAGTTGCCAAATAAATGCCATTACTTTATGCTTTTGGATGGCCTGGTTTAATTTTCTTTATTTGGACAGTGAATTAGTTCCTTGAATCCAGATCTTATCTTCCTCAAGAGTAGTTCCTTAGAATAAACATTCTTCTGGAGATACTGCTTGTGACACAATAAGCAGCTCCCTATAAAAAGTGCTTTAAATTAACAGTGATGAGCTGTGAATTCAAATACTCCAGTGTTAGGAAGCTCCAGCTGTATCCGCATTTGTGTTGTATTAGTTTTGCTCCCAAGTGTATCCATCAGTCACCTCAGTCCAGGCCCACTGATGTCTATGCGCACATTCCCCCAGGATCATCTGACGTGCCAGTCTTATTCTTGTATTCCTTGTGCAGAATAAATTTTCTGTGAATTTCACCCCATGGAAGCATTTGCAGTTATTCCTGAGGTGCTGGAAGTGGCAATGAAGTATGTGTGTGGGGGGGGGGGGGCTGGGGGCAAAATTCTAGAGTCTTAAAATAAAAGTGGCAAGAAGCTAATATTATGCTAAATTATTATTTTTTTTCAATCCTGAATGCAATCTTTCTCACCAGAACCTTGTATTCAGAATTTGAAGCAGCAATTAGCATTTACATACTTTTAAAAAATTTCTTCCTGGGTAGAAAATCTATGTTAATTTAAAATACAATTATTCAACCCTTATCTGTCAGAAATCATGGGGGGAAACAAAAAACAAAATGTCTGTTTCCTCCCATCATTATTTGTAAAAGAACTTGGTACATGCTGCTCCATTAGCGATTATTCATACATTCATGTGCCAAAAAGTATACCTCTTCAGCGGCTTCACAGCAGGCTCAAAGTACTTTTTAGAATGCCTTTGACAGCACCTGTACATGTGAAATGTTCATGAACGCATGAAGTTGCCTTATATTGAGTCATACCTTTGGACTACCAGGGTCAGTACTCCCTGACTGGAAGCAGTTCTCCAGGACCTTACAGAGAGGGGGTCTTTCACATCACCTACCATCTAATCCTTTAAAATGAGTATGCTGAGGTTGAATCCGGCACCTTCTGCTTACAAAATAGATGTTTTAACACTGAGGCACTCTCTCTCCCTGTCATATCTTTATTTATTTTCTTCATTTATACCCTGCCTTTCTCTCCAATGGGGACCCCAAGTAGCTTACATTGTTCTCTTCCATTTCACCCCCACAGCATCTGGCCCAAGGTCACCCAGCAAACTCCCATGGCAGTGGTTGTTGTGGGTTTTCCGGGCTGTATAGCTGTGGTCTTGGCATTGTAGTTCCTGACGTTTCGCCAGCAGCTGTGGCTGGCATCTTCAGAGGTGTAGCACCAAAAGACAGAGATCTCTCAGTGTCACAGTGTGGAAAAGATGTTGGCAGGTCAAATGCCAAGACCACGGCAATACAGCCCGGAAAACCCACAACAACCATTGTTCTCCGGCCGTGAAAGCCTTCAACAATACATCTCCCATGGCAGACTGGAGATTCAAACCTGGATCTCCTAGATCCCTAGTCTGACATTCTAACTACTGTACCACACTGGTTCTCTTCTTATGAGAGACTGAGGTATAAATCCAGAAATCCCTGGTTTGAATCTCAGCTCCACTGAGAGTTTATAAGATATGCTCAGGCAACCCATTGAAGGGGGTTGCTGTTCTGTTCATCCAAAGTATTTCTTTAGCTTGGGCATGACTTGGCTGCTAACAGTGAAGGCTAATTAATGTGCAAGCAGGACAAGCAGATTACTTTGGTCCTTTTAATGGCCAGACCACACTCACCTGGGTTCTGAAAAGATGTGCTTGCCTTATCTCAGTGTGGGGTGTGGTCCTCTAAAAGAGAAATGTCCAGTTAGTCTAGATATTTCAGAAGTCTCCAGTTTCTTCCCTAGGAAAGGAAGAGGATGCATCTCCTGCTGTGAGGTTATCTGGCAGTAATGGAAGAACTGTGGTCTACTGACTCCTTCAATGTGGAAATGGGAGAAGGCCAGTATGGTACATCCCAGAAGTGAGGCAGCATGATGATGTCACTCCAGTAGTGACGTTATTGCACTGGGGCCAGGAACACATTTCTGAGGTGAGTGCCACCTCTCCTCTCCTCAGGGTCCAGTAGTTTGCTAGACCCCATCTGGCAACCCTAGATCTGGGAGGGGTGGCTTACCCAAGGCCACCTGCTGAGCTCATGGCAGTAGAGGGGTGCAAACCAGCAGAGTGTTGATTCACAGTCCAACCACTTTACCACTTTGATACAGTTTAGCTCTTGTACTGCAGACATCTTCCTATCCCATACTTATTTACCCTCTTCTAAGAAAACTACTTTCCAGTCACTGCAGCACATTGGTTATTTGCAACTAGACATGGGCATGAACGGGGGGGAAAACCCGAACACGCTGTTCAGCGTTCATTCCCAACAATGAACAGCCGACTGGAACTGAACATGTCCCGTTACTGAATGTGTTTGGTGTTCGTCGGTGTCAGAGCGGTCTCCTTAGCACTTAGAGAGCCCATATTCACAAGGAATGTGCAGCAGGCTCATCTCCAGCCATCACCCAAGTTTGGTCAAGATTGCACTATGGGAGTTATACGTTCCCAAATTCAATGCCCCCAGGAAACTCCCATTCAATACAAACGGAGCCACCTTCTCCAGTCCAGTTCACTTTGGCCTCGTGCGGTGGACCTGAAGACAGGCCACCTTCCCTCTCGGGGGCAGGGGGTCTGGCTGCTGGCCAGTGGCACCCCTCATGTGCCTGCCCACGAGGCCTACATCCGGGCAGACACTTATCCATTTACACAGAAAGGTGGGTGATGCCTGTGGTCGCTGAGCCTGGTGGGCACAGGGGGATGCCGTGCCACCTCCCCTCTCAGTGACGGGGGATCTGGGTGCTTGCTGGCAGCACCCCCATGTGCCTGCCCACCAGGTCTCCGGGTCCGAGGCTGACAGACTATCCGATTATGCAACAAGGTGGGTGACGCCTGCGGCCACTGGGCCTGACGGGCACAGGGAGGTGGTGCCATGCTGCCTCCCCTCAGGGGGTGGGGGTGGGTCTGGCTGCTCGCCGGCAGCACCTCCCATGCGCCCGCCCACCAGGCCTCCAGGCAGGAGGCGGACGGACTATCTGCTTATGCAGCAAGGTGGGTGACACCTGCGGCCGCCTGGCCTGGCAGGTACAGAAAGGCAGAGGTGTGCTGCCTCCTCTCAGGGGGCAGGGGGTCTGGCTGCTCACCAGCGGCACCCCCATGTGCCCACCCACCAGGCCTCCAGGTCATAGGCGGACAGACTATCCCGTTATGCAGCAAGGTGGGTGATGCCTGCAGCTGCCGGGACTAGCAGGCACAGGGAGGCAGTTGAAAGCCACCTCCACTCAGGGAGTGGGGGTTCTGGCTGCTTTCTGGCAGCACCCCCCTGTGCCCGCCCGCCAAGCCTCTGGGTCAGAGGCAGACAGACTATCCGCTTATACTGCAAGGTGGGTGATGCCTGTGGTCGCCGGGCCTGGCGGGCACGGGGAGGCAGTGGTGTGCTGCCTCCCCTCAGGGAGCAGAGGGTCTGGTCGCTCACCAGCGGCACCCCCATGTGCCCACCCGCCAGGCCTCCAGATCAGAGGCAGGCAGACTATCCGCTTATGCAGCAAGGTGGTTGATGACTGCAGCTGCTGGGTGGTTAAGTAGAGGGAGACCAAGAGGTTCCAGCCATGGAGACGAGCCACACCTGGAAGATCCTGAGAGTGGGCCTGGAAGACCCCGATCCATCAGCGGCTGCGGGCATCAACCACCTACCTGCCATCACGGAAAGGAGGGGACAGGGCGCTGCAAGGGGTGGGGAAGGGACTCGTGGCAGTACCTGAGAGGGAGAGGAGGAAAGAGGGAACATAAAGTGGTCAGGGTGGGAGAGGGGGATGAAGGGGTTCTGGCCGCAGCAACAAGCTGCACCTGGAAGATCCTGCGAGTGGGCCTGGAAGACCCCAATCCGTCAGCAGCTCCTGGCATCACCCACCTCCCTGCCATCACAGAAAGGAGGGGATGGGATGGTGCAAGTGGTGGGGAAGGGACTTGTGGCAGTACCTGAGAGGGAAAGGAGGAAAGAGGGAACACGAAGTGGTCAGGGTGGGAGAGGGGGACCAAGGGGTTCCGGCTGCGGCTACAAGCCACAACGGAAGATCCTGTGATAGGGCCTGGAAGACCCTGAATCAGCAGCTGCTGGCATCAACCACCTCCCTGCTGTCACAGAAAGGAGGGGACAGGGAGGTGCAAGTGGTGGTGAAGGGACTCATGGCAGTACCTGAGAGGGAGTGGTATGGACCAGTAACTGGAAAGCTCCCAAGTGAGAAGTAGTTGGGAGGGGTCGGAGTGGTCCCAGAGAGGGAGAGGAAGAAATAGGGCAGCAGCAGCACTGCCATCACCCACCTTCCTGCCTTTGCGGAAAGGTCGGGAGTTGCGGGACACATTCCGCCCGCGCCCCCCAGCTCAAAGGGGTCTAGTCAGTCCCATTGACAGGGGAGTCACCATGCAGTGCAACTGCCTGTATACCTATATGGTACAATCAGCTGTGTGATCGCAACCAAGCTGTCCCTCGTGACCAAGGAGGGAGCAGTAACAGGATAGTCCCTCGTGAAGCGGCAGCTGACATGACCCGCTGTCCTGCCTTCGTGGAAATAAGGGCATGGGCAGAACAGGAGAGGTCATTCATAAGGGTCGGAGTGGTTCCACAGAGAGAGAGGTAGAAAGAGGGACCAGTAGCACCGAGAAATGAGGGGGGGCAGAGCAGTTCCACACCACTCCGAGACACCTCACCTGTGCAGGCAGTACGGGCACTACTCATAACAGTTTGGGTGGCACCGCCACACCCCAACCGCCTTCCTGCCTTTGTGGAAAGGAGGGGATGGACGGGACAGGAGACATTGCTTGGATGGGTCAGAGTGGTTCCAGAGAGAGAGACAGAAATGGGACAGCAGCAGCAGCTGACATTGGCCACCTTCCTGCCTTTGCAGGAAGGACATGAGTCGAGCGACCCATTCCCCCCTGCACAGAGGGCACAGCATTTGCAATGGATAGGGGCACAGTGTGGCTCAACTACATGTGCAACAGCTGCTGAGCTGTTGTGCAAGTGCCCAAAGGAGGCTTCCGCCAGCATCACCCAGTTTCCTGCCTTCGCAGAAAGGAGGTGTCATGATGATCTGGCTGTGCCAGGAAGGCCTAGTAAGGCCTCAAAAGCCTGTAAGCAGTGGGAGTGGGCCTGGCTAAACCTGACCCAAATGTGCCAGCCCTCATTCTAGATACTCGCAGGACTCAACGGGCAAGGATGTGCAGCAACGGCATGGAGAACCAAGGGGCAAGATGCTTTAGTAGCCTGCAGAACCCTACGCACTCCACAGTGGATATGGGCAATCCATGTAGGGTAATCATCTCTGCAAAAACGCAAAGGTCCACCTCCTGAGCCCTCAACCTTGCCATTGTAAGCGGTGCTGTCCCAGACCCTGAGGGGACAACCTCCGTGAGGGTGGCCTGCCTGAGTGCTCCCCTCCCACCAGCGTCACCCTCAGGGCAAGGATTCTTGCTTGGGGTGGATTCGGATGACCCACCCAGTGATCCCCGCTCAGAAGAGCTGGTCACCCCCTTTCTCCCCCCCCAATGGATGTTTTGCTGGGTGAGGATGGAGACCCCAGGCTCGGGTGGTGGGTCTTCAGGTGCCAAGTCAGGGCCGTCGACGACAGGTGCTTCGGGTTTTTGCCCCTGTGCACCAGGACATCACAGGCATGGCACCGCACCACATGGGGGTCATTAGGAAGGGCCCAAAAGCGCCTCCATATGGAGGTGTTGAAACGTGGACCACTAACTTTCCCAGGGGAAGGAGGACGAATGGTTACAGGCTATGCTGGGGAGCTGGCCACGGACAACGGAGGGGTGGACTGCAGGCGGGGACACCACAGAGAGTTTGGGATAGGGATGGAAGGGATGTTTCATAAAACACAAACCATTCCTCCAGGGATCCGTCACCCACCCCCTCCTCAAAATGTTGAGAGAGATCCTCTCCCCCCAGTGGAAAGACCACTCTGGCCTCCTCCACAGCCCCCACAAGTGAATTGGGGGGAGCGGGAGTACTCTCTGCTGCCCCCAAGCCACACGAAATACTGCTTTCTACAAGTAAACCAGGAGGACTGCATTTGCACTTCACCCCACGACCACCTGTGGCGGCCACCACAAGAAGAAGACTCATTGTGCCACCAAACTAGAATTAAGGAGGACAGAAAAGGAGAGAACACTGTGAGCCCTGAGCCAAGGTGCCTACTGAGCTTGGCCTCAGGGCCTGGCAGCAGCCCTGAAACCAAAGGCTGAGGCTAGAGCCCCTAGCCCAGCACACCCGCAAGCCTGACCACCAGATCAAGCACTGATAATAATGTGAGCCCTCAGCCGAGGAGCCCACTGAGCTTGGCCTGAGGGCCTGGCAGCAGCCCTGGATCCAGAGGGAGGGGGTAGAGCACTAGCCCAGCACTCCCAGAGACCTGACCAGATCAGGCAGTGATAATAATGTGAGCCCTCAGCCGAGGCACCCACTGAGCTTGGCCCCAGGGCCTGGCAGCAGCCCTGGAACCGGAATCTGAGGCTAGAGCCCTAGCCCAGCACACCCACAAGGCTGACCACCAGATCAGGCAGTGATAATAATGTGAGCCCTCAGCCGAGGTACCCACTGAGCTTGGCCCCAGGGCCTGGCAGCAGCCCTGGAACCGGAGGCTGAGTCTAGAGCCCTAGCCCAGCACACCCACAAGCCTGACCACCAGATCAGGCAGTGATAATAATGTGAGCCCTCAGCCGAGGTGCCCACTGAGCTTGGCCCCAGGGCCTGGCAGCAGCCCTGGAACCAGAAGGGATAGCTCCCTATTCCACCCACCACACACAGAAAAAAGCCCAGCTCCAATGCACTCTCCCTGTCTCTCTCCCAAAAGGCTATAACAGCTCTCTCCCACTCTACCGCTTGCTGAAAGTGAAACCAGAACTGGGAGCGCAGTGCCCTTTTATAAGCAGAGATCTGATTGAGAAATGCAGGAGGTCTGTGGTTGGCAGTCAGAACTGCCTAACAGGGTTTGCAGGGATGAGATTGGAGTTTCCATGGCCACAGAACATTCCCCTCCTCCCTCTCTCCCCCCTGATGTCTGCTTCTACATTACCAATTGTTACCAATCTCTGTATCAGGCATCTGACGAAGAGAACTTGATTCTCGAAAGCTTATGCTACAATAAAATTGGTTAGTCTTAAAGGTGCTACTGGACTCTTTTTGATTCTTCTAGGAGTGTACATTTTGAAAATTACCATTCCCTTTTCCTACCTGTGGCTGTCGAATGAAATGTTCATTGTGACTGGGTAGTTTTCCTGTGGGGTGTTGCTGGGTCAGACATGAAATTTGTTAGTTTTCTTTCATTCTCATGGGTTTTGTGGCCATTTGTTTTAATGGGGAAGGGGACCAATTGGAGGCTCTGGGGCAGCTGTTTTCACTCAATAGCACCAAACTTGTATAGAATACAATCCTCCCTTGACTCACCAAGTTTCAGCACACACAAACAAAGGGGTCAGTGTTAATGGACCCTGAAGTAGGTAAGTGTTGGCAGCACAAACTCATCATTTCACTGACTCCTCTGGTGGGAAACTGCAAGCAAATCCTAAGCGGCAGGCTGGAACGGAGCAGGGGAGCAGCACCACTGGCTTGTGCTAGCCAGAGGCATTTAGAAAATAAATCCTGTTTTATGTTTACTTTTTTGTTGTTGAGGCCCCTTTAAGTTCAGCCTAATTTACATAAATGATCCTTTGCTGTTTTGCATGGAGGAGAAACCCCCTCCTACTCACCCTCTGCCAATGCAGGGTCCTTTCTGGGTGTAAAAGCATTTGTGAAAGGGGATAGATCTGTGCTCTATTATCACTTTGGAAGGAATAAATGCTATTGGTTGCCAGAGTTAAAAATTGAGGAGAAAAAGAAACGTGAAAACCGAGTAGTGAGTGACTGCGTGCTGCTGTGATGAAGTGACATAGTCAAAAGCACTCAAAATAGAAAAATATATACTGGAATGTTTGGAGGAGGGGTTTCTGTGACTATCAAGCAGCCCGGACCAGTGTCTCCATTCCGGAAAGGCAGAAGTAAGGCTCAAAAATGGTTTCTTCCCATGATTTTATGTCTCAGGATATTTGTTCCACACATCCCTACTCTCTTCCTCGGAAACCTAAAGCCATGGCTCATTCAGTTTCCTTGATTCTTGAGCACAAAAGCCAAACAAGTCAACAGTCATATGCTGAGTTTTTCTGTCATACTAGGAGGACTAGGAAACACTTGAGTCTTCAGTGCCAATATTTTTTTGCTTTATTTATAGGCCACCTTTCTCACTGAGACTCAAGGAGGATTACAGGATAAAGCAGTGCAAACGGATGGCATAAGACAAAAAGTGAAGACTGCAATAGGACTAGTATTACATAATCAGAGAACGATGTGAACAACGAACAATCTAAGGAAGGTTATACTATAAATAATACATAGTGAAAACAAGGCATAAGACAGTGCAGTAAAAGCAGGGTGATGCCTGCAATAACCATTGCCATAGACTACATTCTGTTCCATTATAAAGGAGCCCTCTGGACTGTTCCATTCTTCTAGTGTTCTAATCTCTTTTTACAAATATTTTCTTGGACATTTCTGCTTTGCACATTCTGCAGAATTATTTAAGTGTGGGAGCCTTCCTGACTTGCTCAGGGAGGCTGTTCCACAAGGTGGGAGCCTCCATTAAGAAAGCACGTGGATGGGCAGCTGCTGATCTTGTTTCCTCAATTCAGCTGGAGATGGGGTGTGAATATTCCAGCTACGTGGGTAAAGATTATCATAAGTCAGGGGTCCCCACCTTGTTGAATTTATGGACACGACTAACAAAGGACTGTCATGGGATCAATCACTAAATGACTGTCTGGGGTGGGGGAATTGCAAAATGGCTGGAGTCTCCCAGCCAAGCATGCTGCTATGATGGGGGCAGCTATTTCCAAATGCATGCTTACTGCAGAGTAGAGATGGGCACGATCCAAAAAAAATTGACCATCAAGCTGATTGTGGATCAGCGCCCGTGACGATCCCAATTTAATGACCCGCACCGAGCATCTCCCGTTCCCAATCCGTGGATCATGGATTGTGGATCGTGGAGGCAAAAGTGGAGGGGCGCCCCGCTGTTCCCAGCGATACAGGAATGGTGGGTGATGCTGGTGGGATCTGTGTTTGTGTTTGGCCGTCTGTGTTTGGCTGTCAGAGCTGCCTATCAGGGTTTGCAGGGATGAGATTGGAGTGCCCATGGCTACAGAACACCCCCTTCCCCCTCCTTCCCCTGGGTGTCTTCTCCCAACTGGTGACTGCTTTGCTGCTCTGTGGTTGGAAGGAAGCCCTGCTGATCAAGGAAAGCTGGGCTTCCATTCGGGTTTCCAGGGCGACAGAAGGAGGGCAAACAGAGCTCAGGTATTCCCCTGGCTCCGTTGCCAGGGGAATAGATTGCTGGCGCCTGAGTGTCTGGATCCCCGATCCAAGCCCGATCGCCCCGATCCAGGCCCCTCCCGATCACTGGATCATTGGCCGTGGACGATAACGATCTGCCAGGTCACGATCGCACAATCGCACGATCGCCATTATTGTGGGGGTTTTTCGATCGTAATGCGGATCGTGCCCATCTCTACTGCAGAGTCAGACTCAAAGGTGATGCATGCTAAGGTCTTGTGAAGCACCTCCTGCTCCAATGAGGTGGAGGAATGCCAGGATTGGCTCTTTGCTTTGGAGAAGAGGGAGATGGGTACCAGGAAACACATCAATGGGCAATATGGAGTCACATTAGGGATCACTGAACAGGTCTTTCTGAAACCCAAACCCAAAAACACTCTCTCTTTCTAGGAGTTGGTGATTGAATGGACAATATGTGTTTCTGTTTTGGACTATAAGCATATTTTAAAAAATTCAATTGCATCCATGCTTTAATCACTGATTAAGCTGATTGTGAATGTGATTTCAAGGAACTAGGGTCACTAATTTCTAGATGGGCACTTTTCTCTCCCATCATCTGAGCATCTGCTTCCAAGTAACTCATGGTTCTGGGTGCATATATATTTCAAGGTGAACCTAGGGTGGGGAGGCTCCTTTGAGCTCTGCACAGATCTGTTTTCCTCACTTGTTATTCCATGAGCACATCCACTCCCAAATAGTTTCAGAAGGCTAATATGTAAGTAGAAGGATGGCAGATCTGCCCCTGAAGCAGGGGACTACAATGACATTATTAAACCGGCAATGTTCTGCCATTAGTGAGCATCACTTCCTGTTGCTTGTTGCTCGCTTGCTACTTAATGACTCTCTCCTGTCCTGTCCCAGCTTTTCATTAAATTGTAATCTAAAGTGTGGAATTGTTTGCAGGGGGAGGGTGGAATGGAAAGCAAGATCAAGAAGCCGACACAAAGACCATCTCCCTTTTCCATACATCTTAGGATCTCCTCAAATCAAGACACGAAAGTGGTTAATCCATTTCTTTCTGTTATGTGTTCTCAGTCTGCATTCCCTCCCCACCTCTCTCTCCATGCCATATCCACTGTTCCAAAGAGCAGAGAGAATATTTGATTGCAGTAATTAGCTAATCAGTAACAGGCATAATTTCCCACTGATTAATGCTTTGAATAATCATTATAGTCCTAACTGTAGGCAGTTCTCTTATCAGAGTCACTTTGAAAACAGCTTTGAAAAGATAGATCTACACCTTCACAGACAAAATTAGAGAGGTCAGGTGCTCTGCCCTCTGGAAAACTGCTCCTTATTTTAATTTGGAAGGGAAGCACGAAGACCTAGAGTGTTTTCTTCGAATTCACTTTGCTTCTCGCTACCCACAATAAATACTATGATTCAGGGAGAAAAAAACTGGGGCAAGGATGCTTCCCACAAGTGATGTTTTCAGTCCACAAGAGAATTGTGGGGAAGATGTTCATCTCTGATGCAGCAGCAAAGGAGCAAATTATTTGCCAGTGAATCTGATATATGTACTTTCCCCAGATGTTTTCTTGTTGCTAAACATGCGCAGAGATAAGTGGATCTCTCCTTTTAGTCCCTTATTGTGATTGTAATTTGCTCTGTACTGTTTTCCCCACCTTTTTTAAACCTGCTGTTACCAGCCTCTATCACTGCTCTGAGCAGTGGCAAAAGGAAAAAAGGTGATTTTTTAAAGGGCTGCTGGGCTGCTTGCATGATGTTAGTTCTGGGGGGAACCTAGAAGTAACGTCATGCCTCTTTAGGAATTAGTGAAAACGATGTTTTTTCCTAAGAGTCACACCATTGCTGATGCCATGGCATTGCTCACAGTTCCTCACCAAGGCCCCCTCCATGTCCCACTGGTTGCCAAGGCCACGCCTGGTAATCCTACTTACCACTGTGTATGTGTGCACTGATATTGCAAAAAAAAAAAAAAAAGATTGAAGTGCTTGTAAGTATGCATGCATCACACTTTTATCCCACCCTTCCTCAAAGAAACACAGAGTACCAAGTATACATAGGTCTCCCGTCCTCATTTTATCACACAAAAACCATGTGGGTAGGTTAGAATGGCTGACCCAAAGTCTCCCAGCAATTTGAATTCAGGTTTCCCAGACTGTAGCTTAACACTGCACTGGTGACATTGGATCAAGATTATTTTTGCACTATGATTCACCAGTTTGGGCATGTACCCTTGCATGTCGTAAAACATAAAAAGACTATCATTACAGATGTCAAACCATAGTTTTTGCAGTGTTTTCTCAAGAGCTGCGTGCAGCAAAAAGTATAAATGTGAATCACTTGCACACATCTACTATTGTATCTCATGTTGTAAAAGCTAGCACAGTATGGTTACTTCACTCATATCAAAATGACAGGACTCTTAACCATAGGGCTTCACGGTGTTGCAGTAAAGTATAAAGTCTTCTGTCCTTGATGGCAAAGTTCTTTCACCTTGCCAGCCCGAACCACCCTAACAGCTTCTGTTGCATCTGCCCAGCAAGTTCAGTTGTCTAACCTAGCATTTCCAATCCATTAGCAGCCTCTCAAGACGACAGTTCATTGGATATGTTGACACAGGATTTTATTTTTATTTATGTATGTAAAACAGTTATATCCTGCCTTTCTTCAATGTGGGCCTTGTATATATATATACATGCGGATGCCTTGGATAGATGATAGTGCCATCTATGTGAGACAATATTTATTTATTTTTACTTAGGGAATGTATATGCCAGATCTCTGGAGTTCTGCTAAATATATATTGCTAAAGTCATCAGGGAATTCTCCCAGCATGCATGAGCGCCAGTTTGAGATATAGGACTCTATGAGGTCATTTGGACTGTAAAGTTCTACCTAGGGTTGCCAGCCTCTAGGTGGTGATTGGAGATCTCCCAGAACTTATCTCCAGGCCATAGAGATCAGTTCCCCTAGAGAAAATGGCTGCTTTGGAGGATGGACTCTATGGCATTATATCCTGCTAACGTCCCTCTTCTCCCCAAACCTCATCCTCTCCCGGTTCCACTCCCCAAATTTCCAGGAATTTCCTAACCTGTGGCTGGCAACCTTAGTTCTGTCTGATCAAGTAACCTGTACCAGGCAGCTGGTTTTTATATCACTTGGACCAACTACTGGCCTAGACACTGAAAAACTGGGCTAGTTGGTGAAAAGACCTCCAGGTAATAATCCTACAGGCTTCTAGCGATAGGCCAGTAAAAATGAAAATGTTAGTACTGGAAAATAAAAGCCATTCAAAGACAACATGGGTTTTAAGTGGCCTGGCTTTCAAAATGGAGGTCAAATAAAAACAAGTTTAAAGCAGAATGTATTTCTTGTATCCAGCAGAGCCATAATCACTCTCCACATTGCACGAGAGAGGCAACAAAATTGTCTTCCAATAGGGAAGATCTAGGGGGAAAATATGTTCAAAATAGCTTCTTGCTTGTTATAAATGGAACAGGGATTTCCCTTATTGTTTTCTAAGGCATGTTTACTGAGCATTTAAAGGCTGATTACTCTAAGTAATGAGGGAGCAAACAGATTGTAGAGGAAGAGTCCCTCAAGCTGCCCTTTCCCTTAGTATGCATGGGGGAAAAAATTGAGACATTTGAGTGCTGAAGTCCATAATGAGACAAACATTTGTGACGTATCAGCAATTTTCATTTGTACTCGCATGCATTCCTAAATAGGTCTCATCATTAAAAAAATGTTTCTGCATTAATGAATTCCTATTACATATGTACTCCAGTTATTGAAAAGAAGGCTAGGGGTATATTTTACTCATACATTACCAGAAATTCATAGGAATTAGATATAGGGAAGTAAATTCCACACTGTAGCCAGTGCACAAATGTATTAAAGGAATCACATATCTGCTTGTAGAAATAGATGTTGCTGGATCCATTTGTCTTCTACAATTTATACAGTTTGAATTTATTTGCCACATTTTGGTGTTTTGTCATGTTTTATTGCCAGGCAGATGGGCTGGAACTACAGCACAGACCTACTTTGTCCGTACCTGTTTTAAACACTGTATTTCCAAGAAAACATGCCTAGATAACCCACAGTCTGTCTTGTCCTTTCCGTAATGATCAGCATTCAAAACACAGAAAACTTCTAATTTTATTTTTTGAGGAACTGATTTGCACAGCAAGACTATGCTTTGTTTACTGAACGCTATTATTGTTAACTTTAATGAAGACAATGAAGAATTTCAAATAATAATTTAAAATATTCCCCTCCGTTGCTATGGCAATGAGCTGGGAATTTTTAAAATGATGCTGAACATTCCATCTGTTTCTCTGTTCTACATGGCAAAATCACGTCCTCTCCTTTTTTTCATCTCAGAAGATGGAAGAACTTCAGCCGATGGGAGTTTCTGAACACAAAGCAATGCCAACTACAAATTTGGGGGAGCCCTTAGTGAGTCTCCCTCCTTGCTGCTGCCTTAGTGATGAGACTTCCTCCTGCTTTCTTGTCCAGAGAGCCAGAGGTTGGGCAAGCAAGCTGGAAACAATGGAAGTGGTGAGGGGAGCAGCAGCTGTCATTCCTTTTGTTGTTGTTGTTGTTGTTGTTGCTTACCTAGCCTCTTCCTTCATGCCCTGCAGGCCCACTCATCACCACTACACAGTGGGAATGGGCAAGTGAGCAACAGAGAGCTGCTACTGCTGCTTACTGTAATTGTCATTCACCTGTTCACCCAAGATGACAGATGACTGAGCGAATGGAGATGGTGGCAAGGAGAGGTAGCAGTGACAGGGAATGCCAGATGGGGAAGGAATTTTCCAGGGCACGGCAGCTACTTAAACTGACCTTTCCTCCTAGGAGCTCAGGGTTGTCTACAAGGTTTTCCTCCATCCTCTCAACAAACCTGTGAGGTAGATTAGTCTGAGAGATGGGGAATAACTGGCCTAACCCAGAGAACTTCATGGCTATGTGAGGATTTGAACCTGGTCCTGTTCTGATGCTCAAACTATTATACATATTAATACCAAGCCCTGATATGGAGCATGAGGCATGTTTCAGGTAGGAATTTAGCATAGCATAAAGCTCTTTCCAATGGGAAGTGAAAAATGATGTTGCCACAGATTGTAATTATTAGTTCCAAATTTTGACAATTTACCTTCAAGTTGAGGGAATCCAACAGATCTTCTCCATAATCTAACCCGAAGAACTTCTCCCTTATTTCTTCCCACTCATCCATCCATCCACGTATGTATTTCTGCAGCAGGAAGAAAGGATTTCATCTCCCAGTACACTAGTATCCAGATGCTAAGAACATTAGGAAGTACGGCTTTTCATAGAGCACCTGATTGGTAGAGATGTCAGGAGTCCTAGGAAAACTACATTTCCCAAGATCCCTATTGTCTGTAGTGCTACTGTAGCAGCATTAAAGGTCTCAGGAAGAGGAGGGGGAAGAAAAAAAAAAGAACATCACAGTCTCTTTCTGCTACAACTGCGTAGCAACACTTGCCACAGACATTAGGTAAGGGTGTTTGGGAGCACATGGGGAAAATGTTGCATCTCAGTGGGGAAAAGTTTGGGGATTCTCTGAGATATCTGGAAACCCTAAGGCTCTCCAAATAATGTTACTGGGGGTGCAGTTGGCTTTCCAAGAGTTAGAACTGAGCTCAGAAAAAAACCAGTATCTCCCCTGCCCCTTTTTAAGTGCTAATTTTCCTAGCCCAGTACTGAATCAAACAACTGAGAAATCACTCATTATTTGAGACAACTAGACTTGGACCAGTAAAGAAGCCTCTTTCAATGGATTCATATTTGTGTCTAGGTTCATTCTGTAAAGTTGAAGATGAAGACAAAGAAGGAAGCTATTGCTAAATGCTTCCAAACCCACCGTATGGTGGTGGAAACTGTCATCAAGTTGTAGCCAGCACAGTACCCCCACTGGGGTGTTCAAAGCAAGAGAATAATCAGAAGTGGTTTGCTGTTCCTGCCTCTGCATAGCAACCCTGACCTTCTTTGGGGGTTTTTCATCCAAGTACTTATAAGAGCTGACTCCGCTTAGCTTCTGAGATCTGACAAGACTGGAGTAGCCTGGGCCATCCAGGTAAGGGCAAGCTCACCTTACACAGTGCAGAGGAAATCATGTAAACAGCATAATCCTGTGATTTATTATGCAGACAATTGAATAAGGATACATTGTTGTATTTTGTCACAGAATTGTGACGAAACCAGTTGGTTGGGGCTGACCTCATAAGTTACTCTGTGAATACAATAGGTAAAACCAAGGCCATTTTACTAAGAATAGCTAACAACAGATGCAGTATAACAGTGTTGCCAAAAGTTGTTAATGAGGCACCATTGTGTAATAATTGCATGTGGCCCAAGTTTAGCAGTTGGAGGACTGGTGTGGCTCATAAACCATTCTCGGGACTTTTAAGCTACTAGAAAGCCAACTATTTCAACACCTACTCATGTGCCTGAGGTGGGTTTAGAAGCCTTATTCATTGGACAAAAATGCAGCGAATCCATCCAAACATGTTTTTCCCTTTCTAGAACCAAAAATGTCCTTCTGCTGTTATTACTGCCCCTGCCCAATTACAAAGAACAGAAGCCTGCTGGTTCTGCTTTTGCTCAATGTCCTTGTTAATCCTAGATAATAAACTTTGGCATTATTTTTCCACTCATGTTTCTGGAATCAGAATGAAGCACAGAATATACTCTTTGTCTTAGGAATCTATAATATCTGTGAAAGATGGGCCAGCAGTGATCAATATGTTATACTGAGAAGGAAGGGGGGGACTCCTATCAAGAACCTCATTCATTATGTAGTAATTATGTCTGCGGGGAGAAAGAATGGATTCTCAATCCGTCTGGACAATAATCTGATGGCATACAATTCTGTGATGCTGGAGTTGCATGACTGGAATTCACAGTAACGTTTGTCCATAAAACACTGTCAGCAGGGCACCCCCTGTATGCATCATGGACACGACAATGTGGAAAGGGGCGTAAACACTTTCCCCAGTACCTTTTCTCTATCAAAAATGTCATCCTTCCAGATCCAATCAGAGGATGGGCAAGAAGGCCACTTGACCTGAACCTCTTGCCAACTCAGGCTGGGATATTCCTGGAGATTTTGTTGTGGAGCCTGAGGAGCAGAGGAGGGATCCACCTCTGGCCAGCAACCCTAAGTGCAATTCTAAACAGATCTACTCAGAATCCCTATTGCAGTCCCAGGAAGAGATTACTCCCAGGAAGAGGTTCTTAGGGTTGTACTATAGTTATGATGGGTTGTACTATAGTCAGGCTAGCTAGTTGAACTGAGGGCATTGCTCACTTCCACACACAGGAAGAACAAACTGTACCAGTAGAGAATCTTGCACACTAGTCTGTTAGGGAATGGCCAGTGACAGCATACTGTGAGGTGGGACATCAGGCAGAGGCTTCTGGCAGGGCTCACTGCTACTGACTCCTGCCCATATGCCTCCTCTGCCACCAACCTGCATATTCTCCCCCCACCTGCTTGCTTGGAAGTACTTCACCATTTCATTTGTGCTTCTGGCTGCCTGGGCAGCCCAATACCAGCAGAGAAGAGCATATGTATGGTGCAAGAAGTGCTCCTGACAGTCACAGCAGCAGCACTCCCAGCAGCACACACTGCCCATTGCCATTGAGGAAAGGGCGTGCAGCTGACTGTGAGTGTGGGTGGTGAGAGGAATTGTGAATAGGCAGGGGAAAGATGCACAAGTGGGTGGGGAGTACAAGGATGGGGGCAGGAAGGGAGGTGTGAGACGTGGTCCTGTTGGTGAGCAGAGGAAGGAAGGGGGCCCCTGAACACTCTCTACCCAGTACCCCACAAAACCTGGAACAAGCATAACTCGTGGTTCTTCATAACATTATATGACCATGAATAGATTTAGATTACCTACTAGTCCTTGTGTGAGCCAAAAATTTTATTGTGCTTATGTAACATACTCTTTTTTTCATTGTTGTCATATCTCCCTCCTCCTCATTTCTAATCTCAGACTTGACTTGTCCTTTTTCCTCAGGATATCCAAGTGTTCCATCTCATTTTCTTCATCAATGTTCTACCATCCTAACTTTTGTCTTCAGCCCTGAACTTTACCCTTGAAGCATCCTGTCCACTTGATCTCTTGGAAGCCTTCCTTTCTGATGGAGACACTATGCCCAAGTTAAACCTGGTATGTGCCTTGAACTCCTGCCCTGACTTCACCAAGGATCTCCTCCCCTGAAGGGGTCTGAGATGTGTATAGTACTTTCAAGGCCTGGCAATCAATAACAAGGAGTTACTCAAGAATAAGTCTTGAATATGCTGGATAATCTTTTCTGGCTATCTGCCTCATACCGCTACACAAGCAGCTGCACAAACAGTGAACAGGAATTCTACTAAACTATCAAGTATCCTCTTTACACTGGCTGTCTTGCTGTAGCCTTGCATCCCTGGAGATTTGTTGTAGAAGCAGGACTGCCACTTCGGTAACTGATTGGTTTGTGTTTTTCTACCCTAGAGGAGTATTTATTTTCACTTCCATTCGTCTCCTGGTTTGATCAACCTACCTGGATTTTTCTTTCATAAACAAGCTCTTTGCTCTTTGATGGTTGCCTGTAATCATGTAGGAGGTTTACTTTTTCTGTTCTCTCTTGTAGCAGGTAGCAAGCTTGAGTGGAAAAATTATGATGCCATGTCACCCTCCTATATAGTTTTTAGAGTTCACACAGTGACAGAGAAGCAATTCCAAGGAGACAGAGAAATAAGAGCATGATGGCAGGGTGGTACAAACATTGAGCCTTCACCTCTAAATACCTTCAGCCACCATGCCATTGTGATAATTCGTGATCTTCTCTAAAAAGACGAGAGCCAGGCATAGTCTGGAAGAGATTCAGAAATGCTGTCACCATTAGTGTTAAAAGTGACTTTGTGAATGGGGGCAATGACTTGACAGATCAGTGGCTACAGAGGAAATTTGGAAAACTCAAGGTCAATCAGAATACAGGCACTGAAATACAATTGGAGAAGGGGGGGGGTTAGTAGAATAGGAAGCTTGAATAATTCAGCAAGCTAACTTGAGTCTCAGTGAGAAATAAACAAATACATGTAAATAAAATTCCAAAAAGAAGAATGTGTCTGAAGACCAAACTAGATATGTTGCTGGGAGATTCATGAACAGGCCTTTTCGGCTGTTTTTTGTTTGTTTTTTTTAAAGGAAAGTAGCAGCCATGTGGGGCCCAGTTTGGATTGGGCTGCAGTGTGGGGAGGAGGGGTACGAGTTTAATTCTCCCCCTTTGTGATTTTAGGAATCAAAACTCACCCAGAGACTCTCAACCCTGGAACATAAACACGACAAGGAAAATGAGCATGCTGGTTTGTCCTTCAGTCAGTGCTTAATAACAGCTGGGTGACTGGGGTGGGGGGGTGTCAATTCATTTGGTGCAACCACTAGGAGGGAAGATTTAAGTCCCTGCTTCCCTGCATCACAGCCCTGATCAGAACTTGGCCCTAACACAGCTGCTATTACCTTTTAAAAAAATGTTGGAGAGATGTATTCACAGATTTCCCAATATCTCATCCAACTGGACCCTGAGAAACTGGGTTGTCAGTTGAGGATATCCAAGATTATTACTCTAACATCCATTCTTGATGTAACAATCATACCTTTCACACTGGGACTTGAAAGTGTTTCAGCACCTTTTCTGCTTCCTATCTTTGCGGGACTTTCACACTTGCAAGGTAGTCATGGGACGCAGAACTGATGTTTGTCTATGGCGTCCCTGATTTTTCCCCCTGTGGACATACCTCAATGTTGTTTTGAAGCTGCTGCCAAGTTGCATCTGGCCTGATTAATGTCAGTGTGAACTCTAACCCCCCCTCTGCTTCTCTTCTCCCTCCTCTCCTTTTCCCCAGGAGCTGATTGGTTTGTGCAGAATTAACCACTCCCACCCTCCTCAGCTGTCTGAACTCATCTGCCAGTTTGTTAGTAAAGCAAGGTAAGGGTCATAAGGCTGCTTCTCCATTGGTTTCCTTCCTCCTGGGTATGTACCCACTCTCTTATTTTTTTCCCAAAGCCAGGGACGATTCCTAAGCTTGCTGCTAATTCCCTTCTGGTTTTAAATGCCAGGAAAGGGTTAAATGGCTGCTTTTCTGTTCTTCCCTTGGGGTATGCACACACACACTTTTTTCCCCAAAGGCAAGAATGAGTTGTAACATTTTAATATAGTAACATTGTAACATTAGTGCACTTTCCTCCTTGCTTTAAAAGCCAGGAAAGATTTAAATGGCTGTTTTCCCCTCCCTCCCAGGCATGTTTCAGACTTTGCCAAAGAGAAAAAAACCCAAGCATTTTGCACAGCCCTTTGGAAACAAAGTCACAGCTTGCTGAGAGGGGATGAAGCAGCAGCATTATAACTCTTCCCTGGCTTGGCTTTAAAAAGAGAGAGAGAGAGAGTGGTACATGTTTCCCCCCAGAACTCTGCCACCAATTGCCTCTCCAGTGGGCAGGGGACAGCCCAATCAGCAAAAAATGGTGTGATGGGTTCCAACATTGCAATGTTACTACGCATGCTCAAAGTTAAAAAAAAAAAGTGTGATGTGAATTGCAAAGCCCCAAAGCCCGACACTGCACTGAGGCTTCAAAGTGGGTCTGAAATGAAGCACAGATGCCAAATCGAAATTTCAGTGGACAATGTGAAATGAACAGGTGCAATGCTGAAGCCACTGCGATCGGGGCAAATGCTCATAAATGGCGGTTTAAACTGTAAGTGCGAAAAGCCAAAGTATCTGCATAACCTGAACTACAAAATGCTGTAGTTTGAATATCTGGATGTAAGCTACCTTTGGTCTTTCAGTTATGACTCTCAGGGCAGCTTACACACTGTGCAGCAAACATGTTATTCCAGTTATACTAGAGTACCCAGCAACAAACATGTGAAAAGCAGATGCCAAACAAAGTCTTTAGGCCTCAGTTCTCAGTTTGCCAAATGAAATGTCTTTGAGCTTCCAATGGATTCTGTCTTGCTGATGAATTGGTAAGCAAGCATTTAATCTTCTTTCAGAGCATAATTCAGTGTATCTTCTTTGTTAAACCAATAAGAAAAAGCTCACCAGGAACTAAAGAAAAACATAAGCAATTGTGTGAATTGACTGAAAATCATATAACCCTCCCCCACCCCCCATAAGCTTGCAAATTATTCTGCAGATGCTTCAAAGTAGCAGGATTCCACTGGTTCAATCATACCATCATCATTTTCTAGCCCTGTTGCCCAGGTGCAAGAAAAAATAGAATGGTACAACAGTTTTCATCAAATGAACAAGAGCTATACACCTCCATACTATCTGGTTTGCTGGAGGTAAGATATGGCATTTCCATCTGCACTTCTAAGCATAAGCTCTGGCGGGTCCCCCAGCTCTTGTTATGTTGGATAGTCATGAAATGTAGGAAATCTCACTGTTTAATACCCTGCCATTTTTAGTAATGACTCTGCAGTGGCATTGGACAGAGACATATGGTTTACAGTAGAATATCCATCTCACTAGATCTGTTTTCCCTGGTTATTTATCACATTTGTCCTTCTCTAACGGTACTACCATCGGTTATACAGAATGTAAAAAGGGGGAGCAATAAAGCTTCCAGAATATTGTATGCCAGCTTTCTTGTCTCTTAACACAGAAATTGCCAATAGCTGATCTAGCCCAGGATTCTGCCTCCCACAGTGGCTACTATCAGGTGCTTCAGAATCAGCTGCAGAGACTCTCCTTTGTACTATAATGTAGGCAAGTTGGAGATTATGGCTATTCCTCTTCCACCGGAGGAGATATCCCAGCTCATTAAATGGTATCCTGAAATTATGGGGGGGAGAGTTAATAATGAAGGCAAACCACAGGGCAAGCTGCACAGTTATCCCAGGGATTAATCTGAGCCACATTCAATAGGATTTAAATCCCTGGGAACACGTAATGTGGAATTTTAAAGCAAACATTAGACAAGGAGAATCTCTTAGCCTCTGTCAGCATATTTTCCAGAAATTTGAAATTTCTTCTTCAGAGAGATATATGATTGCAACTGTGGCGTGTGTGTATGTGTGCGCCTGTGTGCATAGGGACATACCTGTATACAGAAGAAACTCTGTTGGCTGATCCCCACTCAGTGAAGCAGAATTTCCCACATTTATGAATTTAGATTAATTCCAAATTGACTAATATTTTAATTGTGCCTACAGGCTGGATTGAGAAAAGAGTGCATCTGAGCATGTAAAGAATGTTCTTTTCTGTTACTGAAGAACTTCAGTCATTTATGTTCCTCAGCACTAATGGGCAGAGGGTATAACTTGCATGTTATTAGTATCAAACTATATAAAGCAGTTGCTTCAAGTGGTAGATTACATGGACAGAATGTTATTTTCCATCCTCTATCTAGTTGTTTAAAAACTGGTTTGAAAATGAGCTCTACTCCCAAAAAGGGCAAGGTAATGAGAGGGTCTGACGTTTTAACTTCTGTATGTTTGTTTCAGGTGCACCAATCTTCATGCTATTATTCCTTCCACATAGGCATAAGATCTGGTGCCATTCCTTTTTTTTCTTTTTAAACATTCTAGATATTTTCAGCTCAGCACAAAACCAACTGTTAGGACTGAGAATGTTTCCTTTGTTTTTGTTATTGTGCTTCTCTATGCTGCTGGTTCAGAATCCCACTCTATGGGCTTCAACAAGATTTGGATCCAGTAGCACCTTAGGGACCAACAAGATTTTCAGGGTATAAGCTTTTGAAAGTCAGAGCTACCTTCCTCAGTTTTTCTTCCTACTGACTCTCCTTGCCCCTCCTGTTTGCTCCCCATCTTCATACTCTCCCCTAACCTTCTTTTTGTTTCACAGTGCAGTAAAAGACCATCAAAAATTTTTGAGGCCACCTGATGACATCTTAGCAGCCATTTTGGATTGCCTAATCAATTGGTTGATTAGGCAATTCAAAATGGCTGCCAAGATCTCTGTCTTGAAATAGTCTTAAGAGATCTTGATACAAACTATTTTATGTTTATGTTCTCCTCTTTCTCATTTTTGCTAAGCTTAAAACTTTTCTGCAAAACTGTTCCATTTCCTACCTGTCCCCATTTTGCTTTTTTAAAATCTACATGCTGGAACAAGGTTTGTAATTAGATATAAAGTAAGAATTGGTGGTATGGTCAATTGTTTTAAGAGAATTGTTTAATGAGAATTGTATGTTAAGGATATTATACGGATTAGGTAATATAATAGGGATCTTATTATGAAACATATATTAAGAAATATATATGTGCTTAGAGCTGTAATTGTGCTGTGTGTGAATAAAAGATATGTTGCATCTACTAGTCTTGTCTCTCAGAAAGTTTTCTGTCCTGAGAGAAAGATCCCAAAGTCTGCTAGGTTTCACTAATGTCAGCTTCTGTAGCCCCGTTAAAAGAGACACTAGAAATGGGTAAAGCACACACACAATAGCAGCAGCTATACAACTGGGTGGGCAGAGCTAGTGCTCGGAATCCCAAAGAAGACAGCAGTATCAGGAGGGGCAGAACTAACAGCAGCTTAGATTCAAAGCAATTTACACCTTAGGATTTTCATATCATAAAAGGAAAATGTGGTATTATTTTTGCATTTGAAAGGCAAAGTGGTCTCGCCTAACCTGTTGAGGTTTAGTAATATCTGGGAATTGCATTTTTTTCTTACCTATTAGTAAATGTTATAAAATCAGAAGATGTGTAAAGTAGGCAGCATCTTATGTTGCTTTGGCATAATTTGCCCACCAGGCCATGAATTTGGTGCACTTTTGGTGCTGGTCAGCCTCTGTTGTTTAGACCTGTTTATACCTCTTATGCTGTCTCTGAGAACTGGGCTTCAGTGTGACAGAAGAGAAAAGTGTATTACACATGGCCAAGGAGCTGTCAAAAATGTGCGGTACATGAAACAGCTACTTGACTGCCAAGTCCTATTAGTGCAGCTCTCCCTCCCCCAATGATCTAGATAGAAAGGTCACTCTCTCATAGCCTTTTTCATTTTGGCACTTTTATAGAACTGCATTAGTGGTCACGGGCTCCCAGCCATCTCTCTGATTAACAATTTGCAGATCAGTAGAGGGGGAGCTGTTTCATGTATGGCATTTTAGTTAAAATCACAGAATAATTTGGTCCAGTCCCTTGTTCCAATGGAAAAACTATCTCCTTCCATTTCCACCATTCCTGGCCTTCACCCAGTTCAATTTACAAAACATAATGCCATTAGCAGAAAGCAAATGAATTACAGTAAAGTTGCCTGAGGCGGAAATTGCTCTAGATGACTCAAGTAAGCAAGCCAAACCATATATTATGAGGAAGAGAAAAAATCACTCCAGATTGTTGTTTGGCCTGATATGGAAAAGTCCTTCTTGCTTTCAAGTGCAGACCCATTTTAAAATGTGCATCTTTGACACTTTTAGGAGGGGGTTGTTTCCCTCAGTTCCATTGAATTAGAAGATGGAGCTCAGAACAAACTGAACTTGTTTGCAATCTTAGTTGATCTTCAGCCATATGAGGCTGCCATGCTTCCAGGTAGAACTTCAAAGAAATAAATGGAAAACTGCTGGTTCCCGCCCCCCCCCCCCCGGAACTATTGTCTATTATCTTCTTAGCAAGCTTACTTGTCTATTATATGTGCTGAATAAGAACAAATATTTCTAACCCCTAAAACTTGTATCAGCTTATTGTAAATACTTTCCTTAATAACTAACTTCCTTTTTACACCACCACGTTCATAGTAGTGAAAGGAGGAGTTTTTCAGCATGAAAAGGATGATAGTGAAAAAAAGCACACTGAGCCAGAGGAAAACATGGCTATAAAAAGCTGGGGGCAGTAGAGGCTGGTGGGGGTGGGACATCAACCACTCTAAAAAAAAATGCCACAGGAACTGAGTTCTAACAAAAACCTCTCATACCTTAAGCAGAAGCTGACATGACACAAATGTAAAACCTATTAGTAAAAAAAAAAAAAAATCAGGTAGAGCCAACCAGTGCTTCAAGTGGGGCAGTCTACACACACATACAGACTCACTAGTCATTCTGGTACAGCTCTGTATTAGTCCACTCATATACAAAAGTGAATCACAAAGTGACATTTTATTACACAACTAAAATATATGGCTGAACGATGGCTCTCCTGGGATCCCCCAGCAGCTGATGGTGGCTGCAGACATTTGCCAATGCTCAGAACACCCCATGGCTATTTGCAGGCTACTTCCTCCCTGCTGACCATGAAACCTGGAACTGCCAGTCTGAAATTCTAATGCCGTTCATCTTTGCCAGTGCAGTAGGCCCCTCACTTTCATAAGTCCATTGCAAAATTACAAAGATCTTGTGTCTGAACCCCCCAGCATGTTTTGGAGAGAACAAGATAGATAGCCCTCTAAGCTTCAGTGACCAAGACATCTGTGAGAAGAAGTATCATAGGATGATCTTTTCCCACTCAGTAAGCTAACTGCAAAGAAAGTGTTTAACTATATTTTGAGCAGCAACAGACCGGTGAGGGCTCAGACTTTTAGTCTCATGATGAATTTCATCCCATAATTCAGCTGATGCGCTAGCCATTGAAAGAAGGACCTCACCTGGCTTCATACCTTAATGGGTATTGTGTCACTGAAAAATGCTTCAAGGTACTGGAAAATATTTAATGAATTCATCCCTGAATTTTTCCAGGGATGCTAGAAAATATCACCTTCCACCTCCTGCTTGTGTCATTGTATGGCAATCTTATTAAAAGACTTCTCTATTTTTCCTTTAAAGTGCTAATAACCTTAGAAGGGGGGGGGTGTAAAATAAGGAGACCATTTGGAAGTTGAATGGTTAGACTCCCTCTCTCCACCCTGTGCAGCCCCAGTCTGAATCGAGGGCATGTGCACTTTTGATTTCTCTTTTAAAGATAAGTAAAGAAGATATGTATGCTTCATCATGTCTATTTGTAAGTCACCATCTCCATCTTGTGCATCCCTCAGAGCCCCTGGTATGAAAGTTTACAACATAATTAGGTGTATCCACATGAGGACCAATGGTACACATTACAACATCTGCATGAGTCAGCCTTATGGGAAAATATTTTTTAGCAAATAAACTGAAGCCAACCTGTCTACTGCTCCCATGACAACTACTTTGCCTCTGTTTTACTTTTGCCTGGTATGAATATTTCCCATTTGCTCTTTCCTTCAGTTTCTGCAGGTGGCTATTCCCATAGATGGACTTAAAAGCAACAGGCTTCTATTTTGAATTCTATTCAGAGGGCTAGCAGGTCTCTAACCTATATGACATAGTACCGATATGATAACATGCTTCCTAGCTTCTCAAAGGCACTGCAGCCTCATGGGAGAGTCAAACGAGGCTTATGGCGGGAGAAAATCTAGACATCTACAATCCAAGAAGGAATTGTGGGGCTGCAGTAGCTAGAACAGGACAGTGTTGTATAGTGGTTATAGTGTAAGACTAGGTTATGAGAGGCCTGGGTTTGAATCCCCACTCTGCCATGGAAGCTTGCTGGGTGACCATGGTCAGCCATATGCTCTCAGCCTAAACTGAGGATGGAATGGCGGTAAAGGGAGCACTGTAAACTGCTTTGTGTCCCCATTTTTGAGAAAGGTGGGGTGTAAATGAAGTAAAATTAAAAAAATGTTTAGGGGGAAAAGTGATTCTGGCCCAAGATCCAAAGTGCATATGAGACTGTATTGTCGAAGGCTTTCACGGCCGGAGAACGATGGTTGTTGGGGGTTTTCCGGGCTGTATTGCCGTGGTCTTGGCATTGTAGTTCCTGACGTTTCGCCAGTAGCTGTGGCTGGCATCTTCAGAGGTGTAGCACCAAAAGACAGAGATCTCTCAGTGTCACAGTGTGGAAAAGATGTAGGTCATTTGTATCTACTCAGGAGGGGTGGGGTTGAGCTGAGTCATTCTGTAAGAGTTTCCCAGGGTGTGGAATGCTAATGGCGGGAGGCTTCACTGAGTCATTCTGTAAGAGTTTCCCAGGGTGTGGAATGCTAATGGCGGGAGGCTTCACTGTATCCTGAGGAGGTTCTTTTGCATATGGATTGGTGCTTGATGTGCTAATCTTCTCTGCAGGGCTATTGTCGGGTGTGGAGTGTTTTGTTGGCCTGGTGTTTTTCAGAACTGGAGCCCATGCTCTGTTCATTCTTAAATGAACAGAACTGGAGCATGGGCTCCAGTTCTGAAAAACACCAGGCCAACAAAACACTCCACACCCGACAATAGCCCTGCAGAGAAGATTAGCACATCAAGCACCAATCCATATGCAAAAGAACCTCCTCAGGATACAGTGAAGCCTCCCGCCATTAGCATTCCACACCCTGGGAAACTCTTACAGAATGACTCAGTGAAGCCTCCCGCCATTAGCATTCCACACCCTGGGAAACTCTTACAGAATGACTCAGCTCAACCCCACCCCTCCTGAGTAGATACAAATGACCTACATCTTTTCCACACTGTGACACTGAGAGATCTCTGTCTTTTGGTGCTACACCTCTGAAGATGCCAGCCACAGCTGCTGGCGAAACGTCAGGAACTACAATGCCAAGACCACGGCAATACAGCCCGGAAAACCCCCAACAACCATGCATATGAGACTGCTTCTTTCAAGCTTCTCTATCAATTTTCATTCCCCCCACCTCTGTACTCAGCAAGAAATTTTACCTTGTGATATTGAGGAAAGTGATATGCCATCCATGTAGCTGGCCTGCCAGAGCTGTTGAAGCTCACCATGTTCCAAAGCTCAAATATTTTTTATCAGTCAGTGCATCCTATCCTATCTAAATAGCTAAGTCTCCAAGGTGGCCATGGTTTCCCCACCTATTATTGAAGGCCGTAGCCGTGCCATGACACTTGAAAGATGGGTCCCTATCCTATCCTCAGACCTCTTATCAGTGTACACATATCAAAACCTTTCTCTCTCTGTCTTGAGTTTCCAGAAGAAGAACTAATAATGGAAGCCAAAACCAAACGGAAATAATTGCAGAATAAACAAAAAATTAATACACATGTAATTATGTATATAATTAAATTTCTTGTTTATTTTTCAATTAAAGCTCATCACTACTGTCAGGCCACAACTGTTCCTAGAGGAAGTAAGTATGTTACAGCCAATAAAAAATACGATTCACAATCAAAGATAATTAGTAAAAACAAGGAAAAGATCATAGAAAGGATGCCCTCTCTCCTGCCACTAATTTATAACAAATACAGTTATAAGATCAGTTTGGATGTTCAAACAATGCATCCCCCCACTTCTCCCTACATACAGGAATTGTGTGGGCAAATGCCTATGTGTAAAGCAGGTTTTCAGCTATAGCCCATAGCAACAGGACCCATTTCTGCAACTGCTACATCACCAGGGCGATATCACATGAAGAAAAATGTGACCATTTGAACACTAGAACTAGTTCATTGATCTACCAAAAGGGTAGCTCTACCTCATCATTCCGCACAATAGCTGCCTCAGACTGAAACAGAATTGTTCATGGGCATTTTTATATAGTGGATAAGGCTGTAATTAAAGTCTGTGGGATTTAAGACTGTCTTCAGTGTACAAATTTATGCTGTGTTTTTGTCACCTTTTTCTCTAATTTTGAAATCCAGCTTTATTAAATTTCTTAATGTAGGTAATATAATGTTCACTACATTGTTCTCCATTCTTGTAATTCCAACTTTACTATGTTTTTAGAGCAATGTTCTGTGATTTGGTTGGTTGTATGTAGTAATAACAACAACAACAACAACAACAACAACAACAACAACAACAAAATTTGATTTATATACCGCCCTTCAGGACAACTTAATACCCGCTCAGAGCGGTTTAAAAGCATGTTATTATTATCCCCACAACAATCACCCTGTGAGATGGGTAGGGCTGAGATAACTCTAAGAGAACTGTGACTAACCCAAGGTCACCCAGCTGGCTTCAAGTGGAGGAGTGGGGAATCAAACCTGGCTCTCCAGATTAGAGTTCCGTGCTCTAACCACTACACCAAACTGGCTCTCAGTTATAATCAACCTTCAGTCTCAATAAGAAGGGCATACTATAGATGAAGTAAACTAACTAGCTAACTAATCAACCAACCAACTGACCAACCAGTTTACACATATATGCACATTACTTGATGTTTTTCTGTACTTGATTGTTCTAAAATTGGGGTTAGTTCTCCTATGCATGTTCATCAGTGTGATTATTTACATTTCAGAATGGACCATCATAGATACAAAAGCTTTTGTATCGCTGGACATCATTTCTTGCAGAAGTGTTTTAATGGAATGTATTCACATATTCAGCCGCCTGGAATCAAATATATACAGCAATCAACTATGTAGAATCAAATGATGCACACTCGTATGTGACCCAGACCTTGATAAATAGCAACTGAATGTATTAACGGGCTCCATGAAAAGCATTATGTTTGATGTGACATCAATATATGAAAGCTTTATTTGTAGTATTACATCTCTGATGGTTCATCTCGACATACAGTTTATTATTTGTTGTTGTGACCAAGTGATAAAGATATACCTGTGTGAGCTTGCTTTTTGTCATGGAGGGAGTCCTACTTATAGTTAATCATTTTGAGTTGAAAGAAAAATGGATTACAAACTGCAAGGATCTCTCATCAATACAATATTCACCCTAGGAATTGCTCATACTTTTCTTTGGGTAGAAAGGGTGCACCCCAAACCCAACTCCTACAGCTGCCCATGGCTGTTGAAATACTAGTGCCTGTTGAAAGATTGAGAATCACATGAAGCTGCCTTATACTGGGGCAGACCATTGGTTTATCAAAGGTAGCATTGTCTGATAGGCAACAGTCACTAGTAGAGACTATTAATATTATCTACTAGTTGATTCTTTAAGCTGGAGCTGCACGCAAAGCAGATGCTCTACCTCTGAGCCCCAGCCCTCTACTATTCACCCACCTATTCAAGTGATGCAGCTCATCTTGTGCTAAGAGGCGGAGTAAAATATCTCAGATTGCTGTTGCTGTAAGTAGAGAGCTGCTTCTGAACTTGGTTAGCACATCAGCAAAAATGGGTTCTTTCACCAGGATCCTTGGTCAGGCCTTGAGCATTTATCATAATGAAGTCTCAAGACAGGTTTCTTATTACATGTTTTCTTCATAACCATACTGTAGCTTTTCTTCTTTTATCCAAGTCTCTCCTAAACCTTGGACAAGAATTAAGCACTTTCTATTGTTGCAGTGGCACAGCACCCAGCAAACATTTAACATCTCGGGAGGTTTTTTTTTTAAGTTACTATTCCCCTTAACTGAAAAACTGCCTTGCAACCAAATCTTACCAGTAGGCATTGTATACATTCCTTATTTCTGGGTATGTAAAGGCTCCTGTTCTGTTACAGCAATTGCAGACACAAGAGCATACATGGGGGACCCTTGGCTGCAAGATTCTTATTGAATGGAAGAGGAGCACTGTGCGATGCAAAAAGCCAAACCCTCTGTTGAAAAAAATAGGAATATCTGCCTTCACAAAAGATCCTGTGGACCTGTAACCCTAAATATTACCCTGTATCAACAGGTACACAGAGTAATTGGATAAACCCTTCCTTATGAACATTGTAAGCAGCCGTGCTGGTCCATTAGAATGAATCCAAAAGCAGCAACAGTATAATATTTTTGATCAAGACCACCTGGGGTTGTCACTTGCTAGCTCGGGGTTAGGAAATTCCTGGAGACTTTTGAGATGGATCCTGGAGAGGATGAGGGTTTGGGGAGGGGAGGAGCCTCAGGAGGGTATAATGCTGTGTAAAGTCCACCCTCCAAAGCAGCCATTTTCTCCAGGGGAACTGAGATCTGTGGCTGTAATTCTGGGGGCCATCCAAAGTGCCCACAATTAGTGAGTAAACTTCAGTTTCCCAGAAAACTTCCTCCAAGGAGATGTTAACCCAATCAAACAAATAAAGGAGCAACGTTGTTGTGAATTATTGGGAAAGCCCCTCAGTCTGGAGACTTACAATATTCTGCAGTTATTCAGATTTCATCACATTAAGCCATTCCAGGTGCAGAATATATTTTGAGCTGCACAGAAGGTTGCTGGGACAAAAAAAGCAATGACTTCTTTCTCCCTTTTTGTTCTTTTCTTTTCTCACTTGCTTTCTAATTTAACTCTTGAGCTCTTCCCCCCAGCTCTGTCCCTTCGGAGCTGCCTGCTTTTGAGAGCTGTTTATCAGAAAATACCAGAAAATATCCATTTTTCCCTCAATTTATTACCTGGACACAAAACACAAATGCCAGACTGTCCAGTTCAAAACTGGGCACCTGGCAACCCTGGCCTTAAATAAATGAACGTGTCCATGAACGTGTCTACCACTTGTTAAAGCCATCTGTGCTGCTGGCTCTCACTCCATCTGGTTCTTGCTGGCTGCCATGATTTCTTTATTAAACTTGTGTACACGCACATGGCACATAGAAGAACCAGGACTGAGTACTAGCAGCCATTGGGAACCCTACATCTCTGAAAAGACTTCAGGGTTTACGGGGCTGGTCCATTATTAAATAGTGGGTTCAGACTTGAGGTAAATCAACAGCTCTTTATTTAGCAGGAACACACACAACAAGACTGAACAGAACCGTTCAATATATATACATCAGCTCCACCCCCAGAATAACTGATAGCCAATGAGAACACAAACTTTACAATACCATCTTTTGCATAACCCATATACAATGTAACTTATTTACCACTCAGTGATTGGTCTTTATCTTGTCCCCATGATTGGCTGCTATCCGTAATTAGTACCCAATGATAGCATAGCCTTGAGTTCTCTTGCAAGCTAGAGTTCGACCAATACATTACATCCACTCAATAACTTCACTAACAGTGCTGTTAAGTTAATAGTACTTCTCATTCAAAAGGTACCCTCCATCTAAGAACTCACCCTAATATTTCAACAGTTTGGGACTGCTTTCTGTCAATGATGTGTAGCTCAGCTGCAAGCTTGTAGCTAGCAGAAAGGAGAAGATTGGGTGAAGGTGCCGTTAAGCTCCAAGCACAGAGCATTCCAGCTCTTTGTTATTCTAATGATTCTGGCCTAAGTATTCAGTGGTTTACTACACCCTGATGGAAGGTGACACTCAGGGAGAGAGAGGAAAACTCAAACTGCTAGACTGTATCATCTTCCTCATGGGGCAGAAAGATCTGAATGAACCAGGGGGAGAGGGACTAGAACCTTCCAAGTGAAGATCATACATTTGCTGGACACAGGGAAGAATCTCTCTTGGCCTCCAGCTTCTGACCCAGGAGGCACAAGCCATGAAGAACTAACCTTTTACCTAGGGACTCCATCTTGTCCACGGAGCAAGGGACAATGGGTTGAAGTCTCAATCATGAGAAATAAGGTAACACTTAACTTTAAACTACAACACCTTTAAGTAAAGCTAGCCTGTCCTATCTAAACATCATTTATGATAAGTACTAAGTGAAGGGAAAGGAGACTGCACATTTTAACTTTTTCTTTGAACATTTGTTCAACCTGAGGGCTTGAACAGAACATGTGTATTTTTATTCATTTATTAAACTTAAATTTTGAATGCTCTAAGCCTGATCTGTGGAAATGCACCATGCCTATTCAGTTTTGCTATCTGGAGTGTAGTAACAGGAAGGGGCAACAGGTAAGCTCGCCATCCTTGAAGCACGATAGCTCGAAATTGCAAAGCTGTGATAGATCAGCTTGCTGCTAGCTTGTAGGAGCGAAATAGGCATGTGCAACAACTAGACAGAACCTCTAAACTGCAGCACAGTTACCAAGTGACATAGGACTCCATTTAAAAGGAAGTAGTCTCTCTACATGAGACATCTTACACGGGGACACTCAAGTGTAGGGAGATGCAATGTTAGTTGGGAAGTGTAGTTTTAAAAGACAGAACCCACGGAGATTGCTCCTCAGAGGGTTTATCAATTTCATTTTTGCCTCTCAGAAAGAGAGGTGAAATTGACAGAGCCTTCGGGGAGGCAAAGATGAAATTAACAAACCCTCTGAGAAGTGATCTCCACGGGCTCTGTCTTTTTAAACTACCCTCCTATAGAGAGATGATTTAAACTATGCTTCCCGGCTAATAATGCGTCTCCCTACACTTGAGCACCCCTGTGAAAGATGTCTGGTGTAGAGAGACAGTTGCTGGTGGCAGTGGGGGTTATCCAGTTTGTTTTTGGCACCCCCAGGGAGTGATGGGAAGGGGAGGCATAATTGAACAGCCACTTGGGATAGCCACAGGGGTTTCCAGCCTTCTAGGGGTCAACCCAAAGGTACAGTAGGGGCTTGTGATTCCAATACTTTACACCCTAGCATTGATGGGCTACTGTTTTGATTACTTTGTAACAGAATACATGCATCAGCTTATGCATCTTTGTTGTAGATGCAGCCCCCCCCTGCCCTTGTTACTTAGAAACCTCAAGTACTTTGCATTTTGCCAACCATTTGGAATATATACACCAGCTATAAAGTGATATGCTTAAAAGATCCCTGCACTTTGTACAAATGGCTATTTATGATGTGCCGTCAATAGTACTCTGCAGAGAGGAGTGTGCGGGGGATTGATGGAGCACTGAGCCTAATCCATCAGTCACTTCACTGCAAACTCTAAACAGATTTTAATTGTAAGGCCAGATTTACTCCAGCCATCTGCATAGCAAACATGTCTCCCCCATGAAATAGAGAGATACTTTATTTCATACCCTCTTTTGCAATGTGTATATTGTGTCCCTGCTGATAAAATATTTGTCACCACATAAATGTAAGTCTGCCTCCTGGATAACATAAGGCTTCACCACAAATGCAATGTAACAAAATTTAGCACTGACTAAACTCCTCAATTTAGAAATGCAGTAACAGGGGGCTAGAAGAATTACACAGTTAAAGGCAAAGTACACACAAAGTCTTATCTCTACTATTTCATTGTAGGAATGATGATGAAGCAGGTGAAAGACATGTTAAAATCTACACAAATGGGAGAAGGCGGACAAAAATCTGGTCTCTTTGCTCTTTATGGACACAAACACAAATATACACATTGCTGTAGAATAAGACAATTTAATGTTTTACACAAGAGTAGTTGCATATGTTTCATTGAGGCCATTTTGACATGTGTGGTTTGTTGATGGCAGCCTTAATCTTCACATCAGAACTGCCTCTAGGGGCAAGTACATTCCTCTCAATCCTATGTGCTTTTGGCTGTGAAAGTCAACATGGGAGCCAATTAGAGGTAACCATGATGGTGTCTTCTTGACAGTATTGATGCCTGTGGACCAAGATCCATCAACTCATTTCAAATGTTCCCCTAAACAGCCATCTGAGAGCTGCAGTGTTTAGTCGCTGCTTTTGCCTACCTTAGATGGTTGGGATAGGTATTACCCTGAGTTGGCAGTCACTTCTGACATTTTGCTACAAGAAATGATTTCCCTATCATTTCCTTTAATCAAAAATGGTATTGCTGGACACACACACAAACACACAGCAGGAAACTGCATATCATTATACTAGATAGTACTAGATAGATAGTACTAGATAGACAGAAACTGAACATTCTTAGGAATACAAACAACTCAGGAAATAATATTGTTAACTGTGGGAAATCACTTTCATTAGGAGATACATTTGAATCCTTCTCTACTTTTCTTTCTAGACAAGATATAATCATTCGGAAACTGAGAGAGGCATTGACAATTGTGCTGTTTGTGATAACTTCATTTTTGGATTCAAATCAATACTTTAGACTGCCCTGGGCTATCCATATCCTGGATTAACTAAAATTCTCTGGTGTTCTGAATACAACAATGGGTATAGTGATTAGAGTATCAGACTGGATATGAGATAGCAAGGTTCAAATATCCACTCTGTCATGGGAGCTTGCTGAGTGACATTAGGCAAGGCACAATTTCCTCTTTGCCTCCCCAAAGGGGAGGTGAAATTGACAAAGCCTTCAGGGAGGCAAAGAGGAAATTAACAAACTCTCAGAGAAGTGATCTTGGCTAGCTCTGTAGAGAGGAGAAATTTTTAAACTGCGCTTCTTAGCCAGCATTGCGTCTCTCTACACTTGAGCGTTGTTGTGTAAGATATCTCGTGTAGAAAGACTCTCAGTCTAACCTATGTTACAAGGTTGTTACGGGAATAATGGACAAGGGGAGAATGATGTAAGACAATCTGGGTCCCCGTTGGGGAGAAAAGTGGGCAATAAATAATAAATAAATAAATCTGGTGATGGAGACATTAATTTAGAATTATTCTGCAGTTTGAGAAGACAGTGGCGTCATAAGGAGCTGTAAAAGACTAAGAGGTTACTACAGCTTCAAGTTTTAAAATTATTTGTAACAACCCCCTGACTCCACTACAAGGAGGAGGAGAGCAGAGGGAAATGTCTAGTGCAATGCCTCTTCTTGTGCAATGCTTGTATAACCAGTGGATTAGGCTGCCCTGGTATTTTCGTGTTTCATGCCATATATATCTACAAAATGAAAGGCACATAGTTGTCAAGATAGCAATTATTCGATGGATTAATGGAGGTGATCACATTGCTCATGCATACCCATCTAGCACTTGATTGCTAGTGTCATTCTCATTTGTTGCTTGATTAGTGAATACACATGAAAGAAAATTAGCCCCATGACACTTCCAAATTGGGTCAACATGAGAACACTCTGTGCAGTGTGAAATTACCTAAGGTTTAAGGGTGTGTGTTATGTTCATTCTGTTAAAATAGCTTTGTATATAGCTAACATAGAAATCAAGCAGAAAATCTAGTATTTATTTTCTTACTATTAGTACTTCTTGCCAGTGAAATGAAATGGGCAGCCTTGGCTTTACTCAAGAATGATTCAAATCTCCATTTTAACATGGAGAAAGGGTTACATTTTTGATATGCTGGTCAGTGGTATTAATGCTGCACTGTGGCATTTGTCAAGTAGCTCATGTCTTGAACCACGGTACATGGAAAATGCACCATAACCACACAAAAAGACAACATGGCAGCTTTCCTATCTCATAGTCACTAAAATAATCATTTAAACTAGGGTCCATTTCCAGCAGCAACTGTTTCAGAATATCAGAATACTGCAACTCTTGCAGTCCTCTCTAGGCCCCAAAGCATGATTTGAAGGCACAAAGAGGACTAGTAACCTTGCTGATACTAAGCAAGTCTGGGTTTGATCAGTGTCTAAATGAGAGACCTCTTGGGACACAGATGTATATGATTTCCATGGAACTTAATATAAATGCAATACAATAATCAAATCTCTTTGCCCCTGCACCCCCCAAATGAGGACACCAGACAACTGAACGTGTTCCACATGTTCATTTAAGTTGCTTATCTACATCATTGCCTATTAGAATTAGCTATTTATCCAAGAGTGGGCTGAACTAGGCAATGAACCATATCTGACATTTTTAGGGCAGCCCTACCCTGGCTTCAAACTTGGCCAGTGCTTTTGCTGGTTTTGTTTATCCTCACCTGCATGTGCATTATGTGTTAAGAGGAGCCAAACCTCATCCCCCTCCCCTAATGTGCCATAAGGGCCCTAGCCTATTTGGAATGATATTGCTCAGCACCAAGGGTGCTCCTTTATAGCGCATTCCACCATAAGGCATGTGATAGCCCATGGTTGGCACACCCTCCATCATGTTAGCAAACCCCAACTCACAAGGACCCCCCCCCTCCATTTAGGGTAACAATCATGTTTGCAGATTCTCCCTTCCTATCTTGAGCAATCCGCCCTATTCCTGCCCACTAGTTGTGGCCTAACCAGTCCAATACCAGTCCTATTTAACTAGACACTCCTCTTTCGGGGACAGTGTAAAACAGGCAAAAAAAAAGGATTTCCCCAAAACCAATCCAGTAAAATCCCCTAAATTCCTTCTTGGCCCTATACAAGTGACCAGTTAATCCCACAATATTCTGTGGGAGAATGGGTCAGCCACAGAAGCAAAGCCCTACATGACGGAGGAGGGAAACCTCCTCTACATAGCTACTAGCTGCCCCATCCCCACTGGCAGGAGACTGTCCAGCTCTGAGCAATGCTGCCTCATATCTCCCTTGAAAGAAGGGGACGTGGCAAACAGATCAACAGCACTAATACTGTGAACAGCCCTTCTCACACACAGCAATCGTCTCTCTCTCATACACACACACCCATGTTGGATTGGCTGTTGGGAGCATCCATCAGCTCTTCACACACTGTGGAAGCCAGTCTGGCTTTCTTACTAGTACCCTCTGTTCTTGAAGAAGAATAGTTACTGCACCTCAACCTAATGCTAGAATGTGCAACTGACATGAAACTCTTGGAAAACCTATTTGAAATAATAGCATTGTTAATTTGTTCCATTTTGTTCTATAATTTTATTCTTAAAATGTATTTATTTTGGGAACTACTTCAAGCAGGGCTCTGGAGAATTGGTCTATAAATTTACTTAATTGATTAAATAAATAAAAATACATTTTGCAACTAACGCTAATGGAAATATTTGTTGCTACAGAACTTCAATTTATTGATTGGTCTATTCAATTTTATCTTGCCCTTTCTACAAAGAACTCTAAGCTGTTTTAATTCCCCCACCCTGTTTGATTTTCACAACAAACCTGTAAGGTAGAATAGGCTGAGAGAAAACACCGGGTCCAAGGTCACCCAGACGGCAGGAATTAGAAATAAGACTATCCTAGTCCAATCAAACTGCTGTTACAAACTGTCTATTCTAGACTTGCTGGATTCTTGCCTCAGTGAAATTTTCTCACATTTAGAATTAAATTTGGTTCAAATTGTAGAAATTATGCAAACAATATATTGTTGTATTAAAAATCTTTCCGATGGTTGTTGTGGGTTTTCCGGGCTGTATTGCCGTGGTCTTGGCATTGTAGTTCCTGACGTTTCGCCAGCAGCTGTGGCTGGCATCTTCAGAGGTGTAGCACCAAAAGACAGAGATCTCTCAGTGTCACAGTGTGGAAAAGATGTTGGCAGGTCATCTACTCAGGAGGGGTGGGGTTGAGCTGAGTCATCCTGTAAGAGTTTCCCAGGGTGTGGAATGCTAATGGCGGGAGGCTTCACTGTATCCTGAGGAGGTTCTTTTGCATATGGATTGGTGCTTGATGTGCTAATCTTCTCTGCAGGGCTATTGTCGGGTGTAGAGTGTTTTGTTAGCCTGGTGTTTTTCAGAACTGGAAACCATGCTCTGCTCTTTCTTAAGGTTTCTTCTTTCCTGTTGAAGTTTTGCTTATGCTTGTGAATTTCAATGGCTTCCCTGTGTAGTCTGACAAAGTAGTTGGAAGTGTTGTCCAGTATTTTGGTGTCCTGGAATAAGATACTGAGCCGCACTTTCTCAATGAGGAAATTAGTCATCTAAACCACGCACTTCAGGCAAATGGCTACTCCAGAAATGAAATCCGAAGAGCAATCAAACCCAGGATGAATCAAACAACCAAGGAAAAACAGTCTCCTACAGGAAAAGTGTTTTTGCCATATATCAAAGGAATTACTGATCAGATGGGAAAGCTTATGAAAAAGCATAACCTTCAAGCAGTATTCAGACCCACCCGAAAAATACAACAGATGCTACGATCAGCAAAAGACAGTAGAGACCCCCTCACCTCTGCAAGAGTATACCGTATACCCTGCAGCTGTGGACAAGTTTACATCGGGACCACAAAGCGTAGCATCCAGACAAGAATAAAAGAACATGAAAGACACTGCAGACTTGGACAACCTGAAAAATCAGCAGTGGCTGAACACAGCCTAACTCAAACAGGGCACAGTATCTTATTCCAGGACACCAAAATACTGGACAACACTTCCAACTACTTTGTCAGACTGCACAGGGAAGCCATTGAAATTCACAAGCATAAGCAAAACTTCAACAGGAAAGAAGAAACCTTAAGAATGAGCAGAGCATGGTTTCCAGTTCTGAAAAACACCAGGCTAACAAAACACTCTACACCCGACAATTGCCCTGCAGAGAAGATTAGTACATCAAGCACCAATCCATATGCAAAAGAACCTCCTCAGGATACAGTGAAGCCTCCCGCCATTAGCATTCCACACCCTGGGAAACTCTTACAGGATGACTCAGCTCAACCCCACCCCTCCTGAGTAGATATAAATGACCTGCCAACATCTTTTCCACACTGTGACACTGAGAGAACTCTGTCTTTTGGTGCTACACCTCTGACGATGCCAGCCACAGCTGCTGGCGAAACGTCAGGAACTACAATGCCAAGACCACGGCAATACAGCCCGGAAAACCCACAACAACCATTGTTCTCCGGCCGTGAAAGCCTTCGACAATACAAAAATCTTTCCGTTTTCACATAAGCAAAACTTGAGTTTGCTGGCTGAGATCTGGAAGATTCAAAAATAAGTAAAGTTTCTTTAGGTAATTCTCATTAATTCTGTGGCACTTTCCATTCTACAACTGATGAAAAGACTACAGGAACATAAAGATAAGAGATCTTGGGAAAGGAGAATGGGCAGTTAAATTTGCCATCATATGCACCATAATGTATTCTAGGGAACTGTAAGTACCTTGCACTAAACATAGCTAGTAATATGAAAGCAAAGCAGAAATATGGCTTTGATTTGCTTCTGGGTGTTTTATTACTCTGCCCTGAGCACTGTAAAACAGATGGAAAATCTACAAGCAAGTTTGAACATTATATGGCAGCAGGACACAACTGGTAAAAATCTTGCAACAGGCCAGGGAGGTCCAGCTTTCCCTTCACTCATTACTGGTACTAAAATGAAACACTTCCCTTTCAATGAAGCATTATTATTTATGATTTACTTAGCTTTATATCCTTTCCTTTGGGTGGGTTGTACAAATGTTTGCTGGTTAATAATAAAAGGGGCAAGGAAAAGGAGTGGATCACTATCTCTGGTATGCAAGGAAGACAATATATGAAGAAATGTCTGTTTCTGAAGATCACAAAACATCAAAACAAATTGTACCCAAACTTGTCAAACTCAGTCTGCATCATACTGACCTTTCTGTTTTGGCCATTGGCAGTTTTTGTCAATAACTTCTTCCTGGTACTTGGTACTGAAGCGTCTTGACCATGTATAGATTCAGAGACATCATGGGAATTTAGCCTCCATTCTATTGCCACACCTCTTTGAGTGGATTCTGTGTTTAGTGCCCAGACCAAGAGCAGCTGATGCATTACATGAACTCATGTTCCATAAATGGGGTTCTACTGCTATCTGTAAATGGACAAATTGGTATGTAGAAAATAAGGAACAATAGGAAATCCAACTGAGGCAGGAGACAAATTTAGTGATATATTATTTTATCAGTCAAGAGGAGTAGGTGTTTTAGTCTGTTGCAGCAAAAATTAAAGTTCAGTTGGCATCTTAGAGACCAACAGAATTCATTCCTGCATGAGCTTTTGTGAGTCAGAGTTCAGCTCATGGAAAGTCATGCTGGAATAAATTTTGTTAGTCTAAGACATCACTGGACTTCTGTTTAATTTTGATTATAAATCCCCAAGAAATTCCATCAACTGCCTCTTCATCAGAAGGGGGGCGGGGAGTAAAAGGTTTCAGAGTAACGTGTTTGTTTCCTTCCTCCAAAAGGAGTTGCTAGCCTTCTAACTGCTGCAAGGAAAACTAGATGGACATGAAATGTCATTTTCCATGCAAGGCATAATCTAGGAAATAAATACCAAGATGGCTTTCTTTTAATGCCAAGTAAACATTACATGATGCTAATTAGAAACATAATTACAACACTGAGAAGAAAATGCTAGCCCACAAATTTATCAGAGATCTATGAAAATGTCAGTGAGGCAGCAGATGAAGAAGAAACATTTATTTGGGAACGTATGATATTAAACATTCACTAGAAACTACAAGAAAATGTAAGCTGTGATACAGTGGTAGAAGGAATAATGCTGTGAATCAAAAAGGCTGGCACAAAAAGGTGAAGAAGCAAATGATCAATTGCCTTCTGGAGAAGAACTTACAAATAACCAAGTTCTATGTATTGTCGAAGGCTTTCACGGCCGGAGAACGATGGTTGTTGTGGGTTTTCCGGGCTGTATTGCCGTGGTCTTGGCATTGTAGTTCCTGACGTTTCGCCAGCAGCTGTGGCTGGCATCTTCAGAGGTGTAGCACCAAAAGACAGAGATCTCTCAGTGTGAGATCTGAGAGACACTGAGAGATCTCTGTCTTTTGGTGCTACACCTCTGAAGATGCCAGCCACAGCTGCTGGTGAAACGTCAGGAACTACAATGCCAAGACCACGGCAATACAGCCCGGAAAACCCACAACAACCAACCAAGTTCTAGTCTAGAATCTGGGTTAATTAATTAATTAATATTTTTATCAATCTTGCAAAGAAGAGAATGAGCCATTAGTTGGTTTTTTGTGGATAGAACACATCGACAAACCCATCAAGATTATAAGTAACTTCTTAATGCACGTGTAGTTTAATGTAGGGGTGTGCATGGAGAAAATTTTTGTTACAGTTTAGAATCTGAGCTTTCCAAATGAACTCCGTTCTGCTATTGATTTGTTTCAAGAGAGCTATTGCTGGTTTGGATCTAACCCATTTATTGTTGTTTTTCATTATCATGTGTTTTGCCCCTATTGTACACACAAGGCAAGTGTTGGCATGCTGGTCTTTTCAAGGGGGAGTTGGGGAAACAAGGCTCTGGGGCAGCTGTTTTTGCACTTAATGGCACCAAAATTGCACAGAAAAAAGTCTTCCCTATACAGTGACCCACTGAGTTTTCCCTCAAGTAAACTACCCCACACAGAACAATGAAGCCCAAACAAGTTGAGCATTAGTGGGTGCACACTATGGCAGGAAAATGATTGGCAAAGCAATAGCAGCATTGTAGTGGCAGTGCCCAAGCAGGACAGAAAACTACCAGTGCAGCACAATGATGGCATTAAATAAAAATCCTGATTTTATGTATCCCTGTATTCTGAAGCCGATAGATAGGGAGGGGTCATGCTCCTAAGACCCGATTAGAAGGGAAACAATACCATTGCCTGGGTAGTGACAAAAAAAGACATACCTTCCCTCCATGGAGTTAAAAAAAGAAACAAGATGCACCTTCCCTCTATGGAGTTAAATTAAAGGAATGTTTCTGAATCTGATATGTGGAAAGGGGTCAGTCGGTAGCAGTGCTCCCTCAAGTCCTGATTGGCAAGGAAACAATGCCATTCCCCGGGAAGTGCTGAACAAGATAATGCACTCATCGGCACTGTACATATTCCCCTTCCCACCAACGGATTTATTTGGTATAACGCTAAGGACTCTGTTTCTCCCTGTGGAATCTGATTGGTTGGTAGACTTGTCATTAAGAGAAACAAGACACTGCCACCGGCCCAGAATCTGCCTGCCTGTGCTGCTACTGCAAGTTAAAAACCAAAACAAAACACACAAACTTTTCGCTGGTGGGGACACATTACAGCTTCTTTTCCTGAATTAGGTTCACCATTCTGGAAGCGGCTTTAATGATACAAAATAGCAGTTACTGGGTGTATTTTCTTCTTGATTGTTCATAGATGAACAGTGCAATCCTATGGAGAGTTACTCCAGTCTAAGTTCATTGACTTCAATGGGCTTAGACTGGAGTGATTCACCATAGGATTGCATTGTTAGTCTCTTGTATCTATGAGACCATTTCTCCCCCTATGCCCCACTACAACAGTTTTGTTCAACTGAGCAGGGGTTTCTGCAGGTGCCAACCTGCAAATTGGCAAAATCAACAAATGCCTTTACATGTGCATTCTCTATTGTGGCCCTCATCTTATAGAATGGCCTACCTGATGAGATCAGGAAGACTCCCTGACTCCACAACTATTCAAGTCTCAATTATTCAAGAGGGCTTTTCTATACAGATAATAGGGCTGTATTGTAATAAAATGGTTCTGAAAGACACTTGAGTAAAGATTTAAGGACTGTGACCTGTACTACTGACTATAGTTCATACTATCCATTGCTGTAACTTGAATCCTAGTATATAATTTTGCATCATTTTAACACATCATGTTAATACTTACATTTTGCTTCCATCATCTTTCAGACTTCTGGTTGGTTTCAGATTTCTACAATCCAAACTCCTATTGCCTCATTTATTAGACATCCCATCCTGTTAAAATTACTCCGTGTACTTAGCTTTGAGTCCCAGTGAGAAAAGTGGACTATAAATAATGTAAGTACATTTAAAAAAATTAATAATGAAAATAAAAATGAATAATTTTGAATCCAAATTTCTGGTCCAAGATATTTGGAATAATTCCTAACATCCAGAGCCTCATGTCTCCTATAGAAAGCAGGCCAGGCTGCGTGCAAGATATAGAAAGTGAAATCTATTCCTTAGACTGCATGGGCTCGCTTTGTGAGAAAGGAACCCGAAACTTTCTACAGAGAGCCTGGCACCTCATGGGGCAGAGAGTTCAGTGTCCCCTGACTGTTGTTGCCATCATTTTGGCAAGGGTAAGGGGAATGGAGTAATAGCAAAGCCTGTGTGTGATGTTTGTCACACTTATGAAATCGTTAAACAGACACAGACTCTAGAAGGTAGTTCCATATCAGTCCTTTTCAACTGAAAGGTGGACATAGCTGCTTATTTAATTCCTCTGCAGTCTCACTCCCCAACTATTTGCTGTGGATTAGCTGCATGCTGAGACAGTCTTCTCTATGTCCCATTCAAAGTATCCCAACCTATATGTGATTCCCTCTCAACGCTAGTTTACATTAGGAATAAAATAGATTAGCTAGCTTGTAGATTGATAGGGAAATTTTGTATTACATTTAGGCTCCTTTTGGGGTATAAGGATAAGGTTTGTTAGACTGAGGGGGAGAGAGATAGTGTGAGAGAGATTAGATTTAGATCATCAGTCTTTTCCTGTGTATGTGTGTATGATTTTAATTTTTTAAAATTTTTGGCCTGCTCAGCTGTAGCAGAATCAGATACTGTTGTTTTTAGGGAGAGTCTGCCAACAGTATGAAATGTGGGCATGATAAAGGAACTTGGAGCATGGAAAGGCTGCAAGAATATTGCTGGGCTTCCCTGAGATGCACTTTGAATAAGAGAAGATGGCACACTCCAGTCCACAGTACAGGGTATGCCATGTTTCAGGTCTGCTGCCTCCTCCTGCTGTCCCTTTGTTTCTACCAACTGCTACTCAAGGACGGCGTTCACTCATTCAGCTATGCTTTTCCCAGTATTGTTGGAGTAGTTTCCACCTACCTACCACTGTCTCCCTGTCTGCTGCTCCAGCCTGCATGCCAGAGCTGCTCAGAATATTTGCCTGCTCCCCGGTACCAGCTGTCCTCTGCTCCACTATGCCATGACCAAGGCTGCCCTGGTGGCATTTGCACTGTTCAGGTTCATAGCCAGATTGCAGCCATTTCCAAATGCCTAGCACTGCTGCCTGGCAATAGTAGCTGTTGCTGTGTGCACTCGTCATATCTTCTTAACTCTTTGAAGTTTGTATAGGAACTGAGAGAGGGTCAGATGGCTTATGGAAGCCTTTTAAAAAGAGGTTATCTTGTGTGTGTGTGTGTGTGTGTGTGCACGCGCATGTATGTGCATGTGTATAGTGGGAAATGGCTATTCCTTTTTAAAAAAAATATTTTTATTTTATTTTTAATAACAGTTTATTAAACATATATACAATAATTTTTATTTTATTAATAAGACTAAAAGCCCAATAAAGGGCAGAGAAAAGAAAAATTAAAGAAAAAGTGAATAAAAAGAGAAGGAAAGAGAAAAAGAAATGAAAATTAAAGAAAGAAAACGAAAAATAATACATATTTCATTTTCCATTATCCTCTACAACACCTATTATATCTTTACATATATTATACTTGTAGTTTTAATACCTCTTAAATTTACCTTTTTAATACTGCTCCCCTTCTATTTATTTTTCCCAAGTTTATCTTCTTAGAAATCATATCCACAAATCATCAATTCATTTTTTCTCATCTCATGCAGAAAGTCAATAAAGGTTTCCAATTAACCATGAAAGTAGACAGTGTTTTATCTCTGATCAAAGCTATAAGTAGAAGTGGGCACAGACTGAAAAAAAGACCAAAATCTTGCACGGACCCAGACAGTTTGGCGTTCATGAACCGGCAGGTCGTGGGAGACTCATGAACTTTTCGCCAGTCCATAGGTCTGTGGTCCATTAAAGCCTTCCGGCGCCACTGGCAAGTGGCACTGGGAGCACTTTAACATTTAAATCACCCCTTGCTCCAGCTGACTGGTGGCCCACCAGTCAGCTGGAGTGTGTGTGGGGGGGGGTAGAGTGCTCTCAGTGTTGCTCCCAGCACCCTGGGCCAGCTGGAGTTTAAAGGGACCTTTCTGGGCTTGAGCTGGGCCTTTAAATGCTAGCTGGCCTGTGGAGGGGGGATACCCCCTCCGTAGGCCAGCTGGTGCCTGGAAAGGGCCATTTCCCTGCCATGCAAGCAGCAGGGAAAGAGCCTTTGAACACCAGCTGGCCCACAGATCCCCCCTCTGCCATTCAAGCCACTGGCAAGCTGACTGGAGCAAGGGGGTTAGAGCACTCTCGGCACTGCTAGCAAGCGGTGCCAGGATCACTTTAACATTTAAGTGTCCCCCCTTGCTGGCAAGTGGCCACCAGTCAGCTGGAGCAAGGGGAGTTAAAGCACTCCGGCCCCGGCCCAGACCAACAAACCAGTCAGTTTGCAAAGCGGGCTGGACCGTGAAAAGTTCGTGGTCAGTGGATCCATGAAATGCCACGGACCATGGACCCATGGCCCACAGATTTTTCACTAACTCCATCATTTTCACAATCCAGTCATTCATTAAAGGCAATACTGTACTTTTCCATTTTTGCGCATATAAAAGTCTAGCTGCTGTTGTTATCTATAGAAACTCGCTTGATACCTGTGCTTCACTACAGTATATAACTACTCTAAATCCAGTTATAATACTTATGGGTATGTAACATTTTTTGGTTTGTGTGTTTTTAAAGTTGGTTTTGTAGTATAATAGCATAGTACCCGAGCTTCACAAAGGTGTTTGAATAAAGTGAAGCATGTTGATGCCAAAAACCGATGAAGTGAATTTTGAAATGTAACATTTATTGAAGAGATTTTAAAAGGAAAAGATTGTAGTACAATAAAAAAGTGAAAAATACGTACAACCATTTTTTTCTACTGAAGGACCTCTTTGTAGATCACATTGGTGGTTTCCTCCTCATGTGCTAGGATTACCAGGCTGCTGGGTGAGCTCACTCTGGAGCAGGTCACGTAGAACTGCCCATATGAGAAGCAGTCCTCCCTGTATATATTTCTTCGCCGCATCTCTAAGTTGCTTCCTCCTTTTAGCGTTGGTGTATCTTGTATGACGTCTGCCCAGAGGCTTCTTGAGAGCAGTAAGAAGTGATGGCTGCAAGAGGTGTGAGGTGGAGTTGGACTGAGGGAGGGGTGGTGTGGTGGGCACTTCAGCAGATTCATGTTAGAGGTTTGCATTGAAATTGCCCCTAGAAAAGTTGTGCACCATCTCCCTATGAACATTTAAAACCTCAGTTGCCATACTGACTTTTATATAAAATCCCTATTCAGGAGTCTTTCTTCAACTGTCTGCAGTTTCCTTTACCTGATGGTTACCTCAGAACTGACCACAGCTGACCAATCAGAGAGAGGGGGGTGCAAGCAGGCAGGAGCCTGCTAGCCGCACAGGAAAGCCAGCCCCCACAGGGAGATTGGCAACCCTAGTGAACTTTTAGAGGGAAACTGGGAGATGTATTTTACCTCAGGACACATTCAATGACTCCCAATAGCAAGTGCATAGTGTTTAGAATGTGCATACGCAAATGACCTCTATGTTCAAACTGTCTCGGGGGGGGGGGTGAGGTGTGGAATGTTGCAAGCCCCAATCAGCCTGCATATGCAAGTGACCTTGAAAGGCTAGCCCAATTAGGTGAAGAGCAGCTGAGCTAGCAGTTGGCGGGGGTGCAAGCAGGCAGCAGCCTGCCAGCCACACAGGGAAGCTGTATCCCTTTGGGAAAACACATTTTACCCCTTTTGCCCCCTTAGGGAGTGAATTTCTTAAAATCCCTTCTTAGTGGGTGTTAACATCATGAAAGGAATGTTCTCCCCAAATTTCATGTTTCTAGGTCCAGGAGTTTGGGCTGAGCATTGATGAGTCAGTCAGGACACATTATATATATACACAAAATACCATGTTTATTTTCCAACTGTTTGTCCATTAGTCCCAACAAAAAGCATTCTGGTTCAAATTGTATATTGCTCTTCAAAATTTTCTGTATCATCATATGAATTTGTTACCAATTTTTTTTTGCTTTAGGACAAGTCCACCAAAAATGATAAAATGTTCATGTTGCTCACATTTCCAACATTTGTTTGACATACCTTTACTTATTTTTGCTAATTTATCAGAAGACATATACCACTGATACATCATTTGATAAAAATGTTCTTTTAGGCTGAATCCACACACCTGCGGAGTGTCCTGGCGTTGCGCTAAATATTTGCTAAACACCCAGAAGTATAGCGTCTTTCTATCGTGATTCAGAAATTGCGCTAGAAAGAAGCTACACTTCCGGGTGTTTAGTGAACATTTAGTGTAACGCTGGGACACTCCGTGGGTGTGTGGATTCAGCCTTAGTGTGGAACTCAAAGTGAATTTAACCCCTTTACCTACATATTTTCCCACTAGTCCATTTGTATATTATATCCAAAATTTTTGGCCCATTTTACCATACAGTCTTTCACACATTCTTCTTCCATTTCAAATTTCAACAAAAGTTTGTACATTTTGGAAATAACATGTTCATCATTTGTACAACACTCTTTTTCAAATTCTGTCTTATCCTAGTCAAAGCCCCATACTTTTAAAATCTGATTTAAACCATTTTAGTAATTGTGCGTGGAAGAACCATTTACATTTATAACCTTTAGCTATTAGATCTTCCCTATTAGATCTTCATTTTACAGTTTCCTTGTGATAACTCTAATAATTCTTCATAATTCAACCATCAATGTTTAGTTGTCTTTTCACTTCTATAAAAAGCTTCCTATGTTGAAATCCAAAGCAGTGTCTCCTGTAATAGTCTCAGTTTATATTTATTCCAAATTCTCAAAATGGCTCTCCTAATATAGTGAATTTTAAAGTCTACGTTGACCTTTATTATACCACAAATAAGCATGCCATCCAAATCTCAGGTCATGACCTTCCAAAGTCAAGAGCCTATCATTTCTCAGAAGCATCCATTCCTTCATCCACATTAGATATCAGGCAGCAAAATACAACTTCAAGTCCAGTAGACCTATGCCATCTCTTTCCTTGGCATCTTGTAAAATTTTCTATTTAACTCTTGGTTTTTTTCCTTGCTATATAAATGTTGATATATCCTTTTGCCACTGTTTAAATGGTGCATCTGAAGTTAAAACAGGTATTGTCTGGAACAAAAATAACATCCTAGGTAAAACATTCATCTTAATAACTGATATTCTCCCCAACAAGGACAGCTGTACTTTATCCCATCTTAACATATCCTTTTAAATTTCTTTTCATGTCTTAACAGTTATTTTGAAATAGCATACAATTCATCCCTGTCAGTGTGATGCCTAAACATTTTACCTTTTTTCAACCTTGAAACCTGTTATTCTCATAAGTTCTTCCTGGCTTTTAGTATCCATATTTTTCATTAACATTTTTGTTTTCTGTTCATTTATTTTGAAACCTGCCAGAGTACAAAATTCTATCAACTTCTCCATCAGTGTTTCAGTTTCCTCTAGTGGATTTAGACTAAATCATCTGCAAAGGCGCTTATTTTATACAACTAATTTTTATGCCTCTAATTCTTTCCTCCTGTCTAATATCTCTATTCAAAACTTCCAACACCAAAATAAAAAGAAGTGGTGGACATCCTTCCATTTTGTATCTTACATAGTTTAGTTAATTCTCCTTAACAATAATTTTAGCAGTCTGTGAAATGTAAATTGATTTCACTCATTTTATAAAATTCTCCCCCAAATTCTCCATCTTTTCCAAAACTTGGAACAGGAAACTCCAGTTCAAATTGTCAAAGGCCTTCTCTGAATCCAAAAAAATTAGAACTCCTTGTTTTTCATTGTCTTTATCCATGTGTTCCACTATATCCAATACAGTTTTAACATTGTCTTTCAACTGTCTCGTGGGCAAAAAACACTTTGATCTTCATGAATAAAGTCTTTGAGAACATACTTAAGTCTTTCTGCTAATATCATGGTAAATAGTTTGTAGTCGTTATGCTACAATGATATAGGCCTATAATTTATTGCTTCTGTCAAATCTTGCACTTCTTTGGGTATCAATGTAATGTTAGCAACTGTCCAAGTCTTTTCTCCCAACAAAATTGAATTCATTGTATTTTGCAAAGGTACTAAAATCTCATTTTCAAAGCATTTACAATATTGGCCTGATAGTCCACCAGGACCCGGTGACTTCCCAGTTTTCATCTTTTTAATTGCTTCCATCACTTTTGAATCCTTATTGGGTCATTAATTATCTGTTATTGTTCTTACATAATTTTGGGTAGCTTCTGTTTTGTTAAATAATCATTCAGTTTTTTTGAAGGAATATCCTGCCGTCTTTATAAATTTGAATACTTAAAAGAAGTCTTTTGAATGGCCCCATTTTCTCTCTCTCCCTCTATTCTCAGTTTATATACCAACCACCTTCCCAGTTTTTTTAGCAAATTCAAAGTTTCTCTGCTTAGCAAAGTTCATTTTTTCCTCTAAGTCCCTTATTGTTAACATTGATAGCTGTTGCTGTAAACATTTTATCTCTTGTTGCACCTTGACATTCCCCAGTACTTTTTAAAATTCTTCTTTCTTTTTTGAAAATGGCTATTCCAACAGACTTCAGTGGAGTTCAGGATATTTGGAAATTCCGGATTTTCTAAATTCTGAACTCCAAATCTGAAGGAATCTAATTCCAAACCTAAAATCCAAATCCAGATTTTGGTGCTAGTGCACATCCCAATTGCGAGCTGTTTGACTCAGTCAATCTAGGATTTTTTTTTAAAGTAAAGGTTTTATTTAAAAAGAAAAAATAGGAATGACAGTAGAAAGTACATAGAAACTTATACAAAGGACTACATTTGAGTTAGATTTAAACTACAAGAGAAGAATATATTCAAAATATGTAACATCACAACTAGATTATATAATAATTCTCTTCTCACCTTAATTGCTTATACTCAAACTTTAATGTCAGTAATTTTTAATCAGTCATCTCTTCTATATTTTATCTCTATAATATAATTACCTTAAGTTTTCTTAGTTTCAACCTAAATAATTAAATCTTTCAAAAATTTTCCAGAATTCTGACATTGGTCTATTGTGCACATAGGAAATTAATTTAGTCATTGCTGCATATTCGTATATCTTGCCTATTCACTCAGGTATGTCAGGGCACGAGTCAATGGTTTATCAGGCTGACTTTAATGGACTTCAAAGTATGTAACCATGAATAGCATTGAGCTGCAAGTAGCCTAAGCTAGCTATTCTCTTTTAGCCTTGGCCACCACCATCACCAACACTCCAATCTATAACAGGGGGAATAACAATACTGGCCTAGCTTACTGGACAACATTCAGCAAAATAATAAATAAACAATAAATGGGAAATACCATGTAAGAAAAGGCCACAAGAGCCAAGCACCAACTCATCCCTTCTTGCCCTCCTCTTCATGATCTGCCAAAATTCATACTGAGTCTTGGAATCAGCATTGATATCATTGTTGTTATTTTTACTAGCCCTTTTCCTAATTTTAGCATATTTCAGAATGAATTCTCCTTTATATCTTGCCAATGCAGAGATAAAGAATTGCTTCAGAAGTGACCAGGTTTATCAGATTAAAAAAAAAAACCGTTTCTACTGCTACTGCTGTTCAATTTCCAAGATACTAATTTTCCTGAAAAGTCAAATTGCTTCCCACAAGGTGGCATCTGGAAGGAGAATCTGGGTATATCTGTGTAGATCATTTGCTAGATGTTAAACCTGGCCCCAGGTTTGAATGCTATACTACAAAATAATTAATGCTCAATTTTGGAAACCACACAGAGTGGATGAGAAATGCTCCCTGACCTTCAATGAATATTTCAATGCAGAAAACAGTGAACTGACAATTAACAGCTCATTGCTGTGGCCCCTGAAGGGCTTGCCTTCCTTTTTCAGGACTATATGCACATCCCTGTAAGAAGGAATGAAAATGTTGCCCAGACTATGAAAAGGAATGTACTGGATCATGGTGCCCTCTAGACAAAGAATCAAAAATGACTGAATGAGACTCAGCAGCACAGATTTAACAGCTCATGCATGTTACATGAGGATGTCAGAAGCAGAATCCCTTGGGGGTCATCTCAGGCACATCCTACTATAACCCACCATCTCAACCACATTATGTTGCAAGTAGCCACACTCCAGCCAACTTCCACCAGGTCACAAGTCATCAAGCCTTGAGCAGCTGCACATGGCTACAGAATATGACTTTGATATCCAACCAGAGACTTAAGATCAGTCCACGTCCAATCAAAGTCAGAAAAGAGCCCAGTTCCCATGGGAACTCTGGCACATAATCAAGACATTTTTCTGTAACTCTCTGAGCCCCCCCCCCAACCCAGGCTATAATTAATGACCCATTTTTACCAGACAATAACCCAGCATTCTGTGGCACTCAGAAATATGCCTCACAATATGAGCTTCTCTGAAAACTAGATCATACACTCAACCAGGCAAGATAGCCTCACTTCCTATCAGCATTCTCCAAGGCCAGATATTAGCTGATCAGATTGCCCCACAAAAGCCCCAACATTGTCCATCACAAGTAACCTGTAATCCCCCCACTAGGGCTCCCAGTCAATGACAATAGCCTTACAGGTACTCCACAAGGGTCCTCCTGACACTTCCCTAATGCAATCACCTGACACTAACTACATGCAACAGTAGGGTCAGACCAGCACCAATGGGTTAAAATTAAATCAAAAGAGTTTTTGGTTAAACATTAGGAAGAACTTCCTGACAGTTAGAGCAGTTACTCAGTGGAACAGGTTTCCTTGGCAGGTAGTGGGCACTTCTTCTTTGGAGGTTTTTAAGCAGAAGCTAGATGGCCATCTGATATCAATGCTGATTCCAAGACTCAGTATGAATTTAGGCAGATCATGAAGAGGAGGGCAAGAAGGGATGAGTTGGTGCTTGGCTCTCGTGGCCTTTTCTTACATGCCTGGGATAATGCCAATTGCCATTTTGGGGTCTGGAAGGAATTTTCCTCCAAGCCAGATTGGCCAGGATTCCTGGAGGTTTTTTGCCTTTGGACGCAGAGCAGAGGTCACTGGGAGAGTGGGGGAGTGAGGTAGCTATGAATGTAGTGCTTTGTGCAGGGGGTTGAACTAGATGAATTTTGGGTCTCCTTCCAGCTCTATCCTTCTGCTCCCTGTATGCTCCCTCCCCTTGGTAGAAGCTCTTGAATTACATTTTAGATTTCCATATGAGCCCATACAACTGGGGAAAAGGTTTACCTCTTTTTTTTTTTTACATAACCATGATAGCTAAATGGAACTTCCTTATTGAGCGGCTGTATTCTTCTGTCTGCCAGACACAGTAGGCAAGAAATTAGGAGGTTGTTGGTTACCTCATGCCTCACTTGTTGTCCCTGGAAGCATCTTGCTGACCACTGTCAGAAATGAGATGGTCCCAGATGTCTGGTCCATAAGGGCTTTTCTTGTGTTCTTATGTTTCTTTTCAGTATCTGTTTTTTCAGGGATTAAAATGAATAAAATAAAGCTCCTAAAACAAACAGCAGTGCCAGTTCCTTTCTGTTGCCATTGCCAAAAGACAGTGACTCTTGCAGAGCTTAAGATCACTGCAATCCCAAATCAATCAAATAGACTCCAATATTCTTAATGGGCAAGGAAAACCACAGAATGAAGAATCCCAGGCATCCAAGGAGGAGCCATAAAGCACCCCCAGCTCCTGTTTTTCCACTCTTCCTGAGTGAAGAGTGAGACAGACAGGACTGGGGAACCTGAACAAGAACGACTCCTTTGCTATAAAGCTTGGGGGGGGGGGCAGAGTCAGGCATGCTGACACTTGCCCATCAATCTTCTTCCGACTAGTGCCAGGAACAGCAGTGATGGGCTGGCTGGAGAATGACACCTCAGAAGCAAGATGGATATTTGGGGCCTGTGTTAGATGACAAACTGTCAAAAGGATTGAAATGCAGCACAAAGGCTTGGACAAGTGGGCACGACAGTGGGACAGAACTTCCTGATTGATGTCACTGCGTGTTCAGGGTTGGGAAGAGGAGGCAACTGCCTCATCACTTCACCAATGAGGGGTGGCACAGAGAAGGGGGCAGGCCCCTTCCTGTTATTATCACTTCATGTGGAAGCTGTTCCCACTGGCAAGGGGGGAAAGGTCAGTGCTTCTAAACAACTGGGAGGCTGGTTCATTCAATCTCTCACCACTCTTGCTGTCTTGAAGAAACCAGATGATATGGGAGAATGTTTATTTTCACCAGAAAACAGCATCTTTTTTCTTTCATCATGAGTACTAATGTGGCACTGAATGTAAGATATGGGGTTTGATTTTTCAGCTATGAAAGTTGCCATTTGTGGGGTGGGATGAGAAAATATGCAAAAACTCCTCTGCCTTCCACTTTACACACATTTTTTGTGTATGTTTACGCTTATTGTTTTCCTGATCTACAGCTGCTTGGTGGGAAAGGAAAGGGAACATATCCCCATCGCTGTGGCAACCAGCCTAACACTCCTTCACACCTCCCAGTGTGCCTCCTGTTAAAAGTAAAGTAGTGGTGAGGTGCATCCAAATGCAGATGGCATTATTCCTCAGTAGTGTAATACTTTCCGTGGGACAAGCATCCCAACAAAAGGGAGTGTTGGCTCAGTAATCTTTGCCGAGTGATAAGAAAATTTGTCCAAAAGGGATCCAATTTCATGAAGGCTGAAAATGTTCATGAACCAGGGAGCTCATTTTGCCTCAGCATTAATGGACACTTCCAAGGACAGTCTCAAGAGCAGAACCACAAGTGACAAAAGGCACAGATTGGACACTTGTCTGCTTCCCTCAAGTTTTGATGGGAAATGTAGGCATCCTGGTCTCGCAGCTTCGCTCTCTGACTGCTGTCCAATGGACTTTTCAACTGTCACTTGTCCAACATTCTGCCAAGCTGCCTACATTTCCCATCAAAACTTGAGGGAAGCAGACAAGTGTCCAATCTGTGCCTTTTGTCACTTGTGGTCCTGCTCTTTAGCTAAGTGGAACTGCTGTTCCTCTTGAGCAGTTGCACAGTGTGTCATGGGAGTGTGTGCCTGGATTAGGAGAATGCATCAGAACAGCAGCAGGAGCAACAAATGGGGTTGGCATATGGGAGAATCTGTTATACCTCAAGTCATAGATCATAGAATAATAGAGTTGGAAGGGATCTCCGGGGTCATCTAGTCCAACCCCCTGCACACTGCAGGAAATTCACAACTACTTCCCTCCCACACCTTCAGTGACCCCTGCCCCATGCCTAGATGTCTGGCAGCCTCTTCTGCTGCATCACTCAAGCACACACCTGCCCAGTCAATGTGAGGATACTTGAGGCCCAACCTCACCACTGGGTTTCTTTCTGAAGTATTCTGCCTAAAATCTTCATGTCTATAGATTATCCCCAAGTATCTGTGATTTCTAGGATTTATGTGTGGTTATTAAAATTTTATCATACCCATGATATTTTGAGTGGATTTCTGAAGACTGCTTTGAAAGAATTGCATTCACGTTTTACCACTTGCTTTTCTTATGTTACGTAGCATGAGACAGTGCTGATGGACAGCGAAAGGACAGGGAGGGAAGGGAGATGGGAACATAAGAGCACAAACCCTTTTCTACCCTCATGCAACACACACACACACACTTTGTGCAAGACAGCCAGAACCATAAATTATAAAGAAATTCTCTTGATGGCGGCAGCCAGTACAGAAGATGAAATCCTAGACATGAAGGGGAAAGAGTTCCTTGTTCTCTGAGGTAATTGAAAGTAAGTTTTTAAAAACACCAGACCCCCCTTGACTCTCAGGAAACATGGAACAGTGGACCAAGCCCCAAGTGCAAGGGTTAGATGGGGTGCCCAAAGGACACTGGGAACCAAGTTGGGCAGGGCTTTTTTCAGCCAGAAAGTGGTGGAATGGAGTTCTGGCACCTCTTGAAAATGGTCACCAGCCACCGGACATGTGACCAAATGGTCACTGGCCACCGGTCATGTGACCATTTTAGCCAAGGGTGATTTAAACTTTAACCCCCCCCCTTGTTCCAGCTGACCCAAAGTGACATCATTGTGCAGTCTTGAGTTCCACCACTGAGTTCCACCACCTCTTTTCCCAGAAAAAAAAGCCCTGAAGTCGGGTATGTGACACATGAAACTCCTTATTTTAACATTTCCTTCTTCCACATGAACAGCTGCTAGACTCTGCAACAATCTGTGGTAAACAGTTATAAAGAATGGTTGTTGTGGGTTTTCCAGGCTGTATTGCCATGGTCTTGGCATTGTAGTTCCTGACATTTCGCCAGCAGCTGTGGCTGGCATCTTCAGAGGTGTAGCACCAAAAGACAGAGATCTCTCAGTCTCTGTCTTTTGGTGCTACACCTCTGAAGATGCCAGCCACAGCTGCTGGCGAAACGTCAGGAACTACAATGCCAAGACCACGGCAATACAGCCGGGAAAACCCACAACAACCATCGTTCTCCGGCCGTGAAAGCCTTCGACAATACAGTTATAAAGAATGGTACAGTCAAGAAAGAGTTAATGTTTTGAGAAGAGACCACAAGCCTCCTGACAGTGTCTAGGAAGAAAAAACTGTGTTGTTGTTGTTAACATGGCTGCTGAATTTGTTGTAGTTAAAGCCTGTAGGACAAAGTTGTATAGTAGATAAATAAACCTGTTTTGTTGTCTCACAAGCACCTGGGATCACTTCTGGGGACTCTTGAGGATCTTCCTAAGTTCCCATTACAGCAGTATCATTTCATTTTTCCTCCGCGTTTCCACCATGGATCTCCAAGGCAGTGCATATTAAATTTTATTCTCACAATTGCCTTGTAGTTAAGCTGTAGGGTAACATGCCTATAAGAGCACAAGACAGGAGGAGTACCCTAATGAATCAAACAAAACGTCTCTCTGGTCCTGCATCCTGTTTCCGATAGTGGCCAGCCAAATGTTCACAGGAAACCTACAAGCAGGGCATGAAGGTAACAGCCCTTTGCCACTCATCACTCTCCAGCAACTGGGATTAAAATTTACTTAAACCAAAGCACTTAAGCCAAATTGATAAAATTAAAAAATCAGTTCCAGCAGCAGTTACTTTTCAGATCAGCAATCCACAATTACTCAAGCCTCAACAACAGTTAGATATATACAATCCAAGATCAATATCCTGGAGTGGGGGGAAACCCTCATCTATCTATAAAGTTTTTTGGTATTTGTCCTAAGGCTACCCCATTATCTTAGGGCCAAGCTACAAGTGATGAATGACACAGGTTGGACACTTGTCAGCTTCCCTCAAGTTTTGATGGGAAATGTAGGCAGCTGGGCGGAATTTTGGACAAATGACAGTTGAAAAGTCTATTGGACAGCAGCCAGAGAGCCAAGCTGCAAGACTAGGATGCCTACATTTCCCATCAAAACTTGAGGGAAGCTGACAAGTGTCCAACCTGTGTCATTCGTCACTTGTAGCTTGGCCCTAAGATTCACACCTGAAAAGGGATTAAAATCTAGGCAGCCTTTTTCCATTTCAGAGTATGCTTTCTTTAAAAAAAACTTTAGAAAATTGTCTTAACAATTTTGTGTCTCCAGCCACTCAGACTGTGGCACACAAATGTCATCAAAGTGTGTAAGAGGATACCTAATCTTTTGCAGTCGCTCCAAGGTGGATTTGTAGAAACAATTACTATATTTAACTTGCTGTTCTTTCTATGTCTAAGAGCAACATTTATGTGCTGTACATTGACAAACCTGTATAACTCTGTGTATATTGATGCAGAGGAGTTAGCCATGTTAGTCTGTAGTAGCAAAATCAAAAAGAGTCCAGTATATTGATATTGATGGGTGCTGATAATATTTTGGTTGCCATGTAAATCTGTGCCCTACAACATGTATTACTTGCTTTCTACACAGGCTTTAAAAAAGCAAATGGTGTAATTCTTACTTTCCAGCAGCAAGAATTTAGGGAGAATAAACTGCAATTAAGATACTATGCACAAGCTCAGTGCAGAGTCACTCAGGTTCCTTCTTAACTGCAAATCAGGATTAGGATCACAGTCACTAATTGCTTGGGATTTCACTTTGATTATACCATTCTTAAAAACTCTCACTTAAAACATCCATATTAATTCTAACACAATTCCCTTCTTGTGATTGCAAATATCCATGGTTTCATGGTTTCCTACATCTGTGTTAAAAAAAAAAATCTTCCTTTATTTCCAACACCTTATTTCCATTATGACCAAGTCAGCTGCTCCCAAGAGCTGCCTACAGCCTGTGGTATTGGCAAAATCAGATTCCTTACCCTGCCCCATCTCCATACACTAAACAAAGTACAACATAATTTCACATTTGTCACTTCACAGGCTCCTTCCCAGCCACCCTGATTTGTGATTTCTATTTCAGGAGCTCCGCAAAGGAGCGATGCTGATTAATTCCCCCTTTAGAAACTAAAAGTAGCTCTAATCCCAGGGTGTGGAGAAGAAGGGGAAAGAAACCCTTAACATCCACAATGGAGATGGTATTAATTCTGGCATGCAAACAGCACTTGGCTGCCTGCAAAATGACTTAATTTGTTTCCTAATGGACACAATGCTTTGCTGATAAAAGCCCTAAAGTGTATTTTTTTAAAAAAATAAATAAAAATGATTGTTCTTTCATTGCTCACCAGAGGATCCTTTGTAATGTTTATGCTCCAATTTGTTTGCTCTTCAAGATGAAAGGCCTGGGTTCAGGAAACAAAGATGAAGTGATACTTATGCAGATTTGGCCACTCTGTTAAGCCCTGTTTATTTCTTTACATTTACCTTCTTAAGATCTCAAAACTGTCCCTCAATTTGAAGGAACAAGGTTTTAATTTCACAACAACCTTCCAAGGTAAATCAGGCCCCTTGTGAGCTAACCAACTGAGCAGAGATCTGAGCCATAGTCTTGTGCATCTAAAGCCAAATACAAAAGCTTGCTGATTTGTGGAGAAAGAGAAAGAAAAATCCAAAGGCAAATAAAAAGGAAAAGTGTTTTGTCTTGAGAGATGCACAACAGGGGAACCAAAAGAAACAGACATCAGCATTCTTTATAAGTTCTTGTGATGTAGGGGATACCCTAGTTGGACTCTGATGCCCAGTTTTACATTTAAAATGTGTGTTGCAAATCCAGAGTGAATTCTTTGGGGATCTGGTTATTTAAAGCTCGAGACTGCCTGACTGTTGAAAATCTCTGGGCAAGGAAGGAGAGAGTTCAGTTCCCATCATACATCTTTGATATATTCAAAATTTCAAATCATCAGTCACTAAATTAATTTCTGATGGTCCCCAGGGCTTCAACTTCTGCTGAGGAACAATAGAGTTCCCTTCCTCCCATTTCTACTAAGTAACACCAAGTGTTACATTTGTAACAGAGGGTCTGAGATCTCCAAAGTTTCTTACATGTTGATGATATCATTGATACTTGCCAGACCATAGAAGCCTGCTTCATACCCAGCATGGAGTTTAGATTAATTTTCCAGGCATCTAGATAATATTTTACTAATTAATGTGATTACACAAGATTATTTTCAGAGTACAAAAGAGAGGATGAAAAGTTTGCATGTCCGTAATATTTTGCCACAGGATTTACTCATAGAGACAGTTCATGGATGCAAAATGTTATGTTTGATTTGGTCCAAAAATTGTTTAAATGAGGATATTGTAAAGCTTTCTAAGTATAAGGTACTTACAGTGCAATCCTAAACTCTTCTAAGCCCATTAACTTCAATTGACTTAAAAGTCAATTGAAGCGCTGTATAGCACTGCATAAAATGGTACTATAAGGCTGCAATCCTAAGGGTGAAAACCCTATTGAATAAAATGAGACTTACTTTGGAGTGGACTTTGTGAACAGAGCTGCTTAAGGTTACTACCTGAGGTAGGCTACCATGTTCCACTCTCAGATATAGGTTAGAGAGGATACTGTTGAGACAGGAGTCTGGTGAACAGCCCAAGTTTTTTGGAGCTTTATCAATAAAGTTTGAGTCATTGATGCCAGGCCTCGGTGCTCCCTCCATTATTTAAGCACTATAAAAATAGTTGTTTTTTTAGAAAAAAAGATGAGTGTTTTGTTTATGGGTTTTGAATGCTTGATTCTACTGTATTACAGGAGATAGATGCTAAAACAAAACCTAAATACATACAACTACATTCCATCCTTTCACACCCTTTTCTCCTGTCTCTGTCAGTGGATATTCTGCTTCTCCAATCTCTTCCCTTCCTTGGTCTTCTGTACTCTAAAATTTAAGTCTGGATGTTCTTTGGTGTTTTGTTCATCTTTTTGCATGGGTTTCTCTGTGGAGTACTGTGTACGAATATGTATTCCATTTGTCAGCCCAGAGGGACTCAGGTCAACTCACCATATGATAATTTAGTATATTAAAACACCACACAAATCCAGATCCAAAAATGTAAAATAATATCAACCATTAAGACTGACTTAATAACAATCATCCCCACAGCACAAAGAAAATCATATGAGAAAAGAGTTCAATTAAACAAGAACAAATGAAATTTAAGTAATGGAACAGGTATAATTTAAAAGAGGTATAAACTACCAAGGCAAAGAAAAACAGTGACAAACTATCACATTGCTCATTCTGTCTAAACATCAATAATGAACTCTTATATCTCGTTCAGATATCTGGATCATATGGAAGGTGGATTACGCTTAGGCTATTCTCTCAAAACGCTGCTCAGGATCTGAACCCAGCTACCAGGACTCTATCAGATTAAAATCTAGACATGTTTATAAACCTAGGTCAATCCCAGTTTTGTACCCCTTTGTATCTTTTCAAACTTAATTATCCCAATTTAGATTGGGACCGTGGCACAAGAAGAGAAAGCATTAAGCCTTCACCTCCAGACTGTTTTCCCAACCTAAAATGGCCATGGGGAGCTACTGTTTGCCCCACTGGAGAAACCTTAGTGCCTTCCAGCAGCAACCACCACTTCCCACCACTGAGCTGTTAGCCATCAGAAGAAAAATTAATTCAAAAATCACTTTTGGTCCAATGGCGTGAGGTCACTTGTGGGTTTTCCTCAGAAGTGACATCACACCAACAGCATCTCCATGTTCTTAACTCATATCTCCTGCTGAGTGTCAGCAAACACTGAGTATAACCCTAACAGTGCATTTACATTTCCACAAAAATGCAATTAGCTGCTTCCCTGGGGCCATTTCATATCAGGAAAATGGCATAGGTGGGTTACACATTCCTTTGTACCATGATCCCTCTACAAATTAGCCCACCCCCAAGCTTGAAAAGACTCAAGGAGCTAACTCGCTCCTCATTTCAGTGCCAGGTTCAGCCTGGCCAGTAACATATTTCATCATTGCTCACAGCTGTTTCCTTCTTTGACACACATGATCCTTCTTACTGCTGCTGGATATAGGGATAATAAAATTAAAAACTCCTCTGATATGAGAAGATGGTTTCTGTATTCTGTAACATTTATTGGATATTAAACTACAGGAGACTGCCTGGCTGTTGCCCAGATCAAATGCTCACTCCCTGGTGCCCAGAAGAGTCAAGATGCCCAAATTCACAACCGTAATTCTATTAGCCTAAAGGCACTGGGCGGCTGCCAGCTAGGGTGCTGCTATATCTGTGTAGCTGGCAGCAACTTTCCAAGACACATTTTTCAAGTACTGTATCTCTGTGGTTTGGTTGCCTTGGTTTTGCTCATGCTGAAGTATTCCTCTTTGGGGTTATCAGACAACTTTCTTCTGCCTTTCCATATTTTAAAATGCATGATTTATTTCCATCCCCCCACCACATCACTGCTGGTGCTTACATTTATTCTGGTCCTTCTTGTATAGCAAATGTGAATGGACAGGCACATTTGCTTCAGAATGTTATCTTCCTTTCCCTAGGCATTCAGAAAGAAAGAAAGAAAGAAAGAAAGAAAGAAAGAAAGAAAGAAAGAAAGAAAGAAAGAAAGAAAGAAAGAAAGAAAGAAAGAAAGAAAGAAAGAAAGAAAGAAAGAAAGAAAGAAAGAAAGAAAGAAAGAAAGAAAGAAAGAAAGAAAGATCTAGAGTGATGAGACTGGAATAAGGAATTAATCCAAACTGGATCACATATAATGGTGGAGTCTGCTTTAACTGAGTGATCAAAAATCACAGTCTAATTCAAAAAGGAAATCTATATGTAATTCCAGGAATATCTGGAACATTTCAGTCTAAGGAATGGATTATATACATCCTCCAGATTCCTAAATCTAGAAGAATGTCTAGAAAAACATTCTTCTTCTAGATTTAGGAATCTGGAGGATGTAAGTAGCTGTTGGGCTCCAGGCAACTTTCTCAATAATAAATGCTTTCATCATAGAGACATCAAAGCATCTTTATTCAAGCTAGCACTTCTCTTCTAAAGAAATAGTTTTAATTGCTATAGAAATGTGGACATAAGAAAAGCTCTCCTCGATCAGAATAGTACTCCAGTTCAGGATCCTGTTGTACACGGTGGCTGACCTGTGATTCTTCCCCTTATTAACACCTCAATAGTGGTAGGGCATGCAGTGTAGAATGTGATTGCGTGAATGTCATTGGCAACTGTTGGCAAATGCCTTGACATCATAAATAATGAATGATACTGTCTTGCCAAACCATGCCCACTCTTATTATAATGCTGAAAAATGGTCATTTCCCCTCACTTTTTCCTTATTTTTCCTTTTTCTGACACAGTACTTCTTTTAGATCCCATATCTCCAATGGTACAAAGTAAAAAACTCACATGAAAGAGCAATTTCTTAATAGCACAGCTGTTTTTCCCAAAGAAAGCCCCTCACCCCCATTCATCTACCCAGGTTATTTTGCTGCTAAAAGCAAGTGTCCCAAATGTGATACATAAGAAGCAAACTACATTAATATAGTTGTAATGTGTTTGCATGTAAATAAGATTGTATGTTTATTTCTGTGGTTTAATGTGGGTTTTGAATATGAGTTACTGTGAGTTTAAATGCAAGCCTCTGAAGTAAGAAGGAAGGGAGCCGAATAGGTGGATGGTAGTGTGCTGTGATTGGATGACAGCAGTATCCCAGGGAGAGTGGAGTGCAGTTTTATTCAGAGTGCTGAGGGAAAGTATTAATCTCAGTCCAGAAAACAGTGCGGAAATCTGCTCTGTGTGACCGAGTCTGTAGATATACCTTTAAGAATATATAACTGTTTTGAACCACCAATCTTAAAATGATTCTGAAACCAATAATCTTATTGAAACTTTGCAGCCATCACTTATATGTTTTTATGAATAAAGTTTACTTCTGATAAAGCAAGAAAGGATCCCTTTTTAATCTCATAGCCACCCCCATGTGCTAACCAGTCTGTCATACCACTTGGTGAAGTGGTTAAGAGCTGCAGGACTCTAACCTGGAGAGCCAGGTTTGATTCCCCCTCCTCTGCTTGAAGCCAGCTGACTGACCTTGGGTCAGTCACAGCTCTTTCAGAGGTCTCTCAGCCCCATCCACCCTCACAGGGTGATTGTTGCAAGGATAATAATAACACACTTTGTAAACTGCTCTGAGTGGCTGTTAAGTTGTCCTGAAGGGTGATATATAAATTGAATGTCATTATTATTATTATACTACCATCTATAAGAAAGCATTCCTATAATACCACTTAATTAGAAGTGATCTAAGATGAAGCCTTTGGTGACAGTGAAAATCTTTTGGGAAGCAGCAATGTATAGGTCACACAAACAGGGCAAATGCCGCAGGTAGGGCTGGCAGTGGAATTCATACCCTAAAGTGAAGGTGTTCTCCAGGTATTAGCCTCGGTAAAGTGGAGAATGCCTGAAGCTCTATGTGAGCGGAAATAAAAGGAATGTTGGTTGTGACCAAGGCCCTCCTGAGGTAAAAATTTAAGGTAACTTAGGGCGTAGCTGAATTAAAGATCCAAGCCTTGTTTAAAAACACAAATATTAAAATAGTTTATTGCAAAGGAAATAAGCATTGAGCTTTAAATGGTTTCACTGTTTTGCAACATGCAGAAGCCAAGGACTTGGGAAAGAATGGAACAGGTTGGGTAGGTTACAGCAAAAGGAAGATGAGCACCCTAACACTCACTTCCTCTCAGCCTGATAAATCTCCCTTTTGCGTTTCCTAGCTTTCTCTGTCAAGGAATGGAAATAGAGCTGTAACCACTGTAACGGTGAATCTCACCACTTCTTGCTCTCTTGTAACTGAACAATCCTGAGGTAACAGCACTGGTGGCAGCTGTGTTCTCCTACACACCCTGCTTCACATATTTGGTGTGCATACACATATTATACATTCCCAGATTAGTTCCTAAATGCACAGTTTTTAAATTGGCATATATCCTAAGGAGACCCATGGCAGTTTTGCCAAACTGGAGGCAAGGAACTCTGAGTCCACCTTCTCCATGCCCAAAACAATAAATAATGTTTATATTTCATGTGACAGATACTGAATCTCAGTTACTGAAACGTGACTCATCCGCTGTTTCCAATCTGTCTCCATAACAAAATACCTGAACTGACTGGACTGAAGAGGTAGCAACCTCTGGAACTAAAAGCCCCCTACTGTTTTTGACATCCTACTTTACTGCATTCACTTTCTTCATCATTGTCCATGATATGTCCAGAATTTGAATAAGTTGTTGCCTTCAATTGCCTTCACACCCATATGAATTCACTTAAGCAGAGAAAATTGGTTTAAAGATGAAAAGAAACAGTTATCTCCTCCCTCATGCCAATTCACTGGAAGTATGAGGAATGATCTCTATTAATTCATGAATGAGGACTGATATCTAGTAATGGATGTCTAGTAATTCGCTGATACAGGAAGTCTTAATTTGATTACTTGGGCTCCTCCTCCTCCTAAGTAGTGGTACTTAAAGGTCACAGAATTTTTAGCAGCTCCCCAGCTTCTTCATCTCTGAGGACTGAAAATAACTGAAAATAAACCTATGCATGTTTACTCAGAAATATCCTGTTATCATCAACATGCAGCCTCAAGAATGGGACAGCCCAAGATTTTTGGGCACCTTAGATGAACAATGACCTTCTTGCCCCTCCTGCCATTCAATAGAAAGAAAATTGAGAAGGACCATCCCAATCATGTAGCTGATCTAGGTCGCCAGTGTTTCTGGGGTGTCTGAAAGGCAAGAGGAACCTTGTCCAGAGGTAGGGAATATGACAGTATGGAATCAACAGCAAGACCACCTAGAATGATGACTTGGCCTTAGGGTAGCAGTGTACAAAGAGTGTAGCAAGCTGGGCCAGATGACCAGGCCAACCAGAATGCAGCATCAGAGGCAGGACCCCTAGGATACTGCTGCAAATAGGAACTCCAAAGATGGGATGGGGACTGGGGAACCACTGTGGAGAGCAGGTTGGCCCAGGTAGCAGTTTACACCCCTTCCTAATTCACCCAGTTGCCTGAGAACCAACCAACTGCACCTTCTGCACAGGCCTTCATAAGTAGCCAAGGAAGAGGCTAAAGAGAAGCTGCCTAGCCTAATCTCCAGATTGCCACCCCAATTACCTGGGTGGGAGAGTGGTGAGGGGGTGGCGCTAGAAGTGACTAAGTCAATGCCTGCAAAGCGCTGCCATAGTACAGCCTCAGCTAGTGAGCAGTCACCTTTTCTCCCTCCTCCCATGCTTCCACAGACCCTACTGGGCAGGTATTAGCAGCCTCTTAGCAAGCAACACAGCAAGAGCATTTGATGGACCCGGATAAGGAAGTGTTGCCTTAGGGCTTTTTGGTGCTGCTCAACTGGTGCCTACTCTGGAGCTAGGGTTGCCAACTTCAGGTTGGGAAATTCCTGAAGATTTTGTGGGTGGAACCTGGAGAGGGTGGTGTTTCGGGAGGGGATGGACCTCAGCAAGCTATAATGCCATAGAGCTCAACCCTCCAAAGCAGCTGTTTTGTCCAGGGGAACTGATCTCTGTAGTCTGAAGATCAGATGTAATTCTGGAGATTTTCAGTCACAACTTAGAGGTTGGGAACCTTATCTGGAGCCCTAAGTGGTTAAGCTTGTCAGATGGTTAGGCCAGCTCTGGTTTCAGGTTGTCTTGATCAGAGCAGGGTGCTGTATGTTTGCAGAGAGATGTCCTGGTGAAGTAAATTTTAAAACTTAATCATATTCAGAGCAGAAGCAAGATACGATTAGCTCTAGGAACAGTATGGCAGGGAAACTGGAAGAGGGAGATTAGGAGGCAAATTTGGGATTGTGTCCCTGCAATCCGCAGATGTAAGACTGTAGATCTTCTCCACATTCCTTTCCTCCCAGCAGCCTTTCCAAACCTCCAGAAGTTTATTGTTGGGTTGTAGAACCTACATGGTCTAATATGGGGCTGCCTATGCCTGTGTGAACCTACATGACCCCTGGGGTTACCTTCAGGGAGCTTCTTTGAGTGCCCTTAACCATCCTAGTCTAGATGGATAGCAACCCAATAACAACAACATTCGATTTATATACCGCCCTTCAGGATGACTTAACACCCACTCAGAGCAGTTTACAAAGTATGTTATTATTATCCCCCACAACAAAACACCCTGTGAGGTGGGTGGGGGCTGAGAGAGCTAGGAGCTGTGACTGACCCAAAAGTCACCCAGCTGGCGTCAAGTGGAGGAGTGAGGAATGAAACCCAGTTCTCCGGATTAGAGTCCTGCACTCTTAACCACTACACCAAACTGGCTCTCTGACAAGAAAGGGCCTTGTCAGTTGTGGAATCAAAACTATAGAATTCTTTCCCAAGGAGATTTGTTTGTCCCCCTCAACTCACTGTCCTTTCCTCCAGCAGGTGAAAACTTGTTTTGTTTGGAGTTCCCCACTGACCATCCTTCCATAATCTGTTTAATTCTTTATCTGTTTTATTTAATTGTTGGTTTTAATTGTGATTATAATCTGTATTTTTAAAAGCTTGTTTTAATGGTTTCCGTTGTTTACTGCCTTAGGACACTAAGTTGGATGGACAGGGCAGCATAAAAACGTTTTGAATATACAAAAAATAAGACTACAGTGGGAGGGGAATTGGGCAAACTCACCCTTTCATCTTACTTCAATCAGTGGGACATTTATTTTATATAGGCAATTGCAGATCAAATGAATACCATATAAATGATGGTTGTTGTGGGTTTTCCGGGCTGTATTGCCATGGTCTTGGCATTGTAGTTCCTGACGTTTCGCCAGCAGCTGAATCTCCTCAGGATACAGTGCAAAAGAACCTCCTCAGGATACAGTGAAGCCTCCTGCCATTAGCATTCCACACCCTGGAAAACTCTTACAGGAAGACTCAGCTCAACCCCACCCCCTCCTGAGTAGATACAAATGACCTGCCAACATCTTTTCCACACTGTGACACTGAGAGATCTCTGTCTTTTGGTGCCACACCTCTGAAGATGCCAGCCACAGCTGCTGGCGAAACGTCAGGAACTACAATGCCAAGACCACGGCAATACAGCCCGGAAAACCCACAACAACCATCGTTCTCCAGCCGTGAAAGCCTTCAACAATACAATACCATATAAAAGTAATAGAGCAGACTCCCATATAATGGGAACAGGTACTTGGACAATGATTCTGGGTATGAGAAGAAGGCCATTATAAGAAAGTCCTTGTTTTTCATCAATGAAATGAAATGTTGAAGAGTATGGTAGGCTAAGGGCTAAGCTAGAAGTGTCAAATTACACTTGCATAGCAAGTGAACAGACTCACATGTATTCCTCCCTGTTCACTTGTGCTCCACTTGCACTCCACTTGCGCTCCATGTGATCGCATGGAGCGCAAGTGAACAGGGAGGAATACATGTGAGTCTGTTCACTTGCCATTCAAGTGTAATTCGTCACTGCTAGCTTGGTCCTAATTTTCCTTTCAGCTTATTAAGTGAATTCCTTAGAGGGAAGGGGGGAACCAGCACCAGCACATGTGAAAGCTTGGCCTAACTCCTTTCTGTCCTGTCTCTCCAGTTGGTTGGGCATTGAGTGGAGGGAACAGAGAAGCAGCAAAAACTGATTTAGAATGAAAAAAGGAAAAGGGAAATCGCAATATATTTAATTATCAATGTGGCCCCATCAGTGGATACTTAAATCAAGAGACTACGCCATGAACAAATAGACAGATCTTTCTACAAACCTGAGGAAAGTCCCAGGATTATAGAAAAATCTAAAAGATACCAAGGAGGTTAATCCCCCCTTCCAATAATAGAAGCAGTACCTGTAGTTTTAACTTAATAAATGCTCTCTGTGGCCATTGCTAGGCAGCCACAACAGTATTGCCAGTTGAAGCCTTGGTTTCTGTCAGTAAAAGACAGGGGAAGGGGACAGGGCCTTTCCCAGGGGGTGTTTTGGCCTTTGTCTGCGCCAGGTCTGGCTGCAATCATGGGCAACTTGATACCATACAACTTACATGACTCACCCAGGCCCAGCCACTCACTGCTGTTGAACAGCAGCCACCCCACAAAAGCCAATATAGTGTAATGGTAAGAGTTTTAGACTTGGATCTTGGAGACCTGGTTTTGAACCCGCACTCTGCTATGGAAGCTTACTTGGTGACCATGGGCCAGTCACATACTCTCATCCTAAACTACTTCACGACTACTAGTTTGTCATGAGGATACCATGGAGAAGAAGAGCATTACCTGAGTCACTTAGGGTCCCCACTGTGGAGCGAGAAGAGAAAAAAAGTAGGGAAAAGTGAGAATAGGGGGGTTACTAGGAGAAGAGAAAGAGTAGTGTAGAGAGAGGGATACATGGGAAAGTGAGGGGGGCTCCACAAGTCCTTGCAGATTACCTACTGCAAAAATGGGCTTGGTGGTCATCCCTGGGCAACTGGGCCATAATTTTCCCAGGTAGAAGGTATTGGTGGAGGGGTTGGCTGGTGGGTGGGGAGGAGAGAAGGAGGCACAAAAAGGGGAAAGACTATGGGGCTTTTAGGGCAGGGGAAATGGAAATAGTGAAGGAGGGGGAAATAAAATTCCCCCTTCTGCACATCCTTGTTGATTTCCCACTTGACTCTTCTAAAATGATTCTGGTTAATTAGGGGCACTTTTAGAAGTTCTTTAATCAAATTGGTTAAAAGTTGGAGCTAGGATTGCCAGTGCCAAGTTGGGAAATTCCTGGACATCTGGGGGGTAAAAACCTGGAGAAACCTGGAGAAAGGGGGTTTTGGGGAGGGAAAAGGACCTTGGCATGGCATAATTCCATAGAGTCCACCCCCAAAGTAGCTATTTTCTCCATGCGAACTGATCTGTGGCCTGGAGACCAGTTGTAATTCCAGGAGATCTCCAGCCACTACCTGGAGGCTGACAACCCTAGTTGGAGCTTTAATTCTAAAGGAAAGAGTTTGACATGGAGATCATGGTCAAAGGAGACCATTCTTTACCTCATGGTTTAGTTAAGGTACATAGACTATCTAGTATTACAGGAGAAGAGACTGATTCAGAAGAGCCGTGCCTCTAGGATCACAGCCTTGATAATTTTGAAAACTTGTATCCCCAGCAAATGGCAACCAAATTAAGAAGCCAGTAAAGAATTTTTCTTTCCTCTAAAATATCTGTTCTCTAGTTCTAACCATTTTACCTGCCTAAAGGCAGCGTCAGCATGTCAGCTGATTTATGCTCATACTTCTAACATCAGAATTCTAACTTTCCTTCCTACAGTAATTTCCCAGAGTAAAGAAATGTTTTTCGCTTGCTTTGTTTTTCCAAGTGTCCTGTAATATAATTTGCTAAATATATTAGTATGCTCTTTACCTTGGCCTGATCTTTCGAGACCTTTCAAAAGGCTCCCTTGCATCTGGGCCTCTGTGGAAATTTCACAAATCACTGTTGATTAGTCTTGCCTCAAATGGGATCATGTATCAGCATCTGAAGGTCTGTCTTGAGAAATGCCTTCTAGTCCAAGAGTGGAAAAAAAGACTCCCCTAGACTGGCTTGTATCTTGCAGAACACAGAGGCTCTGTTGAAAAAGCCTCCAGATACAGCAATATATTGATCTAAATTCAACATAATTCAGGTACCATCTAATTGTAGTGATATGGTACCAGTGTTTAAAGGCAGAAAATTAAGGCTGTTAATATAATAATGAACAGTTGTGTTCTCTCTCTGTGCTTCTGACATTTCATATTGTCATCCCACCAGTTAATCGCCTCCTCTTCCCCTTTTGTGGGAGTTAATGCGTTTTCATTCATTCAGCCAATGGGGTAGCTCTCCCATTGCCTGACAGCTGCTAATACATTCTACTTATTAATGAGCCACCCGGCTCTAGTGGCTCTAGTGACAGAGTAATAACAAGCTTATCTCTGTACTCATAAGGGGGTTTTCCATACATGACTCTGGATAGGCACATTCCCCATGGCTTACAGAGTGAATATAATGTGCATGTTGGTTTCAATTGTACATTTGATTTGAAAATGACTCTCCTGCTTTCTGTTCCACATTAATAACATGCATACACTCATACTGATACTTTTTGTATTAAGAAATAAGATGCCTCCAGTTTTGCCAGACACTTTCTGTTGCATGCCACTTTGCTACAGGTTTTCCTGTACTAGCAGCATACCAAGGAGCTTGGGGAGAGTCTGTGGAGTTATCCTTTTTATCTTCATAAGAACCCCTTGAAACAGGTTAAGCTAACTGGTAGCAATTCCCACAAGATCACCTATGAGTTTCACAGTTGAGTCTGGATTTGAATTCAGGTTAGTGCACTTTGACTCCACTACTGTATCACCAGCTCTTGAATTTATAATAAGAATGCAAAGTATCCTCATTAAAACAGTCTTACTGCACATGTAGTAAACTTCATGGGCAATATTTGATTTCTTGGAGAATTTTAAAATTTGGCAGAAAATCCAGAGGGGCAGTACTGATGTTAACAGCAAATAACTGGAGATCATGGGAAGGCAGTCACAGGATTTCCATCGTTCATTTATTTAGTTTGTTTATTTAGGAAATTTCTATGCCACTTCTCCAGAGTCCTGTTCAAGGCAGCTTACAATTAAAATAATAAATTCTCAGTATTAAAAAAAGCCATTAAAAGTAGTCAAAGCCATTCATCTCTGGAAGAGCCACTTTTGTTTTTAAGCCACTTTCAGCATGAATAGGCTATTTAAAAAAATCTCAGCTACCTTTCTGGAGAGGACCTCCATTAAAGACTGATGGTGCATTCATACACACAAAGCTGGACAGCCATTAACAGATATGTTCAATAAAGAATATTAAAATTAGGGAGCCATACGAAATTCTCTCCAACCTATATCTTCCTGAATTTTGAAACTTTGAAGAATTTGATCTTGTCTGCAGAATGGTACTGATGTTCTAATGAATTCCCATGCTTCTTTCTTTTATTTGAAGTCTTTTAAAACTTGCTGCATATGCACAGTTTGCCGGTTTTCAGATTGGGGTTTTACCCCCTAACTGTTCTAAAAATGCAAATGTGTACAATGATTAGATCCACAGGAAAATAAAACTAGATAGACATGATTGCACAATTGTTTAAAGATCCCTTTTTATACTGTGATTTAACTAGTGCATGTATGTACATACTGTATAATGTGTACAGGAGGGGAAAAGTGTGGATGAAAACTCCAGCAAACAGTGCATGTGCCATTTCAAAAGTTTATCTTAGAAACTCTCCAAGGCAAAGTAGAATATGAGGCACAGCCAGCCCATTAAACAAAAATGAGACAGAACAGGGGACATCTGCTTACCCCTACTAAGAATTTGCAACCATACCAATCCCACCTTTATGATATATCCAGATCAACAATGCTGGAGCTTTACTTTTAGGCATTTTCCTGTGAAATACCAGCTACTAAAGCTTGCCCTACATAGGCATAAATGTGGCTGTAAGTCACAACACTAGTCATGAGCACCTATAACCTTTTAATATCAGTTCTAAGATCAGGGCCAGCTTCTTTTAGCTTCCCCCCTTTGTAATTGTTTTTTGTAAGACTCCATGTCACCCTTTGCTGCCAAAGACTCATTTCAAAGGCAAACCTTCCCGGAGTCGGCAACTTGCTGTTTGCCTCAGCCCTAAAGACCAAATAAATCTCTTTGTTTCCCATGAGGAGAGTGATATTATGCAGGTGACATTGAGTCTGCTGTGATTTGGAGAGGGGAGAGGGAGGCTGAATGCTGCCAGTGCTGCTGCCATACAGCTTTCTTGCTACTTAAGCTGGTCAGATTTCGCTTGAGTGACTGAGACTGATAAAATTCAGGGGACAGTAGGCAAAGGCCACTGAACAAGCAGGGACAGCAGAAATATTGTTTCAGAGAGAAGAAAGTGAAGCGGGCGGGGGGGGGGGGCGGGGGGGCATGAGGGAGGTGTGCTGACTCAGCATCACTGGAAACATATCTCAGAGAATATTATCAAGGCACACTGGTCCTCGGGGAATGCTTATGGTCTGGGGAGATGTTCTCTTAACCTCTCATTTTGCCTGTTATCTGATGCCACTGCCAGGGACACTGGAAGGCACTAGAAGGTAGAAACAAGGAACAGAAAACAGGAGGCGGGGGTGAGAGATGAACCAGCTCTTTTGCCAGCCAGGCCTCCTAACATGGGGGACATTTAGGAAGAGAAAAGGTGTGGCAGTTCTATTCCTCCATTTCAGATCAGGAGCACCCATATCTCTGATTATTAGATCTGCATCTCTGAAAGTATACTATCTTTTAGCAATTTCATCTTGAATTGGAAAGCAGGCCTTTAAACCTTGCTCCCAACCAAGTCATACAAACCCTGAAACCTTAACACAATTTCTCTACTGAGACTTGGAATAGTACTCCCCCCTAATTGTGTTTTTTAAGTTGAGTTATGCCATGTGGAATTACTGTGAGAATGTTTCAAGTGAATGATGTAAAGGATAGGGGTGTGCACTGAAAATACTTTTGTTTCAGTTTCAAATTCGGGTTTCCAAACTATTTACCATTATTGGTGTTTTCTGGATGGGGCATTGCCAGTTCAGATCTAGTCTGTTCTTTTTTCCCTATTATCATGAGCTTCAGCCCTGTTCTTTCCAATGAGACCTTCAAGGCTCTTTGGGGCAGCTGTTTTGTAGTTAATGGCACCAAGATGCACATTCCCTCCTAAACAGGTCTACTCAGATGTAAGTCTTATGTTCTTCAATAGTGCTTACTCCCAGGGAAATGTCTCTAGGACTGTGGCCTATGATTGAAGTCTACCAGGGCTTTTATCAAGTTCAGTTGATTGAACAGACCACTTGCACTCTGCCCAGCAGCACGCTTCTTCCCAACAACCAACCATCCAATTGCCCTGATGGAGGCGGAGGAGACAGACCAATGCCCAGGTAGCACTGCAAAAAGAAAGAAAGAAAGAAAGAAAGAAAGAAAGAAAGAAAGAAAGAAAGAAAGAAAGAAAGAAAGAAAGAAAGAAAGAAAGAAAGAAAGAAAGAAAGAAAGAAAGAAAGAAAGAAAGAAAGAAAGAAAGAAAGAAAGAAAGAAAGAAAGAAAGAAAGAAAGAAAGAAAGAAACTTTCCCACTTCCTTTCAATGGAGTTAAATGTTTCCAAAGCTGATAGGCAGGGAGGGATCATGCTGACCCCCTGCTAGCAATGCCAGGAGATGACTCACTACCAGCACCAGATACATGTGCTGTTGCAGTACCTTATTTAGGGTGCACTTATAGTCCACGCAGATGCGTACTGCCCCATTGGCCTTGATGGGTGTGATGATGGGAGTCTCGCAATGGGAGTGTGACACAGACTCAAGGACCCTTTGTGCAACCATCCAGTCCAGCTCCTCATCAATGCGTGGCTTGAGAGTGAAGGGAGCATATTGAGATTTCAAACAGATTGGCAGCACTGTAGGGTCCACGTCGAAGGATACCGTCTGTCCAGTGTACCGTTGAATACAGTTGGGAATTCAGAACAGATGGCCTCGACGTCCAAATGGCTGATTTGTTGAACACTGGTGATGTGGATTCTCATTGCCTCAAACCAACGGAGTCCCAGCAAACTTGTGTAGTGCCTATCTATGACGACCAGGTGGAGGGGACCACAAAAGTCTTTAAAACTGACTTTGAACTTGCCAACACCCACCACTGGAACCTGATGACCCTGGAAGTCTGTCAAGTGTATGTCACATGGCTTCAGCTGTCAGTCTATATTTCTGGGACACACTCAGTGGAAGGTGTCTGTTGAGATGATTGAGAGTGCCAACCTGGTGTTGACCTCTATTTTGCATGGTGTCCCTTCGATGTGCACCATTACACTGATTTTCTCTCTGGTGGGTATTTGGGTGTTCAGGACTGTGGTTCGGCTGGAACACTTGGTCATGGAGTGGCATTCTTCGGGCCTGAAAGAACCCCTTCATTCCAGCCATTGTTGTTGCAGCATCTGTGGCGGGGAGCCTCTGCTCTTGGGTGCCGTGTATGCCCTTGCGATGTGCCCTCTCTTTCAGCAAGCCCGGCATTCGTCATCATGGAATTTGCAGGACTTCCGGTTGTAGCTTCCTCCACAGCTGGCACAGGGCAACCCAATGGTGCGTTGTGGTTCAGATCGCTTGGATGATACTGCTTGAGTCCTATGAACCTTGTCATCATCCCCCAAATCGCTCTCAATGCTCTCATGGTGGACCAGTTCCGCCTTTTAAGCTAGGGGTTGACTCCGTGACTGGTGCACCTCTCTTATCGATTTGTTAGCTTTGCCTTTAGCCAACAGTTTACTATGCGAAAGGGGGGACCTTTAACATATCTTCAACTGAGCGAATTTTCCCCAAATGAAGAGACAGCATGGATACAACACAGGCCTGGACATGAATTTCAGTAAGTTTTATTCAAATCATTTTGCATAGGTTACATAGACTTTGAGTATCATGGTACAGCATGGTCTTGGCAATACAATAGCTTAATTAACAATGCAATCAGAATAAGGCATAGTGAATTATCTTACCAATCCTGGAGATGTCCCAGAGATTCTCATTGATGGAAAGAATGGTAGAGCGCTTTGCCAATCTGAAAGGGAAAGGAGAGAGATAGCAAGGAGGTATTCCTTACTTTCTCTCCTCCTAGCTTCTTAGACTCCATGGTTTTTACTGCTCGTTTATATATGATTTTGGCCTACATCATCCCATTCAAACTCACCAATGAGGGGGACTTCCGGTTTGGGATCCATGAAGGTCTAACGCAGCTCAGGGAGCTGAGCTGTCCGAGTCGCTGTTTGTGGGGCTGGAGGGGCGCAAATTGCCCGTAGCCCCCTGTTCTCAGGCGGAGAACAGGCAAGTACGCTCAAGACCTTGAGGGTGCATTGATCTCGGGTGTGAGGGGGGTTCTACGTAATGAGCCCCCATCCACCCTTGAGGTCCCACCCGAAGAAAGGTTGCCAAGATCTCTGCAGCGACTTTGGAGACAAATTTTGGCATAAGACCTACATGCCCAAGCTTCAGCAAACTAAGAAGGGAACCTGAATCGATTGGATAATCGAAGCAGCGATTACAACCCAAGAGAAACATCTAAGAAGGTAAAGATTGCTATCTCTCATTACGGGACTGATTTCAATAAGAAATAAAGTGATAAAGAGAATTAGAAAACTGCAAAAGACTTGATATATAACTGAGAAAACTCCAGCAAATAACTAAAAAGTGACATTGCAAAAAAAAGTTAGCGTGGAAAAACGATTATTGTTTACATACCTGCGGCTAGAAAGAGATAGCGGACTGTGAGAAAGTTTTAACATCGTGAGAACTGCTGTGAAACGGAGAGGAACAGGAAGTGCATCGGAACCATAAAGAGTCTGGCGAGAAGTGGCATGTAAACAATGGAAGTGGAATATCGCCATTTTTTAAGAGGGCAAAGTTGCGGCTTCAAGGAAAAGGAAGTAGGCCATCTTTGACAAGGGTAAGGGCAGTTGCCTCAAAATAAAACCATAGAGAAAAGATGCCCGACATTTTGGATTTCATAAATATCAGCTTTTAGAAAAATAACCTAAACTTTGACTTTTAAAAATAAAAGAAAATAATAAAGTAGCGCCACGGAGTTAAGGAAAAGAGCAGACTCGTGGGAGCAAAGTACAGCTAGCCCCACGATGTTGAAGAAGGAATGGCAAACGGCGCTGGAAAATTTAGACAAAAAAGTTTCGGAAGGGAACAAAGAGCTCAAAGATATGATGCAAGAGATGGCGAAAAATTTGAAAGACTTTAAAGAGGTACTTAAATCGGAGATGGCAGAACTAGCTAAGAATATGGACCAAGTTCAAAAAGATATGCAAGTTACACAGCAGAGAGTTAACGCAGTAGAAAAGGCGGCCGACACCTTGGCAGTTGTGCAGAGAATGGAGTTGAGAGGCGTGAAGGGAAGAATAGCTGTAGCTGAATGTAAGCAAATGGAAAGACAAGTTAGATTTCGTGGAATCCCAGAAGTTTTGGAAAAAACAGCCCAAGAGCAGATTACAGAATCTGGCGGCATACCTGGGAAAAGAAGAAGAGGAGATTGCAGCGCTTCTGGACGTGGCATACAGAATTAATTCAAAATTTGCAGCTCAAAAGAAGTTACCAAGAGATATGATTGTGCAATTTACAACTAGAAAGACAAGAGAGTCAATTGTGAGTAAAAAATTTCAGGACCCATTAGAGGTTGATGGGAAAGTGGTGAGAATCATGAAAGAACTGCCCAGATTGGTGTTGTTGGAGAGGAAGAAGTATAGAGAGCTGATCCAGATGTTAAAAGACATGAAAATCAGATACAGATGGGAAATATCTGAAGGACTGGCTTTCGAATTTGGTGGTGTAAGGAGAATCATCAGATCTGGCCAGGAGATGGAAATGTTTATCAGGGACAATGAAAAAGACTTACCAAAAGGAGGTAAAATTTTTGGAGTCAAAGCCTCCAAAAAGAAGAAGAGAGGAGTTGCGTTGTACGTAAAGGAGGAACTGCAGCCAAAATTAATTTTAAGTGATGCAGAAGCTAGATATTTAGCAGTGGAAATAATTTGGAATTTGAAGAAGACCTTGGTGATTGGAATTTATGCACCCAATGGTGCGAAAGAAAACTTTTTCAAGGACTTACAAAAACAACTTGATGAGCTGACCTATGATCAAATAATTCTGGCAGATGACTTCAATGGAGTTACAAACTTGGAAGAAGATAAGAAATCTAAAATTGCACACAAAAGAAGAGGACTTTTGCCAAAGTCGTTTTTTGCAATTAAGGAACAGGAAAGTTTGGAAGATGTATGGAGGAGGCAAAATCCAAAAAACAGACAATATACTTTTTACTCTGCGAGACATGCTACTCTATCAAGAATTGATATGATCTGGGCTTCCAAAGAACTAATGTTGTGGACTAGAGATGTGGAGATAATGCCTAAGGTAGGCTCAGATCACCATCCTATCATGTGGAAATTTGGGGAAAATACTAAAAGAAGAGGATGGAGAATAAATGAAGACTTGCTGCAGATAGAAGACAACATGGCGTTGCTATGAAAGGAGACCAAGTTCTTTATACAATACAATTTAAATAAGGATGTGTCAACTCATAAGATATGGGACACTTACAAAGCTGTAATAAGGGGAATATTGATGGACTTGAATGCAAGGGACAGAAGGAGAAAAGAAGAAAAAAGAAAGGAAATAACTGAAAAAATTAAAGCCAAAGAGATACAACTTAAGAAAAGACCAGGGAAGAAACGTATATATCAGGATATAAAAATATTGCAGGAGCAATTGACGGCAATGAATAACAAAGAATTGGAGTGGGATTTGAAAAAAATGAATCAAAAAACATTTGAAGGTGCAAATAAACCTGGTAAATATCTAGCTTGGCAACTAAAAAAGAAAAAAGAGAAGAAAACTATAATTAAAATACGAGAGGAAGACAGAACACTATTGGACCAACCAGCTATTAGTAGAGCTTTTTATAAATTTTATGCAAAATTGTACCAGAAAAAAGAGGTGAATAGAGATTCAATAGCGGTGTATTTGGAAAGAATGAAACTTCCGACGATGTCAGAGGAATGGAAAGAAAAATTAAATAGGGAAGTGACAGAGGAAGAAATAAAAGAGACCATCCAATCTACGAAATTAGGGAAAGCACCGGGACCGGATGGATTGACGGCAAAGTTTTACAAAATGATGGCCAGCGAACTGGCACCTTTTTTGAGAGTGGTAATGAATGAAGTTATGCAAGGCCATAAGATTCCCGATTCATGGAACGAAGCTAACATATCACTGATTGCGAAAGACGGACAGGACTTGACCAATGTTAAAAATTATCAGCCAATTTCGTTGCTGAACAATGACTATAAAATATTTGCAAAAGTTTTGGCAGAAAGGATAAAGGGATGGCTGTTGGAATTTATTGCAGAAGAGCAGGCCGGATTTTTACCTAATATACAGATTAAGGACAATTTAAGGACAGTAATAAACGCTATTGAATACTATGATAAGCACTGTGATAGGGAGGTTGGTTTCTTTTTCATGGACGCAGAAAAGGCATTTGACAATCTGAACTGGGACTTTATGTTTGCCACTATGGAAAAGCTGCAAATGGGAGCAAAGTTCATACAAGCAGTTAAAGAAATTTATAAAGACCAAAGTGCAGCGATTGTAGTGAATGATGACTTAACTAAAAAGTTGAAAATAAGTAAAGGTACAAGACAGGGCTGCCCTCTGTCTCCATTGTTGTTCATTTTGATTTTGGAAATACTGATGATTCAAATACGTGAGGATGATACAATTCGAGGCATAAAAATAAAGGAATTTTCCTACAAGGTCAGAGCATTTGCGGATGACATAATGTTAATAGTAGATGATCCAATTGAGAATATGCCTAAAATAATGGACAAAATAAAAGAGTTCGGAGATTTAGCTGGATTTTATGTGAATAAAAAGAAGTCGAAGATACTATGTAAAAACATGACCAAGCAGAAGCAGCAAGAACTAATGGAGATTAACGGATTGTGAGGTAACTAATAAAGTAAAATATCTTGGTATTGAACTGACTGCGAAAAATATAGATCTATTTAAAAATAACTATGAGAAATTGTGGATACAAATAGAGAGAGACTTGATAAAATGGAATAAATTGAATTTATCATGGTTGGGAAGAATAGCAGCAGTAAAGATGAATGTTCTACCACGTGATTAAAGAAAAGACCAGGGAAAAAGAAGATATATCAGGACATTAAAATCCTTCAAGAGCAGTTGATGGCACTGAACAACAAGGAATTGGAATGGAATCTTAAGAGAATGAATCAAAAGTTGTTTGAAGGGGCAAATAAACCTGGGAAATATTTGGCGTGGCAATTAAAGAAGAGAAAGGAGAAGCGGACAATAAACAAAATATGTGATGACAATAAAGTCTGCCTGGAACAGACCGCTGTTAGCAGAGCCTTCTATAAATTTTATGCAAAGTTATATAATAAAAAAGAAGTGAACAAAGACTCAATAGCGAGTTACTTGGGTAAAATGAAGCTCCCAGTAATTTCGGAAAGATGGAGGAATAAACTGAACAGCGAAGTAACGGAAGAAGAGTTAAGGAATGCAATACAATCAACAAATTTGGGAAAGGCGCCAGGCCCAGATGGACTTACAGCTAAATTTTACAAGGTAATGGCCAACGAACTGGTGCCATTTTTAAGGGAAGTGATCAACGGAGTATTGAAGGATCAAAGGACTCCAGATACTTGGAGCAAGGCCAACATATCATTGATCCCTAAAGAGGGACAGGACTTGACCAATGTTAAAAATTACAGACCTATTTCGTTATTAAATAATGACTACAAAATTTTTGCGAAGACAATTTGAACTGGGACTTTATGTTTGCCACCATGGAACAGCTACAAATGGGGGAAAGATTTATAAGAGCAGTGAAAGAAATTTACAAAGACCAGAGTGCAGCAATTGTGGTGAATGACAAGGTGACTAAGAAATTGAGTATAGGTAAAGGTACAAGACAAGGTTGCCCGTTATCCCCACTGTTGTTTATCTTGGTTCTGGAAATATTGATGATACAGATTCGAGAAGATGATGCAATCCGTGGAATAAAAATAAAAGATTTTTCCTATAAGGTCAGAGCATTTGCGGATGATATAATGTTAATTGTGGAAGATCCAATTGAAAACATGCCAAAGGTAATAGAGAAAATAAAGGAATTTGGAGATCTGGTGGGATTTTATGTAAATAAAAAGAAGTCAAAGATATTATGTAAAAATATGACTAAACAAAAACAACAGCAATTAATGGAAATAACAGACTGTGAAGTAACAAACAAGGTGAAATATCTGGGAATTGAACTGACTGCAAAGAATATAGATTTGTTTAAGAATAATTATGAGAAATTGTGGACACAGATAGAGCAAGACTTGATTAAATGGAATAGATTGAATTTGTCATGGTTGGGAAGAATTGCAGTAGTTAAAATGAATGTGTTGCCGAGAGTGATGTTTCTGTTACAAACAATACCAATTATCCGGGATTCTAAGCAATTTGAAAAATGGCAGAGGAAAATATCGGATTTTGTCTGGGCAGGCAAGAAGCCTCGAGTGAAAGTGAAAGTATTGCAGGACTCAAAAGAGAGAGGTGGAATGCAGCTGCCCAATTTAAGACTCTACCATGATGCAATTTGCCTGGTGTGGTTGAAAGATTGGATGACATTGAAAAACCGCAAACTACTGGCCTTAGAAGGATACAAAAAAATATTCGGATGGCACGCATACTTGTGGTATGATAAAGTAAAAGCAGACTCTATGTTTTTGCACCATTACATTCGAAGAAGCCTCTTTACAATTTGGAAGAAGTACAGAAATTATCTACAAGACGGAATACCTTCCTGGGTGGTCCCATACGAAGTAATAGATCCGAGAACTGTCGATAATGAACAACAATGTTTAACGTATAAGGAGATAACAAGAATAGAATCTTCTAAATTAAGAATCAAAACGCAGGAGGTGTTGTCTCCAAGTTATGATTGGTTTCAATATAGACAGATCAGAGATCTTTATAACTCGGACTGCGTGAAGGGAGGGATAAGAATGGAGAATTTGGAATTAGAGGAGGTAATTTTGCGAGAGGATAAAAAGGAAATCTCTAAGACTTATAAAGTGTTGTTAAAATGGTGGACAGAAGATGAGATAGTTAAAGTTCAAATGGTGAAGTGGGCAATAAATTTTAACAAAGAAATAACAATGGGGGTGTGGGAGCACTTGTGGAAAAATACGATGAAGATCACGACATGCACCAATATTAAGGAAAATGTGTATAAAATGATATACCGTTGGTATTTGACACCAAAGAAAATTGCGCTAGGGAACTCTAATATGTCTAATAAATGCTGGAAATGTAAAAAGCATGAAGGATCGTTGTATCATATGTGGTGGACTTGTGAGGTAGCTAGGCAGTACTGGGGGGAAATAATAGAAGCAATAAGCGAGATTTTACAATTTCAAATTAATAAGAACCCAGAACTCCTGCTACTGAACTTGGGAATGGAGGATATTCCAGCACAATACAGGACACTGTTATTTTACATGACAGCAGTGGCTAGACTTTTGTACGCGCAAAAGTGGAAAGTACAAGAAGTGCCAACTATGGAGGACTGGATTTACAAATTGCTGTACATGGCGGAAATGGACAAAATGACAAGGAAACTGAGAGATCTCGATCCAGGACAGTTTAATATGGATTGGGAGAAGTTGAAGCAATATTTGGCGAAAAAATGGGAGGTGGGAGGAGAACTGTGGCAGTTTGAAAATTACTGAAATACAATAAAAGAAGAGAGAAGTGACTTTACCGGGGGGAGGGAAATCAAAGAAGAAGTTCTAAGCAATTGTTTTATTAGATTATTATATACGGTATTAAACTATAGAGGTGTTATTTTAAGAATTATAAGGGGATAAGTTAACTAAGTATGTTTCTGGCGGATAACTATATAATAGGTAACTATATAATCAAAATAGAATGAATATAAGAAATGTAGAAGGAAGTAAATAGTAACATATAGAGTACAAGTTAAATTGATTGACTTATATCGATGTACAATATACAATGTTTATAGAAGTACTTAGAGTTATGTAGAACAGGGGACAAATTGTTTGTCCCATATTGACGTGACTAGAATGAGTAAGATAGAGTATAGAGTACAAAAATCAGATAAAATGTTACATTATTAAAGAATATATGTCAGGAATGTAATACTTAGTTTGATAAGTTAAGTGGGAAAGGGAATAGAGATAGCACTGTGTTATAATAGATAAGCTTAGAAGAGAATGAAAGTATATGCCTAATAGAATAAAGTAAGTTTGAAATGAGTAAGGGAAAAAAGGGACAAGGGGTTGGAAAACTGTTGGAAGTCAACAAAAGGGGGGAAGGGAGGGGGTTAGAACTGGTATATTTAAAGGGAATTGATTGTAATGAGCATTATATTGATTTCTAATCCAATAAAAAAATTTTTTAAAAGAATGTTCTACCACGTGTGATGTTCTTGTTGCAAACAATTCCAATTATCCGAGACTCTAAACAATTTGACAAATGGCAAAGGAAAATTTCAGACTTTGTGTGGGCAGGCAAAAAACCACATGTGAAAATGAAAGTATTACAGGATGCGAAAGAAAGAGGTGGTTTGCAACTGCCCAATATAAGACTATATTATGAAGCGATTTGCCTGGCATGGTTAAAAGACTGGATAACATTAAAAAACCGTAAATTGCTGGCTTTGGAGGGACACAAAAAGTTGTTTGGATGGCATGCCTATCTGTGGTATGATAAAGTTAAAGCAGACTCTATGTTTTTGCACCACTATATTCGAAGAAGCCTCTTCACAATCTGGAAGAAGTATAAGGTTTACTTGGAAGATGGAATTCCTTCATGGGTGGTTCCGTATGAAGTAATAGATCCGAGAACTGTCGACAATGAACAGCAACGTTTGACATACAAGGAGATAACACAAATACAATATTCAACAATAAGAATAAAGACAGAAGAAGAGCTGTCTCCTTGTTATGGATGGTTTCAATATAGACAGATCAGAGATCTTTTCAATTCGGACTGTTTAAAAGGAGGAATAAGAATGGAAAACTCAGAATTAGAAAAAGTGATATTACAAGATGGCAAAAAAGAAATTTCAAAGATTTATAAAGTACTTCTAAAATGGCATACGGAGGATGAAATAGTAAAAGTCCAGATGGTGAAGTGGGCAGTAAATTTCAATAAAGAAATAACAATGGAGGCGTGGCAGCACCTGTGGAAAAATACATTGAAGATTTCAACCTGCATGAACATTAAAGAGATTGTATACAAAATGATCTACAGATGGTATCTAACACCAAAGAAGATTGCACTAGGAAACACTAACATGTCAGACAAATGTTGGAAATGTAAAAAGCATGAAGGGTCACTATATCATATGTGGTGGACTTGTGAGGTAGCTAAGCAATACTGGGGAGATATAATTGAAGCAAGTAATGAGATTTTACAAATCCAAATAAATAAGAACCCAGAATTGTTGCTACTGAACTTGGGAATGGAAGGTGTTCCAGTGCAGTAAAGAACATTGTTATTTTACATGACTACAGCAGCAAGACTTTTGTATGCGCAGAAATGGAAAATACAAGAAATACCAACTATAGAAGATTGGATTTATAAATTGCTGTACATGGCGGAGATGGACAAAATGACAAGAAAACTTAAAGATCTTGATCCAGGACAATTTATTGCTGATTGGGGGAAATTGAAACAATATTTAGGAAAAAAATGGGATGTGAAGGGAGAACTGTGGCAGTTTGAGAACTATTAAAATGTGATGTAAACAGAAGAGAAAAGCGACTTTACCATTAAGGGGGAACTTAATTATTATAATCTAAGCTAGTATTATGTTTAAGTAAATCTTACTTAGAATATAGAGTTTAATTAAGGAAGAGACACATTGGTGGATTATTGATTTTAATATAGTATATATATATATATATATATATATATATATATATATATATAAGACAATTTGAAATATTATGATATATGTGTTATAGAAGAATATAAGTGAAGTCAAGTTAAGTAATAAGAAGGGTTAGGGGTTGGAAAGCTGTTGGAAGTCGATAAGGAGGGGGGAGGAAAGGGTGGGCGTTAGAGTAAATTAGATATGATGGGAATGTATGTATTAAATATGGAATATAAACTCACCAATAAAAAATTTTATTAAAAAAAAAGCATTGTAGGGCTGCCTACCGGGCTTCAATCCCTCATCGCCAGTATTATATATTGAGATTAACAGCTCTTTATTATAGTAAACATCTTTACTGGAAGCTGGAAGCAGACAGACAGCAGACAGGCTGAACAGTAACTAATTTATACTTGCAGAAACCACACTCACTTTTAACAACAACCAATACAAGGTAAGCAGCTAGAATCCTTCATTTGCATGAACTATATACAAAGTAACTACTTACAGCACAGTGATTGGACTATAAGGCAACAGTTATGATTGGCCGTTACCGGCACACAAAGTACAATAGTCTTGTAGGCCTCAGGAACCTTCATTCCTACACAAGCAATACATAACAGCAACAGTAGAATGTGGGGTGTTTACAGCACTGAATGAGCAAGTCTACACTTTCTGCTCCTCTTGGCTATGGCTGTTTCCACATGCTGTTAAAGAGACGGGCTACTTACTGAACGCTAGCAGTTTTTTCCACAGATTTCAGAAGCCTCTGATTTCAAAGCGGAAGCAGGCAGTTTGGCTTTTGTTTGTTCAGCATCTTTACTGAGAACAGGATTTCCCGCTCTTTCCTGTGCCGGGTAAAAGATGTTGATCAAACGGAAGCCAAACTGCCTGCTTCTGCTTTGAAATCGGAGATGTCTGGAATCTGTGAAAAAAAACTGCCAGCATTCAGTAAGTAGCCCGTCTCTTTAACAGCATGTGGAAACGGCCTATATCTTCTTAAACCGTAATTTGTCAGGATTTCTATTCACCTGCAGTTTGGACCTGATGAGCTTCTGAGAATGCACAGAGTCATGGTGAATAACTGAGCATGGGGGAGGGCAACTGTTGACACAACCAGTTTTTAATGAAAGAAAGATCTCCATTGTACTAAAGTTAAGATATAACATATAGAGCACAGAATATGCAAGGAAGATTATATTATGTCACGAAAGATTTCACAGCTAAATATAAAAGGAAAGAAAAAACTACATTACTAAGGCCCAGCTACATTAAATTGTGCACAAAGGATTGCAGATCTTTTACACCCTTCTCCTGAGAGGAGATTCCCACCCCCACCCTCACCCCCACATCAATCCTTTGAGGAAATCCTTCCTTCAGGCACCATGGCATCCTAGCAGCTAGGCATGTCATCCCCTAACCCTTACTTGATGATGCCATCAAAAGGTTAGAAAAACACATGAAAAACTCCATCACATGATGACAGGAGAAATGGGGATACACTGGCATTGTTATAACTAGGGTTAACAGGTCCGCTTACCCTCCTGAGGGGAGGAGGGACCTGACACTCACCTTTTGGGCTGTCTTTGTGCATGCATGCTCCTGGGGTGGTGTGATGATACCACTTCTGGGAAGTGATGTCATTGTGTAGGCGCCAGAAATGCTCCTGCGCATTGCCCGATTCAGTCTGTTAGGGACCTAAATCAGCCTGCTGCAAAGTGTGGGAGCACTCCAGGCAGCATGGGAGTGCTCCCAAAAGTGATGTCACCACCCCACCCCAGGAACACACCTGGGAGACCTTTTCCCCCACCTTTCCCCCTGCCATAACAATAACTGCAAACAAAGAGAGAGGCAAACAAAGTCAGTGTTATTATCCTCACGATACAGCTGGGGAACTAGGGCTGAGAGGAGTGGCTTACCCAAGGCCACTTATTGAACTCATGGCAGTAATGGGATTTAAACTAGACATGCACACAAACCGAAAAAAACCTGAACCACCTTATTCATGGTTCATTGCTATTCCACGAACCAGGAACCACGAACTTCTTTTAAAAGTTCATGAATTGGTTCGTGGTTCGTAGTTTGTGGAATTCAAACACCCAGCATCGGCTTCTGAAGCCAGTGTGGGGTGTTTGAAACTGACAACCCCCTTCTCCTGTCACCCCAAAGTGGCAGGAGAAGTCTGTCAGTTTCAAAACACCCTGTGCAGGCTTCATCCGATCAGGTGAAGCCAGTGTGGGGCATGTGAAACTGACAGCCCTATTCTCTTGTCCCCCAAGTAGCAGAAGAGGGCTGTCAGCATCACTCACCCTGTGCTGGGTTCAACCCATGGGCTGAGGCGGGAGTGGGGTCTGTCAAACTGACAGCTTTTGCTCTCCTGCCACTCGGGGGATAGGAGAACAGGGCTGTCAGCTTCACTCACCCTGCACCAGCTTCAACCCATTGGTTGAACCCAGCACAGAGTGAAACTGACAGCCCTGTTCTCCTGCCGCCCAACTGGCGTGGAGAATGTTCATCCTTTCAAACTCTCCCCCTATTCCTCCAGCCAGCTGGAAATGAGGAGAGTTTGAAGGGAAGAAGGTTCCAGCCAACTGGAAACTCTCCTTCCCTTCTGCCCAGGCAGTAGGAGAAGGGGGCTGCCAGCTTCACTCATCCCGCACCGGCTTCAGCCCATCAGCTGAACCCAGCGCAGGGTCTGTGAAATTGACAGCCCCCTTTTCCTGCCACCCGAGCGGCAGGAGAACAGGGCTGTCAGTTTCACACACGATCAGAGGTGCCAGCCTGTCTGGCTTTACAAATCACTGACTCGCTCGAACCGGGCCAAAAAAGTTGGGGACTTTATAGAAAACACGGTTCCCTGAACCACATTTTCACAAACCACGAATCAGCCTGGTTCGTGCATTTTGCTTTGTATTGTGATTCGTGCCCACCTCTAATTCAAACCAAGAGAGTTATGATTCTCAACCCAACCACTTAACTTCTATGCTACAGCAGCTTTTCCACTTCCTGAGAAGAAATCAGCTTTCTCAGGGTTTTAGGCAGAAGGTGAATTAAAGGCCAGAGTATTAGCTCTGTACCATAATAGGAAATATCACTAAACCACATAGTTAAAAGAGGGAGGGAGGCTTCAGCCTGAAACTTTCACAGTGAGATCTTGGCTAGTACTTTAGGGACAGTAGCATTTTACCTAGACTTTGCTTTGTTATTGTGAGTGCCTGTCAATCAGTTTCTTCCTGAGTGCCAAACATCAAAATATGCAAGCTATCAGACATCCCAATCATGCCACTGGAGAAATAAAAATATAAACGTAATATAATGGATACAAATATAATAAATAACTGAGTTAGATACATTAGTGGCTATATGAGATAACAGACACCAATGGGGAGCATTTACGTTCCTGGACATTCAGTAATAGATAGTAAAATGTTTAAAGGGGCAACTGATTAGGAATTCATATGTGGATCTGATATATGAATCTTGGATTCAAGAAAGGTTTGTTGGATTGGTCTCAATAGAAAATATTTGTCCCTTCTAAAAAGCCTAAGTACACTATTTATCTTAATTTGGGCATGTTCCAAACCACTCTGACTGGATCTTTTACTCTTTTGATTGGTCTTTTTTCTTTAGAGCTTTGCAATGTAATATAACATATCTAGGTCTTAGAATGCTGGACTTGGAATGCTGGATGTACAGGTGTATTTGTGTCCCTATATGAAATAGTGAAGGGCTGACTCCCAAGTTAATAGCCAAATGTGCACAATGGGATGAGCCCTGACTATCATACAGGCTTCTGTAAACCCAGGGAATCCCCAGATATTCAGAAAATCTCATTTAAAAAAACAGAGTGTAAAAAACCAAACTGCAACAGCCAGAGTTCAGGGACCATTTTAAATTGCCATAGCAATCATAGAATTGCCACATGAAAACTGCGGGGGGCAGTGATGAAGAAGGTGGGCACTAGGAAGTGGAGGAGGCAGTAATGTGGGAAAGGCAAGAGGGATGCTGGAGATAGGGGAGGGAAAATAGGCTTCTCCTGTCCTGCAGGTCCTTGTGAGTCTCCTACTTATTTGGGTATCTGATGAAGTGGGCTCTGGCTAAGGAAAACTCATTGTACAATACATTTGTGAGCATCTAAACTGCTAAATGACTTCTGTCTATGAAGCCCTACAGATGCTGTCCTCACTGTAAGGAATGGATATAAAATAAGCAGATAATTCCAACCCATAGTGTTGCATAATTGAATTTGGATGTGAAATGAGTATAATGTAAACATGCATTTAAAACCATGATTTTGGGAAATCTTTTTCAATTTGTAGAAAGCAGCACAGAGATCTAGTGGATTACTGATAATTTAGAGTCATCCTTCCTGCACAAGATAATCAGTTTCATAGACAGTGCAGGTGAATATGTCAAGCAATTTCTTGGTTCAGTCAGCTGTAGCTGTTGAGATTTAAGTATTAATGGTGTTGGACCAAATGTCGATTTGGTTTGGATAATTTGGGAGCTAGGGAGGTGAGAGGGAGGGGAATATTTATTTTCAAGAAGAGTAGGCACCGCAAGAGAGAACAGATTGAGCTGGGCTGTGCTTCTGTTATTTCATCTCCAGACTAAATATCTGACCTATTGAGAGGAGTGATTTTATTGTAGTAATTTTATGTTTGTATGCACGTATGTGTCAAAATATTGTAGGAAAAATTGCACATGGGAAGGATATTGGAAAAGAAATGTAATGCATAGGTGTTTATATGCAAATGCTGGAAGCCTTGAAACTAAGATGAAGGAACTGGAATGTAAGTTACCTTTTATTTAAAAGCAATATAGATATAGTGAGAATATAAGCAATCAAGTGGAACAGTGAGATTCCATGAGGCAGGACATCCCTGCCTACAGAATGTACAGAAAAATCAGGGAGGGTCATACTGGGAGTGATGCTGCTCTATATGTCAAAGAAGGCATAAAGTGCAATAAACTAGAACACATGAGGATTACACTCCAGATAATCACTGTGGGTAGAAATACCAAGTAAAATAACAGAGGAAACATAAAATCACCGCCCCGATCAAAACTCGGAGGATGATCCTGGGATACAGAAAGAAATCAGGGAGTAGGCAATGGGGGAGTTCAATTATCCTCATAGTGTGATGGAAACACTTGGAAGAACATCTTTTGCCAGTTATAACATTTTTTGCTGACCTTTTGCCTTTCTCTTTTGCAGGGATAAAGTTTAGAGTGGTCAGAGACATGAGCCTTTGGTGTGAGCTGAAGGGCGACAGCCAAACTGTTTGGGACTTTTGGTTCTTATCTTGTGGCTGCTAGTCTGTGCCTTTGGAGGAGCTAGCCACCGAATCCAGGAGTAGCCTGAGAGCCAAGCTACAAGTGACATTTTTCACATGAAGGACACTTGATCATTTTTGCAAGTTTTTCTGGGAACTGAAGTCCCTCTCCCCCACCCCTTTTCCTTCTGTTCCTTCCCCTCTCTGTTAGAATCGCTGTCTGAAGAGCCAGAGAAAGCCAGCGGCGGCAGCAGCTTTTGCAAATTGTCTTGCTCCCGGGGAGCTGCTCTGGAGAAAGCTGACATGTCGGTGAAGCTGAGCAGGATGCCCAGGGAAGGGAGAAAGTTGCAGCTGCCCGCCCCCAAAGATCGTTGACAGCAGGCTTGTGACTGGAGGAACGATTTGCAAAAGCTGCTGTTGCCGCAGGCTTTCCCTAGCTCTTCAGGCAGCGATTCTAACAGAGGGGAAGGAACAGAAGGAAAAGGGGCGGGGGAGAGGGACTTCAGTTCCCAGAAAAACTTGTGAAAACGATCAAGTGTCCTTCATGTGAAAAATGTCTCTTGTAGCTTGGCTCCCAGACACCATTTGCTGTTTTGCTGTGTGAAAGGGAGATACGATGTTAGAAGACAAGGGTAAGAAAGGATTTCTTAAGCAGAATATGAAGATTATAGAAAAGATAAATGAATTATTTGCATTAGAATTGTCTATGGAAGTTGTTGGATAGAAACACACACCTCTATTGGTAGTGGTAGGAGGTCACAAGAAGACCCAAATCATTTATACCCTGCTTTTCCATATAGTTCAAGGTCACTACAATATGATTTTTAAAAATTACAAATTAAAACCAAGATAAAACCTCTGCCTGCCCACCTTAAAAGATACTTGCCCTTCACACCACCTCAAAATCCCTGGCAACAAACAAGCCTTGCAGCCCCTCCTGAATATCTCCAAGGAGGGGCTCCCCTCCCCTCCTCAAAAGCCCATTCCACAGAGCTGGGGCCATGATGGAAAAGGCCTGGACTCTGTCTGGTAAATGCCAGACAGGCCACCCTAAGGGGTGGGACAGCCAACAAATGGCTGGCTGAGGATTATAGCTGGCACATGGAAGGAGACAATACTTCAAATACATGAGTCCCATTTTGTGAAGGGCTTTAAAGGTCGTGGCCAGTACCTTGAATTGAACTTGAAAACAAACTGGCAGCCAATGTAGCTGTTTCAAAATGAAGAATGTTCCTGGTGGCTAGTCTTTGACAATAGTTGGGCTGCCACATTCTGGATCAGTTGTATTTTCTGGTTTGTCTTCAGGATAGTAGAGTGTGTGGCAGTAATCCAACTGTGAGGTTACAGAAGCATGAATCAGTGGCTCGATTAAGTACAGTGAGAGAGTTGGCACACCAGATGCAGCTGATAAAAGGTGCTCCAGTGCAAAGGCTAACTGATAAATTAAAAATGAATGTGCAAATGGCATGCATTAGAGAATTCCCAAAAGCTCAAGTGTGAATTTTTTATCTTCTAATAAAAATATGCTATTTTTCACTAAGATCAGACTCACACTGGAGATTTATAAGGTAGCTAATATAACAGCAATTTTAAAAAGCATGGATGCACAAATTTCAAGCTCCTTAACCTAACTTTGGTCCCACGAAAATTTAGTGTAAAACATTATTAAAGCAAAACTTATTAAACATATTGAAGAACAAGTATTGCCAAGAAGAAATCAACATGGCTTTCTTTGCAAAGAAAAATTATTTCCTCACCAAAATATTGCAGTTTTTTGAGAATGTCAACAAACATGTACCAGGAAAATCTGATAACATAGTTGGATTTTCAAAAAGATTTTGACAAAGTATCTTATTAAATATTACGAAGTAAATTGAGCAGTCATGAGATAAGAGACAAAATTAAATTACTTCTTCACAAAATTTGTGTAACTCCCTGAGACATGATATAATGATGGTCACAATATGTTTAGATGGCTTTTAAAGGGGATTAGACAAATGAATGGAGCATAGATCCATCAGTGGCTTTAAGCCATGATCACTAAATAGGACCTCCACAGTCATATGCAGTATACCTTTAAATGCCAGTGGCAGGGGAGTGGGGGAGGGAGGCAGCATCAGGAGAGGCTTTGGCCTCGGTGTTCTTGCTGTGGGCCCTCTGAGGCATCTAGCTGGCCATTGTGGGAAACAGGATTCTGGAGTAGATGGACAATCAGTATGATTCAACAGGGCTCTTATTAATTGATTGAATGAATGATTGGAATGCTATATCCCTATTTTCTGTTATTACAACAACACACAACAACCCTTAAAAAGTAAAACTTAAAATGTTATATTTATGCTTGGAAAGTGAATATAGTGAGTTTTATCTCCCTGTCTTATAACCTTAGAAAGGATTGCCCAGTGAAACTGGTAGATAGGTGTCTGGGCTCAGTCTGGGCTCAGTGAGAGTGAGGACTCCTCAGGAGGAGAGGGGCTTTGTGTAGCCAGCCAGGACTCCTCAGGAGAAGAAGAGCTCCATGTAGCCAGCCCTGACTCAGCAGAGGCTGGTAATCAGGAGCCGCAGCTGCTGGCTAATTGGAGCTTACAGCGAGCAGCTGAGGCAGAGCCACCAGTACTCTCCAGCCCCAGCACCACAGGAAAAGCCCAGCCAGGGGCTTCCACCCCCCCCCCCACCCCGCCCCAGGTTCGCCTACACCTAAAGAAAGTCACAGACAAAGGCTGAGGCTGGAGCTGCAGGAGAGCCGGTGCAGTGCTCATCTCCTGAACCTACACCAGCTGCTGGAGAGCAATGATGAGTAGCAGTAGGATGGAGCCCCAGCAGCTGGCTGTAACCCATGCTTGGCTATAAAAGCTGAGCTGAGGAAACTGCCAGGCATAGAAGCAAAGTGTTAAACTACCTGAAACTGCTCTGTACCATGCTCGTGCCTGCCTTTGGATCTGACACGATTGGCAACTGACCTTGGACTGTACCTGACCTGGCTCTTGGACTCTGGACTCACTCCTAGTGTTTAGTTCATGCTCTGACCACAGTTTGGACTTGGGTTTTGACCCTTGAACTCCCCTTGGGCTTTGTGTTGGTGCTTGGACTTGAACCACCCTGCTTGGGCTGGCCCAGCCCGTGACAATAGTAGATTCAGGAAGGAAAAATGAACTTCTGCTCACAATGCATAATTGGCTTTTGGAATGTATTGCCACTGGCTTAGATGACTTTTTAAGGGGACTAGGAGCATTCCTCGGGGATAAGTCTGAGTGGCTATAGCCATTGGTAACTGAATGCAACCTCAGAGGTAGTATGGCTCTGAACAGTAGTTTTCAGGAGGCAAACAACATGGGGTGGTTGTTGCCCTAATGACCTGCTTGGAAGCACCTGTCATGTCGGAAGGGGATTTTGGAAAAGATGAACCCTTGGTCTGATGCCACAGGCTCTTCTTATGCTCAGATTCCTGCCACACGTGGACCTCCATGGACACACGCTCTCCCCCAACTTTCTGCTGGACATCAACATAGAGGAGCTACTGCTCCTTTGCTTGTAGGAGGAGGTAGCAGCGTCACAGCAGAGCATCTGCAACAGAACGTCCCTTGTGACACTCAAAGCATGATCACAGACCCTACATTCTCAGTCTCCCTCTTTCACCACCTCTTGCTTTAGCTGTCAGTCAGATGCCCCTTTTCTGCAGCTAAAGTTAAATGAATATGGATGGGAGACAGCATGCTGCCAGTTCCCTGGTTTGCAAATGGCAGAGCTGGATCCATAGCCTGATAGGCGAGTGAGGAGGAAGTCCCTTGGTCTCCTGCATATCATGAAGAACTGACATATTTGAAGGAAGAGCCAGACAACTGATCGCAATGATGGTGGTTGGAGACCTTTTATAAAGAATCATATGGGAGAGAGCAGGAAAATGTTAAAGAGAAGTTCACTATGTTCATTATTGCTAGGGCCAAAGGGTTTTTTATGCCATCATAAATGGCCATGGTTTTGCAGAGTTTTGTTGTAGAAGGTGCTAATTTTCACAGAGAATGCCTCTGCCCACAGAAATAATAATAATAACATTTGATTTATATACTGCCCTTCAGGATGACTTAACACCCACTCAGAGTGGTTTACAAAGTATGTCATTATTATCTCCACAACAGCAAACACCCTGTGAGGTGGGTGGGGCTGAGAGAGCTCCTAGAAGTTGTGACTGACCTAAGGTCACCCAGCTGGCTTCAAGTGGAGGAGTGGGGAATCAAACCCGGTTCTCCAAATTAGAGTCCCATGCTCTTAACCACTACATCAAAGAAGAAGATTGAGTGGCAGGATTCTGTCAATGGTAGGGTATAAAGCCTCAAGCAATAGTTGGAAGGTAATGCTTTTTTGCCTCACTCAGGGGCGTAGTAGTAGAATTCATATCCAGAGTTAATGGTCAGATCCACTCCCCAGAAACAGGCATGCAAAGCATGTATTCTACACCAATGAGCTATGGCTGCTTCTCTAGCTTCAAAGATTATCCACTGGTCCTTGTGGGATTAAGCCCTGGGCAGCCAAGCCAGGACCAAGGAAGTAGACAATATGCAGATGAACCATATTCAGTTCTCCAGACTAGCAGACATAGGAATTGCCATATGATCATTCAGATGGGTCAGAGAGGTTGAGCAAACTGGCACTCAGGTCAGGCTGAGCCAAGCTGAAATAGATCAAACAGAAATCTGGGAGTCAGCATGAGATTAAGAAGTGGAGAATTAAATACAGCTTCGCAGCCTCATTGACAGAGGTGGATATCATGATGCCAGGCTCCCAGGGAAATGGCAGCTACAACAACAACAAAATTCAATTTATATACCACCCTTCAGGATGACTTAACACCCACTCAGAGCAGTTTACAAAGTATGTCATTATTATCCCCACAACAACAAACACCCTGTGAGGTGGGTGAGGCTAAGAGAGCTCCTAGAAGCTGTAACTAGACATGGTCACAAACAGGGGAAAAACGAACAAATGGTTCTTTGCAGTAACGAACATGACCCTGTTCACAGACATGTTCGTTGTTCATTGTTTGTGGCCCCTTAAAGATCCCTTTAAAATATCAGCTGGCAGGTGGCAGGGGGAATTCCCCCCTGCCGCCTGCCAGCTGATAGTTTAAAGGGCCCTTTCCTGCCACGTGCAAGGGGAAGGGCCCTTTAAACACCCCACAAACTGACCTTCCCAATATCTAATACCACCAAATTTGCAGGGGACATAGTCCTCACTGTCCTCTGAAGACCCCCCAAGTTTCAGAGAGATTGCACCCCAGAAAAGGCATGATCCATGTGTCCCCCCCCCTTTGCTGTCATTTTCTGTTCACAGAGGCAAAAACGGAACTGCCTGTTGGAAAGCAGCTACTTTGAGGGGTTGCAAACTGATCTTCCCAATGCCCAATACCCACCAAATTTGCAGGGGACATAGTCCTCACTCTCCACCCCAGGAAAGGTATGATCCATGGGTCCTTCCCTTTGTTGTCATTTTCTCTCCACTGTGGCAAAAACGGGACTCTCTGCTGGAAGTACTTTGAAGGGTTAAAGCCAGAAGGAAAGCCAGAAGGAGTTCAGACCGAGTTCAGTCCCTGCCGTTGCCAGAGGAATTGATTGAAAGGCCCCTGACTGTCTGGCTTGATGAACGGCTGACGAAGGCATGGAATGAGGCTTGCAACGACCACTTGTTCGTTTAGAATGGAGCCTCATGAACGGCTTGTTCACGAACAGACAAACGGGCTGTTCGTGGGTTTTTTCCATTCATAATACTGTTCGTGCCCATGTCTAGCTGTGACTGACCTAAGGTCACCCAGCTGGCTTCAAGTGGAGGAGTAGGGAATCAAACTCAGGGCCAAGCTACACATGACGAATGACACTTGAACAGCAAGTGTATTTCTCCCTGTTCACTTGCCCTCCACTCAATCCACTTGCCGTTCAAGTGTCATTCGTCATGTGTAGCTTGGCCCTCAGCTCTCCAGATTAGAGTCCCGAGCTCTTAACCACTACACCAAACTAGCTCTATATAGTCCTGGCAAACTATCAGGCAGCATCTGATCACGAAAACCACTAGAAGGGTCAGAAAAGCCAGAGACCTGTATTCTGACAGCTTTTATAATGGTCATTAAGTCCCTGCCCTCACCCCGTTGATTCTCTTTGTAACTACATTCCCTATTGCAGCCCATTTCCTTCCCCAAACTGCTAAATATACAGTGTGTTAATCAGGCTTATGCCAATTCCACACCCTTATTATTTCCATTAAGTGCATAACATATTCTTGTTCCTGCAATTATAGTTTACTTGCTACATAAAGGTATCTTTTTCCAATGCTCAGTTCACAAGGACTTGATTACTGGTCAAGTCATCCTTTCCTTTGCCATGTAGCCTACAGCTGCAGTCCTATGCACACTCATTTTCATGTAAGCCCCAATAAATACAATGTGACTTAATTAAGAGAAAACATGGCTAGAATTTGTGCCACCTAGATCTATGTGATATGGATTATTTCCCACTGAAAATAGCTAACACCACAATGTATTTCTAGAGGAACTGCCTGCTTCCATTCCCATAAAACAGCCAATGTAATTTTGGTTGTTGTGGGTTTTCCGGGCTGTATTGCCGTGGTCTTGGCATTGTAGTTCCTGACGTTTTGCCAGCAGCTGTGGCTGGCATCTTCAGAGGTGTAGCACCAAAAGACAGAGATCTCTCAGTGTCACAGTGTGGAAAAGATGTTGGCAGGTCATTTATATCTACTCAGGAGGGGTGGGGTTGAGCTGAGTTATCCTGTAAGAGTTTCCCAGGGTGTGGAATGCTAATGGTGGAAGGCTTCACTGTATCCTGAGGAGGTTCTTTTGCATATGGATTGGTGCTTGATGTGCTAATCTTCTCTGCAGGGCTATTGTCGGGTATTGTTAGCCTGGTGTTTTTCAGAACTGGAAACCATGCTCTGTTCATTCTTAAGGTTTCTTCTTTCCTGTTGAAGTTTTGCTTATGCTTGTGAATTTCAATGGCTTCCCTGTGCAGTCTGACAAAGTAGTTGGAAGTGTTGTCCAGTATTTTGGTGTCCTGGAATAAGATACTGTGCCCTGTTTTAGTTAGGCTATGTTCAGCCACTGCTGATTTTTCAGGTTGTCCCAGTCTGCAGTGTCTTTCATGTTCTTTTATTCTTGTCTGGATGCTATGCTTTGTGGTCCCGATGTAAACTTGTTCACAGCTGCAGGGTATACGGTATACTCCTGCAGAGGTAAGGGGGTCTCTACTGTCTTTTGCTGATCGTAGCATCTGTTGTATTTTTCGGGTAGGTCTGAATACTGCTTGAAGGTTATGCTTTTTCATAAGCTTTCCCATCTGATCAGTAATTCCTTTGATATATGGCAAAAACACTTTTCCTGTAGGAGACTGTTTTTCCTTGGTTGTTTGATTCATCCTGGGTTTGATTGCTCTTCGGATTTCATTTCTGGAGTAGCCATTTGCCTGAAGTGCGTGGTTTAGATGATTAATTTCCTCATTGAGAAAGTGCGGCTCACATATCTGTCTTGCACGATCCGCTAATGTTTTCATTATGCCTCTTTTCTGTCGGGGGTGGTGGTTGGAGTTTTTGTGTAAGTACCGATCAGTGTGAGTTGGTTTCCTGTAGACCTTGTGACCTAACTGAAAGTTTGCTTTGCGGATGACCAAGGTATCCAGAAATGGGAGTTTTCCCTCGATTTCTTTCTCCATTGTGAATTGTATGTTCAGGTGGATGTTGTTGAGATGATTCAAAAACCCCATCAATTCTTCCTCTCCATGTCTCCAAATGACACCAAAGGACACCAAAGGACACCAAAATACTGGACAACACTTCCAACTACTTTGTCAGACTGCACAGGGAAGCCATTGAAATTCATAAGCATAAGCAAAACTTCAACAGGAAAGAAGAAACCTTAAGAATGAACAGAGCATGGTTTCCAGTTCTGAAAAACACCAGGCTAACAATACCCGACAATAGCCCTGCAGAGAAGATTAGCACATCAAGCACCAATCCATATGCAAAAGAACCTCCTCAGGATACAGTGAAGCCTTCCACCATTAGCATTCCACACCCTGGGAAACTCTTACAGGATAACTCAGCTCAACCCCACCCCTCCTGAGTAGATATAAATGACCTGCCAACATCTTTTCCACACTGTGACACTGAGAGATCTCTGTCTTTTGGTGCTACACCTCTGAAGATGCCAGCCACAGCTGCTGGCGAAACGTCAGGAACTACAATGCCAAGACCACGGCAATACAGCCCGGAAAACCCACAACAACCATCATTCTCCAGCCGTGAAAGCCTTCAGCAATACATCAATATAACTTTCTTGGTTAATCTTGGCTAACATGCAAGTCTTCTGTTTGAAGCTGATCTGCTCTGCAAACTGAGTGCAGGTCGGTGATGTTCAGCTAACATTGGTTTAAAATTCACCCGAGCTGTGTTCTTGTTCTTCTGGCCCTCTCTGGAACTGGGGAGCTGCCTGGACAATATACAGCAATCAACCAACCACTGTATAAAATGACAGATTGTTTTATACAGTGCGATAAACTATACCTGGTTGAAAATGGAAGCATTTTTCCATTTCAATACAGGTGACTTAGTGTTGTTCATCCTTCCCTTGTAGATAAGACTGATTTGCACAGCAAGTGAAGAAAGTTGTTTTTGGAGTTTGTAGCAGACTAGGGATGTAGGAATATAACCTTTTTTGCTTTTCCATCATGAACCTTTTCATTTTGCCCATTTTCATCCATCGATAGCTATTTTTTTTCTTTTACAGGTTTTATGCCACTTATACATTATATAATTATATACTATATACACAATTTATATACATTTTATGGACAGATTGAAAAATGCATTAATTTTAATGGGGAAAGTGCAATGCTGGGAAAGAGAAAATGGATCAAAAACAAAGATTCATAACTTTGATTTGCTTGTGGGAAAAGCAAAATTGAAACAGGAAGTTTCAAATTGAACTGGTAATGATGGGAAACTTGATAGCATCCATAATACAGACAGATCCAATCCTTGCCACAACATCACCCAGCTCTTCTTTTCCCATCATCTGCAGTAGAGGCACTGAGAGGACTGAGATGTTCCTAGACTGCTGCCTGTAGGTGACAATATGGTGACTTAGTTTGGATACCTACAATGTGACCTGCTATGTCTCCAAACCACACTTCTTTCCTTATTTGAGATTCATGAGGTCTCAGCAGGTTGTTTAAGCATCTTTCAATCTTAAATGCATTGATCTTAATATGTGCTGTTTGCTGTGGTGAATTCCACTTCAAGGAATGAAAAGAAGACACTCCATGGCATCCTCTCTACTTTCTTTCATCAACTGTTCACCACCATTTTCTGCAGCCATAGCACCAGAGGGATTTTTCTAGCTTTAAAAAAACCAGTAATTTCTATTGCTCTATCAATAGATCTAATTTTCAATGTGGCCAAAGCTCTGAATGCTTACGTCTAGAGACTTGAGCCATGAAAAGATGAGATGGATCATTTTACAAATCTGAAAAAGCTCAAGGTTTGCAGAAAATCTGAAATCTAAAGGGTCAATCCCCCCCATGATAGGAGCTGCATAAGGTTACCAGTCTGCTGGTGGGAGTGGGGAAGTCCTTGCTGCCAGCCTCTGCCCCCTGCTATCACTCATCTGACCAGCAGGGAGGAAACACAGGGAATGGGCTCAGGAGCTCATTCCTGCGCACTCTGGAGTAGACATGGGCACGAACAGAAAAAAAATGAACATGGTGTTCGTTGTTCATTGCCATCCACGAACAACGAACATTGATGAACATGATCCTGTTCACGACATGTTCATTGTTCGTGGGGGCCAGCAGGCTCTCCTCCAACCATCAAGATCCCTACCGCACCACTCCTAGAAACCCTACCTGAGCAGGCAGCAGGAAATGTACCAATAATAAATAATAGCTTGGCCCCAGAGCCTGACAGCAGCCCTGGAACTTGAAGGGGAAGATACCTATCCCACCACTCTCAGAAACCCTACCTGAGCAAGCAGCAGGAAAGGTACCAATAATAAATAGTAACTTGGCCCCAGAGCCTGGCAGCAGCCCTGGAACCTGAAGGGGTAGATCCCTATCCCACCACACACAAAGAAAATTCAAGCTCCAATGCTCTTACCCTGTCTCTCTAACAGCAGCTGTCTCTCCCTGAAAGCCAGAGTGGGGAGCCCCCCTCCCCCCTGGTCTTTTCCTATTGTAACAAATTTGGAGCTCCAGTCCACACTTGGAAGGAAGACCTGCCTATCAAGCTAAACTGGGCTTAGATTGGGGTTGCCAGGGCAACAGCAGGAGTTCAGACAGAGTTCAGACAATCCGTGCCTGAGTTGCCATGGGAACTTATTGCAGGTGCCAGACTGTCTGGCTTGACCAACAGCAAGGAACAGCAATGAACCAGGCTTGCAACGACTACCTGTTTGTTTAGAATGGGACCTCATGAACAGCTTGTTTGTGAACAGGAGATTGGGCTGTTCATGGGTTTTTTTAGTTCGTATTGCTGTTCGTGCCCATCTCTACTCTGGAGCGTGTTGCACAAGGATTGATGTTGTTGCTGGCATAACAAGGAAGGGAAGACCCCTGCAGGGGGCTGATTTGATGACCACATTCCCTGTGCAACAAGGAAGAGCTCTGGAGAGTACACACAATTTGCATGTGCTTGAGTTAAGTCCCCCCCAGGGGACCTGGCAATCATAAAACAGCATCTGTAGCTTTAGGAAATGAACACTCTCTCAGTGGACACTGTGGGAGCTACTAGGCAACCACAACAGTATTGCCAGCCTCCACCCCTTGATTTTTCCCAGTAAATGGCAGTAAAAGGCAAGATCCTTTCCAGGGCTGCTTTAGCCATTGAGGGAGGACTCACTGGGGCCAGGCCTGGCAGCAACCACCAGAACTTGATACTATGTGACTTGCAAGATTCACTCAGAATAGGCTGTTTGCTACTGTTCAACAGCAGCCATGTCACAAAAGTCGGTGTTGTATAACAGAATTTCAGACTAGGATCTGGAAGACCCATGTTTGAATCCCCACTCTGCATTGGAAGCTCACTGGGTGACCTTGGGCCAGTTACATATTCTCAGCCTAACCTACCTCACAGAGTTGCTATGAGGATAAAATGAAGGAGAGGAGAATAATGTAAGCTGTTTTGGATCCCCATTGTGAAGTAAGGTGGAGTATAAATGAAGTAATAATAAATATAGCTGAAAATAGGGAAAAGATAAAAAGTAGGTAAGTGGGTTGGTGGGAAGTAGAGAGTAGAGTTTCCACACCAGTTTGGAAAATTCCTGGAGATTTGGGATTGGATCCTAGGGAGGGTGAGGTTTGGGGAAAAGAGGGACCTCAGTTGGGTATAATGCCATAGAGTCCACCATCCAAAGGAGCCATTTTCTCCACGGGAACTGATCTCTGTTGTCTGGAGATCAGGTGTAATTCCAGGAGAACTCCAGGTCCCATCTGGATGTTCGCAACTCTAGGAGAGAAGGAAACTGGAAAATTGATATATGGAGCTGCAAGGAGGAGGGAAAGAGGAAATTGTGTAACAGTGTGGATGCAGGAGAAAGTGAGGCGCCCCACAAGTCCTTGAGGGATCCCCACTATGCAACCATTCCTGACCCAAGTTGCCAGTATTATGCAACTGGGCTCAGCCTGGAAGCTGGCACCATACCACTAGGCCACAGTATTCCTCAGCACAGGCTGCTCAGGGAGGGAAGGAGGGAAAGCTGAAGACAAGGGGGAAGATAAAGGTTGGTTGGCTAGTGGCTGAGAAGGAGAGAAGGAAACAGGAAAATGGGGAGAGGCTGTGGTGGCTTTCATGGAAGGGAAAGAGTAAATATTGGGAGGGGGAAATTAGATACCCCCAAAAGTCCTTGTTGGTCCACTGCTTGTAGTGCAATAAGGTTGTAATGAGCTATTTCCATTATCTATTAGTTCTTCTGAATTCCCAGTTTTCATGAATTTTTTTTAAGAAATGGCTATAGCAATTACCTTTTTTATCCCTGAAGAGAGAAATGGTAGTCATGGAAGCTGAGGCAAGGAAGATGGTGCTGATGTGGGCAGGACCTCTAAAATGCACAGCTTCCCATCCAGCTGGCTTGCTAACACACTTGGAATACATTCTTTCTGGAATGATTGTACCAAACCAGGTTTCAGAAAGAAAACACCGAGGACAGGGAAACCTGGAAAGTGGACAATTAAAGGACAGTGTCATGTGGATGTTCCAGGGGGGAAAACCCTACTGCAGTTTGAAAGCCAAGGAGGAGAAAAATCTCCATATAGCTACAACATTATTGGCAGGTCCTTTGCTATTACACACACAATATGAGTGCTTACTGTGACCTAATGGCCACCTGTCTAAGTCCTGACCTTAACACAGCATTTGATCACATTAGCCCACATATGAATTTTCCTTATTTTCAATCAAACCACAGATCCATCTAGCTCAGTATTATCTATTCTGGCTGGCAGGGGCTGTGCAGCAGAGAGAAATCTTTTCTAATATCTGAGATACCAGAGTTTGACTGTGGGACCTTTTGCAGAAAAACAGGGGCTGTAACATGGAACCAGCGCCCCCTTCTTAAAGGGGATATTCATACAACACACCAACATACCAAAGCCTCAACACAGTAATACTCTTCCTCCATATGATAGCATACCATAGCTCATTTATAGGCTTGTACAAGGCACAACATGACAAAGATCTCTAAATGCAAATAGTCTATTAAAACACAGTCAGTCAGGTGAACACTCCTGATCTTGAGTTGAAAGTAGATGAGGATGTCCATGATCTCTTGTCTGCTTTCTACATCCCTCTCTGATTTGCCAGTTCTCCTAGGTGCCCGGCCACAATCTGGCCCTATTTCCCCAAGTCATATCTGACTAGTTAAAAGTTTTTTCTCCCAGAGCCATAAATTACCATGACAGCTCCTAGAGAAACTCAGCCCTTTTGTCTGCTGCTCATTTCCTTTCTGTCCCTTGCCATTGATCAAACCTGTGGAGTTTTTAGACTTTTTTCAGAGTAAGAACAAAGAAAATCCTGGGCCTTGTCTAATTGAGATGTGAGTAATATTTAGAGGCATTTTCCATGCATACATTCACCATAATTAAGTCAGCACCTTGAAATTTCTGATCATTCCGCTGTCTTGGTTTTTTTCCCCTTTCCTTGCCAGCATTATGATTAATGCCTCCCGTGATGTGCTGCCATTTCAGCTTTGTGAATACTTGATAGCCCCCTTTAGAACATTGGGGCTCGAGTTTCTGCTTGCAAGGAGTAAGGAGAACACAAGTTGTACTATTAATCAATGTGTAATTCGGTCAGCCTATGGGGAGATATCAGAGCTTGGCTCTCTCTAAAAATGATATCCCCCATGGAATGTAATAAATATTTTTATTGCATGTGCTTTGTTGCTGAGAGCAGGGAAGCTGAGCCGGAGGGGAATGCAAGCTTACAAAGTATGCTGTGTTGCCTGAAGGTCATTAAGTACATTTGGGTGAGGAAGAAAAGGCAACGTAAGCCAATGCTTTTCCAATGTGTGGATTGAGGGCTCTAACAGGCACTAAAAAGCTGATGCCGAAGAGTGAGAATCGTGTTTCTACCCATTAAAGCCTGGTCTGACTTCCAATGTCAAAGAGGAGATGGATCAGGCATTAACTAGCAACTGAGATTCCTGGAGTAAAGTCTCAGAAACCTTTAGGTGAGCTTTGAACTAAATGAGAGAGAAGGGACAGGGAGGGTTATCATCAAGGTTTTCTTCCTAACTAACAAAAACATTCATCTTCAGTTTCCTAAATGCTATTAATCTCAGACAGCAAAAAAATCCCTGTATACATCTAGCAACGAAAAAGACCAGGTGGTAATCTTCATGGAGAAGCACCACCATGTGCATGTGGAAAATAATATGGTCAAAATTTTCCTCTGAAGGTTCATTTTGCACCACAGTTGGATTTTTTTACACTGGAGTTGATGTACAATACACTGCCTAGGCGGCAAGTAAGACAGAAAGCTCTAGCTTCTCCCCTACTTACAATTTAGGCTGGCAAAGGTATATGATGCTGATGTGCATTTTACTCAACTTGTAGTTCTGTGGCCCTCACATAGCACAATTGTGTAGGGGCACTTGTGGCAGGAACATTATATTTGCTACCCCTTTGTCCAGATTTAAATGGCTAAAGTCTAACATACTTTACAATGCAATTCTATGCAGAAACACTCCAGCTTAATCCCACTGAAATCAGTGAAGTAACTGCATGGTTAAAGATAATCTTTTCCCAACCAGTATGTAGAGCCAGTGTGGTGTAGTACTTAAGAGAGCCCGAGTTGGATCTCAGAGCCTGCATTCAGATCTCTACTCTACTATCAAAATTGATGGGGGGAACCCTGAGCTACTCACTCTTTCTGCCTAAGCTACCTCACAGAGTAGTTATTAGGCTAAAATGGAGAAAGGTATAGTGCTTTGTATGGTGCTGTATATGGTGCTTTGAGCTTGTTAGAGATAAGGTGGGACAAAAATATAACAGACAAATTCCCAACTGCTTGTTATGGTGTTTGAGGTCCAGCAAAGTCACCCTCTTAATGATAGTATTTACTTCCCAAGCTGAGAATGCCAGGCCATGAAGAAAGGAATTTCTAGTTACTCCCCATCGTGTTACAGAACTGCCTCCCACTATCAAGTTACCAGACCTTAGTATCTTTCTGAAGTTGTGTTGGAAGACTTGTCTATTTGAGCTGGTCTTTGGTGCATAAGGTTAGATAAGGAAAGTTTTAAAAAATGGTAATTAATGTTACTAAATTTCATGCAGGAAAGGGGGAGATCTGCTGTTATTTCCCACTCTGAGACTTCAGGGTGGTTCTGGTTATATATTTAAATAAATAAATGAGGCCCTGATGTTGGCTTCCTGTGGTGACCTAGGGTTGCCAGCCACTTGACGGCAACTGGCAGGAGTCTGAGGGGTGGGGACATGAGGGGGGCACCATCAGACAACAGCTTTACAATACTTCTGGGGGGAAACCAGAAGTGATATCACTCTGCTTTAGCACTTCCTGTAAACTCGATAGAGATTTCCCACCTCCAATGGGCAGATGAAAAGCCTGTAACTCATGTTCAGAACCTATGATGCAGCATCATTGCTGAAGCTAAGCAGGTCTGAGACTGATCTATGCCTGGAAGAGCTGCCATGGAGACCCCTCCCCATGTATCCTGCCTTGAACTTTGAAGAAAGAAAACAAGCATAAAATGAGACAAAACTGACTCATAATACTGTGTCAAGACTCAAGAGTCTCATCCATGATAACATTTGTCCTTATATGAACTTTAAAGTTTTATCTTTCTATAACATTTTTATTCTTTCATTCCTTCTAAGAGCTCAGGGTGGCAAATATGTTTCTCTCCTCCTCCTTTTGCCTTCACAACAACCCTGTGAATAGGGATCATTCACAGCCTAAGCAACCCAGACAGACAATTGAGGCACTGCATTTTAAGGAGGGCAGTGGCTGGGAGGTGACCAGCATCTCGGTGGTATGGGAAGAGGGCAATCCACCTCCTTGACCTGTCCCTCTGCTGTCCTGCTTGATCCTGCCCTGTCTGTGAGGTAGGCTAGTCCGACAGAGAGTGACAGGCCCAAGTCACCCAGAAAGATTCATGGCTGAGTGGGAAATGGATAATCACAAATAACAAGGAACTGATGTTGAAAATCTGATAGAACCACAAATGCCACAAAGCACTGTTACCACATGTGCTTCCTTTCATGTTTGGGTCACTTGCTAGAACTGTGACCAATTTGGGGGAATTCAGGTCAGTGCTGGGAGGGGAATCTTCCTGCTTGTAGGGCCTAGGTATCTTGGAAAACAGACACACTTACCAGTTAACGGAAGCAGAACATGTGGTTTAGGAATCTTTACCTGGATAGTGTGCAAGCATGATCAAAGCACCTCTAATAGGTTACCAGTAACCATGAAACAATCAGATCTTTTCCAAAACAAGGTTTAGAATTTATTTAAGGAAATAAAAGGGTACAGAAACTGAAAGCATAAGAACAGTGGAATGGTTGTGTTCAAAAAGACATGCATATGAAGAGCTAAATGAGAGGAGAGGAAGAGAAAATAAAAAAGATCCAAGCTGCCAGCTGAGTGAGAATTCTGCACCAGGGAATGGCTTTGAGGATAAGTGGGAGAGTGAGGGGTTTAAAGAAGGGGAAAGGAAAGTTTTAAAAGAAATGGAACAACATGTCCAAGTGTTGTGAAAGTGAAGGAATAAACCTATTCTTAGTCTGCTGGACTGGGTAGGGTACATTATCCATCTTGATAATCCAGATATTGAGAACAGAGGACTTTAGACGGAGCTTCCAAAGGTCCTGAAATCATAACTGATTGGTTTCGGGGGGTGGGGGACTAGAAAGGCAACAAAAGGCAATTGTATCTAGGCATGAGAATATCCTGGGCGGACGAAAGGGCTGACAGAGTGGCAGCTTCACCCATGCCTGAGGCAAGTTGGTAGGAGACATTCAGGCAAGGTCTGTAAAAGCAATCCCACCTGGCAGCTTGTCATTTTGTTTTGCATTCAGGAGCCCTTGCATTTGCTGATAAAATTACACGGATAAGCCAAGGTTGGTGCCCAGCCTTGTGAGCACTTGCAGTGACAGGCAGGCATACAGATGCCCCATCAGTGAATCAATCTCCCATCCAAGGTTTTGGACACTTGTTAGCATAGAATGAATAAGGAGTGCCATGTTCTCACCTTTTCCAAAGCAAGGCATTGCTAGCTCCTAAAATGGCTGCCAAGGTGCAAGTTTCACCAAGAAGGAGTTGGGGCTGACAGCAGAGGTCTAAGAAGGGAGTTCTTGGTAAAAGCCCTCAGAGAGTATAACACTGCAGAGTTCACCCTCCAAAGTAGCCATTTTCTCCGAGGAGAACTGATTTCTGTTGTCTGGAGATTAATTGTAATTCTGGGAACTCTCCAACCACCACCTGGAGAGGTTGACAACCATAAATACATTGGATGGGTTTGAATGTCCAGTGTCCAGTAACTTTCCTGTTTCAATGTGACCTTCTTCTTTGGAATTAATAACATTAATATATTAATATAGCATTAAAACATATATTAAATAATATAATAACATTAAAATATCTGTTACTATTGCCCAGATACAATATGAAAACCTTTTCAATCAATAGAAACCCCAGACTCACTCAGCTACTGCTCAGTTGCTACCCATGGACACTCTGATGCATCTTATAGAAATTATTAAAAGATTTGCTTCCACTTGACCAGACCTCTGATATTAATCATTCCCCTTCTAACTGTTGCTTGTCCCACCTGTACCAGTCATCAACAGCGGGTTTTTTCTGACATGACTTTCTATTTCTATGTATGCAGCATTATGGATCAATCTGTCATTTTGTCTATGTCCTGCCCACAGGCAACAGCGGCACCCCATACCGCTTGGAGTTGGGAGTCGTTTCCAGTTTCTTCCTTTACAACAAGGTTATGTGTTGGAAAAAAGAGTAAGAACTATATGCATTTATTACTCTTCCCATCTTTCCTCAGGGGTATCTGAGATAGACATGGGCACGAACAGCATTATGAATGGAAAAAACCAACGAACAGGCTGCTTGGCTGCTCGCGAATGGGCCATTCCAGCCAAACAGGCAGTCGGCGCAAGCCTTGTTCATTGCACTCGGCTGCCTTTCGGGAAGCTAGATACTCAGGCGCCTTCAATCAATTGCCTCAGCAACGGAGGGAGGGAGTGCCTGAACTCTGTCTACACTCCTTCTATCGCCCTGGACACCCCAATCAAAGCTCGACTTACCTTGATGGGCAAGTCTTCCTTCCAAGCGTGGAGCTGCAAAATTTGTTACAATTGGTAACGTGGGAGCAGACACCAGGGGGGAGGGAGGGAGGAGGGGAGTGTTCTGTGGCCATGGGAACTCCAATCTCATCCCTGCAAACCCTGTTAGGCAGTTCTGACTGCCAACCACAGACCTCCTGAATTTCTCCATGAGACCTCTGCTTATAAAAGGGCACTGTGCTCCCAGTTCTGGCTTTCACTTTCAGCAAGCACTGGAGTGGGACAGAGCTGTTGATACCCCTTTTGGGAGAGAGAGAGGGAGAGTGCATTGGAGCTGGGATTTTTTCTGTGTGTAGTGGGTGGAATACGGAGCTATCTCCTCTGGTCCCAGGGCTGCTGCCAAGCCCTGGGGCCAAGCTCAGTGTGCACTTTGGCTGAGGGCTCACCCTGACTATTACTATTATTGGTATCAGTGCCTGATCTGGTCAGGCTTGTGGGTGTGCTGGGCTAGGGCTCTAGCCCCAGCCTCTGGTTCCAGGGCTGCTGCTAGGCTCTAAGGCCAAGCTCTGTGGGCACCTCGGCTGAGAGTTCACACTGATTATTAGTAGTAAGTATCAATATCAGTGCCTGATCTGGTGGTCAGGTTTCTGGGTATGCTGGGCTAGGACTCTAGCCTAAGCCTCCGGTTCCAGGGCTGCTGCCAGGCCCTGCGGGCAAGCACCTCGGCTGAGGGCTCACATTATTATCAGCGCCTGATCTTGTCAGGTAACTGGGAGTGCTGGGCTAGGGCTCTAGCACCTCCCTCTGGTTCCAGTGCTGCTGCCAGGCCCTGGGGCCAAGCTCAGTGGGCAACTTGGCTGAGGGCTCACCCTGACTATTACTGTTATTGGTATCAGTGCCTGATCTGGTCAGGCTTGTGGGTGTGCTGTTCTAGGGCTCTAGCCCCAGCCCTCTGGTTTCAGGGCTGCTGCCAGGGTCTGAGGCCAAGCTCTGAAGGCACCTCGGCTAAGGGTTCACACTGATTATTATTACTATCAATATCAGTGCCTGATCTGGTGGTCAGGTTTCTGGGTGTGCTGGGCTAGGGCTCTAGCCTCAGCCTCCGGTTCCAGGGCTGCTGCCAGGCCCTGGGGCCAAGCACCTCGGCTGAGGGCTCACATTATTATTAGTGCCTGATCTTGTCAGGCATTTGGGAGTGCTGAGCTAGGGCTCTAGCTGCCAGGCCCTGGGGCCAAGCTCAGTGGGCACCTTGGCTGAGGGCTCCTTTTCTGTCCTCCTTAATTCTAGTTTGGTGGCACAATGAGTCTTCCTGTTGTGGTGGCCGCCACAGGTGGTCGTGGGGTGAAGAGCAGTCCTCCTGGTTTTCTTGTGGAAAGCAGTACTGGGTGTGGCTTGGGGGCAGCAGAGAGTACTCCTGCTCCCCCAGATTCACCTGTGGGGGCTGTGGAGGAGGCCAAAGAGGTCTTTCCACTGTGGGTAGAGGATCTCTCTCAACATTTTGAGGAGGGGGTGGGTGACGGATCCCTGGAGGAATGGTTTGTGTTTTATGAAACATCCCTCCCATCCCTATCCCAAACTCTCTGTGGTGTCCCCGCCTGCAGTCCACCCCTCACTCCGTCGTCCATGACCAGCTCCGCAGCACAGCTTGTAACCGTTCATCCTCCTGCCCCCATGTTTCAACACCTCCGTATGGAGCCACTTTTGAGACCTTCCTAATGACCCCTGTGTGGTGCGGTGCCGTACCTGTGATGTCTTGGTGCACAGTGGCAAAAACCCAAAGCACCTGTCATTGGCGGGTCTGACTCAGCACCTGAAGACGCACCACCTGAGCCTGTGGTACCCGTCCTTGCCCAGCGAAACATCCATTGGGGGGAGAAAGGGGGCGACCAGCTCTTCTGAACGGGGATCATTGGGAGGGTTACCGGAATCCACCCCAAGCAAGAATCATTGCCCTGAGGATGATGCTGGTGGGAGCGGAGTGCTCCGGCAGGCCATGCTTGTGGAGGTTGTTCCCTCAGGGTCTGGGACAGTGCTGCTTAGAATGGTGAGGTTGAGGGCTCAGGAGGTGGGCCTTCTCATCTTGGCAGAGACAATGGCCCTACATGGCTTGCCTCTATCCATCGTGGAGTGTGTGGGCTTCTGCAGGCTACTAAAACATCTTGGCCCTTGGTTCTCCATGCTGTCACCACGCACACTTGCCCGTTGAGTCCGGCGGGTATCTCAAATGAGGGCTGGCACATTTGGGTCAGGTTTAGCCAGGCCCACTCCCACTGCTAACAGGCTACTGAGGCCTTGCTAGGCCTTCCTGGAACAGCCAGATCATCATGACACTTCCTTTCTGCGAAGGCAGGAAAGTGGGTGATGCTGGCGGCAGCCTCCTTTGGGCACTTGTGCAACAGCTCAGGAGCTGTTGCACATGTAGTTGAGCTGCATGGTGGCCCTATCCATTGAAAACACTGAGCCCTCTGAGCAGAGGGGAATGGGTCCCTCGACTGCTGTCCTTTCTGCAAAGGCAGGAAGGTGGCTGATGTCAGCTGCTGCTGCTGCCCCGTTTCTTTCTCTCCCTCTTTGGAACCACTCTGACCCATCCAAGTGAACTCTCCTGTCCCGTCCATCCCCTCCTTTCCACGAAGGCAGGAAGGTGTCTGGTGTCTGGCAGTGCCGCCCAAACTGTTATGAGTAGTGCCCATACTGCCTGCACAGCTGAGGTGTCTCGGAGCGGTGTGGAACTGACACTGCTCTGGCCCCCCTCATTTTTCGGTGCTGCTGGTCCCTCTCCCTCTCCCTCTGTGAAACAACTCCGACCCTTACGAATGACCTCTCCTGTCTTGCCCATCCCCTTCTTTCCGTGAAGGCAGGATGGCGGGTCGTGTCAGCCGCCGCTTCATGAGGGACTATCCTGTTACTGCTCCCTCCTTGGTCACGAGGGACAGCTCAGCTGCGATTGCACAGCTGATTGTATTGTATATGGATACAGCACGGTTGCACAGCATGGTGGCTCCCCTGTCAATGGGACTGACTGGACCCCTTTGAGCCGGGTGGGAATGTGTTCCGTGACTCCTGTCCTTTCCGCAAAGGCAGGAAGGTGGGTAATGGCATCTGCTGCCAGTGCCCTATTTCTTCCTCTCTCTCTCTGGGACCCCTCCGACCCCTCCCAACTACCTCCCGCTTGGGAGATTTCCAGTTCCCAGTCCATACCTCTCCCTCTCAGGTACTGCCACGAGTCCCTTCCCCACCACTTGCACCACCCCGTCCCCTCCTTTCTGTGATGGCAGGGAGGTGGATGATGCCTGCAGATGCTGATTCGGGGTCTTCCCATCCCCTGCGCAGGATCTTCCAGGCACAGATCGTCGACGCGCCTGGAACCCCTTGGTCTCCCTCTCCCTGACCACGTGGTGGCCACAGTCATCAACCACCTTGCTGCATAAGCAGATACTTCGTCTGCCTCTGACCCAGAGGCCTGGTGGGCGGGCACATGGGGGGTGCCACTGGCAAGCAGCCAAACCACTTGCCCCCAAGACAGGAGGCAGCCTACCACCGCCTCCCCAAGCTCGCTAGGCCCAGTGGCCGCAATCTTCACCTGCCTTGCTCCATTAGTGGGTACTTTGTCCACCTCCGACCCAGAGGCCTGGTGGGCTAGCACATCAGGGTGCTGCTGGTGAGCGGACAGACCCCCCACCCTGAGAGGGGAGGAGGCCTGCCACCACCTCCCTGAGCCTGCCAGGCCCGGCAGCCGCAGTCTTCACCCACCTTGCTGCATAAGCAGAGACTTTGTCTGCCTCCGACTTGGAGGCCTGGTGGGTGGGCACATGAGGGGTGCTGCCAGCGAGTAGCCAGACCCTCCACCCCCAAGAGGGGAGGTGGCCTACCACCAACTCCCCAAGCCTGCCAGGCCTGGCAGCCGCAGTCCTCACCCACCTTGCTACATAAGCAGATAGTTTGTCTGCCTCCAACCCGGAGGCCTGGCAGGCAGGCACATAGGGGGTGCTGCTGGCCAGCCCCCCACCCCCAGAGGTGAGGCAGGCTGCCACCCCCTCCCCAAGCCCACCAGGCCCAGCGGCCACAGTTCTCACCCACTTTGCTTCATGAGAGGATACTTCATCTGCCTCTGAAATGGAGGCCTGGCAGGCAGGCACATGGGGGGTGCCACTGGCCAGAGGCCAGACCCCCCCCACCCCTGAGAGGGGAGGCAGCCTGCCACCACCTCCCCAAGCCCGTCAGGCCTGACAGCCACAGTCCTCACCCATCTTGCTGCATTAGCAGATAAGTGTCCACCTCCAACCCAGAGGCCTGGAGGGCAGGCACATGGGGGTGCTGCCAGCCAGCAGCCAGACCCCCTGTCCATAAGAGGGGAGGAAGCCTGCCTTCAGGACCACCGCACGGGGCTGAAGTGAACTGGGGAGGGTGGCTCCATTTGTGTTGAATGGGAGTTTCCTGGGGGCGTCGAATTTGGGAATGTATAACTCCGAGATCCATATTGCAATCTTGACCAAATTTGGGTGATGGCTGGAGAAGAGCCTGCTGCACACTCCCTGTGAATATGGGCTCTCTAAGTGCTAAGGGGGCTGCTCTGGCACTGACAAACTCCTGACACTGAACACATTAGTTAACGGGACATGTTCAGTTCTGTTCGTCTGTTCGTGTTCATCGTCGGGAATGAAGAACGAACAGCCTGTTCAGATTTTTTTTCCTGTTCATGCTCATGGCCGTTTCCACATGGCTTACCTTTGCTCGTAACAACCCGTAAGATTGCACAAAAAACGCGGAAGATCGCGTTTTCGCGCACGAGATTTGCGTGACGTCACGTGACATCGCACAAATCTTGCATGAGAAAACGCGATCTTCTGCATTTTTTGTGCAATCTTACGGGTCGTTACGAGCAAAGGTAAGCCATGTGGAAACGGCCCGTGTCTAATCTGAGATAGGCAAGAATTAGAGATAGGAAACTGAAGAGTTTGAAGTTACCCCATATATTTCCCTTTGAAAAGACTTGACTAATTGATCATACTCAAAATCATCTGACTGATTGTCCAATTTGGAGTTGGGAAGAAACTTCCACCTGGATTAGTCTAAGTAGTGATCCTTGAGACGTTACTGCCACATGCAGTGAGTTGTTGTTGTTGTTGTTGTTGTACAAACTGCTGTGCTTTTAATATAATTCATTTATTTAAAATATTTATGCCCTTCCTTATCATCACAGGCTTAAGGCAGCTAACAAAACAGCAAAAGCTGCAGGATGCAGACATCACAAGTGTCCTGCAAATTAAAACCAACACAAAGGCCATTTTTACACAGGCAGTTTTTTGTTGCTTTTGGCCCCATACCTCTTCAGGTTTTCTTCTGAATTCCGACTGTTTAATCCTTCAGATTTTAATGTGACATTTCAAGCATTCTCTTCCAAATTTTCTGCCTAAGCATTAAAACACCATGCTGAAATCTGCAGGGGGAGTTAAGTGTCTGGAATTTGGAAGAAAATGCAAAGAGGTATGGGTCCAAAAGCAGCAAAAACTGCCCGTGCAAAAGAGGCCAAGATTAAGCACAGTTAAAAGTAGATAACACAATTAAAAGAAGAAACACAGGGCTTTGCAGGAAGGTACTATAGTGCATGTGTTCTCTGCTTGTACCTAGGTTGCATAGATTGATTTGTGGGTGGTTGGAATAAGAATTATTCCTAATTGAAGAGATATGGGCGGATAGTCGTTTAGCCTCTTCCAATGCTTTGATACTTCTTTAATTACACTATAGGGTTTCCCCCCTAAAAACTAAACACAGCACCAGTACTTGAGGAGCCAAATGAATATGAACAAAACTGCCCCTAAATTGCACACATTCAGTGTGCTTCTAGATTTTTATATATAATTATACAAATATGGCATTTTTAAAAAACCCTTCAAAATCTAGAACCAGGTAGATGTAAGGAATATCAGAATCAGATGCTGAAAACAAAATAAAGAAATATGGTATCAGACTTTTAAGAGTAGCCCCATATTTCAGCCTCTAATTTTAAAAAAGGTCAGAGAGAAAAAGTTACAGAGGCTGAAGACAGAGTGGGAAAATCAGGACACAGGAAAAATGTATGGGATTAAATATGAAATTTGCAACCCTTGGAGGATTCCACTGTCAGGCAGCTACAGAGCTCCGTATTTTCTGTTTAGGAGTTCCTTGGGCCTTTTGGGATTTTGCAATGACATTCAGAGAGCTCAATATACTTTCTTAAGGAGAATGTTCTTAGTTCTGGAATCAATAGCAGCTGCTCTGCAATAGGTAAATTTGTATACAGATCCACAAACATTCAGAGCAATCTTGCAAAGTGTTGAGCAGTCCAATAGGTTGTCTGCTGGCTTGGGTACATCAGCGTTCCCTATATGGGTTGTAACGAACTGTGGACATGGAGGCTATGTGTTCATTGTCATTTTCCCTGTTTTGTTAAATTTGTTGCTCCTGTGGCCCTAGTAGAGGTCGGGATCTGCAAGTAATTGATAAAATGCTCTCTTGCACCCTATATGCACTTTTTAGGGACTGGTAAGCAAGCCCTTGTGCCAGGGAGGCGTAGGACAGGGCAGCTTGTTTTAGACAAGAACAGTGCAGTTCAGATACCAGTTACCCACTGAGGGTGGGTAACTGCCCCTGACTCCCATTACCCATCACTCCTGCCCCTGACTCCCATTACCCATCACTTCTCCAGCAATTGGCAGGAGAAAAATTAAATAAAAATAGGTCATTGGTCAACAGCATTATGTCAATTCCAGGGGAAAACCATATCATAGATTTCCAGTGATTCCTAGAGTGGTGTGACATCAGTTCTGGGTTATCCCCACAAGTGACATAATGCTGTCATGCCAATGGTTCCCCCTCATGTCCCTGCCCCCCTCCAGCCTCCCGCCTGTTGCCAGTGGCTGGTAACTAGGGTTGCCAAGCTCTGGGCTGGGAAATTCCTGAAGATTTGTGGATGGAGCCTGGGGAGAGAGTGGTTTGGAGCGTAGGAACCTCAGCAGAGTATAATGTAATAGAATCTACCTTCTAAAGCAGCCATTTTCTCTAGGGGAACTGATCTCTGTCATCTGGAGATCAGTTGTAAGTCCATATCTCCATCCCCACAAACTCTTTTAAATCTGTTTTCTAGACTGGCCAGAAGGCCTCATGGGTCAGAGGGGCAACAACAGAAAAGACCCAGACTTGAGCTATCACTGACCGTATATCTGAGAGTTGTTAGCCAATTTTGACCCCATGTCAGACCTGCCACATGTGAAGCATCCTCTGCGTGTGTGGAACCACACATATGTTCCATGGTAATTGTACCAGAGCATTTCAGACTGGTATACATGAATCTCTTTCTAACACAATACCCTTAGAAAGATGAGACAGAGAGATCAGGTCTTAAACAAGAAAATAGTTTACTTAAAATACAGAGCTAGAATATGAGGTGCAAGGTAAAGCACAAGCACAAAGCAACATTGCAATATAGTAAGGCAATCCCAGCTATGCTGTCTTTGGTTTCTGCTTAATTGGGGGAGGGTGTTAGAATCCAAGGGGGGAATAAAGGGAGAAAGGAAAATCACATGAGTCCAATATGGTCCAGGTCAGGAAAAGAAAAACCTGATCTGAGAGGAGGATTCTTGGGGCGGGTCCAAAATCAAAACCAGCTATATAATTGAAGAGCCAATGATGGACAACATTTCAGGGGCAGGAGCAGAAGGAGGTTCAGTGCAGGAGCAGAACCAACTACAAAGTGGGAGGGACTAAGGTTTTGGAGGGACTAGACATCAGTGGGGAACTCTGTTACGGACCTAATCCTGTGTAGAGTTTAGGTTCCTCAGAGGAATTCAATCTGTAGTTCAGTGTCTTGTTTCCTGTTGGTTTCAGGTGGGTAGTCATGTTGGTCTGCAGGTCTGAGCAAGGTTCGAGTCCAGTAGACCTTAAAGACCAACAAAGAGCCATAGTACCTTTTTAAAGGTCTAGTGGATTTGAATCTTGTTCATTTCCTACTGGTAAATTTGAATTTTGAGTGAGTGCAGACAGATTAACATTTAAAGTAGAAGTTCAAATATGGCCACATTAGGTGGGATGACAGCGAGATAACTTAAGTGAGTTGTATTGATGGAGTGATTGGTTTACCCAATCTTGATGACAATCCCTGGTCTTGGGACTGGATTACTGGTGATGTCTATTTTGTGGAGTCAATTACTCACAGCTGTGGGTGTGAGGGTACCCTGGAAGCTTTAGACAAAATCACTGTGGTCTGTGCGACATTCCAGCAATGCTGTAATGGTGTCCAAGGGAATTCCTGCCAGTTTCAGGGTTTCCTCCTTGATACCACACCAGATATTTCATCCAGGCCTCTGGCAGCTGGGTCAGACGGTCTTTTGGGGTGTGCGGAAACTGCTTTGTATTTAAAAGAGTGAGAGAGCCTGTTGTGAGGAATGCAATTGCTGCACTACACATATGCTCTCATTTAAGTGAAGCCTAGCTATGATGACATGAGAGAGTGAAAGACGGAAGAAAGTATCTGTGTACAGGTAAAGAATCTGCAAAATACAAACTTCTGCCCTTTGCTTCGAACAAGCTGCGGAAAAAGGGAAGTGGCAGGTGCTCTGCTCCTTGGCACTTAGATATTCCTTTGTGCCCTTTAAAATGTACTCTCCAAAAGGCACACTGAGCTCCTCCTGGGCTGGCTTCCATCCTGTGTCGACGCAGCCCTGGGTAAAAGCCCTGAGATCTATAATAGACTTTTCCCGTGACATTTACTAAATCTTTTAGAAGTTTTCCCTCTTTTTGCACTAAATATCAGTTGCTTAAGATAATCTGTGAACCTGTAGCCTGGCCATTAGGCGCTCCCTTGTGACTGGGTTAATTCACAGCAAATTACAGTCACTGCCAAAGAGATTGTGGAAGCAGCAGGCAGCACAGAGCTGTAACATTTACCCAAGAATGGGAGAAAGAAAAAAGAATAATCAAATTCTCTCCCTCCAGGAACAAAGAGGCCAGGTATCCTAAGGGGACTGGAATATGGTCATTACCAAGCTTCTGATTGTTAGAAGCAGTTTTGTGTGGGTTCCTGAATGGCAGACCTGGTTTAGCATAACAAGGAATGAACGTAAGACAGAGTAGGCTGTATGGCAATCCCAGCCCTTCAATTTCTCCAATACCTTTTGCTTTTTCTGACTTCTATTATGTTACACTCTTCCCAGACCTTTCTCTTCTTTCCTTCCCACTAATTCCCATATTCCCAAAATGGAGATGGGCAGCACTGCATGAGTCCATCCCAAAAAGGATTGATAGACCCAGATTTTTTTTTTTTATCCATGTCCAAAATTTGTCAGAATTCAGTTTATTGGAGTCTTACTGCATTTTGGCAGGTTCTGATGAGTGTCAGCTTTCTAAATCTAACTGGCTATGCTATGAGCCTTCACTATGGGAGTGGGGTGAGAATGAGGATGCCTCTATGTTCAGATACAGTAATCCTCTGAATACTAATGCTGAGGGCAAAAACACAGGCGAGAGGCAGGGAGACAATGGATTGGAGCCATGGGTTGTTTCTCTGACTTGCCCCTTCTCAAACAGCCTGTTTCATTTGTTGCAAAACTTCTCTCTGAGGATTAGGAAAGCCTGGTAAGGCAAATGCTTTCCAGAATGGAGGGTGGCAGTGGCAGTGGCAGCAACAATAGGGGAAATAAATAACATTGCTTCCCTGCCCCATCAGCTTGATACAAGGTACAAATGGAAGAAGGGGAAAGAGGTGATCTTACTTGGTTTCCCATCATAGCTGCACTCCCCAACCTGTTCTGTGGTATATTTTGCTTGTGAGGATCTTCTGCTACTTAGAAGAGGATGGAAACAAACTGCATAATGAAGCAGAGGATATAGAAGGAAGATCTCATCTGCCAACACCTTTCTTGAACTCTTTTGGTGGATCCAAGTCTTGGCTTTCATGCCCAGCTTATAGGCCTTCCAGGGGCCTCTGGGTGGCCATTGTGTGAAACAGGATGTGGTACTAGATGGCCCCTTGGTCCGATCAAGCACAGCTACTCTTGTGTTTTTATGCCACATCATAATGCACTTACATAGGCTTTCTAAGTCAATGCTATCTGTTACAATGAAGAAATTGGTGGAAAGAACATTAACAATTTGAGATATGCAGATGATGCCACATTACTGGCAGAAAATAGTGAAAACTTGAAATAACTACTGATGGTTAAAGGAGAAAGCACCAAAGCAGGATTGCAGCTGAACAACAAGAAGACAGAAGTAATAGCATAATAAAATCTGTGACTATTTCTTCATGGAGAAGATCACCTACCATGCTTAAACAAGCAGACAGAGAATCTCCAATCAAACTTCTTGGAGAACTGGCTACCTGTCTTGGACTATATGACCAGCTACAAGATAAAACCCTGCAAACCATATCCAACTGATCCTTTTAGCATTTGAAAACCTAAATCAATATAGAGAACAACCATCAAAAACCTTTGGTCTATCAGTGGACATTCATTAATGCAATTACCTTATGCACCTTGCCTTTGTATATAGCTGATAATTTGCTTCTCATGTTGAAAGGTTATGTTTGAATTGTTATGTTTATTATTGTTATAAAAACAAAAAATCCTCAAAAATAAAAAGTAAAAAAAAAGTTGACAATGAGGAAATTGAAATGGTTCAAGATTTTCTATTCCTTGGCTCAATCATCAACCAAAAAGGAGATTGCAATGAAGAAATCAGAAGAAGATTGAGACTTGGAAGAACACCTATGAGGAAGCTAGAAAAGATTCTTAAAGATAAAGATGTCTCTCTGGGAACCAAAATCAAGATAATCCAAACTATGGTATTCCCCATTACTATGTATGGATGTGAAAGCTGGACAGTGAAGAAAGCTGACAGGAAGAAAACTGACTCATTTGAAATATAGTGCTGGAGGAGAGTTTTACAGATACCATGGAAAGCCAAAAAGACAAATAAATGGATACTAGATCAAATCAAGCCTGAATTCTCCCTAGAAGCTAAAATGTCAAAACTATCGTACTTTGGTCACATCATGAGAAGACAAGATTCTCTGGAAAAATCAATAATGCTAGGAAAAGTGGAAGGCAGCAGGAAAAGAGGAAGACCTAACACGAGATGACTTGACTCAATAAAAGAAGCCACGTCCTCCAGTTTGCAGGATCTGAGCGAGTCTGTTAGTGATAGGACGTTCTGGAGGTTTTTCATTCATAGGGTTACCATAGGTTGGAGGCGACTTGACAGCACATAACACATACACACAATGAAGAAGTCTTCCAGAACTGGGACTGATTACATCAAAATCTGTAGCCCTATTTACAAGTTACAGTGAACGCACATACAATTCATGTATAGTTCTTAATTTTTCTTTGTGGGCATTGAGAAATTCTCATGCTACATTCAATACATTTACAAGTGAACATGTGATTTAAATCCCACATTTATCCAAGTACTCCCCACTTTCATTTGTAAAGTGAATGCATGTTGGCTCTTTCTCACAAACAGATATACACATGTGCAAGTAGGGTATACATGTTTTCACTGTAATATGTGAACAGGGCTCTAGACATCTGAGGACAGAACAGAAGAGGAAATTGGGTTCAGTAGCACACAGGAAAGCCAGTTAGATGCGTACAGCCTTGTACTCACAGGCTTGGAAGAGACTAGCTAGTATGGGCTATTCTTCCAGCTGAAGCTGCTAATAATTTAGGAGCCAGGGCAGGGAGGGACACAGCTGAAGCAAAGCACAAGAGTGGCAGGACTAGTCTGGGTGAGGGGAAGCATGCACACTGATGTAAAGGGGGCCATCTGGAACTGGGGGGTGAGGCAGAGTGAGGTATTTTCTCCTTCTGTGAGAGCACCTGAGGTTATATTGTTGCCTCATATGGAAGAATGAAAGAACTGCTTAAGGAACTGGTGTTGTGTGGTCCTTCTCCTACCATCCAGGCTGTATGGAAAGGTGATCCTTTCCTAGCTTGCTTTGGCCAGGGGTGTTGAATCCCAGAGGACAGCAGTCACAATTGCCACAATGACAAATGTAAAGCATCTATTTTCCAAGCCTTTTAATTTTCATAAGGAAGAACAAATCCTTAATTCTTAGTTATATTTTTGAGACACCAACTGATTTGCAGAAGATTTATAATATTTCCAGTCGTCTTGTTTCCATTGGGAAAGAAAAGTAAGTTACAAATTGAGAAATGAAATAAATTTTAAAAACATACTGAAGTAAGGTCCAACTAAAGCCTTGTATTCGGTTTTTGTTTCTACTGAAGTAAGGAAGCAAGCAGTATCATGTCACTTGTATATCATACCAGGTCTCCAAAAAAGTACTGATTTAAACCAAAAGCTAAAAATGAGCTTGCCAAATTGAGCCAACATATTGTTTGAGATGCACACTGCCAAGGTATCATAGAATGGGTTACACAAGAACTTGAGGAATGCACATATATAGATTCGTTTTTGTTTTCTCAGCCATGTCGGACGCTCCTCTCCGCAGGTCCGGGAGGAAGCGCCCAAGCAGCCTGACCGGGCGGCTGACCTGCGAAGGTTAGCCCCCAAGACTCCCAGTGAGGGTGTCAGGGTCCGGAGCGCGACGGGAAGAACCCCCCGAAGTCGATGCCGGGGGTAAATTGCCCATTTGCTCCTATGGAGGCCGGCAGACTTGCGCAGCACATCGCATGCCGCCGGGCCATGGAGAACGGCAAAAAGCAGATTTAAGGTGAAAATCTGTAAGTAGCGAATCCCTTCTGTTACTACAAGCGTATGCGAAGGATTGGTGGGATTTGAAGCTAAGAAGGCTTGGATTTCTTCCCCCTCACTGAGTTTCAAAACTTGGCTGGCGGATTTCCCCCCCCCTAAGATGGCGACGAAAAAGCAGAGCCCTGCTATGGGCAAATCCATCTCGGCTGCTTTGCAGGGGAAAGGAGAGTCTCTTGAGGAGCTAGTAAAGCGGTCGGTCGTTGAAGCCATAAAGCCCTTTGTTGACAAGTTAAATGAAACTGATCAAAGGGTTGGCTTAATTGAGAGTGAAGTGAAAACCATTAAGGAAGCAGCGGTGGGGGCGGAAAAGTCTGTTCGGGAAAACGCAGCACTCATGAGGGCAACAAACAAAGAACTAAAGCTGTTGGAGAACCAACTGATCGGGTTGCAAGTGGATCGTGCTCAGACAATATTGCGTCTCCAGAATGTGAAGGAGGAGGAAAATGAGAATTTAAAGGATCTGGCGTCGGAACTTTTGGCGATACCCGCGAAGGCAACTAAAGAAGAGTTAAAAAGCGCCATTTTGGAAGTCCGTCGGGCTTCTTCAAAATATGCAATGAAGCGTCAGCTGTCTCGCGAGATTATTATTGACTTTTCATTTAAGAAGATTTGGGACACCATCCTATATATTTCATACAATGCGGACTTGGACTTTCTGGGCAATAAGGTTAAGATATTGAAGGACGTTCCATTTTTAGCTCGGAAAAGAAGATTTAAATATAAAAGGTTTGCAGCTCTTCTGAGGAAACATGAAATAAAATACAAATGGCTATTTCCGGAAGGTATCTGGTTTAGCTATAAAGATCAAGCTCACAAGATAACATCGGAAGACCAGCTAAGGGACTTTGTGTGTAAACATCAAGAGTTCCAGCAAGAAGAAGAGGATTTCAAGCCTGAAGGGGGAGGGGAGGAGGGAACGAGCACAGTGACTGTAGCTGTTCAGAGAGAATTGCGACCGAGACCCAGAGGGGGGAAGAAGACCTAATCCTGATTGTAGTTTGTATTTTATAAGATTTACCAATATAACAGCATTTTACAAAGTTCTAATGTTAAATAATTGCAGTATGAAGGGAATGCATTACTTGTAGATGTAGTGTTTGTGTTGTTATGTGTTGTTTCTTCCCCTTCTCCCTGTTCCTACTTTTTCCTTTTTGTAGTACTAGTAATTAAAAAAAATAAAAAAACTTTCAAAAAAAAAGGAACACACACACACATATATATCTGCCTTATATTGGTCAGGAAAATATGAAGCTCTCAAATAGATTTTAGTATAGGAAATGCCATGCCTCCTTGCCTCTTATTCACATATCATATTACATTCGAGCTCATAAAGCATTGGATTGCTCTCTACCAGGCCTCGTTTATAGATGCTTCTGAGAATCCCAGGTTTAAAAATTCTGTAATTTTCTAATGCTGCAGCCTCAAAATATACAATAAATCCTAGTGTTAACTGTATTAAGCTATATAATTGGCCAAATATATGCACATTGGTTTAGTGTATCCTCCAAGGTAGGCTAAAAAGTATTACATTAGTGTGCATGTTCTATTTAATTGCAAATGAACATGTATTCATGGTTATATCAACCAGAGAGAACATCCCTGCATTCAGAAAATAACTCAAGAACAAATGGAAAAGTTGATTAAAACTGATGATTTAAATCGTAGCTCCACTTGGTGATTTAAGTCGCTAATTTTAAATCAATCTGCTCTGATTGGGACATAAGGCATTTGAGCTAGTACCACTAATAAGTCCCTCTGTGGCAATTAGGATGTTTCCTATATGCATAAAGTCACATCTAATCCACTAAAGATGGGGAAAATTGTGATCAAGCAACAGTTTTAGTAGACAGCCCATCAGCGAAAATAAATATGAGGCATGCAGCAGCCACCATGCCACTGGGTACTAAATTGTTGTTAATGTGAACTTTTGTTTCGGTAGCTCCTAAAATTTAACTGCAGCAAAACTTTAATTTGTAGATCCTTGTCTTCTTCCTGGAAATATACATATTAACCTGTTGGGAAAGCTCCTCTTTTCCTGCCAACCAGTGTCAACAGTCAGTCAAAATCTGTCAACATAGCAATTGTATCATACTGAGCTTCGGTAGCAAGGCAAGTTGCCATGGGAACAAGAGCAACTGTGGAATAGCTGCATTAGATACAGTGCTGTCCGAGCCCTCCTCCCACCCCATCTGCTGGTATAAAATTACAGTTGTTGTAAACTTCAGTCCAATTAAGGGAAGCCTGGAGTTTATCTAAGCAAGTTCCCTGGAGAAAAATGGGACCACTGAAGATCTGCAAAGTTCTAATCTAGCTATTGCCTAGCTGACTGTACTTAGAGGCTGAAAGGAAAGCTAAATTGCTCCTTACTTTGTCAGATGGTTTGTTTGTTTCCAATATCACACATCGTTATGGATGTCCATGAAGTGTCCTGCCCATGGAGGCAGCCCGCTTTTCCTAGTGGACCAATTGATTGAGACATTTACATTCTATGAGGGAGTATTGGCAGCAGAGGAATGAAAGGAAATCTTCAAAACCATCCTAGAATTTGGTTAGACTTATTATCTTTTCTCAGCACCAGATGCTTCAGATAAAACAAGGAACCCTATAACCTCTGCTCAAATATGGTTTACACGGCCAGAAAGGGCAGAAATACATCCTTAAGGTTAACGATGGCTGCCTTATGCTGTAACACAGGAAAGCAGAATCTAAGTAAGTGTTTTGTTTTTCAAATGCCACTTACCAGCTTTAGATTCTTAAAATTTTTGCCTTCTTGCCCAATGGCCTCTATACTTCCCTCTAATGCAGTGATACTCAGTGGTTCAGGAGCTACATGTTGCTCTTTGACATGCCACCTGTGGCTCTTCTGAGCACTCTTCTTAGGTGTGGCACCTGCTCACTGTTCCAGGAAAGTGGGCAAGGCCATTTCCTGGCAGGGTTGTGGTTGACGGATGGTGCACATCTTGAAACAGCCACCATGGAAAGGACTGGAGGACAGGTAAGATGTGAGCCTTCCTGGGGTGCAGTCCTCATGCCAAGGGTGAAAGGGCCAGTCCCCTCCATCTTTCACCCTTCTCTGTAGCCTCTGCACTCTCACCCAGCACCCAGGTGGTTGCCAAAAAGAGACCAAAGGATGGTACAAGTACTATCATGGCAGCCACTCAGGAAAAGAGCAAGCTGGCCACAGTTGGGTGAAGACAATTTAACTCCCTTTGTATGACAGCAGTCTTGCTCTCTCCTGGGAGCCTTGGCAATCTCCTTCTTTAGTCTGCTTTGCTGTGGTTCATGCTGATGAATGGGGGGTGGGGCGTGGCACACAGGACATCCAGTAGTCACGTGGCTTCTTTTGCTTGATAATTGTGAATGTGGAGTGAATACTATATTTCATAATACAAGTGACATCTATGGACAGTTTCCTTACCTCTAGGAGAATCATGATTCAATTCAGGCAAGGATGAGGTTGGAGAATGAATGTTTAATAGTCAGAACTCTCCTATCAAGACTGCATGAAGCAATGGCTAAGCAGCAGTACCTCTATAGCAGTGATTCCCAACCTGTTGGATATGGTGACAAACAAATCCAAATTTACTAGGTATGGTGACCCATCCAGGACCAGCCCAATGTTTTTGGTGCCATTATGGAAGTTTAGTGAGGGAGAAACTGAGTGGAATGCAAAATCAAACATCCATGGATAAATTGGCCATATTAGCCTGTTGTTCTCTGCCAGTATTCCTCAAACTTCTATCTGCATGCCTAAGGAATTCTCATTGTGGTAGGAAGTTTTCCTCCAGATTATGTGCTAAAAATACAAACTAGGCACCAAAATGATCTGCTCCCCCATTCCCCCCAGCAATCCAGATTCCTCTTAAAAACTTCTAGAGTGGAGCAATTTTTTCCTAAATAGGTACTCATTTAATAAATATATTGGCTTCTGTACAACTGTAAAGTCATGCTGGAGTTGCTGTTCTTTAAGAAGAGGGAGAACCCCAGAGAACACATGTCCTCCAACTTCTTTTGATAATTTCTTTAATCTACCATTTTTATCATAGCACTGGAGGAGATTTTGTTGTATCATGTGTGGCTGGATGGGAAAATCAAGTCTCTGGCATTTAGTGATTCTGTGGGTGCGATACAAATCTCAGGTGCCTGTCGGCGGCAGGCAATCTCCTGGCAGTTTGCCTAATTGCCCACTGGTAGCTGGCGACCAGTGAGAGCTTTCAAGCTGCCCAGTGATTATCCATCACCGGCAGACACTCCAGGTACACTTGTGGCATGTGCACTCCTGGCAGACGTGACATCACTTCCAGAAGTGATGTCATTGTGCTGGCCACAGGAGTGTTCCCATGCTTCATTCTCAAAGAATCGGCCCTGTGTGGAACACAGGAGCACTCCCACAGCTGGTGCAATGACATTACTTCCAGAAGTGACATCATCATGTTGGTGCCAGAAGTGGACACACGCTTTGTGTGAGGAAGATCATCCCAGTAAGTACTGGGTTCCCCCTCCTACTAGGAGGGTATAGGAACCTAAATACAAGATGTAAACAAATATTCCATCTGCTGAGGAAAGTCGTTACATGTAGAATGTTCTCAATAATACATCTTTGTGAGCTGAAGTGAAAGCCCTTTTGGCTGGGCAAAAAACTTCATTTGGTCAAAAAGAATTTTTATAGGTAAGGTAGGATTGGAAAGTTCAGTGGGAAGAAGTTCTAGGAGACAGGAAATCTGAATGGTATGGATACTACAGACAAAATGGCTGAAGAAGGAAGGTCAGCTACACTTAACTAAGAAACGGGGAGAATGGGGAAACTGCACAGGTCCTCAAACAAGGAGGGAGATTATTTTATGGTAGCTGACTCAGGATTGAGAAATTCCTGGAGGTTTGGGGGATGGAGCCTGAGACAAAATACCATGGAGCACACACTCTATGCCCTTTTCCCCAGGGCTGTTTTGGAAGGAAGTGTTGCCAGGTCACATCTTGAGATTCCTCTGCACCTTATTACCTGCTCAGAGTCCTTCTCCTACATATATTCTTCTAAGTAGAAAAATCCTGTCCTCATTTGTGTTTGGGTATCTTACCTATTTCATACTGATTCACCCAGTAATTAATTAATCTGGAGCTGCCTGCTAGGCTGCTTTGTCTATTTGTAACATATCCCCTTCATTATTCTAGAAAAACAAGTTCCTAGAACTTCCTCTCTACTCATCTCAAATATATTCTGGCTGTCTTCCACGTCTTCATAGTGAAGAAAAAAAGACAACCTCTCTAGCACCTTCACTTCATCCTGCTGGAAGCATCCCCTTCTCACTAAGAACAGAAACTCTTAATGCTGCCCCTTCCCTGCCTGATTAATTAATGTGAAATAGAGCAATATTGCTTATCTGCTGAATTTCAACTGTAATTTGTATATGCTTCCCTACAGCTGTGCTTTTTGTGATCAGTATTGCCCTTCATGCAAAGGATGGCTTTTCATGGTCAGCACAAACTAGTGCTGGATTCAGATTTTAAAAATGGGAGAAGGGGAAGTAAGATTATGTTGATTTTAATATCAGTGTTTCATTTCTAAACTGAAATGTGTCGCTGCCCCAGATTCCTACATTTCCAGATCAAAACCTTCTAAATTCAGCAACCCTCAAAGTCCTCTGAATTCAGCACTCCAGAGAGAAGGCCATCTGGGCAGTGTCTGTGACTGAGGTCATTGAGCTGAAATTATTTACCTACTCTAATGGCCAATTGCTGTTGATAAAAGTTAAAAAAAATACTTTTTTGTGTAGCAAAAACAATCCAGGTGACTTTCACTCCAAGCGATTATGCTTGTGGTTATGAGTAACCTTGAAAGATTTAAGGTATAATAATATTCTATGAAGTTCACATTTCTAAACTGGTTGAATAAAAACACTAGAAAACGTTTAAGTGGTGCCATGTAACTGTGGATTATCTGGCATCTTCACACCCAAAAGGAGAATTGCCGAGGATGAGATATAGAGTGTCAGATGGGCCCAACAGAGAAGCTGAAGGCCAACAACAGTGTCTGTGAAGAGATGGAACACACCTCCCCTGTTCCATTACCTGAATTCCCTCAGAAAACCCATATAGAACTTTCCTGAGACAATTACTGATATATCTTCAGTAGAGGGGTGCATGGTTTGGAAAATGAACCTAAATTAGACACAGTCTGGCCCGGTTTGTGGTTCACTAACACAGTTCGTGGGACTCACCTTTTTCATGAATTTTGGTCCATTTGGGATGGTCCGTTGGTCTGTGGGCCATGAGTCCAGACATCCTGGTGCCGATCTATCAATTCCCTAGGCAATGGAGGGGACATCCGCAGACCTTTTGCAGACCTTAAAAACTTAATAGGCAGTTCTGCCTGTCGAGTAGAGAGCTCCCATTCTGCTCTATAGAGCAAGGAACAAGAATGAATTCCCTAGGCAATGGAGGGGTAGACGTTCTGCAGCCAACCTTAGCCCTCAAAACCTTGATAGGCAGCTCTGCCTGCCAGCTAGAAAGCTCCCATTCTATAAGCGAGGAGTGGATGTTCTGCAGCCAATCTTAGCCCTCAAAACCTTGATAGGCAGCCCTGCCTGCCAAACAGAGAGCTCCCATTCTTCTCTATGCGAGCAAGGAGCAAGAATTAATTCCCTAGGCAATGTCTGGGAAGGTGTCTGTGTGGTGGTGAGGGGGCTCTTCCCCCTGTTTGGTTTTGCCTCATTGCAACTTTTTGGTGCTGCTAGCCAATGCAAGTCAATTGGCATTTGCAACTCCAATATCTACTGGAAGTTTCCTGGGAGTGGCTGCTTTGGCAGTCTGTACCTCGGACATCTGAAATGCAATCTTGACCAAACTTGGAGGGTGGCTGGAGGAGAGGCTGCTGAAGATTCTCTGTGAGTTTGGGCTCTCTAGGTATGAAGGGGGTGGAGCCAGGGCTGCCAGAAATGATGGACCATGGACTGATGAACCAGTCCGTGAACCGGGCTGGTCCATGAAAGTCCGTGGTCCGTGAAAATTGACAGATCACAGGACAGCAGTCTGTGAGGGTTTTCCCAGTCCATGTCCACCTCTAATTTTCAGTCATTAACAGAAACTGTGGATATGGAGCAAAGTGAAATTTGCCATGGGCACATCAGTTGTTGGGAAAATGTTTTTCTCAGTAGCAAAAGTCTTTGGGTGCTAAAGGCCTTTGGAGTCAGATCAGGGCTTTGGGGTGACACTCAGTTCCTCTGAACTGTAGATGCTATTCCTTTACAAATCTATACTGAACTGTGTGGTATGCCTGAACAGAAGATGCTGTAATTTGTATAATCTAACCTTAGCACAAGTGAAGTTCACTTGTTGCTTTTAACAGGTGGAAGAGCTACGCTCTGGCAAAATGTTCTGGTTTGATCTAGGCTGGGTAGCTGAGAGGGGAGAACTACAACACAAAATTCCAGCCTTCCCCCCATATGGGGTGGGGACATGGGGAGTAGGGTTGCCAGTCCTCTGCTGGGGGTGGGGGATTCCCCTGCTCCCACCCTTCACCCCACCCCACTCCCGCTTACCTGGCTAGTGGGGGAAAGGTGGGGGAATACGCTGTGTGGAGCATGCTCCCAGGTGGTGCGGCACACTCCTGTGCACTGCAGCAGGCTGATTTCAGCCCAAAATGGCCCCCATTCAGCCCAATTCAGCCTAAATCCAGCCCTATTTGGTCTGAATCAGGCCTTCCGGGGCCTGTCGTGTCACCCCAGCAATGCTCTTGCACTCTGCAGTGGCCTGATTTGTGCTGAATCAGGCCCGATTCAGCCTGCTGTGGAGCGTGGGAGTCAGCATGATGACATCATTTCCCAGAAGTGACGTCATCGTGCAGCCTGGGAGTGCATGCGAGGGCACTGCTAAGGTAAGTGCCATGTCTCCCACCTGTCTAGAGGATAAGGGGACCTGGCAACCCTAATGGGAGTGCTGTCACATCAATGGCATGATGTCATTTCAGGGCTGAACCTGGAAATATCAACATGTTATACAGCAGCATTATGTCACTTCTGGGTCTGGCCTAGAAATGACATCATGCCATTGCTGTGATAGCATTTTTCCATCCCCCCCCCCTCAAAGTGAGTTGGGCAGGGAAATCTTTGTCTGGGGTCCATGGAAGTCTAAGTTCAGTTCTTACAAAGCATATCTTTACAAAAGCTCAATGTATTGCTAAGGATATTTTTTCTTAAAGAACTAAACATTAGATAGCAAATTGCCAGTTATTGGAAGGTAGATACATTTCTAAAGAGAACAGAAACTTTCAGCATGTCTGTTAATTTTAGTGTGGGATACATACCCAAGAGTTGTGCTCCTACACACATGAGGGAACCACAATAATGTACTTTTAAAGCATGTGATCCATAGACTTGAAAGAAATCTATCCTGCTATACTGACATTTTGTTTTTTGTTATCCGCATCATGTCATGCTGTCTATGGAAATATACTTCTTGGGATTGACAGGAAAAGGCTTCTTTCAATGCCTAAAATGTTCACAATTGATGCTGGCAGATTTACCAAGCAAGCCTGTGAAAGACTTGTCCATGTTCCAAATAAATCCATAAAAAATAGTCTCTTAGAATGAGCAGACTGGTCACCAATGACGATCTAGTCAAAAGATATCCTGGTCCAACAGTCACTAATGTGAAATATGTTTCCCAACAACTTATTCTAATTTTGCACAGTTTGTAAAACATTCAGCTATAACAGTGAAACACATTGCACATATTCTGCAGTGGTCTCTTAACTGAAATGGTTGCCCCAGAAATTCTGAGACAGATCCCTTGAAAAAACAGATATTCACAATATTGTTTTCAGTGTTAGGAATTTAGATTTCTTTGTATTTGTTTCTGTTGAAAAATCAACATGGGCAGGACTGGTTCCAGGAAGAAAGTTCCCAGGGCCTCAGTAGCCTCTTCTACTCACATGCCCCCCTCTTACACACTCCTTCTTTTCTACCCATATGCATGCCTCCTGCCTGCCTGTGTGTCCTCCCCTTGCAAACCTTCCCACTGCTTATGCTCACAGCCATCTGCATTGCCTGCAGGCTTTTCCTTAGTGGCACTAGCAGCACATGCAGCAAGGAGTATATGGGTGATAGAACACTAGCAAATGAGTGGGCGGGGAGATGACAGCAGTTGGCCCTGCCAGAAGCCCTGACAGCTGCCCCTCCTCAGCATATGCTGATGCAACCCCTGAGCATGGGATAGGCACCGTGTACAAAAGAAGGCACAGTTAGGATGTACCCTTCACCCCCCCCATCATACTTGCATGATCCATCCAAAATTGAGCACTTTGAAGGTTGAAAGTTAGGAACATGATGAAATATTTGGTCTTAACAGTACTTATTTTTGTCTGGGTCTACCACTCTCCTGGCAGAGGATTTTCCTACTAGGAAGGAATTGGAGGGGGGGCTTATCCCAGCACCACTTTCTTCAACTGGAAAGCCAGTTTGGTGTAGTGATTAAGAGCAGCTGGACTCTAATTTGGAGAACTGGGTTTGAGTCTTCACTTCTCTACTTGAAACCAGCTGGGTGACTTGGGTCAGTCACAGCTCTCTCAGAGCTCTCTCAGCCCCACCTGCCTTACAGGGTGTCTGTTGTGGAGATAATAATGACACTAACTTGTTAATTGCTCTGAGTGTGGCACTAATCTGCCTTGAAGAATGGTATATAAGCAAAAGGAAAAATACTCAAGAATGAGCCACCTTCCCAACCTAAGTCAGAGTTAATATGAATTGTTTGTTTCATTTCATATTTATTAAACCCCTTTCTTTACCCATCCTATATATCCTTCTGCCACTATTTACCAATGAAGATAAAATGTCCTTTATAACTATCACAGTAGCTTGATATTAATTAGACATAAGATACATACACTGTGCCCATATGCTAACATGAATCACTATAAGCCTCACCCTGAGCTATCCAATGTATGGGTAAGATAAAAACATAACTGGTATGAAAGTGGACAGAGTCCATCAGTGTGGCTAATTGTGATTTTAAATTGTTTTTGAATTTGTTAGACAAATTTATTATTTTGTAACTGATGGTGTAATTTCAAATAAACTTTCTTTATGGCTAATTTTGTTATTATTGCTCGTAATTATACTATTGCAATGGGGAATTAAGACATAAAATTATTTAAAATAGCAATGTGAATTTCTATTAATTATAATAATATGTACTGTTATTGTCATGATGTTAATATGATAGACAAGTTATAATTTTCAATAATCCCACTTCTTTTATGCTTTATTGTTATTGATTATAATAATATTGTATTAGTGAATTCAGACATAAAATAATCAATATTAACTGCACTTCTATTTCCCCCAGTATTATATATGTGAACTGGCGGATTTGATTTCACATTGTGGTTAACATATTCAGAAAGGAAGGTATTAGTGAAGAAATAGTTTTAACTCTCAATCAGGAATACTATTCTGGCAGTCTTAAAAAACAGTCTGAAAAGGCCTGGAACACTGAGCTACAGCAAAATCAATTACACAGGTATAAATGGAATGGAAGCTGTAATGGACTGCAGTTTTTAAAAGCTTAGAAGTGCTATATAAACAGCTGAAGGACTGTGAAGGGTTAATTCTTCACAGAAACAGAAAGCCTTAAGTGACAGGCTACTCCAAGGAATCTGATTGAGTAGAATGAGCTAAACAGAGGAGAACTTCTAAATTGGATGTTGGGGAGAAGAGAGTCTGATTTCAGGCCTAGCTGAGAGGAGGTGAATACTGCCAGTTTCAAGATTCAGCTCTGACTGAAAAGCAGTTTAACACAGACAGGAGAACCGGGAGAAAGTTGGCAAAGAAGTTTGGGAGGTAGGTGCACACTCCCATTCAGGCCAAAGAAAGGGGATAGATGTACTAGTGAGAGGAAAATTTCCCTACCCAGTCAAACAGGGAGGTAACTCTGAAGAGTGAAGAGATCCCTGGTCTGGTGTGGTTAGAATCTGCCTTTGGAAACCTTAAGAGTCAGTTAAAAACTCAAGACAAGTACTGGTTTTTCAAGAGAAGGGGTTTGGGTACTGGAAAGAGGGTACCAGCCTTCTGGAAACCAAAAAGAGTAAGAGAATATTCAAAGAAAGTGTACTAGAGTGTTTTGGAAAATACAGTAACAAAAGCCTCTCAACTAGAGATGGGCACAAACTGGGAAAATTCCAAACAGTGCGGTTCATGGTTCATCGCATTCCACAAACCACAAACATTCATGAACTTGCCCTGGTTCATGAACTGGTTCATTCAGTTTGTGAAAATGTCACTTCTGGGTCAGCAGGAGGTCTGCAGAGAGCCCATCCCCCCATTGCCTAGGAAACTGATTGATTGGTGCCAGGCAGTCTGCAGTGATGAACCAAAACATGAACCAAATGAACTGGGCTAAAATTCATCATCGCTCATGAGAAATGAGCTCTCAAGAACCACTGGTTCACGAATCTCAAACCAGCCCAGTTTGTGATGAATTTCGGTTCATGCCCGCCTCTAGTCTCAACATAAAAATTTATGTAACTGTGAAAAGCTTAAGAAACTCTCATTAGTTTGAAGCATAAGACCTGGGAAGTCTGTGAATGTATTGATTTTACCTCAGAGTTATCTATATTGAGTTATCTCTGAAATTTTCAACCTCTTATTTCATCTGACTTTCCCCCTTTATGTTAATTTTTTTTTAAAATTTAAAAGTGCCTCTAGTTCCATTTAACTTGTTTAAGTCAAAAAGGGAGGGTGTCATAATTGGCGGCAACATTGTTATACAAAAAGAAAAACCAAACCTTGTTTGTCCTAACACAGATAGAAACTAAAATAAGAAAATATGTTATAAATTTGTGAGTAATTACCACAGTAATTATCACAGAGAGGCATATGAAGGTGAGTAAGAGGAAACATCTGCTGAGGACAATCCTAGTCAGGAGGTAGAAATGATGAGAATTAAAATCGAATTGGCAAAAATAGAAGCAGGTTTAGAAAAAGCCAGAATTGAAGCAGAAAAAGGAAATACAGTTAGCCAAAATTCAGGCAGATAGAGAAAAAGAATTAGCTAAAATGGCACAGCAGGAGAGAGAGAAGGAAGCTGAATAGGAATATGAGAAAGAAATGTATAATATGAAGATGAAGGGAATTCAGTTAAGGATAGAATTGCTGCTTCCACAGAGAGGTGGGGAAAGTCCCTCAGTGAAACAAAAGAAATTTCCATGTTATCAGAAAAGGGATGATGGGGAGGCATTTCTCTTCAGTTTTGAACAAACTGGTTGAGATTTTGGGGACCCAGAAGAGGACAGAATGATTTATTTGTGCCCACAGATTTGTGGAGGATTGAGTGAAGTTTACTCAGAGACAAGAGATGAGGAAACCTCAAATTATTTGCTTTTTAAGGAGAGAGTCAGATTTAGATTCGAGCTGACTGCCAGAAAACAGATCACACCCTGCATCCTATCCAACTAAACATAAAGGACTGGAGTAGATAGAGTGATTTTTAACACTTTTATTACAATAAGAGGAAAGGAGAAACATAGGCAAATTGGTGCCAAAGAAAATGGTTTGCTCTGCCCCTCCGTGAGCAGAACAACCTTTATAGCACTTATGACATCAGAACATCAGTACAATTAATTATAACATGATTGGTTGTCAGTTACATTGCAGTGAGATATTTCAACACACATGTCACTTTTTAAAGGTGTAGAATCAGCTTCTAATACAACACGCATGTGCAGCTGTATAAAAATCAGCTATTGTTCAAGTTTGTTACTTTAGAGCAGTGGGACTCTAATCTGGAGAATCAGGTTTGATTCCACATTCATCCACTTGAAGCCAGCTGGGTGACCTTGGATCAGTCACAGCTTCTAGGAGCTCTCTCAGCTCCAAACACTTCACAGGGTGATTGTTGTGAGGATAATAATAACATACTTTGTAAACCACTCAGAGTGGGTGTTAAGTTGTCCTGAAGGGCAGTATATAAATTGAATGTTGTTGTTGTTATTGTTATTATTATTATCTCTAAGACAGAGCCTGAATTCTTGCTGTCAGCATTTAATATAACTAAACACAGCTTCTCAGAGCAGTTAAGCTATTGTGAATTGCTTATTGTAAACACATATTAAGAAAATACTGCTTATTAGGGCCTAATTGAGCTGCAAATTGTTTGGCTCAGCCAAAATACTGTTTTACTGGGATATCACCATGATAGAGGTAGCCTGGTCCTTCTGCTCAGAGGAGGGCAAAAAGAGGAAACTGCACTGGCGGGTTGGGGGAAGATAACCCAAGATAGCATGGTTAGTAAGGTAAATTTGGCACCTACTCTGACTAAATGCCAGAAATAGCACATTAAGGCCAAATCCACACGTCTCAAGTTTTCCGCTTTTTCCCCGCCCATTATTCGCTTCTCAGAGGGCTGTTCACATACTCTTACCTCAATCCCACCATTCTCGCATCTTTTGCATTGCATCTCAGACGAATTTGTCATGCGTTCAAACACTTCTCTTACACAGTTCTCACCATGGATGTGGACAAATAGAAGTGTTTCACAAGGAGACCACCCCCTTCACACCACACCACTTCCGTGTTTGCAGCCTTTCCGGAACACCATCCCTCTTTGCCGTGCAATTATCAAGCTTTTCCACTCTCTCCGCAGCATGCCTGCCTACCCGCCCTTTCCCTTTTTTTAAAAAAGGGGACTTTCCCAGCATTGTTGCACAATCCCGGCCATAAATCTTAATTGGGGTGCTCCAAAATCCTCGCGGAGACATCAAGGGGTGGCGTCATTTCCATTTCCATGTCATTTTTAGGATGCCGAACAGTCAGAAATATCGGTGGCTGTTAAAATTAATTTTTTAAAAAAACTGTTGAGATTACCGTTATAGCAGAAATCCGTCATTCTAACATTACATGTCAAATAATTAGTCTGCCCGTTGGGAGTGTTTGGATCACCCCCACCTTAAATATCAGTTCAAATTAGCCCGCCAGAATAATGGTCCAATGGATTTCAAAGAAGAAGGCATAGAATAACATGAACCAATCACAGGCATCATAGGGATGTGGCCTCGCCATAGTAATTTAGCAAAAAAATACTATAGCGGAAATCTGAAGAAAAATGAAAAAAAATGAACATGATGTCATCATCGGCAATGTTGGATCTAAACCCGCCCCATATTGCGCGATTCTACCAGGGATGTGGATGAAGTATGGCGCGAGGCAATGGCAGTAAGAGAAGGGATGTGAACACAGACTGGAACATTGCGGGATAGAATCCAGTGCGATTAATGCATATGAAAAGCGGAAGGTAGGGAATTGTGGATTCGGCCTAAGGCTGTCTTAACAGAGTATCAGACTATCTTTTCCAATTTCCCAGGGAGAGGACAAATAGGTCAGCACAAGATCGATACTAGAGATACCAAACCTATTGCTTTCCCACCTTATAGAGTAACTGGCCCAAATGCCATCAGTATCAAGAGAGAGGTTAAAGAAAAGTTGAATCTTGGACTTATTGTTCATTCTGAAACAAACAGTAAGTCCTCACTGGTTGTCTTAGTCCCAAAACCAGATTAGAAAATAAGATTTTGTGCTGGTAAGGTTAAAGTCCTAGATAATAATAATAACATTCAATTTATATACCGCCCTTCAGGATGATTTAACACCCGCTCCGAGTGGTTTACAAAATTTTTTTAACATTATCTGCACAACAACAATCCCCCTGTGAGGTGGGTGGGGCTGAGAGAGCTCTGAGAGAGCTGTGACTGACCCAAGGTCACCTAGCTGACTACAAGTGGAGGAGTGGGGAATCAAACCCGGTTCTCCAGATTAGAGTCCCGTGCTCTTAACCACTACACCAAACTGGCTCTCACGCCCAACTGTATACCCAGTGCCAAGCTGGATGAACTAGTGGCTGCACATTTCATTTCCACCATTGATTTAACAAAAGGATATTGGCACGGGGCAATGGATCCTAAGAGCCAACCCAAAACCACTTTTGTGGCCAGAGAAGGACTCTTTGATTTCACAGTCTTAGCATTTGGTCTTAGGAATGCCCCAGCCACATTCCAGAGGCTGATTAATAAGTTGTTAACAGGGCAAAAAGACTTTGCCTATATAGATGACATGCCCTGACCTGGATAGACCAGGAGAGCCTGATCTCGTCAGATCTCAGAAGCTAAGCAGGGTTGGCCTTGGTTAATAATTGGATGGGAAAACTCCAGTGAAGATCAGGGCTGCAGAGGCAGGCAATGGCAAACCAACTCTTGCCATGAAAACCCCACCAGGGGTTGCTGTAAGTCAACTCGACTTGAGGGCCGGATTTCATTTTCATATAGATGACATAGCCACCTTCAGCCAAACATGGAACAAACATGTCCAACATCTGATAATTGTGTTTCAGAGAATAAAGGAGGCTTGTTTGACTGTAAAAGCCTTGAAGTGTCAAATATCAATGAGCCAAATGAAATACTTAGGGCATGTGCTTGGAGGTTGAATGATAAAATCTGACTGGAGCAAGGTGCAAGGAGATACAGGATACAGGCCTAGACCCACAACCAAAAAGCAGATCAGAGAATTTATAGGGGTTGTGGTTTATTATAAGATGTTCATTCCAGAATGTAGTTACATGACTACTCCTTTGTGTGAATGCACAAAGAAATCTTATCCAGATAAGGTGACTTAGACACAAGAATGCTAAACTGCATTTGACCACCTAAAAAGGGTAACCACAGAGCCAGTGTTAAGGGCTCCTGTCTTCATGAAACCCTCTACACTGATGAATCTAATATTGGGATAGGGGGCATCTTAAGTCAGATTGGGGAGGATGGAGATCACCATCCCATCCTTTACCTTAGTAGAAAGTTGGTGAAAAGAGAGCAACGTCTCCCTGTGATTTTTTTTTATTGTATATTTTTGTGCATTTCCTTCGAAACATCCTTATTCCCGTACATATATACCCATTGCCCAACCCCTCCCCATAAGTTCATATACAGTTTCTATATCTTTGGCAGAAGTCCCTTGTAAGAATCATTCTTCTATTTATCTTGTTTCTTCACATCCGGATAAGAGGAGTAAGTCTCTGAGTCCTCTCCTTCTTCTATTCCTCCTTGATTCTCCTTCCTCTTCCTCCTCACTTAATTCATCGCCGAAGATATTGTATCCTATAGCCGGGGAGGGTTGAGAGTTTTAGTGTATTTTGGATGACTATTTCCCATTCAAGTTATTCATCTGTATTTCCATACCCTTATCCCTCCCGCCCTCCCTTTAGCTACTCATCCTTTCTAGCCAGGGGCACAAGCTTAGGAGCTTCCACCGAACGTCCCGTTGTTGACCCTCCATGACCCATTTTAAATATAAATGCCATTTTCCTTTAATCTTTCCTATTCTTAATTCCCATGACTCATCCTGATTAATTATGGCTATAATGTCTGATTGAATGTATTCAAATAAATAATCCTGCCAGTTTAGTTCCGTCCACTTAGTTTTGTCTTTCCAACCAAATGCTATTACTGCTTTACCGGCTAGCACCATTGCTTTAAATAAGTCCTGTCCTTCTTTTCTGATATCTTTATGACCTAAAGTACTACCTAACATCAATTCTAGGTCTATCTTTGATCTTATTGCGAAGAACTTATAAAGTTGCTCTGTTACCTTCTCCCAAAAAGCTTTAACTTCTGCACACTCCCACCACATATGGGAGTACCATCCTTTCCTGTTTCTGCAGTGCCAACAGTTTGAACTTAGTCTTGAGAACATATTAGCTAATATAGCCGGGGTTCTATACCACTTCGTGTAGAATTTCAATTCCAACTCTCTGAATTTATGCACTTTTATCTCCTGTATACCTTTTATAATTCTGTCAACCCTTCTATCCGCTAGACTAATTTCTACGCTCCACTTCCCCTAAAGGAGGGTTCTTGTCCGATCTTTATCAGACATCATCCTTCTATATATCTTGCCTGCTAATCCTCTTTTTGTGTTTATCATCACCTTTAATAACTCCTCCATTGGTTCCCCCGCCGTCAGAGTCCTATTTTCGATTATCTTTTTAAGTCTATTATGTAGACCTATTAGCTTCAACCAATATTGCCTTCCTATTTCATCATGTAATGTTTGTAATGGTTTAAGTGACTGCCCACATAGTATATCTTGCAATCTAGTGTACCCTTTCTGTTTAAGTAATCTCCACCACTTCTCATCTTCCTCCTCCTCATCCAATGCCTCTAATAATACTTGTTTAGATACTCCCTTCAACCATTTCGGTTGCCATTTCCTCCAAATCATTAATGCTGTTTTTCTCGGTCCCGGTTCTAACATACTGTATTTAAACTTTCCTCCTGTAAATACTCCAAATCTTCCAACCCCTTTATTTGCCTCATTCTCGATTCTAACCCATTTTTGTTCACTTCTCTCCCCTATTTCCATTAATGTTTTTATTTGAAATGCTTCATAATAATTTCCCAGTTCTGGGACACCCCATCCCATGTCAGATCTATGAGCATATATGAAATATCTAGAAACCCTACTTTTTTTACTGCCAAAGACCCATTCTTTTATTCTCGCATTCCAACTGTTAATTTTTTGTCTATTGATTTCTAAAGGTATCGTTTGAAACAAATATAATAACTTTGGGGTCCAGAACATTTTCACTATATTAATCCTAGCTGCTATGTTTAATGTCTTCTTGCCCCACCTCCTCATTTCTTTCAATATTGTGTTCCACGTCCGATTATAATTCCTCTCTACCATCTTATTAACATTTTTAACTATATCTATCCCTAAATATCTGAATTTCTTGACCCCTAAACCTATTCCTGTCCATTTATGTATCGCTTTCCTTTCTTCCATCCTCACATTAATATACATTATCTCTGATTTTGCCATATTAACTTTTAATCCTGAGTTTAACTCAAAGTCTTCTAATATAATTTTTGTCTCTTTGACTCCTTCTTTCGGATTAGATATAACTATGATCAGGTCATCTGCAAATAAGTTTAATTTAATTTCTTCCTTACCTATTTGACATCCCTCTATCCTCCCAGAGTTCCTAATGCGTTGAGCTAGTTGTTCTATAGCCATTATGAAGAGGAACGGGGAAAGCGGACTTCCTTGCCTAACTCCTCTCTGAATTGAGAATTGTGAGGTATGTTCCCCATTGAGTCTAACTACCGCTGTGCCTTCTCTATATATTTCCTGGAATACTTGTATAATTGATTGACTAATTCCATATTTGGCCATAACTGTCCATAAAAATTGATATGACAGTGTATCAAAAGCTTTATAAACATCTAATTTTAATAAAGCCAGTTTCCTAAATTTACTATGACACAAGACATTGATTAAATTTCTTATCGGGTGTGCAATGTTTCTACCCTCCATAAAACCGTATTGATCCTCTTTTATCACTTTCCGAATAATATTCTTAAGTCTATTTGCCAATATTTTGGCAAAGAGTTTATAATCCTGATTCAGCAGGCTAATCGGTCTATATGAACCCACTTCTTGGGGGTCCCTCTTAGGTTTCAAAATCACCGTTATTTCTGCTTTCCTCCAGGTATCCGGGGCCTTTCCTCCTTTTAGTATATTATTAAATACTTCTTGTAATTCAGGGATCAATACCTCTTTCATTTCCCTATAAAATTCAGCTGAAAAACCATCTAACCCTGGAGATCTACCTGTCTTTAAGCTACCTATCGCCTGCTCAATCTCTTGACACTTTACATCCTCCTCAAGCCTCCTTCGTTCAGTTTCCGTTAACACTGTCCCTATCTCTTCCTCAAATTCCTTCACCTCTTTTTCCTCATATAAACTTTTATAAAATTTCTCAAATGCTCCTTTTATCTCCTCTGGATTCTGTGTCACCTTTTTATTTATCTTAATACTCTTCACCCTTTGTCTCTCCTTTTCCCTTCTCAGGTAATTTGCTAATCTCTTGGCTGAATTAAGTGTATTTCTCTGGTATTCGTTTTTTACCATAACCTGCTTTTTCCATAATGCCATGGAGTCAAGAACATCCAGTTTTTTCCGCAGTTCCCTAATTAATTTATGTCTATTGGGGCAAAATTTCTTTATTTGGTCCTTTTGCAACTTACTTAATTCCTGTAGTTTCCCTTCCCTATCGGCATGCCATTTTTTCCTTATCTCCTTTTCTTTCATAATACATTGCCCTCTAATTACCGCCTTAGCCGCATCCCATAGTGTATTTGTCTCCACCGTTCCTCTGTTCTCTTTGAAGTATAGCTTTATTTGATCCGTAATATATCGCTTGTCCTCCTCCCTAGCCATAATCATGTTGTTGTATCTCCATGGTCTTCTAACTTGTTTATGCATTAGTATTATTTCTACACTTACCGGGGCGTGGTCTGAAATCCATGTTGGATGGGTGGTTACTCTTTTTACCTCCCAGGTACTCATTCTATTTATAAGTACATAGTCTAAGCATGAGGTGGTTTTATGTCTACTTGAAAAATATGTGGGTTTGGGCACTAGGTTAAGAACTTTGTGTACTTCAGTCAGATCCCATTGTTTCCAATTAATTATGTTATCTTTATTAAAATCCTTATTTAAATCTCCTGCCAAAATTACCTCTCCTTCAGAGAAGCTACGCGCTTTTTTTAATACCTTTAATAAAAAGGTTTTCTGTCCCGTATTTGGAGCATATATGTTTATCAATGTTGTTAATCTATTTTCAACCAGGCATTTAACCATTATGAACCTCCCTTCAGCATCTCTTATCACTTCTATTACTCTTATATCATTCCTCTTGTGAGCCAGAATTGCCACACCTCTTGATTTTGATGATCCACGTGCCTCTGCCAAGATCCCCCAATTAGGGTCTCTGAATAAAGGTCTTTTATCTTTCTTTGATTTATGTGTTTCCTGGAGCCATGCTATATCTATATTCTGTTGTTTAAGAAATCTAAGAAGTTTATGCCTTTTTAAATCCGAACCCAGACCATTGACGTTCAGTGTCAGCACCTGTAGCGTTTTATCCATTTTCAAACTCAGATTTACCTTCCCTTTGTTCCCCTGGCCCGATATTTAGTTTGATATTCCCCTTTGTATACCCAACTTCCCTTCCCTTCCCCCTCCCTCCCCCTCCCCTTCCCTTGTGTAGAGCCATGAGCTGGGGATGAGTACTCATCCCTTCTCTACACATCTGGGGTAAGCGCACCCTCCACTCCCCGAGTTATATTAATAACCATTTTAATACTATTTTAATTTTGTTTGTATACTTCCCTTAATATATCTCAGTCTCGAGACAGTCTTGGCCTCTTGTCCTGACGGTTAGATGGACCTTCCTCAGAGTCCAGTTGCTGTGGCCGAGGTTGATGCGTTTCATCCATCGGGATTGACTCAGTATTCCTCACATTTACTCCCAAAGTTTCTAATAGGTCCCGTGCCTCTTCAGGGTTCCTTGCACAAAGCCTCCTTCCCTCTTGGTAAATAACCAGGGATGCTGGGTACGCCCAGCTGAATTTAATGTTGCTTTGGTTAAGTTTCTGTGCAAAAGGTTTCATTTGAGTCCTTTGATAAAGCGTTTCTTTGCAAAAATCTTCCTTCACATAAACCCTTCTGCCTTTAAATGTCAGCTCTTTATTTTTCTTGAGTGTTTTGAATATCCTCTGCTGTAACTTCTCCCTCACAAGCTTCATTATCACCGGGCGCGGTTCCCCCCCCCCCCATTCTTCTTGTTTGGAGTCTGTGGGCACGTTCAATATCTTCTTCTATTTCCAGCTCCTGTTGTGATAACCATTCCACCAGGGTCCGCTCTAAATCACATGCTTTAACTTCTTCAGAAATACCAAAGAAAATAATGTTCCCCCTCCTATTACGGTCGGATAAGTCTATGTATTGTTTTTTCAATGAATCAATCTCCACTTTGTTCTGTTGCGCAAGAGCCTTGGCTTCCGATGCAATGCCTGCCACCAATTTAACCTCTGAGCCCAAATTTCTCATTTCTGCTGTTAGCTCAGTTAAAGAAGTTTGTATTTTGGTCTGGGAGTCAAGCATTAGTGCTTGAAATTGTGCCAGTTGTTCTGATAAGCCTTTCACAGTAGCCGCCATGTTATCTCTGTCTCGGCTCGTCCTCCCTTCCCTTTTAAAACTAAACAAGTTCTGTTATCCTCTCACCTATTCTTTCACCAAGCTTCTTCTTGTTGTGCCAGACGTCTCATAAATCAGTTTCAGCAGTTTCAATCAGCAGTTTACATTCTTTTAAAGCTGTTAACTTGGATGTCCTCGGGAGAGTGGAGACAAGGCATCCAAACGCTAGCGCGTGCGCATTGCCCTCACGTCTCCCTGTGATTGAGAGGGAATGTTAGGCAATAATGTGGGTCATAGGTCAGTTAAAGCCATACCTATGGGGAAGGAAATTTGCTTTGTGCACTGACCATTTACCATTGCACAGGCTAAACCAGGTGAAGAGTACAAATAGTAAATTGATAAGATGAATTCTTCAGTTACAGGATTACAATTTTGACATAGTGCACATAAAAGGTGAGGAAAATGTCATTGTGGATACACACTTCAGAACCACCTAAGGGTGGAGGTTATTGGAAGAGGTTGTTGATGCATTTTGAATGTTGTATATATATAAATAAAATGTTTAACTATTGATATTAATGTAAACAAAAAGGTAATATGCACCCACATGCTTCACCCAGTGCACAAGAGAGGCTTGTGAGAACCTCCCCTGAAGTGATTAACTCAAAAGATGGGACGTCTGATGGACTGTACTTTTTAAAAGCTTAGAAGTGCTGTAGAAACAGCTGAAGGACTGTGAAGGGTTAATGCTTCACAAAAAAGGGAGCTTTGAGTTACAGGCTACTCCAAGGAATCTGATTGAGTAGCATGAGCCAAACAGGGAAAGACTTCTGAACTGGATGATGGGGAAAGGGGAGTCTGATTTCAGCCCTAGCTGAGAGGAGTCGAGTACTGACAGTTTTGAGATTCAACTCTAACTGAGAGCAGTTTAACAAAGACAGGAGAATTGGGGGAAAGTTAGCAAGGAAGTTTGAGAAGTAAGTGTAGACTCCCATTTGGTTCAAAGAAAGGGAAGAGATCTAGTGAAAGGAGAATTCCTCTACCCAGTTAAACAGGGACTTGTTCTTCACTCTGAAGAATGAAGAGATTGCTGGTCTGGTGTGGTTAGAAAGCGCCTTTGGAAACCTTAAGGGTCAGCTAAGATGAGTACTAGTTTTTCAAGAGAAGGGATTTGGGTACTGGAAAAGAGGGTGTCAGCTTTCTGGAAACCAAAAAGAGTAAGAGAATACTCAAAGAAAGTGTACTATAGTGTTTAGGAAAACACTGGAACAAAAGCCTCTCAACATAAAGATTTAAGCAACTGTGAAGAGTTTAAGAAACTCATTTGTCTGAAACATAAGACCTTAAGTCTGTGCATGTACTGATTTTATCTCAAAGTTATCTATGTTGAGTTACCTCGGAAATTTTGAACCCCTGATTTCATCTGAACTTTCCCCTCTATGTTAAATAAAATATTTTGTTATTTTTGAATTTAAAAATGTCTCTAGTGCCATTTAAGTTGTTTAAGTCAAAGGGGGGAGGTGCCATAGAAGATAGAAGCCATGCAAATGCAAGGTGTGTAGCAAGAGAGGGATTAAGTGGAACCAGCGAACCGCACACATATTTTCTCAGTATTCTTGGTGTGCGGGTCAACTGCAGCTGAAGCAATACGTTAATCACCAGAGATGATTTTATAGTGTGTTTGAAGAGAAGAGGAACCAATGAAAACAAGGAGAGGTTTGCCAGCCAGGCATGCACAGGCATGCAGAGGCTAAGATTGGTAAAGAATGAATGTATAAATGTATATGTTTCATGGAAGGAAACAAAACCAAAATGGTAAGGATCTGGAGAAAATTAAGGAGATTATACAGAAACATTATGACCCAAACATTCCACAAAATGAATTGAGGAAAACTGAAAAGAATGAGGAAACAGAATTATGAAGCTAAGGCACAAAAATATTATTTAAAGTTTCGATAAACATAGAATGAGATATAAAGATTTACTTTTATTAGCATAGTCTGGATTTTATAGGTGAGTTGGTATATTCATACAAATACAAAGCACGGCCTTCTCTTTCAACATGTGTAGAACTTATATAACTTTCTACTTCAACCTCTCCTTTCTTCTCCTCAGCCAGCCCTCAGCCAGATGGGGTATTGCTATGCCAGGAGCAATGCAGCATGCGCAACCACTGACAATTATAGGATAGTCTCCCACACCTCACGTGCCATTACATAATATTTATCAACTGTTCCTCAGCCTTCAGGGAAGTTCTGGGAGAGGAGGTGAAAGTTTGCACCCTTCTGCATTGTCAACTTGTTGTTCTGATTTTCAGCAGAACCCAATATTGCATTAAACAAGCTAAGACAAAGTGAATATTGCATTCACATTGTGTTAGGTTCTTGAACAAAATCAATTTGTTTAACAAAAAGTACAAAATCAAAATACAAGATCAATTAGTTCACTTACATAATTTATTACACATGAACTTAGATGTTATGAAAATCTGTTCTTCCAGTCTAATAATGCAGACTACACAACACGACTCAAAACCAGCTATTCCCCAAAACTTAAGCACAACAAAATATTGTTATGGAATTGTAGAATGATTACTGTTAATGGGTGGGTCATTATGGTTAGGCCTAAAGCCACTCTTTATGGAACTAGGGCCTTTGACAAAAGAATGCTAATGCTCTTTAATGGATAAATTTGTTTCCTCAATGGGAGCTAATTGTCATGAGATTATCTCCAGATCACTTTCACATTCAAGGACCTATCAGTGACTGGAGAAGGTAACACTTCTCTTCTCAGGTAAGGTTAGGAGGGCTGGTTTGTGTATGTATAAAAGCAGCAGTTTGAGTTTGGGGCAGACAGAGAGGCAGATAGGAAATGAGCTGAGTTGGCTAAAAGTGAAGCACTTTGGGTGTGCAGAGGGTTAGAGGTAGGCACGAACAGCAGTACAATGAAAAAAAGCCACAAACAGCCCGATCAGCTGTTCGTGAGCAAGCTGTTTGTGTGGCGCAATTTTAAACGAACAAGTGGTTGTCGCAAGCCTAGTTCGTGAATTCGTCCGCTGTTCGTGAAGCCAGACAGTCAGGCACCTTCAATCAATTCCCTTGGCAACGGAGGCAGGGTGTCAGTCTATGGAAGACAGGATAAGTTGAAGATGACTCCCAACCCTCACTCGCGTATTCTGCCCTTCCGTGGATTTGTACATCCAGCAGCACTGGTTGTGCTGCATCCAGGAGGGCCAGAGGGGGGTGCACGGGAGCGCCAGTCCCCCCCTCACCCTACCTGGGGGCTGCAGAGTATATTCCCGGGTCCCCAATCTTGACAAACTCATGGGGGGCCAAGGTGCGTTGGATGCCACAGGTGCTATCCACCTAGCCCTCTGTTAGGCCGGTCACTTGCTAGCAAGTCGTAGTGCATCACCTGGACTTGTTCCATGAGGGCATCCAAATGGTTCCCCCCTCGCTGCTCTGCACCCTCAGGTGGCTCGAGCGCCTCCTGTTCCAGATACACTCGTTCCCACCGCCGGAGCTCCTACGATGGTATCCAGCTCGCACCGATCAGGGGTTGGAATGGGGGCTCCAGGCCTCTGGTGGCCGAGCTCTTGCGCGGCCCAGGCACCTCCATGTAATGGCCCACTGCCTCATCCCACCAGAACTCCTGGCTGCCACTGGCTATCACTGGGCCCTCCACTTCCACGGAGAGTTGGAATGTCTCCCAAGCATAATTCACCCCAGCCTCTTGCCCCAGCTAGGTCTCTGGGATGGCTGATAATTGGGGGTCCAGACCACTGCTGAGCCTTATTCCTGTGGAGTAGTGCGCAAACAAAGTCCCGCGGCACTGCTACTTCTCCTCCCTCGGCTGCGGGGCCCACTGTCTCAGGGTGGGCAAGGTGGACCATGACAAGTGGGTGACCCCACTCCGGGGGATCGCCCCAGTCCGCCTGGCCATCGGCGCCTGTTCCAGGGGGCCAGACCGGTTGAAGGGAAGGTCCTCCACATCCCTCCATCCCAGGTTGAGTGGCTCAGTCGACGGAACGCCATCTCTCCGGGGTACGGGTAAAGGTGATTCTTAACAATATGTCAGTCTACGGAAGACAGGACAGGATACGTTGAAGATGACTCCCAACCCTTGCAGCAAGAAATCCAAGCTCTCTTAAGTAAATGGGTCTTTATTGAGATATCATAGGCTTCGCCATACATATGTCCATAGGTTACACAGAAGCAATTAAAGGTGTCTGGCTGTACACAGGTATCCTGTTAAGAATGACTCATTGAGCACAGGATACATTATATTAACCCGTTCACATGTTCTCCCACCCCTCCGGCTCTCCCAGCCGAACACAATCAGTAGCAGGACTGAAGGAGCTGTCCCAAGGCCACTGCGGTGAGCCATCCGAGATAAGGGCTCTCCTGTCCTGCAATCTGGAAAGCAACAGGGAGCAGGTGCAAGAGGCTATTGCAACATATCATAAGCTGAATAACAATATGGAGGGACGGCGGGCAACAGACCTGACACAGGGGCTGCCTGTACTCTGTCTGCGCTCCTTCTGTTGCCCTGGAAACCCCAATCGAAGCCCAATTTAGCTTGATAGGCAGGTCTTCCTTTCAAGTGTGGAGCTCCAAAATTGTTTCAAGGAAGCAAAGAGCAGGGAGGAGGGAGGCTCCCAGCTCTGGTTTTGCAGACAGTGAGGGAGAGACAGTTGCTGTTGGCATTTTGAGAAAGAGACAGGGAGAGGGCATTGGAGCTTGAATTTTCTTTGTGTGTGGTGAGATAGGGATCTACCTCTTCAAGTTCCAGGGCTGCTGCCAGGCTCTGGGCCAAGCTATTATTTATTATTGGTACATTTCCTGCTGCCTGCTCAGGTAGGGTTTCTGGGAGTGGTGTGGTAGGGATCTTGATAGCTGGAGGAGAGCCTGTTGGCCCCCACGAACAACTAACAATGAACATGTTCGTGAACAGGTCATGTTCGTCAATGTTCATTGTTCATTGTCCATGGATGGCAATGAACAACGAACACCATGTTCAGGGTTTTTTTTCCTGTTCGTGCCCATGTCTAGTGCTGGGGCTGAACTTGGGAAGTTCTACATACAAAGCACTAATCTAGCATTAAGCCATGGCCACATCCCTTAAAACAGGTGGCAGAGGCTCGGTTAAAACTGGTGCCTCACACATACAGGATCCGTTCTCTAACCACTCACACAAGTGGGTGCAAAAAGCAGTGAAGGAGCCCCAGAGATTTTCTGATCAAATTCAGAGTTGGGAAGCTTCTTGATCTGACCTGAATGACAACTCCTCAGACTCCTTTACAGACTTCCCGTAGCCAGTTGCATCTCATGTGGCTGGTGACAGCCCAGTTCCAGCTCTTGCTAAGCATGGCTGACAACCATGACACTATTTTTCTTCCCACAAACATCATGGTATTTTGGGCCTGCACTTCTGTAGGGCTGGAAGAGAGCTTGTGGAGAGTTAAAAAGGGGGAGGGGGCTTGACCTAAGCTAAGCTTTAATTCAGAAGTTCCCTGTCACCCCCTAGGAGTTATCTTGGCATATAAACAAGCATTAGTCTGTCTGTGGCTCTAAATGAGATGAGAAGGTGGTACTTCCATGATCAGACTTTTGCAGAGCTTTTAAAAGTTAAATTGCAGCTGTGAAGTAGCTCTAGAGGCACGTGGGGAGAGGTGATGCGATTTAATTTTTCCATTTCTGCGTGGCTTTTTTGTCTGTCAAAACATGCATGGTTGTTATCTTTGGAGGGGAAAGTGGCAGGCAGTTTTGATAAACAAAATTCACAGAATCACAGAGTTGGAAGGGGCCATACAGACCTTCTAGTCCAACCCCCTGCCCAGTGCAGGATGAGCCTAAAGCATCCCTGACCAATATTCATCCAGCCGCTTCTTGAAAACTGCCAGTGAAGGGGAGCTCACCACCTCCCTAGACAGCTGATTCCACCTTTGAACTACTCTGACCGTGAAAAAGTTTTTCCTAATGTCCAGACGGTACCTTTCTGCATGTAATTTAAGCCTGTTGCTTCGCGTCCTACCCTCTGCTGTCAACTGGAACAGCTCCTTGCCCTCCTCCAAATGACAGCCTTTCAAATATTTAAAGAGAGCAATCATGTCCCCCCTCAACCTCCTCTTCTCCAAACTAAACATTCCCAAGGCCCTCAGCCTTTCCTCGTAGGGCTCAGTCTCCAGACCCCTGATCATTCTTGTCGCTCTCTTCTGCACCCTCTCAATTTTGTCCACATCCTTTTTGAAGTGAGATGTGCAAGGATGGAGGGAATAAACCCTTTCTCCTCTCCTAGCGTGGGTTTAAACAGACTTAGGGTCCCCAACACAGTTGCAATTTAGCTTTTAAAAGTGCTGGATCATTCATGACTCTCCAGTCAGCTTGTCTGTTTAACCCTTAATAGCCTGATTTGGGGGGGGGGGGGTGTCACTCCTTATTCCAGCATTCATGGCTTGGATGAAAAGCATAGAAATACTTCTGATTTTCATATGATTTGCTTAGATGTTCCATAAAAAGGCAGAGGTTGTTTTGAAGTATATGAAGGCTGTCAGTTTATGAAGATTTCTAAGATCTATGCATAAGAGATCAGAGCAGGGCCCTCTCACATTGCTTGTCTCCAGAATCAGAGGTATATGACTTTTGAACAAGGAAGTTCCAAGTAGAGATTGTGTCTAAGTGCCTGAACCCCCTGTCACAGGGGCTGCCTGAACTCTGTCTGCACTCCTTCTGTTGCCCTGGAAACCCCAAACTAAGACCAAATTAACTTGAAGGGAAGGTCTTCCTTCCAAGTGTGGAGCTCCAAATTGGTTACATGGGAGCAAAGACCAGGAGGGAGGGAAAGGGTGTTCTGTAGCCATGGGAACTCCAATCTCATCCCTCCAAACCCTGTTAGGCAGTTCTGACTGCCAACCACAGACCTCCTGTGTTGTTCTATGAGACCTCTGGTTATAAAAGGAAGCATACTCCAAGCTCTGGCTTTCAGTTTCAGCAGGCAGTGGAGTAGGAGAGAGCTGTTGCTAGCGTTTGGGGAGAGAGACAGGGAGAGTGCATTGGAGATTGATTTTTTTTTGTGTGTGTGGTGGGATAGGGATCTATCTCCTCTGGTTCCAGGGCTGCTGCCAGGCTCTGGGGACAAGCTCAGTGGGCACCTCGGCTGAGGGCTCAAGCTGATTATTATCAGCACCTGATCTGGTCAGGTATCTGAGAGTGCTGGGCTAGGGCTCTAGCAGACTCCCTATGGGTCCATGGCTGCTTCCAGGCCCTGGGGCCAAGCTCAGTGGGCACCTTGGCTGAGGGCTCACATTAATTATTATCAGTGCCTAATCTGGTCAGGTATCTGGGAGTGTTGGGCTAGGGCTCTAGCCCCTCCCTCTGGTTCCAGGGCTGCTGCCAAGCCCTGGGTCCTTGCTCAGTGGGCACCTCACCTGAGGGCTCACAGTGTTCTCTACTTTTCTTTCCTCCTTAATTCTTCTTTGCTGGCACAATGAGGCTTTGGGCGGGGGCCAAGGGTGGTTGTGGGGGGAAATGCAAAGATTGTCCCAGTTGCCCCGCAGGAGGCAGTACTGGGCAGGGCTCAGGGGCAGAAGAAACTCCTGCTCACCAAGATTCACCTGTGCAGCTGTGGAGGAGGCCAAAGAGGTCTTGCCACTGGGGGAAGAGGATCTCTTTAAGCTTTTTGTGGAGGAAGAGAAGGGGGAGGGATCCTTGGAGGAATGGTTGGGCTTCGATGAAACATCCATCCCATCCCCATCCCAAACTCTCGGTGCTGTCCCTGCCTGCGGTCCACCCCTCACTCCATCTTCCAGTGCCAGCTCTGCAGTGTGGCCTGCAACCCTTTGTCCTCCTTTCCCTGCAACAGTTAGTGGGCCATGTTTCAATCGCTCCATGTGGAGCTAGTTTTGGGCTCCTCTGAATGACCCCCATGTGGTGCGGTGCCCTGCCTGTGATGGCCTGGAGCGCAGGGGCAATGACCCGAAGCACTTGTCATTGACGGTCCTGAGGCACCTGAAGATGCACCACCCAAGCCTGTGGTCTCTGTCCTCACCCAGTGAAACATCCGGTGGGGGGGGGGCAGAAAGAGGGCTACCAGCTCTTCTGACCTGGGATCAGTGGGAGGGTCACCAAAATCCACCCCAAGCAAGAAGCCTTGTCCCAAGGCTGCTGCTGGTGGGAGCAGAACGATTAGGCAGGCCGCCCTTGCGGAGGTTATTCCCTTGGGGTCGGGGATAGTGCCGTTGAAAAGGGTGAGGTCAAGGGCTCAAGAGGCAGGCTTTCGTGTCATGGCAGAGACTATTGCCCTACAAGGATTCCCCCTATCCATCGTGGAGGACATGGGTTTCCGCAGGCTGCTTCGGCATTTCGCCCTATGGTTCGCCATGCTGTCACAGTGCACTGTTGGCCATCGAGTCCTGCCTGCCCTCTACCAGTCTGTGCAAGATATGGTGCTCAGAGAGCTGTCGATTGCCAAAGGCCATACCGTACACTTCACGGCTGGAGCGACTGCCATCACGACTACCTTGGCATCACCACCCACTGGCGGCAACCAGAGGACCTCTGCCACTCCAGGCCAAGAACTGACACCCCAAAACAGGTGCCATGCTTGACACCAGGCTACAGTGTAGTTCTTCTCCAGGCCCGGGGGATGGATGATGTTCATACTGGGAAGAACATCGCCACTACCATAAAGGCAACTCTGAGGGAGTGGACAGCCGGGGGGAAGGGTTTGTCCATGGCTTCATGGTGATGTGGGAAGCAACATGTTGGCAGCCCTGAAAGAAGCATCCCTCCCGGGTCTAGTGTGCATGGCGCACAAGCTGCACCTGGTCATGAGAGATGTTCTCAGGCTAGGGAGCAAGCTGAGGGACAGCTGGGACGAGGGAACTTTGTGGATGCGTAAACTGCTGGACAGCTGCCAGCACATCGCTTTCCACTTCTCCCGCAGCATCAACTCTTCCCTTGAGCTGCTCCAGAGGCAGGGGGAGGGGGGACCCCAAGCACCACCTCTATCAGGACCTGCCCACCCGATGGAACTCCACCTATGACATGATAAGTCATCTGGTGGAGCAGAAGGGCCCGTTGCAGGACATCCTGTCATCGTCGGACGTTCTGAGGAAGGGATAGGAGCTCAGCCTCAGCTCCATGGAATGGAGAGTCCTTGCCCAGAGCTCGAGCACAAGCAAGAGCTGCTCCCCAGGATCAGGGACTTTGTGAGGAGGATGCAGGCATGTGTGGCTGAGCACTTGCATCCTCTGTGCCAAGAGATGCTATACCAAATGGCCTCCCTCTATGACCCCCATATCAAGGGCAACATCACCATGTGGGAGGGCGAGATGTAGCACTGGAAAAAGGAGCTCCGCAAAGCGGTGCTCCATTTCCAGGCAGAGAAGGCAAGATGGAGGGAACCGGGCAGGGGCAAGGGGCAGGTGGTGGTGGTGGAGGAGGAGGTGGGAAGAGAGCCATGCCAGGAGAGATCCACCCAAATGGGCCCACTCAATCTCTGGGCCTCGTCGGTGGGCTATGTGGTTGGCCGCAGCACAGCAGGTGCATCTCTCACTGTGGAGGACTCGGCAGGGGCCATGGTGCGAGAGTACCTTGCAGAGCCCACTGAACCCTCCCAGTCCAACCCGTTAGAGTATTGGGCAAGTAAATTTGCCATATGGCTGGACCTGTCCATCGTGGCAACCAACATCCTATCCTGCCCTCCCACCAGCGTGCAGAGCGAGCAGGTGTTCTCCCAACTGGGAGACCTCCTCTGCCCTCGCCGTGCATGTTTGCACTCAGACCTGGTGAACATGTTGACCTTCAATAAGGTCAACCTCCACCTGCTTGGATATCCCTCCCTGGATCTGGACCTACCTGGGCTCTTAGCTACCCCAGTCTACTGTGGTTCTAATCTAGGCAAAGCTCCTCTACAGTGGCCTCAAGATCTCTGGCCCACTGACTGGCTCTGGGGCAAAGCTACTTACTGCTATTACCTGTCCCGTGGCTGCTCAGGTCAGGTTTTTGTGAGTGGTGGGGTACCGCTCTAGCCCCCCTCAGTTCTCGGGGCTGCTCCATGGTCCAGAGCCAAACTCAGTGGGTTTCTTAGATGATGGCTCACAAATGTTTGTATCTTCCCAGTCCTGCTCTGCAACATGGCTGGTAACCTTTAGTCCTCCTCTCCCTGACAAGCTCCCAGTCGCTCTTTCAATGTCTCCCTCTCTGGATGGAACCACTCTGACCCTACCCAATGACCTCTCCTGTCCTGCCCATCCTGTTCATTCCATGAAGGCAGGAAGGTGGGTCATGTCAGCTGCCGCCGCTTTTGGACACAAGGGACACCTCAGCTACTGTGGCACATGTAATTGTGCAGTACAGTGGCCCCTGTCAACAGAACCTGCTGTCCCCTCTGAGCAGGGGGGAATGGGTCCTGGCTGCGACTCCCGTCTTTTCCACTATGGCAGGAAGGTGGGTCATGTCGGCGACAGCCTCCACTTTGACACAGGAGAGGCAGACAAGTGTCTCTCCAGCAGCAGTCTGCTCATTCCTTCAAGGTGGATCCCATCACCCAGGGTACTTAGTTTGGGCTCAGTGTCCTCCCAGCTCCACCGTGTCTGGCTGGAGGGACCCACAGCAGCATCAGCCTTCGCTGCAATGCCATCTTCTGTAGGGTACTGAATAGACTGTCACATCCATGATGGCAGGCCAGTGGGTGATGCTGGGGGCAGCCCACAGCTCCCCATGTCTGCCCACAATCCCCTTTCCTAGGGGAACCAATGCCTCCTCCACGACTGGGGGGAAGGCATCCTTCACCACCTCAACGGCCAGCACGTGAGCCTCCACTTCCACACATTAGTGCTGGGCCCCACCTCCCACCCTTGGTTCTTTCCTTCCAACTGTCTAATGATGGGACAACCAAGATATTTATGCAATCTACCTGTCTCCCCAATTATCTATCGAGAAAACTATCTATCCCATGTACCTAACCGTCCAATGCTTCATGTCCAGCTGGTGTGTTTTGGCAGCAACAGCCTCTGCAACACGCAAGTTATAGACAACAGCATCGGCCCTGATGCCATGATGTCCCTATCTGTTGGATTTATGTTGGTGTCTCTGACCCACCAGGGTGTGTGTTTGTGTGTGCAAGGCCTCCACATATGTAACCATGTCTTGCTGGAAGGTTTTCTTTACAGACTGTTGCTGGGTCATTTGGTTATGCGGTAGCCGCTGACATGACCCACCTTCTGGCCGTGCAGAAAGTAGCCTCTGTGAGACTTGGCAGGTGTGCACATGGGGGGGGGTGCCACCGGTGAGCAGCCAAACCCCCCACCCCCAAGAAAAAGAAGGCAGCCCACCACTGCTTCCCTGAGCCCGCCAAGCCCGGCGGCTGCCAACATAACCCATGTTCCGGCCATGCAGAAAGTAGCCTCTGTGAGGCCTGATGGGCAGGCACATGGGGGGTGCTGCCAGCAAGCAGCCAAACCCCCCACCCCCAAGAAAGGGAGGAGGCCCACCACTGCCCCCTCAGGCCCGCCAGGTCCGGTGGCCGCCAACATGACCCACCTTCTGGCTGTGAGGAAAGTAGTCTCTGTGAGGCCTGGTGGGTAGGCACATGGGGGGTGTCACCAGTGAGCAGACAAACCCCCCACCCCCGAGAAAGGGAGGCAGCCCACCACCAGCTCCCTGAGCCCGCCAGCCCAGGCGGCCACCGACATGACCCACCTTCCAGCTGAGTGGAAAGTAGCCTCTGTGAGGCCTGGTGGGCGGGCACATGGGGCGTGCTGCCAGCAAGTGGCCAAACCCCCCACCCCCAAGAAAGGGAGGTGGCCCACCACTGCCTCCCAGGCCCACCAGGCCCAGTGGCCGCCAACATGACCCACCTTCTGGCTGAGCAGAAAGTAGCCTCTGTGAGGCCTGGCAGGTGAGCACATGGGGGGTGCCACCAGCAAGTGGCCAAACCCCCTGCCGCCCCTTGGAGGGGAGGCAGCCCACCACTGCCTCCCTGAGCCTGCCAGGCCTGGCGGCCACTGACATAACCTATCTTAATGGCTTCCAGAAGGCGGCCTCTTTGAGGCCTAGCGGGTGGGCACATGGGGGTGCTGCCAGTGAGCAGCCAAACCCCCCGCTCCTGAGAAAAGGAGGTGGCCCACCATCGGAGTCCTCCACTTGTAAACAGAGCCAAAGTCAACTGTTGGCTCCAATTGTATCGAATGGGAGTTTCCTGGGGGCGTCGGATTTGGGAATGTATAACTCCAAGATCCGTATTGCAATCTTGACCAAACTTGTGTGATGGTTGGAGGAGAGCCTGCTGAACACTCCCTGTGAATATGGGCTCTCTAAGTCCCAAGGGGGCTGTTCTGGTCCCCACAAACATCAAACATGTTTGTTAACAGGTCATGTTCATTACTGTTTGTTTGTCCTTGTTTATGGATGGCAACGAACAATGAACAGTGTGTTCATTTTTTTTCCTGTTTGTGCCCAGATCTACAGAGGATCTGTCTGTCTAGAAGTTTTGCCCTTGGAACTTCTCACTACAGGGAAGTGCAGAGAGCTATGCATAACAGAGCTTCATACTCACTGTGCTTTTGAGGTCTTATGTGTCAGACCTGTGGCTAAATAATAATTGTAATCCAGACTACCTTCTGCAATCAGACAAGAGTCTGTTGTTTTCAAAAGATTTACTGAAAAAAGCAATCATTATAGTCCACTGGCCCAGATGCAATATCTGAGCTGGTACACGTGTATTGTTACGAATGATAGTCAAAGAACAAGGTACAGAGTATCAAACCCCAGCAGGCCCAACCTCCCCCCATAGTTTTCAAAACAAGCCGCTTGAAGCTGAGAAAGTGAAAGTTTCCCAAGGCTGGAAAAGCTGTAGTCAAAACATTCCTCTTCTGTGAGATAGCTGCTAGGGAACGTCTTGGCACCTGTGAATAAAGCACTTAGAATACTAAAGAATTAAAATGGAGTCTCTTTGGTTATAACATAAAGGAAAGCATTCTGAACCTGACATTATGGATCCTCAGTTCCTCATCATTCAAATGAGAATAGCTATATCCTGGCAAGTTTACTGTAAGGCAAAATAACACAGATGAGTATTTTTGAATTAAAAGAGGTATGTGCATGACTAGTAGTAATAATTATTGAATACCCACATATACTTTGGATTGACATTCTTCAAGGAAGTTACTCTAACACAGGATAGAAGCAAATGGCAACCCTAAGATTCTGGCAACAAGCCACAAAAAGCAAAGCACTAGCCTTAAAGCTAGATTTACCATAATTTTCCAGGTTTACAACTTATCACCAGACTACAGAGAGCAATACCTCTGGAGGAAACGGCAACTTCAGAAGATGAACTCTCTGACATCATATCCCCACTGAGTTCCCTTCACTTCTCAAATTCCACAATCCCCAGACACCAACCTCAAATCTCTCAGAATTTCCCATGCCAGAGCTGACCACCCAAAGAGCTGAAAACTGATCCAAAGTGGCACAAACTTAGAGGTAAGAGATTTGCCAAGCAGTAGGCCTGGCCAGCAACATCACAGTATTGCTGGTGATGCAGTGATGTTCCTTCCTGTGTGACCCCAAAATGATGTCTTCCTATAGCGGAAAACACTAGCATTTGCTCAAAACTCAATGGTTATATCACTTCCAGATCACCAGACATGACATAACGGCCTCAGGACTCCAGCAATCCCCTCCCCGCACTTTCCCTCAGCTGAACAGCAGTAGGAGGGTGGGGGAGGTAGGAGGTTTCCTACCAAAGCAGACCTAGGAAGCCTGCACAAAATACAATAACAATGAATTGTGTTTCATTCCCCTCCACCCAACAAGGAAAGCACCTTCTTGGTATTTACCCTTTCCCTAACCATAACTAGTTTTTTTCCCCTTGCGAAATTGTTCAGTCTGCTATGAGTTGCTGATTTTAATTATTCTTGGCCCTGGAGCCAATAATAATTTAGATCTCCTTAATGCATTACAGTTAGAAACCTAATAGGAAAGTACATCTGGAGCACAACACTGCCACCCATTTTCTTAATGATGCAGCAGGACATGGAATCATAGGGCAGTTTTTAAAAAACCCGTTTTCCTCCCCTAAAAATCAGCAAGATGCCGTGTGCATCAGTGACAAAATAGGAGCAAAGCTTGGGCTTCGATCCATGCCTTTAGTACTGTCAGACTCCATCAGTATATACTGTTGTTAAGGCAACTGAAAATGCAGTCACTATTGCAGAATACCCTTTTTTGTATCCTGTTCAGAACACACTTCTATCCCTATCCTTAATTAAGTTAGAAGTCTTCAAGGTTTTGGAGGCTGAGATATATTGGTGTGTATCAAACCATCCATGGACTTTGTGAGCTGAAGCTGCTGCAATTTTGTTCCTGGGGGTCAGTGAGTAAGGGTAAACGGTGGAGTTTAGAGAGGCAAGGAGGAAACGTGGGGGAAATCTTCTCCCTCTTTCCCACAAATGGAAATGCCATTCCATTGGAGAAACTGTGTTGTTGGATACATGCCTTTATACATCATACCTGGGGTAGACAGGTCACCCAGGAGTGATCAGTCACTCACCAAGCAATTGAAAAGTAGCTCTCTGCCTCCCTCCAGCCCTGCTCCAATAATTTTCTTATCCTTTCCTTTAAACCTACCACAACAGTTTCTCTCCTCTGTGGAAAGACATGAATGCACATCCATTTGCTTTGGACAACAACACTAGCACCCTTTCCTATGTGCCTCTCCTCCTCCTCCACATGCAGGAACTGGGCACTACCACAATGCCAGGACGTGCTGGGATGTGTGGATTTGCCCCTGCTCTGAAATATTGTAATTTTAGTTCACTCTTTGGTGATTGGATCCATTCATGAGCTGTCATTTTGTGAATGGGAGCTCCCAAATTCCTTGAAAAAGTAGCTCCCAGAAACAAAGTTCCCATTGTTTCTTCTTTCTGCTCTTGACAATCAGAAGATACAGGATATTCTGGGCATAATAAGGTTTTGTTTGCTACCTCTTAATCTCACCATTCGCTCCCTCCTATGGGGACCATAGTTTTCATGTTCATCATTTATGTGTCTTATATATCTCTGTCCCTGCACTATGACTTATGTGTCATTTTCAATTTCAGAAGCCTCTTAAGGTTGCAGTCCTTAAACACCATTTGATGTAAGCACTGAAATCAATGTGACTTACTTTTAAGTAAACATGGTTAAGCTTGGTTTGCAAGTTTATTCTGACATGCTAAGGGAATCATAGGAAATTAACACTCAACAAATGGCCATTGTCTGCTCTTTGTTTTCCTTTTGCCTTTCTGAAGTTATACCTAGGTGTGTTACTGATTCTTGAAGTTAAATGAACATCACTTATAGCGACAGGAGATCTTGCTCATTTGTTATTCACTCATCACTGTATAAACTAAAATGCCAAACTAGGAATCCAATATTTGCATCAGTATGGAAGCATTAAACTATGCATACCAGTTATACTCCCTTGCATGCCATTTGTTAGTACTCATCAGAAGCAGCTAGGTACAGTGAAAGAAGTTGTAGCTTAACAGATGCTAAACTATTGCTGGACCATGGTGGGTATGCATTTTATCTGCAAACTTCTGGCTGTGTGAAAGTTGAGGGGCTGTTAAGCATATACTCCAGCTGTTCCAAGGTGAGAGGAGATGTTGCAGGTGTATCTCAGTTGCTGGCGGATAAATGCAGGCAAAGAAGCAGCACAGATGTATCTATTGCATTATATGATTTGCTGTATATGATCTGGGGCGGGGGGGGGGCGGGGGAGAGCATCCAGAATCAGATGGCTGCCAAGTTTTTCTGCAACTCCATGTGTGACTTTTTTTAAAAAAATTAATGATTCAATTTGGTGGGTGCCAGTTGCCTGTGTGTGGTTAATATATTAAGACAATTTGGCACTTTGTACCAAATACTCTACTAGAACATTTAGAAAGAGTGTGGGTGTGAAGCATGTTGAGCTGGCAGCCTTTCTGATGATACTTTCAGTTTTGCATAGAGAAATAGCAAACTGTCCAATCACCTTGATTCATTTTCGATCTTGGTAGTGCATAAGGAAATCTCTCCGATGGTGTGAGTTGAGAAAATAAAGGGTTAACCTATGTAGTTTTCTGTTTCACTTACTAGACTAGCTAGTGGGCCAATTCACATTTTTTTTTAAAAAAAGAGTATACCTAATACAACCTAATTGTGTTGTATGTATGAGACAAACTTGTGCTTCTTATCACGTTCTGTTACTATAGATAACCTTGTCAGAGAGCAGTGATTGGCTCCAGCTCCTTTTTGCAAATACTTTTTGCAAACCCAGTCCCACCTGTATAGCTATAAACTCTGAACTGAACTAAAGATATTACAGCACTCTACTCCTCCCCTGCTGTTGCCAGGTTACCCTCCCCTTATTTTTAGAGCTGCAAAAGATGCAAGGACATGTCCTAAACAGAAAAAAAGCCCAGAGGGATATCCTAAGCCCCTTTAAATATACAAAGTCTATCCTACTATATAAAAGGCAAAGCATGTTCCAGACAACTCAATTCCTACCCTGGTGCACCACCGGAGGGCAGTGGTGTGGCAGGAAGACCAGGCGAGGCAGCCCATCCCTCCAGAGAGTGTGCTGTGGCGGGAAGCTCAGGCTGGGATAGGGTGCAGATCAGGCAGCAACCCCCTCTGCCACCACCTTCATGCAGCTGGGATCAGGAGTGGAGCAGGTGGCAATGCCCATGCCCCACATTCACCCAGCTGGGATCAGGAATGGAGCGGATGGCAATGCCCACTCCCCCTTCAACCCACTGGAATCAGGCATGGAGCAGGCAGCAATGCCCACCCCCCTTCACCCAAATGGAATCAGGCACAGAGGAGGAGGCAATCCCCACCCCCCTCATTCACACAGCCAGGACCAGGAGCAGAGCAGATGGCAATGCCCACCCCCCATTCACCCAACCTAGATCAGGCGCGGAGCAGGTGGCAATGCCTGCCCCCTGCCTTTACCCATCTGGGATCAGGAGCAGAGCAGGCAGCAGTGCCCATCCCTCACCTTCACTCTGCTGGAATCAGGCGCAGAGCGGCAGGCAACACCTGCCCCCCCTTCACCAGCTGGGATTAGGAGCAGAGCATGAAGTAATGCCCATCCCCTCCTTCACCCAGCTGAGGTCAGGCACAGAAGAGGAGGCAATGTCCGCTTGCCCATCCTCCCTTTTCTAGAGCCCATTGTATGTTTTCCCATAATGGACTTTGTTACTAGTCAACGATATTACAGAAATCTAGAGACATGTAGAGGTTAGAATGCTGGTCTAGCAACTGAGAGACTTGGAGCTAAATCCTCACGCAGCCACAGAAGTCATGGGCCAGTTGTTATTTCTCAAGCTAACACCCTCTGTGGGGTTGTTATGACCTTAAAATGGAGGAGAGTAGTGATAGTGTGCTGCTGGGAGAGTAGTATTAAAATCTAATAGTGACAATTAACAAGTGTGGTGTAGAGCTTAGATTATCAGACTAGGATCTGAGACTCCCAGGTTCAAATCCCCTTTACCGTAGAAGCTTGCTGGGCAACATTGGGCCCAGCCCACACTCTCAGCCAAATCTACCTCACAGGGTTGTTGTGAGGATAAAATGGAGGAGACAGAGGAGGAAGCCACTTTGGGTTCCCTTTGTGGAAAAAGGCAGGACATAAATGAAGTAAAAATAAAATAATCTAGGAGTTGAAGGCCCAGTGGGTATCAGACAGAACCCAAGTTTTAGTATCTGTTCCCCTAAAGAAGAGTTGATGCTGGAAATATTACTGGAAAATAAGCACTTTTGTTTAATTTATATAAGGCTTCATGCTACCAACCACAATGACCATAGTAATTTAATATGAATTAGCCATCTTGCCATAATTTCATCCGTATCATGAATGCATGGCACTATTCTCATGGTGAAAACAATTGCTTTGGACTTATTCCTTGTTTGTTATTCAATTTAGATAAGATTTTTCTTGTTGTTAAATCTCACCCATTCATGAAGGCAGAGTGGCTCCTCTGAGCTGTCAGTCAGGCCCCTCTAAAGATCAGTCCATCCATCTAAGTCACCAGAGGAGCTACCAAAAATTTTTTTAAGCATTACAGGAACAAAAAGCCCCCTGAAGGCCTTTTACAAAAGCACTGTCTTTCCTGGGAAGATGGAACCAGGCTGCATGTACAAAGTCTTCTCTGGCACATCAAAGCTCAGTCTGTCTATGTCCTTTGCTGGAGCCAATAGTTAACTGTGTAGCTGCCTGCACCCATGCAGCCTATGTCCAGCTAAACTGGCTCCCTGTTCCTTTATCCTTGTTCATGGGATCCTGCTCCTAGAATCCTGCTCCTACAAGGACATTTCCTTTCCCTGAAGGTTCAAGTCTGAGACCATGACAGGGCAGAATTGGAGCAAGCATGCAGCATCCAAAAGCAAATGCCTTAGGGTTCAAAACTATTGTATTCATATATACAAATGTAATTGATTTATAGTCAGACATGGGCACGAACAGAAAAAAACCCGAACATGGTGTTCGTTGTTCATTGCCATCCACGAACAACAAACACTGATGAACATGATCCTGTCATGAACATGTTTGTTGTTCGTTCGTGGGGGCCAGCAGGCTCTTCTCCAGCCCTCAAGATCCCTACTGCACCACTCAGAAACCATACCTGAGCAGGCAGCAGGAAATGTACCAATATTAAATAATAGCTTGGCCCCAGAGCCTGGCAGCAGCCCTGGAAGGGGAAGATCCCTATCCCACCACACACAAAGAAAATTCAAGCTCCAATGCACTCACCCTGTCCCTCTAACAGCAGCTGTCTCTCCTTGAAAGCCAGAGCTGGGAGCCCGCCTCCCCCCTGGCCTTTTCCTCTTGTAACAAATTTGGAGCTCCAGTCCACACTTGGAAGAAAGACCTGCCTATCAAGCTAAATGGGCCTTAGTGACAAGTGACTGAGTGCAGCCTGCCAGGGTGAAATTCCCTTCTCCCTGATGCTGCATTGTGGCAGGGAGAGGGGCATTTCACCCCTGACTCAGCCAGGATGAGGAGCAGAGCAGGCGGCAGTGCCCATCCCCTACCTTCACTCTGCTGGAATTAGGCACAGAGCAGGAGTCAATGCCCATCCTCCCTTCACTGGCCAGGATGGAGCAGAGCATGAAGTAATGCCCATCTCCTCCTTCATCCGGCCGAGGTCAGGCATGGAGGAGGAGGCAATGCCCACTTGCCTGTCCTCCCTTTTCTAGAGCCTGTTGCATTTTTTCCCATAACAGGCTTTGTTACTAGTAATAATAATAATGCAGTTATTCCCTGTTCCTTTAACAGAATTCCCTGTTCATTTAACAGAAGCTTAATGTCTGGAAATGGATGTGTGAAGCTTTTCAAGACATAAATCACCTGGATACACTGGAGAGCCAGTGTATCATAGTGGCTAGAGTGATGGACTATTTGCGGGGCATCCCAAGTTCAATTCCCTGCTCTACAATGGGAGCTCATGACCTTAGGCCAGTCACACACTCTCAGCCTAGCCTACCTCACAAGGAAAAATGGAGGTAAGAGAAATGATGTAAGCTGCCTTGGATCCCCATTGGGGAGAAAGGTAGGGTATAAATGAAGTAAAATAAAAATAAATTACATCCCATTCAGCCTGCATTAAGGGGACAGACACCTGGACTGAGGTGGATCAGCACTGCTGATATTATTAGATTTTTGGTGGCATTTGGTGGCATCAATTACAATCTTTTGACCCACAGCCTCGCCAATGTGGGGATACAGGGGATGGCACTGCAGTGGCTTGTTTCTTTGGTCGGGGACAGAGGGTGGTGCTTGGGGAGAAATTGTTATCTCACCACCTGCTGGGATGCGGTGTGCCGCAGGGAACAATTCTCTCCCCACTACTGTTTAACATCTGTATGCACCCCCTCCCCCAGCTGGTGTGATGTTTCGGACTTGGGTGTCACCATTATGCTGATGACTCCCAGTTATACGGGTTGATGGACGTCTGGCCTGGCTTGGCCCCAGATGTCCTGGAGCATGTTTTTGAAGCTGTGGCTGGATGGTTGAAGCAGAGTTGGCTGAAATTAAATCCCATAAAGACAGAGATCCTGTACTTCAGTCATGGGTGTATGGATTTGGGACTCCAGCTTCCTGTCCTCAACGGGGTGGTACTTACACCGGCCCCAAGAATCAGGAGCCTGGGGGTGATCCTAGATGCCTCCTTGAAGATGGAGGCTCAGGTTGCCATGGTTGCCACGTCTTCTTTTTCCATCTCTGACAGTCCAGGCAGCTTACTCCCTATCTGTCGACCCGTGTCTTAACTACGGTGATTCAGGCAATGGTCACCTCTAGACTTGACAACAGTAACACACTCTATGCAGGGATTCCCTTGAGTCTGATCTGGCAGTTACAGCTGATCCAAAATGCAGCAGGGCATGTCATCACCGGAGTGCCCAGTAGTGCACAGTAGTACTGTGCCAGCTGCATTGGTTCCCAGTGGAGAACCGAATCAGATTCAAAATTTTGGTATTAACCTATAAAGCCCTGTGTGGACTGGGACCTGCATATCTTCAGGACTGATCTGGAGATAAACAGCTATTAATAGTCACTGGCCCCAGGGAGGCCTGCCTAGCAACGACCAGAGCCAGGGCCTTTTTGGTCCTGGTTCCAACCTGGTGGAACGCTCTGTCAAATGAGACCATGGCCCGGCAGGATTTGTTATCCTTCTGCTGGGGCTGTAAGATGGAGCAGTTCCGCCAGGCATATGGTTGATGCTGGGTAGGGCCCCTGCTGGCTGAATAGAAATAGAATGGGGCCCTCCCTATCAGAGCATCCACCTCCAAAACCTTTCCCTTTAAGAAATTTTTCAGTGACAATTGGCAAAGGATTCAGTTACATACTCTGTGCCATTTGGAATTTTGTACCTGTAATTTTAATTTTTTTCCATTTTTAATGTATTTACTGTGATTTTAAATTGAGAAACTGTAAATTTTAATGTCTATGAGTATAATCCACCCTGAGCCTGCCAGTGTGGAGAGGGCGGAATTGAAACAAACAAACAAACAAACAAACAAACAAACCAATTATTCCTCAGCCATGTTGACAACCCTATATGATAAATCAAGTAAAATTTCTTTAATTGGTTGACAGCTCTACTTAAAATCTCCAGCATCAAAATCTAATAATATTCAGTAAAATTAAAAATTCTATCTAAACAACTTTGAAAGTATCCCAGGATTGCTTCAGGCTCCTCCACGGTCCACCCACACCTTCCCAAAAAACAATGCATATACACCCTTGGACCTGTCCCTTTGTATGTATTTATATTATGCATAAAGATTAACCAGCCCTCATCCCCAAACCTACCTTTCCATCTTATCAGATACTTTGAAAACATTGTCCTCCTTTTAACTAATCTAATGTCCCAGCAACACCTGCTGATTGACTGACAGTCAATCAATCAGCAGGTGTTGATTTCCATGGGCTTGGATTGGAGTAACTCTTCTTAGGATAGCACTGAAAACCTATTGAACTTGCTCCCAGACTCAGCCCTTTTGTCCTAAGCACAACATACACAGGTACTTACCTGTGTGTCCTTACATCACCTACCAGAATATTCTCCAAACTGTAGGTGCACCTGGGCCTGCCAGTTGGCTCCAGCCAGTGCTTCTTCGCAACCTTTCAACATGCCTCTTGACAGAAAAATTACCAACTTTAATGCACTTGTGACTTAGCTAGTTAATTTGCACCTGTATCTAATTTCAGACTTGCCAGAATAACAGGGCAATTCTGTAATCAAAATATTGGGGACAATTGTCAGAGCTGCCACTCAGCAGCAGCTGCAGAAGAGGAAGAAAAACCTTCCCTTTATGTAGGGAGGTACAAGGAAGCCTTTTCAAACTGGAAAAATCGTTGATGCTACAAGCCTATAATAAAAGGCAGCTCTTTATTAAAGGTGACTGTACGTGGTGTCCTGTCTTGTCCCTCCTGTGCAGAGATCTATTAAAAGCTGGTTTCATTAACGCTCAGAGGCAATCATGGCATTGTCCTGGCTAGGTTGCAGTTAGGTGGCATTTGAAGACAGCCAAAATAATTCTTTCTGGGTTGGTGTAATTAAAAAGTGCTTCTGTTTTTTTTTCTGGGATCCTTCAGGATGTGCCCCTAAAATGTCATGCATTTTTCATCCACATCCTGGACACTAGAAAGAAGTGTGCCAAAGTCACAAAGGTATCTTCTGGTTAGGGGCACTCCAAGCCTTGGGAGCATGAAGCTGCTTTAAACTGAGTTAGACCATTGATCTGTCAAGGTCAGTATTTTCTACTCTTGACAGGCAGCAACTCTCCAGTCTTTCACATCTCCAACCACCGGATCCTTTTAGAAGTAGAGGTGCTGGGTAGAGATGGGCACGAACAGCAATACAAACTTTAAAAAGCCACGAACAGCCCAATCAGCTGTTCACAAAAAAGCTGTTTGTGGAGGCCCCATTCTAAACGAACAGGTGGTTGTTGCAACCCTCGTTCGTTGCTGTTCGTCAAGCCAGACAATCTGACACCTGCAATCAATTCCCTTGGCAACCGGAGTCAGGGACTGCCTGAACTCTGTCTGAACTCCTTCTGTTGCCCTGGAAACCCCAATCGAAGCCCAATTTAGCTTGATAGGCAGGTCTTCCTTTCAAGTGTGGAGCTCCAAATTGGTTACATGGGAGCAAAGACCAGGAGGGAGGGAGGCTCCCAGCTCTGGTTTTGCAGACAGTGAGGGAGAGACAGTTGCTGTTGGCATTTTGAGAAAGAGACAGGGAGAGGGCATTGGAGCTTGAATTTTCTTTGTGTGTGGTGGGATAGGGATCTACCTCTTCAAGTTCCAGGGCTGCTGCCAGGCTCTGGGCCAAGCTATTATTTATTATTGGTACATTTCCTGCTGCCTGCTCAGGTAGGGTTTCTGGGAGTGGTGTGGTAGGGATCTTGATAGCTGGAGGAGAGCCTGTTGGCCCCCACGAACAACTAACAATGAACATGTTCGTGAACAGGTCATGTTCGTCAATGTTCATTGTTCATTGTCCATGGATGGCAATGAACAACGAACACCATGTTCAGGGTTTTTTTTCCTGTTCGTGCCCATGTCTAGTGCTGGGGCTGAACTTGGGAAGTTCTACATACAAAGCACTAATCTAGCATTAAGCCATGGCCACATCCCTTAAAACAGGTGGCAGAGGCTCGGTTAGAACTGGTGCCTCACACATACAGGATCTGTTCTCTAACCACTCACTCAAGTGGGTGCAAAAAGCAGTGAAGGAACCCCAGAGATTTTCTGATCAAATTCAGAGTTGGGAAGCTTCTTGATCTGACCTGAATGACAACTCCTCAGACTCCTTTACAGACTTCCCGTAGCCAGTTGCATCTCATGTGGCTGGTGGCAGCCCAGTTCCAGCTCTTGCTAAGCATGGCTGACAACCATGACACTATTTTTCTTCCCACAAACATCATGGTATTTTGGGCCTGCACTTCTGTAGGGCTGGAAGAGAGCTTGTGGAGAGTTAAAAAGGGGGAGGGGGCTTGACCTAAGCTAAGCTTTAATTCAGAAGTTCCCTGTCACCCCCTAGGAGTTATCTTGGCATATAAACAAGCATTAGTCTGTCTGTGGCTCTAAATGAGATGAGAAGGTGGTACTTCCATGATCAGACTTTTGCAGAGCTTTTAAAAGTTAAATTGCAGCTGTGAAGTAGCTCTAGAGGCACGTGGGGAGAGGTGATGCGATTTAATTTTTCCATTTCTGCGTGGCTTTTTTGTCTGTCAAAACATGCATGGTTGTTATCTTTGGAGGGGAAAGTGGCAGGCAGTTTTGATAAACAAAGTTCACAGAATCACAGAGTTGGAAGGGGCCATACAGACCTTCTAGTCCAACCCCCTGCCCAGTGCAGGATGAGCCTAAAGCATCCCTGACCAATATTCATCCAGCCGCTTCTTGAAAACTGCCAGTGAAGGGGAGCTCACCACCTCCCTAGACAGCTGATTCCACCTTTGAACTACTCTGACCGTGAAAAAGTTTTTCCTAATGTCCAGACGGTACCTTTCTGCATGTAATTTAAGCCTGTTGCTTCGCGTCCTACCCTCTGCTGTCAACTGGAACAGCTCCTTGCCCTCCTCCAAATGACAGCCTTTCAAATATTTAAAGAGAGCAATCATGTCCCCCCTCAACCTCCTCTTCTCCAAACTAAACATTCCCAAGGCCCTCAGCCTTTCCTCGTAGGGCTCAGTCTCCAGACCCCTGATCATTCTTGTCGCTCTCTTCTGCACCCTCTCAATTTTGTCCACATCCTTTTTGAAGTGAGATGCGCAAGGAGGGAGGAATAAACCCTTTCTCCTCTCCTAGCATGGGTTTAAACAGACTTAGGGTCCCCAACACAGTTGCAATTTAGCTTTTAAAAGTGCTGGATCATTCATGACTCTCCAGTCAGCTTGTCTGTTTAACCCTTAATAGCCTGATTTTAGGGGGGGGGGGTGTCACTCCTTATTCCAGCATTCATGGCTTGGATGAAAAGCATAGAAATACTTCTGATTTTCATATGATTTGCTTAGATGTTCCATAAAAAGGCAGAGGTTGTTTTGAAGTATATGAAGGCTGTCAGTTTATGAAGATTTCTAAGATCTATGCATAAGAGATCAGAGCAGGGCCCTCTCACATTGCTTGTCTCCAGAATCAGAGGTATATGACTTTTGAACAAGGAAGTTCCAAGTAGAGATTGTGTCTAAGTGCCGTGGACAGACCAATGCTTGTTTATATGCCATTATAACTAATTGGAATCTTCAGAGCCAGTGTATCTCTGGAGAACATGTGCCAGGAGACAGGGTAGGGATGTGCATTCAGCTTATCTTTCTGATTGCTATCCTGCCGTTCCTGCAAGGATTGCATACATGCTTTGCTTCTCCCCGTTTTATCCCCACAACAACCCTGTGAGATGGGTTAAGTTGAAAGAGAGTGATTGGCCCAAGGTCATCCAGTGAGCTTCATGGCAGAATGGTCCAGTACTCAAAACATGACATCACATTGACTCACAATTTGGATAAAGCTAATCTGAAGAATGCATTTACATGAATATACATTCTAATGAAGCCAAATTTTAAAGTAACTACAGTTTGTTATGTTAGTAGCAAGCTAAAGGCCCATGAAGAATTTGGGGGGTGGGGTACAATTTGGAAATCCCCCACACCTCAAGATCTCCCCCCCCCCAAACTGTATAAACTCTGTCTTGGCTACTTGAACAAGCTGATTTCTCCTCTTTCCTCACTCTTTCCCCCTTTAACTGATTTTCAGGGACTCTCCATGCCATGCTCCTGCAGCATATTCAGCCCTGTTCAGGTTGATTTCTATTTTTTTTTTGCCAAGTCATACTTTTCTGCATAGCTGAACAATCTTGATACTATGCAAGGTACATAGGCAGCCTAGCTGACTGCTGTAGAGTTCACATAAATTAGACTGAGGGGTGATACAGGATGGTAGGAAGGGGAGAAAGGTGTGTTCCCTTGCTGGAAAACTCCACCAGGCCAAGGTTTTCCTGGAAACCATTCTAGTGCCAGACTGCCAGCACTCAGGAACCTCCTGAGAACATCTGCTGAGAAGGTGCCTTTCCAGTGCCATACTAGAACAATAACAAAGTAACAGAGTGGAACCCTGGAAAATAACTATAGCTATTATATAACTGCTATGCAGTCTAGCACATATGGAAGAGATTCAGAGAAACATATTATACTAAATAAAGCAAAAGGACAAAAAACAAGAGTGGGTTTATAAAAAAGGTTTGTTAAAAAGGCACCCTTTTTAACTTCAGCCCTTGCAGTTCTTTCATGTTATACCCTCCAGAGTATAACATCTGACAAAGAGAGCTGTGGCTCTCGAAAGCTTATGCTACAATAAAGTTGGTTAGTCTTAAAGGTGCTACTGGACTCTTTACTATTTTACTCCCCAGAGTGGTTCTAAGAGGAAGGCTTGGGATAACATTGCCTGCTTCTGAGCATCTACAGAGTGAAATTCTGAAACTTTGCAGTCCCTCCCTTCCTATTCCTCCTTTCCTGAAATTTCTCTTTGATCAAAAAGGAGTTGATTAGAAACTTACTTCAAATTCCTAAAAAGACGAAAAGAACGTATTTTTGCATTTCAGGGAAAAACTGGGCAAATAGGAATTAAGAGAATTTTTCTTAACAACCTTAGAAAAGGAGAGGGAATCAAGACAATGTAACTGCCATGCAAGCTTTCCATCTCCACTTACTGTGCTGGCTGGAGCTGCTACTTGGGCTAGGGCTATTGTCACTGCTGCTGGCAGGAGTCAGGTCTGGGACAGTGGACAAATAATTTCCCCCCCTGCCCCTAAATCCTTACCCCAGCACTTCGGACACTCTTGGTGAACTGTCTTAGGTTCCATATTCAGTTCAGTCACAGAGTGCCTGACATTAAAACGGGGGGAGGAGCAAAGAGATTCTTGGCCTGCCCCGCCAGGCTGGCAGTGTCATATTCTGACTGTGTTTCATGTGTGTTCAAACCAAAGAGACTCCATTTTAATCCTGTCAGTGTTTTAAGTGCTTCTTTTGCAGGTGGCAAGCAGTTCAGTAGAAGATAACTTAGAGACATGGAATGTTATGACTACAACCTCTCCACTCTTGGGAAGCTTTCGTTTTCTCAGCCTCAGGCCGATTGTTTTGAGAACTGTGGGGGAGGATGGGGCCTGCAGGGATTTGCTATTCTGTACCTTAGCCTTTGCCTGTCATTCGTAACAATACTAGTGTATCAGCCAAGATCTTAGTATCTTGGATAGTGGACTATAATGGTTGTTTATATTCAGTAAATCTTTTGAAATCAATGGATTCTTGTCTCATTGCAAGAGGTAGTCTGGATTGTAACTTTTAGCAAGCCACTGTCTGACATTTTGTTACGAATCACATCTATTCCAATGCCTAAGCCGGGGGAGACGGATACCAAGGCCGCGTCCAACAGGGACCCTATGTTTGATCTTTATGCCTCCAACTCGGAAGGACTGGAAACTACAAATCAACCCATTCTGGGGGGAACAGTGTCAAGCCATACAACGGTGTATACCCTCATGCCTGATGGAGCAGGAGCTCGACCAAGGGCAGCAGCGGAACCCCTGATATTGCTGCCTACACTGAGGCAGTGGGGTTCGAGGCCGAGAGAGACGAGGGAGAGGAGAGCGAGTATGGTGTTTTCCAGATCGCAAATGGATGGGAATCGAGTGGTCAGTTCATCAGTGGAAGTGTCCAGTAGTCAACCGTGGTATTGCTGGAATAGAGAATCCGACCAAATACAGTGGGACCTAAGAGGTTCTGAAAGCACCCAGGTATGGGAAACCTCCCGTCGCAATCTGATGAGTTGGGACTAGGCGGAAGTCACCCCATGGATGGGGCAACGCGAGTCGAGTGATCAAAGTTGGCAGCAGTTACAAAGCCCAACTTTAGCGGTGGATGCTGGAATTTCAGCAATAACGGGGCTAGTGAAAGGAATCCTGGCAGGCATATCGGAGGAAGGAGAAGGTACCGGGGCTACCGGAATGGGAGAGATTCGGCCGTGGCCCCGAGCTGCCGCTTCCTGTGCATAATATATAGAGACTACACAATTTCCAACCGAACAGCCCCAGGATTCACCAGAGGAGGAGGTGGACACCTCAACTCCAAGACATGTGCAAAGATTGGAAGAAAGAATCAGTAGCATGGAGGAGAGTTTAGCACATGCGGTTCATTTGTTGTCAGTGTTGGTCGTAAAAGGCTCAGGAGAGGAGCCCCAGCAAGAAGAGCACACCAGAGTTTCGATGGGGACCCTGCGAAGTTGGGATTTTTTCTCGTACAAGCGCTACAATTCTTCAGTTGTTGGGGACATTTATTTGAGGATGAAGCTAGTCAAATTGAACACCTGGGGTCCCAGTTGCAAGGAAAGGCGGAGGAATGGTATGTAGCATTGTATGAATTGGGGGCTCCAGAATTAGATTCCTTACAGGGATTGGTAGCCGCACTCCGAGCCCAATATGAAGATCCCTTAGAGGAGAGCAGAGCCCGAACAGAATTACAGACCATTAGACAAGGCAGTATGTCGGCCAGAGACTATGTTACTAAATTCCGACAACTAGTCGCAAAATGTCCAAGGTGTGAGGAATCTACCAAAATAATTTTGTTTAAACAAGGCATGAATCCCAAATTTCTGGATCAAGCCCTTATGCAAGATAATCCCCCTACACTCTTGGGTTGGATTCAATTGGCATGTGAAGTAGAAAACCGTATGCAGGAAGTATGGCTTGTAGAGCAACAGGAAGCGACAGGGCTCCGGCGGACTCCTATAATTGTGAGAGGGGGAAGGGGAGCAGGATACGCCAGAGGAGCCAGAGGAGCGAGAGATGCTAGATGGCAACAAGGACTGTACCTACATTGTGGCCAAAGCGGTCACTTCGCTGCACAATGTCCACTTAGGCCTGTGCAAAGAACTCCGTTCCCACCATGGCGAATAGCCTCTACCACCCTTCCCCCGCCACACCGTCCAACGCCGGCTCCACGAACTGCGAGGGGGCGAGGTACTTCCCGAAGGAATCCTCCTGAGAAAGGATTAGAGCTAGAAGAAATTATGGACCTTGATCCAACCGCTCTAATCAGCGAAGGAGGACCCGAGAGCCCCAGTTCGGGAAACGAAATGGATCTGTCGTAAACGGACCCAAACGGCAGATCAAAACTCAGTCGGTTCCCGTAGTGGAAAGACCTCGAGGGTCCATATTATTCATGCCTGTTACATTAGTTAACCCTGAAAGAAAGACTCATATTCGTATGCAAGCACTCATTGATTCTGGATGTTCCAGAGACATTATTGCACCTGCTCTAGTAAATGGATTAGTACTCCCAATGAAAGAACTTGAAACTCCAGTTATTTTTGAACAAATGGATGGTACTAATATGAACCCAGTCACCACTGAAACAATACCTGTAATCACAGGAATGGGACAGCATTGGGAGACGAGATCGTTTGTAATTAGCTCTACAGCTAAATACCCTCTGATTTTGGGGAGTAGATGGTTGTGGGACCACAACCCAGACATAGACTGGACAGCTGGGAGCATTATTTTTAAACACGATAGCTGCAAAAATCATCGTTGGAACCAAAATTGGGGTAACAATCCTACCCTCATGGAACAAGCACTCTTAACCCAAGAAGAAATCAATCAAAGACCTAAGGAATACAGAGCTTATTTGCAAGCCTTCACAGAAGAGGAGGCTAACACTTTATCTCCCCATAGGAGGACAGATTGTGCAGTGGAAATCATTCCTGGAGCCACCTTGCCCAAAGGCAGACTATATCCAATGAGCCCAATAGAAAGAGAGGAGTTCCGCAAATTCATTCAAGCCACTGTCTGACAGGCAGCAGGCCTAACACCAGCCCAGCCTAGATTGGAAGGAGGAGAAGGGAAAATAAATAATGAAAAATGAACTGGATGATTGCAAAGACAAGGGAAATGAATGGAGATTTTAAAAATGAAAATAAACCAGAATCAAAGTGGGTGGTACTGTGTCCACCCCTACTGCAGTGCTCAGTTGTTGCCTTGATGCCTTGTTCACAAGCTTTTCAGAGGCATTGGGCTAGCCACTGCTGGAAATGGGATTCTAGACTAGGTGCATCTTGGGACTGATACCGCAGGGTTCTTAACAAGAGCAATACAATCTCATCAGGACATAAAAACACTAGTTTGCTCTTGCTGTTTCTTTTTTGTGCCTGAAAATGCATGATCCTGTCATGGTGCTCTTAGCTGCTGACATTAATGAAATGACTTGTGATCAGCCAGTGCCAAGTTGCTTCTGGGAAGGTGTAGCACAAGGATTTATGCACCTGGGTTATTTATTCTGACTTTAAAAGGAGAAACAACCAGTGTCAATGTTGTTTCATAAGGTGTAAAGAAATCCTCCTCAGTTAGGACAGTTTTTCTAATCATGCTCCCTTGTCTGTCCTCTTTTATACCATTGAACTGATCATCTATTGCTTTTTTCTCGGCTTGTGTGATTCATCTTTCTCTTTCTCTGTGCCATTATGCTGAACATGTCAGACATAGAAGGTTTTGCATGCACAATAATATAGCACTTTAAAATTAGTATATCATAGAAACACAGGTTCATATTCCTAAATGGCTCCAAATCTTCAGATAGGTACTCACCAAAATGGAACACGTAGCATTGATTTCAGGCTATACATGCAGTGAGCCAATAACCATCTCTGTAATTGTTTTCCAGCAGCTGTGTTCACCAAAATGGCTGCCAGCTCAGCAGTTCCACAGCCCACAAATCCATTAAGCCCTTCCCTCATACCTTGTCAGAGAAAAATAACCATGAAACAGGTATGTTAACTATGAGTTTGAAGCCCCCTTATGTCGGCATATTAAGGTTTCCATTAAAAATCCCAAGTATAAAGAATTCCATGGGAGCATTTAGCTATCACCTCATTTGATGTTTCTCCCTTACCACACAAAAGGTAAGCAAGCTCTAGAGGTGTCTGCATGGATGGTACTCTTTTGTGTGAGTGCCACTCAGTTTAGAAGTAGTTTCTCACACACTACTTTGGGTCTGAACAGATTCTTTCTGCAAATGTACTGTGCCCCCTCATCAGGAACCAGTTCATGAAGCACATAGTTCCTGAGATCTGAGAAGTCTGACATGCCTGCTGAACAAGAACCACTGACAAAGAAAGATTGAGATCAGGATTTCTCAGGTTTTAAAGCCTTATGCATTGTTAAAGGATTAAGACAGGCAAGTCACTCTCCAAAGTCATGGAGTCTCTCTATACAAGACATCTTACACAGGGACACTCAAGTGACTTACTTTCTGTGTGGTCTTATATTCAAGTGTACTTTGTCTCCCTAACAATGCATGTGTATCCACAATCAGAGAACAAATGTAAGATCTTTCACTTCCGCGTCCTTGTGTAAGGTGTCTTGTGTAGAGAGACTCATGTTTAACTTGTCATTTATCCTTACAGCCTATCCTAGCAGGTCAGGTGCTCTCCTCTTGCTAAGTGTTCCTTTGTTCCTGTTTTTTAGTCTCAAAACCCCAACAAACCATAAAAGCAGGGAGATCCATTATTCCCTGGAAGGACTTCTTGTAGTAAAGCTGATTCAGAAGATGCTCATTCTAGTCTCCAGGGCTCTCAAGGTCACCATATAACCTGAGATGCTGCGTCTTTAATTAGATTTTTCAGCTCTTGGCACCAGCCATGGCAGAGCTGGATGTGACTATTGTTCAAAACAGGGTTGGTTTTGCTTATTTAAATTCCCAGGCAACGTATGCCTTTAATGAAGCAGCATAACTATAGCAACCAAGATCTGTCAAGTATTGTTTGGTTCTTCTGGGGTTTGGGTTGTGTTTGGCACACTTGATGATTTTTGCCCTTTGACCCACAATGTCAAACAAAAGGAATTGCTCTCCTCCATGTACCTGTGTAGCCACATCCTTCTGCGTTCCAACTGACAACACGTGTGCTTTCTAAATTAAAATTGTATTGACTTTTCCATTAAAAATCAGTGTATCTGCAGAACATGAACCCAGTGCAAAAGAGATAGCAAGTCATTTGTTTTGTTATCTTGCTGAAGATTATTTCTGTTATCATTAGTATGTTGATTATTGTAATTATTGAAAGAGAGAGGGCTGAGAGAAAAGTCGTGCAAAAGGGAAATGAGGGAATTAAAAGATAATAGTAAAAGATAATAATAGTCTCCTTTGTTCTTATTTCTCTCTCTTGACAACCTTCCGTACATACTAAATTCAGTTTAATACTAGAGTCAATCCCTTCTTATGCTAACACGTCCTCTTCAGTAGAAATAAGTCTTTATCCTCTGGATGCCTGCAATTAGCTGTAATACTCACAAACACCAAGAATTATTACTTATAACTTGATGCTAGTTTCCTTTCATATTGTTAATGCTGAGCCCATTTCTAAAAGGAAGAATTCTACATATACGTTGCAGATACATGTATAAAATATCATGGGAGGACATCCCATGAGATGCAAATAAGTTGTGTGCCCTGCTGTTTTCCCTTTTCTGAGTTGTTTTCCCAACATGCACTCTTTCTGGGCTTTTACCATTTCATGCTGCTGTGAATGAAGGTGCCAGTTTTCAGTTCTCTTGCAGATAATGAAATAGTATTTCCTTCTCATTATTGAACAATTGTTCTTTCATGTCTGAGAAGCCAGGAAGTCATTGGCCAGCTGTCCTACGGCTCCAAAGAAGTGTTTCCACTGTCAGAAGGATTTCCATCCAAGCCTTCCATCCAGAAGATAGATCAAGATGGGTAGCCGTGCTAGTCTGTCTGTAGCAGTAGAAAAGAGCAAGACTCCAGTAGCTCTTTCTCTTTTCTACTTCCATCCAGAATTATGACTTTATTGCAGTCCCTGCAGCCTCAAATACCCCCCAAAATGATTAGGAACCATCTTCTGATGGAGCTGTCAGACATGACTTATTAATGACCCCCATATTCTTGGTATTTAGAAGCAAAGGCTATACCAAAAACACTGAGACAGAGATATCTCAGGACTTAATGGCCACTATGGTGATCCTGAGACTGACTCAAAATTTTAGCAGACACATGCATGGTCATATATGACTGAGTTGCTGTTCTCTGCCAGATTAGTGATCCATCAGTTGAGGGAAATTTTAACAATTCCATGAGTATGGATTCATCACTTTCTGGTGAGGTTTTATACATAAAACCAATTTCCAGCAAAGTAAAAACAGTAGTAATAGTAAAACAAGAAAACCAATCAAGAAAACACAAATGGAGTGGGAGCTAATAATAAGGAGATTTTCCTAATTGAAAGTTAGCTGAAATAATAATAATAAAAAGAATCTTAGCCTGGCATTGACAGACAGTCAATGGTGTTCCACAGTCAGGCCAACACTGCCAAGAAGGCCCTATCCTTTATGGATTTTTTTTCTTTGTGCTAAGTTCCATTGAAAAAAATGGGACATACTCTTGAAGATTATTCTTCTGGACATTTGGACGTCTGCTTCAATTGTTCCCACTCTTTTATTGAGTGTCTGCTTTTATATCTATATTTTATGCTGTTTTTAATTTTGTTTGTGTTGTAAATTTATATTTGTTAATCTTTTTTATATTCTACTTCACAGACTTGCTGGAGTGGAAAGGTTGGTATAAGAAAAGCAAATGTGGTGTATGGGTTAGACTAGTATCTAAAAGACCCAGGTGCCCTGGCTGGTTGGCTTCTGGAATGCAGAAATGACCTGGACAGTTAACATAATCACTCCCAGGTGCCCTCTCTCAAGTGCTAGAGTCTAAGCCCAGGCCGCAATGACAAAACAAAGGAGATGGCTAGAGTGAGAGGGGAGGAAGAATTGACACAAATCCAATAAGATATGGGTGAAAGCTCATTTTAAAGAATACTCCATGGTGATGATGGTGGCAAAGAAACAATTTTATTTTTTTTATTTTATTTATATTTAATTTATATCCTGCCCTCCCCACATCAGCAGGCTCAGGGTGGATCACAACCAAGTTTAAAAACATTTCATCATATATACAATTTAAAATCATAAAACATCCAAATACATAGATTAAAATACATGTAAACATATTCACACACACACACACACACATATGTGTGTGTGTATGTATGTATGTAAACACAGTGGCACATAATCCAGACAACCCCCTATTTAGCCATCTCCAGAGTATTTTGCCAGGGATGTATGAGAGCCAAGCTACAAGTGACACCTGACACAGGTTGGACACTTGTCAGCTTCCCTCAAGTTTTGATGGGAAATGTAGGCATCCTGGGCTTGCAGCTGTAATGGAGAGCCAAGCTGTAAAACCAGGACGCCTACATTTCCCATCAAAACTTGAGGGAAGCTGACAAGTGTCCAACCTGTGTAAGGTGTCACTTGTAGTTTGGCTCTGAGAGATGGAGGTGTCACTAGTAGGGAGGGCATATACTGTGCTCCCCCAGCTAGGGGGCAGCGCCTGGCATCAACCATATGCCTGGCAGAACAGCTCCGTCTTACAGGCCTGGCAAAATGCTAATAAATCTCTCAATACTTTTCCTCTGCATCTGCACAGTGTAGGCCAGCAGATAGGGTTGCCAGTCCCCCAGCACCACCTTCTAATACCTGCCTCCAGAGAACTGGAACCACTCCAAAACAGCTTCTCACAATCCCATCTCAGAAACTTGGTCCCCTGGGGATCCTTTGCACCTGCCTGTCATTTTCTGCCAGCATTCTGAACTACAATGGTGCAACTTTTTTTTTTAATGGCCATCAGGCTATTGGGTTGACATCAGTTCCAGGGAAAACCCAGAAGTGATATTGCACTTCTTAAGGAATCTGCAAAAACACTACAGTAAAACTAATATTTTTGGCAGTTCCTAGAGACGTGTGGTATTACTTCTGGGGAAAACTCACTAGTGACATCAGTCTTCTCTAGGAATCAATTATCCTTCCTTCCCAATTTTTTAAATTGTTGTTTTTATGTTGTTGTATGGCGTATATGTTTTGTTGGTTTTGATGGTCTTTAAGATGTGATTTTTATGAGGGCAGAAAGGCAAGGTAAATTTTTTGTAAATAAATAAAACAATGTCAGTGATTTTTTTTTAAAAACTGTTCATTTATTCAGATGGCCTTGGGATGAAGAGCTTTATATGTTCAGGTTTTGACAGAGGGTATAACTTTAGAACAAGCCCAACAATAAAATTGACAGTGGAATGTAAAGACTTATTTTAACACATTAACACGTTGCTATTATAGAATCATAAATAAACAAATATTCAACAACATATGTGATCCACATTAGAGTTTTCAACAAGTATCGTTTATGCTAAAAGGTCAAAATCAGATACTACTAATCAGGGGTTTTTTTCTGGGAAAAGAGGCGGTGGAACTCAGTGGGTTGCCCTCGGAGAAAATGGTCACATGGCTGGTGGCCCCGCCCCCTGATCTCCAGACAGAGGGGAGTTTAGATTGCCCTCCTCGCTGCCAAGCAGCGGCGCGGAGGGCAATCTAAACTCCCCTCTGTCTGGAGATCAGGGGGCAGGGCCACCAGCCATGTGACCATTTTCAAGAGGTTCCGGAACACTGTTCCACCGCGTTCCTGCTGAAAAAAAGCCCTGCTACTAATGAAATGTAGGGTCTTATTTTCATTTGTAACAAATTACTTTTTGTGTTTAATCACAATGAATGGTCCCCAAGCTGGTAGCCAAGTCTGTGCAATGGGGACACAACCATAGTTTGGAGACTGGAGATCTGCAAACCTGGGGGGAATCATTTTCATGAAAGCTATTATATTGAAAATATTGGTTACGGTAATGCTATCAAGACATACAGGATCCGTACAGGACACAATAGAAATATCTTTCAGGGAACGGAAGCAGAGACCCACCAGAAGATGTTCACACCAAATGATTTGAGGTAGAGTCTTCATGCCAAAGTTCTTTCCTGAGCAGAAGCCGCATTGGCAGGTTTATCATCCCTCCCTTCTCTTCCAGAGCCAGGCAGATAATTTTTCTCCTATCCTTAGTGACGGGACACCCTGTATAGCCTCTGATCATTCTTGAACCTTCTCACATTTTGTACTTCTTTTCTGTAGTGTTTACAAGATGGAAAGGGGGGGGAGCCCAATCCCTTTTGCTAACAGCAGAGCTCTGCAAACCCAAAACAAATCTAAAAAACAGTCAGTTTTTATTTTTCTGGGCTGATTTGCTTGAAGTTGCCTTTGCCATTTTAATATTTTTGTCCATGAAGGTATTGTAAAAAGAAAACAAATAAGAATGAAATTTAGAAAGTTTTATGTCTATTGCAGGAAACTTGTATATGATGCCATTTGTTAAGATCTTTGTTGTCGCCGCGGCAGTGTGTCAGCTTCATGTTATACTCAGTCACCACATTACAGTTTTATGATTGCAATTTATAGTGTTATACCTTTAATATAGTAGTGTATTGTAAAAGGGTGTTTCTAATTAATATTTTAAGCCCTGAAGAACACCACAGCAGCACATGGTAAAACCAGAAAGATAATTTATAAGGTACTACTCAGCTGTTAGTCTAGAAAGCCTGTTCCCAGCGTGGATTCCAACAGTGATTAGGTGGGTAAAGAATCCTTCCGTATCTGCTGGAAAAGACAAACATAGCTATAGAGAATGAGCATTTACTGATGAAGCAGGAAAACCTCACCTCGCAAGCAGACTCCAAAAATGGGGCAAGGGGAGGTCCAGGAGTCAGGTAAATAAATGAGGTGAATCTGTACTACTCCTCAGTGATAGGTAATGATGCAGGATAGCGGGCTGGATCCCACAGAGCATTTCTGCAGATGAAAGGGATTTTGGTCCACAGAGTGGGACTTCCTTGCCTTCCCTTTTCAACTACAGCCCAAAATGCTTCCTAAATGCTGCTCCTGGGGGACAGGGAACCACTAGGGACATCAGGAAGGGGAAGGGGAGTCAGAGGTTCTGCCAAAGGAGAGGGAAATCAACAGTAAGCTGCTTTGAATCCCCACTGGGGAGAAAAGCGGGGCATGAAGTACGTAAATAATAAAATCAACAAAATTCCCCTCTTTCATCCACAGAAATGTTCAGTGGATTCAACCAAGTAGAAAAGTTCAGTGAAATCCAACAAAACCAAGGAAGTGTGGTGAAGCAACAGGGCAGCACCACAGTTTGATGTAGTGGTTAAAGTGAGACTAGGATCTGAGAGATGCAGGTTCAAATGCCCACTCTGCCATTACAACACTGGGTGAACCTGAGCCAGTCACTCTCTCTCTCAGCCTAACCATGTTTTTGTGAGGGTGGTATATTTATTGGATACATGATATATGTATGTATTGGAACAGTCTGTTCCTCCTCTAATATCTGTGTGAGTTAGTTTGGTCCTATTGGATGGAACTCTTGTTTCAGTTCCCAGTTTTGTATGTTAGCTGAAGTTGTTGATTGTTGGAGTTGCCTCCTTGCAAATAAATGGCTGATGTTTTGAGCCAGCTTGTCTCTGATGAATGGACCTGAGAACAGATGCCCGAGTGAGTATTCTAATTAAGGTTGCCAGGTCCCCCCACCCTCTGGGCAAGAGGCGGGAGACCTGGCACTTACCTTCTCTTCAGTGTTTGTGCACATGCTATGTGCATGCATGCACTCCCAGCTTGCACAATGATGTCACTTCTGGGAAGTGATGTCATTGCACATCCCGCTGGCCACCCTGGCAGCGCTCCCATGCTCTGCAGGGGCCCAAATCGAGCCCTGTGTGAGAGAGATACCAGTTCTGGCAATTACAATATAATGAGGCTACTGGAATAGATGATTTTGTCACTAAGCTCAGACAGAAAGCACAGCATTGTGATCATGTTAAGGGACAAGATTGTATTTAGTATAACTGATAGCAAACTCCTGGAGAAACTTCTAGAGAAGCCTGATATCACCCTCCAGCAGGCAATTGATATGTGCAGAACAAAGGCTCTTACAAGTACCCAGGCCAGAGCTATGTCTGCAGAAATAACACTGCATGCTGTGGAGCAAAAGCAAAACTGTTCTAGCTCCTTGCAACAAGCATGCAAGCCTCCAGCAGACCTCCCACCACAAATGCCTGCCCCAGCTAAACTACAGAAGATTTGCAATAAATGTAGAAACACACACAAACCTAGACAGCCTTTGGAGTTACTTATTACAAATACTCAAGGAAAAATCATTTTGCTAAAGTGTGCAGAATGAAAGAAGAACATGCAGAGCTAGAAAAGGATGTGAAAAATGCTCTTCATGGGCCTGCTGTCTACTAGTGATCACTCTAAGACATGGCAAAGCATAGTAACAATAGCGGGTCTCCCAGTCTCTTTTAAACTGGACAGTGGAGCTGAAGCAAACACCATCCTTGCTACAGTGACTAAAGATTTGATGGGAAAAGTGCACATTATGCAAACACCAGACATGCTCGTTGCTTTTGCAGGTGCCCATATAAACCATTAGGGGCCATTGTGGCTCATTGCAGAGCAGGTCCCAGTAAAGCCCAGCTGACCTTTTATGTGATTGATTATGAGGATCCTCCATTGCTTGGAAGAGATCCCTGCATCAGTCCGGATCTCCTCAAGCAAGTCCACTTGTAACCCCATATGGTACCCAGACCAAGAGATTACTTGCTTAGACACTATTCGGATGTTTTTGAAGGCTTGGGTCAATTTCCTGGCACTCACCACATCTTTCCAGACTCAACAATCTTGTCCATGGGTGTAGAAAGATTCTTTACTCCATTTTGAACAAATTGAAGAACACACTTCACCAATTGGAAACACAAGGCATCATCACAAAATTTACAAAACCCTCTCCTTGGGTTAGTAGCCTATTGATCACACAAAAGAAAAATGGTTCACTATGGATTTGTATTGATCCACATGATCTTAATAAGGCAGCGATGAGGCAACGTTTCTCTGTTCCTACTGTTGAAGACATCAGAAAAAACTCGGCTGGGAAGAAGCTATGTACCATCCTTCATGAAAAGGAGGGCTATTGGCAAGTAAGACTGAACAAAGAATCAGCAGAAGTATGTGCCTTTAACACCTAATGGGGAAGGTACCATTTTAACAGACTCCTGTTTGGTATACGGTCAGCAAGTCAAGTTATTCAGCAAAAAAATTATGACTGCTTTGGTGACATCCCAGGTGTCTATATCATTGCAGATGATGTGATCAGCACAGCAGCAGACAAAGATTAACACAACACCATTTTGAAGCATGTTCTTCAGAGAGCATAACAAAAGGTTGTAAAGTTCAACAAGGATAAGATACAGTTCCTGGTAGAAGAGCTCAAATATATGGATCACATGTTTTCTAAAGATAACATTCAACCAGATGATGACAAAATGTAAGTTATCAACAAAATGTCCCCACCTGTGGACAAGAAAGGCTTTCAGAGAGTCTTAGGTATTATACAATACCCGGCCTAATAATATACCAAATGAATCGAGTCTGACTGCATCTCTCTGAGCCCTGTTGAGAAATGATGTGCTGGGACAATGAGGGCCTGAACGGCAGGAAACCTTAAACAGTCTCAAATGAGCCATCACGACTGTTCCAGTACACCAATACTTTGATCCAGGAGAACAATTGGAGGTACAAGCAGATGCATCCAAAGATGGTTTGAGAACATGCCTGTTTCAACAGAAGGAGCCAATTGCTTACACTTCAAGAGAACTGACACAGGTAGAGTGAAACTATGCATAAATTGAAAAGGAACTTCTAGCAATTTTATTTGCCATTACTAAATTCCATCAGTACATGTTTCGTGCCCAAGTGATAGTCCAGTCAGACCACAAACCCCTGGAAGCAATTTTTGCCAAGTCTATTGGAAAGGCTCCAGCATGTCTACAAAGGATGCTGTTATAGCTCTAAAAATATGACATCTGGATTACTTGCACTAAGGGCAAAGACATGCTGGTGGCAGACACCCATGGTCTCACATGCTGGCTAAAGGCATGCAGAGGTTGAAAGCATGGGCTTATCAAATCATGCATTGGCCTAACATAGAGCAATGGGCTGAACATTGTGCATCATGTCATGAATTTCAGCCTACAAAGACAAAAGAAGCACCCTTAGCAATAAAGACCTGCACTAATAATGGAAAAAACACAGCTAAGGAATAGACAAGAGGAAATAATATGTACAAAGTATTCTCATCTATATTATGAAAACTTTAAAGTGACAGTGCAATTTCTAAATATTATACAAATTATATTATACAAATAGGGTACAAGATTTCATTCATAAATACAGGCAACCATCCAGAAATAGTGAACAGGCACAATTAGTTATGCTTACAACTAAAGTATTTGGTTCATAACACATTCAAAAAGACAAAGTCCAAAAAGTGCTTTCTTGTAAACTTTCTTCAATTTTCTTTAATTTCAGGAGAAAAGTCTCTATATTGGTGCTAGTTAACATAGCTGGCAAGCTTCCAACGACCGTAGACCTGACAAGGAGCTGGTCATTGATAACACTTGTTTGCGAGGAGGACCCTTCATCAGGGGTCACACAGACCCAGCCATCATATCTGCAATAAATTATATCTCTCATATAAACCTTTGTACATTATTTTTTCTTAGAATTTAATTTAAATTTCATGTTAACAAAACTCTAACTCACCGGAGCTGATGCATGTGGCAAGTGGCAGCCGGACGCACCCTAATCTTGGCCGTGCGCAAAACAATCCCAAGCTAACCACAATATAAAGGCAATTCTTAAAGGTGCATCCCCAATACGAAATCACAGAAATTCCTACACAAATACAATTATAAAAAGCACGACAGGTTCAATTCTTGATTCAAACCTGAAGGTTTCGTACTTTGTAAGTCATGAATCCAGCGAGATTCCCACTGCAGCAATATCCATTGAACCTTCTGTTGCGGACCCTTAGGTGCCACGTATAACACTGTATACTTAAATTCTGTTTCTTTATGATTCAAGGTAGAAAAATGTTCAACTAAGTGGGCATCTAACATTTTATTCTTAATGCAGGAGATATGCTCCAAGATACAAGTCTTAACTGATCGAATAGTACTGCCTACATACAATAAATTACACAGACAAATAATTAAGTATACCACTGCTTCAGTTTGGCAAGTGGACAAGGATCTTAAAGTGATAGTTCTACTGCCGTTGATTCACCGTCAAAGTTGGTCCTGCCAAAACTAAACTACAAACTCTACACCTTCCACAAGGGAAATGTTCTATAACATTAAGAGAAGGTGTCTGACAGACCTTTAGATCTGAATGTACAATCATATCTTTTATACTTTTAGTCTTTCTGAAACCCACTGTTGGCGGTCTATTACAGCCAGGGGTGTCTTGTATAAAATGCCAGTGTTTGTTAATAATTTTCTTGATGTTATTAGCCAGCAGGGTAAAGTCTAAACCCCACCTGATTCTAAGGTCTGATTCTCTTTTCTTACTTTTAAAGAGGTCCATTCTAGGGATCCTATTGGCCCTTTCTTGGGCCACTTCCAACAATGACCTAGGATATTCCCTGTTAAGAAAAGATTGAAACAAGATCTTACACTCCCTTTAATAATCTTTAGGGTCCGTAGAGTTGCACTTGAGACGTAAAAATTGTCCATAAGGAATATTATCTTTCAAATTTTGGGGGTGAAAGGATCCATATTCTAAGTGTTATGATTCATAACTTTTTTAAAAGGTTTAACACCTATATGATTGGTACTAGTGCGATAAACCACAAGATCCAGGAAATTAATAGTATTATGGTTAAACTCCCAAGAGTACTGGATATTACTGTCTAGAGAATTGAGCCAATTACCAGAGTTGGAAACTAACTCAGGCCCTTCTATTATCATGAAGAGATCATCAATAGATCTCTGATATGAAAATATTTTGTCAAAAAAAGGATTACAAGAAGCTTCAAAAATGAACTGACTCTCTAAATGCGCCATATACAGATTGGCCATGCTAGGTGCCGTGGCGCAATCCATGGCTACTCCTTTTATTTGCAAATAAAATCGAGACTGAAATCTAAAGTAATTATATTCCAACATCAAATCCAACAGTTGTAACAAAAAATGTGTCGGGAGGAATTTATTCTCACATTGGTTCAAAGTGGTTTCTATGACTTATCTACACGCATCCAAAGGTATTGACGTGTATAATGATGACACATCTAATGTCATGAAGACCTGATTGTCTATAATAGGTCTTCCCTCAATTTTTTCGACAAACTTTTTGTATCTTTAATATATGCTGGCATCGAGGTCACAAATGGTTGAAGAAAAGAGTCAATATAAATGGAAAGAGGCTCTATCACCGAATTATTCCTAGAGACTATAGGTCTCCCTGGTGGAGGGAAAACCTGTTTATACACCTTCGGCAAGATGTAAAAAAAATGGTATTCTGGGTGTGGAATTAATAAGAGCCCTATGTACACTTTCAGAAATGTCCCCAGAAAATAAACCCTCGTCTGCCACAATTTTAATGAGATTAGAGATCTTCTTCGTTGGGTCTTCAGGAATGGGAATGTAATTACGTCTGTCACTCAATTGTCTATTGACTTCCTCTAAATATACACTCATATCCATTATCACTATTCCACCCCCCCTCGTGTTAGCCTGTTTTATAATGATGTTGGGGTCCTGCTCAAGACCTTTGATGATCTCTTGGTCCCTTTTAGACAAATTATGCCAAATCCTCTTGTTAGAACAATACTCTAAATTAGAACTACCTCTATGGACCATGATGTCAAAGGTCTCAATTCTCGGGTCGTGAATACTGGGAACAAAAGTTGACTTAGGTTTAATCCTCAAATCCATACTCGGATCAGTGGGCTGTTCAGCAAAAAATAACTTTAATTTAATCGAAAACACCTTTTTTAGGCAAAAGCAGGGGTGGAGGCAGGGTGGGAATTTCAGCGGGAATGCAGTGGAATGGAGTTCCGGAACCTCTTGAAAATGGTCACATGGCTGGTGGCCTCGCCCCCTGATCTCCAGACAGAGGGGAGTTCAGATTGCTTTCCGTGCCGCTCAGCAGCACAGAGGGCAATCTAAACTCCCCTCTGTCTGTGTGCAGGTGCAGACATGTACGAGATGGGTACCAGCATTGGTTACAGGGAAGAGGACCGAACCATGTTCCTCTACTGTTGAAAAACTAATGGTAACATGTATAGGAAGAATAGGACACATTTGAAGAAAGACGGTTCCTCTGCACCTCCATAATCTGCTGCAGTGTCTGATCATACTCTCTCTGAAAAAATCTTGGCTGATGTTCTAGACCTGCCTGGAGAAGAGGATCATAACACACCAGATGTGCTCCCAGTGCCTGTCGACTCCCCCCTCCCCCACTAAATGTATATGAATAAAAAGTGATCAGGTGGTCAGGTTGCCTGCTGGATGTAAGGACTATGTGATGGGTTAATGATAAAAGTGAACCCCAATGGTGAGTGAAATGTTACCAACCTCTGACTCCACATTTTTGCAGTATTTGAGTTGCGCAGACCACATCAAGGTAAGAAGGGGGATGTGGTATATTTATTGTATACATGTATGTATGTAACGGAACATTCTGCTCCTCCCCTAATATCAGTGTGAGTTGGTTGTATGTTAGCTGAAGTTGTTGGTTGTTGGAGATGCCTCCTTGCAAATAAATGGCTGTTTTGGCCCAGCTTAGCTCTGCTAAATGGACCTGAGAACATGTGCCTGAGTGAGTACTCTGATCTGTGAACCCACAGCTAAAGGGGAACACTACAATGAGGGTGAAGTGGAGGAGACAGGGACCCTATACATCACACTGAGTTCCTTGGAGGAAGAACAGGTTAAAATCTACTAAGTAAAAGCTCAATGTCAATACTGTGACATGGCAAGTGCAGGCCACTATAGACAGACCTTGTCTCTCCACGCTTTGTGTTTTTGAATTTCAGCAAAGATAGAAACTAAGATAATTTATTCCAACAATAAAAACCAAGAAATGAGCTCCATGTAGTAGTAGGTGCCCACACATCTTCAGGGAAATATTTGTGAAGAAGCTGGCTCAGATATATGGACAATTTTGCCACCTCTATATTCAAGTAATCAAAAGAAGAACTCTTTTGAGATACAAAAACTTAATCCTATGGAGAGTTATTCCAGTCTATACGCATTAAGCTTAGACTGGAGTTACTTTCTATAGGACTGCACTGAAAATCTAGTAATTCAATAAATCAATAAGAGTTTTTCAACAGACCACAGAGACATTCTTGCCTTCAGCTGGAGAAACATTGCAAAACCTGCATTTAACAAAGGCAGGAAAGGTTGCCAACCAGGTGCTTTGGGGAAACCTAAGGATGAAATCCTCCTCTTCACCAGAATCTCTGGGGAAAGACAGAATTCAAATAGTTGAGATGACATCTTTTTGGACCACATTTTCTGGTAAGATATCAGGCTCTTGAGCTGCTCTGACCTCTTCTTTGAGTGGACTCCTTCAAGCTTACACAAACTACTCTAGCTCTATGTAATACAAAACCTTTGTGTTTCTTCCTGGCTTTCTTTGTGATGTCCTTATAAAATTTATCTACATGCATTATGGTGGAGAGAGAACATGCAATGCTCTTGCTATGGGCTTCTCCTCCTCCAGCACCTATTTTCTATCATGTGGAGGGGATGAGTGACAGTGTTTATGTTTTGATTTATTCTAGAATTTTTGGTGCCCATTTAGCCTCACCACCCCCACCATCTTTCTGTATTATTCATTTATGGACAGCCCCTTCCCAAAGGTCTTCTGACTATTCATCTCCTATTCCAATTTAATTCAAAATGCTAACTCAAAGGATGGCACAGTGATTACATGTTGCAAAGAGTACTCTGATATACTGCATTTTAGATCTATAGATGTTAGATAGAAGAAATGCAGTTTTAGTCTGTCTCCTCTATATCCTTCATGAGCACATTACATTAAAGAAAATGCTGGGGGATATGTTGTGTTGTGCATATATTAGAAGGAGCCTGCAGCTAATTGCAGGCCTAGAGGGGATGCAAATCATATTAGGAAAAAAATGTGATATGGAAAATACATAAACAGTACATTAACCTTAAAGATCTAATTTATACTGACAGAAGCAAGTTTACCCTGCCCATGATTCTTTCAATTTGCCAGGGCACTGAGGGAGCCTCCAGGTCTCCACAGTGCCTAGGCACATAAGGGTGGCTGTACATAGTCCATTGGCTTATGTGTCTGTGCAGCATTGCCCTCTGCTGGCTACAGCATAGTAAGCCAGCTCACATTCATGCTGCTTTTCATACAGATCTCCTTTCTTTCAGTAATAGTGGCTCAGCTTCTTATGATTCCAGGCAGAGGGTGTAGCAAAAATGCCTGAGTGTTTTACCTGTATATGTTCCTTATGAGTAGCTGATGAACTGAGATGTCTCAAGATTCATGGTCCTACTCTGGGACTGAATCCAAATACCCTGGTCACATGGCAAAGTGACTTACTTGAGGACATGGGCATGCCACAATTGTCACCTTGGCTGGCTTATTTGCTGAGCAAATTTGAGGGGCTTAAATTACATGCACAAAGGTACCGGCTGGATATTAGGAAAAACCTTTTCATGGTCAGAGTAGTTCAAAAGTGGAATCAGCTGCCTAGGGAGGTGGTGAGCTCCCCCTCTCTGGCAGTTTTCAAGAAGAGGCTGGATGAATATTTGTCAGAGATGCTTTAGGCTGATCCTGCACTGGGCAGGGGGCTGGACTAGATGGTCTATATGGTCCCTTCCAACTCTGTGATTCTATAATTCAATGCCCATGGGAGGCAGTTGCTAGGGAACTCTCGACCCTAGCCACCGTTCTAAGGATCAATGGGAAGAACTTGCTCATTAGAAATGGAACAGCCCACAAAATGTATTACTAATTGGCTCTTCTGAATACATAAACTGGCCCTTATTATCCATTAGGTGTGTGGAGGCTTCAAATTAGGATTGGAAAAACTAAAAAATATATATGCTGGTCTTTTGAAATTTGGAAGCTTTCTTTTATTCTTTGTAGGATTGCTGTCAATAACTGATGTGGCATGGAGGAATTTAGAAGGATTTTCCAATTCTGCTTAGGATATTTCTCCCACACCCTTTCTTAGACAGGCTTTCAATTACTATATAGCAGCTTGCTTGCTAAATGCACATATGTACCTCCCCAGGAACACTATGGAACAATTAAAGAAGCAGCAGCAGACTGGAGCAGGAGCAGAAAGACTCAATTTCCTAGGAGACTGTGTCACATCCTCACGCATTCCCTTTCATAGTTTTCTGTACTCATCCTCAGGCAAATCACTCATCCTTAAGCTTACCTTGGCTGGCATCCAAGCTGGTGTTAAGTTCCCAGGCAATACAAAGAATCAGTTTCTATCTTTGCTTATTGCTAATGGAGACTAGCTGCTGGGTGACTCTCTTTTGACGTTTTCTCAATGAGAGCGAATGACTGGTTTTTTCCCCTGATTAGACAATTTATCTGCAGGGTTGGATCTAAGACCAATGCTTTATTGGGCGGGGGGATGCAAGAGAGTGAAAACAGTTCTATACTTTCGGAATCTGGGCAGAAACACAGAGATACAAAAACTGAAAGTTGACTGAAGGTTCACTTGACCTTCCTACCTGCAACGTAGGCGTCACTAATCTCTTTGGCATAGCATAGTGGCTAAGGGAATCAGGTTTCTGGTTCAAATTTCATGCCAGAGACGAAGTCATTAGGCTGCCCTAAATGAGCCACTCTCAATCTGAGCCTGCCATCAGCAATATGGTGATGCTGATACTGCCCATGTTACTGAACTACAGCAAGGGTTATTGAATATATGCTAAGTGATTTGAACACTGAAAGCACTATATAAATGCTATATGCTATTATGATTATTATTTTGTGTCTGATGCTGGATTAGTGGATGTGCTTCCTGTTTGGGGGGTCTATTTGCTTCCTTGCTCTGTTTATATATTTGTACATAGCGCAAAGATACTGTGCAGCTTCTCACCCAAAGGCACTTGATGCTGTCGCATTGCCCTTGCACTTCTCACCTCTCAGGAAGCATGTAACACTTCAAAGAGTGAAGAACTCTTTGAGTTGCATTGGATGTTAACTGACAGCCAGTTCATCAACAGAGAGCAGCACCCCCTCTTTCACCAGTATGGATCTTTAGCTTTATCTTAACAGAAGTTAGCTATTTTTAATTTGTTTTACACATCTATATGTAAACTCTTAAATGTGGGGTGGAGTGGGGTGTGTTAAATATTTTTAGGGTGCCCACAGAAAATCTTGTATGCTTCCAAGGAAGTGCATTTGGGAAGAGCTAATTCAAAACTACTCACTGTGTTCTAGAAATCTTTTCAGGAGTGTTGAAAAACATCTCTGTTTTGACTATACCTGAAAGTTGTTGCTTATTCATTTACATTGTCATCATCATCATTTAGAAAATGTATATGTTCTTGTAAGCAGTTGGCCCGGCCTCCACCATTTTAATAAGCAGTTCTGGATAAGGCTGCTTGTGGTATTAAAGGTGTCCATGGCTCTGGAGTTAAAATGGCTGCTGTATTGCCACTAGAGAGCCTCTAACAGTTGCTGAGTCCCGCTCAGGGGAACCTGGCATGCATGGAATGCTGCACAGGAATGCAGAGTGATTAAGAGACGATTGGATTTACTACCCTTCTAGCCCCAAAGGTGCCCAGTGCAACAAAGGTCTCGCAGAGTCATCCCCACTTAACACATTTCTTTCCCTTCTTCCGTGATGAGATCTCCTGTCCTTGATTGAGCAGCTAATCAAAAGACATTCATAAGTATAGACAGTCATTCATGGGAGAGAACTGTCCCTCCCTAAAAGTACTTAACTTAGCTCCGGTGGACTTCATCAGCAAACTGTCCTTTTTGTGCAGTGCTAGAAGTCGTTTTAAATTTGTATTCACACACCCCATCAGCTGCCAATCAAAGTACTCAAACCTTTTGTCCAACCCAGGAACTGACTGTTGGAGTCTTTGTCCTAATGGCTAGGTGGGCTCTTCCACCTCAGGGCATATTTTACTTATAAGGGTAGAGCCCTGGCCTCATTCAAATTGTACATGCTTCTGGATCCACAAGCACTGTTCCCTTGACCCAAGCCTCTTGCTCTCTTGGCCGAGGACACTGGCCATTCGAAGCTACTCTCTTCTCCTGCGGACCGGACCCCTCTTCAGGATAGGTAGATATTTGCTCCCTCTTTCTCTATTTCCCAATTTCTGACTGAGCTTCCTAGGACTCTGTGTGTGAGAGAGAGTATTTTTACCCTGTAATTGTGAATTTATGTGCATGTCATTTTGTTCTTAATAAAAGTTATTGTTGGACCTTAAGAACCAGCCTTGTTTGCTACTTTGGGAAGGGACCTGGTAAAAACTGGTGACAGATCCCTGAGGTTACTGACCTCTTGCATAGCCATTCTCCTTGCTAGCTAATTCCCCCACAAACCAGACTAGTTCTGATAACATTCTGTCTCCAGAGACCTGCTTAATGTAACAACAAATACAAAATAAAATAATAAAAACCATTTCATTACCAATAGTCAAACACCATAAAAAGAGGCCATAAAAATACCATTGAGCAGCCTAAAAGAATTTTCATTTAAAAACCCCTCAGGTTACATACAGATCATAAAAACATCTTTAAAAGATGGAATACATTGATTAAAAGTCTGACTAAAGAGAGTTTTGGCCTGGCATCTAAAGAACAGTAAAGTAGATGTGAGATGATCCTCATGAAGGAGGGCATTCCAAAGGCAAGTTACTACCACATCAGTCTTCTCTGGACTGAGGTTCAATTTATTGGCCATTGCCCATTCCATTATCTTCCCCAAGCTTTTTTTCACGACTTCTCACAATCCTGAACCACCCTACTCAGCAATAAGGGAGAACAGAACTTGATGTCACCTACATATTTGTGACACATCACTCCAAATCCCTGGATGATTTCTCCAGTTCCATGCATATCTTAAATAACATGTGTATTCATTTACACTGTCATCACCATCGTTTAGAAAATGTAGATGTCATCTCTCCAGAGACCTGCTCAAAGTGACTCACAATGTAACACAATGGACTCACAATGGACTCCTGTCGGATTCTGTTGCATAAGTGTCATCGGACTGAGCAGCAGTCCTTCAACACCACCTTCTGAAACTAGCCAACCAAGTAAAAGTGAAACCACCAAAGCAGTTCCCCTACTCCCAACCCACCTAGGCTCTCAAGAAGGATACCATCATCAATAATGTTGAAAGCCACCAAGAGGTCCAGGAGAATCAATGGGGATATATTCCCTCATCACTAGAGATGAGCATGGACCGGGAGGCGGCCACGGACCACTGGTTTGGGGTTCATGGACTTCCACAGACCACGGACCACGAACTTTTAAATGGACCGGCCCAGTTCGAGAACCGGTTTGAGAACCGGTTCGATTCGGAAAGGACTTGTTTTTCACAAAGATTTTCACTTGAGTAGACTTTCCCCACCAAAGGTTCTCATGTAACACTCCTCGATTATCACTTTTCCAAAGAGACAAACAACAACTTCCCCTCCCCTATTCTGACTGACCCTTACCCGCCCTTGGTGGAAGGAGGGAGACTTGTGTTCCTTTCCAGGAGAGGTGGCTGCCTACAAAACCCACCTACATGGGGCTGCATCATCAATAGATGCCCTCCCTGGGGGCGGGGAGACCAACTCCCCATGATGGGAAATGAATGGATGTACTTGAGCGAAAGCCAACTCCACAACAGGAGATCATGTAGCAATTCAAAGGCCCCTTGCTGAAATGGAAGGCACGGGAGGGATGGAAAGGATGTCTTCCACACCTCAAGGAAAGGAGACTTATGCTACCCTGTTCAGAGGGAGCCTCTTTGGGCAGTGGACAATGAGTCCCACCTCAGTGACGTGGTGTGTCTGCTCACTTGGGTTAGGGGCAGGGCTCTGACCTGGGCCACTGTCCTACTTGTCACTGGACTTTGAGGATTGAGCCTCAGAGGGGCCCTTGTGCTCGCAGGAGCAGGATGGTTGCCAATGACACCCACTTCACCAAACGTAGTGGTGTCAACAAAGGAAGGACACGTGGGCACTGCAGACCCCTCCCCCACACCTGGGGGAAGGGAGCAGAAGCGGACTCCCCAGTTGGAGGGGCCCTTGTGCTCACAGGAGCAGGAAAGTCACCGACAACACCCACTTCACTGAACCGAATGTGGCGGTGTCAGCAAAAGAAGGATATGTGGGCACTGCAGCCCCCTCTCCCATGCCTGGGGGAGGAAGCGGAAGCAGCCTCCCCACTCAGAGGGGCCCTTGCGCTCGCAGGAACAGGACAGTCGCCGATGATACCCACTTCCCCAAACGTGGAGGCATCAGCAAAGGAAGGACATGTGGGCACAGCAGCCCCCTCCCCCACAGCATATCTATTGGGTGTTGTGAAGCGATAGACTGTCCTGGTGGGCCCACTGGTGTGGCTTAATGTGCAAGAGAGCAATAAATACAACACTCCTGTTAGGAAGGTGCACTTAATATTTATATAGGCGGATATATACAAATATACATACAGTTATGGAACAGCCTGACAGCATGCTACGCATAACCTCGCTGAGAGCTAAAGCCCGCATTGCATACTGCACAGACAGTTAATATACTGTGTCCTAGCCAATCACTACCAAGCTGATGCAATCCCTAACTAGAATCACAAGACATTAATAGGAGCACCTGCTTGTAATCACATGATTGCTAGCTTGACAGTTAGATCCAAGTGATCTATACCCTGTCATGGAACTGCTTGCTACCTCACACTGTTATACACACTGCCTCACCAGAAAGGATGGGAGGGACAACAGTCATGCCTTAGACTGTTTTGTCAACATACAAATTATAATGGAAGTAGTAGAGTTTATAAAGAATAAGAGGAGGTACTTAGAAGGTACGAGGGACAGGGCTTGTCGTCATCATGAGGAGGATACGAGGGACAGGGCTTGTCATCACGAGGAGGATACGAGGGACAGGGCTTGTCATCAGGAGGAGGATACCAGGGACAGGACATGTCATCATGAGGAGGGGGAGGGGGAGGTTCCCCCCATTCCCAACAGGCCAAAATAGAGTGCGCTGATATTCTCGCCGAGGGGGGGAAAGGAGGCCACATTCGCCCGGGGGAAGCCTGATCCCACAGCTACCAGGTGACTTCACCTGAAGCTCCATCTTAGCGTAAACTCGGCGGCAGCCGACCTCACCCACCTTCCTGCCATGCCAGAAAGGATGGAAGGGACAGGACGTGTCATCATGAGGAGGACACGAGGGACTCTACATGTCATCATGAGGAGGGGGAGGAGGGGGAAGGTCCCACAGCTACTGACTGTCCTCCTTAGCCGAGGGTCCCACCAAGGGACATTGCGGCAGCGGCAGCAGATCTACCTTCCTGCCTCACCAGAAAGGACCAGAGTTGCAGGACACATCCCCACCCAACTGAAAGAAGTCCCGTCGGGGAGCCTCCACATTGTCAACCAAATGTATCCTCACACAATGCAGTCGGCCGCTGTAAAACCAAAGAGAGAGCAGCACAATAGCCAAAAGCAGCCAACTGCACCCACACACCTTCCTGCCTCACCGGAAAGGTCCACAAACAGTTGCAGCACGACACATTCCCACACAGCTGAAAGAGGTCCCGTCGTGGATCCTCCACATTGTTAACCGACTGTATCTTTTGGCTGCAGGATCACACAACCAGGCTAACCAAAGAGAGAGCAGCACAGTAGCCGACATCACCCGACTGCACCCACCCACCTTCCTGCCTCGCCGCCAAGGTCCTCAGTTGCAGCATGACACTTTCCGAACCAGCTGAAAGAGGTCCCGTCAGTTCCGTTGACAGGGGAACTGCCATGTCGACAACCGACTCCACCCCTATATGGTACAATCGGCTGCTCGATCGCAACCATGTATGTAACCAAGGAGGGAGCAGTAACAGGAGAGTCCCTCATGAAGTGGGAGGCAGACCGGATCTGCCGTCCTGCCTTTGTGGAATGTGGGGGATGGGCAGGACAGGAGACGTTGCTTGGATGGGTCAGCGTGGTTCCTGAGAGGGGCGGACAGAAACATGACAGCAGCATCAGCAACAGAACTCAACCACCTTCCTGCCTTCGCAGGGCGGGCATGATTCAGGGGGCCCATTCCACCCTGGCCAGACAGCAGGTGCCCATGCAAAGGGGGGGACAATGCAGAGAGCCCCCCAAAGAGTGAAAGGCTTAAAAAGAAGTGAAGCAGAGAGCCCCCCAAAGCATGCTGCCGGTCGTCAGAGAGTGTGTGTTTCACAGATGCCAGTAGCAGCCCCCCTTTGCACCTCAAACGTCAGGCAGGAAAGCTCCCCCCAAGTCACCCACTATTTAGGGAGTGAAAGGCTTAGAAAGAAGTGAAGCAGAGAGCCCCCCAAAGCGTGCTGCCAGTCATCAGAGAGTGGGTGTTTCACAGAGGCCAGTAGCAGCCCCCCCTTGAACCTCAAAAGCCAGGCAGGAAAGCTCCCCCCATGTCACCCACTATTTAGGGAGTGAAAGGCTTAGAAAGAAGTGAAGCAGAGAGCCCCCCAAAGCGTGTTGCCAGTCGTCAAAGAGTGGGTGTTTCACAGAGGCCAGTAGCAGCCCCCCTTGCATCTCATCAGCAGCCAAGAAAGAATGTGGGGGAAAGAAGGAAAGAACTCAAGCAGACAACGCCCAAAGCTGCCTTGCACCTACTGTGGGTCTGCGAGTGGGTGGGATCAGAGCACAATAGAACTCACCGGCAACCCAGAAAAAAGGAAGAGTTTTTTTGGGGGGTGGGGTGGGGATTAAGCCCCAGAAGAACCCAAGGACTCGAAAGCGGAAAGAAATCAGAGTAACCCGATAGTGCAGTAAAAGGATTTTTTAAAAAGTGCTCTCAAGAAAACCAGAATTGAAAGGAGAAAGAAATTAAACAGGAATGGAGAATAGAGTAAGCTCTCTTGCAACCAAAGCCCCAAAGCCCTAAGGCACAAGCCGTGCTCTCACAAAAAAAAAAACCTTCCCCACAGCAAGCAGTTGCTAAGCTAACTTGCATCCCCACGTCAGCAAAATGAAGCGGGGCTTCGCGCGCTTTGTCTTTTATGCAGAAATGCTGGTGATCTCTGTTTGGCTGACAGAGCTGCCAATCAAGGTTTCCTGGGCTAAGATTGGTGTGTTCCAAACGGGGAAGGTGGCTCCACACCGTTGCCTAGGAAATTGTTTGAGCGGGGACGGCGGGAATCCTGGCGTGACGGGCCAACGGACAGACGGACAGAAAGCCCCAAAGTTTGGTGCTTTCATGAGAAAAACACATGCCCACGGCCCGCGTGTTCGTGAACGATGAACTGGGTAAATTTGTGGTGAAATTAGGTCCGTTATGCGGACCATGCCCACCTCTACTCATCACTCTTCCAGCAGAGTCTTTTTTGAGAAAAGCAGGCCAGAAATGCTGTAAATAAACACATACATAAAGCCATCAGTCAGATGACCAAGGCTATTTCTATCCCAACTCCAGTCCTGAATTCAGATTGAGTCTAAATAATCCATCTCCTCATCTCTATCACAACAGACTTTACCAAATCTGATTTTCCATGTGGTGCCATTACACCAACCATTCATTATGTGATTTCCAACAGGCTGGGACTACAACCATCCAAGAAGACTTACCCTCACTCTTCTTTTATGCTTACTACATAACAACAGGTCATTGACGTCAATATATAGATGGATCTGGTTGGATATTCACTGTGTAATCTCCAATTGGCTGGGTTCATTCACATATATGTGAAAGTCCACTTATCCTTTTGATTACAGAAATGGATTTAGAATCTATTCTCATTCTGGGAATCTCATTCTCATTCTGGGAAAAGCAACAGCCAAGTGGTTTGTTTTCTTGTATGTTTCTAACTTTGGCTTGCCAGGCCACAGCTGGCAACTCAAAGAGCAAAAGGGTGCGACTGCTGGTTGGGAGTGCGCAGAGTTGGTGACAGCAGCAAGGGCAGCTGCGCGTGTGGGAGGGCTGGGGGCAGCTGGCTTGCTGAGCGCTGAGCTGGCCCTCCTGCAGTGGCTGCTGGCTGGGAATGTGCGGAGCTGGTGGTGTCAGTGAGGGTGGCTGTGTGGGAGGGCTAGGAGGCTGCCCGCATCACCCTGGCCACCTGCCATGCCAACAGGACGGCCACCTTGCTGGGTGCTGACCTGGCCCTCCAGCTCCTGCAGTGGCTGCTGGCCAGAAGCGCGCTGCTAGGTAACGGGCAGTGAGGCCCATGCTACATTCCATTTTCTATCATGGTTTCTACTCTTGGCTTTGAAGCTTGTCCCTCCTTAAACAAGCACAAACTTTTGTATAATCAGACAGAAAATTTGCATTGTCCCTGCCCATTATTTCCTCCAACATTCCTGGTATTGTTATTCAATGGCACATTTTCAGCATTGCTCACACTGTTGTCTGTTCTCTGTTTCAACATTTCTTCAACTCTGTATTGGATTCTTGCTAATACTATGTTTTAGTAAACTTGTATTTATTTACCCTTTGGCATTATTTATGGAAATGACCTTAATACAGATTGTACTAAGCTCACACTATGTAATCCGCCTTGAGTCTCAGTGAGAAAGGTGGGCTATAAATGACATAAATTTTTTAAAAATGGTTTCTTTAGCAATAGTGAAGCCTGGTTACTTTTTACAGCAAACCACATCAAACCCATCAGGCTTTATATGGGTGCACCTCAGAGTCTGTTAAGAAGAGCACTTTTTTTTCCAGGAACGTATCTGTATGGGAAATGCTCAAAGATTAAATGGGACAATGAGTGACAAAAGTGAAATGAAATGCAAAAAGGTAAAGTCTGCTCTGGACGCACAGTGGAAATGAACTGCAGAGGCTGTGATGAGCCACAGTAATCTAGTACCAAGAGTGTGGCAGGCATTAGAGACTGGGTCCCTAGTTGCCCTGTTCTCCAGTGTGACTCTCCCAGACTTCCTGTTAACTTTTGGGAGTGCATCTGAGAAATCCAGCTTTCTGCCTTGGATAAAAATAGCCAGATCAGTGTCTCTTCTTTAGACAAATTGTCAGTTGAAAACCTTTTAAGAAACCATCTTGCTGTGAAATACGCTTTTATTATCTGAAATAAAGGACCCGGGCAAATGCTGGAGCTGATAATACAAAATGCCCACTCAGTTCTGTGTCAACACAGATCATTTTTATACCACAATAACAGACAACACGGTGCATAGGAAGGAAGAGGAGGACCTAGAAACAAATTCTTGTTAGCAGTGGGAACCTTGGCGATTGCAGTCATTTCATTTTTTTTCTCTTCTTTGTCCCCTCCCTTCTCACTTCTACAATAAATAAAAACCCTGTCTATTGGTGAAGAAAGTCCTATAGATCTCGGTACATGGTATAACTGGGCTGTCATCCTACCCCCAGCTGCAAGGAGAAAAATAATTTTTAAAAAATTACCATTGGGCCAGTGCTGTGACATCATTTCTGCGGGAAACCCAAAAGTGACATCATGCCTCTCTAGAAACACTATGGTTTTAGAGTTTCTGGTGATTCCTAGGGAGGTGTGATCTCACTTCCAGGTTTTTTCTGGAAGTGATGTCACACTATCACCAATGGCACTCCCCATGTCCATCTCCCAGACTCTCACCTAGAGCATCCATGATGTCACTTACGGGTTCTACCAGTGCCTGGCAGCCCTATAACACAGTAGCTTTCCCTTCCCATACTGGCTAGAGACAACAACAACAAAAAGGAGTTATATGTCCCTTAAAAGACCAACAGATAAAGACCAACAGATTTATATGCTACAATCCAACTCATGAATGAAACGAAAACTCAGTCAGCAGAATACAAGAGGGTTGTGTGCCATGATCAAAACTGTAAATGATACAAAAAAAATTAAATAGTTTTGCACAATATTAATATCAGGGAGGGGTATGCATAATGGAAAAAATGGGCCGAAAATACATACAGAAACCACTGGTTCTGTTCATTAAAGGGAGTTCTGGAATGGCAGAATAAAATTGGGAAATGAGGCTGTAACAACTCCCCCTGCCAAAAAACTTGTGTGTTTTGTTTCAGCTCTTACTGTGCAGTGCAGACAAGCCAGGCAGTGGTGTGAGCCGTTGGGCAGCATCTTGTTTTCCTTAATGGCAAGTTAATCTGCACACATCATGCAACCAATTGGATCCGAAGGGGAAATACTGAACCCTTAGAGTTAACTCCATCAGCAGGAAGGGGATGTCCATGGCGTACATGAATGCATTTTTTCTTCAACACTTCCTGGGCAATGGTATTGGCATTGTGTGGCTTATAGGAATCAAATTGTAAAAGGTTTGCTTTGCACCACGGAGGGGAGCAGAAGACAGACAGTGCCATCGTAATGAACATTGCCATCCCTTTCTGTATATTTTTATGCACAATGCAAGAAAAGGCTAGCAACATCCATGCTGGCATGCACACGTGGGTTTTGTCTCCTTCAGCCTCTGAATCCCTGTCTGCCGCAAAGACTCATGTTATGCAGATGAGAGTGAAAATTGGAAAGAAAAAACACTTATTAAAGGAGAGCTGCACTGAGGACATCCCAGGCACGTGGAGCTGGTTCATGCCCATTCAGTGGCCTTCTGCTACTGCTGTCCTTTGCTTAGGTGCCATGGTGCCAGGGCCACCAATGTTACTAAAGAAGTCCTCTAAAGATAGTGGGTTGAGGAGCACCAGGAGGAATTTCATCTTGCCCAGAAAGCCTTTTATCTTTGGGGGCTTTTCTGATTTAAAACTGTTAATGCAGTGTTAAATGATGGGGAAGTAACAAGCATGTGCAAGTCTTTCCAGATCAGCATTCCACATGGAAGGGTTGATCTGGTCATACTTTCCCCCCTGCTTTTCTTCCTGCAATTTTTCCTTTTCCCTTTTCATTCAATTCTGGGTTAATGGTTTTAGTCAGAAAGGGAGCCTGGCAGCCAGCACCCTGTCCAGTCTCCCACTTTTACTAATAAAAAAAAGGGGAGAGCAAAGACTTTTGCTTTTTGCTGTGTGCTTTTATGCATAATGGAAGAACAGGCCTGTGGCTGGCAGATTTAAACAGGGAGTCCCAGGCTGCTGCAAAGCAGATTACAGTGAAGAAGATTTGCCTCTCATTGTGAAAACAAAACTACAAGGCAGAGGGAAATACGGCATGACAACAGGATTCAAAGGTAATAATTTATTGTTGTTGTCACTGTCATAAAGAAGCAATTTTTAAAATTTTGCTGCACTATGCTGGTTGGCAATGGAGTACTTTCCTCCGTGCATACCATGCTAGTGGGCTGTGCTGGCACCACTTTGCCAGTAAGTTTTCCACCATTGTGTGCGCCCGCCAACATTCACCTTCTTTGGGGTTCATTGTTGTGTGTGTTTCCATGTACTTGAGGAGAAACTTATTGGGATCGATGGGTTTTTAGAAGTTCTTTTTTTTTTGTTAAGTGTGAATAGAAAAGAACAGTGTGTCTGTGCATGTGCCCAACACTCACCCTGAAGTGTGTCTTCTCCAAGAACTTCTCAGGGTCCATAATCACAGAATCCAGTTGTTGCATGCTCTCAAATTTGGTGGATCGATGGTTTAGAGAGGGGACTGTGTTCTGTGCGATTTTGGTGCTGTTGTGTTCTGAATTCTACTAAAACTGGGCATGACCCCTTGATCTTCAGACACTAACACTTGCATGGACCCTGGTACCAAGGCCTGCTACAAACCAAGATGCCAACTTGCTCTTATATAAATCCAAGCAACACCATCAGTGGACCCAAGAACATCAGCCATACCATCTCAGGTTCATATTCCTGCTCTTCTTCCAATGTGATTTATGCCATCACGTGTCAGCAATGCCCCTCCTCTCTCTACATTGGACAAACTGGCCAGTCCCTTCGACAAAGAATTAATGGACATGTCTGACATCAGGAACCAAAACATTCAAAAACCAGTGGGGTGGGGGGACATTTTAATCTTCCAGGACATTCAGTTGCTGACCTAAAAGTAGCAGTTCTCTTGCAGAGGAATTTCAAAGGGAGATTAGAAAGAGAGACTGCTGAATCGCAACTGATAATGAAGCTCAAGACAATGCATCCACTTGGACTTAATCGAGACACAAGCTTCCTATCTCATTACCCATGCTAATATCTCCACACCCACTACCCATCTGCATACTCTACCCCATTCAATCACGCCTGTGATTGTCATTAACAGGCTATTATTATTTAACTTCTGTAATAACTCCACTCTCCAAGATATAAGGACAGATGGACTCATATTCTAGCAGTATTTGAAGAAGTGAGCTGTGGCTCACAAAAGCTCATACCCTACCACTAATTTTGTTAGTCTTATAGGTGTTACTGGACTCTTGCTCTTTTCTACTGCTACAGACAGACTAGTACAGCTACCCATCTTGATCTATCTCCATGTTAAATATATTAGCAAACAAGTGGGCCAAGCGATAGCACCATAGCTGTTTGGAGAACTGCACTCAAAAAGAAATTATCAATAGCACTTCCTTAGTCTTGTGTGTCAGATCCTGAGTGGTGCCTTAGGGCTCTCTGTACTGGACCTGATACTCTTCAATATTTTTATCAGTGAAGTGGGATGAAAGGCTGGAGAGAATCCTTAACAAATTTGCAAAGGACACAAAATGGGAAGATATCATAACACTATAGAAAACAGAAATAAAATTGAAAATGAAAGCTAGGCTGAGACTAACAAAGTGAAATTCAGGGCTTTTCTACATGCTCAACTTCTTCCTGATTTTCTTAGCAGTTGACACACAAGCAATGAAATCAGTTTAGGTACAGTTCTTCCATATGTCTGCCCTCCTTTGCATTTTTAGAGTGGTGGAGATAGTTAATTTCTTCTTCACATGCCTTAAATAATCAGGATTTTCAAGAGAGGCTGCTGTCATCATCGGAGGCGTCACAGCACACACACACACACACTTTTATTGGTTGCACATGCTATGTCGCTATATTGATGTAAGGGCTGAATTTTTTAAGAAGATAAAAAATGAACACACTGCCAGTCTTTGCATGGGGAAGCTTAAAGGGGGAGCAACTTCACCACCTCTGCCTTTCATTCCCCTGCCCCCACAGCTCCTTAGTCCAAACTGGAGAGCCCCACCTGGGCTGACCCAGAGTCAGGAGGTGGAAGCCAGCACTGGCAGGGAAACTGGCATCTGCTAGCATGGAGCCCAGAGCAGCAGTGGTTATGTGCTTTTCAAACCACTCTGCTCTTTCTGACATCAGAAGTAGCCATCCTACCCTATCCTGGGCCATAACGCCTTTTGACTTTTTTAAAAAAAATATATCAACTCAATATAGTAATAATAGATGCAGCAGGTTCTCTGAATTCCTGGCTTTTTTTTTTTAGAAGTAAGTCTCTAACCCCTTCCTGTGCAGAGATATAAGGGCAAAGGCATGAAAAGTGGATGCTCTAACACTGAGCCACAGCCTTCCACAAATATAGGTGGCACCACAATGTAGAAAGCTTTGTCCCCACTAGCCACCCACAGCAAAACCTCAGTAGATAAACCAGTAAAGATATTTCCTGTGGTTATGATCTGACTAGTTTTGTATGCTGAGCTGAGTAATTTCTCTATCAATGTTTCTCCATCAACTAATTTCTTATTTAACCACATGGTAGTGAAAGTACAATCTTCCACTTGGAATTTGGGGTGGGGGTTGAAGAGAATAGAAGCAGATTGCTCCTATTCTCCTGCAGCTCAAGCTGTCAGTTTCAGGAAGGGGGATCTAGTTCTATTCTCAGTCCAAAGTCTCTGTTGGGCAGAAGAAATAGATAATTTCTCTTCTCCCCCTCCTCAAGCTGTTAGCTTGGGCTGCAATAGGATAGGAGCAGATCATTCCTGATTTACTAGTCCTAGCTGTCTGAACAATCTCTCTTTTCTCCCTGCCTCAATTTCAGGTGAGAAGAAGAGCGATCAGCTGGGCTTCTGATTCCCTCAACCCCCCAATTTGCCACATTTCAGCGAGGCTTAGATGGAGCAAACTTTCCAGGCTGTGAGATCAGAAGAACTCAGCCAGCTGATTCCTTCAATCAGCTAAGAGTCAGCTCCTGATTTCCTCCCCCAAGTACTTTTCTGCATACACAGCAAATTTTTCCCAGAAGGAGATCAGAATCTTAATTCCAGTTGACTGGGATCCCAGATGACTGGCTGACAGTCATCTGATGGCTATAGTAGCCTGTTCCTGTGAACAGATGTGAATGGACTGCAAACAGCGTGTCTGTTAACTGACTGCCTAATCACTATCGGCAAACAGGACATGAGCCAAGCCAGGAGGTGTTCGATCATCCCTAATAAAAAGTCTGATTTAACTTTGAAGAAAATCAGATTTTCACTTAAATTCTTTTATCAAAAATAGGGTAGAGAATTCTGTAAGACCAGGCTGCCTGATGAAATCTTTACAATCAAGTTGTTTGTGGATGTAAACTTTGTTCATTAATGGAGCAGCACTTTGGGGGGCATGTATCCCATGATCTGAGAATCTCACTGTAGAGAAATCAAAAAGAGTCCAGTAGCACCTTTAAGACTAACCAATTTTATTTTATTGTAGCATAAGCTTTCGAGAATCAAGTTCACTGTAGAGAGACTGAAGTTCACAGTGGGACCAGAGGCAGAAAAGCCAGCAGCATGCATCACAGTATCTTGCCACGACAATTTGTTGTTTATGAATCCTAAATATTTCAGCAAAGGTTTAAGAGGCAATGTGACACCTACACTTTAGATTAGGGGTGTGCACGGCCAAAAGATTTGGGTTTCCTGCTTCAGCTTTACCCCAAGTGGGGAAAAAATTCAGGGAATTCCAAACCCTGAAAGTTTGGTGGCCATTTGAAGAGCAGGAAGGGCATCCTCCGCCTCCTCTGCCATCATTGTGGCCATTTGAGGGGCAGAACAGCCCGGAGCTGGTTCCTCTGCTGCCATGCTGCTGCCACCAGGGCCCGCAGCCACCAGCTTGCTGGCGGTGAAGGCCAGAGCCACCTCTGCATGACCCTGTCATTGCCTACGAGGCCCGCAGCAACAAGCTGGGCCACGGGGAAGGCTGGCGCCGCCAGCGCACTGCTACCTCCGCAGCCCGCAGTGGCCCACAGTAGCCAGGTGGGTGGTGAAGACTGGATCCGCTGCCTCCACTGCCACAGAGGCCAGTGGGGAGGCAGGAGGGCCTGGAGCCGCTTCCTCCACCACCATAGCAGCCCTGCTGGCCCAGGTAAATGAGGGTGGGGGTGCAAAGGGCCCTGCCACTTGCAAGCTGCAGGGAAATGGCCCTTTAAACTTCTGCTAACAGGCGAGGGGATCCCAGCTGAAGTTTAAAAGGCTCTGTTGCTTGCAAATGGCAGGGAAAGGGCCTTTTAAACTTCAGCTCTCAAGCAGATGGGTTCCCCACCACCTGCCAACTGAAGCCAGCCCCAGGCCCAAAACTTCCCAAAGCAACCCGAATGCTTTAGGAAGCTTTGATTCACATTTCTGAATCAGGGCCAGCATGCTGGCTCCTATTCACAAATCCCAAATCTTTATAGATCAGGTCCGATTTGGGTATTTTTCCCAAATTGGAAACCTGAAGTGCACACCACTACCTTAGACTCCTTTACAGCTGGTAATATTGTACAATTTTGGGATGAAAGTGCGGTTTGCGATAGCACACAGTAGGATGGAGCAGCTGCCAGGGCTCATGGCTTCTGGTGGGGCCCACTGCTCCTGATTCTTTACCTACACAATTCCTCTGATGCTTGTGCTCACATCCTTTCACTGCCTACTTCTGACTGTTTTATTATCTCTGCTCCCAGCTGCATATGCTGCCTAAAACTACTGGAGAAGAGCATGTGGGTGGTGCAAAAAGCATCAGCGTTCCTGATGTCCATGGTGGTGGCACTCTTAGCTGCACCCTCCACCCAGCACCATTGGGGAAAGATCATGCAGGTGGTGGGAGAGCTTACAAGGAGGCAAAGAAACAGTGCACAAGCAGGTGGAGGCAAAGGGGTGGGAGGGCAAGAAGGCAAGCCTAGTAATGGGCATGAGGTGGAGCTGAGCAGTCTCTGCCCAGGGCCCTGCAAAACCCAGAACCAGCCCTTGGTAGGAAGTTACATAATGCAGCAAAATATAACAAACTCACACTTATGGTGTGCATTGTATAGCTAAAGCTTAGATACATCCCCACAAGATGCATTCTAATTAAGTTCACCATCATCGTGTGTACACAGTAAGTATGGTTTCCCCCAAGGCACTGAGGGAAGTGTAATTTTGTGGGGGTATTGAGCATATTCCTTGTAAGGCACATCACAGTATCTATCCTGGTTTACCAGAGCAGACATCTCTTTCAAAAGTGAGATAGGCTATTCAATGAAGGCAATCACATAAAAAATTAGAAGATAACAGCTGCCATCTGTTTTCCATAACAGAAGAATAGCCAAGGGGGAAAGGAGCCACAAACGAAAGTAAAGCAGAAACACTGAGGAGTGACCTACCAAGCAGAGTATCAAGGGGTCAGGGCAAGTAGGTACCTCTCATTTGTATATGAAGTACTAAGCTGGGAATGTTGCCAGTTGATCCCATGCAAAACCATACAAAGACAGTACACACTACTAGGGATGTGCGCTTCGGGTTTCAGCAACCTGAAGCAAACACAGATCAACCCCAATTTGGTTTGATCTGTGTTTCTCAAATTGGCCCCAGCAGAGCTGTCCCGATTCAGGAAACCTGACGCAGAGCAACCCAAAGCGATTCGGGTTGCTCTATGTAGCCTTTTCCCCTTGCCACAGCAAGGAAAAAGGCTTTAAACGGCTCTTCCATTCCCTCTTCCTTCCCCTGTGGTCAGGAGAGAGAGGGGGAGAGGGAGGCATCAGGGAAGGTACTTGAGATTGGCTGACATAACGAGCCAATCATCACAGCAGCCAGCAGCTCTTCATTTCCCGATTGGTGATTCTCTGGGAGGACATTGGGTTTTTTTTTAATTTTTTTTTAATGCTGTTGCAGTTAGTGGCTGGTTTGAATTGGGGGCTTGTGCAATTTAAGATATAAATTAGCAAGCTTGCCCTGCTTAAGCCATATGCTTGCCTCTCTCTTGACTGGCTGTGCTGCTGCTGCTTCTGCTGCTGGACCAACTGGATTTTACTGGACTACCCTGTTAGACCTAGACTGGACTGTCTGCAACAGGTTTGAGAGTCACTGATTCACATTTTCTTTCTACTGGGGGGAGAGGGTGGTGGTTGATTCTTTAGTCTTGGTGGCTTGAAGGAGGGGGAAATTGTGGGTAAATCTTGTTTGATTATTGCTTCTTATTGCTTCTTAAATATTGCTTCTGTTTAATCATTGCTGTGTGTGTGCTGGAGAGGGGGGCTGAGTTTTGGCCTTGTTCTGTGCCTTGATTCTCCCGGTGCTGCATTTTAATCCAGCTTTGCTGGGCAACTGGGAGGGAAGCATACTTCTTTTACTGCTGCTGTGAGGAATTTGGTGCTGCCTTTGCTGTGTGTGGGCTTCTTTGATGCAGTTTTGCTTCTAGGGGTCCACTGATTCATTTGCTTCCTGTTTACTGAATTGCTTTGTTGGGTGCTGTTGACTGGAGAGGGGGGTTGCATATTTGGGAAGGTTTCTGAGAATGTTCTTTAAAAAGAGGCTTTTAAAAGGTTTTTGGTAGTTTTTGGATGTGACACTATGGTGCAGTTCCTGTTGAGCCATTTCAGTTTTGTTAAGTGAGAGTGTAATGAATGTTGTACTGATGCTGTTGTTGTATGCTGTAATCCACCCTCAGCCCACTTGTGGGGAGGGTGGGGCAGAAATCCAAGAAATAAAATGTAAAAAAAATATTTTGTGTGTGTTTTTGGTTGTGTTTTTGATTCTCTGGTGTGATGGTGGGGGTTGATTTAATCTAGGACTGTAGATTGTGGTTAAACATTGATGTGATGTTTTAAATGAAACTTGGGAGGCCGTGGGAGGAGGTTCTCCTGAAGGTTTGGTGATTTTTGCATCCAAAATGCCACCCCCAGCCGCCTGGGAACCTTCCCCACAGTTTTTCCAATAGGAAACAATGGAGATAGGTGGCAGCTGGGGGGGACCTTCTTTGGGGGGCCATAACTTGCCCCCCAAGTCCAATCTCCCTGAATCTTGGGTGGCCATGAGAAGAGGGTTGTGGGAGGATCCACTGAAAATGTGGTGCAATTAGGGAAGAAAATGCCCCCCCCGGCCCCTGGATAGCCGGGAGCAGTTTTACCCTTTGGAAGCAATGGCCAAATCTTCCCTAATAAACCTGAATCTGCTTAAATACCTGACCCTGAAGCAGCTTGCTGCTTCGGGTTTCAGGTTTAGCCAATTTTTTTTCCTGCTCTGGGTAAACCAGAAGCAGGAAACCCAAATCTTTTGGGGGTCCACTCTCCTACACACTACCTTGGAGCAACAGAGCAGCCACCTGTTTCTGCCTAAAATCACAGAAGCTGCTACTAGGCCTGGCAGCAGGATTAGATTGATATGGTAGGAAAGTTTAGACAAGGAAGGAGAGGATAACTGAGAAAAAGTTAAGAAGAAAAATGGTCTGAGGGAGGCCAAGAAAAGGGGAAAAGTCAAGGAAAGGTACAACCTGGACTCAAGACAGAGCCTGCATGATTTCAACATATTTCTGCTCTCAAAAATTTAAATGGTGACTCAGAAAAGAAGATGAGAATTCTTACAGACTCCTCAAGACCAAAGGTATTAAAATAAGCAAGACAAAACAATGCCAGACGTGGGGGAAAGAGCAAGGTGTGAAGAATCCAAATATTATTATTGCATGGTTTGGGGCATCTAGCAACTGATCCAGACACTCTGGGATTTCGGATATTAGAAAGCACTCACAAGTAATTCCCATGGCTAAATGTGTTATTTGAATATGATTTATATCCAGTTCTTATCAAAGGAATCTTGGTTGGTTACTTGATGCCTGGAATCCCAGCTGGAGGGTCCTGTAAGATCAGTATTGATGGGATTCACAGTCCCAGGCCAAATAACACACTAAAAGAATGGCTCACCTTACAGCATTCCCACTCACTTCCACAATGAGAAATAATCCTGTCCACCACCCCTATGGGAAAATACCCATTTGGATCAGCTTTGGAGGGCAGCCTCCCACTCGGGTTGCCATCCTCCAGGTGGGAGCTGGAGTTGTCCTGGAATTACAACTGATCTCCAGTCTACCAAGATCAGTTCTAGAGAAAATGGCAGCTTTGGAGGGTGGACTCTATGGCATCACATTCCTGCTGAGCTCCCTTTCCCCAAAAAACTTAGTACTCCCCAGGTCCTACCCCCAAATCTCCAGGAATTTCCTAACCAGAGTGGGCAACCCTACTTCCCACATCTATGTAGAGTGGGTCCCAGCTGAAGCCCTAGCTGGCAGAGGGCCCTAAAACAGATGGGGAAGCCAGGAGAAAGCAGAGGGTAGGAATTGACAGTCTAAACATCACTTCTTCTCTTTCTGGACAACTGAAAGCTCTGAAACCACCTAAAGGAAAGCTCCCAAGCATCTTCTATGGTGGCCTTCTGATGCAGGAGAGGAAGCAGAGAACCAGGACCCTGGGAAATTCTACCATAGCACCATAGTCATAGCTTCTTTAGGAAGAAAACATACACTATTCAGGCCCAAAGTATGGGCAAGACTGATGGACAAAAAGTGAGGAGACTCTTCATCTATATCCCACCCTTCTCTTTTCCCCTTTGCTCTTTTTTGTATTTCATTTTTAAAAGCAAGAGACATTGCTGCATTGCTGTGTGGGAGACCAGAAAGGCCACTCTTTGCCTCACTCAGTTGCCAGGCTAAAGATTCCTCCAGAGCATCTGCCTCTAAAACACGGCTAGTTTGGTCTCATATTCTTATGGAGTGAGGCCTAAGACATCCCATAGCACACAATAGGTTGAAATAACTCAATTGAAGCTGCCATGGTCATCTTTAAGGAAGGGTAATACAAATGAGATACATTAAAGACATGAAGCACATAATAACTGTATCAGGGTTTTTTAAACATGTGGCATTCCAGAGCACTGTGACACTGAATATCACAAGAAATTATCTCTCTTGGAATTTCAAAGGGAAGAAGGCTTACATTTTTACAAGGCATGTTAGATGCTTGTTTAAGAGCTAATCCATTTAGTAATGACAAAAGCTAACCATAATATTATGTTTCTTGTCTACTCAATCATATTAGACTACAGCAATGGAATTTAAGAGCCTTCATTTCCCCTGTTGTCTATGCTCCTTAAGTCAGGCTTTCCTATCATACCTTTGCCGTCTCTGTTGGTGGTTCTAATTTTAGACATTTCATTTGTCTTAGAGTGGTCAAAGGATGTCTTTGAAGGTATGGCAAAGAGCAGAAAGGTCAGAGCTTTTACTGAGGCTGATTGTGTAAAGTGAACTGGTTAAAATCAAAGAAAGACTTGCAATTCACAACAATTGAAAATCTAAAGATGTTAGATTTGCCCTCTGTTCAGTATTTCTTTCTTTTTTTAGTACCTAGAGTGTTGGAACCCTCTATAAAACAAAATGTACATGATCCTGCCACCAAGACATTTTTGTTAACGTTTATATTGTGCTTGCCTAAGGAAAAACACAGAAAAGAGGAAAGCATTACTCTATCATGAATTCTTGGAGAACAAAAATGGCTATGGGAGATGAACAGCTACCTTATGAACAATTTCCAATTCACAAGCAGCAGATCTTAACAAACTAATAAAGTGGGGGTTGCATTAAGAATTGGCTACCATTTAAAGAAAAGCCTGTTTGCCCCAACAGGTAACTGCTAGCCCAGATAATGAGGTCTTGAAGTATTCTCCAAGATCATACACAGGCTCAGTGAGTTCTTGAACTGGAGGGATACTGGTGATAATTTAGCCCATGACTAGACATGGACAGGAATTGAAATATGAAGCAAATTTCATCACGAAATGGGCCATTTCACATGTCACAAAACAGCATTTTGTGGGGCCGCGGTTATCACGAAATTATCACAAAATTCACGACTTTTTGGCCTGTTTCGTTAGCTTTGTGAACAATTGCAGACAGGCTGGCACCAATCCATTGATCTGGGCAACAATGGGCCCAGACCTTTTCTTGCTATTGGAAACACCTGTCCGTTGAGTCTGCAGCCCAGCCCCTGGACTTACCTGGAGAAGAGGACGGGAGACCCTTGGGAGACAGATGCCCCACTGCCCCAACAGACAGCCAGGTCCAGAACCTGCCAGCCACGGAGGGAAGGGAAGAGACATCCAAGCCTCAGCCAGTCCCACCCTCTGCTGGAAAGCTGGGAGCCCTGGAAGGGAGAGTAAGGACAGCCAAGAGGGGGCCAGGGACAGGGGAGAAGGTCCCAGAGATAGGGACAGACAGCCAGACAGCAACCTTACTGGCAGAGGAAGAAAGGCAGCAAAGACAGCCCATGGCCACGCCCCAACCTGCAAACAGGGAGGAAGGGAATAATAGGGAGCAGCTGGAAGCTCAGAGCAGAGGAGGCTTGGCAGACAGCCAAGAGAGCACAGCTGTAGCTGCCCAGGGGCCTGAAGCTCAGAGAAAAGGAGGCTTGGCAGCCAGCCAAGAGAGCCCAGCTGTAACTGCCCAAAGCAGCCAGATGAGCTACCCTAGGTGCAGCTGCTTGAGGCAGCCAAGGCCAGGGCTAGAGGGCAAAGGAGGGGTGTGACTGGCAGGTGGAGCTAGGAATAAGGGAAAGGATATAAGGGAAGTCCACCCACAGGGCGTGGTGGGTTGTGTAGGAGGAGTGGGGAAGTGGAGTTGGAGTTGTTGGATGGAGGAAATGAGTGAGCAAGGAAAGAAGTCGGCGAAGGTGATGGAGGAAGGTGGACACAGGGGCAGGGCTAGGATAAGCGGACTTGTTGGTGGCTTGAGAGGGTACATGGGTGATGTATACCTCCCTTCCTACCACGAAGTGGGATCCTGCATACTCCCTAGCGGCACCCCGATGACGAAGTCAGGTGCCCCAGCGCCTGATGCAGCAGCGCCCGGGGGAAAACCTGATGACCCCAATCATAGCCCACTTACCCTTGATTGGCAGCTCTCCTAGCCATCTGGAGAGCTTCAATTCTGCCCTATACAGTCAGGAGCTGGGGGTCAATCCCCTAGGCAACCAAGGAGGTGGTCCTTCTGTAGCCATGGGCACATCAATCTCACCCTTCCAAACCCTGCTAGGCAGGTCTGTTAGCCATCCACAGACCTTCTGTTCTGATCTATGTCAGCATTTTGCTGTGATTGGAGTGGGAGAGTGTGTGGAAGGATTTGGGATTGTGCTTTTGGTTGCTGCTGCTTTAAAGAGACTGCAAGAAGCCTCTTATTTTCAGCTTGTGGCCTTGCTGTGGGAAGGTCTTTGGGTGAGGGTGCCTTTTTTCCTCTACCCCACCTCACTCTGTCTTCCCAGCCCAGCTTCACCATGGCCGGTCCTTCGTACTCCTCTGATCCAGCAACTCTGGTCCCCATTTCAGTCATGCACTCCGGCAGCACTTTCCTTCCCACCCGTCCCGATTAACGTATTGCAAACTGAGAGGGTGGGTGGAGGAGAGCCTGCTGAAGTCTCCCTGTGAGTTTGGCATCTCCAGGTATGAAGGGGGGCATTGAAATGCCCTGGGTTCTGACAAATCACAAAACTAATGAATCTTTTCAGCAAATGTGTCAATTTCATGAAGTTTCAGGATTCTCAATTCATGGATCACGACGAAACATGAAACTCTTGTTTCGGGCTTTTTCAGTTTCGCGCACATGTCTAACCATGACTAGGGGTGTGTAAAACGGGGGGAGGGGAGCCAAGATTACACAAAGATCTTGCTGGTTCACCTTGTTAAAGCAGCTTCCAGAAAACTAAATTGAAATGAGTCCCTCCCACTAAAAAGTCTCTGTGTTTTGTGTCTTTCATACCTTTAGCACTGGGCAAGCTTACCTCACAGAGCAGAGCAGCAACTTATTTTCTTGAACAGTGTCAATCAGATCCCAAGAGGAGAGAGACTTTACGTTATGAATTAACTCTGTTGGTGGTTAGAGGAAATGAGACCAGTGTGTGCGAGGGCATCTCCCCCCTTCCCCAGCCAATCAAGTCCTGGCAAGGGGACACACCTTCCTTCCCTGACTATCAGCTTTGAAAACATTTGGAAGTGAGACTTCAATCATATGCTGAAATTAGAAAAACACTTCCCTGTGAGTAAGCACTACTAAATAACATAGGACTGACAACTGAGTAGACTTGTTTAGGATTGCCTCCCCCCATCCTGTGAGCCATTTGACTATTCTGCCCTTTCAAAAACAATCCTGCCCGCCCCTACAGCAAATGGAAAACTTATGGGGAAAATATAGGTCTGTTAGGGGGAGGCAGCCAATCATTCTGCCTGCCTGCCTACACTTGAGCAATGTAGAAGATTGGCAGCAAGAATGCCTTAAGCATCAAAAAGAAGGATTTGGATTAACCTCTCATTGTGGGAACAAAGGAAACATGAAACCAACAGGCAACAGCAGAATGCAAAGTTAAGAAGTTACTGGGTCTATATACAAAGAAAAAAGTGAACATGGAGCAGGATATTTTTTTGCACTCATTGCAGTGCTCTCCTATTTGGAAATACCCCACTGCAGCTGCTTTACCTGTTGACACTTGCTTTCTACGGGTCCATTTTTGTGTCTCTCTGTGTTATTGTGCTTGAGAGAAAACTCAGTGGATCAGTCATTTAGACTAGGAGGTGGACTAACAGTTGATGATGTTTTTGGTTAAGTGAGAAAATACTTGCCCCAGAGCCTCGTTTACCCACCCACCCCTAAAAAGAACAGTGTGCATTTGGGCATGTGCAGCCAAAGCACATGCAATGGACAGAAATGAAAACAAAAACAAAAACAAATGGATCTGTTCAGAGCAGAACCAGCCCAGCTGAAACAAACAAGTAGTGAAACAGAATTGTTCCAGAACCCCTGGAATCAAAACTGAAACAAAAACTTTCTAGATGCACATGATTGTCCACCAAACTCTACCTAAAAGAGGCAACTTTAGGGTCACCACCTGATCAGTAAAGAAACCTCTTGAACAGCAGTTGGCCAAAGCAGGTTATGCAGCCAGAACCCTAAAAACTTCCAAATCAGACAGGCTTGCTCTTCGGTTGAAGCAGCAATAGGACTATGCCTCAATACCATGACCAAGAAGGTCCTAAATCTGAAGCTGGGTTCATGCTACAATTCTAAAAACACTTACCTGAGAATAAGCCCCTTTGAATAAAAGGGAACTTATTTTCCAGTAAACGTGCCTAGTATTGTGCTGTTAGTTGGGCCATCTCACAGCTCCAAAACTGAGGAACAATTACCTCTGGAAATACCTGTTTGTGTGTGCTACGGCAATTTTAATTTTCACTTATGTAGCTTTCATTTATTTTAATGAAGTTTGCATAAGGTGATTCCCAAGGGACAGTGCCTTCATTCTGCTGTATATCCAAACTCCCCATGGATTTCACTGGCCTTCATAACAAATTAAAATCTTATAAAGAAGCCTAACAGATGGAGTTACCATTAAGAATTATCTAACAATTTTCTAACAGGCAGACTTGGGAAGGGTGCCCTTGGCCAGAAAAAGAGCTTCTTAAGTATTGGCGGTGTGTGTGTGGGGGGGGGTGGATCTTGCATGCCAGCTGTTAATGGATGAGTTTGAATTACACTATGAATGTTAATGAGCCTATTATGAAGAGCACTTCATCATGTGACAAAGGTGTATTTAATGGTGTTGAAAGGTTTCCCAGAGTAAATTTTAAAAGACCCTAATAGTGCAATGAAGACTCCATTAGTGTATTTATTAATTACAGTGCATCTAAGTTTCAGCCTGGCTGCTTTAGAAATAAGTTATCCAAGGCTCCCAGCAAAAGAAGGTAGTCAATCTTAGGCAGAAATTGTGTCGTTTTATTTCCTTCATGGAATGTTGTGCTCCAGCGCTATTCAAACATTCTCCTTTGTTTTCCACCCCAACCCCATCCTGGATCTTTATGTAAGGCAACATTAACTGATTTTACCAAAGATCATATAAAGTCTATACTCTATAGCAGGAGTCCAGAGATGGGCCTGACCCAGAACATTCAAGCAGCCTTCCCTCCCCCTGCCATGCCCCATGGAAAATAATAAGCTAAGAGAACAAGTCTAAGCAAGTTTACTCAGAATCCTACTTAAGTATACTCAATACACTTTAATAGCGCCCTAAAATCTTCCTCCTGAAGTTGAGTATGGCATTTTGCCAAATGGAAGGAACACCCCTGTTGGAGTCACAATTTTCTGATGATATCCTGCAAAAACTTATGGTTAGAGATGTCAACAGGCCTGCCGAAAAATATCCTCTTCCTTTAAGAGAGGCTTAATTTGTGGAAATGGGCAGCTGAAACTTTTTCTGGCATGGAGGTAAATAACACTACCTGATATTTGCTGCAAATCAAACTAGTATTAAGGGACAGCTAGAGGGACCAGTTCAAAGGTTAACTAACAGATTAAGCTAACAAATTGAAACTTAATCCCAACAAAATGGAGGTGCTACTGATGCAGGAAGGTTTAATGCATTATTGAATTATTTTTATATACTTTATTTTAAAACACTGTTTTAATGTTTTGAAGTTTGTCACTTTGAGGACCTTATTTGAGTGGAAAGATGGCACATAAATATTTTAAATAAATAAAAGTTGGCCTCCATATTCATGGTGCTTGGAGAAGGAGCAGAGAAATCTATCTATCCAAATTGTCTCTCAGCTTTCCTCCACGCAGCATGGGGAAGCATATATTGTTCTCTTTTCCCCATTTTATCACCAACAACAGCCCACCAAGAAAAGTTAAGCTGACAGAAAGTGTCTGACTCAAGGTCACTCAGCAAGTTCCATGCCAGAGTGGAGGTTTGAATCTTTAACCACTGTACCACACTGGCAGACTCTCCATTCCCCCCTTTGCGTTTCTTCCCACCTCTGCTGTGTACCTCCATCCTGTAGGCTATCTAGAGCTGTTTTTTCAAAATGTTCCATGTAGAAGTTTGCTATAACTGGGCTGAGAGGGCTTCCCATGGCCACCCCATCCATCTGTTCATAGAATTCGTTGTCCCATTGGAAGTAACTGGTTGTCAGACAATGGTGGAATAAGGCTGTTACATCCTCTGGGAAAATCTGATTAATAAGTGCGATTGTGTCTTTTACTGGAACCTTGGTAAAAACAGCTTTGAACCTTTGAAAAAACAGCTCTAGAATCAGCACCCCACAAACCTAGTGTATGGTTCCGGTTTGTGGATGATACATTTATCATTTGGAGCCATGGGGAGGAAGAATTGATGGGGTTTTTGAATCATCTCAACAACATCCACCTGAACATACAATTCACAATGGAGAAAGAAATCGAGGGAAAACTCCCATTCCTGGATACCTTGGTCATCCGCAAAGCAAACTTTCAGTTAGGTCACAAGGTCTACATGAAACCAACTCACACTGATCGGTACTTACACAAAAACTCCAATCACCACCCCCGACAGAAAAGAGGCATAATGAAAACATTAGTGGATTGTGCAAGACGGATATGTGAGCCGCATTTTCTCAATGAGGAAATTAATCATCTAAACCACACACTTCAGGCAAATGGCTACTCCAGAAATGAAATCCGAAGAGCAATCAAACCCAGGATGAATAAAACAACCAAGGAAAAACAGTCTCCTACAGGAAAAGTGTTTTTGCCATATATCAAAGGAATTACTGATCAGATGGGAAAGCTTATGAAAAAGCATAACCTTCAGCAGTATTCAGACCCACCCGAAAAATACAACAGATGCTACAATCAGCAAAAGACAGTAGAGACCCCCTCACCTCTGCAGGAGTATACCGTATACCCTGCAGCTGTGGACAAGTTTACATCGGGACCACAAAGCGTAGCATCCAGACAAGAATAAAAGAACATGAAAGACACTGCAGACTTGGACAACCTGAAAAATCAGCAGTGGCTGAACATAGCCTAACGCAAACAGGGCACAGTATCTTATTCCAGGACACCAAAATACTGGACAACACTTCCAACTACTTTGTCAGACTGCACAGGGAAGCCATTGAAATTCACAAGCATAATCAAAACTTCAACAGGAAAGAAGAAACCTTAAGAATGAACAGAGCATGGTTTCCAGTTCTGAAAAACACCAGGCTAACAAAACACTCTATCCCCGACAATAGCCCTGCAGAGAAGATTAGCACATCAAGCACCAATCCATATGCAAAAGAACCTCCTCAGGATACAGTGAAGCCTCCCGCCATTAGCATTCAACACCCTGGGAAACTCTTACAGGATGACTCAGCTCAACCCCACCCCTCCTGAGTAGATACAAATGACCTGCCAACACCTTTTCCACACTGTGACACTGAGAGATCTCTGTCTTTTGGTGCTACACCTCTGAAGATGCCAGCCACAGCTGCTGGCGAAACGTCAGGAACTACAATGCCAAGACCACAGCAATACAGCCCAGAAACCCCACAACAACTCATTTCAATAGTTCACCCATCTGTTCACTGGTGTTCAACAGGTTGTTTTGCTTTATTCTTCCACTGTATTCCTTCCTTATCATGCAGTACAGTGCAATTTGCTTTTCATTCATGTGCATTCTCACATAGTCCAATTGAGTTTTCCTACCCACCCCCATCTTTCTTGCTCAGAAGGCAACTGTTAAATAGATAATTAGAGCACTCAGAAATTACATAAATGAGTCATGCATAAATGCTGTGTTTCAGTAAAATCCTACCCTTTGGTTTTTGTCCAGATAGTCCTTACTGATCCTAGAGGCTGCTGATCAGTTTTGCAAGAACCCAATTAATGCCGGTTCATCATCACAGCAGTTCGGCATGAACCGAATGGATAGGTGATTGACTACTTCGAACACTGTAAATTCAACTGTTAAATGTATTTCTGGCAACATTCACAACCACACAATCATATATGATTTCAGTCAAACTAGAAGATACTGCTAAGGAAATAAAGGCTCTGCATTAGGGTGGGTTGCTGAGTAAAGCTTCTAAAAACAAAAAAAGAGAGGATTTTTTCTCCAGTCCAAACCAAGTTATTTCCTTGACCCTATTTGTCGCTGCTCATTACCCTCTTCAGTCTCATCTCTGGGCCTGTATTTATAATTTCTTACATGCATTTATGTATTTATTTAAAACATTTATTAGTCACCTTTCCATTTTAGATGAGCTTAAGGTGGTTTACAATATGAAACAAATAAACAAAAATGCATTTTAAAACAGTTAAAAATTACATATACATTTAAAAGTATCTAAACAATTGTTCACAAGCAATTGTTCATAGCTAAGAAAATATTTATACAAATTGTGTATGATTTTAGTTTAGGGTTTTTTTCAGAATGTTAGTTTTTTATCTGGTGTAAATAAATGACCTTGGAAAATTCTTACAAATGAAAATCCTTGTGGTCTTTGCACCTGTAAACTATTAATCGTGAAGTCTCAGCCAATTCCAATCCAGTAGTATAAATTTGGGAGCAAAGGCAGCCTAGCAGTATAGATCTGAGTGCAAAGACAGAGGAGTAAAAAGGATCAGGGCTAGGCATGAGACCAGGCAAGCAAGAACGTGACATGACAAAAGCAATACAGTAGGCAGACTGTAAAGGCAGTAAGGAGAAGCCAAACTAGCTGGGCAGCTATGACCACTAGCCTCTCCCTGGTCCAGCCAGTTGACTCCTACATGAGCCCTGTCTCCATGATCCCTAACCTTATATAGTTTTGCTCATCCTCCACAGTTGAAACCAGGGACAAAAATGGCACTGGTGGAGAAGCATATTGTAGTAATTGGACTCAACACCATTCTAGCCAGCAAGAGGAAAGGAGCGAAGTAAGCAACACAGGAGGAGACAGTGGGAAGATATATAAGGAAGAGGAAAGAGAAAGAGCAGGCTAGAATATACCTCTGTAGCCCTCTACACATAAAATTATGTGTGCTGAAATCAATGTGTATAGAGGAGGAACAAGCAGACGTGTTCAGGCCCTGCTTCACTATGTGCGATGGGTGGCTCTTTGATTGATGCATATAGAAAGAGTATGTGCCTTCCCAGTGATTGGGAACTCTATTGCTTTTTCAAATGTTCCTGATCATAGGGAGATTGCCTACATGGGTACATTTCCTATGCACATGGACTCTGTAAGTCACAAGCCGGCAATCCCATATGGGTTGGGGCAGGGCCAGAACACTTAGTATTCTGGGTAAAACAATAGAGTTTCTATATATTGTCGAAGGCTTTCACAGCCGGAGTGCTAATGCTTCACTGTATCCTGAGGAGGTTCTTTTGCATATGGATTGGTGCTTGATATGCTAATCTTCTCTGCAGGGCTATTGTGGGTTGTAATGCAATCCATATGCAAAAGAACCTCCTCAGGATACAGTGAAGCATTAGCACTCCATTAGCATTCCACACCCTGGGAAACCCTTACAGGATGACCCAACCCAACCCACCTTTCTGAGTAGATATAAATCACCTGCAAACATCTCCTCCACAGTTTGACACTGAGAGATCTCTGTCTTTCGGTGCTACACCTCTGAAGATGCCAGTCACAGCTGCTGGCGAAACGTCAGGAACTACAATGCCAAGACCATGGCAATACAGCCCGGAAAATCCACAACAACCATCAATAGAGTTTCTGATAATTCCGAGCCTTACCTATATAATTTCCAGGCTTTTTAAACCAGAAGTGATGTGATACTTTAGCCAGCATTGCATTCCTTTTTCCCCTCCCACAGCCCTCCCCCTGGTTGCCTGGCACTACCCGGCAACTCTGCCTGGAACTGCCTGGCAATCCTAAGGTGTGCAAGTAAATATTTTCCAGATACTTAATTCTTTGATCGTGTAATGCATACTGATCTGCATTCTACAGCTAAAATGGCTAACTTTCATGAATGATCTGCTCTGTAAGTGCTTTGAAATATCCATTCCAGATTTCCTAATTATCCTTGGGATTAAACACTTGCTAGCAGTCATTTAATTTCAATTTTTTTCCTGATGTATCTTTGTGGTTATAACAAGGTTACCTGTTGGTTATGAGCCACCTGTGCAAACTTCTCTTCTCTTCTACATAACAGAATAATATGAAGGCTATATGTATAAACAACATTCTACTTACAGTTCCATCATAGGCAGAACTGCACCCTTATAAGTCCCTTCAAATCAGTATGATTAGAAAAGTGTAATGTTGCTCAGGATGACACTGCAAGTAAGTAAAAATTATACCCCTCTCCCACTATTCTTAGTGCAGAATTATTGTATGGACAAATAAACCCCAGCAGGGATTGCCATAAATCAGCTACAGCTTGACAGCACTCTCCATTACACAAAGAAGTACTTAGCACTTGTTTATTAACCTTTTATTTTAATAAATTCTTTAATCCATTAAAGAAACATAGACTATTCGTTGTAAGACTTTTGCCTTTATATCACCTCCCTCCCATCTTAAGCCTCCCTCCCATCTTAAGCCTAGGCACTACCACAAAATGTTGGGTAATTCTTGGCCCTAGGCCAGGTGCTCTGAGGTAAGTAAGTGCCTGGTAGCAGGCCAGTGAGAATAACAATATAGATGATGGCATCCAAGCAACTGACAGGGCTTGCATGAGAAAAATGCCAGCTGTCCTAAACCTGTAAACATGTGCACAGGAAAGCCATACAGCTGCAGGCACTCCTGTTTTATATACCCGTCCTGGTATAAATCATAGGAACTTTGACAGGTTTCATGGGGGAAATGATAAGCTTCTTGTTGTTTATCATGTGTGACTGGAGAAGCACATAAACCCACAAATAAAGCCATTTGTATTGCTAAATGAGTCTTGAGTATGGTAGGTTTTCAACAAAATATAAATAATAGAAATTAATTTGTCAACCTGGGTTTAGGACTCAGCCTGCTCTACACTGAACTGCTGAGGGAAGCTGGTTGAAATAATTATTCTAGACTTAAGCAATCATTCTTTTTCTTTCTGAAGGCTAATGGAGTGAAAACATGGCTTTCCATACCTTTGGTAATGACAGAGTCAGAAATAATGATTGGAGACCCTTATGTTCCTCTCATAATGAGGAAAGCAACATGAAATGATGGGGATTTCAGCCCAGAACAACTGCTTGCTCTTTATTTCAAAGGCAAATGGAGCATTCAGACCAGTTCTTAGGTTAATGGTGCTACAAATAGGGTTTGGAGACGGATTTTTCACAGACAACATGGTACGGGCAATATCTTCTCTAGGGAAAAGAAATATTTACAGATGTAGAGGTTTCTGTAAACTGGAGAGATCCAGTGATGTAACTTGAAGAACTGGGGGGAAATCATAACTTAGACGTCACTTTAACATGTAGGCAATCACAATTATGTGGTTGAATGCTGTAATGTTTTGTATCTTACAATTTGGATTTTATTTCTGCTTGTTAATGTGTGTGTTTTTTTTTTTAGTATATGTTAGTGTTGGTTTAAATGGAGGCCTCTGAAGAAAAAAGGAGGGGTCTGGATGGGTGAATGGCATGTGATCTGATTGGCTGGTAGCTTTACCCTAGGGAGTGGAGTTAACTGAGGTTTTTAGAGAGCTGAGGGAATTGGTTTTCAGTCAGTCTTTGAGTGTTTCAGAGAAAAGATTCTGGCTAAATCAGGCAATCAATGTGTATGCCGGGGCAATCTGTGTATATCAGAGAAAGAAATTATTCTATCTAGGTCAGGCAAGCTATGTGGAAAGGCCTGAGTCAATCTGTGTCTGTGTGGATGAGGTGAGAGTTTATCCTGTTAGTGAAGATCTGTGTGAAAGATAAATCTTTGTTATTGTGTCTGTGAATATGGGGCATTCATGGCATTAATGCCATGGATTCAATTTGCCACAGCCCCACATCAAAGCAAATGGGACACAAGACATTACTCGTGCAGGCTAAAGGGTCTCAGCCAATTAGATGAAGGCAACAAGAAGCTATTTGTTTACCTTTGCCTTCTTCCCAGCAGGCATTTTGCCACAGGGACAGATGTACCGTCCCTCCCAAGGTATAGCATGGGACTAGCTGGTCACCATTATAGGGCTGAGCAGGACTTTTGGGGGGGGGGTCATCGGATTGACAATAGTATAGCCCCCTTTTTCACCTGCTTTATGCTGCCTCTGGGTTGGGAGTCATTACAATTAGGCCTGGTTGAAATTCTGGTTAGGCCACAACTAATTGGCAGGAATACGGTGGTTTGCTCAGGATAGGTAGGGTTAATCAGCAAACACCTTGAGGCATCATGGTGATTGGGGGGGGGCGTGTTTTGAACAGGCTATCACAAGCTGTGCAGCTGGCTGATGCTGTGAATGAGCACCCCAGATGCTGAGTGGCATCTTTTAAATCTGGTAGGTGCCTCACGACCTATCAGGGAAGGCAGAGGAAGCTGGGCACCTCTCAGCACAGAATGGCTGTGCTAATAATGGTTGGGATAAACAAGGCCACTGATAACAGCTGGCCAAGTTTGGAGCCAGGGTGGATCTGCCCAGTGAGTGCCCCAAGCGGTTGTCTAGCACAACCTGCCCTCAAAATGGTTAGCTTATTTCAATAAGCAGTGACATAGATCAGCCATTTAAATGAATTTAAATAAATAAGCAAAACTAGTAGAATCCACACTCAGTTATCTTTGTCTTTATTGTCTCATGTCATATTTGGGGGTGCCAGGGCAAATAAATGTTTTTGACGCCACCAAGCTTAAGAACTAACCTAAAACCAATATGTTTATCAGTACTCTACAACTATCATACTTATGTACTTACAAATAAATTCTACTTTTGTTTTAGGAAAATATTAAGTATTGTGATTTCAGCTTAAAGGAATAGAGACTTCAGCTCAAAGTAACAGCTTTATTGAGAACTGGAAGCAAACAGACAACCATGCTCTACAGGAGCCAAAATATATACACCCAAACCACACCCCCGTGTCAACCAACAACCAATAGGCACATGAAGCTAGAATCCTTAGTTTGCATTAACTATATACAAAGTCACTTATTTACAGTGCTGTGATTGGACTTTATTGTACAGTGTGGATTGGATGCACCCAGCAGGAAAACAGCCAATAGCAATGGGGACTTCAGGAGCCTTGGCTCAGACAAAAGCTAAGCCAGTACATAACAGAAAAAGATACCTTTTTCTTCTGCACAACTACCCTCACATGCTTACTATTCTGTCAAACTGCCATCTATAACAAGCCTTCCTATATTACCAGTTAAACCAAGGAGGTTTAAAGTGAGAGCCTTTTGTGGCAGCAAACCTCTTGAGAGAGTCAGGGAGGCAACAATATATAGGATGCTAATTTGCCAATAAAACTCAGGCAGAGCTGCTGATTTCTTTTATTGCCACATTATTTAGCAAAACAGGTTCATATTTCATACATGATTCTTTTTGCAATCAGCAGTCCACATAACTGGTTAGGTTATGTAACAAACAGATCTTTGGATATACATTATTCTACTCCCACTGGAGGAAATAAGCCAAATTCTACTCCTGCTGAGAACAGCATACTAAGCTCAAACTTGGTTTATGCACAATGTTTTCACTATGCCTGGGAAGGGCCCTGCGGTTCTAATCTCATGGTTTGCCATGAGGCTGTGAGGGTGTAATTCTAAAAACCAGAAGGAGCCAGAGTCTAGCTAGAGAGCACATCCTGTAAATTTTGAAGGTCCCAGTTCCAACCCTTAACATCTCCAGTTAAACAAGGACCTCATGCAGTAGGACTGGAATAGAGCTGGGATCTTGGAAATCTGCTGCCAGCGTGAGTACTGGGCTCAAAGGACCTATGGCATAACTCAGTAGAAGGCAAATTCTTTTTGATATTGAATCAAACGGGAAACATAGAGAAGCCAATTAAGTGGGCCAAGGGATAAATGGGATAAACAGTCTATCAAAAGTTAATATGAATGCAATGTATACTAAATACTTATGTTAAAACTAAACAGGAAGCAGTTAGATTTGATGTGCCAGAATGAAAAAATGAGTCTAAGGTCATTTCTCCTATCAAACCACCCAAGCAGCTGCTTGGAGAAGCATAAAAAGGGGTGCAGTTGTGGTACTATAGTAGAATAAGGGTTGCTAACCTTTTGCCATGGTGAGCTAGGGCTGGGCCATCATAGGGAGGTCAGGTGCAAGCTGGAATTGATCTGATGCTTGATGCTAGAGGCAGGGGAAGTGACTTCTCCTCTCAGGTTACATGATGGTCTAACAGAATATGAGGCAGATGCCTCACCGCCTAATGAGATTGCAACAGCAATCCAAATGGCACCCAACATCACCTAAGATGGAAGTGGTGAGCCTTGGTGGCCATGCAGAGCTTGAACAAGGATGAGAAGCAGACAAGGAGGATGAACTTTTGTCCAAAAGATGAGAGATGAAGATGAAAGCAAAGAAGAGAGGAGAACAAGGGTATGGAAAACCCAAGAGTATATTGTGTAAACTGTGGGTTGTTTTCTATGAACTCATGTTTATGAATTAATCAAGGAAGGGATGGCAAAATTGTATCCTGCTTGGGGTGACAAAATTCCTTACATCACCCCTATTTTACAATCAGATCACTAGCTGATCACCTATCTAAAATGAAAAACAAGCCTAAACCTGCAAAATCAATTCAGTGTACTTTGATCTCCTCTATATCTGCTCTAGACAAAGCTATGCTTCAGCCCATTGCACATGGGCCATTGCCCGTGTCATTAGAAATATATGCCCTTTTCTGGTATGGACTATTGGAAAATTTCTTAGGATGAAACTAAATTAATTGTGCCATTTGGAGCTGGGAAGGTTTCCTTGGCAACTACAGTTTGGGGGTGGCAGAGATATATGTGGGGAGCCTGAGGTACAGTACTGTTATAGAAGAGAAAATATATTTCATAGTAGCTGACCCTAACAAAAGTCTCAGGACTTAGAGTACACAAATATAAAAGATACGATTATTCAAAGTCTCAACATATTGCTTAAAACATCCCTTAAAATTAGTGATGTTGCCAAAGTTCATATAATTACCTAGTTTGGTGTATGAATTTATCTACATAGTAATACTCAGCTGCATTCCAAAGTGAGCCCAGCTTCCTGTAAACGTTTTTCTCTGGCTTATAATGTAAAATTATATTTTATGAGATTCTGGTCAATTGTCAACAGATCAGCTGCCTTGAGGGCCCATATGCAAAAGTTCTTTAATGTTAACCCCTTCATAAAACAGCCTCTGATTGCATCTAGAGAACTATGTGGCCAGAACATCTAATCCAGCATCATTTTGTTTGTCTTCTCTCTTTGACTCAATCAATAGTTTTTGTCATCAAATTAAATTAATTTAATATTATATTGTACATTTCTTCAAACAGAAGTAACGGCCTCCAGACTTACCTGCCCGTGGGGCAGTGGCGGAACACGAGGCATGACCACCACCATGTTAGGGCCTCCCAAGGTCCCCTGGGCAGGCCCATCGCCCAATTAAATTTGAATTCCCCGGCCAGCCAATCAGGGCCTGCTGGGAAGGGGGACAGAGCAGGCACCGGGCCTGAGGAGTGAGGTTTTCCCTCAGGTCTGGTGGGCAGCCTAAAAAGGGGGTGCCTGCATCCGCCCCCCTCTACTCGGATTCTGCTGGTGAAAGGGCACAGCAGCAGCAGAAGCAGCAGTGGAGGCATCCTTTGGCAGCAGGAGCTGGGCAGGGGCAGCCGGCCAAGTAGCAGGCAGAGAGGCGAGCAAAGCAGTGGGCAGCAAAGCATCAGAGGCAGGCAGCTCCCGGCTCAGTGAGTGAGGCGGCAGTGAGCAAGGAAAAGCAGCGGCAGGGAGAGGAGTCGGCCACGGGGCATATTGCTGTCCCTTTCTCTGCCCCCCTTTGCCTAACTTGTGGGTTTCCCTGCTGGGGATGGTGCCTAAGAGAGCTCCTGGAGAATACCAGCTTAGCCATCACCTCTCCTACCCCTGGGGTTCCTCCATTAACAATGCCATCCCCCCTGAGTTGTGCTCCAACAGGTATGCCTCATTTGACCACGCCATCTGGCTGGTCCAGTCCTGTGGCACTGGGGCCCTTATGGCCAAGTGTGATGTACAGTTGGCTTTTCAGCTCCTCCCCATTCACCCCTTAGACTTTGCTTCTTCGGGTTCAAATTCCAGGACAAGTGGTATGTGGACAAGGCCATGCCTATGGAGTACTCCATAGCCTGCACAACATTTGAGACATTCAGCTCCTTTCTAGAAGGGGTTGCCAAGGACCACATGGGTTCCCCTCACATAATGCTCTGTTTAGATAATTTTTTGATCCTGCACCCCCCGCCCCCCCCCAGCAGCACAATTTGTGCTGACCACTTGCACACCTTCCAGGAATTGGCCAGGGATGTGGGGATCCCACTTGCAGGAGAAAAACAGAAGAGCCCTCCTCCTGTTGGGTATACCTAGGCATCAAGCTAGATTCCATAGCCAGGCAGACTTGCTTCCCCGCGGACAAGCTGGGGCGCTTGTGGGACCTCATTACGGCTGCCCTGTCCCACCAAAAATGCACTCTTAAGGAACTGCAGTCTATCATTGGGCATCTCGACTTTGCCTGCATGGTAGTTTCCCCTGGGCGGGCCTTTTGTGCATAGCTAGCACACGTCACTGGTGGGGCCTTTTCCTGTTGCCATCACATTCATCTCACAAAAGGGATCAAGGAGGACCTCTTGGTCTGGCTTGACTTCCTGGCTGGGTTTAACAGGATCTCCCTATAGCAGGAGTCATGGGACCTGTTATCGGACTTCCAGGTGCATTCAGATACAGCTGGCAGCCTTGGGTTCAGGGTTTTCTTCAGGGGGCACTGGTGTGCCCAATGGTGGCCCCAGTCCTGGACTGGGTCGAGCATCTTCCAGGACCTCATGTTTTTAGAATTATTCCCCATCCTAGTAGCAGTAGTAGCTTGGCGGAAGTGCCTCCAGAACACGCGTGTTTTCTTTTGGTGTGACAACCAAGCTGGTGCTCAATAAACAGTTCTCTCGCTCTGAGTGAGTCATGTGTCTTGTATGTCATTTTGTGCTGGTCTGTCTCTCTGCTAACATTACCTTCTCAGCCTGCCACGTAGCAGGTATGGATAATGCCATAGCGGAAGCCTTGTCTTGATTCCATATGGAGAGGTTCTTCCGCCTGGTACTGACTGCTTGGTGCACCCCAGAACCATTTCCAGAGGACCTGTGGCAGATTGGCAGAATTCCATAATGCAGGGAGTACTTAGCTCGGTCACGTTGATGGCCCTCTGGGCTTATTCCAGGGCTTCAGTGCTCTTCTTGGCCTTCACAGTAGGGGTGGGGGAGCTACTTAGCCCACCTGAGGGATCTGGGCCTTAAACCAAGGACCATGCAGAGGGACCTTGCCGCCATCTCATTCTTTAGCAAAGCCCACAGTTTCCCAGACCCCTGCGACTGTTTTGCAGCTTGTCAAGCTGTGGAAGGCTGGAGGAGGCTGTCCCCTTCCCCTCCTGACCGACAGCAGCCTATCACCCTGGGTATTCTCTGCAATGTTTTGCATCAGTGCCCACCATCAGCTGGTCTGCCTTCGAGATACAGCTTTTTCATACAGCCTTTTTATTGACCTTTTACAGAGCCTTTCATCTTGGGGAGCTAGTTGCTAGCTCTTGCTCGGACTTAGCGAGGTGGGCCTTACAGTGCCATGATGTTTGCTTCTCACCCTTAGGCATAATCATCACAATTCACAGCTCTGAGGCCAATCAGCTTGGGCACCCAGTCAGCATCCTTCTGTGGGCTTGCTCTAACAGCTCCCTCTGCCTAGTCCAGGCGGTTGAGGCCTATTTGGCCAGTTGCCCTTTACACTGGGGCCCTTTTTTGCTACATGCTGACTCTTCCCCTCTCACCCGGTTCCAATTTGCTTCTTTGTTGCGGTCCTGCCTGGCAGCCATCAGCATAAAATCAAAACCAGGGGTCATTTCCTAGAAAAAGAACTGCAGGAACTCATTAGCATATCTCATTAGCATATGCCACACCCCCTGACATCACCAGAAGTGTGTCAGAAGGCACCATCCACCCCTCAGGCCCCTTTCCCCAAAAATCTCCAGGTATTTCCTTAAAGCAGAATAAACTCAGAGCAGCTTACCCTCTTCTGGAGAGCCAACCCTGCTTGCTTGCATGCACGCATGCACGCACTCTCTCTCACACACAAGTCACAAATGAAAATAAAGCAGCAGAATGAATTCTAAGAAGTTTACGTTCCTTTGGAGCCCAGTCCTACTCGGCTTGCACTCATTCACTCATTTTCTCTCCCCCCCCCTCATGAGTCACAAATGAAAATAAAGCAAGCAGCAGAGCAGAATGAATTCTAAGCAGCTTACGTTCCTTTGGAGCCCAGCCCCACTCAGCTTGCACTCATTTTCTTTCTTTCTCTCTCCCACAAGCCACAAATGAAAATAAAGCATCAGAGCCTGCTGCTAAAGACAAGGGCAGCCAGGAGGAAAAGGAATCATGTGGGCAGGGCCAAAACCCATGTGACCTCTTTTCAGAGCTACCGGAACGCCATTACGGCATGTTCCGCCTCCAAATGAGCCCTGATCAAAACACTTTGGCACCCACTCCTCCAGGACAGGGGCTGCCACCATGGCTTTGGACCTGGGTCTTCAAACCACCCAGATCCAGGCCATCGGATGCTGGAGGTTCAGGGCCTTTCATGCCTACATACATCTGGCTTTGGGTGAGATTGCTAATGCTTTCTTCTCTGGTTAGTTCTTTCAGATAAGTACAAGAAGGTGTGGATTTGTGGTCACAGCATCATACGCTGGGCTAAGAAGTATGCAGCTTCATCAAGATGGGACCGGGAGTTGGGCTTGGATGATCGCATCAAGATTACCTGTATTGGCATTCGGGGAATGCTGTGGGAAGCCTTGATTTTGATGCTACTGCAGCAGGTTCAGCGTGAAGGCCCACCAGATGCCTTGGTTATCCAGCTTGGGGAGAATGACCAAGGCAAGTGTGAAGGACCAGATTTATGGTGTTACATGTGTGCGGACTTGGACTATCTGATGGAACTGTTTCCTAGAACTCACTCTTTGTGGTTGGACTTACTGCAAAAGCATAGCTGGCACGTGGCATTGCACTCAGAGAAGCTGGATAGGGTCAAGCAGAGGCTGGCCAGGGCAATGGGACAGTACACCTTGGATATGGGGGACTTGCTCATCCTGCATTGGGATATTTCTTTCTCAATTGGGGTCATGTTTCAGGCCAATTGCATGTATTTGTCCAGCTGGGGGCAGGACATATGGCTGCAGGATATTTGTGATGGCCTTTTGGGGTGTTTCCAGCTATAGGAGCTTTGGTGGGAGCTGTTTTGTGGCTCTTATGGTGTTTTTGCATTGGGATTTGATCCCTTTTGAGGGAGATGGGGCCTGCGTGCTCTATCTCCCCATTAAGGGGATTCTTATAAGGAACCTTGAGATGAGTCATGATGTTGCATGTCCAACTCGGGGGGCTGCTGGGGCAAACTCACTCCCAGGGGGTGGGGAATAAACACAGGGGTGTACACCCACATGATATCCCACCCCTTGGTTTCCCACCCTCAGCTGAGGTCTGAAGGGGCAGGGGGGGTCATCGACTGGCAAGCGGGTCATTCAATGCTTGGGATCCGACCCCTATGCTTCACCAGTGCTCCTTTCAGCTGTAATTTCAATAAAGTTGTGGCCTTCCTTACACTAGTCATTTATGTTGGGTAGTTTTGTCGCTGTGTCCTCCTCCCCTATGCTGCCCCTCAGCTCTGGGCTGCAAATTCCAATTACATTCCTGAAGAAAAGGAATTCTATTTTTGAAATATGCAGGATATCTATTCTAAAAATCAAGAAATCAAGAGCCTGCAGGCTGTGGGAAGGGAGGAATACAAATCAAATCAAATAAATAAATAAAAGTCTATTTTGGCAAGTGATGACTGAGAAGATCCTTTCCATATTAGAGTTAAGTCAATTCATTTTCCTGACTATTTCTTCCAAATGTTTTTGTGATAGTTTATTATCCCTCAACCTCCCCCAACTCTTGTTACTGGGGGGTATTTGTCTGACAAGGGAAGCAGGCTGAATTTCCAAGTGGCTCTCTACTATCTTGCAGAGGAGTTAGCCATGTTAGTCTGTAGTAGCAAAATCAAAGAGTCCAGTAGCACCTTTAAGACTAACCAACTTGGGTGCTAGAAATTACCATTTCCATGGATAGTGCTGGCACATGTGCACAGCACTATCAGCATGCTGGTGTCAATATTTGGAACCCAAAAAAGAGTTCTTGAGAAACAGTCGTTTTTTTCTGACTGCTCAACAAAAAAACTCGTAATTGCTGAGCCACTTCTGAATTGAGCCAAAGAGAGGTCACCCATCATTGCTTCAAATATACAATTTCTATTCAAAACCATTTTGCAAAGTCTTGCATATCAATAAACCAGAAACAACTTTTGATTATTACCCCACATCTCTTCTGTCACATGAGGAGTGAAGTACACATTTGTGAGTTTGCAAACACATACAGATAGAATACTCAATGCTGCTCATATCAGCAAGAAGTTTTGTCATGGCCCAGTCTGAGAGTGAGGTCTCCTCTGGAGGAGAGGAGCCTCATGTAGCCAGCCAGGACTCCTCAGGAGAAGAGGAGCCCTGTGTAGCCAGCCCTAGCCCTGATTCAGCAGAAGCCAGCAATCAGGAGCAACAGCTGCTGGCTGATCAGAGCTGGCAGCCAGCAGCTGAGACACCAGCACCCTCTAGCTCCAACACCACAGGGGAAGCTCAGCCAGGGACTTCTACAGGTGCAGCACAGCCAAGAGCTTCCACCCCCCCAGGTTCACCCACGCCCAAGGAACACCGCAGGCAGTGCCAGAGACTGGAACTGCAGGAGAGACGGCGCAGTGCTCGCCTCTTGAGCCAACGCCAGCTGCTGGAGAGTGACGATGAGTAGCATCAGGATGGAGCCCCAGCAGCTGGCTGAAAATCACGCCTGGCTATAAGAGCCAGTCTGGAGGAACTGCCGGGTGCGGAAGCAATGTGTTGACTACTTGCAACCATTCCATGTTCTGTGCACCTTGCTTGTGCCTGCTTTTGGACCTGACGCTATTGGTAACTGACCTTGGACTGTACCTGACCTTGCTCTTGGACTCTGGACTCACTCCTGGTGTTATCTCGTGCTCTGACCACTGGTTTGACCTGGCTTTTGCTCTTGGAACTCCCCTCAGACTCTGGCGTTAAGGTTTGGACTTGAACCACCCTGCTTGGGCTGGCCCAGCCCGTGACAAGTTTGTCCATATAAGCCTTGGCTGCAGCAGTTATTTTGTCTTCCTTAGCAGCATACAATTGGAATGATATGTGAAATTAATCCTTCTGCCATAGGTAAAGGGCAAAAAGAAATTTACTAAATGTATTAGAATATCTCAACTTGCTTCTTGTATTATAAAAATAATCATTGCATTATATTCTTCTCTTCCCTCCCCACCCCCGGAAAAAGAAAAGTATCAAGCAATTATTGTGGGAATGTTTCACTCATGATCACATAAGTCATAAAGCTTCCATTTTGTTAATTTATGCCCCATTAATCTTTACTTGCATCTGTACATACACACATTCATGTTTATTACACTGACTTCATTATAAAGATATCTCTGATACAAATTTTCTCAGGGTTCAGCTGTCTTTTCTTTATAAGAAGTCAGTTATTTTCCAGGTTGAGTTTGATACAAGAAGGTTGTATCTTGCAAAGCTCTGTGCAAAAGGATAAAACAATAGTTTTGTGCATACAATGTGCTCTATTTTGATGCATTTCACATATTGATCTAATTTTCTGTCCTTCTGTAGCTGGGAGCTAGGAGAGGTTGCAAGTTTCCCTCTCCCAACTGAGAGGTGGTCTAGAGCTACTGGAGGGAGAAAGACAGTGCTGTGACAGAGTGCAGAAAGTTGTAACCAGAAATAGAGGAGTGTGGTGAGACTCTGGACAAGCCAATGGGCAGGGTGTGGCCAGGAACCCACACTGTGGGAAGAGGGTGGTTGGCTGTAGTAGCAGCTATTGGTGGTGGGATGGGCATGCCTTTAGGACTATGTAGAACCTGGGAGCAGAAGGAAGGAGTAGCTCAGACCTCCCACCCTGAGCTATGGATGGTAGAGATGGCTTTAAAGGCTGTAGTGAGACAGAGCCTGGAGTGGACAGACGAGGAGGTGGTCACAGGAAGTCCACCAGGAAAGAAAGAGAGATGATCCCAGAACAACACAGTTTGTAAGCAAGGACTGAATTAAGAAGGGTTAACCATTCCTTGAGTGCTGAGAAAGTTCTTGGAAGCAGGAGAGCAGCATGGAGTCCAGACAATCCCCCAATCTGCTGCATGCCCCCACAGTTTATGTGGCTTGGGGCAACAAGCTAATGCCCACACTTTAACAAACAAATCAAAGACATTCAGAAAATTAGGCCTTTTTGTACAAACATCTTGGTGATGAGAGCAGTATACTGGCCATTCTATTTGTGTTTGCAAACTCATATGTACTTTATTTCCTCTGCACCAGCATCTGTGCGCTAATAATAGTTTAATTTCTACCCATATGCAACAAATTGCAATTTTGTATTTAATACATATGTTGTATTTTAAGAGATGGGCCAGAGGCATTACTATATCAGGTCCTTAAAAGAACTGGGGCCCAGTGACATCTAGGGAGGAGTCAATGACATCACAGGGAGGGGCTTCCATTGCCACCATTTATGGCGGTGAGGCCATGGGGGATTTAGGGGAGCCTGGGCACTCATGGAGCCCCCTCTAACAATGCCCCTGAGCTGAGCCAAACCTAGGAAAAGGTGGGAGTTGGCCAGTGGTTAGAATGCTATCTCAGCGATCTTCTGCTGTGTCCTGTTTTTGAAATTCAGGATAGTCACTTTAGGATCTATAAATATACATACCATGTGTATAGACAAACTAATGGTCACAAATTTGACACTAAGAAAGGCAACACAGAAAAGCTTGTAGGTGAAAATTTTTAACGTTTTCATGGACATTCATTTACAAGAATCTTGATTCTGCTTTATTCATAAGGGTGACTTGGTACTGAAATTTACTAAATTGTGTCATCGCAGATGCCTTCGTTTTGTAAATGTATGGTTGAAGTCTGAACCAGGGCAGAATACAAAATAGTTGCTGTGCATTCGATTTCTGAGCAATGTACAGAGTTCAGAGTAGTAGCAATCTCCTTCTCCTTTATATACCTTGCTTTCTTAGCACAATGCTTAAAAACTCCGCCTTACAAACACAGACATTCAGAACACATTAGTAACAAAATCATATAATTAAGAGCACATTCCTTGCACATTCTCTCTGGGCTGCACTCAGGGCAAAAGGAAGTGTTTAAAAAGGCCTCTGATCTGCATCCCCCTCAGCTTGTTCATGCAAATGGGCTTTCTCATTGTTTCAGAGAGACAGCACTCAGGCTGTCATTTTAGGAATTATCTCATTATCAGAAGTAACTGATTTCATTATCAGGAGCAAACTGATCCCATTATCAGAAGCTACTGATTGCATCTACTCCCCCCTCCCCTCTCCACCTATATATCTGACCAGTTTCTTCTTACCCTCCACGCATCTGACGAAGAGAACTGTGATTTTCAAAAGCTTACGCTACAGTAAAGTTGGTTAGTCTTAAAGGTGCTACTGATCTCTTTTCTATTTAGGGTAATGCTGATCACCATTTTGAAGTCAGGAAGGAATGTTCCTCCAGGCCAGGGATCCTGGAGTTTTTTGCCTTCCTCTGGGCATAGAGCAGGGGTCACTGAGGGAGAGGGGGGAGATAGCTGTGAATTTCCTGCGTTGTGCAGGGGCTTGGACTAGATGCCCCTTGGTGTACCTTCCAGCTATATGTTTCTATGTTTCTATTGTCTTTAAAAAGTCCTTTAATTTTAAGAACAGATACATGGAAAGCGTAAATATTTCTCCCCTCCACATTATATTAAACTGTTGTGTTATCAGTTGGGTTTTCAAAACAAGAATTAACATGAGTGACAATAAAATATCAAAAGTTTGCAATGCCCAAATTAAGTATAATACTGAGACACTTGTGGCTTCTGTACATAATTTATCTATAATGACTCTAACTCTGACAGATGTTTAAGTTAATGAGATGCTGCCAACTTAAAATTCTGAAAGGCATTCACGTAGTGTATTATTCTGTGGTACACCCACACAATTAAACTTGCAAGATTTCAAAAAGGAAAATAAAGTCTCTTCTTTTTGTTTTTTACCCCAGCAGTTTTATCCATCTGGTATAATGCCAGCTTTCACTGTAAGGACCTTTTGAATCAGATGCTGCTTGTGAAAACGGCAGGAGAGAGTTCCCCTTGTTGGATCCTCATGTTTTGTACTTGGGGCTACTCAGTCAGTTTCCACTGCTAAGTGAGGACCATATATACTGTTATGTAGCACAGGATAGGCAATTGCTGCTACCAGTTTTGGCAATGTCGATGGCCTGTTTGAAAAAGGAGGGGAGTAAACTCATTCCCCCTCTCCCTGTCAGAGCCCACTGCTTCTAATGAGGATTTTTGGATCCAGACCAGCATCTGTCACACATCGAAACATTAAGGAATGCCCACTCCCATGCACACATCTTGTAATTTTAAAGCTGAAAGGTAGAAGGACTTGAGGGCTGACTTATATTTCTTTTTGAAACTCTGAATTGTACATTACCTTGGTCTTTTTTTGGAGGGACTTCTTATTCCCTGTTGGTTTAATTATGGGACAGTGACAGATAAAGAAGCAAGGACAGGCTAATATTCACTTTATAACTGAGCAAGAACATGTTTCCAAAGACAGACTGGCATTCTTCCTTAGCACGGCACACAGATCTGTCAGTATCCCTTAAGAACCACTCACTTTGTCCATGAAGTCTGTCACATTGCCAGTGATGTACATGTCACTGGTGCTATGTGACTATGTATGGTTTTCATTGTTCCCCTGTTCACTCATCTGCAGCTCTGTTATCTTTTGTGGCAACTCTTTCAGGGAATTTGTACCATTATAGTTGCCTTGATTCAGAGATTCTCAGACTATAGCAACTTTGGGAAGGTTATTTGGATTTTAAAATTTTCATGACCCCCCAAACCCTCTCTCTCACTAGCACTCACCACGTACTGGATATCCCCCTTTAAAGAGTGGCAAAACACATGCGTCCCATGGAGGGATCCATCCTCTAGTGCCCTCAAAAAATAAAGGAAGAATCACATCAGCTATCTTTTTTAAAAGTCTGAGTAATATGTAAGTATTGTCTGAACATGACCTACAGAGGTTGCTGATTCTATACATAAGGTCACAACTGAGAAGGTCCACTACTGACCCAAGATCATAGATCCAGAGGAGTTAGCCGTATTAGTCTGAAGTAGCAAAATAGAAAATAGTCCAGTAGCACCTTTAAAACTAACCTACTTTACTGTAGCATAAGCTTTCGAGAACTACAGTCCTCTTTGTCAGATGCATCTCTGATGAAGAGAACTGTGGTTCTCGAAAGCTTATGCTACAGTAGTCTTAAAGGTGCTACTGGACTCTTTTCTATTTTATTGACCCAAGTACATTGCTCCAGAGACATCCAAATTCTTCCTTGTTGGCTAATAATCTCTAACCAGAGGACAGCTGAACAGGAATGGGAAGGGGCCTGGAAAAACATTCCAAGCTGTTATGGTTTATCTATAGAGCTTGGGATGTGTTGAAATAGGTGATTCAGCCTGTTGTTGGACATTGGGGGGTGCTGCATGTCTCTTTGAATGTAATGTATAAGTCTAGCCATCTGCCACTCCCTTGTCTAAGGTGGGAATGCCTACTGACTCCTTCTCTCTTGCCTCTGTGCCTCTTGGGAAATCTCTCTCTCGTGGCCTTTCCAAGGAGCAAGATGTGAATCCTCAAAGCTCCCTGGACCTTTTGTCCACAAACCCACACCTACAACCTCGCTGCCTAATTTTAAGGCCGTGGCATTAGAATAGGGAATGTAACTCTTTAGATTAGGATCGTTCCCTTCTACTACAAGATATTGCTATGGAAGAAATCTGCTACAATAAACTGTAAGTTCTATCTTTCTATGATTTTGTCTGAAGACTAATTAATTAGCATGTTTTTAAGGGTTTAAACACTTCTGTCTAAATAACTCTGCTGTTACTCTGCTATGTGACTCTGCTAAGTTACTAAACTAAACCAAACTAAATATATATTCCCAATAGGGTTATGGTAGCCCAGTCTTGAATTTGATAAGTTCCTTAGGGCCAAAGAAAGCCCATATTTGAATCTAAGAAACAAAAGAGTTTTTTAAAAAAAAACTGCAAAGCCTAAACTTGAATCTAGAAGTAAAGAGTTTTAAACTGAAAAGTTTTTTTCCCTTGACTCTGCTGGTCTAATAGCCAAGCAGGACAAAGGACTTAATTAGCACGCGAATGCCCTCACAGGTTACCTCACAAGGAACAAAAGAGAAGAATTAGGTGAAAGGTCTAGCAGCCTTTTTCCTAGCCCTAAAACATGCAAAGAAAAGCAGAGAAACCTCCTTTTAAAACTTTTGGCTAACTTGAGCCTAGCATACAGAAAACGAAAAATTTAAAAAGGAGAAAAGTTTCTAGAGAAATACTTTGAAATTTCTTGAAAATGTCGAAAAGACATGCTGTTTTGGAACGGCTTTCAGTAGAGAATTTTGAATCCTGGTATTTTAGATTACAATCTCAATTACAAGAAGAGAAAGTATATTTTGTATTAACTGATGAAAAGCCATCTGGCTCAGATGATAACTCAGATGAACAAGATTGGCTGGATGCTGATGCAAAGGCCAGAAATCTCACTACAACCACACTGGCAAATTCCCAGCTGGTGCATATTAAAACTAAGAAAACTGCAAAAGATATGGTGAATGCTCTTAAGAGTATCTTTGGGGACCAGGACCAAGTCAGCAAAATTGCTTTATTCAGAGAGCTATTTTCTACTAAAATGGGAGAAAATGATGATGCATATGCTCATATTGAATCCTTTTTGAACATAATTGATAAACTGGCAACTGCTGGTCAGACATTAGATGATGATTTGAAAATCTTATCTTAGCTAACACTGATCTTATCTTATTTTAGCTAACACTTCCTCCAGAGTAACACCTTGTGTAGTAACAGAATTGGTGAAACTGGAGTAACTCTCTGGGAGTGAGCATACGACTAAAGCAGAGTTACTCCAGTTTCACCAATTCTGTTACTACAGAAGGTGTTACTCTGGAGGAAGTGTTAGCTAAGATAAGATCAGAGTACAACAAGCAAAGATTTTATCATGAGAAAAAGAAATGCAAGACTGACTCAAATTACATGGTCAGAGAGGCCAGACCCAGAGGGGTGGGACTTAGGCAAATTGATTACAGGCAAAGAGCCAATCCTAGAGAAAGGCAGACTCCCCCCTTCTTCCACAAATGCAATAAGCCTGGTCACCTCCAGAGGGAGTGCTTTAGCAATAGAAGCTACAGCCACAAGGGCAGAAACAATTCTGCTGCTGCAGGCAGGAAGCCACAGGTAGAAAGAAACAGAAGATTTTTCTAAAGCAAGAGCTAGTAATTTCAGAGATTTTTCTCAAAAAAGGGCTGATAGTAGTTTTCATGTGTCTCATATAGCTCGAATAAATGATAGCCCACAGTGCTGGATATTAGACAGTGGTGCAACTGCACATATGACATCAGATATTAATCTGTTTGATGAATTGGATACTAGGGTATCTGAAAAAGTTATAATGGCTGATGGCACAGGTGTGAATATTGATGGCAAAGGCTCAATTATGCTTCATTGTAATACTGGTGTCTCTTAAAAGATAGTTAAAGTAGAAGACATTTTATACATCCCTGATTTAAAAGCAAACCTGTTAAGTGTACCTGTACTATCACAAAAAGGATTTTCTACACACTTTGAGAATGACCTACCTTTCCCCATTGTCAACTGAAATTTTTCTCTTGCTGCCCAGGTGACTAGATGTGGGCAGAGTGGAAGACCTTGTTTCCCTAGTCACACATAACTGGAACTTTCAATATTCAGTTGAAAACCATGACGGGCTATTATTGTCTAAGGACTAACTGTACAATCCTAAAGAGAGTTATAGCCTTCTAAGTCCATTAAAGTCAATGAATGGGCTTAGAACTCTGCCTAGGATGCACTGCAAAAGTGGTATCCGTGTCTCTATAATGAAATATTTTGCATTGGAAATAAAATAAAACCAGTCCAATTTTATACCTGAAGTAACTATAATTACTGTGTTAGAACTGTCAATGGGCTTAGAAGGGTGAAACTTGGTTTAGGATTGCATTGAGAGGGTGGTCAAAGAAAAAGAAATCATTTCCATCCCTTTCCCATGTGCCAGTAAATCCCTTCTGTCTAGTTTGAGAAATGCCAAATTCAACCATCAAAGAGACAGATTGATCTGGAATTGGACTTTGTTTATGAAGGTTTCTTACTCTCCAGCCACTAGATACTATTACCCAGTTTGGTTCTATTGACTCCTCAACTAGAGTATCATCTAAATTCATCACCAGTTTTATTAACATGGGGTGTGTTTGTGTTATGTGCCATCAAGTTGCCTCCGACCTATGGCAACCCTATGAATGAAATGAAATGATCTCTGTAGTTTAGGGATCAATTGCAATTCCAGGAGACCTCCAGGCCCCTTTAGAAGTTGACAACCCTAGCTGTGTGCCCTGCTGTAATCTACGTAAGTTTTCAACCAATCCAAGACTATACACCTTTCCATCAGGGCCTGAAATCTCTTGTTTTTCCTCCTTCTTTTTTGTTGTTGCTGTTGGCTTTTTTAAAGATACTGTGTTGGGAAATTTTTCTTGGTCCTAATAAAAGATATTACACAGTTTTTATTTACAGTGCCTTGGAAAATAATTGTTTTCAAGGGTCATCCTCTCCCCTATTTTGTATCTTTGCTTGCTATTCAATTAATAAGCATTTATGTGGTCCCAGGGTGTGACTGAGAAACACTTGATAAGGAACCTTAGCAGCTGAAGCTAAGTCAGCATACGCCCAGACACTAGTTGAGAAATCTCCTTGGAGTCCTGAGTGTGTGTGTGTGTGTGTGTTTATTTATTTAGTAGCCTATGTATAATGGCGTAGGAGTATTTTAATATAAATTTAAAGTGTTTTTAAAAGTTGACTATTAATTCATTGTGTTTTAATGATGATGTGAGCTGCCCTGAGCCCATTCATGGGGAGGGCGGGATATAAGTCAAACAAACAAATAAATAAATAAATAACAAATTATTGACATACTTTATAGTCCACCTTTCTCACTGAAACTCAAGGCCGATTACATAGTGTATGCTGCCATGTCTTCCATGACAGAAGAAAGATGGGATGTGATTCTATAAAAAAATTAATACTGGTCATTAGGGTTAACAGGCATCCAGTTTTCACCCGGATAGTTTGGTATTTTGGGGGACTGTCCAGGGAAAACATTCCAAAAAAACAGGTACCTGGATCCTCCTGTTTCTCTTTCCCCTCTCCCCTTCTCCAGCACCAGCCCAGAGGAGTGGCCAATCAGCCTCGGAGTCTGGGTGGTTTCCTGAGTCTGCATGGCACCCCACTGGAGTGGTGTCCAGAAGGGGGGGCAGCATGATAATGTAACTTCCTGCAGTGACATCATCACACCACCTGGAGGCATGTGCATGCTGTGCATGCATGTTGTCTGCATAAAAAAATAAGTTCCCCTGCCTCTCCCTGGGTTCCAGTATTAGTCCAGACCGCATCTGACAACTCTACTGGTTACTAATTACTGAAAATATTTCCACAGATAGATCAAGATGAGAACCAAAGTCTAAGGAATGAGTTTAGAAGGACTAGAAGAGATAATAGAGTAATTAGCCTGGATGAGGCCACCTCAGAGGCCCACAGAAGCCTAGGTGTCTTCCAGCCTTCCAGTTCCTTAACCATAATAAAAATTTAAAAATTCTGATACATGAGTCACATAAAAACAAGTTGCAAAAATAAACAAATGGGAAAAAAATTAACAAGTATCCAAATTTGAGGCCCTCTTTGAGTTTGAAGCCCAGTAAGCTTCCAGGGTCCTTTTGGTGGTATGGAACCCCCCACCCCCGACTCCCATTTACCACCACTGCTGGAGTGTTCAGAGGGACAAAATAATTTTTAAAAATCACCATTTCAATGGCATTATGTCACTTCCTGAGAAACCCCAGAGAAGATGTTAGTTTCCTCTAGGAATCAGACTAAGTTATATCAAAACAGACTGACAAGTTCTGGGTTTTCCGCAGAAGTGATATAACACCATCATACTGATGGTACCCAACTATTTTCCCACCTCTCCAAACTCCTGCTGGTTGCCAGCTGCTGGCAACCAACCCTAACTCCCAAGCCAAATGGCCCTCCTGACCCACCCTTTGTTTCGTTCTGGTCTAGATGCAGTGCAAACTGTCTCATTTTTCTTTTACTTATATCAAGTAAATTGAGAATGAGGCAGTCATAAATCTACTCCTCCCTGAGAAGTGAGGTAATACAAGCCTCAGGATTAGCAGAATTTGTAAGAGTCAGGAAATTCTAATTCACAGATTTCCCTCTGTCCAGAAAGGCATGAGACATTGTTAGGCAGTCCTTAGGTCTGCAGCTTCTCATCATTATACTGTGTATAAGAGTCTGAAGCTCCCTCTTAGCAAAGGGAAATTAATTTCAGCACTAGGTCTCCATTTCTGATGTGTTCTTCTTATTTAGCAATAGATTTAATTATATTTTTTATCAGAGAGGTGCACACCTGAGCCATTTTTTTCCTGCTTATTCAGCTGACTGTCAATCACTGTAGCATTTCCACTAAATGCCCCTACTGCTTTTGAAGAATAACAAAGCAATGAGTGAGGGGAACCTTTTCATATACTCACCAGCTCTTTCTCCTTCTTCCAACTCCTTCTTGTTCCATCAAACCTGAAGATTTTTTTAAAAACAACAGTGCTGTGATAACAAGTTACATAGGGAGTTTAGGAAGGAAACACTTGCAGTTGATTTACATGCCCAGTTTTTTCCCCAACATGAGTTGTCTTGTCAATCAGCACTTGTCAGACATGAGCATGACTGCTAGTCTTCTTGATGGTTCACTGCATGTTCAATAGCCTTGTATTTTTCATTTACCTATCATCTCATCATATGCCAGAATGCCTGTAGAGGGGCATGTGTACAGCCAAGCTTCACCACCGTCAGTGCTGTCATTCTCCCAGCAAGATCTATGTGATAACTTCATTAATACCACTTTTAGGAGTGTGAACATTTGTTGTGCTGATACAGTTTGGTCATATATTTATCTCCTTATTTTTAAAGAGTATCTTACAATCCATTACATTTCTTTTAAAATAAAAACCTAGTACAGATAAACCTTTGTATTAAAGGCAGATAGTCCTGAAGGCCTGGTTAAAACATCTTAAAATCATCCATGAGAAATCTCCTGACCTGTTTCTTGAATTTTAGATAGAACTAAGATCCTGGCACATTCTACTCCCTTTATTTATCCTGGGGTATTCACAGATTCGTGAATAGGTACACAGACAGACAGACAGACAGACAGACAGACAGACAGGAGTGACTGTGCTGTGCAGGAGATGTCAGTGGCCATGCTGAGCCTGAAAGTGGTACAGCTCACTCTCCAGTCAGTGCAATGAGGAGGGGGAGCACAAGCCAGCATAGTAGGGGTGGCTCTGGCCAGGCAGGCCTGGATGACAGCCTTACTTACTTTAGAGCCCCAACTCCCCTTGGACTGGCCACTCTGTCAGACAGGCAGGGACAACAAGGAAGCCTCAGCAAGATGAGAAGCCCTATTTAGGAAGTCTGCCTAGGAAGGGCTGAGCAGGATGCCATGAGCCTGTGCTCTGCTACAAGATGCAGGCCATGAGGAGAGGAAGAGGAGGTGGAGTTTCTGTACATCCCCTTCCCTCTCAGTCTGAGGTCCAGAGAATCACAAAGGATTGGTAAGAGGAAGACAGGAGGAAGCTGGCAGGAAAAAGATGGAGAGACAGGCTTACCTTTCCCACCACTTAAGATGTAAACATATCAGACTCAAGACTCCACCCCTGGATGATAAGAAGACAGCTGGCCCTTGGTTGCCATGGAACAATCTGGTGAGGCAGCCAATGGGAACATGGAAAACCCACCCAATGATTGATTGATTGACAGACAGACAGACAGACAGACAGGAATGGATTGATCAGCATTAAAGAGGTTAATGTAAAAATGTGAGATCAGTCCACAGAAGCAAAATGATCAGCACTGTCTTTCATAAGACATAGTAATTAGGAAGCAAGACATATCCCTTTGCAGAGATCATTTCTTCATTTATTATCATTTTCACTGCCAGGAATGATCTTGTGCTGTCCAGTATTATAGCCCTACAAGTGTACAAATGTGAATGTTTCTAATGATCTGCATATGTGTGCATGACACTATTGCATCTGTTCTACTTTGAAGCTAATTGGGATCCACCACTGATATCCTCATTTTATCATACACCCAGTACAGATTACCCTCAAGCACAATATAATAAGTGTGTCAGCACAGAAACCCTATATATGGAACATTTAGGATGTGGGATCAGGAATACTCTGTAAACTATAAATTATAGTAACCTTATGCTGAGTCCATGCTGATCCACCACCCATCTACAGTACAGGCTGATGACAGCAAAAAGCAACACCTGGACTTGGGCTGCTTCCACATAGAGCTCTTGCTTTGCCTCCTGCCCCTTCTCTCTGCAGCAGGAGTGGTTTAAAATTGGGCTTCCACATAACATTGCTCTGCTCTGCAGTTTTCCAAACATGCTCCAATAGACTTTTCCTGAAAAATTATGCCTAATGTAAGTTTGAGGAGAGTATGATAGGAAGGTACAGACTGATGCTAATCCAGGAAAAAATATATGTGCAGGTATGCTCACAGAATCATCAGCACCTAACTGGGAACACATGTTCCCACTGTCATTGCTCAAAGTCCATCTTCTCTGTTATCCTGCAGAACCTACTCCTAATTTTCACCTGCATAGCCTACTCCTAATGGTCACCTAACCATTTGTGATCACAATTTTTACAATTCAGTGGTTATTGTGCAAGTTTCCCCTCTTTTTTCCTTTGAACAGTTATCCTGAAATACCAGATGTTATCTGCACCAGTTGTGTCAACTGTAGGCAACACAATACAACTGAGTGATGCAATTGTAGGGCATAAGCATAAGATCCAAAGAGAGGCATGAGTGATTTTTCTATCTGTTCTTTGAACTAAAAATGTAATATAAGACTGGCTGCCTAGGAATCCCTTTCTACCCCTCAGTCTTTATTCCAGACTGTCTACCCTCTCTAATCTTCACTTCCACACTCCCATTGAAATGAAAAGCTTTCCAGTACCAAGGATAAATATTGGCTATGCGGAAAAGCTTGTTACAGTAATAACACATTCACCGCACACTTGCTACATCCTAATAACTTGACTTGCACAGAGAAATCCTCTTAAAGCAAAAAGGAGAAGAAATACCACAAGGAATAATGAAAATGTTCAACAAAACTGTCAGAAGGAAACAGGGAAATAGAAAAGATTACTTGACCTTTAAATACTGTAAATATATCCACAGGGTTCAAAGAACTATTGTTATCTCAGAGCTTCCAGGGCAAATATCTGATCCACCACCTTCACTAATAAAGAAGATTTTTCTGTATACCCCCATAAGCTGCACTTCCTAGCCAGTGTGCAACATGAGGACTTAGAGCAAGCTTTTTGAACAATGCGGCTAATCCACCACTTTAAGGCCTCAGATGAACAGAACACTTTCTGATTCTTAGAGCGCTTTAGCTTTACCAACTAACACACAATACAGGTCCAGCTGCTTATTAATAATAATCATACTTAGCATTTATATAGCACTTTTTAAAGGGTTTAAAGGGTTTGATGGGGGGAACACCCTTTTAAACCTTTTAAACATCTTTAGCCATTCCCTCAGAGTAGGCTGTTGAAACTTGGTGAATAAGGCCCAGAGGATGCTGTTGCACCCATCCTCAATACTCCATATACCCTGCCTACATCATACATACCCTCTTCTCTGACAAGAGGAAGATCTAAAACCTGGCAGATAGTTATTTCTGTCACAAATTGTGTACTTTCAGTACTTAACATACCACTTGGAAGAACACTATTCAAAGACGACTTCCCCACTGTGTGTGTGTAAGATGTCATCAAGTTGCAGCTGACTTATGGTGACCTCATGGGCAGGGCTGGAGCGCCCATTGAGCCAGGTCTGGCCCCTGCTTTGAGCACTGAGGTGCCGAAGGGGGCACCAGAGGGGGTGCCAGGGGTGGGGGCACGTGCTGTGGAGCTGCTGCAGCCTGCCAGCCCTGTGCCACCACCGGCACTGCCGCCACCACCAACACATGCCCCCAGCCGGGCACAGCAGCCATGGGCCGGGCATGGCAGGCATCCGGGGCAGTGTGCAGAACCTCCCCAGACACCCACCGCACCCAACTGGGAGTGCGGGCAGCCACCATGTGCCATCCCAGCTGCCCGCCAGCCAATGGGGCTGGCTTGCTGCATGCAGCTGCTGCAGCCTGCCAGCCCTGTGCCACCACCGGCACTGCCGCCACCACCAACACATGCCCCCAGCCGGGCACAGCAGCCATGGGCCAGGCATGGCAGGCATCTGGGGCAGTGTGCAGAACCTCCCCAGCCACCTGCCGCACCTGACTGGGAGTGCGGGCAGCCTCCATGTGCCATCCCAGCTGCCCGCCAGCCAATGGGGCTGGCTTGCTGCATGATGATGTCACATGCAGTGACATCATCACGCAGTCTGGAGGGTGTGTGTGCACGCGTGCATGTGCATGCGCAAGGGCAGCCATAGGTGCCAGAAACCCTGGCACCACCCTGCTCATGGGGTTTTCAAGGCAAGAGATTAACAGAGGTAGTTTGCCATTGCCTGCCTCTGCCTAGGAACCCTGAACTTCCTTAGTGATTTACCATCCAACTAGTAACCAAGTCTCCCACCCAACTAGTAAGCAGGGCCCACCTTGGTTAGCTCACAAGATGTGACAAAATTAAGTTAGCATAGGCCATGCAGGTCAGAGCAACTTGCCCATTGGTTGATGTTAAATCTTCAAGCATCACAAAGGCTAACCCCACCCCCAGACCTTGATTGGCCAAGAAGTCCAAATAGAAAATTTCACCCATGAAAATGTTCTTTAATATCTGATTAAAGAAATAAGACTCACAAGAGGCTCCCCTCATAAGCTCTGTGTGTGAGAGAACAAAGGGACAAAATGGCCACCTATAGCATTCAGCAAGTGGCAGTGATAGAAAGGCCGAATGAAAGAAACTATGTAATCTGAAAAGCCTGCATGCAGACCCAACACATGGAACAAGGAGTTTGGGATGCAATTAAAGATCAAGTCTGGCAAATGAGGAACCTGAAAAGCAAAGAAAATGGGATGAACACCGCAACAAAGCCAAAGGGATCCTGTTTAAAGGTTTGGAGGACCAGGATATTTTGTGGGTGATTTATATTGATAAAGCTAAAAATATCTGGGAAGAACTTCAAAGACTTTATGTAGATACTTCGCTTAAGAGTAAAATGTTTTTACAAAGGAAGTTGTTCTGTATTAGAATGGGAGAGCATCAGGGCTTGCATGAGCATCTGGATGATTTTCTGGCTTGCATCCAGCAGCTTTGCTCAGCTGGAAATGATCTCCTTGATGAAGATCTGATAGTACTGTTGCTGATCAGCCTGTTACCAGAGTATGAAAGTTTCATAAATCAAGTAGCAGCTAAGACAGATTTGACTCTGAGTCAAACCATATGCAAGCTGGAGGAGTATAATAGATATAAGGAATTCCAGAACTCAGACAGAGGGTCTGGACTGAGGGACTGTGAAAGTGTTATGAGTGCTGTAAAGGTAAGCAAGAAAGCTTAAGCATTTTGTCATGAATGTGGGAAAGGCAGTCCATTCAAAAAGTACTGCACTTTCTCCAAACAAAGGGATTCCTCCTAGAGAGGAAAGGAAGGAGCAGGGAGGAATTTCCAATGTGACAAACCAAAACCTGTAAGGAAATGCTTTATGGTAGCAGAAAGAGAATCTAAATAGAAATTTTGGTATATTGACTTTGCATGTACAGCTCACATGACAGGGAATAAATCTTTCTTTGAAAAATTAAAGGAATAAAAAAGGGTGATGTTGCGTGTAGAAGATGGTAGATATATAGAAATAGCAGGCATAGGGTCTGGAACATTAAGATGCAAACTTCCAAATGAACAGACCCGGGAAATCTTACTAACAAAATGCTTCTATGTGCCAACTTTGGAAACTAGCCTGTTTTCTGTAAGTGTGCTTGGAGAGAAAAACATGAAAGTATCTTTCAGGAAACAATGCCTCATTAAGGAGGAAAGAAATAATAGCTGTAGCTAAGAAGAGGAATGGTCTGTATGCCCCGGAAACGTACCAGCAAGTTGCTGACTTTGCAAATGCAAAAGAGACCTGTAAACATAAGAATTGCACATTAATCTGGCACAGGCAGTTTGGGCATTGAAATGTAAATGCAATCAGCCAGATTCAAAGCAATAATCTGATGAAAGGCATACAATTTACATGTGTGTGTTTTTGAAGAAAAATGTATATGCAGCATTAAAAGCAAAGCAATCAGACCCAGCCTTAAAGTGAAACGAGCTGAGGAACATACTGTAACATACATGATCAGGGAGAAAAATCAAGTGCTGGAAAAATTTAAAGCTTATGTAGTAATGGTGAGTAACAGATTCCAGAGAGGGCCATTGGCACTCTGCGCTGACAATGGAGGTGTATATGTAGGACATGAAATGAAAAATTACATAACCTAGCAAGGGATTCAGCATCAAGGCACAGTGCCATACACGCCAGAGCAGAATGGAGTAACAGAGAGAAAGAATTCGCTGTCTCGCTGAAATGAGTAGGCGCACACTCCTTGAAGCAGGGCTACCTGAGAAATTCTGGGGAGAAGCAATTAACACTGCTACCTACCTGCAAAATAGACTGCCCACCAAAGGTGTAAGCAGTACCCCATATGAACTATGGTATGGGTACAAACTGAATGTGAATTCCCTGAAGGTTTTTGGATCTAAAGCCTACAGTTATGTTCCTAAAGAAAAAAGGTCTAAGATGGCTCTCTGAGCAGCAGAAGAAATTGTTATATATGCTTATCAAGTGCCAGCAATGCTCTTCTACTTTCTATATTTGACAGACAGGTCAGTCCCTATGCAAAAGAATGAATGGACATAAATCTGACATTAGAAATCATAACACTCAAAACCCACTAGAAAAACATTTTAATCTTCCAGGACATTCCATTGCTGACCTAAAAGTGGCTGTCCTCAAACAGAGAAACTTCAAGGGGAGATTAAAATGTGAGATTGATGAAATGGAGTTTATTACTAAATTCAGAACAACAACCCCTCCGGAAGGGGGGGGGGCTGAACAGAGGATTAAGATCCTTATCTCACTAAAGATGCTAATTTCTGCTGTAGTCCAGCTGCATTGTACCTTTACATCCTGATGCCCTCCCTTGTAAACCCACCTTTGGCTGGAATATAAAGGGTTCAGGGATCTCCATTCCTGCTTGTGTTTGAAGAAGGGAGCTCTGTCTCTTGAAAGCTTACTCTCTGGAAATCTTATTGGTCTCTAAGGTGCTGCTGGACTAAAATCCTGCAGTTTTTATTAAATACTCTAGACTGTATTAATACTGGAAGCTAAATAACACCAGCATTCTATGCCCATTTGGGGTCTCCTTTATTTTTTTAAAAGCCATACCCCAAAGCTGCCATGTGGCTTGTGGGAAGTTCAAGTTGGGTCTGGGGAACCCAGATAAAACTGGTTAAAAGCCCAAACATGTAGTCTGGCTCTTAAACTATCTCTCAAGTTTATTCTCTACTTTGGGGGAAAGTATTTTGCAAGGGGCTGGTCGCAAGTGCAACTAATTGTCTTTCTGATTCATCCAAGAGGAGAATTTGTTGTTAGAGTATAAGACCCTATGGAGTGGATGGTCCAACTTACATGTGAGCAATTTGTGGGAGAGGGCAGAGAGATAATGATGTCCCTATCGTCATCTAGGAAGTTCAGATTCTAGCACATGGTTAGTTACATGTAGAGATGGGCATGAACAGAAAAAAATGAATATGATGTTCGTTGTTCATTGCCATCCATGAACAGGGACTCATGAACAACCATGAATATGGCTTTGTTCATGAACATGTTTGTGATTGGCTGTTCATAGGGGCCAGCAGGCTTTCCTCCAGCCATCATCCAAGTCAAGATCCCTACTGCACCACTCCCAGAAACCTGACCTGAACAGGCACCAGGAAAGGTAAAAATAATAAGTAATAGTTTGGCTCCAGAGCCTGGCAGCAGCCCTGGAACTTGAAGGGGTGGATCCCTAACGCACCACTCCCAGAAACCTTACCTGAGCAGCAGGCAGGAAAAGTACCAATAATAAATAATAGCTTGGCCCAGAGCCTGGCAGCAGCCCTGGAACTTGAAGGGGTAGATCCTTATCCCACCACACACAAAGGAAATTCAAGCTCCAATGCACTCTATCAAAATGCCAACAACAACTATCTCTCTCCCTCTCCACTGTCTGCAGTCAGAGCTGGGAGTCCCCCTCCACCCTGGTCTTTGCTCCCTTGTTGTAACAAATTTGGAGCTCCACACTTGAAAGGAAGACCTGCCTATCAAGCTAAATTGGGCTTAGATTGGGGTTTCCAGGGCAACAGAAGGAGTTCAGACAGAGTTCAGACAATCCCTGCCTAAATTGCCAAGGGAATTGATTGCAAGTGCCAGACTGTCTGGCTTGACAAACAGCAACAAACAAGGCTTGCAACAACCACCAATTCGTTTAGAATGGGGCCTCACAAACAGCTTGTTCATGAACAGCAGATTGGGCTGTTCGTGGCTTTTTTTTGTTCGTATTGCTGTTCATGCCTATCTCTATCCATGAGTGGGGGGCTATTTTTAAGATGTGGGGAAACAGCCATTTAGTAAGGGAAACTGCTTAAAAAGTCCTTGGAGTCTCCACTTAGGAGGAAGAACTTAATAGGGTTGCCAGGCCACCCACTATGTTAGGAGGGCTCCCATCAACGTGCCAGCTTTAAACGCCAGTGCCACACACAGCATTACATCAGTTCCAGTAAAAACCCTAAAGTGATATCAAGTAGCTCTAGAAATTGCCAGAAACTCTGTGGTTTTACCATAGTCTGGTGATTCCTAGAGCAACATGATGCCACTTCTGTTTTTTCCTGCAAGTGACATCATGGTGCATGCAACACCTATGCCCTCATGTTCTCACCACCCCAAAACTCCTGCCAGTTACCAAGCATGGCCTGGTAATCCTTCCCTCCAATATGAGGCCTGTACTAAAGATATCAGCGCAACTGTCTTCTCCAAAGGTTCTCTCTCCACTGTATCTCCAAAGCAGTATGAAGACTGAGAAACAATATGGTCATAGATTTTATGGGACCATTTTTTTTGCCCTGTCAATCTCCTTGGAGGACACACAGGAAAAAGAACGAGATGTCTTTTTCATCCCTCATGTTATAAATACTGCTGGAAGTTGGAAGGGAGCCTCACATGAGACATTCTGCTCACTCTGGTGATGGTACAAAATGACCAGAGGTCAATTCCTGTGGCCATGGTCTCTCAAGCCAATGCAAAAAATCAAGCAGATTTTAGCTGTGATCCTTGAACAACTGGGAATTGTCTCATCACCTTAAAATCCATTACAGATTTATATGGATGCTGCTTAGCACATGCTGGGTTGGATTTCCTATAACAAGGAGCCAAATGTCCACACACTCTCCTGTAATTGATTGGAGATGCTTTTAAGTGTTCCTCTTGCACGTATTAATTTTTTACAGATTGGCTTTCATTTGATGAAACTGAAACCTAAAACAGTTTCTGGTATTTCTTGGATACTTTTAGGATAACTTCTATAATGCCTCTAGAGAAACCTACTGCAGAAGGACTGGTAACTGAGATGGCTAGCTAGGGGAAGTGGGAAGGAGAGAAGTAATGCAGGAGGTAGTGGATTGGTACTCACCTATCCATTTCCAAAAAGACATTAGTAAGTGACTGCTTGCTGGCATCATCTTTTTTACTACATATTCTTTCTCCCTATACCAACCTCCCCCCAGTAATGCAGGCATTTCGATCAGACCAAGCCTGCTAGCAGATATTAAATACACTCAGGAGAAATATGATCAAATGTTTGAAGTGCCTAGTAAATGCAATGTTAGCTGCCCTCCCGAGTAAGCTTTGTGCAAGCTATTGTGTTTTGCTGAGTGAGAGAGAGAGAAAAGCTGGAATATGAGGCAAGAAAATGCAATTTTATAGACAGTGGCCTGTATCCAACGATGTAGCTCCAAAACTTAAGGGCACTTAAATTTTCTGAAAAGTAAGCAGTGTTTTCCATCAATTCTTCCTCCCACTGTAGGTCTCCACTTTGCTCCTATGCTGTTTTTCAGGGTCTGTTGACCCCCATGAACAAGAGGGAATAGTGGACTACAGTAGGTGTAGGAGGGGGACTGGCAGAAATTGCCACCTTCTCTTAAGAAAACTTAAGTGCCCTTAAGCTTTGGAACTGTGTGATTGGACACATGCCATCATTAGGTGGATCTGGAACAAACTATTTTAAAGGATGTAAAGTAATTCTACATGATATATTGTCGAATTCTACATGAACCAGCAAAGTCTTATCATTTGGCTTTTTCAACCCTCCTGTCTAGTTCTGCAAAGAAAAGTTGGAAGAGCCATCCATCCTTGATAACAAAAGCCTCTCCTTTTCCTACACTCTAACAGTACCTTCTGTTCTTTCACTGTGACTCACTCAAGACACATATAACATTTCTGTTCCTGCTCACCCAAAGCATACGTTTTGTAGTTTCATTAGGCCAAAATCCATTCCAACACAATTTTAATGAAATCTCAGAAGTTTCACCAGGCTGGAAGTGGAAAACAGCCTCTGCTACTTGAAAGACATCCCTGGATAACATTTCCATCTGTGACTACGGACTGTGTAAATATAGCCTGTAAAAGCAGAGTTTCCACACCTATGTGGATTAACTTTTCAGCTGACCACTATGGCTATGCCTATAACAGCAGTGTTGAATCTGAATATTGAACTGCTATTAACAGCAGACGAGCAAACCAGAGCCCAGTGAAAACATCATCAAGAGAGTGGCCATGATAGTATGTGAGGGAGAGAGTGCAAAGGAGGTTAAAAAAATAGAAAGCAGCTGTGTAAAAAGACAAATCAACAGGAGGTCACCAGGAGGCAGAAAAACAACTTGCATGCATGTGGTCATAGCAAAAACCCATTGCATACTCTTCCAAATAGGCTTAGTTGGAGCACAGAAGCAATGGGAGAGAAGGGGCAGTGCCAAGAACCAAGCAAAAACATCCTTTTGCAGTGAAATCAAAGCTCATGCTTCAAGGCATCTGATGATAAGCTGGGTGGTCAGAATAGGATTCCTTGCCCACTCCTTCTCCACTTGAAATTTGCAACCCCCAGCTTCTTTTGTTACTGTGGGGTTCCAAAAGCTAGTGTGGGGAGGTAGGAGGAGAGAACTCCCTGTCTCAGTTCCAAAACTCCCAAGCCAGTTCTACAATCCAAATCTAGCTCCTAGGCTTTTGATAAATGTGTTTGCGTATGGATATGACTGTACTATAATCCTGAGAAGAAGAACATGAGCCAAGTATTGGGGTCTAATACAAAATATGGGGGGGGGCGCAAAAAAGTCCCGGGGCAAGAGCTGACATTAGGGTAGCAACACAGAAGTGCAGAGCTGAGTATAGTTGTACAGAATGAACTATGAAGGTGCAGAAGCAGCGGGAGATAGGCTTGAGCAGAGAGGAAGCAAGTTTCTGCAGACTTCTTTGACAGGTGTCAGCGGGGAGAGCCTGTGGTCTGGGAAGAAGGAAAGTAGCCAGGATGTTTGCATTCTGGCTCAAGGCAATGATGCATATATGGAGTGTTCTGTGGGATTCTTCGTCCTTTAATTAGAGAATATTAACGTAAGCACTTATGCAATATGCGTGTCCCATTTGCAGTCTCAGTAGTCTTAGAGAGCAAAGAAGGGATAGTCTTCTGAGCATCAAGCTTGGCCTCTGTTAATCTAATGTACTCTGATACAAAGCAAGTTACATAAACTGCCGCATGAAGATCCTTCCTAATATTTATCTGCTTCAGAGGAAGTAGAAGTGAGAATGTGTTCATTAAAATGATTAGGTATCAGAGACTGATAGTGATCAACTGCTGGAGAGACTCAACCATCTCAGAGGACGCCGTATTGTGGCTGACCACCTTCTGTAGTTATTTGCCTCAGCATAAACAGCTACTAAATCAAACTTGCCATGACGACCATTTTCAGTCCTCTGATATCTGCACCTCTGACAGCGCCAAGAACCCAGCAAAAAATCCTTTCGTAGAGAAATCAAATCTCATGCTTCAAGGCAACTGCTGATTAGCTGAGGTGTTCAGAATATAATTCCCATTCCACAGTTGCCCAGGTGTGTTGTACAGAGTTTTAAACTTCTATAATTGCAGATTATGACATGAAAGTAGGCTGCAAAAGAACAATGAATCAGTAGCCTAACCCAACTCTGTAATCAGAATGGCCAGAACCTAGCTAAGTTAAGCACTTTTAAAATCCATTGATTTCAATGGGAAAGGTTTGCAACCCACTCCCAGACCCTGCTAGACAGAGGTCACACTAGCATAGTCTTAGGATATTAATTATGCTTAGCCAGCAGAGAAATGAGGGAGAGAGGGCACTTTATTAAACTAAAGAACTGAGAACAGCAGAGCAATCACACTGGAGACTATGGAGACACTGTTAACGTCTATCAGTCCTGGACATCTCCATATTAGCCATATGTGGAAAGAGACAATCCACATACAGTACCGCTGACACACCTCTGTACCATTACCACAACACACACACAAAATATATATATAAGGCACAAATGCAACAGTGGCTTCAACCTGACAGCCAATGCAGTGTAGTGGCTAGAGGAGCAAACTAGGATCTGGGCTGCTCGTGCTCATGTTTGAATCCCCAGACCCCAAGGTCTCTGGGTGACCTTGGGCCTATGGCACACTCTCAGCATAAACTACCTCACATAATTGTTGAGAGAGAGAAATGGAGGAGAGGAAAATTATGTGAGCCATGGGGTATAAATGTCGTAAAATTTAAAATTAAATTAAACCTGAAACTATCTTCAATTATATGAACAACTGTGGTATGCCCAGTAGGAGCCTTGCAAATTAGGGTAGAAGTACCCTTTGCAAACAGTTACACTTTAGACAGTGGACCACAAAGGTTGAAGGATGGGTAGTCCAAGCCTATTACCGAACAATTTCTAAAACTTACATGGGAGAGAAAAGGCACAGGGAAGACTCAGGTCATCTCCCAGACAAGGATTCAGATCCCACTGGAGGAATGACATTCCTAGGAGCAAGCAGAGATTTTTGCAGTGCAAGGAGGAAAGAAACACTAGAACAAGCAACAAGAAAAGGCATAACTGCACATTCATAGAAAGCATCCCTGTTGCCTCCTCCAATAGCTCACTGGAACAAGTACTTATGTGGGAAATAGGCTTTGGGCCATGCCAGGGAGAAAGGTGAAAATAAGGCAAAATGTAGGTTTTGGACACCAACAATCCTGTTGGTATCAAAACCAGAGGAGAAGGTAGAACTAGAACCCAACCTCATGCATTACAGAACATGCTTCCAAAAATATACATTATGGGGCATTTAGAATCCTCCTTTGGCACCGGTGACACTCTGTGCCACATATACTGGAATCCATGTTCTAAGTGTGGAGAGAGAGAACCCCAGAAGGGGTATCCTAGCACCTGAAATATGGGTGTCTTGGTTTATATTCTGCTGTAAGTGAGCTGTGATTGGCTGCAGGATAGCTGGAATCCCAGTAACATCTGAAGCTACATTATACAAAGTCAGTCCATTGGTGCAGTTATGCCAGTATTGTCTACTCTGATGGGTATTGCTCTCCAGTGTATCTATAGCTGCATAGATGGGGCAGGAACTAGAGGCAAGTTTTTATTCCAATTGAATTCAGAAGGAGTATGTTGTTTTTGCTCTGACCTGGATGGTCCAGATAGCCCAATCTTGTCAGCTCCTGGAAGATAAGCAGGGTCAGACCTGATCAGTATTTGGATGGGACACCATCAAGGAAGCCCAGGGTCGCTAAGCAGAGGTAAGCAATTATAAGCTACCTCTGAACATCTCTCGACTTGAATCCTTAAAGGGTCTGCATAAATTGGCTGAGACTTGATAGCTCAAAAATGTTGATTTACACTGTCTGTTTTGCTATTATAACATTAAGCTTGCCTCAAGGTTAAAATTCTAGGCTTAGAAGGTTTATGATCCTGCCTGTCATCAAAATTACGGAATTCCCTCCTCAAGTAGATTTGTCTGTCCCCTTCTACCATTTTCTTCCACCTGCAGGAGAAGACTTTTTGGTTTATTTGGAGTTTCCTCACTGACCTTTCCCCCCATTTTTTGTGTTTTGATTAATTGTTTTTAATTGTTTTATATATCTCTGTGTATGTATTTTTAAAGTTGCTTTAATGTTTTTAACAGTTCACTACACTGGAGACACTAAATTGGGTGGAAAGGCAGCATCAAAACGTTCTAAATAAATTAAAAGTTCTGTTCCTTCCTCAATATATCTGCAACACCATCCAGTTCTGGATCTTATATAGACATCATTGCACTAATGTAGGGTTGCCAGGTCCCATTAGTCCCATGGAGGAGGACTGGGAACCTTGCACTCACCCTCTGCAGCAAGCGGCATCCCATGCTCCCAACATGCATGATGACATCACTTCCAGGAAGTGATGTCATCATGCAGGTCAAAGGGTGGCCCGGTATGCACTCCCGCGCCTGCCAAAGGGCTGAATCGCCCCCCTGCGGGCCTGATTCGGCCCAAAATGGGCCCGTTGTGGGGCACAGGGGTGCACTGTGGCAGGGCATGGGGTGCGCCATGCTTCCCGGAGGCACACCACACCGCTGAGGGGCACCCCGGGGGGCACCCCCCTGCAGGCCAGGTAAGTGGGGTCGGGGAGGAGGAGGTGGGAACAGGGGATCCCCCACCCCAGGTGGGGGATTGGCAGCCCTACACTAATGTCACACCAATGTCATCAGTGTGACATTGATCTGACATTGTGGGAGCATTGTGCTATCTTCAAGCTTTATATCTTCAAGATACACTCAGTGGAGGCTTAGTTACCCCCCAAGCCTCTTGAGCAGGAGAATAAGGTTGTGCTGTAAAACCCATGCTTAACTCTCACATTTAAATCAATAGAACCTGTTAATTATCACTGGGTTATGGCCACTATTTACAGTGATATACCTCTGCAAATCAATTTCTCATTGTAATTCTGCATTTTAGATGTTTATGATGGATCTTCATATGTATAATTTAACCAGCATATGTTGTATCCTCTTTATCTCCATATGTTACACTTTGCCAGGTCTGATGATTTAAATACCAAAAAAAAATTACATACAGGGAGGCCAGACTGAATGAGAAACTTTTGAGAAATTCTAAGCAAATAAAAGCATACGCCATCTCATGCGCCATCTACATGAAACCATCTGGAACTCTGGATGCTGAAAGCTGGTGAATTACAGACAACTCTTGCTTCAAGGCAGAGGAAGAACAACTGGCATTTACAAGCATCAGCAATGTATCCAATCATCTGTGAACTTCATCAAGCGAGACTTCCCTGCTTCTTCCTTCTTCTGTAGTCCACCATGTTTTCCTCATTTAGTTTCTGTGGGTCAGTGGTCTCAGGACTGACAGAGAGGTTGAAAATGGAGGCTCTGCAGGGGGAGTTGGCTGAAATTACTGCTCTCTCTTCTGCAATTGGAAATGCTATTAAGTTGGAAGAACTGTTTGGTTGGATACCAACCTGTAGCAACTGATGGCTGGCATATTCCATAGCCTGAACTTCAAAGTGGATGTTTTCCAACCACCTAGAAATCACTACTCACATTTGGACAACACAAACCTGTTTATTTCCCCCATGTGTCATACAAACCTAGCTCCTCAACACTAACACTTACAGAATTTAAACCCTCATTATACACTTGCAAGTTGGTAGATCCGAAACCAAACCAAAATGAAATATTCTACTAACTAAGGTACGTTTGGAAAATATTCCTCAATAATAGTATAAATTATAAACTGGTAACTGCAACAAAGTGTATAAAAACATTATGCATTATCTAAGAACAATGACAACTATTGCATTATTCATTTCAAGGCCACTAACAAAAACTATAGACCATAGTTCACTGCACTCGAATGTGTAGATTAAAATTTTGATAATGCTATCCATTATGAAGTTAAATTGGCTTAAATCCAATCATCCATTTTGATTGGGCTAAGCATCATGATGAAAGGAAAACATTAAATTCAAAGCTTCACATTTTATATATAACAGGCTGCAACTGGAACATGTATGTATTCTAACTGTGACCTCAACAGTTGATTCATATCAGAGCTTTTATCATTCCAAATAAACTCATTGAAAATTTGTGATACAGAATGTTTTCATGAGAAGAAGAACAGAGAACTTAAAACTCCAGTTCATCATGAAGATTACTGGAAGGCAGCACTTTCCCCTGTAAGGGAGTTTTCAATAGATCTAAAATCAGGAGTCATATTTGGCAGAAACTTGATTATAATGTGTTGGATATCTTTAAGGCTCTTTCAAAATGCTGAAGATGTAATTATAACCCTCACCACATATTGAATCCATTCTGAACAGAAGTCTGTACTAGACTTGTGCATGGGAGTTTGTTTAGTTTCTTTTGTATTTATTATTAATTTCCATTATTGGGTTGTTTTGTATGGTTTTATTTTGTTATTGTTTCTTTCATTATTGTTCTGTGATTTTCATAATTCTGTTTCATTATTATTTTTCATTGGTTTCAATAGAATTACACATACACACACACCCCTTCTTGGGTCTATACCTTCCTGGTTTTCTACATGAACTGACAAAACTCCAGGGAGTTGCAGTACTCCATTAGGACATCTACACTGCCAAAGATAGGACAAATAGAATAAAGGGGTCCCCTTTGGGGGGAAATTTAAGGTGTTCGTGTTTAACATTACAGTCTACAGGAAAATTGACAGGAAATACTAACACATAAAACAGCTTGAAGAATTGGTACTGCAGCAGCTTGAAGATCAGCATCTTGAGCTTGCAGGGGGGACTTCCAGTACCAGATAGACTGCTACTACTGTTGGCGTTGGCTGGTTTTTCAAAACCACTCCTTCCTTCTTCCAGATCTGCCCCAACCATGCTGCACATTCTTCCCACAAGAACCAGAAGATCCTTTGCCAGTCATGATGTGCAGTAATAGCGCACAGATGTCAGATAAGATACTGTAATGTATGTATAGGGTTGCCAGTCCCCCAATGGGGACAGGGGATCTCCCACTCCCACTCTCCACCCGCCACCCCTACTTACCTGGCTGGCAGGGGATGTACTGGCCTCCCAGGGTGCATGCTCCAGGGTAGCACATCACACTCCTATGGGCCCAGTCCAGCCTGGATCAGCTGGATCGAGCCTGAATAGGCCTGGAATAGGCCGCTGTGGAGCGTGGGAGCACTCCCGCGTGCCACAGTGGCCCATTCCAGGCTGATCCAGGCTAATTTGGGCCCAATCTAGGCCAATTTGGGCCTGGATCAGCCCAGAATGGGCAGCTGCGGAGCGCAAGAGCGCTCCCATGCTCCAGAGAGGCCTGATCCGGGCTAACTCGGGCCTGATCCAGGCCCAAATTGGCCTGAATTCCCCCCCCCCCACAGAGTATAGGAGTGCTCCCTAGGCAGCCATGACCTGCACAATGATGTCACTTCCTGGAAGTGGCATCTTCACGTGGTCCCGGGAGCATGCATGCACGAACAGAATAAAAGGTAGGTACTGGGTCCCCTGCCTTCTGCTGGGAGGACAGGGTGACCTGGTAAGCCTATGTACGTATGAAATATATGTAATTTTATTACTAGGTTGTATGTGATAAAAAAAATTGTATTGTGCTTTGGTTACACTTGAGACACCCAGACATACAACTGAGTTAGACAAGACAGAAAAAAATCCCAAATTAATTGTAATTCCCTGAAAACCACAGCAGCTTCAGTAGGGTGGAGTGCACAATTAAAAATCAAAAGTGTTCAAGGACATACTCAGGCAACACAGCCAGTCACATGCTGAAACAATAAAGCACTAATGAAGCTAATAAGACTGAGGGGGAAGGATTAAATAAAAAAATTAGACTCCAAAGAGCCAGTGTGCAAGAGAAAGCAAGAGAGAATGCAAGTCAAAAAAGGCGGGCAAGAATTTGGGGCAGGAGGAGCAAATCTCAATTAAAAACAGTAAAATGTTCCAAAGAGAATTAGACACAGAAATATAAAAGAATTAGAGACAGCAGACAACAAAACAGAAACTATATTCAAGAAGAAATCAAAATAGGAATATAATCTCTATATATAAAGACAATTACTGACTCATCAATGCCCAGCCCAAACCCCTAGACCTAGAAATGTGAAATTTGGGGAGAACATTTCTTTCATGATATAGAGACTCACTAAGAAGAGATTTTAAGAAATACACTCCCTAAGGGGGTAAAAAGGGGTAAAATGTGTTTTCCCATAGGGATACAGCTTCCCTGTGTGGCTGGCAGGCTGCTCCCCCACCACCACCACCAACTGCCAACTCGGCCACTCTTCCCTGAGGTTATTTGCATATGTGGCCTGATTGGTGATCATCCCAACATTCTAAACAGTATGCAGTTGCTGTTGGGAATCATTGAATGTGTCCTGAGGTAAAAATACACCTCCCAGTCTTCCCCTCTAAGGTTGCCAATCTCCCTGTGGGGCCTGGCTTTTCCTTTGTGGCTGGCAGGCTCCTGTCTGCTTCCCCCGACCCCCTCCTTGATTGGTCAGCTGTGGAACTCTGTGTTCTGAGGTAAAAATCAGGTAAAGGAAACTGCAGACAGTTGAAAAAAGACCGTACAAGACTCCTGAATAGGAATTTTATATAAAAGTCAGTATGGCAACTGAGTTTTTAAGTGTTCATGGGGAGATGGTGTATGACCTTCCTAGGGGCCATTTCAATGTGAACCTCTCACATGAACCTGCCAAAGTGCCCACCACACCATCTCCCCCTCAGTCCAACTCCACCTCTCACCCCTCGCAGCCATCACCTCTTACTGCCACCAAGAAGCCTTCTGGAGTTTCCTTATTTTGCAACCAAGAAGCCTTCTGGCAGATGTCACGCAAGATACACCAATGCTAAAAGGAGAAAGCAACTTAGAGATGTGGCAAAGAAATATGTACATCCTACTCCTGTGGTGCACCGAGCAGCAGTGGCCATGTACCAGCAAGATCACCCCAAGGTGCACAGAGTGGCAGAGTCTCTCTATGGGCAAAGCAATCCTGGAAGACGAATAGAGAGGCACTCACTTCCATGGTAGGTCAAGGCTCACTCAGGCATGGCAGATGATCCTTCGCTACCTTCAAGCTACCTCTTAACCTCATCCATGCAGAAATAACCCTGTTCAGCATCTCAAAACAAAGCAACATGGCTCGAGTGCTGTGGAATTGTAAGCTCATTGTTTGGGATGAGAGCACCATGGCACACAAGGGATGTTTTTAGGCACTGAGCATAACCCTCAAAGATGTCAGGGGCAATGAGAGAGTGATGGGGGGTGTGGCGGAATGGGCACTGGCTCTCAGTCCGGGCAACTGAGCTGCCATCAATGGCCTGCTAGCCCCGCTATCTGCCTCCCACCATCCCTGGTGGGCGTGGCTCACCTTCTTTGTTGCTGCCACCACTCACTGAATTGTACACCGCCTGACTGAGGGGCAGTGAGACCCCTCTGGCTGAATTTCCCTACTGGGAAGTGAATTCCCCAATCTTTGGGTGGGCCCTGGAGAATTGGCAACCCACCAAGGTCTGGCCTGATCAATTTCTCCTGGGCTCCCTGCCTTTCTGTAGCGTGCCAAGTGGGGGAGCTTATGTAGTCAGAGCACCACAAGGTCCTTTATATTCCAAAAAAGTATAATTTATTAACTATATACAGAACACTATATACAAGCAAGTAAAGGCACAACACATAGGGGTAGATTCCCCTGTTCAGAACCCATAGGGCAGAAAATCAAACTGAAGAGAACCGCTGTCTGCTTTCCCTACCACACTGTTCCCTACTCTACCTTAAGGGGCTGGTGGTCTGAGGGAAAGTTCACCTTTTATTTCCTTTCTGCTGCCTCCCAGGCCCTCCACATTTAGAGCCTAGGCAACCAGGTTTCACCCAGCAGCAGGAGCCTCTCCTTCTTCAACCAAGAAGGAGCCTAACTGACTTTTTCCCCTCAGGATCGGCTGAGTCTCCCCATTCCGGCTCCACCCCTTATTTTTCCCTCCCTTTCTTGGCCCAGGGCAGCTGGGAGTTGTAGTCCAGGAAGAAGGGCGTCCCACACCAAGACTCCTGCAGGCCTCTCCCTGGCCCCACAGCCCATCAGACCTCATGGGGAACATTTCCTCCCCTTTCTTTAGAGACAGAATAACAGCAACTGGCACTCATTTCACCCCTGGTAACCATTTCGTTACAGGGGGAGTCACTGTGGTGCTGGCTGGAGAATTCTGGCAGACTCTGCCAGTAGTCCCAAGGGGAACTCAAGTTGACAAGGTTACAGTGTATGTCAAGGCATCGTATCTGTAGCCCCTACTTGAGAGGCGAGGTGTCTGCTGGGGAATTCTCTGAACACCTACTAAAAACAGGGGACAGAGAGTATCCCTATTCCAAGGGAAAGTGACCATCCCTGCAGACTTGGACACAGTAGTGATGACTCTAGCAGATCTAACAGCATGATATACCATTATATCGTCACTATCACAGAGAAGTCTACAGCCTGGCTGTGAAAGCATGCCATTATGACCCCCAAGAACGATAAGGCTGCCATCATTAATGAAACACAACTCCCTTGAAGGGGCAGGAGTACAGATCTGTGGACCCAGTGGTACAAATGGATGATGTGGTCCACTATCCCGTGGAGTTCCTCAACACGCTCAGCCCTTCTGGCTTCCCAGACCACATGCTTCTCCTCAAAGTGAGGGCTCCAGTGATGCTGCTTCTGAACCTCAACCCACCTGATGGCACATACCTGACGTTGGGCCTAGTCTGGCATAGTGCTCCTAAAGGAGTATACTGATTGATCACAGGCAGAGCCAGAGGACATGTGATCAACTTAACTTGTTTAACTCTTTAGACACACTTGTGCCTTGAACCTCATACTGCAGCATTGACATAAGCCAATTAGCTTGGATTACCATATATGGAATAGGCTGCCTTCAGTATAAAGGGGGAAGCAGCTTTGTTTTTCTGTGAGGAACCTGAGGTAACTTTCTTTGTGTTAAGAACCTGTTCCTCCCTTTATTGCAATAAAGACTTTCTGTACTCCTTCTACTCCACCTGCCTTCTCCTTAAATGGGCCAGGAGTGGGTGGGGCCCTATTTGGGCTAACAGTTTCTGGCGACCACGAAGGGACCTCCACTGAACTGACAGGCGTGGCGGAATGGCAAGGGACGGCCAGGCTGGTAGTGCACACCATGGATCCATTGATGTCCAAGGCTTGGAACTCCCTTGACTAGGCCACAGCTCCTGTGGTGCAGCGGACGTCCCCAGTGAGTAGAAGGACTGACAGACTCCCAACTACAGGGATTGGTGGTAGCTGACTGGAAAAGGTAGGCCTTGGTGGGAAAACGGGATCCTGGGCAGATCTGCATAATCCCACTATAAGTCCTCAGGTAACAGAAGAGGCCCTGGTTGCAGATCGCAGGATGGGAGGAGGGCAGTCTAAAAAGGAGAAGTGTACTCCTCTAGGGTGTATGGTAAAGAACTGGGATCAAATTGTGGGATCACAAGATGTTGACCTGCCACAATATCCTGTTAGTAGACTGGTTAGGTACTGTACTATTGAGTGGCCCCAATATACGTTTGATAATGGTAGGCTGTGGCCAGAACAAGGAAGTTTTGATTTTAGTACCCTGAGGGATTTATTAAATCTGACATTTCAACAGGGAAAGTGGAATGAACATGATTATGCTCAATTTTGGATGTATACGGCTACCAAAGCTGATTTGTTACAGAATTGTAAATTAAGAAAGAAGGATATGCAAATGTTACTTGTAAATGCATCTAAGACTCCTGTACCTTTGCCCCCAGAGGGATTGGGAAAGGGCAGACCAAAGAGGCAGGGCCAGGGAGAAATAGAGGAGAAAACCCCTGAACAGGATGATGTGGATCCAGTGGATGGGTTACAAGGACAGGCGTGGGAGGGAAGACAGGCAGTGAGGGATCCATTGCAGGTCCCCCAACTCTACCCTGAATTACCCCCATATCCCGGCCCATGTGATTCCACCACCTCACCAGTTTCAAGTGCCCCTTCGGTGGAGCCAGTGCCACCCAAGACCCCAACTTCCACTTTTATTGACAAGAAAAAGCACATCCTTGAATTGGTGGAAGAGCTTGAGTCCCCAATTAAGGAAACTCCCCCGGATATGGGACTCAAAGGAGAAAACATGACTCTGAGGCCACCAGAGGCCCGTCACCCTCCTGATAGACTACAGCCGGGACTCCAATGTCCATTAAGGGAGGTGATTGGGGCAACAGGTCTGACTTATGTTTATGTACCATTCACAACCAGCGACCTGATGAATTGGAAGAAAACCATCCCCTCCTTGAGAGAGGACCCTGATATTGTCCACAGGGAATTTAGTAGCATTTTTCAAATGTACCAACCTACTTATCAAGATTGCCAGTTGCTACTGAATAATATTCTTACACCAGAGGAAAAGAGATTAGTGATTGAAAAGGCAAGAGATATTTATGAGGCTAGACAACAAGCGTCGGGGCTAGCAGCAGGAGCCCACAGTGTTGACCGGGTGGTGCCAAGAACGACTCCAAATTGGCCACATGATACAGATATAGGACGGGGCCTTCATGCAGCTTACCGTGAGCTAATTTTGGAAGGGTTATAAGGTTTATTTAGGAAGGGATCGGGAAGAGAAGAAGAAAGAAATGAAAGCACAGGCAATAATGTTGGCACAGGCTATTGGGGGCATTCACTTGAAGCAGCCTGGAACCAGGAGACCAGAAAAAAGGGAAAGAGAGGAAAGAAGAAGGAAGCCATTGAGAAAAAACCAGTGTGCCCTCTGTCGACAGGAAGGACACTGGAAACGAGAGTGCCCAAATCGAAGGCCAGAAGACAAGTTCCAAATGCTAGAAAAGGAGGAAAGTGAATAGGGGGGTCAGGGGCATAAGCTAACTTTAGCCCCCTACCCTGAGCCCCTGGTAAATGTGATGGTAGGGGGAACAGCAATACCTTTCCTTGTTGATTCTGGAGCAACCCATTCAACGGTGCCTCAACCCCCAAAGGGAACAAGAGCTACTAAAAAGCAAGTTCATATTGTTGGGGTAGATGGAAAACGAGTATCCCAGAGTTTCCTTACCTCCTGTGATTTTGAAGTTTGTGGAACCCAGCTGCATCATGAATTTTTGCTTACCCCTACTTGTCCTATTGCCTTATTGGGAAGGGATGTGTTGTGCAAACTACAGGCGACTCTGGAGTTCTCTGATAAAGGGGTGAAGCTGACAGTGCCTAAAGGCAATGGATCTACATATTTGATGGCTTTAATGGAACAGAAGCCGAATACCTTAAGTAAGCATTTACCTGAATGTATGCTTGCAGAAGTGGATGAAAGTGTATGGGCTGAGGAAGGATCACCTGGATTAGTCCTTGAAGCTATACCAGCGTCTATTACTGTCAAGCCTGGAAAAGGACCCATCCGAATTCGGCAGTACCCATTATCAATGGAAGGAAGACGTGGATTGCAACCAGTAATCACTCAGCTTCTAAAGGAGGGGCGGATAGAACCTTGTCAATCGCCATGGAATTCACCAATCCTAGCCGTCCCCAAAGGAATGGAGAAGAAAAAGTGGCGTTTGGTCCAGGATCTTCGTGCAATTAATGCAGTGGTGAACACCCGACATTCAGTGGTCCCAAACCCTTATAACATCTTAGCTACGATCCCAGGGGATCATGAATGGTTCACAGCCCTGGATTTGAAAGATGCGTTCTTTTCCATTCCTGTGCATCCTGACTCGCGGGAACTGTTCGCTTTTGAATGGGAGGATCCTGATACAGGCCGGAAGGCACAGTACACCTGGACAGTGTTGCCCCAAGGATTTGTGGACTCACCAACACTCTTCAGCCAGGAGCTAGGAAGAACCCTCTCCAAATGGAAGGGTCCTGAAGGAACATCTCTGCTTCAATACATAGATGACCTTCTGATATCTGGAAACACAGAACAGGTAGTTGAAGAGGCAACCATATCTCTCCTCAATTTCCTTGGGACGAATGGTTATCGAGTGGCAAAAGAGAAAGCCCAATTAGTTACACGGGAAGTCCGATATTTGGGCTATTTAATCTCCCATGGGCAACGGCAACTGGACCCTGGGCGTAAAGAAGCCATTTGCCGAATCCCATGTCCTCAGACAAAGCGTCAGCTGCGGGCCTTTTTGGGAATGGCAGGATTCTGTCGAGTCTGGATTCCAGGGTTTGGACAATTGACTAAACCTCTCCATGCAAAATGTCAAGAGAGTGAACCTGACAGTCTTCAATGGGAACAGGATGAGATCACGGCCTTCGAGCAAGTGAAGAAGGTTTTGATGGAAGCTCCTGCATTGGGCCTGCCAGATCTACAAAAATCATTTCACTTGTTCGTCCATGAGATGAGGGGAGTTATGTCAGCAGTTCTCACCCAGAAACTAGGACCGGACCTCAGACCTGTAGCCTATTTTTCCAGGCAGCTGGACACAGTGGCCCAGGGTTGGCCGACATGTGTGCGAGCAGTGGCAGCAACGGCCATGGCGGTGGAGGAAGCCCGCAAGTTTACACTTGAGAATCCAATGCATGTGTATTGCCCACATATGGTGTGTTCCCTGCTTCAGCAACGGGGAAGTAAATGGCTGACATCGGCCAGAATGGCCAAATATGAGGCACTCCTCTTTGGAAGAGAGGACCTGACTTTTGAGAGTTGCAATCGCCTCAATCCAGCCACCCTCCTTCCAGATGAGCTGGAGTCATCAAACATGCATGAATGTTTGGAAGTGGTAGATAGCTTAACAATGGCAAGAGCAGACTTATTGGATACCCCATTGGACAACCCAGACATGGAAATATTTATAGATGGTTCAAGCCGGGTGATAGAAGGAAAACGAAAGACTGGGTATGCAGTTACCACTCTGCATGAACTTTTAGAAGCAGAACCCCTCCCATCTACATGGTCAGCCCAAGCTGCTGAGCTGTATGCACTCAGAAGAGCCCTAATACTGGGACGAGGACAGAGAGTGACTATCTACACCGATTCCAAATATGCCTTTGGAGTTTGTCATGCTCATGGAGCACTGTGGAAGGAACGAGGTTTTCTAACTGCAAATGGGGATAGAATTGCCCACAGTGAGTTGGTATTAGAACTTCTGGAGGCATTATTGTTCCCAAAGCAAGTGGCGATAGTCCATGTTAAAGCACATCAAAGGGGGAAAACTCCAGAAGTTTGTGGAAATAACATGGCTGATGAAGCAGCGAAGCAAGCAGCACTTAAACCACTTGGGAACCTGCAGCTCGCCTTAATACCCAGTTTTCGCCTACCGCCCTCACCACAGTATACCAAGCAAGAGGAACAAGAGGCCATTACCCAAGGAGCTTCTAAAAATGAAAAAGGATGGTGGATGTATTGTGGTGGTAAAATCTTAGTTCCCCATGCTATGCTGCGAAAGCTCTTATGGGACTATCATCAATCAACTCATAACAGTGGCCGAAAGATGGTGGAAGCACTTACTCGCCATATCACTGCTGTTGGACTCCACCAAACAGCCGAACAGATAGTGCAGGCTTGTCCCACTTGTCAGAGAGTGAATGCTAAGACATCTAGGATACCACGACCTGGAGCACGCACATGGGTGAATCGTCCATTTCAGTCAATACAAGTAGATTTCACCGAATTGCCTCGTCAAGGGAGATATCGTTACCTCTTAGTGTTAGTAGACAAACTCACCGGATGGCCAGAAGCGTTCCCATGTGCCTCCCCAACAGCCAAACAGGTTGCCAAGGTCCTCCTCCACCACATAATTCCGCGATTTGGGACCCCAGAAGTCATCAATTCGGACCGAGGGACACATTTTGTGAATCAAATTATACAGCAAGTATCCCTCGCACTAGGGATCTCATGGGACCTACACACAGCTTGGAGACCACAAGCTAGCGGTCAAGTAGAAAGACTAAATAGAAGTTTGAAGACCTGTCTAACTAAGATTTGTATGGACACAAAACTGCACTGGCCAGAAGCACTACCTATTGCCCTGACACGATTGCGGGCCACACCTAAGGGAAAATTAGGGTTGAGCCCCTTTGAGCTATTATATGGAATGCCCTATCCCATATTCCCAAAGGGGGGAGTATTAGATTTTGAGATAGGTGACATACAAATGAAAGAACATGTTATTGCTTTGCAGTCTGTTTTGCATTCTCTCCACAGGGCTGCCCTCGTTGAACAGCCTCTGCCCTATGACTCTCCAGTCCACTCCTTCCTGCCAGGTGACTGGGTGTATGTTAAGAAATGGAAGCATAGTCCTCTGACTGCAGATTGGGAAGGACCCAAGCAAGTGCTCCTTACCTCACACAGTAGCGCCAAAGTGGAGGGTCATGATCCTTGGATACATCACACCCGATTAAAGAAGGCATCGGCTCCTGAGATCTTGGATGAGGCTGAATTACCAGTATCCTGGACTGTGAACCCGATTAGTGATCTTAAGTTCTTGTTTAGAAAAGTGCCTCGTTGAAGTCAAAACTCTCTAGTAACTATTTTGGGAAGGGGAGGGAAATCTTTCACAATTCCATTTAAATGAGACCTAGGCCAAGTATGTACTCCCCTTGCAAGGTAATCTTAATAATCAGTCTTTTCCAAGTGTCGAGACTCATGGGGGGAGAATGGGAACATCATGAATATGGAGAAGAAAATTTGTTCCTCCATTTCAGTATGAGGGCTAGTGAATTGTTAAATGTTACTGAATGCTGGATCTGTGCCCTAATGCCTGAAAGTTCTCGCCTAGGTATGCCTTTAATAGTCAAACCTTTGACAGCTGCTGAAATGGCTGTAGCTCCCCGGCCTTGGCTAAATGATACTACCGCCCAAAATAAAACTTGGCAGCAGATAGGGTATCGAAATTTAGGATTCCTCCAGGTAGTCCGAACCCGGGGAGAGTGGTGTCTTTGGAAGAATTCATCCTCGCCACAGGGTAAGAGGTTGGGCAGATCTCTATGTGATCATATTTTTCTGGAGGAGGGGAGATATGATGCGTATGAAAATGGATCAAAACTATGGCATAAGGGTGTTATATGGAATCCCATAACCAACCTATCTGAGCCCTGGTGGTCCTATAAGGATGAGACCGTGAATGATACAGATTCATCAGATGTATGGTGTGAACAAGAAGGTATTGCCTGGAAATGCTATTACAAACATCCTAATATATCTGCAGTGGGGCCAGGTACCTTTGGAACAGGGTATTACTCAGCTCAGTGGATAGGGGCAAATTCCTCATTAGATCCTCTGCAGGCGCTAGCTGGTCACTACTGGGTGTGTGGGCGGAGGGCTTACTCTGCATTACCAATAAATGGAACAGGGATATGTTATTTAGCCCTTGTTTTGCCACCCTTGTTTGTTACTTCATCTTTGGGTACCAGACCACACATCCGGAATTATAGAGATGTAGAAACAGCTCAGCAGTATATGAAGCAATATTTACCTCTTACACGGTTTGGGCTATTTCGAGGACTTAATGAGGCTGTTTGGCGTTTACAAGCAGTGGTCGAAATAGTAGCCAATGAAACCGCTAGTGCCCTGAGAGACCTTGCCACTGAACAGGGGCTTATCCGACAGATGGCCCTGCAGAATCGTATGGCTCTGGACCTAATTTTGGCATCGAAAGGGGGCACTTGTGCCTTAATTAATGCCACATGCTGTGCCTGGATTCCAGACAATCGGCAGGCAATCTTTGATAGGGCTGCTCACATAGCGCAAATAGCTTATGTACCTCCTTATGAGTCATGGTGGCAGACCCTCTTTGGATCGTGGTGGCCAAATCTTGGGAACTCCCTTAAGTCAGCCTTGGTACTTGGGGTTTCCATACTTTTCCTTGTTATGTGTTTATGTGTTTGTGGCCAAACATTGCCACTAGTTATTGCAGGTTGTATTAAGTGCTTTAAACTGGAAGCTATAGAACAAAGATTTATAATGCTTCAACATTATCGAAATCAAGGTGGCCCAAGTGGCCCACTGTAGGTTAGACCTTGGGCCAAAGGGGGGACTGATGGCACATACCTGACGTTGGGCCTAGTCTGGCATAGTGCTCCTAAAGGAGTATACTGATTGATCACAGGCAGAGCCAGAGGACATGTGATCAACTTAACTTGTTTAACTCTTTAGACACACTTGTGCCTTGAACCTCATACTGCAGCATTGACATAAGCCAATTAGCTTGGATTACCATATATGGAATAGGCTGCCTTCAGTATAAAGGGGGAAGCAGCTTTGTTTTTCTGTGAGGAACCTGAGGTAACTTTCTTTGTGTTAAGAACCTGTTCCTCCCTTTATTGCAATAAAGACTTTCTGTACTCCTTCTACTCCACCTGCCTTCTCCTTAAATGGGCCAGGAGTGGGTGGGGCCCTATTTGGGCTAACACACCCAAAGTCTGCAATGGCACCAGACTACAAGCGAAAGCCCTCCACAGGTACATCATCATGGCCACATTGTTCACCGGCAGTGCTCAGGAGGGGAATTGGTATTCATACCACGCATATCACTCATACCATCAGAGAACTCCTTCAAATTCAAGAGGCTGCAGTTCCCCCTCAAGGCTTGCTTTGCTATGACGATGAACAAGTCCCAGGAGCAGACACTAAAGGTGGCAGGAATTGACTTGAGGGAAGACTGCTTCTCACATGGGCAGTTCTACGTGGCCTGCTCCAGAGTGAGCTCACCCAGCAGCCTGGTGATCCTAGCACCTGAGGGGAAAACCACCAATGTGGTCTACAAAGAGGTCCTTCAGAAGAAAAATAAGTTTGTACATATTTTTCACTTTATTTCTTGCATTACAATCTTTTCCTTTTAAAAAATCTCTTCAATAAATGTTACATTTCGAAATTCACTTGATCGGTTTTCGGCATGAACATGCTTCACTTTATTCAAACACTTTTGTGAAGCTCAGGTACTTTGGTACTATACTACAAAACCAACTCAACCCCACCCCCCTCCTCACAAACCAAAAAATGTTACATACCCATAAATATTATAACTGGATTTAAAGTAGTTAAATGTTGTAGCAAAGCATGAGCATCAAGCTAGTATTATATAAAATACTACACTGTACTTTTGCACAAGAAAACTTACAAATAATCTCTCTTTCGTAGTTGGTTGTTCTCTACAAACAGGTAAGCTCCAGAACATGAAACCAACTATTAGCTTGTCAAAGGCTTTCACGGCTGGAGAACAATGGTTGTTGTGGATTTTCCGGGCTGTATCGCCATGGTCTTGTCATTGTAGTTCCTGACGTTTCACCAGCAGCCTGTGACTGGCATCTTCAGAGGTGTAGCACCGAAAGACAGAGATCTCTCAGTGTCAGACTGTAGAGAAGATGTTAGCAGGTAATTTATATCTACTCAGGAAGGTGGGTTTGGGTTGCGTCATCCTGTAAGAGTTTCCCAGGGTGTGGAATGCTAATGAAATGCTAATGCTTCACTGTATCCTGAGGAGGTTCTTTTGCATATGGATTGGTGCTTGATATGCTAATCTTATCTGCAGGGCTATTGTAAGATGTAGAGTATTTCCTTAGCCTGGTGTTTTTCAGGACTGGAAACCATGATCTATTCATTCTTAAAGTCTCTTCTTTCCTGTTGAAGTTGTGCTTATGCTTATGAATTTCAATGGCTTCCCTGTGCAATCTGACAAAGTAGTTGGAAGTGTTGTCTAGTATTTTAGTGTCCTGGAATAAGATACTGTGTCCTGTTTGTGTTAGGCTATGTTCAGCAACTGCTGATTTTTCAGGTTGGCCAAGTTTGCAGTGTCTTTCATGTTCTTTTATTCTTGTCTGGATGCTACGCTGTTTGGTCTCGATGTAAACTTGTCCACAGCTGCAGGGTATGCGGTATACTCCTGCAGAGGTGAGGGGGTCTCTAATGTCTTTTGCTGATTGTAGCATCTGTTGTATTTTTCTGGTGGGTCTGAATACTGTTTGTAGGTTGTGCTTTTTTATAAGTTTTCCCATCTGATCAGTGATTCCTTTGATATATGGCAAAAACACTTTTCCTGTGGGAGACTGTTTTTCCTTAGTTGTTTGATTTATCCTTGGTTTAATCACTCTTCTGATTTCATTTCTGGAGTAGCCATTTGCTTGAAGTGCATATTTTAGATGATTAATTTCCTCGTTGAGAAAGTTCGATTCACATATTCATCTTGCAGGGTCTACTAATGATTTTATTATGCCTCTTTTCTGTCGAAGGTGGTGATTGGAGTTTTTGTGTAAGTAGCGATCTGTGTAAGTTGGTTTCCTGTAGACCTTGTGACCTAACTGAAAGTTTGCTTTGTGGATGACCAAGGTATCTAGAAATGGGAGTTTACCCTCGATTTCTTTCTCCATGGTGAATTGTATGTTCAGGTGGATATTGTTGAAGTGGTTTAAAAACTCCATCAACTGCACTGTTGCACTATTTGTAATTAACGGTATTGCCGCCATCAAGAAAAAGAGTGCTGCTATTTTTTAATATTCTTGTACAATGCTTTTAAATGTTTTATATGAAATGTTTTAAATGTTTTAATGCTGTTATCTGCCCTGAGCCTGCTTGCGGGGAAGGCGGAATATAAGTACGATAAAATAAAATAAAAATAATTCTTCCTCACCGTGGCTCCAAATGAAAACGTATCATCCATGAACCGGAACCAGACTGTAGGTTTGTGGGGTGCTGATTCTACAGCTGTTTTTTCAAAATGTTCCTTGTAGAAGTTTTCTATAACTGGACTGAGAGGGCTTCCCATGGCCACCCCATCCATCTGTTCATAGAATTCGTTATCCCATTGGAAGTAACTCGTTGTCAGACAATGGTGGAATAACACTGTTACATCCTCTGGAAAAATCTGATTAATAAGTGCGATTGTGTCTTTTACCGGAACCTTAGTAAACAGGGATACAACATCAAAACTGACGAGTATGACCTGTGGATTGAATTTCAGAGAACGGATTTTGTTGATGAAATGTGCTGAATCTTTGATGTAAGACCTGGTTTTTCCAATGTGGTTCTGTAGAAGATTGGCCAGATGTTTAGCTAATTCATATGTCAGTGAACCAATGGCACTCACAATGGGTCGGAGTGGGACTGAATCCTTATGAATTTTAGGGAGTTATGAATTTTAGTGAATTTATTATGAATTTTAGTGAGTGCCATTGTTGTATCTCCATTTACTAAGGTTCCGGTAAAGGACACAATCACACTTATTAATCAGATTTTTCCATTTTTGTAATTATTGTAATTAATAATGAAAGAAAGTCTAGTTATTCTGTACTGCACTGAGAAATGGTGGTGTCTGTAGAAAGAACCTCTGACTCTCAAAAGCTTACACCCTGAAAATCTTGTTGGTCTCTAAGGTGCCATTGGACTTAAATCCTGTTGCACTAAGAAAGGTATGTGTGTCCCTAAGAAGCAACAGTTCTTTCATCTCTCCTAAACACTATTGACTATCTTCTGTCTAAGCCATAGGGATCATTTTTTTTCCTTCAGCAGAGCCAATGACACATCTTTTCTTCATTTTCTCCAGGGAAAGAGAGAGTTCATGTCAAGCAATCACTTCCCCTTCCTTACGTTGCTTCTGTTATTTACTTATCCCTGGGCCCAAACCATGGAAAGATCACAAACAAAGAACATTTAAGAAGATGAAGCTCATGAATGCGTAATGTGTGGTAACCAGAGGAGCAAGACAGAAGGGCAGAGAATGTTGTATAATAGACATTGTGTAGGTTTGGCAGCTCTGGGGATAGAAGCTGTGGGACCCTTTTGCTGAAACATGGGCCTCCGAACTACGCCATTTCTGTCTTTCTAAACACTGATAACTTGACAGGTCAATTTTGTGTAGAAATTCATTGCAAAGGAGTCATTTCTCAACAACAGGCATGCATGGGATTTCATTATATATATATATATGTTTCACATCTTTAGAGAAAATAGTCAAGTCATGGGATTTCTCCTGGTTCAACCTGAAAAATACTTACTGGTCTAACAAATGAAGTAAATTATTTCCACCTGAAAAGACACAATATTGTTATATTAACACCCCAATCTTAAATATTGTTATTGTGGAATATATCCTTATCAGAGATAAGCTCGTGCTATGAGCAGCTATAGTTAGATATTCCAGCCAATTCTATCCTGAAGCCAGTTGCCAGGGCTGAGTAAAACAGTATTCTGTTGACTAGAATAGGACAGAAGGCCAAGTTCCTAGTATTTGTCAGACCTAGCCAATCCAGAAGCTCTGTACTGTCTGGTAATCCCAGGGGCTGATGTTATATACCCTGTCCTGTCTAAGCATTAAAGGGGTCCTATGGCTAGAGCACCCGCAGCAATCAATCTCTAGGCTAGGTCCTATCCTTAGGCAATGAGGCTTCAAGCCTTAGAGTCCCTAATAGTCCTATTGACTTCAGTGTAATTTGTTTTTTCCACAAGATATTAGACTAAGGGGTTGATGGATCCCATGTTAGGTGTGAAGAGGAAGTGGTGACTCAAAAACACAATGAGGAATGTAGCAGTAGGAATAGTGATAAAATACCACCTCTTTCCATAAATATTAGGTACTACTATTTAAATAACATGTCAAAAGGGCATGAAAATGCAGTCATTGCCTTCCTTACCCATTTCATCCTGAGTTTAATCACCTGCCCCTCTCCCCCATGCATATCACATAGCAAGTGAAAGAGGAGAGGGAATGATAGCAACATGATGGGAATGGAAAGGAAGAGACCTGTAAAGAAACCTTTTTCCCTCCATCTTTTTTCCTCCATTTTGAGAGTTAAAGGACAACATACCGTATCCAGAGAAAATCTCTTTAAAAGAATGGTATGAGGTATCAACCTTAAATTTTGACATTTCTTGTGACCTTGGAAAATCTGGACAAACTATGCAATGTCACATTTCTGGAACAGCAAAATGCTTCAGGGCTGAATGCCAAGGCCACAGCTGCTCTGCAGAAGCTGGGACAAAGAAAACATTGGATCAAGGTGACTTCACAGAATCATAGACAGTAACAGATGAGCTCATATGTCTGTCTAGTGTTGTTGCCATGTTGATACAGCAAACGACAGCAATGCTATGAAGAACCTATTGCAGGACCTATTTCAGATTGAGGAAAACCACCATCTTTTCATACTTCCCACAGCTTTTTTTTGAGTTTAGAATGTCTCCAATTCTCCCAGAACAAGAGTTTTTAGAAGCTCAAAAGCTTCAACATTTATCATCACTGACATTGATTTAATAAAAAGTATCACATTACCTGCTTCATGTGTCTCAGGCAACACAAAATAGTCAAGTGTGGGTAGTCCTCTAAAAGAGAGGAATTAAAGGATTTCTGTTAAAGGGGGCAAAGACGATTATTATCAAAACATGGGTTTTGCTATATGATGATGATGATGACGACATTCAATTTATATACCACCCTTCAGGACAACTTAACACCCACTCAGAGCAGTTTACAAAGTGCGTTATTATCATCCCCACAACAAAACACCCTGTGAGGTGGATGGGGCTGAGCAAGCTCCTAAAAGTTGTGACTGACCCAAGGTCACAGGTTAAATAGCATTTTATGGAAGGTAATAAATAATATTGTTTTTTATTCACTTCAGTCTGGTCTTGGGCCCTGTTTTGGCATGGGGACAGCTTTGGCTCCTCAGCTGAACTATCTCCATTTACAATGACATCCAACTCTATGGATTGGATCTAGCACTTCTCCAACAGCCCCAGCTCCCTCCTGCCTCTTCTTTAAGTGGAGCTATGCTGATGGAAGAGGGAGAAGGGATTTATTTCACTCCCTTCACACTCCATCCTCACAATGTATGGGGCTATTATTCATGCAGGTCCCTTCCCAGTGTCAGAAATGGCTGCTGAGGAGGAGGGATCACAGAAGATCTGCAATCATTGCATAATATTTGCACTGATTCCAATCCTATGTTTCAAAACCGAGGCTCCCCAGAAGCGGCTGTCTTTGTCTTAAACTTATCCTCAGAGGTTATGGTCCAGTGGCTGAGATACAACAAGCACAAGCTTAATTCAGACAAAACAGAGGTGATGCTGGTTGGTAAGGCTGAGTCCTTAAAAGGAAGTGGCTCACTTACTCTGTTTTAGGGTACATGTATGGTTTATTGTAACTCCTCCTAGATCTATCTGCAGCCTTCAACACAGTAGACTATGCCATCTTAAGGGATCTGTCGAGAATGGGCGAGTGGGTGTCAACATGGCAAATGAAGTTCAACATGGCCAAGTGCAAAGTAATGCACATTGGGGCCAAAAATCACAAATATAAATACACAATGATGGGGTCCAAACTAGACATGAGCACAAACAGAAAAAAAAATGAACATGGTATTCGTTGTTCGTTAACATCCACAAACAACAAACACTGATTAACATGATCCTGTCACAAACATGTTCGTTGTTCATTGTTCGTGGGGGCCAACAGGCTCTCCTCCAGCCATCAAGATCCCTACTGCACCACTACCAGAAACCCTACCTGAGCAGGCAGCAGGAAATGTACCAATAATAAATAATAGCTTGGCCCCAGAGCCTGGCACCAGCCCTGGAACTTGAAGGGGTAGATCCCTACCACACCACTCCCAGAAACCCTACCTGAGCAGGCAGGAGGAAAGGTGCCAATAATAAATAATAGCTTAGCCCCAGAGCCTGGCAGCAGCCCTGGAACCTGAAGGGGTAGATCCCTATCCCACCACACACAAAGAACATTCAAGCTCTAATGCACTCACCCTGTCTCTCTAACAGCTGCTGTCTCTCCCTGAAAGCCACAGCTTGGAGCCCCCCTCCCCCCTGGTCTTTTCCTCTTGTAACAAATTTGGAGCTCCAATTCACACTTGGAAGGAAGGCCTGCCTATCAAGCTAAATTGGGCTTAGATTGGAGTTTCCAGGGCGACAGCAGGAGTTCAGACAGAGTTTAGACAATCCCTGCCTAAGTTGTATGGGAATTGATTGCAGGTGCCAGACTGTCTGGCTTGATGAACAGCAACGAATGAGGCTTGTAACAACCATTTGTTCGTTTAGAATGGGGCCTCATTAACAGCTTGTTCGCAAACAGCAGATTGAGCTGTTCGTGTTTTTTTTAGTTCGTATTGCTGTTCATGCCCATCTCTAGTCATGGTGGATAACTCACTGAAAATGTCGATACAGTGTGCGACAGCAATTAAAAAAGCCAATGCTATGCAGGGGATTATTAGGAAAGGAATTGAAAACAAATCAGCTAGTGTCATAATGCCCCTGTATAAACCAATGGTACAGCCTCATTTGGAATACTGTGTACAATTCTGGTCACCACACCTCAAAAAAGATATTATAGAACTGGAAAAAGTGCAGGAAAAGGCAACTAGAATGATTAAAGGGATGGAACACTTCCCCTATGAAGAAAGGTTAAAGCGCTTGAGGCTCTTTAGCTTGGAGAAACGATGGCTGAGGGGTGACATGATAGAGGTTTACAAGATTATGCATGGGACAGAGAAGGTAGAAAAAGAAGTATTTTTCTCCCTTTCTCACAATACAAGAACTCGTGGGCACTCAATGAAATTGCTGAGCAGTCAGGTTAAAACAGATAAAAGGAAGTACTTCTTCACCCAAAGGGTGAATACATGGAATCCACTGCCTCAGGAGGTAGTGGCAGCTTCAAGCATAGGCAGCTTCAAGAACGGATTGGATAAACATATGGAGCAGAGGTCCATCAGTGGCTATTAGCCATAAGGTATAGATGGAACTCTCTGTCTAGGGCAGTGATGCTCTGTATTCTTGGTGTTTGGGGGGGCAATCGTTGGGAGGCTTCTAGTGTCCCTTCCTCACTGGCAGACCTCCTGAGGACACCTGATTTTTGGCCACTGTATGACACAGAGTGTTGGACTGGATGGGCCATTGGCCTGATCCAACATGGCTTCTCTTATGTTCTTATCTTATTGAGGCAATTGAAGGCAGAAATATGTATCAGGGGATGTGGTCTGGACTGCTTTAAATCATCCATCCCTCATGGGATAAACTCAAAGGGTTGCTATTGGAGAACAATTATTCTCAGTGTGGGAATTATCTTGTAGGATTCCACAAGGCAAAATCTTATCCCCCATGTTATTCAACCTCTATGTAAAGTATTTGCCCTGACCTGGATAACCAGGTGAGTCTGGTCTTGTCAGATATCAGAAGCTAAGCAGCGTTGGCCTTGGTTAGTAATTGGATGGGAGACCTCCAACAAAGACCCAGGTTGCAGAGGCAGGAAATAGCAAACCACCTCTGTTAGTCTCTTGCCATGAAAATCCCGTTGGGGTCACTATAAGTCAGCTATGACTTGAAGGCACTCTCCAGCACCATGCCAAGTGTTTATAAGGACTCATTCATAGCTGTAGAACTGGATAACATTAATATGAGATATATATTTTCAAATAAACAACACATACAAAATTCAAACCTACTTCCACTCCTCATCTTTGGAGAAAAAACTCATTACCCTTATCTTTTTGCTGCCTTATACTTAACATATTTCTTAACAATATTTCAGTACTGACTGTAATACATTATATTCTACTAATTATCTTACACTGATCAAATTGAAAAACATACCTATATCTATATCTTTCATTATGTAACATGTTCATCCAACCTCCATCTCAAAAAATTTAAAGCTTAAAACAAACAATATTTCAGTGGCCTCTAATAAACGGAACACATAATCATGATCAAATGTACAGGGCTAATTTGTCTTCTTCTTTCCAGTTTTTATCTGTTATAAGCAAAGTAATTTTCCCATTTGTCTTCAAATTCTTTAACTGGTCTTCTGTTTGCATAACTCGTCAATTTTGCCTTTACCGCATATTCTGACATTTTATCTTTCCAGTTTTCTCTGGTTGGGCATTCTTCTTCTTTCCATTTGCTTGCCATTACTACTCTAGCTGCTGTTAGCAGATATCTGAATAATTCATGTAGTATTCTGTCAACATTATCTGGTAGTATTCCCAGGAGCACGGTCTCAGGATTCATATCAAAATCAATTTTTAAAATCTTCCGGATCTCAACATGTATATCTTTCCAATTTGGGGGGGTATTTTTGCATGTCCACCACGTATGAAAAAAGTGCCTTCTGCTTCCTTACACTATATCTTGTTATCCAAATACCCTGGTGATGCAGTAGAGATATTTAATCACTGCTTGACAGCTGTTATACTAGATCCAGCACAGCTGCTAGAGAAGCAAGTAAATGCAGCTGCAAAAAAGGCCTTCTTACAACAACTCAGACTAGCCTGGAAGATGGACCCCTACCTTGACACAGCCACCTAGATTCATGGCACAGTAACATCAAGACTAGACTACTGTGATGCAGTCTGTATAGGTCTCCTCACAAAGTCAACTTGGAGACTTCCACTGGTGCAGAATGCTGCAGCTCATTTACTATCAGGAGCTAGATAGAGTATGCATATCATTCCGATTCTGTAGTCACTCCACTGGCTTCCCATAAGTTACTGGACTCAGTTTAAGGTCCATGACTATCACATCCAAAGCCCTTCATGGCCTTGGCCCCACATATCTGTGCAACCGCCTCTCCCCCTATGTTCTGCCATTGCAGCTTCATTTATCTGGTCAGGGACTTCTGCAGATACCACCCTGAAGTTAGGAAAAATCAACAGCTGCCCACACATATGCTCTCTCTGTGGTAGCCCCCACCTTATGAAATGGCCTGCCTGAGGTAGTCAGGAAAGCTCCCGTTCTCCTGGCTTTCCACAAACTATATAAAACTGAATTATTCAAGAGGGCTTTCTACTCAGATTTCAGGACTCTGTCATAAGAAATAGCTTAGAGTGAGGCCTTGGTAGGGATGGGAACTAAATGCTACGCTATTTGGTACTGTCTGCTGATGTAGATATGTGCCTATTAGGGAGTTCCCATGGTGCTAAACATGCCATGTAAATTAGTTATGCTTTGTTTCAGAAAGATTTCCTTTTTATGCATGTTTTTCAAATTTTCTGTTACCATACCCTATTGTATCTCTTTCACTGAATGTCCTAACAGTTTTTCATTATTCAGCTTTGCTCAGTGAATGTCCTAGCTGTTGATTATATTGAATTTTTACTTGCACTGTGTAATCCATCTTGGATCTCAGTAAGAAAGGGGAACTATAAATAAATAAATAAAGTTATGGCGTTGTACTTATTTTTTTAGCTATGGGCTGGAGTGGGGGATGAATTCAGAGGTTGTTTTTAATGTTGAAGTAATTTTAATGTTGTTACTGATATTTGCATCATCTTCTCTTTTGGGCTGTAATTATTCTTTCATTGATTTTTCATTTTAGTTTAAACTAACAAGGAAGAAGTTAAGAGAGCCAGCTAAGAATAAGAGGGCCAGCGTGTAGTAGTTAGAGTATTGAACTAGGATTTGGGAGAACCAGGCTCAAATTCCCACTCTGCCATGAAACTTTCTGGGTGACTTTGGGCCAGTCACACACTCTCAGCCTAACCTACCTCACAGGGTTGTTGTGAAAATTAAAATGGAAAAGAGGAACATGAGGTAAGTAAATAATGTGCATGAGAGAATTAAAATTAATCAGAGTGGACTTTGAAAACTAGAGCAACCGTGCATAGGAAGAGATAACTTTTATCCCTAAAAAAGGAAAATTAACTGCATATCAATGATTATGGTGGTTTTATTCTCATTCTCCCCTCTAAGGTTACCTTTGGAATCCAAAGTTGGTCTGTCCTTTAACAACTAGGAAAGATTAAGCCCCTTGTAGGTTCCCCCCATATGTTCTCATATGTTTGCCTCTATTTTGTTGTACTGCCCAAATACTTAGAGGCTTGGTGTCTGCCTGGGGACAACAGCAAGGTTAGAGAAGACACTTTCCATTTTAATGAATAAATGGCCCCTGTCTGCTTAGCCTCACTCTCATCTGTCTGTAACAAATACAGGCAGAATCAATTTTCTTCCCTTCTGGGCTGCTAATTAAGGGCCTTCTCTGATGCGATGTTGCTACCGAAATGGCTGCTTGGATCATTTCTGCTTTCCTGTAGTGCAATGTAGGTTCCTCTCTTTTTCGGCACAAGGTGCTTTAATAGAGCAATTTCTGAGAGACAAGAAGTGACATGAGGATCAGGCAAGTGGTAGCTATGTCCAAATAGAACCAACTGCCTAAGAGTTTCTATAGACGAATCTCGAGTGACTGAGATAGCCACCACATTGATAACCAAGTGTCCATTTCTTGAGCTAGTGGAAGCAGTGAGTGGGAGTTGTTTGTTCTATTTATTTACTGCAGATCAATGCTAATCTGAGGCATCTGAAATGTTCATCTGGCCTATGCCATCACCATCATTACCATTTAGTACTGTTGGCCCCAATACACACATGAATCACCATGAAAATGTTAATGGGTTCAAGGGCAAGTTTCCATAAAAGAGTGAATATTATGGGCCAGGAAAATCTTTATCCCTCCTGGCATGCATGGGTGATCTGCAGTCTCTTATTCCAAATAAAAAAATATAATGCCAGTCATTTTATTTTAAAGAAGAGAAAAATGTCTAGGCATGATTTTGAAAAAGTGCTGCTGCTGAATGTCTGATGCTGAATAAACCATATACAAAACAATAAATGAACTTTGTGTAGTATTTGGTTTACAAATCTCATCTCTTCCCAAGAGTCTGACTGTAATTTAGAAGTAGAAGGTCTCAAGATTAGTATGCCCAGCCAGTGGCATAGTGTAGGTTAAGAAGAGCGTCCCAGGCAAGGCAAGTATCCTGCCTTTTCTTTTTTGATCCCCCTTGTGCATGCGCAAAGCATGCACACGCTCCCAGGCCCACGCGATAATGTCACATCTGGTGATATCATCACACAGGACGCAGCCACCCCCCTCCACAGCAGCTGCCTGCCATGCCGCAGCCAGCTGGGCCGCTGCGGGAAGGCCAGCGCAGCACCCAGTGAGCTGGCTGCCCCATCAGCGCACAGGCAATGTGGCCGGCCTCCCTAAGGGCACAGCGCAGTCTCTTGCGCCCCTACAAATTTTGCATCCGGGGCAACCGCCCCTCTTGCCCCTCCACACTACGCCACTGTGCCCAGCATCTGGAAGACTCAACTATTGAAGTGGACTTTGCCCCTCCCACATATGGTAACTGTGTTTATTGTTTTTGCACTGGGTACACAGACTGCCTGTAGCCTTCCAACTCATTACATAGTGAAGTCCTTTGTGATAAACAGTTTCTCCAATATAGCTATTTTCTGAGCTGAAATAGAAAGCATGAATCCACAGGGCAAAGCAGGAAGGAGCCATGGCTCTGGGACAGAGAACACGTTTTGCTTTGTTGAATTCATAATACCTCTCCTTAAAGGATTTTAAATAGCAAGGATAGGGTGGACCTCTGCCTGAGTCCCTGGAGTGTCATTGTCTACAAGATGGACTGATGCATCTTTGGTCTGACTTGGCAAATCCTGTTATTCTATATAACATCTACAGTTTGTGGTGATGTTTGCAGGTGCAGCAGTTCTGAAGGTCAGCCTCAGTTGTGTAAGTAAAACAAAATGGTTTCGAAAGACTATAAAATATGTAAAATAATATCTGGTTCCAATAAAAAGGTATCCTCTTACTGATTTTGCAATTTGGAATGTCCTGAAAACATTTTGCTTTGTTGCTTTAAATGATACTTCAGCAGTGCTCATGTTTCCTAAGCCAGAAATCAGCTTGAGCAATAAAAAATAAAAGCTGGGGTTGGGGAAGTAAAATCACTTTGAATTTGACCTTTTAATTTTTTCTCTTGTAAAAAAAAAAAACATCCTGAGCTAATCAGGATCTGGCTGATGTCAAAGTATAGATCCTGGCAATGAATGGATAATGGGCTTGTCCCAGGAGACTTTTCCCCCTGTTGACATGAGGAAAATATTTTTATAAAACTATTCCAGGGTAAAAACAAGTTTTATAGCAGTGAGCCTCCCAAAGAAGGAAAGTTCCCAAAACAAGTGAGGTAATAATACCTTTTATTAAGATCAACCAAAAAGCATGCAAGTTTTTGAGTTCTCCAGAACTCTTAATCAAACTAGATATGAAAATAAAAAGCCTGATGAAGAGTCTTAGAGAACTCAAAAGCCAGCATGCTGTTTTGTTTTATTGGGGTGGTATTATTAAAGCATATTACATGGTTTTTGTTTTCGGAATTTGCTTTGAATCAACAGAGCTGCTTGCAACCTCTTTCTACTTTGCAGGAAGAGGTATCACAAAAGACAAAGACTGAAGTTTGGTTTGGAGAGGGCAGAGTTTGGGGAGGTAAAGAACCTCAGAGGAGTATAGAGTCCACCCTCCAAAGCTGCCATTTCCTCTAGGGGAACTGATCTCTGTAGTCTGGAGATCAACTATAATTCCAGGAAATCTCCAGGTCTTACCTGGAGGTTGACAACCAATCTTTGAATGCTGGGTAAAAGATATAAAGGGACTTCTGTTGGGTACTGGTCCATTAGAGGACAGCACTAATATTAATTTTTGCTGCCTGTTTGATGAACTTTGTTTTGTGCTACTGTCATTTATAAATTGTTGTTATACTTGTTATCCATCTTGGGACCCAGTCACTGGTAGGCCTATAAATCTGTTAGGAAAAAAACAAAGGCTGCATCACTTGCCCTTAATGCTCAGGAACATGAGAAGTGGAGAACATGTAGTTCCATGCCTTGTATTGGATGCAGGAGAGGGGAAAGACTTTTGTGCACTCTTGCCCATTGAAGGCACACAAAACTGCAAAAAGGAACAGTGTGGATCCCATTAGAGGCTTTCCAGCTCCTCACATTGTCTCCCAAGTTGGGAACTTGTTTTCAGCTGAGCAGTAAAATGACTGGAAACACTGAAGAAATAACAGACCCTCCATTCACTCATCAACATGCCTTTAAGTGGAAGCTGACATTTCATCCTCTGCTATGCCAGCTTGTTAAGACAGTTAATTATTGTTAATTATTGTTTTAAATATGTTGGTGGCATTTTGAACATTATTATGATTCATTCTTTGTAACTAGCTGGAGCAGTTATTAAGCAAAACAATCCCACTGATTAAAATAGTAAGGGTATCTTGTCTTCCGTCAGAAGACTTGCCTTGCTGCTCTGTATACTTGGAACAGCCTCCCCAGGTCTATCCATTCAGCCAAATCCCGCCTTTAAATCCAAGTTGATTGCAGATCTTGTCACAGGCCATGGTAACCTCCTCTTTTCTACACCTTCAGTTATCCATCAGCCTTCCCTTTACACTTTTTTCATTATTCCTATTCAAGCTTTCTTCTCTATCTTGCCACCACACATCCACCCACACACTAAGAGCCATGCTACAAGTGATGCCTGACACAAGTTGGACACTTGTCAGCTTGCCTCAAGTTTTGATGGGAAATGTAGGCGTCCTGGTCTTGCAGCTGCAATGGAGAGCCAAGCTGTAAAACCAGGACACCTACATTTCCCATCAAAACTTGAGGCAAGTTGACAAGTGTCCAACCCGTGTAAGGCATCACTTGTAGCTTGGCTCTAAGAGACAGAGACAGTCAATTTCCAAGGCTGCTTGGAGGCAATCATGTCCTTACAAGGGTCGGCACAGAGAGAAGGGCAATGATAGGAGGTCGTAAATCCCTCCGTTTCCTTTTCTGATCTGCTTCAGTGGGGGTGGGAGGGCCTCTCTGGTGTCCTTCTCTGTTCTATGCACATTGGAGCAGAGAAAACCAAAGCAAGGACATCCCAGAAGTGATATGAGAACAGATCACAGAGATGAGAAAATCTTGTTGTAACTTGACAGTATAATTCTGCCTTTGGTCTTGGTATCTCTGTCATAAGATGAGCCTAGCTGTGGCAACACAAACTGTGGTTTGTACCACTTGAGCAGCTGAACAGCATTCAATGGTACACAGAACAGAACCTGGCACTGAAAGCTCCTCCCTCTCCCTTCAGACTCTTGAGAAACCCAGGTGGCATGACTACAGTGGTTGGCTTGCCTTCAGTAGGATCAAGAGCCTTCAGAATCTAAGAGGTTGTGGATGCCTCTGTTTTCTGTCTGTTCCTGACAGTGCATCTTTAGGGGAAATTTCTAGAACTACCCCACTAACAAAGACTACTGTACTAAAGCTTAGGACTTCTCCAATCATTTGCAGAAAGCAAGAAGCCTCTGTGTTAGCATATATATTTTCTAACATGATCTATTGTAAGGGTTTATGGTTAGTATAAGTATTTTAAAAAAAACAACTAAACTCAAAAACCTGAGAGGGTTGATGTTGTATAAAGATTTAATGGAGGAGGAGAGAATGACATTGTAAGCCGCTTTGGGTCCCCACTGGGGAGAAAGCAGGGTATAAATATCTAAATAAATTAAACAAAATTGAATGGTGGTTAAATATAAAATACTTTATTAAATTAAATATTCTGTACCAAAACCATGCACCGATAAGGGTATATGGTCAGATATTGCCATCTTTGAACATTGTCCCACTTACACAGCATTGGATTGGGTAGGCTGAGACAGTCTAAATCCTCCCAGAATAACTCCTGAATCTGTTAATATCATGAATTAATTTTCAGGAATTTAACAGCACCTACCTGCCTCCTGTTCCCTGGGACACAGCATTTCTCCCAGCCAATCTAAGCCCTGAGACCATTCAGGAGAGCTGCCTTGGCCAATCACACAGTCTTTCTTGGAGAGGAGGAAATGGCTGTTTTAAATGGTTGCTATCAGTTACGTTGGTCATTGTGCACCATATGTGTGCTGCGTTGCCCCTCCTGTCCTGGGAAAGATGCATTGCTTTGCCTGACACACCCTGCCTGGACTGTGCTGGATGCTTTTCTCAACAGTCTGGCTTGATTTATTTCAAAGGCAGTTTCTTGGCAGAGCTAAAGAAATGTGACACAAAAAATAAAACAGTGCAGGATCAAATGAACCTGGACTGCACATTAAGGCTGCTTCCACACATGTTGGATAATCCACTTTCAATACTCTTTAGTGAACATTTGAAACTGATTTTCCATGTGTGGAACACAAAATCCACTTTTAAAGGATTACAAAAGTGCATTGAAAGTGCATTATTCAACGTGTGTGGAAATGGCCTAAGATCTATGAAAGAGGATCTTAAAGATGCCTTTATGAAAAATAAACAGTTGCACCATTTGCCCTGAGTATTTAATGAATGAAACAAATGCACTTTATCAATCGGACTCTACAACTGTGAGATTTGGGCAGTACCTACTGCAGAAACTTTGGTCCCTAATAAAAAAGGGGGACTGCCATTCCCTCCAAGAACTTATTTAATTTTACAGATGCTTTGGATGACCATGAGACCTATTAATATGATGCAACACACAACTGTTTAATATTACAGAAATAAATAGACAATAACAGTCCAAAATAAATTAATGCAAGTGTACTGGGAAAATTCAGTATGGAGATAACATTTTTATCGGATACCAGGGTCCCACTACAAGATCACTTTTAATTTGGTGATCTGTTTACAGAATTTGTTCTTTGTCCCAAAGACATCCCTTATAGGTTTAATGACAATGCAGTCTGGTCTTTAATGCTCCCACACGTGTGCATATGACAGTGAGTAAATTAAGACCAGCCAAAGAGACTTGCCAGTTGTTCTGAAGTCTCCTTTCCTCTTTACCCTCCTCTTCATTCAGGCAAATGATTGATAGCCCTGCTGAGAGGCCATGAACAATCTAACATCTACAAAGATATAAACGTATGCTGTAGTATAACTCCAAATGAAGAACTCAAAACACAAGTCCATAAATTAGTCAAAAACCCAAATTAATCTATTGAACGGCAAGACCTTACAGGGGATATCTAGCATGAATTAAGTCTGTATGTTTGAACAGTCATAACCAGAGTAAAATTCATTTGGTAAGATTCTGCAGCAGGCTGCTTTTAAGGGGGTTCAAGTGGTTTATTACTTAAAGACTGCTATATCAAGTGATGCTTTTCACTGAGCCCCAGCACTAGTCAACTAGTCCAATCTCCTGCTCAATGAAGGGAATCCAGAGCTAGAAAACCTGCAACAAATGGCTGTTCAGGCTCAGCTTCAAGAGCTCCAGAAAGGGACAGCCTGCCCACTACATAGGCATTTGGTTCCGCTGTCAACCCATTCTTGTGTTATGAGTTTATGAAATATTACAGATTTTAAAAAAGGTAAAGGTAGTCCCCTGTGCAAGCACCGAGTCACTATTGATTCATGGGGAATGTTGCATCATGACATTTTCTTGGCAGACTTTTAACGGGGTGGTTTGCCATTGCCTTCCCAAGTCATCTACAATTTACCCCCAGGAAACTGGGTACTCATTTTACTGACCTTGGAAGGATAGAAGGCTGAGTTAACCTTGAGTCAGCTACTGAACCTGGCTTCTGCCAGGATCGAACTCAGGTCATGTGCAGAGCTTGGACTGAGCCCTGTGGCGCAGAGTGGTAAGCTGCAGTACTGCAGTACAAGGTCTGCTCACAACCTGAGTTCGATTACAGATAAAACATACCACAAAAGAATTTCTATTCTCTCCTAAGAGGACCTCAAAGCTAAGCTTTTCTACTAAGCTTCTCCAGGCTAAGTCCACAGTAGTCATGAGTAGACATGGGCACGAACAGAAAAAAAAGAACATGGTGTTTGTTGTTTGTTGACATCCACAAACAATAAACAACAAACATTGACGAACATGACCTGTTTTCGAACATGTTTGTTGTTTGTTGTTCATGGGGGCCAGCAGGCTCTCCTCCAGCCATCAAGATCCCTACCATACCACTCTCAGAAACCCTACCTGAGCAGGCAGCAGGAAATGAACCAATAATAAATAATAGCTTGGCCCAGAGCCTGGCAGCCACCCTGGAACTTGAAGGGGTAGATCCCTATCTCACCACACACAAAGAAAATTCAATGCATTCTCTCTATCAAAATGCCAACAGCAACTGTCTCTCCACTGTCTGCAAAGTCAGAGCTGGGAGCCCCCCTCCCCCCTGGTCTTTGCTCCCTTGTAAGAAATTTGGAGCTCCACACTTGAAAGGAAGACCTGCCTATCAAGCTAAATTGGGCTTAGATTGGGGTTTCCAGGGCAACAGCAGGAGTTCAGACAGAGTTCAGGCAGTCCCTGCCTCCGGTTGCCAAGGGAATTGATTGCAGGTGCCAGACAGTCTTGCTTGACGAACAGCAACAAACGAGTCTTGCAACGACCACCTGTTCGTTTCGAATGGGGTCTCATGAACAGCTTGTTCGTGAACAGCTGATTGGGCTGTTCATGGCTTTTTTCAGTTCGTATTGCTGTTCGTGCCCACCTCTAGTCATGAGTAATACAGGGATGTATAAACCAGGCTTAAGTGTGTTGGCTCCCTCCCCCACTACTGCAAAAGAGCCAATTCTGATGCCCCATTGCAGTATTGTCCTTCCCTTAGACTCTGAAGCTACCGACTGCTGCTCCAAACATAGATAGTTGGAGCTGCTGCTTGTTTATTAGCAACGAAGTGTTGCTGTGACCAAAGATACAATATAAAGAAAAAGATAATGGAAGTCATTTAACTCCAGTTTAAGAAAAATGGAGCTGCAAGGGGCTTTTTTCCCTGCCACCATCATTACCCTTTGTGAGCCTTCAGCTTCTTAATGTTGCTTTAATAACCCTGCCTTATGGGAACATCTGGCTTCCTGGTAAACACCCGAACTCATCAAAGGTGAGTGGCTGAGAGGATTGCTCATTGCAGCCATGCCAAGCCCATCACAAGTGAAACACAGCAATGAAGCCATTTAAGATGCTGCCCCCCTTCCCCCTTCCTCCAACCCCTGTCCTAGTTACTGGAATAAAGCAATGAAGGTTGCCAGCAAATTAATCTTGTTGCAAGCCTGTCTAAAGGGGTTGAATACAACTGAGGCTCTTGATGCTGCCTTCTGTACATCTCTGACCATTAAGTGTCAGCGCTATTGACTCAAGGGAACACTTAATGCTCCCATTTATTTTAATTTCATATCACTTTGCTCTGGTTCTTTAGAAACACAATTGTAGGCTTCGGTTTATGTTGAGTCAATATCAGCCAGACAGCCTGCAGTCAGCAGTGACTTCTTAAAGTCATTGTGTCATTGGCCACTACCAGTGACAGGAATTCTGCTCAGGCAGGGAGTGTATATGAAGGGAGGGAATCAATATGAAAAAAACATGGATCAAAATGGAAACATTTTAAACAACTGGTATTTGAAGAAACAACAATACAGTATATGGTGTTTTCCAGTCTTCTTTCCTATGTACTAACTGTATTTGGGGCTGATTTTCATAAAATCATTATCCTAGAATCTTATGCACAGTCACTATTTCACTCATTCTCACAAAAGCACTTTGGGTATGTGATTGTTTTTCCTAGGCTACAGATGGGGGATTAAGGTTAAGAGGAAGATGCCTGGCCAAAGTCATCTGTAGAGTCTATAGCCAGAATTTTGATAAAAGAGAAAAGGATGAGAAAGAGGATACCCCAAAATATTACAGAAGCTACAGAAAAGGTGAATCAACTGTCCACCATGCTAGAGCACAATTGAATATCTTACCCTTCCACCAAGGAGCTCAGAATGGCATTTAACCCCCAGCAATGTGGGGTAAATTAGAGCCCATTCAGAAGTTACAAAGGCCGTGGCCATCACAAGAACTTTGGGTCATACATGCAGTTGGAGTTCCATCTTGGGATACAGGTCAGAACCAGAGTGCCCAAGGAGAAGGGACTTTAGTCATCTCCTACTGCCATTTTCCCTATGCTGAAAAGGTCCTGAAGAGCTGCTATTTGTCCCATTTGGAAAACATACGTGTAGCTATCAGAACTTCTGTGTTTCCCCAGCATGCAAGTAGTGACTCCTGGAAACTCATTATAGGTGTCTGCATGCCAAATGCTAGAAGCCTCTGAGCTAAGATGCAAGGAGCTGGAGTGCTTGATGCAAAGTGATAATTTAGATATAGTGGGTGTTTCAGAAATGAGGTAGAATGGGGAAAATCAGTGGAATATGGTCATCCCTAAGCTCTGTAGGCAGACAACCAAGGAAGCATTGAGGGAGGTGTTGTATATCAAACTGGGCATAGAGTAAAATACGAAAGAAAAAGGGAATGAACTCCTCAATGGAAATGATATGGGTGGAGATACTGGGCCCCAATGGTTACTTAAAAATGGGGGTTCACTTGATCAAACCCTTGAGATTGAACTCAAGATGGAGAAGAAAATAAGAAAGATAATATTGTGATACTGGTTGGATTTAATATAATAACATAATAATAACATTCAATTTATATACCACCCTTCAAGATAACTTAACTCCCACTCGAAGCAGTTTACAAAGTATGTTATTATTATCCCCACAACAAACACCCTGTGAGGTGGGTGGGGCTGAGAGAGCTCTGGAAAAGCTGTGATTGACCCAAGGTCACCAGCTGGCTTCAACTACCCTCACATTGACTGGGTAAACATGTGCTTGAGTCATGCTGTAGAAATGACTGTGCATTGGAGCAGTTGGTCACAAAGCCATCCAGAGGGGAAGTGATCTTGGTACTAAGTGGGCCTCGAGACCTGGTGCAAGATGGAGATGGAGATGTTATTGCACCATTTGGGAGCAGTGACCAAAACGCAATTAAGTTCAGCATTCTTGTCAATGGGAAGTTATCCCTAAAGTCTAAAACATTTGATGCCAAAAGGGGGAACTTTACAAAAAACAAGGAGAGTAATGAAAAGGAAGCTGAAAAGGAAACACAGGAGAGTCAAATCCCTTCAGGATGCTTGGAAGCTGTTTAAAACCACGTGGATGGAAGCCCAGATAGAATGTATTTCCCAGGTTAAGAAAGATACTGCCAGTTCTAAAAGAATTCCTACATGGTTTGAAACTCCCTTTCCAGGGAGATTTGTCTGTCCCCCTCTATTGCTGTCTTCCACCAGCAGGTGAAGACTCTTTTGTTTCATTTGGCATACCCCCAGTGACTGTTATTGGTTCTCCCCTCACCACTGTTGATGTTTATACTATTTTAAAAGTTGTTTACTTTAAATGTTTTAACATTTACACTTGATGTCAGTGTAAGGTGACACATACTGGAACACAAAAATCCGAACATTTTTTCCTCTTCCAAAATACTAGAACTCAAGGGCAGCCAATGAAGTTAATGGGCAATAGGTTCAGGATGGACAAAAGGAAATATATCTTTATTCAATGAGTGATTAAGCTGTGGAAGTATATACTAATGGGGTATGAACTTGCTGGGATCAAGCAGGAAAGACACTTAAGAATAGTAGTGGATAGCTCAAGGAAAATTTCAACCCAGGGCACTGCAGCAGTGAAAAAGGCAAATTCAATGCTGGCAATTATTAGGAAAAGGACTGAAAATAAAATAGCCAATATCACAATCCCCCTGTGTATGGCATGGCTTCATTTGGAATACTTTGTGCAGTTCTGGTCACCATATCTCAAAAAGGACATTATAGAGCTGGAAAAAGTATAGGCCAGCCAAGATGATTTAAAGGGTTGGAGCACCTTTCCTATGTGGAAAGTTTGAAGAGTCTGGGACTTTTCAGTTTAGAGAAGAAATATCTAAAGAGGTTTATAAAATTATGCACATGTAAGAGAGAGTGGCCAGAGAGAACATTTTTTGGTTGTTGGGGGTTTTCCGGGCTGTATTGCCGTGGTCTTGGCATTGTAGTTCCTGACGTTTCGCCAGCAGCTGTGGCTGGCATCTTCAGAGGTGTAGCACCAAAAGACAGAGATCTCTCAGTGTCACAGTGTGGAAAAGATGTAGGTCATTTGTATCTACTCAGGAGGGGTGGGGTTGAGCTGAGTCATTCTGTAAGAGTTTCCCAGGGTGTGGAATGCTAATGGCGGGAGGCTTCACTGTAACCTGAGGAGGTTCTTTTGCATATGGATTGGTGCTTGATGTGCTAATCTTCTCTGCAGGGCTATTGTCGGGTGTGGAGTGTTTTGTTGGCCTGGTGTTTTTCAGAACTGGAGCCCATGCTCTGTTCATTCTTAAGGTTTCTTCTTTCCTGTTGAAGTTTTGCTTATGCTTGTGAATTTCAATGGCTTCCCTGTGCAGTCTGACAAAGTAGTTGGAAGTGTTGTCCAGTATTTTGGTGTCCTGGAATAAGATACTGTGCCCTGTTTGAGTTAGGCTATGTTCAGCCACTGCTGATTTTTCAGGCTGTCCAAGTCTGCAGTGTCTTTCATGTTCTTTTATTCTTGTCTGGATGCTACGCTTTGTGGTCCCGATGTAAACTTGTCCACAGCTGCAGGGTATACGGTATACTCCTGCAGAGGTGAGGGGGTCTCTGCTGTCTGTTGCTGATCGTAGCATCTGTTGTATTTTTCGGGTGGGTCTGAATACTGCTTGAAGGTTATGCTTTTCCATAAGCTTTCCCATCTGATCAGTAATACCTTTGATATATGGCAAAAACACTTTTCCTGTAGGTGACTGTTTTTCCTTGGTTGTTTGATTCATCCTGGGTTTGATTGCTCTTCGGATTTCATTTCTGGAGTAGCCATTTGCCTGAAGTGCGTGGTTTAGATGATTAATTTCCTCATTGAGAAAGCGCGGCTCACATATCCGTCTTGCACGATCCACTAATGTTTTCATTATGCCTCTTTTCTGTCGGGGGTGGTGATTGGAGTTTTTGTGTAAGTACCGATCAGTGTGAGTTGGTTTCCTGTAGACCTTGTGACCTAACTGAAAGTTTGCTTTGCGGATGACCAAGGTATCCAGGAATGAGAGTTTTCCCTCACTTTCTTTCTCCATTGTGAATTGTATGTTCAGGTGGATGTTGTTGAGATGATTCAAAAACTCCCTCAATTCTTCCTCCCCATGGCTCCAAATGATGAATGTATCATCCACAAACCGGAACCATACACTGGGTTTGTGGGGTGCTGATTCTAGAGCTGTTTTTTCAAAATGTTCCATGTAGAAGTTTGCTATAACTGGGCTGAGTGGGCTCCCCATGGCCACCCCATCCATCTGTTCATAGAATTCGTTGTCCCATTGGAAGTAACTGGTTGTCAGACAATGATGGAATAAGGCTGTTACATCCTCTGGGAAAATCTGATTAATCAGTGCAATAGTGTCTTTTACTGGAACCTTGGTAAACAGGGATACAACATCAAAACTGACAAGTATGTCTTGTGGATTGAGTTTCAGAGAACTGATTTTGTTGATGAAATCTGCTGAATCTTTGATGTAAGACGAGGTTTTCCCGATGTGGTCCTGCAGGAGATCTGCCAGATGTCTAGCTAATTCATATGTCGGTGAACCAATGGCACTCACAATGGGTCGGAGTGGGACTGTTGGGACATTCAATGAAAACAAATAGGGTACGGTAGCAGAAAGTTTGAACACTAGCATAAAGCCAAACACAGAGATGAAATCTTTCTGAAAGAAACCATAAATAATCAATATGACATCTTTAGCAATGCCCCAGTAGGAGCATATCTACATCAGCAGACACTTCCCAATAGCAGTCCATATCTCTGTCCCTTACAGAGGTAACTCTGTGAACTATTTCTTATGATATAGCTCTATAATCTGAGTAGAAAGCCCTCCTGAATAATTCAGCATTTCATAGTCTACAAAAAGCCAAGAGAGTGGGAGCTTTCCTGACCTCCTCAGGCAGGCCATTCATAAGGTGGGGGCCAGCACAGAGAAAGTGTGTGTACAGGCAGCTGTGGATTTAGTCTCACTGCAGGGTGGTATCTGTTCAGATGAGCGAAGCTACCATGGTGAAAATTAGGGAGAGAGGTGATCACACAGATAAGAGGAGCCAAGACCATGAAGGACTTGGGAAGTAATAGTCATGACTCTGAACTGAGCCCTGTAACTGATGGGTAGCAAATAGAATGACTCCAAAATGGTAATTATGCTCCCTCTAGCTCCTGAAAGTAAACAAGCTGCAGCATTTGCACCAGCTGGAGTCTCTGAGTTGACTTTGAGGGAAGGCCTATGTAGAGTTAATTACAGTAGTCTAATGTTACTTTGGCATGAATCCAGGTGACCAGATCACCAATGTTGTGGTAGGGGTCATCTTCCAGGCTAGTCTGAGTTGTGAGAAGCTTTTATTCTGTTGCAGTTACTTCCTTCTACGGCAATGCTAGATCCAATATAATCCATAGGTTCTTCACTGAGTCAGCCAGGGTCAACATGAAATTTGTACTATATGAATCATCCCTGAAGCTAAGAGAAGACAGTGACTGGCCTAAGCACATTATTTTAGTATGAACTATTTTAGGTTTAGTAGCAGTAATTTACCAAGGCCACCCATAGACCACTATTAGACATGGGCACGAACAGAAAAAAAAAGAACATGGTGTTCGTTGTTTGTTGCCTTCCACGAACAATGAACATTGACGAACATGACCTGATCACAAACATGTTCGTTGTTCGTGGGGGCCAGCAGGCTCTCCTCCAGCCATCAAGATCCCTACCACACCACTCCCAGAACCCCTACCTGAGCAGGCAGCAGGAAATGTACCAATAATAAATAATAGCTTGTCCCTGGAGCCTGGCAGCAGCCCTGGAACCTGAAGGGATAGATCCCTACCGCACCACTTCCAGAATCCTTACCTGAGCAGGCAGCAGGAAAGGTACCAGTAATAAATAATAGCTTGGCCCAGAGCCTGGCAGCAGCCCTGGAACCTGAAGGGGTAGATCTCTATCCCACCACACACAAAGAAAATTCAAGCCCCAATGCACTCTCCCTGTCTCTCTCTCAAAATGCCAACAGCAACTGTCTCTCCCTCACTGTCTGCAAAACCAGAGCTGAGAGTCCCCCTCTCCCCTGTTCTTTACTTCCTTGTAACAAATTTGGAGCTCCACACTTGAAAGGAAGACCTGCCTATCAAGCTAAATTGGGGTTTCCAGGGCAACAGCAGAAGTTCAGACAGAGTTCAGGCAGTCCCTGCCTCCAGTTGCCAAGGGAATTGATTGCAGGTGCCAGATTGTCTGGCTTGACGAACAGCACTGAATGAGGGTTGCAATGACCATCTGTTCATTTAGAATGGGGCCTCACTAACAGCTTGTTCATGAACAGCTGATTTGGCTGTGGGTTTTTTTAGTTCGTATTGCTGTTCATGCCCATCTTTAACCACTATAGGTGCATGGAGATTTCGACTAGGGATTAGGGATGTATACCTGGGGAAAAAATGGTGTTTTTCAGATTTAGATTTAGGGAAAGACACAAATATCAGTATTATGAGTTATTTGGGTTCCCCAATATTGTTTTGGTATTCAGATTCAGGTTTTTTTTCAGAGTTCCAAAATTTGGGGGTCCATTATTCCCTATGTGAGGACTTTTTCTAGGAGACTAGAGTGGCAGTTTTTTTAAAAAAAATAGCTGTGAATCTACTCCTGCCTGTCCAGTAAACATCCCCAAATGTCAAGCAGATTCTACCAAGAGGTCCAGTTCTATAGGCCCCTGAACATGGTATCTCCCAGCCTTCCTACCGGCCCCCATTGTTTCCTGTGGAGAAAAAAAATCCCACAATTTCTCCAGGGGAAAATAGTCAATAGTCAAACACAAAAGAGCAACCACTGACCAAAACAGAGCCAACAAGCCTAACAGAACCAGTGTCAAAACAGAGAACCCCAGCAGATCTATAGGCCAATTTGGCAAACCCATAAACCAAAGAATAAGTAAGGGAGACTATTGCAAGCCCAACAAAACCAATATCAAACCAAAGAAGTCAACCAGAACCCAGGACCAATGTGGCAAGCCCAAGAGAAACAATGCCAAACCAGAGAATCTAAGTAGAACTGTTTGAAGGAAGGGGAGCACTGTTATCAAAACAGAGAATCCAAGCCAAACCACCCTGGCAAGCCTGTAACAAGACCTGGCAAAAAGACATTGACACAGGCACTGTAAAATCAAAGAACAGTCGTGGTGGCCTTAAAATGCTGTCTCCAAATATTCCTGTATATTCCTGAATGTTTTCAGAATTTTTACAGACCTATTTACTGGTATCCTAAAAAATCCCAAATACCATCCAGATACCCAAATATATCCAAAAATACTGAGAAGTTTATATACTAGAGATGTTTGAACACCTGCCAATTTGGCTCATGTCCTGTTCACCAGTTGTGATCAGGAAGCCTATTTTTCAATGATCAATTTGACTGTTTGCCAGCCCACTCGTGGCTGTTCAGCAGGTTCCTTTAATGCAACCATGCAGTACAGTGCAACTGGCTTTTCATGCATGTGTGTTCTCAGATAGCCCAACTGAGTTCTACTACCCCGCCCCCATCCTTGCTGCTGCTGCTCTCAGCAGGCAATTGTTTAAATAGAAAAAGCAAACACAAATCATATAATTCAGTCATAAATAAATGCCTTAATGCTTAAATGTTGTAATAAAATCCTACCCTTGGGTGTTTGTCTAAGTAGTCCCTTGTGATACTAATGGCTATCGATTGATTTGAATCAGCAGCATCTTTGCATATGTACAGTTTTGCAAAAACCACATGAAAATCTGTTTGGCAGGCATTCACGGATGGTTGCTTTGGTGTGAATGGCACAGGCTGCATTATTGGCTCACATATGAGAGATGTGTTGCCTCTAAACATGATAATCTGGAGTGGTGACTACATTCAGAGCATCCCTAACTTTAACCTGGGTTTATTTATGTCCAACCCCATCATTCTAACCATAACATGATACTAACATAGAGAAGAACCAATGCCTGCTGAAACCCAGATGCCAAACCTAAATCCACAGCCACAGAGATCTTGCAACAGACCCAATGTCAGGCTATGGAAAACAGGATACGTTGAAGCCGATTCCCCCCTTGCAGCAAGAAATCCAAGCTCTCTTGAATGAAGGTTTTTTATTGGGAAACCATAACTAAAGTGTATATATGTCCATAGATTACACAGAAGCAAAATAAAGCATCTGGCTGTACACAGAACTCTTGCTGAGAATGACGTATGGAATGCTTGCTACAAAGTTCCAGTCCCTCCCTGTGAGCCCCCCACCCTCAGTGCCCAACCAGCTGGGCATAGTCAGCGGGAGAGTAGGCAGGAACCGTCTCAAGGCCTCTGTGGCGAGCCATCCGAGAAAAGCGTGCTGTCTTCCCAGGAGCTGGACGGCCTGTGTGAAAAACTACACACACACATTCATACAGAGGATGATTGTAAATCAAGTGAAGGTGGAGGGACTGTGGGCAACAGACCTGACACCCAACATTCTGTGATTGCAAATTGCCTTGGAATGAGGTTAGGTCATGGCTTTATGGTTATGGGTGTGATGGACAGGAGAACATTCCACCCTCTGTCCAATCACATTCACAAGGAATGAAACAATGAAGTGAGAATGGAACTGTCAACTACCAATGGAAGAAAAAGAGACAGGGAGTTTGGGAGGAAACAGGATTAGGAAGTTTCCTGGTCTAGGCAGGGAAGTCCATCAGGAACTATACCTAGTGATTTTGACAGGCCGGCTCTCCATTCAAAACAGTTTAAAAGTGCTAAGCAGTCTAATTACTCTGGTTACATTATAAACTGCTAATTTATGCAACAGTGTACCTCTCAAGTATAAAGCACTTCCTATCCAGCATTCTGTCATTTAGTTGGCTGAATTTGGAAGCAGTTACACTCCCCTTTACCACTAAATTGAAACTTGTTTTCATAGCTATGTTCATCAAGCCTACTGTGTGGTTTCTTCTAGCTTGTAAACCCCTCATAATGGGCCAAATGGATCCTGAGAGTAATCCAGAGCCCACACATGACCAAGGACTAGAAGACTAAGTGGTTCTAATTATAAGAATTAAAAGAAAAAGAAAAAGAACCCTAATAAGAAAAGGTGTGGATCAGGGGTTGTGACAATGGGCTATGTTGAATCCCTGAAACCTTTAAAGAGTCTTTACCCCTCTTCTTATCCCAACACTCCAGGGAGTCAGTTTGTAACACAGATTAGATGGGTGTCTATTTGTTCCCATTCTAGTGGGAGTGGATTTAACAGGGAGTTGGCTAGATAGAGGGAGCTTTCTGACAAACAGAGCTCCATTGCCAAGACAAGAGCCTTGGGACAGAAATCACATCAGTTGCTGAAATAGGCTGCAAGGATTTATTTATTCATTTTTATTAAAAGATTTATATCTACCACTCTTTCTTCATAGGGAAGGAAAGTTGAGTTTCACTCTTCCCGTTACCCTTTCTTCTGTTTCACTGGGAAAAGAAGAGATGGATGAGACAGAATTGGAGCAAATTGCTTTCCCCTGCAATTGCAAACAGTTGTTTCAGTGCTGGAAAAAGGCAAAGAGAAGAAGTTCCCCAGCAAATTGACAGGCTAACTGGGACAAAAGCACCTAGATCCCCATATAATAATTGCTCTAGCAGCATTTTCATTAGGAATGATCAAAACTGGGGGCAACAAAAAATGCATGGATATGATGGCCAGGGCTTTCAGAGCTCCCTAACAGCTTATATAAATTATTACAGCCCCAGTTCTTGATCTGGATGTCCCAGAAGTGATTCAAAGAGAAACTCTCATTCACAAATTATTAAAAATGCAAAATGAGATCTTTTTTGCCTGGAATCAACTCAGGGGAAATGTCAAGCTTTCTATTTCATAAGTGCAGCTTAAATACTATACTCTTAAATAGGAGATGATTGAGTCTTAATCCCACCAAGTGAAACTTGACTAGTTCCCACTAATAGGTTATTATTATCTTTGACAGACTCTCTTGCATCAAATCCCTTTCTTCTGCCATTTGTAAGAGACATTCATGCGGCAAAGCAAAACACATTTGAAGAGGCCATTTCCAATTTCAGTATTTTTTTTCTGCACATCTCCTCTTAAATCAGTTGCTGCTGCTAGAAACACAATCTCCCTCTTCTGCACTGATCAAAACCAAACAGAAGCTCATCTTCAAGGGAGGCCCCAGGCTCAGTCAAACACCACTGCTTCTCATGGACGATGCCATGCTTCCCTGCTAATCACCACTGTTCATTTATCAGTGTGCTTTGTTGTAATTGAACATGATCTCATTATTATGCATGTCACAGGATCTGAAAGCAACTATCATTGCTAGGTGTGTTTACATTGTGCCAAGCAATTCTCAGGCTTCAGTTCAAGATGAAAAATTCTGTCTTCGGCAAAAAGTAAAAATAAACATTGCCTGTACTAATCTACTTAGAGAGGGGGCACTGTTTTCTTAGAGGGGTGTAAATTCACCCAAGATCTTTCTGTGTCCTCAGAAGAAAAGAAACGAGATAATTTGCAGACGTGCAATTTCATTTACCAGAATTTAGGTGAAGGCCAAGCCTCTTCACTTGTGGTACACCGTCTGCTTTGTATGCAGAAGATCCCAGATTTAATCTCCACATCTTCAGTTAAAAGGATTAGGCAGAAGGTGATATGAAAGATCTGAGACCCTGGAAAGCTTCTGCCAATCAGAGTAGACAATACTGGCCTTGATGGACCAATGGACTGACTCACTATAAGGCAACTTAGGTGATGTCCCTCACTGTGATTGCTAGCTGATCATGTTCAGCAACTTGGAGCAACACTAATAGCAGCAGGAGGTGGAAGGACTTTTCCCTTCCTTGGTGTGCACAGGGCCAGTGCCAGGGTTTCTGGTGCCTGAGGCGAGATACGCCCCCCCCCCCCCCGCCCCGCTAACCAATTTTAAAAAACAGAAGAAATGTAGGAAAAATGAAAAGCACAAAACTTGAAACTTTTTACATTTTTATTTAATTTTTATTTCCTAATTTAAATTTAAAATTTAAATTTTTTTAATAAGTGTGAGAATAACAACCTTTGTTTTTCATATTGTGAGCCAAAAATCTATTTTGTGAGCAGAAACAGTGACTTGTATTGAAGTTTTGAGCACACCTTCTTTTGTGTGTGTGTGTGTGTGTGTGTGTGTGTGTGTGTGTGTGTGTGTGTGTGTGTGTGTGTGTGTGTGTGTGTGTGTGTGTGTGTGTGTGTGTGTGTGTGTGTGTGTGTGTGTGTAAAAAAGTCTCTCTCTCTTTTTCTTCCCACCTCTCTCTGAACCCAGAGACTCTTGGCAGTAGAAGGAGGGCTTCTCTTACAGGGCCTGCTTGGAAGAAAGAGATGTTTGGAAGGGGGAGACTGAGCTGAAGCCTTCTCTTTCTCTTGGACCCTCTCCAAGCCTTAAAATATTGATCACCTTTGTCAGAGATCCCTTTCAGGAACTACCCTCCATGCTCATCCTTCTCCTCCCCACCCTTGGGTTTGAAGTGAACGGCAGCTGACAGCTAAACATGTGGTGTATAAATATTGAAATAAACTATTGGGGGAGAGCGGGAAGGTGGGGTGATATATGTAAACTAGTGAATGAGAGAAGGAAGGTGATAAAGAGGGGGCGCAGTGCGGGGTGCTGCTCTGCTGGAGTGAAGGGGGAGCAACATTGAGATCGGAGAATAGCAAGGAGGAGGGAGAACAAAAGGGAGAAGGGGGGAGGAAAATAATAGAATTTAAAACAACAACTTTAAACCCAACAACCGTGATTTGCTCCTACCTGTCACACAGGGACTGAAAGGGAATTGTGTGTGTCTGACCTCACTTCCTCCTAGCTCTGTGGCAGTGCACACACAACCAGCCACTCTTTCCACCAAAAGCAGCCCCCCCCCAAAAAAAGCCTGAGGAAAGGTGAGAAGTAGAATTGATGCCAGCTGGGGAGGGGGAAAGGGATGTACTAAAAGGAATGACAGGATTGCCCACTGGAAATAATGGGAGAGGCTTGAAGGCTCACTGAAGAAAATGGGAGCCAGGAAATGGAGCCATGGGAAATGGAGCCAGGAAAATGGAGCCATGGGCTCCATTGAAATGCATTACAACACAAAAAAAGATCAAGAGTCCAATAGTGAAGCTGTGGCTCATGAAAGCTCATATCCTACCACAAATTTTGTTAGTCTTAAAGGTGCTACTAGACTCTTGCTTTTTTCTACTGCTACAGACAAACACAGCTACCCATCTTGATCTATCAACACAGGCCCCAGAGTGGAATGACAGTCCCTGGGAGAAGAATCAGTGGTCTGGGACTGGAATGGCAGTGGGTGTGGAATGACAGGGGGTGTCATTCCAGTCCCAGAGCCCTGACCCTATTTCCAGGAGCAGTTGTTCCACTCTTCGACCGGTCATTCCAGTCCCTGAGCACTGGTTCTGTTCCTAGGGACCGTCTTCGCTCTCTGGGGGCTGTCATTCCACTCCCAGAGTATTCCATCTGGTCCCAGAGACCTTTATGAAAAATCCATTCCACATTTTCTTGGCAACTTTTTTTGTGCTGTGATGCATTTCAATGGAGCCCAGGCAAGTAAATTGGCATCCCTGGCTGCCATTATCTCCGATGGGCCTTCAAGCCTGTCCTATTATTTCTAATGGGCAATCCTCCTGTCATTCCTTTTAGTACATGGCGGGGGTGGGGGAAGCAAGAAAGAAAGGAGGGAACAAGGGGAACAAAAGGTCACATGGGAGCTTGCTGCTCCCCAGCCAGCTAGAGTCTCTCTTGCTCACAGAAGCTTCACCCAAGGCTAAAATTGAGAGAGAGAGAGAGAGAGAGAGAGAGAGAGAGGAGAAGGGGGGAGCAAGAGAGAAATAACCCCGCTGATGGGACTAAACTCGAAGCTTCTTGGGTGCTGGATGAGCAGGAAGACAGGGCTGCCCTTCTCCACTTCAGAAGAAATGCCTTGCGCCAAGGGAGGAGAATTCCTGCATGAGCACACAGGAGCGCACACACTGCAGGGAACGCCGATCTCATTGGGGGGCCAGCACGGCACCTCCTTCAGAGTTCAGCACCCAAGGTGGGGGCCAGCTCCGCCTCAACAGAAGCGCCGGCGCAGGGTGTGCATGTTTCTCTTAAATAAGAATTGCAGAAGGCAAAATAAGGATGAACTGATGGCACTTAAGGAAGTGGTGTTAACAGTAAGGAAAAAGTGCAAATGAAATCCATGAAATAAAATCCATTGTACTTGGTTCTGGGTGGGACATGTGTCTGGGTGAGCAGTAGCAGCTCTCCAAGATCCAAAGAATTTGAGCTGCAAAGGCACTCTTTTCATATTTTCTATAAATAATATCATCTGTAAATCATCAAAGCATGCAAAGACAGCCCTACGCAGAAGCCAAGCACTCTTCGGTGTCACTAAAACTACAGAATCTAGCACTAACTAAGTGTGCATCAAAGAATGTTATTTGGACTGGTTCCACAGGGTGCAGTCTTATCCCCCATGTTGCTCAACTTCTATGTAAAGCCTTGTAGTTATGAAAATGGATGCCATCAATATGTGGATGACACCCTACTCTATATCTCTTATCCAAATCACCACAGGATGCGGTAGAAACCTTGGGTCACTGCATGACAGCTATAGTCAAATGGCTGAAAGCAAACATATTGAAATTAAACCCAGACAAAACAGAGGTGATGCTCATTGGGAAGGCAGAAATCTAGCTGCTCATACATGTGCATTCTCTGTGGTGACCCCCACTTTATGGACTGGCCTACCCAAAAAGGTCAAGAAAGCTCCCACTCTCCTGGTTTTCCCTAAATGATGCAAAACTGAATTATTCAAGAGGATATATTGTCGAAGGCTTTCACGGCCGGAGAGCAATGGTTGTTGTAGATTTTCCGGGCTGTATAGCCATGGTCTTGGCATTGTAGTTCCTGACGTTTCGCCAGCAGGTGTGGCTGGCATCTTCAGAGGTGTAGCACCAAAAGACAGAGATCTCTCAGTGTCACAGTGTGGAAAAGATGTTGGCAGGTCATTTATATCTACTCAGGAGGGGTGGGGTTGGGCTGAGTCATCCTGTAAGAGTTTCCCAGGGTGTGGAATGCTAATGGAGGGAGGCTTCACTGTATCCTGAGGCGGTTCTTTTGCATATGGATTGGTGCTTGATGTGCTAATCTTCTCTGCAGGGCTATTGTCAGGTATAGAGTGTTTTGTTAGCCTGGTATTTTTCAGGACTGGAAACCATGCTCTATTCATTCTGAAGGTCTCTTCTTTCCTGTTGAAGTTTTGCTTATGCTTATGAATTTCAATGGCTTCCCTGTGCAGTCTGACAAAGTAGTTGGAAGTGTTGTCAAGTATTTTAGTGTCCTGGAATAGGATACTGTGTCCTGTTTGAGTTAGGCTATGTTCAGCCACTGCTGATTTTTAAGGATGGCCAAGTCTGCAGTGTCTTTCATGATCTTTTATTCTTGTCTGCATGCTACGCTTTGTGGTCCTGATGTAAACTTGTCCACAGCTGCAGGGTATACTCCTGCAGAGGTGAGGGGGTCTCTACTGTCTTGCTGAATGTAGCATCTGTTGTATTTTTCTGGTGGGTCTGAATACTGTTTGTAAGCCGTGCTTTTTCATAAGCTTTCCCATCTGATCAGTGATTCCTTTGATGTATGGCAAAAACACTTTTCCTGTCGGAGACTGTTTTTCCTTAGTTGTTTGATTTGTCCTTGGTTTACTCGCTCTTCTGATTTCATTTCTGGAGTAACCATTTGCTTGAAGTGCGTGGTTTAGATGATTAATTAATCCACACACTTCAAGCAAATGGCTACTCCAGAAATGAAAATAGAAGAGTGAGTAAACCAAGGATAAAGCACGGCTTACAAACAGTATTCAGACCCACCAGAAAAATACAACAGATGCTACATTCAGCAAAAGACAGTAAAGACCCCCTCACCTCTGCAGGAGTATACTGTATACCTTGCAACTGTGGACAAGTTTACATCGGAACCACAAAGCATAGCATCCAGACAAGAATAAAAGAACATGAAAGACACTGCAGACTTGGCCATCCTGAAAAATCAGCAGTGGCTGAACATAGCCTAACTCAAACAGGACACAGTATCCTATTCCAGGACACTAAAATACTTGACAACACTTCCAACTACTTTATCAGACTGCACAGGGAAGCCATTGAAACTCATAAGCATAAGCACAATTTCAACAGGAAAGAAGAGACTTTAAGAATGACTAGAGCATGGTTTCCAGTACTGAAAAACACCAGGCTAACAAAACACTCTATACCCGACAATAGCCCTGCAGAGAAGATTAGCATATCAAGCACCAATCCATATGCAAAAGAACCTCCTCAGGATACAGTGAAGCATTAGCACTCCATTAGCATTCCACACCGTGGGAAACCCTTACAGGATGACACAACCCAACCCACCTTTCTGAGTAGATATAAATCACCTGCAAACATCTCCTCCACAGTTTGACGCTGAGAACCCCTTCTTTTGGTGCTACACCTCTGAAGATGCCAGCCACAGCTGCTGGCGAAATGTCAGGAACTACAATGCCAAGACCACGGCTATACAGCCCGGAAAATCCACAACAACCATTATTCAAGAGGACTTTTTTTACTCAAACAGGAGGGCTGTATGGTAAGGAAGTGATCTCAGATGGATGCATCAGTAGAGGGGTTGGGATCACATACTTTCCTACTATGTGCTAATGTGTGCTCTCTATTGCTTTGAGTATGATCCTATTGGGTAGTCTTAGAATGCTTATGGTCTGTTTCATCTAACTCTGTATTGGATTTCTGCTGGTTTTAAATCTTTACAAATTCACATTTTAGACCCTATTACATTGTTTATTGAAATGTCCTTGAAATTGACTGTACTAACCACATTGTGTAGCAGTGAGAAAGGTAGACTAGAAATAATGTAAATAAATAACAGATGGAAATTACAAGCTAAATATTGAGAGAAACTGGAACAGACTGCCTTGGGAAGCTATGGACTTTATTTCACTGGTAGTAATTAAGGAGAAGTTGAATGGGCATCTGCAAAGGGGCTGAAGCTGCATATTCCTGAACTTCATATGGGGTAGATTAGATGATCTCCTAGATCCATTCCAACTGTAGTGCTCTATGACTCTCTGATTGCCCAGATCGTACAACAGAAGTGCGAGGAACAGACCTATCAATAGCTCTATAATACAGATCAGTATTAACTGTTTCTGTTCCTGTGGCATGCGTAAGTGTTGCATATGAATTAGAACATTTAATAAACCTTATAAATAAATAACTCCAGTAAAGAGACACGCCTTTTGTGCAACAGATTCTTGTGGAGTGGCATGTTAGTCTGTTGCTGTAAAAATGAAATAAGAGTGCTATGGCACCTTAAAGATGAACAGAACCAAAGGTAGTACATCTCCTGAGGTTTTCTGAAGTACCTGCTGCTGCACTGAAATAGAAGAAAGCCAGGACTGGCCCTTCGCTTTGAGGAAAAGGTGTGTTGGAGAAGAATTGAGTGACTCCCGGAGACACATTAGCGGGCTACATGGTATCCATTGAGCATCACTGATCTAGGTAATGTATAAAATTTATAGATCCAGAGGAGTTAGCCGTGTTAGTCTGTAGTAGCAAAATCGAAAAGAGTCCAGTAGCACCTTTAAGACTAACCAACTTTACTGTAGCATAAGCTTTCGAGAACCACAGTCCTCTTCTGACGATGCATCTGATGAAGAGAACTATGATTCTCGAAAGCTTATGCTACAGTAAAGTTGGTTAGTCTTAAAGGTGCTACTGAACTCTTTTCTATAAAATTTATAACTGCTTAGCTAATCTTTCAATACACAGGCCCTATCTCATCTCTGCCTCCCCACTGGCTGTGGGTCTCTAATTAGCAGAGTCTTTTGCTTTCTTCTAGGTGAGTGCAGAAGCCTGCTTCTCTTCATCTCTCTTTTAGAGCATTCAGGTTTGCTTGGTTAATGTTTATTCATGGGAACCTTTATTTGTTGATAGCTGCACTTACACCAGTCTTATAGATTTTGTATTTTGTTATTCAGCTTTGTGTGTTACATCATTATTTCATGTACTCACTGCGTCTTGCACCTTGCGTATCTCTATTCAGTTTTATTCAGTAAAGGTTTTAAGGCTTTATTCTTGTATGTGTTTTACACTGGGATTAGTACAGTCTCTCTCTTGTGGCTTATCGCTAGAGGTAAAAAATAATCATAACTGTTAGCAGCAGCAGCAGCCTGAATTTGGGAACCATTTGGGTATTCTTTTGGTTGTTGTCATTAACACTTTGGATGCTGGTTAGCAGTCACTTTTATGCTCTTGTAGTAATGACCAAAGCACAAAGCATCATTAGAGGTGTGCACTGAGGAAATTTCCATTTCAGTTTTGGATCCAGGGCTTCCAAATGAACTCATTCTGTTATTGGTTTGTTCCGGGTGGGCCAGGGCCGGTTCAGATCTAATCTATTTGGGTTTTTCGTTAACATGAGTTTCAGCCCATTGGGCACACTCTATTCTTTTCAAGGGGACTTGGAAAAACAAGGCTCTGGGGCAGCTATTTTTGCACTTAACAGCACCAAAATCACACAGGACACAGTCCTCCCTCCAAATCATTAGCCCACTGAATGTGAGCACACACAACAACAGGGTTGGGCATTTACGGCTGCTGAACTATGCGTGGGAAAAGGTGTCAAGATGCACTCACACAGTGTTCTTTTCAATGAAGTGTGTGGAAACAAGGCTTTTTTAATGCTTATAAAAACTTGCAAACTCATTACCAATCATTAGTCCCCACTCCTAGTGCAAAAACCCTTCGATCCAACAAGTTTCTCCTCAGGCACAAAACACACCTAACAATAGACCCCAAAGAAAGTGAGTGTTGATAGGAGTGTACAATGCCAGGAAACTGACTGGCTGTAGTGGCAGGCCAGTGCCAAACAGAAGAGTGCACCACTGCCAACCAGCACAGCACACCAGAATTTTAAAAAATCACTGCTTTATGATAGTGCCAATATATTACCTTTGAGTCCTGCTGTTGCCTGTTATTGACATGTTTCCCTGCGCTTTGTAACTGCATTCCCACAATGAGGAGCAAGTCCTTCCTTTTAACGCTCAAGAGAAGCTGCCCACCAGAGCTGATGCAGGTGGATCTGCCCAAGCTCCATTCTCAGCTCTGATCTTTGAACATGAACAGAAAAGCCCGGAAAGTGCACTGCAGAGCTCTTCTCAGGCTTCAAAATTAAGAGTACAGTGCTTCCAATAAAGAGCTTCATTTCAGTCACAGTAGACCTGCTCTCACAGTGGAGAGACCTCGTGACTGGCACTTCAATCAACGCCCTCTGCCTCTGAGCACCTGTTTTTCTTCAAAAGTTACTGTTTTTGACCAGAGTAGACTCAATCAATCTTGACTTGACTCTGGGCCTTAAAGGTTTTTTTCACCATGCCCAAAATATGATAAAGCACTAGCAGAGAAATGTGGGGGGGGGCAGAGGCGGCGCTAGGGTTTGCCGCGCTCGCGGCTGGCCAGCCAAGCGCCCCCCTGCGCGCACGAGCACGCGTGCACCTGCCTGCATGATGACGTCATGCGTGAGGTCATCACGGGAGCGCACATGCCGCCGCCGGCCCAATCGCTGCGGTGGGCGGCCTCCGAGCTCTCCCGCTCGGTTGTCTCTGCCGCAGCAGATGCCTGCCCGCGGTGGTTGCACCCAGCCGGGGGCTTGTGCTGGCAGCGGCAGCGGCGCGGGGTGGGAGGAATAGGAGGCTTCTGCTTTGGGGGGCGCGCTCTTGCCCCCCGCGCCTCTTCCAGTGCTCCCTCCGGCACCCCGCGCCTGTGGCCACCTCCTACCTGGCCTCAATAGGCGCGCCGCCCCTGGGGGGGGGGTGCTCCCAATACAGGAATGAGAGTTATGTTTCACTCTTAGCCTTCTACACCTGTGATTCCTCTCCTTCCTAAAAGAAGCCATCATAGTGAAATTGGGGGGTGGGGGAGGAGGTTCTTTTGGTGTTGTTAATGTGACTTTAAGGGAATAAAGGATGACCCCTCTATCTTTTGTCTATTTTTTACCAATGAAGGTGGGAGACGGGGACGGTCACCCAATATCCACTTTCTGATTAAAATTGTTAACCCAGACAAGAAGTTTAAACTAAAGCCAAAGCCAGACTTTCAATAAAGAAAATGAAGAGATTCCAGTCTTTAAGCAGATCTGTCCATGTGGCATACCAATCTGGAAAGACTTAGGTGTCCTCGTGGAACTGTGCACAGTGTGCAGCCCTGCTATCTCTGCTCATTTAACACTGGGTTAACAGTTTTAATCAGAGCCCAGAAAAGATGTCTTTTCCAGGCAAGATGAAGTATCTCCTGGTGCTCCTTGACCAATTATCTCAGGTTGACTTCTACAGTCATAATTGGCTAGACTAGTTGTCATGATGACACCTAAGTGGAGGACAGCAGAAGAAGGATATTGAATGGGTAATCTGGTCCACACATGCCCGGGTCCTCCTCAATGTGGCTTTCCATTAATAATTGTTTATTACTTCCAATTTTCACCCTAATTTGCATAATATGAGCCTTTGTGAGAACAAGGGACTTGGAGGCTGGAGGAGACCCCTCCACTTATGAATGTTGGTTGCTTGCTTGCCAGCGTTTCCTTGCATTGTGCATACAGAGTGTACAGAGAGGGAGGGAGGGATCTTGGTATCCTTCATGGGAAGGGAAGTAAAGGGAGGGAGGATGACTCTCTCTTTTCTCTATCTTTACCAGTAATAGTGGGAGACTTTACAGCTGTCCCAGGTCTCTTTTCCAACTAAAACTGCTAACCCAGAGTTGAACAAAGTAGAAGGAGCTGAATTAAAGGCAAAGTGAAGTTTGATGGAAAACAAAAAAAATCTAACCAGATCAGTCCTCCTATGTGCAATACTCATCTGGAAAGATTGCTGAGACCACACTAGAACCTTCTCTCCCATTCTTTACCCCAGTGTTAACAATTTTAATCAGAAAAGCCAAAAGAAGCCTTTCTAGGCTGAGTAAAGTTCCTCCTGGTGCTCCTTTTTTTAAAAAAAATATATATATATATATATATATTATTTTAGAAGATAAGAAAGAGAAAAGGGGTAGGTAACAGGGTAGAAAAAGAAACAAAGCAATTTTGCAAAATTCATTAAGCTTGCTTATATCCACATCCTAGTTCTCCAGTTTTATACTTTATCCTAATAGAACTGTGAATTCTAATATTTCATACAGTATTGCCTTATTTTAGTCTCTATATTTGTTCTTTATCCATTTGTAGAAGGGGTTCCAAGGTATAGTGAAGTCTTCTTCTCTTTGTCCTTTTATTAAAGAAGTTAATTTATCTTTTTCTGCAGTTTCCATTATCTTCACTGTTAATTCTTCTTGCTGCGGTATTGTTTGTCATTTCCAGTATGACGCAAATAGTATTCTAGCTGCAGTTACCACATGGATTATAAAGTACATCTGTTCTTTACTCTTATCTGGCATACAATTTAACAAAAATATCTCTGGTTTAAAAGGAATTGAAATCTGTAAAATAGTTTGTATTAAAGTATGTACCATTATCCAAAATCTATGTACCTCTTTACAGGACCACCACATATGAAAAAATGTCCCTGTATGTTTCCCATATTTCCAACACTTATTTGGCATATTCTTATACATTTTAGCCAATCTATCCGGAGTTAAGTACTATCTGTAAAACATCTTGTATAAATTCTCTTTAAATATGACATATTTAGTTATTTTTACATTCACTCTCCATATCTTGTTCCATTGTGCTGAATCAATATTATCTCCTAGATTCTGAGCACATAAAGTTTTACACTTTTCCACCCCCTCGTTCAGTTTCATTTGCATTAAAAACAGGTACATTTTCTTAATCAGTTTTTCATCTGAGTCACATAACAGTTTTTCAAAATCTTTTTGTTCTAGATAGAATCCTCCCATTATTATATCTAGATTCAATCTGTGCTCTTGACCACCAGTCTAAGTTAATACCTTGATTTTGTAAGTCCTCTTTCGTTTTTAATACTCCTTTATCATTTAAGAGTTCTTTATATCTAATAACCTTATCTACGGAGAATACATTTGGCTGTGTAAATGCTTCTAATGGAGAGACCCATTGTGGGGTTTTCACATATATTTGCGGCATGACTCTTTCCCATGTCAAATCTCCCATAAGAGATTTCCTTATCAAGTGATTTTTAAAATATTGATGTCCAGTTGCTTCTCCATACCACATGAATGCATGCCATCCTAACTGTAGATTATGGCCTTCAAGAGCTAAAAGTTTTGGATTTTCCAATAAAATCCAATCTCTCATCCAAACTAGGCAACACGCTTGATAGTAAGTTTTCCAATCAGGTAAAGTGAGGCCCCCATTCTCTTTCATACCTTGAAGCATTTTCAATTTAATTCTTGGTTTCTTTTCTTGCCAAATAAATTTGCTTATACTCTTGTTTAGTTCTTCAAAGAAAGAATTGTTAATATTTATCAGGATGGTTTGATAGAAAAATATTATACGTGGTAATATATTCATTTTAATAGCTGCAATCCTTTCCATCTCTCCAAATCTCCTTTTATTTCTTGTAAGAGTTTCATATAGTTGGCGAGCAACATTTAGAGGTCAACTGTATTCCAGGGTAGAGATGGGCATGAACCGCATTACAAACTTCAAAAACCCACGAAATTGGTGATCGCGCAATCGCAATCCGGCGGTTCGTGATTGTCCATGGCCAACGAACCAATGTTTGGGAGAGGCCTGGTTTGGTGCGTTCGGCTGCGGTTCGGGAAGCCAGACAGTCAGGTGCCAGCAATCAATTCCCCTGGCAACGGAGTCGGGGGAATGCCTGGACTCACTGTGCTCCTTCTGTTGCCCTGGAAACCCGAATGGAAACCCAGCTTACCTTGATAGGCAGGTCTTCCTTCCAACCACGGAGCTGCAAAGCAGTTACAAGTTGGGAGAAGACACCCAGGGGAGGGAGGGGGAAGGGGGTGCAGCCATGGGCACTCCAATCTCATCCCTACAAACTCTGATAGGCAGCTCTGATGGCCAAACACAGACCTCCTGCATTGCTCAATGGGACCTGTGCTTATAAATAGCCATGGGCTCCCAGGCTGGATTTCACTTTCAGTGAGCAGTGGAGTGGGACAGAGCTCTTGCTTGCCACTTGCTAGCCTTTGGGGAAAGAGACTGAGAGTATAATTGAGCTTGGATTTTTGTGGGAGTTTCCTGGGGGCCTTGGATTGGAGAGGGTATAACTCCAAGATCCCTTTTGCAATCTTGTCCAAACTTGGGTGATGGCTGTAGGAGAGACTGCAAAACACTCCCCGGGAATATGGGTTCTCTAAGTGCAACGGGGCAAGTTCTGAGCCCCATGAATCTCAAACCGGTTCGGCAACAGAAAATGTTTGTTGCGGTTCGCGACTTTGGGATCATCTTCGGCACCGAACCACGAACCACTGGTTCATTAATTTTTTTGGTTCATGCCCATGTCTATTCCAAGGTATTTTACTTTCTTTTCTAGTTGGAATCCTGGCATTCTGGTCAATTCCATTTTCTGTTGTGTAGTCATATTTTTAGTTATCACTTGTTTTTTGGTAATTAATCTTCATTCCAACCATTGATCCATATTCCTTTTACATGTTTCTTTAGTTGTTCTATTGATTCCAGTGGTTCCTCTAGTATAAATAGGATGTCATCTGCAAATGCTTGTAATTTAAATCTATGTCCTCTAACTGATGTTCCTTTTATTGTAGTATCCTTTCTTATTGCTCTTGCCAATATTTCTTGCATCAAAATAAATATTAGTGGTGAGAGTGGACAACCTTGTCTCATCCCTTTTTCTATTGTAATTGGTTCTGTCAAGTTGTCATTCAAAATTATTTTTGCTTTCTGTTTCTTATATATAGCTTCAATAGCTTTTATCAATTCCGTTCCAAAGTCCATTTCTTTCATCTGTTCAATAAAAAATTTCCAATTAACATTGTCAAAGGCTTTCTCAGCATCAAGGAATATCATCGCCATCTGCTTTTCCGGATGGGCCTCATAATACTCTAGTAAATTTAGAGCAACTTTAATATTGTTTCTCAGTTGTCTTTTGGGAAGGAAACCTGTCTGGTCTGGATGTATTATATCGAGTAGTATTTTTTTTAACCTTGTAGCCAATATTGTAGCAAATATTTTATAGTCACAATTAAGCATGGAGATGGGTCTATATTTCTTAATCTCTTTCATGTCTGTTCCTTCTTTATGTATTAAGGAAATCATTGCCTCTGTCCATGATTCAGGTAAAGCTGTTTCCTCTAATGCTGTGGTGATCATCTTTTTGTATGGTATAATAACAACATCTTCTAACACTTTGTAGTATTCTGCTGGTGGTCCTTCAGGCCCAGGCGTTTTCCCATTGTTTTGCTTCTGTATTGCCTCTACTATTTCCATCACTGTAAATGGCTCATTTAACCTTTTTCTTTCTTCTTCTGATAATTTCGGTAGTTCTTGTTTTTGTAAATACCCCTTTTGAGTTTCTACTGAGATCTCCTCTTTCTAGGCTGGGTAAAGTTCCTCCTGGTGCTCCTTGATATGCTATCTTTAGACACAGAAGAGGCATCTAAGCGAAGAACAGCAGCAGCAGCAGACTATTATTGGGCATCTTGGACTACATGCCTGTGTCTTCCTCAGAGGGGTCCTCCTTTAATAATTGTTTAGTAGTTCCAGTTTTCACCCTGCTCTGCATAACATAACCCTTTGCAGCAGCTGGGGGCTCAGGTACTGAAGGAGACCCCTCCTTCCTCAAACCCACATGTGCATGCCTGCATGGATGTTGGTTGCTTACTGGACTTTCCTTGTATTATTTATTTATTTATTTATTTATTTAATTACATTTTTAGACTGCCCTCCCCATCAGATGGGCTCAGGGTGGTTTGACAACAAATTAAAAACAGTAAAAACATTATAAAAACATTAAAACATTGTATAAAAAACCATTAAAATTGGCAGGTGTAGAATATTAAATATTAAAATGCAGCATTGTCCTGCATGGGTGGTGGAAGGTCTTCAGTGGTATGGCCAGTGAGAGGACAGCCTAGCCCCCACCAAATGCCCAGTGGAACATCTCCATCTTGCAGGCCCGGCGGAAAGATAACAAATCCTGCCGGGCCTTAGTTTCCTCAGACAGAGAGTTCCACCAGGTCGGAGCCAGAACTGAGAAGGCCCTGGCTCTGGTAGAGGCCAGGCGGACCTCCCTGGGGCCAGGGACCATCAGCAAGTTCTTAGTGGCTGATCGAAGCGACCTCCGGGGAACATATGGGGAGAGGCGGTCCCAAAGGTATGCTGGGCCCAGTCCGCATAGGGCTGCATAAAAGCACACAGAAAGGGATTGGAGAGGCAATGCTGATGGCATGGTGCTGTCTGATGCTTCCCTCCATGGCTCAAAGCAAGCCTTTTGTTAACCAGAGCCACTCAAGGCCAATGCCTAGGAGACACCAAAGACAAAATGCACTCATGTGCAATGTGCACATTCCCCTTCCCACCAACAGAGTTAGCTAATGGTAGGGCTCAGTCTCTTCCCTTGGGAACTGATTAGTTGGTTGCCATTAGGGAAAACACTTACAGATGCTGCTATCTGCTACTGCTAGCCCAGAACCTGCCTGCCTGCCTGCCTGCACTGCCCCTGGACTAAATGAACCAAACCAAAACACATGAACTTTTCAGTGGGAGGAAGTCATTATAGCTTCATTTCCCAATTTTTTTTCACCAATTAGGAAGCTGTTTTAACAAGCCATACCAGCAATTTCCGCATATATTTGTGGCTCATTTGTTCCATTTTGCAGACCTCTACATGTGATTATCTATGTGACTGTGAGAAGTGCAAACCAAAAAGTCAGATTGCCATTGGTTTATTTATAATTGTCTCCATTTAGATTAATTTCTGTTGATTTCAATGAGAAATATATAATCTAAGTGAAACTGCATTTTTGTTTCCCATTCTACTGGGATGAAACTCTCACAGACTGTACTTCATATTCATCTGACCCTCCTTTCCAAGTTCTATAGAGAAAGCCTCCCCATTGTACAGGACACTGACATTATCACTTGCAGAGCAGGCATGAGGAGACTACTGGCGACCCCAGAATGCAGCCACCAAGACAGAGTGAGAAAAGATGGTAGACAGGAACCCCAAGACAGGCAGGTTACAGGGCAGAGGCAAAAGGTTTGCTTGCTCCCTTTGGAAAAGATAGGCACTAGGGCAGCTGTTTGGAAGACAAGAAAGGCAGCATTAAGATACAGAGTGTTAACTGCACTCATTGCGAGCCCAGCAGAAGAGCACAAACAGAGGCTATTATTCTTAAAGTACTGCTGTTCTCTCTTTCTGTCTCATGCTTAGTACTTGGTGCAAAACCGTCACTGAAATGCTGAATAGAAAATAACTTTGATCTTCTCAATCAGCTTCATCTGCGATTTCACACACACACACACACACACATACACACTAGCATCCAGCCTCTCACTTGCTAGCTGCTGCATAAAGTAAAGCTAGCTCCAGATTCCCAAATACTTGAACCTACAGTGGGAGGGAATCAACCTGTACCTGTAACTGGGGCAAACAGCTATTGCACAGTCACTTCAGCTAAAGTAAAGATAGGCTGCTTCCCTCCTAATGTCACAGAGATGGAGCAGTGACCAAGAGAAAGGAAAGTGGAAATGACAAACACTAAAACATCCATGGGAAAGATCCTGATCTGGGAGAACTCTCCCGGCTGTATGGTGTCCCTGATGCTGAGTCACTTTTTCTCTCCACTGACCTCATCTCCCACCACCACACCAGAAAACTTAACTAGGCACACTAATGATCGAATCAGAGAGTCAGATTCCCCCTGCGCCAGGTCAGAGTCCTTTTTTCAAGTCCAGCTGTGGGGGGTCCTTCAGAATCTGGAGAAGAAGAGGAGTTACTGCAGCACCTTGCTCCTGGCAGAGGTCTGGCTCTTTGTCTGGGGGTGTGTGACCCTGTACTCCCCCAATGCCCTCTCTTCGGGCTGGGCCCAAGGTGCATGAAGAGAATCAGGACCAATGGGCTCCCTGGCTGGGCCTTCCTTTGTCCTGCTTTGCCCTCCTCAGAGGCATTAAGAGGCTGTTCTGCCCCAGTGGCACCTTCCTCTGGTAGGGTTGTCAGGTTCCTCCTGATGGGAGGGAAGGACTTGGCACTTACCTTGTGCCTTGTGCTTGTCATGCCATCTGCAGGCATGCTCCTGTATTTTGTTGTGGCCAGTTTTGGCCTGAAATGGGCTAGAATTAGCCCCACACAAAGCATGGGAGCACACCTGTGGCTGTTGTGATAACGTCACTTCAGGAAGTGACATCATCATGCCCCACCTGGAGCATCCCTGGTACATGTTTTCCCAGGTTGCCTCCTGGTGGCAGATGATCTCTGGGGAGCTTGCCACCTCCTGCCAATCACCAGCGATCAGTGGGCAATGGGGCAAACTCCCAGGAGAGTGCTAACCATTGGTGGGAAACTGGAAAACCTATCTTCTGGCTTGCTACCAGGTACAGTCTGCTACCTGAGTTCTGCCTCTCTTCTGAGGCATGGGCTAGGCCTATGAGGCTCTAAGGTCACTGCATGTGCATCTCTGGGCACTGCGTTACCCAAGCTTCTTTCTCCACATCCGCTTGTCATATTGCCTGCTTCAGCTGTGTCTGAGTGAGGCTGCCTTCTGCCAAAGGCTCCTCTAGAGTAGATGAGCGTGGGGTGGGACTGTCATGCCTGGACACAGAGGGCTGCATGCCATTCCCAAATGGCATAAATATTTCTCTTCTGGGGAGCATAGGGCCCTCAGTGGTACATAATGTCATAGAGTCTACCCTCTAAATAGTCATTTTCTCCAGAGGAATTGATCTATGTAGTCTGGCTATCAGTTGTAATTATGGAAAATCTCCAGGTCCCAACTGGAGGCTAGCAATCCTAGTGGCAAGAGGAGCACACATTCTCTCCCTGCTCATGCTGTTGAAGCTCCCAAAGACTGCAGAACATCTTTGTAACATATTGAAGCCCAGGTGTTGGGGGACAGGGAAAAGCTCAAAATGTGACTGTTGTCTCCGTCTCTGTAGCACTTCTGACTATGTAGTGTCCCTAAGCAACTTGTCCTGGCTTCCTTGAAACTATTTGTAGCTTTGGGCATGTATATCTCTGCCAACTTCATGTACCATTTGTGGATCTGATGAAGTGGGTTATGGCTCATGAAAACTTGTTTATGTCATTAGGAATATTTTAGCCTTTCAAGTGCCACAAGAAGAGTAATTGAGTCAGCTGGGTGACCTTGGGTCAGTCACAGCTCTTCGGAGCTCTCTCAGCCCACCCACCTCACACTGTGATTATTGTGAGGATAATAATAACATACTTTGTAAACTGCTCTGAGTGGGCATTAAGTTGTCCTGAAGGGTGGTATATAAATCAAATGTTATTGTTACTGTTATTATTATCTTTTTGAAATTGCTCCTAAGGTGAGGTGGTATGAGAATTCTGTCTGTAGTCCTACACCGGTCATGACCCACTCATGAATGCAAGTCATTTCTGGATCCTGCAGTCATCCAATGAAAGAAAAGCAATCAGTCAGCTACTATGTGACTATGCCCCTTGCTCTTTCCATCCAAATGATCTTCTTACTGCACCTATTGAGCCCCCACTGAAAGAGATTGGTAAAATTCAGTTGGCTTAGAGAGGCCATATTGAGCTCCGTCACTCATTCCACTGGACCACACTGCCTTATTCTATAGTACATTCGAAGATGGCTTTGGGGATAGAAGTAGGAGAGATCTCTTAGAATATTTTTGATGAAGAACCAGAAATCTTATAAAGTGAAGTAAAAACTGCATGCAAAGCAATTGGGAGAAACAAAGCACCAGGAGTAGATGAAATACCAATAGAGCTATTTCAAGCTATAGAAATTGATTTCATCAAAATCTTAACAAGAATCTGTCAACAAAATATGGAAAACAAAACAATGGTCCACAGACTGTAAATGTTCAGTCTGTATTCCAGTTCCAAAAAAATGTGCAGAAACTATCATACTATTGTGTTAATTTCCCATTCAAGCAAAGTGATACTCAAAATTCTACAGCAAAGACTCTTACCATATATGGAACAAAAAATGCCAGATGTTCAAGCTGGATTCAAAAAAGGATGAGGCACTAGAGATCACACTGCAAATTTACGAGGGCTAATGGAACATACCAGGGGATTTCAGAAGAAAATCAGCCTGTTTTTTTTTAGATTACAGCAAAGGTTTTGGCTGTGTGGATCATGAAAATCTATAGAGAGTGTGAAAAGAAATGGGGGTGCCACAACATCTGATTGTGTTGATGCACAACCTGTACTCTGGACAAGAGGCAACTGTTAGGACAGAATTATGGAGAAACAGAATGGTTCCCAGTTGACAAAGGTGTCAGACAAGGATGCATATTCTCTATTTGTTCAACCTCTGTGCAAAGCATATCATAATGAAAGCTAGACGAGATTTAGCAAAAGGTAGTGTGAAAATTGATGGAAGGAACATTAACAATTTGAGATGAGTAGATGATACCACAATACTGACAGAAAATAGTGAAGACTTAAAACGACTACTGATGAAAGTTAAAGAAGAAAGCACCAAAGCAGGATGTCCGGAGCAGGCCTCACCTGCACCGGACTGGGCCCGGCCAGCCCTTCCCCCACCCCACCCCAGTGCCCCGACCCGACCTCCAACCCACCCCCACCCCACCCCTAGCACTCACTAGGGGGACGAGTCTCTCCCGGGTGGAGGCAGGAGCGGCCGCCGACGCTACCAACGCGCGTTCTAGCACACCGCCCCAGGGCGGCAAGGCCTTCAGGCGAGCCGCCGCGGGGGCAGGGGCGAACGCCGCCACCGCCGCCGGGGCTGGTGGGGCAAGAGCGGCCACCTGGCTGCCAGCAAACGCCCCAGCCACAGGCGGGGAGCGGCATGGCGAGGGGAACGCCAGCGGTGGCACCACGGCATGCCAGGGCAGCGGTCCGGGGGCTGGTTCAGCCAACAGCAGGGTGGGGCTGGGCCCATGGGCAGGCACTCGGGAGCGAGCCGTCCTGGATGCTGAGTGGCTGGACGGCTCCGGGGAGGGCTCACCGGTGTGAGCCCGGGCACAGGCTAACGGGCACTGACCCAGGGTTGGCGGGGAGCAGCAGGGAAGGGGAGAGACGGGCAGACACGGGTGCCAATGGGGGCAGGGGGACCAGGAGGCAGAGCCAATGGTGGTGGGTCAGCACATGGGATTGGTTGCCAACACGGGGGCGGGGAGGGACGCCAGTATAAGAGGGACGCCAGGGAGGAGTAGCTGGCTGTGAGAGAGGCACAGAGAGAGAGGGACAGGGGCTCACAGGCCAGCAGGCAGGAGACAGACGCTGGTGCTGAAACCACTGTCCCTGCCTGGTCTGAGGCGGAGGGAACTCCACACCTCCCTCTGGTGGCGGCCTGAAGGGCTGGAGCGGGAGGAAGGCGGAGCCGGTGGGGCGGGACCTCACACAGGATTACAGCTGAACATCAGGAAGACAAAAGTAATGACTACAGAGGAATTACATAATATTAAAATTGGCAATGAGGAAATTGCATTGTTCAAGACTTTCTATTCCTTGGCTCAATCATCAACGAAAAGGGAGACTGCAATGAAGAAATCAGAAGAAAACTGAGACTTGCAAGAGCAGCTGTGAGGGAGCTAGAGAAGATCCTTAAAGATAAAGATGTCTCTCTGGGAACCAAGATCAAGATAATCCAAACTATGGTATTCCCCATTACTATGTATGGATGTGAAAGTTGGACAATGAAGAAAGCCAAAAGGAAGAAAATTGATCAATTTGAAATGTGGTGCTAGATTAGAGTTTTGTGAATAGTGGATGGCCAAATAAGTGGGTTCTAAATCAAATTAATCCTGAATTCTCCATAGAACCTAAAATGACAAAACTGAGGCTATCGTACTTTGATCACATAATGAGAAGACTCTCTGGAAAAGTCAATAATGCTAGGAAAAGTGGGAAGCAGTATCAAAAGACCTAAAATAAGTAGGAGAAGACCTAAAACAAGATGGTTTGACTCAATAATAGAAGCCATTTTCTCCAGTATACAAAATCTGAGCAATTCTGTTAATGACAGGATGTTTTGGAGGTCTTTCATTCATGGGGTTGCTATAGGTTGGAGGCAACTTGACTGCACATAATACACACATACCTGTGCCTAACCTTAGCTCAATAAGTACCCATCAACAGTCATGTGGAAGCAGCTTGGCTAAGAGTTCTTCCACCACCTGTGTTTCCAGAGTTGGATTTGAACACTGATGGCTCTGAAAAAAAATTGAGTCCTTCCTTCCAAATATTTTAAAGGGCCACAAACCAAATGTTCCTGGAATTTTGAAATCAGGTAGAAGTGCAAAGCAACAATTGGCCCTCAAAGTCTCCTTTAACTTTCTATGACTGCCATGTTAAGCAGTTGTTGTGCAAAACTCAGCTAAGAGGTGGTTATTTTTTTTAAGTAATTGTCTGGCAATTGGTTTTAGCAGTTCTTCGAGGAAGTCTGAATAAATTCACTGATGAGATTAAATTACCCTGGGGCAGCTGGCTCAGATGCAACAGAGGCATAAGGCTGGGCTTTCAGGAAATGAAACAGAACAGACTGGGTGGCTGTGAGAAGTCCATGCAGCTCTGCCAATGTCTCTCATTCTGCAGCCAGCGCACCTCCTGATATCCCCCTCCAGTGTTCTTGACTCAGATCTGCCTATACTCTTCAGTCCAGGGCTTTCTCAAAGCCTCAAATACTTCCTGATATTCCAGTTCTGATCTTTTCACAAACCATTCTCTAATCTGAAGCTCTGTCCCCCATGATATTCTACTCACCATCTCTCCACCACCACCACCCATATACTGTGAAGTTTAGCAGTTGCACCTGTCTACTTTCATAAGGATTTTACTGTATCACAAAAACATGACATTTAGCAGTAGTGCTGCAAGCTTCCAGGGGTCTGACTGATTAATCAGAACAAGCTGTGCAACCATCAGATCCCATGCATATTTCCTCAGGCAGAAGTAAGCCCCTCTTGTTTTAACAGGGCATTATCCCAATGTATGTGGTGGTCCACAGCCTTAGTTTATTCTTGGAGATTTTAGTTGCGGAACATCCAAATATAGAAGACCATATGAAACAGAGAAAGAGAGAGAGAGAGAGAGAGAGAGAGAGAGAGAGAGAGAGAGAGATCAATATAGTAATCACAGCATAGTTTTATTATCTTGACAGGACACAGATATTCATGTTTTAATAGCATGCAGAGTTCAGTTTGATTTATTAATCAGTTAAAAGGCATGTGTTTAATCAGCTAGCCATTATTTAAAGGGTTTATGTCCAGACGTAGTAATATAGTTTGCACTGGGAATGGTGATAACGTTGCAGAGTAGACTGAGTGCATCCACAAACAGGCAACAGTGGGGTTGCTCCCCACACTAGAGAGACAGTGACCTTTGCTAATTAATCTAGGCATTTTTGCCTAAGAAAGCCAGGCCTGCCGCATCCCATCTCAACCTTCTTGGTAGGCTGAAAGAAAGTGGGGGGGAGCACATCTCTGTCTCAAGAATTCATATTCCGGACAGTTCAACTGACCCTCACAATGTCCATATAAGAAGTCAATGCTGGCTGATATCACACTACTAGTGCTGTACAAGTGTCCTTGCCTAACCTTTAACAGAGTTACCAACCTCCTGGTGGGGGCTGGAGTTCTTCCAGGGTTTCAGGTGATCTCCATATTACAGAGATCAGTTCTCCTGGAGAAAATGTCAGCTTTGTCAGATGGAATCGATGGTATTTCATCCCTGATGAGCTCCCTACCCTCCCCAGGCACTGTCCTCAAGTCTCCAGGAATTTCCAAACTGGAGTTGACAAGCCTAACATTTAACCACCACATCTAGGGCAAGCTCAATGGCTATTGGTGGGCTAATGGTGAGTAAACACAAAAGGGAGGTCTCCAATGCAATAGCAATGTATGAGCAGTCACCTAGGACTGCAGGGAGACCAGATACACTACATGGTGTGCAATAAATTCCTTACAAGTAATATTATTCTTTATGAGCAACCAAATATTCAAAAGCCAAATTCACGTGTAACGTTACACCAAAGTTATATTGTCAGGCATGGAGGCGCCCCCTGGTGGCGGCGGTGGCAACAGGTTTGGGCGGGGCGCCTGCACCGGGTCCGTCCTGGGGCCTCAGCTGGCCACGGGGTTGGCCGGGGCCTGAGGTGCCGGTGGCTAGTGGAGGGCTCTGCCCCTTAGGCCTCAGAATGGGCGGCCTGCGTCTGAGCTGGCGGGGCCAGTCAGCAATTGGCTCCACCCGGCCAGCTGCTCCTTCAACGGCAGGGCAGACTGGCCATCCTCCTCCTTGGCTGGCATCTGGAGCCCTCCTAAATACCCTCTCCCATCAGGGCCAGCTCCACCCCTTCTCCCATGTTCCTGCCCCCAGGGTCATCCCCACCACCTGTACCAGGTGTGGCCACACCCGCTGGCCCCACCGGCCCCTAGGCCATTGGTTAGCCGGCCTGGGCCTCCTCCCCTCCTCCCTCCTGCTGCCCACCCCCCCCTTGACAGGCGGCTCGGGCAGCCTTTCCTGGGCAAGGCTGAGCGGGGCGTCCGTTGGCTGGGCGGCCGGCCGATCCACACTGGTCTCCTTGCCCCATCTCCAGCAGGCAATGCTCCTGTCGGCCTGAGGCACCTGCGCCGGTGTTCCACCATGCCTTGTTGCCGCGGGCGGCCTGCCTTCGCCCTCCCCGCAGCCTCCACCCCGGCCATGGCCCTGCCGGTGGAGCCGCGGATAGGGCCACCAACGTGGCCGCCGCTTTGTCATCTGGCCACCCGCCTGGCTCCCTGCAGCCCACGGCGATGGCACAGCGGCGGCGGCAAGCTCCTGCGGCAGCGGTGGGCCCGCCGCTGGGTCATGGGGCGCAGCCGAGGCCTCGATGTCATCGCCCGCCCCCAGGCCGGGGTAAGTGCTGGGCGGTGGGCTGCTCCCGGCGAGGGGGGTGGGGGTCTGGCCAGTCCAAGGGCGCAGGGCTGCTCCTCGGACATATATCTATATACACAAGTTTTTCTATTTATATCCAAGAGTCCATGTTAACTCAAAGCCCCAAAAGGTCCAAAGTACAATGAGCTCCCTGCCCTACCCAGACTCCCCCCTCCCCAGGCACTGTCCTCAAGTCTCCAGGAATTTCCAAACTGGAGTTGACAAGCCTAACATTTAACCACTACATCTAGGGCAAGCTCAATGGCTGTTGGTGTGCTAATAGTGAGGCCACCCATCATTTGCAGAAATGCATCTAAGAATGAATGAATGAATGAATGAATGAATGAATGAATGAATGAATGAATGAATGAATGAATGAATGAATGAATGAATGAATTTATTTATTTGCGGTCAGAGACCATTACAATGACGATACATCCTTAACAGTCAATAGAATAATTAATTCCACATCTAAAGGTGCCAATTTTATTTTCTGGCAGGGGTCCTCTCCCTGTGATAATATGTAGTAAACAGAAACATATTATGTGCAGTTGATCCTGGCATGAAGATTTGGTGATCTAGAAATCTGGTAATCTGTTGATTATCTGTTTGCCCTGCAACTGTTCAAAGGCACAGAAACCCTGACAAGAAAAAGGTGGCTACTCAAAGGTACACTTTCACAAGCAGTGAACACCTAAGCCCTGTGCTACACCATTATTTGCTGGTGCTTACTGGATCGGGCAATGAATGAACTTTGTCTAACCATTTGTGTTTACAAGGATAAAAAGAAAAGATAAATATCAAAAGAATTGTAAGCGATCATATTTATGTTGGTCTTCTCTAAGTTTAATATTTTATTACAATAATGGAAATATCCTGCAATTGTAATGAACAATTGCACTAACTGTTGCCTGCAGAAATTAAGCTTCAGAATCTTTGTTCAAATGCAAAAAGAGTCCAGTAGCACCTTTAAGACTAACCAATTTTATTGCAGCATAAGCTTTCGAGAATCACGTTCTCTTCGTCAGATGCATGGAGGGTAGAAGGAAACTGGCCAAATATAGAAGAGGAGAGGGGGGGGAAGGGGGGAAGGAGGAGAGGGGGGATGTAATTTCTAATGAATGCATAGTGTTCGTGTATTGTAAACATAAAGATTTGAATAGATGGGCTGTGGGCCTTGCTGCAAGGCCATAATTGTGCTGTTGCCTTCCCCTTCCTTGTAAAGTCTGGAAGATAAGCACTCCAGCACACAAAGAGGAGCACTTGGGCTACAGACAGAGGACTCGCATGGAAACAGAAATTAAGAGTCACTTCACGCAACAACTTGTATCTGTTGCAGCTATGCTAGTGATTTCTATACAGGGAAAAGCAGAAAGGGTAAGTGAATATCCCACAACATTGGTGTCTTGACTGGCAATGGCCCCAATGTGTGCCCACTGTGTGTTAAGGAACAATCTTGTCCTACATGTGCTTTATGCACTTACTCTGAAAAAAAAATTGCTGTCATTCCCATACATTTCTTGCAAATAGAGTTACTGCATGAAATGTGCAATGATATGAACTATGACTAGGATCAAGGCAAAGGGAGAAGGCATGATTGGATTCACTGGCGAGCAAATCCAACTAACATCTCAGTGCTTGAGACTTGCTGCCAGGATGACACTTGCAAGGGGCTTTCCCAGGTTTTGCCTTGAGATTCACAGTTTCATTCCCATTCAAAGCTCTTTTCTGTAGGCTTTGCCTTTACAACATGCAGTGAGTTTGGGGAGGGGGTGTATTGTTCCTCATCAATGATGTCACTGGATAGTATCCAATAGATTTCTGTGACTCTTGCACAGCTATACTCTAAACAGTGTGCCAAATTGCAATTACTCTGCCATGTAAAGAAACAATTTGACTAAGCTGCCATTTGACTGCAATGTCCCTACCTTTAAAAGAGAACTCTGGGCCCCATGCCCAAGTGAGCAAACGGCACATCTGCTGCTCTGGAAGGGCCCTCTCAGATCCTGGCAAAGGAATTCCCCCTCTAGGTGTCTCCATTTCACTATCAATAATGTGGGGACAGACAGAGACACAGACCTTCCTTCCCTGGAATTTTGTGGGGTTAAAATCTATTAACGTGAGTGGCGGTTTTAATCAGGAGGTGATTAGAAGGTGCCAGAGGATTGCAAACCGTGTTTCAGATCATTGACCTGGTAGACTTAAGTGCCATTCTCCTGTTTGGGCAGGATAGCTGGTGTTGCTTTCTCATCCTGGCCACCCTTGAGGAACCTGTGCTAGTACTTCACAGTAATACACTTTAGGAAATGGTGACAGGACATGCCACAGCCTGCATCGGAAGGACACCGACTATATACATGTTGCTATGAGGTTCTTTGCCATGGAGTTTGTCATTCTTCCAGTTCCAAGACTGCTTATTCAGGATGATCTACACATCATCAGAAACAGAAGCAAGGAAAGAAATTCCATATACATCTATCTCCTGTGGAATTCACCTTCCCACCACCTCCTCACCATTTGCCTTGTGAGGAAATGCTGCAGTCAATCAGTAGCTACTGTGGAAACCTGAACAGATGTCCTACTGTGATGTCACAACAAACATTTTGTGAAATGCTTCGGCATTGCTTTTAACGCAGCTACATGGAGTATTTGCCACAGGGAAGTTGGTACCCAAAGGACAGCTCCATTCCTTACTGGTATGTATACAGATGTACAGAGTGGGAGTTATTAAAGAACTTGATTGCTGTGCATGGTCTTCTGGATCCGTGGACTGGGTATCAAAATCCTGACGGGCTCTGGGGAAGGAAGCACTCCAAAGGCATGACTTCATTCTTCCTTGAATGGAAAATGCAGCACTTTGAAGCATATAAACTTTTCTGATCTCACTCTCTCCCTCCCTCCACTCACTTCCACCTCTATTGTTATAGCAATAACATCAGCCTTAGTCTTAGTCAGCAGAATTGCTTTTTGAATCACTTCAGATAAAGTGATTCCCATGCTGTCCTCAAATAGAGTGTTTGATCCCTAAATTCTCTGAAGTTCAAACAACACCACAACTTAGCTATGTTGTCTTGTCCTGTCTTAATTTGTATATCAAACCCACCAAGGAGTGGTGAATTACCTTAAGGTTACTGGTTTTATTGTCTCCATTTCCACTCATGTTATCACATCAAACAATTGATTTTAGCAGAGCTATATCATTTGCAAAGTAAGTATCTTTGCCATATTCAAGGTATCCAGACTTATTACTCCTCTCAACCCCTATCCCCCCCTCCCCACTGCATCCACAATGATCCAGTTTTCCAGTCACCTTTAGAATTAGCTAATGAAACCCAATCCGGATGAAGACACTTTCAAAGTGTCCATATTCATTATCCTCATTTACATATCATGTATATATCTTGGGTAGAAATATAGGGCCCCAACAGGTGCTTTGGGTTCCACACATCCACCTTAAGTGCCTTACGTGGTCTCTTTTGGGGTGCTCACTTTGTGTGGGCTTTGCCTTTTTTAAGTGCCTTTTCATCATGCCCTTTTGTTTGTTTTTTTTTGGGGGGGGGGGTGTTATCTCCTGCATCTACCTTTTTGCTGTCAGGGTTGAAGTGTTTGTATGTAACCAAAGAGACTCCATATTAATTCTTTCAGTATTCTAAGTGCTTTGTTCACAGGTGCCAAGATGTTCCCAGCAGCTATCTCACGGAAGAGGATTGTTTTGGCTATCGCTTCTCCAGCCTTGGGAAACTTTCGCTTTCTCAGCTTCAAAGGGATTGTTTTGAGAACTATGGGGGGAGGTTGGGCCTGCTGGGGTTTGATACTTTGTAACTCATGCTTTGCCTGTCATTCGTAACAATACACGTGTACCAGCCTGGATATTGTATCTAGGCCCGTGGACTATAATGAATTCTTTCTTCAGTAAACTTTTGAAAACAACGGGCTTTTGTCTGATTGCAGAAGGTAGTCTGGAGTAAGGACATTATCTAGCCACAGCTCTGACATTTTGTTACGAATCACCATTTTCCAATGCCTAGCCCGGATCAGACGGATGCCAAAGCTGTCCCAGTCAGGGACCCTTTGTTTGACCCGTATGCCTCCCCCAGCTCTCAAGGATTGGAACCCCAAGGGCCCGTACCAAGAGGTAATGGTTACCACGATCTACACTCTCGCTCCCAGCAGTGCGGATACCCGGCCTAGAGCTGCAGCCGAACCACTGTTTTCCGTACCCACCCCGACGCAGTGGGGCGCGAGACCAAGGGAGGCGAGAGAACAAAGGGCTAGTACAATGTTCATGCAACCACCGATGGACAGCCGACGGAGTTTAGAGGCGATTCCTGAGCACGCCAGCAGCCAACCGTGGCTCTACTGGAACAGGACAACTGAGCAAACGGAGTGGGAGACGTCCCGCCGCGGTGTCCTAAGCTGGGATTACTCCGAAGTTACCCCGTGGTCGGGGCAACAGGATGTAAGTGAGCACCATTGGATGCAACTTCAAAGCAGAACTGTTGCGATTGACACTGGTATTTCAGCGGTCACTGGCTTAGCGAAAGGGATTTTAGCTGGAAGATCCCAAGAAGAACAAGGCATGGGAGAAATAAAGCCTTGGCCCCGGACAGCTGAGACAGAATCACATGCCGAATATGTGCTGACCTCGCAGGCTACTGAGTATGCTGAGCTCGGGGAAGGAAACCCAGATAGAGTACAAGTTTTGGAGACCAGACTGGCAAGCATGGAAGAAAGCCTAGCCCACGCTGTCCACCTGCTGTCTGTACTCGTGGTGGGGGACGGTGGGCAAGAACCGCCAGTTGGTCTGCCCGACATCAGTCAAAGTTTGTCTACGTTACAAAGCTATATTCCACAGCCTTGGGGCCCAACCCAACCGTGGCCACAGCAACCAGATGAACCCGGAGATCCTGATCCTGATACAGGGGAAGGACCCTGTCCAGAAGGACCCTGTCCAGAAGGGCCGGTCGAACCCTACCCCAAGGAACCAGATGACCAGGGAAACAATGGAGACGGAGAAAGACTGGAACGTCCTACGGGGCCCACTTCCCCGGTTGCTCCCCCTACAACAACCCAAGGGAGCAAGCTACCATCTCTACCAAGAGGGGGTACTCCGCATCTCACCCCGGTGACGAGCGCTATTGAAAGAGGCACCCCCCCCGACCACTCCAAACACCGGGGCCGAGAGGGACTCCAACACCGAGTCAACCAATTCCCGGAGGAACCCCTTTGCCTCTTCAGCCTACATCTCCGCACCCAACCCCGTTACAACCGGCACCCCCAGGGTCGACTCCAGCTCCGTTGCTACCCGCACCCAGATTGCCGGCACCTCGAGGTACACCGCCGGTTCAACCTGTGCCCTTACAGCCCGCACCAGTACAGCCCGCACCCAGGTTGCCCGTACCTAGGGGGCCTCCTCCCCAGACGATCCCGGGGGGACCTCCTCCATGTCAACCTCAGCCGCGGCCTCAGCAACCTCCGTTGCTACCACCGCCTGCGCCACAACAACTTCCATTGCAACTCGCCTCGCTCGACTTTTATCCGATGCCAGCACCAGCTCCCAGGCAAGAACTACCCATGGGTTGGGTAAAGTTAGAAGCTACCTTTGATGGAGACCCCTCCAAACTGGGATTTTTCCTCGTACAAGCGGTGCAGTTTTTTAATCAATGGGGACATCTTTTTGGAAGTGAGGCCAGTCAAATCGAACACCTTGGATCGAGACTCCAAGGTAAAGCTGCAGATTGGTATGTAGGACTTTACGATATCGGTGCCCCCGAGTTGAATACTCTTCAAGGGCTAGTGGATGCACTCCGAGCCCAATATGAAGACCCTCTAGAAGAAACTAGAGCCCGGACTGAATTACAGTCTATTAGGCAAGGAAGCATGTCGGCTAGGGACTATGCTACAAAATTCCGACAGCTTGCCGCTAAATGTCCAAGATGCGAAGAATCCACCAAAATAATTCTGTTCAAACAAGGCATGAATCCTAAGTTGTTGGATAGAGCCCTCATGCAAGACAATCCTCCTACATTATTGGGGTGGATTCAATTGACTTGTGAAGTGGAAAACCGCATGCTAGAAGTCCGTTTAGTGGAACAACAACAACATATGGGAAAAAGGCGCTCCTCAGTTCTCGTTAGAGGAGGCAGAGGTGCTGGATATGCTGGATATGCTACCCGAGGAGCGAGAGATGCTAGATAGCAACAAGGTTTGTGCCTGCAGTGTGGCCAAAGTGGTCACTTTGCAGCGCAATGTCCGTACCAGCCTGTGCAAAGACCTCCGCACCAATTAAGACGTCCAGCCCCCGCAGCCTACCCAGCGCCACCGCGCCCGAAACCAGCTCCTAGAACAGCGAGAGGCAGAGGAGCTTCTCGTAGAAATCCTCCCGAAAGAGGGTTAGAGCTGGAAGAAGTTATGGATTATGATTCAACAGCTCTAACCGGGGAGGAGAATCCAGAGAGTCCTACCTCGGGAAACGAAATGGATCTGTCATAAAAGGACCCAAACAGCAGATCAAACCTCAGTCAGTTCCTACTTTGAACAGACCTCAAGGGTCCATACTCTTCATTCCAGTAACGTTGGTGAATCCAGAAAGAAAAATGCACATCCGTGTTCAAGCTCTTATAGACTCGGGCTGCTCCAGAGACATTATTGCACCGGCCCTAGTGAATGGATTAGTACTTCCCATTAAAGAATTGGAAATTCCGGTTATTTTTGAACAAATGGATGGCACTAACATGAATCCGGTCACTACTGAAACCGCTCCAGTCATAACAGGCATGGGGCAACATTGGGAAATGAGATCGTTTGTAATTAGCGCCACTGCCAAATATCCACTGATTCTGGGAAGCAGATGGTTGTGGGATCACAACCCCTACATAGACTGGGCAGCTGGGAGTATCACATTCACCCATGATGCTTGCAAAAAGCACCGTTGGAATCAAAATTGGGGTACCAATCCTACCCTCACGGAACACGCTCTTCTCACTCAAGAAGAAATCAATCAAATACCCAAACAATACCGAGCTTACACTCAAGCTTTCACTGAAGAAGAGGCCAATACCTTACCTCCCCATAGAAGGACGGACTGTGCCGTAGAGATATTACCAGGTGCCTCTTTACCCAAAGGCAGACTATATCCCATGAGCCCTAATGAGAGGGAAGAACTTCGTAAATTCATTGACACCAATCTTCAAAGAGGATTTATTAGACCCGCTAACAGTCCGCATGCGGCTCCAATACTTTTTGTGAAGAAGAAGGATGGGGGATTAAGACTTTGTACAGACTTTCGGGGACTTAACGCAGTATCCTCCAGCAACGCCTACCCCATCCCACTCATCAGAGATTTACTCAACGTCGTGGCACAAGGTAAGATCTTTACAAAATTGGATCTGAAAGATGCTTACTTCCACGTTCGTATCAAAGCAGGTGATGAATGGAAAACCGCTTTTAACACGCCCCTCGGCCAGTTTGAGTATTTAGTTATGCCGTTTGGCCTGGCCGGGGCCCCTTTGGTTTTCATGTCCATGATCAATGAAGTGCTACACGAATTTTTATACCAAGGAGTAGTCGTTTACTTGGATGATGTGTTAATTTATTCAGAAACAGAAGAAGAACATGTAGAGCTTGTAAAAAAGGTTCTGACCACTCTAATGTGTAACAAATTGCCCATCAAATTATCCAAATGTGAGTTTCACAAAACACAACTCACTTATCTAGGCTATTGCATATCCAAAGATGGTTTGAAAATGGACCCGGGCAAAGTACAAGCAGTTTAAAACTGGCAAACACCCTCTACCCGCAAGGAATTGCAATCCTTTTTGGGTTTTGCCAACTTCTACAGAGAATTCATTGCAAACTTTGCCCAAATCTCGCTCCCCCTAACCAAACTGTTAAAAACCAAAGACAAGGGAGACCAAGCCAAAAAGCCGGGTGCCAAATTACGTTGGACGCCAGAGTGCCAGACGGCGTTCAACCACCTTAAAACGCAGTTTGTCTCTGAACCCGTCCTACAGCACCCAGATGAGAATCGCCCCTTCATGGTACAGGCTGATGCCGGCGACACCGCGATTGGAGGCATACTTTTACAGAGGGGAGAGGACAGAAAACTTAAGCCATGTGCCTTTCTGTCCTGAAAATTTTCTGAAGCAGAAAGAAATTGGAATGTTTGGGAAAAGGAAGCTTTCGCTGTGAAAGCAGCTCTTGCTGCCTGGAGACACTGGTTAGAGGGGGCCCGCCATCCCTTTGAGGTATGGACAGACCACAAAAATTTAGAAGCCTTACGCAGCCCTCGAAGGCTAAATGCTAAGCAACTGCGTTGGGCAGAATACTTTTCTAAATTCAATTTCACTCTAAACTTTTTACCGGGCAAGACTAACTTTCTCGCTGATGCTCTATCACGCATGCCCCAACACAAAAGCAAAAGGGAGGAGACAATAGACACCGTCTTTTCACCTATGCAATTAGGGGGAGTGGTAACTACGCGCAGCCGCACTACCCAACCCCCTCAACCCGATCAGGGGTGGAGACTAAAACTAAAAGCTGAAGTGGAAAAGGAAGGGAAAAACGTACCCAAAGACAAACTGCAGCAATCTGAACAAGGAGAATGGCTTTGGGGAGACCGCTTCTATGTACCCAAAAGTCTAAGAAAGGAAGTTTTACAACGCTGTCACGATGCCCCTACGGCGGGACACTATGGGTACTTGAAAACGCTCCATCTAGTACAACGCCAATTTTGGTGGCCGGGCATGCGCAAAGACATTTCTCAATATGTAGCATCCTGCCCCATTTGTCTCAGTGCTAAATCCCGCAAGGGCAAACCACCAGGACTGTTGCAACCTTTAGAAACACCAAGCAGGCCATGGGAAATAATATCCATGGACTTTATTACTGACCTACCCCCCTCCAAAGGGCACAACTGCATTTTGGTTCTAGTGGATTTATTCTCCAAGCAAGCTCATTTCATACCTTGCACCACTATACCTTCAGCTAGAAAGCTAGCTGATATCTTTCTAAAACACATTGTAAAACTACATTCTTTTCCATCTAAGGTGATTTCGGATCGCAGCGGACAATTCGTTGCCAACTTCTGGTGGGAGCTTTTACAAAGTCTGGGTATTGAGCAAGGTTTAAGTTCAAGCCATCATCCACAAACCAACGAGCAGTCGGGAAAAAACAACCAAATACTAGAACAGTTCCTCCGTTGTTATATTAACTTCCAACAGGACAACTGGGTCGATTTGCTTCCCCTCGCGGAATTCTCATATAACAACAGTGTACATGCATCTACTGGGGAGACTCCTTTTAAAGTCGTTTATGGTTTCCACTTCAAACCCTTCCCGTTTGAAGCGCTCCCTCCTCCTCCTTCTACAGCCAATGACGTTTCGGATTGGTGGGGGGAAGCTGCTCAACAATGGACTCTAATTAAGCAGCATTTAAACAAAGCCAAACAGGATTACAAAAAATACGCTGACCGCCATCGTGTGGCCGAATGGAATTTACAACCAGGAGACCTTGTTTACCTATCCACAAAAAAACTTGAAAGTAACGCAAACCAGCCGCAAACTAGCTTTGAAATTCTTAGGACCCTTTCCTGTGCGCAAAGTAATCAACAAAGTGACTGTTGCCTTAAATTTGCCAAAGAATTTGCGCCACGTTCATGATACCTTTCACGTCAGTCTTTTGAAAAAAGCACCAGCAGCAGACCACTGGCATGCTCGGGCCCCTCCTATACCAACCTTAATTGATGATCAAACCCATTACGAAGTACAACAAATTTTGGACTCAAAACTTAAATGGAACCAACTGTTTTACCTTATCAGATGGAAGGATTTTGACTCTGGGTTTGATGAATGGGTGCACTCTTCACATGTACATGTGCCCAGACTTATCAGAACATTTCACGCTCGTTATCCGTACAAACCTGGGGGAGGGGCATCTTAGAGGAGGCAGAATGTCAGGGTTGAAGTGTTTGTATGTAACCAAAGAGACTCCATATTAATTCTTTCAATATTCTAAGTGCTTTGTTCACAGGTGCCAAGATGTTCCCAGCAGCTATCTCACGGAAGAGGATTGTTTTGGCTATCGCTTCTCCAGCCTTGGGAAACTTTCACTTTCTCAGCTTCAAAGGGATTGTTTTGAGAACTATGGGGGGAGGTTGGGCCTGCTGGGGTTTGATACTTTGTAACTCATGCTTTGCCTGTCATTTGTAACAATACACGTGTACCAGCCTGGATATTGTATCTAGGCCCATGGACTATAATGAATTCTTTCTTCAGTAAACTTTTGAAAACAACGGGCTTTTGTCTGATTGCAGAAGGTAGTCTGGAGTAAGGACATTATCTAGCCACAGCTCTGACATTTGCCAACTTTGGAGTGTTTGGGGGAACACCACCACCTAGGACCTCTTGCTCTTCTGAACGGGTCATATGATTTTATTATTACACCCACATTTATGCATACACTAAGACATCAATGAACATTTAAGGACCCTTCAGGTTTAATCAGTATAATTAATATCAGCTAGCCAGCAATGTATGTATACAGTTTTTGATCCTGTATGATATGGCGTGTGTACAAGAGAATATTTCCCTGTTTTGTTACATGTTCATTGTAGCGTATTTGTTGGTGTGTATATTTGTAGCAACCCCATTGTTTGTGTGTTTGTAAGTAAAAGTCTCATTATCATAATTAAGTGTTGATTGATTGCTATTCCCCAAAACTCTGGTAGGAATAAACTCTCCCACTCATCCTTGTCATAGTACAGGTTAGCCTTCCCTGTGGGATTTGGTATATATATGAAAGATCCCAACTTAAGTTAAGCCTAGAAGTGCAGGCCTGCACTTTGGACACACTCAGAGGGATGCCTCTGGGGCCAGAGAGTAGACATGTGTAGCCATTTGGGTAACACTACTGATCTTCTTGACTGTGTGCAGAGGAGATTCTAAACCAACAAAGGCAAGCTAGCTTCCTACATCACTTTGTCATCTGCTCTGCTAAACGGGATGAATCAGATGCTATAGTTGGTGCATCTTGAGGGGGAAGTGAGGGTTAGCCCAGCTACACAGAAGAAGAAAAGTGCTTCTGAGAATTTGAAATCAGAAAGTATGACTTGCAGGATGGGATACAACGTGCACTCATTCAGAATAAGGATATCTACTAGTCCAGGAATTAAATGTATAGTGTTTTCTGTTTAAAAGATTACAGGCATCTGGGTTAGGGAAGACCCCTACCCCAGTCCCTGAAGCACTATTTCTAATCATTGTAATAATGTGGAATAGCCTAGTTGTGATGTAGCTCTCTTTATCTGGTGAAAAACCTGGTATCGGGTACTGATGTTCAGGAGCAGGCTGGGAAGTTAAAATGGCTCCAGAGCAAGCCAAGCACCTCCCACCCCCCACAATGCTACAAACTAATGATGCAGGACTGCTCAGCTAAGCAGCACCAGCAGTGGGCATTAGCTCACCTACTGCTTTCTCCCACATACTGATGGCAGGGCAGGAGATGGCCATTGGTGACCCAACAGATTATCATTGCTGCTGAAAGGTCTGAGCTAAGTGGCCCCTGAGGTGCTTACAAGCTGCTGGGGCTTGGCTGTGCTGGCTCCTAGCCATCAGCAGCCCCCAAGGGCAAAAGCTCATTGGGAGGTTCCCAAGTCAGTCATAAACAAACACGGAATCTAAGAAAACTTCTACCATTTGGTCTTTGTCTACATAGCTCTTAGAGACATTAATGCGGGTCTGTTTGGATCACCAGCATTTTGCATGTGCAGTTTGGGGTGGGTGGGAAAGCAGGCCAGTTTGGCAGGCTTTTGAATCATTTGTTGGTGACCCAAACTGATGAGATGATCAGCTCATGTCTGAGCATCACAGACAAACATGGTAAATTGAACATATACCACTTTGGCAATGAAATCCCAGGAATCCTTAGATAAGACTGACTGCCAGAGTATAGCTTAAGAGAGCAGTTAGAGGAGCATTGCTGTGCCATGGGGCTAAAGCCTACTAAGTTCTGAAATACCCCTCCAGGAACTGTATAGTCAATGCTCTGCCTCTGCAGAGAGCCAGTGTGGGGTAGTGGCTAGAGTGACAGATTAGGCGAGCCAGGTTCAGTTCCCCGCTCTGCCATGGAAGCTTGCTGGGTGATCTTGGGCCAGTCATGCTGTCTCAGCCAAACCTACCTCATAAGATTGTTGTAAGGAAAAAATGGACAGTGACACAAGCTGCTTTAGGTGTCCATTGAGAAGAAAGGTGGAATGAAGTAAAAGATAAATAAATAAATAAATAAAATTTGTCTTCGGTTAAAATAGCAACTCTGGATTTTTGAGGTATTCAGTCCAGAAAGGCAAACACCTTTACCCAAGGAAGTCTTTGAAAGAGGGCTTGCTTCAGCAGCTGCTTCCTGGGGCAGCTCACAGAGTTTCCCCTATTATTTATGATTCTTGATGTGCAATCCTAAAACAGAGTTATACCTCTCTAAGTCAATGGGTTTGGGGCATAACTCTGCTTTGGACTGCATTGTTGATGTCCTACTCCCTTCTGGATGATGAAGTGTCTAGATCCTGGGCAACAATACAGGCTGCTATTAAAGACACAGGGCAGAGCAGGGTCAGCAAAACAGCTGCAGAAAATGTCTCCCGGGATTTTTGCAAACACTGCCACATCCCTGGACCGTGGACAGTTTGAAAGAGACTTTGGTCTGGCAGGCACTAGGCACTGGAGATAGCCATAGTGCTCCTACATAAAAGAGTATTTATTTTTGCAAGGCTTTCATGGCTACAAAGTTCATAGCCCACGGCCTTTTATTCACAGTGTTCTTTGCACAGAAAGGTCTGTATAAACGTTAATTCAACAGCTCAGCAGCAACAACCTGCATCTGGCGCCTCAGAGTCTGTTAATCTGCAGTGGTCATAAGGCTACTTATCTCCTGCTCTTTTCAAATAGCTCAGCAGTGGATACAAAAGGGAAATGGCAGGAGCTATTCATCTCTGGAAACTGAAGGGGGGTTTGCTGCACTGTTGCTACATTACCAAATGTCACATGTAAAAATAATGGCAGTGTTTGCAAGAGAGATAAGAGATTCATATCTCCTGGGTTACTGGGAGTGCAAAATAGGAGAACAGCTAGCTACAATATCCTGCTTTCTGCTGGGCCATGAGCCTGGCTGTCTGATTGCTAGTCGATGTGCAGTAAATAGAAGGAAGATCTCTGGTGCTCTCTCTGAAGAGGTGGCCACCAATATGAGAGATGAATCTTCTGCCCAAGGTGATGGATCTGTGTGGGGCACTATATATCCAACTCCTGAAGAATACTGTTGTTGTCTTCAGTCAAGTCAAAGCAATTCAACCACACACAGGTGCCTCTCTTGACAGTACGTGGGGAAGAAACAGGAGACAATTTTTTGTACTGCCTAAGAAGGGCAGATAGTTTTTCTCAGGCACACACATTTCAACTTCTCATTGGGGCTCACATAATCTGTTTGAGCTGTGATCTTGAAAGCTATTTTTAGGATACATAGCAACTCAACAGGTATACCTAAAAAAAACAATTGAATGTGGCTAAAAAATAGAGAGTGAGGGACAGCCACCTTATCCTCCCCAAGTGGGACTTCTGGTTTTATAATTTCCCCAAGCTTGATCATGAAAACAGAGTGGTGTTTGCATCTGTTCAGAGAGATATCCTGTCCTACATCCATCCCAATTGACAGCAACTCGTGGCCATTGTTGAAGCTTACATGTGCTGACAGCAGTAGAGAGTCAAAACAGATAAGACCCTAGGAGATCCATTACTGGACCTTCCCAATATTTTTAAAATGTTAACAGAAGCCATTTTAGGTCTCAATTAACCCTGAGCAGGGGGGAAAGGTTTCATTCCAGTGTGGTTTTGCTGAGCTAAACCAATTTCTATAAGTTGTTAATTTGCCTCAAAGAAAAAACAGATGAGAAGTTAAGTCCCTCTCTTCCTGTGTTGTCTTGACCTGTCTTAATTTGTATATAAACCCACCAAGGAGTGGTAAATTGCCTTAAGGTTTTATTTTCCCCTGTGCTGCAGTGGCCTGATCCTGGCCATTTCAGGCCCGAATTGGGCTGAAGCAGGTCCAAAATGGCCGAAATGGGCCCCAAACAGCCTGGATTGGGCCTGAATAAGCCGGGATTGGGCCACTGCTATTTGAGGGAACCCACCTGGCAGCGGCCCGATCCTGGCTGTTTCAGGTCCAAATTGGGCCAAAATAGGCCTGAAATGGTCAAAACGGCCCCCAAATGGCCCAGATTGGGCCCAAATCAGCCTGGATCGGGCTGTTGCCATGCAGGGAAACCCTCCTCTGCCTGGATTGGGCCACTGCCATGTGGGCTACCAGCACTGTTCCCCCATCCTCCTGCCATATGTGCTTCCCCCCAGGAGAAGGCTTACCTTAATGGCCATTTGCTCCAGGGGAACTGATCTCCATCTGGAGATCAGGGGGCAGGGCCACCACACACAGAGAGGTGCCGAAACACCATTCCGGAGCATTCCAGCAGAAAAAAAGCCTTGTATGCTAGTATCCAATATGCAGTGAGTTTGTTTCTTGGAGGACCATTCAAAAATATGACACAGAACATTCACATGCAACTTGAAAAAATACAGTCCAAAATTCTACTATCTCAGTCTGTCCCTTCTTTCTCTCTAGTGCTCAAGTCACAGACTCAGCTCCCTGTACCTCCTCTAGTCTGCATTTCACAGGTTAACAAACAGCACTGTAGAGTTCCTACTGTAGAGTTCCACAGCAGGGTACCTACCCTAGCCCACCTGTCCTAGTCATCTGCCTTGGGAAGAAAGAGAACTTGCTTTGAAAATAAACTGTGTCTGGGCCAGCTGGAAGTTGGTGAAATTAAAGATGCCCTAGAGTTTTATTTGGGCTGTTATTAAGACTCAGACAGGAAGGTACTTTTGAAAAGTATTTAGTGAAAATGCAAAGAGTAACAGACCAGCTGGCTATATGCTTGTGTGTGGTAAAGTGGTGTGGAAAAAATTTAATATCTGGAGCTTTATGGCTAGAGCTCTGAGCAAATCTTGATTTCACAGATCCTTGTAATCCTTGAAAGAAAACTCACCAGGTAGAAACTACTGGGACAGCTGCTTTTGAGAACCTATAAACTATATATTGCTGTGGTGGAAGCAATAAATGATTGGGATTTTTTTTCATAATTAGTAGCCCCAGAACCAATTTGAAGATTGGGGACCACTGCTGGGGAAAGAGTGTTTAATTCCATTCTTCTTTGGCGCTTTCACTGTTACCCTAATGGGGAGTCTCCTTGTGAGCTGGGGGGATTAGCATTCAAGGAGATGCAGGTAACTGAAAAATCTCCACCTATATATACCAGGATTATTTCCTTAGAGAACTCTCAAATAAACAGGCAGATGTACAACAGGAAAGGCTTCTTTACTTAAAGTGGCATAAAAGACAGTCAAACAAGCATAGAACACACCCAGCACATATACAAGGCTAGCTAGAAAACAGGGAGGAAAGTGGGAGAGAGTAAGTGGGATGGGGTGATATTTACCAGCCTGAAGACAGGTCTGTGGGAGCAGCAGCAAAATGGCCAGCATTTCACAGAGAGAAGAGGGAGCTCAAGTAAACCTGAGGGTGGATGTTTGAATCCAGAACACACACACTGAGCACATGACTGGACAGCCCAGTTATAGAGTGAAACATACCCTTGAGAAAAACTGACATCTTGATTTCAAAAATAATAGTTTAATGGCTTGCTCAGATGTGGAACAATAAGTTGGGAAAGATGTGATATGACTAACTGGGCTGGACTATAGGTAAAAATATTGCTTGATGACCTGGTAAGCGTTGGACAGGAATAATAACAACAACAACAGTGACAACAATATTCAATATTCAAGACTACTTAATGCCCACTCAGAGTAGTTTACAAAGTGTGTCATAATTATCCCAACAACAATCACCCTGTGAGGTGGATGAGGCTGAGAGAGCTCTGAGAGAGCTGTGACTGACCCAAGGTCACCCAGCTGGCTTCGGGAAGGCTATCAGGTTTACTGAATAACCTGATTAGGTTAGCTGAATGTGGGGAAGCATGGAAGGGCATTGATGGGATTAAGCTGGGAGTCTCCTCAAGAAGCCTAATTGTCTCTGCTTCTCTCTAGGGTTCATTCAATCATACCACTATGGCTCATGTCTTGGTCACTTTCTGGTCTCCAGGTCATTCGGCATCCAGCCACCATGGCCATCCTCTCAAAAGCCCCTAGGTAGGCCTCCACATCGTCCAAAGGGGCCATCTTCAGTATGAGGACCATCCTGCTGCCGCCATTCCCGTCCGTTAGGCCACTGGAGGATCACCCTGCAGTCATGGCCTGGCCAAGACTTGCATCCTATGGTCTTGGATGGCCTGCTACTCGTCCATGAGCCACTGAATTAGTTCTCCCTGGGAATTGACTAACCACTCCCCAAACTGCATCATTTCCAAAGCCAACATGGCTGCTGCTGCCCGCATCTTCAACTCTGTCTCAATCTGTCTTATTTCTTCCAGGTCAGAGATCCCTCTCCCTTTTAAACCTCCCACCTCCCTGACTGGTTTCTACCCCTTCGACAACATCCAGCCGCTTCTTCTGGACCATCCCTGTTCCCTTCTGGCTTGTCTGCGTGGGGCATGGTGATGCTGTTCAGTCGCCACTGCCTCACCTGAGCTAGGGGGCCTGAGGCTGCCCCCTGGGGCTCGACCCTGCCGGTATCGGTGGTTCTCTACACTGTGCCAAGGACTGCTGCATCACAAGCTCCGGCACCAGGAGGTGAGTTGCCACAGTGGGTATAGCACTTTTGCTACAGGTGGCGTGTTACTTCCTTTTCAGGAAAAAAGGCTGTTTGGAAGCAACTTCCAGTTAAGATTGCCAACAGGCTTGGGGGGAAATACCCTGTCCTCTAACAGAGGCTTACTTGGATTTATTTACCTCTGTGCCATGGAAAGCTTTAGGTGCCCATTTCCTCACATGAAGGGATCAGACAATTTTCTCCAGGCCTGTTGATAACCCTGCTTCCAGTGCCTAAGCTGTTTTTGCTATCCAGCTTTTGCTAGTACAAAAAGAATAAAGGTCATTTCAAACATGATGTAATTCCTACTTGGAAAGCAGTAAAGTATAGGAATTAGTATGCAATGTTAATTAAGGTAGCTATGATATTTACACAGATAAATATCTGAGAGCCAGTTTGGTTTAGTGGTTAAGAGCAGCAGGACTCTAATCTGGAGAACTGGGTTTGATTTCTCTGTCCTCCGCTTGAAGGCAACTGAGTGACCTTGGGTCAGTCACAGCTCTGTCAGAACTCTCTCAGCCCCATCTACCTCAGAGGGTGTCTGTTATGGGGATAATTATGACACTGACTTGCTAACCACTCTGAATGTGGCAATAAGTTGTCCTGAAGGGTGGTATATAAGCACAAGGTTGTAGTTGTAGTTGTTATAGATAGATAGATAGATAGATAGATAGACAGATAGATGTTTCACTGTGTATAGGCACTGGGAAACCATAATGTACACTCCATATACATACAATGAAACAATTGTGTATATATTCCTGACATACGATCTGCTTATAGATTGCACAGTAAGCCAGTGTGAGGTGAGCTTTCCCCTTAACCTTTATGACCTTTTCTAGATAAGGCAGTAATGTTATGGGCAGGAACTCTTCTTGATTATCTGTTGACCTTTACAGACAGTAAAAACTCATAGATGGGGCTCTGCAGTCCATTTGAGTTTGACACTCCTGAGATCACAAAAGGTATGTGATGGGTTACTACTAGAGGCACTGATCAAGGTCCCCTTTGTTACTGAGTCTTCATTAGGCACAGATTGAAGCAAGTTTTCTCATGCCTAACGTCTTTTGCAAGATCATGAGAGCCAGAATCTTCATCTTTTATGATGAAAGTAGAAATTCTTGGGACACCAAATTCCATGGCAGGTACTGTGCTGTCCTGATGGCACAGAATATGCAAGCACTTGGCTCTTGGCCGATTTCAGACTTCCATTGAATGGCGTGGTGCTTTAGATGAAGAATGAGACATTCTGGATATGGACTGAGGTGGCGGGGGGACTAAATGAATGTGAAATTTGTGGAAAGATCCAGGTTGGCTTATATTATTTATTTATTTATTTATTTTTAACCCGCCGTCCCCACAAGCAGGCTCAGGGCGAGGTACAACATTGATTAAAATACAACTTAAAATCAATTATAAAAACAGATAAAATACTGTGCCCCTTTCGGGGCAACCAGCAGGAGTGGACTCTCCATACCCCTTGTAGAGGGAGACCGGTGGAAGGCTTGGCAATGATGGGCTAAAATTAACCTCCACCATATGCCTGGTGGAACATCTCTGTCTGACAGGCCTGCCTAAATGATACAAGATCCTGGCGGGCCTGAGTGTCCTTAGACAGAGAGTTCCACCAGGTTGGGGCAGGACTGAAATGGCCCTGGCCCTGGTAGAGGTCAGCCAAGCCTCCCTAGGGTCAGGGACCACCAGTAGATGTTTTCCAGTTGAACAAAGTACTCTCTGGGGCACATACAGGGAGAGATGCCCCCTTAGGTATGCTGGTCCCAGTCCGTTTAGGGCTTTTTAGGTCAAAACCAACACCTTGAACCGGATCCGGAATTCTACTGGGAGCCAGTGAAGCTGCTGCAAGATATTAAGCAAGCAACATGATTTGTTTTTTTCCTGTAATTAGTGGCTTGATTAATTTTTTATTAATTTTATATTCAATAGATATTCAATCAATATGAGGAAAGTCAAGGCTGAAATACAAAATGCTTCCTGAACAGCACACAGCCCACTCCCTGCCCTCTTCACTCATTTATCATATTGTTATAATGATACAATGCTGGTTCACAGAGAACAATAGAAAATGGCTCTGGGGATTGTGCCAGCACTCTGGAGAGACTTCATAGTCTCTGGTTTAGAACTGCTGAAATATAGTAGCTTGGTTGCATTTACTTGTCCATCTTTGGAAAGTAACCTTCATTTCCCATCAGAGACCACTTGCTTGAATGCTTCAGTAGCCATTTTTTAAGGAATCTCTGTCTGGCTAGTTCACGCTTTGGACAGTGAAAGAAGGTATGAGACAGCGAGTTGAACATTCCTGACTCCTTAAAATTAAGACTAGCCTTTGCAAAAGCTGCATTGTGGACGTGGCAACCTTTTCTTTAACTGTTATTTTTAATTCTTAAACTTTGTTATAGTATATGGCTTATGGGCTGTTGAATAAACTAAACTAAGACCACTTGCTGTTTCAAAGAGACAGAATTAGATGAATTCATAATCAACTCCTGGAACCAGCATCCTTCTCTGTGTTGCAATATGTGACTCAGCATGCCTTAGACACTGGGGGGCTCTGCATATCTCTCTGTGTTTCCTTTAGGAGGTTCTCTCTTTTTTTGCCTCATGGCCTTCCAAAAGGGAAGGATGTATTTTTCCAAGCTCCTGCCATGAAGGCCTCATCCACACACCCATGTGCAGCTTTGATGCTGCACAAAGCACTGTGGTATAGGAAAGTAATTCTTTAGACTAGGACTCTTTCTTTCTACTCCAAGATATTTCTGTGAATGAAATCTACCTCGATAAACTAAGTTCTATCTTTTCTACAATTTAATTGTCTGAAGATTCATTACTGCATGTTGGGTAAAACTGCTACCAAACAAAATGTAACTATTTCTAATACTCTGCCCAGGCGTTTAGGAGTTAAATTAATTTATTTCTAAAACTTCCTCTTTTCTCCACTGTAAAGTCTAGAACGGATTAACATGGTTAATCCATGACTGTCTTTAATACTGGCCTGGATCAAGGAATGGTGTTACAAACACCAGACTAACAAGTATATTTCTAATGAGAAAGGGATGAAATTAGAGTTACCAACCCTGCACCACTAAATGCTGAGGGTTTGGGGTGGCAGTGCCTAGAGAAAGTGGAGTTTCAGGGGATGTGACATCACATCCTCCATGACTCTCTAAGGTTTTCCCCAATCTCTATGGTAAAGCCCACAGAGACTGGAGAAATTCCTAAAGCATGACAGAGGATGTGACAACACTTTTGGATGGAAATCTGGAGAATGCAGTGTCTCTTCTGAGTGATGCTATAGGAATCCTTGAAATCTCTATGGTCTTTACTAGAGATGGGCACGGACCGGCATTCGCCTACGGACCGCCGGTTCGGGGTTCGTGGGCTCCCATGGACCATGGACCACAAACTTTTAACAGACTGGGCCCGGTTCGAGAACCGGTTCGAGAACCGGTTCGGTTCAGAAAAGCCTTGGTTTTCCCACAGAATTTCACTTGAGTCGACTTTCCCCACCAAAGGTTCTCATGTAGCACTCCTTGATTATCACTTTTCCAAAGAGACAAACAACAACTTCCCCTCCCCTATTCTCACTGACCCTTACCCGCCCTTGGGGGAAGGAGGGAGACTTGTGCTCCTGTCCAGGAGAGGTGGCTGCCCACAAAACCCACCTACATGGGGCTGCATCAACAATAGATGCCCTCCGTGGGGGCGGGGAGACCAACTCTCCATGATGGGAAATGAATAGATGTACTTGAGTGAAAGCCAACTCCACAACAGGAGATCATGTAGCAATTCAAAGGCCCCTTGCTGGAATGGAAGGCACGGGAGGGAGGGAAATGATGTTTTCCACACCTTGAGGGAAGGAAACTTATGCTACCCTGTTCAGAGGGAGCCTCTTTGGGCAGTGGACAATGAGTCCCACCTCAGTGACGTGGTGTGTCTGCTTGCTTGGGTTAGGGGCAGGGCTCTGACCTGGGCCACTGTTCTACTTGTCACTGGACTTTGAGGATTGAGCCTCAGAGGGGCCCTTGCACTCGCAGGAGCAGGATGGTTGCTGATGACACCCACTTCACCGAACGTAGTGGCGTCAACAAAGGAAGGACATGCGGGCACTGCGGACCCCTCCCCCACACCTGGGGGAAGGGAGCAGAAGCGGACTCCCCAGTTGGAGGGGCCCTTGTGCTCACAGGAGCAGGAAAGTCACCGACAACACCCACTTCACTGAACCGAATGTGGCGGTGTCGGCAAAAGAAGGACATGCAGGCACTGCAGTCCCCTCCCCCATGCCTGGGGGGAGGGAGTGGAAGCAGCCTCCCCACTTGGAGGGGCCCTTGCGCTCGCAGGAGCAGGACAGTTGTCGATGATACCCACTTCCCCAAACGTGGCGGCGTCGGCAAAGGAAGGACATGTGGGCACAGCAGCCCCCACCCCCACAGCATATCCACCTTCCTGCCTCACCAGAAAGGATGGGAGGGACAACAGTCATGCCTTAGACTGTTTTGTCAACATACAAATTATAATGGAAGTAGTTGAGTTTATAAAGAATAAGAGGAGGTACTTAGAAGGTACGAGGGACAGGGCTTGTCATCAGGAGGAGGATACCAGGGACAGGGCTTGTCATCAGGAGGAGGATACGAGGGACAGGACTTGTCGTCACGGGGAGGATACGAGGGACAGGGCTTGTCATCAGGAAGAGGATACCAGGGACAGGACTTGTCATCATGAGGAGGATATCAGGGACAGGACGTGTCGTCAGGAGGAGGATACCAGGGACAGGGCTTGTCGTCACGAGGAGGACACCAGGGACAGGGCTTGTTGTCAGGAGGAGGATACGAGGGACAGGACTTGTCATCATGAGGAGGGGGAGGGGGAGGTTCCCCCCATTCCCAACAGGCCAAAATAGAGTGTGCTGGTATTCTCACCGAGGGGGGGAAAGGAGGCCACATTCGCCCGGTGGAAACCTGATCCCACAGCTACCAGGTGATTGCACCTGAAGCTCCATCTTAGCATAAACTCGGCGGAAGCCGACCTCACCCACCTTCCTGCCACACCAGAAAGGATGGAAGGGACAGGACGTGTCATCATGAGGAGGACACGAGGGACACTACGTGTCGTCATGAGGAGGGGGAGGAGGGGGAAGGTCCCACAGCTACTGACTGTCCTCCATAGGTGAGGGTCCCACCGAGGGACATTGCAGCAGCGGCAGCAGATCCACCTTCCTGCCTTGCCAGAAAGGACCAGAGTTGCAGGACACATCCCCACCCAACTGAAAGAGGTCCCGTCGGGGAGCCTCCACATTGTCAACCAAATGTATCCTCACACAATGCAGTCGGCCGCTGTAAAACCAGAGAGAGCAGCACAATAGCCAAAAGCAGCCAACTGCACCCACACACCTTCCTGCCTCACCAGAAAGGTCCACACACAGTTGCAGCACGACACATTCCCACACAGCTGAAAGAGGTCCTGTTGTGGATCCTCTACATTGTTAACTAACTGTATCCTTCGGATGCGGGATCACACAACCAGGCTAACCAAAGAGAGAGCAGCACAGTAGCCGACATCACCCGACTGCACCCACCCACCTTCCTGCCTCGCTGCTGAGGTCCTCATTTGTAGTATGACACTTTCCCACCCAGCTGAAAGAGGTCCTGTCAGTCCCATTGACAGGGAAGCTGCCACGTCGACAACCGACTCCACCCCTATATGGTACAATCGGCAGCTCGATCGCAACCGTGTATGTAACCAAGGAGGGAGCAGTAACAGGAGAGTCCCTCGGGAAGTGGGAGGCAGACCAGATCTGCCGTCCTGCCTTTGCGGAATGTGGGGGATGGGCAGGACAGGAGACATTGCTTGGATGGGTCAGTGTGGTTCCTGAGAGGGGGGGGGACAAAACATGACAGCAGCATCAGCAACAGAACTCAACCACCTTCCTGCCTTTGCGGGGCGGGCATGATTCAGGGGACCCATTCCCCCCTGGCCAGAGGGGACAGCAGGTGCCCATGCAAAGGGGGGGGGAATGCAGAGAGCTCTCCAAAGCGTGAAAGGCTTAGAAAGAAGTGAAGCAGAGTGCCCCCCCAAAGCGTGCTGCCAGTAGTCCTAGGGTGGGTGTTTCACAGAGGCCAGCAGCAGCCCCCCTGCACCTCAAAAGCCAAGCTGGAAGTGTCCCCCCAAGTCACCCACTTTTTAGGGAGTGAAAGGCTTTGAAAGAAATGAAACAGAGAGCCCCCCAAAGCATGCTGCCAGTCTTCAAAGAGTGGGTGTTTCACAGAGGCCAGTAACAGTCTCCCCCTTGCACCTCAAAAGCCAGGCTGGAAATGTCCCCCCAAGTCACCCACTATTTAGGGAGTGAAAGGCTTAGAAAGAAGTGAAGCAGAGAGCCCCCCAAAGCGTGCTGCCAGTGGTCCTAGGGTGGGTGTTTCACAGAGGCCAGTAACAGTCTCCCCCTTGCACCTCAAAAGCCAGGCTGGAAATGTCCCCCCAAGTCACCCACTATTTAGGGAGTGAAAAAGGCTTAGAAAGAAGTGAAGCAGAGAGAGCCCCCCAAAACCTGCTGCCAGTGGTTCTATGGTGGGTGTTTCACAGAGGCCAGTAGCAGTCTTCCCCCTGCACCTCAAAAGCCAGGCTGGAAATATCCCCCCCCAAGTCACCCACTATTTAGGGAGTGAAAAAGGCTTAGAAAGAAGTGAAGCAGACAGAGCCCCCACAAAACCTGCTGCCAGTGGTTCTAGGGTGGGTGTTTCACAGAGCACTCTCCCTCCACTTGCATCTCATCAGCAGCCAAGAAAAAACGTGGGGGAAAGAAGGAGACAACTCAGGCAGACAACGCCCAAAGCTGCCTTGCACCCACTGTGGGTCTGTGAGTGGGTGGCGTCAGAGCACAATAGAACCCACTGGCAACCCAGAAAAAAGGAAGAGATTTGGGGGGGGAGGGGGATTAAGCCCGAGAAGAACCCAAGGACTCGAAAAACGCAGAAAGAAAACAGAGTAACCTGATAGTGCGGTAAAAGGATTTTTTTTTAAGTGTTCTCAAGAAAACTAGAATTGAAAGGAGGAGAAAAAAAATTAAACAGGAATGGAGAAAAGAGTAAGCTCTCTTGCAACTGAAGCCCCAAAGCCCCAAGGCACAAGCCGCACTCTCACAAAAAAAAAAAGAAACCTTCCCCACAGCAAGCAGTTGCTAAGCTAACTCGTGTCCCTGCGCCAGCAAAATGGAGCGGAGCTTCGCGCGCTTTGTCTTTTATGTAGAAAGGCTGGTGATCTCTGTTTGGCTGACAGAGCTGCCAATCAAGGTTTCCTGAGCTAAGATTAGTGTGTTCCAAACGGGGAAGGTGGCTCCATACCACTGCCGAGGAAATTGTTTGAGCGGGAATCCTGGCATGACGGGCCAACGGACACACGGACAGAAAGCCCCAATGTTCGGCGGTTTCATGAGAAAAACATGCGCCCACGGCCCGCATGTTCGCGAAGGACGAACTGGGTAAGTTCGTGACAAAATTAGGTCCGTTATGCGGACCGTGCCCATCTCTAGTCTTTACTGTCAAGATTGGGGAAATTCCTAGAGCTTCGCCATCAACAGTATTTGTCCCCTTTCCATTTTTTCTCCCACAGCAAAATTAAGTGGCAGAATGTTGATGTGGTAGAATGAGATGTACCAGGGAAAGATTACATTGATCACAGTTCCCTGAAAGCCAAAAATTGACACTCCATGAGAAAGACTACTTTCTTTTTTCTTTTTTCTTTTTTTTTACTTAAAGGTAGATTTTTCATAGGAAATGTTAAGAATGTAATCCTTGCCCCACAGTCTAGGATTGCCAGGTCCCCTTACTCCCCCAGCGGGAGATTGGGACGCTGGCTTCTACCTTGCTCTTCACTGTCTTCCACTCTCACATGCACATGTTCTCGACTGGCGTGATAGCATCACTTCCAGGAAGTGATGTCATCAGGGCTTTTTTTCAGGGGGAACGCGGGGGAACGGAGTTCCGGAACCTCTTGAAAATGGTCACATGGCTGGTGGCCCTGCCCCCTGATCTCCAAATAGAGGGGAGTTTAGATTGCCCTCCGTGCTGCTCAGCGGCGAGGAGGGCAATCTAAACTCCCCTCTATCTGGAGATCAGGGGGCAGGGCCACCAGCCATGTGACCATTTTCTCTGAGGGCAACCCACTGAATTCCACCACCTCTTTTCCCAGAAAAAAAGCCCTGGATGTCATCATCACGCTGGTCAAAAGGCAGCCTGGGCGCCCTTTGACCTGAGGCTGCATCGCTCCAAGCGGCTGAATCGTCCTGCTGCAGGGCATGATTTGGCCCGAAATGGGTCCACTGCAGGGCGCGATTCAGGCTGCTGTGGGCACAGGGGCATGCCATGAAACATGGGGGCATGCCACGCCGCCCAAGGGGGCATCCCAGGGGGCACACACCCCCACTGGCCAGGTAAGTGGGGGAGGGGGAAAGTGGGTGCAGGGGATTCCCCCACTCCAGGCAGGAGAATGGCACCCCTACCACATGCTGAAGGGGACACCCCATTCTCTTGCCCCATAATTCTACTATCTCATTCTCCTTAGTGCCTTAAGGCTCAGCTAGACAATATGTGTAACACACGTCCCTTGCTGTCCCATGTAATATCAGAGAATTAAATTTCCCACTTCTGCTTGGGAGTGTGGTGGGCAGGAGGAGAGGCATGAGCCTTCATTCCTGCACCGTTTTCCTGAGCAGAAACAGCTGCAGGGCCCTTGTTTGCTCTGCTGTGGGGTGCCCCGTGCAGGCCCCCCTGCAGCCATTTTATCTCATAAAAATGGTGCTGGAGAGAACACTGAAGCCCCTCTTCCTCCCACATTGTCCTCCCAAAACAAATTGGGTCTTGGAGCACTTGGGAATTTTAGTACCCTGATGTTGCAAGTGACTGCAAGTCAGGTCAGAGGATCTCTAATCCAGCTATTGTCTAACTTAGCAATTAGATGGCTTTAAAGGTATGTGATCTAGCTAACTCTCTGCCCTTACAGTGGCCATCTGGGCATTTGGGCATTACTCTGATTTTGCAGGGGGGCGGGGTCCAGACCAATTTTACAAAATACATATGGATTCATAGTGGCAAAGAGGAAACCACTGTCTCACTATGGGTATCTACATGCAAAACTCTGAGTGCACCGGAAGGAATGAAATGGATGGATTTGTTTATTTAAAATATTTCTATCCTGGCCATCAGAGGATCCTAAAGTCTCTCTTTTGGGATTGTTAAATGAGCATGTTCTGTCTAATCTTAGAGAAATTATTCAAGATACATTGACTGCTGAAAGGCTGGTGATTGCTGCCACTTGGAAGAATGCTAAGTATTTGAATATCAAAACATGGATAACTAAATTTTTGTAATTCAGAATTGTTGGAAATAATTGAAATAGTGTGATTGAGAGATGGGAGAACGGCAAAATCTTTTTTCTTTGATACTTGGCAACCTTTTTCACTTTGGCAGAGGGAGCTGGGATGCTATATAGATCTGTTTACTTGTGTGACATTGCTATGATTAATATAAAAGTGGTATAGATGTATAAAAGGGGCATTAATAGATTGAAATTAAGAAACAGTACCTAGTAGTCTATAGTCTCTGATCATTTACCAAAGCATCTTTCTGAGTCATTTCTTACAACACAGCTCTATTACCTGAGTGAAAAATCTTGGATCCCACAACTTTACCTTACATCTCACAGCTTCTCTTACCACATAACATCTTTTAGAGACTGAATATGCATATGTGTGAGGCCTGGGGTGAGGAGCAGCACTACAGCAGCATGCTTCACCCCAATGGATGCACATTTGCAGAAATGCATGTAACCCACAAATATGCATGTCCCACAAATATACACTGGTAAATATACAGGCAGCTCCATGCTATCAAGAATCCTGCAAATACAAGGTCCTGGTCATATTGAGAGCCCTGTACAGACCCATGTAGGATCTTTACATTTTCATAAGTACAGATTTACGTTGATAGCAGAACTTGCCATTGCAGTGCTGTTCCCCCCTCCCCAGATGATTACTCTCCACAAAAATGTTGAGAAGTTCTGAAAAAGCAAGGGGGGCCGGAGTTACACTGGCAGCTACTTGGAAAGGGATAGGGACAGTTATGGAATACCAGAAAAGCTAAATATGTCTCCTACATTGGTTGCTGAACTACAATCCAAATCAGACTTGAGTGTTCATCCGCAGATTTTATGAGAGTTGTTACAGGTTTAAGAACTAGAAGCACATAACCTCAGAAAACTGCTTTACAGCAGAATCAATTCACATGCGCAGTTGCAAGCCACAAAGGGATGAGTGATCAAGTGACACATCACTGCAACAAATACACTGTTTTCTTATCAATCTGTATTGTAATCTAAGAGCATATGAATTACATTCATACTTGCAATTCCTATCACTTATTCACTGTAAAGAGGATTGTCCATGGCTGCTTCCACGCCATGGTGATTTTCCATGATAATCTGGTTGCTAATGCAATTTTGTGTAAAATCACCATTGCAACAGAGATTCCCGACAGCCCTGGTCAATCTGTTTTCTCTTCATTTTTAGCCATGTTTTCCCTTTCACATCTGATGTGCATTGAACGCCACCCCCCCTCACTGTGTTCTCATGTGACCTTCAGGATTCTGCACCCCCTTTAATTTTTTTTTTAATTTTAAGGAGCATGAGTAACGTTGCATAGAAATAACACAATCCCTTTAAAAACTTCTAGTTATTTGTAAAGCCACCTCCAACCTTCCCTTGTTTAAAGGTAGGCTGAGCTGTGATTCTCTTCTGCTTTTTAAAAGTTTTCATAAGCATGACTAACAATGGATAGGAATAAGGCAATACTTTTTAACAACCTTTAAACAACTTCTCGTATTTACAGATCCTCTGACAATCCCCTCCCTCCTTTCTAAAAGCCAGCTGATTCTCTTCTTTTATACTAATTTCTGCGAGAGACCGTCTCCTTGCAGTCATCAACAAATGAAAAGAATAACTGACTAGCACTTCACCAAAGTCCTGCAATTACATGATTTCCCCTTCAGACACATTAAACTGCTCCTGCCAATAGTATCCTGTTTGTGAAACAACATTTTTTTACAGGTTTAAAATACAGTATTTTTGGAGTGGAATGAACAGCCTGTTAATGTTCTGTGCACAAAGACTGGATGGAGGAACAAAGACTGGATGGAGGAACAAAGACTGGATGGAGGAACAGTTTGGCTTTCGAAAAGGCTGCAGTTGCATACAACACTGTGGGATTCTATCGACCCTTGTTAGTAAATACAGTAAAACTAACAGATAATCTATATATGCAGCCTTTGTAGATCTCCGATCAGTGTTTGACTTGGTACCCCACACACGGTCATGGGAAAAGTTAAACTCCACCTCTATTCCTAAGAGGCTATTGGCCCTGATTAAGAATTTATATACTAGGAATGTTCTACAGCTGAAAACCCCCAATATGATCACATCACCGAAATTAATAAAAATTGAAAAAGGCATACGACAAGGATGTGTTTTAGCTCAACACTTATTTAATTTGTACATAAATAACTTCTCTCCAAATCTGTAAAATAATACTCACATACCCTTTTAAACAAAACTACTATCAATGCTTCTATATGCCGATGACTTAGTTCTTCTCAGTCGAACTCCAATTGGCCTGAAGAAATTTGTAAATGATTTTTGTACCTTCTATGCCCAAGAGTCACTGACAATAAATTTTGCTAAAATAAAGATCTTGAGATTTTCTAAGTCAAGACACTTGAAGGAACATCCCTGGCAAATTTTTGGAGAAACCATCAAAGAAGTTAGACAGTTCAAATATCTCAGTGTGATGTTTAATTATTTGAACTGGAACTCCCACATAAAATCCATCATAGGGAAGACCCAAATGACATTAACTATTATTAAGAATTTTTTCACGCCAAAGGAGATCAACTTATCCTGCTCTTGTTAATGCTATATAAAGCTATCATTCTTTCAAAATTACTCTATGCTGCCCCAATTTGGGTCAATGGACCTCTGGACCCACTCAATAAGCTCCAGCAACCCTTCTTTCATAAGATTCTCTCTCTTCCTCCTAGTGTACCTTCAGTTGTGGTGTGGCTCAAACTTGGACTTCCTCAAATTTCAACATTAGCATGGCACCATGCCATTAAATGCATATTGCCACTCTGTGAATCTAATGCTTTACCATCTCTACTGCAACTGGTAATAGCAGATTCTTGGTTCAAAACTTGGGTTAGCCCAATCGACTCAAAGCTTGCAATATTAAACCCAAGCTTGATTCACAGGGTTTCACTAAAAAAAATTCTTGCAAATTGTAAGAAATTGATTATTTTAAAAAGACTGGGCTAAATTAAAATCTAGAGTTGATCGGAAATTCTCCCCAATTCATTTTCACCAATCCTATCAGAAAATGTTTGAACTAGCTAAAGATTTTTTCTACTTAACAGTTCCAAAATATCGGCATTCTTTTATGTTACTCAGATGCAATGTGTTACCTTCCACAGAGATGAAGGGCCATTTTAGTAAAATCCCCCCTGAGAAGCACTATTGTATCCATTGTACAAATTAAGTTGATTCAACCACCCATATACTTTTTAGCTGCCCATTACAATTTACTTCGCAACTAATATATTACTCCCTGGACTGACTGTCTACAGAATATTTCTGAACAGAAATTAAAGATCTTGTTGTCAGGCAAGATAAGAAAATGCTCATGTGATCTAGCCATATTTATCCATGGAGTCATAAATTATTTATAAAATACTTGACGTATGACTTGCGGGCTGTTAAGTTGCAGGAAAAGAAAGCGAATCCAGGAAAAAGCTTTACCGTTTGACTCTGCCTCTGCTAATAATTTTGATTAGATAAGGAGAAAACACACATCTGCCGTTATATACCCACCTAACTGGATCAGGTAAGACCATGGCCAAGTAGAGGCTGTCAGTTCTCAGGGTATAGTGGCACATGAATGGAGCATTGGACCATCCACTTCCCCCTCTCTCCAGTCTTATCATCTTGCAGCTCGAAGCAGGGGGTGTGATGCTGGTCTGGAAGGCTGAGGTCCTGCAGGTTATTGTGGTTTCCACATGTGCTGTGATCCAGCTGACTCTTGCTGACTTGGTTAAGAGTCTGGGGGCTATACTGGATGCAGTATTTAGTCTAGAAGGTGGCTACCTATCTTGAATCAGCGGACCGAGTTATATGGATTCATGCCACAGTAACCTGCTCTACCCTTACTGCTGCTTTATAAATGAATGAGCATCAGGTTCCACAATGAAAATACTGTGCACAGAAAAAGAAGGGCTCTGTATGGTCCAAACATGGGCCGGGTGTTTTGGCTGGAAAAGCATGCATGTCAGGAACATATCTGCTGATCATTCCAGAGGAGTACCCATGTTAGTCTATTGTAGCAAAACTAAGCTACCAGCATTTCTTGCAGCATAAGCTTCTGTAAGTCAAAGATCAATCCCTTCACTGTCTCTCTCCTCCAAGATCCCTGCACTGAGGAAATGGAAGTGTAATGGCAGTGCCAGGGTGTAGGGTTGCCAACTGCCTGGAGAACATATGTCCTGTCTCTTTAAAAGAAGCTTAACGGGTTGTTTTTTATCAAGTGATGTTTACCTCCATGCTTTGAGAAGCTTTTGCTGCCCATTTCCACATATTAAACCTCTATTAAAGGGTCAGGATATTATTCTTCAGGCCTGTTGGCAACCCAGGAGTAGGGAAGGAATGGGACCTGAAAGCAGAGCAAAGCCACAGACATTGCCACATCACCAGAAAGGCAGTCAGGTCTGGCCTCCTTGGTTAGGACCTAAGAGTTGGAGGCAATTTCATTCAAATTCTTTACCCTTTCATAGTTAGCAACTGGGGTGCTTTTAAGGTAGATTTGGACTCATTATGTTCAGATGCACACCCCTTCAAAGTCTGGGATGGAGTTACATTTTTCACCTTTTCTCTCTTCTTAATGTCCAGGTCTTGCACACTTTTAAAAAGGGTGGGGAGTAGTTGCAAGCCTAATTTGTGCTTCTTGCTGTGCCACTTTAATTCTTTCAGAAATTGGCAGTCTTTTATAACAATAATCAAAACAAGACAAGGCACAATAAATAAAAAAGAAGTGTAAAAAGCTTGTGAAGAAAGTTCAGCAACCTAAAATAAATTCTAGTTTTCATTCTATTGATCACCTCAATGCAGGCTTTCATTTGCAGTCCAGCATGATTGAAGAAAGACAGCTGGACTTTGAAGGTATCTGGGCAAAGCAAGCTCAGCCTGGAGAATTTGTGTACCTGAAAAACAGCAGCCAGTAACAGAATTAGAAAGAGGTCCTGTTGTTATGTATGCAAACTTTCTTCTGCTCACAGAAGCTGTCTTTGAATGGGAGAACATGCAGGGGAAGACCCAGGGCTATGTTTATCCAGACAGCATCATCAATATATCAAATTTTCATCTGTGGATAATTGAATCTCGAGATCATGAACAGATCTTTCTACAAACCTCCCAAAAGCTCCAGATTTGCAGAAAAATCTGAAATCTAAAAAAAAAAACCATGGTAGGGTTAAATCCCTCCAAAATGATAAAAAGAGCACTGTATCTTTAAGAAACAATACTCTCAATGGCCATTGCTAGGCAACTACAAGAGTATTTAAGTCTTGTTTTTTTTTTTTCAGCAAAAGACAAGGGTTCATTCAGTCTTTGAGGGAGGACTCACGGGCCCTGTTTAGCAGCCATCACTGGGTGACTTTGGCCAGTCATACACTCTCAGGCTAACCTACCTCACAGGATTGTAGTGAGGATAAAATGGAGGAGATTGATGTCAGCTGCTTTAGGTCCCCATTGTGCAAAAAGACAAGGTATAAATGGAATAAATAAGTAAATAATATAGCTGAAGATGAGGGAATAGGTAAAAGGTAGATTGGTGAGTTGTGAGTGGGTAGGAGAGAAGGAAGCAGGAGAAGGTGAGGCTATGGCGACTGCCAGGAGGAGGGAAAGAGGGCATTGTGTGGGGAAGGGATACAGGGGAAGTGAGATTAATATTGGGGAGACTTTGGCTGAAATATTATGGCATGGCTTTGTGTCAGTTGATCTCTCATCCTAGCCAACTACACAGGCTTGCCATTAGGATAAAATGGAAGAGGGAAGAACCGTGTAGACTTGAGTTCCGTAGAGGAATGGCCTAGACTTGATCTAAATAGGTAGGTACAGAGTGCACCATCAGTCCCTGGGATTTTCAAGCAGTATGGGGCCTTTGGACTGGAAAAAGTAGGAGCTAGCTGGCCAGCTGCCCTGGTCTACAAAGTTGTAAGCTGCAGTTACTGCACTCCTGGCATCTGATGACAGTCATGACCTTGTGTGTGTGTGGTGCCCTCAAGTCATAGTTGACTTATGGTGGCCCCTGGCAGGGTTTTCATGACAAGAAACTATCAGAGGTGGTTTGCCATTGCATGGCCCTAACTAACCTTTATCGTGAATCATGCAAACTTACCTTGCAGGACGGGGGACAGGGGGCAGGGGGCAGGGGAGGCAAGAAGTGTGTGGGAAAATTTTACAGCAGAAATGAGAGCTACATGGAGAATTCTTGCCCTATGGATGTAGGGTTGCCAACTGCCTGGAGAAAAAGAGCCCTGTCCCTTTAGTAGAGGTTTAATAGGATGCTCTTTGCCAGGTATTTTCCTGTATGTCATGATAAGCTTCAGCTTCCTATTTCTGCTCCTTAAGCCTTTATTAAACAGGATGTTTTTCTCTAAGTCTATTGGCATTCCTAACTGGGGAAAGCAGCTCTAGACTTACATTTCACGCCCACTTAGATGCCATTATTATAATTTATTGTTGTTATGTCATATTTGCATATAACAAATGGCCGAGAGTCTTCTCATACAGCACTAAAAGGATCCCCGTGGCTTAATGATCAAAATATTTACTCAAAAGTAAGCCAGAACTTGTCCATTCTAGAGCAATTTGAATTTAAGGAGTGAGAGGGGTCTTTGTGCAGCAGCCACATCCTTCCAAGGTTAAATGCTTGAAATGATACAAAATAGCAAGGCTGGTGTCACATGGCTAAAGCATTGGCAAAGAGTTTAATGAGCACCAAAGGGAAAACTCAGTTCTACCTGTCCAGTATTGCCTGTGTTCTGTCTCCCCTATGAAGCCTTCCTGTTATGCTGTTTCATGTACTGTTAGTGACACTTGGACCTTTATCTACAGCTCTCCTTCCTGTCCCTGCACATCTTACTCCAAACTGCCTTTTCTTCCTGGCTTTCCCAAAGGATGACACTTCTGACATCTGCCCTATAAGCTGGAGAAAAGGAAGCAGCAGCAAGATCTACAGCAAAAGCCCTTGCTCTTTAAGGATAAAAATGTACAGATATGCAAAATGTAAGGATGGCTGGAGGATGGGGATGACACGAGCTGTCAATATGTCTTCTCCTTATTATACCTTCAGTTACCAATGAACTAAGCAAGTATAGTCTAAAATGAGGGTTCACTGAGGCTCAGACTTGACATCTTTTTTCAATGCCACTGGATTCATTTCTGAAAAATGTGACTGGGATTGCCTGGTGAGTGTGGGCAAATCACCACCGATTGACCACCACTGTTGACAGGTCTACTAAAATCTCAGTAGATCTACTGAAAGATAAGGGTATCCATTCATCCATCCATTTAATTAAAATATTTATATTTTAACCTTTCCATTAAAACATTAAAATTACATTTAAAATACATACAACATATTGACATATAAAACAACCATGGAGGAAGACCAATAAGAGTTTACTGGGGGTATGCCAAATGAAACAACAATGTCTCTACCAACTGGCAGAAGACAATGACAAAGGGAGACAGGTGAATCTCCTTGGGGAGGTAGTTCCAAAGTTTCGGCACCATGATTGAGAAGGCAATTTCTTGGCTTGCTACCCATCTGGCCTGAGATGATGGGGGTACCAGAAGCAAGACCTCTGAAGATGACCACAATGGACAAGTTGGTTCATATAGGAGAAGACGGCCCTTAAAGTAGTTGGCCCCAAGCTGTATAGGGCTTTAAAGGTCAATACCAGCACCATGAATTGGACCTGGAAGCAAATTGGGAGCCAGTGCAGATGAACAAGACTGGGGCAGTATGGTCCCTACAACCCACTTCAGTTAACACTCTGGCCATAGAATTCTGTACCAATTGCAGCTTCCAGATAGTCTTCAAGATCTACAGATTTTCTGAAAAACACCCTTAAATGAGATAAATCTATAGATATTTGGAAAGACTAAGTGTGCTCTGGGATTGGCAGGGCAATCTGCTCAGCTCCCACTGCCATAATAAGATTTACTGTTTTGCTCTTGTCTTCTGATGCCAAGAAAGCTTTTTCAGAGGGTTTCTTTTTTGGCAGGGGGGAGGATTCCTGCTAACCCAGTCCAAGCCAATGAGGGATAGTAGTTAGTTACTTTCTAGGTCACTAATCTCCTCCGCCTCTATATACATACTATATATACAATATTTTTTGTGCGGGAGGGTGAGAAGGGCAGGGATGAGAGTAGCACAATCGCAAGAAGATTAAAAACATTGAGGATCAGCTTAAGGAGAAGGTAACATTGGAAGAATTTGAAAGGAAGAAAAAAGAATTAGACCAGAGTATCAAGGAAAGTGAGAATAAACTCAAGGAAATTAAAATTAGGAAATTTGATAGGGACAGGAGGGACTATACGTCAGGGAGAATTTATCAGTGGAGAGATGAATATAAGCCAAAGAAAAGGGTGTCCTGGGCTAGGAATTTGAATTCCACCCCTAATTCAGAATTTGAAACTTCTGAACCTTCCGAAACAGATACTAGTGGGGATGAAGGGACCAGTGAAAGATCTTTGAGGAGTCGGAACATTGCCCTCCCACAGCGTGGTCCTTTTTTAGGCAGGGGACGAGGGAAGTACAGACGTCCTTACAAACAGGAGATTTGATTTTTAATTTGTCATCTAGGATTTTGAGTGATTTGGAAAGATCTGTATTGAATAGAGGTTTAGGATTTGTGCCGACTCCAAGGTACGATCCCTTTAATACCAGATTGGACGTTTATAAATTAATTAGAGCAGTCAAATTGAAAAAGCTATTAGGTGACAGCCCCTTTCCCCTTCCTTCTCAACAGCATGGGTTGAAGATTAGATCCACTTTCTGCCCCACGATTTCAGATCCCATGATTGAGGCATTCGAACAGGTCATTATGAGGGATATAATGAAATTAGAGAGTAAGAAAAATTACCCTAGATATAACCTTAATAAGGAAGAATGGGAAGCCTTGCAGTCCTTAAGGGGAGACCGATCCATTATAATTAAAAAGGCAGATAAGGGGGGTGGGATAGTCATCCAAGACGTTAATATGTATAGACAAGAGGCGGAAAGACAACTTTCAGTCCAATCATATTATAAACAGACCACGTTTAACCCATTACAACAAATAGAAAGGGTTATTAAAGTTGTCCTAGATGAGGGTTTGTCAGCGGACGAGATAGATAAAAAAACGCATGATGCTATGATAAATAGAAACCCTAGGACGCCAGTGTTTTACATCTTGCCTAAAATTCATAAGGGAGGCAATCCCCCACCGGGTCGTCCAATCATTTCTGGTAGCAATTCCGTTTTGGAACCGCTCTCTATCTTTTTGGACTCGTTCTTACAACCCCTGGTAGTGCGAACTAGTAGTTATCTGAAGGACACTATGGCTTTAATAAACTTATTAGAATCGTTGTCCATCCCAGACAATGCATACCTCATGTCCCTAGATGTTAAATCTTTATACACCTCAATACCACATGAGGGGGCCAGAGCCACAGTGGAAAGAGCTTTAATGAACAGAGAGTCCCAGGTGCCGTCAACCACGTTCCTTTTGAATATTCTGGACATTGTCTTGGAGTATAATTACTTCAAGTTTGATGATCAATATTATTACCAGACTAAAGGGGTAGCGATGGGGTGCGCGGCTGCACCTAGCATCGCGAACCTGTATATGTCAGATATTGAGGCAAAGTGGATTTTCCATGGAGACAATCCATATTTAGACCAAATAGTCCTATTCAGGCGGTACATTGATGACGTCATCGTCATCCTAAGATCAGCAGGCATTGCAGAAGCTTTTGGGACCTGGATCAACACCTTGGATCCCAATATAGAATTTTCTTGGGTGGGTAGTGAAACCTGTATTAACTTCTTGGACGTTAATATTTATAAATGTAGTGCCAATTCTTTGGGAGTGTGTCCCTATAAGAAAGCTACGGATCGCAATTCCTATTTGCATTTTACATCGTTCCATTCAAGGCATTTAAAGAAAAATATTCCCCTGGGCCAATTTCTTAGATATAAAAGAAATTCTACTAGCCAAAGAGATTTCTGGCAGAGCAGCAAGGAATTCAGTGTAGCGTTTTCCCAGAGAGGTTATCCTCGGCAACTGATAACATCAGCGAGAACAGTAGCCCTTGGGAAACCGCGAGAGGAATTATTACAACCAAAAGAACAGGTTGGGGATCACACCTTAAAATGGGCACTGGATTACACTAGCCTTGCAGCACCTATTATGAAAATAATTAGATCACATTGGCACCTATTGAGTAGCGTTCCAGGGTGTCAGGAGCCACCGAAAATCAGCTTACGCCGCACACGTTCGTTAAGAGATTTTTTGACCCATTCAGAATTTAAAACCGATACAATTCGAAGATCAATGCCGCGAGGACATTTCCCTTGCGGGGAATGTAACGTTTGCTGTCTTATGGATAAGTTAGAGAACTTAGGGATTCGGTCTGTTGCAATACCTGCATTTTCAACATGTAAAACCTCCAATTTGGTATATGTCATACAATGTCCCTGCATGAAATACTATGTAGGAAGCACCAAATGACAGCTTAGAATCAGGATTCAGGAACATCTTTCCAGACTCAGAAACAACATTCAGGAAGCCCCCCTTGTCTCTCACTTTACCAAGATGCACAATGGTAAAGTTGATCTCAGAGTTTCAGTATTAGAAGTGATCCAGTATCCCTCTAATCGTGACCATTCTAGGAAGTTGCTTCAACTGGAAAGTAAATGGATTTTCCGGTTGGGCTCTTTAACTCCGCAGGGACTTAACAATGAATTAGATTTTTCCTGTTATATCGGGTAATAGCAATCAGCTGTATCATTTTAGGTGGTATGTGCCTTTAAATGAGAATGGTAATTGTATTTAATGATGGGGCGTGTTAGCATGCCAGTGCCTGTATTTCTACTTGTATTCGATTGCATGGCGGAATAAGCGCAGGTGTCCCTAGTGTGAGTGATTGTACTGTACAAATGTTTGTATACATTATGTAATTGTTAATTGCCCTACTTATTATACATGTGCTTGTTTAGCTCACCAGATAATTGCCCGAAGAAGAAGACACACAAAACGGGTATTGGAAAAAGTTGCCTCGCAGCACCCCGTCGGCAAGTGTGCCTATCGGCTTTATTACTCCCTTTATGGGAATGGACTGGTGATGTTTCTGGATGTATACCTTGTCGCACTATCCTGCATTTGTATGTAATGGCTCATGTGAGCTTAGAATTATTAATTGATATAGATGACTACAGGCTATATGAATTGTTCATTATATTGGCTGTATAAATTTTTCTATTTTCATCATAGTATAAATTTTGTATTAGCATTGTATTGTATATTGGTATTTATTGCACTTTGCACTTTGCACTTTTGAATAATACAATTTGTATTTATATATATTGCCCTCCCAGTGGTGTCTTTTGTGCTGGTTCTAGGTATACTGGGAGACTCCCGTGGTTGTTTGAAAACTTCCCAATTGTGCCTGTATGATATGGAATTATACCCCACTGAGATCCCTCCCCTCCCCAAACCCCACCCTCCCTAGGCTCCACCCCCAAATCTCAAGGTATTTCGCAACCCTAACAAGGAAGCTGTGGTGTGTTCTATAACATTCCTATCTTTTCCACTTTGTCTAGGCAATTTCAGCAGGAAATAATTGAGAAGACATATTTAAGCCCTGGCTATAATTACTGTAACACCAGTTTATACTCAGTTATCGAGACTGGAGAATTTAATCAAAGACTGATAGCTATATCTCTTTAATCCATGCTCCTTTTAAACTAGAGCCCTTCAGCTACCCTTCTTTCTCCCAATTTCCAACTGTCAAAAACATTAACTGTAAAAATCTAAACTTACTCCTGCTCCCCTGCCACATTTCCTATTGGCTGGTTCAAGCACCATTCTCACTGGTTCCTGTGCTGCTGGGATCATTGTCATTGCTTTACCTTTTTCTCAGTACATTCCCAAAAACACTTTCCTGGGAGCAAGTCCCATTGAATATAATTAGTAAACTGCTTGAGATTGCTCATAGAGGCATTCTTGGTGGATGCTCCTTAGCCACTATGTGTGTTTTAATCTTTCAGTCACTTGCCAAAAAAATGTAGATCAAGAAAGGTAGCCATGTTAGTCTTTCTGTAGCAGTAGAAAAGAGCAAGAGTCCAGTAGCACCTATAAGACTAACAAAATTTGTGCTGGGGTATGAGCTTTCATGAGACACAGCTCACTTGGTATCTGAAGTAACTTGTGACTCACAAAAGCTTATACCCCAGCACAAATTTTGTTAGTCTTATAGGTGCTACTGGACTCTTGCAAAGAAAGGTAAAAAGGCAATTCCACTTCTCCTTGCTCAAATTTTAATTGTAAAAATAATGAACACTCTAATAATTTTGTGCATGTATATGTATGGACAGGGAAGGCCCAGAAACCGGTGTATGTATGTGTGTGTTGATCAGAGACAATGGATATGATAGACAGTCATCTGTTGCAAGAATGTAAAATATGGATCAGGGCAGAACTGAATCTAGTTTGGCCTTGCTGTCAGAGGAGCGACTGTTAGATGGTTCAAATGACAAACTCCCAGATGAATCTGCATCACAGCATTTACGTTCAAGGATAATGAAGGGTTAAGTTCTAGGGTAAAGAAACAGATACTCAGATAATTGCTTATCAGAGGGAAAGAAGCATAATTGTGGCCAAGGGCTTCTTCAGCAGGACACTTGCCCAACAAAAACCTAGAATCCGCAGTCCTCTCTATTAGCTTTCCTGCTGTGTAACATTCAGTGACAGATGTATGATTTGAATTGTTGTGCCCAATTTTGTAAATCTAAAAGAAGGAACATGGCACTCACTTCCTTAACCTCATGAGACTCTGGGTAGAAGATGACAGCTGGCGCTAGCAAAAGATTTACATACAGTCTGTTTTCAGCAAATGAAATTTAAAAGAGCATTTTAAACTGGCGGCATTATTGAACTTGCATTCTGCTACCAGAGAACACAAGATCAGTTTTAAGAGCTCCAGCTATTGCACAAGGAGCTGATACCTGTCCCAGCTGATGTAGTAACAGTGATCTTTATGTGGCACTCATTAGGGTGGGATATTTGCCATTTTAGACAAAGAAATAAGGCCTTGTTCACTCAGAGGATTTGCTTAGATATTCTGGACTGGTGAGCTAAATGAGGCTGCTTCTATGTATGTTTTATACTCAAAGGTATAAAATCTTTATATGAAATACAATCTTTTCATGAAATACAAATTGCTTGCCAAAGCAGATACCTTCAAACAGCATCCTTTAAGGTGCTGGATAAGCAGTATTTTATCTAGATGGTCACATGAGATCATTTAAAGTAGAGATAACATAATTCTAATTCATAATTAGAAACTAGTAATCCTACAGAATTAAAAAAGCAAGTTAAAATGGTAATTAGCTAATGACTTTGAAATGCAACAAATGCTTTTCTTTGGCATAAAAGTTCAGAGCAAGAATAAAATGAAAATAGGTGTCAGAGGCTAGCAGCTAGTGATGCTCCACTTTTTCATTTGTTTTGATGTTTTATGACATCTTGAATCTGACATTTTTGTTTTGCTTCCTACTATAAAATTTCTACTTATTTTAAAAAGTTATTTATAGAGCATCTTGCTGGACAAGGGATTTTATAAACATAAGCAAAAGACAAGGTCCCTGTTCCAAGGAGATTACAATCTTAAATTGAAGTGGAGGGCAAAAGAATAGATAACAGCGGGAGGGGGTGGAAAAGCAAGCGATGAGGGTGAGCAAATACCGTTACATTCTATTTGGCTTTGCTTCCAGGGAGGCTAAGAGGGTAAGCCAACAGTTTAATAGATGATGTCACACTCCACACCAGGGTCGTCAGAGCTTGGGCGTGACTTGCCCTCCATTCTGGCCTAGACATCAAACCCAGCCTAGGGGAGGCTTCATAAATGGTGGGAGGAGGGAGTTTACAGCACCATTGGACCCTCTCTCCCGCCATTGGGCTGACTAGGCTTACCTTCTCTTTGTCCCTTGTCTCACTCTGGTTCTCACTCTCTCTCTACCTCTTGTCTCCACCTTACACTTGCTCTCAACTACTTTTCACTGGCTCCTTGGCTGGGTTCTCTTTTATAAGCCCCCCTTTCATTACTTCCTCCCCCAGGTTCTGCCCACTCAGGGGGTATCCAACCTCTTCCCAAGTTACTGTCGGGGCCACTGGCCAACCTGGTGCTCCTTTGGGTCTTGCACTGCCCTTGCCCCCTCCCTGCCCACTAATGGTAGTCCATAAAGTGGGACCAGCTGGGTCCCACTCCATCATCTGGCTGGCCTGTTGTGCCAATGTCCCTCTGCTTGGCCCTACCCCCTTTGCCTGGGCCGTTCCTGTCTAGCCTGTGCTGCTGGTGCCGGGGGAGGTTGGGGTTTCTGTGGCCTTTCTCTGGGCCACACCCCCTTGGTGGGCCTCACTGCCACAGCTGTGTCCTAGGTGGAGGCCTCCAGCTTCCATGCCACCCAGTCTGGGCCTTCCCCAGCCCCTGCTGCTCCTCCAGCAGGCTGCATGGGGTGGCTGGCTGCTGCTGCCACCTCTCCAGTTTCAGTGGTGCTTTGGGTGAGCTGCACTACATTGTGGGGCCTGGCTGCAGCTTCCACGGCACTCCGAGAGGGCCACACTGCCCAGCTGAGCCCTGCTGCCCTGGCCACCACTTCCGCCTCCTCCTTAGGCAGCCAGGACGCTGACACCTCTGCTGCGGCTGGCTGGATTGCTGCATCAGCTCCTGCTGCTCCCCTGGCACTATCTGATGAACACTGCTGCAGAAAGAGAAAGCTGAGACACTTTCATGCGCTGCCTCTGATGTGAGGATGTGCTACAAAACACTGAGTCAGCCTGGAATTAGGGTTGCCAGCCAACACCTGGCACCCAGCAGGAGATCGGGGCAGGAGTACAGGGTGGGGGGAATCACATATGGCTCCCAGCAATCCTTAAAGCGACATGTTGTCACTTCTAGGTTTTCCCTGGGAATGATAATATAGCATGCACAACTCCAGTGATTTTAATTTTTTTCCTGCCACCCGAAGGAGTGGTTGCAGCAAGAGAGGGTTGCCAGTGGGAGGTTTCCCACCATAGCAGGAGACCTAGCAACCCTGCCTGGGGTACAGTCTTTTCTTCTGAGTCAGACTTCAACCCTGATTGGTCCACCCCAAATCCTGCTACTGAACCAGAGATCTCTCATCCACCAACCCTTCAAGCCTCTCAAAACCCTAACATGACCTAATAGGAGGAGAGTACTTTATACTATCTCTTGGCTTTTTGCTGGTCATCTTCCATCCAGTTGATGTTGTGACAACAGATTAGTATCCGGAAAACGTTTAGCTATGGAGCTCCTAGTGAGAATAACAGAATGGAAATCATTAATCTCTGCATGACAGAGTGAAGGGACATTTTTTAAAAAACCAAACTAGTTTCTGGTATAATTCAATCAGTTTCTAGGGATTTGCAACCTGAGATGGATTTGGCTATTATACACCTATTACAACTATATGATTCTGGCAAGACTGGTATTAGTAACCTGCTCCAATCATGAAAAGGAGGACGGTCTTGAATTGTTTCACTTAGGATTCATGCACAATAAAAAGGGACAATTCATTGGGTACGTTCTATAGAATTAAAAGGGAGCAGGAAGAAAATGTGAAGGTTCTCATCAGGTCCACGTGACAGGTGTTTTACGCTCTATTTGCATGCTATAACTCTCATTTAGGTTCAGCTCTCAGTAGCCCACATGGAGCCCAGTAGAAGATGCATGTCATTTTCAAGAGGATCCTGCAAGATGCCACCAGCCGAGAGACATTTCACTCTCAGAAGCTTCACATTTCAGAGTGGCAAACAATTTAAAATAATTTATGTGACCAGTTAGAATCAATTGGAAAAAAATCAGATTTTCAGAGCTTGCAAGGACATAATTGTAAAGGCAGGGCAGGCAGCAGCAACAGACGAGGCATATAAAAATCTAATTTCTAACTTGCTGATTGATAACCAAAGTTGATAACCAAAGAACCATAAGGCACAATCCTGCCAGGGTATTTATTGTATCCCTTTGTCTGGTAAGATATGGTCAAACGGGCCATTAATAGAACCTCCAAGGTAGAGAGAGTGGAGTTGTTTTGAAGTAGATCTAGAAGTCAGAACTCGGAGGACAGAATTCATTGGGCGGTGGAATACACACCACTGGCATCCACCATTTGCAAAATAATAAAACAACACTGGCATCTGGTGGACCACTTGCCAGGCTGTGCAGCCATGCCATTTACTAGCTTTAAGCACATTAATAGCCTCCGTGACTTATCGGTACACTCAGACTTTAGGGAGGGAGTTAATTTATCAAATCCTCTGGAGGGTCACTCACAGTCACCACCAGTGTGGCCATTGCAGTGTATGTGCCCTAGCTATGGAAGGCAGAACATTTAAAGTACATAGCACTGGTCGGGTTATTTCCTTGAAACATTTCTCCACCTGTAACACCCCAGGAGTTGTGTACATCATTGAATGTCCATGCATGATGATCTATGTAGGGAGCACATAGATTTGTGTGTTTGTTGCTTGCATTGGTGAATTGTGATCCTGGGAGGGTAAAATCCTCATTGTTGGCTGGAAAGATGTGCTGCCAGCAAACTGAAGGCAAAATGTTGCTATATGTAAGGCACTCAATTTCTAATGTAGCCCTTCTTGTCAGTATATGTGTTATTCACTGCTGTGCCTAATCCACTGGAGAACAACCATAACAAGCACTGATTGCTGAATACCGTATGTTGACTTCTACTGCATGTCTGCTCTTAGATACAGTCAAATGTTGATTGCTGAATGTCAGATACTGTCATCACTGACTTCCACTTAATGTTGGATATCAATTATTGTCAAATGCTGGCTGCAACATGTCTGATATCAAATATATGCTAGCTGTCAGATGCCATCAAATGTTGGCTGCAGATTCTTTGGGTGTCAAACACAAATGTGGAATATCAAATATTTGCTGAACAGTCTGAGAAAATTTACAGTCCACAGAATATCTGGAGATGACTCACCAACAAAAGTCAATTAGGGTAAATAAGGAGAATGGGAGGGGGGAATAACATTCTGTCAACTCTGTTTTAGATCTTTTATCTATGAATTCTCTTTGTGCACAGAAATTAGAGGACTAGACTTGTGCCTTTTTTCATTATTTATTACAATAATTATGAAATGGAGGTGTTTTGTAATTATTGTATTTAATATGAAAACAAAAATTATTCCCCGAATAAATGGCCTATGACAAAAGGAGGGCAGGCAGCATTTTCCTAATAAGGGCACAGAGAGATCACAGTGTTCATTGGGGGAGGTGGGAGAGAGGATCTGGGTTCTCTTGACAGACTGCAAGCTGTCGCCTAGGATTATGAACATGTGTGTGGTATTCCAATCCTGAAGGAAACGGGGGGAGGGGTGCTTTTTCTCACCTCCCAATACTTGCCGTGCTGAGTGAAATTTTGCCTTACAGTCTGTATTATCCTTCTCACTTGCTACTCTGCAACCCTTATTCCCCATCCAGACAAATCCTCCTCAAGGTTCTCCTTTTGCTGCCTGCCTGCCCAGATGCCTTTCCTTCCTTGGGCCATCAAAGTCCCTTACCTTGAAAGTCTGTCTCTTCTTCAAGATCAATGGCTGCAGTGCCATTGGGTTACTGTTTAGAATCTTTCTGGGTTACTGTTTAGAATCTTTCCTACCAATTGTCCCACTAACTTAATGTTAAATATGGGTGCCTTTCATTGGCTCATACCTTTGGGCCTTACCTGCACAATTTTGCCTCCCTGTGTCAACCCTGCATAATCCAACACCGACAACTTCCAGATGGGGCAGGAATTCTCTCAGAATTACTTCTTATCTCCAGACAACAGGGATCAGTTCTCCTGGAAGAAATGGCAACTTCCAAGGGTGGGTTCTATGGCATCACATCCCTTCAAAGCTCCCTCCCCTCCCCAAATGCCACCCTCCCAAGGCACCACCCCCAAATCTCCAGGAATTTCCCAAGCTGAAGCTGGTAACCCTAGTTTTGAATATTACTTTGATTTCTTAGGCCTTCACCATGTTTCAAAACTGATTTACAGTGCAATCCTAAGAGCACAACACTTTGAGTACACCTGCTTAAGAGGGCTCTCTCAGTTGTAGTTCTCAACATTTATTTCTCCTATCTTATTTTCCTTCCAAATCTACACCTTGATTGTTAACATCTTACCAAGTTGCCCCAGTAATAGTCAACTGTAGGGACACTCAAGCTTCCTTGACATATGGTAAATGAAGGTAAACAGAGCTCTATTTAGTCATATCCAGAGTTACCAACTGCCTGGAAAGAAAAATTCCCTATCCCTTTAATACAGGTTTGTTGTAAGGCAATGGGCAGCTGAATCTTTTCCTGGTATCAGCTGGTAAAAAACATCCCATTAAGACTATTGAAAGGATAGGCCATCTTGCCCCAGGGCTGTTTGCATCTCTAGTCATATCATTGTTCCATCAGAGTCCAGGCCTGCCTGTTCAGATTCATGGCATCTCTCTTAGGCCTAGGAGGATGTCATTGCCAATCTTATTACTCAAGAGCCCTTAATATACTTATTTGTTTGTTTTATTTATAGTCTGCCTTTCTCACTGAGATTCAAAGCAGATTACAAAATTTTAAAAAGATAATAAAAAATAGTATAATGCATACGATAAAATGTGTTACAATTAGAAAACATGCATAAAACAAAGGAGTAAAAGCTGCCTAAATATTTTCCTCAGCGATTAAATCAACATGCAAAGCATATGTTCTGCCTAAACCCTTCTTCCCTTTAGCCAGCTGCACCCCAGATTTTACCTGCTTCCCCTTTACTTTCTGGGAAACTTCAGTGAGGCTGGCCAGACCTAGAGCCCTTGAAGAGTAAGAATGATCATTGTTGGAATCATTGAAGGGAAAGGAACACAAATAATTGTTCATGCCTTTAAAAAAAAATGTTGATGAATTTTAAAGCATCTAAATGGTTCTGGGAAGTTACTCAGGCTAATTTCTATTGATTCGTGAGGGAAATAACTGAAAAAAAACTTGTAGGGAAATAAAAATCTAGCTGGCTATTAATGCGACGATATTTTGACAAAGGGCAAGACTGATCAAAACAGACACTATCATCCATGAAACTGGTTTCTGCCAAAGATTCAAGACTGAAGCAAACATTGCAGATACCGTGAGGCTGCTGTAGAAAACAGTCTCTTCATAGGGAGCATTGCCCTGCCTGACCAGTAGTATGTGCAAATCATTCTGCAAATGGCCTGTCCTTTCACACTGTGAGCCTTCCCAAACTCATGTGATTGTCAGGAACTTAAGAGTGGGGTGTGGAGACTCTAGTCAGAAATAAATTGCATTGTGAGTATTTGCAAGTGGTACAGGTTGTGCCAAGGTAATTCACCAACAAAGGGGAGGGGGGTTGGCAAGAGCCAGGGCCAGATCTACAGTTGCCAGCGCCCAGGGCAACCAAAGTCTGCGCACGCTCCTGGCGCTGCGCGATGACGTAGTTCCATGATGTGTGCTGCCCCGCGGCAAGCCGGCTGTCCCGGTGTGCCGTGGAGCTAGCGGTGGCAACGCGAGTGGCTGGGAGGCCGCCCACGCCATTCGCCTGCCCCGCAGGACAAGGGGCGGCCAGCTTGCCGTGTACCCCTTGTCCTGCGGGGCAGGCGAATGTTGCAGGCAGCTTCCCAGCCACCCGCACTGCCTTTTGCCTGCCCCGCAGGACAAGGGGCATGCGGCAAGTTGGCCGCCCCTTGTCCTGTGGGGCAAGCGAATGGCACGAGCGCCCTCCCAGCCACCTGCGCTGCTGCCGCCAGCTCCACAGGACAGGGGGCGCATGACAAATGCACCCCGTCTTGCCGCTCGTGCACTCCTGGGGTGGCAGCTGCGCCCGGCGTCCCCTCTTTGGCAGTGCCAGGGGCAAACTACCCCCCCTCCCCCCGTCGATCTGGCCCTGGCAAGAGCATCTTCATGATGTCTGTAGTCATTGCTCTGGCTTACGGTGCAGATGATTCTTTCCTTTCTTGCCATCCACATATGGACCACCAATGCTGGCAGCTTGGATGGCATTGATTGTGTCTTCATAGGTGGCCCTTTGCTAAATTCATGATTCCTTGGATCAGAGTTAATATGTCGAAGAACCAGTTTAAAATTCCTACTGGAGAGCTAGTATGGTATAATGGAAGTAGTGTAGGATTAGGAAGACTAGCTCTCCAGTTCGAACACCCACTCTGCTATGAAATTCATTAGGTGACCCTGGGCCAGTAAGTCACTCTGCCTGCCCTATTCTTGCTGGGATGTGGGGAGGAACAACCCCAAGATCCTTGGAAAAAGAACAGCATAGACATAAAACAAGTATTAGGGTAATCTTTGTTCGAGAGAGATAACAATCAGCTTTAAACTACAACAAAACACATCTGCTTTTGAAACAACATGCACATTAGTGAAGCCATAGCAAACTAAAAGGAGACTAGAGTATTGTTAATTCTGTCTATACAGGTACATAAATATCCCTGCTAAAGAAATTATATGAAATGTTATGTGGCCTCTGTGGGTTTTCCTGGGCACATATCAGATTTTAAGCAGCTTCCTTCATGTCATTTTTCCATTGTATAGTTCTCGTCTCATTTAACAGTCAGCATCACTTCAAGTCTTCTGCATTTGTAACAGGAGACAAATACAGTAGCATTGATTTAATTTTATTTACACTTCAGAGTCATTTAGACGGAATAAATTGAACCAAAGTTGATTGAAACCGTCCTGCAGGACTGACTTTAAGCATATTCAGATGCAGAGTTCTTTATAAATAATGGCAGCATTTTAGTACACAAAAGGCACCCACTTGGAAGGAAGGATTTGCCAGAGTTATTAGCCGATGAGAGAAAATAAGCATTGCCAAGAGTGGAGCTATACTAAGCTCTTCTCTTATTACGAAAAGCACTTTTACGGATAGAGTACTTGCCCACTCATTCCATTTGTATAGCTTCTATATATAGCTGATTGAGAATATATATATATATATATAATAAAATAATAAAATAGAGATTGCCTTATAAATTGGCTGTCGATGCAATGCCAGTTAAGTCAGACATCAAGATGATTTTACGCTGGCAAAGATGTAGATGAACAAAGCTGATTCATCATCTCCAAGGTAGCAGAAAACTAGTTCGGATACAATGGAAAGGTTGAGCCTTTGCACAAAGCTCAAATTTAATTAATCTCAGTAAATATTTTGCAGGGATGGAATTTTCACTTCAGTGGCTCATTCAAAACATACACACGAGCTGGAATTCTGCCTGCTGTGAGAACAAGTGGACTTCAGCCTCTACATCAAGAGGCATGCATCTTTGAAGGCATCATGTGCAGTGACACTGGGTATTTGCACCTGCTGGACCATGCTGGAAACCTGTCTTTTTGTGTATGAAACTATTTATGATCAAACCTTTCCCACCCCCACCCACAGAAGACATTCAGGTGCAAATGTTCTTCAGCCAGGTTTATCCAAATTGGAGGAAGATTTCAGCCAAGACTGTACACAGTACATACATTAAAAATATGTCTATTGTCTTCTGAGAACCACAGTGTCATGAGTCAGCCTCAGCCTCGACTGGCCACCTTACCTCTTGCCCCAGAGTCCTCCTCAGAAGATGAGCAGGAAGAGCCAGCAGAGGCTACTCTAGAGCCAGAGCCAGCCATGGAATAGCCAGTCATGGAAGAGCCAGCAGGGTCTACTCTGGAGCCAGAGCCAGTCATGGAAGAGCCAGCAGGGTCTACTCTGGAGCCAGAGCCAACTGCTGCTCCAGAGCAAACTCAGCAGGAGCAGCCAGAAACCTCTGCACAGGCTGGTGGAAACAAAGACTTCCCCAGAGCAAAAGAGAAACCTGAGCTCCCTGGGCTAGCAGAGAAGAGGAAGAATAAAGCAAAGGCAGCTCTGTGGGAGCTGAGAAGGAGTGCTCATTTGCAGGCTCAACACCGGCTGGAGCTATCAGGCAAAGAGACAACACCTGCTCCCCGTTAGGACAGTATGAGAGAGAAGCTGAAGAAGCCAAGCGTGGAAGCAAGTTCACTCACCACTCCCTGCAACCAGAGCCCTGTGCCTGGAATCCTTGTACCTTGCCCTGCTGAAGGACTTACCGGACTCTGACCTTGGCCTGCCTCCTAGATTCTCCTTGCTGTCTGCTCCTCTATCTGATGGACTCCTTGACTCTGAACCCTGGCTTGTTTGTTGGACTCCCACCTGTCTGCCCCTCTGCTGGACTGACACCTTGGCTCTGACCCCTGGCTTGTCTGTTGGACTCCCGCCTGTCTGCTCCTCTGCTGGACTGACACCTTGGCTCTGACCCTCGGCTTTCTGTGACTACTCGCCTGCCTGTTCCTCAGTTGGACTGCTGCCTCTGGCTAGGTTGCGACACACAGCAAAGTAATGGCTCACAAAAAACTACTGGCCATAATCCAGCCATTTTTGGACGATGAGGCCGTAGTAGTCTCCTAGTGGTCTTACTTGGGACATACCCTCTTCCCTCTCTCTCCCAAACCCATACATTGGCTGATCAAATAACAGCTTCTAGCTGTGCATACTTTCTGAAACCATAAATTAAATCTTTGGATCTACTGAAAGCCTGCATGTACTATAATATAGAGCTCTCCATGATTTATTAGAACTGAAATATATGTTGATTGTTAGAGAAACAAAAGAGTAAATTTTAATATTTATCACAACACAGAAGAATTTGATTAGACACTGAAAATTTCTTCCAGGTGGACTTTCTTCCAGTTGGACTTATCCAAGTCAATGTAGTTGGTGATATATATATGAAATGTTCTTCTGATCCATTATCATAATCAAACAAAGCACATTTTGATCACCATTAACTATGTCAGGCAGCAGTTAATTTTCATGAAATCTGAGGTCAGCAAAATAATCAAAAGCCATATATGCATTGCTTGTCCATAGAAGACTTTGGTTAAACTTCTTTACTCAACTGATATATTTGATTGGAACCTGGTACTTCCCTTGAACATTAAGATATCAACATGAAATTTAGTGTGCATGTTGAGAACACAATTCTGCATTTCAAGTGTGAATACCAGCTTGGTATGCCCACATATATTTTTAAAAGGGCAGGAAACTACAAATTATTGTAATGCAATATTTACACTGGAGATTGAGTTACTGGAAAGAAAGTTTTTCTGCACATTTAGGATACAATCCAGCACTGCGTTATGAAACCTGTGGTCAATCCCTGCACCTGTTTCCAAGGGGAGGCAGAAAATATTGCAAAACACACTGTAATGCATTATCTCCCTGAAGCACTGAGATTAGGGTTGCCAGTCCCCCCACTGGGAGTGGGGAATCCCCCACTCCCACCCTCCACCCCACCCCCACCTCCAGTTACCTGGCCTGCAGGAAAAAAGTCAGGGGAACGTGCCTTCCAGGGCGCACTCTTGGGCAGTGTAGTGCACTCCTGTGCGCCGCAATAGTTTCAGCCCAAAACAAACCCAATTCAGCCTGCTGCGGAGTGCAGGGGCACTCCAGAGCCCACTGCGCTGTCCTGGCAGCACTCCCATGCTCCACAGTGGCATGATTCGGGCTGAATCAGCCCACTGTGGCATGCAGGAGCACTCCAGGGCCCATTGGGCCACCCCGGTAGCACTCCTGCACTCTGCAGTGGCTCCACAGTGGCTCTGCAATGAGAGCACTCCCACGGTGTCACGTGGCCTGCACAACGATGTCACTTCCGATACGTTGCTCGCTGCCGCAGCTTGCATCCAAGGGCACTTGCTACAAAAGTGAAAATAAATACTTTCAACAGATAACAGTTAACCCACCCACCCACCCCGCCGGCTCAGTACATTATATGTTAGCAGTTAACACACACTCAGATGATTTATACAGTATACAGAATACAACTTCAGCAAACATTAATGATCAGCATGAAATGCAAAGCACATTACTGGTATGTATGCAGGCATACATGACAGTATGTGTACATTTTTGACATAATTATTTGTTTGTCATTCAAACTCCAAATTGCCCTTGACACCTGCTTTATAGGAAAAGGAAAATGGAAAAGCATACTATAATGTGATATCTCACTTGAGCGTTCAGATTTCACAATGAAATTTAGCAAAAAAATCTCTGTTAGAATCAAGGCAAAGTTCAAAATCCTACTCTTATTTTCAACAGGATTAGGAAAAATATAAAACATGATGCAAAGTGATGCATCATGTTTTCTCCTTGAGCACAATGAAACACAATGAAACTTGATAGGTAAGTTTATACCTGGTATGTAGGTTTTGAACCACAGCTCAAAAATGTATATACGCACGCTAATTTTCTGGAGGAAAGGGAAAATGGAAACTCTCATGTTGCATTTGTGCTGAGAAGCCTTGACGCAAATAGTGCATGCACCTGGTAGCAGAGAAGGGGATACAGAGATAACCAAGAGTGGAGGAAAGTAGTGGGTAGAGGAGAGAAATTTCATAAGAATTTACAATAAGAAATTGTAATTAAGTAATTGGGGTGTATTTTGACCCTGGAAGTCATGGGGGGAAATTGGTTTACCCATTTAAAACTTTCTGCAGACACCAAACTCCTGTTATGCTTTCTCCTCAATGAACTGCAGTGCCATGAAGTCCCCCTCTTCCCTCTCCACTGCCTTTCTTTTTTAAGTTTGAAGTTCATCAAACAAGCAAGGGGAATCATTCTGACCCCAATAGACTTGGCTTGAAACTGAAAATACTGTGCATAATTGTATTTGGGGTTTCTAGTGACCCCCAACAAATACTGAAAAATGATTTTAGCACTGTTTTCAAGTATAAATAGATTAACCTACACCTATTATCTTCATTTTATAGGAAGGTGGTGCAAATAGTGAAAACTAACATTTCTCTCCATAGTTTATATCTATAACTATTTGTTGTAAAAAATATCACACTTCTGGATTTGGGGTTTTACACCACTTTTGGAATTGGGGGTTGAAATTACCCCCAGGGAAAACCAGTGTTTGCAACCTGAATTGTGTATACAGGAGGAGCAGGTAGAAGCCCTGTGTTTGTGCTCTATCAAAGCTTCCCTTGTGTCCCATAGCCACATGGAAAAGCTCAAAGTGAACTGTGTTGCAATTTTGTACAATAGAGTCATTCTATCCCCTGCAAGACAAGCCTGGGCATGTTTGCAGGCATCCTCTGATCCTCTTCATAGAGTCTAGACTTGAAGGAGTCATTCAGCCAGAAACTTTAGATAACCCCTAGCCATCTGTCCACTGAGCTGATTGTTTCCCTTTGTTGTTCAGGAAAAGCTGTTAATGGTAAGGATCTAACAAGTGCAGCCTAAGAACAGGTTACAAGAAGGCTAGCAGAAAAAATGCAAATGGTTTCTTTTTGTTAAGCCTTTAACTGGCAGGAATATAATCCTCTTTTCCATTGTAAGGGTCTGTTATGTGCCCACTTTATTTCTTGTCCCTCCTCAAAATCTCAACTGTGCTTTAAAAAATGGTGGGGTCAATTTGACCCCAATTACATTTCTGTGAGGTTTTTACATTTTAATCTGGGGGTGTATGGACTAGGAATATATTGAAGTAATAGGTCGCAGCCCATTTCTGAAAACCAAGTTCAGCCTTCTCATTTTAGAAGTGTATACATCAAGGTCAAAGCACTCCATTTCCACAGACCTAGTGGCTGCTGCTAAGCCACTTAGTTCAGATAGCCCTTTCTTGTAGTTGTCAAGCAGATTCACACCCTCTGAAAAACAGGAAAAAACAGTAGAACCAATTATCCCATCGCAGTTATTCAAGAATGTGACACAGGCATGACAACATCATTTCAGGTCGCTCAGTCACCAGCTGATGGTGGCAGTCACTGGGCACCAGCAATTGGCAGGCAACTGGGATACCTAATCATATACTTTTTAAAGGGTGTGGTTAGACTGCAGTAATGTTTTTGTGAAGGGTTAATGGGTTTTTTACATTCTAGCTGCGTCACCTATTACCTCACTTTTTTGTTATCTGTTGTTCAACATTGCACTCTTATTACATTAAGTCTCAGTAGAGTAACAGTTAAAAATGATTGCTTTGTTAAAAATAAACAGTTTTAAAGATTCTCAACTGTTTCTTATGTTTTAAAAATGGTGTGGTCATTTTGACTCTACTTACATTTCTGTGAGGTTTTGATGTTGGTATTTTTGACCCTGATTCTGAATTTTACTCTTCTTTGTCCTGCATTGCTGAAGAAAGTTGTTCTTGAGCCTTGATTTTTTTCTTATTAGCTAATGCCATGATTGAGAGAGCTATCATGTTTCCATTATTTTTTGCTGTAATATGGGGTCACTTTGACCCCTATTCCCAAGTAGTGTCATTAGGTTTTTTCCCTTGGAGAGGCTAGGGGAGAGAGGCAAAGTGGGACTTGAGTGAGGACTGGATGGAAGAAATTGTATCTTAAGTTAGAAAGGAGGGGGAAGAATGGGACTGAGAGTTAGGGTTGTACAGAGGAAATCATAGACAATAAATTAATTTAATCACTTCATTTATATGATATATTTATTGTATACATTACAAGGAACAGTTTCACCCTCTGATAATTGTGTGTGTTGATTTAGTCTCATGGGCTGGAGTCCTTGCTCATTAGTTATGTTTATTAGTTAGAACTGTTGACTGCATGAGCTCCTTTTGTCCTGAAATCAATTGCTCCTATCCCCTGTATCTTCTTGCTAATAAATTAAGATCGCCAGCCAATGCTTGGCATCTGGCGAAGGATAGGGGAACAAGGATATGGGGGTGGGGTGCTGGCATTGTATGTGACATCACTTCTTGGGAAACTAAATGTGACATCATGTCACTCTAGGAATCCTAGGAATCACAGCAATCCCTAGGGTGATGTGATGTCACTTCCAGGTTTTCCCTGAAAGTGACATCACATTGTGCATGACGCCAGAGAACTTTTCATTTTTATTTTTCTCCCACCATCAAAAGGAGAGGTGACAAAGAAGAGCATGGTGCCATCATAGCTGGAAACCTGGCAACCTTGTAATAAATGGATGTTGTTGGAACACACCCATCTCTGCTGTGTAAACCTCAGAGCAGAAACTTGAATACCCTATTCCTGATTTGCAAACAAAAGGGAGCATCATAATTTATGCCACACTTTTCTCCCCCGTGAGGACCCAAAGGCCTATACAGCCCTGGTAAGGGCTCTGCCCCTGCCTTTTACTAACAGAAACCAAGGCTTGAAGGCTAGCAATATTTTGTGGTTGTCTATCAACCTTGCAGAAGGCATTATTTTCTTAAAGGTTCAGGTACTGTACTGTTTCTATTGGGGGGGAGTATTACCCCTCCCCCAATGTTCTTGTATCTTTGTTTTGATTTCAGATTTTTCAGCAAACCTGGGGCTTTTCTCTGGTTTGTAGAAAGATCTGATTTGTGTCCAGATTTAAGTATCAATTGATGGGCCATGTTGATAATTAGGTATATGAAAAAGTGGGGGATCTACAAGGACTTGCAGGGAACATCTCATCTACCCTCCTCCACTATTTATTTTTCCCTTCCCTGAACGCCCCCATAGCCTCTTCCCTTTTCCTGATTCCTTCTCTCCTTTCTACACACCAGCCAACCTACCTTCACCTGCCCTCTCCCCGCATGTTAAGCTTTCACTCTTTCCCTCCCCCAGACAACCTCTAGCTGGAAATGCTCTGTGAAGTTTTGGTTGCTGGGTGGGGCCTGTCCTAGTTGCATGGTAGAGAACCCACAATGACTTAGATGACACCTCACTTTCACCTGTACCCCCCTCCCCACACTATTTCCTCTTTTTCTGCTACTTGAAGCCCCCGTATCCTCATTATTCCCTGGTTCCTTTTCTCCTTCCTACCTACTCAATAATCAATCTTTTTATCACCCCCCCCTTTCAGCTATATTTATTATCTTACTTCATTTATACTCCACTTTGGTTCACAATGGGTACTGAAAGTGGCTTGCTTCATTATCCTCTCCTCCATGTTATCCTCATAACAACCCTATCAGGTAGGTTAGGCTTAGAGTATGTGACTGGCCCAAGGTCACCAAGTGAGTTTCCATAGCAGAGTAGGGGTTCAAAACTGGGTTTCCAAGATCCTAGTCTGAAATTAGCCACTAAATAGGGGTCAAATCCACATTACTCATTCTAAGTTGCATGTTCCCCGCATTCCCCACTCAATCCCGAGTGCCGGTCACATTACCTCATTAAACAGATGCATTTCATTCGCATTTCTCCCGAATATGTGGTCACAGGTTTTCAACGGGAGTTTCACGGTGGCCGTGAACGGGCCAATGCGCAATTTACATGGTTTTTTTAAAAACCACCCCCCTTCCTGTCTCTCCGGCCGTTCCGAGAGTTCCTATTGGCTGATTCAACTTGCAAGTGCTCTGTAGTCTGCAAAAGACTGTTTTTGACTTCATAGCATTGGATTTATTGATTATGCTGTTTCTGAATCAAATCTGGTAGTTTGAAAAATCATTTTGGGGTGAATCCATCCTCAGAACGGACTCGCAAAACTTCCTTTTTAACTGTTTTTTATTTTTTTTATTTTATATTACTGTAATATCAAAATTATGAAATATCAAAATAATGACACTCCAAGGAAGTGAAACTTCAGTAAAATTCAGGCACTGAACTGTCCTGCATAGGAAATGCCCACGAAAGCTTCCCACATGCTTCCAAATTTCCAAAAAAGAAACGGGAGAGAGCCATCAGTGCTGTCAGTGGGGGAAAGAGAGGCATCATTATCTTCAATGATGTTTCTTTATAAGGCAAGATCGAAATAACGGAAAAGTGCGCTAAAAAAATTTTTTTTAAAATGGGCGGGACAAAAAGGTCCCGCCCAAAAAAGCGGTTTTCGTGTGACCAGAGGGACACACGAGAAAGACAGATTGGAAGCAGGAATGTGAACGAAGAGGAAAAAATCGCTGAATGGAGGCAAACGGAAGATATCCGATAAACATGCGGGTAATGGGTGAATGTGGATTCGACCAGGGTTGCCAGCCTCCACGTGGTAGCTGGACATCTCCTGGAATTACAACTGATCTCCAGGCAACAGATACTAATTCCTCTTGTGAAAATGAAGGGTGAACTCTATGGCATTAAACTCCACAGATGCACCTTCCCTCCACAAACCCTGCCTTCTTCAGGCTCCACCTACAAAATCTCCAGGAATTTCCCAGCCTGGACCTGGCAACCCTACTACTAAACCATACTGGCTTTCATGGGGTAGCCTCTGTTGAACGGTAGCAAGCAGCCAAGCCTGCGTGAGTGTCACAAGTTGGGTGGTAGCAAGTCATCCAATGGTTGCTGGTGGGCCTGGCCCCAATGAATCCTCCCTCAAAGGCAAAAACAGTCCTGGATAAGGCCCTACCATTCTAACTAACAAAAACTAAGGCCTGAAGGCTAGCCATACTGTTGTGATTGCCTAGCAACTGCCACTGAGAGTATTTGTTTCTTAAAGCTACAGGCAGTTCTTTGGTGGGGATGGGGGTGGTATTGTTTTGTGTTTTAGATTTCAGACTGTTCTGCAAACCTGGGGTTTTATTCAGGTTTGTAGAAAAATCTGTCTTGTCTGATCATAGCTTATGCATTTGGATTTAAGTATCCCTAGATTTGTCCATGTTGATAATTAGATATATTGATTATCAACATATCTTTCTTCCCTTTTCCTTTTATTATTCTATACAGATTTATGTACATTGATGGTTCCTTTAAATGTCCTTTCAAAAGTTTGATTCTCTACATCCATCAAACTGTTGATTTCTTTACCTAAAACAGAAGCGGGGTGGTCTAGAGAAAACATAAACATTTCCATACAACAGTTGATGAGCTAAATTCAATCATCCTGCCCCAAATGATAACGAAATATTTAGAGACTGACTCATAATTCAACACGAGACAGTAATGGGATTAGCTAAGTATGCTTTTCCTTAGGGAATATATGCTACTTTATCCGTATTTAATTATCATTTTAAACAGCAATATCTATATTACTTTACTCATAATAAATGGATAATCCCATTTTCATTTAGTCTGATCTCTTAAGCTAAGTTTTACCTCATGGGGATGAGCTGAATTATGCTTTTCTTTCTATCCCTTTCTTTTTCTTTCCCCTTTTCCATTTTACTGAATGTTCCCTTGTTCTTTTATTTTGTGAAGGGATAAACAAGAACACTCAAACTGTCTTCTCTGTACAGTTCGTTATTTGAATGGACTTTTTACTTTGTTTCCTTTAGTCATGTGCTCTCCACAGTGAATAGCTCCGCTGTGTTCAATCTCTTCTATAAATTAATAATATCTATTATTTTATCACAACAGTCTTTACCTCAAATTAAATTTTGGATCTCTCTTTTTAAACAGTCCCTGTAACTAAGATAGAACACACTGTTTAAGTCTTATATTATTTGACATATGGAATCCGCAATATTGTCAATTATTATGCAGCCTGTTGTGTAAATTTATCTACCAATATTGTTACTTTTTACAACTGTCACTTCCTTTGAAGTATTTTGTGAGTATCCCACTGAGTTAACAAGGATGCCTTCCGGGATGCCTACAATTAATTTAGAACCTGTTTATGTGAACAACTTGTTTAGAGTCCATTTACTTTGAGTTTTTACTACTACATGCTTACCTCTCACTATACATGTTATTTAGGAACTACTTCATTTGCCTCAACAGCTGTTCTGTGTCAGTTTTAACCATCTCATTATTCACATTTTTGCCCACACTGCTAATAGCAAACACTTCAGGCATGCTGCTATTCACTGTTGGTGTTTGGCTGTACTAAACTTCTGCCATTTATTCTTCTCTTGTGCTTTCTCTTTCTTAAATAGCTCTTAGCCCATAATTTTACTTCATGACCAGTATTTACAAGTCACATTTAATTACAGTTTTTAGAGATTTTGAGTTTCTTTGCAACTATACAAGTGCAATATCCGTGTAGACTTTGTTTTTAATTAATGCTTTTAATTCGTTTTCAGAACTAAAATTATAATCATAGGTGAGAAGGATAAAAGGAGAAATGAGGAAGGGGGCATGAGAGATGATGAACATACAAAGCTGCTTTATGTACGACGTCAGACCATGGTCCATCTAGTTTATCATTGCTTACTCAGAATGGCAGAAATTCTCCACAGTCACAGGCAGAGTCTTGCCCTTCAGTGGCTATCTACCTATGTTTGCCAGCTCCAGGTTGGGAAATTCTTGAATATTTTGGGATGGAGCCCAGGGACAATGGGATTTGGGGAGGGGAGGGACCTCAGCAAGTTATAATTCCATCGAGTCTACCCTGTGAAGCAGCAAATTTGTTTTAAGGGGGAACTATGTGTTGTGGATCTGAGTGGTCAAGTCACAGGAACTTTTCTAAGGAAGTATTATGGGACAACAGTTACAACCAAAGCATTTGAGGAACGTCTTCCAAGTACCTTCAAATGCTTCTAAGGTATTTTTCTCTTAGACATTAAATGCTCCTTTAGCTGTCTTGAACAGGCACAGGAAATGGGTTTCTCATTTCAACAGTGAACGAATACTTTTTATTTGTGTTTAAAATATTTATAGCCCACACTTCCAACTGGACTAACTCCTGAGGCAGCTTCCAACATAATTAAAACAATAAAGCACACCAATATTTAATAATATTTTTTAAAGTTCAGCAAAAACAACAACGCAAGTTCACTGGAGACTGCTGGGGGAAGGGGGAAGTTCATGGTTAGACTGAGAAGCTGAAATTGCCCAGAAGCAAGTCAAGTTGATCAGCCCTTGCAACGCTGTAGGCCAGCACTGCAGAAGCTGCTCAGCTCTGACGCAACCATCAGCTTTCCAAGGAAGCCACCCACTGAGAACTTCTCTGGTAAGTTAAAGGCTGACCTTAGGGACAAGGAGGAGCTACAGCTTTCTTGGAGAACAGCTTTGTGCGCAGATTGCAGAGTGCTTTACGATCATTACCACATTCAGTTTCGTGAGGTGAAATGCATTATTATTATTATTATTATTATTATTATTATTATTATTATTTGTAGATAGGAAACTAAAGCAGCAAATGGCTCAGAACCTACATGACTACATGGTCATGTGAACAAACCTAAGTGGAAGAAGAAATCTGAGTCAGATGCAGACATATTGATAGATGTCTCTGGCACTTCACACTGGGAAGCAGCTTCCATCAGTGCAGTCACACAATGGGTCAAGTGACGCATGATGAAGTCCTTGTGGCTGCTATAAGGATTTTTGATAGGACATATGGTGGGATTTCAGTACTTGGAACTTAATTGCCAGGCATGTACAAGCCTGATTTGGATTGGAGCCACCACAGCTTATGAAGAGAGGGGTTTAAGCCTCCTCCCCTACTGTTTTCATGAGCTGAAACTGCTCTGAGTAGTTATTTGCCCCATTTAGTAAACATAAATGTACACATAGCTATGGATAATTCTCCCAGAGGGGAAATAGTAGCACCCTGGGAACATTTCAGCTCAGGAGGACAATGGTGCAGGGGAAATGCATATGCCCTTCTCTCTGCATGCTGTAATCCTGACCTGAATTAGGACCCTGTATACCTAAGTTCCAGCACATGTCCGATTAAAAGCCCTAGCAACCACAAGAACTTTATAATGCATGAATTGGCCCAAAATTAGATACCACTTCCTCTCTGCAGCTTTATCTACAGGGATATACCATGCAACAGGTTTTGGAATTTCTATACTAGATGAACAATCTTCCTGGCGAGCTCTATTACAGTTTCCATTAGACCAGGGATAGTCAATCAGTGGCACTTAGACTGGCCTGCCCACAAAGAAATCATATCAAATGTTAATCAAGATTTAATTTTTAAAAAAATTGTCCACAGTTCCTCTCATTACAAAAATTGTTTCTAAAAGTAGTGAGAGCTAGAGATATAAATATCTGTCTCTAGGTTCTGAATGTGAGGAAACTTGGGTTGTAAAGAAAACATCCTTCTGGCCCCTGAGACAGATTGGCAGCCTTTGAGGATCGGAGCCAGCCCAAGGAATTTTTACTACTAGGCACATTAACATTTTGCTGGCCCCCTTGTGTCTTCTCATATGCTAAGCAGTGTAAAAATAGCACATTAAATGAGAATTGACCAGGATATTATCATCTCATTTTCATTTCTAATGTCTGTCATTTCTTTTCTTCTTACCCTTGACAACTGGATGGCTGATGAAGTTTGGAAGGGTCCCCAGGAACACAGAAGGTTTCACTTAGCTGATAAGATGCCTCTCTGCTTTTGCTCAAGACATGCAGCAGTACTTACTCCCTGACCCTCAATAAATTCACATAGGTGAGACATAGATCCAGAGGAGTTAGTTGTGTTACCACCTTATACTGGAAGCCCACCAACCGATACTCATATCTACATGCCTCCAGCTACCACCCTAAACATACCACTCATTCGATTGTCTACAGCCAAGCCTTACGTTACAATTGTATCTGCTCCAATGCTCTTGATTGGGACTCTCATTTGAGAGATTTACAACAAGCATTTTGGAGGCTACAGTACCCACCAAATGAGGTGAGAAAACAAATCAACAGTGCCAGACTAGTACCCAGAAACAGCCTGCTCCAGGACAAACCAAAAGGAACTCACAACAGAACACCACTGGTTGTCACCTATAGTTCCCAGCTCAAATGCATCCAATGTATCATCAGTGATCTACAGCCCATCCTGGAAAACGATGCCTCTCTCACAAGCCCTGAGTGGAAGACCTCTCCTTGCCTACAGAAAGCTCCCCCAACCTTAAACAACTTCTCACTAACAACCATGAATCGGCTAACAGAGTCACCAACACAGGTACCAGACCCTGCAACGGAACCAAATACCAACTCTGCCCTCATATCTACCCAGAAAATATGATTACAGGACCCAATGGCATCAAGTACACTATCTCTGTCTCTTATAGCTGTCATCCTCCAACGTGATATATGCCCTCATGTGCCAACGATGTCCATCTGCTCTGTACATTGGAGAAACCAGCCAACCGCTGCACAAATGAATAAATTGACACAAATCTGACATTAAAAATGGCAACGTCTAGAAACCAGCGGGAGGACACTTCAAAATGTCAGGTTCTGATGGTGTTTAAGCCAAAGAGACTCCATTTTAACTTTGTCAGTGTATCAAGTGTGCTTTTTGCAGGTGGGAAGACTGCTGCTGGAAGCCTTGCAGAGAGAGAGGGATTGTTATGTCTACATACCTCCACCTTCCTGCCGCCCTTGAGAAACTTTCCTTTTCTCACCCTCGGGTCGTTTGTTTTGAGAACTGTGGGGGAGGATGGGGCCTGAGGGGAATTGCTTATTCTGTACCTAATCCTGTGCTTGGCATTCGTAACAATTTTACAGTTCAGCTAAGATCCGTGTATCTTGGAATGTGTACTCTAATGGTTAACTATCTTCAGTAAAACCTTTTGAAATCAATGGACTTTTGTCTTATTGCAAGAGGTGGGCTGAGTTGCAACTTTTAGCAAGCCACAGTCTGACATTTTGTTACGAATCACCTCTGTTCAAATGCCTTGGCCGGAGGAGACGGATACCAAGGCCAAGCCCGACAGGGACCCTTTGTTTGATCCATATGTCTCCAGCACAGGAGGTGTGGAACCTACTACAACAAATCAACCTGTTCCGGGGGGAACGGAGTCTGGTCCTGCTACAGTGTATCCCCTCGTAGCAGCGAGAGCTGACACCCAGGATGCCCAGAGGGAGTTGGGAGCTCGACCGCGGGCGGCAGCGGAACCCCTGATATCTCTGCCTACACCGAGGCAGTGGGGCTCCAGGCCTAGAGAAACAAAGGAGAGGAGAGCAAGTACGATGTTCTCCCGGTCGCTGAATGACGTGAGACAGACGGTCAGTTCGTCAATGGAAGAAGGACCTAGCATCATTTGGGAGCTACCCAAACAATCCCGAACGCCAATCAAGGCGCGGGCTAGTAACCAACCATGGTTTATGTGGAATAAAGAATCAGATCAACTGGAGGAATGGGACCCCAGGGGTGCCGATAATACCCAGGATTGGGAGACCACTCGCCATGACTTAATGAGCTGGGACTCACTATCCTCATAAACCTGGGGGGGGTCATCTTAGACGGGGCAGAATGTCAGGTTCTGATGGTGTTTAAGCCAAAGAGACTCCATTTTAACTTTGTCAGTGTATCAAGTGTGCTTTTTGCAGGTGGGAAGACTGCTGCTGGAAGCCTTGCAGAGAGAGAGGGATTGTTATGTCTACATACCTCCACCTTCCTGCCGCCCTTGAGAAACTTTCCTTTTCTTACCCTCAGGTCGTTTGTTTTGAGAACTGTGGGGGAGGATGGGGCCTGAGGGGAACTGCTTATTCTGTACCTAATCCTGTGCTTGGCATTCGTAACAATTTTACAGTTCAGCTAAGATCCGTGTATCTTGGAATGTGTACTCTAATGGTTAACTATCTTCAGTAAAACCTTTTGAAATCAATGGACTTTTGTCTTATTGAAAGAGGTGGGCTGAGTTGCAACTTTTAGCAAGCCACAGTCTGACACAATCTACCAGGACATTCCATCAAGGACTTAAAGGTCACCATAGTTCAACAGAAACATTTCAAAAACAAAATCCAGTGGAAAGTTGCTGAATTGGCATTCATATGTAAATTTGACTCAATCAGACTTGGATTGAATAGAGACTATGAATAGTTATCTCATTACCAAAAGTAACTGCCTTCAGACATTCTATTCAGATTCTGCCATGCAGGGAAGGGGACCACACCCAGCCTGGATTGTACATTCCACCTTTTTCATGACTTCTTGTAACTTATTTACATTTACATGACCCTCACTCCCTGCTCCCTCTCCCCCCTCTCCTCACTGCCTGTATATCTCTGGCCAATTTCTTCATACACTCCATGCATCTCACCAGGGCTTTTTTTTCTGGGAAAAGAGGTGGTGGAACTCAGTGGGTTGCCCTCAGAGAAAATAGTCACATGGCTGGTGGCCCCGCCCCCTGATCTCGAGACAGAGGGGAGTTTAGATTGCCCTCCATGCCGTGGTGTGGAGGGCAATCTAAACTCCCCTCTGTCTGGAGATCAGGGGGCGGGGCCACCAGCCATGTGACCATTTTCAAGAAGTTCTGGAACTCCGTTCCACCACGTTCCAGCTGAAAAAAAGCCCTGCATCTGACAAAGAGAGCTGTGGCTCTTGGAAGCTTATGTTATAATAAAGTTGGTTAGTCTTAAAGGTGCTACTGGACTCTTTACTATAGGTGAGGCAGGATCTCCTGGAATATTGGTACCATGGAAAGTTACCGTGTCTTCTTGAGCTGACCCTGTTGAGAGCTGAAAAATTAGCCACCCTCTTCAATCAGCAGTTGTCTATCTTCAGCTTCCTATATACAACCTCTTTGATTGTTTCAAGGTATTTTTTAAAAAGGTGAAAGCAACCTTCTCCCAGTGAACAAATCTGATGGCAGGTAACAAGGCAAAGCTAAGCTATTTCTTTGCAGTTACCTAAATCATTAGAGAAGCATTTTGTTGTGCATGCAGGGGTTTATTTTTCTCCTCTTAATCTGAAGATCACTCTTAATAGACTTTAAAAGCAATGCAGCGCTACACTTATATTAGCACCTTCCATGCCAATATATCCTAGTAGCTTTCCAAATAATAGATTAAAGCTTTTGCTTTCATGAGCCAAAGGCAGCACTCCAGAGGACAAACAGAAGATGTAGCATTTTAAAACAATGTCAGCTTTGGAATTGCTAGTTTTTAAAGGGGAATGCATTAGTATACCACAGAGCGTTCAGTTGGACAAGACAGGGTTGAGGTGACCAAAAAGAAAAAGAATTAGATTTTCCCTTGTTTATTATTTCATTTTTAAAAAATAGAGTGGCCATATTAGGAAATTAATTCAACTATTGTTTCCTATGGTTTCAATAAGAAACACATCTACACAGCAACTGTCTCTGCACACTAAGAGTCCATCCCTCTTTGGTGCTACAGTGACAGACATACAGATCATACCATGAATAAAAGATTGTGAGGAGGGGCACAAGCCTTCGTAGAAATGTATTCTGATTTTGTTCCTTGAGTTCTCTACATGAGACATCTTACACAAGGACACTCAAGTATAGGGAGATGCAATGTTAGCCGGGAAGTGTAGTTTAAAAAGACAGAGCCAGTGAAGATTGCTCCTCAGAAGGTTTGTTAATTTCATCTTCGCCTCCCCATAGGCTCTGTTAATTTCTCCTCCCCTTCGTTCCCTCTTATAGCCCCATAGCCTCCTCCCTTTTCATATTTTTTTCATACTTCATACTTTTTAATACTTCTCTCCTTCCCACCCACCAGGCTACCTACCTTTACGGGCTCCCAACTTATTTTATTTTTATTTATGTCATTTATAGTCCACCTTTCTCATGGAGACTCAAGGTAGATTACACAGTGAAATTAGTACAGTCAATTTCAAGGACATTTCCATAAACAATGCCATAGGGCAGATAAAATTCTACAAAGACATAGCATTAGTAAGAATCCAATATAGAGTTGAAGAAATGCTGAAACAAAACATAAGCAGTTCTAGGGCTGACATTAGACTGCATGAAGCACAAGTAGTTCATAGGAGCACATTGTTAAGATAACAGGTAGTACGTAAGGCAACATAGTGGTGAAGTCTATGGTCCTTAACTCATTAGTGAAGCATTTGAGAGCCCTGCCCTACAATACAATTTGCAAAACCAAATAAGAGAGCCAGTTAGGTGTAGTGGTTAAGAGCACGGGACTCTAATCTGGAGAGCCGGGTTTGATTCCCCACTCCTCCACTTGAAACCAGCTGGGTGACCTTGGGCGAGTCACAGTTCTCTGGAGCTCTCTCAGCCCCACCCACCTCACAGGGTGATTGTTGTGGGGTAATAATAACACTTTGTAAACCACTCTGAGTGGGCATTAAGTTGTCCTGAAGGGCGGTATATAAATCGAATGTTATTATAATGTTATAATTCAGTTTTGCATCATTTGCAGAAAGCTAGGAGAGTGGGGGCTGTGGTCAAGTTACATGATGGGGGACCTGTAAGGTTTCGTGGGGGGAGTACCTCATTTTCCCCTGAATTGTCCTTCCCTCACTGTTTCTTTTCTCCTCCTGCCAACTCCCATATTCTCACCTTTCCCTGCTCCTTTCTGTCTTTCCCATCCACCATATTACCAACCCTTTTTATCTGCCTCCCCCCATCTTTGGCTATATTGATATGCATTTATATACTGGGGCCCCTGCCGTACCTTGGCCTGTCATGGTAAATACAAGCAGGAGTTCCTGTAGCCTCTGCTAGCTGCTCTTTGTTCTACTGGCTGGGGGTGAGGCATCAAGGAGTCTGGGGATGGGCCTGTCTCTGGACAATTTATTTAAAAGATGTGAAATGAATAGATAACATGTTTCTAATCAGAGCATCTCCAGTCTAGTAAAAGCTGCATCTTATTTTTCCAAAGCTCAGCTTTCTTATCTGTACAATGGGTGAAGATGGTAGAAGAAACAATCTTCACAAATGAAAAAATAGGCCTGGATCACTGCCAGCTCTGCATGACCTACGTGTTCCAGTTACAGTAGAAAAACAGTGTGCCTGGCTCCTTTATCTCTTGTGGTGGGACTCCTTAGCTCAGTGATGGCAAACCTTTTTGCCGAGCGCCCAAACTGCAACACAAAACCAACTTATTTATTTCAAAGTGCCTGCACTGCAATTAAACCTGAATACTGAGGTTTTCGTTAAGAAAAAACAACTCATACAGTTGTCCCAACTAATCAACATCTCCCCCCCTCTCTCTCACTCACTCACTCACTAGCCACAAATGAAAGTAAAGCAAGTTAAATCAAAGCAGTTTGCCCTTCTTTAGACCAGCAGCCATGCTTGCAAGCACGCTCTCTCTCTCTCTCGCTCTCTCACTCACTCAAGAGCCACGACTGAAAGTAAAGCAAGTTAAATCAAAGCAGCTTACTCTTCTTTAGAAAGCCAGCCCCAGCAGCCTTGCTGCTGCCTCCGCTTCCTGCTGCTAAAGAGACGGGCAGTAGGGAGGCAGCCTTGAGGAAAAGGAATCACGTGGGCAGGGCCAAAACCCATGTGATCTCTGCTCAGAGCTACTGGAATGCCGTTCCAGGTATTCCCTCTCCAAGTGAGCCCTGGACCTAGTGATAGGCGACTTGGCTCACGTGCCCACAGAGAGGGCTCTGCGTGCCAGCTGTGGCACGTGTGCCATAGGTTCGCCATCGCTGCCTTAGCTGCTATAGGGACATGATTTCTTCCCCTACCTATATTCAATGGGCTCCATGCCTGCATCACTCTACCATCAATTTTAGTGGGTATGCGCTGGGCTGAGCAGAGCAGTCTGTCTCCAGTAGACATGGGCACAAACAGCATTACAAATGGAAAAAACCCACGAACAGGCAACTCGGCTGCTTGCGAACGGGCTGTTCGTGATGCGCCATTCCAGCCAAACAGGCGGTCGGCGCAAGCCTTGTTCATTGTGCTCGGCCGCCGTTCAGGAAGCTAGATACTCAGGCACCTTCAATCAATTGCCTTGGCAACGGAGGTGGGGGGGGTGCCTGAACTCTGTCTGCACTCCCTCTGTCGCCCCAGACACCCCAATCAAAGCCCAACTTAGCTTGATGGGCAAGTCTTCCTTCCAAGCATGGAGCTGCAAATCGGTTACAATTGGTAACGTGGGAGCAGACACCGGAGGGAGGGAGGGGGGAGGGGGTTGTTCTGTGACCATGGGAACTCCAATCTCATCCCTGCAAACCCTGTTAGGTAGTTCTGACTGCCAACCACAGGCCTCCTGCATTTCTCAATCAGTCCTCAGCTTATAAAAGGGCACTGCGCTCCCAGTTCTGGTTTCACTTTCAGCAAGCAGTGGAGTGGGCAGAGCTCTTAATAGCCTTTTGGGAGATAGATAGGGAGAGTGCATTGGAGCTGGGATTTTTTCCGTGTGTGGTGGGTGGGATAGGGAGCTATCCCCTCTGGTTCCAGGGCTGCTGCCAGGCCCTGGGGCCAAGCTCAGTGGGCACCTCGGCTGAGGGCTCACCCTGATTATTAGTGCCTAATCTGGTCAGGTCTCTGGGAGTGTTGGGCTAGGGCTGTACCCCCTCCCTCCGGTTCCAGGGCTGCTGCCAGGCCCTGGGACCAAGCTCAGTGGGCACCTTGGCTGAGGGCTTACCCTGATTATTACTGCCTGATCTGGTCAGGTATCTGGGAGTGCTGGGCTAGGGCTCTAGCCCCTCCCTCCGGTTCCAAGGCTGCTGCCAGGCCCTAGGGCCAAGCTCACTGGGCACCTCGGCTGAGGGCTCACAGTGTTCTCTCCTTTTCTGTCCTCCTTAATTCTAGTTTGGTGGCACAATGAGTCTTCCTGTTGTGTGGGCCGCCAAGGGTGGTCATGGGGTAAAGTGCAAAGGCAGTCCTCCTAGTTTACTTGTGGAAAGCAGTACTGGGTGTGGCTTGTGGACAGCAGAGAGTCCTCCCGCTCCCCCAAATTCACCTGTGGGGGCTGTGGAGGAGGCCAAAGAGGCCTGGCAGCCACAGTCTTGACCCACCTTGCTGCACAAGAAGATGCGTTGTCCACCTCTGACCTGGAGGCCTGGCGGGTGGGCACATGGGGGGTGCCACCGGCAAGCGGCCAAACCCCTCGCCCCCTGAGGGGAGGCAGCATGCCATCACCTCCCCATGCCCGCCAGGCCCGGCAGCCGCAGTCTTCACCCACCTTGCTGCACAAGTGGATGCATTGTCTGCCTCTGACCCGGAGGCCTGGCGGGTGGGCACATGGGGGGTGCCGTTGGTGAGCAGCCAGACCTCCCACCCCCTGAGGGGAGGCGGCACACCACCACCTCCCCATGCCTGCCAGGCCCGGCGGCCGCAGTCTTCATCCACCTTACTGCACATGCGAATCCGTTGTCTGCCTCCAACCCGGAGGCCTGGCGGGCAGGTACATGGGGGGTTGCCACTGGCGAGTGGCCAGATCCTCTGCCCCCTGAAGAGAGGCGGCACGCAAACACCTCCCCGTGTTCGCCAGGCCTGTCGACCACAGTCTTAATCCACCTTTCTGCGTAAGTGGCTAATTTTCCTCCCACCCGCAGGCCTGGTGGGTGGGCACATAAGGGGTGCTGCCGGTGAGTGGCCAGACCCCCTGTCCCTGACAGGGGAGGCGGCATGCCTTCAGGACCACTGCACAGGGCACAAGTGAACTGGGGAGGGTGGCTCCATTTGTGTTGATTGGGAGTTTCCTAGGGGTGTCGTATTTGGGAATATATAACTCCAAGATCCATATTGCAATCCTGACCAAACTTGGGTGGTGGCTGGAGAAGAGCCTGCTGCACATTCCCTGTGAATATTGGCTGTCTAAGTGCTAAGGGGGCCGCTCTAGTGCCGACGAACACCGAACACCAAACACGTTCGGTAACAGGACATGTTTGGGTCCGGTCGGCTGTTCATGTTCATCGTCGGGAATGAACACCAAACAGCCTGTTTGAGTTTCCCCCCCCCATTCGTGCCCATGTCTAGTCTCCAGCTCTGCACTGTTTTGTTTACTTTCTCTACATTCACACATAATATAAGCCCAGGCAAGATCTCTTTTTAGTCAGGGGGCTGGCTGCTTGACTGTCTCCTCTACGTGCTTGCTTTGGTCACATGCTCCTGTCCATCAATTTCTTTCCACATCCCAGAAATCCCAGCTTCTTTAGCCAAACACAGGCTGCATGAACTTTCCAGCCTAGTGGAATTATTCTTGCTAACTGCTTTAAGATTGCGGTACTGTCAAGATCCCAAAGGACCTTGGCTTGCCCCAAGGGGATTGTGTATATTCTTAAGCTCCAGCACAAGGATGAGAAGGAGAATGTTGTGTGCGATCCAACTCAAATGCTTGTCAGAGGAGGACTAGATTCTGCAGTACATAAACTCCCGTGTACACAATGATTACAGGTCCAGAAGTCATCTCCTCCTTTGCCTAAGACTGCAAGCAGTCTGTGTGCAAAGTAAGGTGGAGGGAAAGTATGTAATTGGGACTGAAAACTGACCAGAAAAGCCTTGACCTGGTCTGTTTTGTCCTGAAGCAGCAGGCTGATGTCAGCAGGTGATGCTTTGGGCAACATTATAGCTTGCTTTGTCTGCACATCAAGCTGCCACTGAAGGCATAGTTATTGTGATCAGTTGAGGCAACCACATATGTAATACACTGGTTAAGAGTGACTTCTTAGTGACTTATAATAAAGTTCTGCAGTTTTTCTTTTAGCTGAAGACCCTCCAACCAATCATTAACCCCCGAGTTTTGTTTGGTATTGAAACCTGAATTCAGATCAATTAGCCACCAATTTTAGTCAGCTTTATATGTGCATGAGGGATGAAGCACACAAATGAGAATATGGACACAAGGGTGATTATAAGAAAAAAATCTATGGTATCTACCATCTGGATGCAGAGACATTTTTTTCATTTCACAGACTTTGGTGCTACTAGGCAGGCCTGGATCTAGCGGTTTCATCTGCAAGGAGGTTTATGAGCAATCCTTACAGCTGCAGCTGCCTTATTACCCTACTAACACTCACCTTGGTTCCATTGGCTCAGCAGGCAGAGAAAAACACACAAGTACAGTGAAGACTCACATGCAGGGCTGCTGTAGAAGAAATGGGGTGGTTGAGTGGAAGAAGGGTGGGGAACTAGCTGAGGAATCAATTCCTAGGCAGCAGATGGATCTGCTTCCCCTCACCTGTCTCTTCCTCCTTTCCTTGTTAACCCTTGGAGGAGACTATAAATTGTACTACGTTGGTGTCACCCATCTGGTTTGGAGGGGGGGGAGTCCCTTAATTTGAAGGCTCTCTCTTCCCTTCTATTCTCCTGTCAGCACTTCCTTTACTGCAAGGAGGGTGGTACCTGGATGATCAAACAAGTCTGGGAGGTTAAGCACCACTCTGGTAGTTTTTAAAGCTCTATGAAAAGACTGCACTTAAGACAGAAAAGTAAAAGGTGTGGACAGTTTGTATAAGAAAAAGGCATCACACAAAGAGAAATACAACAAAAATCAAGTTGGGACAAAAACCAGGTGGGCAGAACAGCTGGTTAGCTTGCACGGGAAGAGCTGGGGTGTTGCAGCTGTTGACCTTGAATTTAAAAATCTTGTTTGCTGAGCAAAAGAAAAACAATGAGTTTTGGTTAAAAGTAAACAAATACAGGGCCATACAATTTAAACCATAACTAGTACCCCCCCCCCATCCCTAACCAAACTATAACTGTTCCAGCCCTAGTTCACTTACTGGTATGTGCAGACACAAATTCCATTTCCAGAAGCTGAAACCACTGAACAATTCCAGTAAATGTGCACTTGGGTGCCTTGAGAGGGGAGCTTTATATGTTTTGGGCCAGTGCTCATCTTTGGGCTCTGATTGGGCTCATTTTCCTGCTGAAGGCTGGTGCAGGGCCAAACAGAGGCAAGATTTTTACCAGATGGCACTGGCAGGAAGAGACGGATTAACAGCTCTACTCTGCAGGAAGGGGGGAAAAACTCCATTAAGCACATGCCTTTTTGTGGCTTAAATGGTGGAGAAATTGTTCTGAGTCTCCAAGGTTATTCCTTAAAGGAAAAAGGGCAAGGGGACACAAAAATCATTTTAAAATGGAGAAAAGTGTATGAATCCACGACATCCATGCCCATGATTCATCACAGTTGCCAATTGGTGGGCAGGGTGGGAGGAATGGCCTGTGCATTTAACAAAGGTTTAATCAGCAGGTGAAACGTGGAGCTAATCTAATTGCTGCAGATCCCACAATTGTGAAAGGAACAGCAAGAGAGGCCAGTTCAAAAGCTGGCAACCCCTGGCCAAGTTCATCAGTTCTCATCAACATGTACCTTTGTGTCCATGCACTGACTCCCCAGTTAAGATGATGCTGTTTTGATCAATATGAACCAAATATCTTATATTTGGCATATTCCTCCACTTAAAATTGGTAGCAACCCCTTTATTTGGACACTGCACCTGAGCTGAGATGTATTCTATAGCTTTCACATTTAATAAACTCTCAGGACCTATAACTGTCTTTTTAAGAACTGCAAAATAAATACAATCTGCCTAATATGAGATATAATCAGCTAAAACATTTCTTAATCACATTATTTGGGCTTGACGTACAGCCTGTAATTAAAAGGCTAATGTAGACTGGTATTCAGGAGATACGTCCATGCTTCCAAAAACATCAATTCCATTACATCATTGCTTAGTGGAAAGTATTTCACTGGATTTAGACATTATGGGTTGAATTCTATGCATTGCCAGAGGTGTCTCCCCTCCCCCCCACTCCAAGAAGTCCCCTGTTTTGGAAATACCAATGTCTGGTGTACAAGAAGGAAGAAGACCCTTTCCATACAGGGGGCAGCAAGGATTAGTTAGTTAGGATAGTGAGGGCAGCAACTCTCTTGTCTCCTAAAGGCCATTTCCTTGTCTTGTCTCATATTGGGTTAAACAGGGCAATATCCTCCTCCTCCTTCTCTCTCTGATGTAGTTAGATAGACAGCACCTATCTCTATCTCTTCTCTTTACTATCAAATATGTAGTTCATAAATAAACTCTTTTAACCTTTAATCAGTACTGCGTAACTACTGCTGTGTTATTTAACACTCCTGCTAACACCATGAGCACCAAAAAAGTGATGCTGGGGGTTGGGGAACCCATCTGGCAGTAATGAGGAGAAGAAGGCAGACACCTCTCTGCCTCTAACAACAGTAGCGTCTCTTGTGGTTGTGGTAACACTGCTGGAAGAAGAGACAGGAGGGAGCAATTTGGCCATCTTCCCCTTTCTTATTGCAGCAACCTATGTTAGATGACCTTTTTTGACTACGCATGTTCCCCAGATCCATAGTATCGCCTTTCTGGCAGTTACAGAGCACTTCTGGGGGGAAAGAAAGGTAGAAAAAAAATCCTCTTCCAGTTTATGCTAGTGGTGCACAGGACCACCTGGTATGTTTGTGATGGAAAACAGAAGCAGGATTTATCGTCAAGACAGTCCAGTGGAAATAGGTGATATTAAATATTGTGATTAAGAGCTCATAAAAACAACTTTATTGAAGACAAAGCAGACAGACTGAAACCAGGCTCAACAGGAGCTAATTTATACTTAAGAGAACCGCACCCCTTTTTAGCAACAACCAATACAAAGCAAGTAGTTAGAATCCTTCATTTGCATGAACTATATACAAAGTAACTATTTACAGCACAGTGGTTGGATTATAAGGCAACAGTTATGATTGGCCGTTACCAGTGCAAAAACACCCAATGGCCATGTAGGCCTCAGGAGCCTTTGTTCAGACTCAAGCTTCAGCAATACACAACAGGTGAGACACTGAAAGCAATCCTACACACATCTACTTAGAAGTGGCTCATTTTATTCAATAGTATGTATTCCCAGGAACATAGATTCAGAGGAGTTAGCTGTGTTAGTCTGTAGTAGCAAAATAGTAGAGTCCAGTAGTGCCTTTAAGACTAACCAACTTTACTGCATCTGACGAAGAGAACTGTGGTTCTCAAAAGCTTATGCAACAGTAGAGTTGGTTAGTCTTAAAGGTGCTACTGGACTCTTACTATGTTATTCCCAGGAAAGTGTTCTTAGAGACTACAGCCTAAATTTCTGGTTGGCACCAAATATTCTGGGAACTAGCTAAATGGTTAAAAAAACCTGGCCAATTCATCTTTTTCTGATCAAGCTGGTAGCCTAACGAGGAAATATACCTGGAAATTGCTGGTTCAGTTCATTAAAGTGGCTTCCAGAAAGGTGAAACAAATTTGGAGAAGGAAGCTGTAAAGCCACTCTTTTCAGCCCGTTCCCCAGCTGTATTGTAGAGATAATAATAACACTATGCTCACTGCTCTGAGTGTGGCACTAATCTGTCCAGAAGGGCAGTATATAAGCATATTGTTGTTGTTTTTCCCAGGTTTCTTTTTTCTGGGCTCTGATTAAAACTGTTATCTCAGTGTTAAATGAGCCGAGATAGCAGTGCTGTATACAATTCCATGCAAACACTGAAGTCTTTCCAGATCAGTATTCAGCCATTTCAAAAAGGCCTCATCCCGCTTATTGTGTGTGTTCTGCTAAGTTGCTCTGAAAACTCAGCATCTACACATACTCCCCCAAAGTGCTTATCTTGCGCTTTGTGATCGCAGGCAGCCTCAGCAGCTCCTATAAAAAGTGGATTTGGAGGAGAGGTTGGGCACTTTTGTCACTGTCACCCACCTCCCTTTCAGGGTTTTTTTTGCTCTGCACATGCATGACCACATGCTGAGAGATCGAGGGGAGGAGCTGGGCAGCGATCAGCGGATTCCTTGGAGTGCTTTGACCATTCACATGCCCAAGAACGCAGAAAAAGTGCTCTGTCAAACTGTGCCAAAAGAAAAGACCAGTGAAAGTGTGATTGCAGAAGAAACGCCTAAAACGGTTGGAAAACACCTTGCAACCATTTTGAAAACAGAAGTGTCTGGAGTCGAGAAAAAGCTGCCTGCGTTTGGTGAGTGGGCCCTCCTTTTGAGGACATGTGGAAGTGGCCTTCCACATGGGCTGGCTCTCTTCATTTTCTTTACTGAGACTCTGGCTTTGGCTTCAGTTTAACTTCTTCTCCTTCATCGATCAACTCTGGGTTAAATGTTTTAGTTGGACAATGGAGACTGGGTGACCTGCCCAGTCTCCCACCTTATTGGTTAAAAATAGACAAAAGAAAGAGGGTCGTCCCTCGTTCCCTCAATGTACCATTAATAACACCAAAGAACCTGCCACCACACCCAATCTCACTGTGGTGGACAGTTTAAGGAAAGAGTAATACCTGATGTATGAGGCAATGAGTGAAACATAATACTAACTCTTGTGTTGATGGATGGCAGCACTCCCCAACATTTCTCTGCCAGTGGGCTCTATCACGTTTTGGGTATAGTGTGAAACAACACTACGGGGCCTGTCAATTCAAGACAGATCAAATACCAAATGCAAAATATAAAGGTAATGTGATCTGCATGGTCTACTCTGGTCAAAACACAGTAATTTTCAAAGAACAACACATGCTTAAAGACAGAGGGCTTTGAGTGAAACATCAGTCACAGTTCCAACTGGTCTTTCCACTGTGACAGGAAATCTGATGCTGAGATGCTCTTTCTGGGCTTTTTGGTTCTGGATTTTGGATCAGAACTGAAGATAGAACTCAGTCAAATCCACCTGTATCAACTGTGGTGGATGGTTCCTCCGGAGTGTCAAAAGGAAGGATTCACCCCTCATCATACGAATGCAACTACAAAGCACAGGGAAGCATGATATTGACAGGCAACAGCAGGATGCAAAGGTAATTACCGCTACCATAAAGCAGTATTTTTGTAATTTCGTGGTACTAGTTGGCAAAGGAGTGTTCCCTGGCTTGGTCACCACTGTTGCTTTGCCAGCCAATTTCCCACCAATGTGTGTGCCCACCAACACTCACCTTCTTCGGGGTTCATTGCTGTGTGTGTTTTGTCCTTGGACAGGTGGGTTTTTGGACTAGGAGGGGGGACTAATGGTCGGTGACAATGTGGTTTTTGATTAAGCATGAATAAAGCCTCATTTCCTCAATCCCCCTTAAAAGAATAGTGTGTGTGTGTGCAGAAACCCAACACTTGCCTTGATGCTTTTCCACAAGTATTCTTCAGGCTCTGTAAACATTAAGCCCTATTGTTGTATATCTGCTCAAACTCGGTGGATCGATAATTTGGAGGATTAACTGTGTTCTGTGTAATTTTGGCGCCATTATATGCAAAAACAGCTCCCCAGAGCCTCATTTCCGCACTCTCCCTTGAAAAGAACAGCACGTGTCTGCACACGTGCAGCCAACACCTGCCTTGCATGGGTGCAATGAGTCAAAACTATTACAAAAAATCCCAAATAGATTAGATCTGAACTGGCACTGGACCACCCGGAAGAAACCAATAATGGAATGGAGTTCATTTCCAAATCCCCAGATTCAAGACTGAAATGGAAAATACTTCCAGTGCACTCCTCTAAGCCTAACTAGATGTACCAAAACTGTAACCAGTATTTCTTGCCTAGATGGGGCTGCCACATTTACAGGAGGGGATTTAAAGAAATAAATGGAAAACCAACAATTTCATCACAGCCAACCTAAATGTCTATATCCCTCCAACAAACCCACGTGCCTAAGTGCACAGCTGTCTTTGCCAAGTGGTTGGAGTTTTGAGCTTACCACTTGGGGGCAGGGGGACTAACTGCCATAGTAGTTTTTTTCTTCATAAAATTTCCTGTTCTTCAAACAAGATCCCATTCTTGATGAAGTCATCATGCCACCAACATGGAACACATTTAGGAAAAAAATTAGGTGGTGTTGATCATTGTTCTAGATGGAATAGTGCACCCACTGGTCCTACTCTGGCTATGGCCCTGGCTGTGCCCCAAGGTTAATTTTAAAAAAATCTGACATCTTGTTTTCTGTTTCAGTTCAAGGTGACAAGGTTGTGCCTATACATAATCAACCTTTTTCTTTGTTGTTTGTTTTGGTTGAGACATGATTACCCAACTGAGGTGCACACAGAGAACCCTAAAGAGGGGCAAGTGCCATGCTTCTTCCTTCCCATCTTGAGAGCCAGATTATCATAAAATGAGGAAAGCCACTCATATGGTGCCAATGTGTTAGAAAGAGACTCTTCATCTGATTAAAATAATCACTTTTTAAAAACACACACTGCAGTCAGCTGATATTCTATACTCTCAGAGTATCACCGCTTTTAAAATGCTGAGGGCAAACAGCACACAGTAAAGCATAGCAAACAGGAGACATTTCAATTGTTGGAATCCAGGCAAGAGAAAGAGAGCAATGGTAGCAACACTTTCATGGGGAAAAAAAGCCTTCGAATGTAGACCCAACATAAAGTTTTCTATTTCTTGGAGATGCTTCTTGAAACAAAATAACAGCACAATACTGGGGAGGGGAGGGGGAAGCGCCCAAGAAGCCGACTAGGAGTTACAATGGTGTATCTTGGACGTACACCATCGTAACTCCCTCCTACAATGACAAAGCAGCCCAACACTGCTCCGCCCAGATCCCCAGTTGGTGCCTGGCCACCTGCTATGGTGGAACTGGGGCATAACTCCCTGCGCTGGTGGTCTGAGTGGCAGGTTTAAGTTAGTTTACTCCCTAAGCTGGTTTGGGCATGGGAATGCCCCCAGAAGCAGTGGAAAATTATGCCTTGAAGGAAGGTGGAATAGCCCATAGGCATCCATTGTCACAGAAAAGTCATGCTTACTACTGCAGCAACCAATTCACTGGCAGCCCCATCCCACCTGTCAACACTGCCACATTCTCACCAGCGGCACTGCCAAAATGCTGGCTTCTGTGGCCAGGGCTTGGGGAGGGGCAGCCTGTACGAGAATGCACAGAAAGGACCCTCTGGGAACTGGGATATGCCTCACACTCGCACATGAGAGAAGAACTAAGTCCTGTTCATCTGACTAACAACCCCCTCTGACATTCGCCTACAGGTAACCCATCCCAAGTCGTGGCCCGGGGAGGACTGGTGGCACACCAACAGATAAGAAAGAGGCATGCAGTCAGCAGCCCTCACCCACTATTCAACGATGACCCCTTCACTGGCAGCGCTCCCAAACACTGGCACCATGACTCTGTGGTCAAGGCCCAGTGGGAGGGATGTGCCATGTGCCCAGGAGCCAATAATATGAGCAGTATAAACTGCACGTGAAGAGTCTAAATATATTGCAACTAACTAATGTCCAATGAAACACTGAAAAGAAATGAGAGAATGCTATTAATTATTCAGTTAACAAGCAATCCAAAGTAAAGAATCAATTATAGATTATAGAATAACATTCATGTTCATATGAAAAATCCAATAGGCAAACATATCCTAAATCATAAGTCAAAGCCGCTGCTACAATATTCTCAGTCCTTATGGTTGTATTGATCAACAGGTGCAGATGCCAATGAACAATCCAGATAAGTAAATGTGTAGTAGGTAAGTAGAATATAAGCAAAATCAAGTTACTGGAGAAGAGGCTTGTGATCCTTGACTGTTTGCTGCTTGATTATTTGACTGTTTGCCTTATGGCTCTGTGAATAGCACTTTATGATTGATTGGTGGAATTTGCATCCGCCCCAGGGAGGTTCTTTACGAAACATCAGGTATTCAAGCCAGCCCTGATTGTTGGGCAGGCGGGCTGCGTCCCCTTTGGGTGACCTGATTTCTTCCAAACCACCTGTTAAAAAGAAAGGCGACATTAATTTCTTCTCCAGTAACTTGGTTTCACTTATATTCTACTTACCTACTGGACATTTACTTACCTGGATTGTTTATCGGCACCTGCACCTGTTGAACAGTGCAATCATAAGACTACTGTAGCAGCGGCTTTGACTTATAACTTTGACTCATGGCTGCACCTTGTGGCCTGCCACCAGCCCTCCTCCCACCTCCCCACCTGCAGGGGTGGCTTGGGGTGCACTGCGAGGGTTATCCAGGTGATGTGGCAGGCCTGCCAGGAGGCCCCTGCTGGTGAGTGTGGCATGCCCTTGGGCAGATTGCAGTCCCCTCGTCCACCAGGGGGTGGCGTCTACTGGCCACTCCAGCAGTGTGCTCTGGAGCTGTCCTGACTGGGATGCCCTTGGAGGATCCTTCCCTGGAGATGGAGCGGTTGCCCCATGCCTCCCACAAAGTAGGCTGTACCTTTCATGGAGGGGGTATGTGATTGTGTCCAGGTGCGGTGGCGAGGCTGAGCTGTCTAGGTGCATGGTGCCTTGGCTGCTGGCCTGACTCTTACCAAATGCTGGGGGGTGGGCATGCGCCCCACCCGCCACTCAGACAAACAACTGCCTCTGCCTGGGTGCACAGCCCTTCTTGGGATAGGTGTTTCTGTGGGGTCACAGTGAGCATATTCATAGGGTGTCTTTCCACCCCAATCACCTGGTCTCTGTGGGGGAAGGGGATTGCAACAACGGGCAGCACTGGGGGGCACCCATGAGGGGGCTGGACCTCGATTGCCCATCTAAGCTTGATGGGAGCACAAGGGCCCGCTTCGCTGGCATGTGGGCCCCCCTCATGGATGGCTTTCCCTGAGCTGGCACCTTGATACAGGTACTATGATCATGGTGGCCTGTGGTCCCTGGCTGCCTGCTCTCTGGCAGGGGGGATGGAGCAGTCGATACGTGGCAGAGATTGCTGCCTCCACTTTGGATGTACCTTGCTTGCCACTTGCAGGCCTGTCAAGGGGGTGGCACTGCCATTGGAGGATGCTGGCAGGGTTGTCAGGGAAACAACTGGGTGTGCACTCCCTGCTGCAGTCTTGCCAAGCCTTGTGGGCTCAGCCGCTGGTGTAGCTCTCCCATAAAAATCCTTAGGGAGGGGACAAGTGGCGCAGCACATATGCAGGTGTGCAGGGGCTGGTGGGAAGGCAGCCCTTAGGACTGTACTGTCCATGGACCAAATGGCTGTTGTCACACATGACTAATGCAGAATGAGATAGGTGACAAAGCCTGGCATAAAACAGGTGTGAATTACCTTTACGTGAAAAGAAGATAAGCAGTTGCAAAACATGTAATTTCACTTCAGAATTTATGTTGCATTCCCAGGCTAGTCATTGACATGGTGAACAGATCACTTCAGATTGGTTGGAATGGGGATTGTTATGGGGCAGGGGGGGATTTCTTTTTTTGAAATTCAGTTTTCTAGAGATAGCCATTGATGCCTCTTATTCTCTTTTTTCCTCATTCAAGTGCAAGGTTTCTCTTTAATTTCTTTTTGAAGAGAAATCAAGGCACCCTTTTGTAACTTTAGCCTTTGCAGTTGTCTTATGTTATACTCCCCAGATCGACGCTCTAGCACGAAGATACGAAGGCTTGGTAAGACATTGCCTGCCTCTGAGCATCCACAACATGAAATTCGGAAATTTTGCACAATTTCATTTCCGGTCCCTCTTCAAATGTCTTTTTGATCAAAAACGAATTGTTTAGAAATTGACTCCAAATTCCTAAAAAAAAAAAAAAAAAGGGAGGGGGGAGAAGATCATTGGATTTCAGGGAGAAACTGGGTAAAAAAAAAATATTTTAACAACTCAAGTTGGAACCTCTTTTACTGTTTTGCTTCTATGCCTTTCATGAAAGCCTATTGCCCAGAAATTAGGACTCTTATTGCAATCATTTCTGGCCAATGTAAAATAAGTTAGAAACAAATGGGAAGATTGTAGTTCAAAACCGGGGCTCTGAAATATTGTTACTTACTAAAAGGGTAAATTACAGCTAGCTTCAAGAAAGTCTTCAGTGTATTAGAAATGTTTTTAGATTGGTTAAAAGGAGTAGAATAAAGGAAAGGAATTTAGAGGGAATGGTTGCAGGCAGCAAATAGTGGCTCTGGAAAGGGGATACGTGGGAATTGTCCCTCAATGCACATCAAAATACCCACTTAGCAACCAGTGGGAACCAGATAAGATGCAAGTGCGGATGTGCATGCAGATGTGCATCTCTGTGTATCCACACTGGCTAGGAGCATGGGAAGCTGCTTAGCCATGCAGGCTTCCATTGCTGGATCTGGAAAATGTATTTAAATTGGATGTGGAAAATTGCTCTAACAACAGATCCATTTATACTGTAGGGTAGTTCACACATCATAACTAAGTCCTTGCAAGAAGACTCAAAGGGAACTACTAATACAAGAGATTTCAGTGCAAAGGAAAATAGTCTATAAATGAGTCAGTGATGCAATATGTGGAACACAGAAGACGTGGGGTATTTTTTCTGAATAAATTAGTGAAATTGGCTTGCAGAGTGAGAGGATTTCACTTCTGGAGAAAGGAGTAACTGGCATGATACAGTCCATTCCCATCTGAATAAGCCCAACAGTGGGAAGGGAGCAATATTTCTCCAGGTGTCTGTCCAAACCTCAGAAATGGACTACTATCAGTGAGTCCTCCTGGGATTTAGTGTGGACAGCCTCCATTTCTCCCAGGTTGTAGCCCAGGGGGGGAAAGCCAGATCTAAACATGCCCTTATTTACAATTGGAAACATCTATTGCGAGGCCTACTATGACAAATATTAAGGACCACTTTTGTACCACAGCTTGGTGCCTCAGGTTCCATTTGGCTTAAAACCCTCTTCTCCTTCGCCACTATAAACATAAACTGAAAAATCACAGTAGGATATGAAATGTCAGCAATAATTGGATTTTTCATGGGAACGATTCCATTTGAAGAATACTGAATACATTCCACTGATGCTTACAGATGGAATACTAGGGTACAAAATAGTATCATTTATCCCTATAATCTTATTCAAACTGGTAATAAGCAACATATTTGGTAAGTGACAGTGATTCTCTATTGGATGGAATTTAATAAATGAAGTGTAGAAAAAGGCCTATTTTATAATCAAAATGTAGCTTCCTTTCTTTTTTAATGTTAACGCAGCCTTTCTAGCTTCTGCCTGTACCTGATTATTTGAGGTATATTGGTTTCAGTCTGATGCTGAAGGCAACCAACCCTAAAGGGCAGTTATATTTCTAGAATACATATAGATTAACTGGATGGCATCACACACCAAGGTCTGGGGAAGAGAAAGAGCATGAATCATTAGGTCTGAAGGCAAGGCAAACTTTCCTCCATGTGGATCACAAACAGTAGTAGGTGGCTGCTGCTATTAGTGGCATCACAATTTCAGAACAAGGAGAACATCTGAACAAAGAAATAAATCAAGTAAGAGAATGAGGTTATTATGTGAAAATAAGGAAGGCAGAAGAAGATGGTGAGAAGAGACAGCAGGGTAACGCTTGCTATTCCAACAATAAATGGAGTCAGTAGATGCCAATCAGAATAACTCTGCCTACTCATATATACGTAATAGTCAGAAGGAAACAACATATGGGAAGTTGCTTCCCATGACTTTCTTATGCTTCCATCTTATCCCAGCATATAGAAGAGTCAAATGCATTAACAGTAAGAGGAACTGTGGCCATTTATTGGGTTCCTTTGATATCACAAAGGCCTCACATAGAAAGTTTGTTCAACTACTTAGTTTGAATCCATTCTACTGCGATTACTGACTCTATGTGGATTATGGTGTTGCAGAACTGCTATTGCCTGTGATACACACAGAGATGTGAATGCCTGGAAACATGGAGACATTACTGGACATTTTTTGGGAGGGATTAAAAACTCTCATGAAATATTTACTTTTAGAATGATGAGTGACATGCTTCTAAAGCAAGATTTTAAATGATGAGTGATAAGCTTGTAAAGCAAGATTTTAAAATACTTTTGCTTCCTGTTATTCCCTTAAAATGCTTTCTTATACCTATCTAAGACTATCTAAAGTAGTTGGCAGTTAAAATTCCTGTATAAGTCATGTACAACTCTCAGATCCTCTTACCTGCTGTCAGTTCTTTCTTCTGCAGCATAATAAAGAAACTGGTCGACATCTGAAAATATTTACATCAAATCAAGAAATATTCTAAGATCTGAAAGAGCACAGAAGCTTGTTTCAGTCCCTGAATATCTTCAGTCAGTGGAGATAAAAATGAAAGTTGGAAGCTATTACTTTTATCAACTGGTTCTGATTAGTGAAAGAAACATAGTAATAAAGAATATTGATATTTTTTTAAATGATAGCTAATTTTGTTCAGAATGACTATATAACCCTTACTGTATACAGATGTTGTTATTATTATAAAGTCTAACTCTATATCCAGATTTACAGACGTGCAGTGATTGGTTAGGTGACAGGCAGAGACTATTTTTCCACAGAGGTGCAATGTAACCTTAAGCAGAGTTCTAAGTCTGTTGATGTCAATGGACATAGAAGGATGTAACTCTGCTTAAGATTGCATTGTTGGAAGCTATTTGAAAGAGGATCCTCACTTGTGATGTTGCCTCTGGTAAGCAAATGTTGCAGGTTTCTGAATAGTGTGGCGAGTGCATATAGAGGAAGCTGTTTTGATTATGTGAGTTATGATTATTTACTGTATTAAAAGCCAAAAATGCAATAAACTTTAAGTTGTCCAGAACATTTTTAAAAACTTTGTTTTGTTTACTATAGTGTTGATGGTTTATATTTTTTATTTTTCAAACCAGCACAGATTAACATAAGTTTAGGAACCTTATAGTGGCATCCTAAATAGGCCTACTCAGAATCCTACTCAAGTCTATCCACTGAGGCTTAATCTCTGGAAAGTGTTGTTAGGATTGCATTGTCAAGGCGCAGCAGCTTACAGTGCCATCTTTAAAATAAGATATATTCCTAATTTGCATTTGTAACAGATTTTAAAATTTGATAAATGACCTACAGCACAAGAGTGCATGATAACTATGTTATAAATGTTATGTAATTAAATTATTAAAGTAGAAATAGATTTGATAATAAAATATTGCATATATTCCAGTTTCCCTTAAACGTTCTGTCTCCCTCACATCAGCTGGGATAAAAAAAAATGAAACACACTGGAAACAAAAGTGAAGTAAGGAAAATTACTGACATTAAGGGAGCAGAGGAAGTTCTAACGTTCAATTTCATATTTTCAGTGGGACTTTATTGGATTGGCATTTAGTATTATTTCCTACCGTAAACCTTTAAAATGGGCTATTCCTTTCTGCTATAGCATCTCCAATGTTAGAAGTGTCAAACAGCTTGTTTTAAATGGCATCTACTATAACCATCTTTTCAACTGACCTTGGTCCTATTGCTTTTATAGCAACCTGTCATACCAAAATTTAGTAGTTAAATTCCTGACAGGAAAACGGAAAGATGGGAAAGGTTCACCTGCCTGTTTTTCTGCCATTTTAAATGAGGCTCTTAAAAACGAAACCCGACTTTAGGCCACATTCCTTTGACATTTCCATGAAAATGCATACGCTTGAGATGCACATCTAAAAATATTCGTTAGCTCTGCCGCTGCTAAAAGCGAAGCGTTATTCTCAAGCACTACAATCCCTTCCTAGGCACAGGCACGGTTCCTGTTCCTGTTGCTCAAACGGTTCGAAGTTTAGGTGAAGATGCTTTTTTTTTAGTCATTGAATCTACAGAAACGAAAACATAAAATGACCGATTGGATTTTGTTGTTGTTGCCTTGTCTCATAGCTGTTAAAGGCAGAGAAGGAAGCCTCGCGCAAGGTGAAGACGCAGGCGATTCCGGGTTTACAGCTTCTCCAAATGTGAAAACGAATCGGCAGCTGTACCAAGCACACTCTCCAGTATCAGTTTATTTCTTGCGGCGTGGAGAAAAAAAATGTCGGGAAGGCGGCCCTGCCGAGGATTCCCGGGGCTGCTCTCGCCTAGACGGGGAATCCTCAGGTCTGGGGGAAGAAACCTCCCCAGGGAGAGTCTTTAATCCACTTACTTCCGGGTTTATATCCCTTCTGCGCATGCGTACAGTCTTATCTCTCGCACCCCTACCCTATCTTGTTAGGCCGTACCATTAGTAGAAAATAGCGTAGAGGGGTCATCTGCCTCTCGCCCTCGTTCTGTTTACGTCTCTATTAGCCCCTAAGCCCTTTCAGCTTTAGTCTAGAGGCACTATCGCTATTCACGACGGTTAGGTGGGTCGGCCTACACCTTCCTTCCTTAACATTTAGTCCCCACCTCTTCCTGGGTGTTGGTACGCTCCTCTCCCAGTCGAGCCTGCGGCCGGGCAAGTCCACCGTACTCGCCCGAGGGGGAGGTGCCGAGGGCATTGTTGGGTCAGAGGGCACGCACCGCTTACGGGGTAGCGCGTTGGGGTCCGTCACAAGCCCCCGTCAGCTGCCGCCCGCGGCTCAGTGTCACCTCCAGCGCCACAGGGTGCGGCTGCCTTCCCTTCCGCCGCCGCCGCCGCCTCCTCCTCCGCCTCTTCACCCACCCTGCCGTCGCCGCGGTGGTTGCGCCCGACTCCAGCTGACCGGCCTGGAATCCCGGCTTCGAGCCCCAGCCTGGACCCTCCCCAACCCCGAGACCTGGTGCTGCCGCCGCCATGGGAGACGCCGGCAGCGAGCGCAGCAAAGCCCCCAGCTTGCCGCCCCGCTGCCCCTGCGGGTTCTGGGGGTGAGTACGTGGTCGGGGGAGGAGGCAGGGAGCGGGCCGGGCTGGGGGTGGGGCCCTCCTTGTCCCCGGGCTGGGTGGGCGAAGGAGGCCTGGGGGCGCAGAGGGGAGCGAGGGCTGCTGTGGGACTGCCGCCTCCCTCTCTTTCGGCTTCCTCCTGCGCTCCCTTCGCTCCCGCCCCCTGCAGTGGGGCGGCCCTGCTCCTGTCAGAGGAACCTCTTCCCGAGGCCTGTGGCTGCCTGGGCTGCATCACAGTGGTGGGCCGGTGGGGCCTGCGCACGCCTCCTGAAGAGGGTGGCAGATCGAGCCTCGCTGCTGGAAGGAATGACACCAGCATGCCTCTTCACGTTATCTTCTGCCCTTGCTTCATGCTTTCCTTTCCCCCGCAGTACTCAGTGATTCAGTCGCCACATTCTCTCTTCTTCCTGTCCTCTCTCTTCGTGTGGCATGTTCTTGTTGAGTAATTCTCAGGTATCACAAGTATCCCAACTTGTCTTGCTCTCTAGGTGTGACATCTTAGGGTGGCCCTGGCTGTCGTTGCTCCCTGAAGGGAGCAGCTTCAAATCTCTCCCGCTTTCCTTTCTGCAAGCGAATAAAGAAGTTTGAAATTGTTCATCTGGATAGTAATAATGATAATGGCATAAGCAGTGTTATAGCAGTGGCAGCAGTACTGAGGAATTTTCCTTGACTTCCTGGTCACAGACAACCTAATAATTCCAGCTGTTGTGGACTGTGTGCGCCTATAGAAAGGCCAATTCATATTTAAAGGCTATTTCTTAGGCCTATATAAGAATAGAAGGGGATACTAACACATAGGTATGGTTCTGAAATTTTCTGTGATGAAAAAATGTTCTGTCCTAAGTTGTGTTCTGGTATTTATGGAGTAACATACAGGTTTCTGGAAAAAGTTTAAATACGTTGTTTGGAGAGACTTTAGAAAATGAGAAGACCAGGCAAGAAGCTTAACATATTTTGTGTAATGACTGCTTGGTGTAGTGGGCAGATGAAGGAGTTTCTAGAAGACCCAAGTTCAAATTCCTACTCTGCCTTGAAGCTTACTAGGTGATTTTGGGCCAGTCACTCTCAGTCTAATTTACCTCACAGGGTTGTTTAGAGGATAGCCACCCTGAACTCCTTGGAGGGATGATATACTAAATAAATAAAATCAGTCATTAGTGATCTATGTTGTATTGTTGGACTGAAGTAGTCAGGTCCTGTACAAAGTATGGGCAAGCTGAAGAAAATGTGAAATACAACACAGATTTCATTTATACTCCGCCTTCCTCTCCAATGGGAACCCAAAGTGGCTAACGTTGTTCTCTTGTCCTCTATTTCGCCTTCACAACAACCATGTGAGGTAGGTTGGGCTGACAGCATATGTCTGGCCCAAGAACACCCAGCGAGCTTTCATGGTAGAGTGGGGATTTGAACCTGGGCCTTCCAGATCCTAGTCCAATAATCTAACCACTATACTTTCAAAGAGTGTTAACTAAGTGTGATATAATTTTTAGAGGTAATCAACAATAGGAGCCTTTATAATCTGTTTGACCAGAAACATATTGATAGATCTTCAGATCAGAATTTTGATTGTTACTGACCTATGTAAGCAGAGCCCCTTGTTTCTGTATATAGCCATCTAACCTGGTGAGTAAGAATTCCTTCTTGGTGGGAAGGCTTTTATACTTGGACAAACCTTTTTCTTTGATTTGTGGTGTTGATTTGCCATAAGTAATATAGTTAAGTTTTTACAGGTTAGTGAATGTTTTTGTTCATATTTAACTTGAAGACTGGTACTTTAAACATAACACTATCTTTTATGCTGCTTGGAATCCAGAGGGACAGCCACTTTGGTAACTGCAAAGATAGTCTTACGGTGTATTAAATACCTTAAAGTCTAACAAATTAGTCTTTTCTGTGGCTAGTGTAATATCTATGTCCAATAAACAGATCATGGTTTCAAGGGGAACTCAAAGGCTGTCAGACTTTATTAGGTTTTAAGCGTATTGCCAAGTCTTTAGATGCTATAACTTAGGCTGTAAACTTATGCACCATTGATTCCCATCATGGCACTATGGGCACCATTGTACACGTCAGTGTGTTTCCTGGTGTCCATTTGTTTCTTAACTCTTGGGGAAATTCAGAGTGTCTTGAATGGAAGTGGGGGAGGGGACTTTTGGGTCACATTCTGCCAGCTGCCTGACTACCAAAGTGCTGAGCACTTGTGTCATAGACGTGAATGCACTCTTAACTTGGCCACGCTGACAAATTCATTTCTATGGACTTATCAGTCTGTGGTTGCAGACATGCAGAGAGAAAATCCTCCCCAAACAGCAAAGCAACGAGTTGCTCTTGTCCCCATTGGTAGCCATTTTGTGATGGTCGTGCCCAAATGACAGACACATTGATTGCTCCCCTCCTTTCGTAATGCCTATTTTGTGGTGGCTACCTTTAATGTTTCTCAAATTCAAAAAAGTTTCCACAGGCTAAACAAAGTTGGATACCTGCTGTCCACATTGACAAGCGGATAAGTCCCACTGAAAACAATGACTCAGATAGGCATAATGTTAGGCAGATTCTACTTTAAAACTACATGGTCCTTTAAAGGCATTTTCTGCATTTCACTTGGGAGCACTGAAGAACATTCATTCACATTTTTGCACCTTCTTTTTCAATTTTCTTCTCAAAGATTTTGATTCCTGTGTCTTTTGCTTCGGTTTCACTTCTCTGCATTTAAAATGTGTTTAAAATATCTGTCTGGCTACTGGCAACAGAATTGCATCAGTTCCCGAAGTAAAAAAGATCTGCAAAGAAGAACATTTGTTTGTGCGTGAAGACAGATCAGTTTTGACCTGTTTCAAGTTAGAAAAGTTGTTAAACTAGATACTTGACCCACGTGGAAAATGTCTCCATTTGTAATACTGTGGTTTTTGTTCATATATAACTTGATGCAATTATTGGTAACTAACATACAATTCAAACAATATATCTTTCTTGGAAAGTTCTTTTAATAATATGAGGGACTGAAAAGAATTTTCTCCATTTTGTATTTGTCTCTGCCAGAGAACAGTATTAGTTATTTCCTTCAGTTTACTGTTGTGGTTCTCTTCAGTTCCAGTTTGACCAGGCAGCAAGTGTTGTGCAGTGGTTATAGTGTCAGACTAAGTCTGGAGACACTTGTGTTAAAATTCCCACCATGAAGCTTTGGGCCAGTCCCACTCAATGTAACCTATTTCATAGTGTTATTTGTAAGGGTAAAATGGAGAAAAGCATTAATATGCCACAGTTAGCTCCTTGGAGGAAGGCTAGAATAAAAATGAGATAGATCACCTGAATTATGTTCTGACTATTTCTCAGTGTTGTGCTATCTTCATTGCTAGTATGTGTAGGCCCAGTCCAGAAAACTTACGTGTTGTATATATGTGCCAGAGACAACTGATACAGACTGAGGTTTCTTTGACTATTCTGTGCAGCAGTGACAAAGACAAGCAATATTTTATACTGAACAGGGCTTTCTGCATTTTCAGCAGTGGGAATGTCAAAGATACCTCTAGTTGTATATGTATTTTCTTTGTAGGCTTATAGTTTGCATCACAGCTATATTCCTGTGTTCCTGCACCTGGTTATTAATAGCAGCATTGAATGATGATACTCTTGTGGAACTCTACTGGGTGATTCCTACTAATAATAAGTATAAGTCCTTTTGGATTGTCACCAAGTTGTATAAGATTTGTGCAAGACGAAGTCAGGTGTTGCTAAAGCAGTGACATATGAGTAGACATTGAACTGTATTTGTTTCTTTATTGCATAGGACTTCAGATAATTTGGAGTGCCATTCTAAACCACCACTGACCACTTTTAAAAGTCCTCACTAGCACACTTTAGCCACTTTTTTTAAAAAAAAGCTCATCTATTACAATTCTGCCTCCTTAGTATAACAACTAAAGCAGGCATTAATTAATGTGTATTTTCTTTTAATGGCTTGGCTTTCTTATTGAGAAGTATTCCTAAGTTATTGTTTGTTATTCAAATTGCCAGTCATTTGCTCCTTTTGTGGATTGAATGTCACCTTTAGCTGAACTGAGAGATGCTGATTGTCTAGCACCAAGAGGCTACACACCTGTTGTCTCAACAGTTTTCTGATAGTATTCAAAGAGCATTGTGTTCATCAAGTATGTCTCAAGAAAAATAATTCAAGGGGAGTAAACAAAAGTGTGTGTGTTGGGGGGGAGTTATTATCAGTGAGAGACATCCTTAATCGCTGAACTTTCTGAGGCTTGAAATAAAATAGCTGACTTGTTTACACGTGTGTTTCTGAGGATTTAAGGCAGTGAACAAGCTCCTTTGGCATTTACTTATTGTAGGGGCTGGTGAAGCCTAGTCAAGCCCCATAATAGTATAGATCCAGCTACATAAATATGCTTTTCCTGAGCCACGTGGAATAGCTGCTAGAGTTTGAGGCTGGTCATTTTGGTACAGTAGGATGTGAGGTAACAAAACAAATTTCGGTAATTCTCAGTTCTGTACAGAAAAATACATTTATTGTATCATTTGTCGTTACAGAACTAACTTTATGATGCATTTGAAACAATAGAACAGACTAACACGGCTAACTCCTCTGCATCAATAGAAGCATGATCAGACATGTAATCATTTTTTTCTGTGATTCTTCAGTTTTTTGAGGAGGGGAGATTTTAATTTAATTTATTACATTTATATTCCGCCCTCCCCGCTTTCACGGGCTCAGGGCGGATAACAAAAATACAAATGTTAATACCATTAAAAACATTTTAAAACAGTATATCTAATCATTAAAATTACAGCTATGTATATCAATGTCATATATGTGGATATGTACCGTGTCCCTTTTCAGTGGACAGTTTTTTAGACCTAAGTTCCACATATGTGGATATTTTGGAAAGTATACTCATGCTTGCATGTGGAAAATTATAAATTGAAGCTGTCAAAATGAGCAATTGTGTTGTGAAGTTCTGGTATTTACGTTCAGTTTTTGCATGTATGTGAGTCCTGAGGACTTTTTTACAGTTCCGTTCCCAAGTAATTATCAGTGCAGCATGCTTTGATTTAATTTCCTACATCCAGTTTTTGCTTCATAAGAAAGTTTCCTTGATCTTAGGTATGAAAAGGCTGTTGTTGAACTTAGTGATGCAACTGAATGTTTGGGACCAATACTATTCAAAGATGGTACTAACATAGTGGCATTGTAAGGGAAATTCCTGAAGGCACACACAAAAGCAATTAAGTCTTGCATGTGAAAATATTTACTTTGCTATTTACACTAAAATCTGTATTTCTGGTATGTTTTGATTACATCTGTTCTTAGAATTTCTGAAGTTGGCTCTCCAAAAGTGAAGTGGGTTTTTATTGTTTCAAAATAACTTTGAAAATAGTTAACATTAAAAAAAACATTTATTATAGGTACTAGAGAGAGTCAGATTTTCAGCAAGCTTGCAGTCACTCTGATAGCTGAAGGGCTACTAAAATGCTGTTGCAGAAGATGGGAGATAAGGGAACAATGGTCCTGCTGTTTTGCAGGGTGGCTCTCTTCTATTGGCTGAGCTGCACCATGGAGCTGGCTGCTGCTCAGGCACAAAAGGCCATTGGGTAGCCTGGGGGAATGTTCCAGACCATTGCGACTGGGATGCTCAATTCGACACAACTGGTTCCTGAACTTGTTGCACTGTTTCTACATGAGGCATTGCTCTGAGAATCAAGACAGCAAGATGCTAGATCTCCTTCTGTGAATGGACAGAGACATCAAACAGTGTCAGAACTAAAGTGTCCCCAATCCTTGTGGTACCTATCCAGCTATGTTGTTACTTCTGTTACATAGAAAACATGTTTTGTTACTGGATCTTTTTCTAGTTGCTTGATTAAACAAGAAGGAGGTAGACAGTAGTTTATAAATACCTTAGCTTATGTGACTATACATTTTGGTTGGTTTTGGTGACCAACCAGAATTTGTGTTTTTTCCCCCTCAGTTCTACTTTCCCTATGTGGAAGAAGCATAGTCTTGTACGTGATGTCACTGTGAGCTTTGTAAGGCTTCTGAGGTCTTGTGTAACTCTAAGGGCAATCCCCTGCCTTTCGCCCTGATTTGTCATATTTGTTTTTTATTTATTTATGTTATTTATAGTCCTCCTTTCTCACTGAAACTCAAGGTGAGATTATAGTGTAATATTAATACAGTCAGTATCAAGGATATTTCAATAAACAATGCCATAGGGTAAATAAATGCAAGTTTACAAAGACATAACATTAGCACAAAATCCTATACAGAGTTGAAGAAATGCTGGAATAGAGCATAAGCAATTTTAGGATTGACATTAGACAACATAGAACTACTCAGTATGGTCATATTTAAAGCAACAGATAGTACGTAAGGCAACTCCTTTGTGAAGCATCTCTTTGACACTACCTCCCTACAGTGCAGCCCTCCTATCTGAGTAAAAAGCCGTTTTGAATAATTCAGTTTTGCATCATTTGCAGAAAGTCAGGAGAGTGGAGGCTCTCCTGACCTCTGGCTGGCTGTTTCCCTTTGCAGTAGTGAGATATTTTTTCTCCTTTTAACCTCTTCAGCATTTGGCATGATGCCAATGAAAGTTCCAACCTTCTTCATGTTCTGGGGAAAAGTAGGAGCATTTGTCAGAATTTAAAAAGGCACTGTTCTATGTCAGTTAATGCATTTATGGACCCCATCTTATTTTATTGTTAAAATTGGTTTCTGTGGAGATATCATTTTTTAAATATTAAAGAGAATTCAAAGATTGAAAATCAAAGTGAACAGTTCACATAGCAGAGTGTTAGCATTAATCTTATTTCAGAAACTTCTTAATGAAACTCATATTCTACAAAATTTTCTGAATGAGTCTTTTACCACTCTTTTATAATAGGTCACTGCTGTAGCAATTTTTAAACCCTCATTCTGTCAGTTGATAAGTTTTCTTACTTCCACTTTTCCCTTACATATTCTCGCCACAGGTAACAAATTTTTCATATATTTTAAATATCTTAAAATAACAACTTTGAGCTCATAAGGAATCACATATCTTGTAATTTTTTCCTGCTGTATTTAAAATAAATGCCCCAAAGTATGAACTATTCGTAAAACTAAAAAAAGAGAAAGAAACAAGTCTGCATCTGGTGTAATTTTAATCTAATTTATATATGCTTGTAAATCGGATCACACCTAAGTGGCCTATTGTCTACCAATTATAGGAATAAGGAACACTAAAGCAATGCATTAATTAATATGCATTATGTATACACATGCACAATATTTTGTTGTATAGTGCTTTTGACTGGTCAAAAAATTGTCAAAGTCTTAACTTGTTAAATATAATTGGTTTGATACTTAATAATTTTATTTTTAGCATAACTAGCCATGAAGCAATTAAACTAACTTTTTAAAAAAGTATAATGAATTATTTTTACTTTTAACAATGTTAGGTAAGTTTTCTATAACTGAGAATGTTAGATTTCACTGACTTTTACTCTGAACACCAGAATCAGACTGCAGTTTGAGAAGGGGAAGGAGGGAGGGAGAGGAAGAGATAAAACGAAGCAGCTGCATTTATTAAACAAGTCAGTTTTAAAACTAGTTGAGCTAAGTAGGCAGCAGGATATATCTTCCTGTTAGGAGATACATGCAATGATAGCAGAAGGTCAAGAGGAGAGATTTTGTGAGGTCTTCCCCAATTGCTGTAGGGTTAGGAGGAGCAAGTCACTGCTTCTGCCCTTGCTAACAAATGAAACAATATTGAATTTAAACAAAGGTCTCAGTTCATGGTAACACATGTGTAATTAATGTATTGTCGAAGGCTTTCACGGCCGGAGAACGATGGTTGTTGTGGGTTTTCCGGGCTGTATTGCCGTGGTCTTGGCATTGTAGTTCCTGACGTTTCACCAGCAGCTGTGGCTGGCATCTTCAGAGGTGTAGCACCAAAAGACAGAGATCTCTCAGTGTCGACACTGAGAGATCTCTGTCTTTTGGTGCTACACCTCTGAAGATGCCAGCCACAGCTGCTGGCGAAACGTCAGGAACTACAATGCCAAGACCACGGCAATACAGCCCGGAAAACCCACAACAACCAACATGTGTAATTGATGTTAAAACGCTTTAAGCAAGACCATAGTGGCAGGGTGGCATTAATGGGTTTATGAAGAACTTAATAATATTTGAGTGATTAGCAGACTAGCATGCCAACGCTGGTGTCATTTGGGAAACGTTGTAATGAATACATGTAAATACAACATCCTTTTCCAGAAACAATGTGCTACTGACTAACACATCCTTTGGTGGTAATGTCCCAGAGCCATCTGTCTAGGTGAGTTGTTGAATTAGATGGATTATTTTGGTCATTTGTATGGCAAATCTTATTAGCAGATTTTGTTTAAAGTGTTCAGCAACCATACTGCATACTTTATCATGTGCCCTGAGACTTTTCAGGATTTTCTGTCAAAGGCCAGGACTTTGGAAGCAGCAGTGTAAAAAGCATATTGAAAAAGAGATCTATAGCCTGAGCTATGATTTACTCAAAAAAAAAGTTTTTCTGGGTTCATTGGCTTACTTTTATGTGCCTAGGATTTCAGCCTTAAAGAATTTTGTATCTTACTATAGGTAGCAATCCTTCATTAGAGTGACTGTCATTGTGTGATCCTGTTAATTTCTTTTAAAGTCATGAGCTATAGTTTTTAAAATGTTGTAAGCTAAGGAAGATATGCTGCTTATCATTACTTATTCTGGAATTAAGGTGTTAAGAGTTCCTGTCTGCTTTCTTCAGTGTAAAATGAGCTGTTGTGTGTTGTCCTGCTTGTTAAGAATTCTTTATGGCGTCCACTGCTGGAATAATTTTTTTTGCATTTTGCAAGTGGCTTTGTTTCCTAACTTGCTTGACCCCAGATGACAGTGAATCTTGCCACTGAGAAGTCTGGCTTCTGTCTTATTACCGAGGCAAGTTTGATTGCTGTTCTTCTGGCTTTGGAAGGCTGACTAGGAAAATCTCCTTCCTCTAAAAATAGCACTATAAATGAAATACTTTTGAATTTTGCATAGCTTACTCAGTGCCCATTTGAAAAATCTCTTCCTTTATACTTGAAGAACTGTAGCTTTCTTGAATCTTGATACTGAGAGTGACCTCCCTCTTAATTTCTTGAATTTCTTGAATAATTTCAACTGAGAAACCTCAAGCATCCCAAAATGTTGGATGAAGAGGAGGAAACTATCAGTTACTGATGATTTCAAAAAGCCTTGCTTTGGAGTGACTTGTTACAGTTGTCGGGTACCTCATTACATTTAGTTGGCCAATACTGTTGATAAGTAGCCATGTTAATTTGCAGTCGAAGAGTAAGAGCTATGTCCAATAGCACCTTAAAGACCAACTAGATTTTCAAGGTATGAGTTTTTGAGAGTCAAAGCTTCCTTCATGAGACAGATGAATAGTTGTCATTGTAGGCGTTACTCAGTGTCATTTTAATATTGTTTAGTTCAGTGGTATTTGCTGCATGACCCACAGAGAGCCGCATTTGTATCATGACTACTGACCCACCTCACCAGATACATTTCTGAACACAAGACTTGTTGGAGGAATAAATTTTTGACACCTTTTATCGGTTTTCTTCCTTAAAACATCCACTATGTTTCTAGTATTTTCTCCCATAAATAGGGAAAAATATTATTATGGTAACAGTACTGTGTATGTGGGGTCAGTGTACTACTGCAAAAGCTTGCTTTCTGAGATGGCATCCTGGATTACATTGTCTGAATCTAACAGACACTATGGATACTACCTGTCTCATCCACTGGGATCGAGGACAGAGAATTTTCCTTCCCTTGACTGTCTTTGTTGCTGCTACTGTTCATTCCCTGTCAGGAATGCAGATAATTGGGGTGAGGATGGATAGTATTCTTCTGTCTCATATGCTTTTTTCCCATCCAAGCCACAGAGAAGTTCAGTACCTGGGAAGCTTGTTTTCATTTGAAAATGAGCACTTGGAACTGCTTGAGTAGGAACTTCATCAGCACTTCTAAGTACAGTTTTATTTCAGTTTGAGGTGCATGCTTACTCTTTTCTGTCCTTCAGTTCTTTTTGCAGTTGTAGCTTTGTTGCAGTTGCATTTTCTCTTATATTGTAGCACTTGAATAAAATATTCATGAATAAATTAATATAAAATCTTGTTTTCAGTTAAACCTGGTACTACACATTATCTTGGCAATTGCATATTAGCTGATGTGATGCAAAAGAGGAGGGTGAATATGAAGGAAAACAGGAGGCTTGTTGGTGGACTTGATCCTGCTTAATCATTCCTCACCTCCCCTGTGTACAACTACATATTAAACATGGAGGCATACTTTTATAGGAGCATGCATGCAGCTTGTTTCATCAAGCTGAATGCAGTCCACCAGCCATGTGTGACAGTTCACTACGGTCTTCTTTTTCATTGCTTGTCTGGTACTGCCCAAATGATAGCTGACAAGAATGGACAGGCCTAATCAGACATGAATGTATTGAAATCTTTCTAAGAATGTAGGCATATAAGTCTTTAAGGAATGATAAATCTCTATGTATTCCTCTGAAGGAAACTTTTTGTTGGATTTAGTCATAAGAGAAAATGAAAGAAGTTTCTCTGCAATTAAATTTAACATAATTAATTTGAAGTTCCTATGATAACTAAAATAGTAAATATGATATGACAACTGAAGGAAGAACAAATAATAAAGAACCTTGGAAAGTTTAAAACTAAATATTTTTTAAAAAGTTTTGAAAGCTGACCATGGTGTCTAAGAAAACAGAATTATATAATTGATTCTACAGCAGTTATCCAGAAATGTTTTTGTGACCTTGTATGAATTTATCAGTATGGTAATCAAGTGAATGTTCTTGGCTTAGGATAGTGAAGATAAGTGGGATGTAGAAAAATTGTGTTCAAGTACCAGATGGATAAACTTGATTGTAAATGGAATTATTGGCATTTAAAAAATAGTTATTTTTTTTAAAGTGAGCCTAGAATTTAATATAAAGAAAGGTGTTTAGATGTTGAATCTATAGTCTTCTGTTTAGCACATTTTTGTAATGTGGCTTGAAATGAATATGCTTAAACGATGGTTTTAATGTGTTTAAATGCACTTAATTTGTTGTCTTGTAGCCATTATAGTCTACTCTTCTATGTAAATAATCAACTTTGAGGAAAAACAAACATTACAAGCTTTTGGATACAGCTACATTCCAAAAGACCCCATCTTATATCACACTATCCATTATACTATGCATGTCAGGTGACATACTTCAACATTATGCTATTTGAAAATGGGCAAATGTGTGTAGTTAAAAGTATGAACGTTTAAGTCTACCTACCAGGTAACCAACATAAACATTTCTTCCCAATTCTTAGCTCGTGCTTGTGAAATATTCTTCTTATTTGATCTCTGAGTAAATGGTGTTCCTCACAGTTCTTACATGTGCACAGAGAAAAAGCAGTTTTGGATTAAAAATAACATCTTGGTATTTCATAAATTATCAGCTAAAGAATGTATTTTGTATCATCATCTCAAAATAGTAAAAATGTTGGCCCAGATCTAAAGAACTTCTTAATGGTTGCCCAAGAGCTTGAGTAAATCCAGTGAAGGTTTTTGACATAAAAATATTGTATGGAAGCCTTTTTTTTGTAAACTGCTTTTGAAAGTTCCCACCATATTAGAAGTAGTTTGCCATGTGACAGAAAGGGATGGTGTTTGAAGACGCGTATTCCCTTGAGTACGTGAACTAATTGTACAGTTCTCTGGGTTTTGATCTTTAATTGATAAATTGTATATTCAGTGAAGGAGTGTGTTGACTTTTTAAAAACTAGAATCCGTTAGGTCCACTGATTGCATTCTTGCTATGCAAGTATACAAACACATACTTCAGATCTCTCAGTGACTGTGCATAACTAATCTATACTAAATGATCCTGCAAGTGCACTTGAACATAAGTGCCTTTCTGGATCAGGCCAATCTTCACCTAGCCTAGCATTCTTTGTAAGAATCCCAGCAGCAACACTGAGAGCAGTTTTGAAATTTTGAGAGAGATTAGTGAACACTTATGAAAAATCGCTACTTTGGGAGGCAGGGCCAATCAGAAAAAGGCTGGAGGAGGCAGTTGTAAAATGATGGGAGACTCCAAACCAAACATCCTTCTGTAATGGAGCAACTGTTTCCGAATGCTGCTCCCTGCAAAGCCGAAGATGGAGTCTTCTGAAGCTGCTACACTGAGGAAAGACAGGATTGGCTTCTTGCTTTAGGAAGAAGTAAGAGGGTGCCAGAAAACACATTGGACAACATGACACCCATGTTGTGCCATGTTGGGATCCTTGTATAAAATAGTTAATGGCTCACTGTTGGGCAATGACCTATTTTTTTCTCTCTTAGGAGACAAAGTGTTTTTTTAAAAGTTTATAAAAAGCAGCAGACATGCCCAGTTTCTTTGAAAATATTTGAAGTATAAATAGAAAATGAAAAAAATGTAGCAGTGCCAGCCTAAGCAGAGTTGTATCTTTTAGATCAATTGAAATCAATGTGCTTAGAAAAAGATATAATTTTAAGGAATTGCACTGCAAATCACCTTGGTTTTAAATCTACGTAGCCTGTTCAGTGGTTACTAAATAATCTTGCCTAATTCAGAGAGTAGATAGTTAACATAGGGAATTTCATATACATCCTTGATAATGTTTTACATTTGCAAATATTTCACAAATTCTTGAGCATTTATTCTATTTAGAGTCTACACGGTTCTGATTTCCTGACATTGATAATCTGTTAAAACATTCATGGCAATGGTACATCAATTATTTCAATGGGAAATACTCTAGTGCCTTCTCAAAATGTATTTTTCTTTTTAACTTGGGACACAATTTGTTGAGATAAGAGAGCCTAAACTGTTGAATGGCCTTCATAATTTATTGATCCTTGATGATGTGTCAGTTGGATGGTACGTATCTATATTGGTAGGGGTGCTTCAGCATTCAGCTGATCTTTTAAAATTGTTTACTCTGAGTATATCATTCCCATTTCTAGCTTGATAGTTTTTAGGATAGTTAGATCCCCTTTTATCTGATGCATGTAATTTTTTTGCTTTGTTGATATATTGTACTATTGGTGGTATTGTTGTAGGCTGCCTTGTATGTTGTTATATAAAGAGGCAAGATATAAATAAATAGAATGCAGTCTGTTGCATTATTCTCCAGAAGCTGAAAGAATTCTTATTCTGTAGAGACAACTAAAAAATTCCAGTAATTATAGAGTAACAATTGATATGGATATTCAGTTAATAATATGTTCTCTTTATACATAGACTGCAAATCTACCTGGATGTGAAATCCACTGAATTTAGTAGTTTGAATGAACATACATATAGTCAGGCAGTGTATATCAGTGAAACTAGAGTATTTAGGTATCTTAGGCCCACATTTGTTCTGCTTCTTGATGATAGCACCAACATTTTGGAACTCACTCTTCCAGAGTTATTAATCTGTCACTGTCTGCCACCTGTGGGTGAAGTCTTTGTTTGGTCTAGCATTCCCTCAGTGAACCCTTCTTTCCTGTTCTGTGTTTGTAATTGCTGGGTCTATTTTTTGGTTTTTATTTTTTTGCTGTGAAGTCACTTACGGTTACCCCAATGGGTTTTCAAGGCAAGAGATGTTCAGAGGTGGGTTGCCATTGCCTGCCTCTGTGTAGCAACTCTAGACTTCCCATCCAAGTGCTATCCAGGGCTGACCTTGCTTAGTTTCCAAGATTGGACTAGCTTGGGCTGACCAGGGCTTTTCTATATCCCTCTATCTATATAATTTTGGGTTTAAAGTGGCTTTATGATAGTTCTATAGTGGTCTGCTTAAGTTTTAGTCATCTTGGTGGCCCAAATTGGGTAGAAATGCAGAGTATAAATTCTGTAGATAAATAATTTTTCTCTTACCTCTGATAATCCTAAAATTGGATAAGAGCTCTTAACTTAGTGAAACAGCGTAATATTCTGTTTGTTGTGTATATTGTCTTCCTCTGAGATGCCTGGAATTATTTATCCTGGAATATTCAATTAGTTTCCTGATGTCACGTTATTTGTAATTATTTGACTGCAGTATTGGCTTATTTAGAGATTACAAGAGGGGGAATTGGCAAGGGAAGGGGTCCCATCTTCCTCACTACTAGTTCTCTTGCTCACCCCAACCCACCTTTGTTACTAACTTCCTGATCCCCATCCTCAGCTGCTGCTTATACTTTTTAAAAAGTACCTTGTGTTGACTTAGCTCCCTGGATTTTATCATTTTTTTGAAGTTGCATCGTGTGCTCAAATATACACATTGCTGCTTCTTCTAGGGGTATATCCCCAATTTATTTCACTTCCAGAATTTCTGTGCAAATCAGAGCACTTACCTCATGTTTGTAGAAACATCTCCCTTTCCAGAACCTGGCACCATCATGGGGCTTTAAAAATCCATATTATAGGGCTGAGTTCAGAATTAGATATAATAGATATCTTGACCATAGAGTAGATCACAAAGTCCATACAGTGGGGTCAGGGGGGTTCTGTAAGCCTGGGGGAAGCCTCAGGTTTGCAGAAAAATTTGAAATATTTTTTAAAAATACATTGGGTGTAAGAAAAGCCCCCAAATCATAGAATCAATATTTACTTCTTTAAGAAGTATGCCTCTGAAATCTTGCAAGACAATGTTGTGAGAATTTGGTGGGCATTTGGGCAGCCTACAACCAATATTGCTGAAGTTTCCAAGCCGCAGTTAGGGCCAAGGCAGTCTGAGAGGGGGGAGAGAAACAGACTAAAAAAGGTAAAATGAGGAAGAGAAAATAAAGCTGCAAGAAGGAGAAGCAGAAAAAGTAAAAAAGGAAAGCTTCAGGTGGAGAAGGCAAACAGAAGAAGGTTGGGTGGGTGGTAGAAGAGAAAAAAGGAAGGGCTGCAGGCACTGCCAGGGGAGGCAGCCTGGAAAAGAGAATGGGTAAATGAGATTCTCATTGGTCTCCCACTTTATATTGATAACTAGTTCAGTTCTCATCTGTTTCTGTCTGAACAAGATAGTTTCAGATGGGTAGCTGTGTTTGTCTGCAGTAGAATAGCAAGATTAGAGTAGAGTAGCACCTTGAAGACCAACAATATTACCTGGATATAAGCTTTTGAGAATCAAAACTCCCTTCAGATACAAAGAGGAATGGAGATCCCAGTAATAAGATGGGAGGGGTGTTGCAAAGGTACCATGTAGCTTGATTAGAGTAAGGGAGAAATGCTTAGGGGTAGGAAATGCAGAAATTAGCATCTGTTGTGTCATAAAAATCCTATGTCCCCCATTCAGCTGGGGTGGGGGTGGGGTGGGGGTCTGTCCATTGTTCTGAATTTGTGAATCTCACATTGTAATCTCTCCTTGAAGCTTCTCTGATTGAGGACCTCCACTTATTAGGTCAACATCCTAGAATATTAAAACATTCTCCCATGGCTTTTAAGTGTTGTAATTCTTAATGTCAGAGTTATGTCCTTTTATTCTTTTGCATAGAGATTGACCTGTTTGTCCAATGTAGAGATTGGAAGGTATTGTTAACACTTAATGACATATATGACATTGGAAAATGAATAAGTGATTGAACTTGAGATGGTAAAACTGGTGTTGTTAGTTCCAATGATTGGCAGAGTGAATATGGGGACTGAACTGGTATCTTGGTTTTATTGTAGGTCCTGGTTCCAAAGTTGATATCCATGTTAGGAAGTGCATTATTGTGAGTGAGAAATTGCTAACTATTAGGGGCTGTCAGTGAGCAAGATAAGGTTTGCTTCCCAATGCTTGTGAGAGAGCATTATTGTCCAGCATAGTATGATTATTAAAGATACACTGAACTGGTTTGAGCTGAGAGCTATATGTGACCACCAGTGGCATTCTGTTGTTTCGTTTGGGCTTACAGCAAGTAAGGGATAACCATATGGAATGCACCTACTGTAGCTTGTCAAGGTTTTCATTGATCTTGTAAAAATTTTATCATTGTCATCATTATCATCCTGCCTTTCTCACTGAGATGCCAGGCAGATCCCACAGTACAAGTGAAAATACAGTATAATCAATGGCTAGGACATTTACTGAGCAAAGTAAAATAATGAACAAAGAACAATCAGGGAAATAGAAAGAGTAAGGGTATTGTAGCAAAAAAATGTTAAACAAGCATAGAGCTGAGCACAGAGATGAAATGTATCTGAAACAAAGCACAACTCATTTCCATGGCACGTTTAGCAGTGTGGAAACTCCCTAGTAGGCACATAGCTCTTCAGCAGACAGTGCCCAGTAGTGTAGCATTTAGTCCCCCATCCCTACCAAGGCATCTCTCTGAGCTATTTCTTATGACATAGTTCTGTAATTTGGGGAGAAAGCCCTCCTGTATAATTCAGTTTTGCATAGTTTGTGGAAAGCCAGGAGAGTGAGAGCTTTCCTGGCCATTCCATAAGGTGGGGTCTATCACAGAGAAAGCTTACCCTTGCCTGAAACAAGACTGAAAAATGTCCAAAGTACCAGAGTTGTTCAAGAAGGCCTGTAGTTGGTTAGCTACTGTAATTGGTTAGCTACTTAATCATTTTGTCCAGAAAATGCAGATTAGATAACTGGGCGATAAATGGCTACATCATTTTTGTCTAAGGATTTTTTTTTAAGTAGTGGGTGGATGACAACCTCTTTGAGAGGCTGAGGGAAAGTGCCTTGAGTTAGTGACTGATTTATAATAGACATTAAGGACTTTATGTGGTCTTTATAAGTGCTGAACATGTAGATCTTGAAAAACCTTTGGTAGTACCATAGAATGGAAGGACAATATAATTTCTGGCCTCTTTTCCAAGGTAGGGTTGACCTTAACAATATACAAATGCAGTTATTGACTTTGTCAACATCATCTCTGTGAGTTATGTAATTGAAAGATATATCCACTGTTTTCATATGTAGTGTAAAGAATTTAAAGTTTATCCTTGAATGAAAGTTCCAGTGTATAACATTACTCTGACAGATTAAAATGCTATTATGTTGGCAGGTATCAATATCATCTGGCTTTTTTGAGAATCTATTATATCTTTAAAATGTTACTGCTCTAACAAAAAAAATCAATACCTGATCAATAAAATGCATTTTTAGCTGGCAAAGGAAGCTGAAACCAGTTTGCAGAAGAAGATATTGATTTTCCTGTTAGATGTGACTGTTCTTGCTACTATTGTTTGTAAGTCTCAAGGATGAGGGAAATTTACCAAATTTATTTTTGTAACCCCCCCCCCCCCCCCGCCTCTCTGGTAACATTCCTTTTATAGAAAGAACCATCCTAGGTAGAGAATGAGGAATTGAGGGGGTGGATCTATTCAGCCAGCTCTGTGCACATTTGCATTAGACATGGGCACGAAATGGGAAAAGCCTGAAACAAGAGTTTCGTGTTTTGTCAAGATCTACGAATTGCGAATCACGTAATTGACACATTTGCCAAAACCATTGGTTTCATGATTCGTCAGAACCTGGGGCATTTCAACGCCCTCCTTTGTACCTGGAGATGGCAAACTTGCAGAGAGACTTCAGTAGGTTCTCTTCCACCCACCCTCCCAGTTTGCAATATGTTGATCAGGAAAGTCAACGGGAAGGGTGGGAAGGGAAGTGCTGCCAGAGTACATGACTGAAACGGGGACCAGCAGTTGCTGGATCAGAGGAGGACGAAGGACCATCTGTGTTGTGGAGCTGGGCTGGGAAGACGGAGTGAGGGGTGGACAGCAGGCAGGGACAGTCTCAAGAGTGGAGGACGAGCTGGATGTTTCTCCAAAAACCTGCCATTCATCCCAAGATGTGCCCTAAGGGGCGCCCACCAATTGAACAACTGACCAAATGTCTATGCCAACAGAACACAGAACCCAGCAAAAAACACCAGCCATACGTCTATGAAGAAAGCCCAACAATGGAGGAAAGCAGCCCCCCCACCCAGAAGAACAAGTGAACTTAGTAAAATTAACAGGAATTACAAAACTCCAAACAAGTTATCCACAATGGGATAAAATATGCTCCCCATAAGAACAAGTAGCAAAATGAACAGTAAATATAACCAACTTCAAAAGCCAGAAATCAAAGCCCCCCAGCAAAAAACAGATTTTAAAATGCAACCCCCCACTTTTCCCTCCCCCCACCCCTATCCCTCCCAGACACCAGGCCAACCCCCTTCCCCCAAAGAGAGAAAAAACCAGGCAGCAACCAGGAATACACTCACTAGGCAGCAGGATCCAATCTCAGTCTAAAGCAGGTCAGGAGAGAGAGCCAGCAGCAGCAAGCAGACAGTGTCTCCAGGCCATAGCAAAATGGAGGCTGACTGAGGCAAGTCTCCTAATTTAACTTCTTTTAGTTGTTTAAAAAAGGCACTCTCCTTCTAGAAAATCCCATTGGCCAGGGAAGGAGAGCTACTGCAAGGATTTGCCATTCATACTTCCCTCTCCTCCGTCTGTTTCTTACTTATCTGGTTAAAAAAGTCGGAAAGCAGTGTTTCTTTGCTGTTCCTTAGCAAAGAAACTTAACTTTGGTATTACCAAATTTATTCAGTAATACATATTTAATTTCGGTAATACCAAATTGTATCAAATCAGGTAAAATTAGGTATTTTTTTGCTGAATTTCAAACCTGAATGGCACATTCCTAGATGCCACATTGGAAAACAGTGATCAGAAGAGCTACCTGTAACACATCAAAGAGCTGCATGTGGCTCCTGAGCCGCTATAAATGGTAAATGAATCTTTATTATTTAATGGTTTAAATGTTTTATATCTCTAGGAGGTATACTATAACAAAAAACAAGTCAACACACAGTGTGCCACCATCCCTATGTAAGTTTTCCCTAGCCACTTGTTTCTCCATCCAGGAAGCCCCTGCTTTGCAGCTCCCACCAATAATTTAGTGCTCTTTGCCTGTGTTTGCCATGCAGAATGCCCCTCCTCCTCAGCCGCTAAAGCTTAGTTTTTTGGGGGAGGGGAGTAGAATGCATGCTCTAAGCATATGTATGGAGCATTAAAGGACTGCTGGAGGGGGTTGGAGGGAAACATTTCTGCTGTAGAAATAAATAAATCATTTTTATGCCTTGGAAAACTGAGCTACCAATAGTTTTTTTTTTTTAATAATTTTATTGGATTAGATATCATTAAATTGTACATTACAATCAGTTTCCTTTAATTTTTCCAATTCTAACCCCCTCCCTTTCCCCCCCTTTTGTTGACTTCCAACAGTTTTCCAACCCCTTGTCCCTTTTCCCTTACTCATTTTAAATTTATTCTATCTGTCAAACATAATCTTTCACTTTCTTCTAAGCTTATCTATATAACACAGTGCTCCTTCTGTCTTCCTACTTACTTTAACAACTAAATAATACATTCTTGGCATATTTTCTTTTGACAATAATCATTTAGCTAATTTTGGTACTCTATACTCTATCTTATAATCTCATCTTCAATATGGGGCAAACAATTTATCCCTCATTTTGTCAGAACCGTGGCTAGATAGTATCCTTACTCCACTTAAGTATCCTTACTCCACTTAAACACTGAAAGGATTAAATATGGAGTCGGTTAAGTAAAAGCATACAAGACAGCATTCTGAACCTGACATTCTGCCCCCTCTAAGATGCTCCTCCCCCAGGTTTATGTGGGTAACGAGAGTGAAAGGCTCTCACAAGTCTAGGAGCATGAACATGTACAGAATTCACCCATTCATCAAACCCAGAGTCAAAGTCCTTCCACCTGATGAGGTAAAATAACTGATTTATTTTTTTTTTAGAGTTAAATATTTGTTGCACCTCATAGTGGGTCTGGTCATCAATCAAAGTGGGGATTGGAGGGGTCCGAATGTGCCATTGTTCATCAATGGGGGCTTTTTTCAATAGACTAACATGGAAAGTATCATGCACGTGGCGTAGATTTTTTGGTAAATCTAAGGCAACTGTTACTTTGTTGATTACTTTGCGAACAGGAAAAGGTCCTAAGAATTTTAACGCTAGCTTGCGACTGGTTTGAGTTACTTTCAGATTCTTTGTAGAAAGGTAAACAAGATCGCCTGGTTGTAAATCCCATTCTGCCGCACGGTGGCGGTCGGCGTACTTTTTGTAATCCTGTTTGGCTTTGTCGAGGTGTTTTTTGATTTGAGTCCACTGTTGAGCTGCTTCCCCCACCGTTCGGTGACGTCTTTGGAAGCTGTAGTAGGAGGGGAGAGCGCTTCAAACGGAAATGGTTTGAAGTGGAAGCCATAGACGACTTTGAAGGGAGTTTCTCCCGTGGAGGCATGGACGCTGTTATTATAGGAGAATTCCGCTAAGGGTAGCAAGTCAAACCAATTATCTTGCTGGAAATTAATGTAACAACGTAGAAATTGCTCTAGTATCTGATTAGTTTTTTCCGATTGTCCATCTGTTTCTGGGTGATGGCTTGAACTGAGACCTTGTTCAATGCCCAGTAGTTGTAAAAGCTCCCGCCAGAAGTTGGCAACGAACTGTCCGCCGCGATCCGAGATCACCTTGGATGGAAAAGAATGTATTTTTACAATGTTTTTGATGAAAATGTCAGCCAGTTTTCTAGCGGAAGGAATCGTGGTGCACGATATGAAATGAGCTTGCTTGGAAAACAAATCAACCACAACTAGAATACAATTATGCCCCTTCGATGGGGGTAAATCAGTGATAAAGTCCATAGAGATTATTTCCCACGGCTGATTGGGCGTTTCTAAGGGTTGTAAGAGTCCCGGGGGTTTGCCCTTTCGGGATTTGGCGCTGAGGCAGATGGGGCAAGACGCAACATATTGGGAAATGTCTTTGCGCATGCCCGGCCACCAAAATTGGCGTTGCACTAAGTGAAGCGTTTTTAAGTACCCGTAGTGCCCTGCCGTGGGGGCATCATGACAACGGTGTAACACTTCTTTCCGCAAACTTTTGGGTACATAGAAGCGATCTCCCCAAAGCCATTCCCCTTGGGCGGACTGTTGCAGTTTGTCTTTGGGCACATTCCCCCCCTCCTTTTCCACTTCAGCTTTCAGCTTCTCTCTCCATCCCTGGTCGGGTTGACGGGAGGGGTTTGTGCGGCTGCGAGTGGTCACCACGCCCCCTAATTGCGTAGGTGAAAAGACTGTGTCAATTGTCTCCTCCCTTTTGCTTTTGTGTTGGGGCATGCGTGATAGCGCGTCGGCCAAAAAGTTAGTTTTGCCCGGAAGAAAGTTTAATGTGAAGTTGAATTTGGAGAAAAATTCCGCCCATCTCAGTTGTTTGGCGTTTAGCCTGCGAGGGCTGCGAAGGGCCTCTAAATTCTTATGGTCCGTCCAGACTTCGAACGGATGACGGGCTCCTTCTAACCAATGTCTCCAGTTAGTGAGAGCTGCTTTTACAGCAAAAGCCTCTTTTTCCCATACATTCCAATTTCTTTCCGCCTCCGAAAACTTTCTGGAAAGGAAGGCGCAGGGTTTGAGCTTTCCGTCCGCCCCCCGCTGTAGCAGCACGCCCCCAATCGCCATGTCGCTGGCGTCGACCTGTACTATGAAGGGGCGGTTTTCATCGGGGTGTTGCAGGACGGGCTCTGAGACAAACTGCGTTTTAAGGTGATTGAACGCTGTTTGGCATTCTGGTGTCCACGACAGTTTTGCGCTCGGCTTTTTGGCCTGGTCCCCCTTGTCTTTGGTTTTTAATTGTTCAGTTAGGGGGAGTGTGATTTGAGCGAAATTTGCAATGAATTCTCTATAGAAGTTGGCAAAGCCTAAGCATGATTGCAGTTCTTTGCGGGTCGCGGGGGTTTGCCAATTTAATACGGCCTGTATTTTGCTTGGATCCATTTTTAAGCCCTCTTGAGAAATACAATAGCCTAAATAAGTGAGTTCTGTTTTATGGAACTCACATTTAGAGAGCTTAATGGGCAGTTTGTTATTCATGAGAGTGGTTAAGACCCTTTTTACAAGGTCCACGTGTTCCTCTTCGGTCTCTGAATAGATTAACACATCATCTAGGTACACCACAACGCCTTTATATAAAAATTCATGCAGTACTTCATTGATCATAGACATGAAAACCGATGGGGCCCCGGCCAGGCCAAAAGGCATAACTAAATATTCATATTGGCCGAGAGGCGTATTGAACGCGGTTTTCCATTCATCCCCTTTTCGGATACGAACATGGAAGTAAGCGTCTTTTAAATCTAATTTCGTAAAGACCTTACCTTGGGCCACGACGTTGAGTAGATCTCTGATAAGCGGGATGGGGTAGGCGTTGCTGGAGGAGACGGCGTTAAGTCCCCGAAAGTCTGTGCATAGTCTTAAGCCCCCGTCCTTCTTTTTGACGAAAAGCACTGGCGCAGCATGGGGACTGTTAGCAGGGCGAATAAATCCCCTTTGGAGATTGAGATCGATGAACTTGCGGAGCTCTTCCCTTTCGTTGGGACTCATGGGATAAAGTCGGCCCTTGGGCAGTGAGGCTCCCAGTATTATTTCAAAGGCACAGTCGGTCCTCCTGTGAGGAGGTAAAACATTGGCCTCTTCCTCGGTGAAGGCTCGGGTGTATGCTCTGTATTGCTTGGGTATTTGGTTGATTTCTTCCTGGGTGAGGAGGGCAGATTCATTTATGGTTGGGTCCTTGCCCCAGTTTTGATCCCAACGGTGATTTTTACATGATTCATGGGTAAACGTGATACTTCCCTCTGCCCAGTTGATATAAGGGTTATGATCGCATAACCACCGGCTTCCCAGGATTAAGGGGTATTTCGCTGTGGCACTAATGACGAATGATCTTACTTCCCAATGTTGTCCCATACCGGTTAGGATTGGAGTGGTTTCAGTAGTGACTGGATTCATGTTGGAACCATCCATTTGCTCGAATATTACCGGTATTTCCAAATCTTTTATCGGAAGCACTAGTCCATTAACTAAAGCTGGCGCGATAATATCTCTGGAACAGCCCGAATCGATTAGAGCTTGTACGCGGATATGCATTTTCTTGTTTGGATTCACCAACGTTACTGGTATGAATAGTATGGACCCATGGGGTCGGTTTGGAACCGGAACCCCTGAAGGTTTGATCTGCCGTTTGGGTCCCTTTACGACAGATCCATTTCGTTTCCCGAAGCGGGGCTCTCAGGATTCTCTCCCCCCATTAGGGCAGTCGGATCCTCCTCCATGACTTCCTCCAATTCCAGTCCTCTCTCGGGAAGGCTTCTCCTCGACGCCCCCCTACCTCTTGGAGCGGATCTTGGAGCTGGAGTTGGGCGCGATGGCGCCGGGTAGGCTGCGGGGGCTGGGCGTCGTAGTTGGAGCAGAGGTCTTTGCACAGGCCGATATGGGCATTGCGCCGCAAAATGACCGCTTTGGCCACATTGCAAACAGAGCCCCTGTTGCCATCTAGCATCTCTTGCTCCACGAGTGGCATATCCAGCCCCCCGGCTTCCCCTGAGGGGAGTGGAGGAACGTCTTTGGCCCGGAGGTTGTTGGTGTTGTTCCACTAAACGAACTTCTAGTAGACGATTTTCAACTTCGCAGGTTAATTGTATCCACCCTAACAGCGTAGGAGGGTTATCTTGCATGAGAGCTCGGTCTAGCAATTTGGGATTCAACCCTTGCTTGAACAAAATAATCTTGGTAGACTCCTCACATCTCGGGCATTTGGCAGCAAGCTGTCGGAACTTTGTAGCATAGTCTCTAGCCGACATGCTGCCTTGTCTAATTGCTTGCAATTCCGTTCTGGCCCTGGTTTCTTCTAGGGGATCTTCATACTGGGCGCGGATCGCGTCCACTAGCCCTTGGAGCGTATCTAATTCGGGGGCCCCCACGTTATACAGTCCCACATACCAATCGGCAGGTTTACCTTGCAGGCGTGATCCCAGGTGTTCTATTTGGCTGGCCTCACTCCCGAAAAGATGCCCCCACCGGTTGAAGAATTGCACCACTTGTACAAGGAAAAATCCCAATTTGGAAGGGTCTCCATCAAACGTAGCGTCCAGTTTGACCCATCCCATGGGAAGATCTTGTCTAGGAGCTGGTGTCGGCATTGGGTAGGCGTCAAGCGGAGCGAGTTGTAAGGGAGGCTGCCGCGGCGTCGGTGGTAACTGTGGAGGACATTGTGGGTAAGGTTGAGGTGGAGGTTGGTGTGGTAAGGGCGCTCCCGGAATCGGCTGCGGAATCCGCGGTGCCCCCGGAATCGGCTGGGGGGTTGGCTGGGGTCCTCTTGGAGCCGGATGTACTGGCGTTGGCCGAAGAGGTGTCGGACGCTCTCTCGGTGGGGCCCCAGGTGCTGGTTGAAGGGGAGTGGGGGCTGGCCGCAGCGGAGGTGGGTGAGGAGAGATGGGTTGAAGAGGAACCGTATCCCCTCGCGGCCCCGGTGTCGGAAGAGGCCTGTCCGCTCCTGGGATGACTGGTGGTGTGGTTCCTCTCGGAAGGCTTGGGGGCTGGTTCGCTTGCGTTGTGGGTGGCGGGACTACCGGAGAAGCTGGCTCCAGCGGTTGTCTTGGTTCGTCTCCACCTCCTCCATTCCCATTTCCCGTTGGAATTACAGGGCGATCGGGACGAGGGTCTTCTGGGTATGGCTCTCCATCTCCTGGTACAATTGGTTGATCGGGGCCAGGATCATCTGGGCAGGGCGCTTCCCCGGGGACCGAGTCCTCGTCTCCCGTCTCTGGAGGCTGTTGCGGCCACAATTGACTTTGCAGGTTAGCCAAACTTTGGCTGATGCCAGGTAGGCCAGTTGGCGGAACACGATCTCTGTCTCCCGCCACTAGTACCGACAGCAGGTGGACGGCATTCGCCAAACTTTCTTCCATACTTAACAGTCTGTTCTCCAACAGCTGTACTCTATCCGTAGGTTCCTCCTCCCGTAATTCAGTAGACCCCACTTCTCCCATCGTTTGTGAAGTCGGTATAGTTTCGGGCGGCGGTCCCGTGGTTAACGTCTGCTGCCACGGCAAGGGTGTTTCTAACCCTTGTTCCTCTTGCGATCTTGCCGCTAATACTCCTTTCGTCAGACCAGTGATTGCCGAAATCCCTGAGTCAATGGCAATCGTCCGGCTCTGGAGCTGCACCCATTGGTGCTCGCTTACATCCTGTTGCCCCGACCACGGGGTGACTTCTGCATAATCCCAACTCAGGGCGCCACGGCGGGACGTTTCCCACTCCGTTTGCTCGGTTGTCCTGTTCCAAAACAGCCACGGTCGGCCACCTGTTTGCTCGGGTATGGATTCCAAGCTGCGCCGGCTATACAACTGTAGCTGTGTAAACATTGCGCTGGCCCTCCGCTCTCTCGTTTCCCTTGGCCTTGCACCCCACTGCGTCGGGGTGGCCAAGCTGAAGAGTGGCGCGGCTGTAGCTCTAGGCCGCGTATCTGCGTTGCTAGGAGCGAGGGTATAAATCGTCGTAACCGAGGAGCTATCTCCCCTCGGTGCAGGTTCAAGGGATTCCAAACCTTGAGAGCCGGGAGAGGCATACGGGTCAAACAAAGGATCCCTGACTGGGACAGCTTTGGAGTCCGTCTGATCCGGCTTAGGCATTGGAAAAGGTGATTGGTAACAATGTCAGAACCGTGGCTAGATAGTATCCTTACTCCAGTCTGCCTTCTGCAATTAGACAATAGTCCATTGTTTCCAAAAAGCATTTAATGAAGAAAAAGATCATTATAGTCCACTGGCCTGAATGCAATATTCAGGTTGGTACATATGCATTGTTACCAATGACTAGCAAAGCATGAGGTACAAAGTAACAGATCACAGAAGGCCCAACCTCCCCCCATAGTTCTCAAAACAACCCCTTTGAAGTCAGGATAGCGAAAGTTCCCAAGGCCGATTCTTGGTGGAACGTCGGTAGCCAAAACAATCCTCTTCTGTGAGATAGCTGCCTGGGAATCTTGGCACCTGGGGAGAGAGCACTTAAACACTGAAAGGATTAAATATGGAGTCGGTTAAGTAAAAGCATACAAGACAGCATTCTGAACCTGACACATTTAGCATATTTTTAGATACTTCTATAAACAGTACATTCAATATAAGTCAACCAATTTAACTTATACTCTATATATTTCTTTTTCTACATATCTCATCTTCATACTGTTTTAATTATATAATTGTATTATTCTTTCATTATGCAACTATCCACCAAAAATAGTCAACCAATACCAATAGTTGTTGATGGCTCCATTCATATTTCACAACCATCCAAGCTTGAGCCAGGAAGTTCTTGATATGTGGGTGCACCTTCCTCCCCACTTCTCACATAGAGAATCCTGGTTAGAAAATTAATTCCAGTGACTATGTTCTGCAAATGTAGGCATACAGGCTGGCCAGAGCTACTCTTTCTACTCTGTCCGCCACTGGTGTTCTATGCCTGATTCAGAGTTGGGGTGGGAAACGAATTCTGATTAATTTGTGTGCCTGCATTTCTAAGTCGTGGGTAAAGTTTCTACATATGGAGGGGGGAGGGATGTGTGCAGGGGTGTGTGCCGTTCCAGCAACAAGTTGGGTCCATGCACATTCTAGCTCCATTTGTTGTTTCTAACATATGAATGCTGCCTGTGAGTTGTTTCCTATCTCTTTGGGGAGTATGAGGCTTTAACGTGACAGTGGCATTCCTCTTCCAAATTTTTTTGTTTTGCATGTAAAGTTTCCTGGCTCCCTGGTCCTTTTTATATTTGCTATCTATTTCTTTTGAAGACTCGACTGTTCCACCTTCCAGTTTGGACATGAGGGGTTTTTTGTTCTTCTCATTCCCATTCTGCTAATTCTAATGTTAAACCTCATTGTCTCTGTTGTTGTTTTTTAAAAAACCAACCTCTTCTTTTTTTAAAAAAACAAACAAACCTAAGCTGTCTTTAAATTTAAATCCCCTTTCATGCTTTTTTAATTTTACTTCCCCCCTTTTTTACCTCTCATCCTTGAGAGGTTAAGCCAATCATTGATTATTATCAGTGGTCATTTTGTAGAAAAAGAGTTGCAGGAACTCATTAGCATAACTCATTAGCATATTGCCACACCCCTTGCCACCACCAGAAGTGTGTCATTGGCATACCTGATTTGCATATGCCACACCCCCTGACATCACCTATCCTGGCTGCTTTGAACCTAATCTTGGCCATTCAGGGCTGAAATTGGGCCCAAAATGGCAAAAAGGGGCTGAAAATGGCCAAAAAGGGGCCCAAAATGGTCAGAATTGGGCTGTTGCTGAGCGGGAGAGTGATCCACTACCCATCAGAGGGCCCGATCCTGGCCGTTTGGGGACCAATCTTAGCTATTTGGGGCCCAATCCAGGCTGAAAGGGGCCCAAAATGGCTGAAAATCAGGTGGGTGGGGCCACCTGACATGTAACCTCTTTGGAGAACTACCGAAATGAGCCCTGATTATTATCAATATCCTTTTTACTTTCCTTGTGTCTGTTATAAAGTGTAGGTCTGTGTCTGGGAACAATGTTTAGTTACTTGTTCTGTGTATAGCAGCTACTGTTTGATAATAATCAACAGCAGTATTTAAGATGAAATTTATAGTGAGCAGTGCTATGAGCAGTAATAAAACAATGCAAACTTTGCTAATATATTGATTTCTTTAACAGTAGGATACCTGTTGACAGTAGATGGTGAGTGCTACAGTGATAATAAACAAATAGTTCATCTGTAATTAGAAGAGCAGGTACAAGGCTGTATTTTATACTTCTTAATCTCTAGTGACTTGGCACCTTTCTGCAAATATGAAATCCTACAAATTATTTTTTCTGTGCAGCTGTATCTCTTTTTAATTATTGTTCTTGTATGTGTAATTAAAATGAGATCACAGAAAGAGTATGCCAAGTAAGTAAGGAGCACTTCCTGTTTGGTTTCAATAACTTGCAAGGGCAGCTTCAAACAGGCAAACAGCAGACACAGCATGTGTCGTGCAATAAACCATTCTGATAGGTAAGTGGAAGAAAATCTGATTATTGCAAGGGCAGGAGAGTGAGACTTTGATTTCAGAATAAAAAATTAAGTCTTGTACATCAGTTGATGCATTTGTTTCAGCTGGGCTAATTGAATCATCCCTGCTCTCCCTCGAAGCTTATTGGCTGATATTGGGCCAGTCACACCTTCTCAGCCTTGCCTACCTCACATGACTTTGGTGAGGACAAGGCAGAGAGTGGGAGGACCATATATACCCTGAGTTCTTTGTGAAAAGGATACCATAAAAATGTGATAGATCAAATGAACGTTTTTTCTCATTCGCATCAATTGTTTAAACCACCCTCCTTATTTTTAGATCAGCTTTGTTATAGATGTAATCTGTCAAGATTCCTCACTAAATGCCTGTGGAATTGGAACAGATATGAGTTCTCTTTTTAAAATTTATTTCATTTGAAGAGCGGGTTTTAAGTCTGATGCGCATCTGTCAATAATTGCTTGTATTGAGTTGTAGGAGAGATGTTCCTGAAATTCCTTGTTGAAAGATTACACAAAATTGTTTAAACATGAAACAATTTAACCTTTATTTAAATATTTCAAAGATGGGGCTTCTACTGTTGTCACTTATTGGGCCATACTCTGCAAGTGCTAACAGCTGGAAGATCAAATGCCCCTTAGAGTTTTTTTAATTATTATTTTTAGAGTGGGTGTTATGAATATTTTACTTTGCCTTTATTAAAGCCAAAGTATGTTTATGATTAGCCCTAAGTACTATAAATTTTAACTTATCTGTGAAATGTATACAGGCTTGCTTGAACAAATGTTCATCATTGTGGCTTTTAAAAACTTTTTTGTTTTAAAATACACCTGTTTGTGTGATAAACGGTTGAGAGTAACTATGCAATTAATGGAAAAAAATGTATTACACTATTGCTGTTAAGCTGTTATTCTTCCCTTTACTGTGAGATCTGGCATTTAGTAATGACAGCTTATGATGAGCAGCGTGAACTTCACAACTTGTGTTAAGGTTTCTATGGTAACACGGTAGAAACAGCAGTTGACACTAGAGATGTGCATGTGCATAAGGGGTAAGTTAATGATGCTCTGTGAACTAGGTGCTTGCATGCAGAACCTTGTTTTTCATGTCTTATTCACATATCTCAAATAAAAATGAGGAAGGTTGTTGGAAGGCATAGTATAGATAATTCTTTTTTGACATGTTCATGGTTATGCATTTTTACTAATTGTTTAATATATTCCTTTTGTACTTGTTTGTCTTCGCTGGATCTCTATGCACAAACTGTGGGCTAATATAAGAAAGTGACATAAGGGGACTTCCGGTTTGGGATTCATGGAGGTCTAACGCAGCTCCATTTGTGGAGCTGACCGGATTGCCGTTTTAACCGGCCGGAGGGGTGAAAATAACCCGCGGCCGACTGCTCTCAGGCGGGGAGCAGGCAAAGAATGCTCAAGACCCTAGGGTGAGTTAGATCTCGGACGAGGGGGGGCTCTACACAAGGAGTCTCCCCCCCGATCCTTGAGGTCCCACCTTGCGACGGGTCGGCTATAATCTCTGCGGCAATTTTGGGGCCAATTCGGCTGGCATAAGACCTACATACCCAAGCTTCGATCGGGGAGGGAAGTCGAGAGGAGAATTTAAGATCGAAACAGCGATTACAACCCGAGAAAGCTGGAGAGAAGGTAAAGATCGCTATCTCTTGAAACGGGACAGATTGACAAAAACAGAGAGGAAAGAAAGTAGACTTTTAAACTGCAACAGACTAGCGAAAAGGAGGTGAAGACTCGGCAGGAGTTGTATTTTAAAAGAGACTAAGTTTAAAGAAGTTATTACAAAAATCGGACTATTGTTTTGAATACCTGTGGTTTTGGAGCTGTGGGAAAAAGACACCATCGCGAGACCTGCTGTGGGAAGACGGGAGACAGGAAGTGCGTAACAACAATAGAGTGGCTGGAGGGAAGCGGCCCTTGCCAAAGGACAGGAAGTGGGGAATCGCCATCTTTGAAAGTGGAAGGGTCGTGGCTTCAGCGGAAGAGGAAGTAGGCCATCTTGGATTATAATAACATAGAGAAACCATAGAGAAAAGACGCCCGACATTTTGGATATAAAAAATTAATTTTGGTAAAGATTGGGACATTTAAAAAAAAAGGAAAACGTTTAATTATACGCCACGGAGCTGAGGAAGAGAGCAGATTCGTGGGAGCGAGCTAAAGCAAGCCCCACGATGTCGAAAAAAGAGTGGCAATCAGCAATAGAAAACTTGGACAAAAAACTTATAGACATGATGAAAGAACTTAAGGACACGAAATTGGAGCTTATTAAAGAGGTCAAGGAAGTTACACAGACAGTAAAGTCGGAGCTGTCAGAAGTGAAAAAAGGTGTGGAAACGATTAGCAGTGAATTACAAGGAACGCAGCAGAGAGTTAAAACAGTAGAAGACGCGATGGAGAATTTAATAGACACGCAACAAACAGAGATGAGGCTGGTGAAGGGGAGGATGTCAGTTGCAGAAACTAAACACATGGAGAAGCAGCTTCGTTTTCGCGGTCTGCCAGAAGTGGAAGGGAAGTCAGCGCAAGAACAGATGACTGAGGTGTTGGCTGATTACCTGGGGAAGGAGGAGGAGGAAATTGTGGCTATCCTAGATGTGGCGTATCGTGTGAACTCGAGAATTGCAACCCAGAGGAAACTACCAAGGGATGTGATTGTGCAGTTTACAACTAGAAATATGAAAGAGAGGATTGTGACCAAACAATTTCAAGATCCATTGGAGATTGATGGCAAGACGATTATTATAATGAAGGAACTGCCCAGATCAGTGTTATTGGACAGGAAAAAATATAGAGTGCTAATTCAGACTTTGAAGGACATGAATATCAGATACAGATGGGAGTTACCGGAAGGAGTGTCCTTTGAGTTTGGAGGGGCAAAAAAACGCATCAGATCTGAGCGGGAGATGGAGAGATTTATCAAGGACAATGAAAAAGACTTACCAACAAAACCATGAATATGGAGTGTAAAGTATTATCTTGGAATGTAAATGGACTAAACTCACCGAATAAGAGAAAAAATATTTTTCATTGGCTACTAAAACAAAAATGTGATATTGTTTGTTTGCAGGAGACCCACATTAGAAAACAGGATGTAAAATATTTAAAATCTGGAAAATTGGGCAAAGAATTTGTAGCGGCTTCCAACAAGAAAAAAAGAGGAGTGGTGTTGTATATAAAAGAGGAGCTGCAGCCAAAATTTGTTATGAGAGATGTGGAAGCTAGATTTGTAGCAGTGGAATGTAATTGGAACTTAAAGAGAGTGTTGGTAGTCGGACTTTATGCACCTAACGGTGCAAAGGAAAGCTTCTTTGAGGACTTAAGGAAGCACCTAGACGATCTTGTATATGACCAGATAATTCTTGCTGGAGATTTTAATGGAGTGACAGATTTGGAATTAGACAAAAAGACTACAAAAGCACAAAAGAAAAGAGGACTATTGCCAAAGCTTTTTTTTGAGTTGATTCAACAAGAGACTCTCGAAGACGTATGGAGGAGAGAATATCCTAAAACCAAACAGTTTACTTTTTATTCTGCAAGGCATCTTACATTATCAAGAATTGATATGATCTGGGCCTCAAAGGACTTAGCGCTATGGACTAAGGAGGTAGAAATAATGCCGATGGTAGGCTCAGATCACAACCCAATTATGTGGAAATTTGGAAAAAGGAGAAAAAGGAAAGCCTGGAGAATAAATGAGGACCTGTTACAGGAAAGTGAGAATATGGAAACACTGAGAAGAGAGACTAAGTTTTTTATACAATACAACGTGAATAAAGAAGTACCAACCAGTAAAGTTTGGGACGCGTACAAGGCGGTTGTAAGGGGCATACTAATGGACTTAAATGGTAGAGCAAGGAAAAAGAAAGAGGAGAAAAGACAAGAGATTGAGGAGAAAATAAAGGCCAAAGAAGTACAGTTAAAAAAGAGACCAGGGAAAAAGAAAATACATCAGGAAATCAAAATTCTTCAAGAACAATTAACAGCAATGAGTAACAAAGAATTGGAGTGGAACCTTAAAAGACTGAATCAAAAAGCTTTTGAGGGTGCTAATAAACCTGGGAAATATTTGGCATGGCAATTAAAGAAGAAAAGGGAAAAGAAAATAATAAATAAAATTTGTGAAGAAAACAAAACGTATTTGGAGCAGACTACCATTAGTAGAGCTTTTTATAAATTTTACGCTAAGCTGTATAATAAAAAAGAAGTAAACAAAGAATCAATAGCATCATATTTGGAGAAAACCAAACTTCCAGAGATTTCGGAAGCTTGGAGAAATAAGCTGAACAGTGAAGTAACTGATGAGGAAATAAATATGGCAATACAATCCGCAAATCTAGGAAAGGCGCCAGGGCCAGATGGACTTACGGCTAAATTTTATAAGACAATGGCCAATGAACTGGCACCATTCCTAAAAGAGGTGATGAACGGAGTTTTTAGGGATCAAAGAATTCCAGACACTTGGAGCGAAGCGAATATATCATTGATCCCAAAAGAGGGCCAAGATCTGACTAGCGTGAAAAATTATAGGCCTATATCACTACTCAATAATGATTATAAAATTTTTGCGAAGATATTGGCGGAGAGATTGAAGGGGTGGCTCTCGGAAGTCATAGAGGAGGAACAAGCAGGCTTTTTGCCAGACAGACAAATAAGAGACAACTTAAGGACAGTGATCAATGCTATTGAATACTACGACAAGCGTTGTGACAAAGAGGTTGGTTTCTTCTTTGTAGACGCTGAAAAAGCGTTTGACAATTTAAACTGGGACTTTATGTTTGCCACTATGGAAAAGCTACAATTGGGAGAAAGATTCGTCAGAGCAATCAAGGAAATCTATAGAGACCAGACTGCAGCAATTGTAGTGAATGATGAATTGACCAAAAAATTGACGATTAGTAAAGGAACAAGACAAGGTTGCCCGTTATCTCCATTGTTGTTCATTTTAGTATTGGAGATTCTGATGATACAAATTCGACAAGATGAGGAAATACGAGGAATAAAAATAAAGGACTATTCATATAAGGTCAGAGCATTTGCAGACGACATAATGTTAATTGTAGAAGACCCACTGGAGAACATGTCAAAAGTGATAGACAAGATCAAGGAGTTTGGAGATTTGGCAGGTTTCTTCATTAACAAAAAGAAGTCAAAGATATTATGCAAAAACATGACTAAGCAGAAACAACAATTGTTAATGGAAACAACGGATTGTGAAGTAACTAGTAAGGTGAAATACTTGGGAATTGAGCTGACTGCAAAAAATATAGATTTGTTCAAGAATAATTATGAAAAATTATGGACTCAGATAGAGAGAGACTTGATCAAATGGAATAGATTGAACCTGTCATGGTTGGGCAGGATTGCAGCAGTTAAGATGAATGTGTTACCAAGAGTAATGTTTTTGTTACAGACAATACCAATCATCAGAGACTCTAAACAATTTGAAAAATGGCAGAGGAAAATATCAGATTTTGTTTGGGCAGGCAAGAAGCCTCGAGTGAAAGTAAAAGTTTTACAAGATGCAAAGGAGAGAGGCGGAATGCAACTGCCCAATCTGAGACTTTACCATGATGCAATCTGCCTAGTTTGGTTAAAAGAGTGGATGACATTAAAGAATAAGAAACTATTAGCCCTAGAGGGATATAAAAAAATTTTTGGATGGCACGCATACCTATGGCATGACAAAGTAAAGGTCAACTCGATGTTCCTGCATCATTTTGTAAGGAGAAGTCTATTTACAATCTGGAAGAAGTATAGAACTTACCTACAAGAAGGAACCCCCTTGTGGGTGGTTCCATATGAGGTGATAGATCCGAGAGCTGTGGATAATGAACAACAATGTTTAACGTACAAAGAAATAACTAAGATTGAAGTATCTAAACTTAGAATAAAGACGCAAGAGGAACTATCACCTAACTATGATTGGTTTCAGTATAGACAGATTAGAGACTTATACAACTCAGACTTTGCAAAAGGGGGCATACGAACAGAGAACTCGGAACTAGAGCAGACCCTTCTTAAAGAAGACAAGAAAAGAATATCCAAGGTATACCAAGTATTGCTGAAATGGTATACTGAGGATGAGATAGTTAAAACACAGATGGTGAAATGGGCTATAAATTTCAATAAAGAAATAACAATGGAGGCATGGGAATACTTGTGGAAAACTACAATGAAGACAACGACGTGTATCAATATTAAAGAGAACATTTTCAAAATGATCTATCGTTGGTACATGACACCAAAGAAGATTGCGCTAGGGAATTTGAATACTTCTAATAAATGCTGGAAATGTAAGAAACATGAGGGCTCCCTCTATCATATGTGGTGGTCGTGTGAGGTAGCTAGGCAGTTCTGGGGGGAAATAATAAGAGAAATGAGTGAAATTTTACAGTTTCAAATAAATAAGAACCCAGAACTCCTGCTGCTAAACTTGGGAATGGAGGGAATTCCAGCCCATCATAGGACGTTGATTTTTTATATGACTGCAGCAGCTAGACTTTTGTATGCGCAGAAATGGAAAGTACAAGAAGTGCCAACTATTGAAGATTGGATCTACAAATTGCTGTATATGGCTGAAATGGATAAGATGACAAGAAAACTGAGAGATCTGGACTCAGGGCAGTTTAACACAGACTGGGAGAAGCTGAAACAATATCTGGAGAAGAAATGGGAGGTGGGAGGAAAACTGTGGCAGTTTGAGAACTACTGAAGTATAATAAAAGTATAAAAGAGAGGGGTGACTTTACCGGGGGAGGAAGAGAAATGTGAATTTATAAGCAGTTAGATTAATTGATTGAGATATATATAGATATGTATAGGTTAACTGATAGAGAATAATTAATGATAAGGTTTAAACATGAGGATTGACTAACTAACAATATTTTCTTTCTTTGACAAGATTTATATGCACCAAACTGAATGTATAGAAGAGTTAAATTGATTGACTATCTGAGGAGTTATATAGAATTACCATAAAAAGATGAAATGAGTAATACATAGAGAACAAATCAAATTGTTTGATTTAAATGTGGGAAATTTTTATGGTTTATGATATATAGGTTTATATAGAAATATTCAAAACTGGAAAATGGGATAAATTGTTTATCTAAAGACGTATAGTTTGGGTGTATAATAAGTAAGGGAGTTAAAGATGTACTGCTTAATATAATGGAGAATGTATATCTGTTTTAGACAGAGGAATTTAATAGAAGTAAGGGAAAAGGGACAGAGGGTGGGAAAGCTGTTGGAAGTCAACAAAAGGGGGGGAAAGGGAGGGGGTTAGAAATGAAAAATTAGGGGAAAATTGATTGTAATGTAAAAATAAAAATGTTCTAACCCAATAAAAAATTTTTCAAAAAAAAAAAAAGAAAGTGACATAAGAACAACTGAGGAGGACCCGTTCTCCATTAATTTGATCACTTGTCCTAGGATTCTAATGATAACATCCAGTGTCTTGTAGCTATGTTGAGCATGTTTAATTTTTGTGCCAGGTCAATAATTTATATTACAGCTGTTTTTTAAAAAAATGTTACAGTAATGATAGTTCCAGACTGGACAGAATTAGAACAGATAAAGGCTTTACTTGTTTCCAGTGAGTGATTTAAACCTACTGCTGCCTGACAGACAAGAACTAGCTTTCTTTTTATTATAATGTTCCACTTTATTTTTTCCCTTATATTTCAAAGCTCAAGTAGGTGAAATGTCTTTAAATTCTTGGAAATGCTGACGTGGGAATCTGGTACTGTTACCCTAATAATACAGAACAATCATTTTGTTGCCCTCACCTCAATTTGCTAACCTGCTTCTGACATGTATTAAAATACCATTTATGTAGAAAGTTAGCTGGTTTTCATAGTAAACCTGTCTTTAAAAAACAGGAATGGTACTGAGAGCCCCAATTTCTAGTAAAGAATGCTCACTGAAAAATTCAGTGGTGTATATGAGTTGCTACTCTGGAAAAGAGGGTGATAATTATAATAGTAAAGATGTTAATATTAGCCATTCTCTGTACTGTCTACTGACAAAACAGACAACTAGGTACTGTGATTTAAGACCATCATAATAGCATTTTGTGTCACATAATAAAATAAACATTTCATTTCTTTATTTTTTAATCTCTTTTTAAAATTGTGTTTTTATAAGTACAGTAACAGTACTGGTGTAAGCATGAACATAACTATGAATTCGTAGAAACGGTCTAGTTTTATGTGAAAAAATAGTAACAACTAGAATTATGTTTTGCTGAATCTGTTTTTATTCTAGTTCCCTCTTAATTTTTGTTTGAGTAAAATTAGTAGGCATACCACAGAGGAAGATGAAATTAATTTAGGATTTTTTTTGGTAAGTGCAACCGTATAAATTAAAAAAAGCTTCAACTCTTCATGCTATAAAAGAGTTAACTGCTGTATAGGAGAAAGCTAATTCAAACATGTAAGTTGGTAATCAAACTTTGTATACTTGACTCCCAGTGCACTTCAATGACATTTTTTAGTGTGTACAAACCATGACATGTTATATATCAGACAAAATATTTTCTGGAGTGTGTGTGGGGTGGGTGGGTTAGTAGGACCATATAAATGTGATGTATAGTAATTTTATTTCTCCATTTACTCTAACTGGGATCTAGCATATCTCAGTAGTGTTTGTAGTTGTCTTAATTTTAAAAGACAATAAAATGGTGGGGGAAATTACTCATTATCTTTGAAGACTGTATGAAATATGAAGTGGTATAAGTTTGCTAAAGGATTTATAAACACAAATTCCCCCCCCCCCCACTGCCCCATGACTTGCAGAAGGCAATCCCATTCTTTCCTCCCCTACTTGGCTAGAAGCTCTCCCCTCCTTGCCCTCATAACTGCAACACTTTTTAACTATCTGGCTCATGTAGTGGCAATGGAGTGATGGCGGCAGTGGCTCCCCTTTTTCATGCCTCTTTGCATGCTACTGTTTTTGCCAGCCTTAGGATGAGGGCAGTGGCTCTGTCTCCTCCTCCGCACCTCACCTTTGTCAAAATGGTTGCTGAGATTTTGCAGCATACATTGTGAGATCTTAGTCTTTCCTCCTAAATGTTTAGCATTTTTTTTTTAGTTTTGTACAAGCCTGGAAGGTCCTCTGGGTTTGTAGAAAAATATCTCTTCTGTGTAGCTGGCCCCATTTTGGGGGTTTATCTGAATGGGGGCCAGGTCCAGAATTAGATATATGATATATATACCATACAAACTCATTGATGAAGTAGGTAAAATGGGAGAAGTTGCTCCAGTCAATGCTTATTAAAATTAATGGACTTAGACTGGAGTAACTCTGCTTAGGATAGCACTGTTGAGGTATAGTGATAGCACTGTTGAGGTGTAGTGATAGCTTAGGATAGCACTGCTGAGGTGTAGTGACAAATGACACAATTACTTCCATAAACTATTTTAACTTTGAGATTTGAAGGATTATAGAGGGCCCATATTGGTACTAAATTAATTCTTTAACAAAGCTGCAAAGGTAAAACAATGCACGTGTTGATGCTTATAGTTCAGAGGCAGTGAGGAGGAACATAGTCTTCCCATTGCAAAAATTTACAAACCAGCATTCTGTATGAAAGAATAAAGCAAAGTTCAGCTTTTCAGCTATAGATAATTGATCTGTGGCTTGCGCACAGTGTGTTTCACTGTTTTCTCAAATTCACAGAAAAGCTGATATGAGAGAAGAACCCTAGATTCATGCATATAAAGCAGATTATTAGTCATTAATCATTAGCCTTTTTATCTTTTGCAATTTTGCATGAAGTGACCTGCTGGAATTGTCAATATTTTTTGCCATGTAGCTAGCCATCACTCCTTGAAGTTAAGTTCTGACAGTGTTAGTCAGTTCCAATAAGTACTACAGTCAAATTGTTAGATTAAGTTGTATAGAAAGATGGTAGATGAGGAAATAAAGGCATTAAAATATCAAGTTTCTCCTTGCTGTTGTGTTATGAGGTGGATGGAAAAATTCAAATATGTCTCATTGACAACATTTACTTTGTGAATATTATTATGCCACCTCTTGTTTATCCTGCTTTCTAAGTTTAATGTTTAATTTAGTGGTGGAGAGATGGAAAAGCTTGTACTTGTAATATTGTATAGGTGTAAATACAAGGGCATTAACAAGTGAATACCAACAATGCACATAGAAAATTATTCTTCTTTTGTCCAACTAGACTTATGTAATGTAAGGGTGTTAGCTAATGTTAATGATGAGAATGTGTAGCTTAAAGTTATGGTGGCTCATAATATTTTATAAAATTAGGTTAAATGATTTACAGGTGGTGGAAAGTGCCATTAAGTCATAGCTGACTTATAGTGGACCCCCCCCCCCCGCCCCGGGCTGGGATTTTCAAGACAAGAGACCAACAGAGGTGGTTTACCATTGCCTGCCTCTGCAACCCTGATCTTCTTTGGAGGTTTTCCGTTCAATTACTAACCAAGGCTGATGCTGTACTATGCACTAGCAACACAGATTTGCATGTAATGTTTCATTTTAATGTAGAAATTTTAAAATTGTTGTACACTTTATATAGAAGAAAGTAGAAATGCACATTGGCTGAAAGGGTTATATTTTGAGAGGCTGTAAGTCTTAAATGTCAAGGCTATTTTCTTTAAAATGTGTTAATGTCAGACTTGGGAATAAAGTGAAAATGTTTGACCTTGACAGAATATACTATATTTCATAAAAACTTTGATTTTTCCATCAAGTGATACACTTGGAGGGTGTTTTGTTAATGTTGCAGAGTGTTAATGTTGCAGATTCTTGTCATACCTGCATTTTTAAGAGTTCACAAATCGTGTCTGCGTTTAGTAGCAAAAGTGTGGTTTATTCCTCATTAGCCAACTGTAAATTTCCATCCCACAGCAGTATTGCGTAAAATTTTAAAATAATCCCTAGACTACAGGGTTTGTATGTGTGTATGGAATTAAAATAAGTTTTCTGATCTGTCTCAGTAGTTATGAAAAGGCAGTCTCAAATTGAAAAAGCCAAAGGACCAAACAAAGAGAGAGGGGTGGATATTCTACGATTCTCTGGGGAAAGAATGCTAAGGGGTGTAATGTTTGTGGTCCAGCTGTTAAGAGTGATAGACTAAAACTGGGTTCCTGTTCAGCTAAGATGCTCTCTGGATAACTTTGGGCCAGTCATCAACCTGACCTACCTTGCTGTGTTGTTTTGAGGTTAAAATGGAGGCACAACACCATGCAAGTCATCCTGTGATAAATCCAAAATTTCTCTTGATTAGAGGGAAATATTCCCACTCTTCTCTTCAAAGTACATAAAAGTCTCAGATGCTGCTCAAAGCTCAATATAGTCTAAACATTTACTGCGAGATTTAAACTAAATAGTTCCCTTGGCAAAATTAAACTTTCAGAAGTCCTCAACAAAAGAGGGATTTATTTATTTACTTGATATTCCACTTCTCTTTCCACTGGGATTTACAATGTTCTCCCCTTCCACATTTTATCTTTACAACAACCCTGTAAGGTAGCTTATGTGACTGGCCCTAGGTCATCCAGCAAGCTTCTCTGGTGGAGAGGATTCAAACTTGGGGGTCGTGGTGGTGGTCTCAGATCCTAGTTCAGCATTCTAACCACTACACCACAGGTGTATTAAATAAATAAATTAAATTAATTAAATGAATTAAGCAAAAGTGGTTCAGCAATGAATCTGAATAAAAGAAGTTCAGACATCTGATTTTATGAAAAGAATAAGAGGTGAAGGAGGACTTCTAATGAACCCTGTCATCCTTGCTTTTCTATGATGGATTTGAGATAGTCATGGAAGAGAAGTACAAGTTTATACTTCCCACTTTTACCGGAAAACAGGGGAAATAGAAAGAAGCAGAACATTTTCTAATTTGGATGTCTAAAAACATTGTAATACTAGAAAAATCAGATTTTGGATTAGCTAACTTTGACAAAGTAAATATCTCTTAGAACGAAACAAAAGAAACAAATGCTTGAATCTGCTAAATATTAATCAAAACTTTATGTAATCTCAGCAATTAGAAACAAGTATGGGATGCTCTTTAACCTTTGTATGAAAACACTGAACCCAAATACATCTTTCTCCAGATATTTCTAAATGGGATTTAAGGTGGCTGTATTGTACATTAAATACTTTTTTGCAACAAGAAAAGCCAAATACTATAATCTACTATGAATTCTACTAGTTACATGATGGTGGAAGCAGTTGTACAGTGTCCCAAAATAGTGTAACCACAGCTAATGTTGCCTAGAAGCTTCTTTGGGCTTTTGACATTTTGCTAGGTTTCTCTCTCCCCCCGCCCAAGCTTTGCTCATAATTACAAGGGCTAGACAGTTGTGTTGAATTCTGTGTCTGATACCACATACATGGCTCTGCAGTGTTTCTTACAGCATGCTCAAGTATCTTTCATATATTCTACCAACTTCATGCGAATTTCATGCCTGCGAGTGGCTTCTATGCAAGAGCATCAGTTCTTTGGGTAAGAACTATTTGAGCATGATTGGGTCTCTTAAATGTTCTTCTAGTTGTGAGAGCACCACGTAGGCCCCTTCTGCATGGCATACTCTAAATCAGCACCTCTGCATATTCACGCTGATCAGCGCTGAATTGGCTTGGGCTTCTGGCATTCTGCAGTGCATGACCTCAAGGTGATTTGGTTCTGCTGATGAGATGAAATGTGTCTTTTTGAAGCTGGCTTTTGTGGGGGCTGGAGCTGACATCACTTTTTTTTTTTTGAAAAAAATTGTGCATGTGTTGTAACATTGCAGTTTTGGAGGGTGTTTATGATTTCATATATATATATATATGAAATATATATATATATATATATATATATACATATATATATATATATATATATACACACTGCCCCTCAGCGGGAGGAGGTGTCTGAGTGCAAACAGTAATGGATTGTGTCCATCCAAGTGCTAGTAAAGGGCACTGGCACATTGGTTATTCCCATATGCTTTCTTGACTAGTATTTTTTTTGTCCATGCTGATTCTGTAATGGCAGCCCTTATCTTTTTAGGAAGGAAAAAAGACTGAAGAAGTGAGAGAATGTGGGGGAAATCTATATTAATTGTGCTTCTGGATGGTTTGGGGAAGTGAGAAGGTCATGACTAGTAATGCAAGAATTTCTCCTAAAACTTGTCACTAGCAGCACTTAGTAAAATAGGATTGTATCTTGCTGCTTAGGTAGGGGGAATGTGCTGAGTGATGTGGTAGGATGAACACTACTTACTTATCAGTAAGTGGTGTTGATGACAATTTTAAGGAGAAATTTCTGTGTCATTAGATCGCCTTGTCCTAACCAACTTCCTCCCCTCCTTTTCTTCATTCTTCTCTGCCATCTGCCTGTTTCCCCTTAAAGCACCCTGCCATGCCTTTGAAAGATGTAGATATAGATTAAATCATGCTTGTTATCTTAACTTTCAACCCCATCCAAACGAGGGAGGGAGTGGTGATTTCAGCACTGAGTCTATAAAACAAATGTGGGGGGAGATAAAGACTAAAAAGTAAGTAAGTTGAGGCTAAATTAAAAAACAAAGCACAAACAAAAACTGAAGCACTAAGATAATGAAGTGAAAATATGTTGCCCCACAGATGGAGCAAAGCCTCGTAGCGTCTTATCCTGGTATCTTTAGCTGTGTTTGCTTTTGTAGACATGGCTAGATTGTACTTGTGAGTACTATAAATGTTGATGTTTACTATGTTTATGGGAAAGCTATCTGCTAGTGTTGATGTGCTCTGATTGCCTTCAATAGTACCTTGCATGCAATTTTAAGCCAGTAGTTCTATCATATTATTCTACCTACGCTGTATCGTGTTTAAATGGATGAATTATAATATTGTTACAAGGCACGCACTTCTTTATGCTACTGTATGGAGAAATATATTCAGTTTAAGGAAAAACAATAATTTAGTGTGTTGTACTGCAAAACAATATTACACAGGCGTGAGAAATTTGAACAGCTTATTCAGTTGTTGCAGCTGGCGTTTAGTTAGGATCCAAAGTGACTAAATTGTGCAGGCACAGAATTCATGATTGTTACCTTGGTCTAAGTGGAAATTGGCAATTGGAGCCTTCATCTATTCAGTCCAGTGTTCATCTCTCTCGCTTGTTATGTGCAGTTAGGTGAATAGAGAATATAACTTGAATAAGATTCAGGCTTCCTTAAAGATAATTTGCTGTGCCTGATAGTCTAGAAAATCTAGGTTTCCCCCCAAATTTTGAAGTGATGTAATTTGAAAGAAATAAAATTTATATAAATAGTGAAATACACACAATACCTCCCTTGAATGTTGTTTGGAAGGGTTAATTGAGAAATCCACTGTAAAAGTGAGAGGAGCAGTGATATACTCACCATATGGAAAGAAGAAATACTAGTGGACTAGAAACCCCTTCCCCTAAACTCACTTCTGTTCTGCAATGCTCAAGCATTGGTGTTGTGAAATGCTGTGTACCTTGCTTATATGGTAGGTAAATGTTGGAAGATTGTTTTGTCAACCATCAGACACAGCAAGTCTGTGATTCTTAGTATACCAGTGCTTGGGAGGATTTAATTCAGCAGAAAATATTCCACCTCCAAACAGAATTTGTGTTTAGAATAGCATCCTGAATTGTTCTTACAGGTTGCAAGATAACACCAAAATCACAGTTCATACAAAGTATGTTTTAACCTCAACAGTTGCTTGTAGCAGGACCCTAAAAGTGTTTCACTTTTTGTTGACCTTATGAATTGTTTGCACTGCAGAAGGATACATTCTTTTTTTGGTCTCCTACTGTAAATGCCAAGAGTTCTACCACGGTCACCAACCTTCACCAGCTGAGAGGTCAGATAAGAGTTTCTCCAAACCTTTAGGATTTTCTACAGAAAGGGCATTGCATAATGCATTAGGGACACTTCATCAGTGCCTAGAATGTTCACGTAATCGGTCCCATTCACATACATTCTTTTAAAAAGTTCTGCACAGCCTTTGTGTGAAGTAGAAATTGATAAAGAATTTGGAACAGAATGCTCACCTTTAGGAAACAAAAGGCAGCAAGAAGGGGAAGGACAGTAAGGGACTTGTAGGCTGGGAACAGAGAAGAAGCAGCTTTGAAAACTTGTTCTGTATTATCCTCTAAATTATGCTGTTGCCACTGTTTCAAAAGGCTGCTAGACTTCCCTGTGTGCTTTAGAATGAAGTTATGTAGTGTTAGAGGAGTCAATCCTTTTGCTATTGTGTGCTTAGCTTGCTATAGGTGTTACACATTGGCTTCATTCACATATAAGGACAGAACATGTTTGTTGGTACCAGAATGAGCCTTGGAAGTCTTCCATACTCACATGATTCTCTTCCCTCTATTTCCTGCTCCTCTGAGACTAAAACTGTAATTTAGGTTCATGCTTTGTAGGAAAGATTACCAGTTGTAGTTTGAGAATGAGAATTTGGAAACATTCAGTCCTTGTGCCCCATATGAAGGGAGGGGAGTGCATGAGTTCAGGGTTTGTTCCTGTATCAAACCATGTCATTCTGTCAGTGCAAATGTGTGCTTTCTTAGTGTGTTCTAATTCATATAAAAAGGCAAAAGTGAAAGTACCTTTTAGCATGCACTTCTTTCTTATGCCCCAAGGTGAACTTTTGACATTTGTACAGTTAAAATAGTTGGCAGTAAATTACAGAGGCACAAGTCAGAATAAGCCCTTTAGCCACTTTCTTTTTAGCCCTTGTTCATTAGAGGAAACATAAAAAGGCTGCAAAATCAAAAAGAGTCCAGTAGCACCTTTAAGACTAACCAATTTTATTTTATTGTAGCATAAGCTTTCGAGAATCAAGTTCTCTTCATCAGAGGCCTGATCCGAACTGGTCAAATACAGAAGAGGAGGGGAGGGGAAAGAACGGGACATATATCACAAGAAGACAGGATGCAATTAGTGTGAAGGCAATCAAAACATTCCTTTGCTTGTAAATGTAAACATCTCCTTTTGGTGTGGAGTCAGTTTGCCGCAGTGAAGGTATACAATTCCTATGTAGTATAAGCCCTCGATAACCACAGCTCTCCCTGCCAGCTGCATCTGACAAAGAGAATTGTGGTCCCCGAAAGCCCACACGCACTCAGGCTGAGATAATTGACAAACAAAGCCCGCACCAGGCGTCTCTGGGCTCCCCCAGACCACGCCTCTGTAAAGGAAATCTGTTACCTGTGATAATGAGATAACCATTCATAGTCTCTATTCAGTCCCAGCTTGACAGAGTCAAATTTGCATATGAATTCCAATTCAGCAGCCTCCCGTTAGATTTTGTTTTTGAAGGGTTTCTGTTGAACCACAGCGACTTTTAAGTCTTTGGTGGAATGTCCTGGTAGATTGAAGTGTTCTCCCACTGGTTTTTGGACGTTTCCATTTCTAATGTCAGATTTGTGTCCATTTATTCTTTTGCGTAGAGGTTGGCTGGTTTGTCCAATGTACAGAGCAGAAGGACATTGTTGGCACATGAGGGCATATATCAGATTGGAGGATGAGCAGCTGTAAGAGCCAGAGACAGTGTAGTTGATGCCATTGGGTCCTGTAATTGTATTCCCTGGGTAGATATAGGGGCAGAGCTGGCATCTGGGTCTGTTGCAGGGCCTGGTACCTGTGCTGGTGGCCCTGCCGGCCGATTCATGATTGTAAGTGAGAAGTCGTTTAAGATTGGGGGGCTGACTGTAGGCAAGGAAAGGTCTTCCACCCAGGACTTCCGAGAGAGAGGTATCATTTTCCAGGATGGGTTGTAGCTCCCTGATGATACGTTGGATGGGTTTGAGCTGGGAGCTATAGGTGACAACCAGTGGTGTTCTGTTGTTAGTTCCTTTAGGTATGTCCTGGAGCAGACTGTTTCTGGGTACTAGTCTGGCCCTGTTGATTTGTTTCTTCACTTCATTTGGTGGGTACTGTAGTCTCAAAAATGCTTGTTGTAAATCTCTTAAGTGTGAGTCTCGGTCGTTACAAAACTCCAGGAAAAAGAATTCCACATGGACACCCCCTGAGGGCCGTAACTCCTCATTGGACTTTTACATTGAATGCTTCCGTAGACGTGCTCAGGCTGAGATAATTGACAAACAACACCTAAAGCAGAATCTCAGCCGTGGAGAAAGAGAGGCCATAAACAGCCTCCAAAATAATTCTGGCATCGTAATCAAGGAAGCTGACAAAGGCGGAGCAGTTGTCATCATGGACAAACAAAATTATATACAAGAAGCAGAAAGACAACTCTCCAACACAACATTCTATAAAATACTACCTTCTGACCCCACGGAGCAATACAAAAGGGAACTCAATAAAATATTAAAAACACTCCCCATGGACATACAAGAATGCATCCATATGGACACACCCCAGGAACCACGACCAGGAAGATTCTACCTACTACCCAAAATCCACAAACCAGGTAACCCAGGACGCCCAATTGTTTCAGGAAAATGCACCATCACAGTAGGAGTCTCGGGATACATGGACTCTATCCTCAGGCCCTATGCCACCAGCACACGCAGCTACTTACGGGACACCACTGACTTCCTCAGGAAAATACAGTCCATTGACAACCTACCAGATGACACCATCCTAGCAACCATGGATGTGGAGGCCCTGTACACCAATATCCCACATGTAGATGGACTGCAAGCCATACGGAATATTATCACGGACAAAACCACAGCACACCTCGCCACTGAACTTTGTCACTTCGTACTCACTCACAATTACTTCGAATTTGGTGACAACTTATATCTACAGGTTAATGGCACAGCCATGGGCACACGCATGGCACCACAATATGCTAACATATTCATGGCGGACTTGGAGCAACGCTTCCTCAGCTCCCATCCACTGGAACCACTACTATACTTAAGATTCCTGGATGACATCTTCATCATTTGGACCCATGGGAAGGAAGCCCTTGAGAGATTTCATCAGGACGTCAATAACTTTCACCCTACTATCAACCTAAGCCTGGACCACTCTACACAACAGGTACACTTCCTGGACACCACTGTACAACTACATAATGGACGAATAAATACCACCTTATACCGGAAACCAACAGACCGATACTCATATCTACATGCCTCCAGCTTCCACCCTAAACATACCACTCGGTCTATTGTCTACAGCCAAGCCTTACGTTACAACCGTATCTGCTCCGATGCTCTCGACTGAGACTCACACTTAAGAGATTTACAACAAGCATTTTTGAGACTACAGTACCCACCAAATGAAGTGAAGAAACAAATCAACAGGGCCAGACTAGTACCCAGAAACAGTCTGCTCCAGGACATACCTAAAGGAACTAACAACAGAACACCACTGGTTGTCACCTATAGCTCCCAGCTCAAACCCATCCAACGTATCATCAGGGAGCTACAACCCATCCTGGAAAATGATACCTGTCTCTCAGAAGTCCTGGGTGGAAGACCTTTCCTTGCCTACAGACAGCCCCCCAATCTTAAACGACTTCTCACTTACAATCATAAATCGGCCAGCAGGGCCACCAGCACAGGTACCAGGCCCTGCAACAGACCCAGATGCCAGCTCTGCCCCTATATCTACCCAGGGAATACAATTACAATGGCATCAACTACACTGTCTCTGGCTCTTACAGCTGCTCATCCTCCAATCTGATATATGCCCTCATGTGCCAACAATGTCCTTCTGCTCTGTACATTGGACAAACCAGCCAACCTCTACGCAAAAGAATAAATGGACACAAATCTGACATTAGAAATGGAAACGTCCAAAAACCAGTGGGAGAACACTTCAATCTACCAGGACATTCCACCAAAGACTTAAAAGTCGCTGTGGTTCAACAGAAACCCTTCAAAAACAAAATCCAACGGGAGGCTGCTGAATTGGAATTCATATGCAAATTTGACTCTGTCAAGCTGGGACTGAATAGAGACTATGAATGGTTATCTCATTATCACAGGTAACAGATTTCCTTTACAGAGGCGTGGTCTGGGGGAGCCCAGAGACGCCTGGTGCGGGCTTTGTTTGTCAATTATCTCAGCCTGAGTGCGTGTGGGCTTTCGGGGACCACAATTCTCTCTGTCAGATGCAGCTGGCAGGGAGAGCTGTGGTTATCGAGGGCTTATACTACATAGGAATTGTATACCTTCACTGCGGCAAACTGACTCCACACCAAAAGGAGATATTTACATTTACAAGCAAAGGAATGTTTTGATTGCCTTCACACTAATTGCATCCTGTCTTCTTGTGATATATGTCCCGTTCTTTCCCCTCCCCTCCTCTTCTGTATTTGACCAGTTTGGATCAGGCCTCTGATGAAGAGAACTTGATTCTCGAAAGCTTATGCTACAATAAAATAAAATTGGTTAGTCTTAAAGGTGCTACTGGACTCTTTTTGATTTTGCTACTACAGACTAACACGGCTAACTCCTCTGGATCTATAAAAAGGCTGATATCAATTTTTTGTTCTGTTTGGTTTTCATGATAGAAATATTCTTTAGCAAAGCACAATACTAGGTTGGTGAATGTACCTTTTTAAATGGGAGCTTTATGTCTTATCATGGTATTCTGACTTGGTCAGTGGAGAAGAAGTTGTGACAGTTCTTTTTCCTTCTTGCATTATTGTGTAGGCTAACTTCATTATAATATATTAGTTTGACAGTTGAAAAATACCTTTCTTTGCTACACTCTGTTATGCCTAGGCCCTCCAAAGCAGTATTTCAGTGAATTCCTGAGATATGTATTGGAGCTACTTTAGAATTTACCCTTCTCCAAGACTGTCATAAATGGTCAAAACAAATGCAACTCAAACATGCCTGACTGAACTCAATTGGAATTCAGTTTTGTTGCCCTGATTTTGAATGTTGATTTGGTATGCCAAAATAAAGGCTAGTAGCAAAAAGAATTGAGCCCCTGGACAATAAATAGCAGACTAATCTGTAATAAAAATGCAGTAAACAAAAACAACCTTGGTTGTTGGGGGTTTTCCGGGCTGTCTTGCCGTGGTCTTGGCATTGTAGTTCCTGACGTTTCGCCAGCAGCTGTGGCTGGCATCTTCAGAGGTGTAGCACCAAAAGACAGAGATCTCTCAGAGATCTCTCCCTGAGAGATCTCTGTCTTTTGGTGCTACACCTCTGAAGATGCCAGCCACAGCTGCTGGCGAAACGTCAGGAACTACAATGCCAAGACCACGGCAAGACAGCCCGGAAAACCCCCAACAACCATCGTTCTCCGGCCGTGAAAGCCTTCGACAATACAAAAACAACCTTATTAGACTTTTACAGTTGTTACAATACTTGTTTTTTGTGTCAATTGTTTTGCTATGACCTGCCTATCTGTTTTGTCTAGTATATTTCAGGATACCCCTTTTTCTCCCTTCCATGTTTTTCTAAAGTCAGAACTAGTACCATGAATTTTAAATTAATTAATTTTTAAGTGAGCCAGGTGTTTTTGAATGCATTGGTTAAATTTTAAATATTGTTTATTTCAAATAAGCACACTGGTATGTCTTGTAAGTATCCTTAATCCTGTTTTAAAAGTAGCCTTCCATATTCAGCTGATACTGACTGTAGGAGCCTCCTGCTGGGGTGAGTCCTTCTACCTAAATTGAGTGTATTAAAATGCAGTGCCTACGTTCCTCATTTCATGCTTGTAAGTCCACAGAAGTTACTGCCCCATAAAGCAGTTGCCTACTATCTGTCCTAGTCATTTGTGACTCACTGAAAATGTGAAAGATAATTCCACATTTTATAAAAAATGTCCATGTTTTGAGATTGCTTTAGGCATTTGGGTAAACGCTTGTGACCTGAATAAAGGCATGGGAAAAAATGGAAAACCAACCAGTTCAGAATGCAGCCATTGACACTTATATAAATCCTAATGTGTTGAATAGCTTTTCTCCATGGAACAAAATATAACTAGTTTAGTGTTGGTGACGCATGAGGAGAAAGGACAATATACTTAGTGCGTGCAACAGTACAAAGATTTCAACATGAAATAACAATGCTTGCTTTAAAGCAAGCTTCATCACTATGGCGGATTCCATACGATGATCCAAAAGGAGCTACTTAGTTTACTGTCACAAATTATGTCACACGTTAGCTTCTTGTCTTGGAGCAAGGTATTAAAGTCCCCTGCCCCCGTCAGCCAGTTTTGTCTCATCCTCGATGAAGAGTTCTTTGCAGTGCATTAGAATTTACATTGATACCAATAGATTTGTCTCCTGAAACAACTGGGTACGTATGTTTTCTTATTTATAACCAAGTTCTTGGATATTTGTGGATTAAAAACATTTTAGTGTTATTAAAAAACTTGATGGGAGGATGGCTTTTAAGGAAGTTTGTTCACCATTACTGAATGCTGAGAGTCCATGAGAAGCTTATAAGCAACTGAAGGATTCCCAGGAACTTTGTTTAACAGTCACTGCTTAAGAGTCTGTCTTGTAAAATTAGTATCGTGCAGTCTTTGTTTAGTCCTCAGAAAAGTGTTTGTACATTGTAGCTTCTCATTTTCATCCTCTTAAAATTGTATGCATTGTCCAAAAGAATGGTATGACCAGAAAAATGCTTGGCTGTCTGTCCAAAGCATAATAAACATGGGTGTTGTTCACCATAGCATTTGAAATAGTTATTATTGTTTCCAAGCTGGTTTTCTGAGGAATTAATTATCTGGACTGTTAAAATAAAATTACAACTAATACCTCTATCTGTATCCCTTGAGCTATAGACTGTGTAACTTATTGTTACCAAAATGGCTTTGTTCTGAAATGTAAAAGAAGAAATTAAGATGGAGATTAGAATGTTTTCCTTAAGTGACACTGAACAGACAATAGAACATCTGACAAAGAGAGGACATGAAAGCTTAAGAAGAAGGGATGGGGGAACACTTGGGGCCAATCTTTCACTGAAGCAGTGGGATGAGCCATAAGCCCCAAGAGAGACTTTCTGGCACCTGCTATTTCTGTGAACAAAAACAACCTGATGCAATTCCTCTCCATAGACATACTGCTCTTTGAGGAGTTACAATATTTTCATCTTTGCCCATTTTCAACCATAAAGTCAACAATGAACTTGTTATATGGCATGCGTTGAAATCTCAAATGTATAGGCTGATTCTAAAAAAGAAGAGGGCTAATTGGTGTATACTACTGTACACTTCACTACTTTAATCTGCTTAAAGGCTTTTTTAGAGAGGATAACTGGTTATCATCAGTTTCCCATTCACTTAAAGTAACCGTCATCTGCTTATGACTGTATTGTCTTACAGTATTGGAAAGGTGAGCCTTTTTGCCTGTTGAAAGGTTCATGTTGTATTGTAGCCGTTTTCTGGGAGATTATAACCAGATGTTTTACTTTCTGTTGATTCTGATTTGAAGCATCTGTGAGGCTCATTTGCCTATCACTGGTCAGATGCTTCAAAAATGTTTGTGGATAGAGCTTTGGAATAGAGCATGTGTGCCACCCTGAGCTCCTAGAAGAAAAGTTGGGATAAAGATGTTACTAACTATTTGAATGTAAAGTTCTGTTCTGTGTTTAACTTGGAACTTTTTCAACTTGATTAATAGTCTCTCTTAACTTGCAAAGCCTTGTTATGAACAGAGATATCACTGCCTGTCTTGTACCTTAAGAACACCTTTCTCAAAACAGATCATTTTTGTAAACATTATTACTCACAATCAGGTTGTATACTTGTGCAGTTTAGATGGAATAAGTGTGAATTGAAAACCAGGATCTGACCAATCAGTAGAGAATAAAACCAATGGTGCTGGTGCCATAAATATGGCTCAGCTTTTATGACCATGGCTCAGTTACCTTCACTACCTGGTTATGTATTAGATTTGTAGAATGAGTTTTCTCATGGAATAAAAGATGGAGCAAAAAAAAAAAAGAGCTGTAAAATTAGAACTGTTCAACTGGTAACTTTGCACAGTATCTGATATAATACCAATCTCATTATCAGTGGGGCTAACCTAATATTAAATAATAGGAGGTAGTGTATTCACTTAGCACACAGATTTCTGTTAAAACAATATTGAAAATCTTATGAAATGTTAATTAAAATTACAGCATCTCTACTGTAACTCATAGGTTTATTCCTTATCAAAGTAATAAGAGAATACAAGAGACTTGCTTAATATATCAGGCTTATGTAAAAAATCTAATTATTTTCAGTTTAGTCCATCAAATCTTAGCATTCTGTGGTTTTCTCTTATTGAAGAGCTTTCTTGAGTGTTCTCATACAAAGACGTTAGCTTTCTCAATATGGTCTCTTTTTGATGGCATGTATTCTCCAAGGTACAAGTTTCCTAAATTTTACTAACTTTAATATTTTGAAAAATCATGCCCCCAAGAAGAGATTTGAAAGGGTGAAAACTGCACATATTGGATCATTCTAAATTAAATTGAAGGTCTGTCATTCAAAAGACTCTTTCCTCCATTGGATGGCATAAAATCATATTCACAATTTCAAAAGCAGACACCTTTGGAAGAAAAGGTTTATGGGTTTAAGAGACTGTCTGCATGAACTAGCTCTATAAGCTAGTTCATGCAGGCTACCTTTCTGTCTACATGTGAATTGTTTCAGTCCAGATCAGCCTTGGTGTGTTCTCACAGTGACACATAGCAGGCAGTAATTTTGAATAATCATGACAGTATACTTCCAGCTTCAATGATCATGAAAATTGCTGTTTTGTGACTTGCTGGATTATGTCTTCAGTTTTTTCCATGTGAATCTGTATCAAGATGGTGATCAAGATGATTCATGGGCTTAAAAAAAAGAAAAAAACCCCAAATGAGGTGAACTGTTGCTGCGTCACTCAACTCACTTGTTGAGCTTTCCTCTATAAGGCTATTTACATGTGGGGGTTCACACATTGTCACATTCTGTGGATGCATCTGATTGTATGTGGACTTCTGGATTTGGGCACTATTAAGTGATAGGAATGTGTCAGTGGGTGACTGAAGCCCGCTGGTGTTGGGAGTGGTGGTGGATATTGTGGGTAAACTGTAGAATTTCTTTGCTCCACGAACTACTTCTTGGTCTTGTTCCTCATTCACCTAGCACAAGACAGAAGGGAACACACCACAGATTGTATTGGGACACCTGAGTGGTTGCTTCCAAGCTTCTTTGTTTCCACTCATCTCAGATAGCAGGGGAGTAAAGTGTTCGCTCAGATGCAGTTCTTCCTATTTCTTGTCATTCTTGTGGCTCGGTCAGCACCTCCTGGATTCCAACATATTAGGAACTCCTCTAGTCTTCCTGCCGTTACTATAAGCAGCCCTTTATTTAGACGTTTCAAGTACAACGGGTCCAGAATGCTGCTGCATGTGTCCATACTGGTGTTCTGTATAGGGTGCATATCACTCCCATCTTGCAGCAGCTGCACTGGCTCCCCAGGGAGGCTAGACTGGCCACGACCAGAGCTAGGGCCTTTTTGGTCCTGGCTCTGACCTGGTGGAACTCTCTGTTGGTGGATACATGGGACCACTAGGATCTTCTGTTGTTTTGGTAGGCCTCCAAGACTGAGATGTTCCACCAGGCATATGGTTGAGGCTGGTCCAGCAGTCATCTAGAGAGCCTCCCCGCTGGCCTCTTGTCCGGGGGGCCATTTGATCATCTGGCCCCCCTCTATATGAGTTACAAATCAAATTGAAAGGTCTATTCTCCCCTCCTTTCTCCTGCCGCCCTGTGTATTACTGGCAGGGGTGAGTTGTAAGGTGGCTGTCTGGGGGTAGTGGTTTATGAAAATTCTATCGTTTTTTGTAATTTTTAATGTAAATTATATGTTTTATTGCTGTGCTCCACCCTGAGCCCGCTTGCGGGGAGGGTGGGATAGAAGCCCAATAAATAAATTAAATAATAAATACGAAGGGACTATGTTGCAGGAAATCTTAAAGTGGAAATGCAACCAGGTAATGGCAGAGCACTATTATCAGCCACCAGGTAATGGCAGAGTACTATTATCAGCACTATTATCAGTTGACACACATGTTTGTCTATCCATCCTTGACAGATTAGTGCGGCAGTTATATCTGAAGCCATAATATCAGCACAAACCCGCCCTGAAAAAGATGGGAGAACAGCATGGAAAAAAAAACTAAACTACAGTTATTCGGCAGTGCCATTGGATATAATAACTGCATGAACAAATGATGGCAATTCAAGAAAAAGCAGCAAATGTGGAAACAGCCTAGCTTAAGATAGTTTTAGGCATGGGTTCCATCATCCACCTTGCCTATATTGTATGTAGTAGCTCCCCCTTCCAAACGTGAATTCTGTATCATGAACCTGCAAAGCTAAAACAAACAAAAATCAAGACGTATTGTCGAAGGCTTTCACGGCCGGAGAACGATGGCTGTTGTTGGTTTTCCGGGCTGTATTGCCGTGGTCTTGGCATTGTAGTTCCTGGAACTACAATGTAGTTCCAATGTAGTTCAGGAACTACAATGCCAAGACCACGGCAATACAGCCCGGAAAACCCACAACAGCCATCAAAAATCAAGACACTGGTCATTCTGTTTTAGGAAGAAAGTCTCCTTTTAGTGCTAGAGGCGAAAATTACACTTTAGGCATGGCTTTAGGCAAAATAACAAAGTGATTATTTTATTAATCAGTATAAAACTTCATGTCACCCCTCTTTTCAAACTGAGCTCCCTTTCTCCCATATTCTCATAGATTTTCTTCCTTTTTAAATATCTTTTCCTTTATAGCCACTTTTATGTGAGGCTCTTTCAGAAAGTCCCATTGGCTTAACAAACCAAAGAGAAGAGCTTATTCTGTTTAGCAGATGAGTCGCAAGAACAAATTCTGAACTTTTTTGGATTTAATTTGACTCCCTGCCTCTAATGTGCTTTGTACATAACATAGTTTAAAGAAATGCTTCCCACCAACCTAACCTGTAAATATTATGAAACACCAATGATTGCATTTGCCAAGACATATGACTATATTTATCTGCTTATCCTAGGGTGGGGCAGCTGCCAAGGCCTAGGCCTTTTGAAGGGGCCTCCTGCCATCTTACCCCACCTGCTTGCCTCCCCTGCTGTCTCTCTGCTTGTTGTGAGCCCTTCCACCACCCGCTCTTCCATCTACATGTGTTGGCCTCTACTGCTCGGGAAGGGTGTGCAGGAGGTGAATGGCAGCAGCATTCCCAAAAGCAGTGCTCCCAGTTGTACACACTGTCCAATAGAATTGGGGAAAAGGTGTGCAAGCACTACAAGGACTGTCAAATGAGTGAGTGGGTGGGGGAAGGCTGCATGGATGGGCAGTGTGTGTGGGAGGTTTGAATGGGGGCACAATGGTGGCAGAGGAGGGGAGGAGAGGGGGTACTCTCTGCCCAGGGCCCACCAAAACCCAGAGCTGGCTCTGCAAAGACACTGGGAAGAAATCAATGTAGCTGGTTTCTAGCTGATATTTGAATGTTAGCAGAAAAAGTTATCTTTAGCATAATCTTAATCACAACCAAGTTATTTTTTAAAAATACAAAGCAATTTTTTAACATCAAAGAAGGAGAAGTGTATTTACTTTGTGCTTTGCTCCCACTTATACAGGTGCCACCCTGGAAATGAGCAAGATAAACAATTGCACATACACGTACATTCTCTGTTGTGGCTTGCGCCTCATAGAATAGCCTGCCTGTTGAGGTCAGGAGTGCTCCCACTCTCCTGGCATCTTGCTAACTATGCAGAACTCAGTTATTCATGTTAATGCTTTATCTTGGATTTCTGCTTGGTTTCAGGTTTCTGCAATCATAATCCTATTGTGTTGCTTATTGGATGCCCCATCCTCTTGATTGTATTGACTTACACCAGGGTTCCAACCGTTTTGAGCTTATGGGCACCTTTGGAATTCTGATGAAGCGTGATGGGCACAGCCTCAAAATGGCTAAGGAAGCCGAGCCAGCCATTCAATGGCTACTTAGCTTACCTTAACTTAGATTGTGAAGGTCGGTCACCCAGTGAAGAACTTGCTGCCGAGGCAACATTTTAAAAAAATCTGGACAACCAACCAAATCTCCAGTGGCCTGTCAGAAGCCTTGCTCATAAAAAGCCCCACCTAGCCTTGCACACATTCTAAAAATACTTGGCATGTGCCAGGAAAGGTGTCAGCAGGTGCCGTGGTACTCACGGGCACTATGTTGCGGACCCCTATCTCACACTTTTCAGGAATTGTGCATTCTTTACAGTTTTCATGGTGACATTCTGTTTTCCCTATCCCTGCTAAACCCACCAACTAGTATTCTGAATGTTCAAAAATTGTAAAGTGGAGCTAAGAATGCACATTCCTTAAAGTAATGCACAATGGATATCAACACTCATAGTTCTTGGCAGACTAACCCAGAAATAGGTGCTAATGTTACACTAGCACCACAGAGAAATGGTGAATTTTGGTGTTCTGAGTTCTGGTCTTGGTTATCTAGAATGATATAGATCTGAAGGATACATCTTCTGTCTGGGGAAAAGTGAAAAATCAAATTATTACTCAATTTCAAAATTTACTAAAATGTTCCTTAGCATTTTTTGCTGCTCTAGAAATCTACATCTTTCACACTGCAGAGTGTTTATCTTTTTGTTTATGCAGAATATAGTGACTGGTTCAAGGGTCTTTAAATTAAAAAGTAGTATAATTTCAAGCCTTTAGCAGACAGTGAAGATGATTGGAGTAAGAGAAGTTTTACTGTAGGCTTGCCTGGCTTTCAGGTCATTCTGCAGTGTGAATTATTTGTCAGACCCTGTTGCTTCCAGTTACATTAAAGCAAGGGGAGCCAAAAGCTCAAGGAAGTATTTTTATGTATTACAATATGCCCAATGTGTTAATGTGTTGATGTGATAATGTTGTAAATAGCCCTTAACAATATCCCTGCCATGGGCTTTTTTCTAAACTTTTTATCTAATTATTAGTGGTACCTTTTTCTTATTTTTAGTGGTACCTTTAATTTGGAAATGATCCTTATTGGTTACTATTTATAACCTATGGGAAGGGAGATGCTATCCCATCCCAGGAATTGGATTTCGGTTCCCTACAGAGTTGAAATTTTGTTTGAATTCCAAGGGCGGTAAAATTGTAAGTAAGTCATCTTGGGAGGAGAAATTTTCTGTATATATTGTTCGTGGGCATTTTGTAGCTTACTGAAATGCGGTTTATTATAGATGTAATGGCCTGAGGAAAGAGAATACTCTGAAACGAGTGAAGAAAGGAGGCCGGCACGGCTCGTCGCCTGACATATTTTCTTTGCAGACTGCTGACGGTGCTTGACTCATTGCCCTTGCAGACTGCCGACGGTGTGGTTATCATGACCCGCCAGCATCTGGGCATACAGTAGCCCCTCTACAGATGAACTCTACTCATACGAACTTTATTTTTGAACCTAATTGTGCGAATACTTCAACACTATATGTATGGTTTATGTAGCACTTGTTTATTTATTGGCAATATAAGTCGCACGGTTCTCACATTTTGGTGTTCCTTGGTGTACTTCCTCGAGCTTTTGGCTCCCCTTGCTTTAGTATTTTTCAGAGGAAGACTTTCCTGCTTGTTTGTGGTTTCCAGTTACATTACAACAAGAAGGTAAATAGGGCAGAGTCAAACAGTTCATTAATGTTTGACTGCTTTATGGTTTCTACCCAAAAAAGTGTTCAGAATAGAACAAACTCAGACAACTCTGTGGGAAAAGGATCAGAGTTCTTACATTCCCTTTAAACATTAACTGGAAGGAATCTATTGTTTTATCATACCGTATCAATGCTAATTGCAAATATGAATGAAATTTTTGAGAGCTCAATGTGACTGTCAGGCATTTTGCATATTGATGGTTGGTACTGGGCTTGCTGTTTCTTAATATTGAGAGCGGTGTATGTCTTTTTCCACATTACAGATATTTCTTTCATGACTGCCAAATTCAGCCCTCCCAAATCTCTGTATTCCTAGAATTCTGGTTTATTTGGCAGAAATCCGTTTTTAATTCATTTAGGAGGCAGTGTCAATAGGGCTCTTGGTGGTTTGGCAGGAGATCAGTAGAATAAATGTCTGGTATTTGATGGTAACTTTATGCATACAGCTCAATTAATTGTATCCATGGGGTGTCTTCCAAACTTACTTTATTGGAAATGTCACAGTTGCATATGCCAGTTTCTTGCAGCTCTGGAGTATTGCCATTGCAATAAATACGATCAGTCACTTTCCCCTCACATTTATCCTACGTACTGTAGACCATATGAGACCATTCGAAAAATATAGCTAGTTTTGACCTTTCATTAAAATTATAGTTCATCAGTTGTAGCAAAGTTTCCTATAAAAATATTGCCCACTTCAGAAACTACAATTTCTTCTTGGCAGGAAAGAAATACAATTAAAATTGGTTTGTTTGCTAGGTAAATCTAAGGACTATCTACTGAACTTTCAACCCCACTGTTTTGACTCAAAAATCCTTATTCTGATCTCACCTTCTTGGCAAAAATTGAACCCATGAAACATTTCCTCTCTTGCTACCTTGGGTACTTGGAAAGGGCTCTAAATCAGTGATAAAGCATCAGCTTTACGTGCAGAAGGTCCCAAGTTCAATCCCCAGATTCTCCAACTAGAAGGCTCAGGTAGTGAGCAGTGTGAAAGCTCTTCTGTGTGAGACCTTGAAGAGCTGGTGCTAGTCAGAAAAGAAGACAGTGCTAACCTTGATAGCCTATTAATCTGAATCAGTATAAGGCAGTTTCGTGTGTGTGTGTTCATTTATTGTGACTTCACTTTACAATTTTAATGGGGTTTTTTTGCCAGAAGAATACAAATAGTAGAAAAGAGCAAGAATCCAGTTGCACCTATAAGACTAACAAAATTTATGGTAGGGTATGAGCTTTTGTAAACCACAGCTTACTTCTTCAGATACAGCTAGAATCTGCAATCATTTCACTCTCCAAGATGCAAGGACAGGTGGACTCACATTCTAGCTGTATCTGAAGAAGTGAAATGTGGCTCACAAAAGCTCATACCCTACCACAAATTTTATTAGTCTTATAGGTGCTACTGGACTCTTGCTTTTTTCTATTGCTACAGACAAACACAGCTATCCATCTTGATCTTTCTTCAAATAGTGTAAGAGAAATTAATGGACAAGATCACCCATGAAAATGGGCAAAATGAAAAGGTTCAAGAGACAATAAAAAGGGCATATCCATCCATTCCTAGATAAACTAATACTGTCTTGGGCACCACCAGTCAATCCAACTGTTAAATAAGGCTGAAAAAGACATCCAGATCTTCAGATACCATCATCAAAATCTGACAAGTGAAAAGTGTCAGGGAAGAACTTGGATCCAGAGGGAAGAACTTGGACACTCACACTGTTGTTCCCCATCTTTAGTTTTCAGTTTTTCTGATTTATTTTATATCCTCTATGCTGAAGTTCTAATCGTTTTCTAAAATAATTTGTTACGTACACCTTGCAATATTCCATAGAAAAGTTTAAATAAAACTAATATTGTTGACTGTTGTATGGCTTAGTTAGGATTTTGTTTTGTTAAAAACTTTGAATATTACTTCTTAAATATCAATAAGCTGATAAATCATTAATTGTCTGTTCTTACTGAAGGCAAAAAAGTTTTCTTCTATTAGAGGCAATCTCCCCTCCCCCCCACCAAGGATCAGGCCTTCAGCAGAAAATAAACATCAGTGGTACTGTCCAGGGTTGGAGGAGCCTCCACCCCCTGTCCTTATCTCTCCTCCTGGGGAACAGGCTCTGCCGCAGGTCTGGAAGCTTACCCCGTAGCAGCCTCAGCCACCAGAGCTCCGAGAGACAAGTCACCCCAGGAGGAGAGCCAGGCAGGAGGCCGGTGACCCATAGCAACATGACATGGCCCCATGCTGTTGTATCTGGCAGCCTGGGTGGTCACAGCCCCAAAGGCTTCCCATGACACTACCTCTGCTGGAGTGGGAAGAAGGCAAGTCAGGCCGTGAGGCCACCAGGAAGAACAGCAGTGATTCTGGCTGGGAGGACAGGACAGAATGTACTCCAACCGCTAGCACACAAGTTGAACCAAAGGGCCTGGAGTAGGCCAACCAGCCCCAACCTAAGGCCAGACTTTAACATGTCGGAAAGGGAAAGGGCATGGGAGAACTACCACCCTCCCAGAGTCTGATGATAGGTCCCCTCCAGGGTCTATCATCTTGAAGGGGGAAGCCTCCTCTGGGCATTGGCCTGGGGGGAGGGCAGAGCCACGTCCAGGGGAAATCCTTTAAAAGAGGGACTCCCACTGGTGGCTAGGGAGGAGACAGCTAGCCTTATGTTCTGCATTGCAGGGAGTAGGGCTTGAACAAGGAAGAGAATACTGTAAACCCCTCTCCTCCCTATTTCTGAGGCTACTGGGAATTGCCTACAGAGGAAAAAGGGGAACACTGAAAGTGACCCCCCCCATGTTCTGACCCCCTCCAGGCAGAGCCTGATAGGTACTTAAGAGTATTTCTAGAGTACCTCAAGTAAACAGAAGTCTAGGAGCACCTTAAGGACTAATAAAATTTATTTCAACGTAAGCTTTCATGAGTCAGAGCTTACTTTCTAGTTCTTGTCATATCATACATATTCCTTTTCAGTTTACTGCAATAATATGTCATAATCAGTTTTCAGGCTCACCAGTGTTCTGCTGAGCATTACTTTTCCTAATGAAAACAGTTGCTCTACTTCTTTCCTTGTATTCACTGTTGAATGTGTGGTTTTCTCCTGTATATATTGCCACATGAAAAGCCTTATATTCTTCATTACATATCCGTTAGTGCATTATGTTAAACTACTAACCAGACCCATTGTAAAAACAACTGGCTCTAGAGAACTGCCTCTGGAGGGCTGCGCCAGCACACTGGGCCTTCCTGGGCCTCCGGAGGGGTGAGCCACCATGCTGGGCCTTCCTGGCCTTCTTGAGGGCTACGTTGCTGCACTAGGCCTTCCTGCTGCCATGCCAGGCCTTTCTGGGCTTCCAGGGGCCTGCACCACCTTACTTGGGTCTTCCTGCTGGTGCACCAGGCCTTCCCTGGCCTCCGGAGGGCTGTGCTGGCGCACAAGGCCTCCTGCTGCCTCTGCAGCTGCAGAGGCAGCAGGGAGGACTGGTGTGGCTCCGCACCCCTCCCAAAGCCCCATAGCAACAGAGAAGGCCACTGCACCGGCATGGCCCTCCATAGGCCTCCTTGGGAAGGCCGCACCCTGGAAGCCTTGGCCGTTGCTTCTCTGGGCTTATCCAGGTGCAGGTGCAGTGTTGCTGATGACTCACTGCACCTGTGCCAGGATAAAAAGTGAATTGTCGGCAACATGGTTTGCTTTTTATATCTTAGGATGTTTCCAGCTCCTTAATCACTTTGTCGAAAATCTCGACTAGTCTAGTTTCATTTCTTAAAGATACAGGTGCTATTTGGGGTTTTTAAAAGCCTATTTTTTAAAACCGATTTTTAAACTCAATTTTTAAGGGTTTGTTGGTTTGTAGAAAGATCTGTCTGTTCATGGATCCAGACTCTGAATTTAAGTATCCACATATGGGACATCGTTGACCATTGACTGCTTTTTTGTGTTAAAAAAGTGCTGGTACTCATATATGAATTCCACCAATCCTACTGTCAGGATGTGGGAGAGCCTCCCCCCCCCCCCCCCCGCCAGCACCAGTACTCCATAAAAAAGCCCTGGAAATATTAACAAGTAGTTGAACGACGGACTTGTGGGGGGCATCTCATTTCCCTCTCTTCCCATTATTTTTCTTTCTCTGAAAGCTCCCCATAGCCTCTTTTTTCCATTCATCTGCCAGCGTACCTTTATCTGCTCTCCTGTCTCCAGCTTTCCCCCCTTCCCTCCTCCTCTGCATCCTCTCTAGGTTTCCCAGATACCCGCCAGTGGCAAGTAAACTCCTGGGGATTTGCCACCTTGCCTGCCGTCCCACCAGTGGGAGGTGGCAAACCACTGGCATGCACCTCAGAAATGTACGCCGTGTGCGCGCTCCCAACAGGCCTGGCAACACCATTTCTGAAAATGTTGTGCTGGCCGTGGAAGTGTTCCAGCACTTTGTTTGGGGCAGAATCAGGCCTGCATGGAGTGTGGGAGCATGCCTGTGTCCCGTGTGATGACGCAAAGAAGACCTCACCACTGGCATGAGGTAAGTGCCAGGTGTATCCCCCCGCCAGGAAGGTATAGGGACCTGGCAACCCTATTCCTCTCCCTGGCAAAACTCTGGATCAGTTGCATGATGGGGAACCTGCAGTGACTTGCAGAGGGTATCTTACTTTCCTGTGTATCTCCCTTTCCATGCTATTTCCTCTTTCCTTTCTCCTGGCAGTTCCTATATCTTCACCTTTCCCTGCTTCCTTTCCTCATTTCCACCCACCATCATAACTATCATTTATCTGCCTCCACTGCCTCCCCTCTTCAGCTGTTTTCATTACTTACTCACTTTATTTACACTCCTCTTTTTTCCACAATGAGGACTTAAAGCATTTTACCTTATTTTCTATTCTTCCATTCCATCCTCACAACCACCCTGTGAAGTAGATTAGGCTGTGTGTGTGTGTGTGACTGGCCCAAAATCACTCAGTCAGCTGCCACAGCAGAATAGTGATTTGAACCTGGGCCTCGCAGATCGTAGTCTGACTTTCTAATCACGATACTTGCTTATGCAGGGTGGCTGCTGTTGAATATTAGCAGGCAGCCAGGCCTGGGTAAGTCATATAAACTGCCCAGTAGGTGATGGTGGGTCTGGCCCCATGAGTCTTCACCTTCCTTCAGAACCAAAACCTGCCACATCCCCCTGCATTTTCCTCGCAGAAACCAAAAATTAAATACTTTTGTAGGTGCCTAGCAGCGGCCATTGAGGGCATCTGTTTCTTAAAGCTACAGGCACGCCTGTTATCAGATTGGCGCTATTTACCCCCCCCCCTTTTTTTTAAGATTTCAGACTTTTCTGCAAACATGGGGCTTTTAGGATTGTAGTAACTTCTCTCATGTTTGTCCGTAGCCCCAACCTCCAGGTAAGTATCCACAGTTGGGACCACATTGAGAATTAGGTATATTGATGATGATATAAAATTGTCGTTTCTAGAGTGCTGTTTTCATGTCCTGCCATGTTTTCATAGCAGGGGTAGTGGTGGCGATAGTGCTAATAACTTGTTGCATTAGTGGATTAGAAGATTAAGAACCACTGATCTACATTTTTTCAACATTGTCATTTTACTTTGACAGTGTCCACATAGTAGAAAACTAATTTATCAATATTAAGAATGCCTGATTGATTTTGCGAACCCTCTGTCTCCTTGTCTTTCCCCCTAATCACTAATGCTTGTAAAATCCTGTGTATTCTTTATCTCAGCACATGTCATGACTAATAATTAGGATTTGAGTGAGAATTAGGTAGCAGTGTTATTGCTGGCCCCCAGAATAATTTTAAATCTTAGCTGTCACTGTTTGTTTTATCTTTTTGCCCCAGGACAATTGGACTCAGAGAATATCAAAACTAGAATACCCTACATTTAGAGATCAGTGCTTCATGTTCCCCTCCGCACTACTCCTTTTAAACACTATAATAAGCAGGCAGTAGATGCATAGTTATGTAATTTGGATTCATGAATGCTGTGGGGAGGAACAGATAGCTTTATTTGTTGGAGATTGCCTTTATAGTTTAACACAACAAAGAACTGGATAATAGTCTATTTGAAGAAGTCTTAGAGCACTCTTTCTGTTAGTGGAATTCTAAAGACTGTGCTCGGCCTGCTTTGTAGAATATAGAGAACATATCCATTTATATTCCAGCATATAGAAATGCATTTGCTGTTCATTTGGGGCTCCTATGATTAATAGATAAAGAATTATAAATGTTTCCTCTCTGCAGTTCTAGTGGTGGTGAACAGCTTTTAAGAGGAGCAGAAGAAAGGCACATGGCATTGGGCATGTGTCAATAGTCTATTTCTGCTGTTATGGACTGGTATAGTAGAACACTCTTATAAAAGTGTATATGACCAAATTCTTCACTTAGTATAAATTATGTAAATGTGTTCTTACAAAGTTCAAAATAGTTTGTATTCAGTATTATCATTTAAATAGTAATAAAATGGCATTTTCCTAAATCATAATAAACACAATTAATAAAATAGCACTGCAGGAATAAAAAAGTATAGGGTTGTTGGGGGCATTTTTTGCAGCGTTTCCTAAAAACAAGCTTTGCCTTTCTTTGAGAAAGTAATTCTGAAATTATCATATGTGTTGTATGTGTGCATGCATAAACACATATGGTTAACTTCATTTTCAACTTTTCTGAGACACAGCCAATCAATTACTTCAGTGTGTGTGTGTGTGTGTGTGTTTGCCTTGTGTCTTTCTAATGACAACTGAGGATATAATAGGTAACAAAAGACCATGGGGTATGGTTTGAGGGAAACTTTCTGGCAGCTATGAAGAAGAGGCATGGATTCATATGGGATATAAAACTCTATCATACAAATGTAAAAGACTGTGCACAAGTAGAACTGTGGAAATGTCTGTTTATGTTTTGTGATGCTCATCACTGGATCCAAGCCAGTGTCCCCAATACTTGTATGGCTGCAAGTACACAGCTGTTGATCAGATTTTTAGTAAAACATTTACAAGTTGGAGTTTCATCCAAGTACGCAGAATGCATAGTATGAAAGTTCCCTTGAGTAAAATTAAAATAATTTGCAAATAATAACATGGCAGGAACTATCCAGTTAAAAATCCATAGCCATATCCATATCCAGTTAAAAATAATGATTTGCCTCTGCCTGTTCCACGGGAGTACAAGTCCTCTGTTTCCCCCAGACATACTTGCCCTCCAAAAATAGTAATTTACAAAATAGGTGCTTTCCATAGTTGTTTCGATCCTGCCTTCTTGGAGCGGGGTGTGTGTGTGAATGGGAGAGGAACTGCATAGTGTCTCTAGTATTGTGGGTTTGCCTGTTTTGCCAGCCTAACTCCTGAAGCCAAGTTTGTACATTAAGTGTTCTAATTTGGATCACAAATACTGTTGCCTCATTTTGCTTCCTGCCAAATGTAGTTCAATTCATTGTTCTGAGCATGCCTCCGCGTGAATAATGCCACTGATACCACATCAGCTTGCAGTGTAGGCAATAAAGTGGTGAAATCTATGTCCCCTAACTCATTAGCGAAGCATCTGAGACCCCTTCCCTACAATACTTCCCTCCTATCTGAGTAAAAATCCTTTTTGAATAATTCAGTTTTGCATCGTTTGCGGAAAGCCAGGAGAGGGGGGGTTCTCCTGACTTCCTCAGGCAGGTCGTTCTACCAGGTAGAGTCCACTACAAAGAAAGCCCGTGTGCAAGTTGCTGTTGATTTCACTCATGTGCAGGCCGGCACCTGCAAGAGACCTTGTTCAAATGAGTGAAGCTGCTGTGGAGAGATATAGGGAGGGAAGCAGTAAGTATGCTGAGCCAAGGCTGTGAAGAGCTTTGTGTGTAATAACCAATACCTTGAATTGAGCACGGTAACTGATAGGTAGCCAATGGAGTGACTGTAGGATGGGAGTGATGTTCATGCTCCTGCTCGCTCCTGCTGACAGCCGAGCTGCAACATTTTGCACCAATTGGAGCCTCCTAGTTAACTTAGATGGGAGACCAATGTATAGTGCATTACAATAGTAAAGTTTTGATGTTACCATAGCATGGATCCAGGTGGCCAGGTTGGCCGTGTTGAGGTAAGAAGCCATCTCCCAGGCTAGATTGTAGTAAGCAGTTTTTGCGGCTGCCTTAGCTCGTTTTTCTAGTAGTAGTGCTGGATCCAGTATAACCTCTAGGCTCTTAACTGAGTCTGCATGGATCAGACGAACTCCATCGAAAGTAGGGAGTACATTGACTTTCAAGATCTCTGGCTTCTCAACAAGGATCATGTCAGTCTTGTCTGGGTTCAATTTCAATTTGTTATTTTCCAGCCATTTTATCACGGCTGTGAGGCAGCGATCTAAGATTTCTACTGCATCCTGTGGGGACCTCGATAGTGAGACAAAGAAATAGAGAGTTGGGTGTCATCTGCATGTTGAAGACATCCCACTCTATAGCTGCGAATGAGTTCTCCTAAAGGCTTGATGTAGAGGTCGAATAACATGGGAGATAAGATTGCGCCCTGTAGAACCCCGCAAGATAGTTCCCATTCTGGAGATAGCTGATCTTCAACGGCAACCCTTTGAGTCTGTTACATGAGAAAAGATTTAAACTAGTCCTGGGCACCTCCTTTGATTTCTGTTTCTAAATGCCTCAACAGGATGGCATGGTCTACTGTGTCAGCCGTAGACAGATCCAGGAGGAGCAATAAGGAGGCAAGGCCTTTGTCTGTATTCAGATGAGATCATCCACTAACGCTACTAGTGCTGTCTCTGTCCCATGCCCTGGTCTGAATCCAGACTGGAAAGGGTTTGCTAAGTTTTTTGCTGATAAAATAGCATAAATATGCTCTGATCTAGATACTAGCTGCAATGCAAACAAGATAGGAGAAATGCTTAATGCACCATCTGGCCTACATTTGGACTGCTTTGAACCAATTATAATGAGAAACCTTAATAGGATCCTGCATCTATGAAAACCACTACTTGTGTGCTCGATCCTTGCCCATCTTGGTTGTTAAAATCAAGTAAAGATCACATAAATGAACCACTGAGATCTGTTGTAAATCAATCACTAACTCAGGGCTCCTTCCCCCGGCCACTCAAACAGGCAGTTATCCATCCACTAATTAAAAAACAATTCCTAAACAAATCTGACATGTATTGTCGAAGGCTTTCACGGCCGGAAAACGATGGTTGTTGTGGGTTTTCCGGGCTGTATTGCCGTGGTCTTGGCATTGTAGTTCCTGATGTTTCGCCAGCAGCTGTGGCTGGCATCTTCAGAGGTGTAGCACCAAAAGACAGAGATCTCTCAGTGTCGACACTGAGAGATCTCTGTCTTTTGGTGCTACACCTCTGAAGATGCCAGCCACAGCTGCTGGCGAAACGTCAGGAACTACAATGCCAAGACCACGGCAATACAGCCCGGAAAACCCACAACAACCAAATCTGACATGGCCAATTATCACCCAGTCTGTAATCTGCCCTTTCTGGGCAAAGTGACTGAGAGAACAGTAGCTGACCAACTCCAGATCTTCTTGGAAAACTCTAGTGTTCTTTTCAGCACAATCTTATGCTCACTGATTTCAATGGGCTTACACTGGAGTAATTCTTCTTAGGATTACACTCTTTATCTACTATTTATTTCAAAACTGAATTTTTTTGGTAAGAAAACTTTTTACATATTCCTCTAGCTTTCTTCTACACTGCAACTTGATTTGGAAGTGGGACCTGTCCATTAACTTTATTATGTTTTACATTTATTTTGCCTTTCATTCCTACTATGGCTATTGGCTTTTACAAACCCAACAATATCTAAAACATTTTGTCTAAAATAACATGCAAACTATTTGATTTCAGGATTTATTGTTCTGTGTTTCGTTCCATCTTTTTTTCTACCATGGCTTTGGTGCATTTTTGTTTCACCTACATGTACATTTGATAAAACTGTGGAGACCTGGAACTAAAACTAACCCACCTCAATATCTTCATGCTATTGAAAGCCTCTTTGTCATAAATATGAACCATTTGAACTCTACCTTTTTCTTTTTCATCCTGGGAATTAATGGCTTCTCAGGGAAGCTTCAACTTAGCATATTGGCTCTTTAAAATACCTCAAACTTCTAAGCAGAAACCACCAAATTGTTGTACTCTAACAATGTAGGTGTTGATTTAGCCTGCTGTTTTAATTGTGGTTTTTCTGAAGGTAGATAAGCTGTCAGACTGTTGGCATAACAGGTGTTCTATATACTACTTGAATAGAATAAATCTAAAGGTAGAAAGAGCTATTCTCTAATTTGTTGGAAGAGGGAAATACAAGTATGACTATTCTTTGTGTTACCCAAGTATGTATGTTGCAAATGAGTTGTAACCATTTCTTCCTGTTTCAAGCAAATCCATTCTGGCACTGTAATGTAGCAACCAGCACCAGAGTCAAGGTAGACAGAATGAAAGGGTGAAAATACAAATTATTTGGAAATTATAAAGACCAGAAAGCATGCACATTCTGTGAACACCCCCAACATACTGTCTGTAGGTACCACAGGACTTGCCAGTATATTTCCTGACAGCCAAAATTCTGCAGTTGGACATTTTTTTTATATCAGTTAAAACATGAGTTACCAGTGTTGTTAAACCGGAGAGTTCTTCTGGAATTTTGAGAACAGATAGTGGGTTTGATAAAAAATGGTGACCATAGGAGTTGGGTCAATCAAAATATTAAGAGTTTCCAGATTGGTGCTCGCACCACACATAAAGGTAATGCTTCCTAGACTCTTCTAAACTATCTCCTGTTCATTGAAGTAGAGGAAAGCCAAGAAAGAAGTGGTTGCCAGGAAACACTCTGCCAGATGCCATGGCTTTTATGGCCACCATGTTGGAGTTCACTGAATTAACAGTATGTGCATGCTTGCTAGTCTTCATAATTCACTTTGGCTAGAATGGATTGAAGAAACATTCAAAATATCAGGCCCACTAAAACCAGTATTCAAGCAACCTGGAACCTTTGAGATTTCACACTTAGCTTATCTTCCTCTTAAGGGTAGAAATGATTTCTATCTCTTTAGAAGAATACATATTGTATAAGTTGAAAAGCCTGTAAGTTGACCAGTGCTAGACCTGATAGTTTGTTATCTTGGTTAATAAATGCATTGGGAATTTGTTTAAAACTGTGGAGTTTTATAGAACAGCAACATTTCTCTTTGAGTCCAGTGAAGATTCTTTATAAATTTAAGTGTTGCATGCTGTTTGTTGTACTAGACACTAAAATGACACATCTTGTTACAAGGCATTGTAAGTGAAATCAGTCCTGTTGGATGTTGCCAACAGCATATTTATGAATGTGTTTGATACATATTTTTCTTCAGTAGAGCACATCTTCAACACCTAAGTAAAATCCCTTGCTTCTAACTTTTTGCTTTCCTTTTCAGCCTACCTCTTGTGATTTCTTAATAGGCATAAGGGCAAAGTGGCAACTCCCTATCCTCATCCTCCAGTTGCTACTGCACAGGTTGAATGTGCTTGAGCTACTCGAAATATCAGTGCTTTCAAGAACCTAAGTCTGTTTGATAGACTGTTTGCCCCTGGCTGTGAAGGAGGGAAGTTTGAAATAGCTGGATTTTCTTAAGCTCACCATAGAATAGTTTGTGAATTACTAATACGGATGGTTAGCCAGAGTTCGTGCTCTCTGTCTTCTCTTCCCTTTTCAGCTTGCTCTATTCCTTTAAAAACTACTGTATTAATAACTACAATTTTTTTTAAGATCTGCTTTTTTTCCCCCTTGCCTCAGGTCCAGCAAGACTATGAATCTCTGTTCCAAATGCTTTGCTGGTAAGTGCAGTGTAAAGGTTTGGTTTAGAAAGCTGTTTTAGGGATTTGTTCTCCATCAGATAATTCAAGCCCCAAAGTCAGCATCTCCCTTCGATTTTATGCATGGGTGTATATTTCTTAGTGTACATGCATGAAATCAGATTCTCCACATTCCGGTTTCTCATTTATTGTCTCAACTTTGTTGAAACAATGTGTATAAAACAAGTGCCCTTGGTGCAATGTCACAAATCAAGTTTCCACTCTGAAATTTACAGATATTTGGAATGCCCCTGAAGTAGACAACTCCTGCGAAAGCAGCTTCTGTTAAGAGTTCAGATTGCTGTCTCAATTTTAAATTCCATAAGGTGGGCTTTTATTGTTTTAGTTAGAGTTGTGGAGCAAAAATTTTTCCAGTGTTTCATTTTCCAGTGGAAAAATTTCTGTTTTCTAAAGATGTATTGTTTCACAAAATTAATAATAATTAATAGATGCTGTTGCCAATCCACTTTTAGTTAAGCTTGGGAGTTTCAAAGTTTTACCTATTTTTTTAAAGATTATTATCCCTAGGAAGTGAGTGACAGAGTATATGTATGTTTTACTGATTTATAAATGATGGGGAATAAAACTGTGAATACATATAATCAAATCTTAAAAATCAAGTTACGACTTTTACTTGAAAGGCTGTGGGGCCAAATCCAAACCAGAGTTAGAAGTCTTATATATGTCTCCTCTCACATGGTGGAAAGGATATTGCAATTACTGATCTGATGTGAAGCAAACAGGTAATATTAGTGATGCTGTGGAAAGTGACTGGGAAACAGAGCTACCGTAGTGACCTCTGTGGAAGAGAGTTAAATTCTGTTGAAACAGATAAGGGGACAGCCAGGTCCACTGCATATCATGCACAGTTCTTTAGAAAACTAGCATGTCAGTCATTTTCATTGCCTTTGTGTTTTTCTTAAGGTTGTACAATGTGAGGAGAAGTATATTGGCTTTCAGGTTTTTAGCTATTATTCCATTAAAATAATTTCCACATACAACTTTGAATTTGCTTGAATATACCCTTTAAATCACACTTGATGTCAAAATAAAGATGCTAAATTAGATTCTTCTGTTTTTAGGCTACTGGAAATTTTTCCCATTCATAGTATTCTGAAAAATCCATACACTGGTTAGTTAACATTGTGTGATGGTAGCTTCCATAACAGAGGGGAAATATTGCTGTCCGAGCTATAACTACACTAACTAATGGTAATTTCAGTCTTTCCCCTACAACTTGATTATCCCTTTTTAATATTAAAAGTGCTATTTATAAGTGTGTTTTCCATACTTACTTTTGTCTTAGAACGAGCCAGTGTCCCATTGTACAGATGGAGAGCAGTGTAAAGAATTAGCACATTGTAGTGGTTAATGTTGGACTAGATCTGGAAGACCCAGATTCAGAACCCAACTCTGAAATAGAAGCTTGCTGGGTAACCTTGAATCAGCCAGTCTCTCTAACCTATGTCATAGGGAGGATGTTGTGAGGATGGAATGGATGAGGAAGGAACAATGTATGGTACTTTGAGTCCCCACTGGGGAGAAAAGCAAAGTATATATAAACAGAGCTAGCAATTTGTCCAAGACTGCAGCTAAGCAAAGTTTTGAACCCTGTTCTCCTCCTTCAGAGTCTCTGCAAAGCCATTTAGGGCTCATATGTTCCTCATATATGTTGTTATTTAAAAAGAAACTATGGGAGAGTTAGACTATTCCTAATAGTTCATAGTAGGGATTCTTGGATCAGGTCTCCTGGATCATATAATTAACACGAGGAGCAAGTGACAAGTCCTCTAAACAACACTATACTACACAGTATTTACCCTCTGGGTGGCTTTGGTATCTGTTCTCGTCTATAAAATGGCAAAAACAGTAGTCTATGTTAAAGGCTTTTGAGGATAAAAGAATGAGGGTTATAAGACACTTCATGTAAAGTGGAAAAGAAAGAATGAGTATGGATGAATGAACAAATACGCATTATAGCTATGCCACTTTCTTGGCTATGAGAAGTGCTTCTCTGTTTAACTTGGAGTATGCAGGACTTCTTTCTCAATGGCAGCGTCACAGCTATGTAACTTTCATCTCTGAGGATGCTGGATTTTTTTTTTTAGTAAAAAATGTAGTCAGCATCTTAACACCTGCCTGTGGGCTGGAGTCCCACAGACGCTTATTCCACAATCATTGCATCTAAGGTCTGAACACACCATGAAAATGGATCAGAAAATTCAAAAAAAGTGATCAGGGACAGATGGAAGGGGTTTCTTTTTGTACAAACCAAGAGGAAGCCTCAGGTTTACAGAAAAATGTGAATGCAAAAACATTTTCATTTTGCAATTGAAACCAAGGACCAGTACCTGGATGAATGCGAGGTTTGTATAACACATTGTGCTGTACATGAGTGGAACATAACATGAAAATTACTCGATGCACATACTTAGTGTCATCATGGGGAAGACAGACTAAAATAGATAACACTTAGGAGGGGGAAGGTAAAAGTTAGATGCGGGGGGAAGAAGCAGGAAAGGTTTTAAAAAAGCTGAATATAGAAAGGGAGCAAAAAAGGGTGGGTGAGTGAGGGGTGGCAGAGGCTGGCAAGGGACGAAACAGAACAGATTAGGTACATGGAGGGAGGGGGCTGCAGTCACTGCCAGGGAGAGTCAGAGAGAAAGCAAGAGGGACAGAGACAACAGGAAAATGAAATTTCTTCCATGCGTCTCCTCATAGGTCTCCTGCTTATACATTACTTAATCTCAAAATGGTACAGTACTCCTTGTTTTGTTACAGTAGACAAATTCAGCCATTTTGGGGGGTGTTTTGTGTTGCTTTTCAAAATCAGAAGAAGGTTAGAAGTTGAAATTAAAAGTGTAATTGTGGTTTCTTCTGATACATATAATGGATATGTATAAATCTCAAGTATTAGGCAAATGGATGTTAACTGTCTGCCATCAGGTGCTCTAAGATAGTCTTCAAGGCTATATATGAAGTTGATATGCAAAGTTTTCCTGGTTAAATGATTTCTTGCTTCCCTGCTATTGAAACCTTTCTTGAAGAGCATTCATCTACTTATACATTACTTTGGCTTGCCTTTAAAATGCTTGAAATTTAGCTGGTCAGTCTGCATTGGATTATACTGGTAAGAACTGTATTTAAGGCCTAAAACTTTTAATGCTTAAGTCTATTTTTGAACATATACCAGTTGATGAGACTGTATATTTAGCAGATCAAAAGTATGTGGTCACATAACACACTGTCCAGGTGTTATGGACAGTTGAGACTTACATCAAGTAAAAATGTAATCTGTCCTCCTGTCTTCCAGCTGGTGTCTTCCATTACCAGGGTGTGCTTAGGAAACCCTGACAGTGTGCTTGTCATTGAGTCACTGGAATTTGTATAGAAGTTATCTACTGTAGCACTCTGGAATATTAGCCAGACCACATAAATAAGAAAAATTCGATTTTTTAAAATTGATCTTTAACATGATTCAAAAGGTTAAAGAAATGAAACTGAAAAACTATAAAATCTTTGTGTTAACCTTTGAGGCTTCTTTTAAATTAAATGATTACAAAATGAATGTAAGAAGGAAAACTTGTGACTTCTTGATCTTCACTTCATTTTCTTTCTCTTTTTTAGAAAAAAGAAATCCACACAATGAAAAAGGTTAGTAACTGGCAAAATTAATTGAAAACTTGAAAGGGGGGGGGGTTAGATCTGTTATTCGTTTCTTTTTCATAGTCAACTATATCCAATATTTCATAAAAATATGATCGTAAATATATCAAGTACAGGAGGTTAAGTCTAAGAAAATAGTGGCTGTTCCACTGGAAGAGAGCCACTGCCTTGTAAGGTGCTGGGTTTAATTTTATTCCTTTCAACTAAAACCTTGTTCAGACTTCAAAACAATCTACACTTTATGCACATATAAGGGAGCAGGATTGTACCTCATATCATTGCTGTCAAATGTCCGCACAGCTGAGTGTTTCCAGAGGACCCTATTCATGTACACTTATGTATATGTTATTCCATTCTGTGAGTTGAATACTTTTTAAAGCATTTCTGATGGCATATAAAGCCTGTGTGTGTCTTCTTGTGGGCTTGCTGCAGATGTCCGTCAGTGAACATGATCCTACACCCTGCTGTGCAAATACACTTTTGAACTGCTGAACAAGGCTTAATTCTTCAATGTTTCTGAATTACTGTGATCAGATGAATCCTATAATGAAAGTATTTTCCTTCATGAAATAAATTTTTAAATGCTGTAGAAAGATGGCTTGAGAATGCTTGAAGTAATATCATACATTGCCTAGCAACCCATTTAACCTGTTGAACACAGTAAAGCCAAAGCGCTTAGTGTAAAAGTAAAGAATATATTTTAAAATCTTATATTTTAATTCTTTAAAAACTGCTAACCTGAGCTTCAGGTTAGGATATGTGTAGAGGTTATAACAGTTTAGTATACATTTTTATTTAGGAAACATCTAAATTCAGAGACAATTTTGATTTAAATAAATAATTTAAGTCCCCCGTTTTTCCTTGCTGAGTGAAATCATGATTTAAAATTCCCAAATAGGAGTAAATAGAGTTACAGCTAGTGGTGGCAAGGAAAAAATCGTGCTGTGGTTCGAACAATTTTGCATTCCCTTCTGTAACTTTGTATCATACTTTAGCTGTTGATGTGCTTACAAATAGACGAATCACATCAGGCCTTCTGTCAGTGGTTTTTGTTTTTAATATAATAAATAAAAATTGTGATCTTCAGGCAAATACTTTAAATCTTGCTTTTAAAATAACTACCAATGCAGTCCTAAGCAGAATTATACCCTTCTAAGTCCATTGGACTTCAAAGGGTGTTTCTTTGCTGATGATCCCACTGCAGAATATTCATATTCAACAAAACATATGTAATAAATAGCAAATGATAGATAACATGATAAGTTCACAAATTACTAGGAGCTAGTTTGTTGATGTGGGAAAATTGCCTTCGTTGCATTGATGAGAGTGAAAGAATGAGGAAAACTTTAAAAAGTTAATTACAGTGGCTAATGAAGGCATGGCTAGAATTAATTGGCCATTTCATCTTCAAATTTATCATTTCCTGTCTTTTTATTCTGCATGGTTATAGCTCAATTGTTATGAACGTAATGTTAGGGATCACTTTAAAAACTATAACCCTATGCTACAAGTATACTGTTGAGGAAAGATATTCCTTGTTTCCCAACTTGTCTTTTTGAAGTTATCTAAGCAAATGGGATTGTCTTGCTTTTCCAAAAAGGAAGATTTGAAATCTACAACCCAGCCTGTAACAAAAAGATGAACAGCAATAATAGAACTTTTCTCTCTCTTTTCTAATTGAAGTACCTTGACAGAATGGAAAGATGATGCTCTGGAGGTGTCAAAGAGAGAAGAAAGCAATAGGCCTATCCTAAAATCTGCTTTCCTGCCAATTTATTTCTAACCTTCAACAACAGATTTGCATGTAATTGTTAGTAATATTTAGTAACTAAGTGATGAGAATTAAATATCATCACTTAAGGATAAAGTAACTAGTTTATTGTGACATAAACATGAGCATATCTGTTAGCGAAATGCTTCAGTAATTCAATTTTATTTTCATTTTTTACATGTTTATATCTTTGAAAGTACCAAGTGCTTGGAGATCTTTGGACTTCTCAGGTCTGAGAGATTGTGTAATATCCTTCCAAGAAATCAGCTGCAGAATAGAGTGATATCCATAACATAGACCTGATCTAGCTACCATTGATAATATTTTCTATTAGAGTGTGTATAAGAATAACATGAATGTGTATTGTAGCTATGCACTATTGCTTAAAATAATAAGCCTGAATAGTGTGACTGATCTTGCTTTCTGCTGTACCATAAATTCTTCTCTATCAGCAAACCACTTTGGTGAACTAAAATAATATCAAATCATTATACACATTCTACAAGATAGTAGAAGTCATTATTGTGGTGTGCTGCTAATGCAGTTGTTTGTGCTACAATAAATGAAGGCTTTAAAAAAATCCTGACTATTTTGAGATTAATTTATTTATGTCTATAACATGAAAATTGGGTTTAACTTGGTTTGCTGAATGGCATCTTTCTTACAAAGTACATTTACTGAAATCAAAATTGACTTGGTTTTATCTTCAGTGTAGATTTAGAAAACCATAAAAGCTGCTCCAGTGCCCAATCGTTACACTTCAGATTAGTGCTTAACCTCTCTTTGTGGCAGGTTGAAGGACTCAACGTGTCATTTTATGGGCTTATCAAATTGGGTCATTAAGTGGCTAAAACATCATTCTATAATACAAGAGCTTTGTACTCCCTTTCTTCACTGAACTCCCTGAAAAGCTTTTAGATTTACAGTGCTCGTACGGAAATCAGAATTAAATGTGGCTTTGTATGTACAGATACACATACACATAAGATTGTTTATAAATCGAGCCTAGCAAAGTAAATGTGGCTGTATTGTACAGTTGGTTTGGGACTATTAGTTGACCTGCAGACATGACCTCTTGATTCAAGTACCAGTGATAAGCGGTGTTTCTGACCCTGCTAACCATTACAGAGTTTTTATTGTATGGTACAGATGTAATTGAATTTGGTCTGGTAACACTTTCTCTGTGGAATACTTATTTACAAATTAAGACATGCAGTCATGGAGTATTGGAATATCTCTTCCATGATATAGTGAGACTTATTACTCTGTTCTCAGTAGCAACAAATACCTCAATGCACAAAGCAGAGCATATTGTGCTGGCATTCAGCGGAAGGGGTAGTGGTGCTCTAAGCTGTCTGTCTAAGAATATCCTCTTGTGTATAAGAAGGCTGCAGTACAATTTCTCCTGCATTAGAGCCTGATAAGACTTGGCACCTCAATTTGTGTTTCTCCATTAGGCTGTGCTTTGTGGTGTATTTTAACAGCAATTGGGCTGGCCCTTATAGCTGTAGCCTCTTGAGTGTCTGGTGCAAGACTGTTTCTTGAAGATATTCTCTGGTCTAGTATTGTGAAACTGGCAGCACTTTGTCTACTTTATAATGAGCTGATGTAGCATTCTTTTAAAAATGTTAGCATATCTGTTGCTTTAAATGACAATAAACTTGGTCAGTGTCTGTTACAGCTGTGAAACAAAGACTATCCTTCAATAGTATACTTGTAATGCAGGGTTAGTGTTTAAAGTGATCCATAACGTTTAGTTCATGAACTGTTCATTTTAGATCCACAATCAAGCTGTGACCATGCAGAATAAAAAGATAGGAGGTGGTAAATGTATTACAAATTTGAAGATGAAATGGACAATTGATTCTAGCTATGCATTTATTCCTCTAACGAATACCATTCATTCCTCTAATGCCATTGCTATGGCATTAGAACACTAAATGACTTAGTCCAGGGCATTTTTATTGTGTGCTTGTGTGTTCCATTAAATGGCAGAAATGTTATCATTAAATACTAACTACTCAGAAGGTCTGGTTCCTAGTTTTATTGTGAAATAGTCCCATGCTGTTACTGTTTTACACTTTCAGTGTATGTTCTAGATAGGTAGCCATGTTAGTCTGTCTATAGCAGTGGAAAAGAGTAAGAGTCCAGTAGCACTTATAGGACTAACAAAATTAGTGGTACAGTTTGAACTTTTGTGAGCCACAGCTCACTTCTTCAGATATCTGAAGAAGTGAGCTGTGACTCACGAAAGCTCATACCCTACAACTAATTTTGTTAGTCTTATAGGTGCTACTGGACTCTTGCTCTTTTCCACTGTGTATGTTCTGTGAACATCCAGCAAATTCCACTAAACATGATTGAAGATCTATATGCAAAGACATATGGAAAAACTATTTAAGGAGTAATGTTATGATTGTACATTTGCCTCTCTATCAAAATGCTTTGTACATGTTTAGGGCTTTGTAGTAGTCTGTTCTTATACTTTGTCTTATTAATATCACCTTCATTAAACTGCTAGCTAATTAACCTTGCTCTCATCGTGACCTGCTAAAACATCAGCTCTAATTCAGTCCCTTGTGTTTTGTTCTCAGATGATTAAAAATGTTTAGCATATGACTTAATTGTGAAGATACTTCTCCACGTTGTCAGTGTGATAGCAAAAGGGAGTTGGGCTCATTAATTTTTTTTTTTTTTGGTAGCACTCATTCTCTGGTTTATGTATGCAGGAGTGGGTGGGGGGAGGGACTCTTCTGTCTGTCCATGTTTAGCAGTGTGGTTAAATCATGGGAAAGCTTGTCCTCTATTTTGTATATTTGCACATTTGGAAACCTTGTATAGTTTATAAAGGCACTGGTGATTTGTTCCTCAGCCTCCCTGTGGAGTTGATTCCGTATTACAATCTAATTCCACGTCCGTGTCGTGCACTCCTGAGCCGTTAATTTGTACATTTTGATGCAGTTTGTTTCATAGTGTTTTTGTAATCCAAACTGAATGTAACGAGCTGTGTGCTTTTGGGACCCTGCCTTGCCCTGCCAATTAGAACAAGTGGTTACTGAGAGAGAGTATGTTTTAAATAAAACATGGCACCACTGAGTGGTGTTGTGAGATCCTCTGGGAATAAAAGAAACTGTTTAACTCTTTCTGTCCAGAAGGGAGATCAGCTTAGGAATTGTTCAAATGCTTTCTTTTTAGACAGGTAATTAAATTAATCCATGTTTTGTTTCAAATATAATGACTGCTTCCCCACGTCTTAAAAATAGCACCCCATTCACGGAATGCTGGCAGCTCTTTCACGTGATTTCTGACATCACTGTTTCCAAAACAGAGGCGGGCAGTTATGATTCCGTTTTTGTAGTGCAGTGACATCAGAAATTGCATGAAAGAGCCACCAGCGTTCTGTGAGTGGGGTGCTATTCTTAAGACGTAGGGAAATGGCCATTTGTTGGAGACATGATACATTCAAACTTGTATTGTGTAGGCAGAAATGTTTTTGAGGCTTTTGGAAGTAAAATTATACAAGAATACTTAAATGCCCTTGAGCCTTATTGTTTCTCCAGCTTGGAATGACAAGCAAATAATATGCCTGACAAATGTAAGGTCTTTGTGGTCTACATGGAATGTGGCAAGGAGGGTATGCATTTATTTGCTATAACAGCACTGGCATTAATTTGCTCGCAGTGAGCCCCTTGATCACCACATCTGAAAATAAGACAGATTTGGTGGTGGAAAGTGCTGTCGAGGTGGTTTATGGCAATCCATGCTGGGATTTTCAAGGCAAGAGACTTAACAGAAGTGGTTTTCATTGTCTGCTTCTGCAACCCTGGTCTTCTTAGGAGGTCTCCCATCCCTGCTTAGTTTCCGAAATCTGATGAGATTTGGCTTGCCTGGGCTTTCCGGGTGAGGGTAAGACAAATTTACTTAATCCTAATATTAAACACTTCCTGTTTTCCAACTAGAAACTTTTACAGAAGATATGAAGATGTTTACCTTAAGTTCAGTAAGAACTCTAAACCACTATGCAGTGTCACATATTCAGGCTAAGATATACTGACAGGGCTTGAGGGTTGTATGTGTGATACTAACTATTTATAGCATGAGTAGAAGTGATGTCCTGTATGTAAATTATAATTTGCCAAAACTAAACATGTCTGTTGTGAATGGTAGATGGCAATGTCAAAGAACTACTGAAGGATAGACAAAATAAAATATGAAACACTTATTACCTTGTAAACTCTGCTTACTTCAGGACACAGTTGTTTCCATTGAACCCAGTCAACAAAAAGAACCTTTTTCTGCATTAATGTTGGAAGATCCTAGGCTTTGACCTATTTTAAAAAAGAAAACACAAAGTAGATGGAGGAAGTGCACATTTGAGGTTCCTTTAAAGTAGAAAAAAAAACTTCTTTATGATTATCTCTGTTGTATTCTGGCCATTTTATGTGCATTTTTCCTTTAATGTGGACAGTTCTGGGCATATGTATATCTTAAAATAATAAAAAGTGATACATGTCTGGTATGCTCTAGGGAACATTCCATGCTTTATACAGAGGGAAATTTGGTTTTTCCAGAGTGTGTATACAATGCAGAAAGGTGCAACTAATAGGGATGCTTACACCTCGGCAGGTTCTGCTCATGTAATAATCTTCAGTTGAAAATAAACTCCAGTTTGAAAGCAAATCATATCCTTTAGACTTTCATTGGAGTTCACATGTTAGCTTCACATCATCATAGCACAACAGCCCAGACACACTTATGTGAGAGAGCAGAGGACCCCAATGGCTATTTTTATACCAAGGATTTTCTTCCCATTTGGGGGTTCCATTTCAACATAATAACACTCCCCCTCTCACTGTTCTGCATCACTTTACAGTACAAATGTCTTCCCTTTGTTGGGCTTTATTTCAGCAGTAGAAACCTCATTCTCCCAAGTGATTCCCCCCCACCCCATTTTGGGCCTCCATTTCAGCATGACAGCCTGCTAAGCCAACATTCTATGCAAGTCTGTCTCTAAATTTAGCAGTGGCTAATAGAAGCATTTGCAAAAGTTGTTAATCTGTTCCTTCTTCCTTGGATGGGCAGCTGGAAGTTCTGTGGAGAGCTGGACAGGCAAGAAAAGCTCTTTCCCTATGATAAAAAATGCTGGATTCTGTTCATGACAGTACATAACTGACCAGATGATCTTAAATGGATCCTCATAGTTTTTAGACAGAATCAGCTGAAACGTACCATCAAATGACATATAACAGCTAGGTCTACAGACTGTACCCCCAAAAACTATTGCTTTACAGTGCAAGTCAGCAGCATAAACAAAGCAAGATCTCAACCTCAAGGATCTTGCAGTCTGTCTACACAAGACATCTTAAACGAGTAGGATCAAGTGAAAGATCTTACACTTGTTTTCCCATTGTGGATACGTGTGCATTGCTAGGGACACATTAAAACCACATAGAAAGTAAGTCACTTGAGTGTCCCTGTGTAAGATGTCTTGTGTAGAGACATCTACACATTTAGACAGTGGGGGAGAGAGCAGAACAAGAGAGATAGAAGGGGTAGAAAGCTGAGACAGTAATTGAAAAGTGGAACCTTTGTAGCCAGGCTGTGCGTATCAGAAACATGTAGCATGTAGTGTAAGAAAGTACATCCCTTCTAAATCTAGGGCAGAGAAGAATGCTTTCATTTTACTCCCCACCCACCCACCCCCCTCATTCATTTGTGCAAGGAAGGGACTAGCCCCTGGAAATCTTTCTGACTTGCTGCAGCTTTTAAAGAACAGCGAGACACAGAAAGCTAAAAGTCTAGTCCATAGTTTATCATTTGCTTCTGAAGTAAATGAATGTGGAGCCCTTGCCTTGCCTTGCCTGCCTCCCAGGGAGCAGTTGAAGGTGGGTAATGAATATTTTCTTTCTGTTGTACTGATAATGCAGTTAGGCAAATTCCCTGAACATCCCCACTAAGTAAGTTTGTGACACCTTTGTGACTCATGGGGAAACTTGAAAGTAGCCATGAAACACAAAGACTATACCTCTCCTCCCTTCCTGAAGTTCAGTCTCCCCATTTTCCTAGCCCTCCCCCCCAGTCAGTTTGTGGCCATTCTATTTATGCCCAGAGACCAAGAAAATAATATATCTGGAAGCAAAAAAAAGTTATTGTGCAGCTGCTAACTAATACATGAAGCAATCATGATGTTTGAGGTGCTAGCAAAGTAATCCGGGGATCTGTCGGTGCTTTCCATCGAATGAGATAAGTTTGCTTGAAGTAAGCATTCGTGGTGAAGATCACAACATCCCTGGCAGCTAATGCTTTTCTGATGGATATGCTTGTGTGGTCTATATCTAAATTGTAAACATGTTAGAGGTATACCAGTTTTGTGGGTATATCTGAAGTCCATTTTTCCTGCCATGTAAATTATTGGACTGAGATTATCAGAGATATGGGCTTGAAAGTTTTCCAGTGCTGTATTTTACCCTGAAAAAAATCCCATTTCTAAAGCTTCATTCGTTGTTTCATAAAATTAATAACAATGAGTAGATGCCATTGTCAATAAAATATTATACAATGCCTTCTAGGTTTTTTTTTCTTAAATTTAAACAATGTAAGGGAAATACGTGGTTCATTGGCTGTAATTTTTTACTAGTATTTCAATAAAACTAACTTCCACATAAAGCTTTTGAACAGATAAACTTTATTTTTTCTAATCAGTTATTTCAGTTCAGGTACTTGTTGCTATTGTGACACAATGAACATGGAATATATCTAGTAAATACATTTTAAAAGCAAGTCAAATAAAACATGATAAATCTGATCCAACTCTACTGAAGGTATCAAGTGGTGGTGGTGTAAAGTGCCATCAAGTCACTAGTAAGTACTAGTAAGTTGACAGAGTCAGAGAATGAATAGTCCGTGAGCCTTCCCTCCTGCCTACCTGAACCCCAAATTCACAGTTTACTCAGTTACGACTTATAAAAAGGTCAGTACTCATACTTTAAAGCCTCTTAAATTATTTCACAGAGTCACTACTAAAACTTATGCATTGTTGCTTCATATTTATTGTAAAGGTTATGACACATGAGCCCTTGTACCCCTTACTCCTGAACTTTTTCAGGCACCTGATGTCTATATATTATTCTGTTCCAGCTACTTACTTGAATACGTTCCTTTTACCTTACCCAGATTAATCAGAATTTTATTGTTGTGTACCTACTTGCAAAAGTACTGTAGTCCTGAAGAAAAATGTGGCATTCTTTTTCTTTAAACACTATTTATTGGCAATATTTATGCATAACAATAACAGTAATAACCCATTCTAAAGAACATGAATAAAAGCTAATTATGAAAGAAGGGCTGATAATCACAGTAACCAGTGGTGTTCCAAATTAGGCATACTTGAATCAATGAGCATTTGTGTAGTCACAACATAAAGAATTTTGGTGTTCGGTGAAATACTTAAAATACTCTAGATTTGACTCTTTAATAAGTCAGGTTGGAACTGTAGATCAAAGGCAAACATGACATTCTTATAGCATCAGCATGGTGGTGATAAATTTGCATGTATTCTGTGGAGTTATGCTATACTTTTCGGTTGTAAACCTTTTAGGAAATAACTCCGCTTATTAAAGTATTATTACATATAAATATGCAGATTAATCATCTTCTAGAAGTAAGGTTACAGAGTGTCCCAGAAGCATACCAAAAATAAAACCTTTGATCCAGACCATATCATACTTGAAGAATAATAGGGTTAGCTGTCCCTGTTTTGCTTTCCAAATGAAGGTTAAAACTAGCATGGCATTGGGGAATGAGTGACTCCTGTTGCAGTCGGTGGGCAAATGAAATGACTATACACCCAGACGTACAGGGTCATATGGACACCAAACATACTGAAGAATCCTGTATTATTGTAATACTCAGTTTTATGTTACACCTCAAGTAGATAAATTTGGTTGGAATTTTGACTTGACTTTATATTAATTATGCAACAGTTAACATATTCATAGTGTGACATTTCAGTATGAGTCTTATTTGCAGGGATATATTAAAAAAATTTCTATTTGGCTAAAATACTGATTTCAATCCCTTCCACCAGTTGCTACTGATAAGTGTGAAACCTGAAGTTAAATTCCAAGACTTGTGTTCCACACAACTTGTGGTCCGAATGTCCCTCAGCCAATCATAATAAGAGACAGACGCAGAGTCCTGCGGATGAAGCAGTCTATAACCGTTTATTAAACGATGGAGGAATGATGGTTACACCAAGAGTAAAAGGTCTCCTCTTGTCCAACGCTCATCAAAGCTACAATAGCAGTACAAAGCAATTAATACCTTTTGGTTAATTATAATATTTGTTATTCTGTTGGCTCAGAAAATACAGTGTCCAGGGGGATTCTTATTGGAAGAAACAACTTAGGTCAACAGCACAATTACAATATTACCCAATTATCATTGCTTATCTGTCGTTGTTCTATCTCTAGAAGGAACATCTCCCTTCCTTTCCCACACATCTCTTTCATAGGCTTTTCATTCATGCCCATTCCTCTGGCCCATGTAACATTTAGTAAAGGTGCCCCAGTGTTGCTTTTGGCAACCTTGTGGGTTTCAAGCAGAGAATATTTCTCTGGGTTCCGTGGGAGGAGGACTCTCTCCCTTCCCTAGGAATGTGCTTAAAGTTACATTCAGCAGCCATTCCTCTGCTTTGTGGTTTCCTCCCAGCCTTGAAAGGTTCTGCTAATCTCATTAGCTTGCAACTAGCTTTCTTCTTTCAGTAACACATTTTCTTTTCCCATCCTTTCTGTTGCTACATTTTGCACAAGCAGTTTTACAAGGAAGTTTCTGTATCAAATTATAAACAGGTGTCTGGCAAGCGCAATCTACCTGGTAGCAGGCTTCACAGTATCTAATCTCACTTCTCACAGTGATTCACATGTGTAACATACATTCTGCTTTGGTCTTTTCTTTCAAGTCTCATTTTCTTGCAAGTTGCATTACAAATATTCCATTAGCTCCTGAGAATAATATAAGTGCATACCAATAGTAAAAGGCACATAGAGGTACATAAAATCTCCTTCATTAAATCTACTTCCCACACTTGCGAAATGAATTGGCCCTGCAAGTATTAAGGACTCCATACAGCAACACATGATTACAGTTAATGCGTAGCTAAGTCCTTACTTTTACATTCTCTAATGCATGTAAACGTCTTGTAAATTTAGTTGCGGTCACCCTGAAAGGTGTAGAGAATTGTACACTATTGAACCCAGTGGGTTTTGTGCTGTATTTGTTTTTAAAAACCCGTTTTTTTACATAAATCTATAATAATTTTCAGATTAATCAAATTGATTTTTTTTCTACTGAATTGTGATGTATTTTTCCAAAATAGCTGGTTTTAAGGTTGAGGATTTTTTTTTTAAATCCCCCTCAAGACATCTGGTACTCCAACTGGAGCCAGCTGTGGTTGCAAGGGTAATCACAGGTCATCACAATCAATTTGAGAGGTTATTCTTCCTACTGGTGGGAAATCAGTGCCTCTCAGCTGCATCTGATGTTGTATTTGCCATAGCAATTGTAGCTCGTTGGCACTCAGGTTATGCCCATTCTTCCATCCCATTTTTTCATGTCTAATGTGTTATGGTTTAAACATCTCTGCCCATATCTGTTCCTGTTTGGTACATGAGCCTTTTGGACTATATTGAACTCTGTTATCTGCAAATTGTGTGTGCAAAATGATTCACACCACCTGAATGAAATTTGAACTGTGCTTTCCCACATATTCATGTCACTTTATGTTTAATCTTAATTGTTGTGTCTAGTTTGGTGGTATTTTTGGGAGTCTTTGAAACACGGAGTACAATCATTCTCCCTCTGAGGTGGAGGACATCTTGATTGGTGATTCCCACCCTCTGTTCAGGGAGGCAGGAACAAATCTTCATACTTCCTGTCTTCCTAGTGGGTATCACCCTGTTTCTCAGTTCCTTTCCTGCCTCGATAGGGAGAGCAGCTTGCCTTTGGACGCTGCATTGCTTTCGAACCTTTACTTTCACTTTGGCCTCTCAATCCTTCTCCTAATCTACATCTGAATACTTGCTATTTATCTTTTCTCTCCTGTTCCCCGCTGTGCCTCTTCTCAGCAACTACAGGGAACGCGCTCCTTTTTTTCTTTTTTGCCTTTTTTCCTCCTGGCTACTGCGGCCGTTTCAAAACCTTACAAGCCTCGCAGCGCGCTCATTTCCGTGCCAAATGGAAGAGCGTGAGGGAAGCGATGGCTTCCTCTCTGCAGGAGAGTTAGACGCCCCCCTCACTGCCGCTCCTGATCAAAACATCAGAGGCATCGGCATTCACCCGGAGGGCACAGCGTCTGTCGTCCCCTGCACTGAAAGAGACGCTGCAACAAAGCGCGCCAAGAAGAGGTGCCATCCCTCCCTGGCTTCAGAAAACGTGGCAGCCATTCTTGGCCCCACTGATAACAACGTGGTTGCCAACAGAACGGGAGGTGGCTGCGGAGTGGTTTTCACCACATCCATAAGCCAGTCGACAGCCCTGAGACCTAGTGACGCCTGCCTGAATCTTGCTGAAGGGCATCCAGGATCCAGCACCCCAGAATCCAGAGGGGAAGGAACAGGTCTACCCGTGAGTAATGTGACATACTCGGGTAATCCAGTAGTGCCTCAGGATTTCCTGAATGTGATCAGGCAGACTATGAGGGAAGAGATTGCCCATTTCTATCACAATGCGGGGGGAAGAGACAAAGATCCATCTGACTTATCCTCCTGCCCTTCCCCTCCTAGGCAGAAAAATGCTGAGGGTATGCCCCCTCTCACAGAGAGACCTAGCTGGCCCACTAAGGCAGCTAGAAAAGAATCTCTCCTCAGAGACCAGGAAAGAGAGCTTCCTCAATGGGATCCCACAGGATATGGGGGCAGTGAGAATTCAGAGGGGGAAGAGGGGGAATTCCTCTCAGATGAGGAAGAGGAAGATGTAGAAATACCCGAACAATCTGCACGATTTTTCAAATCAGAGGACTATCAATACCTCCTTTCCAATACCATGGCAGCCTTGGAGTTACAGGAAACCCCATCAGGTGAAGATACAGGTTCCACCCCATCTCAATCTAAAAGCAGACCCAAGGGAAATAAAGAATTCTTCCCCAGGTCTGGCGCAACTGAGAGGGTCTTTCCATTCCCTGACTTTTTTGAAAAGTAACTAAAGTCTGAATGGGCTAAACCTATGGCCAATAGAAATTTTCCTGCATCTGTTAAGAAATTGTATGCCTTACCATCTTTCACTTACCAGTTTTTTCAGGTGCCTTTAGTGGACGCCCCTGTGGCAGCATTACAATCCTCTGGCCTGCTATCTGCTGATGGCAAGGGTATGATCCAAGACAATCTTGACAGGAAGGCTTACTTTGCTCTGAGAAAGGCCCATGAAGCCACCTAATTGGCCATCAAGGCGTCTGCCATAGCCTCAACAGTGTCCAGAGCCACCATTGTATGGACCAGGAAAATCTTACAGCTCGTTCCTCCAAGTACCCGCCGTTTAGTGGAGGGGACTAGCAGAGTCCTTAAGGCTAGCTCCTTCATAGCAGATGCAACTTTGGACTCCTTGATCTTTTCCTCCAGGGCCATGGCGTCTGCAGCAGCTGCCAGAAGATCTCTATGGCTGAGAACCTGGCAAGCTGACCCTCTAAATCAATAGTTGCAGCCTTCCCCTTCCAAGGAGACAGACTGTTTGGAGATGCCCTCGACAAGATACTCATAGAGACCAGGGACAAGAAAAAGGCGATGCCTAAAACATTGAATTGCAATGACAGGAGACCCTCCAGCAATTACTCCTTTCGGTCCCACAGAGTACTACCAAAATTTAGCAAGGACACCAGAGGATCATCTGGGGCCCCCTCCAAACAAGGCTTCAGACGAGGACATCCTTACAACCGATTCAACAAGCAATTTCCAAACAGAAGCAACAAACCAATGCGTGACAACAAACAGAACAAAGCATGACTACGAACAGCTACTGGTAGGGGGACGCCTCTGGCACTTCCAGGAGAAGAGGATCAACTCTCAAGCAGATGCTTGGTCTCTGGAGATAGTCACCAGAGGATACTCCCTAGAATTTATGCGACCCCCACCAGACCGTTTCATCTCTTCCCCTCTTCACAAGAACCCAGACAAAACTTCACAGGACATACGTTGCCATCCAACACCTTCTCAGCATCCGGGCTATAGAGCCCGTCCCCATCCCAGAGCAGGGGCAGGGAATGTACTCCCATCTTTTTTACGGTGCCAAAAAGGAATGGAGACTGGAGAGCGATTCTGGATCTGAAGTTCGTCAACAAATTGATCAGGCTGAGACACTTCGGAATGGAGTCGCTGAGATCAATCACAGAATCCCTAGCACAAGGGGAGTTCCTTACCTCCCTGGACCTGCAGGAAGCTTATCTTCACATCCCAATCTTCCTCAGACACAGAAGATTTCTCCGCTTCTGTTTCGGAGATCTATACCTGCAGTTCAGAGCCCTTCCATTCGGCCTCTCCACAGCACCCAGGTTCTTCACAAAGATTCTGATTCATCCAATTGTACAATTAAGAAAACAAGGAATTCACATTCATCCATATCTCGACGACCTGCTAATCAGATCAAACTCCAAGTCCAAAGCGCAGATAGATACAGAAAAAACCATACAATGCCTACAGGACTTTGGCTTTCTAATCAATCTTCAGAAAAGCTCTCTTCACCCCAGTCAAAAATTGGAACACCTGGGAGTCCTAATAAACACAACAAACAATTGCACCTTCCTAACGGAAACAAGAGCAAAAAAGATAAAAGAAATGTCTCTTTCTGTCCTCAAAGCCAGGTTCTCTTCCTTGATGACCCTTGCCAAACTGATGGGACTCTTAATCTTGAGTATCGACACTATTCAGTGGGGTCGGCTCCATACCAGACCTCTTCAACAACTCCTGAGACCGTTCCAGTTAAAAATTATGAACAAAGTGGACCTCCTTGTTCAGGTTCCTCCAAAGATAAAGTCCAGCCTCATATGGTGGACCAAAATCTCCCATCTCTGCCAAGGGAAGCCATACCTCAATTTGAATCTAAAGCAGATTTTCACAGATGCCAGCCTGTCTGGATGGGGAGCAATATTGGAAGACTCCCCAGTGAAGGGTCAATGGTCCAACAGAGAGAGGTTGCTACCTATCAATCTTCTGGAACTAAGGGCAATACATCTGGCCCTACTACACTTCAGCCCACAGATATCACAACATCATGTCTTAATCAGAACAGACAATGTTTCAGCAAAAGCATACCTCAACAAACAAGGGGGATCCAGATCTACAGCCCTACACAAGGAGGCATCCAAGATCCTAGCGTGGGCAGAGCGAAACCTGGCATCCATCACGGCGGAGCACATCAAGGGTTCAATGAACACACAGGCAGATTGGCTCAGCAGACAAACCATCCAGGAAGGCGAATGGTCTCTGAAGAAAGATCTGTTCCGATTAATCACGTCTCACCTAGGACTTCCCCAGGTCGATCTGTTCGCATCCTCAACCAACCACCAAGTGAACAGGTTCTTCACCAGATTCCATCATCCAGAGGCCGAAGCGACAGACACGCTGACATCACAATGGCCAGACAGTCTCCTGTTCGCCTACCCCCCCTTACCAGTTCTTCCCAAATTAATCAGGAAGATCAAAGAACAAAAGGCAGACATAATAGTAGTTGCTCCTTACTGGCCCTGGAGACCGTGGTTCTCTGCCCTGCAACAACTAGCAACGCTTCCACCACTAACTCTACCAATATCTCCAGACATGCTTCAGCAAGGCCCAGTATGGCACCCACACCCAGAGTGGCTAAATTTAACCGCGTGGAGATTGAGCGGGAACGCTTCTTAAGATTGGGATACTCAGAGGAAGTGACCAATACACTATTAGCTTCCAGGAGACAGTCCACCACAAGGATATACAATACGACATGGAAAGCTTTCGCTAGATGATGTAGAAGAAAGGCAGTTAATGTCCTGAAACCCAAGATTGGGTCCATCTTATCATTTCTGCAAGATGGCCATGCAAGTGGTCTCAAATCTGCGACTCTGAAATGACAGGTTGCAGCCCTAGCAGCAGTGCTACCACATTTTCAGGGTGTAAATATATCCAGACACCCACACATTCATCATTTTCTTAAGGGTGCCACCCTAAAGGACCCACCACGTTCGCACAGATTCCCAACTTGGAAACTACATACGGTTCTATCTGCCCTAACCAGGGCTCCCTTTGAACCTATCAGAGAGATTCCGCTCAAATGGCTGAGGATGAAGGCCTTATTCCTGACTGCAGTCACATCAGTAAGAAGAATTTCTGAAATCGGGGCCCTCTCAGTCAGCCCTGAGTTGTGTGGGTTTCACAAGGATAAAGTGGTCCTGAGGACAGATCCAACATTCATTCCCAAAGTGAACTCCCAATTCCACAGATCTCAAGAAATCTATTTGCCGTCCTTCTGTCCAAATCCCTCCCATTCTAAGGAACGGATGTGGCATACACTGGATGTAAGACGTGCACTGAAGACGTTTATATGCAGAACTGAACATATCAGAAAAACCAACTCCTTGTTTATCTCTATCTCTGCACCGAACAAGGGATTGAAGATGTCCAAACCAGCTATCAGTAATACACTCAAAGCATGTATTATAGAGGCATACAAAGCTCAGAAGCTAAACGTACCAACCGGGATCACAGTCCATTCAATTCGGAGCTCCGCAACTAATGCAGCCTTCACCAGACATGCCACAGTCGAAGAAGTCTGCAGGGCAGCCACCTGGTCAACCATTTCAACCTTTATTCGACATTATAAGCTCAACGTTTATGATTCAGCAGATGCAGCATTCAGCAGAAGGGTGCTGCAGCATATATTGCAAACTGAAGGCGATGCCCCACCCAGTAACTAAGGACACTGCTATGGGAGGTCCCATCAAGATGTCCTCCGCCTCAGAGGGAGAACGGACCATTGGATACTCACCGTGAAGGGTCCTTCTCCTCTGAGGAACGGAGGACATCTTGTCCCTCCCGAAGACATCGCCTCTCTTCTCCCTTCTGCCATATTCTTAGATTCACTTCCTGTCCTGTTGTTATTCTTGTCTTGATATCACTTATCTTTCTTTTGTTATCACCTGTTAGAGCATTATGTGTTAAAGTTTATGGAATGTTATCTGCTCGGGGAGTTGCCAGAACTGAGAAACAGGGTGACACCCACTAGGAAGACAGGAAGTATGAAGATTTGTTCCTGCCTCCCTGAACAGAGGGTGGGAATCACCCATCAAGATGTCCTCCGTTCCTCAGAGGAGAGGGACCTTTCATGGTGAGTATCCAATGGTCCGTTCTAGCTGACCAAAATAATGGTTTCAAAGAGAAAAATGGGCCAAATATTTAAAAGAAATAAAACAGACAGCTGTTTTTGAAGAAAGCCCTTTGAGTCCTGCAGTTTTCCTAGATGTTTTTGAGAACAACTTTTGATCCCCTCAGTGTGAACAGCCAGGTGAGCTGTAAAGAACCAGAGAACTGGCAAGCTTGGGTCACATTGTCTGTTACAGCTTCTCTTTAGTGGACAGCAAAGAAAAATGTCTGCAATGAATCATCCATTTTGGGAATCATAGTAGTAAGCAATTGTACCCACTTTTCCTTTACTGTAGCATTTGATTTCATTGTTATTGCTGGGTAAGTTTTGAGAGTAGCTTAATTCAGTACTATTAGTTATTTTCAGTTTGTGCATGTTAGGAAGCTGGATTCCAATATAAACAAAACTGATTATCAGATGAAAGCCCCCCCCCCCAAATTCTTTATCAGACTATGTGGGGTAGGTCCTGATATTGTAGGGGAGGCACTTGGTTCCAATCACGGTTCATTCTGCTCCATGTAACAGTTTGAGTTTTGTTCTTCTGCTGTGAGAGTTCAAATGCTAGATAGTGCATTTCCATTAAAAAGTGCTTCTCACTGACTGTAGGCATCATTAAGAAATGTTATGCATGGTTGTCATTGTAAAGTGTGAACTTATGCACATGCCGCTTAATTTTAACCTCAGAATTATGCTGAAAACCAGTCAGGAAAGCTGGTGTATAAACTAGCCTAACTGGTGTATAAACTAGCTGGTGTATAAACTAGCCTAGTGTATAAACTAGCCTAGTGGATCGCTGCAGTCCTTGGCATCAGGACATGAACTGTCATGTTTTACATAGTGCATGGGCAAGTATCTGCATAACATTCCTCCGGTGCTACAGGTGTTACATTATGTTCTTCATGTGTTATAAAAGCATGAAGGATCATTGCTAGTTCAGGGCACTATCACAGTAGAGCGTTTAGATGGGTAGCCATGTTGGTCTGCAATAGAAGAGCAAGATTTGGGTCCAGTGGCACTTTAAATACCAACTAGATTTCCAGGGTATGAGCTTTCGAGAATCAAAGCTCCATCATATACCACAGAGGGAGCTTTGACTCTCAAAAGCTCATATCCTGTAAATCTAGTCACTCATGGTAGAGAATTTTGTCACTTAGGGAATAAAATCAGAATTTGCTGCTTCTCTCCCCTAAGTAGCTTTATATAAAAACAGCAGAATGGTCATTTGATAGCTTACTTGTTTTTTTGCAAAAGAGGCTGGATGAGGAATGACTGCAAACATAATGGTGTTTGTGAGCTGTGATGCTTTCTGTAGTAAAAACCTTAAATAATTTGATCTCATTTATATTGAATAGTTGATAGGTAAAGGATGCTGAAATTATCTCTTTTAAGAAGGTAAGTTTTTATGCAACTAGCTGCTTAAACTGTTCAGCTCCTTTGCAGGAAAAATATACAGATAGAGATATTTAATATTCACCTATGATCGTAACGAAAATCCTTCCAAAATTATGCTGCTTTATGCCTGTTTTGTTGAACATGGGTAAATTTTACCTGTAAAGGCATAACTTTACTAGACTGATGGTAGATGTCAAGTTGGCAATTATGCACACTTATATTTATTCAACTCTTGACATAAAACTTACTATGTAATATTGGAAGTCATATCTATCTGTCTCAAGCATGTAACTGCTATGAACACTGCTGTCTGTCTTGACCGTGACTGACAATTGTAAGATTTCCATATTCCACTTTACCAGTTGTGTCAGAATGAGCTTCATAATCATACACTGAGATCCAAGTCCAGTAGTACCTTAGAGACCAAAAGATTTTCAGGGTATAATCTTTTGAGAGTCAGAGCTTCCTTCATCAGATACCTTCAAGCTTTGACTTTATACCATGAAAATCTTATTGTTCCTTAAGGTACTACTGGTCTCAAAAATTGCTGTTCTCCTGTGGACCAACACTGTGACCCACCTGAAAATAATCATACACTGTAAGTCTCTCAGTTAAAATAAAAATTCAAATATGTATGTCACAATAGATTCCAAGGCCTTAGTAACCTCTATATTATTACATTGAATTTGTCTTAAGTTTTGCCACATTCTTGCATACTGAAGTAATATGTGCTTATTAAGGAAGGGTAAGGAAGGGCAAGTCTCTGCCAGTATAAGGTACATCATTTCAGGGGGTAGCCATGTTAGTTCAACAATTTCTGCAGGTAGAGAAGTATGTCATGTAATATTAATTTGACCCATTCTCACATGCTAAATTAAAATTGTGATCAAACCCCAATTTAAAAATTGGGAAGAAATCTTTCTTATGGAAGGCTTGGACAGATAAGGGATTTTTTTTCCTTTACTTCAATTGATAGGTAACAATGATGGGGTTTGGTCATTTTTCTAACTGAGGTCTAAATATGATTTACCAACTTCTGCTGAATGGCAATATTTACAATTGCAACATTTGTTGGTGTCCAAATATGTTCTGGCAGCTTTGAATGCTTCAGAATCTCTCCCACTTTTGGAGATTCTTTTTAAAAAAATTATTGGATGGGTCATTATACAAATATAAGAACATACACAGTTAACTTTCCATCATATTGTGATACCCCCCCACCCTTTCCCCCCCTTTTCTGTTGACTTCCGACAGTTTTCCATTCCCTTTATTACCCAAGCTAAAATATATATAATATAATAATACCTATCTAATGATAAATACCATTATCTAACATTCCATATCTTTTAGTACTATCTATCAATAATATCCAATAACCTACAATATAATATGTCCCCTATATTAATAGCTATATACTACATTCTAAGAATGGGTCATAGTAATATATTTTATACCATTGCATATCTTTAGATAGCACTATTACATATATCTATCATATCTATAATGTTCAAAATTATTAATATCCTTTATATTGTTATCCAATTCATGACATTATAACCTAGTAAATTATAACATATTGTACCTACATATATCAATAAAATGGTATATTATCACAAACTAGATTTTTTACCTCTACTATAATATAATGATTACTACCTCTATATTAATTCAAAGTAACAGAACACTATCCTCCCCTCAGAAAGTATCCAAAGACCACACCTTCCCTTTAATGTCCCACTTTTTTTCTATGTAATTCTTAAATTTCTCCCAAGTTGTTACATACTCTTCCATATCTTCCTCTTGAAGTTTCCTCATTAGTTTATCCATTTCAGCCAAGCTCAATGTTTTTAAAATCCAATCTTCCACCGATGGTATCTCTTTTGTCTTCCACAGCTGTGCATAAATTATCCTAGCCGCCGTAGTCATATAAAATACCATTATTCTGTCCATTTTGTCAAAGTCTTCTAGGTTCATACATAACAATAACAATTCTGGGTTTCTAACAACTTTTTTCTTCAATATCTCTGACATAGCGTCTACTATTTCCCCCCAGAAATGCTTAGCTTTTTCACATGTCCACCACATATGATAAAAAGAACTCTCATGCTTTCCACATTTCCAACATTTATCTGACATCTGACTATTTCCATTGGCTAGCTTTTTTGGCGTGAGATACCATCTATAAATCATTTTATACACATTTTCTCTTATCGTGGTACATGTTGATATCTTTATAGTATTTTTCCACAATTTCTCCCAAGCTTCCATCAATATATCTTTATTACAATTTATTGCCCACTTTACCATTTGAACTTTAACTGTCTCGTCTTCTGTAAACCATTTCAACAAAATCTTATACACTTTAGATATCAATTCCCCCCCTTGCAGTAGACATTGTTCCAATTCTGAATTTTCCACTCTAAACCCTACTTTCCTCCGATCAGTGTCATACAAATCTTTTATCTGCATATATTGAAACCACCCATATCGAAATGGCAATTCATCATTATCTTTAATATTGTATAAATTCTGATCCACTCTTAAGAATGTTCTGATATGTCATCCACTCCGCTCCTTCATAGTCAGTTTTTGGATTCACAACCTCTGCAGGTACAATCCACATTGGTGTTCTTTCATTCAAATATCGCTTATATTTAGTCTATACTGCAAATAGACTCCGCCTCACAAAGTGATGCAAAAACATCGCATCAGCCTTATTCTTTCCATACCATAAATATGCATGCCATCCAAAGGTTTTATTGTACCCTTTCAATATCAATAATTTATGATTTTCTAACAACATCCAATCCCTCACCCAAACTAAGCATATGGCTTCATGATATAGTTTCAAATTTGGTAATTGGAGTCCTCCTCTTTCCTTTGCATCATATAACACCTTCATCTTCACTCTAGGCTTTTTTCCTGCCCACACAAAGGTTAAAATTTTTCTTTGCCATTTTTCAAATTGCTTATTACCTATCACAATTGGAATTGTCTGCATTAAAAACATTATTCTTGGTAACACATTCATCTTAATTGCAGCAATACGACCCAACCACGATAGATTTAACTTATTCCACACCATCATGTCTCTGTCTATTTGGTGCCAAAGCTTATCATAATTGTTTTTAAATAGATCAATATTTTTTGCAGTCAACTCAATACCTAAATATCTTATTTTATGAACCACTTCACAAGCTGTTATCTTCATTAACTCTTGTTGTTCTTGCTTAGACATATTCTTACAAAGCAGTTTAGATTTCTTCCTATTTATATAAAATCCTGCCAAATCTCCAAACTCTATTCTCTCCTCCATTAACCTTGGCATATTTTGTAGAGGGTCCTCCACTATCACCATCACATCGTCTGCAAAGGCCCTCACCTTGTATGTATATCCTTTAATCTTCAAACCTTTAATTTCATCGTCTTCACGTATTTGTCTAAGTAAAATTTCCAACACCATCAGGAATAACAATGGAGAGAGTGGACATCCTTGTCTTGTTCCCTTTCTTATGTCCAGCTTTTTTGTTATTTCTCGGTTGACAACTATGGCTGCAGATTGATTCTTATATATCGCCTTAACGGCTTGAATAAACATCTTACCCATCTGTACTTTTTCCATCATTGCAAACATAAAATCCCAGTTCAAATTGTCAAACGCTTTTTCAGCATCCACAAAGAAGAAACCAACTTGTTTTCCTGGATTTTTATCATAATATTCTATCGCATTCAATACCGTCCTCAGGTTGTCTTTTATCTGCCTATCTGGTAGAAAGCCTGCCTGCTCCTCCCCTACAAACTCCACCAGCCAGGCCTTCAGCCTTTCAGCCAATATTTTCGCAAAAATCTTGTAGTCATTGTTTGTTAAAAATATTGGTCTATAATTTTTAACATTGGTTAAATCTTGTGTTTCTTTTGGTATTAATGTAATATTAGCTTCATTCCTCGTTTCCGGCAGATCATCACCTTTTAAGATTGCATTCATCACTTTTTGCAGCAACTCTTTCAAATCTTCTGCCATTACTTTATAAAATTTAGGTGTGAGGCCATCTGGTCCTGGCGCCTTTCCCATCTTTGTAGCTTGTATCGCTTCCACAATTTCTAACGTTATTTCAGCATTTAATTTATCTCTCAATTTCTTGGGCACTGTTGGTAAAGTCAGCTTTTGAAAATAATCCTCTATTGAATTCTTATCAATTAGTTTCTTCTGATACAACTTTGCATAATACTTAAAAAAAGCCCTCTCTATTGAATTTTGATCAAACAGTTCTTTCCCGTCTTCCACGATCTTACTAATTATTTGTTTCTCTCTTTTCTTCTTTAACTGCCACGCTAAATATTTCCCTGGTTTGTTAGCTCCTTCAAATGATTTTTGTTTCAGCCTTTTCAACTCCCATTCCACCTCCTTATTTTCCATTGCTCTTATTTGTTCCTGCAATATTTTAATTTCCTGTTGTATTTTCTTTTTACCCGGTCTTTTCTTTAATTGCTGCTCTTTAAATTTGATTTTTTCTTGAATTTCTTTCAACCTCGACTCTTTGTTTCTCTTACTTTTGGCATTTAAGTCCATAAGAACTCCCTGAATCACAGCTTTATATGCATCCCATACTTTATAAATTACCACTCCTTGATCCACATTGTACTGTATAAAGCTTTTAGTCTCTTTCTTAAGAACATCCACATTAACATGACTACTTAACAAATCCTTTATTCTCCATCTCCTTTTCCCCCCTTTCGTTCCAAATTTCCAGAACACAGGATTATGGTCTGAACTAATTTTTGGCAAAATATCCGTTTCTTTTGTACATATAGCAAGCTCTTTTGATACCCAAATCATGTCAATTCTTGAAAAAGATTGATGTCTTGCTGAAAAAAAAGTATATTGCTTAGCACCCGGATTCTGTTTCCTCCATACATCCTCTAAACCTTCCTGTCTTTGAAATTCAAAGAAGGATTTTGGGAGCTTACCTCCTTTGTTTCTTATCAAATTCATTGTTTTATCAACTTGTGGATCTATCACTCCATTAAAATCCCCCGTCACAATCACTTGATCATATGTCATCTGTCCAAGTCGATCCTTAATTTCATCAAAAAATTGTTCTTTCGCCCTGTTTGGCGCATATATTCCCACAATCAGGGCTTTTTTGGCATTACAATCAAATTCCACAGCCAAATATCTCCCCTCCTTATCATTAAAAATCAATTTCGGTTGCAATTCTTCTTTAATATATAACACAATCCCTCTTTTCTTTTGCTTAGTTGCCACAAATTGCTTTCCTAATTTTTTATTTTTTAAATATTTTACATCCTGTTCTCTTATATGGGTTTCTTGTAGACAAATCACATTACATTTTTGTTTGGCCAACCAATGAAATATTGCTTTTCTCTTTGAAGGTGAATTAAGTCCATTCACATACCATGCTATTAATTTGTATCCCATAATTACAGTCTAGTTGATTTTGGGAAGTCCTTTTCAAATTCTGTCAAAAACACATCCATTGCATGTCTTGATTTGATGACTCACCTCACAGATTGAAACTCAAAGCTCAACCCTTCTGGAATTTCCCATCTGTATCTTATGTTCATTGTTTTTAATTTTTGAGTCAGGTCTCTGTATTTTTTTCGGTCTTGCAAGACCGATCTCAGTAACTCCTTCATAATTCGAACACACTTCCCTTCAAGTACCAATGGGGATTCATAATGCTTTCTGATAATCTCCTCCCTCATTCTCTTGGTGGTTAACTGGACAATAACATCTCTTGGCAAGTTTTTTTGCTCTGCATACATGGAATTAACTCGGTAGGCAATGTCTAGGTTGGCAGCCACTTCTTCCTGCTCTTTACCTAGAAATTCCGCAATTATTTCAGTGACTTGTTTCAATGCAGATCCAGCCATTGCCTCTGGAATACCTTGAAAATGAAGCTGTGTCTCCATAGCTCTGCATTCCATTACAACAACTCTATCACTCACTCCCGCTGCCTCTGCTCTTATACTCTCCGTTTTCTCCTCCACCTCTTGCACTTTTTGTTTTGTAGATTGGAGCTCTGTTCTTATTTCATCAATACTCTTTGCCAATTCTACAACCTCTGATTTTATTGCCTCTTTGATCTCTTTAACTAAATTCAATTGCAAGTCTTTCACTTGCTTCTGTAATTCCTGGACCATTTCTTGTATTTTTTGTATAGTCTCATTTGTTTCCTTATTGCCTTCTGTTATTTTTTTGTCTAAACTTTCAATCGCTGCCTGCCACTCTTTGTCCTTTTCCCCCGCCATTGGACTTGCCTTGGGACCCCACGAATCGGCTCTCTTTCTCAGCTCCGTCTTTTCTGTTTTATTTTACTTAATTAGTTAAGTCCAATAATATAAATGGGAAAGAGGAAAAATAATTTAATCTTTTGCAAACCTTCAAAATGTTGGGCCTTTTTTCTCAATGGTACTCTCTATTGTTGCCCTCATTTTTCCCTTGTCCAAAATGGCATACTCCGCTTCTTCTTTAAAATGTCAGGTACACTTTCTCTTTACTGAAGCCTTCTGAAGCCTTCTGCCCTTCCCACACTCAAAATGGCTAACTTCCACTTCCTCTTCTGGTCTCTTGTTCTGCTTTGTTTTTCTTCCTCTGTTCCTGCCGTCTTCCTGCCCTTCTAGCCACCACTCACTTGTATTACAGGCAATTACAGGCAGTTCACTTCTCACGATGTTCCAGCCTCTTCCCAGACTCCCCCCTCGCGTTGTTATCTCCCAAACCACAGGTATGCAAAACAAAAGTTCTTTTTGCTCTTTTAAAGCTCTTTAAGTCATTAAAATCACTTTCTTCACTCCCGGCCACTTTTTAATGCCTTTTGCTTTAGGAATTTGTCCCTTTAAACCGTTTCAGTCCTTGAACAGAAATTAAGTCCGTTAGGGGAGATAGTGCTCTTTACTCTCTCTCACTCTCATAGGGTTGTACTCACAGCCTCTTTGCTCCCTTCTGGTTAAAATCTGTTTCTGAAGCTTGGGTACGAAGATCCTATGCCAATTAAATGACTCCAAAGGTTGCTGCAGAGATATTAGCTGCCCCTCTGGGAGGGATCTTCAAAGCAGATGGAGAATCCTTGATTCAGAACCCCCCCTCTGCCGAGATCACACCCTCTTAGGGCTATTGAGCGTCCTTGCCCAATTTCTACCTGAAATTGGGGGGCTGTGGGTGAGCAAAGCACCCCACTAGCCCAAAAACAGCAACCTGGATGGCTGAGCTCCCTGAGTCACTTCAGATCTACATGTTCCCAAGCCGGAAGTCCCCACTTTTGTAGATTCTTATTGAGTCAATACAGAAAGCAAAATCTACAATATTTGTATATAAATATTTGAGGTCAGTTAATAAACATGAATCACAGAATCTTAGAGATGAGTGGAATAATGATCTGGAGCACCGAATTTTCTTAAAGCAATGAGATAAAGCCTTAAGCCTTATCTTAAGCCTGTTGCTACTGTGGATCTTAACGTGCTACTTATTCAGCAAAAAATTATGCTTAGGGAGTATATTGAACACCACAGCATCTTTTTACTAAAGGTTTAAACACAGTGTCTAACGGTTCATAAAACACATCTCTTAAGCATATGCTTTCGTCATGTTTAGTCACTTGGCCCTTTTGGGAGGAAGTTATTAGTCATATTAATTGTGTGTTAGAAAACTCATGTTTTTGAGGATGTTAATGCACTGCTAAACTACTTGCTTTTCTCTTGGAATCTAACCGATGGTCAGTGGAAATGGACCCTCCGTGCCCTTACAGTTGCTAAAAAACGTATACTTCAACACTGGAAAAGTCTGGTATCAGGATTAAAAATAAACCAATCAAAATCGCAAATCCTTCTGTCCAGAACAGGACCCTCCTACCCCAGACTGGACCTGACCAAGCCCTTCCCCAGCCCAGGGTCGGGCCGCGCCGAGGCCCCCCCGCCCACCAGACCCCCCGCTCACCTCAAGGCCTGGGGAGGGCCGGGCCGAAGGAGCGCCAACAAGCGTGGCGGCGGATTGGCTCCCGGGCACGGCGCTGGCCGGGGAAGCAGCGGAGCCAGAGAACGCCACGCTGCTGCGGCCGCTGCCGCCATGGCCCGCGCTGACGAGCCCAGGGCCGGCACGCCCGGCGGCACCGCCTGCGGCGGGCCGGGAGGACCTGGGGAGTCCATCACCATGTGGGCAGCCGACCGGGAGCATGGTGACCAGGCGGGTGAGGCCTACGTGGGGAAGGGGGAGGGCGCAGACACGGGCAGCAGAAGGGAGGCAGGAACACCGAGCAGCGCCGGGCCTGATTGGGGGGAGGATGGCTGGGAGGGCTCCCCAGTGTGACGAGACTGGCCTGGGCTGGGGAGGGGGGAAGGGGATTGGCAGGAAACTGGAAAGGGAGGAGGCTGGAGGAGGCAGGCGGACGGGAGGAAGAATGGGGGAATGGACAGGGGAAAGCACCAGTGACGGGGCTGACGGCAGAGCACGAGGAGGAGAAGTTGGCGGGGAGAGCGAGCATGGTGAGAGTAAGGAAGCGAGAGAGAGGGAACGGCCGTAGGCTCTCCAGGCAGCTGGTAGGAGGCAGAAGCCAGTGGTGAAACTGCTGCCCCTGCCCAGTCTGAGGCCGAAGGAGCTCCTTTGCCACCACCCCAGCGAGGCCTGACGGCACGACAGAGCAGGGGAGGGCAGTGGCGGGTAGGGCGGGGCCTCACACCTTCCTTTACATATCAACATCCAAGAAATGCAACTAGTCAAACAACAATTTAAATTCCAATGGTCCAATTCTCATATCCCCTATCTAGGGACAATCATTCCACACAATCTTGATAAATTAATCAAGATAAACCAGCTACAAAAAATAAAGGAAATTTAAAAAGATATAGACAGGTGGAATAAATTAAACTTAACTTGGTATGAGAGATACAATATAATAAAATCTTTGGTACTACCTAAATTTATTTTTCTTTTCTGGACCATCCCGGTAATTATCCCAAAATAATTATTTAAAAAATGGCAAGCTATTCTTAATAGCTTTTTATGGCATTACAAACACCTAAGAATAGCATTTGCTATAATCAAAAAGAAAAAAAAACCATGGAAGATATAATTACCCTGACATTGCTCTTTATAGTATAGCAACAAGACTTTCCATTGTGGTCCACATATTACAAAATAATTTAAATTTAGATTGGATAGATATGCTTCCAGCCTCAAGCTCTCCATATACAATACAAGAAATAATATGTCTTCTCATCAATTAAAACCAAAAGAATGCAAAAATAATATCCTTTTCAGTAATATCACCAGTGCATGGGACAAATATAAGAATAAGTTAATTCCAGATTTATCACGTTACTTGTTAGTGAAGGCGCATGAAAAATTCCCTAAACTATTATTCCCATTTAAATTACTAGAAAATAAACAATTGAACGATATAATCTCAAAAAAAGGTCTAATCAGAAAGATAAATTTGGAAAATAAACTACGCCAAACAGTTCCTTGGTACACTTACCTTCAGCTAACACACTTCATAAACCAGATTAATGCCAAAGAAATATTGAAGAAACCCATAACAGCTTTTGAAGCATTATTAGGTGCTCATAAACCCACTCGAAAAGGTTTTCTTTCTAAATTGTATAATATACTTATAAAATCCAAGAATATGAACAACCTATCCTTGCAACACAAATGGCAACAAGATTGCAATGTTTTGTCACCATCAAATTGGGAAAATATCTGGTCATCAAAATTAATCAAATCTCATGTCATCAATACAAACCTATAAAATATTACATCGTTAGTATCTCGCCCCACACAAACTCTCTAGGATAACATCAAAGAATTCATCACAATGTTGGAAAAATTGTGGTAGAATAGGTACTTTTGCACACTGTTGGTGGCAATGCCTACATATTGCAGAATTCTGGGATAATGTATTACAACAGATAGCATACATAACAAAATACAATATATTCTTAAAACCCGAACTGATCTTCCTGGACTTATGACTAAATGTGCCAATCCCACAAACAAGGCAAGACCTGATTACTTCACTTTTAGTTGCTGCTAAAACAGCTATCACCTCTTGCTGGAAAGCTTCATATCCACCTAACCTGAATTTAGGGTTTAACAAAGTTTGGGAGCATATGGCAATGGAGAAAATAACTGACAAACTACATCAGGTACCATACTACCCCAAACTCTCAAATTTTGCAGAAAAGTGGCAACCCGTTATAGATTACCTTATACTCAACAACACACAACCAACAGCATCACTGTACCTGAATTGACTTGATTTAGATCTTTAAAGTGGAAAAGGTGAAACTAATTAATACCATACTAAATTTTTCCAAGGTCCTTATCACTCTTAAATCAGTATGTCTAGTATTTCTATACGTTATATAATTGCTTAACCTACTCTGACCTATGTATATTATTATATCCACAATTCTTCTATATGATGTATATCTTTATTCTTTGTATAAAGTTTGAATTTGTATTTGAAATTATGTTCTAATAAAAATTTAGTTAAATTTAAAAAAACACTGGAAAACAAAAGCCCGCCTCCTGTAAATTGCTGGATTGAAGACTGTAAACTTATCAACATTTGAACGTATTGCATATAGAAGACAACTGTGCATGGACTTAAATATTTGGAAATCTTTTATAAATACCTATGTATAGATTTGTCAATAGTGTTTTTGTAGCCAACACTGTATTCTTTCCTTTTCCCCCCTTTTTCTCTCACGTTTGCTTCTTTTTATGGTTTTGCACTAATAAATTTGAAAAAATTAAAAATGAATATCATTTCAGGGAGGTAGCCATGTTAGTCTATAGTAACAGAAAAAAATTGAGTCCAGTAGAACCGTAAAAGACCTTTAAAAAATCCCAGGGTATAATCTTCTGCGAGCCAAAGGTCAGTTTGTCAGATACCAATACGTAAAGAACACCATCGTCCATGGATTTGTTTGTAAAAGCACTTTATACAATAGAGCTGTGCTACATTTTTGTCCCAGGAATAAAGCTTTTTCAATTCAGAAGACAAAAGATTTGTCAACAGCTAATCCAACATTTTGTTTCATAGTCTTATTGGAGGGAGGAAAGATTAGATATTGAGTAAATTGCATGTTGCCTCTTTTGGTTGAAGTGGAATGCAATTCGTACATCTGTGGCTGATTTGCAGTTTTTGGCAAAGTATATCAGCACCTATTCTGACTTCAAAATTTTAAAATGTTTTCTGTAATTAACTGCATATTTTGGCTTTTTCAAAAAGCCATCAACATGTGATTGTGTGTATGTGTGTGATTTGTGCCATCAAGTCGCCTCCGATCTATAACGACCCTATGAATGAAAGACCTCCAAAACATGTGTCTGGGGTCTGAGGCCCAGCCCCCAGACTTACTGGGAGGAGGGGATGGGAGACAGTTGGGGAACAGCTACTCAGCCGCCCCAACTGACTCCCCGGTCCAAAACCCAACAGCAACAGAGGGAGAGAGAAAAACACCAAAGCCTCAGAGGGTCAGGCGGAGCAGGTGGAAGCCAGCTAGCCCCACCCTCCCGGGCAGGGAGAGTGAGGGCTGGGCCTCAGGGAGAGCCCAGGCAGGGAGAGTGGGGGCAGTCAGGAGGGGCTCAGACCAGAGGGAGAAAGCCTAGGAAGCAGGGACAGCCAGCAGCAAAGCCAGCAATCTTAGCTGCAGTAGAGGAAAGGCGGCATAGGGCCATGCCCCAGCCTGCAGGCAGGCTAGAAAGACTCAGCCAGAATCCAGTGAGGCTGAAAGCAAAGCAGCCACAGGTGGGGCTGCCTGAGGCCCTTAGCAGAAAAAGCCAAGGCATCCAGCAAAGTGTGGTTGCCTAGGACAGCTAAGGCTGTGGCTAGGGTGCTGGGGGCGTGGCTAGCAGGTGGAGCCAGGAATGGGTGAAGGGATATAAGGGAAGTTTTCTTACAGGGTGGGGTGGTGAGTTAGGAGCAGGAAGGGGGAGAAGGAGGATGGTATGGATTGTGTAGGAGCATGATGGAGTTTGGTAGAGTGAGAGAGGAGCTGGAAGGAGGAAGAGCGTGGAAGATGGAGGAGAGGAGGAAGACCAAGCCTGGAGGAGGCAAGGAGGCCGAAGGCTGTGGGAGGCGAGAAGGAAGGGGAGGCAGCTGGGACTCCACCAGGTTGAGCAGGCCTGTGAGTGGACTGAGAGGGAGTGAGGGTGATGTATATCCCCCTCCTTCCACAGAGCGAGAACCACAGAGTGAGATTCCTGATGACCTCCCAGAGTCAGGATCAGGTGTGCCAGGGCCCAGCCTAGCGGCGCCCAGTGGCACCCAGTGCAGAACCTGACAACATCCTTCATACAACCTGTAATATTAGCTGCAAGGCTTTTCTTATATTTAAATTAGAATGATATAATGATAGTAATACCTATTCAGATATATCTCAGATAATACATGCACATATACTGGGATCAGTGTATGATGTGTTTGGGGGGTAGAAATAATACTGTGGATTGTTTAAATGGACTTTCTTCTTTTGTGTATGGAAAGCCCCATACACAATTAATAAAACTGAATAAGATCAAAAATACAACATGAAAGTGAACAGTTCTGGTTGCATTTAAAGGGTAACTGTAACTGGTAATAGTAAAACAGTATACTTGTGTTGTATCCTTAAGTGAATTCCACATTACATCTACACAGCTGACTGAACAAAATAATGTTTCAAAATACCATAGCATAGGAATAAAACTTCAGTCTTTCTGGCCCATGCCCCATGATGACTAATAATCATGACACTGGAATTAGACTTCTCCTGACAGTTGAGTGTTGTGTTGTGGAGTTAAATCATGTTGTTTCAGCAGCAGTGTAAGAACTCTGTTATACATATACATACATTGAGAGCCTGTTAAAAAAGCTAAATAGACATTTCTTTTCTTTTTTGGACTTTAAGATTTTGCTGGAAACCATACTTGTCAGTTTACCTGGATTTAATAAATAGTTGCTGTTAACCTTATTGCATCACATTTCAATGTCATAAGCATATTGTGGTTATTTTGTGAAATCAAGTTTCAGGTCTCAGACTATCGTAAATGGTTTCTCTTGACAAATTCTGGTTGAAACATTTTTGTCCCCCCAGCCCACCCCTCCTTCCTTACAAAGACCCACTTGCTAACTCAGCTTGTATATCAATGATAGCAGAAGAGCAAAGCTTCAGTAGTCATTTATCACTGGATGATGTCACTGCAAGGTTGGGGCAACAGAACTCTCTTAGCACAGGAAGCAAGCACCGGCTCACACCCCTTACTGTTAGATTTCAGATTAACCTTTTCCTGACACCAAATTGTTAGAATATAGACATATACATAACGGTATGACTGGGGAGTGACAGGCTTTCCAGACCCTTCCAGCAGTGGTATAGATGGTGGAAGAAGGCACATGCCTTTCAGATCTGTGCCACCACCAACCTACTTCAAACAGATAAAGCTTCCTTTGATTGCTGCACGTAAGAATATAGGCATTCATGCAGCTTTGAGAAGAAAGAGGCTAGCATGGACAGGAGACTATTACTGAGAGGTGATGAAACATGAGAGCCATTCCAATTTTGAGTGACTCTTTTCATGCATCTCTGTAACCCAAGGAAAGAGAACAATGATAAGCCAAGATTAAACCAACGCCTAACAACTATTGGTTTGATTAAACCATGACCAGAATTAAGCTATAGTTTGAGTAACCTGTCAACCCTATTTGTTTGAGGTATGCCTCAATTTTAGAGGGAGGTATTTTTGCCAGTTTTGTTGAGCCGGTACAATGCAAAATGAAGACATTAAACTAAGCTCTGGATTGTTTAATGTGTATCCCAGAAGAAACTTGGATACTAAGCTTTCAGTTTTTCTGGCTCATGTTTATTTTGCTTCCTGTTAGCAAGCTGACAGCAGTCACAGTCCAGGTACAATCTTAACTGTATTTCTGACTGAAATTTGAAGTTGTTGACTCTCCTCCCATCTTGACTTAGCATTTTTTAGCTGCATAAACATTTGATGCCTTCAAAACTTACCTGGGGGGGCATCTGGGCCTTGAAACAGCCAGGAAATGACTTGGAGAAATGGATAGCTTTATGCAAGTTCAAGAACGTTTGGTTTTGAAAATAAGATATGTACGTAGGCTTGCCCGTCTGCCCCCCCCCACCTCTCACTTTACCAACAGGGGGGAAGGTGCAGGAAAACGGTGGTGGTGGGAGGAGCAAAGTGCATATTCCAGAGCATCCTCACCTCATTCCGGGAATAATGTGTTTCTCATCTTGGCACAGCAGCAATAGGTTGCACTGGGGTTCCGACTGACCGTGAATATTAATTTGGGGGATGATTTTAAAAAATTGCCCCAATTTAGTATTTGGGGTCATTTTGACCCCCATCACTACTTGTTGCTTCTGTGCTGCACTGAGAATGACTTCATTCCTGGAGCAATACAGGATGCTCCAGAGTATATGTGTTCTGTGTGTGGATTCAAGCTTTTTAAAAAAATATTTTTTTATTGTTTTATACAAACATGAGAGTTATCATTTTACTTGTCGATATCTATTATCTATTTCTTTATCTCTTATATTTCATCTTATTACATCAATTGTGAGTTCTATTATGTCATTATACAGTTAATCTTAGTATCATATTTATGTTTACCAGTTCTGGTTATTTGTCATCCATTTGTAGAAGGGATCCCATGGTACAGAGAAGTCTTCTTCCATTTGCCCTTTCATTAACAATGTTAATTTAGCCATTTCCGCCGTCTCTATTACCTTTGTTATTAGTTCTTGCTGGGGGTTCTTTGTTGTTTCCAGTAGGTTGCTAATAAGATTCTAGCCACTGTTACTATATGGATTACTAAGTGTTCTTGCTCTCTCTTTATATTCGACATACAATTTAATAGAAAAATTTCTGGTTTCGAAGGAATTGTTACCTGTAAGATATTTTGTAATAACTTATGTACCATTATCCAATATCTATGTACTTCTTTGCAGGTCCACCACATGTGGAAAAATGTTCCTATACCTTATTTACATTTCCTTGTGTCCGGGGTCTGAGCCCCAGCCCCCAGACTTGCCAGGAGGGAATAGCAGGAGGCAAAAGGGAGGCAGCAACCCTGCCACCCCAGCCAGCAACCAGGGCCAGAACCTGCCTACTCCAGGGGGAAGGGGCAAAAGGGGGAAGGGGCAAAAGGCCAAAGCCTCAGAGGGCTGGAGGGAGCAAGGAGAGACCAGCTAGTCCCACCCTCCAGGGGGAGGAGAGGGGGCTAAGCAGGCCAGAGGAAAAGGGCCAAGGCAGGGGGAATAGGGGCCCAACAGCAGCCCAAACAGAGTTCTTACCTGGCAGGAAGGAGAAACAGCCACAGCAGCTCAGAGCCATGCCCCAGCCTCAACCTCAGCTTGAAGACAGCAGCCTGGCTCAGGAGATGCTCACAACCAAGCCCCTCCAGGTGGAGCTGCTGAAAGCATTCTGTAGGAAGAGCTGGGCAGCCAGCCAAGGGACCACAGCTGGGCCTACCTTCAATAATCAGCTCAGCCAGAGAGGCCTGGCAGCCAGCCAACATAATGCAGCTGTTGCTGAACCAGGCAGCCCAATCAGCTACCCCAGCTGCAGCTGCTTGAGACAGCCCAGGCCAATGCTGGGAGGCCAAGGAGGGGTGTGGCCTGGCAGGCAGGGCCTGCAAGGTGGGTGGGGTGCTGAGAGAAGGCCCTATAAAAGCTGGCTGGGAAGAGCTCTGAGGTGGTGGGTGTGAGTAAGGAGTGATGGTGTGGAGTGAGAGCAGAGCAGTGCGAGAGTGGAAGCTTGGAGGAGAGTTCTGGGAGGAGGAGTTGATGGAGGACGCAGAGGGTAAGCAGACCAGGTTGAGCAGGCCAGCGAGTGGATTGAGAGGGAGTCAGGGTGATGTATACTGCCCCTCCTTCCACAGAGCAGGGTCCTGCAGCATCCCTGGCGCCCCTCTGATGTCAGGGCCAGCCCAGCCGGCGCCCCACCCAGCGGCGGCAGCGACAAGCCTTGACATCCAACACTTATTTGACATATTTTTAAACATTTTAGCCAGTCTAACTGGCGTTAGATACCATCTATGGAACATCATATATAAGTTCTCTTTAAACATAGCAGATTTAGTTATTTTAACATTTACTTTCCATATTTTATTCCATTGTACTTGGTTAATATCATTACCTAAATTCTGTATCCATAGTCTTTTACATTTCTCCACCCCATCATTTTCTTTCATTTCCATTAGGAAGATATACATTTTCTTTATCAACTTTTCATCTGAGTCACATAACAGTTTTTCAAACTCTTTTTGTTCTAGATAAAAGCCCCCCTTTTTAAATCTTTATTGTATCTGGATTCAATCTGAACTCTTGACCACCAGTCTAAGTTAACATCTTGGTTTTGTAGTTCTTCTTTTGTTTTTAGTAGTCCTTTATCATCTAGCAACTCTTTATATCTAATAATTTTACTTACCGAACATACATTTGGTTGAGTGAATGCTTCTAATGGGGAGACCCATTGAGGGGTCTTCTCATATATTTGTGGTGCAATTTTTTCCCATATTGTCATAAGGGATTTCCTTATCAGGTGATTTTTAAAGTATTTATGTCCAACTGTCTTCTCATACCATACAAATGCATGCCATCCCAGCTGCAAGTCATGACCTTCAAGGGCTAGTAGTCTTGAATTTTCCAATAAAATCCAGTCTCTCATCCACACTAGACCACACGCTTGGTAATACTTTTCTCAATCTGGTAGCGCAAAGCCTGCATTTTCTTTCAATCCTTGGAGTACTTTTAATTTAATTCTTGGTTTTCCCCCCTGCCAAATAAACTTACTCAAGTTTTTATTTAGTTCTTCAAAATATGATTTGCTGATACATATAGGGATGGTTTGATACAAAAATATTACGTGTGGCAGTATATTCATTTTAATAGTTGCAATCCTTCCTAGTGGCGACAGTTGTAGTCCTTTTCATCTGTCCAGATCTCCTTTTATTTCCTGTAATAACTTCACATAGTTATCTTTCATTAGTGAGCTGCATCTTGCTGTCAAATGTATCCCCCGATACTTTATTTCTTTTTCTAGTTGAAATCCTGTTATTCTAGTCAACTCTGCTTTTTGTTGTATAGTCATATTTTTGGTGATCATTTTTGTTTTTTGATAATCTTAATTCCCGCCATCCCTCTTCTATTTGTTTAATTGTTCTATTGATTCTAATGGTTCTTCTAATGTAAATAGTAGATCATCCGCAAATGCTTGTAGTTTGTACTTATGTCCTCTAATCGTTGCTCCCTTTATTATGGGGTCTTTCCTTACGGCTCTTGCCAATATTTCTTGCATTAAAATAAATATTAACGGTGAGAGTGGACAACCCTGTCTCGTTCCCTTTTCTATTGAGATTGTTTCTGTCATATTGTCATTCAAAAGTATTTTTGCTTTCTGTTTCTTATATATAGCTTCAATAGCTTTTATGAATTTCATTCCAAAGTCCATTTCTTTCATTTGTTCAATAAAGAAATTCCAATTAATGTTGTCAAATGCTTTTTCAGCATCTAAAAATATCATCACCATCTGTTTTTCTGGATGTGCCTCATAGTATTCTAACAAGTTTAGTGCAACTCTGATATTATTCCTCAGTTGTCTTTTCGGAAGAAAACCTGTCTGGTCTTGGTGTATCTTATCTAGTAATATTTTTTTCACCCTTGTAGCCAATATTGTGGCAAATATTTTATCATCACAATTCAGCAAAGAGATTGGTCTATAATTTTTTATTTCTTTCGGTTCTGTTCCTTCTTTATGTATCAGCAGAATCGTTGCTTCAGTCCATGATTCCGGTAATGTTGTTTCTTCCACTGCTATAGTAATCATACTTTGGTATGGTACAATCACAATCTCTTCTAATGCTTTATAGTATTCTGCTGGTAATCCATTCGGACCCAGAGTTTTTCCATTATTTTGCTTCTGTATTGCTTCTGCTACTTCCATCGCAGTAAAGGGATCGTTCAAATTTTTCCTTTCTTCTTCTGATATTTTGGGTAATTTCTGGTTCTTGAGATATCTTTTTTGTGTTTCCAATGAGATCTCCTCTTTCTTGTATAACTGTTTATAAAAGTTCTCAACTATCGTGTGTATTTCCTCTTTCCTCATTTTTTCTTTCTTTGCCTCGTCATACAGACAATAAATATATCTTTTTTCCTTTTCTAAGCTTATATGCTAACCATCGTCCTGATTTATTTGCATGTTCAAAGTAGTTCTGTTTAGCAAACCTAATATTCTGTGCTATTTCTTCCATCAGTAGTAAATTTATTTGATTCTGTAGGGCTTTTATATTTTGTCTTAAGCATGCATTTGAGGGGTCTTTTTTAAAGTCTTGGTCTTTTCTTTCCAAATTTTCCATTATTTCTTTGTATCTCTTTTGCTTCTCTCTTTCCCTTCTTGCCGCATACCTTATAGCCAATCCTCTAAAGCATGCCTTACTTGGATCCCAACTACAATACAGGGTACACTGGTAACAATACTGTAGACACAACCAAAAACGCCGGTGTATAGGAACTACACAGTCACAATTTTCAATAAATGATTTTGAATAATTTTTTTTTTGGTATTTATATTAATTCAAAGTGCAACAGTGCTCAGTGCTATACAAATAATTCCTATAACATTTAATGAACAATTGTAACCCAGTCCTCAAGCACAAAGATAGATGAGTCCATGAGAATTAATATTCAGGTATATTGCACAATGGCCCATTTGGAGGTCACCTTTGGGCCATTGTGCAATATACCTGTCATCTTATTGAAGATAATGATGCTATGCTCCAAGGATACTGATGTCAGTGTTTGATATATATACTTTTAAAATCAGATACATCTGTCCAGCCTACCTTTGGGGTGGGCAGTACTGAAAAAGGAGGCTAGAATTGTGAAGCATATACAAGGAGCAAGACTTATACAAAAGGAAAGAGAAGGATCGTTGCAGAGATTTGCAAAGTAGAATCTTGCCTAGCCATCTAGAATGCTTTGAGATATCAACAGATACATTGGTAAAGGTTATCCGGGAGACGTGCACTTAAATCTTTAAATTTTTAAAACGTTTTTGACAAGACTTATAGGTTCAAGAATTTAAAAATCTAACCTGCTGAATATATGAATGTTTAAAATTTATTTAAGGGTGTTTGTCATTGTTTGAGTGCTTGATAGTTAAAACTGAATAATACAGATCAGCTCTTATCTTTCTTAGCTTATCAGTGAAGCGCGCTTAAGTTTTTTTTTTTTTGAAAAATTTTTATTGGGTTAAGGATGATACAAGTGATGATACATTTTGATACTTATTTAGCACTATCCATGTGCTAGAATCTGAATACAGAAATGATGCAATTCTTTTTCAGCGTATCAGTTGGTCTTATTACCACAGCTGCTCAAATTGACTTTTAGCTTTTTGTAACTTGCTTTATGCCATCTAACTGACTTATCACACACATACTTCTATGAAAACAGCTTTTGAGAAAGATGAGGGCTAGTATGTATTTACAGTGCTTCCCTGTTCTGCTAGATATGCTGTTCCAGATGTGCATATAATCAGTGGCCTTTTTGACCATTTCTAGCAGATGACATTGGCTACATCCGATACAAATCTCTCTCTTTAAGATTGAAGTGGATAGGCAGTGGATTTGAGATAGTGTAGTAAAGGTTCTGCCACCAGCAAGTGATGTACGGAATTTAAGAAAAATTTCATCACACTGAGTAGCTTACAGAGGACAAGGCAAAGGAGTGGAGAAAACAGCACCTCTCTATTTATGACATGATACTAAATTATGGCATGCATTTTTCAGTTTGCTAAAATCTGGTTACTCCTTTCCTATTCCCACTACTGTAAAACAACACATTTTATCATTTCTTTGATAAGTTAGTTAGTTAATTGTACTCTACTTTTCTCCCCACTGGGGACCCAAGTGTCTTACAACTTTCTCCCCTTCTCCATGTTACCCTCAGAACAGCCATGTAAGGTAGCTTAGGGTGAGCACATGTGACTGGCCAAGTTAAACCCAATGAGCTGCTATGGCAATTCAAACCTGAGTCTCCCAGATCCTAGTCTGACATTCTAACCACTACACCACATTGGCTCTTTAGCTTTTCTAGAGTTTTCCACTTGCTCTGCATGCCAGTTGAAATTGTGCTTTCATTTGCTTAAAATGTAAAAATCATGTGAGCAAAGCTTCATCTTTTTTTTGTTCTGAAAAAGTGGAGCCCATCTATTCTCATATGCTTAAATATCATGAACAAAGTAACTGCACTAATCACTAAGTGCTTGCATTTCAACTGAGTAATGTTAAATGCCCTACTTCCTTTTATCTGTCTTTTTGCAATGGGCCTAGGCCTGTTTTTAAGTATTTAGCATATTTATTTGCCACTTTTACATTTTTTAAAAAAATGTTCAAGGTGGCTTTCTTTTGGAATTAGTCCCTTTGTTGGTGTCAGGCAAGTATGCTACTTCTAAGGAAACAGGGCAGGCTTGCCTTAAAGGGCTTATTGCAAGGAATGGAAGCACCTTTGGCATCTGGTAGATCGGCCACCTCTTTCCCATCCGAGTAACTATCTTGTTATGTGAACGTATGCAGAAACATTTACAACCAATGAGTTGGCAGTTGAGGCATGGCTTATATTTCTGTGAAGAAATATAAGCCAACTGGCACATACAGTTATGGAGACATGTATTGTCGAAGGCTTTCACGGCCGGAGAACGATGGTTGTTGTGGGTTTTCCAGCACTGTGACACTGAGAGATCTCTGTCTTTTGGTGCTACACCTCTGAAGATGCCAGCCACAGCTGCTGGCGAAACGTCAGGAACTACAATGCCAAGACCACGGCAATACAGCCCGGAAAACCCACAACAACCATAGTTATGGAGACAATTAGACAATAAACCTGGTGTAATAGTATTTGAATAATTTCTTGGTAGAAATTTAAATGGAAGCTTATTTTTTCCTAACAAATTTAGAATTTGTTTTCTGAATTGTACCTGCTGACCTGAAACAAATAGAAAATGTCTTGGTTGAAACATCTGGTCCTCTTTGATTCGACTGCTGGCTGGAATTACGATGCTTGGAATTTTCCCTGCTGTGTAAGTTAATATTGGATTGTACAGAAAACATATTAACAAACTTTCATATGTGCCCTGCCCTATTAGTAAGAATATACAGTGATACAAAAATGAATTTGTCAAGAGTTTTATGGCTCCATGATCTATTGCACAATATTAATCCTACTGCGATCTTATTAAGTCATTTTTCATCTCCCCTCAAATTAATGTTGACGTTCTATTACTGGAATTGCTGTTGTCCCCAGATTAAAACAAAAAAGTTTTTAAAAATCTTCCCTGCTAGAATATTAAAATTAATTGTAGCATAAGCAGGACTTTGCATGAAGAGGAATCCTCCTCCTATAAAGACTAAAGCAAATTTTGTTCCATATTTCATTTTTACTTTTTTGCATGAAAGAATTGTTGTCTCATGCCATCAAGGGGATGAAAATTAAAAGGCAAATTACAAGTCTCTGGTTTAAGAGGTGCTTTTTAAAAATTATGTTGTATATTCAGGTTGGGTAAACTTAGCTGTGAACACATTCATCTTAAAGCACGTAGCTATGCCAAATGAGGTGGTGGTACACACAATCTCCTTCTCTTGGCCTTCAAGTGATTTTAAGATAACCAAGGTTGTTCCCTGCTGTGATTAGAAGAGTTACTTTTGGATGTTTAGATGTTTTTGGATGTTTCTAGATAGTTGCTGGTGGATGTGAAACCACATCTAAGCTGTATAATTGCAGCATGTCCTATGATATACGTGCACTTTATGGATTAAATCAATAATAACCTTTAATTTGGAGATTTACCACTTACTTTTGCTGGAAAGAGGCTAAATTATTGTTGTTGATTTATGGCTAGATTGTGCTGTTACAGATCCAACTGCTTTCTCTTTTTATTTAAATAATTCTGAGTTTTGAATATATAAGTTGGGAGGGATTTTAAATCCATGAGGAATTGCAGGAGAGGAACAGTTTGAGAATCCTCCTCCCCATTCTCTCTTGGGTTCTCCTAATGGACTTGAGCAGACTGACCCTCTTCTCCTCCCCACCCTGGCCTCCCTTTAACTAACTCTAAACTGCTCTCTATATTTCACTCTTTTGAAAGAATATTTGGTTGTCCTCTTCTCAGAGCTGTAAACACCATGATTTCTTTCCATCCCATGAAAGTAACTTCTGATTTGAAGGTACTAGGAAAGAACCTTTGAAACTGCTTATAATAATAATAACATTTGATTTATATACCACCCTTTAGACCAACTTAATGCCCACTCAGAGAGGTTTACAAAGTATGTCATTATTATCCCCACAACAATCACCCTGTGAGGTGGGTGGGTCTGAGAAAGCTCCGGAGAGCTGTGACTGACCCAAGGTCACCCAACTGGCTTCAAGTGGAGGAGTGGGGAGTCAAACCCGGTTCTCCAGATTAGAGTCCTGCCACTCTTAACCACTGCACCAAACTGACTTACTGTAAATTAAGAATGATGGCAAAATTCCTGGAACAAGGTACAGACAAAGTTTATTACGTGTCTTTTTAATGTGACTTTAGACCTTGCTGTGGTGTGTGAATTTACAATTGTACATTGTTCACTCACATCCAAGAAGTCAGAGGGCAATCTCCTTGACTGTTCAGTATCCCAAAAGATGATTAGGCTGCTTTTTCAGTCTATGCAACTCTTTATAGAGGATTGTAAATCTATAAAGAATCTCTGATCAATCATCAGATTGTTACTATGTTTAATTTACACATGAATAAACACATAATAGTTGTAGAATTTTTAAAAAATTAAATGCATATTGCGGGTGCATTTAGAAGAGGTATTTCTTCCTTTGTAGAAGAAGGATCAGCCTCTTCTAAAGCTAACATTGTCATTTGATTAATTGTTGACATTTGTAACTTGGTAAAAAGCTTAATGGATTAACTTAACCCACTAGCTGTCTAAACATTGCAGCCTTTGTTTTTATGCCGTGAGCATACATTGCCAGCAGGCATGCATTGAGCTGTGAGAAAAATCCATACAATTTATGACACACCAGCAATTTGTGTTCTTAGCATCTGATTGACATGGCTGGTTTGCAGAGTGCTGAAGATCAGAAATTCTGGCACTACCTAAAATAAGTTGCAATTTGTATTTAATGTCCATGTTTATACTTCCTGTCCACTTCTCCATGTTTGTTTAGACAGAGCAAGTAGAGGGAAACTTAGGGCTAGACAAGCACATATCCTGTTGTGGTGGGGAAGGCAGGCTATGGCCTGCAGATAGTTGTTGCTGGGACCAGAAGGTTCTGCCTATCCACTGCAAGAGAATAGGAATGTATGCATAAAGTAGACATGGTTACGAATCGAAATACGAATCAAATTTTGTGATGAATCGGCTGATTCGTGTATTGCGAAAATGCATTTCGTGGGGCTGTGTTTTTCGTGTGGGCTGAATCGTATTGTTCATTAATGCTTCGTGATGCCGGATAGGCTGGCGCCAATTCATTGATTCCCTAGGTAACATAGGCCCGGAATGTCTGCAGACCTTTTGTTGTCGTGGAAACCCCAATCTTAGCCCACTTAACCTTGACAGGCAGCTCTTCCTACCAACCTGAGAGCTCCCATTCTGTTCTATGAGAGCAACGAGCGGGGGGGGGGGGAGATGGGCCTTCTGTAGCCATGGGACCACCAATCTCATCCTTCCAAACCCTGTTAGGCAGGTCTGTCTGCCGAGATCGCCTGTTCTGCTCTATGTGAGTGTTTCTTATATAAGGCACAGCTCTCTGCCTCATGCCTTCAGTTCCACTAGACAGAGGGAGAGGGAGGGGCTGTTGCTGGGATTTGAAGTGTGAGAGAGTGGATTTGGGAGTTTGGGGCTGGATTTGCTGCTGCTTCAAAAGAGATTGAAAAGACTCTTATTTTCTGCTCTTGTCCTTGCTGGGAAGGTTGTTGGGTGAGGGTGCCTTTGAAGTCTGTCTGCGAGTTTGGCATTTCTAGGTATGAATGGGGGCCATTGTAGGGCCCCAGGATTTGATGAATCACAAACCTAACAAATTGTTTCATGAAACGGGGGGATTTCGTGAAAGTTCATGGAATACGACGAACCACAAAATGCAGGGTTCTTTTTTTCCCGTTTCATGCCCATCTCTACTTTAAAGTATGTGGCTTATTTGCCATCTAGGTTGCCCCTGGCCTCAGAGAATCATTCTGCTGTGGGTTCTGTAGGCTACATTTGACTGCAAATGTACTGGCTGTTAGGAGTAGGAATGGAGTATAAACTTTGCAGAAAGTTGCATTTTAGTAAATAATAATAATAATAATAATAATGGTTGTTGGGGGTTTTCCGGGCTGTCTTGCCGTGGTCTTGGCATTGTAGTTCCTGACGTTTCGCCAGCAGCTGTGTGACACTGAGAGATCTCTGTCTTTTGGTGCTACACCTCTGAAGATGCCAGCCACAGCTGCTGGCGAAACGTCAGGAACTACAATGCCAAGACCACGGCAAGACAGCCCGGAAAACCCCCAACAACCATCGTTCTCCGGCCGTGAAAGCCTTCGACAATACATCAATAATAATAATAATAATGTATTGTGTGTGCGCGCACGCTTATGTTACCTTATCAGTCAGCAAAGTTTATTGTGCAACGCTTTGTGTTAAGTATGCTAAAACAGCATTTTGGTCATTGAGAAGTATAGGTTAAATGTTTTGTTTTTACTTGACTCTGGCTTATGCTGCCACCTGTCTGGATTACTGTTTCCTCCTGGATGTATTTTTATTTCCCACTAAGTGGCTTTTCATGTCTTTGCTTTTAGATCTTGCTTCACGAAGTGAGTGATGTTTACAGATCTGTCAGTATGCTGTACATTACAGCGTGTGTTGAGGAGAAATCTCTGTATCTGGAGTAGCAGTTTTCATCTTCAAGCCTTGATGGGATCCCTGTCTTCTGTTATCAGTTCTTTATGAATCTGAAGAATTGTAGCAGCCTCATCTCTTTCAAATCTGAATGTCCTAGTCTTGCTGTGTTTAGGAATTGTAAAGCAATATAAGGGTACCACACTGGAAAGCAGATAGGTGTTGAAATATTAAATATCACTCTTTCTGGTATTTACACTAAGGAAAGGAATACATGAAGTTTTTATTCTTAAGCTTATAAATAATATTGTATAGCTTCTATCTTTTATTCTGTCTTCTCATATTTATATGTGGCAAGTGTGATCTATATTTTTAAAGTTCTGGTTGTCTGTTTATGCTATCTGGTGTTTAAATTGATTGGGTCTTTTAACTCTTGTAATGGAGTTTCAGAACTGTTTGTTTCCTGGTCTAAGCCTTTAAATTTGTTCATCCTTGAAGAATACTTGTGCGAGGTGAAGAATAAATATTTCGTGTCTCTGCATATTACCTTTTCTCAGGAAAAAAACCCCAAGTTTTACATCCCAAAGCCAACAATCCAGAAGGGTCTTGCATTTTTTTAAGATGATGGCATGAGGAAAAATGAAATTAGGAACCAAACTGGTGAATAACACAAAAGCATTGGGGTACTGGAAAACTTTTGTTGTTGTTCCAGGTTCAGGAATATTTAAACTTCAGAGATCTCAGCAAGAATACTCCCTTAACTGTGAAAGAATTCTTAAACCTTCTCTCATTGTTAAAATGTGTCTGAGTGTCTTTCTGAGTACAACTTTATGAACAGTGTATGAAATTGTAAAGTGATGGTTAGCCAATTGTTGCTGTAGGTATAATGATAGATATTATGAAAAAATGGGGTGAAAATGAAGTTGGAGTACCATTGGGAACCACTGTAAATTAGTGACAGAAACAGTTTTCTTGATGGTGGTGTTTCCTTCTGCAACTGAGGCTTCGTGCACAATATGACTAGCGTTTTAGAACTCAAGAAATGATAGGGCAAAACTACGTACTTTTTTTCTCACTGGATTATGTTTTCACAGTTTTTTAATATTAATCTGTTGTAATTGTTTCATGTAGTTCTTAAAATGTCTTGACGTGAGCATGCTAATGGAAAAATAATAAATAGCAAGATCTACTGCAGACAAATGACTTAGCACATTCTTATGGCTACCATATGTATCTACTGTGTTCTACTCTCAAGATGCCATAAGAAAATAACAGTGCTGTAACAAGAACTGATAGGCAGTTAGTTCACCCCTCCACCCCCCACCCCAATTGTGTGGCTATACTGAAAATAAACTTAGTGGATAAAGATCCTCTTGCTCTGCTTGCATTTAACACCTGCCTCTGCTGCATAGATCCATGTTGTTGAATATTGCAGTGTCATAACTCCTTAAAACCTTTTTGTGAATGCATAATACCTTACAGATCTATGCAGTAACTGATGGTACTGAACAGCCTATCAGAATGCTAGATCTGCTTTAGTGAGTATGTTTCTCAAGCAATGTGTGTTCTACTGTCATTTTAAAAGGAAAGAAGAGTTGCTTTTGAAATGTACATCCCTACATGTCTTGACAGTTTTAAGAAGAAAATCTCCTTCTGCTATAGCGACTGGAATAAGAGTTGATCAGCTCCATTGAATGTGACAGTGAGTGAATGGAAAAGAGAAAAGTGAAACTAAAAGAGAACGTGACAGCATCATAATGCAGAAGACACTTGTGAGAGAATATTAGGTCTCTTGCACTGTGCTGTGTCAAGGGCACAGAAGAAGCTATTTGATCTTGTCTAGATCCTGTTAACTAGGAGTTTTTTGCTTGGTTTTGTAACCTTCTTGGTAAAACTTTCACTGGAAATACAAGCAGTTCCCTTCTTTTCTCCCCATATGTTAGTGCAAAGAATTGAATTTATGTGGCATTAATTTGTTCACTGATTTCTAGAAAACTTTTACAACAAAGGCTCAAACCTCTTTTTTCCTCTCAAAAGGAGAAAACCTGAAAATCCTATTTCTCCAGAGTTCGGGAAGTCTCAAAACCCTTCCATTTTTTATTAAGTTGCAACAAAGAGAGGTTTTGATACTTGGCAAAATAGTTGATTTGCTTGTTTCAACTGTTGATGGGCTGTCTGATTATGAAGGCCACCATGTGTAAATTACATTTCTGCCCACCCTGGCCAATTAAGTCCAGCCAACACGTGGTTGGAGTACCATTGGGAAGAATTGTTAGCATTTCATTGGAGATAGGAAGTTTCTCTCAAGAATAAAAGAAGTAATTGCATACATCTTTCTTACATAAAGCTAGTTTAGCTATTCTGGCCTATTCTTGGGCAAGAGGTATTGACAGACCAACTTCAGACATTTTTGAATGCTGCATCTTTCCCTGATCCATTTCATTCTGACTTCAGACTTAGTTATGAGATGGAGATGGTTTCAGTGGCACTCAGGGATTATTTGCTTTTCCAGATAAATGAGGGTAATTCTTCTCTGTGAATACTATTACATCTTTCAGTGGCTTTAACTAATGAAACCATTACATCATGTTGCATTGTTTTGGAGTCTCTTTGGAGTTGTTAGTATCTCAGGAGTGGTTCTCCAGAAGTTTTGGTCAGTTTTGCCCAATAGAATGTAAAGAATTGGAGATGCAAATGCATCATTTATGGTTTTATGTTTAGAAGGTACACACTTAGGCATCTGCACTGGCACAGAAAACAACTCTAGAAAGTTATAGAGCTCTAGCCAAAGAATTGATGTTCAAATCCTCTCCCTTGAAGCACAGTAGTAATCCTTTGTGTGCACCTCAAGGGAAGGGCTGAGACTTTTCCACTTGCTAAATTGACTGCCAAGTAGTTAGCCACTCCATGACAATCTTCCTGAGAATTTTCTTTTTATTACTACTTTTTCTTTGCTTTAGCATTGAGATTTTTGTCCTTCCTTTCTTGTTACCCTTGCCTACTTTAAAAAAAATGAGTCAACGATCCCTTCCTGGGGCAGCAATCAGACTTATCCTTCCTGATCCACCCATAATGCCTTCTATCTGTCACTGCTAAACCTGTGATGGATCAGGATGTGATAATAATCACTGCTGCCACATGTTAATGGGGCTTGTTAATGTGGAAGAGCCTGAAGTACTCTTCCACTTGTTTGCCCTGGCAATACGTCCTTTATTACTAGGGTAATATTGCCTAAGCAAGGAAGTGGGTCGGAGACATGTAAACACTCCAGCAGTTTTAAACTTTATTGAAATTATTTCCTTTAGAGCAGAACAGAATAGTAAGAGGACCATTTGATTAAATGAGCATAAGAAAAGGTTCCATTTAGGCCCTGTTCCATGCTTTCCTGGCTACAAGCTTTAATTTGAAAATAATGTGCGATGACTACCTATTTGACTAAGCCATCTCAAAACAACTTATATATGCAGTGACAGTGTATCTTGAACAGGTAGAGGATGTGGTTTGGCTATTGCTGTCATGTCCAGAGCTTTTATGCTGCCTGGAGGCATCATTACTCCAGCTTTTACTTGAGTGCATAGTATTTCCAGAGCAAAAAAAAAAATGTCAGTGAGCACTCTACTCTAAATATAATTTAAGTTTTAGACAGCCTTTTATTTGAACTAGTCTGATAATATTTACTTAAAGCCAAATTCTTTAATTGAGTTCCCAGAGTTCTCCTATAAATTAAGTGTCTTATTTGTAAACACTGATGAGGCTTTTTGGTCCTTGTGTTGATTTCCTTTATTAAGAACCCAGTTTTTCAAAACGATTTTGCAACCAAGACTATCACCACAAAACTGAGACCTAGAGACCCTCTTCCAATCACTGCTATACCTAACATTTTCCCTCTAACACCCCCCTACACACACACACACAAACACTCACTGAATGGAAAAATACTTCTAAAAAACCATCTCCAAGTATAAAAAGCAGCTATGGGTTTCTCTTAGGGGAAGTGAATTCTTGGAATCCCTGCTGTAAGATCATGTAGATTGTAGTTGCAAGCTATAATAATTTCATTTCTTGAATTCCTGATAAAACCATGATTCAAGGAAGGATGCTGTAGGAATGTTCTGAGTAGTTGCCCCATGCCAAATATATATTAGTGTATTAGAACAGTCAAAGCAGGACATTTTCAAAATCATGCATAGCAGACTTACACACGAGGAAAAGAGCATGTACAATCAATTTTATATAATTGATTTTAAAGTTTCTCTCATTAACATAGTATTTCAGGTTTGCATAGCTGGTAAGTTGCTAAAGGGCAAGTACTTGTAACTATCTGGATGTCTGTCTGAGTCCAGTTCTTCCTGATTTTTTATTTCCAGGATGGTTAAATATAGTGCGAATACTCCTTAATTTAAGTTCACTTACACAATGTGACAATGTAGTGGTTAGGAACAGTGTGGTGGATAGGCAGTAGTACGCATAGAATTCTTAGTTAGGCGTAATGAGAGAGCCAGTGGAAGTTCCCTGGTTGATCTTGGGCCAGTCAAACACACTCCATCTAACCTACCATGCAGTGTTGTTGTCCAGCATGGCCGGACTTGGCTCAAGTGCCACCCTCCCAGTCCTGGAGCCCACCCAGGACGAGTCCCAGCCCGACCGCCTCACCCACCTGCAGGGAAGCCAGCACCAGTCTGGGTGAGTTGCCTGACGAGGGGAGAGACGGGTGAAGCCTCCCCAGAAGCCACTTGCCACAGCCACTCAACTGACATGCAGCGTGGCAGCAGTCACCACAGCTAACACGATGGGGGCAGCCAGAGGTCCTGACTGATTCCCTCCATCTGGCTTGGTGGAGTGGCACTCAGCTCAGTGGAGGAGAGCCAGCAGAGCCGTATTCCAGCCCCTGAGCTGGGAGCGCTGCCCTACTGGAAGGAGTTGTGCCCAGCTGGAGTGGGGTGGGCTTGGCCTGGGAGCAGAGAGGGGTGGGGGAGGGATCCGGGGGAGGACTCCAGTGGCCAGAATCAGGCCAGAAGTGGCAGGGAAAGCAAGAGGTGGGAGCAGAGGGAAGGTCTAGCCAATTGAGTAACCAAGAAGCTGGGGGCTCAGGGGAGCAAGAAATGGCTAGGAAACTAGGCGGGTTCAGGGATTGGCTAGGGTGGTGTAGGAAAGGGAATATAAAGGGTGCTCCTGGTGATGCTGGGGAGGAGACAGCTGAGGAGGAGGTGCAGAGAAAGAGAGGAAGAGCCAGAGCCACGAGATAAGAGGAGGAGATGAGTGACTGTAACCCCCTCCCTTATCCACATCTGAGGCCGAGGGAGCACCCCTGCAGAGGAAACCATGGTGGAGGGCAGGGTGGGAGCCGTGATGTGGGCAGCTGCTCACAACGTGGTGGAGAATGCAGGCATTAGCCCTGTCATGAGCCATCCTCTCCCGTGCATCCCGGCACCGGCCGAGTGGGCCAGCAGCAGGCTGGTAATGTGCTGGTAATGGAGTCGTCTCACAGGGCGCACAGCTCTGCACTCAAAGCTCCAGAAATGGACCTGATGCAGTTCAAGCAGTGGCTCACGGAGCACCAGAGTCAGCTTCTCCGTGAAGTGCCCCAACAACAACGAGAAGCCCAGGCTGCTTTGGCCCAGCAACAATGGGAGACCCAAGTGGCACTAGTGCGGGACTTGCGCAAGGTTATAGAGGCCGGAAGAGCTGCCGGGGCACCGGCTGGCAGGGGACCCACAGGAGCAGGGAGGACCCCCCTTTCACCTATCCATGTCGGGCCCGGAGGACGACATTGACGCTTTCCTTGATGCCTTTGAGCGCACGGCAGAGACCACACAATCTACACGGGATCAATGGGCCTTCATCATGGGGCCCTTTCTCACCAGGGAAGCTCTGACAGCTCTCAGGGCCTTGACCAAGGAGGAGAGTGCCAATTACAACAAGGTGAAGACCGCCTGGATTGGTAAGAGATCACGTGTGAAACATACCACCAGAGATTCTGTAGTCTGGCCTACAAGTAGACAGAGCACCCCCACACCCTAGTGGCTATGTTGAGGGATGCCACCTACCACTGGCTGCAGCCTCCCACTGTGGATGGGAAATGGGTAGCTGACCTGGAAGTGCTGGAGCAACTGCTGTAGATTATCCTGCTCGTGGTCTGGACCAGCTGACCTGAAGGAGACTACTACCCTCTAGGAAAATTTCATGGCGGCCAAGCCAAGGGATGCAGGAGGCAGGGAAACGCAAGACGGGAAGCCTGGAGCCCCCAGACACCCAGATGGCAGCTGAGGGGGGTGAACTTGGGCCTGGCCCCATCCACTGGACCCTAGTGAGCCAGGCATGAGCAAGGGACCCATTGGCGCACTGAGGATCCCTACATTGGGTCCTCTGAAATCCCTCAAGAGAGTTGCCAGCCCCAGCCCCAGTAAGGAAGACCCAGGATGAGGCCCGTGCTTTACCTGCAGGAAGTGGGGGCATTGGCAGCGTGAATACTCCTTGATGGAGTGTGACCTAGGATGGGACACTGCCATGCAAGTGGTCTCACGGCCCCCTCGTCCGCCCCTCCTCCTGGTCGTAGTGGTCATCACAGGCCGCCAGTTGACAGCCTTGCTGGACAGTGAGAGCTCAGCCTCTGTGATCCTCTCTCACCTGTTACCCCCAAACCTACCAGTCATATGCCAGGCCACCATTGCATGCTTTCACCAGCACATAGAGGAATGCCCAGTAATGCGTGTCCTGATGGAGTACCAAGGGGTGCACCCAGTTGACAGAACTGGTCCAGGCGCAGGCGCTTCCTAGGGCACAATGCCCCTCATTTCCAACCAGCCTTACACCACATGACAGACAACCGGCTCCCCTGGTCCAAAGAAGCCCTCGTGGGGGACATCCGGATTGGGCTGACTATCAGACCACTGACCAAGAAGCTCAGGTCCTCTGAGCTCATTGGAGGGGAGATCCCTGGTTTGCAGAAGATCAAGCGGCTGATGACTCCCTTGACTACCTACAGCGGAGAATGGCGGTGAGTGAAGACATGATGCTAGATGCCTGGCGGACGGGGAGGTGGCTGCAGGTAGTCAAGGAGCGTAGGCTGTGGTACAGTTTGGTGCAGGGTCACACGGGAGAGGTCCATCAACTGCTAGTCCCTGTGGGCATCAGGGTGCAGTATTGGCTGCTGCTCATGATCACCCTGGGGCAGGGCACCAAGAAGCTCAAAAGACCGCAGCCCAGGTGGCCACCCAGTTCTTCTGGCCCACCTTAATGTGCGATGCCTAGCAGTACTTCCAGACCTGTCCACTTTGTCAGTGGACTTCATCTCAAGCTCCTCCTTGGGCACCACTGGCACCACTCCCGGTGATGCAAGAATCACAATGGATTTTGTGGGGATCCTATCCCATACCGTGCAGGGAGCCTGCTTCCTGCTGGTCCTGATGGACTATGCAACTCACTACCCAGAGACGGTGCCCTTGCAAGATATGAAGGCCCCCAGCATAGCTTGAGTGGTTATTTGGTTCTTCATCCAGGTGGGCCTCTCCAGAGAAAGCCTGAAAGCCTGCAGGAAACCTTTCACTGCCAAGCTCATCCCCCAGCTTGCCAGACACTTCCGGTCTGCCAGGTGTTCACCAGCTTTTACCACCCTCAGGCAGATGGGTTGGTGGAATACTTTAACCAGATGTTGAAAGCCATGCTCCAGAAGGTGGCTCATGCCCACCCAATGGTACCTCTATGTGGACCCCCTCCTGTTCACTGTCCAGGAGACACCCCAAGCTTCTACTGGCTTTTCCCTGTTCAAACTCCTGTATGACTGGAAGCCTTGGGGGATCTTAGATCTTGTGGAGGAGCAGTGGAGTCCCAGGGAGAGGAGGGAGCCCCAACCCATGCCTGCTTACATTCAGGACCTTCAGGCCCACCTCAAGAAGGTCCAGGATGAGGCCCGTGAACACCTCCAGGCCACGCTAGTTTCTCAGAAGGCTTATGATAGGGGGACATGTCTACACACCCTTAAGGCAGGAGACCGCATCCTTGTGAGCTGGAAGGTGATGGGCCCCGGGGACTCCTGACAGGGGCCTTGCCTCATCACCCAAGTGCTAGGACCTCTGTCCTACAAGGTCCAGTGTGGAACATTGTGGCAGCATCGCAAGCGGCTCCACATTAATGACCTGAAGGCCTGGCAAGAGGCCATGGTCTCACCCACTCCCTGCAGCCTGGCTGAGGGACCCCTGGAGCTCCCCGAGGGTGAACTACCCTTGACCGTGAACTGCCCTGAATGCTGAGGAATGGCTCACTGGAGCTATCCTTCATAGATACCGGCCTAACGAGGGCCCAACATGCTCAAGCCCTAGAAGTCATAGGAAAACACCCCCAAGTCTTCTTGCAGCAATCCAGGCGCACAGCAGTCCTAATGCACACCATCACAACTCACCCTGGGAAGGTGGCCTGGTCCCCCTGGCAGCCTCTCCCTCATATGCACTGGGAGATGGCGGCCAAGGTGGTTGAAGACATGCTGCAGCAAGATGTTATAGAGCCTTCCTGGAGTGCTTGGCGGAGCCCCATTGTACTGGTCCCTAAGCTAGATGGCTCTGTTCGCTTCTGCATGGACTATGGCTATATGAACGAAATTGCCAAGTTTGATGCCTACGCAATGCCATGGGCTGACCTGATAGATCAGCTCAGCACAGCCCAGTTCATATCAGCTTTAAACCTTATGAAGGGGTACTGGCAGGACCCTGTGACCCCGGAAGACACAGAGAAAACAACCTTTGCCACCCCCCCCCCCCGGGCCTATACCAATTCAAGGTGATGCCTTTCAGCCTACACTGGGCCGCAGCCACTTTCCAACGATTGGTCGACCAGGTACTGAACCACTGCCAGGGATTCGCAGAGCATATATTAATGACTTTGTCATCTTTAGTCCAGACTGGCCGACTCATCTTAAACATGTTTCTGAGGTGCTCTGAGCATTGGCGGAAGCCTGGCTACGTACCAATCCTCGCAAAAGCCGCATAGGATTCAGGGAGGTCACGTATCTTGGCTATCGGGTGGGCTCAGGCATCCTCCAACTAGTGCCAGACATGGCAACTACCTTGGAACGAAGCCTCAAGTTCCATACAGCCCTAAATAGAGCCCTAGAGGCCGTGTCTGGGTGGGTGCGGCAGAGTAGACTGAAGTTAAACCCTACAAAGACGGAGGTCCTGTACTTGGGCCATGGTGCAGTGGATAGGGGGATCCAGCTCCCAGCATTCGATGGGGCTGCACTTGTGCCCGTACTGGCAGTCAAGAGTCTTGGTGTGACACTGGACTCCTCCTTATCAATGGAGGTCCAGGTCACAGCAGTTGCCCAGTCTGCCTTTTTTCACCTTCTGCAGGCCAGGCAACTTGCCCCCTGTCTTTCAACCATGACCTAACTACGGTGATCCATGCAATGGTCACCTCCAGATTAGACTACTGTAACTTGCTGTATGCAGGGCTTCCCTTGGGTCTGACCCAGAAGTTGCAACGGGTCCAGAATGCTGCTGCATGTGTCCTGGCGGGCACACCTTACGGGACACATGTGACTCCAACCTTGCAGCAGCTGCACTGGCTTCCCGTGGAGTTCCGGTTCAGGATCAAGGTTTTGGTCTTAACTTATAAAGCCCTAAACAGACTGTGACCGGCACACCTGAGGGATTGCCTCTCCTCATACATACCCCGGAGAGCGCTTAGATCAGCAGGAAAACATCTACTGTTGGTCCCTGGCCCTAAGGAGGCTCGACTGGCCTCAACCAGGGCAAGGGCGTTTTCAGTCCTGGCCCCAACCTGGTGTAACTCTCTGTCGGAGGATACTTGGGCCCTCCAAGACCTTGTGTCCTTCCGGCAGGCCTGTAAGTTGGAGATGTTCCGCCAGGCATTTGGTTGAGGCCAGTACTCAGATACACGAATTGGCCTCCCTGACTGTCTTTTATTAGTGGGCGGCTATATTGAGTCATCTGCCCCATGTAGGAACGGTGGCTAATCTCGCACCAACTCATGTCCCCACCCCTCTCTTCCCTTGTGGTTGGCAGGGAAGGGTGAAGTGAACCTGAGACATAGGGCAGAGTCAGAACATAGTGCAGAGTTTGTTTTTATGCTGTTAAACCTGGCTTTTATCATTATTCAATGTACCGTTTTATCAATGTGTTTTTTTCTGTGTGTTGTAATCTGCCCTGAGCCCATCCACGGGGAGGGTGGACTATAAATTTAATAAATAATAAATGATAATACAAAAGAACAAATGAGACGGTTCCTGGGCCTGGTTGGCTATTACAGTAAATTCATCCCACATTTTGACAGCCAGCCCAGCCCACTATCTAACTGCTTGAAAAAGGACCAACCCACCATCATCTAGTGGAGTCCGCCATGAGAACAGGCCTTTGAGTCCCTACAACAACAGCAAGGAAGCCCAGTAGGGAGATATGAGGTAACCAAAAACAAAAAGGTCTCCCAATAAGCAATTAACAATGAGAAACAGGAGTCAGTGTGTTAATACAATGCCAAAGTGCAAAGCATAACAAACAGTCAATAGCTCATAAATAGTAACAGTCAGTAATTAATAAATAGTATACATCCAGTTCATAAATCACATCTGTATAAACATAGCAGCACTATACACACATCCACAGTTAATTTTCTCATCAATGTAAACAGTAACAGGTAGAAAAAACACTCAGTCCACATCCAGAAACAGTGAATTCAAGGCCTGGAGAACTCCCGAGGCTCCCACGATGACCACACTCGGTATGGTAGATGGGGAAATGAACAATTGCAATGAATCTGCACTTCAATCTGTGTAGAAGTCTCATATGTGGAAGAGGACTGCCAACAGGACAAGCTCCGCACAGCAACCTGCTCGCCACGATTGTTTCACACCAAAGGCTTTCTCAAGGGCAAATATCTGTAAGCCAGACATAAATAGGACTGGTACTAACAACATTGTTATACACCTGTTCAATAAAATAAAATGTGCAGTAAATACTCACTTATTCAATCGTTATTCTGATTCACAAAGCGGATGTGCCTCTTTCTCTCCTGATGGATGGAATCTCCATGAGGCACTGAGACCCTCCCTCCTTTGAGTCCCTGCGGCAAGCCTTGTCCTAGTCCCCGGTGCTATGCAACCTGAATTTCACAAGACCCTTCATAGTCCACACAGATGTGTCGGCGGTGGGCCTAGGATCCATGCTCTCCCAAATGGTAGACGGCTAGGAACATCCAGTGCTATTCAGATAGGCTTTTTGATTCTAAACCCCTAGATAATAATAAGAAAATTCTGTAGAAGGTATTCATTTGATTATTGTCCTCCAAATTATTCAGCTGTGAAGTCTGATAAAAGAATAACTAATATCAGCTTCATATTTCAAAAGCATAGATTTGGAATGTATCATGCCCTAGAGAAAGGTCAAGTTAATTCTTTGTATTGTTAGTAGTAAGTAATTTATATTGTATTTCCACTAGAAAAGCAGTTTAATGGCCCTGCAGGTAATGTTTAATAACTGAGAATGTAAGTTAAATAGACCAGTCACGACATGTCTCTGCCCCTCTTTCTAATGACATTTGAGACTGTGAGAAATTTCACACTCATTTTGTTTGATTATTCTAATTGTTTCTTTTTAATACAAAGCATGAAAGAGTTCCCACAACTGAGAATACTTTCTCTAAATCAAATGTAAATCCAACGGTCTATAGAAATTTACTGCTGTTCAGGATGCTTGTCTTGCCTCTTAATGGATTGTTTTGAGGAGGGTTTCAGAACTATCTAATGGTTAGATGAATGGTTGCCAATTCTTACAGAAGCCTGTGCTTCCTTGTGCTCCAAAAGAAGTTTGTCCAGGTTGCTTGTTCATTGGAATAGCACAGCATGTTTTGCCATACTGATTGTTTTTACAGTTTAGGATATCTAGTGCTTGCGATTGTTTGAGATGTTGCAGGAAGGAATGCTAAGACCAAGCTTTCCAAACCCATTGTATTTTATTGAGAAAATGTTTTTAAACTTCTCTAATATGAACTACAAACTTGGGAAAGACAAAAGAATCCATGGTACTGAATTCTTTGAAGTCTTGATACAAATACCATTAAGTATTAGTAAAGGAGCTCTACAGGTACTGTTCATTATTGGTTGAAGTATAAAGAGTTGAACATATTCCTATGAAGCTGTTAGTTGAAATAAATGTTTTGGGGGGAGTGAAATAGGACATTGAGAACTGCTAGTGTGCCACAAGAAATAAATGAAGACTCAAATACTCAGATACAGAGGAAGTGGCTGTATATTTTTCATGAGTCATTGTTACGGAATTATCTGGTTTCGTTCAGGAAGCACCAGAACAGTGACTCATACATGGTTAAGCACCTGTGAAGGTGGATATTTCTGCTGTGCATCTCTGTCATCTCTCATCTGTCTCATCTTAAGTACTGGGAGTATGAGTTTGGGATGGCATGATTAGATCTATGGGAAAACAGAAGCAAAAGAGGAAGCTTTATTATGACTTCAATATTCACTAAAATATTCCACCACAGTCTTTGTAGGATGATAATGATGATGATGGTGATGAAGAAGAAAACTGCTCTTATATACTGTTTTTTTAGACAGATGAGTGCCCCACTCAGAACGGTAAGCAAAATTAATGTTGTTATTATTATTCCCACAATACAGCTGGGGACCTGGAGCTGAGAGGAGTGGCTGAATGTAGAACTCACATTCTACTTGTAAGACTGTCTTTTATCAACAATCCACCCTCAGTGTGAAACACTATTAGACAAGACCAAACTCATTCTTTAGATTGATGCTATTGGTAAAAGGTTATTGTTAGTTTAGTTATTAATCACAGATTGTGACATCCTTTGTTCTGATACTCCAGAAGGCTTTACTTGTAGGAGTAAAGGAGGTCTCTACTTTTTAACTCTTTAAAAGTGTGCCCCAAGTTTGAGAAGTACTGTACTAGATTTTGCAGCAGATTGTTATATCTGATTATACGAATCTGAATTCAATAAGGTGGAACAAATCTTTAAAAAAACTCAAATGACTGGATAAGTAAGGGATTTCTGTTTATAATGGGCCAATGTTAGCTGATTATATGTGGTATTCTAATCCTGTAGACAAAGCTGTGTCTACCCAAGAACAGAACCATCTCTTTAAATCTTTTGTTTAGCTCCATAATTTCCAACTTTTATTCAGAAAACATACTAATTGAATTCTCAAATATATCATGCATCTACTTGATTCTACAGCAGCAGCCTGGGAACAAGCTTCTTTTGATGACTCATTTTACCGACCTATATCTGTACAAAGATATATTTCTCTACATTTATGTATCTTGGCTCTCTAGAAGAAGCTTGAGACTGGAGGTGGGGGGTGTTGAGGGAAGGAAATAGCAAAACTTAATGGAATTCATGGCTCATTCATTGACGGTGTTTTCTTCAGGGACAAATGGAATGTGAAGTGATAAATGTTTCTCCCAGTGTTGAATATCTCAGCATAATCTACATGTAGCTTATGAAGACTTTCAAAGGCAGAAGGTGTAATTTCTGAGCAGTAGTGTGCTCAAGCACTTCAAACTTGGAAGAAAGATTTAAATATTACAGTAGTGGAGCTGTTCATCCATTTAGTGATTAATAGTAATTAATCTACCCCAGAAGATTCCAGTCTTCAGGAAGTTTCTGGGGATTTTGAGAACTTCAGTTATTACTTTTGCATTAATAGGGCCCTGGAATTCCAGGCTCTTGGAAATGATGGTGACTTCTACATGTCTTCTGCCATCCTTGAGTAGAGGCTTGGCTCCCTGATTTACAAGAAAGCTGCAGGATTTGAACCAGGTTAGGAAAGTAACTAGAAAACTGATACTGATGGAGTGTGCCATTTGAAGATCCTGAGGTGGCATTGATAGTGGCAGAGAAAGCTTTTGTCTTCTGCATCGGCTGAACCATGTCCAGCGCAATTGTTTAGATTCGTTAGCAATGTATTGACTATTAGGGATAAGCCTTAGAGAGATGAATTTGTCCATGAGTGGTGGTGACTGTGCATATTATTTTGCTGGTAAACTTCCATAGATTCAACTTGGATGCCATATGGAGGAAAGTCAGGATTAAATGGCTGCTTTTCCCTTCCTCCCTCAGTGGTATGAGCTCACTCTTTTACTTTTTTTTTCAAAGGTAGGAACGTGTTGTAATGTTGCTGTGTTGTAATGTTACTGCCCTTTCCTCCTGGCTTTAAAAGCCAGGAAAGGGTTAAATGATTGCTTTTGCCTCCCTCCCTGTAAGCTGAAAAACAAACAAGCCTTTTGCCACAGCTATTTGCAAAACAAAGCAGCAAGGAAGCTGCCTGGAGGGAATGAACAAGCAGCATTTTAACCGTTTCCTGGTTTGGCTTTAAAAGAAAAATAAATGAGAGTGGAACAAGCAGGAAAAGTACATGTTTTCCCCGAGAACTCCGCCATCAATTGTCTCTCCAGTGGGCATTGGACAGCCCAATCAGCAAATACAGGTGGGGTATGGGTTCCAACATTGCAACATTACTACACATGCTCAAAGTTAAAAAAAAAAAAAAGAGTGACATGAATTGCAAAACCCCGAAAGCCTGAAACTCTACCGAGGCTTCAGAGCCAGTCTAAAATGAAAAACAAGAGCCCAAATCAAAACTGCCTTGGACAGTGTGGAACGTGGGAGTGCCATGCTAAAGCCATTGCGATGGGGGCGAATGCTCATAAATGGCAGTTTAAACCATAAGTGCGAAATATTCCTCTCTTCCATTTTACATAATATTACATAATATTCCTCTCTTCCATTTTATACCCACAACAACCCTGTGAGCTTGGTTAGGTTCACAGTGCATGACTGGCCCAAGGTCACCCATCAAGCTACCATGGCAGAGTGAAGATTAGAACCTGGGTCTCCCATATTTTAGTCTAAGACTTTAATCACTGCATCACACTGGATGTACAGTTCTACAGTCGCAAGCCCCTTAAAGCCAGCATCCCTAGTTTATTCTTCCATAACTTTGAAGCTAGACTATTGCAACATATTCTATGCCCCCTGCCTTTGAAAACCATCTGGAACTATCATTTGATGTGGAAAAGTGTGGATTGCCTGTTGTTTGGAACTCACAGGTGGGAGCATATTCTCATCTGGGGCACAAGAGGAACAAGCGGCACTCAGCCATCTGAGATTGATCAGTAACAGGTCCAGGGCTAACCAACTTAAAGAACCATCTCTCCCACTGTGAGCCTGTTGCAGCACCTCCTGGTTTAGCCTTCCCTTTGAGCTGTCAGATCAGCTACGATGTGGATCCATGCTTTTCCAGTGACGGCTCCAGTGTTATGTAGAACCCTCCCTTTGGGGATACAGAGTGCTGCTTACTGTGCTGTCCACATTCTGTAAGAGTAAAAGACTTTTCTAGGCATGTATTTTGTATTCTATAAAGATAATATTATCTACCTTGTTTCTTTATTGCAGCCCAATTTCATCAGCACATTTGTTATTCATTCTTCAAAACAGTCACTAATTTGGAGCTGTTTTCCCTGCTATTTTAACTATTTAGTATTGCATTCAGAAATAATGTTAAGTTTTATAGCAATACCTTAATACCTATTAATTTTTAATCAGTATGCAAGAGACACCCACCCTCATGAATGGTATTAATTAGTTAATTAGTTGATCTTGTCAAAGTATGTCACATGTAGATGGGATACCCTCCAAAAGGAAGTTCTGTGTTTAATTAATATTTAAATAATGTAATTATTACCATTTTCTTGTTCTTTCTGTCTTGGATACCTTTTTTGATTCTCTGGTAAACTTCAAGCTGATTGAACTATTTTACTCGACACCAGGATGCAGCGGGAACAATCATCACCCAAAAGTAGGCTGCTAAAAGTAACTTTAAAAAACCGTTTCCCTATATTTAAAATTGATGACAATGCTGTTGCTGCTTATATATCCACAAATGGCATGCTTTGTTAGGGTTGCCAGGGGGCAATGTGGGGGTGCCGGGTGTTGGGGGTGAGGGTTGGGAACAGTAGGGTACCCACCTCCCCTTTGGGTAGTTTTCACTTGGCTGCAGCGCGGCACCATAGTTCCTCCATCACCGGTGCAGTGGGGGAGTATGGGAGTGCATGCACATGTTTTTCCCCACCCCCATGCCTCCCTCCCCCCACCAGCCAGGTGAGTAGGGCTGGGGAGTGACAGGTAGGGGTGGGAGGATAGTAAGCCTATACTAACTCCTGTGAGGCCTGGCATTACTGGGCAATCTGCAACACTAAAGGGCTGCAATATAAAAAGACCCATTCTTCCATATGGGTTGTAAGAATACCAGTCATGATTCTGTGGAAAAGGTGAACACATGATAAAAACTATTCACTGTAAGAGTCCATATGCAAACTTTGTTCAATATAATTTAATTCTAATTCTTTGCTGAATTGTGCAAGGAATGAATGATAAAAGATCAGTAAGGTTAACATTATACTTCTTTTACAGATCAATTCCTTCTTTCCTTAATAATGCAAAATTAAATTTGTTAAAGAAGATCAATCCTCCTGTTTTTAATGCATTTATAGGAGAAAGGGTATATTTATTTATTTATTATTTACATCATTTATAGTCCACCTTTCTCACTGAGACTCAAGGCGGATTGCACAGTATGAGGTTAATAAATCAGTATCAAGTACATACATTTCAATACAATAAGGTAAACATATACAAGTTTAAAGACATAACAATAACAAGGATCCAAGACACAGTAGAGATACTGAAGCAAAACATAATCAATTCTAGGACTAACATTAGACAGCATGGAGCAATGGTTGTACATAGGAGTACATATTTAAAGCAGCAGATAATATATGAGGTAAAAATGGTGATAAAGTTTATGATCATCAACTTGTTAGTGAAGCACCTGAGACTCCATCCCTACAATGCAGCGCTCCCATTTGAGTAAAAAGCCTTTTTGAATAGTTTGGTTTTGCATTGTTTATGGAAAACCAGGAGAGTGGGCGCTCTTCTGACTTCCTCAGGCAGGTCATTCCACAGGATAGGGGCCACCACAGAGACAGCCTGTGTATGGGCTGCTGCTGATTTCACCTGTGTGCAGCCTGATACCTGCAGGAGACCCTGTTCAGATGAGCAAAGCTGCTGTGGAGAAACATAGGAAGGGAGGCAGTCCCATAGGTAAGCCGGACTAAAGCTGTGAAGAACTTCGTATGTAATAACTAATACCTTGAACTGAGCACGGTAAACGATAGGTAGCCAGTGGAGTGACTGTAGGATGGGAGTGATGTTCATGCTCCTGCTCGCTCCTGATAACAATCGAGCTGCAGCATTTTGCACTAATTGGAGCCTCCTAGTTAACTTAGATGGGAGACCAATGGATAGAGCATTACAATAGTCAAGCCTTGATGTTATCATAGCATGGATCCAAATGGCCAGGTCAGCCGTATAAAGATAAGCCATCTTCCAGGCTAGAGTGAGGTTGTAGAAAGCATTTTTTTGCCGCGGCCTTAACTTGTTTTTCTAGTAATAACGCTGGATCCAGTATAACCCCTAGGCTTTTAACTGAGTCTGCAAGGGTCAGACAAACTCCATCGAAAGTGGGGAGTACAATGCCCTTCAAGATCTCTGCCTTCCCAACAAGCATCACTTCAGTCTTGTCTGGGTTCAATTTCAATTTGTTGTTTTTCAACCATTTCACCACGGCTGTCAGGCAGCAATCTAAGATTTCCACTGCATCCTGCGGGGACCTGGATAGTGAGATACAGAGTTGGGTGTCATCTGCATATTGATGACATCCCACTCCATAACTGTGAATGAGTTCTCCTAAAAGCTTGACGTAGAGGTTGAATAACATGGGAGATAAGATTGTGCCTTGTGGAACCCCACAAGATAGATCCCATTCTAGAGATAGCTGATCTCCAACAGCAACCCTTTGAGTCCGTTCCATGAGAAACGATTTAAACCAGTCTAGGGTACATCCTTTGATGCCCACTTCTGTTTCTAAACGCCTCAATAGGATGGCATGGACTACTATATCAAAGGCTGCAGACAGATCCAATAGAAGCAGTAAGGAGGCATGGCCCTTGTCCATATTCAGACGGAGATCATCCACTAGTGCTGTCTCTGCCCCATGCCCTGGTCTGAAGCCTGATTGGAAAGGGTCCAAAGCGTTAGAGTTATCCAAGGTCTGGAGTTGGTCGGCTACCGCTCACTCAATAACTTTGCCCAGAAAGGGCAGATTAGAGACTGGGCGATAATTGGCCGCATCGTTTTTGTCTAGGGATTTTTTTTTAAGTAGCAGATGGATAACCGCCTGTTTGAGCTGTTGGGGAAAGCTGCCCTGAGTTAATGATTGATTTACAATAAACCTTAGTGGCTCACTTATGTGGTCCTTACTTGAGTTTAACAGCCAGGATAGGCAAGGATCAAGCGCATAAGTAGTGATTTTCATAGACATCAAGATCTTGTTAAGATCTGACATTGTGATTGGTTCAAAGCAGTCCAAATATAAGCTGCATGATGTATTTGGCATTTCTTCTATCTCCCTTGCATTTCAGCTAGAATCTAGATCAGAGCATATTCGTGTTATTTTATCAGCAAAAAACTTAGCAAAGGCCTTGCAGTTAATTGTCTGTATATGCTCGAGGTAGTTAAATCTAGTGGTACTTTCCCACCCTTCCCCCTCTCTTTTAGCCTTATTTGTTTGACCTCCTAATGAACAGAATGATTTCTGCTTTAAAATGACTTACTGATCTAATAGTATAAAGATGGTAAAAAATAGTTTTGTGCTTTTAAGTGTGAAGACCTCTAGACATCTCTAGCAGGCAGGTAAACATTGTACACTTGCGATTTTTATTTTTATGACAAATCCAACTAATGCTAATTCCTTGAGGAATTATCTGTGTGAAAAATACGTTTAATGGATTAGGTAACTAGAGTTCCTGTCCTGTGTGCACTTACTTGGGGAAAAATCCATCTGAACTCAGTAAAGCTCTCTTGAATAAACAGACGTAAATTGTGCTGAAAGTCTGTTTGTGTGTTCTTTCCATTCACCAAAAATCCATATTTTTGGAGCATGCCCAGATGAGTTTTCTCCCCCCTCCCTTCACCTAAGCACTAATATATCTAATTTCGTGTATGATCATCTTATAAGTTTGTGCAGACGTGCCTTAGTATAAATTTGTAGTTCTAGAATCAGTTTCTAGTTAATACCTTTGTGCGAAGTATGAGTTTAAGGAAGCTACTGACAAGGAAGATTTGACTTATTGAAACATTCACTAGTTATAACTATAAATGTGAAGACTAAGTGGGTATTGTTGTACACTTCTGCTTGCATTGCATGTAAAAGTTCAACATATTTTTAGTTCTCAAAATTGATTCACTGGGGAGGAAAATAAAGGCTCACAAGTCAAAGTTTCTATGCAGGGGAAAACAGGACGAGTGAAAAATTAAGCTGCGGTTCCTATTTGGCATTCAGTTAGTGAGGCTGTCTTTCCGTTAGAGCTACTTCAGCTGGTATTTCAAGCTGGTTATTAGTGTGCCCAGCGAGCCATGGTTTGCTGGGGTAGCTCGGTGTTTTAAAAATAATGTCTGAAAGCTTGATCTGCTTAGTTCCGCTAAACCAGTATTCCTTATTTTTAAAGACACTTCAGCAGATCCTGTCTCTTCATTTTTTGCATACTGAGCTTCAAAATAAACAAAGCTTTCACAATAAGCATACATCTCATACTCTTCTGTCATTTCTTAGTAGAGGAAATGCTAAGGTGCAATACAAGTGAAAGAAACAATAAATTTCTGGGTCTCTCTTCCTTTTCTGCTTTGTCTGAAGTAGAAAGAAGAAAATTGCATGACCTCTGAAGCAGTTTGCATTTATTACTTTCTGTTTATTTCCCATATTTTCTCAAGGGCTTTGTATTCTAGGCTCTCTTCTCATACTGTCATTTCATAATAGGTATCTTGAGACTTCTGCCCATTGGCTGATACCTAAGGCATGTTACAGTCACAGTTGTCTAAAGTATACCTCACATATGGGTTCTATCCATCCCACCCCCCACCCCCCACAGGCAGAATAAAGAGGCAGACACAAGCTTGGGTAATAAAAGGCTACTTTTTATTTTGGCAACAACATGAACTGCAACAACTAAAACCCTGGCAAGGGCCTAACCAACGGTACAGGTCAAGCCCTGAGGTCACTACTCCTGGACCCCACCTTGACCTTTCTGGGCGAGACCTGCCACCCCAGATGCAAGCCATCCAAATGCATGGCTGGGATCCGGCTGGCCTGGTGGATGGTTTCCCCCTTAAAGCTCTAAGCAACCCCATCGTGGAGCATGAGGGAAGGACTTGTCCAGGGAATCCCATCAGGCAGCCTGCCCTCTCAACTGACCGCCGTAAAGCATGTCAACCGATCCTGACAGGCCCCTAATATCCCCACCAATGGGGATGTGCCAAGGGTACTCACTGTCCTACTAACATCCCCCCAACTAAATCCTGCCAACGCTAAGGCCGAGTCTCTGCTCAGACCTTCGTGCCCCACAAGTGACTTAATGTGAGATGCAACCCCTGCCTCAGGTCATCTAAAAATAAGTTGTTGCCTGCCACCGAAAGGTGGACCCCATCACCTCTGTAGAGGTCTGCCAAATGGGCCTTAATCCTGGGACGGGGAAGATAAATGCCCAATCCATTCCCCAAAGCTAACTGAAGGGCTCTATTGGCCCTGCACTTAGCCTCTTCTATCCTCTTGGGGTCCAAAGCATCATGCCACACCCGGCGCTGAAGTATCTCTGACCAAATGAGTAAGACGCAAGGCCACTTCTTGCTAATCTACTGCCAGTCAGCCTGCACCTGCAAAGTAAGGGCCTTACCCTTTACAAGCCCCAGGTCATTACCTCCTAGGTGAATGACTAATATGTCAGGTGGAGGACCACTCCTCCCCTCAAACAGCAAAGGCAGCAGCCCTGGCCACCTTAGGCCCTGGCGGCCCTGCCACTCAACCATGGCCCACTCACTTAACCCAAACTAGGACCCGATCGCCATCCTCTTGGCTTGGTGGGCCGCCCAAAAAACCATACTGTGTCCGCATATAAGGATCTGCAGCCTTCCACAGCGAAACACAGCACCTAAAGAAAAAAAAAAGTCCATTGAGGTTCCCAGTGCCCAGTGGGCGAATATATGGCTGATAGGCCTTGAACCTCCACCGGCCCACCCACTGGATAACCTGACTAGGGTAACCCATGGCCACAGCTGTCAAGGTTGCCCCAATCCGAAAGGAATGGGTGCCAAATTCAACATTTTGCAGATCCAATTTTGTCAGAGCCCGTCCAGTCACTGTCCAGAACTGGTACTTAGTCAAGGGGGCTCTGTCAGTGTGACAAAACAATACCCCCGTCGTCCCCATGAAGTGTAATATATTGCTTCAAAGCCGAGACCGGGCACAACTCTGTGTCCACACAGCTGAATAACAGCACCCCACTGTAACTGATCCATCTTGGAATGCCTAATCTTTAAAGTAACATTATCCCCCACAAACTTTAGGTCCGAGGCCATTAAGGCCCTTCCAGACTCATCCTTAATGGAGTGGGCCACCAATTCACTTATTCTAAGAGCCCAAAAAAGGCTGTCAGCGCAGCTGCATGAAATAGAGCCGCCTCATAACCAGAGCAGCACACTGAACCGCATACCACACTTCAACCTTCCAAGCTACCATAGTTCCTGTAGCATCGGGGCGGGCATCAGGTTGGCCTCTGGGGCAAGCTGATGAAATTGCTCCATCTGTAGACGAGACAAAGCATCCGCCACCCCATTATCCAACCCTGGGACATGCTTGGCCATGAACACAATGTTCAGTTTCAAGCAGCGAAGAATGAAAGCTCTAACTAGCCTCATGATCCTTCATGACTTAGAGGTAAGAGAGTTCACAACGTGAACTATCACCAGATTGTCACACCAGAAGTGCACGGTGTAATCGGCAAGGTCCCAGCCCCATAGGAATACTGCAACTAGGATAGGAAAAAATTCAAGGAAAGTGAGGTCCCGGCTGAGGCCCATCTCAACCCAATCTGCTGGCCACTGCTCAGCACACCAGTGCCCTCGAAAAAACACCCCAAATCCCAGAGAGCCAGAGGCGTAGGAGTGCACCTGCAACTCCACTTCCAGCAAAAGATTGTCCCTCCAAAAGGAGACGCCATTAAATGCCTGTAAAAATTCATCCCAAACCATAAGGTCCTCCCTGAGCCCAGCATCTATCCTGAGCCTGTGATGGGGAAGCCTTAGTTTGCCCAGTGTCACAGAGACTCCTTAAGAAAGCCCGTCCAGGAGCCGCAACTGTACAAGCAAAGTTTAAGTGGCCTACAAGCTGGTGTAATTTAGTCGGAGATACTCTGTGCCGCTCTTTAAATGAGGCAAGCGGCGCCCTGAGGTCAGCTAGCTTTTCCAGTGGCAGCCTGGAGGTTTGATGTACAGTGTCCAATTCGATGCCCAGAAAATTGAGGGCAGTGGCATGGCCCTCAATTTTTTTGTGAGCTAAGGGGACTCCCAACTGTGCTGCTAGATTAATGAAGCCCTCCAAGAGCCGGGCGCATTGGCTGGTTCCAGAAGGCCCTACGAAAAGAGAATCCTCCAAATAATGAATGGTGTCCCAACAGTGAAGCCGGAGACACAAAGTCCATTCAAGGAAGGAGCTGCAGCGTTTAAAGACCTCACAGGAAATTGAGCACGCCATGGGTAATGCTCTGTCCATGTAGAAACAGCCTTCAAAAGAGAAACCCAACAGCTCAAAATCCTCTGGATGAACTGGGAGAAGGTGAAATGCTGACTTAATGTCGCATTCGGCAATGTCAGCACCCTCACCACAACGCCTGACAACTTTGACTGCCTGATCAAAGGACATGTACCTCACAGAGCAAAGGTGGTCAGGGATAGCATCGTTAACTGTTCCACCCCCGGGGTAAGAAAGGTGGTGTATCAGCCAGAACTCGCCCACTGCCTTTTTTGGCACCACACCCAAGGGGGAGATCTGCAAACGTAGGACTGGTGGGGCCGCAAAGGGGCCCAATACCTGACCCTCGGCACACTCCTTGGCAATCTTTTCCTTAACGATTCCTTCCATACCAGCCACTGATCAAAGATTGGCTGCCATGAAAGGGGCCCTGGGGCCCTGGAAAGGAATCCTAAAACCAAACCAAAACCCATTGAACAAAAACAAATTGTCTTCCCTCTTAGGGTATCTATCCAAGAGGCACTTCCTTCAACTTTATTGGGGTGGGACCCTTTACCAGCTTGCTGCTGGGAGTTATCTCCAGCCCCACACCCCCCCCGCTTGCCCCAGCCTCCTTTATAGCGCCTAGGGCAGAAGTTAAAGGAGTGGGGCCCCCCACACATTGGGCATTCGTGCTTGAACCTGCATGGTTTCCTTGAGCACGTTTCCTGATACGCAAAGTCCCAACACAACAGTTGTGCTTGAACCGGCTGACCCGTGAACCCGCGAGTACTGGGGGTAGCAGAGGACCACTGGACTAAATGGCCACTGTCAGAGCAGTCTGTAAGATTAGCCTTTGCAGGGGCCATCACCTGCAGCCAAAGCTGCTGGAGAATCTTACACCACGGCAAAGCAGGGTTCATTGCTGCCCTCATACGAAATTCTTAATCGTACTGCATCCACGCAGCACCGATGAAGCCTGTGTACCCTTTGTATATTATATCCAGGTACTGGAAAATAGATGCAGCCCTCCATGGCTGTGCCCTAACAATTACTCCTGCATAAATCAGGAACCCAGAGAGGCAATTGGCCCAGGTACGATCACCCCGGTGCCATTTCAGCCGCTCCTTGTCCCTATCATCAAGGTCCTCTTTGTCTTCTCCAATTCCCTATAGAGAAGGGAGAAGACATCGACAAACTCTCCTTTTAAAATCTTGTCCCTAGTGGCTTGAGTAAGATGATCACCCAAGGGTAGGGCTGTGTCCCCAAATGGAAGGGCCCAATAAGGAACCAAGCCATAAAGGGTCATTCCTGCAAAGGGGAAGCTCCAAGGGGAAGCGTAACCAGGCCAGGTGGAGGAAGGGCCAGGCAATGACTGGCCATCAAAACCTTGCTAAGAGGCGGTACCCGTCTGTGTCAGCGCACCCAGGTCAGGTATAGGCGCTCTGACTTTGCATGATGTTCCGCTGCATACCAGCTGGATGTGTCATAGATGAGGACGCTGGGGCACTGGCCTGCCCCCAGGGCCATTCATTACCCTTCTGACTCAGAGAAGACTTACCATCCACCACCGGGTCCACGGCTACCACCACAGGTTCAGTATCAGTCATCCAACCAGGATCAACTCCGGAAGGCTCACCACCGCCAGAAATGTCTTCTGTGGTTTGACTCCTTGTTGTCTCTGCACCTGTTGACGTAGAAGGCCCCTCAAGGGCAGAAAGTCTATTAAGCACTTCAGCTTGAAAAGCAGCTGCCGATGTTAACCTAACAGATCTACTGCACTTTGTACCCATGTCCCCACTACACCTCTAGCTTGCTCAAGGGCCGTTATGTGGCTCAAAATTGCCTGACGACCAGAGGCTTCATCTTCATCTGAAGATGACAAAGTGAGAGGGGGCTTTTTAGGAGGGGGCTTCTTGTCTGGTTTCTTGCCCTTAGAAGGGCCAAATCCTTTCTTGGGTGGCATGGGTAAGTGTTTTTACTGCTTTATTAATAATACTAAGAACAACAACAACTATTATTGGTATTAGTATTGGTATTAGTATTACAAGCAAAGTCACCTAAGCAAAACTAATAAAATCTCCCAAACAGGCCTCTGGGGCTGAAATGTTATTTGTTAGGCACCAAATGCTAGGCACCAGATTTGTAAGGCACCAAATGCTTTCCTGCTTGTTCTAAAATGGCTGCCACTTATGCCTGCTAGGAAGATGACCAGTACTCCAAAAATGGTCGTCGACTATGTTATGAAGTGAGGCAACAAGCCCCACAAATGGCCGCTGATTATGTTATGCAGTAGGGCAACAAGCCCCTAAAATGGCCACCCTCTCCTTATGAGGAGATTGAACAGATAAACCGAATGCCCTCTGCAGGGCAGACAGTAGTAAAGAAGGAAAGGGGGGGGGCAGCAGTAATCACCAGCCAAATAACTAACACTCCAAAAAGAATGGGAGGGAGGTGTGCTGAATATACTCGTGCAAGTCTGCCTAGTATGCTCCCACTGCACCCAAACCCCTTATAATCCAGCACTAAAGGAGCAAGGGTGTAAGGAAAAACTCCCCAAACTGGCCCCAATAGAGAGAAGGCACCAATGCCCCCTTTCCCAGGACGTTGAAAACCACCCCCCTCCCCGGTTACCACAGGGGAAGAGAGGTACAATTGTCCCACTGCCATGCAGCCTGGAAAAGGCTGGAGCAGCCCCCGAAACCGGCAAAACAACGCGAGTCAGAAAGGTGGGCACGCACAGCCTAAGGAATGGAGCCAGATGCTCTGACAGCTTCGTTCCACGCCATGCCACTTCTTTCTGCCTCTCAGCTGTTCAGGCTGCTGCGGCTGTGCAAGCGGCTCAGCTCTGCTCTGCTCCACCTTGCACCGACCACGTTGCTCCCATCCACACTGCCTCGAGCTGACCCGAAGGCCTCCCAAGTGCTCGGGGAAGAGGAGGAAAAAACCCTCCATTCTATCTGAGCACAAGGCACCAAGTGCTGATATGGGGGCAGGGCTGTCCTGTTAAGGCACTTAGCCCCGCCCCCTTCCCATGTGACCCTGAGAGGCAGGGAAAACGCGACCACTTCTCTTCCACAGTGGCAAATGCGGCCCCTGGCCTCAAGCCCTTGGCTGCTGGCCAGGGGCCGAATTCTCTTCAAATTAAACTAATCTGTCCAAGACTGTATACCCCTACTCAGTCCTCTTATATATACATGTCTGTGTCATTGTACTGATTCATTGTACTGAAAAGTTCTCATTGGGTCAAAGAACTTTTAACTTTTCTTGACATTTTTGAGTTTCTGCTATTTTGCAGCTTATGGGGGGCTGTGAATGTTTAAGTGCGAAATTAACTTTCTGCTTGCTCTTAGCTTGACTTTCTTTCCTTAGCCTGCCTTTCTTCCCTCCACTCTGATAGCTTTTTCTGTTGCTCAGAGAAATGTTATGTGAAATGTCAACAAGACCAGTTCAAGCATGTCATATTAGGTAGATCTGACTTCCAATTCCACTAAGTTGACTTACTTGATTTGTCCTAATGTTTTGTCTGCAAAGAAGAAGTGATACATTGCATGAAAATATGCAGCATTCTTTGCTAGAATTTGTAAAACTTTGACATTGAGTTTGAGGGAAAAAATGCAGTTGCAGAGTAAAGGGAGTTCTTTAGGCTGTAGTTCTAGCTCTTTTGAATAGTCAAATGGATTTCGGTGGGATTTCTCTGAGAGCACCACTGATTGTGGTCTGTACAGCCTTATTTATATCCTCACAAATAGATCTGTGAGTTACTTCCAGCTAAAGTTCCAGCCATAATGTAGAGAAAGCAATTTAGTTTAAAAACATCCTGCTGTTCCACCCATCTGTCATAAGCCCACTGAAGGTTTTTTAATTAAGGGCCAATGCACATGTTGCAGCAACAAATTCCTCTTTAAATACCCAGTGTGCATACAGCCGGAGCACTGTAGTCAGTTCTGAATAGCTGCTCCTCTGACAGGAGGACTTGTTTTTATTGCTGATTCTCAGGAGGAATTTTAGACCACTAGTCTTATCGTGAAAAATGAAATCTGTGAAGCTACCCTAGTATGCTTGGAGTATGTGTGGATACTGTCCACAGTTCATTGTCTTGCATTCACTTTTATCAGTGTGTTAGATTGCGGCTCTTGCTATGGGCAGGTTCACTTTTCCTAACTAGACTACTACTTGTGCACTTTGAAATACAAACATTAAAACTGTTTACATTTAAAATACTAAATTCCTGAAATCATTGTCTTGCTTGTAATTAAGTGGTTAAAATATTTCTTCTGTTGAGAAGACTTCTAGTTTGGTGTAGTGGTTAAGAATGCAGGACTCTAATCTGGAGAACCAGGTTTGACTCCCCACTCCTCTGCTTGAAGCCAGCTGGGTGACCTTGGGTCAGTCACAGCTTCTAGGAGCTCTCTCAGCCCCACCCACCTCACAGGGTGATTGTCGTGAGGATAATAATAACATACTTTGTAAACCGCTCTAAGTGGGCATTGTTGTCCTGAAGGGCAGTATATAAATCGAATATTTTTATTATTATAGCTGTGCTTCTTAATATAAATGCTTCTTAGATTTACTGTCAGTAATAACAGTCGAAATTGACAGAGGAGTTAGCCGTGTTAGTCTGTAGTAGCAAAATAGAAAAGAGTCCAGTAGCACCTTTAAGATTAACCAACTTTACTGTAGCATAAGCTTTCGAGAATCATAGTTATCTTCATCAGATGCATCGAGGGTAAGAACAAACTGGTCGGATGTATAGGGGGAGGGGGGAGTAGATGCAATCAGTGGCTTCTGATAATGGGATCAGTTTGCTTCTGATAATGAAATCAGTTACTTCTGCTAATGAGATAACCATTCATAGTCTCTATTCAATCGAAGCCTGATTGAATCAAATTTATATATGAATTCCAATTCAGCAGCTTCCCGTTGGATTCTGTTTTTGAAAGGTTTCTGTTGAACTACAGTGACCTTTAAGTCCTTGATGGAATGTCCTGATAGATTGAAGTGTTCTCTCACTCGTTTCTGGATGTTGCCATTTTTAATGTCAGATTTGTGTCCATTTATTCTTTTACGCAGAGGTTGGCTGGTTTGTCCAATGTACAGAGCAGATGGACATTGTTAGCACATGAGGGCATAGATCACGTTGGAGGATGCGCAGCTGTAAGAGCCAGAGATAGTGATGCCTTACGTTACAATCGTGTCTGCTCCAGTGCTCTTGACCGGGACTCCGGCTTAAGAGATTTACAAGAAGCATTTTTGGGGCTACAGTACCCACCAAATGAAGTGAGGAAACAAATCGACAGGGCCAGACTAGTACCCAGAAACAGCCTGCTCCAGGACAAACCTAAAGGAACTAACAACAGAACACCACTGGTTGTCACCTATAGTTCCCAGCTCAAACCCATCCAATGTATCATCAGTGATCTACAACCCATCCTGGAAAATGATGCATCTCTCTCACAAGCCCTGGGTGGAAGATCTCTCCTTGCCTAGAGACAGCCCCTCAGCCTTAAACGACTTCTCACAACCATGAATCGGCTAGCAGAGTCACCAACATAGGTGCCAGACCCTGCAACAGACCCAGATGCCAGCTCTGCCCTCATATCTACCCAGGAAATACAATTACAGGACCCAGTGGCGTTAACTACACTATCTCTGGCTCTTACAGCTGCTCATCCTCCAACGTGATCTATGCCCTCATGTGCCAGCAATGTCCATCTGCTCTGTACATTGGACAAACCAGCCAACCTCTGCGTAAAAGAATAAATGGACACAAATCTGACATTAAAAATGGCAACATCCAGAAACGAGTGGGAGAACACTTCCATCTATCAGGACATTCCATCAAGGACTTAAAGGTCACTGTAGTTCAACAGAAACCTTTCAAAAACAGAATCCAATGGGAAGCTGCTGAATTGGAATTCATATGTAAATTTGACTCAGTCAGGCTTGGATTGCATAGGGACTATGAATGGTTATCTCATTATCAGAAGTAACTGATTTCATTATCAGAAGCAAACTGATCCCATTATCAGAAGCCACTGATTGCATCTACTCCCCTCTGCACCTATATATCTGACTAGTTTCTTCTTACCCTCCATGCATCTAACGAAGAGATCTGTGATTCTCGAAAGTTTATGCTACAGTAAAGTTGGTTAGTCTTAAAGGTGCTACTGGACTCTTTTCTAGTCTAAATTGACAGTAATTAAAATTTTGATTTTAGACATACATGGAAGTATCATTTCGAGTTACAGCCACACCCAAATATATATGTAGACAGTATAAGAGACTGGCTTATTAACATGAAAATCTCCTTTGGGTTCTCAGCTTTAATATACATTGGCCATAGAGTTTAGAGAGCAGGGTGGATAAAAATCAATGATTTTTTTAAAAAAAAAATCAAAAAAATCAGATTTTTTTTTATTTAAATCGGATTTTTTTTATTTAAATTGGATTTTTTTAAAATAAAATGCTTTTTGAGGAAAATATATTACCATCCAAAGGTTATTCCATCATGAAATAAAGATTAGTTTTTAATTATGTAGAATAAGGCTGTATATGTTTAATTTTTTTGGTAAATAAATTCCATTAATCCTTTCACAATGTCATGCTCTTCCAGAGGTTTTTGTAAGATTATTGGGCAGTTTCTCTGCCTACAAGATATTATCACAGATGCTTGGTTTTGCAGTTCTCAAAACTGAATTTGTGTCAGCTCAGCAGAGATCACATGCCTCTTCTTCACAGCAAAAATGTTATAACATGAACAGAGTTGAGAAAAAGACCTTAATCCTATTGTTCTACAAACCTATGAAGACAGAATCAACCCCTTCAGTGCTAAGTTTCAAGAAGTTCAGTGAATAGAAACAATATTTTTCTGATTGTTTGGAGTGGAATAGATCTGCACAAGAAGAAACTAAGTGTGAGGAGGGAGGGGCAAGCAGTACAAAATGAAAGTGAAACTTTTTGAGCACAATACTGCACAAGTCTTTGGATCTTTTGTGTGTATGACCTGAGGTTTATCACATTCTTTCCTTGGAGGAAAAAACCTATAATGGCAGCAGGCCGTAAAAGAGACCCAGTTTGGGAATACTTTAATGAAGTTCCTTTACCTATCGGTAAGGCAGACATCTACTTGCATATTAAAGTTATACCAGCAAAAATTAGTCTTTATGTAGAAAACTATGATTTAAATCAAGCTTTACTGACTAGTGATTTAAATCGTGATTTAAATCGTGATTTAAATCAGTTTGATTTAAATCAAATCCACCCTGTTAGAGAGGCATTAAAAATGCTTATATTGCAAGTCATACTAATCAGTGGCTAGTATGAGCACAGAAGTAACATGTTAAATAGAAAGATTTTTGAAATTAATGACTGCTATCTCCTTGAAAGAAGGGCATCTTTTAATTTCTTCTCCCTCCCTGCCCACCACACACTTTCTGCTTCGTACAAAGTTTCATATTATATAGATTGTTGTGGTTCTCCTTGCTAAATGAGCTTTGTACTACTAAGTTAATTTTCTGCCAGTGTTGCTTTGGGCTGATGACGGTGGGTGTTTGTGTATCCATTAAGTTTGCTGCCAGGACGCGTCCAACACTTTCCACTTCTTCCATTAAATGGCTGTCAGCAGGTTTAGAGAACTGTTTTCTTACTCTGCACTAATTGCAGAAAGGTTGCTCAGCATGATGAAAAACCTCCATAAAAAAGAGAGCTTGTTCAGAGATCTCAAAAAATAAATAGAAATGCCATGAACAGTTAAATCAGATTTCGCATATAGTCACCGTGTGATTAGCAGGATGATGGTATAATTTCTTCTTATATTTTTACAGTGCAGAACAAACGTATCGACTACCAGTACTCTCACATATCAAATAAAATTTGTGTAGGCATATACTACTGCATATTGGTAGAGTTGTGGATAAGGCATGCTCATTAAAGTTGTGAATTCCCCCCTGCTGATTTTACAGTTGGTTTTAAAATGAAAATCTGATAGAACAGCATCAAACATTATCTTAGCTAAGATAAACAACATGAGGAGAACTAATACATTTTGTTCATCTAATTCAATATAATGTATATCCCCTGCTGGCATGGGGCTTCTTTGGAGAGGCCGTGTGAAGATCTGGGGTTTAAGCCCTGCAGCTCATTTTTATACCCTTCAGTTCGGTGGCAGGTTACACTAAAAGTAATTTACACTTAGAGCTGCATGAGCGTAAAGTAGTTTTGCCTCAGAGGCTTGTTAGAACCAGCATTTAAGTTGTTATATATAGAGTTTAAAATACTGAATCAAAACAACATTGGAACATTTTGAATTTAAAAATTTCAAAAATCTTTCTAAAATTGTGAAACTTTATTTTCCTGTGGTTTGTTTTTGTTAAAAGTCATAGAAAAAACCTAGAGAGTGGTTTCCCCTCTGACTGGATTGGTTGTGAGAACTCTGAGGTTCCATGAGTCTTTAGAGAAAGTTCTGTTTGCTGCCGTTCTCTAGGGACACAGTGCATTTGCCTAAAAGTTACTTCATTAGGAAGAGCTGTGCAAAAAGATCAATATCCATGTTGCAAAAAGGCCTCGTTGCTATTAGCAATTTGGAATCATTCATACAAGCAAAACAAATTAGCTTTGGGAAAAAGAAACACTGGGTTTTGTAAGGAAAGTAAGCAGCTTAACTTATGCTTGACTGTTATCTCCTCTGTCTCAAGCTCAGGAGGCTTGAGAAGCTCATTGTTTACTTATAGCCACATGGTCTTCCAGATGAGAAACATTGCTTTCTCATGCATTCCCAAGATATTCCTGACTAAATTTTGCCCCTGAAGTAGCGTTCATTGTTGGCCTTCTGTGCAGTTCCACATGAGACTGCACACGCTCATGCCTGATGATCGGTAGGTTCTTCGGCTCCATTTCTTCTAGGGGGCATCTGCCCCCTCCCAGGGCCCATCCATGGCTTGTTTCCTGCTGAAACAGTGCACGCTCTGGGAGGAACAGCACCCCTGACCCTCAGTCCCACTTTTGCTGACTATTACAGAGGTTCTCTGCAACAATCCTCTGTTTCATTCTCGCCTGGGAAGGAAAGAAAGAAAAATGGTCAGAATGGCAGAAAAAGCCCTATTTTAGAAATGTACTCAGTGCAATATCAAAATGACAAGGACTGATAGGCACTCACTTTGTCTTGTCTTCTTGGGGAGGGGCATAACGTGAGCTTGTGCAAACATTGCCAGAGCTTCACCCCTAAGGCCAGAGCGGAAAGATCTACTAGGCTAGGCTCAAGGCCATTTTATGGGAATGGGCATTGTCGGCTGCAAGTAGCTCATCTGCTAAATTGGCAAAGTTCTCTGCTCTCAGAAAGCTTGCTAATCGACCAAATCTGACACCAGCTATCGTGCCTTAGTAGGTGCCAAGCCACTTGGACTGCAGTGTCTCACATCCAAGAACATTGCTCAACCTTGAGTGCACCAAGCTCATTGGAGCCAACTCCTTCATGGAATAAACATTCAGATTCAGGCACTCCAAGGCCATCAGACCTGGCAACATTCCAGATTTGACAACACTGTACAGCTTCAAGCACTCCAAGCCCTTCAACTTTGACCGTGACTCAGATCCAACAATACTCCAAATCTAGAGAGCCATTGAATTAGATCGTTTTAATCCCATCAGTGGTGTTGGAAATTGCAATGTCTGGTGTACAGCAGCAGCAACAAAGAAGGAAACGGGGAAGAAGAGGTTTCTACACAGGGGGCAGCAAGGATCACTTAGTTAAGACAATGAGGACAGTATCTCTTGTTTCCTGAGGCGTCATTTCCTTGTCTTGTCTCCTATTGGGCTAAACAGGGCAATATCCTGCTTCTCTCTCCTGTCTCCCTTTCTCTAAGGTGTAGTCAGATAGTCAGGACCTCTATCTCTCTCTTTACTCTCAAATATGTAGTTCCTAAATAAACTTTTAGCCTCTTTAATCAGCACAGCGTGACTTCTCTGCATTTATTTGCACTCTGCTAACAAGTGACACCCTCTCTTGCGAACCAGCATACACCTTTGAGCCCAGTGGGGTGCAGATCCGATAGAACAGAATGACTGTACTGGTTGCCAGGCTCCAGTATCAGGTTACAGTGTCTCTTCCAGCTACTAACAATAACTCAGAATAACAATAACAAGAATTATCTGAAGTCAGATCATTCAGGTTGTGGTCAAGTTTTCCAGCAATCAGTCTCTTAAGATAACAAGCCAGAGAGGAAATATCCAAAATTCAGAGTTGTTCAGGCTGAAGTCAGGTCTGTTAGCAATCAATCCAGGTAGTGTCGGCAGGTCAGCTCTCAAAGTAAGTGTTGCGTCCACACCCAGTAGCATCTCTCTGGAGACTTTTTAGCCTGCCCGCCCACACAGCACGCACCTAGTCAGCTTCTCAGGCACAGTCCTGTAAAGACTCATCTTCGCTGCCTTTGAGCCATCAAGTGTGCACTCTGCCTTTTTGCTTGTAATTCTGCCCTTAATCTTTGCCTACGGCATTCCAGAGGTACTAGTGATCCTGGAGGGCTGAGAGCAGCTAGCTGGCCTTCGCCTGCTGGGACAGAGCTGGAGGATGGAGGTGCTTCTGGCCCAGTTTCTGGCTATAGGTCCCGGCATGCCTGTGCCTCATTGGTTGTCTTCTGTCAACCCTGGTCTGGTTACATAGGGCCCTCCTCCTCTGAGGAGCCTTCACTCACTGAGCCCTGGCTGCACCATGACAATAGCTAACTCCAGATCCTCTGGAAGCGCCCAGGAAGAAAACAAAATCCAAATCAAAGCGCTCCAAACATAAAAGGAGCTCTCACAGGATGCGAGTTATTGATCTGGAAATTGGAGACTTGGAGGTAGTGGAGACCCCACATTCCCCTTCTCTCTCTCATTCCATCTGCTCCTCAGAAGACAAAGGAGAATTACCCCAGCAGTCTTCTTATACAACTCTTAGAGGCCTTGAGCAAAATTCGCACCAAAGTTGCTGTACGCACAAGTGTCCACCATGATATCAGAGAGTACCCCCACTGGTCACAATCGACTAGGGTGAACCCTACAGAATGGAATCAGTAGGATCTGCATTTGATTTTACATAACCTAGAGCATACCATCAAATACATTCCATTCTTAAGTCATCCATGGCATTTCATCAGCCTGGCCCTGATCCAGAAACCTATCTGGGAGACCAGAGCCCAAACCTACCTTCTATACTGTCACCAGATGTGACCGTGAGATTCAGAGAACCTGTTTCCCTCACAGATGACTTTTGGATCTACACTGAACAGATGCTTCGAATGGTGAAATCCTTTGACATACATGTGGCTTCCTTGGAGCCTAGACCTAAGGACAGAATATTACAGCATCTTTATTCCGGAACCCAGCCAATATCACATTCCCCATGATTGAGAGATTTTTAGAATTAATGTTTAGACTTTGTCAGAAACTGGTTTCTATTCCCCCTACATAAAAAAAAAAGACTGAAGGGCTTTTCAGGACCAAGGAGGACAGTTTTTTTTCCATGTTCATCCATCTCCATCATGGCTAGTCACAGAGGAGAAGCAGTTGAGACACAGCAGACAATTGTCACCATTTAACGCCCACTGACAGAGGGAAAGAAGCTAGATAGCCTGGGTCAAAAAGTTTATACGTCTGTGGCCCTCAACATCAAAATCACTAACTATGCTGCTATTATGGGGGCTTATTAGATCTTCCTCTGAAATAAGGTGACAGGTACCATGAGCATCTGCGAAAGAACAAGAAGGTCCTAGTCAAGTTGATTTTAAAGGAGGCAGTCAGATTGTCCAGACAGCAGATAAATGCTGGAAGGCTCGTAGCTGACTCTTCCACTAGGGCTCTATCTGCAGTAGTTCTCCAGAGGCATGTGTGGCTCCATTCCATAGCTTTACTTTTGAAATGAGAAACAGAGTAGATCTACCATCTGAAGGAGAGACATTATTCTCTGCAAAGACCAGCAAACATTTATCACAAAAGCGAAAGGATTGGCAGACTGCGAAATCCTATGGAGTGTAACCATCATCTCAACAATCGAGTTCTCACCCCTTCTATAAGCAGCAGCCACAACAGCAATACAGGAGTCAGTCCCCCAGGTTCCATCCCTACCAGCACCAGTATCCTCATATAGATCCAGAGGAGTTAGCCGTGTTAGTCTGTAGTAGCAAAAATAGAAAAGAGTCCAGTAGCACCTTTAAGACTAACCAACTTTACAGTAGCATAAGCTTTCGAGAATCACAGTTCTCTTCTTCAGATGCAAGAAGAAGAGAACTGTGATTCTCAAAAGCTTATGCTACAGCAAAGTTGGTTAGTCTTAAAGGTGCTACAATATCCTCATAATCACCCAGCCCCTGCTGGCAAAGGACAATATCAAAGGTATAAACCCACTAATAAATTGAGACAAAGTGACTATCAGGGAGCAAAGAATCAAGCTTAAGCCAGAAGCAATTCTGACTATCACAGGAGAAATCTGTTACTTTTGGTGGTAAACTAACCCATTTTTATACAGCTTGGGCATTCATCACTACAGATGTTTGGGTGTTAGAAGTTATCAAGAGTGGTTATGAAATGGAATTTTAACAGTTTTCCATATCTGAGTTTTCTTTGTAAACCTACTAGAGAGATGTTACCTAGACTAGAGGAAGAACTGTCAGCATTGCTTGAGAAGGGAGCGGTACAAGTATCACTACTTGAACCCAAACTGGGGTTTTACTCCAGGTTTTTCTTATTTCAGAAGAAAGATGGGGTTTCTGGCCCATGTTAGACCTGAGAAATTTGAATAAATTGGTCAGAATACAAAAATTTAGAAAGGTGACACTCAATACAGTATTGCTGTAGCTATCCCACAATTCACGGTTTGCAGTATTGGACCCGAAAGATGCTTATTTTCATAGTTCTATCCATAACTCCCATAGGACATTCTTAAGATTTCAACTTGGCAAGGCCATATAGCAATACCAGGTCCTATTGATTTTTAGATTAGCAACGGCCCTAAGGCCACAGTCAGTGGTAGCGGCACACCTGAGAACCAGAGGCTGTTTGTATTTTTAGTGTAATTTTTGTTGAGGGTTTGGCAGTTGGGCATGCCACTAATCACTGCAAGTAGTTGTAAGTCATTGGGTTGGATCCTTTAGTGTAGCTTGACAGACAGAATTGTTAGAGCAGGCCTTCCTCTGCTTCCCGCAAGTTTTTTTGTTCTGTCTACCCCATTGTTTTAATATAGTTTAGCTGTTTATATATTATTTTAAATGTGTTTACCCTATATACTACCTCAGAAGTCATGAGCTTAAAAGTATCTCTGTGGTTCACATTTTTTAAAAAAATAATTGACATTTCCCTTAGGAACAGATTAAGATTGTGAAGAACAATCAGTATATTTATTTTAAAACATTTCTGTTCCTCCTTTCCACCCAGTTTGGTGTCTCCAAGGTGGCAAACAATCAAAAACATTGAAACAAGTTCTTGAAACACACAGTTTAAAAAACAACAATTAAACAAAACACATACACAGGAAGGTAGGTCTGTGAGGGAATGCCAGACAAAACAGATAAATCTTCACCTGCTGGTGGAAGAGAATGACGGAGAGATGAATCTCCTTGAGGAGGAAATTTAATAATCTTGGTGCCACATCCAAGAAGACCCTGTTACCCATCTAGCCTCAGATGGCATGGACACCTAAAGAAGGACCCTCCAAAGATGACTGCTGTGGTCATCAGGTAGGAGTCGGAGGTCCTTAAGGTATATTGCTCCTAAGCCTTTAAAGCACTTTGAATTTGGCCCAGATGCTGATTGGGAGCCAATGTAGGCGAAACAAGACTGGAATGTTGTGGTCCATATAACCCTCTCCAATCAGCTTTCTAGCTGTTGCATTCTATACCATCTATAGCTTCTGAGCATTCTTCAAGCCCCCCCCCCCATTCCAGTAATCTAAACTACATATTTACAGGGCATGTACAAGAGTGGCAGTCTTTTTTTGTAAATGTTACGAAATTTTATTTATTTATTCAACTTACACCCCGCCCTTCCTGCAAGTGGGCTCAGGGCTCCTTCCAACAAATATCCTGTCAAAATACAATAAAAACCTATAACATATTAACACATTAAAATTCAGGCGCCATCAGACAGATCGGCTACTACAAGATTATCATAAACCCCGGCACCACCATGATATAACTCAAGGGCGGCTGCAAAAAGAGGGTGTGGCGGTCAGAAAGGGGACAAAAAGCTGGCCCCTAGTGATAGGCCCGGCAGAACATCTCCGTCTTGCAGGCCCTGCGGAGCTGTAAAAGGTCCCGCAGGGCCTGGATCTCCATTGGGAGCCAATGTGTTCCACCAGCCCGGGGCCAGGGCTGAAAAAGCCCTGCCCCTAGTTGAAGCCAGTCGAATGCCCTTTGGGCTGGGAACCATCAGAGGCTGCATATCCGCAGAGCGCAAGGCTGTGTGGGGGACATAATGGGAGAGGTGGTCCCGTAGGTATGCAGGTCCCAGTCCATGGAGGGCTTTAAATACTAAGACCAGTACCTTGAACTGGATCTGGAACTCAACCAGGAGCCAGTGCAGCTGGCATAACACAGGGCAGATATGTGCCCAAACAGCATCCCCGTAATGACGTGTGCTGCTGCATTCTGGACCAGCTGTAACTTCCTGGTCAAGCCCAGCGTAGAATGAGTTGCAGTAGTCTAGTCTGGAGGCTAGATTACTGAAGCTATTTCCTGGGGCAAGAGATAGGATGCCAGTTGCCTGATCTGTCGAAGATGAAAGAATGCAGATCTCGCAACAGCTGCAACCTGGGCCTCCATAGAAAGTGTGGCATCCAGAAGCACACCCAGGCTCCTCACCATCAACAAAGGCTGTAGCTGCACTCCATTGAGGGCTGGGAGCCATATTCCCAATTCCGTCTCCCCACAACCCAGATACAGAACCTCTGTCTTCTGGGGATTCAACTTCAAGTGACTCTGACACAACCATTCCACCACGGCATCCAGACACCGGGCCAAAGAGTCCGGGGCAGCGTCTAACCCAGCCCAAAGTTATGGACCACCTGAGCAAGGGGGCGCATATAGATGTTAAGTAACATTGGGGAAAGAATCAGCCCCTAAGGGATGCCACACACCAAAGAATGGTGGGAGGACATCTGTTTCCCAAGCGCCACCCTCTGTCCCCGAGCATGGAGAAAGGAACTCAATCATTGCAAGGCTGTCCCATGGATCCCCACAGCGGTGAGTCAGAAGATCATGGTCGATTGTGTCGAATACAGCTGTAAGATCCACAAGTATCAGCAGTGTCGACACACCCCAATCCAGGTGTCGCCGCAAATCATCCATTAGTGCAACCAGAGCCGTCTCCGTACCATGGCCAGGCCTGAATCCAGACTGGAATGGGTCTAGGGTAGAGGAATCATCTAGGAAAACCTGTAACTGTTCCGCAACTGCCCTCTCAATTACCTTGCCCAGGAATGGAAGGTTTGATACTGGGCAGTAATTGGCTGGATCAACCGGATTCAGTGATGGTTTTTTAAATAAGGGATGCCCCACTGGCTCCTTCCATGAACCCAGGAAAACCCCGGAGCTCAAAGACACACTAATGATGTCAGCTAAAGGGGTCCAAATCCCGGTACTGCTGGCTTTCACCAGCCATTACAGACACAGGTCCAATGGGCACATGGTAGTCTTCACAGAACACAGGATCCTATCCATCTCATCCTGGGAGAGTAGCCTGAAGTGGTCCAATATCAATCCTGAAGGCAGCCAAGGGGCCTCTAGTTCACATACTGTCTCAAGCATTGCTGGCAGATTCCAGTGGAGCAGCAAGTTCTTATGCGCAAAAAAGCTTCCAAATGCCTCACAGCTTAATGCTGAATTAATATTTTTTTTGTCCCGTGTGAGAGGGATATTAATGATTGAATTACTCTAGACAATTGTGCCGGGCGGGAGCTTGCAGACACAATGGAAGCTGCATAATAATCTCTTTTTGCAGCTTTCACTGCTATCACATAGGTTTTCATAAACATCCTATAAGATGTTCTTGACACTTCGTCATGAATCCGCCACCACACTCGCTCTAGCCATCTCAGCTCCCGTTTAAACCGCCATAGTTCCTCGGTATACCAGGGGGCTACTTTGGTCTGGGCACAGAGATGGCGATGGGGAGTGATCTCATCGATGGCTTCATAGAAACAGATATTCCAGTCCTCTACCAGCTCATCTAATGAGGTGCCAGGGGGCATTGAATCCCACAGGGCATTCTGAAAACCAATCGGATCCATTAGACCCCGCGGGCGAACATAAATCTGCTCATCGTCTAGACGGGGGAGTAAATCCTTAGGAGGCAAAGCAAGTTGGTTTCTCAAACGTAGCAAGCAAAGTCCCTAGTAAAAAGGGTCCACAAAATAGCAAAAGCGAAGATGGGAGCTTCAGTCCTTCTCACAAAATGAAGCCAGAAGCAGAATCAAAGGGGCAAGGGCAGAAGTCTGTTGTAGACACTCACCACAAACTCACTCCATGTTTTGTTTTGTTTTTAATTTTATTGGATGAGGCGATATAAAGTAGTTGGTTAATACATACAACTTATCCAAATTAAACCTTTCTAAATATATAACCCCACCCCCTCCCCTCCCCCTTTTCTCTATTGACTTCCAACAACACTCGAACCCCCCATTTATTCATAGAGATTATTATTTCACTATAATACAATTATATTATGTTACCCATGGTAGAGATCTTATATATATTCCCTTCGTTAAAATCTTACTTAATAAAATTTAAAATCCCTCCAAAGACCACAATTGTCCTTTAACATCACATTTCTTTTCCAAATATTTCTTAAACTTCTTCCAGTCTTCCAGAAAAATTCCTGGATCTTGCTCTTTCAGATTTCTAGTTAGTTTGTCCATTTCGGCCATGTACAACAGCTTCCTTGTCCATTCTTCAATATTCGGTACTTCTTCTTTTTTCCAGTATTGAGCATATAAAATTCTTGCTGCTACTATCATATAATACAACAATATCTTATCATTTCTATTAACATCTTCTAAATGTAAAGATAGTAATAACATTTCTGGATTTTTAGGGACATTGTATTGTAATATCAAAGACATTTCAGCACATATTCTAGACCAGAAGTCTCTAGCCTTTTGGCAAGTCCACCACATATGAAACAGAGAACCTTCATGCTCCTTACATTTCCAACATTTATTCGATAACTGTTTGCTAGCTATGGCTAATTTTTTCGGTGTTAAGTACCATCTATACAACATTTTATAACCATTCTCTTTGATACTGGTACAAGTTGATATTTTTAAGGTATTTTTCCATAGTTGTTCCCATGCTTCCATCTCTATTTCCTTATTACAGTTTATGGCCCACTTTACCATTTTGCACCTTGACTGTTTCATCTTCTGTGAACCACTTCAATAACAACTTACATATTTTAGATATTGCTTTACTATTATCCCCCAATAATAGTTCCTCTAGTTCTTAATTTTTAATTCTAAAACCATTCTTTCTATGTTCTGAATCAAATAAATCTTTAATTTGTCTATATTGTAACCAACCATATTTAAATGGCAACTCCTCATTTCTCTTAAGTTTCAACCCATCATTTTCTAATACTGTTAATTCTTTGAGGGTAAGCCATTCCTTTCCCTGATATTCCATATTTGAGTTGATTACTTCAGCTGGAACAATCCAAAGTGGTTTCTTTAGCTCTATAAATTTCTTATACTTGAGCCAGGTTGACAGTAGATTTCTTCTCAGGTAGTGGTGCTGAAACATTGCATCCATATTATGCTTCCCGTACCACATATATGCGTGCCATCCAAATAGTTTATTATGTCCTTCCAATGTTAATAACTTACGATTGGTCAAAGACATCCATTCTTTTAGCCAACTCAGACTCCATGTTTTTTAGCAGCCAATTTATGCTGGTTAGAAGCTGGAACCAGAGTGGGGTAGACCTAAAACCACCAATCCATTCACAGCTTGACAACATCACCTGACAATTAAATGTCTGGTGCAAAAAGGGAAGTGCGTCAAGTCTGCAGCTCTTGGCACACAACCCAAATCCACAGGTGCAAAGTTAATTACCAATTAACTCACAAAAAAAGTTCAGCTATGGAAGCTCGGCTAAAACTTATCTCAAGGACAGAAGCAAAAGTAACTTGCTGCTAGCAAGAAACAAAAAGGCCTCTCTAATGGGAGAAGAGAATTTCTCTAGGCAAGGAAGCCTCTAAACTAACTGTCAAATGGGCTTCTCATATAATCTTAAACCTAGCGTTTTTTCTTCATAGTTGTGGGTGCTAGCTATTCCACAGCCAAGGCACTATCAGATATCCCTGTCTGATTGCTACCCACTTTACCTCAGGGGTTAGTGGCACGTGCATAGAACAAGGCCTCCGATGTCAATCTTAAATGACAGGTAGAATACAGTCCTTTGTGTATCACATTCCCAGGCCATTAAGGGCTCTAATGGCAAGAACCAGACCCTTGAATTGACCGTGAACATGAATAGGCAGACAGCGTCGTAGAGAATACCATGCTATGATCCCTATATCTTATGCAAGTCAACATTATAAGTACCATGTTTTGTAGCATATGAAATTTCCAAACTAGTGCCCCAAGTAAAGATCATTACAATAACCTAAGTAGGACTCTTATCACAATCTAGCATTACCATAAATCGAAACCCAGGATAGGGCTGTGCAGATAACACTTGCTCATTTCTCAGTGATTCCTACTGAGTTTTATAGGAAAAGCAAATAAACTGCAGTTTGTGTTGCTGTTGAGCAGGGGAAAATTTGATGATCAAGCCAAACACTGATGTTCCTGAGTGCATACCTTTACTTTTATGTAAGTGATCATGAAGTGCTCTACTTTAAGACACTGTGGAAGTGAGAACACAACCTGCCCCCCACTCTCTATGTGTAGAATTTTCTTTATTTAAACTGTAAATTATAAACCATAACATAATAGCTATAAACTATAAACAATAAACATAGAGAATAAGAAAAAAACCAACATTCTAAACTTAAGACACACTACTGTTCCATACAACCGGTGGACCGAGTGTCTCTCGGCCAATTCGAAGAAGAGACACACAGGAGTCCTGTGAGTGAGTGCAAGACTGCAACGTTTATTTAAACGTGGAGGACAGGCTTACAGAAAGTGAAGGCCCCTCTGCGCCCGTCGCTTGTCGAGGCTCCAATGGCCGTGCAAGACATTTTGTACCCTTTGTTTCATTAGCACAAATTACAGTCTTGGGGACCACATTGGTCCATTCAAGTGACCACCCCAATGATCTGGCAGACTCACATTGGCAGAACAATTCTAGTCATCATTAGCCATGGATACTTCTCAATTAACATTTCTTATCACTTCAGAAATATTGTTTATCATTTTGAAGAACATCTTCTTCTCCCTTGTTTCTTTCCCATTCATAGAATTGTTATCAGTTCCTGTCTTATGGAAAGGGTATCATTTACCAAGGGCGCCTTGATTGTCAAGTTTGCAATATTCTGTACTTTATGATTCCTAAACAGTCTTTCCATTGTATGTAGCCATATGTTGGTGGGGGAGCGATCTTCTCCCCTTTGAGATACATTTGGAGCTATTCAGGCTCCCCATCTCTGACGCCTGGATGTCATGGGAGGACCTCGGGACCTTGATGAGCTCTGCTGATATCGAGAGCTGAAGCAAGCTTGTTTCTTTCTGCTGAGTTGTTTATGGCTCTCCTCCCTGGTCCCCCCTTTCCTTGCATTCTGACTGTAACTTTCTCCTTTTCCCATCTGCCTTGCTTTTCTGATCAAAGTTCAGCTATTGTTCTCTTGCCTTTTAAAGTAACTTTCTTTGGTTCTTCTTGAAGCTGGTCTTTCTACTCACTACTACAGCTACTTGGGCACAATCTAGCATAATTAGCTTCAAAGGAGGTTTTTCTTACTAACCTATAATTATAGCATTATATGTGGTGATGTATGTGTATTCCACTACTCAGTATCCTAGCCATATATATATATATATATATATATATATATATATATATATATATATATATATATATATATATATATATGAGGGCAACCTTTTATTAACCTACAAATAACAGGCACTTCAATACTTTCCACTTTAGCTGGCATCACCTGAATCTCTCTCTCTCTCTCTCTCTCTCTCTCTCTCATTACTACACCTCAGTGTTCACCCTTTACCTTGCATAGTGAAAATATAGTAAGGGCACCTGAGAATACAGTAAAAGTCACATGAAAATAGTAAAGGAACATAAAAATATTCCATTCCATTAAATTCTCTTCCCACACTAACAATACATATATCTATATAATTAAAAAGAAAAGAAAAACCTAAATTGCACTACAGGTTGAGTTCCGATTTTCTCTGCAACAAGTATATATCATTTCTAGAGTCACACTTATTCTAGGTTAGTCACAAAACCCCTCTTTTTTCTATTGTTCATGTTTCTTAATCCATAAATGCAGATGTCATCAAATCCTTGTTTTCCATTTCACGCAAAAAGTCTATAAACAGTTTCCATTCAGTGAAAAAGTTAACTAATGTCCTTTCTCTAATCAATGCAGTAAGTTTTGCCATTGACGCAAACTCCAAAACTTTTGTCCACCATTCCTCCATTGTAGGCAATGTCGGAGTTTTCCACTTTTGTATATAAAGTATACTTGCTGATGTAATAAAGTATAAGAACAAAGTTCTAAAGCTTTTTTCCAACTGAATGTCCCCCACTCTCAATCTGTAAATGCCCTTTTCAGCATAAGTGTCATGGACCAACCTGGCCCAGTGGAGCAGAGAGACTCAGAGGACTCCTCTGAGGAAGAGGCAGCTGGTGAACCTGACCCAGATCCACAGCCAGTGGCAGAGGCACTGCAGGAGGAGGCAGGCTCTGAAGGCTCAGATACTGATCCACAGCCAGGTCCCAGCACATCGGTTCCTCAGCTTCCCAGCCCTGGGCTGGCAACAGAAAGCCAGGTGCAGGCCAGCTCTCCCCCTTCATCACCAGAGCCTCGGGAGCGCTGCCAGAGGAGGGCTAGAAGAGCCCTCCAAGCCAGAAGGCGCAGTGCCAGGCTAGCAGCACAGCACCGGCCCAGCATCATTAGTGATGATGAGTGCTCGCAGGAGCAGGACTGAGATAGCTGGCAGGTGCTGAGCACTGTGAGGCTTAAAAGCAGCCGAAGAGGGAGTGGCTGCGTGGAAGCAACGAGTCCGCTCACTACTGACCTTGCTGCCGTGTTTGGAATTGATTCTCTTGTCCCTGACCTTGGCCTGTTCCTGTGGATGTGTTTTTGGAATCCCCCTTTGGACTTGAAGCCGTGAGTGTGCCCAGTTGGTGCCTGAACCTTGGAACTGGGTGCTGCCCTGCTCGGACAACTTGGGAGTTTTCCCTCGCATGCTGCCAGTGTGAGTCTGTATCGGGACAGTTTGCTTCCACCTCACACCAATTCACATTCCTCCAGCTGGGGGATGGAGGAGGCTGCCGGCCCCGTTGCTATGGCTACACAAAGCCAGGTGTTACAGGCTCAGATAACGCAGCTCACCCAAGCTTTGGCTGCAATTCAACAGCAACTAACAGCCCGCTCCACGCCCCCACGGGGGAAATGCCCTGTGAGTGTGCCAGAAAAGTTTGCTGGAGACATAGAAGAATTTCCTGCTTTCCTTGCTCAATGTAAATTGTATATAGAACTTCGTGATCATGACTTTCCCAATGAGAGAACGAAGGTGTGCTTCATTTTGAGCCTCTTAAAGGGGCAGGCAGCCAGATGGGCTACTCCACTGCTGATTGCTGACTCACCCCTGTTAAATAACTTTGCTGACTTTGTGACTCACCTGAGCATGATATTTGACAACCCTTTGAAGGCTGAGAAGGCTAACCGGCGTATTAGGAACCTCAAGCAGGGGAAGGGAACAGTGGCCACCTATACAACAGAGTTTCAGCTGATAGCTCTGGACCTGGGCTGGAATGAAGCTGCCCTCATAGACCAGTACCTTGAGGGGTTGTCTGAAGAGGTACTAGATGAGGTGGCCAGGGTGGAGCGGCCTGTGACTCTCCAGGCATTAATCTTACTGTGCCTGAGGATTGATGGACGGTTGGAGAGCCGGAAACAGGCACAGGAAGCGTCCTGGCCACGGCAGAAAACATGCTGGTCTCTCCCTGCTCCCGTGGGGGATGGGGCTCCTGGTAGGCAAGAGAGGGAAGGAGGGTCCCCAAGAATGAGGACTACTCGTCCTCACTTGTCTGAAGAAGAGAAAATCAGACGCCATGCTCTGAATCTCTGCCTGTACTGTGGAGGTGTGGGGCATTATGCCAGTTGCTGTCCAGAGAAGGAAAACCGTCCTACCACCAGCAACCAACCCCAAGCCTCATCCCAACACAGGTCATCAGAGGGGTGGCCTGTTGCCGGAACCGAAGACCTACCCAGCGGTCCTCGACACCTTCTGATGCCAGTAAGGCTGCAGTTGCCAGATGCACGTTGGCTCTTGGTGTACGCAATGATAGATTCTGGTGCATCCCAGTGTTATATGGACGCCCAGTTCGCTACCCAGCATCGAATCCCCTTGAAACCTAAAAGGACACCCAGCTTAGTGGAGACCATTGATGGCCGACTACTGCGTTCGGGGCCCATCACACAGGAAACTGAACCGCTGCTCCTACAGTTGCAACGTCACCAGGAACGCCTTTGTTTTGATATAGCTACAATGCCTCATTTTCCCATTGTGTTGGGGATGTCTTGGTTGGAACTCCACAATCCAATCATCAATTGGACTAAACAGGAATTACAGTTTGAAGACCCATGCCCACATAAGCTTCACCCAGCTGCCCTGGGGGCAGCTACCTACCCAGCATTGCCAGGCCCCCCAGAAAGTCCAAGCCGTGCTATCCTGGCAAGCACCGCGCAATCGTAAAGATGTTCAACGCTTCCTTGGATTTGCAAACTACTACAGACAATTTATTCCTGAGTTTGCCTCCCTAGCAGTACCTCTGACAAGGCTGTTACGCCCCCGAGAGCCGTTTCGCTGGACACCAGAAGCTCAACAGGCCTTTCAAAATTTGAAGACCCACTTTGCCACTGAACCACTCCTGAGGTACCCAGATCCTAGCCTGCCCTTTGTAGTTGAGACAGATGCCTCCAGCACAGCTATTGGAGCAGTGTTATTGCAGCAAGGGATGACTACCAAGAGCGTGCAACCATGTGCCTTCTACTCCAGGCAGCTCACACCAGCCGAGCAAAATTACACCATCTGGGAGCGGGAGCTATTGGCTATTAAAGTTGCATTTGAAGTGTGGCGTCATCACCTGGAGGGCGCTCGTCACCCTGTTCAGGTTCGTACAGATCACCGCAATCTGGAGCACCTACAGACAGCGCGGCGGCTGAATCAAAGACAGATTCGATGGTCTCTGTTTTTTTCCAGATTTAATTTCACTGTTTCTTATATTCCAAGCTCGCAAAATAAGCGGGCAGACGCCCTCTCCAGGAAGCCTGAGTACGCTGCCCCACTGACAGGGGAACGACCACTAGCTACTATCTTGCCACCTGATAGCTTTGCAGCGGTGCAACCCATGCCACCTCTCAGAGAGAGGATAAAGATACAGCAACAACGAGATCCCTTTGCAATGAAACAACTTCAGGCACTCCAGGACTCCCTGGGAACAGTACGTACTGACTTTGCGGAGCAGATGGGGCTGCTCACCCACCGTGGCAGGGTCTATGTACCATTAGGACCTTTACGGTCGGAAATTCTACATCTGATGCATGATGCCAAACCAGCTGGACACTTTGGGCGGCACAAGACCCTACACCTATTGACTCGAGAGTTTTGGTGGCCTCGGGTCCAAGTCGATGTCTCTCGATATGTGGCTTCATGTGAGACCTGCCAACGGGCCAAAGACCAGCCTGGAAAACCTCCTGGCCTGCTACAACCATTGCCAACTCCTGCAGGACCTTGGCAAGCTCTGTCTATGGATTTCATCACTGATCTCCCCAGATCTAATGGCCACACAAGCATCCTGGTGGCAGTGGATCTACTCACAAAGATGGCACATTTTATTCCCTGTACAGGCCTTCCCTCTGCTCGTGAAACGGCCCAGCTATATTTGCATAACATTTTCCAACTCCATGGACTGCCTGCTCACCTGATTTCGGATAGAGGAGTCCAGTTCACCTCGCGGTTTTGGCGTGCCCTACACTCCCTCCTAGGGACCCAAGTACACCTCTCCTCAGCATACCACCCACAGTCGGATGGCCAAACCGAACGCACGAATGCCACGCTCGAACAGTACTTACGGTGTTATGTCAACCATCAACAGGATAACTGGGGGGCATTGTTGCCCTTGGCAGAATTTGCTTACAATAACGCAGTACACTCCTCCACCCACCAAACACCGTTCATGGCCAACTATGGCTACGACCCCCGGTTCTTCCCTCCAGTCGCACCCGATTCAATGGTCCCATCGGCTAATGATCTCGTCCAGGAGCTTCAAGCCCTCCATCAAGTCCTCCAGGAACAGTTACAGCAGGCCAAACAAGCATATAAAGCGGCTGCTGACCGGAAACGGCGACCGGGGGAGACCCTGAAGGTTGGGGATCAGGTCTGGCTCTCGACCCGGCATTTAAAGAGCCTGCGACCATCCCGAAAACTGGACGCCAGGTTCATAGGCCCATTCCCCATCATAGACCAAATCAATCCAGTGGCCTACCGGTTACAACTTCCACCGGCACTTCGGATCCACCCTGTCTTTCATCGTTCCCTGCTAGTCCCAGTTTCCCCTCCAGATACTGCACGCCCCTCTGCAGCCCCGCCACCACCGGTCATGGTACAGGGACATGAGGAATATGAGGTCGCACAGATTCTGGACTCCCGATGGCGACGGGGACGCCTCCAATACCTAGTTGACTGGAAAGGGTATGGACCTGAGGAACAGTCATGGGAACCCGCCTGTAATATCCATGCCCCAGCCCTGCTCCGTCGGTTTCATCAGGCATATCCGCAAAAGCCGGGTCCTCGCTCAGATGGGGAGGGGACCCATGGGGAGGGGGATGATGTCATGGACCAACCTGGCCCAGTGGAGCAGAGAGACTCAGAGGACTCCTCTGAGGAAGAGGCAGCTGGTGAACCTGACCCAGATCCACAGCCAGTGGCAGAGGCACTGCAGGAGGAGGCAGGCTCTGAAGGCTCAGATACTGATCCACAGCCAGGTCCCAGCACATCGGTTCCTCAGCTTCCCAGCCCTGGGCTGGCAACAGAAAGCCAGGTGCAGGCCAGCTCTCCCCCTTCATCACCAGAGCCTCGGGAGCGCTGCCAGAGGAGGGCTAGAAGAGCCCTCCAAGCCAGAAGGCGCAGTGCCAGGCTAGCAGCACAGCACCGGCCCAGCATCATTAGTGATGATGAGTGCTCGCAGGAGCAGGACTGAGATAGCTGGCAGGTGCTGAGCACTGTGAGGCTTAAAAGCAGCTGAAGAGGGAGTGGCTGCGTGGAAGCAACGAGTCCGCTCACTACTGACCTTGCTGCCGTGTTTGGAATTGATTCTCTTGTCCCTGACCTTGGCCTGTTCCTGTGGATGTGTTTTTGGAATCCCCCTTTGGACTTGAAGCCGTGAGTGTGCCCAGTTGGTGCCTGAACCTTGGAACTGGGTGCTGCCCTGCTCGGACAACTTGGGAGTTTTCCCTCGCATGCTGCCAGTGTGAGTCTGTATCGGGACAATAAGGATGAGCACTCTACTTGTTGTCTTAACTAAAAAGAACTATTTTTGAATTAGTTTTTTTTCCTTTGTGCATTGTCTTTCATAGATAAGTATGTTACTATTGCTTTAATACACTTTTTGTAAGTCTAAAACTACTTACCTTTTCACAAATAAGTGTACTAGCTTAATGCCCGTGCTTCGCTACGGTATCTATCTACTTTAAATCCAGTTATAATACTTATGGGTATGTAACATTTTTTGGTTTGCGGGGGGTTTTTTTAGTTGGTTTTGTAGTATAATAGCATAGTACCCGAGCTTCACAAAGGTGTTTGAATAAAGTGAAGCATGTTGATGAAGGGAATTTTGAAATATAACATTTATTGAAGAGATTTTAAAAGGAAAAGATTGTATTGCAATAAATAAAGTGAAAAATACGTACAACCTCTTTTTTTCTACTAAAGGACCTCTTTGTAGACCTCTCTGATGGTTTTCCCCTCAGGTGCTAGGATCACCAGGCTGCTGGGTGAGCTCACTCTGGAGCACGCCACGTAGGACTGCCCATGTGAGAAGCAGTCCTCCCTCAAGTCAATTCTTGCCACCTTCAGTGTCTGCCCCTGGGACTTTTTCGTCGTGATAGCAAAGCAGGCCTTGAAGGGGAACTGCAATCTCTTGAATTTGAAGGGGTTCTCTGATGGTACGAGTGGTATACGTGGTATGAACACTGACCCCCCCCCAGCACTGTTGATGAAAAATGTGGCCTCGATGATGTTCCTGTGGAGGCTTTCACTCGTAGTCTGGTGCCATTGCAGAGTTTGGGTGGGCTGAGGTTCTGGAGCAGCATCACTGGAGCCCCCACTTTGAGGAGAAGCTTGTGGACTGGGAAGCCAGGAGGGTTGAGCATACTGAGGAACTCCACAGGATAGCATCATCCGTTTTAGATGTTAGGTCTGCTAGGGTCGTCACTACTCTGCCCAGGCCTGCAGGGATGGTCATCTTTCCCTTGGACTCGGGATACGCTCAGTCCCCTATTTTTAGTAGGAGTTCAGAGAATCCCCCAGCAAACCCCTCACCTCTCAAGTGGACCCTCATGTTCTTTCTTAGTGAAAGTTTCCTGATGAGGAGCCACAGATGTGATGCCTTGACACACATGGTAACCTCGTCAGCTCAAGTTCCCCTTGGGACTACTGCCAGAGCCTGCTGGAAGTATCCAGCCAGCAGCACAGTGACTCCCCCCATCACTCTCTCGTTGCCCCTGACATCTTTGAGGGTTGTGCTCAGTGCCTCAAAACACCCCTTGTGTGCCATGGTGCTTTCATCCCAAACAATGAGCTTATATTTCCACAGCACTTGGCCCATGTTGCTTTGATTTGAGATATTGAACAGGGTTGTTTCTGCATGGATGAGGTTAAGAGGTAGCTTGAAGATAGCAAAGGATCTTCTGCCATCCCTGAGTGATCCTATTGGAAAACACATTTTATCCCTTTTTACCCCCTTAGGGGGCGAATTTCTTAAAATCCCTTCTTAGTGAGCCTTTACACCACAAAAGGAATGTCCTCCCCAAATTTCACACTTCTAGGTCCAGGGGTTTGGGTTGGGCGTTGATGAGTCAGTCAGGACACTTGTCTTTATATATATAAACTAGCTTGATCCCCGTGCTTTGCTGCAGTATTTAACTATTTTAAATCTAGTTATAATAATTATGGGTATGTAACATTTTTGGTTGTGGGGGGTTGAGTTGGTTTTGGAGTATAATAGCATAGTACCCGAGCTTCACAAAGGTGTTTGAATAAAGCAAAGCATGCTGGTGGCTAAAACTGATGAGGTGAATTTCAAATGTAGCATTTATTGAAGAGATTTTTAAAAGGAAAAGATTGTATTGCAATAAATAAAGTGAAAAATACGTACAACCTTTTTTTTTCTACTGAAGGACCTCTTTGTAGACCTCAGTGGTGGTCTCTCCCCACTTTGGAGCCCCCACTTTGAAGAGAACCTTGTGGTCTGGGAAGCCAGGAGGGTTGAGCATGTTGAGGAACTCTACAGGGTAGTGGACTGCATCATCCATTTGCACCACTGAGTTCACAAATCTGTACTCCAAAATGCCTTCTTAGTGAGCCTCTACACCACAAAAGGAATGTCCTCCCCAAATTTCACGCTTCTCGGTCCAGGGGTTTGGGTTGGGCATTGATGAGTCAGTCAAGACACTTGTCTTTATATATATAGATTCCTGTACTTTATGGACAATGCTGTTTATCGCTGTTCTGTACCTCTGGGATTCAGCTTAATAAAAGATTTGCTTATGTCATTAGCTTTTGAGGGAGCATAAGCAGCTTTGAAATTCCTGCTTTGTAAGAGTTCTTTTGGGAGCCAGAGCTCCATTTATAAAAATGGTGATTTCACTTTTACTTTGGAATAAAACAAATACCTACATTCAAACATGCTGTGAACAAAACTGCTGGACAATACCTGTGGAATACAAAGCTGATATTTGTTAAATTTTCAACAAACATCTTGTTGGTTACTTTGAATGCAGTAATTTTCAGTGCCATAGACTTGCCACTATTATTTGTCTACTTAATTAGTGATGGAATATATATTTTCCTGCTAAAAACTGTGTATTGATATATTGTGCCTAATACCACTTTGAAAGAAGCTTGAGGTCTCTTTAAGCTCAGTTATGTAATTCTAAAAAGATGTACAAGTGCTTATGACCATATTCACTGCTGTGATCTTTTTCTGAACTCCAGCGTATATTCTTGGGTTAGGCAGCTGAGTTGCTCAATGTTTGTTTGTTTATAGTTCTCCTTTCTCACTGAGATCCAAGGTGAATTACAACAGTGCAAGTGAAAATTCAGTTATAATTGACAGCTAGAACATTCACTGAGCAAAGTACAATAATGAACAACAGGACATTCAGGGAAACATACAGTAGGGAATTGGTAGCAGATAAAAGTGTAAACAAGCATTAAGCTGAGCACAGAGATGAAATCTGAAATAAAGCATAACTAATTTCCATGGCATGTTTAGCAGCATCGAAATTTGCTAGTAGGCACATAGATATGACAGCAGACAGTCCCAATAGTGTAGCATTTAGTCCCTCTTGCAATCAAGGCCTCTCTGTGAACTATTTATTATGACACAGCCCTGTACTCTGGGTAGAAACCCTACCTGAATAATTCAATTTTGAATAGTTTTTGAAAAACCAAGAGAGTGGGGGCTTTCCTGGCCAACATAGGCAGGCCATTCTATAAGGTTTGGCTACCACAGAGAAAGTAGGCAGTTGTTGATTTTGCCCAACGGCAGGGTGGTCTCTGCAGAAGGCCCTGACCAGATGGGCGAAGCTGCCATGGCAGAACATAGAGGGAGAGGCAGTTGCACAGACATGAGGAGACAAAGCCATGAAGGGCTTTGCATGTGGTAGTCATGATGACCTTGAATTGAGCACCATAACTGATGGGAAGTCAATGGAGTGACTGCAGAATGGATGTGATGAGCATACTCCATTTATCTCCTGAGAGTAAATGAGCTTCAGTATTCTACACTGACTGAAGTCTCTGAGTTGACTTTGAGGGGAGATCTATGTAAAGTGAATTACATTAAACTAGTCTTGATGTTACTGTAGCATGAATCCAGGTAACCAGATCAGCCGTGTCAAGGTAGAGAGCCATCTTCCAGGCTAGTCTGAGTTGGGAGAAGGCCTTTTTTGCAGCTGCATTTTATTTATTTATTTATTTATTTATTTCTTCAATTTATATACCGCCCATCCCCAGGGGCTCTGGGCGGTGAACAGTTAAAATCGATAAAAACAAAAACTAAAATCAATATACAAATAATAAAACAAATTAACAAGGTGCAGTGGTGGGGAGAACCTTCCCCACCCCAAAGGTGGGAGGCCGACATGGCACCGCCCCCTTCAATCACCAAACGCCTGGCGGAACAGCTCTGTCTTACAGACCCGGCAGAACGATAATATGTCCCGCTGGGCCCGGGTTTCCATTGACAGAGTGTTCCACCAGGCTGGGGCCAGGACGGAAAAGGCCCTGGCCCTGGTTGAAGCGAGGCGGGCTTCCTTAGGGCCAGGGACCACAGGGATTCGCTGATCGGAGCGATCTCCGGGGAACGTACAGGGAGAGGCGGTCCCAAAGATATGCCGGTCCCAACCCACTCAGGGCTTTAAAGGTAAGAACCAACACTTTGAACCTGATTCGGAATTCAACCGGAAGCCAGTGCAGCTGGCGCAGGACAGGTGTGATGTGTGACTGGTAAGGTATACCAGTCAGGACCCGTGCCGCCGCATTCTGGACCAGTTGTAGTTTCTGGATCAGGCCCAGGGGTAGCCCAGCGAAGAGTGAGTTACAGTAATCTAGCCTGGAGGTGACCGTTGCATGGATCACTGTAGCCAGGTCCTGGGGCGTCAGGTAGGGGGCAAGTTGCCTGATCTGACGAAGATGGACTTTACTTGCTTCTCTAGTAGTAGTGCTGGGTCTAGTATAATACCTGGGCTTTTAACTGAGTCAGCCAGGGTCATCTGAACCCCATCAAACATTGGAAGTACAATGTCCTTCAAGATTTATGCTTTTCTAACCAACATCACTTCCATCTTGTCTGGGTTCATTTTTAATTTGACGACAGCTGTCAAGCGGCAACTTAGTATCTCTGCGGCATCACCAGGGGATTTGGATAACGAGATATAGAGCTGGGTATCATCTGCATATTGATGATATCCAATTCCACAGCTATGACTGAGTTCTCTTAAACACTTTACATAGAGGTTGAATAACATAGGGGATGATAAAATTGTGCCTTGTGATACCCCACAAGATAATTCCTGCTCTGAGGGTAGCTGGTCTCCAATAGCAACCCTTTGAGTCTCTCCCATAAGGAACAATGTAAACCAGTCCAAGGCACATCCCGTGATACTTCCTCCAGCCACCTCAATAAGATGGTATTGTCTACTGTGTCAAAGGCTGCAGATGGATCTAGGTAGAGAAACAATTAAGCGGGACCTTTGTCTTCAGTTAGGTGGAGGTCATCGACTGGAGCCACTAAGGCCGTCTCTGTCACATAGCCTGGCCTAAAAACAGATCGAAAACAGTCCAAAGCATCAGAGTTGTCAAAGAAAACCTGGAGTTGGTTAGCTACTGCTCTCTCAATCACTTCGCAATATGGCCTCCATGGTCTTTCTATCAGGCCTTTCGCATTGCAGACACAGAGATACTCATTCTAAGGACCCCCTCTAGGAAGGTGTCTTATCATTTGAACAGGGATAGAAGTATATGGTGATGCTTATGTGAGATGCACAAGGACAAAAGTTTGAGAAAGACATTTTTCAACTTGCAATTATTACTGTCTCTCTACAGGTATAGAAAACTTGAACAAAAGTTCTTTGTATGCTGAGAAGCATTTATTTGCTGACTTATTCATTAGTTTTTAATTTCTGTAAGCCACCCTGAGCCTACCGGAAGACTCAAAGGTTAATATTAGGATAGTGAAAGACTGAAATTAAGTTTAAGAAAATACAATCATGTGCTAGTCAGAACACATCCTAATAAATGGTGCTCTCACGCCATGGTTCTCAGTCTTTCATATCTTACATCCCACCAATCACTCTTAAAATACCTGAGCCCCACTACAATAAAAATAAAAGGCCCAGTTTTCCAAGAAGAACATATTTATAGTCATTCTGTAAAGATCAAAAATGAATAATCTGTGGTAGGTAGGTTCAACAGGAGATGGTGCATCGCACTTGCAGGTGGACATGGGGATTGAGAGAGTAAATTCTTAGTAATTGTTATGAAAACCCTGTATGCCTGTTTGCCACCTAAACCAATTTTGTGCCCCATTAGTATTATGCTCCCAGTGATTGAGAACCACAGCTGTAAAACATTCTTGCCAAATGTGGATCTGTTTGAGAAACTGGCCTGAATTCCTGGACGTTTAGTTTCATCATCTTCCCCACTAAAATCTGTCAGAGAAGAAAATAGATCTGTTCAATGTCGTTCTTCTATGCAGGCACACATGGGACTACACATGTGCGTAGGTCAGCTGATCAGAATATCTTTATAGCTTTTAAAAAGCTCCTTGAGGGGCTGCTTCTCCCGATTCACATAGCAACCCATTTTCCCACCAAAATGGGCACATGATAAAGGAGGAGCAACCTTTCTTCCCTCCAGTTCTCTCTGAGCCACTGCGACTTCGCTTTTGTGCTCCATTCATTTTTTGTTCTACCTGACTGATTTTTGGCTTCTTGGACTTTGGATCATTTACTGACTTCTCTTTCAGCTTCTGGACTTGAGTTTTTGGCGTTGATTGTTATCGGACCGGCTTGACTTCTCTTATAGATTACAGACTAAACAGCGTTACTGTTCCCAACTTTTCAAGTCTCCTCCTTGGCCACTATGGAGGAGGCAAAGGCTCTCTTTAAAAAATGCATCCAGTGTGGTACTAAAATGATGCGTTCTGATCTGCATGACCTCTGCCTTCTCTGCCTCAGTGAGGGGCATAATGTGGAAGCGTGCTCTATTTGCCACCAATTTACACCTACGCGTGCAAGGAAAGACGACTCTCAAAGCCACACTATGGCAGAAGGTTTTTGTTGCTAAAAGACCGCTCCTGTCTGAGCAGCCATCTCAAACTTTGGCTCAGGGTGATAGACCGTCTTCAACCCCTGATCACCATTGGAGGGTAGGGTTGGTCACCTCCATTGCATCTGTGGCAAGGTCAGAACCGGTAAAGGCGAAACCCGCAGAAAAACCTGTACCAGAGGAACTGAGCAGACCCTTGGATCCGCCTGCAAAAAAGCTGAAGAAATCCAAGTATCTCTCCTGACCTGATCTGAAGTCAAGGTCAAAGGACCATTCTCGATCAGAGTCGAAGTCTCGCTCAGAGTCGAGCAAGTTGGAGGCAAAGGAACATTCTAAGTCAAGCAAACTGCCAACGCCCTCGGAACCAAGACTGGCCTCAGAGTCGAGAGAACCTCAACTCTCCAGCAATATAGAAGAGATTATCCTGATTCCTCCGAGGACGCTCTAGCGGCATCTTTACTCTCCAGAGAGATCAACGTTGGAGGGTGAATGCCAAGACGCCCATCTATTGCAACCAATAGCTGGGAGTCGAGTAGGGAACTGATGCCCTGGCCTATGTTCAGACCCTCCGGTACTGCCTCCCTGATCCCATCTGATCGGAGTCGACATGGTTCCAACAGTAGATGCCCTAGGGAACCAAGTATTGTCAATGGTAGAGAAACACCGGCATGCCTGCTGCATCCCTGCTGCATCCCTCCACCTTATCACTGTTATTGACCGGAAGCTTCACATTTCTTGGATCCAAAACCGTCAATTTCAACGGAGAAGTCCTGGCTGCCCATCTCCAGTTCAACTAGGAGCCGACTATGACTCCAAAGATTAAGAGAACCTGGAACCCGCCTTGTCAGAGGTCAGTTCCGACAATCCTTCAGAGCTGTCTCCAGATGAAAATGTTACACCAGCAGCAGGTTCCCCTTTGAGGATCTTCACATCTCTGTGGAGCAGATGGCTCGCATGGTGCTTGCACAGGAACTAGATGTGTCAACAACTACGTCAGTGACTAAGGGGAAAGCAGGCTCTATAGTGACACCCCTGTATCGGTGGCTTTCCCCATTTTGGAGGGCCTGGATCAAATCATTTTGAAGGCCTGGGAGAGACCTACTGAGTTGCCAGCCACCTCAAAAAGAGTTGAATCCATATACAAAGTTAAGCAAGATACATGGCCTTCTCTATTCAAACATCCTCAGCCATTGTCGCTGGTAACTGAGGACGTCCAGCTCAACAAAGCAACCGCACATTCAGCACTCCCAGATAAGGAGGGCGAGAAAATTGACGCACTTGGCAGGAGGCAATACTCTGTCTTGGCTTTGAATCTAAGAATCAGCAACTATCAGACCATTATAGGGGGCTACCAACTGTACCTATGGGAAAAGTTGACCGACTATATCAGATACATTCCTCAAGATAAGAAAACGATGATGAGCTACTCTAGACGGAGGCTATCAGGCTGTCCAAGCAGCAAATGAATGCTGGAAGATATTCTGTAGAGACATCTGCCAAGGGCATGGGTGGCACTGTTCTCTTGGCTTTGATCCACAGGGTTTCCTCCTGAGACCAAGGTGGAAGAAGTGCCCTTTGAGGAAACTTCCCTATTTGCTTCTATGATTGATGAGATTCCCTCACAGAAGAAAAATCGATAGACTGCTAAGTCACTAGGAATCTTATCCGCTGACCAGCTGTTCAAGCCCAGGTACTTCTCTCATCACCAGTACCAGCACTACCAGCCCTATGACAGACCCTGTAGACCAGCACAGCAATACCAAGGGTCTTACCATCGCTCTTATAAGTCTGGTCAGCAGAATAGAAGACGATCTTACAAGTCAAAACAGGAACAACAACAACATCAAAGGAAGGGCAATCAGGGTCCTTCCAAGCAGTTCTGACATTTTACTGCTACCTCTAACCCCAATCATTCCTTCACTGATCATCTGTCCCCATACTTGAAAGAGTAGGAGTCAATAACAACTGACTCTTGGGTCTTTGCCATAATTGAATATGGCTACAGGTTAGAGTTCGTGGCACCTCCTGATTGCATTCTGCCCTCGGCAGCTGTCAACAATGTCTTGCCTGAACTGCAAACTGTGATTTAAGCTCTCTTTAGCAAGGGAGCGATTGTACAGGTGGAGGAGGCCGATCTCTTCCCAGGGTTTTTCTCTAAATTCTTTCTGGACCCCAAAAAGAATGGAGGCCTCAGACCTATTCTTGACCTGAGGGGTCTTAATTGGTATTTGAGGACAGCAGAATTTAAAATGGTCACACTAGTGGCAGTCCTAGCTCTATTAAATCCTGGTGAGTGGTTTGCAGTCCTTGATCTCAAGGACACCTACTGCCATGTGGCGATCAGAAAGGAGCACAGGAAGTATCTCTCTCTCAAATACTTGAATAGAGTCTACCAATACACAGTATTGCCATTTGGGTTATCTACTGCGCCTTGGGTATTTACAAAATGTGTGGCCCCTGTTGTAGCTTATCTCAGAGAACAGGGTTGCTCTGTTTTTCCATACCTTGATGATTGGCTTATTTCAGCATCATCAAGGGAGGAGCTAAAAAGAGATGCTTCCCTGGCAGTAGATACCTGCTCATGATTGGGATTGTTAACTTTGACAAATCAAAATTGGAACCATGTCAAAGGGTAAATTACATTGGAGCAGTCCTAGATTCAAGGGGCACGTGGGCTTACTTGCCACTTGAAAGGGTTCAGACTATTAAAGTTCTGATGTCTGTGTTCTTTAAGAATCGTTTCCAACCAGCGTGGAGGATTCAAAGGTTGTTGGGTCACATGGCAGCATCCACAGCTGTGGTACCTTATGCATGACTGAATATGCGTACCTTGCAAAATTGGTCTGTAAGGAGGTATCAGGCCACCTTACACTTCCCCAATCACAAATTCTCTATACCCAGACAGGTACTCAGATCATTGGGATGGTGGTCCCTGGATTCTAATCTAGTGCAGGGTATGCCATCCGGCACATCACCTTATTAGGTGTTGTTGACTACTGACGCCTCCTCACAAGGTTGGGGAGCACATTGTGGATCTGTGTCTATACAAGATTTCTGGTCCCCTGAGAACCAAACTCTACATATTAACGTATTAGAACTCAGAGCCATCCACTTTGCTTTTGTCTCTTTTACAGCAATACTGTGTGGCAAGAATGTCCAGATGCATACCAACAACAGAACAGCCATGTACTATGTAAACAAGCAAGGGGGGACCACCTCCCTGGCTTTGTGTGCAGAGGCTACAGAAGTCTGGAAATGGGCTATTGTCAACAAAGTCTTGCTCCATGCTATCCACATTGCAGGATTGGACAACACCAGAGCAGATGCTTTGATCAGGGCCTTAGATACCAATCACAATCAGACACATTTTTGCCCAATTGGATGTACTGGAAGTGGATTTCTTTGTCACAGCATACAACACCAAATGCCCCTTGTTCTGTTCCAGAGCTGGGAGCAACCCCCTGTCTCTGAGAGAAGCCTTTCAGATTACTTGGTCGGACAAACAGTTTTACTTTTTCCCACCCATTCCTCTGATTCCCAGGGTACTCAGCAAAATCCAGTCAGCTAAGACAGATTGTATACTAATAGTCCCCTTTTGGCCCAGACAGATCTGGTTCCCGAGCTTGTTGAGTCTAGCAGGGCAGAATTACATACAGAATTACATTCAAACAGGACACAGTATCTTATTCCAGGACACCAAAATACTGGACAACACGTCCAACTACTTTGTCAGATTGCACAGGGAAGCCATTGAAATTCACAAGCATAAGCAAAACTTCAACAGGAAAGAAGAGACTTTAAGCATGAATAGAGCATGGTTTCCAGTTCTGAAAAACACCAGGCTAACAAAAGACTTTACAACCCACAATAGCCCTGCAGAGAAGATTAGCACATCAAGCACCAATCCATATGCAAAAGAACCTCCTCAGGATACAGTGAAGCATTAGCACTCCGTTAGCATTCCACACCCTGGGAAACCCTTACAGGATGACACAACCCAATCCACCTTTCTGAGTAGATTTAAATCATCTGCAAACATCTCCTCCACAGTTTGACACTGAGAGATCCCTGTCTTTCGGTGCTACACCTCTGAAGATGCAAGTTACAGCTGCTGGTGAAACATCAGGAACTACAATGCCAAGACCACGGCAATACAGCCCGGAAAATCCACAACAACCATCGTTCTCCAGCCGTGAAAGCCTTTGACAATATTTTGACAATATATAGAATTACATATGCTTGCCAGTGACACAGGACAACTTGACTTACGAGGAGTTGTACCACCACAACCCCAAGTCTCTGCATCTGACGGCATGGCGCATCCATGCAGAGATCTAATGCTATCATTAGAGGTACAGAGGGTACTGCTTAATGCCAGGAGGCCTTTGACTAGGAAGTCATATAAGGCTAAAGGAAAGCATTTTTGCTGTTGGACTCAATCTCGGAATTTATCACCCGTGAACTGTTCTCTGAACAGTATTATGGAATAATACCTCTGTAGGTTGAAATCTAAGGGTTTAACTGCTACTTCATTAAAGGTTCACCTGGCAGCCATTTCTGCCTTCCATGCCCCTATAGAGGGCTAAACAGTCTTTTCACATAGAACTAGTTGACAGTTCCTTAAAGGGATGTACAATCTGTATCACCCTATATCAGCCCCAATCCCACAGTGGTCATTGTCATTGGTGTTATCTCAGTTAATGTTGCCACCTTTTGAGCCATTGGCAACGTGTTCATTGGAACTACTATCACTTAAGGTGAGCTTTCTAGTAGCCGTAACGTCTGCCAGGCATGTCAGCGAACTGGCTGCACTAAGATCGGATCCCTCATTCTTAAAGTTCCACGGTACAAAGGTGATTCTTAGACCTAGCATGCACTTTCTACCCAAAGTCATATCACCTTTCCATTTGAATCAGGAAATCTCTCTGCCTGTCTTCTTTCCTGACCCCAAGACAAGGGCAGAAAGAGCACTTCCTAGATTTGAGGAGCGCTTTGATGTTTTACTTACACAGAACACAAGAGTTTCGCATTGACAATAGTTTATTTATTTGTTATGGGGGACCTAAGAAGGACAAGGCTGCTTCACAGATGATTGCAAGGTGGATTGTATTGGCAATCAGAAGGGCATATCAGCAAGCGAGTGTACAGTGCCCTTTACAGGTTAAGACCCATTCCACTTGGGCTCAAGCTTCTTCCTCAGGATTTCTAAGGGGAGTACCATTGTCCCAAATCTGTAAGCCAGCCACGTGGTCCTCTTCAGATACTTTTATATGGCACTACACTGTCGATATAGACACAACACGAGATAGTGGTAGTGGCTCGAGCTGTTTTGCAATCTTTGTTCACCTGAGAACATAGAACAGTCGAATCATGCCCTGGTTAGGAGGTTGAATACTTACAATGTATTTTTGTGTATATAGTCTTTGATTGAGTATACCAGTTTATGCTTATACAGAAAGATGCATGAAGGCATATGTGTGTGTGTGTGTGTGTGTGTGTGTGTGTGTGTATTTGTCTACAGGGTAAAGGTAAAGGTGCAAGCACCCTGTGCAAGCACCGAGCCATTACTGACCCATGGGGGGAGTCACATCACGACATTTTCTTGGCAGACTTTTTGCTGCGGGGTGGTTTGCCATTGCCTTCCCCAGTCATCTACACTTTGTCTACAGAGTTTCCTCCATATTTTTCTAACTGGTTACTGATATTAATGTGCTTGGTTGCTGCACTAGGATGTGTAAACTTGGATTCTTGTTAATAAAAAATGAATTTATGAAGAGATTCGCCCTGCCTCCTCTTTATTGGTTTACCTTGGTAATCTCTCATGTGAGACTGCACAGAAGAACGACGATGAAAACATGGTTGTACATACCTGTAACTATTGTTCATTGAATTCTTCTGTGCAGGCACACATACCCTCCCTCCTGCCCTTCTGTGAACTCTCTGGTGGTAGCCACTTGTAGCTTGTGGTGGCTCAGGAGAACTGGAGGGAAGAGGGGTTGCTCCTCCTTTATCACGTGCCCATTTTGGCAGGAAAATGGGTTGCTATATGAGTCAGGAGAAGTGGCCCCTCAAGGAGCTTTTTAAAAGCTATAAAGATTTTCCCAGTGGCTGGCCTGTGCACATGTGCAGTCCCATGTATGCCTGCACAGGAGAACTCGATGAACAGTAGTTACAAGTATGTACAACCCTGTTTACTCAAAGCCATATGCTATTCTTTCCCCTACCTCTCCCCCCCAGTGCTTCTAATGTTGCCAGTCCTCATCAGTCTGTACCCATCCAGGAGCTGCAGTTGTAGTGGTGCTCTCATTGCAAACTGCTGCAGTTTTTCAGAATGTTACCCAGTTTGTCAGTTTCGGTAATTTATACAATATCTGCTATGGACAAATGATACTCATGTCAAATCCCCCAAGGGATAGGATTAGGAGAAAGTCAGAAGCAGCATCATTTCATATCCTCCAATGTAATTGCTCAAGTTTAAGGCTGGGACCAGACACCTCAGATACCTAAATTGAGTTTTTGTGCTTCCTTTTCTCAGAGAGATTATTTCTTATTCAGTTTCCTATTCAGTTCTAGCAAATTGCTGTCCTTTTAAATTGTTGCTTCTGGCATAGAAAAATCTAGGCCAGTAGGGCATACTTAAAATACCATCTCTGGAAAGACATAAGTGAATACAAGTGTCTGGTTTAACTGGATGTGAATGACATGTGCACTCCATTTTCTCATCACTTTAAAATGAGAATAAGCTGACTAAAGTGTTCTACTATGGTCCTTACATACTTCAGTGAAAATATAAATATATTTGACACTATTTCCTTGTTTCTTTAACAACTGCTATAACTCATGGAGTATGCAAGTAAGAGTGTGTATTTTGCACACTCTGTTTACTTTAGGGAAAACTAGAAAGTATATCGTGCAACACTGTTGAAAAATTTTGTCACTGGCCAGTTTGTTATATACATTTATCATCAATATATGTTTTTGCTTTCGGGGTGTAGGATGAATTCTCTACCTTTTTATTTCAAATCTTCAAGCTGCTACAACACAAGTTAGGCTGAATTTTAGATTGTCTGTTATATTCCTGCTTGGAATCAAGTAGTAACGTAACAAAGGAGGAAGATTCCCATGGGAGAAAAATATTCTACTACGTGTATATTACAACATTTAAAGTGCTCAAGTGCTAATTAATATGGTTTTGTCACAGTTCATATAGATTAAATATTCACATATTACAGTACATAATAGTTAAACATATATTATAAAGTGACAGGCATCAATCTTTTCCAGAATATATCGAAGGCACTCAACATGCAAAGATGATAACTCAGGGGAAGGCAACTTTGCAAGAAGGGGGGAACAGGGCAGTGCTTAAATGTCTATATATGCTGACTATTGAGAACCAGACTTTATTCCTAACAAAGAACGTTTTAGGATGCTGAACTGGGGATCATTTTGTGCGTGGAGCTTTTGGATCATCTTCTCCCCACCGGTCTGGATATAACAATAGCAATAATAAGAAGGACAACACAATTGTTCATTGCCATCCACAAACAGGGATTCACGAACACCGACAAACATGTTCGTAGGTGGAAGTTCATGGGAGCCAGAACGGCTGCCTTGGGACTTAGCTGAACTTGAGCCGGGGAAAGGAGAGTCCATGGGTCTCCTCCTTTCATGTCATTTTCTCTTCACAGTGGCAAAAACTGGACTGTCTGTTGGAAGCTAATTGAGGAGTTACAAACTTACCTTCCCAATTTCAAATACCCACCAAATTTGCAGGGGAAATAGTCCTCACTGTCCTCTGAAGACCCCCCAAGTTTCAGAGAGATTGCACCCCGAAAAAGGCATGATCCATGTCATTTCATGTCATTTTCTCTTCACAGTGGCAAAAACTGGACTGTCTGCTGGAAGCTACTTTGAGGGGTTACAAACTGACCTTCCCAATGTCCAATACCCACCAAATTTGCAGGGGACATAGTCCTCACTGTCCTCTGAAGACCCTCCAAGTTTCAGAGAGATTGGACCCTGGGAAAGCCATGATCCATGGGTCCCTCCCTTTCCTGTCATTTTCTTTTCACAGTGGCAAAAACTGGACTGTCTGTTGGAAGCTACTTTGAGGGGTTACAAGCCAGAAGGAAAGCCAGAAGGAGTTCAGACAGTCCATTCCTATGTTGCCAGGGGAATTGATTGAAAGGCGCCAGACTGTCTGGCTTTACGAATGGCTGACGAACGCCACGAAGAGGGCTTGGAATGAACACATGTTCGCTGGGAATGGGGCCTCACAAACAAGTTGCTCGTGAACAGCAGATTGGGCTGTTCGTGGCTTTTTTTGGTTCGTATTGCTGTTCGTGCCCGTCTCTAATTCTGACCCAAGCACAAAATGGCTACCACAAAATGTCAGGGAGTGAGGTCACGCACAACTTTAATAGTAACTTTTCAACATTGGAGACAGAAGCTGTATTTAACAGGATGCCTTTTAAAAGGAAAATATTGTTTTAAATTATTTTCTTGTATCCATGTGGCTTACCTTCATTGATGGAGTGCAGATTCTTGAGTTCTGGTAGCAGATACTGCCAAAGCAATGTTTTTTAAAAAATCTACATAGCCAGTCAAATCGCCAGTGACCAATCAGAAGAATTCATACCAGGCAGAAGCCCCACCTACCCCTTCCCACTTTCTAAAAACACTTGGCACACCTGGAGAGGTGTCAGAAGGCCTTGTTAGGGGCCCCTGTCTTAAGTTCGGTATCCTGTATCTTACCTAATGCTAAGGTTACTTTATTTTTTTCCTTGGAAAGTTGAGAAATGGCACTCATTTTGTGAAATACGTTGTACAAGACTGTAACTGCCATCCTAAGCAGAGTTGTACCCTTATAAACCCATTAACATCTCTGGATTAGGAAGAATGTAACTCTGTTTAGGATGGTGCTGTCAGATGTTCAAGAATGCACAATTATACTAAATTATATTTCTAATGATCCCCCATTAAGCATTAATTCCTTTTTTTAAAATTATTTTTTAATATCTAACATAAAAAAAACTACAAAAGACTACAAAAGTATAAAGGGGAGGGGGAAAAAAAGGGAAGGGAGGACTGGGAAAAGGGAAAATCAACATACAAACAACAAACACTACACTACATGTCTTGTATTCCCTTCATGCTGCAATTTTTCTTAAAAGTTAACTTTCTAATATGCTATCAGATTGGTAGGTCTTATACAATACAGATTATATTCAGGATCAGGACTTCTCCCCCCCCCCCTTGCGTCTCGGTCTCAATTCTCCGCTCTTTCTTTAAGCATTAATTCCTGATGAAATTGTAGTGTTTTGCCTTAATAAGCCTCCAAGAAGCCAGAATATATTTCTGGGTTTAACATCCACCTCACCATGTCTAAGCTGCTTTGTCCTGATTCAGTATTATGTCATACCATGCACTGAAGCACACATTTATGTATCAGTACTCCTTACTGTGTGTGTAATGCTAATATGCTAATAACATCCAAATCTACACTTAGTAAAATAAAAAAGGTGGGCTGAGGTTTAATTTTTGAATTTAAGATATGATTATATGTGTGACAGTAGCTTGGCTGAAGAGTTAAATGTAGCGAGGTGCAGAGGGCACTCCTGTCATTTTCCCACTTCTCTGCTCTTCAGCAAAAGTACGATTCAGCTCCTGGTACCAGCTGCCTGGACCACAAGGTTCAAATTGTTGTTACATCATGATTGTGTAGATGGCAGATTAGTTGAATAATTCCGAGTAAGCACAGGGATTTTCATCCCAGTTCAATGATTTTTAGATTGTTCATTCCCCTTGCCTTTAGCCACATAGAAAACACAACTCAAAAGGAGGAAATTATTCACCCATTTCTTCACCCCTCTTCTCTTCAGCCACACAGGAATTATGGTAAATGTAGGGATCAGATCCCTGGATTTGCTTTCTCTGATCAGGGCACATACATATGAGAAGATAGCATGATACTGAGAGAGAAGTGGCTTTTTAAAAGTATGTATAGCATTAATCTAGCAAATCTCTGGTTTGTTTCTCTAATTTCATGGATGAACTCTTTGGCAAGCTTTAAAGTCTAATTGGGTTGAATGGATAAAAATCAAATGTTGATAAAGCAGAGCTAATGTAACTTGCCTTAAGGCAATCCATTTTTCAAACTATATTAAGATGAACTATATTAAGATAAACAACAGTTACAGATGCAGAGGAGTTAGCCGTGTTAGTCTGTAGTAGCGAAATCAAAAAGAGTCCAGTAGTCTCTATTCATAGTCTCTATTCATGGTTATCTCATTATCAGAAGTAACTGACTTCCTTAACAGAAGCAAACTGATTTCCATATCAGAAGCTACTGTTTGCATCTACTCCTCCCTCCCCTCTCCACCTATATATCTGACCAGTTTCTTCTTGCCCTCCATGCATCTGACGAAGAGAACTGTGATTCTCGAAAGCTTATGCTACAATAAAGTTGGTTAGTCTTAAAGGTGCTACTGGACTCTTTGATTTTGCAACAGTTACAGGTAAGTACAACCCTGTTTTCATCACCGTGTCTTCTGGGCCGTCCCACACAGGGAATTAGCGAGCTAACTTACCTAGGAGGTGGACGTGAAGCTCCTTAATGGAAGAGAGTCTTGAGGACAGCTTTGCCCACATCTGGATCATTTCTGGAGTTTGTGGCATGAATTTGGACAGCGTGGACCAGGTGCCTGCCTTAAATAATTCCACTAGAGGGAAGCCCAAGTTGAAGGCTGTCTAGATGGATTGAGCCCTTGTAAAGTGCGATCGTTGGCCATAGTTGTTTTGATTAATTATATCCATCCTTAATGAGCCAAACTATCCAATTTGAAATCATCTGTATGGTGACCTTCAGGCCCTTTTTGGGCCCTTTAAATGAGACAAAGAGATTAGGGTCCTTTCAGAATGGAGCTGTCCACCCCTAGTAGAAGCACAAAGCATGTTTAACATCACGGGTGTGCAAAAGTCTCCATTTCAGTTATAAGAGTAGAGAAAGATACCAGTAAAACAATGTCCTGATTTAAGTGAAAAGTAGAGATGACCTTTGGCAGAAAGGGGAGGACCGGATGGTGGACCACCTTAGTTGCAAACATCTTAATGAATGGAGGATCATGTTTCAGGGCTTGCAATTCACTCACTCTCCTAGCTGAGATTATAGCCAGTAGAAATGCTGCTTTAGCTGTCAGAACCTTCATGGAGCAAGTAGTGAGGGGCTCAAAAAGTTCATGCATGAGTTAAGCGAGAACTAAGGAGACTCCACTGGAAAATTGGCCTAGATGCTGGTGGATATAGGTGTTGGAAGAGGAGGATTCAGCACTGTCTCTTTCCTCAGGTTTCAGAAGAGGACAGACCAAGGAGTTAGAAAGATAGAGAGGTCATATCATCATGGTTGGCCGAAATGGCCGCTAAGTGGATCTTAATGGAGGAATTAGCCAAACCTTGATCCTTAAGCTGGACCATGTAGTGAAAAACAGATGGTAATGTTGCTGATACCTGGTTTAATTGTTGCCTGCAGCCTAAAAGAAAAATCTTTTCCACTTCACTCAGTACAATTTCCTGGTGGATGGTTTCCTAGTTTCCAACACGATCTTCTGGACTGGAGAAGAGAACTTCCGTCCAGGGGGGATATGAACTAGGCCTTCAATTTCAGAGTGGCCAGGTTGTGGTGGAGAACCACGTCATCCTGTAGCAAATGTGGTGTTAGGGTAAAATGGTAGATTCTGCTCTGCGCCATTTGGAATAGAATGGAAAACCAGACTTGTCTCGGCCAGTAAGGGGCTGTTACGATCACCAATGAACTTTCCTTCATCACCTTATCATCCATCTTTTTGAGTGTCTCATCTGTTGTGGATGAAAATAGGTCTGTCCCTTCAAAGGGAAGGTCTTCTATCCTCATTCTATGGTGAGGGGCTGGAGGTATGGCTCTTAGGCATGCATACCTACGTATCACAAGTGTGGAAGGCATAGCTCTCAAAGAGTAATCTCCAATATGGCTGGCGATATTAATTTGTTCTCTAGAGACCTAACTTACCCAGAAGCTTACTTCCTGCAAAATTTTAGCAACACTTGCTTCTCATCTGGGATTAGGCTTAGGTATGGGCCTATTTTTTTCCCAAAAGAAAAATTGGTAATTTTTGGAGGCCCTTGCCTTGGAGGGTCTTGGTGACAACTGAATTGGCAGGAGGAGTAAACTAGAAACCTGATATTTGTTTGGTCTTATACATATTGTCCAGCTTTTCTAACATCACTGGAGTCAAGGCCAGTCTGGACCACACATCTTTTGTCATGTCAAGCGTGCCTTGCATTATTGGAAATGCCACCGATCTGGCTGATTCTGAATGTAGGACCTTGAAGACTGGCTCCAATGAGGTTGGAGCAGAACAGGTCACCTCAGTGTCCAGATATCTTGGCATCCAGACTAACTGGTATATAAACAAAGATGGTTCTGATGGCATTTCTTGTGCCCATCCAATTTGGCCATCTTGGTTCCACAAAGTGAACATTTCCTGAAGAGATCCTTTGATGCCATGGAGCTGAAGGCCTGAACTTGCATCTATAACTGGAATTGAGGAGCAGAGTGAACAACACGTACTTCTTCAGCAATGGCTAAAGAAGGACTTCCGGTTTGGGATCCATGGAGGTCTAACGCAGCTCTAATCGTGGAGCTGACCGGGCTGCCGTTTAAGTGGCCGGCGGGGCAAAACAAAGCCCGCGGCCAACTGTTCTCAGGCGGAAAACAGGCATAGAATGCTCAAGCACCTCAGGGCGCGTTGATCTCGGGTGAGGGGGGTCCTATGTAACGGATCCTCTCCTGACCCTTGAGGTCCCACCCTAAGACAGGTCGGCTATAATCTCTGCGGCAGTCCTGGTGCCAATGCGGTTGGCATAAGACCTACATGCCCAAGCTTCAACAGGGGGAAGAAGAGTGGATGGGAATCTAAGATTGAAACAGCGATTACAACCCACGGAAAGCGAATGAGAAGGTAAAGATCACTATCTCTTGAAACGGGACAGATTACTTAAAGTAAAGAAGAATTAAAGTAGACTTTTAAACTGCAACAGACTCAGTATAAGGAGGGGAGGACCCGGCAAGAATTATATTAGAAAAAGGACTAAGTTAAACGAAGTTATTAAAGAAATTGGACTATTGTTTTGAATACCTGTGGCTAGAAGGAGATATCAGGCTGTGAGAAAGTCTTATCATCGCGAGAACTGCTGTGAGAAGTCGGGAAACAGGAAGTACGTAACAACGATAGAGTTGCTGGAGAGAAGTGGCCCTTGCTGGAGGGCAGGAAGAAGAGAATCGCCATCTTTGAAAGGGGAAGAGCCGCGGCTTCAGCGAAAGAGGAAGTAAGCCATATTGGATTACAAAAATCATAGAGGAACCATAGAGAAAAGACGCCCGACATTTTGGATTATTTAAAAGTTTTTTTTGGAAAGACCGGGACATTTAAACTAAAAGGACATTAAATTAAACGCCACGGAGCTAAGGAAGAGAGCAGACTCGTGGGAGCGAGGCAAAGCAAGCCCCACGATGTCGAAAAAAGAGTGGCAATCGGCGATAGAGAATTTGGATTAAAAACTTTTAGAAGTGATTAAGGAGCTCAAGGACATGAAACCGGAGTTGGTGAAAGAGGTTAAAGAGGTTAAAGAGACAGTAAAAAATGAGCTGGCAGAAGTGAAGAAAGGTATGGAAACAATGCAAAATGACTTACAGGGAACACAGCAAAGAGTCAAGGTAGTGGAAAGTGCGGTGGAGAATTTAGCAGATACGCAACGAACAGAGATGAGGGTGATGAGGGGGAGAATGGCGGTTGCAGAGAGTAAACATATGGAGAAGCAGCTGAGGTTTCGCGGCTTGCCGGAAGTGGAAGGAAAGACAGCTCAAGAACAGATTGCTGAGGTGTTAGCTGAATACCTGGGGAAGGAGGAGGAGGAAGTTGTGGCTATCCTAGATTCACGACCAGAAACATAAAAGAGAAGATTGTGACTAAACAGTTTCAAGATCCATTGGAGATTGATGGCAAGACGATTATTATCATGAAGGAACTACCCAGATCGGTGTTGTTAGATCGAAAAAAATATAAAGCTCTAATTCAGATTCTGAAGGACATGAAAATAAGGTACAGATGGGAATTACCAGAAGGAGTGTCCTTTGAATTCGGAGGAGTGAAAAAGCGCATTAGATCTGAATCAGAGATGGAACAGTTTATAAGGGACAATGAAAAGGACTTACCAGCAACAAGATTATGAATATGGAGTGCAAAGTTTTATCTTGGAATGTAAATGGACTTAATTCACCGAATAAGAGAAAAAATATTTTCCACTGGCTATTAAAACAAAAATGTGATATTGTGTGCCTGCAAGAGACTCATATTAGAAAGCAGGATATAAAGTATTTAAAATTGAATAAATTGGGCAGTGATTTTGTAGCGGCCTCCAATAAGAAAAAAAGGGGAGTGGTATTGTATATAAAAGAGGAGCTACAGCCAAAGTTAGTGATGAGAGATGCGGAAGCCAGATTTATAGCAGTGGAATGTATATGGAATTTAAAGAGAGTATTGGTGATTGGAATTTATGCACCCAATGGAGCAAAAGAAAGCTTCTTTGAGGACTTGAGGAAGCAATTAGATGAACTTTCCTATGACCAGATAATTCTTGCAGGAGACTTCAATGGAGTGACAAACTTGGAATTGGATAAAAAGTCAGCAACTGCACAAAAGAAAAGAGGACTATTACCAAAGATGTTTTTTGTATTGACGCAACAGGAAACTTTAGAAGATGTATGGAGAAGACAAAATCCCAAAGGCAGACAATACACGTTTTTCTCCGCGAGACATTCTACGTTATCAAGAATTGATATGATCTGGGCCTCAAAAGACTTAGCGCTTTGGACTAAGGATGTGGAAATAATGCCTATGGTAGGCTCAGATCATAATCCAATTATGTGGAAGTTGGGGAAAAGGAACAAAAGGAGAGGATGGAGAATAAATGAGGATTTGCTGCAAGAGGGAGAAAATATGGAGATGTTGAGAAGAGAAACAAAGTTTTTCATACAATATAACATGAACAGAGAAGTACCAACCAATAAGGTATGGGATACCTACAAGGCAGTAATTAGAGGCATATTAATGGACTTAAATGGAAGAGCCAGGGAAAAAAAAGAGGAGAAGAGACAGGAGATCACGGAGAAAATAAAAGCCAAAGAAATACAGTTAAAGAAAAGACCAGGGAAAAAGAGAATTTACCAGGATATTAAAATTCTTCAAGAACAGCTGACAGCAATGAATAACAAAGAATTGGAATGGAATCTTAAGAGAATGAATCAAAAGGCGTTTGAAGGTGCGAATAAACCTGGAAAATATTTGGCATGGCAATTGAAGAAGAGAAAGGAGAAGAAGATAATAAATAAAATCTGTGAGGACAATAAAGTGTACCTGGAGCAGACAGCTATCAGCAGAGCCTTTTATAAATTTTATGCCAAATTGTATAATAAAAAAGAGGTGAATAAAGACTCAATAGCGACATATTTGGGGAAAATGAAGCTCCCAGTAATTTCGGAAGCTTGGAGAGACAAACTCAACAATGAAGTAACGGAGGAAGAAATAAGAAAGGGAATACAGTCAACAAACTTGGGAAAGGCGCCAGGACCGGATGGACTTACAGCCAAATTTTACAAGGTAATGGCTAATGAACTGGCACCATTCCTAAAAGAAGTGATCAATGGTGTTTTAAAGGATCAGCGGATCCCAGATACTTGGAATGAAGCCAATATATCATTGATCCCCAAAGAAGGGCAAGATTTGACCAATGTGAAAAATTATAGACCTATATCGTTACTTAATAATGATTACAAAATCTTTGCGAAGATACTGGCGGAAAGAGTGAAGGGATGGCTTTCTGAAGTTATTGGGGAGGAGCAAGCTGGCTTTTTACCAAACAGACAAATCAAAGACAATTTAAGGACAGTTATAAATGCTATTGAATACTATGACAAACGTTGTGACAAAGAGGTTGGTTTCTTCTTTGTGGATGCTGAAAAAGCGTTTGACAATTTGAACTGGGACTTTGTTTGCCACCATGGAAAAGCTACAAATGGGAGAAAGATTTATAAGAGCAGTAAAGGAAATTTACAGAGACCAGAGTGCAGCAATTGTGGTGAATGACGAGGTGACCAAGAAATTGACTATAGGTAAAGGTACAAGACAAGGTTGCCCGTTGTCTCCATTGTTGTTTATTTTGGTTTTGGAAATAGTGATGATACAGATACGAGAAGATAATGCAATCCGTGGAATAAAAATAAAGGACTTTTCCTATAAGGTCAGAGCTTTTGCGGACGATATAATGTTAATTGTGGAAGATCCAATGGAGAATATGCCAAAGGTAATAGAGAAAATAAAGGAATTTGGAGACTTGGCAGGATTTTATGTAAACAAAAAGAAGTCAAAGATACTATGTAAAAACATGACTAAACAAAAACAACAACTATTAATGGAAATAACAGACTGCGAAGTAACAAGCAAGGTGAAATATCTGGGAAGTGAACTGACTGCAAAGAATATAGATTTATTTAAAAACAACTATGAGAAATTGTGGACTCAGATAGAGCAAGACTTGATTAAATGGAATAGATTGAACTTGTCATGGTTGGGAAGAATTGCAGTAATTAAGATGAATGTGTTGCCAAGAGTGATGTTTCTGTTACAGACAATACCAATTATCCAAGATTCTAAGCAGTTTGAAAAATGGCAGAGGAAAATATCAGACTTTTGTTTGCGCAGGCAAAAAGCCTCGAGTGAAAATGAAAGTGTTACAAGATGCAAAAGAAAGAGGCGGAATGCAACTGCCCAACTTAAGACTTTATTATGACGCAATTTGTTTAGTGTGGTTGAAAGATTGGATGACGTTGAAAAATCGGAAATTACTGGCCTTAGAAGGATATAAAAAAATATTCGGATAGCATGCACACTTATGGTATGATAAAGTAAAAGCGGACTTTATGTTCTTACATCATTATATTCGGAGAAGCCTATTCACAATTTGGAAGAAGTACAGAAATTACCTACAAGATGGAATCCCCTCATGGGTGGTTCCATATGAAGTAATAGATCCGAGAACTGTCGATAATGAACAACAGTGTTTAACATACAAGGAGATAACCCGAATGGAACTTTCTAAACTCAAAATAAAGACGCAAGATGAGTTATCTCCAAGCTACGATTGGTTTCAGTACAGACAGATCAGAGATCTTTATAACTCGGACTGTGTGAAGGGAGGGATAAGAATGGAGAATTCGGAATTAGAACAGGCACTTTTACAAGAGGACAAAAAGGAAATCTCAAAGGTATACAAAGTGCTGCTGAAATGGTATACTGAATATGAGACAGTTAAAGTGCAAATGGTGAAGTGGGCTATTAATTTTAAGAAAGAAATAACAATGGAGGCGTGGGAGTACTTGTGGAGAAATACGTTGAAGACTACGACATGTACCAATATTAAAGAGAATGTCTATAAAATGATTTACCGTTGGTACTTGACACCAAAGAAAATTGCGCTAGGGAACTTGAATATGTCTAATAAATGCTGGAAATGCAAGAAACATGAAGGATCTTTGTATCACATGTGGTGGACTTGTGAGGTAGCTAGGAAGTACTGGGGGGAAATAATAAAAGAGATAAGTGAGATTTTACAATTTCAAATAAATAAGAACCCGGAACTCCTGCTGCTGAACTTGGGAATGGAGAGCATTCCAGCACAATATAGGACATTGTTATTTTATATGACAGCAGCGGCTAGACTTTTGTATGCGCAAAAATGGAAGGTGCAAGAAGTGCCAACTATCGAGGACTGGATTTACAAATTGCTGTACATGGCGGAAATGGACAAAATGACAAGAAAATTGAGAGACCTTGATCCAGGACAGTTTAACACGGACTGGGAGAAGCTGAAACAATATTTGGTGAAAAAATGGGAGGTGGGAGGAGAACTGTGGCAGTTTGAAAACTATTGAAATGTAATAAAACAAGAGGGGGGTGACTTTACCAGGGAGTGGGGAGTTAAATGAGAATTTCTAGGCAATTATTTTAGTGGATTATTATATTAAGTAGCAACTTCATTTTTGACAGATAATTGTATAATGGAGAAAATATATAATCAAAATAGAACGAATATAAGTATATAGAAGTTAAGTTAAATTGATTAACTTATGCTGAAGGTATATGGTGTTTATAGTCATATCAAGAATTTGGGTTAAACTGATCAATTATTATTGATAGATAGCTATATAATGGAGAAATTTCACAGACAATATAGAGTATAAGTTAAATGGACACCAGTAAAGATGATATGCCAGAAATGTAATACCTAGTTGATATAGTGAAGCCTAGAAGAGAGTGAAAGTATATATACAAGGGACAAAATAAGTTTGATTCGAGTAGGGGGAAAATGGACAAGGGGTTGGAAAACTGTTGGAAGTCAACAAAAAGGGGGGGAAAGGGAGGGGTTAGAATTAAGATAGGTAAAGGAAATTGATTGTATGAAGTATGAAATATAATGAAGTCTAATCCAATAAAAAAAAATTCAAAAAAAAAGCAATGGCTAAAGAAGAACTGAGGGAGGGAGCCGCTCACCCCACCTTTTATAGCCATGCCTGGGAGAAAAGTATACGAAAAGGCTAGGCAAGTATTTCTTGCCTTTAGGCTCTTTGGATTGTCCATGACTGGCCTGCTCATGTGCAATTCCCTTGAAGCAGCTTTTCACACCCATTTTGGACAATTAAATTGCTAAATTAAACACGATTAAATAAATTAATATTTGCTTTTACCAAGACAAGACAGTGTTATTATTCCTCATATTAAAGGATTGGTGAAACAGTTTTAATTGTGCAGTGCAGATGCTAATGAGTTTAAATTATTCCTAAGTTGTTTTCCACACCTGGATTTAAATGGTTCGTTGTAGTTTTTTCCTTCAGAACTTTGGTTAACGCAAGGGAGCCAGTTTGGTGCAGTGGTTAAGAGCGGCAGGACTCTAATCTGGAGAGGTGGGTTTGATTCCCCATTCCTCCACTTGAAGCCAGCTGGGTGACCTTGGGTCAGTCACAGCTCTTTCAGAGCTCTTTCAGCCTACTGTAGTGAAAGGGAGCATTGCCCAAACAGTCAGGGAAGAGAACAAATATTGTTACTGCATAATGTAGCATCTGCCCTTCCAACATAGGTTTGAATCATATGCAAGCCCAGAGAAGAAAAACCCAGTAAATCTCCTCTTTCTCTGGATATGCATGTGCCTACTCTTTTCAATGGTACTTACACTGCTTCCCCTACATATACTAGCTCACATAATCTACTAATGGAGAACAACCTTGTTGGGATGAAATTGCAAATTAAATGGGTCACATCACAAGGCAGAAAGCTCCTTAGTTCTCTTTGCAGAGGTAATGACCACTAGGAAAATCACCTTGAGTGGAAGATTACATGACAGTTGATAAAGAACTGAGTGGGAAGTCCTGTTCCACTTGCTCTGAGCATGCATACGGAGCTCTGCCCCCTGGAATGGACAGGGTCCCTAGCGAAACCTTGAACTCTTTTTAGGCTAGCTCTATAAAATTTTGAATGAGATTTGGCATAGGCTCAATTCCCATTAGTGTGATGCACATGATAAAGAACCCAAACACCTAGTAAATTAGCAACCTCGACAGAACTTGTCTTTCACATTTAGAAATGGGTCAATGTATAAACTGATGAAGGCTCACATTATTGGAATCAGTTTATCTTGGTTTGGATACAGAGAGACAGTGATTTACCTATAATTTATCCTCAGGAAGAAACAGTTTTTTGCCTAGAATATTAATTATAACAAAAATGTCTAATTATACATATTTCATAAAGAGGCAGGAAATCCTAGTAGGTAAAACAAATCTTCTCACAGAAATTAAAAGAGCTTGATAAACAAAAACAAAACTGCAGTTAGGTAGCATCTAGGAAATTGAGTAATAGAATGGAACCTTCAGTGCAATGATGTTAATAGCTCAAAAGTTTTTTGAAAGAGGTTTACTGATGGATACGAAATTTAATTATGCTTCATATTTACTTTGGACACTTCAATCAGAAAGCATGCAGGATTTCATACGGTTTTAATAAAAAAAAGACCCTCTGTCAATTAGTGCCTCTTGTAAAGCAATCATCTTCATAGCCTTTATTGGAATACTCTTTTGAATGTCTAGAGAAAACTTTAGAATTTCAAAACATATGTCTTATTATTTTTTAATTAATTTTTCTAAGCTAACCTACGGAGTCTCAATTAAAGTTAAGTGTTGCCTAATTTTCTAACAGTATTCAATCAGAATTGAAACAGTCTTTCAAACGTTTGCATGAAGAAGAAAATTACAGATGGAACAAAATAATTAAGCTTTCCCGATAACAAATGGGAATGTAAGAAGACATCACCAACTACCAACATTACCCTTAAATGATGTGTGATCAGGGTATTTGAAATTTTATCTATACTCATATGAATATATATGTAGAGATGCAAAGGCAGAGAAGAAACAAAATTTAGGGGGGACAAAGCTGGGAAATTTTGGGAAGCACTAAAATACTCCCTTGAAACATTTTTTCCTGTTCTTACGGAATGAATGAAATGCATTTAAAGGTAAAGTTTTACTCACTAAAACATACTCTACATACTCCCATTTGCAAGGATATATTTGTTTAAATATGAATATTTCAGGTGACAGTTAAAATACTGCTTGATGGTCATAAATTAAAGAGATCCAAAAATGGCTTTGTTAAATTTATCTACAGAAGAAAATAAGTAATGTGCACATAAATAATTTTTTATAGATTAATCATCTCTCTACACTGGAATTCCACAACAAAAATTACAGTTATTATGTGTGGAACAAAAATCTGTTGTAAAAATCAACACACCAAATTAGATTACTAAAACAAAAAAATCAAGTGAGCGCAGTTGCTTTTTATACTGCTTGGAATCCATTTAAATATTTTGCCAGCCAACACTCAACAAGTGAAAAACAACCCCCTGACACCCCTAAGCATGACGAAAGAGCTGAGGCTTGAGAACCCATTTATTCTATATTTGAAGTTGTTTTATAGTCTCATACCCATACCCCAAAATGAGTTTGTGTAACAGACAGCAAGCTGGAGAAAGCCACACTGTGAAGTTTGAACTTATCCCTCACATACAAACATATACACGCACCCATCTATTTAGTACATTTTATATTGTCCTTCTACTAAGGAGATCAGGGTAGCATATGTGGTTCTCCCATCTTCTGTTTTATCCTGACAAAAACCTTGTGAGGTACGGTAAGCTGGGAGAAAGTGATTGGCCCAGAGTCACCATATAAGTAAGAGTGGAGATACAATACTAGTTAAGCAGAGTAATAAAAGATATTGCACAGTGACATATGAAGAGCCACATGAGGTCAGACCAAAGGCTTATTCAGTCTAGCATTCTGTTCATACATGGCCAACCAGCTGCCACTAGGAAGCCCAAAAGCAGGATGACTGCAGGGCAACAGCATCTTCTTGCCCGTGCTCCCCAGCAACTGATACAAAGAGGTATACTCTGCCTCTGGTACTGGAGGGAGTAGATACCCATCATGATTGGTAGCCACTGATAATCCTGTTCTCCATAAATCTGTGCAGTCCCCTTTTAAAGCCTTCCAAGTTGGCATCCATCATTGCATTCTGTAACAGTGAGTTTTACAATGTATGCACTGTGTGAAGTACTTTTCTGCATTCTCAGTCTCTCACCCCTCAGCATAAGTGGGTGAGTTTGAGTTCTAGTATTATGAGAGAGGGAGAAAAGCCTCTCCTTGTCCACTCTATCCACACCATGCATAATTTTATAGACCTCTGTCACGTCTCCTCTTACTCACCTTTTTTCTAGGATAAACAGCACTCAGCATTTTACCATTCTCAAAGGGCATGTGTTCTAGCCCACTGATCATTTTGGTGGCTCTTTTTAAAAAATATATATTTTATTTAAAAAAGAATATGTGAAAATAGAAATTGCATAATAAAAGATTATACAAATACTAGATTGGAAATTGAGTTGAGATTTATACAATCTTATATAAACAGTACATTTAAAATTGTTTTAAGACTTGTACAAGCACTACACTTAAACTTACATTAAACTAATAAAGGAATACATTCAAAATTTGATATACCTAAACATAGTGGCATACTAGTTCTCCTTCCCTCTCCTTGGTTAGTTTCACCTCTACAAACTACAATATCAGCTTTGTCTTTATACTAAGTTGCCTTAATTAAAGTTAATTTCTACCTAAGTAGTTAAAGAAATCCTTCCATTTCCCCCAAAAGTTGGCTATCAGTCTATTACGTAGATAGGTAGTGAGTTTAGCCATTGATGCCTAGTCATGAATCTTATCTCTCCACTCTAACACATCAGGACAGATATCTGTTTTCCATTTTGCTGCAAATAATACTCTTGCTGCTATCACCATGTACCAGAAAAGATCTCCCTGTTCTTTTCTAACATTACTTGGTAGGATATTTAAGAGCATATTTTTTGGATTTAATTCAAATCTAAGTTTGAGAATCTTCTGCATCTCTTCATGTATCTTTATCCAATATTTTCATGTTTTCTTACAGGTCCACCACATATGATAAAACGTTGCATCTATGATTTGACATTTCCAACAATGTCCGCTGTAACCCTTACTAATTCTCGCAATTTCTTTGGGGGTAGTGTACCATCTAAAGAACATTTTATACCAGTTCTGTCTCAATAACTGACAATCTGTAAATTTTATGTCCTTAGTCCATAAATTTTCCCATACTTTCATCGGGATAGTTCTCCAAAGTTTCCCATCCATTTTATCATACAAGTTTTTACTTGCTTTGTTTCTATGTGTTATTGCAATAAGATTTTGTAAATCTTCCCCAAAAGATGCTTCCGATCTCCAGATATTAATAGTTCATATTGTGTTTTTTTCGTTCAATCTACCATATTCTTTAAGAGTTTGTTCCTTTAGTCTTGATACTGTTTGATGATACATCAGCCATGGAATATTTTTGCCTTGAGCTTGAATTTCTTGCCAGGTTTTTACATTTCCTTTTTTATCCATCATTGATTTATAGCTGAGCTGATCAGTTCTCTCTCTTGTGGCTGCATCATAGTGAGCATTAATTGGCGACATCAGTGGGGAGATTAGTGGACTCAATCTGTTTCTACATTGAAACCATATTTTAAGCAATCCATCCCTTTCAATATGGATCCCATTCTGTTTGTGAATAGATTTCCATGATTTCTTGATCCATAAATGATTGTGAATGCCTTCTCCAATTTGATCTGTCTGGTACTTGGATTTATAATCCAATCTGTTATCCAAACTAATACATCTGCTTGGTAATAGAGTTTGATATTTGGTTCTGCCAGTCCTCCTCGGTTTTTATCATCCTGTATTACTTAAAATTTTGTCCTTGGTTTCTATCGTATCCATATAAAGTCACGTTACTTTCTGCCACTTGTTGAGAGTCTTTTGTTCTATATAAATTGGAAGCATTTGAAATAAAAACTACAATTTAGGAAAATACTCATTTTGACAGCTGAGATTCATCCTAGCCAGGAAATATTTAATTTTTCCCATCTCTGCAAATCTTCAATAATACTTATCTAAACTTTTTGGTAATTATTTTTATAGAGGTTCTCATTTCATGAGGATACATTTATACCTCAATATTTTATCAGCTTTGTAGTAATGGCACAGTCAGTTATCTTTCCTATCTTTTCATGTTCCTCTGTTGTTGAAAGTAACATGAATTTTGTTTTCTTCTTATTCAATTTGTATCCAGAATACTGTCCAAATCTTGATATTTGTTCCATTACATAAATCAGGGAAGTGTGTGGATTCGTCACTGATATGACCACATCATCTGCATAGCTTTTCATCTTATATATCTCTTTCCCCATCTTATATATCTCTTTCCTTTATTCCAGCAATTCTACTGTCTTGTCTGATTCTCACTGCCAAAATTTCCAGCGCAATAATAAACAATAGTGGTGACATTGGGCGTCCCTGATGTGTTTCAGGGACACCCAGTATCAATTTTCTTCGTAAATGAACCGTTTACTAAAATTGCATCTTGCTGATTGGTATAAATACTTTGGATCCAATTCAGAAACTCAGTCCCACAATTCGTTCTTTGCAACGCTTTCATAAGAAACTTCCAAGAAACATTATCAAACGCTTTTTCAGCATCCAAAAACATAAATACATTTGGTTGCTCTTTTCTGAACCATTTCAAGTTCTACAATATTCTTTGTCAGGTGCAATGACCAGAACTGTATATAGCATTCCAAGTGTGGTCTCACCGTAGATTTTTATAAGGGTACCATGATAGGGGCAGTTCTATTTCTTTTCTAATTATGGCCACCATGGAATCTACATTCTTCACAGCAGTTATTTTCATCAAGCTATTACCAATCCGACCCTTTCTTTGTCTGTTGCTGCCAGAGATCCCATCGGCATATATGTGAAGTTTCCATTTTAATGCCCATTCCCCTACTTTGAAAAGACCCTTTTGGAGCTGTTTGTTTGTTTGTTTGTTTGTTTGTTTGTTTGTTTGTTTGTTTGTTTGTTTGTTTGTTTGTTTGTTTGTTTGTTTGTTTGTTTGTTTTAACCGTCCTAAACAATTTGGTGTCATCTGCCACTTGGCCACTTCGCTACTCCAAGTCATTTATAAATAGGGCTGTCAGGCTGAGCCTGGCAACCAGCAGAAGAGCTAAGAGAGCTAGCTCTAGGAATCGTCATCTAGTCCTGGTGAATTGTTAGTTTGCAATTTGTGCCTGAGTTATAGAACTTCCTCCTATTTGCCCAAATTCCTCATCCTCCCCTCCTGAAAGCATCCATTTAGGAACACACATCTGGGTTGTATCTTCTGCAGAGAAGGCAAATGACAGGAATTCATGTAGCTTCTCAACAACTACATTACCCTCTTTTACTACTCCTTTAATTTCATTGCCATGCACTGATCCAACTGCTTCCCTACCCAATTTCCTGTTTCTGATGTTTTAAAACGATTCTTTATTGTTGATCTTAATCCTTTATCAGTATGTTCCTCAAAATACATTTTTGCATCTCTAATTGTCTGCTTGCATTTCTGTGTTCATTTTTGTTTGTCTTGTTTGGACAAACCTTCCAGTTTCTGGAGGAAGCCCTTTTCTCTCTAAAAGCTTCTTTAATCAAGTATGTTAGTCATGCTGGTGAACTCTTGGACTTTGCACTATCCTTCCTGCCCTGTGGTATAAATTTTATGATGTAATGTCTTTTTAACTGGAGTAGCCTCCCAGCACAGCGGAAAAGTATTTATTGCTTTAGTGTTCTCCTGGCTGTTAGCTGCTGGCATTGCCAGAGCATGGGAGTAGCTGTCCATTAGGCTTCTAGAAATGCCAATAGACTGAGTTATTTACCACATGGCCATCTGAGTGATTTAATGAATATCCTTCATGCTCTGGGCTGATATGATGATATTACACATTCTAACCGAGCCTAAAAGTGATTGAGGTTTTGAGTAAGCCCAAGACTTTCTGAGAAATCTGATCTTCTTGACTGTTCCTCTCAACTTTCCTTTTACCAGATTCCTCATTTTAGAGGCATTTCCTCTTTTGAAGGCAATTCCAACTGTTCAGAGTTCCCTAGCACTTTCCCACATTCATATAAATTAAATTTAATGCCTCTGTGGTCACTATTGCCAACTGGTTCAGCCACATCCATATCTCACTCAGGTCCTGGGCAGAACCACTAAGGATTAAGTCTGGGGTTGCATCCCCTCTGGTCAGTTCTGAGACCAGCTGTTCTAGGGCACAGTCGTTTAGAGCATCCAGAAATTTTACTTCTTTGACATGGCTGGAACATGGAATTTTCCAGCCAGTGTGGAAGTAGCAAAAGTTGTCCATTATTACAACTCCCTTCCTTTTGGATGCCTCCCTGATTTCTCATAAGCAGTAAAGTGTTTTGGGTTTTTTTTAAGTGAAAGCAATTTAAAGAGCATCTTTCAAATTTTGAAGTCCATTCCATCAGAGTGAGGGAGTTACTGCCAGTGTACTTTTGTTCAAAACGTCAAGGAATGAAATGGCCTGTATTTAAAAGATCAAAGCTAACTGGCAATTAAATTTGCAGTAAATGTATTCTATTTAAGTCTTGTGAAGGAACATTTTAAACACAATAAACATCACTTAAAGAACTACTTGAACATATAACTGTAAAGATCTTTTTTAAAAAATTACTTTAGGAAACTGAATTGGACATAGGAGGTCCTGCACTGTCCAAAGACATAAGCAGTAATGTCAGAATATGCCGAACACCTGTGACTTGGCAACTATGTCTAAGTGACAGCATTTATTTGTTCTCCGCTATGAATTTATATAACTCATGCAGTGTATTTTGTTAATTTCTTCAAAGATGGCATGTTTGATGGCCACCTGGATGCATGCCATGGTAATATTAAGACATGACTACTGTAATGCACTGTACATAAGTCTCCCCTCTAAGTTAACTTGGAGACTCCAGATGGTGCAAAACAATGCAGCTCAGCTATTAACGGGAGCTCAGAGGACCTTTAATATTACTCCTAATCTACAGTCACTGAATTGGCTTCCTGTCAGTTAACGCGCCCAATTCAAGATACTGGCTATCACCTTACAGTTTGGGTATATAATAAGAAAAGTAGTTAAGGATGTACTGCTTAGTATAATGGAGAATATATATTTGTTTTAGATAGAGGAATTTAATAGAAGTAAGGGAAAAGGGACAAAGGGTTGGAAAACTGTTGGAAGTCAACAAAAGGGGGGGAAAGGGAGGGGGTTAGAAATGAAAAATTTGGGGAAAATTGAATGTAAATGTAAAAATAACGGATTCTAACCCAATAAAATTTTTTCAAAAAAAAAAAAGATACTGGCTATCACCTACAAAGCTCTTCATGGCATTTGTCCATCATATCCATGACAAAGGCACACTAAGGACATGCCAAAAGACCGCTGCTGCAATCCAAAGCTTTATTCACAAATGCCGAGGGTCAAATCAAGAAGACAAGGGAGCACCCACACTCTCCAGCTGCTCCCGGTGGGAGATTGGCAACAGGTTTGCCTGGCTAAGTTGTCCTATTTCGCAAGGCTCACAACTTCATCAAAAGCCACAAATAAATTCTACAATGAAATATACAATACATATGTTGGTTACATCACAAACTGAAACAAAACAATGTACATTTTATTTTAAACAGTGTAACAAAATTTCAATAGAGATTGCAACAAAACATTACCTTAGTGTAAAGCGTATTTCTTTTACTGAAAAATAACCTGCTAGACAAGAATCAAGTTTCTTCTTAGTTTTAGTTGAACAGAATTTCCTCTTGTCAGCAGTTATGTGGGCGGGCAGCAGTTAAGTAGCCTGCCAAACATCCAATTTGTAACTGGAGGAGTCAGATTTAAAGGGAAACCAGACCAATTTTGCATTAGAAAGCCACCCCAGAAATGGGGTGAAATCTATCTCCTGGTTAAGACCATTAGGGGCCATTGTCCTGAGATTAAAAATCCATTTAGCTTCCAACCGAAGAAGTGCTTTTCGATCTATTTTCCCACCATTTGGTTTTAGTACCTGAAGAACTGTGTAGACAAATTCCCGCTCATTTCTGTGATGCTGAATAAAGTGCTGTGACAAAGGTGCATCTGTAACAGCACTTCTAATTTTAGACATATGCTCCTGTACATGGAACGAATTGTACTGCCAATATATAGGAGGTTACAAGTACACTTGATACCATAAATCACCCCTGGTGTGCTGCAAGTAGAGAAGTCCCGTGTTTGCAACTTCTCTTTGGTCACAAGATGTAAGAATGTATCTACATTAGCAGCCATGGGACAGATATTACAATGGCCACAAGAAAAGTGGCCCATAGGCTTGTTTGCCACCACAGGGGTATGTGTTTTTCCAAAGTCAGAATGTACTATCATATCTTTAATGGTTTTTGTTCTGCGGAAACCAACCAAAGGAGGTAAGGAACAACCTGAAATGTTCTGTATTACATGCCAGTTTTTTCTAACAATCCTAGCAATCATTGGTTCTAAGGGCGAGAAGTCAATAGACCAAGCAATTCTGTTTGAAGTTTTCTCAGCGGAATGTACTAATAGGGCACTTCTAGGCGTCCTGTTAGCATGCTGTCTAGCCTTTGTCACTATGTTAATTGGATAGCCCCTTGTAATAAAGGCTTCCTGAATTCTCTTCGCCTCTGTGTGATAATCTTTAACATCAGTGGAATTACGTTTAACCCGTAAAAACTGACTGAATGGGATGCTCCGAATTAAGTTTATATTGTGATGGGATGTATAGTGAAGGTAAGCCCATCTGTCGGTCGGTTTCCTGGAAGGTTTCACGCCAAGTGTATTTTGTGTCCTCTTGTATATAATCACATCTAAGAAATTGATCTGATGTTGATGGGAATGCCACACGAACTTAATATTAGGGTCTACCATGTTCATCCAGTTCCCCAGAGCAACTAGATGTATACTGCTCTTCAGGATCATGGCCACATCATCTAAGTATCTTTTGTAATAGATGATTTCCTCAAAAAAGGGGTTGACCATGGAGTTTAAGTAAAATGATTTTTCCAAATCTGCCATATACAGTACAGCAACGCTAGGTGCTGCCAGGCACCCCATTGCAACTCCCTTGCACTGATAGTAAAATTGATCCAGGAATCTGAAATAATTTTTCTCAATTATGATATCCACTAGCTGTAGTAGGAAGTGAGTGGGGGGAATGTCATGTGATCTTGACAGGAGTGCTTTCTCCACTACTGCTCTTGCACCTTCATGGGGAATCGAGGTGTAGAGAGACTCCACATCCATAGTAACTAAAGATGCCCCCTCCAGAATGTGTAGTTGTTCAATTGACCTGATCAGTTCCGTTGTATCTTTTAGATAAGTGTCAGTGCTATGTGCTATGGGTTGTAATATGTGATCAACATAAAAGGCTAAAGGCTCTAAGACTGAGTTAGACCCACTGACAATGGGACGGCCAGGGGGAGGGAACTTGTTCTTATGGATTTGGGGTAAAACATAAAAGACGGGTGTGCGTGGAGAATCATTAATCAGATCTCTGTGGAGGGCATCTGACATATTTCATTGTAGAATTTATTTGTGGCTTTTGATGAAGCTGTGAGCCTTGCGAAACGGGACAACTTAGCCAGGCAAACCCATTGCCAATCTCCCGCCGGGAGCAGCCGGAGAGTGTGGGCGCTCCCCTGTCTTCTTGATTTAACCCTCGACATTTGTGAATAAAGCTTTGGATTGCAGCAGCGGTCTTTTGGCGTGTCCTTAGTGTGCCTTTGCTTTGGAGTTTGGGACCGTTCCCCCTGTCCTTTTGCCTCATCGTATCCGTGAGGCAACCTCACTCCCTATATTTCATTACGGCAGCTTTGCTCATATGAGCAGGGCCTTATGCAGGTGCCATCTTGCACATGGGCAAAATCAACAGTTGCCCGTACACTTGCATTCTCTGTAGTGGCCTGCACTTTATGGAATTATCTACCTGAGGAGGCTGGGAGATCTTCCACTTTCCTAGTCCTCTGCAAATGATGCAAAACTGAATTATTCAGGAGGGTTTTACAAGGTTGTACTGTAAGAAAGTGGCCAAATAGAGATCCATCAGTAAAGGGATAGGGAGGGACCACAGACTTTTCTACTATTGCTGCAAATATTGAGGGGTTATGGACTCTACTACTATTACTGTAAATGTGACCTTACTGGGTAGTTCCTATGTTGTTTTAACATGTCAATTGTACAATTGCTTAAACTCTGTTCCAGCATTTCTTCAACACTATATTAGAATTCTTTGGGTTTTTTAAATGTTTGCAAATTTGGATATATATACCCATTACATATTTTATTAAAATGTATTTAGTATTGACTATACTGTCTCATACTGTATAATCTACCTTGAGTCTCAGGGAGAAAAGCAGACTATAAAGAATGTAAATAAATAAATATTACCTTTAATGCCTGGATTTTGTGACATGTGCAGCATGGGTTTTTCTCGTTTTGAGTCTTTAGTTTTCATCAGTAAATATGGCTATGTTGTATTATTAATGTAGCATGTGATCAAAAAAGGTACTATGTACACCCCCCCCCTAATTTTTCCTTTCAGAAATTTTCTCTGCAGACCCTCCAAAACTTTATTCTTCTGAATTCAAAAAAGTTAGGGCTGGTTCAATGGAGAGGAGGCATAGATATTTTTTAAAAAAATAATACATTATCATTTTGAAGATTTTGCACATCCAGAAATATAAATTCTTCCCAAATTAAAATTTTATTTTAAGCTTTGAATTCTTAAATTGAGTTAGGCTGATAGAAGTTGAATTCATTATGATAAATATAAAAATGGTACAATTCAATTTTAGGTCATTTAGTGTTTGATATTAAAAACATATTTGAAATCAGTTGCAAAATCATTTACTAATGAAAGCTTTAGAGAAACCTTTAGATAGGCTAACATTACCATAATTTTCAAAACAAGAGATCCAGTTCTAGAAGTCTTATTAACCAAACCATCATATTAAGTAAGGCCTGTTTTTAAAAGTTTGAATAAAATGGTACATAATTGTTTTTTTATCAGACAGGTTATGTTGAAGGTAGATTATCTGATAGCACTAGCTGAGTTACTAAATCTTTTGGCAATAACTGGCAGGAAGAATTGACACAGATCCAAAAGCAAGCCAAGCACAGTGAATGGATATTTATTTCATACCTTGGTTATATTTAATATTTGTTCACTGATTACAAACTGGATTCAACTATAATACTATAATCTCAAAACCAAGTCAATAAATATCTACCTTGGAGACAATTGGTACCAAGGAAGGAATTCATAATTATTTATGGATTAAGAAATCACTAAAAAGTATTCAGAGACAAGATGGCACTCGTATTTTGAGAGACGGACTATTAAGAAAGGGCAGCTGAGTGAGAGTAGTGCTTGCTTCCTAAATTTATCACATTGGCACTCTGGCAGTTGCAAATCAGACAATGAACAAGGTATCACGTAACCAATGAGATTTAATGACATGTTAACATCACTGAGAACAAAGTAAACCAATTCTGAGTAAGGGCACTTTTTAAAATATTGGTGACTCCTCTTGCTTGCTTCTCAAAAATTGCAACCACTGAAAAAAGCGTCAAAGGAGTGGGGCTCTTTAGCACCAACAAAAATGTTCATGACAATTGCCCCCATGTTGTAGTTCAGTTTTAATAGCTGCATTTTTTCTATTCTATTATATACAGTTTTGTCAGAAAAGGAGAACTGAAACTAAGATCAAACCAGTTAAGAAATATAATTTTGAAATTACAAGTTCTTTAAAAGTCATAAATAATATCTCATCTACAGCCTGTATTCTGCGTATTAAACAGTTTTGTGATCCTGTAATAGTTTCCATGCCTCATTATCACATTTCCCCAATATTATGTCTTACTAGATTTTCAAAAGAAGCAGCCAGATGATGAGTCCACTCCCAGCACAAGCAACATCCAATCGGATTTGTTCTCTGGAGAATCAAATAGTGACAACAGCAATACCTCACTATCTACGCAGACTGTTAACTCCAACCAGCAACTTTCGACAGATCTGAATGTAACTTCAACGAGCAAAGAGGAATGTAAGTGCACAGTCCCAGAAGCGAAAGAGAACAAACTAAATTCTGCTTTTTGTTTAGGTACTTTAGTTTCTGGTCCCTGGAGGAATGTAAGTGAAAGTACAGAAAAGAAACAGCCATACATTAATTTTAGGAAAGACACAGGCACAAGGGCATTTTCATATCTTGATTGACTTTAACTTATTGTTCTGAATTCAATTTGACTGATAATTTCTGTGAATTCTTGTTACTATTATACAGTAGCATGAAACACAAAAAAACATTTTATCACTGTGTCGTTATTTGTAAAAATGTTGGTAAAGCTACACTTAATGTAAAGCTAAGCTACACTTAACGTGCAATTATTAGTGCCATGTATGGACTGCTGGTAATTGTATTATTTTGGGTCCACGAATAAAGACTATCAGTATGACTAATGGCTTAAAACTACTTTAATATGAAGGGCAGATAACTTCTTATGCTTTAAGCCTTGGGCTAGAACTAAGGTCATGTGACGTTAGGAAAGTCCTCAAATTGCCAGTTCCCTAACAATGTTAACTGTAATGGAGTGTCTCTGAACAATACTTTCTGTCACTACATTTCCCTTAAATATTATATAATAAAAAAATAAAATGTTATATCAAATAAAAATGATACGGAGCATAAAATGATAGATAAATGAATATATCTATAAAATTATCTTCATCAATTAATATCATTGTTCTATATTAACATTAGACATGGGCACGAATCGAAATACGAAGTAAATTTCATCACGAAACGGGCTGTTTCATGTGTGGGTCCGCGGTTATCACGAAATTATCACGAAATTCATGACTTTTTGGCCTGTTTTGTTAGTTTCATGAATGATTTGTAATTGCAGACAGGCTGGCTCCAATCCATTGATTCCCTAGACAACAATGGGCCCAGACCTTTTGTTGCCATTGGAAACCCCAACCATGGCCTACTTACCCTTGATTGGCAACATTCCTTGCCATCTGGAGAGCTTCCATTCTGCCCTATACAGCCAAGCACTGGGGGTCAATCCCCTAGGCAACCAAGGGGGTGGGCCTTCTGTAGCCATGGACACACCAATCTCACCCCTCCAAACCCTGTTAGGCAGGTATGTCAGCCAACCATGGACCTCCTGTTCTGATCTATGTCAGCATTTTGCTGGGATTGGAGTGGAAGAGTGTTTGGAAGGATGTGAGATTGTGCTTTTGGCTGTTGCTGCTTTAAAGAAACTGAAAGAAACCTCTTATTTCCAGCTCTTGGCCTTGCTGTGGGAAGGTCTTTGGGTAAGGGTGCCTTTTTCCCTCTACCCCACCCCTCACTCTGTCTTCCCAGCCCAGCTCCTCCACGGCTGGTCTTTCATCCTCCTCTGATCCAGCAACTCCCGGTCCCCGTTTCAGTCATGGACTCTGCCAGCACTTCCCTTCCCACCCTTCCCGATCAACGTATTACAAATTGGGAGGGTGGGTGGAAGAGAGCCTGCTGAAGTCTCCCTGCGAGTTTGGCATCTCCGGGTATGAAGGGGGCCATTGAAATGCCCCAGGTTCTGACGAATCATGAAACTAACAAATCATTTTGGCAAACGTGTCAATTTTGTGAAGTTTCATGATACGCAATTTGTGGATTGCGACAAAACACGAAACTCTCATTTCGGGCTTTTTCCGTTTCGTGCCCATGTCTAATTAACATACCTCTAAGTCAATCTGGAGCTTTGATCTTTCTGTCTGAACTCATCAGTTGTGTTCTTTAGTCATACCCCAAACTATAATGCCATCTACAGATGTGTCAACAACGCCATTGCACGTGCATGATCTTGTGATAGAATTCTGGGGTAGATGCTATACCAAATTGTAAGCATAGACATCTGTACTCTCCAAAAAGAATATTAAAAGCACAGATTGTTGAACTCTCTTCTGTTAACTTCAACCGACAAAATCCTGAAGAAGTATCCAGCTTGCATTTTTGTACTTGACACTAACAATGCAACCTCCCAATATTGGCATATTTGTTCCAGAGTAACCAGCAACCCTGATTTTGGTTGCTTGCAATTTTGACCTACTGACAAAATCCTGTTCAGGTAATGTATTAACTTGAGTACCAGTGTCCACTGTCTCATCCATCTACACTGGTAAAATCTAGTCCCTATCCCCAAGTTTTCTTCTTGGGGTCAGTTCTTCCAACACCTTTATCGGCAGATGTCACAAGATACTGGTCCTTTGGCAGCCATGCCTGAAATCCTGAGAACCAGAACAGCTGTTTTGCACAGGAAGGCTTTTTATCAGAAATGTTTCAGTGAAGACTTTGGCTGTAAAGATATATGAAAGGGAGAACTTATTTTTAAAATACGTTTTCCTGTTCTAGGCTTCTGTACACACACTAATGCATACTCCAAGATGATAGATATTAGGCAGCCTAGCCAGCAGCACATCTGAAAATATTACCTATAAAAATACTTTATGACTTCCTGCTGGGATGGCTGTAAGTGAAACACAGTGGTTAGATTTATTTACAGTTCTAGCTATCTCTCTTCTTCCCCTACCAACACTAGTTCTCTAATGTAGCTCAGATTAGTGTCATTTATCAGAGCTAATTATACAGCAGATGGAGCTTTTCTGATTGATGATAGTCTCAATGTGGAAGGTTCTTTCCCATAATGAAGAATGCCCAAATTTTAAATGTCTTTTTTTGATTTTAATTTAAGGGTGACTTTTCCTCATTATTTATTTTGTTTTGTAGAGAGTTCTATAATGTGAACGCTGCTTTCATTATAGCAGTGTTTCTTAAAAGATTGATATTTTTCAATACAGTGTGATGATCTACAGCTGTGTGCTTTACTGAATGGATTTCCATGTATTTCACTGAAAACCAGTGTGGGAGATCATTAAGTTAATTCCTACCAAGGTGTGAAGAGATCAGAGCACTCACAAGTATTGTCTTTAAAAATCAGGTGGCAATCCTTTGTGACTTTTTTCCCCACCTCAGAAGCAACTCATCAAGATGTTAGCCATTTTTTAATTACTCTACAGGATAAACAGACTATAAGTAAGCTATTTTATTCATCATATGGCAAAAGGAACTATTAGCATTGAATGGGAACATTTTTAAGTAATTTTTTCTGAATATTGAAAATATTCTAAAAGGGGAAAAGGCCTGTAATTATATTTTGCAGCAGTTGGATCTAGCAGGATATTTAACGTGATTGCATACTATGATGTAATTAACTATTTTGTTTATTTTAGAGGAGAAAGTCAGGTGAAATTAAGGGGTTGAAAATTTCTCAGGTAATTTAACATAGAAACTTTTGAGGAAAAATCAATACATGCACAGACTTTAGTTCTTATGTTCTTCACAGATACTTCTTATGTTTAGAGGCTTTAGTTCCCATGTTTTTCCCGAACACTCTAGTATACTTTCTTTTAGGATTCTCTTTCTCTTTTGGGGTTAAAGATGCTGGTACCTGCGTCAAAAGACTCTTAGATATCCAGCACATATGTATTCTGGAGTATGTTTGATATCTGTCTGAGAAGAATGTATATATCCTTTTTATGCAGCAATCTCCAGGCGTCCTCTATTTCCAAAACTGACATATAATTGAATACACATTTAGGCAGATTTCATCCTGTCCTTGTAGATCTATCAATTTTACAGTTCAAGACACCATTCGTGGTCTCCACAAATTAGAGTCTCCTTGAAAATTTAAAAATTTCTTGAAAAATCTCTCATAAAATTTCTTCTGGCCATCATTTGGTGCGTATAAAGATACCGAAGTCCGTGTTTGTCCATGAGACAATCTTATTTTCAAGGCCACATATCATCATCTTTTAATTCTTGTTGTCAGAACTGTGGCTAGATAAAATCCTTACTCCAGTCTGCCTTCTGCAATTAGACAAAAGTCCATTGTTTCCAAAAAGCATTTAATGAAGAAAAAGATTATTATAGTCCACTGGCCTGAATGCAATATCCAGGTTGGTACATATGCATTGTTACCAATGCCAGGCAAAGCAAGAGATACATATTAAATATCATATCTGACCCATCCTCCCCCCACAGTTCTCAAAATATTCCCTTTGAAGCTGCAAAAGCGAAAGCTTCCCCAAGGCCGGTTCTTGGTGGAACGTCGGTAGCCACAACAGTGCTGGTCTGTGAGATAGCTGCCTGGGAACCTCTGCACCTGGGGAAGAAAGCACTGAACACTGAAAGGATTAAATATGGAGTCGGTTAAGCATAGGTATACAAAAGAGCATTCTGATCCAGACACTTGTAAAATTTCAAAGTTTGAATTACTGATATATATGGCGACATCATTTTTCAATTGCAGTGAAGATGAGTAAACCTTACCTAATTTTTTACAATTTAGTAAATACTCTTGATCTTTTTTAATGAGAGTTTCTTGAATGTATATAATATCTGCCCTTAATTTCTTCAATTGATTAAACGTTCTTGATGTTTTAGTGGGAGAATTCAGTCCATTTGCATTAACTGAAATTATCTTTATCTCATTCATTTTTCTTCCTCCTTTTTCTTCGTCTGCTTTTGTTTACTTATTGCTCCTTTCTCTTTATCTGAGGAGTTTGTGTCATCTGTACCCAATGATTGGTCTGTTTTTCCTAATTGCAGTTCTTGTAATAGGTCCTTGGCTTCCGTAACTGATGCTACTGTCCTCTTGACTTGACTTAAATATATTTCCAATCCAGTGGGAATTTTCCAGCGGTACCTTGTTTTGTTCTGCTGCAGAAATTTTGTCAGGTTCCTAAATTATTTACGTTTTTTAATTGTTATTTATGGTAGATCTTGAAATATCTGTATCTCTTTCCCTTCTACTTCCAGAGGTTCTTTTCTGTGCTGCTGAAGAATAGTATCCTTTGTTTTCTTATGTGAAAAGGTAACTAATATATCTCTTAGAAGCTTATGACGAGTCGCATACTTTGAGTTGATCCTGAAAATTTGTTCAATTTCTGGGAAGTCTCCTTGGACTTTTACATAATTCTGGATCAACTTTCAAAATTTGTTCTCGAGATCTTGAAGCCCAATTGATTCTGGAATGCCGCAAAATCTGAGATTCTTACTCCTGAGTTGAGTTTCTAATGACTATTCTTAGTTCTGCTTCTTTTATTGCCACTGCCTGCTGTATTTGCAATGTTTCCGTACGATCATGTGATTCCATCAGTTCCTTATGTTCTTTTCTCTTGAATGATTTGTTTATTTTCTTCATTTTTTTTGTTATTCCTTGTAATCCAGTTGAAACTTCAGTCTTTAAGTTTTGTATATCCTGTCTAATTCCAGAGAATGATTCCTCAGTCTTTTTAATTTGGTTTGACAGATCTTGTACCTCTTTATGGATCTCTCCTACTACCTCTTTGGTATTTTGGGTCACCTACCATGTTAGAGCTTTGAATTGCTGTGAAATAGATGGCAAAACTTTCTCAGCGATTAGGTCAATTTCATCTTCTGATCAGAGCTGAAGTTTGCCTTTTTAGTGCCTTTTGCCATTCTCTTGACTTTAGCTAGTCTCTGTCTTCTGACAGCTGCTAACAACCTTTCCATACTACAATATCAAGATACAATTTACAATCCCCCTGACCTCAATCAGACTGGTCTAACATTACAACAATGAAAATTATCTAATTTTATAATTAAATGATATATAGACACCATATAGACATATATAGACACTAACTGTGTAAATTCTCTCTAAAACAAAAAGGAATCTTAGAACAATTTTCTTTTTCTTTTTCTTTTTTGTTTAAAAGGAAAACCAGAGGGGGAGTGAGGGGGAAGAGAGAGAGAGAGAGGAAATTGTTCAACTTTCCAGCAGGTGGCAGCAGCTAATCAGTTTTCAGTAAGGAGACCCTCTTCATCCATCTTTGTTGTGTACTTTTTTTTTTTTTTGAAAAAAACAAATTATAAGATCCACTGAAAGCCACAGCAAAAAATCAACAAGCCAGAAGGAGTAATTAAAAAAATAACTGTAAGTGACTTCCGGAATGAAACAGCAACACCACAGCAGCTGAGTTCTATGAGCTCCCTGCTGTGACCTTCCTGGTTTATTGGGACCTGAGAATTCAGGCCCCCAAGTCCCCCCCCCGGAGAGGGGAGGCAGGCTGGAACAAGGTGAAGAGCCCAAGGGGTCTGGCAAACCCCAAGAAGTCTCAGCACTGGTTCTGAAAGCAAGGACCAACTGAAGGGTCTAAGGCCATGAAGCTGCAGAAACCCAAAGTCCGACAAGCTTAAATGAAATCTACAGCGAATATAAGCAGATTTTAAACAGGACAGATAAACTTCAAGACAGCTCAAAAGATTTATGACCCCTTCTACCAAGTAAACAGATTGTTTTTACGGCTTTATGAGGGCTAGCCAGCCTATTTGCGAAGCGGCCGCTGGATTGAAGCTGGAAGGAGGAGGGGAGACAGAGAGATTGTAAAGAGATCCTCTCAGCAGATTGCTGGAAAGCAATAAATTTTCAAACATAATTAACAAAACAAAGCTTTTTACCACTGTGATGAGAGATTAGCCATAGCACATATAAGCAATCTGAAATGGCTTCTTGGGAAGAAGATGTACTTACCAAATTACAAGAAGCCTCCAAACTAATGGCAGAAATATTAATTAAAGCAGATGGGATATTTGGAGCGGAAGTGGATAAAAACAAGATAAAAAATGTCAACACAGAACAAGTCCCTAAGGAGACAGATCCATTTGAAAGAAAAATAGAACAAAGTGAGACAAATTTACAAAATGGGGAAAATCCATTGAGTCTATAAAATGGACGGTTGTACCAGTACATCATCTTCAAGATACAAGGCAGTACTAAGAAAGGAGCAAAACCACAAAGCAGACCTGTAAAGAGAGAATCCAGCATTTCACCACTGAATGGAGAAAAAGGAGTGCAGCGATCCCTCAAGCAGAGAATTAAACAGAGAAGTGACAACAATCTTGCTGACCCTCCCTTGAACTGGATGGAAGATAAGAAAATTCACCTTCGGTGGCACAGGTGGAATAAAGACTGGATGTATCATTTTACAGGAAGAAAGAAGAAAAAATAAGGACAAATTCCAGAATGAATACCTAATAATCCAGACCTAACACCTTGTCTCTATGGAAGGAGAAATATGGATTATGATCTGATTCTTTCTGTATGTCAAATGATACGCAATATAGATCTAATGAAAGCTCTAGAGGCTCTGTACTATGATAGATTTTGAATGTTTACTACCAAAGGGATGATGGTGTTGTGATGGCTGGGCCCTTGAAGCTTTCTACCTGTTGTTGATTTTAGTTTTTCCATTTAGAATATAAATGAGTGGCTAAGCTAAGTGACTGACTGCTCTTTTTAACCTTACGATTATGAAAACCCAAGTAATAGTGCAGATGGTCAAGATAAAACAGATGAAGGACCTAGTTTTCGCTTCTCTTTTTTTTAAAATGGGAAACTGTGTTTTAGCCTTGTAGTTTATGTAGACATTCCAGCCTTATCAATATGAAAACCCAAGCAAATAGCTCTGGTTGGATTTTTCTTTTCTTGAACTAAATACTGATCTGGCCTCTCTACCTTTACCATTATGAAAATCTAAGTACACAAGTTTGGAAGGTTTGGCAAGAAAGAGGAAAATTAGCATAAAATGCTTCCTTCTTATATAGATGTTATACCACTGCTTGATTGTTATTTTCTGTTCTATTATTCTTACTCTCTGCTTTTAGAATGACTCATTTATAATATATACAACCTATTTCTTTTTCTTTCTTTTTTTTAATGTGAAACTGTGCTCTAGCCTTGTAGCCTATGTAGACATTCCAGCCTTATTAATATGAAAATCTAAGTAAATAGCTCTGGCTGGACTTTTCCTTTCTTTAAGCAAATATTGATCTGGCCTCCCTACCTCTACCACTATGAAAAGTACACAAGTTTGGAGGGTGTGGCCAGAACAGAGGCAAAAAAGAGGAAAACTAGCACAAAAATACTTCCTTCTTATATAGATGTATACCATTGTTTGATTGATATTTACTGTTCTGCTATTCTCACTTTCTGCTCCTAGAATGACTCATATAAAATATATATATAAAAGAAAAGAATGTTAGAAATGGCATAAGGAATAGGATAAGTGGATTAAAAAGCGTAACAAATAATGTTTATGGAAACAAAAGGGAAACTTGAAGGTATATGGGGCATTAACTATATATTTAGTGGCATTTTATACTTGGACTGATGTATATCTGTCTTGTGGTGAACCTGCTAAAATTTGACTTCTTGTTGTAACCCCTTCCCGCTACTATAAAAACCCAATAAAAATTGATATAAAATAATAATAATAATAACTGTAAGTCAGTTAATCCACCAGGGTGTGATATCCACAACAAAACAAAGCAAATATATTTATATGTTCCAAAATCCAAAAGGTAGATAGAAAATTTAGTCCCTTCTTCTGGTAAATGATGCCAACAATTCCAATAATTATAATGCACAAGATTACAAAATTAAATCCATGGAGTCTCAGTAGAATTTAATAGCAGAAAAGAAACAGAGATCATCCAAGGGGCTGGGGTGGGGGGGAGAGTCAAAACAGAGAGAGAAAGCAAGTGACGGGGAGAGAAAAACTTTTCTTAAGAAGCAAAGATTAGCTGTTGGCTGTAATCCCAGACCTTCTTCAAATTATTAAGAGAGAGTTATTTACTTTTAAAAGTCAGTAGTCTTCTAATTAAAACTTATTTGCTGATAAAACTCAGTCACTGATGAAAATAATCAAACTAAAGATAGAGAGTTCCAGGCAAAAGAAAACATATAAGAGTCTGTTGCTGTTATTATATCTACTCCATTAATTCTGTTGTATAAGACGGAAAAAAGAAAAATAAAGGAAAAATATCTTGCACTTACAGTGAAAATATAAAAGAAAGTATATCTTAGCGAACGGGCTGCCTTAAGTGCTTGCAAAGCAACTCCGTTTCCTTCTGCAGAGCTTGCCGTGTGCCTGTGGATTCTGATACGAAACCTGAGCACTCGTTAAAATGGCCAGATAACAACTCCAGGATTAAACCACAGCACCTGTGTGGGTACCTCTAATCAGAGGCAGGTAAAGGCCAATATTTCGCAGCCTACCTGGCTTAGAACCAATGGCAATAAGCCCAGAAGCGAAACTAGTCAAAGAGTTCTGTCCAGAGACTCCTATTCAGGAGCCATGTTGGATCCTCACTCTCTAGATCTACTTCCCTGTTTCCTCTCCTTAGAAAATCTATCCCTTTTCTTTGGCTGAAATGGGAGTCTGCACTTACGTCCCAAACTTTCTTGCTAACTTTTCCCAAGTTCTTCTTTCAGTATTAAATTGTTCTCTGTTAGAACTCCCTCTCCCAGCTATTCACACTGGATTCCTCTCAGCTAAGGCTGAAAACAGGTCCTCCTCTTTCTACCTCATACTACCCAATCAGATTCCTTGGTGTAGCCTGTCACTCAAAGCTCTCTGTCAGTGAGGGATTAACCCTTAACAGTCCTTCAGCTGTTTGTACTGCACTTCCAGGCTTTTTAAAAGTGCAGTTCTGTCACGGAAATATGGATTAGAGCACATTATACTTAGTGATACATATGTATTCTAGTGAACTTTGTATCAATTTTATTACAGGTTTTTTTCTAGCATGTTGTATAATTACACAAGTGCCCTTTCATCTTTGAGAGCCCATTAAGAATAGTGGACAGTATCAGATAAATGTTCTCTAATTGTAGTATGGATCAGAGATGATCTGCTCACTAAACTTTCTCTGCCATCGTTACCAATTTATGTATCTAATCCTCCAGCTGGACATAGTGTCACTTTTTGGCTAGGTAGAATGTCACATGATTGAAAATGTGTATAATTAATTAAATCTCAAACCAACCGTAATTTATCTATGTTATCACATGGAAAAGATCTTAGATTTCTGAGTAAGATAACATATAAAAGTGGTAACCCAGATAGTAGACCAGGATTTTGGCTGAAAGAAATCTCATGAAGATCTAGGTGAGAAACTTACCTTTGTAATGTATGCTATGGGAACCTTAATGCATTTCATAGTAAATCTGCTTGATTTAAAATTAGATTTAATTGAGAAATGTTAGGAAACTTAATTCTTGTTGCCTTTATCTGTTCTGTTTTTCTAAGTTTTATTTTATTAAGCTTTTATATTTTGATATCTTTATTTAAAAGACTAGAATTTATTTTAATAAAAGAAATAATTAAACTCTAAAGTGGAGTCTCTGTGTCTTGGTGGGGAGAGTATCGCAAGAAGAACCCTATACATTGTATTGTCGAAGGCTTTCACGGCCGGAGAACGATGGTTGTTGGGGGTTTTCCGGGCTGTATTGCCGTGGTCTTGGCATTGGCAATGCCAAGACCACGGCAATACAGCCCGGAAAACCCCCAACAACCAACCCTATACATTATTTTGTATTGACAAACAGTTTCTCTGAAGGAGTGAAAACTATTTTCAGGTCCCATTTCAATGTCTGGAAACTGCTCAAAATTTAAGATAAAATCTTTAGTCTAAGCAGTAGAGATCTTAATGAAACATGGATAAGTAGTCCGTTACATTCCATCACGCATACAGTCCTATAATTTTAGTAATCCTTATGAATTATAACTATCTTTCAATGATACTTGTATTTCAACTTTATTTCCTGCAAAATTAATGTCCGAAGAGTTATTCAAAGTCCTATGAATTCTTATTTACATTTAGGCCAGTTGCTGATTTTACATTGAGAGGTAATGCTGTTTGCAGTGTCATTCCTCAAAGTGCCCAAATAGGAATCTTCTTAATGTTAAATATGCCAGCTGCAAGTCTGACACACATCTTTGCTTGACCATTTAGTTTAGGTGCCTTTTTCCCTCCTTAGCCTTAACGTTTCAGTTGGAAAAAACAGTACTTTAAGTAGCTCTTGAAGTAAAAATGACATCAAAGCAGTCCTTCCTTCATTAACTTGATCATGCTTAGGTCTATTTTCTCACACGGTATTCATGTGAACTTAACCACTCTTGTCTTGCAAAATGTCATTTAATTGCTGTTGATGTATGTTCTCTTGTGTTCAGGTATTTAGTATTCAAAAAATATCTTTCTATCATTTCCTTACTTCCATCTTAACTATTTCCTATTTTTCTGGTTGTATTGACATTAATGATTTTACCAGCTCTAGAATACATTTAGGCTGTATTGTCTTCCTAGCAGCAGGTGGCTGTCTGTAAAACGTTGATCATACAGATGGGAAAGAGGGAGCTGAAATATTTTCTTAAGAACTCCTTCAGAATCTGCTTATTAGAGTAGGAAAGTCTTGTGTACTTTATTAAAAGGTCATGCCATCTACTAGAACAATTTCATATAGTTTGAGCCTTTCATCCCCTTCTCTAGGGCTGTCACATTGTTTTCATTTTTTTCTATGCAATTGCAGCTAGAAGCTAACATGGTGCAGGTTTAAGTGAAATCTAAATTGTAATATGACATGAAAGATGTCAGCATGAAAAATATGACTTTGGCAGTTGGCTCAGGTTTCATATTTCAGTACACTGCACTGTAAAGGACATTATTTTATTTTATTTTAATATGTGCTTAACCATTTCCTAAACTCTGCAAATTTGCCAACAGTGTGATTATATGAAGAAATATTAAAATTCCTGGTTAATAATGCATACAATGAGACTTTTCTATAGAGGTGGATTTGCATAGTTGTAAGTGGAAAATAAAGTTAAAATTGCCCAGAATGTTTGCCGGAAAGCACAATGTCTTTCCTAATGTTTTGTTTTTAGTCTTAATACTTGTGGTGGAAGAGCCCGCTTAAGTCACTGAACATCTGTAGCTCTTTAGCAATAATGAATCTTTAACCCTTTTAAAAATTATACACAAGGTGGAGCATACTAACTACAAATTCTAACTCAAGATGTTTAAGAGGAGGAAAAAATGGTATGAGCTGTCTTTCCCTTCCCCACCCCAACTTAAAACCCTGCAGGGTTTCAGAAGCCATTTATTTGTTTGTTTGTTTGTTTGTTTGTTTAGTAATTTATTTAGTAATTTATTTGTTTGTTTAAGCACAATTTATATCTAGCCTTTCTGCCCTCATAAGGGCCACCAAGGCAGCTAACGAATTAAAACATACATAATAAAATCACATTTTAAAAAGATTAAAACCAACCAAAATAATAACACCTCATTAAAACAGTTAAAACCAAGGCTAAGCAACATTCAAAGACATAAAAACAACTATTAAAACATTTAAAACAAAATATTGGGCACAAAGAAGAGATCACTGAAGAAATGCTAAACAAAACAAAAGTCTTCACCCACTTGGGGAAAGAGTTCTGGAGTTTTGATGCCATGACCAAGAAGGCTCTGTCCCGGGTTACCAGCCACCTAATCTTAGAAAGTGGGGGCACCCATAGCAGGGTCTCCAAAGATGACTGCAGTGATGGGGTAGGCTCATAAGGGAGTAGGCATTCCTTCAGGTATGATGGTCCCAAACCATATAGGGCTTTGAAGATCAGCACCAGTACTTTTAATTGCGCATGGAAACAGATTGGGAGCTAATGTAAATGGACCAATACTGGAGTGATATTGTCTCTAAGCTACTCCAGTCAGCATCCTGGCTGCAGTATTCTGCACCAATTGAATTTTCTGAATACTTCTCAAATGCAGTTCCACCTAGAGCATATTGCAGTATAATCTAGATGTAACAGGACATGCACCATAATAGTCATAGAATTATAGGGTTGGAAGGGACTTCTAGGGTCATCTAGTCCAACCCCCTGTACAATGCAGGAAATTCACAACTCCCCCCCAATTGCCCCCAGTGACCCCTGCTCCATGCCCAGAAATAGTCAAACCATTTCTTCCACAGACAGGGAGCAGCAGGCTAACCAGACAAAGCTAGTAAAAGGCACTCCTGGCCACAGCTGCCACCTGCTTATCCAGCAGTAGGCTTGGGTCCAAGAGCACCCTCAAACTACAAACCTGTTCCTTCAAAAAGAATACAATCCCATTCAGAATGGGTGACACATTCTGAATGTGTCACCCACTTCTGTCTTGTCATATATAGGTGCAAGAAGAACATTGCTGCTCTGAAGAGGGGCTGATTCATATTTATGGTAGCAAGCATGTTAAGTTTTTTCCATCATTGAAAGTCAGATGTACATCTCTAAACTCTAAAAGATGTCTGAACACAATAGGAGTACCACTGGCAAAAGCTCCTGGATATGTCAATTGCATTTTTGAAAAAATCTGTTTCTTATTTAACATGTTCTTCACAGGGAACATTGTTGTAAACTTAGCAAATAAATTTGTGTGAATGGGCTCTAAGTTGAAGACTATCTATGACTTTCCTCCCTACAGAGAGAGAGAGGGGGGGGGAGGGGGGGAGGTCTAGCTGGAAAATTTTCAAAAATTAGGAATGGGCTAAAAACATGCTGACATAATGAAAAATGGGGTAATCGGAGAAACAAGATAATGGCTTAATTTGTTAATAAAAAAGTATCATCTAAAAGCTAGGTGGTCAGTCATGATTCATCTAACCTTGACTTCCATTCATTTCTTGAGTGTCTACATAAGTCTGAACATTACAGTGATTATCTAGTGGGAGGGTGACTCTTAGAGTCCAGATAAGCTTTCTGTTTTTAGGGCATAGTGTTTGCTTTTGTTCACTGTACAGCATTTTTAATCAAGGACTTTGTTTTAAGTAAGGAAGCATTGTACTCAAGCATTGTATCCAAGTTAAAATGGAAATAGTAATGCAAAATGAACTGTGTTGACAACACTGCCTTGATCTCAGTACCCAGCTTTAATATATTCCCTACAGGAAGCAAATGCAGTAGGGAAACTCACTGAAAAAATTAGCATTCAGAATGAGAGATTAGTCACTCAATTAAGTAAAATTAATGATAGTGTAACCAGATGCTGAATCTTAGACAAACAAGTAGTTTTCACATACTGTAAAAGAGCACTGTCTCTGCAGACTTCTATCACTGATTAACTTCTCTCTGTTTTTTACCTTTTATGTGTTTGTAGTTCTAATTCAGGGCTCTTTTCAAACTTGATTAGGGAAATAAATTATGCATGTCACTTCCAATTAAACACATTCATGGCTAGATTCAAGACTTAAGCAAGATTCTCCAAATGCCAGTCCACTTAGTACTCTCATCATACTTTCTAAAGCTTCATGTAAGAGCTCTCTGCTGCCAGGTCTCTCAGTTTTTTTTTTAAGTGGCTATCCTAAGTTAATGAAAAATCTATGAATTTCTAACTCTGAAGGATACTAAGCTAAAGCATTTAGGTCTTCCACAGTCTATCATATTTATTTATTTATTTATTTAATTACACTTCTAGACTGCCCTCCCCGTCAGATGGGCTCAGGGCGGTGAACCATAGAGCCATAGAGCTGGAAGGGATCCCAAGGGCCATCTAATCCAACCCCCTGCCCAGTGCAGGAAATTCTGTTATCTCCCGCCCCCCCACCTCCCCTGGTGACTTGTGCTCTATGCCCAGAGGAAAGGAAAAAACTCCAGGATCCCTGTCCAATGTAGCCTAGAGGAAAATTCCTTCCTGACCCCACAGTGGCAATCAGCATTATCCTAGGCATGTAAGAAAGGACCACGAGAGCCTATCACCAGCTCATCCCTTCATGCCCTCCCTCTCCTGCGTACATTCATATTGAGTCATAGAATCATCATTACTGTCAGGTGGCTGTCTAGCCTTTGTATGAAAACAATGTTTAAAGCATTGTTTTGTAGATGTTTAGGCAACTCCTTAGAATGGATGTGTTCTATAATGTTTTGCCATTAGTTTCTCAAGCAGTAATAGCCACAGTAGTAGCAGAGCTGTTACCACTGTGTCTACACAGTTGTAGATGTTTCCTTGCTCTAAAATATTCTGGTGCAGTCTTCTGATATTATTTGGAATACTTAACTAATCCATCATAAGCTTTCAATGGAGGACAGGTTAGAAAGTCTACATACATTTATTTATTTGTTTATACTCCACCTTTATCCCCAACATGGACTCAAGGTGGCTTACATAATTCTCCTCTGCTCCATTCTGCTCATGGCAATCCTGTGAGATGGGTTTGGCCCAAGGTCATCCAACAAGATTCCTTGGCAGAGCAGAGATTCGAACCTTGTTCTCCCAGACCATAGTCAAACACACCAACCACTATACTCACTGTCTCTTACATTCACATTTATTTTTTCCCAGAGAGGGAAAAGTATGATAAATTAAGCAAAGGACTTGTCATCTTGTACTGTTAACAGTTATATGTTAAATATCTAGATCTTTGAATATCTGATCTTTCAGACAGTTCTAGCTTCTAGGACAAAGTCCTGAGGAGATTATGCTACTTTTTTCAACATTCTTAAGTAGAGATGGGCACAAACCGGAAAAAAATGAACCGTGCGGTTCGTTTTTCTTTGCATTTTACGAACCACGAACTTTCACAAACCTGCCCCTGTTCGTGAACCGGTTCACTTGGTTTGTGAAAAGTTACTTCCGGGCCAGAAAATCATCACTTCCAGGCCAGCAGAAGGTCACTTCTGGGTCAGCAGAAGGTCTGCAGGAAGTTCATCCCCTGTTGCCTAGGAAACTCATTGATCGGCGCCAGGCTGTCTGCAGTGATGAACCAAAAAACAAACCAAACGAACCAGCCTAAAGTTTGTGGTGGTTCATCAGAAATGGGCTTTGATTAACTGCTGGTTCGCAAACCATGAACCAACCCGGTTCATCATGAACTTTGGTTCGTATTTCGGTTCGTGCCCATCTCTGTTGTTAAGCATTTATTGAATAGAAGTAGTCAAAGGGATATCTTTTAAACATTCCTCCCCACCCCAGGCTGTATTCCAAATTTCTAAGCATACCATACTTTGTATATTTTTAGTATGAATACAAGAAAATGAAATAATTGATTTATGAACCTGCTTGTGAAAAGATGATACGGAGAAAAAATAGTATTCATGACATTTTATATTAATATGTTGACGTATGCTTTACTTCTAATTTAGATGCCCAGCACTGTTTTATATCAATGTGGGATTTGGTATAACAGTATGTCTAATCCTGCAAAGGTAAAATCATCAAAGAGATTATGAGGTGGGTGAAATTGACAAGGTATTTAATAAAGGATGGTGCATTTCTAATTAGTCCACACGAAGTGCTTGTAGTTTGAAATTAATTGTAGTGTTATGTAAATGTCATGTTAATTAAGAGAGTATATTGGAAGTACAATAAATCTGTAAAAAGTTATCTGTTTTGTTAATATTTATGCAAAGTTACAAGAGAGAGTGGTAACAAAATGATTATTGGCCTACATCGTCTTTTGACACCTTATTTTTGTAATTAATGTAGACTTCCTTTTTTACACTGAGAGCATTTGAAAACTGTTCTCACAGCAGCATACAAAGAGTAAATTTGTGTTGAATTTTATGCATGGTATCAGCATTCATGGTACGTCAGCCTATGATATCCTCAGCTGGAAGTTGTCACAGACAGATTCTAAACCACAGTTGCCTCACATTGAAGGCTAAGGGAATGGGCCCATAATGTGGTACATTTGTATTCATATTCCAGATATAATTGCTGAAACACTGATTCTGTGTCAGCGTAGGACATAGTGTCTTACAGAGCTGAGCTAATGCCAGGCTTCTCAAAGTGCAAGATATGTCTTTTTATTGAGAGCCAGCATGATGTAGTGGTTCAAGTCTGAATTGTTTAGAATTACCACTTGGTCATAAAGTGTGATTTTTGGACCAGTAGTCTGAAACTTGAACAAACTCACAGGGTAGTTGGATAAAATTTAAATAGGAGCAAACCAAGTATATCACCCTGGACTCCATGGATGTTGGAGGAAAGAAAATAGATTTATTAGCAATACAGATAATTAGAAGAGGATTGAAAACTGTCCAAGGATATTTTTGTAGGCACCTACATTTAAGTCACAGGTATTTTGCACTCCTCTCATTTTTTTTAAACATGTGCAAGTTTTTGTTCTTCACATGAAAAAAATTAATTTGTTTTTGTTTCAGTCCTTATTACACTGGTTTGTTTTTGTTTCAGTTGTTTTTAATGGGAAGCATTGTTAGGATTTAATTTCTGTTTTCTGCATAATTGGAATGAAATGATTTGGGATACTAAGCAATCATCTCTGCCAAAGTTAAGAAAGATTGGAAGAAAGATCTCAGATTTATGAGCAATTAAAATTCTTGTGTGGCAGCGACAGAGGAGGCGGAGAAGGCCCTTACTGCCCCTCAAATGGCCGCTGTGGCTGCCATTTGAGGGGCAGGAAGGGCCAGAGGAGGTAGCTGCAGCCTTCCTCACCACCCTGCGTGGCCGCGCACCACCGGATCCAGCCTTCTCAGCCATACTGCAGGCCTAGAGGAGATAGTGCGGCAGCAGTGGCTCCAGCCCTCCCCGCCACCCTGCGGGGCTACACAGCAAAAGAGGAGGCAGAGAAGACCCTTCCTCCCCTCAAATGGGCTGCCGCTGCGGCCATTTGAGGGGCAGGAAGGGCCGGAGGTGGAGGCAGCTCCGGCTCTCCCCACCACCCAGCTGGCCGTGCAGACCGAGGAGGCTGCGGCGCAGTGGCGGATCTGGCGGCTCTGGCCTTCCCCGCCTGGCCAGGTAAGTTGGGTGGAGGAGATGGGGGGCTAAGTTGGGCGGTGAGGGGGTGGGGAGGTGAGGGTGGGAGAAAACCTCCCCCCCGAATCACTTTGGTATGCTCTGAATCTTTACGCAGCATACTGAAGTGATTCAAAAACCTGAATCCAAAGCAGCTTGCCACTTTGGCTTTTGAGTATTCCTGAATTTTTTTCCTGAATATTTTCTGCATGCACACCCCTATTAGTTGCCTTTCAGTCAACTTTGCATGTTATATATAATAGGACAATATGTGAAGCCTTTTTATGTTAATTCCCTGTACAAGTTTGTTTGTTTGTGTACTTTTACCTGGCTGAGTGTAGAACTCAAAGCCATTTGAAAAGCAACAGGCCATAAATATAACAAATCTACCTGGCAACAACAAACTAATCCACAAGGGAGGGAAGGGGAACAGAGAAGGAGGTAAAAGCTCTGCAGCTGCTGGTGACAGTCTGTCACCAGGTGTTTCTTTTTTTCCAGGAGGTAGCTCCCTTTAAACTTTTAGGGCTGGAGGACAGGAGCAGAGTGGTTGGTGAAGTTCTGGATTGCAGGATAAATCCTGAATGTCTTTTGCTTTCCGTATCTACAAGTATTGTAACTAAGTATTTTATCCAATGTAGATGTAGGTCTCAAATTCTTACATTTTCCACAATCAAATCAACTTAGTCCATTGTATGAAGACTGGATTAAGTTTAATAATATTTCATTTTTAACACTAAAACTTAATGGTAATGTAGAATTACTTCTTCTTGACTCTAAATCAAGTAATATGTTGGCTGAATTATAGAAAATTAATTTTCATCTGCTTTTCAAAAAATACGCAAGTGGACTTGGATAAATATCTAGTATACAACAATTTATAGCCTTCTGATATTTCAGGGCGTAAGTACTGTTTCAGATGGACCTCCTGCAAGTTCTGTAACTACTTTAATATTCTGTTCAGGAATATAACTTGCAAAACCCTCTGAAAACAGCTGAAACAATATTGAAACAATAATGGGGGGTAGCTTTTCTGTGTATAAGGTAGCAAAGCAGCTGTATACATATTGAGTCTATTTAGAAGATGAGGTTTAATGCAACCACAAAGTCATTACATAGCCTACCTCAAGGAGGAAAAAAAATCACTTTTAAGATTCTTCTGTTTGAGAGTCACAACAACCCAAAGTGCTTGTGTCTGATGATCTTGATATTTTGGTAACCGTTTTAAATGTATATAAGCTGCATTGTTGCTGTTGTTCTCTTCAAACAATTTCAAGTACGCTATTTGATAATTCCTTATTGTAATAATAATAATAATAATAATAATATGTTTATTGCTTTTCCGGCCAAAGCCATAAGCCATACAAACACCAACAAAATATGAACTGTACACTTGAACATACCCAATTCACACAGACATAACTCGTCATTATCACTTTAAACTATCTAAACTCATGAAAATCTTGTTTCTTTATCACCGTGGCTAAAAAGGAAGCCACTATAGCAGAGGTTTGATTGTCAGGAAAGTTATCAGACAATAACACTGAGATTGCCCAAGGAAGGAAGGGAAGCTTTTCTTTTAACATAATAGGAAGAATAAATCTCTTTCCTTATTCCACTTAGGGCAAAAAACTATTATATGATCCAAGGTCTCTAACTTTCCTTGTCCACAGTCACAAACTCGTTCAGAATAAGGGAGTCCAGAGAAACGACCAGAAAGCACTTTAGAGGGGAAGGAGTTAAGTCTAGCCAATGTGAAGGCTCTGCGTTGAGCTGGAATCTTTAAAGAATAGCAATAAGATGGAATAGCCTCTGGGGGTGAAAGTCCCAGGGATAAGCCCGAACATGTACGTCTGGCTCTCTGGAGAGTACTGCTGTAATCGAGATCCTTTAGTTTTAATTTTATAACTCTTAGGGCCTCATTTGTCTGTAAAGATGTTATATCAATATCCAGAATTTTTAGGTTCTGGTTAATTAAATTAGTTCGGCTACTCTTATAGGTATCCTGCGAGATCAAATGTGCAAAACCTACTTTCCCTGAATTGTCCTTGTAAATTTCCTTGTTCAAGAACAACTTAAAGGCTGTAATCCATGCTCTCTTCTCAATTGAGGGTTGGGTGAATTCCACCCTAAGTGCAGTACCTGCTATGCATCTCGGGACTGCCGCTATCTCCCTCAAAAATGTGTGTAGAGGGGTGTTAAGGTTGTCGGATACAGCTTCAATCCACACTCCACACCCATAAAGTATCTGTGGGATAACCTTAGCATTAAAAATCCTAATGGCTGCTGGTATATGTTTTGCTCCTTTGGAGTAAAAGAATTTTTTAATTGCCATTGATGAAATGTTTGCGGCCTTCAGAGCAGCCTGAATATGTGGTTTCCATGATAGATTGTAATTAGAAGTGATACCAAGATAACTAAAGGAGGGGACTCTCTCCAAAGCCCCTCCAATTCCTTATTGTAGTACAAGAACATAGGAATATCTGAAAATGTTAAATATCCAGCATCTCACTCTCAGTGTTTAGAAATAAGGCATTGCTAAGGTTGCATTTTATATCACCTGTACCTTCTAAACATCAATGAAGGAAAGGGGAGAGAGACCCTTTATCATCACATTCAATGTGGCTGAATTATATCCTCAAAAATTTTAAAATCATCATTAATATAGCTAATTTTCAACATGGCCAAATCTTTGAATAGTTAAATCTTGAGATTGAAGCCATGAAAAGACAAGCCACATCCTTCAGCAAACTTGAAAAGCAGAATAATCTTGTTTGCAGAATAATCTGAAATTTTAAAAGTGGGGATTAACGCACATACCCAAATAATAGAAACAGCACCTATAGCTTTAAGAAATGGATGCCCTCAGTGGTTGTTGCTAGGTGACCACAACATATTGGCATCCATTTCCAGCCATGTTTCCTGTCAGTAAAAGGTAGGGGAAAGGGGGAAAGGCTCTTTCCATGGCTGTTATGGCCTTTGAGGGAGGACTCATCAGGGCAATGCCCAGCAACAACCTCTGGGCAACTTAATACCATGTGACCTGCATGGCTTACCCAGAACTGACTGCTTGAGCCTGTTCAGCAGCAGCCTCCCTCCTTACAATAAGGAATTATCAAATAGCCGTCCCAGCAGCCTGTCTTGTATAGTGGTTAGAGGACTAAGATCTGGGAGATCCAGGTTCAAATCCCCACTCTGCTGTCGAAGCTCACTGGGTGACCTTGGGCCAGTTTCACATTCTCAACTTAATTTACTTCACAGGGTCGTCGTGATGCTAAAATGGAGGAAAGACGAATGATGTAAGCTGCTTTGGGTCCCCATGGTGGGAAAAGGCAGTGTAAAAATAAAAGAATAAATATAGCTGAAGATGGGCAGATAAAAAGTAGATTGGTTGGTGGATGGGAATGAAGTAGGAAATGGGGAGCGACTGTGGGGCTTTCAGGAAAGGGAAAGAGGAAATAGTGGTGGAGGGGAAAATGAGATATCCCCTGCAACTCTTTGTGGGTCCTCTCCTTATAAAATCTTACTAGCAAATCTGTACCATTTCATGTATCCTTAAAGATGCCATTTATGCCACACCAGTTCATGCCATCTCTCTTACCCCTCCAATACGTACTTTAAAAAAAAAATTAAGGTGAACACTTATTGCGGTACGTTATGTTTGACCTCATTGTAATGTCAAGTCAAGTTTATTATTACAGTCTGCAACCAGTACATATAAAACCATTTGCAAATCAGTTTAAAAACAGTTGAGACTTGATACAGGGTACCTCATTGGAATGAATGAGAAAAAGGAAAGCACTATATATCTAGGATTATGAGGTCATCATCAAGCACACTATAGAATAGTGTGGGTGAAAAAGGCCATTTCAACTCCCTCTATCATTGAGAGCTAGCTTTTGAAAGTATTGAATTATCTGCAAAATAATAAACAGTAGTCTTGTTAAAGAATAATGTCATTTTATTCCAGTTTACACTTTGATTATAATAATAACAACATTCTATTTATATACCACCATTCAGTACAACGAAATGCCACACTCAGAGCTGTTTACAAAGTGTGTTGTTATCCTCACAGCAATCACCCTGTGAGGTGGGTGGGGCTGAGAGAGCTGTAACTGACCACTACATCAAACTTTCTAGACTAGAGCCCATTTCTTTAGATGCTGTGAATGGACCCTCATGTTCCTGTCATTTGATGTCGAAGATATATAATAATGTAGATATAATGTAGAAACTACAGGCAGAAATTATGTAAAATTCAAATCTAATAAAAAAAAAATTATGGATACTACTAAGCCAATTAACCCCTGTAATGGATGGGGAGTCCCATGTACTGCTATGATAGTTCACTTAAGTGAGAACTATCTTAGCAGTACATGAGTGATTAATCTCTGCCCTCAGGTTGGTCTGGGACTTGAGTAAAACCACAAGCCTTCCATTTACTTTTAAGGCAACAGGCGAACATGTCCACCACGTCTCTAGAATTAACATGGTTTGCACATTGTGTTAAAGTTCAGTTCTTAGAATGAATTGACTTTGTAAGTTGCCTTTAACTACTGTTAAGAACCACTTTAAATACCTTCAAATATACTCCCCGGACATTCCCTATTCTGTACAATGTAGCGCTAATGCTTAGGTAAATTTAATTTTTTTTATCTAAACTGATTTTTAGACAAATGTATGGGACTTTTAAAACTCTGACTGAATTGGAGTATATCAGAATCCAGGAACTGATTATTGCAGTATGTTTTTAAGTTGGAAGAATTAAAACTGCTTTGTGTTTAATTTATTAGCTGGTAACTTGGATGGCAACAGAAACGATGCCTAATGTTTTTCAGCTGAAAGCGGCTCTAAATGTTATGCTTATCACATGGAAACAATTCTGCTTGACTTGGCTTATTCCCATTGCTACTGTAACATGGCTGTAATGAACAGAACATAGATGTACTCACAAGACTAGGAAATAATGTGTGCTTACCAGTTAGGCAAAGACATTTTCTTGTATCAAGTGTACTGCGTAAGTCCTTTCTAAAACTGGAAAGAGAGGTATAATAGTGTATTATCCTGATTTAGAGTATTCAAAAATATTTTGTATGTATTCCATTAAACCTTAATAACAACTCTATACAGGAAGGCAGTATTGCCCTGGTATGGCAGTGAACAAAATCTGGTCTAAGAGCCAAAACAGACACAGGGAACTTTACAGGTCTCTGTTAGTTTGTAAAATGTAAATTGACCACGCAGTTGGAGTGGGAATTTAACCTTTCAAACCCTGCTTGCTTTCACTAATCAAAACTGGGCTTCTATTCATTTGTACATAGAAAACAGAATAAGGCAAATTATAAGGTAACAAACTAACCAAATTAACATACAATATACTTTAAACATACAGCTCAATATGAGTTGTTCAAAAGGTCCAATTTGTTTTAATATTGAGTTAAATTCTTTCCTCTTTGTAAAAAGGTTAATTTAATCATAATAAGAGTGTTTTTTAAAGTTATCAAACCATTCTTTTAAGCCAGGGACAACATCCTTCTTACAATACCTAGCAAATGTCAATCTAGCGACAGTAACGAGATGCAAAATAATATCATGAAACTGTTTCTCAACATTAGAAAGATCATTTAGAAAAAAATATCTCAGGTGACATAGGTACATTATGTTTTGACCTGCATTTATAGCTTCTCCTTCTTTTCTCCAATAAACTGCCGCACAAGAGCAATTCCAGCATAGATAATAAAATCTGCCTTGGGCAAATTACAATACCAATGACTTCCGGAGCTTAAATGATAAATTTTAGCAAGTTTTTTGTGGGGTTAAGTACCCCTGATGGATCGTATTAAAGATATTTTCACTAAAATGAAGACAAATTAAAAACTGAGAACCAGAAGAGTCTGTTTCCTACTTTGTTCAGAAATCAAATGTCCAATCATTTTATCCCATTTACTCTTGAAATTACTGCTACCAACATTACAACAAAGAATTATATTATACATACATAATATTAGATTTTTTTACATTGCCCAAAAGCCAGTTCTATCTCAGAAAAGTGTCTGAGCCCTTCCCATCTCAGAACAGTGGCATTCACAAAGTTCTTAATCTGAATGTATTCAAAAAGCTTAATCAAACCTGAACTTTTAGACCTAACTATTTCAAAAGACACTATTATTTACTATGAGAGAGTTATAGGTATTTAACTTAGGGTTTCCCACTTAAGAAGATACCTAATCGGATACCTTTGAGTCCTATCAAGGTCCCTTGTTCTTACTTTGTTCTTATACTTATCCAAGCATTGAAGAAGGTTATTTATAACAAAATCATCAAGATCTTTTTTCCCTGTCTTCCTTTTTCACCCACAAGAGAGAACTTAATGGCATTCTGACATAATATTGTTAAACAGCAATTTCCTTTGGATTTTTACCACCATTATAATCATTAAACTAGTGACCCAACCATGCCAATTTTGGGCATCATGATACTTTCCAATGATTGGAAAAACTAAGCTGTGATTTTTTATTATTATTTTGCATAATAAAGTGGCTTATCCTAGATTTCTTCTTATTCCAAACTATTTCAGCCCCTTTCTTAGTGATACTGCTAAAATTTAGACACGAAGATTAGTCATTAGATAACTCACAGTGAAATCCTGAGCAGAGTTACTCTAACTTAAACTGGAGTAACTCTGCTTAGGATTTCACTGTAAGTTTTGGCATAATCATTTCAGTTGTGTTTATCCTTCCAAACAGAGACATCAAAAGATTGCCATAAATCTAGTTTGCATTTAATGTCTCTAATCAGAGCTTTAAAGTATTAGCAAGAAACTTCATGTTATCTAAGCTAATTACTACTCCTAAATATATAATTCAGTTGCTCTTTATTTTCATATCTAGTATCCAGTTCTGAGGTAACTCACTTGCAGCCTATGCTGAGGGCGAGGAAGGAGGAGGCTAGGCAACAAACTCAAACCCACACACTTGACTGGAGTGAACAATTGGCCACAACTTTATTTAAAACAGCATGTAAGGACTGGAGCATTGGCAGTGCATGTGGATTGGATCCCAAAACATCGACTGACCCACCTGCCAGTTGATGACCCCTCCCCCTCAGACCACAGCTGAGGGGGGAACCAAGGAGTTGCATTAAGGGGAGAGATCACGTGGGTGTACACCTCTATGTGATTCCCCTTCCACCTGGGAGTGAATGTGCCCCAGCAGCCCCCGAGCTGGGCATGTACCTCCATCACTCACTCCCAAGATTCCTTATGGGAATCCCCTTAATGGGGAGCCCGGGCACACAGGCCCTGGCTCCCCCAAAAGCGATCCGATCCAATGGCCAACCACCAGATAAAGTTGTGACAAAAGAAGCAAAATAAAACAAGATGGGGAGCAGAGGGTGGGACTTCGCAGCCAGGAGCAGAGTGAGGAGGCACGGGGTGGCAGCTGTTTAAATATAAAACCACCAGACCAGAGTGGAAAATGCTTCCCTGAGGTCCAGTGTCAAGCTCTGCCCCCTGCAGTTCAATCCTGGCCACTTCTGATTGGGTGGCCAGGATTACGAACTAATTGGCTGCTGGCTCACCCCAAAGGATGCTGGGAGAGCCTCAAACATGGCAACCGCCATGCTCTGTCCTTCCTCCATGCTTGTGGCTGCAAACCATCCACACAGTGAGTCTGGCAGCTGCCACTTCTATTTAAATGTGTTAACAGTGCCTTAGTTTTTCCTATATTTACTTTATTACTAGAAACATCAGAATATGAATCTATTATTTTTTTTAGTTCTGTAGGGGGCTCTTTTACATTAGTTGAAAATAGAATATCATCAGCATATACATTTCTTTCATAATGAAACAAACCAATTTCTAGTCCCTTAATTTTTTCTGAAAATATTTGCAGAAACAAAAGATTCAATCAAAATATTTTTAAAAGAGCAGAAAATGGACAACCCTGTTTAATTCCTCTCTGAATTGGGACCTGGTAATACATTATTTATGTTTAGCCTTACATATGAGTAAGAGTATAAAATTCTTGCCCAGTCTAAGAATTTTACTCCAAAACCAAAGGTTTCCATGCTCTTTAAATGATCAAATTGACTCCTTTCTCTCCCTCTACAGCTCCCCTAAATTTAATTGAGGACCTCCTACTCCTATTATCCAAGTTATCTAAGGGAAGAAGAGGTGTCCAACACCAGCAGAGCTGAATAAAAGGACCCTGAACTAATGCAGCTCTCCTTCTGTGACCAGAAGGCCCTTCCCAACGAACCACCCCCACCCCCCACGTGCAAATGGGGGAGAAATACAAAGAGGAACTGTTATCTGTTTTCTTTTTGCTCACCCAGACAGACTGAACAGCAACTAGGAAAGCGAGTGGTGGGGAGCGCCTTCAGGGGTATCATATATAAAAGCTGAGCCATATTGGCGACAACTAACTTTTTATCCCTGTGCAGGCGCACTGAAGGGCCTGTGGGTGCGCCTGTGCCAGGATAAAAAGTGAGCCAGCAGTGCAACCTAGTGGGCCGCTGTGGGGCCTTGGGAGGTCCATGCCAGGCCTCCGTGCTGCCTGCAGTAGGCCTCTGAGAGGCTGCGGAGGCAGCGGGAAGGTGCAGTGCAGTCCTACAGCCACCATGGAAGTGGCAGGAAGGCCGTGCTCAGGGTGGGGCTCTCCATGGCCACTCTGGGGCTTTGGGAGGTCCACGCCAGGCCTCCATGCTGTGCTGGGGGGTGGGGCTGCCCACAGTTGCTGCAGGGGCTTGGGAGGTTCATGCCAGGCCTCTGTGCTGCCTGCAGCAGGCCTCTGAGGGGGCGTGGAGGCAGCAGGAAGCACAGATCCACCACCACTGCAGAGGTGGCGGGAAGGCTGCGCCAGGGGAGTAGGCATGTCCGTGGCTGCTACGGGGCCTTGGGAGGGCCATGCCAGCACAGCCCTTCCAAGGCCCCACTGCTAGAGCCTCTTGTATTTCTTCTCATAATGGGCTCTTTTACTAGTTCCCCTGTATTTTTCTTGCAGCAGCCCATGGAAAGCAGATGAGGAAGAGTTAGCATTTTGGACATCAGCAGAGCTGACTAAGAGGAGCCTGGAATAACATGGCTCCTCTTCTGTAACCACGTGAATAGAGACTTTTTTCTTTTTGCTCACCCAGACAGACAGAGCAAACAGCCAGGCAAGCAAGCAGCAGGGAGTTCCTTCTGGGATCCTCCCCAATATCTTTCCTGCACACACCACAAGGACAGCTCCAGAAGGGTATGGTCCTCCAGTAAGGACCAGGAGACACTATATGCTGCCAAAATCTCTTATATTACCTCTTTTGAGTTTGTAGATTTAAAAAGTTAACTCTTCCCTCTTATCTGTATAAGTGTTCCTGTTATTTGTTGTTTGTATTTGATATTAGCTTGATGTTGGTATATTTGGATATAGAGTTCTCCTCTTTTGCGAATGGAGTGATTACCTGAAAGATTTGTTATCTTTCCGCCGGGCCTGCAAGATGGAGATGTTCCGCCAGGCATTTGGTGGGGGCTAGGCTGTCCTCTTGCCAGCCAAAACACTGAAGACCGTCCACCACCCATGCAGGAGCTCCTAAAGTGTGACACAGGTCATTATGTAAGAGCCAGGTCCTGCACCTAAAATGCTGGATTTTAATATTTATACACACCATTTCAGAAATTTTATTGCACATGGAATAATGTTTTAAATGTTTATTTACAATGTTTTTATTGTTTTAAACTGTATGTTATAAATTGTATGTTGTTACACCGCCTTGAGCCCGTCCGACAGGGAGGGCGGTCTGGAAATGTAATAAATAAATAAATAAATAAATAAATAAATAAATAAATAAATAAATAAATAAATAAATAAATAAATAAATAAATACAATGCATAGTTATCAGGTCTAGTTTACTTTAAAAGCTTGTTAAAGTTTTACGTAGGTCTAGTCTGTTTTAAAAGATTGTTAAGCCTATGTAGTTTAAACTTGGCTGTTTTTTAATAAGCTTTATTCAGCTTGACAGTGCTGTTTCTGAAGTAGTAGTTTTGTTTTTGTTCTAATGCTGGAAGGAACAATTAATTAGGTAGCTTTATTTTAAGTAACTGTTAGTTGATTATTTCTACTTTGTAACTGGCTAGAGCTCAGATAGTAAATTAGAGATGTATAAGAAGAAAAATAATCAGGAGACATCTGAAACAAATTAGCCTTCTCAATCTTTCCTTTTTGAATTTTAAAAATTTGAAGAAAGAATAATGTAAGTCATTGAAAGAAAGGTAGATGCCATTGATAAACATTTAGCTCTTAATGAAAAGAAAACTGAAGAAATTCTTTAAAATTTTTGAGAATTTAATGATCAACCGGAAACAGTTGAAATCAAAACTTGAAATTTCAGACTCCAATTTTACTAGAAATGATATGGTAATAAACAAAAATGATAAATTAGCTGAATTATAAACTTCTGGAATTGGAAGATAAGATTCGAGGAAGGACAGTTTATAGGAGAACATCTTTTTTTTTCTTTAAAATTACTAATACAGCAGAGAGCCTGGTTCCAGTTAGCAAAACCAATTGGCATTTTGAGGTTAAATCCACCCTTTCTTTCCTTTTGTCCCCAATCTGAATCACACCAACTCAAGCAACTAACTTTTTATGAACCAATGGAGAGAGATCTGTGGAGGTTGTCCTGTACGATTTTGGCCGTAAGGCCAAATTTAACTGAAGTCAAATTTGAACATGCAAGTTCGTGACTTGCATTTATGTAGTATGCTTTGCTAGCAAGGCTAATTTTTGGATGCAAGCGTATTGGATAATTAATAACTGCAGAGCTAACAGCCTTTCCGTACATCTAGAAGCAAAGTTTTGCAGAACTCTTTTGTGTTCAGTTATTGATGCTTAGATATCCACCTATTGCTGAAATTTTGTAATTTTATGCAATAAGGTTACAATCAGTTATCATAGTTGCAAAATGATATAATTGCCATTTACATTTGCTGTCAATTTATTTCACCTTAAGTGCATAGGGTTGTGTGTATTACTGTAATTCAGCAAACAATTACTGTAATATTGCAAACAATTATTGGGTTGTTGGTCTTAACAAGGTCTCTTGAGAATTGTTTTAAGATGATGTATTTTGAGGGCTGCTGAGAAATCTAGAAGCCAATTACCGATGGCTAGAACATTGCAGTTTTTTTCTTTTCATATCACGTTGTCTTTAAACAGCATATAAAAGATTATATAATTTCTTATAAGTGCCACTTGAACAGTCCATCTTTTCTGTCACCTTGCACACTCTTTAGGTTAACTTTTTAATAGTAGCAGAATTAAACTTTCTTACTGATGACCTCATTGTAAGAGTTGGAATCCAAAGAATTGTTTAGAGTTAGCCAAGGAGTTTGTTGTAGTACAGTAGAAACCTGCTTCCTCCCCTTCCCCCACAAAACCCTTATGTCCCAGAATTCTGGTGAAACTCCCTTCAAAAGCAGTTTCACACTGGCCTGAGGAAAACAAGTCAAAAGTCTTTTTAGGTTCAATTTCTTAAGTTTATGGTTCCATAGATACATACACTGCCGGCGTTATAATAGAGGCGGGGTAGGCGATGGCCGCGAGCGCTTCTTTCCGAAGGAGGCGCCGTTGCCTGGCCCCAGCCCCTCCTCCAACAACACCTCAGCCTGACCCAGCGCTAGAGCAGCAGCCAGTGACGCTTCATGCCTCTTGTGCCTCTCAGTTCTCCCCGGCTGGCAGCCAATCCCCTCCCTGGCTCTCCATGTGGTGTTTGTGTACACACCGGAGCCCCGCTCCACCCTGCCCCGCTCTCATTGTGAGCGTCCTGGTGCGCGCGCTGCGCAGGCTGGCAGAAGCTCTGGGGCGCAGCCGCAGCCCTGCCCCCACTCCAAGCAGAAGCGCGTGCTGGCCTCTTGGGCTGATTAGCAGCACGAAGCGCAGAGGTTGGGCAGGGAAAGTCTGCAATTTCTGCAAGAGACGGGACCTGCCTGCATTGTGGGGCCTGGCGGGGGATCAGGCACAGCACAGTGTGCACACATTTGGAAAGTTTATTATCTGTCTGTGTTGCAGCCCAGGGTTGAACTAGCAGAATGATTCTGCTCCTGATGTAATGAACAGCTTGTAAAGCATTTCTGGAAACTCCCATTCACATTCAGTGTACAGGTGGAACAATGCAAGGTGTATGGGATTTCCATCCTTCATATTTTCCCTTGCATTCCTGCTGTACAAAAGGATGAATGTGCTAAAAAACAAAATTTCACCTTAGAATGACACCTTAATGTCAACCTGGATAGAAGCTCTCTTGGTGATTCACAGCAAAAGAAGAATCCAGGCAAAGTAAATTTCCAAAAATAGTTTTATGAGAATGCACACACAGGTTGCTGACATCCTCCTCCTCCTAATCTCCTGACATCCCCATTTTCATCCTGCCAGGAAAAAAAAGCATGCAATTGGAAGGGGTGTGCATGTTTAATACAGGGTTTCCATGTCTGTGTTGTGTTTGGACAACCTTCTTTATTTATGGTGTTTAAGACATGGTAGGTGACAAGATGCTGCTCCCCCAGTTTGCTCAAAGGAGAGACAGGCAGACCTTTTAAAATCTGGACTTTCCTAAAGCTTTGGTTGCCAACAGCCAGGAGGCAGTAGCAGAGTATAAATTAGTGCTGTCTCTGCCAAACCATTCTGTTCCTTGTGCCATTTATGCATCTGCAAACTCCTGCCACTGTCCAGGAGATCAAAGTTTGGACAGACTACTGTCAGTTCATATTCAACCTTTCTCACTTGGCCTCACCTTCCTCACAGGGTTGTTGTTGGGAGGATAAAAATGTAAAATGAGGAAGAGAGAACCTTGCATGCCCTGTGAAAACCTTGCAAGAGAAAAGGCACGCAAAGTAAGATTTTGACGTGCCTGAAATGAAAACATGCAACAGACATAATTTTGACATTACAGTTCACAGATTTATTCAAAGTTATTTGTGATTTGTTATCTGTTTCCTGTTTAAGAAAGAAAAACAAAAGATTTATTGTTATTTATTCTCACACTTATTTAAAAATTTAAATTTAAATTAAGAAAAAATTAAATTAAAAATGTAAAAAGTTTTAAGTTTTGCAATTTTCATTTTTCCTACATTTCTTCTGTTTTTTATAATTGGTTAGTGGGGGAGGGGCGCAAGTAGGTATCTTGCCTCAGGTGTCAGAAACCCTGGCACCGGCCCTGGATACATAGCAAACATAAAGATGAATTAGAAAGTAAGACATGAGGGAAAAATAGAAAAATATGTTGCATTTCCTTTGATCTGGCTCATCCATTAAATTTGTATGTGGGTAATGCAAGTTTTCATTATCTATGCATCTTTGAATTAATCTCTGTTTCAGAGAATCATAGAGTTGGAAGGGGCCTTACAGACCATCTAGCCCAACCTGATTTCCAGTGCAGGAACAGCCTAAAGCATCCTCAACAAGTATTTGTCCAGCCACTCCTTGAAGACTGCTAATGAGAGGGAACCTTCCACGTCCCTAGGCAGCCGATTCCACTGCTAGATTCTTAACATGGAGAAGTTTTTCCTAATATCCAGCTGTTTCCCTCCTGAAAAAGTAATTTCTTAAAACTAACTCCGTTTTCTGTTTCTAGGTGGGCCATGCACAGATACAGCTCATGTCTCCTTAACCACACCAACCAAAAGATCTTGTGATTCAGGTAAATTTTTCTTTTTCTTTTTATTTATGTCATTTATAGTCCACCTTTCTCACTGAGACTCAAGGCGGATTACACAGTATGAGATTAATACAATCAATATCAAGTACATTTCAATACTATATCAAGGACATTTCTATAAACAATGCCATAGGGTAAATAGATACAAGTTTAAAAGACATAGTATTAGCAAGAATCCAATACGGAGTAGAAAAAATACTGAAACAGAACACAATCAATTCTAGGACTGACATTAGACAACATGGAGCACAGGTGGTACATAGGAGTACGTATTTAAAGCAACAGATAATATGTAAGGCAACATAGTGGTGAAGTCTACAGTGCCTAACTCATTAGCAAAGCATCTGAGACCACATCCCTACAATACAGCCCTCCCATTTGAGTAAAAATTACATAAATTACAATTAATTGATTCTCTTATATAATCTCTATTAATAAGATAATTAACTGCTTCCTTATTGAAGTGAAACACATTGTATATTATATTAAAACAATTATCCATAAATTATATATCTTTAATAAATAATAAAACATTTATTCTCTTCAAAATATTACAGCATTGAACAATTATACCCCCAAAATGTGCTTTCCTGAAGAGTTCTACTTACGCAATAAAAATATTTTTAAAATTGTGAATATAATTCTTCAGGAGATCCTCAAAATGGATATAGGGCTATGTACTATGATCTAGTAGTACCTACTGTACCAGGGTCAGGCTGTCAGCTGTAGTGGGGTGAAAGATAGAAGTGCCAGAGGGGGCTTATGTATAGTAGTGAGCTATGCATAGTAGGAGAGACCAGTATTTAAAATAAGTTTGATAATTAAGAACAAGCCTTGGTGTGTTGTGACTCTGAATATGGTTATGCAGTTGGATATGCAGAATGTAGAAATGATCAAGAACTCTCAAAACTATCTGAGTAGCCTCATTTGAAGTGGGGTTTTCACTGGCTCTATACATAAACAAAGTAAAATCTGCCCTATTAAGTAGGAATTAACATTATCAGAATCTTTCGTCTCTTCCCAAGTACAAAATAGACCCTAAAACTAATTCATAGCAATTTTTCTTTTTTTAATATTAATGCAGTCTAGAGAGGTATCTTAAAGCTCAGGCTCATAACACAATTGAGTCTTTGAGTTGCAAAGAAATATGCTGCAATTGTAACTGCATCAAAAAATGAAACTAACAGATTAACGCGTGGGTTCTCTGTTCACAAGACTGCAGGATGTATTTGTTCAAAACATTTAATTCTTCCCTTATCATAAAAACATCCTGAATAGCTAACAAGTAATCCAAATAAAATTCAATATAATATAAAAACGAGAACAAGAAATCATTAAAATCAGCTAAAACAGCTGACAAACATAGCAATGAGAATAAAATCAAACATGGGGGATGTTTTGCAATCAAAGGCTAAAGTTGGAACAATGTCATTGTCTATATGGATGCATTATATGACTGGAGTGCCACAACATTAAAGATCCTGTCTTTCGTTGCAATCTACCTGATCTTCTAATCAGGTCACTTGGAGCATGGCCTCTGAACCTGATTGTGGAGAATGGGCTGTTCCATAGGGGAGAAGGCAAAGTGTTAGAGATCCCCTCATTCCAAATGGTTTAAGATTTTATAGTTCAAAAACATCCTGAGTGACTAACAGAACTTTGAATTGTGCCAGGAAACTAAGTGGGAACAACTGAAGATGTTATAATACTTATGAGTACTGCTCAGACTTGATTTAGTTGGAAAATGCACTGGAAAAGGATTTCATAGGAGGATTTCCTTCCAAGATTGCTGGTATTTTTCACTCTTCCAGGGTACTAAAGAGGAGCCATCAAGAGCAGTTTTTGCTCAGAGAAAGAGCTTAGCTGATGGTAGTTGATGGCTAGTTGCATGGCAGTACATCCTTTTATGATGAGAAGATTTTAAAAGCTCTGAGTGTTGTCTTTTAGTCAGTGCTACATGAAAGGGTAAATCGCTTATTAAAGGGATGGGCTATCTGCTTTGTACACAGAAGGTGCTTGGTTAATTCCCTGGCATTGCCAATTAAAAGAATTAGTGAAAGACCTCTGCCTGAGACTCAGGAGAGCTGTGGCCAGTCTGAGTAGACAATACTAACCTTGATGGATCAATGGCCTGACTGAGTATAAGGCAGCTTCGAGGGCTTGTTTCCTTTTTGCTGCATCAAATCCATTTGTTATTCAGTATATTTGAGTGATCTTGTGTCGTTGCTGTTCTTTCTTTCAAAGCTAGCAAGTGTTTCAAATATTAAAAGATGTTTCTGAATTTTTTATTGCTATCCTTCATTTCTGTTTCATTTTTTAGAACTTGATCATTATAAAGAATTAAATGGATTTCCCTTATCCATATTAGCCCTCCCTCAAAAGTTATTGTATTTTTGTTGGTGTTAGGTCTCTAGCTTATGTTGTCATGTACTCCACCAGCGCCATAGGAACAAGTTTCTCCATTTATATAGAGATGCTTTTGTTATAAGGCAATATCAATACTTGAAGGGGTTTCTTGAGGTACTCTTGATGACAAATTATGCATTACCTGCTAAAGTGTGTAATGGTATTCCAGAGATTAGTTTGTATAAAGAAAAGTAGGCTTTTTGTTCAGAAAGGAGAGGGAGGAGCACAACTCTTCTTGCCCATTAGTGTTCCAGTTCAGCTCTCAGCCACCAGACTGCTTTTTCCTTGTCAAATTCCAGTTGCACATTTACCTTAAACCCTTTCCCAAACTGCTTTTGTTCTCACAAAAAAAGGTGGTTGTGTAGTACTAAAATATGTGTGCTTGCAATTTTTTCCTTTGCAGCTAGAATAGTACCTTATTTGCAGCTACTTCTTGCAAGATCAACAGTTCCACCAGATGACAAGCTTGTCCGTATGCTTTTCTTGGAGAAGGTCCTAACATCAGTTCTTGGTTAAATACCAATTAAAGGATCTCAGGAAGTCAGTGTTGCAAGGAATCTTTCTCTGCTTAATACTTTGAAGAACTGCTTACAGTCAGATGAGACAAAACTGAGTTATATGGACCAGTCTCTATAAACCAGTTACATCAGTTCATATATGTCCAACATGATTTTTCTAAATGTGTATGATATAGTTCCACCATAGCAACCAAGGCTAATTGGCTGACTGCTGGTTGTGCTTTGCTAAATGGGGGGGGGGGGGGCAACATGCTGCAGCTGTGAGTTTTTAATGCTTCTAAAGATGATAATTTACCTGGACGTGCAAGAAAATAAGTATGGTAGAAGTACCAAATCCAACAATTAGATCTTGGCTATGTAATAAATTTCCTCATTCGTGTCATTTTTTTCAAGGATAACAAGCTCTGGTCCTGCCATTAATTAGATATTCTATTGCTCTGCAGAGGTAAAGTGTCTGTGCTAACAATATAAAAAGGTTAAGCTTTTATTATTTCTTTAAAAAACTTTGAAATGGTTTTGTTGTTTCAGTTGACCTTTAAGGTGCTCTTTAGTGTTTAACTGGTAGAGGTCACTGTGTTACGAATCCAGCCATCTTAGGGCCTTCTCACTGATGATAGAACACCCACAAAGTTACCCTGTACGTCATCAGTCCTGGCAGTGACAGCACCCATTAATGACACGTTTTTTACCTTGCTCAGTTCTCAGCTATACTAATAGAACAGCACATCAAGCAAGGCTGTAAATAAAAGTTATTACCTAATAAGTGGGCAGTGAAGTGGAACGTACAGGAACTGAGGCATAGAGGCCTTATTACTGCTCATCAGCAATTATAAACAGGATAAAGTGTCCAAGACTTGCAATGACACAGCAAAGGCTAATAGAGGCTTGGAGATAATGTACCAGAATACCTTGATGGATGCTGATGGAATTTTATTGTCTCGCTTTTGCTGCCTATTTCTGGTATCAATTGTATTATCTTTTCTATATTGCCACATCTCTTGGGAAAGATAGATCAGTTTACTCTCTGGATGAAATATGGAGATCCCAGCCATACTTTTCATTGACTTCCATGGATTGAGATATAAAAAAATTGCAAAATAACCATGGTTGCAACACAAAATCGCTTATTCTAGTATGTAACATTTCAGGGTACTTTGTAACCATATTCTCCAATACTTTGAGGCCATGGCACTGCAATTTGGAGGATACTTGATACCATGACTAACAAGAAAATGTTGAGTTTTATCTCCCCTGGTTAGAAAAAAGGAAATATTTTATTGCTGTCTCTCTTTTCCTCCCTCTTAAAGTTCTGTGCATCATAATGGTTGACAAATGCACTATGCACCCTGACTGCTCTTATTTTTATTTAATGTGAAATAAAGAAATTATGATATCTTCAGCAAGCACTTAGGAAACATTTCACAGTGCTTCATTGTAGACAGTTCCCACCTACCTTAATGAAAATGCATTAAACCCTAATATGAAAAGAAGCTGGGGGGTTATAATAATCATTAGTAGCTGCAAAACTGTTTTAACATCTGTGTATTATGTTTTATTATCAGCTGCTGCATGTTATGTGCTAGCAAAGGAGAACCGGAGATATCAAAGACGTTTTCCATCCTGGTTTTTTATTTCTTGTTAAGACCTTCACATCTACCTCAACATGCTTATGATGTGTTCAAGTGAAGAGTCCTAAGATGCCTATTATCAATATATTTGTAGAAGACAAGCTAAAAATCCATGTTCCGGGCATGGCTTTTCTTTTTATCAATTGAACAACATTTCTCCTCTAAAGATGGACATAAAAATGAACATGTTATAACACATGAGAGCATTTCCATACAGAAATTATGTCTGTGTAGGAAAATTGTTTTGTCTGAAGTGTTAGCACTTAAGTAGGCTACCTTTTGGAATATTCAGTATTCAAACCCACATCAGAAACCCGAAGCGCACACCCCTAGTTTGTACATTTTGGAAATAATGTGTCCATCATTTGTACAAAGCTCTTTTGCAAATTCTGTCTTATTGTAGTCAAAGCCCCATAATTTTTTATCTGACTTAAGCCTTTCCAGCAATTGTGCATAGAAGAACCATTGACATTTATACCCTTTAGCTATTAGATCTTCCCTTGTCTTCAGTTTACACTTTTCTTGTGAGAATTCTAATCTCCATACATCAACCATCTCAGTTTAGTTGTCATTTCACCTCTATAAAAAGCTTCCTGTGTTGAAATACAAAGCTGTCTTCTGTGATAGTCTCAGTTTATATTTATTCCAAATTCTTAAGATGGCTCTCCTAATAGTGATTTTTAAAGTCTATGTTGACCTTTATTATACCACAAATAAGCATGCCATCCGAATCTCAGGGCATGACCTTCCAAAGTCAAGAGCCTATCATTTCTCAGAAGCATCCATTCCTTCATCTACATTAGACATGAGGAAGCAAAGTGCAACTTCAAGCCCGGTAGACCTATGCCGCCTCTTTCCTTTGCATCTTGTAAAATTTTGTATTTAACTCTTGTTTTTTTCCCTTGCCATACAAATTTGATATATCCTTTTGCCACTGTTTAAATGGTACATCTGAAGTTAACACAGGTATTGGCTGGAACAGAACTCGCCTCCTAGGTAAAACATTCATCTTAATAAGTGATATTCTCCCCAACAAGGACAGCTGTAATTTATCCCATCTTAACATATCCTTTTTAATTTCTTTCCATGTCTTAACACAGTTATTTTGAAATAGCATACAACTCATCCTCATCAGCATAATGCCTAAATATTTTACCTTTTTTATTTCAACCTTGAAACCTGTTATTCTCATAAGTTCTTCCTGGCTTTTGGTATCCATTTTCGTTAACATTTTTGTTTTCTGTTTGTTTATTTTGAAACCTGCCAGAGTACCAAATTCTATCAACTTCTCCATCAATGTTTCAATTCCCTCTAGTGGATCTTCCAAGATTAAAACTAAATCATCTACAAAGCCTCTTAGTTTATATGACTTTTTTAATTTTTACGTTTCTAATCCTTTCTTCCTGTCTGATGTCTCTATTCAAAACCTCCAACACCAAAATAAAAAGAAGCGGTGACAATGGACATCCTTCTCATGTTCCTTTTTGTATCTCACATGGTTTAGTTAATTCTCCATTAACAATAATTTTAATAATTTTAATAATTTTAATAGTCTGTGAAGTGTAAATTGATTTCACCCGTTTTATAAAATTCTCCCCAGAATTCATCTTTTCTAAAACTTGGAACAAGAAAATCCGTTTCAGATTGTCAAAGGTCTTCTTCACATCCAAGAAAATTAGAGCTGCTTGTTTTTCATTGTGTTTATCTAAGTATTCCACTATATCCAGTACAGTTCTAACATTGTCTTTCAACTGTCTTTTGGGCAAAAAACCACTTTGATCTTCATGAGTAAAGTCTTGGAGAACATACTTAAGTCTGGTTGTTGTGGATTTTCCGGGCTGTATAGCCGTGGCCTTGGCATTGTAATTCCTGACATTTTGCCAGCAGCTGTGACTGGCATCTTCAGACTTAAGTCTTTATGCTAATATTGTGGTAAATAGTTTGTAGTTGATATTCAACAGTGATATAGGTCTATAATTTTATGCTCGTGTCAAATCTTTCCCTTCTTTGACTATCAATGTAATGTTAGCAACTTTCCAAGTCTCTGGAAGCTATTTTTAATTGCAACTTCGTTTGTCTGCATATGCTTTAGGTAGAGTTGAGAACATTTTATGTACATAGCGTTTTGAGAATTGTTTGCAGAATAAATCCAGAATATCTTATCCTGATCTAAAACTTTCCTAGGGTGTGCTCCTATACAGAGAAGGTACAAAGCTCTGCCAGCCCTGTGAAATGCTTTAAGTTGCCCATGTCCTTCCATATTTGCAGAAGCGAAATATTATCTTCTTGCTTACCCCACCCCACCCCCCACCTTGATGATTCCAGCTGAGAATTCTAACCACTTGGCCACCGCTGGAAGAATATGCTCATGTAATCTGTTTGAGAGTGCTTATACTCACTGTAGTATTCTGAATGTACAAGCATAACGTGTGGTGGAAGCTCTTTTCTTATAAGTGGCTTACCCAAAGCACCTTTCAATTTAAGTTTCATAAAGAAATATTTTCCTGTCTCTCCTTTCCTGAACAATAACATTTTCCGTTGAGAGGAAAAAAGTGCAAATAAGGTTATTAAAATATGTAGTGCCATGACTATCTTCATCCTCAGAGGATTCTGAATCGGCAGCAAGCATGTACATGTTGCAGTTTCGTTTATCTTGCCTGTGTATAATCATTTACATTTAGATAGTTATCTTTGTAGAGAGAGGGGGACACAGTATGGTGCTTTCATGGACTGCCTTTCGTTATTGGAGCTATAGCTAGCAAACTGTGCCCTCAAAATATCTCTCCTGCTTAGTCAGGAAATAGGCCAAATTTGTGTTCAGTTGTTTTGCATTTTTTGCATAGGAGTGGAGGACTGAAGATGGGCAGGAGAAGATAAATGAGATGAAAACCAAAGGTTGCAATTGTCTAGAATAGTGGTCTCTCCGTTTGCCAGTGCAAAATCAGAACAATAACCAAGAGTTACCCAATTTATTTTATGAACAAGAAGAGAATCTGATAGAGAACCAAGCTAATGGCTCCCTTATCTGATTCCTGTTTTAGTTATAAAAGAACGCATATGTGTACAAGGGAGTAAGAAGCAACGTGCTGTTTGCAAGAGAGTCTGCATGCAAGTTGCACACCATTAATTTCATGACTGGAGTAACAGGCCTCAGTGGAAAAAAGGCTAACATTATATTCCAAATATTTTTCTCAATACAACAGATTCACAGTCAGAGAGTGAGGCTTCACCTGAGAAGCGGCCACGTTTACTGGAGGACAGTCATGATAGATCTGAAGAAATCAGCCGTTCCAAACAGAAGAGCAGACGCAGGTGTTTCCAGTGCCAAACAAAACTGGAGTTGGTACAGCAGGAACTGGGATCATGTCGTTGTGGTAAGGGTTGGCTGCCAGCATCAAAATTACTGTTTCCTGTCCTATAATGTCAAAGCCCTTTTCACATCTGGATAAAATCTGAATTGCTTTGTTATGCATTTTTACGGGTGTAAGCAGCAATACAGTCTGTAAAATACTGTAAAGTGGTTACAACCTGATAAAAAGCTAAAATCCATTCACAGGTACACTAAATAGAATAACCAGACTGAGCCTGGCAACCAGCAGGAGGGTTGAGGGTGTGAACATGGGGGAGGTGTTTGACACTGCTTATGACAGTATGTCACTTCCAGGTACATTCCAGAAGTGACAATGGGTAGCTCTAGCAATCACTGGAAACTCTATAGTGGTTCCTGGAACTACGCATTGTCACTTCCAGGTTGTAACTGGAAGTAGAGTTGCCAGGTCCCCTGGGATCCAAACCAAGGTAAGGTAGGGTCATAGAGGGGTGTGCACGGGAATAACATGCATGCACACTCTGAAGCCTTCGTTGTCGCACCAGGAATGACATCATTCCCAGCACGACAATGAAGGTGTGCTCCAGAGCTTCCAGACCCAATCCCTGCACTCCTCCGTGCCGCCAACAGTCAGGTAAGAGGCGATGGGGAGGGGCAGGGCAGAGGCTGGGAACCCTACCTGGAAGTGACATACCAGCACAAAGGCCTGCCACATCTTACATGGTGAGACAACATGAAAAGAAACCCAGGGAAGTTTCTCAATATGGTGTCATTCTTGCTAGAGAAAACTTATGGGTGCCTGTTTTTGTTCTCCAGCAAGGTAAAAGCAGTTCAGGGGGAGTTTTTTCCAATGGAGAAAAACAGTAGGGGATGCAAGTGTCAAAGTTTCCTTTCTTTCCCACAGTGTTCTGCTCCTCGATCATATAATCCCAGAGGCTTCATTTGCTTTTAAAAAGTCATTTAAAATAAACACTAGGGGAAGGTGGTGTAGTTGAGGCTTCACTATAACACGTTTCTGCTGGGCATGGTTGAGCAATATTTGCTGTTCTGTGGCCGCTGATATCAATGTTTGAAGGAAGGAGCTTGGTTTAGTACCTTTCTGAACTGTATACCTGCAGACACAAAGTTTATAGTACTAGATAAAGTAAAAACATTAATTATTGTTGTTATTGTTACTAATGTCATTTATAGTCCACCATTCTCTCTGAGACTCAAGGCGGAATACACAGTGTGAGATTAGTACTGTCAAAATGAAGGACATTTCCATTAAAAATGCCATAGGGTAAATAAACACAAGTTTACAAAGACATAGTATTAGCACGAATCCAATACAGAGTTGAAGCTGAAACAGAACATAATCAATTCTAGGACTGACATTAGACAACATGAAGCACAGGTAGCTCATAGGAGCACGTATTTAAGACAGGTATTATGTAAGGCAACATAGTGGTGAAGTCTATGGTCCCTAACTCATTGACAAAGCATCTGAGACACTCTCCCTTCGACACAAAGTCCTTTTTGAATAATTCAGTTTTGAATTGTTTGCAGAAAACTAGGAGAGTGAAGGCTCTCCTGATCTCCTCAGGTAGGCCATTCCACAGGGTAGGGGCCACCACAGAGAAAGCCCATGTATGAGCTGCTATTGATTTCGCCCATATGCAGAGTGGCACCTGCAGAAGATCCTGTTCAGATAAACAAAGTTGCTGTGGAGGAACATAGGGAGGGAGGTGATCCCATGCTGGACCAAGGCCATGAAGAGCTTTGTATGTGATAACCAATACCTTGAACTGAGCACGGTAACTGATAGGTAGCCAATGCAGAATGAGGGTGATGTTCATGCCCCTGCTCACTCCTGATAACGGTAATGCGTTTTGCACCAATTGGAGTCTCCTAGTTAACTTAGATGGGATACCTACATATAGTGCATTACAATAGTCAAGTCTTGATGTTACCATAGCATGGATCCAGGTGACCAGGTCAGCCATGTTGAAGTAAGAAGCCATCTTCCAAGCTAGAGTGAGGTTGTAGAAAGCATTTTTTGCAGCTTCCTTAACTTGTTTTTCTAGTAGTAGTGCTGGACCCAATATAACCCCAAGGCTTTTAACCAAGTCTACAAGGGTCAAATGAACTCCACTGAAAATGGGGAGTACAATTTCCTTCAAGATCTCTGCCTTCCCAACAAGCATCACTTCCCTCTTGTCTGGGTTCAGTTTCAATGTGTTCATTTTCAGCCATTTCACCACAACTGTCAGGCAGCAATCCAAGCTTTCTACTGCATTCTGTGGGGATATGGATAGCAAAATACAGAGTTGGTTGTCATCTACATATTGTTGATATCCAACTCCATTAGCTGTGAGTGAGTTCTAAAGGGTTTACGTAGAGGTTGAATAGCATGGGAGATAAGATTGCGCCCTGAGGAACCCCGCAAGATAGCGCCCATTCTGGAAATAGGTGATCTCTGACGGCAACCCTTTGAATATATTCCATGAGAAACAATTTTAACCAGTCCAAGGCACATCCTTTGATACCCACTTTTGTCTCTAAACTCCTCAACAGGATTGCATGGCTTACTATGTCAAAGGCTGCAGATAGATCCAGGAGGAGCAATAAGGAGACATGGCCTTTGTCTATATTCAGACAGAGATCATCCACTAACGCTACTAGTGCTGTCTCTGTCCTATGACCTGGTCTGAATCCAGACTAGAAAGGGTCTAAAGTAGAGATGGGCACGAACCAGGAAAAAACGAACTGTGTGGTTCGTGGTTCACGTTTCACGAACCTTCCCCAGTTCGCGAACCAGTTTGTCTGGTTCGTGAAAATGCCACTTCCGGGTCAGCAGAAGGCTACTTCCAGGTCAGCAGAAGGTCTGCAGAAAGCCCATCCCCTATTGCTAGGAAACTGATAGATCAGCACCAGGCTGTCTGCAGTGATGAACCAAAAAACGAACCAAATGAACCAGCCTAAAGTTCGTGGCGGTTCGTCAGAAATGGGTTCTGATGAACCACCAGTTTGCAAACCATGAACCAACCCAGTTCGTGCCAAACTTTGGTTCATATTTCGGTTTGTGCCCATCTCTAGTCTAAAGTGCTAGCGTTTTCCAAGATTAGAGTTGGTCAGCTACCGCTCTCTCAATCACTTTGCCCAGAAAGAGCAGATTAGAGACTGGATGATAACTGACAGTATCATTTTTGTCTAGGGATGGTTTTTAAATTAGCGGACAGATAACCGCCTGTTTGCGTGGCTCAGGGAAGTTAGCATCTAGCCATTTTTCCCCTTCAAATTCTAAATTTTATTTTAAAATATGCTTATTGGTTTTGAAGAAAACTCTACGTAGTGAAAATAAATATTATAATAGCCAGTTAGCAAATTGTTTTTAAACTGTCTAAATTGTTTTTAAAAACCTGAAACCTGTGTATATATTAAATATTTTTCTTACATTCGAATAAAACCATGAGATGCTAACTAAATTATGCCATAAAGGATAAAGAAATATTTTAAAATGTGCGCCTGCTCAGTTAATAATAAATTAACCCAATATTTATTAGTATATATGTAAAATCCAGTATGTTAAATACAGTTGTTTTCTAGTGTGTTTCTAGGCAAGCAGAGTTGCCCTTTGAGGTGTTAATGCATGAGCCTAATATTCTACTTGGATGTATTCCTGTTTAATAGAACGTTCATAGAAACTTGATTACATTATTGACTCAAACCAACACCCCCACCCTCCATCTTGAAACCATTTATGAAAATGATTTTTTCTCTCTACTGAGCTGCATTTATACAGCATAGAAAGTATTAAGCTGAGGAAGCATTCTATTCAAGATACAGTTGTTGGGAATTGGAGCCTTTAAATGTTAGTGCATTTAGAGATGGGAATGTAAGATAGTAATGTAACTTGGTCAGCATGTTAACCACAGGATGATTAGCAGACCCATTACCTAGACTATTAACAGAACTACCATCATGTTTTAATAACATAGCACTTTGTCAAATATCTACTTTAGAAAATGCTCAGTAAATTTGGGCCTTGGAAGGCTACACATACAATGCAGAATTATATAGGTTAGCCAATGCCTTGTTTCCCAGTGCCATTGTAGGCTTGACCAGTGTTTGAAATTTCCCTATACAGTTTGGAGCATGAATATATTTTATGTTTTGTAGCAAAGATGGGCAACATATGAAATTTGACATATACCACCTAGGGTTGCTAGGTCCCTATACCCTCCTGGTGGAAGGGGGGACCTGGCACTTACCAAGTACAATTACCTTTCACGCACTCCTGGCAGGTACAATCACCTTTCACACACTCCCCACCAGCCAAGTGAATGGTAGTAGGGGGCAGAGGCTTTGAGCAGGAAATACCCTGACCCCACCAATGGACTGGGAGCCCTAGTACCACCTACATGAACTGATAAAATATGCTGATCAGTAAATGTACTTATTTTCTAGCTCTCTTTTAGACCATCCATTTTACAAATGCGACCTTTAATGCTGCATATACATACCTTTGCATAGCTATACATAGCTATATACTTTTGCATAGCTATAGTTAATATATTTTCGTCTAGTCTTTCAAATACTTGAAATACATTTTTTTAGTTTTTGAATTTTGTTTTATTGTTTAAGATTTTCCCCCACTTAATGAAACATATACACACATAATAACTTAGAAACTGATATTGGCAAGAATATTTCTCTGAGACCAGCAATACCCCACGTCTTCATGAAATAGTTCAACTATTTTATCTGTAGTGAGAATTCTTTGTCAAAAGTCATTAACCTACATTAGAGTTGCTGATACTGGCAGCATTTGATTGGAAAATTCCTGGTGATTTGGTGGCAGTGCCTGAGGAGGATGGAGTTTGGGGAAGGGAGCTCTGCTCCTGCTGTGTGGTGCCATAGAGTCCAAAGCTGCCATTTCCTTCAGAGGAAGTGATCTCTACAATCTGGAGATCAGTTGTATTCCAGGAGAACTTGGGGCTCACCTTGAGGTTGGTACCCTAACCAAAACCACACCATTCTCCCTGAACCAGTATTTGATTTGTTATCTCCTATGTCTTATACACACACTCAGTGAAACATAAAATCGCACCATGTGAAAGCTGCACACGCACATACATACTGTCCAGAGGAGGAACATCTCCTGCCCCTGAAAAAAACACTATGATCTAGATATACAAGCCTCAAATGCCTTTCGGCAAAGGTTCAGATCTTTTCCTAAAACCAAGAATCCCATGCCACTTGCTAGATCATGGTCTTAGTGACTGTAGTTCAGTGTGAATTAACCCTTTATCTATAGGGGAAAAATTGCTTCCCCTCTCCCATTCTGTATTTATTCATTTGTACATTTTAATTGTATCAGTAGCACTTTAAGGAAATTGTATGTGGTGGTCATGAACATCTGCAAATGTTACACTCAGGGCCCTTAATGCCAAAAACAAAACCCCTTCAGTGGGAGTGGTTTTATTGTTGCTTAAATGTTATGAATTGCTTTGCTCATTGCAAATAAAATCCAGGCAATAAACCAAAGAGTGGTGGACCACTATGAAATAATTTGCTGGATGTTTGGTGATATAGTCTTATTTTTCCTATTAATATTCTGCAGCTTCATCTGCTTGGGAAAACAAAATTATCTGCATAACTAAAATGAGTAAAGAATAGGAGGGCTGGCTTTGGAAGTGACTAGAACGAGGGCCATTTTGACCTTATTGTTCCTCAATTTAAAAAGTGGCACGGAAGTGTCTCATGTCAAGTTTGCTGAGAAATTGCTAATTTTGATACAGCAAATGTTTCAAAACACATTTCTCTGTATTGCTTCTTATGGATTTTGAAGGACAAATCCAAGAAGGACTCATCATTTGGGGTTAATAAAATATGTGACATATACAATTCACTGCAGAGTTTGTGGCAGACATAATATTATTATTTTATTGTTTTCTTTAGAATACTATCCTATTGCTGGATAAGACTTTTTATCTTCTGTGGGTATAAGTTCCCTTTATATTTGCAATTGCAGCTAGGAAATGGGAAAGGAATGTACCCATAAGAATACTGATTAGCTCAACATAAGAGAATTGACCTGGATTTTTGCATAATTCTGAACTGTTGAGCCATCATCCTATCAGATGACTCTAAAATGCAGGATTATCATAGGACACTAACACATGAACTGCATGCAGAAAGTCTCAGGTTCAATTCCTGTTACCTATAGATAAAAGGATTGGATAGAAGGTAAAGTGAAAGATATTTACTTTAGACCCTTGGTGAGCTTCTGCTAGTCAGATTTGACAGTATTGACCTTGATACACCTGTGGTCTGACTCAGCTTTATGTATTCAAGTGTTCGTGTGTGAAAGCTGCATACTCTGAGCTGCATTCCATACTTCCTTATTGTCAGTGGATGTGCTAGGCAGCACTTTCTCAGTGGTACACAGAAATATTCTTTATACTTGGTTAAAGATGCCATCAATAACTGTAGGTTTCCACATACTAGCTACTGAAACTTCCTTGTTCAAAGGCAATGTACCTCTTTATGCCATTTGCTGTAAGGAGTGACACAGAAGGCAAGCAAAGGAGACTGAGACATGCCCAGAATTGTCCCTCTTTATGGAGAATTGTCCCTCTTTCCCCTTTATGGAGGAGAGAGGGACTGACCATTTAAACTCTCAGCATAGATAAATGTCATTTAGCCTATGACATGGTTTATGGAAACATTCTTGACACTGTATGGAAATGCCTGCCCTTGTCCTTGCCACTAATTGTACTAATCTCACACTATGTAATCTGCCTTGAGTCTCAGTGAGAAAGGTGGAATATAAATAACATAAATAAATAATAAATAAATAAATAGAGTTAGGGAAAGAGCAGAGCAACAAATACAGGCCTTCTGGTTTATACTCCAACATCTGTACTGCAGTGAAGTGCAGAATGATGGCATAGAGGTAAAAGACTGGAGTCACTTTAATCTTGAGGGTCCTGTTTTCTGTAGGAAAACAGAGCATGGTGCCACTTATTTCTCTGTGTTCCTCGGACTGCTCTACTCGTTTTGCTACCATAAGCAGTAAGATCATGTCACAGGAGATGACAGGCTTCCCCAGACTCATTCATTCCCAAGAACTCTGAGTGGCAGGAGCAAAGAGGGGACACTTGTTGAAGCCAGGCAGGCTGGGAAGCAACAACAAGCGTAAACCACTCCTGTTGCCTCTTCCCATGTAGCACCCTCCCAGTTTGGCACTCCAAGTAATTGCTTGGGTTGTGAACCAATACTGTTTGAGGCGAGGGAAGCAGAGAAAACCCTTCACTATGCCTTGCATGGCAACAGATTTGAAGTCAATCTGGAAGTGTTGGTAAGGACTAGACATGGGCATGAACGGGGGGGAAAATGAACACGCTGTTCGCGGTTTGTTGCTGCCGACGAACACGAACAGATGATCAGTAACGAACATGTCCCGTTAACGAACATGTTCATTGTTCATGGGGGCCAGAACGGCCCCCGTTGGACTTAGAGAGCCCATATTCACAGGGAGTGTTCAGCAGGCTCTCCTCCAGCCATCAACCAAGTTTGGTCAAGATTGCAATATGGATCTTGGAATTATACATTCCCAAATCTGACGCCCCAAGAAACTCCCATTCGACACAATGGGAGCCACCAGTTGACTTTTGCCCTGAGTACAAGCGGTGGACTCTAGGGGGCGGGGGCTTTGGCCGCTCACTGGTGGCACCCCCCATGTGCCCACCTACCAGGCCTCCCTGATGCTACTTTCCACCAAGGTATGACGCTGGGTTGTGTCGGTGGCCTGGTGGGTTGGGGGAGGCGTTGGCAGGCCACCTCCCCTCTAGCGCGCAGGGGGTCTGGCCACTCACCAGCAGCACCCCCATGTTCCTGCCCACCAGGCCTCAGAGTACTGCATCGCACTTTCCTGCACAGACAGGGACGTGGGTGATGAGTTTGGCCGCTGGACCTGCTGGGCTCAGGGAGGTGATGTTGGGCCACACACACACCCAGGGGGCAGGGGATCTGGTTGCTCACCGGTGGCAACCCCCATGTGCCCGCCTGCCACGCCTCCCTGATGCTACTTTCCACCAAGGTATGACACTGGGTGTTGTTAGCGGCTGCCGGGCCTGGTGGGTTGGGGGAGGTGTTGGCAGGCCACCTCCCCTCTAGGGGGCAGGGGGTCTGGCCGCTCACCGGCTGCACTCCCATGTGCCCGCCCAACAGGCCTCAGAGTACTGCACTGCACTTTCCTGTGCAGACAGGGATGTGGGCGATGAGTGCGGCCGCTGGGTCTGCTGGGCTCGGGGAGGTGGTGTCGGGCCACCCCCCTCTAGGAGGCAGGGGATCTGGCTTCTCACTGGCGGCACCCCCCATGTGCGCACCCACCAGGACTCAGAGTACTTCACTGCACTTTCCTGTGCAGACAGGGACGTGGGTAATGAGTGCAGCTGCCAGGCCTGGTGGGCTTGGGGTGGCGGTGGCAAGCCACCTGCCCTCTAGGGGGTGAGATGGTCTGGCCGCTGACGGCTAACATCACCCACCTTCCTGCTTTCGTGGAAGGGACGGGAGGGAGAGATGTCATTTGGAGGGATCAGAGTGTTCCAGTGAGGGAGAGGTCGAAAGAGGGAAGGGGAACTGGCAAGATCCCAACAGTGGATCTTGCCAGTTCCTCCGAGGATCCCACTGAGGTACTCAGCTGTGGCAGCTGACATTACCCACCTTCCTGCCTTCACGGAAAGGATGGGAAGGACACGAGAGGTCATTGGGAGAGGTCAGAGTATTCCAGAGAGGGAGAGGTCGAAAGAGGGAAGGGGACTGCGAGGCCTCCTCCGAGGATCTCACTGAGGTACTCAGCGGCAGCAGTTAACATCACCCACCTTCCTGCTTTCACAGGAGGGAGCGGAGATGTTGTTTGGAGGGTTCAGAGTGTTCCAGAGAGGGAGAGGTCGAAAGAGGGAAGGGGAACTGGGAAGTTCCCAACAGTTGCTGCGAGGCCTCCTCCGAGGATCTCATTGAGGCCCTCAGTGGCGGCAGCTAACATCACCCTGCCTTCGCGGAAAGGATGGAATGGGCAGGACAGGTCATTGGGAGGGGTCAGAGTGGATCAAGAAACGGCAAGGTTCACAGAAGGACGGAGAACTTGTCAGGGAGAGAATGACAGAGGGTTACCAGTTCCTGGCCGCCTTGTGGAGCAGAACCGGGAAACACCCAAACATTTGTGAGCCTTCATCTTTGAAATCCACTGATCTTGTCAGCGGCGGAAGCAGCCATCACAAACTCTCCTTCCTTCATGGAAAGGATGGGATGGACAGGGCAGGAGAGGTCGTTGGGAAGGGTTGGAGCAGTTCCAGAGAGGGCGAGGGCAAAAGAGGTATGGGGAGCTTGACAGGGAGAGGAGGACAGAGAGGACCCCAACATCCACCATGTCGGATTGTGCAGACTGCTCCGGCAGAGGCTTGTCGGCCCCTCCTGTATCGCAGTGGAGGCTGTCACCAGCATCACTCACCCTCCTGCCTTCATGGAGAGGACAGGATGGACAGGACGGGAGAGGTCGTTGGGAGGGGTCAGAGTAGATCCAGAGAGGGAGAGGTCGAAAGAGGGACCGGAAACTGGTCTGGGAGAGGAGGACAGAGGCTTTCTGGCCACATTGTGCAGCAGGACCAGGATGGAGGACACCCATGCAATCCACCCTAAGGCTTTCCCACCCGCCCTGTGTCGAACTGGAGGCTGCCGCCAACATCACTCACCTTCCTGCCTTTGCGGAAAGAGAGTCGCAGGACCCATTCCTTCCATTCACAGCAGCAACAGCAGTTGCTCATGGATGGGGGTGCACCGTGCAGAACAATCATATCTGCAAAAACTGTTGAGCTGTCCCTCGTGTCAAGAAGTAGCGGCAGCAGCACAGCACCCACCTTCCCGCCTTCACGGAAAGGGTGGAAGGGACCCATTCCCCCCTGCTTAGAGGGGACAGCTGGTGCTGTCGACGGGGCGCCGTGCTGCACAGCCACATGTACGACAGCTCCTGATCTGCCCCTCATGGCCAAAAGCAGCAGCAGCCAGCACCCACCTTCCTGCCTTCACAGAAAGGGTGGGTGGGAGGGACCCATTTGCCCTGCTCAGAGGGGACAGCAGGTGCCCATGGATAGGGGAGTACCATGCGGAGCAACCCTATCAGCAACAGCCGCAGAGCTGTACCTCATGTCCAAAAGCGGCAGCAGCTGACATCACCCACCTTCCTGCCTTCGCGGAAAGGATGGGATGGGCAGGACAGGAGAAGAGAGGTCATTGGGAGGGGTTGGTGTGTTCCAGAGAGAGAGAGGTCAAAAGAGGGAACGTTCAGGACCTTGTTGGGGAGAGAATGTACTGCCACCTTGGTCTGGGATGATTGTTATATGATCTTATAACTATTCCTCTCATGGGATGTAGAGCATGCTCCTGAAGAAGTAGGCACGAAATCTGTTGTTCATAGCCGGCCCCAGATCGAGCGTGACGGAGGGCTTTTTCCAGCTGCCTGAACATCCTGACCCACCTTGTTGGAGGAATTTAATGAATTGAAGGAACTTTATGAATTGAAAGAACAAGAAAGAAACATTTAAAAGGACTCTCAATTACAAAGGACTTGCATTGCACCCGGAAGTTATTTCAATTAACTAGTCTTTTGCAGTCTGTAGAGCTATTTATGATGAACTAATTTTGTATTCTATGGAGTTGTATATAATTGTTTATGAATTGTTGTTAAATGATACAATTAGCACTTGCACTTTAAAAATTTCACTGTACTACTCAAAGTAAGTTCATTGGATAGTGAGTTTCTTTTAGTTTCCTGTGGGGTTTCAGTTTCCCCCCCTTCTTCTAATTGCTGCCTTGTTACGGGAACGGCCATTTATTTTTTGGGACAGTTCTTGCCCAGGGGCAGTGGAGGTCCTCTGGTTGCCACCAGTGGGTGGTGATAGCAAGGTACCCGTTATGGCAGCCGCTCCAGAGGTCAGCCGTGAAGTGTACAGTACAGCCTTTGGCAGCCGACAGCTCCCTGAACACCATGTCTTGCACGGACTGGTAGAGGGCAGGCAGGACTCGATGCCCAACTGTGTGCCGTGACGGCATGGAGAACCATGGAGTGAAGTGCTGAAGCAGCCTTTGGAAGCCCATGCCCTCCACGATGGACAGGGGAAATCGTTGCAGGGCAATCGTCTCTGCCACGACACGAATGCCTGCCTCCTGAGCCCTTGACCTCACCCTTTTCAACGGCACTATCCCCAGGCCCAATGGAACAATCTCCACAAGGGCGGCCTGCCTGACCGTTCCTCTCCCACCAGCATAACCCTCGGGGGCAAGGCATCTTGTTTGGGGTGCATTCTGGTGACCTTCCCACTGATCCCAGCTCAGAGGAGCTGATAGCCCTCTGTCTCCCCCCACTGGATTTTCCCTGGCCGAGGACGGAGACCACAGACTCAGGTGGCGCGTCTTCAGGTTCCTAGTCAGGACTGTCGATGACGAGTGCTTTGGGTCATTGCCCCTGCGCACCAGGCCATCACAGAGACGGCACCGCACCACACGGGTCATTTGGAAGGGCCCAAAAGTGCCTCCATACAGAGAGTTTGAACTGTGGCCTACTGACTGTTCCAGGGGAGGGAGGACAAAGGGTTACTGGCTGTGCCGCAGAGCTGGCAATGGAAGATGGAGTGAGGGGTGGATTGCAGGCAGGGGCAGCACTGAGAGTTTGGGATGGGGACGGGACGGATGTTTAGTCGAACCCCGACCATTCCTCCATGGATCCCTCAGCCTCTTCCTCCTCAAACAGTTTAAAGAGTTCCTCTTTCCCCGCCGGCAAGAGCTCTTTGGCCTCCTCCACAGCCCCCACAGGTGATTTTTGGGGAGTGGGAGTCTCTGCTGCCCCAGAGCCCTGCCCAGTACTGCTTCCTGCGGGGCAACCAGAACAATCTTTGCACTTCCCCCCACGACCACCCTTGGACCCGGCCGAAGCCACATTGTGCCAGCAAATAAGAATTAAGGAGGAAAGAAAAGGAGACAACACTGTGAGCCCTCAGCCGAGGTGCCCACTGAGCTTGGCCCCAGGGCCTGGCAGCAGCCCTGGAACCAGAGGGAGGGGGTAGAGCCCTAGCCCAGCACTCCCAGATATCTGACCAGATCAGGCACTAATAATCAGTGTGAGCCCTCAGCCAAGGTGCCCACTGAGCTTGGCCCGAGGGCCAGGCAGCAGCCCTGGAACCAGAAGGGGAGGGGGTAGAGCTCTAGCCCAGCACTCCCAGATACCTGACCAGATCAGGCATGAATAATCAGGGTAAGCCTTCAGCCGAGGTGCCCACTGAGCTTGCCCCTTCACCACTCCTTCACCCTCCCTCCCTCCCCCCTGGTCTCTGCTGCCATGTAACCAATTGTAACTAATTTGGAGCTCCACACTTGGAAGGAAGACCTGCCCATCAAGCTAAGTTGGGCTCAGATTGGGGTTTCCAGGGTGACAGAAGGAGTGCAGACAGAGTTCAAGCAGTCCCTGGCTCCATTGCCAAGGGAATTGATTGAAGGTGCCTGACTGTCTGGCTTCACGAGCAGCAGAAGAACGCAACGAACAAGGCTTGCAACGGCCGCTTATTCGTTTGCAATGGTGCCTCACAAACGGCTTGTTTGCAAACAGACAAACGGGCTGTTTGTGGGTTTTTTCGTTTGTAATGCTGTTCATGCCCATGTTTAGTAAGGACTGATACTGGCCTGCTTTGGGATCTCCCATATCACTAGCTATGTCCTACATTTGAGCTCCCTCTGCTAAATCAGGGCTCTGGACTTATGCTTGAATGTCTGGTTGCGATAACACCCATGGGCCTTTAGATAAGATAGCTAGCCAAAACCTATGCACATCATTGTAAATTATAGTTCCAAAATTTATGTTATCAGTTTTCATTATAAAAGTCATCTAATATGGCTACCATTTCTCTGACAGCAGCAGTCTTTAACAGATGATTACTTTAAGGTTGTCAGCTCTGGGCTGAGAAATTCCAATACATACAGAATATATTCTAGAAATTCCAATAAATACAGAATATATCCAGAAAATTAAATTGTCTGGAGCCACATTACATGACACTACTATGCAGATACCTCTCCTACAAAAAGCAGATTTCTCAAATGTCTGCCCTTTTTCTTATTTGCAGTGCTGATAATGTGAACTCTCAGCATATTATCTTTGAGCATTTACAGTAAAACTTCGTAGGGTTTTGTGAGTGTTTTTATGATACTGAATTGTTTATTTGTAATTCCAAGAAGGCCTGATCCAGTTTCATAAGACTAAACTATTAAAATGTCTTTTCCCTATCTGAGGAAAGCATTGATGGTAGTATGTTAATCTTATGAAGCAGAACTGTAGCTTAATGGACTGTGGGTAGAATGCTACTGAAGCATTTGTGTTCTGGAAAATGTGGTTTTAAATAATTGTGGACTTCTTTGTTATAATTTGTGGCTTTATGAGCTGTTTTTACACACATTGTGTGGAGAAAAGTGGCTTAAATGTTCTGCAAATAAATAACTTTAGTGTGAAGTGTAGCAGTTATATTTGTGTCTTACTACATGGATGGCCAGCCTGCTGTTCGAATGCCATAAGGTGCACAGGCTGCAGGAGTTTATGGCACTCGTAGACAGAAAAAGGACTTAGCATTAGCAGTTCTTTAACTGAAATTCCCCTGCTGCACTCCTGCCTGCTCTGTAGACTAAAGGCAACCCTAAAACAGTGGTAATGACAGAATTGCTGTTGTTATCACTAGTGTAGTGCTGCTTAACTATTTTGTGGCAGATTTGCCAAACAGCCTGATCAAATGTGAGTTACAGCAAGTATTACTCAGGAACTTTTCTATAATTTATTTACATAGATTTATTTTTCCTAAGGTGGAACTCTAAGCAATTTTTAAAAGCCAGCCAATTTAGACACAGCCTATCAACATTTAAAACCATATTGAATAAAAATGTACTATTTCAATAAGCCAAAGCCCAAACCCTGTATCAAATGCCCTCTGAGTCCTGAATAATGCTGTTTTAAGTTTCCTGAATACTTCCAGGGTCTATGACCTCATTTTCTCAGGAAGGCCATTCCTAGGGTTGCCAGCTTCAAGTTGGGAAATTCCTGGAGATCTGGGGGGTGAAACCTGGAGAAAGAGGGGTTTGGGGAGGGAAAGGGCCTTGCCATGGCATAATTCCATAGAGTCCACCCCAAAAGTAGCCATTTTCTACAGGTGAACTGATCTCTATGGCCTGGAGACCAGTTGTAATTCCAGGAGATCTCCAGCCACTACCTGGAGGCTGGCAACCCTAGCCATTCCACAGAAGCATAGCCGCTGCTAAAAAGGCAAGTCTCCTATTAGGGAGTCATTCTGATAATTTCGGACTACTGGGAGTGCATACGCTAGCAGCAGTACATGATCTGCTTCCACTACCTTAATAACCTTAAAAGCCCACAATTGAGAAAGCTATCTTTGACCTCTAAAATGATGGTTGACTTGGTTTGCATAATTTGCATAATTTGGAAAATGTGGTCTTTTTGTCTCAGATTGGTCTATTGTATGCCCCGATTACATTTTGGCACACATATTTTGGAGATTGATTTTGGACGACTTTTTTCATTGCAAGTTTAACAGTGATAGTAATAAGGCATGACTCCCTCCCTCAGACAGTATTTCGAGATGTTCCAGAATCACCCTCATCATTGTTCCAAGTTCATATCTTTGCTGTTGAAAGATTTTTTTGTGCCTGTGTATGTTCAGTTTTCTTTTCTATTAACTGCTGACGAGAAATTCACATTCATAAATAATGCTTAAGAACCATTGCTATATAAATTGAATGTGTTATGAATTATGATGGGGGTTTCTGTAGAGTGCTGTGCCTAGAGCAGGAAGAACAGAGGATGATTTTCATTAATTTCTAATGAGATGCCAATTAAAGGCAAGGAAGGGAAGAGTCATAGAGTTCTCCTGAATTCTCTATCCTGGGGCTTCATAGGAACATGCCACTAAACCTTCCCTGAAAATTCCATTAAATTACAATCACATCTAACACACACACAAATTCAGCTTCTCTTTGATCTTCAAAAGAGCAATTTGTAAGATGAGTTCTGAGCTTTCTTTCATAGCAAGAGGTGAGCAGAATTACTAATTGCCAACGCACTTTATAGGCTGTAGTGAGAAACAGAAATATGAAAGCAGATTCTTGGACTGTTCCTCCTCTGGTTGGCTAACTTAAATCAATAATACCAGAGTAACACCACTTTCCTAGATGCCAGTTAAACCAGCCATGTGTTCAGACAGTGATAATCTCTAGCATTGGACTCCTTGATAGCATAGCTCAGAGTTCACCATGGGCACCATGGCACCCACCAACACTTTTCCTGGCACCCGGCAACTGTCTTTAGAAAGTGAGTGAGGTGGGGCTCCTGCCCAGCAGGGCTTCCAGTTGGTCATTGGAGATCTGATTGGCTGTGCTGATTAAAAGAAGAACATTGCTTCAGTGGCAGCTGCCACCACGGTGTTTATTTTATTTTCTCACTCTTTCGCATTGCATTTTTTATTACTCTAGTTGTCCACTGTACTTGATCTTCCTATGTACATTTGTTTGTGTTTGGCTCCACCTTACGTGGCAGATATTTTGTGGTTGTGCTCACCGTCCTGCATCATAATTCCAAAGGTGACCACAGACTCAAAAAGCTTGGGGACTCCATAATTTATGAACCTACCCAATCACCACAGTCATCTTCTAAGGCCCTGCTTTAGGTGCCCCCGCCTTCTAAGATTAGGCGGGTTACAACCCAGGAGAGGGTCTTCTCAAATGCGGCACCAAAACTCTGGAACGCTCTTCCCAGGGACATTAGTCTGTCCCCTTCTGTTGCTATCTTCTGCCAGCAGTTTTGTTTCATTTGGCATTCCTTCAGTGTCTCGTCCTTCCTGCTCCATGTTTTAATTGTTGTTTTTATGACTTTGTATGTATTTTAGCTTTAGTTTTAATTGTTTCTGTGAAGTGTTTTGTTGGTTTCAGTGGTTTTTAAGATGTGATTTTATTATATGAGTTTTTAATTTATTAGCTTCATTGGTGGCCTTTATGAGGAAAGAAAGATGGTGTATAATTTTTGCAAAGTAAATAAAATAGCTTCACATAAAGAAGAATGATGGTATAAATATCCACTTAATATAGAAAGTATATTTGGTAGCAAAATATTTCTGCCTGCACAGCTTTGGCTTATTCTGAGTGCTGCCAAACTGTAGGTAGAACACATTTGCTATTCCATCTTAAACACATATCTGAAGGAACATAAGCAACACTTAAATTCATTATTTCAGATACCACAATTGATAAACTTCCTAAAGATGGGAAGTAAATTTCAAAATTACTGCTACTTAAGAGATGGGGCACACCAAAGTCTTGAAATATGATGTTTTTCTGAAAAAAAATTAACCCCTCCCAGCAAGAGATTGAAATCTCTTTACCTTAATTCAAATAGTCGTTCAAGATTTAAAGAGACAGTTGAATGCATGTGATCCTTTGTTCTAGGTCTGCTAAAAAATAACAGACCACACCATTAATGTCATCAGTAACTTAGATTATTTTTCCTCCTATGTGAATATTCTCTGAAAATGTTAATTCTTGTTTTTATGTATGTGCATTTTATTCCATTGAATGTGCATTTTAACTTGGTTTTAATTGTTTGAATGATTTGTTTTTGTTTGGTTTTAATGGTTTTTTTAAGATGTGTTTTTATTAGGTACATTTTTAACCTGTTATCCATCTTGTTGGCCCTAATGAGAGCAGATAAATTTTGTAAGTAAATAAAATACAAACTACACGCAATTTAGTTTAGATTTCATTAATAAAATTTTTAAAATTGGGGGGCTTTATTGAAAGTTGTATGTATCCAATTAATGAGAAAACTAAAGCTATTCCAGCACTGTTTGATGTTTCAAAATGTGAACTGTGAGGCAGTGAATTCTCTTGTTACAGGGTTAGATTTATAGTGACTTCCTGGAATAGCATGAAATAGCCAAAAACTCTTTAAGCTGAACCACTTGTTGCAGTGGTGAAATATTTACAAGGCTTACAAGAGTGGCTTAAGGGACTGGTATTAAATGTGAAGTATTTCTCCACTGTCACCATTTCAAATCCAGCCCTGGTCAACAATGACAGGAAAAATTACCACCATCTGCTGCTTGTGCAGTGATCTTTGTATTCTGTTTTCAGTTTAATTCAGTGTTGATGTACATTTCTGAAGAATGACTTTCTAGTTTGAGTTAATTGGGAATTGCAGCATCCAGAAACCATACTGGCCATGGAAACAGCATTTTTCTGTAGCCTGAGAGAGCTGAGAACTCACACTAGCATTTCCAGAGAATTTACTTATCTTTGCTGTTAATGAACAAAATATATTAGAAAAATTGCATTGTCAGGCTATAGCTATAAATACACATTTTTAATTTCTAATCAAGTGGGATTTTGCTCCACTGTTTAGAGAACTACTTCTGTAGTGTAAAGGGAATCTTAAATTGTGCTTTAATTGCACTTAAGGTATGCATATTTCCAAACTAATTATCAGTGGATAGTTTTTGTCCATAAGATCCTCATCCTACCTCACCAGTCTAGAATACCATATGATACTCATTACTCGGAAATATTTTAAGTTGGTAGGCAGAGAAGTTGTTTATGTCAGAAAGGTGGCACTTGTGGTCTAGGACACTTGGGCTGCCTAACTTAAAGCCTTAGGAATCCTTCGTTGTGAGAGGTAGACAGACAGGCAAATTCACTGAAACTTTAGTTTACGCTAAGAAATGTGGTTAGTTGAAAGAGTGCTGAATTCTTTCCCAGAAAGACTTTTGTAAAGGGGAATAGCCCTGTTTCATAATGTCTTTCCACAAATAAGCCTTTGATCAATGCATGATCTAAGAATGCTTTGATTTCCTCACAACAATAACTTCTGCATGAACAGATAGAATAATCTCACTAGCAAGCAGTATCCCCAAAGTTAACATTAATTGTGCAGATAGGCTATGTATGCTGACATTAACTCCACCTTTAATATCCTGTAAGCCTTTTCTGTCCAAATAAGCTAAAAACGTCTGGCTTTTAAGACAGATTCAAGACAGCCAATGAAGGAGATGGCCAACTTTAAAATTAATTATAATGCAACTTAGGAATTTCAAAGACATTCTTGGGGCTTTGATGGTGGGAAATTCCATGTGTCTATCCCTGAACCAAAGCAGGAATTTCACAGGACATGAGAATTTCTGGGAAAAATCGCGGGTGGGGAAGAGTCAGGAAGCCAGCTCAAGGTTGACTCAGCCTTCCATCCTTCTGAGGTCGGTAAAATGAGTACCCAGTTTCCTGGGGGTAAAGTGTAGATGACTGGGGAAGGCAATGGCAAACCACCCCGGAAAAAGTCTGTCAAGAAAATGTCGTGATGTGACATCCCTCCATGGGTCAGTAATGACTTGGTGCTTGAACCTTTACCTTTACCTATCCCTATTTTACTGCAATCTTGATAGGCATCTGACCACAAATTTCAGTATTAAAAGGAAAAAGCTGGGGGCACACAAGAAAACTGTGGCTGTAATACATTATGTAGCCTAGATCAGATTCATTCTTTGTCATGCTGTGTTTTACAGGAAGGGTTTTTTTTGGTGTTTTAAATTTACAAAAAAATAAATAAATCATGGAAACTCATGGGTAGACATGGGCACGATTGGAATTATGGACTGAAAATTTCCCCGATTTTGGCGTTTGCGCCATCAGGACCGGGCTGATAGGTTCCGTCCACGGCTCCCGGTTCAACACTCGGGTGGGGCGCTCTATCGGGTCTCAATCGGATCGATCGGTTTACATTTGGGATTGCAGTCTGCAGACAGTCTGGCACCAGCCATCTGTTCCCAAGGGAATGGGGCCCCGTGGAAACGGAGCCTGGGGAATGCCGGAGCTGTTTGCCCTCCTTCTGTCTCCCTGGAAACGCGAATGGAAGCCCAGCTTTCCTTGATCAGCAGGGCTTCCTTCCAACCACAGAGCAGCCAGAAAAGTGTGCGCCCGACTCGTCCATTTGGGAGATGAGAGGGGAGGGCGGGGGAAGGGGGTGTTCTTCTGTAGCCATGGGCACTCGAATCTCATCCCAGCAAAGCCTGAGAGGCAGCTCTTATGGCCAAACACAGCCCTCCTGCGTAGCAGACCCAGGCTTTATAAATAGCCACGTGCTGCGCAACAAAGTTTCACTTTCCGCTCGCGGGTGGAGTGGGACAGAGGCGAGCTCTCGCTTGCAGCTTTTGGAGAGAGAAAGCGCAAGAGAGAGACAGAGGGAGCTTTAGCTTTGGGCTTCAGCAGATAGGGAATTAGGGAGCTTCAGCAGATAGGGAATTAGGGAGCTATCTCCTCTGGTCCCCCCCCCCCGGTGACAGTACTGGCACACTCCCGTGGGGACAGACCCCACCACCCCCTGAGGGGAGGCGGCTCGCCACCGCCTCCACGGGCCTGCCGGGCCCGGCGGCAACCATCCTCCTCACCCACCATTATTTTAGCGCTGGAAACCGCGGGGCGCCCTCCTGCGTCGGCCTTCCTGATTCCCGATTCTGTATCGGAAACGGGACTTGATCGGTGAGGTCCGGGTACCTGGGTTCGGCGCCGCCGCGGAATCACGATCAGCTAAATCGGGATTATTTTTTGGATCGTGCCCATGTCTACTCATGGGTGTGTAGAAACCCCAACCTTTCAGTGCTGTACTGATAGGCACTCAACCATAACATTCAGTACAAGAATAATTATAAAGTTTGGCAAATTCAGATCCACATTTCACAATTTATTGAAATTAGGATTGCCAATCTGTGTAGTTCATGTTTTATTGTTGAAGCAGAAGAAATAATGTACAGATATGCAGTCTATGCAATAGGAAGTCCATATTGTTTGCTAGTCTGTCGTCTTGTATTACTGTCATCAGGAATGTCTGGTCACTTGTTCTTTTTAGTCTTTTCTTACCTGGCATGAATTGCCTTTCAGGAATGCTCTAACCTTGCCACAGTAAGTTTTTCTAATTCAAGAAGAAAAATAGTTAAGCATCACTTTCTTCCTCAGTAATTCCTATTCTCTCTTCTCCCCCACTGTCCTTTCCAACAATGTTTGGAGGGTGGTAGATAATTGATTGGGCCTGTCCTTGGTAGTGGCTTACATCTCCTGCTTCACTTAGGATCCACAGAAAAGAAATTGAACTGAACTAGTAGTGAATCATTAGCCTGTGTGTCCCCAAACGTAATTTTCTTTTAATCCAATCTGTTCTCCAAGGAATCTATACTCCAAGGATCTCAGGGTGTCATACATGGCCTTTTCTTACAGCAACCCTGTGATGTAGCTTAGCTGTGAGAATGTGCCTGGTTCAGAGCAGAGCTTCAGGACACAACTTGGGTTCAGCATTAACCATTACATAACACACCCTCTCAATATTGTCAGAAGTGAGAATCCTTTACCAACATAAAACCTGTAGAACCTCAGAGTGTAAGAAAAGATTCTCCACATCTCTTTCTTGATTTCAGGCTATAAACTTGGTCTGCACCCCAGACAAATCTAAACATCACTTCTTTCATATCGTACAGTTGGCATCCTAGGTGGCACCATGCCACCTAGCCTTCTAGAGAGGTCCACCTTCCACTTGTACTGATGTTAGAATTTTGATATTAAGTATTAGATATTGTTTAAGACCATTTACAACAGTCTGTCTTGTTCTTTTTGTTTGTTTGTTTTTGGTTTTCTCTTGCAAATGATAAATAACTTTGGGAATAAGGCAGATGGCAAACTATTTGCATAAACAACAGTAGCTTCAAAACCACCTAGACCATGGACTTAATATATTAACATGGGTAAATCATTGTGGAAACTTTACTTTTCATCTTTCTAAGTGGAAGCGAGAAGTACATGTTCTTGTGAAGGCAGACACAGTTAAGTTTGTAAAACTTACTAAAGCTTCAAAAATATTTCCTGTTTACACTATCTGGAACGTTAATAGTGTTTTTATGGGGGATTTTTAAGGCGCTTTTCATAGTTCTAAGTGTTAGTTGCAGTAATAACTGTTTGGACAGGGTGAACGACAGCTCAGAGCCTATAGCATGCTCATGCATGCATTGGTTTTGTCATAGGGAAAATGCTTTTAAGAGCTCAGAGGCTTAGAGCAGGTTGTTACAGACTAACAAGTAAAGCTGGGAAATGGCTTGATGAATTGAGAGCGTATTTTAACCCATAATCAGCAGCTCTTTCTAGACACTTAGATGCTCCTAATAAGAGCTTGATATTGAAATGCATATGCATACTTCATAAAATCCACTCTTGACCTCTAGCAAAGCCTGAGGCACAGCTATGGCTGTCTGCCAAAATCTAAAGTTCTCAAAGTTGAGTGGAGCGGTGACAGTAGCCCAACTCTTTTCCAACCATCATAACTTTGGGGCTATAGCAAAAAAAAAAAATCCCAAAACCATAAGCTATGTATTAATTTTTTTATATATAGAACATAACTGACTAGCTAAAATATGCTCCAATAAAACCATATTAATCAATAACTTAAAGGGCTAGAATGAGAAATGGATTTTTAAAATCTTAATCATGCAAGTTGTTTATCTGTGTGATACTTAATGGAATATGAAACATTTTATGTGATCTAACTGCCCTCCCAAGTGAAGTTCACCAAGCATTATCCCATTTGGTTTTTCACCATCTGCTGAAGACTGCTAGAGTTAGTAAGATTTACTGCTGATCGGGAATTTTTGTTGTTGCCATTTCAGAAGCTAGAATCAGTGAGTTTTTAACTCTAATTTAAAACTGCCATTTAAAATAGATTTTTATTTTTAATTTTTTTTACAAATACATAGTCTCCTTGGAGATATTGCAAAATGGCATCTACTTTGATATGGACAAACTGTTTGATCCACCATCCTCATTCCCCACCTCCCCCATCCAACAAAAAAAATCCTGTTTTCTGTAGAAGGTAAACAGGTATCATGTATCAAGAAGGTAAACTTTCATCATGTATCACTCCTCTGCTGTCAGTGAAGTGGGTGTCCTGCTTGTGTGTATGCAGTGTACCCAAATATGTGGAGGGAGAAGGGCGCCGTATGCAGCAAAATTTGAGGTTTGAAGGATCCCAACCCCAAAAAACATTAAAGGCTGCAATCAGAGCCTGCATGCAAGTTTCATGGTAATTTCAAATGTTAGGAACAGAGAAAAATTATGCCGGTTTAAGTTCTCAACCACTGGGGTTGAGTTGGGCTGAAATTTGCTGTTTGCTTCAGCCTATAACCAACTTTAAGGAAAGGGAGGGAGATTTGGCTTCAGAATCGCTCCAAAGATACCCTTAATACTAGAAACATATCAAGACAGATCATTTTGCAGCTAACAGACAAAGAATAGTAAGTTTACCTTATTCATAAGAAGCCAGCATTCTAGTATTATGCAAAGAAAAGCCATGTGTAGAAGGACCAGTGGGCTGTATTAAGTTCTGTTGCTGCTTCAAGCATAGATTTGGGAAGGAGATGTGTCATGCAGTTGAGGAGATGTGTCTTATAGTTGAGACTTGTAGAATGCCAGCTTCATTTAGCAGTGTGTAAAGAAACTTTGGCCTCACTCACTAACAGGGATAGCAAAATTGTTAGGGCGCTTAACGCATCCTAAAATTTGGTGCATTTGTAGTCTGAGATACCCCAATTACTGGAAAAATCTGAAAACAGTACACTTCTTCCTTAAAACAGGAAACTAAGACCTGGTATGCACAGTACAATATTGAAATGGTATGAATACTATGGTGCTGTTATGGCACATTTGTGTGTGTGCCTTATTTTACTGTGTGTAAAATTATACAAACCCACACTTTCCATGCAGCAAGTTTGAGTTTGTCCTACATCCCATTGTTTTCCCATTTGTGTTTTGCCTGAATGCAGTATCTGCAGAAGGTCCTGTTCAAATGAATGAAGCTGCAGTGGTAGAACATGGGGGAGAGACAGTTGCACCGATATGAGGGGCCAAGACCATGAAGGACTTTGAATGTGATTACCTTGAACTGAGCCTGGTAATTGATGGGAAGCCAGTGGACTGACTGTAAAATGGGATTAATATGCATGCTCTGTCTAGTTCCTGAGAATAAATGAGCTACAGTGTTCTGTACCAGCTGGAGTCTCTGAGTCAATTTTGAGGGGAGGCTTATGTACATACCATTACAGTAGTCTAGTCTTGATATTACTGTGGCTTGAATCCAGATGGCCAGATTGGTTGTGTCAAGGTAGGGGTCATCTTCCAGGCTAGTCTTGAGTTGGAGAAGGCCTTTTTTGCTACTGCATTTACTTGCTTCTCTAGCAACAGTGCTGGGTCTAGTATAACCCCTTGGCTCTTAATTGAGTCAACCAGGGTCAACTGAATCACATCAAAGGTCAGAAGTACAATGTCCTTCAAGATCTCTGCTTTACCAACAAGTATCACTTTCATCTTGCCTGGGTCCAATTTCAATTTGTTTGCTTTCAGTAAGTGATGATGGCTGTCAAGCAGCAACTTAAGTATCTCTACGGCATCACCAGGGGATTTGGTGAATGAGATATAGACTGGGTATCATTTGCATATTGATGGTATCCAATTCCATAGCTAAAAATGAGTTCTCCTGAAGGCTTTACGTAGGGGTTGAATGACCTGGGGTAGATTGTGCCTTGTGGAACCCCACAAGATAATTCCTACACTGAGAATAGCTGGTCTCCAATAGCAACCCTTTGAGTCCATCCCATGAGGAACGATTTAAGCCAGTCCAAGGCAGATCCTACTTCTGCCTCCAACCATCTCAGCAGGATGGCATGGTCTACTGTGATGAAGGCTGTAGATAGATCCAGAAGGAGCAACAATGAGGCATGACCTTTGTCTACATTCAGCCGTAGGTCATTGACTAGAGCCACCAGGGCCGTCTCCATCCCATCGCCTGGCCAAAAACTGGACTGAAAAGGGTCCAAGGCAAAAGAGTTCTTCAAGAAGGCCTGGAGTTGGTCAGCTTTGGCTCTCTTAACCACTTTGCCCAGAAAGGGCAGATTAGAGATTGGGCAATAATTGGCTACATCATTTTTGTCTAAGGAAGGTTTTCTAAGTAGTGGGCAGATGACCACCTCTTTGAGAGGCTGAAGGAAGGCACCTTAAGCTAGTGATTTATTTATGATAGACATCAATAGCTGCTTTATGTGGTCTTAACATGCTGTTAGTAGCCAGGATGGGCAAGGATCTAGAGTTTAAGAAGCTTTTACAGATACTAGAATTATGTTAATATCTATCTCTGTAAGTGGGTCAAAATGATTTAGAAATGGTCCAGACAGTATGTTGAGCATTACTTCTGCCTTACGTATATTACAGCTGGTGTCCAGATCAGAGCATATTTGAGTTACTTTATCAGCAAAAAAACTTTGCAAAGATGTTGCAGCTAATTTTCTGTTCTTTAACCTGTGAAGGTGCTGATTGAGTGGTCAAAAGATGTATAGTCACTAGTAGGGGTGTGCACTTCGGGTTTTTGATTCAGGAAAAATTCCCGAATCGCACCCAACCTATAAAGATTCAGGATTTCTGAATCAGGGCCAGCATTCTGACCCTGATTTGGAAATCCCAAATCAAAGGTTCCCGAAGCGATTGGGAAGCTTCAGGGCCCTTCCTGGGCTTCAGCTGGCCAATGGGGGCATTCTCCCCACGGCTAGCTGAAGTTCCCACCACCCCACTTACTCAACCACCCCACCAAGTTCCCACCACCCAACCAAGTTCCCAGTACCCCGCTTACTTGGGCCTTCCTGCAGGCCACTGTGGTAGTGGAGGAGGTGGTGGCAGCTCCAGCTTTCCCCACTCCTCAGCTGGTCGCTGCGGAGGCAGAGGCAGCGGCTCCAGCCTACCCCGCTGCCCAGCTGGCTGCTGCAGCGGTGGCAGTGGAGGTGTGGCTCCAGCCTTCCCCACCACCCAGATGGCTGCAGTGGTGGCAGCAGCTCTGGCCTTCCCCACTGCCCAGATGGCCACTGTGGAGATGGCAGCGGCTCTGGCTCACCACCCAGCTGGTCTTCCTGGCTTCCTCCCCTGGCCAGGTAAGGGGGGATGGGGAGCTAAGAGGGGTGAGGTGATGGGGGGCAGGACAAAGCTTTCCCCCTCACTTTGGTATGCTCCAAATCTTTACAGAGCGTACTGAAGCGATTTAAACACCCAAATCCCGAAGCAGCTTGCCACTTCGGATTTCGGGTTGTTACAAATCATTTTCCCACTTCAGGTTTACCCAAAGTGGGAAACTCGGGTTTTTTTTGGTGCACACCCCTAGTCTCTAGGGTTGTCAGGTCCCTCAGGGCCCAAACCAGGAGACGAGGGGTTGCACGTGTGGGGGAAACTTACTTTGCTTTGAGTGTGGAGGACTTCAATGGCACACCAAGAATGACATCATTCCCTGTGCGACAAGGAAGTGAAGGCCCCCATGCGGGGCTGATTAGATAAAAACCAGCCCTCCCAAACTAGTGATGTCATTCCTAGCATGGCAAGGAGAAGTCCTCTGGATCATGCAGGAGTGCACTCTGGAGCTCCCAGACTCGTTCCCCCCCCCTCCACCAGCCAGGTAAACAGGGATGGAGGTTGGGAGCAAGGGATCCCCTACCCTCACTGGGGGAATAGGATCCCTAGTCTTCACGTGCTGTGTTAGTGATAGTCAGTTTTCTGAGCACTGCTTCATAATGTGATACCCACTCCATGTTCCAGGAATGTGGTTATGGCCATTGCCTGGTAAGGCTTGAGGTTGGCAGGTGGTTTACCTCTTGAAACAGTTGCTGCTGGAGAGAGGTGAAGGGCAGGTAAGCTGCAAGACACCCTGAGCTATAGGCCTTGTGCCAGGAATTGGAAGTAAAGGACCTATTCTCTCCAGCCCCTCCCTTCTCTACAGACTCTGTGCTCTCGTGCCAGCATGCCAGTATTTGGATGACTTCCCATAAGAGAGCAAAGTAGCTGCAGAGAAGAGAGTAGTGGTTTACCACTACTGTGGCTGACAACCAGTGTAAGAGTGAGTTGACTACAAGGGGAGGGGGACGGTGCTGGGAATGCTGATGTTTTTCTCCACTTCCTTCATGAACAACGGTCTCTCTTCCAGGTAATCTTGCTCTCTCATTTGATAATCTTACTCTCTCATCTGTGTTTTTACGTCTCATGCTGAGAGACTGAGAAGGCAGAGAGGGAAGCCCTTCCACTCATTCCAAATATACACAGGTTGGCTATGGTTCCAAAGTGAAGAGGAGAGACAACCCTATATGCCCAGAAGTAAATTGGTAATTTTACAGGTTATAGTTAAATACTTAATAATAACAGTTAACTTATTTTATTGTACATGTGTGTTTGGGATGGCATACAGGGCATGTAATAATCACGTGGTTCTTTTGGTTGATGCTAATTGTGAATGTGGCTCTCCACAAGTCACAGAGTGAGTACTACTCCATTGTGGCCATTAGTTTGCCTATCAGTCAAGTTCTTTTTGTGGAGGAGTATCATTCCATTGCAGAGTCTTTTCTGTGGCTTCCTTCTTATTGTTAACAGGAATGCTGTTTCCCAGACACTATAATTTGCATAATATGACCACTCCCACAATGTACAAGTATTTGACATGTAAAAAGGGGGCCAGTGAAATCTGTCACAAAAGGAACTGTCAGATCAATATGCCACACAAGCAAATATGCCACAAAACAGACAGTACGTGCAGTTGTCATAAATAACAGCATGATTGCCAACCATATTTTTCTTCAGTATACCCCAAACATTGTTGTTCCCATACTGACTAGAAAGGAGGAAATATTTACACGCATAGCCTAAGACACTAATTACGTGATAACTCTGAGGCAGGGGGAGTTTTACATATCCAGACTGAAACTGTGAGGTTCCTTCCCCAGTAGTTGAGATACTCATGTTGCAGCTAGGCTGCTGAATAGTGCATGCATAAAACTAATTTAATAGAAGTCTTCAAAGAAGCTTCGTACAAAGTAGTCTCCAAAATTGTTAATCATTGAACACCCCCTAGAAATCTAAAATTTGATAGGCTTTTAGACCAAGACACTGATTATTAGAAATGTCTGGAACCTAGGGTTGACACCAGGTTATTGAAATCTTAAATTGATTGATCGTGTATTTTACTCAAATCTGCATAGACTTTCAATTGACTAAAACAATAGTCCCAAATGTAAAGACATTTTCTTTTGTTTCCTGGTGATGCAAACATTTCAGGCATTATAGTAGAAGAGGAAGTCTCTCCTAGCTGAGCAAATGGCTACAGAAAGTACCTGCCGTTTGCAGTTTTTCTAACTGATTTTAATATATATAATTGTTAAAAACTGCTTTCTGGTTTAGTGGAGGCACACTTAATGTATCAAGTAACTTCTAATAAATGTATAGGAGTTGTTTCTTCTGATTATCCAAATTTGAAATATGAAACTTACCTCATAATAGAGGTCAGCATTCCGGCCTAAGAAAAGCCAAAGCAGCCCATGGAGTGGAATGCTGGGCTGTGGAAATTGATTGCCTCTTTGCATGCTAGCATCAGATTTGAATTTAGTCGAGGGAATGTTCCAGTAGCAGCCATGTATTTATGCTTGTGGGATGTGTTATTTACTAGGATGTATGTATGTATACATATATGTGTGTGTAAATACATAGTTGCCACCAAAGTTCTGTCTTTATCACATTCTAGAATATGTAGATGTATATAAACCTCAGGCGCCTAATGTGCAATTTGAAGGATGAAGCTTCATGTGGGATTGAGCCATCAAATCAAGGAACTTCCTCATTATATCAATACATTTGATGTAATCAATCCACACACGTTCAACTGCAAGCAGTCAGAGTAGAGGAAGATTAGGTTCCATATCAATTATGGACTTGACATTGGTAACTGAATATGTAGGCAGGCAATTTGATGGCTTCTTGTGATCTAGTACTAGAGCACTCTTATGCTGACAGTTTTCAGCCATGTCCAAGTTGGCAATGATTCGTATTGGTTGATAATAACATATGGTCAATGCTATATATGTTAGCTGGGACTGAGAGGTAAATAAATTAATTGATTTTTACCATTGGGTATGTTTTCCCAATGTCATATTTTATTACCTTTTGTAGCGCAGTGATTTTTCATAGCTTTTGTTTCTTCAGACAAAAATAGTGATATATTTGACTTTTAAATTTTTGTTTAATGGAAGTGGTGTCTAATCCATGTCTGTATTACAGTTTGTTTGGACTAACTGTCTGCTGCCATAAGGTGTGGAATTTTAATCGGGCTTGGTGGCTCTTTTGTTTCTTGGGTATTGTTTAATTTGTTAATTTATTTGTGGGGAATGGTAGTGGGTTTTGCATATTCTATGGCAGGGGTGGGCAAATTGCAGCCCGCAGGCCACATGCAGCTCGCTACAGAGTTTTTTGTGGCCCGCCAAGAATGTAGAAAAGTGTGATAGGGTACATTTGTCTCATTAAACTGATTCTAAAATTAAATGTGCTTGCAGCTATAGATGATATGAAATTAGCACAATAAATAAATTGAATAAAACTGCCACTATTTTATTTAATTTATATTTATTGATTTTTATGATACAATTTATACCTTTTCTGAAATGCAAAGTTAACTAATGAATGCAATCATTTTAAAAGGTGTGGCCCTCCGCTAACCTCCGCTCCCACAAAGTGGCCCCCGAGCCAAAACAATTGCCCACCCCTGTTCTATGGCATAGGCACCTGAACCATACCCACAGTTGTGTAGAACTGGCCAGAATACATAGAAGTTAGAGCAGAACAAAGCAAATGGGCCTAGCTCACTTCTCAGATCTTCCGTATAAGTGAGCAGCTGTCATTATATAAATCAATTAATGGGGGGGGATGAAGCACTATATTTGAGGGATAACATTGCAGTGGGAGATAAACCCTTCCTGGTATCAGATTACTTGGCTTGCAGTGAGAGGGACCACAAGGTATACGCAGTGCATCTCTATGGGGCCCCACCATCATCCATCTGCATGCCCACATTTTCCAGCTGTCGTAAGTAGACACTTTTTGGGTAAATAATGATGGTTTGGTACTGCAGGAGTCATGCAAGAAGATCCAATAAAGACATTTTGCTTGAAGTTGATTTAATAATTCACATGAAACAGAGAAAAATAGATTAAAGTGAAGCTAGGGAAGTCCAGATTGGAGTATGTATTTCTTAATGTATTGGTCAAGGCTTACCTGATGGCTCCAGTGGTTACCATTGCAACAGATGTTGACAACTGTTTTTAATAACTATAATGACAAGTGCTTTGACATTTTTAAAATAAAAGTTGAGCCTTTGAGGTTAAAGTACATGGACCTTTGTAAATGCCTCTGAAGTTTCTATAATATTCAGTTCTTCAGCCTGGAATCTTGCCATTATTTATTCTTGTTCCTTATTAATGTCTTATCTGCCTTGCGTTTTCATTGGGCTGAAGCAAAAAACAGACGATACACATATATTATCAGGCTGCCTTCCTTGTTTTAATTAAAATTTTGGATACACTTTAGCTTTTAATTAAATCCTCAACTTTGGGGAGGGGTGTGTTAATGTAGATAAATGTTCCATGCAGAGACTTCTAAAGGTATGAATACTAACCCAAGCAAATATTCCATATTCAGTTACTGTAAGGGATAAGTCGAGACTTAGGATAGTGAGTACATAAGAGCTACTTCTGGTAATCAGTTTTGTGACACATCACAGTTTAGAAGAAAAGAAAAGCCTTGCTGGATCAGACCAGTGGTCCATCTAGACCAGTACCTTGTCTCACACAGTTGCCAACCAGTTACTCTGGAGGGCCACAACAAGGCACAGAGATGGAGTCCTTTCCCTAATGATGCTTCCCTGATGATACCTCATCAGAAAATAAGCCTGGAGACCTCAAAGTTGGCCGCCAGCTCAAGAATGATCAAGGGACTTGCAAGATCAAAAATGAGGGAAGTTGGAACACCCTGGCCCACATAATCACCAGAACCCCAACACCACAGTGGGTTATCAGCAGAAGCTACACCCTCCCCCACTATTTGCAATATAAGCAAAGGTTGCTTATGGCAGACATCAGAAAAAGGAATCTAGGGGCATCAAAACTGTGCACAAGCTTCAGGAAGGGGATGGGAGCTGCAGTGCTAAATATGAAGGGGATCTGAAGATCCTGGCCTGTGTTAACTGCAGATCCTCCCCTCCACTATTTGCATTGAAAGCCATGGTTACCTGTGGCAGACATTACTCATCAGAAAATAAAGCAAGGACCTTCAAAATTGTCTGCCAGCTTCAGGATGACAGTGGGACTTCCAGTCCCAAAAATGAAGTGAATCATACCAATCTAGCAAAGATTATCTCTGAAACATCCCTTTGGAATTTGCAATGGATACAAAGGTTTACTGATATGAACCCAACAAGTCAGGGAAGGTGGAAAATATTTCCTCTCTGACAACACATTGGGTATTTAACAGCTTCCTTTCACCTATTAGAACCTGTGAGGTATAGCGGTTATAATGTCAGACCAGCATCAAGGAAATCCAGGTTCAAATACCTTCTGCCTCTGAAGGTTATTGGCTGACTTTGGCCCAGTTTCACCCTCTTAGCCAGACCTTACTCACAGGGTTGAAATGGAGGATGAAATGGAGAACAGAAGAAAAATGTAAGCCACTCTGGGTGCCTTTTGAGGAGGAAGGTAATACAGATCTAATTTTGTCTTGAACTTGCCAGCAAAATAGGATCAGTCTTGCTGTTGATTTATCAAGTATTGCTGCTGCTCTTTCAGTATTCAAACTACCATTAAATAGCACAATCGCAGTGAGCCTAGGGTATTGGCAAGCTGAGGGAGTGGGGCTGGAGCATAAACCTCGACCATGCATCCACCTTAGTCATCTCTTTTCTGAACTGAAAAGTAACAGATGCTTCAGCCTTTCCTCATAAGAAAGGTGTTCCAACTCCTTAAGCGTCTTACTTGCCTTCTTTTGTACCTTTTCTAACTCTGCAATGTCCTTTATGAGATATGGTGACCAGAACTGCACGTAGTATTCCAAATGAGGCCGCACTGTGGATCTGTAGAGTAATAGTGGCTGTTTTACTTTCAATCCCTTTCATAATAATCCCCAGCATGGAGTTTGCCTTTTTTCACCTCTGGGACACACCACATTGACATTTTCATTGAACTATCCACTACGACCCCAAAGTCTCTTTTCTTCTCAGTCTCAGCACATTTAGTCCCCATTAACGTGTACATTGCTGTCCACACACACAATTTGTGGAGGTCTTCTTAGAGCTCTTCAAGTCAGACTTAATTTTCACCATCCTAAATAACTTGCAAGAACATATATAACCTTAATAAAACAATTCTTCTTTAATAAATATACAAGGTATGTAAGTAAAAAAGCGTAGCATATGCAGACCAAAGTAAGAAAATATTTTGATGAAAATATCATGTAGACCAAATATATTTCAACTAAATAGTGTTCTTCAGTGGTCTCTAGAAAATAGTCTTGGTTCATAACAGTACATATGCAATAAAATATCAAGCCTATAAACACAATATAAAGGAGGCCCAAGCCCCTCCAATAACTCTTATTTTGGAAAACCTAAGGATATATACAAAATGAACACTTTTCTTGTGATATATTTTAATTAATATGTTAATATTGTTAAGACATTTTTTCAAAATTTTTTACCAACTATGACATACTATTTCCACTGTATATTTGCAAATTCACTAAAATGCCATCTATTGATAGTTGAAGTCTGTTGGCAGACAGATGACTGCCCAGTCCTAGGAGATTAAAAAAATTATAGTAATATCTCTGCAGTTCTATAGAACACCAAAGATGGTAACTAAATAAGAAATTCAAATAGCTTGCCATTTAAAGCAAAGCAGTGGAATTAACGGTAGAAAAATTGCCCTATAAACAATAAAGGTGGAAGCACATATCCTTAGTGCCACCAATCCAAAAAAAGCCGTATACAAAAAGCAGTATACAAAATGAATTTAATAAACCTTATCAGGCATGGATAGACCCTAAAGCCAGGGTCTCATCATGGGTGCCATACTGCCTGTCATCACCTTTCCTGGCACCCACCAAGTGTTTTTAGAAACTGGGTGAGGTGAATTGGGGGTGTTGTCTAGCAGGACTTCTGATGACTCAAAAAAATTCTATAGTAGCAACTGCGACCACAGCACAGGGCTATTCACTGTGTAATGCAATAAAATATATTTAAACAATTTGTTCATTGAAAAAGTATATTCTTAAGTGTATATTCTTATGCTCATTTAAAAAGCATATTAAGTTGAAGAGTTACTATTAGAGTTATGCATAACATCATTCCCTGACATTTTGGGTTGGCTCCACATCTTGTGGCAGCCATTTTGTGGTTGTGCTCACCACCCTGTATCAAAATTCCAAATGGTGTTGCTAGCCCCATTCTGGGGGCAGAGGTTACCCCAGTCCACACACCCTGCCACCATTCAGCTGGCTGCTGGGGGGGAAAAGGGGGAGGGCTTACCAGGTTGCAGCAGGCCCTTCCAGGCAATGTTGTGATGTTCCCAGTAATGTGACAGTGTCACTTCCTGTACTCCTGGAAGTGATGTCATCACATTGCCAGTGAAGCCCTGGTATTTGGACAACAACCATAGTTTTTTTGCTCAAATACCAGAGTGGTTCTGGTGGGACCAGCAACATGATGACATCACTTCTGGAAGTGAGTCAGTGCATCATGATGATGCCATTTGCGAGAGCCCAATGTGAGCCAGTAAATCCCCCCCAGCCTCCCGTTGCCCCCCCCCCAGTGCAGGTTGCCAGTGGGTACCTGACAACCCTGATTTCAAAGGAGCTGGCAGGCTCAAAAAGTTTGAGGACCCCTGCCCTAAAGGATTTGAATATGATCCCTTCTTTAAAGGATCCGAGTATTAGATAATCTTGCAGAAAGCTAACTCCTGGTACTTATAAACCAAAGAGTTCAAACTCTTAAAATACTCAATATCACTTGTAAAGAATTTCTGAAGGCCTGAGCTGCTGGCACTTTTTCTTAAAGACATATAGTCCTAAAGCAGAGATACAGCAATGTAGATATTAATTACAACCACTATAGTGCATGGAAGCATATAACAAGTTAAATGCTTAATAAAGGTGAAACACTGACTGACTAATATATATCCAAAGTAAATACCCTACGTAACACCGAGCTAGTCAGCATCGTCATTGAGGCCCATAGGTGATTTTTTTTGTGTAAAAATCCAGAACAGTTCTTGTCTTCTAAGTTTCTGGTAAAGTTGTAAGCCAAACAATTGAATCTACTCAGTGATCTACAATTGCAGATCCTTTTCAGTGCATCCCACAGTAATGCTTGTCAAGTGGAGCCTGCAATTTTCCAGTTCTTGTGCAATTCTTATGCTTACAGATCCTGGCCGCTACACTGCACATTCCCAGTACTAGATCATTTATGAACAAATTAATTAGCTCCAGCCCCAATACCAATCCTTGTACTTCCTTCCATTAAGAAAATGGTTGTTTATTTCTAATCTCAGCATCCTTTCATTTAATACATTTTTAATTCATAAAAGGACTCAGTTCTTTACGGTTGATCTGAAAAGGGGATTTCACAAATATCTGTTAATTTCAAAAGAAAAATCCTTTTAAGTAGTTTTTCAGGGATCACTGTAAATCTTAAATGATCCCAGATTGAATAGGATTGCACATGACACATATATAAGAAATACTGTCCTGATTCTAGGTCCAAATCATTTGCCTTTTGTAAAATCAGAGGGTTTTTGTGACATTACTCACTGGTACTACCAGCACCTTTTTTCAAGGCTCTCTGAAGTCTTGAGAAGGGAACTGGTGGAAATTGGCACAACCTTATATATGAGTACTGGCACCTTTTTTAAAAAAAAAAAAGCATTGCATAAAACTATCACATCAAATCATTGCTCAAATCCTTTCCAATCTGGTTTCAGGCCTGATTATGGGACTGAAAAAGACTTGGTCACCCTTGTGGATGACCTGTGCTGGGAAATGGACACAGGGAATATAACCCCATTGATTCTCCTGGACCTCTCAGCTGCTTTTGATATCATTTGTCCCATGACAAATGGGAGGCACTGTATCGCAATGATTTCAGTCCTACTTGAAAGATAGTGTTCAGAAGGTGGTGCTGGGGGACTGCTGCTCAGCTTTTGGCCTCTAGCTTGTGGGGTCCCACAAGGTTCCATCTTGTACCTCATGCTTTTTAATATCTGTGTGAAACCATTGGCGATGTCATAAAGAGTGTTGGGCTGGGTTGTAGATGATACTTAGATATATCTGGTGATTCCAGCACACTGCATAGAAGTTGTAGAAACCGTTAAACTGGTTGCTGGAGACAGGTTTAAGATTGATGAGGGATAATAAACTAAAATTTAATCATGACAAGATGTTCATGCTACTGGCAAACAGTAGGACTTATCCAGGTATTGAGATGTTTCCTATTCCTTTTTTATTATTACTATTATTATTTTAATCAATAACTTTTTTAAAAAAATTATTAACAGATAACCAGTAAACAATAACCATTACTTAAATAACATATTACATTTTAAACAATACAAAGTTAACATAGTATCTTCTTCATGTATCAGGAGGAATTCCATTACTGTTCACAATTGATCCACTACCTTAATATAGAGCGCAGTATCCATTATTTGTTATAGACTGTAAAGCTTTCGATGTAGGTTGTAAATTGTTCTTTTCAATATAGTTCAAAAACGAAAGCCATTTTTCGATAAAACCGTTACTTTCTGTAAATTGCTCTGCATTTTGTAAGTCATTACTTATTTTTTCAAAAATAAAATGATTCCAAACTTTGGCGAACCAAGTCTCAAGTGTTAGTGGTCTTTCTGATTTCCAAACTGTCGCAATGGCGCTTTTGGCTGCTATAAAGAGTGAGGCAATAAGCTCCTTTCTAATTTTAGGGATAAGTATCTTCTCCCACTGGTCCAAAAAGATTAGTTTTGGATCGAAGGAAAGATCATAGTTAGTGATGTCTTTTATTGCTCCCAAGACATCCTTCCAAAATAGTCTGATTATTTTACAGTCCCACCAACAGTGAGCTAAGGTTCCCACCTCTCCACATTTCTTCCAGCATTTTGGAGACGCTTTGACCGTAATTAGTGATATTTTGGGGGGTGTCAAGTACCACCTATGGACAATTTTGAACGTTTGCAATTTAGTTACAATGACATTTGAGGTAAATATTCCAGATGACCATATTTTTTCCCAATTATCCTGTGATTGATCGATTTCACACTCTTTGTACCAACTTGTTTGGCAGCTTAATTGTTTTTTACTGGATGTGTTCAATAGGATGGTATATATTTTGGCTATCATCCCTTTCTTTTGATGAGTGGGGGAGTTTAGTATTTGTTCAAATTCCGTTAGTGGTTCCTTCATAATTGATTTTAGATTTATCTGGTTTGCCATATGCAAGATCTGTAAATATCTGAACCAGTGAATTTTCTGTTTCAGTTTATTTTCCAATTCAGCTTTCCCTAATAGACCTGTCCGTGCTGCAATGTCTACTAATCTGGTTGCGTTGGTTTGTTTGAATATTGAATTAAATGTTGGATCATTACCTGGTTCAAACCACTCTTGGTTAAGGAAGGAAGAGAGTCTGGATAGTTTTGGTACAATTTTGCCTTTGACTTGGTCCCATAACTTTAGAATAGATGATATAAATAAGCTGTTTTTGATGTTCTGTGGTCTGCTACCCTGTTTGTTCCAAATTATATCCTTAAGGGTACTTTGTTTCAGTGGGGGATGTATAATCAAGGCCCAGTCTGGTGAGAATGGGCTTGAATTTAATTGTAACAGATTCACTAGTCTTGTAGCTGAGTGGTATAGATAGAGATCTGGATAGTTAAAGCCACCATTCGCTGTTTTCCTTCTCAAAGTGGTAAATGCAATTCTTGGGTGCTTGTTTTGCCATAAAAAACTATTAACCATAGCTTGCCATTGAACTAATTGGGTCCTATTTATGGTGAGTGGGATTGCCCTAAAGACAAAGGGAATTTTGGGGAGTACAAATGCTTTTATTAAGTGGAATCTGTCGTACCAGGTCAGTCTTAATTTGTTCCAATTGATTATCTCTAGTTTAATTTGATTTATAATTTTATGATGGTTCAGTTTTATAAGATTATTCAAACTAGGGGTGATGTTAATTCCTAAGTATGTTAAGTAGTTTGGGGACTATTGGAAATGGTATAAGTTACTGATTTGATTGACAGTACTACCGTGGAGATTAATTGACAGGAATTGGGATTTTGTTTGATTAACTATTAGATCCGATAGTGCTCCGAATTCTATAAGTAGAGAAGAAAGATAGGTTAGTGAGTTTAATGGTTTAGTCAAATATATCAGCATGTCGTCTGCAAAAAGGTTAATTTTGAAATTTAAGGAGTCAATGTTTATTCGCTCTATGAGTTCGTGTTCCCTAAGTGCAATTGCGAATGGTTCCAGAGCTAATGCAAATAGAAGCGGGGAGAGTGGACATCCTTGTCTAGTGCCTTTCTTTATGTATACGTTATCTGAGCGTATACCATTAATTTTGATATTTGCTAGGGGTTTGTGATAGATTGCTTTGATTGTATTCAGGAATTTTTCTCCAAATTCCATGTGTGCCAGAGTGTCAAGTAAATACGATGTTTCTACCGAGTCAAATGCTTTTTTGACATCCAGTGATAAAAGTATGGTTTCTGTGTGATTTTGGTTACAGTAGTCTATTAAATTTAACGATTTATAAATATTATCGGTAATGTCCCTTTTTGGAATAAATCCTGCTTTGTCAACGTGGATGTAATTGGGTATAAACGAATTTAAGCGGTTTACTATAATAGATGCAAAAATTTTATAATCGTGGTTGAGTAAAGAAATAGGCCAGTAGGAGGCTGCTTTTAGAGGGTCCTTACCCTGCTTGTGAATCACTATAATGTCCGCTCTCTGCCATGTGGGTGGGGTTTTTTCCTTTTTCTAAAACCAGATTACATAGTTCTGTTAAGATCGTAGCTAGTAAGGACTTGTATTTTTTGAAAAATTCTGCGGGATACCCGTCTGGTCCTGTAGCTTTGTTGTTCTTAGCTGCTTGTATTGCTGCAATTGTTTCTTGTATAGTGATAGGCTTATCTAGAAGTGCTCGGTGTTCTTCCTTTAGTTTTTTGAGATTTTTCAATGATTGTAAAAATTGAGATATTTTAGCTTGGTCTGGATTTTTGATGAGTATAGTTTATTATAGAAATCATGAAAGATTTTAAGAATTGTCTCTGCCTTGTACTGTATTTTATTGTTATCGTCTTGCAGGCGATTAACATTATTTTGTAGTCTTCTTTGTTTTATCTTATTTGACAGAACGCGTAAGGTTTTGGGTGTGTTAGACCAATGTTTCTGCCTGAGTGTTAGCAGATTCCTATGGATTGCTTGACTTTCTAATGTTTCTAGAATTTTGCGTTGTGCAAGTAAATCTCTGTATATTTTTTTATTACCTGTTTTTTTGTGTGTGTTCTCTAATAAGTTAATATTGCTAATTATGTCTTTTTTTTGTTTTAATTTCTCTTTGTTAATTTTAGCTGAGAGAGCTATGATATGCCCTCTCGCCACTGCTTTTATCGTGTCCCAGAGTATATGTGCTTCTGTTTCTTTTGAGATGTTATCTTTAATAACTGTTTCAATTATGTTTCCTATTTCTTTTATTGCGTACTGGTTATGCAGTAGGTGTTTTGGTAAACACCATTGTGTGTTGTGCTGTGTCTTTGCCTCTAGATTGATTGTCATGGTGACCCATGAATGGTCTGAGATTAAGTTATTCCCTATTTCTGTATCCTCTATTTTCCCAATTATGCTGGTTGAGCTCAGTAGGTAATCTATTCTTGTGTATGTATCATATCTTTGAGAGAAATATGTGTAATCCTTTTCTCCTTTGTGTTGATGTCTCCAGGTGTCAATGAGATGGAATCTCTGTAGAATTGCTGCTAGTTTTGTTTTTTTGTTCTTCTTTGTCATATGTTTTTGTTAAAGTTAGATTTATCCATTTGATAGTGTACTATGTAGTTAAGGTCCCCTCCAATTATCAGATGTCCTTCCTGAAATGAGGTTAATTTCTGAAGGGACTCCTCTATAAAATTCAGCTGATTTATGTTAGGGGCGTATAGGGCAGCTAAGGTAAATATTTGATCTCTTATTTTACCCTTTACAAAGATGTATCTACCTTTTTTATCTTTAAGTGTTTTTAAGTGTTGAAATGGTAAGTCGTTTGAAATCAGGACTGCCACGCCCCTAGATTTAGAGTTTCCAGTTGCGTGGTACTGGGCTTGAATCCACTTAGCCTTTAAGCTATTTATATTGTTGAGACGTAAATGGGTTTCCTGTAAGAAGATTATCTGAGACTTGGTTTTAGCCAAATTTGATAGCACCCTTTTTCGTTTTATTGGGTCCCCTAAGGCTCTAACATTAAATGTTGTAACTTTGAGTTTGGAACCCATTGTCCAGATTTTTGGGCTTATTTATGTACCGGTTTCTTCAAGGCATCTGAATAATGTCTGTTTGTTTAGTTTCAATCCGATGGGAAGTACTATTCAGGTTAATCAATAGTAGATCTAATTCCTCTTTTTAAAAATTCTTATTATTTTATTATTATTTTATGTTTTTTATTTTTTATTTTATTATTATTATTATTACTTGTATATATTTTAATTAGTTTTTTAAGAAGAAAAAAATATTTATTTATTTATTTATTTATTAGGTTTTTTGTTTGTTAGTTTTATTTCGTTTTTATAGTCTTCTGGTATGAATAGTGACTTATCAGGTAAGTACCAACGTATCTTTTCTTTACCGTTTTTAATATGAAAAACAAGGGTGCATACTCTTTTCCTTCTGGGGTAGACTATAAGATCGCTAAGTTCAAGTCTATCAAGTTACTGTATGTTTTAGCTTATGCCGTTCAAATGAGATACTTATGAGATACTTATAATTATAAAATTTATAGTGCTTGAAAATCACTCCTGCTAATAAATCACCGACTATTATACTATTATAAGCACCACAATGTCTAATGCAGAGTACACTGTATTTTAAACTTCCCCTTATTCCTTATAGGATAAGGCCATTAAATGTTTTTAACTTACTGTTCAGACAAAACTTTACTATATTAATTGCTCTTATTTCTCACTCCTAACTTAACTTCAATCCCTTCCCCTCCCCTTCTCTATAATCGTAATCTATAAAATGAATTTTTTTTGTTTGTTTGTTTTGTATTTTAGGTTTTTTTATTATTATTTATTATATTTTTCCCTTTTTGTTAAATCCCAATTATCTCTTTATCCTCCCCCCTCCCCCCTATAGAAACAATAAAATAAATTAATTAAATAAAAGAAAACAATAATAAAAAGTTATTTGTACTTTAACAAGTTATGAATTTTAATTAATCAATTAACTTTATAAATAACCTTCTATAATATCAACCACAACTGTCCAACTTTAGCTCTCTTAAACCAGTGAGTTATGTTCACACACTGGTTTTGGGTATCAACCTCTCCCCTTCCCCAAATACTTGAGAGCAAATAAACACTGTGAGCCATGCTGAGAGGGCTTCCCTCCCTTTCCCCAAACCTCACTATTTCTTAAAGTATTTAAATCAACTACAACTTTATATTTCTATGTTTTTCTTATATTTACAAGGCTGAAGTAAAAGTCAGTTATCCCTGACAGGAATCTTGCTCCCTTTCTGGGGTGATAAAAGCTCTGAAGATTTCCTTTTCTGATTTTGCTTGTTCGTCTCCATAGGCGTTTCCACTCCGATTGCCATCAGGAGGTCCATTCCTGTGTCTGTCTCTGTTGCTATGTATTTCTTGCCACGATATATAACCATGATGTTGCTTTGGTCTTTCCATTTGTATCTAATATTGCTCTTTGAAGTGCCTCAGATATGGTTTTGAGTTCTTTTCTCTTTAAAAGCACTTCTCTTGGGAGATGAGGAAAAATGTATATTGGTTTATCTTCGTAAGGGATCAATCCTTTAGCCCTTGCCTCTTCCAGTAGTTTTTTCCTTGTCCTTTGATCATGGATCTCAATACTTATGTCTCTAGGGTGCTCTATGGTTTTTTTTTGCTGATAGCATCCAATCCGGTATGCTTTTGTAATGTAAGGGGCGACTTCATCATCTAGCTTAAGTTGTTTGGCTAGCCAGCATGTCAGAAAGCTTATAAGATCTTTATTATAGGTGTGCTTTTCATCTAGCCCCCGTAGTTTAAGTTGATTTTGTTTGACAGTTATTTCAAGCCTCATTAGCCTTTCTTGTTGTTCCTCAATTATTTTTTGTACTTCATTAACATCTTGCTGGGCTTTCAGGCTCACGTCTAGTGCTTTCTCAGCTTTGTGGTTCACAGTTTGCAAGTCCCGTTTAATTTCTGAGAGCTGGATAGTCAGAGGGTTTATTAAAATAGCCATTTGTTCTACTATATCTTGCTTTAATTTAGCAAGTTGAGGGTCTAAATAATTCTCTGTGAGAGTTACCTCATCCGTGCCGTTGTTTGCTACGTCAGTCACCATTTTGGATTTCTCTGCTTCTCCGCGTTCCTTTCCCTCCGGGTCTTTTGCGGCCGCAAAAAACGCCTATAAGTTCTTTGACGCTTTAGAGTCATTTTTCTTTTTCTTTGATGCGTTTGTTATCATCGTTTTTCATCAATTTATTTTCTGTTGTAGTGCTTAAAAGCGAGGTTTGGGGTCTGGGCCGGCAGGAGCACTCTCAACACACATCCATTCCCTTCAGAAGTGATGCCACGCCCCAGCTTCCCTGAGATGTTTCCTATTCCTGAAGTGGTTGCACTACCCTAAAGGAGCAGATTTCATCTTGGGGTTGCTGCTGGACCCAAAGCTCCTGTTCGAGATAACATGAGAGAGATAACATCTAGATTTAATTACTGCAAAGCAGTCTGCATGGAACTCCCCTTAAAGAGTGTCCAGAAACTACAATTGGTACAGAATGAGGCAGCAAGAATGTTGACTGGAGCAGGTTGTAGGGACCATATTACTTCAGTCTTGTTTCATCTGTACTGGCTTCCATTTTGTTTCTAGCATTGACCTTTGAAGCCCTATATGGCTTCAGACAACCCAGAACTGCCTACTTTCTTATGACTCTACTTGACTGTTACTGTCATCTTCGGGTACCCCATCACCTGAAGCTAGACAGGTGGCAAACCAAGAAAGGGTCTTCGCAGTGGTGGCACCAAAACTGTGGAATTGTCTCCCCAGAGAGATTTTTCTGTCCCCCATTATTGTTATCTTCAGCCAGTGGGTGAAGACTTTGTTTTGTTTCATGTACCCTTATTAATTATCCTCCAAGGACCGTGTCTCCAGCCTAAGATTTCCTCCAACTTCAGTTCCTCTTCCCACTACATAAGGAAGTTAGAGGAAAGCATCTTAGGCTGGAGGAATGCTTTAAACTTTGATTGGTGGAGTGGTAGTATGGGGGTAAGATCCTGTTTGTTGATAATTTTCATGATATGTGTGTGATACGCATTTTTAAAAATTGTTTGCTGTTGCTTTGTTTGTTTGCTTTGTTTGTTTGCTGTTGCTTTGAGGATCCAAATTTGGTGAAATGATGGGGTGAAAAACGTTTTAAATACATATATAAATATTAATATAGTCAAATATGTTTGGCTGTATAGATCCATGACACCAGAAATTCTTTTATTCATATCTTAGTTTAAGGGGAGGGACCTCCTGCAGTGAAGTGGTAGCATAAGGGGAAAAACTAAATCATGTATATTCTTCAAGGATTTACTTGCCCAAGCATTACAATACACATTGGTAGTTCAGGCTTTCTGTCTTGAAGAAAATTTTTGTTATGTAGGAGGCAATTCTTCACTAAACTTGAAAACCTAAAAGTCAGTGTTTCAGAACATAGTGAGAAGTCATGATAAGGCCATGGTGTGTATCTTCATATTCACACACCCTAGTCTTACTTTAATGTGATCCCTCCATTTTTCCCCTTGTATATGTTCACTGGTAAAAGTTCTTCTAGCACGATGTTCTAAAGAAAGTGAAAGATATATTCTTTCACTAAATCAATTTCTTCTTTCTGCAGTCCACATGCCCTTCCTGCATGTATGTTTGAGGTATCAGAGAAATACCTTTTTCTCTAGAAGTGAAGCACAAGCACTGCCTAAGCTTTCCAGAGCTCTGAGGCATAAACGTCTACTTTGTAATGTAGGTATCATAGAACAATATGCTTGCCGTTATGAATCCATTATGAGATCTATTTACTTGCAGCCTAGAGGCAGTCCAGACTTCAAGAATGAGCAAGAAGATTGAGAGAGATACTCCAACATATCATTCACTCTTTTTTCTGCTGTAATTTCAGTTCATTTGTGATTTCTCTGGTAGTTGCTAGTAGGTATGCTGTTGGAAATCATTCTTTTTTATTATTTAAAAATACTTGTATATTTGTAAGTAAGCCTTTTGGTTAAACACAAGTCATAAAAATACTTGAATACCTGTTATGCAACCTATGGAGCTTTACTGTATGCATATCACAAGGAACTGTGCTTTGGGACCTGCTGCTTTGATCTAAGGCAGTTTAGTTTTTAATACATGAAACTAGCACAAACAACTTAACACTTCTTTTGGAATGCAGGAGGGAAAGTTACTATTTTGGCTAAATTGCATATTGGATCTTTTGCCTGAAGGTTCATTAAAAATTTGAATTAAAATGTATTTGTAATTATTCTCATGTGTAATGACATGTAGGAGAATGTTGCGTCTGATTTTTCTTGAAACATTCATATTGATTTCAGTTGCATTTTCCACAAAATATTTCTCTACTGGAAGTATTCCACAAGTGGATTCTTCCTGGAACGCTTCATGCTAGAACCAACCAAACTTTCCAATACAAACATTTGAAATGATACTGTATTCCAAGGGTCTTCTGCTGTGTCTAGAAAGAAAAACATGGTGTGTCTACGTTATTTTCAGTTGTGGGCTGACAATATTGATTTGAAGTGTTGGCTGTGCAAGGAAGGTAGAATTGGGCAGAGCAAAGGGTCCTTAAGATGGAACATTGCTTTATCAGCATACAGTGTTCTTCATAAATGGGAGAAAGCAGTAATTACAGTTTGCTCAAGGGTAGATGTGTCTGAAAGGAAATAAAAAGCCAGCAAGAGACTCCTCCTCCACTTGAAGCCAGCTGGGTGACCTTGGGTCAGTCACAGCTTCTAGGAGCTCTCTCAGCCCCACCCACCTCACAGGGTGATTATTGTTCTGGGGATAATAATAACATACTTTATGTTGTTGTTGTTGTCATATAAGTATGTGGAGCTCTGTTAAAGTAGACTTTAACATAGTTGTATTTGACTTTGGATCAGTGTGGTGGAAAGTGTGTTATGGATCTGGGTTGACATTTGTTGCATTTTAATGTTAGCATTACCCAGTAATTGTTTTTGTATTGGAAAGTTTGTATTCCTGCTAAATGAAGTTTGCTTCAGTTGGTTAATCTTTGAAGATACTCCACACATCTTTAATCAGAGTGATGTTTGCAAATATTATTCTCTGTAGTGGCTTGAAAATCGCTTTCTTCATACCATTTACGCAAGTTACTAATACATAATTGCAGATAGTTGGGTCATAAAACAGATATCAGCAGTTTCTGATTCTAATTTTTTTTTGAAATGCATTCATCTGAGACTAGCATTTTGCAATATGCCCGATTCCTTATATGCCTGCTAAAATAAACCTCTGATCTCTCAGGAGTTTTTTTGGTTGTTTGTTTTTTACTTCTAGTTTGCTCATTGTCATGCTGGTGAACCTAGAGCTGAGATGGCTTGAGCCCTCTGATTTCCTGTGACCTATCAGGAAGTACAATCCAAGACAGCATGATAGTTTTGAAATGAGACATTAAATAACATTTTTGTAGATATTTTGGGCTTGAAGAGTGAAAAATCAGACCATGACAGAGATCTAAATTTAAGTCCAGTAACATCTTAAAGAGCAACAAAACATTCCAGGGTATAAATTTTTATGTCAAAAAGCTCACTTCATCAGATCCTCCTGAGAGAGATCTATAAAAAATCCTGAAAAACTTATTAAGATTTAGTGTTGGTTTTGTAAAATCAAGCCTCTTGATCATTAACTTGAACATAAAGCACATTCAGCTTCTCTGTTCCTTCACTTAGTTGCTATGTTGTAGAGGAAGGCAGCATTTTCAGACCACATTTAATTGTTTTACTGAGTCTTAACAGCTGAATATATTCACCACCTGTAGCTGATACGCTGTGCCACAGGCATGCTGAAATAAAATGTTAAGACCCTTAATACATTTCTCTGTTACAATTCTGCCTTGGGCACTGGGTCAGGAGACACAATATCACTCAGAGGCTTTTGCTTGTGAGATACAAACAGCTATTTTTTTAAAAAAAGAAAACCATTATATGTAACTGCTTCCAGATACAGACATGTATTTACAAATTAGCTTTTCGGTCTTACGAAAAGAACTCTCCGTGTTTTTTTAAGCTCCATGTGTGTGAACAGCCATAATTCTGGCTGCTTGCTATTCAGCCATGTAGTTAGAGCTCCCCAGTGTTAAGACATTGGTAAGCAGCACAGTACATGTTTCAGGGTTTGAATCATGCCAGAGCAAACTATCATTTTTCAGTGCTACTGTTGACGTGGTCAGAATTTACCCGTATTGCTTTGAGAAGGTAAACTAATCAGCTTTCATGGCTGCCAGAAAAAGCTTTATTCTGTTGTGTTTTTTTTAAAGGAAAGAATAGGAATGAAATATTCTTCCAGTTTAAATCAGAATAAAAGTGTGCTTCAGCTATTAGAAGTTCTAGAAAATACTGATTTATACTAAGTGTGAATGGTCATTAATCAATGGCTGCTGATTGGCTTTAAAATATTTTGTATATCTGTATTTAAACATTCTTACTATTAATGTTTCTGAGTAGGTTTATGCTGCTTGAGTCTTTGATTCTGACTTATATATGTGTTTTCTTTATTCCAAAAAATCCACACTGAAACACATTTCCATGGATAATACAGCATGATGGCATGTAACTAATGTAGTGCCTTCATTTCTGAAAGTTTCTAGGTATTTTTAGGCTAAGTGTCCACCTCTGTCAATTGAAATTTCAAATCATTAAGTGTAAAATTTCATGTAACAGGTAAAGGTGGTACTTGTCAACCAGATCAATTGATGTTATTTATGATACTCATATAAGCATGTGAATGAATTTTTTCAGAAATCCCCCTGAAACTTTCTTAATTTCAGTGAAATTGTCTTGTATTTTTTATGTAAACATCAAGCAAGTTGTGTTCTTATATACACATTCTAATGATACCTTAAATGGTAAAATGGATGAACTAAGAGGGCAATGAGTATACTGATTGCTTAATTAGGGAGTTTCTGTGTTTTAAATCTTTATACCTCAAAATATTCATTAAAGAAGCATTTAATAAAAATTAACACCATTCCACACTGCATTTCTTCTTCCAAGGTAATCAGGGTATAATTCTATCTCCTAGCAGTTAGTGTTGTAAGCCTAACAGCCGTTTACCATCTCATTGATAACTAGGACTGATATACTAGGCAGAGTGGAGCTTTCTTGTGACTTGATTATTATTCTTACAAACATCTGTGTGTATAGACAGCATTGGTCTAGTGGGGCTTAAGCATTATTTCTCTGCATCTAAGATGAACTTGTAGCATACTGCCTCTCAAATTTTCCACAGCCTGCCGTTTATAGCTGGCAGAGGATTTTTCTTAGTTTTTAAATTATATAAGTATACTATGTTATGATGGTGGGGTTACCTGGACTGACCCCTCTGAGCCTGATGGTCTACTCGTTTTTCTCTCCCCTCACTTTTGTCTTACTTCCACCCTGGGATTAGGTGCCAAAAAGAATACTAAACATTGTTGTATATAAAAATACTAATGCTTTCTTCAGTGGTATAAGTTTAGGGTAGGTTAGGTCTGCACTGTCACAGGTCCCTCAAGGAGCCCAGGGGTGGAAATCATGAACAGTGAGGAAGAAGAACCTCACCTCCTAGAGTTATGAGTGCCACCACCAGTCCCTCCAAACTAACCCAAAGCTCATAGTTGGATGAACAAAGCCTCCAGCCCTTCTAGGTGTAAATCAAGAAGTCAGCCCTGCCAGGTAGGATGCCTGCAGGCTGAGTTCCGCAAAAATAATTATTTAGTAGCTGTAGCCAATTAGACCAAGCTACTGGATTTCATTAATAAAATTACTGTGCAAAAGATTATAAAAATAGAAATTGTGCAAGATGGGAAAGAAAATAATAAAATAAATAACTACCCTAAAATACTGTACAAGCTTTGGTTTCCTAACCCAGATATTACCTAACCCAGATATTACCGTTCCAACAGAACGCCAAAGTCCAGGAACAAAAGGCTTAGAGCTGACACCTAAAGTGGTTGCTAGATCCAGAGCTCAAGGTGGCATGTAAGCAGCAAGCATACCACAAACAGCACACAACAGAATGAAAACTCTTTATTTATGCCAAGTTGCCTGTAGCATGGCCTGATTCATGTGACCACAGCTCTCTACAACTGAAAGGTGTTCACAATCAGAGCAACTTGCCCCTACCAATGTTGCTTGCGCTAATGAGATGGAATGAAAGTGGAAAGCCTCCCTCCTGGTCACTGACCTTTAAGCCATCCGACCTCATGATCTTCATCCGCAACTGTGTACCTTAGTCCCCTTTTCTCTACGGGAACTGCTAACTCAAAGCTTCAGTAAATTTCCAGAGATTTCTCTTCTGCAGCCAGATTAGGCCCAAAAACATGAACCAAAGTTTTGAAGAGACAAGAAATGGACTAAGAGTCGAGTTTCTTGACATATACTCCAGTTCAAATTCTGCCTTAGCCCTGGCTGATCATAGAAGAGTCTTGTTCTCTCAACCATGGTTTCTGACTCAGAAAAAAATGAAGCAATTACTAAAACTCCTAGGTCAGTTTCCCAAACTTGAAACAGCTGAATTACTATTCCAGATGTGCTTTCTGATCCTGAGGAGAGGCTGGTTCTCAGAAAGGACACGTGATTTTCATGTAGAGGAACTCAGGAGCATCTATGGCATATGCATATAAAAGGAACTTGGGCAGCAAGTTTTGGCAAAGACTTTTCTCTCCCTGAGACTGTCATTCTGGAGTAAACAGTAACTTATGAGCTAGATTTAACAAATGGTCTGACTCTGTATAAAGCAGCTTCATATGTATCTTTGGAAGGGGGCAAGTCCAGAAGCATTGACTCATTTAGACACGCAGTGGGCCATTCAATATCCCATCTGAATGCTAACACAATAGTTCTCTTTCCAGAGAGTTTCTAATATTGTGTGTGTTTTTGTCTTCCTCACCCACACCCCTCTACCCTTCCAGGTTATGTGTTCTGTATGTTGCATCGCCTGCCTGAACAACACGATTGCACATTTGATCACATGGGACGTGGGCGTGAAGAAGCCATTATGAAAATGGTGAAACTGGATCGGAAAGTGGGGCGATCATGCCAGCGCATTGGCGAGGGATGCTCCTGAGTGCAAGACACTTCAACCAAATGCCGTTCTCTTAGTTCACTAATGTTAGCCTTATTTAGGACAAAGTCAGCCAGACACCTTGTACTGGGCAAGTTTCAGACTACAGCCAATCAGTTTCCTTTCTTTAGTCAACCATCCTGATACTGTAGTTTAGGGGGTAATGGTGATTGACATTGATTTCTGGCTGGTTGTTAAGGTGCCTGCTAGCCACCGTATTAAAAAAAAATGAAGAAATATTTTTGAGCATGGCTAGTGGATTTTAACAAAAAAATCTAAAGGCTTCTCTTATGAAAGGAGTCAAGCTATTTAAAAGCCTTATGCTGGTAAGCTTCCAGCAGCTGAGTAGAAACTGATGTAAAAGACTGCTATGTGCACAGCTCTCTGGAAGAAAATATACTCAATATCCCAGTTTTCCTGTCCTCACTCTTAACTAACCTTAAAGGAGTGAAACTCTGTTTAGACCAGGCAGTGTAGCTGCTGAACCTAGAAGAATTAAACAGTCACTTATGAAATTTCCTTATGTGGCTTCTGAGGTTAGGTAGCATCACCAGCAACAGGGAGTCTCTTGGGGAGGGAATGTCTTTCTGAGAAGCCAAAAAGAGGCAGGGACAGATTCTTATGACAACTTTTGTATCATACGCATTACAGGGAACCTAATGTTTCTTCACTGAAGTGGAGGAGAATAATCTTGCTTTTAAAGTTAGCTCTGTTCTGGAACAAGCAGTAAACATTTTCTACACAGCATCTACATTTCTTAAAAGTAGTGTGATCCAGTTCCATATGCCAACCACTGTGGCTGTTCCCATCAGCCAAACCCTGATTGGCTCTTGTTTGCCTTTTGCTAAGTGCAGGTATCTGAGAATTGATCAAATAAGGCTAATTCATAGCACAGTAGCTATGGCTGGTTCCTACAGACTGACTTTCTCTAGCTCGAGATATATTGAGGGGGAAAAAACATTGTGTAGCAAACAGAATTCAGTAACAGTATTGGGGAACCACCAGGAAAATCACCCCTTATTGAATTGAGTTTGTATGCCTCACTTCCAATATGTTAAAGAGATAATCATATGGCTGTTCCAGCCTTGTGTCTATGCAGCTCAGCACTCTCAGTGAAGGTTTCTTCCCATCATCTCTTGCTAAGCAAATGATTGTGAAATGCATTGCATAGAACTGGGACTCTCCAGATCTGTTCTTTAGAGATATTGTTCTATATTGCAGCCTGGCAGTCTCATTGAACTGAACTACACAAATCTTAAGTGTGCATCAGCAGAGAAAAGGCAGCATCTCCCTCTGCCTCCAGCCACATGCAACATTTCTGTAGGAAAATTCCTGTTAGTGGTGGCCCAATGTGGAATTTTTACTCCAAACTGCTTAGAACTCCGTTAGCAACTGGGAATTAGGTATAGTTGGGTGGGGAGGGAGGGTTGCTGGAGAAAAGGGGGAAATTGTATTGTCTCAAATCTAACCTATTTGTGAAAGAATAAGCCACCTAAAGAGTGGATTACCCTCCTGTCACTCTAAAAAAGGTTATGGGGTAGAGCAGTTTAAATAAGCCGCTGTTTCTTTTATGCTGAAGGAAAGCAACTGGTTTACAGGCCAAATTGTATTTACTCTGGTAGCCAACTTATGGCCAGTGAAGGAGGCTCAGCCTTTGCCTATATTACTGCAGTGCAAATTAGTAATTAAGTAAACCAGAAATATTCCATCATTCTACAATTCAGTATGGAAAAGCCATTCTGTGTTGTACTCAAGGCTTTGAAATCTGCAATGGAATTTCCAGCTGCATATTTTGTTTCCTAAAGAAGTATTCCCCTTCCATTGGCGTGAGGGGGAAGTCAGACCATTTCCTTTGCGTTTACCATGAAGAGTTTAAAAAACCATGGACTTCAGCTGCTGCCGCGCTATGCACTTTCTTCCCTTCTAAAATCCTAGCATAGCATTTGATGGACATTCTGACTGATACACAAGACTTTTGCAGATTAATAACGAAGATGCTATTTTCCCCTTGTTAATCCTTTCTTTAGCCCTGTTACAAAGTGCACAGTTGGTTTCGAGGTGGCTCTTGACCGAACACTACTCAAAGTTTGTGTGGATTATGGACAATGTTCACTTTAAAAAAAAGTTTTGGGGTTGTTCCTTTGCAGTATCTGTTCTGTGAAGTTTGTTAAACGTAAAGAAAGCTTAAGTTCTTGTATCTTTAAAGAAAATCTTATTTAACCCTTTTTTGTGTTCTAGATTTACTTACACATGTAGCCTAGAGCTCAGTTTTAGTTTAACATTGTGAAACTATTAAAAGGATCTTGTAATTCTTTTTCCTCCTGCTTAAAAGAAAGAAAACCATTAAACAGATCAGATTAAAGTTTGAATTCTTCTCTGAGTATTGCAACAGTTGTTGCTCATCAGCACAGTTTTCTACTGTTGCTTGTTAATTTTTTTTAAACAGTTATTGAATGGGGAGGGAATGGACTGACAGGGACTTCCACTAATCCCCACAGACTTCAAATCTAGTAGTATCTGTTGTTCAGCCTGCTGCTTCAGAGCGACCATCTTAGGGAACAAGACAGCCAAAAATAAGCATACAACCCATCAGAAGTATTGGCACCTAAGTAGTTAGCCAGCTTGAACTCAATATTGCACTCTGTGTAAATAAATCCAATTAAATGTAAAGTTAATTTCAAGAGCAACAGGCCCTTCTAATACTAGGTACTTCCAGGAACAAAATACACATTAGAATTGTGTACACACTGACTTCATTGCCATGGCATAAAAAGCAAATTTGTCATTGAAAACAGATGTTCCTCAGTTCATTTCAACAACATCTTCTCCTGCAATGTCATTCTGTACCTAGAATCTAGTTTCCTTAGTTATTAAATGTGTGCATGACTGAATTGCATAATAAAATTGTAAAGCAAGCCCTTGGCTATTAGAGACGAATCTAAAAATGTGCAGTCATTTGAATGAAAGTGCAACTTGTGAACAGGGAGATTACAGCAAATTGATGCTATCCAACTTCTTCAATTTCTGTTTGAATATGAAATGCCCCCTACTAAAGGGGATACATAGCCCTGTGCTTTTATATAGGGCATAGTGTGAGTATGTGCATGTGATGCGCACCACTTAGCAGTAGTACAGTTAGAGCTATGGGGGTAGGGGGTGCACTAGATGTATTCCAGCATATGATTGAAGCTTTTCAAAAGAATATTCCCCATTCACTTATTTCATCATCTCTGAGTTCAGTAACTAAATTTGATGGTTTCAGGCTTCCTTCACCATTCTTCTAGTACGCTCTGTTTTTTCCATGTGCCCTTAGAACAGAATCATGTTAATATACATGACACAGCCCAACATCTGTTTTATCCAGAGAGAGAATTCTTCCAGTCTAGAATTATTATTTTCATTTACTTACAGCATTTATATCCTACCTTTCTGCCCAGTCAGGGCCACCAAGGTAGCTAACAGTTAAAACAGCATAATAAAAATGCATCATTAAAACAATTAACAAACAGAGCTAAAAATACATATAAAAATCAAAATATAGCATGTTAAAATATAATGTATTTTGTGGTCTTTATTTGGGCCATATTTGGCAGGGTTTTTTTAAGTTGGTCTAGTTTTTGTTTGGGAATTCAGTTACACAAATATAAGAAATAGTTTCAGCTAACATTAATCTTGTTGGCTAAATTACTGCAGTTGAGGCTTTGGGGGACCCTAACGCAACTATCAGTCCCTCCTTGTGGCCCAAGATAATGTATACTTACCCTCACTTGGCTTATTCCCATCTTCTAAAGCTTTCTGCCAGAATGAAATACAGTGTTCCTCATTATCCAGTTTATGTTAGATTTGAATTACAGGATTTATGCTTATGGAAGAGCAGGGTCCCTGATGGAATGCATATGTTTGAGATGTTTTTGGGCAACTGTCTTCCTGAAATGACTAAAACTTACATGTGCCTTGCTTTGTTTTCTGTACAATTGAAATTTAGGGTGGATTCAGACAAATTATATCCTAAGATTTACTCACTTTTGGAGGTACTGTATATTGGCAGTAATCAAATTAACTGGTCTAAATTGATGCAATGAACAATGGTTTTAACAGTTTTTAAGCTTTAACTGTTGGTCTAACAAACAATGACTGCAGCATTCCATCAACCAGTATTTTAGGACTTCAAGGGGGGAAAGGACACATTTAATGAAAAACTATTTTCCTAAAAACACCTCTAGCTGCCATAGATTATGACCTTTAAAATATACTGCTTTATGTCCCTTTAATATTACTTTGGATGGCTGTTACAAGGATTTAAAGCTAAGGCATTTTATGCATCAAAGCTCTTCGAGTGACAATGATCTAACTATTCACTTCCCACCCAAGAAGAAATTGTGTAGAGTATTTCACCTATTCTGACAGCATTCTTTAGACTGATTGTTGGAAGGTAATGAGCAAGAAAACTGATCACATGCATTAACCCTTGCATGTGCATTGTTAGTATGGCAGCAGCACATCTGCCCAAGCTTCCGGTTATTGGCCTGACGTGTATATGCTGTGGCAGGCATGGGAACATTATGTGCACTTAAGCAACATCTGAGACATACGGAATTCTTACATGGAGAAGTGCTGTAATGGTGGCTCACATCGTGTTCAAGTAAATCCATTGGGTGCCAGATTCTGAGACAACTGAAGCTTGATTACCTACATTAATATATCATTCCTCTTGCTGTGTGAAACACCTGCCCTATATTTTGTTGTCCAAGTATAAGGCATACCATCCATCACAAAGAGTTCTTTAAAGCCAAAGCAGAAGACTTGAGACGTGCCAATTTACATCTCTCAACCTATCTGAATCACAAAAATCAATGGCATATGACTATCTGCAAGACAAAGTGCTATGCAGTCGTGTACAGTCTTGAGCTTAGAACTACAATATGAAATGTCTCTGGTATTTGATGCTCATAAGAATTGTCTGAATCTAAAATGTTATTTAAATGCAAGTTGAATCAGAACAAATTGCTTGGACTGAAACAGATGCTGTGTTTTATATTTAAAAGGGATTAAATTTTGCTGAGGAGTTTTCTGTTTTGATGGTACTATTGCCTATTCCAAGGTGTTGAATATGTTGCAAGCTAGGCGTAACTTTGATAAATCATACATCTAATTCAAAACAGTGTAAACCTTGAGGAAAGGAGTGTTTAAAAAATAATTGCATTCAGCAGAACAAAGCATTTGTCAGATGTTGTTTAACTTTGAATGTGTGGATTTAAATCATAAATGTGAGATGCTAATCTGTTGCCTTCTGCAATTATTAAAATGACACCATTCAATAGAGGGCAGTAAGAGATTAGAGGATAAACGTACAATTCCAAACACATTTACCAGGGAGTAATTCTATTTAAGTCACTGGAACTTCTGTGTAAACATGCATAGGATATGGAAAGAAGGTAATGTGAAAAAATCAGTTAATTCAGGGGGAAGTGTTTATGAAGAAGCCTGAACAATAAATTCTGTTGGAACTGAGCAGCACAAGGATGTTGATCTTGTAATAAAATAGGATTGCAGCAGGCAATTTGCAGCATTTGCTACCTCATCTGTCTCTCATGATATTGTTAATGGCCCCTGGTGCTCTAGAGCCGCTGCAAAACTATATCCCAAGATCCATCAAGTGGCTAATTTTCTCCAAATAAAGGCCTTCTTGCAATAATGCAACCCAGTCATTCAGTCCTGTTTGAATCAAAAGATGACATCTACCTTTGTTTCAGTACAGATGCATCCTTCTAGCAGGAAAATGGAGGAAAATTTCTGATCCAAGTGATGACAATTTTTATATCTCTCAGCGCATTTTCAAGTAGCCATATAAATTCCTACATACATTGTTTAAATTGTCAGTGTGTGCTGAAGGATCCACAATGGCTCCTAACAGAAGTGCCCTCTTGTGCAAGTGCAAAACTGGAAAAAATTACAAAGGCAAAAAATACAAATTTCCAGACTCTCCCACCTTTTTGACCTAAAAGATAAAAATCTGTCTATACAGTCATGTGAAAGACTGCATGTTTTCTACTACAATTGTGCATCCACCAGGACTACAACCATACCACCACCAGCAAGTTGTTGTGTTCTAATTCTGCTCAGATGGAAAACAAATCTGATTTTAATCAAACTTCGCCTTTTGTTAATAGTGTGTTCATTTGTAATAAATGAGATTTTCCCAGTTCTGAATTGTGCTCCCAAAACTCTTGCTTTTACAATATTGTTTAGCGACTGTGTAAATTGAACAACAGCTCCATTGCCATGCCATTTAGCGGTATATCATGCTGTAATGAAGCTTAGATGATATTTAAATTATGGTGTTCAGAATTACATAAAATGCTTTATATCTTACTCCTTTTGTATGTAAAACTTCCTGACACTATTTTTAAAAGTGCAAATGTCCCATAACAATCTAGTCAGTGGGCAGGTTGCATAATATGAGAATAATATGTACATTAACTCTTAATGTATGTCTCTTGGGTATAAATTATATTTACTGAGCGTGGCATCTGTAGATTTATAGCACTGGCCAACAATTGCATTTAAAATTCCAAAAGAGCTGATACAGCACAGGGAGAGAAGTTGAGCTAGGCTTGAACCAGACAGTGCCCAGCTCAAATTTCTGCCATATACTTATTAACCTGTGCAGGGTTACACCTTTCTAAATCCATTGAAGATAATGGATTTAGAAGACGTAAATAGCCTGGGGCAAACTACTGCCCTTACTCAGCTTCCACCACTTCAATACTGGTTTACTTTACAGAGCTGATGAAAAAACTACAGAGACAATGTATAGGAAGTGACATGAGCCCTTGAAATGGGCTCTGCACAAGCTTACTATCATTCTGTTTCAAATAATGATAAAATATATGAAATGTATCTTACACCTATAAAAAGTATGTGCACTCATCTGTATGATGTAGCCTTATTGATCAGTTCTCTCAAACCAAATGTTTAATACCAAATATATTTGCTTGTTGCTCTATGTGGCTCAAATTGTAGCAGCCAATATATTTGTTAGATTCCAAGGAAGTTTTGAAGATGAACTCCTGAAATTGTTGCATTGCGGATACAGTGTTTTTAGCTAAGGCGGCCTTGTCTGCTGGGAAGATGGGATACTAGTTATACTCAGAGGCATGCCTTAATGAAAATAGGAGGGCTGGTGAATATGGCTGTGTCATAGATCAGTAATTCTGCCATTCTGTGCTGTATTGTTGCAATGGACACTTGAGAGCCACTATCACATATGTTGAACTGCTAGCACATTTGCCAGAAACTTTAGCCACTAAATTATTTGGATGCAACAGGAGTTTTTCCTGCACTTGGCTAATGACTTCAGTGGGGTTGCACAAAATGGCCCAATAATAATAACAACAACATTTGATTTCTATACTGCCCTTCAGGACAACTTAATACCCACTCAGAGCAGTTTACAAAGTATGTTATTATCGATGGGTTTTCCGGGCTGTATTGCCGTGGTCTTGGCATTGGTCTTGGCCTGCTTGCACCCCCACCCACTGCCAGCTCAATCACTCTTCCCTGATTGGGCCAGCCTTTCAAGGTAATTTGCATATGCGGCCTGATTGGTCCTCACCCGCCACATTCTAAACAGTATGCAGTTGCTATTGGGAGTCATTGGATGTGTCTAGAGATCAAATGCACCTCCCAGTCTTCCCCTAAAAGTTCACTGGCGTTGCCAATCACCCTGTGGGGCCTGGCTTTCCTGTGTGGTTAGCAGGCTACTGCCTGCTTGCACCCCCCTCTCTCTGATGGATCAGCTGTGGAACTCTGTGTTCTGAGATAAAAATCAGGTAAAGGAAACTGCAGACAGTTGAAGAAAGAAAGACAGTACAAGACTCCTGAATAGGGATTTTATATAAATGTCAGTATGGCAACTGAGTTTTTCAATGTTCATGGGGACATGGTGCACGAAGCTTGGATTCTATGCTATTATACTAAAAAACTAACTTTAAAAAAAACTACAAACCAAAACATGTTATATACCCATAAGTATTATAATTGGATTTAAAGTAGTTAAATACTGTAGCGAAGCATGGGTATCAAGCTAGTATAAAATATGTAGATATGAGAAAATCCACATTGTGGTGATATTTAGATGGAATGCTAATTAGGTAGCTATCAATTAATTAGTACGCTGTCCTTCATAACCATGTTCAAACACATCAGAAAGCTCATTTGTGCATTTTGTTTGGATCCCCACACACACTTTCTTCTGGTGGTTGTTGTTGTTTTTGGCTCCTGGCTCTCAATTGACATTGCTCCAGGGCCTGAAAAATTAAACTGTTTCAAAGGGGAATTCTTCCTGTGCTTTTGTTAGGCAAATAGATGTTTGTTTTCTTGTAAATCAAAGGCCTAGGGGAAGCAGAACCTCCATGCTGTTTGGGAGTAAAACAAACACAAATTGCATTATGCTCACATATTTGCACACATCCGCCCATCATCCCACCGAAGCTTTCCAAGTGGAAAGCAGCCTACCTTGGAATTACATTGTCCCCATCTGTCTTTTTCTTGTTCTTCACTGGTGACTTCTCCATCCTCTCTCAGTCCTGGTGCTTAAGGAGATCACTTCATTACCATTCATCCCTAAACCCATTTTTCCCTTCCCTCTTGTTGTATGTACAGGCTGCACATTTTGCCTGTAAGTATAACCCTGTCTTTCAGACTTCTGGAACAATTTGCAGCAACCAGCCATATAAGCAGCTCAGGAAGGAGTTCAGTCTGGCCTAGTCTGCAAAGCGAGATAGTAAAACTTCCTGGACTTTACAGCTTCAGATGGCAGATGATAGGGCATCTTGGACCACAAAGAGAAAAGGTAAAGAGATTCCTATGTTAGAATCTTTAACATAATTTTCGCCATGTTGGGGTGGTTTTGTTCTTCAGAGAAAGACACTGACTTTCCTATGGCTTAATTCTCACTGAAGTTGTAGACCTGGGTCTGGGGTGCACCACTTCAGAGTGTAAGTGTGGGGTCACACGGTAGAATGGCATTACATTCACAAAAATCCTTCCAAATAGAAAACTGAATTCTGAGTGGGGTTCTGGTCTAGACTTCATGAAGATAGAGAAATGCAGGATAGTTTGATTAACTTCCAGGGAGGCCTTGACCTTAGAGAAAACATCTCTAATAAAGCAATCAGTTCTTGAATTTCAGGCTACGAAGAGATGCATTTTCCTTTATGAAGATGACCATTTTCCCACCTGCCAGTAAGGGGCAAAATAGATGGCTATTTGAATATCCTGAGCTGGGCCATAAAAATTTGAGGATGTGCGCCTTAATTTGATTGGAGAAACAGAGCAAACCAACATGCATAGGGACTCAAAATACCATTTCATGGTGTTTTTCTCATGGTCACTTTACAGCATTTGAGAATCTGTTCTGCTTCCCATGTTCTCCAGAGTTCTGCACATGCAAGGGAGTCATGGGAAGCAGAAACTGGTTTTGTCTGTGTTTTCCCCATTTTTTCCCCCTATGCACATTTCACAATTTTTTTTTTCCACTGCCCAGTCACTGCTGGCACATGTAATGTACATGCAGAATAATTTTAAAAAAACTGTTCTGGTTCTCATGCCCCTCTCTTCCTTTCCCCCTGGAGCCGATAGCTCTGTCTGCCTGTAATCACTCCCACCCTGCTCAGCATTCTGAACTCCTTTTCCACGATTTTATCAGTAAAGCCAGAGCTCATTTTGAAGGGAAACGCACTGGAACACTGTTCCGGAACCTCTGAAAAGAGATCAAGTGGGTGGCGGCCCCGCCCACGTGATTCCTTTTCCTCCCCAGAGTCGGCCCCACTGCCAGCTGGGCCACTTGGGCCTGCACAGCCTGTCCTCAGCCTGCAAGCCAGTCAAGGCGGCCCATGGCGGCCTCCGGAGCCGGTCCCATGGTCAGCCGGGCCGCTCAGGCCTGTGCAGCCCGTCCTCCCAGCCTGCAAGCCGGTCAAGGTGGTCCACAGCCCGTGGTGGCCTCTAGAGCCGGGTTCATGGCCAGCTGGGCCACTGGGGCCCGTGCAGCCCATCCTCCCAGCCTGTAGGCCGGTCGAGGTGGCCCGCAGCAGCCTCCAGAGCCAGCCCCGTGGCCAGCTGGGCCGCTCGGGCCTCCACGGCCTATCTCAGCTTGGAAGCTGGTGCAGGCTGTGCACAGGCTGCAGCAGTCTCAGAGCTGGTGCTGCAGCCAGCCGGCACCACTGCAGCCTGTGTGGGCATTCCTCCGGGCCTGCAAGCTGGAGAGGCAACGTGCAGACCGCAGCGGCCTCAGAGCTGGGCCTGCGTCTGTTTCCTCTGGTCCTGCAAGCTTTGATCTCCGTTATGGTGAGTGTTGGCATTATCCCCCCCCCCCCAGATGTACAGTATCTGTGTTTTGCTGGCTTTGTTCTCTGTGGCGAGAGGGCACTAATCAGTCTAGAAAAGCATTATAGAAACACACTGTCCTTCTTACTGTTATGTCCCCCTTCCCCAGATGTACAGTGTGCACTTGCAACATTAATTTTTAAAAATCTATGTTTTGCTGGCTTTGTTCTCTGTAGTGAGAGGGCACTAATCTGTCTAGAAAAGCACTATAGAAACACACTGTTAAAGAAGTCTGCAGCATTGTTATCAATTTTGCTATCAATTATGGCAATGATATAAATGTAAACAGCTTAAGATGGTCTTAAATGGTGCCTTGGGCTGCAGCCGGACAAGCAAGGCTGGAGCCTGCCTTAGACACCCAAAGTAAGACCGAAAAAAGAACAGTCTGGTGATAGGACTAAACTTTGGAAACTCCTATGCTGAGGTAAGTTGTTCTCTATGTGCACTCTGTTCTAGAGCAAAGCATGCTGTCTTTCCCTTTTTGTGATGATTTGTTGGATCTCCTTTAACAGATTGTGGAAGCTTCTTTAACAGAACTGCAAAGAGGAGAAAAGTGCAGAGATGTTGCTGCTTCAAGTCAATTGTTCATCACTGGATGCCCAAGAGCCCAAAGAGAATGGAGGAAGTTGGTGACATCTCCAAAGTTTGGCAAAGTTTCCAGCTCCTTCAAAGTTGAGTTAAAGTTTAAAGTCAGAAGTCTCCCTTTTTGTAATGATTGTTGGATCTCCTTTGACAAAGGCGAAAAGTGTGCAGAGATGTTGCTGTTTCCAGATTTCTGTGCTGGGCCCTGGAGCGCAGAACAAGAAATTCACTCAGTGAATTTCTGTAGTTACTAGTCTGTCCCCCAGGTGCTCACTGCAAAAGGTTCCCCCAACACCAGTATGGGTTATTTCATCCTAGCATGTACACCTTTGGCCACTGTTGAAAGAACATGACCAGATCCAGAGGAGGTGAGTACTCCTGTTCACACTCTCCCCTGCACTTATACCAGTCTGGCCCTGCAGCAGCAGGAGAGAAGCCCCATTGCTTAATAGAGGGAAACCGCTAATTTCTTTGCAGGCCCAACCCAGCTGAAGATCTGTAACAGCAGAAGCATGTGGAGCAGCAAGCACAGGGTCGGCACCACCATTGAAGCGGTGAGGCAGGCACCACGGGCACCGGGATGCTGGAAGGGGTGCCGGGGGTGGAGGCTCGCGCCACGGAGCTGCCATGCCTGGCCCGCAGCTGCTGCAGCCGGACAGCCCCATGCTGCCGCCACCACCACCACACGCCCGTAGCCAGGTGCAGCAGCTGCAGGCCAGGCACGGCAGGCATCCAGGGTGGCGTGTGGAGCGTGGGCAGCCTCCACGCTCAGTCCCAGCAACCCCACCAGCCAATGAGGCCGGCTTGCTGTGTGATGATGTCATCACGCAGTCCAGGGGGCATGCACGCACTCTGTGTGTGCGTGCACATAGGGGCTGCCACGGGCACCAGAAACCCTGGTGCCACCCCTGAGCAAGCATGTGAGGAAGAAGCAGCCTTCCATTTCTTTAACATTTGGGACTTTCTTATCTTCTTGCCAATGGATGCTGTTGCTAAAATTGCCTTTGTTCTGAGTGCCCATTCTGAGGGGCACTGAAGATCCTGTCTCCTCAGGTATACTATTCAGTTTAATCATTAATTGTAGAGTTGTTGATTTTATAATAAAACCATTTAACATCTTGACTATTTTCTTTGTGCTTTTGAAGTAATCTTTTTCCAGGTAGGCTTGCCAGCTCTGAGTTGGGAAATGCCTGGAGATTTTTGGGGTGGAACCTGAGGGGTGGGTGTTGCCTTCTGACACACTTCCGGTGATGTCAGGGTGTGTGGCATATGTAAATCAGTTATGCTAATGACACACTTCCGGTGATGGCAAGGGGTGTGGCATATGCTAATAAGTTATGCTAATGAGTTATGCTTATGCATTCCTGCCACTCTTTTTCTACGAAATGACCCCTGAGTAAAGCAAAATAAAGGTCATAAGACTGCTTGTCCATTCTCTTCCTTCCTCCCAGGTATGCACATATTCTCTTATGTTTTTTCAAAGCCAGGAATGCGTCGAATGTTGCTGCTCATTCCTCCTTGCTTTAAAAGCCAGGAAAGGGTTAAATGGCTGCTTTTCCCTCCCTCCTTTTCTCCCGGCATGTTTGAGGCTTTTCCTAATGCTAAAGAGTTGTGTTGCATGCAAAACAAAAATGTTTAATGAGGTCAGATGCATCCCTCACAAAAGGCAGCTCCAAACAGACACATCTCAACTCATCAGCAGACACCAAATTGCCACAAGGCCATGCAGTGCAGAATGATGGGACCCCAAGCTGTTTCAGCACTGATTAGCGTGAATGCTCAGCATCGCCAGCTTAAACTGTGCCGTGCATAATAGGCCCATGATAGGTCAAAGTAAAAACCTCCCAGCTGGGAAAGGAAGGGCATCTGGTCAGAGGTGCACAAGCCAAGAAATGAGGAACATGGAGCGATGGGGTGAAGTTTGCCCTGACAAGCCTCTATTTCAAAGTTCCAATGGGCTTGTGTCCTTTTCACAGGGGATAATGCTAAGATAAACCCCAGGATTTGTATAACTTAGTTAGCCTCATGTTTTTGTTTCTTTTCTTGGTTCTGTAACACCCTGTAGAGTTTTTATACAGATTTTTTTCAGTGCTTTTGTGTTCTAGTAAATCAATGTTGTATTTTAGTAAATAAAGATCTCTTCCCCCTAAATATCTCAGATTGTGTTCAAAGATCTCACCCAGAATGCCTGCCTGCTTGTTCACACGCAGGCCAGAAACTCTTGACAGCTACACTTAGCTGGTGAAAAGGCAGAGTTTGGGTGGTGGCATGCTACTCTGTACAGTAGGAAGGGAGAAGAGCAAGCCCTCTTACACGCACACACACAAAAACCCTTACCCACCACCTTTAGGTACTCTTGGGTGAGGAGCAAGGAAAAGAAGGTGGAAGATCAGGTTTTTACAGCCTTCTCCCTAACCTAGTAGTTTTTCTGTGTATAGAAAAAATGATACGGGAGTTCTCTATTGTGAGCTTTCCTCCTACAGCCTGAAGTGGTGTTGCTCAAACACAATTTTATTATTTCAGTGAGAAATAAGCGTGATCACATCAACAATGAGGGAAGGCGAAATGCGGCAGATGGGGGCAGAATCGCAGCCTCCACCAACTTGCCTAGTCTCCACACCAGCCCATTGCCATCGCACCCTGCCACCCACCCCTGCCCCTTGAAGCTGGAGAAGCTACTGCTTCTTCTCTGGTTTCCCATGACTCTTTAAATGACAAAAAAGCACCAAGGAGCCCACTGCAACTATTAAGTAAACAGGGAAGACTGAAAAGTAAACACGAGAGCAAACTCACAAAAGTGAAGGACATATAAGATATATCTGCCAACTTTTGAAACTGACTTTGTAACTTAACTTGAGTGATCACAGGAGACTTTTACAGAACCAAGGTTTTAGACGGTTACTGTAATAGAGATATCAATATGTGGACCCTTTCCTATTTATGAATCATAAAGTGCATTTTGCACTTTATATAGAATACTTAAGGTTATATAAAGACCACAATTGTGAGTCTACTCTCATGTTTATTTTTCAGTCTTCCCTGTTTACGTAATAATTGCAATGGGCTCCTTGGTGCTTTTTTTGACATTTTCAGTACTCTTCTTTTTTAGATTTCCATGACTCTTTAAAGGCAGCCCAAGAAGCCGTGCATGCTCAATGGACCTGAACGCTTTCAATTTCATAAGAGTTCTGGAAGTCCTGTTGGACATGTGGCTTGCTGCACTGTCTTTAAACAAACAAGGGCATTCAAGGAGGAGAAGTATTTATCTGTTTGGGCTCCTAGGTGACCATGGCGCTCTGTGTGGGAATGGAGTGGTGGGGCAAGGTAATGGCAACCAAGGGTATTGACCTCAGATAGAAACTCTTATTGACCCACTGTTGGAAGTGGACATGTCTTCTTTGCTAAGTCATATCTAGACTGCTATCTTTCTAAGTCTGTCAAAAAAAGAAAAATACTGATCATTCATTTTTGTTATGCTCATCCTCCAAAGACAATCTAAATGAGAGATTCTGACAGATCTGCTTTTTGGACAAGCAGTGTGTCTCAAAGACACCTTATCCACTTCACTGTGAAGGGCAGAGTAGGATGTCTTGGTTTACCTATTTCTGACAGTCTATTTAATGCAATCTGAAGTTTTGCCACCTCTAGACCATAGGAACAGAAAGTAGTCCAAGTGAGGGAGGCTGTCAAGGGGCAACTTCAGCTAATTAACCTGGCATCAGGAGTGTGTATTCTGGAATTCCTTAGCTGAAAATATACACAAAAATTGCTGTTTTGAGTTATTACCATGATTTTCTGGAACAGTTACACAAATCTCTGATTCTTAGGCATTACAAAACACACACACATGAAAAATCCATGTAGTCTTCTCTTTTTAGGTGCTTGCCATCTTGTTTTTCTTTGCTTCTCCATATTTCCCAGGCAGTAGCCTAGGAAGGCAGCTCCCAGCCCGTCTAAGCCAGGCAGAGGGTCCAGCAAAGTTCTGGATCATTCCTTCTTCACTCTCTCATTCGTGGGGGGTGGGACCCTCTTTTCTTCTACAGCTAGGATGGGTGGAGGCACCTTGTTCAGGGGCCCATACAATTGGACCCCTTGGTTGAATTTTCTTGAAACTTGGGGCGGGGATCTTTAGCAAAGAGGCAACACTAGCTCCCCTGCATTTTTGGTGTCATTTAGTTGAAAATCACCTATAGACTCCTTTGAATAAAAGTCCCCCATAGGAAATTGTCCGGTGCTAGGGCCGGACTTAGGGAATGCCCCAGGGACATCCACCCCAGAAACAAGGCTTGCAGCCCCCCAGTCCAGCCCTACCACCCTTAACACTCACCCAGCCAAGAGAGGACAGACGTCAGAGACACCAACAAGGGCCAAGAATGCAAAGGAAGCCCCAGGTGCAGAAGGTTCAGGCAAAGACCCAGGTGCAAGAAGCTCAGACAAAGCCTCAACAACAGGAGGCAGGCTAGGCGACGTCTCCTGGGTCTTAACGACTGCCAGTTACCCAGTCAGGGCTCCAGGGCAGCCTCTTTCCTCAGCCCAGGGGAAGAACAACAGCCCAGTGAGGGGGGAAAGAGGCAGAGGGCAGAGACAGCCAGCCAGCACCAACTCAAGCAGCAGGCCAAAGGCAGCAAAGGAGGCACCAGGCCACACTACCTCCCAGACGCCAGCAGGAGAGGTACAGCAGCACAGCAAACCAACAGACAGGCTAGAAAGGGCAGGGAGTAGCCTGGAAGAGCCAACAGCAGAGCAGCCCCAGGTGTGGCTGCCTAAGGGAGCAGCTAGGTTGTTAGGGGTGTGGCTAGGAGGTAGAGGCTGGGATTGGTGAAGGGATAAAAAGGGAGGCCCCCATACAAGCAGGGGTGGAGTAAGGAGTTAGATGAGAAGTGTGGAGTGACAAGGAAAAGATGGGAGTATCCTGAGAAGGTAGGGACAACAGTTGAAAGGGCAGTGGCTGACCCCAAACCCAGAGGCACTGCCAACCCAGAGGGGAGAGTGTCACAGAAATAATGGAACCCAAATAACTCTGGAATCCCAGAAAATGCAGACCTGAATCCCAAAATGGTATCTGAACACCCAAATACTATTGAATACTGGTATTTATGTTCTTCTCAAAATCCAAATCTGAAAAAATATCTTTATTTTTCAGGTGTACATTCCTATCTGTCACACATTTGCCTACTTTGTTCCCTTACAAAAAAAAGAGATGATGGTGGTGCAGGTTCCAGATCCAGACAGTAATAATATTTATAAGCAGTTGTCAAATATTGGCCCTATCAAATTTCCTTAGATCAAGCGAGCAAATCATGGCACCCTATGATGATTTGCTAAGGTGCAGTCCAGCCCAAGCAGAGAAATTCAAGATCATTTACTTCAGTGAAGGAGTAAAGCACATGCTTAACTCTGCCATTCAGCTCAATGCCGTTTTAACTGCTCAGCTGGCTACCATGAGCCCATTATCTATAAAAGTCATTTTCTAATTCCAAAACTAATTTTTAAAAGCATTATAAACACTTGGCAACCTTGGGTTGCCTAGCAAGAATATGCAGAAACCACTTACATAAGTGATGTCAATTTGAAATGTTTATATTTACTGGGCGAAATACATCTCCAGTTTTGTGCTGTATCATTCAGTCAAGGGCTTTCCCCCTTAAAAGCATCACTCGCTGAAAAAGCAACTCAGGCACATGCTCTACATTGATAACTAACAGGAAGTCAACAGAGTATGCATAATCCCTTGCCGCCTCTGGGCTTTCCTTACTTTCTTTCATGGAGCTTTTATGCTGTGAATGCTATTTAAAGATGGCTGTCAGTCACCCACCATTTGTGGACAGAGTAACAGCAGTTGCCACTTCTTGTCCAAATATGTGATTATGCATTATTGGTAACTGTAAAGACCTGCACAGTTTTGTGTGAGAAAAGGCTGTTCTGTATAGGTTTCATTAGATAATTTTAAACTTGCAAGCATATGGAAAATTAGGTTTTTCATTCCTGTATTGTCGAAGGCTTTCACGGCCGGAGAACGATGGTTGTTGGGGGTTTTCCAGGCTGTATTGCCGTGGTCTTGGCATTGTAGTTCCTGACGTTTCGCCAGCAGCTGTGGCTGGCATCTTCAGAGGTGTAGCACCAAAAGACAGAGATCTCTCAGTGTCACAGTGTGGAAAAGATGTAGGTCATTTGTATCTACTCAGGAGGGGTGGGGTTGAGCTGAGTCATTCTGTAAGAGTTTCCCAGGGTGTGGAATGCTAATGGCGGGAGGCTTCACTGTAACCTGAGGAGGTTCTTTTGCATATGGATTGGTGCTTGATGTGCTAATCTTCTCTGCAGGGCTATTGTCGGGTGTGGAGTGTTTTGTTGGCCTGGTGTTTTTCAGAACTGGAGCCCATGCTCTGTTCATTCTTAAGGTTTCTTCTTTCCTGTTGAAGTTTTGCTTATGCTTGTGAATTTCAATGGCTTCCCTGTGCAGTCTGACAAAGTAGTTGGAAGTGTTGTCCAGTATTTTGGTGTCCTGGAATAAGATACTGTGCCCTGTTTGAGTTAGGCTATGTTCAGCCACTGCTGATTTTTCAGGCTGTCCAAGTCTGCAGTGTCTTTCATGTTCTTTTATTCTTGTCTGGATGCTACGCTTTGTGGTCCCGATGTAAACTTGTCCACAGCTGCAGGGTATACGGTATACTCCTGCAGAGGTGAGGGGGTCTCTGCTGTCTTTTGCTGATCGTAGCATCTGTTGTATTTTTCGGGTGGGTCTGAATACTGCTTGAAGGTTATGCTTTTCCATAAGCTTTCCCATCTGATCAGTAATTCCTTTGATATATGGCAAAAACACTTTTCCTGTAGGTGACTGTTTTTCCTTGGTTGTTTGATTCATCCTGGGTTTGATTGCTCTTCGGATTTCATTTCTGGAGTAGCCATTTGCCTGAAGTGCGTGGTTTAGATGATTAATTTCCTCATTGAGAAAGCGCGGCTCACATATCCGTCTTGCACGATCCACTAATGTTTTCATTATGCCTCTTTTCTGTCGGGGGTGGTGATTGGAGTTTTTGTGTAAGTACCGATCAGTGTGAGTTGGTTTCCTGTAGACCTTGTGACCTAACTGAAAGTTTGCTTTGCGGATGACCAAGGTATCCAGGAATGAGAGTTTTCCCTCACTTTCTTTCTCCATTGTGAATTGTATGTTCAGGTGGATGTTGTTGAGATGATTCAAAAACTCCCTCAATTCTTCCTCCCCATGGCTCCAAATGATGAATGTATCATCCACAAACCGGAACCATACACTGGGTTTGTGGGGTGCTGATTCTAGAGCTGTTTTTTCAAAATGTTCCATGTAGAAGTTTGCTATAACTGGGCTGAGTGGGCTCCCCATGGCCACCCCATCCATCTGTTCATAGAATTCGTTGTCCCATTGGAAGTAACTGGTTGTCAGACAATGATGGAATAAGGCTGTTACATCCTCTGGGAAAATCTGATTAATCAGTGCAATAGTGTCTTTTACTGGAACCTTGGTAAACAGGGATACAACATCAAAACTGACAAGTATGACAAGTATGTCTCCCCAAAATACATAAAGATTCAGTCCCACTCCGACCCATTGTGAGTGCCATTGGTTCACCGACATATGAATTAGCTAGACATCTGGCAGATCTCCTGCAGGACCACATCGGGAAAACCTCGTCTTACATCAAAGATTCAGCAGATTTCATCAACAAAATCAGTTCTCTGAAACTCAATCCACAAGACATACTTGTCAGTTTTGATGTTGTATCCCTGTTTACCAAGGTTCCAGTAAAAGACACTATTGCACTGATTAATCAGATTTTCCCAGAGGATGTAACAGCCTTATTCCATCATTGTCTGACAACCAGTTACTTCCAATGGGACAACGAATTCTATGAACAGATGGATGGGGTGGCCATGGGGAGCCCACTCAGCCCAGTTATAGCAAACTTCTACATGGAACATTTTGAAAAAACAGCTCTAGAATCAGCACCCCACAAACCCAGTGTATGGTTCCGGTTTGTGGATGATACATTCATCATTTGGAGCCATGGGGAGGAAGAATTGAGGGAGTTTTTGAATCATCTCAACAACATCCACCTGAACATACAATTCACAATGGAGAAAGAAAGTGAGGGAAAACTCTCATTCCTGGATACCTTGGTCATCCGCAAAGCAAACTTTCAGTTAGGTCACAAGGTCTACAGGAAACCAACTCACACTGATCGGTACTTACACAAAAACTCCAATCACCACCCCCGACAGAAAAGAGGCATAATGAAAACATTAGTGGATCGTGCAAGACGGATATGTGAGCCGCGCTTTCTCAATGAGGAAATTAATCATCTAAACCACGCACTTCAGGCAAATGGCTACTCCAGAAATGAAATCCGAAGAGCAATCAAACCCAGGATGAATCAAACAACCAAGGAAAAACAGTCACCTACAGGAAAAGTGTTTTTGCCATATATCAAAGGAATTACTGATCAGATGGGAAAGCTTATGGAAAAGCATAACCTTCAAGCAGTATTCAGACCCACCCGAAAAATACAACAGATGCTACGATCAGCAAAAGACAGCAGAGACCCCCTCACCTCTGCAGGAGTATACCGTATACCCTGCAGCTGTGGACAAGTTTACATCGGGACCACAAAGCGTAGCATCCAGACAAGAATAAAAGAACATGAAAGACACTGCAGACTTGGACAGCCTGAAAAATCAGCAGTGGCTGAACATAGCCTAACTCAAACAGGGCACAGTATCTTATTCCAGGACACCAAAATACTGGACAACACTTCCAACTACTTTGTCAGACTGCACAGGGAAGCCATTGAAATTCACAAGCATAAGCAAAACTTCAACAGGAAAGAAGAAACCTTAAGAATGAACAGAGCATGGGCTCCAGTTCTGAAAAACACCAGGCCAACAAAACACTCCACACCCGACAATAGCCCTGCAGAGAAGATTAGCACATCAAGCACCAATCCATATGCAAAAGAACCTCCTCAGGTTACAGTGAAGCCTCCCGCCATTAGCATTCCACACCCTGGGAAACTCTTACAGAATGACTCAGCTCAACCCCACCCCTCCTGAGTAGATACAAATGACCTACATCTTTTCCACACTGTGACACTGAGAGATCTCTGTCTTTTGGTGCTACACCTCTGAAGATGCCAGCCACAGCTGCTGGCGAAACGTCAGGAACTACAATGCCAAGACCACGGCAATACAGCCCGGAAAACCCCCAACAACCATTTTTCATTCCTGTTTCAAAAGTTGTCTGAAAGATTCAAAATACTGTAATCAGAAAAATATGATATTCCAGAATATTTTGAAGTACGTGTAGACTTTACAAGGCAAATGGAAGTCCACACTGGCTTCTGGAGGAGACTGATGTGGGCAGAAAAGGACACAGTGGAGCCCCCTTGCATAATAGAGGGAAAGCCGGGATTGGTAAATGGTGGGCGTTGGTCAAGCGGTTTGCGGTCAGCTGGTTTCATCATGGAGCTATTTCTGGACAACTTCAAGGTTTTGCTTTTGGTTTTACCCAAAGGAGGCAAATTTCTGCTACAGTTTCTTCTTAATAGATCATGAAATCACTTCCCGGTTTCCTGCAATAATATAAAAGTCAGACTTAGACGAGCCTTCTTTTGTGGTTCATGGAAAGAAGAACACTTGCAACCTGATACCTCTTCCCAAACTTAAATATAGTTTCTTTCTCTTCTTCTGTCTAGGATCCTACAGGACAATTAAAGAAACAAAACTATAGTTGGTGTTTAGTTTTTACACTCATTTTACAGATGTTTACTTGCTTGTGACAAAACCAGTTCAACCAGAATAATTCTGACCATCATGGAACATAACTGAAGGGGGGGGGCTGTTCTGCTATCCTTCTTTACCCTTCTTGCTACAGGATACTGTAAAGCCTGCTTGTTCTACAGTCTTTTGCCAGCCACTTAGGCCCATTCCACATGGTACACTTAAAGCCAGTGGTTCTGGATATTCATGCCAAGCAGTGCTGAATCAGCTTGGGGTCCCCTCATTCTGCACTGCACAATGCCGAAGAGATTTGACATCTGCACATGTGCTGAGATGTGTCTGTTTGGAGCCATCTTTTGTAGGGGCTGCAGCCAATATCACTTCTTTAAAAATTCAGCACATGCGTTGTAATGTTGCAATACTGGAACCCTGTGCCATTCCCCTCCGTCTCCCTGTATTAACTGATAAAAATAAAGAGGGAGTGTGTGAAAAGCTGGGGAGGGAGGGAGCGGTTTCTACCTGTCAGGTTCAGAATGCTCTCATGTATGTTCTTGCCTAACCGACTCCATATTTAATCCTTTTAGTGTTTAAGTGCTTTCTTCACAGGTGCCAAGGTTCCCAAGCAGCTATCTCACAGAGAAGGATTGTTTTGGCTACTGCTGTTCCACCACGAACCAGCCTTGAAGGACTTCCGCTTTCCTAGCTTCAAAGAGATTTTGAATACAGTGAAGCCTCCCGCCATTAGCATTCCACACCCTGGGAAACTCTTACAGAATGACTCAGCTCAACCCCACCCCTCCTGAGTAGATACAATGACCTACATCTTTTCCACACTGTGACACTGAGAGATCTCTGTCTTTTGGTGCTACACCTCTGAAGATGCCAGCCACAGCTGCTGGCGAAACGTCAGGAACTACAATGCCAACACCACGGCAAGACAGCCCGGAAAACCCCCAACAACCATCGTTCTCCGGCCGTGAAAGCCTTCGACAATACATCGACAATACTTCAAAGAGATTGTTTTGAGAACTATAGGGGGAGGTTGGGCCTGCTGGGATCTGTTACTTTGTACCTCATGCTTTTGCCTGTCATTGGTAACAATTCACATGTACCATCCTGAATATCGTGTTCAGGCTCATGGACTATAATGAACTCTTTCTTCAGTAAACTCTTTAAAAACGACGGGCTTTTGTCTGATTGCAGAAGGTAGTCTGGAGTAAGGACATTATCTAGCCACAGTTCTGACACTACTAAGTGGCCAACCAATCAGCGGCCAAGGAAAGGAAAGGAAAGGAAAGGAAAGGGGGGGGGAGAGAAGGGAGGAAGAGAAGCAGTTAGGGGCTATAATTTCTGCATGCCAAAGAGAAGCATCAAGGGCGATGCAACAGCAACTTTTAAAAAATCGCCTTATATGCGCATGGAAAAAAGAGGAGAAAGCCAGGACAAGGTTGATTCTGCATCTCATAGCTCCTCTCCTTGTGTGGAAATCTGGAGATCAAGAGAAGCAGAATGGAATCTGAATTGCCCTGAATTGACTGTGTAGTACAGCCTCATGGAAAATCAAGTGATGGAACATGTTACTACCTAACTTGGAGCCAATTGATACATGCAGAATTATGACACCCAGCTTTTCCAACATTGCCCCAGTTTAGATGAAAAAGGAGTTTCCTGTTTCTATAGGAATAAAGTTCCCAGTATGTATAAAACAAGCAATGAAAGGAGAAAGTCACACTAGAATCTTTCTTTCTGGCATGCTAGTTTTCCAAGGGCAGAGGAGTTCCCATATTTGATGTTAGAAACAATACAAACCAAGAAGGGTTATGCTGCATTGTTTCTGCTGAACTTGTAAACTAGGACTAAGAACAAAACTATGCATGAGATAGGGTTGCCAACCTCCAGGTGGGATCTGGAATTCTCCTGGAATTACAAATAATCTCCAGACTACATTATATCAGTTCTCCTGAAGAAAATGACAGTTCTGAAGGGTGGATTATATGGCATCACATCCCTACTGAGCTCCCTCCTCTCCCAAAACTCTGCCAACTACAAGCTGTACCCCCAATTCTCCAAGAATTACCCAAGCTGAAATTGACAACCCTAAAATGAAGTTAAAGCCTGTTTACGGATTGCACTACTTCATGCTGCAGGTCTGTGCTGCCAGGCCACTTGCTATGGCAGTGGAGGATAAAATGGAGGCGAGGAGATTGATGTAAGCTACTTTGGGTTCCCTTTGGGGAAGAAAGGCTGAATACAAATTACGTAAATATAAATAAATATGTTCATTGAGAAGTATTAAATCAAACTGTATCCCTCACATAATTGGAAGTGGTACAGATACTGGCTAATAGCAGTAAGAGGCAGAGTCAAGAGCTCTTTCAAGGTGGTGGAGAGAGTACAAAATATCTCCTGTACTTTTCTTTCCCCTGCTTCCCACAATAGAGTTTTGGTGAGTGCTGCTTCTAAATAGTCCTTCTAGGCACCAGGTTCCACTAAGAGTCTCTCTACACAAGACATTTTACACGGGGGATGCTCAAGTGACTTACTTTCTGTGTGGTCTTAAATTCAAGTGTACTCTGTCTCCCTAGCAGTGCATGTGTATCCACAATGGAAGAATGAAGGTAAGATCTTTTACTTGAGCATCCCTGGATAAGATGTCTTGGGTAGAGAGACTCTAAGAAATGGGGCTAGATGGAAACAGCTTCCTTGTTCTCTGAAGTCCCTAGAAAGCAGCTGTTGTCATCTATAGCAATAAGATGAGAAGGCAAGAATTTCTACAAGGGACAGGGAAGAGTGGTAAATATCTTTCAGTCTTCTCTTACTTCAGATAGCTCTGCTTTTTATCAGTACAGTTCACACACTACTTTACAACATCATCTGCTGTTTCTGTTTGGTCTGTTTTAGGTTTGATCTGAAAGAGTTGAGATTCTGCAGATATTTTTGATGGAATGCTCTGTGAAATCCTTGAATGGTGTGAAATCCTTGTAAGATTGATTATTATAAATATGTTTTCATGTACATCAGATTTAGGAAAATGCACTGTTAATTTAAAAAAGAAGAAATTAGATTAAATCAGACACACAAACATATATAACAAAAGCCATCAATGGCTTTTATTACGCAACCACAAAAGTATTGCTAGCTTTCATGTCTTGGTTTCTGTCAGGCAGAGGATAAGGCAGGGCTCTTTCTGAGGTTGTATTGGCCAATGAAGGAGGACTTATCAAGACCAGGCCTGGTAGCAACCAAGGGTGAGTTGATACCACACAATTTGCATGACTCACCCAAGACTGGCTGTTTGCTACTATTCAACAGCAGCTGTCCCACAAAACTTAATATAGTATAGTGGTTAGAGGTTCAGTCTAGAATCTAGAAGACCCAGGTTCAAATCCCCACTGTGCCATAAAAGGTCACATTGTCACTTTGAGCCAGTCACACATTCTCAGCCCAAGCTACTTCACAGGACTGTTGTGAAGATACAAGGAAGGTTGGTTGGTGCATGGGAAACAGAGAAAGAAAGCAGAGAAAGGTTGCCAAAAGGAGGAGAAAAAGAGGAACTAATGTGTGGGTAGGGGAAGCAGGAGAAAGTGACGTGCCCCTGCAAGTACTTGTATGCTCCCCACCATGCAAGTGAGCCCAGCAGCAACACATGTGGGCCCACTGTGGCAGCTGACCATGCACAACTTGAGCATAGTTTTCCTGGGTAGAGCCTGCCAGGGGGAGGGAAGGAGGGAAAGCTGAAGACATGAGGGCAGCTAAAAATGTAACATGATCACTGCTATTTTATTTGGTCTTTTGCACTCTTACGCATGAAGGACATTTATAATATTTGCTTCTGTAGGTGGCACCCCCAAGGGATAGTGTAGTCCAATGGAAGTGCAAGGGAGAGTGGGGAAACAGGACACGGGGGGGGGGGATGGATCATGAAGATCCATGGAGGGAGATCAGTGCAAGAGGCAACTGAAGAGAAAGGGAAACCATTTTAGCCCCCTCCAGTGTGCATGCAAAACAGGAAAGAAGGCTGTATAGCAACACTGTCACACACTTGAGTTTACCTCCCCCATCATTGAAGCATATTGCAGATAACAGCATGAAGTTTAATCTGACTATTTAACAGGGTTGCACTTACCTGTAACTGTTGTTCATTGAGTGGTCTTCTGTGCAGGCACACACTGGGATAATGCCCATGTAGGCCAGTCACAAAGAAGATTTCTAGAGATTTCTATAAAACTAGGAGCACCCTTCCTCCTTTTGGTGCTTCCCCCTCAAAACATCACATGACCTGGGGGAGGGGTGCTATTCCCTCAGTTCTCTCCGTGCTGCTGTTGGAGACCCCCCAGAAATGAAGGCTCCAGAGAGTTCACAGTGGGGCAAGAGGGAGGAATGTGTGCCTGCCCAGAAGACCACTCGATGAACAACTGTTACAGGTAAGTGCAACCCTTTTTTCTTCTTCATGGCTTCTATTCAGTCCCACATTGGGAGAATAGCAAGCTCATTTACTGAAGGAGATGGGTGTGAAGTTCTCATAGTAAGAGACTATGGAGGACCACCTTCCCAACAGATGTTTAGTGTCTCATTGACATTCACCCAGAGGACTTCTAAAGAAGCTGGGAGCTCTCTAAAAGTGTCTTTGCCAAAGAACAAGCAGGAATGTAGCATGGAAAAAACAGCGCTCTGGTGGGGAGAGCTGTGCTAGGTAAAGGGCATTGAACAGTCACGCACTCAAGGGAGAGTGTGATAGCATCTACCAACCCACAAAGGCAGGGTTGTGTGAGGATACTGCCAGGTCTCTCTCAGAGCCTGAACGACTAATACAACCAATAGTGTTGTAAGACATGAGGGCTGAAAGCCAACCCCTGGTAGGGAGTCCTGGCCAAGGCATTGGACACATTTACATTGTGAAACTCTATGGGAATTTGAAAGCGTATATTTGGGTGATTACTAAGAAGAAGAAAAACTTAAAGAGGGAGGGTTATAGTAAAATGGATAGTAAAGAGTTAACTGGAACCTGATTATGAGATGGTGGGAAACTCCATCCTTTAGACTGTTCTCTTACTTACTTTCATTTTCTGTGTTAGTTTGTTGTTGGTTGAAATAAGAGCTATGTGCAGCAGCTCCTGTGAGTACAGCGATTAATTGCATTACCATAGTGCAATCACAAAATTCATCAGCTTGGTCACCACTTTAAAGGGGTAATTACTCGTCCTGAGTCCTACTAAAATGAAGATCTTCCCAAAAACAGTTGCCATTCTTCTTTCGCACATCAAACTTTAATAATACATATCAGACACTATCTGAAGTAGTATTACAAAAGATCTCAGTGTATGCATATTATAAGTCTAACCCTTCTTCCTCTTCCCGGAGAAATCGAGTATATCCTGTATTTCAAAGAGTTTTAGAGTAGTTTCATCCTTCCAGTTCCTCAGTGCTACTGTTAATGTTAATAAGTGTTAATAAGGGACTTATTAATATTAAGCCCCTTAATATTAATAAGGGACTTATTAATAACAGTGTTAATAAGGGACTTCAAAACGTCTCACATTTACACACTGACTTCTTGTCTCCCCAAATGCAGCAGGTGTCATAAATCCAAGCCTCTGAATTTTTACTGCCACATATTGTGTGTGTGTGGTGGTGGGGGGGGTGCCCTCAAGTCAGAGTTGACTTATGGTGACCCCTGATGGGGTTTTCATGACAAGAGACTAACAGAGGTGGTTTGCCATTGCCTGCCTCTGCAACCCTGGTCTTCATTGGAGGTCCAATTACTAACCAAGGTTGACCCTGCTTAGCTTCTGAGATCTGGCGAGATCAGTCTCAAAGGATAGCTATATCCATTCCTACTCTGAATTAACAAAAATACCCAATGAGAAAAGAGGCATGTACCAATATTAACCTCATTTACAGTTAATATTAATTGACTTCATTTACATGGCACAATAATTCTAAAGGTATAAAGGTAACCCTAAAAGAACTAACCTGTGTCCTCTGGAATCAAGTCTTCTTGGCTTCATGTCCATTTGGATTAAACGGTTTTTATCCATCTAGATCTGACCTTTGTCCAGTTCAAATCTAACTTTCTCTGGGGCCCACGTGCTTCTTTCTCTCTGCACACCCACTCTCTTGCACTATTTACCAATATTTCTCAATCCTTCTCTGGAAACATTCTACTTCTGTTTTTCTAAGCAACTTGTCTATTTCTGCTTTTATTTTATCTTTCACTGCGTGTATGTAACTCATAGGCTTTCTCTGAGGCTCTGTATGTTTGAATTCCTGTGTGTTTGTGTTTGGTCTCACTTTTGCCACATCCAGTGCCATCCTTCCTATTTGTCACCTGTAATGCTGAACTTCTTTCTTACTGTGCCCCACCATATCTGGAATATTATCAGCAACAATAGAGGAGAAAGACCTCCCAATTGCCATCCCTTCAGGACAGGTTGTATGGTTATATTTCACATCCACATTTACACATTAAGGAAAGAAACACCCACATTGCCTAAATAACAATCTGGGCTCATTTGTTTAGTGTATGATAGAACCTTACCTCCTTTAGCTTATAGTATGTGTCCAGGTCAGCATTCATATATTTGCTTACATTTTCTTTGTGGTATTTTTATTAATTCTTGCCTTGATGACCATTCTTTTGATGTTGTAAGTTATTTTGACTAAGGCCCATTCTGCACAGCACACTTTAAGCTGGCAATGCTGAGCATTCATGCCAATCAGTGCTGAAACAGCTTGAGGTCCCATCATTCTGCACTGCATGGTCTTGAGGTGTTTTCATGTCTGCTGACAAGTTGAGATGTGTCTGTTTGGAGCTGATGTCATTTTTTAAAAAAATTCATGTGTCATGAAGTTGCACTGTTGGAACCCATCCCTCAGCCCTCCATATTTGCTGATTGGGCTGTCCTGTGCTCACTGGAGAGGCAATTGGTGGAGGACATGTACTTTTCATGCTTGTTCCACTCTCCTTTATTATTATTTTTAAAGCCAAACCAGGAAAGAGTTAAACTACTGCTGCTTCATTCCCTCTGGGCAACTTCCCTGCCACTTGTTTTGCAAATGGTTGTGCAAAAGCCTTGTTTTTTTCCTCTTTGGCATTAGGAGAAGCCTCAAATATGCTGGGAAGGAGGGGAAAAGCAACCATTTAGCCCTTTCCTGACTTTTAAAGCCAGGAAGAATGAGCAGCAACACTACGACTTTTTCCTGGCTTTGGGGGAAAAAGAGAGAGAGAGAGCATGTGCATACCCGGGAAGAAGGAAGCAAACAAAGAAACAGCCTTATGACCCTCACCTCACTTTACTGATAAACATTGGCAGAGAAGAAGTTCAGAGAGCTGAGTGTCCGGTTCAGAATGCTCCCCTATGTATTGTAACCAAAGAAACTCCATTTTAATTCTTTCAATGTTCTGAGTGCTTCCTTCACAGGTGCCAAGATGTTCCCTAGCAGCTATCTCTCTCCAGAGGAATGTTTTGACTACAGCTTTTCCAGTCCTGGGAAACTTTCACTTTCTCAGCTTCAAAGGGATTGTTTTGAGAACTATGGGGGGAGGCTGGGCCTACTGAGTCTTAATACTTTGTACTGTATTCTTTGCCTTTCATTCGTAACAATACACGTGTACCAACCCAGATACTGCATCTGGGCCCGTCGACTATAATGGTTGCATTTTTCAGTAAATCTTTTGAAAACAACGGACTCTTGTCTGATTGCAGAAGGTAGTCTGGATACAACTGTTGTTTAGCCACAGATCTGACACTGAGGAGGGTGGGAGTGGTTATTGGCAGACAGGCCAATCAGCTCCCGGGGGAAAGGAAGAGAGAGGCACAAGAAGCAGAATGGGGGGGGTGATTCTGCGTGGACATTACATGCACCAGCAGCAACTAGGCAGCAGCTTTAAAAAAAATCAAGGAATGGGCACGGGGACGGGGGGACGGGGAAAAGACAATAAAAAAACGTTTCTACTTCCCATGACTCCCTAGCACATGAAGAACTCTGGAGAACATCAGAAGCAGAATAGATTCTCAAATGCGGTAAAGTGGCCATGTGGAAAACAGACTCATGTTAGATCTTAGATGTTGGAAGTGGTAATTTTCTTTATCAGTTGACTGGGAAACTGTACTGTAGACTCATCTGATTGTTCTGTGTGTTTGTTGTAGTATGGTTTTTGGTTATTGCTTTCATTGTTGTTCCTGTATATCCCTCTCTTGAGTTAATTTTGAAGCTATGTTAATTTCCCAATAGAAAGTTGCAACTTCAAAGAACAATGAAATCTTTCTTTCTTTTGTAAGTGGTTTGATACTCCTGACAACCAGATATAACCCTTCCAGTGGACCCTGGTATACACAGGAAAGATCCTGGTGTAATATTTCTCCCAGTGGTGTTGTGTTGATTTGCACTTTGGATGTGCTCAGAAGGGGTGCCACTGGGGCCAAGGGACAAGCTTGGGTAGCCATTTAGGTAACAAAAAGTAGATTGGCTGGTGAGTGGGAAGGAATCAGGAAACAGGAACAGACTATGGGGCTTTCAGGGAAGGGAAACAGGAAATCGTGGTAAAGGGGGAAATGAGATGTCTCCTGCAAATCTTTGTGGGTCTCCCACTTGTGCTTACATATTTAAGTTACCATTATGAAAAAATAGAGATCTCTCCCTTAATGGTTGATTTCTATGCAGAATTTAATTATCTAAATTTATCTTCTGTATGAATAGATCCAGAAGAAGGCACTGCATGGCAGGTGATTTCTATAGAATGCCTTTCTTTTTAAAACCAGGCTTTGTGGCAATACTTAGAAGGCATCCCTCTCTTACTAACACCTCTTTATGGATGAGCATGAGAGAGAGAAGCAGAAAAAAATCTTCTTGGGATGTAGAGAAGTATTTGGCATAGGTTTAACAGGCATGGCTTTTATAATTGCTTTATTTTGACTTATTCTGCTGAATATGGCTTTCCCCTCCTGCTGACACTCTTTTTTTTTCTGGACACTGGGCTAACCTTTTCTTCTATACCTGGAAGCTCTAGAAAATGTTTCCAGTTGGACTATTTTATTGAAATATTTTTTTTTTTTGAAAAATTTTTATTGGGTTAGAATCCATTATTTCCACATTTACATTTATTTTATTGAAATATTCATACCCTGTATTTCAATTAAAATCTTCAAGTCAGCTTTATGCTCAACTCAAGTTCACAAATTAGTTCCATGCCAGGGGTTTCACCTCAAACCTCTCGCTACTTCTTGCTTGACCTTGACTTCTGGTACATCACAGAAGCTCGTGGTAATGATTTCAAGGCAAGAGAAAACTGCAACTGGAAAGAAACAAATAATGTTCAGCAAGTCTTTTTAGCAATGTGCCACCATTAACAACAGGATCTTCTCAAGGAGCAGTTGTCATCAAGGACAAACAAAACTACCTACAAGAAGCAGAAAGATAACTCTCCAACACAACATTCTATAAAATACTACCTTCTGACCCTATGGAGCAATACAAAAAAGAACCCAATAAAATATTAAAGACTCTCCCCGTGGACATACAAGAATGCATCCATATGGACACACCCCAGGAACCACGACCAGGAAGATTCTACCTACTACCCAAAATCCATAAACCAGGTAACCTGGGACGCCCCATTGTTTCAGGAATAGGCACTATCACAGTAGGAGTCTCAGGATACATGGACTCTATCCTCAGGCCCTATGCCACCAGCACACCCAGCTATTTACGGGACACCACTGACTTCCTCAGGAAAATACAGTCCATTGACAACCTATCAGATGACACCATCCTAGCAACCATGGATGTGGAGGCTTTATACACCAATATCCCACATGCAGATGGACTGCAAGCCATAAGGAATATTATCCCGGACAAAACCACAGCACACCTCGCCACTGAACTTTGTCACTTCGTACTCACTCACAATTACTTCGAATTTGGTGACAGCTTATATCTACAGGTTAATGGCACAGCCATGGGCATACGCATGGCACCACAATATGCTAACATATTCATGGCGGACTTGGAGCAACGTTTCCTCAGCTCCCATCCACTGGAACCGCTACTATACTTAAGAACATAACACTCGGTCAATTGTCTACAGCCAAGCCTTACGTTACAACCATATCTGCTCCAATGCTCTTGATCGGGACTCCCACTTAAGAGATTTACAACAAGCATTTTTGGGGCTACAGTACCCACCAAATGAAGTGAGGAAACAAATCAACAGGGCCAGACTAGTACCCAGAAACAGCCTGCTCCAGGACAAACCTAAAGGAACTAACAACAGAACACCACTGGTTGTCACCTATAGTTCCCAGCTCAAACCCATCCAACGTATCATCACTGAGCTACAACCCATCCTGGAAAATGATACCTCTCTCTCAGAAGCCCTGGGTGGAAGACCTCTCCTTGCCTACAGACAGCCCCCCAACCTTAAACAACTTCTCACTTACAATCATGAATCGGCTAGCAAAGTCACCAGCACAGGTACCAGGCCCTGCAACAGACCCAGATGCCAGCTCTGCCCTTACATCTACACAGGGAATACAATTACAGGACCCAATGGAATCAACTACACTGTCTCTGGCTCTTACAGCTGCTCATCCTCCAATCTGATATATGCCCTCATGTGTCAACAATGTCCATCTGCTCTGTACATTGGACAAACCAAGCCAACCTCTATGCAAAAGAATAAATGGACACAAATCTGACATTAGAAATGGCAACGTCCAGAAACCAGTGGGAGAACACTTCAATCTACCAGGACATTCCATCAAAGACTTAAAGGTCACTGTAGTTCAACAGAAACCTTTCAAAAACAAAATCCAACGGGAAGCTGCTGAATTGGAATTCATATGTAAATTTGACTCTGTCAAGCTGGGACTGAATAGGGACTATGAATGGTTATCTCATTATCAGAGGTAACTGATTTCCTTAACAGAAACAAACTGATCTCCATATCAGAAGGAGCTGTTTGCATCTCCATATCAGAAGGAGCTGTTTGCATCTACTCCGCCCTCCCTTCTCCTCCTCTATATCTGACCAGTTTCTTTTTGCCCTCCATGCATCTGACGAAGAGAACTGTGGTTCTCGAAAGCTTATGCTACAATAAAATTGGTTAGTCTTAAAGGTGCTACTGGACTCTTTTTGATTTTGCTACTACGGACTAACACGGCTAACTCCTCTGGATTTAAGAAGCACAAGACACTCACCCAGATTTTTTTTTAATAATAAATTTTAATTATCAACAAAACAATAAACAACTTCAACCATACAACTTGAACAGTAAATACAAAAAGTAATATATGGAAGTAACAATAAGATACTCTTCATAAATAAAATTGCTGACAGAATGCTATGATTTGCAGTTCTTACAGTTAAAGATATTATACCAAATGTTCTTGAAGCAACTTAGCTCATAACTAACTATCTAGTATTTTCTGATATAAATGGTTTGGAGGATTTGCTTCTGTCCTATCAATGTAGTCTAAGAAATGCCACCATTTTTCATAAAAGTTGGATTTGTGTGTTGTGTTGGTTAAATTGTCTCTTATTTTGTCTATGATAAGCTGATCCCATACTTTGGATAGCCAGTGGGAGATTGGTGGGGGTATTTGTTTTTTCCAAAAGTAAGCAATTGAAGATTTTGCTATAGTTAGTAGGTTAATGATTAACTCTTTTTGTGAGCATGGTATGTTTTGATTTTGCCAAAGGTTTAAAAAGATTAAAAGAGGGTCCAGTGGTATTTCGTAATTCGTTATAAATTTTATCTGTTTTAGTATCTCTACCCAAAATGCATTTATTTTGGGGCATTGCCACTAAAGGTGAGCAAATGTGCCTATACTGCCACAATTTTTCCAGCACATAGGCGAATAATTAGAGGTCATAACTGAAAGCTTCTTTGGGGTTAGGTACCAACGAGTGAGGATTTTAAACGATTGAAGTTTGATATTTATTGCTTTGGATTTTATTGTCGAGGAGGACCAAATTTCTTCCCATTGATCCGGTGAAATTTGGGCATTACAGTCTTGTTGCCATTTGTTTTGGTATGCGTAATATTTTGGTTTTTGGGAGGTTATGATAGTTTTATAGATTCTAGAGATTAGTCCTCTTCTTTGATTAGTATTATTTTCCAAGAGATCTTCAAATTGAGTTCTTGGGTTCAACATAATGTCTTTCAGAGATATTTTGTTTGCCATATTTGCCAGTTGTAGATATGAGAACCATGGAATGGTTGTGTTTAATTTTAATTCCAGTTCATTTTTTGTTAAAATTCCTTTTTTGGGATGATATATCACATAGATTTACACCGTATAGGAATTTCCATTGTTTGCGATTAATTAGATTACAACCTGGTGGGAACCATTTTTGCAAAAGTATAGTTGAATTACGTGGTATCCTGGGCATTAATTTAGATTTGTAATGGTCCCATGTTTTAACCAAATTTGTCCAAAATATATTGTTAGTGATTTGAGTTCGTCTGAGGTGATGTTTACACCATATTATCTCTTGGATTGGTATCGATAGATGCAATGAGTCTAAAATTTGTGACCATAACGTTTCTTCTGTAGATCTCACTATGTGTACCACATTTGAAAGATAAGTTGAATGCACATATATTTCAACATCAGGGTAGTTGAAGCCTCCATTTTTGGGAGTTTGACGCAAACTTTGGAATGCTATCCTTGGTTTTTTATAGCTCCATAGAAATTTATTGAAAATTGTTTGCCACTGCCTTGTCAGTTTGCAAGGTATTGTAATCAGGATAGTGTGAAACAGGAATGTAAGTTTAGGGAGTGAGAAATTTTTGATCAGGTGGAATCTAGAGTACCAACTGTGCTGTTGTTTATTCCACTCTAATAGTTCTTTTTTTATTTCCTGGATTTTTTGCAAATGATTATATTTTAGTAGGTGGGCCAAATTAGATGGAATATTAATGCCCAGGTATGGGAGATAGTTGTTTGCCCATTGATAGTTGTATTTTGAAGAGATACTGTTTCTTGCTAATTGTGAAAGGTTGATCAGCATTACTGTTGATTTTTGTATATTAACTTTCAACTGTTGTTGTATATTAACCTGATAACTGTTTAAATTTGTCCAGGGTACATTCCAAATGCATTAATGAGATTTCTGGATTTGAAATATACAATAGCATGTCGTCAGCAAACATACTTAATTTGTATTTTTTGGAGGCAATTGTTATTCCGTGAATTTGTGTATAATGTCGTATTTCATTAGCTAGGGGTTCTATAGGTAGCGCAAAGAGTAGTGGTGATAAGGGACGTCCTTGCCCCTAGTAAGATTTATTTCGTCTGATGATGTATTGTTTATTTGAATTTTGGCTTTAGCTTGAGACTAGATAGTGCTTAAAGCTTGGCATATTTTAGGGCCAAAATTCATATGTTGTAGTAACAAAAGTAAATATGATGTTTCAAGAGTGTCAAAAGCTTTTTCGATGTCTAGCGATGCTAGCAATAGTTCTGTTATCTGCAGTTTACTTGAAGAGATACTTAAAGAGATAATATGTTTACTTAAGTAATAAAGTTTACTTAAAGAGATAATATGTAGAGTTTTATGTATGTTGTCTGTTATATCTCTTTCTGAGATAAATCCGGATTGATTTTGGTGGATGTAGTGTTTAATAATAGAATTTAATCTGTGGGTTATTATAGCAGTAAATATTTTGTAGTCCTGATTAAGGAGTGAAATTGGGTGGAATGATGCTGGATTGAGGTGATTTTTTCCAGGTTTTAGAATTACTATGATATTTGCTTCCTTCCAAGTGGGGGGTTGTTTTCCTGTGTTTAGTAACAGGTTGCACGTTTCTGTTAGTGGTTGTGCTATAATCATACTAAATTTCTTGTAGAACTCTGGCGGAAAGCCATCTGGGCCTGCTGATTTATTGTTTTTTAAATTTTTTATCACCGTTTGAACTTCCGTATTTGTGATCGGGCTATTTAGAAGTTGTTTATGTTCTTCCTTTAATTGTTTGATGTGATTTGTTGAGGAAAAAAATGCTTATTGCATCTTTTGAAGGATTGGTTGAAGTGTATAACGTGCTATAGAACTCTCCAATACAGTTAGTGATATCTATTGATTTATAAAGTGTCCTATTGTTTTTATCTTGGATAGCATTAATTATTCTAGAAGCTCTTTTTTCTTTTATTTTCCAGGATAGTAATCTCAATTGCCTTGGTGAATGGAACCAATATTTCTGCTTTAGATATAATAAATTTGTTTGTATTCGATTAGTTTCTAAAGATTCTAACAATTTTCGTTCATTTAGAAGTTTTTGGTAAATTTTGTTACTACCTGTTATTTTATGTTGTTTCTCTAACAAGGAAATATTTTCCAATATATATATATATATATTTGCAATTGTTTGGACTTATGGACTTGGGCTGAGATTGAAATTAATTGACCTCTTAATACAGCTTTCAATGCATCCCATCTAAAATGAGGAGATATTTCTGGTGAGTCATTATCTTTAAGATAGTTTTTGATGGCCTGTGCTATGAGTTTTGATGTGTTGTCATTATGAAGAAGATATTTGTTAAAACTCCAGTGCCGCTCAGGGTTTTCTGATGATTGAGTAGTTAATGCACAGGATACCCAGGCATGGTCTGAATTTGTAAAGTTGCCTATTTGAGAGTTGATGATCTTGCCCCTTAAATTGTCAGTTATTAAGATATAATCAATTCTGGTGTACATTTTATGTCTAGCCAAATAGTAGGTGAAATCTTTCTCATTTGGGTGCATTAAGCACCACAGGTCAATTAGTTGAAATTTTTTTTAAAAAAATTGTGGGTAATTCTGTTTCTAATTTTTTTGAATGTTTTTGTGAGTTATGAGATGTTTTGTCAAGTTTGTAATTGCAAATGTAGTTAAGCCCCCCCCCCCATTATAGTTTCGCCTTCCTGGAAATTAGCTAGATTGTTTAAGCAATCATTCAAAAACTCTAACTGGTTGGAATTTGGGGCGTATATTGAACCCAGGGTAAGTAATTGATTGTCAATGGTGCCTTTTATAAAGATATATCTCCTCTTAGGATCTATTAAAGAGGATTTATGCTGATAATTGATTGACCTAGATATTAGGATTGATACCCCCCTAGATTTTGATGAACCTTTCCCATTATACTGCTGTTGAATCCATCTTGCTTTAAGTATTGTATCACTGGAGGAGTGAAGGTGCGTTTTCTGGAGAAGAGCAATGTTTGTTTTCTGTTGAGCTAGATCTTTTTTTAAAAAAATTTCTTTTGATAACATTGTTGAGACCTCTAACATTATAAGAAATTATGTTCAGTTTTGGTAGCATTTCAAGTTAGACAGGATGCAGTAAAATTATAGATTTAATATAATGCTCTCTTAGATGAAGTTATATTGACTTGGTTTAGAAAAATAGTCACAGAACTATTTGATTCTGTAATTGTATTGTTAATAGAAATATAGAACAATCCTTAACCCAACGATAATTATAATATACTATTACGTAGGTTAGTGATAATACCAAAAGATGCAATTAAATCAACAAATCTAGAATAACAATAAACTTCAATGGTTTACTATAAATTGCATATAATACACACAACAATGATAACATAATCCAGTCTAACAAGTTTTTTTTTTTAATAAGTCTTGAGCCTTGTACATATAATCAATTTTGGATATTGTCCTGGTTATTTTTGAATAATTCACTAGTGTTAGCTAGTATCTCTATACACTTGAACTTCAAACTATCATTCACTATTATAACAATCAACAGTCTATAATAAACAACTGAATACCATCAACTGTAAAGACCAACAAACAAACCAACAAGGAAAATTGCTATTAAACTATTAACTTCCAACTTTGTCTTCCTCACTTTTTTGTGTGATTTTGTAATAAGTCTTTATTTGTTTTTTTAAAAATTTTTGTTACTAAAAAAAATTTTTATTAAAATTTTTTAATTCGTTATTTATTTTTATTTATTTTTATTTTATTTTTTGTATTTACTTTTGTGATGTCAACAACAAACAAATAATAATACACAATCAATTTTTTGAATCTTATCTAATTGAGAATTCTCTTTGTTTAATTATAAACTATAAACCCTTCTTCCCCCCTCCCTTTCCCTCCCTCAAAAATAGCCCCTTCAATGAACTTATTCCCCTCTTTTCTTTAAAACGTTGTAGAGGATAAATGCTCAGATGGAAGTAAATATGTATATATTTTTTCCTCTTCTTTTTTCCCTTTTCTTAATCAAGTCTGTTAATTCCCCTTAATAATTGCTATTCCAACTCCGTGTAGTTGGTGTGTTAATATACACCCACCAACTGTTGGTACTGTACCAACCCAATCAATTGGAGCTGAAATTTAATTCAAATATATCTAAAAGTTGTTTGATAAACTGTTTTTAAAAACCACAAGAACAATCACTTGTTTCAGAGAGCTAAATATAGAAGATCCCCATCCTCCCCCACCCCAAACCCCGGTTATTATTATATATATTTATTGTAGTGTAAAATATAACGTTTCTTATATTGCTTAAAAGGTCTATTGCTGTTCCCCTTCAGGTATTTCTGACAGGGATTTTACTCCCTTTGCTGGGAGAGAAATCCTGCGGCCTCTTCCTTTTCTGCGATGTCTGGTCAATCTCCATGTCAGGGATTAGGTTATTGCTTCTCATAAAAGATCGACCTGATTCTGGATCCATTACAATATATTGTTTGCCATGGTGTTGAATTGAGAGTTCAGTGAAGTTTCTCCATCTGTATTGTATCTTGGCTTGTCTCAAGAGATCAGTTGTTTCCTTAAGCTCTTTTCTTTTATTCAATATTTCTCCAGGTAAGTCTGTGAAAACTTGTATGGGAATATTATTTAGGAGGATTGATCCTCTGCTTCTAGTTTCTGACAGGATTTTCTTGCGAGGTTTTTGATTGGCAAATTCTACAAGAATGTCTCTTGGTTTAGCTCTTTAGCCTACACGATAGGCTTTTATTATCAGTGGGATCGATTCTTCTTCCAAATTAAAAGTCTCATTAAGCCATGAGGTCTGCCATGTAATTAAATCTTCATTAATATTAAAATTCTCATCCACCCCACGGAATCTAAGATTTCTCTGTCTTGTGCTCATTTCAAGAGAAAGAACTCTGTAATGGAGATTTTTGTTTTCAGTTTGTATTTCTTTTATAGCACTGTGTGCTGAGTTGCTAAGCTCCAACACTGCCTCAGCTTTTTGAGTAGTGCTTATTAGGTTCGATTTAATTTCAGTTAACTGTTCTTTAATTGGGCTCAAAAGTACTGCTACCTCTTTAAGCATGTTGATTTGTAACGCCTTCAAGTGTGAGGAAAGCTCTGAAGCGGAGGAAGGGTTTTCAGTGTTAACGACTGCAATCGCTCCGTCCACCATTTTAGAGCTATTCTCTTCAGTCAGCTCTTGTGAAGACGTTTGACTCAGTAATACTGAAAAATCTTGTGATTTCTTTGTAACTTTGCCTGTCTGTTTCTTCTCCGATTCTTGTTTGCCCATTTTGAGTGCTTTTTGAAACGTTATATTGCTTACCTCCAGGGTTTTCGGCCGGGGGAGGATCGGAGCTTACTAAAACGCTCCTGACTCCATTGAAGCCGAAGCCACGCCCCCCCACACTCACCCAGATTTGAAGAAAAGCTTAAGAGACATTCTGTTCCAAGCTCTAATATCCCCAAAACAAAGGCCAAATTATTCTATTTTTTTTCCTGGAGCTAGATTTTCTATCTACCTAGATTCCTAGAAAGATTTCAGTTTCACTTCTATATTAAACTCAAAGATGAATGGGAATTTTTTTCTAGTGAACTTGTTGAGTCTGAGCTCAGGAAGCAAGTAAATCCACAGCTATCAAAGAGTGAGGTCCTTTGCCATCTAGCCAAAACAAATGGTGTTCCTAGTGAAACCAGCAGGTCATTTTATTTCCTTGAGTTTGTTTATATGAGATTCTTCCTACTTAGTTATAAAACAATTCCTGCGATGTTGCTGCGTAAGAGAAATTTTACAAAGAATGTTTGTCATCCTTTGGACTTAAAAAACTTAACAAAGAAAAAATGTCTGGTACTCCTTCATACATCAACTGAAGTCTTTTCACTGTGGCAATGCCAACTACAACTTTGCCTGCTAAACAAACCTGATCGTGTCATCTACACATTTAAAGGTCATTCTGTCTCTGTATCCTGCTTCTCCATATTGGTATTGACTTGTTTAGCTATTTAGTGATCTTATCCTCAGTATCATTTCCTTTAGTTTTGCTTTACCAAAAGTTTTGCTTTACCTAAAATAGGGTATTGCATTGTTTACCCTCTCACCAGTGAGCCACACAATGCAGCCTTCAATACGCTTTTGTTCAGGCTGTAGGACCTCTAATTTACCTTTAAAAAATAGCTTCAAGCTCTTCTGGTTACAGTGATAAGGATGAAAGATGTTGAAACCTATGAAGACTCATAAACCAATGGAGACAATCCCTACCTCTTTGCTTTCACATCTCTTGGTTTCTAAATCCTTGTTGTGTTAGGGGTTGGTTAGGGTTGCAAGGCTGTGCAGGAGGGATGAGGGGAGGACATGGGGGTATAACATCAGCTACATTTACAAAAACCAAGAAGTAATGTAGGGTAGCTGTAGGAATCACCAGATTTTTGGCAATTACCCTATGTCACTTCTGAGTTTTCCACGGAAGTGACATAGCAGCAAAGTCATCTTTTCTGGGGTGATTTCCAGGTATTCTCTAGAAGTGATGCAGTGGCATAGCCAAAAATCACCTTTTGAAAGGGCTGTCAGTGGGTGTCCTCCTGCCATAGCAGGAAGCTTGGCAGCCCTACTATTGGCTCATATTTTTGAATATTTTGACAATGACTCTGGACTCTGGAGATGGCTATAAAGAGACAGGGGCACTTCTGGTGATTAGATGTACTCCTGTATATGGCTGTAGCTTCCTGTAATCCCTTCTATTAATGGGTCAGCATGAGTTCAGAGATATTGCCTCCCTATCAAAAGGTATTCCTCTGTGTGTGGAAGCTCTTGCTTTGCAGCAAGCTACCAGCAGCTGAGTTTCCTCTGGGCTAACTTTGGCCTCCTTCCTCTGTAGATATTAAAGCCCAAGGGGGGGCTGAGATGTGGGTCGCTTGGTTGTGGGCTGTGCCTTGCAGCCTTGTCAATCAGGCCTAGTCCAAGATATGTATAAGTATGTTCTTGGTTTAATTGTTATTTGTATAAATTGCATTTCTGTATTTTTGGGGTGTGTCCTGCTTTGGATCCATTTGGGGAGAAAAATTTCATACAAGCCCCACAAATAAAGAGGTAAAAGACAGATGGGAATACAGATGTGGCAGTGCACTGTCTTGGTAACATAATCCATTGGGCGCTGGTAGCATTGGGTTTTCCTCTGCCACCTGTGCAAAAGTCCTGTGCAAATTCACTCTGGAGACCTAAAAAAGGCAGACTATAAATAATACAAATAAATAATCTTAAATAGTCAAGGTTCAGGGTCAATAAGCCCATACAGATAACCAGCTTACCACATGGTCTTACATTGCTACAAATTAACTTTTCTTGGTCTATATTGCTTCAAAAATGGTACAGAATAGGATCCTATGGTAAAGCTTCCCCAGATTTCTCTTGTGATTGAATATCCTTCTATATTAATGTGGAAGGCCTTTTTACGTGAAACAAAGTCCATGGACTTGTTGGAAAATGGCATGGTGACTTTGAATCAGTTGTGTTGTGTGTCCCAGGTTCACATGAGCCCTTTTCCCCTTTTCAACCAGGGCACATGGGCAGAAGCAACTTTTGCCCTCCTCTCCATACTGCTTTCCCCTCTGTAAAGCACCATGTAGAGCCTCTGTTGGTTGTGTTGTCACATTGCTTATGTGGCGGCACATAAGTTTTGCAAAGTATCCTGTAGCAGCTCTACAGGGTGATTGTAATGAGCAGCCATAGTATCAGATCCTTACAATAATAGGGAAACCGAGGCCCCTAGCATAAGCCCCAGAAGTATAAAGTGCTGTATTGTTTTATTTCTTAATTTGGTTTCTTCCAAAGGTAGAAATCAAGCAGATTGTCATTTATGACCCTGAGAGACAAAGGAAAATCAGTTCTTTAGGCATGGGCGGTGTTGCATATCAAAGGACCTCAAGGACTTCAGCCATGGCTTCAGCTACATAGTTCTGCCCACCCCACATGGAACTAGCTGTGTTTCAGCTGTTTGATCTCTCCATGGTTCCAAACACATGAATGACTATGAGCAGAACCACAAGTGACAAAAGGCACAGATTGGACACTTGTCAGCTTCCCTCAAGTTTTGATGGGAAATGTAGGCATCCTAGTCTTGAAGCTTGGCTCTCTGACTGCTGTCCAATGGACTTTTCAACTGTCACTTGTCCAACATTCCGCCAAGCTGCCTACATTTCCCATCAAAACTTGAGGGAAGCTGACAAGTGTCCAATCTGTGCCTTTTGTCACTTGTGGTTCTGCTCTAAGTCTTATCTGTTCCTTAGCACAGGAACATATATCTACCCTTTAATAAGAACTTTAATTTTCCTCTTTCGCCTATGTTTTTGTGTTCTCACTATAATGTATAAGCAAAAAGAGTTGGTATAATTTAGGTAATGTCACCTATTGGTATCCCTATCAATCTAACTTTATTGAAACCCTTCAATACTTGTGTTGCCAACTATCAATTATGATATCCCCTAACATCAATCAAAATCCCTCACCTCATAAGCTCATTTTCTTGCCAACCTATTATCTGATCCATCAATAACTTTTAAACTTTTCAGTTCATGTCCAGTTCTGATGGAGGTACATACTCATTACTCCCCCAGTTTACACCTTTCCATACACTTTTGGGTATTAAGTATAACCCCAAAGATTCCAAAAAGTTTGTTTGTCATTGGATCTACAAATGTTTCATGGTGTCTTTCTCTGAAATTATGCTTGTTTGTATGTTGCAGTATGAGGGGATTGGTGAGATGTATTTATCCAAGAGTTAACATATGTTATAATTTAATGTGCCTTCCAAAAGCTGTGTTATCTGTAAATGGTTTTAAGCCTCATCACTGAGGCTATCTCCTATCTATGGCAGTTATTGTTTTTTAAATCCTCTTTCCCTGACGTTTTATATATAGAAAGAGCATTTAGAAGGCCACGAGGGTTAAGTTTGTCAGTAGAGTGCTGGGGAAGTGACCAATCTGACTAACTATGCAACATGCTACCTCTCCTTAAATGGCCCTTCAAACCCTGACCATCACAACATATACTGTATTGCAGCACTTAAGCATACACTTAAAAAGTAAGCAAATTTCTCCACTTTCCTCCCATGGTAAGCTGGTAAGCTGTATTTATACAATGCCTATGTGGGTCATGTTCAAGAAAGTAAGACTGGAAGTTTGAATTTACTTCCACCTGAAGATGCTAAACAGAGGTTTGAAACTGGAGGGCGTTTCAGTGGAAAATTTGCTTCTATACCATTGTGTTTAGGGCACCAACAGCTGGCAAAGAAGAACATATTGTTCCAGGTACCTCTTCCCAGGGTTTTTTTCTGGGGAAAGAGGTGGTGGAACTCAGTGGGTTGTCCTCAGAGAAAATGGTCACATGGCAGGTGGCCCCGCCCCCTGATCTCCAGACAGAGGGGAGTTTAGATTGCCCTCCACGCCGCTGGAGTGGCACAGAGGGCAATCTAAACTCCCTTCTGTCTGGAGATCAGGGGGTGGGGCCACCAGCCATGTGACCATTTTCAAGAGGTTTCGGAACTCCGTTCCACCGTGTTCCAGCTGAAAAAAAGCCCTGCCTCTTCCCAAATGAGGCACGAGATCCCAAAACTGGGTTTATCTAGTTTACCTAGCTGATTAACATCAATAGCTAAATCACTTTTAAATAGACAGCCTATGTTTAGCAGTCTTTCATGGTTCCCTTTGCTTGGGCAACATCACCCTGCTCAAAATGCTGCTGGCAAATAATTGATGACTTTGCTTATTCTCAGCACAGTTCATAAATAGGTGAGAGGTGTAAGTTTCACTGTCCCACCCTGAGCTGTACGACAACTAAGACTTTGGTCAATGGTACTCAGCACCCCAGGCATTCCTTCCCAAAACAACCTCATCATAATATGATTGATGAGCTGTTCAGGAAATGACCTTTCATTACAGCATGATACTTCAGAGTACCTGCCAATTCTCCCTATGTTACCACACAGAACCCAACCTGTTCTTGCCACCCAGGTCCTTGCCCCACTTGCTGACTATAATGTTTCATGGATATTGACAAAGGTCATCCAAATAGACATCAGCACTAGACATGGGCACGAACCAAAAAGATTTAACGACTCTGCGGTTCGTGGTTTGGTGTTGCCGCCAATCCCAAGATCGCGAACTGCAACTAACATTTTCCGTTGCCAAACAGGTTTGTGGTTCACAGTTCGTGGGGCGCGGAATGCCCCCTGTGGCACTTACAGAGCCCATATTCCCAGGGAGTGTTTTGCAAGCTCTCCTATCTTGGAGTTATACCCTCTCCAATCCAAGGCCCCTAGGAAACTGCCACAAAAATCCAAGCTGAATTATACTCTCAGTCTCTCTCCCCAAAGGCTAGCAAGTGGCAAGCAAGAGCTCTGTCCCACTCCACTGCTCGCTGAAAGTGAAACCCAGCCTGGGAGCCCACAGCTATTTATAAGCACAGGTCCCATTGAGCAACGCAGGAGGTCTGTGTTTGGCCGTCAAAGCTGCCTATCAGGGTTTGCAGGGATGAGATTGGAGTGCCCATGGCTACAGAACACCCCCTTCTCCCTGCCTTCCCTTGGTGTCTTCTCCCAACTTGTAACCGCTTTGCAGCTCTGTGGTTGGAAGGAAGACCTGCCGATCAAGGTAAGCTGGGCTTCCATTTGGGTTTCCAGGGCGACAGAAGGCGTGCAGACAGAGTTCAGGCATTCCCCCTGCTCCGTTGCCAGGGGAATTGATTGCTGGTGCCTGACTGTCTGGCTTCCCGAACCGCGGCCGAACACACCACATCAGGCGTCTCCCGAATGCTGGTTCATTGGTCATGGACAATCACGAACCACCAGATCGCGATCGCGCAATCGCCAATTTCGTGGGTTTTTGAAGTTCGTAATACAGTTCATGCCCATCTCTAATCAGCACTCTCTGGAGGGGATGAACACTGTTATTCCTATACAAGTGTGGCATATCATGTCTGATGGCCGGATGGGGAATGTAAATAGACCCCTATCCATCACTGTCCTAGACAATGCCCTATTGACCTTGTAACAAAGTATCTAAACTTTGCCAACCTTCAAAGATCCCTCCCACACACACACACTCCAGTAGATGAGTAGCTCAATCCAGGTAGAAGGATCTTCTTGATCTTGATCTTCTTGAGTTCCTCTAGAATGGTCCAAGTTGTTGTCTCCTAAATGAATTACAATGATCTCAGGGCAAATGCCCTGTTTCCTAATAGCTATCAATTTGTTCTTGCATTGAAATTATGCATTTGCCGCAGCATACCTAAATTAGCATCCATAAATAATTGTCCATGAAGAAGAAAGCCAAGGTACTACACTTTTTTAAGGTTGACATTTTAGCAGCCCTTTGATCTAAAACAAGAACATAGGGTAGATATTAGGCATGGTAACAGCTAACTACTCATGATCACATTTACCAACTAAAGCTAAAACTGGGGTCTGAGCAGTGGAAGTATTATTTCCTCCCTGCCACCAAAACTGAATGTAACAGAAGGCAGACATTAGTTAAGTGATGCTTGTTTCCTTTTACATAAATAACATTTTCCATAATCTTTAGTTTTTGATGTCAACAAATGACAGTAATAGAGAAACCAAGATAACGGAAGGTCCCTGTAAGCACAGGGGCATGTCTGGGTCTCAAATGATGGACAGTTGAGTAGTGTCTGCCAGATGGCCTTAAAACCTGTGCTTTGCCAGTCACCGCTTGGTATGGCTGCCCTCTGCCACACTATGCAAATAGAGAGCGTATGCAAAAGAAAGGAAAGAGGGAAGGGGTTTGCATAATTCCTTGGCTCCCTTTTTTTATAATCATATGCGTGTGCAGCTGGAACAAAGTTTTTGAAGCCTCTTCTTTTTGTTACAGATTCTCCTGCAAACAGATGCTTCATTTGCATAGGCTATGGAACTCTGCAAGGGTGTTTGTTTTAACAGTTTTAGAAGCAGTTATATCAGTTCGGGTTTTTTTAAAGGCAAAACAAGGTGGGAGCTTGTTGCTTAATCGGTTCCACTTCTGTCTTCACCAATACATTTTCATGGAGATCAATACCCTGTACACTGAGTCAAACTGCACTGGCTCAATCAATCTTGGCTGCAGAATCTAACACAGAGAAGTGAAAGTAATGCATTTTGAACTAACAGTATAGATTTTTGTTAATTGCAATCAAACCCTATTTTCCTTCCTTTCTTAATGGCATGTTTGAAACTATTAATGCCTCTTTGCCAAGCTGCAGTTTTTCTCAAGTAGGAACACTCCATTAACTTAAGTACGATCTGCTCTAAAAGCACCTCACTTTAAAGGGTGCTTTGGGTGTCTCCCTTCTTGTTTGACAGTGTCTTCCTAGGGTGACAGGAACATGATAATTAATCTCTGGTTTAAATTTTTATTTTTTCAAGAGGCATTTGTTCCATGATTGAATGTGTGTGTGTGTGTGTGTGTGCGTGCGCGTGTGCGATTACAGTCTACTAAAGGTGCATTTGGATTTATGGAAAGGGCAAAGAACCAGTTAAGATGACCAGTGTGCAGAGGTCTCCTTTTCATTGTTGCTCATGCCTCCTTCCCCTCTGTTGGGAGCTATGTGTCTGGCTAGCTCTGGAGGACTCCTCTATGCTTATGCCCTTGTCAATAAGAGGAATGAGAGACTCCAGCAACCTTTCTTTATATAAGGTCCTAATCCCCTGGTTTATTAAAGAGGGGAAGGGTATGAAATATGCAGAAATATTCATAGGATTCATGATGAATCTGACCAAAAGCTCCAAAGAATCTATTTGAAACCCTTATCACATGATAAAGATAGCAGCAAAAAAGACTTTCTTCTCTATCTGTAGTGCAGTGGTTAGGTGGTTCGGCTTCGAATCAGCACTCCACTGGTTCAAATCCCACTACTGCCATGAGCTCAGTAGGTGGCCTTGGGTAAGCCACTCCTCTCAGCCCCAGCTCCCCAGCTGTATTATGGGGGTAATAATGACATTAACTTGTTCACTGCTCGGAGTGAGGCACTAATCTGTCTAGAAGAGTGGTATATAAACGCAGTTATCATCATCATCATCATCATCATCTATCCCCCAGCACTGCACTGCACTGACTACAATTCAGTGCACTGCACTGAATACACTGCACTGAATACAATTTCTGTGCCAGCAATATCACTGAAGACCAAAACAAATCTCAAAAATGCAAAACATTACAGTGAAAAATTGGATAACAAGCCCAGATCAATAAATCATCAATTAACCCAATGTTTATTTTGCTCTTCTCTGAAAAAATGTTGCATAACAGGCTTGGTGACCATTCAAAAGGGACAACTTTCTTGCTGCTGTCAAATTAACCTGCTGAAATGAGAGACGCATTAACTGAACCATTTAGCCTGATCTTAGCCAACATGCAAGCTCATGTGGGAAGATTCCAGGCTGTGGAGGACTGTGAAGGTAAGAAGCAGCACTTTCATTTGGACCCAGATTCAAAATGGCAGCCAATCAAATTGCAGCAGGATAGTGAATAGTGGCCTTGGTGATACTCTGCCTCTGAGGATTAATGTGCCCCCCTCCCCGCAGTTGATCTTGCTGTACCTCACCTCTACTAATTTTTTCTGGATTATCTAGAATGTCTCCCAGATATCTTGAGGAAAGTTTTCTGGTGGGTTTGATATTTCTTTGACCAGTTGAACTTGGCTTCCAGGGACTGAGTTTGGGTACCACAAGGGACCTTATTGTCACAGGTGGTGGTTAATATGTCTATGAAATCGCTATAAAAAAAAACAGTACCTGAAAACTGTGGTTAAGTGAATGAAAGTAAATAAAATTATATTAAATCCAGACCAAATTGCTGTGATGAGAAATATTCATTCTCTGGAGGGCATACACTTGCCTGTGATAAGGTTTCTATTTCCCTGTCACTTCTGATCATGTTAAGAGCATTGGGATATGTTTGGGCATAGGCCTCCTCCTTAAGAAGCCAGTTAGAATGCTTACGAGGAATGCCTTTTCCCATTTACACTGAGTACGTACATCAGAGTATATCAGCCATCTTCCCCACTAGACAGGTCAGCCTTTCTAAACTGATCCACGCTTCTGTGAATTCCAAGGTTTGATTACTGCAAGCTGCTGTCTATGGTGCTGCCCTTAAAATCAGCTTGGCTGCTTCAAATAGTACACAGAACAGCAGAAATCGGAGTTGGGAGTAGTGCTCCTATTCCCATTCAAAGAAGCTTATGTTCCATTATCAAACTTCTAACTGAGAAATATTTGACATACTTTTGAAGAACATCAGAGTTTCCCAGAACAAAATCCCCAAACAGAATACAATAGAATAAATCACAAAATTTTATGCTAGAAATATACCAAACTAAAGAGCAAGAAAATCAATAGCCAATGAAGCCTAAAAATAAGTTTGAGCCAGGAAAAGACCAAGACAAACAAATGCCTGGCAAAATAACAAGCCCTTTGCCTGGCACCTCAGTGCTGGTAAATAGGGTGCCAAACTGAACCTCATGCAAGTTGAAATGGGTCATATCTGCACAGAATTATTGCTCCAACTTACTTTAGTATTTCCCCAATCTTACATACAACATCTCTTGCCCGTCATCATTGTGCTGATTTCCAGTGAGCTTTTCATATTCTGCCTCCATGCCCTGCTTCCTCGCACTTCCCTTTATTTTGTCTGAGCTGATGCCATTTCCCCTGGCAGCACACATCATTAAAAAAATAAATAAAAACCTTGTAACATATCAATATACCACTGCAACAGATAACCAAAATGTTTTTGTGGAGGTGTCTTACAGTAGAATGGTACGCATAGCTATCGAAGTTCCTTTTCTCTCTCTAATGTCCTCTTCTCTCTTTCTGCTTTAATAAGCATCCCTGTACATGTTTGCTTGGGTTTTTTAAGGGGGGGCTGGATGATTTAAAAATGCAAACTCAGGTCTAGAAAAGCTAAAACCATCTCTTGCCCTGGGAACTCCAGCCCACATTATCCCAGCATGTCAACATAGTATGTGCAGGGGTGGGGACACATTATCGCCTCTGAGGTGATGGAATTGCTGATGTAGCGGAAATGGAATCCTTCACTGGATCCAACGGGCAAAGGAAAACCCAACAATTTAGAAAAATAGGTGGGGGGGAGAGCAAAGGAAAGCTACGGATCTGGAAGCAACTTCTGAAAGCGCTTCAGCTGGGAGTGAAGCAACAAGAGAAAGTACAGAGCAAGTGTTTAGTGTGGAATTGATCATGGAAAGGGTTATCTTGGGGTGGAAAGAATGACAAGCAGTTCTTGAATATTATCATTCTGTTACCAATATTTTAAAACTTATTTGTGTCAGCTATAAGAGCAGCTCTTCTAGCTGCTCGTGGCAAGATAGGTGAGGTGTTGCCATGCCTTCTACAAGCTTGATCTTTCTGTGTGCGTGCGTTCTGTTTTGAATCCTGACCGCTCCTTGCTAATGATTATTTTTTGTAAAGAGAGAGCCAATGTCATCCCTGCTGTGGGAGAGATTTTTGGAACAGGGCAAAAGATGACGTTGATGAAGAGTTTTGAGATCCACTGGTAAAAGTTACTCACCCGCAACAGGGATTAAATGTTATGCCTGATGCTTTTTTTTTTCAAACCAAGGAGTTTATTGTCTTGCAAAACAGAAATAAAAATAAATGCAACAAAGAGAAGGAACAGGATTGTACTGTTTGATTGACTGATAAACAGGAAGCTGAAGTTAAGCAACTTAGATCTGGCATTATGCAACCTTCGTTCACGAGAGTGACTTTCCCCCTGTGGTTAAACAAATTTCGACTTAATTTTCCCCCGTGTCTCATATTGACTTCATACTTATGAACTCTGCTCATGCCTATTTCTTCCCTGTTAGTTTTGCCTTACCTCTCCTCCCCTGTGTTACAATTTACATTGTAAGCTTCTTGAGTCAGGGCTCCTTTTTTTTCTTTTTGCTTATGCTATTCTTCAAATCACTAAGTACATGGTATGTATCTATATATAGGTGCTAACTACATATATAATACAGTTGTTATGTTAAGTCCATGGCAACTTAAAGACCAACAAGAAGCATTCACTAGTTAAAGCTCTCTTCTTCAGATACAAACAAGAATGGTCATAGAATACAAACAAGAATGGAGATCCCTAAGCCTTTACATCCTTTTATATCCTACTCAGGAGGTGGGAAGGGTGTAGCAAAGAAGGAAGTCAGGATGCAAAAGTACAATGCAGTTTGATTAGAGCACAAATTAGCATCTGTAGTGATATAAGAATCAGTTGTCTCTATTCAGCCCCACCAACGGCAGGGGTCCATTGTTCTGACTAGGGATGTGCGTTTCGGCATTCAGAATGCCGAAAGAATGCCGAAACAAAAGTGTTTCGGCTTCTTTCGGGGAATGCCGAAACGTTTCGGGGAATGCCGAAACGTTTCGGGTAGCCGAAAGAAAAAAGCCGAAACGTTTCGGGATTCTTTCGGCTTTCTTTCGGCTTTTCTATGGGAAAATGCCTCCGTCTTCCAGGACGTCTGGAGGAGGCATTTTCCCACCGAATAAGCCCAAAATTGGTGGGGACCTTCCTCTAACCCTTCTCTAACAACCACCCAAGTTTCAGACAGATTGGACTTTGGGGGGCCATGTTATGGCCCCCCAAAGCAGGTCCCCCCATCCTCCCATAAGAAAGCGAAGGAGCAGCATATTGTTAGCATGCTGCTGCTGATCTTTCTTCATTATTTCCTATGGGGAAAAAATGAAGAGGCAGGCTTCCTTTGCCAGGGGTGGCATTTTGCATGCAAAATGCCCCCCAGCCCTCAGGGGCCCTTCTCCCACCCCTCCTCCCACCCCCCACCAAGGCTCAGCCTGCTCCCACTTGGGGGGGGCATTTCATGGCCTCCCCAAGTAGGTGCTCTAATCTCTACCACTGACAGCTGGGGGAGGCTTGTGTTGCCAGGGGTGGCATTTTGCATGCAAAATGCCCCCCCCAACCCTCTGGGGCCCTTCTCCCACCCCTCCTCCCACCCCCCACCAAGGCTCAGCCTGCTCCCACTTGGGGGGGCATTTCATGGCCTCCCCAAGTAGGTGCTCTGCTCTCATCTCTACCACTTACAGCTGGGGGAGGCTTGTGTTGCCAGGGGTGGCATTTTGCATGCAAAATGCCCCCCAGCCGTCTGGGGCCCTTCTCCCACCCTTCCTCCCACCCCCCACCAAGGCTCAGACTGCTCCCACTTGGGGGGGCCATTTCATGGCCTCCCCAAGTAGGTCCTCTCAGCCCCTAAAGTCCACCCCTTACAGCCCCACACAAACCCAATTCCCCCCCAGCTGCCACACACAGACCCAAATCCCCACATTAGCCCCTCACAGACCCAAATCCACCCCCACCTGCCCCACACCCATAACCCCAGGAACAGGCTGGCAAAGGCCAGCCCTCTCCCTTTGTTCCCTATGCTGGGAACTTCTAAACTCTCTTTCCCTAGGCAATTCTGCACAGCCCAGGGGTGCCACAATGGTGGGCACACTTCTGAGTGCCAGCTGGTCCCTGTGAAAGAGCACCTGAACCACAGACACCCTCCCTCAAATTCCCCCACCACCTACAGAGATGGCTGGCCAGCCAGCTCCATTGTTCCCTATGATGGGAACCAACTGCACAACAAAGAATAAAACAAGAACAACACAAAATAAAGTTTTAAAAAAATTATATTCTCCCTTCCAAAGTACAAGTAGGCAAAGCATTATGACACATTACACCAGCAGTCCCCCACACAGAAAAATTAAAACAAAACTCACTTAACATCAGAGAATCACAAAGCATGATTCCTGTCAAAAACACTTTATTTCTTGAACAGTTTTAGGTTACACAGCAGGGGGGAACACCAAAGGGCATGGCAGCACTATCTTACACAAAAATAACACAACTCACTTCACATCAGAGAATCACAAAGCACAATTCCTGTTAAAAACACTTTATTTCTTGAACAGCTTTAGGTTACACAGCAGGGGGGAACACCAAAGGGCATGGCAGCACTATCTTACACAAAAATAACACAACTCACTTAACATCAGAGAATCACAAAAACACAATTCCTGGCAAAAACACTTTATTTCTTGAACAGCTTTAGGTTACACAGTAGGAGGGCACAACAGGGCATGATAGCAATGTACTGCAAAAAATAATACAACCCACTTCACCGTTTTTGACAGCAATTGTGTTTGTGTGATTCTCTGATGTGAAGTGAGTTGTGTTATTTTTGTGTAGTACACTGCTTTCCTGCTCTGTGGTGCCTTCCTAAAGCAGTTACAGAAATAAAGTGCTTTTGACAGCAATTTTTTGGGGTGATTCTTTAATGTGAAGCGAGTTGTGTTATTTTTGTGTAAGATAGTGCTGCCATGCCCTTTGGTGTTCCCCCCTGCTGTGTAACCTAAAGCTGTTCAAGAAATAAAGTGTTTTTGACAGGAATCATGCTTTGTGATTCTCTGATGTTAAGTGAGTTTTGTTTTAATTTTTCTGTGTGGGGGACTGCTGGTGTAATGTGTCATAATGCTTTGCCTACTTGTACTTTGGAAGGGAGAATATAATTTTTTTAAAACTTTATTTTGTGTTGTTCTTGTTTTATTCTTTGTTGTGCAGTTGGTTCCCATCATAGGGAACAATGGGGCTGGCTGGCCAGCCATCTCTGTAGGTGGTGGGGGAATTTGAGGGAGGGTGTCTGTGGTTCAGGTGCTCTTTCACAGGGACCAGCTGGCACTCAGAAGTGTGCCCACCATTGTGGCACCCCTGGGCTGTGCAGAATTGCCCAGGGAAAGAGAGTTTAGAAGTTCCCAGCATAGGGAACAAAGGGAGAGGGCTGGCCTTTGCCAGCCTGTTCCTGGGGTTATGGGTGTAGGGCAGGTGGGGGTGGATTTGGGTCTGTGAGGGGCTAATGTGGGGATTTGGGTCTGTGTGTGGCAGCTGGGGGGGGATTGGGTTTGTGTGGGGCTGTAAGGGGTGGACTTTAGGGGCTGAGAGGACCTACTTGGGGAGGCCATGAAATGGCCCCCCCAAGTGGGAGCAGTCTGAGCCTTGGTGGGGGGTGGGAGGAAGGGTGGGAGAAGGGCCCCAGAGGGCTGGGGGGCATTTTGCATGCAAAATGCCACCCCTGGCAACACAAGCCTCCCCCAGCTGTCAGTGGTAGAGATGAGAGCAGAGCATCTACTTGGGGAGGCCATGAAATGCCCCCCCAAGTGGGAGCAGGCTGAGCCTTGGTGGGGGGTGGGAGGAGGGGTGGGAGAAGGGCCCCAGAGGGTTGGGGAGCATTTTGCATGCAAAATGCCACCCCTGGCAACACAAGCCTCCCCCAGCTGTCAGTGGTAGAGATTAGAGCACCTACTTGGGGAGGCCATGAAATGCCCCCCCCAAGTGGGAGCAGGCTGAGCCTTGGTGGGGGGTGGGAGGAGGGGTGGGAGAAGGGCCCCTGAGGGCTGGGGGGCATTTTGCATGCAAAATGCCACCCCTGGCAAAGGAAGCCTGCTTCTTCATTTTTCCCCATAGGAAATAATGAAGAAGATGAGCAGCAGCATGCTAACAATATGCTGCTCCTTCGCTTTCTTATGGGAGGATGGGGGGACCTGCTTTGGGGGGCCATAACATGGCCCCCCCAAAGTCCAATCTGTCTGAAACTTGGGTGGTTGTTAGAGAAGGGTTAGAGGAAGGTCCCCACCAATTTTGGGCTTATTCGGTGGGAAAATGCCTCCCCCAGACGTCCTGAAAGACGGAGGCATTTTCCCCCAAAAAAACCCGAAAGAATGCCGAAAGAATGCCGAAAGAATCCCGAATCCCGAATCCCGAAAGAGATTCTTGTTTCGGCTTTCGGCTTTAACGGTAGAGAATCTTGTTTCGGGTAATCCCGAAACAAGAAAGCCGAAAGTTTTTTCCTTGCACACCCCTAGTTCTGACTTTGGGAATTAACCTAAATTCAGCAATCTCAGAGTTGTAATCTCCCCTAGAAGATGCTCTGCCACTTTTAGGTCTTGAAAGATTAAAATGTTCTCCAGTCCTGTTACCTATTTCTTTCAGACAAATAATAGGTTTGGTTTTTTCCCACTCAAAGGTCCCCATGTGGGACCTCAGCAGAAAACCTTTATTAAAATTCTGATGATCTGAGTTTTCATTTCAGGTTTTAGATTTCATGTTTACTTAGAACTCTGTGTCCATTTCAATACTCTTATTTTTGTGGGATCATTTCGGGAACTTCCCCATCTCTCAGCTACCAACCGTTTTTCTTGAGTAGAAGGGGATCTGGGTTGCAAGTCATAGAAGCTGGAGCTTCCTGGGTTGTCCTGTATTCTGTAACCATACTGACCGTGGTTCTCACCAAGTTAGTTTTGCTCCCTTATAAGACTTATACCTTTGGCTATTCCCTCCCCCTGCCCCTACTTCCCATTTCCAAGCCAGGGCAACAATAAACACCTAACAGAGTTCTTAAATTAGACAGTTTTGTTCCTACTGCCTTGCAATGATAGCTCTATTTCTACTAACACTCTTCTATGGGGACTTAAAAATATGCCTTCCTTCATATTTAACCTCTTAATCTATTTGATCACACTGAAAATGAAATTAGGGAAGAGTACACTTGAAAAAGAAATACATTTTGTGTCTGCATTTTAAAAGGGGAAAGGTGAACATAGCCTGGCTTGGTTCAAACACTAGTCCTTTCACACTCTTCTCTATACTTGTCAATGTCTCTTCTTTGCGAGCTCTTCTCTCCAACACCTGCTGCTACTCTCATCTCTGGCACAACAACATCTCTGAGTGAGTTGCCTCCACTCTGGCTTGGCACATGTTAAACCCAGAGGGGCTATGATGCTGTTTAATGGTGCTAGTTATGCCATACACGGCCTTGCTGTTTCTAGGAATAGATCTGCTCAGACATCAATTAACATCTAATTGCTGGAATTACTCTTGTTACTCTGCGGTGGATGTCACAGAGATCAAACCAGGCCCAAGTGATGTTCTATTTTTAATTTAGTGGATTTGCAGCTTTTTTATCCAGCATAATAATAATAATAATAAAATGACACACCATTCAGAGACTATACAGTTCAAGGATCAGAATGTTGATAAAGAAATGAAGTGTACAAGACTAGAACTTAATTGTTTCTGCCAAAGGGAAGGCGGTATTGTTTTTGCAAGAACTTTCCCCCTGAACCCTCTCTCTCCTCTGTTTTATATACTGTTTTCATGCCTGCCTTGTTTGTGTGACTAGTGCAGCAAGGGAAAGGGGATTTGGAATTAATTGCTAATTCTTTGAGGTAGATATTAATTCAGCCATCAGTGGGATCACCTTCAGGCAATTGACTTTTGTTTGTTAATTTTTGTATTTTTAGCCTCCTCCAGTGTCCCATCAGGTTCAGCTGTGCAGTAAGAATGAATAAAAATGTGTCTGATTGAGGTCAAATAATTAAAGAGATGAGGCAGAAGGAGGGAAAGGCAGAGACAGTATGCATTCCACAAGCAGCATAAGGATTCATCTCAGTTAGCACTACTTTCCCCTGTTGAACCTACCTCTCTTGTAATCTCTATCAGGTAACAAGGAAGAGTGTTGGATACAATGGTACAATGCAGCCTGATCAGAGCATAAATTTGTATCTGTAGTAGTGAGATAACAAGCCTGTGTCTCTGTTCAGCCCTGGGGGATCCATTGTTCTGAATTTGTTAATAAATTTAACAATTTGTTTAACAGTGCAGTACAATGGAGTCCCCAGGGCTGACGAGAGACCTAGGATGGTAGTAGTAGAAGGTGCTGTCAAGTCATAGCTAACTTATGGCAACTTCTAATGGGCTTTTCAAGGCAAAAAAACTAACAGGTGGTTTGCTCATGGAGATGAATAAAGGAGCCAAAGGTTTGATTCAATGTAGGGCAACTTCATGTGGTTAATCCTTGCCAGAAGCTCAGGAGCTATTTTTAGTAGAAGGTTTTTGCTGATGTTTTTAGAATGGAAAGCTATGAACACATAGACACCACTATCCAAAGAAAAGCTACTAAAAAGTAAATGTAACTCACCCTGTGGCAATCATCACAAAAGCACAACACCTTAATGTAACAGAGCACTGTATTTTACTCTTGTGTGTACTTGTTACTTCCGTACAAGTAGGTTTCCCCCACTCACTTCAGTGAAGGAGGTCGTCTAAGCACACATTACTTTTGAACATCCAAACCTTGACTCGAGTATGTAGAAATGTCCTATAGCAGCAGGAAAATTATGTGAACAGTGGGACTACTCTAGCTCATGTTTCTCCTCTGCAAAAGCTCTATAATTGAACCTGACCTTGGGAAATTGACTTGTTAGGCCTCTTGAACTGAATCTAGGTGACTGGATGCTGGAGCTGCACTCCCATAGACTCAGGTCCAAAACAGCTGGTTGGCTGTTTTACCTTTCAGAGACAGGAAAGGGTCCTCTCCACCATACTAGGATCCAATGGCTTGTTTGTGACATGGCTGCTTTTTGATATGCAAACTGTTTATCATTTGGTTCAGTTCTTCCATCTACAGATTATTTAGGCACCTGCTTTCCCCTCATGGACTGGCAGTTGATTCATTTGTCTTAGTATATTTATCAATATACTATATACTATATTTATACTATATATAGTATATAGTATATATACTATATAGTGGATATACTATATTTATCAATATAAGTATATTTATCAATATACAGAGATATCTTGATTAGATCAGAATTTTCTAGCAGTCCCCCTCTTGTAAATATGCCTAAGGGCCATTTTGCATGTGGCACATGCAGTGTATGCAGCCTTATGGTTGGGCTTGACCAGATTCTACCGAACCATTCCTCTCATAGGAATAGGTTTTCTAATTGCAAGTCAGCGAATGTTGTTTACATCATCCAATGCAAGTGCCCCTTACTATATATAGGTAGCACAACTCGCCCCCTCAGGACAAGAATTCAGGAGCACATATCAAGGATAAAGAACAGAGTGCTAGAGGCGCCTTTAGTTCATCATTTTCTCGAGTGTAAACATCTACACAACAACTTCAAGGTCTCTGTGATTGAACATTTAGATTGCCCACATGCTTTAGACTCGGGTAAATTACTTATGCAACTAGAATCAAAGTGGATCTTCCAACTAAATTCTTTGTCACCACATGGATTAAACTTAGAGATTATTTTCTCTTGTTTTTTATGACTTCTTAGTGTTTTCACCGCAAGTTTTTGGGGTCTGGTTAGAACTTTCTCCAGCTGCAATTGGTTTAGGTGGATCATTAAGTAATTTGGCCCTGATCGTGATATAATACAGTAGCCCTTTTTACTTGTCATTAGTCCGTGAATACCATCCCTTCACAAGCGGTAGGAGAGTGTGCTTTGAGCCTGTAATGTACTGTGAGTATAACTTTGATTATATTTTTACTGAGGAATGGTTTGTTCGTATTTGCTCATTGTTATTATTTTTTACGTTCGCAGTATGTCCGGTCCGAATTACTTTATGCCCAGGATGAAGTGAGTTTTTTACTCACGAAACGGGTTAATGATAATTTGCCTGCATATTCCCGTCGGCATCTTTTCAAATATTAATTCAAGTTCTTGGACTGTGAATGAATAACATCTTGCACAACTCTCTACCTACCGGCTTCCTTTACTATCATTGGCATTCTGCATTTCAAAGACTTGAATGAGTTACGGACAGTGAAGATTTGTAAATAATTCCATGTTTGTAAATGAATGGACTCTGTATTTTTGTACTTTTGTATTTATATTGTATAATTAATTATGTATTTATTCACACTAGCACTTTTGCACTTTGCACTTCTAAAATTGAAAAATTGAGAAATATACATAATTAACTTTACAGTTGTGGATCCCTGGTCTTGTTGTTTCCTTTCGGTTTGTATACCGGGGTTGCCCGTTGTTTTTCCTTTGATGTTTTTAGAATGGAATGCTATGAACACATAGACACCACTATCCAAAGAAAAGCTACTAAAAAGTAAATGTAACTCACCCTGTGGCAATCATCACAAAAGCACAACACCTTAATGTAACAGAGTACTGTGTTTTACTCTTGTGTGTACTTGTTACTTCCGTACAAGTAGGTTTCCCCCACTCACTTCAGTGAAGGAGGTCGTCTAAGCACACATTACTTTTTATTTATTTATTTGATTACATTTTTAGACCGCCCTCCCCGTCAGACGGGCTCAGGGCGGTTTGACAACAAATTAAAAACAGTAAAAACATTATAAAAACATTAAAACATCGTATAAAAAACCATTAAAATTGGCGGGTGTAGAATATTAAATATTAAAATGCAGCATTGTCCTGCATGGGTGGTGGAGGGTCTTCAGTGGTATGGCCAGCGAGAGGACAGCCTAGCCTCCACCAAATGCCCGGTGGAACATCTCCATCTTGCAGGCCCGGCGGAAAGATAACAAATCCTGCCGGGCCTTAGTTTCCTCAGACAGAGAGTTCCACCAGGTTGGAGCCAGAACTGAGAAGGCCCTGGCTCTGGTAGAGGCCAGGCGGACCTCCCTGGGGCCAGGGACCATCAGCAAGTTCTTAGTGGCTGATCGAAGCGACCTCCGGGGAACATATGGGGAGAGTCGGTCCCGAAGGTATGCTGGGCCCAGTCCGCATAGGGCTTTATAGGTCAACACCAAAACCTTGAACCGGACCCGGTTTGAACATCCAAACCTTGACTCGAGTATGTAGGAATGTCCTATAGCAGCAGGAAAATTATGTGAACAGTGGGACTACTCTAGCTCATGTTTCTCCTCTGCAAAAGCTCTATAATTGAACCTGACCTTGGGAAATTGACTTGTTAGGCCTCTTGAACTGAATCTAGGTGACTGGATGCTGGAGCTGCACTCCCATAGACTCAGGTCCAAAACAGCTGGTTGGCTGTTTTACCTTTCAGAGACAGGAAAGGGTCCTCTCCACCATACTAGGATCCAATGGCTTGTTTGTGACATGGCTGCTTTCTGATATGCAAACTGTTTATCATTTGGTTCAGTTCTTCCATCTACAGATTATTTAGGCACCTGCTTTTCCCTCATGGACTGGCAGTTGATTCATTTGTCTTAGTATATTTATCATAGCAATTTCTCTGGCATTCGTCACTAGTGATTGCTTCACTATTACGAAAGACAAAATTGCCTTGTACTAGGGGGCTTATTTACTATTATGGCCTAAATGACTGTTTGTCTCTGCAGTTACTCTAGTTGATGCTATCCATCTTGTGCCTGTATAAGGTACTGCAGACACCTCTGTGTTTGTGTGTGTTTGTGTGTGTGTTTGAAGGATGAATGACCAATTTCATACCTGAAATATAAACAATTTTCATTGCATTTATAAATGTTAATGGGAACCTAGTATTAACTCTGGTTGCTTTATCGGCCTCACGTGCATTTTTTCAAGTGAAATACAGTTCCTTGAATGGTACAAGGATGATTTGGACGCACAAAAAGGGACTGTGCAAAGTTAAAACCAAGTAGTCAGCACTAGATACTGTGAGACTTTGTCTAAATTGGGTCTACATTTCTCTGCTATGGAATGGCCTGCCTGGAGAGATTGGGAGAACTCCTGTTCTCTTGGATTTCCACAAACTATACAAACCTGAATTATTCAGGAGTGCTTTTTTACACAGATAGGAAAACTGTCCTACGTCTAAATGGTTCAGAGAGATGTTTTGGAAAAGGAATAGGGACTGCAGACTATACTATTGTGTACTGACTGTTGCTGAAATTTATTGCATTATTTATTGGATGTTCCAGCTTACATTATGTAATCCACCCTGAGTCTCAATGAAAAAGGTAGACTATAAATAATAAATTCTAGTTATTTATTTATTTATTGAAAACATTTATTAGCTACCTTTCTACTTTACAACACTCAAGATGGCTTCCAAAAGACATAAATAGACCTCAATTTAAAATCAGAAACTAATTCTCATGCTTTCATATGACTCTCATACCCCTGTACATGCTCCTAACAGATTCATCTGGAGTGTATGAGGGAAGGTAGATTACAAAGGAGCACTGAAGCAGGATCTTCCCTCTGTCCTCTAACAAGCAATAAGTGCAGAAAATATGGGCACTTAACATCAAGCTCAAAATATTCTTACATTCTTAGTTCCAGTAAAGGAGAGATTGAATTCCTTCATTTATCCTCTGGGTAAATGAGGTCATGTATATCAGATCATGTGAATGTGATAAATAACGTCACATGAACTTAATGCATACAGGAGGGTAATGGTTGAGTCAGTTGATGGCTCGTCGGGGGAGACTAAATATATAACAATAAATAATACGTTTTGTTCTACATTGGTATGCATTAATGTGATATGCATTGTTAGTTGGCATTTTGGGGATTTTTTCCAGCATGGCAACAGCATCAAGAATCTTCTATGGACAAATGAATTCACATTGTGGGGTTGATGAGGGCCACTTTTGGAGAACTTAAAATGGACTATGTATTGTCGAAGGCTTTCATGGCCGGAGAACGATGGCTGTTGTGGGTTTTCCGGGCTGTATTGCCGTGGTCTTGGCATTGTAGTTCCTGACGTTTCGCCAGCAGCTGTGGCTGGCATCTTCAGAGGTGTAGCACCAAAAGACAGAGATCTCTCAGTGTCACAGTGTGGAAAAGATGTAGGTCATTTGTATCTACTCAGGAGGGGTGGGGTTGAGCTGAGTCATCCTGTAAGAGTTTCCCAGGGTGTGGAATGCTAATGGCGGGAGGCTTCACTGTATCCTGAGGAGGTTCTTTTGCATATGGATTGGTACTTGATGTGCTAATCTTCTCTGCAGGGCTATTGTCGGGGATAGAATGTTTTGTTAGCCTGGTGTTTTTCAGAACTGGAAACCATGCTCTGTTCATTCTTAAGGTTTCTTCTTTCCTGTTGAAGTTTTGCTTATGCTTGTGAATTTCAATGGCTTCCCTGTGCAGTCTGACAAAGTAGTTGGAAGTGTTGTCCAGTATTTTGGTGTCCTGGAATAAGATACTGTGCCCTGTTTGAGTTAGGCTATGTTCAGCCACTGCTGATTTTTCAGGTTGTCCAAGTCTGCAGTGTCTTTCATGTTCTTTTATTCTTGTCTGGATGCTACGCTTTGTGGTCCCGATGTAAACTTGTCCACAGCTGCAGGGTATACGGTATACTCCTGCAGAGGTGAGGGGGTCTCTACTGTCTTTTGCTGATTGTAGCATCTGTTGTATTTTTTGGGTGGGTCTGAATACTGCTTGAAGGTTATGCTTTTTCATAAGCTTTCCCATCTGATCAGTAATTCCTTTGATATATGGCAAAAACACTTTTCCTGTAGGAGACTGTTTTTCCTTGGTTGTTTGATTCATCCTGGGTTTGATTGCTCTTCGGATTTCATTTCTGGAGTAGCCATTTGCCTGAAGTGCGTGGTTTAGATGATTAATTTCCTCATTGAGAAAGTGCGGCTCACATATCCGTCTTGCACGATCCACTAATGTTTTCATTATGCCTCTTTTCTGTCGGGGGTGGTGATTGGAGTTTTTGTGTAAGTACCGATCAGTGTGAGTTGGTTTCCTGTAGACCTTGTGACCTAACTGAAAGTTTGCTTTGCGGATGACCAAGGTATCCAGGAATGGGAGTTTTCCCTCGATTTCTTTCTCCATTGTGAATTGTATGTTCAGGTGGATGTTGTTGAGATGATTCAAAAACCCCATCAATTCTTCCTCCCCATGGCTCCAAATGATAAATGTATCATCCACAAACCGGAACCATACACTAGGTTTGTGGGGTGCTGATTCTAGAGCTGTTTTTTCAAAATGTTCCATGTAGAAGTTTGCTATAACTGGGCTGAGTGGGCTCCCCATGGCCACCCCATCCATCTGTTCATAGAATTCGTTGTCCCATTGGAAGTAACTGGTTGTCAGACAATGGTGGAATAAGGCTGTTACATCCTCTGGGAAAATCTGATTAATAAGTGCAATAGTGGACTTCTAGACTTTCAGGACTTCTAGTCTTTCAGGATACCATTTATGCTCTATCATCTCTGGAGGAACATCTGCATTTATGCTTTTCAGGTTCCTCATTTGCCAGTCTTGGATCCTTAACTGCATCCCAAACTCCTTGTCCCATGAGATGGGTCTGCAAACACTGCATGCGGGCTTTCCAGATTACATAGTTTCTTTCATTCAACCTTTCTAATGCTGCAACTTGCCGAATGCTATAGGTGGCCATTTTGTCCCTTTGTTCTCTCTCACACAGCTCTTGAGGGGATCTTCTTGTGAGTCTTTAATCAGAGATCAATCCACAAACCATCCTTTGCTACCATGTAGGCTCTGGTATATCTTAGGAATGATATTGAGTCTGATTAAGGAGTGAATGAAGAGAGTTTATTCAGGAACTACAACTTTGACAGTAAGCAGAGAAACAGAATAGATACTAACTGCCTTACTAAACTGAGAGAGAGGGACTTCCAGGGAGAAGCAGGAAGTAGTATAAGAATACATGCAAGAAGGACAGAAGGGAGGCAGAAAGAAGGATGTATTGTCAGAGGCTTTCATGGCCAGAGAATGATGGTTGTTGTGGATTTTCTAGGCTGTATAGCTGTGGTCTTGGCGCTGTAGTTCCTGATGTTTCGCCAGCATCTGTGGCTGGCATCTTCAGAGGTGTAGCACCAAAAGACAGATCTCTCAGTGTTACTCAGTGCTACACCTCTGTCTTTTGGTGAGGTGTCTTTCGGTGCTACACCTCTGAAGATGCCAGTCACAGCTGCTGGCAAAACGTCAGGAACTACAATGCCAAGACCATGGCTATACAGCCTGGAAAATCCACAACAACCAGAAAGAAGGATCTTATTTTGCTATCTATCTGTCAGATTTGCTGCCCCCTGTGTCTTCTGCCTTCTCTGTACACACAACACATTGTATTTCCTCCAACACTACATGAGTCTCCTTGCCGTGCTGGTGCGAAGTTTTGGGCTGGGATGTATGCTGATGACACCCAGCTTTATCTGTTGATGGAAAGCCAATGACCCCATCTATTTTGGCTGAGGCTCTGGAGGCCGTGGTTGGATGGTTGAAACAGAATTGGCTGGGACTTAATTACTTGAAGATGGAGGTCTTGCGGCTGGGGAAAGGTGATCTGAGTTTGGAGTGCCAACTCCCAGCTTTTGATGGTGTGCCTTTAACACTGGCATTGACAATCAAGAGCTTGAGGCTGGATTATTGTAACTTGCTCTATGCAAGACTGCCCTTGAAACTGATCTGGAATTTACAACTGGTCCAGAATGCAGCTGTGCAGATACTTAGGGGTACCCCAATGACCGCACACATTCAACCAGTGCTGCACTGTTTCCAGGTTGAGTACCGAATCCATTTCAAGGTACTAACCTAATCCATTTTAAGGCCGTTCACAGTCTGGGACCAACATATCTGCAGGACCACCTCTCCTGGTATGTCTCCCAAAGAGCATTGAGCTCAGAAGATCAGAATTTACTGGTGGTCCTGGCCCAAAAGATGTCCAGCTGCCCTCAGCCAGATCCAAGGCCTTCTTGGTCCTGGCACCTGCCTGTGGAACTCTCTGCCTGGTGACCCTGTGGGACCTAATACAGTTCTGCAGAGCATGTAAAGAGATGTTCTGCAAGGCTTATGGTTGAGGACAGCAACAGTTACCATCATATCCAGACCCATTATCTGTCCCCTTATGAAGGGAGGAAATATGTACTGTTTAACCAGGGCTCATTTTGAGGGGGAACACTCCAGAACACCATTCCGGCAGTTCCCCCAACAGGTCACGTGTCAGGTGGCCCCGCCCAATTGGGGCTGAAAAGGCACAGATCAGGTTGGGGCCAGGCAGGGGAACCCGTTGGGCCCATTTCTGCCACGATTGAGGCTGAAACAGCTGGGATTGGGTCGGTGGTGGGTGGAGGAAGGCACCCTCACCCAGCACCAACCTGGTCCCAGCCGTTTTGGCCCCGATCCAGGCTGAAACAGGCCCCAAATGGCCGAAAATGGCCATTTAGGGCCTGTTTGGGCTCGTATTGGGGCCAAAACAGTACCAACCCGATCCCAGATGTTTCCATCCTGATCTGGGCCCCAAAGGACCCAAAATAGACCTTTCTGGCCATTTTGGTCCTGTTTTGGCCTGGATCGGGGCCGAAACAGTCAGGATCAGAGCCAAAACAGCCGGGATCGGGTTGGTGCCAATTTGGGCCCAAAATGTGTCGTGGCCTCTGAGTCCTCAGAGGATGAAGACCTCAGGGAGGACGACAGGAGTGGGAATATTCCAAGCCCCTCCAGAGTCAGCCGCTTGGAAGACCAGCAGGGAGTGGAACAGCAGGAACCCTTGCCAGAGCAGGCTGAGGAATCCAGGGCAGACTCAGAGACAGAGGCTGTTCCCTTACCTGCACCAGCACTGGAGACCAGGGCAGCATCTCCACCCAGCTCCCCTGAGCCTGAAAGGCAGCGCAGGGTGCGGCAGCGTCTTGCTGCACAGGAAAGGAGGCGAAGTGCAAAGCTTCAGGCACTCAAACAGCGGCGTAGTGACCTTGAGTCTTAGCAGGATGCAGCACTGCCCTGAAGGTGAGAACTCTTAAGCCAGGACACCCTTTCCCTCGTTGTAGAAGCACCTGCGCACAGACCCGCCCGGCTCTACTGCGACTCAGTTCTGCTCTGACTGCTCTTTTGGCTCTGACCTTTGAATTCGGCTCTTTGGACTACACTCCCTGCTTGCTCCCCGGTCGGCTTGGTTGAACTCTGGACGTCTAGAGAGGCTCGTGGCAGACTCCCTGCCTGCATTCCAGCACAATATGGCCATTTTGCCTTCAGACACTTTTGGCCATTTTGGGATTGTGGTCAAAACGGCCAGGATCTGGTCAGTGCCAGGTGGGGGAAGCCTCCTCTGCCCAGCAGCAACCCAATCCGGGCCATTTTGGCCCCAATACTGGCCCCAAAGGGCTCAAAACAGCCATTTTGGGCCATTTTGGGCCCATTTCCATCGGGATCAGGGCCGAAACAGCCGGGATCGGGGTCGGTGCCGGGTGGGGAAACCCTCCCCTGCCTGGCACTGACCTGCTCCACGCTGTTGTGGACCTGATCCAGGGCCAAACATGCCCCAAATGTCCATTTTTGGCCATTTTGGGACCCTTCTACTCGGCGGGGATCAAGGCCAAACCTGACAGGATTGGGTTGGTGCCTGGTGGGGGACCACTTCCCTGCCCGGCACCGACCCAATCTGGGTCATTTTGGACCCAACCCAGGCCAAAACGTGCCCACAATGGCCAGTTGGAGCCATTTTGGGCCCTTTTCGGCCTGGATTGGGGCCAAAACGGCCCTGATCGGGCCACTGCCATGTGGGGGAACACTCCCCCTTCTGGCAGCAGCCGAATCCTGGCTATTTCAGCCCTGATCAAATCAATTATGCTAATGGCACACTTCTGCTGATGGCAAGGGGTGTGGCATATGCTAATGAGTTACGCTAATGAGTTATGTTAATGAGTTCCTACAGCTCTTTTTCTACAAGCCAATTTGGTGTAGTGGTTAAGAGTGCGGGACTCTAATCTAGAGAACTGGGTTTGATTCCCCACTCGTCCACTTGAAGCCATCTGGGTGACCTTGGGTCAGTCCCAGCTTCTAGCTGTCTCAGCTCCACCCACCTCACAAGGTGTTTTGTTGTGGGGATAATAATGGCATAGTTTGTAAACCACTCTGAGTGGGTGTTAAGTCATCCTGAAGGGCGGTATATAAATCAAATGATATTATTATTATGAAATGACCCCTGTGTTTAACACCATCTATAGATCAGATTGCACTATTTTAATGGTTTTATCTCTATTGATTCAATTGATAACTATTTATACATTTAGTTATGCAAATTTAATTATGCTGATAGAACTGTTTTGGAATGTTGTACACTGCCCTTAGCCTGGTTAAGGGGGAGGGCGGTTTACAAACACACACACATCTAGATATATCTTTCCTATCTGTGTGCAGCTGAGTAGATGTACAGCTTTCCTATCTGTGTAAAAAAGCCCTCCGGAAAAAAGTTGGTGGAAAGCCAGGAGAACAGGAGTTCTCCCAATCTCTTGAGGCAGACCATTCCACACACAGCAGAGAAATGTAGACCTTGGAGAGTTACAAAATTTGTTCTGACATGTATAAATGCATCAGCAGGGCTCATTTCGAGGGGGAATGCCCAGGAATGCAGTTCTGACAGTTCCCCAAAGAGGTCACATGTCAGGTAGCCCCACCCACCTGACTCTCGGCCGTTTTGGGCCCGTTTCAGCCTGGATTGGGGCCGAAATGGCCCAGATTGGGCCTCTGCCGGTGGTGGATCACTTTCCCGCTCATGAGCAGCCTGATCCTGGCCATTTTGGGCCCCTTTTCAGCTATTTTCAGCCCCTTTCGCCGTTTTGGGCCCAATTTTGGCCCTGAATGGCCAGGATTGGGTCCAAAACAGCCAGAATAGGTGATGTCAGGGGGTTTGGCATATGCAAATTAGTTATACTAATAACACACTTCCGGTGATGGCAAGAGGCATGGCATATGCTAATGAGTTCCTCCTACTCTTTTTCTACAAAATGGCCCCTGTGCATCAGTCTAATGGAATACACTAATGGAAGTACATTTTATGCATCTGATGAAGTGAGTGCTGTCTCACAAAAACTTGTGCTGGAATAAATTTTGTTAGTGCTTAGCGTGCCACTGGACTCCTGTGTTATTTTCCATTTATTTGGAAGTCCCACTGATTCCAACGGAAATTAGACTTGGTCTACAGAAGGTATCTTATCACATAGTAAAGCTGTTCCTAAACTAGACTCTTTCAGACTACAGGCAGGGGAGACAGTAGAATAATTGAATGTACCTCAATATTTAAATAAATTCCTATATAGAAAAATTAGTTTTCAGTGGGAGGGGTTTTAGTTTAACCTCTTCCCTGCCATGCTAGAATTCTAATATAGTATTTTTCGTGGGTGAGGGCTTGTATGTGCCCTGTCCCTAACCTGTCTGGGATACAATAGCCTAGGAATAGTTACCAACTGATGACCTTTTTTTCTTGCGTAGACCTTACTTCAAAGCAATGCATACGAACGATCATCTCTGCCTTAGAGGTGCAGGTGCAGGACTCATCTTAATGCCATCTTTGTATTGTGGCTTCTCTGAATTAAAAAGTGATCAATGGTTATGAAAAGCCATGATTGGAAAAGCAAAGATAACCACAGATAACAACTGAGCAAATCACAGGGCAAGAAAGCATCTTGTAAATAAATGTAACGACAATGGAATTACTGTCAAATCAAATTATACAAATTACAGGTCGTAAACAGCCTCTCTGAAGCAGCCCAATTGATTACTCAAAATGAAACCAGAAGCACCAGGAAGAAACCACCAGCATACTAAACACCTTCTTGTGAAAGAGATGCACCTTATCAACCTCCTAGGAGTCCGCCCCACTTTATGTCTTTGTGGAGGTACTTTTTGCTAGTGATGAAATACTCAGCTACTACCAAGCAAGTCCCTGTAATAATTTAAACTGCAATATTGGGGATTCAAACAATTCAGATGCTTTATTTACAGTGCAATGGGCACCCTCATATTAAAGATACACTCAGGGCTTGCGCAGATGTAATACCAAATTGGAATCAGTGTGTTGTTTTCTCCTGCTTCTTGAACCTAGTTACCACCTGCTTTCGCAAGGCATTTTGGTGATATAATTGACAACAAAAAGAGACTACTGAATCTGTAGACATCATCACCCCACCCCTTGCTGTCTTTTCCTGTTTTTGAAAAGTGTTACAGCTACATTTGTTCAATGTAGATTTGTCTTTCCCTTTCCCTTTAAAAATAAAAACATTGAAAAATTACCACAGAGTTGAGGAGGAGAGATTTAGTGACATCACTGGTTTCCAGACAATCAGTGCTGTGAACAGCACCACTTTTGCTGCACCATTGAACCAGTTTGCACAGAGCCAGACAGCAGAGGGCCAAGCCAGTATCAGTGGCAGAAGACATGAGGTAAGTGGAGAAGGAATCAAAGGGAGCATAGAGCAGATGGCCTTGTATGGGGAAGAGACTGAGAACAAAAGTGACCTGAAAACACCTGTAGTTTTAATGTTTCTTCTGTTCCCATTTGCTGACATTATTCACATGCTGCCATACAACTCTCAGACCACTGTATATGCCCCTAATAGATTCATTTCAGCATGCCAGTTGATCACTGCTGCTGAAATGCTCCTGCCTCACATCTCTGCATCTTTTTAGAACAACGGCACCATTCTTTTACGTCCCTCAGCCATTTGTGCTGGCATTTTCATTCTTTGGCAGATAAGATTTTCATGAGCATTCCCAGACGCCTCAGCAGAGCGGCCAAAGGCTTCTACAAGGGAAGGTCATATTCTTATTCAATAACCATGTAGAAATCAAAGACTGTAGAATTCATTTACATTTGTTCCCTCCTTGCTCCTTTCTTTTTAGTTTTTTTGGGGGGAGGGATGGTAATTGGTGAATCCGCTATACAGACCTATGTGTTCTATGCTTTTAATTTGTCATGGCATTCACATCTCTATGAGCCCAGTGCCCAAACCACTCATCCCAAGTCTGGTTTTGAGTTCACAGTTAGCATATAGATGAGGCCTTTTTCTTCAGCTTTCAGAGAAGATAATTTTGCAGCTGCCCTAAATTGCTCCACTGTTCAACAGTTTCTGGCAGTTTGGAAGTTTTTCCTAATATTTAATCTAAATGTACCCCACCACAGCTTAAATCAATTCCTTTTGTTGTTTGCTTGGCAGCACAGTCATTTTCCATCTTCATTATGACAGCCTTCTATTTGAAAACTGTTATCCTTTCCTCTCTTAATCATTGTTTTATTGAGGCTGCATATACAAAAGTCCCTTCTCTCATGGGACATGTATTCCACTCAAGCCTTCCATCAACTTCCTCCTACTCATATAACTTCTTTTATCTGTAAGGATTTTCCCCATTACCGATCACAACAAAGACCTTGCTTGGATTATTTCTTCTTACTTAAAATAGTTTTCTTCTTTAATGAAGGCCTGTTTCATCATGTCCAAAGTCAAAACAACTACACCTTGTTGTTTTCTGCTCTACCACATCTACTTCCACTACAGGGCTATCGAACCACCATCGGCATTACCCTGAAGCCAAGAAGAAATGGGATGACTGAAGATAGCGATAATGTGAACTTTGCAACAACCATGTCCAGTAGGCAAACATACTGCTTTCAACAGCTGTGATCGTGTCTGAGCCAAGCCTTGGATTTCCTCACCTCATGGCCATCCAAGTAAAGCAACTTGCTCTGCAGTAGCCACGGTGGGAGAAAGCTTCATTTGCTTCTGCCTGGCTGCTCCTTTAGCGCCTGTCCAGTAGGTGAAATGATGGTCATAGATGGTTGGGTAATTAAAAGAAACCAGATAGATAAACAATGGCTTCCGTAAGGCTGTGCAAAAATAAACATGGTACAAATGTTGATTTAAACAAACCCCAAATGGTAAGACATTTTAAAAGGACAGTGTTTACTGGCTCATATGCTTACTGTTTACTTATACCCTTGGCTGTTTAGCAGCATGCAGTGGCAACACATATGTGGGGGAGAGGAACATGGCGCTTCCATCAGGCATATATGGAATGTTGCCAATTGTATTACGCTGAATATGTGAAAAGTAACCCAATGAGCAGGTGTGAACTCTTCATGAGATGAGTAACAAAAAAAATTGACTTCCTGCTCACAACCAGTGAGTAGAACATGTGCTGAACTATGGGCATTCAAGCATCCCTAGCTGAGCAGTCATCTTAGTCTGAACAAACATCAGATTGTTTTTGTGTTGCCTGGCCTACCTTGAGCGAAGGAGATAAAACAGGTGGACCGGGGCAGTGGTAGAAATATAAAGCCAAAGCAAGCAGAATCATTTGTGAACAAAGGTCCTAATTTAGGGTCCTAAACCAACACATCATTAAACACATTGGTTTGGTTTGCTGCAATTTTTTAGAGGAAGGGGAGTATTCATATTGTTTGTTTGGGATGTACAGGTGGTTTTCCAAAGATTAAAACCAATGATTATTTATATTAAGAGAATGATACATATTTGGGAGAGGAGATGGTGTTTGTTAAGCTATTCTTCTGCCACCACTGACTTTGCCCTCTGTTTTTTCTTCTTTGCTTTTCTTGTGATTTTCTTATGATTTGCCTTCATTTATTTTACAGTACAATATCTAAAAACTTATTCATTGAGATTATTTCTTTTACAAAATGCTAGCTCTAAATGAGGGTCAGTTAAAGGTTAAAGATATGGAAATAAGCAGATGCATGTCAGAGTCCATTTTATTACCAGATTCGGCTGCTAACAAGCTTCTCCATAATGATGCCACGCAAGTCTCGTTGCTGAAGAGAAAGCAATAGCAAAATGTAGCAGAAACAGAAATATTAAAGAAATTCTCACTTGCTTCATGAACTTGGCAACGTTTATAATGCCAACCCAAGGAATTAAGTAGCTTTAGGCTGTTCACCTCTCAGGAAAAAGAATTGTTCTTCCAAGTATATTTCATAATGACACCCTGACAGGTTGTTTATGTTTGGTTTCATTCCTTCACCAGATTTTGTGTTTGTGTGTATGTGTCACAGAACCAATTAATAACCCTTAAACATGTGAGGATATTAAATAAACACTGACAGGCCCGCTCCGTCTCCTTGCCTTGTGTCCTAATTAAATAAGCAAAGTTCATACATCCTGGATTGCTAACTAATGGACAGCAGGTTTCCACCCCCACCCCTACTGTTTGTGTCAGTCTTTTGCCAGGTTTGACCCTTAGAGGAGATGATTCATAATAAATCCCATTGAAGAAAGGAACCTGGTATTTCCCAGTCACCTTACTTCATAGGCTGAAGCTTGCCACTCACCTAAATCTCCCTTTCTGAGTCCAAGGCTGAACAAGGTGTTTAGCTCACCTACTTTTTTTTTTTTAAATTGTCTTTAAAATGTATGAGACACATTGTAGAGGACAAGACAGTAGCTAGCAGCAAGTGCAGACTCAGCTGAATACGTGTGTAAATGCAATAAATAACAAGGGGAAAGCAAAGGGCCTTGGAAACCAGAGAGGCAAGCTAGAAGGCACTTGTGGAGATGACCAGAGATGGCTGTAGTGGTGCCAGATGGCCAGTGCAGAATCTTCATCTCAAGAATCTCATTTTTTTGTTCAGAGTTCTTATGTGGGGGAAGGAAACTTACCTGTTTAACATAAACCCTTTTCACAAGTTACAGTGAATGTACACAGAATCTTTGTATCGAGTATACTCAATTTTTCTTTATACATGTGTTGAGTAATTCTCATGTTACCTTCAGTGCATGTACAGCTGAAATTGTGATTTAAACTCCATGTTTATCCAAATACTCATCCCTGGTTTCATTTGTAAAGTGATTGCATGTTGGGTCTTGCTTATGAACTGGTATATATATTTGTATGTATATGCTGGCTGTGTGTTCACTGTACCATGAACAGGGCTATACTTTAAGGTGAATTAGAGTTTCCTCCCTTCTCCTCTCTCCATCTGTTTTCTCACCCCTCTTCCCACATGCTCTCAGTTTTTTCTTCATTCCTTTCAACTACAGGCACTGCTTACAGCTTACACAAAGAAAGATAGAAGAAGGAGGTCCTCTCTGCCCTTCTGTGCTGCTAATGGGTCACAGGACAGAGGCTTCCCACTGTTGCTCACCACTGCTCCAAGTGGGAGTGGGAGAAAAAAAATTAAAAAACAGCAATGTCAACAGTGTTTTTCCATAGAGTTTTCATTGATTCCTAGATCTACCTTTGTCACTTCCAGGTTTTACCCCTAAGTGATGTAACAAAGTTGGCAATGTCAACCCCTCATGTCCCCACCCCAGCCCTCTCACCAGTTGCCAGGCTTGGCCTGCAGATGCATGTCCTGGCAACCCTACAAGGATGGGACATGACCAGAACTGTTCTTCACCTTGGCCGGGACTGTTCCAAAGTTTGTTCTTACTAGCTTTATAAAAACACTCTTTATTTCTGTCTCAATGAATGTTAAGCTTTATTTGAATGTAATGAACTGTATGGAGCTCTCCTTACCTGTGGCCTTTCTTGCTGCACTCAGGCCCAAATCAAGAGGAACAGAATCTGGAGGTTGGATCTTGCCATATGATAGCAGAAGAAAAGTTTTACTTGATGCAGATCCATTTGCACAAGAGCCACTATAAGATCAAGTTCTGATCAGTGCTGCTGTGTGCAAAAAGCAAGAGGCTATTTAATGCAGCCTTTAAGGCCCCTATGCAACCCTGGGTGTTGCCCTTGTATAATTCCTAGTTATCTCCATGAAGAAGCACATAACCAGTCTTTTCCATATTGCTTCAAATGCTACAGAAGCAGCAAATAAGGAAAAATTACCCCTTGCACATCACCCCCACCCCCACCCCCACAACTATACTCTTCCTTGGAACTTACTGGCCATATCTGGAATGATCACTGTGTTGCTCATGTTACTACTGTGCCAATCAATCTTGAGTTCACATGGGGGAGTACAAAGAGCCGCATGGTCTTTAATTCTTGTGCATGCCTGAGACTTTTTCACATCTGGCAGCATTTGAGAACTGGTTCACAGCAGGTATGCTCTTGATTGTATACAATACCCCACTCCAAACAGAAGGCAAGAATTAACTGTGGCTTTGGCTCGAAGGATAAGGTCTGAAATGGCCAAAATGCTTCCTAAAAACAAAAGTTCAAACACAACTTGAATTGTACCCATGTCCCCTCCATTTTATTGTATCCCCTTGATTTCCCTGCCAACTAAATGGACAGAAGAGGAACAATAGAGGCAACTAGGCTTGTCAACCTCCAGGTGGGGTCTGGCAACCTCCCAGAATGACAGCTGATGTCCAGACTACAAAGATCAGTTCCCCTGGAGAAAACGGCTTCTTTGGAAGGTGAAGTCTATGTAATTATACCCCACTGAACACCCCCCACTCTACCCTTCACAGGCTCCACCCCCAAATCTGTAGGAATTTCCCTACTCAGAGTTGGCAACCCTAGAAGCAACTGAGTGGTTAGACACTTTAATAATTGATGCTGGATCCTGAGTGAATGTCCTAGGATGGGAATCAGAATATACTATGTTAACAGCTATGGTGGCCCCACAGGAGGAGAAAAGGAGAAAATGAGAGGATAGCTCTTATTATAGTTATTTATCATTAAAAGTGCTGCCGCTGTCGCACGGCCTCTTCTCCGTCAGCTACAGGTATACTGAGGAAAAAAAGAATAGAGGATGATATAAATCTTATTAAAGCCTGTTCCTGAGGGTTGGTGATTCATGCTGGAATACACAGAATCCAGCATTAGGGTGACTCATTCTCTAACAACAGGGCCCAGCCTTGGCATAGGGACAGTTTCTGCCTGTACAGGTAGTGTTCTTGCAGTGGACCTGGTATGTGTGACCAAGACCTGGGTAAAGGCTGGCAAGACAGTCACCTTAAAAGAGCTGACACCCCACCCCCCAGGTTTTTCGGTCCTTCATCAGTCCCAGACGGATGGTTGGGAGGGTGGTGATACTCACTCAAGAGTCTTTCTCCTTCAGGCTGCTCCCTGCTCCAAAGATTGCTAGCATTGATTGTGTAGGTCTGATGTGGGATGCTGAGGACAGTTTGGCTATCTGTTTGGTGTATCGACCGCCTAGCGCACTGGCAGCTATCTGCTGAGCCTGTTGGAGGCCGTGGCAGGGTGGACCTTGGAGTACCCAAAGCTATTAGTCTTGGAGGACTTCAGTGTCCACATTGACGATGTTGCCTCCTCTCAGGCTGCTGACCTGGTGCCTTCCATGGCCACACTGGGACTCTCCCAATTTGTTTCAGCTCCCACACATCAAGTGGGCTACACACTAGATTTGATCTTTGGGTTGGGGATTCATATGGTTCTTGATGAAAGTGCCATGGTGCCATGGTTGGACCACTTTGTCCTGAAGGCTCATCTGAGTGTACCTACCCCCCACCCCTGCAAAGGCAGCAAGCTGGTTTATGCTTGCCTGTGGAAACTAATGGATGAAATTGTTTCCAGAATGCTTTGCAGGATCTGATGCCTCCTGGAAGTTTGTTGGATGAGCTGGTGGAGAACTCTCTTCCATCTCTTCAAAGCCATCGATGAAATTGTTCCCTGTCACCCTTTCCGTTCCCGCACCAGACTAGCTCCATGATACAGAGAGGAGCTATGATGGATGATGTAGGAGCTGAGATTATTTCAGTGAGTGTGGCGGCAATGTTGGGATGAGGGATGAGATCATTTTATAGAGCATTTATGAAAGCCTATGAGGTGGCTGTGAAGGTGGTGAAGAAGGAGTTCTACGCTGTCTCCATAGTGTCTGCAAGCTCACACCCAGCAAAATTATTTAAAGTAGTTCAGTCATTGGTCTCCCTATCTCAGGGAGATTGTCAAATTCAGAATAGCTGTGAGGCTTTTGCAAGCTTTTTTGCAGATAAAGTCTTGTCGCTCCACCGTGACTTACCAGCCACGGTTGATACAGTGAGGGAACTGGAGGCCCCTTGGCCATCTTCTGATTCAATTTTAGATCAGTTCAGTTCACTCTTCCAGGAGGAGGTTGACAGGATCCTGCGGCTGATGAGTCCCCCCACTTGCTCCTTGAACCCCTGCCCTTCACGGCTGGTGAAAGCCAGCTCGGATGAATTGAGGATCCCTTTGGAGGCCATTGTCAACCTATCTTTGAGCTCCGGAATTTTTCTGAGAGCACTTAAGGAAGCAGTGGTGAGACCTATCTTGAAAAAACTTCCTTTGGACCCCACTGTCCCATCCAGTTACCGCCTAGTTTCAAACCTCTCATTTCTGGGAAAGGTGATTGAACAGGCAGCAGCGGAACAGCTGCAGGTTTTCCTGAAGGATTCCTCTGTCCTAGACCCATTTCACTGCTTAAGGAAGCAGTGGTGAGACCTATCTTGAAAAAACTTTATTTGGATTCCACTGTCCCATCCAGTTACCGCCTAGTTTCAAACCTCTCATTTCTGGGAAAGGTGATTGAACAGGCAGCGGTGGAACAGCTGCAGGTTTTCCTGAAGGATTCCTCTGTCCTAGACCCATTTCAGTCCAGTTACTGCACAGGCCATGGGACGAAGACGATGCTAGTTGCCCTCACAGATGATCTTTGCAGACTCCTGGATCAAGGTGGGTCAGTGCTGCTGGTACTGTTAGATCTTTCAGCAGCGTTTGACACAGTTGACTAGGATTTGTTGACCCACTACCTCACTAATGTGAGGATACAAAGGATGGTTTTACAGTGGCCTATTTCCTTTCTCCACGGTTGGGGAAAGAAGGTGGTGCTTGGGGAGAAGTTGTCAGCATGCCACCCATTGGTGTGTGGTGTCCAACAAGGGCATTCTCTCCTCTCTCCTATTCAATCTTTATATGCACTCCCTTGCCCAGTTGGTACGAAGTTTCAGACTGGATTGCCGTCAGCACGCTGATGATGCCCAATTGTACCTGTTGATGGATGGATGGTCCGACTTGGCCCCAGAGGCATTAATTAGAGCTTTGGAGGCTGTGCCTGGATGGGTGAAGCAAAGTCAACTGGTGCGGAATCCTTTGAAGACAGAGGTCCTGTACTTGGACCGTGGGTTGTTGGGTATGGGGATTCAGCTCCCGACCTTTGGTGGGGCACCACTTGTGCCTGTTCCAACAGTCAAGAGCCTTGGAGTGACACTGGATACCTCCCTATCAATGGAGACCCAGGTTGTGGCAGTTGCCCAGTCCGCCTTTTTTCTTCTTCTGCAGGTCAGGAAGCTTGCCCCCTATCTTTCGATCCATGACCTAATGACAGTGATCCACATAACGGTCACTCTAGGTTGGACTACTGTAACTCACTCTGCGCTAGGCTTCCCTTGAGTCTACCCCAGAAATTACAACAGGTCCAGAATGCTGATGTGCATGTCATAACTGGAGTTCCATATAGAGCACATATTACTCCCATCTTGCAGCAGCTATACTGACTCCCTGTGGAATTCTGGATCAGATTCAAGGTGTTGGTTTTGACCAATAAAGCCCTGAGAGGACTGGGACCAGCATACCTACGAGACTGCCTCTTGCCGTATGTACCTCGGAGAGCACTTAGATCTGCGGACAAACATCTGCTGGTGGTCCCTGGCCCCAGGGAGGCTTGACTGGCCTCAACCAGAGCCAGGGCCTTTTTGATCCTGGCTCCCACCTGGTGGAACTCTCTATCTGTTGACACATGTGCCTGCCAAGACCTTTCAACTTTTCAGCGGGCCTATAAGACAGAGATATTCTGCCAGTCATATGGTTAAGGCCATTTTTTACATTATCTGTTGAACCTCCCCTCCAGTCTCTTCTTGAATGTTGTCCCCCTTTCCTCTCCCTTCCCTTCCCCATGTATAGGTGGGGGGGACTGTTGTTTGGTGATGACAGTCATCTGAGGATTAAAATCTATATTTTATGACTGTATGTTTTTAGTTTGACTTTAAAATTGTACCTATATTTGATGTAACCTGCCCTGAACCCACTTGCGGGGAAGGTGGGATAAAAATCTAATAATAAATAAAAACAAAAATATTAATGCCACTTTTGCAGTGCTTTTCCACAGAAGACATACAGCAGTGGTGCCACACTGTGCGTACTATAGCATCATATTCCCTTAACAATCCTGAAATGCCTGTATGAATAGCAAAGGCTAGGACTGAAGCTGTATAGCAAGATCCTTCATCTTTTTATGCAGAAGGAAGCCACATTCGGTTTAGTGGGGCTTAATCCCTAAAAAGTGTGCTTGCTTAGCGTTGCAGCTTGTGTGCTTTCACTATTACTTTCACTATTGCATACAAAAAGGAATGGGAAAAAAAGAATTATTGCAGCACTTTTGCTAAACTCTGGCTTTTTAAAAGTAGTGGAGGGGGGGAAGGATATGGTGCATCTAGATAGTCATGCTCTTTGTTATGTGTGTCCATGCCAAGAATGGGCTGTGGATATGGTTGCCAACCACGAGGTGAGGCCTGGAGATCACCTGGAGTTACCATTGTTTTCCAGACTACAGAGATCAGTTCCTTGGGAGAAAATGGCTGCTTTGGAGGGTAGACTCTATGGCATTCTACCCTGCTGAGGTCTCTCCCCTCTCCAAGCCCTTCCTTCCCCAGGCTCTAACCTCCAGAAATATCTCAACAAAGAGTTGGAAACCCTTGCTGGAGATGTCATCAAAAAAACTTAGGTGGTAAGCTGGTAGCTGCCATTTTTAGAGGACTGGATGCCTGCATGGTGGAGACTTCAGGCTGCATTGCACCGTAGTGCCCAGGTGCAGCAGCAAGCGAAGTAGCACTGGGATGATGGTTCCATAGGGGGTTCTTGAGGCAATAGAATCAGGTGAAGTGGGGCTGTGAGGAACCTTCTAGGCTCAGACAACAGGCATCTCTGACTTCTTTTTGAGTTTGATCATCTAGCCAACACACCCTCTGGAAAAAAGCACCTCAATTCCATTATTTTTTGTCAAAACAACCAATCCTAAATGTGACAAGCGAAAGACATCCTTATCTGTACACCCTTGAAGATAGAGTTCAACAAAATCTGAACACACTGGAAAAGTGGGCATATTTGAATAAAATGGTTAGATGGATAGGGAACTGGCTGGATGATCACACCCAAAGAGTAGTTGTCAATGGCATCTCGCCTGATTAGAGAGGGAGGTGTCTAGTGGAGTGTGACAGGGCTCAGTTTTGGGCCTAGTGATTTTCAATATTTTTATAAATGATTTGGATAAGGATGTAAAGGGATTACTCATTAAATTTGCACATGACACCAAACTGGGAGGAGCAGCAAACACCCTTGAAGATAGGGGTAGAATTCAACGAGATCTGAACACACTGGGAAAGTGGGCAGATTTGAATAAGATGTGATTTACCATGGATAAGTGCTGGGTTACTCCACCTGGGTAACAAAAATGCAAAGCATGCATACTGGGCGAGGGATACTCTTCTGGGTAGCAGTGTGTGTCTTGGGATATGGGTGAATGGGAAGTTAAATATGAGCAGTCAGTATGATGCGGCAGCAAAAAAGGCAAACACTGTCTTGGGGCTGTATCAACAAAGGCATAACATCCAAATCACTGGATATATTTTGTCCCACTATATACCACATTGGTCAGGCCCACTTGGAGTATTGTGTACAGTTCTGGAGGCTTCATTTCAAAAAGGCCATTGACAAATTGGAATGGATGCAGAGGAGAGCAACCAGGATGATCAGGGATCTGGAGACCAAGCCCTATGAGGAAAGACTGTCATAGTCACCAGGACCCAGGTCCTGAGCACCAGTGGCCCTCCAGTACAATATCCCACCAAGAACTTTCCTTGTAAGTTCATGTGCCAATCTGTACATGGCCATCATACATCAGACACAAGCAAGAACATGCACAGGTTCATCTCAGCTCACCTCTACACAAATATTTTAAATAGTCAGGATTGTATGTTAGATTTATGAGCTTTCCCCCAGTGTTGAACTGAGTGAGGTACATGTATGTGTGAACCCCTATTAGACTTTCTCACTATTCATAGCTGCATCTGATGTCTTTCCGCTGATGTCCCAGAAGAATGTGTGTACTTTGGAATATCATCTGATTCTATAGGGACAGTTGGATATCTTCACAGAGGCTGAACAACAAGAGTATTACAACCAGTGTAACAAGCAAATATTTTGCTATGACTTTGCCTAAGGATGTGATGCCCAAAAGCACCAGTAGAGCTTTAATTCAGTCACTTGAGCTCTCAATTCAGCCAAGATTTTTCAAATGCTTTTGGTATAACTCTCTGGCATGCTTCAATTGGTATGAAAGGTTGGACACAATTGGCTCTCCCCTTTTCCCATTAAAAAGTAAAGCAACAAAGCTTTGCTACAGCTTATTTTTGTCAGTGCCTTACAGTGCTCAGGAGATTAATGGGGCTGCTCTGTTATGTTAATACCTGGCTACTCATTAATAGAGCTGTCCCCTCTCCGCACAGGGGACGATTGATAGTTGAAATTCTTGCACTGGCAGTCGAAAGCCCCTTTCTTTGTTCCTCAAGAGAGGAAAGTTTCTAAATAGATTTATTTTGTCATGAAAACACAAAAGAGCCTGTGGTGCATTAATTTTTCATATGGAAAGAATATAAACAGGTTGCATGTTTAAATAATTTATTTGGAGTCCTAGAAGAGGTAACATCTCTCCCCACCCCCATGCAAGTCATTCATCATTTTGAGAAATGGGTACTTGCCAAATCCTGAGTGGTTTCCGATTGGTGTAGTTATGCAGGCTGAGTGGAGGTGCCAACCAATACAGTTCCACTAAGGATAGCTCCACTCCACCCACAGGAACCAGCTGACAGTGACTATTAAGGTTACAACTTGGTGACAGCAGGAAAAGATGGCTATCACATTAAGACCCCAGTGCATGAGCAATGAAATCTTTGCCATGTGCAGAGCTTTTGTAACCTTCTAAATTCAGTTATCATGGCCCAGATACCAAAGTGTGGTTGAGTACGCTGTACACTTTGTTTCACAATGAAATTTTGTAGGTGCAGCCAGGTTATGCTGTCTAGGTTTGATTGTAAAGCTAGCTGACATGTAAAGCTAGCAGACATGCATTAAACTGGCATACCTCCTATCCTCTTATGTGTAAAATTTGTGCTACACGCTTGAGGTCCATGAAGCATGCTCTAAACAAACTGGGACAATCAAAAGGGTGGATTGCTCCATGTTTTGAAAGGCATCACTGTGTCTACAAAAAGGAGGTTTACAAAAAGGTGGCAGACTACAGCAATAGGAGACAACAGAACAGAATTGATCATGGACTGGTCTACTTCAAATTGACATGTAACGGTCTAATGTTTTCTCCCTCCCCATTTAAAATACATAGAAAACTGGTGTGTCATGGAAATAGCTAAACTTGACTTCTTTACTGTAACATCTAATTTTCTGTGTCCAAGGAGTTTTCTTGTATGCATTGGGAAGCATTCAATCTTGCAATCACCCTAGTTGCCTTATGAAGAAATCCTATGCCAGCACAATTTCACCAAGTCACCTGCTGTTGGTGAATCTCAAGTGTGTTAACGGATGTGCTCTCTGTGACCAGGCACCATGTGTCACCTGCCTGGATCTGCCTGTTTCTTTTCATCAGTTCTATTCCATGCTGTTCTCCAAATTACCTAATAAGGGAAGACTTCTTTGACCTTGAAAGCTGTCATGGTAACCTACTGCAGTGTCACTGCTAATTTGTGTGCTTCATTTACATGAACTGTGGGAACCAGATTACAGACTCAACAGTATACTTGCCAGAAGAAAGTACAATCACCCAGAAACACTTACTTGCTGGTTTTACATATTTGTATATACTTTTGGTATGTAGCACCGTTATTTTAAAAATGTGGCAGAGGTTGTGTGCATTCCCATACAAACAGGGATGTGACAAGACAGGTCCCCAGTAGGGCGCATTCATGAAAGGATACTGTGCGTAGCAGTGGATAAATATGTTTTAAGTGTCCCATTTGGGAGGATTACTTATTTCTTAAGCTTGCCCAAACTTTGTAGCACTATCCACTGTGAGAGCATGTGGCTTCTCTGAATTCTTGGCCCACTCGGTATGAGTTGGTTTCTCTGTTGCGTCCCTTCTGCAATATGCACCCTGCTCAAAGCTCAGGACTTGAGAATGGACTGAGTGCTGTTGCAATAATCACGGCCTGGATTCACAGCAGAAACAATCACTCCACCCATGAAACATGTGCTCTGTGTTGGATGGATATACACGGGAGTCATGTTCTGAATGTGCCAGAAACAGCCGGTGTGAATTGGCACCTGATTATGACATCTGAGAATCTGGGTTAATCACAGCAGCTTGAATTCTGTGACAAGCAATGTAGCATCCACGGCAAACATTTCCAAGCCCCTGTTTCAAGCTCAGCCATGTGCCACTGAAACTTTTTGAAAAAGCTGACACAATAACTGATATTGTGACTAGTCGGCAGAAAACTTTACAAGTACCAAGCTCAGCTGATGAATCAATCCGTTGCTGCAAATAGTTTGTCAAGCACTAATTTGACAGCCTGGGGCAACTCTCCCTATTTCCCTTTCTACCCAGAGAATACACCTGCTATAAAGACACCTGCAACTGATTAATGCTTAACCCCCAAATGCATTGCTGAACATGGCTGTGGGAAGAAAACTTGAACCATGGTCCTGCTGACTGGCTTAGAGACAAGCAGAATAAGGGAGAGGGTGAAGTACAGGGATGAACAAAGGTTGTCAAAGGGGCAAATGAAGCTCGCCTGAACATTTTCAAAAGATCAAGCATGTGCGTTTTCCAAACAAATCCGAGATCTGTTTACCTCCTGCCTTATCTTGGCGTCACAGCTGAAATAACAACACAGGCTTTCAGTCCTGGCAGGTAGTTTTCAGTCTGACTCATTAAAGCCAAGGTGACTTGGAAACCAACAACATTTGCTGTTAAAGTACATTAATGCAGCTATCAACGTATAAGGCAGACCAAAAGAAAAAGAAAAAGACTTAGGCTAGATTATATTGGGGTTGGTGGGCTGCTCATCTCTGGGAAAGAAGCAGCCTTTAGGAGGAAGCAGGAAGCTGAGAGGAAGTCTGTACATCACGCAACTGAAAAGCTGTGAAACTGGGGGCACAATCTAGCCACTTCAGTAATGGATCTTCTGTTGACATCAATGGGGCTTACAATAACAGTAATAATAATAAAATGATTGGAACTTTTCCTTAATGGTCAAAGAGTATCACATGCATTAGCCTGGCAATTCTCACAACAATCCAGCAAGGTAGGCCTTAGGCAAGCTACTTTCTCTCTGTCTCAGCACCTCATCTGGAATAATGGAGGTGATAATACTGACCTACCCTGCAAAGTTTTTTTAAGGATGAGAGTCAATTATCTATATTGTTGTGCTGAAGTCACCCCCCCCCCCCCGTGTGATTGCCAATCACCACGCAGAGGGCAGGAGTAGGCAGAATGATACAAAACTCTGTTGCAACAAAGGAGAGGAGCTCTTAGAAGCAGGCCACCATGCTCCTCTAATTTGAGTTAGAATATTCAGACCTTTTATAATGCTACTACAACAAGGCATATGTGTCTTTTGTGGTTGGGTGTCAAGCTCCAAACCCGTGACTTTCCCTTTTCCCATGCATACCTCCCTATGTACAGCTGGTGGGTTTTGTAACGTCTTATTGCAAAGTCTATTACCATCATCAACCGTTAGCTAAAGTAAGGCTGTTTGTTACTATATATTGTTAGCTATTTTGCAAAGCAAAGCTGGTTACTATCACATACCGTAATTATTGCCACAGGATTATCTGTAACTATTGCTGCACAGGGTGACTGCTTCTATACAGTATTGACTAGTGGGCAGTGGGCTATCAAGTCTGTCAATATGAAGGTACTGGATGTGCTTTGTGAGTGCTGAATATTTTTATATGTATGTTGCAAGAGCCACCCTTCCGTCCCTCAGATGAATCACTCTCCCCCCCCCCCAATTCCTTTATGCTGCATGTTTTAGAGGGGGGAGGAATATAGGGCTGCACTCTCCAAGGCAGTTTCTAAGGAGCTTTGGCTCCTCCAAACCCTGCTGAAGGGACTTTTCAAAAGAACTGGGCTGTGGGCTGGGCCAGACTGGCCATTAATCTCACCAGGGCAATCACTCGTAGGGGAGGGGAGAAGGCTAATGGGGCCGTCAGTCATGGCAGCTAGCAGAGGCATCTATAGAGAAACAGAGTTCAAGAAAAGAAAAGGGTCAGACCTGCAAGAGGAGGGGCTGGGGAGGGGCCAGACCTGGAAGAGAAAGACTGCCCATTATCCCCGCCCCCTCTTCCATAGCAGATTCCTCCACTGTTTTTGTGGGCCTCTCTGGCAGCTTCGGCCTAGACCAGACAGGTTGTTTAGAAAGAGTGATCCCAAAGCTGCTACTTCTCTAGTAAGTGTGCTATGCTAGGGTTGCCAGGCCCCCTGGGGTCCAAACCAGGGGATGGGGGCGGGGGGGGGTAAACTTATCATGTGCAGAGTGCTCCCCAGGGCTCCCGGGCCCATTCCTTGCACCTCCTTCCCCCACGCCAGCCAGGTAAGAGGTGGCAGGGGCAATGGCTGGGAATGGGGGATCCCTCTCCCCCACTGGGGGAACTGGGAACCTATGTGCTTAGGACGGCTGCCAGCACCTGATACTTGAAAGTAAGAAATTCTAGTTGTTAATCAATGTGTACATATGTTTGTCTGAGTGGTTTTATTCTCTAAGAGTGAAAATGTAGAAAACATAGTTGCCTTATATTGGATGCTCAAACACATCCACCCTAAATTGTTGAACAATGTGTTTAAAAAATCTGTGGGTACTTATGCAGGACAATGTGATTATTATTTTCAAAATATATGAAAATGGCTTCAGACCTGCACTTTGATAAGGATTAAACTGCACATGCTGGAGTTCTGTGATTGGAACTCCAGATTTTTTATCTGGTCTTTAAAAGTAGCCATGAGAAAGGGGAGGGTCATATGGAGTGCTGCTAAAGAGGACCCCTCCCACACAATTATAGAGAAAAAATGTAAAGAGCTGAATTTGGTGTAAAGAGCCAGTTTGGTATAGTGGTTAAGAGCACGGGACTCTAATCTGGAGAGCCGGGTTTGATTCCCCACTCCTCCGCGAAGCCAGCTTGGTGACCTTGGGCGAGTCACAGTTCTCTGGAGCTCTCTCAGCCCCACCCACCTCACAGGGTGATTGTTGTGGGGTAATAATAACACTTTGTAAACCGCTCTGAGTGGGCATTAAGTTGTCCTGAAGGGCGGTATATAAATCGAATGTTATTATTATTATAATGTTATTATTATTAAAAGACTATGAAACGCAAGTAGTACAGTCTGTGACTATTTCTATGTAAAACTCAAATATAGTCACCAATTATTTATGTTGTGACTGGCCACCTTGTGCTTACCATGGTTGTGTTTGAGTTTTAAATAGAAATCTCACAGCCTGTTGTTACATCTCATGGTCTTTTGTGAGGCAGCAAGTTTTCATCACACCACACTCACACTAGGTGGCCTTAGGCAAACCATTCTCTCTCTTAGTCCCCCATCTAAAATATTTAACAGCCAGTGTGGTGCAGGTGTCAGAGTGTTGGGCTAGGAGGTGGGATGCAGCTGTCTTTTTGACTGCTAGTCAGGTGCTCTCTTTATCAGTCTAACCTAGCTCACAAGGTTGTTGTGGGAATAAAATAAGGGAGGTGAGAACTATGTGTGTGGCCCTAAGCGCTTTGGAGACAGAGTGGGATTGAAAACCTAATCCTGGATTCTGCAATGGAGAAGGTGCAGTTCTCTCCCTCTGTTCTCCTGCTGTTGCTGCTGGGCACTGTTGAGTCCAGTGTGCTTCAATCTACTAGGCTCCGCCCTTAAACATGAACAGAAGCATGCAGAGGGCCACTCTGAAGCCTTTTCTCCAGGGCCATTTTTGCTTTCCAACCTGCCCCTGGTGCTGGGTCAGATTTAGCACGCCTTATTCGCTTTTTGCACATCCCTCCCTTCTGTTCTGTGATCTTGTTGGATTGCGTTGTCTATAGCTGCCTATCTCGCACTGAGCGCGCCTGACTCTCAGCCCTGCATCCCAGCTCTCCCTGTTGAGAGGACTGCCAAGCACTCAGCAGAAATGATAAGTTGAAAGTTATCTGAGAGGAAATCCTCCGCTACTGTCTCAGGGAGAAGTGAACCCCCTTGATGGCTTTTAAAGTAAAGGGGGTTCGGAGCAGTGAGCAGCATCCCTGCCTTCAGCTCATATGAATCTAGAACTGGACAATTTACATAACTAATTATGTTTTAGGTAGGGAGCCAAGTTGGTCTGCAGTAGAAGAGCAAGGTTTGAGTCCAGTAATACCTTAAAGATCAAGATGTTCAGGATATCCGCTTTCAAAAATCAAAGCTCACTGACAAACTTATCTGACAAAGGAAGCTGTGACTCTTTAAAGTTTAAACTCTGGACATCTTGTTGGTCTTTAAGATATTACTGGGCTTGTGTTATGATCCAGCTTCTCTATATAACTATTATTAGGTGCTACAAGCTTTAACACTTATTTATTTTTGACACCATGTGTATCATCTGCATGTTTTTGCCATGATGTGTTTCCATCTTCCAAATTGTTAGTGAACATTGTGCCAAACAAAATTCTCACAGCATGTCTTCCATTTCAGAGTCAAGCCCCCTGCTTTAAGGGTTCACTTAGTGCTTGCTGGTTTTCAACCAGTTAATAAGTAGGCACTGCCAAACCGATCATGTCAGCTTCTGCCAAGCATTCTTCTTATAGGAAATGTATTATAATAAGGAAATAGGCAGCCTTGGTTCAATGTAGGAGGACTGGCTGTGTAAGACTGGAAACTCTCTTTAGGAAAGGACATTTTAATAAGCAGTAAAACATCAGTCGGCTCCATCACAGCTGGAGTCTTGCATGTACCATATTAAAGACATCCAAGTCCCAGGAATTGAATGATTTCAAACCCCTCTCTACTCTAAGAGCTCCACAGTCTCCTGCTGTCTTGAACATGCAAACTAGTGACCTGATCACACTTTATAGAGACTCCCTCTAATCCTGGTGAAAATTAGAGTTGCCCACATGCCATTATTTTAAATAGTAAGGTATGTTTTGTGCAGATACTGATACTGAGGGTTCAAAAAGCCAGTGGAGGTAGTTGTTAGACCAGACTGAAAGAAAAATTAAGCTATTGATTCCAATTTTAGATAGGCATACTGAGAACTTGGCAGCAAACATATTTGACAGGTGAACATACTGGTTTTGACAGCCACAATCACTCATGAGCTGAGTCTCAGATCGGCTCATCTTGCTTTTGCTGTTTGTCACCTGACTAGGGCAGCTTTGTGGCTGTGCAGCACCTGCAGCGGTGGAGTTTAATTTCCTTCTACTTTGAGGCAGAGCTCCTGGGTCAAAGTTGGGCTAGGTACTTAAATAATGCGAGGGTTATGTGTCAACATGCATGTGCAACCTGCTGTAGATCTAGGCAGATCAGCAGTCATTAATGTTGATGTATGTGTCAGACAAGCACCAAATGGCAAGCATTTATACAAACACACAGTTTACATGTCTGATTTTTTGTCACACTTTATTTAAATAACTGGCATTGAAGAGCAGCTAGGTAACGTGTGTGTATGTGTGTGTGTGTGTGTATGAAATGTGCACTGTGTACATCTCCTTCCATGGGTGGGCTGAAACTGCTTATGAGCAAACTTATCTATCCACCAAACAACTAGCTGGAACCAAGTCATTGTCTCTGGGTGAGCTCCTGGCAATCCTATGCAGCTCTTCCTCTCACATTTAAGCAAGAAGATAGACTATTAATATTGTTAGAATGAAAATGGCAGTCTCTCTTGCCTGGCAATATGTAAAATTACAAAGCAGCTGCTTGTAGTAGCTGGTTGCTTATTAATTTTAATAGCTTCTCTTCCTTTCTTTACAGAAGGAGATTCTCTGATGAAGTTTATGTTAGCAGCAAAGTGGAGCTATTCAGAGCTCTGCTGTCCTTGTAGTCTGAGATGTTCTTCCAGGGAGAGAAATGTATGCCAGGGACAAATGAGAGCTGCCATTTTGCCTCTAGATATTTGAATACCTTAGTTTTTCCTTATGCTTTAATCTTCATAGCTGCTTAGTTACCAAAGCAGTGCCTTTTAGTCAATCTTCTAAAAGACTTCAACAGTCTTGCTATGAAGGAAGGGGAAGTAGGTACCTTAGGCAGGAAATCTGAGCACTGTATATTGATGGAGCTTCATAATTGGGTTACTAAGCACAAGCAGCATCAGCAAACACAAGAAAAGGGTAGCTTTTTATTGAATCTTAATTGGTTTGTTTGGTAAGGGTTGTAGACATGTGGACTTCCACTGCCACTTGTAGTATGGGTGCAGGGCAAGGAAGGTGGTGTGCTGTCTAATCAATCATGTGATTTTTATGGTGGTGCATCATCGCCTTGTTTGACTGCCAATAGGGACTCCACATTTAACATCATAGATCTCCTTAGTGTGGAGGAGGAGGCAAGTATGGCATGGGGCTGTAGCTGGCCTTCTCTTTAGGCAGGGCTGCCACATTTCCAGGTAGGACTTCAAAGGAATGAATGGAGAACCAGGGATGGCCTCATAACCAAGAGTAGGCCAAGCTTGTGGTCTTATACATCTGCCAGGATAATAAATGGAGGAAGGTGCCATTTGGGTTTCTTGCCCCAGACAACAAAATATCTTGGCCAGGCTTTTCACAGAGTCTCTCTACACAAGACATCTTACACAGGGATGTGCAAGTGACTTACATTTTGTTTGGTCTTATATTCAAGTGTACGCTGTCTCCCTAGCAATGCGAGTGTATCCACAATGGGATAACAAGAGTAAGATCTTTTACTTGAGCATTCTTGTGTAAGATGTCTTGTGTAGAGAGGCTCACAGTCTCCTACAGAGATGCCTTATTAAGCAAAAGATTGAGAAGGGGTGGTCTTGTATATGTTCAAAGGGCTGAGATGAAGTACTAGATGGCATGTATGATTGGGTGTCTTGGATTTTCGCTTGACCTACCCCTTTGATTGAGGGAAAATTTTCAAAAAAAAGTTGTTGGAAATCAAGCAAAACATATGGCATAGTAGAAATCCAGTTCCTAACATAACATCCCCCGTCACTGTGAAAGTTGACAACATTACCTGCAATTTGCTGAGGAATAAAATTCACCACTTCCTTGCTTCCCTTGGCTTCTGACTGGGTGCAGATATGTGGTAAAGCTTTTCCCATCAGTTGGCAAACTAGCTATGTCTCAACATGCACATTGTGGCAAGTTCCAAGTGGCCTGAATTCACCCTGCAATACTCTAATATAAGCAGCAGCTGGCTTTGTCTGCCCCAGCCAAGTGTTGCTGCCCCAGATATATTTCCCAGCCTTTCAGTTAATGTTCAGTGCCTGGCTGTAAAGCATGACAGACTGGAGAGGGAGGAGACTAACCTCCAACAGAACAGGACATTCAATTCACTGCCTCACCTTAAATCTCTTCATTGTTTCCTTCTATAAAGTCCCATTACAGTTACGCCAAATCCTATTATAAGGGACATAAAGAAGCAATAGAAATTGAGCCACAGATAGTGTCTGAAAGGCAGCTATCATAATCCCTTTGCCTCTAGGTATGAATGGGGGGGGGGAGAGACTTTTCAACGTCTCAGTTAAGTAAACACAGTTGTCACAACGCAGCAGCCAATCAGTATGCAAGTCCAGCTAGGCACTGTGTACACAGGTGGCATTTCTTAAAATTGAATTCATATCAGGTCATTTTATGCATTCAGTACTAAGAGATTGTGTAGTAATTCCCATGGTCATGCAAAAATATTTTTTTGGTGAAACGTTTCACCTTTTCATCATTCATTTTCAACAGCAGACACAGACATGGAATTATTATTCCTGATTTGCACCCACTGAGCGCAAGAATCACAACCATCTTCCAGTCAACTAAGATCAGAGACAGAAAACATCCCCTGCTTTGATCCTTTTTGTCACTGGTTTTGTTTTGTTGATTTGTTTGTATTGCGCATGCATGTAATACACTTTGTACAACACTTATACATACTATGCATTTGATGTAATATACATATAATGTATAATGCTGATATATTGATGCAGAAATCACACTGGAAAACATACAGGAGGAAAAAAGGCAGAAAATGACATGAAAATAAAGAATCACCGATTCAACCAAGAGCGAATCTACAAAAATTGCAAGGATGAGGAAGTGGAAATCATCCCTAATTAACGATGGTTGTTGTGGGTTTTCCGGGCTGTATTGCCGTGGTCTTGGCATTGTAGTTCCTGACGTTTCGCCAGCAGCTGTGGCTGGCATCTTCAGAGGTGTAGCACCAAAAGACGGAGATCTCTCAGTGTCACAGTGTGGAAAAGATGTAGGTCATTTGTATCTACTCAGGAGGGGTGGGGTTGAGCTGAGTCATCCTGTAAGAGTTTCCCAGGGTACAATGCCAAGACCACGGCAATACAGCCCGGAAAACCCACAACAACCATCGTTCTCCGGCCATGAAAGCCTTCGACAATACATCATCCCTAATTAATATCAGATAAGCCTCACTGCCTTTATAAGAACCTTCTTGGGTAAGTATTTTGGAGTGTGGAACCTAGATAACCTTACAGAGTCATCTTTAAGTAGAGCTACATCCATTGAGATCAAATGAGGTATATCTCATTGGCTTGCAAAAGCTAAGCAGGCTTGTCCTTGGTTTGTAATTGGATGGGAGACCACTAACGAAGACAAGGGTTGCAGAGGCAGGTAATGGCAAACCACCTCTGTTAGTCTTTTACCATGAAAACTCCACCAGGGGTTGCCCTCTCCACCACCAATGGGAACATTAGCGCACACCAATACTTCTCTACAAAAATGTTGAATATTCCTAACTACCAGACTTTAAATAAGCTTTTCAAGGGAACCCTTCCTGCATTTTCCCAACAGTGACCAGTAGCTATGATTCTGGTGTTCTTACTGTGATCTCCACAAGTTGAGTGAGTGGGCAACAATGTGGCAAATAAAGAATGTAGGCAAGAGTAAAGTGATACACACTGTAACAAAAAATCCTGACTTCAAACATATGCTAATGGGATCTGAAGTTGCTGAGACTGAGAGGGAAAGAGACCTTGGGATCATAGTGAACAGCTCAATGGAAGTGTCAACTCAGTGTGCCGCTGCAGTGAAAAAAAGCAAATTATATGCTGGGGATTATTAGAAAAGGAATTGAAAATAAAATGGCCAATATTATAATGCCACTGGATAGATCTATGGAGCAGTCTCATTTGGAATACTGTGTGCGGTTCTGATCACAGGATACTGCAAATGTACAAAGGAGGGCAACCAAGATGATCACTTTTGGACCACCTTTTCTGTGAGGATAGGATGAAGAACCTGGTGCCGCCCTGTGAGTCACTGACATGGCTGACTTCAGCCTTAAAGGACCTGCTAAGAGATTCCAGCAGCCTCTGCTGGTCCCTATTCCCTTCCTCCCCGTTTGCAGGTTGGAGCATGGCCCTGTTCTGCTTCTGCTGCCTTTCCTCCCCTGCCGGTAAGGTTGCTGTATGTCTGGCTGGCTGTCCCTGTCTCTTGTGCCTTCTCCCTCTGCCCTGGTCCTCTCCTGGCTGTCCTTACTCCCCCTGTTGGGGCTCTTAACCTCCCACTGAAGGGTGGGGCTAGCTGGCTTCCATCTGCCCCACCTGACCCTCTGGGGCTTGGGAGCTAATCTGGCCTCCTGTGGCTGGGGTGTCTCTTTCCTCCCTTCTGTTGTTGGTCTGCGCTGGCTCTGGGTGCCTGTTGGGGTGTCTGGGTAGTTGTCCCCCAACTGTCTCCCATCCCCTCTTCCTGATAAGTCTGGGGGCTGAGCCTCAGACCCTGGACACCTGGGCTTTTTCAATTTAGAAAAGAAATGACTGAGAGGAGACATGATAGAGGTTTATGAATTATGCATGGGGCAGAGAGAATGGACAGAGAGAACTTCCCTCTCCCAAAATACTAGAACTTGAGGGCATCCAATGAAGTAGATTCTGGACAGACAAAGGGAAATATTCCTTTACACAATTAGTGATTAAGATGTGGAATTTACTGCCAGAGGATGTATTGATGGCCATAGGCATAGATAGATTTAAAAGAGGATTAGACAGAGTCATGGAGGATAGGTCTATTGGGGCTATTAGCCATGGTGACTAAAGGGAGCCTCCACATTCAGAGGCAGTGAACCTCTGAATACCAGAGCCACAAGGCTACTTCAAGGGAAGGCCTCTATGCCCTCTTGTTGGCCCTCCATAGCAACTGATTAGCCACTGTTCAGACAAGATGCTGGACTAAATGTACCACTGGTCTGATCCAGCAAGGCTCTTCTAGTGTTCTTAATATTTTAACTGTCCATGTACTGTCTTATGGGTTGGATCCAGACTGTTTTCTGCTAACAGAACTTCCCTATCTTCCTCCTTCCCACTGCAGCCTTCTAATTGGAGAGGGAATTCTCAGAAATAGCAAGAGGGGCAAATCAGGGGTCTGCAGATGAAAAGGGAATTGGTGGAAATACCATACCCCTTCAGTTAGCTGAAAACTTTGTCTTGTTCCAATTTCATATGTTCTGGTCTGGTAAAAGGTAAAAGTAGTCCCCTGTGCAAGCACAAAGTCATTACTGACCCATGGGGGGACATTGCATCATGACGTTTTCTTGGCAGACTTGTTTCGGGGTGGTTTGCCATTGCCTTCCCCAGTCATCTACACTTTACCCCCAGGAAACTGGGTACTCATTTTATGGACCTCGGGAGGATGGAAGGCTGAGTCAACCTTGAGCCGGCTACCTGAACCCGGCTTCCATAATTGAACTCAGGTCATGAGCAGAGCTTGGGTTGCAGTACTGCAGCTTACCACTCTGCACACTAGCCTTATTATGAGGATACTTTAGGAGAAGAAGTACAAGTCAGTGGTGGAAAAGCATGCTCTACTAGATAGAGTTACACTCTGGTTTTAATAGGTTTAGAAAAGTATAACTCTGCTTGGGAATGCACTGTAAATTACCTCAAACCAGCAAGGAAAAGTTGTGTGCAAAAAACTGCTTTCTATGTGTGGAATCTTTCTGGAAGCAGCTTTACATCATGACTCTCATCCAGACCCCCTTGAACTGATTGGAATGTGTCCTCTGAGGCAGATGGAATTGTGGGTTTCTATTAGGGGCCATTAGTGGCGGCTCTGAATATGACTAGAATGGGAAAGGCCCAGCACCTACAGTGCATATAGATTTGGGGAGGGGCCATGGTAGAACATCTGCTTTGCAAGCTGAAGGTCGCAGGTTTGATCTCTGGTATCTCCGATTAAAAGGACTAGGTAGCAGGGGCTATGAAAGGCCCTGGTGAGCTGCTGCCAAAGTAGACAATACTAACTTTGATAAACCAATGATCAGTCTTGGTATAAAACAGGTTCATGTGTTCCCCTTCTTGGTAGAGATTCCTGGAATCCCTGGAAGATCTGGTAGTAGAACTGGGAAGGCCTTGAGCATTTGGATAATTATAGATAGCACTGGGCAAGAAATACTAATGGTCTGACAGTATAAGATAGTTCCTTATAGCATAGTACAAAAGTGGAGTAAGGCTGATATTTATTTATTTACTTATTTATTTATCATTTATAGTCCACCTTTCTCACTGAGACTCAAGGCGGATTACACAGTGTGAGATTAGTACAGTCAATTTCAAGGACATTTCCATAAACAATGCCATAGGGTAAATAAATACAAGTTTACAGAGACATAGCATTAGAAGGAATCTAATGCAGAGTTGAAGAGATGCTGAAACAGAGCAAAAGCAATCCTAGGACTGACATTAGACAACATAGAACTACCCAGTAGAAACATACTTGAACCACAGGTAGCACACAGGAACACATACTTAGGGCAGCAGATAGTATGTGAGACTACATGGTGGTGAAGTATATGGTCCCAAACTCATTAGCAAAGCAAAAGGTCTTGTTGATTCCTGCTTTTCACATAAAAGCATGTTACCAGATTTGGTCTCCTTGCGAGTAAGAGAATTGTGGGGGAAATTAGCAAGCAAGGAAGATGGCTAAGCAAGAGGTCAGTAACTATGGGATCTTTCCCACCAATTTTTACAGATTCCCTTCCCAAAATAGGAAACGAGGCTGGTGCTTAAATTTCAAAGATCAATATTTTATTGAAAGGGGAGAATGCATGCACATACACACAGGATAAATAGTAAAAATGGTTACACATGCACAGAGTCCTAGGAAGCTAGGCAGAAGTTGGAATAGAGGGAGGGAGGGCAAAGTATATCTACCTATCCTAAAGAGTAGTCCAGTCCACAGGGAAGAGGGCAGCTTCCAACGCCAGCGTTCTTGGCCAGGAGAGCAAAAGGCTTAGGGCAAACGTCAAGGGAACAGCACTTTGGATCCAGTAAGTGTGTATGAAGACACAGAGGCTTAGGGAAGAGACCTTAAGGGAGCAGCCTGGAAGTGTGCACAGTTTAAATGGGGCCAGAGCACTGCTTTTATAGGGTAAAATGTGCCCTGAGGTGGGTTAGCCCACCTAACTGTTAGAACAAAGACTCCAGTGGTCAGTTCCCAGGAATAACAAAAAGTTTGATTGCCTTGATTGGTAGCTACTGGGGTGTGTGAAAGAGAATGCAAAACCTGTTCTGGCTCTGCACAAAAGGGCAGTTTGTTAATGAAGTCCACCAGAGCTAAGTTAATGAATTTAGTTGGGGAATGTACCTTCCCAGGAATGAATTATAAATACTTATGAATGCTAGTTGATTTACTCCTCAATCACGGACAAGAGATCTCATCATGGAAGAAGGGAAAGGTATGTGTAAAGTGGGATGACTCTACGAGACCTTTATTGCACTGGATTCCTAGGGGTTGGGGAGACTACAGATATAATCACCGCGACTCTCTCCACATTTACATGCGGCATTCCATTCATGCCTGGATCTCCTGGGCAGGACTCAGCAACTGTTAGCTGGAATTCCCCTGGCTGCAATCCAAACTGCCATTTTAAATCCAGGGGCCTGGTGACATTTAATATCACAAGTAGGCATATTAAATGGCTATGAAAGATGGCGGAGGCTGGGCCAACTGCTTACAAGCAGTGCCAGCCCAAGGCACTGTAGTGTGGCACTTCTGTGCACCATTTTGTGCCACCTGCACTGACCCTGTGATCTCCCTACTGTGTGTTATGAATGGGGGGGGGGTCAGCATAGTTGCTCCATGGCTTGTAGGGACTGTACCCCTTGAGCACCAGAGTAGGTGCATTCCCCAAGCCTTGATCTCTGCGTGCCCCTCATGCTGCCTCTTTTGGCTCTTTTCAGGACGTTGCCGTTTCCTTTCTTCACAGCATGTTCAGTTTTGAATACTCCCCCCCCTTTCTTTCCACGTTGCTCAAACCTGAAATGGATATTGATTTGCTCTCTGCTTTTACAATTCTGCCTTCATCTTAGCTCTCTAATCTGCGTGGTATTTAAGTGTGGTGTGTATTCAAGGGCTTTGATAGGAAACCAGATAAGAGGTTTTCTCAAAGATTAAACAAGGCAGTAATGGAATGATCCAGCAGGTACAATGAAATCAAAAGCTTCCCTGGAATTTTTCACATTAATTCTTCTCCAGTCACCTGGGTTCATCAGCAGAGTCATGAGTGACTGCCCAAACTGTGTGAGAGAAAGTCTGTGGCAGCTTGCCTTGGAGGGAAGCAGCAGTAGCCGCCACTTGATCATATCTGCCACCACTGGATACTCCCCATAAATAATGAGACTACAGGCAAGTGGCTGATGTTGCAACTTCTTTGGAGAAATGGCTGATTTAGTGTATAATACAGCAGAGGTTATGGTGTAACTTTACTGTGGAACTCCAGAATTTATGGTAGATAACATTGTGCAACTTTGCTGCTGAATCCAGTGATTGATGGTGGTGGTAGTGCCTTTATGGGTAGTTTGGGCTAGCAAAGATGCTCACCCAGAAAACAGGGCAGAGCATTTTGCTCATTTGGGGAAAAAGAAGGCTCCCAGGAAGGCCCTCACACTTGGGAGCACCTTGATGCTGCTTGTGGAGAACAGCACACAAAGCTTGGGGTCATTTCTTTCATTTATTGATTAAGCATATATTCATTTTTACCATCTAATAACAGAGAGAGATGCATGCATCTGTTTCATCTTGTGCCTACTCCACAAACATGCCATCGAGAGGAGCAGCTTTCCCCATTTCTTGTGGTGTGTGTTTCTTTAGTATGACAAATGAACATGTGTATTTGCCTCACGTGGTACAGAGTACAAGAAGGCACAGGGCAAATCTATCTAAACTTCAGCCCAGTCATATAACATGTTCGCTCTGAATCTGAAGAAACATTACACATAGCTTGAAAGCCTGCATCCAATGTAATCATCATGATCCTTAGTATGCATGTGGGGCTTTTTGTCACAGTGCTTGTCTACATTATCTCATTAATCCTTACAATAAATCTGTAAAGTAAGCCAGTGCTATTATTCCCAGAATAATGAGATGCACACCAAACGGCAAGATTGCATATGGCAAGGTAAAGATACGTCATAGGTGAGTGGATGGGTCAGCCTTAGCTTGGTATCCCAGATTGTTCACCCCTCTCTCCTTCTCTTTTGTCCCCTCCTCTCTTTACCATCTCACCTTAGGGATCCCAGGTGCCCACCGGTGGTGGGCAAACTTCTGGCCATTTGCCAAAAGCATGGGAGCACTCCTGCAGCTGGCCTTACGTCATTTCCAGAAGTGATGTCATTGCATCATTGCTGGGAGCGTGCACGAGAGGATCATTGTCTTGGTGAGTGCCAGGGCCCCCTTTCCTCTAGGATGGTGTAGGGAACTGGCAACCCTATGTCACCTGCATCTCCTTTAGTCCTTTTCAGCTATATCTCATTCCAGTGGCCACATTATCTTCTCTTCCTGGCATCATCTGGGGCTCCCCTTAGTTTTGAGTTCCATTTCTTGGACATTTCTTCACAATTTACAGTAGAGAATACAGAGGAAGTTGCTGTCATCCCAGCATGCAAACAGGGGCACTGGGAAAAGAAATACGATTTGACTACTGACTGGTGATATCACATTTGCCATTCACTCTGTGCCAGGAAATTGTTTCTTCTAGAAGGGGTCAGTAATTACTTCTCATTACCCCTCAGCCTTTGGGGGGGGGGGGCTGTCTCCTGCCGGCACTAGAGCAATGATTCAGGAGGAGAAAGGTGGCCTTCATGAATTCAGACGTCCAAAATACATTTATAGACTGTAAACGTGGGATCAGTGCACCTTGCCAAAGGTGAGATTTGAACAACACACACAGCTCATGTTCTCATCTTCTCCATGTTTACAGGACAACTAGTCCGATGAATAATATCATTGGGCTCGTTTTATGAGTCTAATTCTCAGAGGTCTTTAGAACTACATTTGATAAGCTTTCTGAAAAGAAAGGGTGTATATTCAATTTTTCTTATGTTGGATTTGGTATTATGTCCAGTTAAGCAGTTTATTTCTTTTGAGGGGAAGTTGTCATATCATGTACCCCTGATTCTATTTCAGCTGAGTGTGGGATTCAGTTATTTTCACAAATGTTTTTGCTCCTGCCAGAAGTATACTTTCTAGACCTTCCCTTTCTTCTATACAGTTGCTTCAAGAATTCAATTTTACAACCAGCCTTTCAATGAGATGTTTTCCAACGGGTCCAGCCTCATATCGAATCCACCTCCTTCTGCTTTTCAGAGTGTTCATTCCTTGAAACTATTTCCTCCAAACCAACTGTTTATCAAGCATTATTCTCTGTATCGAACTCCAGGCACATCACTTCTCTAGATATGATTTTACATGGCAGGCCCTAATGTATCTTGATTTCTCATCAGTCAGTTGAGTTAAATTGATGGGATAGGATGGGCCTAACTGATCATTATTGGTTAGATGTGAGGTGATTGGACAGACTAAACAATCCTCAGTTTGTCTATGTATGCAGCTGTGATGCTCTAAATTGATATTACTGTCCGAGGAATGAGTCAAAGCCTTTTGATTTGCTTTCACAACTCCTGTGTACTCAACAGAACAAAGCACTAGGGTATCTATCCTAGCACATGCACCATAATCCACTAGACTGTTTCTGCACATGTTCTGGAATCAATTGTGAGAGGCATGAAAAGCAAAAGCTAATATTTATTTATTGCTTTATTAAATGTCACTCTAAATTAATTATCTCTTGTCTCCATAATGTGTCATGGTAACGTTCTTCACTGGGTCAGTTGATGGTATCTGTGATCCTGTCCTACAAGACTACTTATATAAAAAAACCTTTTAGTCACTAACAACCAGGAGGAGATGCACTGTTTTTAAGTCTCCTATCAGAAAACTCTGCTGCAATATGCTATTCAACCACTAGGGCGAGCCAGCAAGTATTTTGCACACTAGTTTAAATCGGCTTTTACAAAGTCTCCAGCAAGGACAAGTCGTTGCAATAATTCAATATGCCACTCAGATCCTTAAGTTCTTTTGATGATGAATATTTCCTTGGACACCTTTTGTCTTAGAGCTGTTGGCCAGTGTGAGCTGCAGACTTTATAGGCTGTTATTCCCTTCTGCTGCATCAGCTTTAACCAGGTTTGTGGAAATGATTGCTCTCTGCTCTATCAGAATTAATGGCGGCAGGTCATGCTCTCTCAGCAGGACCGCCTGATTTGCTCCAAGAAGGACTCCAAAGGACCTAGCAGTAAAAAAGGTACCATATGTTCTTCAGGAAATGATCTGGGAAACAGCTGCCAAAAAACTGTATTTTCCTCAGTTATGACTGCATCTTGCATTTCTGTATTTGATAATTAAGTCTAAATATGATTTATTTTGATCTTGGAAGGGGAACAACTGCCTACATGATCTTTTTCAGACATGGCAACAGTTGCAAACATTCACTCTCATTTGTCCATTGTTCTCCTAAACTTTCTTCTTATTTTCATCCCTGGACAATTTTCTAGCTGCTTCAGTGGGATCTCTTGCTATAGACCCTCAAATCTTAGTAATTACTCCTTTTTTATATAATGTACAAAGTACTTAAAATAACTAAGCACTGTATGGAAATTAAAATAAATCTGGCTCTGCCTGCAGGCTTACATTCTGAAGACGTTAACTGGGGGAAAAAAACATGGGCAAAGATACCTGAATAAATAGAAAATCAATTTGCTCAGAATACATGTCTTCAATAGGAGAAGCCTTCTGATCCTTCTTTAGTTCTCATGCAGCTTTTGCTGCTCAGATACTCTACTTTTAAAACCCTCAGCAATTTAATGCAAAATCTCCGATGCATCTCTAACGAGGGAGTGTAATTAGATGAACCAGGCACACAACACTGTTCAGTGAAGGATTGTCTCAGTGACAAACCTTTGAAAGGCAAAAGATAAACTCCCCCAGGAATAGACAAAAGCAGCAGCTACAAAATACCATATGGGGATAGTGATGTTGAATATATCAGAGAAATCAGGAGGAAAAATGTATCTGCAAAGAAGTCAACATATGGCAAGCATCAGGCAGGCAGAGACAATGTTTATTCTGTGACCTGTGTGAGAAGCACATTGCTATTGCGGGAGTGGGGGGTGGGGAATGCTGAGAAGAGTTTGCGCCAGAATTGCTCAGCATGTAGGTGCACGAAAATGCAATCTCTAGTAGACAATGAAGAACAGTACATGCCACTCCATTCTCCTTTTTCTCAAGAGTAGCCCCCAAAGAGGTTTACAAACTTTCATCTAGTTCTTGAAACGTTGCCAATTATACTGATCAAGAAAGTGGTATTAAAATCTATTCCATGGTAACTTTAATTAATTATAGAATATGGAATATAGGACACTCTATAAACATGTACACAGGGACACACTCTTTGAACACACCCACATATGTGTGTTTAGCTGCTGAACGCGCATTGCTTTGTTGGATTAATGGCCTAAAATGGTTGGTAATATTTTATCAATGGCAGCTCATGGCTGGCAGATTATTTACTGATTTGAATTATTTAACTCGCTGGAATTTAAAGAAGCTTGTCATGGATATAGCTAGAACGATAGAAGAACAGTTGCTGGATTTGACTAAGAAAGTCATAGGAGATGCCTTTGCAGACAGAACCAGGTCTAGCTCAGCCCCATAATTAGACATGCTACAAAAAGCGTCTAGAGGTCTAGAATAAAACAACCTTGGAGATGGGCATGAAACAGTGCAGTAACGCAGTTGCATAGACGTGTAGATTATAAGAGCCATCAAACTCATATCAATACATACAATGTATTAAGGCCCAGGTGCAGAGAGCATCTGAGAATGGCAGGAATCTCTAACTTCACAGAAGTTAAAGATGGAACCCAAGGATGGGTATATTGGTGGAGGGCCAATATATATATATGAGAAACATGTAATTACTGATTTTACATAGACTTTGTTAAGATAAAAGGTAACAAGAATGAACTAACAATTTTTATATACTTTAAGATGATGCTTCTGTTACCCAAATAGGTGGTCTCCTAATTAGTTGGGGGACTTAGCTTTAAGGAGACAAGCAAGAGGGGGCAACTAGGATTCTCCACCTCTGATTGCAGAGATTATTCACTTAGACAACTCTCAAATAAGTGGGGCAGATGTTCCACAGAAAGGGATAAAAAGGGCAAATGCACAAAAATCACACAGAGCACGCATACAAGGCTAAGAAAATCAGAGAGGAAAGGGGGAGAAAGCAGTTTAGAGAGGGCAATAACTATCAATCTTGAAGTTAGAGGTCCACAAGGACAGCAGCAAATGACCAGCATTTCATGATGAAGAGAAGAGGCCCAAACAGATTTGGCGTTATATGGCGGGTCTCAAGACAAACACACACTCACTGGTGGCTAAAGAGTCCAATTATAGGGCAAAATGCTCCTTGGGGCAAGCTGACTTTTTGCCCCCAAACAACAACTTAATGGGTTGTCTGGAGTTGGACAATAAGTCGGGAGAGGTTTGATGGTTCCTATCTGAGGTAGGCTATAGTTGAAAAAGTGTTTGACAACCCTTTAAGCACCAGATGGGAAAAGCTACTGGGTTTGCTGAATAGCTTGATTAGGGTAAGTGGATGGGGGGAAATGAGATTGAGTGTTGACAAGTCAAGAATTTCCTGGGAGACCTCATTGACCTAAGTTATACATCCCTCTATGGGGTGTGGAGAGGCATCAGTCAGTCAGCTGCTCTGACCCACTCTTTCTAGGCTTCCACCTAGCATCTACTCTGTGCCGGGCAATACTTTAGGCTTATTATACATGAAGAAGGGGTGTTTATGATATTCCATCCATAAACTGCCCTCTTTGCATGAGGAGGGGTTTGACTGTTAACACTTAAGTTATGGATAACTTTGTCTGGTGTTTGAAGTTATACAATAATAAATTAGCCAAGAATGTGTGTTCTTTGAAGCAGAACAGTAGCTTATTGTCAGGAGATGGTTCTGAAATTCTATAAATATGGGAAGCTGGATTGATCATGAGCTTCTTTCTAGAAGGAGGGTTCCTTTCCTGTGACCTGCTTATCTTTGGGTAAGATACTTTTTTGGGCTCATGTAATTGCTCTCCTTTAATGATCTATTTAGTTGTTATAATGGATGATATGATTTTCTGTTGATTGAGCCAATATTAAGAATGCTGAATAATTATGTTGTAATAGAAAAGGCTTAGAATGGTAGCAAAGACTCTAGAATTGTATTACTTGTGTACTATACCCGGTAACAAATCTAAAGTGTACCTCTTGCCAGTAGTTAAACGATCTGATGCAGGAAAGCTAACTAAATGCTCAGGGCTTCTTCACTGCACACCTATATCTGAATCAGGCTTACCAGAGTCATCCAGAACAAGATGATCCATCCTCTCAGCTGAATGGAAAGGGGAAATTGGGTATAAAAACAGCAGTTTGGGAGTTTGGAAGAGAAAAACAGAAACACAGACCCTCAGTGATCAATGGCCTGACCTCTGAGTAAGTTTGCATAGGATTGTAAATCTAATTTAATTATACTCGATAACCAGCCCCTGAATATGTGACTGGGTTATTTTTGCCCTTCGTGAAATGTAGCTGCCTACTATTGCTATAGCCAACTAGGTCTTCTATATTTCCCCCTTCCTCTAAAGATAAGGCAGTACTTATTACCAGAGAAAATAAACCAGATCAGAAAGACCTGTACTCTAACTTCAACAGCCAAACCTGTGCACTTTCTCCACTGAGCCAAGATTGTCTGTTCTCCTTCTTTCAAGACCATTTGGGGAAGCTTGTGGTTTCCCCTGCTTGTCTGTGATGCATTTACTCAAAGAAAATATATGGCTGATGCTCAAGTCACACATACACACAAGTTCCTTTACTGCTAGCAACTTTGACAGAAGCCCCTGGGGAAATAACCATTAAGCAAACATCTGTGCCTTTCCCCATACATCACAATTTCAGCAGCACTTCAGAGAGAGGGCCTGACACAAAGGATCTGCCAGTTTTTGCCACAGCCCAGCTTCAGAAGCAGTGGAAACCTTGAGTCAAGAGTGATGCTACACACCACAGCACTGCTAAATGGGTTATGGGCACCCGGGTGCAATAGATGTCAATTTTTACAATAAGTATCTCCCCTGAGAAGCTGCTGCCGGATTAGTATTGTCAGCCGTCGAGTGTCATCTGTCTGGAAATGGCACTTAGTATTGTCATCTGTCAAAATGATTAAGTGAGCTAAAATGTGCTGTTTTTAGAGCTTTTATGATAAAAACCAACAAATCCATCACACAAAGGGCCTCCTCATTGTAAGTGTTGCTCTCAGGTAATATGTCTGTAGAACAGAACAGAAGGAGTTTGAGGGACAAGGTGTGGAGGAAAGTGGGCAATAGGATATATCTTCCTGGAGGGAACTGTCTCACTCCACAGGGTCCTTCTGATCAAATTCAAAGTAATATGCCTGCAAGAAAAATGGGTCTATGGAGTCTCTTGCCAAAGGTCACATACCTCAGAGGTAGAGACCATGTTTTGCATGCAGAGTCCCAGGTTCAATCCCCAGCACTCTCCATTACTAGATTACAGGTAGCAAGTGATGGGAAAGTCCTTTTTGGCCTGAGACACAAGGAATCGGGCTGCTAGTCAAAATAGACAGTCCTGAGTTATGTGAGCCAGTAAGCATACAGTCACATTAGCACATGATGTCTGTCACTCAGGACAAATACTATTTGTGAACATTATGTGCCAAGTTGATCGGATGAGATCTCCAATTGCCATGCAGACTAAGAAGATTGGCCTCAGTCATGGGAGCCACAGCACAGACTGTTTCTTTTGGGCTCACCATTCTTAGCATAAGTGGTAGTGAATTTCACTAAGAGGGATAGTGTGGGAGATTTTAAACATCATCTTTGCACACATTAGTGAAGGGGGCGTGCATTGAACACTATGTAGTTCATAACTATTAGTTAGTTATGAACTGTAACCCACATCTAAAAGTCTAACTACTTTGCAACATCGGATGGCACTGTATGTATCACCTTGTTTTACTGCATGGCCTTCAACCTTTATAACGCACTTTCTGCAATGATGGTGTGCCATGCCTTAAAGGAGGTTCTGTTCATTTGCAATGTTTCCCAGTTCTGTAATCCAACTCCTAATGCATTGTTTATTGGATGTTTCATGCTGTCTGATTGAATTTTTAAATCTTTTGTAATCTGCCTAGAGTCCCAGCAATTAAGGTAGGCTATAAATAAAGCAAGTTTTGTAGAGGCTAGAGGAAGAGTCTCGATACTGTGAGGCATCGGCAACTGCTCTGAACTAACGTGTACTGAAATGAAATATATTAAATATATTAAATATATTAGAAGTAGGAAACCAGCTAGGGAGGCAGTGGGGCCCTTGGATGACCAAGGCGTAAAAGGATTACTAAAGGGTGATAGGGAAATGGCCGAGAAGCTGAATGCGTTCTTTGCTTCTGTCTTCACTGTGGAAGATAAGAAGTGCATGCCCACTCCGGAAGCACTGACTTTGGGAGGGGTTTTGAAAGACCTGAGTCACATTGAGGTGACGAGAGAGGAGGTTATGCGACTGCTAGATAATTTAAAAACTGATAAATCACCGGGCCCAGATGGCATACATCCAAGAGTTCTGAAAGAACTCAAGTGTGAACTTGTAGATCTCCTCACAAAAATATGTAATCTGTCATTAAACTCTGCATCTGTTCCTGAGGACTGGAAGGTAGCTAATGTTGTCCCCATCTTTAAAAAAGGTTCCAGGGGAGATCCGGGAAATTACAGGCCAGTCAGCCTGACGTCAATACCGGGTAAGTTGGTGGAAACTATTATCAAAAATAAAATTAGTGGGCACATTGATGACCAAAAGCTGATGAGGAAAACTCAGCATGGGTTCTGTAAGGGAAGATCTTGTCTCACAAATCTGTTAGAGTTCTTTGAGGGAGTGAACAAACAAGTGGACAAGGGAGACCCGATAGATATTGTTTATCTTGACTTCCAGAAAGCTTTTGACAAAGTTCCTCATCAAAGGCTCCTAAGTAAGCTCAGTAGCTATGGGATAAAGGGCCAAGTCCTCTTGTGGATCGAAAACTGGCTAATTAATAGGAAACAGAGAGTGAGTATAAACGGGCACTTCTCACAGTGGAGGGTGGTGAGCAGTGGGGTGCCACAGGGGTCGGTATTGGGTCCAATGCTTTTTAACTTGTTTATTAATGATTTGGAATTGGGATTAAGCAGTGAAGTGGCTAAATTTGCAGATGACACGAAATTGTTCAGGGTGGTGAAAGCCAGAGAGGATTGTGAGGCACTCCAAAGGGATCTGTCGAGGCTAGAAGAGTGGGCATCCATGTGGCAAATGAGGTTCAATGTAGCCAAGTGCAAAGTAATGCACATTGGAACCAAAAATCCAAAATATAAATACAAGTTGATGGGGTCTGAACTGGCGGAGACTGACCAAGAGAGAGATCTTGGAGTCATGATAGATAACTCACTAAAAACGTCAGCACAGTGTGCGACTGCCATAAAAAAAGCTAATGCTATGCTAGGGGTTATTAGGAAAGGGATTGAAAACAAATCAGCCGGTATCATAATGCCTCTGTATAAATCGATGGTGAGGCCTCATTTGGAGTACTGTGTACAGTTCTGGTCGCCACACCTTAAAAAAGATATCATAGCACTGGAAAAAGTACAGAGAAGGGCAACTAAAATGATTAAAGGGTTGGAACACTTTCCCTATGAGGAAAGATTGAGGCGCTTGGGGCTCTTTAGCCTGGAGAAAAGACGACTGAGGGGAGACATGATAGAGGTTTACAAGATAATGCACGGGTTAGAGAAGGTAGAGAAAGATGTGTTTTTCTCCCTTTCTCACAATACAAGAACTCGTGGGCACTCTATGAAATTATTGAGCAGTCGGGTTAGAACAGATAGAAGAAAATACTACTTTACACAAAGGGTGATAAACACATGGAATTCGTTGCCACAGGAGGTGGTGGCAGCTACAAGCATTGCCAGCTTCAAGAGGGGACTGGACAAATATATGGAGCAGAGGTCCATCAGTGGCTATTAGCCACAGGAGATAGATGGTATTCTCTTTGTGGGGAGGTGGTGCTCTGTTGTCTTGGTGCTGGAAGGAAGGCAGTGGGAGGGCATCTGGTGTCCTGGCCTCACTGACAGTCCTTTAGATGGCACTGGATTTCTAGCCACTGTGTGTGACAGAATGTTGGACTGGATGGGCCACTGGCCTGATCCAACATGGCTTTGCTTATGTTCTTATGTTCTTATGAAAGATGCCTTTGTGCACTTACAGTAACCACGATATTAACAGCTCTTCCTAATGTGGAGGATACCACTGTTTATCTTTGGTCTTGGAAGTCTTAACCAGCCTGTAGCAGTTGCAGTATAAATTGAAGGTGTCCATTGTATAAAGCTCCTCTTGAGGTCACTAGAGCAGCCCTATGCAGGAACAAGCTAGAAAACTTTCTAAGGAATTGCTTCCACTGTACTGCATTTTCCACATAAGCTGCCCTTATTGAGATCTGTTAGGCTGTGGCATTGTCTCCCTAAGAGCTGTGATGGAAGGCCTGTCCCACAAGACAGTGCAAAGTAGATGGGAGAAGGCCCATTCAAGGGCATGTCTTGCACTGGCTCCTTCAGGCAAGGAACTAGGCATATTTTCCTAACTGGCTGTACTCTCCCACCATCACCTACCCAGTGATTTGCAACAGGAGGATTTGGGGGCAGGCTTCCAAGAGAGTGAAATGCAAAGGATATGTTTTTTGCAGAGGGGAAGCCTTGTGAACCTCCCTGCCTTCCATTTACTTAGACAGACATCAAATATGTTTGGATTATTAAATGGCTGGATAGCAAGCCATCCTTCAGACTCTGATGCTGACATCAATTATGTTAATTCCTCCCAGTGATGCAATGATAGTTTAATGCCTCATTAAACTGAATGGACATTTAAAGCTGCCAGTTGAGAGCTTCAACCTTGCCCTGGGCAATCTTCTGTCTGCTGTGTTTTATCTATGTGCTTAATAGTGCTACACACACCCAACTCCTCCTTTGTGGAGGCACCAGGATAAGGAATTTACTAAGCCATGGCAACATATGTTCACAGATCTCCAGAAAAAGGGTCAAAACTGGCAGCCATATTCATTTATGTGGATCCACATTAAGGACGAGGACCCACTTACCGTAAGGATGTGCACCTGTGTGCAAGCTGTGATCTTTGGGCTGATCCCCTGCTTAGGGTGGTCTGCCTGGCATGGACCAGAGCCTGTGTTTTTTCCATCATATGAAACAGGGGTAGGCACTGTCTTTAGTAGGGGTTTAGGGGTTCTGCAAAACTGTTTTATTTGCCAGGGTTTTCAATGGGCAGCAGGCATATAATTAGGAGCAATGAGTTTTGGGAGGCTACCATGTATTTAAAATTTATGTTTAACACAGATTAAATCATGGGGAAAGAAAGGATATAAATGTTTTTATAAATAAACAACCTCTCCCCCCAAACTTTTCAGAATCTGCTTGGTAAAATTCCCCAGTGTGAGACGCAATCACTCCAAGCCAATGGGCCAGAGACTTGGCTCCTCTTTGTATTCACAATGAGCAGGATTAATTTACCATTGTTTTAAACTAGTGTTGAAACTTTAAACACTTGATCATCTCCTGGAGAGCTTTTGCTCTAGAAAGCTGGTGCAGCTGGGCCCTTGCTAGGGCCCCCATTCATATAATCCAGCCTAATAAAAATACTGAACCTAAGCATGCCGTGCCTCATTTCGAAGGCTTGAACTCTCTGTTCAAAGTTCTTTTCAACTTTCCTTATGGAACTTGTTGACTGTCCAGCTCATGCCAGTATCTAACTGCGGATGGAGTTTACTGTGCACTTTGGGCAGCATTCCCTTAACTCAGAGAAGGCCTGGTCCTGGCATGCCAGGGGGTTGCTAGTGAGCAAAAGCATCCCTTGCAGTGCGTGTCATGGCTTGGTTCTAAGGACGGCCCTTGGGATGGATCCTTGGCACACAGTGGGGTTAAAGAGAGGAAAAGGCAAGGGAAGGCAAAAACAGAATAAGCCATTTGGATAATGAACAACCATGCTGAGAAGTGAAATAGGCAGAAGGGAATGGGGCTCACCGGTTCCTCTTGAATTCCACCTCATCCTTAGGACCAGGCTCAATTGCTTGCTAGGCTTTCAGGACTAACCTGGCATTAAGCTGAAGAGATTTCAAGAAGGCCTTTGTAATGATGGAATAAGAGAAGCTATAGAATAGCAAGATTTCACTCTAGTGGAAAGCTCCCTTCTTCTAGTGGAAAGCTCCCTTCAGAAAGCTCTGTTTCTGAAGAAACATTTCACTCTTGAAAGCTTATACCCTGAAAGTCTTGTTACCCTCTAAGGTGCCACTGGACTCAAACCCTGCTGTTCTACTGAAGACCAATATGGTTCCCTACCTGAAACTATGGAATAGAAAGTCCCTGGTAATGTTTCCCATCAAAGCACTGATCTTTCCCCCCTAAACTAAAAATCTCCAAGCCCATGGGAACATATTTGCTTACATCAGAACTCAGGCTCAGCCTATGAAACCCACAGGCAGTTTCAGAACAGCTTCCAGGAAGTACAGGAAGTACTATATTGTCCTTTGCATAGTTAACTTACGTATTCACTGCCTAGGGTTTCTGGTCCCCTTGGGGTGGTGGATCCCCTGCTCCTACCCTCTGTCCCCTGTTGTCACTTACCAGGCTGGTGACGGGGGGGAAGTGGAGGAACGGGCTTCCCAGGGTGCACTCCCAGTGTGGAGCGATGATGCCACTTCCAGGAGTGATGTCATTGGGCAGGTTGTGGGAATGCTCCTGTGCTTCATGCCAGGTCAATTTGGGCCCCAAATAGGCCCCAAATGCACACAAGATTTTCTCCAGGTGAGTGCTAGGTCCCCCCCCCCGCCCCAGAAGGTGGGTAAGGGGACCTGGAAAGCCTTTCACTGCCACAGATTTTGGAGATCACAGATAGCTTAAATATCCATCTAAGAGAGTTAGACAGATCCAAAGAGCTGTTAGCCATGACAGATAGGTCATGTTCAGCAGCAATCTCTCTTTGAAAACCAGATGTTGTGGGAGGGGAGAGAATCAATCAATAAAGACTGTTGGCCTCACACGACTTGTGGGCTTTCTGAACACATCTGGCTGGTTGCTGTTGAAAAGAGGATACTGAGCTAGATGGACCCTTGGGCTAAGCAGGCCTTAGGTTCCACATCATCAAAGGTCAAGAAGCACCCTCAGTTATCTTCTGGCCAGCTGGCAGGTAGTAGTGGCAGGAATCTCTATTTATTCTTTTTTGTAGCTCATAAAATAACTACTTACCAAGGGGGGTGAGGGCAGGAACAGTGCAATCTAATACTAGCTCTGCAGGGACCAGGCAAATCAAAATGGCCTTAGTGCTTCTCTGCTCTCATTAATAGCTGCAATATGCAGGGTCCTTTTCTGCACCAAAGGTTTTGCATCTAAATCATCTTCCTAGGGGGGACAGACAGAAATGGGTCTATCAAATTTTTATTCTGGTCTTCATTCAAAGAGCTCAGGGTTGTGTATGTGGCTGTCATTCATTAAAGCAATCTTGTTGTGAGAGGCTGAGAGAACTTGTCTAGTCCAAAGTCCCCCAGTGACCGAATACCACACTGACGATCTTGCATCGGGAAAAGAGCAAGAGTCCAGTAGCACCTATAAGACTAACAAAATTAGTGGTAGGGTATGAGCTTTTGTGAGCCACAGCTCACTTCTTTCAGATGAGCTGTGGCTCATGAAAGCTCATACCCTGCCACTAATTTTGTTAGTCTTATAGGTGCTACTGGACTCTTGCTTTTTTCCACTGCTACAGACACTTACTCGGCTATCCATCTTAGTCTTACATCTGATATTAATTGGTACCACTACAAAACAGTGCAGTAGTACCAAGCTAAGATGTCAGTGTTTATAAAGTTTGTCTTTTCCTTAATGATAATATCTCTTGCTAGAGGATTTTAATATTTTAGTGGCAGCCCGCTAGGTAGATTGAGCCATAATATACATTTGAAGCTCCAATTGTCCCAATTGGGTGAATTTTGTTCTATGATGGAAGGTAAAATTATACTACTTAATTCTGCCCTTGTAACCTTTCTAAACAATATTCAAGGGGCAGATTGTGATGGCTTTCCAAGATTCAAGCAGCCGCAGCTGAAAATAGATTGTTGTGCCCTTTAGAACTACAATCAAGCATTGAAAGAGCACTTTGTGTTGGAATTCAAAGCTGACAACTCATCACAGGATTCCTTGGCTGTGTTTCCTCTTTAGATTCTGTTCTTTTCCAGTTCCTCCCAGTGCAGGACCATCTCAGAAGAGCAAATTGCTATTTATTATAGCACCAGGGAACTACTTTAAAGCCTTCCTAGACTTGCCCTTCTCTAAATTTCTTACCATGTCCTAATCTACCTTTATTTTGGATGCCATCAGCCAACACTAGTTTATGTCACCTACAAATAATCAGAGGGAAATTGGCATAGAATCGCCTTTCCCCAGTAACAGATGGCCAGGGACAAAGCAAAAGAATATCTCAACTGTAATGAACATGTTGAAACAGGTGCCTGAATTTAGCAAATAGGACTAAGTTTACAAATAATCTTTACTGTACTTGATAACCTGTATGTTGAAATTGTTCTCATGATCACCCAGTAATGGGTGATAAGACAACAGATAAGCCCATCACAGGTGGGCCAGTGACTATCCTTTAAAGTGAACATATAGACTGTACTTCTAGAAGGGCCATGTTCAGAAACCACTTTTGTTAGCTTTCAGACCAAGTCATGGTGAAGAGAGCCATGCAGTCAGCTGTATTACTAACAATAATTCTTACATGTTGTCTTCCTTTGGATTACAGCATAAATGTTATTTATTTACTTCATTTATATCTCATCTTTCTCCCCAGTGGGCACTCAAAGCAGCTTACATTGTTCTCCTCTCCTCTGTTTTATCCTCACAACAACCCTGTGAGATAAACTAGGCAGAGAGCATGTGACTATTTTTATTTTAAATTCCTTTCCTAATAATCCCCAGCATGGAGTTTGCCTTTTGCATCACTGTCCCTCAAGAGGTCAACATTTTCATTGAGCTTTCCACTACCATCCCAAGATGTTTTTCCCTCTCAGACTCCATCAGCATATATTTAAAGTTAGGATTTTTTCATTCCAGTGTATATCAACTTGCATTTACCTACACTGAACTTCGCATGTCATGTCATTGTCCACTTGGAGAGAACCTCTTGGAGGTCTTAGCAATCTGCTTCACCATCTTGAATAATTCAGTATCATCTACAAACTTGTCCACTACCTATTCCAGATCATTTATGAACAAATAAAATAGCACCAGCCCCCAAACCAATCTCGGTGCCCCTCCCCCTCTCACTTCCCTTGATTGGAAGAACTGTCCATATATTTCTACTCTTTACTTCCTGTTGTTTAATCAATTTTTGATCTGCTTATCCCATGACTGGTTCATTAAGATTTTCTTTCCTATTTTTTCCTGCCATACATTTACCTTTCTCCAAAAGCTACAGAGAAATCTGCTCTTTCCCACCTTTGATAATTTTAGATAGATCAAGATGGGTAGCCGTGTTAGTCTGACTGTAGCAGTAGAAAAGAGCAAGAGTCTAGTAGCACCTATAAGACTAACAAAATTTGTAGTAGGGTATGAGCTTTCATGTGTCATAGCCCACTTCTAATATTTGAGGTAGGGTATGAGCTTTCGTGAGTCACGACTCATGAAAGCTCATACCCTACTATAAATTTTGTTAGCCTTATAGGTGCTACAGGAGTCTTGTTCTTTGATTATTATAGTTAACATTCCTTAATAGAATAAAGATCTTGACCTTGAGCAGGAATTCTACCATACCAAATTGCAGCATATGGCACTATTTGTGATCCATGTTTTTTTAAAAAGGTGGGGAGAGGAGATCAAGTGTAAACACAAAAAGCCATGTTTATTCCTAAACCACAGCCACATAGTTTACACAAAGATGTACATCTAATTTCCAACAGTTTGAATATTGCGTTCATTCCACATTGCACTACATATTATGACTGAAAGAAATACTATATGAAATAAATGCAAAAACCATTACATCAACTGTTAACCTTGCTTGGAACTTCCTTTGTTCCAGCAATAATTCTGGGAATTCTTGTACTCCTCTTTAAACAAAAGAAAGAAAAAGAAAGATTATTCATATTTCAAAATTCTACTACTCAAATTTTTTTAAAGCTAATTTTAAGAGAAACTGCCCTTAAAATTTGAAAAAAACGATGGCATAAAATTTGGAAGCATGCCTAAGTTGCCTCATACCAAATATTACAACTCTGAAGTTTCTTTTTATTAGAACATTAGAAGATATTCTGAGGAGAAAAAACATAGGCTTGAATCAGAGCGTTTCTGAGAACAGAACAATTTCCACCCACAGAGTGCAACTATGTTGAATTCCTCTTGCTGTTACAGCCCCAAATGCCTTCCATTTTAGACATTATTCAATCCATCAAAATACTTCAATGGATACAAGCCATTCTTCATGTATCCTGAATGTTCAAAAGGAAACACTGTTTGGCTGGTGAAGAATTCTAAAAGGAAAAGGTTGAGAGAGAGGTGTGTCTACTGACTTATAGATAGGCAACTTCTAAGACCATACAATTTCAAAAAAAGAATGATTGAGATGCATATTTGTAGCCAAATATAGGACCAGGGCAGTTACACCTAAAATTTAACCAGCCAAAAATAGCTAGTGCTGCAAGTACTGCAGTGCAAAATAGGTCACCGAGATAATCAGAGCAAGCTGAAAGGAGAAGTATTCTTACACAGTAGGCACAGTTAAGTCACAAATGTACAACTTCTTCTAAAGTCCAGCATTGAAGACAGATGCAGTAACATGGAAAGTTTTTTCACAGTGCAAGATAGGTTCAGTGAGATTAGATACTTCTTTAGACTAGAAAGGAAATTATAAGGGTGGGGCTTGAAGTGATCAGACACTTTAGACTGCAAAATGCCAGCAGAAAGTGGCACCATTGTTGCAGTAGATACTGGTAGGATGAGCTCATAGCCAAATCTACTCTATCATGGGAGTTAATTACCGAAATTAATGGCATTTCAGGGCATCAATGAGTTTGGCTTGCATGTGAAGAGCAACAAAGGGCTCTTTTTGTCAACCAAGGATTTCAAAGTCAGCCTATCTGTGTTCACAATTGTGATCTGAGGTAGTTTAGAACCACAGTCCAAAAAGCAAATCAGTATAAAAAGGGGAAATGGACAGTGGGGTTAATGCATAGAGTCATTGCTTTATTGTCTGAGAGGAATGTTGTGGGAGGGATAGACAAAATGCCAGTTGCAGGTCAGGAAATTGAGCTACTTTTAGAGATCAATAGAGAATGCCTTTTGGCTCACTAGGCCTGACTTGAATATGTATTTCATCAGCTTAGATGCAAAAATGTCAACCTTGCCTCAGAGAAAACCCAGTAATTTAAGGAAAGAGAGATGGAATATTATAAAAGGCTATGCTAGACCTGAAGAGGGTATCGCAGGGAAGGGTAGAGAATGAAAAAGTTCAGGAGATGGAACATCTACCACATGAAAAAAAGCATTGAAAATGGCAAAGTGCAGAAAAAAGACAACTGGGGTGGGATGGGGCATGATACAGGTTTATAAAAGTAGTAACAGTGTGGTGAGAACACAAAGAGAGAAACACTAGAATCCAGCTACATCTGACAAAAGAGCACAGTAGGCTGAGGACAAATAAAATGCCAGTACAGAAATGATTTACAGGATTCATAACCATAAGATGAGGTGAAGGCCCCCAGCTTAGGGCCAATACTCACTATACCTGAGTACAAATACAAACATCTCTTGGAACGGCACATGCACATGTATGTTCCTTTAAAATACCTGGAAGTAACCCATGGATAAAGTCCCTCCAGGGGAAGGGGAGGGGCTGTGGCTCAGTAGAGAATGTCCCAGATTTTGACATTTTCAAGGTGTTGGAAAAGTCCTTTTCTGTTTGAGCCACTGCCCAAATAGACACCATTGAGCTAGAGGGACCAGAGATGTGACTCAGAACAAACAGCTTTATATTTTTGTATGACATACGCTAAATCTTACTTATGTAGGTAACCATTTCCAAGAATAAAAGGTGACATGCTAATTGGTCTCTTGATGAGTTTTTAAAAGTATTAGGCTGTTAATGGCTAATAACCATAACAACTAAACATGCAACCTTCTTTAGAGGCAGTATATTTGAGGTGAGGGGTGACAAAGCACCTGATGATTTAAATGGGAGATCTTGTTTTCTTTGTGAGCCTCTCAGAAATGTATTGCTGGTCACTGTTAGGCTCTCTGGACATTTGGTCTGATCTAGCAATCAGTTCTTAAGGGTTGCATCCTATGGTCAGTTTCTGCCATCGGCCCCCAACCCTGCACATAATGCAGGAGCAGTGTTTTGGGAGATGGGGAGGATGGGGAGACAAGAAAATTCAATTCTAGGAATGAAGTTCCACTTGCAAGTCATAGGATCCAACTCTAATGGGGAAAGAAATGTGAGACAACCCAAGGCTTGGTAGGTATCCCAACCTCCTACCCTCTCAAAAATTGATCAATGTGTTAATGGGGTTAACCTACATTTAACCAGCTCAACCTACTCTTTTATATTTGTTGCTTTGGTCAAGATACAAAAAGTGAGTCCCCCCTCCCCAAATGTTTTATACCAAAAGAGTTTACAGAAATCAGCCACAGTACACACTGATAATAGTGAAGGAAATTATGCTGGTAGTGCAGTTGTTCATAATAACCACAAATGATCAGATGCTGCACTAGCCTTCAAGGTAATGTATATCTCTCATTTAATCGGCATAGCAAAGAATCAAAAGCACAGTGCAGGTCAGCATGCAACCCAAGCATTGCCAGTGTCTTCACTGTTAACAGTGTGCAAGGTTTGAAAGGTAGTAATATTTTGTTTTGAGTGCTTCTGCTGGAGGTTTTTCTTCTAATTAGAAGGCATAGGGTGAGCACACTACTCAAGTGTAGGACAGACAGCTGGAGAATCAGTCTTCCATAATGTTATCACCTTTCAGAAAGGCAAATAGAAAATGTGATCAAAAGCTGAAGGTAGAGCAGGTGGAGTGAAGGAGACAAGAATGTGAGCAGTAACTGTAGAAACAGAAAATGAGCAGCAGTTCGGTGTGGGACAGACTGATAAGAGGAGAGGGTTCTGGGAGGTAGGGAGCATTATGCTAATGCTATTCTCTAGAGCTTGAGATCCACTTTCATTCCTATCCTTTTTATAACACAGTGTAGATTATTCTGATCCATAAATTAATGGTAGGATGGAAAAGAATTCATAACTAAACGGGTGACTTGTAGTAAAAATAACTCAGCATCCTTGCTAAGCTATAAATGACAATATGCCACATAGGACCAAAGAGGAATCTGCCAGCTATACTGTTTCCTGAAAAGAATTCTTAAATCCTAGACACATTCAAATCAATATACTTCACCTTCTTTTTACAGTTTTTAGCTGTGCATTATACCATCACCATGTAAGAACATATTTTTATGTACCAGAAACAATGATCTCTTTGGCCTATGCCAGGAATCTTCTAAAATGTCTTTTTTTAAAGATAGCCAAATAGGATGTCAGACCCATTTGGAGGCTTCTGGCACTGTCACTCACGAGGGTTACCCTTTAACAAAATCCAGGGTAGAGTTACACAAACAGGAACCATCATGATTCTCAGTGACTTACCCTAAGCTCTGTGGAGGAAATGTAACCAGGCTACATTCCCCCCTGCCAAGAAACTAGGGTCATTAAGGACACAAGTTGAATTCCTAAGTATACATATAAGTCAATGATTGGCATCCATTCATGTTAAGGGGGAAAGCACTTGGGAGTTACCGAGGACCTCTAGGGAGGAGGTTCCAATGAAGGGACGCTTTTACAATTCATTTATGTGAACAGAAAAATCTATTAACTTCCCCAAGGAGCCCTGCAATATATACAATCTCTTCTCTGCTCCCTCCTACCTATTATTACTGAGGGCATTTGTATTAGGAACTTGAATATATACCAAGCTGGGTTCAGGTAGCTGGCTCAAGGTTGACTCAACCTTCCATCCTTCCAAAGTCAGTAAAATGAGTACCCAGTTTCATGGGGGTAAAGTGTAGATGACTGGGGAAGGCAATAGCAAACCACCCAAAAAAGTCTGCCAAGAAAATGTCATGATGTGATGTCCTCCATGGGTCAGTAATGACTAGAGATGGGCACGAACAGCAATGCGAACAAAAAAAAGCCACAAACAGCCCCATCTGCTGTTCGAGAACAAGCTGTTCGCAAGGCCCCATTCTAAATGAACAGGTGGTCGTTGCAAGCCTCGTTCGTTGCTGTTCATCAAGCCAGACAGTCTGGCACCTGCAATCAATTCCCTTGGCAACCAGAGGCAGGGACTGCCTGAACTCTGTCTGAACTCCTGCTGTTGCCCTGGAAACCCCAATCTAAGCCCAATTTAGCTTGATAGGCAGGTCTTCCTTTCAAGTGTGGAGCTCCAAATTTGTTACAAGGAAGCAAAGAGCAGAGGGGAGGGAGGCTCCCAGCTCTGGTTTTGCAGACAGTGAGGGAGAGACAGTTGCTGTTGGCATTTTGAGAGACAGGGAGAGTGCATTGGAACTTGAATTTTCTTTGTATGTGGTGGGATAGGGATCTACCTCTTCAAGTTCCAGGGCTGCTGCCAGGCTCTGGGCCAAGCTATTATTTATTACTGGTACCTTTCCTGCTGCCTGCTCAGATAAGGTTTCTGGAGTGGTGCGGTAGGGATCTTGATGGCCGAAGGAGAGCCTGCTGGCCCCCACGAACAATGAACATGTTAGTGAACATGTCATGTTTGTCAATGTTCATTGTTCGTGGATGGCAATGAACAACGAACACCATGTTCGTTTTTTTTCCTGTTCGTGCCCATGTCTAGTAATGACTTGGTGCTTGCACAGGGGACTACCTTTACCTTTATCTTTCCAATATTTAATTCTATTGACCTTTGAAATGTCAGGATGGATTTATTCTTCTCTATATGCATAATTTCCATGATATTTATCCCCCTATTGTCATAGAACCCTGAATCAGAAATGGGAAGAACCTATTACTTCAGTTCTTCTAACACATCATTTTTGTTGTATTGACAGCACAGCTACAAAACTGAACCAATTCTTACCCAATAGTTCTAACAAAGTTTTTGTTTTTTTGCTATCTTAAATGCTTGAATAAAACAAAATTCCAGATACCGTAAGGCCTAAGGGCTTCCAAAAGCACAAGTTCTCAAAAGACAGGTATCAAATGACATGCTCTTGCACAACCCATCTACCAATGTGCAAATCCAGTATTAGATCATTTGAATAAACCACTTGCTAGTGGGAACTCAGGAGAGTGCTCAGGAGTCATTATTCTACTGTGTCACTAAGATGAGACACCCCTAAGTAATACATCTGCCTCCTGGCTTGATAGCATCACCTTCAGTAACTGACAGAGCCAGGAATTGCTCCTCCTCTACAGACACAGATGCTTTACTTTAATCACTAACCCATCTGATGTAATCTGAACTCTTGCCCTTGGAACTCTTCAGTAATGGACATAACACAATGATCTGATAGCTATAAATAATACACACCCAAATAGAACTGGAGAGTAGCTATTCCTAGACATACAGCCGGATAATCATGATTAATGTCAGCAATGAAACCTTTTAGTGTACAGTTTCTTTTGCAGTCACTCTTTGTCACAGTTCTTATATTAGAGAAATAATATATGAGAACTAATGAATCATCTATGATATGAAACGGATGAAATTTGCAGTCATCCTGCGGAAAATAGCAGGAATGTTGACATGATCACCAGAACATAACAGCTATCACTTTATGTTACCTCTGCTAATAAGAGGAGTACAATCATCATTTTGGGGTGGAGGAGGTTCATCAATGTTTCTAAATGTGAAAGCTGAGTTTTTCTCCAGGATGCCACCAAATTCTGACTCAACAATTATATAAATAAATATGGTTGCCTTATACTGAATTAGACTATTGAGCTATCAAGGTCAGTATTGTCTTCTCAGACTACATGCCTACATACACATACCTGAAGCTGCCTTCTACTGAATCAGGTCATTGGTCCATCAATTTCAATATGTTTTTGCTTACACTGGCAGTGTGGCTCTTCAGGATCTCAGGAGGAGGCATTTCATATCACCTACTACTTGACCCTTTTAACTGGAGATGCCAAGGACTGAACCTGGACCTTTTTGCATGCAGCACCAACTCCTCAGTCAAATTTGTAAGCAGCCTTTCAACAATGGCATTTAAAATTACTTGCAGCACAGATACACGGTGTGATCTAAATGAATGAGATATGTGCATGGAGAATGGTCCAAGTAAGCTGATACTGATTTGCTGTTTCTGCTGGCATCAATTCCTACCACCAACCACTCTTCATTTGAAAAAGCAGTAGGGAATATTGAAATAAATGGGAAGTGGTTATGTCTTTGAATGGTGTTCTCCTCCTATACATCACTTCTTCAAATCATTGGCAGAGACCATTTATTTTCAAAGAAACAAACGCCTTACTTTGAAGGTGCAATGTTTCGGACACCACAGTTAAAAGCATACACTATCGATCACACCTATTTCTGACATGCTCTTCTGGAAATCCTGATCAGGTAAGTAAGTGTCTGTTTTTTTTGTGCTAGTTCAATTGTGGCATATCCACAAAGTAATGGAATTCATACTAGTGGAAGGAATTAGTACAAATGTCATCAGTAAATAATACTATCATGGAAGTATGCATGATGCCAACAACCTTTATCTAGAACTTTGGTCTTATTAAAACTTGCATATGAATTGAACTCAAATTACAGCGGAATCAAGTTAAATGATTTTTAAAGACACTATCTAAAACCCTTGCTCCAGGACACACTGGTGAATCAGAACCAGGGTATGTACAATCTGCTTTGCTTTCGAATTTATAATCATGTTAATTATCAATTATAAAAGGTGTGAAATTTGTGATACAACTAATTGCAGAGCTCCCATTGAAATTAATGAGGTCAAGATTTCCTTCTAGATTAATGAGAGCCTAGAAAAGCCATTAACAGAAACGCGCATTTTTCAAGTATGTCCTGGTACTTTGGCAACTGGCTTTTCTTGTGCATTCAGAAATCAACAAAATTTTGTTTTGAAACGTCTTGCAAAACTTGCATAACTGCTCAGTATTTTTTATACGATAATTATATATGTCATGATTTTTATGCCAATACAGGCTATTCAATAGAAACATGGTTTCTGTTCTCATGTATTACAATAGACTATGCATTCATATTTGGGGCATATCTGTGTGATTGTGGAGAGCTCAGTGACTGGGTGACTGAGACAGACTGAGCCACAGGAGAACCACACACATGCAAAGCAGATGTAGGGAATCATAGGTTGGGCACAGTATGGTCTGCATAGAGCAAGCACTCAACTTATTCTATACAATTTCTTGCATTTCTTGGTTTGAACTAAAGCATCTAGGATGCTCCAATATAATTATGCCACACTGGCAGACAAAATTAAAGAGCCAATTCCTCTTTACAAACCTAATATCTACTGTATACAGCATTTAACAAGTAGGCAACAGATGTTCATCTTCATATTAGAAGAAATTAGGAAAGTCCTACTTTTTATTATAATCCAATTGTGACTTTCCAATACTAGCTGGTTATTTTATTGAGATAAGCATACAAAAAGAGATTTAGACTTCTAACTTTAAACAACAGCTAAGGAGAAATATATTAGCTGCATTTTATATTTTCAAACTCGCTAATGAGGACCAACCTCCTGAAGAAAGAAAAATCAATAAAAACATGCAAGATCAGTTTGCATAGCTAAAGAAACAAATGGGTCTGTAAGGAAAACATTAAGAAGTCTATTGACAATCCAGGCTTCTTGCTCATCAGAAAGGGCAATTTATCCTGTATGCCAAAACTCTCATATTATGGATATCCCATGTCTTTATAATTAAATTTTAACATAGTTTTGCTAAAAGGAAGAACCTGTTACTAAAAAGTAACAACATCTGTTGTTACTTGCAAACATCTGTATGCAAACATCTGTATTGTGCCCAATACTATCTCACAGTGGTTCAAGTCCTGTTGCCCCATGTAAGGCTGCTGGGACATAGGAGCCACAGGGCACCTGCAGATCAGACGTCTGGTCCTCCATTCACAAACCATTAGAAGGTGTTCTTGCCCCTCAGGCACAAGGTTAATTGCATCCCATGGTGGACAAAGTCTCCTCTGCTGATGTGGCATTCAGATGTCAGGAAATGCAAGAGGTTACTAGAATACTGAGGCAGAGAAGATGGATTTGTTTTGGTAGAGCACGGTGAGACGTTGGCTTTGAGACAGCCCACTGATGAAGACTGTCCATTTAGGAACTTCCTGGTACCTATTGATTTTGTTCTCTTCTAATGAAAGGAAAACATGTGTGCATGCTTGCCACCTTTACTCCCAGTGTAAATCTTCCGTCCATGTCTCTGTAAGTATATTTCACAGGTAGCATTAACATTGTTTATGAAGACTGTGTTACATTTTCTATTGACACTGTATTTCAATTTTTTTATACTTTGGTCATTTAAAGATTCTATGCTAGTCAAGGATAGTTTGGAGACTAAATGTACTCACAGAAACCTATGCCTCTCCCACATGCAAGGGCAACAGTTAGATCAGTCTGCCCCATTCTGTGAGTGCTAACTTAAGATGTCATTAGATATGCACTTCAAGCCAGATAAAAATGAGGTGCATTCAAGGGAGGCAATGACTGAGCCACTGTTCTACGGCTTGTCTAACAACACTCTGGTGACATATAGATGAAGGAACCTTATAGCCTGGGGGTAGTGCTGTGGTTCTTCTGCCTATTACTGGGGTGGTCTGAGAAGTCACACTGGACAGTTAGCTTCTCAACTGCCATCATCACCAAAGGGCATGCCAGAGATCTCTAAATTATGCCCACAGAATGTTTCTTTTAACTTTTTCAGTTGAAAACTGCAACATTTACTGACGCTGTCAAATATCTGCTTCTGGGAGAGAAAATCAGTACACTCTGCTCCTCTGCATCAGAAAAACAAACATTATTTGTGCTTTCCCCCCTTCAGATTAAAAAAAATCTAAATCAATCTTTCAAAAGTATCTTGCTGGATAGCTTGAGTATGGTTTAACAACAAAACTGAGTAATTGCTACTCAATTCAGAAAACTCATTTCCCTAGGAAAACCAGTTTCACAAGCAGACCATTTTTCTATGCACGGGGATTTTTTTGCCAGACAGTTCTGGAAATAAAAGTCCAATGTATTTGGAAGAAATAGACATAATATTAATTTTTTTAAAAGGCAAGTTAACTGTACAGATTACATGAGATATCTGGTCAGTTGAAACCTGGAACAAAACTCCAAAGGGGAATGACGGGCAACCAAGCTGAGCAGTGAAAAAAACTTAATTTCATATTTTTCATTCTCGTATCAGATTAAATGGCAACCACAAATAATTTCCTTCTCCAAATAACCCAAACACTCTGTAAGAGAGCATTAACAAGCAGTTATACCCTTTCAGGTTGACTGAAGTAAATGAGTTTAACTCTGTTTAGGATTGTACTGTAAGTCCTCATTGCCAGCTTAAAAAACAGTCCGTCAACTTTTATCAGACTGAGGTAGGTGGGCACAACAAACAGGGCTTCTCTGAAGTGGCACCACAGTCCTGGAATGCCTTTCTCACTGCCCCATGCATATAAACATTTAGGTGCCAGGAAAAACATTAGGAATGTGCAATTCAGCATTTGTATACCAGTTCCAAATAGGTTTAGTAGAACAAAAAAATGTTTCAGGGTATGATCTTAATCCTTTTTTCCTGCATCTCCTGTAGAGTATCAGGCAGATTTGAATACACTAGGTGGTACCAGGTGGAGCTGTAGCTGGGTTTCACATTTATAAACTGTTGCTGTTTATTGTTTTAATGTTGATTATGCTGTTTCATTGTTAAGATTTTTGTGTTTCATTGTTGTGGTTTGTTCTTAATTGGTTTATTTCTGTTCACTTCAGGTTTATGAACATTATTACTTCGCTGTTTTCAGAGATAAGTATGAAATGGAACTGAGGCATGCAGGTTAAGATGAGATCATGGGATCAAAGAGCTTCAAGGCCAGAGACCAGGATGAAATTTTGCACTTGGTTCCATTTCATTAGTGCAAGGAATCCTGGGTGAGGGTACATTGTTCTGATTGTGAATATGCTCCAGCTGCAGTGGAATATGATCACCTGTCCTAGCAACACCCATGGATTGGTCAAGCAGGATCAGGCCAAACTGCAGGCTGCCTGGAATAAAACAAGGGTCTCCTAGTTAGTGGTCTGGTTTGATGCTAGTGTTGCTGCTGATGGAATGCCTGCCATTACACACCATTCTGTGCTCTGGATTTGACTGCCAGGATAAGTGTAAGTCCAGGACTCTCGTCTCTGAATTTTCGACTCGACTTGAACTTTTGTGCTTCTAGTCTGACCATATAATGTCTGTGTCAGAGGATGAAAACTTGTACAATATTTTAAAGTACTTTTATTATTTTCTTCCCTGTCTTGCATAGTTTCTACATTTGTAATCTTTTGTGCATTGTCTTAATTATACTTCTGTGATATTACCTGGGTTTCAGGGGCTTCAATTTAAATCCAGTATTTTGTCCTATTTGGCTACAGCTAACCAGTAACAATTTGGGGGGAACTCAGCCTGCAAGTTTTCTACCTTGCAGGGCTGACTTCTTGATTAACACCCAGCAGGGCTGGAGACTTGGTTCCTTGGTCTCTCAGCTGATGGTTAGGTAAGTGGGATTGGTGGTGGCTCCCATTTCCCTGGGAGGTGAGGATTCACTCCCTGGTAGTGTGTTTTCTTCTTCCATTCTGAACTTCTTGTGGATACAAGGGGCCACAATATACATTAGGATGCACTTCAGGATGCATTCAGCAGGTACTGGTCCTATGCAACTATCATTCACCACAATGTGAAACTGAACTAACTTTCCCAACAGCAGCCTGAAGTGCAATGCATTTAAATACTATTTGTTGAGAAAGTAACTTCCACACTGGTCATTCCCAGTATACATGATTAAACACAAAAGATTAAAGTCAAATCCTAAGTGTGAAAAATTGTATAACTTTGTCTTTAACATTGTGAATTATGCCATTGACATCTTTCACAGGGAGGTTAATTGACTTCATTGTAAGATATCTGGTAGATGACCTGCACAAAAATGGACAGGGAAGAGCAAGACTCTTAATTCTTCTGGCCTCTCAGTGTCTTTTAATAATGGTATCCTTCTCTAACTCCTTTTGAGGTTGGGACTAGGAGGTACCATTTTGCAGTCATTTTAGTCCTACACAGAAGGTAGCTGCTGGGGAACTGTTGTTTGGCCTTCGGCATCCCAATGTTCCACCTTGCTGCCCCTAAGATTTTCAACATCTACATGAAGCCACTGGGAGAGGTCCTCTGGAGATTTGGTTGACCTTTCACCAATATGCAGATGGCACTCAGCTCTATCTTACATTTCCAGCAGATCCCAGGGAGGCTGAGGAAATTGAACAGATGCCTGGAGACAATTTTGGGATGGATGAAGGCCAACAAGCTGAAACTTAATACTGAAAAAATAGAGGAGCTACTCGTGTGAGAAAGTTGTGACCCAGGAACTGGGTTGTCTACTGTTCTGAATGGGACTGCACCCCCCTCCGAAAGGAGCAGTCACATAGCTTGAGGGTGCTACTGAACCCAGGACTTCTGTTGGATAAATAGGAGGCAGCAATGGCCAGTGGCACCTTTCACCAGCTTCAACTATTCTTAGTGAGGACAGATTATGCCACTGTGGTGCATGCCCTGATAACATCTAGATTAGATTACTGCAAAGCACTCTACATGGGGCTGCTCTTGAAGACTGTCCAGAAGCTACAGTTGGTACAGAATGTTGTGGTCAGAATGCTTACTGGAGTGGGTCCAGAGATTATATCACCTGTGTTGTTCCATTGACACTGGTTCTCAATTTCCTTCTGGGTCTAATTCAACATGCTGGTATTGATTTTTAAAGCCCTACACAGCTTGAGGCAATTATACCTTGCATATGAACCTACTCTATCACTTTGGTAATCTTCAGAGTCCCGGGTTTGGTGCTCCTGCCATGTGAAGCTAGATGTTTGGCAACCTGAGAAAGGGCTTTCTTTGTTGTGGCACTGAAACTTTAGAAATTCCTCCCCAGGGAGATTCATCTGTCTCCTATTGTCTTCTGCTAGCAGGTAAAGGCATTTTTGTTTTGTTTGACCTTCCCTCGCTAGCTCTTATTAGCCCTCCTCATTTGTGTTTATTTGTTTTGAATATTTTACATATATATGTATTTTAAATACTTTTTAATGTCTGAAATGTTTTTGTCACTTGAATTTCATGGAAAGGCAGCATAGAAATGTTTTAAATAAATAAAATTAATAAAACGCATGACAGGCTGAGAAACAGCATGCAAAGAGATTTCATGTGGCTTGTGATTTTGTCCAATGTGTTTTCTGAAATTATTGCTTTGTATTTTAGAAATTATTTAAAGGGCAAAATTGGAAGTCACAATATTAGAGCAGTGGATTGTGTCTTTTATATATTGGCCATTTTTGTTTCTTTCCGTTCACGACAATGTTCAAAACATTTTTCCATTTCAAAGTACAGAAAATTTGATATAATTGATTCTTTGGGGAAATATTCCCTTCTCCCTTCTACCCACTCTCTCCACACAGACCTGCATGCACATACCCTTTTGTCCAGCCTTTCCTGCTTTGAAAGATAGAGATTATACTCTGCACCACTCAGATTCTTCTTTCCTTTTCCAAGTGGGAAAACAGACACAAGGATAGTTAGGAAGGAAGCTACACTTCTTCACTGCACAGCATGCTACAGTTATCCAAAGAAATGGTTCATCAGGGGAAAAAAACAGACAACTGTTTTCCTTTATCCCTCCTCCCAGGTCTTTTCTGGGAATAGAGATAAAGGAAAGGGTTATTTTATTTTTCTGCCCTAGAACCACAACTTTTATGAGCAGAAACCTTGTCATTTCAGTATCTCAAGTCAGTACTTGAGAAATGGGCCTTCTTAGGAGTTCAGAACAGTACCACCCTTGGGGGCTAGAGGAGAGAGAACGTAGCCCTTGACTGTTAGGGTTTAACTATACATTATATTATCCTCACACCCTCCCTGGGTCTGCCATGATGACTTTGGATCAAACATGCCAGGCCCTGGATCTCAATTTACTGTCATGCAAGGGCCCAATTCAGATTGGAAGGTGGCACACCTGGGAAGAGAGGGCTTCAGCTTTCCTACTGCACCATTTCTCCATCCTGAATCAGCCCCATGGAGCCACAAGATGCCCTGCTGGGGACACTTACTTACAGCCATCAGTACATGTCAGTTTCCCCAATGGTGCAAACAGCATCTCCCTAGGGCCATTTCACATTGGGAAAAGACCACAGCTCTGTGAGAATGTTCTTGAGCAGCAGCATATTTATGACTTAAAGGATGAAAAGGCTGAAAAATAATAGATATAAAGTAATTTTGGGATCTTTGTCAGAGAATAAAAAACAGAACATCAGAGATTGGGAAATTGGAGTGACAAACTAATAGAGGAGTAATAAAAAGGGCTTAAGATCCTTAAAGAATGGACACCCTACCTAGAGGGCATGGGCAGAGTTGATCAGAAAAAAGGATGTTAAAAAATGTGCCCTAACGAACCTGAGAAGTATTAGCATTGAGCCTAGACAGGCCAAAAACTCTCAAATAATGAGGTATAGTTAATAATATACATATCATAAAAGAGTTTTGGGGTGCTGGAGATACCAAAATATCGAGAGGAGCAGACACAAGAAAGTTTTCTTACATTTTTTAACCACAGGAAAGGTCTCGTATTTCCCATAGCTTTTCATCAAATCTCATGTTACACCAAGGGCCATCAGTTTTCCATCAAGAAGTTTCATCCAAGAAGATCTATAAGAGTCCAGTCCTGGTACATACACATAACCCTTCTCACTAAAGCTATCTTAAGGCTTAAATTAAATGCAGAAAGCCAAGCTCCAGCTTTCAACAATTTTTGGCCAAATTTTGCATGAAGAGCAATGCCCAATACAGAGTAGGGGGCATGCACAAGCCCAAAGATATTGAAGAATTGCTTCATACACAATGTTGCTTTTAGCAGCTAATTTGCTCCACTTTTGTTTAGGCTGGTATTTAGGCATAATGGCTCCAAGATCGGCTCCAAAGTTGCTTTCTTGCATGGTAGCTGTCTTCATTGCAGTTGATTGAAAAGTAGATGACACAGCTGCAGGGGTTCTGGCAGTGAGTCTCTACAATAGAAGTGCAGTGGAGCAGGCAAAGATCAAGAGGGTTTTTAAAAATCTTCTTCAAAATGAAGACAGAGAAAAGGAAAACAAATACACGTTGAAGGCACACTAGGAAACAAAAAATGACCAAAGGAACCTTCTGCAGTGGAAAAAAGGCCAAAAGGTGGTCAGAGCTCCAGCAGAGGAGACAGGAAAAGAACTGAAGAAAGGAAGAGTCCTCCCTCTCCTCAAAGGTGGGAAAGAAATGATTTAATGTCCTGCCTCTAAGAATCATGGGAGGAGTACCCAAGCATCAAGATGCCCTCCTTTCCTCAAATGAGACTGTAATCTTTGACTTCTTACCATTAATTTACAAACATTCCTTAGAGCAATAATAGGGTTGCCATCTTCCAGGTGGTAGCTCGAAATCTCCTGGAATTACAAATGATCCCCAGGTGACACAGTTCTCATGGAGACAATGGCTGCTTTGGAGGGTGGTCTCTACACCATTATACCCTGTTGAGGGCCTCACCCCTCCCCAAACCCTGTCCTCTCCAGGCCCCACTCCCCAAATCTCCAGGAATTTCTCAACCCAGAGCTGGCAACCCTAAGCAATAATGTGAGAAAGTTCTTGATCTTTCAATCCACACTTTGGTATAGAAAAGAAGAACTGCATTGTCTGTATACAGAATAGGGACACTAAATTTGGCCAACTGAGGTAGATTGTTGGACTCAGAAAAAATTGATGTATAAGTTAAACAACATAGGAGCTACTAGGCAAACTTGCCTCACTCCTTTATCTAATGTAAATAGTCCAGAGAATTGACCTTGTGGGCAACAGTGAACTTGGGCAGTAGGACCAGTGTGGAATTGTTGAATAAGTCACAGAAGTTGTGTGTCTATGGTATTATTTGCTAATTTAGCCCAAAATCTTACTCTACAAATTGAGTCAAAAGCCCCCTTAAGATTCTTAAGCCCTGACAAAAGCTGGCCACTGAAACAAGTATATTTCTCAGCTAGAGCACTAAACAATGGTCTGGAATAGATTAACCTCTTTTCAACCTTATTTGTTCCCAGACCAGGACCTCATGCTGCTCAACCCCATTCAAAAGCTTTAAATATAAATATGAAGTGCAAAGCTTACCTAGAGAGGAAAGCAAACTGATTAGTCTATAGCATGTAAGGACTCTTTTAAAAAGGGTCTTTGACCCTTTTTAAAAACTAGAACTATTATTGAATGCTTGCATACATTGAGATTTTACCAGAAGAATTTATATATGTAAAAAGAAAGGCTAGGAGTTTAGCCACCAGGATGGCACCAATCTTAACTGGGCCTCTGTGAACCTGAAATTTAATTTCTAAGCACAGAATTCCAGATACATATGTGAGCTGGCCATCAGGATCTTTATGCCACCAAAAACAAACAAACAATTTTCTAAGCTAGCAGATGCCATGCAATGTAGGGTTGCCAGCTCCAAGTTGGGAAATTCCTGGAGATCTGGGCGGTGAAACCTGGAGAAAGTGGGGTCTGGGGAGGGAAAGGACCTTGGCATGGCATAATTCCATAGAATCCATCCCCCAAAGTAGCCATTTTCTCCAGGTGAACTGATCTCTGTGGTCTGGAGACCAGTTGTAATTCCAGGAGATTTCCAGCCACTACCTGGAGGCTGGCAACCCTAATGCAATGTCAGGTACTGCCTGTCACCTTTGCATTCTTTATTTCTCCCTCCCAAAACTAATCCCTGTGTACTTGCACTGCACTTCTCTTGTAACTCGGTTAGGCAATGGCAGGTAAAAAACAAATAATTACAGAAGACAAAACTAAAGCTGAGCTGCAATCAGGGGTAAAAAAAGTCAAGAAGCCCTTTAATGGTCTGTAGCCATAATGCTTCCTTTCCTTCCTAGCTTTATCAAGATCAGCATTCAGTAGAAGGCAAGCACTTGAGGCCAAGCAGCATGACTACATTATTCTTTAAAGGGCACTATAATCCAAATAAACAATTTGCACTTTACTTGAGCAGACAATAATATTCTCTGAAGTCACATCCTTATTGACCCATGCAATGCTTCCCAACCGCACTGATGCTTGTGTGTAAATGAAGACTGTCTCTTTCACTGGCAAATACAGCAGGAATGAATGAACAAAACAACTGAATGTTGTACACACTGGAGGTGGGGGATTGCTGAATGTGATATTTAGAATAATCAAACAGATAATCTGATTTTAAGCTACAAAGGACAGCTACTGCTGTGGTATAAATTACTTAAAACACAAACAAACTCTAACTAGCAATAAAATTTATATTTAAGGAGATTGTGCAAAAAGCTTCTTAGAAGTGTTTTTTTAAATCCCTAATGGAATAAAATAATCTGTTTTTAAGCAAATACTGAACAATAAATTGCTAGCATTGTATTGCCCTCTCTGATCAATACCAAAATTAGCTGACACATCAGCAGTCTATTTTTTAACATGCACAAAAAAGATATTAGGAAATCTAAATTGATTATTGTCAATATGTGACAAGATAAGTGATCATGATTTAATCACTTCCAACATTTGTTGCCTAATTTAAGAATCTGGCTATCAGTTTCACACACTAGTAAAAATAAACATTCTGTTACTCATGTAAAATATTCAGAATAACAATTCAGTATCCTTGACTAATTTGTTTTGTGCACAATCTCCTTAAGGGGTTTTCCTTATCAAAAGCAAGTAATGGAGTAATTATTGCATACCCACCTCTTATCAAATAGATGTAGCATGGTAAGCAAGGAAACGTTTAAAAAAAACTAGAGGAAAGTCAGTAAAGGCAAGCAAATGAATACACTAGTTGAAAATGGCTTAAACTGTACAAAGAAATATGGATCAAGAATAAATTAAATAATTAAAATAATATATTTTCTGTCAACACATTTTCCATATAGCCTCGGAGGGAAGACTTATTTCCTAACAAGTGCCTTCTGTAAGCACACTTTCTCTTATTGTTCATATGGCATATCTGTACTAACAGTTTGGCTTTGCTTTTTGTTTGTTTGTTATATGTTTCCTGCCTTAGTAAGATTTAAGGAGGTAGGGTATAAACAGGAAAAGTGAAAAAAATGAATGCCAATTTTTTGCCCCACACATCATCATGATTTGTACTATACACAAAGAGTGGAGCAGCCCCACTGTGTCTCTCAGAAGCCTTTTTCTTTTGAACATCTCCAACTGCCACACATGGTCCCCTATGTCCATTCAGAGAACTAAGATGCTCCAACAAGGTGGTGGTGAACAATTTGATCATGGCACTGGGGTGGAAACACATGTCTCTCTTTTCTAGTTGGTTAGGCTATGAATGTGAGGTGGCTCCTGGGAGGAACTGCACAGAACTGGTGCTTGAAGCTCGAGGAGGATGGGATGCCAGCTGCTGTCCGCCTGTGCCCATGTCATCTTCACTGGCTTCTTCCTTGTGGGCAACAGTTTGGGCCGGACACTCAAAATGAACACAGTGAAACACCTGAAAAACAATGAGAGAATGCAAATCAATAAATAGGAACACATTTATAGTCTCAATCAATGTTCCCTCTAAGCTGTGCAGTGTTGTGAGCCAAAAATCTACTTCATGAGCCAAAAAACAGAGTTGCACTTACCGTAACTACTGTTCATTGACGTCTTCTGTGCAGACACACATGGGACTGCGCCTGCGCAGCCCTGCCGACCGGATTTTTCTTTTCTAGTCAACGTCCACTAGGGGGTGCCTGTACACACCAATGCGCCTGCGCGGCTTTTCCTGCCTAAGCGACATTGGGCAACGTCGCCCCCTTTCCCCTCAGTTTCTCCTTTGCCGCCGAATGTCTTCTCATTATCTGGAAGAACACAGCGGGGTAGGAGGGAGGGTTGTGTGTCTGCACAGAAGATGTCAATGAACAGTACTTACAGTAAGCGCAACTCTGTTTTCACTGTCCGTCTTCTGTGCAGCCCCACATGGGAGCCACTTACCCAGGAGGCGGGCATGTGTTCTTATTGAAAAAGAGACTGGAGTACTGCTTGACCAACAGCAGCCTCTTTCCTCTCCCACAGATCTAAAGCATAATGTTTAGCAAACGTGTCAGCAGACGACCACGTTGCAGCCCTGCAGATGTCTTGCAAGGGCACTCCCCTAAGGAAGACCGTAGAGGCAGCTTGCACTCTAGTGGAATGAGCTTTCACTTCCAAAGGGCAAGGTAACTTAGCATGCGAGTAGCAAGCCCTAACAGTCTGAGTAACCCAGCGAGAAACTGATTGAGCTGTAGCAGCTTTTCCCTTCCTGGGCCCATAGTAGCACACAAACAGTTGTTTGGCACATCTAAACTGTGAAGTACGTTGAAGGTAAAATAAAATAGCCCTTCTCACATCCAAGGAATGTAAGGCCCTTTCAGAGTTATCAGAAGGGTCAGGAAAAAAACAGGCAGGACAATGTCTTGTGAGGTATGAAATTGAGTGGAGACTTTGGGTCTAAAACGAAGGTCAGGTCTCAGCACCACTTTATTCTGATGGATCTTCAAAAAGGGAGGATCCCACCTTAGGGCCGCCAACTCGCTAACTCTACGGCCAGATGTAATGGCAATCAAGAAAGCCACTTTACAGAACAACCATTTTAATTCACAAGTAGCCAGCGGTTCGAAGGGCGATTTCATAAGCCCCGCCAATATTACTTGCAGTGACCATTGAGGAACAATTTCCCTGACTTGTGGAAACATGTTATACAACCCCTTCAAAAAAGATTTCGACAAGCTGTGGGAGAAAACTGTTTTCCCATCTATCTTAGGGTGGAAGGCTGAAATAGCTGCCAAATAAACTTTAATAGAGGAATTAGAGAGTCCCCCGTCCTTTAGGGACAGAAGGAACTCAAACACGGATGACAGACGGCAATCCCAAACATTCACTCCTTTGTCATTAGCCCAGACTTCAAAACGCTTCCATTTAGCAGAGTATGACCTGCGAGTAGTGTCCCTACGTGCATTCAGCAAAATCTCCGCTACTCTGTCAGACATCCCTTCCGACCCAGAATGTGCCAAGCAGTGAGGTTCAGTTTGGGTAGGTCGTGATACCAAACCCCTTTGTCGGACAGAAGGTCCGGGTTCAGAGTGAACCGATAATATGACCCCTGTGAAAGCTGCATGACATGTTGGAACCAAGCCTGTCTGGGCCAAAAAGGCGCTACTAGAATTATGTGAGGCCCATCCCTTTGAATTTTGCTGATGATTCGAGACAACAGCGGGAACGGAGGGAAGGCATAAAACAGGTGCCCTGTCCAGCGTATCTGGAACGCATCCCCAAGGGAGTGGTGACCTAGACCTCCCCTGGAGCAAAATCGTGGGGCCTTCTTGTTGTCCTCCGATGCAAAGAGGTCTATGTCTGGGAACCCCCAGTCCAAAAAGATGGCGTTCAGGTAGCCGTCTGCTATGGTCCATTCGTAACTGTCGGATCGCATACGACTCAGTTTGTCCGCGATGACATTTGTGGTGCCAGGAATATGGACCGCATGAATTAACACGTCCCTGTCCATGGCCCATTCTCAAATCCGAATGGCCTCGTCGCAGAGGGCCTTGGAGGTAGTGCCCCCCTGCTTGTTCAGGTAGAACATCGTGGTCCAATTGTCCGTGAGTACCTGAACGGACTTCTGCAGCAGCGTGTCTGCGAATGCGATAAGGGCATAACGGACCGCTCTCAATTCTAGCAGGTTAATGTGATCTTCCCTTTCCTGCTCTGACCAAACCCCATGTGCCCTAAGGGCTCCACACTGGGCTCCCCATCCTATCGTGGAGGCATCAGTCGAGATTGTGATCTCGGTTTGGATGGATCCAAATGCAATACCCCCAAGGAGATTAGTCTCATCAAGCCACCATCGTAAGGCACGGAGAACCCCTCTAGGGATGGAGTACCGCTTGTTCTGGGATTCGTGTTCAAAATCATGAACAGATAGGAACCACAGCTGGAGAGGTTGCATGTGCAACCGAGCCATAGGGGTAACTGCCGTAGAAGAGGCCATAAGGCCTAGCAGTCTCTGGATAGCCGTTACCGACTGGAACCTACATCTCGAAAAGAGATTCACCATTCTGCCAATCTTTAGTGCATGTTCCCTGGGCAGAAAACCTCTATTTACATCGCCATCCAGTTCCATACCGATAAACAGTATTCTCCTGGACGGGGTAAGGTTAGATTTTTTGAGGTTAACCAAAAGCCCTAATCGGGAGCAGGTAAGCATCACCTTATTAATTTGGGCCAGGAGTGCATCAGCAGAGGGTGCTGCCAAAAGCCAGTCATCAAGATAGGGATAGATGGTACAACCTTGTTCCCTCAAGTATGCCACTACAACAGCCATACATTTAGAAAAAACCCGGGGGGCTGTTGACAATCCAAAAGGGAGTACCTGATAATGGTAGGCCTTACTGTTACAAAGGAACCTAAGGTATTTCCTATGACTAGGGTGGATGGCAATGTGGAAGTATGCGTCCCTGAGATCCATGTCCTCAGGCATTAACTGGAGGACTGTATTCAAGGTAAGCATTCTGAACCGCTTTACGAGATCGAATCTATTCAATTCCCTCAGGTTTAAAATGGGTCGTACGCCTCCATCCTTCTTGTCTACAAGGAACATCCTAGAGTAAAAACCCAAGAGGGGGTCCTGAGGGAGTACTTCCTGTACGGCTCCCTTCTCCAGAAGTGTTACAACCTCAGCCTGCAACTTATCAGAAGAGGATTGTACTGAGTGGTCAGGAAGAGAAAACACTGGGTAAACATCAAACTGAATTTTATAACCAACTGTAACAATGTTAAGCACCCTATCAGTGGTAATCTCTGCCCATGCTGAGGCAAACTGAGCCAATCTGTTACCGAACATGACAGATTGTTCAAATTCTAGTCAGAACTGTTTAGGTTGAGTTGCTGACTCTTTGGCATCGTGGGCTTGTTGACCGCGACGTGGGCGGTAGCTAGGCCTCCAACGCTGAAAGGAACTCTCAGACGGCTGGAATTGCCTGTAGGACCCATAACGAGGATACGGCTGAAACCTTTGCTGCTGGCCACGATAGCTTTGAGACGAGCGATATTGATACCGATTGTCGGTGAACTGCCTGGATGGGAGAATGCCGTAGGAGCGAGCCGTCAATCGGTCTTTACGCTTTTGCGAAAGGTATTCATCCATTCTGGATGAGAATAGAGATTGACCCTTGAAAGGTAGATTCTCTACTTTGTTTCGTGTCTCGACAAGCAGTGCAGTTGTGCGAAGCCACGAGTGTCTGCGAAGCACGATGGATGATGCCAATGCTCTCGCAGAGGTGTCAACCGTGTCGCGACCAGCATTAATTTGTTGTCGTGACAGCCGTAAAGCCTCATCAAGTATTACTTTAGCCAATACTTTCTGATCAGCAGGAAGCTTTTCCATGAAGGCCGCCATGCGATTCCATAGGAAAATCTGATAGGCTCCCATGATCGCCGAGTAATTGGAGATTTTCAGTGTCAGGGCAGCAGATGAATATAACTTCTTGCCCAACGAGTCCAGCTTCCTGCTTTGTCGATGGGTACGGCATGGGACCCTTGGCGCTGACGGGTCTGCATCTCCTCAGTAATGAGGGAAGAAGGCGGTGGATGTGCAAAGAGATACGTACAGATGTCATCTCTAGTTTTATATAGAGCTTCCAGATTTCCACTAATCCTTCTGTGAATGGGAATGCAATGGTCTGCGGATTCCCAGATTGGACATACTGCAGAATTTTATCTTTCGGCTTCGGATCCACAGCCGAAATTTCAATGTCCAGGGAACGGGCCATACGGACCATCTGCGCTGTGTAGAGCCGGTAATCTCCCGTAGGAAAAATATGACCAGTCCCAATAATGATGTCCTCAGGTGACGGGTCAGACGGAGGGCTAGGACTTGGATCTTGGTAAGGCCCAGGCTGCTGGTAGGGAGAACCATAGCCGGAGAAATCACTCCAAATGTCACCCCAATACTCTCTGTCAAGAGGCGGGGAATAGGATCAGTGAGACCTTGCATAAATGGAGCCTTCTCTCTCAAAACCTCTCCTTGATGAGTAATAGGGTATACCCTCTCTCCCAGTTAAATCACCAGCAGACCATGCATGGGACGCAAGAGGTGGAGCGTCAGGTAGGTCACCGTCATCACCAGAAGAATGGCATGATGGAGGAGACAGGTGCGGAGAAGGAGTCTTGGGCTTCTCCCAGAGCACCTCATCAGTTTGGACCGAAGTCGATTGTCTGTGCTTTGACTTCTTCTTAGCCTTCTTCTCACCCTGGGAGGGTAAGACACGGTCGGAGCCTCGACTCTGGGTCACCGGATCCGGTGTTGCTAGATCAGGTAACGGATCCGAAGCCTTAGGTTCCGTTCTGACTCCAGCCTTGGAACCGAGGGTAAGGCGAGTCGACTCCATAGACTTCTGAACCAATGGCGTCTGGCCCGGTGTCGGATCCGATGACTTTTGAACCGATACGGTCGGGATGTTCGGATCTGACGAAGTCCTCTGCAAGTTCGGAGTCGACGTAGATGGCGGTTCCAACCTCGAGGGAGACTTGGAGCAGTATCGCCGCTTCCGAGTTGGATCCGACTGCGGAGGTTTCGCACGATCCGAAGTGGAGCCCGAGGCGTCTTTCGGATTCGAGGTTGGAGTCGGAGTTCGTCGGAACCGATCCAAAGAATGGGAGCGAGGGGTGGAAATGGAGCTACGGACAGACTGTACAGCCGAGGGAGCTTCAACTGTCCCGCTTACTGGTGGCGGTCCTTTTTGAGGGGTATCCGGGGCTCCCGATGCCCTCATAGCCCTCCTCCAGAGTAGGGCATTCAATCTACTCGCCCTCTCAGCCCTGGCCTTAGGCGTAAATCGCTGACAATGCTCACATTTCTCAACGATGTGTCCTTCACCCAAGCACTCGAGGCAAACGGAATGGCCATCCGTTCTTGTCATTTTCGTAGAACAAGTCGAACAGCATTTAAATAAAGCTTTCTCAGCCATCTCTGAAAAAAACGAACGATCTCCTCACAAAATGGCGTTTCTCACAGCGGACAGCTAGATCTTTACTGGTCGGCGGCAAAGAAGAAACTGAGAGGAAAGGGGGCGACGTCGCCCAATGTCGCTCGGGCGGGAAAAGCCGCGCAGGCGCATTGGTGCGTATGGGCACCCCCCTAGAGGACGTTGACTAGAAAAGAAAAATCCGGTCGGCAGGCCTGTGCAGGCGCAGTCCCATGTGGGGCTGCACAGAAGACAGACAGTGAACAACAACGTGCATTAAAGTTCTGAGTGCGTTTCCTTTTTTTAAAAAAATGCATTTCAGTCTACATACAAAACATACAAACAAACTATAAACTACTTTAATTTGTATTGTTTCTTGCTTGGAAACAACAATGCAAACAGTCATTCAGACATGGTTTCTAAATATCAAACTAAATTACTCTACAGGTTAAGTTATTAATACTTCTCTTTCCCAAATGATTAATATACAAATATAAATATATCTGAGCACATGTGCTAGGGTCTACATCCCATCCTGGGCACATGTTAGCCTTCTCTATTCCACCAAGATTGCAGCAGGTAGGCGGAGAGATTTACAGTACAAAGTACAAAGTAACTCCAGTCTAAGCCCATTGATTTCTAGCCTCTGTAGAATCCAAAAATAAAAAACATGTAATACATTTTGATTACAATAAAAACAAATTAACAATAAAAACCAGTTGTCCAAGACCATCTAGTCCCATTAGGTGAAAGGGCCATAAAAACCAGAGTATATTTCTGTATAAAAATGGATATGTTCATGCTACTTGAAAAGGGGTAGCTGTGTCACTCCATCGCTGCAAAATAAAGCAGACACCCAGAGGCACCTTAAAGACTACCATATTTATTTCAAGATGAGTTTTTCTGAGTCAGTGCTAACTTCTTCATGTATGTATGGAAATCAACTTGAGAATCATTCTTACATTTTCTTTTCCCCACATAATGAATCCGCAGTTGACTCATGACAGAATTTATCTTTGATCTTAATCTCCACCCTCGCCCAACTTGCCCAATAAGAAGGATGCTAAGTTTGATTTCCGCATCTGAAGAAGAGAGCAGTGACTCACAAAAGCTCAGCCTTAAACATAAAAGGTGAGCCATATTCCCAATGACTCACCTCTTATCCTGGCTCAAGTGCACTGAGGGCCCTGTGGTGCACCTGCACCTGCGCCAGGATAAAAGAAGAGTTGTTGGCGGCAGGCCTCTGAGAGGCCATCGAGTGGCGGGAGGTTTAGTGCAGGGGAGATGTGCTGCACCTCCCCGCCGCCTCCGCAGCCCCTCAGAGACCTGCCTGCAGAGCCAGTGGTGAGGCCTTCCTGTCACCTCAGCGGCGGCTGTAGAACCACACTGTAGAACTGCTGGCTCCGCAGCCCCTCAGAGGTCTGCCTGCAGAGCCGGCGGGGAGGTGCAGTGTGGGGGAACCCCCCATTGTGGCCTTACCACCGCTCTGCAGCCCCTCAGAGGTCCGCCTGCAGATCCGGTGGGGAGGTGCAGCATGGGGGAGCCCCTCTGCGGATTCCCTGCTGCCTCCATGGTGGCTGCAGGACCGTGCTATGCTTCCCTGCTGAGTCTAAGGCCCCTAAGAGGCCTGCCTGTGGAGCTGGCAAGGAGGCACAGCATGGGGGAGCCACCCCACGAGGCTTCTGTGGTGGCTGCAGGGCTGCAGAGCCAGCAGGGACTGAGGTATGGCATGGGAGAATCCCCCTGCTGTTTCCATGCTGGCAGCGGGGCCTTGGCCCTGCTGCTAGAGCCCATTGTATTTATTTTTACAATGGACTCTGTTGCTAGTACTGAAATAAAAGTGTTCAAGGCACCACTGGACTTTTGTTTTACTTTCATGCTGACTGGATTTCTTGTGGTTCAGGTGTGATTTCTTGTGGTTCAGGTGTGATTCTAACTGGATTTCTCAGCTCAGGCAGTTAGCCATTACTCTATATAAGCACCTGGAAATCTAACACCATACAACATTTAGAACATGGGCTTTGCCTGCTGGGCGTCAGGACCAGAAGGGGGCACTGTCACCAGGTTTGCCCCTCCTGTTGGCTGGCCTGGTGGGGGGGTCAAAAAGGGGGGTCGGGGAAAGTGGCAGGAGGGGGGTATACAGCACCCTGCTCCCTCTCTGCCGCAGCCCATCAGGAAGGGGAGGGGGGTATACAGCACTCTCCGCCCTCTATGCCTTCCTCATCAGGAGAGGCGGAGGTCTACAGCACCCTGCTCTCTCCTCCTTGCTCAAGCAATTCTCCCTGTGTCCCTCCTTTCCTTCCTCCCTCTCTCTCCTCAACTACTCCACTCTACCTCTCTCGTCTTGCCTGCTTTTATGGGGCCTCCCTTGAGCCTTTCCCCTGGCTCCCCCATGCCCATTCTCTCCACCCCCTCCCTTTGTGATGGGCAGCCCTCCCCGCCTGTCAAAGGGCCTTCCCGCCAGTCCCGGTGTTCAGGGCTCCTCCCCGGCTCTGCCCTGCCTCAGTGCAGCGCAGGATTGGCTGGCCCCGCTGAATGCCGGAGTTCCTGTCAGTAGATGCGGGCCTTGCCGCTCGGCCCCAGCGGGGTTCCATCCATTGGCCCGCCAGCATGCGCCCGGCCTCCCTGCTGTTGCGCCCCTGTCCCAGCAACTGGCCCTGGCCCTGTGACACTGCCAGTGGTGGTGGCTGCCAGTTTCAGGCCACCCTCTGCAGCCTTGCCCCGCTCCACTGCCTCCATCGCGTGGCAGCCTCTACCGGCCCTGGCCCTGTCGATGCCCGTTGCTGTGGAGGCGTTGGGGGTCTTCCCCATCTTGGCCTCCTCCAACTCGGCCCCCAGCAAGGGCCTTCCAGGTAGGTCAGGGCAGGGGGAGGCCTCCACATCCTGACAGAAGAATTGTGCTTTAGACAATCACAAAACATGGAGAAGAATAAAAGTCTGTGAGAAAGATACTGCATTTGGACAACTTTTATGTCTCACAGACTTTTATTCTTCTCCATGTCGCAAAGAAAATGTAACTCCTCTACCCTTTTCATTTTAGTCAGAAGCTCAGGAATGAAAAACATAAGAACATAAGAGAAGCCATGATGGATCAGGCCAATGGCCCATCCAGTCCAACACTCTGTGTCACACCTGTGCCAAAAACCAAGTGTCTTCAGAAAGTCTGCCAGTGGGGAAGGGACACTAGAAGCCCTCTCACTGATTCCCTCCCCCCCCCCAACCTGGTGACTTAGTAAATTTGTGCATGCAGCTTCAATAGCTTGAAATCCATTTGCCAGTTTTCTGGGGCAAATAAACAAGATCTGCACAGTGTTGCAGCTCAGAGGGATAGGATGTGCAAATACAGAATTGTAAACTTTGATTTTTCTTTAGAATATTTATGTACCACTTGTACGGAGAGCTGTTTGAGGTGGCTCACAAACAAAAAAAACAACACAATTTTTAAGAAGTCAGGATGACAGGAGGAAACATTTCCAGAATGTTCCAATCTATAATCATTAGGATACCCTAAAACTGAGCCCGTTAGCAGGTTGCAAACCCGTTAAACATGAACAGGATCAAAAACCTCTGGAACTGGCCAGTAACCACTGGTTTTGGACAAAGCAAAAAGCAAAAAAAGCAAAAAGGAAAAAATGAGACTTTGTGGCACCAAAAGAGTTTCAGTTTGGTATCCATCTTGGTCTGCAGTAGAACAGCAGGATCGGAGTCCAGTAGCACCTTAGAGACCACTAAGAGTTTCAGGGTATAAGCTTTTGAGAATCATATGTTGCCTTACATATTATCTGTTGCTTTAAATATGTACTCCTATATCCTACCTGTGCTTTATGTTGTGTTCAATGCAAGTCCTAGAACTTATTATGTTCTGCTTCAGCAATTCCTCAACAGCAATTCCTCAACAGCAATTCCTGGAGATGGCTGTTGTGGGTTTTCCGGGCTGTATTGCCGTGGTCTTGGCATTGTAGTTCCTGACATTTCGCCAGCAGCTGTGGCTGGCATCTTCAGAGGTGTAGCACCAAAAGACAGAGATCTCTCAGTGTCACAGTGTGGAAAAGATGTAGGTCATTTGTATCTACTCAGAAGGGGTGGGGTTGAGCTGAGTCATCCTGTAAGAGTTTCCCAGGGTGTGGAATGCTGATGGCGGGAGGCTTCACTGTATCCTGAGGAGGTTCTTTTGCATATGGATTGGTACTTGATGTGCTAATCTTCTCTGCAGGGCTATTGTCGGGGATAGAATGTTTTGTTAGCCTGGTGTTTTTCAGAACTGGAAACCACGCTCTGTTCATTCTTAAGGTTTCTTCTTTCCTGTTGAAGTTTTGCTTATGCTTGTGAATTTCAATGGCTTCCCTGTGCAGTCTGACAAAGTAGTTGGAAGTGTTGTCCAGTATTTTGGTGTCCTGGAATAAGATACTGTGCCCTGTTTGAGTTAGGCTATGTTCAGCCACTGCCGATTTTTCAGGTTGTCCAAGTCTGCAGTGTCTTTCATGTTCTTTTATTCTTGTCTGGATGCTACGCTTTGTGGTCCCGATGTAAACTTGTCCACAGCTGCAGGGTATACGGTATACTCCTGCAGAGGTGAGGGGGTCTCTACTGTCTTTTGCTGATCGTAGCATCTGTTGTATTTTTCGGGTGGGTCTGAATACTGCTTGAAGGTTATGCTTTTTCATAAGCTTTCCCATCTGATCAGTAATTCCTTTGATATATGGCAAAAACACTTTTCCTGTAGGAGACTGTTTTTCCTTGGTTGTTTGATTCATCCTGGGTTTGATTGCTCTTTGGATTTCATTTCTGGAGTAGCCATTTGCCTGAAGTGCGTGTTTTAGATGATTAATTTCCTCATTGAGAAAGTGCGGCTCACATATCCGTCTTGCACGATCCACTAATGTTTTCATTATGCCTCTTTTCTGTCGGGGGTGGTGATTGGAGTTTTTGTGTAAGTACCGATCAGTGTGAGTTGGTTTCCTGTAGACCCTGTGACCTAACTGAAAGTTTGCTTTGCGGATGACCAAGGTATCCAGGAATGGGAGTTTTCCCTCGATTTCTTTCTCCATTGTGAATTGTATGTTCAGGTGGATGTTGTTGAGATGATTCAAAAACCCCATCAATTCTTCCTCCCCATGGCCCCAAATGATAAATGTATCATCCACAAACTGGAACCATACACTAGGTTTGTGGGGTGCTGATTCTAGAGCTGTTTTTTCAAAATGTTCCATGTAGAAGTTTGCTATAACTGGGCTGAGTGGGCTCCCCATGGCCACCCCATCCATCTGTTCATAGAATTCGTTGTCCCATTGGAAGTAACTGGTTGTCAGACAATGGTGGTTCACCGACATATGAATTAGCTAGACATCTGGCCGATCTCCTGCAGGACCACATCGGGAAAACCTCGTCTTACATCAAAGATTCAGCAGATTTCATCAACAAAATCAGTTCTCTGAAACTCAATCCACAAGACATACTTGTCAGTTTTGATGTTGTATCCCTGTTTACCAAGGTTCCAGTTAAAGACACTATTGCACGTATTAATCAGATTTTCCCAGAGGATGTAACAGCCTTATTCCACCATTGTCTGACAACCAGTTACTTCCAATGGGACAACGAATTCTATGAACAGATGGATGGGGTGGCCATGGGGAGCCCACTCAGCCCAGTTATAGCAAACTTCTACATGGAACATTTTGAAAAAACAGCTCTAGAATCAGCACCCCACAAACCTAGTGTATGGTTCCGGTTTGTGGATGATACATTTATCATTAGGGGCCATGGGGAGGAAGAATTGATGGGGTTTTTGAATCATCTCAACAACATCCACCTGAACATACAATTCACAATGGAGAAAGAAATCGAGGGAAAACTCCCATTCCTGGATACCTTGGTCATCCGCAAAGCAAACTTTCAGTTAGGTCACAGGGTCTACAGGAAACCAACTCACACTGATCGGTACTTACACAAAAACTCCAATCACCACCCCCGACAGAAAAGAGGCATAATGAAAACATTAGTGGATCGTGCAAGATGGATATGTGAGCCGCACTTTCTCAATGAGGAAATTAATCATCTAAACCACGCACTTCAGGCAAATGGCTACTCCAGAAATGAAAACCGAAGAGCAATCAAACCCAGGATGAATCAAACAACCAAGGAAAAACAGTCTCCTACAGGAAAAGTGTTTTTGCCATATATCAAAGGAATTACTGATCAGATGGGAAAGCTTATGAAAAAGCATAACCTTCAAGCAGTATTCAGACCCACCCGAAAAATACAACAGATGCTACGATCAGCAAAAGACAGTAGAGACCCCCTCACCTCTGCAGGAGTATACCGTATACCCTGCAGCTGTGGACAAGTTTACATCGGGACCACAAAGCGTAGCATCCAGACAAGAATAAAAGAACATGAAAGACACTGCAGACTTGGACAACCTGAAAAATCAGCAGTGGCTGAACATAGCCTAACTCAAACAGGGCACAGTATCTTATTCCAGGACACCAAAATACTGGACAACACTTCCAACTACTTTGTCAGACCGCACAGGGAAGCCATTGAAATTCACAAGCATAAGCAAAACTTCAACAGGAAAGAAGAAACCTTAAGAATGAACAGAGCATGGTTTCCAGTTCTGAAAAATACCAGGCTAACAAAAAATTCTATCCCCGACAATAGCCCTGCAGAGAAGATTAGCACATCAAGTACCAATCCATATGCAAAAGAACCTCCTCAGGATACAGTGAAGCCTCCCGCCATCAGCATTCCACACCCTGGGAAACTCTTACAGGATGACTCAGCTCAACCCCACCCCTTCTGAGTAGATACAAATGACCTACATCTTTTCCACACTGTGACACTGAGAGATCTCTGTCTTTTGGTGCTACACCTCTGAAGATGCCAGCCACAGCTGCTGGCGAAACGTCAGGAACTACAATGCCAAGACCACGGCAATACAGCCCGGAAAACCCACAACAGCCATCGTTCTCCGGCCGTGAAAGCCTTCGACAATACATCCCATACTGGAGCCTTGCTAATACTATATCTTTGTAAACTTATATTCTTTTACCCCATGACGTTGTTTATAGAAATGTTCTTGAAACGGTATTTATTTACCCTATGACATTGTTTGTGAAAATGTTCTCGACACTGTATGGAAATGCCTGAATTTCATGTCTGCATACCATTTATCCATGCCATTCATATGTTCTCTGTTCCCTGTATTGATTTTATCATCCCATCTTGAGCATGCCTAAAAATGAAAGTACTAATGTTGAGACTTATCTCTGAAGCCTGCTTCCTGACCTTGTACTAAAGTGTAACTCTTTGCGAGAGACAGGGGGAGTCGAATTCCTGGTAATCTTCTGGCTTTCTTTGGCCAGACAAAGCTATTGTGTTTCTCATGAGAATTGGGACTTTCTCACCTTTTTGCTAACTGCCCCAGGGGAGGGGGGAATCCTAATCCTTATATCAAAGTGCCTTAGCTTGTATTCTCATTCCTGCCAATTCCTATGCATCTTTGAGGGACCTGTGAACTTAATGGATCTCTGTAATAAAACTTTTTCAACCAAGACCCTGGAGTATTTGCTGTGAGGGGTGTGGGGATCTATCTGTCATGGACTGCCAATCCTAGAACTGATACTGCCCTTGTCCTTGCCACTAATTGTACTACTCTCATACTATGTAATCCGCCTTGACTCTCAGTGAGAAAGGCTGAATATAAATAACAAACAAACAAACAAAATAAAAGCTCTCTTTTTCTTCATTTCTGAAGAAGAAAGCTTTGAGTCTAGAAAGCTCATATCCTGAAAATCTCAAACCCTGTAAAATCTTTATGGCTTCTGTTTAATTCTGCACCTACAGACTCATCTGTGAAAAAGGAGGCCTTCCCTTGGCTTCTGTTTCAGGAAAGAAGGCAAGTCAGGCACAGCTGCCCTTGGAGGCTCACTTTAGCTTCAGATCCAGATTTGGAATGCGGGGCGAAGAAGAGCTGTGAGCCTGTGAGCCTGCAAAGAAGAAGGTGGCTTTAAAAAAGAAAACGAGAGCAAAGCTGGAGCCAGCTCTAAAGTAGCTATGCTAAAATAAACCACCAACAGAGCAGAGTTACTTCAGTCTATATCCACTGATTTCATTTTAGATGTAGATCCAGAGGAGTTAGCCGTGTTAGTCTGTAGTAGCAAAATCAAAAAGTGTCCAGTAGCACCTTTAAGACTAACCAATTTTATTGTAGCATAAGCTTTCGAGAATCACGTTCTCTTTGTCAGATGCATGGAGGGCAGAAGGAAACTGGCCAAATATAGAGGAGGGGGGGAAGGGGGGAAAGAGGAGAGGGGGGATGTAAACAACTCCTTTGATATGGAGATGCAGACAGCTCCTTTTGGTGTGGGGATCAGTTTGCTTGTGTAAAGATTCAAAGGAGTTTTCTGTGTTAGTCTGTAGTAGCAAAATCAAAAAGAGTTCAGCAGCACTGCAGCACAAGCCCTCGATAACCACAGTCCTCCCCGCCAGATGCATCTGACAAAGAGAACCGTGGTCCTCGAAAGCCCACGCCAGGTGCCACTGGACTCCCCCTGACCCCGCCTCTGTAAAGGAAATCAGTTACCTGTGATAATGAGATAACCATTCATAGTCCCTATTCAGTCCCAGCTTGACAGAGTCAAATTTGCATATGAATTCCAATTCAGCAGCTTCCCGTTGGATTTCGTTTTTGAAAGGTTTCTGTTGAACTACAGCGACCTTTAAGTCTTTGATGGAATGTCCTGGTAGATTGAAGTGTTCTCCCACTGGTTTCTGGACGTTGCCATTTCTAATGTCAGATTTGTGTCCATTTATTCTTTTGTGTAGAGGTTGGCTGGTTTGTCCAATGTACAGAGCAGAGGGACATTGTTGGCACATGAGGGCATATATCAGATTGGAGGATGAACAGCTGTAAGAGCCAGAGACAGTGTAGTTGATGCCACTGGGTCCTGATTTTGCCACTACAGACTAACACGGCAAACTCCATTGAATCTTTACACAAGCAAACTGATCCCCACACCAAAAGGAGCTGTCTGCATCTCCATATCAAAGGAGTTGTTTACATCCTCCCTCTCCTCCTTTCCCCCCTTCCCCCCTCTCCTCCTCTATATTTGGCCAGTTTCCTTCTGCCCTCCATGCATCTGATGAAGAGAACGTGATTCTCGAAAGCTTATGCTACAATAAAATTGGTTAGTCTTAAAGGTGCTACTGGACTCTTTTTGATTTTAGATGTAGACGCTCGGCGTGCCGAGAGAGAGCAGCCAGATCCAGTTCTTGGCTGCATCTGCATTTCAGGCTGTAAAAGTCACTTTGGAAGAGGCCTCAAAAAGGAGGCCTTATCAACGGCAAAGGTCAACCAGCCTCCTTCAGCACCTTCTCCTCCTCCTCATCTGGCTATTGGCAGGCACGATGAGCACCTGGCCCAGCCCTCCACCCTCCTTGTCGTCCTTCTTGCTGGCCTCCTTCTGTACCACAGCCAAGTTAAATGACACCTTCACCATGGCAGCTAAGGTGCTAGCTCTTCGTCTCTGCTCTCTGGGGCTGAGGGGATCCCAGCAGGTTCAGGCTGCACATATCAGGCTGGGCCCCATCACTCTGCTCTGCTCCTTAGCTAGCAAGCCGGCGACATCTGGAGATGCTCTCTGGCTCCGCCCTGGGACCAAGCCAGCCACAGTCAGGAAGGGAGCAGAGAAGTGGGACAAGGCTCCATCCCTGCTCCATCCCTATAGGGCCCACCCACAGGCACTGGCTATATGGGAGTGCTGGGCTGCCTCAGAGTTAGTATTTGTGAGCTACAGCTGAGAAGCTGTAAGCAGAGGAGTCAGAATCTGTGAGTAACTGCTCAGTTGTTCACATTAGTGAGAATACCGGTCTCAATTAAAGTGCACATTAAATGGAACATTAAAGGAGGTGATCAGAAGAAGCAAACCCTCTTGGCCACTGGAATCTGCAAGCAGCAGTGGGGTCCTTTAAACTCAGCCCCGAAGCTTTCCAAAGCATTCCGAATGATTCGGAAAGCTTTGATTAGAGATTTCCGAATTGGGGGCAGCATGCTGGCCCCGATTCGGATATCCCTAATCTTTACGGATTGGGTCCGATTTGGGTAATTTACCCAAATCAGAAACCCGAAGCGCACACCCCTCAAAGAGACTGATGCTTTGCCTTTCTGGACAGCACCTCTCTCTAGGCACATAAGCACAGAGTCAGGGTAGTTCCTTCTTTTTTAAGAAGCTGAATCTCTTAATCCAGTTTTTCAAAATGTGATGAGTGAGGCCAGGGAAGAAGCAAGTGGGTCTTAGACTTGTTCCTGATAGCTCATTAAAGAAGTGAAAAGGCAAGCCAATAATCTGATAAAGCCTCAGTCTTGTAACTTGGTTTACAATGCTATCCTAAACAGTTACCTTCTTCTAAGACCGCTGACTTGGTTTAGGATTGTATTGTTAGTTATTGGGGTGGGGAATAACTGCTTATGCTTAGTATTCATTTGCTTTTGAAGGTTTTTTTATTTTATAAAACCTAAAATTGAAGTGAATGCAAATCACATGTAAAATACTAAAATGAATAATTCAGATGGTACAGGTTTGCAACACTCTTATATAAAAGAATACAAAACTATTGCTCCTCTGAGTTGATTTGGTAGCTGTTGCCAATTAACTTCACTGAATGACTCTAGCAATGAATAAATAATATTGAAGCAGTTTTTTAAGCAATCTCTTTTGTTCTGACCACTTTCGTTCCTCTTATTTGCACCTCATTCCTTCAGACCTTGGAAATCTTTCTCAAACCCTCTTTAATATTGATTAGAACCTCTTACAATTTTAGTGGGCTTGTTCATCTCTAAGGAAGTGAGAAGGCTGAAAACAAGTTACTGGCATACTACTGACTTGTACAAGACCATTAAAATATTCCCTCCTTGCTATTTCTTCTTTCTTGCAGCCTAGAATCCTATTAGCCTTTTAAAGTGTCATTGTGTGCTAAGCAGACATGTTCATTGAGCTGTCCTCTTGCCCTGTTTCTTCTTCATGAGAGGTATGAATTTGCAATCTCAAAAGTATGCATGAAGCCAGCACAGCTGTAGTCACCATGTAATTTTTAAATAGGGTGTTGCAGTATGCTCTCTGGATATAAAAAACAACCTGCAGGACTGATAACGGAAGATGCTTCCTTAATGCATTCCCAGCTGGGAATATGCTCATACCACACCTACTGCAGAGCCAAACTACATGATCACCTGGGGGATCCATGATCAGATGTACTTTATCATGTTCTGCAGCCAATACAAGCCCAGATGAGGTGAGGTTGTGATATTCATTGGTGCTGCGGCACTGAGGAAGGAGGATTAAAACAAGACAGGAGTCTGCCTTTTTCCTACTGGGGCTAATAGCAGATAAGGAACAACTTCCATTGGGGAAATGGTGAGTTGTTATGTAGTTCAGTTACCACAAGTAATCAGCCAAGAGCCACCAGAAGAATATGCTCTCCAAACAGACTCCAAGGTCACTGTCAATAACTTGCACTTGCCAGAGACAGTAGAGAACTTGCCAGGATACAGCAGAGTGCCAGATCCCAAATACAAGCACATGCATTTTAAGAAGTACTGTACTCTTTGCCCTAAGCAGGTAGGGATTGATCAGGTATACCTGAGCTTGCTTTAAGAACTCAGTCTGGCTCTAGAAGTTGTTAGTCTCAGAGCTATCTAAGGTTCTGCAGCTTGCTTCTAAACAAGTCTAACTACTAGTTCTGCAGCCTGACCTACCTTTCACAGTTAATGCATTAACTTGATTCTAACCTCAGGCACCCAGCCAAGACTGGGCACAGCTGTGGGAAATTTTTATCTCCCCCAGTGCGTCATCTATGACCTAAAACCGAGGACCCTGCAGCTCCTTTATAAGGGTAATATACCGATTTCCAATATAATGTGGAGTTTGGCACAAAGATGGGGGGAAGAGGGAATGGAAGAAGCAGCTCCAGGAAGTTGCAGGGATATGTTGCTGTTTTGTTGCTCTAAATTAGAACAACAGCCTGCCTGGATGCCTTCCATACTCCCCCGTGTTCAGCTTGGATATTTGTAAATAAACAGGTCTTACAAAACTCCACAAATACCCAGTTCTCTCTCCTCACAGGGAAAATACTCCTTAGTGCTTATAGTTGGGACTGAATACTGACCAAGGAAGTAGTATGTGAAGCAGAATTAAACAAGGATTATTTTTTACATTGACAAAGCAACATAAGCATACAAGGAAAAAATGTAAAAGAGAAAAGGGGCTTTCTTGTTTCTTTCTCAGTGCCAAATCCTCACGAGATTCTTCTCTTGTTTGCAGAAGGCTCAGCTGTTCTGCCTCCATTTTCTTGGAGAGATCTATCTATATTTACATGATAACTTTTCCTTCAATTGTCAGTCTGATTTCCACATTTGCACATGTGTGGCTGTGCTGCTTTGATTAAAGACACTCCTCAAAATACTGCAATTACTTGTACTTTTAATTTTTTGAAAGCAGCAGCTGTTGCAATTTTTTCCCCAACTGCCATGATTAGCAGTGCTATTTGGGAAGCTGAATGTCATTAGCTGATCAGTTATCTAGAACCTATTACTTTCCTGGGAAGGCAGTGTGATTAATGGCTACAATATAGGTCCCAGAATTAGGATATATCCTGCCCTTCATGTGGTACAACAAATAACCCTTTCCCACCGTTTAAATCATGGTGCATCTATACAATATTTTCTCCTTAGTTCCAACAGACATCAGTCTATAAAATGAAAGATGTGTCTTTAATACTAGAACAGGGAGTAAAAAGGAATGGCACAGTATTGTGCTGCATTTCTCCAGCCAGGGTAGGGGACACACACTACTGCAATGTGACAATTGCCATTCTCTCCTTGTTCTTCTTCTGGAGTTAAAATCCAGAAGAGAGAGGATTCCCACAGACAGGCAGCTGCCACAGCACTACATTTCATTTCTCCACTTACGATCGGAGCCTTCACTAGGAAAATACATCTAAGTCCTGGAGATTAGCAGGAACAGCAGCAGGTGCTGCTTGCCCAAGGGCAAAAAGAACTACACAAAACTTTCTTAGGGCATCTCCACAGAACACCTTTCCATGATATTGATTAATTATTGTTTTCAGTAAGACTGAGGAGTAAATGAGGGGAGTTTCTCAAAGAAGAAAGTACCTATTCTGTGCTTTGTAAAAGAAAACTAATCATAAGAGACTTTCAAGCTGGTGCAGTTATCTTCCTGTTGCTCCTCACAAGTGCAGACTGCCATATTTCCATGTAGTCATACAACAAATTCACTTCTAAAACCTTTTATATCTTCTAGGTAGATGTGCCCTTACATAAATTCTGTACCCAAAGAAACTTGGGTTTTCCACAGATAACCTGAGTGTCTGAATCCACTTACTGATAAACGTGGTGAAAAGACCATTTTTGGTGAATTTACAAGAGGGGGAGACTTGCAAACAGATGAGTGTTCACTTGGCTTTGTGGTATTGTCATGTAGCCAGTTCTGATTGGCTATGCAATACCGTGGCATCATTCATACTATGTGATCACCGAATGACTGTTTATGCTGCAAAGGAAAATAAGCTCACAAATATAATGCTAAGAAGTGTGTTTGGGGTTGGTGGGTGGGAAGGTAGGGGGTGAGTGTGTAGTTAACAGCCATGAATACACTTGAAAAAATATTTTTAAAGGGACTATTTTGTGTTCCTTGAAATGCTATTTTCATGCTGAAACAGCTCGCCAGCAAACATTTGGCAGAACCCAAATATTTACAGACATAAAATCTATTAACTGTATTCATTATTTATAAAGGTAGAAGCAGAGCTTCAATAGCACCGTTCAACAAGAGGATTTCTTGAACTTCTAAGTCATTTAAAGGCTTATATCAAGATGTAGCAAGTTATACACCTGTGCAGGATGACAAAGAAATTACAATACTATGCTAATATTGACAACGGCACCGATAATAATGATTCATCAGGAACCTCTGAACAAATGACAACAGAGCTTGAGGAAAATAGATTTAAATGTTTCTTTAAAAAAATGAGAAGAAACAAGAACAAAAAAGTGGTCATAACTTATGAATGGACTCACAACAGATATGCTGAAAGAGACAGAATAATGACGCTGACAATAGAGGTAATAATTTTAAATATGATTAAACCATAGTAAGTATTATCAAATATTTAATAGAGCTGGTATAGCATACTTATGTATTAGGAAATCATTAATGTAAATTTTACCGTTGCCATAAACTCACTAATTGGCCCAAGACAAGCTATTCTCCCTTTCTAGAAAATTCTCCCTTTTTAGGGATAAAAATATTGGCCCACCTTACAGGGCTGTTCTATGGTGAAGTGCTCTGAACACTATGCAGTGCTGTGGAAGTGCTTCATATTACTTTAAAAAGCTCTCATGTCCAATTTGCATAACATTTAGTCCTAAATTTGTTGAAAAACAAACTCAGATTTTGTCTACAAGTCAATAATTTGGTAGACTAAAATGGAGTATTATTCTAATTGTAGCAGCCTTTCAGAAGAAATGCTTTATCTGATCCAATGAAAATGGATATATAGGATGATAAACTTGGAGATTACACAAAGAAAGTCTCCCTGCTGATTTCAAAGCTAATATTTTTGAATGTAACAATGATAAGAAATCCTACAGGAATGAATGAGAAAAGATGAAATATGTGTGGGTAGAATATAAATATGTCAACAGCACATAATTTGAGGAATGTAAAAAGAATATGCAAAAAATAATAATCTTTAAAAAAAATAAAAGTGTTGCAATAAGAAAATAAGAACATATTTGTCGCAAGATCAGGTAAGTAACACAGCATACACTGGAACATCAGGTGGAACCCAACAAAGAATGAAACAAAGAAAGACGCATAGTTAGATAAAAATGATCCATGGATCTGTTCTTGAAGCAGGACACAGATCTATGCAATGAATGTCCAGAATATCTTGTTTACTCATCTCTAGGACGAAAGCCTATTCATATATGTATCCCTTGCTTCCATGGATCAGGTCTCACAGTAGAGCATCTATCTGAGTGCACCCCCATCTTTGGAAAAAGGAGAACTGATAACAGCAATATAGAAGATTAATGTACTACTGGACCAAGACTGCAGTGGCTGAAGTTGATGGGACGTGTATGTAACTTTTTCTGTGATCAAAATAAAATTCAGTTGGAGCAAATCAGGAGAAACAGCACAAGATGACTTTTAGTTTACTTAGAATAGCCAACAAAAAGCAACATAACATTTTACAAGAACGTGAGGAAAATCCTTTACATGAAATAAAGCAAAAGAGGAAAGAATGACTGCACTAAAGTGTGCCTGCCATCTAGTGACAGGCAAAATAAGAAGGGAAGAACAAAGATACTCTGCATTTATGCTGAAATGCAAAACAGAATTTAAGGGGGAAAGTATAGGGGAAATGCCATCATGAAGTATGACAACAGATTAGAGGAGAGGGATAAAGCATATCTTGAGAACAAAAGAAATGTTTCAGAAGCAGTTAACAAAGAAGAGATGAAAATTATTCCAAAAGTACAAGGAACTAGAGGCTACTAGAGATGGCAGCATGAAGAGGAAGCACCAGAGGATTTTAAAAAGTACCACAGAAAATTGCTAAAACACAATGGATTCTTTATTTCAACATTGAAAAAGAAAGGTAAGAAGTAGATGGCAGAAACAGACATATATTTCCCAAAGAAAACTGACAAAATGCTAAAGGAAATCAGTTTCATGCTGAGCAGGTGATCAAGAAATCAAAACATCCAGTCTAGCAAAACATCATGATCACAACAGAGCAAGTGAAAAATGCCACAGCAATAGGAAATTATTAAGACAGGAGGCTTCAAAATTATTTTGGAAATCTGGAAAGCAGTGCCAGACTGGAGAGAAGCATATTTAGTGCCTGCAATTAAACAGGAATCAAATGGTTTAGCATGTGAGGCACTTTATTCACGAAGACAGGTAGCAAACAGACTAAACAGAAAAGAAAAATATGAAGAAACAGAAACTTTATAAGGATTAATAAATAATACTCTTTCAAATATGATTAGTGCTAAAAAGTAAATTCACACAAATTACAGCTACAGGGTATTATAAAGAAATCTACTGTAGACAGGACACAACGAATATTTGAAAGAAATTTACCATCACCAATGCTTCATGTTAACTAATCTACCAGTTAAAACTTCCAGCTCTAGCTATTAGTTTAAAAGAGATTATTTGGTAGAGTTCTTGGTCAAGATTTGTCATTAAAAATTTGCCTCCCTCAGTGAGTGTATTTCTGCTGGTCTACATTAGAAGAGCTGGTCTGCATTATTGAAGAGAGGCTAATAAATAGGACAAACAGATGACATAGGTAGGGAATAAGTGAAGAAAATTTTGAAGGTCAGCAGGGCTTCAGATAAACCTATTACAGAATCAAGAAACAGATATGCAGGGCTGGTTTAAATATGTAGAAACAGGATATGGAACAGACATTTCCAGATTTGCAACAATTCACAATGTAGGCAGTCTTACATTTCAAGACTCTACCAAATAAAAAGGCTCTAAATATAGAAAGCTAGCATGTTGGGGTGGGAAACTTTAGTGAGTCTGCCTGCAGGAACAACACTATGGAAGCAATCCTAAACAGGTCTACTCAGATGTAAGTCCTATGTTATTCAATTGTGTTTACTCCCAGGCAAGTCTCTTTAGAATTGCAGTGTGAATCTGAGAAAACAGTAGTTGTGACAAAGGAAGGATTGGATTGGAAATTTGCATATATTCTCTTCAGAATTTTCTCGGGCATAAAAAATGGGGCCAAAAATCTCAGACTACAATGACTCAGCTGAGAACGAATCTGGTTGCTCACATTGTTATGAACATATTAATCTTTACCCTACCAGCCTCTAGTTAATTTTTTACATTAAATAAATATAGACTTAGTTTCAGAGAGGGTAACGAACAGATAATTCCTTACATTGTGACTGACATTTAAGAATAAATATCTGTCTAACAGAGGCAGCTCTCAGAGAATGTAGTCTTTTACCTGTAGGCTCTGGACATTAGGTGAGATAAGATGACTAAATTCCTGCAGTTATGGGGAAGCAGGGGAAAGTGAATCAGCAGGTAGTCTTTCCAGACTTTTTGAAGCCACAGGTGGAACATTTTAAAGCAATAATCATATGGTAAGTGGTTGTCTGTTTCTGCCCATTTCTGACGAACCGCAACAAACTGCTGATTTTTAGGGCAGTTCCTTTGGTTCGTTTTTCAGTTTGTCACTGCAGACAGCCTGGAGCCAATCAATCTATTCCCTAGGCAACGGGGGGGGGGATGCACTTCTGCAGACTTGGGAACACCAATGTCAGCCCTCCAAAGCTTGATAGGCAGCTCTGGCTGCCGACCAGAGAGTCCCATTCTGCTCTATGAGAGCACAAGGAGTATAACCCCCAACTCTCAGGCGAGTGGTTTCAGTTTCCAGCAGGCCCTTAGACAGGGAGGAACTGCTGTTGGATTTTCAGTCAGAGAGGGAGCTATTTGAAGCTTGTGCTTGACATTCAGGTGCACCTGCTTCTGTTCCACAGCCAGGCTAAGGGGCTAAGCCTCATGGGTTACTCATCTGAGGAGTCTTTTATTATTAATTTGAGCACCTCTCCCCTTGCCAGCTCCACGTTGGGAAATTCCTGGAGATGTTGGGGGAAGGAAAGCCTGGAGAGGGTGGGGTTTGGGGAGGAGAGGGACTTCAGGAAGGTATAATGCCATAAAGGCTGCCAGGTCTAGGTTGGGAAATTCCTGTCTCCCCAAAGAACATCTGATCCTTCCCCCCAAGATTGACCTCCTCTCATAGATTGTCTGTCTTCCTGTCCTTTAAAAGAATATTCCTGTCTCTTCTTGACTGTCTCTAACTCCATCCCATGTTTTCATTGCAACTTTTTGGTGCTACAATGTATTTCAATGGAGCCAATGCAAGTTAGAGCAGTTTATCTGTTCCCAGAGACCGTTATTCCACTCTGGGGGCCTTCATTCCAGGCCCAGAGCAGTTTAGCTGGTCCCAGGGACCATCATTCCACACTGTGGGGGGGGGCATCATTCCGTTCTTAGACTAAGATTCTCTAACTCCATCCCATGTTTTCATTGCAACTTTTTGGTGCTGCAGTGTATTTCAATGGAGCCAATGTATGTCAAATGGCACTTATGGCTCCCATTATATCTAATGGAACTTTCCTGGGGGCACCCACTTTGGAGGTCAAAAACTTGGACATCCAAAATCCAATCTTCGCCAAACTTGTAGGGTGGCTTGAGGAGAGCCTACTGAAGACTCCCAGTGAGTTTGGCATTTCTAACTGTCAAGGGGGGGAGCGTTCTACGCCCTCCAGAAGTGACGTGATGAACTGAACGAACCAAACGAACTGATTTATGAACCGGGCAAGATAGTGAAGGTTCGTGGTTCATGAAACATAACGAACCACAAACCACCACAAATCGCCATTTTCCCAGTTTGTGCCCATCTCTAGTCATAATATTAGGATAAAACATGGTAGCCTAAAAGCAAGATAAAGCCTGTAATACTGATTACTTAAAAACAGTAGTGCACAGAATTGCACAACCCACTGGAACAGAATCCGTGGGACTGGGTGGCCAGCTAACCAATGGCAGGAGGCCGGTTGGGTGGCCCACCTGCTTCAACCATCATATGCCTGATGGAACGTTGCTGCCTTGCATGCCTGGTGGAAAGATAGCAAATCCTGCCTGGCCTGAGTCTCCACAGACAGAGAGTTCCACCAGGTTGGAGTCAGGACCAAGAAAGTCCTAGCCAAGGCAAGGTGGACTTTCTTGGGGCCAGGGGCTACCAGTACATTATCTGCTGAGTGGGGCATCCTCCGGAGAACATATGGTGAGAAGCGGTCCTGCAGATATGTCGGTCCCAGTTCAATAAGGGCTTTGAAGGTTAAAACCAAAACCTTGAACCTGACCCAGAATTCCACTGGGAGCCAGCTCAGCTGGTGCAAGACTGATGTTATATGTGACCATAACAGGGTTCCAGTCAAAGCATGCGTTGCCACATTCTGGATCAGTTGCAACTTCTGGAGCAGGCCCAAGGGCAGCCCAGCAACCTGGAGTTGACCATTGCATGGGTCATGGCAGCTAGGTCATCATGGGTTGAAAGGTAGGGGGGCAAGTTGCCTGATATGTCAGAGATGAAAAAACACAGACCTGATAACTGTCGTGACCTGGGCCTGCATTGATAAGGCATCCAGGCCTACACCCAAACTCTTCACCACTGGCACAAGTGCAAGCAGCAATCCATCTAGGGCTGGGAACTGGATATACCCTACCTTTCTTCCTAAGAAGGGATCCAAGGTTGCTTATATGTATATGCACAGGTGTATAAAAATAACACGTTGAAAATATCTTAGAATGCAACACTGAATAGCTAGTTAACAAGATAAAAAGAACAGAATTTGTCTCTTATTAAAATATTTATATTCCATCTTTTTGCATGGCCCAAGTTACATTACAATTTAAAACGAATAAAATGAAACCTACAAAGATGCCTACAGTTTATACCTTGTTAAAAATCTTGGTGAAAAACCTTACAGTACCTCCTGAAGATTTCTAATGATGGTGCTTCCATCTCCATTCTACAAAGAGGATGCTACAATGGAAAAGGTATGGGCTCTGGTTGATGCCAGGCAGGCCTTACGTGAGAGAAAACTCAGTAGGTGGCAGCCTGGATGAGGAATGCAGTTGATGCATAAGGACATATGGGAGAAGGTGGTCTTCTAGTCATGTGAGTCCTAGACCATAAAGGGTTTTAAAGGTCATAATCAGAACCTTGAATTCGACTCAGAAACAAACTGGCAGCCAATATTGCTGTTTAAAAATTGGTAACGTGTTCTCATCAGCTAGCCCCTAAGAACAATCAGGTTGCTACCTTATGAACGAGCTACAGTTTCTAAGTTGTCTTTAGGGGCAGCTCAACACAGAGTGTCAGGGCAATGAGAGGAAAAACTCAAGATCAGGCTGAGGGTGATCTGATCAGACTGATCATGGCCCTGTGTGATACTACAGTAAGTGGTATAGTAAACAAGGAAAGCTGGGAGGAATGCAACTGGCTCATATGTTTATAACAAGGGAGACAGTCCCACATCACCTACAGTTTTAAAGTTAACAATGAGTACCTTAAACTGAACCTGGAAACAAAATGGCAACGAAAAAAACTGTTTCAGAAAAAAAAATATATATTAAAAACTGCTTATCTAGTCAGAACTGCCATAATGTGGGATAACCGAAGTTTCCAAGTTGTATTTAAGGACAGCATCAAGCAGAGCGTGTTAACATTAACCTGATCAGCTGAGTCTAAAAGGGGAGGATATTTTCAGCACAAGATGTTAACTGAAAAAGGCACATGTGGCAACTGCACCAGCCTTCTTTTTGAATAGCAGAAATGGCTCCAGCAGTAACTGTAAACACAGGCTCATCCCATCTAAAAGTAGTAACACGATCCTTCTACAATATCCTCCCTAGAACAATTAACTGTAGCCATTCCAAGATTATGCCATGAATGAACCTATAGAAAAACACTGCTTTGTGACCCAGCTGTAACATTTAAAAGGTACCCTTGTGGTCCCATCTGGAACAAGAATATTGTGTTATTTATGATAAATTTATACATACTACAGAACACTGCGCTATTTAATACTGTCTATCTGCTCAGATGATTACCATGATTCTAATTATTGCAAACTGTAAATGCAATCTCACACTTTATCTAAGCAAGTAAGTATTTAGTGGGGGGAAAATAAAATGGAAAAATTCCAGAATAAGCATAATAGGAAGCATGTAACAACTTAGCAGTGTTAAACACTGATTCGATTCAAAACTTCACATTTTATTTGTAAATGTTTTATTCTTTTTCCTCCAAAGAAACCGCCACAAATGTTTGTTGAGAGTCAAGCAATGAATGGTTAATACCATTCCAAGGCCATTCCCAAGTCCAATTTACTGCCTTATTTATAATTCCTCATTGTATGAAATATGTATGCATGCACATGTGATATTACTGCCTTTAGAGACATTAATCTATTCACATTTTAAGATTCCAACAGGTTAAAGTGCTTCCTTGGTTCTCTGTTAGGGAGGGGAAAGGAACTCATATTCACAGAGACAGTTTAAAAGGGTGAATAATTTACCTACTTGCATTTCTGGCTTCTACTTTAATGGTGCTATTATTTATTTTGTGATATGACATTATTCACTTTTTACAGGATTCAAATATAGCAGCTCTCTCTCAGAAAAAAAGATCATCAAATGTGACTGACAGGGTTATTATAAATATGCTAGTCTACATCAAGATCTTGGCTCTAATTTCTAAGACATAGCTAGTGAGTGAAAACTCAGTAACATTACTCTCTCTCTCTCTCATCACATAATATGAGAGAGATTTATGTAAAATTCACAGATTCACTTCAGCCTTTTTTCTTTTCCTCTCTGTTTACTTAGGTTAACAAAGCAATGCTGAAAAGGATTTCTGTGGGCTTAGAAGTGTGAATAAAATAGCAAACAAATGTTCCTTTCATTCTGTGAAGTAAAATCTCAGCTGACAGTAAATGCACCAGAGAAAATCTACAGAGTAAACTCAATTCACAGGATGCAATCCCACAAAGATACAGGATGGAACCCATCAGCAGAAGGTGCTTATAGACATGGATCTTCTCCATTTCCCTCTGCACCCAACAGTTCCTTCCAACCCCAGAAAAATTGGGTTTTGGAGTCATGGAACAAACATGGCCTGACAGCCTCAGTGGGGAAGAGGTAAGATCATCCTTTCTGCTTCTTCTGTCAGTAGTGGAGTGCTGATAGAAGAGAGAGGAGGAAGATACTTCGCTCCCTTTCCCCAAGTTCCCATAAACTTGCACAGCTATCACTCTATGTGGGTTCTGCAACCCTGGGAATGAACTTGAAAATCAAAGGAAAGCGCATGTAAGTTACTGATCACAAGGTATGGGATAAACAAAATTTGTACTGTAGCCTACATCATAGATGACTATACAAATCCTATAAAACCTGGTTGCAAACCCAGAACCATCCCTCAGATAATTCAACCTAGAACAACTATTCTGAATGAATACCTGCAACTCATACACTACAACTTTTGAACAGACCGTGATTCCATGCAGGGGTGGACTGGGAGGAAAAACTTCCCCCCCAAAATGTCCTGCCCTCTCAAAGGAGGGAAGAAAGTACAGGTGTGCAATTCGATATATCCAGTCCAAATATATATCCAAAAATACCTTATTGATATTTTTTGTGTTCAGTCAAATTAGGGATTTCTCAAATGTGCCATTATTGGCCTCCTGGTTAATTCTGAATATATTCAAAATTAACCAGGTCCATTATTCCCTATGGGGAAATCTTTCCGGGGGTGGGTGGGCAGGTCTGGAGAGTCTGTTTGTAAAGAAAACTACACTAAAATTGCAGTGTAGTGAGTGCAGCCTGTCCTTTAAAGATCTGTCAAATGTATTAGGATAATACCTGGATCCAAATACTAAATTGATATTTTTGGACCTAATATCTAGAATACTGAAAATATATGGTATTCTGGACAACTGGTTCTGAATAATACTGATTTTTTAAATATACACCCCTAGGAGAAAGAGCTTGCACCAGCCACACATCCCACACAGTTTGGGTAGGCTTTGCTGTGCAGTGTTTGGTGGGGCTGTGTGCCTCCTTCCCTGCCCAGCATCCGACAAAGGGTATATGGCGCTGGGGCCTCCCAGGCAATCAGCAAATTGGGACTTTTCCTGGTGGCATTAATGGCCAACCCGCCCTTTGTTCCAGGGATTCCCAATATCCCAACTCCCTCTAAACGTTGAAACTCAATGTGAGTGATTTGGGGCTAGTCATACTAGTGGTAAGTATGCAAAGGGATAGCCTCAAGTATATCATGTCTTGAGTGCTTACCTTACAGAGAAATTAATACAATAGATCAATAATTAAATACCACTACATTGCAAAGCAAATCAATAACTGATAAGTTTCTTGATTTCAGCATATTACATTTTTACACACTTCTATTTGAAAACCAAGCACTGATTTATAGACTCCTGTGTTGTCATTCCAATGCATTAGAATCATTTGATCACTTTTAACAATGTGTATGAACAACATTTGATGTTGCTCTAGTGAAGGCCATGCTAACGGTTGCAATGATAAATTAGTATACTTGGTCATGAAAAGACATTTACAGACACCAATAAATTCCCTATATATTCACTTAAACAATACATTGTCTCTTTTACTAGGTTATCCCAACAGAAGAAACAGCACCTTTGGCAGCCCTGAATAAAAAAAACTGTATGATATAAAACCAATCTCAGTATCAGCCATACAGCAGACTTCCCTCTCTTGAGTTACCTCATTAGCTGTGTTGTGAGTTCCAACAATTCTGATAAAAGATGCTGGTTGTCTGTCAAAACTTATAACTTGCCAAGATCTGAAAAACAAACCAGAGCAAAGAACTGTCAGATCGTTTTTCACTCATTTTATAAATTACAAAGAAAAAAATATTTGGAAGATTTTCCAGTAACACTTTAATAAAATGTAAGTGTGCAGATATATTTTGTTTATTTATGCAATTCTGAGTCAACTTTCAGTACAATTACTAAAGGTAATTTAAAGCCACAGACTAACAAACTTAAGTACCCCAAGAATGTAACACCTGAAAGCTGTATAAAACATTGAACAAAACTAGTCTTCAACTGGTAGGTTAAGACACGTGGGTCATGCCCTGATCTTACGTGAGTTGCACCAACAACATTACCATCACTTTTTGTTGATGTTTAACTTTTAAAAGGAAAAAAAACCCAGAAGAGACAGTGAACTACCAAATGCAAAGATCAAAGGCTTTTATACCTCTAATAATTGTGTATAGGGTTTCTATGGGGCCCCCATCTGTTTGCATGATGCTGGCTGGGTGTATGTCTTGAGGAACACGGTGTGGTTACACAATTGTAACAAAGCAGGCCTAGATCTGACTATTGCTTGGATGGGGGACACCATATATACATCCTAACAACAAGCAGAGAGAAGAGAATACAATAAAAGCTCTTTAATGATAATGTGGCATAAGTGATACTAAGAGGGACAGTTTTTCTCTTTCCCTGACTGGCATGATGCACCAGCTCAAAATTCTTATTCTACAAAACTTGTAAAGGTGCAGGAGCCCTGCATTCCTCCTTTGCATCTGGTCATCTCAGAGTGAAAAGGATCAAGATAGATGCCTAGAGAAATTTTTTTTAAATAGGATCCCATGTAGTCTACTGAAAGTATAGTTGGATTCTGAGTGAGGTTAGACTGAAGGCTACTGCTGCACTCCAAGTTTACACATTAAATTTCACAGAGAAATGTCTGTAAGGTAAAATGTTTTTGTGAATTGCTTGTATAAATACATACCCACATGGTAAAGATACATTTATAAGAAAGGCACAAGACGGACCATCCTTTTCATTTATAAGATCAAGCAACCATGGGCAAAAATTCCTGTAATCCTTCTGCAAATGACATTACTCTTAAAAACAGATGGCGTGGTCTCCTCCTAGCTTTCACTTATATTGTGCTGCTTTGATTCATGAAATCGTTTCATTGGCCTATGTATATAAAGCTGAGTGCATCTTGACCAATGTATCTTCATATAACATCTCAGCCATAAATAAAATCACAGTTTTAAAAGTTCTATTCTCGCTGGAAAAGAGTGTATTACACTGTTTTTTGCTATTACAGTTAAATATATATATTCAAAATAATCTAAAGTGTAGGTATATGCTAGATACATCAGAAACAGTTGGCAGAATACAGTTATTGACATTTTGGAAATGGTATATATTTATACAGCAGAGAGAAATATTTAAGCCATTAACCTTTTGATTTATTTTCATTTCACAAAATTAAACGATCAAACTCAACTACAGACTATAGAAATGGTAATATCGTGGTGACAAACTACAGTTTATGGCTCATACCTCTTTACAGTAAGTCACAATAGTGGCTTATTGGCTTTACAGAATTGTATTATATATTTAGTGCACAGAATTGCATTAAATATGAACTTCCCTGGCTTCCACTTAATTTTACAAATCTGACATGGCGATCCTAAAAGCACCTGATAGAAAGCCCCACTGGATAACCCTGAGCAGGGTTCTTAGTATACCTGCTTAGAATTGTTGCCTAACAAAGGCATCCTAACCAGAGTTATATCCTTCTAAACCCATTGACTTCAATGGAAATAGAAGGGTGTAACTCTGCTTAGTACTGCATTGTTAATTACTGAACACCTGACCCTAATTTAGACTAATTTTGGCAACTTATACCTCCCTCCACCCCTTTTGAACTATTTACCAAAGCCGAGGGGCACACTAGAGACAGCCCAATTCACTTGCGAAACATAGAACTGGAAGGGACCCCAAGGGTCCTCTATTCTAACTCCCTGTATAATACATGAAATCTGCAGCTCTCTCTCCTCCACTCCCCCAGTGACCCCTTTTCAATGCCCAGAGGAAGGCAAAAACCACCAGGATCCCTGGTCAATCTGGAAAATCCCTTCTTGACTCCAAAATGGCAGATAAGAAAGAGCCACGAGAGCCAAGTACTGGCTCATCCCCTCTCATGACATGCCTAAATTCATACTAAGTCATAGAATCAGCATTGCCAGATGGCTATCTAGTCTCTGCTTAAAAGCCTCCAAAGAAGCTGCTTCCTACTGAATCACACCACTAGTCTATCAAGTAGACTACTGGTCTACTTGATCCTTTCAACTGGAAATGCCAGAGATTGAACCTTGGACCTTCTCCATGCAAAGCCACAGCCCCACTCCTTTTACAAACGTTGTTAATCTGGTTTACAATTCATATAGTCTTCTTCTGAAACATGCAGTGGAAGAAATCTTTTCTTATTTCTGCACCACAACATGAATGATAGCTAAAAAATGAACCAATTTTCCTATGGTGATAATTTGTTTTTCAGTAATGCCAAAAAGTCCCAGCAAGAATTGTGGGCCCTGTGGTGCACGATGATATAAATGCATGGAAGACTAAGAGAAAAATATACCAACAGAATGTACACAAAAACAAAGGCATTATAATTGGAAAATATAATCATTACTTCCAGCTGAGGCTTACATCTTGAAGAAAAGACTAGGGACCGGCAGCCTGTGCTCAGTCTTTACATGAGGGTCCTTAAGCTGAAAGGCAACAGTGCATGCTGCTTGGTCTGCCCAAGTCCCCTGGTGCCACAGCTTCATCTCTTAAAAGAAATTAGCCTTGTTATAGCCCTAGGGTGTGTTATTTAATACTCCGTATCTCACCTCAGCCATCCCCTCCCAACTCTCTCATTCTGCCTGAGTCCCCTAAGGAGAGCTGTAATTGATGATTAGCATTCCAAAGCCATGCTTGCATCCTGTGAGCCCGTCATATTTAATTACATTTTAACTATATTCGTCTTCAATAATAGCCTGAACATAATTTAGATAATTATCTCTCACTCTCTCATTCTCAGACTCTGTCTGTCTCAGAGCTCCTTGCAACGAATATTGCTTTCCTTGCTCAAACACATAAACAGACTCTTGGGCCAAGTACTTTCATCTCTCCAACAGCAACAGCTGTCACTAAAAAACTCAGTGGCTTTGAGCATCCCACAGTCAATTCAAAGAGAAATCTTCATACTGCTACTTGTGGTTTTATTTTGAGAAGCAGAGGAGAAGCATTGCTACCCAGGACAAAAGTTGTCTACATTATAACAGACTGTCTTTCTTGCCATTTCACACTGCAGCACTACTTGCTGAACACTGGCAATTACTTGTTCTTTGCTGTCAGCCTGGAACCACTATTCATTACTTAATACTGTTTCTTTTGTTATCTATTTTGTCTCTGTGCAGGTATTCATCCAACAGGGTACGATCCAAGAAGGATTTGCAACCATCTGCTGAGACTATGGCATGACCAACAGCAGCAATGACCAATGGTGTGCTGTTGTGTTGTGGAGTTGCCAGCTCTCTCATTCCAATCCAGGGTGTTCACGGAGGGGCACAAGTATATTCACGTAAGGAGGATAGAATGATCTCCAGGTTGCACACACCTTCACACCACTTCTGGTGTCTGGTAAATCATGCAGGTTGCATAACAAAGGGGAAGGCAGCACAAGGTCACTGGGGCAAATAGGAGAGAGCAGCAGTACTGCGCCCCTGAGTGCAAGATGGAGATGGTGCATAGATGTTCACTGGCCAAAATCATAAGTGTGTGTGTGTGTGTGTGTGTGGAGGGGGAGCAATCTGTATGAATGGTTCATCATCACCTATGTTGATGTTCAACAGGGCAAAACTGGCAGCTTTGCTCAGACATCCAGCTAGACTGCCTCAGAGCTCTTCCCATGAGGGAACTGAACCAGTGGCTTTATATCATCCCCTGTGCCTTTCCACCTAGCCATACCTGTCTGCATTCTTCCTCTATATGGCTAGTGTGGATAGCAGAGCTTCCTGAGGATGTCTAATGCCCTATGCTACGTCGTGTTCTTGATCCAAGTTGCATAAGCAGTTGAATAATTGGCCTCTGGCTTTTGTCTTCTTGCTGAGCGTAAAAGGTGAGTTTTACCTTTTAGCCAACATTCCCCTTTCTGGGAACTGAACCTATGCCTCCTATTTGCTACATGTGTGCCTTTTCACAGTAAACTAGTGGCAGGGATGTCTGTGATGGGATTGCCTTTGGTTAGGGTTCACTTGTGTTCCTTTGTTACTTTCCCACTGTCTGCATTAACCTTGCCTGGCAAAAGACTGGTGCTCCTATGCCCTACTCTGGCCAGAATCTGAAGTTAGTGGGAGGGGTCTTAGGTGGTGCATCATAGTTGCCTGTGCTGAATGAGCTATGGGAGCATTGTGACTGGACTGGCTGTATTTCTTTCTCTGTATGCTTGCCTGGCAAAAAGGAAATAGGCTGCAAGTAAGAACTTGAATTGATGCCTGCAGAGCTCAATGGAATATGTTAATTCCTGGTGATTCTTGCATTACCTGCCTACTACCTGCCTGAGAGTTAAGGGGCCAATTGTTCTTCTTCCCTCGCCTTTGGATGCTCCTATTGCACATGGTAGCTACATAACATCAGAAGGCCATTGCTGCATCAACAGTCAGCAGTTGGTTTCATCTGAGTCTGGCATTCATGAGAGAAGTCAGTGGCTCACTGCGCCTGATTGATGGATGACAGTGGGGTTGCTATGCACTCTGGCGTTACTGTGATGTGGTGGGAGCTGAGGGGTGTTTGTGTCACTTCTTTCCTCTCTGCAGAACAGTCGAAAATATAAATTAGTAGTACCGACACACTGTCAGGTCTTAGGATACATCTGCTTGACTCCCAGTTTTGTGAACAAGCATGACAACAAGCATGGTCACCCCTGTTAAAAATAAACTTGTCGGTGATAATGTCTGAATGCACACTTGTTAACTGAAGTAGATATGGCGATATTAATTTTTCTGTACATGAACTGGGGGGGGGGAGTTATTTGCATGTGGCTGTGTCTGAAAACATCTTTATTAGTATATCCTTATTGCTTATTGTATCATTGACTTGCAGAATAACGGCCTTGTTCCTATCTCAGCTTCCTCTCCTTTCTTGCCAGGACACACAGTTTCTCCTTTCATTAATTTCATTCTGCGTGGGTTGACATCACTTCAGCCCCAACCCAGGCAAAGGACAAGCTGGACAAAGGGCAAAGGACAGGGAAGTGGCAGAGCACTGCAGCTATCAAGGCACAATCCCTAATGATGTTTGGCTTCCTACTCCAAAGAGCTATTTTTTAGGCAACCATTTAACCTAGTTTTAAAAAGGCTTCATTCTGCCCTCATGTATAATATTTCCACTATCCTGAAAATTATCAGTCCCGGTACTATCAGTGTGTATTCTGGAAATTTTCATTTCAGTTTTGAATTCAGGGTTTCTCAATGAACTATGTGCCGTTATTGGTTTATTTCTGGACGGGTACTGCTGGTGCGGTTCTAATCCGCTTGTTCTTTTCCAGTATCGTGATTTTTGGCCCCTGTTCTTTGCAATGAGGGCTACCAAGCTCTTTAGGGCAGCTGTTTTTGCACTTAATGGCACCAAAATTGCACAGAATACAGTTCTCCTTCCAAATCATTTGCCTACCAAGTTTCAGCACACACACCATGGGATGGATGTTTTCAGTCCCCAAAGAACGCTTGGGGAAAGGCATCAAGGTTGAGTGTCAAATAGCTGCATATGAATACAGCTCTTTCTAAGAGGGGTGGGGAAACAAGGCTCTATTCATGCTTAATCAAAAAATGCATAGTTACCTACCATTAGCCCCCTCCTAGTTACACATGGGCAAGAAACAAAAAAAATTAACAAATCAGCAGTTTGCAGTGCGGTGCCGATGATGATCCCGAGATCGCGAACCACAACGAACATTTCCAGTTACCGAACCGGTTTGCGGTTCGTTGGGTGCGGAATGCCCCCCGTGGCACTTACAGAGCCCATATTCACAGGGAGTCTTTTGCAGCCTCTCCTACAGCCACCACCCAAGTTTGGACAAGATTGCAAAAGGGATCTTAGAGTTATACCCTCTCCAATCCAAGCCTGGCGGCCACAGGCGCCTAACAGCAAGCCACCTCCCCTTTAGGGGGCGGGGGGGCTGGCCACTCGACGGCGGCACCCCCCATGTGCCCACCCGCCAGGCCAAAGAGGAGCGCGCTGGTATTCCCGCGTGGGTGGGAGAGGACATGTCATTCGGACAGGGACCTGATTCCTCAGCAAGCGAGGGTCCTCACCCGAGGGTCCCACTGAAGAACAGTGCGGCAGCAGACGACAGCACACACCTTCCTGCCTTGCCGGAAAGGATGGGAGGGAGAGGACCTGTCATGTGGGGATAAGTGGGAAGATCGCCCTGCAACCGCCAGTCCAAAGTGGAGCACGCTGGTATTCCCGGCGCAGACCGGAAGAAGGGTGATGACGGCGGCCCCCGGGGATACATCAACGAGCCACCTCCCCTTTAGTGGGCGGGGGGGTCTGGCCGCTCGCTGGAGGCACCCCCATGGAAGGGCAGGAGGGAGAGGAGATGTCATTTGGAGGGGTCGGAGTGCTCCAGAGAGGGACAGGTCGAAAGAGGGTCTGTGAAGTCGGAAGATCCTAACAGCCGCAAGACCTCCTCCGAGGATCCCACTGAGGAACTCTGTGGCAGCAGCCAGCCTCTACCACCTTCTTGCCTTTGCAGAAAGTATGGAATAGGAAAGGACTGGAGAGGTCGTTGGGAGGGGACTGAGTGTTCTGCAGAAGGCAAGGTGAGAAGAGGGACCGCGTACTTGTGTGGGAGAGGAGAGCCGAGCCCGAGGCTTCCTAGCCGCATTGCGCAGCAGGACCGGGACGGAGGGATCCCACATCCACTCTGAAGGAGTGCGCAGACTACTGTGGCTTGTCCACTCCCCTTGTGTCACAGTGGAGGCTGTCGCCAGCATCACTCACCTTCCTGCCTTCGTGGAAAGGACATGGCTGGTTGTGGTGGCATTACCCATTAACTCCTGCCCAGAGGAGACAGCCACTGCTGTTGGCAGGGGCCACCGTGACGTGCAATTTTATGCACAACAGCAGTTGATTTGTCCTTCGTGGCCCAAAGCTGAAGCATCATACAGAACCCACCGTCTGGCCTTCACGGAAAGGGTGTGAGGGCGAGGGACCCATTCCCCCCTGCTCAGAGGGGGCAGCAGGTGCCCATGGAAAGGGGGGGGGTACCATGCGGCGCCACACTAACACCAGCAACAGCTCCTGAGCTGCCCCTCGTGCCCAAAAGCAGCAGTGGCAGACCTCAACCACCTTCCTGCCTTTGCGGAAAGGACACATGACTGGTCGTGGGTCCCATTCCCCCCATGAAAAGAGAGGACAGCAGATACACATGGATAGGGCTGCACCATGCAGCTCAAACCTGTCATGTTCAGCAAAAGCTTCTGAGCTGCCCCCTCGGGGTCCAAAGCAGCGGCAGCAGACAGCACCCAACTTCCTGCCTTCGTGGAAAGGGTGGGAGGGACCCATTCCCCCCTGCTCAGAGGGGACACCAGGTGCAATGGAAGGGGGGGTACCATACGGTGCCACTCTCACATCGGCAACAGCAACAGAGCTGTTCCTCGTGCACAAAAGCAACATCAGCTGGCAGCACCACACCTTCCTGCCTTCGTGGAAAGGACGGGATGGGAAAGATAGGAGAGGTTGGGAGGCATCTGAGCAGATCCAGAGAAGGAGAGATGTAAAGAGGGAATGGGAACTTGTCTGGGAGAGGAGGGCAAAGCCATGGAAGCAGCCCCGAGAAGTGAGGGAGGCTTGAGCCCGCTGTGGACGAGCTGGGCCGGCTACAACCCTAGGGTGGCTCAGAGCCCGGGTAGGTCCAGGTCCACGGAAGAGTGCCCCAGAAGGTTGAGGTTCACCTTGATGAACGTCAACATGTCCATCAGGACATGTTGACATACCCACCGAGCTTGGCTCCAGGGCCTGGCAGCAGCCCTGGCACCAGAGGGAGGGAGGGACTAGAGCCCTAGCCCACCACTCCCACAGACCTGACCCGATCAGGCACTGATCAATAATCAATGTGAGACCTCAGCCGAGGTGCCCACTGAGCTTGGCCCCAGAGCCAGGCAGCAGCACTGAAACCAGAGGAGATAGATCCCTATCCTCCAAATCCAAGCTGAATTATACTCTCAGTCTCTCTCCCCAAAGGCTAGCAATTGGCAAGCGAGAGCTCTGTCCCACTCCACTGCTCGCTGAAAGTGAAACCCAGCCTGGGAGCCCACGGCTATTTATAAGCATACGTCCCATTGAGCAACGCAGGAGGTCTGTGTTTGGCCGTCAGAGCTGCCTATCAGGGTTTGCAGGTATGAGATTGGAGTGCCCGTGGCTACAGGACACCCCCTTCCCCCTCCCTCCCCTGGGTGTCTTCTCCCAACTTGTAACCGCTTTGCTACAGGACACCCCCTTCCCCATCCCTCCCCTGGGTGTCTTCTCCCAACTTGTAACCGCTTTGCAGCTCCGTGGTTGGAAGGAAGACCTGCCGATCAAGGTAAGCTGGGTTTCCATTTGGGTTTCCAGGGCAACAGAAGGAGCACAGTGAGTTCAGGCATTCCCCCGGCTCTGTTGCCAGGGGAATTGATTGCTGGTGCCTGAGTGTCTGGCTTCCCGAACCATGGCCGAACGCACCGAACCAGGCTTTTACCAAATGCTGGTTCATTGGCCGTGGCCGACAACGAACCGCCGGATTGCGATCACATGATTGCCATTTTCGTGGGTTTTTGAAGTTCGTAATGCGGTTCGTGCCCACCTCTACTCCTAGTCCAAAAACTCATTGATCCAACGAGTTTTTTCTCAAGAACAAAACACATACAACCATGGACCCAGAAGGCGAATGTTGGCAGACGCACACAATGGAGGGAAACTGGCTGACAAAGTGGCAGCGGTGGGCTGGTGCTCAAGCAGGAGAGTGCTCCAACCGGTGCAGCACAGTGCCAATAAATTACCTTTGCATCCCCTGTTGTTGCTAGTTTCCTTGTGCTTTGTAGTTTTGTTCCCACTACAAAAGGCAAATTCTTCATTTTGACACTCTGGAACCACCTGCCAGAATCATTGTGGATGGATCTGAGTGAGTTCTGTCCTCAGCTCAGAACTCCGGAACCAAAAAGTCTGGAAAAAGCACTGCACAGCCCTCTCCAGACTTCAAAATTAAGAGTGAAATGTTTCCATAAAGGCCTTAATCTCAGTATCAGATTTCTTGTCACAGTGGAATTGCTGACACATTGGAGAGACTGATGGAACTGTGACTGGTACTTAACTCAATGCCCTCTGCCTGAGTGCCTGTTGTTCTTTGAACGTTACTGTGATTTTGACCAGAGTAGATCATGCAGACCACATTATCATGATGCTTTGCATTTGGTCCTCAATCTGTTTTGACTTAATGACAGGGCCATAATGTTTTTTCATGCCATACCCAAAATGTGATAGAGCCCACTGATAGAGAAATGTTGGGAGGTGCTGCCATGCTGTCAATATGGGAGTCAGTGCTTTTTCACCCATAGCCCTTTACACCAGATATTCCTCTCCTTCCTAAAACAGTCCCCCAGTGTAAGACTGGGAGAGTGGTGTTCTTTGGTTTTGTTAATGGAACATTTAGGGAATGAGGGATGAGCCTCTTCCTTTTCTCTATTTTTTACCAATAAAGGTAGGAGATTGAGCAGGTTATCCAGTCTCCATTTCCCAACTAAAATCATTAATCCAGAGATGAATGATGAAAGAGGAGAAGTTAAACTGAAGCCAAAACCCAATAAAGAAAATGAAGGGAGCCAAGTCTTTAACTAGGCTGGTCCATGTGGATTACTGATCTGGAAAGACTTGGGGGTTCACATGCAACTGTGCAGTGCCCAAAACTGCTATCTCCAATTGGTTAAACACTGTGTTAACCAGAAGAGCCCAGAAAAGATGGAAGTCTTTTCTGAGCAAGATGAAACATCTCCTGGTGTTCCTGGACCTATTATCTTAGGTTGACTTCTACAGTCACAGTTGACTTGCTGGGGCATCTAAGCAAAGGACAGAAGCAGCTGAATGACACTGAATGAACAATAACCCAGTCCACAGGCCTGGGTCCTCCTTAATGCAGCTGTCTCTTAATAATTAATTATTTCCAATTGTCACTTTAACCTGCATAACATGAGCCATTGCAGCATCCTGGGACTTGGAGTCCCCACCCTCCTCAAACCTGCATAGATAACAGATATGCTTGCAGTTGCTGCTGACCTTTCCTTGCATTGTGTGTAAAAGTGCACATAAAGGGAGAGGAAGGGATCAGATTGATTGATGATGCCACATCTATTGCTTAAAACTTTACATCACCCTAAAATTTTAATCATCACCCCTGGCCTTGCTCATTAAAAGGTGCACACATACACATGGGATGAGTGATAAATCCACTTTTATAAGCAGTCATGAATCTTTCAGTTGCCCAACTCCCTCCCCAAACCCAAGGTGCCACATGTAATTGCATATGGGATGGGGATCAGGCCATAACATGCACATCACAGGGCAATCAATTGGCAGGTGACTATGTGCATCTTGGGCATCAACCAGCTGAGGAAGGAGAAATGTTATCCAAATGAAAGAGTAGTATGGGCTTTGGCCTAAGCCATGCTGCCATTACCACCATAAATGGCACGGTATCTGATTTCTCCCACTCCACAAAACATGTCAGGATTGGGAACAGGACAGACCCTCCCCTTCCCAGTCTTGCAGCATGTCCATTTGACCTATCATGGGAGTTAGACTCTGGCTCCACAAGGGGATCTGGCAGACAACGCAGAGGAGAGCAGTGGCCTGAGATGCCCTCTGGCATCCTCCCAGTCCCATGAGGATCGTGTTGTGGTGGTGGCTGGGCCAGTTGATTTAAACTGAGGGGGGAGTTGGGGGACTTCCTTTCCTTCCTCCTGAGTTCCCCTAACTTAACCCCCCCTTTCAGAAAGAAAATAAATAAAAAAGGAAAGAAACCAGAGGTGAATACCTGAAAGTGAAGGCTCCAGTGCATGGGCTCCAGGACAACCCATCAACTGCAGATGCAACAGGAACAAAGAGGGACCATGCCAAGCCAACTACATCAACTGCCTTTATAGGTTCATCTTTCCCTCTACTCCAAAGCCAATAGGTGGGGGAGGGACCAGTACTCCAAGGACCCGATTGGCAGGGAGACTGAATAGCAACTAAAAAACAAACCCAAGAAGTACCTTCCCTCCAATGGAGTTAAATTAAAGGAATGTTTCCAAAGTCGACTGGTAGGGAGACAATACCATTGACTGGTTAGTGCTGAAAAAAAGATGTACTCATGCATACACTCCCCCTTCCCAACAGATCACATGGGTAGGGCAGGAAAAAGATGCACCCATGCACACTACGCACATTCTCCCTTCTTGCCAACCAAGTTAATTAATAATATAAGGACTCTCTCCCCTTGGGATCCGATTGGTGAATGAAGTTGAGGAAAAAGCAAGAAGCTGCAGGCCCAGTGCCTGCCTGCTGCTGCTGCTGCCACTATACAGTAAGAACTGAAAAGAAACACATTAACTTTTTGGTGGGAGGGTGCCATTGTAACTTGATTTCCTGAATTGGCTTCACCTTTCCAGATGTTGCTTTAAAACAACAAGACAGCAAATTCCGAGTGTATTTCTAGCTTGTTTGTTTTGTATACGCCTACTCTGTACCGGCACAACTACAAAATTAGTATGGATGCACACCATTAACAGTACAATCCTAATAGGGCTGCCAATCCTCCACCTGGGGTGGGGGATCACCTGTTCCCACCTCCTCCCCCCAGACCCCACTTACTTGACCAGCAGGGGGTGTGTGCCCCCATTCCCCGCAACAGGCCCATTTCAGGCCGAATCAGGCCCACAAGGGGGATTCAGCCCTTCAGCGAGCGCAGGAGTGCACGCCGGGCCGCCTTTTGACCCACGTGATGATGTTACTTCCCAGAAGTGGTGTCATCATGCTCGTTGGGAGAGAAGGGATGCCAATCGCCGCAAAGGGACTAAAGGGACCTGGCAACCCTAAATCCTAAACAGATTTACACCCTTCTAAATCCATTTAAGTCAATGAGTTTAGAAGGCTGTAACTCTACTTAGGATTGTACTGTATGGTGCTGAGGAAGGATTCAGTTGCTGCAGTCTGTCACTGAGCCATTTTTCTCCCTTCCCTCAGAAGATGGAGACCAAGACTAACTGTCTGTACAAAACGTAGCAATCTCTCATGTCTTAATGGTGTAAAATTTTTTTACATGGGGATTGTGCACAAATAGCTACCCACATGAAAAAGATGATAATCTTACTATATTCCAGTTTTGCTATCCGTGGGGGGGGGGAGGCGAGGGGAGAATACTGCCCTTAAGGATTACTGTTGTTCTCATTTTTTTCAGACTCTTAAAGCTATCTGACAAACTAATGACTGTCAAACCAGATATGTAGAAAAGTAGTTATAATTCATAAATATAAAGCATAATTTTTCTTCCCCCCCCCCCATTTTTAAAAGAAATTGCAAATGCCTTCTAATATCATACCTTGCATATATTTATATATTCTACTCTGGGATAGAAATAGGCAAATATGACTCCCTGAACTAGTTAAAAATACCCATTGAAATATCAGAAATGATAATAAAGGAATCCAAAGAAGCATAATCAACATGTTGAAATGAATGTAATATGAACAAGCATTCACGTTTTTAGAGGTGTTATGTTTACATGACTAACTTACGCATCAATTATTAAAACTGTAGCTTTTAAAGGGGGGGGGGGACTCTCCCAAACATCTTGAAGTGTTAAACTCAACAACAATGGAGGCACACATTATTTCTTCTATCTATGGCAATATTGCCAGCATAGCAAAAGCCCTACACATATTCCCTCAGGAGGTAGCAATTAGCCTGTCTGGTTAATTTATTTTTAATACACTTTTATCAGATTCATGTGTTGAAGTGTAGTCTGTGCTTAAACTACTCAAAGAGCACAGGGAATTAACTTTGCTTAAAATGAAGCTAATAAAAAGGCAGTGAAATCATTACTTGTGAAATATCTGTCTACCCAAAGTTTACTGTGGTGTTATGAAGGAAATGGTTGCATTGTTTGCCAAGATGTTACAGTTGTCATGGCCCTAGTTTTAAAAAGCTGACAGTATTAGACCTTCAGTTAAGAAAGTTAAATGCTTGCTAGAGACAGACATTTCAAGCATTCCACTGGGGTGTTACATGTTTCATATTATAAGGCAAGTACAGAACATTCATCATTTATACAGCACCAAGAAAGTTGCTGACATTTCACAGCATAATATAAGAGAGATAAATCTCTGTTTTGAAGACTTACAGTCTAATGTTTGACAGTGAAGAGAAGGAAGGGACAACAAAGGATAAGGTAAGCAAACGAAGACACACATTTAGACTCTTTTGTGGATGGGAACAAAGAGTAGCAGGGCTAGAAAAGATTTTGCATGCTCAAATGGCTAATAACCGGGTTTTCCCCTTTACACTTCAGGCCTGCACAAGTTGTTACCCCACCCATGCCAGCCAAATGCACTCTACAAAATGACAAATTGTGGTTTGTCAGGAACTTGACAACCTTTAATTTCTGCAGGCCCAGCAGGTCTCAAAAATCGGAGGCTCACTTACATTGAACTACATGACTAGAAGTGAGTTTGTTTGTTTGGTGGGTCACCAGTTGTGCAGGCCTGCCTCTCTCAAAGCTCCTTATCATTCAGTTAGTTGGTGTGGCGACTTAGGAGAGAAACCCCTTGTGGCTTCTTTTTAACGTTAGTATTTTGCTGCAAGATACCTCTCAGCGATGTAACACAGATCTATGGCCATATTTCTGCATGGTTTAAAAGGGGGGGGGGACAATCAACAACAAATCTTTTCTTACGCAACTGGCTTAAAGTTTTGTGATGTGTGATATACAGTAGAAATAAAACACAGAATTGATAATGCAGATTTATTATAACAGAAAAACCAACTTATAAAAGATTTAATGAAATCTATACTGAGTGACTTGTATCTTTATAAACCTGGTAGAATAAAAAGACATAGTTATTATTCCAAACAGAAAGTTTTGATTAATACAGAAAAAAGAAAAATGTATAAAATGTTGGCTCTAAAGCCAACCTGCCAAAAGTGACAACAGTGAGGGTGGAAATGTATGGTATGTGAAAAATCTGTGATGCTGTATAAAGGTGGCTTTGTCCGGGGTCTGAGGCACAGCCCCCAGCTTCGCTGGGAGGAAACAGTGAGAGACAGCCGGGAGGCAGTGGCCCTGCTGCCCCAGCCAGCCATCAGAGCCAGAACCTGCCTATGCCAGGAAAAAGGGGCAAGGGTCCAAGGCCCCAGGGGGCTGAAAGGGGCAGGGCAAGGCCAGCTAGCCCCACCATCCAGGGAGAAGGCAGGGGGCTGGGCAAAGTAGAAGGAGAAGGCAAGAGCAGGGGAAATAGTGACCCAGCAGCTGCCCAAGCAGAGCTCTTACCTGATGAGGAGAAGCAGTCCCAACAGCACAGAACCACGCCCCAGCCTATACACCAGCTAGAAGGCAATAGCCAGGCCCAGGGAGTGCCAGAAGCCAAGCAACCTCAGGTGGAGCTGCCACAGGCATCCTGGGGGAGGAGCTGGGCAGGCAGCCAAGGGGCTGCAGCTGGACCTGCCTTCAGCAATCAGCAGCGTCAGGGAGGCTTGGTAGCCAGGCAACACAACACAGCTGGTGCCAGTCAGTGGAGCCAGATCAGCTACACCAGCTGCAACTACTTGGGGCAGCCCAGATCCAGGCTGGAAGAAGGGTGGGGTGGGGAAAGGAAGCCCTATAAAGGATGGCTGGGAAGAGCTCTGGGGTGGTGGGTGTGAGTAAGGAGTGATGGTGTGGAGTGAGAGCACAGCAGTGCAAGAGTGGTGACTTGGAGGAGAGTTCTGGGAGGAGGAGATGATGGAGGACACAGGGGGTGAGCAGGCTAGGTTGAGCAGGCCAGCGAGTGGACTGAAAGGGAGTCTGGGTGATGTATACTGTCCCTCCTTCCACAGAGCAGGGTCCTGCAGCATCCCTGGTCCCCCTCTGATGTCAGGGCCAGCCCAGCCGGTGCCCTGCCCAGTGGTGGCAGTGACAAGCCCTGACAGGCTTTTCTTTATACAAAACACTGAGGCTGCAATTTTAACAGGAAGGTTGGAATTTTTAGCAGGAAAATGGAGCTTGGATTTTTTAAAAAAAGTTCTGACTCTGAGTGCTTAATTGAAAAAAGATTGCAAAATAGTGCTACCCCTCTACTTGCTGCCATTTGTGAGTGTGTGAGAGAGAGTGATTTGCTCAGAATAATCTCCAAATGACAAGCTTTTTGAAAAATTCTTAGTGGCAATCCCAAGCTGTGGAAGTCCCCTTTCCTCTAGAGCTCTGACAAAACTCAATGCTGTTTGACTTCCAGAAGTACTAAAAGACTCTTCCAGAGGGGAAAGCACTGGAAGTGGTTAGGGTTGTCAATGGGAGTTTTTTCCCCCAACTGAGTTTATTTTAACACACCTTATATCTTACTGTTTTTAATCTTGTTAACACTTGGCTGTGGAAGATATATATCTCAAACTAATCCTCCCCTCCCAATCTTTTTGTTACTTTTGTTCTCTGCTGGTTATAGCTACTTATGTTGCTGGCAATGTGCTCATTAGATTTTTATCTTATCCCTCCTCCAAGTAGCTCAAGGTAATGTACATGATGTCAGCCCCTCCATACACTTTATTGTCACAACTACTAGATGAGGTATTATGGTTAACAACTGACTCCAGATCACCCAGAGAGCTGCATGGAAAAATGGGACTTGAATCTTATCTCCCCAGTTTGACTCCTGACCTGAAACTCAAACCACTAAACCAGACTGGTCATCTAAGGAGATTCAGCTCTTCCACAGTATCTATAGTAATTATGCAAATAACACATGATTTAGCCCAAATGATCCTCATTCCAATTAAAGCCAAATATATGATTGCTTCAAGTTGGGTAAAAAGATGTGTATAAAGACTCTCCCTTTTAGTCAGTGTCCTTTGCTGGTTTACCAGATGATGTGTTATTTACTGCCTTTCTTTTACATTCCCTTGGGGTGCCATTTTGTAACCTGGCCATAAAAAACTTCACATTGAGAGCAACTGCCCCTTCTATTTCTGTTGATAGCATCTAATTGACATGTCAAACCTCTAAGGAATGCAGTAAATTGTTGAACCTCCTTGAAATAGAAAGGAACCAAATCACAAGACAAATCAGCTCCTGCATTTTGCAAAACATGCAACATGCTAGTTTGTTAATCATGAGAAGACTTCTTCCCTGTCATTTATCCAAACCATTGGTGCTTTCAAGAAGCCTGAATTTCATAAATTTTAGCTTCAGTTGCTAGCAAACATACTTCAGATTGCAATGTAATACCCAAGCCCTAACAAAGCACTGTACTTTCCAGACCTGTTTATGATATCAATTTGGTATTTTTATGACATCATGTTGGTATATCTGAGTATGTGCCTCAATATGCATACATATTGTCACAAGTCTTGGGGCTGGTGTATGTAACACACGCCTAATCACAAAAAGTTTACAAGATCTCACAACTCCTTCTCTAGCATCTCTCATGTTTATATTGGTACCAATCTTAACTATAGTTAACTTAAACCAAGCTTGGCTATTAACCCAGGTATGGAAATCTGCTCCAAGCTCTATTTTTTAAAACTCATTTGTGTATCTTGATTAGTGTTAACAATGGTTATGGAAGATTCTGAAACAAGTCTTACGTTACGTTACGTATGCTTATTTATGAAGGGTTGGGGAGCCACTCAGAGACAGGGAACAGCTGAAAAGGTATAACTTCAAAAAGACAGGACTGTCAGAACTGAAGGTAAAAGGAATTTGGGGATATCTCCATATCCTGTTATAGGCATTTATTTTTTTCTGTCTGACTGAGCAGGCTGTACTTCAAGCAAAATACTCTGAATCTCAATAAAAAAGCATGTATAACAATTGGAAAAGCTGTGTGGATAAAGAAAAAATTATTTAGGGGCTGAGGAAATATTTTAAAAAATATTTCAGGGAAGAGGTATGAGGATAGATTAAAAAGTAAATACTGGTTACAATTTGTTGAGGTGATGGAAGAAACAAGATGAATGTTTATAATCCAGTATTTCAAAACTGTGAAATTTTAAAATGGAAGCGAGACTGCTTAGAATGCAAAGGAAAAGAGTGAATTGCAATAGGATAAAGGGAAATGGCTACTAAAGACAGCCATCTTTTAAATTATGTAATAGTTTCTCATGGGAAATAGTGAAAGCCATATCTTTTGAGACATATGAAACTGAACTGACAATATAACTCTAGGAAATAAACTGTATGGAATTATCTCAAGAGTAACTCCATGGGGGGAGGGGGGAATTGAAGACCTAATAATTCTTTTAGTTCTCTGATCTCTATGATTCATGTATTTAATTTGTACTGGTAAACCTTACCTAGAGTGAATCAATAGTTTAATATTGTGTAAGTTTTACTGCATTTATGCCAGACAGGTACTAAGAAAATCACAGAAGCTGCATATCAGCAGTTAGTAAAAATATTTTGAATCTTAAGAGTGACATTAATGCACTAATTAGAATACTAATTAGTAGACCACCTCCAGGTCTTCTTGAATAACTCATCTGCTCTGGACCCTTTTCATACTGGCTTCAGGCTGAGCAAACAAATGGAGATGGTCCTGTTAGCTTTAGTTGACAACCTCCACCTAAGTGCAGGGAAAGGTCATGTCTCTTTGTTGTTCCTATTGTGTTTATCTGCAGCCTTTGATACCATGGACCACACCATCTTGTTGAAGCATTTGGAGGCAGAAGTAGGTATCACAGGATGTGCCTTGGACTGGTTCAATCATTCCTCACGAATTGAACTCAAAGGGTTGTTATTTTTTTTTAAACCTTGCCTCTGGACCTATAATTTTCCTTATTACATTACTTCATACTTTTACTTCACGAGGGCAATGGTCACAACCAACACTCCTTTTTCTCCACAGAAAAAGAGCTTCAGGTGTTCTCTATTTTACCTTGGGAACACCTTCCCTTTTTTGTTTGTGTGACCTATGTATCGCTGCTTCCCGATAAGGTTTTTGCTGCCACTTAGGGTTGCTAGCCTCCAGGTGCCACTGGACTCAAATCCTGTTGTTCTACTGCAGATCAAAACGGCCATCCACCGAAACCATCCATTAGCTACTTACTTAAATAGAGGGCTATTACTAAATGGCAAAAAAGGCCATGGCTGCAAAATCGAAGGTACTGTTATTAGTGTGTGGTTTTACAGGAGAGTCATTTCTACCCATTACTTTCCCTATTAAACAAGAAAAAGCAGAAACGTGCACTCAACTGACAGGATCTCTACAGAATGAGAGCACAATGTTCAGATATAAAAGAGATTGGTTAAAAACCAAAGACAAAACATAAGATAGAGCAGGGATTGTCAACTTTTATAATCTCCAGGGGCACTTTATTTTCTAAACAATGGTTTGGAGAGCCACATATAACTGATTTCATGGCTAAAATAAAGTCAAGAAAATCAAGGATGACCTGTTTTGGAGATGGACAAATATAACATACACCTTAACATTACTCGAGCAGAGCATTTGGGACTTTCTGAAGATAGCTTCACATGTTATATTTTCCGTACGCTTACAGACAATCCTAAGAACACTTTCCTGGGAGTAAGACCCATTGAATAGATGAGCAGACCTACATAGGACTGCTTTCTCCATAGTCATAATCGAGAGATACAGAACACAGCAGTGGGCCTAGATGCTCACCTGACTGTCCTCTTTAATTGTGCTAATTACTTGTTTGGGAGGTATGGGAACCTGAACTCAAACCTCCCATTTGCACCTGATGGGGAAGGAGGAGGGGAGGTTTGGATCTAGTCTCTCACATACTCAAATAGGTTCGCTATACAGATAAAATGTGTAGGACAGACAGGCACTGAACTCTAAAGGAGGTGCTATGCTGGCCCCCGATGACCCCCCAGACCCAGAAGTAGGCCGTGTCCCCGCTCGCCTCTCCGCCCCTTTGCTGTTGCCACCTGCCTTGGCTTGGCTCTCGGCAAGCCGGGTGCCCAGGTGGCGTGGCAGCAAGCGGGGAAGTGGGCCGCCTCCCTGCCCCTTTGCCACTGCTGCTCACCTCAGGTGAGGGGGAAGCTCCTGCGTCACAAGTGACGGCATTGCACAGGGTCGGAGTGCACGTGCGCTTTGTGCGTGTGCACATGCACATGCAGGAGGCACAAGTAGGTATCTCTTCTCAGGTGCCAGAAACCCTGGCACCGGCCCTGAAGACAGATGATTTGCTGGATGCTGGCGCCTAGACTAGTATCAGGAACTTCCTACGAAAGTCCTAGAGCTTTCCAAGATCTACCTTTAGAATAGAGTTCTGTACTGGTTTTGCTGCACTGTTGCCCTGCTCCTAGAGTTGCCAGGGGTCCCAGGGGGCTAAGTGGGGGTGCAAGAGGCTGGGGGCAGTAGGGCACTTACCTCCTGTGCATGCACACAGCATGTGCATGCTCCCACACTCCCCCCTCCACAGAGGAATTCTGGTGTGTGCTGACTGAAAACTGTCCGTTTGGAGGCACTTTTCACTCTGAGTGTGCACACACATCCTAGTACAGCGACACATGTATATGTGCAGACTTCCCTTTCACTGGATCATAGGGGTGCCAGGTCATGCAAGGGCCAAACTGGGGGGCAGGGGCAGTGGGGTACTTACCCATGTATGAGCATGCTTCTGTATCCACCCATCAGGTCGGAAGATGTCATAATTTTCTGGCACAACAAGGAAGCATGTGTGCACTTTGCATGCGAGCTCCCCCCACATGCCTTCCACCTTGCCAACCAGGTGAATGGAGACAGGGGGGAAGGGATTGGGGATCCCTTGTCCCCAATACCGGGATGGCAACCCTACTGGATCAGGAGACAGGAAGGAAACATACCACATCACCTGAAGAAGTGGTATTTGGGGGGGTTGTTTTTTGATTTGGGTATATTGACTAGGTAACTGCTGTTATCAGTTATTTATTAATAATAATAATATTTGCTTTATATACCGCCCTTCAGGACAACTTAACGCTCACTCAGAGCAGTTTACAAAGTATGTTATTATTATCCCCACAACAAACAAACACCCTGTGAGGTGGGTGGGGCTGAGAGAGCTCTCGAGACCCAAGGGCACCCAGCTGGCTTCAAGTGGAGGAGTGGGGAATCAAACTCGGTTCTCCAGATAAGAGTCCTGTGCTCTTAACCACTACACCAAACTTGCTCTACTTGACCAGGTCTACCTCCTATTCTCTTGCTGGACCTGTAGACCTGGTGTCTCCGTATTCCCGGAGGCCAGATCTACTTCCCATTCCTGGCCTCCAGGAGTACAGTGACAGGTCTACTTCCCATTCCTTTACAGGATCAGTAGACTTGGCCTCCATTACTCAGGCTGGAATGGACCACTCCTGGGCACAGGAGCCCACCAGAGTATCTTGCGCTGCTCCCCCAGCGGCAGCCCCTGCCTGCAGCGGCTTAGGCAGCAGCCTGTTCCAACGCCATCAGGGCTGGAACGGACTGCTGCCAGAAGCAGGAGCCCGCCAGGGCACCTGGCGCTACCACCCTGGTGGCAATCCCCACCTGCAATGGCCCTATCTGGCACTAAGAGGGCCAGAATGAGGTGCTGCTGGGCACAGGACCACCCAGGGTGCCGCCCCCTGGAAGTGCTCCTTGCCTGTGGTGGCTCAATCCATCCCCAATGGGGCCGGAACAGGCCATTGCTAGTTGCAGGCACCTGCCATGGTGCCTGCCCCCCCATTGCGGCGCTGTGGAGGACACAATGCCTGGCCCACCTGCCTGCCCTTTCTAGAGCACGTTGTATTTTTTCTCCACAACCAGCTTTGTTACTAGTACAGAATATATTTTAATACATTCTGATTTGTTCTGTGAACAAGACACATTTTAACTTTAATACTTGACATTTTGTTATTCGGCATAATATTTCTGAAACAGAGAAGATAATTTGCATGTTTTGGTATATATAGTTAATATAACTGGCACATCACTGGCACTGGCACTGTGTGGATACAGTAATTCCAACCTTCTCCTGGGTGAATTGCTCAAAAAGACTAGCCTTCACTGAGATTAGAGAATATAAAATGTCTGACTCTTTCTCTTTGGGAAAATATGGTTTAATTATTGTTTTCATAACACAGGAAGAGAGAATTCTGAAGCACTTTAGTATCTAGTGAATATCTCCTTGCCTTGCAAGTGTGGAAATGATTGTTTGCCTTTTAGAATTTACTTCACATACATTTCTAATTTTATTTGCTAAGGATGACTTGCAAGTCAAACCGTATCTGACAATGAAGACTTTTATTTTTTAGTATACATATACTGGTGACGAGAGTCATACATTGGCAGTTTTACCAATATGAGACTCTAAAACAACAAATGTATATCCCAATATTTCTGCTCTGAGTGGATCACCTTATGTTCTTTCAATCTCAACGATACCACAATTTGCACAACTGCATTTAAAGAAATGTTACATTTTAAAGCATGTCTTATTAGCATGTTGCACTATTTAATAAACCTATTCTGTACAACAACTATGTATACTTCTGAGCAAAGTGTAAAATGTTTTTTGGGGATGAGGATTTGGCTTTAATATGCCTGAAATATTTTTATGCTGACAGGCCACACTTGGTGAATATTTATCACATTTATGTGATGTCACATGAGCTGTGTCTTTTATTTATTTTATTTATTTATAGTCCGTCTTTCTCACTGAGAGTCAAGGTGGATTACGCAGTATGAGATTAGTACAATCAGTATCAAGTACATTTCTATACAGTATCGAGGACATTTCATAAACAATACCATAGGGTAAATAGATACAAGTTTAAAAGACATAGTATAAGCAAGAATCCAATACAGAGTAGAAAAAATACTGAAGCAGAACATAATCAATTCTAGGATTAACATTAGACAATGTTAATCTTGCGTTTACTTAGCAAGCCACCCTGATCTCTGCACCCTTACATGACTGCCAATAGCTGCCACTGAATTTTGTACCTTCAGGCTAGAAAAGGGCATATTGAAAATATAAAATGTAAGGTGGCATTTAATTTGCTTATTCTAGGTGGACAGTTAACATATTTATACAAATATGTTTGACACTCCAAATTACAGATGGTAAACACAGCCCATTTATATTCTCTTATTTCCTTTCTAAAATTGCCTCCTGAGAATACGAAACACTGAAAAGTCTTGAAATATGGATTGAATTCTCTTACTTTTGGCAAACAGAAGGGCACTTCTGCTGATGCAAGGTAGGGGATTTTAATCTCATACCTTTCCCACTACAGACCATGTTACATCCTATGATGTTCTTGAAGATATCCTACCTCTCCCCGTTAGCAACATTGTGGGGAGCATAGTATGTTGCAACAGCAAGGATCTGTTCCATAGTCCGAACTTAGGATACTTTGTTTATTCCTAACCCTTAAACTTCAAAGACACGTTTTCCAAAAACTGCTCATACTGCAAACACAATTTTAGCACATTTAAAAAATGGTTTACTTACTTGTTTGACATTTGTGAGGGTTTCCCCCCCTTATCAAGCTATCTTCCTTGAACATTTCAGTATTAAACTGAAATGTAATATGCAAGTTCAATGACACAGTCCTACAGGTCAAGATAAAATGAAACCTCAGACAATACCAAGTTATTGTTTGGCACTATGCAAACAAGCTCTGGCTTTGCATGCTCCCCCTTCTTGCTCTCTTCATGTACTGTTATTCCCCCTTCCCCCTTCTGTTTCTTGAGAAAAAACTGCTTGCATTTCATAATGGGGCAGACTATGGTTTGCGCTGCAAATGGGTAAAATAAACAACTGTTCATTCACAGTAGAGGTCCCCACCTTATAGAATAACCTGGCTGAGGGGTTAAGAAGGCTCCCAGTTCCCTGGGAAATGGGAGTGCATGAACCTTAGATATAGTCACATTATGCTAAACTTGTTTTCATATTGTATCTCGCCATTGTAATATAAATCTCTCTCTTAAAATGATAGGAGAAAGTTGATGTGCATGTACAGGATCAATGCTACGTTTCATATCTGAACCTCAGCTTGACCACTTGACCCCCCCCCCCCCGGCACCATATGCAAGGAATTTGGGAAATATGCAAAGAGCATTATTGTAATATGAGCACTGAGACATCACAGTACTTTGTATCTTTATTTAAAACATAATTCTTCATTTAATGTTCAAATACCAGCTCTTGCTGCTCAAGTCTCTTTTTTGAAGAGGCAAGAAAGATGCAAAACCTTCTTGAAAATTTTGCTTTACTGGCATTTACAAGAAAAAAACCTATTCCATATAATATGACATCTCTTTCAAACAGACTTGAATGACATCTAATGTCCTAGCACATCTTTGTTGATTTATACTTACCTAGGAGTTCATGTCTCTAAGTTGCACAGTTTAATAATTTAGAATTAGACTGGAAAGTTATAAACACTTGGTCTCTCATGCAACCTTAACTATGACAGCACCTTTAAAAATGGCTATAAACTCCAAGAAAAGGTGCTAAATCTAGACATACTAAATACAGGTATTACAATCCTCAGGGGGAAAAAACATTTTAACATTTTGGACTTCACTGTGGGTATTCAGCTTCACAAGCTCCATAATTTACATTGCTTAACATTTATAAATATCAAAAGAACAAACAGAAGATAAAAGGCTGTAGACATTTTTCAAAGAGATCAGCTAATGCTTCAGTGTAAAAGCATCAATTACCTCTTTAGATAGATGCGATAACTGCATTTTTAGGTTCTTTTAATTTCCTACAGGTGACATTTAGTAGCAAGAACTATCACAAAACTAAATGAAAAAAGCAATTTGATTGGCTTTCGAAGCTGTTTGCTTTAAAAATTACAAATTTCAACCTTTCACAAGTTTAACTAGGCAGTTAATTGGGTACCCAAATTTAGTCAAGGTCTCTGCATACATAATTATGATTCATTTGAGAAGTCCCTCTTGCAATGGTCATCATATAAAAACTGCTCAAAGGGGACAAATAAATAGGAAAATGTTTGCATCATGCACATATGAAGAAATAATTTAAAAGAATATTATTTCCCTACCAGGACATCAGTAATGAAGGTCTGATGGTAACAGGATTGCTTCACATATGGCTTTTTCTTACACAGGTGTATACTGTCTGGGAATCTGCTCTTAACACAAGATTTTTGTTTTGTCATTTTCACCCAGTCTACATCCATTTGGAAAAAACACGATAGGTGAAGTGACTCATGCATCAGAAAAATGTATGGTATTCAGAAAGATTTGATTAACTGTACATAATCACTGTATCCCAGCAACTCTTTGAGAATGCAGGAATTTTTATTTATTAACAAGATTTTTACCCTACCTTTCTGCCCTCATAGGGCCACCAAGGTGGGTAACAAATTTTAAAAATACAAATTAAAATCTCAGTTCTGATGCAACACTCATATCTCCTGTATATTGACAAATCTCTGTGTATGGACATTTACTTTATTTATGTTGCATTTCCCATCACCTATGTAAATGGTAAACACTGCCATACAGGAGTGCCTCATGGAAATATATATATATTTCATATATATATATATATATGAAGCTTTGTACGAGGAACAATAAATTTTAATATTTGGACAGAATTTAACCAGTGGGGGTGTTGTTTACCCCATTCTTCCTGTAATGCATGATTTTGTCTGGATTTGTGAAGATTTTATTTGTTAATCACTCCTGGGCTGACAGTGTATTCATACTCCAGTGAAGAAGAAACACAGGCTTGGTACTGCAGCTTTCCCCCAGGACTTTAGGAAACTCATCACATGGGTTGGAAGAAAAATGTGTGGCATTACTGCTGGCTCTCCCAGCCTTGAAGGACTGGGAACTCAGCAGCAATACCCTCTTAACACACCTTCTTGACTGGGATACCATTACAATAATATGGAAGCAAGCTTGGAGAAAGGTGAACAAACAAAAAGAGGGTCGACTTAACAAGGGAGGTGCAAGGAGAACTTTTTAGGATTTAAACAGGGTTGCACCTACTCTGTTGTTCATTGAGGTCTTCTATGCAGGCACACACAGGACTGTGCATGCACAGGCCTGCCGATAGGTAGGTTCTTCAGCTAAATTTTCTCTAGGGGGCGACTGGCCCCTCCCAGGGCACATGCATGGCTTGTTTCCCACCAAAACACCCTGCTCTCTGGGAGGAGAGACACCCCCGACCCTCAGTTTCTCCTTAGCTGCCAGATTCTCCAGGTAAGTAGTGAGGAGCAGATAACAGGGGAAATGGGAGGGTATGTGTGCCCGCACAGAAGACCTCAATGAACAATGGCTTCACGAAGGTGCAACACTGTTCTCATTGTTGGTCTTCTGCGCAGTCCCACATGGGAGATTAATAAGCCAATTACCCATGCAAGAGGGGTGCTCTTCATGAGAATAGCATTTGCAGGACAGCTTGACCTACGGCTGATCTTCATGATGTGTCTTAATTAGACATGGGCACGATCCAAAAAAAAAATTCCGATTAAGCCATTCGTGGATCTGGGCTGCCGCCAAATGCAGGTCACCGATTCTAACCGATCAAGTCTCGTTTTCAGTCCAGAATCAGGAATCGAGTAGGCCAGCGCCCAGGGCAACTGTAGTCAGGCTCTTGTGTGTGCGCGCTCCTGAGTCGCCCCCGCCCACGCAGCAAGCCGGCTGTCCCGGTGTGCTACGGAGCTGGCGGCAGCACGAGTGGCTCGGAGGCTGCCCGCGCTGTTCACCTGCCCCGCAAGACAAGGGGCGGCTGGCTTGCCCACGCGCCCCTTGTCCTGGGGAAAGGCGAACGGCACAGGCGGCCTCCCAGCCTCCCACGCTGCCTTTTGCCTTTCCTTGTTTTTATTGTATTTATTACCACCTGTGATCTGCTCTGAGCCTGTTTGCAGGGAGAGTGGAAAATAAATTGAATAAAACAATAAAATAAATAATAATAATAATTCAAATAATGTTTGCAGGACAGCTTGACCTATGGCTGCTTCCCTCCTATTGTGCACATCTAAGGTGTAGTGCCTGATTAAAGTGTCAGCTGAAGTCCATGTTGTGGACTTGTAGAGGAACACTTTTGAGCAGGGCTGAAGAAGAAGCCTGTGACCTGATAGAATGGGCATGGACAATGTAAACCAGCTTGTTCATAGCACATCCGAATAGCCTGAACTACCCATCTGGCAATGGCTTGTGAAGTCGCCTTTTTGCCCTTATTTGGGTCTGTATAACAAACAAAAAGTTGGACATCTGACCTAAAAAAATGTTGTGGGATTTAAACAGAAGAATATAGCCCTCCTTGCGTCCAGACCATGTAATGTCCTTTCTGTTTCAGGTATAGGAAAAGGGGAAAAAACAGGTAGTAATAACTCCTGCGAGCTATGATATTACTTTGGTCTCACTACCACCTTTTCTGCATCAATCTTGAGAAAGGGAGGATACATGCAAACTGCTGCTAATTCACTTACCCTGCTACCAGAAAAGCTACTTTAATCAAAAGTAGTTTTAAGGGGAAAGGGTTTAGTCATTATTTGAGCCAAACTCAGTTGCAGTGACCACTGAGATACTATTTGAGTTGTTGGGGGAAACATGTTCTGAAGGCCTTTCAGAAATATCTTAAGACGTATAGTGTGAAACAATTGTCTTTTTAATTACAGGGGAGTAAAAGGCTGAAGTTGCAACCAGATAAACATTGATAGAGGATGAAGATAGTCCAGCATGTTTAAGACCCAAAAGATATTCTAGAATGAAGGCTAAAAGTTATGTATATGGATTAAGGCCCTTACTTTTACACCATCCTACACATTTATCCCATTTGTATGAATAAGACCTTCTAGAATTAGGTTTTCTGACATTCAGTATTACTTCTGCCACTATAGGGGGAAGACTACCTACTTCAGAATCAACCATGCCATCAGTATGAGTCTGAGTATGTCATGATATCTCAGCTAGATATGTCAGGAGATCTGTTACTACCAGCAGGTGCCAAAATGTCCTCCTGGCTATTAGAAACAACCTGTGAAACCAAACTGGCATGGCCAGAATGGAACTATTACTATGCAATCTGTCCTTTCCATCTTGACCTTTCCCACGCTGTGAGCTATGAGAGGCAGGGGCTGGAAGGCATAAAATAGGTATCCCGACCATGTTAACTGGAAGGCATCCCCCAGGGATATTGGGTCCATTCCCTCTCTGGAGCAAAACAGTGGAGCCTTTCTGTTGCCCTCTGTTGCAAAAAGATCTATGTTTGGGAACCCCATTGTTGAAATTATTTCAGTGACCATTCGTGAGTGGAGAAGTTTAGCCTGCTCAGCCTGTCTGCCATGAGATTGGCTGTCCCTGGAATGTGAATGGCCTGAAGGGAGACATTATAGTGCACTGCCCATTCCCAGATCAACATGGATTCCAGGCAGAGTCTTGGAAGCAGTGTCTCTTTTTGTTTATATAGAACATGGTGTTACAGTTGTCTGTCAGTACTTGGATGTGTTTGTATTATGCAATATCTGCAAAGGAGATAACAGCACAATGAACTGTCCTTATCTCTAATACACTGACATGTAAACTTTTCTCACCCTTCAACCAAGTACCAATGGGTTGTTGTGAGATGTTCACAGTGTGCCCCTACCCTTCTGTCCAAGTATCTGTAGTAACTGTGACTTCAATCTTTAGGGAGCAAACTGAACCCCTTTAAATAGATGGGGGTCTAGCAGTATAACGGCCTGATCACCATTCTAGAAATAAAGTACCTTCTGTTCTGTGAGCGCTCGTGAGGTTGTAAACTGATAGGAACCATAACTGTAGCCTTCTCATATGCAGTCTGGCCATCAGTCCAAGGAGCATCTGAATTTTCAGAGCTGCTTGGAATCTATATCATTGATTTGACTAAGGCTTTAAATTTATGTCCCCAGTGGGAGAATGGCTTTATTTAGCATAGAGTCTAGTAAGGACCCGATAAATAGTACTTTTCTGGAGGGAGTGAGGTTGGATTTTTTTAAATTACCCATCGGTCCCAAACATTGGCATGTCTCTAGAGCCAAGTTTATATGTTCATGCAAGGCTTCCTTAGAGTGAGCAGAACTCAGTCATTCAGATATTGGTAAACTGAACAGCTTCTGGTTCTCAGGTGTGCCACTACCACTGACATGCACTTGGTAAATATCCTTGGGGCTGTAGCTAGTCCAAGTGGCAGGACCTGGTAATGATATATGACCTCCCCAAATTGAAATCTTAAGAATTTTTCGGGTCTAATATGGGCCGGAACCCCCCATCCTTCTTCTGAACTAAGAAGAACCTGGAGTAAAAGTCAGTTTGGTTTAGTAGTTAAGAGAGTGCGGGACTCTAATCTGGAGAACTGGGTTTGATTTTCCACTCCTCCACTTGAAGCCAGCTGGGTGATCATGGGTCAGTCACAGCTTCTAGGAGCTCTCTCAGCCCCACCCACCTCACAGGGTGTTTGTTGTTGTGGGGATAATAATAACAAACTTTGTAAACCACTCTGAGTGGTTGCTAAGTTGTCCTGAAGGGTGGTATATAAATCAAATGTTGTAGTTGTTGTTGTGTTAAAACCCCAATTTGGGTTCAGATATTGATACTCGTACCACTCCCTTCTCAAGCAACATTGACAGTTCCACCTCCAATCTAGGTAACACCTCTCTAATAGGTTTACAAGGAAGACTCAGACACAAAAAACAGTTAAATTCAATTTTATAACCACTCTTGATAACTTCTAACATCTAAACATCTATGTTGATGGACACCCAAGCTGTATAAAAATGGGTTAGTCTATCACCAAAAGTAATAGGTTTCTCCCACACTAGTCAGAATTGCTTCTGGCTTAAGCACGATTCTTTGCTTCCTGATTGAGAGACACTTTGTCTCAATTTACTAGTAGGCTTACACTTTTGATATTGCCCTTAGCTGGCAGGGGCTGGCTGTTTATGAGGATACTGGTGCTCGTAGGGATGGAATCTGGGGTATTGACCCTTGTATTGCTGTTGTGGCTGCTGCTTATAGAAGGGGTGAGAACTTGATTGTCAAGAGGATGGCAACATTCCAATGGATCTTGTGGTCTGCCAGTCCTTCCATTTTTGAGATAAATATTCATTGGTAGAGAATAATGTCTCTCCTTCGAATAGTAAATTTTCTACTGTGTTTCTTGTTTCAAAAGGTAAAACTATAAAACGGAGCCATGCATGTCTCTGGAGCACTATTGCAGAAGATGGAGCCCTAGTGGAAGAGTCAGCTACATGCCTTCTGGCATTTATCTAATGTTTGGACAGTCTGATTGCCTCCTTTTGAATCACCTTGAGTACGACCTTCTGGTCCTCTCACAGATGCTCAATATATGCTGTCATCTTGTTCCAGAGGAAGACCTGATAAGCCTCCATAATAGCAGCATAGTTAGTGATTTTGATGTTGAGGGTTGCAGACATATAAACTTTTCAACCCAGGCCATCTACCTTCTTTCCCTCTGTCAGCAAATGCGTGACCTTGTCTGTGTCTCGACTGCATCTCCTCTGTGACTAGCCATGATGGAGGAGCATGGGTGAACAGAAAAGTGGTTCCAGAGGATCTGGAGTGAGCCCTTCTGTTCCCTTGGATCTTGCCCCACTGGGCTCGAGGGTGTATGTTGGTCTGCAAGAGTGGGTGTCACTGATGGCGTTAAAACCATACCATCCAATGGCTCTCTAGATTCAGAGCGTTGTCAGACCTGAACCACAGCTGAAGCCAAAGGGCTTGGAGTGCTTGAACCTTTATGGTGTTGTTGGATCTGGGATGTTGCTGGATCCGAGGGGCTTGATTCCGTGAAGGAGTCAGATCTGATGAGCTTGGTGCACTTGAGGCTGAACAATGGTTTTGGATCTGAGACGCTGCAATCTGATCTGAGTGGCTTGGTGCCTCTGAAGGCACAATGGCCAGTGTTGTCAGATTCAGTTGATTAGCAAGTTCTATGAGAGCAGAGGACTTTGCTGATTTAGCAGATAGGCTAGTCGCAACCAGCAATGTCTGTTCCTATAAAATGGCCTTGAGCCTAGTAGCTCTTTTCACTCTGGCCTTAGTGGTGAAGCTCTGGCAATGTTTGCACAGGCTCATGTTATGCCCCCTCTCAAGCAGACAAGACACAGAGAATGCCCGTCTATTCTTGTCATTTTAGTATTGCACTGAGTGCGTTTCTTAAATAGGGCTTTTTCAGCCATTTTGACTGTTTTTCTTTCTTTTCTTCCAAGGCAAAAAATGAAATCGATGGCGGTAATTGGCGCCATCTCTAATTGGCGGTAAAAGAGGAACTGAGAGTCAGGGGTGTTGCTCCTCCTAGAGAGCAGGGTGTTTAGGTGGGAAACAAGTTGAACATGTGCTCCCCAACTCCCCAAAGTTCTAAAAACAGTTTTCCATGTGGCATGGAGAACTGATGTTCTAGTCCGAAGGACACACTAGCCTTGCCCTCAGGACGTGTACCTAGATGAGAGTGGGATATAAATTATTTTAATAGATTTTTTTGTGTGTAAATGAGCAAATTAAATTATTTGATTTTTCAGCTTTCAGTACCACAGAATTAATTACATGGTTCTTAGAATATCACCCATGGCATGTAATAAATACATAATGCCATCTCTCTCTCTTATGATTTATACGATATACAAGTAGGACAAAATCAATAAACCTGACAGTGGCTAGCCTGAATCACATTGAATGTATGTTTCAAGAAACAATGACTAAATGAACGACTAAATAATAATAATAATCCAGAGCACATACCAATAAATATTAACACACAACCTTAAGATAATGAAACCTAATAATTTTCAATTAACGAAAGGAAAATTCCTAAAGTACATTATGGGAATGGACTTATTTCTGAAAAGGTAAATACAAGATAGAATGTATTCATTTGTCAGGAAGACAGTATTTTTCCATTCAAAAAGTAAAACTGCTTTGTGTATGTATTGGTATCTTCTTGCTAGTTTCTCTTCTAAGGGAATTTAGCTAACTTTTATTAGTTATTGGCACATGTCAAGGTTATAATATCACAGTTGACCATGTATGTTTTCCTACACATAGGATGTGAGTTAACTGAAATTCTCAAATTCTGTGTTTTGGAAAATTTGGTTTACTTTCTTGGAACAGCCTCCAAGAATGCTTGGAAGGCATCAGATTACATGAGATAAAGTTAACTCCTTTGAATCAGAGAAAGCTACAAGCCTTTTCAAAGCTCTCAAATGATGATGTTTTTAACAACATGAAAATATATTACCCGATGCTTTCCCATTCTTTTACTTAAACCAACAAGCTTAACAGTGAAGATAGAAATTTGCAGATATTTTTAAATCTGGATCTACAAATGGAATCAAAATCTCCTTTGTGGCACAGTGCCTTTAGCCAACTTTGCCTGGTTTTCTGGCTTTTCTTTAAAATGCGTAATTTAGCCATACCAATAGATGCTCTGATCATGTCAAGTTAAACTGCAATTCACTTTAGATGGGGACACCTATGTAGAAAGTACAAAATGTGGTAGCAACATTGCTGACTGGCATTATATATGGGAATCGGTTACTTCTTTTATGAGTTTGCCCATCCATTAAGATCATCCATGGAGGCCTCACTCCCCATGTAGCAACCTACCCCCAAAAGTGGGTAGGTTGCTACTAGAGAAAGTGCCTTTTCTTTTGTGAGGCCTCAGCTGTGGAACTCCCCATAGCAATTCTATTGGTGTCAAGACTATTATATTTTCAGTTTTATGAGCCTATCTCCTGCAGTGACCTTTTAAAAACATTTGTCCCTACTAGTAAAACTATTTTTATGTTGATGTTTATTGACTTAAACATTTTGTTGTTTCTGTTGTGGTCACTGGAAGCTCCCTCTTCAGCCAACCTAGGTGTGAGCCCAGGCTATTTACTTATTTGTTTAATTTATAGCCCACCTTTCTTGCTGAGACTCTAGGTGGATATGTTTTAAATAAATTACAAATTCATCTCCTACAATATATAAGATACCTTTAAAGAAAGAGGGTGGGCTGCAAAAAACTGCTTATAGACTTCTGCTCAGCTACCTGGGCCTACCAAAAAGACATTCCTGACAGCACAGAAACAAACATTACATAACACTCACAAATTAATTTTGCTTATGAAGTGCCACTGTAACAGATAAAGCCCCGCTGATACCATCACAGATTATACTATCACAGGATTTGCCATAATTAACATTAGGACCCAATTGGCAATAGAAGAAATAAAGCACACAGAGTGATCTATTTCTTTGATGATATAAAAATGAACATTCAATTTATCTATTACAATGCAATGGCAATAGGAAAAACAAACAGAAATCCACATAGCAATGACACGAAAGTATCTTCTACAATGCAAAGCACAGATTAGAAAAAGCCAATAACTCAGTCCAAGTCCCTAGAAACTCTACGTGTACTTGTATCTGTAACTGAATCGCATAAAGCCACAGACTGAATGTTCAACAGAGAAGCTCAATATGTAAGTAAAACAAGGCATTTCATAACAGAATAAAATAAAATGACTTTAATTTTGCTCGTTTCCTGTTCATAGTGATCTAACCTGGTAGTCATTTAAAAAAATCATTAACAAGCCTGATCCCCACTGAACTTCAGTTTTTTGTTAGCCTTTGATCCATATTACAGACTCTTCACCCACAACATCTTTTAACAAGCACATATTTCTATTGTTTAAGTCTAACAAACCAAAGCAAACTTATCAGAAATGTTTGCCCTTTAAAAAGAACAGAACATGAATAGATTTCATTACTGTCACACTGTGTAAAGAACAACAGAATTTAGTCAGAAAGGAGGCAAATTTCTTGGCCTATATGCAGCATTTAAAATGACAATTGCACAATCACTGCACGTTAATTGGCTTCCATTTAAAGAGGACAGCAACCTTTCTCAGTGAAGATAATACATATACCATTGCTCCTCTCCTCAGCCTTTTAGAAATGAGTAAAAGAGGTTAGAAATAGTCTGCCTCTTCAGACTTTGAGCACTAAATTATTAATTCATGTAAAATACTACATTAAAATACTAAATTGACCAAAGGCAGCATTTGCAGGCACAAACAGGAGTTATATTTTGCTAGCTGTCAATAGCATCTCTGACACACAAACTGAATTCCATTTACTTTTTGTTTGTTTCTCATTATTTTCTTTGCCACTCTCACTAGATCAAAGGGGCTTGTATGAAGTTTGTGTTTGCTATCTTCAGTATGCCTTATTTTTCCTGCTGTGAACTAGCTTGCTGGATCTTCTCAATTACTTTTCATGCTATAAACTAATGCCACAAACAAGGGATTAGATCTTCAATGCAGGATTAGGCACAGAGAGAAGCAACAAGGAAGGCGAATGCTATTACCCAAGCACATACTGAACACCAAAAGAAGCAATATAGAACATCAGCAAAAATACAGCATTTTTGTTTAGATATTCATTTTTCAAGATGGATGCACCATAGGAATCCTCTTTTTAGTTGCTATCCTATCCCTAAGGATGCCTCTACATGTAACAAAAATCAGACTATTTCTGAATTGACCCAACAAAGTGGTTTGCTGATTTGAGAACTTTCAATAATGTATAAACATGGTAAAATGCCAAAATCAGATCTTCAGAATTTGTCCAGAGAGCTTTCCAATCTGCCAATTCTGGGCTGTTTGTGATGTATGAAAATATATTCATTCGTTTGAGCTTTGCTACAGCAACACAGCGAAACTTCCTATTTTCCTTTTTAAACCTACCATAATTTCTATTCTTTTCATCATGGCACATCCTAGTGCCAATGGGTGTGGTTTTTAATTTGATTCGTTTTACCCATTTTTATCTGCTACAGCTAAAGCAATATCCTAAACATTGAAAGCGGTGCCTAACCACCTGCTCCTGACAAGAGAAATTCTTACAATGAATCTTAAGATTACCAACACTTCATTTCATTTGTTACTGTTATAGGTAATTTGTTACCCTACCACTGTTTCTAGCATTTCCCCCCGATTGTTACTCATTTTAGAGACTGAGAGCTGAGATTCATTAATGGGAAAGCTAAACTTACTTGCAGGAAACCTTTGTTCTGTCAGCCACCATGGTCCACTGCTGCTGGTTAGTAGAAACTTCGATATAGTAACTGTAGCTTCTGTCGTCACAATCCCAGAGAAGTAACCTGGATAAGCACAGAGCAGAAGAATTCTGTAGTAATCCCTTAAATAAAATTACGTATAATTTATTTACACTGCTTTCTTTATAGTTTATTCAGATTAACTGCTTGTTTTAGAATATTCTTTTAAAGATCAATAAAAATCCCTGCAGGCATTTACTTCTTTAAAATGTTTCTCTAAAAATCATCTAGGTTTAAAGATACAGGCAGGAACAGTAGCCATACAAGTATACTCTTAAAATATTTCTGAGGCACTCCTGAAAATTTTGCTTCTAAAATTATCCCATTTTAAATTTGATTAGCAACCCATAACATCTTGTCAATTAGACAAATATCCTACAAGATACATCCAAATTATCCTTAATTTATGTAAAAATCAATCCATGTTCTAAATAAGTTCCACTGGTAAGTATAAATGTGATTACATTGCCAAAATGAAGGGCAGTCATCCTCCGTTTGCGTTTCACAGGTCATCCCAGAAAGTACAGCCTGAAGATCACATAAGAAAAATAAAGGGGACTATTTTAAATGGGAGGATGGATAGACAGGTCCTTTTTTTTACGATGTGTACAAATGAGGAGTTCTCATTAAGAGGAAATTAATGACGGTCTATGGAAATATGTCACCAGAAGTAGAAAGAAGTAGAACCTGTAGTGAATGCTAAAGCCTAGTCTCCAGATACAGTAGAATGGAGTGGAAGAGTGCTGAGGTACCAAAATGGATTATACCACTTTAGATTCCAAGTAAAGGGGTACATTTTTCTAAGTTCTACTACATCAATAAATTCCCTGTATGGCAAAAGTGATGTGAAAGGCTAGGGCTAGGTTAGAACCTTTCCCCTTAATATACTATTGCAGAGTTTTTAAACTAGAGACTATTAAAAATATGGACTTCTACCACAACCTACAATCTGAAGTGGTATAGCCCATTCTGTCTCCTCAATATTTAACAACCTAATTTTTCTATAAACTTAAGTCCAGGCCTAAGACAGTCAAGAGGGATGGAATGCACAACCTTCTCCACCGATTTCCATAAAGATGTGAGTTCTCCTGTGCATCTCCTCAATATGGGATTCCTAATCAGTGTGCATTACCTTAGAAAGTGTATTAAATATATGACTACAGTAGTTGCCCTTGCTGTTTCTCAGTCTCACTGTGGATTTTTCATTGGGACCAATGAAGTGAGTGTGTGTATGTGTGGGATGAAGGAGTGTTTTTAAACTGATTAGATGTGATTTTGCTTGTCTTACACAAATGCTTTGGCTTGCTGTGCACTATTGATTGGCAGGAGTTCAGTTTATAACAACAAATTGCTCTCTTTTGATACAAAATTCAATAACAAATGTTTCTAAAAAAGCCTTGCCTTTTCTACTGGAGCTAGAAGTGACTGGAAGCACAGCCAGAATACCGCATTACTTTGCTTTAAAAATAATTGCTCTCTCATCAGTCTAGATGGAAAGTTTTTAAATTGCAGCGTTCTAATTGGAAGCCTGCATTATGTATGTTATGGCAAGCTCCATTGTGCTGATTGTGATTTTTAACTTCTGTTCTTTTCCTTAAGGGTTTAATTTACTACCAGGTCCAGAGTAAAACGCCTACATCTTGTCCTTATTCACTAAAATGGCTCTTATGAAACAACAGAGTACAATTACCCCATGTTGCTTCAGCTTTGAATTGCTGTTTGTGGAAGGCCTAGCCTCATTATTATGGCTATTACAATGATTTTCATATTTGGTCTATCTCTTGGTAAAAATAGCTAGTGTATTAATTATGATACACATACATTTATTGTGATGGAATTGGATGATTTCTATGAAATCCCTAGGAACTGCTTTACAAGTATTTAATTGTGCAACCAATTTCCCCATTTATTATGCTGAGATTTGAACTCTTAAACATGGGAAGCAACACAAAATTTTCCAAAAGATTTTTAAAAATCCAGAAATAAGATTACAGTGGCCACCTGACACCCACTAATCAGATCTTCTCTGAAATCTTACAAGCAAGCATATCAGCCTTACCATTACCAAGTAGGTTATACATGTCTGCAAGCATGTCACCAATGAAAAGAAGAAATATCTGTGTTCCTACATTCAAATTTAAATACAACTTGTCAAAGTAAGTATGTGGGGGGCGGAGGGGGGGTGTACAAATCAACCGGCCAACATGGCTCTTTTACAAGAAAAAATAAGTTTTATATTATTAATTTCCTTCTCCACAGTAAAACCATTTGGCTTGCTTTCAATTGCTGAAAAATGTTGTTCCAGCAAAAATGATTTCATTCTTCAACAGCAGTCAGTGTGGTTGCTCTTTTTAAATACTGAAGAGGCGAGTTTGAGCTACCTACAAGCTAAAAGTAGACCCCCAATAGCTTTTGGGAATACGTCCACTAACACAAAACCTAATAGACTTTAATTATTTATTTGTTATAAATAAAGGTATGCAACTCATAACTCAAAAATAATAACAATCCTCTCACAAAGTTTTGCTTTCCTCATTGCTGAATCCCTGGAAACTGACTGGGGTTATTAGATGCTGGACAAACAAGATTTACAAAGCCTGTTTCAGTGCCCTCTACTTAATCCCAGCTGTTAATAATATTAGTAAGTAATAATTTCAGAAGCTAAAATAAAAGGCTTCTGAATGATGACTTTTAGTTCTCATTAGCGCTGACTTTCTGCAAATTAAAAATTTAGAGCTGATTCAGTCAGAATTCCCAAAGGCCTCATTCCACACTTGGTCAGAAGAAATACTCTGATGTCTGAAATTTTGCTCTCTTACTCACTCTCTGTTTCCGTAGCTGCAAAGGTCTTTCAGTAGCTCTGTAGTTAATTTGCTTATTAAAAAATCCATCAAATTAAAGGCAGATTCTTAGGTATGCAATGAGTGCAAACACTATATACAGCAATATAACATTTTCAAATTCTATTATTTTGAAAGGGTAGAGGTAGGGACAAAGGCAGAAACATATGTAAATTTTAAAGGAATCTGATGTTTTCCAACAGAATCCCTTTTCTCACTGGGGACTCTTCAGTTTCTTCAATTCAAATTTTCAAAGCTAAATATGATGGGTGTTAACATTCAAATACTTTCAGTGGCACACCATTAGCTAATATCATTTTGAATATCTTAAATAAAACGAAACTGGTGAGGCTATGTGGATGTGACAGATTACACTTTTTAAAAGCCTGGAAGTGCTGTACAAACAGCTGAAGGGCTGTTAAGGGTTAATCTCTCACAGACACAGACAGCTTTGAGTGACAGGCTACTCCATGGAATCTCATTGGGTAGCATGAGCTGGAAAGGGGTTTTTTTTTCAGCCCTAGCTGAGAGGAATCGAGTGTGAACAGTTGGGAGACAGAGTTTTAGCTGAAAGTAGTTTAACACCAACAGGAGAACTGGGGAAAAGCTGACAAGGTAGTCTGGGAAGTAGAGGCAGACACTCATTTGGGCCAAAGAAAGGGGATAGATCTTCTAAGGAGAGGATTCTTTCCCTATCAAGTAAAATAGGGAGGTAGGAGAGTGAAGAGATCCCTGTTCGGGTGTGGTTGGAAACTGCTATTTAGAGACTTTAAGTTTCAATCAAAAACTGAAAGAAAGTGCTAGTGTTTGAAGAGAAGAGGTTTGAGGTGCTAGAAAGTGGGCCATGCTTAAACCCCAATGAGAAAGAGAATCCTAAAAGAAAGTGTATTAGAGTGTTGGGGAAAACATGGGAATAAAAGCTTCTAAACATAATTTAAGTATCTATGAAGAGCGTAAAGTATATGCATGTACTGATTTTACCTCAGAGATTTCTATGTTGAACTGCCTCAAAAATTTTCAACCCCTGATTTCACCTGACCCTTCCCCTCTAAAATAAATAAAATTTTTAAAATGCCTCTGGTGCCATTTTTGCTGTTTGAGGACAAAGGAGAGGAGAGAAAATCATAGTGAACATAAATGTAACTCTGCAAAGAACTGAGTGAATCTCTTTGAACTACTACCATGGAACATTAATCTGTCACCAACACAGTGCTGTGCTTGGTGCTGTATGTTATGCTTCAGATAGTCTTAAATTGCCTGTATATATGACTCTGAATGAGAATTTTTCAGGTGTAGTAAAGGGAAGTGATACAGGAGATTAAAAGCCTCCAAATAAGAGGCAAATAATTCTTTTTTGTACAACCAAAAGATGCATTTCAGTACCTCACAAAGATACTATCTGAAGCAGCAAAAAGAGAAAAAAAAGTTGCATAGAATGGGTTTTGCATGCACTGCCATTTCAGATCACCACAAAGAGTCTCCCAGGTGCTTACATGAATATTCACTAGTTCATGCTGGGCACAAGGGCCACATTCCATGCCACAGACACTAATCTTTCAAATGTATTCCAAGCAGGCTACCATGGTAAATGTCTACTGAAAAGCTAGGTTGCACTGTGATGGATACGGTAAGGCTGGAAAGGAATTGTCTGAGCAAAGAAAGCAGAATTGTATACATCAAGAGAAATTACTTTTAGGGCAATTCTGCTTCTGCTAAGCAGGCTCCCTTTATTAGACAAAAATGTTAAATTAGCTTTTGTTAGTCCAACTTGTCCTGTGGGCTGTAGAAAGAAATACTGAGCAAACTCAGTTCATACAATTTGCTGCCTGCAATATCTAAAATATTAAACATTAGCCTCAGTAGCATCAACCTTGCTGAAAATCCATTAACTGAAATAGGTAGCATTCAGTGTAATAATGATAAGACCACCTGATATTCTTGGAAAGAATCTCAAAAATTGTAAGGGAGAACATGTATCCATTAACAGGTGGGGAAAGGGCCTCTGCCTTAAAAATGGGGACTTGATTAAGAACTCCAAGATTAAACTGCTGAAGACAGAATTTTATATGTGTATGTGAACATGTGTGCAAGAGAGATGAGAATGGGGATACTATATTCTTAGTGCTCTTTGTTAGTTTAAAATGTGTAATTGTATTCTTTTAATACACCACAAAGCTTCTTTTGCCTTATCAAAGCACCAACAAATGCTACACATTTCATTGTATTCTTGCATTCCACTTTGAGGTCTACTAACAATTATTGGTCTAATTACTGTGAAGTATTTATGGGAGGAGGGGCAGCTGTCTCTTAACAACCTGAGGAAATACTCTGGAATGATGTCATTCCAAAATCCGTAGAGCAGGCACACGACACACAATGATCTGACGTACCGTGTGATTCATCAACACAAATTATATACTTGTTGGGTGTCTTTGTAAATAGTCAGAAAAATCTATAAAGTTCATTGAGGTCTTCTGTGCAGGCACACATGGGACTGCACTTGTGCAGGCCTACCTGCCGGAGGATTTGTAACTAATTTTTTCCACCAGAGGGCACTTGACGCCTCCCAGAGCGCAGATGCAGCTGTTTTCCCACCAAAAAAAACTATACCCAGGAGGTGTGGTGTCCTTTGCTCTCAGCTCCTCTTGCTGCCACACTCCTCAACATGAAGAGCACCGGCGGGGAAGGAGAGAGGGTATGTGTACCTGCACAGAAGACCTCAATGAACAACAGTTACAGGTAAGTGCAACCCTGTTTTCATTGTTGATCTTCTGTGCATTCCCACATGGGAATTTAACAAGCTTCTCACCTGGGTGGTGGAATCCACTCTTAAGAGAAAAACAGATTGCAGGATAGCTGTGCCCACTGTTGTCTCACGTATATCAATGATCCAGGGTGTAATGCCTCATGAAAGTGTCCACCGACGACCAGGTCGCTGCCATACAAATATCCAGCAGTGGGACTCCTCTTAGGAATACCATCAATGTCGCCTGCAACCTCGTGGAATGCGCACGTACGCCCAAAGGACAAGGTAAGTTAGCATTCCTATAGCATAACTTAATAGTTTGCACAACCCGCTGTGCAATGGTTTGAGCACTCATTCTCTTCCCTTTTTTTGAGCCTGCGTAACAAATGAACAGTTGATTATCGGTTCTAAAGGTCTTAGTACAGTCTAGATAAACAAGTATAGCCCTCCTAACATCCAGGGTGTGGAGCGCTCTTTCTGCCTTGTCCACCAGGTTAGGAAAAAATACTGGAACGTGACACCACTTTAGGCAAGAACTCTAGGTCTCAGAACCACCTTCTCATTATGTATTTTAAGAAAGGGTTGATCTGTCGACAGAGCTGCTAACTCACTAACCCTCCTAGCTGATGTTATTGCAGTCAACATCACCACCTTCATGGAGAGCTCCCTGAGGTGGCAGGTCGCCAAAGTTTCAAATGGGCGTGATAGCAATTTGGATAACACTAGTTGCTGTGACCATTGTGGAACTATCTTCCCCATTGGGGGGAAAAGATTCAATAAACCTTTCATGAACAGTTTTGAGGTGTAGTGAGAAAACATAGTCTTATCAATCAGGGTATGAAAGGCCGATATCACTGCTAAATATACCTTTATTGACGACACAGAAAGTCCTGTATTTTTCTGATCGAACAAGAATTCTAATATTTGAGCCAGGGGACAGGTGAAAGGATCAACTCTTTTCTGTGTTGCCCAAGCTGTAAATTTTTCCCACGTAATCATAAGATTTTCTGGTTGACAGTCTTTTGGCATCTTTTGGTTATTTTGGCTTTTGGCAAAATAACCTCTGCCACTCTGGACGACAAACGTCCTTCTGTCTCAGTAAACAAGCTGTCAGTTTGAGTTTATTTAAAGCATGGTGATGCACCCCTTGACACAAAATCAAGTCTTGGTCCTTAGGCAGGTGCCAGAACGTTTGGTTCATCATCTGGTATAACCGGTGGAACCAGGCTTGCCTGGGCCAAAAGGGTGTCACAATTATGGTTGTCGTCCCCTCTGCCTGTGTTTTGCTCACCATCCTCAAAATCAGTGGAATGGGGGGAAACACGTAAAAAAACCTCCCAGACCATGTAATCTGAAAAGCGTCCCCTAATGAATCTGGTTCCGAGCCGCCTCTAGAACAGAACAGAGGGGCCTTCCTGTTTATCTTGGTGGCAAATAAGTCTATGTCCAGTGAGCTCCATTCTGCGAATACTGGTCTGATATAGTGGTTTCTGATGGACCACTCGTGTGTGTTTGAGCCAATCCTGCTTAGTCTGTCTGCGAGAATATTTTCTTCAGCTAGGATGCGTACTGCTTGGATGTATACGCCATGTTCTATGGCCCACTCCCATAAGGTAACCACTTCTAGACACAAGTGGCAGGATGTTGTTCCCCCTTGTTTGTTCACGTAGAACATAGCTGTGTTGTTGTCAGTACTTGCACACTTTTGCCCCTACTGTATCTGAGAAGGACATTAAGGCAAAACATATCGCTTGTAACTCTAGAATGTTAATGTGTAGGGAGAGCTCTTCCTGGGACTATGTACCATGGGCTGTAAGATTCCCACAGTATTCTCCCCACCCTGCAGTGGATGCATCCGTGGTAATGGTTACGTCTGTGTGGGGTGAGCTAAAGGATATACCTTGCATCAGATTATCATCCACCAACCACCAATTCAAACTCCTAAGAACTGGTCTAGGAGTACTAAACTTCTTCTCCTGACTGTGTATTGAAGCCCAGTAAACAGATATAAACCAGAGCTGGATCTCTCTCATGCGCAGTCTGGCCAGAGGCGTTACTGCTGTGGTAGAAGCCATAAGGCCTAGTAATGTCTGGATCTGTCTAGCAGACTGAAATCTCTGCTTCATGAACATCCTAATCATACCCTTAAGTTTCAAAGGCCTTTCAGTGGGTAGGAATGCTTTATTCAATGAAGTATCAAGAACTGCACCGATGAATTGTATCTGTCTGGATGGTACTACGCTAGACTTCTTGTGGTTAACAATTAGTCCCAGATCCGCACAGGTATTTAGTGTTAAGGTCACCTGCCTATTCAGGTCATCTTCCAACATTGCCAAAATTAACCAATCATCCAGATTCGGAGAGATTCAGCTACCCAACGTTCTAAGGTGGACAACTACCACCACTATACATTTAGTAAAGACCCTAGGGGCCATGGAAAGCCCAAAGGGAAGTACATGGAATTGATATATCTTATCCGCACATACAAATCTCAAGTGCCTCCTGTGGGAGGGGTGGACAGCTACATGAAAATACACGTCCTTTAGGTCAATCACTGTAAACCAAACATTGGGGGGCAGTAGGGCCATCTCTACACTCAGGGTGGTCATTCTGAATTTTTGTACTACTATGAACTCATTCAATTGTCTCAGATCTAAAATGGGTCTGAAACTCCCATCCTTCTTCTCCACTAGGAAGAAGTCTGAATAGAAGCATAATCACTCCTGCTTAGTGAACACCTGCTGCACTGCCCCTTTTTTTTATAAGGGCCTCTAGCTCAGCTAATAACTCAGGTTAGGGGTCATAAGGTGACTTACCAGGAAGATGCAGACACAGTAAATAAGATCAAAAAGAGTCCAGTAGCACCTTTAAGACTAACCAACTTTATTGTAGCATAAGCTTTCGAGAATCACAGTTCTCTTTTGTCAGATGCATGGAGGGCAAGAAGAAACTGGTCAGATATATAGGTGGAGAGGGGAGGGAGGAGTAGATGCAAACAGTAGCTTCTGATATGGAGATCAGTTTGCTTCTGTTAAGGAAGTCAGTAACTTCTGATAATGAAATAACCATTCATAGTCTCTATTCAATCCCGGCCTGACTGAATCAAATTTACATATGAATTCCAATTCAGCAGCTTCCCATTGGATTTTGTTTTTGAAAAGTTTCTGTTGAACTACAGTGACCTTTAAGTCCTTGATGGAATGTCCTGGTAGATTGAAGTGTTCTCCCACTGGTTTCTGGATGTTGCCATTGTCAGGGCTTGCCGCAGCTGCCGCTGGGTGTGGCGCTGGGCGGTCTGCTCATGACATCACAGGGGGGCCAGGGATACTGCAGGACCCTGCTCTGTGGAAGGAGGAGCAGTATACATCACCCTGACTCCCTCTCAATCCACTCGCTGGCCTGCTCAACCTGGCCTGCTCACCCCCTGCATCTTCCACCATCTCTTCTTCCCAGTACTCTCCTTCAAGCCTCCACTCTCCTTCTTGCCTTTTCCTTGGCTTCCCTCCACTCCAACTCTGCTCCATCACTCCTCCTCAAACCCACCACCTCAGGGCTCTTCCCAGCCAGCTTTTATAGGGCTTCCTTCTACTGTCCCACCCCTCTTCCAGCCTGGTCTTGGGTTGTACCAAGCAGTTGCAGCTGGGGTAGCTGATCTGGCTCCACTGACCAGCGCCAGCTGTGCCTTGTTCTCTGGCTGCCCAGCCTCCCTGCCTTGGCTGATTGCTGAAGGCATGTCCAGCTGCAGTCCCCTGGCTAGCAGCCCGGCCTCCCTGGTTGGGTTGATGGCTGAAGGTGGGTCCAGCTGCGGCTCCTTGGCTGGTTGCCCAGGGCTTCCTGCAGAGTGCCTCCAATACCCCCACCTGGAGTGGCTTGGCTTTTGGCAACTCCTGGGCCAGGCTACTATTTTCTAGCTGGGGCGTGGCTTTGGGCTGTTGGGGCTGCTGCTTCTCCTCCTCAGGTAAGGGCTTTGGGTGGGTGACTGCTGGGCCCCTAATCCCTCTGCCCTTGCTCCCTTCTGCCTTGCTTAGCCCCCTTTCCTTCCCCAGGGGAGTGGGACTAGCTGGCCTCCCTCTGCCTCCCCCTGCCGTCTGAGGCCCTGGGCCTTTGCCCTTTCCCACTGGCACAGGCAGGTTCTGGCTCCGTTTGCCCGTGAGAGGGGTTGATCTGCTGTCCCCCGGCTGCCCCCTCTGCTTGCCAGTCAGGCCGGTTGACCTGCTGTCCACTGGCTGACCGGTTGACCTGCTGTCTGCTGGCTGCCCCCTCTGTTTGCCCGTCAGCCCGGTTGACCTGCTGTTCCCTCTTGTCAAGTCTGGGGGCTGGGGCTCCGACCCCGGACAGCCATTTTATAACCATACTTAATGATATCAAGAACTCAAACATCAGTGGTGATAAGGGACCAAGCTGCATGATAGGCACCGAGCCAGTCCCTAAAAACTGGCTCAATGTCCCAGCCTAGTCAGAATTGTTTTGAACATTCTGTTGTTGATCCTTGCCAGACTGGGATTGAGAGCTCGGCCTAGTCCTGTAAGTATGCTTCCTCTTAGGGGGATGCCCTTGGCTCGCTTGATATGAGCGGTTTTGAGGATACACATAGGTCTGATAAGGTTGGTACCTATATGTGTGGGAAACTAGCAAGTGTTTTCATTTCAGTCATGAAAGAGTTAAACTGCGTTACCTACTTAATTAGTAAACTTACTTTGAATGTAACCATTAGAGCTTCAAGTAAGATTCCCGCCATAGAAAGGGGAGTCATTAAGCATAATTAAGTAGGATTAGGATTTTCTATTGGGCAGTTTGTCTATTGGGGGCAATTAATTGATGCTATGTACTGAAATTTTATTGCTCTTTGTTCACTTTGTCTTCTAGTCTTCTCTAAGTTACTTTTCTAGCAAGATGTAGCCAGCTTAGCAATTTATTATTTTCTCCAAATATAACCCTATTTTTATCCTTTAGTAAAGTAATTTTACAGAGCTACACTGAAGTGTGAGTCTATTCTCATTACTTCCAACGCGCAATCTTTGCACAAACTCTGCTATATTTTCCTACAATATGACCTGCCCTTATAGTAATGCTGGTGCCTATATTGTGGTTTCCCAGAGCTCTGTTGCATTGGTGGGAAAACACTGTATGACCTGGCAGTCAATCTATCCTTTCTTTTTTGTGAAAGGTAGTCATCAGTCTTTTCTGAAAAGAGAGATTTGTCCTCAAAAGGGAGATCTTCCACCTTGTTTCTGGTGTTGATCGGTAGGGCTGTAGATCACAGCCAGGCATGCCTTCAAAGGACAATCACCGAGGTCAGGGCTCTGGTTGCGGAGTCGGACGTGTTCCTGCCCATGTTCATCTGGTGCCTTGCTAGGCACAAGGCCTCTTTCAGGATGACTTTTGTCAATGGTTTTTGTTCTTCTGGAAGTTTATCATGGAAAGCAGTAGCTTTCCGCCATAAGAATATTTGATAGGCAGCCATCATAGCAGCGTTGTTGAAGATCTTTATGCCCAATGCCGCAGATGCATATATCTTTCTCCCAACAGTATCCAACTTCTTTCCCTCCTTGTTTGAGGGTGCAGAATGTGACCCCTGATGTTGGTGAGACTGCATCTCCTTGGTCATGAGAGATGAAGGAGGGGGGTGGATCAAGAGGAAAGGGCACGAGTTGTCTCGGGTTTTGTTGATGGTAGGTTGGAAGCTGGTTCCTCGCAGAGTTCATGAGGTCCATGAAGCCCTCTATGACCGGGAAGGTCACATTAGCTGCAGACTCCAAGTATAGGTGTCACAGGATTTTATCCTTGGGTTTGGGGGTCCAAGGATGTGATGTCAATCTCCAACGCTTTGGCCATCCTCTGGAGCAATTTGGTATAAGACCAGAAGTCTTCTGCAGGAGAATTCTCATCAGGTTCTCCCAGTGCCTCATCAGGAGATGGATCCGATGGACCCCCAGGGCCAGCTCTCCTCCAGAGGGGTAAGGCTCCAGGTTCCGAAGTTGATAGGTCATTGCAGACTCTGGAACAGAGTGAGACCTTGTGTGCTCATAAAAAGACCCGTATGAGATCACTGACTCTGTGTGAAAAAGGTTCCCCGATGTCTGTATCAAGGTAGTACCTCAAGGAGTGCCTACTCAAGTAGCTTCGTTCCGAATGAGCATGATGGTTCCTCCTCCTAAATGATCCCTCTCTCAAGCTCTCGCCCTCTTCCACAAAAGATGTAACAGAGGATGATCTGGACCTTGGCAAGGGATTCCTCACTGGTTCCATATCTCTGGATCCGATGAGAGTCAGTTTGGCATTGGCTTGGTCTTGCTCAGATGCTTGCCAGAGCAATGCTTAGTCTTATCCCATTTTTTTCTTGGTGGTTCCGACAGGGTCAGATCTGATGCTGGAGTGGGTGTTGAAGGCACTAGTCAAGCTGAGTCAGTCGATTTTGAATGCTAAGTCTAAGGCATCAGTTGTTCTGAGTCAGTGGGCGACCTTGGTTCCAAATACCGCTTACAGCTCCGAACAGAGTTGGACGGGCTCAACGGTTCTCGCGAAGGCCTTCAGATTCGAGGTAGTGTTGGTTTCGACTGTGAGGTTTAAGGCGGCGGGTTCCAGTTCAGAGCTGACTGAACCGCGGTGCTCTCGGCCGGGGCTGACCACGAGATTAGGCTTCAGGCTCTCCATGGTCATGGCCTTTTTCCAAAGGCTACTTTCAAGTGGGAGGATCTCTCTGTCCTCGCTTTTGGGGTGAAAGCCTGACAGATCATATAAGCTTGGGCATTGTGTTCCTCGCCCAGACAAAGGAGGCAGAGAGAATGCTCATCCATTTTTGCCATCTTAGTGTTGCATTTTGAGCAACACTTGAAAGGGGATTTATCAGCCATGGCTATTCCAAACAACTCTGTTTTTTCTCTTCTAGGGAAAGGAAGAAGGGAAAGAACTCACAAACCACTCCAGCTACTGAACCTCTCATGGTGGCGGCAAAGGAGGAATTGAAGGCAAAGGGCGCCGCACCTCCCGGGTATAGGCTGTTTCAGAGGAAAAATAGCTACATCTGCACTCTGGGAGGCGTCGAGCACCCTCTAGTGGAAAAAATTAGCTACAAATCCTCCGGTTGGTAGGCCTGCGCAAGCGCAGTCCCATGTGGGAATGCACAGAAGACCGACAATGTACATTATTTAATGTTTGTAATTTGTAATGTTAATTCAATCCAGCATATAAAAATAACCAGGTTACCTTTATTTACCCACTATTATATATTTTACCGCTAAGATCTAAATGTAGGGCATGAAAAAAGAGAAAGATAACTGGTCATACTGTTATTTTGCACTTCTAAAATTATTATTTTCTCTATAACTGACCACTCTTTTGTTGAGTTTTTTACTCCAATCTTAGATCCAAGAAACTAAGAGCAGCGTAGATAGGTTCATTTTTATCATCGTAACTACTCTGCTATGTGAATTACTTGTCCAGAATCACCCAACAAACTTCCTGGCTGAGTAGAAAACAGAAGTAGCTACTGTATCCAAGGGACTTTCTTTCAAAGTGTAAGTCAATTCATTTAGCTATACTGTTTCCCCAAAATTCTTATTGTTCAGCAAATACATGTTAAACTCAGAATGCAAATTTAGTGAATACCTTAGCACATAACATTTCTCAATGTCAAAAGCTTTCAAATATATGTGCGTGTATAAAAATTAAAAGGAGACAAGGATGTCACATTTGCAGTAAATCTTACATAAAAGGTTGCTTTACAGAAGTGTTTAACCTTCTCTGTAGTTTTATAATATATTTGTATTTCATCCACAGTTTTCTGAACATACAATTTATATTCTTTAATAACAGCTCCATAGTTTGAGATAAGATTTTAATGGGATTTTTTAAAATAACCACGAACAAGATACAATGCCATACACACATAAAAAGTCAGTTACTTGGATTCCTCAGAGAAACAAATAAGGTTGTTAAAATGCAATTAGAAAATCTGTGAGAATCATGAAAATTTACAGTAAATTTACTAAATAAAATACTTAGGGTGGGGTGGGGTGAGGGAGAGAAAATTTATTTAAAAGAACTTACAATGAAGGTAACTTGATAAAACTTTAATAGAGTATACAGATAAGCCTATTATGAATGTAAGTGCTGGTACTGACCAATGGCATCATCAGTGCATACCACAAGTTGGGAGGTACTGACTTGATGACACAGATGGGATCTAGGATATGCAATCCATAATAAATGGCGAAGCAGCCAGAATTGCACTACATATAGAAAGCAGAGTTCTCAAGATGTCATTTAAGTATGGATACACAGGAACATCTAGAAATTCTAGGCAGGCTGTGGTTTGCATAGTGCTGATGAGGCGCTTCTGCTCTCACTGGTTGATTCCTAAGTGGGATCTCTATACAATTCTCAAGCTCAAATGATGCTTTTAGACACTGGTGTAAGCCAATGATATCAGCACGCATTTGTACTCAAGGACTCTCAATGGGCCTGGAACAGTACCAAAAGCACTATAATAATCCTATTGGGCCCCTACTACAGAGAAAAATGAGATCTGTCCTGGGGTATGTTTTTATCTGTGGAATTGTGTCATCTACCGTTACATAGTGGGAATGGCCTGTATTCTGTAGTGGTTAGAGTGTGGGATGAGGATCTGAGCAAATCAAGTTCAAATCCCCCCCTCTGCTATGTACACTTGCTGGGTTACTCACGCACTCTCAGTCCAATCTACCTCAAATGGTTGTTGAAGGGATAAAACAGAGCATAGGAGACTTATGGAAGCCACCTTGGGTCCACATTGGAGAGAAAGGTGAGGTATAAACATACAAAAAAGCAAACAAACAACATAAAATTGTTACTACTTCTGCACTTGAACTGGTGAATAAGTGGTAACCTGAGGAATGTAGCGACTGGAAACAGGGGTTATATCTGTAACTAGCAACAAAACTCGTTGTGGGGAAAAATACAATGGGCTCTAGAAAGGGGAGGGCAGGCAGGAAGGCATTTGCTCCTCATCCATCATCGATTCCAGCTGGTGAAGGAGGGGGGGGCATTGTTATCTGCTCCACGCCTGATCTGCCTGGTGTCAGCCATGTGAAGGGGTGGTGGGCTTTGCTACCTACTCCATGCCTGATGCATGCCAGGTAAAGGGGAGGCATTGCCTCCTGTTCTGCGCCTGACTACGGCTGGCATTGACACCTGCTCTGAGCCTGATCCCAGGTGGGTGAAGCGGGGTGGGCATTGCCACCTGCTCCGCTCCTAATACCAGCTTGGGTTAAGACGGAGGGGGCATTGTCACCTGTTCCACTCCTGATCCCAGTCCAGTGAAGGAGGGTGGGCATTGCCATCTGATTTGCTCCTGATCCCAGCTGGGTTAAAGTGGGGGTGGGCACTGCTATCTGTTCTGCTCCTAATACCTATTGGGTTAAAACAGTGGGTGGGCAAAGCCACTTGCTCTGTATCTGATCCCAGCAGGGTGAAGGGGGGTGGGTATTGCCCAGTGCTCCACTCCTAACACCAGCTGGGTTAAGGTCAGGGGTGGCATTGACACCTGCTCTGCTCCTAATAACAGATGTGTTAAGGTGGGAAGGGAAATTACACCTGCTCCGCTTCTATTATCAGCTGGGTTAAGGCGGGGGTGTGCATTGCCACCTGCTACACTACTGATCCCAGCCGGGTAAAGGGGAGCGGGCATTGCCATCTGATCTGCCCCTGATCCCAGCTGGGTTAAGGTGGGTGCAGGCATTGCCATCTGCTGTGCTAATACCTATTGGGTTAAGGAAGTGGATAGGCAAAGCCTCCTGCTCTGCTTCTGATCCCAGCTGGGTGAGGGGGGTGGGTGGGCATTGCCAAGTGCTCCGCTCCTAATAGCAGTTGGGTTAAGGTCAGGGGTGACATCGCCACCTGCTCTACTCCTAATTCCAGCTGGGTTAAGGTGTGTGGTGGGCATTGCCATCTGTTCCACTCCTAATACCAGATAGATTAAAGCAGGGGGAGGGCATTGCCACCTGCTCCGCTCCTAGTACCAGCTGTGTTAAGGTGGAGGATGGGCATTGCTATCTGCTCTGCTCCTAATACCAGCAGGGTTAAGGTGGGAGGTGGGCATTGCCACCTGTTCCACTCCTAATACCAACTGGGTTAAAGGAGGGCATTGCCACCTGCTCCGCTGCTGATACCAGCTGGGTTAAGGTGGGGGTTAGGCATTGCCACCTGCTCTGCTCCAAATACCAACTGGGTTAAGGTGGAGGTGGGCATTGCTACCTGCTCTGCTCTTAATACCAACTGGGTTAAGGCAAGGAGAGGGCATTGCCACCTGCTCTGCTGCTGATACCAGCTGTGTTAAGGTGGAGGTGGGCATTGCCACCTTTTCTGCTCCTAATATCAGCTGGGTGAAGGCGGGAGGTGGGCATTGCTATCTGCTCCCATCCCGCTCCTGGCCTGGGATTCCCACCATGGCACATTTTCTGGAGGAACATGATGCCTTGCCTAGGCTTCCCTCCATGGCACCACCCTCTGGTGGTGCACCAGGGTATAAAGTGAGTTGTCTGAAATATGCTTACTCTATTATATAATAAGATGGTTTCTTTAATTTGAAATGCCCTCTCCACAATGAATCATTTGGTGCTGAACCTCTTAATTGTTAGGAGTTGGAGGTAACTTTATTTGTCCAGGCATTTGGTTATGTGGTATTTTTATCTTGTGTCTAGGGGTGTGCACCCAAAAAAGATCTGGGTTTCAGAAAAACCCGAAATCCGAAGCAGCATGCCGCTTCGGATTCGTGTTTCTAAGTTGCTTCAGTATGCTCCGTAAAGATTCAGAGCATACTGAAGTGACGGGGGAGGGGTGAAAGGGGAGGCCTGGCCCACCCCCACCCTTTAACCCCATCCCCCACCCCACTTACCTGGTCAAGCGGAAGGCTGGAGGCAACGCTGCACTGGCCAGCTGGCTGGTAGAGAGGGCCGCTGCCAGAGGCCAGTGGGAAGACGGGAGGGCTGCCTCCTCCAGCATGGTGCCAGGTAAGTGGAGGTGGGGGGTAAGGGTGGGAATGGGTAAGTTTAAAGGGCCCTGTCACTTGTGAAACGGCCCTTTAAACTTAACCCCCGGGCCCCCAAAGCTTCCCAAAGCATTACCAATGCTTCCCAATGCTTCGGGAAGCTTTGATTTGATATTTCTGAACCTTTCCGAATTGGGCTTTCCGAATCGGGCCGGAATAGGATATTTTACCCGAATCGGATACCCGAAGCGCATACCCCTACTTGTGTCCTTGCTGATGTTTTATTGCTGTTTTGACATAGATTTTTACTGACTTTATTTATTGTCTGCTTTGAACTCAAAAACTCAAAGCTACTTTATTTACTTTTGATATTCTGCTTTTTATTGTTATTTATTGTATTTTCAGTGTGGTTGCTTTTTTAATGTTCTGAGCCAATTCAAGCAGTTTTCATAGAGAGATGGGCCATCAAATGTTTTAAATAACTAATACATTTTTCAAATTGAAGAAAAAGAACATAAGCTTTGAAACGTAAGTAGCTGGATTCAAATTTCTAACAACTCATGGGCAATTCATTAACTTTCATCCCTGGTATATGTTGTAAGGATGAACTAAATAAATAAAGCATTTTGCAACTGAAGTGTAGGATAAAATAGAAATATTTTAAAAGATATGTATGTATGTATGTATATATGTATGTACATATGTCTAAGGATTGTCTGAGAAGGTTTTTTTCATTTTAAACTGATTTTACCTGCAGGTAGGACAGATTTATATTATACATTTCAGAAATAAAAAGGAACACAAGTAAAGCCTTCAGTGAAAAGTTGAAGCTCGCTGTCACTAGGACCTCCCTATCTCATTAGTGAGGGAGAAGGGAAGCAATTCTACTTGTGAGTCATAAATGTCTGCATGTTCAGACCCACTCCTGCTAACTCCTGTGTATATGCTAAGATTTGCAGTTTCATCTCTGCTGCAGATGCACTGTAAATTCCAGCAACTCTCACTCTGCTTTTTATCTTGTCACGTACAACATAACAACAGTTCCTAGAAACACAAATGTAACGGCACAGCTTTCCTTGCAAGAGACTGACAAGAGTGTACATTTTCTTTCTCTCATTTATGAACATTTCATTTCATATCTTCATTGCTTGGATGCCAATGCATAAAGGGCAGGGATTGAGAAAAACACATATAAATACGAGTGTTGGGATTTGGCCTGCAGGAGGCAGTAGACTACTGTGACCTCTTTATACAACACTTTGCCGATAAAAAATCTCACATCTATTTGACTTGGACACCAATGTAGCTGAAGGACTGCTTATTATCTATGAGCCCACCTGACCACTGTGGCCATCTTCCAGGGTCCTGCTTTGGGTGTCCCCGTCTTCTAAGATTAGGAGGGTGGCAACCTGCGAGAGGGCCTTCTTAGTCATGGCACCCAAACTCTAGAATGCTCTTCCAAGAGACTTGTCTGTTCCCTTCTATTCCCATCTTCCACCAGTGGGTGAAGACTTTCTTGTTTTGATGGGAGTTTCCTTAATGATTCTTCCTTCCTGCCTACTGTTTTTATTGTCGCTTTTATATTTGTGCACACATATTTTAGGTCTGGTTTTAATGATGTTTTTTTTGTTGGTTTAAATGGTTTTTAAGATGTGATTTTATTATGCATGTTTTTAATTTGTCAGCTCTCTTGGTGGTCCTTATGAGGACATAAAAGCAGAGTATAAATGTTGTAAATAAATAAATACATGTAAATAAACAAGAAAAACAACTAAATAATTAACAAACAGTCACTCAAAAATACTCCCATTGTGTTCAGTGGGGTTTATGCCCAGGTAACTAAGCATAAAATTATAGTTTAAATCACCAGAAAATAAAGAGCTTAATTGATTTAGGTTTTCAAGCCCATCATTTTCACATATATTTCCTAACTTTTAAGGACTACATAGGGTGGATTCATACTTTTGGAGCTATGAAGACTATAAAACCTATGTAGCAATATAAAATATAAAAAATAAAAGTGCAATCCTATGCAGAGTTACTCCAGTCTAAACCCACTGATTTCAATGAGCTTAGATGGGAGTAATTCTACATAGAATTTTATTGTAAAGCATTGTATTTCGGATGATACAATAATATTCTCCATCACAGAATAAATTCTGTGCCCTCAAGTTATGTCATTATCTTGATACTAAATGTGTTTGCTGATTTTTTGCGTGTGCGTTGTATGTTATTGTGCTGTTATATTCTCAGTGCAAGAGAAATGTGTTGTCAAATATGCAGATGAACATGAAAAATCTCTAGAAGGCATGAAATCTCATTACTAGAAGATATTTACATAAAAGAATCTTCTTACCGAATTGATCCAATCATGTAAGGTTGTGCCAGCTGTACTACGATCGCACCACTGCCTAGCTGATGGCATGTATATCCAGAATCCCAATCATAATTCTTTGTGTCTCCATTCAACAAAGCATTGCGACTTCGGCTTACGCCCTCAATCACACTGGCACAGTCTGCAACTGTTGCAACATTCTCAGTGGGAACTGAAAATTAAAATACAAAAGAGTTCACTGATGGACACAGGTATCTCAATGCCTTTAGTTTCTATTTCTAAGAAGAGTAAAAATAAGAAGGTAATATTGTTAGCATGAGCTTAGATTAAAAATGAATAAGCACTATGTAAGCTGTCTAAACCAGAAAAAGTCAGAGACTCTTTAACTTCAAAGTAGTCACAAAATGAAACATTATGCTTTGCAAACAAATATCAAAGCAATTGCTTTGGTAAATCAACTGTAGCATAACTACAGATACCAAAGTTAGGAATTATTCTCAAAAGAAGAGGCTGAAGTAGGATGTGCATAACGGAAAAAACAAGCAGAAAATACACACAAGAACTTGCTGGTTCAGCTTGTTAAAACAGCTTCCAGAACTCTGAACCAAATAGGGGAAACTAAATTGTAATGAATCCCTCCCACCAAAAATTTTGTGTGTTTTGGTTTGGTTTGTACCTTCCAGCAGCAGGCAGGCACTGGGCTCACCTCACAAAGCAGCAGCTTCTTTTCCTGAACAGCACCAATTCAGATTCCAAGGGGAGAGAAACATTACATTATTAATTGTTTTGGCAGGAAGGGGGCATGAGATTAATGTGTGTGAGTGCATCTCCCCACCCCACCCCTACTGTGCAGCTACCCGGGAAATGGCATTCTCTGCCTCCCTGCCAATCAGGTCCTTACAAGGGGAGACCCCGTGCCTCCCCTCCTATCAGCTTTGGAAATGTTTGGAAGGGTAAGATCGATCATAGGCTGCCATTCAAAAGATACTTCCCTGCGAGTAAGCACTACTGAATAACATACTCATACACCTGAATAGACCTATTTTGGATTGCTTCCATAGTCTTTCATTGCACTCTCTTTTTCTGAGTCAAATGGCAAATGTGTACCTACTCTTCCCTTTCAAAACAATCCTGCCCCACAGCAAAAGGAAAACTTATGGGGAATACATAGGTCTGTATGGGCAGGGGTGGATTTCAGCCAATCATTCTGCCTGCCTGACTGCACTTGAGCAATGGAGAGTGGCAGCAAGAATGTCACATTTTGCAGTGGAACACTAAGCATCAAAAGGAAGGATCTGGATTTGTCCCTCATTGAAGGAAAATACAAAGAACAAGGAAACATGAAACCAACAAGCAACAGCAAAGATATTAAGTTATTGGTCCTATAGAGAAAGAAAAAAGTGAACATTAAGCAGGATTATCTGTGTGCCTCTTTCAGCTGCTACAAGATGCTGGTGCAAGACAAGTGTAGGTTCTGGCTTAGCGTAGATACCATCTCACATTTCTTCAGTGGCAGAAGGAACTGCAGCTGTAGCTGCTCCTGTTCCAAAAATTAACGTAAGTGGGTCTTGGGGTAGTTGTTAATAAAAGGTGAAGCAGAATACTTGTCTTCCTGAACTGGAATTCTGTGAATAATAGGAATGTTTTCTGTTGCTGGTTTTACTAGAGGTAGACAGCAGTAGTCAGAGTGCTCACAGGAATTCTACAGAAACAAATTGAGGGGGAGATACATTTTGGAGTGAAGCGTGTTCAGTAATTTGGACTTTTTGCAGATAGTATGCTACTCAGGGTTAAAGAATTGGGAGCAGTTTTGGGGGTTGCATGTTTCCTCCCCCGCCCCATTCCTTCTTGAGTATGAATCGCATGTTACCCCCCTCCTTGGGGTTGTCATAATATTTGGTGATTTAAAAAGGATACTAGGACACTTGTAAAATTCCTTAGGTAACTGGGTTATTCAGTTCTGAAACACAATTAAGGAGCCTCTAGTCCTTTATGCAGTGTGATATATTTTCCAATTCTTTTATTTGACATCTTTTTGCAATGTAAACAAAAACATAACTATATCATGGTGTCACTTTGACACTGTAGAGAATTAAAACAATCTTTATAGTGTGTTTTCCAAGTTTACCCATTATGATATTGTCTCTGTTGTGTTGTATCATGTGTTGATTCAGAAAATAGATCCTATTTTTTTCCAGTTGTAATAGTAGTAGATGTTTGAAACCACAATATTTAACTATCATATCTGTGTTTTTAAATGATCAGATTAATTGATCCAGCACAGTATTTCTGTGGTTCAAAGACTTCTGCCTATGGAGCATGACTTTTTCAGCCCCTCCTCTAAGGTAACCTGAAATGTCTCCTGAAATATGTTCCTGGGAGCTGTGTTTGATCCAACCCAATGTTTATGTATTAGAACAGAGAGCTCTAAATGAATATTACTCTTATATATTAGTTGATTATTACTCAATAGTATTGCTTTTAATGAATGTATATATTGCATATTAACTTTTTACTCCCCCCCCAGCAAATTCTGAAATTGAAGTTTCTGTGTCTGCAAGGAATAGCCGAAGGTTACTGAGTTTCCAGTGGTACTTGAGAGATCTTCCCGTTTCTTCCATGGTATCACTCTTCCAAATTCTTCAAATATTTTAGATGATGATTACAATGGACAAGCTAAGGTTTGTGTGTGAAGTTCCAGATTAAAACTGCCTTTTTACTTTGCCCTGAAAGAAGTATTTGTTTAAGATAAGGCCTAAAGTTACCTAACAGTGCAATCCTATGTATAGTTACCCTATAAAGCTATTGAAATTCAGGAACTTAAACTAGAGTACCTTTGCACAGTAGTGCATTGTAAATGACATGTACTAAATGTTGGTGCTTAAACAAAATTATTACTAGTAAAAAGAATATTACATTTGCCACTGTGGGAAATAATTTGAATAGGTAGATAAAATAATATTTATTTCAAAGGCAAAACAACTGTTTCTTGTTTTGCAAAACATAATAGATAATGAAGCTGACCAGAATGACTTCAAAGATGGCTTAAATATAATACCAAACAAAAATGCTCTTTAGAACCTTGCTAAATGCTCTAAAATCAGATACATTGGAAGCCCTTTGTTCAGTACCTGTGGTTAACACTTGGTTTTAGATTGCTGCATTACACTTGTTGGAGCAGTCTCCTACTTGGGAATGCCCTGCCGCTGCTGCTCCACCCACCGATACTTGCCTTCTACAGGTCTGTTGTTGTATATTCTTGTGCTTGAAGAAAAACTCAGTGGGTTAATGATTTAGACTAGGAGTGGGACTAGTGGTTGATGCTGCTTTTGGTCAAGTGCAAAATCAGCTAGCCCAGAGCCTCATTTTCCCACCCCATCTGAAAAGAATAGTATGCGTTTGCACATGTGCAGCAAATGTGTGCAAAGCAGACCGAAACTCATGAAAACAAAAAAACAAAATGGATCAGTTCCAAGCTGGCACTGGCTAACACAGAACAAACTAGTAATGAAATAGAATATTCTGGAACACATTCCACCCCCAAAACAGAAACTGAAACAGAAACTTTCTTGGTCCACACTCCTTGGCTGGACAAACATTCTGCCCTGAGAGAGAGAAAATGAGTGCAAGCCCAGTGGTGCTGAGCTCCAAAGGAATGCAAGCTGTTTGGATTCATTCTGCTCTGCTCTTTTACTTTCATTTGTGACTGGGGGGTAGGGCTGAAAGTGGATTAGAGTAGTAGCTTCCTTAATGAAACTTTATAGTTCTCTGGATGCCAACAGGTTCATGGTTATTATGGGTTCTTTAAGGGAACAACTAGCACCTCAAGTAGCATCCAGCCAGGGCTGGTGGACAATGGGAGAACTGGTGATGTATCAAGACCATGTGGCACTGGCCAATATGACTATATTCAGAACAGATCTGGGCAGCTACAGAACTTCTCATTTTACAGTAAGAGGATAAAACAGCTCGCAGGAATTTTTCTTTGTGGATTCTTTTATGCTGTTCTTCATAGCACAACAATTTCAGAGGATGGGCTTTACAAATTGTGACCAGAAGAACTTCTATGCCTTTCCCTTCCCCTAATAACCCCTTTTGATCCCCACAACACTGATGTGTGAAGTCATAGGATCCTTTTGGGTAAAAAGTCATGCAAGACAGGGGCCTGCAGCAAGGAGATAGAAGAAAGTAAAGTCACTTCTCCTCCCTTTTCCACCAAAACAATTTCAAAAGTTCCTCATAGATCTCTCTCACCTCAGTGAGCACATTCCAAAAAAGTGGGTGCCACTAATTTATTATTTTAGAAAATTTATACCTTGATCTCCTGCCCTCATCAGGGCATCATAAAAAACAGCTTAGTAATCATTAAAACAAAACAAAAATACATTATTAAAAGATTGAAAACCAAGCTAAAATACACCTACAGTACAATATAAAACAATTAAGACATAGGGCAGGGAGGCGAGATCACTGAGAGAATACCAGATGAAACAAAAATCTTCACCCATTGGACAAAGTTGGAAACAGAACAGGACAGAGTTCCAGAATTTTGGTGCCACAACGAAGAAGGCCCTCTCCTGAGTTGCCACCTGTCCAGTCTCAGAAAGTGGGGGTATCTAAAGCTAGGCCTCAGAAGATGTTTGTAGCAGTTAGACAGGTTTGTAAGGGAGTATGTTGCTCCCAAGTGATATACTCTCCCTCTTTCAAGGAGGCACTAACCAACCCTCAGACATAGTCACCCTTCCCCCCAAAGATTTAATTAGCCAGGAAGGGCAACAGTCTTACAAGCATCTGGTAGGACTCAAGCCCTGCCCTCATTCTCAGTTTGAATAAACTGAAAAGTATCTCAAACAGCTGGAGAAGTTGGTTCCCTGGTGCCATCTGACACTGTCAGTGTTAATGTAGAGTCCAAGTCAGTACAGACGTAAGAGATTGTATCTAAAAAGTGTTGAGCAAAATAGCCCAGCTATCCACCAAACAGTCCACCACTTCCTGAAGGTTTAGATCCCAACAGGCCTCTGACCACCCTGAACAGTTCTGCTGGCTTAGAGTGTGCAGACACAATGGTAGCGTAAAAGTATTGTTTGAAAAGGACTGCGATGTACTGGGTGTGAAGTGGGAAACCTTAAGAGGAGGAAAACCAGAAGGTGGCAACAACAGTCCTTCAGATATGTTGGTCCTAGACCACCAATAAAGCTGTTTTAAAATAGGTGACACGTGCTCCTTTTACTAGCCCCTAGCAATAGATTCAATGCAATATTCTGAACTAGTTTCTGGTCTGCCATAACACAATATAGATTGTGTTATGGCAGGCCAACCACAATGCTATAAAAGCACGGATTACTATGGCGAGGTCAGCTATGTATAAGAAAAAAGAAATTTGGTTAACCAAATATATCCTTTAGAAAGTAGCCTTGTACCAACCTGCTTTTCAAACAGCAAGGCTGGCTCTATAAGCACCCCAAGCTCTTAATCTGCTCTGCCAATGACAATTCCATTCCATTCAAAACAAGAGGATCCAGTCCCCCGCTACCAGCATTACCCCCATCACAACATTTTCAAAGCATTTACATGGTCCCATCTCTCTTCCCTCTGATCCATCTTCAAATTCCATCATTCCCATGAATCCTTTGTTTAACCCTGCAGTCTTCACCAACCTTGCCTTTTCCCTTTCTCTGTTCTTTGCCACTATCAAATGTCAATTATAAAATTCTTGGGGCACAGATGTCCTTTCCCCCCTGCTTAGGCTGTAAGGTGCCAGAGACACTGAAGGCACAGTATAAATAAAAATACTATTCAAACATGCAGATGGCTATTTTCAGATTTAATGAACTAAATACTTCCTTTTGCATTGACCATAGAGATCTTCCACGTCAGGGGTCACAAGGCTTTAAAACCTGTACAACTATTTTAAAAAATTAGGGCCTCTGGAGATCAGCTGCAGTCAAATTTTGCCCACCTATCCCCCTTCCCTGTCACATTCAGTTATTTTTATACTATTCAATAGCTATTATGTGCCCTAGGATACTGAGAAGTACTTGGCTGTACTCACAAATTCATCTTGTTCAGTTTACAGGTGCATATATTGCTTTTATGGATACTTTCTTGAGACTTGGGCTTACTTTTTACCTATTATATGGCCTGTATCAATAAAAAATGTAATCTTTTAGCTTACCTATATGATCATTCTAATATGTTTCTTGAAACATGCCATATTAATAAATACAGAAAGCCATTTTGTAATAGTCTTTACAATGGAAAATTAGAAAGCAACCAAGTAATTGCAACACACAGAAGGTACCATACTGTTTCTGCTCCCTAGGGAAAGCTGCCACTCCCCATTTTGAATGTTCATTATCGTCTTTCATACCCGCCTGATAAATTTATTAAAAACACCATCTGGAAGGGATTTTGCTCTGTGCTTTATTTTCAATCTTTTGGTTCTTTTTTCTTTTCCCTGTGGAATGTCTGCCTCAATTTGTGCCACTTGTTTACAAAAGTATACTGCCAAAACCAACAGTGTCTTGTTTCTATATATTTTGGGTTTGTAATAGTTGGCTACTTGAAGGACACAGGGGGAAAAAACAAGTAATATATTCTGCAAGAGAAAAGAAAAAGAAGAATGGGATACAAGGACGGATATTACTCTTTCCCATCTTTGTGCACGTAATACTTCGGTGTAAATGTCATGTATTGTCCCAGAATGCAAAGCATGCATGCTAATGAAGTGTAGATATTCTGGAAGCAAGTGAAACTTAGGAATGACTATGGCAAAAACAGTAGCATGTGTGGTAGTGGTTGGGGGGAGGGAATGATTTGTGTTTTACTCTTCCCAGCTCTTATCTTGTAACAGGTGATGGCCAACAGATTGCCAGAATACTTAATTCTAACACAATAAACATTTTTAAAGGCAGTGTTATTTCCAGGACATGGCCTGAAGACCATCTATATTAACTATATTTGAAGATAAGATGACATGTAATTTTACAGTCTTCAATGATACCTGATGACAAATGAGTGAAGACAAACATTTCAGTCCGACTTTATCTTCCCATGGAATTTTCTCTCTTTGTTTCAGGAGATGTTATGGGACTCTAGTCCACTTAGCACTATGCCCAATTTGAATATACTTCCTCAGTAATTCTAATCATCCAGACATGTATACAAGACCAACTATAATAATTATCATTTCATAAAAACAGGTTTCGCTTACCGTAACTGTTGTTCATCTAGGTCTTCCGTGCAGGCACACATGGGACTGCGCACGCGCAGGCCTGCCGATACCGGAGATTTTTATAGCCCAAAGCCACCAGGGGGCGCTCTCGCCTTCCACCGCGCATGCGCGGCCATTTTCCCGCCTAAATGGACTATAGAAGGCGGAGCGCCCCACACATACCCTCAGTTCCCCTTTCGCCGCCGTACTACTCTCAATTTTACTATACAGCGGGGAAGGAGGGAGGGCATGTGTGCCTGCACGGAAGACCTAGATGAACAACAGTTACGGTAAGCGAAACCTGTTTTTCATCCACGGTCTTCCTGTGCAGTCCCACATGGGAGATTATAAAGCTTAATACCTGGGTGGAGGTGCCACAGTAAAGTCACTCAAAAATAGAATGCAACACTGCGGTGCCCACTGCAGTCTCCTTCCGGTCCAGAACGTCCAGCGCATAATGCTTGATAAAGGTATCCGCTGAAGCCCACGTCGCCGCTCTACAGATGTCATGCAGAGGAACACCTCTCAGCAGAGCCGCAGATGACGCCAAGGACCTAGTGGAATGGGCATGCACCTCCAAAGGACAAGGTAAATGAGCAGAATCATAACATGTTAAAACTGTTTGAACAACCCATCTCGCAATAGACTGAGATGTCGCTTTCTTTCCCCTCTTTTGTCCTGCAAAACAGACAAACAAATTAGAATCCAAACGAAAAGGCTTGGTACGATCCAAGTAAAAGAGAAGAGCCCTGCGCACGTCCAACGAATGGAGGGCCCTCTCCGCATCAGAAGACTGCATCGGGAAAAAAACAGGTAAGGCAATGTCCTGAGACAAATGAAACTGAGACACCACTTTAGGTAAAAAGTCAACTTTAGTCCGTAAGACCACCTTGTCCGCATGAAACTTTAAATAGGGGGGTTCTGACGAAAGCGCAGCCAATTCCCCCACCCTTCTGGCTGAAGTGATCGCCACCAAGAAAGCCACCTTCAAAGTAAGGTAGCGTAAAGGACAGGTAGCTAGAGGTTCAAAAGGTTTAGACATCAATCTAGTCAATACTAGCGGTAAAGACCACTGAGGGACAATAGCCCGAACAGGGGGGTACAAATTATTCAGTCCTCTGAGAAACAATTTAGAAGTGTAGTGTGAGAAGACTGATTTCCTATCTATAGGAGGATGGAATGCCGAAATTGCTGCCAAATATACTTTAACAGAACTATTGGCTAAACCCCCTAATTTAATCTCCCAAAGGAATTCCAAAACCTCAGGCAAAGAGGAAGAGAAAGGGTCCAAATTCCGGCTGCGGCACCACCCAGAAAAGCGTTCCCATTTGAACGCATAGGACTGTCTCGTGGAAAGGCGTCTAGCATTCAACAAAACATGAGCTACAGCTTCAGAAAACCCCGATTGTGAATTATCAGCCACGCCGTCAGTTTGAGTCGTTGAATGTCGTGATGCAAAACCCCGTGCCAGGACAGAAGGTCTGGAACGAGTGGCAATCTGATCGACTGCGACTGCAATCGAAGGAGAGTGTGAAACCAAGGTTGTCTCGGCCAAAAAGGGGCTATCAGTATGACCGTCGCCCCCTCCCCTTGGATTTTGCTCAGAACCCTGGCCAACAGGGGGAATGGGGGAAATGCATAACACAGAGGACCCGACCACTCGACTTGAAATGCATCCCCATCGGACCCGGGGCCTAGACCCCCCCTGGAGCAATAGCGATGGGCCTTGCGATTGTCCAGTGTGGCAAAGAGGTCCAGTTCCGGGAAACCCCACATCGAGAAGATCGGAACGAGGTACTTGTCCCGAAGAGACCATTCGTGAACATCCCGGTGTAGTCTGCTCAGCTGATCTGCTTGGAGATTCTCCACCCCCGGGATGTGTACCGCTCTCAGCCAAACCGAGTTCTGTATGGCCCAAGTCCACAGCTTCATCGCCTCGGTACAAAGGGTCGCCGATGCCGTGCCACCCTGTTTGTTGACATAAAACATTGCAGTCGTGTTGTCCGTCAACACTTGCACTGATTTGTTGCGCACGGTATCTGAAAAGGAGATCAGTGCATTACAAATAGCCCTAAGCTCAAGGAGATTAATATGTTCCGAGCGTTCGGCCTGAGACCATGTGCCGTGAGCAAAAGCACCCTCACAGTGAGCTCCCCAACCCAACAGGGAAGCATCAGTGGTTATGGACAAGTGAGTTTGACGATAGCCAAACTCCACACCCTTAAATAGATTCGCATCTGCCAACCACCATTCTAACGAGGCCACCACCCGTCGAGGGACTGATAAACGTTTGTTCTGGGAATCAGAGTTGGGAGAAAAACTGGCATTAAACCACATTTGTAATGGCCGCATGAACAGCCTGGCGAACGGAACCACAGCCGTAGTAGAGGCCAAACAACCCAAGAGAGTCTGGATAAAATGAGCTGATTGAAAACGGCAGCGCTGCAGCCGAAGGACCATGCCCTTAATCCTGGCCGCCCTGTCTGAGGGCAGGAAGCCAGCATTCTTGATCCCATCCAAGACTACTCCTATAAATTGTACAGACCGTACTGGGGTCAATTTTGACTTTTTCTGATTAACGAAAAGACCTAACCTAAGACATAAATCCAAAGTCAGGGACACTTGGGTAAACACGTCATCAGCAGAACTTCCAACCAGGAGCCAATCATCCAGGTACGGGAAGATTCGACAGCCCTGTAACCTCAGATGGGCCACCACCACAGCTATACACTTCGTAAAGACCCTAGGAGCAGTAGCTAAACCAAAGGGTAAAACCCGGTACTGGTAAATTTTACCATCATAAGTAAAACGTAAATACTTCTTGTGTTCGGGAAAAATGGAGATATGGAAATAAGCGTCCTTCAAATCAAGGACAGCAAACCAGGAGTGTCTAGGTAAAAGGGTCAGAACCATTTGCAAAGTGACCATTTTAAACTTTCGAATTTTTATAAGTTTATTAAGGGCCCGTAGGTCTAAAATGGGTCGAAGACCACCATCTTTCTTTTCCACCAGAAACAGGTTAGAGTAAAAACCGAAGGGGGCAGGATCACAGGGCACCTCTTCAATTGCACCCTTCTGAATCAGGGTGGCCAATTCAGTTAAGATCTCCGTATGAGGAGGTCCGGAAGAAAAGACAGGGAGACTCAGGTAAGGTAAACTCACAAACTCAACTTTATAACCATACTGAACAATATCAGAAACCCAAACATCGGAACCGATGGACAGCCACTCCCTCCAGTAAGCATGCAGCCTGAACCCAAACATAGGCTCAGGTCCCTGTAATTGTCAGAATTGCTTCTGGGCGTGGGGGGCGTCCTTAGCCTGTTGATGCTGAGAACCAGGCTTGGGACGGTGACCTTGTCTGCGCCTGGAAAAGGATTGTTGAGGGCTCTGGTAACTCCTCTGAGACTGATACGAATACCCCTGATAAGGCTGGTACCGATATGATCTGCCCCGCTGAGAAGATCTGAAGTAAGGTCTGGCGGGATGCTGAGGAGCCTGGTGCAGAACACCATAGGACCGTGCTGTGAGACGATCCGTTCTCTTTTTCGACAGGTATTCATCTGTCTTCTCAGAAAAAAGGAGTGTCCCTTCAAAAGGTAAGTCCTCTACTTTGTTCCTCGTCTCAGGCGGGAGAGCAGTCGTGCGGAGCCACGCAAATCGCCGCAAAACCACTGCAGAGAGCAAGGAACATGCAGACGTATCGGACAAACTCCTGCTCGTATTAATCTGGTGCCTCGAGAGGCGGGTGGCCTCCTCCTGGATGACACGCAGGAGGGTCCGCTGGTCTTCAGGGAGTTTGGGAAGGAAAGCAGCCACTTTCTTCCACAGGAAGAGCTGGTAAGCCGACATCATAGCCGCATAGTTAGCCACTTTGATGGCAAAAGCAGCAGAGGTGTACAATTTCCTCCCTAGAGTATCAATCTTTCTACTGTCCTTGTCAGTAGGAGCCGACATAGAACCTTGTTTGCCCCTTGCCTGCATCTCCTCAGTGACTAAGGAGGAAGGAGGTGGATGGACAGCCAAGAACGGATGGTTTTCGTCCTTTGTACGATAAAGGCCTTCCACTTTTCGGTTAGTGGCGGGGATAGAAGCAGGCTTAACATTGAGCTTCTTCCACAACTCAACAAAACCATCGATCAGCGGAAAGGCTACGGAAGGAGTGGAACCCGAGTAGATATGCTGGTAGATCTTATCAGTAAATTTCGACTCCGTAGAGGTCGTTTCCAAATCCAGTGCTTTAGCCATTCGCTGAAGCAATTCATTATAGGCTCTGAAGTCGTCCGTCGGCGAAGGTTCTTCCGCTGGGCCAAGTTCAGCATCAGGCGAATCCGAAGGAGGGGACTCATAACCCCTTGGTCGGTTCCGATGGTAATCAACCTCAGAAAGGTGCGGTGTTCCATGCGAGTCGCCATAGGATCGGATCCGAAAGGAAGGAGACATCGAGTCCCCTCGAAAAGAGCGGTCTGATCGGAGCGGACTATCCCCCCTGTAGTATGAGGCCGCCCGGCCCTCACTGCTGTATCGCTCCCTCGATCGGCTCCGAGTCGGGTACGGGCTGTATCTACGGCCCGATCCACTCCGATAACTCCGACCCGATCTGATGGACCCGGATTCATGGGAGGTCGATCGCGGGCGTCCCGTAGGGGTCGGGGGTTTCTCTACCGGAACCGGGTCCTCCTGGGAAGAGGTCAAGACAGGAACCGGGTCTGGATCCTTGCGCCTCTTTTCCGGTGGGTCGGAACCGAGCGCACCCGAAGGGGCCGGTAGCGGAGAGGAAAGTAACTGCTCCAGAACCGCCTTGTCCCTTTTGGAAGAATGTTTTCTCTTCTTCTTCTTCTGCTTGTCAGAGTCGGACGGAGCGGATGGTTCTCCCGCTGTCTCCGAAGCGACTGCACCCTGAGACGGTGGAGGCGTCGGTCTTGACACCGAAGGCGTCCGGCTCCGAGACGCAGCTCGATCCAAGGCTGGTGCAGCAGATGAAGTCGAGGGCGGTCGGCTCCGAGGGAGCTTCGGAACCGATGGTGCTGGTTCCGACGCGCTCCGAACCGAGGAGGACGAGCGATCTCTCGGTCTCGACTCCGAATGACTCGGGGAAGGTAAGGCGCGAGGGGTCCTCGAGCTCACGGTTTCGGCCGGCCGAGGAGTGGATCCGGGCGCAGCAGATGGAGGTGCCTTCGCGGAAGGGTCCACAACAGACATGGCACGTTGCCACAGCGAGGCGTGCAAACGGTCCGCCCTCTCCGCCCTGGCCTTCGAAGTAAAGGCACGGCAATGTTTACAGGCCTGGGTATTATGGGTTTCCCCGAGGCAATAAAGGCAATTAGAATGGCCGTCTGACCTGGTCATCTTTCGATTACAGGAGACGCATCGTTTGAACAAAGCAGTATCCGACATCGCGAACGAGTAGAAGAGCTAAAAACCTCATCTATCGGCGGCGAAAAGGAAACTGAGGGTATGTGTGGGGCGCTCCGCCTTCTATAGTCCATTTAGGCGGGAAAATGGCCGTGCATGCGCGGTGGAAGGCGAGAGCGCCCCCTGGTGGCTTTGAGCTATAAAAATCTCCGGTATCGGCAGGCCTGCGCGTGCGCAGTCCCATGTGGGACTGCACAGGAAGACCGTGGATGAACGATAATTATTTTAATTTAAAAGTGTGTTAAGGGGGAGCAACAGTTTAACATCTGTGGGTCACATTAGAAGTGATGGATGCAATCACATTGGTTTATTCATGATTTAGACTTGTTAACATATAAAGCATGTCAATCCCTGTTTTTCTTAAATCAAGGCTCATTTCTCACTTTTTTTAAAAAAATAAAGTTTTATTTGAAAAGAAAATAGAAATAACAATAGAAAGTGCATAAAACCTTATATAAAATATATTAAGCTACAATGGAAAGAATATATAGAATATAAAATAATAAATTTAAACTGCATAGGAGATATTCGGTCCTTGGTCACCCTCTCTCAGGGAGACCACCAAATTCTGAATTCAACTATTGGCTGCGAGGCTTTTGCGAGCTATTTTGCGGGCAAAATCTTGTCCCTTTGCCGTGGCCTGCCACCCACTGTTGATACAGTAAGGGAACTGGAGACCCCTTGGCCGTCTTCTGGGTCTGTATTAGACCATTTCAGGCTGCTCTCTCAGGATGATGTTGACAGGATCCTGCAGGGGATGAGGCCAACCACCTGTCCTCTGGACCCCTGCCCATCCTGGCTGGTGAAGGCCAGCTCGGAGGGGCTATGGGACCATTTGGAGGCAATTATTAACATCTCCCTGAGCTCTGGGGTTTTTCCAGGAGCGTTAAAGGAGGCGGTAGTGCGGCCCCTCCTGAAAAAACCATCTTTGGACCCCACCGACCCGTCCAGTTACCGCCCAGTGTCGAACCTCCCATTCCTGGGCAAGGTGATTGAGCGGGCGGTGGCGGTACAACTGCAGGAATTCCTGAATGATGCTCTAGTCCTGGACCCATTCCAGTCTGGCTTCCGTCCTGGCCATGGGACGGAGACAGCCTTGGTTGCCCTCACAGATGACCTTTGCAGGCATCTGGATCGAGGCAGGTCAGCGCTGCTTGTGTTACTTGATCTCACAGCAGCGTTTGACACGGTTGACTATGATTTGTTGGCCAGCCGCCTTGCCGACGTGGGGATTAGGGGGACAGTCTTACAGTGGCTGGTCTCCTTTCTCCAGGGTCGGGGACAGAGGGTGGCGCTCCGGGGAGATCTATCGCCCCGTCACCCTTTGGTGTGCGGGGTTCCCCAAGGGGCACTACTCTCCCCGATGTTATTTAACATCTATATGCGCCCCCTCAACCAGTTGGTGCGGAGCTTTGGGCTGGGTTGTCATCAATACACGGATGACACCCAACTTTTTCTGTTGATGGACGGCCGGCCAGACAGACACGGCCCCAGACAATCTGGCCAGAGCTTTGGAGGCTGTGACGGCATGGTTGAAACAGAGCAGGCTGAAATTGAACTCAGTGAAGATGGAGGTCCTGCAGCTGGGACGGGAGCTGCCAGATGTTGGGATCCAGCTCCCTGCCCTGGATGGGACACCACTGGCAACTTTGCCAGTGGTAAAGAGTCTGGGTGTGCTCCTGGATGACTCCCTATCGATGGAGGCCCAGGTCACGGCGGTTGCCAAGTCTGCATTTTTCCATCTTTGTCAGATCAGGCAACTTGCCCCCTACCTGACGCCCCAGGACCTGGCTACAGTGATCCATGCAACGGTCACCTCCAGGCTAGATTACTGTAACTCACTCTACGCTGGGCTACCCCTGGGCCTGATTTGGAAACTACAACTGATCCAGAATGCGGCGTCGCGGGTCCTGACTGGTATACCTTACCAGTCACACATCACACCTGTCCTGCGCCAGCTGCACTGGCTTCTGGTTGAATTTCGAATCAGGTTCAAAGTGTTGGTTCTTACCTTTAAAGCCCTGAGCGGGTTGGGACCGGCATATCTTTGGGCCCGCCTCTCCCTGTACGTTCCCCGGAGATCGCTTCAATCAGCGAATAAATATCTACTTGTGGTCCCTGGCCCTAAGGAAGCCCGCCTCACTTCAACCAGGGCCAGGGCCTTTTCAGTCCTGGCCCCAGCCTGGTGGAACGCTCTGTCAATGGAAACCTGGGCCCAGCGGGACATATTATCGTTCCGCCGGGCCTGTAAGACAGAGCTGTTCCGCCAGGCGTTCGGTGATTGAAGGGGGCGGTGCCATGTCGGCCTCCCACCTTGGGGGTGGGGGAGGGTTCTCCCCACCACTGCACTTTGTTAATTTGTTTTATTGTTTGTATATTGATTTTAGTTCTTGTTTTTATCGATTTTAACTGTTCACCGCCCAGATCCCCTGGGGATGGGCGGTATATAAATTGAAATATAATAATAATAATAATATAATATAAGCAAGATCTATAACATAACTGAATTACATACTGTTACTCCTCTCCCTCAATTAATCTGTCATAGAAAAAAGAAAGAAAAACTATAATACTTCTAGACAGAATATCTACTAACATATTTTTAGAGTTGGGGGGGGGGTTCAATACAAGATGAGACGTTAAACATTTTATATTCAACATTATATTCAGCCTCACACTATTTAATATATTAACTTATTAGTTTAAGTATTTAGCTTGGCTGTTAATTTATTTTAATATTAATTGTGCATTCTAAATTTAATACATTGGTTTATTGTGTATATAAAAAATTCTTCCAATCATACAAAAAGAACGTAATAATGAGAATAATATTGAAGAAGAGAGAAAAACAGAAATTTTTATAACCTAGTTATATAAATCAACAATAATTATACGTAAGAGAATATATAAACTTCAAAATAAATCTTCCCCTCCATCTCCACTGTAATATTTCTGAGTAAAATATCTAATAACATATTTTTAGAGTTCCGCACAAGGTGAAACTTTAAGCATTTTGTTTTCAACATCTTATTCAGTCTCATAGTATTTAGTATATTAACTTATTAGTTTAACTATTTAGTTTAACTATTAGTCTATTTTGACATTAATTATGTATTCCAAATTTAATAAACTGACCTATTACATATATAGAAAATTCATCCAATCAAACAAACAATTCCACAGAAATAAGAATGGTATTGAAGAAGAGAGAAAATTCAGTTATACAAATCATCAATAATTGTAAACAACAGAATGTATAAGCTTCAAACTAAATTTCCCCCTCAATCTCCATTTGTATTCTTTTTCTTCATGCCTTCTTCTAACTTGTGTGCCTTAAATTGATTCCAGTAATTTGGTCAGTCTCAGAAAAACCATATGATCATTGGATCATCTCACTGGAAGGGGCCTCCTTGATCCAAGACTCATTTCTCGTTTGATACATGAGTGGACAGACACTGGCTGACCCCATGAGGTGTAGCTTAATCCTGTGCCAGTGATAAGATCTATGTTGTCTGGATAAACTGAAACCAACCATTCAAATGTCACAAGCTGAAACACTTGGTATGTAGGCAAGAGAATGCAACCACTGGGTGATGTGAACAGAACAAGTTGTGGGTTGGTGAGGAACTATGCCGTGGTGAGAAGAGATAAGCATGATAGTCCTATAGTTCCAATCACCAGCAAACTTTGCTGTAGCAACGAGTTGCTCCAATGAGCAACTAGGGGTGTGCAGCAAAAAATAAATCTGTATCTGGTATTTGAGAAAATCATAAATATTTATTATTCCTCTTATCTGAGCCAGATTTTAGATTTGGTTTTAACCAGAAATACCAAATATATCCAACCATTATTCCCTATGGGAAAAACTATCTGGAGGGCTGAGGGTATATTTTTAAATAAACCACCAAACTTCTAGGGAGCTCAGTCCCGCCTGTGTACTAACCACCCTCCAAGTTTCAGGAAGATTGAAGCCCAATGTCCAATTCTATAGGTCTTTGAACAGTAGCCATTCTCCATTGTTTCCTATGGAGGAAACATTTCCAAGGCCTTCCAGGCAAAGAAACCTTAAGCAAAGAGGCAACCTCTGGCCAAAAGATACTTCCCAATGCAAGCTAAACCAACAAAGCTAACAGAACCAAGGGAATTCCTCCTGAACCAAACTGAAGCAAGGGAACAAACATCACACCAGAGAATCCCACCAGAACCAATGTCAAACCAGAGAATCGTAACAGAATCAAACTGAAGAAAGGGACGACACTGCTGCAAGCCCAAGAGAACCAGTATCACTCAAATAGCCAAGGCAGGCAGAACCCAGGACTAGTGCAAGCACAACAGAACCCAAAGCACAGTATCCCAACATAACCAATGTAAAAAACCCCAACTGAACCAAACTGAAGCAAGGAAGAGAACTGTTGCAAGCCTAACAGAACCAACAACAAACATCAAACCATTACCAGACAAGTCTGGGAAGCCTGCAAAGGGGGGAAGCTTCACTAATTCACTCATCCCCCTCCCTCCTTCCTCTCCTCTGGGGCGGGGGGGGGGGGGAAGTCCAGGAAAGCCTTGGAAAGTTGGTGGGATAGCTTGCAAGAGCAGCTAGCTGGCTTTAAAAAGGCTGTAGCTGTGTTTGCATTGATTTAATAGGTATCCCAATTTTATTCAGGACTAGCTTGATGCCCGTGCTTCGCTACAGTATTTAACTACTTTAAATCTCGTTATAATATTTATGGGTAAGTAACTTTTTGGTTTGGGGGGGGGCGGGTTGAGTTGGTTTTGTAGTATAATAGCATAGTACCCGAGCTTCACAAAAGTGTTTGGATAAAGTGAAGCATGTTGATGCCTAAAACAGATGAAGTGAATTTCGAAATGTAACATTTATTGAAGAGATTTTTAAAAGGAAAATATTGTAGTGCAAGAAATAAAGTGAAAATACGTACAACCTTAGTTTTCTACTGAAGGATCTCTTTGTAGACCTCATTCGCGGTTTCCCCCCACTTTGGAGCCCCCACTTTGAGGAGAAGCTTGTGGGCTGGGAAGCCAGGAGGGTTGAGCATGTTGAGGAACTCCACAAGGTAGTGGACCACATCATCCATTTGCACCACTGAGTTCACAGATCTGTACTCCATTTCTGCCCCTTCAAGAGAGTTAAGTTATGTTTCATTAATGATGGCAGCCTTGTCTTTCTTGGGGGTCAGAGTGGCACACTTGCACAGCCCATCCATGGACTTCTTCATGATAGTGATGATATCAGGGTATATTGTGGCTGTTAGGTCTGCTAGGGTTGTCACTACTGTGCCCAGGTCTCCAGGGATGGTCACTTTCCCCTTGGACTCAGAACTTGCTGGTACTTGCCCACTGCTACTCAGTGCACTGCAGGAGTACGATGTGCATATTTCTTTGCTGCATCTCTAAGTTGCTTCCTCCCTTTAGCATTGGTATATCTTGTACAACATCTGCCAGGAGGCTTCTTGGGGGCAGTAAGAGGTGATGGCTGCAAGAGGTGTGAGGTGGAGTTGGACTGAGGGATGGGTGGTATGGTGGGCCCTTCGGCAGGTTCATGTGAGAGGTTCACATTGAAATGGCCCCTAGAAAGGTTGTGCACCATCTCCCCATGAACATTTAAAAACTCAATTGCCATACTGACTTTTATATAAAACCTTATTCAAGAGTCTTGTACTGTCTTTCTTCAACTTTCTGCAGTTTCCTTGAGCTGATTTTTACCTCAGAACAGAGTTCCACCAATCAAGGTCACATATGCAAATGACCTCAGGGCAGAGTGGCTGAGTTGGCAGTTGGCGGGAGCGGGGGGGATGAGCAGCCTCCCAGCTGACTGAAGAACAGAAGTTTTCACTTTGAGCCCTAGCTGGCAATTTGAGGTTTCCTTCTGTCTCTTTGCATTTGGAGCTAGTGGGAGCTTGTGCTTTCCAAAAATGGGAGTGTCTAAAAGAGGCAGTAACGTAGACGATTTAGCTTCCTCTCTGGCATGTAAACAGACTAAAATGGTTGATTTCTTCATGCCAAGTTCAGCCCTATTGACCTCTGTTTTCCCAACCTCTAACCGCTTCACTCCCCTCATAAATCTTGAAGAGGATACTAATTGTGTGGTTGAGAGGGGAGATAAGCAGCAAATAACAGCTGAAGAATCTGTGCTTGTTAACAACAGAAACCCCAATATCACGCTGATAGACTCCATGCAACTAACAGCAAAAACTGTGGAATCTATTTTTGAAAGATTACTACTACTGGAAGATAAAATTGATCAACTTACACAACATACCCAGAAGCTACTGCCATTCATCAAAGCTAACACAGATTTGGTCAGGGCCAATACTGGAGAACTGCCTCCTCCCCACACAAAAGGGAGTCCCTTAAAATGCAAAAAGCCTCAGCATTTTCAAATCGAGAAGGCTCCATTTTAGTTAAAGCTGCAGCCCTGTAAAGTCTGCCTAACTGTTTGCAGTTACAAAGGCCAGACATTATCTTGGCATTCAGTAAGACAGGCCAGTTTTCATTGAAGGGCTCTTCTACATGAGGGTCAACTAGCAATAGACTTAATATCGGTTGAGCCACTTAACAATCCATACCAGGCTCAAAGAGTTCTTCTCACATTTGGCAGCCCCAGAATTCCAAGCCTACTGCTTCACCAGAAGGAATTTTTGCACACTAAAAGGATTTTCTCTTCTAGGGTTTTCAGTAACTTGATCATAAACCCTCTGCTACCATGCTGGCAAAAAGACCTCTCCCAGATGGAGGCTGAGAGCTCTACTCCAGATCCAGTGTCAGACACTGTGCAGAGTGACTCTTCCTCACACCTGAGAATGGCCCCAGCCCATTCCTCTCTTGAGAATTCAATTGAAGAATTACTCAATTCGTTCCGCCTTCTGCCTTATGAACAGCTGGTGATCACCACCAGATTGGGAGTGTTAAGAGACAAGCTTCTGAGAACCAAAAATGAACCAATACAGCAAGAGCAAAAGCCCTCTCCAGCAGCCAATGAGCCCAATGTGCTTGAGAACTGCTTAGAGATGGCAACTCTCCCGGCTCCCCTCATGCCAATAGTGGTGGATCTATGGAATCCAGACAGCTTCTCTATAATTTCTTGACAAGAAAATCCTGTAAAGAATGATGCCGGTGTCCACAAGAATTCTAATGTGGGGGAGCAGTCTGCTTGGGAGAAATTTCCATCATGTAACAATAACTGTGTTCATTTGGACATTGCTGGGGAGCTAAACAAGATCACAGCTGCTGATTGACAATTAAAGCTCCTATCTTGGAACTTGGGGGGCTGGTGCAATAAGTTATATGACCAAGATTTTTTAACTTTTTTACATTATCATGATATTCTTTGTCTGCAGGAAACCTGGATCCAGAATTCGGATCTCTCCATTGTGCAGGGCTACAGGGTCTATTCTGTGCCCGCGATTAAAGTACACTTGAAGGGACGGGGAAGTGGGGGTTTGGCTATTTTGATCTCTGTAGACCTAAATATAGATGTAAAAGTGCTAGAGAATAACTGCCTTAATAATTTTCAGGTCCTACTTCTCAAAGGTGATCATTTTAGAAGTATACTCTGTGTTAATGTATATATCCCTCCTAGAGGCTTATCACCCCAGAAAGGTGAGTGCATCTGGGATCTTCTATCTGACACGATGGACAGGCTAACTTCTCGATACCCAAATGCACACATTATTCTATGCGGAGACTTCAACGTGAGAATTTGGGCGGCAAGTTTGAGGCAAGAGATGGTGTGAGCGCACAGATTGCTACAAATGCCCATGTCTTAGAGCGCTCAGCAAAGGATTCAGTAGTAAATAAGTTTGGCCTTAAAGTACTGAAAATGCTTTCTCTGTCTAACCTGCATATCTTGCATGGCACCTCTTTTGAATGCACAGGGGGGTCCTTTACATACATGGCGGCATCTGGTACCAGCACTGTTGACTACATAGCCATATCCCCTGATCTATTTAAACGGGTTTTTAACTTCGAGGTTTTAGATGTAACATCAAGCAATCACTGTCCTTTGAGACTGTCTCTTACTGTTAATGTTAATGTCCTAGCAAAACCAGTACCAGACCTTGCTGAGAACATGAATCCCAATCTTAGGAGGCGCAAATGGTCTGGGAAACTACACTGCATTATATCCAATACCTTGTCATCCTTGGAAGTGAGTAGACTGAGATCATCTCTTTTACAAAACACCACAGATGTGATTAAAATCTTTGATGAAATTAATTCCCAGCTTAAACCTGTTTTAACAAATAACAGGCCTATGAAGTCGATATTCCATGCTCAAAGTGGTTGGTTCGACCACAGATGCAGAGCACTTAAAAAAGAACTCCTTTACACTATGAGACAGGCTAGGCATAATAGAGATAGGGCTCGGATCAGCAGTCTAACAATGCTTAGGTCCCAGTATAAAGCTCTAATTAAACAGAAAAAATTAGAACATGCTAAATGACTCTGGAATGAGTTAGATCGCACAGTATTTGAAAGAAATGACTCGCGATTTTGGGACTTGGTTGCATTCAAAAGAAGTTCCCTTATTGCCATTATTGATTTATTTATTCCAGGCCATGTCTGGTCTTCTTACTTTAATAAAGTCTTCGGGCCTCAATATCCCCAACCAGAGGGAACTTGGACTTGCCAACAGGTTGTACATCAGGATTCTCTGGACCTGCCAGAATGGGCACCAGTTTCCGAAGCTGAAATTAGAGGACTAATTGCCTCATTACCCACTGGTAAATCTCCAGGTGAGGATATGTTACCACCTGAACTATATAAAGCCTTCCCAGACTGGTGGGCCCCAGTACTGGCTAGGGTGTTTACTTAAATTAATGGTTCAGGCCTAATCCCCTCTGGATGGAAGCTGAGCATAGTGGTACCTATACACAAAAAAGGGGATAAATCTGACCCGCAAAATTATAGACCAATAAGTCTACTTGACACAGCAGAAAAACTGTATAGCAAATATCTGCTGGCAAAATTGGAAGATTGGGTGACCACCGAAAAAATAATTCATCTCACACAAGCGGGATTTGGGAAAGGTCTTGAAACTATAGACCACTATCAAACACTATACCGACTGGCTTACGCTGGAATAAATGGGCCAACAAAGGCACTTTATGTAGCATTTGTTGACTTGGCTGCAGCATTCGATTCAATCAATAGGTCCCGCTTATGGTCCAAGCTTGCCAAACTTAACATCAATAAGCGACTGCTGTTTCTGCTCCATGAGCTGCACAAACATACTTTTGCTCAAATCAGGGTGGGAACCTCTGGATCATTATCCAACAGAATCCCTATTAGTAGAGGCGTGAAACAGGGGTGTGCTGGCCCCTCGACTATTTTACTTGTACATCAATGAGACTCTGTCAGCTCCCCAATTTATGCTGCCTTCTCTGGGACAATAGAAGATTTCAGTTCTCCTTTATGCAGATGACATGGTCCTAACCTCCCTGACCAAGATCGGCTTGAGGAGACTCTTAGATCAGTTAGGCCATTATTGTAACGAAGAAGCTCTCAATGTCAACTACACAAAGACAAAAGTAATGGTTTTCAGAAGAAAGCCAAAAATCTCCCGCTGGAGCATCCTTGGCAACCCAATCCAACAATGCAGCTCCTTTAAATATCTAGGGGTAACCTTTAAAGAGACTCTGAATTGGAAGATACATCTTGCGTTGGTTAAATCCTCAGCATCAAGGATTGTAGGTTCAATCATACATTTCTTTTATACAAAGGGGGTTGACTGATAGATCCAGCACTGAAATTATTTAAGTGCAAGGTAGTCCCTCACCTATGGAGCTGAAGTGTGGGGTTGGAAGGAAGACATTCTAACCAGTCTTGAGGTAATCCAAAACCACACAGAGATTACAATATAGGTTGTTCCGATTTTCTCCGCAACAAATATATATCATTTCTAGAGTCACACTTATTCTAGGTTAGTCACAAAACCCCTCTTTTTTCTATTGTTCATGTTTCTTAATCCATAAATGCAGATGTCATCAAATCCTTGTTATCCATTTCATGCAAAAAGTCTATTAACGGTTTCCATTCAGTCAAGAAGCGAACTAATGAATGTAGAATATCTTGATATCGCTGGAACTAGGTATTTTCTATTCTTGTCCCATATTCTCAGTAGGGAAGCTAAATAATTGTTTTTTTTAATTTTCTTAGGACGGTCTATTGAACGTTTCCAAATTATATCACTTATGGTATATTTTCCCAAGACAGGTTGAAATATTTTAGCCCAAATTGGGGGATTTGCTTGATTGAGAATATGTAGTACATTAGCCAATCTAGCTGCGGTATGATAGTTGTAAAGGTCTGGATATTTAAGACCTCCATTCGGACGTTTCTGGCGCAGTATTTCAAAGGCAATTCTCGGCCTTTTGTTTTCCCAGAGAAATTTGTTTAGCATACTTTGCCATTGGTGTAATTGTTTTTTTGGAATATCAATTGAAATGGTCCTCAACAGGTAGAGAATTTTGGGAAAAGCAAATGACTTTACTAGATGTAACCTATCGTACCATGATAGATGGAGGTTGGTCCAGTTGTTAAAAAGTAGTTTAATTTGTTTCATTATTTCTGTGTGATTCAGTTTAATGAGTGAGTTGATGTTGGGTGAAATGTTTACTCCTAAATAGTGAATTTGCTTCAAGGCTATTTGATATTTGTAATTTTTTGAAATTTGTTTACACATTGTTTTATTCAAATTAATTGAGAGAATATGAGATTTTGTGATATTGACTTTCAAGCATGCAATGTTTCCAAATTCTGTTAGTAGTTGCTGTAGATGGTATAAGGATGAGTGTGGATTTGTAAGATACAGTAACATGTCGTCAACGAACATGCTAATTTTAAAAGAGGAGGCCCCAATATCGATACCTCTGGTGGTTCCTAATTGCAATAACCAATGGTTCTATAGCTAGTGCAAACAGGGCTGGGGATAGAGGACATCCCTGTCTAGTTCCTCTCTTTATAGGGATAGAGTCTGAGAACAAACCATTTATCTTGATAGTGGCAGAGGAGTGGGAGTAAATAGCTTTGACTGCTGTGAGAAAATTATTCCCAAAGCCCAGTTGTTGGAGGATCGACTGCAGATATATTGGTTCCAGCGAATCGAAAGCTTTTTCGATGTCTAAGGAAAGAAAGGCTGTTTTTATTTTGTTTGTCTTGCAATGAGATATTAAGTTTAAGGTCTTAAAAATGTTTTCAGTTATATCCCGACCAGGAATGAAACCGGATTGGTCTATGTGCACATATTCAGAAATGAAAGTGTTTATTCGTTTTGTTAAGATTGTTGTGAAAATTTTGTAGTCATGATTCAACAAGGAGATAGGTCTGTATGAGGTAACATTGGTTACCTCAGAGTCATGATAAATCCTTTTCAGAATTTTGGAGCCAAGAAAAAATAACTAGATCAATAGATATAACCACGCATAAAAGATTAGCAGAAAAATCGGAAATAGAGAATATCATGAATCATAAAATCCACTGTTTTAGGTACTTTCAATTACAAAATTTGGCTGATCACATCAATTTATCAAAAACAATTACCTCCCCCAAAACAGGGTTTGAATGCCTATTAGACTCTCCTTCTCTTCATAAAAAAGGTTTTTTATCCAAAATTTGCAATATAATGCTGCCCATCAAAAAACATAATTTCAAGCCCAATGGAACAAGGATTGTCAAATAGAGCAGTCTACAGAAAGATGGGGAAAAATTTGGTCTTCCAATGCCTATACCTCAAAGTCAATTGTCACTAAGATGCAAACCTACAAAATAGTTAACAGATAGTATATAACGCCAAAGAAAATATTCCTGATCTCTTCTTCATCCTCCCCTAATTGCTGGAAAGATTGTGGAGAAGAAGGAGATTTTGTCCACTGCTGGTGGAGGTACAAGCATATAGAAACATTTTTAAAAGAAGTGCTAAAGGAAATCCGGAAAATAACAGGATATGAAATTCCTTTGGCACCAGAAATTATCCTGTTAGATCAATGGGATAATTGGCAGACCCATATTCCCACATTAAGGAGAAACCTAATAACCACCTTACTGGTAGCTGCAAAGAGTGCAATAGCTACACTTTGGAAATCTATGGCTACCCCCTCAATTGACAACTGGCAAAAAAAAATTTGGGATCATTATATATCGGAAAAGTTGTATGATAAAGTCTACCAAGTAGAACACTTCCCAAGAACAACTAATTTTATGGAGAAATGGTTTCCATTTTTTGAATATCTGGAATATAACAGCTCCGTGCCCGGCCTAAAAATTTTTCATACATATGCAAATATATAAAATACCTCTTAGTTTCATAGAATATCTGGTGTACTTTGTAAGAATTCCCTCTCTTTACTAGATCAATTATAATTCCTTATACTGTAATAAGCATTATTTAGTATAATTACTACTCATTATTAACATAGACTTCTTGTGAGTAATAAATCTTTGTATATTTAATTGTTACTTATTATTTGCTTTGACTTTATGCATGTTTTTAAATTTTGTGTGCTTATTGTTTAACAGTTTATAGTTGTGTTTTAGTTTTAATAAAACTTTTTTAAAAAAAAAGAAAAAAAGAAGTGAACTAATGTCCTTTCTCTAATCAATGCAGTAAGTTTTGCCACTAATGTCCTTTCTCTAATCAATGCAGTAAGTTTTGCCATTGATGCAAACTCCAAAACTTTTGTCAACCATTCCTCTTTCTTTTCATTCTCCTTTCTGTCCTCCCACTCCACTGTAGGCTTTCCTTCATTTATTTTTATTTTTATTTCCCTCCTAGGGTTGCCAGCCCCCAGGTAGTGGCTGGAGATCTCCTGGAATTACAACTGGTCTCCAGGCCACAGTGATCAGTTCACCTGGAGAAAATGGCTACTTTTGGGGGTGGACTCTATGGAATTATGCCATGCCAAGGTCCTTTCCCTGTCTAAACCCCACTTTCTCCAGGTTTCTCCACGTTTCACTCCCCAGATCTCCAGGAATTTCCCAACTTGGAGCTGGCAACACTATTCCCTCCTGTAATTCTTTTGTAAAGCAAGGAGAGACGTATCAAGTTTGGCTCCACCTGCAGCAGCCATTTCCAAAAGTGTCCATAGGCTCAAAAAGTTTGCTGACCTCTGCCCTATAGCACTGACTGCTGTTCAAAGCCAGATGAGCAGAATGTTGTTCTATCCTGACCCTGAGCAGCACAGAAGAGAAGAGGATGTTTTTACTTTCCACTCTGTATGCTGAGGGATAACTGGGGTCAAGAGATATCTTCCAATCTTAGCTACACAACTGCATTTCTTTATTTGGTAAAAACATTTCTATTCCACAGTATTCACAAAATAAATAATTAAAACAATAAATACATAAAACAACTGAAAAGCAAAAATAATCAATAAAACTAGAAAGCAGCAGTTAGCCTTAAAGGCAGAGTTATATTAAAACACACAATCTAAAACATATCTAACAAATTAAAGCAAAAAGGCCATACCCTACTATTCAGCTCAGTTAATGGCAGTGCCTTCTATGAGCAAAAGAATCTATTGTATCAGAGGAAGGCTCTTGCTCTTGAGAAACATGCTGCTATTAGCTGAGTGGAGTGGCAGGATACTTACCAACAACCCTATAAAAACCATCTTAAAACAGGCATTACAACAGACATCATGGGACAATTCCTCCCCCCCCCCCAATCTTCTGGAACCACTAGAGCACCGTGCCCCCAACCATCATTTTAGCCCTCCTGGTCCAGAAGAATACCATGGTTATTACTGACAGCTACTTAGAGGTCCAACAGAATCAGTGGGGTCAAACTAGCTAATTTTTAGCACTCCTGCCCACTATCACTTTCATTCTATCTTTGTTACAAACTGTGATACATTTGGAACTCACACAGTGCCTTTGCAAGGAATAGTAGAAGGGAAATATACTTTAGTCCAAGAAAAGGAATTTTGCTATGACTTTTTTAAAAACTTCTTTATAAAACAAAAAAGCTGTGAAAAGCAATAGAACTAAACAGGAAGTTTCTAGAATTCTTGTTTTATTGCAGCCCAGGGAAAAGCATCCGCTTTGATCAGATCAATACAATTGGTACCAGAGAAGTGTCAGGGAATTCTTAGTGTAATGGGGTATATTGAAACTATTTTAGGGAGGTTACTTTTTGGCCCTAGGAGATCTAAGTTAATTGCTATGAATTCATTATTGGAATCAAACTGCTTTGCAGACCTGACTACCGAAGCAGTCTATTATTCCCATCCATATTTAGTTTTTGCTGCTGTATACAAAATAAATCCCAATTCTGTGACTTGTGTTAAGAATAACAAGTTCAATATGAATAGAAGAAACGTAACAGAAAATGGTGGAGAAAGGTGGCAGGAGCACAAATGAGGCTTAGATGAAGATAAAAAACACAACCAACCAGGCTTTCAGATAAATTATTTTAAAAAGAAAACTATGTTGGGCTCCAAATAATTTAAGTCATAGCCATTATGTTCTTTAGGGCCTGGCTATTGGTTTCAGAGGGCTTAGACTGGAGTAACTTTGCATAGGATTGCACTGTGAGAGACTTTACTTATTTCGAACATTTATTTATTTAGAATATTTCTACACTGCCTCTTCAGAGTCCCGCTCAAGGAAGTCTACAATTAAGAACGACAGTATAAAATACAAGCCATTATAAAACACCAGCAAGATAAACTATCCATAAAACAGAACAGCCTATTCAAAAGCTGATATTTTAAATATTCTCAATAAATAAATTTACTATTTATTTAGATATTTATATACTGACTTCTCCCAGTGGGGAACCTAAGAAGCTTACAACATTCTCCATTCCTCTATTTTATTCTCACAACAACCATTCCTCTGAGGTAAGTTAGGCTGAGACTGACTGCCCTGAAGTCACCCAGTACACTGCCATGGTAGAGTGGAGATTTGAACCTGGCTGTCCCAAATTATAATCCAACACTAGAGGTGTGCACGGACCGGAAAATGAACTAAAATTTCACATGGACTGGCCCAGTTTGGCCACAAACCGGTGCGTTGTGGGACGCCCGTTTTCCATGGACCCCACAACTTTTTGGCAAGTCCGTTGGTTCATCATCCATGAATCCAAACATGGGGGGGGGGGGTTAAAGTGCTCCTGGCACTGCCGGCAAGCAGCACCGGAAGTGTTTTAACATTTAAATCCCCCCCGCTCCAGCTGACTGGTAGGCCCGGACCCACGAACTGTTCCGCAAAAAGTTCATGGTCCGTGAAACACGACGGCCCACGGCCCAATGGCCCATGGTTTTTTTCCTGTCCGTGCTCACCTTTATCCAACCCTCTAACCACTTCCATGGTGGCTCCCAGTACAGTGAAGAAAATAATTATCTTCAAAACCTTTACCTTTTTTAGATCTATTGCTATACATATGAATGCTTTCCTTTATTACATGAATTATTTAATTAGAGATGACTTAATAATGTCAACGTTATTCATATTCTTGTGTATTGGTAGTTAGTATGCAGAACTCCATATGCAGAAACAAACTGGTGGTACTGTATGCAACTTAGATGTCCGTAAGTGGATGAATGTAGCCCTGACCTGGATAGCCCAGGTGAGCCTGATCTTGTCAGATCTCAGTAGCTAATCAGGGTCGGTCTTGGTTAGTATTTGGATGTGAAACCTCCAATGAAGACTAGGGTTGCAGAGGCAGGCAATGGCAAACCACCTCTGATAGTTTCTTGCCATGAAAACCAGACCAGGCGCCGCCATAAGTCAACTGTGACTTGAGGGCACCACACACACACACAAGTGGATGAATGTAGGACTGGTCGCTTCTCTTGAAGATTGCCACTGAAGCCCCTATAATCATAATAATATCAACTGATGTAACGAGGCAGATATTTTCCTTATTACCACAGTAGATACACTCTTCTTGTTAAACATGGACATTCACTATTCAAAACAAGATTACTCCAAAAAAAAAAAAAAGGCGCTGTTATAGTGTTCCAGTGTTGACCGTATTAACCTACACTGAGTAATCCATCTTGAGTCTCAATGGGAAAGGTAAATGATAAATAATGTAAATACAATAAAAATAAAGGAGAAGTCCCCAGTTCAAATCTCACCTCAACCATGAATTCACTGAGTGGCCTTAGGTCAGCCTCTATTCTCTTGCACTTAAGGCTCCTACCTGAATAAGAATTACTGAAATAAGGTGCATAAAATACTTTGAATACTCAGACACACTATTTAAATACTAAGTATCATTATTTACTACTAAGGAAGTGTTTAAGCTGCAGACTTAGAAACTTAACTACCCAGTGAAGAAACTGTTTTTGAAAGCTACAATTGCTTTAAAGGTCTCTGGGGTGGGGGCAGGGCAGGTTTTGATACAGGTTTAAGGCAGAAGAAATTGAATCTGAAGTATAGTAGATAGGTCTGTAAATCTGAAGAAACATATACAGTAGTAAATAAAACTGGACATGAGTTTATCTTTAGAACAGAAGGGAAATCCCAGCAGTAGTTGGTCTTAAAATTTTCATAATTTCCTAAGGGTATGCTTACGGAATACTGACAGATGTTGCTAGGAAAACCTGTGCAAATTGGAAAGTCTGCAAACCTTTAGAAACGGAAAGAGAATAGGACAGAAATGGACAAGGAAACAGCCTCTTAAGACATTAAACTGGACAAGGAAATAGCCTCTTAAGAATGCTTCACTGAATGAAAGGCAAGCCATATTTCACAACAAGGTGCATTACCAAGAAATTGATTTGACTTTTTCCCTTTGCTAGATATTTCAATGATTTTTATAATAACTGCCATTGAGCAAAAGACAAATGAATCATTATTTATTCATCTTCTCCCTTGCCCGACGTTTTAAACAATTTTTCCTATGGCACAAAAGGATGCGCAAATGAAGGTGCAGTGATTCATAAGTTCTGGAAAGCATTCCCTAGAGGATAACCAAGGACAACCAATTTTTTATATTCATCGCTTCCTCTACATTCATTAGTCACTGCTTTGTTCCTTATAGTGTTATGAAGAAACACAAAAATGGGATGATTACAGAAAGAAACCTGCAAAGACAGTGATCACACGGTTCTGTATGGCAAAACCTTTGCAAACAATGCTCCCAAAGACCTCAAACAAGCTCTTGAGGCAGCATGATACGCTGCTGATTATTCTCCGTCAAGAACAAAAAACACTCTACATATGCAAAAAACTCTTATGATCTCTGTGTCTTCCAAGGCTGAACTGCGGTACTGAATAATGATTTAGGGACTAAATCCTGGCTCAAATTAAGGAAATTGAGGCTGGCTTGTGCAAGTTGGGGAAAAAAAACCTGTCTGCTGCTCTGAATCTCACATGGTTTCAGCAACCCAGAAGAATGTCACATAATGGGGCTCTGATTCTTGGTACCCAAATTGTTAACGTCTCTTGTTTACTTGAACTTATTTATTTTGATTTGAATTTAAAATATGCCTCAGACTCAAATCAGTAAATAAGTCTCTTGTTGTATGCCATTAACACATTAATTTTGTTTTTACTTCTTTAACATTTTATCTCCGTATTAACCAAAATGTGTGCAGTGCACCATTCTGTACAAGTGACTCATCTAAATGCACTCTCTCTGTGTTATTTTTCAATAAAAGTAGCTGCTACAAATAATAATGAAAATTATACTTCAGCTCGAATACTGCACTATTACTGCTTTTATTCAGTTATATCATTTAACTATAATATTAAAAATAATATTTGATGGTGAATGTAATCGTAACCCAAGGACAGATTTTTAGCTCACGAGCCTAGCACAACTGTATTTATTTGCTACCATTCTGTTGAGCTTGGTATAGTTTCAAAAGTGGCTTTCAGTATTTTAAGGAATTACTGTCCTTATTAATGGTACTCTAACTTGCTTTGCTTTTTGTTCCCTAACATATCCTATAATCCTCTTGTTCATTTAGCATATGGTCAGAACTAGATATTGCAGGAGATATATGAGTACTGCTGAAAACAGCAGCCTATACAATAAAGGGGGGGGGGAATCCCGCGAGGGGTTGAAACGAGCAATGCTCCAAGACAACAAAGCTTATGAAATTAACTCACATGGAATGAACCTCAAGCTCTTGAACCAATATCAATAAAGTCTACAACTTTCAAAGCTCCAAAAATTTTTTAAAGTAAGCAAAATAAACTTACAATAGGCAGCGCCTTACTTTTCAATGCTCCAAAAGTTTTTTAAAAAAGCAAGCATATTCTTCAAAGGGGAATACAAACACAAGTACCAATAGGCGACGCCTCACAGCATACAGGCTAAGTGGTTTAGCACCGTTATAACAAACAGGCAACCCTATTATGCAGTATGTAATACAGGCTAACTATATACAATTGCAATCCATATAAACTACGTGACAGTCCATTGAGTGACAATAATAATGCGTTGGAGAGAGGAGGGGGCTAGGCCACCCTAGCGTCGTTGAACATCTAGACACGCCCAATCTGGGGCCGGCTGAAGCACAGATTTCGTCCCTCGCCTCGTCAGGAGCGTGTGCGTTGTGTTGTCTTGTCCTCCACGTTCGCGACTGTGTAGTCCTTGCATCTACAAAATAGATACACCTTGACAAAAACAAACTGAATAGACTGCTCCATAGTGGGTACCCATACAAATTTTATAACACTAACCTGTTCACTCAAACAGTATTCGTAGCCTGCATATTTTCCCCGTGCTAATAGCAACCGGCGGCAGTGAATTCCTTAGCGCGCCGTGGGTTGATTGGGACGCTCATCTTTAAAGCAAAATCAGCTACCAACATTTCTTAAAAGGGCAATACTTCTTAAAAGGGCAATGCCCCCAACGAAGAATCTAGAACTATAGGAGTCAATTCACTATTTAAGCCCTATGGCTTTACAAATTTTAGGCTCAAAGTCCAATGAGCTTCTCTCCACACAAAAGCGCAATCTTAAAAGGGCAATGCCCCCACCGGAGAATCTGAAACTATAAGAAACAATTTAAAGCCAATTCACTATTTAAGCCCTGTGGCTTTACAGATTTTAATCTCAAAATCCAATAGGCTTCTTTACGCAAAAGCGCAGTTTGGTTAAAACTTCCCCTCGGCATCACTTCTAGTATCAAGACCCGAAACACACTCTCATGCTCATTCTCCATGTAATGTTGCACCAAAGGCGCATCTGCCACCTTATTGCGAATACGAGAGAGGTGTTCTAAAATCCGGGTTTTCAACCGTCTGGAAGTACAGCCCACGTAAATGGACTTACATGGACATTCTATTAGGTAAATCACCCCTGTAGTGTAGCAGGAGGCAAAGTGATGAATGGTTAATTTATCATCCCTGATCCTAAACTCTCTGCCTTCCCACATCAGACTACACATAGCGCACCTCCCACATTTGTAATTACCCTGGGGTAGGTGTGCCCTCTCTGTTGGCGTGTCAAGGCGGGCATGGACCAAGCTATCACGGAGGCTAGTCGTCCTCCTAAGCCCGCATAGTGGTCGCTGTTCACAGCCTTTAATATCCTGTATAATGGTCCAATGCCGGTTCACAACTTTCTTAATCAAATTAGCGATGGGGGTATAGTCCAATGCCCACCTAATCCTATCCTCATTCCTTCTGGTCTTAACTTGGAACAATGTTCTCCTGTCTACCATCCTGGCACGAGAGAAGGCTGTATCGATAAGTCCTAGAGGGTAGTTCCTATTTAAAAAATCTATACACAAAGACCTCCCGTCTGTCAAAAAATCCTTAGTTGTGGATGAATTGCGCAAGAGGCGCAACAGCTGTCCATATGGGATATTCTCCTTTAGATGTCTGGGGTGAAAAGAATGAAAATCCAAGTATGAATTACGGTCAGTGACCTTTTTAAACGTCCTTAACTTGACCGTACCTGAAGAATGTCTATATGTACTGACATCCAGAAAATCAATTTGGTCTTTGGCATAACGCCAGGAAAAGCGCACATTCTGGTCCCGGTCATTGAGCCAGTTGCAAAATAGTTCTATCTGGTGCGCGCCAGAAAACAAAAAGTAAAGATCGTCAATGTATCGCCGATAAAAGTAAATATTACTTCTAAAGGGGTTAACCTCATTCATAATGTAAGTCATTTCCCAGCGTGCCATGAAGAGATTGGCGATGCTCGGCGCAGCCGAGCACCCCATGGCCACGCCCCGTTGTTGAAAATAAAATTGATCCTGGAATTTGAAATAGTTTTTCTCTAGCATCAGATCTAACAGTTGCAGCAAAAGTGGTATCGGTAAGGGGTAAATGCTTGAAATAAATTCTACTTTGACAGTCACTTAAGATAGGAAATGAATCTAATATTCCGTAATTCCTTCTAACAAATCTGGTCACTGAGAAATTCAACAGGCCACATTATTTAATCTTTTTTATTAGTCTGTTTCAGTTGAATCAAGTTCCTGTATTACAGAAAGGATCATTTGTCAGATGTATTACCACCTGTCTGTGACATCTACATAACGGTCATCTTTGTAAACTGAAGATTAGAACTGGGCAAACAAGTAATAAAAGTGAAGTAGTAGATTGATAATAGCAATTTTATGTCACAGAGCTTTACATACAATGTTTTCATAACAAGTCATTAACTTCTGACATTTAAACATTAATATGATGATACATATATATGACAGGCCACAATAAGCATCACGCAAAAAGCATTTGACTCACCGTGTTAAGGGATACCAATAAATATATTTGAATCATTTTTAAGAGGACCTTTTGCATAAATTCTAATGTTTAGCAGATGAGGTATACTCAAGCTGGAGCTAGACATTGCAGCAGATACATGGCTACCACCCAAAACAGAAGTCCTGTTTCTCCTTCTCCCTTTCTGTCTATAGCTAAATATAAAATGCATTATGTGACATCACTGTGTTGTGAGGTGCCCCACTCTGCTTCATTAATTGTTGAAACTCATTAGGAAACTTGTGGTGATACGGTAGCACACGTTTTGCATCACTTAGATGTTACTAGTGTAATGAAAATGAGATGCTAGGCTGCTGTTTTCAGAAAAGAAAGGGCTACCCTCGCCAAAAGCCAATACAATAAAGGGGGGGGAGGGAATCCCGCGAGGGGTTGAAACGAGCAATGCTCCAAGACAACAAAGCTTATGAAATTAACTCACATGGAATGAACCTCAAGCTCTTGAACCAATATCAATAAAGTCTACAACTTTCAAAGCTCCAAAAAAATTTTAAAGTAAGCAAAATAAACTTACAATAGGCAACGCCTTACTTTTCAATGCTCCAAAAGTTTTTTAAAAAAGCAAGCATATTCTTCAAAGGGGAATACAAACACAAGTACCAATAGGCGACGCCTCACAGCATGGCCCCCATGGCCACGCCCCGTTGTTGAAAATAAAATTGATCCTGGAATTTGAAATAGTTTTTCTCTAGCATCAGATCTAACAGTTGCAGCAAAAGTGGTATCGGTAAGGGGTAAATGCTTGAAATAAATTCTACTTTGACAGTCACTTAAGATAGGAAATGAATCTAATATTCCGTAATTCCTTCTAACAAATCTGGTCACTGAGAAATTCAACAGGCCACATTATTTAATCTTTTTTATTAGTCTGTTTCAGTTGAATCAAGTTCCTGTATTACAGAAAGGATCATTTGTCAGATGTATTACCACCTGTCTGTGACATCTACATAACGGTCATCTTTGTAAACTGAAGATTAGAACTGGGCAAACAAGTAATAAAAGTGAAGTAGATCTAACAGTTTCCCCGCTGCCCCGTCGCCTTAAGGGCGCATCGACTTTTGTTCCCCCTGTTAGTGACCATCGCATTGATACATTTGAATTTATGGTTTTGAGGGACATTACCGCGGTAGAGGATAAATGCAATCAAGTTCGGTATAACCTGAACCGCGAGGAGAGACAGGCCATAAAGGATCTGCGTTCAGATTCCTCTTTGGTGATTAAACTGGCTGACAAAGGGGGTGGGGTGGTCGTTATGGACAAGGGATTGTACATTCAGGAGGTTCTCAGACAACTACAAGATTCCGCCAGCTATTTAAAGATTCCATCAGATCCGACGGGCCATATCCAAAGCCTTATTAAGTTAGTTTTGGATGAGGCGAGGGAGATGGGGGAAATTGAAGATAATCTTTATCACGCCTTACAGGAGAAATCTCCTAGGGTTCCATTATTTTATATATTGCCGAAGGTGCATAAACAAGTTTTCCCCCCTCCAGGCAGACCGATTGTGGCAGGCTGTGGTTCTGTTTTAGAACCTTTAGCTATACTTTTAGATTCGGTTCTTCAACCAGCTGTGACTAGGATAGACTATCTATTGCGGGATACGAAGGATTTTATTAGCCAGGTGGAGGACCTTCCATTGGAACAGGACGTTTGGTTCTTAACAATGGATGTGAACTCCCTCTATACGATTATTCCCCACGAGGCCGCCAGGCAAGTTGTTGAGGAATCACTTAGGCAGAGTCTTGGGGTTGGTTCTCCCTTACCGATACCACTTTTGCTGCAACTGTTAGATCTGATGCTAGAGAAAAACTATTTCAAATTCCAGGATCAATTTTATTTTCAACAACGGGGCGTGGCCATGGGGTGCTCGGCTGCGCCGAGCATCGCCAATCTCTTCATGGCACGCTGGGAAATGACTTACATTATGAATGAGGTTAACCCCTTTAGAAGTAATATTTACTTTTATCGGCGATACATTGACGATCTTTACTTTTTGTTTTCTGGCGCGCACCAGATAGAACTATTTTGCAACTGGCTCAATGACCGGGACCAGAATGTGCGCTTTTCCTGGCGTTATGCCAAAGACCAAATTGATTTTCTGGATGTCAGTACATATAGACATTCTTCAGGTACGGTCAAGTTAAGGACGTTTAAAAAGGTCACTGACCGTAATTCATACTTGGATTTTCATTCTTTTCACCCCAGACATCTAAAGGAGAATATCCCATATGGACAGCTGTTGCGCCTCTTGCGCAATTCATCCACAACTAAGGATTTTTTGACAGACGGGAGGTCTTTGTGTATAGATTTTTTAAATAGGAACTACCCTCTAGGACTTATCGATACAGCCTTCTCTCGTGCCAGGATGGTAGACAGGAGAACATTGTTCCAAGTTAAGACCAGAAGGAATGAGGATAGGATTAGGTGGGCATTGGACTATACCCCCATCGCTAATTTGATTAAGAAAGTTGTGAACCGGCATTGGACCATTATACAGGATATTAAAGGCTGTGAACAGCGACCACTATGCGGGCTTAGGAGGACGACTAGCCTCCGTGATAGCTTGGTCCATGCCTGCCTTGACACGCCAACAGAGAGGGCACACCTACCCCAGGGTAATTACAAATGTGGGAGGTGCGCTATGTGTAGTCTGATGTGGGAAGGCAGAGAGTTTAGGATCAGGGATGATAAATTAACCATTCATCACTTTGCCTCCTGCTACACTACAGGGGTGATTTACCTAATAGAATGTCCATGTAAGTCCATTTACGTGGGCTGTACTTCCAGACGGTTGAAAACCCGGATTTTAGAACACCTCTCTCGTATTCGCAATAAGGTGGCAGATGCGCCTTTGGTGCAACATTACATGGAGAATGAGCATGAGAGTGTGTTTCGGGTCTTGATACTAGAAGTGATGCCGAGGGGAAGTTTTAACCAAACTGCGCTTTTGCGTAAAGAAGCCTATTGAATTTTGAGATTAAAATCTGTAAAGCCACAGGGCTTAAATAGTGAATTGGCTTTAAATTGTTTCTTATAGTTTCAGATTCTCCGGTGGGGGCATTGCCCTTTTAAGATTGCGCTTTTGTGTGGAGAGAAGCTCATTGGACTTTGAGCCTAAAATTTGTAAAGCCATAGGGCTTAAATAGTGAATTGACTCCTATAGTTCTAGATTCTTCGTTGGGGGCATTGCCCTTTTAAGAAGTATTGCCGTTTTAAGAAATGTTGGTAGCTGATTTTGCTTTAAAGATGAGCGTCCCAATCAACCCACGGCGCGCTAAGGAATTCACTGCCGCCGGTTGCTATTAGCACGGGGAAAATATGCAGGCTACGAATACTGTTTGAGTGAACAGGTTAGTGTTATAAAATTTGTATGGGTACCCACTATGGAGCAGTCTATTCAGTTTGTTTTTGTCAAGGTGTATCTATTTTGTAGATGCAAGGACTACACAGTCGCGGACGTGGAGGACAAGACAACACAACGCACACGCTCCTGACGAGGCGAGGGACGAAATCTGTGCTTCAGCCGGCCCCAGATTGGGCGTGTCTAGATGTTCAACGACGCTAGGGTGGCCTAGCCCCCTCCTCTCTCCAACGCATTATTATTGTCACTCAATGGACTGTCACGTAGTTTATATGGATTGCAATTGTATATAGTTAGCCTGTATTACATACTGCATAATAGGGTTGCCTGTTTGTTATAACGGTGCTAAACCACTTAGCCTGTATGCTGTGAGGCGTCGCCTATTGGTACTTGTGTTTGTATTCCCCTTTGAAGAATATGCTTGCTTTTTTAAAAAACTTTTGGAGCATTGAAAAGTAAGGCGTTGCCTATTGTAAGTTTATTTTGCTTACTTTAAAAATTTTTTGGAGCTTTGAAAGTTGTAGACTTTATTGATATTGGTTCAAGAGCTTGAGGTTCATTCCATGTGAGTTAATTTCATAAGCTTTGTTGTCTTGGAGCATTGCTCGTTTCAACCCCTCGCGGGATTCCCTCCCCCCCCCCTTTATTGTATTGGCTTTTGGCGAGGGTAGCCCTTTCTTTTCTGAAAACAGCAGCCTAGCATCTCATTTTCATTACACTAGTAACATCTAAGTGATGCAAAACGTGTGCTACCGTATCACCACAAGTTTCCTAATGAGTTTCAACAATTAATGAAGCAGAGTGGGGCACCTCACAACACAGTGATGTCACATAATGCATTTTATATTTAGCTATAGACAGAAAGGGAGAAGGAGAAACAGGACTTCTGTTTTGGGTGGTAGCCATGTATCTGCTGCAATGTCTAGCTCCAGCTTGAGTATACCTCATCTGCTAAACATTAGAATTTATGCAAAAGGTCCTCTTAAAAATGATTCAAATATATTTATTGGTATCCCTTAACACAGTGAGTCAAATGCTTTTTGCGTGATGCTTATTGTGGCCTGTCATATATATGTATCATCATATTAATGTTTAAATGTCAGAAGTTAATGACTTGTTATGAAAACATTGTATGTAAAGCTCTGTGACATAAAATTGCTATTATCAATCTACTACTTCACTTTTATTACTTGTTTGCCCAGTTCTAATCTTCAGTTTACAAAGATGACCGTTATGTAGATGTCACAGACAGGTGGTAATACATCTGACAAATGATCCTTTCTGTAATACAGGAACTTGATTCAACTGAAACAGACTAATAAAAAAGATTAAATAATGTGGCCTGTTGAATTTCTCAGTGACCAGATTTGTTAGAAGGAATTACGGAATATTAGATTCATTTCCTATCTTAAGTGACTGTCAAAGTAGAATTTATTTCAAGCATTTACCCCTTCTAAAAAGGCTATGCATTACTGGTGAATTAACCAATATTTGTTTGGTTTTTAAATGACAGATGTATTAATCATAATTTTGCAAGCATGCTTTTTAGAAATGCAAAAAGGTTCTCTCAAAGCTTTTGTATAGTTGGAGGTGCTTGCTTAACTGTTTTTGACATGTGATAGCTACTTTCTATTGAGATCTGTGAAACCTGCTTGCTGGGAAGCAATTTTGAATTTAGCAGCGAGAGCCTTTTGCATTTGGTTCACATTAATCCACATTTGGGAACTACAAGAATTTGGGGACTGTCGGTAACTGGTGCTGTTTTACAGTGCAATTCTAAAGTGGGCTTAGACTAGGGTAACTATAAGCAGAAGCTAGCTAGGTGACCTTGGGCCAGTCATACTCTCAGCCTAACCTACCTACTGATATTGCATTATTACTCCCAGTACATTGTCATCAAAAGATAATAACAAAGTGCACTTTTTAATATAAGCCTCGAAGAACATGGCTTCCCCCATTATCTCTTGATACATCTCTTACAGCCAGGTTTAAAAATGCTAATTTGGTCATAAATTTTTTGTACCCTTTTCCTGCCTTTGGTTCAGTCTTTGCTTAATAGTCAGAAACAACTAAAATCTAAAATTTTTTACTAACTGCTATTTTTATTTCTGTAATCTAACTACTGATAACATTTATTACTTTCCGCATTTCTGCATCTATTATCATGCTTTGCAAATGTTATTTTTGTTGCACCATATGTTTTTGGTGTTGTGGTTGTATGTTTTCACCTACACACACAGAATTCTAAATTTCAATGCTAATATTATTTTGTCACACCTTAAGAGGAAAAGCAGGAGTGAGACTTACAGTGCAAACCTAAACAGAGTTACGCCAGCCTAAGGCCATTGATTTCAATGGGCTTAGACTGGCGTGACTCTGTTTAGGATTGCAGTGCAAGTGTACTAGAGAACTCACACAGATCTGAAGTGTACTAGAGAACTCAGACACACTCTGAGTACTAGAGAACTCACACAGATCTTTCTCACATTTCTAGGGACTAATAAATCTAATTATAAACCTGTTTTTTTAAAAAAAAAATCATATCTGAGGTGACAGGAAGGAATTTAGTTTGAAAGTGACTTTTCTAATCTGATGAAGGGAGTTCTGACTCTTGAAAGCCACAACAATATTGCTAACCTTACCAAGTCTTGTTAAAGCAAAGCCATGGGCGAAGCAGGGGTGGACTTGGACAAAATAGCCCTTGAAAGGGTCCTGTTCCCCTCCTCTGTTATGTCCTTTTATTTAAAAAAAAAAAAGGCTCACCAGGGTCAGTCCCAGCAGCGACCACCACCTGCACAACTAGGCTTGTGCCTACGGCCACCACATAATTCAGCCAGACTTTTCCCAGGGAGAGGCTGCCATGGGGAGGGAAGAAGGGAAAGCTGGAGATGGGAGCAAATAAAGGTAACTGGTGGGTGAGGATAAGAGAATGAAGCAGGGAAAGGAGAGTGGCTACAAGGGCTGCCAAGGAAGGGAAGGAGGAAATATTGGAGAAGAAATAAAGGAAAATGTGATGCCTCCTTATTAGTTCTTATGCCTATTTGTTGGCCCAATTATTAAGGGATCATATAAAACAAGTTTCAAGCAACTCTTGAATCACCATTCAAAACTGAGTCTGTCAAAAGTAGAGATGGACTGCAAGGTTGTTCGTACAGTGAAGACAATTATGGAAGCATGAGAAGTGGATCCATGGGACCTCAATTAATCTTTGTTCCTTAGCTCTGGAAAGGCAACAATGGAAGTGATAAGGTTGAGCTTTTTCACATACCTATGATGAAAATAAAGTGATAGTGGAAAAAGTTCAGAAGAAACTTTCTCCCAGCACTCAGTCAATAGACAATACTAACATCACAAGGAAAACATGACTTTTGCAACAAAGACAGCTGCGCTCAAGAGCAAACAAGAGTGGGGAAATGAATGAAATAAATTAGGTCACTGACCTAAACAGCAGAAAACATACTACTGTGACCTTATAATTATTGCTGTGATTTTTTTTTTGCTCTTCATAATGAATGGGTTATTGTACAAATCAGTCAAATCAAAGCTTGTAACACTGGTTCAAGTTGATCTCAATGCTCTCAAATTATCGTGTATTAATACATATTGCACTAAAACAGGATAAAGTCAAGTAAACATCATGTTCTGAAGATACCTCTTTAAGAATGTTGATAGCTCACAACAATAAGCAATTTTAGGTGGGTAGCTATCTTGGTCTGCAGTAGAACAGCAGGATTTGAGTCTAGCGACACCATAGAAACCAACAAGATTTTCAAAGTATGAGCTTTCAAAAGTCAGAGGTCCCTTCTTCGGAAGCAGTGGCATATAACCATTAACGATGGTTGTGATGAAGGACTGTAGAAAACTAGTAATGAAACAATATGTTTCTTGTCTTCCTGTTTATTCCTGTTTGGCGAGTGTGTACAGCAAATAACAACAACATGCTTTATAAACCACTCTGAATGGGTGTTAAGTTGTCCTGAAGGGCGGTATATAAGTTGAACATTATTATAACTAATAGCCAATCAGGGCCCATGAAATGCTGGAGGAGCCAAATGGAAGAGGGAGTGGTAAAATCACCAGTTTGAGTCAGGTACAGTTTGTAATTCTAGAGTGAGATTGGAAGAATACTCCCCCCACCACACACACCACCTCAGAGGCTGTTTTTTTAGGAAAGCAGCCTAATATTTTGAATGTTTTAAGAGAGAAAAGAGTAAGAGTCCAGTATCATCTCTAAGACTAGCAAAATTTGTGGTATCACAGCTCGTGAATCACAGCTCACTTTTGATATCTTGGAGACTGGAGTGATTACAGAAGCCAAATGATAATAGCTGGTGAATGACAATGGCAGCCATGATTGAATAGGGTGGGGTATGCAGAGGGGTAGTGGGTGTGTAATTGCAACTGATAACAAAGCTCAAGACAATGCATCCACCTAGACTGAATTGTGACATAGGCTTCCTGTCTCATTGCCAAAACTGAATTCTCCACACCCACTACCCCTCTCCAAGACATAAGGACAGATGGACTCACACTCTAGCTGTATCTGAAGAAGTGAGTTGTGACTCATGAAAGCTCATACCCCACCACAAATTTTGTTAGTTTTATAGGTGCTACTGGACTCTTGCTCTTTTCTACTGCTTCAGACAGACTAATGTTGAATGATTCTGTAAGACTTGCTTCAGACCATGACTACTCCAAACGCTACAATCTCCAAGCACACTTGTAAATCTGGGAATGAAGAAATGCACAGCATGCACAAACTCTTGATCCAACAATTCTGGTGAACTTCTGTGCTAGATACATTAGAATCTGCAACACATACAAGAGTGGGCTGCTGGAAAAGAGTGAAATTGCTTCAGAATAATTAAAATCGACATTCAGGTAAAGGAATAACGCTACAATTCTAGAACCATCTGAAGACAGTAATATAGAAGAAAACCTACACTGAGACTATCCATTGTATAAGATGACACAGATGAATTTAAGTTACAACTGTTTATTTTATTTACATACATTATATTTGTACCTTTTATATTAATACTATTAAACATGACTTTGCAGAAACAAATTTTTTTTTTTTGAAAAATTTTTTATTGGGTTAGAATCCGTTATTTTTACATTTACATTCAATTTTCCCCAAATTTTTCATTTCTAACCCCCTCCCTTCCCCCCCTTTTGTTGACTTCCAACAGTTTTCCAACCCTTTTCCCTTACTTCTATTGAATTCCTCTATCTAAAACAAATATATATTCTCCATTATACTAAGCAGTACATCCTTAACTATTTTTTCTTATTATGTACCCAAACTGTAAGTCTTTGTTTCCATCTTAGATAAACAATTTATCCCATTTTCCATTTTTAAATATTTCTATATATCATAAACCTATATATCATAAACCATAAAAATCTTACACATTTAAATCAAACAATTTGACTTATTCTCTATATATTACTCATTCTGTCTTTTTATGGTAATTCTATATAACTCTCATCACATAGTCAATCAATTTGACTCGTCTATACCTTCAGACATTCAGTTTGGTGCATTATACAAATCTTATCAAAGAAAGAAAATATTGTTGGTTACTCAATCCTTATATTTAATCCTTATAGTTAATTATTTTCTATCAATATTCTATTTATTAACCTATATATATCTATATATATGTCAATCTGTTAATCTAACTGCTTATAAATTCACATTTATCTCTTCTCCCCCCGGTAAAGTCACCCCCCTCTATATTTTATTATACTTCAATAGTTCTCAAACTGCCACAGTTTTCCTCCCACCTCCCATTTCTTCTCCAAATATTGTTTCAGCTTCTCCCAGTCTGTGTTAAACTGCCCTGAGTCCAGATTTCTCAGTTTTCTTGTCATCTTGTCCATTTCCGCCATGTACAGCAATTTGTAGATCCAATCTTCGATAGTTGGCACTTCCTGTACTTTCCATTTTTGCGCATACAATAGTCTAGCTGCTGCCGTCATATAAAATATCAGCGCCCTGTGATGGGCTGGAATTCCCTCCATTCCCAAGTTCAGTAGCAGGAGTTCTGGGTTCTTATTTACTTGAAATTGTAAAATTTCACTCATTTCTCTTATTATTTCCCCCCAGTACTGCCTGGCTACCTCACACGTCCACCACATATGGTAGAGGGAGCCCTCATGCTTCCTGCATTTCCAGCATTTATTAGAAGTGTTCAAATTCCCTAGCGCAATCTTCTTTGGTGTCATGTACCAACGATAGATCATTTTGTAGATGTTTTCTTTAATATTTGTACATGTCGTTGTCTTCATTGTAGTCTTCCACAAGTATTCCCATGCCTCCATTGTTATTTCTTTATTAAAATTTATAGCCCATTTCACCATTTGTGTTTTAACTGTCTCATCCTCAGTATACCATTTCAGCAGTACTTGGTATACCTTGGATATTCTTTTCTTGTCCTCTTTAAGAAGGGTCTGTTCTAGTTCCGAATTCTCTATTCGTATACCTCCTTTTACAGAGTCCGAGTTATACAAATCTCTGATCTGTCTATACTGGAACCAATCGTAATTAGGTGATAGTTCCTCTTGCGTCTTTATTCTAAGTTTAGATGCTTCTACTTTAGTTATTTCTTTGTATGTTAAACATTGTCGTTCATTATCAACAGCTCTCGGGTCTATCACCTCATATGGAACCCACCCACCAAGGAGTTCCTTCTTGTAGATAAATTCTGTACTTCTTCCAGGTTGTGTATAGACTTCTCCGTACAAAATGGTGCAGGAACATCGAGTTGACCTTTACTTTGTCATGCCATAGGTATGCGTGCCATCCAAATATTTTTTTATATCCCTCTAGGGCTAATAGTTTCTTGTTCTTTAATGTCATCCACTCTTTCAGCCAAACTAGGCAGATTGCATCATGGTAAAGTCTCAGGTTGGGCAGTTGCATTCCGCCTCTTTCCTTTGCATCTTGTAGAACTTTCATTTTCACTCGAGGCTTCTTGCTGTCAGACTGTGGCTAAATAAGGTACTCTCTGCAAGATTCCCTTTAGAAGCAAGAATAAGTCCAATGTCTGGCAAAGGAAGCTTTATTGCAGAAAAGATCCATTATAGTCCACTGTCCTGAATAGGAGACTCAGGATGGTACATGATCATTGTTACCAATGAAGAGCAAGCATAGGATACAGAGTAACAATACCCATCTGGAACAGCCTCCCCCCACAGTTCTCAAAACAACATCTTTCAGTCCTGGGAAGCTGCTCTCCTTCAAGGCCAATGCCTGGTGGAACGGTGTTAGACAAAACAGTCTCCTCTGGTGGGAATGCTGCTTGGGAACTGGTGCACCTGAGGAGAAAATACTTAAACACTAAAAGCATTAGAAAATGGAGTCAGTATAGTTAAGATATATGTTAGACCTGACATTTCTGCCCCCCTTAAAATAGATCCCCCCCTGGTTTATATGGGTAGCGAGTATGAAAAGCTTTGGTTAATCTAGGAGCATGAACATGTGCAGAGTTCACCCATTCATCGTAACCAGAATCAAAGTCCTTCCATCTAATGAGATAAAAAAGCTGGTTTCTCTTGATTTTAGAGTCCAAAATTTGTTGTACCTCATAGTGTATTTGGTCGTCAATTAGAGTTGGAATGGGTGGAGCTTTGATATGCCATTTGTTGTCGGTGGGAGCTTTCTTCAAAAGGCTGACATGGAACGTATCATGCACATGGCGAAGGTTCTTGGGCAATGTTACAGCAACAGTCACTTTATTTATTACCTTGCGCACAGGAAAAGGTCCTAAGAATTTCAGAGCGAGTTTGCGGCTTGTCTGAGCTAGCTTTAGGTTCTTTGTGGAAATATACACATGGTCTCCTGGTTGTAATTCCCATTCGGCCACACGATGGCGATCTGCGTATTTTTTGTAATCCAGTTTGGCTTTTTCGAGGTGTCTCTTAATGATAGTCCATTGCTGCACCGCCTCCCCCCACCATGAGGATACATCTGGCAATTTAGAGGAATGGAGAGGGGGTGCGTCCAATGGGAAGGGATTGAAGTGAGTCCCATATACAATTTTGAAGGGGGCTTCTCCCGTTGAAGCGTGTACACTGTTGTTATAGGAGAATTCGGCTAGAGGGAGAAGGTCCACCCAGTTATCTTGTTGGAAATTGATGTAGCAACGAAGGAACTGTTCTAATATTTGGTTTGTTTTTTCGGATTGCCCGTCGGTTTGTGGGTGGTGGCTTGAACTGATACCTTGTTCAATATTCAACATTTTCAAAAGCTCCCGCCAGAAGTTGGCAACGAACTGTCCGCCGCGATCCGAAATCACCTTGGACGGAAAAGAATGTAATTTTACGATGTGTTTTAGAAACAGATCCGCTAGTTTTCGAGCGGAGGGTATAGCAGTACAGGGGATAAAATGGGCTTGTTTGGAGAACAGATCCACCACAACTAAAATACAATTATGTCCTTTTGAAAGAGGTAGATCAGTGATAAAGTCCATGGAGATTACTTCCCAGGGCCTGTTCGGCGTTTCTAATGGTTGCAGGAGACCCGGAGGTTTCCCTTTCCTGGTCTTTGCGCTGAGGCAAACAGGGCAGGAACTAACGTATTGGGAAATGTCTTTGCGCATGCCCGGCCACCAGAATTGTCTTTGAACTAGGTGTAAAGTTTTCAGATACCCATAATGTCCAGCAGTGGGAGCATCATGACAGCGCCGCAACACTTCCAGCTTAAGGCTGTCCGGGACATAAAACTTGCTCCCAGCTAGCCAATCCCCCTGTGGGGATTGGGTTAGTTTGTTTCGCGGAGCTTTATCCCCCTCCTTCTCCACTTCAGTTTTAAGTTTCGATTTCCATTCTTGGTCGGCCGGGAGGGGCTGCTTAGCACGGCTGCGAGTAGTCACCACGCCCCCAAGTTGCTTAGGCGAGAAGACCGTGTCGACAGTCTCCGCCCGTTTGCTCTTATGTTGGGGCATGCGCGACAGGGCGTCCGCTAAAAAGTTAGTTTTGCCCGGGAGATAATTGAGGGTGAAGTTGAACTTGGAAAAGAATTCCGCCCACCGCAATTGCTTGGCATTCAGTCTGCGTGGGCTTCGGAGGGCCTCCAAATTTTTATGATCTGTCCAGACCTCAAAAGGGTATTTCGCCCCCTCCAGCCAATGCCTCCAGTTTGTGAGAGCTGCTTTCACTGCAAAGGCCTCCTTCTCCCACACATTCCAATTCCTTTCTGCCTCTGAGAACTTTCTAGACAAGAATGCACAAGGCCGCAATTTCCCATCCTCCCCCTTCTGCAGCAAAACCCCCCCTATCGCCGTATCGCTGGCGTCGACCTGTACTATGAAGGGGGACTGTTCGTTGGGGTGGGAGAGGATGGGTTCTGTTACAAATTGCTTCTTAAGGCATTCGAAGGCCGTTTGGCAATCGGGGGTCCATTGTAGTTTAGCAGAGGGTTTTTTGGCTTGGTCCCCTTTCTCTTTGGTTTTCAGCAATTCTGTTAAGGGGAGTGTGATTTGGGCGAAATTTGCTATGAAGTCTCTATAGAAGTTGGCAAAACCCAGGAAGGATTGCAGTTCTTTGCGGGTGGTGGGTGTTTGCCAATCCTGGATCGCCTGTATTTTGGCTGGATCCATTTTCAACCCCTCTTGTGAGATACAATACCCAAGGTAAGTGAGTTCGGTTTTATGGAATTCACATTTGGACAATTTGATGGGCAGTTTATTCTTCATCAAGGTGGCCAGGACCTTTTGCACCATTTGAACATGTTCTTCCTCGGTGTCAGAATAAATCAAAACATCATCAAGGTACACCACCACCCCTTTGTACAGAAATTCATGGAGAACTTCGTTTATCATGGACATGAATACAGACGGGGCTCCCGCCAATCCAAAAGGCATAACTAAGTATTCATATTGTCCGAGGGGCGTATTAAACGCGGTTTTCCACTCATCCCCTGCCTTGATACGAACGTGGAAGTAAGCATCTTTTAAATCTAATTTCGTAAAGATCTTACCTTGGGCCACGACGTTGAGAAGGTCTCGGATGAGCGGTATAGGATAGGCGTTGTTGGTGGACACTGCATTTAGTCCTCGGAAATCCGTGCACAGTCTGAGCCCCCCATCCTTCTTTTTCCGAAGAGAACTGGAGCGGCGTGGGGGCTAGAGGCTGGGCGGATGAACCCTCGTTGGAGGTTGGTGTCGATGAATTTCCGGAGCTCTTCACGTTCATGGAGACTCATGGGATAGAGTCGTCCTTTAGGCAATGAGGCTCCGGGTAAAATTTCCACCGCGCAGTCCGTTCGTCGGTGCGGGGGTAGAGTATCAGCTTCCTCCTCCGAGAAAGCATTTAGAAAAGGCCAGTACGGTTCGGGTATTTGGTTGACTTCTTCTTGGGTGAGGAGGGCCTTTTCTTTATAAGTTGGGTCTTCGCCCCAGTTTTGATTCCAACGGTGATTTTTACAGTTGGCATGATTGAAGGTAATACATCCTTGAGCCCAGTCTATGTAGGGATTGTGATCACATAGCCATCTGCTGCCTAGAATTAACGGGTACTTGGCAGTAGAGCTGATGACAAAGGACCTCTTTTCCCAATGTTGTCCCATGCCTGTGATCACCGGGATGGTTTCAGTCGTGACCGGATTCATGTTGGTACCATCCATTTGTTCAAAAATTACTGGATTTTGTAAATCCCGAGTTGGTAAGACCAGTCCATTGACTAGAGCTGGGGCTATGATGTCTCTTGAGCAACCCGAGTCAATAAGAGCTTGCACCCGAATGTGCATTTTTCTCTCTGGGTTGATTAAAGTCACTGGCATGAATAAAATGGACCCAGGTGGCCGGTTCCGTGCAGGGACGGGCTTGGGGCGGATCTGTCGTTTGGGCCCTTTTACGACAGATCCATCTCGTTTCCCGACTGGGGACTTTCTGGGTTGACTTCTGCAGATGGGGAAGCGGGATCGTATTCCATAACTTCTTCCGCTTCCAGCCCTCTTTCTGAGGCTGGCCTTTGGGAAGCGCCGCGGCCTCTGTTTGCTCGTGGAGCTGGAGTCGGGCGTTGGAGCGTAGGGAACGGAGCAAGGGTTGGACGCCGTAATTGGAGCGGAGGTCTTTGCACAGGCCGGTAGGGGCATTGTGCTGCAAAGTGACCAGCCTGTCCGCATTGCAAACACAGCCCTTGTTGCCATCTAGCATCTCTCGCTCCACGGGTGGCGTAGCCAGCTCCCCGAGCTCCCTTCTGTAAGGTCAATGGTCTTCTTTGTCCCGTTTGTTGTTGTTGCTCAACCAAACGGACTTCTAAAATGCGATTTTCCACTTCGCAAACAAGTTGAATCCAACCTAACAGCGTAGGGGGATTGTCTTGCATGAGGGCTCTGTCCAAAAGTCTCGGATTAAGTCCTTGTTTGAACAGAATAATTTTTGTGGACTCCTCACACCTGGGGCACTTGGCAGCCAATTGTCGGAATTTCGTGATATAGTCTCTCGCTGCCATGCTGCCCTGCTTAATGGCCTGCAATTCTATTCGGGCCCTGGTTTCCTCTAAGGGATCTTCATATTGTGCTCTAATAGCATCCACCAACCCCTGGAGAGTATCGAGTTCTGGGGCCCCGATATTATATAGTCCTACGTACCAGTCCGCTGCTTTCCCTTGCAAACGGGAGCCGAGGTGTTCAATTTGGCTGGCCTCACTGCCGAATAGGTGTCCCCACCGGTTGAAGAATTGTACGACTTGCACTAGAAAAAAGCCCAGTTTGGAGGGATCCCCGTCAAAAGTGGCGTCTAGTTTCACCCAACCCATTGGGAGGTCTTGCCTCGGAGCCGGGGCTGGGTAGAAGTCCGCCGGAAGCCTCAATGGCACTTGAGGTATGAGGGGACCCGGTTGTGCTGGCGGTGGCCTCACCGGTTGAGCCGGGGGTGGCGGCCTCGGCTGGGCTGGCGGTGGTGCTCTCGGCTGGGCTGGCGGTGGTGCTCTCGGCTGGGCTGGTGGCAATGCCGGAGGTGCTGGCCGTAGCGGTTGAGGTGCTTGCGGTTGAGGTCGGTGCGGCGGAGTAATGATCGGTCGCTGAGGGGTGGGTTGGTGGGGTCGTAGTGGTGTAGGCCCCCTCGGTTGGTTCGGAGGTGGTCTTACGGGCTGTTCCAGTGGCAAACGTATCGGCTGCAGCGGCGGGGTTAGTTGTGGTCGAAGCGGAAGGGGCCGCAGCGGCGAAGGCCGAATGGGTGGAAGGCCGCGCGGGCTTGCCCCTCCAGGCGTTGTTGTTCTGGGAAGCGTCGGCTGGCCTTTTGGCGCTGGTAGACCATCTCCCGGAGGTTGCCCGACGGGAACAGTTTCGCGCGGTTGACCAGGGGCTCCCTCCCCTGATGGAGCCACGGGTGCTCCCGCTTGGTCCGGCCGGACCGTTTTAGGGGAAGTATGGGGGGGTATCACCGGTGTATCACTTGGCTTTTCCTCCCCTTCCGTAGGCTTCTCAACGGGGGTCTCGTCTGGCGGCACATCCCCTCCCGTGATAGGAGGTTCGATGGGAGTCTCACCGGATGGCACAACCGGGTGGTCCCTTCTCGGTGGAGTTTCTCGCTGAGTGGGAAATTCCTTGGGTTGTTCTCCCGATTCGCCAGGATAGGTGCCCCCCTCGCCGGTAGGCGACGACCGCTGCTGAACTTCCTCCATCGGATAGGAGATGACACTTTGAAGGGTAGCTATCTGTATCGCCATCTCTTCAGGAGACAGTCTTTCCCCTGCCCCCATTGAGGAAATTAAATGAATGGCGTGAGCCAAACTTTCTTCCATATCCATCAGCTTAGCTTCTAATTGTTGTATACGACTTGGCCCTGGTTGTTCGCTCAGGGAACCTTCATTCGCTGTACTCACCGGGGAGAAAGGGCCCCACGGAGGAGGGTCCACTTGGACTATTCGCGACCTCGCGGCTAGAATTCCCTTGGCCATACCCGTCACGGCCGAGATGCTGGTATCTACCGCATAGGTGCGACCTCGTATCTGCTCCCAACTTTGTTCAGGGACTTCCGTTGGCTCCTTCCACGGGGCAAGTTCGGAATAATCCCAGCTCAGGGCGCCTCGGCGAGACGTGTCCCCCTCCATCTGCTCAAACGTCCTGTTCCAATATCGCCATGGTTGGCTGCTATCTAGTTCCGGGACGGTTTCTAGGCTTCGGCGCCCGTCCATCGAGACTCGTGGATGGAGTCCACCTGCCCGGCGCTCTCTGGTTTCTCGGGGTCTGGCTCCCCACTCCGACGGGGTGGGTACCGAGATCAAGGGGAGAGCGGTTGCTTTCGGCCTTGCCCCGAGATTGCTTTCGGTCTCGTTCCGAGTACTGAAGTCGATGAGAGGCAGGGTAGAAGTGGAGGCTCCGGTTCCGTTCCCGGTTGCTCCCAACTCCTGGGAGTCTTGGGTTTGCACCGGTTGATTGTCGGGAGACGCATACGGATCAAACAAAGGATCCCTGTCCGGGACAACCTTGGATTCCGCTGGGCCCGACTCAGACATGATTGGTAACAAAATGTCAGACTGTGGCTAGATAAGGTACTCTCTGCAAGATTCCCTTTAGAAGCAAGAATAAGTCCAATGTCTGGCAAAGGAAGCTTTATTGCAGAAAAGATCCATTATAGTCCACTGTCCTGAATAGGAGACTCAGGATGGTACATGATCATTGTTACCAATGAAGAGCAAGCATAGGATACAGAGTAACAATACCCATCTGGAACAGCCTCCCCCCACAGTTCTCAAAACAACATCTTTCAGTCCTGGGAAGCTGCTCTCCTTCAAGGCCAATGCCTGGTGGAACAGTGTTAGACAAAACAGTCTCCTCTGGTGGGAATGCTGCTTGGGAACTGGTGCACCTGAGGAGAAAATACTTAAACACTAAAAGCATTAGAAAATGGAGTCAGTATAGTTAAGATATATGTTAGACCTGACACTTGCCTGCCCATACAAAATCTGATATTTTCCTCTGCCATTTTTCAAATTGTTTAGAGTCTCTGATGATTGGTATTGTCTGTAGCAAAAACATCACTCTTGGTAACACATTCATTTTAACTGCTGCAATCCTACCCAACCATGACAGATTAAGCCTATTCCATTTAATCAAGTCTCTCTCAATCTGAGTCCATAGTTTTTCATAATTATTCTTGAATAAATCTATATTCTTTGCAGTCAGTTCAATTCCCAAATATTTCACCTTACTTGTTACTTCACAGTCCGTTGTTTCCATTAGCAGTTGTTGTTTCTGCTTAGTCATATTTTTGCATAGTATCTTTGACTTCTTTTTGTTGATATAGAAACCTGCCAAGTCTCCAAACTCCTTGATCTTATCTATCACTTTTGGCATGTTCTCCAATGGGTCCTCTACGATTAGCATTATATCATCCGCAAATGCTCTGACCTTGTATGAGTAGTCCTTTATTTTTATTCCTCGAATTTCCTCGTCTTGTCGTATTTGTATCATCAGGATCTCCAATACTAAAATGAACAACAGTGGAGACAACGGGCAACCTTGTCTTGTTCCTTTACTTATAATCAGTTTCTTAGTCAATTCATCGTTCACCACAATTGCTGCAGTCTGGTCTCTGTAGATTTCCTTAATTGCTCTGATGAATCTTTCTCCTAATTGTAGCTTTTCCATAGTGGCAAACATAAAGTCCCAGTTTAAATTGTCAAATGCCTTTTCAGCGTCAACAAAGAAGAAACCAACCTCTTTATCACAACGCTTATCATAATATTCAATAGCATCAATCACTGTCCTTAAATTGTCTCTTATTTGTCTGTCTGGCAAAAAGCCTGCTTGCTCCTCCTCTATAACTTCCGAAAGCCACCCCTTCAGTCTCTCCGCCAGTATCTTCGCAAAAATTTTATAGTCATTGTTGAGTAACGATATAGGTCTGTAATTTTTCACATTAGTCAAATCTTGGCCCTCTTTTGGGATCAATGATATGTTCGCTTCAGACCAAGTGTCTGGAATCCTTTGATCCCTTAGAACTCCATTGATCACCTCCTTTAGGAATGGTGCCAGCTCATTGGCCATAGTCTTATAAAATTTAGCTGTAAGTCCATCTGGCCCTGGCGCCTTTCCTAGATTTGCAGATTGTATTGCCTTACTTATTTCCTCATCCGTTACTTCACTGTTCAGTTTATTTCTCCAAGCGTCCGAGATTTCTGGTAGCGTCATTTTCTCCAGATATGACGCTATTGAGTCTTTATTTACTTCTTTCTTGTTGTACAGTTTAGCGTAGAATTTATAAAAGGCTCTACTAATGGTAGTCTGTTCCAAATACGTTTTGTCATCTTCACAAATTTTATTGTTTTCTTTTCCCTTCTCTTCTTCAGTTGCAATGCCAGGTACTTCCCAGGTTTATTTGCGCCCTCAAACGCTTTCTGATTCAGCCTTTTGAGATTCCACTCCAATTCTTTATTACTCATTGCTGTTAGCTGTTCTTGCAATATTTTAATTTCCTGGTATAATTTCTTTTTCCCTGGTCTCTTTTTTAACTGTATTTCTTTGGCTTTTATTTTCTCCTCAATCTCTTGTCTCTTCTCCTCTTTCTTCTTTCTTGCTCTGCCATTTAAGTCCATTAGTATGCCCCTTATAACCGCCTTGTAAGCATCCCAAACTTTATCAGTTGGTACTTCTTTATTCACGTTGTATTGTATGAAAAACTTTGTCTCTCTTCTCAATATTTCCATATTCTCTTTTTCCTGTAGCAAGTCCTCATTTATTCTCCATGCTTTCCTTTTTCTCCTTTTCCCTAATTTCCACATAATTGGGTTGTGATCTGAGCCTACCATCGGCATTATTTCTACATCTTTAGTCCATAACGCCAAATCTTTTGAGGCCCAGATCATGTCAATTCTTGATAATGTGGAGTGCCTTGCAGAATAAAAAGTAAACTGTCTGCTTTTAGGATATTCTCTCCTCCATACATCTTCAAGAGTCTCTTGTTGAATCAGCTCAAAAAAGAGCTTTAGTAATAGTCCTCTTTTCTTTTGTGCCATTGTAGTCTTTTTATCCAGTTCCAAGTCTGTCACTCCATTGAAGTCTCCAGCAAGAATTATCTGATCATATGAAAGATCGTCTAAATGCTTCCTCAAATCCTCAAAGAAGCACTCTTTTGCACCATTAGGTGCGTAAATTCCGACTACCAACACTCTCTTTAGGTTCCAAGTACATTCCACTGCTACAAATCTGGCTTCCACATCTTTCATTATAAATTTTGGTTGTAGCTCCTCATTCACATACAACACCACTCCTCTTTTTTTCTTACTTGAGGCCACTACAAAGTCCTTGCCCAATTTTCCCAGTTTTAAATATTTTACATCCTGTTTTCGAATATGAGTCTCTTGCAAACAAACAATATCACATTTTTGTTTTAGTAGCCAGTGAAAAATATTTTTTCTCTTATTCGGTGAATTTAGTCCATTTACATTCCAAGATAATACTTTACACTCCATATTCATAATCTTGTTGGTAAGTCTTTTTCATTGTCCCTTATAAATCGCTCCATCTCCCGCTCAGATCTGATATGCTTTTTGGCACCTCCAAATTCGAAGGACAAACCCTCTGGGAGCTCCCATCTGTACCTGATTTTCATGTCCTTCAACATCTGGATTAGCGCTTTATATTTTTTCCGGTCTAGTAACACTAATCTGGGTAGTTCCTTCATTATAATGATTGTCTTGCCATCGATCTCCAATGGATCTTGGAACTGTTTAGTCACAATCTTCTCTTTCATGTTTCTTGTTGTAAATTGTACAATCACATCTCTTGGTACTTTCCTCTGGGTTGCAATTCTTGAGTTCACACGATATGCCACATCTAGGATAGCCACAACTTCCTCCTCCTCCTTCCCCAGGTATTCAGCTAACACCTCCGTCATCTGCTCTTGCGCTGTCTTTCCTTCCATTTCCGGCAGGCCGCGAAATCTCAGCTGCTTCTCCATATGTCTACTTTCCGCAACTGCCATCCTTCCCCTCATCAGCCTCATCTCTGTTTGTTGCGTATCTGCTAAGTTCTCCATCGCTCCTTCTACTGTTTTAACTCTCTGCTGCGTCCCTTGTAGTTCACTTTGTATTGTTTCCATACCTTTCTTCACTTCTAAGAGCTCCGATTTTACTTCTGACAGCTCCGATTTTACTGTCTGTTTAACCTCTTTGATCAGCTCCAATTTCATGTCTTTAAATTCTTTAATCACCTCCAAAAGTTTTTTATCCAGATTTTCTATTGCCGATTGCCACTCTTTCTTCGACATCGTGGGGTTTGCTTTGGCTCGCTCCCACGAGTCCGCTCTCTTCCTTAGCTCCATGGCGTTAAATTTAGTACCTTTTTTATTTCAAATGTCCCGGTCTTCTTGCATAAATTAATTTTAAAGGGTCCAAAATGTCGGGCGTCTTTTCTCTATGGTCTCTCTATGATTTTATAATCCAATATGGCCTACTTCCTTTTCCGCTGAGGCCGCGACCCTTCCCCTCTCAAAGATGGCGATTCCCTTCTTCCTGCCCTCCAGCAAGGGCCGCTTCTCTCCAGCCGCTCTATTGTTGTTACGCACTTCCTGTCTCCCGTCTTCCCACAGCAGATCTCGCGATGGTGTCTTTTTCTCACAGCTCCAAAGCCACAGGTATTCAAAACAATAGTCCGATTTCTTTAATAACTTCTTTAAACTTAGTCTCTTTTCAAATACAACTCCTGCCAAAGCTTCCCCTCCTTTTCGCTAGTCTGTTGCAGTTTAAAAGTCTACTTTTTTTCCTCTCTGTTTTTATCAATCTGTCCTGTATCGGAAGATAGTGATCTTTACCTTCCCTTCACTTTCCTCGGGTTGTAATCGCTGTTTCGATTTCAAGTTCACCTTTCCACTTCTTCCCCCAATCGAAGCTTGGGTATGTAGGTCTTATGCCAGCCGAATTGGCCCCAAAACTGCCGCAGAGATTGTAGCCGACCCATCGCAAGGTGGGACCTCAAGGATCGGGAGGGGACCCCTTACGCAGAGCCCCCCCTCGTCCGAGATCTAACTCACCCTAGGGTCTTGAGCGTTCTTTGCCTGCTCTCCGCCTGAGAGCAGTCGGCCGCGGGCTATTTTCACCCCGCCGGCCGCTTAAAACGACAGTCCGGTCAGCTCCGCAAATGGAGCTGCGTTAGACCTCCATGAATCCCAAACCGGAAGTCCACTTTGCAGAAACAAATGATAAAACATTCCACTTTCGAATTGTGTTGCCAAAAAGGGTGTCAATACTGATGCTTTTTGCACTTAGAGCCTTGAAGTTGCCATCAATGGGACATTGCTTATCAGAAGGCAAAGGAAATTTGAAGTTTATTGCAATACCTATTTAAAGTCGTTTAGAAAGTCAATAGTTGCATCAAATGTACTAAAATAGCAAGATTTATTCATGGCTGCCATTTTCAATTCTGACCTAAGTTGAAATTCTCAGATTTCTTCCTTGAGACTATATTTTCATTGCAATATTCAATATGCTTAGGAAAAGCATATACAAGGGATTGAATTCTGTAAAATATTTGCCACGAACAAAACCTTTAACTGCCTGCCATGTACACTCCTCAGCACGGGGGACAGTGTCACATATATAGCTGTGCAAGACCATGGGAGGGTCCCCTATCATGGTACTTGGTGTATCCCTCACCCCTGACCTAGGGGGAATGGGTTCCATCGTTGCCGCCACGACGTGCAGGTGGGTGATGTCTGTGGCCACCACTCCTCAGCATAAGGGAGGGCCCCGACTGATGGCACCTGTGGTCTCCTCTGCGCTGGGTGGAAGGGGTTCCATCCTTATTGGCTGATGGCCGAATCCCTCGCCCTGAGAACGGAGGTGGCTGACTGCCTCCCCGAGCCCACGAGGAGGGGGCGGCCACCGACATTACCCACATCTGGGCATCCATCATTTCAAATGAAGCCATAAGTCAATTGGCACTGATGGCTCCAATTCTACTGAATGGGACTTCCTTGGGGGTGCCAGCTTTGGGTGTCTGTAACTTGGAGATCCGTATTGTAATCTTCACCAAACTTGGAGGGTGGCTGAAGGAGACCCTGCTGAAAACTCCCTGCGAGTTTGGGCTCTCTGAGTCTGAAGTGGGGACGTTCTGGGCTCTGACAAACAATGAACCAGTTCGTGAATCAGGTCAAAGTTCGGGTTTGGGAAACGAACCGGGATTGATGTCTATTTCCCTTCTGGAAAAAAAGGTTCAGTTTTTTTTTCAGTTCATGTCCGTATCTAGTAATGAACCTACTTGTGATTGTTATCTCTGAACTCAAAAGGCTGTTATTAACAATTTAAAATAAAGAATGGCAAACAGCACCAGGTTTTAAGACCATCTTTGAAACTGCAGTAACACACAGTTGAACTCCAGGAATTCAAGTCGCAAAACAACTGTTAGATAAAATGATGCAAAACATTTGGTGATATCCTGTTACCTCACAAAAATAATGTATTGTCGAAGGCTTTCACGACCGGAGAACGATGGTTGTTGTGGGTTTTCCGGGCTGTATTGCCGTGGTCTTGGCATTGTAGTTCCTGACATTTCGCCAGCAGCTGTGGCTGGCATCTTCAGAGGTGTAGCACCAAAAGACAGAGGTCTTTCAGTGTCACACTGAGTGACACTGAGAGATCTCTGTCTTTTGGTGCTACACCTCTGAAGATGCCAGCCACAGCTGCTGGCGAAACGTCAGGAACTACAATGCCAAGACCACGGCAATACAGCCCGGAAAACCCACAACAACCATCACAAAAATAAGTTTCTACAACGGGTCATAAAAATAATAAAGCTCACAGAATATCAGAAAATTTCTTCAGCATCTTCCAGACAGCCTTAATGTCCTAGTTTCAGTTCCTTTTGTTACTGCCACACTAGTGATATATTGAAACAATGATCTCCTGCACATGCGCTACACGAACCAGCAACACTGGATCAAGCAGCCAATCCTCTCCTCATTGCCACCTGGAAAATTCCTAAAAGCACACTTGAGCACTGAGCCTGGGAGCCATTTTCAAGCTATCCATGCATTGCATACTAGGTTCCTATTCAACATGCTATCTAAAGAAAAAGACAAACGTGTGGGAGTACACAGGACCCCCTGGAGAGAAAAGGAAACCATTGCCTTGTTATCGTAAGGAGAAGCTTCAGGGTGCTTTTCATCACCTGTGTCTCCCCCCTCCCCAATCCTGCTCCGCATGCTCTCCACAAAAATCAATAAAAGGGACACCCACCAGAAGTTCATGAGTAACAACTCACAAAACTGAATGCAGCTACAAAAGCATTCTTGGCATTAATGACAATTTACTGGTGGTTAGGCGATGGTGAAGCAGAAATTGCTTCAGTATTAAGCGTTCCTCCCCCCCCCCCACACACTTTCTGTGAATGAAATCTGTGCAGTAATAATGATTTTGATCTTGTCATAAGGAGTATAAATACAGCAAAATTCTTACTGATGAATAGAATTGGGACAACAAATAATCTCAACAAAAACCTCTGAAAACAACATCCCCTTAAGTCCTGCTGCAATCAGCCATGATCATAGCTATGCTGAATTCTTTAGATACTGTCCGTAATTCAAAAAAAGAAGGAATGACAACACAGTCAATCAAAGCAACTAATCAAACAGCTATTCAAGTGCAGGAAAAGAGCTAACCAGTCAAAGTCCAGACATATATGCAAGATACAATTTGCTGGTGGGCTTTGGGGGCAGTAACTGACTAAATGGCACTGAGATACAGTGCATGCACAAATGCAATGTTTCCAATAGACCACACAATTGTTCTACCACAACAGCAGAAGCGCCCCCCACCCCAATGTCACAAACTGAACAGTCTGTAAAGGAAGGAAAGACACGTGCCCATAGAAGATCCACAGAAAAACCGCCAGTGTAGAATGACTGTCTCAAATGTGCTGTGGTTGAAGGTCCCTAGAGGTGAGGAAAACACTAATCAATGCTACTGTCTGGAAGATGTCTTCTATGCGAGATACTTAAAACTACTATCCATTTTTATATACTGTTTATTCTACAATAAAAGAAGAAGGTTGTGCTGATCGCCATCAGGTCAGAATTCAAATAAATTTGACACATGGCTAAATGCCATTTACCTGCTATATTTTTCCACAGATAAGGGCAGCCTTTTAATATTTTGTTATTCTTTAGTAAAATTTAGCACTTTTGAAAGGGTAACTTGCCATTTAATATTTGCCATAAAAGAGACATTTAAAACTTTACAACCTAAAGCTTTGCAGGTTTTGCAATATCAGGATTTCCCATTCCGATTGGAAAGAAAATGAATATAAAGCTCTCTTTCAAGTCCGCAATCAACAGAGATAGGTGGCATTAGGTTGCTTCTGAAAATCAAGGCACTATAGCATAGGATCAACTTGTAAAGGAAGAGAATTATGATAGGAATTTGATTTATCTAAGAATTCAAATCTATGATCTGCTGTATTGGAAAGTAATTCTTTTTGACGAAGTGAAATAATCGCTGAGCCAGTGCAGCACCGTAACTTCTTTTTTTTTAATTTTTATTGGTGAGTTTAAATTTTTAAATTTAATACATACATTCCCTTCATATCTAATTAATTCTGTTCCCCACCCTTTTCCTCCCCCCTCCCTATTGACTTCCAACAGCTTTCCAACCCTTACCCCCTTTTATTGCTTAATACTATTTCACTTATATTTTTCTTCAACACATAGATCATAATATCTCTTACTCTAAAAGCATATTCTAATTCTTTTATACAAATACTCTTTCAACTATACTATCAATATAGTATTTGCTGTATACTATACCATACAACATAACATAGCATGCATTAAAATATAGCATAACATGTATTTGTCTATAACACATAAATTATAATATCTCTTACTCTAAGCATGTTCTAATTCTTTTATACGTGTTCTCTATCCAATATACTATCAATATAGTATTTGTTATATACTATTCCATGCAATATAACCAAGCATGCATTGTAATATAACATCCCAATATAGTATATAGTGCAATATACTAACACCATACATCATAATATATGTAATATATGATATTAATTTTCTAATGTATCCGTTTTACTTCAAATTTTCTTAATCATGATATTAGCTTAGATTGTCATAGTTAAATTTCCCCCTTAATGGTAAAGTCACTTCTCTCCTCCATTTACACCACCTCCCTTTAGAAATTCTCAAACTGCCACAGTTCTCCTTTCACATCCCATTTTTTCTCTAAATATTGTTTTAATTTCCCCCAATCAGCAGTATACTGTCCTAGGTCGAGATCTTTAAGCTTCCTTGTCATTTTGTCAATTTCTGCCATGTACAGCAATTTGTAAATCCAGTCTTCTGTAGTTGGTATTTCTTGCACTTTCCACTTCTGCGCATACAAAAGTCTTGCCGCTGTAGTCATGTAAAATAGCAATGTTCTGTACTGCATTGGAACAGCTTCCATCCCCAAGTTCAGTAGCAACAATTCTGGGTTCTTATTTATTTGGATTTGTAAAATCTCATTGATTACTTCAATTATTTCTCCCCAGTATTGCTTGGCTACCTCACAAGTCCACCACATATGATACAGTGATCCTTCATGCTTTTTACATTTCCAGCATTTGTCTGACATGTTTGTATTCCCTAGCGCAATTTTCTTTGGCGTTAAATACCATCTGTAGATCATTTTATATACGTTCTCTTTAATATTCGTACAAGTTGAAATCTTCAATGTATTTTTCCACAGGTGTTCCCACACCTCCATTGTTATTTCTTTATGAAAATGTATTGCCCACTTCACCATCTGGGTTTTAACTATTTCATCCTCTGTATACCATTTCAGAAGTAATTTATAAATTTTAGATATTACTTTCTTGCCTTCTTGTAACATCACTTCTTCTAGTTCAGAGTTTTCCATTCTTATACCTCCTCTTAAGCAGTCCGAGTTGTAAAGATCTCTGATCTGTCTATATTGGAACCATCCATAACAAGGAGACAACTCTTCTTCTGTTTTTATTCTTAGCATTGAAGGTTGTACTTGTGTTATCTCCTTGTATGTTAGGCGCTGCTTCTCGTCAACAGTTCTCGGATCTATTACTTCATACGGAACCACCCATGAAGGAATTCCATCTTCCATGTAAACCTTCTATTTTTTCCAGATTGTGAAGAGGCTTCTCCGAATGTAATGGTGCAAAAACATCAAGTCTGCTTTTACTTTATCATACCACATGTATGCATGCCATCCAAATAATTTTTTATGTCCCTCCAAGGCCAGCAATTTACGATTTTTTAACATTATCCAATCTTTTAACCATACCAGACATATTGCTTCATAATATAGTCTTATATTGGGCAGTTGAAAGCCACCTCTTTCTTTCGCATCCTGTAGTACTTTCATTTTCACGCGTGGTTTCTTGCCTGCCCACACAAAGTCTGAAATTTTCCTTTGCCATTTATAAAACTGTTTTGAGTCTCTAATAATTGGGATTGTTTGCAACAAGAACATCACTCGTGGTAAGACATTCATCTTTACTGCTGCTATTCTTCCCAACCATGATAGATTCAATTTATTCCATTTTATCAAGTCTCTTTGTATTTGTATCCACAGTTTCTCATAGTTATTTTTAAATAAGTCTATATTTTTCGCAGTCAGTTCGATACCCAAATACTTTACTTTATTTGTTACTTCACAGTCCGTTATCACCATTAGTTCTTGTTGCTTCTGTTTGGTCATATTCTTGCATAATATTTTGGACTTCTTTTTATTCACATAAAATCCAGCTAGATCTCCAAATTGCTTTATTTTCTCTATTACCTTTGGCATGTTTTCGATTGGATCTTCTACTATTAACATTATGCCATCCGCAAATTCTCTGACCTTGTAGGAAAATTCTTTTATTTTTATACCTCGGATTGCATCGTCCTCTCATATTTGAACCATCAATATTTCCAAAACCAGAATAAACAATAGAGACAAAAAGCAACCCTGTCTTGTTCCTTTGCTTATTTTCAATTTTTTAGTTAAGTCCTCATTCACTACAATCGCTGCACTTTGGTCTCTGTAAATTTCTCTAACCGCTTGTATGAACCTTTCTCCCATTTGCAGCTTTTCCATAGTGGCAAACATAAAGTCCCAGTTCAAGTTGTCAAAAGCCTTTTCTGCGTCCACGAAAAAGAAACCAAGTTCCCTATCACAATGCTTATCATAGTATTCAATAGCATTTATTACTGTCCTTAAATTGTTTTTAATTTGTCTGTCAGGTAAAAATCCTGCCTGTTCCTCTGCAATAAATTCCACCAGCCATCCTTTTATTCTTTCTGCCAAAACTTTTGCAAATATTTTATAGTCATTGTTCAATAACGAAATTGGCCTATAATTTTTAACATTGGTCAAGTCCAGTCCATCTTACGGAATCAATGATATGTTAGCTTCGTTCCATGAATCAGGAATTTTTTGGCCTTGCATAGTTTCATTCATTACCTCTTTCAAAAAAGGTGCCAATTTGTTAGCCATCACTTTATAGAACTTTGCTGTTAATCCATCTGGTCCCGGTGCTTTCCCCAGTTTTGTTGATTGGATGGCCTCTTTTATTTCTTCCTCTGTTACTTCTCTATTTAGTTTTTCTTTCCATTCCTCCGATATCTTTGGTAGTTTCATTTTCTCCAAGTACTCCTCTATTGAACCCCTGTTCACGTCCTTTTTCTGGTACAGTTTTGCATAAAATTTATAGAAGGCTTTACTGATGGCTGTTTGGTCCAATAATGTTCTATCTTCCTCTTGGATTTTAATTATAGTTTTCTTCTCTTTTTTCTTTTTCAATTGCCAAGCTAGGTATTTGCCAGGTTTGTTGGCCCCTTCAAATGTCTTTTGGTTCATTTTTTTCAAATTCCACTCCAATTCTTTGTTGCTCATTGCCGTCAATTGCTCCTGCAATATTTTTATATCCTGATATATCCGCTTCTTCTCTGGCCTTTTCTTAAGTTGCACCTCTTTGGCCTTGATTTTTTCCATTATTTCTTTTCTTTTTTCCTCTTTTCTCCTTCTCTCTCTTCCATTTAAATCCATCAGTATTCCTCTAATTACCGCTTTATAAGTGTCCCATACCTTATAAGTTGACACATCCTTGTTTATGTTGTATTGTATAAAGAATTTGGTCTCCTTTCGCAGCAGCGTCATGTTGTCTTCTATCTGCAGCAAGTCTTCATTTATCCTCCATCCTCTTTTTTTTGTATTTTTTCCGAATCTCCACATAATTGGGTTATGATCTGAGCTTACCTTAGGCATATTTTCCACATCTCTAGTCCACAACGTCAGTTCTTTGGAAGCCCAGATCATATCAATTCTTGATAATGTAAAATGTCTTGCAGAGTAAAAGGTGAATTGTCTATTTTTAGGATTTTGTCTCCTCCATACATCCTCCAGACTTTCTTGCTCTTTAATCGCAAAAAATGACTTTGGCAAAAGTCCTCTTTTTTTCTGTGCAATTTTAGATTTCTTGTCTTCTTCCAAGCTTGTAACTCCATTAAAGTCACCTGCCATAATTATTTGGTCATAAGTCAACTCCTCTAGTTGTCCTTGCAAGTCCTTAAAAAAGTTTTCTTTTGCACCATTTGGTGCATAAATTCTAATCACCAAGATCTTTTTTGAGTTCCAAATTATTTCCACTGCTAAATATCTGGCTTCTACATCACTTAAAATTAATTTTGGCTGCAGCTCCTCCTTTATATACAGTGCAACTCCTCTCTTCTTCTTTTTGGAGGCAGCTGCAAATTCATTTCCCAGTTTTGCCAATTTTAAATACTTTAAGTCCTGTTTCCTGATATGTGTCTCTTGCAAGAATACTATATTGCATTTTTGTTTTAGAAGCCAATGAAAAATAGCCTTAATTTTACAAGGTGAATTAAGTCCATTTACATTCCAAGATATAATTTTACACTCCATATTTACATTCTTGTACTTTTTGGTAAGTCCTTTTCATTGTCCCTAATAAACACTTCCATCTCATGGCCCGATCTGATGTTCTTCCTTGTTCCACCAAATTCAAATGCCAGTCCTTCCGGTATTTCCAATCTATATCTGATTTTCAAGTCCTTTAACATTTGGACCAGCTCTCTGTATATTTTTTGCTCCACCAACACCGATCTGGGCAATTCTTTCATGATTCTCACCACCTTCCCATCAACTTCTAATGGTTCTTGGAATTGTTTGCTTACAATTGTCTCTCTTATACTTCTGGTCGTAAATTGCACAATCATATCTCTTGGTAACTTCCTCTGTGCTGCAAATTTTGAATTAATTCTATATGCCACGTCCAGGAAAGCTGCCATCTCCTCTTCCTCTCTTCCCAGGTAACCTGCCAAAATTTCTGAAATCTGTTCTTGGGCTGATTTTCCTGTAATCTCCGGAACTCCGCGCATTCTAAGTTGTTTTTCCATTTGTTTACATTCAGCTACAGCCATTCTTCCCTTCATTCCTCTCATCTCTGTTTTCTGCATGTCAGCTAGAGTGTCAACTGTGTTCTCTACTACATTTACTCTCTGCTGTGTAGCTTGCAGTTCATTCTGTACTTGATCAATTTTCTTTGTGAGTTCTGCCATCTCCGATTTAAGTGCCTCTTTAAAGTCTTTAAAGTTCTCTTGCATCATTTCTTTTAACTCTTTATTTCCTTCTGAAACTTTTTTGTCCAAGTTTTCCAGCGCAGTTTGCCACTCCTTCTTTGACATCGTGGGGCTAGATTTACCTCGCTCCCACGAGTCCGCCCTTTTCCTCAACTCCGTGGCGCTAATTTACTCCTTTCTGTTGTTTTTAAATGTCCCAGTTCAGCTTATTTTTTAAAAAAATTATACTTGCGCGATCCAAAATGTCGGGCGTCTTTTCTCTATGGTTTTATATTGAGGTACTCGCCCTTACCCTCATCCAAGATGGCCTACTTCCGTTTTCTTTGAAGCCACAGCTTTGTCCTTCTTCAAGATGGAGGCTCCCTACTTCCGCTTTTAGCAAACCGCTTCTCACCGGTCTCTCTATGATTTTGATGCACTTCCTGTTACTCCTTCCTTCCCGGCAGTTCTCGCGATGTTAAAACTTTCTCACAGTTCGTTATCTCCTCTTGGCCGCAGGTATGTAAACAATAATCGGTTTTCCGCGTTTATTTCTCTTTATAATGTCAGTTTTTAAAATTTAACTTGCCGGAGTTCTCTCTTATATGTAGCAAGTCCCTTACAGTTTTTAAATCGTCTTAGTCTCTTTACTCCTTTTTATAATCTGTCCCGTACTGAGAGATAGCAATCTTTACCTTCTTAGATGTTTCTCTTGGGTTGTAATCGTTGCTTCAATTATCCGATCAATTCCAGTTCCCTTCCTGATTTACTGAAGCTTGGGCATGTAGGTCTTATGCCAGAAACTGACTCCAGAGCCGCTGCAGAGATTTTAGCAAACCTTTCTTCGGGTGGGACCTCAAGAGTGGAACAGGGCTCGTTGTGTAGAACCCCCCTCACACCCGAGATCAACGCGCCCTCAGGTTCTTGAGTGTACTTGCCTGTTCCCCGCCTGGGAACAGGGGGCTGCGGGCAGTTTGCGCCCCTCCAGCCTCCTGCAGCACCGTAACTTCTAACACTGCTCTGATGTCAAAAGGTAGCCCAGAATGCCCTGGCAATGTACTACCCAGTACCACTGCTTCTATTCTGGAAACATTGTCAGAAACACAGCATTTGCATTTGGTAAAAATTCTGGCTGCATGCCACAGTATTATATGGAAATGGAGCATGGTTACCATGTGAAAGCCAGGAACTAAAAAAAAAACCTTACCTACTAGAAACTTATCTTGAAGGCATTTAGCCGAATGTAAAGCTGAATAAAAAGCATTTAAGCTTCCACTTGTGCAACCCAACAGGACAAGCTTTTATAATAGAATATGCAGGTAAAATCTACCTGTTGCATTTTTATTTTACTCGTCCCTGAGAAGTTCAGGGTGGCTCATATGGTTTTCCCCACCTCCTCTCATAACTGCCTTGTGAGGTAAGATAGGATGACTTAATGAGCTGCATGTCTGAGTGAGGAGTTTAACCCACTCTCCCTATTCTTTGTTCAGCACTCTAACCGTTACACCACACTGGTTCAGACTGCATCTTGTTTCACACAATCCAGACATATGATGCTATTATAATTGCGTGTTAGAGAGGCTGTGAAAATTAGTATTTATGTATCATGGGCAGCAATGGCAACAAATAAAAACATAAGCAAAGGAAGAAATTATGTGGTCAACTGACTTACCTATCAGACCTTTCTCAAGAGTAAAAGTTTTGTTGGTAAACATGCACTCAAAAGCCACAATATGGAAAACTTTGTTCACGGTGTTGTGTGTTCCAACTATTCTGATATACCTGCAAGGCAAGAAAAGATGTAAAATTTGAAAAATATACTTTATCAAGACTACAAGGTTTGATAATACACAGTTGGCTGGATCCAGACTAAACTGGCTAAGCACATTCATTTCAATGAGCTTAGACTGGAGTAACTCTGTTTAGGATTGTGCTGTTAGTAACCAGTAACTATGTAATTCGGCAACTATGCTGATGAACAGCTTAAGTTCTTCCTCTGCAGGAAAACAATTGGTTCAGGCCTCAAGCCAAAGAGATTTGATGAACATTAGGTTTAGTGCAGAAAGTGCTAATTAAGAAGAAACATTACCCCTGGTCAGATCCCCTTATACTTGTCACTACTATGACATTAATACTAGGAGATGTCCTATATTAAAACTAGCAACAGTACACAATATTAACTTATTTAAACATTTATATCCAGCCTGTCTATATGGTTCAAGGCAGTTTGCAATTCTTAAAATTAGAAACATATAAAACAGTAAAACTCATTTTCCTCCTCCCTAAGAAAATGTCTGTGGCTGAAACCCCATTAAAAGCTCCATTAAAAAAGATGGTGGCCCATACCTCCTCATGAAGCCTGTTCCACAATGTCAGGGCCACTAATAAATGGAACTGGGTCTAGTAGATGGCAAGTCAGCTAGATTAAGTGCGGGAACAAGAAGAAGGTACAAACCGGAAAAGTGCAGTTTGTGCATGGGGACATAAGAGGACAGACAGTCCTAGAAAAGTTTTAAAGGTCATAACCAGTACCTTGAACTGAACTCAGAGACATGCTGGCAATCAGTGTACTGTTTTTACAGGGTCATGATGACTATAAACTATAATTAGGCTGCTGCAGTCTAAATTAGTTGCAGTTTTTAAGTTGTTTTTAAGGATAGCCCATCATATAGCATGTTATAGTTGTCCAATTGCATGGTTAAAGCATGGATTAATTGGCAAGGTCAAGAAAGGGGAAGGATGGCAAACTATATGCAGCTGACAGAAAGCACTCATGGCCACTGTATCAAACTGCTTTTCAAACAGTAAAGCTAGGTCCATCAGTAACTCAAACTCTTAACCTACTACGCAAATGCCAACTCCATACCATCCCAAACGAGGGAATCAGAAGTGGTACTAGCAGGTATAAAAAAAGACAACATGGGGAACAGGCGTTAGTGCCTTCTTTAAACCTTAAGAGATAGAGAGAGAGAGAGAGAGAGAGAGTGAGAGAGAGAGAGAGAGAGTTTTACATAATGGCAATTGACTTTTAAGAAAACCAAAATTGTATTCAATTTAACTTAACACAGTTATTATGTCCATTATATATTCACATATCAAAACTACAAGAGCTACTTGCTTCCATTTTTTCCTGTGGAGACAAATTATTCACTATTATTTTGTCATAATGAAAAGTTTCATACAGACCAACTGAATAAAGCAATTCTTCTCTATTCTTTTATCATACTCTTACTCTTGTCCACTCACTCACCCCTCCCCCCAACAAATAAAAGAACCAAGCCTTGCTTCAGCTAACAATGACTTTTATGGCCAGGATATAAACTGCCATGTGCAGAAACTGCAAATGCCTTCACTTTGAGGAAAGGAAGAGATTTTTTAAAAAAAACAAATGCAGGCTGTTGTGCCACACCAAATTCTGCTCCAGAGAGACTTCTAACCTTCATGAGTGATTCTTTAGAGGGTGACAGGAGAACAGTGTGTGTGTAAGAATCCTGTTCCACACAAAGAAGTTTACACATAGTCCTTCAGATTCTGGGCCTTTTTGCTACACCTTTATTAAATACAGTAAAGTAACTTGAACAGTACCAGATTTTGTTTTTAAAAAGATAGCTTTGAATTTCACTCCTAGCTATAGTGTCCAACTTGCAATTCTGAATATTGTTACAAAGTTAGGTGCTAAAAGTAGCTTATTCACTCTCTGTTTACCTCTGAGACTTCACCTTCTACAAACAAACATTAACCTTCAATCAATCTGTTCCCCTCCTCTAAAGGGAAAAAGAGAGTCCAGAGGTTAAAGGACATCTGAAGTCACTACTAGAAGTTCTGAAAAATTCCAAATAGAGTACAACTGCCCTTTCAGTGGAACTGGAAAAGATAGCAAGAAAAAGAATGTTTCAATAAGCTTCCCTATCATCCAAAGTGAAAAGGATATATTGTTAAATTAATAACAAACGACATTTTAAAAATTTGAGCAATACCTTTCCTCTGTCGTATAATCCTGCATTAAATATATTTTAATTTTAAATTTCATGGCTGTTTGCTAATATGGCTATTTCTCTTCCCTAGGTTTATTAAAAGTAAAAACTACTGAGTAACAATTTTCATACTTACTTTTAACTACTTAGATTTTTGAGGTGTACTTTGGGCTGTTTCTAGACAACTGCAACAAGGAGGTGCTTTAAAAATAAGCCTGAGAGGCCAGCTACCATATTTTCCCACATAGTTATAAGTCTACAATCTTGGCAGTTTTTTTGTCACAGAACTAGGTCACTGTTTGAACAAGACACTTGCAATGAACACTGAACTTAATATAACAGTTTCATTTTTACATGCATTTTGTTTCATTGGGGTTCTTCTTTTATGGGATTTTATGTGTACAGTGACTCTATTCATTCTTTTTTTTTTTTATCCACCAGTCTCTAGACGTAGAACAGCATGAGCACTCTTCACCCTCCAAATTGTCAGCATTGTCTTAATTATCCCTAAGGAAGCCTGAACTGATTTTTCTTGACAGAAAGCCTTGCTATGACTATGACACAGTTTCAAGCTCCTCTTGTAGCCATTCTTTCTTTCTGCTCCAAAAACTTCACAAATTGTGAATAGTCATGGCATTTGTATAACCCCAACAACTCTGGTCCTGGTTTCTTCGCCTTCCCCAAAATGAGTGGAATAGGAGATACAAGAAATACTTTCAGAAGCAGAGTAGATCATATAATACACTTCTTACTGTACTTATAATAAAATCACTCAAGGTAGCATGCAAGAAAGAGGTGTATCAAGAAAGAAAAAGAAGATTCAGTAACATGTAATTAAGCTACTTTCAGCAGAAACCAGACCTATCCAAAATCAGCTTGCTTTCTTTTATTTGGATTGTCCCAAACTGAGATAAAAACAAGGCTTTAGTTAAATGAAGTATAATCAAATCTCTTCTAACAATGAAACACGGACATATATCTTACTGTCATGAGCTTTGGTGCCCCCTACGGGCGATGGCAGGTCTGGTCCCGGTGTATTGTTGTTGGATGGGTCCGTGCTTCTCCTCCTGTCACTGGCCACCTGATCAGCCCAGCCCCCAGTGCTCAGTGGGTAGTGGGGTCCTCATTTTGGCCTCAGAAAGGGTGGGCCAGATGTGGAGTTACTGCACTCCCTCACTCCTGGCTCCAAAAGAGAGGCTGTTCCTTGACAGCAGGGACAGGCCACCATTTGCTCTCCTCCTCAGCCCGGGACTGGAGGCCTCCTTTTATCCCCTCCCTTAGTACTATCCCCACCCCATCTCCCATGGTCCTGCCCCCAAGGTGAGTCCCACCACAATGGCCAGGTGAGGCCACACCTCCATGCCCCACCTTACTCCTGGCTGCTCAGGGGATCTTACCCCTGGCCTGCCCTATCACAGCCTGCTAAGTCCTGCCTGGCCAGGTACAACGTTGTTTGCCCTCACCAGGGTTGGCCTTTGCTGGACCCGCTTGGAGGGCAGGACCCTCGACGCGGGGCCAGGCCATTGGTTGCTGTCTCGGCTGGATCACCTGGGCCTCTCTGCCCCTGCACCGGTGTTTGGAGTGCAGGCAGGCCCGGCTTCCTCACTGAGATGCTCTGGGCTGGTGGCTGCCTTCTTTGCCTGGCCTGTGAAGGCCCTCATGCTGCTGCGGCGGTTCCAGTGGCCTCAGGAGCTCCAGCGATGGATGCATCAGAGGTTCCAACACTGTCGCTGACCCAGCTGCCATGGTGACTGCCTGCTGCCACGGCTTTTTGGTCAATCTCAGAGGTTGCGAGGAAAAGGGGTTGTGGGCCCGGGTGCCACCGGGAGGCCGGGTGCTGCCAGGAGGCTGTCTCTGGACACTAACAATAGAGTATTTTTGTGCATGGGACACCTGATGCATGCAGGAAAGCCCCTTCCTCTGTCACTCACTTGCCTGCCCATGCCGCCTTCCCTGCCTCTTGCATGAGAGGGGCGTGGCCAGCCAGCCTGTCCACACTCTGCCACTTTGCCCTATGAATGAGCTAGCGTTTAGCAAGGGTATAGTATCTGTGACAGCCCACTCTGCCTCCTGACACCCCCTTTAAGTTACTCCAAAACCCTTTCTCCCGTCCTCTTATTCTCCCCAACAGACTCCAACTGTCACTTGTCCAGCATTCTGCCCCCTCTCATTAGTTGTTTCTTAGGAGAGCCCCTTGCTCTGGAGACAGTCCTGTCCATCACACTCCCTCTCCCCAGTGTCCTGTTTCTTTAAAAGACCATCTGGCAACTCTAATTTTATCTTTTATGGGTTTGAAAAAGATATAGGATGCTGGCCATTCAAGCTGTGCTGACAACTAAAGTCTAATTGAACCAACTTGCCCTTGATGATGGGATAAAAAGCTTGAATCACTAAGTAAAGCAACAAATGTATTGTCGAAGGCTTTCACGGCCGGAGAACGATGGTTGTTGTGGGTTTTCCGGGCTGTACTGCCGTGGTCTTGGCATTGTAGTTCCTGACGTTTCGCCAGCAGCTGTGGCTGGCATCTTCAGAGGTGTAGCACCAAAAGACAGAGATCTCTCAGAGATCTCTGTCTTTTGGTGCTACACCTCTGAAGATGCCAGCCACAGCTGCTGGCGAAACGTCAGGAACTACAATGACAAGACCACGGCAATACAGCCCAGAAAACCCACAATAAAGCAACAAACTTCAACACGATGTGTATTACAGTCTCTCTGTGAGTCCAAGTCTGGTTTATTGAAGCTTGGCCGTGCACCTTGATTCCCAAAGTGATGTGTCTGCTAGCAGACACATGAACCTAAAGTGATGGTCTATTTCTGGTTGTGGTTTTGCACTGCACTTTCATCTGAATGCTCCTGACCTGGCCAAAGGAGATTCATGAGCAAATGAAAAAACTTTCATCTTGATGTACCCCTCTTGCACTTTAGGGGTTTTTCATGAGAAGAAGTGAAAGGAGTTCATCCTCAATTGGTCAACATCTTTTTTGTCCATTCTGTGCATGGTCAGGCACTTTGTACCAACTAACTATACTTATGGAGTGCTTTGTATGAAATTATACCACTAAGGAAGACACTCAGGCTGAAACACATCTGGTTCTGGTTCTATACATATGTAGAAAAATGTACAAAAATACCAAGATACAAGAGCATGGTACTATATGATGAATCACACCATTACTATTTTAAATCATATTTTTGTATTTCTGTTTGATTAAATTATATACTGGTATTTTATTATTTTCTATTACATCTGTAGTTTTGTTTAATTGATCATTTTTTTGTTCTAATCTCTCTGTTACCAGTGTAACTTGAGGTGATGTCTTGTCGTGTCACACTAACCTTGGTGCATACAGTTGACTGATTCTAAATTTGCGGGCTGAACACTTTATAAAACCAAATTTGCAGCTGTTTGGTCCTCTATCCTGCATAAGGTGTTACAGCTGTGGTAGATACCACGAGTCCTAATAATCTCTGAACTGTTAATTGCTTTTTGTTCTGGATGAGCAACAACCACCTCACAAGGGATTTGATACCATCTGCTCTGTTCTGTGGCAAGAATGCTTGGTCCACAGCAATGCTCGTATGAACTGCCGGTGTTGTACAGGTTCAAAATGCAAATTCTTCACATTCATTCTCAACCCCAACCAATCCAACAACAGCAACATTGTTTGTAGGTGCTGAAGCAACATCTGGGCAGACATATGGACTAGCAACCAGTCATCCAGGTTGCTAGGCACAATACCTTTCCTGTGAAGATATGCTGTTGCTAGTACCATACATTTAATAAACTGGGTGGAGTGGCAGTTGATATTCCAAAAGGCAGAACCTTGTATTGGTAGTGCATGCTACCTGTAGCAAAACAAAGTATCTTCTGGGTGGATGGACTGCCAGATGAAAATACGTATCCTTCAGATCTATGGAGATGAAAAACATGCCTGTACTTAGAAGAGAGAGGATAGCAGATATTGAAATCATTCTGAATTTTTTTGTTACAATGAAAGCTGCCCCCCTCTCCCGGATAGGTCTCATGCTCCCATTTCTTTCTGGGATTGCAAAATACTTGGAATACAGGCCAGTAAATGTCTGCGGTCATGGAACATGATCTATTTCATCTTTTAATAACAGCTCCTTGACCTTCTGTAACAGGACACGTAATTTTGTAATTTTGAAAACAGTGACAGCAGGTTGCAAATTCTCTGGCATAATCTAATCTAATTATGTAAACACCCAGTGATCATCTGTAATTTCCTCCTAGCTGCTTAAGATATTTTCTTAGAACTGGGAATTTGAGGGTTATCCTGAGTCAAAGACCCTGTTTAGACTATGTTGTGGATTTGGTGTATTGTGAACCTTAAGCCTTTGAAAAGGTCCTGTTTATGATATCCTATTGAAGCTTTTTCCATCAGTGAAGCTGACATATGTCCTTTCTTAAACTTATACCATGGCCACTACTTATAAGGAACTGTTTAAGCCTGAGAGAAGCAAATTGGCTTTGCTATAAAACGTAGCTTATGAATTCTTTCCAGTGTATCTTTGGTTTTCTCACTGAATAACCCTGCCCCTTTGAAAGATAAGTCCCGAATACGTGATTTGGCCTCATAGGTCAAAATCACTGATCTCAGCCAAGCATGGTGTCTGAGTGCTTCTGTTAATTCTTCAGAATTACTGTCTGTAAATATTGAGAATTTATTTGCTGTTTGGTTAACTTGAATGCTTCTGCTTGGATTATGCGGCCTAACTCTCAATGCTCCCTGAAGCTGGGGACATGTGCTCCCACAATACATACTGATACTTAGCCATGCACACTGCATAGTTTGCAATCTGAAGAAAGAGTGCAGCAGATGAATAAAATCTTCTGCCTCTGCATCCAGTCTCCCACCCTCTTTATCAGTAGGTGCCACATGGATTTGTTGCTTATATTTAGATACTGATGGCTGTACTAGAGTTGAATTTGGCACAGGAATTGGCAGTCTTCCTGTCGTACTTTATATATGCCCTCCAACTGTCACTGCTGGCTTGTCCTGTACACACTTTGTAACCTGCTGCAACACTGGCAGCATTGGCAAATCCTCTGGGGCATAAGAAGTGGAATTCAATAATCCAAATACTGGATCTGCAGCTGACGGTGATGGTTGTTTAATTTTCAAGGCCAATACATCAACCAGTCTTCTGATCTGTTCAGTATATATTTGTAAGTCCTCTGATAGCAAGAGAGGCTTTTGTTCAGAAACCAGAAATATAGAAGAGGAATCTAAAGCTCTCTCATATTTTTCAGAATCTGAAAGCAATTCTTGTTCCCCATCAGATGATGATAATACTGAAACAGCAGGCAGAGACTCAGAATGATGTACGTTTGAATGGGAAGGCTATATCATTTTGTTCCCTTTATGCACATAGCCTATTTGTTCTACAGATTATGGTGAGCAGGTGTTTTATTAGAAAGCTGTGTTAATTGATTGTGATTTTATCTTGTATATTATATCTTCTGTTGTGACCCGCACTGAGCCCGCTTGCGGGGAGGTTGGGATATAAATATAAATATAATAATAATAGTAGTAGTAGTAGTAATAACAATAACAACAACAACAACAACAGTGTAACTTGATCTGGTGTTCTGTTGAATGAGGAAAATTTTGCTTAGGTGGTTGAACTTCTAAATTTCTAGTTTGCAACTCCCTACCTGCAACATTGAAATGAACATGAAGGGATGCAGCCTCTGTAGCTCCTCCCTGAAGTGCAATATTGTTGGTCCCGAGCATCTTATTATGTAATTGAGTACGTGTATTTCAGACACCTCACTTTATACCCTGGTGCACCACCAGAGGGCGCTGCCATGGAGGGAAGCCTAGGCAAGGCATCATGTCCCTTCAGAAAATGTGCCATGGTAGGAATCCCAGGCCAGGAGCAGGATGGGAGCAGGTGGCAATACCTGCCTCCCGCCTTCACCCAGCTCATATTAGGAGTGTAGCAGGTGGCAATGCCCACCCTCTGCCTTCACCCAGCTGTTATTAGGAGCAGAAAAGGTGGCAATGCCCACCTCCACTTTAACACAGCAGGTATTAGGAGCAGAGCAGGTGGCAATGCCCTCTCCTTGCCTTAACCCAGCTGGTATTAAGAGCGGAGCAGGTAGCAATGCCCACCCCCACCTTAACCCAGTTGGTATTAGGAGCAGAGCAGGTGGCAATGCCTAACCCCCACCTTAACCCAGCTGGTATCAGCAGCGGAGCAGGTGGCAATGCCCCCCCCCACTTTTGAACCAGTTGGGATCAGGAGCGGAGCAGGTGGCAATGCCCACCACACACCTTAACCCAGCTGGAATTAGGAGTAGAGCAGGTGGCAATGTCACCCCTGACCTTAAACTTGGCAATGCCCGCCCACCCCCCTCATCCAGCTGGGATCAGCAGAGCAGGAGGCTTTGCCCACCCACTTCCTTAACCCAATAGGTATTAGCGGAGCAGATGCCCGCTAATGTCCGTGCCCACCTTAACCCAGCTGGGATCGGGGCACATCAGATGGCAATGTCCGCTCCCCTTTAACAATAACAATAACAATAACCTTAACCCAGTTGGTATTAGGAGCAGAGCAGGTGGCAATGCCTAACCCCCACCTTAACCCAGCTGGTATCAGCAGCGGAGCAGGTGGCAATGCCCCCCCCCACTTTTGAACCAGTTGGGATCAGAAGTGGAGCAGGTGGCAATGCCTGCCCCCCTCCTTAACCCAGCTGATATTAGGAGCGGAGCAGGTGTAATTTCCCTTCCCACCTTAATACATCTGTTATTAGGAGCAAAGCAAGTGGCAATGCCACCCCAGACCTTAACCCAGCTGGTATTAGGAGCGGAGCACTGGGCAATACCCACCCCCCTTCACCCTGCTGGGATCAGATGCAGAGCAAGTGGCTTTGCCCACCCACTGCCTTAACCCAATAGGTATTAGGAGCAAAGCAGATAGCATTGCCCCCCCCCACCTTAACCCAGTTGGGATCAGGAGCAGATCAGATGGCAATGCCCACCCTCCTTCACCGGACTGGGATCAGGAGTGGAACAGGTGACAATGCCCCCCCCATCTTAACCCAAGCTGGTATTAGGAGCGGAGAAGGTGGCAATGCCCACCCCGCTTCACCCACCTGGGATCAGGCTCAGAGCAGGTGTCAATGCCAGCCGTAGTCAGGTGCAGAACAGGAGGCAATGCCCCCCCTTTACCTGGCATGTATCAGGCATGGAGCAGGTAGCAAAGCCCACCACCCCTTCACATGGCTGACACCAGGCAGATCAGGCGTGGAGCAGATGACAATGCCCCCTCCCCTTCACCAGCTGGAATCAGTGATGGAGGAGGAGCAAATGCCTGCCTGCCTGCCCTCCCCTTTCTAGAGCCCGTTGTATTTTTTCCCCACAACGGGCTTTGTTGCTCGTGGTGATTATAATAGGGAGACTTGCTTCTAGTTCTCTTAAGTCTCCTATCTCTCTTTTTGGATGAACTGGCCCCATCAAAACTATTATAAATGCAGATCTCAAGACTGTGAAGTTAACTCCTTCTCTGGAAAATAATTTCCATACCGAGAAGAGGTATGGCTGCAGCCTCATTGCATGTAACAGTAATGATGACTTCTATGATACTGAGAATCAGTAGTCTCTCATCCCTGAGACTGATGTTTTGTATCCCAGTCTGTAGGCATATCTACAGATGAATCCTCAATCTGCCCCTCTGAAAGAGACACTGCCAGTGATCTTAGCAACTCTCCTGGTGACTGACTCCTCATTTCCCAATCCTTTTGGAAAACTTCCAAAATCACTGTGATGACCTCAGCGCTGTGTATCAGCACTGATTTTGGAAGTCTCACTGAAGTGTCAGGGAGGGAAAGAAACTCCACATTTCGATTTGTTCTTTCTCTTTTTATGGTCCCTTGTTAACTCCACTGAAGCATGATGTTTATTTTGATGTCTGTTCCTATATCTAAGATTCAGCAGATTTCTTTGCACAAGAGCTCTGTTCCTTCTGATGCGACTGGAAGTCATTAAATGGTTTTGGATCCCTCAATAGCAATACTGTGGAATTCAATGTCATCTGTGCTGGCAATGTCAGGACTGAAGGCAAGGATGAAGCCATTTGATCTGAGGTGAGACCTTTCTCCTGATTATGTCTAGCTTATTTTGCAAACTTCAGACAATCCTGGCATTTCTTCACTTTATGCTCCTCCCTCAAGTATAAAAGATAAAGGCTATGTGTGGCCATGGATGGTATTTCCCCCCTACAGAAAAAAACAGAAAAATAGAGCTGGAACTGACCCCAAAGGTCATCTAGTCCAACCCCTTCACAATGCAGGAAATTCACATCTACCTTGCCTCATTTCCCCAGTGACTGCTGCTCTATGCCTAGAGAAAGCGAAAAACTTTCAGGATCCCTGGTCAATCTAGCCTTGAGGAAAATTCCTTCCTTACTCCAAAGTGGTGATCGGCATTACCCTGGGCATATAAGAAAGGGCCCAAAAGCCTAGTAACGGTTCATTCCTTCCTGCCCTCCCTCTCATGGTCTGCCTAACCTCATACTAAGTCCTATGATATAGCATTGCTCAAGCCATAGAATCAGCATTACATCCTTAAATGTTGTGCACTCCATCACTGGTATGTAGCCCACATCTAAGTAAAGTTTTATTTGCACCTTTCTTTTGTGGCATTTAAATAGTTTGAAGGAATTGACAATAAGAAGGTTCCGGACTTCCGGTTTGGGATTCATGGAGGTCTAACGCAGCTCCATTTGCGGAGCTGACCGGACTGCCGTTTTAACCGGCCGGCGGGGTGAAAATAGCCCGCGGCCGACTGCTGTCAGGCGGAGAGCAGGCAAAGAACGCTCAAGACCCTAGGGTGAGCTAGATCTCGGACGAGGGGGGGCTCTACACAACGGGTCCCTTCTCGATCCTTGAGGCGCCCCCCTTGCGACGGGTCGGCTACAATCTCTGCGGCAGTTTTGGGGCCAATTCGGCTGGCATAAGACCTACATACCCAAGCTTCGATTGGGGGAAGAAGCTGAGAGGAGAACTTAAAATCGAAACAGCGATTACAACCCGAGAAAAGTGAAGAGAAGGTAAAGATCATTATCTTCCGATACGGGACAGATTGACAAAAACAGAGAGGAAAAAAAGTAGATTTTTAAACTGCAACAGACTAGTGAAAAGGAGGGGAAGATTCGGCAGGAGTTGTATTTGAAAAGAGACTAAGTTTAAAGAAGTTATTAAAGAAAACGGACTATTGTTTTGAATACCTGTGGCTTTGGAGCTGTGAGAAAAAGACACCATCGCGAGATCTGCTGTGGGAAGACGGGAGACAGGAAGTGCGTAATAACAATAGAGTGGCTGGAGAGAAGCGGCCCTTGCAGGAGGGCAGGAAGAAGGGAATCGCCATCTTTGAAAGGGGAAGGGTCGTGGCTTCAGCGGAAAAGGAAGTAGGCCATCTTGGATTACAAAATTATAGAGAAACCATAGAGAAAAGACGCCCGACATTTTGGACTCTTTAAAATTTAATTTTTGCAAGAAGACCGGGACATTTAAAATAAAAAGACTTTAAATTTTACGCCACGGAGTTAAGGAAGAGAGCGGACTCGTGGGAGCGAGCTAAAGCAAGCCCCACGATGTCAAAAAAAGAGTGGCAATCGGCAATAGAAAACCTGGACAAAAAACTTTTAGATGTGATTAAAGAACTTAAGGACACGAAATTGGAACTGATTAAAGAGGTTAAAGAGGTTACACAGACAGTAAAATCGCAGCTGTCAGAAGTGAAAAAAGGTATGGAAACAATACAAAGTGAACTACAAGGAACGCAGCAGAGAGTTAAAACAGTAGAAGACGCGATGGAGAATTTAGCAGACACGCAACAAACAGAGATGAGACTGGTGAAGGGGAGAATGTCAGTTGCAGAAACTAAACATATGGAGAAGCAGCTACGTTTTCGTGGCTTGCCAGAAGTGGAAGGAAAGTCAGCGCAAGAACAGATGACTGAGGTGTTAGCTGAATACCTGGGGAAGGAGGAGGAGGAAGTTGTGGCTATCCTAGATGTGGCATATCGTGTGAACTCGAGAATTGCAACCCAGAGGAAACTACCAAGAGATGTGATCGTGCAGTTTACGACACGAAATATGAAAGAGAAGATTGTGACAAAACAGTTTCAAGATCCATTGGAGATTGATGGCAAGACGATCATTATAATGAAGGAACTACCTAGGTCAGTGTTATTGGATCGGAAAAAATATAAAGTGCTAATTCAGATCTTGAAGGACATGAAAATCAGGTACAGATGGGAGTTACCAGAAGGAGTGTCTTTTGAGTTTGGAGGGGTCAAAAAACGTATCAGATCTGAGCGAGAGATGGAGCGATTTATTAAGGACAATGAAAAAGACTTACCAACAAGACTATGAGTATGGAATGCAAAGTAATATCTTGGAATGTAAATGGACTAAACTCACCGAATAAGAGGAAAAATATTTTTCACTGGCTACTAAAACAAAAATGTGACATTGTTTGTTTGCAAGAAACCCATATTAGAAAGCAGGATGTAAAATATTTAAAATCTGGAAAAATGGGCAAAGAATTTGTAGCGGCCTCCAATAAGAAAAAAGGGGAGTGGTGTTGTACATAAAAGAGGAGCTACAGCCAAAATTTGTTATGAGAGATGGGGAAGCCAGATTTGTAGCAGTGGAATGTATTTGGAATTTAAAGAGAGTGTTGGTAGTCGGACTTTATGCACCTAACGGTGCAAAAGAAAGCTTCTTTGAGGATTTGAGGAAGCATTTAGACGACCTTTCATATGACCAGATAATTCTTGCTGGAGACTTCAATGGAGTGACAGATTTGGAACTAGATAAAAAGACTACAATGGCACAAAAGAAAAGAGGACTATTGCCAAAGCTCTTTTTTGAGTTGATTCAACAAGAGACTCTCGAAGATGTATGGAGGAGAGAATATCCTAAAAGTAGACAGTTTACTTTTTATTCTGCAAGGCACTCTACATTATCAAGAATTGACATGATCTGGGCCTCAAAAGACTTAGCGTTATGGACTAAGGAGGTAGAAATAATGCCGATGGTAGGCTCAGATCACAATCCAATTATGTGGAAACTAGGAAAAAGGAGAAAAAGGAAAGCATGGAGAATAAATGAGGACTTGTTACAGGAAAGAGAGAATATGGAAACATTGAGAAGAGAGACAAAGTTTTTTATACAATATAATGTGAATAAAGAAGTACCAACCAATAAAGTTTGGGATGCTTATAAGGCGGTTATAAGGGGCATACTAATGGACTTAAACGGTAGAGCAAGAAAGAAGAAAGAGGAGAAAAGACAAGAGCTTGAGGAGAAAATAAAAGCCAAAGAAATACAGCTAAAAAAGAGACCAGGGAAAAAGAAATTATACCAGGAAATTAAAATACTTCAAGAGCAGCTAACAGCAATGAGTAATAAAGAATTGGAGTGGAATCTTAAAAGGCTGAATCAAAAAGCGTTTGAGGGTGCCAATAAACCTGGGAAGTACCTGGCATGGCAATTGAAGAAGAGAAGGGAAAAGAAAATAATAAACAAAATTTGTGAAGACAACAAAACGTATTTGGAGCAGACTACCATTAGTAGAGCCTTTTATAAATTTTACGCTAAGCTGTACAATAAGAAAGAAGTAAATAAAGAATCAATAGCGACATATCTGGAGAAAACCAAACTTCCAGAAATCTCGGAAGCTTGGAGAAACAAATTGAACAGTGAAGTAACTGACGAGGAAATAAGCAAGGCAATACAATCCGCAAATTTAGGAAAGGCGCCAGGGCCAGATGGACTTACGGCTAAATTTTATAAGACAATGGCTAATGAACTGGCACCATTCCTAAAAGAGGTGATGAATGGAGTTTTTAGGGATCAAAGGATTCCAGATACCTGGAGTGAAGCGAACATATCACTGATCCCAAAAGAGGGCCAAGACTTGACTAATGTGAAAAATTATAGACCTATATCGCTACTTAACAATGACTATAAAATTTTTGCGAAGATATTGGCGGAGAGACTGAAGGGATGGCTCTCGGAAGTTATAAAAGAGGAACAAGCAGGCTTTTTGCCAGACAGACAAATAAGAGATAACTTAAGGACAGTGATCAATGCTATTGAATACTATGACAAGCGTTGTGATAAAGAGATTGGTTTCTTCTTTGTTGACGCTGAAAAGGCGTTTGACAATTTAAACTGGGACTTTATGTTTGCCACTATGGAAAAGCTACAATTGGGAGAAAGATTCATCAGAGCAATCAAGGAAATTTACAGAGACCAGACTGCAGCAATTGTGGTGAATGATGAAGTGACTAAGAAACTGACGATTAGTAAAGGAACAAGACAAGGTTGCCCGTTGTCTCCACTGTTGTTTATTTTAGTATTGGAGATTCTGATGATACAAATACGACAAGATGAGGAAATTCGTGGAATAAAAATAAAGGACTATTCATATAAGGTCAGAGCATTTGCGGATGACATAATGTTAATTGTAGAGGACCCATTGGAGAACATGCCAAAAGTGATAGATAAGATCAAGGAGTTTGGAGACTTGGCAGGTTTTTATATCAACAAAAAGAAGTCAAAGATATTATGTAAAAATATGACTAAGCAGAAACAACAATTGTTAACGGAAACAACGGTTTGTGAAGTAACAAGCAAAGTGAAATATTTGGGAGTTGAACTGACTGCAAAGAATATAGATTTATTCAAAAACAACTATGAAAAACTATGGACTCAGATAGAGAGAGACTTGATCAAATGGAATAGACTGAATTTGTCATGGTTGGGCAGGATTGCAGCAGTTAAGATGAATGTGTTACCAAGAGTAATGTTTTTGCTACAGACAATACCAATCATCAGAGACTCTAAACAATTTGAAAAATGGCAGAGGAAAATATCAGATTTTGTTTGGGCAGGCAAGAAGCCTCGAGTGAAAGTAAAAGTTTTACAAGATGCAAAGGAAAGAGGCGGAATGCAACTGCCCAATCTGAGACTTTACCATGATGCAATCTGCCTAGTTTGGTTGAAAGAGTGGATGACATTAAAGAACAAGAAACTATTAGCCCTAGAGGGATATAAAAAAATATTTGGATGGCACGCATACCTATGGCATGATAAAGTAAAGGTCAACTCGATGTTCCTGCACCATTTTGTACGGAGAAGTCTATATATAATCTGGAAGAAGTACAGAAATTACTTACAAGAAGGAACTCCCTTGTGGGTGGTTCCATATGAGGTGATAGATCCGAGAGCTGTTGATAAGGAACAACAATGTTTAACGTACAAAGAAATAACTAAAACTGAAGCATCTAAACTTAGAATAAAGACGCAAGAGGAACTATCAACTAACTACGACTGGTTCCAGTATAGACAGATCAGAGACTTATATAACTCGGACTCTGTAAAGGGGGGTATACGAACAGAGAACTCGGAACTAGAGCAGACCCTTCTTAAAGAAGACAAGAAAAGAATATCCAAGGTATACCAAGTACTGTTGAAATGGTATACTGAGGACGAGATAGTTAAAACAGATGGTGAAATGGGCTATAAATTTTAATAAAGAAATAACAATGGAGGCATGGGAATACTTGTGGAAAACTACAATGAAGACAACGACATGTACTAATATTAAGGAGAACATTTACAAAATGATCTATCGTTGGTACATGACACCAAAGAAGATTGCGCTAGGGAACTTGAACACTTCTAATAAATGCTGGAAATGTAGGAAGCATGAGGGCTCCCTCTATCATATGTGGTGGTCGTGTGAGGTAGCTAGGCAGTACTGGGGGGAAATAATAAGAGAAATGAGTGAAATTTTACAATTTCAAATAAATAAGAACCCAGAACTCCTGCTACTAAACTTGGGAATGGAGGGAATTCCAGCCCATCATAGGACGTTGATATTTTATATGACAGCAGCAGCCAGACTTTTGTATGCGCAAAAATGGAAAGTACAAGAAGTGCCAACTATTGAAGATTGGATCTACAAATTGCTGTACATGGCAGAAATGGACAAGATGACAAGAAAACTGAGAAATCTGGACTCAGGGCAGTTTAACACAGACTGGGAGAAGCTGAAACAATATCTGGAGAAGAAATGGGAGGTGGGAGGAAAACTGTGGCAGTTTGAGAACTACTGAAGTATAATAAAAGTATAATAGAGGGGGGTGACTTTACCGGTGGAGGAAGAGATAAATGTGAATTTATAAGCAGTTAGATTAACAGATGGATATATATATAGATATATATAGGTTAATAGATAGAATATTGATAGAAAATAATTAATGATAAGGTTTAAATATAAGGATTGAGTAACCAACAATATTTTCTTTCTTTGATAAGATTTATATGCACCAAACTGAATGTACAGAAGAGTCAAATGGATTGACTATGTGATGAGCTATATAGAATTACTATAAAAAGATAGAACGAGTAATATATAGAGAATAAGTCAAATTGTTTGATTTAAATGTAAGATTTTTATGGTTTATGATATATAGGTTTATGATATATAGAAATATTTAAAACTGGAAAATGGGATAAATTGTTTATCCAAGATGGAAACAAAGACTTACAGTTTGGGTATATAACAAGAAAAGTAGTTAAGGATGTACTGCTTAATATAATAGAGAATGTATATCTGTTTTAGATAGAGGAATTTAATAGAAGCAAGGGAAAAGGGACAAAGGGTGGGAAAGCTGTTGGAAGTCAACAAAAGGGGGGGAAAGGGAGGGGGTTAGGAATGAAAAATTTGGGGAAAATTGAATGTAATGTAAAAATAACGGATTCTAACCCAATAAAAATTTTTTCAAAAAAAAAGACAATAAGAAGGTTCCTCCAAAGGCAGCTACTGCTGTGGTAGTTAATAATGAAATTATGGCGTGACTGCCCCTGCCTTGGGCATGCACAATGAACAGCTATTGTGGCTGGGGAAGCTCATGCTCAAACTTTTATAGCTTTTATAGGTTCTGAAGTAGACTCTAGGCATGTCTGAGATCCCATGAGTGACAAACAGAGGCTATAAAGAAGAAGAATAAAATTATAACCTTTGATGAAGTAAGTAGGCATAGTAACTGAATCACAGTTTTCCAGTACCTTCAGGTAAAAAAAATTTCTTGCAAGCTATTCTACAACAAGACAAAATTACATACTGAATTAACATGTTTTCTATATTACACACTACATTAGTAGAAATGGAATACTGGCTCTCAAAGCTATGTGAAAAAAATGGACAAAAGCTTTGGGGTATGCAGTCAAAGTGTATGACTGGAAATACATTGCGTCCTTAGGTTCTGTTCTCCAGATCAGTCTGATAATCAAGTATAATATAGTCAAAATGATGTATCAATGGCATTTATCTCCGTGGCAATTGGTACAAATATATAACAACCAGGACAGAAGCTACTGGTTTAGCTCCAATAGGAAGGCTGATTTTATCCATATGTGGTGATGGTGTTCTTGTGCTGAAAGTTACTGGGCTATGGAAGCAGATATATTATCAAAAGTTTGTCTTTTTAAATTATACCATCAGATATGCAAATTATAGCTTTATATATGATAATCACTGTCAGAATTATTTTTGCAAAGGTTTGAAAGCAAAAAATTACTCCAACAAAAAGTAAATGGTTCAAGAAAGTCAAAGAATGTTTTTTAAATAGCATGTTAAAGTTAACAACCCTTCAAAAGGCTTATGATGTTACTGAATTTATAAAAGTGACTCTCTGGATAGATGTTGCAAAATCGGTTTAATGCAATAATGTTGGTAAACTAGTTAGTCACCATTGTTATTTTATGTACAAGAGATGGTCTGTTCAAGAACTATACTTCAAATATTGTATTTAATGTATTTCAGCATTATTAGTATTTGGAGAATTTTGTAGTATTGTACTTTGTACTTTTAAATAAAAAAATAAACAAACTCAAAGTGTTTTAGAAAATGCTCCAACAGAGAATACCAGGGAAAAGGGGAACTTCAGTGATAGCCATCTTAGCTTTATTGAATTTGTTAGGCATGTATATTTTTTCTGTCTTAAGAAGTATATTCTTGTGTTATTGGGGTTTTCTGCATGGTCACTTTACAGTGTTTCAGAATCTATTCTGCTTCCCATGTTCCCCAGAGATCCACACGTGCAAGGGAATCATGGGAAGCAGAAATGGTTTTTGTCTGTATTTTCCTCATTTCCCCCCACTTCGCACATTCCGTGATTTTTTTAAGCTACTGCCCAGTTGTTGCTGGCACATGTTATGTCCACGCAGAATTAAAAACTCCTCTTCTGCTTCTCATGCCCCCCTCTTTCTTTCCCCCAGAAGCTGGTTGGTCTGTCTGCTGGTAACCCCTCCCACCCTCCTCAGTTCTCTTAACTCCTTTTTTGTCATTTTTATCAGTAAAGCGAGATAAGGGTCATAAGGCTGCTTCTCCATTCGCTTAACTCCTCCCGGGTATGCACACACTTTCTCTTTTTTTTTTCAAAGCTAGGAAAGAGTTATAACCAGGCTAACAAAACATTCTATCCCCGACAATAGCCCTGCAGAGAAGATTAGCACATCAAGTACCAATCCATATGCAAAAGAACCTCCTCAGGATACAGTGAAGCCTCCCGCCATTAGCATTCCACACCCTGGGAAATTCTTACAGGATGACTCAGCTCAACCCCACCCCTCCTGAGTAGATACAAATGACCTACATCTTTTCCACACTGTGACACTGAGAGATCTCTGTCTTTTGGTGCTACACCTCTGAAGATGCCAGCCACAGCTGCTGGCGAAACGTCAGGAACTACAATGCCAAGACCACGGCAATACAGCCCAGAAAACCCACAACAGCCATCGTTCTCCGGCCGTGAAAGCCTTCGACAATACAAAGAGTTATAACGTTCCTCCTTATTCCCTGCCTGTCTTAAAAGCCAGGAAAGGGTTATATGGCTGCTTTTCTGTTCCTCCCTTGGAGATATGAGCACACACTCATTTTTTCCCCCAAAGCTAGGAAAGAGTTGTAACATTACCGCTCATTTCTCCTGGTTTTAAAAGCCAGTAAAGGGTTAAATGGCTGTTTCCCCCTCTCTCCTGGGTTTCTTCTCCTAATGCCAAAGAGTAAAAAAAACCCAAGTGTTTTGCACAGCCCTTTGCAAAACAAAGTGGCAGGGGAGCTGCTGGGAGGAAATGAACCAGCACTATTTTAATCCTTTCCTGGCTTGGCTTTAAAAAAAATAAATGAGAGTGGAATAAGCAGGGAAAGTATGTTTCCCCCCAGAACTCCGCCACCAATTGCCTCTCCAGTGGGCATGGGGCAGCCGAATCAGCAAATACAGAGGAGGATGGGTTCCAACATTGCAACGTTATCACGCATGCAAATTTTTTTTTAAAAATGACATCAGCTCCAGCCCCCACAAAATGTGGCTCCAAACAAACACATCTCAACTCATCAGCAGATACCAAATCACCTCAAGGTTGTGCAGTACAGAATGATGGAGCCCCAAGCTGTTTCAGCACTGACTGGCATGAATGCTCACCATCCACGGCTTAAAGTATGCTATGCGGAATGGGACATAGTTTAGTTTCTTGCTTCATTTTTCCAATAAAGGCAATTTAAATTTAAACTAATTGTCCCATAGGTGCTGAAATAACAGCAGAGGTGCATAGTACCATAAAGATAAACAAGAAATTAATATAATATTTATCAATTAAAAGCACCTAAAATATCTGAGTGATATCCAAATATAAAATTTGGAAGGCTCCTGTCTCAGGCTTACAATCTACTGATTATAGGAGTGTTTAAACATGTAAACATGATAAATTTGCTTGCATCCATTAACTGAACTATCAAAATATATTAAACGGTCAAGATGAAAATTAAGAGAACTGAGAGTCTTGCAGCCCCTTAACAAATGTATTCTGTGGCAGAAGTTTTCATAGGCTTATACCACAATAATTCGAAGTTTTTCAGGTGCCTCAAGAATGTTGTCTTTGTCACAACAAAACCCAACTATTACTCTGGAATTTGAGAAACTAAGGTTTCCAGGGAATTTTGCAGGTAAAACAAATTAAAGTGACTGCCTACAAAAATTACTATCAGAGAAAAATTAAGAAAATGCATTCATATCATATGTCTTTTGAATGTTATCACCATGGGAAGCATGCAGTGTATTCCTAGACAGAGTTTAGGGTTTCCAGGTCCCCCAGGGCCAAACTAGGAGTAGAAACTTACCTCCTGCACATGCACAAAGCATGTGTATGTTCCCACATCAACCCACTGTGACAAAAAATAACATTTTCTGGCGCGACATGGAAGCTGAATCTAGAATCAGATAGAGGGGTCGCTAAAAACTGCTCCCAAACTTAGTGTTTGCCTCCAAAGTAAACCATAGGTTCCATGTAATGAGGAAGTACAAGTGTGCTTCATACACGTGCCTCTCCCCAGATGCCTCCCCCAGCCAAATGAGTGGAAATTGGGGGGACAGGGGCTGGCAGCCCTGACAGAGTTACACCCTTCTAAATCCAGGGTTTAGAAGGACATAACTGTGTTTAGGATTGCATGGTTAGTGTGAGAAGAGCTAATTTTTTTAAGCTTTCTGATTCAAGCCTTGGCACAAGGGCAGGGATGGCTCATACTAGTTTGTAGAATTGATATCTGAAAGGAAGGCAGAGATTTCAGATGGCTTCCTCTCTCTGAATGTCATTCTACAGACACAAAGTCAGTCTGAAACTGAAAACTGATAAAAGCACAGCAGATAACTAGCTTTATCCAATCTCTGGGGAGACACTACTGGAAAACAGTGTGGGTATTCTTCAATATCCCCAAGGCCCTCTAGAGCAACTTAAGCAGATGGAAGATAATTAAACCTTAAACAGGGCCGAAGATGGCAGATACACAACAGATTGACCATCTCTGATGAGAATCAAAATTTTGGCAAGAGTACTTATCTACCCATCTACAATTCCTGCTGTCTCCTTTGCTTCCCTTCAACAAAACTGCACTGCAGCAGATCTTGTAAAAACAGGATGTTGAGTAATTTCAAATATATAGGGGAGAAATATTTTTAAAAGGAAGCCTATACTGCTTGGTTTTTTCAAGTTAAACTCCTGATGTTTAAAATAATACCCTGAAAAGCTATAAAGACCCTCATATGGAATTATATTTAATATTACCAATTACTTTTCTAATAATGCTGCTAAATATAGGATCCAGACAGAGCAGAATACAACTTGCCTCTCCTTCTTCAAATGCCCCCTGAAACAAGTGGCTTTTTGATTACTCACTGTGAGTGAGTGGGAAGGGGTAAGAAAGTTATGTTCCACAGGTGAAAATTCTTCTGTCTGCAGAAATGCTCTGGTGGATCCAAGCCACTGTTCTAAACATTTTTTAATCCAGTGGCTGAAAATCAAAGTTTGCCACCCTCTTTTGTGATTTTGTCAGTTCAGTCTAGCCCCTGCAATGGGTCACTTTTAGGATGGTAGGAAGAAGTATCCATTTGCCTAACACAGGGTATAGGGTGAGGGACTATGGGTAGCTTGAGAGAACCAAGGCATTGTGACACTACAGGTGAGCTTTGACACCATTGCTTTTACAGGAATGTGCATTTTTCATATTAAGGCTTCAGGGTATGGGGAAGGAGAGACATGAGAGCCACATCTTTGAAAGATGTTTTCCTGATCAACACGTGTAACCGTTTTTCATTTTTAAACATAGGAAGGTAGGATGGTGATTAATGTATTTTTTCGACAAGCTGTAATTATAATTTAAATAGTGTTGCCAACATGCATGGCACTTGGGATGGAAGACAGTTGCTCCCTGCCCCAAGAAGTTTACAGAATAAAATTACTTCATTTCTGTCCCTGGCAAAATAATTCACTCTTTTGTGTATAAAGACTCCACTTCATACAATGAGAATTATTAGAAGACCAACTCTAGGACAGTGAATGGGATCTTGTATTAGTTACAGGTGGAAGATGCCCCATTCATTTGCATTCAGGGTATTGCTTCCCTTTTAACTCCTAAAGAGATTGTCAAGCTTGGTGGGCAGACTGCAGCGTTGTTATACTTGAGGGGAATAATCATTTGGCAAACAGTTCAAGTGTTGGTCAATGAAATGATACTCTCAATAATCATAGACAGTATGTTTGATTCCTAGGTGAAAAATTGAAAGGAAAAAATCAAGATGGAATGAATACATTGCCCATTAGTATATTGTACTGTAACCTATAAAAAAAGGAAAACTTTACTACATTTTCATTGTTTAATTAAACCATGCTTCATCACAAAGTCACAAGGTGCTGTTACTCTTCAAAGCCCTCCCATTAGACATATAAGGCCTACTCACTAAAACAGCTTGCACATAAATGTTCACAAGTGTTCATGATTCAGGAAAAAAAGAGTTCAGCACTGCAGTATTATGACTTCAGTGTGGTTGCTGTGCTCTACTTAATCAACACTTATGCCTCAGCATTGCCATCTCATAACCTGCAGACATGGAGTCAAAATAGCTATGCTTACTTAATTGCAACTCAAAATTAATTATCACATTTGCTGTTTACTTGAAGAGTAATAAAGAGTGCTGCCAAACAGATTTTATAAATCAGAAAGTGTCTTTGCAGAGACTGGATTAGTCAACAGTGGTATCGCTACAGACTTGTTTGCACAACTGCTCTCTCCAACTCTAGAAAGCATAGAGTATAATCTTACCCTTTTCCCGTTCTACTTTCTTGAATGGAGCTGAATACTAATCTGGTTATTCACTGGTCCAGGCTCAGAGGCAGAACACCAATTTTATGAGTCCACTAACTTCTTAAAGCAAAGAATACACCAAGTAACGTTCTTTACATTGTCAAGTTAATCACTTGTATCTTTACATTCAGGAAGAAATTCTAAAACAATTTTGGAAACTACTTAGGATGGCATGTAAACTGCACACCCATATAATGTCCCATTAGGGTTGCCGAGGCCCCAGGGACCAAAGCAGGAGTGCAGGGGGATGGGGGAAGCAGGGTATCTACCTCCCTCGGACAAAATGATGTCATTTTCTGGCATGATGGAGGAGCCACTGGGCATGCTGAAGCCAAACAGGTTATTTTTTTACTGAACTTGGCTTCAGAGCACCCTGTGGCTCTCTGTTGCCAGTGCAAAGGGGGAGTGTGTGCATGTGCTTCTTACGCCCGGCCGGCCAGGTGAGCAGGGCTGGGGGGGAAGCAGGCGGGGTAGGGATTCCTCTGCTCTGGCAGGGGGATGGCAAGCCTATGTCTCACTAACTCTATTCAGCTACAAGGGACAGAAATGGACAGAAGCAGGCATGTGCAGAAAAAGGAGTGGAACTCCTTCACCCAAGTCCTGCCCATGCACCACTAGGGTTGCTTACCTCCAGGTGATGGCTGGAGTTCTCCTGGAATTGCAAATGATCTCCAGACAACAAGCAGAATGGACCTTTGGACACTTACCGTGAAGGGTCCTTCTCCTCTGATGACAGGAGGACATCTTGGGTGTTTCCTTTTGCCCAATCAGGGAGGCAGGAAGTTGAAATTTTCTTTTTTCTTCCTCTTCCTGTTGGCGCCTGGAACACCCTGTTCTCCAGTTCGGGTGACTCCAAACAGCAGTAGAAAAAGGCTAATAGCCTCAACGTACTAAAAACTGGAAGGCCCTACTAAGAGAGAACACAAACACTGATAGCTTAGTAAACGAACAGTATAACTAGCATACGAAAAAATACGAGATAACACTGAACATTGAAAGGTAAGAACCATATAGTATCAGTGATGAAGAAAAGATGAACAAATTAGTAAAGACGAGAAACCTGGGGAGGGCAAGATGTCCTCCTGTCCTCAGAGGAGAAGGACCCTTCACGGTAAGTGTCCAAAGGTCCGTTCTCCCTCTGAGGCAGGAGGACATCTTGGGTGCTCCCAAAGCAGTTACTCATAAGGGGTTGGGTCAGTTCTCGTCTTGCATCACATGTTGTAAGACTCTCCTTCCGAAGGCAGCGTCAGCGGAAGCATAAAGGTTTAGTTTGTAATGTCTAACGAAAGTAGAAATGTTTGACCACATTGCGGCCCTGCAGATTTCTTCCACGGAGGCATTGTTGTGTAGAGCCGCATTAGTCGCTGCGCTCCTAACGGAATGAGCTGTGATGCCCTGAGGTAAGTCTCTGTTGCAAGCTTTATAAGCCTCTGTAATACACGAACGGATGTTCCTACCAATGGTGGCGGTCGACATCTTCTTGCCTACATTCGGTGGACATGTGTTGACAAATAAAGAGTCCGACTTCCTGAAGGGTTTGGTTCTGACCAGGTAGACCTTGAGAGCTCTGTGGACATCCAAGGTGTGCCATTCCTTCTCTTTGGAATGCATCGGTTTGGGACAGAAGGATGGTAAATTAAGCTCCTGCGATCTATGAAAGGAGGAGACAGCCTTAGGTAAGAAGGTAGGGTCTGTGCGCAGAACTACCTTGTCCATATGAAACTCACACAGCCCCAGCTTGATGGAAAGGGCCCCAAGTTCCGAAATCCGTCTGGCTGATGTAATGGCTACCAGGAAAAGTCTTTAGTTTTAGCCACTTCAAGGGAACCTCTCTCAAGGGCTCAAAAGGAGACCTGGTCAATGCCGAAAGGACCACGTGTAGCCTCCACGTGGGGAAACGGTGCACCGTTGGAGGGCTCAGAAGGGTAGCTCCTCGGAGAAAGCGTCTAATATGCGGATGTTTGGCTAGGCCAGGACTGTCAGGAAGGAACAATACCGAGGACAAGGCTGCGACTTGTTTGCGTAACGTGGCTGGTTTCAAACCTGCATCCAGTCCGTCTTGAAGGAAGGCTAGTATCACATTTAGGTGTGGCCGTAGATGGTCGATCTTTTTCCTTCTGGCCCAGCGAACAAAGGCCTTCCAGGAGACATTGTATAGCCTTGCTGTGGATTTCTTTCTGGAAGAAAGCATCGTCTTAACTGCTTGCGTCGAATATCCTAACCTGGAAAGGTGGTGCCTCTCGATTTCCAGGCGGTCAGACGCATCCAGTCTGGATCTGGGTGAAGAATCGGACCCTGGTGTAGCATGTCTCGGGTGACCGGAAGTCGGAAGTGAGGAAGAACAGCTAACGATTGCAGGGACAAGAACCAAGGTCTCCGGGGCCACCATGGTGCGATCACTACTACTTCTGCCGCCGAGTCCGCAATCCTCTGCAGTAATCTTGGAAGAACTGGGAGGGGAGGAAATGCGTACAGTAGTCCCTCCGGCCTTGGCGACGTTAAGGCATCTATCCCCTCCGCGAGAGGGTGGAAGAATCAAGACAAAAATCGAGGAGTCTGACGATTCAAGTGAGTCGCGAATAAGTCCATCACCGGGAGGCCGAATCTGTCCATGATCAGAAGGAACGTCTCCTGGTTGAGTGACCACTCTCCTGGTTGAATGGTCTGACGGCTCAGCCAGTCTGCCTGCAGGTTGTCCGTCCCCTTTATGTGTTCCGCCTGCAGAGATGCTAAGTGTGTCTCTGCCCAAGTGATGATCTTCATCGACTCCTTGTGGAGGCTGGATGACTTTGAGCCGCCCTGCTTGTTCAGGTATGCCTTGGCGGACACGTTGTCTGTCCTGATTAGGATGTGCTTGCCACGGATCAAGTTGGAGAAGTGGGACAGGGCCAGACGAATCGCCCTGACTTCCAACAGATTGATGGGAAGTCGAGACTCCTCCACAGACCAAATCCCCTGAACTGGAAGGCCTTCTAGGGTCGCTCCCCATCCTGACAGGCTGGCGTCCGTGAACAACTGAATCCTCTGAGGATTGAGGAACGACTTGCCTTGTCGTAGATTGGCTGTGACTGTCCACCATCTGAGAGTCTCCTTTACCTTCCATGGTACCTTGACTAGGCAGTCTGTCCTGGTCATAATTTGATGTTGATGTGGGCGGAGGAAATTGAGTAGGGCCCTGGAGTGAAAACGGCCCAAATAGATTGCTTCGCAGGCTGCTACTAGCGTGCCCATCAACTTCGCAAGTCTCAACAAGGACGTTGATTGTTCCTGAAGAACGGAGTTGACCAGGTCCTTGGTCGTTAGGACTTTTTCTTGAGGTAACAAGATGAGTCCCCTCCTGGTGTCTAGAATCATGCCCAGATGATGTATCGTCTGAGATGGTTTCAAGGAGCATTTGTCTAGGTTGATCAGGAAACCGTACGATTGAAGACACTGAATTGTTGACCAGGTATTCTGCGTTGCCTGGCTCCTGGAATTTGCTCTCAGGAGAATATCGTCCAAGTACGGATGTGTGTGTATGCTGGTCTCTCGTAGCCGCCCGATGGGATTGATCAGAATCTTGGAAAACACCCTGGGGGCCGTGGCAAGGCCGAAGGGAAGGGCTCTGAATTGAAAGTGGCGACCGTCTACGCAAAACCTCAAGAAACGCCTGTGTGAGGGATGGATAGGGATGTGTAGATACACCTCGGTGAGATCTATCGAGGTCATGAATTCCCCATCGCGAAGAGCCTCCGAGATGGACTGCAGTGTTTCCATCCTGAAGTGCCTCAGGTGAATGAACTGATTGACAAATTTTAAGTCCAGGATTGCCCTCCAGTCCCCGTTCTTTTTGGGAACTGTAAAGAAGATGGAGTAGACTCCAGATCCTGTCTCGTGATGACTGACTGGCTCTATCGCTTGGATTTCTAGAAGGTGCTGAATGGCCTTGAACGTAATCTGCTTTCTCTTTGGATCTTTTCGAAGTGGAGATCTGAGGAAACGATCCGGTGGGATGGATTTGAACTCTATGACGTAGCCTTGAGAAACTACCTTGATGGCCCACTCGTCCACGTGGGTCTCCTCCCAAGTCCTTAGGAAGTGTTGTAGTCTCCCTCCCACCGGAATGCGTTGCGAGTCAGGACTTCGGGGTCTTGGAATCGAAGCCCTGTCGTTCTCCCCGCTGTTGAGGCGTCTTGTAGGATCTGGTCCCAAAGGAGGTCTTTCTGTAACTTGGCTTAGTTGAGTTCCAGGAGGATCTTTTGTTGTCCTGTCGGAATCTGGGCAGCGCGTGTTGGGAACGAAAGGACTGAGGGCTGTAGATGCGCCGGTCCGACCTCTTGATCGTCTTAGGGAGGGCCCTCTTCTTGTCGCGCGTCTCCACCAGTACCTTGTCCAGGGGCTCGCCGAAGAGCTTGTCCCCCTGGAAGGGATAAGCCATAAGAATGAACTTTGAGTGTAAGTCCACTGGCCAGGCCCTCAGCCATAGTAGTCTCCTGGCAGCCGCCATGGAGGCTATAGCTCTGGAGAAAAAAGTCAGGGCGTCCAAAGTGGCATCTGCCGTGAAGCTGCTTGCTTTCAAAATTCTGTTGGCGCCCTCCAGCAACTGCCTACGGTTACCAGGTAGCAGTTGTGTGACCTTGCGGATCCAAACGACTGCCGCTCGGGAGACGATGGACGCAGAAGAGGCAGCCTTGATTGCCATTGCTGAAGCTTCGTGTGCCCTCCTAAGAGCGGTCTCTGCTTTCTTATCCAGGTTGTCTCTGACGGCTCCTTGACCGTCCTCCGTTAGAAGACCAGAGGACTGGAGAGCGACCACAGGAGCGTCCACCTTGGGAATCTGCAAAAACTAATTGGTAAAAGAAGGTAAGGCATATAGTTTTTTGACAGAACTGTGGTATTGTTTAGAGGCGGCTGGGGTCCTCCATTCTGCCCTTAATTGCCTTTCAAAATATTCAGGGAAGGGGAAGACCCTTTCGGGGGTGCTAGCTCTAGGGAAAAACTCCCTGTTTCCCTTTGGTCTGGATGATCCCTTGTCTGTGTTAGGATCTTCCTCCCCTCCCTTTGAGGATTCCTGAAGTTCTAATGCTGCCAAGGTCTTGGAGAGTAGATATTGAAAATCCTCTAACTTAAAGAGTCTGCTGGACTGTTCTGGAATGAGGGCTTCCTCATCCTCTTCCTCAGAGAGGAATTCCCCTTCGGTCCCGTCCTCACCATCAGAGGATGACTCCCCCCCCCCAATATTGTTCTGAATCCCTGGGGAGGACCCGGGTCGACTTCTGAGCCACCCCTGTGGGCCAGGCGGGTGCAGTCCGATGCTGCTTGCTGGGGGGTGGGGGAGGGGAAAAGGCACGGTCACTATGGGCCCTGGAAGGAGGGTGACAGATCTTCCCAACCTCCTCCCGAACAGCCTGCCTCAAGAAGGAACGAATGCTTCCTTGCAGGAACTGTTCAACCTCGCTGGGCACATTACCTTCATCTTCGTTCTTCTGTGCCTCCACACATGGGGACTGCGCAGGCGCAGGCCAGCCGCCGGAGAATTTTCTAGAGCTTCCATGGCTCCGAAGGGGCCGTTTGTCGCGCGCCTCAGCGACCGTTTTCCCGCCCAAACGGTCACGTGATCCTCCAGCGACCAACGGCCCCTTCCCTCAGTTCTCTTCTTGCCGCCGCTTGGAGAGAACGTGAGCTTCGTTGCTCTGTGCTTTTTTGTGCTTCGTGCTTTATTCTGACTGATTGCTTGGCTTTTGACTTCGGACTTCGTGACCTCGACTATTCTTCGGATCTCGTTTTGGACTTTGTTGTGGACTCGGTAATTTGACTCGGACTGTTTTTGACCTTCCTTTCGCGTGCCCCTGAAGATGGCCTCAAAGGCTCTCTTCAAGCATTGTCTCCAATGCCACACGAAAATGGCCAAGACCGATGGCCATGAACTGTGCCTGTTCTGTTTGGGGGAGACCCATAATGTGACGGCCTGTAAAATTTGCCAGGGTTTCACCAGCAAGGCCCGGCAGGAGCGCAAGGCCCGACTGAACTCCTCCCTGTGGCAGAAGGTCATGTCCGGAGGCGCTCCGTTGCCCTCCTCCAAGGCCGGCCCAAGCCCCTCTGCCGAACGGCATTCCAGAGCTGGCTCAGTGGCCTCCGCGAGGTCGGGGTCGAAACCGCGTCCCCCGAGTACCTCGGCGTCGAGAGCGGCCTCTCCAGCGCAGGGACCGGTGCGGCCGCCCCGTAGCGCGTCATCTACCAGGTCGGATCCGAGACCTACGTCGGAACCGAGGATCCTGGTACCGAGTCCCCGGTCGGAACCGACGTCCGGATCGGTTCCGATGAAGCCTAAGAGGTCGAAGCCGAGGTCCCCTTCGAAGGTGAGGAGCGCGTCGGTTCCGAGGTCTTCTTCGGAACCAGCGAAGAAGAAGAAGAAGACCAAGCATCATCGGTCGCCGCGTCCCGCTCCTCAGGAGGAGGTCATCGTGCTTCCTCACACGCCTTCCCCTCACCTGGGCTCCCCGGAGCCAGAAGACATCACCGTTCCTGTGCCGGATCCGATGGCCTTCGAGACGGTGCCCGCGGAATTCTCGTCGGGGCCGGAGCCGAGCCCGCACCGTCGGAGCCGACCATCGCTTCCCCTTCGGTCGCCGAGGCTGGAACCGAGCCCGTCTCCTCGTCGGAGCCGTCCGTCGCCTGCCCGTCCGTCTCCACCTCCGGTCGGTCGTGAGCGGCATGGTTCCGGGGACAGTGTCCGATCAGTCCGGTCCACTGCGTCCCGGCATCGGCAGGCTTCCTACCTCCCCTCGCCATACCGTTGCCAATGGGAGGGGGCACCTGCGGGCTTCTCCGTGTCGGAACCGAGGCCTTCGACATCGAGGTCGGCGTGGGCTCCCCCTCCGCTCCAGGTTCCGGAATCCCAGATCGGTTCCGATGAGGAGGATGGGGAGAGCTTTGGCGGCTACCAGTCGGAGTCCTGGTCCGAACCATCGCCGGCTGAGGAGCTAGTGCCATCTGCGGACTCGCCATTCGAGGACCTCCGCATCTACGCCGACCAGATGGCAAGGATGGCCAAGGCTCTCGAGATGGACATCTCTTCGGCTGTTCCCCAGACCAAGGACAAGCTCCTCAAACGTATCTATGGGGATAATCCGGCGTACGTTGGCTTTCCCATGCTCGAGGGTATTGAGGAGATTGTGGAGAAGGTGTGGCAGGTGCCCTGTGATCAACCTCCAACGTCCAAGCACATCGAGCAGCTTTACAAGATCAAGCAGGGCACCTGGCCGGCGTTGGTGAAACACCCTCCACCTTCCTCCTTGGTCACAGAGGAATTCAACCCCCGACGATCGGGTCACTCCTCGGTGCCTGCCGATAAAGAGGGCAAGAAGCTTGATGCCATGGGCAGGCGCCAATACATCGTTGCTTCACTGGGTCTGAGGATTGCCAACTACCAGACCATCATGGCAGGGTACCAGCTGTACCTCTGGGAGAAGTTGGCATCCTATACCCGGGACCTCCCTCCTGAGCAGAAGGCTGTGGTGTCCCTGCTGCAAACAGAGGCTGTCCGGCTGTCTAAACAGCAAATGAATGCTGGGAGCCACGCTGCTGACACCGCTGCTCGGGGAATGGCTTCGGCGGTGGTCCTCAGGCGCCACTCCTGGTTGCGGTCGACGGCCCTGTCCCAAGAGGTGCGTTCCAGGGTGGAGAGCATGCCCTTTGAAGGGGACTCGCTGTTCTCCAAATCGACCGACGAGACCCTGAAAAAGAAAAAAGAGGACAGGCAGACGGCGCGGTCCTTGGGTCTGGCTCCAGCGGACAAGCCCTCCTCCAGGTCACGGTACGCTCCCCGGTCTGGCCCTTACCATTACCAGGGCAGATACCAGCAACAGCGGCCGGGCTACCAGCAGTATCCTGCCTACCAGCAGCGGCCTTACCCTCCCGCACAACAGCAGAGGAGGCGTCGGCCCTTCAAGCCTCGTCAGGCACAGCAACCGGCCCAGCAGAAAGATCAGCAGGGCGCCGGGAGGCAGTACTGACGGGTCGCGCCAGCCGTATCCCCGAACTTTTCGGACAGACTTAGTCCACTCCTCTCTGAGTGGGAGTCAATAACATCTGACTCATGGGTCTTAACTATTGTTGAACTGGGATACGGGCTGGAGTTTGTTGAGCTGCCTAGATGCAGTTCACCCCTGACAGCTGTCAATAACACTATGGCCGAGCTGGATGCGGAGATCGTGTCGCTCTTGGCCAAGGGTGCTGTTGAAGAATTGCCCTATGAGGACTCTGTAAAGGGTTTCTTCTCTAGGTTCTTCCTGGTCCCTAAGAAGGATGGGGGCTTACGTCCCATTTTAGATCTGAGGGGCCTTAATGCCTTCCTCAAGGTGACCAAATTCAAAATGGTTACGTTGGCGGCTGTGATTGCCTTGCTGAAACAGGGGGATTGGTTTGCGGTTCTTGACTTGAAAGACGCATACTTTCACGTGGGCATACGGAAGGAGCACAGGAAGTACCTGAGTTTTGTTTACCGGCAAAGGGTTTTCCGGTATAAGGTGCTCCCCTTTGGCCTGTCCACTGCCCCACGAGTGTTCACTAAATGTGTGGCCCCTGTGGTTTCCTTCCTACGGGAGGAAGGCTGTACCATCTTTCCGTACCTCGATGACTGGCTCATCGTGGCTGAATCGGAGTCTAGGCTGGTGCAGGACATTGGCTTGGTACTTAGCACTTGCCAACGCCTGGGGCTCCTGGTGAACTTGGAGAAATCCAAACTGGTGCCCAGCTGCAAGGTGTCCTACATTGGTGCACTGTTAGACTCTGTGGAGGGTAAGGCCCTGTTCCCCTTGGACAGGGCTCGGTCCCTAAGAGGTCTAGTGTCCATGTTTAAAAGGAACCGATTCCAGTCTGTGCGCACTATCCAGTGCCTACTAGGGCATATGGCAGCGGCCACCTCTGTGGTGCCTTTCGCTAGGCTGCGTATGCGCCCTCTCCAGAACTGGTTTATGCGGAGGTACGATGCTCTGCTGCACCCTCCGTCCCTCAAATTCTCTATCCCAAGGGTCGTCCTCTCCTCCTTGGACTGGTGGCTGTCTGATGACAACTTGTTTAAGGGGACCCCTTTTGGGTATCAACACCATGACATCACGGTTACCACTGATGCCTCTCTGTTGGGATGGGGGGCTTACTGTGGTGATGTGTCTGTGCAAGATGTCTGGTCTGACAGGGAAAAGACCCTCCATATTAATGTGCTTGAACTAAGGGCCATTCGTTTCGCACTTGTGTCTCTTACAGCACTGCTGAGAAATCGTCATGTGTTGGTGCAGACGGACAACACGACTGCCATGTACTACGTGAATCAGCAGGGGGGCACAGTGTCCATGGCCCTGTGCCAGGAAGCCACACTCACTTGGCAGTGGGCTATCAAGAACGGCGTGTCGCTCCGTGCTATACACGTGGCTGGGTCGGACAATGCCCGGGCAGATGCCCTCAGCAGGGTCCCTTTACTGGACCACGAGTGGGAACTGAACGTAGAGTGCGTTGGGCCGATCTTCCAGATGTGGGGTCATCCAGTGATAGACGTGTTCGCCACTGCGGCGACCACCAAGGCCCACACGTTCTGTTCCAGGGCGGGGAGCGACCCCCTCTCTATTGGGGATGCCTTCCAGTTTACGTGGACGCAGGGCTTGCACTACATGTTTCCTCCGTTCCCCTTGATTCCCAGGGTCCTGTGCAAGATAGAGGAGGACGGGACGGACTGCATCCTAGTGGCCCCCTTCTGGCCACGGCAGGTTTGGTTCCCGAAGCTCCTACAGATGTCCCAACGGACGTATGTGAGTCTGCCCCCTCGGCAAGACCTTCTCCTAACCGGGAGCCTGGTCCACCACGATCCCAGGAAGCTGCACCTAACGGCTTGGCGGATCGTTCCTCCCCGATAGGCTTTACTGACGAGGTGCAGAGGGTCCTCCTGAATGCTCGTCGGCCATCCACTAGGCGCGCTTATGCGGCCAAGTGGCGCAGGTTTGAGCTCTGGGCACTTGCCAGAGGGGTGGTGCCTGACAGCAGTCCCTTGGGGGTTGTGTTCGAGTATTTGTGCCACTTGCGTGGCTTGGGTTTGAAGGTGTCCTCCCTCAAGGTCCACCTGGCAGCGATATCAGCTGCTCACACCCGAGTTGAGGGTGCTACGGTGTTTTCTCACCCACAATCCCGCCAGTTCCTTAAGGGCATGTACAATCTTTACCCACCTGTGTCGGCGCCAGTGCCTCAGTGGTCACTGTCCTTGGTACTCTCACGTCTCATGTTGCCTCCATTTGAACCTATGGCTACATGCCCCTTGGACATGCTATCCTACAAGGTAGCATTCTTGGTGGCCGTCACATCGGCCAGGAGGGTCAGTGAGCTGTCTGCACTGCGGTCTGACCCTCCCTTTCTTGTGTTTCATCCCAACAAGGTGGTCCTGCGTCCCTGCCTCGGGTTCCTGCCCAAGGTGGTGTCCGCCTTCCACCTCTCGCAGGATATCTCACTGCCTGCATTCTTTCCTCAACCCTCCTCTAAGGGGGAAAAGGCCCTCCATACCCTAGACTTGAAGAGGGCCCTAGCCTATTACCTGGATAGGACGAAGGGATTCCGCTCCAGTCCTCACCTGTTTGTGTGTTTTGGGGCCAAGGACAAGGGTAAAAACAGGGTTTCTCACCTGTAACTGTTGATCGTCGAGTCTCTTCTGTGCAGACACACATTGGGACTGCGCAGGCGCAGGCCAGCCGCGGAGAAGATTCTTTTAGCTTCTAGAAACGTGACGGGGACGTTCGGGCCCACCGCGCATGCGCGCCGGTGTTCCCGCCAATTTTGAAGTACAAGTACCCGAACGTCCCCGGCATTCCCTCAGTTCACCTGAGCCGCCGGAGAAACAATGGAGTAAACCAAGCACTCACAGCGGGGCAGGCGGGAGGGAATGTGTGTCTGCACAGAAGAGACTCGACGATCAACAGTTACAGGTGAGAAACCCTGTTTATCGTCGTCGTCCTTCTGTGCAGCCCCACATTGGGAGAATAGATAGCATCTCACCAATGGGGGCGGGTGTGAGTGCCTATGTGAACAAAGAATGCAGAACAGCCGTGCCAACAGCGGATTCACGGCGTGCATTCACGTCTACAGAATAATGTTTAATGAAAGTGTCAGCGGTAGACCACGTTGCAGCTTGGCAGACGTCCTGGAGTGGCACTCCTCGCAGGAAGGCAGCAGAGGCAGCTTGTGCTCGAGTAGAATGAGCAGTAATCAACAACGGGCACCGGACTCCAGCATGTTGATAACAAAGTTTAATTGCAGACACAATCCAGCGAGAGATGGACTGGGCAGAAGCTGGCGAGCCCTTGCGAGGGCCAGAGTAACACAAGAACAGGGCAGGAGACTTCCTGAAACACTTGGTGCGATGTAAATAAAACAATAAAGCACGTTTCACATCCAATGTGTGTAGAGTACGTTCCTCTGGGGAAGAGGGTGTAGGAAAAAAGGAAGGAAGGACCACCTTTTGACGCAGGTGAAATTTGGAAACCACCTTGGGCAGGAACTGCATACTAGTGTGGAGCATGACCGTACCAGGGAAAAATTGCAGGAAGGGGGGGTCACACCTCAGAGCAGACAACTCCCCAACCCGCCTGGAGGAAGTGACTGCAACCAAAAAGGCCACCTTCTGTGTGAGCAGAGGCAAGGGACAGGTAGACAGGGGCTCAAAAGGGGAGAGCATCAGACGGGAAAGCACCAGGGTCAGGCTCCACTGAGGAATAGGATGGGCCCTAGGAGGAAAGGACTTTAGTAGGCCCTTCAGGAACTGTTTGGACAGCCAATGCGCAAACACAGTCCTCCCATCAATCTGCTCATGGAAGGCAGAGATAGCAGCCATGTGCACCTTAACACTGGAGAACGCCAGGCCTTGGGAGCACAGGTCCAGGAGGTAGTCCAGAATGACAGGCAGCGGGCAAGTGAAAGGGGAAACCCCTTTGGGGGCTAACCACCTAGAGAAACGTGACCACTTCCTCTGGTAGGACAACCTGGTAGACGGTTTTCGGGCATTCAAGATCACGTTAAGCACCCTAGCAGAGAGGTCTAGTCTGGGGCGCAGAGGAGCCAGGCAGTCAGATTTAGCACTGCCACATCGTGATGCCACACCCCGTCCCTGAGTAGCAGGTCTGGGGCGTGTGGAAGCGGGAGACACCGCCCCTGCGACAGGGACAGTAAAAGGGGGAACCAATCCTGGCGAGGCCACCGAGGGGCAATCAGGATACAATGGGTCCGGAAGGCTCTGATCCTGGACAGGACCTTGTGAAGGAGTGGGAAGGGCGGGAAGGCATAAAAGAGCCCTGGAGACCAGGGTATCTGGAAGGCATCCCCCAGTGAACGATGGCCAATCCCGGCCCGGGAGCAGAACAGGGGAACCTGTGCGTTGTGGGCTGTGGCGAAGAGGTCGATGAGCGGGGTGCCCCACATGCGGAAAACCACATGGAGGTAAGCCCTGTTGAGGGACCACTCGTGTTGGGGCAAAAACACTCTGCTCAGCGCATCTGCCGCTGTGTTGCTCTCCCCCGCAATATGAACGGCCTTGGGCAGGACGTTGTTGGTAATGGCCCAGTTCCAGAGCGTAGTCGCTTCCCTGCAGAGCTTGAGCGAGACCGTTCCTCCCTGCTTGTTGAGATAGTAACAGGCTGTGGTATTGTCCGACAGGACCTGCACCCTCTTGTTCCGAATGACATCTGCAAAAGAAGCAAGGGAGTAACGGATCGCTCTAAGCTCTAAGAGGTTAATGTGCATGTTCACCTCAAGGGAGGACCAAACACCCTGAGCAGACAGGCGCCCACAACGCCCTCCCCAGCCTAGAGTGGAAGCATCCGTAAAGACGGTGACCTCCGGCAGAAAGGGACCAAAAGGACAACCCTTGGACAAATTCTCAGGGACAGTCCACCACACCAAGGACCGCTGTATCACCCTCGGGATGGAAAACCCACGGTGTTGACTCATAGCGAGGGGGTTGAAAACCCGAACAAACCAGTTTTGCAGAGGCCGCATGTGCAGGCGTGCAAAACACACCACCCCTGTGGAGGAGGCCATGAGGCCCAACAAGGTTTGAATCAGGAGGGCAGTTTGGAACCGGTTATGCACGAAGTGGCGGGCCAGGCAGGACAGCCTGCTCAAGCGGTCCGGGGGTAGATAAGCCCGGCCCAGCAGAGAGTCAAAGTGGACCCCGATGAACCTAATGCTCGTACCTGGGGACAACACAGACTTCCCCAAATTGACCACTAGCCCCAGGCCGTCTAGCACGGACAAGGTGAGGGCGATAGAGGCCCGGAGGGAATCAGAGGAGGGACCCACCAGGAGCCAATCATCCAAATATGGGTAGACAAAACAGCCACTAGACCGTAAATGTGCCACCACGGTGGCCATACATTTAGTGAACACCCTGGGCGCCGAGGCCAGGCCAAAGGGCAAGGCTGTGTACTCATAGACAGCGCCTCCACAGGTAAAACGGAGGTATTTTCTGTGGCCCTCAAAGATGGAAATGTGGAAGTAGGCGTCTTTGAGATCCAAAATGGCCATCCAGACGCCTGACTCCAAGAGTTCCAATACTCGTGACAGAGTAAGCATCCTAAACTTTTCCACCCTCAAGTAAGTATTAAGGGCCCGAAGGTCCAAAATGGGACGAGACCCCCCATCTTTCTTATCCACAAGAAAGTATCTTGAATAAAATCCCCAAGGGGAAGCAGAGACATCGACCACCCGGACAGCACCTTTGTTAACCAACTCCAAAACATTATTTTGTAACATAACATTACAACAAGAAGCACAACGAGGGGGGTGCGAAAGAGGGGGTGCAGTGGTAAACGATAATTTATAACCACGGGCCACAATAGAGAGGACCCAGTTATCAGTAGTAATGAGTCGCCAATGGGGCAAGAAAGGCCGTAGCCTGTCCAAGAACAAGATATTAACAGTGTCCTTGCAGGCCAACTGGGAAGCGTCCTGGTCTAGTCAAAAGACCGTGGGCTTTTGCGCCGAAGTCGAGGGCTTGGGCGAGGGAGGCTGATGTCGTCCCTTGGACCGGCCGGAGCGTCTCGAAGAGTGGCGCTGCTGGCCAGAGTAGGAACGGTGGCCATAGGATTGACCGGAGGAGAACCTTCCTTGGCGCTGTTGGAACTGCTGGTAGGGTGACTGATAGGACCGGAACCTGCCGTACCGATATCTCGGACCCGTCTGCGGAACCGAAGGCGCAACCCCGAGGGACTTGGCCATCTGCTGGTTCTTCTTCATGAGGGAAAGGGACTCATCCGTTTTCTCTGAGAAGAGCTGGGGACCCTCAAACGGGAAATCCTCGACCTTGGCCTTCTTCTCGGGGGGCAGGGCCGTAGATCGAAGCCAGGCGTGCCGACGCAAGAGAACGGAGGATGCCATCGCACGTGCAGCAGAGTCGGCGGCGTCCTTGCCAGCTGTCATCTGTTGCTTTGACAACCGGAATGCCTCAGCCTGGAGAGCCTTGACCAAGGCACGGCGATCGTCGGGAAGGTCAGAGAGGTAGGAGGATAGTCGCTTCCACAAGAAGAGATTGTAGGAGCCCATTATCACTTGGAAATTGGCGATACGGAACCCCAGGGAAGCCGAAGAATACACCTTCCGACCAATGCCATCTAGCTTTCTGCCCTCCCGATCCGACGGAGCCGACGAGGAACCGCGTCGGAACCGAGCTTGACCCTCCTCGGCCACGATGGAAGAGGGTTTCGGATGGGTGAAGAGGTAAGGGCAATCCTCCTGCTTGAGCCGATAATATTTCTCGACCTTCTTGGCCGTAGGCGGAACGGAAGCAGGGGTCTGCCAGAGCGCGAGGGCATTGTCGACGAGATCCTCGACAGGGGGGAACGCCACCGAGGCAGGAGAGCCAGAGTACAGCGGCTCCAGCAGCTTGCTCTTTGGCTTTGAGGTGGAAGAGGCGACATCCAGCTCCAGTGCCGCGGCCATCCGGACTAGCTGCTCCGCGAACACTCTGTAGTCGTCATTAGGAGACGACGAACGGAGCTCCCCCACAGCATCATCAGGGGAAGGGTCGGAAGCGGCGTCCGAGGAGTACTCTGATGGAGACACCAGGCCCTCTTCATCCTCGGAGTCAGAGAAAACCGCCGGGGTTTGCGTCGGAACCGAAGGGTGCTCCGTCGGAACCGTGGTACAAGGCTCGGGAGCCGAAAGATGGCGATGCGGCCGAGCAGCAGGCGGAGCAAGTGGCAGAGTCGACGGCGCCGGAACCGAGGTCAAGGGCGCCGATGGGCCAGGCAGGAAGGGGGCGGACTGCTGGATCCAAGCCACGAAATCTTGCCAGGAGGCCACGTTCCCAAAGCCCGGGACAGGCTGCCAAGGAGGTAGAGTAGCAGGCACTGGAACGGATCGGTGAAACGGCGTCGGAACCGACAAGACTGGCTGCGCCGGAACGGAGGCCTCCGACGGGACCGGAGCAGATGGCAGGGAGCGTTCAAACTCCTGGAACGGTTCCGAAAAACAAGGGAACGATTCATAGTCGTCCGGAACCACCGGAGGAGGCGTACGAGGAGGCGAAGGGGTGTGCAGGAGACTCCTGACGTCCTCAGCAGGAGGGGCCGATCTGGCAGGCGAACCAGCCAACGATGTCGGGGCCGGCGATGAAGCACGGCTCTTGGCCTTCGACTTGGCCTTTGCCTTTTTTGGCGGGGGCTCCGAAGAAGCCGCAGTGGCCAAAGGCTTGGAAGAAGGCTTCGACGAAGCGCGTTTCTTCGCCTTCCGACTGGACGGAACACTCACGGAACCGGAGGCGGTCGAGCCCTCCGGAACGGGCGGGCCCTTCGGATCCGAGGGGAGCGGTTCCGGCGACTTACGCGGAGCCGGCGAGGGAGCGACAGAGCCAGGCTTGCTCCCGGACGAACCAGACGGTTTGGGCGGCAAAAGGTTGGCGTCCCAAAGGAAGGCTCGGAGCCTGGCCTTGCGGTCGTTCCGCGCCTTCGGGGTGAAGGCCATGCAGAACTTACAGCGCTCCACGACGTGCCCCTCGCCCAAACAGATAAGGCACAGGTCATGACCGTCCGAATGGGTCATTTTAGTGCCACATTGCTGGCATTTTTTAAATAGAGAGGAATGGGACATGGTGGAGACGTGTCCCAGAAGATGAAGCGATAACTCACAAGCGACGAACAGTCCGAAGACACGAGCGACAGCTAAAGAACCTTTTCGAACGGCGGCGAAAAAGGAACTGAGGGAATGCCGGGGACGTTCGGGTACTTGTACTTCAAAATTGGCGGGAACACCGGCGCGCATGCGCGGTGGGCCCGAACGTCCCCGTCACGTTTCTAGAAGCTAAAAGAATCTTCTCCGCGGCTGGCCTGCGCCTGCGCAGTCCCAATGTGGGGCTGCACAGAAGGACGACGACGATCAGGGCTTCCTCACAGACCCTGTCTAGGTGGATTGTGACGGCCATTAGCAAGGCCTATTCCCTGGCAGGGGTGGATTGCCCGCTTCATGTCAGAGCCCACTCCACGCGGTCCCAAGCATCCTCTTCGGCACTCCTCAGGGGGGTGCCCCTGGTTAACATTTGTAAAGCAGCCACATGGTCCTCTGCAGACACCTTTGTCAGGCATTACGCCGTTGATGTCAATGCGGAGCAGGATGTATCTGTGGCCAAGGCTGTCTTACACTCCCTTTTTTCCTGAGGGAGTTTTGGTATGACTTTCTTGGCGTACCTGTTGGGTACCCTTGAGTGAAAGTGTGTATATATGTACCTGGGGGTGTGTATATATGTAAATATTGAGTATTTATGTGTCCTTTCACATTATTTTTACATAGATGTATATATGCATATCTATTTATTGTTGATCTTGTTTGCTTAATAAAATTGTGTTGGACTTCACCCCCGCCTTCCTTATTGTGTGAAGCTTGGTACACTCCCATGTGTGGAGGCACAGAAGAACGAAGATGAAAACAGGGTTAACATACCTGTAACTTATGTTCATCGAGTTCTTCTGTGCTGACACACAACCCTCCCTCCTACCCCGCTGTGAACTCCAATGCACGATATTGTGATGGCTGTAACGGAAATTGGTGTTTTTAAGGTGTTATGGCTGAAGAGTATTGGTCAAGCGGCGGCAAAGGAGAACTGAGGGAAGGGGCCGTTGGTCGCTGGAGGATCACGTGACCGTTTGGGCGGGAAAACGGTCGCTGAGGCGCGCGACAAACGGCCCCTTCGGAGCCATGGAAGCTCTAGAAAATTCTCCGGCGGCTGGCCTGCGCCTGCGCAGTCCCCATGTGTGTCAGCACAGAAGAACTCGATGAACATAAGTTACAGGTATGTTAACCCTGTTTTCTCCTTCTTCGTTGTCTTCGGCATCCGGAGTGGTAGAATTTCGTCCGGAGTGAATTTCAGCCATTTCTCCCGGCGGGAGGGTGGCAAGCACGTCTTTGGAAGCCGCGCGGGAAAAGACGCGAGCGTCACCGGCCTTTCCCGCTCTTTCCGCGGCTTTTCGTTTGGCGCCATTTTCGGGCTCTGCAAGATGGCGCGAAGCGGCTCCCAGCTCCAGCGAAGATCTCCGATGCTTCTTGGAGGGTTTATACGGCTCGCCGGCTGGAAAGGTGCCGGGAAACCGTTCCAGCCCCAGGGGCAGGATGGTACCGGGTAGACCAGTTGTCTCGTCGGCCGGGTTCGTTGTTGCCGCCGCTTCTTCTTCAGCATCCATAAAGCTCCCTTCTGAATCTCTGGGGTCCATTGAGGACGTCTTCCAAACCGGAGATCAGAGGGGATATGGGCTCGACAGATAGCACAGAAGTCAGTAAAGAAGGAGGCTGAGAGTTAAGAAGGAAGAGGGAAAGAGCACTAAAGAGGTATAGAAAGGGTAAAGATCAGATAAGGGAAGATAGACAGAGGATCTGTCTAAGTGACTGCTCTCCCTGGAGGCAGGAAAGAACTGGAGAACAGGGTGTTCCAGGCGCCAACAGGAAGAGGAAGAAAAAAGAAAATTTCAACTTCCTGCCTCCCTGATTGGGCAAAAGGAAACACCCAAGATGTCCTCCTGCCTCAGAGGGAGAACACAGAAATTTACATTTTAAAATTATGAATAGATCATTTTTAAAATGAAAAGTTTGCATTTCATGTTGGTCTTCAATATATAATATAGAATTAAAGAAAATTAAAAAATATATGCAGAAACGCATTTCCAAGGCCTTTCCCATCAAAGTTATTACAAGCCAATAAAAGCCAATACAAACCCACAACAGGAGAAAACATTTATTCATCTGCCAGAGAATATATATCTTATATGAAATGGATTAAGAGACAATATGAAGAAGATTAAGGAGAAAATGTTTTGTTTTTCATTATGGGAATGAAGAGCTTTGCGGAAAACCAACACTATTAGGATCTCAGAAAATTTCTCACTCAGTATTTACAGCAAGCAGGATTCAATTGGATCCTCTTCAATGAAAGATCATAAATGTGCAAACTACAAAAATGTAGTTTTGTGCCTTCTTCAACTTAATGGCATTGGATGTGCTGCTATTAGTTTAAACAGAAACATAATAGAGATTGACAGGCACATCACATGCAACCATGCAGGCTGAGATGAAGTTAGTATGTCCAGCAGGTACATGACAACCAACAAGCAACATCCTAGCTAGGGAATGCTGGTTCTGTAAGTGAAAGCATGCAGCTCCAACTGCACAATAAGTAATGCATTATATCTTGAGCAACAGCTGAGGGCATTTCAAAGTAGTGATGAGCTTATATATAACAACTAACAGACATATATTTCTCTATTAATCTTCATAGCACTTTGGATTATCTAAATACTACTACCATAAGAATATTTTATTGTGTTACTGGGACAACGAGGAATTAATTGCATTTGTGAGATTCCACCCCTTTCTGCAATAATCTTCTGCTATTTGCTCCCTCTGGATTCTTCTCACTAGGTAAAGGATAAGTAGAGTTTTCAGCCATAACCACATATTTTTCATGTGGTAAGAAATTAATCTAGATATAAAATCATTAGATCTGCAACCTTAATAATTTACTCCTGCACCATGCTATATGAATTGCATTTTCAACTCAACGTTCTATATTAAAGTCAGTTTCTCATTCAGTTCAACCTGAAAAGAAAACACACACACACACCAGAAGTCAATACCTGACAATGAAACCTAATCTTCTTTCAAGTGAAGCCAAATAGATTGTGTGTGTTTGGAACATTTTAGTAGTGGACAAACTAGCTATGTCTGAATGATAAATTCAAGCAATATTGAGTTCTGTTTAACCGTCAGACATACTCAGGGGGCTCACAACACAAAGCTCTAAAAACTGCACTGAACAACTTTTTTAAACGTAATTCCAAAGAATGGCATAAGTGATGAAATCTTCCAGGGAATTCATGATGGTTTCAGCAACATGATACTTAATCTTTTCACTAAGATTTCTGTTACCAGGTACAGAACAGAGCTGTAATAACTGTCAGTTAGATGATGTATTCTAATTGCTTGTTACAGTTTCTGAAATGATCAGCTTTCTTAGTGCACAATACTGGCATTTTAACATGGCATGGGAACATATGGGTTGTGATTGCGGCATAATAACTAGATATGTTTTTCTGTAAGGTCTACACATCCCTATATAAGAATAAACAAAGCATTCATAACCTCTAGGATTTTTTATTTATCATATTTCCCCTCCTTCAAATAAAAAGTTTAGTGTGTTTACTCTTCAAATAAAATATATGACATGGTGACAGAAAACTGAATTATTTCAAGTAAACTTAAAATGCTGTCACCCAGTATATGTAGCATATAACCAGACTAATTAAGAGATCTATTCTTAGTGAATAGTAGGCAAGCCAGATCATGGTTCCCCTTTCCACCCATCAAGTATACCTGTCCCAGACACACATGCTGGCCACTATGTTTGAGGAGAGTGTAAAATCCAATATGTATAGTCCTAAACTGGACAATCTGTACTACATATCAGAGATTGGCACGAAATGAACCACGGAACAGAATTCCGTACAGAACGGCTAGCTCTTTTGCACCAAAACGCGGTCCGCGGGAACATGTTTTCCGGAACAAATGAATTTTTCTAGCTGTTCCGTTGCTGGTTCGGAGTTTCACAGACTGATGGGCTGAAATCGGCGCAGGGTCTGTAAAACTGACAGTCTCTTTTCCTGCTGCCCAGGCTGTCAGTTTCACAGACCCTGTGCTGGAACTGCTGTGGGGTCTGTAAAACTGACAGTCCGGGCAGCAGGAAAAAAGGCTGTCAGTTTTACAGACCCTGCACCAGTTCCAGCGCAGGGTCTGTGAAACTGACAGCCCGTTTCTCCTGCTCCCCGAGATGTCCGTTTTACAGACCCACAGCGCAGGGTCTGTGAAACGGACACTGATTCCAGCTGGGTCCTGATCCCAGCTCAGTGAAGGCGGGGGGCAGGCATTGCCACCTATTCCGCTCCTGATCTCAGCTGGGTGATGACAGGGGGTGGGCATTGCCACTTGCTCTGCTCCTGATCCCAACTAGGTGAAGGCAGGGGATGGGCATTGTCACCAGCTCCACTCCTGATCCCAGCTGGGTGAAGGCAAGGAGCGGGGACTGCCAACTGCTCTGCTCCTGATTCCAGCAGGGTAACAGCGGGGTGCAGGCATTGCCACCTGCTCTGCTCCTGATCCCAACTGTGTGAAGGCAGGGGATGGGCACTGTCCCCTGCTCTACTGCTGATCCCAGCTGAGTGAAGGCGGGGGGCCGGCATTGCCACCTACTCCACTCCTGATCCCAGCTGGGTGAAGGGCAGGCAGGCATTGCCATCTGCTCTGCTGCTGATCCCAGCTGGGTGAAGGCAGGGGGACAGGCATTGCTACCTGCTCCACTTCTGATCCCAGCTGGGTGAAGACAGGGAGTGGGCATTGCCACTTGTTCCCCTCCTGATCCCAGCTGGGTGAAGAGCAGGCGAGCATGCCATCTGTTCCACTCCTGATCCCAGCTGGGTGAAGGCAGAGGGCAGGCATTGCCACCTGCTCTGCTCCTGCTTCCAGCTGGATGAAGGCGGGGGATGGATATTGCCACCTGCTCTGCTCCTGATCCCAACTAGGTGAAGGTGGGGAGCGGGCATTGCTGCCTGCTCCACGCCTGATCTTGGTCTGGGCTTTCCACCATGGTGCGCTCTTTGGAGGTTTGGCTGCCTCATCTGGGCTTCCCTCCACAGCAGCATCCTCTAGTTTTGTACCAGGGTAGGAAATGAGTTGTCTTGAATACATTTACCCTTTTATATAGTACGATACAGAAGAACTGTGTACATTTCATAGATCTGGAGGAAAAGCATTTCATTTGCATGCGGTTAATGCTCAAAGGTTAGCCTAAAGTGGCTTTTCTAGGTAGATCAAGTTTTTTCTAGCTATCTCTCAAACTGTGTGATGAGATTAGCAAGTAATATAATAGTGATGAATAATCAATGGAACAAAAGCTCCCCCCCACCCCCATAGAATCAGGCTCCTCTCATTATGAAATTAATTCCTTTGAATCTTTTGGAGCGAAGAGACCAAGCAGAAAAGGTGAAGTATGATTTGCATAAGAGAAGATAGCATGAAAAGTTCCAGAAGACTGTTCTCAGAGATGGGGGAGGGGGGCAGTGTACTCTCCCTAGAAGGAAAGGACAGATGCCATGGCCTAGCGGAAGACACAAGCACAGCTTCAAGGCTCATGTGGACAAAGTCAGCAAAAAATAATTTGGGAGCCTTCCTTCAGCCTAAGGCGCCTTCCTTCAGCTTCAGTGGCTCTCAGAATACAGATCATTAACATTTAAAATTATTCAGCCTCTTTTAAGTAAAACACCATAGGTAGGTGTTTTAGACCTATGTGGAAAGGACTGTGCTTATCACTACTTTATCTTGCTCAGTGATTTTTAGATGTTTACTCAATTTTAAGTTTTTTCTTTTTGTAATCAACCCAAGTGACAAGTAAAGCTACTTTCTTTTCTGCATGAAATTGGTATTGGTAGTAGTTATTCTGCCACACAAAGGCTAACTTGATCTATGCTATCTAAGTGATAAGGAATAGGGCCAGGAAAAGCCTGGAATCTTCTAAAAGGCTAATTCTTGTTCTAATGTGGACTGATGTGTGAACTGGGCTTATTGCTTAAGTTATACATTTTTAGTTCTTGTTTTCCTATGTGGGACACAGTCTTGATTGTGCAAAGATTATCTGTGTTGGCTTGGCATCACGTATGGATGCATTGCTTGATGGCATGAAGTTAGTATGAAAAGTTAATGTGTCTTAGACAAACGTAGCATTTTCTGTGTAAATTATTTATCACTGGGCTATAACCCTTAACCACTGGTCCCCAGCCCTTGACCCCCACAAGACCCTACTTCTTTACCCTATCTCTCACTAGTTGCTAGAACTTTCTCTTTCAGGAACTGGTAGAAGAGAATATGGAATAGTTACATGTGATTTTTTGACAAAAAGGTGATAATCACTTAGTTACATTCAAGCGCTGATGTGATAGCTGAAATAATCCTGAGAAAGCCGTATCTGAGTTTTCTTCTGATTCACAGGACAGCTGGGGGGGGCGGGGCAGGGGCGGTGCCCATGTACTAACAGACAGAGAAGATCAGGCTACCCATCTATCATTCATGTATAATTAAGTTATACATGAAGTGCATGTATAAAGAAGTTGTGAAGCAAGATCTCACATAAAATAGATGAAACATGGAGCCAAACTTTGAATATATCGAGGAAAATAGCAGTGCGTATTTATCACTCTTTGCTACTGGTAATAAAAAGTGTCATCACTTTGTAAATAGGTTTTCTACTGTACTAAATTAAAAGGATAAGCAAGAACTAGTCCACACAGTCTGCAGATGAGGAAAAACTGTTCACAGAATGTATCACTTTGGGTAATAGTCAGGGATTGCATGTTTGAATGCTCCCATCCTCATCCTCCAGAAAAATAATTTATTTAGGAGAAAGTTAGAACAGAATATTTCTCCTTGATGTTCCCTCTCAACTACAGTGTGAAGTGATACAGTTCAAGAGCAGTTTTACCACGGTATCCGCTGTTTGTATAGTCTAGGCTTGGTTCTTTCAAATTAATTGGGAGTGGGGTAGAGGATAAATAAGATCTGCTGGTAAATCATATCCTACTCCTCTGAGCCACCATTCAAGTCTCAGAATTGATTTTCTTTTACATTAGCCATGTATTTCAAGAAATACTAATGCTATTTTTCTTGTACCCAATCATTTACAATGTCTTTATATTGTTATTTTAGTTTTTGCATCTGACATACTTGATTTGAGTAGCAGGATTTGAGTTTAGTGGCACCTTAAAGTCTGCCAAGAAAATGTCGTGATGCGACATCCCCTACATGGGTCAGTAATGACTTGGTGCTTACACAGGGGACTATCTTTACCTTTACTAGAGTCCAACAAGATTTTCAGGCTATAAGCATTGAGTCTCAATTAACTGATGAAGGGAGCTTTGACTCTCGAAAGCTTATACACTAAAAATCAGCAGCATCTGTTACACAGAGTACCACAGAAGCAGCAGTAAATAAAAAGAAGATCATTTAATACCACATCTCCAAACAGCAGTTGCAGTTAATGAAAGTATATTTATATTTGTTTGATTCTATCATAATGCAACAGCAGATGTACTTCAAAACTGCCATAACCGAAGAGTTCAGAAAGGAAATTCTATAGGAAGATTTGTGTTTGTACCTCATTGCACCAAATTCTCATTTAATCTTATCTAGTTCGCCAAGGGCAATGGTAATATGACAAAAAGGGCCAATGCCAAAAATCAATACGTTTGAGTGGGGTGGGGGGAGGAACAGGGCCAAACCATTTTCCAAGGTTCTTTTTTCACATGAAACCTCTGTTGTCATTACCAGCACTACAAAGATGTCAGGTCTATTTCAGATCAAATGGCATTCTCATTCTCATCATTACTATCTTTACCTGGCAAAGCTGGTTCTGTCACAGAAGCATTCGTCTGTTTGCAACAGACAAGGGCATTAAAAGGCCAGTCTACATTTGTCTTTCAATGGAAATGGAAACCATGACATTCAGCCCCACCTAAGCTGCTCATTCTTGGCAGATCTGTCAAATTCACCATCCTTCCAGCCCACACAACTGAACCAACACATACATATGGGGCGGGGGGCAGAAAGGGATGAAAAAATAGGGGGAAATCCCTCAGACAGAAAAGCATTTCTCGGTAGGGGAAACAAGTCTCTTATTTTTATTGCAGTGGACATCAATGTTGTGCAAATATTAGCAGCTCACAAAACCAAACGATTAATTGTTAATTTTAATAATAAAGACATATGGAGTCTTTTTGTTCAGTATTACCCAAGGCTATTTTTCACAGATTCCTTCAAAGTCTTCTTTTATTCTAGAAGCAAGCTTAATTTTTCTGGAAGCTCATGCACAGATACACAGGATTAACACTGGCTGAAGCTTGTTTTTTTCTTATGGGTCTTGCACCTTTGACATTAATAAAATCAAAAAGAGTCCAGTAGCACCTTTAAGACTAACCAATTTTATTTTAGCATAAGCTTTCGAGAATCAAGTTCTCTTCGTCAGATGCCTGCATCTTTGACATTAATAGACACCTTTGAGTCAAAATGGAAAAAAGTCCCTTTCAGAGAAATTATGACCCATTGGATACTCTCCTAGCACCTTAATAGCCTTGGGTTATTCAGAAACCAAATCAGAAATTAAGCAAAGGATCTGGGACATCGAATTCCCACACCATTGCAAAATACCATCACTTTAAGAACAAAAAAATAGTGTTGTTAAAATATTTAGTTAATTTATTGATTCCCAACCACAGGATAGCTTTCTCTTTGGCCCATCTCAGTATTCTCCCATCTACTTTATTAGAAGGGCAATATCATGGTGTTCCATTTCACAACAGTTTATCATCTTGTGCTACCAGGGAAATCAAAACAGTTGGACATGTTTTGCATTGCCCCTTTTATGATGTCCTCAGACACACACTCATCCAGCATATCCTCCAAAAAATTACAGGAGGATCAAAGGAACCTTGGACACAGTTGCGAGATTCTGTGCAGCTGCCAGAGTTTATCAAGGTACAATGCTGATTCAGTGTATTGTATTTCCTACTTTTATTTTACATATAGTTGTTGAATTGCTCTATTAATGAATGTTGCTGGTCTTTGACTATAATAAATGATTAACAATTAACTTTTTATTACTCAAAAACTGACAAGCCACATACTAATTTTCAATTAACAATCATGGCTAAAGCAGTTCACTTCAAAATGACTTTATTTCAGATATACATGGAATGAGATTTTTTAGAATGCATAAGACATGAAGACGTGTTTAGCTGTGGATGGAAACTGGATATGAGCTTGCAAAATGGCATCACACACACACACAAGTATGCTGTTTTTTGGATCAGCATCAACATGGCCACTATTATAAATCAAGGAAGAGTTAAGAGTCTTTTTCTACACAATCACCTCTACAGCAACTGCATTTTAATTCTTATCTCCCCTGTATCAAACATACTTCAGCAAGCTAGACTGAAGTCTGAGAAAAGAAACAAAATACATAAAGTAAACAAAAGTTAGTTTATATATGAAGATTAAGATGATAAAACAAGGGCAAAGTGGAATCATTTACAGCATTTCTAGGAGAAAAAACATCACAGAGGATAATTTATGTAGGCAGAAGATGAATTTTAATAAACGACTACTGGAAAATCAGACTCTAGAAAATAAATGTGATGGAAATAAAGCCAGTTTAAATACTAAATGCATTGTTGTTCAGTCAGTGACACGGAAAGATAAGCCATATGGTTTGTTTCAGTTCTAAGGGCCAAGCTACAAATTATGTGCAAGATCTGCATTTGGATTTCCTGATGCTTACTTTATCTTAGAAAGCAGCCATAAAACTCAGGAGTTGGAATCTGGCCACTGCACAAGTGGTAACCCTTTCCCCCCATGTCCCAACTGATACTGTCACCAAGCACATCCAAGAACCAAAGCACCCATTCACATATTAAGAAATCTGAAAACAGATGTCTATGTAACACGTAGTTTGTCCTCAAAGAAAATCCCCACCTATGCCCAGTATATGATATGGTGGTGGAAAGTGCAATCAAGTCATCACTGACTTATGCCACCTCTGTTGGATTTTTAAGGTAAGAGATGTTCAGAGCTGGTATGCCATTGTTGGCCACTGTGTAGCAACCAAGCACCTCCTTGGGGGTCTCCTATTCAGGTACTAATCAGGGCCAACGCTACTTAACTTCTGAGATCTGATGAGATCAAGCTATCTTAGGCCATCTAGGTCAGGGCTCAGCATGCGATAGAGGAGGAAGCAAAAGCTGTGATATCCTAGGGTTGCCAGGTCCCTCTAGTCTCACAGCAGGAGACTGGGATGCTGGCTCCTACCCCCTTGGTGCTGTTGTTGTTGCGACCGTGCGCGCATGCCGTGCCCCTTGTCCCTGCTGGCACCAGCTGCACAGGGATGGCGGCGGCCGCAGGAAGTGAGCGGGCTACGGCGGCCACAGCGGCAGCAAGAGCGGTGTGCTCTTGTAACCGCTGCCTGCTTTCTCTCTGCCACCACTGCCGCCACCACCTGCTCTCGTGGCGTGGGAGAACGCCCCGTACCCAGGGGTGCGCCGTGCCACCCGGGGAGGGGGCACTCCAGGGAACGCTCCCCACCGCCAGCCAGGTAAGTTGGGGGGGATGGTAACCCTAGATATACCAAAGTGCAATCTGGCATTGTCATAAAAAGTCTGGTCAGTGATCTCAGTCATGTTGATCCTCTGATTATTTATTCAGAATACATTTTTGCCACCTTTCTCATCTGGTAATTGCTCAAAATGGCCACCAGGAAGAGTCAAAGTACTTCTTGGTATGGATCCTTTCTTTCTTTCTTTCTTTCTTTCTTTCTTTCTTTCTTTCTTTCTTTCTTTCTTTCTTTCTTTCTTTCTTTCTTTCTTTCTTTCTTTCTTTCTTTCTTTCTTTCTTTCTTTCTTTCCATCCCCCTATTTTAGACCAAAGTCTTGAAATAATAAAACTGAATAACTTAAATGAAGCCCTTATCTAAAAACACCTCCCTTTGACACTGACTGTTCCCTGGTGTCATAGGGTTAAAGAGGTTTTTGCTGCTGTTTATATAGAATATAGATTGTGAACTGGATGGATAGTGATGTGGATTATGGTTTAGGTTTTATTATTATATATGTTTTTGAGCATACTTTATAAACTGTCTTTTACTTACTATATAGGGGAAAGAGATCAATAAACACTTTAATTAATTAACTGATTGAAGTCAGACAAGTTTCTTGACTAGGTCATAATTGCACAGCATTATGGAAGTACAGAAACAGATGCAAAGAACTGTGGGTTTTCCTTGTAAACTGCTACATCTTTGTACTGTGTTTTATCATATTATGCTGAATTTGCCTTATTTGTTTTAAAAACATTTTAGCAAAGAATATACTATCAATATTTAAGCACTTGTCCATATAGGAAGGTTACTTGAAGGGTTGATACTTTCAGAGCTACCATGTGATTGTTAATGCATTCCTAACTACATTAAAAAAACATGAGATTTACAATAATTTGTAAAAAAAATGATATATAATCAACCAAAAAATCATTTTAAAAGCATTCTTTTCTTCTCCAGTTAGTAGTGTAAGGAGCCGCAAAGGGGGGGGGGGGAAACCCCAAACTTGTATACTATAATAACAATCAATCATCTTTTTCTTTTTTTTTTAAAAAAATACCATATAGCATGCTACTAAGCCAGCCAGTCTCTATATGTATCACGTAACAAGTTACTTTTCCAGTGTGTATTACAGGAGCCATAGAACTTTGAATTACTAAGATTAGGGTTGCCAACCCCATTCTGGGAAACTCCTGGAGATTTGAGGGCAATGCCTGCGGAGACTGGAGTTCATGGGGGGAGCTCAGTGCACTCTGTGCTCTAAAGCTGCCATTTCCTCATGGGGAACTGACCTCTGTTGCACTGAGATCAGTTTTAATTCCAAGAGAACTACATGCCCTACTTTGATGCTGGTAACCCTAAAAGAACCCTTATGCATTTCTATAAGAAAGCCTTTCACTAAAGCAAGTTTATCTTTTCTGAATTAATTCACAGTTCATCAAATACCTTTCACAGCTATTTGATAAGTGGCCACTTCGTATAGAGGCCAAAGAACGTGTACTGTACACACTTCCTGCACAAGAAGGTAGAATAAGGCAGGCCCAGTGCAATATTTCCAAATGGAGACAAATTACTGTGGTTCAACGAAATTACTGGAAAAGCTTCTATAATGCTTATTCTGCTCTTGTATTACATGCAACTCTAGCATTTTAATTAAATAATATATTGAAGACTTCTACACAACCTTTAACAGACTAAATCATTATCACATTCCTTATAATTAAAAAACCATGAGGAGGGGTCACTGTCATCCAGCACTGAAACCAACAGAGAGTTATAAAGGCAATAAGGTCACACAGCAAGTCTATGGGATATCAACTAATCCCTCAAATTTTAATCCAATATTCTATCACCTGGACGGCATTCTTTCCATTTAGACTATAACATCATCAGCAAGTGTTCCTGCATTAATAACAAGAAGAAGAAGAAGAAGATGAAGAACATTTGATTTATATACCGCCCTTCAGGACAATTTAATGCCCATTCAGTGGTTTACATAATTTGTCATTATTATCCCCACAACAAACACCCTGTAAGGTGAGTGGGCCTGAGAGAGCTCCTAGAAGCTGTGACTCACGCAAGGTCACCTAGCTGGCTTCAAGTGGAGGAGTGGGGAATCAAACCGAGTCCCGTGCTCTTAGCCATCACATCAAACTGGCTCATCATTCAACGCATATACAAATACATATAACCCATGAACTAATATTCTGATGATGGAGTAGGGCTCTGAAGCTAGGACAGTGGTCTCCAAACTTTCCAGCCTGCCTTTGGGCACCTTTGGAATTCTAACATAGGGTGGTGGATGCAACCACAAAATGGCTGCCAAAGGAGGTGGAGCCAATTCACACAAATACAGGGTGTGATGTTATGCATAACTCAAATAGTAGGACTTCACTCTTTCAGGCAGAAAGAAGCTCTATCCAAACGCCCTTTAAAATTAACTGTTTAAAAATGTTTTCTCACATACACACAAATAAAGTATACATACTGAGCTAGTTAAAAAAAACTCGCTTCTGGCCATATCTAACACACTTATACACACATTTAACACACTTACACAAAAGGAAATGGAAAAACTGCTGTTTCTCCTAGCTATTCCTTTACATGTGAGTCCAGCCATTTTTACCTTGCTCTGTGATTTCTCGCAATGACAGTTAGTGCTGAAATCTAGTGAGGGTAGAGGGTATGTGTAATGTTTTTAATGGTATTAACATTTGTATTTTTGTTATCCGCCCTGAGCCCACGAAAGCGGGGAGGGCGGAATATAAATGTAATAAATTAAATTAAATTAAATTAGAGTAAGAAAGATTCTGACCATATTTTAATAGGAACAATAGGCACAGACTAACTGTAATTTTGAGAAATTGGTCAGGAAAACTAAACATGTTTAATTTTAGTAGCCTTTGCAAGTTATTCTCCCTTACTGCTCCCAACAATATTTCTGTAACCATGTAAAATGCTGACAAATTAAGAGGATAAAGCTGAAAGTCAGATGGAAGGCAACTCATTGGGTAGTTGGTTATCTTCTGGCGGTGGGGATTATGGACCAACACAGCACTTTCTGTGTTTCTCAGAAACATTACCTATTAAAGAATAAAATCCACCATAACTAATGCAGTTTGTAAAGTGTGCATTATTTGCTTGCAACATGCAAAAGATTACATACCCCTGGCATAAAGCTTGCAACATGCAAAAGATTACATACCCCTGGCATAAAACAAACCTTTAATCAGAAATTACAGGCAAAAAAATGTGAATAGCTAAACACAAAATTTTGAAAACAAATATGATTGCTTCAGGTTTTTCAGCTATACCTCATTTCCAAGCTTTCTGTGAGGTAGTCAAATTATTTTCTGAAATATGTCAGAAAAGAAGAATGAATAGCAGAATGCAAATTTCAGCCAGAGGCCAATTTCCTAATTAAACATTCAAGAGGAGAAACGAAATAAAAGCCGCATAAAAAATTCAGAACACATAAAAACGAACACAGGATAAGATGTCGTATCAGTAGGCCTCCTACTTTAAAAAGCCAGAAATTATACCTTTTTTCCAGTCCATTTGAAAATGAATCATAAGGGTTTCCATTCATCAGATGTTTAGTTTTGCCGATTATTATAGATTATAACGGGAAATGAAACTGCAGAACATGCATTCATAGACGACTACTATGAAATAAATGCACTGCTTCTGCTAAATAGAAACAAAATGTGGAAGAAGTCTTCTTAAAATGAGAAATATTTGTGAAATTGAAGCTATTACTGACTAACTACTTCAAAGAATAGCAGTCAATTCAGAAATTTGCCTCTCTGATACTCAAGAAACATGAGGCCCCTCCCCCATTCTATAATTATGCAATGGAGTTAATATTTTGTTTTAAAATTTAAAAAAAGTTCAAGACCACATTCACTCAGGCTCTTCCAAGATCCCGATCCTGAAAAATGGCCCTGGAGTTGGAAATGATTTATTCTTAAAATATTTATATCATGTCTAAGGTGGCTCAAAGCCAATAGTATAAAAACACCAAGCTGAGACTTAAATCCTCCTTAGCAGACCTGATGTGAAGAATGCCCTCAAGTCATAGCTAACTTATGGTAACCCTTGGAGGGATTTTCACAACAAGAGACTAACAGAGGTGGTTTGCCACTGCCTGCTTCTGCAACCCTGTTCTTTGCTGGAGATCTCCCATCCAATTACTAACCAAGGCCGACCCTGCTCAGCTTCTGAGCTCTGACGAGATCAGGCTCACCTGGGCTATCCAGGTCAGGGTTTTAGCAGACCTACCTCACTATTAAAATGGATTCTATAGGAACCCAATCATCTAATTTCTGGACTTTTGAATGCAAGTTTTTTTTCTGGCAGAGCTTTTGTACAAAACTCCAAATTTTGTCTGAACCCTAACAAGTATTTTGAGCAACAGGACAGTAGAGCAGGTATGATCATATAGCTGCAATTTTACACCTTATTTTATCTTTTCCCCTTGATTTAGATCAGGGGCCCAAGATGGTGTCTGTGGGCACGCTGTTACCTGTCAACACCTTTCCTGGCACCCACCAAATGTTTTTAGAAAGAGGGCAGAGCCAGGTAGAGCTTTTGCCCAGCACAGCTTCTGTTTGACCACAGAAGATTCGGTTGGCTTTGCAGATTAAAAGGCACCTTCTTAAACAGTATGGCATCTTCTTAAACAGAATTGCTGAAATGTTTGTTTAAAACATTTCTGTATCACCTTTCCACCCAAATAGGGTCACCAGGGCAGATAACAGAGTTGCACTTAAAGTAACTGTTGTTCATTGACACATTCTGTGCAAGCACACATGGGACTGTGCATGTGCAGGCCTGCCGATCTACACAGTTCTTTAAAGTTAATGTCCACTATGGGGCATACATCTCCTGCAGCGTTTCCTGCCAAGCATGCCACCGGGAGGCAGTGCCCCCTTACCCTAAGTTCTCCAGAGTCGCCAGGCCAAGGTAAGTATTCAATAGGCACAGCGGGGCAGGAGGGAGGGTACGTGTGCCTGCACAGAAGACATCAATTAACAACAGTTAATTTGTTAATTGCTACTGCTACTGCTGATTCTTTTCTCTCCATCATATCTGGGGCATAGTGCTTTGCGAATGTGTCTGAAGAGGACCAAGTCGCTGCATTACAAGTGTCATAGATGGGTACTCCTCTCATCCAAGCTGCTGATGACACCTGGGATCTCGTCGAGTGTGCCTTCACCTCCAAAGGACAAAGTAAGTGTGCTGCAGCGTAACATATTTTGATGGCCAATGTTACCCATCTTCCTATGTATTGTGTTGTGGCTGCTTTGGCCACTTTACCTTTTCTAGGGACAGCATAGCAAACAAAAAGTTGTTTGCCCTTTCTGAAGAGCATTGTGTGATATAAGTAAAATAGAATTGCTCTATGTACATCATGTGTGTGTAAGGCTCTCTCTGAATTTGTGGTAGGTGTGGGAAAAAACACTGGGAGTATTATGTCTTGAGATAAATGAAATTTGGTACAGAGCCGTAGTCCTACTTTACCCTGATGTATCTTGAGAAAGGGAGAGTGTGACCTGAGAGCCACTAATTCACTCACCCGTGGACATGATGGCCACTAGGAAAGATACTTTCGACAATGTATTTCAAAGTATAATTAGCCATTGGCTTAAGAGGAGGTAACATAAATCTGGCTAGTACCAATTGTAAGGACCACTGTGGTATAATTTCATTGACAAGTAGGAACAGATTCTGTAAACCTCTGAGGAACGGCTGAGAAATGTGATGCAAAAATGTTTTCCCATAGATTCTGGGGTGAAAGGCTAATATGGCAGCCAAATAAACCTTAACTGATGAGTTAGCTAGGACTTCGCCTTTAAGGGTTAGTAAAAATTCTAACACTTGTGATAATGGACAGTCAGTGGAGTCTAATCCCTTTTGCTTAGCCCATGTGCTAAACCTGTTCCACTTAAAGCCACAGGACTTTCTGGTATTCTCTCTTCTAGAATTTAGGATGATTTCTGCTACTCTGTTTGAGACTCCCTTTGTCCTGTTATCTACCAAGCTGTTAGCTTCAGTCTGGGTAGATCATGATACTATACCCCTTTGTCACCTAGAAGGTCTGGTTCTGATCTGAAGTGAAACAGTGAGCCCCTGGAGAAGTGCATCACATGCTGGAACCAAGATTGTCTGGGCCAGTAGGGTGTTACTAGGATTATGTTGGGCTTGTCTCTGTATTTTGCTGAATGTCCTGGCAATCAGGGGAATAGGGAGAAAGGCATAGAAGGAGTGTCCCAACAAAGTTGGAACGTATACCCTATGGAATTAATACCTGCAAACCATGTATTAAAGTGGAGTAATTGTAGCACCATATTAAGGGTTAACATTCTAAACTTTTGAGTACGTAAGAACTTGTTCAGGCCCCTGAGATCTAGTATGGGTCTGATGCTCCCATCCTTTTTGTCCACAAGAAACATTCTAGAGTAGAAACCCTGTTGGGGTTCACATGACAGGACTACCAGTATAGCCTCTTTGCTTTGTAACTCTTATCAATTCTGCTTGTAGCTTATCAGAGGAAACACTATGAGAAAAATCAGGAAGACTCTGAACAGAGTAACAGGAAAACTCAATTTTATATCCAACTTTAACCATTTTCAATACCCATACGTCAGAGGTAATTTCTGCCCAGGCTGCGTAATATTTGGCTAGCTTGTTACGAAACACGACTGGCTCTTCTACACCTAGTCAGAACTGCTTCTGTTGGTGCTGAGGCCCTTTGCTCAGTGAGACCTGTTGCACTTGGTGAGACCTGTTATTTGATTGTCTGCCCTGATATTGCCCCGGTGAGGTTGGGTTTGTCTGTACTGAGTATAGTGAGGCTGCAGTTGATAATGGTACTGTAAGGTTGTTGAGGGCTATAAAGATAACATTGGGCAGGTTGTTGTTTTGGGGGAGTACCCCATATGAGCGGGCCATCTTCCTATCTTTTTTGTTCTGTGAGAGGTAGTCATCTGTTCTGGAAGAGAATAATGTTTCCCCTCAAATGGTAAGTCTTCTGTTTTGGCTCTTGTCTCGAGTAGTAATGCGGTGGTCAGTAGCCAGGCATGCATCCTGAGAACTATGGATCAAGCAAAGGCCCTGGCTGATGTGTCCACTGTATTCCGCCCTGCATTAATTTGCATTTTAGATAGCTTTAGGGCTTCCTCCAGTATCACTTTGGCTAATATCTTTTCGTCTTCAAGCAGTTTATCAACGAAGGCGGACATTAGGTTCCACAGGGACACCTGGTAGGCCCCCATGACCACAGTATAGTTTACGATCTTAATGTTGAGTGCAGATGAAGAGTAGAGCTTTCCAGTTTCCTACTTTCTTTATCTGTAAGTGTCAAGTGGGATCCCTGTTGTTGTCTTGCCTGCATTTCTTCAGTCACCAAAGATGACAGAAGTGGGTGGCTGAACAGGAACAAACAGACATCCTCCCTCCTCTTGTACAGTCCCTCAGATTTCTTGGCTGTAGCATGAGTTGATGCTGGTTTCTCATAGATGGAGCTGATGAGTTCCATGAAGCCTTCAACGACCAGGAAGGCGATATTGGTCGTACTCTCTAAATACAGATATTGCAGGACCTTGTCCTTTGGTTTTAGGTCCACCACTGAAATTTCAGTATCGAGGGACCGTGCCATCCTGACCATTTGTTCTGCATATAAGTGGTAATCGTCTGTGGGGGAGACTTGACCAGTTCCCATCACCACCATCTGGTGAGGGGTCAGATGCAGGACTGGGGCTCCTTTCTCCAACAAATTCAGAAGGGTAGTACGATAAGGATGAGCATGGGATCTCATACTGTATCCCAGATACCCCTTGTTGGGAACACGATCTTCAGTACATCAGAGGGTTTTATGCCCTCTTCTAGAGGAGCACTTTCAGCCTTGTAACTCTTTCAGCCTGAGCTTTTGGGGTAAATTTACAGTAATGTTTGCAAGTTTGACTGTTGTGCCCTTCCCCTAGACATTCCAGACAAATGGAGTGTCTGTCTGTTTTTGTCATCTTTGTTGCACGTGTGGTACAACGTTTGAAAAATGCTTTCTCTGCCATACTTTCACTTATCTTTCTCCTTTTTTGTTGTCATTTCAGGTAGAAGCGGACCAGCTGCAAAGAATCTTCCTGGCTGGCGGTGAAGAAGGAACTGAGGGTAAGGGGGGTGCCGCCTCCTAGTGGCATGCTTGGCGGGAAACGCTACGCATGCACACTGAGGAGACATGCACCCCCCTAGCAGACTTTAGCTTTAAAGAACCTTGCCAGTCAGCAGGCCTACACACGCGCAGTCCCATTGCACAAGAAGACAATGAAAAAATTGTTACTACTAGAGGTATGCAGAACCCTGCTCTCTGATATTTTGTAACTGGCTCTGTTTCCTGCAACAGGCCTTTTCTTGGCTCCATTTCCTGCAGCAGCCACTTTCTGGTCTCATATATTTGATAAAGTCTTGAAAAGGTTGGCTCTACAAACTCGAGATAATGCCTCTTACCTATGCCCCATCATCATCTCTACAATCAGCCAAGAGGAGCCTCTCATAATCTACTACAGTAGCCTTTAACCCAACTTGTTGTAACTAGGGTTGCCAGGCCCCCTGGGCTTGAAACCATGGAATAGGGGATGGGGGGATGAGTCAGAAGGATTTACCTTGCAAGCATGCACAGTGCGCACACGTGCTCCAAAACACTTCCACATCATGGTGGGAATGACATCATTTCTGGTGCAAAGCAGAAGCGATGGATTTCATGCAAGCTGATTTGATAAAAATCAGCCCCCAATCTAATGTTTAGGGCCAATTTTTATTAAATCAGCCCCATGCATGACCCATTGCTTCAATGTCGAACCAGGAATAATGTCATTCCTGGCGCAATGTGGAAGTACTATGGAGCATGCAGCAGTACTCTGCAGGGCTCCCGGGTCCGTTCCCTGGGCATTATACAAGAATACTAAATCCAAAGAAAGTCTTTGGCCTGTGCATAAAAACTGTTAGAAAACCTATCAATTACAGCACTGCATGAATTTTTGCACAAGTATTTACAAAACAGCACTAGCAGAAATTCTTCTGTTCATGCATGGTTCTTTCAATCCAACAGTATAAATTCAGGAGCAGTTCAAGTATTTTATTTGCTGCTCAGGCCACGTTTAAATCCCAAGCATTTCAATTCAAACTAGTTTTGTTCCATGGGCGCTAATGATATTAAAGAAACTTGAATTAAAGCAGTTATGCCTAACTGCAACATGAACTGGGCTGTTAATGAGTTACAGAATTTGAAAATGCTGATGTTGGTTTTTCTCTTGTGGAACTTGCTGCTTTAAGTTCAAAGTACATCTTACAGTTTACATAAGGGGAAAAGGAAGAGGTAAAAATGAATCTGAAGCAGAGACTGAAACAAGAACTAAATGCACTTGTTAGAACAGTGGACTCTAGAGGTAGTATGCATTATCCACTGAATGAACTAGAGCTGAGACCCATTAAATATAATATAACACTTCACTCCCAGAGAAGTCAAGTAAGCTTTAACCTTTAAAAAAAGTATGTGATACCACACAGCATAAAACCAATCTTTCTAGAGCTTTGAATTTCATTGCCTCAGGGGAGAAAAATCCAGTTTCCCATCCTCAGAAAAATAACTGGATACCTAAATACACATTTAATATGGTATCATTTACTCTGATTTCAGCACAGGCTCGCAAACTTGAATTGCATTTCTGAACTATGCAATGTAGTCAGTAGCTAACAGTTAATTACTGCTGACCTCCAAAAAACTGCAGAGCCAAGGAAAGGCATAAATTATTTAGGGATTATTAATCAGTCATGGACACTTCTTTGGATTCAACAGAGTTAAATGTCAGAGGGTCAGTTATTTTTAAATCTGATTGTATTTATGGGTAGTAAAGAAGATGGTAAAAGGAGCCATATATTCATAAGAACAAATTCACATTACCTGCAACAAACAATCCCAGTTATTTTTAATGCAAGCAACTTTTCTCCTCTCCTAGGATTTATTTAAACAGTCTCTGAAACACAGATCAACATTCTCCACAATCTCAGATACTATTAAACAAACTGTTTCTGTAAATTTATTACTTGTGACAAACACCACTCAGGAAGATGACATGTTTTCATATTAACAGTGAAAGAATGCTTAAATTGTTTGGAAATCTACAAACTACTTAATTTAAAACAAAACAAAATGCTCCATTATTTTAATCCCTCCATCTAGGACCTTCTATAACTATCCAGTTTTTCAGGGCTAATAAGAAAGCAAAGTCCATTTAAAAATCTGTTTAATATTGGTTCATTTGAAAAAAATAACTGCATTCTAGTTTACAGTTTACCATTATCCAATCTGTCTGAGGCCAGCCCCTCTGCTTGGCCAGGACTGCTCTCCGCTCCCCCATCAAGCCCTTGGGCAATGGCTACCTGAAGTCCCACTGGCCCTGTGACTCCAACAACACCAGGAACAGTTTGGCTCCCCCCGCCCCCCACTCAGGCTGTGCAGTGAGGGAATACCATGGAGGGTCCCCTGTAGGGAGCAGGGATGAGGCTGGGGCAGAGCTGCATGGCAGCCCTAGCCCAAGTGTTGGGCCTTGCTCTGGAGGCGAGTGCTTGGGACCTGGTGCAGGGACTGTTAGATGGGGAAGGATATAAGGAGGGCTCAAAGTACCCCTGGCTGGAGAGAAAAGTGGAGGTCTGATCCTGCTCACAAAGGGCAATCTCCGAGGCAAGCAGGAGTGACTAGGGGCCACAGCTTCGACCCCTGGCTCATCATTTCTGAGGTCACATGGGCAGAGCCATCATGGGGAAGAACTTACCTTAGGGTGATGGCTGGCAGAGTGGCCAGCACCAGGAACTGACCAGGGGAGGCCAGGGACCACAATGACACCATGGTGGATAGGTGAGCAATGGACCCAGCTACCAGGAATCCTCACACAATCTGTATCAAACTAAATTGTCACTGGTGAATTAACCACTCATTCTGTTAAAAATATTGTGCTGAGAACGGGAAAATGTACAGATGCTGGTATAATTAAAATTATGAAAGTAGTAGAATATATATTTAAATATTTTGACCTTGTCTAGTTCCTTGGCTGACATCTTTAATTTTTAAACGAAACACACACATCAACTGGATACAAATCTGTCCTTGGCCACAGTTTAGGTGAAGCAAAACTGAGCATCTTTACCCACAGGTGCAATAAAGCCTCAGCGAACTGAATTAGAATTTCACACGTAATGCCCACTAATGTAACCCTTCCTAACATTTACTAACATTCATAATATATGCAGCTCAATCCCTACAAGCCCATCTGTTACCAAATGTACTTGGGAAAGGGAGCAAAGCAAACAAATTCACTTTTAGTTCAGGCATTATGCAAAGGAATTTCTATCTAATGGCACCCACATGCTACTTTCCATTGGAAAATTGAGACACTGGGAAATTTTTCAAGTGCTGTTCCACTAGTTAGCATTAAGAACACTCCTGGAAAAAGTTCACATTTTATCTCATACTGTCAGAAGAATAATATGTGCTTAAGGAAGACCTCTGAATTATCCTACCTCCGGTATGCACAAACAATAAACTATGTCACAATGATCAAGAAAAAAGCCTTCACAATCAGTGCAGGAAACAACCCATGACATCCAAGCTGTCTTGATTCCTTAATAAAATGCCTTTCAGCAAATCAGGCAACAAACGTAGAATTCTACTGAAAAAGAGTACCTTCGTTGGGAAGAATTATTAAGGCTACAACTGCAGACTGTGGTCTACAGATGAACAAACCGTAGTGAGGAAAAATCAGTATGAATTCAGGAAAGAAAGTCCCACAACACCAATTTTAAAAAATCCAGAAAAGTACTGAAAGGAGTGATCCAATAAAATTATGTCCTTCTGATTCGGTTTCGTTTTCGCGGCCATGTCGGATGCTCCTCTTCGCAGGTCCGAGAGGAAACGTCCGAGCAGCCTGACCGGGCGGCTGATCTGCAAAGATTAGCCCCCAGGACTCCCAGGGAGGGAGTCAGGGTCCGGGACGCTGCGGGAAGAGCCCTCTGGCAAATCGAGGCAGGGGGTAAATTGCCCGTTTGTCCCCATGGAGGCCGGCAGACGTGCACGGCACCTTGCGTGCTGCCGGGCCACGGAAAACGGCAAAGAACAGGACTAGGCAAAAGCCTGTAAGTAAGCGAATCCCTTCTGTTATTACAAGCGTATGCGAAGGAGTGGTGGGATCTGAAGTTAAGAAGACTCGGATTTCTTCCCCCTCGCTGAGTTTCAGAAGGTTGGCGGTCCCCCCCCCCCTAAAATGGCAGCGAAAAAGCAGAGTCCCGCTTTGGGCAAGTCAATTTCGGCTGCCCTGCAGGGAAAAGCGGAGTCGCTCGAGGATTTGGTGAAAAGGTCGGTCATCGAAGCCATAAAACCCTTTGTTGACAAGCTGAATGAAACAGATCAAAGGGTGGGGTTGAGAGCGATGTGAAAGCCATCAAGGAAGCAGTGGGGGGGGGCAGAGAAGTCTGCTCGGGAAAATGCGTCACTCATGAGAGCAACGAACAAGGAGCTAAAGCTGGTGGAAAACCAGCTGATCGGGCTGCAAGTGGAACGAACACAGACTGTTTTGCGTCTCCAGAATGTTAAAGAGGAGGAAAACGAGGATCTAAGGGAGCTTGCTTCGGAATTATTGGCGTCACCCGCGAGGGCAACTAAGGAAGAGGTAAAAAGCGCCATTTTGGAAGTCCGTCGGGCTTCTTCAAAATATGCAATGAAGCGGCAGCTGCCTCGCGAGATTTTTATTGAGTTTTCATCTAGGAAGGTCCGAGACACTATCCTATTTAACTCATATAATGCGGACTTGGACTTTCTGGGAAATAAAGTCAAGATACTGAAGGACGTTCCATTTCTAGTTCGAAAAAGAAGATTTAAGTACAGAAAGCTCGCAGCTCTCCTGAGGGAACCAGGGATAAAGTATAAATGGCTATTTCCGGAAGGAATTTGGTTTAATTATAAAGATCAAGCCTACAAGATAAACTCAGAGGATCAGCTAAGGGATTTTGTGGACAAAAATCAAGAATTCGGGCAAGATACCATGCAAAATGAAGAAGACTTGAAGCCTGAAGGGAGGGGGGAGGCAGTGAGCGCAGTGGCTGTAGCTGCTCAGAGAGAACTGCGTCCGAGGCCCAGGTGGGGGAAGAAGAAAATTTAATATGGGTTGTATTTTGTATTTTGCAAGGTCAACCACTCCATCATTACTTTATGAAGGTTTAAATTTTTAACTATGGCAGTATGAAGGGAAAACATTGTAGTGTAGTGTTTATTGTTTGTATGTAACCTCCCCCCCTTTTCCAGCCCTCCTTCCCCTTTTCTTTCTTCTTTCCCTTTTCCCCTTTCCTAGTACTTTTGCAGTGTTTTTTGTAGGTTTTTGTTTTAGATATTAAAAATAAAAAAATTTTCAAAAAAAAAATTATGTCCTTCTGTCTGAGGGGGACCATCAGGAACTGTTCTAGGCAATATTGAAGCCTTCAATGGGAGTGTGAAATTGGCAAAAGCAACTCTCCCACCAGCAGAATTCTCTTCCCAATGGCAGAAAACAAGGTTTGGCTGCAACTCAGAGGCTCAGATCAAATAGTTATTTCTGCAGACAGAAGAGATTTCCACCCACAGTGCTAATTCCTCCATCCTGCTGCAGTGAAATGTCCACCTCATTTTGCTCCTGAGGGACAACCTTTCCCCAGAGAATAACATGGGGGAGTCAGAGGAATCCAGCAGAAGAGAGAACCAGCAAAAAAAAGAAGAAAAAGCCTTCTTGCATTCGCAGAAATCCTTCATTGGATCCAAGCCAGAGAGCTCAACTCTGGTGGACATCCAGTGTGATCAAGTAAGTTAGGCCTTACTGTTTTTCACATAAATAAGATGCTGATTTTGATAAATTGGTCCTCAGACTATTTACTGAGGAGAGCTTGCCTAAGACATCTACATACATTCTTAGTAAACGGGGAAAGTGTATCTCTTTTTCTTTGTTTTTAAAAATGACACAACTTTAAAACTACATAATATATACATCATCAAGGAAAAAACCCTACTGCTCAACCAATAGAAAGCGGCAGCCATCTGTCCAGGCTCCCATTTTTACTGATAAAGAGAAGAACCCCATGGTGGCTGCCCCCTCCGAGGGCCCCCCGGGGACGGATAGTTTCCCCCAGCGAGTGTGTGCATGGAGCATAAGGACTGACGACCATCCCACAGGTCCTTGCCCCCGCCCCCGGACGTAATGGCTATCTGCCTCACATATCAGACCTCAGTGGCACAGAGTGGGTTGAGAGCCCTCCCCCCATGCACACAGGAGAGACTCTACATCCCACCCCATTTCCCATGCCACCATGTGAGGAGGGGCGAGGCAGGGTGGAAGCAACATGCAGCGGCAGCCTCCATAAGATCAGCAGATCCTCATTCTGTTTGGGAGCTTAACCATCCTATGGGGCAGAGGAGCCAGGTGGATCTCTGGAGCCACCACATCCCTGACCCACAGAGGAGTGATGGTTGAGGGGGAGCTACTATCAGCCACTGGTGAGCAAGCAGACAAGGAGAGAGTTCTTGTTCTACACAGGATTTACTGAGCTGCCAAGTGTGCGCTGGCTGTCTTGTGAGCAAGCACAGAATAGGGACTGTGGCTGCTTGCATAGCAGATGGAACTGGGAGAGCCATGCCTTGCACATGTGTCTGGGGTCCAAGGTGTAGCTGAGGGCTGGCTGGGGAACCGCTCCTGGAGTCGGGCTGGAAAGGCAGTCAAGATGGGATGCGGCCTGTGAGGCAATTTGGCAATGCTCCTGGACACCCCTACTGGGAGGCAATTAACATGGAGGGGGATAAGGGACATGTTCACGGAGAGCTGTGGCCTTGGTCCTGCTCCATCCACAGCAAGGGCTGCCACGCCAATGGGAGGTATCCATGCCCTGGGGCAGGAGGCCCTGTGCTTGCAAGTGCTGCCAACAAATGGGTGCTGGACAATCCTCCCATGGGGAATGCTAGTCATCTGCATCTGGATGTCCCGATGCTGCCATGGCTGCTTGTGGCATCGATCCTCTGAGATAAGGAGTCAAGGAACTGCACAGCCGCTTTTGCGGGGGGAGGACAGGAGTGAACTCACAGGCCCTCCCAGCTTGCAGCTGTGATCTCGCCTCTGCCTGAGCCTGGGGCCCAGCCACAGAAGGGGCCCCAATATGGGCTGCAGGGCACCCCACCAACAGTGGCATTAGTGTGGCTCCCTGGGTGACAGCCTCTTTAGCAGGCTACAGAGCCAGTGACAGATGGGCGGGCCAGAGGTGCCGCCTCCTCAGCACCTTCTTACCTGTTGGGATACCCTTGGCCCTCTCTAGGCTGCAACTCGGGGAAGTATACCTTTATGGGAATGTCAGAGGGGACTGTCAGTCTGCTAAGTGGGACTTCACTCTCCTTTGTGTAGGAGCAATGGACACTTCGAATTTTGCAAAGTTCCCTCCATTCCCCCGCCAAGCAACGGCCCCAGAGGTCAGTGTTTGGGGGGTTCCATCAGTGAAAGGGGAGGGGCTGACAACAGCAGGCTGGGGTAGCCGGTGCCTTGGCCCTCCCCAGGCCATGACTCTAGATGGGTTAACTAAAATGGAACTTATTCGGGGGTTGTTAGTCTGCCAAGAGGAACTTAATTCTCCCCCATGTGTAAGAGTAAGGGACACCCTGGATTTCACAAAGTCCCCCCTGCACACTCTTGCTCCGCCTTGCACTTTAAGCACCCTCTCCCGCCTTTCACTCTAAGTCCCCATGGCAGAGGGCTTTCAGGCAGAGCCTCCAGCCACATCCCCACTTACCTGGGGTCATAGATGCTCTAGCCTGAAGTTATGTAGGGTGCCCAGGGGGCTGTTTGGGCATGGGGATTGGGGCTCGGTTGCCATGAAGGCATGAGTGGATTAGTCCCCAGGGTACTTGGCATCCTATGCTCCGCTGGGCTACTTAGAGCTGGAAGGGGGGGGGCTCGACTTTTCCCCTACAATGGGAACCTATGAGCAGGCTATGCCATCTTTTTCCAAGATATAAGTTTGCACTGCTCATAGAGGGATCCCCTGCCCCCAGCCCACCATCCATCCAGCTGGCTCAGGGACTTACATCTCAGTTACAACCATGCTCAGTTGCTGTGGTTGGGTGCCAGTAGGAAACCCGGGCAGAGCGGTTCTGCACCACTGTGCGATCAGATTGGGGGGGGGGGTGTTATGATGGCCTAAGTCCAGGATATGACAATGTAATTCCTAGTCAGCTTCCAGGGCGCTTCCTCCCCACCTCAGGATTGTGCTGAAGATCTATTAACTAAATATTAAATTATATATCTACCAAAATAAAATGTATATGCACATAAGATATTTCCTTTTTTTCTGGGAAAAGTTGTATTTATAAACAAACAGGCATAAAAATGTATAATGACAATTTCTTGGGAAAATATTGTTTAAATGTTGATATAGTCACTGTCTTTTTTTAAAAAAAAATCTCAATTTATCTCAGACATAGTAAATTCTAATTGTATGTTCATTCAAAGCATCATATAGTGATTGATAGCTCAAGACTTCCTCCTTTAAACTGTTTTTTATTCATTCTTCTGTATCATATCAAGAGATAGTGAATTATAAACAAAAAGGGCCATTGCTTGGGACAGCATTATGAGCAGTGGCAGGGTTGAGGGAAGGGAGAAGACGTAATGGCAGTAGCAGCATCACTCAAGATATGAGAAATAAACTGTCAACTTTTCAGGTGAATTGCCATCCTTTATTACATTGGGTACCCTGGAGAGACAAATGATCATTCTATCTGATGTACACTCGGTGGAGTATTCAGTATAAAACTTTTCAGTTTTAGAGTGGAATGGCTCTGATCATTTGAGAATATGTGAATGGTTAATAACAGAAAGCTTCTCAGAATCCTGCAAATCCTCATCTTAGCATGAACATTTCCCAGGAACATTTATATGATCCAATGCATTCTCTCTACAATATCAGTTGTGATAGTCCAGCATTATTATTGCCTTGTATCTGCCATTTCTGAAGTGATTATCACTGCACAGTGCTATTCTGCATCTTAAATAGATTAGATAAGTAGAATTAAAGTGACTACCATCAGTTTGCATCATATTTTCCTTAAGCACCTTATTCCTCTACATCATTATGTGATTTTTACTCCAGAGATGATTCCAACATGCTGAGATAAGGGACAATATTTACAGAAAACGTATCAGGCAGCCGATGCAAATCAGGAGTCTGTGGACTTCACCTTCATTAACATAAGAGGCCTATTTATCTGTATTTCTTTTCAGCCAACCTGTTCATTTTATTCAGCACATAAAATCCCAAATGTAAACCCGCTAGTCATTTCATTTCAACAGGCAAACTGGTGCTTCTGGGTCACGCCAGAAATAATGTCATTTTCCAGCACGATGGGTGGGTGCACAAGTGCTTCCAAGTGTGTGCCTCAGGCTTACATCCAGCCTTTCCAGGTGGCCTTTCTCCCTCACTGGCCAGGTGAGCAGTGGGAGGGGGCAGAGGCTGGGAGAACCTTCACTAGGGTGGAAGCTTTAGCTAGCCCATTTGAAGACATGCAGAAATCTATAGTCCTTTCAACCAAAAAACTCTACTACTAGATGGGCCCAAAAAAGATAACAGAACATCACTTGTAAGCATGTCAAACTCCCAGGTCAAATTACTCCAGTGCACCATCATAGGTCTAGAACCCATCACAGACAATGATAACTCTCTCATAAAGCTTGTGTGGGAAGCCTTTCCTTGTTTACAGGAAAATAAAGCAACTTTACTAGAATAATGGGGTGCATAACTATCAATATTCAGTACATTTAGAGCAAAAAGATGATGACTTGTTCTTCTTTTCTTTCAGATACAGTGGTAGTTTAACTGAGAGGGAAGGCAGCATGGTATAGTCTGATCTCATCAGATCTCGGGTTGGTACTTGAATGGGTGACCACCAAGGAAGACTCTGAAGAGTGGGAAACCACCTCTGCTTCTCACTTGCCTTGAAAGCCCCTTGCTGGGGTCGTCATATGTTGACTAGAACTTGATGGCGTGCGTGCACACACATGCACATGCACACACACACGCACGCACGCACGCATTCAATTAATGAATAGTGGAATAGCTCCTCTCTGGCCGTTTCCACATATGTTGAATTATACACTTTCGGTGCACTTTAGTTATCCTTCAGAAGTGGATTTTGTGTTTCCCACATAAAAACCCAGTTCCAAATGATCACTAAAGAGCATTGAAAGTGCATTATCCAATGTGTGTGGAAGCAGCCTCTACCTCAAAACATGCTAAAACAGTACTTTCAAAGCCTCCTGTTCCTTGATTTAGTGTTTCATGTTAATTACCCATATTATGCAATTTACAAAGAATTTATCATCACAAAGTGATATACTTCTTAAAGAAAATATTAACTAAAATGTCAAAAGAAAATAAATATTCATCTATGCACACACCAGGCACAGAAAAACCCCAGCCACAGAAACAAGAACGTGCACTGTATTATCTGTGCCAAATGATACTAGCTTCAGATTTCTGTATCTTGCATACAAACAGAGAAGCATTAACACATTCCAACCAGCATATTTGTTTCCTGGTATACCTTCAGCATTAATGTCATTTGTATTAATCTCAAAACCAGGTCCTCTTTAGACAAATCTGTAAGTTTAAAAGCCTTCTTCAACTCATTTTAATTGCCTTGGCAATGTCAGAACTGTGCCTCACCCTAATAGTTCAGCATTGATCATTCTAAACCAATTGGTTCCTTCATTAGAGAGAAAATGGAGTATAAAGAGAAGGCAGGCAGCTGTTGCTCAAGTAGGTGGACTGCATCTCTTCTTACCTTGCTTGTCCCTCATTAATAAGCAGCTGATCGATCAGGAGCCTGCCCAGAACCCCCCAAAACTATTAATCATGTCTGACACAGATTTTGTTTTTTTTGTACAGACACAAGCAAAGAATATTTCAAAGTTTCTATCCCAAACTTCGTCTGCAGATTTTGCTTTTTGCTCTAAAACGATTCATTTTCTTCATATTTCATTTAGCGGAAGCAACCAAAACAAATCCCAATTAGTTCAGTTATCCAAAGCCAGGATCTTTGGATCAGGACACACCATTCTGAGTTCTTCAGTATACTGAGCAAGCTAATAAGGGGTAGAGGATAACAACGGCAGGGCAAGAAACAGGAAAAGAAACACTTGGGGGGGGGAGGGAAGTACAGCGTGAACAAAAGAATAAGCACAATAACAAAACAGCTTTACAGCTCTCCATTTTTTCAACACTTGCTTTCCATTTAACACAAATTAAGTACTATTCACTTCCTATTTCGTTCTCTTAGGAGGGAAGAACTATAAATTACTTATTAAGCCTGCCACCATTTGGAGCTAGGCTAATAATTGAGTTCATAGGACATAACTTTGTTCTATGAACTGAAAAGGTACAGTGGGACTGCGGATGTAAACCTTCATAAAATTTCATTTTTCCTGCCCTTTCTGCAAGAGGAAACAAACCCATTACTAAATGAGCTATTTAAAGTTCTAAAGTCTGGAAGAATTGTAAATACTCAACAGCCTGCTATTTCTAGAGGGCAAAACAGTTGCAATTATGTCTAGAAACAAATATAAAAATGACACACATTCACACTTCATCCCCCCCATCTTTAGAAAATAACAAAATATTTTGAAATATGCCTTGGAGATTCCTCCAAGGTTATACACAGTGTACAGCAAAGAAAGCAAGAGAGAAAGGAAAGTTTGCAGAAATGTTTCTGAAAATATTTAGCAGCATAAAATGCATTTCCCCTCCCATTTCATAATGACTGCTATTACAGAATTGTCAAATTGCAGCAAAAACAATAAATTTATATTTTGACGACCAAGAATGTAATTGTGCACAACAGTTACTGTTAAAAAAAAATAGCCAGCAACTTCTGCATCTGCACAATCTTTTACAGACATGTTTAGAAGATACATAGGTTCAACTATGAATGAAAGATGTTGAGTTATGCATCCCATCCACATTTTAATTCATTTTCATTCAGTTGCTTTCTTTGCACTGGGAGTTCGGGAAGACGAGAATGATTATGCGGTTTGTAATCAGAAACTCTCTGAAAATAGTCACAGAACAATACAGAGGTGCATACATAGATGATTGACACCTGCACAGCTGGCAAGAAAGAGGCCTCCACTTCTGATACTATCAGTTAATACCATCATGCTGTAATACGTAGTAAGTCAGATAAAGGCCACCATCTGATATGCTGTTTTAGGTATTTATGTATTTAAATTTTCTGCATTTTAAAATCTATTTATATATTTTAAATGCTCATTGAGCATTTTATTGTACCCCGCCCTGAGCCCATTCACAGGGAGGGTGGGCTAAAAAACAAAGAAATAAACAAATAATTGGTTGCCAGCTAACCATTAAATGGACTGACAGCCAAAATATGAGCACCTACAGAACTCTTGGTTTGAGCTTGTTGTGCTATTCAGTATTTTTACCAACATGTTACATGATAGTCTTTTTTAAAGTACTGCCTTTCAAAAAAATCAGGGGCAACCCCCTGGAGGTATAACCAAATACATTATGAGTTAATAAACACTCCTACAAACTAAGTGCTATTATACACTCACACACACACACACACACACACACACACATATTGTATTTTTACTATTTTTGCAATCTTTAAGAAAGTGCAAAGTGCTGAAAGTGCTCAAGGTAATAAATACAATAAGTATCGGTATAAAGCCAAACGCTATTCAAAATCCTTTCCATCAATAAATATAAAGACATATACAATAATTAATTCATGATGGGCATAATGTCCCCAGGTCCAACTGGTAAAGAGAATTAACAAGAGGCCACAAGGTAAGCAATTAAATCCTCATAATATCTTCTTCTTGTCTTTTTAGGTGGAGTGTTTGCTGAAAGATGGTGATTCTCTGGTATAACTTTAGAAGATCAAGTTGATGTTAGAATGCTGCTGGAAGGAGTCTGCCGGGCAAAGCCATCATTTTATTTCCCGTTTCATACCTTGCTTTGTCAAAGGCTCATAAATCAACATGACAACCCCTGTAATAAAAATATTGCTTAATATATTACTATGTTGCTTCTCTAAAGACTTACTCCAAACTGTTACTTCAGTGTATTACTCACGTACACCCTTGGGCAGTCTGTACCCTCACACCATGTTGGTATAGTTTCTGATGGTCTATCACCACAGAGGGCGTGCTTAACTACTCTAAATATATACAATTACCACTCAAGTAATTAAAGAGACAGTGTTTCATTCATAAATGATACAATCATAAGCAGCATTTTAACATTCATAAAAAACAAGAGAACTCAATGTCATTATTCAGAGGGAATAAGGAATTTAAGGATTTTGAATAGTGTTTAGCTTTATAATGATATTTATTGTCTTTATTACCTTGAGCACTTTCAGCATATTGCACTTTCTTAAAGATTACAAAAATAGTAAAAATACCAAAAAAATATAATAGCACTTTGTTTGTAACAGTGTTTATAAATCAATAAGATATTTGGTTGTACCTCGCGGGGGGTGGTGGCCTTATTTGTTAGCAGTGTATTGGTTTCTGGAGGAGCCCTCTTGTTATCTTCAAAAAAAATCAAAGCTTGCAGTATAAGTACTACAAAATGTTGATAAGAAACAGATTTTTTAAACAAAACTTCCAAAGTTATCTGTGGTTATCATCACCAAGTAATAGTTTGCCATGAATGCTTTTCTGTCAGCCATATCTTATGTCCATTCTTCACAAAATTAATTGAAATTATCCTATGAACAGTGCAATGTTTCTTCTGGCAAAATAAGTAAAGTTAAACAATCTACTGGTTCTTTTAAGAGGACACAGGCTACCCAGTGCATCGTTACGAGAAATAGCTCAACAAGAGTAGAAGACCCAAAACATATTAATAAAAAATATCCATGTAGTAGTTCAGAGTTAATGCCTGTTGACACAAAATAAAACAGAAATCAAGAGGCAACTTAAAAACTAACAATTTGTGCCAGCATACACTTGAGTTAGAACTCAGTTCTTCAGACTTATGAATGTATTTATTTAAAACATTTCTATCCCACCTTATATTCTTGGGTTCAAGACAGCACAATGCATGGAACTACCAATTGATACAGCATAGAAAGCATTTTTGAAAGAATGTGTTAAACTTTGTTATTTTGATATAGGCTGCTGTCTGATGGTGGTTTATGGACCTGTCCTTTAGGAATCCCTGCACCCAGTTAACAAGATAGTTGTACTCTGGACAGGGATCGCCCATGAACAAATCAGGTCTTCTATGTGTTAATGGACTGTTTCCTGAGCTGTCCCAGGGAGATGCATCGCTCACTATTAGCAGTTGCCACAGTTCTGTGTTACTTAAAACAGAGCAGTCACTATCTCACTGCTTCCTGGCACACCACTGCTCAGAGAGGCTAGCACCACCATTGGCCTATATGGAGTTGAATGCTTATGTAACAAATGCTGCCCAGACCAGACTTCGCTGTCATGGTATTTGAGGTTTAATATGGCTGGCTGAGCTGGAGTCTCCCATCCTTTTGTCAAGCTCAGTGACGATGTACGTGCCCAGTGGTGCTTTACTCACACCACTCTCCTGCCATTTCCAGAAGAACAGACAGGGGAAGGTTCATCATTACAGAAGAAGCCACAAAGAGTTTCTGGAATCAGACTAGGATGCTTTAGAAGTCACATATTAGTTCATTTCTGAACCTACTGAGCTATCACCTCACTTTTATACCAGGCAATATTTGTCCAGAGTTTTTTGCTTTTGGCCAAATGCTATGGTTTCTTTTAGCTGAGCTAATGCAATAAAGATTGATTGATGATGATGCAAGAACAGGAGCTGACCAATTCCAGGTCTTCTTGGACAACTTGTATGCTTTGGATCCCTTTCAGTCTGGTTTTAGGCCAGGCAATGAGATGGAGATGTCTCTGGTGGCTCTACGTGATGACCTCTGCCTGAATGTAGATAAAGGCCATGCTTCATTGTTCCTCCTCCTGGATCTATCTGCAGCCTTCAATACAGTAGGACCAGGCCATTCAGCCGAGGTAGATGGAGGCAGAAGTAGGTATCAGGTTGTGCCTTGGACTGGTTCGAAATTTCCAAAGCGGGAAAAAAAGTTGGAAATATGCAATTGCCAAAGAGGCTTATTGCTTATTGACCGGATTCGGTATGCTCCATAAAGATTCGGAGCACACTGAAAAGGCATTTAAACTTCCAGCCCCGCTGCCTATTTGACCCAATGGGAGCGGTAGGAGGTTTCCTCCTTCCCCCTCCCATCAGGTCAAAGAAGCGCCTTGGAAGCGGCTAGAAAAGTGTAGGTTTAAACCTACCCCTCCAACTTGGCCCACTGCAGGAGGGCCAGGGAATCTCCTGGCCTCTTTTGCAGCAGGTGAAGGGAAGCAGCAAGGATGAGAGCCAGTTTGGTGTAGTGGTTAAGAGCACGGGACTCTAATCTGGAGAGCCAGGTTTGATTCCCCACTCCTCCACTTGAAGCCAGCTGGGTGACATTGGGCTAGTCATGGCTCTCTGGAGCTCTCTCAGCCCCACCCACCTCACAGGGTGATTGTTGTGGGGTAATAATGGCATACTTTGTAAACCTCTCTGAGTGGGCATTAAGTTTTCCTGAAGGGCGGTATATAAATCGGTGGTGGTGGTGGTGGTGGTTGTTAAGCGTGCAGCCCTGCTGCTGGGCACTCCAGTCGCCCACAGCAGAAGGGGCCAGGGAATCCCCTGGCCCCTTCCTCAGCGGGCGAAGGGAACACCAGGGCTGTAGGCTTAATACAGCAGCCCCACCACCAGGTGCTCCATTTGCCCGCTGCAGAAGGGGCCAGGAATCTCCCTTCCGCAGCGGGCGAAAGGAATGGTGGGGCTTCTTCATCCGATTGCATCGGGTAAATGACAGCGGCGATGTGATCGCATTGCGTGAAGAAACAAGGCATTCAGTTTGAAACTGAATGCCAGTCTTCATTTGACGTGGGCCAGCTGAAGCCCAGAAAGGGCCCTTTAAATGCTGGCTGACCTGCAGGAGGAGATCCTTTCACGGGCCAGCTGAAGCCGGAAAGGGCTCTTTCCCTGCCACTTGTGCAGTAGGGAAAGGGCCCTTTAAATGCCAGCTGGCCCACAAGGGGATCTCCCCCTGAGGACCATCTGAGGCGTCAAAAGGGCCCTTTCCCTGCCAATTGCACAGCAGGGAAAGGGCCCTTTAAACTCCAGCTGGCTGGTGGGGAATCCTCCGCAGGACAGCTGGACCTAGCTGCGGTTTAAACATCCTGGAGAGACCCAAATCGCTTTGGGAAGCTTTGATTTGGCATTTTCGAATTGGGGCCAGCATGCTGGGCCAGATTTGGAAAGCTTGAATCTTTACAAATCTGGTTCAATTTGGGTATTTATCCCGAAGCAGAAACCAGAATTGCACACCCCTACTAAGTACCACTTCTGCTACATAAAAATACAGCAAAAGAGAAATCTAAGCCTTGCTGTGTCAAGGAAAAATACAGGGAAAGTGTTTAGAATATGTTCAAATTACATAAATTAGATTTGGCTAATTAAAAGATGCAGTAAAACCATCATCAGCATCCTACATGGAACCTGCCTCCTGCCATGGGGAGGGGCTCACATACACACCATTCTGCTAAGAATATGTGTGCCAGCTGCCTTTCAGAAACTGTATTCTTGGCAGGGCTCATTTGGAGCCGGAACGCACAGGAACAGCGTTCCAGAAGGTCTAAAAAGAGGTCATGTGGGTTTTGGCCCCGCCCACATGATTTCCTCCAAGTGCAGGCCAAGTGGTGCTGGGCTCCAAAGGAACAGTAAGCTGCTTGGATTCCTTCTGCTCTTTTACTTTCATTGGGGGCGGGGGGGGGAGAGAAAAAATGAGTGAATGCCGAGTGGTGCTGGGCTTGAAAGGAACGCAAGCTGCTTGGATTCATTCTGCCCTGCTGTTTACTTTCATTTGTGACTGGGGGGGAGGGGGGGGGAGAGAGAGAGAATGCCGAGTGGTGCTGGGCTCCAAAGGAACACAAGCTGCTTGGATTCATTCTGCACTGCTCTTTTACTTTCATTTGTGACTGGGGGGGGGGGGAGAGAGAGAGAGAGAATGCCGAGTGGTTCTGGGCTCGAAAGGAACAGTAAGCTGCTTGGATTCATTCTGCCCTGCTGTTTACTTTCATTTGTGACTGGGGGGGGGGGAGCGAGAGAGAGAGAATGCCGAGTGGTGCTGGGCTCGAAAGGAACGCAAGCTGCTTGGATTCATTCTGCCCTGCTGTTTACTTTCATTTGTGACTGGGGGGGGAGAGCGAGAGAGAGAATGCCGAGTGGTGCTGGGCTCCAAAGGAACGCAAGCTGCTTGGATTCATTCTGCTCTGCTCTTTTACTTTCATTTGTGACTGAGGGGGGGGGGAGAGAATGCCAAGTGGTGCTGGGCTCCAAAGGAACGCAAACTGCTTGGATTCCTTCTGGCCTGCTGTTTACTTTCATTTGTGACTGCGGCGGGGGAGAGAAAATGAGTGCAAGCTGAGTGGTGCTGGGCTCCAAAGGAACGCAAGCTGCTTGGATTCATTCTGCTCTGCTCCTTTACTTTCATTTGTGACTGGGGAGGGGGGGAGAGAAAATGAGTGAGTGCAAGCCAAGTGGTGCTGAGCTCCAAAGGAACACAAGCTGCTTGGAATTCATGCTGCTTTATTTTCATTTGTGACTTGAGTGAGTGAGTGGGTGGAAGCAGGGCTGGCTCTCCAGAGGAGGGTAAGCTGCTTTGAGTTCATTCTGCTTTAAGGAAATACCTGGAGACTTTTGCAGAAATGGCCTGAGGGGTGGATGTTGCCTTCTGACACAATTCTGGTGATGTCAGGGGGTGTGGCATATGCTAATGAGTTATGCTAATGAGTTCCTGTAGTTCTTTTTATAGGAAATGACCCCTGATTCTTGGCTTTATTGATGTTTTATCTGGTTTTAAATTAATATGTTTAAGTTATATGTGTTGTGCTCCACTCTGAGCCCGTTTATGGGGACAGTGGATTAGAAATGCAATAAACAATCACAACAACAATAATAATATGGTGACCTCTGAGATTAAGACTCTGAAAAGTCTAACCATGATTTTTAAAAAATATTTTGCATTTAAATTGCATGGTAACTCCCAACTACTGTAGTTGAAATCAAACATGGGTTCATTGTTCCCCTGTAATAACAACTGCACTTATATATCGCTGTTCTATATAAAGTACAAAAAGGCATACATTCCAAGAACAAGATAATACCAGCTGTTATGTATGGGAGTCAGTCTCTTTATGGACCATATTATGTTAACTTAGAGATATACAATCTTTATACATTTTAAGAATGACTCTAGAGCACTCTTCTTCTGTCTTTGTTATAAAGGAGAGAAGCATGGGCAAATATTAGTAAAAAGAACTGATGCAACTTTATTTCACTGTAGAAACAGATCTCAATGTTCATTATTGACCATTTTGTCCAAAGGGCTTGAGTTTAACCTATAGCAAGATCTGAAGAGGGAAAAGATGAGTCTAAGAGGTATATGCAATCAAATCCAGCTTTAAGAAAAGCTTATCAGGATGGAGACAGATCAAGATGAGTAGCCATGTTAGTCTATCTGTAGCAATAGAAAAGAGCAACAGTCAAGTAGCACCTATAAGACTAACAAAATTTGTGGTAGGTTATGAGTTTTCATGAGTCACAGCTCATACCCTACCACAAATTTTGTTAGTCTTATAGGTGCTACTTGACTGTTGCTCTTTTCTACTTATCAGGATGGCATGACACTGCAGGGTGCAATCTGTTTGTACCCAGAAGTGATGCACTGATGTCACCTGCCCCCAATATCTCTTTCCCGCAAACCCTCCCACTGGTTAGTGAATACAAGACTCAGTGTGGAATTCAGCAACCTGAGCATTTCCATCTTCTTATTTTAATTACGTGTCTAACCCTGTATACAGAAAAGTGATAGTGTGTGGACAATGTCTGATGAAATCTCAGAAGCTAGTATTGAATAAACCTTTTCAGGAGTTGCTGTGGGACTTTTGTTTCCTTTCCAGAACTTTGTCCTTCCATTATCCAACAGAAGTGCCAAACTGTACACTCAAAAAAATACAAAGAAATATATAAATGTTTGCTTAATTTGTATAATTTATGCAGAATTCGGTTTCCCTTGCCATAACATTTCATATTTTTTTGGAACACAGAAACCTACTTACAAGTTTGTGTAAGTATGCCTATCATAGGTGAGTTCAGAGGTGCCCTAGCAAATGTCCCTTTCTCTCTCTCCACAAGAATGCTGGCAAGATAATGGATTAAAAGGTACATTTTTAAACAAAAGCTATGTCAACCATTCACTAACACATTGCATTTATCTTTGAAAGGATGAGTCTTATTTAAAAGTTAAATATTGTTCTCTTGACAGCAATAGCTCCTTAGTAGGAAACAAATCTTATAATTATGTCACAGCTGCTTCATAAATTGTTTTTCATCTCTCTTATACCTGGTGCATTAATCTGAGTATAACATTATAGGGAGCAAAAAAACAAAAAAAAAAATCAACTGTATAAAAAAATGGGAAATATCTCTCAAATATTCACATACATAACCTCTTGGTAGTGTCATTGCTTTCAAAATATGGAACACCGTATTTCTTCAGGATTTCAGTTTTAGAAACAAATAAAACCAGACTTGAAGGGGGGTGGAGTGATCTGCTGAGATGGCAGATGCATGAGCAAGGTGCTCCCAAGCCCCTACTCCCTCTGATGCTAAAAACAATGTCTTAAAACAATTGAAATCAGACACGAGCAAGACTTCAACTAGTAAAGGCAAGTCACTTTTGAAAAATCCGGGGTCTCTAAAGCCATTCCTGGCATCGGGAGAGCAAATAAAACAGATCAGCAGCTCAGGCCTCAAGCGAAGCCAAAATGCAGCTTGTAAATAAAACACCTGACACGGAGAGCGTTCCTCTAACTAAAAGAGATCTAAATGATCTGAAGAATGACCTCCAGGCTTTTTTTGCATCCAAAACAACAGAACTCCTACAACCCATACATATGCAGATCAAAGAACTGACTAAAAACCTTAAGGAGGCAGCTAAGTCTGCAGAGACCACTGAAGATCCAAGGGAAAACCAATCAGGATTACAGAGTATATGCCTCTGACCATACAATAAATAATATTTACTCCTAAAGTGACTGAGTGCTAAAACGAAGAGCTCTACAGAAATATGAATACAATAATTATAACTTCATGGGAAAATATACATATGTAAATTCATAAATACATCCATTCATATACAAATACAACTCTAGGATACTCAACATACAAATATCAACCCGACCATGAATATCTATCTCTTCAAGAAAATAATCCAAAATATTTCTTATAACCAAGTCGGGGAGAAAAGCTCCACATAAGACATGAACAAACAAGTCAAAGAATGTATTCACATGTCAATTTCAAATGAATTTCTTCTTTCAACAGGAAAAAACGCATGGAATGAACAAAGACGGAAAGTCCAAGCCCGTTCGTGCCCTGCCCAAACCGGGGCCAGCTTGCTTTTCTCAGTTTTTGTTAGACGACTTCCTCAGGGGCAAGGAACCGAACTCAATTCAATTTATATCAATTCAATTCAATCCTACTCAATACTAGGGAGCAGCATCACGTGATCTGTCACAATTAAGGATTTATTTGCAACTCCTCAAAACCAACTCCTTTTGAATCCCTCTTAGTGAAAAACAATTACACAGCCAAAGGAATAACATCTATTATTTACAATTTGATAAATAAAACAACATGGACAATACCTACAACACAACAAAAAGCATGGAATGTAGATTGTAAAAAAGAACTCAATGATAACGACTGAAATTCAATTTGATTGTCAGGTCTCTACAGTTGCTAAACATTAGAATACAAACCTTTAAACTAGTAAATAGATGGTATATAACACCTCTGAACGTATATCATTACAAATCCAACAATAGCCCCAAATGTTGGAAAGGCTGTAAGGAGAATGGCTCTTTTATCCACTGCTGGTGGTCCTGTTGTAAAATACAAGCCTACCAGAGAAAGGTCGCAGATAACATTAAAAAATAATAGGGTATAACATACCACTAAATCCAGAACTCATTTTATTAAATCTTTGAAACAATTTTCCTGGCTCACTATTGAGAAGAAATCTGATTTCATTACTACTATAGACAGCCAAATCTTTAATTGCACAGAGTTGGAAATCTGATAAAGTTCCCTCAATTACACAGTGCATACAAAAAATATAGGATGTAATGGTAAACGGATAAGATATATGAACAGCTAATATTGAATGACAACTTCAACTTCCAACCTTATCTTTTGGAAAAAAGGTTCCCTTTTTTATCATGTAACTAGTTATGCATCATCATATATTTCTTTACCAAAAAAACTCAAAACAACTAGTAAGGTGTAAATCAGTTCTCTTCTTCTCCAGTACTTTAATGGATATTGCATTTATTATGGATGATTATTGTATTCTTAATAAATTGTTCAAATTGTTGTTTGTATAAATATTTGGAAAATTAAATAAAAAGTTTTTTAAAAAAACAGACTTGAAATACTTTGTAATGATCTGTGGAAAAATTATAACCTTATAAACTAGCAAGCAAGTGGCCCAGATCTGAGAATACTTAAATCCGAAGATTAGAGCCATAAATAGGCAAGACAGATTCTTCCTATAAACTTGAAAAATACCTCAGGGTTGCAGAAAAATCTGAATTCTAAAACAAAAGAACATTTTTAAAAAATCAAAATGATAAAAGGAGCACCTGTAGCTTTAACTAGATGCTGTTAGTAGCTGTTTCTAAGCAATCATAATAGTTTAGCCAGTATTCTAGGCTTGATTTCTGTCAGGAAAAGGCAGGGGGATAGGGTAGTGTCAGCAACGAGACCCCTCTTCCCACTGAGGGGCAGTTTATAAAATCATAAACTCCCATCCTCATATACCATAAGTATGACATTGCCTGGCCTGAAATAAAACAAAATGGATGCCAGCCAGGTAAGAGCCTGGGGAATATTTCAAAAGAAGAGACAGAGTGGCTGGCTGACTAAAGATCCCCTTCTTGCCCAGAAAGATGCATAACTTAGGACAATGAGGCTCCTAGAAAGCTCTTAACTCATCTTGTCAATGCCTGGTACCTCCCCTCACCCATTTACCCTGATTAAGCACCGCCTAACATTATTCAGAAAACCTGGTCGTTTTCCCCATCAGGTACTTCAAGGGTCATCAAGCACCATTTACACCTATAATTCACCTGCAGAAGACCCATTAAGTCTCTCCCAAGTCATTATCCACCTCCGGAAAACCCATTAAGTCATTGTTTTGGGGGTGAAGATGTCAACTTGCCCCAGGGAGCATTTTGCCTTATTTCTGGAATCCCTAGCTCTCATTAGAGAGTGTCCCCAAATCCAGTGGGTCTTTCTCTTCTGGTGAAACACTGGCCATTTTGCTGCTGCCTCCACGGATCTCCATCTTTGAAACTGGTAATTATTGCCTTCCCCTGATTTCCTCTTAGTTAGCCTCATATGAGTGCTGTGTGTGTTCTTGTATGTTTGCCCTTTTTATTTCTCTTTTATTAAAAAAAACCTCTCTGGTTAAACTTCTGGCCATTTTACTTTGAGAGTTTTGTTAAGGAAATAATACTCATAAACATAGGTGGATAATTCCAGTTAGCCTTTCTTGCTTGTCTCCTTTAACCTAATTCCCCCAACTAATTGGGAAACAACAGGGCCCTTTCCAAGGCTACCTCAGCCTTTGAGGGAGAACTCATTGGGTTCAGGTCTAGAAACAACCACCAGGCGACTTGATACATCAGTACTTGCCTGACTTACCCTGGCCTGGCTGCTTTCTACTATTCAACAGGAGGTGCTCCCCGACAGACACAAAAAGTGTAGTATAGTAGTTAGTTTCAGAATATTTATGTGGGAGACCCAGGTTCAAATCACCACTGCTGCGGAAGCTCACTGGGTGCCTCTGATCCAGTCACAAACTCTCAGCTTACCTACCTCTCAGGGTTGTTGTGAGGATAATATTGAAGCAAGGAGAATGATGTAAACTGCTCTGGGTCCCCACACTGGACAAAGGCAGTATATAAATGAAATAAATTAATAAATATAGATAAAATGGGAGGAAAATAAAAGGTAACTTGTTTAAAGGCCTTGAAAGAGAGAAGAAAATTGGGAAATGTGAGTATATGGAAACTGCTAGGAGGAGAGAAAGAAGACTCATTATCGTGAAGGAGTCAGGAAACAAACAGTTTTTAAGAGTTGAAAGGTGTTTTGAGAGAGTTCCTGCTTCCATGAAGAGTACATATTCCTTTGTCCTACTATACATTGGCCCTTTCTGCATGGTCATTTTGCAGTGAGTGGTTCAGTTTCCATGCGCCCCACATGTGTGCAAAAGTCTTAGTCTTTAACTGCATTCCCCCCCCCTTCCCTTTTCCCGGGCGCTGTTTGGTTGGCTTTCTGCCTGTAACCATTCTCACCCTCAGCTCTCTGAATGCCTTTTCTGCCATTTTTATCATTAAAGTGAGGTAAGATTTGTAATGTCACTGCTTTGTTTGCTTCCTCCCTCCTGGCTTTAAAAGCAAAGGAAGGTTCATAAGGCTGATGCTCCATTCGCTTTCTTCCCTCCTGGCTATGCACTCTCATTTGTTTGTTTTTTAAAGCCAGGAAAGAGACATAACGTTGCTGTTTCATTCACTACCTCTCACCTGGCTTTAAAAGCCATGAAAGGGTTAAAAGGCTGATGCTTCATTCACTTCCTCTCTCCAGACTATGCACACACTGGCATAGTGTTTCAGGTTTTTCCTAATGCCAAACAGGAAAACAAACAAAGTGAGGGCAGGAGCATTTTGTGTGGCCTTTTGAGAAATGAAGCTGCAGGGAAGAACTCTTCTCTGGCTTTAAAAATAAATAAATGAGGAAGTGTGTTTATAGCCTGGAGGGAGGAAGTCAAGCAGTCTTTTAACCCTTTCTTGGCTTTTAAAGCCAGGAGGGAGGAAGTGAGAGAAGCAGCAATGTTACGACACTTTCCTGGCTTAAAAAAAATAATTGAGAGTGGAACAAGCAAGTACATGTTTTCTCCCAGAACTCCGCCATCGCCTCTCCAGTAGGCACTGGACAGCCCCATGAGCAAATGCAGGGACCAGGAGGGGGGCGCAGGGAGAAAGGGCTTCAACACTGCAATGTTACAACACATGCACAAAAATGTTTTTTAAAAAGTTACATTGGCTCCAGCCCTCACAAACGGTGGATTCAAACATATACATCTCAGCTCATCAGCAGACATGAAATTGCCTCAAGGTTGTGCAGTCCAGAATGCCAGGAGCGCAGAAAGGGCCATTGTCTGAAATAGTTAATAAACATTAACGAGAATGCATGGGTGGGAGTAAAAGGATGCTAAAACTATTTGAAATCTTTGGCTTAAAAAGCATTTTACCCATCTTCTTGAAAGAGTAAATACTTTAATCTGATGTACTGGTTAGCGTGTTAGACTGCAGGCAGGAAGACCCAGCCTGGTTCAGCCCCCATTCAACCAAGAAGCACAACATAAAGTTGCCAACCCCCACGTGGGACCTGGAGATCACCCAGAATTTCATATGATGCCCAGGTAACAGAGAAAATGGCCGCTTTGGAGAACAAACTCCACGGCATTATACCTCCTAACATCCCTCCCCTCCCCAAACCGCACCATTCCCATGTTCTTTCCCTAAAATCGCCAGGATTTTGCCAACCCGAAGTTGTAAAAAAATCATGTATGCCCACCCTTGAGCTCCTTGGAAGAAAGGCAAGATAAAAATGCAACACCAGGATTTTTCAATTATTCCAGTGGAAATATCAGGAAAGAAAATGGATTTTCCCCCACGCAGCTTCCTGTGGGTTCTCCCACCACCACCCAGGCCTTCACATCTTTACTACAGAACAAGAAGCTGGTACACCGCAGCCTAGAAATCAGAGATGGAAGAGGGCCAGCCACCCAATGCAACCTGCCACCCAAAAATTATCGGCCTATCAGGCCCCCACAAATACATTAATAAAATTATCAATATTATACAATTACCTAGAGTATATAACAAAAGCATGATCAACAGATTACTGGCTCTGTCCAATAACTGAATAAGGAATATACATATATTAAAACAAAGTATAGTTGACAACATTTAAGCAAAGAAACATTTTTCGTTCTACAAATTAATTACTATTTAATCTAGTTTTCACTATAATCCTGATGTGTAAAATGCAGAAACTCAGTCTGAGAATGATGGGTTCATTTTTAAGAAAGGTAGCATGTAAAAGGACTTTTAAGAAAGCCACACAATTTCTGAAGTGCAAATTTATGCAAAGCAACAAATTAGGAATCAATTTACACAAACGAGGACTCAACTCTCATTATCTTAATTAGACTAGATTATTAAAGGAACAGCAAATAGGATTTTCTCCCATAAGTATTTACTGCACTCTTTCAGAGATCTGCAAAAATCTAAGATTTCATTGCGGCTTGACTGATATGCAAGAACTTCATAGAAGTGCTATTTTATGCCTCCTTTTTTATTTGTTACTTGGTGGGGATTTGATGATAATGTTCTACACTAGTGGGATAATAGGGGATTAATGAACAAGAACCATATATTTCAGAAATGATGGTCCTATGAAACAACAGTTTTTCTTTTTGAAGCCAAGCCAGAATCGAGGGCACTAAATAAAGAAGTTTTCTGTTCTTGAATGCATCAATTCACTGAAACATCTTTTTTCTTTGGGGCATAAGTAATTTACAATCATACTATTGGAAGGACCACCAATAATCTAGACCAACCAATTGCCAAAAATCGGCCCATCCACTGACCAACCATTCCACAAACATGGAGCTTATGAAATACAGAAAAGTGTTGTCCAGTATTTTGGTGTCCTGGAATAAGATACTGTGTCCTGTTTGAGTTAGGTTATGTTCAGCCACTGCTGATTTTTCAAGTTGGCCAAGTCTGCAGTGTCTTTCATGTTCTTTTTTTTTTTCCAGCTGCGGACAAGTTTAGATCGGGACCACACAGCGTAGCATCCAGACAAGAATAAAAGAACACTGAGGTTACAGGATGACGCAACCCAAACCCACCTTCCTGAGTAGATATAAATTACCTGCTAACATCTTCTCCACAGTTTGACACTGAGAGATCCCTGTCTTTCAGTGCTACACCTCTGAAGATGGCAGTCACAGCTGCTGGGGAAACGTCAGGAACTACAATGCCAAGACCACGGCTATACAGCCCGGAAAATCCACAACAACCACAGCATTCTTCTTGTTTCCATATTATCCTTACAACAACCCTGACAGGTAGGATAGGGTGAGAGTGTGTGACTGGATCAAAGACACCCAGTGAGGTTCCACAACAGAGTGGGTGGTTCAAACATTGGTCTCCTACATCCTACTATGAAACCACAGCTACTAAATTGCACTGGCTTTTGTTGGGGTCAGGGGGGAACTGTGGTTGAACAGTAGCAAGCAGCCAGGCCTGAGTGAATCATGCATGTAATGTGGTATGAATTCACCCAGCACTTATTTCTGGTCTGGCCCCAAGGAGTCCTCCCTCAAAGGCAAAAACAGCCCTGGAAAGGGCCTTGCTCCACCCTTTTCCTGACAGAAACCAAGTGTGGAATACTAACATAATTGTTTCTTAGTTGCCTAGCAACAACTGCTGAGAGGACTTGGGGCATTTTTCAGGTGCATAAGAAGATCTATCTTGTCCGTTCATGGCTCCAATCTCCAGATTTAAGTATCCTTATATCAGGGCCCTCTTGGATACACACCTAAACATGGTGAAGGGGGTTGAGTGTGGCAGTGAAGCTGAGAGCAACACCATCAGGAGCACAGGCTTGGTCAAGAGTCTAAACTTCTGGAAGAGTCACTCAAGGTGGCATGGTCAAAGCTGAGACACCAGACTAAGATACATCCACCCCCTTCAGGAATCAACAGCCACATCAGCAGAAGTGAACTGAATGTTCCAATGGTGATGGGAGTGGAAGAATTCTTGACGGTTAGCTACTGGGCAGCAGCAGTAGTGGAAGGTGACACTGGCGGAGGATCTTTCACAGACAACGTCAGTGTCACTTCAACTAACCATGGTTAGTACTGCGAAGCGGAAGAAGGCAATGGTAAAATACTTCTGCTAATTTCTTACCTTGAAACCCTATGATGAGACAATCGAAAATGAAAAAGATATAGTGCTGGAAGACAGGACCCCCAGGTCGGATGGCACTCAATTAGCTACTGGGGAAGAGCCTAGGACAAGTATGAATAGCGCTATACTTCATGATGGGACTGGATTAAAGCCAAAAGGACATCCAGTTGTGGGTGTGAATAGATGCAAAAGGAATGTCCAAAGATGTGTGACATACCTAATAGGAACATAGAACATAAGAAGTATGAAAACAGGTGAGCTAGAAATTGTGAAACAAGAAATGGAATGTATTGTCGAAGGCCTTCACGGCCGGAGAACGATGGTTGTTGTGGGTTTTCCGGGCTGTACTGCTGTGGTCTTGGCATTGTAGTTCCTGACGTTTCGCCAGCAGCTGTGGCTGGCATCTTCAGAGGTGTAGCACCAAAAGACAGAGATCTCTCAGTGTCACAGTGTGGAAAAGATGTTGGCAGGTCATTTGTATCTACTCAGGAGGGGTGCGGTTGAGCTGAGTCATCCTGTAAGAGTTTCCCAGGGTGTGGAATGCTAATGGCGGGAGGCTTCACTGTATCCTGAGGAGGTTCTTTTGCATATGGATTGGGGCTTGATGTGCTAATCTTCTCTGCAGGGCTATTGTCGAGTATAGAGTGTTTTGTTAGCCTGGTGTTTTTCAGAACTGGAAACCATGCTCTGTTCATTCTTAAGATTTCTTCTTTCCTGTTGAAGTTTTGCTTATGCTTGTGAATTTCAATGGCTTCCCTGTGCAGTCTGACAAAGTAGTTGGAAGTGTTGTCCAGTATTTTGGTGTCCTGGAATAAGATACTGTGCCCTGTTTGAGTTAGGCTATGTTCAGCCACTGCTGATTTTTCAGGTTGTCCAAGTCTGCAGTGTCTTGTCTGGATGCTACGCTTTGTGGTCCCGATGTAAACCTGTCCACAGCTGCAGGGTATACGGTATAGCATCCAGACAAGAATAAAAGAACATGAAAGACATGTTCACTCCAACTTCTTCATCAACATGCAAATGACACTGTGCTTTATCTCATACCTCTAGCTGATCTTAGGGAGGCCACAGAAACCTTGAACCAGTGCCTAGAGGCAGCTTTGAAGTGGCTGCGGGCTAACAAACTGAAGCTTAATCCTGACAAGAAGGAAGTGCTACTAGTTAGCAGAACATCTGACCCAGGAATTATGGTGTCACCTGTTCTGGATGGGGTTGTACTCCTCTTGAAGGGACAGACCTATAGTTTGAGGGTGCTCTTGGGCCTAGAAGTACTGTTGGATAAACAGGAGCAGCTGTAGCCAGTGATGCCTTTTGCCAGTTTCAACTGATCAGCTATAGGCAGCCTTTCTGGCAGGAAAAATCTAGCCACTGTGATGCATGCCCCGGTTACATCTAGATTAGATTACTGAAATGTGCTATATGTGGCACTGCCCTGGCAAAATGTTTGGAAAATTGAGTTGGAGCAGAACACTACATCCAGGATGTTGACTGGAGTGGGTTGCATGGAACATATCCAGATATTCACACACATACACACAATTTGGGAGCATGAGGCAGTGAAACAGGCATCACTTTTAGATCTGTCTACCTCACCAAAATGACCTCCTGTCACAAGATATGAAGCGAAAGGCCTCTCTCTGTCCTCTGGTAAGTCCCCTGGTGATTCCTGATTCTTCCTGAGTAATTTGAATCTTTTCCTGACTGCAGGGTGCCCATCTATGCTGTTTACCCAGATCAATCTGGGTCCTTGCCTAGTCTTGATATACTAGATCCTTGTGTGTCCTTGCCTAGTCTTGATATACTTGGACAGAAATACAACTCTCTGCTCCAAATTTTATCCCTGGTTCAAGTTGTTCAAGAGGGACCACAACAGAGCTTCTAATTTGACCAAAATCACCTTTTCCAGTCTTAGAATGGCTTTAACTTCTCTGAGGTTTCAAAGCATACCCTCAGCCATCCTAGAGCCTCAACCAGAGCCAGGACCTTTTTGGTCCTGGCACCAACCTAGTGGAATGCTCTGTCTAATGAGACCAGGGCCCGGCAGGATCTGTTATCTTTCCACCAAGCCTGTAAGACGGAGCTATTCCACCAGGCATATAGTTGGGGCTGAACTGGGCCTTGCCAGCCGATTTGGAAAGTGCATGGTCCTCCCTATCAGGAATATCCACCACCACCAGACTGTGTTTTTAATCTACTTATCTGTTTATCTGTTGAAGCAGTTTAGTGACGGTTGGGTGAGAAACATGGATTTCTGTGCTGCTGTTGAAATTTTGTAATTTTGTAACTCTGTAATTTTTAAATATTTTATTTATGGTTTTAAATCTTTTGAAATGTATTTTTTATTGAAATGTTTATGTAGTATAATCCACCCTGAGCCTGCTGGTATAGGGAGGGCGGAATATAAATTGAAGCAAATAAATAAAAAAAATAGATGGTTGTTATACACAAATACAGATTGATGTCCATTTTTCTATTTAATAACAACTGTGCTTCTATACCGCTCTTCTAGACAGATTAGTGCCTCACTCAGAGTGGTGAACAAGTTAGTGTTATTATTATCTCCACTATACAGCTGGGGAGCTGGGGCTTATCCAAGGCCACCTAATTGAGCTCATGGCAGTGGTGGGATTTGAACCAGCAGAGTGCTGATTCACAGCCAGACTACTTAATCACTGTGCTACAGCAGCTCTTTGTGGAGCTTCAATCCCCGAAAACCTTCCACACTATATTTTGTTTTGCCCTTTTGTTGCCAAGTAGGCCCCCCTCTCCTGCTCTAAGGCCTGCCATGAACTGTGTTTGAGTTTCCTGCACTGCTGCTTTACAACTACACCAGAGACTGCCTTGCATGTGTGCACTCTAGTACACAGGTCGGTTTCCTGCCTGCTCACTAGTTATCCTGCTGTTGCAATAGACCATCAGTTTCCTGAATCCATGTCTGGACAACTACACTAAGGACTCTCTGTCTGGGCAGCCATTCCCAGGCCTATATCTGGACCTTCCTGTGTGTTTGGACCCCACTACACGTGTGCCTCCTGCCTGCCTTGCCATCTACCACGGGCTGTGCTTGTTCCCTGCTATGGACTGTGTTTTACGTGCCGTTTCCCTGCCTCCATGGAAGCCTGCCTCACCCGGGCCAAGCCGTGCTGTTGGCAGCCAGGTGCCAGCTGGGAAAACCTCCAGTGAGCCTGACCAGGCACCCCCTGGCCAGTTCCCGCGGGCCAGTCACCGAGCTTGCCCTCGATACCGGGCAGCCTGCTAGCAAGCCCCAGCCATGCCCAGCCGGCAGCCATGTTCTTAGGCAGCCATAAGACCCAGAGGAGCAGCCCGCTGAGAGAAGCCATTCCAGAGAAGCGAGCAGACCACATCCGCAGCGGCGAGCCTCACCCTGCTCTGCATATCTTAATAGCCACCCCGGAGAAGAAGCTAAGTGCCGACCATCCCAAACACTTAGAGAATGCATCTCAAGGAAGCCTCCACATTCCAGAGCTGATGATGTCGGGACAAGCCCTGTCCACTGGAACATCTATTCAACACGCCCGGATCTTCCCCTCCCCCCCTTTGTCCCCTCTTCCTAAGGTGTCACTATGATACAATCAGAATCTTAAAGTGGCCCATCCAAGGCATTCAGAAAGCCATTAAAACCTTTGTTTTAACCCGTGATAACTACAAGGTACAGCACCAGCCCCAGGGTACGTTTTGGGGTATATAAGCCAGCCTCTCAAGCCACAGGGTGCGCGTCATTCCTATCCCGACCCCCTTGCTGTCTCTCTACTCGTGGATCAAGTGCTGGCATTGGACCACCTCGCTGCTATATCTCTGCTCCGCTTCTGGATTGTAAGTACAGCCAACTTCATCGTGGGGTACCTGCTAATGCGACCGTCTCTATTTTCCTACCTCTATGTTTCCTAGTTCTTGTATGTAACCTTGTATGTGTGTGCAAGTTCAGGCATACGCCACATTACTAGTAAAGACACGTTGTATTGTGATTTAGTCTGCCTCTTTATTACGTGAGCGTCTGGAGAAGGGACCTTGGTATAGATGGTTAGATCCGTGCTAAATTTAGTTCTGGACTGCTAAGCTAATTCCCCATTCAAACAAAGCCGTTCCAGTAACACTTTGTATACAGAAGAGCCCAGAAATAAATTTCTTGGTGAAATCTTAAAAAACATATATTTTTTCTCCTGTGGTAGAAAAACTAACCCTCCTTCTTCTCAAATTGGATCTATACATCTCTTATAGAGTAACACAGTTCGCCCTGGCAGCTAAGAACATCTGGGCTCGAGCTGTGCTTAATGGTTGAGATTCCTTCACCTGTGTATAACAAAGCTGCTAATGTGTTTTAATGTACTTTTATGTGTTTTTTTAAATTATAGTTTTATGTTTATTGTTCATGTTTACTTATGTGTTTTGTTTGCTTAGCCTTTGGCTACATGCAATAAACACTGTTCTCAGTTCTAGCATATCCAGTATTGGCTCATCTACATTGGCTACCATTCATTTTCAGGCACAATTCAAAGTGCTGGTGTTGACATTTAAAGCCCTGTATGGTTTGGTACCAACACGCCTGAAGGACTGTCTCCTTCCTTATGAAACTACCTAATCATTGTTGTTGTCTTCAGCAGCCCTGCTTCGGGTGCCCCTGCATTTCAAGATTAGGTAAGAGGCAATAGTGGCACCTGAGGAATCTCTCCTCAGCCCCTTCTGTTGCTGTCTTCTGCCAGGGTGTGAAGACTTTTTTTACATTGTCGAAAGCTTTCACGGCCAGAGAACGATGGTTGTTGTGGATTTTCCGGGCTGAGAGCCCAGTTATAGCAAACTTCTACATGGAACATTTTGAAAAAACAGCTCTAGAATCAGCACCCCACAAACCTATAGTCTGGTTCCAGTTCGTAGATGATACCTTTATCATTTGGAGCCATGGTGAGGAAGAATTGATGGAGTTTTTAAACCACCTCAACAATATCCACCTGAACATACAATTCACCATGGAGAAAGAAACCGAGGGTAAACTTCCATTTCTAGATACCTTGGTCATCCACAAAACAAACTTTCAGTTAGGTCACAAGGTCTACAGGAAATCAACTCACACGGATCGGTACTTACACAAAAACTCCAGTCACCACCCTCGACAGAAAAGAGGCATAATAAAAACATTAGTAGATCGTGCAAGACGGATATGTGAACCGCACTTTCTCAACGAGGAAATTAATCATCTAAACCATGCACTTCAAGCAAATGGCTACTCGAGAAATGAAATCAGAAGAGCGAGTAAACCAAGGACAAATTAAACAACTAAGGAAAAACAGTCTCCCACAGGAAAAGTGTTTTTGCCATATATCAAAGGAATCACTGATCAGATGGGAAAGCTTATGAAAAAGCACAGCCTACAAACAGTATTCAGACCCACCAGAAAAATAGAACAGATGCTACGTTCAGCAAAAGACAGTGGAGACCCCCTCACCTCTGCAGGAGTATACCGTATACCCTGCAGCTGTGGACAAGTTTACATCGGGACCACAAAGTGTAGCATCCAGACAAGAATAAAAGAACATGAAAGACACTGCAGGCTGGGCCATCCGGAAAAATAATTCTGTTCAATAATGTCAGGGTTGAAGTGTATGTATGTAACCAAAGAGACTCCATTTTAATTCTTTCAGTATTCTAAGTGCTTTGTTCACAGGTGCCAAGATGTTCCCAGCAGCTATCTCACGGAAGAGGATTGTTTTGGCTATCGCTTCTCCAGCCTTGGGAAACTTTCGCTTTCTCAGCTTCAAAGGGATTGTTTTGAGAACTATGGGGGGAGGTTGGGCCTGCTGGGTTCTGATACTTTGTAACTCATGCTTTGCCTGTCATTTGTAACAATACACGTGTACCAGCCTGGATATTGTATCTGGGCCCGTGGACTATAATGAACTCTTTCTTCAGTAAACTTTTGAAAACAATGGGCTTTTGTCTGATTGCAGAAGGTAGTCTGGAGTAAGGACATTATCTAGCCACAGTTCTGACATTTTGTTACAAATCACAATTTTCCAATGCCTAAGCCGGAGAAGACGGATACCAAAGCCGCTCCCGGCAGAGACCCTTTGTTTGATCCATATGCCTCCCCCGGCTCTCAAGGACTGGAACCTCCAGGACCTGTTCCCAGGGGGACAGGATCCTCTGTTACTACGATTTATATGGTCGCTCCTAGCAGAACGGATACCCGGCCCATTGCCGCAGCAGATCCCTTGATATCCTTGCCGACTCCGACGCAGTGGGGCGCGAGGCCGTGGGACGCGAGAGAAAGAAGGGCAAGTACAGTCTTCACGCAACCCCCGATGGACGGCCGGCGGAGTTTAGGAGTAATTGCCGAGCATCCCAGTAGCCAACCATGGTACTACTGGAACTGAGAAGCCAACCAGTCGGAGTGGGAAACGTCCCGTCGCAATGTATTAAGTTGGGACTATGCAGAAGTTACCCCGTGGTCGGGGCAACAAGACTTAAGTGAACACTCGTGGATACAATTGCAAAGCAGAACCGTAGCAATTGACGCTGGAATCTCAGTGGTTACGGGACTAGCGAAAGGGATCTTGGCAGGGAGGTCCCAAGAAGAACAAGGTGCAGGGACCCAAGGCATGGGAGAAATAAGGCCTTGGCCCGGGGCAGCCTGTGCGGAATCATACGCTGAATATGTGGATACCTCGCAAGCCACCGAGGAACCACCTCAGTATCCCGATACTGAAACAGCTGAAAGAAATATGAATCGCGTACAAATCTTAGAGGAAAGGCTAACAAGCATGAAAGAGAGTCTGGCCCATGCAGTTCACCTACTATCTGTACTCGTGGTTGGGAGTTGGGAAGAAAATCGGGAACTGCCAGCAGGCCTGCAGCAGAGCCTGTCTAACTTGCAAAAGTATATCCCCAGGAGTGAGGTGGGGGGACCGGCCCAAACATTTCCGGTCGAGGGTATACCGCAACAACCCGATGAACCACCAGATCCCACCTCAGGTGAGGATCCTGAACCAGAGGATCCCTGTCCTGAACCAGAGGATCCCTGCCCGGATCCAGATACAGAGGAAGAAGTGGGAGAGAACGGAGACGGTGGGGGAGTACCTATAGAAGAACCTCCGACAACCCCGAGAGGTACACTGGAACGTCCTCCGGGAGAACCTCCCGCAACCACACTGCCGTTTGTTCCGTCAACAATACCTCAGGGAGGAGGGCAACCTTTTCTGCCAAGACTATTGGCGACTTTACAAAGAGGTACCACTCCGCGTCTCTCACCGCTTCCGGGACCAATTGGAAGGGGGACTACTCCTCGACCGCTACTGATGCCTGGGCCGAGAGGGACTCCAGCCCCAAGACAACCGATCCCAAGAGACACTCCTCACCCGATACAACCGGTGCCGCTACAGCCAGCCCCGCTGCTTCTGGCACCACGAGAGACGCCTCCGGCACCATTACAACCAGCGCCGCTGTCGCCCGCACCATGAGGGACGTGCCCAGTACCGCTGCAGCCAGTTCCGTTATTGCCCGCACCGCGAGATACGCCTCCCACCCAACCAGTACCGGTGCAGCCGGCACCGTTACAGCCGGCGCCGATGTTGCCTGCGCCAAGAGGACCCCCACCACCACTACATCCAATTCTGGGGGGCCCTCCTCCGCGGCTACCTCAGCCAAGGCCCCAACAGCCTCCGTTTCAACCTCAGCCACAACCCGTACCACTTGATTACTACCCGGTACCGGCGCCCGCGGCCAGACCGCAAGAATTACCCATGGGCTGGGTAAAGTTAGAAGCCACATTTGATGGGGATCCTTCCAAATTAGGATTCTTCCTCGTGCAAGCCCTGCAATTTTTCAATCGATGGGGACATCTATTCGGAGATGAAGCCAGTCAAATCGAACACGTGGGATCCCGTCTCCAAGGAAAAGCCGCAGACTGGTATGTAAGCCTTTATGATATAGGGGCCCCTGAGCTAAATATGCTTCAAGGGTTAGTAGATGCACTGCGAGCTCAATATGAAGACCCTTTAGAGGAGACGAGAGCTCGAACAGAATTGCAGTCCATTAGGCAAGGCAACATGTCGACCAGAGACTATGTTACAAAATTCCGACAACTTGCCGCCAAATGCCCAAGGTGTGAGGAGTCGACCAAAATAATTCTGTTCAAACAAGGCATGAATCCCAAGTTGTTGGATAGAGCCCTCATGCAATATAATCCTCCCACCTTACTGGGGTGGATTCAATTGACTTGTGAAGTAGAAAACCACATGCTAGAAGTCCGTTTAGTGGAACAACAACAACATGCGGGACAAAGGCGCTCCTCAGTTCTCGTTAGAGGAGGCAGAGGTGCTGGATATGCTACCCGAGGAGCGAGAGATGTTAGATGGCAACAAGGTCTATGCCTGCAGTGTGGCCAAAGTGGTCACTTTGCAGCGCAATGTCCGTACCGGCCTGTGCAAGGAACTTCGCTCCAACTAAGACATCCAGCCCCCGCAGCCTACCCGGCGCCACCGCGCCCGACACCAGCTCCTAGAACAGCAAGAGGCAGAGGAGCTTCTCGTAGAAATCCTCCCGAAAGAGGGTTAGAGCTAGAAGAAGTTATGGACTATGATTCAACAGCTCTAACCGGGGAGGAGAATCCAGAGAGTCCTACCTCGGGAAACGAAATGGATCTGTCATAAAAGGACCCAAACGGCAGATCAAACCTCAGTCAGTTCCTACTTTGAACAGACCTCAAGGGTCCATACTCTTCATTCCGGTAATGTTGGTGAATTCGGGGAAAAAATGCACATCCGTGTTCAAGCTCTCATAGACTTGGGCTGCTCTAGAGACATTATTGCACTGGCCCTAGTGAATGGATTAGTACTTCCCATTAAAGAATTGGAAACTCCAGTTATTTTTGAACAAATGGATGGCACTAACATGAAGCCGGTCACTACCGAAACCGCGCCAGTCATAACAGGCATGGGGCAACATTGGGAAGTGAGATCGTTTGTAATTATTGCCACTGCCAAGTATCCATTGATTCTGGGAAGCAGATGGTTGCGGGATCACAACCCCTACATAGACTGGGCAGCTGGGAGTATCACGTTCACCCATGATGCTTGTAAAAATCACCATTGGAATCAAAATTGGGGTACCAATCCTACCCTCACTGAACACGCTCTTCTCACTAATGAAGAAATCAACCAAATACCGAAACAATACAGAGCTTACACTCAAGCTTTCACTGAAGAAGAAGCCAATTCCTTACCTCCCCATAGAAGGACGGACTGTGCCGTAGAGATATTACCAGGCGCCTCTTTGACCAAAGGCAGACTATATCCCATGAGCCCTAACGAGAGGGAAGAACTTCGTAAATTCATTGACACCAATCTTCAAAGAGGATTTATTAGACCCGCTAACAGTCCGCATGTGGCTCCAGTACTTTTCGTTAAGAAGAAGGATGGGGGATTAAGACTTTGTACGGACTTTCGAGGACTTAACGCAGTATCCTCCAGCAACGCCTACCCCATCCCACTCATCAGAGATTTACTCAACATCGTGGCACAAGGTAAGATCTTTACAAAATTGGATCTAAAAGATGCTTACTTCCACGTTCGTATTAAAGCAGGTGATGAATGGAAAACCGCTTTTAACACGCCCCTCGGCCAGTTTGAGTATTTAGTTATGCCGTTCGGCCTGGCCGGGGCCCCTTCGGTTTTCATGTCCATGATTAATGAAGTACTACATGAATTCTTATACCAAGGAGTAGTAGTGTACTTAGATGATGTGTTAATTTATTCAGAATCGGAAGAAGAACATGTAGAGCTTGTGAAGAAAGTTCTGACCACTCTAATGTGTAACAAATTACCCATCAAATTATCTAAATGTGAGTTTCACAAAACAGAACTCACTTATCTAGGCTATTGCATCTCCAAAGATGGTTTGAAAATGGACCCGGGCAAAGTACAAGCAGTACAAAACTGGCAAACACCCTCTACCCGCAAAGAATTACAATCCTTTTTGGGCTTTGCCAACTTCTACAGAGAGTTCATTGCGAACTTTGCTCAAATCTCGCTTCCCCTAACAAACTGTTGAAAACCAAAGACAAGGGAGAGCAAGCCAAAAAACCGGGTGCCAAATTACGCTGGACGCCAGAGTGCCAGACAGTGTTCAACCACCTTAAAACGCAGTTTGTTTCTGAACCCGTCCTAAAGCACCCCGATGAGAATCGCCCCTTCGTGGTACAGGTCGATGCCAGCGACACCGCGATTGGAGGCGTACTTTTGCAGAGGGGGGAGGACGGAAAACTTAAGCCATGTGCCTTTCTGTCCCGAAAATTTTCTGAAGCAGAGAGAAATTGGAATGTTTGGGAGAAGGAAGCTTTCGCTGTAAAAGCAGCACTTGCTGCCTGGAGACACTGGTTAGAGGGAGCCCGTTATCCCTTCGAGGTCTGGACAGATCACAAAAATTTAGAAGCCTTACGCAGCCCCCGAAAACTAAATGCTAAACAACTGCGGTGGGCGGAATACTTTTCTAAATTCAATTTCACTTTAAACTTTTTACCGGGCAAAACTAACTTTCTTGCCGATGCTCTATCGCGCATGCCCCAGCACAAAAGCAAAAGGGAGGAGACCATAGACACCGTCTTTTCGCCTACGCAATTAGGGGGAGTGGTGACAACGCGCAGCCGCACAACCCAACCCCCTCAACCCGATCAGGGATGGAGACTAAAACTAAAAGCTGAAGTGGAAAAGGAGGGGGGGGGAAAGTACCCAAAGACAAACTGCAGCAATCTGACCAAGGAGAATGGCTTTGGGGAGACCGCTTCTATGTACCCAAAAGTCTAAGAAAGGAAGTTTTACAACGCTGTCACGATGCCCCTACAGCGGGACACTATGGGTACTTGAAAACGCTCCATTTGGTACAACGCCAATTTTGGTGGCCGGGCATGCGCAAAGACATTTCTCAATATGTAGCATCCTGCCCCATTTGCCTCAGTGCCAAATCCCGCAAAGGCAAGCCACCAGGACTATTGCAACCTTTAGAAACACCAAGCAGACCATGGGATACGAGATCCATGGACTTTATTACTGACCTACCCCCCTCCAAAGGTAACAACTGTATTTTAGTTGTAGTGGATTTATTCTCCAAGCAAGCTCATTTTATACCTTGCACCACTATACCTTCAGCTAGAAAACTAGCAGATATCTTTCTAAAGCACATTGTAAAACTACATTCTTTTCCATCAAAGGTGATTTCGGATCGCGGCGGACAATTCGTTGCCAACTTCTGGCGGGAGCTTTTGCAAATTCTGGGTATTGAGCAAGGTTTAAGTTCAAGCCATCATCCACAAACCGACGGGCAGTCGAAAAAACTAACCAAATACTAGAACAGTTCCTCCGCTGTTATAGTAACTTCCAACAGGACAACTGGGTCGATTTGCTTCCCCTCGCGGAATTCTCGTATAATAACAGTGTACATGCATCTACTGGGGAAACTCCTTTTAAAGTCGTTTATGGTTTCCACTTCAAACCCTTCCCGTTTGAAGCGCTCCCTCCTCCTACTTCTACAACCAACGACGTTACGGATTGGTGGGGGGAAGCTGCTCAACAATGGACTCTAATTAAACAGCATCTAGACAAAGCCAAACAGGATTACAAAAAATACGCCGACTGCCATCGTGCGGCCAAATGGGACTTACAACCAGAAGACCTTGTTTACCTTTCCACAAAGAACTTGAAAGTAATGCAAACCAGCCGCAAGCTAGCTTTGAAATTTTTAGGACCCTTTCCTGTTCGCAAAGTAATCAACAAAGTGACTGTTGCCTTAGATTTGCCAAAGAATTTGCGCCACGTTCATGATACCTTTCAAGTCAGTCTTTTGAAAAAAGCACCAGAAGCAGACCACTGGCATGCTCGGGCCCCTTCTATACGAACCTTAATTGATGATCAAACCCACTACGAAGTACAACAAATTTTGGACACTAAACTTAAATGGAACCAGCTGTTTTACCTTATCAGATGGAAGGATTTTGACTCTGGGTTTGATGAATGGGTGCACTCTTCACATGTACATGCTCCCAGACTTATCAGAACATTTCACACTCGTTATCCGCACAAACCTGGGGGAGGGGCATCCTAGAGGAGGCAGAATGTCAGGGTTGAAGTGTATGTATGTAACCAAAGAGACTCCATTTTAATTCTTTTAGTATTCTAAGTGCTTTGTTCACAGGTGCCAAGATGTTCCAAGCAGCTATCTCACGGAAGAGGATTGTTTTGGCTATCGCTTCTCCAGCCTTGGGAAACTTTCGCTTTCTCAGCTTCAAAGGGATTGTTTTGAGAACTATGGGGGGAGGTTGGGCCTGCTGGGTTCTGATACTTTGTAACTCATGCTTTGCCTGTCATTCGTAACAATACACGTGTACCAGCCTGGATATTGTATCTGGGCCCGTGGACTATAATGAACTCTTTCTTCAGTAAACTTTTGAAAACAACGGGCTTTTGTCTGATTGCAGAAGGTAGTCTGGAGTAAGGACATTATCTAGCCACAGTTCTGACAAGCAGTGGCTGAACATAGCCTAACTCAAACAGGACACAGTATCCTATTCCAGGACACTAAAATACTTGACAACACTTCCAACTACTTTGTCAGATTGCACAGGGAAGCCATTGAAATTCATAAGCATAAACACAATTTCAATAGGAAAGAAGAGACTTTAAGAATGAATAGAGCATGGCTTCCAGCCCTGCAAAACACCAGGCCAACGAAATACTCCACATCCCACAATAGCCCTGAAGAAGATTAGCATATCAAGCACCAATCCATATGCAAAAGAACCTCCTCAGGATACAGTGACGCCTCCCTCCGTTAGCATTCCACACCCTGGGAAACTCCTACAGGATGACTCAGCCCAAACCCACTTTCCTGAGTAGATATAAATTACCTGCCAACATCTTCTCCACAGTGTGACACTGAGAGATCTCTGTCTTTTGGTGCTACACCTCTGAAGATGCCAGCCACAGCTGCTGGCGAAACATCAGGAACTACAATGCCAAGACCACGGCTATACAGCCCGGAAAATCCACAACTATCAAGACTTTTTTTGTTTATGTGTTAATTTTAATGGCTTTTAAGATAAGATTTTGAATTATTTGTTTCAATTTGTTAACCACCTTTGTGGCTCTATGAGGACAGAAAGATGGGAGGGGTAAAAATCAAAGAAAGAAAGAAGAAGGAAAGAAGGGAAGAAAGAAGGGAAGAAGAAAGAAAGAAGGGAAGAAAGAAAGGAAGAAAGGGAGAAAGAAAGGCCTGCTTTTATCTCCTCAACATAATCCCAAATGCTCAGTACCAAGTGTACAAGCCCTTCATATGTGGAATATTACCAAGATTTCATACCGCCATGTCACAAGCCCCTTCTGCACTGGGGACAGAACTACTTACTATCCCAGAAGTCAAGCCAAAAGGTATGAAATCGGCTTGTCTGGGCCCTTTCACATTTCTCACATTTGGTCAGTGTGGTGCTGTTCTTTTAGTCTGCACTGTATCAAAATGTATTGAGATTGATGAGTGCTGGCGTTTTCATCACTGATCCCGTCACTGGTGACATAACAGCACCAGCACTTTTCTTTTTTGCACACGATGAATCGATGCACTCCTGAATCAATCTATTTCCTGGATTTCTCCCTCTCAACCCATCGATACATCGATCCTATGCTGGATTTTTTTTTAAAAAAAAATTAAAATGAGTGGCAGAGGAGGAGAGGGAGAAATGTCAGAGGGGAGGGAGTGGGTGGATAGGCAACAGTGGTCAATCACAATAAAGTGGGCTGACAAAGAGTGGGTGGGGGCAAGAGGGTGGAACATTAAAAGAATGAATAAAGACTGTGCATGGGGAAACAGCCAACTGGAAAATGGATTTTAAAAAAAAGTTGGGGTATAAACGCTCCCAGAAAAGCCATGGAAAAGCCACATAGTAGCCTCAGTGACTACTCATGGCAGCATATCAGGTGCTGATAGTCATGAAAAAATGCTGCAGTATGCAAACTAAACCAACGAAACTGGCCCCCGCAGAAGGGGTTACAGCCACAGAAAATGCCTGTGAACGCACACAGTATTATAAAGTGCTAACCTATAAATATATTTTAAAATGTGTTCAAAAAACAGTATGAAGTAAATGGCTATGACTCCATCAAACTTAGCCAGCCACAAGTCAGGCTTTTTTTTTTTAGTGCTAAGCTGTATCATGGGTACTGTGCCATTCCTTACTGCTCTCCTCAATGAAGGAAGGACATCTAAATCATCAGTACCTTATTACTTTTCACAGTTTTTGTTCCTGACAAAATGGTTCTGTTTAACCTTGATCTACTACATGATCTGGTTACGGATTAAGGAATTTAATGACTTGCCCACAAAACCCTCAGAATATATGCCACAGAGTACTGGACTTAAATAAAGAAAGGTTCCCACCTATTTCAGTCCATATGGTTTTATGACTACCATCCTGCTGTGTATACTGCTTTATATAATGTCAATCTCCAGGAGGCTTCAAATGAATGTAACTTGGAGGCTTCTGGAAGAAAAACTTTTTTTTTTGCCTCAACATCATTATGAAAAATAAAGCTAAGGCTGAAAGCGTAAGGGGAAAAAAAAACAAAGGAATAACTAATGAGGCTCAAGCTTCCTGCACAGGGTCCCAGTTGAGCGCTGACTCCCCAACTGGCTTCCCTTTGCATCCTTAAAAAGCTTCCAGTCCGTTGGTTTACCACATTGTACCATGGAGGCATGGGGGGGGGACGGCATTCCAATAGAAGGGTCAGTCCAGGAAAACCTCCAGACAAAAGCAGCTTTGGGGAGTTTTTAGCAGCTGTCCAGCTTTTTTAAAAAAATGAAAAAAATTACCCTTGACTTAGGACCCTCAATCCTACCCCTAGTGACATGTTGCCAGGTCACTGGGATAACCTGCTCCCCACATGGCATCCCTATCTAGAGGTATGGAGCTAGCTTCAGAGATCTCTGAAATGTAGCCAGGGAATTGGATTGGAAAGGCCCAAGCTAGGCATGCTGAAAGAAGATTCCCTAAACGGATCTCCCCAACCTTTTTTTAAAAAAAAGATAAATAGCAGCTATGGAGAGCTCCAGTTCAGGTTTAAACTCCCTAACCGAGAGAGAGGATTATTTTACTGCTCAGAATTGACACACATACACATACCAGGCTGGATTTAATCCTGAAAGAGGGAGGGAAGGTAGTGGCTTGTCGCTGCCTTTCTTTTTATTCTCTTTCAAGGACAATGACCTAGGGAAGGCTGTTTTGATCAGTGAAACAGCACAAGAGGAAAAGTTTTACTGCCCTTTCCACTTGTTCTGCAGCCCCAACCTTCATCAGAGCCATATGACTGTTCTATTCCACTTTCAAAAATGTTGAGATCATCTGTTCATGGATCTCCAAGCACTGTATTTAGTGGAGCCCTAAAATTGCTTCCTTTCCATAACAAAGGAAATAAGCATGTGCAAAGCTATCTTCACATATCTACTCTTTGATGTTTATGCATGTTGCCAACATTTCTCAAATTATCAGTTGATCTGGAGTAGGGTATATGGACAGTATATAAGCAATGATATTCTGAGTACAATTTTAAAAATGCATGCAGTAAACTGGTCAACAATTACACTTCTACATCTCTCTTGGGAGAGAAGGTGGCATTATATAGCCTGATCTCTTCAGAGCTTAAAAGCTAAGAAGGGTCAGTACTTGGATAGGGGACCACCAAGGAAGACTCTGCAGAAAAGGGCAACAGCAAACCACCTCTCCTTCTCACTTTCCTTGAAAGCCTGTTGCAACTTGACAGCACATACTTACGTACATCTCACTCACTTGAGTATTTATTTATTTTGTTTATTCCTTGCCTTTCTCCCCAATGGAGACCCAAAACAGCTTACATCTAGACATGGGCATGAACAAGGGGGAAAAAATGAACATGGTGTTCGTTGTTTGTTGCCATCCATGAACAACGAACAATGAACATTGACGAACATGACCTGTTCACGAACATGTTCGTTGTTCATTGTTCGTGGGGGCCAGCAGGCCCTCCTCCAGCCATCAAGATCCTTACCGCACCACTCCCAGAAACCTTACCTGAGCAGGCAGCAGGAAAGGTACCAGTAATAAATAATAGCTTGGCCCAGAGCCTGGCAGCAGCCCTGGAACTGGAAGATGTAGATCCCTATCCCACCACACACAAAGAAAATTCAAGCTCCAATGAACTCTCCCTGTCTCTCTCTCAAAATGCCAACAGCAACTGTCTCTCCCTCACTGTCTGCAAAACCAGAGCTGGGAGGCCCGCTCCCCCCTGCTCTTTGCTTCCTTGTAACAAATTTGGAGCTCCACACTTGAAAAGAAGACCTGCCTATCAAGCTAAATTGGGCTTAGATTGGGGTTTCCAGGACAACAGCAGGAGTTCAGACAGAGTTCAGGCAGTCCCTGCCTCTGGTTGCCAAGGGAATTGATTGCAGGTGCCAGATTGTCTGGCTTGACGAACAGCAACAAACAGCAACAAACGAGGCTTGCAATGACCACCTGTTCATTTAGAATGGGGCCTCACGAACAGCTTGTTCGCAAACAGCTGATTGAGCTGTTCATGGCTTTTTTTAGTTCGTATTGCTGTTTGCGCCCATCTCTACTTACATCATTCCCCTCTCCTCCATTTTACCCTCACAAGAACTCTGTGAGGTAGGTTAGGCTGAGAGTATGTGATTAACCCAAAGTAACCCAGCAAGCTTCCACAACAGAGAGGGGATTTGAACCTGGATCTTCCAGATCCTACTCTGACACTCTAACCACTAGTCAATAGCTGGACTAGAGCAAAAATTTGTGCCAATGACCACATTTGGATATAATAGAAACTGCTAAATGACACAGATGTCACAATTTCTCATATACTAAAAAAGACAAAAACAGAAGTGTGATTTGCAACAAAGAGCCTCTCTCAACTTACTGAGTCACAGCCACATCAGCTTTAATTGAAGAATACATGTTTTTGCTAAGTTTGTCCTATTTCCATAATAAACAGTTGATTAATCTCTGAATCTGATTATTAAATTAACATGAAAATATTTTAAAACGCTCTCTTACCCTGCTTATATTTTTCAAATGTGAATTGTTTTCATTCATTGGGAAAAAAAGTTTTAAAACCACTAGGCAGAAATAACCACTAGGCTTTCATTGGATCCCTCTAGCTATCCAATTTCTTGAAAGGAAGAACAAATAACATTGCTGAAACAAACTGAACTCAGCCCATTTTTTTTGTTTCGTTTTTGTAATGCAAACGTTTCTTAACATTCCTTCTTAAGAAAGGCAAATGTACAGAATAAAGGCAAGTTACAAAATACACTGAGGCAGATGGTTCCACGAATTCTCAGGCACTTTCTTTACACTGATAATTTATATCCTGTACATGTTTCCTCTTTATGCAACATGTAAATGTGCATGTGATTTGTGCCTTGGTGTCATTACTTAAACTGAATAATAAATGACACTAGACTTGGCTAGGTTTGGTGTTGCCAGGAAGTGGTCAAAATGGGACTTGGGAATTCAAACTCCATCTCCTCTATCTTCACTGAAACACATACCACACTTTATTTAAGCAGAAATTCACTATCCACTAGTTTGAAATTGGTATTAATAAGGAAGGCATGTGAAACATGCTAAAATCTACTTTCAGGATTTGCTTGTAGAAAGCATCAATCAAATAGGCAAAACACATATACAAACCATTATGCAAGTATTTTCTGCTTTAGTTGCTCCAGCACACGTCCTTTTTATTTCTGGTACTAGTCTAAATAACTGTTTTCTAGACACCGTGGTTGCTAACAGTATATTGAGAAGGCGCATAAAATGTTGTGGAAAATGGCTAAAGACAATTACACCTCAAAAGCATTTATATAACCACTAAACATCATTATATTCTGCCCAATTTTATCCCAAAGTCCAGGGTTGCTGCATAAATTAATAAACCTTCTGTTCATGTGAATAAATCCAATTAATGCTGGTGAACTTCTGGACAATAAGGGAAGCCTTCACTGCCAACAACATTCTTAACATGCTATCAAAAGTTGTTCATCTCTGCTTAAGGAAAACCTACTTCTTCAACTCAAATAGCTAGTTAAATATTATTTTAAAAGGAGAAGTTGAGCAGGATGACAGAAATGGGCATGTAAGAATCTATCTTTCTTGATACTTATGAACACCACTGAAGTGTCATTTTCAACTCCCACAGAATCTACGGCCAACCTATGAGGCAACCAGTGACAGCTAAACAGTGAGGCAAGAACAAACAAATAATTAAAGCTTATTCACATAAAAGGCATTGTCCTCATTACTCATGTCATTATCAAAGGATAGTCTATTTATAGTCATTAATCTAAACTGAGAAATTTATTAATTTTGGTACTGTATTGGCATCCCCCCAAACTATGAGCAACATAGATCTGTATATGCTTCTGCATGAATAATTCTATTAATACAGGGGCAGACCCAAGCTGACATCTGTGCAAAAAAAGTTCTCATTTATTTTTTAAATTTTTTTTAAGGATGCACATTTTTGTCTGAAAAGCACACATCTCAAGCAGTCCAACTAAAATGCCAGTAGGTTACCTACCTGAAATCCCCAACAGTGAGGCAGCATTAAAATCACATTTAATTATATGATTCATTGCTTTTTAAAAAACATGCAATGAAAAAGCAGTAAATCAGAAAACATTTCCTCAGCCTGTTCTGTTAATTTTTCTCCTTTTCTATGCTTTCTTACAGCAAGAGAAGTTTGCTATTTTAATGGCATGCCAATACTAATTCCCTTAAAAATACTGCTACCTTTTAACCACTGAATATTTAAATGTAAGTGAGGCTTGAAAGGTTTCACAGCCTCAAACCATGAGCCACTAAGACAGCAAATTAACCAGCTTTATCTGTGTCATGTTGTGTTTTCTCAGCAAAAGTGGTAACAAAAGAAATTATAATTAGTATTTCCTTCTGACTTTACTGAACAGAAGTACTAGATACACATGTAATTTTCAACATTACATATGGAATTGCTTGATTCCTCAGCATTGTGCAGCCACAACCAGTAGCAGTGCCAAATCCCACGATCTTCTGGTTTAACACCTGAACTGATACATTTCCATTTATTCTTGAGAAGTAATCTGAAATTACTCTAGTTACTAGATCCAATATGTTTACTGAAGTACAGCAAAGCAATATGCAGTAATTAACACCAGAAGGAGCAATCAGTTGTGTTCCATCTTTTCACTCAGAGCAATCTCATAAAAGAAAACTCCATACCACTGCAAGACATAACATTCAAAACATTTGAAAAAAACATACATTTAGGAAATGCTACAGGATATTAAGTTAGATTCTATTTTATATTAAACCAAGAGAAACATATTAAAATAGGCAAGATAAAAGTGAAAAGCATCATCAGTAAATCTTTCTGTGAGCATATTTGCCTGTAACACAAAAGTAACATCCAACTGATGCTGACACAACACCATAGCTCAGAATGTTACACCATGCAATTATCTATAACTGTTAACTTAGTAGTTTTCAAACTTTCTACATTCACTAATGCAACACTTTATCCATCAGTAGGGACAGAATATGCCCCTTCCACTAGCAGCTGCACATTGCAGAAGAAATTGAGTACAAATAGAAATGCGCAAATAACACTCTCCCTCAGAGCTCAGATGGTGTGTATGGGATACTTTCTCACATGGTCCATGAACACAAGTTCTCCCCAAAGACCACAGAGCATAAACAAGGGAAAAGTCATATCTCCATGGCATCTGTTCTTGAGTTGTTTGCTTATGGGGGTTCTTGTTCCACATCCCCCCCCACCACAAATTTTAGCATTTTGGCTTCTCCATGACATCTCTGGGCTTTCATCAACTTTTCAGGTTTTCCTCAGCTCCAATACAATTTCCCCCAAACCTGCTTTGGTACAATCTTTCCTGGAAGTCTGTACCAAAACAGATTTGGGAAGGTGTGAAGGTGCAGATTTCCTAGTGCCATTTCCCTTCCTACTATCATCCTCCCCTACCCCATGTACACACACTGCTGGCAGACTTTTTGCCTTTTTATTATTGATAGTTGGGATATCACTACTGGGTTAACACTGATTTTTTTCAGAAGGCAAAAAGCCTGCCAGGAGTGAGGTGTAGGAGGAGGTAGGCAGGAGGAGAAAGCACCTCCACAGAATACACAGAAGCAACATTGCCTGTGAATGCTTTTGCATTCACAGCATCAAGCAGAACACAACAGGTAAGCATCCCCAAGGAGAAAATACCACAATGCCTGTAACACAGAGGCTTGGATCCACTGAAGTTTCTGCAGATGGAAAGATTTCCTCATACACCACCTAGGGGGCAGGGTGTTAGTGTGCATGTGCACATCCAGGAACTCAACTGGACAAGGATATGACAGTTGGCAGAATGGCAGAGATATAGTGCATGTATTCTACCAATTTTAAAACACCTGCATTGGTATCCAACTGGTTTTCAAGCCCAATTATATGTGCTGATTTTAATTTTTAAAGCCCCAAACAGTCTAGATCCAAATTATTATTGTAAACCTTAAGGTCTTCAGAGGCCCTGCTCTGTACATCCCAGGAATGTTAACCTTGCTCTCTCCCTGCTGATGCTTTGTAAGCAAAAGTGAAGCTGATCTAGAGTGCTTTCAGGAGGTGAGGGATAATGGCTTCTACTTCCTCCATATGTTCATACATTTTGGACTTGTACACGGCTGCTGTTTATCTTCTGTTGCTCATTTTCACATTTTTGTTACCTGAGCAGTTTTACTGTTGTAATTATTACCCTTTTATACTGCATTGTAGTTTTAAATTTTTACTACCTTATTGTAGAATAAAAAGGCAGGCTATAAAAGTATTCATAAACAAAAAAAAATTACACTAGATAATAAATGTTCCTTCTTCAACTCATGGCCCTCAATATGGATGTTTTAATGTTTTCTGAATGCTCCCCCAAGAGCTCAGTTGTATCATTTAAATCCCTGAATTTCAATCTCTCAAGTCTCAAATAAGTATTTAAAAAAATTTGTATGCTGCCTTTCTACCTAAATAGTCCCCCAGGTGGCAAACATTAAAATATTAAAGCAATGTTTTAAAAACAATTCAGTTAAAACATGTATTTGTATACACACATATCTTATTATATAACTGAGTAAGTGTATTTCAGACAACTCACTTTATACCCTGGTGCACCACCAGAGGGCACTGCCATGGAGGGAAGCCTAGGCAAGGCATCATGTCCCTTCAGAAAATGTGCCATGGTTGGAATCCCAGGCCAGGAGCAGGATGGGAGCAGGTGGCAATGCCTGCCTCCTGCCTTCACCCAGCTCATATTAGGAGTGTAGCAGGTGGCAATGCCCACCCTCTGCCTTCACCCAGCTGTTATTAGGAGCAGAAAAGGTGGCAATGCCCACCTCCACCTTAACACAGCAGGTATTAAGAGCGGAGCAGGTAGCAATGCCCACCCCCAGCTTAACCCAGTTGGTATTAGGAGCAGAACAGGTGGCAATGCCCTCTCCCCATATTAACCCAGCTGGTTTTAGGAGCGGAGCAGGTGGCAATGCCTAACCCCCACCTTAACACAGCTGGTATCAGCAGCGGAGCAGGTGGCAATGCCCACCCTCCCTTTGAACCAGTTGGGATCAGGAGTGGAGCAGGTGGCAATGCCCCCCCCTTTAACCCAGCTGGTATTAGGAGTGGAACAGGTGGCAATGCCCACCCCCGCCTTAACCCTGCTGGTATTAGGAGCAGAGCAGATAGCAATGCCCATCCTCCACCTTAACACATCTGGTACTAGGAGTGGAGCAGGTGGCAATGCTCTCCCCCTGCTTTAATCCATCTGGTATTAGGAGTGGAACAGATGGCAATGCCCACCACACACCTTAACCCAGCTGGAATTAGGAGTTGAGCAGGAGGCAATGTCACCCCTGACCTTAACCCAGCTGCTATTAGGAGCAGAGCACTTGGCAATGCCCACCCACCCCCCTCACCCAGCTGGGATCAGAAGCAGAGCAGGAGGCTTTACCCACCCACTTCCTTAACCCAATAGGTATTAGCGGAGCAGATGGCAATGCCCACGCCCACCTTAACCCAGCTGGGATCACGGGCACATCAGATGGCAATGCCTGCTGCTCTTTACCCGGCTAGGATCAGAAGTGGAGCAGGTGGCAATCCCCGCCCCCTCCTTAACCCAGCTGATATTAGGAGCGGTGCAAAACTAAACCTGGGCAACCCTAGTACAAAGTAACAAGGACAACAAACCAGGGCTTCAAAAAATCAAATCCTGAGTGTAATCCAGTTTCTCATAATACAAAGTGCAAAAGTGCTATAAATATATACATAAATACAAGACAGATTATACAAAATCAATCATAAGTGCATAAATACAAAGTTCAGGTAAGTAGAAGGTATACAATAATTGCCAATCTTCACTGTCCGGAACAAATCTATCAGTTAAAGTGCAAATGCCAAAATTAATAAAGAAGAATCGGTAGGTGGGAGCTTGTGCCAGTAGAACATTAACAGTCCATAAAGTCCAAATATATACAGAAAATTGCGCCGACGGGGACTTGCAGGCAAATAACAATAACCCGTTTCGTGAGTATCACTCCTCACTTCCTCCTGGGCGTGTAACAGTTCGGACTGAGCATACCTGAAAGCTGACTCATTCAAGAAAACCCAAAGAGTGATGCAGAAATCGATTTCTGCATCGCTCTTTGGGTTTTCTTGAATGAGTCAGCTTTCAGGTATGCTCAGTCCGAACTGTTACACGCCCAGGAGGAAGTGATGCAGAAATCCAAGTCTTGGATTTCTGCATCACTCTTTGGGTTTTCTTCAATGAGTCAGCTTTCAGGTATGCTCAGTCCGAACTGTTACACGCCCAGGAGGAAGTGAGGAGTGATACTCACGAAACGGGTTATTGTTATTTGCCTGCAAGTCCCTGTCGGCGCAATTTTCTGTATATATTTGGACTTTATGGACTGTTAATGTTCTACTGGCACAAGCTCCCACCTACCGATTCTTCTTTATTAATTTTGGCATTTGCACTTTAACTGATAGATTTGTTCCGGACAGTGAAGATTGGCAATTATTGTATACCTGCTACTTACCTGAACTTTGTATTTATGCACTTATGATTGATTTTGTATAATCTGTCTTGTATTTATGTATATATTTATAGCACTTTTGCACTTTGTATTATGAGAAACTGGATTACACTCACGATTTGATTTTTTGAAGCCCTGGTTTGTTGATATTAGGAGCGGAGCAGGTGTAATTTCCTTTCCCACCTTAACACATCTGTTATTAGGAGCAGAGCAGGTGGCAATGCCACCCCTGACCTTAACCCAGCTGGTATTAGGAGCGAAGCACTGGGCAGTACCCACCCCCCTTCACCCTGCTGGGATCAGATGCAGAGCAAGTGGCTTTGCCCACCCACTGCCTTAACCCAATAGGTATTAGGAGCAGAACAGATAGCAATGCCTGCCCCCACCTTGACCCAGTTGGGATCAGGAGCAGATCAGATGGCAATGTCCACCCTCCTTCACCGGACTGGGATCAGGAGTGGAACAGGTGACAATACCCCCCCCCCATCTTAACCCAAGCTGGTATTAGGAGCAGAGCAGGTGGCAATGCCCACCCCACTTCACCCACCTGGGATCAGGCTCAGAGTAGGTGTCAATGCCAGCTGTAGTCAGGTGCAGAACAGGAGGCAATGCCCCCCCTTTACCTGGCATGTATCAGGCATGGAGCAGGTAGCAAAGCCCACCACCCCTTCACATGGCTGACACCAGGCAGATCAGATGTGCAGCAGATGACAATGCCCACCCCCTTCACCAGCTGGAATCAGTGACGGAGGAGGAGCAAATACCTGCCTGCCTGCCCTCCCCTTTCTAGAGCCCGTTGTATTTTTTCCCCACAACGGGCTTTGTTGCTAGTTCTTTCATATTTTAAACTCACCCAATATGTTATATCAAATTATATCCCTTTCCACATTGTCATCTGTTGCTAGCCTCTCACATTAGTGAAGATTTGAGGCATGCTCAACTGATTTGTGTGGAGCACTGCTGAGCCCTAGGATTGCCAGCTCTAGATTAGGAAATCCATGGAGACTTAACGGGTAGAGCCTGGAGACGACAGGGTTGAGGGAGAAGAGGGGTCTCAGCATGGTATAATGCCATAAAGTCCACCCTCCAAAGCAGCCATTTTCTCCAGGGGAACTGATCTCTGTCACCTGAAGTGCAATTGCAATTCTAGGAGATCTCCAGCCACCACTTGCAGTTACTTCTCTGAATTTCTTGTAAGCTTCAGAGCTGCAATAATAATATTTTGGGTTGTCACCTATTAAGTTCATATTATGTTTGCAAGCTTTTTGCTGCTGCGAATTTGATACGATCAAACGTAGTGAACCTTCGCACCTTTATAAACACACAACTCGGCATTTGTATTTTATGATTTGTTTACTGTATGACGCTGTGTTCTCATGTTTGTACCATTTTTCCAATGAGCTGCAAATTTGTCAGTTTCATAACCATTTAGAGTTCATGTTTAATTTGTATACTTGATATAAATAACTGTTTAATATCAGTGTTGAACGTATCTTTAGTCCGTAGGTCATGGTTTTCTTGTTTAGGGGATTTGTTGCTCCGTGGCCCTCTCTTTCAGGTTCACCACCTGGAGCCTGGCAACCCTATCCAGACTTGTTGGGCCTCACTAATGAATTACATGAACTATGACCTAGAAAACATGCAGCAGCACAACAAAGAGAATGACTGGTATCAAGGATCTCTCAGAAAAGCTCACCTGCCACTACTGATCACTTTCTCTAAGGAACCCTTATTATGATTATGAAGAATCCCAGGTTCCCTGGAACAGTTTGAAAATAACAGCCCAAAACTATATGTATTTCTTTAAAAAATCTCAAGATTAGTCCACAGAAGCCTAACCTTTAGGCATTATAGACTAAGGCTAATTTTTTATGGAGTAGATACAGAAAAATGTACATGGTCTTGGCCACCGCACCCAACTATTACTTACGATACTTCCAAAATGCTGATGCTAAAGATTGCAGATGTCTCATAGACAGAACGCTCCAAATGTGTTACGTAATGTCCTGGTATCAAGTGGGAAGGTGAGTCACCATCCGAGGGGGAGGGCCACCAGCCCCCAAGCCCCACCTGACAGACCCCTGCTGTGATGCGGCTCCCTTCAGGGGCTCCCAAACGGACCTTAAGCCAGCACTGGCACCACTCCTGAGCCAGCAGGGCCCTCAAGCTTGGAGGTTCCAGCATAGACTCGTTCACCCCCAGGCCTGTCACAGTCTCACAAAAGACCCCAGGAGAAGAGAAGGCAAAGGGCCAGGGCAGAGGTCTGGGCCAAAGGATTTCCACCTGTTGAGGAAATACTAGGAGAATCCACTATGTCATTGCAGGATCTGGGCTCCACAACTTCTCATACATAGAAATGCTGAGGCAGCTTGTGGAAAGGAGCCTAATGTGGTACCAGAATCAGCTGGAAACTCCCTATATAAGGCTACAGTGAGGCTAGATACAGTGTAGGATTAACTTGTCTGTAGTCTCAGTGTTCTTCCACCAGTTGCTTGACTCTTGGACTGTGCATCTGGAATATGTTATCTGACCTTGGACTTTGATTTTGGACTGTGACACTAGAACTATTGCTGATGGAAACCCTGTTGGTGCCAAGGCTTACATCCCACTTAGTGACTTAGCAGGACACAATGAGAGAAAATGAAAAAAAAAAAAACAGCTGTAGTAACCTGGCCCCAGCTGTCATGTACCAGGGCCTAATTTGAGTGAAGTGCCTTCTCCTAGCCTCAGACCAGAGAAGGGCAGGGATTGCATACCATCCTAATCCACCTCCTCTCCTCTAGCTCCATTCCCTTCTGAGCGCCATTCCCTTCTGAACAGGGAGCCTGAGTTGATCTGTCTTCATTGGCCTCCTCCCTTAAGTCTTTTGAAGGCCCTTGCCAGTCTTCTTGAGGCATGCCCAGTGGCCTTATCCTACCCAGAAGCCTTATGGGGGTGTGACCAACCTCTGAGGAACCAATAATGCCTCTTGAGCAATTTCTGCCTCAGGACTTCCCTTCCCTGCCCCCAGGGTGGAGCTTCCCAACAGCTGATTGCCAGACAGCTGGCTGTTAAAGGGCCAGCTGCCATTGATCAGCGGGCTAGTGTGCTGCTCTTTATAAGGTGCCTCAGTCACCCCACTGGGCCTGGTGGCTGCTGGGCTTGAACCAGTGGAGGACTGAAAGGAGGGGGCATGATGTTGTCTCCTCCCAACACCAGAAATGTCACTTGGCTCCCCTCTTCATTCCAATACCCCCAACCCTGGCTTTTTTATCCACACTACAATCTCCAGCATAAGCATTTAGGAAGTCCCATAGTTCTGCTGAGGGAAGGAAGAGAGCAAGAAAGAACTACATTGTGAAAATACTTACACATGCACTCTATAGTATTCAAGCCTACATCAACAGATGCCCCATTTTTTTACAGGTTACTGATGGAAAGCATTTAATTTAGTTTCAACTATTTACAGTTGTTTCCTTTCCTACTCAGTGAACTCCTATAAGTTAAGTAAACTACGATGCCTTATCTGACAAAAGAGAAAAGGGCTGCTGAAATACAGTTGACTAAATCACTATACTTTAATCAGGGATTTGACTGCCTTTTATTTTTTACGAAATGTAGATATCAAAGAACTGTCTGCAACACAGGGCTTTTTTTCAGCCAGAACACGGTGGAATGGTGTTCCAGCACCTCTCCCTGCAGCCCAAGCGACTTCCCCACGGGCCAGGTGAAGCCAGGGAAGCCCCAAAGGAGCTTTAAATTTCAGCTGAGAGGAGGGGGATTCCCCCCTCCCAGTGGAAGCCTTCCTTCCTTCCTCCCCTCCCTTTCTCTTTCCTTCATTCCATGTCTTTCCATGTCTTTCTTTCTCTCTCTCTCTCTCTCTTTTTCCTTCTTTCCATGTCTTTCCTTCTTTCCCTTCCTTCCTTTCTCTTTCCTTCTTTCTTTCTCTTCCTTCCCCCTCCCTCCCTCCCTCCCTCTTTCTTTCTTTCTTTCTCTTTCTTTCCCTTCCTTTCTCTCTTTTCTTCTTTCCCTTCCTTCTTTTCGTTCTTTCCATGTCTTTTCCTTCTTTCTTCCTTTCCCTGACTTTCTCTTTCTCTCTTTCCTTTTTTCCATGTCTTTCTTTTTTCTCTCTCTCTCCTTCTTTCCCTTCCTTTCTCTTTCCTTCTTTCCCTCCCTCCCTCCCTCCCTCCCTCCCTCCCTTTCTTTCTTTCTTTCTTTCTTTCTTTCTTTCTTTCTTTCTTTCTTTCTTTCTTTCTTTCCATGTATTTCGTTCCCTCCTACCTTTCTCTTTCCTTCTTTCTATGTCTTTCCATGTCTTTCCTTCTTTTTTTCCTTTGTTCCCTTCCTCTTTCTTTCTCCTGGGGGGAGGCTGCACCATGCATGATGACATCACTTCCTGGAAGTGATGTCATTGTGCATTCCCAGGAGCACACTCACACTTCGTACGCACATGTATAGTGACAGGGGCACCACCTCCTGCCAGGAGTTGCTCCAGGTGAGAGTTCCCCTACCTCTTTCCCCAGAAAAAAAGCCCTGCTGAAACCTATTTGTAATTATATTGTCCAAAGTACCAGTGCTCTGTCATGCTGCTGACATCTACCAAACAAACTCTAACACCATAAAGTGAAGCAAGAACTGAGAGAGAGAGGTGGAAATATTTTCATGTGAAACAAGCCATTTTTCTGCCATCCAATTCTGACAATTTTTCTTTACACTGAAAAAAGTCAGACCAGCTATTACAAAATGCAACAGCTTTAGAAAAAGACAACTGCAACTACCCATATACAGACATATGGGGAAAGAACAAATAGGGTTTTTTTTCTAATAAATTGCCCTGCATCAATGCAAACATGGCAACTAATGATACAAAAATATGTTTACTGAACTGTGATTCTTCTTCTGGACTTCCAAAGGCATTTTTTTCTTAACTGAGTTTAAAATACTTTGTAGACCAGAAGAAACATTGCAAACAGACGTGTCAATAATGACAAATCAAAATGAAACCTAATGACAACTCCCCAAACTCTCCAAGAATGCAGGTATACTGTTCAATGCTCAGCATTAGGGCTTAATCAATGAAGCTTAGCATTGCTTGATTATGGAACATATCTCCCAGAGAAAGTGCCAGGGTCCTGAAGAAACTGCACATCATCCTTTACTCTAGTTTTCACATCTTACAGTACTGTATTTGTATCAGCCCCTTACTCAACCCTGAAGCTGGAGGTAAAGGATCAGCACAATGAGCAAGGGGGAAACAGACACCCCACGAGGCAGGCTTTTAGGTAGCACCAGTTGTAACTGCCACTAGTGGATGCAGTTCTCACCCAGAAGCAATGTATTCCTGGCTCATCTTTTGGTGGTGAACAGCGATGTGGGGGAAACATGATCTTAAAGCCTTTCCTCAACTCTCTGTCTTTATGGAGGCTTGTGTGCATTCAGACAGCATTAGTTATAACTGTGAGTGAGGCTCCTCGCCCAGGATCTTTCCTGCTTCCCTGTCCAGCTGCAAGCTACTGAACCCCCCGAAAAGCTGCTCACAAAGGCCAGAGGATCTGTGGTACAGGGGTAATGCAGGAAGAAGGGGGAAATTGGTGGAAACCGTTCCCCATCTTCTGGAAGAAGTGACATACCAGGTGCAGAAAAGAGAGTCTGTATTCTGCCCAGTGCCATCCCAATGTTACTTGATGGAACGCTATGTAACAAACGAAAAACTGCTTCCAATATTTAATATGCTTTTTTTCTTCCACCATGAGAATCTAGAGCTGACCTTGAATCTGTCAAGAGATAAAGTTACAAGATTTGGGATAAAAAAGGGAATATTCTTTTACCTTCACTACTATTTGTTTTTAACATATGCAAAGATATAAGCAAAAGTGTATTTTCTCTCTTGACATCCTGTGGTTGGTTTGATGTAAAGTCTACCCAATCTATGTTGCCATTTCAAGGAAGAAAAATCAACTTCTTAGATACAAATACAAACTTAGACAGCTCTAAATATAAACTGAGACATTATCAAATGTTAAGTTGAGAAAGATTTGTGGATCCAGGCTGCTGAATTCAAAGTCATCTTGCCAGTGTTCTAAATTTTCATTCAAATGCTTATGCTTCATGTAACTGCTGCAATATATATTACATTGAATTACAAAATCATCTTTTGCAAAAAGCCTACATTGAACCTGTCTGACATTCTTCTTCAGCACCATCCTCAACTACCAAATGCTTCCAGAAGCAAGGACCAGAACTTTCTTCCCTTCTCTTGAAGATGTTTACAAAATACCAGTCATTTCCAATTCCATTCATTTGTTTAGCTTTACCATCAATCTCATCTGTGAAATCTGGCACATAACATTTATTAACTTTTAAAAATTGTACATAATCCTTTCAGATACCCCCAATAGTAGCAATATCTCTAATAGCCTAAGCTACCAGCAATTAAATACCTATTCCATAATTCCTATGTTAATGGACAAATGCCCCAATCTTATGTTTTCGTGCCTCTATCCCACATCAGTGCAGCTTAGAACCACCAAATGGTAATCTAATGTTTATGACCGACCTACCAGAGCATTTGTTGTCACGATCAAAACACTAAAAAGTCCACCTGTCTGCTAATCTACTGTGAGAATCCATCTGTTATTCTCTCTCCTATTCCTTGGCAGCCTCTGAGAGCCAAACTACCAGTGATGCCTGACACAGGTTGGACACTTGTCAGTTTCCCTCAAGTTTTGATGGGAAATGTAGGCAGCTTGGTGGAATGTTGGACAAGTGACAGTTGAAAAGTCCATTAGACAGTAGTCAGAGAGCCAAGCTGCAAGATCAGGATGCTTACATTTCCCATCAAAACTTGAGGGAAGCTGACAAGTGTCCAACCTGTGTCAAGCATCACTTGTAACTTGGCTCTTACTCTGCTTTTGATCTAATCTTGTGTGCATCTCTTTTCCCACCTTGCTACTATCTGGGACAAAGCTGAAGTTGATTCCCAGTTTCCAGTTCCTTATTCACAGTTCCTTGTTTCTTATTCACAAATCCAAACTCAAATATTGAGTAAAACTGAAAAGCTTTGCACCTCACAAAAAAAGTATGGAGGAGCACATATCATATACCTCCATGTTCAAGGGACTCTGTCCTCTAAGTGGAGGTGGAAGCTATACCCGAAACAATCTTTGGATCACCCCAAATCACACATCCCTGCCCTCCAGAAACTGTCCCTTACAAGAAGACTTTCGCTGGTGCCGATTCAATGACTGGTTCTGGAGCTATTTGGGCTGCCTCTCAGAAGCTTGTATTAGGAAGATATAAATAAGGAACTAGAACAGATACATACCCCTGCACCCCAAAATAAGGCTTACTCCACCAACATACCATATACACCACAGTCAGGGTACTCTGCCCTTCAGGTGGACTTATGAGGCTTCTGGTACCAAAGCCCAGTTCCTGTACTAGCTGCCCCAAGGTGGGCTCCCCTCAGAAGTAATGCATGGGGGGGCTGCACCCCAAAACAATCTTTGGATTTCCCTAAATCACACAGCCCTGCACTCCAGAGAGTGTCTCCTACAAGAAGATATGGACTGGACCCAATTCAAACAGTGTTTCCTGAGCAAAGAGATTCTATTTGCACTGCCTCCCAGAGGCATGTACTAGGAAGAGATGTGAATAGTGTCTGGGGTTGAGCAGTCCCGGCACCCCAAACTTGTCACAGCCCCCTTACCTGAAGGCAGATGGGTCGCCAGCAGCAGGTGCAGGAAGCCCCTGGGAGGGGGTGCAGCTCCAGCCAGCAGAAAAGGAAGGGGAAAGGGAGCCAGAGGGAGAGACCAGCCAGAGGCACACCGCCCAACCCCACCCCAAAGGGCAAGAGGCACACACACCTGTCCACGGTGCCAATGAGGGGGGTAGAGGTACTGAAAGCCCCTTCCCAGGCCCCGGGAGAAACCAGCAACCCCAGCCAACAAAGGGAGCTGGCTGCCCTCCAGGAGCCCAGCCCAGCTCCTCGTGAGCAAAGGGCGGCAGCGCATCACCTGGAAAGGCCCGGCCAGCCCTGTCCTACAGGAAAGACTGAGGGAGAAGGGAAGAGGGAAAGAAGGCACACCTGGGGGAAGCCCCAGCTGAGAGATATTCACATTCAGCCCCACCCAGCAGGAGGCCAGGAAGGCCAGGATAAACTAGGGAATGGGAAGGAACACCTGAGGGCAGACACAGCTGGGCAGCATCAGGAGAGAGGAGCCTGGAAGGAAGGGCGGGGGAAGGTGGAGGAAACCCTATAAAAGCTGGCTCAGGGGAGTGTTCGTGGTGGGTTGTGTAGGAGTGGAGAGAAGCGAGAGAGTGCAAGGAGACAAGTTGATGATGGAGGAGAGTAAGATTGGGGACGGGGTCAGGTTGAAAAGGCCAGTGAGTGGACTGAGAGGGAGCCAGGGTGAGGTATACCACCCCTCCTTCCACAGAGCAGGGCCCTGCAGTATCCCTGACACACACACCCTGAAGTCGGAGCCAAGCGTGCCGGCACCCCTCCCCGCAGCATCCACGGTGAGCCCTGACATAAAGAACTAGAATAACTACATGCCCTTTGTCCCCCAAAATGACACTTACTCCACTACATATCATACACTCCTAGGCAGGGGACTCTGTCCTCATGTGGACCTATGCTGCTTCCTGCTCCATAGCCCAGTTCTTTCTGACTAACCTTGGGCAAGTCACACACTCTCAGCCTAACCTAAATCACAGGGTTGTTGTGAGGATAAAATGGAGGAGAGGTGAACAAGGTAAACTGCTTTGGGTCTGCTTAGGGGAGAAAGGCAGGCACACAACCCACCCTGGGAAAATCCAGGCAGATACCAGATGTGCCATATAAGAAGGAAAGGAGAGCCCTGCTGGATCAGACCAATGGTCCATCTAGTTTGGCATCTTGTCTTAAACAGTGGCCAACCAGTTCTTCTTGCCAACAACAGAGCACAGCAGCCAAGGCCTTCCCCCCAATGATGCCTCCTGGCCCTGGTATTCAGAGGTTGGCTGCCTCTGAATGTGGAGGTTCCTTCTAATCACCATGGCTAGTAACTTGTGATAGACCTATCCTCCATGAATCTGTCTAATCTCCCTTTAAAGCTGTCTGTACAGTCACACACAGCTGTACCTCTTCTCATGTATATAAAACACAATGCATAGCATTAAGCATGTTGCTAACCCAATATCCAAATTGTAATATATTATTTGGAGCCAGTGTGATGTAGTTGTTAGAGTGTATGAACAGGATCTGGGAGACCCAGGTTCAAATCCTCACTCTGCCATGGAACCCTGCCGGGTGACCTTGGGCTAGTCACACATTCTCATAGGCTTTCCAACTTCCAGGTGTGGCCTGGATCTCTCTCAGAATTACAACAGATCCCCACATGACAGAGAGAAAATGGTTGCTTTGGAGAGTGAATTCTATGGCATTATACCCTGCTGAGTTTTCTCCCCTCCCCAAAGCCCACCTTTCCCAGGCTCCACCCCCCAAATCTCCAGGAATTTCCTAATCTGGAGTTGGCAACCCTACACTCTCAGCATACCTTACCTCACATGAACATGGAGGTGTCTGATAAGTGCTCCTCCAAACTTTATTTTGGGATGCAGAGCTTTTTAATTTTCCCCAATATTTGTGTTTGGATTTGTGAATAGGGAACTGGGAACCAATTTCAGCTTCGTCTTTCTGGGGACAATCTTCCCATTCTTATTCATCAAGCTGTCCAGATCCACCACCCACTTTCCTTGCCTGCAAGTACCTGAGGGGTGGTGGGAACCAGGGCATGTGAGAGGGCTTAAGCCCACTAGCCCCCTCCGTCCTAACAGTCACGTAGATTTCTGCCGCCACTCAAACTTATCTGCCCTTCCCTTCCTATCAGTAGTTTGAGCCACTAGCAGGAGGCTGCCTATTACTCACCTCTCTCTCCTGCTGGCTAACTCTCCAGCTTGGTCAAGTGATTTGGTCTTTGCACAGATAAACCACCAGGTGCCTAAATAAGAACTTTAATCACAGCCTAAGATCTTTAAAAAGGAAAAAAAAGACCTTTATTTAGCAAACATACATCCTCAGTAACAGATGCATTGGAAAATGATATCAGAACAACAGCACAAGTGTCAACAGAAACTAAAAAAAGAAACAAAATATGAGGCTAGCTAAGTTCTATAAGTCACTAGCTGGTTTTAGATTGACATTCCATATAGAGGAATTGGCACAAGCTGGAACTTTGAAGCAGAGACTGATTGATATAGATTTCATTCTGTTCTTCTCCACTCCCCAGTTCTTGGCTTGTGCACCTTTCTCAGAGTGGGCTAAACATTTTAATGCTTTGCCTGTGAGTTGGGAATTCTTTTTGACCTATGCTGAAATGGGGGCTGAGCCCCCTTCCTTTTCTACCATTCACCTTTAACCAACCATAACAAGGTATACACCCTTGGTCTTTATGGCCCTAACTCAGAATATCAAAAGTTATCTATCCTTTGTCTTGACAGGAGGGCAAATGGCTATGTACCCATTTGTCTCCACAAACAGCAAATGTCTCATTTCTGCTAGTAACAAGAGGATTTTATGGCCCTATCCCCATATGTGTGTTTTCTCAGAGGCCAGGGGCTTCTCAGGGCATTAATCAGAGCATCCTGCATTTCTTTATCATAACACAAGCTAACTCTCTCTGCTTCTATCCCTCTTCTTTAACAAAATAATGTAAACTATTTTGCCTTCAGTTTACTTTCTACTCTCTTGTCACCTAACTCATCCCAGCTTTCCCTCTCTCTCATTCAGTTCTCCTCTCTCTTGGGCTATGCTGAAATCTTTAAGGTAGTTGTGCTTGGGACTGCCAACTCTTGACCCCTACTCTCATACTATACCAACCACTAGGCACATAGGTGGTGAGCCTCTTTAAGGTTACAGAATGGAGAAGGAGAGACATTTTTTCCTCTTCTACTAGCTCCAGCATGGTCCTATCGCTATTTTAATAACAGTCAGAAAATGTCACTCAGGACCTAATTTCTCTCTCATTACAGCAGTTAATGCTGTAATGCTCACAAATACAAATGAAAGTAAGGGCAGCATAGGAGCCATTGCAACATACTTATTTACAGCTACTCAGGTAATACAAGAAAGGCTGAACTATATGTGGAAAAAAACTCATACAGTAGCTACTCCCATGGAAAGTAGCTGGAAAGTGGGGGACACACTGGTTAAAATGAGTGGCAGGCCTAGATCCTCCATCCTAGTTTCTCCTTATTACTTTTGAAGGCACAGTAAGTGGCAGCACAACAGAGGTTCCCATACTACTAACTTAAGAAAGAGGACCTCAGATGGAAAAATGGGATTCACAGTTGCAGTTATCCATTCTTATACATGGGTATTTGTGAAAAGACTACGTAACTTACAGTGGAATCCTAAGCAGTTACTCTAGTCTAAGCCCATTATTTTCAAGGGGCTTACACTGAGATAACTGTTTAAGATTTCACTGTTAATGAAGACTGTGAAGCCAGAAAAAAAGTTATCTACCCAAGTTATAAAGGGTCATGGAACAACTGTTTCCACAAAATATTTTACCTACAGAAATAACCTGTTAATTCTACCGTAGAAAAACAGGTCAAGTCATAGGGTTGCATTAGAAACCAACTATTTCTTCAGTTGCAAGCAAACTTATTAAGTTTGTTCTCAAATTAAAAAACACAGATATGCATAATTGGAATCAATCACTTGTCTACTCTGTTTTATAGCCAAACAATTAAGGTTGAGGATGGAAGCAGAGTCTGAGGTCATAAAAAGGGAGGAGAGGGTGTCCAAGGGAAACAGCAGAACTATTTTCCTCAACGCTACGGCTCTTCTGAAGATAGGAGAGAGGAGGACACATTCCCTTGAATGGGAAGTCTAGAGCAGTATGCCTTAAGACACGAGCACGAATTGCAACCAAATGCCACACAGCGTGAGGACCTCTGCAGAAAGAATCCTCATAAAAATTTCTAAAATATTAAGCTTCTGGTGGGATGACAGACCTAACAGGAACCAGCATTTTTTTTAAAAGGTCACCATTTTATTTTACAACACAAACAAGCTCCTTCAAAGGTCTGTTTTCATTTTGGCCAAATGTTCTTCACTGAGTTATTTATGACATTTTCAAAATATAACATTTTCACATTCAAAAGGAAGCATCCTGGATTTAAGTACAGATTCTTCCAACTACACTGAGGCAAATACCTATACTTCTACTCAAAATGGGGTATATTATCAGTCTTGCCCTTGTATCCCAATCACAAATCTGCCAAAGTTCAAGGAGGGTTGATTTAAAAAATAACAACAACACTTTACACTAAATTTAACATACAAGCTCCATTCAGATTGTATCTTCCTTCATTTTACTATATTAACGACCATCTATGTCAACTGCGATTTCATAATATATCACAAAAATAAGACTTTTGGAAAGTGACACAGATGTATTTGTGTACTTTAGTCACTGAAATCTGTAATACAGTGAGTTGCAGTGTGGGTGAGATCTCTAGGCTGTAGTGCTGAAGCTACAGAGGCTGGGGATTCAACTTCTTCCAGTACCCTCAGAATAAGTCATCACTTTATTCCTTCTGTTTGGCAATAACTGAACTTTTTGTGTGCGTCCATCAAAACCGTAAGTGTTCGCTTCCAAAAATCCCACATTTAACAACACTGGGAGATAACAATCTGAAAAGGAGGTTGTCAGCTCACCAAAAAAGGTCAATGAACTAAAATAGGCAACTGAAAGGGGTTCAAGAAAAAATGACAGTGTGATTAAAAACTTCACAATATTAGCTGCCTTCAGAATTTCTGCCCCAAAGAATATTTCAAGAAACCAACTAGGGTTGTCAACCTCCTGGGGGTGGGGGGAGGGCTGGAGAGCTCCTGGAATTACAACTGGTTTCTAAACAACAGAGATCAGTTCCCCTAGAGAAAATGGCTGCTTTTGAGGGTGGACTCTTGACATTATACCCTAAGGTACCTCTCATTCCTTTTTAATTTTTTTTAAAAAAATATTTCAATTAATAAATTCAAACACATAAGACATAAGTTGCAGTCATACAATCATCTAAACCATACCTCTACAATCATCCACTACTTCAGTCATCAATAATCATCTAGATCATACATGTAATAAAATGTTACATCCGTACTCGTGACACTTTCAGCACTTTCCATTATAGTTCTTATTTGCTTCTGCAGTGTCTTTGGGAATAATATACCACCTTATACCAATTTATACCAATTCTCCTTCAACATTTGACATTCTGTAAATTTAATTTCTTTGGTCAATACATTTTCCCACTGGCTCACGCATATATTTTCTCCAAAGTTTTGCATCCATTTTTTCACACAATTTTAACTTGCTCTGATTCTATATTATACTACAATAATATTTTTTATATTTTTCCTAATACATGTTTGAATCTTGAATGATAAATTGTTAAAAAACCATTTTCTCTTTTAATTGGTCTCCTTCTTTGACTATTTGTTCTTTGAATCTATACACCAATTTGATAATACAACTACCGCAGAATGTTTTTTCCTTCATCTTGTATTTCTTGCCATGTTTTTATTTTTCCTTGTTTATCCATAACATATTCATAATTCATATAATCAATTTTATTTTGTATACTACTATCACAATAGTTATCAATTGGAGATATCAGTGGTGAAATTGGAGGACTTATTCTATTTCTGCACTGAAACCATATTATTAATAGTCCATCCCTCAAAATATGAGTGCCATCTTTGAATAGTTTTTAATCCATAAATAATTGTGGATTCCTTCTTTAGTATCAATTGTCTCCAATCTGATGTTTCTTCTATTTGGGTTTATAATCTAATCTGATATCCAAACTAGTGCAGCTGCTTGGCGATATAGCTGGGTATTTGCTACAGCTAAACCTCCTCTTTTTTTCGTCTTGTAATATTTTAAATTTCATTCTTGATTTCTTCCAATTCCATATACAATTATTTATTATTTTCTGCCATTTTTTCCCATCTATATGGATCGGTAACATTTGGAACAGAAAGTTCAACTTTGGTAATATATTCACTTTGACAGCAGAAATTCTTCCTAACCACAAAATTTTCAATCTTTCTCATTCTTGCAAATCTTCAGCAATACCTGTCCAATTTTTTTGATAGTTATCTTTACATAAATTATCATTTTCTCCATTACATGCATACCCAAATATTTTATTGATGGTTCCTCCACCCTCAAATATCCAGGAATTTCCCAACTAGGAGTTGGCAACCCTAAGACCAAAACCCTCCAAATGCAGTATGAGCATGAAAGTTTTAGGTTGAATTTACCATGTTAATTAATACTGAAAAAGTATTAATAGTAAGTTATTGTCATCTGGTTAAATAAGAGATCGTACACATTTCTGCAAATTATTCTATTTTAAACACTTAACTAATGTACTATAAAGTCATTATTGTCATTCAAATAAGTATCCACAAGTTGAAGACTGCATGTTAAGCACAAACTGATTTAGCATTATATAATATAAATCTTGTATTTGCTTACTAGGAACACAATGGAGAACTTATTCCTGAATCAGAAGAGGTTTGAAGAGAGACAGCACACTCCAGTGGCCAATTTTTTTTTCAAATGACAACACTTTTGAAATGAAAAACCTCTTTTGATTTCCATACAGCATCAAGAGTTTAGAATTGTTTTATCAAATATTTGGTTTCTCTGTACAGATTTATTAACTTGCAGAGCATATATTTGTCCCCCATATGTTTCAACATCTACATAAAGCCACACTGGCAGAGGTTACAGGGAAATCTGGGCTAATTTGCCAATAATATGCAGATGACACTCAGCTCTACATCATGTCTTCAGCAGCTCCCAGGGAAGCTGTGGAAATTGTGAACGAGTGCTTGAAGGCAGTTTTGGAATGGATGAGAACTAACAAATTAAAACTAATCCTTACAAAACAGAGGTGATACTGGTAAGGGGAAGGTTTGACCCAAAAAACTGAATATCTCCTGTTCTGGCTGCACTTCCCCTAAAGGGACAGCTTCATAGCTTGGAGATGCTGCTGGATCCAGGTCTCCTTTTGATAAACACGTGGCAGCAGCTGCCAGGTGTACCTTTTGCTAGCTTCGGCTGGTGACCCAGCTGCAGCCATCCCTGGGCAGGAAAGATCTTGCCACTGCAGTGCATGCCCTTGTGATAGCTAGATTACTGAAATGAACTCGATGTGGAGCTACCCTTGAAGACTCCCTGGAAGCTACAGTTGATGCAGAATACCACAGCCAAAATGTTGACTGAAGTGGATTGTAGGGACCATATCACTCCAGTCTTGGTCCATCTATGTCGGCTCCTAATTTGCTTTTGAACCCATTTCAAGATACTGGTATTGACCTTTAAAAACCCTCTATGGCTTGAAGCCAGCATACCATAAGGATTACCTTCTTCCATTTGAACCTAGCCACCCATTTGTCTGTCTCCATGTATTGTTTGCCAGAGGGTAAAGAGGCTTTTGTTTTGTTTGGCATACTTTCAACAACTGTTACAGGCCCATTTCCTTGGTTTTAGTGTTATGTGTGTTTATATGTTTTAATTTTTTTATATACCTTATTTTAAATGTTGTTTTAATGTTTTGATGTTCACCTTGGGGACCCTATTTGGGTGGAAAGGCAGCATAAAATGTTTTAAATAAATAAAGAACTGCATAGTGGTTAAGTGGTTGGGCTGTAAAGCAGCATTCTCTTGATTCAACTCCCACTACTACCATGAACTCTGCAGGTGGCCTTGGGTAAGCCACTCTTCTCTCTTTCAGCCCCAGCCCCCAGTTAGGGTTGCCAGGTCCCTCAACCCCATGGGTGGGAGGTTGTAGGCCCTGCAACCACCTTAAGGAAGCCCATTTCACGTGCATGCACACAAAGCGTGTGCGTGCTCCCAGCCTGCGTGATGACATCACTTCCGGGAAGTGATGTTCTTGCATAGGCGACATGCGCCCTGGGAGTGCTCCTGCAATCTACAGGGGGGACAAATCAGGCTTGATTTGGCCTGAATCCAACCCAATTCAGGCAGAATCTGGCCACTGCAGAGAGCGGGAGTGCTCCTGTGCTCCACAGCGGCACGATTCAGCTCGAATCTGGCCTGATTCAGGCCAAATCTGGTCACTGTGAAGCGCTCCACAGCAGTCCAATTCAGCCCGAATCCAGCCTGTGTTACCCTCCACCAGCCAGGTAAGAGGGTGCAGGGGGTGGAGGGTGGGAGCAGGGGATCCCCTGCCCCCAGTGGGGGACTGTCAACCCTACCCCCAGCTGTATTGCATGGATAACTGCTACTCCACAGTAGGACTCTCTCCTCATGCTTCACTCAACAGGATGAAATGCATTTTGCAAGCATTCTCTAATAACTGGGAGACAGCTCAATCCATACTAGTAGTAACATCAAAATCCTGCCTATCAGGTTTAGAACTTAATCCATACACAGAAACTCAAACCATGAGTCAACTTTTGGCTCAACATGGAAATCTACCTTAGAAATAACAATATTAAGGAAAAAAGGAACAGTCTAAATTCTAATACTTGCAAATACATTAAAAAACAAAAAATTTTAATGAATGAATGATGAACATTGTTTAATGAACGTTAGTCCACACTTTGAAGTACTCTTCTAACACAGCTGTCTTAGCTTGTTTTATATTGCTTGCCAATACTTACTTTTAACAAACATTTTCTAAGGCATACAGAATTCTGGTCAACAGAAGTAAGTAATTTCCATGAAAACACAACAACCACCAGAAATAGTAAATCTATTCCTAGTCTCCTGCAGAGAGTTTACAGGAGAGATTTTAAATTAACAGAACAGTTTAATTGACAATATGATGTTCCTTGGTGATTTGTACAAATTTAACAACCCACATTACCTGGCACACTTGTACAAACTGCTGCTTCTTGTTCATCCAGCACACCACAGAAACCTCCCCTAACCTTGCACAAGTGGAGCAAGCTCCACCACGAACACAGAAAACACCTGCCAGAGTAGGGGTCAGTTAATTTTTCCATTCTTGCTAGATCCCTCCATACTGCATAGTGTATTGTTCCAGAGGGCCCCAGCCCTCAGTTTGGGGAACATAACACACTGCTGGGAGAAGAAGAAATAGTAAAAATAATTTCTACAAAGTTTTTCCATTCACAGAAAGTTGGATCCATCCCACTAGCTTTATAATTATGCTATCACATGAAATACTAGAATTTACTGTTGCAGAGTGCAGTAGATTCAGAGGTCTGGACTCAGCTCAAACTCAGCTGTCTCATAAATATTATAGTATGGTTTGGTGGGGAGTAACTATCACTTAGACTAATGTGATTTAAGCAGACTTTTGGCACAGGTTAAACCAATATTTTGCTAACCAACTATGTATGTTTTAAAAAAATGACATTCTACGTATGATTTATTACAGAGCTGTATCAAACTGATCTGAAATAACACACTAGTAAACTGCATTTTGGGGAGCACTTTATAGTCAAGACAACCCTGGAGACAGACTTGTGCGAATGAAGTTACGTCTGACGTGACATGATCACGTCAATAGTCTACTGTTCCATAGATTGTTTTTCCAGCTGAGCCCCCATTTTTTCATCAAAGAAATATCTTCTTCTCAAGCATCAGCGTCAACTGGGGACAGAGGGATTCAAAGCAAGGTATATCACTCATAGGAACAGGAGCAGCACAGAGTTGCTTCTGATTATTCCACCATCTTAACTGGAAGTTAAGAACATGGGGGTGGGGTGGTCACAGCCTATGAATAATAGGGTACAACTCTACTCTTCTTTGAAGTCAACTTTAACAGTACAGTACTGAAATAAAAAAGTTAATATGCTCATGCAATTCCTTATCAATCTACAAAGAGTATAAAAACAACAGCTTTTATCCTTATATTCTCTAAACTCCTTTCTATGTAGTAATGCAAATGGTTCACGTTCAAGCCAAAAACAGAAAGGTGTCAAAGAGAGAGATAGAAACCTTTTCTTAAGCCTTTAATGAGGTCTCCAGAGCCAAAGGCAAACCAATAACAAATTGCGCTTTCCACATATTGAGACAGAGGGGCGGGGGATGAGCTAGAGCACCCTGGAGCTTGTCATCTGAAATTAATTGAATTTATCCATGCCAAGAAAACATTGGTAATAAACCCTCCCCAATTTAAATTAAGGTTTTTACACCATGAGAAAAATCAAAATTTATGGCAGTAATTTCATCTGGGTCTTTCAAGAAGTGCTTGCTGATTTTCTTGCACTCAGTAGAAAAATCCCACAGGAGCCATGCAAGCAGCAATAAGGCAGGCTTCTAGAAAGATATCATTTAATTTCTCACTCCTCCGCTATTGCCATGCTTCCACTTCTTAAGATGAATATTAATTCTCTTATTGTAATCTGTTTCCACTGCATTCAAAAACACTTCAAGTTCTGTAAAAATCACAGCTTCTATGGATTAAGATATTAGAAAATATCTGTTTCTCATTGCTATTACAAAATACATTATAGCTTGTTAGAAAAACAAACATTATACAATGTTCCATACAAGGTCCACACAATAAACAGACTTTAGCCAGAGCAACACATGTCATGCTTGAAAATCTTAACATGAACAGTAGTTTTCCATCCTTTCATTTTCAGCGTGTTATTAATCATAATAATCTTAGTATTCCACTAGGTAGCCAGCTGAACTAAACAGTTAACATAAACCTACTTGGGTTGTTTATACTGTTGTAAAATCCAAGGTAACACAATTAATTTTTACAATATTTACCAGCATACCCAAGCATTTTATAATTCTCTTCATTAATTCTCTCAACAACTTTAAGAAAGATATTAATGTTCCTGCCAATAATCTGGCATCGATACAGTCTCCTAACCTTAGTTCATTTTAAAGATGAGTGTTCATATTTTTGTTTCACAAATATGCTAGACAAAACCAACATCAGAGAAAAGTATTGGCATTACTTAATGCTGAGGATTGGGTATGTCTTCCATGTCAGCTTTGGGAAAAGACATGGGAAGCTATTGCCAGTTCAGATTTTAGACTTAACTTCTTAATTACGTGTTAAAATAGACAATGAGACAACTTGGCTAAACTGAAAATGACATGCCATTTTATCCCACTAAGAGCATGTAGGAAAGATTAGAGAACTTTATATTGCCTTGTGAGCTTGCATTTGTTTCTCATCATGTGGTTAGGGTCATAAAATAATTTAATACAGAACAGACAAAGTTAGGTTCTAACAATACTGGTTGTGGCAGAAAAACCTTTTGCAACATCTAGCCAAGATGTGTTTTTCTCTTTCCTTTGTTATGATATATTTGTTGTATATAAAGAAGTGCTGAATACAATTACCAAATTAATAATAAAAATTAAACTTTTTAAAAGGGTTTTTTAAAAAATCCTCCCCAAAATCAGTGGGATTAGGCTTAAGGTTATGGCCAGTAAAGCCATGCCATTAAAGGAAGACAAGGAATAACAAAATATGAAAAAAAATTAAGCTTTTGAGCTGAAATATCTTTTCATGTACCCTACATCATCAGGACAATAGAATAAAAATTTAGACAAAAATTCTCCCCAACAAGGAAGTGAAGTACAATAAACATCTGCAGTGTCAGTACAGAATTGCCTAACAACCAGCCTTGTATCACCACACCACTAGCATATTTACAGCTTTTCACATTATTTAAGTACAGAACAGCCAAAATAGTCAGAGTTCAATCACACCTTTGTGATTTACACTTACACTTATTTGAAATACATTAAGCCCTCCTTCCTCTCAAAACAGTTGGGCCACAAAGTGGATTAAAATAATCAACCTAATAATTAAAAGAATTAAAAGAAAACCAAGCTAGACATCAGTGTCTCTGACAATAATAAGACATCAGAGGATAGGCCCTTGGCCCGAAATCACTATTTAACCAGCTCTTCCTAAATAATTACATTTTGCAATCTCTCCTGAAGGCCAACAAGGTGGGCTTTTTCTTTGCGTCCTCTTGGAGACTGTTCCAGAATGTGGTGGGGAGGCAACTGAGAAGACCCATGTCCAGACAGCAGTGATTTGGACATTTGCAAAGGAGAGAAAGAAGGCACTGTTGGGAAGAATGGAGTTGCGACACAGGTACATGCAAGGAGAGGTGCTCCTTGAAGAAAGTAGTCCCAGATTGTAAAGAGGCTTTAAAGGCAAGCACTAGCACCTTGAACTGAACCCAGAAACAAATTCTCAAAACGGGTATAATATGCTCCCAACAATTAGTCCCAGAGAACAAGACAGGCTGTCAAATTTTGCACCAGCCTTGACTTCAAGGACACTTTCACATAGCGTACATTACAATAAACTAGCTATTTTTGAGATTATTCACCCAATGGCATGGTGAAATGACCCAGCATTAATATTCATCAAATTAACTGCACACAAACGCTCAAGCTCTCTTCATTTCTAGATTCCTGCCACTTTTCAGCATCTGATACTAATTTCTAGTAAATGATTTAGATATAATAATAACATTCAATTAATATCTAGCCCTTCAGGACAACTTAATGCCCACTCAGAGTGGATTATTATCCCCACAACCATCACCCTGTGAGGTGGGTGGGGCTGAGAGTGCTCCAGAGAGCTGTGACTGACTCAAGGTGACCCAGTTGGCTACAAGTGGAGTGGGGAATCAAACCCAGTTCTCCAGATTAGAGTCCCACCGCTCTAGAGTCCCTACACCAAACTGGCTCTCCCCAAAGCTGCCTGTGAGAAGTATGAATGTTAGCTATGAGTCAACAGCATATGAGGAGTGAAGTAGAAAAGAAATGTAAAGAACTTCCCTACCTTTTGAAATAGAACGAAAATCAGTGAAGAAGAAAAATAGCTCAAGATAAAAATGAACTACCTCCCTTTCCATTTTGACCTTACCATGCTAACTTAGAGCTTCACACATAGTAACATGCTGTGGTTATCTGTTCCTCTGCTGACCTCTACATACCCTTTAGCACTGCAGCCATTTTCATTCACAGCATTGCAGAAACATTCAGGTTACTAGGCAGAATTTATTTTGGATTATTAGGCATTTTATATCAGTTCGACATCTAGTTCTAATCACACTGTTTGCGCCACTATGAATTTAGCTCACAAATATACCATGAACAAAAATATTCTGCAAATACATCTAGCCTTGTTATGCCTATAAGAGGCAAAAAAAAGCAATTTTCCAGTTTCAGAGATGCTTCTAGAAATCTGTCTAAAGGATTAATATGCAGCTATTCAGCTGCAGAACATTACTTCTATGCCACAGACATTGTATATGAACTATTAAATCCATTAGATCAATAGCAATTCCTCCCACCTACTATTAAGGAAGTGATTTAATGAGCACTGCATTTTTATCATGGGAAAAATCCTTTTCAGAGACTGTGATAGAGTATGAATATATACAACACTTTGTTCCATCATGACAATTGTGTAGAAATTGAAACATGAGGTACGGAATGCTTTGAAATATATAAAGGTCACAAGACTGTTTAAAATGACATAAGCAATAATGACCTGGAAAAAGAGGCGGCTGGTGAAATGGCAGAATACTATAAACAATGTGAAGTTATTCAAAATACTTAAGCCTAAAGCAACTTAGTAAGGCATTAAACAATACAACTAACACATTATGAGACCAGTAAAGACTAATAATTTATTATGCAAATTAATTTCTTTTGTACAAATACTCTTAATCTGTGTTTAACTTCTGAACTTGCTATCTGAGGTTTTTCAGGAATCGTGGCATGAAACAGCAGAAGAAAAGGGTTGTTAAAAGAGGGCAAGTATACAAGTACAATATTTTGGGGGACAGGCACGTAGCCATGTTGTTATAAAAGGAAATTTATTTATTTACATTATTTATAGTTCTTTCCCACTTAGACTCAAACAAATGCTACTGGACTGGCTCCAACACTCTCTTCCACCAGTGGAAGAGCATTTCTGCTAGTGAAAAAAGGGGTGATTCCACCTTCCCACTGCAGATTGCTGTATCACACTGGTTATGAGGCCCCACTCTAGCAGCTGCAATGAGGGGAGGTTGGTTCTGCATGCTTCAGTCAAGGCACTCTTATTCTCTCTGGGAAGATGACTCAAAGCACAAAGGAGGCAAGGAACACATTGGCTTTCCCTCAAAGGGGCTTTTTCTCCTTTTAACAAACAATAAAACAATAACCCACAGTTCTGTGTTTCTTAGAATCCCACAAGTGAAATGGCAGACAGCAAGAATGTAACATTTCACTCCTTTCTCTTGTTCTTATCTGAAAAAAGGTTTTTGTCTAATTTAATGTCTCTCTTCTCTTTTTACTAAGCTTACAATGTGTTAATTATCTCTAAGTCTTCATTAGCACCGCCCTACCCCAAAAATCACCTGTCAGCACTTCCTTGACTTCAGAGAACCATCCCTTTGTCTGTCTCCTCCTCCCATTTTGTTCAACATAATGAACCCTCTGACTGCCCTCTTCTTGTATTTCTGTATTTAAAGAGCAAGACAGATTTACTGAGGCTTAAGTTTTCCCCAAAGGAGTCCCACAATATCCCTTGAAAGAGACAGTCATGCAAGAAAGTGAAATGCTGGCAAGTGTATCCAACAACTTTGCATTTTACCCCAATAAAATTCTCAGTTGACAGATGTGATGTTAATTCTGTCTTTAGATGATCCAAATACCCAGAAAACATCACAATTTATTTCTTTACAATTGGTACCTTACATATTTCCTTATAACTGGGCAAGGTCTATCCTTAAACACTGAAGACTTCTGCAACACCTGCTGCACAATGGGATAACCATGACTAGAAACAATTTGATATAATTTATACCCAGTTCCAAATTATGGTCATGTACACTGACAGGAAATAAACCTGTTAACATATATATGAACTATTCCTGACAGGTACTTAACCAGCTTCCACTGGAAAAACCTCCGTTCCTTCACTGCACAACTTATCTTATTGGTCAACATTCAAATTCTCCCATAGTAATAGTTAATCTGAACCAATCCTCCTACAATTAATAGTTGCTTCTTTCCAATACCTCAGATGATGTAACACTTGAGACAGCATTCTTTTAAAGACCTCCTGGCATTCTTTTAAAGACCTCCATATGTGTTGAACATTATTTGATGGCACACACCTGTCTGCTGAGGACTCTGTGAAGAGTTTGGGGGTTTGGCTTGATTCTAAGCTTTCCATGGCAGGGCCAGATCGAGGGGGGGCGGGGGGTAGCCTGCCCCCGGCGCCCCCAAAGAGGGGGCGCCGGGCACGGCTGCCAGCTGCCCGGGAGGCTGAGTGCAGGGTTGGGAGACCCTTGCCAGCCCCGCCAATGGGGCGGCTGGCTGGCTTGCCACGCAGGACCTCTCAGTCCTGCGCTCAGCCACCAGCGCAGCAAGCCAGCTGCCCCAGCGCACGCCCTCGCCGCCGCCAGCTCTGCGGCTCACCGTGTGCTGGGGCGGCCAGCTTGCCACGTGGGCGGCACAGGGCAGCGGGGCACGCTAACTGCATGGAGGGCCTCCTAGCCCTGCGCTCAGCTGGCCGCGCAGCAAGCCACCCACCCCAGCACCTGGTGAGCTGCGGAGCTGTTGGCAGCAAGAGCGTGCGCTGGGGCAGCTGGCTTGCTGCACGGGGTGGCTGAGCGCAGGGCTGGGAGGTCCTGTGCGCGCGGCAAGCCAGCCGCCCGCGCCATCACCAGTTCCATGGCTCACTGGGCGCTGAAGCGGCCAGCTTGCCACGCATGGCTCCCGCCCTGCGTGATGACTTCACAAAAGTGACATCATCACGCAGTGCGCGCGTGCGCTGTGCATACACGGAGCACTCGGGCAAGGTTTGCCCTGGGTGTCCACGCGCCTGGATCTGGCGCTGTAAACAGGTGTCCATGGTGGTTAGAATGGCATTTTCCCATTTTCATCAGGCCTGACAACTCTCCCCATAACTGTCTCAATCCGACCTTGCCACATTGAGCAGTCACCTCTTGTTTAGACTACTGCAACTCTCTCTGCATAGGGCTACCCTTGAAGATGCTCTGGAGACTTTAGGTGATACAGAATGCAGCTGCTGGGTTGCTGACCAAGTCATCATGGTCAGCTCTTTAAACACTGATTTTGAAGCTGATGCACTGGTTACTAATTATCCTCTGGATCCAATTCAAGGTGTTGGTCCTCACTTTTAAACCCATTCACGGTCTGGTACCCTCCTACCTTCGGATCTGCCTCTCCCATTATGAACCCCTCCCCCACACCTACTTTGTTCATCTTCACAGGGCTTGCTGATAGTTCCCGGTCCCAAGGTGGCACAACTTTTTTCCACGAAGAAGAGGGTCTTTACGAGTATGGTGCCTTCCCTTTGGAATGCACTGTCACTGTTAATGTTTCAGAAACTCTGTAAGGCAGAACTATTCCAGAGTGCTTTTGGTATCTAATATTCTACCATGAAGCAGAGCAAATTGCTGTGTATTTTATCTATCTACATTGTTTGTTGTTTGGGCTTTATAGGTTGGGGTTGGGGCTAGAGCAGTTTTTAATTATTTGTATTAGGCTGTTGTTTTATTCTGATTTTATTGAAAATATTATATTTTTGTATTGGTTTTTAACTGTTATAATTGTTGTGAACCACTTTGAGATCTTAATTGAATAAAAGCAGTATAAAAATTGAATAAATAAATAAACAAACATAGAAAGTGAAAGATACAAATATTTTAAATAATAAACACTTCTAGTTACTTCCTTGTGGGTTAAATATATGAAAGTCATACAACTTTATTTCTAAGAATTCAGTCCTATACTCCTTACCCTAAAAGCTCTACTTTAAGTTTCCTAACACAGAGAAATTGTTTAACATTATTTGAGAAGCAACAGAGCTCCCAATTAACTCTTCAGCATACATAAAGCAATATTACTTTTTAGGTTTGGTTTGTAAAGTTTCTGTTTGTACCATTTCAAAACTAAAAAGGCCTTCTGTACTACCCAGCATCACAGACTGTGGATCAGTTTGCTTTTTAGCTTGACCTCTAAAATTTGCCCAACAAAGCAATAACATAGCCCTTTATTCCTTACCTTACATTTGGTTTTTTTCTTTCTTAAGTGATCAATTTCATTTTTAACAGCTGTTGATCAAGATCATTCTTCACTCTAGCCCAAACTCCCAATGTTTTGTATTCTCTTAAACCTTTCCATAAGCCATAAACAAGGATTTGTGTCATACCACCATCTGAATTAAAATGTTTAACAGAGCTAGATATAATATTTCATTTAATGTCTCTAATGTCAATAATTTCAACCATTCAAAATTATCTTATCTCAAAGCTATAATTTTTCCATTTTCTCTCCCCTCTTCCCAGATGTGCTTTTTACGACCTCCTTTACCAGGATTTCTATTTGTCTCTGATGTCATCATACAAGTTTATATAAAAAAGAGGCAACTAATAGCCTTCTATTTTAATTTTGTTATCTTGTTGGTCTTGGTCAATTTTTATGACATTATTGGGTATGAATGGCAGATCAAATCATTGAGGTAGGCTCTACATGAGTGTGCTTGAGATCTCATATGCATGATGCACAGAGACCATGAACAGTGTCAATTCCTGCTAAAAACACATTCCTGCTAAGGCTGCACATGAATAAATCAGTCCATGAAGTGGTTCCCAAGTGTCTTTTGTGATTTTCACCATTATATAGCCATGTGAAGTTTGCACATTTCCCACAAAAAACACACAATAACACCAAAACTTCACTGAATGAGTCCTCATAAGGTGATCAATAATTCTAGGCAATATAAATGTACAAGGTGGCTTTAAAAATATTGCAAAGAATAAACAGCTTCTCTGTGAAAATGATTAATCCTTCACATGTGGGTGTAAATAACATGGGATTTTTGCACAATCCAATGTTTAACCTTAATTTAGTATTCAATCCATCAACAGAGGCCAAGGACAGAAAAAATGTTCTTTTATTAGCTATCTACAGGATGTCGATCTCTAGTAAGGGATAAAATACTTTTATAGTTATTCATTTCAGCCAAGAGTGAATTATTTCAAATTCATTCATTTTTGCTCCACAAAAACAGTATAGATTTGCTACGTTGAAATAATTCGTTTCCCTTTCATTTACACACTTATCTATGAAGGCAGGATGAAGAACGGCTCAGGACCTGGCTCCCTTTTCAGGTGGTTATGTATGCTTTGTAATTTACTAGAAATTGAAATCATCTGTAATAATTCCTTCCAGTCCTTCTTCCTGCTAGAATCTATTCTTCCGAGGATTTTTAATCGGGCCCTTGCCACATTTATCTGAAAAGTTTCAGTAAAGTCCTAAAAGAGCTAAAAAGTAGTGTATATTTATTTACCTCTGTGCAAACCTTACTCTTAAATCATTTGTGAATATGTTCTTGATTATAAAGACAAGACAATACACAAACAGGTGACACTTTAAACAAAGAGAGATGTTAGTTTCGCTTGTCATCTTTCTTATATTTAAATCACAGAGCCATAGTGCTGCCTCCTCAAATCAATCCTGAGCAGTGCCTGGAGGAGCTTAAAGATGTAATTGTTGCCAAAGCACTTGGGAATAGTGGCAACAGTGCTAATAAATTCAACATATATATGAGTAAAAAATTACACCAAAAAGCACAACTGACAAACAGGAGGCCAGCCAGAGAGGCAGCAGTGATTTCCAGCTCTTTCAGCATGGTGACCCACAAGTCCAAAGCATGCACAGATCAATAAACATACAAAAGCCTAGGGCCCACTTTCACAGGCTTCATAATGCACTTTGGGGTCTGGGTCCACCCGCTGTGGCAGGTTACTTTAGACAACCAAGGTGTGAAAGAAGGTCAGGGAGGTTATAAAGAGACTGAATTAAATGCTTTACATCCACCTTCATTGGGGAAAAAACCAACATCAGAGCCTTTGTCTTCTGAAAACATCAAAGAAACTATGTCATATAGAAAGACAAAGCTATGTAATATCCTTTTTTAAGACCAACCAAAATAAAACTATGGTATGCTATGGTACAGAGTAGGCTCTAGAAGCTTTACTTGTTGATCTCTGTCTGAATACAGACAAAGGCCATGCTTCCTTGTTGCTCCTTCTGGATCTATTCTGCAGCCTTTGATATAGCAGACTATGCCATCTTGTTGAGGCGTTCAGAGGCAGTAGTTGTTATCGGGGGTTGGACTGGTTTAGATTGTTCTTCATGAAATGGACTCAAAAGATTGCTGTTGGTGACCAGCTTCTTCAGTGTGGGAATGATCTTGCAGGGGTCCACAAGGCAAAATTTTATCCCCCATGTTATTCAAGCTCTATGTAAAGCCTTTAGTAGAAATCATTCATAGTTATGGGCAGGGGTCATTTCGTAGACCCCTGACATCCAGAAAAAGAGCTGGAGGAACTCATTAGCATAACTCATTTGCATATGCCACACTCCTTGACGTCACTGGAAATGTGTCATTAGCATAGCTATTTGCATATGCCACACCCTGACATCACCTATCCTGGCTGTTTTGAACCCAATCCTGGCCATTCAGGGCCGAAATTGGGCCCAAAATGGCAAAAAGGGGCTGAAAATGGACGAAAAGGGGCCCAAAATGTCAGGACCGGACCGCTGCTGAGCAAGAGAGTGATCCACCACCCATCAGAGGCCCGATCTGGGCCATTTCAGCCCCAATCCAGGCCAAAACAGGCCCAAAATGGCCAAGAGTCAGGTCGGCGGGGCCACCTGTCATGTGACCTCTTTGGGGAACTACCAGAACTGCATTCCTGTGCGTTCCCCCTCAAAATGAGCCCTGGTTATGGGATTGGATGCCATTAACATGCAGCTGACACCCAGCTCTATATCTCTCTGTCCAAATCCTCTGGTGATGTAGTAGAGGTTTCGAGTCACTGCCTGACAGCTATGGCAAAATGGTTTAAAGTAAACAAACTGAAACTGAACCCAGAAAAGACAGAAGTAATGCTAGTCAAGAGAGCAGAGATCTTGAAGGACAGTGTGCTTTTGACTTTCAATGGAGTTCCGCTTACAACACTCAATTAAGAAAGAGTGTAGGGGTTATAGTGGAATGAGCACTGCTGTTAGAGAAGTAAGTAAATGAAGTTGCAAAAAAGGCTTTTCTCCCATTCAGACTAGCCTGGAAAATAGCGACTTAGCTTGACACAGCCAATCTGGCCACCTGGACCCATACCATAGTAACATCAAGACTAGACTTCTGTAATGCATGCTACGTAGTTCTCCCTTCAAAGTCAACTGGAAGACTCCAGCTGGTACAGAACACCACTGCTCAATTATCAGTAGTCAGGAGAAACATGCAAATTACTCCTATTCTGCAAGCAGTCCACTGGCTACCCACCAACTACCTGGCTCAATTCAAGGTTTTGAATATAATATACAAAGCTCTTCATGGCCTTGGCTCCCCGTATCTGCAGGACCACCTCTCCCCCTATGCTCTTCCACAGCAGCTTCACTCATCTGAACAGGGCCGTCTGCAGGTGCCATCCTGCAAATGGGCAAAAGTCTCAGTGAGAAAGGCAGACTATAAACAACATAAATAAAATAAAAAATAAATTAAATAACACAGTGTGCTAGCTCTTAAGTTCTCTGGGAGATAAAATATAGGTGACAGAAAGATTTAAGCTCAACGACAGAAGACAAATTAACAAGTCACTGGGGCCAGACAGCAGTCACTAGAGTCTTTAATACAAGAGTGAAATTGCTGATCTTTTAACAAAAATATGCATTATTAAAACAACCTGTAATGTTAAGCATCTAAATAGTTTGAGTATTTTATTTCTGCTGCCTCATGTGTGATTTTTAATATATCACTATGGGTTTAAATACAGGCCTCTGATGAAAGAAGGAAGGGGGCTGGATGGGTGAATGGAGTGTTTCAGATTGGACGGTAACTGTATCCTAGTGGGCAGAGTGAACTGCAGCTTTTATTCAGTGTGCTGAGAGAAAGTATTAATTCTAATTAAGTTAAGCAAACTGTATGGAGCCTGAGAGAGAACGTGTCTATGTGAAAGTTAACCAGCCATGAGATTCTGGTTAAGTTGGCCATGTTTCAGATAAAGCATTCTGGCTACATCAGGAAAACAGTGTGGAAGCCTAAGAGCCAAATTCTGTCTAAATCAGGCAAACTGTGTGTGCACCAGGGGCAATCTGTGCATACTTGAGAAAGAAATTATTCTATCTAGGTCCGGCAAACTGTGTGGAAAGGCTTGAGTGAATCTATGTCTGTGTGGATGAGATGAGAGTTTATTCTGTTAGTGAAGACCTACATGGAAAATTACTCTGTGACTGAGTCTGTGAGTATACCTTAAGAAGAGATAATTATTTGTGAAACCACCAAACTTAAGAACTATTCTGAAACCAATAAGCTTATCAAAACTCTGCAACCATCACACTTATGTTCTTATAAATAAATTCTACTTTTGTTTAAGCAAGACAAATCTCTTTTTTCCCCTCACGATCACCCTCATGTGCTGACCATTCTGTCAAACTACCATCTATAACAATCCTTCCTATATTACCAGTTAAGCTTAAGAGATTTAAGGCAAAAGCCTTTGTTGGTGGCAAAAACCTTTGTGGGAGGCGGCAATAGATCACACATACAAAAAAGAGAAGGTGTTCTCAAGGTATAAGCCTGGGTAAAGGAGGTAATACCTAACAGTCTAGAGTGAAAATATAAGGAGTGTTGATTGGGACTGGAGTCCTCCAGAAGTTTAAGTTTAAGGTAAAGTAAGGACAAATGGAATTAAAGGTCTAAAGGTTTACGGTTAAAACAAACAGTAAAATCATCACACAGCCAGTGGCTTGAATTCAATTAAAGCTTCCACAGGTGCAAGCAGTTCTACCCATGGAGCGCAATTTTCTTGCCTCTCCCTTCCTGTGACAGGAAGAGGATTTGGGTTGCCACAGAAATGTTCGTCTGGATCCAAGACAATGTAATTAATTTTTAAACGTATAAAGAGGATAGGAAATTATAGATCTGTAAACCTTTCATCTCAGGTAAATTGATAAAAAAGCATTATTAAGTCAAGAACTGGTAAATATATAATACACAATCCAAAAACTCACGTTACTTGAAATGTTTTTCAGCCCCTCTCTCATTTTGGGAGAAAAACAGAAAGAAAAGTGATACTGTCTGCCACGGTATCCTCACCCATCTCCACTGAGACCCAACTTTTTGGACCCCCAAATCCTTTGACCTTCAGATGTTAGAGATGTAGAGAAACCCCATCCAGTTTGATATTAAAGCAAGGTCTCTCTGTTAAGGCAGGAAGTCCTTCTAGGCGATCTCAAAAGGGAGTAGCCTAACTGTACAAGTGATCCAGAAGAACATTAACTTAGGCTCTTTTGTTTGACCTTCCAGAGCTTCTCACACCCATGGTCATAATTAACAACCCACGTTTTCAGGACAATAACCAAAGATCCCAAAGTCTCCCCCATAATACAAACTTCATCGGCAATTTAAGAAGTCAGGGAAGCCACTTCCTCACCTTTGTCACATAGGCCTTGGCAGGTCTGCCACTTGGATAACTCAACTGTGCCACCTAGATAATCTCCCCTGTTACCTCACCAGGTATCCATCCTCCGTCTCTTCTTCCTTATGTCTACATTTGAACACTCACTTAATCCTGTTATACATCATCCTCAACTTAACAAAAATTCAAGCCCAGTAGCATCCTTACCTGGCTATGGACTCTTTCCCTTTTTATTCAAACAATCCTTTCCTATGTATTGTCGAAGGCTTTCACGGCCGGAGAACGATGGTTGTTGGGGGTTTTCCGGGCTGTCTTGCCGTGGTCAAGACCACGGCAAGACAGCCCGGAAAACCCCCAACAACCATAATCCTTTCCTACTTTGGTACTTCCCTCTGGTTGGTTTCTTAAGACTAGCCATGTGGTAGCAACACAAGTGGAACTAAAGGTAACTTTTATGGAGCATTTAGCTTAATTCAAGTTGAGATCACAAGGCAGGGGTGGGGCTTCAGCCTTCCTTCCCACGTTGTTTTCCCAAATAAAAAGGTCACAGGGAGTCCGATGTGCCCTGCTGCTGGGCTCCACATGCAGCAGTTGGGGAACCTCCACTTGATTTGTGTCAGTTTAGTTTAACCCAAAGTAAACTTTGAAGTCACAGGATAAGACTACAGGTCTTCTTGTGGAATAATGACAGGTTAATGAAACAGGAAGCAGGAATAAATGGCCAGTTTCTCTCAGGGTCCCCTATACTCCAAGGAGAGCATTTCTTGAAAATCACTGGGCTATGGCGGGACAGGGGCGGGGGGAAGGAAAATTCTGTTCTGACATTGGAAAATTTAGTCTGGATCCAACTCATAATTTTTGATTACATAGGCAGCTATACTGGTTTGCGTATGACAGGTAGTTCCTTTGTATTTTTCATCACTCCAGACATGTTGGACAGTGGGTGATTCCGCACGAATAGTTTTCCCTGCTTCAGCTTCTAAATGACCTCGATTTTTTCTTGTATTTCCACACGTGGGAAGGCAAACCTAGCAGCAGATTCGAAGTCACTGCATGTTTTGTCTGTTTTTTTTTCCATCCTGCTTTCCCCTGACTTATTTGTCCATGCGCAGCAGATTAGGGGTTTTAATCATGCAGATGTTCTCCCCACCCTTGCCCTTTTCTCTCGCCCTTCGAATCAACTTAATTTGATTGGCCAATCATGATTTCTAAGCTACACCCACTACCCTTTCCCTTCCCCTCTTTTTTTTAAAAAAAAAATGTAAAAAAACGTTGCAACGTTTCTACAAATCTATGCAGAAACATATCCTGTGTCACATGACAACAGCTGTCCAATAACGGGTCCATTTTACAACACGCCAAATTTGTTACTTGTTGCTCGCTGACAGCTGACAGCTTCTGAGGTAGAGTGAAAGTGTGATGGAGGGACTTCAGCGTTCAACTAGTGGTCTAGGCATTTCATGGAGGGAAAAAGAGACCGTCCTCAACACAACACCTATCACTAAACGACACTGCTCACAAAGAAAGCGGGAAAGATAGACGCGGGGTCATTGGTAACAATTTTCCCTCCAAATGTCAATAGCCAATACTCTTCCACAATATCGGCGGGAAGTGCTCTGGCCTATCCAATATGTTTATTTGATGCAACGTTTATGTGTAGCAATGTTTTTTTGTGAGAATTTTTTTTCTAATGTGTTGGTATGATGCAACGTTTATGTGTAGCAATGTTTTTGGGGGGGAAATTTTTTTTAAAAAATGAAGATGTGCATCATTCGACACTTCCCCCAGAAAAAGTGATGAGGAATCAATTTTTATCCTGTCAAAAATTCCGCATGATGGACTTTGAGCCGATGAAATATGCAAAACAAAAGCCTAATGTGGAATCGGGGAGAAGTGGATTCGCAGGACTCCACCGCGGCATGACTGCTCAGAAAGTCCGATCAAAATTGATCATGCAGAATCCCCCAGTGTTTTCACAGCTTCTCTCTTCTACCTCCATGCTTTTATTACCTGGCCTTTACGTAGCTTTGAACCAGAAGCTGGTGATAGCAATGCTACAAAGTCAGCTTGAATTTTAACATCCTGTCATTGCATATTGAAAATGGTTTTCTTAAAAGCCATCTTCAAAATGTAGTTTCAAATGTAGCCTTCTACAGAAGCACCTGCCTATCAGGCAAGTAGGAACTTTCCAGGGCTGGAACTTTCTGGGTTCCAGAATGTGTAATTACCAGATCAGCAACAAAGAGATTGACCTTAAATGATTGAATACTACTTCTGCAGTCTAGCAGAATCAAACGAACCCCATCTGCAAGCTTTCTGCATTGGAGGGGTCAAGAGGAGGAAGAGATTGCTCTCTGTAAATAGAGCAGGTTGGAAAGTGCTTGCTGTCTGTGAAATCCAACACCAACAAAACTCATTCACAAGCTTTTCATTTAACTCCTCTCTGAGTTTAGCAGAAGCTGCTTTTCATCAGTCCCAGACTAAGCTAGGCTGACTCAGAATGCCTCCTTGAATCTACTCCTTTGGGTTCCAAACAGGTTCTAATAGTCCTATACCCATTTTCTAGCACCATAATAAAAAACCCACATTTTACCACTGAGTTTGTCCCATCTGTTAAGACTGATACTTCATTGCAAAGTCTGTTGCTTATTAAACAGGGACATAAGAAGACTTCCACCAGCTTCAGGTCAAGACCCTCGTGTAGCTACAATCATCCTTAGACAGTATACTCAATTGAAAATTATTGCTTTCTTGAACATCTTTGGAAACTGGTTTGATAGTCTTTTCCTCTATAATGTAAAGTGAACTTCTAATGTTTGTTTCAGGACATTAATACGTGTAATTTCCTTTGTGCAGAAGTAGAGAAGAGCAATATATTATAAAGTAGGGAAAGCTCAGTATATTATAAAGAGTCTAAATTCATTAGCCAATAAACATTTTCAAAATCATATAATCAAATTATGGAATATGTATCAGGTGGGAAGCCATGTTGGTCTGCAGTATTAGAACAAAATTTGAATCCAGTTGCAACTTAGAGACCAAACAGATTTCCAGGATACCCAGTATCTGACGAAGAGAGCTTTGACCCTTGAAAGCTCACATTCTGGAAATCTTGTTGGTCTCTAAGGTGCAATTGGACTAGAATCTTGCTCTTATGGAATATGTGATTATTATTATGTTACACCTATATTCTACCACTTCTTAATCACAACTTCCCTGACTTGCCCGATGTCATGGACACAGCCAGGAATATAGGGGAATAGTTGCTGTTCTAGACCAAAAAGATCATTGAGAATGTTTCTGCCACCCAGAAACAGAGCTAACCCAGTCTCTCGGTTAAACATGTCAAATAGGGAGTCCCAAAATGGAATAGCCTTGAAGAGGGTACGAAAAGGAGTAATGTAAGAATATGGCCTTTTGTAAATTAGAAACTATCTAACCCATATCAATAGATATTATGTACTGAGGACCATGCAAAGAAGAAAGAATGGCAAGATAGGGATGTGTGCTTCAGGATTCGGGTTCGGTTTAAAAACTCGAATTGGGCCTGATTCGGGTAGATTTGGTATTTCCTAATCAGGGCCAGCAAGCATAGCAACCCGAAGCGATTCAGGTCGCTTCGGGTCAACCAGGAGCACTTTGCTGCCTGTTTGCACTTGCAAACGGCCTGCAGTTTTGCAAAAGCTTCCTGCTCTTTTTTAGCAGAGGGGAGAGGGAGAAAGAGTGAGTGACTCACTACAACCTCCTCTTTCCCCCTCCCATCTGGTAAAAATTGGCAGGAAGCTTGATAGCAGCACTTTTCTTGCTCTTTTGCAAACTTGAAAACAGCAAGAATAGTGCTGCTTGCAGAGATTCCCTCCAATTTAACAGAACGGGAGGGGGAGAAGGGGTGAGTAGTACAAGGGGGAGGAGGGAGTGAGATCAGAGAAGGGATGAGTTAGGAGTGTCCAATCCCACTGATGCATCCTACTTCCAGCCAATAGATCTCTGGAAGGAGATGAAGCAGGGGATTTAAATTGGAGGCTTGCCTTTGGCCCAGCCTACTTTTTTCCCTGGCCTACACAGAGACACTGAGAGACTTCCATTGCTGGATAGACTCTCTGTCTCCATCTTGGCTGGACTTCTGGACTCTGGAGGACTGGACTGAGAGGAGGACTTCACCTGGAGGATTCCCTGCCTAGCTGACTGACTCACCGCTGGACTTCAGGACTGGTGAGAGTATCAGTGACTCACTGGGTTTTCTCTATGGGGGGAGGTGGGTCTGTTGTTTGTCTTGATGGGGGGGAACAGAAGGGAATTTTTTAAGCTTTACTATTGTTTATTAATTTTTGTGGAGGTGGATTTTTTGCTTTTTTGAGTGAGTGTGTGGTCTTTTTTTGCTTTGAGTGGCTGCTGGCTGGGGCATTTGTTCAGGGGGAGGCTGGTCTTGTTTTAAAGTTATTGTTGTTGGGGTTTCATTTTTCAGTTGTTGGGGGGCTGCTGTTACTGTTTTAAAGTTACTGTCTTTAGAGTTTCAGTTTCCAGTTGTTGGGGGGCTGCTGTTACTTTGAAGTTAATTGTTGCTGGGGTTTCATTTTCCAGTTGTTGGGGGGGGGCTGCTGTTAGTGTTTTGACATTATTGTTGTTGGGATTTCATTTCCAGTTGTGGGGGGGAGGCTGTGTGTGCTAGGGAGGTGTAGGTGGGATAGAGGGGGGGCTGCTTGCTTGGGGGTTCTGGTTTCTTTTGTTGAGCTTCAGTGGGTGGGCCTGAGTTCTTTAATTTCAGTTCAATTTGTGTTTTGCTTCTTTGCTACAGGTTTCTGCTTCAGGGTTCTGGTTTTCTGTTTTATTTGCTTGATTTGAGGGACTTTGTTGGCAGGTTTTAAAGTTGGTGTTTGAAGTTGGTGGTTGGCAAATTTTACAGTTGGTATTTGGACTTTGGAGTTGGTGTTTCTTAGAATAGTTGCTGTTGGTGATTTACAGTTATGGTTTGTTGTTTACTGCTGTTGTTGTTTATTTGGTTGGGGGTGGTGGGTTATAGTGGTTGTTTAGCGGTTGCTTAGTAATAGTGTTTGGGTAGCATTACTTTGGGTTTTCAAAGTTTGGGTTTTAGTTTTAAATAGTGTTTTTATAAGGTAGGCTAGTTGTAGGCCTTTGTCATTCTTTTGCCCTCTAAAGTAAATTATTAGGGAACCTAGGGTAGTTTTCTCCATTTAATAGGCTTTTGTAGGAAAAGATTAGTGAGAGTTAGGTAACGGTCTGTTCAAGTTAAATTCATATAAATTGGCTACCCATTCGTTCTCCCTTAACTAGGGTTTCCCTGCCCACCTCTGGCACCCTGGGAGCCAGGACGGGCACTTTTTTTGTAATAGGCTTCCATTTATATCACGGTTTAGGGCTAGCTTGATTCCTGAAAAGGAATTTAACTGTTTGGTGGTGTAGGTTTAGGTTCACAAAACTAAATAGGACCGTTTAAAAAGAGGATTTCTGACCATCTCCAGGAACAGAGTCACAAAAACAAAGATCTACAACAGGCAGATAGGTTTTGAAACTAAAGCTTTTGGCTAGTTGCTTGGGGGGGGGGGTTAAAAACTTAAGAGCTAGTTAATGTAGGTTAAATGAGGGGAACAGAATGAGTGACAGGAAAGCTGAGAGGGGCCCTGGGGGAAAGGCTAGGGCTAAGACTAGAGGGGTGAAGGGGAGGGGGAGGAGGAGTGCTGCAACTATCCCCCCATCTGAGCAGAGGAGGCCCTCCCCTGCGCTGCTGTCATTTACCAGCCTGGCTTCTACTGACAGCAAGAGGATTCACAAGACCTTCTTTCCTGAGGCAGTTGCTGGAAGGCCACCCCCAACCCCAGGTGTTTGAGGCAGGAATGGCACTGGCTGGAGGCCTGCTGCTGAGGCTCCCCCTTCTCCAGCTGTTGAGACCCAGCAACTGGAGGACGGGCAGTATGTGGTGTCTCCTAGGATGGACATGGGGCAAGTGACTTTTCCGTTCTTCACGCTCACCCCAGGGACCCGTTGGATGTTGGAGGAACTGCAGGATGAACCTTTCATTGGGCAGTTCTTCCCTGTTTTCCTTGAGGCCAGTAGCAGGCCTCTCATGGCTGTGCAGGACAAAAGGGTGCTAGAGGAAGAGGAAGAGAGTGTGATGGAAGAGCCTACATCTCTGCCCCTTCATCCTCATCCATCTGTGACTGCCCAGCCAAGGCACAGTGTGTCAGCCTTGATCACCTCACAGGAGGTGTCTCCTGGGGGCCCTTCCCTGTGCGGCATGGGCCCCCCACTACCTCCAACATCTGGAATCATTTCCAGAGAATGGAGGACCCCCGGTTTGCCCAGTGCAAGCATTTTAGGCAACAGATCAGTCGCGGGAGGGATGTGAACCATCTCTCCATGTCTGGCATGTGGAACCACCTGAAGAGGCAACACCAGGCAGTGCTTCTTCAAGAGGAAAGTTCAAGGGGCACCACAGGGATGCCAGCTAGCCAGAAGCAGGCTCCTCTGGTGCTCTCCCCACACAGGTTCCTGTAGGGAAGGGATGTCAAGCATCTCTGACAGACATGCTTAGTACGCAGGACACTAGTGTGCCCAAAGGGGGGTTCCAGAAGGCAAGCAAGCGTGTCACGTGCCATATCGTCAACATGATTGCTGTAGATGGTCAGCTGTTCTCCAGAGTTGACGACTTCGGCTTCCAGGGGCTGCTCCGTGATGCCTATCCCTGGTACTTGATCCCTGCTGGCACGATGTTGAGCAGGACCGTGGCACCCTCGTTTTACAGGGCTGCTAGGGACCACATGAAGGCACAGTTGTCCTATGCTGCTGGGAGAACTGTGCACTTCACGTCTGACATCTGGACCTGCTCTAGTGTGCAGCATATGTACCTGTCGCTTACTGCTCACTGGTGGCAATCCGAGGACCTTCAGGGTGGGGGTGGGGTGCCCAATTTTAGGCAGGGACGGATGGGAGACCACTGAGCTGGCTACAGAAAGGCCTTGCTCCACACAGAGGTTCTCGATGAGGTGCACATGGTGGAGAACATTGTGGCCACCTTGAGGAAGGAGTTGGACGACTGGGTAGGACAGGGAGGCGTGACTATGGGATGCATGGTGACGGATGGTGGCTGCAATATGAAGGCAGCGGCGGCGCTGGTGGGCCAGGAGTGCATTTACTGTGCGGCCCACAAACTTCACTTTGTGGTGAAGTCTGCACTTAGTTTGGGCTCTCCCAGGGAAACCCAGGACCCCACAACTCGTGAGCTCCAGTGTCTCCTGCAAAAATGCCGGAGACTCACAAGTCACTTCTCACACAGTGTGAAGTCACTCACGAACTGTGCCAGAAGCAGGCCAGGGCAGGTGTGCTGGAGCATCGACTGATCTCTAATGTTGTCACTCGCTGGAACTCCACCTGTGCCATGCTGGAGTGCTTAGTGGAGCAGCAGGCCGCCCTCAAGGTGTGGCTCTCAGAGAGCGACGTTTGGAGGCAGGAGGATGAGTTCAGCCAGGAGGATTGGTTCAACATCTCCCAGACAGTGGACATCCTGAAGCCCTTCAAGGACTTCACTGTGGCAGTCTCATCTGACATGGCAACCCTGGGTCTGGTCATTCCTCTGGTGCACATGCTCCAGAGTTCAATGGCCTCCTTTGTGGACCCAGATGCAGCACGTGCAGACTTGGTTCCAGGAGTGCATGTGCTCATGAAAAGGCTGCAGCAGGGCATAGCTGTCAAGCTAAAGCCTCTCATGGAGAAGGAGTCATACATGTTGGCAACCATGCGTGACTCATGCATTTCACCGAATGGGGTGGGAACCTCACAAGCATCAAAGATGTCCCTGTCTGCAGGTGAGGTGTAGGCAAGCCAAGAGGGGCCACCTGTCATGAGGGGGTCCCTCTTGCACCCCTTCTGAGCAGGCTCCCCTCGCAGCCACCGCCGGGATGTCCATGGAGATAAGAGATGCTCCGGCAGGCCCCCAGCCGCTCTGTGATCATGAGTCGTGTGAGACAGGATTTGGTGGAGACAATGGTCAGGGACTACCTTGCAGAGTCCTGCAAGTTGCTGTCCACCAATCCGCTGAGCTACTGGGCCAAGAAGGAGGTGGTCTGGCCGGACCTCTCCCTTGAGGCACAGTGGCTCCTCTCATGCCCTCTGACGAGTGTGGAGAGCGAGCACGTCTTTTCTAATGCGGGCGACATTATCAGCTCACATCACACTCGACTTCTCCCATGGGGAGTTGAACAGTTGATCTTCTTGAAGGTCAACATGCGGCTCTTCAATTTCTCAAGAGTGGACTTCCAGAGCGAGTGAGGTGAGCCCTCCTTGTGTCCTGAATCCTCTGTGAGTCTAGGACTTGGGGAATAGCACTCTTCCCATAATTAAAATTAGTTAGAGCACCAGTAGGAGGAGAGTGGAACTCAGTGGCAGAAAGGATGCACCCTGCAACTTGGCCAGCCTCCCCAATCACACACACAGAGAATGCATCAGCACTGGCCCAGTCACTGTGGGTACAAATTTGTTCTGATAAATGTGAATAGAGGCCCCAGAAATGTTGACTGCCACTGGAATGGGAAGACAGGGAGAGACAGGTTAGTTTAGGTAAACTGTAAACTGTAAAAGGACACATGGAAACCCAGAGAACCAGCCCCAAACTAAGCTATTTAATGTTGTTATATGTTGTCAAATGTTTTAAAATTGCTATTGTTAAATGTTGGTTAATTCTCTAAAATGTTGTTCAAATTTGTTGATGTTAAATGTTGATATTGGTAACTGCTGTTAAATGCTGTTGTTGAAGGGGGGAGCAGGGAGGAATGATGTGGATGGGCTCCAGCTGATGATGAAGGCTAGATCCTAACATTGCCTCATAAGCACTGTTCAGCCTGAAGCTGGCATGGGGTGGGGGGGGAATCCTTTGCAACTGTGGTCTGCGAATGCCATTGTGTTGTACTCATGGCTTGGTACTGTCAGGTTCTGCTCTGTGGTGTTTCCCCCAGTAGCTGAGCTCAGAGCCTGGCTGCAGAAAATGACAATGGTTCTGCTGGACTATATTTTTATTTATATTTCAATTTATATACCGCCCATCCCCAGGGGATCTGGGCAGTGAACAGTTAAAACAGTGAACAGTTAAAATCGATAAAAACAAGAACTAAAATCAATATACAAACAATAAAACAAATTAACCCTCCCCCACCCCAAACATGGGAGGTCGATATGGCACCGCCCCCTTCAATCACCGAACGCCTGGCGGAACAGCTCTGTCTTACAGGCCCGGCGGAACGATAATATGTCCTGCTGGGCCCGGGTTTCCATTGACAGAGCGTTCCACCAGGCTGAGGCCAGGACTGAAAAGGCCCTGGCCCTGGTTGAAGCGAGGTGGGCTTCCTTAGGGCCGGGGACCACAAATAAATATTTATTCGCTGATCAAAGCAATCTCTGGGAAACGTACAGGGAGAGGCGGTCCCGAAGATATGCCGGTCTCAACCCACTCAGGGCTTTAAAGGTAAGAACCAACACTTTGAACCTGATTCGGAATTCAACACTCTATGTTGCAAGAGTGTCCCCCAGTTGAATTTGTTTTGGGTGAAATGGATGATGTGATGAAAATCCAAGAAATAAATCCAAAAAATTCATTTTTTAAAAAAAATCTGTGGTGTGTAATTCTCTGGTGTTATTGTTTTGGGTTCAAACTGGACTGTATGTTCTGATTTGAATGTGCCACTAATGCTATTACATGCCCTCAGCCCACTTGTGAGGAGGGAGGGGAAGGAATCCAAGAAATACATTTTTAAAGAATTTTTTTGATGTGTGATTCTCTGATGTGATGTGATTTTTTTGGTTCAAACTGGACTATATGTTGTGATTTGATTTGAATATGTAATGTAATGTGATGTACTGCTGTAATGTAATGTTAATAATGCTGTTATGTAGGGAGGGAGGGCAGGAAGTCCAAGAAATAAAATGTCAAGGAAATTATTTTTGTGTGTACGTGATCCTCTGGTTGGGGGTTGTAATCTAGGGCTGTAAGCTGTGATTTTATAGTCATGATGTGAATTGATGGTTAATGCTGTTATTAATAAATAAATGTTTTAAACATTTTTTTGTTTGTGGGTGATTCTCTGGTTTGATGGTGGGGGCTGTTGTAATACTGTAAGTTGTGATTTTATAGTGATGATGTGGATTGTGATGGTTAATGCTGTTATTGAGAAATAATTTTTTAAAAAAATTATTTTTGTTGTGTGATTCTCTGGTGCTGAAATAGGGAAGAATGGAGAGTGGCTGGCTAGCCAGCTCTGGAGGTGATGGAGAAATTGGGGGGTTGTGTCTTAACTTCTGCCTTGCTTTCCCAGGGATGAGCTTGCATCAGGGGTGCATGCCTGTGCTGTGTGGCACCCACCCTGTGCATAAGTGCGCCTGGGAGCAAAGTCTGAAAAGTTCTCATCATAGGGAATAATGGAGAGTGGCTGGCCAGCCAGTTCTGGGGGTGATGGAGGATTTTGGGGTGCATGTCTTTGCTTCTCTTTGCTTTCCCAGGGATGAGCTTACATCAGGGATGCATGCCTGTGCTGTGTGGCACCCACCCTGTGCAAAAGTGCCCCTGGGAGCAAAGTCTGAAAAGTTCTCATCATAGGGAAGAATGGAGAGTGGCTGGCCAGCCAGCTCTGGGGGTGATGGAGAATTTGGGGGGGTTGTTGCTTCTGTTGGGCTGTTGGGGGGTGGTTTGTGAGTGGGACTGTGGCTGCCCTGTGTTTCTGCTGTGTGGGATTTTCCCCACAGTAGAAATATGGTGTGGGATGGAAACCACCTTTGGGGGGCAGAAAATGGCCCCCCCAAAGAGCAATCTCCCTGAAACTTGGGGGTGGGTGGGAGGAGAAGTAGGAGCAGGTCCTTGTTTTTCCCCATAGGGAATAATGGAGAGTGGAAGAGGATGGAGGTACCTTCTTTGGGGGGGCATAACATGGCCCTCCGAAGTCCAATCGTTCTGAAACTTGGGGGGTCATAAGAGAAGAGTTAGGTAAAGGTCCCCACCAAGTTTGGTGTGATTAGGGGAAAAAATGCACCCCCCCCCAGGCTCACAGAAAGCCGGGAGAATGTTCCCCATTGAAAATAACAGCCGAATATTTCCTAATCATACCTGAAGCGACCTGAATCGTGATTTCCGAAGCGGCTTGCTGCTTCGGGAATCATCTTTTTCCTGAATCCGGAAAACCAAATCACCCTGGCACTGCACACCCCTAGGCAAGAATATACAGCTTCACAGGAGTGAAGATATAGTTAAAAAGTGTGGTGTATTAGTTCAATGCCAACAGATATTCGTATGTATAAGAAAATTTTAATCACTATTTTTAAACAGATTTTGTTGTTAAAAAGTAGCAAAAATGACCTAAACATCTTGATACAATAAAAAAATTAAAATATAGATAACTTCAATCACAGAGCCAGTTTGGTGTAGTGGTTAAGAGCGGTTAAGACTCTAATCTGGAGAGCCGGGTTTGATTCCCCACTCCTCCACTTCAAGTCAGCTGGGTGACCTTGGGCTAGTCACAGTTCTCTGGAGCTCTCTCAGCCCCACCCACCTCACAGGGTGTTTTGTTGTGGGCATACTTTGTAAACCACTCTGAGTGGGCATTAAGTTGTCCTGAAGGGTGGTATATAAATCGGTTGTTGTTGTTGTTGTTGTTGTTGTTGTTGTTGTTGTTAAACACTTAAGATAATTAGTTAGCCAATAATGGGCACCCTTATCAAGTGGGACAGTTAGCTGTTGTTAGGAGATTATTTAAAAAACCTATAAATATGGGATGCTGGATTGATTGGGAGTTTTTTCTTAGAAGGGGTTCCTTGCTTATGATATGCTTATCTTTGGATAAGATTTTTTTATGAACTCATGTAATTGCTCCCCTTTAATAACCCATGTAACAAGAATGGATGGTATAATTTTTGTTGATTTAGTCAATATTAAAAATGTAACAGATACGTTCTAATAATAAATTGGAAACAGAGATTCTTTAATAATATCACTTGTGTACCGGACCCACAACAAACTAAAAATGTAGTTGAAGTGTTACCTCTTTCAAAGAATGGAAGATTTTTTCACTCACCATGAAGCTTCCTTTCTTGGTGGGGCAGGAGTGGGGCAGGAGTGGGGCAGTCAGGACTTATGGGTAGCTCCTCCTCCGTCTCTTGAGCAGGGTTGAACAAAACACGCAATCCTGAGGGGGAGGGGCTCCCAGGCTGCTCCAGTTCCTTTTCAAGCCCTCAACGATTTCCCCCGGAGTTCTTTCCACGACTGCAACTGTCCTGTTTCAGATAACTACAACGGCAACTTGATAACTTTATCGAAAAACATAACATTATAACTAGATCTCAGTCTAATGAACTAAAGAAGGCTATGTATCCCTTCCTCACGTCCTTGCCAGCTATGTCCCTGACGCATGTGACCATGTCTGTACTGGGTGGGATTGTGACTGCCCCACTCCTGGACCACCAAGAAAGGAAGCTTCACGGTGAGTGAAAAAATCTTCCATTCTCTAGTGGTCCGGAGTGGGACAGTCAGGACTTATGGGATGTATGTATAGCAGTGAACCCAGGGGTGGGCTCTCTATGGATCTAGGACATGCTGAAGTACCCTCCGGCCAAAAGCCGCATCAGCCGAGGCCATCTGGTCTATCCTGTAATGCTTAGTGAAGGTGTGGACGGATTTCCACGTTGCGGCCTTACATATCTTTTCCAGGGATGGGAAGGACCTGTAAGCTGCTGAGGTGGCTGTTCCCCTGAGGGAGTGGGCAGTAATGCCTTTTGGGGGTGACAAGTTCCTAGTCTTGTAGGCTAAACCAATGCATTCCCTGATCCATCTACTTAGTGTGGATGGGGATATTTTTTCTCCCATGGCGTTCTGCTTAAACGAGACGAACATAAACTCCCCCTTGCGAATCTGACTAGTTCTATCGATATAGAAGCTCAGGGCCCTTCTAACGTCTAGCCTGTGCCACTCCCTTTCCCTGTCATGCTTAGGGTTAGTGCAGAAGGAGGGTAGGACGATGTCTTCCCCCCTATGAAAGGACGAGTTGACCTTTGGGATAAAGGCAGGATCCGTCCTTAGCACTACTCTATCTTGGTGGAAAATGCACAAGTCCCTATTCACCGAGAGTGCCCCTATCTCCGACACCCTCCTGGCAGATGTCAAACCCACTAGAAAGACTGTCTTGAGAGTCAAGTTTTTTAAAGAACAGGTTGCCATAGGTTCAAAGGGCTCCCTCGTGAGCGCTTTCAGCACCAGGTTCAAATTCCAAGTTGGGAAACGATGTACTTGAGGCGGATTCAGCAAGGTGGTCCCTCTCAAGAACCTCTTGATGTGGGGGTGCGAAGTGAGAGATGAACCAGTCTTGGTGCCTCTGATGGCAGAAATCGCTGCCACCTGCCGCTTCAATGTGCTGGTACTAAGTCCCTTGTCCAAGCCATCTTGTAAGAATCGAAGGATCTGGTCCACGGGCGCCAATATTGGATCGTGGCAAGTCTTGACGCACCAGTCGTTGAAAACTTTCCACGTTTTATTGTAGCTTTTGTTGGTAGAACCTTTTCTGGAGACCAACATCATGGAAATGACCTTCTCCGAGTATCCTAGGTCCCAGAGCTGGACATGTTCAACCCCCAAGCTGTCAGTCTTAGGGACGCCGGGTCTGGGTGCCAAATGTCCCCCTGTGTCAGGAGGTCCTCCCTGTACGGCAGAGTCCATGGGTTCCTGCCGGACATCCTCCTGAGGTCCTGGAACCAGGGCCTCCGAGGCCAGAACAGTGCTATCAGTATGACGTTCGCCCTTTGGTTGAGGATCCTCTGGAGCACTCTGTGGATGATCTTTAGTGGAGGGAAGGCATAAAGAAGACATCGTGGCCATTCCTGAGTCAGCGCGTCTACTCCTATTGCGTCTGGTTCGCTGTACCTTGAGTAGAATAGTGGTACTTGCCTGTTTTCCATGCAGGCGAAGAGGTTCACCTCTGGAGTGCCGAACCTTTGGCATATTTGCACAAACACCTGTCTGTTCAGGGCCCATTCGAACTGATCCACCCTGTTCCGACTCAGCCAGTCCGCCAGGGTGTTCTGTTGTCCGGCAATGTGGGCTGCCTTCAGCGATTTCATGCTCTTTTCTGCCCATAGGAAGATCTGCTCCGCCTCCCTTGTCAGGAGCTTGGACCTGGTGCCCCCTTGCCTGTTTATGTAGGCCTTCGCTGACATGTTGTCTGTTAGAATCATCACATGACTGTCCTTGAGGTCGCTTTCGAATTCTAATAGCCCGTTCCTTATGGCTTTGAGTTCCAGGAGATTTATGCTTGCTTCCCTTTCTTCGGGAAGCCACTCCCCCTGTGTCATCCTGTCCTTTGTGTGGGCTCCCCAACCTGTCAGGCTGGCATCTGTTGTCATTTGTCTCCTGTTCAGTTCCCTGAGTGGGGTACCTTCCATGAATCTGCTCGGTTCCAGCCACCAGTTCAACTCCCTGGACAGAGACGGGGGAATCTCCACTAGTCTGTGCCATTTGTGACTTATGACACTTTGATAAGGGTGTAGGAACCTTTGAAGGGGTCTGGTGTGAAATCTGGCCCACTGGAGCGTGTCCTGGCAGGATACCATCATGCCCTGTAGCTTGGCCAGTTGCATCATCACCACCGGCCTGCCCGACTGAATGGACTTGATCAGGGCAAAGATCTTCTGCTGTCCTTCCTGAGAAACGAAGGCCTTGTCCAGCACAGTGTCCACATTCACTCCTAGGTGAACGATCCTCTGTGATGGAGACAGTATGCTCTTTTGTCGGTTCACAATGAAACCGTGATCCTCCAAGCAGGCTATAGTCTGTGCTACTGCTGCCTGCCCCTCCAGTAGGGATGGCACCTTTATTAGAATATCGTCCAGGTAAGGTGACAGGGCTACTCCTTGCAGTCTGAGGTAGGCCACCAAGGTCACCAGGACTTTGGTAAACACCCTCGGTGCAGATTTCAGGCCGAAGGGGAGAGCCGTGTATTGATAGTGCTCCCCGTTGTAGGAGAAGCGCAAGTACCTTCTGTGAGAGGGACGTATAGGTATGTGCAAGTAGGCCTCCGACAGATCTATGGACGCCAGATAATCCCCCTGCTGTATGGCTCCAGTAGTGGATCTCATCGTCTCCATTTTGAACCGTCTGGATCTTACATGAAGGTTCAGCCACTTCAGGTCCAAGATGGCTCTGATCTCTCCGTTCTTCTTCGGGACGATGAAAAACACTGAGTAAACCCCTTCTCTCCTGAACTGTGAAGGTACCGGTTCTATGGCCTTGATCTGTAACAGGTGATGAATAGCTTCTTTTATTTTCCGGTGCTTTTGCTGAGATTGGTTCCGGGGCACTTGGATGAACCTCCTGGTTGGTGCTTTCTCGAATTCCAAGGAGTAGCCCTTGGATACCGTTTCCAGTACCCATTGGTCTGAAATTGTTTGCCTCCACCTGGGTGCAAATAACTGGAGGCAACCCCCGATGAGCTCGGTCTCCCCTCTGCCCGGATAGTCATGCTGAGGTGTTTTTCTTATGTCCCTTGGACTGGGTGGCCGCCTTCCTAAAGCCAAAGGGTCTGCGGTCAGACCTTGACTTGGTTTGCCATCTGTTCTTGAATGGTCTGTCGGCGTTGTACCTGGCTGATCTCCTGAAATCACGAAAGGAATGTCTTCCTTTGTACCGGGGTTCTCTTTTCTTAGATGGAAGCACCTTTTTCTTCTCAGCATTTTCGACTAGATATTTGTCCAGAGGCTCTCCAAAGAGCTTAGATCCTGAGTATGGAATCGCTGCTACCCTGCTGCGGGCTTGTTGGTCCACGTCCCAATTCCTTAACCACGTATTTCTGCGTGCTGCTACGTTAAAGCCCATGGCCCTGGATGACATTTGGAATGAATCCAGAGTGGCGTCAGCTGCGAAGGCTGCTGCTAAGGCAATTTTCTTCACCTCGTTTTTGACCTCCTTGGGTACCTCTCTACCTGCTGTTGCCAAATCTGAGGCCCAGGTGTATGCTGCCCTGGCGAACAAGGATTCAGTTGCCGATGATCTCAGGGATGCAGCCGAAGCCTCGAAGTCTCTGCGCAATGCCTGTTCAATCTTTTTGTCTGATGGATCCTTAGGCATGCCCTCTGCGTCCATGGGTAACACCGAGGTTGTGGCCAGGCTGGTTACCGGGTCATCCACGATTGGTAGTTTAAGCTTTTTAGCATCTTCTGGGCTCAAGGCATAAAACTTGTGGAAGATGGATTGGTATAGCTTAGGCTTTGCTGGATTATCCCATTCTGTTTTCAAGACGTCGTGGAAGATAGCCGGCAGGGACACATCTGTGTGCTTTGGTCCCATCTTTGGCAGTGCTCTTTCCAGTCCCTGAGGGTATGAGGATTCTGTTTCCCCTTTTCCTGCAACAGAGGGTGAAATCTCCAAGGTCCTTAATACCTTGGTGAGCAATTTAGAAAACATTTCAGAGGGGAAGAGCCTATATTGAAACTGGTTAGTGTCCACCTCTTCCTCCTCAGACAGTTCCCCTTCTTCACTCCCTGAAGATCTAAGGGATGTTCCTGCGTCTTCTTGGGAAATATCTGATTCACTAGAGTCCTCATCCTGCCACTCCCTTGCTTTACTCTTTTTTGCTTTAGAATGGACAGTAGGATCTGCATGCCTTTTCCCTTTGGAAGTGGCTGGCTGCTTATCCTTCTTTTGGGAGGCAGGCTGCCCTTTGAGGTCTTTAACAGCATTGTCAATCCCCTTTTTAATTTCTGCTTGTAGCCAGGCTAAGATGTTCGCCTTTGCTTCTGGGCCTGTCAGGTCAGGGTCCCCACCTCCTAGACCTTCCCCTTGGGATGGATAAGTTTGTCTTGTTAACTTTGGGGACTCCATGCCAGTGAGGGCAGACTCAGCCACTTTCTGTTCTGCTGCCCCGGCCTGTGACGTCATTCCCGCCAAAATCTTCCCGCCTATGGTGAAGAAAGGCATGGGCGGGAATTACTTATGCAGCCTGAATTTAGAAATCTCAATTTCCCCCCAGGATTCGGTTTCGTTTTCGCAGCCATGTCGGACGCTCCTCTCGGCAGGTCCGAGAGGAAGCGGCCAAGCCGCCTGGCCGGGCGGCTGATCTGCAAAGGTTAGCCCCCAGACTCTCAGGCAGGGAGTCTGAGTCCGGGACGCGGCGGGAAGAGCCCTCTGACAGATCGAGGCAGGGGGTAAATTGCCCGTTTGTCCCTATGGAGGCCGGCAGACGAGCGCGGCACCTAGTGTGCTGCCGGGCTATGGAAAACGGCAAGGAGCAGGATTAGGCGAAAAGCCTGCAAGTAAGCGAATCCCTTCTGTTACTACAAGCGCTGTGAGGAGTGGTGGGGTCTGAAGGTTAGAAGACTCGGATTTTTCCCCCCTCATAGAGTCTCGGAAGATTGGCGGTTCCCCCCCCCCTAAAATGGCAGCGAGAAAGCAGAGTCCTTCTCTTGGCAAGTCAGTTATGGCGGTCTTGCAGAGGGGCGAGACGCTTGAAGAACTGGTTAAAAGAGCGGTTATGGAAGCCATAAAACCCTTTGTTGACAAGCTGAATGAAACAGATCAAAGGGTGGGCTTAATTGAAAGCGATGTGAAAGCCATTAAAGAAGCAGCGGCGGGGGCAGAGAAGTCTGCCCGGGAAAGTGCATCACTTACGAGAGCAATGAACAGGGAATTAAAGTTGGTGGAAAACCAGCTGATCGGACTGCAAGTGGAGCGAACACAAACCATTTTGCGTCTCCAGAATGTTAAGGAGGAGGAAAAAGAGGATTTATGGGATCTCGCCTCGGAACTTTTAGCGACACCCGCGAGGGCAACTAAAGAAGAAGTGAAAAGCGCCATTTTGGGAGTCCGTCGGGCATCTTCAAAATATGCAACGAAGCGGCAGCTGCCTCGCGAGATTGTTATCGAGTTTTCATTCAGGAGGGTCCGGGACAGTATCCTATATAATTCATACAATGCGGAATTGGACTTTCTGGGAAATAAAGTCAAGATATTGAAGGACGTTCAATTTTTAGTGCGGAAGAAAAGATTTAAGTACAAGATGTTGGCAGCTCATTGAGGGAACGGGACATAAAGTACAAATGGCTACTCCCGGAAGGAATCGGGTTTAGTTATAAAGATAAAGCTTACAAGATTAATTCGGAAGATCAGCTAAGGGATTTTGTGGATATAAATCCAGAATTTGGACCAGATACCAAGCAAAAAGAAGAGGATCCGAAGCCTGAAGGGAGGGGGGAGGCAATGAGCGCTCCGGCGGTAGCTGCGCAGAGGGAATTGCGCCCGAGGCCCAGGGGAGGGAAAAAGATTTAATTTGAACTGTAATTTGTATGATCAACCACTCCGTCACTATTTTATTAAGCTATTTTTTTACTGTGGCAGTATGAAGGGAAAGCATTGAAACGTAGTGTTTAGTGTTTGTAGGTTACCTTCCCCTTTTTCTCCACCCCCCCTTCCCTTTCTCTTTTTTCTCCCTTCCTTCCCATCCCTTGTGCTATTGTAGTCTTTTGTAGTTACTGTTTTGTAGGTTATGTATGTATGTAGTAGTTTTGTATGTTAGATATTGAAAAATAAAAAATATTATAAAACAAAAAAAAAAGAAATCTCAATTTCCCCCCATAGAACAGCAAGGGTCACGAGACTCAAACAGGAGAGAAAAAATCTTTGCTTCTGAGGCCAGTTGCAAGGGCTATTGTGCCATAGCCTTCAGAGCACCCAAGCACTCTCCCGTTTGCCTCTGGGGGAAAAAGGCTTGAAATCTCCCTAGAACAAAAGGGGCCCGTCTTTGGCCGTTTCCCGCCCTTACTGGGACTTAAGGCTGCTTGCTTCCTAGCCCAGCCGGGGCCTAAGGGAAGACTTCCCCCCCTTCCCCCCCGCGTCCTCGAGGCTCCCAAGCCTCTCCGAGAGGTCCGAGCGGCTACTCACGATTTTTGGCGCGATTAAGAGGCCTCCACAAAGAAAAAGCCGCACCGGGCTTCCTCGTGTTCCCGCGGCTTCTTGCCAGCTGTTCCGCGCTGCCTTGCCTCTGCAGACGCCGGGTCCTAGCTAACTAGGATCGTCGGCGCTGCTGCTTGCCTCCGCGGCTTTCTGGCCGCACCAGATCTTGCTCGGATGGAATGGAGGGAGGACCGGGGGGTGGAGGAAAAAACCTTCCTTTCCCCCCGCGAGCACGTGCCTCGATAAGAAGTCTGCCTCTTTCTTTCTGGATCGCTGCTTCCTTTGGAGCAAAGAATTTCGTGTGTTCCTGCAGAGCAGGGCCGAAAAAACTGGAGCAGCCTGGGAGCCCCTCCCCCTCACGATCGCGTGTTTCGTTCGACCCTGCTCAAGAGACGGAGGAGGAGCTACCCATAAGTCCTGACTGCCCCACTCCGGACCACTAGAGAATTAAATAATCTGATACCAGAAAGCTAACAAGATGGCTTGGGCTTTTTAAGTGCACACTGATATCTGGATCAGGCCTGACCACAGTCATCCAGAATGCTCTGAATTTCCAGAAAGCAGCAGCCTTCTGCATTACACCAAAAGGATACTTCTGTTGGAAATGACCACACTTTGCCATTTGCTTCTGAATGCATGACATATTCTGTATGACTGCATAATCCATCATCATGTACTCAAAAAGGATTTCAAAGGTATTAATTGAATCAAAAGGTATGTTTATGAGCAGAATTTTCACTAAAATACCCCGAGATTCAGGTTTAAGCATAAAAAACCAGATTTATTCCTGGCATTATGTGACTAACCAATTCAATAATACCAGTGATAAAAGCAAGCCCAATGGCAGTAGACAGCTGGCTTGAAAAAATCTTGGCTCCTGAACTGAAAAATATGCATCAACATTCCTTTTCTTTTGTACCTATGTCATGAATATGCATAATAACCAAGAAATGTTTCATTATCTGTTTTGCACTTCAAGTGTGATTTTAAGTGGTGTACAGTTTGTTTCAGAAATATATCAACAAACTACACTCATCTGCTTAGAAATAACAGGGATACATGGATACTTTATGCAATGACATTAGATTAATTCAACAGATGGCAGTAACTGATCAACAAACCGAAATAAACCAAAAAAATTATGGATAAATCCACAACAAAAAATATGCCATAAAAAGGCAGACAGATTTGCACAGCTAATTCTAGCTGAAAAAGCTTTACTGAGAACACAGGCAGCACTTTAGGAGGGGGAAAATAACCTCATGTTACAACAGCCTTTTAGCACAATCACTTTTATAACCTCACAGAAAGTGTAACAAACTTGCAAACCTGAGACATACTGCAGAATTATTAATATTTGCAATGTGTGAATTAATTCTTCAAGCAGCTTGGTAGTTAGTCTTCAAACTTTATAATTACAGAAGATCATTTTGGCCAACATTGTATTTCTTGACAAGGGTAAAATTGTAAAAAGGGTGATAACATTTTGAATACTTCATAGAACACACACGGACATATTTTACATAAGCTGACAAACCAATTGAACACCAACCATATGTCAGGTCCAGTATATATCTTAACTATACTGACTCCATTTTCTAATGCTTTTAGTCTCTAAGTGTTTTCTCCTCAGGTGCACCAGTTCCCAGGCAGCATTCCCACCAGAGGAGACTGTTTTGTCTAACACCGTTCCACCAGGCATTGGCCTTGAAGGAGAGCAGCTTCCCAGGACTGAAAGATGTTGTTTTGAGAACTGTGGGGGGAGGCTGTTCCAGATGGGTATTGTTACTCTGTATCCTATGCTTGCTCTTCATTGGTAACAATGATCATGTACCATCCTGAGTCTCCTATTCAGGACAGTGGACTATAATGGACCTTTTCTGCAATAAAACTTCCTTTGCTAGACATTGGACTTATTCTTGCTTCTAAAGGGAATCTTGCAGAGAGTACCTTATCTAGCCACAGTCTGACATTTTGTTACCAAATCATGTCTGAGTCGGGCCCAGCGGAATCCAAGGTTGTCCCGGACAGGGATCCTTTGTTTGATCCGTATGCGTCTCCCGACAATCAACCGGTGCAAATCCAAGACTCCCAGGAGCTGGGAGCAACCGGGAACGGAACCGGAGCCTCCACTTCTACCCTGCCTCTCATCGACTTCAGTACTCGGAACGAGACCGAAAGCAACCTCGGGGCAAGGCCGAAAGCAACCGCTCTCCCCTTGATCTCGGTACCCACCCCGTCGGAGTGGGGAGCCAGACCCCGAGAAACCAGAGAGCGCCGGGCAGGTGGACTCCATCCATGAGTCTCGATGGACGGGCGCCGAAGCCTAGAAACCGTCCCGGAACTAGATAGCAGCCAACCATGGCGATATTGGAACAGGACGTTTGAGCAGATGGAGGGGGACACGTCTCGCCGAGGCGCCCTGAGTTGGGATTATTCCGAACTTGCCCCGTGGAAGGAGCCAACGGAAGTCCCTGAACCAAGTTGGGAGCAGATACGAGGTCGCACCTATGCGGTAGATACCAGCATCTCGGCCGTGACGGGTATGGCCAAGGGGATTCTAGCCGCGAGGTCGCGAGTAGTCCGAGGAGACCCTCCTCCGTGGGGCCCTTTCTCCCCGGTGAGTACAGTGAATGAAGGTTCCCTGGGCGAACAACCAGGGCCAAGTCGAATACAACAATTAGAAGCTAAGCTGATGGATATGGAAGAAAGTTTGGCTCACGCCATTCATTTAATTTCCTCAATGGGGGCAGGAGAAAGACTGTCTCCTGAAGAGATGGCAATCCAGATAGCTACCCTTCAAAGTGTCATCTCCTATCCGATGGAGGAAGTTCAGCAGCGGTCGTCACCTACCGGCGAGGGGGGCACCTATCCTGGCGAATCGGGAGAACAACCCAAGGAACTTCCCATTCAGCGGGAAATTCCACCGAGAAGGGATCACCCGAGTGTGCCATCTGATGAAGCTCCCATCGAACCTCCGATCACGGGAGCGGAGGCGCCGCCAGACGAGACCCCTGTCGAGAGGCCTACGGAAGGGGAGGAAAAGCCAAGTGATACACCGGTGATACCCCCACATACTTCCCCTATAACGGTCCGGCCGGACCAAGCGGGAGCACCCGTGGCTCCATCAGGGGAGGGAGCCCCTGGTCAACCGCGCGAAACTGTTCCCGTCGGACAACCTCCGGGAGATGGTCTACCAGCGCCAAAAGGCCAGCCGACGCTTCCCAGAACAACAACGCCGGGAGGGGCAAGCCCGCGCGGCCTTCCACCCATTCGGCCTTCGCCGCTGCGGCCCCTTCCGCTTCGACCACAACTAACCCCGCCGCTGCAGCCGATACGTTTGCCACTGGAACAGCCTTTAAGACCTCCTCCGAACCAACCGATGGGGCCTACACCACTACGACCCCACCAACCCACCCCTCAGCGGCCGATCACTACTCCGCCGCACCAACCTCAACTGCCAGCACCTCAACCGCTACGGCCAACACCTCCGGCATTGCCACCCGCCAGACCCAGACTGCCGCCACCCGCCCAGCCGAGAGCACCACCGCCAGCCCAGCCGAGGCCGCCACCCCCGGCTCAACCGGTGATGCCGCCGCCAGCGCAACCAGCACCGCCAGCACAACCGGGTCCCCCCATACCTCAAGTACCATTGATGCTTCCGGCGGACTTCTACCCAGCACCGGCTCCGAGGCAAGACCTCCCAATGGGTTGGGTGAAACTGGACGCCACTTTTGATGGGGATCCCTCCAAACTGGGCTTTTTCCTAGTGCAAGTCTTACAATTCTTCAACCGGTGGGGACACCTCTTCGGCAGCGAGGCCAGCCAAATTGAACATCTCGGCTCCCGCTTACAAGGGAAAGCAGCAGACTGGTACGTAGGACTATATAATATTGGGGCCCCAGAACTTGATACTCTCCAGGGGTTGGTAGATGCTATTAGAGCACAATATGAAGACCCCTTAGAGGAAACCAGGGCCCGAACAGAATTGCAGGCCATTAAGCAGGGCAGCATGTCAGCGAGAGACTATATCACGAAATTCCGACAATTGGCTGCCAAGTGCCCCAGGTGTGAGGAGTCCACAAAAATTATTCTGTTCAAACAAGGACTTAATCCGAGACTTTTGGACAGAGCCCTCATGCAAGACAATCCCCCTACGCTGTTAGGTTGGGTTCAACTTGTTTGCGAAGTGGAGAATCGCATTTTAGAAGTCCGTTTGGTTGAGCAACAACAACAAACGGGACAAAGGAGACCATTGACCCTACAGAAGGGAGCTCGGGGAGCGGGCTACGCCACTCGTGGAGCGAGAGATGCTAGATGGCAACAAGGGCTGTGTTTGCAATGTGGACAGGCTGGTCACTTTGCAGCACAATGCCCCTACCGACCTGTGCAAAGACCTCCGCTTCAATTACGGCGTCCAACCCTTGCTCCGTTCCCTACGCTCCAACGCCCGACTCCAGCTCCACGAGCAAACAGAGGCCGCGGCGCTTCCCAAAGGCCAGCCTCAGAAAGAGGGCTGGAAGCGGAAGAAGTTATGGAATACGATCCCGCTTCCCCATCTACAGAAGTCAACCCAGAAAGTCCCCAGTCGGGAAACGAGATGGATCTGTCGTAAAAGGGCCCAAACGACAGATCCGCCCCAAGCCCGTCCCTGCACGGAACCGGCCACCTGGGTCCATTTTATTCATGCCAGTGACTCTAATCAACCCAGAGAGAAAAATGCACATTCGGGTGCAAGCTCTTATTGACTCGGGTTGCTCAAGAGACATCATAGCCCCAGCTCTAGTCAATGGACTGGTCTTACCAACTCGGGATTTACAGAATCCAGTAATTTTTGAACAAATGGATGGTACCAACATGAATCCGGTCACAACTGAAACCATCCCGGTGATCACAGGCATGGGACAACATTGGGAGAAGAGGTCCTTTGTCATCAGCTCTACTGCCAAGTACCCGTTAATTCTGGGCAGCAAATGGCTATGTGATCACAATCCCTACATAGACTGGGCTCAAGGATGTATTACCTTCAACCATGCCAACTGTAAAAGTCACCGTTGGAATCAAAACTGGGGCGAAGACCCAACTTACAAAGAAAAGGCCCTCCTCACCCAAGAAGAAGTCAACCAAATACCCGAACCGTACTGGCCTTTTCTAAATGCTTTCTCGGAGGAGGAAGCTGACACTCTACCCCCGCACCGACGAACGGACTGTGCGGTGGAAATTCTACCCGGAGCCTCATTGCCTAAAGGACGACTCTATCCCATGAGTCTCCATGAACGTGAAGAGCTCCGGAAATTCATCGACACCAACCTCCAAAGAGGGTTCATCCGCCCAGCCTCTAGCTCCCACGCCGCTCCAGTTCTCTTCGTGAAAAAGAAGGATGGGGGACTCAGGCTGTGCACGGATTTCCGAGGACTAAATGCAGTGTCCACCAACAACGCCTATCCTATACCGCTCATCCGAGACCTTCTCAACGTCGTGGCCCAAGGTAAGATCTTTACAAAATTAGATCTAAAAGATGCTTACTTCCACGTTCGTATCAAGGCAGGGGATGAGTGGAAAACCGCATTTAATACGCCCCTCGGACAATATGAATACCTAGTTATGCCTTTTGGATTGACGGGAGCCCCGTCTGTATTCATGTCCATGATAAACGAAGTTTTACATGAATTTCTATACAAAGGGGTGGTGGTGTACCTTGATGATGTTTTAATTTATTCGGACACAGAGGAAGAACATGTTCAAATGGTACAAAAGGTCTTGGCCACCTTAATGAAGAATAAACTGCCCATTAAATTGTCCAAATGTGAATTCCACAAAACCGAACTCACTTACCTTGGGTACTGTATCTCACAAGAGGGGTTGAAAATGGATCCAGCCAAAGTACAGGCGATCCAGGATTGGCAAACACCCACCACCCGTAAAGAACTGCAATCCTTCCTGGGGTTTGCCAACTTCTATAGAGACTTCATAGCGAACTTTGCCCAAATCACACTCCCCTTAACAGAATTGCTGAAAACCAAAGATAAAGGGGACCAAGCCAAAAAACCCTCGGCTAAACTACAATGGACCCCCGATTGCCAAATGGCCTTCGAATGTCTAAAACAGCAATTTGTAACGGAACCCATCCTCTCCCACCCTAACGAACAGTCCCCCTTCATAGTACAGGTCGACGCCAGCGATACGGCGATAGGGGGGGTTTTGCTGCAGAAGGGGGAGGATGGGAAATTACGGCCTTGTGCATTCTTGTCCAGAAAGTTCTCAGAGGCGGAAAGGAATTGGAATGTGTGGGAGAAGGAGGCCTTTGCAGTGAAAGCAGCTCTCACAAACTGGAGGCATTGGCTGGAGGGGGCGAGATACCCTTTTGAGGTCTGGACAGATCATAAAAATTTGGAGGCCCTCCGAAGCCCACGCAGACTGAATGCCAAGCAATTGCGGTGGGCGGAATTCTTTTCCAAGTTCAACTTCACCCTCAATTATCTCCCGGGCAAAACTAACTTTTTGGCGGACGCCCTGTCGCGCATGCCCCAACATAAGAGCAAACGGGCGGAGACTGTCGACACGGTCTTCTCGCCTAAGCAACTTGGGGGCGTGGTGACTACTCGCAGCCGCGCTAAGCAGCCCCTCCCGGCCGACCAAGAATGGAAATCGAAACTTAAAGCTGAAGTGGAGAAGGAGGGGGATAAGGCGCCACGAAACAAACTAACCCAATCCCCACAGGGGGATTGGCTAGCTGGGAGCAAGTTGTATGTCCCAGACAGCTTTAAGCTGGAAGTCTTGCAGCGCTGTCATGATGCTCCCACTGCTGGACATTATGGGTACCTGAAAACTTTACACCTAGTTCAAAGACAATTCTGGTGGCCGGGCATGCGCAAAGACATTTCCCAATACGTTGGTTCCTGCCCTATTTGCCTCAGCGCAAAGACCAGGAAGGGGAAACCTCCGGGTCTCCTGCAACCATTAGAAACACCGAACAGGCCCTGGGAAATAATCTCCATGGACTTTATCACTGATCTACCTCCCTCGAAAGGACATAATTGTATTTTAGTTGTGGTAGATCTGTTCTCCAAACAAGCCCATTTTATACCCTGTACCGCTATACCCTCCGCTCGAAAACTAGCGGACCTGTTTCTAAAGCACATCGTAAAATTACATTCTTTTCCGTCCAAGGTGATTTCGGATCGCGGCGGACAGTTCGTTGCCAACTTCTGGCGGGAGCTTATGAAAATGTTGAATATTGAACAAGGTATCAGTTCAAGCCACCACCCACAAACCGACGGGCAATCCGAAAAAACAAACCAAATATTAGAACAGTTCCTTCGTTGCTACATCAATTTCCAACAAGATAATTGGGTGGACCTTCTCCCTCTAGCAGAATTCTCCTATAACAACAGTGTACACGCTTCAACGGGAGAAGCCCCCTTCAAGATTGTATATGGAACTCACTTCAATCCCTTCCCGTTGGACGCACCCCCTCTCCATTCCTCTAAATTGCCAGATGTGTCCTCATGGTGGGGGGAGGCAGTGCAGCAATGGACTATCATTAAAAGACACCTTGAAAAAGCCAAACTGGATTACAAAAAGTACGCAGACCGCCATCGTGTGGCCGAATGGGAATTACAACCAGGGGACCATGTGTACATTTCCACAAAGAACCTAAAGCTAGCTCAGACAAGCCGCAAACTCGCTCTGAAATTCTTAGGACCTTTTCCTGTGCGCAAGGTAATAAATAAAGTGACTGTTGCTGTAACATTGCCCAAGAACCTTCGCCATGTGCATGATACGTTCCATGTCAGCCTTTTGAAGAAAGCTCCCACCGACAACAAATGGCATATCAAAGCTCCACCCATTCCAACTTTAATAGACGACCAAATACACTATGAGGTGCAACAAATCTTAGACTCTAAAATCAAGAGAAATCAGCTTTTTTACCTCATTAGGTGGAAGGACTTTGATTCTGGTTACGATGAATGGGTGAACTCTGCACATGTTCATGCTCCTAGATTAACCAAAGCTTTTCATACTCGCTACCCATATAAACCAGGGGGGGATTTGTTTTAAGGGGGGCAGAAATGTCAGGTCCAGTATATATCTTAACTATACTGACTCCATTTTCTAATGCTTTTAGTCTCTAAGTGTTTTCTCCTCAGGTGCACCAGTTCCCAGGCAGCATTCCCACCAGAGGAGACTGTTTTGTCTAACACCGTTCCACCAGGCATTGGCCTTGAAGGAGAGCAGCTTCCCAGGACTGAAAGATGTTGTTTTGAGAACTGTGGGGGGAGGCTGTTCCAGATGGGTATTGTTACTCTGTATCCTATGCTTGCTCTTCATTGGTAACAATGATCATGTACCATCCTGAGTCTCCTATTCAGGACAGTGGACTATAATGGACCTTTTCTGCAATAAAACTTCCTTTGCTAGACATTGGACTTATTCTTGCTTCTAAAGGGAATCTTGCAGAGAGTACCTTATCTAGCCACAGTCTGACACCATATACCTCCTGAATATGCCCGGAAAGTACACTGCATCTGATGAAATATACTCTGACTCACTATGCTGAAATAAATTCTGTTAGTCTTTAAGATGCCACTGCACTTTCTGTTTGATTTTTTTTATGTAAAGAAGTTGATCTTTGTATGGCTTTGCCCAGTGTAAGATTTCACATGAGAAGTGGGGGACATAGTTAAGAAATATGCTCTCCTCTGCAGCATGCCCTCAACTCCTCCATTATTCCTGTACTATTTTATTGTTTATGGGCTAAATAATATTCCCAAGATAAATAAAGCTTAATTTCTTGCTGCACAGGAGCCAGATTTCCCCATCCTACTTGCAAACAGCTGACAGTGCACTTTGTCCTTGTTTTCCATTTTGTCCTCCTTCCTACCCCTTTCGAATCTAACCACCATTTCTTCCCTTTTTAAAATAATAAACCTTTTTATAAAGGCTCTTTTAAAAACTTCAGTAATACAATATATTTCTCTAACATGTTTCTATGAATTTCTTTCCTACATGCCAGGTTGCATGGTTGCTACATTTCCTGTAAGATACTTTCTAGGCCAGTTACTTCATTATTGTTCTAGTACCGTGCTGGAAGGGCACCTTCTTAGTGGGTCAGTCTAAATGTTCCACAGGAAGTCACTGAGTGCTCTCCAGGGAACCCTTAGTCTAAGGGAGATTCCCTGCAAGGATGTCACCTTTCTACCCTCCCTACCATAACAATTGAGAGCCAGTATAGTGTAGTGGTTAGAGGGCAGGATTGGTATCTGGGAGACCCTGGTTCAAATCCACATTCTATCATGGAAGCTCACTGGGTAACCTTGGGCCAGTCACACTCAATCTAACCAACCTCACCAGGTTGTTGTGAAGATAAAATGAAGAAGATGGGAATGATGTGAACTATTCTGGGGCCCTGTTGGGGAGAAAGGCAGAGTATAAGGGAAGTAAATAAATAAATACAACACATGTACCAGGAGGAAGAGCCACAATATTATAGCACTTTATTTCCACTCTTTGTGATACAATAGCTTCAAACAATGTGGGCAGAGTATGCTAGGTAATGCATGAAGGGCTATGCCATGATGCAACTACTCAAGCTGTGCAGTAGTTGCAAAATGCAACTATACCATTAGTCACCATGCATGGGTTGGATCCCAAGGTTCTCTTCCACTAATGGACAGAGTCTTCTAATCAGTGAAGGTGTTCAATTCAACTCATGGAACTTTTAACTGAGGAGCCTCTATTAATGCAAATCTGCAAAGTTCCCTGTCTACAAACTCTCCCTTGCCCATGAAGCATCTTTTGTTCCTGCAGGAGCTCAAAATCTTTTCACCGTTTTCAAGTAGTGAGATGCTTTTTTCAACCTCTAACACATATGGATATTTTCATAAAGTATTTGTCATCCATGTGTTTTAAGAGAATTGTTAAATCTGTCAAGTAACACTCACTCTAATATTTATTTTAATCAATAAAGTAAGAGAATCTCACTGCAGGTGGCATGTGTGAACAGCTAATAACTCAACTCAATATAAATAATTTATTCTGCAGCTGCTATTACCACTTAACAGTTACACAATGTGAACAATGTGTTAAGTGCAGAAGGATGTACAAACACACACACTGCTTGGATCCCCGAATGTAGGTAAACAATGTGTAATGGTGCCATCTTACATGAATTACCTTTCATGAAAGGTAAAAGACCAAACTGAAATTGGGTTTAAAACCCAATTTTAAAATTCAATTAATGAATCATTCAATTATAGAAACTGACCAGTGCTTACACATGGTAATAATAATAACAATAACAACAACAACAACAACAACAACAACAACAACAACAACATTCAATTTATATTCCGTCCTTCAGGACAACTTAACACCCACTCAGAGCAGTTTACAAAGTATGTTAACAAATGTGTGTTACAAAGTATGTTACAGTTCCAGGAAATTATAATCTGTCATAGCAAGAAACCACAGTAATTAGATCCTTAATATAGGAGAACCACCAAACTGGATCAATAGATTATTTCACCTTTCCTCAGCTCAGTAGAATATACAGTTCAATATCAGTCAAATATTTTTGCAACAATACCATGGATTGTTGTAGAGCAAGCCTTCCATTTTCATAGTGGAAGATTAATTTTCAGCAGGTAAACAGTTTGGCACATTGCCCAGAATGTCCGGGGATCAATACACAAATAGGCTTTGCTTTTCTGCCAAGCTAACTACTTGTCAATCCCAGTTCTAAGGGTCTTTGGTCTCTTATGAGAATAGTAAGGGGAAAAGTAGCCAAGGAAGGGGGATGGACTGCTTCTGGTGTCCATTTAATTGATTATGATCACAGCCTACAGAAACTATTCTTTTATTTCAGCATGAAAGATGCAAAATCCTTAGTGCAGATTATAGTTGCAAATCAGGGCTCAAAAATACAAACTGCTGGACACAAAAGATCTTGTGCTGGGAAAACATCCTTCTTAGCCAAAGCCTTAACTTAACCATAATATGGTATTTTACGTGTTTCAGATTTTTACACAGCGTAATTTTCCAAACTTTAGATGGGGTCAGCAAAAACACTCTTGCATTTCCATCCAGACTTGTTACAAAAAAATCTAGATTTCAAATGTTCTATTAAAAAAATATTGAAGGTAGCAGAAAGAGCTCTCTGCTTATCTTACTTGCTTCTTCAGTCCTCTCTTATAATTCTTTCTTTTCTTGTCTCAAAAGCAAAGAGGTCAAACCACACTGTCTTCCCAGGCTACAAAGACCATGCATACTCAATATATATAAAGATTTAATACACTCTTGTTGCCAATGCCAAAGTAGCAAAGAAAATCAAGTTACACTTTAGTGACACCATGTGGCTATATGCCAATTTGCCATCTGCTTGGAATACTTATCACGTTCAGCATTTGTATTTGTAAAAATCTAACTCCTAACTAAATTTTGTGCCATCTTGGGGAATGGATGGTTGCAGCATAAAAACACCATAAGAAATAAATCAACAAGAATGTACAGAAGACTGGTTCATTCACAATTTAAGAGGCATATTTGTCACTGGTATAATCAAACGAATGTGGTGGATTATAGAGGAAACTGACAGCATGTCCAAGTTTACATCTGTTTCCTATATCTGTCACTTTGAGAGGATAATTACCTACCAAATTAACACTTGCTGTCTGACTGTAACAGCTAGGTTGAAAATGTACCCAGAAGGATGCAAGATAAATGACATCAGAACAGCAGCGTTATTGGAGCCTTTTGTCTAGTTTGTAAATTAGCTTACTCAGACACACGACGTTCACTTTAAATGAGGATTCTGGAGGGCACCATTTCTATCAAGCTGTACACCAGCAATTCATATTAAATGCTTGTTTTGTTCACTTTGTTTGATCAGAAAGATTTTCATTGGCAAATACTGTCTAATGGCTGATTATGCAGAAAAACGAATAGGCACAAAAACACCACATCTGGGCTTGCTCACCACTGCCATTTCACAGATACCAGAAGTAACACTTGGGAGGATTCTGCTCATCATCTCTTCCTAAAGGAGGTTACTTTTACACTTAGTTATGTATTTGACATGTCAACCTTACAGATCACTAGAAAATGTTCTTTACTGCAAAGAAAACAACGAAAATGGGTACTCATCTAAAGGATTTCAGCCTTCACCAAAGCAGGATATTTTTAGAGAACAATATGAAAACCAAATAATATCTAATTCAAAATACATAGAATTATACCAAACTATTCAATTTATTAAAATTCTTACTATTCCAGTTTTCATAGTTCTCTCACTAGTCTAGTCATAATCTAGTTGTGTTTTTTAAACAAAGTACCCAGAATCACAGTATTTAACAAAATCTTAGACAATCTAGTTTTCATGGTTGTAAATTAACACTTGGGAAAGACGGCATTACTTTATATGGGTACTTTATAATTAGTGGGGGCAATTAAATTGACACACACAGACACACATATCCAAAACTTTAAGTTAGCAATGTAGGACTCCTTCCTCACAGAGCAGATAATCCAGTGATCTAAACATGAAGATACGCCATGCTTTCTATTCTGACCGCTGGTGGCTTGCTATGTAACAATATGACATAGTTAATAAATGAGCCTGGAATTTTAGACAGTGTAAAATAGTGGCACAGCTACAAAATATTAATGCTGAACAGTCAGAAATAGCCATCATGTTCTAAAACAAGTCAGCATATTAAACATAACTTACAATTACTTTTCTTTCTTAGTATAATAATGGTCAAGATTAAATGTAAAGGGTAAACAAGTACAATTTACCGATTCAAAAACTTTAACTGCAGTAAAAAGCCAGGCAAAGTCATCTGATCTTTCTTAAAACAGCACCACTCTGTGATAACACCAAGATATACATATCTAATTATTAACATAGCCCCTGAGTATGAATCAATATGTTTGTACCATGGGCCATATACAGAATGGTGGGATTTGGAAAAATCAAAACATAAAAACAAAAAGATGGGTGAGTTAAAATCCTTCCAAATGGAGAAGTAAGATTCACACAAATGCAAAAATCATTACTAAAAAAAAAATTCAAATGAGATGTTGAGTGCCACAAGAGCTTAAGGGAAAGTGGCTGGAACTGGCTGGTAATGGGGTGGGGTGGCAGGCTTAGAGCAGAAATGGCTTTTCCTCCAAGTCTCCTCTAACCTTGGTCTATCACCTGGAACATTTTGTTGCAGTTCTCTACTTGCAGACTGCACCAGTGAATTTAAGATTCAAGTCCAGTAGCACTCTAAAGACCAACAAAAATTTCAAAGTATAAGCTTTTGAGAGTCATGTACAATCAGATTCAGGTCTGAAGAAGAGAGCTCTGACCCTTGAAAGTTTATACCCTGGAAAATCTTGTTGGTCTTAAGGTGCTACTGGACTCGACTCTGCTGTTCTATTGTAGACCAACACAGCTCTGCCCACCTGAAACTACCAGTGAATTTTGTTACTCTCTGCTAATACTTTTGCAAAACACAAAGCTTGGGATAGTACAGTAATATTTTTGTACCTCCCCAACGTTTTATTCATGGTTTTCAGCAAATTTCTTATATGAAGCACTAATGGCTACAGGGGGAATTCACAGTCCTTGGCTGAGAGGCTCCAGTCCATCTCTCCAGGCCCTCTCTCAGTTTTCATAGCACTGAAGTAGCTTATATCATTAGCAAAAGTAAAGGTGCTGCAAAGAGCTTGTCCTCCGTACAGAAAACTGAATAGAATCTATTCACTCACACTCAATCATCTGTTTCAAATCGCTTTATTCCAATTACCCTGTTATTCATACAACAAGGATTTAACTACATATTAAGCACACCATGATTATTAAGACATCCACAGCTTTTATTTACAATATGATTACATGCTAATCTTATTTGACAAGCAAGAGCATCTTCATTGCATTTTGAACACTTTGTCCCTCTATATTCACCTAGTGCACTGGGGAAGTCTACATGAACAACAGGGTATTAGAAGGAGTAAAGGACAAACCTTTGTTTTAAAAAGATATACCTATATCTTACTCTTCCATGTGGACTCCCATCTAAGCATCAAGTCCACATCCTCTTAGCTTTAACAATGCTGCAGCCTCAGATGTTCCCAAGCCACTCAGTAGGAAAAGGACAAGTCTTAAACAGCTGCAAGGCTGCACAACTAATCCTCTGAAGTGTGACCTTCTGATCAAAGTGGTATCAGAGAATATTTGAGCCTTGATAAACCCAAGATTCAAGTCCAGTAGCATCTTAAAGACCAACAAAATTTCCAGGGTATAATCTTTCGAGAGTCAAGCTACCTTTGTCAGAACCCAGTCTACACGTCAGAGACAAGTGCTAGAACAAGTCCTCTTTACTCCTTAATCAAAATTTTGGCACACATCATAGCAAAATACTTATGAACCTAAAAAACATACCCTTCCCCTTTCTCTAACACATGCTCATGTTATATGCAAAAAGAAATATGTTAAGTGCAGAGTATAATACAAACAAAAATTATACTGAGCTGGATCCGAAGAACTGTGAGTGGAAAGAAATGAGATGCTTCTACTGTTCTGCAAAAGCACAAAATGCTTCCGCGAACAAAAGTAAAATTCTGCATACAGAAGGGCACCTTTAGACCTAATCCAATCACTAATAGCAGGTTACCTGCTATAAACAGATATAACTTATGCAAACAGTTTAGTTTACTCTGTCCCTGCGATGAAATGCAGTATGCATAGAAAGTAACAACAGAAACTAATCTGGATTTTTCAAAATGCTATTCAGAACCAATTTCAGACTGCAATAGTGGCTACAATATATTGAAAGTAATGTAATGAATGACTGATAAGGCAGACTAAATCAGTTTTTGTTGATTGTGAAATTTCTGGCTTACATTTAAATATTAATACAGTAACTAAAATTAGGTGTGCATTCCGTGGAAAAAGCACTTCCGACATAACAGTGTGATGATATTTGTATGAAGCTGATATTCCCAGTACACAAATTAAGAGAAGCAAATGAAGTAATTTTTAAAAACGGCCCTTCCTTCCTCCTTGCATGAGCTCTTGCAGACCCTGTACCACATCTCACACCATTCCCTAGCATCCCCAAACCCTCAAGGAGTCAAGGAATTCCCACATAAAGAGGATGGTAGTGGCAAAATCCCTAGGGAAAAAACAGCTACTGCCAGGGTTCCCACTTTCTGTGAACAGAAAGCCCTTTATGCATGTGCTAACAGCAGCTCCTTGAATCTCATGGGGTGCCACTCCAATAAGGCCTCTGATCTGGGGGTCGGGCAATCAGTAGGCTGCTGACAGGAGCTGAAATGGCTACAAACAAGCAGAACACTATGCAGAGCACTCTGGAGTCTTCTCACCTACGCCTTTGCTTTTAGTTTACTTATTTCAGTAAGATACAAACTTTGTCTCCATTATAGCTCCTCACATCTATTTTAGCATCAAAAAAATCGCAATATTTATAAAAGTACGCTGTACTTGTATACTTTATACTTTGAATAAGAGGTCCTTGTAGAAACACCTCAGTGCACACCAAGCAGGAAACCCAAAGACCATAAAGGTGGAACCATTCTACAACAGTTTTCCACAGAACCACTTGTGCAATTCAGACCCCAGTGCAACTTCAGAAGAGAACAGATGCATGAAAGGTATATGAAGTCTAGATAACTCAAATACATTAGTTACCAAGCCGCTTGCAACAGGGGAGAAAAACGGCCTGCAGGAACTATCCTATCCTTGTAGGGGCTGTAGAACATAATAAATCTATCCAAATCCCTTGTCCAATATCTCAGAAATCAAACAAGGAATCATACTTACTTTGCATCTCCAAGTGCCCCAGAACTCTTGCAGTTCCAAATGTTATCTTCCACTGTGTTGAACTACTTGTCTCTTTAGAATTTAGTTTACATTAATGCATGAGAAAGAAATTACAAGTACCAACTTCATTCAGTATTTCAAAAGATACTGGTCTTTCCCTTTAAAAGAAACTTATTATTTTTGAGGCCACTGTTGCCTTGAATCCTGAACCTCAGGAGGACTTCAAAGGAAAGAGCTAAAAACTGCATTCCCTAAAGATGCTGTTACTTCTTGAATCTCTCTCAGAGTTTATCCCCTGGAGCTTTTACTTCTCCATACTTGGCCAAACCTGATTATTTTTTTCCTATCTAAATTAGAAAAAGATGTAAATACGTTCTTGAAACCTGCACTCACATGCATACTCACTCACCCAAACATCCTTCTCATGGCAAAAAGACCCCCCCAAGCAAAGAGTAGCCAAGGGGGGAAATAACAATGTTTTTCACATCAGAGTTCATCTTGCACACTCTCATTGCTTCAATAGGAATCTCTGTTAAATGTCAGAAATCTACTAAAGGGTGAGTGATATTTTATTGAATATTACAATGCCACACTGCAGCTGACTAAAAAGGGATACCTTCTACAGCAGTAACAAAACAATGGTGATGAAAATTTTACTTGGTTCTCTGGCAAGGTTTAATTTCCATCATTTCAAAAGAGTGATATTTAAAGAGCTTTATAAATTAGACATTTACACACTAAGCATGTATATGATCATTATTCCTGTAACAGTAAACTGTTATAGATTGCAGCTCACAGGCAAATTTTCAAGAATTTTAATGCAACTTCCTAAATAGTTCTTTTTGGGTTTTCAATATCTCTTACTCCAATATTCATGCTTAATTGGGATTACAAAAGACTTATGAAAAGTAATGTACTAAACAAAAACATTTTTGACTCTGCTTACAATGTACATCTAAAAGAAAACTGAATTTACAAATATAACAACAACTTACAAACATCCTTCAGCATTGGGGTGCTACTATACTGGTTTCCCACACCCTGCCCTGACAATACCCTGGCTCCTGCATTTTAGGCAAGTTGAAGTTTCCATATTTTTTTTAAAGGCAGCTCCATTTAAAGTGTGTTACAGTAATCTAATTGGATATAAGCAGATCATGGATCATCGTGGCCAGATCTAACTCTTTTGAGGAAAGGCCATGACTGATTTTTTCAATTAAAAAATGATAAAAGGCTCTATGTATCTTGACATTAAGTGTTTCAGTACAATTCTGTGCAGAATTGCATCTAAGCCCAAAGATTTTAATGGGTTTAGACTGGAATAACTCTGCATAAGATTGTCTTGTAAATCTAGGCACTGAAATCAGAATAGTTCAAACCCATATTAAAGAAAAGTCCACCAACATAATCACCATTATGCACTGACCTGCAGACCCGGGCTGGAAAATACAGTTTTTGCCATGAACGACAGAGATATTTGGAGTGATCAATTACACGAATCCAGTCCAGCTCATCCATGGACACCTCAATATAATAGGAGTAAGATCTATGGACAGCAAAAAAAAAATCAACTAAAATGAAATTATCAACATACTAATTTCTTACAATATATTTCATTAATCCTAGGAGCTGGCTACATTAAGGCCACAAGAACTCCACAGAATAACTTAAAGAAAAGTGTTTGGAGAATTATACCTTTAAGTAGCAATATAAAATGATATTACTTTTTTTTAATACAATCAAGATTGCAGCTTCCACAGAAATTATTTGCCACAGGTATATCTCAAGTTGAAATATAATTACATGATAAAAATACTTTGAGATATTTTTAAAGCCAAATTCGCCATCAATAAAATGATGGTGCGGGCACAAGTGGTGTCCTCCCAAAGGCCAGGAGATGGAGCCCCACCTCCAACAGCCCACGGCCCAAGTACAGGACCTCTGTCTTCGCGGGATTCAACTTCAGCCTGCTCTGTGCCACCCATCCAGACACGGCCTCCAAATTTCTCAACAGGGCATCAGGGGCAGAGTCAGGTCAATCGCTTATCAACAGATACAACTGGGTGTCATCCACATATTGATGACAACCCAGTCCGACCCTCCGCACCAGCTGGGCAAGGGAGGCGCATATAAAGATTGAACAGGAGATTGAAAGGATTGAAAGGGGAGAGAGTATCGCCTCCTGAGGGACATCACACACCAAAGGCTGGCGTGTGGTCAACCTCTCCCCCAGCACCACCCTCTGTCCTTGACCGTGGAGAAAAGAGACAAGCCACTGCAAGGCCGTCCCTTGAATCCCCACGTTGGCAAGACGGAAGGCCAACAACTCATGGTTGACCGTGTCAAACGCCGCTGAAAGGTCGAACAAAATCAGCAGCGCCAACTGGTCTCAATCCAGGTGCCTATGGAGGTTGTCCGTGAGGGCAACCAACACTGTCTCCGTCCCATGGCCCGGACAGAAACTGGACTGGTATGGGTCCAAGACAGAGGTCTCTTCCAGGAAGACTTGCAGCTGTTCCACCACCGCCCGCTCAATCACCTTTCCCAGAAACGGGAGGTATTGCCTTAATATGTGGCATGTTCCAAATAGTGCAGCTGTTTGCTATTGTCAGTTGTTATCCTGTCTATGTCGACCAGATATTAGTCCTTTTGGAATCACATCTAGCGCTCCTGGAATATCACTACTGGAGTAACCACTGTATGTTTCTCCCAGAGATGTTGAACTTCAAATCTTGATATTGTGTTATCTTTTCAATCTTTTTCCTCAATTCAACTGTCTCCTGGGATTGCCCCATCTCTCAATTTGACCGTCTTACTTTCAACCACAGTAATATCCAGAGTATTGTGTTCTTATCTGTTTGGATTTTGAACTACCATGAGACCTAAATTTTCTCATTTTCAACACCTTTCTCAGGTTTATCTTCCACTAATATTTTGTCGACGGTAACTCATACTTTTTGCATAAATTCCAATGTAACATTGCAGCTACATTATGGTGCTTTTTGTAGTAAGTGTGTATGATCTTACTCCACCTGCTGACGAGACGGTCAACCATTTGGTGTAGTGGTTAAGAGCGGCAGGACTCTAATCTGGAGAACCAGGTTTGATTCCCCACTCCTCCACTTGAAGCCAGCTGGGTGACCTTAGGTCAGTCACAGCTCTCACACTTCATAAACCGCTTTGAGCGGGCGTTAAGTTGTCCTGAAGGGCAGTATATAAAGCAAATGTTGTTGTTGTTGTTGTTATTATTATTATTATTCATCCACTTTGTTACATAATCTGCACCTGCTGTAATTCATGTTTTTTTTCAATTCTTGCTTTCATATAGTTCCGTTCTTAATTACTGTTCTTGTGCAGCTAATAGAAGTCCTTCTGTCTCTTTTTTCAGTCGAGGATGTAGGGAGTGATTCGCTGTCATGATTTTCCTTGTTTTGCAATCTAATGCATCCAGTTCAGCTTGTGTCCAATCCACAATTCCAGTGCATTATCAAATCACTGAGATGGCACAGGTGTTTATTATTACTATTAACAACTGCATTTATATCCCATGTTTCTCCCCAGTGGGGGAGCAAAGTAATTTACATTCTTCTCCTCTCCTCCATTTTATACAGAAAACAACCCTATGAGTAGGTTTCACTAAGAGTGTGAGATTGGCCCAAGGCACACAGCAAACTTCCATAGCAAAGTGGGGATTTCAAACCTAGGTCTCCCCAATCCTAGTCCAACATACTAACCACTGTGTCTGTGATTTTCTAGATAACCCAAATGGCTTCCCGTTTTATGCTGAAACTCAAGGAGAGTGGGAGCAAGCAGTAATGAGTGGACAAGATAGACCAGAAAGAGAACTATGAGGAAGCGACTTCCGGTTTGGGGTAATGGAGAGACCGATGTGATTCGGAGCTCTGGATCATCCGAGGTGCTGTTTTTTGGGCTGGTGGGGCCTTCAGATCGCCCACAGCCCCCAGGTTTTAGTCAGAAATCCGGCAAGAACGCTTTTAGCCCTGAGAGTGAAGGGTCTCGGCGGGTGGGAGGCTTTGAATTAAGGGCTTCTCCCCCAAGCCTTGAGATCCTCCTCGGAGAAGGGCGGCCAAAATCTCTGCAGCAGCTTCGGGAGTCATTAAATTGACATAGGCTCTTTGTTCCCTGAGCCTCGGGAACGGATTTGAACAGATTTGGACGTCTGAAGCAGTGAGTACATCCCAAGAAGTCTGTATTAAGTTAAGATTACTATCTCCCCCAACGGACCGTTTTACTGAATAAAGACTTAAATTTTAAAAGAACTAAAGACTGAGTTACCAAGCTGAAAAAGTATATTAAAAGACTGAGTAATTTAATTGGAGTTCTGAGAACGAGAAAAAGTTAAAAAGAGCTAAGAAGAATATTGTTTTGCATATCTGTGGTTGGGGAGATAGCGACGTGATGGGCGGATTGTGGGAACTGGAAGGCATGCTGCGAGACAGGAAGTGGAGAACAATAGACAGAGAGGAGATAGAGAGAAAGAGCGGCGAGGGAGGTCAGGAAGAGCAGGAGGACCCAGAAGAAAAACAAAGCTGGAAGAGGAAGTGAAGTACCCGCCATTGAAACTAAGGGAAAGGAAACGGAAGTAGAGGATTCACCACTGAAAGTAAGGGAAGATCATCGGTGTGACTGTATTACTATAGAAAAACATCGCCCGACATTTTAAGGGCAAGGGAAGCCTCAATTGCCATTTTAACTGAGGGCAAATGTCAAAAAATTTTGATATATAAAAATAGAGATTTGAATTAAAAAGAAGACGGAGCTAAGAAAGAGAGCTGATTCGTGGGGACCTAAGGCAAGTCCGATGGCCTCCAAAAAAGAAAAGGACTGGCAGGCTGCCATTGAAAATTTGGATAAGAAAATAACAGATGGAAATAAAGAGATTCGGGAGACGATACAAAAATTACAGCAAAATTTAATGACGGAAATGAAAGAAGCAATCAAATCGGAAATTATGGAAGTTAAAAAGGAGATGGAGGCAACAAAAACAGATTTACAGAATACCCAACAAAAGATGCAAGAAACGCAGCAGTTGGTGCGGGATGGGGAGAAAAAAACAGAGGCTATACAGAATGAGACTATGGGTATGGGCGAAAGAATAGTGATGATGGAATGCAAAGCAATGGACAGACAGATTCGCATGAGGGCAGTTCTGGAAAAAATGGATGGATCTGCCCTTAAACAAGTAGCTGAAATATTGGCAAAATTTTGGGGGCAAACAGAGGAGGAAATGATGACCCATTTGGATATCGCGTATAGAGTCAATTCAAAATATGCGGAACAAAAGAACTTACCAAGAGATATTATTGTCCAATTGACCACAAGGAGAATGAAGGAGGAAATTATTAGAAGACATTTTGAAACTCCACTGGAGGTAGCCGGGACACAGATTCAAATTATGAAAGAAGTACCACGTAAAGTACTCCAGGTTCGGAAAAAGTACAGAGACTTAACACAAAAGCTAAGGGCAGCGGAAATTAGATATAGATGGGAGCTACTGGAAGGAGTGACTTTTGAATTTCAATCAGGGAGACAAGTGATCAAATCGAAATATGCAATGGATGTCTTTCTGATGGAAAATGGAAAAGACTTTCCTAGCTCATCCAGATTATAACTATGGAGTACAAATTAATTTCATGGAATGTTAATGGACTTAATTCACCCTCTAAACGTAAAGCTGTGTTACATTGGTTAGCTAAACAAAGAAGTAATTTGATCTGTCTACAAGAAACTCATATTAGGGATCAAGATGCTAAATATCTGATTAACAAAAAGTTAGGAAAACAATTTGTTTCGGCAACAAAGCAAAAAAAGAGGGGAATTGTTATATATATAAAAGAAGAACTACAACCTAAATTAATTGTGTCTGATAAAAATGGAAGATACCTGGCTGTGGAATGTTTATGTAATGCAAAGAAAACTATGGTACTTTGACTATATGCACCAAATGGCTCCAAAGATATATTTTTCAAGGATTTACGAGAACAAATGGAGCAGTGGTCTTATGACCAGGTAATTATAGCTGGAGACTTTAACGGAGTGATAGATTTGCAAATGGATAAAAGTCTATCAACAAGTAAAGTAAGGACGGGGAAACTACCGAAATCTTTTTTTGAAATTCAGGAACAAGAAAATTTAGAAGATGTTTGGAGAAAATATAATCCTAAATTGAAGCAGTATACTTTTTTTTCATCTAGTCACCAATCTTTTTCGAGGATATGATCTGGGCGTCTAAAGAATTGGTAGTGTTTACAAAAGAGACTGATATATTACCAAAAGTTAGCTCGGATCATAATCTAGTGATGGGGAGATTTGGAATGAAACACAAGAAACGGAGATGGAGAATTAATGAGGATCTCTTGAGTGACCCAGAATATGTTGAGGTGTTGAGAAAAGAAACGAAGTTTTTTATTCAGTCTAATGTGGATAAAGAGGTGCCAACGCACATGGTCTGGGACACATATAAAGCCGTAATTAGAGGTGTTTTGATGGACTTAAATGGCAGAGAGAGGAGGAAAAAAGAGGCGAAATTAAAAGAGATACAGGAAAAAATTATTCAAGTTGAACAGCAATTGAAAGACCAGGTAAAAAGAAATTGCTGTATGAAATAAAGTTACTGCAAGATCAGATTAGAGCCATGGAAAATAAAGAACTGGAGTGGGAGTTGAAGAAAATGAAGCAAAGATCATTTGAAGGAGCTAATAAACCAGGGAGATATTTGGCGTGGCAATAAAAGAAAAAGAGAGAGAAAAGAGTAATAAGTAAGATTACAGAAGAGGAAAAGGAATTATATGATCAAGGATTGATTGAGAGAGCATTCTACAAATATTATGCCAAGTTATATCAGAAAAAAATAGTGGATCATGAAAAGGTAAGAGACTACTTTGACAGGATTGACTTACCAAAGGTACCAGAGAAGTTGAAAGAGAAGCTTAGTGCTGAGATATCAATAATGGAAGTGTTACAAGTAGGGATGTGCGTTTCGGGTTTCTGAAACCCGAAAGAAACGTTTCTTTCGGGTTATCCGAAACGTTTCAGGAAACCCGAAACGTTTCAGGTTATCCGAAAGAAAAAAACCCGAAACATTTCGGGTTGTTTCGGGTTTCAAGAATCGCCATTTTGTTTTTGCTAGGCGCTTGCCTTTGCAAGCGTCTAGCAAAATCCTGCTGGAAGCTAAGGCATCCTGCAGGCTCTTAGAAGAGGGGAGGGGGGAGAAGGAGTGAATCACTCACTCCTTCTGTCACCCCCCACCCCTCTTGCAAAGGAGGGAAGGGAATCCTGTGCTTTGCCTTGCAAATGCAAGGTGCATTGCTAGCATTGCTAGCATTGCATTTTGCATTTGCAAAGCAGTGGAAGCAGAGATTCCCGCCAAAATTAACAGGTAGGGGAGGGGGAGCAGGAGGAGGGTGACTGTTGGAGTGTGGGTGGGGAAAGGCAGGGGAGGGGGGACTTTAGGAGTCACCAATCCTACTGCTGCATTCTTATGCCAGCCAACAGATTTAAATCTTTGGCTGAGGCTGCAGCAGGGGATTTAAATTTGGAGCAAGACTGGTCTGGAACACTTCTGTTGCTGCTGCTGACCGAGAGAGGAGAAGAGAGACTGCACCTGGAGGACATCTGCCTGGAGGATCAACTGTGCTGGACATCCTGAGAGGACACCTGGTAGGCCTTTTTTAAATTTTCGTAAGTTTTTTGATGCTGGGCAATGTGCTGCTGTGGCCTGCCTCTGCAAAAAGGTGTTTCAGTTAAGTCTTGGCATGGCCTGGGGGGACAGGTTGAGAAGACAATGTTTGGGGGGGGTCAGCATTGGTTGTTGTGCTTGCCTTCTTTAATGTTTACTTTCTCATGCTTGAGTGTGGGGTGGGCTTGATCTACTGTTTCACAGGAATTTAAAATGAGTGTGCCAGCTTTGGGCCTACACAGGCCAGAAGCTCTGCTGGGTGGCTTTGGTGCCTTTCTTCTGGCTGGCTCTCACAATTATGCTTCACAAACTGGATTGGTGAGGGTTTGCTTTGCTGTGTCTGGCCCCTCCTGAACAAGTGTGCCAGCCTCTGGCCCACACACAGGCCTGCTGCTCTGGCTTTGGTCACCCTCTCTGCTAGCTGGCCTGGCACTCACAGTTATGCTCCACAAATTGGATTGGATGTGGGGTTGCTTTGCTGTGTCTGGCACCCTTCTCCCAAAGGTTTCCCACCAGGCTCTCGAACAAGTGTGCCAGCCTCTGGCCCACACACAGGCCTGCTGCTCTGGCTTTGGTCACCCTCTCTGCTAGCTGGCCTGGCACTCACAGTCATGCTCTACAAATTGGATTGGATGTGGGGTTGCTTTGCTGTGTCTGGCACCCTTCTCCCAAAGGTTTCCCACCAGGCTCTCGAACAAGTGTGCCAGCCTCTGGCCCACACACAGGCCTTCTGCTCTGGCTTTGGTCACCCTCTCTGCTAGCTGGCCTGGCACTCACAGTTATGCTCCACAAATTGGATTGGATGTGGGGTTGCTTTGCTGAGTCTGGCACCCTTCTCCCAAAGGTTTCCCACCAGGCTCTCGAACAAGTGTGCCAGCCTCTGGCCCACACACAGGCCTGCTGCTCTGGCTTTGGTCACCCTCTCTGCTAGCTGGCCTGGCACTCACAGTTATGCTCCACAAATTGTATTGGATGTGGGGTTGCTTTGCTGTGTCTGGCACCCTTCTCCCAAAGATTTCCCACCAGGCTCTTGAACAAGTGTGCCAGCCTCTGGCCCACACACAAGCCTGCTGCTCTGGCTTTGGTCACCCTCTCTGCTAGCTGGCCTGGCACTCACAGTTATGCTCCACAAACAGGTTGCTGACCGTTCGTGGACCTCTTCTGGACTGGACTGCACTTGGAGGACATCGGCCTGGAGACCTCTGCGTGTGGAGGATCAACTTTGCTGCTGGACATCTGGAGAGGAGGACTGGTAGGGTTGTTAAAAAAATTGTTTTTTGAACTTATTGCTGCTGCTGTGGCAATCTGCTAGCATATGCTTTAGTTTGGTCTTTATGGCTTGGGCTAGGGGGGACATTTTATAGTTGGGCAAGAGGACACTGTTTGGGGGTTGGGGGGTTCAATATTGATTGCTGTGCTTGCTTTCTTTGATGTTTCCTTTGTTATGCTTGAGTGTGGGGTGGGCTTGATCTACTGTTTCCCAGGCCTAAAAATGAGTGTGCCAGCTTCGGGCCTGCACACAGGCCCACTCTGCAGGGTGGATGTGTTGTGTTTTACCACTGGTTGGCCCTAGCCTTTGGGAGGGGTGCCTTGACTTGACTTGTAGATTGGGGCCTTGACTTTTGGGGGTTGTGTGTGCGGCGTGTGTTATTGACTCTGTTAACATTCCAACTTTCTTGACAGCATCGCGGAGGAGAGGAGGACCAGCTGCAAGACCGCCTGAACATCGCTGGACTGCAGGAGTGGTGGTGGTGAGCGAGTCCGGGTTCATATTTGGGTGGGCTTAGGGGTGGGTTCTTGCTAGCTTGGGAGGGGGGAGGCTCATCTTCAGACCACCACATCCACACCCCACACCGACACACCACAGATACATTGTTCACGCTAAATAGTGTCTTAGGTAGGTAGACCAGTTGGTAGGTATTCAGTGGCTAATTGCCCTCAACGTAATCGTTAGGGAAACCAAGCCTAGTTTTTTTTAAAAAACTAAATAGGGACTCAGCAGGAAAAGCATTAGTGAGTGAGCGTTAGGTTTGAATTCTATATATATATATATATATAAATTTGGAATAGCTATCAATAGGCTTCCCATTAGTGCCCCCATAACTAGGGTTCCACTGCCCATCTCTGGCACTCGTGGTGGTGCCAGGCTGGCCCGGGCATACTAGTGTGTGAGTGTCTAAGGCTGTCTGTCACCTACTGGGGTTTAGGGCCAGCTCAATTCCGGAGGAATTCAGCTGTTTGGCAGGCTCAGGTTCCCCGACATAAATAGGGTTGCTTAAAAGGGCACTTGATTGTTCAAGTCACAGAGCCACTAGAAGCACAGATTTAGAGCAGGTAAGTTAGGTCTCGAAAACAAAGTTGACATTTGTTTTCCCAAGGTTTTCTGATTAGTTAGGGTAGATTTTGGGAGGGGAAAGCATGGCAGAGAGGAAAGAAGAGAGGGGCCCTGGGGGAAAGGCTAAGGAGAAATCTAGATGGGAGGAGGGGAGGGGGAGGGGGACTGCTGCAGCAGCCCCCCCATCTGAGCGGAGGAGGCCCTCCCCTGCGCTGCTGCCATTCACCAGCCTGGCTTCTGGTGACAGGAAGAGGGTTCGCAAGACTCTCTTTCCTGAGGCAGCTGCTGGAGGACCACCCCCAACCCGGGTGCGTGAGGCAGGGGCTGGCACTGGGCAGGGGCCTGCTGCTGAGGCTCCTCCTCCAGTGGTTGCGAGCCAGCTGCTGGAGGAGGGGCAGCATGTGGTGTTTCCTGGGATGGACGTGGGGCATGTGACTTTTCCATCCCTCACGATCACCCCAGGAACCCGGAGGATGTTGGAGGAACTGCCCGTGAGACCCCCCCTGGGGCGGTCCACCCCAGTTTCCTCTGAGGCCAGCAGCAGGCCTCTCGCGGCTGTACAGGAGGGGAGGATGCAGGAGGAAGAGGCAGAGACTGTGGTGGAAGAGCCCACATCTCTGCCCCTTCAGCCTCGTCCATCCCCATCTGCCCGGCCAAGAGTGGGACACGGTGTGTCCAGCCAGAGCACCTCACAGGAGGTGCCTCAGGGTGGGCCCGAAAGCGCTTCTCCTTTGAAGCGTGGGCCATCCTGTCACTCCGAAATCTGGAAGCACTTCCAGACAACGGAGGATCCCGAGCAGCCCAGTGCCTGCATTGTAGGCAGCTCATCAGCCGTGGCAGAGATGTGCTGCATCTCTCCTCGTCTGGGATGAGGTACCATATGAAGAGGCACCACCAGGCGGTGCTTCTTCGGGAGGAGAGTCCAAGTGGCGCCGCACGGCCGCCAGCTAGCCAGAAGGAGGCAGGCTCCTCTGGTGCTCTCCCCCCAAGGGTACCTGCAGGGAAGGGACGCCAAGCCTCTCTCCCGGAGATGCTTGGTATGCAGGGCCCTAGTGTGCCCAGAGAGGGGATCCGGAGGGCGAGCCGGCGCATCACGTGCCACATCGTCAACATGGTAGCGGTGGATGGGAGACCGTTTTCCATAGTAGAAGACTTCGGCTTCTCAGGGCTGCTCCACGATTTCTTTCCCTGGTACGCCGTCCCTGCTCGCACGACGTTGAGCAGATCGGTGGTGCCCTCGTTTTACAGGGCTGCCAGGGATCATGTGAAGGCACAGCTGTCCCGGGTTGCCGGGAGAACTGTGCACTTCACATCAGACATCTGGACCTGCCCAAGTGTGCAGCAAGCGTACCTCTCGCTTACTGCTCACTGGTGGGAACCTGAGGCGGTTCTGGGTGGAGGCCGGGGGGAGGTGCCTAGCACAGCTAGCCAGGGAAGGATGGGAGACCGCCGGGCTGGCTACTGCAAGGCCTTGCTTCACGCCAAGGTGCTCGACGTGTCCCACACAGCAGAGAACATCGCTGCCACCATAAGGAGACAGTTGGAAGAGTGGGTAGGCCAGGGACCCGCCACCGTGGGATGCATGGTGACGGACGGTGGCAAGAACATGAGGGCAGCAGCGCAACTAGTGAGCCGAGAGTGCATCTACTGTGCGGCTCACAAGCTTCACCTAGTGGTGAGAGATGCGCTGGGGTTGGGCTCCTCGAAGGAACCCTTTGATACCCGGACTCATGAACTCCAGTTACTGATCCAGAAATGTTGGAGGCTCATGGGTCACTTCTCTCGCAGCGTGAAGGCCACGCACGAACTGCGCCAGACACAGGTCAGGACAGGTGTGCCAGAGCACGCTCTGATCACTGACGTTAGCACTCGCTGGAACTCCACCTGTGCCATGCTTGAGCGCTTGGTGGAGCAGCAGGCCGCACTCCACGCGTGGCTCTCCGAGAACCGCGGTGCAAGTCAGGTGGGTGAGTTCAGCCGGGAGGATTGGCTCACCGTCACCCAGACAGTGGAGGTCCTGAAGCCCTTCAAGGACTTCATTGTGGCGGTCTCGTCAGACACGGCGACCCTCGGTCTGGTCATTCCCCTGGTGCACACGCTCCAGAGGAATCTGGCCACCCTTGCAGACCGGGTCGCGCCCCGTGCTGACCTTGTTCCAGCGGTGCGCGCACTAGTGAGAAGGCTGCAGCAGGGCATAGCTGCCAGGCTAACTCCTCTAACTAAGGATGAGTTTCGTATGAAACATACCCAAGCCCAAGAAGAAGTATGTTTCATACGAAACGGGAATTGTATAAGATGCCTGCATAATCCCGTCGGCACCCGTGGATTTTACATCTCATTGGACTTGAGCCACCAACAAAAGACTGCCTTGTGACTTCCTCTTTAATATGCCCCCATTGTGGGTTTGTTTCGGACATTCATATAATGACTTGGACAACTGAATTGTATTATTATATTTATTGTATTCATTGCATATTATTTATTTGCACTTTGCACGTTTGCACTATTGAAACGTTTACATAAAAAGTTAGCATTAATTGCATATTTCCGGACTTGTTGTTTGCACCTTTCACTATCCGGTTTTCTCCCCTTGTTCGGCTTAGTTAAACCCCAGATAGGGCCTGGAGTTCAGGTTACAGATAGTAGTTCCCTGGAGAAAATGGCAGCTTCCAAGGGCAAACTCTTTAGAGGGCAAAAGTTGCCCATGGATTCTAGGGGAAATCCCTACTCAGATTTCCCTTTCAACAAGTCCCACCCCCCAAATTGCCAGGAACTTCCAAGGCCAGAGTTTGCAACCCTACAGAGATCCCATTTCCACACTCATAGCCTTGGCACGGTAGGTGTAACCCCCATGGAACATTTTCAGGTTCCTGATTCCAAGTTCAATGACGCCAATGTAAGACAATCCAGACCATCATCAAAAATGGGTTTTAAACAGCAGTGGCATTGGGCTGTATTTTACTCGTTCACTTGTCTAGTTGTACCCAAACATTTTGCTTATGATTTTAAAATCAAAGAATTTTAAGTGTGGCACTAAAGACATTTTTAAATGGTTTTTAAAATATATTTTTATTTTGTAGTAATTAATGTGGCATTGCTCAAGGCCTTTTGGCCAAATGAGCAGTTTCATTAAAGTAAAAGTTGGACAAAGCTGACAGGAAAAAAATGCATTCAAACTGTGGTGTAGGAAAGTTTTATTTTACATATAACATGGACTCCCAAAAAGACATGTAAGTGTCTTCTAGACCAAATCAAGCCTGAATTCTCCCTTGAAGATAAAACGATTGTGCTTTGGACACATCATGAGAAGACAAGACTCACTAGAAAAGACAATAATGCTAGGAAAAATTGAAGGCAGTAGGGAAAAGAAGAAGACCCAAAATGAGGTGAATTGACTTCAGTTTGCAATACATGAGCAAGGTTCTTAGGATATTTTGGAGCTCATTAATTTTTAAGTTCACCATAAGTCAGAAGTGATTTGACTGCATAAAACATACACACATACACATAAAATATATATCTTAGTGCATATATTCCCAAGGAGCCAGTGGTGGGGCGGCACTGATTCTGGGGCCCCGTCCTGAACATTTGTCCAGGTCCCCAAAATCACTAAGACTGCCTCTGAAAAAAACAACTCTATGCGTTACATTGGCTGAGCCAAGAACATCCATCAAGCCTCCAAGACACAGGATCAGAGTCTCCCAGATTCTAGTCCAACACTCTAGCCATTGCACTACACTGGATATCTTAAAATTGGTTATACCCCACCACCAACTTAACCATTCTTCTCCAAAAGGCACACAACTTGGCTGTGGCTCAAAGATGAGTATGATGCATAGGCCAGTCACTGCAAACTGGTACTAAGGCTCAGGCCGGGGGAGGGGGGGGGAAGGGGCATTGTTCCAATGCTACCCTGGCTTTGGAAGGGGACAGTAAAATAGATGAAATAAACTAGGTTCAGTGCCTCCCTCCTTCTCTGTCTCTCTATATAATGTGTGTGAAAACATTGTTAACATTACTACACCATCACTGAAGCCTAGAGGATACTTAGGGTCTGTTCACACATGCATGATCATTTCATGGCACTGCACTGGCATGATGATGTCTCTTCTAGGAAGTGATGTCATCATCACACAAGGCTGGGGAGCACACATACTTCACAGCAGGCTGATTTGGGCTACAAATGATCCTGCTTCGGCCTGTTTAGGGCCCAAATCAGCCCACTGCAAAGCACAGGAATACTCTCAGGGCAGCCAGATGACATCAGTGACATTACTGCATCAGCCCCAGGAGCGTACCCCAAAGGCTCATTCCCTGACTTTCCCCCTTCCAGCCAGGTAAGCAGTGGCAGGGGGCGAAAGGTGGGAGTGGGGGATCCCCCACCAGGGGAAACGGATCCCTAATTGTGTCTGAGGATCTAGAAATCAAATGGTTCATTAACTCCATAGTGCTTCAGTCTTTGAGGGACTGACATGCACATTACAGTTAACTCCAGATTTCTTGATTGTTAAGGAATGCATGAGGTGGGGGTGGGAGTAGAGGTGGGAGAAGGGCCCCAGAGGGTTGGGGGGCATTTTGCATGCAAAATGCTGCCCCTGGCAAGACAAGCCTCTCCCAGCTGTAAGTAGTAGAGAAAAGAGCACCTACTTGGGGAGGCCATGCAAGCCCCCCCCCCAAATGGGAGCAGGCTGAGCCTTGGTGGGGGGTGGGAGGAAGGGTGGGAGAAGGGCCCCAGAGGGTTGGGGGGCATTTTGTAGCATTGGTTTCCCCCCATCAAGTTGGGTTATGGAGGGAGAGTGGTTTTAAGCTGGTAGTTATGATAATCTTGTCTAGTGTGGGCTTCTTTTTCCATGCTCTGTTGTGCCCTCCTACTATGTAACCTGAATACGTTCTAAAATTTAGAGTCTGTCCTTTTAAAAAAAAAAATTTTTTTTTTAAAGATTCTCTGATGTGTAGTTAATTGTGTAGTGCTTTTGAGTGGGAGACAATTAGTGTGATATGTTGTGATTTGTTGACCTATTGTAAATTGAAAGTGATAAAATAAAGTTTTTTTACGCTTGAATCATTGTGTGTATGTTCCCTTCTTTGATGTGAGGTCGGTTCCCATCATTGGGAACAATGGGGCAGGCTGGCCAGCCTTCTCTGTAGGTGGTGGTGGGGGGTCAGGGGGTGGTTGTCTGTGTGCCAGGTCAGGTGCTCTTTCCCAGGGACGAGTTGGCACTCAGGACAGGAGTGTTCCCATTGTGGCACCCCTGGGCTATGCGGATCTGCCCTGGGAAAGAGAGGAAGTTCCCAGAGGCGGAGGGCTGGCCAGCCTGTTCCTGGGGTTATGGTGGGTGTGGGGCTGCTGGGGGTGGATATGGGTCAGAGAGGGGCTAATGTTGGGATTTGGGCCTGTGTGTGGCAGCTGGGGGGGAATTGGGTTTGTATGGGGCAGTAGGGGGTGGACTTTGGGGGCTGAGAGCACCTACTTGGGAGGCCATGAAATGCCCCCCCCCCAAGTGGGAGCAGGCTGAGCCTGGGGGGGGGGTGGGAGGAAGGGTGGGAGAAGGGCCCCAGAGGGTTGGGGGGCATTTTGCATGCAAAATGCCACCCCTGGCAAGACAAGGCTCCCCCAGCTGTCATTGTTAGAGAAAAGAGCACCTACTTGGGGAGGCCATGAAATGGCCCCCCCAAGAGAGAGCAGGCTGAGCCTTGGTGGGGGGTGGGAGGAAGGGTGGGAGAAGGGCCCCAGAGGGTTCCTTTGCCACCCCTGGCAAAGGAAGCCTGCCTCTTCATTTTTTCCCCATAGGAAATAATGAGAAGAAGATGAGCAGCAGCAGGCTAACAATATGCTCACCTTCCTTTTCTTAATGAGAGGATAGGGGGACCTGGTTTGGGGGGCCATAACATGGCCCCCCAAAGTCCAATCGGTCTGAAAATTGGGGGGTAGTTAGAGAGGAGTTAGAGGAAGGTCCCCACCAATTTTGGGGTGATTCGGTGGAAAAATGCCTCCCCCAGGCGTCCTAGAAGACGGAGGCATTTTCCCATTGAAGAAATCCGAAACAACCCGAAACAACCCCGAAACGCAAAACCCGAAACAGCTAGCCGTTTCGGGTTTTGCCTGTATCCGAAAGAGATTCTTGTTTCGGGTAAACCCGAAACAAGAAACAGTGTGCCTTTGCACACCCCTAGTTACAAGCAATACAAGCTACTACAGTTGGTAAAGCTCCGGGACCAGATGGAATTACTGCAAAATTTTACAGTGATGGCAGAGGACTTGAAACAACTGATACAAAAAATGATGAATGGAATATTGGAAGGGGTCGAGATGCCAGATACATGGAATGAGGCTAATATTACATTGATACCGAAGGAGACATTAGACTTAAGTAATGTTAAGAATTATAGACCAATATCTCTAACTAATAATGACTATAAAATATTTGCAAAGATACTAGCGGAAAGACTTAAGACTTGGCTAGTGGAATTTATTGATGAAGATCAAGCCAGCTTTTTACCGGAAAGACAAATAAAAGATAACTTACAAGTGTTGTTGAATGCTATTGAGTACTATGATAAAAATCCAGGGAAGCAGGTTGGTTTCTTCTTTGTGGACGCGGAGAAAGCGTTCGACAATTTGAACTGGGATTTTATGTTTGCAACAATGGAGAAGATGCAGTTGGGAGAGAAATTTATACAAGCAATAAAGGCAATCTATAAAAACCAATCTGCAAATATAATTGTTAACTCGGATGTAACCAAAAAGTTGGAAATAAGGAACAAGACAAGGGTGTCCGCTTTCCCCACTTCTGTTTGTAATGGTACTGGAGATTTTACTTAGGCAAATAAGAGAAGACAATTCAATAAGAGGATTGAGGACTAAAGGATTTGAATACAAAGTAAGAGCTTTTGCTGATGACATAATGGTGATAGTGGAAGGTCCAATAGAGTGCATGCCAAAATTGATGAAGAAAATGAAGGATTTTGGAGACGTAGCAGGTTTTGTAATTAATAAGGTGAAGTCCAAAATATTGTGCAAAAATATGACTAAACAACAACAAAAGGAGTTGATGGACAAGGTGGAATGTGAAGTAGTGAACAAGGTTAAGTATTTGGGAGTGGAAGTGACAGTGAAGAATACTGACTTATATAAGAATAACTATGACAAGTTATGGCAACAAATAGATAAAGATATGATTAGATGGAATAAAATGAACTTGTCATGGTTAGGTCGTATTGCAGTAATTAAGATGAATGTTCTTCCAAGAATGATGTTTCTACTACAGACAATACCTATTGTTAAAGACAGTAAACAATTTGAGAAGTGGCAGAGAACGATGTTAAACTTTGTTTGGGCTGGAAAGAAACCCAGAGTTAAAATGAAAGTACTCTACGATGCAAAAGATAGAGGAGGACTACAATTACCAAATTTTAAATTATACCATGAAGCGATATGTCTGGACTGGATAAAGGAATGGATGACATTGAAGAATTTGAAGTTGTTAGCACTGGAAGGATATAATAAACTATTTGGATGGCATGCATATCTATGGTATGACAAAGTAAAAGCAGACTCTATGTTTTTACATCATTATGTAAGAAGAAGCTTGTTTGCTGTATGGACTAAATATAAAAAAATATATAGAAGAGACTATACCAATGTGGATTATCCCTGCGGAAGTAGTAAATCCAAGAACAGAATATGCAGGGGAAGACTGGTTGACATATAAAGAAATTCTTGAGATACAACAGAATAACTATATGCTTAAAGGTAATGAAGAATCGCCATTCCAATATGGATGGTTTCAATATATGCAGATAAAAGACCTATATGAGAAAGACAAAAGGAAAAATGGTTTTAGACTACAAAACTCTGAGATTGAGAATTGTTTGCTTCAGGGGGGGAAGAAAATAATTTCTAAAATATATAAGATATTACTGAAATGGTTTACAGAGGAGGAAGTTGTTAAAGTTCAGATGGTCAAATGGGCAATAAACTGTAATAAGGAAATTTCAATGGAAGCTTGGGAAAAGGTATGGAAAAATGTAGTTAAGATTTCAGCATGTACCACTGTGTGTGAAAATGTATACAAAATGTTGTATAGATGGTATTTAACAGCGAAGAAGTTGGCCAATGGTAACAGTCAGATGTCTGATAAATGTTGGAAATGTAAACAGCATGAAGGTTCATTCTATCATATGTGGTGGACTTGTGATAAGGCTAAGCAGTTCTGGGGGGATATAGTTAAAGTTATGTCAGATATTTTACAAAGGAATATAAATAAAACCCCGGAATTGCTGTTATTATGTATGAACCTAGAAGATTTTGATAAAATGGACAGACTTATGGTGTTTTATATGATTACGGCGGCCAGAATGTGTTATGCACAGATGTGGAAGACTCAGGAGATACCATCTATCGAAGACTGGATTCTGAAAGTCTTGAATATGGCAGAAATGGACAAATTAACAAGGAAATTGAAAGAACAAGAAGAATTGGACTATACATTAAGCTGGGAAAAATTTAAGAAATATGTGGAGTAAAAGTGGGACATGAAGGTGAAACTGTGGTCTTTGGAGAAGTAGGGGAGATAGAAACTTACTTAAGGTTAAAAAGGGGAATATTTTACTGTATTTTATTGGATTAGTATAGTATATTTACAGGGGAGTATAATTATGAGTAATAAGGTTATAGGGAGTATATGTGAAATATAGATAATATAGTTAATTGGTATGTAAGGAATAGTATGTTACATATATATATGTAGGTTTTTTTAGTTAGTATATGTACCTATTATTACTTATATAATTTTTATATTTTTAATTAAGATAAGCAATATAGTTAGTGTAGATTGTTAAGATAATTAAAGAGATTTGATAGGTATAATATAGATATATATTACATTATTACATTATTATTATAGACTTTAAGAATTTATATGATATACTTTTTAGATTAAGTTGGGTATGGAAAACTGCTGGGAGTCACCAGAAAAGGGGGGGGGGAAGGATGGGGAAAATGCAATGGGGTGAATAATGATAATGATTTCTATATGTATGTTTGTAAACCCATCCAATAAAAAATTCTTTAAAAAAAGAGAGAACTATGAGGAAGCATGTCAAACTGGAGCAGAGGAGTAGATAAAGAAAAGAAAAATGGAGAAGAGAGGGAGAGAGGGGCTGAAGGGAAAGAAGGAAGCTGGGAAAGGGGTGAAGCTATGTGGGGGAGAGAAGGGGAAAGCAGAAATACTGTGGGGAGGAAAACAAACAGGAAGGGATGGTGAGTAAAGGGAACCTCCATATTCAGAGAGAGTAAACTCTGAATACCAGGGCTAGCAGGCATCATCAGGGCAAGGCCTTGGCCTCTATGCCCTGTTAATTATTACCCTTTCAGGACAACTGGGTGAAATTAGCCTTTCAGGTTGGCCACTGAGTGAAACAGGATGCTGGACTTAGATGGATCACTGGTCTGATCCAGCAAAGCTCTTCTTATGTTCCAAGTTGGCATTTTAGCATAGGTAACTTTAATACCAAAACTTCTAGGCAGTTTTTCCTGGCCTAATACATTTTCCTGAAACTGTTGACTTGAAACATACCTGCTATCGCGGTCCCAAAGCAGTATTCGTATGTGGTTAATTATTGATGGTTGACCTAATTTAATTTCAATACCAGAACGGCAGTCGTCATCAATTGGATGCCGGGAAAATCCATGATCCAAATCATAATTTTGCGTGTCTCCATCTAACAAAGCAGATTTCAATTCCCCTTTAACCACTTGCGCTCCATATTTCATAGTGGCAATGTTTTCACCAGGTACTGAAAGGAATAGGAAAGTAAAAAGTGTGAAAATATTTGCTCTCAAAAGGAAAGAACAGAATGTTTCTCTAAAAGCATTCCCTCTACACGCCAGCGCTCACTGGAAAAACTCTGTAATTTTACTGAAGATTTACAAATTTTCTCTTAACAAAAATAGTTCGTAAATAAACAGATGTCCGTTGTGACAGTGGAATGACACACAGTACTACTCAGAAGCAGGTCCCATTAGTTTCAGTTACAGTGAGCCAAGCTAACTCTTACTGGATTGTACCCAAACTGTTCATTTTTTTTTTCAAAAGGGATTTTATTGTTTTATTTTATTATTATAATAAAAACACATTTTGTGTTTTTTAAAAATGAAATATTGTAGAGATATTTAACAGTTTTTTTAGACAATTAATAGGGATAAGTATTTTGCTATTCAACCAAATTCTTGGGGAAAGAATCATTTCATACAAACTTTTCCTGATGACTTGAGGGTTAGAATTCTGTACTATAAAGAGTTATAGGTCATGAGTTACTGCTATCAGCATTACCCAGCATCAATACCATATTTACTCAAAAGGAAGACAAACCTGAATATAAGACACACCCCTTAAAAAAAGGAAAGGGTTATACATTAAAGCAGATGACCCTGAAATTAAAATGACCCCTCCAAAAAAGGTAGCAGTATAAACATAGTCTTTTATTACATAGTAATCAATATACTATAAATAATATAGACTATAGAAGAAAATAATTACTTTCACTTTTTGTACCTCTTTGCATTGCAACTGCTCACAAGTAGCATTGGATTATGCTGTTTCAGATTTAAAGAGGCAAGAGACTGAATTTTAGATCCTGCCTCCCCAGTCAAACTACTAAGTGAAAGCTCAGAGAATCTGACCATCTGACAGTCCAATCCTAAACAAAATTACACCCTTCTAAATCCCTAGAAATCAATGAGATTAGAAGAGAGTGACTTTCTTTAGGAATGCACTGTTCATCTCCACCCCAAGTCACAATGCTTTTGTATGCTAGAAAGTTATACTTTTCCAACTGATGTTATATTCTCCAATCCAGCAGGGTGTCTAAAATCCTTCCCTATGTAAAGTGTCCACAAACCAATAACAGTTATAGCTAGTGTTGCACTAAACTCACTAGCTTTTCAAATTTCTCTCTCATGGGGAAAAAAAAGAGTGGAACTGCTAGGCATCCCTGGCCTGAAGTACAAGGGAAGAAGCAAAAGCTGGTATGCAGTACTATTCTGAGCTAGAAACAGAGGAGCAAATCCATCCCCACTACTCCTACTGCTTCTTACCATTTCCCAGGCAAGGACCTGCAGTTTCTGAAGCTAGCCAGCAATTCTACTCAGGTCTTCCTCTCTCCCAATGAAACTCAAAGCATCTTGAAAAGCAGTATTCGCTTTCACTGCCATTCCTGTCTGCTGGTAAGTGGAGCTGGTGTGCTTTCTCCAAAGCTCCCCCGTGTGCACAGCCAATCATACGTTACACTCAGCAGATCTGTACACCTGAGTGGAAGATAACGACCTCCCTCCAATTTTAGGAAGCCAAAAAAGGTAAAAAATGTCATCTTCCTTTCAAATAAATACAGTAGTTAAGCCAAGGTAGCTTTTCACTATAGGAAGATACATAAAGCACCTCCTCTATAAGACGGAAAAGAGTGAGGCTTACTTAACATGCCCCTATAGTTGAGGTCCATGTCCCGACTTTCCGATCGAACTTTAATTGCATCCAAAATCGCATCAGCCGAGAGCAATTTGGAAGGCCTTACAACATTTAAAAGCTCTGTCAAACTCATCAATGGCAAGCGTACTGCCTGCATTATTTCACTGTGATTTTCCTTGGGGTTGTGTTTGCACCAGTTCACCAAGGCTTGGAAAATATCCTTTTCAGGAGCTGCAAATGAATCTCTCAGTACAATACTAAGAAGAGCTGCCTAAAAAACAAGAATAAGAAAAGATGAAGTCTTGCTATATTTTAACAGTGAACTTTTTAAAAAACACACATATACAGTTGTATTTCCTTGTACCCTTTACATGTATTGTCCAATTCTAAACATTATACTGACATTGATTTTTTCCAGAAAAATCCAGTGTAAACCAGCTGTTTAAAGATTTTTAAAATTATTTTGAGATTAAAGTTTCACAAGTTTGTGATCAACATTCTGCATACTCAAGATTTCTCTTCACCCCTGTTTTTCAGTCAAAAATCCATTTATATTCTTGATATAATGTTGGTGAAAATCCATTGTATATTAATAAATTTGTGAGCATTCAATCATCTCATTAAAAATGCATTAAAGATAGAAATCACCACATATGCAGTTGGTGAAGTAAGTCTTCTCTTCTGAATCTATGCTAAAGAAAGATGGCTGCATCCTGCCTAATTAAATGTAAAGGAAACTGGCCCTCCTGTGGTAGTAGCGCTGGTTATTCAGGGAAGGAAAGGTCAAGCTGCTCAGAGCCATAGTTGTACGTGTGCTTAAAATATCACTCTACAATGCCTATGCTGCTCACATGGCATAGAAGTTGAGTCAGCGTTGAGTTCTGGGTTTATTTTTATTTATTTATTTGAGCTGGAAATATGAACACCTTATTTTCTTAAACTGAAAGGTATTTTTAAAGAAAAAATATAGAATAGAATATAGCAAGGAGAAGAAGAGAGGCTGTGCATACATATGGCATGAGTTTGAGTTCTGTGCTATGGATCTAATTGCTTTGTGCTCTGGCTCTATTTCTTGAGTGATCAGATTTGTCTGCCATAGATTCAATTACTCTCATTCAGCACAGCTGACTTCTTTGAGAGATCTGCTCTGCATGAATTTTGAGTTTTCCAAATAGTTTCTGAACTATTTTCTGAACTACAGATTCCCAGTCTCACCATTTCATATCTTAAAATTTATTAACTGATTTCTAGAAAGTGATCTGAATGCTTAATGGTAAATACCTGAGTAATAACATGCTGCATACATAGATGTGTGAGCTAGTTTGGTGTAGTGGTTAAGAGCGCAGGACTCTAATCTGGAGAACTGGGTTTGATTCACCACTCCTCCACTTGAACCCAGTGACCCTGGGTCAGTCACAGCTTCTAGGAGTTCTCTCAGCCTCACCCACCTCACAAGGTGTTTGTTGAGGGGATAATGGCATACTTTGTAAACCGCTCTGAGTGGGCGTTAAGTCATCCTGAAGGGCGGTATATAAATCGAATGTTGTTGTGGTGGTGGTGGTGGTGGTGGTGGTGGTGGTGATTAAAATTGGTAAACTACAGTGCAGAACAGAATTACGAAACCCAAGGTAATGCTAGGAAGAAGAATGATCACCAGTTTAAAAAAGACAGATAATCCAAAAACTGGAAAAAAAGAAGCTAAAATAAGGAGAAAAATAGGGCAGGAAGGATGCAGAAATAAAAATCACAGAAGGCAAAGACTAACAGAAACAACATTTCCAACAGACCCTGAAACTTGTATCATGAAAATAATGCCATTATTATTCTGAACTGCAGGCTTGCACTCAAGTAAACGCTCCACATTTTTGAAGCTATAACTTTGCTATCTTAAAAAGATGCAGAAGAACTATTTACTGACCTACATAATTTTATTAATCAATCCATCTCCCTTGGCTTTTGCTTTAACTTTCACTACCATATTGATTCCTTAGTAACAGCTATGTTCATCTAATCATACTTTTTGTATCGATTTTAAATTAAGAGAGACTGTAATAATAATTACTGCACTATGTGCATTTTCGTGTTACAACAACAAGAACCTCAGTTCTTCCTACTTCTGCCCCAACTCTGCACATTTTTTTTAAAGTCATGTTATATCATAAACAGAAATATAATTCTGATAAACAAGCACTTTTCTGGGAATAGACTGATGATCGCAAACTTTGGGATCGTTCCTACCTAGCACTGATGGAGCTGCACTAGATGAAAGGAAACTTTCCCACCTTCCCCTTCCCACTGCAGCCTTCTGTCCCACAAAATTTGGCTTCTGGGGGTGAGTGGACCTCCAGGAACAATATATGTGGTGAAGCAAGGATCTGCAATGGGAAGAGAGACTCATCAAAAATCTCACACCTTTTCTATGGGCAGAGGTAAGGCTCTAAGCCTTTATCTTTTTTCTTTTTTTAAATCAATTTTAAAAACTGGTGCATACCTTAGAAAGTGACAAGAAGCCTTCGCTAGACAGCACCTCTTGAGCATTTCTGTCCATAAACATGCAGCACATACAGGTCAGTTTGTGAAGTGAATAGAGACTTGCAACATCATAGGTCATGCAAACGTTCTGAATGTTAAGGATGGTGCAAAGATATTCAGAGGTGGAATCTTCCAGTTCTGGAAATCCGTATTTATGAGCCAAACTCAAGAAATCTAAGAGTACCTCCTCCTTCTCATCTCTTAATATGGCACGGCCCGTGTAAATATATTTTAGTAACATTGTAAAGGCTTCTGCAGTGGTGTCCTGGAGAGGAATTTCTGCTTCAGGCTGAGATTCACGCATCCCACCATACAGCAATGCTCTGTACAGATGCAGAAAGAAAAAGAAATAATGTGGAAAAGTATGTATTCTAGTTATAAGAAACTTGATGTAAAGCCTGAAGTAGGTAAAATGCATCTAGCACAGAATTTCTCTTGCAAGAGGAATTTGTACAGTTTAAAAACAAGTTGCTAGCCCTGGAAGTTAAGCATCTGCTAAAACATCTATGAGTTTTAATATGCAGGTGCCTGGCAGAAGGTTTTACTTGAGGAATGTATGGTCCACGGGCATGAATTAGCAATTGCAATATCTAACTAACTAGTTACCCAAAGATTTAGACTCCTGCAAATACTGTAGTAGTCACAGTATTTTTCTGCCATGGTTTTTATTAAATATGCAAGAAAAGTCATAGCAGCAGCATACTATTTAACAGCAATCTGTTGAATATTTTACCCTGGGGATCACCTGAAAAAGTCTTCACTCTAGCTGCATAAAATAATGAGATGGTCAGATACATCATACACCCCATGACAAAATTAAACAGAGTATATATTTTTGATAACTCAAAGAGTACCTGCACGTTGAAAAATGACAGCGTGTTGTGTGGTCACCATCTCATATGTTATTATAGAGGGAGAAGATGGAGCTAATTTTTCTCTAACGGTATGAAATCACTTTTTCTAACAGTGAACTCAATGGTCTCATGCCTATCAATAGGTCAGTGAAATAGGTCTAAAGTAGCCAGGACAAGAGTTTCTGCATACTTGAAGGTTCCCCAGCTATACAGAAACATTAGTTCACAATTGTGTTAAATGGTCAAAAAGAGCTGAGCATGCACAGGGTTCTCCCAGATTACGGAGGGCAGCTGAACTTCTGCTGGGGGGAAAAAAAGAAGAACCCCTAACACCAGGAGTTAGGTGGGGGGGGGTGAGGTAATGTGTGTCCCATATCTAGGATGATGTAAGTAGGGGTGGAGTTAAGGGTTGTAGAAAAAGGACTGTCTCCAGTTCTTATCAAATCACACTTCCCAAGGACCTTTATGCTACAAAGAAGCAGAGCCTGAAACAGCTTACAGCATTCTGAAATCAAAGTGCAGAGTAGAATGAGAGTCAGGCAATACATGGCCAACCAAATGCCCAGTACTCAGTTTTCCCAGTACAGCACTGGGAGAGAAGAATTCCCACACACCCCTGTACACTCATGCACACCATGCTATACCACCCATACTTGGGTTTACGTAAGCAACTCCCTGTTCAGGAGTCAAAAGTATAGAGCAATTTCGCTACAGCACAGACTTCTGAGGTTCAGAGGTAAGTGAGCAGGAAGCTACTCACATAACCTGCTGCTCAAGAATTTTACTCTATTATGCTATGGGGATGAGGAATTTCCCAGGTGCTTATTCTTTCTGGTCCTGTCTTATTACTTTTTGATAGTTAACTAGCAACAATTACATCCTCTGCAGGGCATTGAGCTCTGCAGACAAGCAACTCCTGGTGGTCCACGGCCCGAAGGACATCCGTCTGGCCTCAACGAGGGCCAGGGCTTTTTCTGCCCTGGCCCTGGCCTGGTGGAATGCTCTCCCATTGGAGATCCGGGCCCTGCAGGACCTGTTACAGTTCCGCAGGGCCTGTAAAACATAGATGTTCTACCGGGCCTTCAGCTGAGTGCCAGCGTGTGTCCCCCTTCTTCCATCGAAGACCACCACTTTTTCTGGGGCTGCCCTCGGCCATCTGCTATGCCTATATACGGACTCCGAAATATTTATTTAAATACCCTGCATCTGGACTATTTTAATGACTTTTAAAGATTATTGATTTTATGGTTTTGATTGATTTACTTTGTTTTATGAAGGTTGTTAGCCGCTCTGAGCCCATTTGTGGGGAGGGCGGGGTATAAATAAAATCAAATAAATAAATAAATAATAAACAATAAAGAGATTACTTATAATTTCGAACTATGCCGAAATGCCGCCAAAAACCATTCACTGAAAAAAAAATCAGCCTGCAAAAAGGCATGAAAATAGAAGCTAATGTAAGTTCTTCCTCGATGGTAAGCTGAATATGCTGCACACCAAGCCTTTAGTGTAATTAGCCCCTGTACACTAAACTACTCCAAAAATAGATACAAAATAGGAAGGTGCCTGGAATTTTATTAGGAACTTAATCAGAAATTAAAATCTAAGTAACTACCCATACCAAAAGGAGAGTAAATTATATTTCATAAGAAAGTGAGACAAGCAACTGGCTTTCCTAAATGCCATAATCATTGGCAAAAACAACGGATGTGATACAGTTGGGTAATTCTAAATTCTGCAAGTAACAGTCTTATGGGGTCCTGCTTTAGATGGTAAAAACAGGTTTCACTTACTGTAACTGTTGTTCATCTAGGTCTTCCGTGCAGGCACACATGGGACTGCGCACGTGCAGGCCTGCCGATACCGGAGATTTTTATAGCTCAATACCACCAGGGGGTGCTCTCGCCTTCCAACGCGCATGCGCGGCCATCTTCCCGCCTAAATGGACTATAGAAGGCGGAGCGCCCCACACATACCCTCAGTTCCCCTTTCCCTGCCGTATCACCGCTAAAAACACCATACAGCGGGGAAGGAGGGAGGGCATGTGTGCCTGCACGGAAGTCCTAGATGAACAACAGTTACGGTAAGCGAAAACTGTTTTTCATCCACGGTCTTCCTGTGCAGTCCCACATGGGAGATTACAAAGCTTAATACCTGGGTGGAGGTGTCACAGTCAAGTCACTCAAAGATAGAATGCAACACTGCGGTGCCCACTGCTGTCTCCTTCCGGTCCAGGACATCCAGCGCATAATGCTTGATAAAGGTATCCGCTGAAGCCCACGTCGCCGCTCTACAGATGTCATGCAGAGGAACACCTCTCAGCAGAGCCGCAGACGACGCCAAGGACCTAGTGGAATGGGCATGCACCTCCAAAGGACAAGGTAAGTTAACAGAATCATAACATGCTAACACAGTCTGGACAACCCATCTCGAAATGGACTGAGATGTCGCTTTCTTTCTCCTCTTCTGTCCCGCAAAACAGACAAACAAATTTGGATCCAATCGAAAGGACTTAGTACGATCCAAATAAAACAGAAGAGCGTTCAACGAATGAAGGGCCCGCTCTGCTTCAGAAGACTGCGTTGGGAAAAATACAGGTAAGACAATGCCCTAAGACAAATGAAATTGGGATACCACCTTCGGTAAAAATTCAATCTTGGTCCGCAAGACCACCTTGTCCGCATGAAATTTCAAGTAGGGGGGTTCTGACGAGAGTGCAGCCAATTCCCCCACCCATCTGGCTGAAGTGATCACTACTAAGAAGGCCACCTTAAAAGAGAGAAAACGCAAATGACAGGTAGCCATAGGCTCAAAAGGTTTAGACATTAATCTAGTTAAGACTAAAGGTAAGGACCACTGAGGGACGATAGCCCTAACAGGGGGATACAAGTTATTCAGCCCACGAAGAAATAACTTAGAAGTGTAATGGGAAAACACTGATTTCTTATCTATAGGAGGATGGAAAGCCGAAATTGCAGCCAAATACACTTTAACAGAGCTATTGGCCAAACCCCCAAGTTTAACCTCCCAAAGGAAGTCTAGAATCTCAGGCAGGGAAGAATAAAAAGGGTCTAGATTCCGGCGTTGACACCACCCAGAAAAACGCTCCCACTTGAACGCATATGATTGTCTCGTAGAGAAGCGTCTAGCATTCAATAAGACACGAGTCACAGCTTCAGAAAACCCCAATCGTGAGTTATCAGCCATGCTGTCAATTTGAGCCGTTGAATGTCATGGTGAAGAACCCCTTCCCAGGACAGAAGGTCTGGAACCAGTGGCAACTGGACCGACTGCGTCTGCAAGCGAAGGAGAGTGTGAAACCAAGGCTGCCTCGGCCAAAAAGGGGCTACCAGTATGACCGTCGCCCTGTCCCCTTGGATCTTGCTCAGAACCCTGGCTAACAGGTGGAATGGGGGAAATGCATAACACAGAGGACCCGACCACTTGACTTGAAATGCATCCCCGTCTGACCCAGGGCCTAGGCCCCCTCTGGAAAAATAGTGAGGGGCCTTGCGATTGTCCAGCGTGGCAAAGAGGTCCAGCTCCGGGAACCCCCACATCGAGAAGATCAGAACGAGGTATTTGTCCCGAAGAGACCACTCGTGAACATCCCGGTGCAGTCTGCTCAGCTGGTCCGCCTGGAGATTCTCCACCCCTGGGATGTGCACTGCTCTCAGCCATACCGAGTGTCGTATGGCCCAAGTCCACAACTTCATCGCCTCGGTACAAAGGGCCGTCGACGCCATGCCACCCTGTCTGTTGACATAAAACATTGCAGTCGTGTTGTCCGTCAACACTTGTACTGACTTGTTTCGCACGGTATCTGAAAAGGAGATGAGTGCATTTGAAATAGCCCTAAGTTCAAGTAGGTTAATATGTTCCAAGCGTTCAGCCCGGGACCATGTACTGTGAGCATAAGCACCCTCACAATGAGCTCCCCAACCCAAGAGGGAAGCATCGGTGGTTACTGACAACTGAGTTTGGCAATAACCAAACTCCACTCCCTTAAATAAATTTGCATCCTCAAGCCACCATTCCAAGGAAGTCACCACCTGTCTAGGAACCAATAACCATCTGTTCTGAGAATCAGAGTTAGGTGAAAAACTGGCATTAAACCATAATTGCAACGGCTGCATGAATAGCCTAGCAAACGGAACCACAGCTGTGGTAGAGGCTAAACATCCCAAAAGAATCTGGATAAAATGTGCTGACTGAAAACAGCACCGTTTAAGTCTAAGGACCATGCCCTTAATTCTGGCTGCTCTGTCTGCGGGCAGGAAACCAGCAATCTTGATTCCATCCAAGATTACCCCTATAAATTGTATAGACCTTACTGAAGTTAATTTCGACTTTTTTTGATTCACAAATAGACCTAGTCTAAGACATAAATCCAGAGTCAGGGACACTTGGGCGAATACATTTTCTGCCGAACTACCGACCAGGAGCCAGTCATCCAGGTACGGAAATATTCGACAGCCCTGCAGGCTCAGATGGGCCACCACCACGGCTATACACTTTGTAAACACCCTAGGGGCAGTAGCCAAACCAAAGGGCAAAACCCGGTACTGATAAATTTTGCTATCATAAGTAAACCGTAAGTACTTCTTGTGTTCTGGAAAAATGGAGATATGGAAGTAAGTGTCCTTCAGGTCAAGGACAGCAAACCAGGAATGCGGAGGCAAAAGGGTCAGAACCATCTGTAAGGTGACCATTTTGAACTTTCGAACTCTTATTAGCTTATTAAGGGCCCTTAGGTCTAGAATGGGCCTAAGACCACCATCCTTCTTTCCCACCAAAAACAGGTTAGAATAAAAACCGAAGGGGGTGGGATCATGGGGCACCTCTTCAATTGCACCCTTCTGAAGTAGGGCGGCCAATTCAGCCAAGATCTCCGCATGTGGAGGCCCCGAAGAAAAGACAGGGAGACGTAGGTAAGGTAAACTCACAAACTCAATTTTATAACCAACATGAACAACATCAGAAACCCAAACATCGGAACCAATGGTCAGCCACTCCCTCCAAAAAGCACTAAGACTGAACCCAAACATGGGTTCAGGTCCCTGTAATTGTCAGAATTGTTTCTGAGAGTGGGGAACTTCCTTAGCCTGTTGCTGTTGGGAACCAGGCTTGGAGCGGTGACCTTGTCTGCACCTTGAAAAGGACTGTTGAGGACTCTGGTAATTCCTCTGGGACTGGTAAGAATACCCCTGATAAGGTTGGTACCAATATGATCTGCCTCGATGGGAAGACCTGAAGTAAGGCCTCGAAGGCTGCTGAGGGGCCTGGTGCAGAACGCCGTAGGACCGTGCTGTAAGATGATCTTCTCATAAAAAAGTAAGGCCCCTTCAAAGGGTAAGTCCTCCACTCTATTCCTTGTCTCAGGCGGGAGAGCAGTTGTGCAGAGCCACGCAAACCGTCGCAAGACCACTACAGAAAGCAAGGAACATGCAGACGTATCAGACAAACTCCTGCTCGTATTGATCTGATGCCTCGAAAGGCGGGTGGCCTCCTCTTGGATGACTCGCAGGAGGGTCTGCTGATCTTCAGGGAGCTTGGGGAGGAAAGCTGCCACCTTCTTCCACAAGAAGAGCTGGTAGGCCGACATCATAGCCGCATAGTTGGCCACTTTGATGGCGAAAGCAGCAGAGGTGTACAATTTTCTCCCCATGTTATCGATCTTCCTACTGTCTTTGTCAGTAGGGGCTGACATGGAACCTTGTTTACCTCTTGCCTGCATCTCCTCAGTAACCAAGGACGAAGGAGGTGGATGGATCGACAGGAAAGGATGGTTATCATCTTTGGTGCGATAGAGGCCTTCCACTTTCCGATTAGTGGCGGGGATAGAAGCCAGCTTAACATTGAGCTTCTTCCACAAATCCACAAAACCGTCGATCAGTGGGAAAGCTACAGAAGGCGTGGAGCCCGAGTAGATGTGCTGATAAATCTTATCAATAAACTTCGATTCCGTGGAAGTCATCTCCAGGTCTAACGCTTTTGCCATCCGCGGGAGCAACTCGTAGTAGGCCCTGAAGTCGTCCATGGGAGACGGTTCTTCCACCGGACCAATCTCAGCAACAGGAGAATCTGAAGGAGGAGACTCACAATATCTTGGTCGGCTCCGATGGTAGCTAGCCTCGGAAAGATGCGGGGTTCCGCGGGAATCAACATACGACCGGATCCTAAAGGAAGGCAAGAGCGATTCCCATCGATACGAACGATCCGATCGGAGCGGGCTATCCTCCAGGTAGTATGAGGCTGCCCGTCCCTCACTGCTGTGGCGCTCCCTCGATCGGCTCCGAGTAGGGTATGGGCTGTAATGACGGCCCGATCCACTCCGATAACTACGACCTGATCTAATGGACCCGGATTCATGGGAGGTCGATCATGGTCGTCCCGTCGGAGTTGGTGGTTTCTCGATTGGGGGGTCTTCCTGCAACGAAATCACCGGAGTCGGAACCAGGGCATCGGAGTCCTTACGCCTCTTTTCCGGTGGGTCGGAACCGATCGCACCCGAAGGGACCGATAACGGGGAGGAGATCAATTGCTCCAAGACCGCCTTGTCTCGTTTAGAAGAATGCTTTCTCTTCTTCTTCTTCCTGTCGAGGTCGGCCGAGGCGGTTGGTTCCCCAGTTGCCGTCTCCGAAGCGGCCGCACCCAATGAAGGCGGAGGCATTGGTCTCGACACCGATGGTGTTTGGCTCTGAGATCCAGCCCGATCTAAGGCTGGAGCGGCAGAGGACGTCGAGAGCGGACGAGTCCGAGGGACCTTCGGAACCGATGGTGCTGGTTCCGACGCGCTCCGAGTCGAGGAGGTGGAACGATCTCTCAGTCCAGAGGCAGAATGGCTCGGGGAAGGTACGGCGCGAGGGGTCTTTGAGCTCGCGGTTTCGACCGGCCAAGGGGTAGATCTGGACGCGGCAGATGGAGGTGCCTTCGCCAGAGGATCCACAACCGCCATAGCCAGTTTGGTGTAGTGGTTAAGAGCACGGGACTCTAATCTGGAGAGCCGGGTTGATTCCCCACTCCTCCACAAAGCCAGCTGGGTGACCTTGGGGGAGTCACAGTTCTCTTGAGCTCTCTTAGCCCCATCCACCTCACAGGGTGATTGTTGTGGGGTAATAACAACACTTTGTAAACCGCTCTGAGTGGGCATTAAGTTGTCCTGAAGGGCAGTATATAAATCGAATGTTATTATTATTATTATAGCACGTTGCCAAAGTGAAGCGTGCAAATGGTCCGCTCTCTCCGCCCTGGCCTTTGAAGTAAAGGCGCGGCAATGTTTGCAGGCCTGAGTATTATGAGTCTCCCCGAGACAATAAAGACAATTTGAATGGCCGTCTGACCTGGTCATCTTTCGATTACAGGCGACGCACCGCTTGAAAAGGGCAGTATCCGACATCGCGAAAGAGTAGAAGAGCCAAAAACCTCATCTATCGGCAGCGAAAAGGAAACTGAGGGTATGTGTGGGGCGCTCCGCCTTCTATAGTCCATTTAGGCGGGAAGATGGCCGCGCATGCGCGTTGGAAGGCGAGAGCGCCCCCTGGTGGTATTGAGCTATAAAAATCTCCGGTATCGGCAGGCCTGCGCGTGCGCAGTCCCATGTGGGACTGCACAGGAAGACCGTGGATGAATCTATACTTAAAATGTGGAGCTACAGGCAGCTTTGGCAGGAAGGGGAGGAGACGTCTGCTGAGTCCATAAGCTACCACCCTTATCTTTGTCTAAACGTCTGCCCTTAACATCACTACTGAGCAACAATACACGCAAAATGTTAAGATGCAGCATTTCCATGCACAGAAAGTGGAAAGCAGAGGAGGGGAGAGAATATACTTCTGAAAAGTGTGGGGGGAAAGATAACTTCTATTACAGCTAACTTCTTAACCAAGTGTCTAATGCGAAGATAGCAAAAAGGATGCACTCACATATAAGGATAGGTTTCAGCATACTCCATTGGCATGCAGAATATATTAGTCTGGGAATGAAAAAGAACACCCCCTCCTCCACCACCTTAACATGAGGCCTGTGCATGCGTATTGCTCTTGGACTATTTAGAGCAATTGATTTAATTAAATGGGAAAAACAAAACTGGGGAGGGGGATGTGGTTTAGGATAAAGAAGCCTCTAAAAGCTTAGGTAAATGAAGAAATTCGGGGACAGAATTTCCAAAATGATTTATCTCCTCACCTCTTACCTGAGCCACCAACTTGTACCTCATTAAAGCAACTAATATATGTATTTCATTTCTGATTTAATTTTTCATAGAGATGAACACAGGCATATGTGTAACATTCTGAACTTTAGTCTACTCCGAACATATAAAATTTCCGGTAACTGTTTAATGAAGGTCAAAATATGACAGCATAACATAGCACAAAGTGAAAACACTATGATTTAATAGAAAGCATTTATATCACTTTGTTTCTTAGTAACTCTCAGAGAACATCCAATAGAAAGCCTGAAAAATCTCACCTGAAATACTGACATCTCGCTGCCAGAATCACTCTGTGTGCAGGAAAACGTTTCTTTTCTACTATAAAGGTAACATCGCTGTACTCCTCCCCATTCATGAGAACACCAACATGATCAGACAGAATGTGAACATGGTCAATTTCCCCTACTGCTGTGTAAGGCCGCAGAGGGTGACTGTTACTCATCTCGTAGGAGAAAAGTATATTCTACACCTGTAAGAATAGAGCATAAGAAATTAAAGAGATACACATTTTTTAAAGTTTATTAACAAATTATAAATGAAATCACATTTTTATTCAATTAAAGACTAATGCATTTTGCTAAAAGAAAGTCCCAGCTTACTAAAAGCAGATGTCAGAAAAATGCTGCCAATCCAAGCATTCAAATAAGCCCTTATAAAACAAATTAGAAGAAAATCATTAGTTCACAGGGTTTCTACATAGCCAGCCAATTCACTAATTATAATGCCCTGAACAAGTTAAATTGATTTCGTAGCCAGGGCAGATCAATTAAGATCCATATAGCAGTGCTCAAATTAAATATTGAAATCTACACCAAGAGTTTTCATCCATAATTAGCTAGAATATAAGTATTTATGACCTATTCTCACAGGAGTCTGACTAACTCTCCAAAACTGAGATCAGAGTGATTTTCAATTATTAATATAGGAAGCCTTTTCAAAGAATCATGTTTTATAAGGCAGAGATACTAATAAGTCCTTGAAAAGCTCTACTGGGAAAGTCTCTGTACCCAATATGCTTTCAGACTGAAGAAGCTTTTATGGAAAAATAAACCTTCTGCTCTCTACTCACAAAGCCTAAAAGATGTCTCAAGGGGCAAAGTGGCATTTTCAAAACATATGCTTTAGTCATTTCATTCTGTTTGCAATACCCACGTGGTGCATAATTTGAAACTATTTTTTGAACATCAACTTGCACTTTGAGGATAAAATTCCAAGCATATTTAAATAAAATTTATACTTTCAGATGAGAACTTTTTTATCTAAGGAGTCCAAAACCCTAGAACACCCCTTTTGATTCTCTCAGTATATATGTTTGCTGTATTTTCAAACTGAAGTAAGTATACTTCACAAAAAAGTAGTTTGAGCTCTTCACATAGATGACTTCAAAATGGCACTGAGGATTGGTAAAAGCAACTTGAGACAAACCTAAAATGCCATCCTTTCAGGCATGAAGTATCAAGATATAGAAACAGGCCCCATGAGTTTATCTGGCACCATGGATAAGATTTTAATTTGCTCATGTGAACAGTAGCCAAGTAAATACACAAGCTTTATTAGCTCACAAAAAGGTCTTATACAAACAGGGCATGAATTACAACTCTTTGGACTTTATGCACATACAAACAACTCCGTGCGTTAGTCCTGAATACATCTTCACTTGTAAGAGTAATAGGCAAAACAGCAACAAGAATAATTTAAAAAACATACATACAACATGTGAAATCTCATGCGTATTTATTTTCAAATGATGCAAAATGAGAAAATACATGCATTTTTAAAATCCAGAGTTTAGACCTTCTTGCAAACTTTAGTGTTTCCAGACCTACAAAAGCCTATCACCCCCCCCACACACACACACACACAGACACCCGCCAACATGCACACACCTTTTTAAACAGTCTTTGGTATGGGATTCTGCCTACTTCCATGGTCAGTAGAAACAGAAACTGACTGCAAGAACCAGTGTGGTAAAATGGACAGAAAGCCAGACAGGGACTGAGGGTTCAGCTCTTCACTTATGCCACCTGTTCGCTCAGTCGACTCTACCTCACAATTGTTTTGGTAATAGGAAAACCCTACAAACTCTGTATTAAGCTACTGTATGGAACACGATCAGATAAAAGTCTAATTTAGAAGAAAATACCTAGATGTCTCTTCAGCTACCCCCTTCTTCAATGAGACAACTCATGGACTCCAACTGTGTCATGTGAATAAAACACAGGGATGGACTGGGAAAATTTCTAGTGTTCTGCTCCCGGGTGGGGGGGGGGGGGCACTGGCGGCCTGAAACAATCAGAGCCAAGTGTAGAATTCTCTAGTGGGCAAGCCTATATTGATTGTTATTGGCACAGAGGCCCAAGTCCAAGTGGAGTAGCCCCCGTGGCTCTGCCAGGACCACAAGGTACGGTTGCTAACCTCCAGATGAATCACAACTGACCTCCAAGTAGGGTTGCCAAATAGTTTCAACAAAAATACTGGACACAATTGATGAAAACTTGTTGATCCACCCCCCAAAACACACGAGCATGTGCAATAAAAAAAGGACAACAAGACATTTTTCTCCAGACACTTGGCAACCCTAATTAGGATCTACCCATAGTACTACTATACCATACTTTGCTCCAATTTAATAATACAAATACATACAGGAATTTCAAAGCACCCTGTGTCCAGATCAGTTCCTAAAAACTGGGGATTGTGCTGTGAAAGATTTATCTTTCTGGGACTGAACTGAAAGAAAATATAGCAAAAGAAACAAAAGACTCTGTAATGGAAATAATACCCCAAAAATTAAGTTGGGACGAAGAAGACTTGGACCATCCCTCTTATAAACTGCCCCTTCAAACTGTCTTAAAGCTGTAGAAAGCACCTTTCAGTGTCAGTTCCAAAGACAGGAAGAGATATAACACTGTAAACCTAAGAACACTTTCCTTTGGGTACTTCTGAGTAGACCTGCTAAGGATTGCTTCCTGCAGTCTCTGTTCTCACTCTCATTCAGGATGGAGGCATTTTTTTCTTTGGGAAAATGTTGGCTGCTACTGTTAAGAGAATATAGGGAAACAGAATGGGTCCCAATTGGCAAAGGTGTCAAACAAGGATGTATACTATCTCCCTAACTGTTCAAACTCTATGCAGAGCATATCATAAGGAAAGTTGGATGAGTTTAGAAGAAGCTGGAGTAAAAATTGGGGGAAGGGACATTAACAATTTGAGATAATGCAAATGACACCATGTTATTGGTAAAAAATAGTGAAAGCTTGAAACGACTACTGATGAAGGTTAAAGGAGAAAGCACCAGGATTGCAGCTGAACATCAAGAAGACAATGAGGAAATTAAAATTGTTCAAGATTTTATTTTTCTTTTTTTTTATAAATGATTTTTATTGGATTTTATAGTGGAGGAAAGGGTTACAACAAGACAAAAAGGTTTCAATAGCAGATTTGTGTACAAGACACATATCCATCCATCCATCCATCCATAATTACAGCAAGACATTACATACCCAGTTAACGCCCCTTCTACCTTCAAGCTTCCCTTTTAATCTCTGCAATCATTATTTACATTCTATGCTTTCTTATCCACTTTACTCTATTTCTTAATTCATTTCTAATAATTCTTTCCTTTATATATATTATGCATAAATCAATTTCCAATCCCTTACATTTTAACCAAAATTGTTAATCCTTTAATAATTCCAAGAGTAGGAGAGAAAAATAGAAAAGTAGAGAGTAAAAGCAGAAAGATAAATGATTCTTATTATATATCAATATAGGGGAAAGGAACATTTTTATACCAGTTTTCCCTCATTCTCTCCTCTATTTTATCCCAGCCATCTTCACTTATAAATTGGAATTTTCATAACTGTGAGGTTGGGAAGACCAAATAAGTGTTTGGCATAAACACTAATTTATATTCTAGAGAGGGTAGGTCTTTCATCTGTTTTATCCAAGCCATCTACATTTATATATTTGAATTTTCATAATAGTAAGACTGGGAAGAACAGGTAAGTATTTGGCTTAAGCACTAGTTTATATTCTAAAGAAAATAGCTAAAGTCTAGGAAGGATTAAAGAATTCCAAAGACCCAATTATCACATTATCACCAATCCATTAACAGTAAATATACAAAATCTAACATGTTACAGAACATCTAAACTTTCAGTAAGTCTGTATTACATATCATTAAGCATAGAGAGGGAGCCTAAATCATAATCAATATTTTTCCCTCTTTCTCCCTTTCAAACAAGAAACAAAAAGAGAAGACAAAAAGCTCCTCGACCCCCCCTCTCTCTCTTATCCCTTAACAGTATAACAGGTTAGAGCAACAGATAGATATAAAAGGTTAAGCCTAAATTATTGGATCACAATCTGGATTTCATTCTCGTTTTTTCTTCTTCCTCCCTGTAAAATGGTACATCAAGTCTTTTTCCCATCTGCACCCCCAAAGACGACTCTTCTTATCTTCTAACCAGTTCTGGAAGGGGTTAGTAAAAATAGTGTTAGGTCTCTGTTTATTCTTTTTCTTTAAGATACATTGCATTCTTTTCTCCTCATTCAGAAACGGTACGCTGAGCTTCTTCTTCATGGGTTTGCTTCGTTGCCCCTCCCTCTTTCTTGTTTATGCCTTGTCTTTTTACAGAGACGTACTGATGTGTTCCTCCATTTTGCAGGCTAAACTTTTCCTCATTCCGTTCTAGTTTTCTTTCAGCTAGGTCTGCCCCTTTAGAAATTTCTTCTGCCTTATCTTTTATAGTGTTTTTATCCATTTCCACTCCAAATAGCATATCTGCTTTAGTTATTAATTCAGTCATCAATTTAGCAATTTCTTGCAAGTTGGAAAATACTTCTTCTAGGAAAGCCATTTCAAAGTTACTTACTAGTCCAAACTCTTGTGAAAGTGGTAGAAAGCTTTGCTTTTATTTATATTTTCAAAGGATTTATTGTTTTCCAGCCAGCTGCTGAGAGAGTTTTCTTTGCAATCAATCTTCCGTGCTTTCCTCCTTCCTCCCAGCCTTCGCCCGGGCAACCACCTTGCAATCAAGCTGGTTAGCCCTCGTAAAGTCATAAAACAATATTCTTACTTGATGGGAAGTCTTGTAGGGTCACAATGCTCCATCTTCCAGTTGTCTTTATTCGTCTTATCAGGAATCTGCTTTGTTTTTGCTTCAATTCATTTTCACTTGTCGGACTTTCAGCTTTTGTAGCTTCGTAGCCATGTTGGCTACTCCCATGGTCCTTGCTTTTCAAACCGGTGTGGGGGCTTCCCGGGGATTACCAGTCCCCTTGAGCTCCTCCACCTTGTTCCAGCCTGCCCCCCCTCTCCGTGGGGGGGACTTGGGGGCCCAAATTCTCGAGTCCCAAGGAACCAGGAAGCTCATGGCAGAGAGCTCATAACTCAGCTGCCATGCCTTCGCTACTCCATCCCGGAAGTCGTTCAAGATTTTCTATTCCTCAGCTCAATCATCAGCCCAAAGGGAGAGTGCAACCATGAAATCACAATTTTGAGACTTCGAAGAGCAGCCATGAGGAACTAGAAAAGATGTTTAAAGAAAAGGATGTCTCTCTGGGGATCAAACTCAAAATAATCCAAACTATGGTATTCCTCATTACTATGTATGGACGTGAAAGCTGGGCAATGAAGAAAGCTGACAGGAAGAAAACTGATTCATCTGAAATGTGGTGCTGAAGGAGAGTTTTGCAGATACCATGGATGGCCAAAAAGATAAATACGCGGGTTCTAGATCACATCAGGCATGAATTCTCTTTAAAAGCTAAAATGACAAAACTGAGGCTACTGTACTTTGGTCACATCATGAGAAGTCGAAACTTTCTAGAAAAGTCAATAGTATTAGGAAAAGTGGAAGGCAGTAGGAAAAGAGGAAGAACCAAAACAAGAGGCTTGTCTCAATAAAAGAAGCCACGTCCTCCAATTTGCAAGATCTGAACAAGCCTGTTAATGATGGGACGGTTTGAAGGCCTTTCATTCATAGGGCCGCCATAGATTGGAGGCGACTTGATGTCACATAACACATATACACAGGTTGTTTAGCTACAGAGTCTGCCAGTCATCACCACAGGAAAGAAGATTTTATAACAAAATATTTTTTATCATGGCAGTAATTTTTTAGTAAGATAAATTATGTAGGCTGGCTATTGTGTGTGTGGGGGGGGATTAAGAATGACAACTGGTTCCTGCTAAAGTTGTCGTCTACTCAGTGTAGAGAAAAAAGATGACCTATGATTCCCAGCCAACAGACAAGATAGCTGAGGTACCTGGGCCAAACAGGTTATTATCCCTGGTCCATACCATCACCTTTCTCTCCTCCTTAAAATAAGTGAACTCTTCATTAGGTTGGAACTGGATTAGGAACCAGAACTAGACAGACTTGTTGAGAGTGATAAAACTCAGTTTCTTCGTTAAGATGCAAAACAAACTTTTTTTAAAGTGGAAAACTCAGCAGAGATCCTAATAATTTCTAATCAGATAAAATAGACTAATACCATGTCATATATAGCAAACCACTTTCCAATGAAGAAACACTGCAGAGTACATGTGCTACCAGTTTTTCAGTCTTAAAAAGAATTATGATAAACTTACATTTATAGTTTAGTACAACAGTTAACATCTTTCAAATTAACCTCTATGAAGAGTTCCTTTCTCTGCTCCAGATTCCAGTTCCCACAAAGTTCAGTGTAGAGAATTCCTATTCATGAAAAGTTCTATTTTAAATGTGCAAAAGCAACTGGAGCCCATCAGAAGGATAAGCACAGACATCAATGCTGTAGCCTTTTAAGGTTTCCTTATGTATTTTGCAGCTTCCCTTCCAATTCCACCCCCTTCTCCCAGCAATTAACACTTTCACACACAACACCCTTTGGGTGTGATGGAGTGTCATCTACCATCCTGGAAGCTATTAAGCAAAACCAAGCCTGTACCCATTTATTAGGGAGAACTTTCAAGAATTAGTCTCTTACAGGGAGAAAGAATTAGTCTCTTACAGGGAGAAACAATCCACAAGCCACATTTTGCCTGGCGACTGCCATAAAATACAAATCAGGGTGCCTACTGCAAACAACTTCAAAGTTTCTCTTTTCTGGTTTTTTTTTTCCTGGCACTTAAGTTCTTTGGTAAACTCTCCTCAAGAACAGGAGGGGCTCCTCGGAGGCTGCTGTCAATCTCTTTAAGCCTAAAGCTTTGAATGTGAGCAGCCTCTCAGCCCATCCTCTTTCTCCAGACCATAAAGAGAGGGGGGAAGCTTTAACAACTGCGTGGACAAATAGCAAGTGGAAAGGCAGAGAAAAGGGGCTGAGCAAAGAGAGAGAAAAAAACTGGAGAAAAGGAGGAGGAGGAAGCCAGCTGGAGCACTAAAGCTAAGGGGGAGAAGCGTTGCTAATTTTTGTTTGCTTTCCCATGAATTCATAATACAGTAGAGGCTGCTACTGATTGGACAGCACTTTTGCATTTAAAACATCCTGAAAGAAAACAGGTAGAGCCTCTCCAGAAGGATCCACAGAGAAAGCAACTTGTGGGATTTGTCGCCAAGGGAAGCTGCATCACGCAGAAAAAGAGAAAGGGAGCTCCCTCCAGCTTACTGCCTTTTCTTATGCAACTTGCCCAAGGGGGAAGGAGGCTTGCAGCATGTGGCTGGAAGCTCAGCCAGGGCCGTAGCCAGGGCAGGTGCTGCCATTAGGCCAACTAGGCAGCTGCCTAGGGCGCAAACCTCAGAGGGGCGCAGAACTGAAAAAATGCAACTGACAATGTATATTTTTTATTTTAAGATAAATACCACAACCATGCTATGGAATATAATTATAAAGACTTATAAAAGTTTTCTATATACTGCACACCCTATCACTTGCAAAAGTTCCATTGGCACAAGCCACTGTGGTCTGCCTCCTGGCGTTACAAGTTGGCAAACAGGGCTAATGGGCAGGCAGCAGTGGGAAAGAAAACCTATTGAGCACCTCTCCCCCAAAAGAGTAGGGGGAATGGTCCTCTCAGCAGACAATCATGAAGCTCAAAAGCTCACCCTAATATATTTAACAAGATATTTCCCAACAGGTTAAAAAAAATCCAGAAAACTGTACCATAAATGGTCTAGTTGGCGTAATTAAGGTGGAAAAGATTTTCCACTTCACAAGCTAATTGAATCCACCCTAAAAGTGTGGGGGGATTATCTTGCATAAGGGCCCTGTCCAACAGTCTGGGATTCATGCCCTGTTTGAACAGAATTATTTTGGTGGACTCCTCACACCTTGGACATTTGGCGGCCAGCTGTCGGAATTTTGTAACATAGTCTCTAGCAATTGTATATATTGTATATATTGTTCTTTGAATAACAACAGTATGGTATGGCTTTGGGTAGGCAGTATGAGATCATTAACTCTCAAAAAAGGCAAACTATGAATTATATCATCCTGTTTTGAGATAACGTTAGCTCTCATTGCTGCATCTCAAAATAGTCTAGGAGACTCAAAGTTATCCCAGAAGATTCAATCAACTTGAGAGGAACAAGCCTCACTGAAACTATTCCTTTTTCACTCTCCATAAAGTCAACTAAAAGAAGAAAGCAAACAAAATAAGAGTCTCTCTATATGTGTTCTTCACGTGTCGGGAGACCCAATGTTAGCCAGGAAGCATAGTTTTAAATGACGGAGATGGTGGAAATAGCTCTGGAGGGGATGGATTCTCTCACAGCCCTCCACCACTTATGGCGTCTCCCCTTCCAGAGTCTTTGCCCTGCCAAGGCTCAGTTAATTCAAAGTTTTAAGAAGCGAGGGTGACAGGGTAAAAGCTCCAGAAGGGGAGACAGTCTGGCACACCAGAGGCAGTGGAGGGCTGTGAGAGCATCTGTCTCCACCAGAGCAATCTCCACCGGCTGTCTTTCAAAACTAATCTTCCTGGATAACATTGCATCTCCCAACACTTGACGGACACATGCCCTGGCGTCTTGTGTAGAGAGACTATGTAACTGCAGAGAAAAAGTAACTCCTCATCAAGAACAACATAATTCTCCCTCCCATTGTCTCACAACAAGCATGAGAAGGATAGGGAGTAGAAGCCACTCCATTGTGCCAGCTAGGAGAAAAGATAGGGAAATAGTTTCCAATGTTGCAAAGAAAACTTTTGAGCAACTTGAGGAAGCAAGAAGAGAGATGGAAAACAAAAAGAAACCACTTCATATAGCAAACTGTACCGCAGCAACACCAAGAGGAGAGCCAGAATTGAAAATACTAAAATCTCCACAGCTATTCTGTTGTGTTGGAAAGAAATGGGTGGAAAGACAGCTTCATGGCTGCAAGAAATGGGAGGAAAGTAGGGCAATTCTGCTGTAGCAATGTGCAAAGCATACTTGCTGCAGAGGAGCAAGTGCAGAGAAAAAATACCTCTCCATTAAGAACTTTCCAACAGCTCCCACATCTTCTGTAAAGCTATATGAATGGTCTACTTACAAGTCAGCAATAATAACCCATGGAACTCAGCGACTATGGCTTCTGTAGATGAAGCTAAATTAATAAATGGGGAGGGGGCAGCAGAAGGAGGACTAATACTCGAGATACAATTGTGGTAAAGTTTTCCAAGATCCTCAAGTCCACTAGCTGATCTGTTACACCAGCAGCAAAGCCAGACATGAAGGGTCACATGACATGAGTTCAGAGCTGGATCTAGAGGGGGGGCAGGGGGGTAGTCTGCCCCCAGCGCCGCCAGGGAGGGGGCGCCAGAAGCAGCTCCCAGAGCGTGCAGGCGGCAGCATGGGCAGCCGCGCTGCCTTTTGCTTGCCCCACGGGACAGGGGGCGACTGGTTTGCCGCGCACCCCCTGTTCTGCAGGGCAGGAAAAGGGCAGCGCGGCCGCCCATGCCACTCACTTGCCCCGCAGGAGAGAGGGCAGCCAGCCGCCCCCTGTCCCGCGGGGCAGGCGCATGGAGCGGGCAGCCTCGCAGCCCCCCGCACTGCCTTTTGCTTGCTCCGCAGGACAAAGGGAGCGCGGCAAGCCGGTTACCCCCTGTCCCATGGGGCAGGTGAAAGACAGCGTGGGGGGCTGCAAAGCCGACCGCGCCATTCGCTTCTGAAGCGAATGGTGCAGGCAGCTTCTCAGCCCCCCACGCTGCCTCCGGCACGCAGCGTGATGACATCATCAAAATGATGTCATCACGCTGCATCAGGAGCGTGCGTGTGCTGTGCGCGCGCGCGAGGGCCGGCAGGCGTTGCCCCGGGCGCCGGGAGCGCTAGATCCGGCCCTGCATGAGTTAACATACTATAACCTCACTATTGCTCAACTCACGATTGGCTAGCTTCATTCCCATGCAGCATGCTCTACCCTAAACCCAACTGTCTCTTGGTCTTGTTTGGCTTGGACTAAGTGGGTTTGTGTTAACTACTGTCCCGGCTTATCCCTAGACTGATCTTAAACTTGTTTAGAACATATAGTCATTTTCCAGCTGATAAAAAATGCTCAGTTCTGCAAACATTGGCAGTAGTGGCTACAAAGCTGTAGCATCATCATATCCTCTTAAAGCGTCAAGCAGCATGGAGTACTGCTGTTTTCAGAAGCATTGTGAGGCACACATGCTTTTTTGGCATCCATGGCATAAGAGTTATGAGCCAAATCACTGAGAAGTCAGTTTGTGCCATTATGTTCTATCATTCTGTTTTGTTGTTGTTATTATTATTGCTTTTAATTTTGATGTTCAAATTGTATTCATTATAATATTGCACAGCAGAGAAGCAACACATAACCGGCTTCCTTTGATATAATGGCTCACATCTTTAACAACGAGAACCTCAGGGCAGACAACTTGGCTTGAAAAATATAATACTTAACTAAAAGTTTTTCTGTTTCTTGTCCCTCTAGGTCCAGAACTGTCCCAGTCTGGCTTAGAACAGTTTATATGTAGGCCCATCACTCCTGCAGCTTGCTGGCAAACAAATACAGCTGTTTTCTTCCTGCCATTGAACATAGGGATCCCAGGTTCCTGTCAGTGGTTTGCCTGCCTGCCCGCTGGCAGGGCCGGATCTAGCGCTCCCGGCGCAATGCCTGCCGGCCCTCGCGCGCGCGCACAGCACGCACATGCTCCTGACGCAGCGTGATGATGTCATTTTGATGATGTCATCACGCTGCGTGCCGGAGGCAGCGTGGGGGGCTGAGAAGCTGCCTGCGCCATTTGCTTCAGAAGCGAATGGCGCGGTCGGCTTTGCAGCCCCCCACGCTGTCTTTCACCTGCCCCATGGGACAGGGGGTAACCGGCTTGCCGTGCGCCCTCTGTCCTGCGGAGCAAGCAAAAGGCAGTGCGGGGGGCTGCGAGGCTGCCCGTGCCATGCGCCTGCCCCGTGGGACAGGGGGCAGCCGGCAAACCAGCCGCCGCGTCCCGCGGGGCCAGCAAAAGGCAGCACGGCTGCCCATGCTGCCGCCTGCACGCTCTGGGAGCTGCTTCCGGCGCCCCCTCCCTGGCGGCGCCGGGGGCAGACTACCCCCCTGCCCCCCTCTAGATCCGGCCCTGCCCGCTGGTCACAAGCAGGCACTCCAGGCAAAAGTGCAGTGCACATGGGCTCCCAGCAGACACGACCATGTCACTTCCAGAAGTGATGTCATCGCACCAGCTGCAGGAGTGTTCTCACACTTCCCTTGGGGCCACTTTTGGCCCTCAAGGAGCTGATTATCAAAGAATTGGCCCCGTGCAAAGCGTGGGAGCACTCCTGTGGCCAGCACTATGATGTCAATTCCAGAATTGACATCATTGCATTGTCACTGCACACGTGAGGATCAACATCCCAGTGAATACTGGGTCCCTCTCTCCCGCTGAGAGGGTATAGGGTTCTGGCAACCCTATATGGATAACTGCTGCTTGCACTGAGGCCTTCAGGCTAATCTCTTTTATAATAAAACGGCAGAACTATGTCAAAATTCAGAGCAAGAGATCAACAAAGAGTTGGTATGAGAAAGCTCATTTTCATAACTAAAAGTAAATTATTTAGCATTATTGACACAATGATTAACAATCCATAAAGCTTCTGCAGCCCAAACACTGGTTGTTGTGAGTTCTTTATTAAGAAGCAGCACACGAGGCCTCACAATAATTTAGTGCACTGGCATAAATCTGTATGTGGTTCACATCTGAATTACTAGCAACCACTTACCTCTATCATCTCCCTCATTATATGGCTGGGGTCCCTGATGTGGTACTTGTGGGCACAACTGTGCCCACCAACACCTTTTCCAGTGCACACAAAGTGATTTTAGAAAGTGGGTGGAGCCAGGTGAGGCTTTTACAAAACATGGCTTCTCATTGCCCACTGAAGTATTGATTGGCTGTGGAGATTTTTCAAACATTGCTTTGAATGTTTGCTATTTGCAAAGTTGCTATTTTTACCAGGTTTTTAAAAGAAAGCACAACAACGTAAAAGAAAGCACAACAACGTAAATTTGGGCTGCACCCACACTTCAATGTATACTGCACTATCATAGCAATGGTTTGCAGTGGTATTGTTTTGCCCATATAGAAAAACCCAATGGTGAATGACTATCATAGTGCATCAAAAATGTAACATTCAACAGCATGTGGATGCTACCTGTGTCAAATCACAGATACACTTAATACCTTTGACTTTTAATTTGGTTTATAAATCCCATCAAATAAAAACTATAGCCAATCTAGGCAAATACATATTAACAACTTAAAAGGAAGGGCAAGAGAAAAGTACTCATGTAATAGTTTCTAGCAAACATCCAGAACAGTTTTCAATTCATGGGTCGTGTCTCACCCGCTAGTTAAGTCATGAGCCCGTATAGGGCCATATTATTTTTGCTACTTTTTCAAAGGACCAAATCCTAGTGGACATGTGTACAGAGCAAAGCCACCATACCTTCTACTGCTCTTTGTATGTACAGAGAAGGCCAACGATACAAGGTCATTCAACAGCATACTTCTTATCCTCAGATCTCTTGGTCTGCTGTCCACAAACCTGCCCTTAACAGTACTGATACTGTCTGCTCCTCTTCCTGTCACATGATTTTCTAGATTATACTTGGAACTCAGCAGGTCCCATAATTCATCCCAGAGATTTGTCTGTCCCCCTCTGTTGCTGTCTTCCGCCAGCAGGTGAAGAATTGTTTTGGTGTACTCCCAATGTTATTGGCCCTGCTCCCTGTTTTCAGCGTTGTGTGTTTTAAGTGTGCATGTGTATTTATTGAATTACATACTAACAGCCAAGTGGCCTTAATCCAGGGATACTTAAATTTGGAGATTGGAGCCATGAACGGACAAGACAGATCTTCCTACAAACCTGAATAATGGTCCTAATTTTGTAGCAAATATGGAATCTTAAAAAAAAATCAACGGGTTTAAATAAACCCAAAATGATAAAAGCAGCACTATAGCTTTAACCAGATTCTCTCCATGGCTGTTGGTAGGCAACCATAACAATTTAGCCAGTATTCCAGGCTTGGTTTCTGTCAGGAAAAGACAAGGGAGAAGGCAGGACCCTTTCCAGGGCTCTTTTGGCCTTTGAGGGAGGACTTATTGAGGTCAGGCATAGAAGTAACTACCAGGAAACTTCATACCATGCTACTGGCTTGACTCACCAAGTCCCTATTGCTTGCTGCTGTTCAATAGCACCCCACCCCACCCCACCGCCAGTGTAGCGTAGTGGTTAGTTTCAGAGTAGGATCTGGGAGTCCCAGGTTCGAATCACCACAACTGTGGAAGCTCACTGGGAGACTTCGATCCAGTCAACCTAACCTACCTGTCAGGGCTGTTGTGAGGATAATACGGAGGCAAGGAGAATGAATGATGTAAGGTGCTTTTGGTCCCCATTGTAGAGAAAGGAGCATATAAATGAAGTAAATTAATAAATATAGATGAAGATGGAGGACACAACCTTTTTCATATTGCTGCCATCAGAGGATAAGCAGCACCTAGAAACATCCTTCCTCCTGAACAGCTATAAGAATAGAGGCACCCAAAGTCATCAATTCAACTGGTAAGGGGTCTAATAAGCAGTATGTACTGCAAGCAAAAACCTTGGTTCAAAAGTTTAATCACCTATTTGCTCTGGATGATTCCTGTCAGGCTTGATCAGGAGGTACAAACTAAAGAAACCAGGGAATGCAGTTAGAAGTAATGAATAATCAGTCTATATTGTGCAAAATGCAAAGTGCAGTATTAATTATAAATATTTCATGCAATTAATAAATCCAATAAATATATTCAAGACATGCAATACATGTTCCATCTCCAGTGTCTGTCTATTTCATTTCCAAAATTCAAAGGGTCTAATGAGCAGTCTAATCAAGTGGAGTATAGGAGGGCGCATGAACGATGGATAAAGATGACTTTGTGCTAAGTGATCCCCAGTCCAAGTATGACCGTTTCTCTGACTGTCCACTTGAGTGCATTGGAATTAGGAGTGCAGATGACCAGTGATCCACTAGAAATACTGCCCAGGAAGAAAACGTTGTGCAAAACGGGAGCTGGAAAATCTTGCTTGCATCATCCCGTCGGCAGACAGCCCCTTGGCACCCTTTTTCCATACTTGGACTGGGGATCACTTAGCACAAAGTCATCTTTATCCATTGTTCATGCGCCCTCCTCTACTCCACTTGATCAGACTGCTCATTAGACCCTTTGAATTTTGGAAATGAAATAGACAGACACTGGAGATGGAACATGTATTGCATGTCTTGAATATATTTATTGGATTTATTTATTGCATGAAATATTTATAATTAATACTGCACTTTGCATTTTGCACAATATAGACTGATTATTCATTACTTCTAACTGCATTCCCCGGTTTCTTTAGTTTGTGCTTCCTGGTTAACCAGGGGAACTCCCTGTTGTTGTTTTTGATCAGGAGGTAAGCATGTTCTTTAAAGGGTCTGAGCTACCCACGTTACATTTTTTACCCTTCTGACAAGATGTACACCCAGCGTTTTTTCTGAGACCTAGCAGACAAGTAAATAGCCTTAGAGAATCTTTGCTTCCATTAATATTTTAATAATAAATCATTATTTACATCTAATACTCATTTAAAATACATGACAATATATTTCATTGATTTTACATAGATAATTAACACAAAGAACTTACTTATTTATTTAAAACATTTATGCCACATTTCCATCCAACTTAGGGACTCCTAAGGCAGCAAATAATCAAAACACTGTTAAAATACAGATAAATATAAATAAATATTTTACACAATTAAACAAAACAAAAAAACTTAAACACAGAGACATACAAACCTGGAGGAAGGCCAATGGAAATAAAAATTAGTGAGGGAATGCCAAACAAAACACAAAAGCCTTCACCTACTGACAGAAGACAACACTAGAGAGTTCCAGAGTTTGGGTGCCACAACCAAGGAATTGTTTCTTGGGTTCCATCTGTCTAGCCTCAAGATGGCGGGGGCACACAGAGCAGGACCTCTGAAAATGGTTTGTTCAATTACATGATTCAATTAAATATTTTTTACCAAAAGCAAGGTGGTCACAAGACGAGGAACATCTTCCAAGAAGACACCCCGTAGCAATTCAGAATATTCATTTTTATAAATTGTCAGACTTTCCCATAACAATGACTAGCTATCCCACTTGATAGGGCCTACAATCTTATTTAATAGTTGTACAAAATCATTCATACACTTGTATGCACTAAAATTATACAAATGTTTTCTTAATACATTCTTGGTACTTCCAGCCATAGCTTTGAGTATCAGAAGTAGATATTACACTCTCTCATACAAGTAGTTATTTGGTAGCCCTTTGAACTAGCACACTTCATGCAACTCACACAGTAGCTGAGCTTAGTTATGACCACTGCACAACTCACCCAAATAACTCACTATCAAGATTGGGAAACTTAACTAGGTCCAACAACAGTGACCACTTTACTTGTCTGGACACTCTGCTACTGTGTGACTTTGGCAACTGGGCCAGGCCTGGCAGCAGCCCCCCAGCTCACCTCCAGATGGCATGCATATCACCCAGGCCCAGCAACAGCTACCAATGCTATTCTTCCCAAGTGACCCAGCACCATGGAACTCACCTGAGCCCGGGGCAGCCACTACACAGCTTACATGGGACAATTTGCTATCAGCCAACTCACATGTCAGGCCCTGCAGCAGTCACCACATGGGATGATCTGGCTACTTGCTACCATGCAACTTGACCAGTCCTGGCAGCAGCCAGTATGCAACATACCCAGGTGACTTGCTACCACACAACTGGCAGCAGCCTCCACACAAGATGCCCAGGCAACTATCGCACAACACGTGCAAATCAACCAGGCCTAATGGTGGCTACCACGTGACTCTCCCGGGCAAGCTGCCACCACCTGACTTCCATAACAATAAATGATTTTTAAGGTACCACTGGGCTTCTGTTTTTATTTCACAGCTTAGAAGGACTTTGCCGGGTACCCATGATAGCTAAACTGACCATGGGAAGGGGTGAATGAAAGCCGAGGAGTGGAGAAGTAGAAGAAGCAACTGAAACTTTAATTCAAAGAAAAGTTCCAAAGCCCGACAGCAGCCACTGCTACAGGGGCAAGGGTTGAAAAGGAGCGACAGAATCCCGCGGTTTTGCTTTCTCCTTGTAGACTGGGCACGCCTACTCACCAGCTGCAGGAGGACGGCAGCGTCAGCCCCTCCTCTGCGCGCTGCCAGACCACCGAGGGCCGTTAGATCAAGCAGGCGCTGCGGCCGCCTGAGAAGGCCCCTTCCCACTAACCCCGAAAGAGAGACTCACGCACACGTGACCAAGAAGCGACCGCGACGGGCAGACCCCCACCCCAGAGACGCATTACGGGCGAGGGCTGGCCGGGGGCGGCGCTTCAGGCTCGAAGACAGTCGCCACAGCTGCCCCTCCCCCTTCCCTAACCAGCCCGCTTCCCTGCAAACGAAGCGGCCAAAGACCACTCCCCCCCACCCCCTCCAGACACTTACCAGCCGCAACGCTCCGGCACGACCCCCGCCCACTTCGCCGGCCGCCGTCTTCCTGCGTCGACTTGCGTGTTGACGTCACCTAGCAACCGCGTTCCCTGCTGCTCTGCGTGTTGACGTATCTAGTAACGGGGAGGGGGTTGGAACGGAAGCAGAGTTCTGGGTGACACGAAAGCAGAGCGCACCCGGCACGCGGGTAAGCCAGGAGGCGCAAACGGCCCTGCAAACAGGGCTTCCTCCCGTCGCGCCAGAGAGCGGCCTGGAGGAAAAGGAGGCGCTGCGTGTTTCTCCGTGGCAGCTGCACCGCCCCGAACCAGTGGTCCTCTTCGCTGGCCCGAGCTCGACGCAGCCGGAGTGGTGGAACATTGTGCGCAGAGATATAGGGCAAAACGCCGCGGTACCCATGCTCTTCATTGTCGGGCGCATCAAGCCGTTAGCGTGAAACCAGGTGCAGCCGTGGTCCATTTACACACTTTTGCAACGATTTTAGAGTAGATGTTCAGCCGTCATCGCAAGAAAGCTGAAAATCCAGACAAGTCAATAGGACAGGCCTTTCCCTTGGTTTGAAACGTGTTCAGTTGGGTGATAGTACAGACAATTTCCTGATTACTGAAACAGTTTACGTATGAGAAACAGTAAGGAGGTAAAGTTGACGACAAATCTCAAACTGACTGAAATGCTCTTTGGCGTTAGACATTTATAAACAGGCAGTAATAATGCTGGTGCCCTAGGTTTGAAAAGGAGGCTTTGTGATCATCAGTGAGTAATTTTGCCTGGTAAACTTTGTGTACCTGTCACTTTTAGGTGATAGTGTTTCTTTTGGCCTTCTGCAAACGATGTAAAACAGTCACTCAAGAGGCCTTTTTTACTCAGATAGGAGGGCTGTACTGTAAGGAAGTGGTCTCAGCAGGATGCATTAGTAGAGGGATAAGGACCATAGACTTTACTACTATGTGCTATCTGTTGCTTTGGGCACAATCCTACCAGATAGCTCTATATCATTAACCTAGCAGTCTTAGAATTGCTTATGTTCTGCTTCAGCATTTCTTCAACTCTATATTAGATTTTTGCAGGTTTTAGATTTTTGCAAATTTGCATTTATACACTATTACAAATTTGCAGTTATAGCCTCTATTACATTTACTAAAATGTCCTTGAAATTGACTGTACAAACTCACACTGTGTAAATCCGCCTTGAATCTCAGTGAGAAAGGTGGACTGTAAATAAGGTAAATAAATAAAAATTAATGCACAAAAGAAATGTGCATTTTTACTTACTTGGGTTTATTCCCAGGTAAGTGCATAGGATGGCCACCTTAAATATATAGATATTCCATGTGGCTGGCATGGCATATTAAAGGCTCATCTCTTGTGAAATGGGTGTGTACATATGAAGTATTTGCAAATTATTACAGGCTAAGTTGTGACCACCAAGAGTGCAAATACTGCATATTTGAGCACTTAAATAGGTATTTCATTGGCCTCCAGATGGCTGGTATCACAAATCAATTGTCCATGAAATTCTAAACTTGTTCAAATTCAATCAATTTTATGTTAGCAGATTTCTCTTTTAAAGTGGAAGTGTATGAGGGTATGCAACATTTAGCTACAAAAATGCAACTTGCTAAGCATTGGAAAAGCAAAATTACACTTCCCATCAATACTTAGAATGATATTCTGTGTCTGTATCTGTGTGAGTGGTCTTTGAATTGTAACAAGGTACATAAAATGCTGTAACTCTGATATATAAATAATAGGGTGGATCCAACCAGATTTTCCACTGGTTGACCACCTAAAAAGACAATGCTGAGAATCATGGGACATGCATTTATAAAAGTAATATGGGATAGGAGCTGTAGCGTGGAGGGGATTTGGTAAGACAATGAAAAAACTGACTAGATTCAACCTAATATATTGTATCTTAGCCTGCTCATTACATTTGACCTGCTGAAATTCTTAATTTCATGCTTTGCTCATTACAGCAAAGCCTTCCAAAGATACCACCCTACAAATGAGTAAGATCAACAGATGCCTGCACTCAAACATTCTATGTTGTGGTAACCATAGTGTAATGGTCTGCCAAGTGAGGTCAGAAAGACATATTCCATAGAATATGTAGATCACTTTTGTTCAAGTGGGCATTTTTATAAAAGGAATAGAGTTATCGTTAATATCTTTGGAACTTTAGGCAATTTCCAATGCATTTTACGTTTGTTTTCTAATTTTGTAATGCAGTTTTATTGTGCTGTTTGTTGAATGTATTATATTGTTACATAGAACACAGCAAGATAGTAATAATCTAAAGAAGGCAATATAAGACAGGGAGAATAGGAAAAATGAAACCCATTTCCATGTTTGATAATCTCTGCTTTTAACTAAATAGAAAGAAAGATTACTATCATTAAAATTATGCAGCTTGTGTATATTGGTGTTGGAAAAGCAAAACAAGTTAGATTATTTCCCAATTTGTATGCTGTACCCATTAAAACACATCAATGTCTACACACCCTATGGGCTTTTAAAATCATGCTGGTGAGCAATAGCAAATGTCAATTAGATACTAAATATGTAAAGTTATGCTTATTAAAAATGCTTAAAAAATTTATGTAACTTCTTGAGCTGTCATTCAAATAACCAACTGAGAATTAGTCCAAAAACCAAATGCCAAATGTGATAAATTGAGAAGATGCACTCATTTGTACTTCTTTTTTGGCATTCATATCCATCAAGGCAGTCATGACATTGTTCCTCTTTAACTGCTTTTCCCATTTGTCACCATAGGAATTGACTAACATTTATGCTGTTGACAGTACGATACTGTTACTGGGAAAGGTCACTTATTACAGCACTGTTACTGATGGAAATGCTGCAGTTACTGGAGTTTCTCTAAGTGTTGCTGTGTTTGCATTTTCACTATTGAGTCAGTGTAGGACTAATGACTAAACATAGGATACCATCTGTCATACACAGGAGAAAACATAGTTGTAGCCTCTTTGATGTGTTTATAAGTCTGGGTTACCAAACTCCCCAAAGCATTTCAAATTGCTCTAAGGCTATACAGGGTAGGTTGAACTCAGGGGGTGGAGGAGGGGGCTGAATGCAAGTTGATATAGATATGCTTAGAAGTGTAATGTGCTGGTTGAAACAAAGATCTTGGAAGTGTTTCTTTTCCAGGTGCTTGCAAGTGGTGTTTGTAGTTTACTGCCTTTTATCAGCTTGGTTTGGTGAGCTAGTTACAGTTCTCCTTGAAAAATTATGCATCTTTTGGTAACATTCAAGCTAGAGCTACAATGGGTAGTGTTCTGGGCTGGCTTTGAAGAGTGCTCAGAAACATATAGTGATTTGGTTATTACCTGGAACCAGCAAATTATGATCACATGTGGCCAATACTTCACCCTTCCTCCCACTAGGCTGCAATCTCTACGTGCCTCTTTAGTTTCTTCTGTTAGTTCTGCCCTGTTGATCTAAGCCAGGATCCCCAACCTTTTTGAACCTGCACTTCTTGATCATAGTAGTTGCAGCACTTATTCATCATCTTCCTTCAAATATACAGTAACCAGCCATTTGTCAGAAGTGCAGGAGGGTGCTATGTCCAGCATCTGGAGTCAGACTAGTGGCATCCCACCAAACCTTTTGTTCCTCATTTGCATCTTTTTGGCTTTGTTCTAGCAAAAAAAAGTCACATAAAACTTTGCTTAGAAATAAATATGTTTTATTCGATGCCATTGCGCATTCCAAACAAATCTAAAGTGCTGCTAACAATGTATCAACTATGGCATTTTGGGAGGGCTTTTCGGCAAAATGTGTGTTGCATAGTCTTAATAGGTCAATATAAATTAAACACCAAACACCCTGGCTCACAGATCAGAATTACAAACCTCAGTTATATCAATCTAGAATTCAACTGTCATTTTAAAGAGGAAGATAAAAATTATATCACAATAAGTAGTGCATTAATATTTCAGATGTCTAGACTATATCAGATTCCTGAATTTAACTATATCAACACAGAATTCTATGCACACACTTTTTATCCAACTCTTATTGCCTACTCCCTAAAAGGCAGGAGCGGTTGTACTTACTAATATTTATACCATGCACATACACAGGAATCATGGCAATCCTTGTTAATCTTTTAACTATAGATTGCCCATTCTGCCACAGTATTTTATTTATATTTTTTGTTATTGGATGAAAGGCTCTACACAGCACCTATTCTAGATAATAGAATCTTACATGGTTAGAAACGGCTCAGCAGCAATGTGGACTATACTTTCTGAAGTATTTGCGAAGACCCTTTCACATATTGTCATGTATTGATATCTGAACAAATTCCAGTAGGGTCAAGTGGAGGAAAAACATTATTTAATGTTTGTTAACTTGCATTTTCAGCATGTCTAAATAATACAAAGGTTTTCCTACCACAAACTTATATTATGAAAGAAGGTATAGCTCTAAACCCTTGCAAATTTGGCCAGTCCTGAAAAGGAAATTTTAAACAAAGTTTTTGCAGAAGTACATAATATCACTTCCAAAAGACATTTATTCACTCCAATTATTAACTATGCTAAAACATATTAGGATAAACCAAACAGAAGAGCAGGCAAAAAAACCCTCCAAAACCAGACGGGATTATACCATATGGGCTTTAGTGACTATATAAATTTTCTTCTCTTAAATCCAGAACAAGAGAACAATTTAGAATTTTCAGTTTCTCTTGATGAAGACCACTGTGCAGTATTTCCAACCTAAATAAGAGTCACCATGTGATTAGGATTCAGGATTTCTATCCAGTAGCCATCAGGATCCTGGATAAAAGCCAAACCCTTCATTTTACCTATAAAAGATGGAGATACTGTTATAAGACTAGTACAATTCACATTTCAAGCTTATCAAACTACACTGAAGAGCATCTTTCGCAGACTTCTGCAGAAACGGCAGACAATACCCAGTGCTCATTTTTATACCCCACTGCAATTCAACTGGAAGAATCAAGATGGCTGTCAGTTCTAGGAAAACCAAACCTATGCAAGTAGTGCTACAAACCTAAACTGTATTCAGATGTGTTAAATTATTGCAACTCTATTACTTCTACTCGTCACAAGAACCACAAAATTGAATAACTGGAGATGGGGGAGGTTTATGGCAACATCTCTCAGGCTTTCTGAGTGCAAATTCCATTTCTCAATTGATTCTATCATCTGTTCCATGGGGTGAGCACCACAGCAATCCTTGCATAGTGTTATGTGTATACAGCTGGGGTAATGATCAAATACTGGTATTATATGAATACTACAAGACATCTCCCGCTTCTTCCTAAAATAATTCAAAGTTAGAACAAAGCAACAGCTCTTTCCTAATCAAGTTGGTGATTGGACAAGTATGGGAGCAGTTGCTACCACAAATCTAATCAGTGGTACTCCTGTACTAGTGGGCATTGAGCATATCTAGGTCTTGGTTGGTGGTAGGGAGGAGGCTCCACCTCCCTCAGGATCATTTCCTTCAGAATTTCACATGAACACACAAAAACACTCAACCCTTAAAGGCTCAGAACCACTAATTTATGGCAAAGACTTACCATCATCTGGCTTTTTGACAAATTTTACTCCCAGCTCCTCAAATCTTTTACAAGCTGCATTTACATCAGGGACAGCAATTCCAATGTGGCCTGAGCAGCAACAAAGCAATAAAGGATAATTGTATGAATAGTGAATATTAGACTAAGGTTTTCTTTCATAAAATTATGTTTGCAGCACTGAAAAGTATATTCAATGTATCCCAATACAAATGCTATGGACTTCCTAGTCTGATCCAACAGGGTTCCTATGTTCTCTCCTTGAATAGAATAAAATGTTATCCAGAAAATTTAAAGCTATATTTTCTGGGGGATCATAAGATGAGGAACTAATTTCTTCATGGAAAAAAAATCTATACTAGTCCCCAAAACGAATGAATGAATGAGCTGCCAGTATTCTTTCTCTTGGAATCAGAATTGGCCAACTTCAGCTCTTCAGTTCATTTTTCAAATGTAGTAGAAAGTTTGCTCCTAGTTTCATCCATAAGGATAACAAATGGATTTGTCTCCCTGTTGCATATATTACCCCAACTCTATCAAAGGGCACAAGTACCATAATTGCAGTACTCTTGCTAGGAGACACCACCATTTTAAATAGAACTTGACCACCCACAATGGGAGAGGGGTCAGTTTGTGTGACAATATGTTAAAGGATTTTCCTGGGGACAGTCATTCAAGCAAGACACATACACAGGAGGCAAACTTGCTTCAGTGGCAAATTCTCTTTCTTTGCTGAGATTCAGCTGCATGTCAGCCTAAACTCATAAAAAGTGAGAAAGTTTCCAGCAACTGTAAACATTCTTTTGTTTTTATTCCATAACTAAGATTTCAGCCTTAGAAGTGTTAATTCCCAGAAGTGTTTTGAACTCGTAAAAGTATGGCTCCAGCATTTAAGGTTTTTATATTATAGTGAGGTCTGATTGACCTGTCAATCAAGCCTGTATGGTGCCTTGCATTCTGGGAACTGTAATTCTGGTGTTTGTATTATCCTCCTTGATCTTTTATTTTGTAAACAATTAGTGTTACGGTATAAGATTTTCTGATGTAACTCTTCTTTATGCATATGAGCTAGGGAGAGAATAAGCATCTGAGCTTTATTTGGAAATAATAAAACTCAAATTTCTTTATAGATCACTGTTTGGTGTCTTAATAGATTGAGGGTATTGGCTGAAAGGGAAAATAAATTGGCAAGCAGAGTACTTTGAAATAAATCCTCTTTCACAATACACTTGCATTCTCCAGGCTATTATTATTTGGAACTTGGCCATCCCTGTTCTCAAGAATCTGCTAGCTGGGGGGATGCAATCATATCCTGTAGTACAGTACTACAGAATAGGAGTCCATAGTTTTATGCACAGCATAGTTTTATGCATATACAAATATGAGTGTTGCAACTGGAAGAAAAAAATGCTAGTTCAATCTTTCCATTTTTAATTGGGGGGGAAAAACAGTAACGCCATATCCACACTAGTGAACTGTAGCACCTGTCTAACTTCTGTGAATTAATGCAGTTTTTCCTCCTAAAAGTAGCAGTCACAAAAATGTTGAGCTGTAATAACTTAAGAACCGGCTAAGCAACAAATGTTGTAGCAGACAGTAAAAAGAAAAAAGTCTGCATTTGTGTCTTCTGTCACATGCACTTCTAGATCATGGCCTTTGTGGCCTCATTGTCAAGATCTAGAATGTGCTGTCAAAATCATGTGTCTCGTATTGGAAAAAAGGTGAACTGCTGAATTGTTTGAGGTTTCTGAAGTAGTTAAGAACGAGGGATCACTTTGCCACTTTAGAGGTTATATGGCCTGACTGGTGGCCCAGGCCAGCCCAATCTCATCAGATCTCAGAATCAAACCAGGATAAGCCCTAGGTAGTACTTGGATCAGAGACCACTGTGGAAGTCCAGGGTCATTACACAGAGGTAGGTGACAGCAAACCACCACTGAGCGTCTCTTGCCTTGTAACCCCTACAGGTTTCCATTTGTCAGCTGTGATCTGACGGCACTTTGCAGCACCAATTATTTTTTAAATTTATATTCATGATAAGCCTGAGAATGGATTGGTATTCAATTACAAGTTTAAGATTTTCTTAGAGATTCACAGACAACTCAAAAAGAAAGGGTGTGATTATGATTCACTATGACTTTCTTTATAACATACCAAATCCTCGTGGGTCTGAATTGCCATTGTGATAAGCTTGGTTCTCATCGTTTTCTGTGCCCCAATTGCTAAGAGAAGAAAAGAGGAGAAATGGGATGAAAAGAAAAGGTCACCTTGAGGAACAAATTTTAAAACAAATCAAAGCTCTTTTACTATTTTAAAGAGCACAAAGATTTAATCAAAAAGAGTCCAGCAGCACCTTTAAGACTAACCAATTTTATTGTAGCATAAGCTTTCGAGAATCACAGTTCTCTTCGTGGAATTGTATGGTCTTGGTGGTGCTGCTGGACTCTTTTTGATTTTGCTACTACAGACTAACACGGCAAACTCCTTTGAACCTTTACACAAGCAAACTGATCCCCACATCAAAAGGAGCTGTTTGCATCTCCATATCAAAGGAGTTGTTTACATCCCTCCTCTCCTCCTCCCCTCCCCTCTCCTCCTCTATATTTGACCAGTTTCTTTCTGCCCTCCATGCATCTGACAAAGAGAACTGTGATTCTCGAAAGCTTATGCTACAATAAAATTGGTTAGTCTTAAAGGTGCTGCTGGACTCTTTTTGATTTTGCTACTACAGACTAACAGGGCTAACTCCTCTGGAGTTAATCTCCTCTGGAGATTTAATGAGAGCAACAAAAAAAGAAGAAGGAAAAAATACTCTGGAGTGCTGCAGAAATGGAAAGAATATTCTAATGAGGATGAGTGGGTTGAACCCTAGAGTCTATTTCTACCTTCTGTTATGGAGGAAACTTTTGCTAATTTCCCCCTCTTACTGCAGAGCCCCCTCATCACACATGGTCGTATCCCCCCTCCCCAATACAGACAGAGCATTTTCCAAGGGCTGTGATGGGAGGTAGAAAAGGTCCAATCAACTCTAATCACAAATCATAGGATCCAACCCACAGGTAAGCAATCTGTGGGTTGGAAACTAATGTTTTTATCAGTGTTTCACAACTATCAGTTCTAATTTTGGATCAGGATCACTAGGAGAAAAAGAAGATAGAGTTGATATCTCCCCCTTACCCCAAAAGTCAGGAATTAAACACCACATAGAATTTCAGGGATTACCCCCTGTACTAATTATACACTAACAAAAAAACAATCTATAAACTTCCCTGCCTAAAAATATAGGATGTAAGCTTGAAGTACTGCTTTAGTGGCAAAAGGTACAAAAGTATTTAAGGTTAGAGCCATTCATTGATAGTTAAGCTTTAACTGCAGCCCGCACATATCTTTTTCTCATGCTCACTGTCAGGGCTTGTTGCTGCCGCTGCTGGGCAAGGCGCAGGCTGGGCCGGCCCTGATGTCAGAGGGGCACCAGGGACACTGCAGGACCCTGCTCTGTGGAAGGAGGGGCAGTATACATCACCCAGACTACCTCTCAGTCCACTCACTGGCCTGTTCAACCTGGCCTGCTCACCCCCTGCATCCTCCATCATCTCCTCCTCCCAGAACTTTCCTCCAAGCCTCCACTCTCGCACTGCTCTGCTCTCACTCCACACCATCACTCCTTACTCACACCCACCACCTCAGAGCTCTTCCTAGCCACCCTTTATACGGTTTCCTTTCTTCGCCCCGCTCTCCTTCCAGGCTTGTTCCCTCTCCTGACTTGGCCCAGCTGTGCCTTCCCTCAGGTGTTTCCCTCCTATTACTAACCCCTCCTAGGCTTCCTTGCCTTGCTGGCAGGGTGGGGTTGAATGTGAGCCATCCCCAGCTGAGGTCTCCTTGGCCTTGCTCACAAGGAGCTGCCCCAGTAGGCCTTTGAGCTGCTGAGCTTGCCTGGCCTTGCTCGTGAGGAGCTACCCCAGCCGGCTTCTGTGCTGCTGAGCTGCCCTGGCCTTGCTTGTGAGGAGCTGCCCCAGCCAGCTTTTGGGCTGCCTGCTCATTGATGCTGGGCGGGGCTACCCATCTCCTCCCCCAGAATGCCTGTGGGAGCTCCACCTGGAGGGGCTTGGCTCCTAGCAACTCCTGAGCCAGGCTACTGTCCTCTAGCCAGGGTGTGGCTCTGGGCTGTAGTGGCTGTTTCTCCTCCTTGGAAGGTAAGGGCTCTGTTTGGGCTGTTGCTGGGTCCCTATTCCCCCTGCCTTGGCCCTTTTCCTCTAGCCTGCTTAGCCCCCTCTCTTCCCCCTGGGGGGTAGGACTGGCTGGCTTCTCCCTGCTCCCTCCAGCCCTCTGAGGCTTTGGCCTTTCGCCCCTTCCCCCTGGAGTAGGCAGGTTCTGGACCTGGTGGCTGGCTGTGGTGGCAGGGCCGCTGCCTCCCGGTTGCCTCCCACTGTTCCCTCCTGGCAAGTCTGGGGGCTGGGACTCAGACCCCGGACACTCACAGTATGTTATACATCACTTACATGACAGAGATGTTTTAAATTTATTCTTAGCATCTATCAAAGTATCAGTGCAGTCGACATATTCTGAGTAGTCTTTTCACACTGATAACATATGGGGACACACAGACAAGAACTGAAAGACATTTTTGTTATGATTTCAAACATAAGCTAGAATTAACATTATTTTTAATGGTAAGTAACAAGCATTTGTTAAATTCAAAAAAGCATTACCCATATAATGAATTTTGCCTCTAGTAATATTTAATATTTCTTTCTTATTTCTCTTCATTAGAGCGTCTGGTCTTTCCCAGAAGACTATTCCATTCCTGGAGGTAGACTTTTACATTTCAATTACTCAACCAATTTTTCAGTGTTAATGTGTAATTAATGGTATATTCCAAATGTAGAAAATTACATGACTGGTAAAAAATTTTTCCCCAAGTGAAATAGCACATTTACTGCCCCTTGTGGGACCAAATTTTCTAAAACTGAAAAGTAACAGGCTTATGACTCCTGGAAAGTTACCCTGACTGCCCTGAAAGTGATTATTCCTGATCCAGGGTGTTTCAACAAACTGCTGAAGTTACTCACCAGATAAACATGAAATAGGTATTCTGCTCCCAAGAGGTTTGTACAATAAAGTATTAAACTAATCATAGCTATAATTAAGTCCGTGGGAGGAAATCAAGACAGAAACCTGACAATACATTGCTGTAATTAATTTATTAAAGAGAAAACTTGGAGACAAAGCAATTTAACACTTACTGTGTGAGTTCTAGTGTGGCCTTTCTAGAAAATGTCCAAGCTGTTTTCTCTTTGGCATCTTTTGGAATATCATTTTTATCTTCATAAGCCAGGAAGTAGAGGGAGAATTTCATAGCAGGGAAGTCACATTTCTGGAGTAGTCTAGAAGATAACAGTTTGATACAACGTCATGTGGGAAGAGGCAACAGGGTATTATCACAAACATTCAAAGATTTGAAAAATTCTTATGTTAAAAGGCTCTGAACACAAATAACTCTTCTACACAGTCACTGAAAATGCAGCTAGAAAAACAACACTTCTACCACTTCGTTTTCAATGGAGAGGAAAGTATTAACATGCTTTTAATTTTTTTTAAAAAGGGGTTTTTTACTGGGCATCTATAATTGTATGGATCCCGGACTCAAGTAAGAACTTGGCTAAACAATTAAAATCTCTGACTCCACAGCTGAGAAAAAGGAAAGATTTCTAGCTGTAAAGTGGGCTGTGTGTCAAAAAAAGCCATTTGCCAAGTTGCCATTAAGAACAGAGCTACTTACTGAAGGACCTTCTGATAGGTATGTGGAAGCAAGAGAAAAGAGAAATTTACTGTTAAACTGATCTAGGTGTCTTGAAGCAAGGGGACACAGCTTATACAAAGTCATAATTTAGAATAGAAACTGCTGCTTTATGCAATATTCAAAAAGTTTGGAGGAAGACTAAATAGACATGGTTAGGAATCACTAAAATCATGCTTAAGCCTTTGGTTCACATGCACCCAATAAACTACATAAGTCTTTGACAAGATGTGGTCAAAACATGTGGAAAAGATAGTTACAAGGAGATAGTGTAACTAAACTTTTCACCTGCCCAGTGAAAGCAATAGCAGCATTTTTGTTTTAAAAGATGACCATCTGTAAAAGAAGAACTCAAAGTAATCTAGGGAGGAAGAAGTCCAGAGAGAAAAAAACCCAAATTTGCTTCCATTCTCTCCAACCACAACAGGAGCAAAACAAGCACACTCATGGGTACCAACCTCCTTGCCATCCTTGCTCTCTACCTCTGAAGTCACTGGCTGGCCACCATGTGGGTTCCATTAGTACTTTTTAGTCTCATGATGAGTAAGATGATTTGACATACTTTGCATGTTTTTCCTTATTATTTGATGTCACTAATGTAGTGCACTCTGATACTTAGTAAACTGGTTAGATTTGTAAATCTAACTCTGTGTGTGTGCACACGTGTGGCTGTTTGGTCTTAGAGCAGAACCACAAGTGACAAAAGGCACAGATTGGACACTTGTCTGCTTCCCTCAAGTTTTGATGGGAAATGTAGGCATCCTGGTCTCGCAGCTTCGCTCTCTGACTGCTGTCCAATGGACTTTTCAACTGTCACTTGTCCAACATTCCGCCAAGCTGCCTACATTTCCCATCAAAACTTGAGGGAAGCAGACAAGTGTCCAATCTGTGCCTTTTGTCACTTGTGGTTCTGCTCTTAGTCTCACTAGAATTCTGAAGAGAACCTGCAGCACTGCACCCTGCCTATTCAGCTGAGCTAGTTGTAACAAGTTTGTAACAACATCCTACAAAAAGATGTAATCTCTAGATGGTGAAGATGTGGGTTACATCCTCGGTCACCAACTGCAGCACAAAAATATGCAGTAGTGGCCTGTAAAAGCTACACCTGTTTTGGTAGACTAACGATTAAGCATTTTTTCAGCACTAAAACCAATGTTTTTTGGGGCAATGACATTTTGCTTTTCTAAGAAAAAGTATATTGTTTGTTTAACTTTCAGCAACCCCATCAGAAAAAGCAAATACTGAATTTATGCAAAAAGTTCATTCAGGTGCTTAGGATCTTCCTCAGTTTCATCCTCAAAACTAGCTTGTGAGGTGTGCATTAAGCTGAATGCCCCAAGTTTAATCAATGAGCTAAGTAGGGATCTGAACCCAAGTCAGTGAGACCCAATGTTTTCTAGTGGTTAGAACATCAGAGTAGGATCTGAGAGATCCAGGTTCTAATCCCCACTCTGTCATGAAAGCTTGCTGGATGAACTTGGCCAGTCACATACTCTCAGCCTACCTCATAGGAGTGGTTGTGAGGATACTGTAGAGGAGAGGAGAACAATGTAAGCTGCTTTCAGCCCCCGTTGGGAAGGAAAATAAAGTAAAAATAAATAAATGAAGGTCACCCATAGTCTGACTCTCTTTTAACAATATCACATTGGCGCTCATGTTTGGAAATGGACTTCATAAACTGGAAACTTCCAATCAAGAATACGAAGACGCATTCGTTTGCTCTGTGTTCTACCTTTTTAAAGGACACAGTAAAAGGCCAAGATTTTTTGGCAGATCAATGTGCTACAACTAGTTCATTGAGCTTGCTCCAAAAGTTATGCAACAGTAAGAATGGGAATTGTAACAAAATTGGTACTCCCTTCTGCATGGAAGCTCATAAAATCATTGTACAGAACCAGCATTTTCCCCTTCTTCCTAATGTCTTTAAATGACTACTCCTGCTAAACTGCATCTTTGCCTTTTACTCAAACAGCAAAATTAATTCATCAGAAGCAAGAAAACAGAAATGAGCCAATGGTGTTCCCAACATAGTTGCATCAAATCCTTGTACATTCTATTCTTCAAGATTTTCAAACACAGACTATGACAGTGGATACTTAATTACAGCCATGTTACCCAGAACTACAGACCTATTTGTAAAGGCAGTAGTTTGCTAGAAGTACTTCTCAGTAAAGGCAATATAACTGTTTACAGAACAATTAACAATATGTAAAAACTATCAGATCATTCTGTGAATCAGTTCTCCTACTACACCAGGATAACTGCTTCAGATCAAAAGCTTAGACACACACTACATTTCAACTAATCAGGGTAGGAGATCATTATTCACTTCTCATGATTAAAAAGAATTATTTGAAGCTTCTCCAAGTAAGAATCCAGAACGTAAGCACTCTCTCACTATACTTAATGGCAGAGGAAGGGTAAGAAGAATGCAGGGTGTGTTTTAGTAAATCTAACAAGTTACTCAAATCTAAGTCCATGGATTTCAATGACCTTAAACTGAAATCTGCATACGATTGCACTGTAAGTCATTCGGAAAGTAGGTCTCCAATCTTGTAATTTTATAGAACTCTTAAGCATGCTTTTATCTGAAACATCAGATGTACAGAGGTCCAGTTATGAGCATTTTTGAAAACAAAGACCTACTCCAAAACTGTTAATACTTACGTCATGCCAAGAACTCGAGTATAAAAATCCAGTGACTTCTTAGGATCTTTTATTCTTAGCATTGTCTGTTGTAGCAGAAAATCCTGTAGAAAAGTAATTTGTTTACTTTGATGTACCCTGAAAGTCAGCAATGGAACGTGGGGGAGGGTGTCATAGAATAATTGAAATATAGGCACAAAAAATGTTAAGACCAAATGATATTAGCATGATCTTAAATGATAAGGTATTATATCTTACATGATAATGATATTGGCATGATCTTATACAGCCAAATAAAAAATTCCATAGAGGAGCAGGACTAGATATGAAACATGCAAATATGATTTGTACAACTCTGAAGGGCATGTATAAAATATAATTGCAACAGTGTATGTCACCATATAGAGTATATATGTCACCATATATACAGGTAATAACAACATATACACCTGTTGCAAGACCACTTAGGAGGAAAATAATTTCAGGTAGGTAACTGTGTTGGTTTGCAGTAGAGCAACAGGATTAGAGTCCAGTAACACTTCGGAGACCAACAAGATTTTCAGGGTATAAGCTTTCAGGAGCCAAAGCTCCCTTTGTCAGATCTGAAGAAGGGAGCTTAGACTCTCAACAGCTTATACCCTGAAAATCTTGTTGATCTCTAAAGAGCTACTATACCAGATCCTGCTCATAGAAGGAAAAGTTAATAAATATGATCCAGCGCTAGTGACAAATAGGTTTTGCTTCAAACGGAGACAGGGCAGGGACAGTGAACAACAGAATTGCTTTAAAAAATCCCTGGCTGTTATACAAATCATTTTACTGAAAGATGGGCGGTTTGGGGTTATGCACTGGAATTACAAATAAATGGGTCGTTAATCAGAACCTGAAGCCAGTCCTACCGAATTCAAGACCAGACTACATAGACTGTGGCCTGGGGTGCAACCAAGTATCTCCCCATTCATAATCTTTTATCTTACTTTGTGCACCCCCAAGCGCAAACACATTTCCAGATATATCGAAAAACGCCTCCTCTGCTAACTGGATGTCTAATGAGTTACTTCAAGAGACCACGACAGAGTATGATTTAGACTGCTAAAGCATTCTGGTTGGATTTCAGCCTCCAGAAGATCGCGTCAAACTTTGGCAAAGGCAGACACCCAAGCGAAAGATAACACCAATGAAATTCCTTTGCCTGGTCTGGCCCGAACAGGAAGGCATTTCCACATATTCCACCCTATGACGAAATCCTCGGCGAGACTTAACTAGCTCCATGCACACTCTGTACAAAGAAAAAGGACGTGCCCTCAGTCCTCGGCGATTCTTCCTTTTTTGATTTCCAGCATTGCTTTTCAATTTTACGCGCCGCTCATTTTAGGTTTGTCCCCTTTACCTTCGTGCTGGGCTCAGGATCGGAGCAGGCACTAAAGGCGGCTTCGTCCGTAAGGCCGCTGACCTCGGGCTGCTCAGACATGTTGGAGCGATCCCAGTGAACCACTTTCACCCGAAGCCTTTTCCTTATCCCGGCGCAGAGTTTTATTGCACCGACAGAAAGGTTACCTAAGCAAAGAAAGCTTCAACCAATAGCTACAAGGAATGCAACTTAAGGTGGGCCGCCTTACTGATCTCCACCAATAGTAGCACAGTCTCTTCATTAGCACTGATGCCATGGTCCTACAATTCCCATCATACACTGCTTAACGCGGATTTTATTCCCAGATTGCACCACTGTTTTTTTTAAAGGGAGAGGCATTAGTTAGAGACTAATCTGACAAAAACCACGTGCTTCAGCAATCACGGCCAATATATTATTTAATGCAATGTGGATGATGGTATTTGATCGGGCAATGGAAAAGGACACATGAAGTTTATTACACGTGAATTAAAGATAATATTCCAAGCAGAGATAAATTCCTACAAAACGGTAATACAAAATAATATGCAAGTGGTTAAAGTGTATCAAAAACTTGAGACATATTTTGACAGTCGCCAAACTGTGTAATAAATGTGTTCATCTTTAAGGTGCCCCACGCCTTTCTTTGCTTTTTAAAAAAATGCCTTGAAAATTTAACAACTATGGGATTAAAAAAATAAGAATGCGTTGGCAACTCCCCACCCCACCTGCATATTTTAATGCAAGCAAATACTAAAAACGAACGTTTTCAGCAATGGAGTGACCCCATATACTGAGCTTCTGGATGTAGATTTATTGGCTGTAAAAGATTTCTGAAACCAACTGTGTGTATTTATCAAGGCACAATTACAGGGCAGGTGAGGCAGCTGCTTTGCCAAACCTAAGCTGCTTTGAGCCTGATCAGTAGCTGAATGAGAGACTTCTTGGGAATCTTATGTAAGCTCCTTTGAGTTCCTTGATGGGATATAAATGTGACAAATATTTAGTTTCCCCCATCGGGCTACTTTCCTCTAATTGGTCTAGAGAGATCTGAAGAATATACATAGGCCAAGTTAGAGCATTAGTCCTTCTACTCAGCTCTTCCATTGACTTATCAGCATCTACATGCTGGGTTCGCAGTGGAGAAAACCTTTCCCTTCCCTATAAACTGCTATCACTTAGGTTATCAAAAGTAATATACAGTGTTGACAGGTTGTTAAGTGGTGTGAAAATGAGAGGGGGGACTTCTTTCCCAAGCTCCAAGAGACATTCAGGAGCCCATTCTAGGATGGAGAACAGGACCCTTTCAGACGCCAGAGTCAGTTTGCATCGTTCTGCCAAGGACTCCGCTGATCAAGGATGCGCTGATCAAGGAATCTCCTTCAAACTGGAGCACTTTCATCAAGCATAATATGCAACCACAAATATTTGCAACAACATAACCATGTGTGACAGCAAAGCTCACCTCCTTTTACAGAGTCACAGAACTAGGATGGGAACTAACTTATCTCAAAAAGAACTATTATTTTCTTTTCAAAACTTTAACAGTGCAATCCTAAGAAGAGTTACTCTGGTCTAAACCCATTGATTTCAATGAGCTTAGATTGGAGTAACTTTGCTTAGGATTGCTTTTGTTGATTCTCAGAATCTAACTTTGCATAAGTTTACTGACCATAAGAAGCTAAACTGTAAATCTGAAATGTATAAATAGTAGCTGGCTTCCCTAAATCTAGTTAGTTGATCTCAAGCTATAGTATATGATCAGTTGCCTCATTCCAGGCACCCCTACTTAGCCACCAATCCATCCCCCTTTTACACTTGCATTCTCATCATTAAAATTGCATCAGTGAAGAAATTATAGCAGGTGATGCTTTTCAAACTCCTGAAACACTGGTCTGTCAAACTGTACCTGCTAAGGGGTTCCCCTTTATCCCATTACTTCCTACAGAGCCCAGCAAAGTAAAGCTAAATAATTGTTTTTGAGCTGTTTTTATTACATCTTGGACTTTGATCCTTTGGCTTATGGATTCAATATATACAGTATAGTGTTACAAGTGCTTTCTCCAGATATGGCCTTATTCTTTTCCCAGGTTGGGCCTAGCCATTGCTCCTTCTGGGCAACTGAAAGTCTACACCCCAATTGCCTGGCAATATAAATTGGTGCAGGGCAAGAAGTTGATGGTTTATAAGCATAATCCATTCCAGTATTGGGTCATTAGATTCTGTGCCCAACTGTCAGTTTTAATCTTGCACTCCTTTAGAATGTCATGTATCCTTCCACATATAGATCCACATGTAGTCCCTGAGTGTGTTATGAATTCTTCCGCCAACTGTTACTGGATTTAATTTACTTCTAAGCAAGACAGGGAAACTGCTCAGTACTTAGTGGAAGAAGTGAATCCACTATCTATCATTGTGACACATCTGTCTTCTTGAACAAGGTCAGTTAAGGGACCATATTGACATGGGAGGGTGAGCTCTAGTTCTGCTTTATAGGAGAGTTTACTGCCCTCAATATTCTCTAATGATACTGATTAACTGCTCTGGGTAAAGACAACATTGATATATTGCTTACATTCTATGAGAAAGAGTGGGATTTTGTATTGTTAATGGAATTGCTAAGGAATTTGTGGGAGGCACTAAAATATCTGACATGACTGAGTCAATAACAGAGACTCCAAGAGACTCTAATTATACAAACCAAACATATTAACTGTTATCTACCACCTGTTTTGCATCTCCTCCTAGTAACTACCACAAAAATGGAGGAGGATAATATAAAACATATCTTTTCCTGGTCCTTTGCTCATGTGAGAATTTGCAATAGTGCTTTTCTGAGACAATAGCAAATAGTTTACTTGGAGAGAAAAAGAAAGAGCAAGACTGTGAGCCCTATTGTTTTTGATTTTGTTGTTCCCACAGTACATGACTATGCTATTAATATGCAAGTAGAAGTAACTGGTTTTTTGCCCAAGTGTTGAACCCTTGATATAAAAATGAAACATATGACTTAACACATACCTCAGCTTGCCTGGTTTATTTATTTATTTATGTCATTTATAGTCTACCTTTCTCACTGAGACTCAAGGCAGATTACACAGTATGAGATCAGTACAATCAGTATCAAGTACATTTCAATACAGTATCAAGGACATTTCCACAAACAATGCCATAGGGTAAACAGACACAAGTTTAAAAGACATAGCATTAGCAAGAATCCAAAACAGAGTAGAAAAAATACTGAAACAGGACATAATCAATTCTATGACTGACATTAGACAACATGGAGCACAGGTGGTACATATTTAAAGCAACAGGAGTACATATTTAAAGCAACAGATAATATGTAAGGCAATGCAGTGATGAAGTCTATGGTCCTTAACTCATTAGTGAAGCATTTTCAGTGCACACCTGTCTCCTATGATTTTATTGGTGTTTTAGTGTATTAATAGATTTTTGCAAACTATAGGATTGGAAATGGAGGAAACACCAGACAATAAAGAACCAAATGCTGCTGCACTCCAAGACACTGCCCCAGAGCCTGGCGAGCCCCCAGACATAGCCCCTGCTTCAGAGGATGCTCAGCAAAACCAGGAGCTACCATCAGATGCTGAACAGGGGGCTGTTCCACCAGAGGTTACAGCTCCACTGAGTGAAGAAACTGCAGGAAGTCCTGAACGTTCTCGATTTAGGGCCTCTCCTCGTGCAACCATAGAACCCACAGGCCGCAGAATGTCTAAATTTCGTCGAAGCACCAGTGGAGTTCAATCCCTGCAGGAAACTCTGAAAGAAAAACAGGTTTGTAATCAAGGATTGTGGCTGTTTTGTAGGGGGCATACACTGTCTGCTGCAAGCATCTTGTATGCCGGGGAGCAGAAATGGGGCTCTTGAGAGGGAGTTTGGTTAAATTTGCACATGGAGGTTGTACCAAAATTGACAGCAAGTTACTCTAGCTAAGTCTTCTAAGACATCAGTCAATTTAGCCTGAAGTAACTCTGCATAGGATTTCACTGTTAGGAATCTCTACTGTACACTTGTTCTTCCTTACATTATGGTTTGGGGAGGTTGTTTGTTTAAAAAAATATAATTGAAATATTCTGTTATACGCAATAACGGAAGTGTAGTATTGGTTTCAAGTTGTGTATTTAAACATGTAATTGCAGAGTTTCACTCTTTTAAATGATCTTTATCTACTTTGTAGGCACGATATAAAGAAGCAAGGGAAGGGCGTAAAATGAAGATTAATTCTGCATATAAATATATATTTGAAATTCTGTCAGACAAACTTGCTTTAGACATTACAACTGTAGAAGAACTCATTTTGGATGGCCCAACGGTGAGTCTCCTTTATTACCCTTATTTTTAAATTAGTAGTTGTAAAAACCTTACACGGGCAGCAGCATACCAAGAAAGCCAGTGACAGGAAGCACAAGCTGAGTTTTCATGAGTAGGCCCACCCCCATTGACAGAGCTGCTCTGTGTTGGCAGAGTATCTACACAACCATAGTCACATGAACTGATTAAAACATAAAGAAAGTTTATTTAGGAACTAACATACTTGATAGGGAAGCTGACAGAAGACTTCTAGTTGTCTAACTGACAGAGAGAATGATTCTGAGAGCCAAACCACAAGAGACACAATACATGCGGCGGGTCTGCACAAGTTTACCTGGGAAGTGTAATGGGAGACTCCTTCCTCTCTTTGCCACTGCTGGCCACTTGCCAGCTTCAGGCTCCCCTCACTGGCTGAAGAGCTGGAGGAAGCCAGCAGCAACAGCCGTTGCAAATCATTCTCCCAGGTACAAGCCTGCCAGATATGAGGGCCCCCAAAGACCATTCGGGGGTGGGCAGCTGCAGCTCTCTCTCTCAGGGCATCCTGCATCTGGAGAACTACCTGCCCACCCCCTGGGAGCTGCTCCAGAGACAGCCACCGTATTGGCGAAGCTTCAGCCACAGCGACATCAGAGGAATCTGCTCCTGCTGCTGCTCTGACATGCCCTTCTACTGCCCCCATGCTCCCGGAGGAAAACCGGAGCAAGAGCATATCAGAGCTGCTGCTGCAGCAGCAGATCCCTCTGCTGTTGCTGCGGCTGGAACTTTGCCAACACTTACCCGGTGGATGAGCCAGCAGGTATGTTTCCAGTGCACAAACTGAGCAAGAGGAAGACCCAGCTACCCTCAAGGTGATGCTCACCCCCTTGCCCCCTCTAATCAGTCTTGGAATGCCTGAGGATAATGCAAGCCCTAGAAACCTGCATAGACACATCCCCGAGCTCCAGGACATACCTGGACATATCCCAGTGGGACTTGGCCACCAGCTCCCCCACCCTGAATGCCCCAAAGAAGGTCAGGGAGAAGGCAGCCTCAAACAGCTGGGTCTCAAAGACTGACCAGCAAGTGCTGGAGAGCTGCCCTATAACCCTAGAAAGGACAGTGGGTGATAGGCTGATGGGGATCAGTGGGGGATGGAGTGCTCTTCTTCTAGCCCTCAATGGCCATCAGGTGGCAAACAGGTTGGGGAAACTCTGAGCTTTGCTAAAAAATGAGATGGCTGCCAAATGGTCACTCATGGTCCTAGGGGTGAATTCCCACTCCCACAGGGACCATAGCCCTTGTCACCAACAAGGTGGTACATGGAAAATGCCAGGAAGCTTCCTAGGGCTCGCTGGTAGGCACACAGAGTAGAGGGTGCTACCGATGAAAGTACTTCCTGAAGTATCGTGCGTTCCCACACTCTCACAACTCTGGGAATTGTGTAGGCCTTGACAGACTTTGAGAGGCCAAGGCAAAGAACCTCTCCACCTGGAAGCAAGACAACACATCTGCAATGCTGTTATCTGCAACTGCTACGTGTTTTGCTGAAAACGAGATGTTAGCATGCAGGTGGCCCAGGACAAACCAACGCACGGGGCACATGACCCACTCAGAGCATGAGGACTGCCTGTTCAGGACCTTGACTACTGCCTGGTTGTCTCACCAGAAGCAGATCCCCTTGTCTCTAAAATGCTCCCACCAAATAATGATGGCCATGAGAACTGGGAAGAGCTCAAGGAATGTGAAGCTGTGCAGAAGGTTGGACCCAACCCAGTGATCTAGCCACTTCTGATTGTACCAATGACCCTGCAGGTAAATGCCAAAGCCTCCGTTCCCAGTAGCATCGGAGTGCACCTGCAACTCAGCACTGGTATCTCAGGTGTCCTGCCAGAAGGAATGACAACCAGACCCTGAGATCCTCCCTTATGCTCTTTGTGACCTGGTTGTGATAATGCAGGAAGGTGGCCCCAGATGTAGCCCTGACCAGGCGAGTGCTGAAAGCCCTCCCTGGGGAGACTACCCGGCAGACAAAGTTCAGGTGCCCCACCCAAGGAGTGCATCTCCTTGAGTGTGCATTTTAGATGGAAGAAGGTGGACCCTATGAGCCCTTGGATGGCCTACAGCTTGTCCAGGGGGAGGTGGGAGTACTCCATCACAGTCCAACTCAATACCCAAATTTGCCAAGCAGGTGGCAGGGACCTCGGTCCCAATACCCAAGCAGGCAAAAGTCATCAGAGGGTACTGCCAGCAGCCGGAAGGCCAACTGCACATCACATTTCATCATAAAGTCCCCTGGGCCACAAGCCCTGACCAGGTATATGGCATGATCAAAGGATGCATACTGCACGGAACAGAACTCCAAGGGAATGGCTATTTTCTGTGGGTGAGGGGCTGGACCATGGTGCTGGTGGATCCTCTTTCCTTACAGGTGCCGTTAGCAGAGGGCTGAGATGCCCCAAAAAACTGCTGGCCCCTATTGCTTCTGGGGCATGAGGAACAAGGGTGGGGGCTGAGACAGCCGTGGCAGATGTGGTCAAACCTGCACCTGGCACATTGGCTTCTGCCTTGATTGTACTCTTAAGAGGTGCCCCAGCTGCCCTCCTGCTGGCTGCCCCACTTCCCAGCCTCAGGAGGGTCAGACTTACCCTGCACATGCGGACCCACCAGCCACAAACAGAGATTCTAGTAAATAAGATCCTGGCGAGTCCTGGCGCAGTACAAAGTGCCCTTATGGAACATTTTGTTGTATTCAATGGCCATCCCCTCCCTTGGGAGGGTTCATGCCTGCAAGACATTCACCAGGTGATTGGATAGGTGCCAGCCCACTCTGAGTAGGCAGCCTGGATCACTCTCAGAAAGATAGTGTATCCCTCCATATAGTTGGCAAGGATCCACTCAGCCTCCTCCCCTTTTCCCATGATTTGTCATTTTTAGAAGGGGTGCAGGACTTCCCCTCCTTTTCTTCCAGCTGCAAGAGGGTAATGTAGTACCCATCAAGGATCATGTTCCGCACTTCACAGGACAAATTAATTCCCAGGGGGTCTTTGTTATCCCCATGAATAGCAGGGGGTGAAGGGATGCCCCCCCCAACCCTCCTCAGCCTACATGGCATTGGGACCTGAAAAACCCACCTGACTGCTGGCCCTCCATCAGGAGGCTCAGGCTGGGATGCCTGGAACATAGGTCACCTCTACCCAGTAATCCTCCTCTGAATCCTCGACTTTGCCGGAGGGATCACCTGACAATCTCCCGCTGTCTGACATGTCCTCATGGTGAGAAGATCTCCGGGCCTTCTGTGTCTTACAGCTCTGCTTCTCCCCTGGTCTCCTCTTCCTGCCAGGGCTCCTGGTGCTACTGCTAGAGGAGGATCTCACCCAGCTCCTCCTCACTGAGGGTCAAGTTCCTCTGTTGGCCTTACCAACAGGCCCCGGGACCAGAGCATCTGCTGTGGCCCTGGTCCCAGATGTGCCCAACTGCTCGACCCTCTCTGAGAGCAGTTCTAGGGCCCTGGAGAGACCCTGCAGGGTATAGCTGCCACCCTTCCCTGGGGAATGGCCTACTATGGCCCCTGAAGGCTAACCCCCCCCCCACACACACACACTTGCTTAGTGCAGGGGCCCACCAGGCTGCAAGTGGAGCAGGCCTTGAAGGCCAGGCCCTCTGTGAATGCCCTGCTAAAGCTGATGTAGGCCTAGAAGGTTCATCTCCCCTCTGGTGTGCCAGGGGCCTGGCTGCCACTCCAGGCCTGAAGTGTCTGCTACCCTGCTGAAGCCCTTCTGCCCTTTGCAGGCTGTTCTAGGGCTTGGGCTCCACACTGGGCACCCGGCCCAGTTGCCTTCTTGGGTGGCATGCCACTGCCCTTGCTCCCAACCACCATGGAACCTGTCCTTCCCCCTCCCTGGGCAGAATATGCCATGCACTTGATTGCAGCAAGTGGGTGAGGGGTAAGTAAGTGCTGCTGAACACCAGTAAAGGTGGTAAAGGGCTCCCACTGGGGTGACCAACCCGTCTAAGTATCACAGCTGATGGCCAGGCACGTCACTACTGCTGCCGCCTCTCACTGTTGCCATCACCTCTTGCCATTCCCGTCATCACCACTCACTGCCCTGCTGCAGCTTGCTGCGCCTTTGCTACCTGCACAGGCCTGCTCACAGGTCAGGAGCCACTGCCTGTTCTGGCTGCTGATAGTGCTACTACAGGCGGGGCTTGGCCAGCTTCCCCTTATATGCCCTGATGGCGGACCTGAGTGAAGCTTGCACTACACAGGTCCGGTGGCAGGGCCCATCCCCTGCATCCTGCCAGCCTGCCGGTGATTGGCTGGCCAGGGCAATTCAAACCTTTGGCTCCCAAACAGCTCTCAAGGGCTGCTGGGAGACGGCTGGACCAGACATGGTGGCAGCCCTTGCCCCGCACTCCACCACCCAGCCTGCAAATGACAGGCCCTGGTGACTTCTGGGCTAGGCACTTACTAGCTGTCACTAAATAATCACCAGTTAAGCAGGTTTATGTTATTTTACAGGAAAGTGATGCAGTGTTGTTGTTCTTTTTAATTGACTTTGAATCATCTGTTTTCTTTCATCAGTTAGAAGCATGTGACAGTTTTTTTGCAAAAGGAGGAAGCAGAACTCTGAAATTCTTATATCAAGAAGGTGAAGCACCTGGTGTAGGTAAGTGTTAATAATTTTCTGTTTATTGATGTATTTCAATAGTACTGCTGCTGGAGGATAGTTCCCTCCCCCCAAAAATTACTTTTAATCTTATTGGAGAGTCTAATGAATACGCCTCTATTACAGCGCAATCCTAAGAAGAGTTATTCCAGTCTAAGCCCATTGAAATCAGTGGATTTAGACTGGAGTAACTCTGCTTAGGATTGCATATTGAACTCAGTATAAGTGAGGAATTTGTGAAAAACGAGTCACAAAAATCTGTGAATTAACAACACCCCCTCACACACACACACATATCCTATGGCAAAAGTAGATTGCTCAATTCCCCTGAGAGTTTATGGAATCATGATATAGAATATTTTAGGGGAAAGGAGGTTTCCAAATTGTTTCCCCTTTCTGTAATTCCTTGCATGCCCTTTGTTTATTTTGATATATTTTAATAATAATAGCATTCAATTTATACACAACCCTTCAGGTAACTTAACGACTACACAGAGCGGTTTACAAAATGTGTTATTATTATCCCCACCAAAATCACTCCGTGAGGTGGGTGGGGCTGAAAGAACTCTGAAAGAGTTGTAACTGATCCAAGGCCACCCAGCTGACTTCAAGTGGAAGAGTAGGGAATCAAACCCGGCTCTCCAGATTAGAGTCCTGCCGCTCTTAACCACTATACCAAACTGGCTCCCAATTTAAAATTATGAGTGTTCACAGCCAGTTGTACATTCAATACTCAGGTATTCCACACAAAATCTTTATCTTGTTAGAAACATTATTTCCTGTAAATAAATCTTTATTGTTTTATTGTTCATCACCATCTGTGTCTTGTCTGTGCAGCCAAAACAGGTATGAAAAGTACATTATTTTAGTAGGGTCCCAAATGAGAGCCCTTTAGCGATCTAAAAGCTTACATGCTACCAACAACTTAGAAGTTCATGTCTCCACTGTTTACTGATTGGGGGTGGCTGGTGCTTAAACAAATAAAAGGAGGGACTATAGTGTGGGACTGGACAGCCTTAATTCCAGAGGGTGGTTTACCTCAGTAGCCTCCCTTACCTGCCTCTCCCTTTCCCCTTCCTCACTGCGCTACACAAGGGTTGACAGGAGGGGGGAAATATTGTGGGGAGGGAGTAAAGCAGAAAGCAAGGTGTCCCCCTTAAATTCTTGTGGGTTCCCCATCATGCTACTGCACTGAGTAGCTGGAGCCATGGAGAGGCTGCCAGAAAGGAAGAAGGAGGGAGATTAAAGTAGTTTGGCTAATGGGTAGGAATGAGAAAAGGAAGCAGGAAAAGGAGAGTGTCTATAGGAGCTTTCAGGGAAGTGAAAGAAGAAATAGCAGGGGAGGGGGAAATAAGATGCCCTCTGCAAGTCCTTACAGGTCTCCCTTTTGTTAAAATACATCAGACAACATTTTAAAAATATATCAAAATATCGTCCGTTTTAGCGGTATTTTAAAAATCGCTTCATATTTTGCAATTCTTTTTACATTCCATTGATATGTATTGAAAAGCAGTACATACACTGTACAGATTAAATATATAAATAAAATGTTTGGAGTGGGCAATGTTTTTCTAGCTCCAGCATTAGACATACACTAACTTCTTGAATTTTGAGGTTCATGGTTTCAATTGGAGAGCTAAGTTTATGGTTTCAGTTGGGAGGTAAGCTATGCATAGTATTAGAATTTACTTTGGCTTCCATTTTTCTGCAAGTTTATAATAATAATAACATTCGATTTATGTACCACCCTTCAGGATCACTTAACACCCACTCAGAGCGGTTTACAAAGTATGTTATTATTATCCCCACAACAAAACACCCTGTGAGGTTTAGTGTTTAATACAATCTGTTCTGAATGTAAATACATATATTAGGAAGTGAATTATTCAGCCCCAACCAGGGTGGATAAAAATCAATGATTTTTTAAAAAAAAAATTTAAAAATCAGATTTTTTTTATTTAAATCTCATTTTTTTGATTTAAATCGGATTTTTTTTATTTAAATTGGATTTTTTAAAATAAAATGCTTTTTGAGGAAAATATATTACCATCCAAAGGTTATTCCATCATGAAATAAAGATTAGTTTTTAATTATGTAGAATAAGGCTGTATATGTTTAATTTTTTTGGTAAATAAATTCCATTAATCCATTCACAATGTCATGCTCTTCCAGAGGTTTTTGTAAGATTATTGGGCAGTTTCTCTGCCTACAAGATATTATCACAGATGCTTGGTTTTTCAGTTCTCAAAACTGAATTTGTGTCAGCTCAGCAGAGATCACATGCCTCTTCTTCACAGCAAAAATGTTATAACATGAACAGAGTTGTGAAAAAGACCTTAATCCTATTGTTCTACAAACCTATGAAGACAGAATCAACCCCTCCAGTGCTAAGTTTCAAGAAGTTCAGTGAATAGAAACAATATTTTTCTGATTGTTTGGAGTGGAATAGATCTGCACAAGAAGAAACTAAGTGTGAGGAGGGAGGGGCAAGCAGTACAAAATGAAAGTGAAACTTTTTGAGCACAATACTGCACAAGTCTTTGGATCTTTTGTGTGTATGACCTGAGGTTTATCACATTCTTTCCTTGGAGGAAAAAACCTATAATGGCAGCAGGCCGTAAAAGAGACCCAGTTTGGGAATACTTTAATAAAGTTCCTTTACCTATCGGTAAGGCAGGCATCTACTTGCATATTAAAGTTATACCAGCAAGAATTAGTCTTTATGTAGAAAACTATTATTTAAATCAAGCCTTAATGACTAGTGATTTAAATCGTGATTTAAATCGTAATTTAAATCAGTTTGATTTAAATCAAATCCACCCTGGCCCCAACTCTTAATTAAATTAGTTTTGCCATGTGTATATTGTCAGGTTCAGTATGCTTCCCTATATGTTGTAACCACTGAGACTCCATTTTAATTCTTTTAGTGTTCTGAATGCTTTCTTCACAGGTGCCAGGATGTTCCCTAGCAGCTATCTCTCAGAAGAGGAATGTTTTGGCTACAGCTTTTCCAGTCCTGGGAAACTTTCACTTTCTCAGCTTCAAAGGGATTGTTTTGAGAACTATGGGGGGAGGCTGGGCCTACTGAGTCTTGATACTTTGTACTGTATTCTTTGCCTCTCATTTGTAACAATACACGTGTACCAGCCCAGATATTGCATCTGGGCCAGTGGACTATAATGGTTGCCTTTTTCAGTAAATCTTTTGAAAACAACGGACTCTTGTCTGATTGCAGAAGGTAGTCTGGATACAACTATTATTTAGCCACAGATCTGACATATATATGTCTTGCATGAAACCTCATCATAGTGCATAATTTGTACTTCCTTCCATTCAAGCCCGTGTGCTTGAAAAGTTCAAAAATTAATGCATATATCACCCATTTCTGCAAGACTGATATCTGTTACCTACATGCCATCTTACAGGCATTCTTGTCATTATGGAGTTAGTTATTATAGCACATATCTATGCTCCTTTTACATACCAGTAATCAGTTAAAAAGTTTGGGTCATTCTCTTTAGCAGTTCATCAATTCCACAAAGTATATATTTTAAGATAAGAATGTTGTTTTTAAATGTGTTTATTTCAGAATGTGGTAGAGCAATTCCAGGAATGCTAAAAGGGACAAAAATGATGAAGCTGTATGTTGATGAATCACCAGACAAATTCAAAGGATTGTGCTTATTTTTCGTACGCTCCCGAAATGATATTGCTGTGAATGTAAAATCTATGCATGAGGTATTCTCCTTCCTAACTATATTGTTATGATTATTATTTCCATCATTCAAACATACAGAGTGACAGTGGGCGAGAGAAGGACCATGCATTTCAGAAATTTCTGAGTGGGTGCAATACATCTGACTGGGAAGAGCACTCCTCTGTGGGATCCTTCTCAATGGAGGGTAGGGAGGGAACAGTATAAGGCACTGGTTCCCAGCCTTTTGGTATGGTGACCTACACATTCTAATTTCCTTCATATGGTGACTCATGAAGGACTGGCCCAAGATTTTTTGACACCCTAGGTGAACCATGATCTTGTCACCCATCTAGTCCAGCATTCCAACTAGACGATTTTGAGAAAGCAACAAACATCAAACAAAGGGTGCAGCTATCTCCACTATGAATCCCAAGCAAGTGGCATTCGGAAGTACACAGTGTTTATATATGACTGCAAGTTACATTTGACTACTCTATACTCCTCCATTACTCCTTCTAAATACTCACCCCATCCCTACAATTCTAAAAAAACTCATTTTAGTAACCATCAGGGTTGGTGATGGTGACCTCTCCAGGGACTCTTGTAGTGGATCCTGAAATCTTGTGTAAAACCTTCCCATAAGTACTTGGCAGATAGTTTGTGGGGGTATAAAACTAGCAGGGGGTAGAGAGCCAAGGGAAGGTAGGCAAGCATTGAGAACAAGTTGTATGGGGAAGATGTGGCTGAGTGGGAGCCGAGGGTCTCATTATTGGGCTGTTGGTAATTAGATGGACTGGGCCTAGAGGGAGGCGGGAACCCCATTCCCTATGGGCATAGCAATCCAGGGTGAGGTCAAACAGATGCAACATTTGTGGGCTCTGAGATCTGAAGCAGCACCCGTGGTTGTATTCCCACCACCTCTGAAAGGGTTCCCTTCTTGAAAAGGCCACTTTTGTGGGAAGCGTGCCAGCCTCACATTTTTGCCTTTCCTATAGAGGATCTCAAACCAGAGATCACTATTCTTTTTATCCCACTGTACCCAGGGGTTTCCTGAAGCCCTTTGCCCGAAATTCTGATCATATGCTGGAGCAGCCCCCACACCTGATAGCCTACAGGTTTTGTATATCGTGTCAAAATGGTTCAAAAGATGCCATTCTCTTAGAGGAAGGGCAGACTGAATGATCCTCGTGAACACCATGTGACCTGTCATCTAGTTGCTGAAATTCCTGTCCACCTCTTTTTTTCTGCCACCTGGCTGGGAGCCAATGCTGGGCCCGATTGCCCAGAGTTGTCCTATTTTGCCCCTTCCTTCAACTCTATTCAGGCATAAACAATGTTCCAGCCTAAGGCTGAAGTCTAGACTTAGATTCATTGTAAAAGCTTAAAAAGCATAAGTGATTTTGTGCTTTGGATTTTTAATCAGTATCCTAATTTTTATTTTTCAGGACATATACTTTTCAGTATTGGATGGAAGTGAAGGTCTCCTCCTTGGGATCAGAAATATCATCTCAAGTGTTTTTCTACCGGCTGTCCTTGCAACAAGTAATTGGGGTGCTTTAAATCAAACCAAACAGGGAGAGTGTGAAAAACAGAGTTTTACTGAAACGGTTAACAGATACCTTTCATTTTTGGATGGTAAGAACCTTGTTTAATTAAGCAAAAAGTAACTCAATGCACTATATTTGCTTTTGAAACACTACACTTTTTATATACTCATTATAGATATGGGTCCTACAAAAATTATCATTATGTGCCAAAGTGTTTCTGCATATGCTGTCATCAGAACAAACGGTCAGCATTGATGGTCATGTGTTAAGAGAAGAAAAAGGGAAAGGAGATATTTTGTGTGACTGCTTTCATCAGACAAGTTTTGAGATTGTCAGAGATAACCACACCAACCATTTCCACACATAGCCTAGAAGCTAGATGTGAAGTTTTTAGTTGCAGTTATCTTTTGTGCATGTGGACCACTGTTCCTACTAGCAGGGTCATGTCTAGGAAACTGCTACCAAGTAATAATAATAATAACTACGCTTATTTTCTGAACTACACATTCTCAGTCTCACCATTTCATATCTTAAAATTTATTAACTGATTTCTAGAAGGTGATCTGAATGCTTAATGTTAAATACCTGAGTAATAACATGCTGCATACATAGATGTGTGAGCCAGTTTGGTGTAGTGGTTAAGAGCGCGGGATTCTAATCTGAAGAACGGGGTTTGATTCCCCACTCCTCCACTTGAAGCCAGCTGGGTGACCTTGTGTCAGTCACAGCTTCTAGCTCTCTCAGCCCCACCCACCTCATAGGGGGATAATGTTGTGGGGATAATAATAACATACTTGGTAAACTGCTCTGAGTGAGTGTTAAGTCATCCTAAAGGGTGGTATATAAATCAAATGTTGTTGTTGTTGTTATATACCACTCTTCTAGACAGATTAGTGCCTCACCCAGAGCAGTGAACAAGTTAGTGTTATTATTATCCCCACAATACAACTGGGGAGCTGGGGCTGAGAGGAGTGGCTTACCCAAGGCCACCTACTGAGCTTATGGCAGTGATGGGATTTGAACCAGTAGAGTGCTGATTTGCAGCCAAACCACTTAACCACTGTGCTACAGCAGCTCACCTGCTGTGGCCACTATGGATTTTCTTCTGCCTGTGCATTCTCAAAGCAGTGGCAGGAGAAACTGGCAAAATATGAACCTCAAGAATAAAAGATGACCATAATTAATATGCATGGTCCATGAGTTTTTGTTCCTCTTGGGGCACAGAATCATCAGGATCTCTGAGTAGCAGGTGCATCAAATATAGATGCTAGGAGGAGGCAGCAGGGAGCACATTATTTCAAATATGGGGGGAAATGTGGAACTATAGTTTTGTTAAATGAAATATGCTGTAAGGGTTAATTAAGTGGCAAGTTCTTTTTTTTTGTTTGAAAATCAATTTTATTGGATGAGATAACATACATTCCATAATACATAGTATAACTTCATTTACCCCCTATTCTGGTATATATGTCCCCACCCCTTCTCCCTCCCCCCTTTTCCTTTTTGACTCCCAACAGCACTATAACCCCTTATTTCTTATCATTATCCCAATTCTATTATTTGTTTCTATTATTAAAGGTAAAGTTCATACTTATTCTCTATACATCTTAATAGTTATCCAGAGACCACAGTTGTCCTTTCACATCCCACTTGTTTTCAAGGTAGTCCTCAAATTTTCCCCAGTCATTCAAAAATTCACTTGGGTTTTGATCTTTCAATTTTCTTGTTATTTTATCCATCTCCGCCATGTACAACAGCTTCTGAATCCAATCTTCAACTTCTGGTATTTCTTCTTGTTTCCAATACTGTGCATATAATAATCTTGCTGCTACCGTCATATAATATACTAGCGTCCTATCCTTGACACTAACTTTTTCCGTATTTAAACCTAACAACAGCAGTTCCGGGCTCTTCAACAAGTTATTTTTCACAATTAACAACATTTCTGCATAAATCTTAGTCCAAAAAAGCTTGGCCTTTTCACACGTCCACCACATATGGTAAAAGGAACCTTCATGTTTTTTACATTTCTGGCATTTGTTTGACATGGCATTATTTACATTTGCTAATTTTTTCGGTGTTAAATACCACCTATACATCATCTTATATCCATTCTCTTTCAGATTAGTGCATGTAGAAATCTTCAATGTATTTTTCCATAAATATTCCCAAGCCGCCATTGTAATTTCTTTGTTGAAATTCACTGCCCATTTTACCATTTGAACTTCATCTTCCGTGAACCATTTCAGTAAAAGCTTATACATCTTAGAAATCAATTTTATTCCCCCTCCCAATAGAAGCTCTTCTAATTCTGAATTTTTACTTCTAAAACCCACTTTTCTTTTGTCAGATTCAAATAAGTCTTTAATTTGCCGATATTGCAACCAACCATATTTAAATGATAACTCCTCATTGTCTTTTATTTTAAAAGTGTCTCTGTCCATCCGTAATAGTTCTTTAGAAGTTAGCCAGTCTTCTCCTTTGTGCTCTGCACTTGGATTTACAACTTCTGCTGGAACAATCCACATAGGTCTTTTCTCCCCAATTAACTCCTTATACTTTTGCCAAACCATAAAAAACATTCCTTCTTACAAAATGATGTTGAAACATACCATCCATTTTATGTTTGTCATACCATAGATATGCATGCCACCCAAACAAGTTATTATGACCCTTCAGAGCTAACATTTTAAGATTAGAAAGTCTTACCCAATCTCTCAACCATGTCATATCATCTCAACCATATCGCCTCATGATACAATCTCAGATTTGGTAATTGTAGACCACCCCTCTCTTTTGCATCACACAACACCTTCATCTTAACTCTTGTCTTTTTCCCTGCCCATACAAATTCTGATATTCTCCTTTGCCATTTTATGAAATGTTTCTTGTCTTTTACAATTAGGATCGTTTGTAACAAAAACATCACTCTGGGTAACACATTCATTTTAACAACTGAAATACGCCCCAACAGCAACAAATTCAATTTATTCCATTTCAACATATCTCTTTCCACCTGTGCCCACAGCTTTTCATAGTTATTTTTAAATAAATCTATATTTTTAATCGTTAACTCTATTCCCAGGTATTTTGGTTTTTGGACCACTTCACACTTTGTAACACTCAATTCCCCCTTTTTTTTGTCATATTTTTACAGAGCAATTTCGATTTTGATTTGTTAATAATAAACCCTGCCAGATCTCCAAATTCTTTAATTTTATCTAAGAGTAACGGTAATGTCTGGACTGGTTCTTCCACTATCAACATCACATCATCTGCAAATGCTCTGAACTTGTACGAAAAGCCTTTAAGTCTTATACCTTTTATGCTGTTATCTTCTCTTATCCGCCTCAATAGTATTTCCAACACCATAACAAACAGCAAAGGTGAAAGTGGACATCCTTGTCTTGTACCTTTTCTTACCTCGAATTTTTCTGTCAAATCGCTATTTATACATAATGACGCTGTTTGATCTTTGTAAATAGCTTTCACAGCCTCTATAAATTCTTGCCCCAGTTCCATCTTTTCCATTGTTAAAAACATAAAATCCCAATTCAAATTGTCAAAGGCCTTCTCCGCATCTGCAAAGAAAAAACCTACCTCCTTATCAGGGTGTTTGTCATAATATTCAATAGCATCCATCACAACTCTCAAATTGTCTCTAATTTGCCTATTCGGTAAAAATCCGGCTTGTTCTTCTCCCACAAAGTCTATTAAAAACCTCTTAAGCCTTTCCGCTAAAATTCTTGCAAAAATTTTATAATCATTGTTCAACAGAGATATTGGCCTATAATTCTTAACATCTGTTAGAACTTGTTGCTCTTTTGGGATCAGTGAAATATTGGCTTCATTCCATGTGTTTGGTAATCCTCTTTTCTTCATAATCTCATTCATCAACTTTTGTAGGGTCTGCACCAGTTCTTTTTTTCATTACTTTATAAAATTTAGCTGAAATTCCATCTGGACCTGGTGCTTTCCCTACCTTGGTTGACTCTATGGCTTCTAAAATTTCTTCTTCTGTGATTGGAGCATTTAATGTTTCTTTCATTGCAAAACTACCTAAGATCTCAAATACATTTTCTAGATACCTATCTGCTTTCTCTAGATCCGTCACCTTTTCCTGAAATAATTTGGCATAGTACTTGCAGAATGCTGTTTTTATACCTTGATGCTCCATTAGTTCTTTCCCTTCCTCCACTATCTTCCCAATTAATTTTTTCTCTCTTTTCCTTTTCAGTTGCCAAGCTAGATATTTTCCTGGCTTATTTGCCCCTTCAAAAGATTTTTTCTGTAAAGTCTTTAAATTCCATTCCAACTCTTTATTGGCAAAGGCCCTCAGCTGCTCTTGCAATATCTTAATTTCTTGCATTATTGTTTTCTTCCCCGGTCTTTTCTGTAACTCTTGCTCCTTCTTGGAAAATTTTTTCCTGTATCTCTTGGAATTCCCCCTCCCCTTTTTTCCTTTCCCTACTGTTCAAATTAATCAAAATTCCTCTCATCACTGCTTTATAGGCATCCCAAACCATATGTGTTGGCACTTCCTGACCGATATTATATTGAAAAAAATATTTCGTCTCCCTTTGAATAATTTCCATATTCTCTTGTCTTTGAAAAAGGTCTTCATTTAATCTCCACCTAAATTTTCTGTTTCCCGTCGAAGCTTTCCACATCATTGGATTATGATCTGAGCTCACCCTAGGCATTATCTCTATTTTCTTAGTCAACAGATTTAACTCCGTTGTTGCACAGATCATATCAATTCTTGAAAAGGACTGATGTCTTGCAGAATAAAACGTATAATCTTTTATTTTAGGATTCCAATTTCTCCATATATCTTCCAGGTTTTCTTGTCCTACCATTTTAAAAAAAGATTTTGGTGATTTCCCTGTTTTTTATGAGCTAACTTTAATTTTCTGTCTAGTTGCAAATTCACAACTCCATTAAAGTCTCCAGCCATTAATATTTGCTCATATGAATATTGGTCCAAATTTTGGGTTATCTCCTTATAAAAATCATCCTTAGCTCCGTTGGGTGCATAGATTCCTAAGACCAAAGTCTTCTTGAAATTCACCATTATCTCTACTGCCAAATATCTTCCATCTTTGTCTTTAAAAATTAATTTTGGATTCAATCCCTCTTTTCTTTTGTTTTGTAGAAGCAAAAAATTCTTTTCCTAACTGTCCATTTTTTAAAAATTTAGAATCTTGCTCCTTAATATGTGTTTCTTGTAGACATATTATATTACAATTTTGTTTCTTTAGCCAATGAAAAACTGCTTTACGTTTTTGAGGTGAATTTAGTCCATTAACATTCCAAGATATTAATTTGTACTCCATAATGCTACTTTTTAACAGGTTCGGGAAAGTCTTTTCGGTTGTCAAACAGGAACGCTATCATATCATGTCTTGACTTGATGTTAACTCTTGCAGATTGAAAGTAGAAACTCAATCCTTCAGGTATTTCCCACCTGTACCTGATACTCTTCACTCTCAGTTTCTCCGTTAACTCCCGATATTTTTTTCGTTCTTGTAAGATCCTCCTGGGAAGTTCTTTCATAATTCTGACTCTATTTCCTTCCATTGCCAATGGACTTTCATAATGCCTTTTTAGAATTTCTTCTTTCATTCTTTTAGTTGTCAATTGTACAATTACATCTCTCGGTAAATTCTTCTGTTGCGCATAGCTAGAGTTTACTCTATATACTAAATCCATTTGCTTCTATTTCCTCTGGCTGCTTGTTTAAAAATTCTGCCAGCATTGCAATCATCTGTTCTTGCGCCTCCTGCGTTGTAGACTCTGTCACTCCCCTAAATCTTAAGTAATTTTCTGTGATTTTACACTCCATTACAGCTACACGCTCTTGCAGTTTTTGATTTTCCTCTTTTAAACTAGTGGTCTTTAGCTCCACCTCCTGGACAGTTTGATTTGTTGACTGTAGCTCCTTCTTTATTTCTTCTATGTTTTTGGATAGCTCTGTCACCTCCACTTTTATTAGTTCCTTTACATTTTCGAGCAAACTGTCCTCCATTCTTTGTATAGATTGGCCCAACTCCTTATTGCCATCTAGTACTTTTTTTTCTAGCGCTTCTATGGCAGACTGCCATTCCTTATCTGCTTTTTTCGTCATACCTGGGCTAGCCTTTGCGCCACCCCAAGTGTCAGCTCTCTTTCTAAGTTCCATTTTTAATGTTCACTTTACTTTCTATTTTGAGCCAATCAATGTTAATTTCCTTTATTATATAGTCACATCAGTTTTGACCTCACCAAAATGTCGGGCGCAGTTTCTCTATGGTAATTTCCTTCCCCCTCTCCCTTCTTGAAATGGCAGGCATTCACTTCCTCCTGACCTTGCAGTTCTCCATCTCGCGATCTTTCCCCACTTTTTCTTCCGTGCTCTTCTGCGCTCTTCCCACTTCCTCCCCGAGCTGACTCCCCTCTAGACAAGAATTCACTGCCCTCCATGTCTTCTACAATCTCGCGTAATTTGCTCCGTTTCCTCTTGCGCTCCCTCCCCTTTTCTTGCTGCCATTATCTCCACCAAAGCCACAGGTATGCGTAAACAATATTAGTTTTTCTTCTTTTAACGCTTTAAAGTTCTGTCAAATTCCACAACTTTCCCTCAATCGCCTTCCTCTCCTTTTCCGCTGCCAGCTTAGTCCATTAATTCCACTTTTTTTGGCTCTCTCTTCTAATTTTTAATCCAAAAAACCGAGATAGAAATCTTTACCTTCCTTTGTTGCATTTGGGTTGTTCGTGCTGTTTCTTACATTCAAAGTTGATCAAATACGATACTGAAGCTTGGTTTCTGGAGACCTTATGCCAAATTCTGACTCAAAATTGCTCTGCAGAGATTTTAGCTCACCTGTCTCCGAGGGGACCTCAAGGCACCGGGAGAAATCCTTTATTCAGAACCCCCCCCCCTCCGCCGCCGCTGAGATCACTCACTCTCGGGGTCTTGTAGTGTTCTGGCCCCTCTCCTGCCTGGAGAGGGATGGCAGCAGGCGATCTGAGCACCTGGCCTGCCAAAAACAGTTGTTCTTGATTGCCCAGCTCCCTGGGCAACATCAGGTCTCCATTAATCCAAACTGGAAGTTTCATTAAGTGGCAAGTTCTGAATGTGTTCTCTTATTTATTTCAGGTGCTAGAGTGAGCATTGAGGGGACTGTAGAGTTGAGAAAAATAGATTACATTGACTTTTCTAAACTCCAGTCTTTCGAGGAAGTGACAGCAGCAGCTGCTAATCCTGATACAATTCATCAGTTAGAGGATGTGCTTATGATATGGTATAAGCAAATTGAACAAGTAAGTTTCTAGTCCACATGCTATGGTGAATCGGGAATTTACGTAATATCTGTGGGTGTGGTGTAATGTTACACAAAATGCTGTGCACAACGGAGTTTTATGACTACGTACCAAATAAGCTGTTTAATTTACCTGATGGGGAATGAGAGGTGGTTTACATGTAGAGGTGCCCCTCCATGTGCCCTTTCCTGACCCCAGTTTGTGATCTAAATCTGTGTGTACAAAGGCAGGTATTTGCCATATTTTTAAAAAATAAGAAAAGAGGCTCCTGACTTGAATAAATCAATCTTTATTAGGGTTGCCAGATGGATTCAACAAAAATACTGGACACACCTGATAAAGCTATATCAACCATGTGAAGACCACATGGCTTGGCAAGGCAGCTCCACTGAGCAGGAGGCAGAGAAAGAGGCAGGCCACAAAATGCCACTGCTGCTGTGTGTACTTCACTTGACACCAATGCTGGCAGGCAGATTCCATGCTAGAAAGGGTAGTTCACTGATTCTGGGGTCCTGGGCAAAAGTCAAAGATGTCTCCCCAACCCCTTTATTCCCACACAACTCACTGGTTTTAATCTACCTCATAGGGTTATTGTGAGAATAAAATTAATTAGGGGAGAATGTGGTAAACCACTTTGGGTCCCCATTGAGATAAAAACTGGGATATAAATAAAAACCGTGGGTATAAAAAAGTAAATAAATATTCACACGATTAAGACACATGCCAAGATGACCCCCACCCCCTGCCCCACTCTTGTTGTTTCTGGAGTCAGGGGCTTCAAGGGAAAAGCTGCTACTGCTGACTGCCAGTGGAGTGAGAAAGGCAAAGGGAGGAATGGTATAAACAAGACTAGTTCTACAGGACAAAAATGACCTCTGCAGTGATTTTAGGAACTGCAGCACTGATTTTGAAACAGTGACAACTCCCCCCCTCTCCTCCACTGCTACAGTCTGGTCAACAGGATTAGGCTGATGATTGTAGGGCATGCTGGGAATTTAAGTTCTTCATCCCTGTTTCCCCCCCATTATGCTGCCCCCACTCTTTTTTGCAGCTGCCTCCCAAAAGTTTAGCTGTCCACCTTGTGGTACAACCTGTCCTTCTTGACAAATGGACAATAAAACTCTATCTGCCCCTTTCAGGGAGGGGGAGAAACCACTCTTTTCCTTGAGGAGGGGGAGATTCATCTTCTTCTCTCAGGTGAGGAGCCATGGAAATGCTACCAGCAACTACAGGTTGCCTTCTAGCACAGCCACAGCCAAGCCCTAGAGTTTGATTTTTCTTTTTGTTCTTTTCTTTTTTTCATTTCCTTTCCATTTAACCCTTAAACTCCTCACCCCAAATCTGTCCCTTTAGAACTGCCTGTTTCTTGGAACTCATAATTAGAAAGCACAAATGGACTGTCTGCTTCAAAACCGGACATTTGTCAACCCTAATCTTTATTGGCTATAACAGAGGATAGAAAAAAGTAAGAAGAAAAGGCAAAGTTAGTATAAGCATACCTGAAATACAGTAAGGCAGTTAAGCAAGTAGAAGCGATCACACAGGTTCAGTATATTCCAGATAGTCAAAATGGAACTTACTCATAAATGTGTGTACCATATTCCCAAGAAAAGGAAAAAGGAAAAAATGGAGTTGCAGAGTGTGAGGGCAGGGGGGAGGTAGACTAGTCAGGAAAAAGAAGGAGAAGTGGGAAGAGGAACAGAGAGACAAAAAGAGCTTGGAAAGGGGGGGGGAGTAAAAAGGTAGATTGGGAAGATAGTCGGGCAGGAGTGGATAGTCGGGCAGGAGTGGATGAGAATAGGAGCGAAGTGGGAGAAGGAAGTGTTGTGGCTGGGTGTTGAGAAGATGTGAAGTAAGAAAGAGGGAGGGATCAATAGCTGGGGATCTGGGACAGGCAGATAGATGTGGAGGGGTAAGAGGGAGGGAGAAAAATCAAGAGAGGCTCATACATTGCCTGACCTAAAGCATGCATGTTATGAGGTGTTACGGTGGTGTGAGACAGGTGGCGTGAATTGAATCTAAAATTGTAGTGGAGTAGATGCCCTTTTATCCCTAAAATGTGCATCCTTTTGCCACTGGATGGAACAAAGTAGCTAATTGGGGCAGGGAATGAGTTTTGCTGGTGATGGAGTAACTTGATTGATTTATATGGCAGGTATGCATGTCTCTTGGATGTCTCCTGAGTAGGGTGGGATGTTTGGTTATTGTCCCACAACCTTCTATTTGATTTGGGTATTAGAAGTTCTTATAGAGTCCCAAGAAAAGCCCTGGGTGGAGCAATGTTGCACTTCCCATGGGAACCTAATTGCCTCATTGTGTTGTGTCCTTTTGTTGCGCTTAATTTGTATCATTTTAGGTGGGTAGCTATCTTGGTCTGAAATAGAACAGCAGGGGTTGAGTCCAGTGGCACCTTAGAGACCAACAAGATTTTCAGAGTGTAAGCTTTTGAGAGTCAAAGCTACCTTCTTCAAACGTTCCTTAACTCACATCATAATTCCCTAGCTGGATCCAAGATCCAACCTACACAGACACCTTTGATTTCATAGGCCACAGGAACGTAGGCATCCTGGGGATAATGTTGAACACCCCCCCCCTTTTTTTAAATGACTTTATCTGCAGACTGGAACTTTCTTTCATTTTTGTTGTTGATATTGCAGCAGGTCCCACTTCCAGAGACACAAGCTGCTGTTCAATTTTAAAACATGACTTGCTTCTTCAGCTTTTGGAACTATTGTGGGGCAAACTTCAAATAAATTGCATCATATGAGTATGGTTCCCCTCTGCATGCCTAAACATTTCTTTGGTTTGTAGCCTGCATTTTGCACTAGGAATAAGCTATCAGTGGCCACATCAAGCAATAAAATGAAGGGATAAGAATGCTATTATTATTATTATTACTACTACTACTACTACTACTACTATTATTATCATCAACAACAACAAAACAACAACAACGACTGTGCTTATATACTGCTCTTCTAGACAGATAAGTGCCCCACTCAGAGGGGTGAACAAAGTCAGTTTTATTATTATCCCCACAATACAGCTGGGGAGCTGGGGCTTACAGGAGTTGCTTACCCAAGGCCACATTCTGAGTTCATGGCATTAGTGGGATTTGAACCAGCATTTGCAGATTAATTATTTTAACATTTAAGCCAGTTTACTGCCATTAGTATTATAGTCAGTACTTAAGTTCCTGCCACGTGAAAGAAGAAATTGATAGAACTAGTAATGCTTGAGTAGAGTAGTAAATAGCTATCTCTAAGTGCAAAACTGTAATGATGCACTTATAAAGTCTTTCATTGATTATAGGTTTTGATTGAGAGTGAGCAAATAAGAAAAGAAGCTGATGACTCAGGTCCTCTGACTGAACTAGAACACTGGAAGCGTATGTCTGCTAAATTTAATTTTATAATTGAACAGATTAAAGGACCAAATTGCAAGAGCGTCATAAATACTCTAAATGTTTCACGCTCCAAAATTATAAAGGTAATTCTAATAAGTCTTTAAAAATATTTAATTGATTTAAAATATATCTATGAATTTTTATTTATTTAAAATATTTATATGCCTGTGTTTCTTACGAGCATCACAGAACCCAAGGTATGTATTTACTTTAATGACAGGGTCTCCATGGTACTCTTCTCTTTCAATCCTATAAAACATACATAAAATCATATTCTGTTAATCCAGTTTATTTAATCTGCAATAACTATCACTGTTCAGCAATTACTAACATTAAAATTCTAACTCTTTTCATAAGAATGCATTGAAAAACTAGAAAATATTCATTCAGCACTAAGTATTTATTACCTTAATAAAATAGAGTGTAATAATTCAGTTGTACAGTAGTGTTATTATTCCTGCTGGAAAAAGAATTTACAACATGATTTACATACCCCATATAATCCCTAAATGCAGATACTGCTAGTTTGGAATGGGGATCAAACTACATGCAGCTTTGGTACATATGAGGGTACGTATGAGTAATACCTCATTCATATTGTTAGTGGTCACATTATTAAGAATATCGTAACTCGTAAGTCCCTCTCCTCATGTACTTTAAGCCCAAACAGGCTGCCTGGCTAAGATGGAAAACTACTGGAATGTGAGCATGAGATCAGACCAGCTTCACCCCCCACTCTGGAGATGTGCAGTACTGAATAACAAAAGGGTCTCCAGTAGCTCTTGAACTAATCCAATCTTTCCTGATCCAATATCCCCACCTGAGTCACTCGGAGACTGATGAGCCTCACCCATCAAGCCATCAGGAGTCATCAATTACCTTTTTACACTTTTAGTTCTTCTCAGGAAGGCACAAACAAGCCCTCCTAGTCCTATTGTCGCACCTGGGGGGGGAGCCATCAAGCTATTGTCTTTAACAGCAACGTATGCTGTTACGTATGCCTCAGGATACGTTTTGCTCTATAATTAGACTGTCCTTTCATGTGCTAAGTGTGTCCTGGAATTTTCCACCCAGGCACCCTCAAACTATATCCCTTCTCATCCCTTTCATGAGACGCTGGCCGTCCATGCTGCTTCTCTATGGAACCTTCTTTGCTCTCAAACCTCTCCTGAAACTGGTAAATATAACCAACCCTTGAACTTCTATTCCCACTTTCCTCACTGTTTCTCTAGTTAGCTTTATTTGTGTGTGCTGTGCGTGTATTTGCTGTGTGTATTTTGTGCCATTGACCTTTGTTATTTTATAAATTAAAAAACTCTTTTGGTTGAACGTCTATTTATTGAAAGTGTTCTCTAGAGGAAGGGACCCTTGTATTCATAGGCAAAAAGATCCTTATGTTACCCCTCCTCTTGCAGGCTTCTCCTTGTTGCTAATTCTCCCAATTTATAAGGAGACCTCATTGGGTAACAATACCATCATAAATGATCTTGAGAAGGTGCCTCACTGAATAATTTTTCAAGCATTCAATAAAGTTCCAGGCAGACATTTTAACAATGTTCGTGACTAGATAAAGAAAAAGTATATCAGTTTGGCTCTAATATTCTTCTTTTGGGGGGGGGGGTGTCTTTTCACTAGTAATTCAAAATACTGAAGGTTAATGCATGTGGGAAAGATAGCAGAAAACCTTACTTCTTGCTTTTTCAACATGCATGAATTTCTGTTGATCAGGAGTAGAACAAATACAAAATGTCATCAGCAGAATATTTATTATTATTTTATTTATTTATTTTATTTGATTTATACGCCGCCCTCCCCACAGATGGGCTCAGGGCGGCTAACAACATTTAAAAAATACATTAAAAGTCACAAAACCAGAAAATCAATAATAATTTTTTTAAAAGTCATTAAAATAGTCCAGGAGCAAGCTATTTAAACAAATATTGGGAGTCCGTATATGGGCATAGCAGATGGCCAAGGACAGCCCCAGAAAAAGTGGTGGTCTTAGATGGAAGAAGGAGGACACCCGCTGGCACTCAGCCAAAGGCCTGGCAGAACATCTCTGTTTTACAGGCCCTGCGGAACTGTAACAGGGCCCGCAGGGCCCGGCTCTCCAGCGGAAGAGTGTTCCACCAGGCCGGGGCCAGGGCCAGGGCAGAAAACGCCCTGGCCCTGGTTGAGGCCATACAGTTGTCCTTTGGGCCAGGGACCACCAGGAGTTGCTTGTCTGCAGAGCGCAACACCCTACAGGGAATGTAATGGAAGAGGCGGTCCCGCAGGTATGCAGCTCCCAGTCCGTGAAAGCCTTTAAACACCAAGGTTAACACCTTGAACCAGATCCGGAACTCCACTGGGAGCCAGTGCAGCTGACACAGCACAGGATGAATGTGCACTCCGATTGGCGTTCCAGTAAGGATGTGTGCCGCTGCATTCTGGACCAGTTGTAACTTCTGGGTCAGGCCCAAGGACAACCCAGCGTACAGTGAGTTGCAGTAGTCTAGCCTGGAGGTGAGCATTGCATGGATTACTGTGTCCAGGTTCCGGGGCAAAAGATAGGGTGCCAGTTGCCTGGCCTGTCGAAGATGAAAAAAGGACCATACAGAACTTTTGGAGACACTTGAATGTAATAGAACTCTCAGATCTAACAATAAAAAAAGGCCTTAAAACTAAAGAAGAAATTGAAAAGACAACACAGGTTTCAATACCATGGTTCATTTATTTTCAAATTTCATACATGGCTATACAAATAAAACTAAAAGACATTCTTCATGAACCTAAAACGGATTTTGAAAATCTATTAGATCCAAACTCCAAAGTGGAAAAGGGATTAATTTCCAAAATTTATAATATATTAATACAAAACACCAAACCAAAAAAATATGTTTACCAAGATAAATGGCAACTTGATTGTGATACGGCAATTACACAAGAACAATGGACACAGATTTGGTCCTCTCCTTTACTAAAATCCAACGAAATCAATGTAAGACTCCAAACTTTTAAAATTCTTACAAGATGGTACAGCACTCCAAAAAAACTGTCTAAAATTATTCCATCTTATTCCCCCTTATGCTGGAAAAAATGTGGAGAGATCAGCACTGTTGGTGGCAGTGTGACGTTATACATAAATTTTGGGGAGATATCATAGAACAAATTAAAAATATAACAACTTACCAAATTCCAATAGACCCTAAATTGATATTCCTTGACCTTTGGCATGAGGTACAAATCCCAAACATATATCGTCAACTCATAACAAGTCTCCTGAACGCAGCAAAGTCCTTAATAGCTCTTAATTGGAAAAGCCACTTCCCCCCATCAATGTTACAGTGGTACTCTCGGGTTTGGAACCAATTTATAATCGAAAAAATTACTGATAGGATTCAAGGTTCTAATTCACTTACTGGGAAAACAAATTTTTATGAGAAATGGATGCCCTTCTTTGAGTTCATTGAGAAAAACAGTATGCAGCCTTCAAGTTCGTTATACCGTGATATTTTAGAACAATAAAAATTAACACTAAAATTCACTGTTTAAAGCCATGATAACATATTCAAAGATATACTCAATGCTATATTGTGTTACGCTTAAAAAATTGTTTGTTTTCAGTGCGATTGATATGTTAGCCCTACAATACGACTGTTACTTATCCTATATGCACCAAGTTGTTATATACATCGAGTTGTCATTTGTATTAGAAAGTTGTTATTGTTTAATAAAAAAAAAAAATTTAAAAAGCAGATGAAAAAAGGCAGACCTGGCAACGGTCGTGACCTGGATCTCCATTGAAAGTGTGGCATCCAAGGTCACACCCAGGCTCCTCACCATCAGTGAAGGTTTCAATTGTACCCCGTCGAAGGCTGGGAGCCAGGTCCCCAGCTCGATCGCCCCATGACCTAGTCACAGAACCTCTGTCTTCAGGGGATTCAGTTTCAGGCGACTCTGATGTAACCATACCATCACAGCCCCAAGACCCTTGGCCAAGGAATCCAGAGCAATATCAGACTGGCTGTCCATCAGCAGATAGAGCTGATTGTCATCTGCATACTGGTGACAACCCAGCCCAAAGCTGTGGGCTGACCGGGTGAGGGGGCGCATATAGATGCTAAATACCATAGGGGAAAGAATCGCCCCCTGAGGGATGCCACATACCAAAGAATGGCGAGCAGACATCTGTTCCCCCAGTGCCACCCTCTGTCCCTGATTGTGAAGGAAGGAGTTCAGCCATTGCAGGGCTGTTCCGTGAATCCCCACATTGGCAAGGCGGTGGGTCAGAAGATTATGATCGACCTTGTCAAACGCTGCTATAAGATCTAAAAGTATCAGCAGTGCTGACCCGCCCCAGTCCAGGTCTCGCCACAGATCATCTGTGAAGGCGACCAGAGCCATCTCTGTACCATGTTAACAATTCACAGAGAGCACAGGAAATGATTGTATTAGTGGCTATTGAAGAGATGATTAAAGAATTTGTATTGACTGTAGTCTTTGAAAAAGAGATTTTTGAAACGGGCGTGATAAGGATCTAGACCACCCGTTAGAGGAGTTATTATCACAGAAGAAATGATTTATTACACAAGGGATGACCAAGGACCTTTCATTCTGTGAATTCTACGGTCAACTGTTATGTTTCATTAACTTTGTATTACCACATGGTTGGAATATCGGGTGTCTTGAAGATTGAATGGCATTACAAGGACTGGTGTTTGTATGGTGCTAATGAGCATTTGCACTTTATTCATATGTGCAATTGGAATGATAAGAAGCACTTTGAGCGCACAGCACTTTATTGTTATTAATGTAGAGAAGATAATAGACACCTGAGCAAATGTAATTTCTGACTTGTTGTTTTCTTGCATGTGGTTTCCTTCCTATGATATTCATGAATTGATTCATATACGTGTATATAATTAGGAATAAATTTGTAGACAAGTTACAACGTGGGCAATTACTTGTAGACCTTGTATAGTTGGTCTCTGTACCATGGCCAGGCCAGGCCTGAAGCCAGACTGGAATGGATCCAGGGTAGAGGCATCATCCAGGTACACCTGCAGCTGTTCCACTACCGCCCTCTCAATTACCTTACCCAGGAAAGGAAGATTCGAAACTGGGCAGTAATTGGCTGGATCAACAGGATCCAGTGATGGTTTCTTTAATAAGGGCTGCACCACTGCCTCCTTCAGTGAGTCTGGGAAAAACCCAGAACTCAGAGAAAGATTAATGATGTCAGCTAACGGTGCCCAAATTCCATCACCACCAGTTTTCACCGGCCATGATGGGCATGGGTCCAGTGGGCATGTGGTACGTTTCACAGCATGCAGGACCCTGCCTACCTCCTCCTGGTAGAGCGGCCTGAATTGATCTAATATCAACCCTGGACGACCAAGGGGCATACAGTACACATACTGCATCTACCGTGGTGGACAGATAGACTATCAAGTTTTTAGTATTTATATGCCACTATTTCTAATTATTCAGAGTGATACAGACTTTTGATTTACATACCACTTTACCAGTTTTATTGTATGTGCCCTTTCAACCATCCTGTAAGTATCTACCCTCATTTAAAGAAAGAAAACTGTGGCTTAGGTATACTGATTTGCCTAAAGTCATAGAAGGGTATGGACCCAAGAAGCTTTTCTCCTGATGAAAAAGGGAACAAGGGTCCTCTTTAACCATCCAAAGGTTTATGGTGGGAATCAGGGAACCTGCATAGAAAAAAGCCATATGAGGCAGGGGCTGTAGTAAGGAGGGAATTTGGGTGAGTCCATAGCAGAGTGGTAGTAGAAAGTGCCACCAAGTCATAGCTGACTTATGGCGACCTCTGCAGGCATTTTCGAGGCAAGATACTAACAGAGGTAGTTTGCTATTGCTTGCCTGTGCAACCCTGATCTTTTTGGGAAGTTTCCCATCCAATTACTAACCAAGGCCAACCCTGTTTAGCTTCCAAGATCTGACAAGATTGGGCTTGCCTGGGCTGTGTAGGTCAGGGCCATAGCAGAGACCTAGATCCAAATTCAATTTTCTTTCTACCAGACTAAAATGTCTTTTAAAGCCATTAAGTGGTTTAAAGCAGTAGTTCTCAACCTTTTGCCATCACTGCCCACCAAGTAAGTAATGTTATCTTGAAAGTCCCCCAAGCCACAAAAATCAGAACATAAAAACAAAACTCCAGACAAGATTTACTAATATAGATGAATTTCTAAATTGAAAAGAATTTTTGTTGTTGCTATTTTCCCCAAACAGAGAGTGGGCATTCCTGTTTAGTTTCTGTTTGCTGTGTGCTACTTTTTTAAGGGCACAGGGGAGAAATCTAAGATCTGGGATTTTCAAGGTAGGGTGAATAGTATTAAAAAAACCTCTTCTCCATTGGTATTCAGAAGCAATTGAAAGTGGGGAGAAGGAGCTTTCTAAAATCCCAAAAGCCTTCCATTTTTTCTACAAGTTTTTTTAATAATATATTTTTTATTTTAAAAAACAGGATAGTAATAAAAGGGGATTCAGAAAGGGAAAAGGGATTGTATAGCATAACTGTGTAAATCAGAAATAATTGTAAATAAACTATATAAAACACAAAGTATTTCTCCTCAACATCCCATTCTTAATTTTTTTATATTAAGAATGGGGATACAGAATAAGAAGGGATGGGGAAAAATGGTTTCAAATTAAATCACTCTAATACATTGCACCGTTCAATCTAATATATTTCTTGTCACCTCAATATGTTCTGTAGATCAGCAATTCGTTTACAAATTTTTCCATTCATTTTAAATAATGTCCATAAAAGTCTTCATCTTTAGTAGAAGCTAAATTTCTTCAATCTTCTTTTGTATCCAACTGTAAAATGGGTCCCAAATGTCATTATGCATTGTATTGTCCACATCTTTCAATAAACTCAACAATTTATCCATTTCAACTGTCTCAAGAGTTCTTTTGATCAAGTTTTCTTGCGTTGGAATGGCTGTCATCTTCCAAAGTTTCGCATATAGTACCCTGGCTGTTGTAATTATATTCAACATCAAATGTTTTTGTTTTTTATCAACTGGAACCAATATGTGGTTTAATAAAAAGAGTTCTGGTTTCAGAGACAATGGAATCTTAAGTATCTGTTGAGTCATCTTGTGAACCATCTTCCAGAACTCTACTGCTTTTTTACATGTCCACCACATATGATAATATGAACCCGGGATATTCTCACATTTCCAGCATTTATTTGACATATTTAAGGACATTTTATCTAACTTAATAGGGGTTAAATGCCACCTATAAAACATTTTGTAAATTTTTTCTTTCAAAGAAGCTGATTTTGTCATCCTTAAATTGTCCTTCCACATTTGTGACCACTGTTCTAGATCAATTGTGTGTCCCACGTTCTCTGCCCATTTTATCATTGTGTCTTCCCCTTGTAGTTTTTCGTTTAGAAGCATATTATATATTTTCTTTATCATTTTAACATTGGGACCACACGCTATCATATCAATATTCTCCTCCTTTTCATAAAAGCCCATTATCTTTTTTATATCTAGATTCTAGTTGTGCCTGGACCCACCATCCCAGGTCCATTTCTAAATCTGTCATTTCTTTTAAGTTTTTGTTCTGGGTGGACAGTCACTTTCCCATAGAGCTTCTCATCGAAAAGTTCTGTCACCTTCTTTACTTCCTCCTGAAGAATTTTTTCTTCTCCTTTTTCATCCCTCAATGATGTTATTTGTCTTTTGACGTTTTCTCTCCTTAGTTTATAGGCTAACCATCTTGTAGGTTTATTTGCATTTTCAAAGTAGTTTAATTTTGCAAATTTAATTTTTTCTCCATCAGATTACGTTTATGTTGCAGTATGTTTATCTTCAGTTTTACTATATCTTTTCCAGGGGTGTCTTTTAAATTGTCTTCCTCCTTTTTAAAATTTCTTCCCAGTTTCTGATAGTCTTTACTTCTCTCTTTTTGTGTGTGTGCTGCATATCTAATTGCCAGTCCTCTAAAAAAAGCTTTACTTGTATCCCACACTATGTCTACAGTCGTTTCATTATTTAGATTTTGTTTAAAGAACCATTCCATTTCTGTGGATACCATTTCTTTTAATTTTTTATCTTTTAGAAGGCCTATGTTCAATCTCCACCTAGATTGTCTTCTTTCTTCTTTTATCTTTATTATCAGGGGGTGTCAGAACTGTGGCTAGATAATGTCCTTACTCCAGACTATCTTCTGCAATCAGACAAAAGCCCGTTGTTTTCAAAAGTTTACTGAAGAAAGAGTTCATTATAGTCCACGGGCCCAGATACAATATCCAGGCTGGTACACGTGTATTGTTACGAATGACAGGCAAAGCATGAGTTACAAAGTATCAGAACCCAGCAGGCCCAACCTCCCCCCATAGTTCTCAAAACAATCCCTTTGAAGCTGAGAAAGCGAAAGTTTCCCAAGGCTGGAGAAGTGATAGCCAAAACAATCCTCTTCCGTGAGATAGCTGCTTGGAACATCTTGGCACCTGTGAACAAAGCACTTAGAATACTGAAAGAATTAATATGGAGTCTCTTTGGTTACATACATACACTTCAACCCTGACATTCTGCCTCCTCTAAGATGCCCCTCCCCCAGGTTTGTGCGGATAACGAGTGTGAAAAGTTCTGATAAGTCTAGGAGCATGTACATGTGAAGAGTGCACCCATTCATCAAACCCTGAGTCAAAATCCTTCCATCTGATAAGGTAAAACAGCTGGTTTCTTTTAAGCTTAGAGTCCAACATTTGTTGTACTTCGTAATGGGTTTGATCATCAATTAAGGTTGGAATGGGAGGGGCTCGAGCATGCCAGTGGTCTGCTGCGGGTGCCCTCTTCAAAAGACTGACGTGAAAGGTGTCATGAACATGGCGCAAATTTTTTGGCAAATCTAAGGCAACAGTCACTTTGTTGATTACTTTACGAACAGGAAAGTGTCCTAAAAATTTCAAAGCTAGTTTGCGACTGGTTTGTGTTACTTTCAAGTTCTTTGTGGACAGATAAACAAGGTCTCCTGGTTGTAAGTCCCGTTCGGCCGCACGATGGCGGTTGGCGTATTTTTTGTAATCCTGTTTGGCTTTGTCTAGATGCTGTTTAATTATAGTCCATTGTTGAGCAGTTTCCCCCCACCAATCCGAAATATCATTGGCTGCAGTAGTAGGAGGGGGGAGCGCTTCAAACGGGAAGGGTTTGAAGTGGAAACCATAAACGACTTTAAAAGGAGTTTCTCCAGTAGATGCATGCACACTGTTATTATACGAGAATTCCGCGAGGGGAAGCAAATCGACCCAGTTGTCTTGTTGGAAGTTAATATAACAGCGGAGGAATTGTTCTAATATTTGGTTAGTTTTTTCAGACTGCCCGTTGGTTTGCGGATGATGACTTGAACTTAAACCTTGCTCAATACCCAGAATTTGTAAAAGCTCCCGCCAGAAGTTGGCAACGAATTGTCCGCCGTGATCCGAAATCACCTTGGATGGAAAAGAATGCAGTTTTACAATGTGTTTTAGAAAAATATCCGCTAGTTTTTGAGCTGAAGGTATAGTGGTGCAAGGTATAAAATGAGCTTGCTTGGAGAATAAATCCACTACAACTAAAATACAGTTGTGACCTTTGGAGGGGGTAGGTCAGTAATAAAGTCCATGGATATCGTATCCCATGGTCTGCTTGGTGTTTCTAAAGGTTGCAATAGTCCTGGTGGCTTGCCTTTGCGGGATTTGGCACTGAGGCAAATGGGGCAGGATGCTACATATTGAGAAATGTCTTTCCGCATGCCCGGCCACCAAAATTGGCGTTGTACCAAATGGAGCGTTTTCAAGTACCCATAGTGTCCCGCCGTAGGGGCATCGTGACAGCGTTGTAAAACTTCCTTTCTTAGACTTTTGGGTACATAGAAGCGGTCTCCCCAAAGCCATTCTCCTTGGTCAGATTGCTGCAGTTTGTCTTTGGGTACTTCCCCCCCCCCTCCTTTTCCACTTCAGCTTTTAGTTTTAGTCTCCATCCCTGATCGGGTTGAGGGGGTTGGGTTGTGCGGCTGCGCGTTGTCACCACTCCCCCTAATTGCGTAGGCGAAAAGACGGTGTCTATGGTCTCCTCCCTTTTGCTTTAGTGCTGGGGCATGCACGATAGAGCATCGGCAAGAAAGTTAGTTTTGCCCGGTAAAAAGTTTAAAGTGAAATTGAATTTAGAAAAGTATTCCGCCCACCGCAGTTGTTTAGCATTTAGTCTTCGGGGGCTGCGTAAGGCTTCTAAATTTTTGTGATCTATCCAGACCTCAAAGGGATAATGGGCTCCATCTAACCAGTGTCTCCAGGCAGCAAGTGCTGCTTTTACAGCGAAAGCTTCCTTCTCCCAAACATTCCAATTTCTCTCTGCTTCAGAAAATTTTCGGGACAGAAAGGCACATGGCTTAAGTTTTCCGTCCTCCCCCCTCTGCAAAAGTACGCCTCCAATCGCAGTGTCGCTGGCATCGACCTGTACCACGAAGGGGCGATTCTCATCGGCGTGCTGTAGGACGGGTTCAGAAACAAACTGCGTTTTAAGGTGGTTGAACACTGTCTGGCACTCTGGCGTCCAGCGTAATTTGGCACCCGTTTTTTTGGCTTGCTCTCCCTTGTCTTTGGTTTTCAACAGTTCGTTAGGGGAAGCGAGATTTGAGCAAAGTTCGCAATGAACTCTCTGTAGAAGTTGGCAAAGCCCAAAAAGGATTGTAATTCCTTGCAGGTAGAGGGTGTTTGCCAGTTTTGTACTGCTTGTACTTTGCCCGGGTCCATTTTCAAACCATCTTTGGAGATGCAATAGCCTAGATAAGTGAGTTCTGTTTTGTGAAACTCACATTTAGATAATTTGATGGGTAATTTGTTACACATTAGAGTGGTCAGAACTTTCTTCACAAGCTCTACATGTTCTTCTTCCGATTCTGAATAAATTAACACATCATCTAAGTACACTACCACTCCTTTGTATAAGAATTCATGTAGTACTTCATTAATCATGGACATGAAAACCGAAGGGGCCCCGGCCAGGCCGAACGGCATAACTAAATACTCAAACTGGCCGAGGGGTGTGTTAAAAGCGGTTTTCCATTCATCACCTGCTTTCATACGAATGTGGAAGTAAGCATCTTTTAGATCCAATTTTGTAAAGATCTTACCTTGAGCCACGACGTTGAGTAAATCTCTGATGAGTGGGATGGGGTAGGCGTTGCTGGAGGATACTGCGTTAAGTCCCCGAAAGTCTGTACAAAGTCTTAATCCCCCATCCTTCTTCTTAACGAAAAGTACTGGAGCCGCATGCGGACTGTTAGCGGGTCTAATAAATCCTCTTTGAAGATTAGTGTCAATGAATTTACGGAGTTCTCCCCTCTCGTTAGGGCTCATGGGATATAGTCGGCCTTTGGGCAAAGAGGCGCCCGGTAATATCTCTACGGCACAGTCCGTCCTTCTATGGGGAGGTAAGGAATTGGCTTCTTCTTCAGTGAAAGCTTGAGTGTAAGCTCTGTATTGTTTGGGTATTTGGTTGATTTCTTCTTGAGTGAGAAGAGCGTGTTCGGTGAGGGTAGGGTTGTTACCCCAATTTTGATTCTAACGGTGATTTTTACAAGCATCATGGGTGAACGTGATACTCCCAGCTGCCCAGTCTATGAAGGGGTTGTGATCCCACAACCATCAGCTTCCCAGAATCAATGGATACTTGGCAGTGGCACTAATTACGAACGATCTCACTTCCCAATGTTGCCCCATACCTGTTATGACTGGCGCGGTTTCGGTAGTGACCGGATTCATGTTAGTGCCATCCATTTGTTCAAAAATAACTGGAGTTTCCAATTCTTTAACGGGAAGTACTAATCCATTCACTAAGGCTGGTGCAATAATGTCTCTAGAGCGGCCTGAGTCTATAAGAGCTTGAACGCGGATGTGCATTTTTCTATCTGGATTCACCAACGTTACTGGAAAGAAGAGTATGTACCCCTGAGGTCTGTTCAAAGTAGGAACTGACTGAGGTTTGATCTGCCGTTTGGGTCCTTTTACGACAGATCCATTTCGTTTCCCGAGGTAGGACTCTCTGGATTCTCCTCCCCAGTTAGAGCCGTTGAATCATAATCCATAACTTCTTCTAGCTCTAACCCTTTTTCGGGAGGACTTCTATGAGAAGCTCCTCTGCCTCTTACAGTTCTAGGAACTGGTGTTGGGCGCGGTGGCGCCGGGTATGTGGCGGGGGCTGGACGCCTTAGTTGGAGCGGAGTTCTTTGCACAGGCCGGTACGGACATTGCGCTGCAAAGTGCCCGCTTTGGCCACACTGCAGGCACAATCCTTGTTGCCATCTAGCATCTCTCGCTCCTCGGGTAGCATATCCAGCACCTCTGCCTCCTCTAACAAGAACTGAGGAGCGCCTTTGTCCCGCATGTTGTTGTTGTTCAACTATGCACACTTCTTGCATGCGGTTTTCTACTTCACAAGTCAATTGGATCCACCCCAGTAAGGTGGGAGGATTATCTTGCATGAGGGCTCTATCCAACAACTTGGGATTCATGCCTTGTTTGAGCAGAATTATTTTGGTCGATTCCTCACACCTTGGGAATTTGGCGGGAAGCTGTTAGAATTTTGTAACATAGTCTCTGGCCGACATGTTGCCTTGCCTAATGGACTGCAATTCTTTCCGAGCTCTCGTCTCCTCTAAAGGGTCTTCATATTGAGCTCGTAGTGCATCCACTAACCCTTGAAGCGTATTTAACTCAGGGGCACCTATATCATAAAGACCTACATACCAGTCTGCGGCTTTTCCTTGGAGACGGGATCCCAAGTGTTCGATTTGACTGGCTTCATCTCCAAATAGATGTCCCCACTGATTGAAAAATTGCAGGGCTTGCACGAGGAAGGATCCTAATTTGAAAGGATCCCCATCAAATGTGCCTTCTAACTTTACCCAGCCCATGGGTAATTCTTGCAGCCTGGCCACGGGTGCCAGTACCGGGTAGTAATCAAGTGGTACGGGTTGCGGCTGAGGTTGAAACGGAGGCTGTTGGAGCCTTGGCTGAGGTAGCCGCGGAGGAGGGCCCCCCGGAATTGGATGTAGCGGTGGGGGGGTCCTCTTGGTGCAGGCAACATCGGCGCTGGCTGTAACGGTGCCGACTGCACCGGTAATGATTGGCGGGGGGCGTACCTCGCGGTGCGGGCAATAGCGGAACGGGCTGCAGCGGGGTTGGGGGCATCCCTCATGGTGCGGGCAACCGCGGCACTGGTTGCAATGGTGCAGGGGGGGCGTCTCTCGTGGTGCTGGCAGCAGAGGCGCTGGTTGTAGCGGCAAAGGTTGTATTGGGTGAGGAGTGTCTCTTGGGATCGGTTGTCTTGGGGCTGGAGTTCCTCTCGGCCCAGGCGTTAGTAGCAGTCGAGGAGTAGTCCCCCTTCCAATCGGTCCCGGTATCAGAGAGAGACGCGGAGTGGTACCTCTTGGTAACGGCGCCAATAGTCTCGGCAGAAAAGGTTGCCCTCCACCCTGGGATGTTGTTGGTGGAAATAATGGCGGTGTGGTGGCGGGAACTTCTCCCAGAGGACGTTCCGGAGTACCTCTCGGGGTTGTCTGAGGTTCCTCTATAGGTACTCCTCCACCATCTCCGTTCTCTTCCACTTCTTCCTCTGAATCTGGTTCAGGACAGGGATCCTCTGGTTCAGGGCAGGGGTCCTCTGGTTCAGGACAAGGATCCTCACCTGGGGTGGGATTTGGTGGTTCATCGGGTTGTTGCGGTATACCCTCTACCGGAAGCGGTTGGACTGGTCCCCCCACCTCAGTCCTGGGGATATATTTTTGTAAGTTAGACAGGCTCTGCTGCAGGCCTGCTGGCAGTTCCCGATTTTCTTCTGAACTCCCAACCACGAGTACAGACAGTAGGTGAACTGCATGGGCCAGACTCTCTTCCATGCTTGTTAGCCTTTCCTCTAAGATTTGTACACGATTCGTATTTCTTTCAGCTGTTTCAGTATCGGGATACTGAGGTGGTTCCTTGGTGGCTTGCGAGGTATCCACATATTCAGCGTATGATTCCGCACAGGCTGCCCCGGGCCAAGGCCTTATTTCTCCCATGCCTTGGGTCCCTGCACCTTGTTCTTCTTGGGACCTCCCTGCCAAGATTCCTTTCGCTAGTCCCGTAACCTCTGAGATTCCAGAGGTTTCTGGAATCCTTTCGTTAGTCCCGTAACCTCCTTTCCTAGTCCCGTAACCTCTGAGATTCCAGCGTCAATTGCTACGGTTCTGCTTTGCAATTGTATCCACGAGTGTTCACTTAAGTCTTGTTGCCCCAACCACGGGGTAACTTCTGCATAGTCCCAACTTAATACATCGCGATGGGACGTTTCCCACTCTGACTGGTCGGCTTCTCTGTTCCAGTAGTACCATGGTTGGCTACTGGGATGCTTGGCAATTACTCCTAAACTCCGCCGGCCGTCCATCGGGGGTTGCGTGAAGACTGTACTTGCCCTTCTTTCTCTCGCATCCCGCAGCCTCGCGCCCCACTGCATCGGAGTCAGCAAGGATATCAATGGAGCTGCTGCGGCAATGGGCCGGGTATCCGTTCTGCTGGGAGCGACCGTATAAATCGTAGTAACAGAGGATCTTGTCCCCCTGGGAACAGGTCCTGGAGGTTCCAGTCCTTGAGAGCCAGGGGAGGCATATGGATCAAACAAAGGGTCCCTGTCGGGAACGGCTTTGGTATCCGGCTTCTCCGGCTTAGGCATTGGAAAATTGTGATTCGTAACAAAATGTCAGAACTGTGGCTAGATAATGTCCTTACTCCAGACTATCTTCTGCAATCAGACAAAAGCCCGTTGTTTTCAAAAGTTTACTGAAGAAAGAGTTCATTATAGTCCACGGGCCCAGATACAATATCCAGGCTGGTACACGTGTATTGTTACGAATGACAGGCAAAGCATGAGTTACAAAGTATCAGAACCCAGCAGGCCCAACCTCCCCCCATAGTTCTCAAAACAATCCCTTTGAAGCTGAGAAAGCGAAAGTTTCCCAAGGCTGGAGAAGCGATAGCCAAAACAATCCTCTTCCGTGAGATAGCTGCTTGGAACATCTTGGCACCTTTGAACAAAGCACTTAGAATACTGAAAGAATTAATATGGAGTCTCTTTGGTTACATACATACACTTCAACCCTGACAGGGGGTTGTGATCACCAATCACTTGTGGTAGAATATCTATTTCTTCCATATCCACCACTACCGATGTTGAGGCCCAGCACATATCCATGACCAAGATTTGTGTCTATCAGAATAGAAAGTATAATTAGTTGCGTTCAGGTTTCGTGTTCTCCATAAATCCACAAGAGCCATTTCTTCTGCAAGTTCAAAAACATTTTGGGGGAGAGTTTTCCCTCCTTTCCCCCCATTCTTCACCCGTTTTCTATCCAAACTTTTGTCTACCACCACATTGAAATCTCCCACTATATTTATGTCATTATAATTCAAGTTGGATATACGCTGTGAAAGTTTTTGGTAGAATTTTTCTTGTTCATTTGGGGCATAGATGTTCACTATTAAAGTTTTCCTTTGGCGTTTCTGGAATTCAGTCATTAAGATTCTTCCATGGTTGCAGGCATAGATTAGCTTCGGATTCAATCTTTCCTGTATATATGTTACTAGTCCTCTTTTTTTTACTTTATCAGCTGCTATAAATGGGGATCCCAAATTCTTACAGTTCAACAGCCTACTTTCTTTATCCTTAATGTGTGTTTCTTGAAGACATATTATCTCCGCCTTAGTTTTTTCAAATATGCAAATGTTCTTCTTTTGGGGGAGGAGTTCAATCCATTGACATTCATTGAAAATATTTCCAGGGAGTCCTTGGCCATTATTTCTTATCTCTCTTACTACCCTGTTTATTTTCCTCCTTGCTTTGCTTTCTGGTCATCACACCACCTTTTGCGCCATCTTTTTCCCCCAGTTCCAACGATGAGCTTGCATCTTCTTCTTCCCCTTTATTGTCCTCCAGTTTCTGATCCTGCAGCAAGTCCTTTTGGACGAATGCTTGGGCTTTATGTACCAAATTAATATTGAATCTTTGACCTTTGAAGTTAAAAATTAATCCCTCTTGTATCAGCCATCTATATTGTATACCATTTGTGCGTAGTAGATGTGCCAAGAATCCATATTCCCGTCTCTTCATCCGCACCTCCCATGGGATATCTCTTAGAACTGTTATCTCTTCATCGTGATACTTCGGTGGGGTTTCTCGTGTCGCTTTAAGAATTTTGTCTCTAGTTTTGTGCCTTACAAATCTTACATGGATTTCTCTTGGCTTTTTGTTCTTCTTCACAAAGGATGAATTTACTCTATAGGCCACATCTATCTCTGTTTCCATTTCTTCTGTCTGAATATTTAATGCTATTGCTAATATTGCAGCTGCCAACTCTAAGGTGTTTTCTCCTTCTTTTTCTTTTACACTGTGCAAATGCAACAATGTTGCCGACTTCTTCATCTGAAGAGTTATCAATTTAGCTTCCATCCTCATTTGACTTTTTGTTATTCCCTCTACCTTATCTTCTGTTTGTTGATTCTTGTCTTCTATTACTAGTTAGTTCAGCTGCCACTTTTTTAGCTTCTCTCATCTCAGTCTGTCACACCTTACATTTCTCATTCATGGTCTTTATTTGGTCCAATATTAGGGCCAGACATACTTCAATTGTCTGAATTGATGTTTGTGAGGATGCAGGGGCCTATGCCATAGCTTGTGTCACTGATCTAGAAGTCCCAGGAGATGGTTTTGTGCCCTTTTCCTTTCCTGGCATCATCTTTAGTTAAATGGTCTCCCTTCTTTATTTTGCAATTTTTTCTCAACTCAGTGGCACAAATAATCAAGACCAACTAGCTCCCCTCTTCTATTGACTAGCTTAAAGAGTGGAGAAGATGTTATTATTTTACAGACCACAATGTTCCCAAATATTCTCAGCAGATAATGTTATTATTTTACAGACCACAATGTCCCTAAATATTCTCAGAAAATCTAAACAATCAGCCAATATTTACATATCATATCATTAGAGGGGGAAAAAACCCCGTATACTCTCATTCACCCAGTTATGTCCTGGAAGTTGTTACTTTGAGAAACTTCCCCTTCTTGAAGCTATAGACGACGGGAGAGTCACTACGCAGTTTAAATAAGATTGTATTCCATTTTGAGAGTCCAAAGCACCCACATGAACCAAAAAGGAAAAAAGAAAAAGGAAGGAGGAAAGAAAAAAAGGCAATCACTTTATAGTCCCTCCCCAAAAAAGAAAAAATTAATCCAATCCCAAGTTTTCTCAGCTTTATGATCCAATCAAATGTTAACTATATGAAGGCCAGCAATAATTAAAAATTGAAAAAGAAAAATTACCTAGATAAATCCAAAACAAAGAAAAAATACATATGAAAAAAGAAACAAAAAAGAAGCCATAAGAGGGAAAAAAATAAAAAAAGAAATCAATATATATCCAACAAAGAAAGAAAAATTCTTGATCAGTTCCAGTAATCCAATAGTCTAGAAATCTTTTTCTTTTACTATAGATCTAACAACACTCCCAAAGCCATATAAGTAGGACCATATAAGTAGTAGTATGGATAAGTGCCAAGTAGTCATTCACAAAAAAAAAGGAAAGAGTCTCTTCTTTCTTCTTTTTTACAAAGTCCAATCTTAATTTCTCACAATGTTTGGGATGTACTAAATCATGTCTTTTATGGCACCTTAGATCCAATAAACAAGTTTCTTCTCCCCCTGCTTAAGTACTGAAACCAAATTGTCAGCTTGGAGTATTGCAGCTAAAAAACAAGAGAGGCAAAAAGAACAAGGAGAAGGGGGGGATTCCATTCTTAAAATTTTTTAAAGACACTTATGTATAAGATAAAATGATACTTATATCAGGGTACATTTATATTTATGTTATTTATATTCCACCGTTCTCACTGAGACTTAAGGCGGATTACATCGTGTGAGATTAGTACAATCAGTGGCAAGGACAAGGGCAGGCATTTCCATACAATGTCAAGAACATTTCCATAAACAATGTCATGGCGTGAAAGAATACAAGTTTACAAAGACATAGTATTAGCAAGGATCCGATATGGGGTTGAAGAATTGCTGAAACAGAACATAATCAATTCTAGGACTTACGTTAAACAACATGTAGCACAGGTAGTATATAGGAGTACATATTTAAAGCAACAGATAATATGTAAGGCAACATAATGGTGAAATTTATGGTTCCTAACTCATTAGCGAAACATCTGGGACCCCTTTCCTACAATACTGCCCTCTTAGCTGAGAAAAAAAGGCCTTTTTGAATAATTTGTTTTTGCATTGTTTGTGGAAAGCCAGGAGTGTGGGGGCTCTCCTGACCTGGTGGAACTCTCTGTCTGAGGAGACTAGGGCCCGGTGGGATTTGTTATCTTTCCACTGGGCCTGCAAGACAGAGATGTTCCGCCAGGCATTTGGTGGGGGCTAGGTTGTCCTCTTGCCGGCCATACCACTGAAGACTGTCCACCACCCACGCAGGAGCTCATAAAGTGTGACGCAGGTCATTATGTAAGAGCCAAGCCCTGCGCCTAAAATGCTGAATTTTAATATGTATACCTACCATTTGAGAAATTTTATTGCACATGGAATAATGTTTTTAAATGTTTATTTATAATGTTTTTATTGTTTTAAACTGTATGTTATAAATTGTATGTTGTTACACCTCCCTGAGCCCGTCCGACGGGGAGGGCAGTCTAGAAATGTAATAAATAATAAATAAATAAATAAACTCCATCGAAAGCGAGGAGTACAATGTTTTTCAAGATCTCTGACTTCCCAACAAGCATCACTTCAGTCTTGTCTGGGTTCAATTTTAATTTGTTATTTTTCAGCCATTTCACTAGAGCTGTCAGGCAGTGATTAAGATTTCTACTGCATCCTGTGGGGACCTGGATAGCGAGATAATAGAGTTGAGTATCATCTGCACATTGATGACATCCAACTCCATAGCTGCAAATGAGTTCTCCTAAAGATTTTACGTAGAGGTCGAATAACATCTTTCTGTATATATAAAGACAAGTGTCCTGACTGACTCATCAACACTCAGCCCAAGCCCCTGGACCTAAAAACATGAAATTTGGAGAGAACGTTCCTTTCATGATGTAGAGGCTCACTAAGAAGGGATTTTAAGAAATTCGCCCCCTTATCAGAACTGTGGCTAGATAATGTCCTTACTCCAGACTACCCTCTGCAATTAGACAACAGTCCATTGTTTCCAAAAGGTCTTTACTGAAGAATTAGTTCATTATAGTCCACTAGCCTGAATACAATATTCAGGATGGTACATATGCATTGTTACCAACGACAGGCAAAGCATGAGGTACAAAGTAACAGATCATAGCGGGCCCAACCTCCCCCCACAGTTCTCAAAACGACCCCTTTGAAGTTAGGTGAGCGAAAGTTTTCCAAGGCCGGTTCTTGGTGGAACATCAGTAGCCAAAACAATCCTTTTCTGTGAGATAGCTGCCTGGGAACCTTGGCACCTGTGAAGAGAGCACTTAAACACTGAAAGGATTAAAAATGGAGTCGGTTAAGCAAAGGCATACAAGAAAGCATTCTGGACCTGACATTCTGCCCCCCCTAAGACGCTCCTCCCCCCAGGTTTATGTGGGTAGCGAGAGTGGAAAGCTTTAACTAATCTAGGAGCATGAACATGTACAGAATTCACCCATTCATCAAACCCAGAATCAAAGTCCTTCCATCTAATGAGGTAAAACAGCTGATTTCTTTTTATTTTAGAGTCTAATATTTGTTGAACTTCATAGTGGGTTTGATCATCGATTAAGGTTGGGATTGGAGGGGCACGGGTGTGCCACTGGTCTGCAGAGGGAGCTTTTTTCAGCAAGCTGACATGGAAGGTATCATGCACGTGGCGTAAATTCTTTGGTAAATCCAAGGCAACAGTCACTTTGTTGATTACTTTGCGAACAGGAAAAGGTCCTAGGAATTTTAATGCTAGCTTGCGGCTGGTTTGGGTTACTTTCAGATACTTTGTAGAAAGATAGACAAGATCACCAGGTTGTAAATCCCATTCCGCCGCACGATGGCGGTCGGCGTACTTTTTGTAATCCTGTTTGGCTTTGACGAGGTGTTTTCTTATTTGAGTCCATTGTTGAGCTGCTTCCCCCCACCATTCGGAGATGTCCTTGGAAACGGCAGTAGGAGGGGGAAGCGCTTCAAACGGGAATGGTTTGAAGTGGAAGCCATAGACGACTTTAAAGGGAGTTTCTCCTGTGGACGCGTGGACGCTGTTGTTGTACGAGAACTCTGCCAAAGGAAGTAAATCAAACCAATTATCCTGCTGGAAATTAATATAACAACGCAGAAATTGTTCTAATATCTGATTAGTCTTTTCTGATTGTCCGTCGGTTTCTGGATGATGACTTGAACTTAACCCTTGTTCAATGCCCAGTAGTTGTAAAAGCTCCCGCCAGAAGTTGGCAATGAATTGTCCGCCATGATCCGAAATCACCTTTGATGGAAAAGAATGTATTTTTACAATGTTTTTTATAAAGATGTCGGCTAGTTTTTTAGCAGAAGGGATGGTGGTGCAAGGTATAAAATGAGCTTGCTTGGAGAACAAATCAACTACGACTAAAATGCAAGTGTGCCCCTTTGAAGGGGGTAAGTCAGTGATAAAGTCCATAGAAATTATTTCCCATGGCCGACTTGGCGTTTCTAAAGGCTGTAAGAGTCCTGGAGGTTTGCCCTTTCGGGATTTGGCGCTGAGACAAATGGGGCAAGAAGCTACATATTGGGAAATGTCCTTGCGCATGCCCGGCCACCAAAATTGCCATTGCACTAAGTGAAGCGTTTTTAAGTACCCATAGTGCCCTGCCGTGGGTGCATCATGACAGCGTTGTAAAACTTCTTTTCTTACACTTTTGGGTACATAGAAGCGATCTCCCCAAAGCCATTCCCCTTGATCGGATTGTTGCAGTTTGTCTTTGGGCACGTCCCCCCCCTCCTTTTCCACTTCAGCTTTCAGTTTTAGTCTCCATCCCTGATCGGGTTGAGGGGGTTGGGTTGTGCAGCTGCGTGTAGTCACCACGCCTCCTAATTGCGTAGGCGAAAAGACTGTGTCAATTGTCTCCTCCCTCTTGCTCTTGTGCTGGGGCATGCGTGATAGAGCGTCGGCCAAAAAGTTAGTTTTGCCCGGTAGAAAGTTTAATGTGAAATTGAACTTGGAGAAGTATTCCGCCCACCGCAGTTGCTTGGCGTTTAGTCTACGGGGGCTGCATAGGGCCTCTAAATTTTTATGGTCGGTCCACACCTCGAAAGGGTGACGGGCTCCTTCTAACCAATGTCTCCATGTGGTGAGAGCAGCTTTTACGGCAAAGGCCTCCTTTTCCCAAACATTCCAATTCCTTTCAGCTTCTGAAAACTTTCTGGAAAGGACGGCGCAGGGTTTGAGCTTCCCGTCCTCCCCCCGCTGCAGCAGTACGCCCCCGATTGCAGTATCGCTGGCGTCGACTTGCACTATGAAGGGGCGGTTTTCTTTTTTTTAAAAAAATTTTTTTTTATTGGAATTAGAAATATTTTGTCATTTATAACAATCAAATTACTTTAATATTCCAGTTCTAACCCCCTCCCTTTCCCCCCCGTTTGTTGACTTCCAACAGTTTTCCAACCCTTTGTCTATTCTTCCCCTACTCATTTGAACTTATTTTGTCAATTAAACATATACTTTCACACTCTTCTAAGCTAGTCTATTATAACACAGTGCTAAGTCAATTTCCCTTCACTTATCAACTAACTAATACATTCCTGGCATGTTATTCAATAGTAATAATACTGGTAATATTCTCAATATCCTGTACTCTAACTTATTCATTCTAATGTCATCAATATGGGACAAACAATTTATCCCTCCGTATACATAACTTGAGTACTCATAAGTGATGAATACATTTATAAGTCAACCAATTTAACTTATACTCTATATGTTACTCTTTACTTCCTCTTATATCTCTTATCTTTATAACATAAAGTCAATCAATTTGACTCGTGTTCTACACATTTCTAAATATACCTATAAACACAATATACATTCAACATAAGTCAATCCATTTAACCCATGTTCTGCACATTTCTAAATATCGCTATAACCAAAAATACCTTCAGCATAAGTCAATCAATTTAACCTATATTCTATATGCTACTTCTCATTCCTCCCCTTCTTGTATTCATGAATTTTAATTCTGTTAATTCTCAATTACACCCCTATCTGCCAGCAACATAATTAATTAATTAATTTCTATTCTTATATATCACATAATAACTATTACTTAATACTGTATAGAATAATCAAATAGAATAATTGCTTAGTAATTCTTCTTTAACTCTCCTCCCCCCGGTATAGTCACTTCTCTCTTCTTTTGTTTTTCTTCAATAATTTTCAGACTGCCACAGTTCTCCTCCCACCTCCCATTTTTTCACCAAATATTGTTTCAGCTTCTCCCAATCTGTGTTAAACTGTCCTGGATCAAGGTCTCTTAGTTTTCTTGTCAGTTTATCCATCTCCGCCATGTACAGCAATTTGTGAATCCAGTCCTCGATAGTTGGCACTTCTTGTACTTTCCACTTTTGCGCATACAATAGTCTAGCCGCTGCTGTCATGTAAAAAAGCAATGTCCTATGTTGTGCTGGAATATCTTCCATTCCCAAGTTCAGTAGCAGGAGTTCTGGGTTCTTATTAACTTGAAACTGTAAAATCTCACTTATTACTCTTATTATTTCCCCCCAGTACTGCCTGACTACCTCACAAGTCCACCACATATGGTACAAAGATCCTTCATGCCTTTTACATTTCCAGCATTTATTAGACGTGTTCACATTTTCTAGCGCAATTTTCTTTGGTGTCAGGTACCAACGATAGATCATCTTATAGACATTCTCTTTAATGTTAGTGCATGTCGTAATCTTCAAAGTATTTTTCCACAAATATTCCCACGCCTCCATTGTTATTTCTTTATTAAAATTTATAGCCCACTTCACCATTTGCACCTTAACTACCTCTTCTTCAGTATACCATTTTAACAACACTTTATAGACCTTTGAAATTTCCTTTTTGTCTTCTTGTAAAATTACTTCCTCCAAGTCCGAGTTCTCCATTCTTATCCCTCCCTTGGCACAATCCGATTTATAAAGGTCTCTGAGCTGTCTATATTGAAACCAGTCATAATTTGGAGACAACTCTTCTTGCGTCTTTATTCTTAATTTAGAAAATTCTATTCGTGTTATCTCCTTATACGTTAAACACTGTTGTTCATTATCAACAGTTCTCGGATCTATCGCTTCATAAGGAACCACCCAGGAGGGAATTCCTTCTTGTAGGTAATCTCTGTACTTTTTCCATATTGTGAAGAGGCTTCTCCGAATGTAATGGTGTAAAAACATAGAGTCCGCTTTTACTTTATCATACCATAAGTATGCATGCCATCCAAATATTTTTTTGTATCCCTCTAAGGCCAGCAATTTGCGATTTTTAAGCATCATCCAGTCCTTCAGCCAAACCAAGCAGATTGCCTCATAGTAAAGTCTTAGGTTGAGCAGTTGCATTCCGCCTCTCTCTTTCGCATCCTGTAACACTTTCATTTTCACTCGAGGCTTTTTGCCTGCCCAAACAAAGTCCGATATCTTTCTCTGCCATTTCTCAAACTGCTTGGAATCCCGAATAACTGGTATTGTCTGTAACAAAAACATCACTCTTGGCAGCACATTCATCTTGACTGCTGCAATTCTTCCCAACCATGACAAATTCAATCTATTCCATTTAATCAAGTCTCGCTCTATTTGAGTCCACAATTTCTCATAATTATTCTTAAATAGATCTATATTCTTTGCAGTCAGTTCAATTCCCAAATATTTCACCTTATTTGTTACTTCACAGTCTGTTATTTCCATAAGTTGTTGTTGTTTTTGTTTAGTCATATTTTTACACAGTATCTTTGACTTCTTTTTGTTTACAAAAAAACCTGCCAAATCTCCAAATTCTGTGATTTTTTCTATTACCCTTGGCATGTTTTCAATTGGATCTTCCACAATTAACATTATATCGTCTGCAAATGCTCTGATCTTATAGGAAAAGTCTTTTATCTTTATTCCACGGATTGCATTATCTTCTCGGATCTGTATCATCAAAATTTCCAAAACCATTATAAACAACAGTGGAGACAACGGGCAACCTTGTCTTGTACCTTTGCCTATAGTCAATTTCTTAGTCACCTTGTCATTCACCACAATTGCTGCACTCTGGTCTCTGTAGATTTCTTTTACTGCTCTGATAAATCTTTCTCCCAACTGTAGCTGTTCCATAGTGGCGAACATAAAATCCCAGTTCAAATTGTCAAATGCTTTTTCAGCGTCCACAAAGAAGAACCCAACCTCCTTATCACAACGCCTATCATAATATTCAATAGCATTTATAACTGTCCTTAAATTGTCTCTGATTTGTCTATTCGGTAAAAAACCAGCTTGTTCTTCCCCAATAACTTCGGATAGCCATTCCTTTACTCTATCCGCTAAGATCTTTGCAAAGATCTTATAGTCATTGTTAAGTAAGGAAATAGGTCTGTAATTTTTGACGTTAGTCAAGTCCTGTCCTTCTTTAGGGATCAATGATATATTAGCTTCAATCCAAGTATCTGGAATTCTTTGGTCTCTCATAACACCATTGATCACTTCTTTTAGGAATGACACCAGTTCATTGACCATTACCTTATAAAATTTAGCTGTGAGTCCATCAGGCCCTGGCGCCTTACCCAGATTTGTTGACTGTATTGCCTTCCTTATCTCGTCCTCTGTCACTTCACTATTCAATTTATTTCTCCAATCTTCCGAGATCACTGGGAGCCTCATTTTCCCCAGATATGTCGCTATTGAATCTTTATTCACCTCTTTTTTATTATATAATTTAGCGTAAAATTTGTAGAAGGCTCTACTAATAGCAGTCTGTTCCAGATATACTTTATTATCCTCACATATTTTATTTATTGTCTTCTCCTTTCTCTTCTTCAATTGCCATGCCAAATATTTCCCAGGTTTATTTGCTCCTTCAAACGACTTTTGATTCATTCTCTTCAGATTCCATTCCAGTTCTTTATTATTCATTGCTGTCAACTGTTCTTGTAAAATTTTAATGTCTTGGTAAACTTTCTTCTTCCCTGGTCTTTTCTTTAGTAGTATTTCTTTGGCTTTTATTTTCTCTGTAATCTCCTGTCTCTTCTCCTCTTGTTTTTTCCTGGCTCTTCCGTTTAAGTCCATTAGTATGCCTCTAATTACTGCCTTATAGGTATCCCATACCTTGTTGGTTGGTACTTCTCGATTCATGTTGTATTGTATGAAGAACTTAGTTTCCCTTCTCAACATCTCCAAGTTTTCTCCCTCTTGCAACAAGTCCTCATTTATTCTCCATCCTTTCCTCTTAGTTCTTTTCCCAAACTTCCACATAATTGGATTGTGATCTGAGCCTACCATAGGCATTATTTCCACCTCTTTAGTCCATAACACTAAGTCCTTTGAGGCCCAGATCATCTCGATTCGTGATAAAGTAGAGTGTCTTGTGGAGAAAAATGTGAATTGTCTGCCCTTGGGATTCTGTATTCTCCATACATCTTCCAAAGTTTCCTGCTGCATTAATGCAAAAAAAGTTTTTGGTAGTAGTCCTCTTTTCTTTTGTGCAGTTGCTGATTTCTTGTCCTGCTCCAAATTTGTAACTCCATTGAAGTCTCCTGCAAGAATTATCTGGTCGTAAGAAAGTTCATCTGCTTCCTCAAATCCTCAAAGAAGCTTTCTTTTGCTCCATTAGGTGCATAGATTCCAATCACCAGCACTTTCTTTAAATTCCATGTACATTCCACCGCTAAAAATCTGGCTTCTGGATCCTTAAACACTAACTTTGGCTGCAGCTCCTCTCTAATATACAAGACCACTCCCCTTTTTTTCTTTTTTGTGGCCGCTGCAAAATGAGTGCCCAATTTGCTCAGTTTTAGATATTTTACATCCTGTTTTCTAATATGAGTCTCTTGTAAACAAACAATATCACATTTCTGTTTTAATAGCCAGTGAAAAGTACTTTTTCTCTTATTGGGTGAATTAAGTCCATTTACATTCCAAGATATAACCTTACATTCCATATTCATAGCCTTGTTGCTGGTAAGTCCTTTTCATTGTCCCTCATAAACTTTTCCATTTCAGATTCAGATCTGATGCGCTTTTTCACTCCTCCAAACTCAAATGCCAGTCCTTCCGGTAATTCCCATCTATACCTTATTTTCATGTCCTTCAAAATTTGGACTAAGGCTTTATATTTTTTCCGATCAAGCAACACCGATCTAGGTAACTCCTTCATAATAATCATCGTCTTGCCATCAACCTCCAATGGGTCTTGGAATTGCTTGCTCACAATCATTTCTTTCATATTTCTGGTTGTAAATTGCACAATCACGTCTCTTGGTAACTTCCTCTGGGTCGCAAGTCTTGAGTTTATACGATACACCACATCTAGGATAGCCACGATTTCTTCTTCTTCCTTCCCCAGGTATCCAGCTAACACTTCAGCAACTTGCTCTTGAGCTGTCTTTCCCTCCATCTCATGAAGTCATGAAGGGGTGGTTTTCATCGGGGTGTTGTAGAACGGGTTCCGAAATAAACTGCGTTTTGAGGTGATCGAATGCTATTTGGCATTCTGGCGTCCAAGACAACCTTGCCCTTGGTTTTTTGGCTTGCTCCCCCTTGTCTTTGGTTTTTAACAGTTCGGTTAGGGGGAGTGTAATTTGAGCAAAATTTGCAATGAATTCTCTATAAAAGTTGGCAAAGCCCAAAAAGGATTGTAGTTCTTTGCGGGTCACCAGGGTTTGCCAATTTAGAACTGCTTGAATTTTGCCGGGATCCATTTTCAAGCCCTCTTGGGAAATGCAGTAGCCTAAGTAAGTGAGTTCTGTTTTGTGGAACTCACATTTGGAGAGCTTAATGGGCAGTTTGTTATTCATGAGAGTGGTTAAGACCCTTTTTACAAGGTCCACGTGTTCCTCTTCAGTTTCCGAATAGATTAAAACATCATCTAGGTACGCCACAACACCTTTATATAGGAATTCATGCAGTACTTCATTGATCATGGACATGAAAACCGAGGGGGCCCCAGCCAGGCCAAATGGCATAACCAGATATTCATACTGGCCGAGGGGCGTGTTAAAAGCGGTTTTCCACTCATCCCCCTCTCTGATACGAACATGGAAGTAAGCGTCTTTTAAATCTAATTTCGTAAAGACCTTACCTTGAGCCACGACGTTGAGTAGATCTCTGATCAGCGGGATGGGGTAGGCGTTGCTGGAAGAGACAGCATTAAGTCCCCGAAAATCTGTGCATAGTCTCAAGCCCCCGTCCTTCTTTTTGACAAAAAGGACTGGCATGGCATGGGGGCTGTTAGCAGGTCGAATGAATCCTCTTTGGAGATTGAGGTCAATGAACTTGCGGAGCTCTTCCCTTTCGTTAGGACTCATAGGGTATAGACGGCCTTTGGGCAGTGAGGCGCCCGGTAAAATTTCCACGGCACAGTCCGTCCTCCGGTGGGGAGGTAAAGTATTAGCTTCTTCCTCTGTGAAGGCTTGGGTGTATGCTCTGTATTGTTTAGGTATTTGGTTGATTTCTTCCTGGGTGAGGAGAGCAGCCTCAGTGATAGTAGGGTTGTTACCCCAATTTTGGTTCCAACAATGATTTTTGCAAGACTCCTGGGTGAACGTGATGCTCCCCTCTGCCCAGTTGATGTAGGGGTTGTGATCGCACAGCCATCGGCTCCCCAGGATCAAGGGGTATTTGGCAGTGGCACTTATAACGAATGATCTTACTTCCCAATGCTGTCCCATGTCTGTTATGACCGGAGTGGTTTCAGTGGTGACTGGATTCATATTAGTGCCATCCATTTGCTCAAAAATGACAGGTATTTCTAATTCTTTCACCGGAAGTACTAGCCCATTTACTAGGGCTGGTGCAATAATGTCTCTGGAGCAGCCCGAGTCTATTAGGGCTTGCACGCGGATGTGCATTTTCTTGTCAGGGTTCACCAAAGTTACTGGTATGAAGAGTATGGACCCGTGAGGTCGGTTCGAAATCGGAACTGCCTGAGGTTTGATCTGCCATTTGGGTCCTTTTACGACAGATCCATTTCGTTTCCCGAGGAGGGACTCTCTGGATTCTCCCCCCCGTTAGGGCTGTTGGGTCATATTCCATAACTTCTTCCAGTTCTAATCCTCTTTCGGGAGGGTTTCTCCGGGAAGCTCCTCTACCTCTCCCTGTTCTGGGAGCTGGCGTAGGGCGCGGTGGCGCCGGGTAGGCTGAGGGGGCTGGGCATCTTAGTTGGAGCAGAGGTCTTTGCACAGGCCGATATGGGCATTGCGCCGCAAAATGACCACTTTGGCCACACTGCAGACACAACCCTTGTTGCCATCTAGCGTCTCTTGCTCCACGAGTAGCATATCCAGCCCCCCGGCTTCCTCGGATAGGAGTGGAGGAGCGTCTTTGGCCCGGGGGTTGTTGGTGTTGTTCCACCAAACGAACTTCTAGCAGGCGATTTTCTACTTCGCAGGTTAATTGGATCCACCCTAACAGCGTAGGAGGGTTATCTTGCATGAGAGCTCTGTCCAACAATTTAGGGTTTAAGCCCTGTTTGAATAAAATGATTTTGGTGGATTCTTCGCACCTTGGGCATTTGGCAGCGAGTTGACGGAATTTTGTGGCATAGTCTCTAGCCGACATGCTACCTTGCCTAATAGCCTGCAATTCAGTTCAGGCTCTAGTTTCTTCCAGGGGGTCCTCATATTGGGCTCGAATTGCATCCACTAGCCCTTGGAGTGTATCCAACTCAGGGGCCCCAATGTCATAAAGTCCTACATACCAGTCAGCTGCTTTGCCTTGGAGACGCGATCCCAGGTGCTCGATTTGACTGGCTTCACTCCCGAATAGATGCCCCCATCTATTGAAAAATTGTACTACTTGAACAAGGAAGAATCCCAATTTGGAAGGGTCTCCATCAAACGTAGCATCCAGCTTGACCCAACCCATGGGAAGATCTTGCCTGGGGGCTGGTGCTGGCATTGGGTAGACATCGAGCGGGTCGAGTTGTAAAGGAGGCTGTCGCGGTGTTGGCGGTAGCTGCAGGTAAGGTTGAGGTTGGTGCGGTGGGGGCGCTCCCGGAATCGGCTGGGGAGGTCCTCTAGGTGCAGGTTGTAATGGCGCTGGCCGTAAAGGTGCCGGCCGCCCCTGCGGTGGGCCTCGAGGCGCTGGTAGGAGAGGAGTGGGAGCGGGCCGCAACGGAGAGGGGTGAGGAGAGATGGGTTGGAGAGGAGCCGTACCCCCTCGCGGCCCCGGCGTGCCCGTCCCGGGGATGACTCGTGGTGTAGTTCCTCTCGGGAGGCTTGGGGGCTGGCTCGCTTGGGTCGTGGGTGGAGGTACTATAGGGGAAGCGGGCTCCAGCGGTTGTCCTGGTTCCCCTCCTCCTCCTCCAGTCCCACTGCCAGTGGGAGTGATTGGGCGATCAGGGTGAGGGTCTTCTGGACTCAGTCCTCCACCTCCCCCGCTGGCTCCGTCGGCATCTGGTATGATCGGTTGTTCGGGACGGGGTTCTCCTGGACACGGGTCTTCTGGGCAGGATCCTTCCCCGGTGACAGAATCCGCGTCTCCCATTTCTGGTGGCTGTTGCGGCCATGGTTGGATAGGGCCCTCCGGACGGGGTAGAAGACTTTGCAGGTTAGACAAACTTTGGCTGATGTCTGGTAGACCAGCTGGCGGTTCACGACCTCCGTCCCCCGCCACGAGCACTGAAAGCAGGTGGACGGCGTTTGCTAAACTTTCTTCCATGCTTGCTAGTCTGGTCTCCAACACTTGTACTCTATCCGTGGTTTCCTCCTCCTGTTCTGTATACCCCATAGCTCCGGTAGCCTGCGAGGTCCGCACGGTTTCGGCCTGTGGTCTCGTGGTTTCCGTCTGTCGCCACGGCAAGGGTATTTCCACTCCTTGTTCCTCTTGAGATCTCGCGGCTAAAACTCCTTTTGTCAGACCAGTGATTGCTGATATTCCTGAGTCAATTGCAATTGTTCGGCTTTGAAGCTGCACCCATTGGTGCTCACTTACGTCTTGTTGCCCCGACCACGGGGTGACTTCCGTATAATCCCAGCTCAGGGCACCACAGCGGGACGTCTCCCATTCCATTTGTTCGGTCATCCTGTTCCAGTACAGCCACGGTCGGCTACTGGTATGCTCGGGTATAGATTCCAAACTGCGCCGGCTATCCAGCTGCGTTTGCGTGAACATCGTGCTGGCTCTCCGTTCCCTCGTCTCCCTTGGTCTCGCGCCCCACTGCGTCGGAGTGGGAAAGGAGAACAGTGGTTCGACTGTAGCCCTAGGCCGAGTATCAGCACTTCTGGGAGTGAGGGTATAAAGCGTTGTAACCGAGGAGCTGTTTCCTCACGGTACAGGTTCTTGAGGTTCCAAACCTTGAGAGCCGGGAGAGGCATACGGGTCAAACAAAGGATCCCTGACTGGGACAGCTTTGGAGTCCGTCTGATCCGGCTTAGGCATTGGAAAAGTTGATTGGTAACAAAATGTCAGAACTGTGGCTAGATAATGTCCTTACTCCAGACTACCCTCTGCAATTAGACAACAGTCCATTGTTTCCAAAAGGTCTTTACTGAAGAATTAGTTCATTATAGTCCACTAGCCTGAATACAATATTCAGGATGGTACATATGCATTGTTACCAATGACAGGCAAAGCATGAGGTACAAAGTAACAGATCATAGCGGGCCCAACCTCCCCCCACAGTTCTCAAAATGACCCCTTTGAAGTTAGGTGAGCGAAAGTTTTCCAAGGCTGGTTCTTGGTGGAACATCGGTAGCCAAAACAATCCTTTTCTGTGAGATAGCTGCCTGGGAACCTTGGCACCTGTGAAGAGAGCACTTAAACACTGAAAGGATTAAAAATGGAGTCGGTTAAGCAAAGGCATACAAGAAAGCATTCTGGACCTGACACCCCTAAGGGGGTAAAAAGAGGTAAAATGTGTTTTCCCATGGGGAAACAGCTTCTCTGTGTGGCTGGCAGGCTGCTCATTCCCCTCCTCCTGCCAACTGCCAACTCAGCCATTCTTCCCTGAAGTCATTTGTATGTGTGGCCTGATTGGTGGAACTCTGTGTTCTGAGGTAAAAATCAGGTAAAGGAAACTGCAGACAGCAGAAGAAAGACAGTACAAGACTCCTGAATAGAAATTTTATATAAAAGTCAGTATGGCAACTGAGTTTTTAAATGTTCATGGGGAGATGGTACAAAACCTTTCTAGGGGTCATTTCAATGCGAACCTCTCAAATGAATCTTCTGAAGTGCCCACCACACCACACCACCCTCAATCCAACTCCACCTCACACCTCTCGCACCCATCTCCTCTTACTGCCTCCAAGAAGCCTTCTGGCAGACATCGTGCAAAATACACTGATGCTAAAAGGAGGAAGCAACTTAGTGATGCGGCAAGGAAATATGCACATCCTGCTCCTGCAGTGCACCAAGCAACAGTGGCCAAGTACCAGCAAGATCACCCCAAGGTACATAGAGCAGCAGAGTCTCTGTATGAGCAAAGCAATCCTGGAAGATGAGTAGAGAGGCGCTCTCTTCCATGAAAGGTCAAGGCTCACTCAGGCATGGCAGATGATCCTTTGCTACCTTCAAGCTGCCTCTTAACCTCATCCATGCAGAAACACCCCTGTTCAGCATCTCAAAACAAAGCAACATGGCCCAAGTGCTGTGGAACTGTAAGCTCATTGTTTGGGATGAGAGCACCATGGTGCTTAAGGGGTGTTTTGAGGCACAGAGCATAACCCTCAAAGATGTCAGGGGCAATGAGAGAGCGATGGGGGGAGTCACAGTGCTGCTGGCTGGAGACTTCTGACAGACTTTCCCAGTAGTCCCAAGGGGAACTCGAGCTGACAAGGTTACCACATGTGTCAAGGCATCGTATCTGTGGCCCCTCATCAGGAAACTCTCACTAAGAAAGAACATGAGGGTCCACTTGAGAGGCGAGGTGTCCACTAGGGAATTCTCTGAACTCCAACTATCTGTGGCAACCTCATCAGGAAACTCTCACTAAGAAAGAACATGAGGGTCCACTTGAGAGGCGAGGTGTCCACTAGGGAATTCTCTGAACTCCAACTAAAAATAGGGGACAGAACGTATCCCCAAGTCCAAGGGAAAGGTGACCATCCCTGCAGGCCTGGGCACAGTAATGACGACCCTTGCAGACCTAACAGCCACATTATACCCTGATATCATCACTATCATGGAGAAGTCCATGGACTGGCTGTGCAAGCATGCCATTCTGACCCCCAAGAACGACAAGGCTGCCATCATTAACGAAACACAACTTAACTCACTTAAAATGGAGTACAGATCTGTGGATTCAGTGGTGCAAATGGATGATTCCATTCACTACCCTGTGGAGTTCCTCAACATGCTCAACCCTCCTGGCTTCCCAGCCCACAAACTTCTCCTCAAAGTGGGGGCTCCAGTGATGCTGCTCCAGAAGCTCAGCCTACCCAAAGTTGGTATTCATACCATGCATACCACTCATACCATCAGATAACCCCTTCAAATTCAAGAGACTGCAGTTCCCCCTCAAGGCCTGCTTTGCTATGACAATCAACAAGTCCCAGGGGCAGACACTGAAGGTGGCAGGAATGGACTTGAGGGAGGACTGCTTCTCACATGGGCAGTTCTACGTGGTCTGCTCCTGAGTGAGCTCACCAGGCAGCCTGGTGATCCTAGCACCTGAGGGGGAAACCCCCAATGAGGTCTACAAAGAGGTCCTTGAGTAGAAAAAAAAAGTTTTTACATATTTTTCACTTTATTTATTGCACTACAATCTTTTCCTTTTAAAATTTCTTCAATAAATGTTACATTTTTCAATTAACTTCGTCAGTTTTCAGCATCAACGTGCTTCTCTTTATTCAAATACCTTTGTGAAGCTCAGGTACTATGCTATTATACTACAAAACCAAGTAAAAAAACCCCCACAAACCAAAAAATGTTACATACCCATAAGTATTTTAACTGGATTTAAAGTAGTGAAATACCATAGTGAAGCATGGGCATCAAGCTAGTGGAAGATTGTGCCCTGTGGAACCCCACAGGATAGTTCCCATTCTGGAGATAGCAGATCTCCAACAGCAACTCTTTGAGTCCATTTCATGAGAAAAGATTTAAACCAGTTAAAGGCACATCCTTTGATGCCCACTTCTGTTTCTAAATGCCTCAACAGGAATGCATGGTCTACTGTGTCAAAGGCTGCAGGAGGAGCAATAAAGAGGCATGGCCTTTGTCTATATTCAGATGGAAATCATACACTAACGCTACTAACTAGTGCTGTCTCTGTCCCATGCCCTTGTCTGAATCCAGACTGGAAAGAGTCTAGAGCATTAGAGTTTTCTAAGAAGATCTGGAGTTGGTCAGCTACTGCTCTCTCAATCACTTTGCCCAGAAAGGGAAGATTAGAGACTGGACGATAATTGGCCACATCAGTTTTGTCTAGAGATGGCTTTTTAATTAGCGGACAGATAACTGCCTGTTTGAGTGGCCGGGGGAAGGTGCCCTGAGTTAGCAATTCACCATAGATCTCAATGGTTCATTTCACTTGATTTTAACAGCCAAGATGGGCAAGGATCAAGCACACAAGTAGTGGCTTTCATAGATGCCAGGATCCTGTTATGGTCTATTGTAATTGGTTCAAAGCAGTCCAGATATAGGCCAGATGGTGTATTAAGCATTTCTTCTATCTCGTTTGTATTGCAGCTAGTATCTAGATCAGAGCGTATTCGTGCTATTTTATCAGCAAAAAACTTAGCAAAGGCCTCACAGCTAATTGTCTGTTCTTGGGTCTGGATACCGTAAACAATTGGGATGGTCATGAACTAGCCGATGCAATGGTTGCTGAAAAGTAACTTTTTCTTTGCCGCTTTCATTTCTGCTTCATAGATCGTCCAGTGTGTTCTGTAGCAAGTTCTATCAGTTTCTGTGCGTGTTTTACACCAGCATCTTTGTAGATGTCTTCCAGCCCCCTTCAGGTCAGCCAGCTCCGTGGTAAACCATGGTGCCGGCTTCCATCCCAAGGGCCGGAGGGGTTGATAAGGAGCAATGGTGTCAAGGAGATTTGTGTTCCACGCTCCTACAGCAGCTTCTGTGGAGTATGTGTCTGGAATTCTACAATCCCCCAAGGCATTTTGAAATCTGGAAGGGTCTATGAGCCTTTATGGGCAAATCATTTTAACTGGACCCTCTATTTTGTGGGGTATTGGGGCCATATTCACTTTTGTCTTCAGCAGATGATGATCTGACCATGGTTCAGGCCTCATCTCCAATGTTGAAACAAGATTTTCTCTTAAAGGCTCAGTGCAAAATATTAAGTCTAGTGTGTGGCCTCTTTCATGTGTAGGGCCTGACAGTATTTGAGAGAGGCTCAGGGTTGCCAGGGAAGCTATAAATTCCTGAGCTGGGCCTGACTTTGAACACTCAGCATGGATGTTGAAGTCTCCCAGAACAACAAGTCTAGGTGTCTTTAACACCATGTCTGCTAGCAACTCTGCCATCTCAGAAAGGGTGCTTATGGGGGAGCTGGGAGGTCTGTAAACAAGCAGGATACTCAGTCTATCTTTAATTTTCAGAGACAGGAACATGCAGTCAAAATCAGCCATAGCTTGTACTGGAGATCTGCAGAAGTTGAAGGACTTGCAAAGAATAATAGCAACTCCTCCACCCTGGCTGCCATAGCGAGGTTGGTGTAGGACTGCATAACCAGGGGGAGTTAGTTGGGAAAGACACATCTTGTCATTTTCTTGCAGCCAAGTCTCCATTAGGCAAGCCACATCAATTTTCTCATCCTGCAACATCCCAGCAATACATGCAACCTTGTTCCTAACAGATCTGGAATTGTATAGTATTAGTGTAGCAGGGGTGGTGGTGGAAGTGGCTCTATTATCAGTAGGGGGAATACTAGAGAGGTTGGATAAGCAGCAAGCATTACAGCTTGATGTAGGGTGCCTTTGATAAGTCCTACTCCCAAGTTTACCAGCTCCCCACTGCACTTGAATAGCAAATGTGCCAGCCATTTTCACCAAGCAAGTAAGTAGTAAGAAGTTTAGCATGGGACTCTACAACCACGTGCTACAGTATCAAACATACTGGTGGTCTCAATTCAGGCAACAGACTAGGGCTACAATCATGGTATAGTTAAGCAAACAGTATCGAAATGAGTTGCAACCATCCCAGTTACAAATTATATAAATCTGTTTTGCAACTACATTATTGGTTTCATCATTGCTACATACTTTCACCGCTTCTACATAGCCAATATAACTTTTAACAAATGGATAATACATCAGAATACATAAGGGAAGTCTATTATATCTCTAATATATAAAATGCAAGCCACGTTGCTGATGACTCACTTTTTATCTTGGCGCACTCACAGGCCCCCCAGTGTGCCTGCGCAGGCCCCTCAGGCCACAGCAACAACAGAGAGACCCGACGAGGTGGCATGGCCCTCTGGAGGCCCTAAAGAAGCTGCCACAAAAATGGAGAGACCCAGCATGGCCCTCCAGAGGTCTCAAGGAGGCTGTCATGGTGATGGAGAAGCCTGGCGTGGTGCTGCATCCCTCTCAAGGCCTCACAGTGGCTGTGGAGGTGGCAGGGAGGCCTAGCACCAGCTCAACGCTCACAAGGCCCTGCAGTAGCTGCAGAGGCAGTGGGGAGGCCTGATGCAGTGGTGCAGCCCTCACAAAGCCCTGCAGTGACCATGGGGGGTGATGAGGAGGCCCGGTGCAGTGGCACAGCCCTCACAAGGCCCCACAGGAGCTATGGAGGTGGCAGGAGTGCCTGGCCTGGTGGCATGGCCTTCATCAAGCCCCACAACAGCTGGATGGCAGGACTTGGCCAAGAGGCGTGGCCAGGGAGAGAGGCAGGAGATGCAGCAGGACCAAATTGATCTAAGTGCTCCTTTCCATGCCTACCTTCAACTCACTGTAGCCTCATACTGCTGTAAGGTTACCGTTTGCGTCTGGGAGGGGGCCCTCCATATCTACTTTCTAGAGCCCATTGTATTTGTTCACACAATGGGCTTGTTTTCCCATTCTTCTGAGCTTGAACAGATGTCTGATTTCCATTTTGATTTGTAGTTAATTCTAGTCACTGTCACCATATATTCAAATATTTCTTCCAAGACTTTTGGAAATTTATTAGACAATACTCTTCATATTATATTCATAGCTTCAAAGGGAATCTGAATTTTAATATATTCTGTATTTTCCCATTTATTTCCTTCCAGTATCTTTTTGCTTTTTTGCAAGTCCACCACATATGATAAAAATGTTTCATCTCTATCTTGACATTTCCAGCATTTTCCTTTGTAGTTTTTAGCTACTTTCTCGATACCATCAAAAAAGCATCTTGTACCAATTTTCTCTTATCACCTGGTTAGCTGTGAACTTAATTCCTTTTTACCATAATCGTTCCCATTGGTGCATAGGTATTTGCACCAATTCCATTTAATAATATTTTTCTTCACTTGTTCTTTTGTTTTTAATGAAGTAATAGCTTATATATCACTGTAATAAGTGGTCTTTTTATTTTGTAATCAGCTGTTCTAACTCAGTCATCACTCTTAAAGCTCCACTTTCCATGTTAATAATCTTCTTTAATCTTGAAATGGTGTATGGTATAGTAACCACTGAATACATGGTATATAGTAATACGGTAACCATTCTTTCATCTCTAATAACTTGCCAGGACTTGAGTTTCGTCTGAGCATTTACCATATTGCTGCACGCTAGGAAGCCATTTTTATTTCTCATATTCTTATTGTGATAATCTTCTTTTGGGGATATGAGCAGGGAGAGTTTGGAGGACTCAATCGATACTGATGTTTAAACCATATTGTCAAGAGTCCATCTCTAATTATATGGCTCCTTTCTTATGTTATGATCATCTTGGTTGATTTTTTTATCCATGTACTGTAAGCCTTCATCTAAATCTGCTGATTTGAGTTTTACTATTCTTTGCCTTGGGTTTTTAAATAAATCCTCAATCCAAAACAAACCTGCTGCTTGGTACTATAATTTTGTATTTGGAACTGCTAACCCTCCTCTCTTTTTCTCATCTTGAAGTATTTTAAAACTTATTCTTGGTTTCTTGCCATTCCAAAACTGTCTGTCTGTCTGTAGGTATCATTTGAAATTTCAAAAAAAATTCTACAAGTTTTGAAGCCCCCAAGATTTATACATCGCTCCTTTAATGAATTACTGGTTTACAGAAAATTATATTAGAAAGTACAATAACAGTGTGGTTTGAATAGAATTTCATTTCTGTTCTGTGATTTCTGCAAATTTCAGTTATGTTGTCACCAGGATGATGTCTAACTTTTTACTTTAGTTGTGGCGAGAATTGGATGCCAGGATAACAGATACAGCAAATGAATCAAAAGATAATGTGAGATATTTATACACACTTGAAAAAGTTTGCCAGCCGCTCTATAACTATGATTTAGTAAGTACAATTTTTCAAAATTCTTATAACATTTCCATTTATGTCATAGCACATAACACAAACCTCTGTAGAATGTATGATGAAATAATTAGATCCCACAACAGAGGTTTTTTTTTTCATAATCCCAAAAGTGCTTTTTTGGCAGCGGCAACGGTCAGAATGAAACTGTCTGTGTAAGAGAAAATTGTATAATACAATCACAGTATTTTGTCTTATTAAGCAAAGTGGAAAAATGGTCCCCACTTTAGACTTTGATATGGCCTGACTCTTACTAAAGGAACGGATCAAAAGAAACCAATGGGCAAGTGCTAATTTTTTAATTAAAAAAACCTCTCTTCAAAGTTATGTTTAGAAGTGATTTAAGTCATTTGCAGATTGGTACAGGGTTGAAATTAGTTTGCTTCATCTGAAGACGAAATTGTATGTGCATTTATAAGTGTTTCAACACTTCATTTGAGGATTTCGCTATGTCTGATAACACATGTTGCCATCATGAATGTTATATTTTTCTCCACACATTCACTCCAGTTAGTAAGAGCAAAGACACAGGAAACGCAGGAAGGTTATAATGTGAATGTAAATCCATTTTTACACATTAATTGACATTAATTAGTTTAAAATCAATTAAACCCAATAAGTGCATTTAAAGCTTCATTTTTGCATTTCACATGTGCACATCAACATTGGATCAAAAGTTCTGAATCTGGGAGTGTGAATGAGGCAATATTTGCGTGTTTTATAACTTAGGTTGGGAGAAAGAACTGGTTCTAGACTTTAGGCTATTAGATGACATTACTGGAGGGTTGCCAACACCGGCTTTGTTGGGGAGAGGAAGGAGCTCATCAGGGATATGATACCATAGAGTCCAGCCTCTGAAGCTGCTATTTTCTCCAGGGGAAGTGATCTCTGTAGTCTGGAGATCATTTGTAATACTGGGAGAACTTCAAGCCCCACCTGGAGGTGTGCATGACTTGTTTGCTTGAATGCATATTTCTGTGCTTTCAATTTGAAAGTAAACAAGTTATTACAGAGGAACCACAAGCGTCAGTACTTTTTGTTAAGGGAAATTTACTATGTAAAGGCTGGTTGCCATGCATTTTCCATCACTCAGGAATAATGAAGCCAAAACTATAAGAATGATTCATCTAGCTCAATATTCTGTATCTGAAGTAATCAGATGTCCCACAGAAATGTACTCGTATCAGCAGGCAATAGCATTTGGTCCTAAAAACTGCAGTGATTGAAATCAGCTATCAGCAGCAAGTGTTTGGCTAAATAAAAAGAGGGAGGAGTGAGGAACTGAACCCAGTAGTAGGCTATGCCTTCTCAGATGATACAACCCTGGTTCTTTTCATTCTAGACAGTAAAGCTATGATCAGAGGCATACTTACCTGGTAGCAAATCCTAGTGGTAGATACACTGCCTCTCATTTATCACTTATCAATCCATCTAATCTTACAAAATGTTTAATTTAGGTGTCCATGGCCCACGGAATACAAAATTTGATTAATGCTATACGAATGATACACAGTGTCTCAAGATATTACAATACTTCTGAAAGAATGACATCACTGTTTGTAAAGGTAAGTCTCTTGATAATAAGAATTCGTTGATGAAAGATGGGTGACAGAAAAATCATGTGTGTGGTCAGATGGGAGAGATCCTCCACAGTCCATTTTCAGGAAAATGTTTGCTCAGTAAAACTGTAAGTACAACAGCAACAGCCAAAGGACTTGTTTCCACACATGGATGGGATTTTTAAGATTCCTGTTGCTATTCCTCATGCTCCATCCCTCCTTTTAAAGATCAGAAAACCCTCCAAAACAGGATCCAATGCCACTCAAGGGACTTCAGTCAGAAATGAATAACTTGTTCAGTATGATTTCATTATTGGTAAAACTCCTCAAGCACTCTCTGTTAGCCAAATTGCTACACAAGTGGAGGCCCCATAACAAGCAAAAGTGTCCTCTTGCTGGCCCAGAACAAACACATGTACAGTAGGATATTTAAAAAAATATAACCAGTGAATACCAAGATCAAGACCCAGCCCAGAACTCAGAATAACTAGGAGGAATAAGCACTCTTAAAATGAAAAGGGAGTTTATAGAGATAACATAATCAACTGTTACAAGAAACGAGAGACACACACAGAGAGAGAGAGAGAGAGAGAGAGAGAGAGAGAGAGAGAGAGAGAGAGAACAAAGAGAGGAGCATATGACCTGTCCTGTAGGGACTGGAAATCCTGTAGAGTCCTGTTATGGAGAGTAGAAGAGTGGGTATAGAATCAGAGACCAGCTCATGTCTTCAAGGAACCTGTGCCGCACATGGTCAGTAGCTGGAAAACCTGCTGCAAAGTATTGGGGATTCATGGGCAATATTTATGCCCCAGATGTTCATGATCTGGAATGTGCTGGTCGTAAGGTGGGGCAATGAAAAGTGAACAAAAGACTAGGAAGTGACAGATGACTGTCTCTGGGAGGATAATGTGATAAGGCCGATGCTGTTCTGTATTAAAGCTACCAAAAATCCCAATTCAAGTTTATAATAATAATAACATTTGTTTTATATACCGCCCTTCAGGACAACTTAATGCCCACTCAGAGCGGTTTACAAAGTATGCCATTATTATCCCCACAACATACACCTTGTGAGGTGGGTGGGACTGAGGGAGCTCCAGAGAACTTTGACTAGCCCAAGGTCACCCAGCTGGCTTCAAGTGGAGGAGTGGGGAATCAAACCCGGCTCTCCAGATTAGAGTCCCGCGCTCTTAACCACTACACCAAACTGGGAAGGAAGTTGATATTGACAAGAGTAGTTTTCCTAGTTTGCAGAAAAGTTCAAAATGCTTCCTGGAGAAGGTTTGAAGAAACATAGATCTAAACCTGAGTGAATAACAAGATTAAGGAGAGAGCAGGAAACTTCCTGTACAGTCACTAAGAGTCTCTCTACATGAGATGCCAGGGTGTGTGTCCATCAAGTGTTGTGAGGCGCAGTGTTAGCTTGGAGGCATAGTTTTGAAAGAGAGATCGCTCTGGAGGGGACGGATTCTCTCACAGCCCTCCACTGCCTCTGGCATGCTAGACTCTATCCCCTTCTGGAGTGTTTACCCTGCTGCCCTTGCTGCTTAAAACTTTGAATTAACTGAGCCTTGGCAGGGCAAAGGCTGTGGAAGGGGAGATGCCAGAGGTGGCGGACATCTGTGAGAGAATTTGTCCCCTCTGGAGCCATCTGCACCAGCTTTGTCATAAAACTACACTTCCTAGTTAACATTGCGTCTCCTGACATGTGAAGAAAATGTGTCAAAAGTATTCTGTAGAGAGAGTCTAAGATAAAGGGAGGAACTAGATGGGGCAGTCCATTACTCATTGTCTTGGAGACTGGGTTGTTCATTAGGGTCAGATTATTCAGGGAAGAGGCTCCTTAGGGAGAATGGCCCTCCTATTTAATCAGCCTGAGATGAGCTTTAGGGAGGAGCAGATCTGCATTCCATTCTTGCTTAACAATTCACTGTGGCTTCATTGACCTCTGCAGGTTTGCTGCTGTTTAATGGGTTAGCTTAATTTCAGTAGGGCACAGACTCCATTTTTGAGCCCTAAACCCATGTTAGAACCAAAGTGGGGGCCCAAAATGCCTCTCCTTTAAGGCAAGGGTACATCTCTGATGGGTAAATTATATTAGATTCTTATATTATTATTATATTTCTTTGCATAAATGTCCCTGCAGCTCAGTCTGGCATAGGGTTGCTGACTACAGGTTGGAAAATTCCTGGAGATTTCAGGTGGAGCCTGGGAAGGGCAGGGGAGGGGAGGGACCTCAGCATCCTATAATGTCATGGGATCCACCCTCCAAAGCAGCTATTTTCTCCAGGGGAACTGATCTCTGTCATGTGGAGATCAGTTATAATTCTGGAAGATTTCCAGGCTCCATTGGAGGTTGGTAACCATGCTGTGAAAACCATCATATTTAAGGATCAAGAAATGAAGCAGTGATGTTCCCATGTAAATGTACGGAGAGTTGCAATTTTCCCGAAAGTCATTGGTTATCTCACATGATATATATGTAATAGACCAGTTTAATATGCATATTTCCATTTTAACACAGTGTATTGGTTTTTTTGTCTTTTATTTGCACGCATTAGGTTACAAATCAGATGGTAACAGCATGTAAAGCATATATTACTGATGGAGGTTTTAGTCGTGTGTGGGAACAGGATACCCCAACAGTAATTAAAAAAATTCAGGTTTGTATGTTGTATAGTGGTATGATTTTAATAATATAATATTTGGTGATATAGGGGCTTTCTTGAAGAGCAGAATACATTACTGCTATAAAATAAGACATCACTTTTCATGCTAAATAAATTATTATTATGAATTCTCATTCTATTTATTAGCAAAATGTGTACAGTGCCATCATTTACATGCCCCGTTATGTATGTGAAAACTTCTAGTTCTTCATAGTATGCTTTTCTTGCCTAATTAGGTCTCAAGGGGTTTGCACTAGCACAGCTCTTTGTGGGCTGGTTTTTACAATGGGAAATTAAAATGAATTAATTTTGAATTGTTACGAAATACAGTGTGTCTTGTAAGCATTTTATTTTAATTAATATGAAATGTACAGCAATGTAGGAAGAAAGGAGAGGGTGCTTGTCATATAGACTAAGTAAGTTTTGTCCTCAGAATTCTACTACTTGTTCATATAAACAAATAATATAATAAAAACTGTCTTGTTTGTTTTACATTTTACCGGATGATAGCCATTAAACTAAGTGAAATAATAATTCTGAATCCAGAATTTTAAGATAAATACTAATGGGAGAAGCTACAGAACAATCAAAGGAATTGTAAATGGTGGGATTTTTCTACATTAATTGCAGCATCATTGAATTATGTCTTTCCTACACAAAAGACATGAAGCACAGCTTAACAATTGTCATTCTCTTCCTCCATGCCACCCAACTGGTTCTAACTATTATTCATTTTTATCATTTTAGGACTGCATTTTTCTGTTTAAGGAGTATCAGAAAAGTTTTCACAAAACAAGAAAACAAATTTTGGAGACTTTAGGGGAGAAGACGTTTGAAGTATCTGAGATGTATATTTTTGGTAAATTTGAAGCTTTTTGTAAAAGGCTAGAAAAAGTAAGTGCAGCTTTAAAACCTATTTAAGAATAGACAAAATGCATGAGTGTTAGTAAAGCTGGTGGTTGCCAAACTTTTTATTTTAAAGGGTTATGAACTACCTGCTACTACCAATGACTACAACCTGGAGATAAAATCTTCTAAACTCTTTGCACTGTACTGTCACTGTTGTAATTTGGGCCTTGTTCCCACTGACATAGTAAATGTGTGTCTGAGTGTACCACTTCAAAGTGCCTTACATGATTGAGGGCCCTCCTATGCAACAAAAATCCCACCCACCCACATCAATTTTTGATGTAAAGGGAATAGATCAAGATGGGTAGCCATGTTAGTCTCTCTGTAGCAGTAGAAAAGAGCAAGAGACAGTAGCACCATTAAGACTAACAAAGTTTGTGCTAGGGTATGAGCTTTCATGAGTCACAGCTCACTTCTTCAGATATAGCTAGAATGTTAGTCCATTTGTCCTTATATCTTGGAGAGTTGAGTGATTTCAGATGCCGAATGACAATAGCCAGTGAATGACAATAGCAGGAATGATTGGATTAGGTGGTATATGCACATACTAACCAAGAGAGACTGCTGAATTGCAACTGATAACAAAGCTCAAGACAATCCATCTACCTGGATTGAATCAAGCCCTAGTTTTCCTGTCTCGAATGATGATTTCTCCACACCTACTGCCTCTCTGCATATCCCACCTAATCCAATCATGCCTGCTATTGTCATTTGGCATCTGAAATCACTCCACTCTCCAAGATATAAGGGCACATGGACTCACATTCTAGCTGAATCTGAAGAAGTGAGCTGTGACTTGTGAAAGCTCATAACCTACCCCAAATTTTGATAGTCTTATAGGTGCTACTGGACTCTTGCTTTTTTCTATTGATGTAAAGGGAAATTGGGTTGCAGCACAGCCTTCTTTCTGACATACTAGTCTTCTGTGTAGAGATGGGCATAAACTGAAATACGAACCAAAGTTTGTGATGAACCAGGCTGGTTTTTGGTTCGTGAACCGGTGGTTCATCAGAGCCCATTTCTGACGAGCCACCATGAACATTAGGCTGGTTCATTTGGTTCATTTTTTGGTTCGTCACTGCAGATAGCCTGGCACCAATCAATCAGTTTCCTAGGCAACGGGATGAACTTCCTGCAGACCTTCTGCTGACACAGAAGTGGCCTTCTGCTGGCCCAGAAGTGACCTTCTGCTGACTCATAAGTGACAATTTGCTGACCTGGATGTGACATTTTCACAAACCAAACAAACCGGTTTGCGAACCAGGGCAGGTTCGTGAAAGTTTGTGGTTCATGGTTTGTGAAATGCGACGAACCGCATGGTTCTTTTTTTCTGGTTTGTGCCCATCTCTACTTCTGTGTACTGAGAAGTAATGGTACAGATGAGCATACACATTGCTGTGATACTGCTCAGTTACAAGTTTCCCTCCTCAGTGAGAAATAAACATTGGCGCACTGCATGCAAGGATCCTAAAAGTAGGTTTCTGACCATCTATTTTTGGAAATGGGTTTGAGATAAAAATTCCAAGATAAGCCAGCCTTTATTGTTAGTCTGAAAAAGTGCTCTCTGGGTAGCTACAAATCAGATAAGTCAGCTATATTTGTCAAATGAGCATAGCCTCAAATCCAGTAATTATTAGTAGAAGCATTACAATTTTATTAAAGAAGTTCATTATTAGTTTTAGAGTGAAAACATTTTTTATTTTCAAATTTTAGATTACAGAAATGATAACCATAGTTCAAACCTTTTCTGCTCTGAATATGTCTACCATTGAAGGAATTGATATTATGGCTATTAAGTTCAAAAATATTTACCAAAGTGTTCAAAAGAAAAAATATGATATTCTAGATCCAAGGAAAACAGAATTTGATGTCGATTTTGCTGACTTCATGACAAAAATAGAAAGTTTAGAGGTAAGTAATAACTATTCAAATCTGTGGACAAGTCTTGGAAATGTTCTACTAGATGATTGACATTTTCAGACATAAAAATAAAACTTGCATTTTACATATTTAATTTTGAATCTGCTCAGTATCTGAAATGGACTGTTTTAGAAATGTAAGGAAATGTTTCTCTGTCAGGAAAAAAAAGACAGGCCATTGTAAACAAAAAGTAGGTTGCTTACATTGGTCTCCATAGCAATATCCCAGAACAAAAACTACAAGGTGGTGAAAAGTGCTGTCAAGTTTTAGCCACCTTATGGCAATCCCTGCTGAAGCTTTCAAGGCAAGAGACAAACAGAGGTGGTTTGCCACCATTGCCTGCTCTTGCATAGCAACCCTAGTCTTCTTTGAAAGTCTCCCATCCAATTACTATTTATTTATTTATTTTCTTCAATTTATAGTCCACCCTCCCCACACAAGTGGGTTCAGGGCGGATCACAACAGACTTAAAATACACCACACAACTAATCACATCACCATTAAAAGCATAAATAATGCATGTCATTCAATTAAAATATATACTACAACTATATAAATACAAATGTAAAAACAAAGAACATGGCAGCATGTGAGCATTTTACAGCAACTATGTGAAGGACAAGAGGTGACGTTGGGTGGGAGGGCATAAAATTTTAACCCCCCGCACCAAAGGGGGGGCACTGCCTAGCATCAACCATATGCCTGGCGGAACAGCTCCATCTTGCAGGCCTGGCGAAATGCCAACAAGTCCTGCCGGGCCCTGGTCTCGCAGGACAGAGCATTCCACCAGGCTGGGGCCAGGGCCAAAAAAGCCCTGGCCCTGGTCGATGCCAGGTGGGCCTCCCTAGGGCCAGGGATTTTTAACAGATGTTTATCGCTTGAGCAAAGGGTCCTCTGGGGCTTATATGGGGAGAGGCGGTCCCGCAGATACAACGGTCCCAGTCCACTTAAGGCTTTGTAGGTTAATACCAGAACCTTGAACCTGATTCGGTACTCCACCGGCAACCAATGCAGTTGGTGCAACACTGGTGTTATGTGTTCCCATATTGGCATTCTGGTGATAACCTGCGCCACCACATTCTGCACCAACTGTAATCGCCAGATCAGGCTCAAGGGAAGCCCAGCGTAGAGTGCGTTACAGTAGTCCAGTCTAGAGGTGACCATTGCTTGGACCACTATAGTTACGTCGAGGGATGATAGATAGGGAGCAAGTTGCCTGGCCTGACAAAGATAATAAAAAGAAGACCTGGCAACCGCAGAGACCTGATCCACCATTGTCAAGGAGGGATCAAGAATCACACCCAGGCTTCTAACTCTCAGGACTAGTGTAAGCACTGCCCCATCGAGTATAGGAAGCTGGGGTCCTGAATCCAAATTTCCATGACTCAAGTACATGATCTCCATCTTTGTAGGGTTCAGTTTCATCCGGCTTTGTCTCAACCATCCAGCCACGGCTTCAGAAGCACGCTCCAGGACATTGGGGATCAATCCAGGCTGGTCGTCCATCAACAGATAAAACTGGGTGTCATCCGCATATTGGTGACACCCAAGCCTGAAACTCCGCACCAACTGGGCGAGGGGGTGCATATAGATGTTAAATAGTAAAGGGGAGAGTATTGCTCCCTGTGGCACACCACACACGAGTGGCCTACGAGACGATAACCTCTCCCCTAGTGCCACCCTCTGTCCCCAATCGGTATTGAAGACTGATCCAGCTTAGTTTCTGAGATATGATGAAATCAGGTTTGCCTGTGTTATCCAGGTCAGGGCCAAAAGATATAGAATGCCTTTTTATTAACAACACAACATGTTGTGCAAACTTTCAAGTTTTCCAGAACTCTTCATCTTCCTGAATGCTGAAATCTCTCTGGCTGTGATTTTAAGTTCTGTTTGTCAATATCCTGCACAGACTCCTTTTCTGACTTCACTGGGCATAGAATATGGCTGATATTAAATTGCACTGTTGTTGTGTCGGGCTCAAGAAGCAAAAAGTAGAAACCATCCAATGGAAAAATGTAACAACCAGTAATTTATCAAATATCTCTGTGACATCAAAGAAGTTTTCCTTTAGCCTAGCCCTTCCCCTGGGCTGCTGAGGGATGACATCATGCTCGTCTTGTTGCCAGTGCTTCTAGACAGCATAGTGGTGGAGAGTGCCATCAAGTTATATAATACAATAATAATAACATTCAATTTATATACTGCCTTTTAGGGCAACTTAACACCCACTCAGAGTGGTTTACAAAGTATGCCATTATTATCCCCACAACAAACACCCTGTGAGGTGAGTGGGGCCGAGAGAGCTCCGGGAAGCTGTGACTGACCCAAGGTCACCCAGCTGGCTTCAAGTGGAGGAGTAGGGAGTCAAACCTGGTTCTCCAGATTAGAGTTCTACCACTCTTAACCACTGCACCAAACTGGCTTATGGTGACCTCTGATGGGGTTTTCATGGCAAGAGACTAACAGAGGTGGTTTGCCATTGCCTGCCTCTGCATAACAATCCTGGTCTTCTTTGGAGGTCTCTCATCCAATGACTAACCAAGGTGGACCCTGCTTAGCTTCTGGGAACTAAAGAGTTCAGGCTTGCCTGGGCCATCCTAGTCAGGCCTCTAGACAGCATGTCCACATGCATTTGAGAACTGAGAAAGGAGGCAGATGTTTTGTTAAGGCATTTCACTCCTGCATACTTAGTAGTTTTCCTTCTGTCCCTTCCCTCTCCCACGTGCATGCTGTTCTCATGTGAGCCAACCATTTCACGAATACAGTAAGTAATAAAATCTGAATTATAAAATGCTTCCAATACTTTGATAAATTAATTCACAATTATGAAAGGTGTGAGTTAGCACTATAAAATACTCACTTTTTGCTTTAGGTTCAGATACAGACATTTATGAGAACTTGTTTTGGAAGAATCTTGTCTTCACAACACGCTGTCCAATTACTTCAAAGGTATGTCAAATAGGTTTAACGTGATTGATTTCAACTGTGCCGTGTTTTAAATTATGCACATCTTGAAAAGCTGCAGGAAAGATGCTACTTTGTTACAAACAATGAATTCCCTCTTTTCCTGTATAAGATAGTTGATAGAGAAGGATGCTGTTAATTCCAGACTTTCTTTATTTCCTTAATTAACAGTTCACAAGCAGAAACAAATTAAGTTATGTTCTTACAAATTTTGTTCCTTAGCAGAGACATTATGACAATTTCACATAAAAACTGGCTTTCTATATGAAGATACTATTGCAGCAGGAACACTTCTACTGTATGAACATCTGTCTGAGGGAAACTGGTAGGAAGGTCTGCATTAAACTGAGAGTGTTTGCTTTAGATGCCTGAGGACAAAAGCTGGAGAAATTCAATGTCTTGAAAACATATGATGCTGGCTTATACGGAAGGCTATATGACACAATACATTTTTAACTTGCATCTGGGTTCCTACAGCAACTGTTGAGAAAGTCATTTTTAAAGCCCATGGGCCCCCAATTTGGCTGAAAATCACAGCATGGGAGGAGGAAAGGCTTCTGCTTTCCCTCTGCACCACTTTCCTCAGCCAAAATATCCCCAGGGATACTTTTTTAGTTATCCAAATAACTCCCCCCAGGACATTTTGGCCCAGGGCAGGGAGGCAGAAGCCCCTGTTCCTCCCACACCATGGCTTTAACACCGATTCATACCCTTGAGCTATCAAAGTCAGTATCTTCAGTAGCTCTCCAGGGTCTCAGAAGCCTTTCATATCAACTACTATGTGATCCTTTGAACCAGGCTCTGATTACATGTGCTCTGAACTCAAGATTTAACGTGTGACCCCACTCACCTTCAAAATGGTGGTGGGGAGGAGGAAATGGGTTCATGCCTGCATGTGGAGGCAGGAGTGACTTCATCAGTCACTCCTTTTCATCCAGTGTGCTTCTGCAGATTGGAGATGGTCATGGGGAGCAGGCTGTTCATCTTACTGCTGGAGGCACATGTCTCCTGGGCAGAGGCATGTGTCTAGCAGTAAGATGAATAGCTCTCCTCCCATAATCCTCTTCTATCTGCAAAATCACATTGGGTGGAAAGCAAGGACCAACAAAGATGCTTCTGCCTCTGCATGCACCCCTTCACAAAGACACCATTTTGAAGGTGAGTGTAGTCGCATGTTAAACACCTCACATTTATCGCATGTGTAACCAGCCACCTAGATATGCCAGGGATTTAACCTGGGACTGCCTGCAGGCAAAGCAGATACTGTGCTACTAAGTCTCAGTCCCTTTTGCAATTTTATCCTTTTCAAATTTAAAATAGTCGTATTTTAAAAGACAAGCTTCCTTTGTTTATTGTTGATCACAAAATTGTTTATCAAAAAGAGTCCAGTAGCACCTTTAAGACTAACCAATTTTATTGTAGCATAAGCTTTCGAGAATCAAGTTCTCTTCGTCAGACGCATGGTACAGAAACTGGTCAAATATAGAAGAGGAGGGGGGAGGAGGGGAGGAGAGAGAAGATGCAATTAGCGGGGGAGAGGGAGGATGCAACCAAAACATTCCTTTGCTAGTAAATGTAAACATCTCCTTTTGGTATGGAGATTAATTGGCTTGTGTGAGGCTTCAAAGGAGTTTGCCGTGTTGGTTTGTAGCAGCAAAACAGCCAGACCATCCAATTCCAATGTAGTATAAGCCTTCGATAACCACAGCTCTCCCCGTCAGATGCATCTGATGGGGAGAGCTGTGGTTATCAAAGGCTTATACTACATTGGAATTGGATGGTCTGGCTGTTTTGCTGCTACAAACCAACACGGCAAACTTCTTTGAAGCCTCACACAAGCCAATTAATCTCCATACCAAAAGGAGATGTTTACATTTACTAGCAAAGGAATGTTTTGGTTGCATCCTCCCTCTCCCCCCCTAATTGCATCTTCTCTCTCCTCCCCTCCTCCCCCCTCCTCTTCTATATTTGACCAGTTTCTGTACCATGCATCTGACGAAGAGAACTTGATTCTCGAACGCTTATGCTACAATAAAATTGGTTAGTCTTAAAGGTGCTACTGGACTCTTTTTGATTTTGCTACCACAGACTAACACGGCTAACTCCTCTGCAAAATTGTTTATTTAATTCATGTAAATTGTGCTTCTTCCTCCTTTCCAACCAATTAAGGCCCTCAAGGTGGCAAACAATTAAAAAAATTACAATGAACTTAATTTATATGTGTGCATGTGTATATGTGTGTGTGCGTGTGTGCCCAGTATAGCAGTTGGAGAAACTGGGCCAAAAAAGTGACATCATGATTCATGACAATCAAGAAAAATCACTTCTGGCTGCATAACCAGAAATGTTCTCTCTCAGAATTCTCTCTCATAGTTCTAGCAATCCCCAAAAACTCTATGGTAAAACCATAGAGTCTGGTAGTTTATTAGAGCATCTCCAGTGATGCAGAATTTCAATTCTGGTTATGCAGAATTGGTGTTACATAGCATTACACGATGCCACATAATGCCCCATCTCAAGACGTTACTTATATATATATATATATATATAAAATAAAAAAATCATAAGCTGAAAGGAGGGCCCATAAAAGAACACCAAACAAAAAAGTCTTTACCTTCAGGAGGAAGATAATGGCAACATATAAATCTTTCTGGGAAGGGAATACTGCAATTTGGTGCCATGACCAAGAAGATCCTTTCTTGGGTTCCCACCCATCTAACCTCAGATAGTGGGGCACCTAATTCAGGGAAACCACTATAGATGGAACAAGGTTGGAATAATTTGCTCCAGTCAGCATTCTTGCTGCAGCATTCTGTTGCAATTGTGGTTTAAATGGCTAATTACTGACCCTACAAGATTTATAATTAGCTCTAATTAGCAAAGTTGTATTCAGACCTAGGCCAGTTATTTCAAACATTTAGGATACTTGGAACAATGATCTTGTCTTTAAAAAAAATACATGGTCTTCTTTTCTTTTATTTCTTATTGGTTTGAGGGAGGCTCTTTGCCGTCAGAGAGGCTTGGGAATTGTAGTCATTAATTGCTACCAATTTCCAGTGACAGAGAAACGAATACAGGCTGGATTGGATTTCAGTGGAAGAACAGGGGGCAATTTTCACCTCCCCCTCCTTGCTGCAGATTCCCTCCTCATGCTGTTCTCTGTTCCCTGTTCTCCAGGAGCAGCATGGACAGCATTTAGGACTGCAGTTGGAGGATGGAGGTGAGGAAGGTCTGTTCTACCCATGGAGATCCCTTCTGTCAGCAGAAATCATCAGCAGAATACAAGCCAATGTCAACTCAATAAACACAATAATATATTTAATTAGAATACTTATATCCTGCTTTAATCAAAACGTGCCCTTAAGGTAATTCACAATAAACGCCACTAAAAACAGTAAAAAAAAATTTAAGCACAGAATACTTGTGTAAAAAAAGCAGTGCTAGAGAAAAACAGAGTATCAGAACAAACTGCTAATAACCTTGTACCCATTATAAAGACCAATAAATGGATTAGCTTTCATAGGTAAGGACTTGTTTCCTCTGATGGAAGTTATGAAGGCTGGTTCAGTCTTTAGGGTGTCTCAAAATTTTGATTTTGCCATAACAAATTGATATTGCTACTCTGAACATTATTGTAATTGTAATTCATAATTCTCACTTTTTCTAAATAGAATTCATTCATTTCAGTTTGGAGTATAACTTTCTCAACTTACAGGAGCACATTCTGCTTCTAAATATGGTCTTATATTTAGGTTTCAGAAGCTGAACATACCATGTCTCCAACATGAAATAGCACGTACTATTGGATGTATTCTTCAGCATTATGTTGCAGAACTTGAGGCCACTAAAAAGGTATTCTGTTATATACAGTAAGGAAACACTGCCTACTTTATTTGGTTTAGGCTAATCAACGGAAGCTATAGCTGATTTGTTTAGCAGAGTCTAATTTTAGTCAGCAAGGGCAAATTTTAATAGGTGAGGCTAAATAACACATTTATTTTTAAATGGTGTTTTACTGTTATGATGAAGGGCCTTTATGGCAGAAAAAGCATCATATAGCTTTGTATATATTAAAAAAGAAAATATGATGGCCAGACTTCCGGAATGGCGCGGTGCCATCTCGGCAGCTGAGTTATGAGCCCAGTGCTGTGATCTTCCCGACTCCTTGGGACTCGACGATTCGGGCCCCCAAATCCCCCCACGGAGAGGGGGGGTAGGCCAGAGCAAGGTGGAAGAGCTCAACGGGACTGGCAACCCCCTGTGTAGCTCCCTCACCGGCTCAAGGCAAGGACCGCGGAAGAAGCTCTATGGCTCTCAAACTGCGAACTCCGGGACTTTGAATAAACAAAAATAAAGCGAAGATTCCTGACAAGATAAATAAGTAAAGACAACTGAAGGACCGAAAAAGAGTGATTCTACTTGACATCTCTCCAGTAAGAGAATTGTTTATGGCTTTATGAGGGCTATTCATCTTGAGGAGGGGGGTTTCATTATCCTCCAGAGAAACGGCCATTTTATGACCCAGAGGAATGTTATCGAAGAGTGATTGCAAAAAGTGTTTTTCTGGGAGAGAGCTGGGTAGCAAAAATCTTCTGAATTATAAACAGCAAGAACAAAGTAGCTTTTTACCTGTTTTCAGAGATCTTTGGTGACTATCTGAAAGTGAGTGATTAAAATGGCGCTCCCTCAAGAAATATTTTCAAAGTTGCAGCAAATCTCTAAGCTGTTGAATGACGTATTAAGAAAAGCAGACGAGACACTTGAATTCAAATCAGATAAAGACAAAGTGATAGATGCCAAATTAGAAGAAAACCTTGATGGGATAGATTTATTTGAAAGAAAATTGGAGAAGAAACGACAACAAAAGCAAACAGAAAACCAGTCTCTTTCTGTGAAAGTACAAAAACTGGAGAAGAAGGGGGAAGTGTGTGGACAGAAAGCTGTGAGGAAGAGATCTAGTGTACCACCTCTGTATGAAGCAAAACAACGCACTTCAACTAAGAAATACATCACAAAGAGGAAGAAAGACAATCAGAGACATAGTAATGTACCCATCGACATCTTGCAAAAATGTTTGGAAGGCAAGAAGAGCCGTTTATGGTTGATTGTTGGAAAGAAAGAGTTGCAACATTATTTTAGAGGGAGAAGGAAGAAGAAGAAGAAAAAAAGATGGAACTTAAATCATGATCCTGGGGATCTGACAACTGGATTAGAGGGAGTGGGCTAGAAGGGTTCTTAGAGGGAGGGATAAGAGGATCCTTTAAATAAGGGGATGGAATGATTTTTATATAAGATAGCTGGTAGGTTTAACAGGGGAAACACTAGGGAACTAGAGGGAACCTTATAAGTGTGTTAATTTTTAAATTTAAATTATAGGTTAAGCTAAGTCTGCCTATATATTTGCTTTGCTTTTCTTCTGCCTTTATATAATGAAAATACAAGTAGTAAATCTTAGATGGCTTGAGATTTGATATATTAAAGATCAATGGTAGGCTGTTATAAAAACTTTATTGTATACTTCTCTCATTTAAGAAAAGATTTAATTTAATGACATATACAAATAATGGGACTAATAATAGAATGTAATGATGTTCACTTCTATTTCTGTTTTCCCTCCCCCCTTTTCTCCTCTCTGTTTTATTTCTGGAAAGACTAAGGATTTAATACCCTGGGCTCAAGAATTAAGGGATTGAAATGTGCCTTAAGATGATGCTCACTTAAAATATAAATAATTGTTAGAAATGAGAAAGGAAACGGAATAGGTGGGTTAAAGTGCTTGGAGAGATTTAAATGGACTGTGTACTATATAAAGAGAGAAAGAAGGGTGTGTGTGGTTATTCAGTTTCCTTTTCTACGGATTGGTGTCTATATTGCAATTTTTTCTGAAATATTGATCATATAATGGATTATCTTGTACACAAATCTGAGGCAAAAAAGTTCTCTTGTGTTTTTTTGTATCTTTTTTTTTGAAAACTTAATAAAACTTATGTTATAAAAAAAAGAAAAAGAAAATATGTGGTGTGTTTTGTTTAAAGTACACGTTGTTTTACCCTTCTTTTACTATCTCAAAAATATTGTGGTTTGAGAATACACAGATTTATTTATTTATTAACTGACAAATTGGATAAAAGTCAGACTGACAATAAAAAAAATTAGTTGGTTGACAACCCTAAAATGGTTTAAAATACTTGCAATGCAATCCTAAGCAGAGTTACTACAATCTAAGCCCATTGGACTAACTCTGGTTAGGATTGCAGTGTTAATATAGTAAGAGAAGTGAAAAAGTTCTGTTTATATTCATAAAGCTAATTTTATCATTCATCTTTGTGGCTTCTGTGCTGGCATACATTGGGACTGCACACACTCAGGCCAGCCGCACAGAAAATTTCCAGAACTTTCTAGAAAAGTAGGAGTGCCCCTCCTCCCTTTGGCACTTTCCTGCCAAAAACGTTACATGACCAGAAGGAGGGGCACTATTCCCTCAGTTCTCTTTGTGTTGCTGCAGAGAGAAGATCTCCATTGCTATTTTCTGCTTTTCCCCACTTCATCCTTGAGGCTGAGGAGCATTCTTTTAAAAGTTTTAAAACTTCAATAGACATTCTAGTGAAGAATACAACTACATTTAAAGAAAAGTTTAGAAGATAGTAAAACAGAATAGCAGACCCATCAGAGAAGAAAATAAATGGAATTGTCAGGTTCTGCCTTGGATGTCGCCCGGTGAGGCACCAGCATATCTGACTTTGGACCAGGGGCACCATCAGGGATTATGCGGGCTCCCGCTCTGTGGAAGGAGGGGGTATACCTCACCCTTGCACCCTCTCAATCCTCTTGCAGGCCCGCTCAACCTGACGGAGTCCCAGCTGCCTTCCATGACAGCTGGCCTCTTCCCTCCTCCGGACTTCCTCTTCCTCTTCTTTCCTCCACCTCCTCTCCTCTGCTCTCTCATGCTCTCACTCTCTCTCCTAAACTCCTCCACAACCCACCACACCCTGTGGGTGGACTTCCCTTTTATCCCTTCACCAATTCCTTGCTCCACCTGTCAGCCATACCCCCTCCTGCACTCTAGCCACAGCCTTGGCTGACTTAGGAAGCTGCACCTGGGTTTGCTCTGCAGGCTGTCCTGGGCAGTCACACCTGTTCCGCCTTGGCTGGCTCACAAGCTTTCTCTACTAAGCTGGCTGCTTGGGGCAGGCACACCTATGCTTTCTTGGCTGACTGCCAAGCTTTTCCTGTAGAGTGCCTCAGGCAGCTCCACCTGGGGTTGTTTTGCTCCCAGCTTCACCTGGACCAGTCTACTGCCTTCTAGCCTGCAGGCTGGGGCATGGCTCTGTGCTGCTTTGGCTGCCTCTCCTCCCTGACTGGTATGGCTGCTGGCTGACTGCCCTTGCTTCCTGTGCCTCCTCCCTCAGGTCTACTCCCCCCTGGGGGTCCTCACTTTCCCTGCCTGGCCCCTTGGCCTCCCACCGGAGGGTGGGGCTAGCTGGCTTCCACCTGCCTCACCTGACTCTCTGAGGCTTGGGTGCTTCTCTGCCCTCCTGTGGCTGGGATGGCTTGGGTGCTTCTCTGCCCTCCTGTGGCTGGGATGCCTCCTTCCCCCTTTCAGTTGTTGGTCTGTTCTGGTCCTGGGTACTCATTGGGGTGGATGGATGGCTGTCCCCCAATTGTCTCCTGTCCCCTCCTCCTGGTAAGTCCAAGGGCTGATCCTCAGATCCCAGACAGGAATTCTGCATGTTTTTAAGCTATCTCTAATTTGGAAACAGAAAGATGGGATTATGTAGTATCTCTAATGTTGCATGTAGTTATTATCATGTCAGCTAGCTCTAATTCAGGGCTTCAGATATTTTCCCTTCCTTTCATTCTGTTATGAAAAATTGTGTGCCTTATCCATTTGCAACTAATAAGCTTACTCTTAGAACACCATCTGCAGTTTAATAACCACATGTCCAGGGTTGAGCATCCCAAGCACCCTTGATTTGCCCCAGCCCCTCTACCTGAAAGCTGATGAGGCGCCAGCGGCAGGTGCAGGAAGCCCCTGGGAGGGGGTGCAGCTCCAGCCAGCAGAAAGGGAAGGGGAAAGGGAGCCAGAGGGAAGCACCAGCCCGGGGTACGCCACCCAACCCCACCCCAAAGGGCAACAGGCACCCACACCTGTCCATAGTGCCAACAAGAGTGTAGAGGTACTGGAAGCCCCTGCCCAAGCCCTAGGGGAGAAAGAGGCAACCCAGCCACAGGAAGGTAGAGCAGCTCCAAAGCCCTAGAGGATCAGCAGGTGGAAGCCAGCCAGCCCCACCCTCCAGTGGGAGTCTAAGGGCCCTGATAGGGGAAGTAAGGACAGCTGGGGGGGCAGGGCAGATGGAGAAACTACAAGAAATAGGGGCAGCCAGCCCTCAGCCAGCCAGACAGCTACCTTATCAGCAGGACAGCAGAAGCAGCACAGGGCCATGCCCCAAGCTGCAAACAGGGAGGAAGGGAGTAATAGAGATCAGCTGAGGCTGCTGGAAGCTCAGAACAGAGGAAGCTTGGCAGCCAGCCAAGAAAGCACAGCTGTAGCTGTCCAATGCAGCCAAACTAGCTACCCTAGGTGCAACTGCTTGAGGCAGCCCAGGCCAATGCTGGAAGGCAAAAGCGGGGTGTGGCCTGGCAGGTGGAGCCTGGGACGAGGGGCAGGATATAAGGGAAGTCCACCCACAGGGTGTGGTGGGTTGTATAGGAGTGATGGAGTGGAGGAGGAGTGGAGAAAGCGAGAGAGTGCGAGGAGGTGACAAGAAAAGTTGACGATGGAGGAGATGGAGGAGAATAAGAGTGGTAATAGGGACAGGTTGAGCAGCAAGTGGACTGAGAGGGAGCCAGGGTGAGGTATACCGCCCCTCCCTCCATAGAACAGGGTCCTGCAGTATCCCTGACACCTCCTGAAGTTGGAGCCAGGCATGCCGGCACCCCGCCCAGCAGTGTCTGAGGTGAGCCCTGACAAAGTGGTGGCCCATACAGGGAGTTTCGATCTCCCGCAGATATGGATGGAAAGGGCGTGTCCCAGCAGAATTGACCAGGCGCAGTTTGGGCGGTGGCTGGAGGAGCGCCTGAAGGAACTATGTATGAAGCTGACAGCCTTGCACCAAGAAGCACAGATGGAGTTGGCGCACGAGGTCAAGTGGTGGGGGCAGGCCCTGCCACCAAGGGACAGCTCGCCAGCGGATTGTGCATTGGAATAGGAGATCTTCTGGCCGGTTGACAAAGCCTTTGAGGGAACACCGGGACTGTGTGCCCCCGTGAAGGTTCACCGTCAGAAACTGCAGGCACTATTGGACTCGGGAAGCTCCCTCTCAATGATCCGTGCCCACCTCCTCCCTCCGGACTTGAAGGTGCACCACTGGACCCCGGTGGCATGTGTGTCGAGGTATGCCCAGCAGTGGCCTCTAGTCTAGATCACGGTGGAGTACCTTGGGACATTGCACCGCATGGAGGTTGCCAAGGTAGCTCACCTGCCTCACCCTATGTTTCTGGGACGGGATGCACCGGAGTAGGCACGGTTGCTCTGAGAAGCATTGAGGGGGATGGCGACCCTGCCAATGGCGGCAGCCCTGCAGGAAGAAGGGGAAGATGACCCAGGCGATGGGCCCAGTGCAGGGCCAGCGGCAGAACCCCAGGCTGAAGTCCCAGTGGTACCCCCAACGGACTGTGCATTCCGCACTGCCCAGGAGATGGATGATTCCTTATAGCGCTTGTGGGAAACTGCTGCACTGGAAGACGGGCAGGTGCATGATAAGCAGAGAGTCCAGCGGGTCCCCTGCATTGAGAAGCAAGGAGAGGTATGGGTCCGCATGGCTTGTGCCCCAAATGGCTAAGGTAAGAACTGCCAATTGCTAGTGCTGGCTTCCTACTTAGAGGAGGTCCTTTGCCTAGCCCATGATCATATATGGGCAGGGCACCTGGGACAGCATCAGACGCTGACTAAAATCCTTGAGTGATTCTTTTGGCCCTCCGTGAACACAAATGTGAAGGCCCACTGCCGCTCATGTCCCACCTGCCAGCAGGTGGCAGTGCGGCATCCGCAAAGGGCTCCTCTCACCCCACTGTCCGTGATAGAGACCCCCTTCCAGAGGATTGCCATGTACTTCACAGGCCCGCTGCCATGCATGCCCCAGGGCTTCCGTTTTGCCCTGGTGATTGTGGACTACAACATGTGGTTTCCAGAGGTCATCCCATTAAAGACCACGCAGACCCCAGGGATGCTATGGGCGTTGTCCAAATTATTCGTGACGGTGGGACTGCCGACCAAAATTGTTACTGATTGGGGAGGACCCTTCCACACAACTGCCATGTGACAACTCTGCCAGAACTCGGGGATCCGACAGGTATTAACCTCCGCCTACCATCCCCAGACAGACGGGTTGGCCAAGTGCCTGAACCAAATGGTCAAGGAGGCCCTGAAGAAAATGGTGCACAACAAGCCCCACCAGTGGGACCTGTATATTGACCCCCTGATGTTTGCCCTACAGGAGACCCCACAAGCCTCAACAAGTTTCAGCCCATTTGAACTGCTGCATAGGCGCAAGCCACAAGGGCTGCTCTCATACTTAGCAGAGCAAAGGGGTCCCTGAGCCAGCAACCCAGCCCCACCTGTCTGAGAGTATGTGTGCCAGCTGTGGGAGCAGGTGCAGCAGTCCCAAGCCGAAGCCAGCCAGTGGCTAACCCACGCCCAGGCACAACAGAAGGCTGTGTATGACCGGGGTACGCAGCTGAGAACCTTCCAGCTGCAGGAGAAGGTCCTTGTTCTTCATACTGTCTTCCCCAGGGAGGAGAGGGATCCCTGGCAAGGCCCTTATGAGGTGATGAAGGTGCTGGGCCCCACCACCTATGAGATCCAGTGCAGCCCCCGCCAGCATCAGAGGAAGACACTCCATGTGAATCTGTTAAAGAGGTGGCATGAGCACCCCAACAGAAAATGTCAGCTGGCTGAGGATCCTCTGGAACTACCAACGAGCAAACTGCCGTGTATCACAGAGGCGCCGGAGTCCGAGGCGCCCCAGAATGGGACCTCAGCTGGACCCAACGCAGCAGACCCAGTTACAAGCCCTGTGGGAGTGGGTACCAGGGGTCTTCTCACAGTGGCCTAGAACCACGAGCTTGGTCCACCATGCCATACCCATGGAATAGGGACAGGTGGCATGGGTGACTTGGCGGCCCATTCCCTGGAAGGAATGGGCAGCTGTAGATTGGGAGACGGATGAGATGCTGCAGATGGGAGTAATCGAACCCTCCAGAAGTGAGTGGCGGAGCCCCATAGTCCTAGTACCAAAGCTGGATGGGTCGACCCGCTTCTGTGTCAACTATAGGGAGCTAAACTGCGTAGCCAAGTTCAATGCCTACCCAATGCCTCGAGCCGATGTATTGGTAGGCCAGCTGGGGTCGGCCTGATACCTGTTGGCCCTGGACTTGACAAAGGGCTACTGGCAGGTGCCAGTCCACCCTGAAGATAGGGAGAAAATGGCCTTCACCACTCCCTGGGGCCTCTTTCAGTTCTGCCGTATGCCCTTCGGCCTCCATGGGGCAGCAACCATCTTTCAGTGATTGGTCGATCAGGTCCTGGGGGGCTGTAGGGAGTTTGCGATGGCCTACATTGATGACATCATTTTCTTCAGCTCCGACTGGCCCACCCACCTGCAGCACCTAGAGAAGGTCCTCACGGCGCTCCAGGAAGCCGGACTCAAGGCCAACCCCAAGAAGAGTCACTTGGGATTCCAGGAGCTCTAGTACCTTGGCTTCGTGGTGGGAGGGGGCCAGGTCCAACTTCCATAGGGGAAGTACCCCAACCCCAGACCAAGCAGCAGCTGAGGCAAATCTTGGGACTCTTAGGGTACTATGAGTGCTTCATTCCCCGTTTTGCAGCCCATTCGGCCGCGCTGACAGACTGCCTGAAGAAAGGGGCACCCAACCACCTTGAGTGGACTCCGGAGCGGAGGCCGCCTTCCGCAACTTGCATACCATCCTCTCCAACAACACCACCCTCTGGAATCTGGACTTTGAACGCCCCTTCATCCTGATGACCGATGCTTCGGCCTCAGGCCTTGGAGCTGTCCTGACGCAACAATGGGATGGAACAGAGGTCCCAATCTTGTTTCTGAACCGGAAGCTGCAGCCGGCCGAACAGAAACATGCAATGGTGGAATGGGAAGCGCTGGCAGTCAAGTGGGCTATGGGGGCCCTACAATATTATTTGGCCAACAACCCCTTCATGTTGGTGACAGACCATGCGCCATTACAGTGGATGCACCGCATGAAAGACCCCACCCCCTGCATCCTACAGTGGTACCTTTCCTTGCTCCCATACCGGGTCTCTATCAAGTACCGCCGGGGGATGAATCACCTGGACGTAGACTTCATGTCCAGGCTTTTCGAACCAGACCCCGCTGACCTGATGCCTGCGCCAAAGGAGGGGGTGTATCTGGGGTTGAGCACCCCAAGCACCCCGGACTTGCCCCAGCCCCCCTATCTGAAAGCTTATGGGATGCCAGCGCCATGCGCAAGAAGCCCCTGGGAGGGGGTGCAGCTCCAGCCAGCAGAAAGGGAAGGGAAAAGGGAGCCAGAGGGAGGCACCAGCCCGGGGTACGCCACCCAACCCCAACCCAAAGGGCAACAGGCACCTACACCTGTCCAGAGTGCCAACAAGGGGGTAGAGGTACTGGAAGCCCCTGCCCAAGCCCTAGGGGAGAAAGAGGCAACCCAGCCACAGGAAGGTGGAGCAGCTCCAAAGCCCTAGAGGATCAGAAGGAGCAGGTGGAAGCTAGCCAGCCCCACCCTCCAGTGGGAGTCTAAAGGCCCTGATAGGGGAAGTAAGGATAGCCAGGAGGGGGCCAGGGCAGAGGGAGAAACTACAAGAAATAGGGGCAGCCAGCCCGACAGCTACCTTACCAGCAGGACAGCAGAAGCAGCACAGGGCCATGCCCCAAGCTGCAAACAGGGAGGAAGGGAGTAATAGAGATCAGCTGAGGCTGCTGGAAGCTCAGAACAGAGGAAGCTTGGCAGCCAGCCAAGAAAGCACAGCTGTAGCTGTCCAATGCAGCCAAACTAGCTACCCCAGGTGCAACTGCTTAAGGCAGCCCAGGCCAATGCTGGAAGGCAAAAGGGTTGTGGCCTGGCAGGTAGAGCCTGGGACGAGGGGCAGGATATAAGGGAAGTCCACCCACAGGGTGTGGTGGGTTGTGTAGGAGTGATGGAGTGGAGGAGGAGTGGAGAAAGCGAGAGAGTGCGAGGAGGCGACGAGGAAAGTTGACGAAGGAGGAGAGTAAGAGTGGTGACAGGGACAGGTTGAGCAGGCCAACGAGTGGACTGAGAGGGAACCAGGGTGAGGTATACTGCCCCTCCTTCCACAGAGCAGGGTCCTGCAGTATCCCTGACACCCCCTGAAGTTGGAGCCAGGCACGCCAGCGCCCAGCCCAGTGGCATCTGTGGCAAGCCCTGACACCGCAGTCTTGTTCAATTCTAAATGCTTAGAGAGGTACAACATTTAAACAAAGTGTTGCTAGAAGGTATGTTTTAAACTCATGTTTCCTTTACCGTAGCTTTATCAGATTCAAAAAGATGATCCTCCTCTGGCTCGAAATATGCCCCCAGTAGCTGGGAAGATATTGTGGGTGAGACAGCTCTTCAGGCGCATAAATGAGCCAATCGACTATTTTTATGTAAGTTTGTCATCATCTTTTCTGAAAGAGACAGATTTATTAAATGCTGAAAAATTATTTCTTTAAAAATATGACTCATTGGCAAGAATACTGGTTCTTGTCACGTATTCCCAAATCTTCTAGAGATTAGTATTGGAGTGAAGTTATATGGAAGAGGCTGTAGGTGGTGCTATTTGCCTGTTATGAAAGCAATATCCCACTTTACTAGTGTCAAGCATACAATAAGATGTTAAGGTGCATAGAGGTGCATATAGCACACTTACTTTAGAATTCTTTCAGGTGTCCAAAAAAGCCTAAGAAGCCAGACACTGTCTTTGCTGGAGAAACTCAGTTTAACTGAACAATCTCAATGAGTTTTTTCTAAACTTTATCAAATGATACTGATATCTTATGTCACCCACAATTTTAAGAAGTATAAAGTAACATTTGGAAGTTCCTGGAAGTGGTGTATTGTTCATGAATATTTCGACTGATGATATTTTTCATCCCAGATAGTGGGTTGCTTATATTTTTAGAAAGTTTGGGGAGGAGGCAAAGTTATTGGTAGGGCAAGGTATGCTTTGCTTCTTTGATTATAGCACATTGCTCTTTTTGTTGGTTCATCATTAAAGTTATCATAAAATAGCTACTTTTGTGCCTTTCACCAGGATGCAAAGAAATGTTATGTGAGTACAAGGTTGAGCCCCATGTGCAGCATCTATTCATCTGTGGCATCTGCTAGAAAATAAACAATAGACAAAGTTGGGGCTTTATCCCACTGTACCGCAGGACTTTGAGTCCATGCCTAGAAAAACTGATATAGAGCACTGTCTGTAATTAAAATGAAGAAGCAATAATGTACATTATCAACAACTGTGTAATCTTAAAGGCTTTTAGAAATAAATCCTATTATGCAGTCTCCTAGCCTATTTACCTTTTAAATATGTATATAATTGACTCCAAATATTTTAACAGAAAAATTCAGATATCTTGGCAAGTCCAGAAGGTAAAGCAGTTGTTCGATTGTACAATAAAATTTCATATGTGCTGGTGGAATTTGAGGTACTTTATCACACAGCTTGGATGAAGGAAATTTCACAGCTACAATATGGTAAGTCATTTGATCCACAACATATAGTACTAAACAGTATCTTTGTCTTGACACCTTGACTTTGAATAGTTTTTGCAGAAAAACAGAAAAAATAGTATTTTGCACTTGAATTCTCTGCATTTAATTGCAGCATTGCAAGTAACACTTCTGGTACGTCATCCTGAAACTGGAAAACTCCTGGTTAATTTTGACCCGAAAATTTTAGAGATTGTCCGAGAAACAAAATGTATGATAAAGATGCGGCTCGATGTTCCAGAACAGGCAAAGAGGATAGTTAAAATTGAAAATGAAGTTAAAACAAACAAATTATGTTTGGAGGTATGTAAACTAACTATTGATTAAAAAAAGAATGCAAGCCTTTGCCTAGATAGTAGTATCATGTTAACATATTTCTGTATGTGACAATTTAAACTTTATTCCACTAGCTTTGCTAAGAGATTGTTCATTGACTGTAGTTTTAACTCTTATTTTGAACAGACAAAAAGGTAAGCTTATTTATATGATTAGACATATCCAGAGGTTTAGTTACATGTCTGCCTTCCCAGCCTCCATCTGATGAAGTAGATTCATTGGCCGTTTTGATGGTATAGGGCTTATTGTGTGCCTGCTGTGAATAGTGAACTTAAGCAACAAGGTATTGTTTAGTGTGCTCAGGCAGCTTTTGGTGAAATAGGTATGAAATACCATAGGTTAACTAGGGATTCTTGCTTTTTCCTTGGTTCATCTTCTGTGTGAAATACATGAGGTGAATATTGCAGATTATTGTGATAAGTTTGCAGCAACATTCATCATCCTTTTGCTGCAAAATACTACGGTTACGTTCTAGAATTTATTTCTAAATCAGTTTCTAAATCAGCAACTAGCTGTTGCTAGCAAGCATAGCTTGCATTCTGCAAGCATAGATCCATTCCTTGGTGCAGCTGCAAATTTCCCCCTCCCCATGTAATCCCCCCCACCCCTCACACCAGTGCAACACTGAATGTGTGAAGGGATGATAGCATTCACACAGCTCAACATTTCATCTTATACTTCATTCCACCGAAGTGAAGTATTCACCTCAATTATGAGTTCAGTTTTATGTAACTAGTTTTAAATGAGTTTTAAAAAACCCGCAGAGCTTCTAATAAGCATGCTGTCTTGGACTGTGCAAGTTTCAAATTTCAACTTTCTGTCTGTTGGGGAAGAATCTTCAATTTTGATTCCCTATTAATGAAAACAAACTGTCTTATATTATGTGTGTGCGTATTATGTACACACACATCTACACAAATTCAGTGGTTAGTATAGGTTAGTATAACTAGGACTAAGTTAGTAGACTAGGATTGGGGAAATCAAGGTTCAGATGCAAACTCTGTCTTGGAAGCTTACTGGCTGACCTTGAGCCAGTCCCACACGCTCAGTTTAACCTACCTCACAGGGTTGTTGTGAGGATAAATGGAGGAGAGAAGAACCATGTAAGTCACTTTGGGTCCCCATTGGAGAGTACAGTGGAATGTAAATGAAGTAAATAAATAATAAATAACATTTTATATTAATATCTCACTGAGCAATTCATCTGTAGCCCTATTCTTCATTGTTCTTCAAATGACTTACTCTTGTACACAGTCATATTTTAACATTTTAAAATTATTTAAAATATTAAATATTAATTTTAATTCTCAGGGTATTCTTGCCTGTTATGAAAATTTGTGCCAGGAAGTGCCGATGGTGTTTGTAAATTTGATGGCACCAAAAATGAAGAAGGTGAGTCACAGTAATTTAAGTCAGCAGATTGCACTCACAGATTGTACACATATACTCACATGTGGAAGAGGTGTGAATATTTTATAATATGGTGTAGCTCAGGATGTCATGGTCTCCATATCTTAGTCCCCACACATATATTAGGACATATGCTTGATTTGACTTTTGGTTGAGTGGTATTGTTAGAGCTAGACTTTGGTATAGAAGACCTGGGCCTCTGTACATGGGCTCAGCAGATCCCCCCAAAATAGCATGCTGTAGCTTTGTATTTGCAAGAAGAGTGCCCACAAGACCATTAAGTCCAAAGGCTAAAATTACATCACTGGAGCACTGGTCAGAGTGGTTCAGAGTGGTTTGTGTGTGGAGGATACTCAGTGATTCATTCGTTATGATAAAGTTCAGATGCGGGAACACTTAGAATGACTGCAGGGGTGGGATAGTGATAATGGCGAAGCTTCTCTGCTAGTAACAAGTCAGCAAAAAGCTGTTCTGTGAAATTGTTCCAAGTGATGAGGGCACTTTTCAAATTGGCCCCTGATAATATCAGCCCAGCTTGCACAACAGAATACTGTAATTTATATACTCAGCATTGCGTTCATTCATGATAACTTGAGTGGTATTGCTATAGCAGATCAGAGCAGTCTCAGAGTATACACTCATGGGTTTCTCTCTGTGGGTTAAGTAGCCCACCCCATTGTTTTAAGTAAGGAAAATTGTGTGTGTGCGGGGAAGGTTAAAGCCTCTTCTTAACATGTTGCGTACTTGTGATCTGAACTGGGCACCCTAGATGCAGAAATGGAGAACTTGTAATTCAGATCTGACAGTTAGGTGGGACATAAAACACAATCTATGCACTCTATAATGTATACATTGTAACCATTGAGAGAGATTGTCTGGTAGTTTGGGTTAAGGTTTCATCAGTATGCTTAATGCCCAGTGTTACCAGAACTGCTCTTTATTATAATGGGGAATTAGCTATAGCAGTCTGTAACTTAAATTAGCGCGGATCTTAACCTATGTTTACGGAGGTCCTGATTCCAGACACTCTAGTGAAAAAGAGGCAGACTACAAATAGTTTCAATCACGTGTATTTGCTAACAATGTGGCGTAAGCCTAAACTTGCACAAGCATACAAGAGAACACACAAGATCTAAGAAATACAGAGCAGGAAATGCAGAGACTTTCGCATTAGCTGGTTCCCAACGATGGTGGGGAATATTCACAATCCTGAAGCGAAGCAGAGACACGACAGCGAGGTGGCCCAATGCCAGCAATGGGACCACGGACAGACGGCAAGGAAGTCTGGATAGGAATGGCCTAAGCACCGAGTGGTCTGGGAGACCAGCTTAAATACCCCAAAACGTACCCTGGGGCTGGTGCTGTACTTGGTGGTTCTCACAGTTTAAAACAAAGGCTCTAATGGGCTACTGAATGGCTTGGATGGGCCACTTTGGTAATCTGATTGTGATAAGTGACACCTCAGGAAGAGGGGACAAAAGAGGGAGGGGGAAATCCAAGTGGGCTGAAAGGATGTTCCAGCGGACAGGGCTTGTCCTGATGTCATCAGCTCTGGAATGCGGAGGTTCCTTTGAGATGCATTCTCTAAGTGCGTGGGATGGTCAGCACTCAGTTCCTTCTCCGGGGCGGCTCCTAAGATATGCAGAGCGGGGTGAGGTACTCTCGCTGCGGACGTGGTGTGCCCGCTTCGCCGAAATGGCTTCCCAAACCAATCTTCTTCCCTGGGTCTTCTGGCTGCCTAAGAACATGGATGCCGGCTGGGCATGGTTGGGGCTGGATAGCAGGCTGCCCGGTAGCGAGGGCGAGCTCGGGGACCGACCCGCGGGAGGCTCCAGGCGGGAACTGACCAGGGAGCGCCTAGCCAGGCTCGCTGGAGGTTTCCCCGGCAGGCGCCCGGCTGCTAGCAGCGGCTTGGGCCCATATGAGGCAGGCTTCCATGGAGGCAGGGGAAACAGCACACAAAACACAGTCCAAAGCAGGGAACAGGCACGGTCCGTGGCAGATGGTAATGTAGGCACGGGGCACGCTTGTAATAAAGTCCAAACATACACTGGATATCCAGATACAGGGCAGGGCTGCCCAGAAAAAGAGTCCTTTGTGCAGTTAACCAAACATGGAGTCAGGGAACTACACAGTCTATTGTAGCAGCAAGGTAATTAAACAGCAGACAGGAAACTGACACGTGTACCAGAACACACACGTGCAGGGCAGTCATTGGTGCAGCAGTAAAACAGCAATGCAGGAAACTTTAACACAGTTCATGGCAGGCCTTACAGCAGGAGAGGGGGTCTACTTGGCAACACCAGCTCTGTTTATTCATCTGCATCAGATAAGATGGTGGATGCTCTCAGCTGGTGTTTGGAGGCAGTAATCGGCTGGATGAGAACTAATGAACTCATGCTCAGTCCAGATAAGACTAAGGAGCTGTTGATTTATTGATGTTTAAATTTAAAGTTTGCAAAATCAACCTCTTCTGAATAGTATTACCCTTAAGCAGCTTATGTGTAGTTTGGTAGTGTTATGATTCAGGACTGCACTTAGAGGTGATACATAGCAGCTGCCTTTCACCAACTTTGGTTGGTGCAGCTTGTGGTCTATTTTAATAAACAGGATTTGGCAACAGTTATCCATGCTCTGGTCCCATCCAGGCTGGCTTATGCCTAAGTGCTCTATATGGGGTTATCATTGAAGACAGTCTGCAAGATTCAGCTGAATCAAAATGTAGTATATAGGCTGCTAGCAGGTGTAATGCAAAAGAATTACGTTGTGCTAGTTTTACAATCTTTACACTGGCTGCTGGTTTACTTGTAAGCTCAGTTCACAGTACTGCTGTTGACTTATAATGCTGTATATGGGACCCAGGGAACCTGAAGCATTGGCTTCTCTGTCATGTACCTGTTCACCAGCTAAGGTCATTACATTCTGAGAGCACCAAAGAGAGGTCCTTTTGCTTCAGAAATCCTAAACAACAGGTGCTTCCCTGATGCCAAGGTTAATGTCATTTGGGTGCCAAATAAAGACATTTTTATTCTCCCAAACACTTTACATCCCTTATTGTCTGTTTCTGAGCTCGCCTGTCTTTGCTATATATTTTTATACTGAGATTTCAGTCTCATTTGAGTTAATTTTAAGGATATTTATGACCTCATCACTTTAATCTGTTTTTATTTCATGATGGTTTTAGTTTGCAGGGCTAGCTCAAGGGGAGAGAGCAGGGCCAGGACTGAGAAAACAACTTCATTGCTTAGAGCTTACAGGAGCCTTGGCACTGCATGGGGCACAGATCTCCCAATTTGCTGGCCCGCCTGCCAGCTGATGACTCCCTTGCCCCTCAATCCGCCAGCTGAGGGGGGCCACCATGGGATGACAATGAGTGGGATTCAACTTGGGCATATGTCTCTGTGTGGTTCCCCTGTCACCTGGGAGTGAGCATGCCTGACAGCCCCAAGCTGGGCTTGTCCTTGTCCTGCATCACCTTCAAGATTCCTTAAGGGATCCCTAGCTATGGGAAAACAGTACACACAAACCATGTTTCCCCCAAACAGGATTCATGCCCAATACCAAACCACCACTCCAAGTTGTGACAAAGTACAAACAGAATGAAGGAACAACCCATAACAGCATAAACTCACAAAAAGTACCTCCACACCAAAGCCACACCATCCCACTGTAAAAGAAAGGCGGGTGGATTAGGTGGCAGTCAAGAGTGACTGCATGTGATGCCTGGGTAGCCTCCCCTGAAATGCCTGCTTGATGGACCTGGGTGGAAACTACCTAGCTCAGGTCTGCCGGCCAGCACCCCCCCCCCCACAAGGCCAGCCAGCTGGCCCCTGATTTGCTGGCTGGGCAGTTTCAACCCATTGGCCCTGCATGATCACATGGGGCCCCCAATAGGATTGTACCCAATTCCAAAACTGTCGCAAGAACCACAAATGGCTCCCGCTAGAACTCCTAAAGCTGCAAACAACACGGCAGACCGTCCCAAATATCCTGCAACTAGATGTCCTGTTCCCAGCTGCATGATACAGAGCTCCCAGCCAAAAGGAGCTGTCCGGGTGATAGCTCACATATCCACCAGCTGTTTCTACAAATTGCACAACAGCTGTCATCACCCACACTTGGCCAAGTCCACCTTCCCAGGTGCAGCAGCACCTTCCCATGAACGTCTCTCCAGCCAGTCTGAAAAAGGCAGAGCGACCTCCAGAAAATGTGCCCTCAAAGTCCTGATTTCTGCTACAATTTCCTTTGTTAAGTCCAGGTCTAGCCATGAGCTCAAGTCATTCTCCTCCAGCTGAATCACAAGGATGTCTGAGGGACCATATTTGGCCAAGTGAGGGAGCACCGTGAGGAGGAAGGAGCCACAGTGCATCCCCACAGACTGATCCAAGTCTGTGTCTTGAAGTCCTAGGTGCCTTTCCCATCCAGATTCCACCACACAATGACTAGCCCAATGGACGATGCTGTGCCCACAGATCCACCGTGACTTGCGCTACCCTGCGGGAACTAAAATGAGAGGGATTAAGAGAGAGCCCCGGGTGAACATAGAACTTATATGTGCTCGACCTCTATCTGCCTACAGCGTGGATTTGTGAAGGGGACAGTCTGAGGCTCATAGTCACTGTGGCAGCCCCAATATGGAAGGAGTGGGTCCCACATTCACTCATGGACAGGCCTGCCATGGATGAACAGAGCATGCTGACAAACTGGAAGTGGGTGAGGGGGGGATCCATCAGCATGAACAAGGAAGAGGCACAATATGACAATATGCACACCAGGCATGGAGAGGACTTAACCTTTTCACCAACTCTGCCCATGCCAGCAGGCAGCCTCCCTCCAATAATGCTTAGCCAGACCCCCCTCCTCCCCATCTGAAGAGGACTCACTGGTGGTTCCTTCACTGTCTCAGTCATCCTCACATCACGAGGGCCTCCAGGACCTGGGGGATCTATGACTCCTCTTCTTTGTCAGCCTCTTCCTGCCTAGAAGAGCAGGTGGATGGGGAGCAGGCCCACCTGCGCCCCCTGGCAGCCCTACCCACTGCATGGAGGGGGGAGCCTCAACAGGCCCAGGGGCTGCAGCCTCCACTGCAGCCCCAGGCCTGGAGGCACACAGCCACTTGACCCTTTTAGTGAGCAGCTCTAATTCCTTGGACAGGCCATGTAGGGTGCATCTCTCCCCTGCCCTGACTGCCTGCACCTGGGCTGACCTGGGAAACTGGGTGCCCCCTCTCTTTTTGTCTGGGCTAGTTCCCTAGAAGCTGGCTGGGCCAAAGAGGTCCCACAACCACGGGGGAGAACTGCCACTGCACAAATCCTGGTGGACTGCCCCTGCACCCTGATCATCAGTTGGGAGTCAGAGGCACTCGCTTTCTTGAGAGACATTATTTTTAAGTTGATGCCCAATTCAGGAGGCAGAAGGGCTTCCAAAAGGCCTCCCGCACTGCTGCAGGTGCCTATAAAAGGAGCATGGTGGGGTGGGGGAAGTGCCAATGCCACTACTCACTGGGGAGAACTGCTCCCAGAGCGTCCTTGAAAGGCATGGGTTCTGGCTTCCCCACTCTCTGGGCCTGGCCGGAGCTCACAGATGAGGCCATGTGTGCCTTAGCAGGGCTGCCCGTGTGCTACTGCTGGGTCACTAAAGAAGCCTCCTCCACAACCAGGCCTCTGGTTCCAAGCCACTTCCCTGCACCTGCTGCCACTGAGCTACTGAGCCATCCGAGGGGTTGCTTCCTCTCTACTCCCCCATGAAGGCTGTGAGCCCTTCCACCGCAACTGCCACTGCCATTGCTGTGCTCCTCTGCTGCTGCTCTGGCCTCCGCTACCTCAGCTCCACTGCTGCTGCTCAGCCACCAAAGGAGCTCTACATCCAATGCCATCTGGGAGCAACTGCACACGGCACCTGGTCAGCCTCCCTTGATATGCCTGTCCAGTGGACCTGGATTGAAACTGCTGAGGTTAGGTCTACCAGCCAGGCCCCACCTCCCAAGCCCAGCCAGCCAGCCCTGGATTGGCTGGCTGAGCAGTTTGAACCCATTGGTCCCACAAGATTACATGGGGCCTCAGGAAGCTGACTGGGCTGGGGTGAAGTAGGGGAAAATTCAAGGGTCGTTACAAAGTAAAATATTAAAATATATTCAAAATGGGTATTTATTATCAGTGTACACAAAGTTCAAGTTAAAAACAAGTTAAAAACATAGGGCCTGAATGGCAGGCTACATACATATGTTGAAAATAGGTAAACCATTCTCCACATACAGTTGATGATACAGTCAAATGACTACATTAAAACAGATGTATTTCAGCCCCAAGACTTTCCTCAGTGGTCAATTGTACAATATATATGGTAAACAAACTCACACACACATCCAGCAACCAATATAAAAAAATGTTCCTGATGTTCTTATCTAAAAATGCAAAAGAAGAAAGGAGGGAGAAAAACCATTTTTAATATTGGCAACCACTAGACTATAAACATATTTTTAAGAAAAACACTAAATCAATTTTACCCTTTGTATTATGTGTTATAACACAGATCATTGTAGCAGGCCCTGGACAGCTTCACATAGTGACTACACTCACGCAATGCTCTTCATTTGGTATTATATTCTATAGAACAAAAATTACAAATGAACTAAATATTACGTACAAAACTTTTTAAACCTCCCAGGGCTCTCCAATCTCCAAAACAAATCAGAGGCTTGGTTTCCAAAGTTTCTGGATGTGTTTCATCAATCTGCAGTTACAATCAAGTGCCACTTTAACCTTATGAAGTTCAGCTATATGAAAAAATAGAAGGGTGATGCAATATCTCCCACGTCATATGGAGATATGCACTCAAGGGAAGGTAGAGGAGGGGGAAGAAAAGAGAGAGATGAGTGAAGGGAGAAAAAACACTGACGTTACAAGAATACAGTACTGTCAAAATGGGAACCCAGGCACACATCCACAAAAATTCTCTATCAGACACAGCAAGTCCAGTCCACTTCTTCATTTAGTCCCAAAGGTATCAACGTCTGAAGATGGTGAATCCAAAATACTCCTCTTTTCTGCAGGAGTTCGTGTAAGCCTGAATATATGTTCTGTATACATCCCACAACCCAGAATTACAGCTACTTCTCCGTGTGGCCAGCAGTGAGATAGTGATTAACAAGCAGGGTGTTCGTTTTCTTTAATACAGCTCTTATGTTCACATATTCAAACTTTGACTGGTCTAGTAGTCATTCCCACATACATTAAATTACAGGAACAGTGAATCACATAGATAATTCCCTTTGAGTAACTAACAGCTACTGAAAGAATTAATTACAAATATCCTAGTCCTAGTGTTAGATGAATTATGAGAAGATTTTTTAGTCACAGAACCACCACAGTCACAGTGTCCACCACATGGAAAAAAACCATTTATTGCTATCCTTCCACTTCCACAGCTGTTGTCCTTTACCCCTGGTAGCTTACTCCTCACTAATAGATCCCAGAGGTTTTTTGCTCTTTTTACAGTAAATGGGGGATTTTTGCATCTAGGAATATTAGACAAAAGAAGCCTTTCTGTGATGGCCTGAACTGGTTTATATAGCCTGTTGTATGTTAAAGGGATTATCATGGGTGTGTTAGTTATTTGATTTTCATGATTGTTTATGTACTACATCCCTTATAAATGTTTATTTTTCTTGGGCTTCTTTCTTTAGGTGGAATCTGTGTTGAGACAAGGACTTACTATTTTAACATGGTCATCTTTGACTTTAGATAGCTTCTTTCAAGAAGTTGATGAAGTTATGAAAATGTTTAATCAGCTTTTGAAAAAGGTAAACATATTTTCCAATACATGTCAAAACCCATTGTTTTAAATATACTTTTTATTTTATTTCATTCAGAGAAACATTCTACAAAAGAAACAAAAATCCTTTCACGCCTAAAAATTCTTAAAGGATAGGTTCAATCATAAAAGAGTCGAGCCACTTGTAATGCATTGGAAATTTTTGTTTAGATTGATAAGAAAGCTAGGGATTTTAAAAAAAAATTGGAACAATCAGATTTGAACCTAGTGGCACCTTAAAAGTCCAACAAGATTTTCAGGGTATAAGCTTTCAAGAGTCAGAGCTTCCCTCTTCTGACTCTCAAAAGCTTACACCCTGAAAATTTTGCTCATCTCTAGGTGCCACTGGACTCCAGTCCTACTGTTCTCCTGCAGACCAACCCAACTACACATCTAAAAAAAATGGAGTAATACTGTTGGCCTATAAGAAGGACGCATTCCTCACTACTCATTTGAATAATGTAAAATTGGACAAAATATGCCAACTATTAAAATGGGGGAAAACCATGTTTTTCCCCTGAAAAAATGATGCTAGATAATTTGAAAATATTTAGGGATAAATATAAAACTATATGAGATTTGTGTAAGAGAGTTTAAACTAGGCATGCTTGAACAACCCCTTGTTTAATTCATGTAATGTCTGCTTATGGTGATTAGGAGGTCATTGATGGGAAACTTGTATCATTTGTGATTGAGTCTTTTCACCAAGTTATTTTCTGAATCAACTCACATGCAGTCAACTGGCAGCTGAGAAGTAAATTCACCCCACTTGCATGCGCTGCTGCAATTGTTTAAAGAAGAATAAAATCACAACTCAGTTGTGCAAATGAGTTACATCCCCTCTTATCGATACAGTACAATTTTGTTTATTTATTTATTATATTAGTTGAGTACTCTGCCATGTTCCAACATAGAGATCTTATCAGACTGTTTAACTAATGCAGTTATATATTACAGAAGGTGGTGTGCTATTAATTATCATTTTATTTGTTGTAGGTTAATGACTTGTGTGAAATGCAGATTGATTTAACAATGAAAGATATATCAAATACTCTTTTGCTTATACTACCAGACTGTGCTACAAAAGTGGAGGATTTATTGATGCGCAATGAGGTGACTACATTTCTTTCTCTGGTTTCTTTTTTCAAAAACAAACATTCTTAACATGTATTTTATTTAATGCATTGTACCAAATATATATATTTTGTTACCACAATATTTACTAATCTGACAGCACAATCCTTGAAGGGGTGGGGAACAAAAGTGCTAAGGAAGCAGACTAGGAGGTATAATGGCATATCTTGCACTTATGCCATCATAACCTCCTCCTACGATGACACAGCAGCCTGGTGCCACTCCGCCCAAGTTCTCCACTGGTGCTCAGCCAGCTGGGCATGGGCAGAACTGAAGCATAACCCCTTGCACCAGTGGACCAGAGGGCAGGGTGGGGTGTGGGGTGTGAGTTAATCCCCTAAACTGTGTCCGGACCTGAGTTGGGTCTGCACCCCCTCATGCCACTCACACAAACACACAGATGGGGGGCAGATCCCTGTTTCCAGGGGAGGCTGCAGTGGGGGGATGGCCCCCATTGGATCTTTTGTTTCACCAGTCAAAGTGGAAGACTAGACAGGTGGCTGGCTGCGATTCCCCTGTTCCAACTGTGACTGTTAAACCAGAGAGTATTGAAGAAGAAGAAAAAGTAGTGGGATGGGCCAGCAGCTCCCCTGGATTGGTCCTTCCATGTAGAATACTAATCCATGGAAATTGGAGGGCTCATGTGAGGGTGTGCAGGCACACATCAGCTCTTTGTCAAGCCATGCCAGGTTAACAGTCTCAACAAGATTGTCCCAGGTAGTCCAAGGGCTTCCCAAGCTGCATGAGCCTCCGACTCCATTCCCCCTTCCACATCCCATCTCTGGAGAGTCTCCTTGGTTGCAGAGAGTGGCCCTGCCACCCTGGTATGGAGAAACTGGCTAGCAGCAGTGGGAGGATCCAGAGTGTCCACAGTATCCACCAGCAGGAAATGCCTGTGGCCACCTCCATGGTGGGCCCCTTGATGGGGGTTTTCGGCTGGAGGTCCTCCTTATCTGCATAAAGTGATCCTCTGTGGCAGCAGGGGGGTTGGGGAGGAGCATGGTCCACCCTTCTCACACCCATTTGTGTGCACCCAGGCAGAGAAGGTTGATCCTCACAAGTGAAGCACACAATGCTAGCACAGGAGGGTGTTGCGATCCCGCCGGTGCCGTGGCACCCACAGTCCCCAGGAGAGGGAAATGGTCCGCAGCCTGGGCTGTGCTGGGCTACTAAGTGCTCCCAGCATTGCCCAGGTTGTGTGAACCAGCAACCTGTCTGGCTGGTTCTGAGAGTTGCCCCTGTGGGCCAAGCTGGCGAGGTCAGTGTGGGGATGCAGCTGGGGTCATGCACAATAGAGCCCCCTGCATGCCCCAGTGTGGTCTCACTGATCAGTGGCCGTCACTCCAAATGTGCTCCAGTGCCCACTCATGCTCAGATTTTCCCTTGTCACCCTGGCCCAGGGCTGCTTTAGTTGACCCACCAGCCAGGTCCCTATCCTCGGGGTCCTCCCCCAGCTCCTCCATTGGGGGCAGCGGAAGCTGCTACCAGATGGCCATGTTGTGAAGCATGGCACAGACAGCCACATGCTTCGTGACGGCCATGGGTTGCATGGCCCACCAGCCCTCCTGATGGTGGAGGAAATGGAAATGCATCTTCAGTTCGCTGAATGCCCTATCAATGATCATTCTTGTCAGCTGGTGAACTTGGTTGTAAGTAACACAGTCTGCCAGCTCATCTGAGGCATATGGGAGGAGTGGGTAGCCTTGATCACAGAATCACAGAGTTGGAAGAGGCCATACAGACCTTCTAGATCAACCCCCTGCCCAGTGCAGGATGAGCCTAAAGCATCCCTGACAAATATTCATCCAGCCTCTTCTTGAAAACTGCCAGTGAAGGGGAGCTCACCACCTCCCTATGCAGCTGATTCCACCTTTGAACTACACTGACCATGAAAAAGTTTTTCCTAATATCCAGTCGGTACCTTTCTGCATGTAATTTAAGCCCGTTGCTTTGAGTCCTATCCTCTGCTGCCAATTGGAACAGCTCCTTGCCCTCTTCCAAATGATAGCCTTTCAAATATTTAAAGAGCAATCATGTCACCCCCTCAATATCCTCTTCTCCCACCTAAACATTCCCAAGGCCCTCAGCCTTTCCTCATAGGGCTCAGTCTCCAGACCCCTGATCATCCTCGTCGCTCTCTTCTGCACCCTCTCGATTTTGTCCACATCCTTTTTGAAGTGAGGCCTCCAGAACTGCACACAGTACTCCAGGTGTGGTCTGACCAAGGCTATATAGAGAGGGACTGTGACCTCCTACGATTTCGATGCAATGGCCCTTTTGATACAATCCAAGACTGAGTTTGCCTTTTTTGCCACTGCATCACACTGACTGCTCATATTTAGTTTACAGTCCACTCTTACCCCAAGATCTGTTTCACATACACTACTGCCTGGAAGTGTATCCCCCATCCTGTATTTGTGCTTCACATTTTTGTGGCCCAGTGTATGAGAAAAGACAGGCATCAGTGCCCCTTCCCCACGGCAACCCTTTTCCACTTCAGCCCACCTAACCAGCAGCAAGCCCTTCTCCTCCCGCCACACAGCAAGGAGGAAGTTCAGGCTGGATGCCATGAATATCTGGGCATCATGGACGCTACATGTAAATTTGGCTACCAGGTCTATGGAGATGCCCTGGTGATTGCAGGAGGCCTGGACATTGAGGGTCTAGAAGTAATGGTGGTTCCAGTAGACCTGGGGCTCTTCCCAGGGAGCTCATAGAGCTATGTGCATGCACTCCACAGTGCCCAGGACATTTGGGAACCCCATGAGGGAGACAAAGCCCACTTGGATGAGGGCCAGCTTGGCCTCCTCAGTGGGGAAGCGCACATGCGCCTGGAGGCAGGCAGACTTGACATCCTCTGAAGGGGGCAGGACAACACACCCAGTGAACGAGAGGCCTGAACATGGAGCTCTTGCCCTGCTCAGTGCATCCTCCACCCTCTCTGCCATGTGGGTGATGATCAAGAGGGAGCAGCTAGAGAAGGGAGGGAAACTGCGTCCCAGGCCAGGAGTGCATTTCTGTGCTGGCTGCATCTGTGGTGGGAGCTGTGGACTGCTTGGGGGATCTGCTGGTTGTCATCCACAAGGGCCAGGCACTCATTGAGGGGCTGCTTGGGCAGCTGTCCTCCTTCCTTTCCCCCTGCCTTCCTGGCAACCCCATCAGCATCCCCCAATGGCTGTGCCACCCCTCTTGACAGGCCTGCAAGTGGCAAGCAAAGGCATAGCCAATGTATGGGCCGTGATCACCACCTGTCGATGCTTCTATCCTCCCCTCCAAAGAGCAGGCCACTGGAGACCAAAGAGCAGGCATCCGGAAACCTGTCAGGGCCTGGGGCACACTATGAGGTCATCCCCCCAATGACATGGGCAGCCCATTGGAAGTCTCCACTGATGGAGACCATGGCACTGCCTCAAACAGGTGAGAGCCCTCTCCCCATCCACCCAGGAATTTGTGCCCTCTGGCTAATCCTGCAACATGCTCCAGGGATGCCCTGGTTGGATTCCTCCCATAGCCAGCTCCTTCCCATTCAACAAGAGAGTTGTGACATGCTCCTCTCGTAGCAGCCTGCGCCTTCCAAGGAGGGGGTGTGCGACCACATTCTGGAGCAGCAGTGAAGCGGGGAGGGGGTCTTCCAAGTGAATGATGTATTGACTGCCAACCTGGCAACCTGCAGAACTTGGGGGTGGATGTGCACCCTGCCTACTGCTTGGCTGAGCAACTCCACTCACCTGAGTGCAGGGCCCCTCTTGGGACAGGAGCCTTTGTAAGGGTTCTTTGACCATGATCATGGGGGGAGGGGTTGCACCCTGAATGCCAGCTTTCTGCAGGAGAGGGGAGTAATATTGACAGGCAGCGCCGGGAGGCAGGTCTGTTCATGAGGGAGCAGAGCCATGAAGGCCTAACTGGTCCTGGTGGGGAACGAGGGGGCCTGCTGCACCAGCATGCAGGCTGACTCCCATGGAGAGATTCCCCCAAGCTGGGCACCCTGGTATGTGTGTCACCATTGCAGGGACTATGGTCTCCGGCTGCCTGCTCTTTGGAGGGGAGGATAGAAGCATCAACAGGTGGTGATTAACTGAATATTCTTATAGTCCACTGAGTCCCAGTGAGAAAGCCGGACTGTAAATAAAAATGGCAGCAACAACATCTGAGAAGGACCCTATAAGGAGCTTGACCTTCAGGTTTGCTATAAGAACCCAATCTCTACATATTAATATGCAAGTATCTTTTCGAAGCTTACAATTATTTAAATAATAGTTTTCACACTTTAAGAACAGAGGAGCTAGAAAGCCTCAAATCAGCAAGCCTTGTTAGTTTGTTATTAAATGTTCATTGTTGTTCTTCTGTGCAGTCCCACATTGAGGACTGCACATGCAAAGGCTTGCCACTAGGAGATTTCTATAGCATCTTAAAATCTCCATTAGGGGCTGCTTCTCCCAAGTCATGTAGATGCCCATTTTCCTGCTTAAATGGGCACGTGACTATCAGGAGGAGCGACCCCTTCCCTCAGTTCTCTCTTTGCTGCTGCAACAAAAGGATCTCTGCTTCTAGCTCCATTCTTGATAGAGGTTTAGTAAGTAAATTCTCTTCTTCAGACTGATTCTTCTGTTTCTTTTTTTTCTTTTTTAAACAATAAAGGAGATACAGAAAAGAAAAAAAGGAGGAACAGAAATACATATTACACTAAGGGAAGATTGATATACCTATTACATAGATTATTTAGAATACAATAGGCAAAGTAATTTTCCCATTTTTTCAAATTCTTTGATGGGTCTTCTATAATTTGTTAATTTTGCCATTACCACATATTCTGTCATATTTCCAATTTTTTCTGGTTGGGCATTCTTTATCTTTCCATTTACTTGCCATTACTACCCGTGCTGCTGTTAGCATATACCTCAACGATTCATGTAATATTCTCTCAATATTATCAGGCATTATTCCCAATAGCATAATCTCTGGTTTCATTGCAAAATCCGTTTTTAAGATCTTTTGAATTTCTGCATGTATTTCTTCCCTTTTTTTTGTTTTTTTTGCATGTCCACCACATGTGGTAAAAGATGTCTTCTACTTCTTTACACTTCCAACACATCCCTCCATATCCATTTTTGCTATATATTTGGGAGTTATATACCACTGATAGAATATCTTGTACCAGTTTTCTCTTAATGTTTGGTTTGCAGTAAATTTTATACCCTTCATCCGTAAATGTTCCCACTTTTGAAATGTTATCACTTCTCCAAAATTCTGAATCCATTTTGACATACACATTTTAACTTTTTCTGTTTCTGTATCATTGTAGAAGTTTATAAATTTGCCCCAAGAAGTTTATAAATTTGCCCCACTGAATGATTGTTTTCAAAAATCCATTAGATCTCTTAATTGGTCTCTGTGATCTTTGACTATTTCCTTTATTCTGGAAATTGCCTAAAGATATACTAGCCATTGTATCATCTTCTCCCTCTCCTCCTCCTCCTCCTCCTCAATAATAATGATGATGATGATATTCTATTTATATAACGCCCTTCAGGACAACTTAATGCCCACTGAGAGCAGTTTACAAAATATGCTATTATTATACCCACAACAAAACACCCTGTGAGGTGGGTGGAGCTGAGAGAGCTCCAGAGAGCTGTGACTAGCCCAAGGTCACCCAGCTGGCTTCAAGTGGAGGAGTGGGGAATCAAACCTGGCTCTCCAGATTAGAGTCCCGCGCTGTTAACCACTACACCAAACTGGCTCTCTTACCTTCTTCATTAATTGATTGCCAAACTCTTTATTTTTCCTTGAGTTTATCATATCTTTATATATTATGAAATCATTAGTTTTCCTCATATGTTTATCACAGAAGGCATTTATTGATGACATTACTGGTGATATTGATGGACTAATCCTCATTCTCACAGCATCCCAGATTTTAAGCAGACTGTCTCTAATTACATGATGTGTGTGTTGTATTACTGGCCTTTTCTTTAGCCAGAGGTAATTATGTAGCCCTTCTGTCGGATCTGCTGCTTCGAGCTTTATTTAAGTGAAGATTTTATTTAAAAAGAAAAGATATAACAATAGAAAGTACATAGAAACTTATACAAGTACTACATTTGAATTTAGATTAAGGTAATAGAAAGATATATTCAGAGTATATAACAACACAACTAAATTATATAATAGCTCTCATCCCCTCTCCTTAAAGCCCTCCCTCCAAACAGACACACTTACAACCCCCTCCCCCTGAGGTTTATCAGCTTGAGGTTATTGAAGATGTTCTGCCTATGTGATGAAAGGCACTTAACCACAGGAGGACATTCCTTACTCTTGAACTGTTTTCACATTTGACCAAAGGATCATCTTAGTAAAATCTAAATAACTCACTGCACAGAGAGCATTATCCTTTTATTTGGACAGAACACAGGGGTTTCGTACTGGTCCACATTTACTTGTATGCTTTGGGGGTCCAAATAAAGGAAAACAAGCTTCAGCTCAAACCATTTCAAAGTGGATTGTGTCAGCTATTTGATTGGCTTGTCACCATGCAGGTGTTCAATGTCCTTTACAGGTGAAGGCCCATTCACCCAGGTCTCAGGCATCCTCCTCAGCTTTTCTGAGGGGTGTTCCAGTAGCTCACATCTGAAAGGCAGTGACTTGGTCGTCAGGTGACACATTCATAAAGCATTACGCCATAGATGTCAACTCGTCTTTGGACATGTCAGTGGCAAGGGCTGTGTTGCACTCCCTGTTTATGTAAAAGGAGAGGTTTGAATGGGTGCCAATATTTTTTTGTACAAACAGTTTACGTATGTTGTCAGCAGCGAGTCGGTTATATTACCTTTATTTCAAGGTTTTGAGGGATGCTTATCTTAAGGTAGATATATTTGTAATTACGTAGCAGTTTTGTATCAGCATTTCCTCATGTTGTGTGTTTTTCTACAGTTGTTGGTGCCTGTTGCACTGTGTTTTTTGTGTTACTGCCATCCTCTAAGTTATGGTTAATAAATATTTCTTGAAGAAGTTCACCCTGCCTCCTTTGTCTGTATATCTTGGTAATCTTCCAATGTGGGACTACGTAGAAGAACGATGATGAAAACAGGGTTGTACATACCTGTAACTATTGTTCATGGAGTTCTTCTGTGCAGGCACACATCCCTCCCTCCTGCCACACTGTGAACTCTGACTTGCTCAGTTGGGTTGAGGTGGCTCAGGAGAAGTGAGGGAAGGGGTCACTCCTCCCAATAGTCATGTACCCGTTTAGGTGGGAAAATGGGCATCTACATGACTTTGGAGAAGTGACCCCTTATGGAGCTTTTAAGAAGCTACAGAAATCTTTTCTGAGTGGCAAGCTTGCACATTCACAGTCCCCAATGTGTACCTGTACAGAAGAACTTGATGACAATAGTTACAGGTATGTACAACCCATTTTTCTGGTGTTGAACAACACTGGTGCTACTAGAACAAACAAAGCACCTTAAAGTATTGCAATATAATTTTTTGCTGCTCCAAATGCAAAGAGGATTTATATAAATTGTTACAGTGCTTCAGTATCCAAAGCTGCTGATCTAGATATTTATAAATATTAAATACATTCCAAAACACATTTATGATTGTAATATTTTAATAGCAAAAATAATGCACAATTTTTCTCAAATGCTTCCATTTTCCCCTTATTACATGTGCAGTATACTTAACATCCTAAAGTACCTTCTTGTATATCACAAACAGACATACACCAAAGAATGGGCAGAAGTATTAAACAACAAAAGCAGACACATAGAAGATGCTGTACAGGAGCTGGTATCTATATTTGAGCAAATTTATGAAGTCAAGCATGTTAAAAAGCCACCTCTCAAAAAATTTCCAACACAAGGTATATATTCATGTGTGTGAGCAAGAAGGATTTCTTTTCACCATATTTATAGAAATGTTCTATCTCCTCTATTACTTTTATGTAGTGTGAGCATAATTAGTTTGTAGGACTACAGGAAGAGCTTGAATTGATCGAAGTAATGATCCATCTATTTTAATTTGTAGGTGATTAATACAAGATTAGAGGACTGTTCAAGGTTCTTGCAAAAATTAATAACGAGGTTTTTTTTTTTTACTTCAGTAAAAGCAAAAATATATTAATTCTTGTTCCTACTCCACGGAAGACATTTCATTTGACTTACCGTAACTTAATTAAACTACAGTGTGCCCACCTCCCACATTTCATTTCTTCTTTTTTCTTGTATGATATAATAATTTTCATCTTTAGGATGAGAAGTAGATACTACAACAAGCATTATTATACATAGATTTTTCTTTCTGTGACTCAAAGCTTGACAAATCTATAAAAATTAAAAGCCTATATTTTCATCTGCAACTGAACATCAGCTGTTTCTTCCAACAATCATGTCCTAATTTCTTATTGGCCACACAGTTTAAACAATCATTCTATTGTCAACAGTAGCTTGAGGTTCTGTAGGAACCTGTAAGATACCACTCATTCCAAAACACTAAAGCATTCACTAACATTGTTTTGCGTGACATTTTGGAATTTTCTTTACTTCAGTTATTGTTTTGCTTTCCATTCTTCCTTAAAATAATCCCCATGGATTTAAAAAGATGTTTTGACTCCTACCAAAATGCAGTGATTCAATAAATGTATCACTGTGGATATTGTTGATGAAACCTGAGGGACTGGTGTTGTGAAGTAAAGTGAGGATAACAGTTCCAGCTGCCTTCCTTTTCCTGGAGATGCATTTTTATTTGGACCCAAGCGAGTGGATAATTGGAAATATTGGCTTGGCAAGAATCCCATCACACCCTGGGGCTTTAATGTCTAGTATAAGATCAGTACTATAATATTACTACATTTAGGGATAGTCTTTAGGTTCTTCAGCCTTCTTGCTCTAACCCATTCTCTCTGTTATTCTCAGTCTATACTTTGACCATAATCCATCTTTTTTGTAGAACAATGCCAGAATGTTAATCATTCCTGCTATTATTTCTACTGATCTGACATAATTGACAAGGAGTATCATTATTTTTTGCTACACGGTATAGCCAGGAGCGGCTTAGAATTTTTCTCTCTGAACTGCTCACACACACACTCTGCCACATCACAAACTGCTTTTGAATTCCTCAGGGGCAAAAGCAATTTGATATGTAGCACGGGGTGGGGGAGGGGGAGCTGCTATTTGCCTGGGGAAGGGGGGGACCAAGCCTAATATACATGCCTACCTTGGGCTTGAAGAACCAAGCCCAAGGTATGTATGTATATTAGGCTTGTTAAAGAATTAGGAGTTCTAGTCACCCTGTTGGGGGACAGGAGTAGCAGTTTAACCAAGTCTCATCAAGCACCCTGGTGTTTGCTTCTGAATGTGGGCAGGACTCAAATGTAGTATGAGGATTTTAGAGAGAGTCTCTGTCTGGGCACCCATAGAGACTTTTGGCAGTCTTTCACAGAATAAGTTGCATAATTTTTTGAATGATGTGCTAAATAATGATGTGAAATTATAAATAATTTAGAAATGTAATATATAGTAAATATATCTTTACTTCTTTGGATCATCAAACTAAACAGTAAACAGCATCAGACAAATGTGTCTGATGATTAGCTCAGTGTTTTATTTACATTCTTTAGTTAACACGTTGAGCTGGACAACTTTCCATCTGCAGACACTGCTAATCATACTTAGGAAAAAGAAAACATTTGTTCATCTCATCTGAAGATAGAACTTGGCATATGTTCATAATTGCTACAGTCCAGTACAAATTTAGGCATTTAAACCCATGATTCTTTTCACTACCTCTTTGACGGATTGTGGCCAGAGAATTCCTATTCTGGAAATGTTTTGCCCAAACTATTTTTGTGTTTTTCTCAGAAAGCCAGTTGACTTAACATATTTTGGAATTTAAGTAAGGTTTCAATTTAGTTCCTTTTAATTAATTCAGTAAAAGAGATTGATTTAGGTATTTTTTTAAAATTTTTATTGGGTGAGTAATAAAAGACAGGAAAAAAATACAGATTTTCCATTAATCCCCTTGTTTTCTTATTCCCCCACCCTTTCTCCCCCCCTTATCTTAGACTTCCAACAGTTTTCCAACCCGCTGTCCACCTCTACATCTAATATCTCTATTTAACTTCTATAATTAATTCTTATAGCCTTAATTACCTTCTTTAAATGCTTTCCGTATTAAAATACATTTCTAAACCATAAATTACATTTCTAACTTATCTATATTTCTTGTAAAGACCAACATCCCCTCTCTAGTTATTCAGTTAATAATTATCTAGCCCCCATAACTCCCCCTTCACGTCCCATTTCTTCTCTAAATACTGTTTCAATTTCCCCCAGTCATTAAAAAATTCTTCTGAATTCTGTTCTCTTAGCTTCCTCGTTAGTTTGTCCATTTCTGCCATGTACAGCAATTTTTGTATCCAGTTTTCTATGGATGGTATTTCTTGCATCTTCCAGAGCTGAGCATATAAAATCCTTGCCGCCATTGTCATATAAAATACTAGTGTTCTGTCTTGTACAGGAACCCTTTCTAAATCCAAGTTTAGCAATAGCAATTCTGGGTTTTTACTTATTTGCCTTTGTAAAATTTCTGACATAGCTTCTATAATATTCCCCCAGAACTGCTTTGCCATTTCACAAGTCCACCACATGTGATAAAATGATCCTTCATGTTTCTTACATTTCCAGCATTTATCTGACATTTGATTATTCCCATTTGCTATCTTCTTTGGCGTTAAATACCATCTGTACATCATCTTATAGATATTTTCTTTAAGATTGGTACACGTAGATATCTTCAACGTATTTTTCCACAAGTATTCCCATGCCTCCATTGTTATATCTCTGTTACAGTTTATAGCCCACTTCACCATCTGTACTTTAACAGTCTCATCCTCTGTGTGCCATTGTAACAAAATCTTATAAACTTTAGATATCAATTTTTTGCCATCTTGCAATATACATTCCTCCAATTCAGAGTTTTTCATTTTAAATCCAGATTTCTGACAATCTGAGTCATACAAGTCTTTAATCTGTCTATAATTAAACCATCCGTAGTGGGAGGATAACTCCTCATTTGTTTTAATCTTGATTAGGGGTGTGCAAGCCAAAAAATTTCGGCTAAAGCCGAAAGCCGAAAGAAGAATCTCTTTCGAATAAGCCGAAAGCCGAAACGGCCAGCCGTTTCGGCTTTCGGCTTTTGGCTTTGTTTCGGCTTTGTTTCAGCTTTCGGCTTTTGGCTTTTTCAATGGGAAAATGCCTCCGTCTTCCCGGACGTCTGGGGGAGGCATTTTCCCACCAAATCAGCCCAAAATTGGTGGGGACCTTCCTCTAACCCCTCTCTCAAAACCCCCCAAGCTTCAGACCGATTGGACTTTGGGGAGCCATGTTATCCCCCCCCCAAAGCAGGTCCCCCTATCCTCCCATAAGAAAGCGAAGGAGCAGCATATTGTTAGCATGCTGCTGCTCATCTTCTTCATTATTTCCTATGGGGAAAAATGAAGAAGCAGGCTTCCTTTGCCAGGGGTGGCATTTTGCATGCAAAATACCCCCTTACCCTCAGGGGCCCTTCTCCCACCCTTCCTCCCACCCCCCACCAAGGCTCAGCCTGCTCCCACTTGGGGGGGCCATTTCATGGCCTCTCCAAGTAGGTGCTCTGCTCTCATCTCTACCACTGACAGCTGGGAGAGGCTTGTCTTGCCAGGGGTGGCATTTTGCATGCAAAATGCCCCCCAACCCTCTGGGGCCCTTCTCCCACCCTTCCTCCCACCCCCCACCAAGGCTCAGACTGCTCCCATTTGGGGGGGGCATTTCATGGCCTCCCCAAGTAGGTGCTCTCAGCCCCCAAAGTCCACCTCCTACAGCCCCACACAAGCCCAATTCCCCCCCAGCTGCCACACACAGACCCAAATCCCCACATTAGCCCCTCACAGACCCAAATCCACCCCCACCTGCCCCACACCCATAACCCCAGGAACAGGCTGGCAAAGGCCAGCCCTCTCCCTTTGTTCCCTATGCTGGGAACTTCTAAACTCTCTTTCCCTGGGCAATTCTGCACAGCCCAGGGGTGCCACAATGGTGGGCACACTTCTGAGTGCCAGCTGGTCCCTGTGAAAGAGCAACTGAACCACAGACACCCTCCCTCAAATCCCCCCCCACCTACAGAGATGCCCCATTGTTCCCTATGATGGGAACCAACTGCACAACAAAGAATAAAACACGAACAACACAAAATAAAGTTTTTTAAAAATTATTTTCTCACTTTCAAAGTACAAGTAGGCAAAGCATTATGACACATTACACCAGCAGTCCCCCACACAGAAAAATAACACAACTCACTTAACATCAGAGAATCACAAAGCACAATTCCTGTCAAAAACACTTTATTTCTTGAACAGCTTTAGGTTACATAGCAGGGGAGCACACCAAAGGGCATGGCAGCAGTATCTTACACAAAAATAACACAACTCACTTAACATCAGAGAATCACCCCAAAATATTGCTGTCAAAAACACTTTATTTCCTTAACTGCTTTAGGTTACACAGTAGGAAGGCACAACAGGGCATGAAAGCAGTGTACTACATAAAAATAACACAACTCACTTCACATCAGAGAATCACACAAACACAACTGCTGTCAAAAACGGTGAAGTGGGTTGTATTATTTTGTGTAGTACACTTCTATCATGCCCTTTGGTGTGCCCTCCTGCTGTGTATCCTAAAGCTGTTCAAGAAATAAAGTGTTTTTGACAGGAATTGTGCTTTTTTGATTCTCTGATGTTAAGTGAGCTGTGTTATTTTTGTGTAAGATACTGCTGCCATGCCCTTTGGAGTGCCCCCCTGCTCTGTAACCTAAAGCTGTTCAAGAAATAAAGTGTTTTTGACAGGAATCGTGTTTTGTGATTCTCTGATGTTAAGTGAGTTTTGTTTTAATTTTTCTGTGTGGGGGACTGCTGGTGTAATGTGTCATAATGCTTTGCCTACTTGTACTTTGAAAGGGAGAAAATAATTTTTAAAAAACTTTATTTTGTGTTGTTCGTGTTTTATTCTTTGTTGTGCAGTTGGTTCCCACCATAGGGAACAATGGGGCTGGCTGGCCAGCCATCTCTGTAGGTGGCGGGGGAATTTGAGGGAGGGTGTCTGTGGTTCAGGTGCTCTTTCACAGGGACCAGCTGGCACTCAGAAGTGTGCCCACCATTGTGGCACCCCTGGGCTGTGCAGAATTGCCCAGGGAAAGAGAGTTTAGAAGTTCCCAGCATAGGGAACAAAGGGAGAGGGCTGGCCTTTGCCAGCCTGTTCCTGGGGTTATGGGTGTGGGGCAGGTGGGGGTGGATTTGGGTCTGTGAGGGGCTAATGTGGGGATTTGGGTCTGTGTGTGGCAGCTGGGGGGGAATTGGGCTTGTGTGGGGCTGTAAAGGGTGGACTTTAGGGGCTGAGAGGACCTACTTGGGGAGGCCATGAAATGCCCCCCCAAGTGGGAGCAGGCTGAGGCTTGGTGGGGGGTGGGAGGAGGGGTGGGAGAAGGGCCCCTTAGGGCTGGGGGGCATTTTGCATGCAAAATGCCACCCCTGGCAAGACAAGCCTCCCCCAGCTGTCAGTGGTAGAGAAAAGAGCACCTACTTGGGGAGGCCATGAAATGGCCCCCCAAGTGGGAGCAGTCTGAGCCTTGGTGGGGGGTGGGAGGAAGGGTGGGAGAAGGGTCCCAGAGGGTTGGGGGGCATTTTGCATGCAAAATGCCACCCCTGGCAAGACAAGCCTCCCCCAGCTGTCAGTGGTAGAGAAAAGAGCACCTACTTGGGGAGGCCATGAAATGTGGGTGGTGCCACTGGGTGGTGCCACTGGGTGGTGCCACTTCATCCAAATATTTTTTATATTTTAACCAAACAGTGAAGAGGCTTCTCCTTACATAATGATGCAAAAACATAGAGTCAGCTTTAATTTTATCATACTACAAATAGGCATGCCAACCAAAGAGCTTTTTATAACCTTCAAGTGTTAAGAGCTTAAGGTTTTTTAATAACATTCATTCTCTAATCCAGACAAGACATATTGCTTCATGATATAATCGTATATTTGGTAGTTGTAGTCCCCCTCTTTCTTTAGCGTCGCATAACACTTTCATTTTCACTTGGGGTTTCTTCCCAGCCCATACAAAGTCCGATATTTTTCTTTGCCATTTATCAAATTGTTTGTTGTCTCTTATTATTGGTATCGTTTGCAATAAAAACATAATTCTTGGTAACACATTCATTTTAATTACTTCTATTCTTCCTAACCATGACAGACTTAACTTATTCCATTTAATCATATCTCTATCTATTTGCTGCCACAGCTTCTCGTAATTGTTCTTGAATAAATCAATATTCTTTGCAGTTAATTCTATCCCCAGATATTTCACTTTATGTGTTACCTCACAGCTGGTAATGTCCATTAATTCTTGTTGTTTTTGCTTGGTCATGTTCTTACACAGAATCTTTGATTTTCTTTTATTGACATAAAATCCTGCTAAATCTCCAAACTCTTTTATCTTAGACAACAATTTAGGCATATTTTGAATCGGATCTTCTACTATAACCATTACATCATCTGCAAAAGCTCTTAGTTTGTATGTAAATCCCTTGATCTTCATGCCTTTTATTTTGTCATCCTCTCGTATCTGCATTAATAAAATTTCCAAAACCATAATAAACAACAATGGAGACAATGGGCACCCCTGTCTTGTACCTTTCTGTATTTCTAATCTCTTAGTTAATTCATCATTTATCACAATTGCTGCATGTTGGTCTTTGTATATTGTTCTTACTGCTTGAATAAATCCTTTCCCCATCTGTAATTTCTCCATTGTGGCGAGCATAAAATCCCAATTTAAATTGTCAAATGCCTTCTCAGCATCCACAAAAAAGAAACCAACTTCTTTTTCACAATGTCTGCCATAATATTCTATTGCATTTAACACTGTCCTTAAGTTGTCTTTAATCTGTCTGTTTGGCAAAAATCCTGCTTGCTCTTCTGGTATAAATTCAATCAACCACTCTTTCAGTCTTTCCACCAATATTTTAGCAAAAATTTTGTAGTCATTGTTGAGTAAAGATATAGGTCGATAGTTCCTCACGTTAGCCAAATCCTGCTCCTCTTTCGGAATCAGTGTTATATTTGCCTCATTCCACGTTTCTGGTATGTCCTGTCCCTTTAATATTCCATCCATCACTTTTTTCAGGAAAGGCCCCACTTCTTTAGCCATTACCTTATAAAATTTAGCCGTTATCCCATCAGGTCCTGGTGCCTTCCGCAGCTTTGTCGATTGTGTTGCCTCTGAAATCTCATTCTCAGTTATTTCTGCATTTAGTTTTTTTCTCAACTTTTCTGGTGTTACCAGTAAGTTAATTTTGTCCAAATATCGGTCAATAGCGTTCACATCCACCCTTTTACTCTGATATAATTTAGCATAAAACTTGTAAAACGCTCTACTTACAGCTGATTGGTCCGTTAACATTTTGTCATTCTCCACAATCTTAGTTATCATTCTCTTTTCTCTTCTTTTTTTCAATTGCCAAGCTAAATTTCCCCGGTTTGTTGGCCCCTTCAAATGTCTTTTGTTTTAACTTTTTCAATTCCCACTCCAATTCCTTATTCTGCTGCAGAGGTTTCCGCCACCCTTCTTAGAGCGAGACCTCAAGGCTGGGTGGGAGTCCTTTATTCAGAACCCCCCCTCAGCCGAGATCTACTCACTCTCGGGGTCTCAAGCGTTCTAGCCTGCTCTCCGCCTGAAAGCAGGGGGCTGCGGGCAATCTTGCACCCCACCAGCCTGGACAAACAGCAACTTGGACAGCCCAGCTCCCTGAGCTGCTTCAGACCTCCTTGATCCCCAAGCCCCCCACTTGGGATTGATTTAGGTATTTTTAGCATTCAGAAATGTAAGATGACTAGAGCTAAAAGGACATATGTTATTAAATAACTAATATGACTCTACTTATAAAGCCTGTGAAATGTTCTGATTATACACACAAAATCTGCCCTCTGTGGTGTTCCTACCTGGTTTCTTTCATCTGTTTGTGTGTTTGATGTATAATTTGCATAGGAGCTTACATGCATTCAGGCTTAATCTCCATGGTTTCCACAACTCATTTGGTGGTTATCATCACCACCACCACCAGATCATGCAGATAGGGCCTACATGTGTTGCTTCTATCAGAGTAGTAACCTATGTCAAATCAGATGTGTGAATGGAAAGCAAAGGCTGGGCTACAGCAGTGCAGTGCAATCCCTGTGTTTCATATTTGTAGTTTCAGCTTCTGCCTGCAGAACATGATTAATTGAATGAAATCTATTTTATTTTATTTTACAGTAGAAGGGAAGCATGTAGTATTTGGAAGTGAAAGAGTGGATAAAACTCCTTCTGGAAATTCCCTTAGTACTAGCGAAGATGCTGAGGACAGTGAGAAGGAAGATGAGTTTAAAAAGGTATTTCATTGCACAGCAGTAAATATATATACATTTTAGCATATATTACCAAAATTGAACAGAATATACCTCTTGGAATTCAGTAAAAGCTGTGTTATCCAGGATGCTGCAGCTTGCTCCACTGCTGCCTGCTATCAAGCAAGAGCAGATGGTGGAGAAGTGGACTCCAGCTGCTATCCATGGCCCTGCTGGCTCACACTGCTGCTGAGATAAGGTGGAGGAGCAGGGAGTACTTCTTAGCCATAGGCATTGCCTGCTTTGCAGCAGCATAAACAGAGGGCCCCTATGGCCATGAAGGGCTTCCTGTGGCTCTGCTGTTTGCTGTCTCACAAAAGTAGTCTAAGGAGGAGCAGGGACGGGGAGTGTTTCTCAGCCATGGGAGCTACCTGCTTGTGCTACTGCCAAGTAAACAATGTCCATGGCTAACAGCTGGCTGAGAAGCATTGCTGCTCTTTTCCCAGCTGCTCTCTCATGAGAGCTAACAGTGGTGGAGCAGGCAGCTACTGGGCAAGTGCTGAGCAGGTGGTGTGTCCCAACAAGGTTCCATCATGGTTTCTGCCCACTAAACACTGCTGGATAGTAAACGCTTTGTTAACTGCCATATTAGGTTAATTTGCAACCCCAAATTTTCCCCTGGATGCTGGTTAACAAAGCTTTTGCTGTAATTTGATGCTGTTTCACAAATTGTAGGATTAATTCTCAAACATCACTTACCTTTAGTCTATTTCAATTATATCCCACCTTTCTCCTATCATAGAACTCAAGGTAGCATACATGGAGTTCCCATGATGTATCCTATCCAGCTCTTGACAACTTTGATCCATCAGATTTACTCTATCAGATAGTTTCCAGCTTCACTCTCCATTTTCCATGTATTTATTTGACATCACCTTGGGTCTTCCTGCTTGGCTGGAGAAAAATGGAGCAGAATAAATGCTGTAATGCTGCATTGACTAATAAATCTGCTGACCTGTCAAATGCTGACTTTCCTCTTTCCTCTCATTTCCTCAGTCTCTAGCTTTCCTTTTCATTATTGTTGCATAATATTAAAATCTCATTGATATTTGAAAACTTTATAATTCTAGATTTAAAAAATATTTTTTAAGAAGGTTGAAAATAGAAGAGCATCAGTTTCTATCTTGTACACACACATTTTTTGTCCTTCAGACACTTGCCTTAGAAATCTTTTTCTCAAAAGCAAGAGAAATTTATTTAAATGATAATCCCCCATAGGGTGCCCCAATGCAAAGAGCCATTCTTGATTTACTGGCACTTTATTTGCATAAGAGGTGCTTCAGAAGAACCCCAGAGGCACCATTTTTGTATCTATTTTAATATTTTATACCCGCCAATTTTAATTGTTTGATATGATGTTTTAATGTTGTTATAATGTTTTTATTGTTTTAAGCTGCTGTTAAACCGCCCTGAGCCCGTCTGATGGGGAGGGTGGTCTAGAAATGCGATTAAATAAATAAATATTGCAAACAGCTGCCTTCTTCACAGAATAATGCTTTGATTGGAAGCTCCTGACATTTTGAGATTGGCTCCAGTACCCCTATAGCAGCTATTTTGTGGTGGGACCCACTCTCTCAACTCAACATTCCAAAAGTGCCCCCAAGATCAACAATACTGAGGACAAATGGTTTAAATAAATAAATAAATAAATAAATAAATAAATAAATAAATAAATAAATAAATAAATAAAATAACAGAATGGTTTTTTTCAGGTGTTTGACACACACACAAAATCAAAATCTATTGATCAAACATAAAAGTAGAATAAAAACAATAAATATATAATCCCTGGATTATGTCAGATCTGCTAGAGGAATCAAGGTCACAGTTGTCCTATTTCTAGCTTCATACTTGATGCCTGCCCCTGTTCTTCTGGAATACTTTAAATCAATGAATTGAACTGCTGGAAATCAACATCTTTACAACCCCCCCCCCCAATATAGTCCATAATTGTTGGGTTATGATTCATCTTCCAGGAGGCTTTCAGAATGTGTTAAAGCATCCTTAATTATATGATGCTAAACCTGCTATGTGCAAATGTTAAAAGTAGTTAATTATATTTGACTGATAAAAATTATACATTTACTATTGGTCTTTTCAGTCTTTTATTTTTTTAAAAAAATGTTTATTCTACTTTGGTGCATTATCCAACTAATAAGGACCTTTGCATCTCAATCCTATGTTCAGAAGTAAGTCTAGTGAGTTCAGTAACACTAATCTGAAAGGGTGAATAGGATTGCAGTCTTAACTCCATGTCTGAAAGCTGGAAGTCCTCCTGTGATCTACTCAGTCATAAATGAAGAATCGGCTCTTTAGTTTTAGGAAGGAAAGAGCAGTCATAGGCACTGCTGGCTGGACTCATGTGCTGTAAAAGAAATGTAAGCTGTGACTTTCACCTCACTAATTTGATATGCTGAATGGCTCAGGACAGCTATGGATTAGATGGGGACTTAAATTACTGTTTCTATTAATTGCAGGAATGCAAAGAGGTTGTTGCATATTTTAGTCATCAACTGTTGGATAGCCTACAGAAGGCCACTCGACTGTCTTTGGATGCTCTTAAAAAAAGAATATTTGTTGCAAGGTATATTTCTTTAGCACTTTTATATCCCAGCCCTCATGGAACACAGCCCTGAGCTGGATAGCCCACGTGAGTCTGCTCTCGTCTGATCTCAGAGGCTAAGCAAGGTCAGCCATGGTTAGTAATTGGGTGGTAGACCCAACAAAGACCAAGGTTGCAGAAGGAGGCACTGGCAAGCCACCTCTGTTAGTCTCTTGCCATGAAATCCCTGCTAGGGTCTCTCCGTAAGTCAGCTATGACTTGAGGGCATTCTCCACCACCACCACATGGAACACAATGCAGCTTACATAAGGCCTCCCAAGAAGTGTCCTCTCCTGGCACAATCAGAATGAGGCCTGCTTAGTATTGACAGATTTCTGTATCATGTGCCCTCCAATTATAACCTGTGACCTATCATGGTTATTCTTAGACATTTTCTCAATTAATCAAACTGCTATTTCCCTTCACCAGAAGGCTGTTACTCCATTCATGGTTACTGTAACAAGGGGCTGGAGAAGAGATCAAGTATGTCTTTCAGGCAGTGCCTGTTCTGGTCTTTGCTGAACCCCAAGCAAGACGTTAATGCAGTGGAGGCTCCAGGTCCTTCTACCATTGCTCTGTTTCTCTGGATCCATAAAGGAATTAAAATGCCAGATCAAGTCACATTTTCAGTTTAGTGTAATACATTTTGTAGTGTGGCATATTTATAATATAATTCCCATTTATGTTGCAGCTCTAGCGCATTTGGGCGACCAACCTATTTGCCTCAGGCGGCTATTAAACAGGAAGATGTTACTTCATTTCTAAAAGCTGAAGTTCATTTAGCTATTCCAAATGTGGTAAGTGATTTATGCAATTGAGAAGATAAAAATCATTATCTGAGAATTTCTACTGTATGTCTTCAGGATGAATAACTAAATACAAGAATATAAATGAAAACATCCACCATAATTATGGTAATAAACTTTTGCCTTTGACCGCCTTTCATGCTTCAATGAATTGGTTTGTCTTTAAGGTGCTTCAGGTCTTTTTGTCATTTCTGCCTCAGTAAGTTTATTGAAACACAAAGCTGACAAAGACCCAGAGCAGAGACTAGTGAGGGAGCAGAAATTATAAACTAAGAGGATTGATCTATGAGCTAGTATGATTTAGTGGTTAGAATGTTGGGTTAGGATTTGTGAAACTCAGGAAGAAAGCTTACATTGAAGCTTGCTGAGGCATCTTCAGCCAGTCACACTCTCTCAGCCTAGCCTATCTAACAGGCTGGTTAAGATAAATGGACCTACCCAACCTGTAATACTTGACTGTGCATTGAGACCAGCTCTCATGTCCCTGACGATGGTCTTCAAGAATATGTGTGCATATGTGCCATCAGGTTGCAACAGATTTACAGCAACCCCAGCAAGGGGCTTTCAAGGAAAGTGAGAAGTGGTGGTTTGCCATTGCCTTCTTCTGCAGATTCTTCCTTGGTGGTTGCCCATCCAAATACTGATCCTGTTTAGTTTTTGAGACCTAACAAGATTGGGCTTTACCATGTTGCCTTCCCTCCCCCTTCAAGAATATTATGAACTTACGTATTGATTTGGTGCCTGTATGGTGTGCATTCCTCAAAGTGTTCAAAAGGCAAGCACACATTCATTGTTTGCTGAAATTGACCTGAATTTGTAAAAATGGGTATGTAATTTGCATAATGAATGATTCTCATGCATCATGCTTTAGCAATCAGTGGCTGGAAATTTTATGTATATTGCAAAGGTAGGATATGTATGTAAATGTCACTTGCAAAAATCCCCAGATTTGAAGCCCAGCTGTTTTGGATCCTTACCTCATGAAGTATAAGGAAACCAGAAAAATAGGGAGACTTGGATGGTTACTCACACAATGTGCTGTTCCCAACCAGCGATACAACTATAGCAGAAAGCAAGAAAGAATATAAGAATTTAGAGTTTATGTTAAAAAGAACTTTTTGTCAAACATTTGCAGATGCCAGGTACAATTGGCTGGTTCTGTTGCTGTATGATTGCTTTTGATGGGTTGTTTGGGGTATAAGTGGAGCGTGCATCTTTTACACAAAATAAATAATACATAAGTTAGTGAGTTTATTGTAATTTTGACCAAGAGGAGTTTGACTCCTACCAGCCTGAACTCAACATTACAAAAGATGTATTGCTGCTTACCAAAAAAGTGGCCAGCATCTCCTTCTCCCATGGAAAACCTAGGTCTAGGAGGTAATAATGCATGACTTGATGTCTTCGCTCTAGGCAGTTCCACACACCCCTCAACTTAATTAGCTGTTGATTAAGGGTGTGTGTGAGAGAGATAATTCTTTGTAACATCTAGATTCACCTTCAGTGCCCACCTAGAGCAACCTCTGGTTACACAGATCACCACCAGATTTCCTGTAGATCTTTATGTAAGAATGAAAGTGTGTGCCCATGGATGGAGAATACTCTTCCGAGAGCAATAGGACAATCCAGCAGATACTCTTCACTGAATTAAAAAAGATTCATAATTTGTTGTCACATTGAAGGGAATTACTGAATTAAAAAATCTTTCTCATGGGAGGAAATATCATAACACTGTTTTTACTCAATAAGTAAAGTTGTAGGTCCCCTTCTTTTGCTATCTTTGCTGAAGTGTAGAAACGACTGCACAGGGCCCCTAATGTGCTTCATTTCAGCAACATGAAAAGTTCATGACCCAATGAGAGGATTCCAAGCATGACTTCTCCCTGTCCCAGTACTGTTGTTCAAATGCAATGGTGGTATACAGAGGAGCTGCTGCACAGATTCTTTCTGTCACATGGTCACACAAGGAGTTAGAATTAGACATGGGCACGAACTGAATTACAATTAAAAAAAAAAACCGATTTTGGCGTTTGCGCCATTGTGACTCAGCTAATCGGTTCCGTCCACGGCAACCGATCCAGCAGTTGGGGGTTTGCTTGTTCGGGACTTGATCGGATATATCAGTTTCTGTTCGGAATTGCAGACACTCTGGCACCAGTAATTTATTCCCGGGGAAACAGAGCCAGGGGAATGAGCTGGGTTTGCCCTCCTTCTGTTGCCCTCGAAACACGAATGGAAGCCCAGCTTTCCTTGATTAGCAGGCTTCCTTCCAACCACGGAGCAGCAACCCAGGGGAAGGAGGGGGAAGGGGGTGTTCTGAAGCCATGGGCACAAAGGAAAGGCAAAAGGCAGCGTGGGAGGCTGGGAGGCCGCCCGCGCCATTCGTCTTTCCCCAGGACAAGGGGTGTGTGGGCAAGCCAGCCGCCCCTTGTCCTGGGGAAAGGCAAAAGGCAGCGTGGGAGGCTGGGAGGCCGCCCGCGTCATTCGTCTTTCCCCAGGACAAGGGGCGCACAGGCAAGCCAGCCGCCCCTTGTCCTGGGGAAAGGCAAAAGGCAGCACGGGAGGCTGGGAGGCCGCCCGCGTCGTTCATCTTTCCCCAGGACAAGGGGCGCGCAGGCAAGCCAGCCGCCCCTTGTCCTGGGGAAAGGCAAAAGGCAGCATGGGAGGCTGGGAGGCCACCTGCACCATTTGCCTTTCCCCAGGACAAGGGGCGCGTGGGCAAGCCAGCTGCCCCTTGTCTTGCGGGGCAGGTGAATGGCGCGAGCAGCTGCCGAGCCACTCGCGCTGCCGCCAGCTCCGCAGTGCACCGGGACAGCCGGCTTGCTGCGTGGGTGGGGGGCGACCCAGGAGCACGCGCGTGCACACGCAAGAGCCTGGCTATGGTTGCCCTGGGCACTGGCAACCATAGATCCAGCCCTGGGAATGTCCCCTCCCTGAGGGGAGGCGGCTCGTTGCTTGGTTAAAAACTCCCCCCCCTACTCTAAATGTGTGTGTGTGTGAATGTCCCCTCCCTCCCCCTGCCTGCTGAGCCTGGCGGCCGCTGCCACCAACCACCGTTCCTATATCGCTGGAAACAGCGGGCGCCCTCCCGCTTTGGCTTTCCCGATTCCGGATCGGAAATGGGACTTGATTGGTTAGAATCAGTGGCCTGGGTTCGGCAGCGGCCCAGATCCACGAACAGCTTAATTGGTATTTTTTTTGGATCGTGCCCATCTCTAGTTAGAATATCAATTGTTTCTAACAGTCACCAGCCAGCTTACATGCAAAAACCATCTAATAGGAGCAATTTGTGTGAGCAGTGCAGTGGAGCAGCATATGAAAATGTTTCTCCTCTTTCATAGATTGGAAAACTATAACTTTACATTCTCATTCTCCAGTAAGGGATCTATTCCTCTGTGTCTGATATTACTCTGCTCTCATGGGTAAGCCACTTATATGTAATATTTTGAGCAAGTGAGCTGGAAGCTGATTATCTGAAAAGGTAAAGGTTTGGGTTTAATTAAGCTTTATTGCACTGCCTGAAACACATCTTTTTTATTTTGTATAGATCATGGTGCCTAGTTTAGATGACATCCAGCAATCCATCAATCGTATGATACAACTGACCCTGGATGTAAGCCGTGGTGTGGTACATTGGGGACAGCAACACCTACGGAAATCTAGTACAGTGCTGGAGGGCAACTTACCAGTATCACCTAGCCAGACAGGAGGAAAAGTAGTAAAAAAAGACGAAAGTGAGATAATGGCTTGCTTAACCTTTTTATCTTTATGATGTATCATTGCTTCTAAATTTCAGCATTACACTTTAAAATATACTTACAGCACAATCCTAAGTAGAATTACTCCATTCTGAACCCATAGATTTCAATGGGCTTAGACTGGAGCAACTCTTCTTAGGATTGCACTGTCAGTCTGGAAAATACCAACAGTGCAGTCCTTCGGAACACTTTCCTGAGAGTAAGCCCAGCTGAATACACTTGGGTAGGTTTCTGAGTAGACCTGATTAGGATTGCTCTCTGACTCTAGATTATGAGAGATTTTAATTTTAATAGTGGTATTTCATGTAAATGAAATTTAATGTTACATCTGTAATGCATTTTAGGCCTTTTAGACTAGCAAAAGTATTCATGCACCTAATAATAATGAGGGATTTTTTTAGATAAAATGAAATGCCATTAAATTTCACCAAATAGCAATTTATTGTCATTGTTGATACTGCTTTCTATTACTTTGTGCTATTAAGTCAGTAATATCCAAAGAAGAAAATCTAGACCCCAAATCCTTAACGAACTTACTAATTAGCAACTTTGATTAATGCCGGTGGATATAATAGTCTCTCATATAGTTGGGATTGTAGTTTCTGGTTCTGGAAATATATATTTAAGTAAGTGAAAGGAGACATCTTAGGAGCACAGCTCTGAAAATGTAAAATGTGGTTCACTCTCAATGAAATACTGTTCCCTAGATTGTGCCATAGGAGATAAAAACATCTATTTGTAGTGTAGATTTTTGTAGATGCTGCTGCTGCTGCTCTTCCCTGATACATTGAGGGATGTAGTATGTGAGATGTGGAAGAGACTGCAGAACTTATGATGAAAATTTTTTATTTTTCAGAAACAATGGAAGATCAATTTCCAGTAAGAAAGTTAAGAAATTTTTATCCAGGTGTGGCAGAACACAAGGATATTTCCAAATTAGTTGTGCTTCTGTCCTCATCAGTAAACTCTGTACGGAAAGCAGCTAGTGAAGCCCTGCTTGACTTCCAGAAATATAAAGCTCTGTGGACAGAAGACAGAGATGCTAAAGTTCAGGTTAGTTGAACTATGAATTTTTGTAGCAATTTTTGCAAGGTGGTTTTTATCCAAGTTGGTTCATGGTGCAAAAGTTAGTGCATGAGATCTCTGAGGAACAAAATCTGTGATAAGATGTATGTATTTCAACCTCCTAAGCTTTTTTTCATGGTGAAAAGCAGTTATGCTATGGCATGGGATGGAGGGGTTAACACTACTATTTTCTTTATATGAAACAGCCCTCTAGATCTGTCTTTTGCTCCATCAGTATAGGCATGTACTTTGTGTCCCCCGAGTGAAAGAAGAAAACATTATAGTACATTATTACAGTTTTCAGTAAATAAATTCTATTGCACTGCTCTCAAGGACACAGTTAAGTGAATTTACATGCCAAAGTACAAAGAAATGGAAAATTGAGCATTTTTTATCCTTGGAGGTTTTATTCCACATATCATCTCTAAAGATGGTAAAATTGGACCATACACGACATAACTTTTTCTCCCCCCTCATTGCCCTGTTTCTGCCCATTAGTGTTAGGAGAAGGGGCATGGCTCAGTGGTGGAACTTTTGAATCAGAAAATGCCAGGTTCAATCCCTGGCATCTCCAGTTAAAAGGATCAGGTAGCAGGTGATGTGAAGGACCTCAATCTGAGGTTCTAGAGAATTTACCAGTCAGAGTAGACAATACTGACCTTGGTAGACCAGTGGTCTGAATTAATATAAGACAACTTCGTGTATACCAAGATCATGGTTAGAGCACTCAAGTTCTTTCACCTACCTTAAGCCTGAAAGAAAAGCACATGCAGGCACAGTTGTATTTGTAGGATAGAAATGGATATGCAGAGTTATCCCCAGTGTGAGTCTTGGCTTTCAACAATTGCTATAGGTTCCTGGGATAGCCTAGTTGTGGGCAGATGGCAACAGTTGAGGAGAAGACTACAGGGGAAGAAGAACAATGGCAGATGAAGTGGTGTTGTATTTATTACATGTATTTAACAAAATCCATGCATTGTGTTTTGAGTAATAATATATATATTTTTTTAAAAAAAAATTTATTGGTGAGTATAACATTCAAATTTGATACATACAATCACTTAATAACTAATTAACCCTATCCCCCACCCTTTTCCTCCCCCCTCCCTATCGACTTCCAACAGCTTTCCAACCCATAACCCCTCTTATTGCTTAATAAAATCCCTTACTCTAAGCACATTCTAAAAATTTTTCCCAGATATTCTGTCATTTATATCAAATATACTATCAATATAGTACACATCTATCAATTATACTATCAATATAGTATACATCTTATAACCCTTAATATAGCAGACCAGTATAATATAGCATAACATATAACAAAAATCTTAATTTAAACATATTCTATTTCTTTTAAACTTATATTCTATCAAATATACTTCTATCAATATAATATGTATTATAAAACCCTTTGTTAAAAAACATTTGTCAAATCTTGACCCTCCTTCGGAATCAATGATAAGTTGGCTTCATTCCATGAATCAGGAACTCTTTGGTCTTGCATTTCTCCATTCATTGCCTCTTTCAGGAAAGGTGCCAGTTCATTAACCATCACTTTATAAAACTTTGCCGTTAGGCCATCTGGTCCTGGTGCCTTCCCTAGTTTGGTTGATTGTATAGCGTCCCTTATTTCTTCTTCTGTCACTTCCTTATTTAGTTTCTCTTTCCATTTTTCAGAGATTGTTGGGATTTTCATCTTCTCTAAATATTCCGCAATTGAACTCTTACTCACTTCTTTTTTTTGGTACAGTTTTGCATAAAATTTAAAGAAGGCTCTACTAATGGCAGCTTGATCCATCAACACCTTATCCTCTTCCAAAATTTTACTTATAATTTTCTTCTCCTTCCTTTTTTTTAATTGCCACACCAAATACTTCCCGGGTTTATTGGCACCTTCAAACGACCTCTGGTTCATCCTCTTAAGGTTCCATTCTAGTTCTTTGTTATCCATTGTCGTCAATTGTTCCTGCAAAATTTTAATATCCTGATAAATTTTCTTTTTCCCCGGTCTTTTCTTGAGTTGTATCTCTTTGGCTTTAATTTTGTCCAAAATTTCAGATCTCTTTTCCTCCTTTTTCCTCCTACTCCTTGCATTCAAGTCCATTAGTATGCCTCTTATCACTGCTTTGTAAGTGCTAGGGATGTGCGTTTCGGCATTCAGAATGCCGAAAGAATGCCGAAACAAAAGTGTTTCGGCTTCTTTCGGGGAATGCCGAAACGTTTCGGGGAATGCCGAAACGTTTCGGGTAGCCGAAAGAAAAAAGCCGAAACGTTTCGGGATTCTTTCGGCTTTCTTTCGGCTTTTCAATGGGAAAATGCCTCCGTCTTCCCGGACGTCTGGGGGAGGCATTTCCCCACCGAATAAGCCCAAAATTGGTGTAGACCTTCCTCTAACCCTTCTCTAACAACCACCCAAGTTTCAGACAAATTGGACTTTGGGGGGCCATGTTATGGCCCCCCAAAGGAGGTCCCCCCATCCTCCCATAAGAAAGCGAAGGAGCAGCATATTGTTAGCATGCTGCTGCTCATCTTCTTCATTATTTCCTATGGGGAAAAAATGAAGAAGCAGGCTTCCTTTGCCAGGGGTGGCATTTTGCATGCAAAATGCCCCCAAGCCCTCAGGGGCCCTTCTCCCACCCCTCCTCCCACCCCCCACCAAGGCTCAGCCTGCTCCCACTTGGGGGGGCCATTTCATGGCCTCCCCAAGTAGGTGCTCTTTTCTCTACCACTGACAGCTGGGGGAGGCTTGTGTTGCCAGGGGTGGCATTTTGCATGCAAAATGCCCCCAAGCCCTCAGGGGCCCTTCTCCCACCCTTCCCCCCACCCCCCACCCAGGCTCAGACTGCTCCCACTTGAGGGGGCCATTTCATGGCCTCCCCAAGTAGGTGCTCTTTTCTCTACCACTGACAGCTGGGGAAGGCTTGTCTTGCCAGGGGTGGCATTTTGCATGCAAAATGCCCCCCAGCCCTCTGGGGCCCTTCTCTCACCCTTCCTCCCACCCCCCACCAAGGCTCAGACTGCTCCTACTTGGGGGGGCATTTCATGGTCTCCCCAAGTAGGTCCTCTCAGCCCCTAAAGTCCACCCCTTACAACCCCACACAAACCCAATTCCCCCCCAGCTGCCACACACAGACCCAAATCCCCACATTAGCCCCTCACAGACCCAAATCCACCCCCACCTGCCCCACACCCATAACCCCAGGAACAGGCTGGCAAAGGCCAGCCCTCTCCCTTTGTTCCCTATGCTGGGAACTTCTGAACTCTCTTTCCCTGGGCAATTCTGCACAGCCCAGGGGTGCCACAATGGTGGGCACACTTCTGAGTGCCAGCTGGTCCCTGTGAAAGAGCACCTGAACCACAGACACCCTCCCTCAAATTCCCCCACCACCTACAGAGATGGCTGGCCAGCCAGCCCCATTGTTCCCTATGATGGGAACCAACTGCACAACAAAGAATAAAACAAGAACAACACAAAATAAAGTTTTAAATTTTTTTTTCTCCCTTCCAAAGTACAAGTAGGCAAAGCATTATGACACATTACACCAGCAGTCCCCCACACAGAAAAATAACACAACTCACTTAACATCAGAGAATCACAAAGCATGATTCCTGTCAAAAACACTTTATTTCTTGAACAGCTTTAGGTTACACAGCAGGGGGGAACACCAAAGGGCATGGCAGCACTATCTTACACAAAAATAACACAACTCACTTAACATCAGAGAATCACAAAAACACAATTCCTGGCAAAAACACATTATTTCTTGAACAGCTTTAGGTTACACAGTAGGAGGGCACAACAGGGCATGATAGCAATGTACTACAAAAAATGATACAACCCACTTCACCGTTTTTGACAGCAATTGTGTTTGTGTGATTCTCTGATGTGAAGTGAGTTGTGTTGTTTTTGTGTAGTACACTGCTTTCCTGCTCTGTGGTGCCTTCCTACTGTGTAACCTAAAGCAGTTACAGAAATAAAGTGCTTTTGACAGCAATTTTTTGGGGTGATTCTTTAATGTGAAGTGAGTTGTGTTATTTTTGTGTAAGATACTGCTTCCATGCCCTTTGGTGTTCCCCCCCTGCTGTGTAGCCTAAAGCTGTTCAAGAAATAAAGTGTTTTTGACAGGAATTGTGCTTTTGTGATTCTCTGATGTTAAGTGAGTTGTGTTATTTTTGTGTAAGATAGTGCTGCCATGCCCTTTGGTGTTCCCCCCTGCTGTGTAACCTAAAGCTGTTCAAGAAATAAAGTGTTTTTGACAGGAATCGTGTTTTGTGATTCTCTGATGTTAAGTGAGTTGTGTTATTTTTCTGTGTGGGGGACTGCTGGTGTAATGTGTCATAATGCTTTGCCTAGTTGTACTTTGGAAGGGAGAAAATAATTTTTTTAAAACTTTATTTTGTGTTGTTCTTGTTTTATTCTTTGTTGTGCAGTTGGTTCCCATCATAGGGAACAATGGGGCTGGCTGGCCAGCCATCTCTGTAGGTGGTGGGGGAATTTGAGGGAGGGTGTCTGTGGTTCAGGTGCTCTTTCACAGGGACCAGCTGGCACTCAGAAGTGTGCCCACCATTGTGGCACCCCTGGGCTGTGCAGAATTGCCCAGGGAAAGAGAGTTTAGAAGTTCCCAGCATAGGGAACAAAGGGAGAGGGCTGGCCTTTGCCAGCCTGTTCCTGGGGTTATGGGTGTGGGGCAGGTGGGGGTGGATTTGGGTCTGTGAGGGGCTAATGTGGGGATTTGGGTCTGTGTGTGGCAGCTGGGGGGGAATTGGGTTTGTGTGGGGCTGTAAGGGGTGGACTTTAGGGGCTGAGAGGACCTACTTGGGGAGGCCATGAAATGGCCCCCCCAAGTGGGAGCAGGCTGAGGCTTGGTGGGGGGTGGGAGGAAGGGTGGGAGAAGGGCCCCAGAGGGCTGGGGGGCATTTTGCATGCAAAATGCCACCCCTGGCAAGACAAGCCTCTCCCAGCTGTCAGTGGTAGAGATGAGAGCAGAGCACCTACTTGGGGAGGCCATGAAATGCCCCCCCCAATTGGGAGCAGGCTGAGCCTTGGTGGGGGGTGGGAGGAGGGGTGGGAGAAGGGCCCCAGAGGGTTGGGGGGCATTTTGCATGCAAAATGCCACCCCTGGCAACACAAGCCTCCCCCAGCTGTCAGTGGTAGAGATTAGAGCACCTACTTGGGGAGGCCATGAAATGGCCCCCCCAAGTGGGAGCAGGCTGAGCCTTGGTGGGGGGTGGGAGGAGGGGTGGGAGAAGGGCCCCTGAGGGTAAGGGGGCATTTTGCATGCAAAATGCCACCCCTGGCAAAGGAAGCCTGCCTCTTCATTTTTCCCCCATAGGAAATAATGAAGAAAGATAAGCAGCAGCATGCTAACAATATGCTGCTCCTTCGCTTTCTTATGGGAGGATGGGGGGACCTGCTTTGGGGGGCCATAACATGGCCCCCCAAAGTCCAATCTGTCTGAAACTTGGGTGGTTGTTAGAGAAGGGTTAGAGGAAGGTCTCCACCAATTTTGGGCTTATTCAGTGGGAAAATGCCTCCTCCAGGCGTCCTGGAAGACGGAGGCATTTTCCCTTAGAAAAAAGCCGAAAGAATGCCGAAATAATGCCGAAAGAATCCCGAAAGCCGAAAGCCGAAAGAGATTCTTGTTTCGGCTTTCGGCTTTAACGATAGAGAATCTTCTTTCGGCTTTCTACTTTCGGCTATAGCCGAAAATTTTTGGCTTGCACACCCCTAGTAAGTGCCCCATACCTTATTAGTCGGCACTTCTTTATTCAAGTTGTACTGTATAAAAAATTTGGTCTCTCTTCGTAGCAACGCAATATTTTCTTCTATTTGTAACAAATCTTCATTTAGTCTCCATCCTTTCCTTTTGAAATTTTTCCCAAATCTCCACATAATTGGATTGTGATCTGAGCCTACCTTAGGCATTATCTCCACATCTCTAGTCCATAGTGCCAAATCTTTGGAGGCCCAGATCATGTCAATTCTTGATAGTGTAAGGTGTCTTGCAGAGTAAAATGTGTATTGTCTATTTTTAGGATATTGTCTCCTCCATACATCCTCTAAGTTTTCTTGTTCCTTAAGTCCAAAAAAAGTCTTTGGCAATAGTCCTCTTTTTTTGTGAGTTGTTTTAGACTGCTTATCCTCTTCCAAATTTGTAACTCCATTGAAGTCACCTGCCAGGATTATGTGATCATAAGACAAGTCATCCAATTGTTTCTCTAAGTCCTTAAAAAAGTTCTCTTTTGCACCATTAGGTGCATAGATCCCAATCAACAATATCTTCTTAGAATTCCATATAATTTCCACTGCTACATATCTGGCTTCTGCATCATTTAGCACTAGTCTGGGTTGCAATTCATCTTTTATATATAATACAACACCTCGCTTTTTCTTTTTAGAAGCAACAACAAATTCTTTTCCCAGTTTAGCAATTTTCAAATATTTTACATCTTGCTTTCTAATATGTGTCTCCTGCAGACAGACTATGTTGCATTTTTGTTTTATCAGCCAGTGGAAAATAGCTCTACGTTTACAAGGTGAGTTTAGTCCGTTAACATTCCAAGATATAATCTTACACTCCATGATCACTTTCTTATACTTTTTGGTAAGTCCTTTTCATTTTCCCTAATAAAAGTCTCCATCTCCTGACCGGATCTGATGCTCTTCCTTACTCCCCCAAACTCAAATGTCAGTCCTTCTGGTATTTCCCATCTGTACCTGATTTTCAACTCCTTTAACATCTAAACCAGTTCTCTGTATTTTTTCTGCTCCAACAGCACCGATCTGGGCAACTCCTTCATAATTCTCACCTCTTTTCCATCGACTTCTAATGGATCCTGGAATTGTTTGCTCACAATTAATTCTCTTGTGTTTCTGGTCGTGAATTGCACAATCATGTCCCTTGGTAATTTCCTCTGGGCTGCAAATCTGGAATTGATTCTGTACACCACATCTAGGAAAGCTGCGATCACTTCCTCCTCCTTCCCCAGGTAACCTGCCAAAATCTCTGTAATCTGATCTCTGGGTGTTTTTCCTTCCACTTCTGGGATCGCACGAAATCTTAATTGCTTTCCCATCTGTTTACATTCCGCAACAGCCATTCTTCCTCTCATTCCCCTCATCTCGGTCTTATGCACGTCTGCCAGTGTCTCAACCATTTCCTCGACTGCATTAACTCTCTGCTGTGTACCTTGTAGGTCATTCTGTATTTTATCCATACCTTTCGTCAGTTCTGCCATTTCTGATTTAAGTGTCTCTTTAAAGTCTTTTAATTCTTTCGCCATCTCTAACATCATGTCTTTAAGCTCTTTATTCCCTTCTGAAACTTTTTTGTCCAAATTATCCATCGCAGTTTGCCACTCTTTCTTTGACATCGTGGGGCTTGCTCTGCTTTGCTCCCACGAGTCTGCCCGTTTCCTTAACTCCATGGCGCTAATTTATTACTTTCTGACGTTCTTAAAAGTCCAAATCCAGTTTATTTTAACTAAACGCTATTTCAAAGTGCTCAGAATGTTGCACGTTTTTTCTCTATGGTTTTATACTGAGGTATGCGCCCTTACCCTCTTCAAAGATGGCCTACTTCCGTTTTGATTGAGGTCTTGCCTTGCCCTATTCCAAAATGGCGTCGCCCTTCTTCCGGCGTTCAGACATGAACCCTTCTCACCAGTCTCTTCATGGTTTTGACGTACTTCCTGTTCCCCTTTGTTACACAGCAGTTCTCACGATTTTTTAAACTTTCTCACAGCCCATTATCTCTTCCCGGCCGTAGGTATGTAAACAATAATCCAATTTCCACGCTAACTTCTTATGCAAAATTACTTTTTCAAAATTTTTCTTGCCGGAATCTTCCCCCTTACGTTCCCAATCTGTAGCAGTTCTTAAGTCCACTTTAACCACTTAATTCTTTTTAAAATCTGTCCCGTACTGAGAGATAGCGATCTTTACCTTCTTAGGCGTTTTTCTTGGGTTGTAATCACTGCTTCTTTTATTCAATTAAGTCCAAAGCCCCTTGCTGTTTCACAGAAGCTTGGGCATGAAGGTCTTATGCGAAAAATTTGACTCCAGAGCCACTGCAGAGATCTAGGCAACCTTTCTTTGGGTGGGACCTCAAGGGTGGGCTGGAGTTCGTTGCGTGGAACCCCCTCCTCACCCGAGATCGACACGCCCTCAGGTGCACGAGCATACTCGCCTGTTCCCTGCCTGAGAACAGGTGGCTGCGGGCTGTTTTTGCCCCCCCAGCCTTCCAAACAGCGGCACGGACAGCTCAGCTCTTAGAGCTGCGTTAGACCTCCATGAATCCCAAACCAGAAGTCGTGTTTTGAGTAATAATATTAAATTGAATATCATTTTAACAGAATAAAAGAATATCTATTAATATTTGGTTTTATCTATACACAGCAATTTCTGGCCAGTAATCCCTCTTTGACTGAGATCAGAGCAGAAATTCTTCATTATGCTACCTTTGAACAAGAGATAGAAGATTTAAAACCTACAATTTCTGTTGGCCCCATTGAACTGAATACAGGTATGAGATTAGTCTTTTCTTGTGTTTAACTTATAGGAAAATAATTTAAAACAATGTAAGATGTGCCAATTCTGATTTATAATTAAAAATGTATAATTTACTTTGCTGTCAAGAAGAGTCCATAATTCATATTTGCAAATATGTTCAGTAATCACTCAGTGGATACAAATGTCTGAATATATATGATTGGAGAGAAAAAATGTAATTGTGTATAGCCTTTTTCCAATTTTTCAGTATCTATTTTTGAAGCAGAGTTTGTAATATCTGTATCTACCAAAGGACATATTTATTATGGCCTTTATTTTTCTTATTGTTTGAAGATCTTCAGATTTTACTCTGTCTATACCTTAATTTGGAATTGTGGGAGATGGGAGGAGAACAAAAGGCCAGCCTAATCAAGACATGATGGGTTATCACAGAAACAAAAATTTCAGCATTATTGGAAATTAGCAAAAATTTATTTTTCAATACATGTTAAATAACAATGGCCATTAGAATGAGTCATCAGAGTTTAATGAAGCTATCCAGTTATACTATATGAAAATTTATCTCTAGTGTAATGTTCATTGTGGGTAAACAATGGAAATGGGATTATTTTGTTCCAATTAGGCCAGATAGTTTAGCCTATGGTGTATTCTGTATAACAAAGCAGAATGATTTTATCTCAGTTGGAAAGAAGTGAGAGAGTTTTAGGAGCTCATTCATTTTTTACTTAATTTCTTTGAATTCCATATGCATATGGAAGCACAGATTGCATTGGAAAGGCTGAGTCCTTACGTTTATTTACAGACCTACTTCAGGCTGTACCTTATCCTGTCCAATTCAGCACTCCTGGCCTAACAGATAACAAATATATAGCCTGACTTTCAGAAAGTCAGAAGACTCCTGAGAGGTTGTTGTATCAGGCATCTGACGAAGAGAACTTGATTCTCGAAAGCTTATGCTAAAATAAAATTGGTTAGTCTTAAAGGTGCTACTGGACTCTTTTTGATTTTGCTACCACAGACTAACACGGCTAACTTCTCTGCATCTACAAACACAACAAAAGCTCTCTGGATGTGAAAAACAGTTGCACTTTTTTTTTTTGGATCCCAGCCTAAAAGTCATAATTTTTCTGACTGCTCTGTTTTAAAGGACTTGGTGCAATTACTTTGAGTGGGTGGTATATAAAGGTCAATTGCTTTGCACATGTAGATAATCTAGAGGATATAATTTTTAACAGGACCAATGAAACTGGCTCTCTCAATTGAAGCCAAAGCATGGAAAATGTTACTCTGTCGCTATTTAAATGAAGAATACAAGAAGAAAATGCAAGACATGATATCCTTTATAACAGAATATTTGAAAAAACTGTCTCGACCTATTCGAGATTTGGATGACGTCAGATTTGCTATGGAAGCTCTGTCTAACATACGTGACAAAGAAATAGAAATGGATATGACCATGGGGCCCATTGAAGTAAGTTCTTCCTTTTCAAAGATTGGGTTCTAGTTGAGGATGTTGAGTTCTTCTGAAAATATTAGTTATACAGCATCCCTGTTTTGTTTTGCCTAGGAAGCATATACAATTTTAAACAGATTTGAAGTTGAAGTAACAAAGGAGGAATCAGAAGGTGTTGATACACTACGGTATTCTTTTAACAAGTTACAGAGCAAAGCAGTAAGTATATGAAAGTAGGCTTTTGTACAAGTATTTCTGGCAGTTAATAAAAATAAAATATCTGTTGACACGAAGGGTGAGTGTATAAAATTACCTATACCCCAAGAAAAATGTTCTTTTCCCGCTTTCCAGAAGATCTGCCTCAGAAGCCCTGCTATTTGCCTTTGCCTTCAGAAGTAAGACAGTTGCAACCAGAGACAGTGCTTTTTCAGGAGTAGCACTTCTCCTTGAGGGTTGCTAGCACCTATGTTGCTGTCTTTTAGGCACCAGACTAAAATGTTTCTGTTCACACAAGCTTTGAATTAATGGGCTGATTTTTTAAAATATTATTTTAGTCTGAAAACTGTTATTTTAAGCTGTGAGCAGTCTGTTTTTATGGTCTGTTCTATGCTGGACTGGGTTTTCTAATGCTGGACTTTAATACCTTTATATTGTTAGGGTTTTTAAAAATTTTATTTTATAAGACGCCTTGGGCAGGTTCCTGGAGAATTTGTCCCCCTCCCTAAATAAATAAATAATCTTGATTTATGAATTCCCTTCAAACAACTAGGCTGGATATGATTGCAGTTTTCTTACTTTCCTTTTCAAGCATAATGGCTTTCAAGGATATTCTTTACCTTGTGACAAATTATTGAACAGCCCTGTTTCACATTCTGACATACCCTACTCATACCAAGTCACCGCTCATGTTTGGCTAATGTATCACTTTTCCCTTTATGAGCTAGAACCCTCCATTTTTTCCTTCCCATACCTCACTTAAACCTGATTGCCTCAGAAACTTGCTGTCAGGTTCTGATTGTGTTTAAACCAAAGAGACTCCATTTTAATCTTGTCAGTGTATTAAGTGTTTCCTTTGCAGGTGGGAAGCCCATTGATGGAAGCTTACAGAGAGAAGAGGAATGTTGTGTCTACATATATCTGTCTTTCCGACACCCTTGAGAAACTTTCACTTTCTCACCCTTGGCCCGTTTGTTTTGAGAACTGTGGGGGAGGATGGGGCCTGCAGGGAACTGCTTATTCTTTAGCCTTTGCTTGGCATTCGTAACAATTTCTTAGTTCAGCTAAGATCCGTGTATCTTGGAATGTGTACTCTAATGGTTGTTTATCTCCAGTAAAGCCTTTTGAAACCAAGGGACTTTTGTCTTATTGCAAGAGGCAGGCTAAGTTGCAACTTTTAGCAAGCCACAGTCTGACATTTTGTTACAAATCACCTCTGTTCCAATGCCTTGGATGGAGGAGACGGATATCAAGGCTGAGCCCGACAGGGACCCTTTGTTTGATCCTTATGTCTCCAGTATGGAAGGAGTGGAATGTACTACAATAAATCAACCCGTTCTGGGGGAAATGGAGTCTGGTCCTGCTACAGTGTATCCCCTCGTACCCGACAGAGCTGGCACCCAGGACATCTGGAGGGACTTGGGAGCTCGACCACGGGTGGCAGCGGAACCCCTGATATCTTTGCCTACACCGAGGCAGTGGGGCTCCAGGCCTAGAGAAACGAGGGAGAGGAGAGCAAGCACGATGTTCTCCAGGTTGCTCATTGACGTGAGATGGACGGTCGGGTCGTCAATGGAGGAAGGACCTAGCATCATTTGGGAGCTTCCCAAACAGTCCCGAACGCCGATCGAGGCGCGGGCCAGCAACCAACCATGTTTTATGTGGAATAAAGAATCCGATCAACTGGAGGAATGGGACCCCAGGGGTACCGAGAATACCCAGGACTGGGAGACCACCCATCACGATTTAATGAGCTGGGATTACGCCGAAGTGGCTATGTGGATGGGGCAGCGCGAGTCAACTAATCAAAGTTGGCAGCAACTACAGTGCCGAACTCAAGCTGTAGATGCGGGAATTTCAGCAGTAACGGGATTAGCGAAAGGAATCCTTGCGGGGATATCGGAGGAAGGTGAGACTACTGGGGCCACCGGAATGGGTGAAATTCGACCTTGGTCCCGTGCTACCACCTCCTCTGAGGACTATGTGGATACAGTACAATTCCCGACTGAAATGCCCCAGGAAATACCGTATGAGGATGTCGATACCTCGGTGCCAATTCACGTACAGAGACTGGAGGATAGAATTGGTACCATGGAGGAGAGCTTGGCCCATGCAGTGCATCTGTTATCGGTGCTAGTCATGGAAGGGAGAGGTGAGGGGCCACAACAAGGGGCTGGGGAGCATCCTAGAGCTTCAATGAGTCGAGGTGTAGCAACCTTACAGCAATTAGTGCAGCAGCAGCCGGTGCCTGTCCAGAGGGATCTGCCCGTTATAACGCCGGCACAGGGTCAGGTCCCCCCTTTGATCAGAGAACTACCGATAGTTCCGGAGGATGATCAACAAAGACCAGTGATGACGACGCCTGACCCTCCACAAGGTCCACCAGACGTATTGCCGGATGATCTCCCACAGGGGCCTCCCCTAGATGATAATCGTCACCTGCCAGGACCCCCGGGAGACGGGAACCAAGAGAGGCCTCAAGAGCAGCCCCCTCTTCAACCACAAGAGCAACCTCTTCAACCACGAGAACCACCACTTCAACCACGAGAGCAACCACTCCAACCGCAAAAGCAACCTCCGAGACTCCCGCCACCGCGAGGACAACCACCTCATCATCCCCTTCCAAGAGGTCCAGCACTGCAACCATTTCATCCACGACAAGTACCTCAGGGTCCACTACATCCTCCGCAGCCGAGACCCCAACAACCACCAACCTATTCTGCGGCAAAAAGACGCACAGCCCAGACCGAGGCCAGTGCCCTTACAGTACTACCCGTTACCAGCACCAGCACCAGTCGCTAGACCTCAGGAATTACCGATGGGGTGGGTAAAGTTGGAAGCTACGTTTGACGGAGATCCTTCAAAACTAGGATTCTTCTTAGTACAAGCTCTTCAGTTTTTCAATCATTGGGGACACTTGTTCGAAGACGAAGCTAGTCAAATCGAACACCTAGGATCCCGGCTGCAAGGAAAAGCGGTGGAATGGTATGTAACTTTGTATGAATTGGGGGCCCCGGAGTTGGATACCTTGCAAGGCTTAGTAGCGGCTCTCCGGGTGCAATATGAGGACCCTTTAGAAGATGATAGAGCCCGAACGGAATTACAAACCGTTAGGCAAGGCAATCTGTCGGCCAGAGACTATGTTACTAAGTTCCGGCAGCTAGCAGCCAAATGCCCAAGATGTGAGGAGTCCACAAAAATAATTCTGTTTAAACAAGGCATGAATCCTAAACTGCTGGATCGGGCTCTTATGCAAGACAATCCCCCAACATTATTGGCTTGGATACAATTGGCATGTGAAGTGGAAAACCGTATGCAGCAGGTACGTCTTGTAGAACAACAGCAGGCAACGAGGCACCGAAGAACTTCGATAATTGTTCGAGGGGGAAGAGGAGCAGGATACGCGGCTAGAGGAGCGAGAGAAGCTAGATGGCGACAAGGACTGTGCTTACATTGTGGCCTAAGCGGCCATTACGCAGTGCAATGTCCACTCAGACCTGTGCAACGAGCTCCGCTCCAGCCAGTACGTACAACCTATACCACCCTTCCCCCACTGTACCGCCCAATGCCCGCTCCCCGAACTGCTAGAGGACGCGGTGCAACCCGCAGAAATCCTCCTGAGAAAGGATTAGAATTAGAAGAAGTCATGGACTTAGACTCAACCGCTTTAATTGGAGAGGAAGGACCCGAGAGCCCGAATTCGGGAAACGAGATGGATCTGTCGTAAGCGGACCCAAACGGCAGATCAAAAACCAGTCCGTTCCCATAGTGGAAAGACCACGAGGGTCCATTCTATTCATGCCAGTTACTTTAGTCAACCCAGAGCGGAAAACTCATATTCGTGTACAAGCACTTATTGATTCCGGATGTTCCAGAGATATTATTGCACCCGCTCTGGTCAATGGACTAGTGCTGCCAATGAAGGAACTAGAAACACCTGTCATCTTTGAACAAATGGATGGCTCCAACATGAACCCAGTAACCACCGAAACCAAACCTGTAATCACGGGAATGGGACAGCATTGGGAGACGAGGTCGTTTGTGATGAGCCCTACCGCCAAATACCCTCTAATCTTAGGTAGCCGATGGTTGTGGGATCACAACCCAGACATTGACTGGCCGGTCGGAAGCATTACATTTCGGCAAGACGGTTGTAGAAATCACCGTTGGAATCAAAATTGGGGTACCGATCCTACCCGGATGGAGGAAGCCCTGTTAACCCAAGAAGAAATCAACCAAATACCAAAAGAATACCGAGCATATCTACAAGCCTTCACTGAAGAAGAAGCAAACGCTTTACCCCCTCATAGGAGGACAGATTGTGCAGTAGAAATCCTCCCAGGAGCCACTCTGCCCAAGGGCAGACTATATCCAATGAGTCCTATAGAAAGAGAGGAACTACACAAATTTATTGATACCAACTTGGAAAGAGGATTTATCTGACCTGCTAATAGTCCTCATGCAGCCCCAGTACTGTTTGTAAAGAAAAAGGATAGGGGGCTAAGACTGTGTACTGATTTCAGAGGACTCAATGCTGTCTCCTCCACGAACGCTTCCCCAATCCCCCTCATCAGAGACTTGCTCAACGTCGTGGCCCAAGGTAAGATCTTTACAAAATTGGACTTAAAAGATGCTTACTTCCACGTTCGTATAAGACAGGGGGATGAATGGAAAACCGCGTTCAATACGCCCTTAGGGCAATATGAATATTTGGTCATGCCCTTTGGCCTGTCTGGAGCACCATCGGTTTTCATGTCCATGATCAATGAAGTTTTACATGATTTCCTATATAAAGGGGTGGTCGTTTATCTAGATGATGTGTTAATTTATTCAGAAATGGAAGAGGAACATGTGAAATTAGTACAAGTATTAACCACCCTCATGCACAATAAGCTACCCATCAAATTGTCCAAATGTGAATTTCACAAATCTGGACTCAGTTATTTAGGATACTGCATCTCCAAAGATGGGCTAAAAATGGATCCAGGCAAAATTAAAGCCGTACAAGAATGGCAACCCCCCCACTACCCATAGAGAACTGCAATCCTTCCTGGGGTTTGCCAATTTCTATCGAGAATTTATAGAGAATTTTGCCCAAATAACTCTCCCCCTCACAGAATTACTAAAAACAAAGAACAAAGGGGAACAAGCCAAGAAACCCACATCCAAATTAATGTGGACTCCAGAATGCCAATTGGCTTTTAACCTTTTAAAGCAACAATTTGTATCAGAACCAGTTTTGCAGCACCCCGATGAAAATCACCCATTTATTGTGCAGGTAGACACCAGCGATACGGCGATCGGGGGAGTCCTTTTGCAAAAAGGGGAAGACAATAGCCTTAAACCTTGTGCATATCTCTCACGCAAATTCTCAGAATCTGAGAGAAATTGGAATGTCTGGGAAAAGGAAGCATTTGCAGTCAAGGCAGGGCTCTTCTCTTGGAGACATTGGCTGGAAGGGGCCCGTCATCCTTTCGAAGTGTGGACAGAACACAAAAATTTAGAAGCATTGCGTAGCCCCAGGAGATAGAATGCCAAACAATTAAGATGGGCCGAATATTTCTCCAAATTCAATTTCACCCTAAAGTTTTTGCTCAGCAAAACTAATTTTTTAGCTGACGCTCTGTCGCGCATGCCCCAACTAAAAAGCAAGCGGGAGGAAACAGTAGACACAGTATTTTCGCCAACGCAACTCGGAGGCGTGGTCACAACGCGCAGTCACGCAGCACAGCATACTCGAGCAGATCAGGGGTGGAGACAAAAACTAAAAAGCGAAGTGGAGAAGGAGGGGGAGGATATACCCAAAGAAAAACTATCTCAATCTGATCAAGGGGAATGGCTATGGAACGATAGTTTTTATGTACCAGCTAGCCTAAGAAAAGAAGTGTTGCAGCGTTGTCATGATGCCCCAAATGTTGGCCACTATGGGTATTTAAAAACATTTCATTTGTTACAAAGACAATTTTGGTGGCCAGGTTTACGCAAAGATGTCTCCCAGTATGTTGCGTCCTGCCCAACTTGTCTCAGCGCCAAGACTAGAAAAGGAAAGCCTCCAGGACTGTTACAACCCCTTGAGACCCCAAGCAGACCTTGGGAAATCATTTCTATGGACTTTATCACTGATCTCCCTCCCTCAAAGAACCACACCTGTATACTAGTCGTGGTGGATTTATTCTCAAAACAAGCCCACTTCATTCCTTGTGCCACCATACCTTCTGCAAAGAAATTGGCGGACATTTTTATGAAGCATATTGTAAAATTACATTCTTTTCCATCAAAGGTGATATCTGACCACGGCGGACAGTTCGTTGCCAACTTCTGGCGGGAGCTTCTCCAGCTTATGGGAGTGGAACAAGGACTTGGCTCCGCCCACCATCCACAAACCGACGGACAATCGGAAAAAACTAATCAAATATTAGAACAATTCCTCCGCTGTTATATTAATTTTCAACAAGATAATTGGGCTGATCTGTTACCTTTGGCAGAATTTTCCTATAACAACAGTGTGCATGCCTCTACAGGGGAAACGCCCTTTAAAGTAGTTTATGGTTATGATTTTAAACCTTTTCCTTTTGAAGCTCTCCCCCCTCCAGCAGCGCCCAAAGATGTAGCAGAGTGGTGGGGAGATGCTGCGCAGCAATGGACTCTAATCCAAGCAAATCTCGAAAAAGCCAAACAGGATTATAAAAAATACGCCGATCACCATCGTGTGGCCGAATGGGAATTGCATACAGGAGATCTTGTTTATCTTTCAACAAAGAACTTAAGAGTTGCTCAAACAAGCCGTAAATTAGCTCTCAAATTTCTGGGACCTTTTCCTGTCTGCAAAGTAATCAATAAAGTCACTGTAGCACTTGACTTACCAAAAAATTTACGTCAAGTCCATCCTACATTCCACATTAGCTTGTTAAAAAAGGTCCCCCCTCCTCAATGGTACACCACCACTCCACCAATACCTACTTTGATTGACGACCATATCCACTATGAAGTGCAACAGATTCTGGATTCCAAGATTCGACACAACAAGTTGTTTTACCTTATTAAATGGAAGGACTTTGACTCTGGGCATGATGAATGGGTAGAATCTATCCATATTCATGCCCCTAAATTGTTGAAAGCTTTTCATACTCAATATCCTCTTAAACCTGGGGGAGAAGTGTTTTAGATGGGGCAGAATGTCAGGTTCTGATTGTGTTTAAACCAAAGAGACTCCATTTTAATCTTGTCAGTGTATTAAGTGTTTCCTTTGCAGGTGGGAAGCCCATTGATGGAAGCTTACAGAGAGAAGAGGAATGTTGTGTCTACATATATCTGTCTTTCCGACACCCTTGAGAAACTTTCACTTTCTCACCCTCGGCCCGTTTGTTTTGAGAACTGTGGGGGAGGATGGGGCCTGCAGGGAACTGCTTATTCTGTACCTCAGCCTTTGCTTGGCATTCGTAACAATTTCTTAGTTCAGCTAAGATCCGTGTATCTTGGAATGTGTACTCTAATGGTTGTTTATCTCCAGTAAAGCCTTTTGAAACCAAGGGACTTTTGTCTTATTGCAAGAGGCAGGCTGAGTTGCAAGTTTTAGCAAGCCACAGTCTGACACTTGCTTGATAGATGCAGAACTGCTCCTTCTTGATCTGACTGCTGTGCAGTTCCTCTGTTTATCTGTTCTACAAATAGCACTGCCAGGAACCCCAGGGTCCAAAGTAGGGGTCCGGGGGGGTACTTACATCCCACACATGTGCAAAGTGTGCACGCTCCCATGCTCCCCCTGTCATGCTGGAAAATGAAGTCCAGTGTGATGGAGGAGCCACAGGGTGCACTGAGGCTCAGTTAAGTAGAAACCATCTGTTTGGAGGCAATTTTTACTGAATTGGCTTCAGCGCACCCCACAGCTCCTTCTTTGCACAGGAAAATGATGTTATTTTCTAGTGTGATGGGGTAGTGCAGGAAAGCATGCACGTGCTTCTCCTCCCTGTGCCTTTCCTGCACTGGCTGGGTATGGGGCAGCAAGTGGGGGTAGGGGTATGGTAAGCCTATCTAGAACACTTCTGAAAGTGCAGCTTTGAAAATAAATCATGTTGGTAATTCTCAGTGATTCTCAGGATGTTTTCAGGAACTACATCAACATTTCAATAGATAAAATCGGATTCGGTTTCGTTTTCCCGGCCATGTCAGACACTCCTCTCCACAGGTCCGGGAGGAAGTGGCCGAGCAGCCTGACCGGGTGGCTGACCTGCGAGGGTTAACCCCCAGGACTCCCAGGTAGGGGGTCAGGGTCCGGAGCACTGCGGGAAGAGCCCCCTGAAGTCAATCCAGGGGGTAAATAGCCTGTCTGCTCCTATGAAGCCCAGCAGACTTGCGCAGCACATCGCGTGCTGCTGGGCCATGGAGAACGGCAACAAGCAGATTTACGGTGAAAATCTGTAAGTAAGCGGATCCCTTCTGTTACTCTAAGCGTATGCGAAGGATTGGTGGGAGTTGAAGCTTAAGAAGGCTCGGATATCTTCCCCTTCATTGAGTTTTGGAACTTAGTTGGCGGACTCCCCCCCCCTAAGATGGCAATGAAAAAGCAGAGCCCTGCTATGGGCAAATCGGTTTCGGCTGTGTTGCAGGGGAAGGGAGAGTCTCTTGAAGAGGTGGTTAAATGGTCGGTCGTTGAAGCTATGAAGCCCTTTGTTGATAAGTTAAATGAAATCGGACAAAGGGTTGGCTCAGTTGAAAATGAAGTGAAAACCATTAAAGATGTAGCTCTCGAGGCAGAGGAATCTGCTCATGAAAATGCAACACTCATGAGAGCTACAAACAAAGAAGTAAAGCTTTTGGAGAATCAATTGATAGGACTACAAGTGGATCGTGCTCAGACGGTATTGCGTTTACAGAATGTGAAGGAGGAGGAAAGTGAAAATTTAAAGGATTTGGTGTCGGAACTTTTGGCGTCATTCGCAAAGGCAACTAAAGAAGAGTTAAAAAGCGATATTCTGGAAGTCCATCGGACATCTTCAAAATATGCAATGAAGCACCAGCTGCCTCGCAAGATTATTATTGATTTTTCATCTAAGAAGTCTCGGGACACCATTTTATACAATTCGACCAACGTGGACTTGGACTTTCTGGGCAACAAGGTTAAGATATTGAAGGACGTTCCATTTTTAGCTCGGAAAAGAAGATTCAAATACAAAAGGTTTGCAGCTCTTCTGAGAAAGCGTGATATAAAATACACATGGTTATTTCCGGAAGGCATCTGGTTTAGATATAAAGACCAAGCCTACAAGATAATATCGGAAGTACAGCTGAAGGATTTTGTGCTTAATCATCAAGAGTTTGAGCAAGAAGAAGATCCAGAATCTGAAGGGGGGAGTGGGGAGGAGGGAGTGAGCGCAGCTATTGTAGCTGTTCAAAGAGAACTGAGACTGAGACGCGGGCGGGGGGGGGGGGAAGAAGACCTGATCCTGACTGTAGTTTGTATCTTATAAGATCTACCGATCTAATAGCATATTAGAAAGTTTAACTTTAAATAATTGTATTATGAAGGGAATTCAATACTTGTAGTTGTAGTTTGTGTTCTTATGTTGTTTTTTCCCTCTCCCCTTGTTTCCTTTTTCCTTTTTCTGTTTGTAGTTTTGATGTTAGTAATTAGAAAATAATTAAAAAAAAACATTTCAATAGATAAAATCAACAAGGTGTGCCTCCCCAGTCGGAATAAAGAGGCAAACACAAGGCTTGGGTTCTAATGGATCACTTTTATTTGACAACGACATAAACTCTAACACAGCAAGGGCCTAACTAGTGGTACAGATCAGGCCCTGGGGTCACCCCTGAACCTCCACCTTGACTTGTCTGGGCAAGCCCTGCTGCCCCAGGTGCGAGCCATCCATGCGCATGGCTAGGACCCGAAGGGTCAGGCAAAGTGGGTCCCTCCTTAAAGCTCTAACTACCCAAGATGTGAAGCCTGGGGGAGGACTGGCTTATCCAGGAGTTCCCTACCAGGCAGTCTGTCCTCACAACTGAGCCGTGAAGCAGCCAGCTACTCTTGACAGACCCCAATTCCCTACCAATGGGGATATGCCAAAGGTGCTCACTGGCTTGACTTTTCCCAAACTCTATCCTGCAAACACCAAAGCCAAACCTCTGCTTAGGTGTTTGCACCCCACAGGTGGCCCAAACCAATCAAAGCTGTTGCAGCCAGTCATCTAACAATGTATTGCCTTACACCACTAGGTGGACCCCATCATCTTGGTAGAGGTCAGCTGAATTCGGCCATTGGTTAGGATGGGGCCAGTATATACCTGTTCCATTCCCCCTACCCTTTATAGGGCTCTCTTGGCCTCATACCTAGCCCATTCAATTCCTTTGAATACCATGCTTCTTGCACTCACCACAGGGAAGTGTTGCAGATCAAAAGCTAAGCACAACAGGCCATCACTTGCCATGTCCTGCAAGACTGTGTGAGCCTGCAATGGCAGGGCCATGCCCTGGCAAGCCAAGTCATCACCATGTGGTGAATGACCAGAATGTGAGGTGGAGAACCGCTCCTCCCACAAACTATCAGGCCACTACTTGCCTAGATGCTGCAAGTCTGTGTGAGCCTGTTATGGAAGTGGCCATGCCCAGCAAACCAAGGACATTACCACACAGTGAATGACCAACGTGAGGTGGAGGATCACACTTCCCCTCATGCCATCAGACCACTACTTGCCTGTGCATTGCAGTCTGTGTGAGCCTGTTACGGAAGGGGCCATGCCCAGCAAGCCAAAGTCATTACCACATGGTGAATGACAAAACTGAGGCAGAGGATTATACTTCCTCTTGAGCCATCTGGCCACTACTTGCCTATGTTCTAGATAATTCTCAATGAGTCTCAGGATATTTGCAGGAACTACATCAATAGATAAAATTGACAACATGGCATTATTCTTACATTCTTTTTACTCATTAATATTAACTTATATTTCAGGCTAGTGTTCAAGATGAATTGATTCAAGTGCAGCCCAAGTTTAAGGCTCAACTACTGGAGGCTGTTGAGGTCTTCCGTGAGGACGTGTCGAACTATGAAATAGCATATGAATTGGTAATTTATTTGCATGGCTTTTTGTCTCATCTAATTTTGTCTCTTGTTGAATACAGCACAAACTTCAGAAAAAGCAAGTGGGTTTGAAATTTTGAATTACAATCATTTGTGGTTTTAAAAAGCTTATGGAGCTCTAATTAAAAACAGTTATGTTGTTATTATCCCATATTAAGAAGAAATATTCTAAGAGTGGAAAATGAACCTTTCCCTAATTTTTGTGACATTTTAATTTGGGTCAATATATTTCAAAGCGGCCTAACAAACAAAATTTGGCAACTGGGGAGAGGGCTTCCTCAGTAGTAGCACCAAAACTCTGGAACTCTCTCCTTAGGGAGATTTGCAATTTCCTTCTGTTGCCAACTTCCTCCGGCAGGTGAAGACTTTTTTGTTGTTGTTTTGGCATTCCTTCAGTAATCCCTCTTCTCTCCCTTGTGGCTTTAACGGTTGTTTTTATCTTTTGTATTTATTTTAAATTCTTGTTTTAAAATTGTGTAATGATGTATTTGTGTGCTGGTTTTAATGGTTTTTAGATTACTTTAATCTGTATGGTTTAATTTGTTAGCTGCCTTGGCATCATGTGGAGGCAGAAAGGTGGGATAAAGATCTTGTTAATAAATAATAAATAATAAAATTTGGTCAGTGTAATATAAAATATGACTAACCCATTTTTGTCTCACGCTCATATTTATATTTTGTCTTCCTTCAAGGAGGTTAAGACAGCATACATGGTTCTTTATTTTATTTCAGGGTTCCAGAAAGCTAGGGTTGTGAACCCCCAGGTGGGACGTGAAGTTCTAGAATTATAACTAGACATGGGCACGATCCAAAAAATAATCCCGATTTAGCTGATCGTGATTCCGCGGCGGCACCGAACCCAGGTACCCGAACCTCACCGATCAAGTCCCGTTTCCGATACAGAATCGGGAATCGGGAAGGCTGACGCGGGAGGGCGCCCCGTGGTTTCCAGTGCTAAAGGAATGGTGGGTGAGGAGGATGGCGGCTGCCGGGACCAGCAGACCCATGGAGGCAGCGATGAGCCGCCTCCCCTCAGGGGGTGGGGGGGTCTGTCTCCACGGGAGTGTGCCGGTACTGTCACGGGGGGGGGGGACCAGAGGAGATAGCTCCCTATTCCCTAATTCCCTATCCGCTGAAGCCCAAAGCTAAAGCTCCCCCCTCTCTCTCTTGCGCTTTCTCTCTCCAAAAGCGGCAAGAGAGAGCTTGCCTCTGTCCCACTCCACCCGCGAGCGGAAAGTGAAACTTTGTTGCGCAGCACATGGCTATTTATAAAGCCTGGGTCTGCTACGCAGGAGGGCTGTGTTTGGCCGTAAGAGCTGCCTCTCAGGCTTTGCAGGGATGAGATTCGATTGCCCATGGCTACAGAAGAACACCCCCTTCCCCCGCCATCCCCTCTCTACTCCCAAATGGTCAAGACGGGCACGCGCTTTTCTGGCTGCTCCGTGGTTGGAAGGAAGCCCTGCTGATCAAGGAAAAGCTGGGCTTCCATTCGCGTTTCCAGGGCAACAGAAGGAGGGCAAACAGCTCTGGCATTCCCCAGGCTCCGTTTCCATGGGGCTCCATTCCCTCGGGAACAGATGGCTGGCGCCAGACTGTCTGCAGACTGCAATCCCGAATGTAAACCGATCGATCCGATCGATACCCAATAGAGCGCCCCACCTGAGCGCTAAACCGGGAGCCATGGACGGAACTGATCAGCCCGGTCCCGATGGCGCAAACGCCAAAATCGGGGCAATTTTCAGTCCGTAATTCCAATCGTGCCCATGTCTAATTATAACTGATCTCTAGACCACAGAAATCAGTTCCCCTGGAGGAAATGGCAGCTTTGGCGGGAGGACAGTACGGCATCATATCACTTCTGAGATATCTCTCCAGGCTCCACTTCCAAATATCTAGGAACTTATTAGGCCCAAGTTGGTAACCCTATAGGAAGGTCCACTTTGCATATTACTTTTCTGAATATATACCTAAAAACATAAAGTGTGACTGCAATAAACATTTTTTTTGCTAGCACGTAATATGCAGTACATCTACTGCAGATTACTATTGTGTGTATACACTGTTGCAAATCCAGGTTTGTTGGTCTCAGTATAATATGTAAATTGATCCTGAAGATACCTTTTTCTTTTTTTTTTTACTTTTCATCTTACACCTTAAGAATTGTGGACATCATGGCCGTTTTCACACTACCTTATTTTTCCGTTTGTATTGCACCATTCCTGATGCCGGTTTTTCACAATCATGTCCACACCATCAGGAATATACCGATTCTATCGTGCTTCCCTCTGTTCTCATGCTACTCAAAAGAGCGCCATTTCTTTGAGACGATACAGAAACATCAGCACTGACGAAAGCAAAGTAACGGCTACAATTTTTTTTGTTTCTTAAAGACAGAATAGTGCTATATTGATCTTTCTGTGATCTTGAATTAGTTTAAAACACCACCCACCGCCCCCTTCCTTACAAAATATTGCAATAGCACAAGAGTTTTAAGGAATTTTAAAAAATGGCAACAGCCAGTTGCCTAGCAAACCCTTTTTGGAAGCCTGCCCACCCCTGGGGAGCTGCTACGGAGACAGACGCCGAGTCGGAGAAGCAAGAGCATGTCAGAGCAGCAGCAGCAGTAGCAGCAGCAGATCCCTCAGCTGGAGCTGCTAGCTTTCTCTGGCTCTTCAGCAAGCGAGGGAAGCCTGCAGCTGGCAGGCTGCCCTCACAGAAGGGAGAAGGGGCGGGGAAGGAGTCTCCTAGACTTCAGCGAGCGAGGCTCCAGCTTCCTACATTTCCCAGGTAAACTTGTGCCAACCCGCTGTCTCTTCTGGTCTGACTCAAAGTCAGCAACAGTGGGCGTGGCTAAATACCCATTTGTGGCACTACTCGGGGAAAAAGCAGTTTCATGTGTTCTCATGCATGAGGCGAATAGTGGTAAAAACCTGTTACAACTTTGAAAAAGTGGAACAAGAGCTTTACAAGTTAAAGCAGCAGAACAGTGAGCTGTTCATGGATTGTGCATGGCACGATTGCGAAGAAGTTTGAACAAGTGCGCCTAAAATGGCAGAACAGCGCTAACGTGCCACTAAAATAAGGCAATGTGAAAACGGCCCATAGCTTGGTAGGAGAAAAAGTGGTATGGGGAAAATGTTTAATAACAAGGAAATTTGGGGGATGGGACCCAAACTGCTGCACACATGGGATCTTTATGTCTTTCCTCTTCTTTTTGTACTCTTCTGTGCCCATGAAAATTTCCTTCCAAAGCTTAGGGTGTCTCCAGCATAGCACTCCATGAATCATGAGCAACTGACTGCAATGCTAAGAACACTTTCCTGGTCAGTAAAAAATGGGACTTGTTACATAGGATTGCACCACTATATGCATAAGAATGTCACATGCTCACACACACTCTGTAGATCATGATCCAAAGTTTTGTCTAGACAGTAGACACCTCAGGCTTTATAAATTAACTTCTTCTGTTCACGACTTCAGTAAAGCAAAACTCCCTATATATTGAACATGCTTCTTCTAAATATATCTGAAAGGCCAGCTGTCCTCCTCTGGCCAATGGGATTTTCAAGAAGGAGTTTGCCCTTTTAAACTGCTGCAAGGAGTTAAATTAGGAGGCTTGTCTCAGTCAGCCTCCATTTTGCTCTGGCCTGGAGACTGAGAGAGACTGCCTACTTGCTGCTGCTGGCTGTTGGTTTTCTCTCTTGGCCTGCTTTGAACTGTGACTGGATCATGCTGCCCAGTGAGTGGAGTATATTCCTGGCTGCTGCCTGGTTTGAGAGTAGAGATGGGCACGAACTAGAAAAAAAAAAACCCGTGCAGTTCGTGGTTTGTTGCATTTCACGAACCATGAACTTTCACGAACCTGCCCCAGTTCACGAACCGGTTCGTTTGGTTCATGAAAATGTCACATTCAGGTCAGCATATCTTCACTTCTGGGTCAGCAGAAGGTCTGCAGGAAGTCCATCCCTTGTTGCTTAGGAAACGGATTGATCGAGGCCAGGCTGTCTGCAGTGACGAACCAAATGAACCAGCCTAAAATTCATGGCAGTTCGTCAGAAATGGGCTCTGATGAACCGCCGGTTCGCAAACCACAAACTGGCTTGGTTCGTCACGAACTTTGGTTCGTATTTCGGTTTGTGCCCATCTCTATTTGAGAGTCATAGACTCACTGGATTTTATCTGTCTTTGGTGAGAGAGGGTTGGCCTGGTGTCTGAGAGGGATGGGGGGAGGGAGAGGGTTTTTTTTCAGTTTGTGTTTTAGAAACTGCTTTTTTGCTGCGTGTGTGTGGGGGATTTGATTGGGCTTTTGTGTAGGGGGGCTTTAATTTCTAGCTTTTGAAGCAGATTATATTTACTGTTCATTTTGCTGCTGCTGCTTCTAAGACAGCTGTTTTATCCTGTTGTGGGTAATTTGGAGTTTTATAGTTCCTGTTAATTTTATTAAATTCACTTGTTCTTCTTAGTGGGAGCTGTTTTCCTCTATTGTTGGGCTGTCTTTATAGAAGTATGGTTGGTATTTTTTGCTGAGTTCTGTTTTCTGTTGGCAGAGAAGTTTGGTTTGGTCAGGTGTTCAATTGTTGTTGGCTGTTCTTCTCCTGTGGGGGGGGGATGTTTTTTGAGGTGCTTGATTCAGTTTGTTAACTTAACCTAGTGGTGTTTGGGTGTACTTTTGGGGTATCCTGAGAGAGTTGTGAAGTGTGAACTTTAAAAAAGTGTTTTAAGATAGGCTAGTTGTAGATTTTTTCCATAGGGAATAATGGAGATTGGAGGTGGCTGCAGGTTGTTAGAGGACAGGTAGCAGTAGGTCTTCTGCTAATTCGGTGGATTTTGCTTGCAAAAATGACACTCCCAGGCTCCTGGATAGCCTCCATAGTTTTCCCTGTAGAGAATAATGGAGATTGGAGGTGGCTGGGGGCACCTTCTTTGGGGAGGACATAAAATGTCCCCCCCGGGATCCAATCTTTATGAAACTTGGGGGATTGTTAGAGGATAGTTAGGAGTAGGTTGCCTGCAAATTTGGTGAAATTTGGTGAAAAATGACCCCTCCTAGGTCACTGGAAATTTCCAAATTGAGTTTCTCCTTAGGAAACAATGGCTGAATTTTACCAAATTTGCTCTGTATTACCAAACTGAACTGGAGAATGAATTCAGTATTCCTCAAATTCAGGATTTTTTTTTCCAGTTTGGTATTACTTAACTGAATCAACTCAGTTTTTTTCCTGTGCACACCCCTAGTAACACTCACTGGTTCCAAGAACTGAAGTATATATGAAGAAAGTTCTGTTCATATGTTATTTCAATGGTTACCCCTGTAGCGGACCAATGGGATTATACAGGTACCTATTCACTCCTCCTTTAGTCCCATTGATAAATAGTGCTGCCGGGTCTTCTCTGGCAACCAGTGGGAGGTGAGGAACATTGCCAATTACTGGTCTCACGTGCTTGCTCCTGCAGCAAATCCTGATGATATGATTTCTGGTGCAACTGGAAGCAAATTCATCGTGCTAGGGCTGATTCTTTAAGAATCACTATGTTTGGGGTCAATTCTGGCTTGGGTTACCATTCCCCCACCGGGGGTGGGGGATCCCCTGCTCCCACCCTTTTCCCCCCACGCTCACTTACTTGACTGTCAGGTGGCGCGCTCCCCCAGGGCATGCCCCCTGAGTGGCAGCGCCCCCAAGCGGCGGCACACCCCCTGAGTAGCAGTGCCCCTGAGCAGCGGTGTGCCCCCCCTGAGTGGTGGTGCACGTCCAAACCACATGCTCCTGCACCCACAGTGGGCCCGTTTTGGGGAGAATCATGCCCCACAGGGCCCAATCTGGCCCTTGATGAGTGTGGGAGTGCTCCTGGCTGGCCTTTGACCCCTGCACAATGACATCATGTCCAGAAGTGATGTCATCATGCAAGCCGGGAGCGCACACACAAAAAAGAAACCCCCCTGAGCAGCAAGGTGAGTGCCAGGCTCCCTGACTCCCACCAGAAGAGTAAAGGGACCTGGTGAACCCCCAGTTTGTGCTCTAGGGAACCTGGCAACCCTAATTCCGGCCTTCACAATGTTGTTGCTTCTGGTTACACAAGAAGCACTGTCATTGGCCACCAAATGGAAGCAGATGAGTGGCCATTTCCCCACCCTGCCTGCTGATGGTGGGCTAACTCTGGAGGCCTGCTTCCTTCTGTTGATTGCCAGCAATTGGTGAGCAGAGGCAGAAATTTATCAGAGATTGCCCAATACCAGTGGGCACTGGGAAACCTAAGGATAAAGTGGAATATATGTAGCTAAAACACCACCAGGAGTGGTAAAACTATTGCTATTCATGAATGAATATTTGTTATATGAAAAGGCCTACATATCTTCAAAAACGATCTTCTTCAGAAGCAAAAGAATATATCTTTCTAATAGCACTTATATATTCCAGCATGTAAACTTTCCAGTATGTTTACATATAATGTGCCCTATTACTCATATGATTTGTTCATTGAAGTAAAGAACTAATATTCATTATAGGCCACACTTCATCTATTTTAGGAAGGACCTATGGTTCCAAATACACCGCCTCAAGAAGCTAGCAATAGATTACAAATATTCCAGGTAAGAATGTTTAAGATGTTAAACTGAATGATTGGTTAGGTTTTAATGGACTGTGTTAGACACCTTACCGCGCCTGCTAGAGGTGGTTGCTGGGTGGGCCTTGGAGTACCCCAGGTTGATGGTGCTGGGGGATTTCAATGCCCATGTAGATGATGCCACCTTGATACAGGCTACGGACCTGGTGTCAGCCATGGCAACACTGGGACTCTCCCAGTTTGTATCGGCACCCACACATGAAGCAGGCCACACGCTAGATCTGTTCTTCGGGATGGGATTGGATGTGGTTCTGGATAAAGTAGAGTTGGTGCCATGGTCAGACCATGCGGTTGTGAAGGCCCGGCTGGGCGTGCCACCCCCCTGCAAGGGCGGTGAGCAAATTTATGCTCGCCCGCGGAGACTTATGGACCCAATTGGGTTCCAGAATGCTCTGCGGGAACCAATGCTCCATGGTGGTTCATTAGATGAGCTAGTGGAGGGCTGGCAAGTCCGGCTCTCTGAGGCCATCGATGAAATTGCCCCCCGTCGTCCTCTTCGCTGCCGGAATCACCGGGCTCCTTGGTATACGGAGGAGCTGTGGCAACAGAAACGGGAGCTAAGACGACTTGAACGTGTGTGGCGGCGATATCGTGATGAGGAAGCAAGAACATCTTATAGGCTGTTTATGAAGTCCTATGAGATGGCGGTGAAAGCTGTGAAGAATTATGCAGCTTCCATCGCATCAGCTAGCTCACGCCCAGCTAAATTATTTAATGTGGTCCGTTCATTGGTCTCCCAGTCAGGTGGAGACCATCAAAAGTTGAATTTGGAGATAAGCTGTGAGGCTTTTGCAAGCTTTTTTACTGATAAGATCTTGCTTCTCCACCGCGACTTACCAGCCACAGTTGATACAGTAAATGAACTAGAGGCCCCTTGGCCGTCTTCGGGACCCATATTAGATCATTTCAGCCCTCTTTTCGGAGAAGAGGTGGACAGGATTCTGCAGGTGGTACGGCCTACCACGTGCCCCTTGGACCCGTGCCCGTCATGGCTGGTGAAAGCCAGTGTTGACGGGCTTCGGGATTCCTTGGAGGCAATTATAAACCTGTTCTTGAGCTCTGGGGTTTTTCCCAAGACGCTGAAGGAAGCTGTGGTACGGCCTCTTCTGAAGAAATCATCATTAGATCCTGCTGACCTGCTCAATTACCAACCGGTTTCCAACCTTCCGTTTTTGGGGAAGGTGATTGAGCGGGCGGCAGAGAAGCAACTGCAGAATTTCCTGGAGGAGACCTCGGCCCTAGACCCCCTCCAGTCTGGTTTCCGCCCGGGACATGGGGTTGAGACATTGCTGGTCGCCCTCACAGACGATCTCCGCAGACATCTGGATCAGGGCGGATCAGCACTGCTGATTTTACTGGATCTGTCAGCAGCGTTTGATACGGTCGATCATGAGCTTTTGACCCACCACCTTGCCGATGTGGGGATTCAGGGGACAGCACTGCAGTGGCTGGTCTCCTTTCTCCATGATTGGGGACAGAGAGTGGCACTTGGGGAGAGAGTGTCATCTCGTAGGCCACTGGTATGTGATGTGCCACAGGGAGCGATACTCTCTCCATTATTATTTAATATCTATATGCGCCCCCTCGCCCGGCTGGTGCGGAGTTTCGGGCTTGGGTGTCACCAATACACGGATGACACCCAGCTTTATCTGTTGTTGGACGGGCAGCCTGGATCGGTCCCTGATGCCCTGGAGCGTGCTTTTGAGGCTGTGGTTGGTTGGTTGAGACAAAGTCGGCTGAAATTGAATCCCATGAAGACGGAGGTCCTGTATGTGAGTCATGGGGAGATGGCTTTGGGACCCCGGCTTCCTACACTTGATGGGGCAGCACTTACACTGGCCCCAAGAGTTAGGAGCCTGGGGGTGATTCTGGATTCCTCCCTGAAGATGGAGGACCAGATCACTGCAGTTGCCAGGTCTTCCTTTTATTATCTTCGGCAAGCCAGGCAGCTTGCCCCTTATTTGACTCCCCGTGACTTGACTACAGTGGTCCAAGCAATGGTCACCTCTAGGTTGGATTACTGTAACGCGCTCTACGCTGGGCTTCCCATGGGCCTGATCCGGCGGTTACAGCTGGTACAGAATGCAGCAGTGTGGGTCATTGCTGGAGCACTGGTGTGGGAGCATATTACACTGGTGCTACACCAGCTGCATTGGCTGCCAGTGGAGTACCAAATCAGGTTCAAGGTTTTGGTGTTAACCTACAAAGCCCTATGCGGACTGGGACCGACGTATCTGAGGGACCGTCTCTTACCATATGAGCCCCGGAGGACTCTCCACTCTGGTGGAAAATATTTTTTAAGGGAGACCCGCCTGGCATCGACCAGGGCCAGGGACTTTTCGGGCCTGGCCCCGACCTGGTGGAATGCTCTGTCTTGCGAGACAAGGGCCCGGCAAGATTTGCTTGCATTTCGCTGGGCCTGTAAAACAGAGTTATTCCACCAGGCATATGGCTGACACTGGGCGGTGCCCCCCCCGTGGAGGGGGGGTTAAACCATTGCCCCTATGCGAATACAGATGCATGTATGAACCGCTGTGCAGTATGAACCGTAAAATTTAATGCTTTTAAATGCTTTTAAATGTATTATTTAATGCTTTTAAATGTTTTAATGGTGGGTGATGTTTGTATTTTGTTATCCACCCTGAGCCTGCGAAAGCGGGGAGGGCGGAATATAAATATAATAAATTAAATTAAATTAAATTAAATATAGTTCAGAAATCATTTTTATATATATATATATTTATTTATTTTTAATTGCTAACACTACAAAAAGGGAAAAATGGGAACAGGGGGAAAGGGAAAAAACAACATATAAAAACACACACACTACATCTGCAGGTACTGCTTTCCCTTCATACTACAATTGTTTAAAGTTAAAACTTTATAATATGCTATTAGATTGGTTGATCTTATAAAATACAAACTACAATCAGGATCAGGTCTTCTTCCCCCCCCTGCGTCTCGGTCGCAGCTCTCTCTGAACATCTGCAGTAGCTGTGCTCGCTCCCTCCTCCCCCCCTTCAGCTTCTAAGTCCTCTTCTTGTTGGTACTCTTGATGATTAGACACAAAGTCCCTTAGCTGTGCTTCCGATATTATCTTGTAGGCTTGGTCTTTATAACTAAACCAGATACCTTCCGGAAATAACCATTTGTATTTTATTTCACGCTTCCTCAGAAGAGCTGCAAACCTTTTATATTTAAATCTTCTTTTCCGAGCTAAAAATGGAACGTCCTTCAATATCTTAACCTTGTTACCCAGAAAGTCCAAATCCACATTGTGCGAATTATATAAGATGGTGTCCCTAGTCTTCTTAGATGAAAAGTCGATAATGATCTCGCGAGGCAGCTGACGCTTCACTGCATATTTTGAAGATGTCCAACAGACTTCCAAAATGTCGCTTTTTAACTCTTCTTTAGTTGCCTTTGCGGATGTCGCCAAAAGTTCCGACACCAAGTCCTTTAAATTTTCACTTTCCTCCTCCTTCACATTCTGGAGACGCAATACCATCTGAGCACGATCCACTTGTAGCCCTATCAGTTGATTCTCCAAAAGCTTTACTTCTTTGTTTGTTGCCTTCATGAGTTCTGCGTTTTCCCGAGCAGACTGCTCTGCCCCCGAGGCTGCTTCCTTAATGGTTTTCACTTCACTCTCAATTGAGCCAACCCTTTGACCGATTTCATTCAGCTTATCAACAAAGGGCTTTATAGCTTCGACGACCGACTGCTTAACCAGCTCTTCAAGAGACTCTCCTTTCCCCTGCAAGGCAGCTGAAACAGATTTGCCCATAGCAGGGCTCTGCTTTTTCGTCGCCATCTTAGGGGGGGGGGAATCCGCCAACTAAGTTCTGAGACTCAATGAAGGGGAAGATATCCGAGCCTTCTTAGCTTCAACTCCCACCAATCCTTCGCATACGCTTGAAATGACAGAAGAGATTCGCTACTTACAGGTTTGCACCTTAAATCTGCTTCTCCGTTCTCCATGGCCCGGCAGCATGCAATGTGCTGTGCAAGTCTGCCGGCCTCCGTAGGAGCAAATGGGCAATTTACCCCCTCCATCGACTTCAGTGGGCTCTTCCCGGCGTGCTCCAGACCCTGACCCCCTCACTGGGAGTCCTGGGGGTTAACCCTCGCAGGTCAACCGCCCGGTCAGGCTGCTCGGGCGCTTCCTCCCGGACCTGCGGAGAGGAGTGTCCGACATGGCCAGGAAAACGAAACTGAATCAGTTCAGAAATCATTTTGATATTTATTTCTTTAGAACACAATCTGTTCCATTAGAATTACAGTACTTATTCATATGGTCGCTTGACTGTTCTATTGACCTGATTACAATCTGGTTGATAGAACAGTCAAGCGACTATATGGAAAAACTTGGATGAAGAGACTATTGAAAATTTGGCCTGAAGAAGAGTAAATACAACACTTGAAACGAGTGATTTTGATGCCGGGCAAACTCGTAGCCTGCCTTTAGTCCACGACTCTAAATTGATGTCATAGCCGAAAATAAAGTGCAAACCGCGCGTTCCTTTGGCGCCCCTGAGGAGTGCTTCTCCCGCCTTTGTGTGTACCTTTCCTCATGCGGTTACCTAATACTGCTTGAGGGAGATCCACTTCATAAGGACGTTTTTTCTGCAGCCCACAAATTCAGTGTGGGGCCCACACGTTGGGAGACATTACCGCTTTAAAAATCATTGCCGCTTTAAAAATCGCTTCCTAGTCCTCCTCATCGTGCTCCAGCAGAGAACACACGCCATTGACTCAATCAATGGACGCTGTTTAGCACTACAACTCTTCGGCAATTCTCTTTTGGACTGTTTGAATTACTATAAATATTGTATATTGTAAATATTGACTCAATCTTTAACGTCCCTTATTGTATGCATTTAAGGTGTCCTCTTGTCTCTAGAAGGACGGGGGTTCTTTCTTTCACCCCCATTGATTATTGCTGAAACAGTGACGGAATTTGATAGAGAGACAGTTACAATTAAATAAATAGTGTTTTTTTTTTTTTGAAAAATTTTTTATTGGGTTAGAACATTTTTATTTTTACATTACAATCAATTTTCCCCTAATTTTTCGTTTCTAACCCCCTCCCTTTCCCCCCCTTTTGTTGACTTCCAACAGCTTTCCCACCCTCTGTCCCTTTTCCCTTACTTCTATTAAATTCCTCTGTCTAAAACAGATATACATTCTCCATTATATTAAGCAGTGCATCATTAACTCCTTTAATTATTATACACCCAAACTATACGTCTTTAGATAAACAATTTATCCCATTTTCCAGTTTTGAATAATTCTATATAAACCTATATATCATAAACCATAAAAATTTCCCACATTTAAATCAAACAATTTGATTTGTTCTCTATATATTACTCATTAAATTTCCCACCTTTAACTTTGTTCTCTATATATTACTCATTTCAGCATTTTATGGCAATTCTATATAGCTCATCACATAATCAATCAATTTAACTCTTCTATACATTCAGTTTGGTGCATATAAATCTTGTCAAAGAAAGAAAATATTGTTAGTTAGTCAATCCTCATGTTTAAACCTTATCATTAATTATTCTCTATCAGTTGACCTATACATATCTATATATATCTCAATCAATTAATCTAACTGCTTATAAATTCACATTTCTCTTCCTCCCCCGGTAAAGTCACCCCTCTCTTTTATACTTTTATTATATTTCAGTAGTTCTCAAACTGCCACAGTTTTCCTCCCACCTCCCATTTCTTCTCCAGGTATTGTTTCAGCTTCTCCCAGTCTGTGTTGAACTGCCCTGAGTCCAGATCTCTCAGTTTTCTTGTCATCTTGTCCATTTCAGCCATATACAGCAATTTGTAGATCCAATCTTCAATAGTTGGTACTTCTTGTACTTTCCATTTCTGCGCATACAAAAGTCTAGCTGCTGCAGTCATATAAAAAATCAACGTCCTATGATGGGCTGGAATTCCCTCCATTCCCAAGTTTAGCAGCAGGAGTTCTGGGTTCTTATTTATTTGAAACTGTAAAATTTCACTCATTTCTCTTATTATTTCCCCCCAGAACTGCCTAGCTACCTCACACGACCACCACATATGATAGAGGGAGCCCTCATGTTTCTTACATTTCCAGCATTTATTAGAAGTATTCAAATTCCCTAGCGCAATCTTCTTTGGTGTCATGTACCAACGATAGATCATTTTGAAAATGTTCTCTTTAATATTGATACATGTCGTTGTCTTCATTGTAGTTTTCCACAAGTATTCCCATGCCTCCATTGTTATTTCTTTATTGAAATTTATAGCCCATTTCACCATCTGTGTTTTAACTATCTCATCCTCAGTATACCATTTCAGCAATACTTGGTATACCTTGGATATTCTTTTCTTGTCTTCTTTAAGAAGGGTCTGCTCTAGTTCCGAGTTCTCTGTTCGTATGCCCCCTTTTGCAAAGTCTGAGTTGTATAAGTCTCTAATCTGTCTATACTGAAACCAATCATAGTTAGGTGATAGTTCCTCTTGCGTCTTTATTCTAAGTTTAGATACTTCAATCTTAGTTATTTCTTTATACGTTAAACATTGTTGTTCATTATCCACAGCTCTCGGATCTATCACCTCATATGGAACCACCCACAAGGGGGTTCCTTCTTGTAGGTAAGTTCTATACTTCTTCCAGATTGTAAATAGACTTCTCCTTACAAAATGATGCAGGAACATCGAGTTGACCTTTACTTTGTCATGCCATAGGTATGCGTGCCATCCAAAAATTTTTTTATATCCCTCTAGGGCTAATAGTTTCTTATTCTTTAATGTCATCCACTCTTTTAGCCAAACTAGGCAGATTGCATCATGGTAAAGTCTCAGATTGGGCAGTTGCATTCCGCCTCTCTCCTTTGCATCTTGTAAAACTTTTACTTTCACTCGAGGCTTCTTGCCTGCCCAAACAAAATCTGATATTTTCCTCTGCCATTTTTCAAATTGTTTAGAGTCTCTGATGATTGGTATTGTCTGTAACAAAAACATTACTCTTGGTAACACATTCATCTTAACTGCTGCAATCCTGCCCAACCATGACAGGTTCAATCTATTCCATTTGATCAAGTCTCTCTCTATCTGAGTCCATAATTTTTCATAATTATTCTTGAACAAATCTATATTTTTTGCAGTCAGCTCAACTCCCAAATATTTCACCTTACTAGTTACTTCACAATCCGTTGTTTCCATTAACAATTGTTGTTTCTGCTTAGTCATGTTTTTGCATAATATCTTTGACTTCTTTTTGTTAATGAAGAAACCTGCCAAATCTCCAAACTCCTTGATCTTGTCTATCACTTTTGGCATGTTCTCCAGTGGGTCTTCTACAATTAACATTATGTCGTCTGCAAATGCTCTGACCTTATATGAATAGTCCTTTATTTTTATTCCTCGTATTTCCTCATCTTGTCGAATTTGTATCATCAGAATCTCCAATACTAAAATGAACAACAATGGAGATAACGGGCAACCTTGTCTTGTTCCTTTACTAATCGTCAATTTTTTGGTCAATTCATCATTCACTACAATTGCTGCAGTCTGGTCTCTATAGATTTCCTTGATTGCTCTGACGAATCTTTCTCCCAGTTGTAGCTTTTCCATAGTGGCAAACATAAAGTCCCAGTTTAAATCGTCAAACGCTTTTTCAGCGTCTACAAAGAAGAAACCAACCTCTTTGTCACAACGCTTGTCGTAGTATTCAATAGCATTGATCACTGTCCTTAAGTTGTCTCTTATTTGTCTGTCTGGCAAAAAGCCTGCTTGTTCCTCCTCTATGACTTCCGAGAGCCACCCCTTCAATCTCTCCGCCAATATCTTCGCAAAAATTTTATAGTCATTATTGAGTAGTGATATAGGCCTATAATTTTTCACGCTAGTCAGATCTTGGCCCTCTTTTGGGATCAATGATATATTCGCTTCGCTCCAAGTGTCTGGAATTCTTTGATCCCTAAAAACTCCGTTCATCACCTCTTTTAGGAATGGTGCCAGTTCATTGGCCATTGTCTTATAAAATTTAGCCGTAAGTCCATCTGGCCCTGGCGCCTTTCCTAGATTTGCGGATTGTATTGCCATATTTATTTCCTCATCAGTTACTTCACTGTTCAGCTTATTTCTCCAAGCTTCCGAGATCTCTGGAAGTTTGGTTTTCTCCAAATATGATGCTATTGATTCTTTGTTTACTTCTTTTTTATTATACAGCTTAGCGTAAAATTTATAAAAGGCTCTGCTAATGGTAGTCTGCTCCAAATACGTTTTGTTTTCTTCACAAATTTTATTTATTATTTTCTTTTCCCTTTTCTTCTTTAATTGCCATGCCAAATATTTCCCAGGTTTATTAGCACCCTCAAAAGCTTTTTGATTCAGTCTTTTAAGGTTCCACTCCAATTCTTTGTTACTCATTGCTGTTAACTGTTCTTGAAGAATTTTGATTTCCTGATGTATTTTCTTTTTCCCTGGTCTCTTTTTTAACTGTACTTCTTTGGCCTTTATTTTCTCCTCAATCTCTTGTCTTTTCTCCTCTTTCTTTTTCCTTGCTCTACCATTTAAGTCCATTAGTATGCCCCTTACAACCGCCTTGTACGCGTCCCAAACTTTACTGGTTGGTACTTCTTTATTCACGTTGTATTGTATAAAAAACTTAGTCTCTCTTCTCAGTGTTTCCATATTCTCACTTTCCTGTAACAGGTCCTCATTTATTCTCCAGGCTTTCCTTTTTCTCCTTTTTCCAAATTTCCACATAATTGGGTTGTGATCTGAGCCTACCATCGGCATTATTTCTACCTCCTTAGTCCATAGCGCTAAGTCCTTTGAGGCCCAGATCATATCAATTCTTGATAATGTAAGATGCCTTGCAGAATAAAAAGTAAACTGTTTGGTTTTAGGATATTCTCTCCTCCATACGTCTTCGAGAGTCTCTTGTTGAATCAACTCAAAAAAAAGCTTTGGCAATAGTCCTCTTTTCTTTTGTGCTTTTGTAGTCTTTTTGTCTAATTCCAAATCTGTCACTCCATTGAAATCTCCAGCAAGAATTATCTGGTCATATACAAGATCGTCTAGGTGCTTCCTTAAGTCCTCAAAGAAGCTTTCCTTTGCACCGTTAGGTGCATAAAGTCCGACTACCAACACTCTCTTTAAGTTCCAATTACATTCCACTGCTACAAATCTAGCTTCCACATCTCTCATAACAAATTTTGGCTGCAGCTCCTCTTTTATATACAACACCACTCCTCTTTTTTTCTTGTTGGAAGCCGCTACAAATTCTTTGCCCAATTTTCCAGATTTTAAATATTTTACATCCTGTTTTCTAATGTGGGTCTCCTGCAAACAAACAATATCACATTTTTGTTTTAGTAGCCAATGAAAATTATTTTTTCTCTTATTCGGTGAGTTTAGTCCATTTACATTCCAAGATAATACTTTACACTCCATATTCATGGTTTTGTTGGTAAGTCTTTTTCATTGTCCTTGATAAATCTCTCCATCTCCCGCTCAGATCTGATGCGTTTTTTTGCCCCTCCAAACTCAAAGGACACTCCTTCCGGTAACTCCCATCTGTATCTGATATTCATGTCCTTCAAAGTCTGAATTAGCACTCTATATTTTTTCCTGTCCAATAACACTGATCTGGGCAGTTCCTTCATTATAATAATCGTCTTGCCATCAATCTCCAATGGATCTTGAAATTGTTTGGTCACAATCCTCTCTTTCATATTTCTAGTTGTAAACTGCACAATCACATCCCTTGGTAGTTTCCTCTGGGTTGCAATTCTCGAGTTCACACGATACGCCACATCTAGGATAGCCACAATTTCCTCCTCCTCCTTCCCCAGGTAATCAGCCAACACCTCAGTCATCTGTTCTTGCGCTGACTTCCCTTCCACTTCTGGCAGACCACGAAAACGAAGCTGCTTCTCCATGTGTTTAGTTTCTGCAACTGACATCCTCCCCTTCACCAGTCTCATCTCTGTTTGTTGCGTGTCTATTAAATTCTCCATCGCGTCTTCTACTGTTTTAACTCTCTGCTGCGTTCCTTGTAATTCACTGCTAATCGTTTCCACACCTTTTTTCACTTCTGACAGCTCCGACTTTACTGTCTGTGTAACTTCCTTGACCTCTTTAATAAGCTCCAATTTCGTGTCCTCAAGTTCTTTCATCATGTCTATAAGTTTTTTGTCCAAGTTTTCTATTGCCGATTGCCACTCTTTTTTCGACATCGTGGGGCTTGCTTTAGCTCGCTCCCACGAATCTGCTCTCTTCCTCAGCTCCGTGGCGTATAATTAAACGTTTTCCTTTTTTTTAAATGTCCCAATCTTTGCCAAAATTAATTTTTTATATCCAAAATGTCGGGCGTCTTTTCTCTATGGTTTCTCTATGTTATTATAATCCAAGATGGCCTACTTCCTCTTCCGCTGAAGCCACGACCCTTCCACTTTCAAAGATGGCGATTCCCCACTTCCTGTCCTTTGGCAAGGGCCGCTTCCCTCCAGCCACTCTATTGTTGTTACGCACTTCCTGTCTCCCGTCTTCCCACAGCAGGTCTCGCGATGGTGTCTTTTTCCCACAGCTCCAAAACCACAGGTATTCAAAACAATAGTCCGATTTTTGTAATAACTTCTTTAAACTTAGTCTCTTTTAAAATACAACTCCTGCCGAGTCTTCACCTCCTTTTCGCTAGTCTGTTGCAGTTTAAAAGTCTACTTTCTTTCCTCTCTGTTTTTGTCAATCTGTCCCGTTTCAAGAGATAGCGATCTTTACCTTCTCTCCAGCTTTCTCGGGTTGTAATCGCTGTTTCGATCTTAAATTCTCCTCTCGACTTCCCTCCCCGATCGAAGCTTGGGTATGTAGGTCTTATGCCAGCCGAATTGGCCCCAAAATTGCCGCAGAGATTATAGCCGACCCGTCGCAAGGTGGGACCTCAAGGATCAGGGGGGAGACTCCTTGTGTAGAGCCCCCCCTCGTCCGAGATCTAACTCACCCTAGGGTCTTGAGCGTTCTTTGCCTGCTCCCCGCCTGAGAGCAGTCGGCCGCGGGTTATTTTCACCCCTCCGGCCGGTTAAAACGGCAATCCGGTCAGCTCCACAAATGGAGCTGCGTTAGACCTCCATGAATCCCAAACCGGAAGTCAAATAAATAGTGTTAAAGTGTAAAAGAAAGATCTTTTGGGGGATTTCCTTGGCTTTGTAGCCCCCCTTTGGTCATTTTATAAGAGAACAAAATTTAAGCTATTGTCCCCTGATAATTTTTTATCTTTAGACATCGCTTTGTAGCTGAGCATGTCTGTATACAAGAATTTCTTGCCAATATATTTTGTATTATGAGAAATTCAAAACTAACCTTTTGTACAACACTTTGGTTGACATCACACCATCCTGAATCTTGTACCCATGAATATATGAAGCTGCCTTTCACTAATCTATCAAGGTCAGTATTGTCTACTCTGAAAGACAGTATCTCTCCAGGTTTTGGGTAGAGATCTTTCATATCACCTTCTACCTGATCCTTTTACCTGGAGATGCTGGTGAATGAACCTGAGACCTTCTGTATGTAAAACAGTTACTGTACCACTGAGCCACAACCCAATCCATTGTACAGGTTTTTAAATCTGTGAAAAATAAGAGTTCATTAGGCTCTGCAAAAGAATTAGAATGCTATCTCCCATGGTTTCATCCCCAGACATGAATGCAGTTACTCCCCTTTATATCATGTATATAAATTCTTGTGTAGGTTGTTAGAGCCCCTGATTAAAAAGTTTCACTGATTTTTTCCCAAATCTACTCAGTTCTTATTAGCATCTTTAATTTCTCAAATGAGAATTAAATGCAAAAGATTTGTTTCAGTTACCAATGCAGTACATGTTGTGTTAATTTAAAAAACACAGATTTTGATGCTGGACAGCCATATAGTAAAACCTAACCACTTTGTATTGCATAATATAGATCCTTTATTAATTTTTATACCTTTATTTATAAGGCCAATTTTTATGAGCTCTGGAGGAAATTTGTTACTTATTCATCTGGTGAACAGCTCTTTGGATTGCCTGTCACAGACTATGAGGTTTTACATAAAATCAGGTAACTGTGGAAAATTGCTCTACTTGCCAGAATCAGCTGAGCATTGTAGAAAAGCTTCAATGATAGAGGAAGCTGAAAAAACACATTTGTACAAATTGTACTTACTTATAACTGTCGACTAGAAACATTATATAGTCTTCAGAACTAAACCTTTCAAAAATTTATTTGGATGAAAAGAATCATAGGAACAATGAAAAAGGAGGACAGCTCTATGGTGCACCTAGAAATTGCAAAATCCAAGGTCTGCAGAAGCAAAAGTTTGAAGTGGGATTAATGACAAAGAAAAGGGTTGTTAAACATGCAAATCTAATGGGTTGGTAGATATAGGAATTGGAACTGCTGCATGTGAGAAATAATGGACTCATGCAGGAATGATCATTTACAGGCCTGTTCAGAGACAATTTAAATAATTATGGAATTGGGTTTCCTGTTGAAATTCTGTTCTCTTTCTTTTCATAGCCTTATGCTTTTATTTAACAGGTAGCACATTAATTAGTATTTACATAGCAATGAAGTTTGATTCTGCTATATTAAACTTTTTCAGGACATAACAAAATCCATCTCCATGTTCAGCTCCATAATCAACTATCCAGATAGTTTAATTTGTTCATTCTTTAGAATTTAACATTTACTGTATTTGTCCAAGTGTGGTTTATAACCAAGTGTTAGCAATGCTACAGAATTTAGGAATCTGAAATTAATTTTCACACTGATTAAAATGTAACTACATGAATTCATTTGAGCTTTCAAAGATTCTAGAGAACACAGATAAAATTCAGTTGTATGCCCCATGGGCTTCATATTTTAGAACACATACTTTTATAATCATGTTATACTAATGAGTCTAATGAACACTGTCACTTTTATCTTGTAGAAAGGAGCTAAGTTTGCTTCAAAAATTGTATGGATTGTATGATACAGTGATGAATAACATTAGTGGGTATTATGAAATTCTCTGGGGAGATGTAGACATTGAAAAAATTAATGCTGAACTTCTGGAGTTTCAGAACAGGTAAGCTTTCTTTCTACATTAAGGCATGAGCTGCTGTATCAAATATTTTTTAACAGGATATACTTCCTAGATTATGCAGTATAATCCATATTTTGACACACTGTACAATTCACATGGTCTAGGTGAACGCCCGCTCCCTGTGACCTTTGATCTCCCTTAAGATAGGCAGGAGTGGCCCTCCTCAACATTTGTATCGAGAAGCAGCATTCACAGTTCAGCATAGCTAACCTTCGTAGAAGTGTGACCCCAGTTTTGTAGAACTGGTCCTGGGTATGCAGTCCTTTGGAATGCAATTCAGCACTTTTCTTTTAAAGAAAACATTCAGTGATTCTTTTTTGAAATTATGATATTGTTTCTATAGAGATCTTTGCACTGGATTGTTTTTGCATTTTTTTCAGATGTCGCAAGCTACCCAAAGGGCTTAAAGATTGGCAAGCATTTTTAGATCTTAAAAAAAGAATAGATGATTTCAGTGAATCATGTCCACTGTTAGAAATGATGACCAATAAAGCAATGAAACTGAGACATTGGAACCGCATTTCTGAAACAACTGGGCATCCATTTGATGTAGAATCTGATTCCTTTTGCCTTCGGAATATCATGGAAGCACCACTTCTCAAGCACAAGGATGATATTGAGGTAGGAAACATTTTATAATTTTACACTTAGGCTTCCATGTTATTGTCTTTTATGTTTAGATAGAATGTTAGTATAGAATGCACATAAACACTAAACATACAGTAGGTCTAAAAAGCTAGGTCTTTAATAGACATGGGCATGAACAGCATTGGGAACAGAAAAAAACTACAAACAGCCCAATCTGCTGTTCGTGAGCAAGCTGTTCGTGAGGCTCCATCCTAAACGAACAGGTGGTCGTTAAAAGCCTTGTTTGTTGCCTTTGGCAGCCGTTTGGCAAGCCAGACAGTCTTGCGCCTACTGCAATCAATCCCCTTGGCAACCGGAGGGAGGAAGGGACTGAACTCTGTCTGAACTCCTTCTGGCTTTCCTTCTGGCTTTAACCCTTCAAAGTACTTCCAGCAGAGAGTCCCATTTTTGCCACTGTGAAGATAAAATGACAGCCAATGGGGAGACCCGTGGATCATGCCTTTCCTGGGGTGCAATCTCTCTGAAACTTGGGGGGGGGCTTCAGAAGACAGTGAGGACTATGTCCCCTGCAAATTTGGTGGATATTGGACATTGGGAAGGTCAGTTTGTGGGATGTTTAAAGGGCCCTGCTCCTTGCATGTGGCAGGAATCCCCCCCTGCTGCCTGCCAGCTGATAGTTTAAAGGGATCTTTAAAGGGCCAGGTAAGTGGGTTTGAGGGAAGGGGGGGCTAAGGGGGGTTGGAGTGGGGGTGGTTCTGGCCACAATGAACAATGAACAACAAACATGTCCGGGAACAGTCCATGTTCGTCTATGTTCATTGTTCATTGTTTGTGGATGGCACTGAATGACAAACAGGGTGTTCGGGGTTTTTCCCCCGTTTGTGCCCATGTCTAGTCTTTCACAGAGATAAGCATTGCTTGTATGATTGTGGATAGATGTCCAGAGAGAGACAGGAATATGGATAAAGAAGAGGGATTAATGGGAGGCATGTTTCTATGATGACAACGTTTATCTAGAATGGATACAACTTGAATAGCACTATTTGTTTGGTGTGAGGTACTGTAAACTAGAGAAGGCATGAGAGACAAACTAATTTAAGTTAGCTTGCCCCTTAAGTGTTAGATACAAGTATGTCCATAACTGTAAATACATCGGAAAGATAAGTAAGATAAACTTAAAACTTCTCCAGTTAGATGGGCAATCCGTTTGTGTTGGGCATTGGAACTGCAAAGTGAAATAAAATATATCCAGGATGCTAGTACCATATAATGAGTATGAAGGTGGGGTGGGAAAGAATGAGGTGCAAAGGTTCCATTTATTCCAAGGTGGCATGTTCTTTAATGACACAAAGGTTGTGCTTGTAGAGCCCTGTATTTCTCCATAGCCTCTGTGGCTTTAAAGGCTGACCTTGGTGAGATCATGTGTAGAAACTGAAACACATAATATACTTAATACACTACACAATATGATATATGGTGTGGGGCTGTACCAAGGGTCATAGCTTCTCTGAAATAGTGCATGTAGTGCTAAGCTGTATTTGTATCAATGTCATGGCATTGCAATATGGATGCTATGACATCACAGTACATTAATGAACTCTTCAGAGCTATGGAATTTTTAAAAGCTGATAAATGTGACCTTTTGGATACCCTGTACTCGGGCTGCTGCACAGCCTGGAAGCACTGCTGGGGTGGTGCAGTGGGATCTGGAGTGCTGCTGTGTTCCCCTGCCTTTTCCCATGCTAGCCAGATAATTGGTGGCGGGGGTGGATGGGAGTGTAGCCCTCCCAAGGCCCTGCCGCAGCCAGCCAAGGAGGCCACCTTGGGGTCTCCAAGGCAAGCTGTGTTGCCCATGACTCACCTTTTATCCCCATGGAGGGTTATGCGAGTGCGCCTGCATGGGGATAAAAAGTGAGTCATCACCTTTTATATAGTAGGATAATAATTAGAATATGCCATTAAGTCATAACCAACTCATGGTGACCCCAACTATGGAGTGTTCAAAGCAAGAGATGAACAGAGGTGGTTTGCCACTGCCTTCCTTCACTGTCTTCCTTGGTGGTCTCCCATCTATGTACTGTCTGTGGCAGATCCTTCTTAGCTCCCAAGCCCTAACAAGCTTGGGCCAAATTGGGTCCCCAAATGCTTGAAAGAAAATGCATGAAAATATGAGGCAGGTGGAATCTGAATGCTTTTAAAGATAAAACAATTTCACAGTGTATTTATACATATTATTTAAATGTAAGCCTATAGTACATTTAATTTTTTTCTAGTTTTCTTCTTTGTAACTCAGAAGGCTACAATATTCCTTTACCTTTAAAAAGTCTGTTCAGTTATCTCTGTACTACTATTTATATGTTTTAACATTCCGCCCAAACATGTAGACTTTGGGGTTATTTAATTCACCATTTTTAATGTTTAAATATTGTAAAAATATCTTTTGCTTTGCCAGGACATTTGCATATCGGCTATAAAAGAAAAAGATATTGAAGCTAAACTGGCTCAGGTGGTTGACAGTTGGGCAAATCAGACCTTGAGTTTTTCCGCATTCAAGGGAAGAGGAGAACTGCTCCTCAAGGGAACCGAATCTTCTGAAATTATTACACTGATGGAAGACAGCTTAATGATCCTGGGCTCTTTACTTAGTAACAGGTAGTTTAAAGTAATTTATAATGAGATGAGTGCATTTTTATTGGTATGGTTTCTTCACCGAGTACCTCACCACTATACCATCAAGGATGTTCCAGCTAATCAGGTAGCTTGTCAACTTTGAACTCTTGTTTGAGATTTGGAAGGGGGCTGAATGTTGTCTCTCCACTCTCCCAATCAGAGATCAATGTGGTCAAGGCTGACAACAGTGGGATTTATGTACACTGTCCCAATCCAGCCAGCAACACAAGGCTTTCAGCTCTGATGATGTTTTTTGTGGAGCTTTTTTGTTTTTTTAAAAAAAACTCTACACAACACTCTTTTGCATGTACGGAGAACAATCAGCAAAGCAGTTCTTGGAAAGAAGTCTGTTTCCATGTATGGCTTGCCTGTGCTGAATTACAGTAAATGGGTATATTTTGATTGAACCTAGCAATACTTGCTCAGTGCAGCTGTAATGCTGGCCATTTATGTGATTTAAAATGCCTTGTCTCTTCAGTTCTGGAGTTAACTATGATTAACAGTACATATTAATGTTAATTATAGTCCACATTACACTATACAAATAGAGTTGCCTACTCTGATTTGGGAAATTCCTGGAAATTGTCAGGCAATGCCTGAGGAGAGTGGAACATGAACAGGGGAATGGAACTCAGGAGGGATGTGGTACACTCCAAAACTGCCATTTTCTTCAGGGGAAATGATCTCTGTAGTCTAGAGATCAGCTATCAGAAAACTCCAGGCACCATCTTAAGGTTGGCAACTTTATTTCCAAACCCAATTCCAGACATGGTTACTTGTTTGGTATTAAAAGAGGTGATCAATATTGAGTAACATTCATGTGAATGCAAGGCAAACCATGGTTAGTTGCAGAACTGAAAGGGAGGGGGAAGAGTACACAAAAGAGGAAGATTACATAAGCCTTGGGTGGCATTCAACATATACCAATCAACGGCTATAGTCACATTTGAATGACTAAAGTCAAAACAGTCTAACAGTTAATTGTAATTTAGGAAATAACATGAAATACATAATGATTGAATTTAATGATCTAATTCTTTGCCTATTCTAGATATAATGCACCATTTAAAAAAGATATTCAGAGCTGGGTGTACAAACTTAGCACCTCCAGTGACATAATTGAAGAATGGCTGGTTGTACAAAACCTCTGGGTTTATCTTGAAGCTGTTTTTGTAGGAGGAGATATTGCCAAGCAGTTACCCCAGGTAAATCTTTGTTTTATAATATAAATATTATTCTTTAAATGTACCTTCGTAGAAGTTTGAACTTGAGAGTGTCCTATGACATGAACTCATATATTAATTCCAATTGTTCTATTTAGGAAGCAAAACGTTTTCAAAACATTGATAAATCATGGATAAAAATAATGCAGCGCGCTCATGAAAACCCAAATGTTGTTAGCTGCTGTGTTGGAGATGAGACTATGGGCCAACTTTTACCACATTTGCATGAGCAACTGGAAGTGTGCCAGAAGTCACTTACAGGGTACAAACAATATTTTGAAATACTTGTGTGTCATTAATAGCATTCAGAATAAAGTAATAATGAATTGACTTAGATAATACATATTATTGCTGCTTACTTTTTAATAGAGTTTGGGATAAGGAGAGTTCTAGGGATAGCTGACTGAGGAGATAAATTAGATAATTTTTATGTATTACATTATTTATAGTTTGTCTTTCTCTTTGAGACTCAAAGGAGATTACACAATGCATATCAGGACCATCAGAAACATGACATCTGATAAGCAAAGTAATAGGAGTAGAATTACAGAAATCTGAACAGAAAGCATAAGTATTAGACATGATATGCATAAGTACTAAACATAATATGTTAACAATGACAAAGGATGGAATTACATAGGTAGATAACAATATACTGAGAGCAAGATAAAACGTACAACAAACGGATAATATGTGTGTCCAGGGGCAGCAGGCCTGCCCCTGCATTTATCATGGCTGACCAAGAGGCTGGGTCAACCAAAACCCAGTGTCTTGGGGGCTGGAGCAGTGTAGGGACTCCCTGGAACAGGGTGGAGGCTGGAGATGACAGCAGCAGATAGATGCAGCATGATGTTGCATTGGGCAACACAGCCCAGCCTGGTCCAGTAGGGGTGCCAGTTCCCCTTACCCTCCTCACAGGAGGAGGGGGACCTGGTACTGACCATTTTTTTTACTTTTTGTGTGTGTGCAAAGCGCACATGCACTCCCAGACCTGCAAAATGATGTCACTTCCCATTTGGGGCCCAAATTGACATGCTGCGAAGCACAGGAGCACTGTCAGGGTGGTGCAATGACAAACCTGGGAGGCCTGTTCCCCACCTTTTCCCTTGTCAGCCAGGTGAGTGGTGGCAGTGGGTGGAGGGGGGGGAGGGGATTCCCACCCCCACCGGTGGACCTAGGATCCCTAGTGGACAGCCTTGCTACAATGCAGGTGGGGCTACACTTTGTTGCTGAGCTGGGGAGCAGCTAGGCAGGCTGGACTGGCAGTAAGGAAGGCTTTGGGGCCAATTGGGGTGGAAGATCTCACCTGGGAGAAAACAAAGAGGGACAGGGCCATGGAGAGAAGACCCAAGAGGGAACACCTCTGGAGGAGGCCCTCAGACCCTCACAGAAGCCTGCTCCAACTCAGAGAGCACTGGGGGAAGCTGAGTTTGACCTGCCACCAGGAACACCTTTATTAGGCTGCCCAAGAAAAGTCCAAGGGAGAAAAAGATAGGTCTTTCTCATGTAGAGGTGGATGGCTGAAAAGAGAGGGCTGAGAGGTGTCTGCCCAAAAAGGGGTCCTGGAGGATGCAGCAGCCCTAGCCTCTATCCTGTTCCCTTTATTTAAAATGTTAAACTATAAACTGCTACAATCACTAGCGTCATAGATTGGTTCGAGCTAAATTGTAAATCAAGGTTTCATGATTAGGATTAGAGATGGGCATGAACCAAAATACAAACCAAAGTTTGTCACGAACCGGGCCAGTCCGTGGTTCGCGAACCAGCAGTTCATCAGAGCCCATTTCTGATGAACCACCACGAACTTTAGGCCAGTTTGTTTGGTTCGTTTTTTGGTTCGTCGCTGCAGACAACCTGGTGTCGATCAATCAGTTTCCTAGGCAACAGGGGATGGACTTTCTGCAGACCTGCTGACCCAGAAATGACCTTCTCATGACCGGAAATGATGATTTACTGACCTGGAAGTGATGTTTTCATGAACCAAATGAACTGGTTCACGAACCAAGGCAGGTTTGTGAAAGTTTATAGTTCGTGAAACATGACAAACCACGGACCATGGTTTGTGCCCATCTCTAATCAGGATTATTTAATACTGATTTATTACCACTAATCCTGAGGCTACCGACCCCAGCCACCCTCCATTCAGCAGTTATCTCTTCCTCCTCACCACTTTCCATCCCACCCTAATGCCCCCATCTGTCACTTTCTGCCCACCACACCACCTCTCACCATCTGCACTGCTGCTCAGGTGCTAGAGTAGTTAAAACTACTTTCTCCCTGGTTCTTCAGGTGTTTCAAAAGACAGCACAATGAGTCACGCTTGCCCCAAAGTCCTTCCCAAATACCTGAGTCTTGGGAAACCAACGAGGAAGGAGCACTAACTGCCTTCTGAGTTGGGAGTGGGAGGTGAGGTGGAGCAGTGGTAGGGGCAAGGAAGTGTCAGTGTCAGAGGCTGCTTCCTCTCAAAATACATTATGTGAGACTTTCCTTGGTTCACTTTATTTTAGAGCCATCTATTTGCTTCAATCACCCTTTCATGAATCTTGCAAAGCTCTGCAACATGCACTCTGCACTGACACTGAAAACTCAGTTTGCAGTCATGTGTTCTCCATTGCATAGGCTTGGGTACTTACAGCTTGTGTTGAAATTTTTAATTAATCACTTACAGCAGTGGTACTCATTCCTTGGGTTGTAGAGAGGCACATTCTCAATTACCATCAACCCAAAGAGCCACTTTGATTTGTAGTATGAGGCCTGCATCTCAGGGAAGCCTGGAGCTTTTCTGTTCATCTGGCAGCAGCTGTTTCAGACCAGGAACCAATGCCAGCCACAGTTCTCACTAGCCTTGCCCACTTTCCTGAAACATAAGGTGGGTGCCTTATTGGAGAATGATGCTCAGCAGAGCCACAGGTAACATGTCAAAGAGCCACAAGTGGCTTCCAAGCCACTGAGTATCACTGATGTATAGGATTGCAGCCTTATTTTGATAAAATACATACATTTTAAAATAGGAAATATGTGTTTGTCTTAAATATTTCTTTTTATTAAAGGTATTTGGAAAAGAAAAGACTGTTGTTTCCCAGATTCTTTTTTATTTCTGACCCTGCTCTTCTAGAAATACTTGGACAAGCTAGTGATTCACACACTATTCAGGTATGTTCCAAGTGATATATCTGTAAAATTGCATTTACGAAATGAAGAACAAAGGTAAATAAGCAGAAATAAAAGTATATAATTCACAAATAAGAGTTCATTTCTAATTTCTATCATTTTAGTGCATTAGTAAATGTTCTTGCAAGATTATACTGCAATATAAAAATAGAGTTTTGTCCCTCAGATAAAATTGCTATTTTGAAATAAAAAAAGTTCTAGGTGTACACATACCCAGAGTTTGGGTGTGTTTATTTTATCTCTAATGGGGAATAGAGGAGGGCATGAATTGTAATACAAACAAAAAAAATGCACGAACTGGGCCAATTCATGGTTTGTGAAAATGTAGTTCTCGGCCGCGTTTTCCACGAACTCCATGACTTTTTGGCCTGAATTATGAGAGTTGTGAGTGGTTTGTGAAGCCAGACAGGCTGGCGCCAATCAGTTGATTTCCTAGGCAATGTAGGCCCAGAATGTCTGCAGACATTTTGTTGCCGTGGAAACCCCAATCTTAGTCAACCTAACCTTGATAGGCAGGTCTCCCTTCCAACCGTGGAGCTCCCATTCTGTTACATGGGAGCCAAGAGCAGGGGGGAGACGGGCCTTCTGTAGCCATGGGAACACCAATCTCATCCCTCCAAACCCTGTTAGGCAGGTCTGACTGCCAACCAGAAAGCTCCTGTTCTGCTCTATCTGACCCTTTGTTATATAAGGCACATCTCTCTGCCTCGTGCTTTCAGTTTCAGCAGACAGTGGGAGAGTGAGGACAGAGCTGTTGCTGGGCATGGGATTTGAAAGAGAGAGAGGGAGAGCTTGAGCTTGGCCGCTGCTGGAAAAACTGAAAAGCTTCTTCAGTAGAGGTGAGCACAGTCCGCATAACAGACCTAATTTCATCATGAACTTACCCAGTTCGTCCTTCGCGAACACGCGGGCTGTGGGCTTGTGTTTTTCTCACAAAAGCGCCGAACATTGGGGCTTTCTGTCTGTGTGTGTGTTGGCCCGTCATGCCAGGATTCCCACTCAAACAATTTCCTAGGCAAAGGTGTGGAGCCACCTTCGCTGTTTGGAACACACCAATCTTAGCCCAGGAAACCTTGATTGGCAGCTCTGTCAGCCAAACAGAGATCACCAGCCTTTCTGCATAAAAGACAAAGCGCGCGAAGCCCTGCTCCATTTTGCTGGCGCGGGGACACGAGTTAGCTTCTAAGCTTAGCAACTGCTTGCTGTGGGGAATTTTTTTTTTTTGGGTGAGACCACGGCTTGTGCCTTGGGGTTTTGGGGCTTTGGGGCTTCAGGTGCAAGAGAGCTTTCTCTTTTCTCCATTCCTGTTTAATTTTTTTCTCCTTTCAATTCTAGTTTTCTTGAGAGCACTTTTTTAAAAATCCTTTTACCGCACTATCGGGTTACTCTGATTTCTTTCTGCAGTTTTCGAGTCCTTGGGTTCTTCTCGGGCTTAATCCTCCCCCCCCCAAATCTCTTCCTTTTTTCTGGGTTGCCGGTGGGTTCTATTGTGCTCTGACCCAACCCACTCACAGACCCACAGTGGGTGCAAGGCCGCTTTGGGCGTTGTCTGCTTGAGTTCTTGCCTTCTTTCCCCCACGTTCTTTCTTGGCTGCTGATGAGATGCAAGGGGAGGGAGACTGCTATTAGGCTCTGTGAAACACCCACTCTTTGATGACTGGCAGCATGCTTTGGGGGGGCTCTCTGCTTCACTTCTTCCTAAGCCCTTCACTCCCTAAATAGTGGGTGACTTGGGGGGACATTTCCTGCCTGGCTTTTGAGGTGCAAGGGGGAGACTGCTACTGGCCTCTGTGAAACACCTACTCTCTGGCGACTAGCAGCTTGCTTTGGGGGCTCTCTCTGCTTCACTTCTTTTAAAGCCTTTCACTCCCTAAATAGTGGGTGACTTGGGGGGACATTTCCTGCCTGGCTTTTGAGGTGCAAGGGGGAGACTGCTACTGGCCTCTGTGAAACACCTACTCTCTGGCGACTGGCAGCTTGCTTTGGGGGCTCTCTCTGCTTCACTTCTTTCTAAGCCTTTAACTCCCTAAATAGTGGATGACTTGGGGGGACATTTCCAGCCATGTCCTGTCCCTGTTATCCTCCTCTTGACGACACGTCCTGTCCCTGGTATCCTCCTCCTGACGACAAGCCCTGTCCCTGTTATCCTCCTCCTGATGACATGTCCTGTCCCTGGTATCCTCCTCCTGACGACAAGCCCTGTCCCTGGTACCCTCTCCCAGATGACAAGCCCTGTCCCTGGCACCTTCTAAGTACCTCCTCTTATTCTTTATAAACTCAACTACTTCCATACAGTCTAAGGCATGACTGTTGTCCCTCCCATCCTTTCTGGTGAGGCAGGATGGTGGGTGAGGTTGTCTGCCGCCAAGTTTACGCTAAGATGGCACTTCAGGTATGGTCACCTGGTAGCTGTGGGATCAGGCTTCCCCTGGGTGAATGTGGCCTCCTTTCCCCCCCTTGGTGAGAATACCAGCACACTCTTATTTTGGCCTGTCGGGATCGTAGGGAACCTCCCCCTCCTCCTGACGACGCTTCCTGTCCCTGGTATCCTCCTTGTGACGACAAGTCCTGTCCCTGGTGTCCTCCTCCTGATGACACGTCCTGTCCCTGGTATCCTCCTCATGATGACAAGCCCTGTCCCTGGCATCCTCCTCCTGACGACAAGCCCTGTCCCTGGTATCCTCCTCATGATGACAAGCCCTGTCCTTGGTATCCTCCTCCTGACGACAAGCCCTGTCCCTGGCGTCCTCCTCGTGATGACAAGCCCTCTCCCTGGTATCCTTCTCCTGACAAAAAGCCCTGCCCCTGGCACCTTCTAAGTACCTCCTTTTATTTTTTATAAAGTCAACGACTTCCAGTATAATTTGTATGACAGAACAGGCTAAGGCACGACTGTTGTCCATCTCATCGTTTCTGGCGAGGCAGGAAGGTGGGTGAGGTTGGCAGCCACCGCCAAAATGTTCCTCGGTGGTGGGACCGTCGGTTAAGGACACTAAGCATCTGTGGGACTTCATGGTCCTCCACTTCCTCCCGACGACACATCCAGTCCCTCGTATCCTCCCAATGGTGACATGCCCTGCCCCTTTCTGGCGAGGCAAGAAGGTGAGTAGTGTTAGCTGCCACCGTAAGCATGCTAAGACGGAACTTCAGGTGCGGTCACACGATAGCAGGGGAATCAGGCCGCCCACCGAGCAAATGTCAACTCCCCCCCAATGACAGTATCAGCCCACTCCTGTGGGGTCAGACCCCCTGCCCCCTGAGGGGCGGCGGCTCGGCGCCACCTCCCCGGACCTGCCAGGCCACCATCCTCAACCACCTCCCTTCCTTGGCAGGGATTCCGCCCTGCTCCCCTTTGGCCCGGCGGCCAGGCACATGGGGGGTGCTGCCGGCGAGTGGCCAGACCCCCCGCCCCCGGAGGTGAGGTGGCTCACCGCCACCTCCCTGGGCCTGCCGGGCTCGGCGGCCACCGTCCTCACCCACCTCCCTTCCTTGGTGGGGATTCCGCCCCGCTCCCCTTTGGCCCGGTGGCCGGACACATGGGTGCCGCCGGCGAGTGGCCATACCCCCGCCCCCTGAGGGGAGGTGGTTTGCCGCTGCCTTCCCAGGCCTGCTGGGCCCGGCGGCCACCATCCTCACCCACCTCCCTTCTTTGGCGGGGATTCCGCCCTGCTCCCCTTTGGCCCGGCGGCCGGGAACATAGAGGGTGCTGCTGGCGAGCAGCCAGATCCCCCTCCCCCAGAGGGGAGGTGGCTTGCCGCTGCCTCCCTGGGCCTGCCGGGCCCGACAGCCACTGTCCTCACCCACCTTTCCTATAGCGCTGGAAACCGCGGGGCACCTTCCCTCGTTTGCCTTCCCGATTCCCCTTTCCCAGTTCCGGATCGGAAACGGGACTTGACTGGGTAGAATCGGTGACTTGGGTTTGGCGGCGCCGTGGAATCACGATTGGCTTAATCAGGATTGTTTTTTTGATCATGCCCATGTCTAGTCCCCACATCTCAGAGGCAGGTCTTGTTGGCAGGAGGTCTTCCTTGTGGCCAGAGGAATATGCATTTGTCCAGTGACAAGGAGGACAGTGGCCCAGGTCAGAGCCATGTCCCTAACCCAAGCAAGCAGACACACAAGCTCTGTTCCTGGTGTCTTCCTCCTGTCGACACGTCCTGTCCCTGGTATCCTCCTCGTGACAACAAGCCCTATCCCTGGTGTCCTCCTTGTGATGACAAACCCTGTCCCTGGTATCCTCTCCTGATGACAAGCCCTGTCCCTGGTATCCTTCTCCTGATGACAAGCCCTATCCCTCATATCCTCCTCGTGACGACAAGCCCTGTCCCTGGTATCCTCTCCCGATGACAAGCCCTGTCCCTGGCACCTTCTAAGTACCTCCTCTTTATTCTTCATAAACTCTACTACTTCCATTATGATTTGTGTATTAACAAAACAGTCTAAGGCACATGATGAGCTTCCTTGATTGACTGCATCACGTTCAGTGAAGTGGGTTTCGTCGGTGACCGACCGTCCTGTTCCTGCGAGTGTAAGGGACCCTCTGAGGGTCAATCCCCAAAGTCCAGTGACAAGGACAGTGGCCCAGGTCAGCTTGCTTGCTATGTGACACACCATGTCACTGAGGTGGGACTCGTTGTCCGCTGCCCAAAGAGGCTCCCTCTGAACAGGGTAGCATAAGTTTCCTTCCCTCAAGGTGTGGAAGACATCCTTTCCATCCCTCCTGTGCCTTCCATTCCAGCAAGGGGCTTTTGAATTGCGACATGATCTCCTGTTGCGGAGTTGGCTTTCACTCAAGTACATCCATTTATTTCCCATCATGGAGAGTTGGTCTCCCCACCCCCGGGGAGGGCATCTATTGTTGATGCAGCCCCATGTAGGTGGGTTTTGTGGGCAGCCACCTCTCCTGGACAGGAGCACAAGTCTCTCTCCTTCCCCCAAGGGTGGGTAAGGGTCAGTCAGAATAGGGGAGGGGAAGCTGTTGTTTGTCTCTTTGGAAAAGTGATAATCGAGGAGCGTTACATGAGAACCTTTGGTGGGGAAAGTCGACTCAAGTGAAAATCTGTGGGAAAACCAAGGCCTTTCTGAATCGAACCAGTTCTCGAACCGGGCTGGTCCATTAAAAAGTTCATGGTCCATGGTCCGTGGAAGCCCACAAACCCCGAACCGGCGGTCCGTAGGCGACTGCCGGTCCATGCCCATCTCTACTCTTCAGCTTTAGTCTTGGCATTTCTGGGAAGGGTGCTTTCTTTCCTCCACCCCATCCCACCCGACACCAGTCCCAGGGCCACTGCCTTGCTCTAGGCTGGGGCCTAGCTTGACTGAGGCCTACCTTTTTTTCTGGAATTTTCTTTCTTTCTCCTTATTCCTTATGGGCTTAATTACTATCTATTTTGTGCACCTCCCATGCTTGCTCAGGTCAGGTGTCTGTGTGTGGTGGGATAGGGCTCTACCTCCCCCCGTCACATGGCCACTGCTAGGCTCTGGGGCCAAGCTAAGTGGGCACATCAGCTGAGGGCTCACATGGTTCTTTTTTATTTGATTACAATCTCTTTATTTTGTGCACCTGTCCTTCCTGCTCAGGTCAGGTTTCCGTTTGTGGTGGGGTAGGGCTCTATCCCCCCCATCTCAGGGCCACCGTCTGGCTCTGGGACCAAGCTAAGTGGGCACCTCGGCCAAGGGCTCACATTCTTTCTCTTTAATTTGATTACCTTCTCTATATTTTGTGCACTTGTCCTGCCTGCCCAGGTCAGGTCTCTGTGTGGGAGGTCTCTGTGTGTGGCGCGGTGGGGCTCAAGGGGTCTCAGCAGGAATGGTGGGGATTTGGAGAAACCTCCAGTCCCACCCCCCACATCCAAAACTTTTGGGGCTGTCCCTCCCCGCAGTCCACCCTTCACTCCATCTTCCCAGCCCAGCTCCACACCACAGCTGGGTAATCCTTAGTTCTCCCTAGCTCCCAGTCCCCATTTCAATCTCTCACTCTAGCAGCATTTTTAGACCGTTCCGAACGAACCCTGTGTGGCACGGTGCCGTTCCTGCAGTGGCCTGATGTGTAGGGGCTACTATCTCTTTATTTTGTGCAACTATCCTGCCTGCTCCAGTCAGGTGTCTGTGTGTGGTGAGATAGGGCTTCCACATAAGGGGGATTGATGTCTCTGTCCCTTCTGGGTGCAACTTACCCCTATCCATGAGACTTGGTTTCTCACCCCCTGATGGGGGGAAGGGGTTCCATTGGTGCCATCACGGCCAGCAGGCGAGTGATGTCAGCAGCCATGTCTTCAGGTGGGGGGGGGCTCAGAAAAATTTTATGTGTGTGTTCTGTGTTGTCCATCCCCTGGCAGCCCTGAAAGAGGCATCCCTTGAGGGCCCCGTTTGCCTGCTTCCAATAAACTACACCTGCTCATGATGGGATGTGCACCATGAAGGGTGGTGGGACTCAGAACAGCCTCCTCTTTAAGGAGGGGGAGGCATCCTTCTCATCTGCCACAGCCGGCAGTTGGGTGATGTCTGTGTCCACCGCTGCCCAGGACGAGGGACAGTGTTACACATTTGGCTGTGCAGGATCATGGGAGGGTCCCCTATCATGGTGCTTGGTATATCCCTCACCCCCCTGACCTAGGGAGAATGGGTTACATCATTGTCACTATGGCCGGCAGGGGGTGATGTCCGCAGGGACAGGCAACAATTCAGCTGTACTGCCAGTGGTCTCAGTGCAGGGGAAGGGACATAGTCTGCCCCTCCCCAACTGGGGGAAGGGGTTCTGTCCTTGCTGCCACAGCCAGCAGGTGAATGATGGCTGTGGCTACTGCTCCTCAGCACGAGGGATGGCTTTGCACATAAAATTGTACAACATGGTGGGAGGGCCCCCAATCCATGGGACCCGCAGTCTCCTCTGCACCAGGGGGAAGGGGTTCCATCTTTACCACCATGGCCGGGAGGTGAGTGATGTCTGTGGCCACCATATCCTATCCCCCTGTGACTTAGAATGGCCTACCCCCAAGGTAGGGAAGGCATCTGTGACTGCTGCCTCATCTCAGAGGTGTCTTTTGCCCGTAGAATCAGAACCACTACTCAGATAATGTAATAATATGTCATAATGTGAGAATATGCAACAATGTGAAATGAAATACTTTGATAATATGAGTATATGCAATTACATGATATGAAATATTTTGATAATGTGCGAATACTTTGATAATGTGCGAATGATATGAAATACTATGATAATAATTGTGTGCTGCAGAGGTTAAGGTGGGTTTTGTTTGGTCGGCTGCCATGTCTTCTAGGGTGGAGGGGCCTCACGCAGTTGAGATCATAAGCATGGGACTTGGGCTCCATCTGCGGGACTTAGTCTTACCCTCCCCAACCATGGGGAGGAGAAGGTGGCCACCAACGTCACCCATGCACCGGACATGATGGTGGCTGCTCATTGGGACATGTGGGCAGACACCAAGGGGATGCCGCTGGCTGGCGGCCAAACCCCCTGCCCCCAAGAAGGGAGGCAGCCAACCGCATCCCTGAGACCACGAAGTGGAGGTGGCCACCAATATCACCCATGTGCCGGACATGATGGTGGCTGCCCCTTGGGCATGCGGGTCAGCATAGGAGGGTGCTGACTTCCGGTTTGGGATTCATGGAGGTCTAACGCAGCTCCATTTGCGGAGCTGACCGGACTGCCGTTTTAACCGGCCGGAGGGGTGAAAATAACCCGCGGCCGACTGCTCTCAGGCGGGGAGCAGGCAAAGAACGCTCAAGACCCTAGGGTGAGCTAGATCTCGGATGAGGGGGGGCTCTACTCAAGGAGTCTCCCCCCCAATCCTTGAGGTCCCACCTTGCGACGGGTCGGCTATAATCTCTGCGGCAGTTCTGGGGCCAATTCGGCTGGCATAAGACCTACATACCCAAGCTTCGATCGGGGAGGGAAGTCGAGAGGAGAATTTAAGATCGAAACAGCGATTACAACCCGAGAAAGTTGAAGAGAAGGTAAAGATCGCTATCTCTTGAAACGGGACAGATTGATAAAAACAGAGAGGAAAGAAAGTAGATTTTTAAACTGCAACAGACTAGTGAAAAGGAGGTGAAGACTCGGCAGGAGTTGTATTTTAAAAGAGACTAAATTTAAAGAAGTTATTGCAAAAATCGGACTATTGTTTTGAATACCTGTGGTTTTGGAGCTGTGGGAAAAAGACACCATCGCGAGACCTGCTGTGGGAAGACGGGAGACAGGAAGTGCGTAACAACAATAGAGTGGCTGGAGGGAAGCGGCCCTTGCCGACGGACAGGAAGTAGGGAATCGCCATTTTTGAAAAGGGAAGGGTCGCGGCTTCAGCGGAAGAGGAAGTAGGCCATCTTGGATTACAATAACATAGAGAAACCATAGAGAAAAGACGCCCGACATTTTGGATACAAAAAATTAATTTTGGCAAAGATTGGGACATTTGAAAAAAAGGAAAACGTTTAAACATACGCCACGGAGCTAAGGAAGAGAGCAGATTCGTGGGAGCGAGCTAAAGCAAGCCCCACGATGTCGAAAAAAGAGTGGCAATCGGCAATAGAAAATTTGGACAAAAAGCTTATAGACATGATGAAAGAACTTAAGGACACGAAATTGGAGCTTATTAAAGAGGTCAAAGAAGTTACACAGACAGTAAAGTCGGAGCTGTCAGAAGTGAAAAAAGGCGTGGAAACGATTAGTAGTGAATTACAAGGAACGCAGCAGAGAGTTAAAACAGTAGAAGACGCGATGGAGAATTTAATAGAAACGCAACAAACAGAGATGAGACTGGTGAAGGGGAGGATGTCAGTTGCAGAAACTAAACACATGGAGAAGCAGCTTCGTTTTCGTGGTCTGCCAGAAGTGGAAGGGAAGTCAGCGCAAGAACAGATGACTGAGGTGTTGGCTGATTACCTGGGGAAGGAGGAGGAGGAAATTGTGGCTATCCTAGATGTGGCGTACCGTGTGAACTCGAGAATTGCAACCCAGAGGAAACTACCAAGGGATGTGATTGTGCAGTTTACAACTAGAAACATGAAAGAGAGGATTGTGACAAAACAATTTCAAGATCCATTGGAGATTGATGGCAAGACGATTATCATAATGAAGGAACTGCCCAGATCAGTGTTACTGGACAGGAAAAAATATAGAGTGCTAATTCAAACTTTGAAGGACATGAATATCAGATACAGATGGGAGTTACCGGAAGGAGTGTCCTTTGAGTTTGGAGGGGCAAAAAAACGCATCAGATCTGAGCGGGAGATGGAGAGATTTATCAAGGACAATGAAAAAGACTTACCAACAAAACCATGAATATGGAGTGTAATGTATTATCTTGGAATGTAAATGGACTAAACTCACCGAATAAGAGGAAAAATATTTTTCATTGGCTACTAAAACAAAAATGTGATATTGTTTGTTTGCAGGAGACCCATATTAGAAAACAGGATGTAAAATATTTAAAATCTGGAAAATTGGGCAAAGAATTTGTAGCGGCCTCTAACAAGAAAAAAAGAGGAGTGGTGTTGTACATAAAAGAGGAGCTGCAGCCAAAATTTGTTATGAGAGATGTGGAAGCTAGATTTGTAGCGGTGGAATGTAATTGGAATTTAAAGAGAGTGTTGGTAGTCGGACTTTATGCACCTAATGGTGCAAAGGAAAGCTTCTTTGAGGATTTAAGGAAGCATTTAGACGATCTTGTATATGACCAGATAATTCTTGCTGGAGATTTTAATGGAGTGACAGATTTGGAACTAGATAAAAAGACTACAACAGCACAAAAGAAAAGAGGACTATTGCCAAAGCTTTTTTTTGAGTTGATTCAACAAGAGACTCTCGAAGATGTATGGAGGAGAGAATATCCTAAAACCAAACAGTTTACTTTTTATTCTGCAAGGCATCTTACATTATCAAGAATTGATATGATCTGGGCCTCAAAGGACTTAGCGTTATGGACTAAGGAGGTAGAAATAATGCCGATGGTAGGCTCAGATCACAATCCAATTATGTGGAAATTTGGAAAAAGGAGAAAAAGGAAAGCCTGGAGAATAAATGAGGACTTGCTACAGGAAAGTGAAAATATGGAAATATTGAGAAGAGAGACAAAGTTTTTTATACAATATAACGTGAATAAAGAAGTACCAACCAGTAAAGTTTGGGACGCGTACAAGGCGGTTGTAAGGGGCATACTAATGGACTTAAATGGTAGAGCAAGGAAAAAGAAAGAGGAGAAAAGACAAGAGATTGAGGAGAAAATAAAGGCCAAAGAAATACAGTTAAAAAAGAGACCAGGGAAAAAGAAAATACATCAGGAAATTAAAATTCTTCAAGAACAGTTAACAGCAATGAGTAATAAAGAATTGGAGTGGAACCTTAAAAGACTGAATCAAAAAGCTTTTGAGGGTGCTAATAAACCTGGGAAATATTTGGCATGGCAATTGAAGAAGAAAAGGGAAAAGAAAATAATAAATAAAATCTGTGAAGAAAATAAAACGTACCTGGAGCAGACTACCATTAGTAGAGCCTTTTATAAATTTTATGCTAAGCTGTATAATAAAAAAGAAGTAACCAAAGAATCAATAGCATCATATTTGGAGAAAACCAAACTTCCAGAGATCTCGGAAGCTTGGAGAAATAAGTTGAATAGTGAAGTAACTGATGAGGAAATAAGTAAGGCAATACAATCTGCAAATCTAGGAAAGGCGCCAGGGCCAGATGGACTTACGGCTAAATTTTATAAGACAATGGCCAACGAACTGGCACCATTCCTAAAAGAGGTGATGAACGGAGTTTTTAGGGATCAAAGAATTCCAGACACTTGGAGCGAAGCGAATATATCATTGATCCCAAAAGAGGGCCAAGATTTGACTAACGTGAAAAATTACAGACCTATATCACTACTTAACAATGATTATAAAATTTTTACGAAGATATTGGCGGAGAGACTGAAGGGGTGGCTCTCGGAAGTCATAGAGGAGGAACAAGCAGGCTTTTTGCCAGACAGACAAATAAGAGACAATTTAAGGACAGTGATCAATGCTATTGAATATTATGATAAGCGTTGTGACAAAGAGGTTGGTTTCTTCTTTGTAGACGCTGAAAAAGCGTTTGACAATTTAAACTGGGATTTTTTGTTTGCCACTATGGAAAAGCTACAATTGGGAGAAAGATTCATCAGAGCAATTAAAGAAATTTATAGAGACCAGACTGCAGCAATTGTAGTGAATGATGAACTGACCAAGAAATTGACGATTAGTAAAGGAACAAGACAAGGTTGCCCGTTATCTCCATTGTTGTTCATTTTAGTATTGGAGATTCTGATGATACAAATACGACAAGACGAGGAAATACGAGGAATAAAAATAAAGGACTATTCATACAAGGTTAGAGCATTTGCAGATGACATAATGTTAATTGTAGAAGATCCATTGGAGAACATGCCAAAAGTGATAGACAAGATCAAGGAGTTTGGTGACTTGGCAGGTTTCTTCATTAACAAAAAGAAGTCAAAGATATTATGTAAAAACATGACTAAGCAGAAACAACAATTGTTAATGGAAACAACGGACTGTGAAGTAACTAGTAAGGTGAAATATTTGGGAGTTGAGCTGACTGCAAAAAATATAGATTTGTTCAAGAATAATTATGAAAAATTATGGACTCAGATAGAGAGAGACTTGATCAAATGGAATAGACTGAATTTGTCATGGTTGGGCAGGATTGCAGCAGTTAAGATGAATGTGTTACCAAGAGTAATGTTTTTGCTACAGACAATACCAATCATCAGAGACTCTAAACAATTTGAAAAATGGCAGAGGAAAATATCAGATTTTGTTTGGGCAGGCAAGAAGCCTCGAGTGAAAGTAAAAGTTCTACAAGATGCAAAGGAAAGAGGCGGAATGCAACTGCCCAACCTGAGACTTTACCATGATGCAATCTGCCTAGTTTGGTTAAAAGAGTGGATGACATTAAAGAATAAGAAACTATTAGCCCTAGAGGGATATAAAAAAATTTTTGGATGGCACGCATACCTATGGCATGACAAAGTAAAGGTCAACTCGATGTTCCTGCATCATTTTGTAAGGAGAAGTTTATATACAATCTGGAAGAAGTACAGAATTTACCTACAAGAAGGAACCCCTTTGTGGGTGGTTCCATACGAGGTGATAGATCCGAGAGCTGTTGATAATGAACAACAATGTTTAACGTACAAAGAAATAACTAAAACTGAAGTGTCTAAACTTAGAATAAAGACGCAAGAGGAACTATCACCGAACTACGATTGGTTCCAGTATAGACAGATCAGAGATTTGTATAACTCGGACTCTGTAAAGGGAGGTATACGAACAGAGAATTCGGAACTAGAGCAGACCCTTTTTAAAGAGGACAAGAAAAGAATATCCAAGGTATACCAAGTACTGTTGAAATGGTATACCGAGGATGAGACAGTTAAAACACAAATGGTGAAATGGGCTATAAATTTTAATAAAGAAATAACAATGGAGGCATGGGAATACTTGTGGAAAACTACAATGAAGACAACGACATGTATTAATATTAAAGAGAACATTTTCAAAATGATCTATCGTTGGTACATGACACCAAAGAAGATTGCGCTAGGAAACTTGAACACTTCTAATAAATGCTGGAAATGTAGAAAGCATGAGGGCTCCCTCTATCATATGTGGTGGTCGTGTGAGGTAGCTAGGCAGTTCTGGGGGGAAATAATAAGAGAAATGAGTGAAATTTTACAGTTTCAAATAAATAAGAACCCAGAACTCCTGCTGCTAAACTTGGGAATGGAGGGAATCCCAGCCCACCATAGGACGTTGATATTTTATATGACTGCAGCAGCTAGACTTTTGTATGCGCAGAAATGGAAAGTACAAGAAGTGCCAACTATTGAAGATTGGATCTACAAATTGCTGTATATGGCTGAAATGGACAAGATGACAAGAAAACTGAGAGATCTGGACTCAGGGCAGTTTAACACAGACTGGGAGAAGCTGAAACAATATCTGGAGAAGAAGTGGGAGGTGGGAGGAAAACTGTGGCAGTTTGAGAACTACTGAAGTACAATAAAAGTATAAAAGAGAGGGGTGACTTTACCGGGGGAGGAAGAGAAATGTGAATTTATAAGCAGTTAGATTAATTAATTGATTGAGATATATATAGATATGTAAAGGTTAATTGATAGAATATTGATAGAGAATAATTAACGGTTTAAACATGAGGATTGAGTAATTAACAATATTTTTTTTTACTTGATAAGACTTATATGCACCAAACTGAATGTATAGAAGAGTTAAAATGACTGACTATGTGATGAGTTATATAGAAATACTATAAAAAGAAGAAATGATTAATATAGAGAGAACAAATCAAATTGTTTGATTTAAATGTGGGAAATTTTTATGGTTTATGACATACAGAAATATTCAAAACTGGAAAATGGGATAAATTGTTTATCTAAAGAAGTATAGTTTGGATGTTTAGTAAGTAAAAGAGTTAAAGATGTACTGCTTAATATAATGGAGAATATATATTTGTTTTAGATAGAGGAAATTAATAGAAGTAAGGGAAAAGGGACAGAGGGTGGGAAAGCTGTTGGAAGTCAACAAAAGGGGGGGAAAGGGAGGGGGTTAGAAACGAAAAATTAGGGGATAATTGAATGCAATGTAATGTAAAAATATTAATGTTCTAACCCAATAAAAATTTTACAAAAAAAAAAAAAAAGCATAGGAGGGTGCTGCCAGCTGGTGGCCAACCCCCCCCAAAAGGGAGGCAGCTGACTGCCTCCCCGAGCCCATGAGCAGGAGGTGGCCACCAACATCACTCATGTACGGGATGTGACGGTGGCCACCCATTGGGCCGTGGGGGCGGGCACGGGGGGGCACCGGCTGGTGGCCAGGCCCCCCACCCCCAAGAAGGGAGGTCAACCTTGGTTAGCAATCAGATGGGAGACCTCCAACAAAGATCAGGGTTGCAGAAGCAGGCAATGGGAAACCACCTCTGTTAGTCTCTTGCCATGAAAATCCCACTGGGGTCACCATAAGTTAACTATAACTTGAGGGCAAGATTTCATTTCAGGAGGGATTCAAGAAAAACTTGTGCATTACCTCCTACATTCTTCTGGGTCCATACTAAATTTGGTTGAATCCTTAGCTGTGGTGTAAACTGTTGATTATTACAGATTATTACAGATTATTACAGATTACTGTTGTAATCAGGTCATTACTATCATCGCTACATTTTAGGTTCTTAAATTCTGATTTCATACTTTTTAAGGAATTTGAGCCCATTTGTGAAAATATCCTGCCTAGACATTTCCACTGATTTGTTTTTTTCTTTCAGCCACATCTGCCTGGTTTATCAGACAACATAAACGAAGTGGAATTTCATCCCAAGGATTATGATCGCATAATGGCTGTCATATCAAGAGAAGGAGAAAAAATTCCTGTAATTTAAAAAATGTATTATTTAACTAGCAACAAAACCCATTGTGGGGGGAAAATACAATGGGCTCGAGAAAGGGCAGGACAGGCAGGCAAGGCATTGCTGCCTCCATCACGCCCTGATCCAGTTGAGGGGAGGGTTGGGTGGTCAAGCCTGGCATTTCTCCCTCTGTTGTGGCTCGATCTGGGGAGGGCAGGGTGGCCGAGCCTGGCAATGTCCCATCACCAGTGCCCCAATCTGGGCTGGGGAGGGGCATCAGAACCAGCCTATCAAAGCGGGGAAGGGCTGGGAGGCGGGCCTGTCCCTCCTGCCGCATCCTTAACCCAATCAGGCTGTAGAGGGCTTGGTAGGCAGGCAGGCCCTTCCCTCCTCTGGCTGATCCAGGGCCTGATTCCAGCTGCTGCAGAGCCCAGGAACACTGCAGGAGGAGCAAAAAGGGGCCCAAAGCACTCCTGCACCACTGAGCTGCCAAATTTGGCCCTGATTCAGGCCAAAACAGGCTGCTGTGGAGCCCAGGAGCACTGCCAGGTGGGGGCAGAAAGGGTCCTGGAGTGCTCCTGCACCCCACAGCCCAAGAGTGCTGCCTGGGGGGGGGGTGAAAAACACCCTAGAATGCTCCTGCGTTCTGCAGTGGGTCAAATTGGGCCTGCTTTGGCTGAAATTGTCCTACAGCAGCACGCAGAAGTGCACTGCACCATCAGGGAGTGTGCCCTGGGAGGTGCGTTTCCCCACCTTCCTCCCCATCAACTTGGCCTCTGAGAGACGAAATCTACCTGCCTGCAAATCTATGGCAGGTAGATCTGGGTTACATCAGTCCCGAGGCCTGGTCCACTCACCTTGCAAAGCCACAAGTCCAGAAACCAGGTCTACCCATCTCACAAAACTGTGGTGAGTAGACCTGGCCTCCAAGAGGATGGAGGGAAGGTCTACTCACCTTGCAAAGCCATGGTGAAGCTGTGAGTGGTAGACCATATCTCCTAGGGGACAGATGCCAGGACTACCCACCATGCCCCCCACTCACCCCTCACAGATTGAGGTTTTAGGGGAAGGCTTGGGGAGGGGAAGTGCAGCCAAGCCACACCGCCCCCCTGTGGCTCCCCCCACCACAGATCAAGGTTTGGGGAGGAGAAGTGCAACCAAACCATGCTGCCCCCCTATGCCCCCTCCTCCCCACAGCTGATGGAGGCTTGGGCAAGGGGAATGCAGGCCAGCCAGGCATGCCCTACACTGGCCCAGCCCAATCGGAGCTGGGAAGGGCGGAGCCGACCTGCAGGCCCTTCTGAGGCTGCAGAGGCTTGCCAGGACAAAGCCTGTGCCAGGATAAATGGGTGAGTCATCTCGAACACACTTACCCTTTTATGTAGTAAGATTTTGTATGAAATTTTAAAATTAGTCTCTTCTTCACCCTGTCCACCCCTCCAAGGAAGTTGGCTAAGGATTTTTCCACACACTCGATTTATGCCTGATTTTCTTAAAAATAGATCCTCAAGCATTGGATTTAATTTGGGTATGGTTCTTCTGCATATTTGCCCTCTTTCTGCATTTTTATAGTTGTGGAGTCAGTTTATTCTGTTCCGCACATGCCTTAAATAATCAGGATTTTCAGGTGAGGGTGCTGTTGTCATCAGTGGCATCATTGGTAACAGCAAAGAAAAAAGAAGGTGGAGGAAAAAACCTAAACGCAACCAGAAATATCCTGAAGATGTTACAAGGGTCAAGCTATATCAAATAAAATGTAATCAGAATAATTATTTATTATGCAGTGTACACAATAATAAAATTAAAACCACAAGGCCTGAATGTCAGGCTGCATTAAGAATTCAAAGCAAGCTTTACATAAACTGTAATATGTTCCAAACATAATTAATGAATATGTCAAATGACCAACAGAAGACCATGCACATTTCAGACACAGAGGCCTTCCTCAGTGGTCAATAAATACACACTTTTACAAAAAGTCATAAAAACAAACCTACACATCCAGAACCTTGTTTATATCAATTCTGGCCAAACGTTGCTATCTGGAAATACAAGTGGAACAATTTTTTAAAATTGTTATTATAAGAATTACATTACGCTGTATTCAAAAATATTTTAAAAGGTTTCGCAACAAATACAGAACAATGTATTGTCGAAGGCTTTCATGGCCGGAGAACGATGGTTGTTGTGGGTTTTCCGGGCTGTATTGCCGTGGTCTTGGCATTATTCCATCATTGTCTGACAACCAGTTACTTCCAATGGGATAACGAATTTTATGAACAGATGGATGGGGTGGCCATGGGGAGCCCTCTCAGCCCAGTTATAGCAAACTTCTACATGGAACATTTTGAAAAAACAGCTCTAGAATCAGCACCCCACAAACCTAGTGTATGGTTCTGGTTTGTGGATGATACATTTATCATTTGGAGCCATGGGGAGGAAGAATTGATGGGGTTTTTGAATCATCTCAACAACATCCACCTGAACATACAATTCACAATGGAGAAAGAGATCGAGGGAAAACTCCCATTTCTGGATACCTTGGTCATCCGCAAAGCAAACTTTCAGTTTGGTCACAAGGTCTACAGGAAACCAACTCACACTGATCGGTACTTACACAAAAACTCCAATCACCACCCCCGACAGAAAATAGGCATAATGAAAACATTAGTGGATCGTGCAAGACGGATATGTGAGCCGCACTTTCTCAATGAGGAAATTAATCATCTAAACCACGCACTTCAGGCAAATGGCTACTCCAGAAATGAAATCCGAAGAGCAATCAAACCCAGGATGAATCAAACAACCAAGGAAAAACAGTCTCCTACAGGAAAAGTGTTTTTGCCATATATCAAAGGAATTACTGATCAGATGGGAAAGCTTATGAAAAAGCATAACCTTCAAGCAGTATTCAGACCCACCCAAAAAATACAACAGATGCTACGATCAGCAAAAGACAGTAGAGACCCCCTCACTTCTGCAGGAGTATACCATATACCCTGCAGCTGTGGACAAGTTTACATCGGGACCACAAAGCGTAGCATCCAGACAAGAATAAAAGAACATGAAAGACACTGCAGACTTGGACAACCTGAAAAATCAGCAGTGGCTGAACATAGCCTAACTCAAACAGGGCACAGTATCTTATTCCAGGACACCAAAATACTGGACAACACTTCCAACTACTTTGTCAGACTGCACAGGGAAGCCATTGAAATTCACAAGCGTAAGCAAAACTTCAACAGGAAAGAAGAAACTTTAAGAATGAACAGAGCATGGTTTCCAGTTCTGAAAAACACCAGGCTAACAAAACACTCTATACTCGACAATAGCCCTGCAGAGAAGATTAGCGCATCAAGCACCAATCCATATGCAAAAGAACCTCCTCAGGATACTGTGAAGCCTCCCTCCATTAGCATTCCACACCCTGGGAAACTCTTACAGGATGACTCAGCTCAACCCCACCCCTCCTGAGTAGATACAAATGACCTGCCAACATCTTTTCCACACTGTGACACTGAGAGATCTCTGTCTTTTGGTGCTACACCTCTGAAGATGCCAGCCACAGCTGCTGGCGAAACGTCAGGAACTACAATGCCAAGACCACGGCAATACAGCCCGGAAAACCCACAACAACCATAAAATACAGAACACTTATATTTCATATAATATGTAGTGTAATGTAAATTTATACTACATATTATATGAAATATAAGTGTTCTATATTTGTTGCGAAACCTTTTAAAATATTTTTGAATACAGCGTAATAATGTAATTCTTATAATAACAATTAAAAAAATATATAGAGCCGACTATGCATTCCTTCACATGGTAACTGCATTCACACAAAGCTCTTCATAATCCATTAAACAGAATGTATATATGAGCTAAATTTTATATAAGTAATCATTTAACATTACCATCATTCAAACCTGCAAACCAATCTGGTGTAAAGTTGCCAATATTTCTGGATGTGTGTGGCATCAACCTGTAACTGAAATAAAATGGCACATTTTTCGTATACGGTTGGTCAACTATATGGTAAAACAAATGGATGATGCAATACCTCTCATGTGGTCTGTAATTCTGCTCCCAAGGAGGGAGGAAAAAGGGAGCGGGGAAGAGGGGAGAAAAAAGAGGAAAAAAGCTAAAACATCTAGAGATCCACTCTGTCCAACGGAGAACAGCAGGCACCCAGCCACACATACCAATCCCATCTAGACACAGGAGGTCCAGTCCATTTCTTCATTCAGTTCCATAGGTGTCAACGTCTGTAGGTGGTAAATCTAAAATACTTCCCTTTTCTGTAAGAGTTTACACAGGTTTTTTTAGTCTAATACAGCTCTTATGCTCACAAATTCTAACTTTGACAGGTCTGGTAGTCATTCCCACAGACATTAGGTTACAAGGACATTCAATAATATAAATTATTCCCCTAGAATTACAATTGCTGAATGAGTTAATAAAAAAGGTCTTTGTACTGGATGAATTCTGAAATGTTTTTCTAGTTATTGCACAAGCACATCCTGCGCAGTGTCCGCATGGAAAAAAGCCTTTAGGTGTCCTTCCATTTCCATAGCTATTCTATGTACTAAATAGCTTGACCCTTGTAGCATCTTCATCATTGGTGACATCACAGCACCTCTCTTATTTTTGTGCATGCCTATATCGATATAAGGGATGATTTTTTTTTTTAAGATTGAAAAGGAACACATGGAGAAATCTTTGCATAGGGAAGCCTAAAAGAGGAGCAGTTCCTCCTCATCCAAACTGGAGACCCTTGACCAGGCTGACCCAAAGTCAGGTGGTAGAGGTCAGTACTGGCATGGCAAACTGACCTCTGTTGTGACAGAGCCCAGAGCAGCAGAGACTATTTGTTTTCAAACCACATTGCTTTTTCTGGTACCCGAAGTGGCCATCTCCCCTTCCTTGAGCCACCTGGGCTTTTGCATTTTTTTTAAAAAAATCATCAGTTTCATATTGATAGATGGACCTAACATTGTAATAAAAGATGCAACTGGTTCTCTGAATTATGCATAAGAGTTGTTAAAACTAAAGATAGGCTTCTCTGAGAATTGGACTTGGACATAGGAGGGTAAACATTAGCTAAGCCTTAGCCTTTAAGGAAAGGCTTGCATTCTAGTTGTGCAAAAAAGGACCTACCATTTACCCTCATATGATAGGCCAAAATGGCTGCCAGATGGATCTTCACAGAGGAGTTAGAGAATCCTTGGTTCTTTAATAGGACCAGATAATCTAAAACAGCCAGCAAGGGAGCCAAAGAAGAGGCTAAACCTTGTGCAACTGCCCAAAGGGAGAAACGTTTCCACTTCCCAGGTAAGATTTTTTGGGGAAAGGCTTTTTAGCCTGTAAAATTATGTTTCTGACCGGGGAAGAGAACTCTTGTTCATCGTTGTTCTTCTGTGCATCCACACATGGGACTGTGCCTTCCCTCATCTCCCTCTCATGACTTTAACACTCAGCAAAATGGTGAGAGAGAAGACATCAGCAATTGTAATTGCCCGTTATTGGCCAAGATAGGCTTAGTTCTCCACCCTGTCCGGAATGCCACAAGGAAGGACGTATCGGTTTCCGCTGTCACCAGTCCTCCTTCAGGACAATGTGGTCTTTTACTATGACATAGACTCTCTGAAGCTGTAGAAGAGTTAGGGCAGTTGTGTCCCAATGACACTGTGAAGACTCCAGTCCAATTTCTTGACTTTATTCCCTGGGCATGTACACTATTGGAATTCAATAGTAAACACCAATTCTTCCTTCTAATACATTTATGTAGTGGTACTAAACATACTAGTTTTTAATATATAATCCCACTTTGTATGATTAACACAAATTTAATTTTTAGTTGGATACGCCGGTGAATGCAAAAGGACCTGTAGAACTCTGGCTGATGGATCTATTGAAGATGCAACAGTCTTCATTGCACTGTGTAATTCGAGCAGCATTTTATCAGATTAGTGATCCAGGGTACCAGCTGCTGAACTTCCTTTACCATTTTCCAGCACAGGTAAGAAATACAAAAGCAGTTTGTAGAATAACCATACTAGCAAGACAGGGATTGGCCTGCATGCTGAAAAAAGAACAAAAAACTTAATGGGCTGACACTTTTCTGTGCTGAGGCTTATGCATTTACATCAACTCACTGTTAAGTTCTCTTGATTATTAGTGAAATCAGTTGCTTAACAATGGCTGGACTGTATTCAAAACCATTTGTTTTACCTGAAGATTAACATATGCTTGATGACAGACATACTTTATCTGTGATATAATAGCTAAGGATGAGAGAAAATAAGGAAGGGAAAGAGCAATTAAATAATCTTTATTGTTACGGGCATATATCAGATCAATTGAATGGTATGGTTGTCAATTTATTTATTAACTAATTATCTAAAAGATTTTAGGCAAAGGAGGACAGAATGGGACAGATAATGATGTGCTCAACAGAAGTAACAGTTTCTCCCAGTTCCATTTGGTATTGTAACAGTTTGGGGAGTTGACTTCACCTTCCTGCATAGCAAAGGGAATGCTTTTGCCTTTTACTGAAAAAACAAAAGCAAAAAACAGAGCCATGGAAGATTTGTGTTGTGAGAAACACAGCCTCTTTATTTTCATGTGGTCTGATACCTGAAGTATTGTTAAGAGAGCCTGTAATGATTAGTCATCCACTTATTTGTGAAAGCACAGTTCATTTGTAGTTCAAGAGGGAGCACTGGACAGGAGGGGCTAGACAATATTCCAACATTGAGAGCTGTTTACTGGAAGCTTTCCAGCAAATTTTCAAAATTGTTTCCTTGTATTTGGGGGCAGGTGGGGAAGGGGGCAATAGGGTCATATTTATGCCATAATGGGTTTCCAGAAGAGTAGGTTTTGTATTAAGTTATCTCCTTCATTGTCAGAATGCAATAAAAGAATAGCCAAATTTACTTATGATCACCTTTGAAACATACAAACTTCTACTTACAAAGAAAATTCCATAGCACAAACCTAGTTGTTAATCACTCCAGTTAATCACTTTAAATTAGGCTCAGGGCGGATTACAAATACAAATTATAATTTTAAACTATGAGCTGTTGGGACATTACTTACCTAAAGTGGAGTGCACTATTAATGTTCATATGTATTTCTGATTAATTGTTTGTTAAATTTATAGGTAGGGTTGTTGGGAATTCAGATGCTGTGGACACATGATTCAGAAGAAGCCTTAACCAATGCAAAAGATGACAGGAAAGTCATGTCAGTAACCAATCAGAAATTTCTGGATATTCTAAATACTCTTATTGGCCAGACTACTCATGATCTTTCCAAGTTTGACAGAGTGAAGTTTGAAACCCTTATTACCATTCATGTGCATCAGCGTGATATATTTGATGACTTGGTAAAGTATAAATATTAATTTCTGAAACTTTAATATATTTTATATCTGACCAATGTGATCGTCACAGGTTCCAATCAGAGCCTGTAATGGATCTGCTTTTTGATTAGCACATCATCACAAGCCTCTAATATTGTAATGATAACATTAACAATTTTTTCATTACAACCTCCCCCTCCCCCAAGTGCACTTTTAAATCTATAGTTTCTCAGCTTCAGAAAAGTCTTTAGGCAGTTTGTTTTCCTTCAAACTCCACTCTAACAGTTGCTTCTTCTAAAACTCTGCAGACAGTAAGGAAGCTTATATCTTGAGATATTCTCCCCATCCCAGCATTTTACAAAGTTTTGTTCTGTCCTAGAAATAGAACATGGACTAGGAAGAGCCCCCAAAATGAATCTAAGCAGCACAAAGGAAAATCCTATGAAATAAGCACTTTAAAAAAAAAGCCTAGAGCAGATATTTTTGTGATCTTTTCCTAGGTCTTCTAGGGGAGCATGAGCTACTCTGCAGTATCCAGTGAAATGCCTGTTGGAGACCCTTGTTTTAAAGCAATAGCTGTGATCTCTTCCTCATTTAAGTCCACCAAATTATGAATAATAAATTATATCTATACATTTTTGGTATTATTCAGGTTGCATTTCCCCCTCTTTTTAAGGTTAAACTGCATATCAGATCGGTGACTGATTTTGAGTGGCTAAAACAGAGCAGATTTTATTTTAAGGAAGATCTGGATCAGACATTGGTATCTATTACTGATGTTGATTTTGTTTACCAAAATGAATTTCTGGGATGTACAGATCGTCTGGTCATAACACCTTTAACAGACAGGTGAGAAGCAATGAATTATTTAAAAACGTGCAAACAATACTGAATAGGAATACTCCAAACTGAGGGCCTGACCCCTAATTGCTGCTTCTGAATATTTTCCAAGGATTAGGTTTAAGGTTTAGACATGTGCATCCTCCACACTTGGTGAAAGTTTAAGCATTATTAGAATCCCAAAAGTAAATTAAAGATATACCATCTCATGTTTAAATATTTTTGTGAGCTGCTACCCTGCCTGCCGCACCGCTGCCACCTTCAGCCACCTTCCCAATTGCTGTGGGGAAGGTCTCCCTAAGCCTCAGATAGGTCAGGGGAGGGGAATGCACCACTTGGTGGTTCCTCCCGCCCACTGGGTTAAGCACTTCCTTTGCTGCAGTCAGGTTACCCCAGCTTTTTCCTCCCTGGCCTCACTGGGAGCCCTCCCTTTATTGCACCCTTCCAGCCCTCCCCTCCATGAGGCAGGCAATCTGTCTTCAAGCTGCCCTGCTCCCCTGTGCTCCCACCACTTGCACCTGTGTTGCCTTCTTGTGACGGGCTCTGGTCCTGTCCTTCAGTGAAGTGCCCCACCTCCCTCTCAAGTCAGAGCCCAATGGCTTGCCAGCATTGGGGCTAAACTAATCCCACCTTCCTTTTCGGTGGGCTCGCTTGGCATCTCACTCGTACCCACCCCAGCATCGTCTGGCTTGGCCCTCCTGCGGTGCCTGGGTGGTTCCTGGGCTTCCACAGAGGCTGTGGCATCAGTGCTGGCTGCTGCTGCACTGCCACGTCTCCCAGCTGGGTTGCAGCTTGCCACTACCACGTCTCCACACCACCTAGCTGGCTGCCCAGTTTCATTGGCTCTCTCCTGCCCTCCAATAGTGTGCTCTGCACCACCTTCAGTTGTTGTGGGGGGTCGGCTAGGCAGCATTCAGGCTGGCTGTGCCTGACCCCACAGCCTCCGGGCACTGGCGGGGAAGCATTGTCACCACATCTGGAGCAGGCGTTGATGGCCCCAGACACACCCTCTTCATGGATCCAGGACATGTAGTCTATGTTTGTGTGACTGCACCCAGGACAGTGTCAGCTCGTGAAGCTGAAAGGAAGCAGGGTGAGGTACCATCTTTGGATGCGAGGGTTATTGTCTTTCATCTGGGCCATCCACAGGAGGCAGACATGGTTGGTTACCAGGGTTAAGGAATTATTAGTGAGGTAGAACTGAAGAGCCCTTATTGCCAACTTCACTGTCAGTGCCTCCTTCTCCACTGTCACATACTTGGTTTCCGCGAGTTGCAGTTTCCTACTGAGGAATAAAACCAGATATTTCTACTCCTGTACCCCCCTATCTCCACATCTGAGGCATCACCTGCACCAAGAAAGTGTCAAGGACGTCTTCCTTGGTGTGGACAGCAATGCCGGGTTGCAGGAAACTGCCGCTATAGAAGCACACACACACACACACTATGAAAAGTGTATGAAGTTTATTTACAGTGACTATAATACAAGCACTCACAAGACTGACTGACATAAAGCTCTGCCAGACTTGTGTAACCAACAGAGGGCGCCACATAACAGTATTGCACCCCTTTAGTACACATTGCTTAATCACAGGAGATTACACCAATTAAACAATCAAGGAATAGTTGCTGACTCACCATGACTGAGTCTAATTATCCCTGTGTATCACATGACATGCAGTCATGTGACTTACTACCTGTCAGGCTAGATCATTCTGATCTAGCCAGCTGTCACTGACAGTAAACAGTCTCAACACTCCTCCCTGTTTACAGAAGTGACTCCCAGGTAACTCCTGTAATATTTAAACTTTTCAACACATAAACTCTTGGTAAATGCATCAGCAATGTTCTCATCTGTGTTACAATGTTCTAGGGTTACAAACTTGTCACCCACAGCTTGCCAAACCATCTGATACCTGATTAGAATATGTCTGCTGCAAGCTTTTATTCCTTGCCCGCTTGCAAACTACTCGCTTGGCAGCCACCCAATCCCTGTTACAAGGGTTAGCACTTTGTTGACATAACCAGTGCACTGTCAAAAACACATCAGGTCTACTCCAGCATGCTAAGTAAAGTAATGCCCCGACCAAAGATAAATATTGCCTTTTGCAATCTAACTCTTGGTCCTTAGGCTCTTTAAGGTATCCAGTAGTCATGGGTGTACTTACAGGTTTGGCATCTGTCATGCCATATTGTTCCAACAACTTCATTATTTTCTGCTGTTGGCATAACTCATAACACCCTTCAGGATTCTTTGTCACATCCAAACCCAAATAATGCTTGATGGGACCTAGGTATTTAACCTTAAATTGACAACTTAGTTCATCTTTGAACTTGTTCAATGCTTTGTCATTCTCACAGAGGTACAATAGATCATCCACAAACAAAACTATAAATTCTTGGAACTTTCTCCCTGTTTGCTGAACACACACTTGTCAGCAATCCCAGCAGTAAACCCTATGCTGGACAACTTAGTGCTTATACACTTGTACCAACATAATGCACTTTGTTTCAAACCATAAATTGATTTGTGCAACTGCAACACCAGTGTTTTGTTTTGTGGTTCAAACCCCTCAATCTGATCCATAAATAATACTTGATCCAGATCTGCATTAAGGTAAGCAGTTTGGAAATCAAAATGATGCACATCAAGATTTTGCAGACTTGCTTTACACAATGCTAAACGTAAGGACTCTGCCCTCACCGTGGGCGCAAACACTTCATCAAAATCTGCACCTTGGATTTGAGAAAAACCTTTGGCCACTAATCAGGCCTTCCTTTGATAACTACCATCTGGCAGCTGTTTAACCTTGTACAGCCAGCGACAACCCACAGTCTTTTTTCCAGCAGGCAATTTTGTAACTGAAAACACTTTATTTTCTACCAAGGAGTCATATTCAGACTGCATTGCGGCTAACCAAGCCTCTTTCTCAGGACTTTCAAAACTCAGTATCTCCTGGAATGATTTAGGCTCTGGTATGTACACATAATTAACAGATGCTGTAACCTTGGCATCATAACCATACCTAACAGGACAGCCTTTAGTGCGCCTACTTGACACACAAGTTGGCTGTATGTCAGCTTGCTGCTGTACACTACCTCGTGCATGTTCAGAGGCTTTTTGACCTGGAGAAATTGCCTCTTGCTTTATCTCCTGCCTAGCCTCAGGCTGCTGCACATCTTCAGCCTCGTTAGTAATGGGTAACACAATTTGACTCTGCTCCTCCCTTCCATGTAGTTTACCCCAATTTCCATGTTCATTAAAGTTAGCTGATTTGCTGAAACTTAGCTGTTGTTGCGAATCTGCAAACCTGTAAGCTTTCATGCCCGTTTGATAGCCCAAAAACACCAATCGTTTGGACTTGGGACCACCTTTTCTCCTCTGAGATAAAGGAATATTCACTGTTGTACCAAACACTCTTAGGAAATCTGTTTTAGGCTTTTTTCCAAACAACATAACGTAAGGGATTTGGTTAATTGAGCTGGACCACACACAGTTGCATATGAAACAGGCAGCACAAATTGCTTCTGCCCAGAACCTCTTGTTCAGATTTGAATCTGCCAACATAGCATTCATTACTTGTTGAATCAAACCGTTTCTCCTCTCAGCTACACCATTCTCAGATGGTGTGGCAACATTTGCAACTCTATGGTAAACACCTCGGTTCTCCAGCCAATGTTTGAATTCTTTTGACACGAATTCACCTCCTCTGTCAGTTTGAATAGCAGTTAACTCTTCACCAAGCTGCTTTTCTACCCTGCAGCACCAATGTTTAATAATTTGGTATACCTCTGATTTATGCTTCAAAGGATAAATCCACCCAAATCTACTATAATCATCCACTAGACAGAGTGCATACTTTAGTTTTGTGAAACGCTCAGGATAAGGACGAGAAACATCCATATGAACCAATTCTAAAGGTCTTGTGGTCACCCTGGTACTGGCTTTTGCCACGGGGGACGCTTTTGCCTTTACACATTTGCATACCTGGCAATCAAGGAAATTGTTGCAGCTTTTTACCTTCTCTGTTCCCAGACAAGCTAAAGTTTTGTTAATTACTTTGTACCCCATGTGCCCTAGCCTACGGTGCAGCAAATGAATACACCCATCATGGGGACTCTTATTCATAACTACTTGAGCACCTGCTGGCACATTCTGAACCATATACACATTATTGTTTAGCTTCCCAGTCACTAACACTTTATCCCCCTTTGATATGGTGCATGATGTTAGTGAGAAGGACACAGTAAACCCTGCTTGTGTTAAACAAGCTATACTAAGCAGATTTGATTCTAGTTTGGGTACATACAATACATTATGGAACACATGTCCCAATGCTGCGAAGTCAAGACTTCCTTCTTCTGCAACTTGCACTGCACTGCCGTCAGCCAGGTTCACATGACTAAGTTTAGAAGGATGAATGTCACGGAGCAAGGTTCTATCACAACAAAATAGCCGTGATGCACCAGAATCAAGCAACCAATCATTATGCGACACTTGGCTCGAGATCACAAGCCTGCTCTTGGGTACGTTGTCAGTTTCATCTGGAACCCTTTTCTTCTTGCTCTTTGCCTTTAACACCGGGCAAAACTTACGAAGGTGGTTTAATGAGCCACAACCAAAGCAATGCCGATGAATAGTTAAAGTGAACTGCTTCTCCTCTTCACTTGCACTCGGCTTGGAAACATTGCTTGAGCTGCTCCAGCTGTGCTGAGTTTCCTTATCAGGTCTCTTGGAACCGTTCCCAGACTTGGCTCCGTTCCCAGCCTTAAGCAAGGACGATTCACTGGCTGCCAATCGCTCTGCAAACTCAAATATACGTCCTGTAATATGCTGCAAGGACAATGTAGCCAGGTCTTGAGACTCAAAGGCGGCAATTAATGGAAGGTAAGTGTCAGGAAGTGATGAGAGTAAGATTAAGACTTTGTCCTGCTCAGTAACAGTCTTCCCTCTCAAAAGTAGCTTCTGAAAACACTCTGCCATGGAGTTTATGTGAGTCTTTACACAACCTCCCTGGGCCAACTGCATCCGGTACAGCTTCCTGGTAAGAGATATAACAGACCCAGCAGTCTGCTGCAGATATATCTCTTTCAAAGTGTCCCAGGCTGCTTTTGCGCTGGTTTCATTAGCCACATGTACAAGCTGATCATCTCCCAGGCACAACACAATGGTGGCAAGAGCCTTCTTGTCTCTCACCTGCTCTGCAGGACTTGGCTGACCAGGAGGTGCATCCACACTTTCCCACAGCGACTCCCTGACGAGGTAGTGCTGCATCTTCAGTGCCCAGATGCTGTAATTACTGGAGGTGAGCTTGTCCACCGGCAGCCCCATCTGGATCTGTGCCATGCTGTTGTCTAGGACAGGAACCAGGGCTGGAACCAAAACAGGAACCTGGAGCTCTTCCTCTTCCTCCTCCTCCTCCAGCACACCTTCGTGAGTGGACAGGTTTCTTTCCGTCTCCTCCTTCCTTGCTGAAGGTAGCCACTCCTGGCCTCTCTGTTGCCTTGCCTCTTGAATGCAGCTCACAGTTCACTGCCCTTGAACCCAGCACCACAGCCGCGTTCTGGGCCCATAACCCTGTCAAGGACATCTTCCTTGGTGTGGACAGCAATGCCGGGTTGCAGGAAACTGCCGCTATAGAAGCACACACACACACACACACTATGAAAAGTGTATGAAGTTTATTTACAGTGACTATAATACAAGCACTCACAAGACTGACTGACATAAAGCTCTGCCAGACTTGTGTAACCAACAGAGGGTGCCACATAACAGTATTGCACCCCTTTAGTACACATTGCTTAATCACAGGAGATTACACCAATTAAACAATCAAGGAATAGTTGCTGACTCACCATGACTGAGTCTAATTATCCCTGTGTATCACATGACATGCAGTCATGTGACTTACTACCTGTCAGGCTAGATCATTCTGATCTAGCCAGCTGTCACTGACAGTAAACAGTCTCAACAGAAAGGCCTCTTGGAGTCTGTGTTGCAGAACACCAGGGACTGGGAGAGCGCTTTCCACAGGGTCTCAAAAGCCTTTTCGCGTTGGGCATTCCACTGGATTTTGGCCAGCTGGTCCTTCTTCAGGCAACAGAGGCTGGACTGGCTGGCAAAATGAGGGACAAACTTGCTGTAGTACCCCACTAGCCCCAGGAACTGGTGCATCTGGCATTTGGTGCAGGGCTGTGAGCTTTGCTCCAGTGTTGTCACCTTTTCAGGCACTGGACAGAGTTTGCCCTGGCCCACCTGGTAGCCCAGGTAGGTCAGCTCTCAAAATCTCACTCTGCTGTTCCAGGGATTAGTCCACACACAGTCTGGCTTCATTCAAGTCTTGGAGGACTGTCCAGATGCTGCATATGCAATTCCCAGTCAGGGCTGAAGATTATTATGTCGTTGATGTAGGCTTGAGCAAATTCCTGGCAATGAGCTAGCATATGGTCGAATAACCTCTGGAATGTGGCTGCAACACCATGCAGACCAAAGGGCATCATGGTGAATTGAAACAGCCCCTGGGGTTGGTGAAGGCCATCTTTTCCTTATTGCTGGGGGCTATGAGGACCTACCAGTAGTCTTTTGTGAGGTCCAGCACAGACAGGTACTGGGTGATCTATCTGTATTTCTGATCTATCAGTATGTTTGCTCGGGGCATAGGGTAGGTGTCGAATGCCTCTATCTCATCAACCTGGTGGTAGTCAACGTAAAACCTCACAGCCCCATCTGGTTTGGCCACGAGCACAATGGCCTCCAGGCACTCTGGGACGGTTATATGACCCCAAGTTGCAGCATGTCCTCTACTTCCCAGGCTACAGTGTCCCACTACTTCTTCAGTAGTGGGTGCCACAGGGTATGGACCACCTTCCCTGGGGGTGTGGTGATGGTATGAGATATCCCACTAGTGTGGCCCAGCCATTGGGAAAAGACTTGGGGGTTCTGCCTGAGGACCTCTCATACGTGTTTCTGCTGACTTTCCGATAGTCCCCCTTCCAGCTGGGGTCCCTCCCCCATGTCGGGCCTGGAGGCCTCCGATAACTCACCTTCCGGCAAATCCAGGGGTTTATCCACAAGCTGGTAGTAGAGTGGTCTCAGTTCTCTCCAGTCCTTGAGATTGTTGATATGCAGCCTCTTTCACTGGCGCCACAGGGGCCCACACTGGACCTTATAAGAGAGGGGTCCCAGTACTCTCGTGATCGGGAAGGGGCCTTGCAAGGAGTCTCCTGGGCCTGCAGCCATTACCCATTGGCTCACCAATACTTGGTCACCAACCTGAAGGTGGTGGTACTTGGCCCTCCTGTAGTAGTAGTTTTTCTGAGCTTGTTGGGCATCAGCCAGATGTTGCTGGGCTTTGGTTTGTGCTGTTGCCAGGCAGTCCTGCAGGTCTTGGACATACTTTAGGGTGGGCTGAGCCACCCCTCAGGTCAGGGGCCCCTACTCTTCTTCCACCAGATAATAATAATAATAACATTCAATTTATATACCACCCATCAGGACAACTTAATGCCTACTCAGAGCAGTTTACAAAGTATGTCATTATCCCCACAACAAAACACCCTGTGAAGTGGGTGGGGCTGAGAGAGCTCCAGAGAGCCATGTCTAGCCCAAGGTCACCCAGCTGGCTTCAAGTGGAGGAGTGGGGAATCAAACCCGCCTCTCCAGATTAGAGTCAAAATACCCCACAAATGCAGAATACCCCACAGCCTCCAGCCATAAACGAGCTCGAAGGGGGCGACGCTTGTGCATGGACACTTGTGGGGTCTCCATTACCGTGAACAGCAGGGGTCTATGTACAGGTCCCACTGGTGAGACCAGTCATGGGCCATCATTCTCAGCATGACCTTCAGTGTATGATTAAAGTGTTCAACGAGGTCATCTGTTTGCAGGTGACAGATACTTGTAAAGACCTGCTGCACCTGCAGCATCTGGCACAGCTGTTTTGTCAGGTTGGCCATGAAGGGTTTACTGCAGTCCATTAAAATCTCCCGGGGTACTCTCACTGGGGCGAAGAAGTGAAGCAAGACACAGGCCACTCCCAGGGCCTTCATGTCCCACATGGGAATGGCCTCTGGGTAGCGGGTAACATAATCCATTAGTACCAGGACATACCGTGCCCCCCTTGGGGTTTGGGGCAGTGGCCCCATAAAGTCCATGGCAGCCCTCTCAAAGGGTTCTTGGACTACTGGTAACAGATCCAAGAGAACTCTGGGTGAAGATGTGCTGGCAGAGGGGGCAGGACTGACAGTATTGCTTCACATCTTTACTCAGGGCCGGACAGAAGAAGTGGGCCACAACCCGGGTTGTGGTATCCAGGGCCCCTTGATGTCCAGCTCAGGGGTGGCCTCAGGCAGCCATCAGCACTTCCTGGTGGTAGTTTTCAGGCACAAACAATTGTTGCATTTCCCTCATGACCCCTCTTCTGGATGATCTGAGGTAACTGACCTGCTAGCTGTGCATCTTGGACCATGCCTTCACTCACCACCGTTAGCTTGCATAGATCCTCCAGGGAGATGTTCTGAGCTTGCTCAGCAGCAAAACAGGGATCCTCCTGCCAGCCAGCTTGTAGGCGTCCATTATCATGTTGGTCGTCCTGACCTCCGGAGCACTCCTCAGCTGACTCCTCCTCTCAACAGGGTCCTCTCTGGCTGTCTATCTGGAGGTGCTGTCAATGCCCACAGGGCCAGGTGGAAGTGGGGGGGCATCTCTTCCTAGGAGTAGAGGATAAGGCAGAGCCCACACCTGGGCGAGATCCATCTCCCAGGTCTATCCGTTGTAGGTCACAGGCACCTGTTATCATGCGGCATTCTTTCACACGCTGATGGTAGCAGGCCATCGTGGCACAATGGACCACCAGATGGTCTGTTGGCAGGAAGTGTGCCTGCACCATGAAAATAGAGCTCTTGCTGTTGAGGAGGTCAGTCAGTTTTCACCCTGCCATGGTCACCACCACAAGCATCAGAGGGGATTAGATGAAAAGTCTCTAGTAGAGACTTGCATTGAGGCATCTCAGCCCAAGTCACACTCCATTAATAAACACTCCTTTTTCCAATGACCCACTTCATGCATGTGAAATAGGGACCACAGTCTTCTGTCTCTCTGGATGGGCCCAATGTCTTCACAGCCATGGGTCCTGGGAGACTGGGCACCGGGGCTCGGGGGCCCACGCAGGTCGGCAGTGGTACCAGGGTCCCAGGGTTTGGGTACAGGTTCGGTGGGTGGGGCTTTTAGCAGGCACAGCTGCCCTTCAGTCCGTCCTGCGTGGAGCTGATCTCACTTCTCTCGGCCTTGCATGGCTTGGGCTTTCCCTGTCAGATATGGCGCCCACTATGAACACCCATTGATGTCGCAGCCATTGTGCTGCCTCAGCAGTTCTCTCAAAGGCATCAGGGTATGCAGTGACATCATCTTTGGTCCTAGCTTGATCAATTGAAATGGTGGGGTCCAAAAGCTCATTGGGGCACCAACCCACAGGTTGCCCACCCTGATGCCTCCACCTCAAAAGCCATCCACTACTTGCCAGAGATCCCATAGTAGAGTGACCTGGCCATCATGCTTCTTCTTCTTCTTTTTTTTTTAGAAGGGAACAGGGGGAGAGGGGAAAGACAACATATAAAAACACACACTACATCTACAAGTATTGGATTCCCTTCATAATACCATTATTAAAGTTAAACTTTCTAATATGCTATTAGATTGGTAGATCTTATAAAATACAAACTACAGTCAGTCAGAATCAGGTCTTCTTCCCCCCACCCCTGCGTCTCGGTCTCAGTTCTCTCTGAACAGCTACAATAGCTGTGCTCACTCCCTCCTCCCCCCTCCTCCCTTCAGATTCTGAATCTTTTTCTTGCTCAAACTATTGATGATTAAACACAAAGTCCCTCAGTTGTGCTTCCGATATTATCTTGTAGGCTTGGTCTTTATATCTGAACCAGATGCCTTCCGGAAATAACCGTTTATATTTTATTTCACGCTTCCTCAGAAGAGCTGCAAACCTTTTGTATTTGAATCTTCTTTTTCGAGCTAAAAATGGAACGTCCTTCAATATTTTAACCTTGTTGCCCAGAAAGTCCAAGTCCACGTTGGTCGAATTGTATAAAATGGTGTCCCGAGACTTCTTAGATGAAAAATCAATAATAATCTTGCGAGGCAGCTGGTGCTTCATTGCATATTTTGAAGATGTCCGATGGACTTCCAGAATATCGCTTTTTAACTCTTCTTTAGTTGCCTTTGCGAATGACGCCAAAAGTTCCGACACCAAATCCTTTAAATTTTCACTTTCCTCCTCCTTCACATTCTGAAGACGCAATACCATCTGAGCACGATCCACTTGTAGTCCTATCAGTTGATTCTCCAAAAGCTTTGCTTCTTTGTTTGTTGCTTTCATGAGTACAGCATTTTCCCAAGCAAATTGCTCTGCCCCGAACGCTGCATCTTTAATGGTTTTCACTTCGTTCTCAACTGAGCCGACCCTTTGTCCGATTTCATTTAGCTTATCAACAAAGGGCTTCATAGCTTCAACGACCGACCATTTAACCACCTCTTCAAGAGTTTCTCCCTTCCCCTGTAATGTCGCCAAAACCGATTTGCTCACAGCAAGGCTTTTTCGTCACCATCGTAGGCGGGGGGGGGGGGGGGGAGTCCGCCAACTAAGTTCCGAAACTCAGTGAAGGGGAAGATATCCAGACCTTCTTAGCTTCAACTTGCACCAATCCTTCGCATATGCTTGAAATAACAGAAGGGATTCGCTTACTTACAGGTTTTCACCTTAAATCTGCTTGTTCCCGTTCTCCATGGCCCGGCAGCATGCGATGTGCTGCGCAAGTCTGCCGGCCTCCATAGGAGCAAACAGGCAATTTACCCCCTGCATCGACTTCAGGGGGCTCTTCCCGCAGTGCTCCGGACCCTGACCCCCTGACTGGGAGTCCTGGGGGTTAACCCTCGTAGGTCAACCACCCGGTCAGGCTGCTTGGACGCTTCCTCCCAGACCTGCGGAGAGGAGCGTCCGACATGGCCGGGAAAACGAAACCGAATCCCTGGCCATCATGCTTCTGTTGGACAAGGGTGCCTTAGGCCTCCCACTGCTGCTGTGTCACCTCCTCAAGCAATTGACCTTGGTGTTCGGCCATCCACTGGCCGAACTGGGTAAGTTCCATGGTGGGGTCGGTAGGCAGTTCAGGCCCGGCTGCGGCTCTACCCAAGGCTTGGAACACTGGTGGTCACAGGAGGGAACGTCCTCCACTCCACCCTGCAGGGCCAGGAATACGCATCAGGGGCAGCTCACAGGCTGCTCAGTGCCTGCATTCTTCACCAGTTTGTGAGATGCTACCCTGCCCACTGCGCCATTGCTGCCTTCAGCCATCTTACTGGGTGCTGGGGGAAGATATCCCTAAGCCTCAGATAGGGCAGGGGAGGGAGTTGCACCACTTGGTTCCTCCTCCAGCCCACGGGGTCGTGCACTTCCTTTGCTCCTGTCAGCTTCTTCCAGCTTTTTCCTCCCTGGCCTCACTGGGATCCCTCCCTTTATTGCACCATTGCAGCCCTCCCCTCCATGAGGCAGCCATTCTGCCTTCAGGCTGCCCTGCTGCCCGGTGCTCCCATCATCTGCATCTTTTTTTCCCTCCTTGTCCTTCAGTGGAGTGCCCCCTCCTCCCCGCATTGGGGCTGGACTAGTCCTGCCTCCCCTGCTGGTGAGCTCACTCAGCATCTCACTGTGCCTGTCCCGCATCATCTGGCCCACCCCTCCCATGCTGCCTGGGTGGTTCCAGGGCTTCCATGGAGGCTGCAGCATCAGTGGTGGCTACTGCTGCACCTCCCAGCTGGGTTGTGGCTTGCCACTGCCTGGCCACCCAGCTGGTGGCCCTGCTCCATCGACTGCATCCTCCTGCCCTCCAACAGCGTGCCCTGTGCCACCCCAGTTGGTAAGAGGGGCACTGCTGTGGGGGGGGAGGCTGTGTCCAGGCTGGCTACGCCTGACCCCGCATCCTCCAGGCACTGGCAGGAGAGCATTGTCGCCATGTCCGGGGCAGGCTTTGATGGCCCCGGACAATTTTTTTTATTGTAATTACCTGAATTTACATTTACAGGTGCTATATTACCTTGGCTCAGGCTCTGGGAATGAACATGGGAGGAGCTCCAGCAGGACCTGCTGGAACTGGTAAAACAGAAACCACAAAAGACATGGGGAAAGCATTGGGAAAATATGTAGTCGTATTTAATTGCTCAGATCAAATGGATTTCAGAGGATTGGGCCGGATTTTTAAAGGTAAGACTTGGCTTATTGTGCACATTTTAAAAAAATGAACAGTGAAATGAATAGTGTCCAATATAGCATATCACAAGAAATGTACAGGAGTACCTATGGTTATGACTTATATCATAACAGCAAAGTCAGAACAAGCACTTAGACAAATTACCAAACATCTACCTTGGTTCTAGTAATATGATTGAGGCATCATATTAAAGCACAGAACAAGTCAAACTGTTGAAAATTTCCTTTTTGTTGCATATCATCATCATCATCACTACTGTGCTTATATACTGCTCTTCTAGACAAATTAGTGCTCCACTCAGAGCAGTGAACAAAGTCAGTGTTATTATTATCCCCACAATACAGCTGGGGAGCTGGTGTTACCCAAATTGGAGGACTCCTTGCAAGTAAGGGGAATTAGTGTGCAAGGAAACGAGCTAGTGAGAGGGGGTAATGGGGATCTCTGCCAATTTATACCAGGTCTCTTCCCTCAGAGGTCTCTCAAAATGACAAAGCGAGTGTATAACAAAAGTGGTTTTTATTAAAGGGATATCAAAAGCAATCATTCAAGAACATATACCACACACATACAGAAAAAGTAGAGAGGCTGTTGGATACAGTTTTAGGGTTTGGGAGGTATAGTTACCAGACCATAAGGGGTGAAGCTTAAAGATCCAGTGCTTCATGGCAAGAAGACAGAGAAGGACTCAGACATGTAGTCTGAGAGTGCATGGCTAGGTCCAGAACACACATGACTATAGTGGAAGGGTAGCCCAATTATTCTGGGGAACGTACCCTGTGGCAGGATTGCATCTTTTGCCCCAAAACAACAACTTAATGGCTGTCTCCAGAGTGAGGCAAAGAACTGGGGAAGCTTTGATTAAGCTTTCCAGGGTGAAACTAAAGTTATCAGTGATAATTGATGACCTGTGGTGACTGGATGGGAGCAGCTATCAGATCCCTGATTGGCAGGGTGTGGAGCTGATTAATTCAGGAACTCCTGGAAGACCCTATTGTTCTAGGATCACCAGGGGTGTGGGGCTGAAAGCTAATCTTGCCTCATGACTCACACGTCAGTAACTTTCCAGCTCCTGGACGGGAATTGACAGTCATTTCCTGCTTTGCCAGACAGTGTTCCTATGTATTGTCGAATACATAGGTATGTATGTATGTATAGGTATGTATTGTTCCTATGTTTAAAACACATGAGCAGAGGGGCTTATGATATTGCCATATTATAAGCTTCCTATTAACATGAAGGCAGGTTGGACTGCTAACAATTGGGCTTACTGGAGTGGCTTACCCAAGGCTACCCTCAAAGCTCATATCAGGAATGGGGTTCAAACCAATTAACCCCTATGCTACAGCATAGTAAAAAAAAAGGGGGGGACAAGAAAAGGAGATAAATTCAGACAGCAGTCTTCAAAACCTCTTTATCCATTTTCTGATTAGCTGGGATTTCATAGGAGCTTGGTGGTCAGAAAAATTAGTCCTCCTATTGGCTTAGTAATTTTGGTGTCATGGGGGCATGCATGCACGTCTTCTCTGTTAGCTGCCAGCATAAGGAGCCAAGGAACAGAAGACAATGTCTAGTTAGTGAGAGGGGACACAGAGAAGTGGCATATTATTACAGTCAGCTAAGTGTGCAGATGTGTGTGTTTAAAAGGAGTATGAGTATGAATGTGGTATGTGTAAATAGAATAGATACGAAGAAGGCATTATAAGCCCCCAAAATACCAGACTTTTCATAATTCTCTGCTTCCGAAATTGTATGTGCTTTTTCCTTTACAATAATTATCATGTGCATAACTTGAAATATAAACTGAATGAAACTTGCATTTAAAACTGATGTCTGTATCTAATAAGAGAGAAACCAATAAGATAAAAAGAAGAAAAATATTAAGGGCAGGGTGAGGTGAGAAATATGATAATAATTTATAGCATTATACATAAAATGCAGATGAGCGCAACATGATATGAAAATACATTGGAAGTGATGCTGCACTTCACCAAATTTTAATGGTATATAAATAATATTTGTTTTTGTAATTAGAAATGTAATGGCTTGGTTATTATCAGAACTGCTGGGTAGTTCATTGTTAAAAGGGTCATAGCATTGGTGCTTGTCTGTATATGATAAGAGAGAGAGAATATTATAGTACAGTACATTATATAGGTACAGAGGGGGGAGGGACTTTCTAAAGCAGCAACTTACTTAGCAAGGCTCTTCAGTCCAAACCAGGAGTTGGAGGTTTGGTTTGGTTTGGTTTGGTTTGGTTTGGTTTGCTTGCTTGCTTGCTTGCTTGTTTGTTTAAGGGAGCAGGTTTGTAGCTTGGGGTGCTGCTGTTTTGGGAATAGGTCAGTAATATGTCTTATAAGAGCTTGAGAATGACACAACCGCCCAGTTATGCATATGCTAACTATGGACACCAGGAGTATGCTAAATGATGATTTGTTACCATTTTCCTCCAAGCTAGAAACAGCCTATTTATGGGTTCTTTTCCTGGAATCTTTTCCTGGAAATAAAGATGTTGTCCAAGTATTATAGAAGAGTGAAAAAGAAAGAATCTAATCAAGGGAAAAATCCTTTTCATGTTTTAGGTCTTGCACAGTCTGGTTCCTGGGGATGTTTTGATGAATTTAACAGAATTGAGTTACCAGTGTTGTCAGTAGCAGCTCAGCAAATTTATATAATTTTGACAGCAAGGAAAGAAAGGAAGAAGCAGTTCATATTTTCCGATGGAGATGTTGTAGATTTAAACCCGGAATTTGGAATTTTTCTGACAATGGTAAATTTATTTAGATAAGGTTATAAATGTTTTATTCTTGATGAGAGACAATCAATTATATGTCTTACAAGGTATACTTATGGTTAATTACTATGTCTACCATAGCAATATATTTGAAAACATTAAATTTATATTTATTAACATTTCATCAGTAATAACTAATAATATGTTTTCCAAATCAAAATCCAAATATTTTGGTAGATGTGTGCCTCTTCTTTCTGTCCTAAAAATGTTTAAGAGTAGATTAGCCAATTCAAGAGCCAAACACTCAAAACTGGGAGAGGGTTGTCACTTCCAGGGTAACTGTTCACTGCCACCTGCCTCTCTTGACTAACCCTCTGCTATGAGGATGAGAGACAAGTCTCTAAGCCCTCCCAGGTATTAAACAAGAAGTTAGCCCTTCAAGGTAGGACACCTACAGACTGAATTCCAAAACAATTATTTTGGTAGCTGTTTTCAAATGAGCCAAAGTACTACATTAAGATTGAAGCTTTCAAAGTCCCAAACACACACACAAGGATATTATCAAACAAGTTTATAGAACAGAAGTGCAAAAGGGTACAAACATAGAAGTGTGCAAGCAGAGAAGAAAACAACAAAAGCTAGCTACAAGCACACTTAAACAGACTTTCAGTCTCCTAGTCAAATGTTACCTTTCAGGCTAAAGTAAAATAGTCCTATGAGTTCCAAAGGATCAAGGCCCAGAGACAAAGATCCCGGGCTGCACCAATCCTGGTGGGCAGATCCAGAGCCCCAAAGCAGGTAGCACACAAAATCAAGGAGGGAATAGTGGTGCAAGCTAGAAAGAGGACCCTGGTTTCATTAAAAAATGTTGCAACTAGCCTGACCCTAATTAGCCAATCAAGGACAATGCATATATTCCCACCCAAGATCCTTTGCTAGAATGATGCAATGTATGTGCAAGACCTTGAAACTATTATCTCATTGCATCTGCATAGTCCAATCCTCGCTCTGAAACTGCAGAGTAGAGGTGGGCACGGACTGAAAAACAGACTAAACTTTTACACAGACTGGGCTGGTTCAGCGTTCATGAGCCGGTGGGTTGTGGGACACGCCTTTCATGGATGTAACGAAGTTTGGCTGGTCCGTCATCCGTTGGTCCATGAAACTAGACATCCCAGAGCTGAGCAATCAATTCCCTAGGCAACATAGGAGCTGCCTGCAGACCTTCTGCTGCCCCTGATAACCTTGATAGGCAGCTCTGGCTGCCAACTAGAGAGCTCCCATTATTCTCTATGTGAGCGTTTAGTATATAAGACACAGCACAGAGCCACAGTTTCACTTTCCAGCTGGTTACCAACTCAGAGGAAGTGCTTGCTGCAGGTGTTTTTTTTTTGATTGCACCAGAGGGAGGCTTGGGGCTTGTTTTACAGCAAGGCTCTGGCTGGGAGAAAGCTTATTGGGTTTCCTCAGCTGAGGGCTCATTCTTGTTTCTCTTTTTTTTCTTTTCAATTCTTACTTACTTGTGGGGTGGTGGGCTAGCCTAGGGCTGTGCCGCAGCCCAGTCTCAGAGTTGTAGTCAGGCTCTGGGTGCAAGCTTATTGGGTTTCCTCTGCTGAAGGCTCATTCTTGTTTCTCCTTTTTTCCCTTTCAATTCTTATTTGCTTGTGGGGTGGTGGGATAGCCTAGGGCTGTGCCCCAACCCTCTCTCAGAGCTGCAGTCAGGCTCTGGGTGCAAGCTTATTGGTCTCCTTGAGGGCTCACTCTTCTGTCTCATCCCCCCCCCTTTCAATTCGTATTTGATTGTGGGGTGTTGGGCTAGCCTAGGGCTCTGCCAATTGCTGCAAGTCAATTGGCATTTGCAGCTCCTATTCTATGTACTGGAAGTTTCCTTGGGGCAGCCACTTTGGGGGTCTGTAACTCGGATCTCTGAAATGCAATCTTGGCCAAACTTGGAGAGTGGCTGGAGAAGAGCCTGCTGAAGACACGCTGTGAGTTTGGCATCTTTTAGTGTGAAAGGGGTGGTGGTAGGGCCCCTGAAAGTGACAGATCACGGACCGACAAACCAGTCTGCGAACCGGGGTGGGTCCATGAATGGTCCGTGGTCCGTGAAACGTGGCAGACCTCAGACCAATGGTCTGTGGCTTTTTCCCAGGACATGCCATGTCTACTGCAGAGTCATCATGACTATATAGGCTTCTATCAGGTCCAAATCCTGAACTAAACCAAGAAACAGAATAAGCCAAGGCAGTATCTTGACTGTTTTGTGAAGATAATGGCCATTCTTGTAGTAAGACTTTTTCTTAAAATCAGTAGCAAAAGAGCTTTCTTTTTTTATACTGTGCACTTTGCTTTAGAATATTCACTATATAATGTTGGGCTGCTGTCCAGATGGAATAAGTAGTCCAGTGCAGATGTAACAGAGAATCCCTGTTAATTCACATTCCCTCCCCTTCATGGAACACATTCTCCCTCCCTCCTTAACCAAGGTTAAGTAAGACCAATGATAACGGCAGTTAGCATTAACCAGAATCCCTTAAATCTAGTAGTTGAAACTCAGCTCACCCTATATTTTAACAGCCTAGTTAAACAGAAACCTGGTTAACTATAACTGTGATTACTAATAACTGATTAACCATGGTTAAGCAAAGTAAAAGGAATTTGCTCTATAGGAGGGAAAGGGGCTGCAGGAACAAAGCATGAGTTCCTGAGGTTGGTTACTTATAATCACAATTAGTAGAATTTTGCTTGTTCAGGCCAATGACTTATTTTTAAAGCTCAGACAAACATTTTGTAAAAACACAATGTGCATGGCTAGTTCACTCCCAGTGTTTCCAGAAACATAGGCAGTTGTGTTGGTCAGCTTATCCATTCAAAGTGAGAGCTTGTGCAGGTTTGCCTGTGCTGAACAGCATATGATTCTTGGATTGGGGCAACAGTTTTATTAGTTTTACTGAAAAGCAGCAGGACTATAAATAGGGATGACCACACATGGCCACAGACCCTACCACTCATGCCCATCCTGTCTGGGGCTCAGGCTGCCCACTTGCAGCAACAGCCACTTGCATCTGCCCTATCCAGGCTCAGGCTGTCAGCTTCAGGCAATGTCTCTCACCCATTTCCCAAAGTGTGACACTCTGATGGAGAGCTGGCAGGAAACCCTGGGGGTGGGGGGGAGGTTGCAATGATTCTGGGGGCCCATCATGTACTGTTGCCCAGGGCTCCAGAATCACTAAGACTACCCATGACTTCAGTCCACTAAAAGTAGACTCAACAGTTAATACGGGCAGAGTGGGATGAACCCACCATCTTTGCCTGAACTGCTGTTCCAGATATTTTGGCAGATATGTACCATTGGATTAAAGGATTAAATGAACTTCATAATTCATAATAATTTACTGTACTAAAACATGCAAGTTATTCCACATACTTTGAATAATTTTTTTGTAAATCTTTTATTTGTAGAATCCTGGCTATGCTGGGCGCCAGGAACTGCCAGAAAACCTGAAAATTCAATTTAGAACTGTTGCTATGATGGTACCAGATAGACAGGTACAGTTTATCATTATGTTGTGGGAAATTCATTAAGTTTGGAATTATTACACAACATAAAACTCATGCTGTTTGCTTTTTTAAAAACTTCCACTTCTTAAAATGTTAATGAGATTCTTAATACTGTACTATTCCATTTCAGATAATCATGAGAGTGAAACTTGCAAGCTGTGGCTTTATTGAAAATGTTATATTGGCTCAGAAATTCTTTGTTCTTTATAAACTTTGTGAAGAGCAGCTTACTAAGCAGGTAATATTATAGCTCTGTTTCATCTTTGTAGCAATGGACTGCTGGAGCAGTGACAACAGAATGGCTCAGATCAGTAAATAAGCCACGACTTTTATAGGAACTCTGAGGGTATCCCTTCCGGGCTATTTGTATAAAAAGGCTTGCTTGCTGAGTGTATTTGATCTTCCCACAGTTCTTTTGTTTACTCAAAACTGATATCTGTGATATCTGACAACCCCCAGATTTTAGACCCTTGTGAGTTTGCATCATGGTACCACCACATTACTGATGGGCAACCCCACCTCCCCTGGGCTTATCCCACCCACCATAACTGCTTCTTATGAGCATTTCTTTTAAAGGCTTGAAAAAGTTCAAGGGCTATTTTTGTATGTGTGAATACTCAACAAACACAATAAACAAAACACCATTCAAACATGTAATTTCTTTTTCAAAACAACAAAAAGTTTGCAAAGGTAAAGAAGGGATACCAATATAGAAAGACTTACCAAACACTAGAAAGTCCCCTTTGGAGCCCATTATTCTTGCAATGACAATCTTCATATTAGGGATAATGGGAATTATAATTTTCTGTGCCAGGAACTAGAGTTGGATGTTGGTGAAGGTGAGCTCTTCACTGGTGGAAGTTTAGCCCAAGTTCTAAGGACTTGGAAGATTTTTTTGAATTGGGGGTGGGGGTGCACATTAATTGCTCCTGCAGTTTGAAGTTTGTTGTTATTTCTAGATGTTATAGAGATCAGGTTTTGTGCTTTGTCTTTGGCTAAATTTTTAACATACTATTTGTGACATTTGAAAGTACTTGATAAACAATGAGCGACTCTGGCTTTTCATCAACTCCGTAATTCCGGGCTGCATGTTCAATAGCTATAGATAGTGCCAAAACTGTATTTATTGAGAAGGAAGTGGTTTCTTTTCTCCATCTATCCCCCTGAATATCAGCTCTGAATTTAAGAAAGAGGTACCAAACTCTGGAAATCATACCATAGTTTGGATAGTAAGCCTATTAACATGTTTACTGGTTTCTTATTATTATTCTTTATTGATAAATTATTCTCTATTGATAAATTACTTTCATTTGTATATAACCCAGGTGTTTTTTTGCCAATTGTGTTGCCTACTTTTATTATTATGTGCTAATCTGTTTTCTATGAAAACAGATGTTTGTTCAGTTTCTGTTTTTCTGTAGTGTCAGTTTATTTCTTGATGCAGTTAAGTGTAGCATGACAGTGTGTCTTCAGCACTCATCTTTTCTGATTCTCATATTTATACCATGCCGGGTATTCCTCATATGATGGAGCAAATCAAATCCAATTAATTTGGATGAGTTGATTTGTAATGTTTATATATGAGAAAATAGCTGAATTAGCATTTTAAAATAGAAAGTACAGTAATTCATTGATATATTTAATAGTTTTGAATACTCTCAATTTTCCTAAGATTCTGTGTTTTGCAAAGTATGAATATTGTGGTTCATCATATGTTTCTGAGCCTGTCATTATGGAAATAATGCATTTAGAATTCTCCCAGTAATGATAAACAAATGTATTGGTTTTTATTTTTAGGTTCATTATGACTTTGGTTTGAGAAATATTCTTTCAGTGTTGAGAACTCTTGGAGCTCAGAAGAGGGCCAGACCAGATGACAGTGAATTGAGTACAGTCATGAGAGGGCTGCGAGATATGAATCTGTCTAAACTTGTAAGAATCAATTTGTGTGTCCTTATGGAGTTAGAGACTTTTGATCAGCTGCTGGCTTTCATCTTTTTAGTGAAATGCTTCCTTCTTTTTCCATTTTTCCTTCTCACTCCCTAAAGAGGAAGGGTAGAACCTGACACACACAATTTTATACCTGTATACCTGCTTTCACAGAGGATGCTTACAAAATGAAGCCTTAAGATCATGTTCAAAGACATCTGGCCCCCCAACATCTAATCTGATGAAAGAGGGTCTTTTCCGCATGGGGCTTTTTCACTGGTTCTGGCCCCATACTACATCAGTTTCTCTCCAGAGTTCTGCTTGCATGGCCAAAATACAACTATTCAGTCTCCAAACTATTTCCCAGATTTTTTTACATTCTATACTGCATCTGACAAAGAGAACTGTGGTTCTCAAAAGCTTATGCTACAGTAAAGTTGGTTAGTCTTAAAGGTGCTACTGGACTCTTTACTATTATTCACAGAAAGGCTGCATCTGCTGCAGAATCAATATTTCCCTGGCTTTTCTGTGTTGTTCCTCCCTGCACACATACTGATAGCAGTCCTCCATAGCCTACAACTTGGGAAGCAATTATGGATAGGAAGTGTCATAGGTTCAGTCATAGCACATCCTTCCGATCTCCCTCCCTCCTCTTCCCTATTCAAGGCTAATCAGGGCTCTGATAGCCACTCCCATCCACCCATCACAGGTTGTCAGTCATCACTGATAACTATAATTCCACCCAGGAGAACTTAATCAAAGTTTCTCCATTTCTTTGTCTTGCTCTGGAGACAAACATTTGGCTCTTGTTCTTGAGCAGAAGATGCCATCCTGCCCCTGGGTATGTTCCACCATATAATTGGACTCTCCTAGCCCTGTTAAGTGTGCGCGCATTTCCTTGGATCCACTTGCTTCCACCCTCAGATCCCATCTGAGCCTTCCTGCTGAAGGGCTAGTCGCTCAAGCTGCCTTTCTCCACAGACAACTCAGCTCTTCTGGATGGTAACTATAGCCTGAAACTCTATTCAACCTTCTCACTGCTTTTCCTAGGAACACTGTATGTGTGTGGTGCATGTTCTTGTTTGATTGCATGCTTCCCCTTTAATAAAGACCATTTCATTTGAAACACCCACCTAGTCATTTTGAGAGTCCTCTATGGGGAGGGACCTGGTATACATTGGTGGAGGATCCCGCGGTTACCCCCACTTGCTGCCTCTCCTTGCACGCTAATTCCCAAAACTTGCAGAGACCATCCACATTGGGTAACAATACTCCAATTTTTTTCCTCAGTGAAGTCAAACCATGGCTTTTTTGAGGAGCAAAATACTTTCTTCATTATGAGACCTGGCTCTGGTCCTGCCTTTCACCTTCCCTTTTATTTTCTTGCACCCTGAGTGGTTGAACAGCAACCTATCCAATTTTTTTCCTGAATTAAAAAAAAAATTAAACAGCAATGTTGCCACATTGGTGCCTTAAAAAAAAAAAAAAAACACCTCGCAAACTGATGTGGAAAAAAGCCTATAGTATGGCTAACTCTAAAACTCTGCAGAGAGCACTGTATCCCTTGATATTTTAGAGTTTCCCTCTGTGCTTCCTCTACTTTTTAGTCCATTATTTTGGCAATTAAAAAAGTTTTTTTTAAAGTAATGTTGCAATGATGGTACCTTTAAAAAAAACAACCAAAAACATTTCTTTTGTTCCTTGGTGTAGAATGCAGTCTGAAAAGCCTCTTGTTATAAGCTGCTGGTTCTAGATAGAGACCATGCTAAGCTGACTGTTAAGCATCGAGAATAAGGCTCATGATATGCACTTCCACATTGTGAGCTATAGCCTTCCACAGGACAACTTCCCTTTTTCTAATGTCAACATGATGACTCTATAGAAAGGTGGTGATATTATCAAATCAGTAAAAAGATGGACTCATCCTTTGGACAAATGCAAACAAAGAAAACTCCATTATGTGATCAACAATACCCCTTGTACTGAGTGCACTCTGCATAGAAATAATCCATAACAATCTACATAACCCAATGTGTACATGTGTACATATCATGTTGTTATATCTGCAAATAAATGGATATTAGTTATTTCAACAATAATGCACATTGTGACATATTAAAGAACATTTTTTTTATTTTTTAGGTAGATGAGGATGAACCCCTATTTCTTAGTCTCATCAATGACCTCTTTCCAGGATTAGTACTGGACAGCAATACATACGTTGAACTTCAAGCAGCTGTTTCAAATCAGGTTGAAGAGGCAGGACTGATTAATCACCCACCTTGGAATCTTAAGCTTGTGCAGGTATTGCATAATGCATCTTACTGTTTCAAGACAGAAACAGAATATAAACTAAGTCCATTAGTAAAGTTTTACAATGTGAACTTCAGCACTAAAATTTTATTGTTTAGACATTAGAACCTTGAAATGTAATTGTCTTTGGAGGAAAAAAAACCAGGTATAATGTTCTGTACTTTGCAGTGTGCGTGTTACCGTTAATGCACAATCATAGTGTAATACCCAGTATAAGAAAACTAATAAACCCAATGGCTATGTAGGAAAGTATTGTATTGAATACTGAAATATTGAACCCACTTGACCACTGTAGTCATTCAGAGGCCATGCTTTGGGCTCCATTGCATCTTGAGATTAGGTGGGTGGCACTGTGGGAAAGGGCCTTCTTGGTCAAGGCACCAGAACTCTGGAACTCTCTTCCCAGGTAGATTTATCTGTCCCCTTCTGTTGTTGTCATGTGCCAGCGATTAAAGCATTTTTTGTTTTGTTTGGTGTTCTTGCAGTGATCCCTCCTTCATGCTCCATGTTTTAACTCTTTTAAATGCTTTAATAGTTGTTTTTATGCCTTTGTATGTTTTAGCTCTGATTTTAATAGTTTTAATTATGTGGTTTTGTTGATTTTAACTTTTAGAATGTGATCTTTATTATGTTTGTTTTAATTTGATAGATCTTTTAATGGCTCTTATGAGGTCAGAAAGGTGGGATATAAATTTTGTTAAATAAATAAAATGAATACTGTTTCCCACCCCAACCTCCCTTAGTTGTATGAAACATCCAAAGTACGCCATGGGTTGATGACACTTGGACCCAGTGGATCTGGAAAAACAGCTGTTATAACTATACTGATGAGGGCAATGACGGAATGTGGATATCCTCACAGAGAAATGCGTATGAACCCCAAAGCTATTACTGCTCCTCAGATGTTTGGCAAACTGGATACAGCAACTAATGATTGGACAGATGGAATCTTTTCCACACTGTGGAGAAAAACTCTGAAAGCTAAAAAAGGTATGCCAAATAGACTGTATTATCAGGATATAATTATATCATATCTGTATTCTGCTGAAAAGGATCTCCCATTTGCAGATTATTAACTTCTCTCTCTTTTGAAAGAGACATACCTTGAATATGAAATACTTGTAACTATAATTTTACAAAACTGTGAATTGCTGTTTGAAAATAAGAAATACTATATGGTCTATAGCATAGGTATGCAGATTTGAGACTTGTTGATCTTAATAGGGTTTAAAGCAATGGATCTCATGCGTGAAATCCAGACATTAAGAGCTTAAATACACTGTCAAAGAACTCCCATGATATGGCTTTTGCTGGCCTGTATTATGTAGGGCAATAGATAAGTGGATACATATTTGAATGCTCCACCGTATAAAAAAGGCTCTTGTGTACAAAACGAACATGTCTGAGAGAAGGAGAGGTTAGAACCTTGTGCCATGTAGTTATCAGATTGTGTATTTGAAACGCTAAATTCACCTGAATTCCATTAAAATAGAGCCCCAACATGGGGCTATCTTGAATTTATGGACACTTTTTCAAAAAAAAGTTTTCTTCTTTCATTCCAAATGAAAAAAATCCAAGGTGCAGGGGTTGACAAACTAATATTACTTACAGGTTATTAGTGAAATCTGGTAAGTGGAAGATACCTTGCAGTTTCTTCTTTCCTCTTTTGAAAAATTGCCAATTGCTGATAGTGTAGCCAGCCACTGAGCTGGGCAGGCCTATTAATTGTATAACCCTGGTACGCAAAGCATTTCATTGCTTTGAAATGAGCTTTAAATTAAGGGGGCATATTTGTTTTTTAATTTGTTCAGTTGTTTCATTTACTTATTATCTCCATTGTATCTTAATATATTGGAAGTGCAGAACTGTATGATGTTCCTTTGTACTAGGGTTACCAGGTCCTATTACCCTTCCAATGGGAGGGAGGGAGACCCGGCACCCACTTTTTCAGACTCCTCACATGTGTGCAGAATGTGCATGCACTCCCTGCACAGCACAATGACATCACTTTCAGGAGTCATTGTGCCCATGGAGAGTGCTCCTGGTGCGCACTGGCCCAGGAGGTTTTTTGCCTCCCAGACCTGTTCTCCAGGAGCTTTTCTAGTGGCAGTGGAGTGCAGAAGCTGAGAGAGGTGAATCCCCCACCCCCACCAGGGGACTGTCAGCCCTACTTTGTACAGAGCACACCATGGCTTCAGATAGGGTCCATATTGCTAGCAGGGCTAGATAGGTCAGTTCCTATATCCTTCCCTTTTTTTGGCTCTGCTGCTGTCCCTTTGTTTACCCAGAATGCTAGTCTTAGGGGTCCCTTCCTTCTAGCTTTTTCTCTTCCTGCTTCTCTCTCGAACTGCCATAAGGACATGACATGCCATCTGTAATCTCTTTCCATACCAACATAGATAGACAGAATGCTGTAAGGATCAGGCCTTGTACCACTTCATAGAGAATGTAATGTTCGAACCAAATTCCTGCAGAATTCTTGCTAGGCCTGTTTGCTGGGAAAGTCCCAAGCTCTGTTAATTAGCTGCACCTAGGCTGCTTTCTTCTCCTGAGAGAATAGCCTTGGAGAAGGTGACAGCACATCTCAGCCATACCCTTACTCCCTAAACTTTTACAAGTTTCACAAGTGATGTCCAGTTAAGAAATCGAGCCCTGATTGGTTCCTCGAGTAAGCTGATGCCCCTCCAGATTTCAAGAAGCCTCTTTATCTCTAGGCAGTTTATCAGTCTTCCCACCCTGTAGCCATTGCCAACTACCTGCAAAGTGAGAGAGAGAGAGAACTCTCTCTATGCCTCCAGGATTCCTAGAATAAGCTGGCATGGATGGATTGTGGTAAGATCAACCAGCTTTGGAACCAACTCAGAGAATGCTTAGTCAGATAGCCAGTAGTTACTTGTTATTTGTTTTCTGCCTTGCCTAAATGCTTTCTAAGAGCAGTTTCTGCCTTGAACACTCTCCTATGTTTTTTCTTTAATACATATATAATACATATTAAATGTATTATATATGTATATATAATATACATATTATATATACATATATACATATATATGTATATGTATATATAATACATATATTTTACCAGCCTGGGTCCAATATTGCTTGCCAAAGAGGTACACACACTCAAAAGAACCCAGGAAGCCAGGGTGCTTCAAACAAATGACCAGAGCTCTTAGAGGCTCCTAGGAGTCCTGAGTTGGCTAGGAAAGCCATCAGGAACAAGGGATGAGAGTTTCTGGGTTGATACGAATACCTTTTCTGCCTTTCCTGTCAAAGTGTTGAGCTTCTTTACAATAAAAGACGTCAGTTTCTTTTTTAAAGCGACAAGCCTTATATGAATTTTATTCTGCAAACAGCATTCCCCTTCTGCTGTGCAACCAAGCTCTAGCATAATAAATAGATTTACTTTGGTTTCACTAGACTGTTTAGTTTGTCTTTTTACTTTTTATGTGTTACTTTCCGGGGTAATAAAGAACACTAATTAATAAGGCAAATGGAAAGGGCTTTACTGTCTCCCTCTTGTGGAACTGCAGAATGGCTGGTTGCTGGTGTAATCCAAGAGGGAGGGGCCATGTGACAGCTGGCAAAGTAAGCTTGATGAAAAGAGCTGTTTTCTTCCCCCTTCTCCTGCAGGATTACTGGAAGCACTGATAACATCTTTTTATTTGTTTGTTTTGCAATTTTACAGTCATTGTGTAAGCCCTACCTTTTTATTTCCAGGTGAGAATATTTTTCTAGTTCTAGATGGCCCTGTAGATGCAATTTGGATTGAAAATCTGAATTCAGTGTTGGATGATAATAAGACTCTCACTTTAGCAAATGGTGATCGGATTCCCATGTCTCCTACTTGCAAGCTGCTTTTTGAAGTTCATAATATTGAAAATGCTTCTCCTGCTACAGTTTCTAGAATGGGTATGGTGTATATCAGTTCTTCTGCTCTAAGCTGGAGGCCAATATTACAGGTACATATAACAATCAGGGCTACTTTTTATTTTAATTACAATTATTGGGGTTTTTTAATGCTTACTAATTTTCTGCCTATTTATAGGGCTGGCTAAAGACACGTACTCCACAAGAAGCTGATGTGCTGTTAAGCTTGTATGATAAAGTGTTTGAAGCTGCGTATACATATATGAAACTGAACCTTAACCCCAAAATGGAGCTCCTGGAATGTAACTATATTATGCAGGTATATCAGTTACTGGTGTCTCAATCCTTATAAAACTTGGTATTGTGTAAACAAACAAAACACAGAAGTCTTGCTTTCTTGACAAACTGTTTGAACAATATTAGGTGCCTTTAATCTAAAACTGACATTTTTCTTGTAGAAGAACATTGCGTTATGTTCACCAGCCTTTGATTTCACTGAACATTGCATTTAAATTTAATTAAGCAAAATATATATTAGGTGCTTTTGCCCCAGCACCCCCAAATATGACATGAGACAATAAAAACAAAGACAACTTAGTGTGGGTTCAATTAGTTTTGCTTATTTATTTAAATGTATTTAAATGGCTGATCTATGTCACTGCTTATTTAAATAAGCCAACCATTTTGAGGGTGGGCTGTGCTAGGCAACTGCTTGGAGCGCTCACCAGGCAGATCCATCCTGGCTCCAAACTCGGCTGGCAATTATTACTGGCCATGTTTATCCCATCCTGCACAGCCATTCTGTGCTGAGAGGTGCCCAGCTCCATTCGCCTCCCTGATGGGCTGCAAGGCACCTACCAAGTTTGAGAGATGATGCTCAGCAGCAGGGGCACTCCTTGACAGCGCCACCCAGCCATATGGAATGTGATGGCCTGTTCCAGACACACCCATCATCACCATGATGCCTCAGGGTGTTTGCTGATTAACCCTACATATCCTGAGCAACCTGCCCTATTCCTGTCACTCAAGGGAGTTAGCCTAGGTCAACACCTCTTGCCCCATCTGTTGACTTTAATGTCACACAGGCCTTGATGTAGATCAGCGAGCTAAACATCACACCCCTCCCCTGACCGTTGGACCCTATCATTCCCGTTCAAGTGAGACATATCACTTTGAATCAAGGGAAGAGGGATATAAGCGCACACACACCGCCCCGCTGAATGGCTGCAGCCATACTTCCATATTGGCCTTCCATCTGGCCACCTCAGTACTGAAAAGTCTGATGGCTTCCCTCCAGATTCTTCTTTGAAAGAATGCCATCACTACAACCTGCCTGACCAGGTACATTTCACAATCTTTCTACATCCCCCAACACCCTAGTTATAAGTGCAGTAACTTTGTTCTGCACCAAACTGCTCTCTCCCAAAGGAATTGCCAGTACCTCAGGATGACTGTCCTCTCTCAGGACCTGATGGAAAGAGGGCATGTACTAGCCCCAAAACATCCCACACTTGCCACACCATTGGATGCTTGCAAGAAGGAAAAGGCCCAGGTGGTCCCTCAGATGCTGACTTCTGCCCTTCTTTTTGTCCAGAACACAATGGGATTACCCATGATGAGGACCTCGACTGGGCTACACGATATGCCTACACCTGAAAGAAAAAACAATTTAGAATGTGTTACTCAAATGACTAATTTGTTATGAACTCCTTGGTCAGGCAGGCCTCTAATATAGCTTCTGAAAGCCTTGGACCACTGCTGCTGATTTGCCATATCATTTGGCTGGAAAGGCCCCCAAACTGCCTTAGCCCTTGAGCCTGACCCAGAGATTACAGCTGGCACAAAATGCAGGGCGCGTGTTATTACAAGAGTGCCAAAGTGTTATTACACTTTGTGCCTCTCTCAGCCGGGCTGGCCTCCCACCATGCATTACAACCATTTTGCATCCCACCAGGCTAGGGAGGTCCCCCACCTTGCATCTCTCTCAGCCACTTTGCATCTCCCTGAGCCCAGCAGGCCCCCCTTTCTATCTTCCTGGGCCTGGCAAGCCAAGTGGATGGCATTTGCATGAGGCAACACCTACCATTTCTCTGTGTCTTTTGACAGGAGAAGCATTTTCAATATTATGAACTTCAAAAAGCAGCTTGCAAGTAGGAGACATGGGAATCTATCAGACTCCCCCATGTCTCCCGTGGCAGGCCTCCCCCATGCATAACTAGCTGATTGTCCCCGTGGAGGCTCATGACTGCTGGGAGGCCCTCTTCCAAACACTGCCAGCTTGATCATGCTATGAGCATCCTCTCTTTTCTTTGCAAGTTCTACTCCTCTGTGAAATACCTTCTTGGGACCCCATCCTGCTAAGTAGCCCTTCATGGCGGGAGAACAGGGGTTGCCCTGAATCCCCTTGATCCCAGTCTAACCATCTAACCAATGTCCAGGTTAGCCTTCTTCTGTGTGCTCCTTGGTAATTATGAGAGATCCCTGATTAAAAACATGATGAGGTCTGTTGTATCCAATCAGTGGTCCATCTAGTCCAGCATCCTTTCCCAAACAGTGGCCAATCAGTTACTCTGGCATAGAGACCACGGCTCTCCCTTGAAGTAGCCTCTTGGCACCTGTATTTGGGGGCTTCCTTTAGTTGCCATGGCTAGTTCCCACTGATATGCCTATCGTATCTGAATCTCTCCAATCCCCTTTTAAGCCTGGCTACAATTGTGACCATCACTACGTCCTCTGTCAGTGAGTTATGCCTCTCAATCACTCATTGTGTAAAGAAATATTTCCTTTTGTCTTCATGGCGGGGGATGTCATAAAACCTCTAACATGTCCCTCCCCGCTTTTTGCCATGTCCTTTCCAAACGGAAATGTTCCTGAGTCCTCCTGACCCTCCAGCCTTTCCTTACAGGACAGGTACTCCACTGAATGACTATCCCACTAACCACCTTGGTTGCCCTCTTCTGTACTTTGTCCAGCTCTGCAATGTCCTATTGGGAAATTGGTGCCCAGAACTGCACATTGTGTTCCCAATGAGGCCACACCAGAGATTGATATAGGGGCATTACAGCATCAGCCACTTTATTTCCAATCCCCCTCCCAAGAATCCCCAGCAGAGAGTTTTCCTTGTTCACTGCTGCAGCACTCTGGGTTGACACTTCATCTGAGCCATCCACTGTGACCAGAAGGCCACTTTACCTCTCACTCTGCATGTCTAGACCTCATTAGCATGTACTTGGAGTTGGGAGGTTTTTTGTTACAACATGCATCACTGTACAGTTTTCCATATTGAACTTTACTTGCCACAGTGTTGTCACTCACCTATTATAAGGAGATCTTCCTGGAGTTCTTCACAGCTGGTTTTGATGCTCACCCTTCTGAAATGTATGTATCATCTGCAAACTTGCCTGCTATGTTGCTCACCTCCCAGCTCCTGATCATTTACAAACAAATAAATAGCACTGACCCCTGTACCAATACTTGTGGGACCTTACCACTTACTTCCCTCAGTGTGAGGACCACTCACTTATTCCACTTTGCTTACTGTTGTTTAGCCAGTTTATGTATCCGTACCAAGGTAACCCAGGAGTCTTAGCTGGGAACTTTGTCCAAAGTGTTTTAAAGCCCAAATATAATGCCTACCAGGTTGGCCTCATCAACATGCTTGTTAACTTGCCAAATAACTCCAAGGTATCAGCAAGGCAGGCCTTATCTTTGCAGAAGCCATACTGATCTGTCCTCAACAGGTTTTGTTCCTCTATGCACTCAATAATCCTATAGTTTCTACTAATTTGCCTGTGACAGATGTTAGGAAAACTGGTCTGTAATTATCTAGTTTTCCTCCAGACTCCTTGCTAAAATAGAAATAACATTAACTACTTTCCACTTTTCTGGTACAGTGGCCAGGTTCAGCTATAAGTTACATATCTGGGTTAGTAGATCAACAATGTCATGGGTGAGTTCCCTAAGAACTCTCAGAACTCTCAGTTGTATGCCATCAGAATCTGGGTACTAATTATTATTATGCTGATTATTATTTAATTTCCACAACAGGTCCAAAACAGAAATCTCTCAATGCCCCAATTTGATTCTGATTACTGTTTAATTTCACCAACCTCTCAACACCCCATTTTGAGGCCATCTTTCAGCCTCTGCAGGTGGCTGTTTGAAAGACAGGACACCAAGCAGCAATGTCTATGACAGTTGACCCTAAGTCATAGTCAATAAAGAGAGTCTCACAAAGTCTCACAAAGAGATACAGATACTGTTAGCAAAACCTTTCAGTAGTAATACAGAAGCCTGTCAATTTTTCATTCCTTGGGGAGGTATTACATATTTATTTAGCCTTCCTTTGCTTCACCTGGAATTGTTTTCCAAATTCCAGAGCTAGATTGGTCTCTTAATGTAGCATGACGCTTGTTTCTAACATTTACATATTAGCCATGTAGCCTCCTTCAGGTGCCAGGCTAAAATTGTCCCCTTAGCAGGCTGTTAAGTGAGAGGTTCAGGCTGCTTGTAGCCAGAGAACTATGAAGATCATTTACAGTGTGATTCTACTCAGATCCATTCTAACTCCCGTCTAAATCAGTGTCCATAAACTTAAGTAACTTTTCTTCTAACCTGGGAGATGCATTCTACCTGGGCTTTGATTTACATGACTGCAATTAGCTCCCAAGCCCTCTGTAACACTACAATCCTAAATAGAGTTACTTGTTACTCTAGTCTAAGCCCATTGATTTCAGTGGGCTTAGACTGGAGTAATTCTGCTTAGGATTGCACTGTAAATATTGTACTGTCTTGAGAGTTCCTTTTCTTACTCCCTGCCCCCTTTATCTCCTACTTCAGTTAGGTAAACAGTAGGAATCCTATCAGCTCCATTTTTGCATTGCTTATCCTTTAGCTATGCTTTTGGGGGGGGGGGTCGGAGATCAACTTTCCAAATCATAAGATGAGTCCACAACCAACTCTATAATGAAAATATAACTGTTTTATTAGGAGCTGTGAGAAAAAACAACAATAACCTGGGATTTTTAACATACTCAGTAGCATTGCCAACTCTTGGCTGGGAAATTCCTGGAGACCAGGTAGTAGGTTGTGGGGAGGCAAGGGTCTGGGAATGCAATCTCAGCAGGGTTTAATGCCATAGAATCTGCCATCCAATACAGGGGAACCGATTCCCTTAGCCTGGAGAACAGTAGATCTCCAGGCCTCAGCAGGAGGCTGGTAACTAGGGCTGCCAGTCCCCACGCTGGGGGAGGGGATGCCCTGCTCCCACCCTCCACCCCCTGCCCTCGCTTACCTGGACAGCAGATGGAAAGACAGGGGAATGCACCTCCCAGGTCACACTCCCATGTGCTGCAGTAGGCCACTGCAGTGCGTGGGAGCGCTCTAGGGCCTGTCGTGCCACCCCAGCAGCGCTCCTGAGCTTCATAGCGGCCCGATTTGGCCTGAATCAGGCTGCTGTGGAACACAGGAGCACTCCCAAGTCCTGTCATACTGCCCCGGCAGCACTCCTATGTTCTGCAGCAGGCACTACCGAGGTAGGTACCAGGTCTCCCACCTCACACCCAGAAGGTAAGGGGACCTGGCAACCCTACTGGTAACTGTATCTCCTGGCCCCATCAACCTTATGATTGTTACAAACAAAGTTAATCTGCCCACTTCCAAGGTTAATTTCCTACTCTCCAATTCTCTACTTCTTACTAAATAATTAGGTAAAAGGTAAAGGTAATCCCCTGTGTAAGCACCAAGTCATTACTGACCCATGGGGGACGTTACATCCCAATGTTTTCTTGGCATGGTTTGCCATTGCCTTCCCCAGTCATCTACACTTTACCCCCAGGAAACTGGGTACTCATTTCACTGACCTCAGAAGGATGGCAAGCTGAGTCATCTTTGAGCCGGCTATCTGAACCCAGCTTCCGCCAGGATCAAACTCAGGTCATGAGCAGAGCTTGGACCGTAGTACTGCAGCTTACCACTCTGCGCCACGGGGCTCTTAACTTATTCAATTATTCAATTACTAAATTACTAAATTACTAAATTACTAAATTATTATTAAATTGTTAAATAATTATTACATTACTAGTTATGCAGAAATTATCCTAACAACCTATAATGCCTTCCTGCCTTTAAAACACCAGATTGTTTGGGGGAGGGGGAAGAAAACGGTACCAGCAAGTTACCTCACAAATGATCTATCATAGAATCAGTCCAAAACTCCCAACATCCGACAGGGTGCTCACTCTCTTCCTGTTTTGTATTCTCTATCAAGGATGTTACAATATCATAATGGTTCCTAATTCTAGATGCCATGGAAAATGGTTCAAACACTAATTTACTGTCACTTTAAGAGTGTATGATTGCTTTTATATTTTGTATTGTCATTGTTCCATGTAATAGTATATTTGTATTATTGTGTCTTAATTATGATCTTTGATCTTTATGAGCTGTTATACTTGATATTTAATATTGATTATTTATTACTTCATGTTTATTGATAACCTCAGATGTGAATGTTGATATATCATGACATATTTATGAGTATATTTCATAGGATAACCACTTTTGAGCACTTTGCACTTTATAAATTATAAATTGCATAAGATATTGGTTATATTGAGTGATTGATAGCCCACTGGGGACACTTGTCCTCACTATGTTTCAGCTTGTACCCATGGAGGCCTCTAGTTTTTAGTTGATGTGAAGCCGGGGCATACTGAATCCACGCCATTAATGCCATGAATGTCCTTCAATCTAAAACTGGGATTTTTCTAAAACTAGCATTTTTCTTATAGAGGAGCAATACATTATGTTCACAAGCCTTTGATTTCACTGAACATTGCATTTAAGTTTTATTAAGCAAAATAAATCTTAGGTAATTACTGGATTTTTTTCCCTTTTAAAAATATTTCCAGTCCATTAACCTTCTGGAAGGTTTAATACCCTCAAAGGAAGAAGGAGGTATATCATGTTTGGGACATCTTTATAAACTGTTCGTGTTTGGCCTTATGTGGAGTTTAGGCTCCCTCCTAGAACTGGAAAGCAGGGATAAGTTGGAAGCCTTTTTGAGAAGTCATGAAAGCAAACTAGATTTGCCAGAGATCCCTAAAGGCACCTTACAAACAATGTATGAGTTTTACATTAATGATTGCGGTAAGTCAAAAAGCATTGTGATGCTTCTTATTACTTAAGAGTAGATTCTTAATAATTACTGTTGGGGATGTCCTTTCACCATGTTCTTAAACACGTTTATAAAGAAATACATTCAACTGATCCCACTGGAACATCCAAAGAAAATATCTGAGTCAAATAACATTTCATCCTTTGTTGTAATTATCTCTGGCAATTAGAATGTAATCATTGAACTCATCCTTAATAATGCACCATTGTTTATTTGAATGGCTTGGGTACAGCTTACATTAACTTATTACTGGAGGAAATGGTCTTATTAAGTTTAAGCTATGAACATTTAAAGTGTGTGTTGTATACAAGCCATTCAGATAAAATAATTCTTCATTGTGTCTAATAAATTAGCTCCTTAGTTTACCTTTATCAGATTGGTCATTAAGGGCTGGATTTTGTGCATAAGGCATAACTCCAAGAAGAAGCCAATCTTAGGGGCACAGTACCCCACTTCTGCTCTTATCTCTTGCCTTTCTCCCTTACAGTCAGCAGTGGTGTGGCAGATAATGCTTTACAAAACATTGTTTAGTGACTGCATTCCCAATGTTTTGTCTTCATGTAATTCTGACTCTGCTAGCTATATTTTTTATTTCTTGTACTGAAGTCAGTTTCCTTAAATTCATCAAAATCTTTTACATAGATTCAGCAGGTTTTATCTAAATACTTTGATTAATGGAGATACTTGTTGGAGAAGGAAAATAATTCAGGCTCTCCTACCATTATATGTTCCTTTCAGGAGACTGGGATCACTGGAATAAAAAAGTTCAGGAGTATGTTTATCCAACAGAGAGTATTCCTGAGTATTCATCTATTCTGGTTCCAAATGTTGATAATGTTAGGACACAGTTTTTGATAGATACCATAGCAAAACAACACAAGGTAAGTGCATGGATTCTGGGCAAAGGAGGAGTAGGCGATAACTTTCTATACTAGCACACCTGAGTTATCCCAGATTTCTTTATTTTTATGTGCCTTGGAGGAACTTCATATCCACATACTGGTTTTGACACTTTTAGAACACTTGTCTCAATATTTCCAAGGGTTAGATAAGAAGTTTTTCTTACAACACCATGAAATGTAAACTTAACCAAACAAAAAGTCTAGTTAACCACCTGAAATTCTTGATTAAAATCCTTGACTCTAGTCCTGAATGGATAATGATCTGGTCTGGGAACTATCATATAAAAAGGATTATTGTCAATGATATATCACAAACTCAAAACAAGAAGGCACTCCTGGTTAAATCAATTACACCAAACAAAGAGGGATCCCTCACCAGGATAAGCACATAATAATAACAACAACTCCTCACTGTTACAAATGGTTCAATTCAATTCTCTCAAAGTGACATGTATGAATATAAAGTGCTCCTCATTGAACAATAAATAATAATAATTAGGCACAATAAATACAATAAATAATTCACATACAATTCATAAATAGTTCATAAGTTCAACAAAATTTATAAATCCAAAAGCACCCCTTCCCCCTTTCTTCTTCTTTTTAGGAGGAAGGATGAACAACTCTGGGGAAAAATCCAGCAGGTAAGTATTTCATTCCTTAGGGATTACTAAATCCTGAAAAGTCTATTATTTCTTTCTTTTGTAGATGCTCAAGTGGATGATGACCAGAGAATCCAAGCCCTAACTGGGGCCGGCTATTGAAAATGCAGATTTCGTCTGATGGACTTCTTCAGGGGCAAGGATGTAGTCCATGATAGCATTTACTGAAACAATGAATTCTCACATTCAATAGACTCAAACTAAAAAAATCCCCATGTCTCCAATACATAATTCTTCAAAGTCTTACCAATATTATTTCTCAGTAACTCTCATAGCTTGGAAAATGGTGCTCAAATCTTCACTTTGGTTTAAAAAGCCGTTCAATGTTCACCCCAAACATCTCTGATCATAGGATTGACACATTTGAGTATTTAGTTTTAAGGGACATTCAAAAACTAGAGAGGCAACCCCTTAACACCTGGCAGAACCTCTTGAGGTCAGAGAGGGAGACATTGAATAATCTAAATCAAGACCAAAGTATCATTATTAAGCCCGCGGACAAGAGGGATGGGATTGTTATTTTAGACATGCATGTGTACGAAGAGGAAGGGATGAGACAGCTAAACAACCAGTCGAGTTATTTGAAGATTGTAGGGGATCCTACTAGCCATGTGGAGCAGTTGATCAGAGTTATTCTTAATGAAGCAGTGGTTATGGGAGAAATTGCTGACTTCACATTCCGGGCTTTGATAAATGAAACTTCTAGGGTTCCCATTTTCTATATCCTTCCTAAGATACACAAGAATACCTTCCCCCCCACCCAGGAGACCTATAGTCTCTGGCTGCAGCTCTGTCTTGGAGCTGCTGGGCCTTTACCTTGATTTTGTTCTGCAGCCGGAAGTAATTAAAGTCTCGTCATACATTAAAGACACCAGTAGCTTCATCAAATTGGTGGAGGACATGCAGTTAGATGCAGATCAGATCTTTTTGACTATGAACATTAGTTCTTTATACACATCAATTCTGCATGAGGCAACCAGAGACGTTGTGGAGTCAATTTTGTTGACTCATGGCGAAAATTCTCCACCTACGGAGTTTTTACTCCAGTTACTTGATTTAGTTTTAGAGAAAAACTACTTCAGGTTTAAGGATCTATATTTTTTTCAAATGAAAGGGGGTGCAATGGGCTGCGCTGTGGCCCCCAGCTTTGCCAATCTCTTTATGGCACGCTGGGAAAACCAATACATTTGTAATTAGTCTAATCCCTTTCTGGTCAATATTAGTTTATTCAGGCAGTACATAGATGACCTTTTTCATATTTAAAGGCCCCCATCTAGTCAAAGATTTTTGTGAGTGGTTTAACACACTGGATAGTAATATTCAATTCGCATGGCAATTTGATTTGAATGGAATTAATTTTGGGGATGTGGTTGTATTCAGGGACTTAAATAATATTCTGCAGATCCGTCCCTGTAGGAAGAATACAGATTGAAACTCCTATTTAGATTATAGCTCTTTCCATCTGAGGCATCTAAGGAATAATATTCCTTATGGACAATTTTTAAGGATAAAACAAAATTCCTCAAGGGAGGAGGACTTCCAGAGAGAGTCTCATCAGATGGAGAAAGCATTTAAACAGAGAGGGTATCCATTGCAGGTCCTTAAAGTAGCACAAGAGAGGGCATCATCAGTCCCCAGAGGGGATTTACTTAAGCCAAATACCATATCTGGGGTTGAGAGAATAAGGCGGGCAATGGACTACACCCTGTTGGCCAATTCCATTAAGAGAATTGTCTGTTGGCATTGGCCCATACTCGCTGAGATCGATGGTTGTGAGGTTCCACCATTGATAGGGTATAGGAAGACTAAAAGGATTAAAGACATCTTGGTACATTCAGACATGAGAACGAATATGGAACGAACAGGTGGTCCTAGTGGGAACCATAAGTGCAGCCATTGCTGCATTTGTTCATTAATACTGGAGGGGGACTGCATTGTTTTACCCCTCCAGGGTAAGACAATATGGTGTAGACATTTTGCCACCTGTCAGATATCAAATGTAGTTTATTTGATCATATGCCCTTGTCAAAAACTATATGTGGGCAGTACCACCAGATCCCTTAGGACCTGTATTCTAGAACATCAGTCTCAAACCCAGAAGGGAGTATTGGAAGCCCCCATTGTAGAGCACTTTGTGGAATTTCAACATAAGGAATATGAGTTTCAGGTTGCTGTCCTTTTTGTGGCTAAAAAGGGTACACCACAAAACTTGTTGCTCAGTAAGGAAGCCCAGTGGATTTATTCCTTGGGCACTTTACGGCCATGTGTGTTGAATAATGAATTAACTTTGAATTGCTTTTTATGAATGTATATGGTCAGTTTCTGTAAGTCATTTGTTTAAACGGGTCCCTTTAAATTCAATGGGTCGCGTAATTACAAATGAGTTAAAAGTGGTGTTGGGTGTGTGTGTCTTTGAAGATTTGAGCACCATTTTCCAGGCTATGAGAGTTACTGAGAAATAATATTTGCAAGACTTTGAAGAATTATGTATTGGAGACATGGGGATTTTTTTAGTTTGAGTCTATTGAATGTGAGAATTCATTGTGTTTTCAGTAAATGCTGTCGTGGACTACATCCTTGCCCCTGAAGAAGTCCATCGGACGAAATCTGTGTTTTCAATAGCTAGTCCCAGTTAGGGCTTGGCGTTCTCTGGTCATCATTCACTTGAGCATCTACAAAAGAAAGAAATAATAGACTTTTCAGGATTTAGTAATCCCTAAGGAATGAAATACTTACCTGTTGGATTTTTTCCCGGAGTCATTCATCCTTCCTCCTAAAAAGAAGAAGAAAGGGGGAAGAGGTGCTTTTGGATTTATAAATTTTGTTGTACTTATGAACTATTTATGAATTGTATGTGAATTATTTATTGTATTTATTGTGCCTAATTATTATTATTTATTGTTCAATGAGGAGCACTTTATATTCATACATGTCACTTTAAGAGAATTGAATTGAACCATTTGTAATAGTGAGGAGTTGTTGTTATTATTGTGTGCTTATCCTGGTGAGGGATCCCTCTTTGTTCAGTGATATATCTCAGGCATAGACACCTTTAAAGGGGGATTAGACAAATAAATGGAGGACAGATCTATCAGTAGGTATTAGCCATGACTTACGGGAACCTCCATATTCAGAGGCAGTCAGTCTTTCAATACCAGTGCTAGGAGGCAACTTCAGGGGAAGGCGTCAGTCTCTGTGGCCTATAGTTGGCCTCCATAGCAACTGTTTGGCCTCTCTATGGTATAGGTTGCTGGACTTGATGGACCACTGGTCTGATCCAGCAGTGTCCTGACTGACTCATCAATGCCCAGCCCAAACCCCTGGACTTAGAAACGTGAAATTTGGGGAGAAGGTTCCTTTTATGATGTAGAGGCTCCCTAAGAAGGGATTTTAAGAAATTCACCCCCTAAGGGGGTAAAAAGGGGTAAAATGTGTTTTCCCATAGGGATACAGCTTGCCTGTGTGGTTGGCAGGGTGCTCCTCCCCCCTGCTAACTGCCACTCTTCCCTGAGGTTATTTACATATGTGGCCTGATCGGTCATCTCCCCAACATTCTAAAGAGTATACAATTGCTTTTGGGACTCACTGAATGTGTCCTGAGGTAAAAATACACCTCCCAGTCTTCCCCTCTAGGGTTGCCAATCTCCCTGTGGGGCCTGGCTTTCCCGTGTGGCTAGCAGGCTCCTGACTGCTCACACCCTCCCGCTCCCTGGTGGGTCAGCTGTGGAACTCTGTGTTGTGAGGTAAAAATCAGGTAAAGGAAACTGCAGACAGTTGAAGAAAGACAGTCCAAGACTCATAAAAAGGGATTTTATATAAAAGTCAGTATGGCAACTGAGTTTTTAAATGTTCATGGGGAGAGGGTGCACGACCATTCTAGGGGCCATTTCAATGCGAACCTCTCACATGAACCTGCCGAAGTGCCCACCACACTACCCCTCCCTCAGTCCAACTCTACCTCACACCTCTTGCAGCCATCATCTCTTATTGCCCCCAAGAAGCCTCCTGGCTGATGTTGTTCAAGATACACTGATGCTAAAAGGAGGAAGCAACTTAGAGATGCAGCAAAGAAATATGCACATTGTACTCCTGTGGTGCACTGCGCAGTGGTGGCCAAGTAGCAAGTCCCGAGTCCAAGGGAAAGGTGACCATCCCTGCAGGCCTGGGCACAGTAGTGATGACCCTAGCAGACCTAACAGCCACGATATACCCTGATATCATCACTATCACGGAGAAGCCCATGGACGGGCTATGCAAGCGTGCCATTCTGACCCCCAAGAAAGACAAGGCTGCCATCATTAATGAAACACAACGCCCTCGAAGGGGCAGAAATGGAGTACAGATCTGTGGACTCAGTGGTGCAAATGGATGATGCAGTCCACTACCCTGTGCAGTTCCTCAACATGCTCATCCATCTTGGCTTCCCAGCCCACAATCTTCTCCTCAAAGTGGGGGCTCTAGTGATGCTGCTCCAGAACCTCACCCCACCCAAACTCTGCAATGGCACCAGACTTGAGTGAAAGTCCTCCACAGGAACATCATTGAGGCCACATTGTTCACCAGCAGTGCTCGGGGGGAGTCGGTGTTCATACCACACCTACCATTCATACCATCAGATAACCTCTTCGAATTCAAGAGACTGCAGTTTCCCCTCAAGGTCTGCTTTGCTATGATGATCAACAAGTCCCAGGAGCGTGGCAGGGATTGACTTGAGGGAGGACTGCAGTTCTACATGGCCTGCTGCAGAGGGAACTCGCCCAGCAACCTGGTGATCCTAACACCTGAGGGAAAAACCACCAATGAGGTCTACAAAGAGGTCCTTCAGTAGAAAAAAAAGGTTATAGGTATTTTTCACTTTATTTATTGCACTACATTTAAAATCTCTTCCATAAATGTTACATTTCAAAATTCATTTCATCAGTTTTCGGCATCAACACACTTCGCTTTATTCAAACACTTTTGTGAAGCTTGGGTACTATGCTATTATACTACAAAACCAACTAAAAAAACCCACCACAAACCCAAAAATGTTACATACCCATAAGTATTGTAACTGGATTTAAAGTAGTTAAATACGTAGCGAAGCATGGGCATCAAGCTAGTGTTGTTATATAAGTAAATAATGGCAAAGGGCCAGCAGTGTCAGTCCTTAGATTTAGTTTTTCAATAAAGACTTTAGCATGGGCTGACATTTTAATAATATTTGAAAGCATATATATCAAAGTGTACAGTAGGATAGTCAAACTGATAACTATTTGCAATATTGCTTTGTTAGTCCATGACTGCATGATAATGATGGTCATAAAATATTGCAGGCAGTGTTGCTCATTGGTGAACAAGGAACTGCAAAGACTGTAATGATAAAAGGTTATTTAAAAAAATATGATCCTGAAGAACATTTATCAAAAAGTTTAAATTTTTCGTCTGCAACTGAACCTGGAATGTTTCAGGTAAACTATAGGCTTTATTTTCACCAATTCTGTATTATATTGCTTGTACTAATAATAACATTATAATAATAACATATGATTTATATACTGCCCTTCAAGACAACTTAACGCCCACTCAGAGCGTTTTACAAAGTGTGTTATTTATTATCCTCACAAGAATCACCCTGTGAGGTGGGTGAGTCTGTGAGAGCTCTGACAGAGCTGTGACTCACCCAAGGATACCCAGCTGGCTTCAAGCAGAGGAGTGGGGGATCAACTCCAGCTCTCCAAATTAGAGTCCTGCCACTCTCAACCACTATACCAAATGGACTCTCATTTAAAATGTTTTGTAATAATCTAGTATAAACTCTGGTTTCGTCTCAAGTTTCTTTTTGTTTTCTTTTGCTTTTACCATTAAGTTTCAAAGATATGCTCCTATTTCAGAACTATTGCCTCAGTTTAAGTGGAATAAAACATACTCATTTTAACTGTCTTCCACTTGAAAGCCCTACTTTACTGAGTGAATTGCAATAGTAATTATGTTATGGGAGGACAATATACACCCACTAAGTCAAAGCTGAAAGAAAATAAGTTCAATTGATTTTTAAAATACTTCAGATAAACAGAAAAGAATATACTTTACTCTGTTGAATTTTATGGCCAAGCTTGTGCAAAGAACTGAAGTGCAATATCCCCTTCTCCAGCCCTATACCTTGGCATTCTGAACATTCTGTATTGAGGACCGGGGGCTACACAAAGTGCACTGCATCACAGTGCAACACTAAGGAGTTGGAATTGGGCAAGATAGTCTTTTCCACCCTCTTCTGCAATATAAAATGTGTTATCTAGTTGGAGGGGTGCAATATTGCCTGAGTTCTCCTCCTTACTGCAGCCCTCCCTGCTGTGGCCTGTTTTCCTTACAGAATCTCCCAGGTCTCAGCAGAAGATTATCAAAGAGTACAGGAAACAGCTGGGGAGGGAAGAACATGGGGAAGATCTGCTCCATCTCCATCTCCAACCTTTATATAGGATTCAACTTGCTTTTGTTTTTGTACATAGAAATATAAATCCAACATGAAAACATATGGGTCCAATAATACCTAACATTCTCAGTCTTTGAAGATGATTCCAGTTTAGTTTGTAGGAAAATCACATGTAGCAGGGAAGTTAGAAGTTTTTATTAGCAGTATGTTTGCTCTTGACTATGCATGCCATTTGGAAGAGGAGAGATGACTTTAGATGTGTTCTTGAAGGCATTTAAAGGTTGTTTATAAAAACATTTTGTAAGGCCAGTAAAGTTTGTAAAAATTGAAACTTAGCTTTTCCTAGCAGGAAAGGGGCGTGGAAGGCAATATGCCTCACTGCAGTGGCCATGATAGTGGGCAGAGCTGGGGAGGGGCCACCTCTTCCTGTACCTGCGTGGCAGCCAGCTGCTAAAGAGTCTCTTACAAGGGTGGAGTGGGAAGGAGCATTGCAAGGGGCAGCAATGTGCCGTCTCAATGCTATTCAATGCGAGCTACTAGATGTCTTACTCCATTTTGGGATCCTCTTAAGTGTTCTGGAGGAAGCTGACAGGAGATGTGCTCAGCTTGAGGGCCATTGACCGGCTTCATCCCAGGTGGCAGGGAACTGCTGGGGCCATGCCTAGGAGGTAGGCTACATCTCCTGCCATCCTGCTGTGTGTTTAGTGTCAGTATGACCCCATAAGCCTTGGTACATAGAGCTTTCATTTCCCATTATTCAAATGGCGGTCAGTCACACAGCAACTGTGTTCTAGTTCTACCTTTAATTTTTTTAGAAGTAAAATGTAGGTGGAGGGAGGAAAGAACATGAACCAATGGGGAGCAAGTGATTCCATTATCCTTGAAGAATGCAAAGTGGCACTGATTTGTTTTAAAAAATGGATTTTTTAAAATACCTCTGGGGTAGCATACAGCCATATTGGTAGAAGATTAAGATGGAAAAAATTGATAAGGACTAGTAATTTACCTGTTTTCTTTTCTCATTTTGGTGTTGTTTAATTGTTTAGAGAACAATAGAAAGTTATGTGGATAAACGAATGGGCAGTACATATGGACCTCCAGGTGGCAGAAAAATGACTATATTCATTGATGATATTAACATGCCAGTTATTAATGAATGGGGAGATCAGGTAACGTTCAAACATTTATACATATTAAACAGCTAAGCAGTGATCACTTCTACAGGTTTTAGTGCAGTGGTGGAGAGAGTGCCCTGAAGTCATAGCTGATTTATGGCAACCCCAGGTGGGGAGGGGGGAGTTCATGGCAAGAAACTAATAGAAGTGGTTTACCATTGCCTCCCTATCCAATTATGATCTTTTTTGGGAGGTGTCCCATTCAATTATTAACCCAGGTCAACCCTTCTTCTGAGATCTGACAAGATCAGGCTCACGGGGGCTATCCAGGTCAGGGCATAGGTTTTAGAAGAAATATTTAAATCACTAACTATTAGGGAGACTTCATGCTCTTGTGTAAAAAATAGTATTATTTGTTATTGAACTTTTCAGTTATTAGCAGCCTGATTCTATGGTCTGCTTTCTAAGACCATAGAAGTGTAGCAAAAAGCATTGCAAGTTATTGTATTGTACAACAGCAATGAAATGTGTAGTTGCAGTTGTTTAGTAACTCCAGAATATTCACACAACTAGTAGTAATAAAAAGTAAATGTAGAATATTTAACACATAGCTCTGTAATGTGAGAGGTGTCTCACCAGTTCAGCTATACATTGCAAGATTTTGAACATAGGTCACATTTTTCTTTTGAAATTAATAGAGTTCCAATGCATACAAGAGATCTGTGAGCACATATGAGTGTGTACTGTTGTGCAATCCAGTATTTTAGACAGATGTCCTTGTTTATTTTATCATAAAACATAAAAAGCTATCTGCATTAAAATCATATTATGTTATGAAGTATCATAGAATTGCCTATGAATATCAAGTAGGCTTTATGATCCTTAGTCTCATCTTGATACATGACTTGGCCTGATCCAACCCAGAGGAATTTTGGCACACTTAAATCTTAATGAGTTCAGTGGAACATAAGCATATGTATAGTTAGCATAAACTAATCTGTACCATGCCCTGAGTGTAGAATGTTCTTAGTTAAAGCAGCAGGGTTTATCTTTGTTACTTTCTTTGGTGATAAATGATTCCTTTATGAATTACATAGGTGACAAATGAAATAGTGCGTCAAATGATGGAAATGGAAGGAATGTACAGCTTGGATAAACCTGGAGACTTTACTACGATTGTTGATGTGCAGTTAATAGCAGCAATGATTCACCCTGGAGGAGGCCGAAATGATATCCCACAGCGCTTAAAGAGACAGTTTACTGTATTTAACTGCACACTGCCATCTAATGCATCCATAGACAAAATATTTGGTACTAAAGCTTACTTTGTGATTTTAAATTCAATATATTGTACAATATACATGTAGTAGACTACATGTATCTCTGTTGTTGTTTTTTTGAGGTTCAAAACGTAACTGAAGGTTTATTTACAGTAGGTAAAGTCAGAAGGCAGGTAGGCAGGTGTTTGAACTGAAGTAACAGAAAGGTTTTTGTACAGCAGCTTCACTGGTGTGAGGTACAAAACACCTGGTATAACACTAGGTTGCTGGCTTCTTTCAGAGGTTGACTCTGCTTAACAAATACTCTACGTTCAAAGCACAGACACAGCTTAAGGGTGCTCCACTGAGACAAATCCTTACTAGATGGTGGGCAGGTGTTATAGTTATGAGCTATAACCCTGTTCCTGGCACAGAAGGGGAGACTCCTTTCTACCCACTTCCTTGGCCCACTATAATTCCCTGATCTCTCAAGTCTAAGCAGGAGTTAGTGCTGGTTTTTCCCACTTTAGTCCAAGGTCTAACAGTGCTTCACAAACATTTCTTCCTCACACAGAGGATCCTCTCTGGTCAAAAGCCAGACTCCAACTCCTTTTCACTCCCTTGTTTTCTCTCCAACTCCAACTGCCAGCTTCCCCATCATTCCATCCCGAAGTGCCATTTCAGGCTAGCCACATGGGGGAGGGGAGGAAATATGTCAATCATAGCTCACTGACTAGAAATCTTAGCATCTGAAGCTGAGTCCATCACATGCCCCACCCTTAGAAACCATTGTAATAGAAGTAGTTCTACAAACCTCTCAGATGCAATGTGGTGAGCCATGTGTGAAGCCAGTTATTAACAATTAAACAACATTAACACTAATATAAACCAAAACATTCATGCAGTATAATCAAATGTAACTCTTATCACACACACACAAACACACATTTACAACATGTATCTCTGTTTTAATTACCAAAGTGAAATACCAATTTAATGTTATTGAAAATACTAAAGTTTCCCCCCACATAATGAACTTTAATTTATGTATTGATATTTTTGTTCACTTAAATTATAGTCTGCATTTCTTACTGACACTTAAGTCGAACTACATAATTTAAAGCAATGCAATAAGAACAGTATAATACATACAACAATCACTGCAATAAAACTGGATTACAAAATTGAGGACATTTTGTAGTAGACTACATGTATCTCTGTTGTTGTTTTTTTGAGGTTCAAAACGTAACTGAAGGTTTATTTACAGTAGGTAAAGTCAGAAGGCAGGTAGGCAGGTGTTTGAACTGAAGTAACAGAAAGGTTTTTGTACAGCAACTTCACTGGTGTGAGGTACAAAACACCTGGTATAACACTAGGTTGCTGGCTTCTTTCAGAGGTTGACTCTGCTTAACAAATACTCTACGTTCAAAGCACAGACACAGCTTAAGGGTGCTCCACTGAGACAAATCCTTACTAGATGGTGGGCAGGTGTTATAGTTATGAGCTATAACCCTGTTCCTGGCACAGAAGGGGAGACTCCTTTCTACCCACTTCCTTGGCCCACTATAATTCCCTGATCTCTCAAGTCTAAGCAGGAGTTAGTGCTGGTTTTTCCCACTTTAGTCCAAGGTCTAACAGTGCTTCACAAACATTTCTTCCTCACACAATGCTCTATGGTCTTATTCCCTTTATAAAAATGATCTCCTGTTTTATTGACAGTGTGCTATGCAGGTTCCGTTGTGTTTCCAAGCCTTTTATTGCGTGTGCTGATCTTGTTGAAAATCCTCCTGTCAGTGCCCATCCCTCAGTGTCTGTTTGGAGTTTGTACAGTTGGGCCAGTGTGGTCAAAGGCATGATTTAAATATTATTATAATATTAAGATTATTAACAGTATTCTTTTCTTTTTCAGGTATAATTGGTTGTGGGTACTTTCATGCATGTAGATCTTTTAAACCAGAAATTTGTGATATGATTATGAAATTAGTATCAGCAGGCAGAATATTGTGGCAATGGACTAAGGTAAAAACTACAGAAATATAGACTATATATTCACTATTTAAAATATTTATACAGGAGGACAGAGATGTGTTACATACCATTACGTGCACATACAAAAATTGATTTAGGCTTTCAGTTTATTTTAACTTTTTAAAATGTTGTTTATTTTTGTTTTCATTATTACCCCTATTTGTTTTTTGTAATTTGTTTGCTTTTCATTGTTTATTGGTGTTCCCTCTCCTGATTTTCTCCCATTTCCTTTGGAGACTGGACTGGTGCTGGGCCAGGAACCACTGCTGTTGCTGGCGGCCAGGCCAGGCACAGAACAGTCATGACAGTCTACTCAAAATAAAAAGCATCATTTTTTTCCCCTTAAGATATGCCAAGCCTCAGCACATATATTTTGCATAGTTTTCTTTTTGATTCACATGACATTTTTGCATTGATTTCATCAAAATAAAGAAGCCTAGGGGGAAAAAATGGGAAAGCAGGTGTATTTATTGTTTTGCAAGTTAGAGTTCCCTTATTTTTTCTAACTGCCATGGAAACCTTCAGCAGAGACTATGTGTTTTTGCTTTAGGTGAAGATGCTTCCCACACCATCCAAATTCCATTACATCTTCAATCTTCGAGATCTGTCCAGAATTTGGCAAGGAATGTTAACTATAAAAGCAGATGAATGCACTGATGTCAGTACCTTTTTGGCGCTATTTAAACATGAATGCACTAGAGTAATTGCTGACAGGTATGTTCATTATATTATGTATAGAAGAGTTAAGTAGGAAGAAAGAGACCTTCTACACAGGTCTCATTATGAAGCCCAGACAGCCCCAGAGGTGAAATGAAGAAAATAAGAACCAGAAAAAAAAAACCTGTGAGGTGAAAAAAATGCCACTTTGTTAATAAAATTCCTCCTCACTAGAAAAAGGCTCAAGAAAGCCTGCAGATGTGTCAGTGCAAATTAAACGTTTCATATTTTGGGTTTCTGTCCCACATTGATTTCAGAAGGAAAATTCACAGGGTATGACATTTTGAATTTGCCCTCCAGGGGCAAGAAGGGGTGGGGAAGAGTGTAAGACCAAGGACTTCTTGGCTCATTCTCATCACAATAAACCAAGGTTTGTTCATGAGATCTGAATGCTACCATTTATTCCACAAGTTTCAAAGTGTTCAGAATTCATGTCCTGCCTTCCCTGTATAGCTAAAGCAAGGCATTAGTTAGATAGCCTGCGTCTCCACTATAGAGAAGCTTAGGAACAGTCAGGGGGGAGACTACTGGGTACCTTGTAAGAAGTGTATGGGAAGATCTGGCTAAAAAGGGACTATGAGCCATCAGGAAACTTTACTATAAAGCAGCTTACTCAGTGATAAGTTGCCCTAGAGTGGAGTCACTGCTTGCACTTGCTTCAGAAGTATCTGTGCCAAGGTATGCCATGAAATGAATGTTTACTTAAATATCTGTGCTTCAGTTACTGTGTTTGTTCAAGATGACAATGATCCCCGCATGTGAGACAATCCTACCAAAAAAGCATTATAAACAAAAGATTGTTTTATTGCGTATATAGCCTAGTCTGCATTGGTCTATTTCACTGGTCCAGTTCCCATACTACAGCATTTTTTTTGTGACCATCTGCACCAGATTTGCTGCCATGAGTAGTCACTCCGGCCACTATGCTGCTTTCCTGGAAGCGCTTAAACCACAATTTTTTTTAAAAAAAATCCACTTTGCAATAGTCTGTTTCTTCATACATACTCTTTATTCTATTTTGGTGTTCCAAACTCTCCCCCCCTCTCCTGCCCCCTACCAGCCCACTGCATTGTGATTGGCTGCTCTCATCTAGCCAGCCACTCCCTCTCCCCTCCTTTCCATTCTTCCGCCCTCCCCTCTTTCCTCTTTTAATTTTTTTTAAAGCCCAGCGCAGGAATGATGAATCACTAGTTTGAAAGCAGGCAGAGGGAAGTTCCCTTTTTATTTTTGTTTTGGCACTGGTAGAAATGTTGTATAGGGAGCTAAATATCTGGCTATCAGAAATAATCTTTAGATTCTCAGATGCTTGAGGCAACAAAGAATGGAGCTTTGCCAGTGTTTCATTGCTACTCCAATGAGAGGTGTGAATGGCTATATTCAAGCCAATTCCATGTCCTTCGGCTCAACTTCAGGGAAAGTGAGGAGTTATGTCCCTGGTGCAGAAGGAGCTTATATCTGTAACTTGTGTGTGAATTTAATTTATGATGCTTATTGGAAAACCCTAGTCTTCTCTTCAAGTAAATAGGGTAGCTTCTATAGTTATTGAACCCATTTGAAAAACAGTGACACTTTCTGTTCATTGTAACCCACTTGTGTCTTGCAGATTTGTATGTGATGAAGATGAAGCTTGGTTTGACAGAAACTTTACTAGGGCAATTGCTGAGCACGTTGATTCAGAATTAGTATCAGTTATCCAATGTGAACCATATTTTGTAGATTTTCTGCGAGATATACCTGAACCAACTGGTGAAGAACCTGAAGATTTTGTGTTTGAAGCACCCAAAGTTTATGAATTGGTATTTATTTAATTGATTCCTTAGTTCTTCCTTTTCCAAATGCTTTTCTGGGGTCTTTTTCTCACTGAGACTTTAAAACATTTCAGTATCTTTTCTGCTTCCCATGTTTGCAGGAGTTTCACACTTACAAGGTAGTTATGGGATGCAGTACTGATGTTTGTCTGCAGTATCCCTGATTTTTCCCCCTGCAGACATACCACAATTTTATTTTGAAGCTGCTGTCCACTCATGTCTGGCCTGATTAATGTCAGTGCAAACTCTACACTCCCCTTCTGCTTCTCTTCTCCGCCCTCTCCTTTTTCCTGGGAGCTGATTGGTCTGTGTGGAATTAACCATTCCCACGCTCCTCAGCTCTCTGAACTCCTTTCCCACTTTTTACCAGTAAAGCAAGGTAATATCATAAGGCAGTTTCTCCATTGGTTTCCTTTCTCTTGGTTATGCACGCACTCTCTTATTTTTTTTTCAAAGCCAGGAATGATTCCTAAAATTGCTGCTTATTGCAAGGTTTTAAAGCCAGCAAGGTTTTAAAGCCTTGCTGGCTTTAAAACCAAGAAAGGGTTAAATGGTTGCTGTTCCTTTTCTCCCTTGAGGGTATACGAACATTCTCTTTTTTTTCAATCCATGAATGAGTTGTCACGTTGCTGTGTTGTAACGTTACTGCTCATTTCTTCTGGCTTTAAAAGCCAGGAAAGGGTTAAATGGCTGGTTTCCCCTCCCTCCTGGTGTCTTCTGTTAATACCCCACAAAAACCCCCCAAACAAAGCAGCAGGAAAACTGCTGGGAGGGGATGAAGTAGCAGCATTTTAACCATTTCCTGTCTTGACTTAAAAAAATAAATAAATGAGAGTGGAACAAGCATGAAAAGTACATGTTTCCCCCCAGAACTGTGCCATCAATTTCCTCTCCAGTGGGCATGGGACAGCCCAATCAGCAAATACAGGGTTTTTTTTTCCCAACATTGCAACGTTACTATACCTACTAAAAGTTTTTTTTTTAAAAAAGTGTCATGAATTGCAAAGCTCCAAAAGTCTGAAACTGCACTGAGACTTCAAAGCCCATCTAAAATGAAGAACAAGACACCAAATCAAAACTACCTCAGACAGTGTGGAATGTGGAAGTGCTGTGCCAATGCCATTATTATCGCAGCGAATGCTCATAAATGGCGTTTTAAACCATACATTTGAGAAGGGCCTGGGTAACAAAAGCAATATAATATAAAGCTCATTAAAGCTACATAAAACATATAACTGAAAAATCTATGCAAGGATTACTAAAATAATCCCACATACTCCTTGTTATCACTATGGACACCATGAATTTCCCATCAAACTTACTCAGCATTCATATTTACTCTATTGTCGAAGGCTTTCACGGCCGGAGAACGATGGTTGTTGTGGGTTTTCCGGGCTGTATTGCCGTGGTCTTGGCATTGTAGTTCCTGACGTTTCGCCAGTAGCTCTGGCTGGCATCTTCAGAGGTGTAGCACCAAAAGACGGACACTGAGAGATCTCCGTCTTTTGGTGCTACACCTCTGAAGATGCCAGCCAGAGCTGCTGGCGAAACGTCAGGAACTACAATGCCAAGACCACGGCAATACAGCCTGGAAAACCCACAACAACCATCATATTTACTCTGTTTGACATTCATGATCAGACTGTAAACTGATTAAGGATTTGTTTGGTTTGCCTTTAGCAACTCAAATAGCTGCCCGGCAGACTGCTGTTGCCTGTTAGACAGAAGTCAACTGGAATCATGATCTGATCCCTCCCACCTCAAAGCTACAGAGTGATTTTTTTTTCTCTATAGCCCAAGCTGACAGCCTAAGGTGGGAAGAAGAGAAGGGGAATTGGCTGGGCTTCTGACCCCCCCCCTGAACATGCAGCATCTCTGCAAATTTAGGAGCAAAGCTTCCAAGATGGGTGATCAAAAGAACCCAATTTCCAGCTGATCAACTGGGAATAAGATCCCCCCCCCAAACTTTGCTGGGTACAGAGCAAAATTTCCCCAGTGGGAGATCAGAAGGCAACTCCCAGATGATCCCTCATCAGCTAGCATCTGGTTTCTGATGGCGACAAGTAACCTGTCCCTTTGAATAGATACAAACAGGTTGGAAACAGCCCTTTGATTAATTAGCCCTGGTGAATGGGAAGTAAGCTGAATTAGCAGGTGGTTGAGCATCCCATCATGACATATCTGCATAATTAGAAATGTCTTGCATTACTTCTATGAGATGTCAGGGTTAGAATTCGAGGCAAATGGAAGTGGAGTAGTAGTAGTGCCTAATTCAGCTAGGGAAGGAAATTTCTTTTCTTTAGAATAATACATTTCTAAGGTAGAATCTGTGAACAGAATAAATTAATAGAATTCTATACAAGGAAGTTATTTTATTGTAGTTTACTGTGCCAAAAATGTATGATTTTCTTTTATTTCCATTTTAATTTTTTAGCTTTATTACATTCATTTCTTGAATTTGATGTTTTAATTCTTTTTCTTTTCTTTTTTAGATTCCAAGCTTTGAATTTTTGTGTGAAAAATTGCAGTTTTACCAGAAACAATACAATGAATCTGTTAGGGGATCATTCCTTGATTTGGTGTTTTTCAAAGATGCAATAACACATCTTGTTAAAGTTTGTATTTTTATATTAATAACTCTATACCAGTATATACAACTGAAAATAGTTTCTGCAAATGAAGTATCTTGAAAGGAAAGAATACGTTTGCAAAATGGGCATCTAAAACATCCAGGTTCTATTAGATGTCTTTTCTAGTCAAAAATTGATTAGAATTAGGGGTATGCATAACAAAATTCACAAGCAGAAGATATACATGAAAATTGCTGGTTTGCCTCATTACCTTGATTTTCTGAAATGGTAACACAATTCCAAGATGCCTGGAAATAACAAAAACTCTCCCCCCAAAATCCATTTTTCCAGTTTCTGATGCTTACTAGCCATGCAGCATTAGCATGTGCTTTTCTTTTATTCTGATTTCCTGGACAAGGACATTTCTTCTTTCCAATCAGATCCTTGTAGGAGTGGAGTACAAAGCACTCCTACCCAATCTCAAGCTGCAGAGAGCTGCCATTCTCCTTCCCCCTTCCTTTGTGAGGTGGAGAGTTATTTTCCCATCTGAAAGTAGAAAGCCTGGACTTGTTCAGGGGCCCATAGAATTCAAGTCCATTGTTCAATTTGCTTAAAACTTGGGGATCCTTGGTGGACAGGCAGAAGAACATTTGGTTGAAAAGCAACAACTCCACCCCCCCCCCTCAAGTCTGCCACAGGCAATAATGGAAACACTGCCAGTTTCCTTGCTTAGTCAAACAGAACACAACCAGGAAGCATAGCAAATGAAGAGTTTTTAGCAGAAAGGTAAGGTTTTTCATTGTCTGTCGGGCACTGTAAGAGCTGAAAAATGAAAAGATTGCAGACAGGGTTTTCTTTTTTTAATACCAATGCCACCCAGAGCTCTCTTGCTAGGCTGCTGCCATTTAGAAATCAGTAGAGAGAAGTGCAGCTTTTCAGAGAGGGATCAACTTTGGGGGTCTGTAAAATCAATCCCCTTTGTTCAATCTGTTTGAAACGTAAATCTTTAGATTAGAGGAAGGACTGTGTTCTCATGTGCAAATCTGATGCGGTTATCTATAAAATCTGCCCTAGACCTTGGTATAGATTCATCGTTGAAAATAATGGTCCAGAATCAAAAACACAAGAGATTGGACTTCTGAACTGGTAATATTGTACCTAGAAAAAGCAATCATGGTAACAATTTCCCATGACATTTGGATCAGAAATTATAATGAAAATTCTCTTGGTGCATGGCCCTGATTCGAATCACCACATCTTAAGTGGTTTTTCAAAAGTAGGATTTTCACTGCACTTTAATTCAACTCATTGTATGGATAAAGCATGATGACTTCCCGTGATTAAAATTGTTAGTTAAGGTTTACTGATCTGTGTTGTTGGAGACATGTAGAAGCATAATTTTCCTTTTACCTATAATATGGAGAAGTTAATTTTTTAAACTATGCTTTTGAGATTACACTTGAGATTTGATGTGGTTAAGTAAATAATACTTGAGATTTTGTGATTAAGTAAATAATAAAACTCCACTAAAGTCATATACCAAAACTATAAATATCTTTATGATAGCTTTTTAATGCTGCATGCTAATGCTTTTTAAAAAACATTGTGTGAGCAAAAATATAAGACAGCTTCTTGTTCAACTAGCATGTTGTATCCAAAATATAGTAGTAATCATCATCATCATCATCAATTTTTTTTAGCATGGGAAAGATTCACTAAATAATAATGTATTTTTGTATTGCTTTTTCTAACCTTTCAAAGATGACTTTTCAAATAGGGCTTGTGATAATAATTTAATAAACTGTTGTTTAACTAATGTTTTAACCCCATATAACTAGTTAAGCACACCTCTGTCTTTTTTTTTTTTGTAACTTAGATTTCACGAATAATTCGGACAGCATGTGGAAATGCTTTACTTGTAGGAGTTGGTGGTTCTGGAAAACAGAGTCTGTCAAGGCTGGCCTCTTTTATAGCTGGATACAAAATATTTCAAATAACTTTAACTAGGTGAGAATAATATATTCAAACATATTTGGTTATTGAATATATTTGATTATTGTTTACTCTGCAGAGCTAAAAGCTACTGCTGTATGTGAGGATATGGCATCATATTTCCATCTGGCAAATCCAGTTAATGACAGGCCTAACATACTTATCCATATGAAGATGGCATGTGCATATTCTTCTGTCTTTGATAACACAGAGGACGTAGTTAATCTTTTTTTAAAATTAAACCTTTATTGGGAAAGTATTCAACAGGTCCAGTTATAACGGGAAAAAAACAGTAAAGTTTGCAAAATACAAAACATGTTTACAATTATAGGTTTGTATACAATATTCTTAAATTATTAGGTACAATGTTTTAGCAACTAAGTGTCATGACAGGCTATGGCAGATAGACCACTGTACCATCACAGCAAGAATCCAGGCTCTTGGTTAGAAGGTTTTATTCAGAAATCAAATCATTTCCACAGATTTGTCCATAGAATTACTCAGAAGCAAGGTAAGCAACTAAGCAGTAAGAACTAGGGATGTGCAAGGCCTGGCTGTTTCGGTAAACCTGATTCGGTTTTAACTGAATCAGGAAACCGTTTCGGTATTCGCATTTCGGCTTGATTCGGCCATTGTTTTCAATGAGAAAACCTCCTCCCGGCTTTCCGGGAGTCTGGAGGGGGTCATTTTCTCTCCGAATCACACCAAACTTGGTGGAGACCTTCTCCTAACTCTCCTCTAATTACCCCCCAAGTTTCAGAAAGGCTGGACTTTGGGGAGCCATGTTATGCCCCCCCAAACAAGGTGCCCCATCCTCCTACACTCTCCATGGTTATCTATGGGGAAAAACAAGTCCTCTTTCTAGGTGGCTTGGGGTGGCATTTTGCAAGCAAAATGCACCCAACTTTCAGGAGACCTGCTCCTAACTGTCCTCCCACCCTCCACCAAGTTTCAGGCAGATTCCATTTTGAGGGGGCCATTTTATGGCCTCCCAAAGAAGGTGCCCCTATCCACCTCCACTATTCCCTTTGGGGGAAATTAGAGAGTCTTGTCTGGTTAGGTGTGGCATTTTGCATGCAAAATGCCCCCAACCTTCAGGGGCCCATCTCCCACCTGTCTTCCCACCCTCCACCAAGGCCCAAGCTGATCCCACTTTGGGGGGCCATTTTATGCCCCCCAAAGGTGGTTCTCCTGCCACACCACTTTGTCTTTCTACTGTGAGGAAGACTTCCACAGCACAGAAACACATGGGATTGGGGCTGCCAATGGCCACAGCCACAGTCCACCTGCACCCAAACTGTCAAATACCACACACACCCTCCCCAAAACCTAACCTCCCCTGTCCTGTGGCCAGCCACTTTCTATTGATGCCTGTTATGGGAAAATCTCCCACAGCAGGAACCTTTTATGCCCTGTTGTGCCCCCCTACTGTGTAACCTAAAGCAGTTAAAGAAATGAAGTGTTTTTGACAGCAATTGTGTTTTTGTGATTTTTTAATGTGAAGTGAGTTGTGTTATTTTTGTGTAAGATACTGCTGGCACACCCTTTGGTGTGCCCCCCTGCTGTGTAACCTACAGCTGTTCAAGAAATAAAGTGTTTTTGACAGGAATTGTGTTTTTGTGATTCTCTGATGTTAAGTGAGTTGTGTTATTTTTCTGTGTGGGGACTGCTGGTGTAATGTGTCACAATGCTTTGCCTACTTGTACTTTGAAAGTGAGAAAATATTTTTTAAAAAAACTTTATTCAGTGTGTGTTTGTGTTTTATTCTTTGTTGTGCAGTTGGTTCCCATCATAGGGAACAATGGGGCTGGCCGGCCGGCCATCTCTGTAGGTGGTGGGCGAATTTGGGGGAGGGTGTCTGTGGTTCAGGTGCTCTTTCACAGGGACAAGCTCGCACTCAGGATTGTGCCCACCATTGTGGCACCCCTGGGCTGTGCATAATTGCCCTGGGGAAGAGAGTTTAAAAGTTCCCATCACAGGGAACAATGGGGGATGGCTGGACAGCCTGCTCCTGGGGTAGTAGCCGGTGTGGGAATGTTGAGGAGGGTGTCTTTGGGTCAGTGTGGGGCTGTGTGTGTGGGGATTTAAAAGGGGGACTGTGCCTGTGGCCATAGATGCCACATTCCATGGGTTCCTGCTGTGGGAGATTTTCCCATAACAGGAATTAATAGAAAGTGGCTAGCCACAGGACAGGGGAGGTTAGGTTTTGGGGAGAGTGTGAGTGGTATTTGGCAGTTTGGGTGCAGGTGGACTGTGGCTGTGGCCATTGGCAGCCCCAATCCCATGTGTTTCTGTGCTGTGGAAGTCTTCCTCACAGTAGAAAGACGAAGTGGTGTGGCAGGAGAACCACCTTTGGGGGGAATAAAATGGCCCCCCAAAGTGGGATCAGCTTGGGCCTTGGTGGAGGGTGGGAGGACAGGTGGGAGATGAGCCCCTGAAGGTTGGGGGCATTTTGCATGCAAAATGCCACCCCTAGCCAGACAAGACTCTCTTATTTCCCCCATAGGAAATAGTGGAGGTGGATAGGGACACCTTCTTTGGAAGGCCATAAACTGGCCCCCCAAAATGGAATCTGCCTGAAACTTGGTGGAGGGTGGGAGGACAGGTAGGAGCAGGTCTCCTGAAAGTTGGGTGCATTTTGCTTGCAAAATGCCACCCTAAGCCACCTAGAAAGAGGACTTGTTTTTCCCCTTAGAGAACCATGGAGAGTGTAGGAGGATGGGGGCACCTTGTTTGGGGGGGCATAACATGGCCCCCAAAGTCCAACCTTTCTGAAACTTGGGGGGTAGTTAGAGGAGAGTTAGTAGAAGGTCTCCACCAAGTTTGGTGTGATTCAGACAGAAAATGCCCCCCCGACTCCCGGAAAGCCGGGAGAAGGTTTTCTCATTGAAAACAATGGCCGAATCGTTTCGGTAATCTCTGTTTCGGTATTCCCGAAATTTTTCGGTATTCAGAAAAAGTTTCGGTAATACTGAAAAAAACTGAAATGGCTCTGTTTCGGTAACTTTAACCTAATCAGAATACCAAATTGCACACCCCTAGTAAGAACAGGTTGACAGGAATGGCAACATTTGGGAAAACCCTTCCTCTTAATTTGCACATTTACTCCTTCCCCTCCCATCAGCAAAACAGGACTTTTGGCACGAATCCATCCTGAGAATGTCTCACACATTTGTACTATCACATCTAGACAGAAAGCAGGAGATCAAAGTTGAAACATAGCAGTGCATGGGAGTGTGCAGTGTACAAGGCCAGAAACACTGAGAACTTCTACAGTCCATTAGATAAGACACCTGCAGCTTCAAGAAGCCTGTGAAAGCAAAACAGTTATGGCATTGGCAATGTGACATCAAGTTATAGCATAAAATGTTAGTTCAGAACAACAGGTCAGCATCAAGTAATGGCATGGATGGGGCACAGACATCACAGGAATATCTTGATATTGTAGGCATTAACTTTGTTCTATGTTTATCCCATATTTTAAGTAGACTTGATAATATTATCATGTATTTGTGTTGGGCGTAAGTTGTGTCTGCACCATATTACTACTTGTAAAAACAATGGGTTGCATAAGGATCCCAAAGTTTGTGTCCAGGCTGTATCTGTTTTGTTTTCTAGAAATTGGGTTACTTTAGAGAGTTGAATGGAGATTAGGTACGCTGATACGTCAAGGTAGTTAAAGCCACCATTATGAGCACTTTGTCTAAGTATTTTAAATGCAATTCAGATTTTTTTATAATTCCAAAGAAAATTATTAAGTAACGTTTCCCATTGTTTCAGTAGATTTTGAGGGATTGATATAATCCATGTATGGAACAGGAAAATCAATTTAGGAAGTATAAAGGCCTTAATTAAATAAAACCTATTGTACTAGGAGTGTATTTATTCCAATTCAGCATATCTTTCTTTATTTCCTTGATTTTTTTTTAGTTTAGAAAATTTTATTGGATGAGGCAATATACAATCATTACTTAGTACAATATATTTATCCAATTTAGTTCTTCTACATATCTATATACCCCACCCCCTCCCCTCCCCCTTTTCTTTGTAGACTTCCAACAACACTCGAGCCCTCTGTTTATTCATAGATATTATTATTATTATACTATATTGCGAATACTTATACCATGGTATAGATCTTAATACATTTTCTTTCATTAAAGTCTTTTTGTTTATAATTTAAAATCCCTCAAAAGACCACAATTGCCCTTTAACATCGCATTTCTTTTCCAAGTATTTCTTGAACTTCTTCCAATCTTCCAAGAAAGTTTCTGGATCTTGCTCTTTCAGATTTCTAGTTAATTTGTCCATTTTGGCCATGTACAACAGCTTCCTTGTCCATTCTTGCATACAGAGTTCTTGCTGCTACTATCATATAATATAACAATATCTTATCATTTCTGTTAACCTCTTCTAAGTGTAAAGATAATAATAACATTTCTGGATTTTTAGCAATATTATATTGTAATATCAAAGACATTTCAGCACATGTTTTGGACCAGAAGTCCCTAGCCTTTTGACAAGTCCACCACATATGAAACAAAGAACCTTCGTGCTCTTTACATTTCCAACATTTGTTTGACAACTGTTTGTTAGCAGTGGCAAGCTTTTTTGGTGTTAAGTACCACCTATACAACATTTTATACCCATTCTCTTTGATATTGGTACAAGTTGATATTTTTAAGGTATTTTCCCATAGCTGTTCCCATGCTTCCATAGTTATTTCTTTATTACAGTTTATAGCCCACTTTACCATTTGAACCTTTGCTGTCTCATCTTCTGTGAACCACTTCAATAACAACTTAGACATTTTGGATATTACCTTAATATTATCTTCCAGTAGTATCTCTTCCAAATCTGAGTTTTTGGTTCTAAAACCTACCTTCCTTTGCTCTGAGTCAAATAGGTCTTTAATTTGTCTGTATTGTAGCCAACCATATCTAAATGGCAAATCCTCATTTCGCTTAAGCTTCAACTGATCATCTTCTAGTACTGTTAGTTCTTTGAGGGTAAGCCATTCTTTCCCCTGATATTCCAAATTTGGATTAACTACTTCAGCTGGCACAATCCAAAGTGGTTTCTTTTCTTCTATAAATGTCTTGTATTTGAGCCAGGTTAACAGTAAATTTCTTCTTAAGTAGTGGTGCTGAAACATTGCATCCATTTTATATTTTTCATACCACATGTATGCATGCCATCCAAATATTTTATTATGTCCTTCCAGCATTAGTAACTTATGATTGGTCAAGGTTACCCATTCTCTAATCCACACCAAACATATCGCTTCATGATAGAGTCTTAGATCAGGTAGTTGCATACCTCCTCTTTCCTTCACATCACAGAGAATTTTCATTTTCACTCTTGGCTTCTTTCCTGCCCAGACAAATTCCGAAATTTTCCTCTGCCATTTTTCAAATTGCTTTTTATCTTTCACTATTGGTATTGTTTGCATTAAAAACATCATTCTGGGCAACACATTCATTTTGATTGTGGCAATTCGACTGAACCACGACAAATTTAATTTATTCCATTTTATCATGTCTCTTTCAATTTGAGTCCAGAGCTTCTCATAATTATTCTTAAATAAATCTATATTCTTAGCTGTCAGCTCTATCCCCAAATATTTAGTTCTATATACCACTTCGCAATTTGTTAAATCATTCAGTTCCTGTTGCTTCTTCTTGGTCATGTTTTTTGTTATTATTTTTTAAATTTTATTGGATTAGATATCATTAAATTGTACATTACAATCAGTTTCCTTTAATTTTTCCAATTCTAACCCCCTCCCTTTCCCCCCTTTTGTTGACTTCCAACAGTTTTCCAACCCCTTGTCACTTTTCCCTTACTCATTTTAAATTTATTCTATCTGTCAAACATAATCTTTCACTTTCTTCTAAGCTTATCTATATAACACAGTGCTCCTTCTGTCTTCCTACTTACTTTAACAACTAAATAATACATAACTAAATAATACATTCTTGGCATATTTTCTTTTGATAATAATCATTTAGCTAATTTTGGTACTCTATACTCTATCTTATAATCTCATCTTCAATATGGGGCAAACAATTTATCCCTCATTTAGCATATTTTTAGATACTTCTATAAACAGTACATTCAATATAAGTCAACCAATTTAACTTATACTCTATATATTTCTTTTTTTACATATCTCATCTTCATACTGTTTTAATTATATAATTGTATTATTCTTTCATTATGCAACTATCCACCAAAAATAGTCAACCAATTTGACCCATATATACCTGTTTTTTGTTATTATTTTTGATTTCTTTTTATTTATATAAAAGCCGGCCAAAAACCCAAACTCTTTTATCTAGCAATCTTGGCAGGATTTGTAGAGGGTCTTCCACTATAAACATCACATCATCTGCAAATGCTCTCAGTTTGTAGGAAGACCCTTTTATTTTTATCCCTTTTATAGTATCATCTTCCCTGATCTTCCTCAACAATCACGAACAAAAGCGGCGATAGTGGACATCCTTGTCTGGTTCCTTTCCTTATTTCAAATTTCTCTGTTAGGTCGTCATTGACACAGATTGTTGCTCTTTGTATTTTGTAGATTGTTTTAATTGCTTCTATAAATTCATTGCCTAAGTCCATCTTCTCCATAGTCGCAAACATAAAGTCCCAGTTCAAGTTGTCAAAGGCCTTCTCTGCGTCTGCAAAGAATAGGCCAACTTCTTTATCAGGTCGCTTATCATAATATTCAGTGGCATTTATCACCACTCTCAAGTTGTCTTTTAATTGTCTGTTTGGTAAGAATCCAGCCTGATCATCTTCTATAAAGTCCATTAGCCATATTTTAAGTCTTTCTGCTAATATTCTTGCCATTATTTTATAATCGTTGTTTATAAGCGATATGGGTCTGTAATTTTTAACATCTGTCAAATCTTGATTTTCTTTCGGGATCAGAGCGATAGTTGCTTCATTCCACGTATCTGGGAGGCCTTTTCCTTGAAGCATTTCATTCATTATATTTTTTTAAAATCGGTACTAGGTCCTCCTTCATTACTTTATAAAATTTAGCTGTGATCCAATCAGGTCCTGGTGTTTTCCCAATCTTAGCCACATCAATTGCTTCTATAACTTCCTCTTCTGTAATTGGAGCATTCAGTCTCTGCTTCATCTTTTCTGATATCTTTGGTAAATAAGTATTCTTTAGATACCCCTCTATATCTTGTAAGTTTACTGATTTCTTCTGAAATAGCTTAGCATAATATTTGAAAAATGCGCGTTTAATTAAATGATGCTCTTTCAACTCTTTGTCATCTTCTATTATTCTGTTAATAATTTTCCTTTCCTTCCTTTTTTTCAATTGTCAGGCTAGATACTTTCCTGGTTTATTTGCTCCTTCAAATGATTTCTGCTTTAATATCTTTAACTTCCATTCTAGCTCTTTATTACTAATGGCTGTTATTTGGTCTTATAATATTTTAATTTCCTGTATAATGGACTTTTCCCCAGGTTTTTTCTTTAGCTGTTGTTCTTTTTTATATATTTTTTGTTGTATTTCTTGCCATTTCTCCTGCCTTCTCTTCTTGTCCTTACTATTTAATAACATTAAATTTCCTCTTATTACAGCCTTGTAGGTGTCCCATACCATCTGTGTTGAAATCTTTATTTCCTTGATTTTTAATAGATGATTATATTTTATAATCTGGTCTAATTTAGCAGGGATATTAACACCTAAATATGGTAACTATTTGCCTACCCATTGATATTTATATTTCTATTGTATATATTTTTTGTTGATTGTGGCAGGTTTGTAGGTAAAATTGTTGATTTTGAAGCGTTTATTTTTAGACCAGATATTTGGGCAAAATTCTCATGTATTTTTTGTAGTTTGGAGAGAGTTTCTTCAGGTTCAGTGATATATAAAAGCATGTTGTCTGCAAAAATGCTAATTTTATACATTTTAGAGGCCAATTTTATTCTGTGGATTAAATTATTGCTACGAATTGTTTCAGTTAATGGCTCTAGTGCCAAAGCAAAAAGAAGCGGTGAAAGTGGGCACCCCTGCATGGTGCCTCTGGTTAATTTTAATTCTTTTGAGGGCAAATTATTAACCTTAACTTTTGCTTTTGCTTGTGAGTAGATTGTAGTTAGTGCTTTAGTGATTTTTGTTCTCAAACCCATGTGATTCATAATAGAGTAAAGATAAGTCATTTCAAGGGAATCAAAGACCTTTTCAACATCTAATGAAAGTAATAGTGATTCAGTTTGATTTTGTTTTCTAGTAGCCAGGATATTTAACATTTTATGTATGTTATCTGTGATGTCTCTACCTGGTATAAAACCTGATTGGTCCTGCTGTATATATTGACCTATAAAAGTATTTAAACATGTAATTATTGAGGTAAATAATTTATAATCTTGATTTAATAATGATATAGGGCGATATGAAGTTGGATTAAGAGGATTTTTATTTGCTTTTGGGATTACAATTATAGTGGCTTCACTCCATGATAAGGGTTGTGAACCAGTTTCTAATAAATTATTGTTTACTTCCGTTAAAAGTTGGGTGAGATTTGTTGCGAATTTTTAATAATTTTTTAAATAAAATTCTGATGGAAAACCATCAGGGCCTGCAGTTTTATTATTTTTCAATTTTTTAATTGCCTCTTGAGTTTCTTTAGTTGTGATTGGACTATTTAGTGATTGACAGTGTTCTTCTTTTAATTGTTTTATTAGTTTCTTAATTACTGCACTGAATCACAGATTATTCATTTTTGGATTGGACAGAGCATATCTGATCCCACCCCCCCTTTAAAGGAATGTCCAGCTGATAGCAGTGCAACTAAGCAGTATATGGGTTCATATTACCACCACTTACAGCCCAGCTGCCTGCAGAATGATGTACCATAAGCCTGGCTGTTGTTTCTTGTGATGCTGTTTCTGAATGCGTGTGAAGAAAATGGCTCTTTTCTGATTCACCCTATAGCCATGTTTTTTGAAAATTTGGTCAAGCCTCAGAGGCCTTGAGAGAAACTTGCCTGAGAAAATACTGAGCTTCCCAAAGCTTTTGGTACTTGGCGACCTTGGAGATAAGATAATGTGTTGAGCTCGTTAGCAGAACCTCCATGGTACGGTTTTCTGAGTCAATTAACATTCCTGAACAATCAGCACATTTTGCACCTGTGCAAAAGGAGGTGGCACCAAAAGGAGGTGGCACCAAAAGCTGCAGATTTGGTCTCACTCCTCCTTCCTCACGTGCACACCTAGCAATGGGGACGTAAGCTTTTGGGCTCCTTATTGGCTAACAGGCCTGAGCCACTTAGGTTCCCAAAATGCATAAAAATAGCTTACCATCATGGAGCTGTGCGCTTTAGTCAAGCTAGAGCAGCTTACGCTCAGCTTCACTATGGCACCACTCTTGGCTTTGATTCTGTAAATGGAAGTCTCATGCAACCATCTTTCTGCTGTGCTGTGATGCCTAACTGACATCTTGTGTGCCTCTGGGGAAGAGACTCTGATATTTGCCTTTTGCTTAACTTCTGTTTTGCCCTCTGGAATACCGTGGTATGTATTAGCTAGAACTTACATGCTATAGGCTTTTGTTATTTTATCCCCCACAATCTGTCGTGTGTATTTTGCACCTTAAATAAATAATTATATTTTTACTTCTGTTATGGTTCTTGACTCTGAAACCTCAAAGTCACGATCCCTCTGTTGAACCCACTTTGTGTACCTCTTGGACCACCCACTAAGTAAACTTTGTTCTGAGAACTCTGCTTGCAAGCCAACCTTGCTAGGTAGACCTTCTGTTTTAGTTCCCTGATAGGCTTAGAGATTTGTCCTTTTATTCCAGTGCCTAGGGATAGACAAAAAGGACTGGTGGTGACAGCATTTGTGAGGATTAGTCTCTCATTGCCAGTTTTGTAGATTCTGTTTAACCGGCTGCCAGGTTCTGTGCATGCTCTTCCCCTCAGGTGGGTAGAGGTGTCAGGGCCAGGCAACTGTGACAATGTGTACTCCCTTTAAATTATACTCACACTTTCTGTTCAGTTTGCAGCTCAACAGCATGGTACAAAAGAACAGTTTCTGCTGAATTAGATGCTAATTTATTTTCCCCATTAAATTCACTGGCATAGTTTATATGATAACTATTATGTGGGTAATGTCAAGCCTTTTTTTTATTTTTCTCCTCCCAGGTCATACAATGTAACCAATCTCACAGATGATCTAAAGATTTTATATAGAGTTGCTGGTGCTGAAGGAAAGGGAATCACTTTTATTTTCACAGATAATGAAATAAAAGATGAGGCATTTCTTGAATACCTTAACAATCTGCTTTCTTCTGGAGAGGTTAGAGTTTTACATTAATGCACTTGATGACATACATACATACATACATACATACATACATACATACATACATACATACATACATACATACATACATACGTTTTAATTATATGTTTTATAATGTATATGTTTTTAAAAGTATGTGTTTTAATTGCCTTGATATTTACTGTCTTGGGGACCCTAGTTGGGTAGAAAGGTGTCTATGATGTCTCCCCCTCCCTTTTTTTTTTACTTAACTGAAATGGCACTAGAAGTGTTTTTTAAATTCAAAAATAAAATATTTTATTTAACATAGATGGGAAACGTTGGGTGATGTCAGGGTTGAAAATTTCTGAGATAACTCAATATTGGTAACTCTGAGGTAAAATCAGTACGTGCACAAACTTTAGTTCTTAGGTTTAAGACTAATGAGAGTTTCTTAAGCTCTTCACAGTTACTTAAATCTTTAGATTGATAGGCTTTTGTTCCAGTGTTTCCCCAAACGCACTAGTATATTTTCTCTCTGAGAATTATCTTATTCTTTTTTTGTTTCCAGAAGGCTGGTAACCTCTTTCCAGTACCCCCAACCCCTTCTCTTGAAACACTAGTACTTATCTTGACTTTTTAACTGAAGGTCTTCAAAGGCAGTTTCTAACCACACCAGACCAGGAATCTCTTCACTCTTCAGAGCTAACTCCCTGTTTGACTGGGTAGGGAAATTCATTAGAAGATCTATTGTGTTTATTTGGCTCGAATGGGAGTCTGCGTCTACTTCCCAAACTGCCTTGCCAACTTTCCCCCAGTTCTCCTGTCTGTGTTAAACTGCTCTCAGCTGAATCTCGAAAACTGTCAGTACTAGACTCCTCTCATCTAGGGCTGAAGTCAGACTCCCTTCTCCCCAGCATCCAGTTCAGAACTCTTTTTCTGTTGAGCTCTTTAATATATATATATATATATATATATATATATATATATATATATATATATATATATATATATATATATATATATATATATATATATATTAATTTCTAACATAGAAAACTACAAAAAACTACAAAAATATAAAGGAAAAAAGGGGATTGGGGAAAAGGGAAGAGCAACATATAAACAGAAAACACACACTACATCTACATGTCTTGTATTCCCTTCATACTGCAATTTTTCTTTAAAGTTAACTTTCTAATATGCTATCAGATTGGTAGATCTTATAAAATACAGACTACATTCAGGATCAGGTCTTCTCCCCCCCCCCCCCCCCCGCGTCTCAGTCTCAGTTCTCTCTGCGCAGCTACAATAGCTGCGCTCGCTCCCTCCTCCCCCCCCACTCTCCCCTTCAGATTTTGGACTTTCTTCTTGCTGAAACTCCTGATGGTTAAACAAAAAGTCCCCCAGCTGTACTTCTGATGTTATCTTGTAGGTTTGATCCTTGTATCTGAACCAGATGCCTTCCGGAAACAACCATTTATATTTTACTTCACATTTCCTCAGGAAAGCCGCAAGTCTTTATATTTAAATCTTCTTTTACGAGCCAAAAATGGAACATCCTTCAATATCTTAACCTTATTGCCCAGATAGTCCAAGTCCACATTATACGAATTATATAAGATGGGTGTCCCGAGTCTTCTTAGATGAAAAGTCAATAATAATCTCGCAAGGCAGCTGATGCTTCATTGCATATTTTGAAGATGTCCGACGGGACTTCCAGAATATCGCTTTTTTAACTCTTCTTTAGTTGCCTTTGCGAAATGACGCCAACAAGTTCCGACACCAAATCTTTTAAATTTTTCACTTTGCTCCTCTTTTACATTCTGAAGACGCAGTACTGTTTGGGCATGGTCCACTTGTAATCCTATTATTTGATTCTCCAAGAGCTTTACTTCTTTACTTGTTGCTTTCATGAGTACTACGTTTTCGCGTGCAGACTGCTCTGCTCCAGACGCTGTTTCTTTAATGGTTTTCACTTCGCTTTCCACTGAATCAACCTTTTGCCCCATTTCATTTAACTTCGCTGCAAAGGGCTGCATAGCTTCAAAGACCGCTCGTCTGACCATCTCTTCCAGGGTTTCCCCCTTCCCCTGTAACATCGCCATCACCGATTTACTCATTGCAGGGCTCCGCTTTTTTGTCGCCATCTTGGGGGGGGGCACCAGCTAAGTTCCGAAACTCCATGAAGGGGAAGAAATCCGAGCCTTCTTAGCTTCAACTCCCACCAATCCTTCGCAAACGCTTAGAAATCAGAAGGGATTCGCTTACTTACAGGTTTTCACCTTAAATCTGCTTATTGCCGTTCTCCATGGCCCGGCGGCACGCGATGTGCTGCACAAGTCTGCCGGCCTCCGTTGGAGCAAGCGGGCAATTTACCCCCTGCATTACTTTCAGGGGGTTCTTCCCGCCACGCTCCGGACCCTGGCCCCCTCAGGGGGGTTAACCCTCGCAGGTCAAACCGCCCGGTCAGGCTGCTTGGACGTTTCCTCCCGGACCTGCGGAGAGGAGCGTCTGACATGGCCGGGAAAACGAAACTGAATCCGAGCTCTTGTTACCACAATCAGATTCCTTGGAGTAGCCTGTCACTCAAAGCTCTCTGTGCCTGTGAAGAAAATTAACCCCTTCACAGTCTTTTCAACTCTTTGTACAGTACTTCTAAGCTTTTAAAAAGTTCAGTCTGTCACAGTGGCATCAAAATATTATAAATGAATAAATTGGTGGGTCACTTCAGGGCCCAAGCAGGAATTTTTTCTTTTTTTAGATGGACATTTTTTCTTCTTTTAGATGGACAATGAAAGGGTTTTTTTCACCTGCTTCACTTTGTTATGTTTCTGTGCTCATGGAGGAACTTTCTCTAGCCTATGAAAATGCGTTGCCCCAATTCAGATAGGTGCTATACATGTGGAAGGCTAGCTTCCATATGGTATATCCATGACTTGCTTCATAATGGGAAAACAGTGGTACACCTAGGTTTTAGATTTTAAAGAATGGCTCTGCAAACACAGCTCTAGCTGCTCCATACATGTTTATTAGATAAAGCCTATGAGAACAAATAGAAGAAGAACACTGGCCCCTAAATCTGCTTAAACTCTATCCAGAGACAGATACATAATTTATAAATAGTACTAATATTAATATTGTAATGATACCTGTATTTTTAATTTCTAATTTTAATATTTTCTGCCAATTTTTTATTTTTTTGCTAAGATTTCCAATTTATTTCCTCGAGATGAACTGGATGAAATAACTCAAGGATTGATAGCTGTAATGAAAAGAGAGTTACCACGAGTTCCCCCAACTTTTGATAATCTTTATGAATATTTTATCTCCCGATCAAAGAAAAATCTTCATGTTGTTCTCTGCTTTTCTCCGGTGAGTTCCTTTAAAAAAATATTGTTAGGCAGATTTTCTCAAGGGAAAATGCTTTCATTCAAGGATTATGAGAAATTGTAAAGGATTAAAGGTGCAAAATAGTATTTTTCAGGGCTTTTTTTCTGGGAAAAGAGGTGGTGGAACTCAGTGGGTTGCCCTCGGAGAAAATCATCACATGGCTGGTGGCCCCACCCCCTGATCTCCAGACAGAGGGAAGTGTAGATTGCCCTCTGCGCAGCTGAGTGGCGCAGAGGGCCATCTAAGCTCCCCTCTGTCTGGAGATCAGGGGGCGGGGCCACCAGCCATGAGACAATTTTCAAGAGGTTCTGGAATTCCATTCCACCACGTTCCTGCTGAAAAAAATCCTGGTATTTTACTGAAAAAGTATACTCCAAAGACAAGTAGTTTATAATTGTTGAAGTTTACTCTGGAGAGCTGTTACTTATGAGAACTGTTCTACCAGCACTTACTTTAAAAAACCATTTGAATATGTGAGTTACAATACTGAGATATGCAGCCCCAGTATTAGGGGAGTTCATTGGACACGTTCTTTTTTAAAGGTGTATAGATTACAGCCCTGGTATTTTAAAATATATTCCATTCCCACTCCATTTTGGGGATATGGTGAAAAATTCTTGTGGAAGAATTTGCAAAAGATTCAATATACAAGTGTAATATACACACACAAGTAGAATGAACTAGGATGATGTTTCTACATAGTCTATTATTCTCTTTCCTTGTTTAATAATTAGATTTCTAACTAATTAGCCATTTATTTTCTCTCAATTTGTTTCTTTAAGGTAAAAGGGATGAGTCTGTAATATGAGGTGTGATCTACAAACGCTGCTGTGCTGATGCAGTTCTCACCACTGTATACAGCTGAGCCCTAGGCATAAGAGTTAACTGTACCATCCTCCTTTAAACTTTCGCAACCCCCATGGAACATTTGCAGCAGTTTCCAGTGGAGTTCCAAGCCCACAGCACCCTGTTTAGGGTGACTACTCCAACTGATTGCCTCAGCCTTGGGTTTTTGAAGGAATGTGGTAACAGATAGGAGATGAGGAGTATACCTGTTTGGAAATTGCAGGCATAATTTTGTTGCTTCACTTGAACAAATGACTCGGTCTGTAAAGTCATTAATACCTCCCCCCCACTTTTTCACATGGTGGCAAATGCCATAAATTGTTTTTTAAAACAACCCTTTCCCTAGAACCTTCAAATTAATATTTTAATTAATTAATAGTTATTTGCAGGTATGTGTGGGACAGCAGAGGTCCTTTAAACTTTTAAGCAACAGCCCTGCAACCAGGAGCACAAACCTCCTGGCATGAGCCAAAGGGTGAGAGCGCAAGTGCTCTTGGCCCATGGCTCTTAGCCTGTGGCCTGCAGCCCCAGCCATTGCACATAACTAGTGGAAGAAGGCAACACTGGTTATACCCCTGGAGACCAGGAACACCTGGCATAGAAAACCTAGCTGTGGAACAACACATAACAGTTGTAGCCCTGGACCACTGTTTGGTTTCACTGTGCTCATTTGTATGTTGAATGTGAGGTATTTGTGGCATATAATTGTGGTTTGTGAGGAGGGGGTGAGAATCTTTGCCCTAAGCATCACGTATGATGAATGTTATATTCCAGTGCAGATGGAAGCTGGGTGATATGGGGATGGAATTTATCAATGAGGGCCAATATCAGGCAATGATGCTTCCTAACCTCTGTAGCCTCCCTAGAGTTGATGATGCAGGGTGCCCTATTTTCCTCACCTCTGTCATGGACCAACCTGGCCCAGCAGAGCAGAGAGACTCAGAGGACTCTTCTGAGGGAGAGGCAGCTGGCGAACCTGACCCAGATCCACAGCCAGTGGCAGAGGCACTGCAGGAGGAGGCAGTCTCTGAAGGCTCAGATATAGATCCACAGCCAGGTCCCAGCACATCAGTTCCTCAGCTTCCCAGCCCTGAGTCAGCAGCAGAGAGCCAGGCACCAGCCAGCTCTCCCCCTCAGCTTCCCAGCCCTGGGCTGGCAACAGAAAGCCAGGTGCAGGCCAGCTCTCCCCCTTCATCACCAGAGCCTCAGGAGCGCTGTCAGAGGAGGGCTAGGAGAGCCCTCCAAGCCAGAAGGTGCAGTGCCAGGCTAGAAGCACAGCACTGGCCCAGCATCATTAGCGATGATGAGTGCTTGCAGGAGCAGGACTGAGACAGCCGGCAGGTGCATGCTATAGCACAAACATCTGTGAAGGTTAAAAGCAGCCAAAAAGGGAGTGGCTGTGTGGAAGCAATGGGTCTGCTTACTACTGATCTTGCTGCTGTGTTTGGAACTGATTCTCTTGTCTCTGACCTTGGCCTGTTCATGTGGACTTGTTTCTGGAATACCCCTTTGGATTTGAAGCTGTGAGTGTTGCCCAATTGGTGCCTGAACTTTGGAACTGTGCTTTGCCCTGCTCAGATAACTTGGGAGTTGTCCCTTGTCTGCTGCTAGTGTGAGTCTGCAATCGGGATACCTCTTTGCTAATATTATCAAATGCTAGATCAGCGAGGCCCAAAACTGCATGCCTCACCTGGAAATTACAAGGAGAGAGAATTGACCAGCTTGCATAACAGAGACATGGTTGGAAGAAAATGAAGTGGAGTCTTTGTCCAAATTAACTCTGCATGGTCATGCAGTCTTCCTCATATTCTGCACAGGTGGCCAGGGAGGACTGATTGCTAATATTCTCTGTGAGTTCTTTAACTTCTGCAGACTATTGATACAAACTATAGCTAGTTTGTTTTTTTTTTTCCTGGTGTAGTGGTTTTTTTTTTTTTAAATATTTTTATTAGTATTAAGCAAATTAACATTAACAATAGTATTATAGCCATAACAACAAGAGAAAATGTTCCACATTACATCTGAAGATAGATTTAACAAATAGATAAATGGAATATTAAAAGAAAATATTCCTTTTTTTTTTTTTTGCAGTTTAGTTTCAGTTTATTCAAATTTAACAGCCCATAGGCCATACACTATAAGTGAAATACTACATGCAACATGTCACAAAGTTGGGTGAATTCTCCTCTTCCTCCTCAGGTTTTCTCTTTCCTTGCAGCCAGCCAGCCAGATAAAAGCATGCTCTTTCCATCTTGCTGAGTAGCATGCCAGTCATTGGCACTGAATTTTTTTCACTCTGGATGGAGGATCCCTTTACCCATGTTTGCTATAAAGTAATAAAAAAAAAAACAATTTTGAATTACAGATCTAAATGAAGCAGTTCTTCTAAAACAGAAGTCACTTAAAATATTCAGCCATTTCCTAACAGTGAAGAACTTCACCTGATATCATTTACTCTTTTTGTTAAAGTCCCATACAATGAAATGATAGTCACTTTTATTAACACAAACCAAATATCACAAAATTGTGAGTAAGCTTTTGAGTCCTCTAGAAATCTTCACTAGGCTGTATGTTCAGTGCAAAATACAACGAAAAAAAGAGGTGGATATTCTAGCACCTCCTTTTGTTAGGTTTTTTTCTTTTTTTTTATTTTTTTCCTTTTCTTTTTCTTTTTCTTTTTCTTTTTTATTTTATTCCCATACCCTTATCCCTCCCGCCCTCCCTTTAGCTACTCATCCTTTCTAGCCAGGGGCACAAGCTTAGGAGCTTCCACCGAACGTCCCGTTGTTGACCCTCCATGACCCATTTTAAATATAAATGCCATTTTTCCTTAATCTTTCCTATTCTTAATTCCCATGACTCATTCTGATTAATTATGGCTATAATGTCTGATTGAATGTATTCAAATAAATAATCCTGCCAGTTTAGTTCCGTCCACTTAGTTTTGTCTTTCCAACCAAATGCTATTACTGCTTTACCGGCTAGCACCATTGCTTTAAATAAGTCCTGTCCTTCTTTTCTGATATCTTTATGACCTAAAGTACTACCTAACATCAATTCTGGGTCTATCTTTGGTCTTATTGCGAAGAACTTATAAAGTTGCTCTGTTACCTTCTCCCAAAAAGCTTTAACTTCTGCACACTCCCACCACATATGGGAGTACCATCCTTTCCCGTTTCTGCAGTGCCAACAGTTTGAACTTAGTCTTGAGAACATATTAGCTAATATAGCCGGGGTTCTATACCACTTCGTGTAGAATTTCAATTCCAGCTCTCTGAATTTATGCACTTTTATCTCCTGTATACCTTTTATAATTCTGTCAACCCTTCTATCCGCTAGACTAATTTCTACGCTCCACTTCCCCTGAAGGAGGGTTCTTGTCCGATCTTTATCAGACATCATCCTTCTATATATCTTGCCTGCTAATCCTCTTTTTGTGTTTATCATCACCTTTAATAACTCCTCCATTGGTTCCCCCGCCGTCAGAGTCCTATTTTCGATTATCTTTTTAAGTCTATTATGTAAACCTATTAGCTTCAACCAATATTGCCTTCCTATTTCATCATGTAATGTTTGTAATGGTTTAAGTGACTGCCCACATAGTATATCTTGCAATCTAGTGTACCCTTTCTGTTTAAGTAATCTCCACCACTTCTCATCTTCCTCCTCCTCATCCAATGCCTCTAATAATACTTGTTTAGATACTCCCTTTAACCATTTCGGTTGCCATTTCCTCCAAATCATTAATGCTGTTTTTCTCGGTCCCGGTTCTAACATACTGTATTTAAACTTTCCTCCTGTAAATACTCCAAATCTTCCAACCCCTTTATTTGCCTCATTCTCGATTCTAACCCATTTTTGTTCACTTCTCTCCCCTATTTCCATTAATGTTTTTATTTGAAATGCTTCATAATAATTTCCCAGTTCTGGGACACCCCATCCCATGTCAGATCTATGAGCATATATAAAATATCTAGAAACCCTACTTTTTTTACTGCCAAAGACCCATTCTTTTATTCTCGCATTCCAACTGTTAATTTTTTGTCTATTGATTTCTAAAGGTATCGTTTGAAACAAATATAATAACTTTGGGGTCCAGAACATTTTCACTATATTAATCCTAGCTGTTATGCTTAATGTCTTCTTGCCCCACCTCCTCATTTCTTTCAATATTGTGTTCCACGTCCGATTATAATTCCTCTCTACCATCTTATTAACATTTTTAACTATATCTATCCCTAAATATCTGAATTTCTTGACCCCTAAACCTATTCCTGTCCATTTATGTATCGCTTTCCTTTCTTCCATCCTCACATTAATATACATTATCTCTGATTTTGCCATATTAACTTTTAATCCTGAGTTTAACTCAAAGTCTTCTAATATAATTTTTGTCTCTTTGACTCCTTCTTTCGGATTAGATATAACTATAATCAGGTCATCTGCAAATAAGTTTAATTTAATTTCTTCCTTGCCTATTTGACATCCCTCTATCCTCCCAGAGTTCCTAATGCATTGAGCTAGTTGTTCTATAGCCATTATGAAGAGGAACGGGGAAAGCGGACATCCTTGCCTAACTCCTCTCTGAATTGAGAATTGTGAGGTATGTTCCCCATTGAGTCTAACTACCGCTGTGCCTTCTCTATATATTTCCTGGAATACTTGTATAATTGATTGACTAATTCCATATTTGGCCATAACTGTCCATAAAAATTGATATGACAGTGTATCAAAAGCTTTATAAACATCTAATTTTAATAAAGCCAGTTTCCTAAATTTACTATGACACAAGACATTGATTAAATTTCTTATTGGGTGTGCAATGTTTCTACCCTCCATAAAACCGTATTGATCCTCTTTTATCACTTTCCGAATAATATTCTTAAGTCTATTTGCCAATATTTTGGCAAAGAGTTTATAATCCTGATTCAGCAGGCTAATCGGTCTATATGAACCCACTTCTTGGGGGTCTCTCTTAGGTTTCAAAATCACCGTTATTTCTGCTTTCCTCCAGGTATCCGGGGCCTTTCCTCCTTTTAGTATATTATTAAATACTTCTTGTAATTCAGGGATCAATACCTCTTTCATTTCCCTATAAAATTCAGCTGAAAAACCATCTAACCCTGGAGATCTACCTGTCTTTAAGCTACCTATCGCCTGCTCAATCTCTTGACACTTTACATCCTCCTCAAGCCTCCTTCGTTCAGTTTCCGTTAACACTGTCCCTATCTCTTCCTCAAATCCCTTCACCTCTTTTTCCTCATATAAACTTTTATAAAATTTCTCAAATGCTCCTTTTATCTCCTCTGGATTCTGTGTCACCTTTTTATTTATCTTAATACTCCTCACCCTTTGTCTCTCCTTTTCCCTTCTCAGGTAATTTGCTAATCTCTTGGCTGAATTAAGTGTATTTCTCTGGTATTCGTTTTTTACCATAACCTGCTTTTTCCATAATGCCATGGAGTCAAGAACATCCAGTTTTTTCCGCAGTTCCCTAATTAATTTATGTCTATTGGGGCAAAATTTCTTTATTTGGTCCTCTTGCAACTTACTTAATTCCTGTAGTTTCCCTTCCCTATCGGCATGCCATTTTTTCCTTATCTCCTTTTCTTTCATAATACATTGCCCTCTAATTACCGCCTTAGCCGCATCCCATAGTGTATTTGTCTCCACTGTTCCTCTGTTCTCTTTGAAGTATAGCTTTATTTGATCCGTAATATATCGCTTGTCCTCCTCCCTAGCCATAATCATGTTGTTGTATCTCCATGGTCTTCTAACTTGTTTATGCATTAGTATTATTTCTACACTTACCGGGGCGTGGTCTGAAATCCATGTTGGATGGGTGGTTACTCTTTTTACCTCCCAGGTACTCATTCTATTTATAAGTACATAGTCTAAACATGAGGTGGTTTTATGTCTACTTGAAAAATATGTGGGTTTGGGCACTAGGTTAAGAACTTTGTGTACTTCAGTCAGATCCCATTGTTTCCAATTAATTATGTTATCTTTATTAAAATCCTTATTTAAATCTCCTGCCAAAATTACCTCTCCTTCAGAGAAGCTACGCGCTTTTTTTAATACCTTTAATAAAAAATTTATTAAATTTTATTAAAAAAAAAAAAAACTATAGCTAGTTTGGACCATCTGCTGCTTATACTGGGAACTACAGATAAATTAGGTATTCTGCTTGTTTGTTTAGCAGCTACCTAGTTCCCCAGCAAGCACCCTTCCTGAGGGTCAAGCTAGAGGTGCAGGTTTTTAAAGAGTTGAGTCTGGGTTCCTTGGCCCACCTCGAGTTCCTTGCAGCCACACAGCAGCTTTGGAGAATAGCTATTAAAAATAAAGGAGAGCTCAAATGTCCTCAGACTGCCTTTGTGGGGGGAGAAGGGGATCCTCCCTCCCTCAAGCCGTTTCCTCATGTCACAATAGTGGGGGAATTTTCCACCCCTGTTTTTACTGCTCCATGTGCACAGAATACTACACCATTATATCATTTCCCTCAGTTTTCACGCCTCCATTCTCCTGAACCTCATTTGTTTCCTTATGGCAACGCTACTCTGAGGGGCAACAACAGGGGGAGTCTTTGTGGTCTGTGCTTATGGGCCTTCTGGGTAATTGACAAAGCAATCCAAGGTAAGTCTACTCAGCATCCTACTCAGGTCTGTTCAGTGGGGCTTACTCTCAGGAAAGTGTTCTTTGGATTTCACTACTTGTTGGCTACTGTAGGAACTTGATGAAGCAAGGGTCTGATCCAGCTGGGCTCTTACACTGTTACATTATACATGTTGAGTTTTTTAAAGCAATGTCTGCATTAAAGATACCCAAATTTACCATGACTATTTAGGAAGTATGCAGTATTTTCAAGGTAACTATAAACAACTGGGAAGAAGAAAACCGGTACAAGTAGTGTAGTATTAATATTTTGGGGCTTAGTTACTCAGACCCAGCTAAAACATAGGCACATGGTAGCAAGAGGCCTCACATGCAACCCTACTAGATGAGAACTGTGTTTAAATGGCAGTCACTCTTTTTGGCCCATGAAACTCTTCAGAGCAGTTAAATAACTGAATTCAGTCTCTCAATTTCTCTTCCTGCAAACAAATTATTGGTACTATCAATAACAATCTGACAAGAGCTATGCATACATTTCACTGACTTTTTTACTTGCATGCAGGGGGCCTGTATGTGAGAGAAATCTTGACTAAAATGTTGTTCCTGTAAATATGATGCATCACTTATATTACTTCATTTCCCCCCCCCCCCTATTCTCATTAGGTTGGTGAGAAGTTTCGTGCACGCTCTTTGAAATTTCCTGGTCTTATATCAGGCTGTACCATGGATTGGTTCACTCAATGGCCGAAGGAAGCCCTTATTGCTGTATCCCATTATTTCCTGTCAGGTTTTAACATTGTCTGTTCAGCTGATGTTAAGGAACAAGTAGTAGAAACTATGGGCATCTTTCATGACCTAGTTTCAGAAAGCTGTGATAATTATTTCCAAAGGTAGCAATTGAAATATATATCCTGTAGTTACTCAAGTAAAGAATGATATTTGTGAATGGAATATATATATAAATGATTTTTTCTTATTAAGATATCAATTAATACAGTTGATGGATAAATACTAAAGGGAATGTGAATAGCCATTATATTTTTTTAAACCCTACAGAAATGTTTTATTTATCTTATTACATTGATATATTAAAGGCAAAACAGAAGTAAAACAAATGGGCTTGTGTTGCTTGTATTATATAAGCCACCTTGTGCTCTTTTGGTGGTTGTAGGGATATAAATGTTTTCAATGAATAATACAATAATTGATTCAGAATAATGCCTGCTTATCATTATTTCAAAATTATTTTTAGATACCCATTTTTGAAACAATAAAAATGTATCTATTTACATTACATTTGAGAGTGAAATCCGAGGCCAGTTATACCAGTCAACTTTACTAGTAAAGTTGCATATATCTATAGAGAAGATGCATGTGTTTTTAGATTTGTATCAGATAATATCATGATTATTTAAATTTCAACAATTATTGTACGTTACAGATACCGACGAAGAGCTCATGTCACACCCAAGTCATATCTCTCTTTCATTAATGGCTACAAAGAAGTTTACACTGAAAAGTTATCCAACATTAATGAACAAGCTGAGCGTATGCAAATAGGTAAGATTATTATTGATGATGATGATAATGATAACAACAACAACAACAACACTTGATTTATATACCACTTTTCAGGGCAACTTAACACACACTCAGAGCAGTTTACAAAGTGTGTTGTTATTATCCTCATGACTTTCATCCTGTGAAGTAGGTGAAGTGGAGAGAACTCTGGGAGATCTGTGACTGACCCAAGGTCACCCAGCTGGCTTCAAGCGGAGGAGTGGGGAATCAAACCTGGTTCTCCAGATCAGAGCTCTGCTGCTCTTAACCACTACCCCAAACTGACTCTCTCAGTAAAATTATACCATCCATTACTGTTACACAGAATTAAAAGAGAGCAATTATGTGAGTCCATAAAAGTATCTTACCCAAAGATAAGCAGGTCACAGGGAAGGAGCTCCTTCTAAAAAGAAGCTCCTAATCAAGCCAACCTTCTAAATTGATAGTTTTTAAAAATTATCTCCTAACAATAGCTAGCTGTCACACTTGATAAATGTGCATTCTTGGCTAACTATCTTCTGACTTAACACACCATACAAAGTTACTATATTTGAAATATATAAAAATTGTTAGTTCATTCTTGCTATTTTTTATTGTAAACCACATTCTTTGTTATTTTAATACCAGTAAAACAAAAACCAAATACAAACAGCCAACAAGATTATAAGTCCCTGCTCTCTTAACACAAAGGACAGCAGCAAGGGCTGGATGCAAGGAGCCAACTCACTGCTGTGACTAGGAAGGACATTTGCTCTGTTCATCTCAGCTTGGGAGAGGGAGAGATGGATGACGGGGGGACCCAGCAAGAGTAGGATAAGCCCACCATGGGGGGAAAAGGTGGAGTCGGTGTGCCAACCCCCCTTCCCTTATAACAGCTGATCGTCTTCGTCCTTCTGTGCAGCCCCACATTGGGGACTGCGCAGGCGCAGGCCAGCCGCGGAAAAGATTTTTCTAGCTTTCAGAGATGTGAAGGGGACGTTCGGATCCACCGCGCATGCGCGTCGGTGTTCCCGCCAATTTTGAATGCATATATATCCGAACGTCCCCGGCATTCCCTCAGTTCCTTTTTCGCCGCCGTACGAAAAGGTTCTATTGTCTAGCGTTTATTCTCTCAGCGTCTCTTCGGAGTTTTTGGATCGTGATCTTCTGGTCGGTATTTTTTCCCCTTGTCGGTGGGAGATACCGTTCATTATGTCCCAAACTTCTTTGTTTAAGAAGTGTCTTAAGTGCGGCACTAAAATGACGCACTCGGACGGCCATGAGCTCTGCCTCATCTGCCTGGGCGAGGGGCATGTTGTCGAGCGCTGCTCCATCTGTATGTCCTTCACTCCGAAGGCAAGGAGTGATCGGAAGGCCAGGCTCCGTGCCTTCTTGTGGGATGCTAACCTTCTCCCCCCCAAGCCATCGGGCTCTTCGGGAGATAGGCCCCGCTCCGCCGCTCCGTCGCCGTCTCGTAAGTCGCCAGAGCAGCTCCCCACGGAACCGACGGGGCAACCCGTTCCGGAGGCCCGACCTGATTCCAGTTCCGGGGATCGTCCTTCCGACCGGAAGGCCAAGAAGCGTTCCGCATCCAAGCCGAAGTCCTCCTCCAAGCCTTCGGCCGCAGAGGCTGCTTCGGAACCCCAGCCCAAGAAGGCCAAGACGAAATCGAGGGCCAAGGGCCGTGCTTTATCCCCGGCTCCGACTGTGCAACCTGGTACTCCGTCTGGACCGGTCCTGATCCCTGACGATGTGGTGAGTCTCCACACCCCGTCTCCTCCTTGCATGCCTCCTCCGTCGGTTCCCGAGGAATTCGTGCCGTTCCCATCTTTCACGGAACCGTTCCAGTCATTCGAACGTTCCCTGCCTTCCACCCCGGCGCCTTCGGAGGCCTCCGTTCCATTGCCGTCTACCTCGTCGGTTCCGATGCCTCATCGCTGGCCTGCCCCGGTGCCTGCTCCTCTGCCCCCTTGTCAGCCTGTCGCGGGGATTGGGAACATGACCTCCTGGCAGGATTTTGTGGCGTGGTTCCAGCAGTCGTTGCCCTTCCTGCAGCATCCTTCGGTTCCGATGGTTTCCGTTCCGGCTCAGCCAGTCGGGCTCCCGGCATCCGCTCCTCCACCTCCTGGCTTGCCTCTGCGACCGTCGGTTCCTGCGGCTTGTCCGTCGGCCCCGAGCGCTCACCGGTCTTCGGTTCCGACGCAAACCTCGCCGGAGTTTTCAGATTCCGAGGATGAGGAAGGTCTGGCGTCCCCGTCAGAGTGCTCTTCGGACGCGGCCTCTGATCCTTCCCCGGATGACACCGTGGGTGGGCCCCGTTCGTCGTCCCCGAATGACGACTACAGGCTGTTCTCGGAGCAAATGATGCGGATGGCCGCCGCGCTGGAAATAGACGTCTCCTCCACGACCTCCAAGCCCAAGAGTAAGCTGCTGGAGGCACTGTATTCCGGGTCCCCCGCGTCGGTGGCGTTTCCCCCTGTGGAGGATTTTGTTGACGGCGCTCTCGCGCTCTGGCAAACACCGGCGTCCGTGTCCGCGACGGCAAAGAAGGTAGAGAGGTACTACCGTTTAAAGCAGGATGATTGCCCGTACCTCTTCAGTCATCCGAAACCCTCGTCCATCGTGGCTGAGGAGGGTCAGGCTCGGTTCCGTTCCGGTTCCTCGTCGGCCCCGGCGGACCGAGAAGGCAGAAAGCTGGACGGCATGGGCAGGAAACTCTACTCGTCCGCGTCTTTGGGATTCCGTATTGCCAACTTCCAGGCCATAATGGGGTCCTACAATCTGTTCCTCTGGAAACGGCTGTCCTCTTACCTTTCCGATCTCCCCGAGGATCGCCGCCACTTGGTGAAGGCCCTTCAGGCAGAGGCCATACGGCTGTCAAAACAGCAGATGACAGCGGGCAAGGATGCTGCCGATTCCGCGGCGCGCTCGATGGCGACTTCGGTGGTCCTGCGTCGACACGCCTGGCTCCGGTCCACTGCCCTGCCGCCAGAGAAGAAGGCGAAAGTGGAGGATTTCCCATTCGAGGGGCCCCAGCTCTTCTCGGAGAAGACGGATGAGTCCCTCTCCCTGATGAAAAAGAATCAGCAGACGGCCAAGTCCCTCGGAGTCGCCCCCTCAGCTCAGTCGTCGGGTCCGAGGTATCGTTATGGTCGGTTCCGATCCTACCAGACCCCTTACCAGCCTTACCAGCAGCGTCAAGGGCGCTTCTTCTCGGGCGAGTCCTACGGTCACCGGTCCTATTCAGCCCAGCAGCGTCACTCTTCCAGGCGCTCCGGCCGGTCCAAGGGCAGGCAACAGCCCTCTTCACCCAAGCCTTCGACCTCAGTGCAGAAGCCCTCGGTCTTCTGACTAAGCCTGAACGCTCCCCTGTTGGCCTCCGAGGACGCTTCCTCTGCTGCCCAGTTTCTGGACAGGCTTCGGCCTTTTTTGCCCTGTTGGCAACGTGTTACTTCTGACACTTGGGTCCTGTCCATTGTGGCCCATGGTTACAAGTTAATGTTTACAGATGCACCTCCTCTCTCTCTCCCTCCCCGTTGTTCTACATGTTGTGATGTTGTGTTACACAATAATGTTATGGAGTTGGTTAACAAAGGTGCTGTCCGGGTGGTCAATGTCTCTACTTCCCCATGGGGATTTTACTCCAGATACTTCCTTGTGGATAAAAAGGGTGGAGGTTCCCGGCCCATCTTAGACCTTAGAGGCCTCAACGGTTATTTGAAGGTTGAAAAGTTTCGAATGCTAACCCTGGCACGGGTCATGGAGCTCCTGGAGGTGGGCGTCTGGCTAGCCATTCTAGACTTAAAGGATGCCTACTTCCACATTTCTATCTTTGAGGGCCACTGGAAATACCTGCGGTTTGTGTATGGGAATTCTGTGTATGAATATACCGTATTGCCCTTTGGGCTGGCCTCTGCACCCAGGGTATTCACGAAGTGCATGGCCACCGTAGTGGCATACCTGTGGTCCCAGGGTTGCTTTATCTACCCGTACCTGGATGACTGGCTCCTGGTGGGACCCTCGCCTGACTCTCTCCAGGCCCATATTGCCCTCACTTTGTCCGTGCTGGCTAGGTTGGGCTTAGTGGTTAATGGGGATAAGTCTATTCTGGCCCCGGGCATGGCCATTAGGTTTATTGGGGTCCATTTCGATTCCCTGCTGGGCAGAGCCTACCTGCCCCCAGACCGGTTGGCCAGGCTTTCCGCTTTAGCCCGGCATTTTATGCATTGCTGGTACCAGACGGCCCTTTTGATTCAGACACTGTTGGGCCTTATGGCCTCCTCCACAGGGGTGGTTTTCTTTGCGCGCCTGCGTATGAGGCCTCTGCAAAACTGGTTTGTCCGGAGGTACAACCCCCTCACCATGGGTCAGCACCAGAGGTTTTCCATCCCCAGGGTGGTGCTGCGCTCTCTGGCCTGGTGGACTGTCCCTGGAAACCTGTCTGAAGGTTGCCCTTTCGGCCCCTTCCTGGCTGAGGTCACAGTTTATACCGATGCCTCCAACTTGGGATGGGGGGGCGCTGTGGACAGCTTTCGGCTCAGGGCATCTGGTCCCCATCTGAGGCATCCATGCATATCAACCTTCTTGAGCTTAGGGCGATCCGTTACTCCCTCGCTTCTTTTGCAGATGCCATTCGGAACAGGAGGGTTCAGGTCCTGTCGGACAATACCACGGCCTGCTACTATCTCAACAAGCAGGGAGGAACGGTCTCGCTCAAGCTCTGCAAGGAGGCAACGACTCTATGGAATTGGGCCATGGTCAACAACGTCCTTCCCAGAGCCGTGCACATTGCCGGGGATCTCAACACCTCGGCGGATGCACTGAGCAGGGTGTTTCTGCCTCAGCACGAGTGGTCCCTAAACAGGGTTTACCTCGACCAGGTTTTCCGCACATGGGGCACGCCTTTGGTCGACCTCTTCGCCACTGCCCGCAACAAACAGGCCCCGCTGTTCTGCTCCCGGGCCGGCATTGGCCACCACTCCCTAGGGGATGCCTTCCAAATACCTTGGTCCCCAGGGCTCTTTTATGCCTTCCCGCCCTTCCTGCTCCTGTACAAGGTTCTTTCCAGGGTCAGGGCCTTCCGAACCCACTGTATCCTCGTTGCCCCTCGGTGGCCTCGCCAGGATTGGTTCCCCCTTCTACTTTCCCTGTCCCAGGGGCGATGCCTCCCCCTGCCTCACGCCCCGGACCTCTTAACCAGGGACGGGGTGTGGCATCACGATGTGGCTGTCCTGAATCTGACTGCCTGGCTTCTGGGCAACCGGGAGTGAGCCTCTCTTCTGGAGTGCTGGGGGTGATCTTGAATGCCCGGAAACCGTCCACCAGGTTGTCCTATCAGAGGAAGTGGTCACGTTTTTCCCGGTGGTTGGGCCTGAAGGGGGTTTCTCCCTTTAATTGCCCGCTTCCTGTCATCCTGGACTACCTCCTGGAACTCTGCTCCCAGGGCCTTGCGTTTTCCAGTGTTAAGGTCCACATGGCTGCAATCTCTGCCTTCCATGAGCAGATTGATGGGAAGACAGTTTTTACTCACTGGCTTTCCAAGCAGTTCCTGAAGGGCCTGTTCAAGACCTTCCCTCCTAGGGCCCATCCCATTCCGCAATGGAGTCTCTCCCTGGTTCTCTCCCAACTGATGCTCCAGCCCTTTGAGCCTCTATCTTCTTGTCCCCTACCTTTGCTCACTCAGAAGGTGGCTTTCCTGGTGGCAATCACGTCCTCTAGGCGTGTTGGGGAGCTGTCTGCCCTGCGGTGCGACCCTCCCTTCCTGCAGTTTTTCCCTGGTGCTGTCATGCTCCACACTAGCATGGAGTTTCTGCCCAAGGTAGTCTCAAGATTTCACCTACAGCAAAAGGTGTTCCTCCCTTCCTTTTTTCCAACACCCTCATCCCCAGGGGAGCGAGCACTACACACATTGGATGTAAAGCGTGCTTTATTGTTTTATTTGCACCGCACCAAATGTTTCAGGAAATCTCCTGCCCTGTTTGTGTGTTACTCTGGCCCTCGCAAGGGCTCACCTGCTTCTGCCCAGTCCATCTCTCGCTGGATTGTGTCTACGATTAAACTTTGCTATCAGCATGCTGGAGTCCAGTGTCCCTTGTTGGTTACCGCTCATTCCACTCGAGCGCAAGCTGCTTCTGCTGCCTTCCTGCGAGGAGTGCCGCTCCGGGACGTCTGCCAAGCTGCGACATGGTCCACTACAGACACTTTCATCAAACACTATTCTGTGGATGTGCATGCACGACGTGACTCGGCTGTTGGCACAGCTGTCCTGCAGTCCTTGTTCAAGTAGACACTCACACCCGCCCCCATTGGTGAGATGCTAGTTACTCTCCCAATGTGGGGCTGCACAGAAGGACAAAGACGATAAACAGGGTTTCTCACCTGTAACTGTTGATCGTCGAGTCTCTTCTGTGCAGACACACATTCCCTCCCGCCTGCCCCGCTGTGAGTGTTTGGTTGACTTAGTTTCTCCGGCGGCTCAGGTGAACTGAGGGAATGCCGGGGACGTTCGGATATATATGCATTCAAAATTGGCGGGAACACCGACGCGCATGCGCGGTGGATCCGAACGTCCCCTTCACATCTCTGAAAGCTAGAAAAATCTTTTCCGCGGCTGGCCTGCGCCTGCGCAGTCCCCAATGTGTGTCTGCACAGAAGAGACTCGACGATCAACAGTTACAGGTGAGAAATCCTGTTTTTTCTAAACAAGCAGAAAGACAGACCCGATGGCAGTGGAGGCCCCTTGCCAGACTGGCTACTGATGATAAAGGGAGTAGGGAGAAACCACATCAAGGAATCCCATTAGCACTGCAGGAGCCAGACCTCCTGAGCAAGGAGGTGGGGCAGGGGAAGGGTGGGGCAGGACAGAAGGAAGAAAAGCATCTCTTTAATCCACTTCCTCCATGCGGGATGCATCTTCATCTCCTTTCAGCGGAGGGATCTCTTCAGAAACAGAAGCACTAGGCTCCTCAGCAGCCACTTCCTCTTCATCAATACCTAACCTCAGCTTGAACATCCTATAGATATGGTTAGAGTGAGTCTGTGAATCCTCCAGGGAGAAGCCAGAAGAAAGGAGAGCTGTTTCAAAGAGAAGCACCACTAGGTCCTTGACAGCCTTGTCATTCTTGTCTGCCTTGGCTTTCTGCCACAAATTCTCTACAACGGGGTGGTCAGGATTGATCTCCAGGTGCTTCGTGGTCATCATGTAGCCCATGATGGAGTTCTCTAGCAAAGCCTGGGCTTTCCTGATACATTTCATGTTGGCTGTCCAACCATAGGTGCTGTTAACAATACAGCAGGGGGAAGAAACCAGTCTGTTTGAAAGAGTTACCTTCTCAACCTTTTTCTCTAGGAGTTCCTTTGTGAGCTTGCAAAGGTTCTCAAACTTGGCCTTGCTCTCCTTTGTCTTCTTTTACTCATCCTCATCCTCAGGCAATTCCAGTCATTCCTTGGTGACAGATACCAGGGTCTTTCCATCAAACTCTTTAAGTTGCTGAACACTGTACTCATCAATGAGTTCTGTCATGTATACCATCTCAAACCCACGTTTTCTCACTTGCTCCACAATGGCAGAGTTCACCACCTGCTCCTTGCTCTCACCTGTAATGTAGTAGATGCTCTTCTTGTTGTCCTTCACACAGAATACGTACTCTGAGAGGGAGGTCATCTCATCATCAGAATGGGATTTATGATAGCGTAACAGCTCTGACAGGTGCTTCCTATTAGTTGAGTCCTCATGAATTCCCAGCTTAAGGTTTTTGGAGAAGGCCTTACAGAACTTCTTGTAGTTCTTCTTGTCCTCTACCAGCTCAGCAAAAAGCTCCAGGTATTTCTTGACAATGTTTTTAAAAATCACTCTGAGAAACTTGCTCTGCTGCAGCCTCTCACAGGAGATGTTCAGGGGAAGGTCCTCTGAACCCACAGCACCATGGAAGAAGTTCAGATACTCTGGGATGAGTTCATCATAGCTGTCCATAATGAAGACTCACCGGAAGTAAAGCTTGATATTGTTCTTTTTCTTCTTGTTTTCAAAGAGGTCAAACAGGGCCCAGTGGGGAATAAACAGAAGTGCCCAGAATTCCAACTGTCCTTCCACTGAGAAATGCTTGACAGCGAGGGAATCTTCCCAGTCAGTGGTGAGGTTCTTGTAGAACTCGCCATACTCCTCCTGGGTGATGTCATCAGGGTTTCAAATACAGATGGGCTTGGTCTTGTTCAGCTCTTCCTGATTGATGTACTTCTCCTTGATCTTCTTTGTCTTCTTGCTCTTGCCACCTTCTTCTTCCTTATCTGAACCCAAATCTTCAATCTTGGATTTCTCTTCATCCTTGGGGGCTACCTCATCCTCCTTCTCAACTTTTTCCTCCTCTGGCTCATCATCACTGATCTCCATGTTCCTTCTCCAGATGAGAGTGATGAGCTAGCCAATAGACTCAGAGTGCTTCTTCACCACTTCCTTGACATGGTGTTCCTCCAGGTACTCTGTCTGATCCTCCTTCAGATACAATATCACCTTGGTGCCATGGCCAACAGGTTCACCATGATCAGCTCTAACTGAAAGAGCCCCCTACAGAGGATTCCCAAGCATACTGTTCATTGTTGTTGTGCTTGGTGATGACTACAACCTTTTCAGCCACAAGATAAGAAGGAATAAAAGCCAATTTTTTATTGTTTCTTGCTCCTCTCTAAGGCTTTTCTATTCTGTGTTTCTAAATCCCCTTTTGCTATGTTTTGCTGAGAAGCTACACCAGCTGTCTCTGGTTTGTGGAAACATCCTCCTTGATCTTTTTGGTCAAGTAACTGTTCCCCTATATTCCTGACCGAATTCATTACATAGAAATAGAGATGGGCATGAACCAAAATAAGAACCAAAGTTCATGACGAACTGGGCCAGTTCGTGGTTTGCGAACCGGCGGTTCATCTGAGCCAATTTCTGATGAACCGCCATGAACTTTAGGCTGGTTCGTTTGGTTCGTTTTTTGGTTTGTCACTGCAGACAGCCTGGCACCAATCAGTCAGTTTCCTAGGCAACAGGGGATGGACTTCCTGCAGACCTTCTGCTGACCCGGAAGTGACGATTTGCTGATCTGGGTGTGACGTTTTCATGAACCAAACAAACTGGTTCATGAACCGGGGCAGGTTCATGAAAGTTCGTGGTTCATGGTTCGTGAAATGCGATGAACCACGAACCACATGGTTCATTTTTTCCAGTTCATGCCCATCTATACATAGAACCTGAAGGGATACCAGGGATCATCTTGTCCAGCCCCTGTACAGCTACCCCCCCTCACCTCCCTCAGTGACCCCTGCTCTATGCCCAGAAGAAGGCAAAAAAGGATTTCTGGCCAATCTGGCCTGGAGGAAAATTCCTTCCTTCCTGACCTCAAAGTGATTATTAGTGTTACCCTGGGCATGTAAGAAAGGGCCACAAGAGCCAAGTACTGGTTCATCCCTTCATTCACCCCCTCTCCACATCTGTGTACATTCACATGAAGTCAGAGAATCATCATAGCTGTCAGATGATGATCTAGCCTCTTCTTAAATACCTCCATGGAAGGAGAGCCCACTACCTCCCGAGGAAACTTGTTTCACTGAGGAACTGCTCTGTCAGGAAGTTCTTCCTAATGTTTAGCTGAAAATTATTTTGCTTTAACTTCAATCTGTTGTTTCTGGTCCAACCCACTGGGGAAACTGAAGACAACATCTGTGTTAAATAATTCTTACTAAAATAAGTTTTACTTTGTGTTTTCTGCACATTCTTCAAAGTGAACAATTTTGTGAGTTGTTTAAAAAAAATCTTGAAATTATTTTTACAAGGCTTACAAGAGAAACAAAATCCATTTTGAGAGATGAAACCCACACTAAAATGCCTTTGGTTTATAAACACAAGGTTACCTTTACAAGTGGATGGTGAATACTAGATTATGAATACTAGATTTTTTCTCACTAATAATAGAAATTTAAAAATACTAGCTTTTCAGATCATCCAAGCTCTGTGACACCGGCAGTGGACACATTTGCAACGTAGTATACTAGCATTTGAGCATGCTAAAATTCTAATGAAAGCAGTGGGACTTAAGCCTGATGTCTTGCCTGGAATTATGGCTGTAGGGCTCAGGCAAGCTAGTAAAAGTTTTGCTGCAAGCATTTCTGTTACTGTTGGACATTAGGTGGAATCAGTGCTTGCTGGTTTATGTCTGTTCTTTAGCAAAAGTTAAACTAATGAAAATTTTGGCTTTTTGTACCCATAATATGATGTTGCATTCATGAAGTATAAGTGGAAGAAGCCCATGAATCCTTCCCAGCTCCCCCAGCAATCATATGAGACTTCTGAAATGCTGTTGCTGGAGGTCATAGAAAGGTTATGGAAAGTTGTAGGATCTGTATAGACAGCGAGAAGAGGGAACTGTGTAAAATCACTCTGACTTCTGCCAACAGAAATTTTTCCCAGTTGCCCATGGACTTCAGACCCCTCCAGGTCACATAATTTCTTGAAGCTTTCAGAGGGTTGCTGGAAAGAGGGGAAGAGCCAGAACAATCTGCACCTTTAAGCACCATGGTTCATCTTCGTTCTTCTGTGCCTCCACACATGGGACTGCGCAGGCGCAGGCCAGCCGCTGGAGAATTCTTTATCACTTCTATAGCTCTGAAGGGGCCGTTTGTTGCGCGCCTCAGCGACCGTTTTCCCGCCCAAACAGTCACACGTCTTCCCAGCGACCAACGGCCCCTTCCCTCAGTTCTCTTCTTGCCGCCACTTGGAGCGAACGTCTGCTTTGCAGCTCCGTGCTTTAGTGCTTTATTGCTTGATCTGGTGAATCTGGTTTTTTGACTTCAGACTTGACTATTCTTCGTCTTGCTGATTTGGATCTCATTTTGGACTCGGTAAATATAACCTCGGACTGTTTGACTACTCTTTTGCCCGACCCGATTATGGCTTCCAAGGCTTTGTTCAAGCACTGTATTCAGTGCCACACAAAAATGGCCCAGACCGATGGCCATGAGTTGTGTTTATTTTGCCTGGGGGAGACCCACAATGTTACGGCGTGTAAGATATGCCAGGGCTTTACCCACAAGGCCTGGCAGGAGCGTCAGGCCCGCTTAAACTCCTCCTTGTGGAAGAAAGTGATGTCGGAGACTACTCCGTTGCCCTCCCCCAAGGCAGGCCCTAGCCCCTCTGCTGAACGGCATTCGAGAGCGGGCTCAGCGGCATCCATGAAGTCGGTGTCGAAATCTCGGCCGGCGAGTGCTGCGGCACCGAGAGCGGCCTCTCCAGCGTGGGAGTCGGTGAGACCGCCCCGTAGCGCTTCTTCAACTCGGTTGGATCCGAGGGCATCGGACTCGGAACCGAGGAGCACGGATCCGTGGCCATCGGTGGATCCGACGGCTGGTGCGGCGTCAAGACCACAGCTCGCAGCCGGGAAGCCGACCCCGAGAAAAGTGTTGGATCCGAAGCCAAGTTCGAGCAAGAGGCCAACCACTGAAAGGGCTTCGGTTCCAAGGGCCTCTTCCAAGCCTCCTTCGAAGAAGCCAAAGAAGGCCAAGCGTTGGTGCTCTCAGTCGCCACGTCGGGCGTCCGCTGAGGAGGTCGTGATGGTGGTCCCTCGCACGTCTTCCCCGCACCTGGATTCGCCCGCTCCGGAAGAGGTGCCGGATCTGGGGGCCTTCATTGTGATCCCCGGCTGCGGATCCGAGCCCGACAACCCACCATCGGAACCGACCGTCACCTGTTCCGGCTGCTCTCCGGTCCCCGGTGGCTTCCACCCACAGCCGGCGCCATTCTGAGGTGGAGAGCGTCGGTTCCAGGCACTCCCTGGAATCTCAGCACCGACAGGCCTCTTACATCCTTCCGGCCTACCATTGCCCTGCCGGGTTCGAATTCTCAGAACCGAGGCCATCCACCTCAAGGCAGCGTTGGCTGCCTCCACCCTATCGAGGAGACGAGTTGGTACTTGGTTCCGATGAGGAGGAGGCTGAGAGTGTCGGGGACTACAGGTCAGAGTCGTGGTCGGAGCCGTCCCCAGACGACAACGTGGCGCCCAGTACCAGCTCCCCTTACGAGGATCTTCAGATCTACTCGGATCAGATGGCTCGCATGGCACAGGCGCTGGAAATGGATATTTCCTCGGCGACGCCACAGACCAAGGATAAGCTCCTGCGTTGGATCTATGGGGACAACCCGGCAACAGTGGGCTTCCCCATGCTGGAAGGAGTGGAAGAGATTGTGGAGAAGGTGTGGAAGGTGCCCTGTGACCAGCCTGCTACATCGAAAAGAATCGAACAGCTGTATAAGATCAAGCAGGGCACCTGGCAGTCGTTGGTAAAGCACCCTCCACCCTCCTCGCTGGTTGCCAAGGAGATCCAGCCCCGTCGATTGGGCCCCTCTTCCGTGCCCCCGGATAAAGAAGGTAGGAAGATCGACGCCATGGGTAGGCACCAGTATTCTATCTCTTCCCTGGGCCTTAGGATAGCCAACTACCAGACTATCATGGCTGGCTACCAACTATACCTCTGGGAGAAGCTGGCGTCCTACGTCAGAGACTTGCCAGCTGACAAGAAGGCGGTGGTCTCCCTGCTGCAGACAGAGGCTGTCCGTCTGTCCAAACAGCAAATGAATGCGGGGAGCCATGCCGCTGACACTGCCGCACGTGGGATGGCTTTGGCTGTGGTCCTCCGGCGCCACTCTTGGCTCAGGTCAACAGCTCTCTCGCAGGAGGTGAGATCGAGGATCGAGGGCCTGCCCTTTGAGGGGGACTCCTTGTTCTCCACTACCACCGACGAGGCATTGAAGAAAAAGGAGGACAGGCAGACAGCCCGGTCGCTGGGGCTGGCTCCATCGGACAAGCCCGCCTCCAGGCCTCGGTACGCTGCAAGGTACAACCCGTACCACTATCAGGGCAGGTACCAGCAGCGGCCATTCTACCATCAATACCCTGCCTACCCTCAGCGCCACTTCAGTCCTACACAGCAGCCCAGGAGGCATAGGCCCTTCAAGCCCCGCACGCCTCAACCCCCCGCCCAGCAGAAAGATCAGCAGGGGCCTGGGAGGCAGTACTGATGGGATGGTCCAGCCACATCCTTGAACTCTCAGACAGGCTGAAGCCTTTCCTGTCTGACTGGGAGTCAATAACATCTGACTCATGGGTCTTAACGATTGTTGATGAAGGATATGGGCTGGAATTCTTAGAACTGCCTAGGTGTAGCTCACCTCTGACAGCTGTTGATAATACTATGGCAGAGCTGGATGCGGAAATTGTGTCGCTCTTGGCCAAGGGTGCTGTAGAAGAGGTGCCCTGTGACGGGTCTGTGAGAGGCTTCTTCTCTCGGTTCTTCTTAGTCCCCAAGAAGGATGGGGGTCTACGCCCCATTCTAGATTTAAGGGGCCTTAATGCCTTTCTAAGGGTGACTAAGTTCAAAATGGCCACGTTATCAGCTGTGATCACCTTGCTAAGGAAAGGGGATTGGTTTGCCATCCTTGATTTAAAGGACGCCTATTTCCATGTGGGAATACAAGAGGAGCACAGGAAATACCTGAGCTTCGTTTACCGGCAAAGGGTGTTCCGTTATACGGTGCTTCCCTTCGGTCTATCCACGGCGCCACGGGTATTTACCAAGTGTGTGGCTCCTGTGGTCTCCTTCCTTCGGGAGGAGGGCTGTACTATCTTTCCCTACCTCAATAACTGGCTCATTGTGGCTGATTCGGAGGCTAAGCTGTTGCAAGATGTAGAATTAGTACTGAGCACTTGCAAACGCTTGGGGCTCCTGGTAAATTTTGAAAAATCTAAACTGGTGCCCAGCCGTAAGGTCTCCTATATTGGGGCAATGTTAGACTCTGTAGAGGGTAAGGCACTGCTCCCCTCTGAGAGGGCTAAGTCTCTGAAGGGTCTGGTATCCGTGTTTAAAAGGAACCGGTTCCAATCTGTTCGCACCATCCAGTGCTTATTGGGGCATATGGCAGCGGCCACCTCTGTGGTCACTTTTGCTAGACTGCGTATGGTCCTGCTTCAGAATTGGTTCGTGAGGAAGTATGACACCTTCCATCATCCTCCGTCTCTCAAGTTGTCCATACCTAGGTCTATTCTATCCTCCCTTGACTGGTGGATGTCGGATGACAACTTGTTTAAGGGGACCCTGTTTGGTTGCCAGCATACTGAGATTACAGTGACCACTGATGCATCCCTGCAGGGATGCGGTGCTTACTGTGGTGCTGCTTGTGTACAGGATGTTTGGACAGAAAGGGAAAAGAACTTGCACATTAATGTACTTGAGTTACGAGCTATTCGTTTTGCACTTGTGTCCTTTACAGCGCTCCTACAAAATCGTCAGGTGTTGGTGCAGACGGACAACATGACTGCCATGTATTACATAAACCAGCAAGGGGGCACAGCATCTATGACTCTCTGCAGAGAGGCCACGCTCGTTTGGCACTGGGCGGTCCTACATGGTGTGATGCTTCGGGCTATACACGTAGCAGGATCAGACAATGTTCGGGCAGATGCCCTGAGCAGGGTGCAATTGTTGGACCACGAGTGGGAAGTGGGCACAGAGTACATTGGGCCGATCTTCCAACTGTGGAGTCAGCCGGACATAGATTTGTTTGCAACTTCAGTGAACACCAAGGCCCAGATATTTTGCTCAAGGGCAGGGAGCGACCCCCTCTCTATTGGGGATGCCTTCCAGTTTACGTGGACCCACAGGTTGCACTATATGTTTCCGCCATTCCCACTAATACCCAGGGTACTGTGCAAGATAGAGGAGGACAATTCGGATTGCATACTTGTGGCCCCATTTTGGCCAAGGCAGGTATGGTTCCCCAAGCTCCTGCACCTGTCCAAAAGGACTTATATGAGTCTGCCTCCCCGGCAGGATCTCCTGCGGAATGGGAGCCTGTTCCATCACGAACCCATGAAGCTACACCTGTCAGCCTGGCGGATCCAGCCCCGCCTGTAGTGTTTTCAGAGCAGGTGCACAGGGTCTTGTTGAATGCTAGGAAGCCGTCCGCTAGACGGTCCTATGAGGCTAAGTGGCGTAGGTTTGAGGCTTGGGCACTTGCTAAAGGAGTGGTGCCTGCCAATAGCCCCCTGGGGATCATATTTGATTATCTATGCCAGTTGAGGGAGCAAGGTTTAAGAGTTACCTCCCTCAAAGTCCATCTTGCGGCTATTTCAGCCTTCCATGCTCAAGTAGACGGTGGCACAGTTTTTTCACACTGTAAGTCCCACCAGTTCCTGAAGGGGATGTTTAACCTCTACCCCCCTGTGTCACACCTGGTGCCTCAATGGTCACTATCCCTGGTGCTGTCGAGGCTGATGTTGCCTCCGTTTGAGCCGTTAGCCGCATGCTCTTTGGACTTGTTGTCCTATAAGGTGACTTTTCTAGTGGCTATAACGTCTGCCAGGAGGGTAAGTGAACTGTCAGCACTTAGGGCTGACCCGCCTTTCATTAGGTTCCACAGCAATAGGGTGGTCCTGCGGCCATGCCTCAAATTCCTGCCTAAGGTGGTGTCTGCCTTTCGCCTATCGCAGGAGATAACGCTACCTGCGTTTTTTCCGCAGCCATCTTCTAAAGGGGAAAAGGCCCTTCACACTTTGGACCTAAAAAGAGCCCTGGCCTTCTACTTGGATAGGACTAGGGATTTTCGTACTAGTCCTCATTTGTTCATCTGTTTTGGGGCCAAGGATAAGGGTAACAGGGCATCTTCGCAGACCCTGTCACGGTGGATTGTATCGGCCATTAGTAAGGCCTATGCTCTAGCTGGGGTGGCTTGCCCACTACATGTTAAAGCCCATTCCACACGGTCTCAAGCAGCCTCTTCGGCACTCATCAGGGGTGTGCCGCTGGTTAATATCTGTAGGGCTGCTACGTGGTCCTCTGCTGACACATTTGTTAAACACTATGCTATGGATGTCAATGCAGAGCAGGAGGTCTCTGTGGCCAAAGCTGTCCTCCATTCCCTGTTTTCCTGAAGGGATACTGGAGGGTATTGTTGTAATAACTGACAATGACACTTTGTGTATATATGTATATATGTATATATATTTATTGAACACGTTAAATATTACTGTACAATGACTTATTTATTTATTGGTCCTGGTACTAGGACTGTTGTTATATAATAAAATTGAGTTGGATTTCACCCCACCTTCCTTATTTTGTGAAGCTTGGTACTCTCCCATGTGTGGAGGCACAGAAGAACGAAGATGAAAACAGGGTTAACATACCTGTAACTTATGTTCATCGAGTTCTTCTGTGCTGACACACATCCCTCCCTCCTACCCTGCTGTGAATTCCAATGCACGATAATATGAGGATTATAATGATATTGATGTCTTTAAGGATTATGGCTATGTGTATTGGATAGCGGCGGCAAGGGAGAACTGAGGGAAGGGGCCATTGGTCGCTGGGAAGACATGTGACCGTTTGGGCGGGAAAACGGTCGCTGAGGTGCATGACAAACAGCCCCTTCGGAGCTATAGAAGCGATAAAGAATTCTCCGGCGGCTGGCCTGCACCTGCGCAGTCCCAGCGCAGTGTCAGCACAGAAGAACTCGATGAACATAAGTTACAGGTATGTTAACCCTGTTTTCTCACATTTCACAAGAGCCAATACATTGTCCTAGAATATACTATCAGTATAGATTACTTACAGCCCTCTGACTTTTGATCACGATTGCAGGTCTTTCTAAGCTGATGGAGGCAAGTGAATCTGTTGCTAAACTCTCTCAAGACCTGGCGGTGAAAGAGAAGGAACTGGCTTTGGCTTCTGTAAAAGCAGACAAAGTGAGTACCAAGGCACAATATCATTGTAAATGCACATTTTGTTGAGCATATATATATCTTCTATGAGGTTGCATTTCTGCTGCAGGAATATTGCAGTATCCCAACAAAAGGCATTCAAAATGTTGATGTTAAATTAGATTACTCCTCAGATAGCATATTCATTGCTATTGCCATTATCTCATGGCATGTTATACAGGGCACAGTGAATCTGTGAATGTGAATGAATGTGAATGTGAATGAAGAACAGCTAGGCCTGCAAGACCTCTGGTATTACCAGCCAACCCTCTCTACTACCAGTTCCTCCCTCTTTACAAGAATATATTTGCATGTAAAGGAGGAGGGTCCAACAGGGAGAACTGGCTGGGTGCAAGCTCATTACATGCTGGGTCTGAATTCTGTTGAAGTGTGGCCCTGACTGATAGTGGGGAGGGGAACTGTTTGCAGTAATAAGCCCTCTCCCCCACCATTCTGTGTCACTAAAGATAACCACTAAAGATAAAAATTTTAAATTTTAATTAGGTGTTGGCAGAAGTAACAGTAAGTGCTGAGGCTTCAGCTAAAGTAAAAAATGAAGTTCAAGGTGTAAAAGACAAAGCACAAAAGATTGTTGATGAAATTGATTCAGAGAAAGTGATAGCAGAGGCAAAGTTGGAGGCAGCTAGGCCAGCATTAGAGGAGGCAGAAGCTGCTTTGAATGTGAGTAACCATTTCTTTTCCTATTTAGCTGTTCTTTTGAAACTATTGTAAGTGAAGAAAGAATCTCACCAAATAAATATCTGTCAAAAGTAGCTTTGACTCTTGATAGCTTATACCTTGGAAATCTTGTTGGTCTTTAAGGTACTACTGGATTTAAATCTTCCTCTTCTACTTCAGACCAACAACATTATCCACTTTAAACCAAATAAATACACTTTGTAATGTAGATACTGTACCACTACCTAGATGGCCGAGTGTACTTATTAGCACCTCATGTCAATTCTACTTCTTTTCTCTGGAGGTTATAAAGACATAGAGAAGAGGAGGGAAATAGGGGTGAGTGGAGTACAAACAAAGTGCTACATGTGTGCATTGGACAGGTAGTGGAATAGATGAACATTCAAACAAAAGGCATGTCGTTCTGGTGGCTGGTCTTTTTGCAAATAACTTTCTGATTTTGGGGTGTAGGGCTCAATCAACCAAGCAGTAGTCCTGCTGCAAGCATTCTTGGAAATAGTAACAGGACTTTTGTTTACAACTCTGGCTTTTGTTTAATTTTAGATATGAACATTGTATTGTTTACAGGCAGCCCTATAGGAAACTTATATGTGAATGTTACTAAATATGATAACTGTGTAATTACAAGTACAGAGCCAGGACATTTGTTGACTATGAGGGTTAGTTAACCTACAGTGCAACCCTAAACAGAGTAACACCCTTTAAGTCTGTTGAAGGATTACATTGATAGTCTTCTCTGTACTCTTTGTTAGTTAACATTGTTTTCTAGATTGCTGTCTTTACATTTCTGATTTCCCAACTGGGTCTCCTTCTGGAACCTGACTGTTTCATTAATTCCAGTACAGTCAGTTGCTTGGAGAAATGCAGGGTGATGACAATTCCCCATGTTTATGACATTTCACACATGCAGTAATTGAAATTTTGTCCTTTGCAGACTATCAAACCGGCAGATATTTCAACAGTTCGAAAACTTGCCAAGCCACCTCATCTGATCATGAGAATCATGGATTGTTGCCTGTTGCTGTTCCAAAAGAAGATAGACCCAGTTACCATGGACCCAGAAAAGCCTTGCATGAAACCATCGTGGAGCGAGTCCTTGAAAGTACCTGATATTTCAAAGTAGTTCTAATATTTAAAGTCTGTTTATTTGTATGCATTAACTACTGTACAAAATATGCACTTGTCTGACTTGTGGTGGCTCTATAACACCATAGATAGAAAAGACCTTTCCCAACATGTGTTACCTGAGAGTCTCTCTACACAAGACATCTTACACAGAGACACTCAAGTGATTTACTTTCTGTGTTTTATATTCAAGTGTATACTGTCTCCCTAGCAGTGCATGTGTATCCACAATGGGAGAACGAGTGTAAGATCTTTCACTTGAGCATCCCTGTGAAAGATGTCTTGTGTAGAGAGACTCTGAGATTGTCTAATTAGAGATACCAAGACTTCTGCATACAAAGCATTAGCTGTACCTAGTGATCCATAGCAAGTCCCACTTCTTTCAATGTATCACTCATATCGTATCTTCAGTCAAGACTTACTATCCCAAAACCATGACAGTTCTCCAATTGAGTAGCCTGCCTGCCTGCTTGTACTGTAGAATCCCATGTAGTACAACATCCAGTAAATGAACGGTCAGTTAATGGAGCAGGTATATGAAGTAGCCAGAAAACATTTGCTTAAGAATTTTCTAATTCTTAAATTTCTTAGTTTCTTAGCACCCCATATCAGTAAACATGTATAGATAATCCTTAGGAAACAACTAGTGCTAGGGCTTTTCTGCATTGTTTTTTTTTTCTCCAGCTTGGTTTCTTAACTTCATTGCTTTGCCCATTCCTTTGCACACAGTATCATTCAGACCATCACAGAAGTGGTCTGAAAAAACACAAGAAAAACTCAAAGAAAAACTGGGAGAGCAGTAATGATATTACATGTATATGTGAGGGGGTAATGAAGTTAAGAATCTCAGCTGGAGCAAAAATCTGGTGGAGAAAAGCCCCTTTTCAGTAACTTCACTCCACTTCTTTGATGGAATTAAACATAATTGAAGTATTGAAGACATACAAATATAGAAAAAAGATTTGTGTCAAGAATCTGACCTTGCTTCATTTCTTGACCTTTTTCAAATTTTGGTTCAGGCTTTTGTGACCTATTTAGAAGGCTCCTTTTTGGAAAAGTATAGTCACTATGACTTTGTAGTTCCTAAAGAAATAAGGAGGGGATGGAATTAGGCACAGGTGCAGATCAGAGAGCTTCAAAGACAGAGCCAGAGAGGGAGTTTTGCACTCTCATTCTATCCCATTAGCACAAAGGACTGCATGTGGGGTGAGTTGCTCTATTTGTGAATATGTGCCAGCTGCAGAGGCATGTAATCACAAGACCTAGCAACACATTGATTGGTCTAGTAGGTAAAGCCATACTGTGGGCAGCATGGCTGTAAAGCAAGAGGTCTTCATTCTAGTTTCATCTCACTTTCATTCAGTGTGGTTGCTGGTGGATACCTGCCACCATACCCCTTCCTTGTACTCTGGGCCTGACTACCAGGCTAGGTGTCAGCTCAGGACTTGTGATGTTTGGATATTAGACTTTGAAGTCCTGCCTGAACTTTGTGCTCTAGCTTGACAAGGTAACATTAAAACCTGTATAGTACTGTTAGGTTAGTTATTTAGTATTATTTTTTCCTTCCTGTTTGCACACGTCTATAAATGTTCTCTTTTACACATTCTTTTAATACCCTTTATTAATTATATTTCAGTGGTGTTATTTGAGCTTTTTTACTTCAATCTGAATCCAGTAGTTTGGCCTATTTTTTGCTACAGCTACCAGATAATTTGTTTTGTGGGACCCAACCTGCAATCATCCTACCTTGCTGTGCTGACTTCCTGATTAGTACTCAGAAAGGTAGAGACTTGTCTCTCTGTCTCACAGCTGAAGGTTAATCTTGGAGACTGGCTTGTTACCCTGGAAAGTGAGGATTCACTCCCCGGTAGGGTTGCCAGGTCTCCTTACCCTCTTGGTGGGAGGGAGGGACCTGGCACTCACCTTTTTAATGTTTTTGCATGTGTTCAAAGCACACGCATGCTCCTGAGGGGGGCATGATGACATCACTTCTGGGAAGTGGTATCATTACGCAGGGACCGGGAGTGTTCCCACACTTCACAGTAGGAGTGACGTTGTTGCACTGCCCCAGGAGGCCTATTCCCCCACCTTTCCCCCCTGCCAACCAAGTGAGTGGTGGTGGGGAGCAGAGGGTGGGAGAGGGAGATCTCACACCCCCACCAAGGGAACTAGGATCCCTCCTCCCTAGTTCTGAGTGTTTGACTTTTGACCTCACCCCAAGCTGTCTTGTGGGATAAGGAAGCTTTGACAGATTGTCTCTTTCAAAAATCTCTACAAATGGAATGGTGATGGCAAAAAAAAGTAAACTGCATCTAAAGCAGCATTTGGGGTTTTTTTTTCCAGCTAATGAGTGGGCCTTTTCTGCAGAGCCTCCAGCAATTTGCAAAAGATTCAATCAATGAAGAGACAGTAGAATTACTGCAGCCTTATTTTCAAATGGAAGATTATACTTTTGAGAATGGTAAAAAGGTCTGTGGTAATGTAGCAGGCCTCCTTTCTTGGACACAAGCCATGGCAATATTCTATGGCATAAACAGAGATGTATTGCCTCTTAAGGTAAGCAGCAATATTTAGTTTCTTACAGTATATGTTTCTAGCTGCTGAGTGTAAAAAGAGATGTAATATTGCACAACTCTGTTGCAAAGCTGTTGTGGTGATTTCTGTCTGTACTGAGCTAGGTATAATAGAACACACATGTGCAAATCTGCTTTTCCTGCACCCTGATTTCATTAACCCTTTAAAAATTCTTTAACATGCCTTGTAATTCAAATAGTTATTTCACCTGGGTCGGTTAGGGTTGCCAAGTCCGTATACCTAATTGGTGGGTGGGGGGGAGGACCTGTATGTACTTTGTGCCTCCTGGGAGTCTTTTCCTCCTGGCACTTGCCAGAGGGATGCTCATGGTGCCATACTTTTGCAAGGCAAAATCAGCCTGTTTGGAGCTAAAATTGGCCCCAGTGAAGCACGGGAGAATGCCCGCAGCTGGCATGATGATGTCACTTTGGGAAGAGACATCGGTACGCCCCATTGGGAGTGTGCCCAGTGCGTGCTTTGCCAGGTTGCCTGCTAATGGAGGGCAATCACTGGGAGATTTGCAACCTCCCGCCAATCACCAGTAATTGGTGGGCAATGGGGCAAACCCCTGGGAGATTGCCCGCCACTGGCGGGCAACTGCAAAGACTAGGGTAGGTCCCTTCAAATTTTCTTTGAATTTTGCTAGAATTGAGATTTAGTAGCAGTATTGTTGGTAACATAGGGTTGGATCTTATGGATGTGTGTAAGAAGCCCATGCAAGAACATCTTCCTCTTCTTCCTCCCAAGGTTAGTTTGAGGCTTATTGCAAGAGGGAAAAGAAGATTTTTCCAAATTACTGCTCCTTACTGCAGTCATGTTTCATTTTGCTGATGAGGGTTCCTAGATCCTCAAGAGAGGGTTTTAGGGTATGCAGGAGGAAAGGAGGGCTGGGGTAAAAGGTAATAATGGGAAGATTCTGTCATACAAACTCCTTCTATTTGCACATCTATAGGATACAAATCCTGGTAAAAATACCTAGAACTCCCCCCCCCGGTGTAATTCTGAAGAAGACACAGCAGAGACTTCTAAATTGTCTTAATAGTATCATATTTTTCCTCCTACAAGTGTGGACTGTACTTTCCTAAGCCCTACTGATGGAATGTTATAGAGACTTGACAGGCTAGACTTCCCCTTCCTTCTGCAATTTCATCTAACGGCATTAAAAGTGCCATCTTAAGAACACTTTCCTGTGTTCTTAAGGTAGGCATTTTCTGAGGGTAAACCTATTTGGGAGATGTCAGGTAGCTGATATTAACCTAGCTAATAATAGTCTTGTTTTTGTTTCTCTGTTTTGTTTCTCTTGTTTTTGTTTCTCTGTTTTTGATAGCTCAAATACGTAAAAAGGTTTACAAACTTGTTAAAAAATTAGTCAAGTTCTGTAAAGCTGTTATTGCCTTATTTTTCATTTTAGGCCAACTTGGCAAAACAAGAAGGACGCTTGAGAGTAGCAAATGCAGAATTAGGAAAGGCTCAGGCATTATTAGATGAGAAACAAGCAGAACTGGATAAAGTACAAGCCAAGTTTGATGCAGCTATGAAGGAGAAGATGGTAAAATGAAGGAACATTTTGTAAAGTAGATCTGTAGGATTTTTTTTTTTACTATAGGCACTTAATTTCTTTATAATAGCAATAAGTAAAATATTTCTTGCTCATTAAGACAACTCTTAACCATGGTTCCCTAGTCAGTTACTGTGCTATGTAGAAACCTTCCATTTGGAGCAAAGTTGTAGAAAGCATGTATCAGGGCAGCCATGATTTTGTCCACCAGTACCAGAAGGAGCCTCAAAGAAATCCCCTCTATTCTTCTGTAGAGACAGGGCTCTTGAGGGCACGCCTGTGTGGCTAACCTCAAGTAGAATTGGCTTCATTCCTTGTGATTTCTTTATTTTAATGAAATACAAAATAATGGGGAAATAAAAAGACAGTGGAAAGTTACTTCACTCACAGGTTGATACCACTTTCTTTTCTTCAGAAAGATTTGGGTCCAGTAGCTCCTTAGACCTCAACTAGATTTCCAGGGTATGCTACTAGAACCAAATCTTGCTTTTCTACTACAGACTAACATGGCTGCCCATCTAAAACATTTCTTCAGCGGGCATTCTTTGTCCTTCCTCTCAATGCTGAACAGAGATTAAAAAGGTTTGGTTTGGTGCTTTGACAAGTTTCTGCTTTTTGTCTGTCTTCAGTGTTTGTTGACTGGAAAGCGTTCTAAGGTCACTACTGGTTCAGTTCCTCTATGCCCAAGGTTTCCATCACTTCTGCTAGTGGGCTCAGATCTTCTTGCTCAGGAATATGAGGAAGCCATATGTCCGTTCTAGCTGGGAGTCGTCATGCACTCCCCATGTCTCCCCTGCTTCCTCAGTTGGCTTCACACCTGCATCTTTCAGAACACTGGAAACTGGTCCACTGGAGTTCTACTACTCTGGCTTTCTTCCAAGAGGTCTCCGGTGTGTGGAGTCAGTGTAGTGATTTCTACCTTATTAACTAGGATATTTTTGGTTGTCTCATCTTCAAGACTATTCCCCAGAGGACTCTCACATGCTTCCATCTTGCCTTTCCTCTTTAAAGTATATGTGAAATTTCTGGCCATGTTTCTGTACCACTACATGGCATTAATATGATGGTAGCAAACTTTGTTTCTTCTTTTTGTCTGCTGTTCTTGTATCACTCTGTAATGATTGCTGACAAGTCTTTTGTCCTAGAATGAATGGGAAGACACATCACTTGAAGCAGAGTTACAATAGACTCAGAAGGGTATAGCTCTACTTAGAATGGCACTGTAAGGTTCCTAGCCTTATTACTGTTTTCTGGAAAGGCAAGAAACTAAAGAAAACAGTACCTAAGAATGTTTGTTTAAACTGTGTTGAAAATGCTGAATTTTATTTCACCTCCAAACTAGCAACTATAATTTATGTTATATACAATTTAATGTCTGTTTTCAATAATAATATTAACAGCAACATTCAATTTATATACCAACCTTCAGGACAACTTAAAGTTGTGAAGCACTCAGAGTGCTTTACAAAGTATGTCATTATTATCCCCGCAACAATCACGCTGTGAAGTGAGTGGAGCTGAGAGAGCTTTGAAAGAGCTGTGACTGACCCAAGATCACCTAGCTGGCTTCAAGCGGAGGAGTGAGGAATCAAACCTGGTTCTCCAGATTAGAGTCCTGTCACTCTTAACCACTACACCAAACTGGTGTATAAATAACTTTATAAAATGTTTTGAAGTGGAAGAGTTATCAGAATGAAAAGTGTAATGTTATATGATATTTCTTCATTTCAGGACCTTTTGAATGATGCAGATATGTGCAGAAGAAAGATGCAAGCAGCCTCTGCACTCATAGATGGCTTGAGTGGAGAGAAAATTAGATGGACCCAACAAAGTAAAGAGTTCAGAGCCCAGATAAACAGGTACCATGTTATATATGCAAAGTTAAAGGGCAGAATTAAGTTAAAATTTTAGTGACTTTCTAAAAGTGACACATTTTGACTCCAGTGAAATGATAGTTAAAATGCATCTCTGATGTAGACATTGGCTGATTTCTGTAATAACATGGGCTTGGATCCAGCAGTGTGCAAGCAGAAACATAAATGGACAGTGTAATTCTGCTTCTGCATGATCTTGTGCAACACCTAGCATTTTCCTCCCTGTCTATTATAGTGCCCAGAAGTTGGTTGCACAATGTCATGTGCAAACAGAAACACAAGTGTGGGATACAGTAATTTGACTTAGTGCAAGCAGCCAGCACTCTAGATCCAACCCATTAATTCAAAGCAATGAATTGATGTTCAATTTATTAAATTCCTCATTAATCACATATACTAATGGCCAAGTAGCCCTGATCTGTGGATACCTAAACCTACAAATTAGGACCACTTGGAATCACAATAGATGCTTCTGCACGTTGGGGCAACATCCCCAAGGTTGCAGAAAAATACAAAAAGTAAAAATATATTGGGGGCTTATCCATCCCTAAAAACAACAGTGTATGCTTTGTACAGGTGCTGCCTGCGTGCCTGCCTGCCTGCCATCAGAGTGTGCTCCAGAGCAGTCCTATGAGGCACAGGTGGCATCAACATGCCAAGACACCTCCAGAATGGTGGCACCCACTTTGGCCCTCCCACACCACTCTGGGAAACATGGAGCAGACCAGTGGGCACAAAAGGGAGACAGCACTGAGACAGCTCTTAACTATTCCTCCTGAGACAGCTTGAAGTCCTAGCAGAAGCAGCAGAGATGCCAATAGGGGGTGGTAGTGGGTTGGGTTGGGGAAGGGAAGGTGGTGCCCTGGACTTTCCTCCTTTCTCATGCCCTCCCACCAAAAGAATCAATTTTACAGGCAATTTTAGCTTCTTAAAAATTGCCACAAAGCCCCAACCTACACAGCTGATCAGATCAGGGCCTCACAGCAATTTTTGAACTTCTAAAATTGCCTGTAAAATGGCATCTGGGGCAACAGCAGTAGGGACAGGGTATGCTCTGACTTACAGGGGTGGAGGGAGGGGAAAAAGGAGGGTGGGCAGCTAGGTGCATGCATGGGGGAGTTAAAGACACAGTGGTACGAGAGTTGTGGGTGGCAGGGGCAAAAGAGTTACAGAGAAGGTTGGGTGGGTGGCAGGGGGCATTTCCCCATCCCCTTTCCAAACACATTTCCCCTTTTCAGCCACCACCCTTCCAGACATCCTTCCCCATTGCTCCATCCCTCTCAATGATCCTTCCCCTTTGCCTTCACCGAACACGCTTCTCCTTTGCCTCCCAAATACCCTTCCTCTGGGGAGGGGCAGGTTGCAGAGGGGAATGGTGTTTGGAAAGAGGTAGCGAAGTGGACGTTTCTCTCTGAGGGAGAGGGCACTGGTCCCTAGGATCTCTACCCTGCAATTTTCGCAGGGCCCCTTGTTTATACTAATATGGATGTTAATTTCTTCAGTTTTAAAAGTCATAAGTAAAAATAGATGTCATGCTAAAAATGGCTATATTGCATGTACTTTTTTGAGAATTGTAAACTAAAAGCATATTATAACAGTAGATTCATTATTTTTCTAGACTTGTTGGAGATGTTTTACTCTGCACAGGTTTCTTGTCATACTGTGGCCCTTTTAATCAAATATTCAGAAATCTTTTGCTTAAGGATTTATGGGAGGCTGAGATGAGATCCCGGAAGATCCCTTTTACTGAAAACTTGAACCTAATTTCAATGTTGGTGGATCCACCTACGGTAGGTCTTATTTTCTGTTAATTTTTGGTAGCTTTCAATTTTATTCATCTTTATTGTTTAGTTATGGGTGGTATCAATCTGTTTCTATTTATTCATGCATGGGAAAAACAGGGTTTCTCACCTGTAACTGTTGATCGTCGAGTCTCTTCTGTGCAGACACACATTGGGGACTGCGCAGGCGCAGGCCGGCCGCGGAAAAGATTTTTCTAGCTTTAGAGATGTGAAGGGGACGTTCGGATCCACCGCGATGCATGAGCGGGAAGGGCGGGAAGGCATAAAAGAGCCCTGGGGACCAGGGTATCTGGAAGGCATCCCCTAGGGAGTGACGGCCATTTCCGGCCCGGGAGCAGAACAGCGGGGCCTGCTTGTTGTGGGCCGTGGCGAAGAGGTCGATCACCGGTGTACCCCATTTGTGGAAAACCTGGTTGAGGTAAGCCCTGTTGAGGGACCACTCGTGTTGAGGCAGAAACACCCTGCTCAATGTGTCTGCCGCGGTGTTGAGCTCCCTGGCAATGTGCACGGCCCTGGGAAGGACGTTGTTGACCATGGCCCATTTCCAGAGAGTCGTTGCTTCCCTGCAGAGCTTGAGCAAGACCGTTCCTCCCTGCTTGTTGAGGTAACAGCAGGCCGTGGTATTGTCCGACAGGACCTGAACCCTCCTGTTCCGAATGACATCTGCAAAAGAAGCAAGGGAGTAACGGATCGCTCTAAGCTCTAAGAGGTTGATGTGCATGGCTGCCTCAGTTGGGGACCAAATACCTTGGGCAGAGAGCCGCCCACAGCACCCTCCCCATCCCAAGTTGGAGGCGTCAGTAAAGACAGTGACCTCTGCCAAAAAGGGGCCAAAAGGGCATCGGACAGGTTTTCAGGGACAGTCCACCAGGTCAGAGAGCGCTGCACCACCCTGGGGATGGAGAATCTCTGGTGCTGGCCCATAGTGAGGGGGTTATACCTCCGGACAAACCAGTTTTGCAGAGGCCTCATATGCAGGCGTGCAAAGAAAACCACCCCTGTGGAGGAGGCCATAAGGCCTAGCAAAGTCTGGATCAAAAGGGCAGTTTGATACCAGTTGTGCGAAAAATGACGGGCTAAAGAGGACAGCCTGGTCAAGCGATCCGGGGGCAGGTAGGCTCTGCCCTGCAGAGAATCGAAGTGAACCCCAATAAACCTAATGGCCGTGCCCGGAGTCAGGACAGACTTATCCCCATTAACCACCAAGCCCAACCTAGCCAGCACAGATAAAGTGAGGGCAATATGGGCCTGGAGGGAGTCAGCTGAGGGTCCCACCAGGAGCCAGTCATCCAGGTACGGGTAGATAAAGCATCCGCTGGACCGTCGGTATGCCACCACGGTGGCCATGCACTTCGTGAAAACCCTGGGTGCAGAGGCCAGCCCAAAGGGCAACACCGTATATTCATATACAGAATCCCCATAGACAAACCGCAGGTATTTCCTGTGGCCCTCGAAGATGGAAATGTGGAAGTAGCCATCTTTCAAGTCTAGAATGGCTAACCAGACGCCCACCTCCAGGAGCTCTATGACCCGTGCCAGGGTCAGCATCCGAAACTTTACAACCTTCAGATAACCGTTGAGGCCCCTAAGGTCCAATATGGGCCGAGAACCTCCATCCTTCTTATCCACAAGGAAGTATCGCGAGTAGAATCCCCAAGGGGAAGTAGCAACATTGACCACCCGGACAGCACCTTTGTTAACCAACTCCACAACATTATTGAACAACACAACATCACAACATGGAGAATAACGGGGAGGGAGAGAAAGGGGAGGTGCATCGGTAAACATCAATTTGTAACCATGGGCCACAATAGACAGGACCCAAGTGTCAGAGGTAACAAGTTGCCAACAGGGCAAAAAAGGCCGAAGCCTGTCCAAGAACCGGGCAGAAGAGGGAGTGTCCTCAGAGGCCAACTGGGGAGCGTTCAGGCTTAGTCAGAAGACCGAGGGCTTCTGCACAGAGGTCGAAGGCTTAGGTGAGGAGGGCTGTTGCCTGCCCTTGGACCGGCCGGAGCGCCTGGAAGAATGACGCTGTTGGGCAGAGTAGGATCGGTGGCCATAAGACTGGCCCGAGAAGAATCGCCCTTGACGCTGCTGGTAAGGCTGGTAAGGGGTCTGGTAGGATCGGAACTGACCATAACGATACCTCTGACCCGACGGCGGAGCTGAGGGGGCGACTCCCAGGGACTTTGCTGTCTGCTGATTCTTTCTCATCAAGGAGAGGGAGTCATCTGTCTTCTCCGAGAAGAGCTGCGGGCCCTCAAAGGGGAAATCCTCCACTTTCGCCCTCTTCTCCGGCGGCAGGGCCATGGACCGAAGCCATGCGTGCCGACGCAGGACCACTGAAGTCGCCATCGTGCGCGCTGCAAAGTCGGCAGCATCCTTGCCCGCTGTCATCTGCTGTTTCGACAGCCTTATGGCCTCAGCTTGAAGGGCCTTCACCAAGTGGCGGCGATCCTCGGGGAGATCGGAAAGGTAAGAGGACAGCTGTTTCCACAGGAACAAATTGTAGGATCCCATTATGGCCTGGAAGTTGGCAATACGGAATCCCAAGGACGCGGACAAGTAGAGTTTCCTGCCCATGCCATCCAGCTTCCTGCCTTCTCGGTCTGCCGGGTCCGACGAGGAACCAGAACGGAACCGAGCCTGACCTTCCTCAGCCATGGAAGAGGGCTTAGGGTGAGTGAAGAGGTACGGGCAGTCGTCCTGTTTCAGACGGTAGTACCTCTCAACCTTTTTTGCTGTCGCCGGCAGGGACGCCGGAGTCTGCCAGATCGCAAGAGCGTTGTCTACGAAATCCTCCACGGGGGGAAACGCCACCGATGCGGGGGACCCAGAATACAGCGCCTCTAGCAGCTTGCTTTTGGGCTTGGAGGTCATGGAGGAAACGTCAATCTCCAGAGCGGCAGCCATTCTCACCATCTGCTCGGAGAACACTCTGTAGTCGTTGTTCGGGGACGACGAACGGAGCTCACCCACGATGTCATCCGGGGAAGGGTCAGAAGGACCATCCGAAGAACACTCCGACGGTGAGGCCAGACCCTCCTCATCCTCGGAATCCGAAAATTCCGGTGATGTCTGCGTCGGAACCGAAGCCCGGCGATCGGCCGGAGCTGATGGACGAGCCACAGGAACCGAAGGATGGAGAAGGATGCCCGCTGGAGGAGCAGATGCAGGGAGCCCGACCAGCTGAGTCGGAACGGAAGGCTGCGGAATCGAAGCATGCTGCAGGAAGGACACGGACTGCTGAAACCAGGCCATGAAATCCTGCCAGGAGGCCATGCTCCCAACTCCCGGGACAGGCTGACAAGGAGGCAGAGGAGCAGGCATCGGGGCAGGCCAGCGAAATGGTGTCGGAACCGACGAGGTAGATGGCATCGGAACGGAGGCCTCCGAAGGCGCTGGGGTGGACGGCAGGGAGTGCTCAAAGGGTTGGAACGGCCTCGAGAAAGACGGGAACGGCAGGAATTCCTCCGGAACCGATGGAGGAGGCGTGCAGGGAGGCGACGGGGTGTGGAGACTCACCACATCGTCGGGTATCAGGACCGGTTCGGCCGGAGTACCAGGTCGCACAGTCAGAGCTGGGGATGGTGCACGGCCCTTGGCTTTCGACTTGGCCTTGGCCTTTTTCGGCGGGGGCTCCAAAGCAGCCTCTGTAGCCGAAGCTTTGGAGGAGGACCTTGGCTTGGACGAGGAACGCTTCTTTGCCTTCCGGCTCGAAGGACGATCCCCGGAACTGGAGTCAGACCGGGCCTCCGGAACGGGTTGCCCCATCGGTTCCGATTGAAGCGGCTCTGGCGACTTACGAGACGGCGCCGGTGACGGAGCGGCGGAGCGGGGCCTATCTCCCGATGAGCCCGATGGCTTGGGGGGGAGAAGGTTGGCATCCCACAAGAAGGCACGGAGCCTGGCCTTCCGATCACTCCTTGCCTTCGGAGTGAAGGACATACAAATAGAACAACGCTCCACGACATGCCCCTCGCCCAGGCAGATGAGGCAGAGCTCATGGCCATCCGAGTGCGTCATTTTAGTGCCGCATTTCAGACACTTCTTAAACAAAGACGTCTGAGACATCTTGAACGGTACCTCCCGACGACTGACAGGGGAAAGATACCGACCAGAACTCCGAAGAGACACTGAGAGAACGAAGACAAATAACGCTAGAGAAGAACCTTTTCGAACGGCGGCAAAAAAGGAACTGAGGGAATGCCGGGGACGTTCGGATATATATGCATTCAAAATTGGCGGGAACACTGGCGCGCATGCGCGGTGGATCCGAACGTCCCCTTCACATCTCTAAAGCTAGAAAAATCTTTTCCGCGGCCGGCCTGAGCCTGCGCAGTCCCAATGTGGGGCTGCACAGAAGGACGAAGACGATCATGGTTTATATAAAGCTTTGCTAAACTTGATTGCTTAATAATAATAAGACCCTTAGTGTTCCATGAGAGAGTGAATGGAGGGAAACTGTTAGAGAAAACCAGTAAGACCTGAACCCAGAGGCAGCAACACTGTTAAGTTCCATCTTGTAAAAGTTGTACACATCTCTAAAATTTGTTTATTTCATGCTTCAGGTTTGAAGAGTAAATATTACAGTTACTTTTGATTAATATTTATTATGTTGTTTATTATAGCACAACAGTATGCATGTTGCTTTTCAGAGTACAAGAAGACAGGATGAGAATCACTGTTATATAGAGATTAGAATTTTGGACTAAGACTTGAGTCCAAGCTGTTACCAAAGAAAGGTGCTATATAACTCTTTAAATAAATAAATAAATCCCCACTCTACTAAGGGTCAGTCAAAGCAGAAACTACCTTGAGCCAGTCATTTTTTACCTCATTCACAGGAATGTTGTGAGAATAGAATGGAGGAGGAAAGAACTATTTATGCTACCCTGAACCCTTTGAAGGAAGGGGAATAAAACTGTAATAGAGAGATCCCAGCCTACAGAATTCTGGGGCAACTTACACAATCCCATTGGAGTTGGATTTGTTTGCGGGGCGTCCACTGAAGATGATTGGGAAGCTTTATTTGATATAGACTACCAAAGCAAGATTACTGAAAGCCAAACTACATTAGAAAAGAATTTGGCTATTTAAAAATGCTGCAAGGGCCCTAGGCCCACTGCTCAGTGGAACCAGAGAATCTTGTCCACCTCCACCTCTTCAAGTGCCAAAACAGCCATCCCACAGCTATTTCAATGCTTGAAAAGGCACATGGGGTGGGGACAAGATCACCTGGTCCTACTGCACTGCAGGCCTTGCAGCGTTTTTAACTGGCTAAATTCTTCTCTAAAATGGCATCAGAGGCCACAAGTAAGACTCATGGCTGCCATAATGTCTAGTTTGGTCCTGAGTGATGTTAGATCATCCGTAATGATCTCACCATTTTTGAAAGAATTGCCTAGGCTGCCCATTTTTTTCTAGTCCCAATTCAAAGTCTTTGAAACGCCACACAATTTGGACCAGGGTACCTAAAGGCATCAGGATACCGAATAAAATCAACTTTACCATTAATAGAATGGAATCAGCGAATCCAGCCCATAATTGTCATTTTATGGATTTTTATCAATGTACTATAAAATGGAAGGGAGATTTACATGGAATACATCAATTATTACTACTTATATCAATCAGTCTGTCTATTGTTTTAGCATATAAGCCATAGCAACAATACAATAATTCCATCAAGATAAAATCAAGACATTTCCATACATTCTCATATGAAAATTAAAATATATAATTATCATTTAAAATATCTTAAACAAAACCTCCTTGCAATCCAATGGCTGACTCAGAGTGGAGCAATTAATGTGCGGGATAACCACGCTTACATCAGCATGCCTCATCATCATCTTTATATTTATGATGGAGGCAACAAATGTTGCCATTTCGGAAGTAATGAATTTGTCCCTGTCTGCCAAAAATACTACTGATTTATCCTGATCTGACCTTCCTGGTAAATGAGATATAATGGTACTTAGAAATCTCTTTTGCTAAGCTTCAAATCCTGAGCACCAGAATGTTGTGTGGGACAAATCCGCAATGGAGCTACAGACACAAGAGCAGGAATGGGATCCCATTGAAGCAGACTTCCTAAACTGCAAGCAGTAGAATATCTAGGCATGCCTTAGCAAAAGCCTTTCTGTAGTCATAATTCATTATATCAGTAAAGTGTGTTAGAAGAATCAGGGACCTATGGCCATACTACCCTGAACATGACCAATTTTATCTGATTTCAGAAGCTAAGCAGAGTTGGCCGTGTTAAGTACTTAGTTATAAGAGAAAATTCTTTAGTATGTGGCACGCAACATGTTCTTGCTTATTCTTATTGGCTTGGACCCTGCCTAAAATGTCCATTGCTCAAGAGGGGGCAATGTTTGCTGATTCTAACCTCCCATGACAGAAACTCCCACCAAACAATTATTTGGGGTATCTTGTCCCCCAGGAGCAGCTTTTATTTTATTTTATCAAATGTATACCCTGCCCTCCCCACGAACTGGCTCAGGGCGGCTAACAACATATATTATTCAATTAAAACCATATACATATCTAAAAACCATAAAAATAATACAAAACAACTCAGGCTATAATAAATATCTTTTAAAAAACCATGTACATAGCTGCTGCATAGCCCAGGGCAGCTGCCAGCGGAGCACAGGATGTGGCAAACAGTAAGGGGACAATTCATTGGCTCTCAACCAAAGGCCCAGCGGAACATTCCATTCTGCAAGCCCTGTGGAACTGTAACAGGTCACACAGGGACCGTATCTCAATTGGGAGTGTATTCCACCAGGACAAGCCTGGGCTAAAAAGGCCCTGGCCCTGGTCGAGGCCAGATGAATGTTTTGCAGGTTGGGAACCACCAGGAGCTGCTTATCCACAGAGCGCAAGGTCCTACAGGAGACATAGTGGGAGAGGCAGTCCTGCAGGTATGTAGGTCCCAGTCTGTAAAGAACTTTGAACACTAAAACTAACACTTTGAACTGGATCCGGAACTGAACTGGAAGCCAGTGCAGCTGGCATAGCACAGGATGGATATGTGCCCGAAATGACATCCCCTTAAGGACACATGCCGCCACATTCTGAACCAGTTGTAACTTCCAAAGGCAGCCCAGTGTGAGTTACAGTAATCCAACATGGAGGTGACCATCGCATGGATTACTGAAGCTAGGTCCCAGGGCAAGACATAGGGCACCAATTGTCTGACCTGCCAAAGATGGAAAAGACAGATCTGGCAATGGCCACGACCTGGGCCTCAGATGGCATAAAGTTAATATCACTGCAGCTGGGCATTTTTTAATAAATAAATGGCAATTCTTTAGTAATGTTTTTTTCAGCTAGATGGGCATTTGTGGCTGCAGTGGGAGGAGGAAGGAAAGAAGCCAGTCTCCCATGGACAGAGTTTAGGCAAGATCCAAGCCATTGTTTCCATCCCTGACTTAAGGATGGTTCACACAAAGAAACGTGTAGGATGGTTCACACAAAGAAACGTGTAGGTGATTTTTAAGTGATTGTATACATAGAGAAATGGTAATATAAACTGAGAGGATAGGACACAGAGAGAACATTTCCGTGATCACAAGATTAATTTTGCTAACTGCTATTTTCATGGAAATGGCTATCACTGTCTTCACATAATAAAACATTTCTGACTTTGCAGCAGTGCATTGCCATTTATGATTTGCTATAAATTTAACCTTATGAAAATCATTTCATAGCATATTCCATTATGTTCGTTATTGCTTCAAATGTAAATCTGAAAAACCAAAATTCAGTATTAGTTACTCAGGAAGTGACTTCTTTCAATGATCAGATTAGTGAGTGGAACCTACAAGGACTTCCAGGAGATGAACTGTCAGTTCAAAATGGAATTATTGTCACTAAGGCAACAAGATACCCTCTTTTGATAGATCCACAGACTCAAGGGAAAACATGGATTAAACAGAAAGAAAAGGACAATGAACTACAAGTAAGAGTTTTAAGTTTTAAAGAAAAATATACGTTTCTTTTACCTATAAATATCTGAGGGTTCCCCCTCACCTCCTCCCAGAAATGCTTTTAAAGTAAATCTGAATAAAGTGGACACATTTACGCTGTCGCAATACTTAGAGTAAATTATTTTGGATTGCAGATTTTGGGATTGGATTTTGGGAGGGGATTTGGGAGGGCTTTCAGATCCCAAAAAAGTGAGTGCCTTGAAATCTTGCTGATCAGGAGTCGGTTTCGTTTTCTCAGCCATGCCGGACGCTCCTCTCGGCTGGTCCGGGAGGAAACGACCGGGCACCCTGACCGGGCGGCTGATCTGCAAGGATTAGCCCCCAGGACTCCCAGGGAGGGAGCCAGGGTCCGGGACGCGGCGGGAAGAACTCCCCGAAATCAATGCGGGGAGGGAATTGCCCGTTTGTCCCTATGGAGGCCGGCAGATGTGCGCGGCGCCTCGAGTGCCGCCGGGCAACGAGAAACGGCAAGTAAAAGAAACAGGCGGAAGCCTGTAAACAAGCGAATCCCTTCTGTTCTACAAGCGTTTGTGAAGGAGAGGTTGATCTGAAGAAGACTCGCTCTTCCCCTTCGTGGAGTTCCAGAATTTTGTTGGCGCCCCCCCCCCCCCAAATGGCAGCAAAGAAGCAAAGTCCCGCTCTCGGTAAGTCAATCTCGGCCACCTTGCAGAAAGGGGAGTCGCTCGAAGAATTGGTGCGCAGGGCGGTGGTGGAAGCTATAAAACCCTTTGTTGACAAGCTGAACGAAACTGATCAAAGGGTGGGCTTAATTGAAAGCGAGGTGAAAACCATTAAGGCAGCAGCGGGGGGGGGGCAGAAAAGTCTGCTCTGGAAAGTGCGTCACTTGTGAAGGCTACAAAAAAGGAGTTGAAGTTGGTGGAGAACCAACTGATCGGGCTACAAGTGGAACGAACGCAGACAATTTTGCGTCTCCAAAACGTGAAAGAGGAGGAAAATGAGGATCTGTGGGATTTGGTCTCGGAACTACTGGCGACACCCGCGAGGACGACTAAAGAAGAGGTTAAAAGCGCCATTTTGGAGGTCCGTCGGGCTTCTTCAAAATATGCAACAAAGCGACAGTTGCCTCGTGAGATCATTATTGACTTTTCAACTAAAAAGATTCGGGACACCATCCTATATAACTCATACAACGCGGATTTGGACTTTATGGGTTTGAAAGTCAAGATTTTGAAGGACGTTCCATTTCTAGTCCGGAAACGGCGTTTTAAATATAAAAAGTTTGCAGCTCTTCTGAGGGACCATGGAATAAAGTACAAATGGTTATTCCCGGAAGGAATATGGTTCAGATATAAAGATCAGGCCTATAAGATATTATCAGAAGATCAACTAAAGGATTTTGAGAATAAAAACCCAGAATTCTGCTGCACCAAGAACGAAGAAAAGGAGGAGCCGGAGGGGGGGGGGGAAGAGGAGAGCATTGCAACAGCAGTTGCACAGAGAGAATTGCGTCCGGGACCCAGAAGGGGGAGGAAAGTTTAATCAGAATTTGAAATGTTTATTCTCTGTATGATTAACCACTCCATCATTATTCTATGGAGCTATTTTTGTATTATGACAGTATGAAGGGAAACATTGAAGTGTAGTGTTTAGTGTTTGTAGTTCATTCCCCCCCCTTTTTCTTTTTCCACTCCCCTTTGTCCCTTCCCTCTTCCCTTTCCTTGTGATAGTCTGGTGTAGTGTTTTGTAGTTATGAAAAATAAAAAAAAAAAAATAAAAAAAAAATCTTGCTGATCAGACACTCACTCTTGGGCACTTTCTGATTTCTCCTAATGGTTTTATTTCCAAATGTGTAATTGATATCCTACCAGACATTAGTTGTACTCAAAACCCTTCCTGGGGAAATGCTTGTTCTCTCTTTTTTCTGTTACATCTGAAGGGCTTCTTGTGCCTACCACATTTATTTTGGCATTTAAAATATTTCTAGCCTATTTTAGCATATCCATTATTTTCCCTATAAAAACGCAGGACTGGATCCTCCGGACAAAGCCCCGAACCCTGGGGAGCAGCTCTTGCTCTTGCTGGAGCTCCTGGGCCAGAAACTGGTCTAGGCCGTGGATCAGAGGGAGGACCTGACCCAGGCTGGCCTGGTAGGAGCTCAAGAGCTCAGTGGCATCCTTGAAGGGTTTCAGGATCCGTGACATCTGGGCAAGGACTCTCCAGTCCATGGAGCTGAGGCTCAACTCCTCTTCCTTCCTCAGCACATCCAAAGAGGACAGGATGTCTTCCAATGCACCCTTCTGCTCCACCAGACGACATATCATAGAATCATAGAGTTGGAAGGGGCCATCAGACCATCTAGTCCAACCCCCTGCCCAGTGCAGGATCAGCCTAAAGCATCTCTGACAAGTATTCATCCAGCCTCTTCTTGAAAACTGCCAGTGAAGGGGAGCTCACCACCTCCCTAGGCAGCTGATTCCACTTTTGAACTACTCTGACCGTGAAAAAGTTTTTCCTAATATCCAGCCGGTACCTTTGTGTATGTAGTTTTAGCCCATTGCTTCGCGTCCTACCCTCTGCTGCCAACTGGAACAGCTCTTTGCCCTCCTCCAAATGACAGCCTTTCAAATATTTAAAGAGAGCAATCATGTCCCCCCTCAACCTCCTCTTCTCCAAACTAAACATTCCCAAGGCCCTCAGCCTTTCCTCGTAGGGCTCAGTCTCCAGACCCCTGATCATTCTTGTCGCTCTCCTCTGCACCCTCTCGATTTTGTCCACATCTTTTTTGAAGTGAGGCCTCCAGAACTGCACACAATACTCCAGGTGTGGCCTGACCAAGGCAGTATAGAGAGGGGCTATGACCTCCTGCGATTTCGATGCTATGGCCCCTTTGATACAACCCAGGATTGAATTAGCCCATATTCAGTTTACAGTCCACTCTTACCCCAAGATCCCTTTCACATATACTACTGCCCAGACGTGTATCCCCCATCCAGTATTTGTGCTTCCCATTTTTGTGGCCCAGATGTAATACTGTGCACTTGTCTTTGTTGAATTGCATCCTATTCACAGCTGCCCACTTCTCCAGAGTATTCAGGTCTTGTTGAATTTTAATTCTATTTTCTTGGGTGTTTGCTACCGCTCCCAATTTGGTATCATCAGCAAATTTAATGAGCAGCCCTTCCACTCCTTCATCCAGATCATTGATAAAAATATTGAAAAGTACTGGGCCCAAAACCGAGCCCTGCGGCACCCCACTGGACACCTCCCTCCAATCTGATGAAACGCCGCTGACAACCACTCATTGAGTGTGGTCCTCCAACCAGTTCCCTATCCACTGAACTGTCCTATAGTCTACTCCACAGTCTTCCAGTTTGCCCATCAGAATGTCATGGGGGACCTTATCAAAAGCTTTACTGAAATCCAGATAAATCATGTCAACAGAGTTCCCCCGATCCAGTAAGCTGGTCACTCAATCAAAGAAGGAAACCAGGTTGGTCTGGCAAGATCTGTTAGGAACAAAACCATGCTGACTTCCCCGTATCACTGAGTGGTCCTTTAGATGCTTACAGATTGATGCCTTTAAAATCTGTTCTAATATCTTCCCAGCAACAGAAATCAGACTGACTGGCCTGTAGTTTCCCGGGTCATCCTTCCTCCCTTTCTTAAAGATTGGGATAACATTCACTCTTCTCCAATCTTGTGGCACATCCCCAGTCCTCCAGGAGACCTTGAAGATAATGGACAGGGGTTCTGCAAGTTCTCTGGAAAGTTCTTTCAGCACTCTTGGGTGCACCCCATCCGGCCCAGGGAATTTGTATTCATCCAGTGCAGCCAGATGCCTCTCCACAACCTCTCTGTCAATGTCAATTAGCCACTCAGGTGTCCTGCCACATTTTCTACTATCTCTAGATGTGCCTGAGTTCTTCAGGGAGAAAACAGAGGCAAAAAAGACATTAAGCCTGTCTGTTTTTTCTCTTTCCTGCATCAGAGTTTCTCCATCTACTCCCAACAGTGGTCCAATTGCCTCTTTTACCTTGCGTTTGCTTCTCACATATCTGTAGAAGTATCATGTCGTAGGTAGAGTTCCAGCGGGTGGGCAGGTCCTGGAAGAGTTGGTGCTCAGGGTCCCCTGCCTCCCCCACCTCTGTAACAGCTCGCAGGAAGAGTTTATGCTGCAGGAGAAGTAGGAAGCGATGCAACAGCAGCTGTCCAGCAGATTGTGCGTCCAAAAGCTTCCCTCGTCCCAGCTGTTCCTTGGCTTGCTCCCCAGCCTGAGCATGTCCCGCATCACAAGGCACAGCTTGTGCGCCATGCACACCATGCCTGGGAGGGATGCCTCTTTCAGGGCTGCCAACATGTTGGCTCCCGTGTCTGTGACCATGAAGCCACGGACAAACCCTTCCACCTTGGATGTCCACTCCCTCAGAGCCGCCTTGATGGTGGTGGCAATGTTCTTCCCGGTGTGGACCTCGTCCATCCCCCGGGCCTGAAGTTGAACCGCTCTGTAGCCCGGTGTCAAGCTGGGCACCTTTTTATGGCTGCCAGATCTTGGCCTGGGGAGGCGGAGGTCCTCTGTTTGCCATCAGTGGGTGGCGATGGCAAGGTACCCATGATGGCAGCCACTCCACGGGTTGGCCGTGAAGTGCATTGTTCTGCCTTGGGTGGCCAACAGGTCTCTACGCACCATGTCTCGCACTGCCTTGTACAGGGCAGGCATGACTCGATGCCCAACGGTGCCCATGCCCTCCATGACCGATGGGGGAAGCCTTGCAGGGAAATCGTCTGCACCACCACACGAACACCCACCTCCTGAGCCCTTGACCTCACCCTTTTCAGCAGAGCCACCCCCGACCCTGATGGAACAACTTCCTCCAGGGAGGCCTGCCTGACCCTTTTGCTCCCACCAGCCACACCCTCGAGGCAAGGCTTCTTGCTCAGGGTGCATTCCGAAGACCCTCCCATCAATCCTGGATCAGATGAGCTGGTGGCCCTCGGTCTCCCCCCGACAGATATTACGCTGGCCAAGGACGGAGACCACAGGCTCAAGTGGTGCCTCTTCAGGTGCCAAGTCAGGGCCGTCAGTGACAGGTGCTTTGGGTCATTGCCCCTGAGCACCAGGCCCTCACACACACAGCACCGCACCATGTGGGGGTCAGTAGGAAGGGACTGAAAGTGCCTCCAAACATTGAGGTTGAACTGTGGCCCACTAACGGTTCCAGGGGAGGGAGGAGGAAGGGTTCCTGCTGGATGTGCCACGGAGCTGGCAATGGAAGACGGAGTGATGAGTGGACTGCAGGCAGGGACAGCACCACTGGTAGTTTGGGATGGGGACGGGCTGGATGTTTCCTTGAACCCCAACCATTCCTCCAAGGATCCCTCAGCGTCCTCCTCCCCCAAAATTTTCAGGAGTTCCTCTTCCGCTGCCGCCAAGACCTTTTTGGCCTCCTCCACAGCCGCAACTGGTGGTTTTGGGGGAGCGGGAGTCTCTGCTGCTCCAGAGTCCTGCACAGCACTGCTTCCCATGCTGCAACCGGGACAATCGCAGCACTTCCCCCCAAGACCACTCTTGTCCCCCACCTGAAGCCTCATCGTGCCAGCAAACAACAATTGAGAAGAACAAAGATAACACTGTGAACCCTCAGCCGAGGTGCCCACCAAGCTTGGCCCCAGGGCCTGGCAGCAACCCTGGCACCAGAGGGAGGGAAGGAGTAGATCCCTAGCCCACCACTCCCACAGGCCTGAACAGATCAGGCACTAATGTGAGCACTCAGCTGAGGTACCCACCAAGCTTGGCCCCAGGTCCTGGCAGCAGTCCTGGCACCAGAGGGAGGGAGGCACTAGAGCCCTAGCCCACCACTCCCACAGACCTGAACAGATCAGGCACTAATGTGAGCCCTCAGCCAAGGTACCCACCAAGCTTGGCCCCAGGACCTGGCAGCAGCCCTGGCACCAGAGGGAGAGACTAGAGCCCTAGCCCACCACTCCCACAGACCTGAACAGATCAGGCAGTAATGTGAGCCCTCAGCCGTGTTACCCACCGAGCTTGGCCCCAGGGCCTGGCAGCAGCCCTGGCACCAGAGGGAGGGAGGGACTAGAGCCCTAGCCCACCACTCCCACAGACCTGACCCGATCAGGCACTGATCAATAATCAATGTGAGCCCTCAGCCGAGGTGCCCACTGAGCTTGGCCCCAGAGCCAGGCAGTAGCCCTGGAACCAGAGGTGATAGATCCCTATCCCCCAAATCCAAGCTGAATTATACTCTGTCTCTCTCCCCAAAGGCTAGCAAGTTGCAAGCAAGAGCTCTGTCCCACTCCACTGCTCGCTGAAAGTGAAACCCAGCCTGGGAGCCCACAGCTATTTATAAGTACAGGTCCCATTGAGCAACGCAGGAGATCTGTGTTTGGCTGTCAGAGCTGCCTATCAGGGTTTTCAGGGATGAGATTGGAGTGCCCGTGGCTACAGGACACCCCCTTCCCCCTCCCTTCCCTGGGTGTCTTCTCCCAACTTGTAACCGCTTTGCAGCTCCGTGGTTGGAAAGAAGACCTGCCGATCAAGGTAAGCTGGGCTTCCATTTGGGTTTCCAGGGCGACAGAAGGAGCGCAGACAGAGATCAGACATTCCCCCAGCTCCATTGCCAGAGGAATTGATTGCTGGCGCCTGGGTGTCTGGCTTCCCAAACCGCAGCCGGATGCACCGAACCAGGCCTCTTCCGAACACTGGTTCGTTTTCCATGGCCAATCACGAACCGCCGGATTGCGATCGAGCGATCGCCATTTTCGTGGGTTTTTGAAGTTCGTAATGTGGTTCGTGCCCATCTCTAGTCACAACACTGATATTAAAACTGTGTTTAAATGATATTTATTATTTGAGAACCAGAACTCTGAGACAGCAGCATTTTGAAACAAGCATAAATATAAAAGCCTCTTGAAGAAGACTTATTTGTTGAACTGCACCAGGAACTGTACTTCAATAAATTCTTCAGACACTAACAGTTTGAAGTTAAATTCTCTTTTTGCTTCTTTGGAGATGTCTCTTTTAGCTCAAGAAGATTTCTTCAAGAGTACCTGGTGCTCATATGCCTTGTGATTATTTGCTTTATGCATCAAAATTGATCCTAAAAACGCCAGAATCAGGTAGTAAAGCTCTAGTTTTGTGACATATGAATATATTCATATGGTTTGATTTAAGATCTCAAATGAAATTTTACTTCCATGTTTTTATATAGGTCTCTCCATTGGGAATCAGCTTGGGTCAGTTTATAGTCATTTGGGTTGTTATAGACTTGAGAGTTATGAATTTGAACTCTGGATTCAAATAGTGTGGGTTCACAGTGTGCCCATTGGAGAAATCATTTTTGATGTCACTTCACCATCCTTAGAATATGACCATCATCACAGAGTTATTATGAGTCTAAGCATGGAAAGAACTGTAAAGTAGTTTGCACATTAAGAGTGCTTTAGAAATGAGTAACGCCAAGCAGAAGTACCTTTGCTCTTCTAAGAAAAGGGCCTGTTTCTTTTACTCAGGTGACAACACTGAATCATAAATATTTCCGTACACATCTAGAAGACAGCCTTTCACTGGGAAGACCACTTTTGATTGAGGATATAAATGAAGAATTAGATCCTGCCCTTGATAATATATTAGAAAAGAACTTCATTAAATCAGGAAGCTCTTTCAAGGTTAGTTACCTTGCAAAAGTAAATTTTACTTAGTATTTAAATGTGTGATCAACGGTCGCCTATCTGAGTTGTTAAACGATAGAAATTCTGTGTGCCTAGGTGAACACTTCTTCACTACATGGCCACTTCTTTTCTCTATGTCCCAGCATCTGGCCAGGGTTAATAAAGGACAGGGGCAGATTGGACAGTAAGGCCACTGGGAAGAGTCCTGGGGGCTAATAGCCTGAGGGGCAGCCTCCTCTTACTGGGACCATCCAATCCCTACTCCCTGCCAGGGCTATACCAGCTCACAGAGAGAGGCAGGCACAAGCCAGAGGTGCAAGGAAGGAGGGCTCATAACAGTGAGTGACACACACCCTCATGGCCTAGCCTCACCGGGCCAAGCCTCACTGCAGTAAGGAATGAGATGCTCCCACCCAGCCTCACTATAGATGGGCCTGACTGGCTTCTCTTTGCTTGGTGAGGAACATGATAGGACTACCTAGACCCTCCATTTTCACTTCCCTAGCCTGGCTGGGCATCTCTTGCTTAGGGAAGGCTGGACAGACTCTCCCTTCCTCTTTTGGGGAGGGCAGGATTGGGGCAGGCTAGGGGCAAGGCCAAGGCAGGCTGGGGGTGTGGCCCTTTACCAGGGCTGTTTCCTGCCCCCCCATACTCTCCAGAGAAAGGATTACACTCTGCCCTTTTCCTGTATAATAATCTTGGGGGAAGGGGGAAGCAGAGTGTATTTCTTGTAGAAGAGAATTCCTGGCCATCCTTTTCAGCCCTAGTAGTTGCTCAAACAAGTTGTTCCTAGAAAGGCCAAACTAGATTCCCTTACTTCTGTCAAGGAGAGCTAAATGAAATTCTGTTTTACCAGTAGAGTTATTTGAGCTGCACAGGAGGTGGTGCATTAAGAGAATTAAATTTGGCCTCTTCGCTGGAAAATTAAACTGTGCTTAAGCATACCTATTAACTCTCCCAGTACTGAAGAAATCTACAAGTTTCTTGAACACAGTTCATATGTATTAAATTATACGTCTAATGGAGCTTCCCCTTTATACCAGCATTTTCCTCTGCTATCTTGGAGCCATATTCTGCCTCCTTGATTTGCCTCACCAGTTGGAGCAGTCCCAGAGACTTGGCTGATCAATCTTGTCATTCAATTGCAATAGTTGAAAGGGACTGAGAAGAGTTCACCTTCTTTCTTTATTGTTCTTTATCCCTTCTTGGGTGGTAGTTTTGGCTAGATTATTGTGTGCCTGCCCTATAACTGCTCATAGGGCAATATGGGAAGGCTAGATAGCCTGGGTACTTGCAAAGGGACCTAGTGGGGCATAGAAAAAGAAATCCCTGAGCTGCTTTATGATGACAAGAATATTAAGAATTATTTGTTGTACCTTGTAGATTAAGTGCATTTAATTGTGCAGAAATAATTGGAATATTAAATATATCTTGAGTTATTTCAAGTGAATAATTATCTGTCTCAGTAACTAATAGTAATGAGCAACAGTACTGATTACAATGCAATAAAATGTTGTTTGAATTGTTTTCTAGGTGAAAGTTGGGGATAAGGAAGTAGATGTCATGAGTACATTTAAACTTTATATTACTACAAAACTACCCAATCCTGCCTTCACACCTGAGATCAACGCTAAAACATCAGTCATTGATTTTACTGTTACAATGAAAGGCCTTGAAAATCAGTTATTGAAGAGAGTAATTCTTACAGAGAAACAGGTAAGGTCACGATTGACAATGAACTTTTACTACTAACTTAATAAAACATTTATGCTTTATGGAAGCCTCAGCGTTGATTCTGAAGTGGTAGTCTCATCAGATAGTCTCATCAGGAGGTGCCATGGTAGTTTGAGATGATGTGTAGGAAGGGTTTGAGAAAAATTTTTAGGAAGAAGGAATTATAAATGGGCCAAAGTTTTATAACTTCTGTGTCAGAGATGAGATTGCTTCATAATTATCTAAGCATTAAAAAATTCTATCAGTGAATGAAATACCTTAATCTTGCCAAAGTTTGCAGTCCCCTTGATTTGATCAAGAGTTTTAAAAAAGTCTAGACATTGTATTGTATCCTAAGTATTTTATTGTATGAAAAGAAAATTTAAGGGGCAAACAAACCATTTCCTAATTATTAGAGGTTGAATCCAAGGGACTTCTTCAGAGAGGAATCTTCCATTCACATGTTCCTTCCATGAATGAAAGATTCCTCGTAAACAAACGAGTATCTTTGGTTCATCGTCAGTCTTCTGTGCAGTCCCACATTGGGACTGCGCATGCACAGGCCTGCACTCCTGAAAATTTCTAATAGCTCTTTAATTCCTGGATGGTGGGGGCTGCTTCTCTAGAGAGTGCAGAAGACCATTTCCCACCCAAACGATCACATGCTCTGAAGGAGAAGCAGCCCCCTTCCCTCAGTTCTCTCTTAGCTACCACAACAATAGGAACTTTCTCCAATGTTCTTATATCACTGTTTCTGTGAGGTTGATCTTCTGAGGAGAATTTTCTTCAGCATTTCTTTTGGACTTGTGAAGATGTTTCAGAAAGCTCTGTTTAAAAAGTGCTCCCGATGTGTGATGAAAATGACACATACAGGCGAATGTAATCTGTTTCTGTTGAATCTTAGCAAGGCCTACAACGTTGGCACTTGCCAACAGTTCTCTCCAAAGGCAAGGAATGAGAGGGCCCTATGACTAAAAGCTGCACTTTGGGAAAAAGTGCTCTCAGCCAGGTTCCAACCAGCAACAAAGAAATCTGCTGCGAAGGAGCACCCCTTCAGGCTCCAGCTTTCTTTTTAGTGAAGTCAGCATTGAGGTTGGATCTGGAAGACAGAAAATCTTACTGTCTGAGACCTTCTTTGGATCCAAGGGTTTCTTTGGAACCACCCTCCAAGAAGGCCAAGAAATCAAAATATTTGAACAAGCCTTGCTTAAATGAGGTATACTGAACAGAACTGACTGAGGGAGAAAGAGATGTGTTTATGGTCTCACCAAGAACCTCATTGCCTTACCACCATTCTCCAGACCACTCTATGTCTGAGGTGAGATTGAACCCTATCCCAAGCCTACCAGGCCATCAGTTCTGAGGGTGGAGTCTTGTTCTCCAGATGGATTCAGTTACAACAAAATTTGGCAACCACCGCCTCTCCATCCTGAGTTGGCTCTGATAGCTCCTATCCCCTTGGATTTGAGGTCTGCAGCCCAATGGAAGCAATACCCATACTATGTTCCCCCACCATAATATTGCCAGTGGCCAGACAGTCCTGGAGAACATGCCTATGCCTTCTACCTCCAAGGGCCAATTTTGGCTGCTCCCTCCACAGCCCTCACAGCTGGAATAACTGATGTGTTTGGATTCAGAGGAGGAGAAAAAAATTACTTGCTAGTCTGAGTTCAGATCTGAGGCCACCTCAGATCTATCAGCTGATGAGAATGTCAGAGTATCCTGATCCCTTTCCCCAAATGAAGATCTTTGCCCATTCCCTGAGCAAATGACCAGGATGCCCCAGGTACTTGACCGGATCCGAGACCCAAGGACAAGATCCTCAGGCATTTGAATTCTGACTTTCCATCTGTTGTGGATTTCCTGATCTTTGAAGACTTGGTTGATAACAATGTCAGTAGATTCAATGTATAAGGTGAAGCAGGAGTCTTACCCAGGTTTTCTGAAACACTCTCCACTATCCTCCTTGGTCACCAAAGAGGTACAGGCAATACACCAGACTGGCTTTCACTTGAGGAAGGCAGAAAGATAGGTGCATTGGAGACAGGAGACAGTATTTTTCAGTAGCCCTAAATCTTCACATTGCAAATTATCAAACAATAATGGGAGGATAATAACTACTTCTGGGAAAAATGATCTTCTTACACTGACTCCATTACAGAAGATATGAGGGCTATGATTCAACTGCTACAAACAGAGGCCCTCAAACTGTCTAAGCAGCAGATCAATGCTGGGAGGCATGCAGTTAAAACATCTGCAGACATCACTTGACATTCCTGGCTTTACTCCATAGTGCACCCACTGGACACTAAGACCAAGACTGAAGATATGCCATTTGAAGGTGCTGCCCTCTTCTCATATAAAACTGATGACATGCTGTCCCAAAAGAAGAAGAATAACCAGACGACAGAGTCTTTGGGCGTAATGTTAGCAGATCTACAAACTTATCAATAGTACTTTCTTTGCCACCAGTCCCACTGTCAATCATATCAATGACCCTTTTCGCACTTACGGTTTAAACCGCCATTTATGAGCATTCGCCCCGATCGCAGTGGCTTCGGCATTGCACCTGTTCATTTCACACTATCCACTGCAATTTCGATTTGGTGTCTGTGCTTCATTTCAAAACCTCGGTGCAATTTTGGGCTTTTGGGGCCTTGCAATTCACGTCACACTTTTTAAAAAAAAATTGAGCATGCATAGTAACGTTGCAATGTTGGAACCCTTCCCCCGTTTTTGCTGACTGGGCTGTCCCCTGCCCACGGGAGAGGCAATTGGTGGCAGAGTTCTGGGGGAAAACATGTACCACTCTCATTTTTTTAAATCAAGCCAGGAAAGGGTTAAAATGCTGCCGATTAATCTCCTCCCAGGAAGCAGAGGCTTGTTTCCAAAGGGCTGTGCAAAATGCTTGGGGTTTTTCCCCCTCTTTGGCAAAGTCTGAAACATGCCTGGGAGGGAGGGAAAAGCAGCCATTTAATCCTTTCCTGGCTTTTACAGCCAGGAAGAAAGTGCAGGAACATTACAACGTTGCAACCCATTCTTGTCTTTAAAAAAAAAAAGAATGTGTGTGCATACCCTAAGGGAGGAAGGAGAAAGCAGCTATTTAACACTTTCCTTGATTTTAAAGCTAGCAGGGAATTAGCAGCAAGCTTAGGAATCATTCCTGGCTTTTGAAAAAAAATAAAACAGCATGCATACCGGGAGGAAGGAAACCAACGAAGAAGCAGCCTTATGACCCTCAGCTCGCTTTACTAAAAAAAAATGGTGGACAAAGGAGTTCAGAGAGCTGAGGAGGGTGGGAGTGGTTAATTCTGCACAAACCAATCAGCTCCCAGGGAAAAGGAGGGGGGGGGAGAGAAGCAAAAAGGAGGCAAAAGTGTTCACATTAGCAAAATGCGGGCCAGCTGCCAGTCGGCAGCGAACTTAAAAAAACATCGGGGTATGTCCGCAGGGGGAAAAATCGGGGATACAGCGGACAAAAAGCGGGACTGCATCCCATGACTGCTTTTAAGTGTGAAAGCATTGCAAACATGGGATGTGGAACAGGTACAAACGCGCTCTAAAAACCGAGTGCGAAATGTACCAATGACCCCAAAGGTATTTCCCATCATAGCTCTTTTGGTCTCAGCAGTGGTCATTCATATCAGTAGACAAGACCCAAGCTAGGAAGAGAGTGTCCCAGAGGCCTAAATCGAGGCAACAGCCTCATCATAAACAAAAAGAATGGCAAAGCCCATCTCAGCCTTTTTTACTAGATCAAGTGGCCCCTACAGGACCAATCAACTTCTTTGACAGATTGGCTGTGCTGCTGAATGGGAGGCTATTACCTCTGACTCTTGGGTCTTAGCAATAGACAAAAATGGTTATAGGCTCAAGTTTGTAGACAGGCCTTGGTGCCAGTTAGCCATCCAAGCTGTTAATAACATCTCCCTGAGTAGGCTAAAGAGTTACACACCCTTATTACCAAAGGGGCTGTTCAGCCTATACATGATGCTGATTTGCACAAATCTAGATTTTTCCTTGTATCCAAAACAATGGTGGTCTTAGGCTATCCTAGACTTCAGGGAACAAGGTGTTTTGCTTCATTGCAACATTTTGGTGCTGCAAGTCAATTGGCATTTGTGACTCCTAGTATCTACTGGAAGTTTCCTGGGGGGCATCTGCTTTGGGGGTCTGTAACTTGGACGTCCAAAATACAATTTTGGCCAAACTTGGAGGGTGGCTGAAGGAGAGCCTGCTGAAGCCTCATGGTGAGTTTGGCATCTCTGAGTACGAAGGGAGGGGCACTTCTAGGCCCCCCAAAAGTGACAGACCATGGACCGATGAACCGGTCCGTGAATGGGGCAAGTCCGTGAAAAGTTTGTGGTCCGTGATCCGTGAAACGCGACGGACCATAGGCCAGTGGTCCATGAGGTTTTTCTGGTCTGTGCCCACTTCTAATTTTAACCCTGTCCTTTCCATTGCCCTGTGATCTGCAGGCTGGCCAGGTCTGGGGTCCTCTATACTAAGGCCACCTGCTTGGCTGGCTAGATTTGGGAGCATACACTGACACTGGGAGCACAGGCCTTGTGTCTACTGGACGTGATGATCCAGTAATGGAGCTGTTTGGGGACAGGTCCCCGGCTTCTGGGGTGGGGCCCACGGGAGTAGAGTCAGGGCTGCCTCACTGACCCTACTCCAATTCCTAGTCTTGGTATTGGCCTATGCCTTGGGGATGGGCCTAGAGGGGAGGAGTTGAGAATAGGGGGATATAAAGGGGGCTCCAAATGTAGGCCAGGGAGGAGAGGAGGAGATGCTGTTGGAGGCTAGAGAGTGAGAGCGAGACAGCAACAGACTGTCTTCAAGAACCTAGAGGCTTAGGTGATGTAACCTGGCCTCTGGCCCCTTATTTGAGGTCTACAGGAGCCCCAAGCAAGATGACTGGTGAGCAATGGATGGACTCTGCCCCCTGGAGGGCTCACAGCAGCCTTCTCAAACCATGGCCCAAAATAGGCTGAGAGCTACTCTGGCCCTGCTGCATTTTCTGGCAGGTGCTGAGGCTCCAGAGAGTGGGCTGTGCTTTGGTAATGATCCTGCAAATAGGTACTATTCTCAGGGCCATGTTCTGGATCAAGGCTAGGAGGCCTTGCATTTTGTCTCCATTGTCCTGCCTTGGCCTGGGCCTACCACTGACACTGTTCTTGTGGCATGGGAGCAAGTCCTGAGGGACTATGGGCCTGGGTTTTTGTCCTGCCTGTAGGGTTGCCAGGTATCCAGTTTTCTCCTGGACAGTCCAGTATTTCCTTGGACTGTCTGCAGGAAATGTCCTGAAAATAGTGGACAACTGGCTGGAGAGGAGGGGGAAGAAGAGGAAGGGATTTTATTATATGTGCTTATTCATCTGATAGAGAGAAGTAGCTGAATAAGAGAATCGTAGTGAAAATATAGAACTGTTTCTATAAATTAATAAATTATAAATAAATTAAAAACCACAAACAAAACCTAGAACTGTAAATTTTACAGGACTGCAGTGTGGACAATTGCATTGTTTTCATGGTCTATCTCTGTAATACATTTAATATAGGAACTGGAAGCAGAGAGAATAAAACTCATGGAAGATGTAACTTACAATAAACGGAAGATGAAAGAACTGGAAGACAATCTCCTTTATAAATTAACTGCAACTAAGGGTACTATATTCATTTTTTTATTTATTTACTTGTTTATTACAGCTGACCTCTGCCTCTTGTCATCAGGTCATAAAATATAAACATGAATTCAGTTCAGCAAGAAACTCTGAAGTCTAGATTACTGCAAAGTGCAGTTATTTAACATATTTTGGGACCTGTTGACTTCAAATACAGAGCCTTTGAACTCACAGGAGCTGATGATTAGTTGTGACACTTTAGCAAGGTTTTATACAGATAAAAATCTTCCAAATGCATTTTGATTTGGATGCTAGTTGTAATATAGATGAGAGACTAGAAATCCTTAGTATACTACCAGCTCCATTTGTGGATCATTTTGATCTGGTTATCATGATGAATACTGACAGAATTCTGGGATCAGTAAAGGAAGAAGACAACATTCTGGTATCTGTACTCTGGTTTCTTGTCATGGTTACTGAAATCATATAAGAATCACATGATTCCTTGATGTCAATTATAAATCAATCACTGACTCAGAGCACCTTTCCTTGGTCTCTAAAACAGGCCAGTTACAGAAACCTTTACTAGAACAAAATGATGTGGCCAATTAGATTTATCACCAGCCTTTGATATTGTGTGACCCATGATGTATTATTGAGACATTTCGAGGTAGATGTAGGGATTAAGTTCTATGCATTGGATTGGTTTAAATAATTTCTTATGGTCAGTTCTAAAAACGTTGCTATTGGTGACTAGTTATCATCAGGGTAAGACTTGCCTTGTGGGGTTTTATGAGGGTCAGTGACACCTCCTTGCTATTCAATTTCTGTGTAAATTCCTTAGGAGAAATCATTCATGGTTTTGGTATAGGATGTCATCAATATGTTGATAAAACCCAGTTCTTTATGGTCCCCCCCCCTCTAAATTACTTGGTGATGCTGCAAGGGTTCTAAACAACTGGCTTACTGCAGTAATTAAATGGTTAAGGGAGAACATGTCGAACCTGAATCCTGACAAGATGGAGGTAAAGTTGGTTGGGAAAGCTGAAGTCTTGAAGATCACTGTGCTTCCCACTTTTGATGGGGTCCCTGTGATATTCGCAACTCAACTTAGTTATTCTATATTCAGCATTATTGCTGTAGAAGACAGTTAAGGCAGCTGAAAAAGGCCTTATTTCAACTTCATTTAGCCTGAAAGACTTGGCTGATCTGTCCATGCTGATCTATGCTATGATTATCTTTAAAAAAAAATGCAGGACTGCCTCTTCTGCCAAGCCCCACCACAACAGCTTTGCTCATTTGAGCTAAGTCTTCTGACGGTACTACCCTGCAAATTATGGCATATCATACCTAGTCATGCCTTCATCGTTTTTGTTCTAGTTGTTTTTACTGTTTCCCAATTCTGTAATCCTAGACCTACTGTACTGTTTATTAGAGGTCCTTGTTTTTTAATTGAATTGTTTTTTTTTAAAAAAATAGTAATTTACCTTGAGTCTCAATGAGAGAGGCAAGCTATAAATGAAGTGGATAAAATAAAATTGGTGTTCACAAACAGATGTGATGGTAGCTTGTACCTAGACTGAACTACTTTCAACTTCAGGTGGGACCTCACATGACTGTATGATCCTCCACAGGAAAAAAAAATCTCCACATAGTAAATAAAATATTGGGGAGAATTATTCTAGCCTAGTCTGCTCCCTGATATCTCCTGATGTAGGCTAGCAATCTGGCCGCATGAATTATGGTGGTATATTATTAATATTTGGTACAACCACGTTTACACCACTAGACAAATCTCAAACATTCTCAATATTATCATTTATCCATGCCTGTTCATATGAAGTATTGCCTCATCATAACAGTGAAGAGGTAATTATGGGGAGAGGATGTCTCTTTGAAAAAGTAGATTTGTCCTCTGGGTAAGATGAAACAGCCTGACTTTAAAGTTCCTGGAAGCTAAAGCAATGAACACTGTCTTTCTTCTTCACAACCATTTCTGAACATGAACATACAAGTGTATCTCAAGTCATAGTTAGTCCACCTAATGCAGCAATAATGGCAGTGGTTTCCCAAGGTCCCAGGCATATATATTTCCCAGTTCTAGTGACGAGAAGAAACTTTACTCAAGAAACTGGAGATTACATATGAGACCTTCTCCATGAACAGCACATGTTCTTCCATGAACTTGGACTCAGGTACCCTGTACATTCTTTATTTTAATTCATTGCTGAACCTGTTGCTGAAAGATACAGAACATTATCTAGGACAAGTATTCAGCATATTGGTCAAAATCTCATGTTTTGCATGATTATAATGTTAAGAAGTACTTCACTTTAATTTGCTTGGTTATTGGTTGTTTAAACTAATTAAATAGCACTCGTTTGATAGAGAAAAACAGGGTTTTTTCAGTTTTGTTCTAAATGAATCCTAAAAATCCATTATGGAACATTTCTTTAGGCTCTTTGGTGGATGATGAATCTTTGATTGGTGTTTTGCGAACAACCAAACAAACTGCTACAGAGGTATCAGAAAAGCTGGAAGTTGCTGGAGAGACAGAGAAAAAAATTAATACCGCACAAGAGGAATATCGTCCTGCTGCAACACGAGGAAGCATTCTTTATTTTCTTATCACAGAAATGAGCATGGTCAATACTATGTACCAAACTTCACTGGCTCAGTTCTTAAAACTGTTTGATCAATCCATGGCTAGGTAAGAATACAATGTGATTGCTGCTCTTCAAAATTCCATTATTCCTTTGTCTTTCCCCATTCAATCCAATGTTTTTTGTTTTCATATTGTAGATCTGAGAAGTCCCCTATCCCACAGAAAAGAATTTCAAATATTATAGAGTTCTTAACATATGAAACATATGCATACTCCGTTAGAGGCTTGTATGAAAACCACAAATTTCTCTTTACACTGCTTCTGACTTTAAAAATAGACCTTCAAAGGGGCCAAGTGAAGCCAAAGGAATTCCAATCACTCATTAAAGGTAATTATTTATTCATGAATTCTTTGCACCCTATAGTTGTGCTGAGTCCATATAATAGTTTATGGATGTAGATGTTAACCTCATAACAACCCAGTGGACAGAGATCTGAGACCTTGCCAAAAGTCATCTAGTGAGCTTCACTATATTAAAAGAGATTTGACTCTTAGTCTCCCACATGTAAATCACTCCTGCAGCAGTACTACTCATTGATATTATAGGGCTGTGCTGTAAGAATTGGCTCAGAGAGATGCCTTGGATAGGGACAGGGTCTGTAGACTGTTCTACTGGGTACTGTCTGTTGATGTAGATATGCTCCTATTGGGTAGTCTTGACATTATTACAGATGTCAAGTTTATTTACTTACATTTTGTTCCAGCAAAGTTTCATCTCTGTGTTTCTGATTTATGCCCATTTCAAATTTCTGCAACCCATACCCTATTGTATTTGTTCAATGAATATTCTAGCAATTGTTTATATTGACATGCGCTGTATAATCTGCCTTGGGTCTCAGTAAGAAAAGTGGAACAACAACAACAACAAGTTATTAACATATTTTTAAACATTAGTTTTATTAAAGCTTTATTCATGACTTTGCTTGAAACTGTATTAAAGCTGCAGAACTGTCCCCACATAATTCTTCTGAAATTAATGGGTTTTACTCATGTATATACACTGTGACTGTAGCATGAAGACATAAGTGTACCATGAATTGGATCCAGCAGTCCATGGACACAAGGGTCATGGATCTTTTCTGAATTTCGCTGAACCCCAGCAGACCTTTCCAGTTCTAGACAAGTTGATTCCCAGGGGTCACAGGATCTGTGTGGACAAATAGGTCGGGATGGGGCTATGCTCAGAAGGGGAATGGGGCGAAATTGTCCTCTCCCTCTTTTGTCAGTGTGGCTCCACATATGGAAAAGGCCACATTGCCCACATTTTACAATTGGCTGCTACTTTTTTGTTGTGGTGAATGCATGCTGTAGTGAAATTGGAAAACATATGCAGTACAGCTTTTTGGCCATGGGGCCCACGCTTGGGATCTACCTGTCCCTGGAAATTCATCAAGCACCATTTATTCTATGCCTTCCAGAGATCTCTTAAAACAGTTCTTCTCCAGAAGATACATGCTGTAGATCTATCCCTTCACATGACGTTCAGATTTTTCTCCACGTTTTTTATTGATTTTTATTAGTGACTTCTTGTTTTGATTCATGCATCTTATGGTTCATCAATATTGTATTGCTGTTTTATGACTGCTGTATATGCTTATTTGTGTTTTTTAAAGAAGTCTTTTTTTATAATTTTATCTTTTAAAAGTTTTACATGTAAGCCTCCTTGAGGGCTATCTTAGTAGAAAGGTTGGATAAATAAATATAATTTTTTAAAAAGCGTGATTTTTAATGTTTACAATTATTTAAACTTTAAGCACTCTTCAGAAGTACATTTTCTGTATATTATGTTTCTAAAGAAGTAATAAACAGCAACAAGACAAGTCTGCAAGTTTACCTATCCTTTTGCAATCCCCTTCTGCATCCACTACTACTCAAGATATGAGGGGACGCAAACAGCCTCTGAGGAGACAAGCTACAATGACCCTAATAGTCCAGCTGCCTTTTCTTCACAACACCTGGAGCCAATCAGACACCCCTGTCTTCCCTATATAAGTAGCCTTGTTAGTGTTTTCACTAATGAGGTTTAAGTTTTAAGGACTCCCAAGATAGTTTCCACTAATAATCAAATGTAGCTGAAATATAAAAAAGCAAATCCATAAAATACAATCAACCGCAGAAGAAATAACAGACCAGCAATGCAATCCTAAGGAGAGTTGTACCTTTCTGGGACTTCCGGTTCAGGATCCATGGAGGTCTAAAGCAGCTCTAAGAGCTGAGCTGTCCGTGCCGCTGTTTGTGGAGGCTGGAGGGGCACAGATTGCCCGCAGCCCCCTGTTCCCAGGCGGAGAACAGGCAAGTATGCACTGCATCTGAGGGCACATTGATCTCGGGTGGTGGGGGGCTCTAAGCAATGAGCTCCCTCCCGCCCTTGAGGTCCCACCCAAAGACAGGTTTGCTAAGATCTCTGCAGCGGCTCAGGAGTCAATTGTATTGGCATAAGACCTGCATACCCGAGCTTCATTAAGCAGCAAGGGAAACGGATTCGTTTGATTAAAAGAAACAGTGATTACAACCCAAGAAAAGACGTTTAAGAAGGTAAAGATTGCTATCTCTCAAACCGGGACAGATTTAAGCAAGTAATAAAGTTTAAAACTGGACTTAAAAACTGCAACAGACTGATTAAGTGAAGGGGAAGATTCCAGCAAGGGAAAATCTAAAAAGTGACATTTTAAACAGTAGTTAAGGCGGAAAATTGGATATTGTTTACATACCTGAGGTGGGAAGAGATACTGGACTGTGGGAAAGCTTGAATATCGCGAGAACTGCTGCAAACATTAAAGAAACAGGAAGTACGTCAGGACCATAAAGAGACTGGCAAGAGGCGCTCTGTGTTAATACAGGAAGTGGAAGTTCGCCATTTCGGAGAAGGGCAAAGTTTTGGCTTCAAGGAAACAGGAAGTAGGACATCTTGGAAGAAGGTAAGGGTGTTTGCTTCAAGTTAAAACCATAGAGAAAAAACGCCCGACATTTTGGACTCAGCAAAACAACTTTTAACAAAAACTGAGTAAATTGGGACTTTTTAAAGCAATTGGAAGTAATAAATCAGTGCCACGGATTTAAGGAAAAGGGCAGACTCGTGGGAGCGTGATAAATCTAGCCCCACGATGTCGAAGAAGGAGTGGCAAGCTGTGATGGAGAATCTGGATAAAAAAGTTTCTGAAGTTATAAAAGGCAATAAAGAGCTCAAAGGTATGATACAGGAGATGGCAAAAGACTTTAGAGACTTTAAAGAGACACTTAAATCGGAAATGGCAGAACTGGTAAAAGACGTATCAGATACGCAGCAGAGAGTGAAGGTAGTAGAAAACACGATGGATCTGCAGAGGACAGAGATGAGAGGACTGAAAGCGAGAGTGACCATCGCGGAAAGTAAACAAATGGAAAAACAGCTAAGATTTCATTCGATCCTGGAAACAGGAAAAGACCGCCCGAGAGCAGATTACAGAAATTTTGGCAGAGTACCTGGGGAAGGAGGAAGAGGAAATTGCAGCTCTCCTAGATGTGGTGTACAAAATTAATTCAAAATTTGCATCTCAGAGGAAGTTACCAAGGGATATGATTGTGCAATTTACGACAAGAAATACAAGGGAACTAATTGTGACCAAACAGTTTCAGGATCCACTAGAAGTTGATGGAAAGGGGGTAAGAATTATGAAGGAGCTGCCCAGATCGGTGTTGTTGGAAAGAAAGAAATACAGAGAGCTAGTCCAGATGTTAAAAGAAATGAAAGTAAAATACCGATGGGAAATACCAGAGGGACTGACATTTGAGTTTGGTGGAGTAAGAAAGAGCATCAGATCTGGCCAGGAAATGGAGGATTTTATTAGTAAAAATGAAAAGGACTTACCAAAACCCACAAAACCTTGATCATGGAGTGTAAAATTATATTTTGGAATGTAAATGGACTAAACTCACCTTGTAAACGTAAGGTTATTTTCCACTGGCTTGTAAAACAGAAATGTAAAATTGTATGCCTACAAGAGACACATATTAGAAAGCAAGATGTAAAATATTTGAAAATGGCAAAACTCGGAAAAGAATTTGTAGCTGCCTCCAAACAGAAAAAGAGGGGTGTTGTGTTGTATATAAAGGAGGAACTACAGCCTAAAGTGGTGTTCAGTGATGTTGAAGCTCGATATTTGGCGGTGGAAATAATTTGGAATTTAAAAAAGACATTGGTGATTGGAATTTATGCGCCTAATGGTGCAAAAGAAAATTTTTTTACGGACTTACAAAAACAGTTAGATGAACTGTCTTATGACCAAATAATATTGGCAGGTGATTTTAATGGAGTCACAAACTTGGAGGAAGACAAGAAATCTAAGACTACACAAAAAAAAAAGAGGACTATTACCAAAGACATTTTTTGCAATCACGAAACAGGAAAGTTTAGAGGATGTATGGAGGAGACAGTATCCCAAGAATAGACAATATACATATTACTCTGCAAGACACTCTACACTATCAAGAATTGATATGATTTGGGCCTCCAAAGAAGTGTCGCTCTGGACTAAAGAGGTGGAAATAATGCCAAAGGTAGGCTCAGATCATAATCCAATTGTGTGGAAATTTGGTAAGAATACCAAAAGAAGAGGATGGAGAATAAATGAAGACCTGTTACAAACGGAAGAGAATATTGCGTTGTTGCGAAGAGAGACCAAGTTCTTTTTGCAATACAATTTGAATAAAGAAGTATCGACAAATAAGGTTTGGGACACATATAAAGCCGTGATCAGAGGGATACTAATGGACTTGAATGCGAGAGACAGGAGGAAAACGGAGGAGAAAAGACAAGAAATTATGGAAAAAATTAAAGCCAAAGAGATTCAGCTCAAAAAGAGACCAGGCAAAAAGAAAATATACCAGGATATAAAAATATTGCAAGAACAGTTATCGGCAATGAACAACAAAGAATTGGAGTGGAATTTAAAGAGGATGAATCAGAGGTCGTTTGAAGGTGCAAATAAACCTGGGAAATATTTGGCATGGCAACTAAAAAAGAGGAAGGAGAAGAAAATTATCAGTACGATACGAGAAGATGATAAGCTATTAAGTGATCAAGTCGCCATTAGTAGAGCCTTTTTTAAATTTTATGCAAAATTATACCAAAAAAAAGAGGTGAACAAAGATTCAATAGCGGAATATTTAGATAAGATGAAACTTCCGACACTCTCTGAAGAATGGAAAGAGAAATTGAATAAGGAAGTGACAGAAGAAGAAATAAAAGAAGCTATTCAATCAACGAAATTGGGGAAGGCACCAGGCCCGGATGGACTAACGGCAAAATTTTATAAAATAATGGGCCAAGAATTGGCACCTCTCCTGAAAGAGGTGATGAATGGTGCTATGCAGGATCAAGGGATTCCTGATTCTTGGAAGGAGGCTAACATATCATTGATTCCAAAAGAAGGACAAGATTTGACTAATGTTAAAAATTATAGACCAATTTCATTGTTGAATAATGATTATAAAATATTTGCAAAGGTGTTGGCGGAAAGAATTAAAGGATGGATGACGGAATTCATTGCAGACGAACAAGCGGGATTTTTACCTAATAGACAAATCAAAGACAATCTGAGAACAGTAATAAATGCTATTGAATACTATGATAAGCATTGTGATAAGGAGGTTGGTTTCTTTTTCGTAGACGCAGAAAAAGCATTTGACAATTTGAACTGGGACTTTATGTTCGCCACCATGGAAAAGCTGCAAATGGGAGAAAAGTTCATACAAGCAGTTAAAAGAATTTATAAAGACCAAAGTGCAGCGATTGTAGTGAATGACGATTTGACAAAAAAACTGAAAATAAGTAAAGGCACAAGGCAAGGCTGCCCATTGTCTCCATTGCTGTTCATATTGATTTTGGAGATATTGATGATTCAGATACGAGAGGACGACACAATCCGAGGTATAAAGATAAGAGAGTTTACCTACAAGGTCAGAGCATTTGCGGATGACATAATGTTGATTGTAGAGGATCCAATTGATAATATGCCAAAGGTAATAAAGAAGATCAAGGAATTTGGAGATCTGGTTGGTTTTTTTGTAAATAAAAAGAAGTCGAAGATACTATGCAAAAATATGACCAAACAGAAACAACAAGAACTGATGGAATTAACGGACTGCGAGGTAACAAACAAAGTAAAATATTTGGGAATTGAACTAACTGCAAAAAATATAGACTTATTTAAGAACAACTATGAGAAGTTGTGGATACAAATAGAGAGAGATTTGATAAAGTGGAACAAGTTGAATTTATCATGGCTGGGCAGAATCGCGACAATAAAAATGAATGTTCTACCTCGTGTGATGTTTCTGTTACAAACGATTCCGATTATTCGAGACTCTAAACAATTTGAAAAATGGCAAAGAAAAATTTCGAATTTTGTGTGGGCAGACAAGAAACCACGTGTTAAAATGAAAGTGTTACAGGATGCGAAAGAAAGAGGTGGCTTGCAACTGCCCAACTTAAGACTGTATTATGAAGCAATTTGTTTGACATGGATAAATGATTGGATAACGTTGAAAAATCGCAAGCTTCTGGCATCGGAAGGTTACAAGAAAATATTTGGATGGCATGCATACCTATGGTACGATAAAATAAAAGAGGACTCTCTGTTTCTGCATCATTATATTAGAAGAAGCCTCTTCACAATCTGGAAGAAATATAAGATGTATCTGGAAGATCAAATCCCCTCTTGGGTGGTCCCGTATGAAGTAATAGACCCGAGAACTGTTGAGAACGAACAGCAATGTTTAACTTACAAGGAGATAATACAAATACAATATTCAACATTAAGAATAAAGTCACAAGAAGAATTGTCTCCTTGCTATAGTTGGTTTCAATACAGACAGATAAGGGATCTTTACAAATCGGACTGTTCGAGGGGAGGAATAAGAATGGAAAATACAGAATTGGAAGAAGTAATGCTACAAGAAGGCAAGAAACAAATCTCAAAGATCTATAAGATATTTCTAAAATGGTACACTGAGGATGAAACAGTGAAAGTACAGATGGTGAAGTGGGCAATAAATTTTCATAAAGAAATAGCAATGGAGGCATGGGAGCACTTGTGGAAGAATACAATCAAGATTACAACGTGTACGAATATTAAAGAAAATGTATACAAGATGATATACAGATGGTACCTAACACCGAAGAAAATTGCGCTGGGGAATGCTAAAATGTCAGATAAGTGCTGGAAATGCAAAAAGCACGAAGGATCATTATACCATATGTGGTGGACTTGTGAAGTAGCGAAGCAGTACTGGGGAGATATAATAGAAGTAATAAATGAGGTGTTACAAACCCAAATAAATAAGAATCCAGAACTGCTGCTACTAAATTTGGGAATGGAGAATGTTCCAGTGCAAAATAGAACATTGTTATTTTATATGACAGCTGCAGCAAGATTACTGTATGTGCAGAAATGGAAAGTGCAAGAAGTACCTACTGTAGAGGACTGGATTTACAAATTGCTGTACATGGCAGAGATGGATAAAATGACAAGAAAACTTAAAGACCTGGATCCGGGACAGTATTTGGCGGACTGGGCGAAACTGAAACAATTTTTGGGGAAAAAAATGGGATGTGAAAGGAGAACTGTGGCAGTTTGAGAACTTTTGAAATAAGACATTTTAAACAGAAGAGACAAGTGACTTTACCATTAAGAATTTATATCTATTTTAATCTAAGCTTGGATTATAACATAGCAGAAGAGGGGTGAAATTTAGAACTGATTTTTTAAAGAATAAGATAGGGAGGTTACGATAAGTAATACCTTTCTCAGAGTATATGAATAAGGGAATAGTTAAATAAATATACTGATGGGGCATACTATATATACTATTATGTTGGTAGATCAGATTGTATATTATATAATGAATGTGCAGTATGGTGCTGTGTGCGGTGCCACATTGGTGGCAGGGCGCACAGTAAGGGTGTTAATACATATTATAATGACAATAGTATATTTGATAGAATATATGTTTAAAAGAAATAGAATATGTTTAAACTAAGACTTTTGTTATATATTATATTATATTATATTATATTATATTATATTATATTATATTATATTATATTATATTATATTATATTATATTATATTATATTATATTATATTATATTATATTATATTATATTATATTATATTATATTATATTATATTATACTGGTCTGCTATATTGAGGGATATAAGATTTATACTATATTGATAGTATAATTGATAGATGTATATTATACTGATAGAATATTTGATAGTATAATTGATAGAAGCATGCTATATTGATAGGATATTTGATATATATGATAGAATACCTGGAAAAAAATTAGAATGTGCTTAGACTAAGGGAATTATCAAGTAATAAGAGGGGGTAAGGGTTGGAAAGCTGTTGGAAGTCGATAGAGAGGGGGGAGGAAAAGGGTGGGGGATAGGGTTAATTAGATATTGAGGGAATGTATGTATTGAATTTGAAAAGTATACTCACCAATAAAAATTTTCTAAAAAAAAGAGAGAGTTACACCTTTCTAAGTCCATTAACTTAAATGAAGTTAAAAGGATGTTAACTCTGCTTAGGATTGCACTGTAAGATGAGCAGAATAATAAAATGACAACCATGGTAGATAAATCAATTATAGGATCAAAAACAGTTTTTTAAACTCTACAGAGTTCTTAACAACAGCCACACATCTCCATCCCCTTTAAGAAAGTACCTGGGCAAATAAACAAGTATTGACCTGGTGCCCAAAGATCAGCAGACTCAGCACCAATGGATTTATAGGAAGTGTGCTCCATTAACTGGAATGCCATAACAGAGGAGTTTCTCTTAATGGTTTCCCAAGTAAAGGTGGGTAGAGACTGGGAAAACACCACAAACCACCAGCCCATGGTCTGTCGATTTTCACAGACCATGGACCATGAACTTTTCATGGTCCAGCCCTGTTCGCAGACCAGTTTATCAGTCCATGGTCTGTCACTTCCAGCAGCCCTGGCTCTGCCCCCTTCACACCCAGAGAGCCCAAACTCACAGAGAATCTTCAGCAGCCTTGCCTCCAGCCACCCTCCAAGTTTAGTCAAGATTGCATTTTGGATGTCCAAGTTACAGACCCCTAAAGCGGCCACCCCAGGAAACTTCCAGTAGATACTGGAGTCACAAATGCCAATTGACTTGCATTGGCTAGCAGCACCAAAAAGTTGCAATGAGGCAAAATCAAACAGAAAAGGGAGGGGGAGAGCCCCCTCACTCACCACACAGACACTTTCTCCAGTAGTCCTAGGAGTGGGGCAGTCCTTACTTTTGTGCTATAGCTCCTCCTCTCCAAAAGCAGGGTCAGTCAGCTGATTTTGATCCCAGAGGGAAGGGGCTTGTCCCTGGCATTACCAGTCTTTCTGGCCCTGCCATCCGAGCAGGACATCTTCAGCAATGCTCTGCAGAGTGCAGCAACCTCGGTGAAGAAGAAACTGCCAGAGATGAGCCAGGCATGGTGGCACATGCCTGTCATCTCAGTACTCAGGGAGGCCAAGGCCACAGGCAGTGCAGAACTTGCAGGGGAAAGGAAAGGCCATACCACCTACCCCACCCCTGTTTTGCTTGGAGCAATGGCAAACATTAGAGCCGGAGGTCCCTAGGTTCTCCTAGGTTACATGGCCACAACCACAAAACTCCACTGAGGTTCCCCACCTTCTGGTTGGGAGGAACCCCCCCTCAGACGGCCAGAGGGTGCGGTGTTTGAGTCCACAGTAGCCTGTTGTAGAGATCGATATTATTGGGAACTCCCCCAGGCTTGGAAGCAACAGCCTCCAGCAGCAACAGAGAACCTGCTCCAACCTTGACTGCCCCAACTGAACTGCCAGAAGACTGATCCTGTGGGAAATGGGGGCTGCGAAAGGAAGGAGGGAGGAGAAAAGAGTCGCAGAAGCCTCAGAGCCAACTCATCCTAAATAAAAGTGAGCCCTCCTTTGTTTCTCTTTCCTTTCAGCCAGGACTTGTGAGGTGCACTTTCACTTTCATTTCTCCTGTTGGCGGGAAAAATTTCTGTTGGCGGGAATGTCAGCAAAGGCAGGCCTAGCTACCTCCCAGGCCTCAAAGAGCGTAAGTCTGTGGCCTAGACTTTCCAAACTCCCAGGCCTTGGCCCCTCACGTCCCCCTCACCTCTTGGAAGCAAGTAAAATGACCAGGCTAGAGGGAAGTAAGAAATACCTCTTACCTTGAAAATTGTTTGTATGCCTTTAAGACTGACTAAGTGAAGACAGAACTCACCAAATGGAGCAGAGAAGGAAGGAGTGGGCTGAACATCCCCCTTCCCTCTTGAAGAAACAGAAGTGAAAGAAGGGGGTTTGCAATTGACTCCAGAAGAAGAGTGTGTGTTAAGACAGAGCAGGTAAGGTGGATTAAAGAGGCGAGGTGTGGGCTGGATGTCCCCCTCACCTCTTGAAGAGAGCAAGTTAATTTGTCTTAAAGACTGACTAAGTGAAGATGGAGTAGAGAAGGAAGGAGTGGGTGGGACATCCCCCTTCCTTTGTGAAGAAATGGAAGCAAAAGAAGGTGGGGTTTGAGGCAATCTGACTCCAGAAGAAGAGTGTATGTTAAGATATAAATATTGAGTGGGTGTTAAGACATAAATAGTGGTAAATAGGAAGAAATTTAGAATAGTATTTTCTGTGTTTGTGATTGTAAGCTGCTGGTTTAAACTATATAGAGTAAATCCTGTATAGAGCAATTTGGCTTGGTAGGGAGTAAAATTTAAAGCTATAAACAGTTATTAATAGAGAGTGATATAGAAACAATACTAAATAGTTTTAAACTAAATTATAAACCAACAATTAACAAGGTCTAGATTGAGTAAATCTACAAAATTAAATCCCTCTCCAGGACAGCCAAAATCTGTATGAACAATGTTGTTACAAGAGGCTATAAAAGATCTCCAACAAAACTTACAAAGCTAGTATACCACAAGCACAGGACAGATCCAGAACAGTATAGCACAAATGTCAGAGCATATAAAGAACTTAAAGGGGAAAATGGATAACTTTCAGAAACAATTGGCAGGAAATAAACAAGAAATGACAAATTTAACACAAGCTATTACTAAAGTAGATGAGAAAACAGGAGTAATAAACCCAAAAGCAGAAGAGATGGAAAATAGACTGAGAAGCTCAGAAGAGGCCATAATTAAAATGGAAATGGATAAGACTGCTCATGTATTAAGATTCCAAAATATTCCTGAAGAAGAGGGAGAAAGTCTGTGTCCTATTGTCAGAAGCGATACCCCCAATATTAAAAATGGGAAATGGAGAGCTGCAAAAAGAAATTGATCTCATTTATAGAGTTAATTCAAGCTTTACAAGGAAAAATAAGCTACCAAGGGAGGTATACGTGAGATTTACAAAAAGAAGGGTAAGGGATACAATTTTGAGACTAATGAGAGGTAAAACTCTGAATATAAAAGGGATTGAAGTGAAGATACTTAAAGAGGTACCATGGAGAATGAGGCAAAAAAGAAGATACTATTTCTTTCTCTCTTAACTCCTGAATTACAATTCCATTACTTACAGATGGCTGATACCGGAGGGGTTGCTCTTCACATATAAGGCTCAGAGATTTAAGATTGATTCTATACCCAAAGCGGAAGACTGTTTAAACAAACAGGGAAAGAACCTCAAAAAAGAAGGGAAGAAAAAAATAAGAGCAATGGATGTAAGAGAAGAACAGAACCTACAAGAAAGCTCAAGAGAATCAGAAACTGAATCAGAAGGAGCCAAACCACCCCCACTGAAATCAAAAGGGCAGAGGAAGAAAAAGTAAATCAATAGTAATAAATTAGATCTGCAAAATGGATAAGAAACAGATTAAGATCCTCTCTATTAATATTAATGGTTTAAATTCACCAAAAAAATAAAGGGAACTTTTGCACAACTTAAAAAATTAAACGTAGATATAATCTGCCTCCAAGAGACCCATATTAGAAAGGATGATCAGAAGTTTTTGGAATGTAAGAAACTGGGGAAAACCTTTGCAGCATCGGCCCAGAAGAAGAAAAAGAGAGGTTTTGTAACATATATTAAAGAAGAATATAACCCAAAGTTAATATATGCCTCAGAGGATGGTAGACTTTTGTTAACAGAAATCTAAAAAGAAGGAAAGAAAATACTGTTGATAAACCTATATGCTCCTAATGAACATCAAGGTTTCTTCAGAACAATGCAACAGAGAATAAAAAAATTATGAATGTATGGAATATTGTTGGGTGGGAGATTATAATGCAGTATTTGACAGGGAAATTGATAAGAAATGATCAAAAACAATTAAAAAGCCGATAATACAATTGCCAAAAAAATTTCTACAAATGGTAGAAGAATATAGCCTAATTGATGCCTGGAGGACGAGAAACTCCAGCAACAAGAGACTATACTTTTTATTCGCAGAGGCATGAATCATGTTCAAGAATAGATCTGTATTGGATCTCTGCAAGCTTGATGAAAGATGTGAGGGAGGTAGAGATACTACCGAGAACTTTTGCAGATCACAACCCAATACTCTTGACAATGGCAGATCTCCCAAGAAAACCTAGATGGAGATTAAATACATTGTATTTGAAAAATAAGAAGTTTGTGGAAGAAACAAAAAAAGAGATGGAACTATTTTTTAAGCAGAATATGCAGCCAGAAACTGCGATTTCAACAGTCTGGGATGCAAATAAGGCCTATTTTAGAGGACTAGCAATTCGCTGCACAACAAAAAAAAGGAAAAGCTACGGAAATACCAAGAATTGACAAATACTCTAAAGAGAAACAAAGAAGATTTAAAGAGAAATCCTACAATCCAAGAACTGAAAACGAAAATAAAAGTATTGCAACATCAAATCAATGATCACTTGATGGAAGATATAGCAAAACTTTTTTGAAAATGCAAATAAGACAGGGAGATGGCTAGCATATAAACTGAGAAAAGAAACAGAAAACAGAATTATGAATGTACTAAGAGATGAAGAAGGATCTGAGAAATATGAGAAAGTCTAAAAAAGATACTAGAAAACTTTAAAAAAAACTGTATCAAAAAGTGGAAATGTTCTTAGAAAACCAGAGACAATATCTGAAATCAACCTTGACTATAAAACGAACAGAAGATAACATTAAATGAGCCAATTACTATAAGGGAAATAACAGGCAATTATGAATCAAAATAGAGGAAAAACACCAGGCCCGGATGGAATCCCCGCTGAATATTATAAAACTTTTGAAGAATGTTTGTCAATACCCTTCAAACAACTATTAGAAAAGGTTGTTGAGGAAGTCAAGATTCCAGATACTTGGAAAGAAGCTACTATATCTTTAATCCACAAAGAAAATACAGGCCACAAAGAGGTGAAAATTTTTAGACCTATTTCACTATTGAATATGGACCATAAAATAGTTGCCACTATTTTAGCATCCAGACTGAAAAGGATATTGAACCAGGTTTCAATATCAGATCAGACAGGTTTTTTACCAAAAAGGCAGTTGAGGAACAATGTTAGAATGGTTACAGATATACAAGTACAGAAGTATAGAAGTACACCCAGAAAAACAAATGGCCTTGATATTTCTGGATGCAGAGAAGGCATTTGACAATGTTAACTGGCAGTTTATGTTAGAACAAATAAAAAATATGAATTGTGGAGAAATTTTTTTAAATATGATTTGAGCGATATATACAGAACAATAGGCGAAAATAAGTTTGAATGGAGATTTGACAGAATCCATTAAAATAGAAAAAGGAACGAGGCAAGGATGCCCGTTATCTCCACTCTTATTCATTTTGTCTCTGGAAGTCCTAAATAATGAAATTAGAAAAGATAAAGAGATAAAAGGAACAGTAATAAAAGGCAAAGAATTTAAGTTACAAGCTTTTGCTGATGACCTAGTATGTATTTTGGAAGAACCAATAGAACACATTGACTGTTTGATATCGAAAATAAAAAGATTTGGGGAAATGGCAGGAATGAAGGTCAATCAGCAAAAAGCAAAGATTATCACCAAAAATATGACAAAAGCACAAATTAAAGAATTAATAGAGAAGTCTGGATTCCAATGGGAAAAAAGAGTGAAATACCTAGGAATTAATATAACTAATAGAGCTAGTTCACTGAGGGAGGACAATTACCAAAAATTAATTGAAGCGGTTGTGGAGGACTTAAATAAGTGGAAAGATATACATATATCACTGTTGGGGAGTATAGCCACAATCAAAATGAATATATTGCCAAGGTTCATGTTTTTATTCCAGACCATACCAAAAGCATTTTTTCAAGAATTAAATAGAATAACTTCAACATTTATATGGCAAGGCAAAAGATCTAGAATAAGATTTAAAGCGCTACAGGAATTAAAAGAGAAAGCAGGGATGTGCCTTGCCAGATTGGGAAACATATTAAAAAGCCTGTGTACTGGTATGGATTAAAGAATGGATCTTAATTCAGAACATAAGGCTTTTAAAGTTAGAAGGGCATGATCTTATTTATTTATTTGTTTGTTTGTTTGTTTGTTTGTTTGTTTGTTTGTTTGTTTGTTTGTTTGTTTCGATTTATAAACCGCCCTTCCTCAGCAGCTCTGGGCAGTGAACAACAGTTAAAATCAATAAAAACAAAAAAACAATAATTCTAAAATCAACATACAATAAGCAATAATAAAATAAATTAACCAAATACATTAAGGTGCAATGGTGGGGAGAACCCCACACGCCAAAGGTGGGAGGCCGATATGGCACCGCCCCCTTCAACCACCGAACACCTGGCAGCTCTGTCTTACAGGCCCGGTGGAACAATAATATGTCCCGCTGGGCCCAGGTCTCCATTAACAGAGCATTCCACCAGGCTGGGGCCAGGACTGAAAAGGCCCTGGCCCTGGTTGAAATGAGGCGGGCTTCCTTAGGGCCGGGGACCACCAGTAAACATTTAACTGCTTATTGAAGCGGTCTCTGGGGAACATACAGGGAGAGGCGGTCCTGAAGATATGCCGGTCCCAACCCGCTCAGGGATTTAAAGGTAAGAACCAACACCTTGAACCTGATTTGGATTTCAACCGGAAGCCAGTGCAGCTGGCGCAGGACAGGTGTGATATGTGACTGGTAGGATAGACCGGTCAGGACCCGTGCCACCGCATTCTGGACCAGTTGTAGTTTCCGAATCAGGCCCAGGGGTAGCCTAGCGTAGAGTGAGTTACAGTCATCTAGCTTGGAGGTGACCATTGCATGGGTCTCTGTAGCCAGGTCCTGGGGCGCCAGGTAAGGGACAAGTTGCCTGATCTGATGGAGATGGAAAAATGCAGACTTGGCAACCACCGTGACCTGGGCCTTCATCGACAAGGAGGCATCCAGGAGCACGCTCAGACTCTTCACCACTGGCAAAGTTTCCAGTGGTGTCCCATCCAGGGCAGGGAGCTGGATCCCAACATCTGGCAGCCCCCATCCCAGCTGCAGGACCTCCATCTTCACCGGGTTCAGTTTCAGCCTGCTCTGTTTCAACCATGCCGTCACAGCCTCCAGAGCTCTGGACAGATTGTCCGGGGCCGTGTCTGGCCGGCCGTCCATCAACAGAAAAAGCTGGCTGATATCAGCGTATTGATGACAGCCCAGTCCAAACCTCCGCACCAACTGGGCGAGGGGGCACATGTAGATATTAAATAACATTGGGGAGAGTATCACCCCTTGCGGAACCCCGCACACCAAAGGGTGTCGGGGCGATAGATCTCCCCCGAGCGCAACCCTCTGTCCCCGACCCTGGAGAAAGGAGACCAGCCACTGTAAGGCTGTCCCCCTAATTCCCACGTCGGGTGGCATGCATTCCTCTGGTATCAGAAAGCTGAGGTACATAAGTACTTCAAAGATTATATAATAAGAAAGTCTTTAATGTTAGTGTGGGAGAAATTAAAACTGCAGATTTACAAAAGAATTCTAAAATGGATGTCACCAGTGGAAGCATTTACCCACCCAAATTTACTAAACTGGGAGAAAATATATAGATATGAGCAACTGCTAGGGAAAGATGGAAAGCTAAACTCAATAGAGGAATTAAAGGAACAGGATATACAGATGGACTGGTGGCTAAGAGCACAAATCAAATCCAGATTTGCCAAAGACAAACCACAAGGATTCTGTTTGGAATAACCCCCTTTGATAAATTGCTATTGGAGACAAATGAAAAAATAATTAAGAAATTCTATTTATATCTAATGCAATAGAAAAGGGAAGATGAAGTAATAAAAGACTGCAGGACAAAGTGGGCACAAAATCTGGGGCATGATATAGATCTAGAACAACGGTCACAGATATGGAACATGAATATTAAAATAACAAAGTCAGTTCCATTCACAGAAAATTTGCATAAAATGTATTATAGGTGGTACGTGACACCGGAGAAATTGGCTAAAATGTATGTGGATACATCCAATAAATGTTGGGAATGTAAAGATGAGTTAGGTACATTCTATCTATGGTGGTCATGTGAAAAGGCGGTGAAATATTGGAAGACGATAAATGGGTTACTTCAAGAAGTATTAGGCATGACCATACCTTTCAAACCTGAATTGTTCTTATTGAATATTATGTTGGAGGGGGTAGAGAAGGAAAACGGGTATTTGATGCTTCATGTAATTACGGCGGCAAGAATAATATATGCGAGGTATTGGAAGAAGCTAGAGATACCATCGAAAGGAGAAGTGATAGAAAAAATCTTAGAAACAGCAGAAATTGATGTCTTAACAGATCTGATAAAAGAACAAAGTAGGGGTGATCTGCAGAAAAGATGAACACCTTTTTATAGATGGGTTAAATCAAAATATGGAATAAGAAATTAAGTATAGGATATGAAGATAGGAGAGAATACTTACTAGAATCAAGCAGGGTAGCCTTACAGGAAAACTAGGTTTTGAATAAGGAAAACAAGACATAAACAGGAAGGAACTGTAGAGGTGGAAAATGAATATAATATATATTTTGTTTTTATTATTGCCTTTGATTTCTTATGAGGTTGTGTTTGATATCCCCTGATGTGATGTCTATGTGTATATGTATGTATTCTTATTGAAATCAATTTTAAAAAAGGGGGGGAGGAAAGGCCCAAGGGCCTGGATAGCAGTATGTCAGCAAAGGCAGGCCTAGCTACTAGACATGGGCACAAACCAAAAAAAATTAACGATCCAGCGGATCGTGGTTCGGTGCAGACCACGATCCCAAATTCCTGAACAGCAATGAACATCTCCCATTCCCGAACCGAACCGTGGATCGTGGAGGCGAAAGCGGAGGGGCACCCCGCTGTTCCCTTCCCAGTCATACAGGAACAGTGGGTGATGCCGGTGGCTGCCGGGCCTAGCGGGCATGAGGAGGAGGCGAGGGGTCTCGCCGCTCGCTGGTGGCACCCCCCATGTGCACCCCAGGCCAAAGTGGAGCACCTTGGTATTCCCACTGAGGGCAGGAACGTGGTTGAGGCTGGTGGCAGCCAAGCCTGGTGGGTTTCCATTGGGGTTTCCAGGGCGACAGAAGGAGGGCAAACAGAGCTCAGGCATTCCCCTGGCTCCATTGCCAGGGGAATAGATTGCTGGTGCCTGAGTGTCTGGATTCCCAAACCGAGCCCGAATGCCATGATCCAGGCCTCTCACGACCGCTGGATCGTTGGCCGTGGACGATCACGATCCGCTGGGTCACGATCGTGCAATTGCCATTTTCGTGGGGTTTTGATGTTCATAATGCGGTTCGTGCCCATCTCTACTAGCTACCTCCCAGGCCTCAAAGAGCTTAAGCCAGTGGCCTAGACTTTCCAAACTCCTAGGCCTCAGCCCCTCCTGGGCCTCTCAACAGGCCAGTGAAAGAGAAATGCCCAGGGGCCTGGATGGCAGAATGTCAGGAAAGGCAGACCTAGCTACCTCCTAGGCCTCTAAAAGTGCAGACTTGAGGCCTAGACTTTCCAAACTCCCAGGCCTCAGTCCCTTCTAGGCCTCTCAACAGGCCAGTGAAAGAGAAAAAGCCCAAGGGCCTGGACCCGTCAGGCAAAAATGCCTGGAAAATTTTCTGCTGGTGGTATGTCAGCAAAGGCATGCCTAACCTCCTTCCAGGCCTCGGAGGGTGCAAGCCTGTGGCCTAGACTTGCCCAACTCCCAGGCCTCTCAAGAGACTAGTGAAAGGGAGAAGGTCTGGGGTTTGCATCCACCAGGCAAGGAAGCCTGAAATGAGTTGCTGTAATGTTGTGGTTAAGTGACTGGGCCATGAATCATTACCCTTCTGGTTCGAGTCCCATAATTATTCAACTCAGTGGCTGACCTTGGGTAAACCAGTCTCAATTACCTAGCAGTTCTGGGGAAATAATGATAATTCTGACCTTATCATAGCCCCTGACTTGGTTAGTCCAGGCAAGCCAGATCTCATCAGATCTCAGTACCTCAGCAGGGTTGGCCTTGGTTAGCAATTGGATGAGAGATCTCCAAAAAAGACCAGTGTTGCAGAGGCAACTATGACTGGATGACATTTTCCACCACTAAGGGGAAAGAAATTACATGCAAATTACATTTGCATAGTCACAGCCGTAGTTACTATTTAACAAACAAACTGACATGGCCCAGGATGGAAACAAGGAATTCAGAGAGGTCCTGAAGGCACACCAATAAATAGTCTAGCGGCTAGACTCTCAGATGGGCAAGAGAGGCATTCCAGTATGGGGGTCTGACTCCAGATAGGTAAGGGGGTGCCCCCCCAGATTAAAGAGAAGGCAAGGGCCATTAGAGCACATATCTCAGTTAAGCCTTCAACCTGAGGACCATGAGCTATCAGTTTTCTCCCTCAGCCAAGAAGAAAGGGGAGCTGTTAAAAGAAAGGAAAATTCCCTAGCAGGTCATCCTCAAGAGCCGTATCCTAGAAGGCACCCTAAGGTGATGAGGATCCTGGAGTCTTCTCCCTTAAGGACTTAGGGGTTGGAGAGAATCCTCCCTAGCATCAGGAATAACCCCATCGGGGATTTCTTCCAGTAGCCTTTCATACTTGTAGAAGTCTAAGAGGGAAACTTTGGCAAAACTAACTACTCTTACTTCCCCCCCCCCAAGTCTTATAAATTAATTCCAGGGGCTATTAAGAGGATCAAGCTGCCATTGGTGGATGATCTGGTAACCAGCCTGCAGTCTAATTCTGTGCTGCCCATTGAGAAGGACTACCTAGCATTCCAGCCTCAGGTGGTTTGAACTGGCTATGCACAGAAAATTGGTAGTTTTCCGCTACATCCTTCACAGCATTGGAAAAAGCTCCTCTCCTTTCTAGAGTCACATTCTCTTGGGTCTCAGACTTGGCTGCAGTGAGCATCAAACTCCTTTAAAGAGCCAAGGGGCAGAACTAAGAAAATAGCCCTGGCAATATTCTATGCTTTGATTAAACAAGAACCATGATTTTCAGGCAACCAGGCACATCACTTAGCTTAGGAATTCGAATGTAGACCATTTGCCCAAAAGCCAAAGTAACCGTGGTTCCTTTCAAAGATATCAACCTGTCTGGAGAAACCCTGGATAAAGGAAAACAAACCAAACATTGAGAGGAGAGTACTACCTTCTCCCTCAACAAATCGAGTCAGAATACTAAAGGGCCTAAGAAGGGAACTCAATGTGTCTACACTAAGGCAGCAGGTGCAATGGTGTTTGGGGTATCCTTAACATGCTGGGCAAATCCTTGGCAGCCAATAATAAGAGGCAGGTGTTGGATACTGTGATCAGTGGAATTCAGTTCTGTGCCAACTGGTCCCTTTTCCTCTAGATCCAAAGGAATTTGGTCAAATAAAATAGATGCCTAGGAACAAGAAGGTCAGAATGGAAAGGCTAAAATTTGTCATGACTGCCATTCAGAAGGGAGATTGTATGGCTTCCATCAATCTCTCAGAGGCACTTCCAACATTGGACCCTTTCCTTTGAGCTGAAAACGCCACCTAGGGTGTTAATCAGAATCCTAGTAGCACTGATAGCATGGCTAGGCTACAGAGAGTGGCTCCTTTCCCATATCCAAATGACATCTTGACCGATGCATTTCAGAGATGCCTGTTGCCATACCATGGGGCATTAGATCACAAGAGATCCAAGATTTGCCAGAGATCCTCAAACAGGAATTGCCAGAGATCCTCAAACAGGAAAACAACCAGTGACTGTACCTCATTCAGTCCCACGATGGTGTCCCACTCAGGGATCCAGAGAGGACAGTGAGGACCATGGACACATCTTTGGGGATGGGGATCCCACACCCAAGGAAGAATGGCATAGGGCATCTGGCTGAAGGATCAACAAATGATCAACAGGGTAAACCTTTTGGAACTCAGAGCCATCAGACACAGTATGGCGGAATCTCAGAGTCTCCCACAGGTCACTATATGTTTAAACAAAGGACAATTCTGAGGCAGACTGGCTAAGCCAGAGAGTGATGAACCAAGAAGAATGGATGCTATCCAGAGAGATTCCCCAGCTGGTCTACCAGTTTTTGACAAGGTGCAAGAAGAAACCCTCAAACCATAGGGATAGATGATGTGAACAGCAAGCTGCCTTCACACGTCCTGTATGTCTTTCACAGTACAGCTATTTCACAGAGCTGTTCAGAAGATCACACAGTAAAGTGCAGAAGTGATGCTAATAGCAATCTTCAGGTCCAGAAAGACATGGTCTCAAAACTTGAAGAATCTTTCAAGCATGGATCCGTGGCATCTCCACTGGAGGAGGGCCCATTGATTCAGGGATCAATATGACACCCCTGACCAGCTCTGAAAAGCCTCACAGTGTAGAGGTCGAACACAAACAACTAATAGGGTTGGACTGAGCAGAAGGTGTGATTGGTACTATGGTAACTTCAGGAAGAGTTCCACAGAGTATATAAAAAATTCCTGCCAAGCTCCCAGAAGAGTGCATGGATAGAGTCATGTAACCTTTTGGAGCTAATTAGGGAGTTACTATCTTACTTTCAAGAGGGGTTGAAGAAAAGTCTTAATACCAACACCTTTGGACAACAGGTAGTGACCATCCCAACAATTAGGGGTTCTAGGAAGGGACGTTCCCTTATATATCACCTTCATGGCAATGGATTCTAAAAGGGGACCTCATTGTTGAATCTTCCAAGGATTCGTTGGTTTTTCCCCACGTGAAATCTTAATCTGGTATTGAGAGCATTATACAAAAGATGCCTTGAGCCTATGACCTCATGTCCCCTAAAGGAACTGACCTTTAAAGTTATGAACAAAACAACTTTCTTCCAAAGGTGAACTCCATGTTTTCATAGGGCAGGAGAGATAGTACTTCCCTCCTTCTATCCTAATCCAAAGCACGGGAAAAGGAAAAAAACCCTCACTACCTTGATATAGATGTGAGATTCCACTTGGGCAGGACTAAACAGTTTTTCACAAGTCTGGGACGCTAGTTGTGTATTTGCAGGAAGTTCTCCTTGGGACACAGTGTCCTTTTCTTGGCTAAGTAGGTAAAGCAGAGGGTACATAATTCTGGCATGTCAAGCCAGAGGTCTGGGGATGCCCATAGACGTCAGGGCGCACTCACTAAGAGAAACAGCGACACAGGCAGCCTATAAATCCTTTAGTCATTAGAAATTATTGATAAGGTGGTCACATGGAAATCAGTATATTCTCTCATCAAGAAATATAGGACAGATAAGTTGTCCTCCCCAGAGACAACCTTCAGCAGGAGGGCACTACAACACACCCTGTAGGCCTGGAAGCCGGACTACCCACCCTGGGGCACACTGCTCTTGTATGTCCCAAAAGTAAGGACTGCCCCACTCCTAGGACCACAGGAGAATGGAAGATGTGTATTCACTTACCGTGAAGCTTCCTTTCTCAGTGGTCCAGGAGTGGGGCAGTCCTGCCCACCCAAGTTTCTTGCGGCGCGGCTTCTAGGACTGGATGAATACTTAGGACTAGGGGTGTGCAAAGGCACCCTGTTTCGTTATTCTTGTTTCGGGAAACCCGAAACAAGAATCTCTTTCAGATAAAGCCGAAAGCCGAAACGGCTAGCCGTTTCGGCTTTCGGCTTTCGGCTTTGTTTCGGCTTTCGGCTTTCAGCTTTTTCAATGGGAAAATGCCTCTGTATTCCCAGACACCTGGAGGAGGCATTTTCCCACCGAATCAAGCCACAATTGGTGGGGCACTTCCTCTAACCCCTCTCTAACAACCCTCCAAGTTTCAGACCGATTGGACTTTGGGGGGGCATGTTATGGCCCCCCAAACCAGGTCCCCCTATGCTATCATTAAGAAGCACTGAGCAGCAGCATATTGTTAGACTGTTGCTGCTCATCTTCTTCTTCATTATTTCCTATGGGGAAAAAATGAAGAGGCAGGCTTCCTTTGCCAGGGGTGGCATTTTGCATGCAAAATGCCCCCCAACCCTCTGGGGCCCTTCTCCCACCCTTCCTCCCACCCCCACCAAGGCTCAGCATGCTCCCACTTGGGGGGGGGCATTTCATGGCCTCCCCAAGTAGGTGCTCTTTTCTCTAACAATGACAGCTGGGGGAGGCTTGTCTTGCCAGGGGTGGCATTTTGCATGCAAAATGCCCCCCAACCCTCTGGGGCCCTTCTCCCACCCTTCCTCCCACCCCCCACCAAGGCTCAGCCTGCTCCCCCTTGGGGGGGCATTTCATGGCCTCCCCAAGTAGGTGCTCTCAGCCCCCAAAGTCCACTCCCTACTGCCCCATACAAACCCAATTCCCCCACATCTGCCAAACACAGACCCAAATCCCCACATTAGCCCCTCACAGACCCAAATCCACCCCCAGCTGCCCCACACTCACCATAACCCCAGGAACAGGCTGGCCAGCCCTCCCCCTTTGGGAACTCCTAAACTCTCTTTCCCAGGGCAATTCCGCACAGCCCAGGGGTGCCACAATGGTGGGCACACTCCTGAGTGCCAACTTATCCCTGGGAAAGAGCACCTGACACACAACCACCCCCTGACACCCCCCCATCTACAGAGAAGGCTGCCTAGCCTGCCCCATTGTTCCCAATGCTGGGAACCAACCTCACATCAAAGAAGGGAACACAGACACACAATGATTCAAGTTTGAAAAAACTTTATTTTATCACTTTCAAAGTACAATATAGGTCAACAAATCACATCAAATCACAATAACTATCGCCCACACAAAAGGACAACACAATTAACTACACATCAGAGAATCTTTAAAAAAAATTGAAAAGGACAAACTCTAAATTTTTGAACATATTCAGGTTACATAGTAGGAGGGCACAACAGGGCATGGAAAAAGAAGCCCACACTAGCCAAGATTATCATAACTACCAGCTTCACACAACCCTCCCTCCACAACCAAACTTAATGGGGGGAAACCACTGCAACAAAATGTCCCCCAACCCTCTGGGACCCTTCTCCCACTTCTACTCCCACCCCCCACCAAGGCTCTGCCTTCTCCCACTTGGGGGGGGCATTTCATGGCCTCCCCAAGTAGGTGCTCTTTTCTCTACTACTTACAGCTGGGGGAGGCTTGTCTTGCCAGGGGTGGCATTTTGCATGCAAAATGCCACCCCTACCCTCTGGGGCCCTTCTCCCACCTCTACTCCCACCCCCCACCTCATGCATTCCTTAACAATCAAGAAATCTGGAGTCCACTATCACGTGCATGTCAGTCCCTCAAAGACTGAAGCACTATGGAATTAATGAACCATTCACACTTTGAATTCTACTGATCCTCAGACACAATTAGGGATCCATTTCCCCTGGTGGGGGATCCCCCACTCCCACCTTTCGCCCCCTGTCACTGCTTACCTGGCTGGAAGGGGGAAAGTCAGGGAATGAGCCTTCGGGGTATGCTCCTGGGGCTGCTGCAGTAATGCCACTGATGTCATCTGGCTGCCCTGAGAGTATTCCTGTGCTTTGCAGTGGGCTGCTTTGGGCCCTAAACAGGCTGAAGCAGGATCATTTGTGGCCCAAATCAGCCTGCTATGAAGTATGTGTGCTCCCCAGCCTTGTGTGATGATGACATCACTTCCAAGAAGAGACATCATCATGCCAGTGCAGTGCCATGAAATGATCATGCATGTGTGAACAGACCCTAAGTATCCTCTAGGCTTCAGTGATGGTGTAGTAATGTTAACAATGTTTTCACACACATTATAGAGAGAGAGAGACAGAGAAGGAGGGAGGCACTGAACCTAGATTATTTCATCTATTTTGCTGTACCCTTCCAAAGCCAGGGTAGCATTGGAACAATGCCCCTCCCCACCCCCACCCCCGGCCTGAGCCTTAGAACCAGTTTGCAGTGACTGGCCCATGCATCATACTCATTTTTGAGCCACAGCCAAGTTGTGTGCCTTTTGGAGAAGAATGGTTAAGTTGGTGGTGTGGGGGTATAACCAATTTTAAGATATCCAGTGTAGTGCAATGGCTAGAGTGTTGGACTAGAATCTGGGAGACTCTGATCCTGTGCCTTGGAGGCTTGATGGATGTTCTTGGCTCAGCCAATGTAACTCATAGAGTTGTTTTTTTCAGAGGCAGTCTTATTGATCCTGGGGCCCTGGACAAATGTGCAGGACAGGGCCCCAGAATCAGTGCTACCCCACCACTGGCTCCTTGCCAAGGCCAAGCAATGGGTGGCCCTTGCCCTATGTGGAGTGGACAGGAGCTCCTGCTGCCGCCATTTTCCATTTTGTTACCTAGGCCCCAGATAGAGTAGGCTGGAGTGTGTTGTCTCCCCTCCCCTCCACCCCCTTCAACTACTAAGAAGGCCATCGGCGGCTGAAGTCACTCCCAATGTGGGGCATGGAGCAGCTGTCTATTGTTATCCTGTTTGTTATGATGATGTTAAAACAAAGCAAGGGAGAACAATAGTGTGTAAACCACTATAGGTTTCCAGGGGGGAGAAAACCAGGGCATAAGATAAACTAATAAATGGGTGGGTGGGGGGGTTATATATGCACTAAGATATATATTTTATGTGTATGTGTGTATGTTTTATGCATTCAAATCACTTACGGTGAACTTAAGAATTAATGAGCTCCAAAATATCCCAACAACCTTGTTCATGTATTGCAAACTGAAGTCAATCCACCACCTTTAGGGTCTTCTTCTTTTCCCTACTGCCTTCAATTTTTCCTAGCATTATTGTCTTTTCTAGTGAGTCTTGTCTTCTCATGATGTGTCCAAAGCACAATCATTTTATCTTCAAGGGAGAATTCAGGCTTGATTTGGTCTAGAAGACACTTACATGTCTTTTTGGGAGTCCATGTTACATGTAAAATAAAACTTTCCTACACCACAGTTTGAATGCATTTTCTTCCTGTCAGCTTTGTCCAACTTTTACTTTAATGAAACTGCTCATTTGGCCAAAAGGCCTTGAGCAATGCCACATTAATTACTACAAAATAAAAATATATTTTAAAAACCATTTAAAAATGTCTTTAGTGCCACACTTAAAATTCTTTGATTTTAAAAACATAAGCAAAATGTTTGGGTACAACTAGACAAGTGAACGAGTAAAATACAGCCCAATGCCACTGCTGTTTAAAACCCATTTTTGATGATGGTCTGGATTGTCTTACATTGGCGTCATTAAACTTGGAATCAGGAACCTGAAAATGTTCCATGGGGGCTACACCTACTGTGCCAAGGCTAGGAGTGTGGAAATGGGATCTCTGTAGGGTTGCAAACTCTGGCCTTGGAAGTTCCTGGCAATTTGGGGGTGGGACTTGTTGAAAGGGAAATCTGAGTAGGGATTTCCCCTAGAATCCATGGGCAACTTTTGCCCTCTAAAGAGTTTGCCCTTGGAAGCTGCCATTTTCTCCAGGGAACCACTCTCTGTAACCTGAACTCCAGGCCCTATCTGGAGTTTGGCAGTCCTAGGCCAATTTCTGATAAAGATGGCAAAGGAGGGCCAGCAACTGACAGAGGCATGGAAGCCCTCACCAACACATTAGCCAGGGCCTAATTGGGAACAAAGGGCTACCAGAGAATAAAGTCCCCAAGTAGGTGCTCTCATCCCCCAAAGTCCACTCCTTACAGCCCCATACAAACCCAATTCCACCCCCCAGCTGCCAAACAAAGACCCATATCCCTCCAGTAGCCCCTCACAGACCCAAATCCACCCCCAGCTGCCCCACACCCATAACCCCAGGAACAGGCTGGCCAGCCCTCCCCCTTTGGGAAGTTCCTAACTCTCGTTCCCAGGGCAAATCCGCATAGCCCAGGGGTGCCACAATGGGAACACTCCTGTCCTGAGTGCCAACTCATCCCTGGGAAAGAGCACCTGACCTGGCACACAGACAACCACCCCCTGACCCCCCCCCACCACCTACAGAGAAGGCTGGCCAGCCTGCCCCATTGTTCCCAATGATGGGAACCAACCTCACATCAAAGAAGGGAACACACACACAATGATTCAAGTTTAAAAAAAACTTTATTTTATCACTTTCAAAGTACAATATAGGTCAACAAATCACAACATATCACAATAACTGTCGCCCACACAAAAGGACAACACGATTAACTACACATCAGAGAATCTTTAAAAAAAATTTTTTTTGAAAAGGACAAACTCTAAATTTTAGAACATATTCAGGTTACATAGTAGGAGGGCACAACTGGGCATGGAAAAAGAAGCCCACACTAGACAAGATTATCATAACTACCAGCTTCATACAACTCTCCCTCCATAACCCAACTTGATGGGGGGAAACCACTACAACAGGGTCCAGCAGAACCTATGTCATTTCCTGCGGCTATGCTTTCAGTTCAGGCACAAAAAGCTGGACTGGGCACTGCCAAGGCACTGGACACTGGTATTTCTGGAGCAGTGTTGCAGAGGTTTCCCCCCACCCCCACACCAGCCTCAGCATTTACCTGGAAACATCTGCAAGAGATCATCATTGGCTGGTGCCCATCCACAACTCTTCCCGCATCCCCCGCCCCAGCAAACCAAACATTAACATTAACAATTTTTTTTTGTTTTTTTTTTTAAAACATGAACAGTCCATCAACTTTGAAAAAACATAATAACAATTTTTTTGGTTTTTTTTTTTAAACATGAACATTTCATCAACTTTGAAAAAACATAACCACAACATTTTTTTTTGGGTTTTTTTTTTTTTACAAATATTTCAACAGTGAAAAACAGTGAAAAACATCGGATTTTTTCCCATTTCCTAATCCCCACCTAAGCAATCCCTATCTAACCTATTTCTCCCTCCAGTGGCAATCCATGTTTCTGGGGCATTATTTTTCTGAATAAATTTGGTCCCACAGGGTCTGTCTCAGTGCTGGGAGAGGTTTTTAATTCCCTTGGGGGGGGGTTCAAATTGCTGGAGGGATTCCCTTTGCCACTGGTTCCTAACCACCCTCCCTCTACTGGCTGGTTTTAACTGCTTCTACAGGGTTTTATGCAGGGGAGAGCGCAATTCCAAAGGATTGGACTCGCAGAGGATGCAGGCCACAAGTTGGGCTCACCTCAGTCACTCTGGAAGTCCAGTCCTGAGAAATCGAAGAGGCGAGAGTTGACCTTCAGGAAGGTCAACTGCTCGACTCTCCATGGGAGAAGGCGAGTGCGATGTGGGCCGACAATGTCGCCCGCATGTGAAAAGACGCGCTCGCTCTCCACGCTCGTCGGAGGGCATGAGAGCAGCCGCTGCGCCTCGAGGGAGAGGTCCGGCCATACCGACTCCTTCCTGGCCCAGTAGCTGAGCAGATCGGTGGAGAGCAACTCGCAGGGCTCCGCGAGGTAGTCCCTGACCATTGCCTCCGCCGGATCCTCTCTCATGGTCCTCACGACCCCAGAGGGGACGAGGGCCCACTGGAGCAGCTCCATCTCCATCGGTACTCCAGTGGTGGCCGTGGGGGGGGGGGCCTGCGCAGAGGGGACGTCAGAGGGACCCGCACAGCAGGGCCCCTCTTGTGTCCCCCCTCTCGACAGGTGTCCCCTCTTGGCCTGCCTGCGCCTCACCCAAGAGCAGAGCCCGTCTCTGGCTTGGGTGAGGTTCCCGTCCCGCTCGGCGAAAGTGCCCTTTATGCGCAGGTCACACATGGTCGCGTACATGTATGACTCTTCCTTAGTGAGAGGAGTTAGCCTGGCAGCTATGCCCTGTTGCAGCCTTCTTACTAATGCACTCACAGCTGGAACAAGGTCAGCACGGGGCGCTACCCGGTCTGCAAGGCTGGCCAGATTTCTCTGGAGCGTGTGCACCAGGGGAATGACCAGACCGAGGGTCGCTGCGTCTGACGAGACCGCCACAATGAAGTCCTTGAAGGGCTTCAGGACCTCCACTGTCTGGGTGACGGTGAGCCAATCCTCCTGGCTGAACTCACCCACCTGACTCGCAGTGCGGATCTCGGAGAGCCACGCGTGGAGTGCGGCCTGCTGCTCCACCAAGCGCTCAAGCATGGCGCAGGTGGAGTTCCAGCGAATGCTAACGTCAGTGATCAGAGCATGCTCTGGCACACCTGTCCTGACCTGTGTCTGGCGCAGTTCGTGTGTGGCCTTCAAGCTGCGCGAGAAGTGACCCGTGAGCCTCCGACATTTCTGGATCAGTAACTGGAGTTCACGGGTCCGGGTATCAAGGGGTTCCTTCGAGGAGGCCAACCCCAGCGCGTCTCTCACCACTAGGTGAAGCTTGTGAGCCACACAGTAGACGCACTCTCGGCTCACTAGACACGCTGCCGCCCTCATGTTCTTGCCACCGTCTGTCACCATGCATCCCACGGTGGCGGGTCCCTGGCCTATCCATTCTTCCAACTGTCTCCTTAAGGTGGCAGCGATGTTCTCCGCCATGTGGGACACGTCGAGCACCTCGACGTGAAGAAAGGCCTTGCAGTAGCCGGCCCGGCGGTCTCCCATCCTTCCCTGGCTAGCTGTGCTAGGCACCTCCCCCCGGCCCCCACCCAGAACCGCCTCAGGTTCCCACCAGTGAGCAGTAAGCGAGAGGTACGCTTGCTGCACACTTGGGCAGGTCCAGATGTTGGATGTGAAGTGCACAGTTCTCCCGGCAACCCGGGACAGCTGTGCCTTCACATGATCCCTGGCAGCCCTGTAAAACGAGGGCACCACTGATCTGCTCAACGTCGTGCGAGCAGGGACGGCGTACCAGGGAAAGAAATCATGGAGCAGCCCTGAGAAGCTGAAGTCTTCTACTATGGAAAACGGTCTCCCATCCACCGCTACCATGTTGATGATGTGGCACGTGATGCACCGGCTCGTCCTCCGGATCCCCTCTCTGGGCACACTAGGGCCCTGCATACCAAGCATCTCCGGGAGAGAGGCTTGGCGTCCCTTCCCTGCAGGTACCCTTGGGGGGAGAGCACCAGAGGAGCCTGCCTCCTTCTGGCTAGCTGGCGGCCGTGCGGCGCCACTTGAACCCTCCTCCCGAAGAAGCACCGCCTGGTGGTGCCTCTTCATATGGTACCTCATCCCAGACATGGAGAGATGCCGCACATCTCTGCCACAGCTGACGTGCTGCCTACAATGCAGGCACTGGGCTGCTCGGGGATCCTCCATTCTCTGGAAGTGCTTCCAGATTTCGGAGGAAAAGGGCATCCCACGCTTCCCAGGAGAAGAGCTTTCGGGACCACCCTGAGGCACCTCCTGTGAGGTACTCTGGCCGGACACACCGTGTCCCACTCTCAGCTGGGCAGGTGGGGATGGACAAGGCTGAAGGGGCAGAGATGTGGGCTCTTCCACCACAGTCTCTGCCTCTTCCTCCTGCATCCTCCCCTCCTGCACAGCCGTGAGAGGCCTGCTGCTGGCCTCAGAGGAAACTGGGGTGGACCGCCCCAGGGGGGGTCTCACGGGCAGTTCCTCCAACATCCTCCGGGTTCCTGGGGTGATCGTGAAAGATGGAAAAGTCACATGCCCCACTTCCATCCCAGGAGACACCACATGCTGTCCCTCCTCCAGCAGCTGGCTCGCAACCACTGGAGGAGGAGGAGCCTCAGCAGCAGGCCCCTGCCCAGTGCCAGCCCCTGCATGAGACACCTGGGTTGGGAGTGGCCCTCCAGCAGCTGCCTCAGGAAAGAGAGTCTTGCGAACCCTCTTCCTGTCACCAGAAGCCAGGCTGGTGAACGGCAGCAGCGCAGGGGAGTGCCTCCTCCGCTCAGATGGGGGGGCTGCCGCAGCAGTCCCCCTCCCCCTCTCCTCCTCCCGTCTAGATTTCTCCTTAGCCTTTCCCCCAGGGCTCCTCTCTTCTTTCCTCTCTGCCATGCTTTCCCCTCCCGAAATCTACCCTAACTAATCAGAAAACCTTGGGAAAACAAAGGTCAACTTTGTTTTCGAGACCTAACTTACCTGCTCTAAATCTTTGCTTCTAGTGGCTCTGTGACTTGGAGATGAACTATCAAGTGCCCTTTTAAGCGACCCTATTTATGTCGGGGAACCTGAACCTGCCAAACAGCTGAATTCCTCCGGAATTGAGCTGGCCCTAAACCCCAGTAGGTGACAGACAGCCTTAGACACTCACACACTAGTATGCTCGGGCCGGCCTGGCACCACCACGGGTGCCAGAGATGGGCAGTGGAACCCTAGTTATGGGGGCACTAATGGGAAGCCTATTGACAGGTATTCCAAATTTATATATATATATAGAATTCAAACCTAACGCTCACTCACTACTGCTTTTCCTGCTGAGTCCCTATTTAGTTTTTTTTTTAAAAAAACTAGGCTTATTTTCCCTAACGATTAAGTTGAGGGCAATTATCCACTGAATACCTACTAACTGGCCTTCCTACCTAAGACACTATTTAGCGGGAACAATGTTTCTGTGGGGTGGGTCGGTGTGGGGTGTGGATGTGGTGGTCTGAAGATGAGCCTCCCCCTCCCAAGCTAGCAAGAACCCACCCCTAAGCCCACCCTAATATAAACCTGGACTCACACACCATCACCAGTCCTGCAGTCCAGCGATGTTCAGGTGGTCTTGCAGCTGGTCCTCCTCTCCTCCGCGATGCTGTCAAGAAAGTTGGAATGTTAACAGAGTCAATAACACACGCCGCACACGCAACCCCCAAAAGTCAAGGCCCCGATCTACAAGTCAAGTCAAGGCACCCCCCCCAAAAGGCTAGGGCCAACCAGTGGTAAAACACAACACATCCACCCTGCAGAGCGGGCCTGTGTGCAGGCCCAAAGCTGGCACACTCCTTTTACATTCCTCTGAAACAGTAGATCAAGCCCACCCCACACTCAAGCATAACAAAGGAAACATCAAAGAAAGCAAGCACAGCAATCAATACTGAACCCCCCAACCCCCAAACAATGTCCTCTTGCCCAACTATAAAATGTCCCCCCAGCCCAAGCCATAAAGACCAAACTAAAGCATATGCTAGCAGATTGCCACAGCAGCAGCAATAAGTTCAAAAAACAATTTTTTTAACAACCCTACCAGTCCTCCTCTCCAGATGCCCAGCAGCACAGTTGATCCTCCACACGCAGAGGTCTCCAGGCAGATGTCCTCCAAGTGCAGTCCAGTCCACGAGGTCCACGAACGGTCAGCAACCTGTTTGTGGAGCATAACTGTGAGAGCCAGGCCAGCTAGCAGAGAGAGGCCCTAAAGCCAGAGCAGCAGGCCTGTGTGTAGGCCAGAGGCTGGCACACTTGTTTGAGAGCCTGGTGGGAAGCCTTGGAAGCAGGGGACCAAACACAGAAAAAAAACCCCACACCAACCCAATTTGTGGAGCATAACTGTGAGAGCCAGGCCAGCTAGCAGAGAGAGGCCCCAAAGCCAGAGCATCAGGCCTGTGTGTAGGCCACAGGCTGGCACACTTGTTTGAGAGCCTGGTGGGAAGCCTTGGAAGCAGGGGACCAAACACAGAAAAAAAACCCACACCAACCCAATTTGTGGAGCATAACTGTGAGAGCCAGGCCAGCTAGCAGAGAGAGGCCCCAAAGCCAGAGCATCAGGCCTGTGTGTAGGCCACAGGCTGGCACACTTGTTTGAGAGCCTGGTGGGAAGCCTTGGAAGCAGGGGACGAAACACAGAAAAAAAACCCCACACCAACCCAATTTGTGGAGCTTAACTGTGAGAGCCAGGCCAGCTAGCAGAGAGAGGCCCCAAAGCCAGAGCATCAGGCCTGTGTGTAGGCTAGAGGCTGGCACACTTGTTTGAGAGCCTGGTGGGAAGCCTTGGAAGCAGGGGACCAAACACAGAAAAAAACCCCCACACCAACCCAATTTGTGGAGCATAACTGTGAGAGCCAGGCCAGCTAGCAGAGAGAGGCCCCAAAGCCAGTGTTTAGGCCAGAGGCTGGCACACTTTTTTGAGAGCCTGGTGGGAAGCCTTGGAAGCTGGGGACCAAACACAGAAAAAAAACCCCACACCAACCCAATTTGTGGAGCATAACTGTGAGAGCCAGGCCAGCTAGCAGAGAGAGGCCCCAAAGCCAGAGCAGCAGGCCTGTGTGTAGGCCAGAGGCTGGCACACTTGTTTGAGAGCCTGGTGGGAAGCCTTGGAAGAAGGGGACCAGACACAGCTAAGCAACCACACACCAACCCAATTTGTGAAGTATAACTGTGAGAGCCAGCCAGAAGACAGGCACCAAAGACACCCAGCAGAGCTTCTGGCCTGTGTAGGCCCAAAGCTGGCACACTCCTTTTAAATCCCTTTGAAACAGTAGATCAAGCCCACCCCACACTCAAGCATGAGAAATTAAACATTAAAGAAGGCAAGCACAACAACCAATGCTGAACCCTACCCCCACCCCCAAACATTGTCTGCCCAACCTGTCCCCCAGGCCATGCCAAGGCTTAACTGAAACCCCTTTTTGCAGAGGCAGGCCACAGCAGCACAGTGCAGCATCAAAAAACTTACAAAAATTTAAAAAAGGCCTACCAGGTGTCCTCTTAGGATGTCCAGCACAGTTGATCCTCCAGGCAGATGTCCTCCAGGTGCAGTCTCTCTTCTCCTCTCTCGGTCAGCAGCAGCAACAGAAGTGTTCCAGACCAGTCTTGCTCCAAATTTAAATCCCCTGCTGCAGCCTCAGCCAAAGATTTAAATCTATTGGCGGGCAGAAGGATGCAGCAGTGGGATTGGTGACTCCTAAAGTCCCCCCTCCCCTGCCTTTCCCCACCCACACTCCAAGAGTCACCCTCCTCCTGCTCCCGCTCCCCTACCTGTTAATTTTGGCGGGAATCTCTGCTTCCACTGCTTTGCAAATGCAAAGTGCAATGCTAGCAAATGCAATGCACCTTGCATTTGCAAGGCAAAGCACAGGATTCCCTTCCCTCCTTTGCAAGAGGGGTGGGGGGTGACAGAAGGAGTGAGTGATTCACTCCTTCTCCCCCCTCCCCTCTTCTTAGAGCCTGCAGGAAGCCTTAGCTTCCAGCAGGATTTTGCTAGACGCTTGCTAAGGCAAACGTCTAGCAAAAAGAAAATGGCGATTCTCGAATGCCGAAAGAAAGCCGAAACAAGCCGAAACGTTTTGGCTTGTTTTGTTTCGGCTAACCTGAAACGTTTCGGCTAACCCCGAAATGTTTCGGATAACCCGAAAGAAGCCGAAAGAAGTTTCTTTCGGCTTTCTTTTGGCATTCGGAATGCCGAAACGCACATCCCTACTTAGGACGATAGTCTTCTTCCCAGTGGATTCAAGGGAGGGACCTTTCTATTTATTTTTTAAAAATTGAGGGGAGTTATTATTTTCCCTCTTGTTATCGTGATGGGGAGTCAGGGCTTGGGAACAGACTGGTGATTCCAAGGACAAGCCCCTCCCCTCTGGGATCAAAATCAGCTGACTGACCCTGCCTTCAGAGAGGAGGAGCTATATCCCAAAAGTAAGGACTGCCTCACTCCTAGACCACTGAGAAAGGAAGCGTCGCGGTAAGTGAATATAAATATTGTATTCTTAGCCAATGCCTAGGGAATTAATTCTTGCTCTTTGTTTGCGTAGAGAAGAATGGGAGCTCTCTGGTTGGCACCCAGAGCTGCCTATCAAGGTTTTGAGGGCTAAGATTGGCTGCAGAATGTCCACCCCTCCATTGCCTAGGGAATTCATTCTTGCTCCTAGCTCCGTAGAGCAGAATGGGAGCTTTCTGGTTTGCAGCCAGAGCTGTCTATCAAGATTTTGAGGGCTAAGATTGGCTGCAGAACATCCCTCCCTCCCTTGCAGAATGGGAGCTTTCTGATTGGCAGGCAGAGCTGCCTATCAAGATTTTGAGGACTAAGATTGGCTGCAGAACGTCCACTCCTCCATTGCCTAGGGAATTCATTCTTACTCCTTGCTCTATAGAGCAGAATGGGTGCTCTCTGCTCGGCAGGCAAAGCTGCCTATTAGGGCTGCAAAAAATCTGTGGATATCCCCTCCATTGCATAGAGAATTGATAGATCAGCACCAGGATGTCTGGACTCATAGATCACAGAACAACAGACCGGCCCAAATGGACCAAAATTCATGAAAAAGGTGAGTCCCACAAACTGTGTGTTCACAAACCACAAACCGGGCCGGACCATATCTAATTTAAGTCCATTTTCTGCACCGTTCCCACCTCTATTCCCAAGTCATTTCAGAAGATGGGGAACAGGACAGAGATTCTGATAGTATTCCAACAAAGTAGTTATAATGCAGTTGGAGTGTGCTTTGATCATTGGGAACTCACTCAGCTTTTGACCTTTCTATTGAAACTATTTAAGAAGGACTTCCAGCACATTTGATATATTTCTCATTTAATGCACCTACTATTTTTGAAAACTAAAAGCTTTATATGAATTCAAAATATTAAAGAAGGCAATGCTGCTGATGGACTATTGTGTATGACACTATTAGAGTTACTCTTGGCTCTTATTTTGTATTAGTCATAGAATAAAGTTCTCTAAAAGGAAATTATTCATAAAGGAAAATATGTATGTGTCATACAGAAATGTAGAATTATCCATTATCATCACAGATGCAAACAGGATGAATTAATACAATAATCGTGTATAATGCTATGAAACTAGGGCAATTAAAAGTTTGTAGCAAACAATAAGAATTGAAGCCAGAAAACTGATTCTCTGTTATTGCTATGGAGGATAATGGCAAGAATCTAAGCATTTATCTTACAAGCATTCAGCTATTTCAAATTAATAATATACAAATACAATACGAAAGGACAGCAGTTTGCATAGGCATGCATATTACTCAACATTCATTTTAGTGAACTGTTGGTTTATGATGATGATGATAATACTTTATTTGATTAGGTATTTTGAACAAATGTCAAAGTAGAACAAGTTCCTGGTATGCTATGGCCACTATGTTAGAGCTATTGCTGGTGTAGTGAAGTCATGTCCCTGAGGTCAACCAATAACACAACAATAACACAGCAGTAGCTTAACAAACCAAACCTAATTTAACAGCTAACATAGACATCTCTACAACATCCCTGGATACTCCCCTATCATGACACTATGGCTTCCTGGTACTCCTCCCTAGGCAAGGGAGGTGCCAGTCAATGCACTGTGAAGGCTGAATGAGTACACCCAACTGGTATACATTCTTCCACACACAACAGACAACCAGGTAGCTAGAAAAAGACCACAGCACCTGTTCCTCCCTTAGACACCATGCTGCTGTAGAATAGAGGCCTGCATAAAAAGAAGCTTTCATCAGAAGATTTTGAGGGAACAATGCCTCATCTTCATGACTTCTATGCAGTCCCACAAGGGGGAAGGGGCTGGACATGTTCAGGCAAGCCACAGAAAAGATTCCCAGAGTTTTCTAGAAAACTAGGAGCACTCTTCCTCCCTTTGGTGCTTTCTTGCCAAAAACATCACATGACCAGGAGGAAGTGTTAGAAGTCAGATCCTCCTCAAACTAAGAGGGCAATTTATGGATGGAATATCATAAACACCCCTTCCTCATATATCATAAGTCCAAGGCACTGCCTGGCCCAGAGCAGATGCTAGCCAGTGGGAGCCGAAAAATTACAGGAGTGTGAGAGCTAAACTACAAGAGATAAATTACACGAGGACACTCATGTGAAGGGAGTCGCAATGTTAGCCGGGAAGCTGAATTTTAAAAGAGATCAGAAGGCTCTGTCAATTTCCCTTCTCTACAGAGCCAGCAAAGATGGCTCCTCAGAGGGTTTGTTTATTTCCTCTTCGCCTCCTAGAAGGGGAGGTGAAACTTGACAGAGCCTTCTGGAGGCAAAGATGAAATTAGCAAACCCTCTGAGGAGCAATCTTTGCTGGCTCTGTAGAGAGTGGAAATTGACAAAGCCTTCCAATTTCTTTTAAAACTCAGCTTCCAGGCTAACATTGCAACTCCCTTCATGTGCATGTCCTCGTGAAATTCATATCTTGTAGCTTAGGGCCGTTTCCACATGCTGTGCTGGTGGTTTTTTTCACAAATTCCAGATGCCTCCGATTTCAAAGCGGAAGCAGGCAGTTTGTTCAGTGTCTTTTAACAGGCACAGGAAAGAGTGGGAAATAATAATAATAATGGTGATCCTTTTTTTTTCCAGGTGGTGCAGCACTGGATCTAAAAGCTTGTCCTCCCAAACCCTTTCGGTGGATTCTTGATATGACATGGCTGAACCTAGTAGAACTGAGCAAACTGCCACAGTTTTCTGAAATAATGAACCAGGTGTTGATATTGCAGTAATTATTTATATTCCATATATTTTCATCATTGGACCTTGTTAGTTTACATCAGGGGTCCCCCTTTTAAGTCTTCAGGTACTTTTGGAGTTCTGACACAGGGTGGTTGGAGCAACCATAAAATGACTGCTTCAGGAGGCAGACTGACTACAACATGTCAGGGATTAACATTATGCATCATTATAGTAGGTACTTTTCTACATTTCAGGCAAGAGCTCTGCTTAACAGGATGCTTTCAAAATGATCCTATTGTTTAAAAATATTTTCTTGCATACACACACAGCTTACCTTCAGGCACAGAGTGAATATGCTTGTGCTGTGGGGAGAGCTGCTGCCAAAGCAGTTTTTTAAAAAAAATCTGCAAAGTCAATCAGATCTCCACCAGCCAATCAGAAGTCCTGCTGGGCAAAAGTCCCACCAGACACAGGCCACTTTCAAAAGGCACCAGAGCACCCATGGGCTACACATTGGGTGCTAGATAAGCTAGATGGAGTTATTATTTCTATATTCATTATATATTTCTATGTCTTAATGTTACATTATCTTCCTGCCACAAAGACATATGGGAATTCAAACCACCATAAATGCTAGAACATTTTCCTATTATATGGAACATACTCTGCTGAATATACTACAGTAACAAAGAAAACATCACTGAAGTGTGGTACCTGGAAATTATAATGGACATTGTTCAAAATGGGAAATGTGACCACCTATTAATCTGGTCAATATTTAGATCTGCCGCAATGAGAAGGGATGGAAGAGCTGGTTTGATAAGGAAGCTCCAGAGGAAGAAGTTATTCCAGATGGATATAACGATTCATTAGATACTTGTCGTAAACTTTTGCTTATCAGGTGAGAAATGTTGTTCCCTGTTTCTGTTTTGCACAGTCATTCATCCCCTTCTAAGACTATTGTGTCTAAGTATGTTGCATGTATGTTGCATATGTTTCCCATATCAACCTGTATCTAATGCTGAACCTGGTCCCCAGGTGGATTCAAATAGGGGGCATTCTTTGGGACTCTCCAGGTTTGCTGAAAAATTAGAGAAGTACAACGTGGTTTAAATCCTTCCCAGGAGAAGTATGTTGACAGGACTGTGCTGACAATGTGCAGGAGCATTTCCATGGGCTAAAAGGGGTTGGAGGAAGGAGTGGAAGCCAGACTCACTACCACCCAAATGGGTTTGAAGAGCAACCTCTACCATTGTATGAGCCAGATTGGTGGCTGGTGCTACAGGTAGGCAGATGGGGAGGTGCAGGAACTGCCACTCCCCCACTAGTGCTGAGGATGAGTGGGGAAGGATAAGCAGGAGTTACCTCTTCCTCATAAGCCAGGTGGGCAGAGGTGGTGGCATTACAAGTGGAGCAAGGGAGGTGAGCGGGGAGTGAGAGCCACTGCCACAGCAGTGGCTACATCAGCCCATAGCACCATAGCCAATCAGAGGTCACTTAGTTAATTGGCATTGCTAGCATGAGAAATCAGAGGAGTACTGATTAGGAACTTAGAATGCAAGACATCCAAGGCCTTGAGAACAGCAGAGGCTTGCAGGTGTTGTAATTAGCAAGCCATCACATTTTTTCCCAAACAAGGCTGGTAAGACTTGGCGCCTGAACCAAAGTTATATGATCTTAAGGATTTTAAGGCTCAATGGAACTTTATCCTTACACTAGGAGTATAAATGAAGTAAATAAATAATTAACAAAGGCTGATTCCGCACACGTTGGATAATGCACTTTCAGTGCACTTTATCAATCGTTTGAGGTGGATTTTTTGTTCTGCACACACAAAAATCCATTCCAAATGATCTATAAAGAGGATTGGAAGTGCATTATCCAACGTGTGCGGAATCACTCAAAGTTGAAGATAGAGAGGCAGATAAAAGGCAGATTGCTTGTTGGGTGTCAGGGAAAGAAGAAAGCAGGGAAAAGGATTAAGATATGGTGGCTGCCAGGAGGAGTGAAAGGAAATAGGAAATAGAAATACAGAGGGAATTGAGTTTTCTCCCCCTCCCAAATTCTTGCAAGTTCCCCACTTGGAGCTGGTAATTTCCCCCCCAAAGCCTTGAAATTATTCAAGATAAAGGGAAGTGATCTTCGATGTGAAGCTCATTATATGTTTGTTTCTAGGTCTTGGTGTCCAGATCGTACACTTTCTCAAGCCAGGAAATACATTGCAGACTCATTGAATGAGAAATATACTGAGCCAGTCATTTTAAATTTAGAAAAAACTTGGGAGGAAAGTGATAGACGAACACCGCTCATCTGCTTCTTATCAATGGGATCTGATCCAACTATCCAGATTGATGCCTTGGCCAGGAAACTTAAACTGGGTACAAATAAATTCATCATAGAAAACTGTTTTGCTAAATATTATATTTCATTTCCTTTGGAAGTCTTCTGAAAAGGTTCTTTCGTAACTGGCATTTTCTTGAGCTTGGTATGACCTTGACGAGTTTGTTTGCCTTACCTTTTTAGTCTTTCTATTGTCATGGATTTAAATCGCAACATAGTCAACTAAAGGCCTTCTTACACAATACATGAAATGTGAGTCAAGTTGCAGGTTCCCCCACACCATCTCACATTTGAGCTGGGATGATGTGGGGGGGTGGTCATTTTTTTCTAGCCAAAGCAGCACAGGATGGAAGGAAGGGAAAGCTGATGCCCCTTCTGGTGCTGTACCATGCTCCAGAGCTTATTCCCCCTTCCACAGTTTTTAAGGTGAGTCCCAAGTCAGATGTGAAATACAGGAATCCCCAACCCGACTCATATCTCACATGTAGGGTAAGAAGACCCTAAGGATAAGTACTACCTCCTCCCCCCCCCCACTCTCAAAGGAAAGAAAAGGAAAAACTACAAGATTAGTTCAGCAGCAGCACACGTAAGTGAGAGTGTAGAATCTGTTTCTTTGGAGGTATCAAGCTAAAAAAAAATCTGAAATATTAGGGATCATTATATTATAATCTGTCCTAAAGCAGTAGTTTGGATAACATAATCACTGAACTTTCTAGAAGTAACATTCAATTCTAAGCTCAGATACTTGGAAGAAAGTTCCATTGAAAGCCATGAAACATATTGAAGCATATTTGTCTGGGACCAAGGTACTCATGCCTATGATTCAGACAGTCTAGTGCTATGGATCAGTAATACTTGCTCCAGCAAGCAGCAAAAGAAAGACTACATGCATCTGAAAAGAAAAGCTGTTTGACTGCTACCTGTCTGGGATGTCCTGCCTGATCCTTTTACTTTCAGTTTTCAGGAACCTGTACTATTGCATGGCTTCTGTATGACTGAAAAGATCCACAGGATGCTGCATAAATAGAATTCAGTCACCCTTGCCCCCTTTACAACTCAATAACTTCATGAAGCAGTACAGTTTCCTGTTAGGAAGGGAGGGGCTTGCTCCTGAAGCAACATAGGGCCAAGCTAGAAGTGACAAATTACACTTGAATGGCAAGTGAACAGACTCACATGTATTCCTCCCTGTTTACGTGCGCTCCACTTGCACTCCACTTGATCACATCATGTGATCAAGTGGAGTGCAAGTGGAGCACAAGAGAACAGGGAAGAATAAATGTGAGTCTGTTCACTTGCCATTCAAGTGTAATTCATCACTTCTAGGTTGGCCCACAGACAGCAACTTCTGCTTATATAGCCTTAGCTTGCCTCAGAACCCTATGGGAGAGAAAGAGAAGGGTTCATTCTTCAAACTTCTCTGTTTCATTTTTTGAAATTGGCTCCATTACTCTGCTGTTAGAATTTTAAACACTGGAGTGCGCACATGCAGACCAGCTGCAGAAATGATTTCCAGAGCTTTCTAGAAGACTGGGAGGGCTCCTCCTCCCCTTGGTGCTTTCCTGCCAAAAATATCATATGACCAGGAGCAGGGGCACTATTCCTTCAGTTCCAAATTCAAATGCCATTCTTCCTCAAAAGATTGCCTGTAACTTGGGCATGTCACATTCTCTCAGCCTGGACAGCTTCACAGGGTTGATGTGTGGATGGGATGGAAAGCTGTAAAATGTTATTGCTACTTTGAATATCCATCAGGGCTGAAAAGTGGGATTTAGATAAACCTTTAAAAGGATGTCATGTTTCTATTCAGAATGGGTGTCCCAGGGAAAGAACTCGACACACAAACTTTCATTGAATTGGCTGCTGTCAGGGCCCCTGCTGCAATCCTGATGGCTTGCAGATTAAATAGCACTTCATCTCTAAGTCAGTCAGTGTAGAGTATAAATGCTGTAAGCTGTTAGCCTATGTAGGAAGCAGAATTCCCCTGCTGCAATTTTCCCTTTAAGCAGCTAATCAAGCTACTCAGGAGGTCATTATGATCCTTTTACCATCCCCTTTAAAGAGCGCATAGCATATGTTTTAACCCCATCCTGGGTTAAAGTATTGGCCAAAGTGTTATAAATTGAGGCCATTGAACATCTCCAATGTACCTTCAGGTACAATAAGACAAAAGCTCAGTGTCACATTTATTTGATATGAGCTTTTGTGAGTTCAGCTTCCTCCTTCAGGTATCTATGTGTTTCACAGCCTATAACTAGTGTATATAATAAGTCTGTTCCTTTATTGTGGGCAAGTGTTTTAGACTGCCTAGTCCATGCTAGGTCTCATAGGTTTTTTAAAAAAAGAGATTCTGTCTCTTAGTGTGACTTTGCACAGAAACTCTGATTTCTTTAGTTCAGACAGACGTCATACAATGCATTCCAATTACATTTTGGCCCTATCAGGCCTGCTTCCAGCAGCAGCACCAGGGTTTTCAGCGCCTGCAGCTGGCCGGTGGGCCGTGTGCGCGTGTGCATGCACACACACACACACACCGGCCTGCATGATGACATCACGTGTGACGTCATCACGGGTGCATGCACACTACCGGCCCGATTGCTGCAGCGGGCAGCTGGAACGGCACGCAGGTGGCCTCCGAGCTCTCCCACTCAGTTGCCCTGCGCCACCACAGATGCCTGCTGCACTCAGCCAGGGGCGTTTGCTGGCAGCGGCAGCAGAGCAGGGTGGAAGGGCTAGGAGGCTGCAGCTCTGTGGCACGTGCTCCCACCCCCGCCCCTCCTCCGGCTCTCCCTCTGGCACCATGCACCCTGAGGCCACCACCAACCTGGCCTCAATGGGCGCGCCAGCCCTGCCTGCTTCACTTCATCATTTGGGTGTGTATCTACTATGTTTTCACTCCTGCTAACAACTTTGGCAGATTTGATAGCTCTTTTTCCTGTTCTATAGCAATAGTCTCAGAGAATCACAAAAGCATGATTCCTGTCAAAAACACTTTATTTCTTGAACTGCTTTAGGTTACACAGTAGGAGGGCACAACAGGGCATGATAGCAGTGTACTACACAAAATAATACAACCCACTTCACCGTTTTTGCCAGCAATTGTGTTTGGGTGATTCTCTGATGTGAAGTGAGTTGTGTTATTTTTGTGTAGTACACTGCTTTCATGCCCTGTTGTGCCTTCCTACTGTGTAATCTAAAGCAGTTAAAGAAATAAAGTGCTTTTGACAGCAATTTTTTGGGGTGATTCTTTAATGTGAAGTGAGCTGTGTTATTTTTGTGAGGTGGAATGCTGGAATGCCCTTTGGTGTGCCCCCCTGCTGTGTAACCTAAAGCTGTTCGAGAAATAAAGTGTTTTTGACAGGAATTGTGTTTTTGTGATTCTCTGATGTTAAGTGAGTTGTGTTATTTTTCTGCGTGGGGGACTGCTGGTGTAATGTGTCATAATGCTTTGCCTACTTGTACTTTGGAAGGGAGAAAATAATTTTTAAAAAACTTTATTTTGTGTTGTTCATGTTTTATTCTTTGTTGTGCAGTTGGTTCCCATCATAGGGAACAATGGGGCTGGCTGGCCAGCCATCTCTGTAGGTGGTGGGGGAATTTGAGGGAGGGTGTCTGTGGTTCAGGTCCTCTTTCACAGGGACCAGCTGGCACTCAGAAGTGTGCCCACCATTGTGGCACCCCTGGGCTGTGCAGAATTGCCCAGGGAAAGAGAGTTTAGAAGTTCCCAGCATAGGGAACAAAGGGAGAGGGCTGGCCTTTGCCAGCCTGTTCCTGGGGTTATGGGTGTGGGGCTGCTGGGGGTGGATTTGGGTCTGTGAGGGGCTAATGTGGGGATTTGGGTCTGTGTGTGGCAGCTGGGGGGGAATTGGGTTTGTGTGGGGCTGTAAGGGGTGGACTTTGGGGGCTGAGAGCACCTACTTGGGGAGGCCATGAAATGGCCCCCCCAAGTGGGAGCAGGCTGAGCCTTGGTGGGGGGTGGGAGGAAAGGTGGGAGAAGGGCCCCTGAGGGTAGGGGGGCATTTTGCATGCAAAATGCCACCCCTGGCAAGACAAGCCTCCCCCAGCTGTAGTAGAGATAAGAGCACCTACTTGTGGTGGCCATGAAATGCCCCCCCCAGTGGGAGCAGGCTGTGCCTTGGTGGGGGGTGGGAGGAAAGGTGGGAGAAGGGCCCCTGAGGGTAGGGGGGCATTTTGCATGCAAAATGCCACCCCTGGCAAGACAAGCCTCCCCCAGCTGTAGTAGAGAAAAGAGCACCTACTTGGGGGGGCCATGAAATACCCCCCAAGTGGGAGCAGGCTGAGCCTTGGTGGGGGGTGGGAGGAAAGGTGGGAGAAGGGCCCCTGAGGGTTGGGGGGCATTTTGCATGCGAAATGCCACCCCTGGCAAAGGAAGCCTGCCTCTTCATTTTTCCCCATAGGAAATAATGAAGAAGAAGATGAGCAGCAGCAAGCTAACAATATGCTCACCCCTTTCTTATGCGAGGATAGGGGGACCTGGTTTGGGGGGCCATAACATGGCCCCCCAAAGTCCAATCGGTCTGAAACTTGGGGGGTTGTTAGAGGGGAGTTAGAGGAAGGTCCCCACAATTTTGGCTTGATTCGGTGGGAAAATGCCTCCCCCAGGCGTCCGGGAAGACAGAGGCATTTTCCCATTGAAAAACCTGAATCAATCCGAATCAATCCGAATTGATTCGGGTTATGGTGATTCGGAAAACCCGAATCGATTCGGATTTCTCCGAATCGGGGTGATTCGGGTTTTTTCAGGTTTGCCAAAACCCGAATCGCAAACCCCTAGTCGCAAGCCTACAGCGACCGTTTCCTGCCCAAACGGTCACATGCCCTATTGGCAAGCAATGGCCCCTTCCCTCAGTTCTCTTCTTGCCGCTGCTAGAAGTGAACATCCGCTTCGACAGCTCCGTGATCGCGTGTTTTTTGTTCTTGGATATTTTGGTACTGATTTGGATTTCAGACTTGGACAACGCACTTTCTAATCGATTTTGATTGATTCTGGACTCGGTGTGTATTGACCCGGCTTGTTTTCTTTTTGACGACACGAAATCGAGCCCCTTCATGGCTTCTAAGGCCCTTTTTAAGCACTGTGCCCAGTGCCAGATGAAGATGACCCATACTGATGGGCATGATATGTGCCTGTTTTGCCTTGGGGAGGGACATAATGTACCAGATGTATTGTCGAAGGCTTTCACGGCCGGAGAACGATGGTTGTTGGGGGTTTTCCGGGCTGTATTGCCGTGGTCTTGGCATTGTAGTTCCTGACGTTTCGCCAGCAGCTGTGGCTGGCATCTTCAGAGGTGTAGCACCAAAAGACAGAGATCTCTCAGTGTCACGGTGTGGAAAAGATGTAGGTCATTTGTATCTACTCAGGAGGGGTGGGGTTGAGCTGAGTCATTCTGTAAGAGTTTCCCAGGGTGTGGAATGCTAATGGCGGGAGGCTTCACTGTATCCTGAGGAGGTTCTTTTGCATATGGCAAAAGCACCAATCCATATGCAAAAGAACCTCCTCAGGATACAGTGAAGCCTCCCGCCATTAGCATTCCACACCCTGGGAAACTCTTACAGAATGACTCAGCTCAACCCCACCCCTCCTGAGTAGATACAAATGACCTACATCTTTTCCACACCGTGACACTGAGAGATCTCTGTCTTTTGGTGCTACACCTCTGAAGATGCCAGCCACAGCTGCTGGCGAAACGTCAGGAACTACAATGCCAAGACCACGGCAATACAGCCCGGAAAACCCCCAACAACCATAATGTACCAGCATGCAAAATCTGCCAAAAATTCACCCATAAAGCGAGACAGGAGAGGTCTCTGTGTTTAAAGGCGTCGCTGTGGCAGAAAGTGTTGGATGGTGAGGAGACTTCGAGACCACCTTCGGTGGCGGGAAAAACTCCGTTGTCCTCCCCAAAGGCTAGCCATAGCTCTACTCCAGCTGAAAGGCATTCTAGAGTGGGCTCGGTGGTGTCTGCTAAGTCGGTATCCACATCTAAGCCGACAAGTAAGGCAGCCTCAAGAGCAGGGTCAGAAGTGGCGAGGTTTCCGAAATCGCCTAGAGATATGGCGTCAAAATCGGATCCGAAAGGGAAGTCGGCGTCCAAATTGGAGCCGAAAGGAAGTTCGGTTCCAACATCGGATCCGAAGGGCAAACAGGGCCCCACATCGGATCCTACTGGCACATCGACTCCGACGTCTGATCCGAAGAGTACTGCGACTCCGAGACCGGGGGCCACGGGGAAGAAGTCGACTGCCAAAAGGGCTTCGGATCCGAGAGCCAGTTTGGAACCGCCGTTGAAGAAGCCGAAGAAGTCTGAGCATCGACATTCTTGGTCACCGCAGCGCCGATCGGCTGATAACATGGTGTTGGTTTCTCCACGCAAGCCTTCACCTCACTTGCATTCCCCAGACCATTCTGTCCCTGATGATGGGGTGCCGGATCCGGGGGCATTTGTTGTTGTCTCTAGTGAACACCGTTCTCCGTCACCAGAACCGAGCCCGACTGCCCTTCGTTGAATCTGATGGCACTCTGTCAGAAAGCCATCTCCCGTGTCTCCTGCATCATCCACTCGGAGTCGACGCCGTTTATCCGAGGAAGAAAGTGCAGGCTTGGAGCGTTCCCTAGCTTCGCAACACCATCATGCCTGCTATATTCCGACCTCATACCATTGTCAGTGGAAAGGTGCACCTTCGGGTTATGATTCCTCGGATCCGAGGCCTTCGACGTCCAGGCAGTGTGGATGGCTACCCCTGCCGTTTCCGACCGATGTTCCGTCAGCCCCTGTTTCTGATGTTGAGGACGTTGAAGTTGAGTGTTCCAAGCTTGGATCCGAATCATTGTCAGAGCCTTCACCAGATGACAACGTGAGCCCGAGTACGAGTTCCCCCTTTGAAGACCTCCGTATCTACGCTGACCAGATGGCCCATATGGCGAAGGCGTTAGAAATTGATATATCTTCTGCGCTGCCTAAAACAAAGGACAAGCTGCTGTGTCGCATTTATGGTGATAACCCAGCTACAGTTGGCTTCCCTATGCTGGAAGGCCTGGAAGAGATAGTGGAGAAAGTGTGGAAGGTGCCCTCAGACCTGCCAGCTACGTCCAAGCGTATTGAGCAGATGTACAAGATCAAGCAAGGCACGTGGCAATCATTGATTAAACTTCCTCCACCATCATCCTTGATAGCTGAGGAGATTCAGCACTGACGGTCTGGTTCCTTCTCGGCCCCTCCAGATAAAGAAGGAAGAAAGATTGACGGCCTGGGCAGACGTCAATACTCCATCTCGGCGTTAGGCCTGTGTATAGCCAATTATCAAATGATCATGGCTGGCTATCAATTATACTTGTGGGAAAAGCTGACATCCTATGTTGCTGATTTACCTGCAGACAAGAAGGCCGTAGTCTCCCTCCTGCAAAATGAGGCCATTCGCCTCTCAAAACAGCAAATGAATGCAGGTAGCCATGCTGCTGATACTGCTGCTCATGGTATGTCTGCTGCAGTGCTCTTAAGAAGGCACTCTTGGCTGAGGTCGACTGCTCTCCCGATGGAGGGGAAACCAAGATAGAGAATTTACCTTTTGAGGGGGATTCCCTGTTTTCCAGCACCACGGATGAGGCGCTGAAGAAGAGAAAAGAGGATAGGCAGACGGCTTGGTCTTTGGGAGTGACCTCAGCTGATAGATCTGCATTTAAACCACGGTATTCGACCAGATACAACCCATACCAGTATCATGGAAGATACCAGCATCGTCCTTACTTTCAGCAGAACCCAGCGGCCCAACGCCACTTCGGTTCTTCACAGCAACCAAGAAAGCGTAGGCCATTCAAGCCCTGTCCATCTCAAGCCCCTGCCCAGCAGAAAGATCCTCAGGGTGCAGGGAGGCAGTTCTGACAGGACGTATCAACCTCGACCCTGAATTTCTCAGACAGGCTGAAGCCTTTCTTGTTTGAATGGGAGTCAATAACATCTGACTCATGGGTCTTAAGAATTGTCAATAATGGTTATGGGTTGGAATTCAATGAACTGCCTGTGTGTATTTCGCCATCATGGGCTGTGAATAATACCTTGGTTGAGCTAGAAGAGGAAATCATCTCTCTGTTGACCAAGGGTGCTGTGGAAGAGGTGGCATATGAGGAGTCGGAGAAAGGCTTCTTTTCTCTGTATTGTCGAAGGCTTTCACGGCCGGAGAACGATGGTTATTGTGGGTTTTTCGGGCTGTATTGCTGTGGTCTTGGCATTGTAGTTCCTGACGTTTCGCCAGCAGCTGTGGCTGGCATCTTCAGAGGTGTAGCACCAAAAGACAGAGATCTCTCAGTGTCACAGTGTGGAAAAGATGTTGGCAGGTCATTTATATCTACTCAGGAGGAGTGGGGTTGAGCTGAGTCATCCTGTAAGAGTTTCCCAGGGTGTGGAATGCTAATGGCAGGAGGCTTCACTGTATCCTGAGGAGGTTCTTTTGCATATGGATTGGGGCTTGATGTGCAAATCTTCTCTGCAGGGCTATTGTCGGGTATAGAGTGTTTTGTTAGCCTGGTGTTTTTCAGAACTGGAAACCATGCTCTGTTCATTCTTAAGGTTTCTTCTTTCCTGTTGAAGTTTTGCTTATGCTTGTGAATTTCAATGGCTTCCCTGTGCAGTCTGACAAAGTAGTTGGAAGTGTTGTCCAGTATTTTGGTGTCCTGGAATAAGATTCTGTGCCCTGTTTGAGTTAGGCTATGTTCAGCCACTGCTGATTTTTCCGGTTGTCCAAGTCTGCAGTGTCTTTCATGTTCTTTTATTCTTGTCTGGATGCTACGCTTTGTGGTCCCGATGTAAACTTGTCCACAGCTGCAGGGTATACGGTATACTCCTGCAGAGGTGAGGGGGTCTCTACTGTCTTTTGCTGATCGGAGCATCTGTTGTATTTTTTGGGTGGGTCTGAATACTGCTTGAAGGTTATGCTTTTTCATAAGCTTTCCCATCTGATCAGTAATTCCTTTGATATATGGCAAAACCAGTTTTCCTGTAGGAGACTGTTTTTCCTTGGTTGTTTGATTCATCCTGGGTTTGATTGCTCTTCGAATTTCATTTCTGGAGTAGCCATTTGCCTGAAGTGCGTGGTTTACATGATTAATTTCCTCATTGAGAAAGTGCGGCTCACATATCCGTCTTGCACGATCCACTAATGTTTTCATTATGCCTCTTTTCTGTCGGGAGTGGTGATTGGAGTTTTTGTGTAAGTACCAATCAGTGTGAGTTGGTTTCCTGTAGACCTTGTGACCTAACTGAAAGTTAGGGATGGGGGTTTACGTCCCATTCTAGATTTAAGGGGACTTAATGTTTTTCTTAAAGTCACAAAATTTAAGATGGTCACATTGTCTGCAGTAATTTCCTTGCTAAAAGAAGGGGTCTGGTTTGCTGTCCTTGACCTAAAGGATGCCTATTTCCATATTGGGATACTTGAAGAACATGGGAAATTTCTAGGGTTCGTTTACAAAAAAAGGGTATTTCGTTATAGGATACTCCCCTTTGGCCTTTCCACAGCACCACAAGTATTTACTAAATGTGTGGTGCTTGTGGTGTCTTTTCTCCGGGAGAATGGCTGTACCATTTTTCCGTACCTTGATGATTGGCTTATCGTGGCAGACTCAGAGTTTAAGCTGTTGCAGGACGTAGAATTAGTAGTAAACACTTGCAAACACTTAGGTCTACTTGTAAATTTTGACAAATCGAAACTGTTGCCAAGTCGTAAAGTATCTTACATTGGTGCTTTGTTAGACTCGATAGGAGCAAAAGCACTGCTACCTCAGGAGAGGGCTAAGTCAATTAAGGGTTTAGTTTCCATGTTCAAGAAAAACTGTTTCCAGTCTGTGCACACAATTCAATGCCTACTGGGTCATATGGCAGCTACTACCTCAATGGTGCCCTTTGCGTGACTGCATATGCATCCGCTTCAAAAATTGGTTTGTGCGAAGGTACAGTGCTCTGCAGCACCCTCCATGTCTCAAGTTCTCAATACCTAGAGTTATACTGTCCTCCCTTGACTGGTGGCTGTTGGATGACAACTTGTTTAGGGGGACCTCATTTGGCTATGTGCACCCTGAGGTTACGGTGACCACAGATGCATCCTTGCAGGGAAGGGGTGCCTATTGTGGTTCTGTCTGTGTGCAAGATGTATGGTCAGAGAGGGAAAGAAACCTACATATTAATGTCCTTGAATTAAGAGCAATACGTTTTGCACTTGAGTCCTTTGCTGCACTTCTCCAGAATCGTCAGGTGCTGGTGCAGATGGACAACACAACTGCCATGTATTACCTAAACCAGCAAGGGGGCACAGCATCTATGATTCTCTGCAAGGAGGCCACTCTCATTTGGCAATGGGTGATTCAGAATGGTGTGATGCTTCGGGCTATACATGTAGCAGGATCAGACAATGCTTGGGCGGATGCCCTCAGCAGAGTACTCATGTTGGACCATGAGTGGGAACTAAACGTAAAGTACATTGGGCTGATCTTTCGGATGTGGGGCCGACTGAGCATAGATGTGTTTGCAACGTCAGCGAACACCAAAACCCAGATATTTTGTTCAAGGGCAGGGAGCGACCCCCTCTCTATTGGGGATGCCTTCCAATTTAGGTGGACCCACAAGTTGCACTATATGTTTCCACCATTCCCATTGATACCAAGGGTGCTATGCAAAATAGAGAACGACAATTCAGATTGCATTCTGGTGGCACCCTTCTGGCTGAGACAGGTGTGGTTTCCAAAGCTGCTGCAGCTGTCCAAACAGGCATATGTGAGTCTGCCTCCCCAAAAGGATCTCCTGGTGAACGGGAATCTGTTTCACCATGAACCCAGGAAATTGCACCTGACTGTTTGGCGGATACGACCCCGCCTGTAGACTATTCTACGCGAGTGAAGGAGGTTTTGTTAAATGCAAGGAAACCCTCCACGAGACAGTCTTACAAGGCCAAGTGGCTTAGGTTTGAGACTTGGGCAGTTTCAAGGAATGTGGTGACTTCTATTTGCCCATTGGGTTTGATTTTTGATTACCTATGTCAGTTGAAGGATCAAGGGCTGAGGGTTACATCCTTAAAAGTACACCTTGTGGCTATTTCTGCATTTCATGAACAGATTGAAGGTCAAACAGTCTTCACACTGCAAGTCTCGACTGTTTCTAAAGGGAATGTTTAATCTGTACTCACCTGTGTCGCCACCAGTGCCTCAGTGGTCTCTGTCTCTAGTGCTGTCTAGGTTGATGCTACCACCCTTTGAACCGTTAGCCACGTGCCCCCTAGACTTATTGTCTTATAAAGTGGCCTTTCTAGTGGCTGTTACATCTGCTAGAAGGGTTAGTGAATTGACAGCATTTCGAACTGACCCTCCATTTCTACGTTTCCATGCTAATAGAGTGGTTCTGAGACCATGCCTTAGATTTCTGCCTAAAGTGGTGTCTGCTTTCCACCTGTCACAGGAGATTACATTGCCTGTATTCTTCCCAAAGGCTTCAACTAAGGGTGAAAAAGTTCTTCAAACATTAGATTTGAGAAGGGCTTTAGCCTTTTATTCAGACAGGACAAAGGGTTTCCGCAATAGTCTCCATCTGTTTGTCTGTTTTGTGGATAAAGACAAAGGTCACAAAGCATCTCCGCAGACAGTATCCCGATAGATAGTGTTGGCCATTAGTAAAGCCTATGCTATGGCCAAGGTGGTCTGTCCATTAGGGATTAAGGCTCATTCCACAGGGTCTCATTATCAGCTTTTCTCAGAGGTGTCCCGCTGGGTAGCATTTGCAAAGCAGCAACGTGGTCATCTGCGGAAACATTCGTAAAGCATTATGCTATGGATGTTAACGTAGAGCAGGATGTTACAGTAGCAAGGGCTGTCCTTCACTCCTTGTTTTCATAAGAATGCACTAAAACGTTTTTTCTTCCATTACTGGGGAATGGTACTTTGTGGTAATGTGCCTTATTGAACTTGGTTACTTGCCTTGTCATTATTGTTACAGATGGTTATTATGTTTAAAGTGGTTTTTCTGCATAATAAAATAGAGTTGGACTTCACCCCACCTCCTTATTGTCTGAAGCTTGGTACTCTCCCATGTGTGGAAGCACAGAAGAACGACGATGAAAACAGGGTTGACATACCTGTAACTTTTGTTCATCGAGTTCTTCTGTGCTAACACACATCCCTCCCTCCTGCCCTGCTGTGAATTCAAACCAAAAAAAAAACGTACCTTGAATGTTAGGTAGCGGCGGCAAGGGAGAACTGAGGGAAGGGGCCGTTGCTCGCCGATAGGGCATGTGACCGTTTGGGCGGGAAACGGTCACTGTAGGCTCGCGGCCAATGGCCCCTTCGGAGCTCAAAAAGCGGTGAAGAATTTTCTGGCGGCTGGCCTGCACCTGCGCAGTCCCCATGTGTGTTGGCACAGAACTCGATGAACAAAAGTTACAGGTATATCAACCCTGTTTTCTGGGGAGTCTCATTCAGTAGAATAGAGAGAGCTGAGGTAATAGGGCCCTTCTTCCTGGTCATGTGATGGTATTGGCAAGAAAGCACCAAGAGGAGGAGGGGTTCTCCTAGTCTTCTCAAAAGCTCTGGAAATCTCCATGGCTGGTCTGCACTTGTGCAGTTCCAATGTATGACTGTACAGAAGATCACTTGATAAACAACAGTTACTGGTAAGTGCAATCCTGCTTTGTTTTAAAAGGACCCCCTTCCTTTTCCTTTAAAATTCTAATAGCAAGGCATGAGAGCTGATTCCAAGACCCAGGTTCAAATCTCTGTTCTGCTATGGAATTTTTCTGGGTGAGCTTGGGCCAGTCATACTCTCTCAGCCTAATCTACCTCATAAGGCTATTGTGAGGATAAAATGGAAGGACAGGAGAATGATATAAACCACTTTGGGTCCCCATTGAGGAGAAAGGCAGGGAATAAATTAAGTGAGCAAGCAAGCGAATAAACAAACAAAAAACAAATAATGGAATAAATATTGAAACCAAGTGGAGGTTGAAGGATTAAACCTCCTGTCCATCTCCTGCACAGTGCAAGGCTAATGAAAATCTCTTTCCGTGATCAGCAGCAGTGTTATGCATAAGTGCCATACTGGATAATTTTCAAGCAGCAGATATTACCTCTAGTCTTTCATTTAATGAGTTGTTGGAATCCCAAGAATTTCATACTGGAAACAAAGTAAAAAGAATTAAGTTCATTGAATGGGATCCAGTGTACTGCCAGTAGAGAGGGATTTCTCCATTCCTACTGCAGCCCAATGTGCCCTTCAAAATTCTGCTCTTGCGGTTCAACAAAAAGTCAGGCACAACATGGGATGATGGCAAAGTGGGAATATGCAGTGGGAAAGAGTAATTAGTGAAAATCACCTTCCACTAACAATGGTTTCATCTGAATTATTTTAGTGCTGCTTTGTAGATTGTATATTTAAATATTTATATTGTATTTATTATGTATTAACTGAAATGTAATCTGCCCTGAGCCTTCCAATGTGGGGAGGGCGGAATAGAAATAAATAAATAAATAAATTGTCATCACATCACTATATTGGCACTTCTGGATCCAACCTATTAAGAGTAAAATAAAGGTACATTTCATTATTGGGCAGAAAACATTACAACAACCAAGAATAAAATTAATGTAATGGATAAATCAGTGAAATATAACACTGACATAACCCTAAAAAATGCTAATAACAAATATAGGTTTTTTTCTTCAATGGCTAAATCAAATCACAGAATTGAAAAACTGAATTAACAAAGAAAACTCTCCTCATCCTTTTCAAAAGTTACTTGCAACCGAGGCAGCTGATGTTCCTGTCCTTATTGCCCTTGTATCATTTCATTTTTTTTATAGAAAACAGAGCTATCTCTATGGGTCAGGGACAAGAAGTTCATGCACGCAAACTAATACAGATGTCGATGGTGCAGGTACATATATAATCTTGGAGAATTTTTTTAAAAAAATCTTTCTCATTCTTATCCTTGCACTTATAGATATTTCTCCAGTTATTCAGAGTTTGCTTTCTCTCGTAAAAAATGTCCTCTATTTAAACAAATGAAAGATATATAACATTATGACTAATTTCATCTTTAAGTGATAACTTACTCTCAAGTATTATTGAAGAATAGCTGTAAAATCATCACACCTAAGACATATATTTGGAAGTACCACAGATCTGAACAGACCTTATAAACCCTAATGGCTATTAATCTTAAGCATTGATGCTTGAAACAAAGTAATTTTCATGGAACCCAGTCAATTTGACTTCTTTCTAAGTGATGTTTATAGGAGATTACTGTGACTTTCCTGGGAAGTTACTATGACTTTGCCTCTCAGTTACTTTCTGCATTTCGTATTTCAACATGCAAACTAAAAAAGAAGGTAACATTTGCTTACTCTGAGCAGCAACATTCTCTATTGGTTTCTTTAGAAATGTGTATTTCAGGAAACTGAAGCCTTGAAGAACTGCCCTGCTATAATTTTTATAACCACCACAAGATGGCAGTACCACTTTACTTAGTTGTAGAAAGCCTTCCACAATATATCTACTTTACTTATTCAGTGGAAGTAGCCTTGCTGTTGCATTTCTACACAAATCCATATTTATTAATGGCCAATATAGGAAAAAAAGTTAAAAAGCCATAAGAGAGGACTACTACATTAAATTAGTTTAGCTTGCCCCAAATGAAATTTTCATATAAAGCTGTAGTTATTAAATTGCATTGTACTGGAAGGTACATACAATGTTTAATCAATTATTGTTGGCTACAGGGTGGCTGGGTGCTACTTCAAAACTGCCATCTAGGTCTAGAGTTCATGGAAGAGCTTTTGGAAACATTGCTTACTGCAGATATCCCTGATGACAGCTTCCGCGTTTGGATAACCACTGAACCACATGATAAGTTTCCAATTACTTTGCTGCAGGTTAGACCTAGTATATTCATGTGAATTTAGACAAAATAAAAGGCAATGCTAAGAAGCAAAAATATTACCTGCATTGAAATGGAAGCCGTTGGAAAAACCTATGAACCCTTTCCTCATATGAGAAACAACACAGTATGATTTGTCTAATGAATGAGAAAATAGTTTTTTATTCCAGAAGAAAACAGACTTCCTATAGAAAGGTTCTTCTGTGGTTAGGCTTGGTATTTTCCCTACTTGCTTTTGGTTTGCCCTATCACTCCCCTGATTGTTGATCAGTGGCTGCTGATGGATACCAACATTTTGGTAGCAATTCAAGCCATCACTGTCTTAGGATGGAGCCATAGATAGTAGGTTTGTAGGTAAGGATTCAGTTGGGTGACGTTGGTTTAGAGGTATAGGAAGCATGGAATAAATTTCTCCCAAAAAGAGGTATTGCCTTGCTAGGCTCCTTAATTCTAACCGAACAGTGCAAGGCTCTGTTATGTGGTGAAGACGGAAAGGAAGGCTGCAAATGCTAAGAGGCATCACAAATTCCACAAATTAAGTCCAAAAATATTCCAGGGCTGAGCCTTGGGAAGCGGAGCATTAAGGAAGAGTTCTGATGTTGGAAAGGGGGGTGTTTATAAATTAGAAGGGAACAAAAGTAAGTAGAAAGACACTTAAAAAACTATTAACAAATTTCTTTAGGTTGGGGTTCCAAAAATTGGGAGGACAAGGGGAAAAGGAATTTTTCCAAAAGTTACAAAGTAACCTAAGAGAAAATGCTGGGCATGCATTTAAATAAATGTGTTTCATCTTATATAATCATGGCAACAATGACCTGATATTCAATTGTAAGCTCAGAAAATTAAACACTTCACATCAGAACAAATATAATGGCCTCTTATGTTTCTGTACGTGATATGATAGCATTTCATATACATAGCCACAATGAACTCTGTCTTTAGAAACTGCATGAGTTTTAGGTATGCCTTTTTTGGAGTCAAATCCAATAAATGTTTTTATTTTTTATATGACAGACTTCAATAAAATTCACTAATGAGCCACCACAAGGTGTCCGTGCTGGTTTGAAAAGAACATTTTCTGGCATTAATCAAGATTTGCTGGATGTCAGCAATATGCCTATGTGGAAGCCCCTTCTTTATACTGTAGCATTCCTGCACTCCACTGTTCAGGTATTACATAGATACTGTGCATTTCACTGTATATAAATAAGAATATATGAAGAATAACCCTGGTTACTTACTATGGCACACAAGCTTTGTATATCTAGTGCTTACTCTGAAGGCTTCATAATGCACAGTTCTTTTCAAATTCTTCCGTATTTGGCATTGAAAGGTTAGCAGTAACCTATTACTATTACTGCTGCTAGAAGTGCTAATAGTTCTGTTTTTCCTTTTCTTTTTCCTTTCTCATTATTGAGAAATCATAGCAATTTATCAAATATAAAAAATAATATTGGAAAAATACAATTTTTTGCCTTGCGCTATGCTTGCATAAGTTTGGCTCCAAAGGGCGTATTGCATGAGTTAAAAGCACTTCTGCTCATTTAAAGGAGTGGGTCACTTTGTGCCTCAGCTGTACTCCCCCGTGCCACGTCCCACTGCTTTCCTGAGGGGTCCTGCAATCCCCAGAAATAACATTTTGGCAGCAGCTTGCTATAGGAAGGAGGAGTGGGTAAACCATGTTCTGAGAGCAGAAATCCACTTGCAGATACTGCCTATAGTTTGGGTAGATGTTGTAAGCCAGAAAATTAGTAAACTAAATTGAAAATAATATAGCTTCCCTGTATCTCTGTTATGAATGGACATCACCAATTTAAATGACAACATCTGACAAGGAATTTTCACTAGAGAAAATGTTATCATTTATTTCTGGTAGTCAGAAACACTGTGTGCAGAGGAGTAAAGGTGTGTTACTACCTTCCCACTGCATATTAAACATGACCAGTCATAATATGTTCCTATTTATTTGAACATATATTGAGATGCATAAAAGAAAATGAATGAACATACCTTAGGAAGAGAGGAGATAAACAGATTGCTTGCTGTTAAATTTATATATATAATAATGTTTCTCCTAAAGCTGGAGTAGTATTGTGTATATGTTCCAGTTAATATATGATTTAGCATTAAAAATAGTCAGCAAAAATGCAACTTGTTGCTCTGAAAGAGAAATTTGAAGTTTTTGCCATAACTCAGATGCACATTTTGGTTTAATATCTATTGCATGCCCCTGGGCAAACAGCCCATGCATTCTGTATTTCGCTGTGGATCACCTATGCGTCAGATTCATGTTACAAACCTGTACAATTGCTGGTGTCTGAACTGGATGTTGAATAGCCACACCATACTATTTCTCATTCTCAAGATGCACTGTGTCCTAGCCCAGACCCCAGGATCCTTCCATTTGCTTCCAGTTGCATTAGAGTTTCACAAGGTACATAAACAGAGGAGTATATAATTAACACATGCCAAGAAATAGTTTTCTGCGCTCCATCAATGGCATGGGCAAATTTACATTAAAATGTTTTGATTGTCAAAATAGTCTTAATTGGAAATATTTGTAATAAAAATGGCTTAAGAAAATACCATAATTAATTTAAAAGCAATGTTAATAAACAAATATATCAAAAGAAATAATCTACTTGTTTTGTATTTTTTTTAAAGGAAAGGCGCAAATTTGGCCCTTTGGGATGGAATATTCCCTATGAATTCAACTCAGCAGACTTCACAGCAAGTGTTCAGTTTATACAGAATCACCTGGATGAATGTGACATTAAGAAAGTTAGTAGCCGTATACTATATTGTTCCCTAAGTGCATTGCTATGATAGTTAATTCATTTCTAACATCTGCATATATATCTAATAAAGAAATAATTCAGTTAAACAGTTTCTGTCTGTCGGCCAGCTGTTTAATTGCCAAAATCAGCCATCATTATCTCATATTTAATCAATTGTGCATTTATATGTTCCCAGGCACAATTATGCACAGTGTAAGATACAGAGAATGACCCACCATTCCCAGTGTATGTAGATGTAGGTATAGGACAGAATCCATACAGAATGTATTGTTTACAGAACAATGAAGTACAGTTTATATTTGGGGTTGCGAAAATGTTCATTTGGGGGCATGTTGCATTTGATTCATAAGCAATTGATAGTTTATAACCATACTGACAAATGGTTGTATTGTCGAAGGCTTTCACGGCCGGAGAACGATGGTTGTTGGGGGTTTTCCGGGCTGTATTGCCGTGGTCTTGGCATTGTAGTTCCTGACGTTTCGCCAGCAGCTGTGGCTGGCATCTTCAGAGGTGTAGCACCAAAAGACAGAGATCTCTCAGTGTCACAGTGTGGAAAAGATGTAGGTCATTTGTATCTACTCAGGAGGGGTGGGGTTGAGCTGAGTCATTCTGTAAGAGTTTCCCAGGGTGTGGAATGCTAATGGCGGGAGACCCTCCTCAGGATACAGTGAAGCCTCCCGCCATTAGCATTCCACACCCTGGGAAACTCTTACAGAATGACTCAGCTCAACCCCACCCCTCCTGAGTAGATACAAATGACCTACATCTTTTCCACACTGTGACACTGAGAGATCTCTGTCTTTTGGTGCTACACCTCTGAAGATGCCAGCCACAGCTGCTGGCGAAACGTCAGGAACTACAATGCCAAGACCACGGCAATACAGCCCGGAAAACCCCCAACAACCATTGACAAATGGTTGTTGTGGATTTTCTGGGCTGTATAGCCGTGGTCTTGGCATTGTAGTTCCTGACGTTTTGCCAGCAGCTGTGACTGGCATCTTCAGCGATGTAGCACCAAAAGACATGCCTTCATTATTCATTTCCAGCTACCTGGGATGATGAAAAGCTAGTAACAACTGATTTTCATAATCTTGCCTCCATTTCTCAAAATCACAACATGGTATTTTTACCTATCAGTTGGAGGAATTTCTTAGAGCAACATTTCCTAGTTTAATTTGGTTATCTTTCTTGCTTACCATTTACATCCCCGAGGCCATAGTAAAGGGTTAAAGAGGTCCACAAATGATTTCTGAAACACGTTGAGGGGATCTCTGCATAAAATGGATTATAATTGTATACGTACAGTGCAATCCTTTTCTGAGAGTAAGCCACATTACACAGGCTTGAGTAGGATTCTAAATAGACCTGCTTAGGATTGTCCTCTGAGAATTCTTTTATTTACCATTTTTTCTCTAGGGAATATCTTGGAGTACAGTCCGATACATGATTGGAGAGGTGCAATATGGAGGCAGGGTTACTGATGACTATGATAAGCGTCTTCTTAATTGCTTTGCTAGGGTAAGAAAATATGATGAAACTTAGAAAGAAAACCTGTTTCAACTGAAAAATCAAACATTTCCAGTTGGAGTAAACTACAGAATACCGTCAAAATTTACTGTTGGACCCCATGGAACATTTCTACTCACACAAGAGCTCTTTCACAAACAGGAGAAAGTTATTGCAAGTAGCCCTTGTGCTAAGTCAACTTGACTGTATCCAGTCTTGCATTTCCAGTTGTGCAAGATATAGCATGAGGTATATTGCAGTGCTCCCAAGCCCCAATAATGATGCTCTTTTAAAAAAAATATTTTTATTAACATTTTAAAATCAGTGAACAGAGTTAACAAAGAACAACAAAGTAATAGTTAACTATATACAATTATGTACAGGAATACTTAATCGCGATTGGTTATAGCTTTGAACAAGAAACAAGGATAACAGATAATAGTCAATAAGTCAGCTTTGTTAAGGTTCAAATAACTAGATCTTCATTGGGAGCTATTACTTCAGTCTTGAGTAACAAAAAGTAAATGTTTGGGAGGGTGCTGATCTGTGATAGAAATAAATTCAATAAATGGTTGCCATTTTGCCATAAAATCAGTTTCCCTTGGGTAATGTTCAGTTTGATATATTTTATCATATATTTTTTCTTGTACATAGTGATCCCAAATTTTTTCTAACCATTTATCTTTTGTGGGGATTATTTTGGATTTCCAATATAAAGCCAGCAAGTTCTTTGCCACAACCAAGAGATTGCCAATGAGGTCTTTTCTGATTTGTGGGATTTAAATTGTATCCCATAAATTAAAAAAAAAAGATCTTCGGGTCTAAAGGAATTTTATAGCCTGTTATTTCTTTAATATAATCTAAAATTTCATTCCAAAAAGACTCTATCTTAGGGCATCCCCACCAGCAATGTTTGAACGTTCCTATTTCACCGCACTCCTTCCAACACTTCTTTGTTTGATTATAAGTGAAAGTTTTCTTGGCATTAAATGCCACCTGTGAATTATTTTGTAATTTTGAATTCGAGATGTAATCGTTTTAGTGTTTAATATATTTGAAGTCCAAATTTCCCCCCATTGTTCTTGTGTTAAATCTATGTTGCAATCTGAGTTCCAGTTTGTTTGACATTTTAAAGTGTCAATTGGGTTAAGGGATAATAGGATGTTGTAAATTTTAGAGATTAAACCTTTTTGTTTAAATGATTTGGTGTCTAGTAAAAGTTCAAATTCAGTCAGGTTTTGTTTGAATATTTCCTGTATTTTCAGTTGTTGTAGCATGCTGGAATGTTGAAAGTAAGTGAACCAGTGGATCTTATGTTTTGTTTTCTGTTCAATTTCTGTTTTGTTTATGATTCCTTGTTTTGTTGTTATATCTATAATGCAGGTCACATTTGACTGAAGCCATATGCTTTTGAAGGTTTTAGTTTGCCCTGGCGGGAACCATTGTTGTTCTATAAAGGAAGAAAATCTTGAAACTTGTGGCAGAAGTTTGAGTCTGGTGTGGTCCCAAACATTGATTATTGACTCTAAGAAGGGGTTATTTATTTTATGGGTCCAGTCCTTTTTTTTGTTCCAAAACAGATTTTGAATGTTGCTGTATTCACTTTCTGGTTCCAAGATAGTAATCCAATCAATTTTGTTTGCTGTAGTTAAAATTTCTATTGTATTGGACAGCCTGATGGCTGTCTGGTAAAGTTCTAGGTCAGGGTATTTAAAGCCTCCTTGTTGTTTTCTTAGTTTAAGAACTTTAAAGGCAATTCTTGGGTGTTTCTTTTCACATAGAAATTGGTTTAGTATATTTTGCCATGATTTAATTGTCTTTTGTGGAATTGCCACTGGTATTGCTCTTAAGAAAAAGAGTAATTTTGGTAGGGCGAATGATTTAACCAAATGGTAACGTTCAAACCATGAGTGGGCAATATTCCCCCATTTATGTAAGTCTGCTTTGATTTGGTTGATTGCTTTAATATGATTTTGATCTATTAGGTGTTTAAGATCATTTGAAATGGTTATTCCTAGATATGACATTTGCTTATTATGATATTGGCTGATTTGTTTGATGTTTGTTATAGTGTTTGGGTTGACAAATATTGGAAAGAGCTGTGATTTTAATTGATTAACTGTAAGACCTGAAGTTGAGCCGAATTCCATTAATTTGTTTTGGAGTAAGTATAAAGAAGTTATAGGATCTGTAATATAAGCAATCATATCATCTGCAAAAAGACGGGCAGCCCAATCCTAAGAGGGGTGGGGAAAGTGAATAGGAACCGAACTAAGGCTTGCGATGGCGCGTCTGGGCCTTACGCCCGCGTAAGTGGCCCTCCGCCCGTGCTGGGACGTGGCGCTGGCCCACCGGTGGGCCGGCACTGGCGCAAGCCACAGGCGACCATGGCCGCCCCTGGCCGCCTCAGAGGCAGGTGCCCCGAAAACCACATGTGACCAGGTGTTTGTTATGAGCAGCTCATTACCTCCCGTAAAGGTAAAGGCTTGCCAAGGCCGAGTGCATCCTTGCCAGACTGTCATGCATCAGCTGGTCGCTGCTGCCCTCGACTATGTGCATCCTTCCGGATGGCGGATTGTGGGGCTTGCCTCGCCAGTGGAACGAGGCAAAGCCCACATGTGTCTTTCCCCCCCACAGGCACGTCCAGGGCATGGCTGCTCCCCCACGTCCCGCCCTCCCCAAACATCTCTGACGGATGGTTGGCTGCAGCCCAGGAAGCACTTTCGTGCCGCGGCCTGCATCTCAGCCCCGCCCTGCCGAGCGGGAAGGAGGGCTGTGAAGAATTCCCCGGCTCCCTTGCTAGCCTAAAAACAAGCCCACTTGTTCCAGTGCAATAAAACGAGTTGTAAAACAACTACCTTCTGTGTCTGTGAGCCTGACTTCGTCCTCTGCCCCTCCCCCAACACTCCCGTCACATATCTCCCCCTGCACCGCCACAAATGTATCTGACAGACCCCGTTCTGCCTCCCCGCCCCCCCTCCCCTCACAGTAATGTCAGGTAGCTGGTTGGGGCAGGGCATGTCAGCGGGGAGGGGGGAGCCACCGAGGGCGATCAATTCCTGGTAGGGCGAGCAGCTGGCACCTGATAAGCCAGGGAGAGGGATGCCAGGGGTGCTGCTGCTGGGGGGCGGGAGATGGCATGGGAAACGGTCCGCTCTCCCAAACCCTAGCCCCATCAGCAAAGAAACCAGGGTAGAGGCAGGCGGATGCCATATCCCGGGCAGGAGGTCCTGCGCGCCGGAGGAGGGTCGCTCCCATTGCAGCCGCAGCCGCAGCAACACAGTCCCATGAGTGGCCTCCTCCCAGAGTGGGTCCAGCCCCTCGGGTGCCTGCGGCAGCCCCATTGGCCATTACAACACCCTCCGCCCTACAGCGTCCCGCCTTGCATACAATCCTGCGGGGCAGTTGCCAGCCTCCCACGCCAACATGCCATGGTTGTTGGGAGGGGTGGATGGCCAAGGGGGTCTGGCCGCCGGCCTCGCCGGTGAGCCCCGCTGCCACCTTCTGGGGGGTGGGGTGTTCTGTTGGACAGGCGGGGCCGCAGCCCAGGGTGTTATACAGCTGCTGGAGACAAGGGGGAAGGGTCCTGGGGGGGTGGGGGCAGCGAAGCAGGGCTTGGCTGCGTGACCTGGTCGCCACAGCCAGGAAGGCTGGGTGGAGGGGCAGCTGCTTCTGACCATGCACTCGCACAGGCGCCAGACGGCGCAGGGGGCGAGCGGGGGGGGGGGGCTGGAGAGGCAGCACCCGGGCCATCGACGGGCCCCTGGCTGCCTGTCCTTCCAAATGGGCTCTCCCCAGCCATGCCTCCCCATGGTCCCTCGACACCCTACCTCTCCTACATGCCTCCCCTTCCTCACATCTGTTGGGGGAGGTGGGATGGTATAGTAATAAAGACTGATTTCTGTGCAACGGGTGTCTGTGGTCTTTGCCTTGGGATGGGGACGGGGCGGGCCCACTGTGTCTGCCTCTTGGTGGCGGCCTCAGGCCAACTGTCCCCTTCAGCGCCACTTGGTGGCTGTTCCCTACTGCCAGGACTGGCTGCTGCCCTGGATTCCTCATGGCAGGGCGCCTGCCAGTCCCATGCCAACCTCTCTGGACGCAGCTGCCACGGACTTGGCGCTGCATTGGGCAAACGAGGGAGAGGCTCCTCAGACCACGCCCACCCCTGTCCTTCCCGACTGCGAGCCCCGCCCAACACACGAGCCGGGGTGGTCTGCCGGTATGGGCGCGATTTGCCTGCTGCTCTGGGGCCTGGCCGGGATTGCGTGCTGCCCATTGGCTGCCCCTATCCTGGCCCCTCCCCCTGCCGCTTGTCAGGAACAGCGCCCTTTCGCTGCGCCTGGCGGCGGCCGTGCATCAAACCCGCCCACAACACTTTCTGGTTCTCCCAATTTGCATCTTTGCACCGCTGCCGGCGCCGCCGCAGCCACACTTTGCTGGCACAGGATACAGCCCGGTGCCGCCGCTGCGCCACCTGTGCAGCCACGCTGGCGTTGGGGCAGGCCATAGGATTGCGCAGTTAATTTATGTTACTTGTTTCCTATGTTAATCCCTTGAATTTTTGGGTCTTCTCTAATAGCTATGGCTAGTGGCTCTATAGCCAACGCAAATAAAGTTGGCGAAAGAGGGCACCCTTGCCTTGTGCCCCTTTGGATCAGTATTTTATTGGATGTTTGGTTATTGATGATGATCTGGGCTGTTGCTTGTGAGTATATAGAATTTATGATTTTTAAAAATGTTTCACCAAATCCCATGTGGTGTAAGACTTGTTTTAAATACGGTATTTCTATGGAATCAAATGCTTTCTCTATGTCCAGAGATAAAATAATTGATTCTAATTGTTTCTTTTGACTGTATGAAATTAAATTGAGTGTTTTATTAATGTTGTTGATTATGTCCCTGTGTGGAATGAAGCCTGATTGATCTTGGTGTATGTAGTGTGAAATGAATGAATTCAACCTTTTAGTTAAGATAGCTGTGAAGATTTTATAATCTTGATTTAATAACAAGATAGGTCTGTAAGAGGTGGTTTTTGATATATCTTTGCCTCGTTTGGGGATTACTATAATTGATGCTGTAAGCCAGGATGGGGGTATTTGACCAGTGTTTAGGACTGTGTTACAAGCTTGCATCAATGGATTAATGAGTAGTGTAGCGAACTTTTTATAGAATTCTGATGGGTAGCCATCTGGACCTGGTGTTTTATTGTTTTTAAGAGATTTGATTACTGCTAGTATTTCTTGTTGTGTGATAGGGCTGTTTAATATTATGCGATGTTTATCTTCCAATCTATTTAAGCTTTTAAGCGATTTTTAAAAGAGTGTGATTCTCTCTTCGTTTGGTGTTTTAGACGAATAGAGTTGTTTATAATATTGTACTAAAGTATCGAGAATTTCTTTTGTTTTAAATTGTAATTTCCCTTTTGCGTCATATATCTGTTTAATGATTTTGGATGATTTTTTCTCTTTTATTTTATGGGATAACAACTTAAGTGATTTGGGGTTATTGAACCAATAGTTTTGCTTGACATATTGAAGGTTCTTCAAAATTCTGTTGGTTTCCAGAGATTCCAACAATTTACCTTGAATTAATAAGTTTTTATATGCCTTTTACTACCAGTTTTTTTGTGCTTGAGTTCTAGCAATTTGATGTTATCAATTAATTCTTGTTTTATAGCATTTCTTTTCTTATTTAATTGTGTTGATAAGGAAATTATATGACTTCTGGTAACAGTTTTAATTGTATCCCAAATGATGCATGGATTTACATCATTTGTTGTGTTTTCTTTTATAGCCAATTCAATGTTGTTACTGATCTCTTTAATGGCGCTTTGGTTGTTTATGAGTGTCTTATTTAATGACCAGTGCTTTTGCCTCAATGATTCTTGGGAAGACATTAGATCGCAGCTAACCCAGCCATGGTCTGATATTGCTATGTTACCTATTTCAGATGAAAGTAACCTGTTTGTTGTTGTATTTGAGACTAGGATATAGTCTATTCTAGTATAAACATCATATTTAGGTGAGTAGTATGTGAAATCCTTTTCAGTTCCATGTAAATGTCTCCATGCGTCTGTTAGAAAGTTATTATCCAAAATTTCTGCTAATTTAGTATTTTCCCCCTTCTTATATTTTTTGTTTTTCGGTTTGGATCGATCTAAATTAGGATTTATTATGTAATTCAGGTCCGTCCCCCCCAAGATCAATTCTCCTTCCTGAAAGTTAGCTAATTTATTCAGACTGTCTTCTAGGAAGGGTATTTGGTCTGAATTTGGGGCATATATTGAAGCTAGAGTGTAAGTTTGTGTGCCTATTATGCCCTTTACGAAAATAAATCTTCCTTTAGGATCACTCAAAGTGTTTTGATGCTGGAAAGTAATGGATTTAGAGATTAATATAGCCACTCCTCTTGCCTTAGAGGTGCCTTTTGCATGATATTGGAGATGAATCCAATTTGATTTTAGGTTGTGACTGTTTGTGGGATGGAGGTGAGTTTCTTGCAGAAATATGATATCTGATCTTGTTTTAGCCAGATTTGTAAGGATGCGTTTTCTTTTGATGGGGTTACCCAAACCACGAACATTATAAGATGTAAATTTAATATTTGATGACATACTTGCTCTAATTAATTAAACCAATGGATTTCTTAATTATTTATGTTGATTAATTGTTTGTTAGTTAGTAGTGCTGTCTCAAAATAAATTAATACAATCAGGATTAAGAGCTTTTATTTTTTTCTTTTATCGGGGGGATGCCAATTTATGAATTGTTATTAATATAATCAGCTGTAACTAAATGGTAGTGTTGTGTTTCCCCTAATCAATTTCCCTCTGATTTGATTATTAATTTGCAAATAATGCTCTTGAATTATTTAATGGATTTCTAATTTTATGACAGAACTTGCTAGCTTTATGAAATGGATTTTTATAATCAAGGATGGACTGTAAATATTAAATATTACAAGTTTGATAAAGTAGCAGTCCTCAGTTCGAATATATTTTAGTACAATAAGTTTTATATATAGTCTTTCTCTTCCAACCTTGGCTGGAGAGGTCACAGATTGTTGCAGTAATAGCTATTTGAATAGAATAGGTTTTGGGTTTTCCTTAAATACAAGTATCAAGTATCCTTAAACGAATCAAAACTATGTAGGTTTCTTTGTTTTCAACTAGTGAAAATTTAATTAACTTGAATAATGAAGTTAGCTTTATATAACTTAACAATTTCCCTTGTTGTTTCCAAAGTCCCCCTTGTCTCTTTTCCTCTCTCTCTATTTTCTGCTTGTAGATTCAGCCAAAACAGAGTAAGAGAGAAGGTTCTGCTACTGAAGTGTTTTATTCACACTTCAAATATTAGTAGAAAATAAAAGAATATATATGAAAATAGTAGGATAAGTATATATTTATATGCTTGTATGTATGTGTCTACTTACAGTGTTAAAGCTTCACACCAAGTAGCTTAAATAAATTATAAAAGGGTTTGTCCAATTTCTCTATCTGCCTTCTCCTTTTCTCTTCTCCCTTGTTCCTTTACTGTTTCCTTTTGTCATTAGCTTAATCAAATTAACTAAATCTGTTTATTTTTCCATTTTCCCCTCCCTATCTCTTTCCCTCCCTTCCCTTCTTTCCCCTCCTCCTCCCTAACCCACTACACTTTTCCCTCAAAATCTTAGGTAACTATATAAGTAAGTTTTAGAAATTACACCCTCCCTCTAATCGCGATCTTCCCCTTTCCCTTAATATAATCTGCTTTTCCCTCTCACAGAGTTCTTGGCTACGAAGGTGCTATAAGCACAGAAATAAAAATTAATTCCAAAGTCTCCCCCTCCCACAATCCCTCCCAGCTAATTAATACAAACTGCACAAAGTTGAAGAATAAATTCCCCTAAGCCCCTTTAGCTAGTGTGTTTAATTCACACACTAGTTTGGTATGCACCAAAACTTACCAGGCTTAACTAATGGGAGTTACATTGAAAGGACCGAACTTCCCTCTTCCCTTTCTTACCCCGTTATTAGTTTTTAACAAGAAAATTTTATGATAGCGCTTCCATGAGCTTATTATTGCAGTTAATTTTCTGAGTCAATTGTCCCTTATTGGTATCTTACTTCGCTTCTGGGGAGATGAAGCTGATGACTGAGGAAATTTCCGTTTTTGAGAAGACTTGCTTGTTTCCATCGGTTCTTCTAAGTTTAGTTCATTCAGCATTAAGGCTGCAGAGGCTAGATCTGAAGCGATGAGGCGACGACCTTTGTGGAAGACCAGTAGTTTCGTGTGGTTCCACCATTTGTATTGAATGTTGGCTCTTCTTAAGGCTTCTGCTGTTGGTTTTAGCTCTTTTCTTTTCTGGAGAATTTCAGTGGGTAGATCATTGTATACGTAAACTGGAGTGTCATTAAATAGTAAAGAGCCTTTTGATCTTGCTTTGCTGATTATTTTTTTTTCTAATGATGGGATCTGGCACCTCAATTATGATGTCTCTCGGCGTGCTCCTTTTTTTATGCTGGATTGAGTATCCAATGCGATAAGCTTTAGTTACAAATTGAGATGGTCCTTCTTTAATGCCCAGTAGTTTAGATAGCCAAGAATTTAGTGTTTTGGCTATATTCTCGTTTTCCATAGCAGACTCTTCAATTCCATGAAGCTTGAGATTTTTATAACGAGCTGACACCTCCAGGTAAATAATTCTTTCCTCCTGGTGTTCTAGTTTGCTGCAAATGTCTCTCACGTCTCTTTGAGACATGATGCTGAGTTCCATAGCATTTTCGGCTGTTTGATTTGTCTTTAGCAGTTCCAATTTGATTTCAGCTAGCTGTGCAGTCAGTGGCTGAATGAGCAGCGTCATTTGTTTGAGCAGATTTTGTTCCAGTTTTGCAAACTGTGCTTCTAAAGAGTGATCAGTGGGTTTTGCTGCTGCGTTTGCCTCCAAAAGTTTTCCGTCGGCCATTTTAAGTAGCTCGGCCTTGCTGTGTTCTTGGAGCTCGATCTGTGCTGTGCTGTGAAAAAACTGCTGGAGATTTTTTGCTAATTTAGGGTAGTTCTTCTTTTCTTCCTGCATCTGCTTTCTCATAATATATTAAAAGGTGAGCGTTATCAGCTGTTTTGGGGGTAAAAAGGGAGGGAGAAGAGGGAGATCTTTCAATGTGCATCCATACCCAAAGACTCCGACACCACGCCCCCCATAATGATGCTCTTTGATCAGATGATATATCACTTTCAAACGACAGTATCAAATAGTCTTTTGGTCTTTTGTTATTTTTTTTTATTGGATTAGAAATCCTATAATTATTCAATACAATCATTTCCCTTTAATTTATTCCAATTCTAACCCCCTCCCTTTCCCCCCCTTTTGTTGACTTCCAACAGTTTTCCAACCCCTTCTCTATCTTTTTTCTCACTCATTTCAAACTTACTTTTTTCTATTAAGCATACACTTTCATTCTCTTCTAAGCTAATATATTCTAACGCAGTACTATCTTTATTCTCTTCTCCACTTAACTTATCAAACTAAACATTACATTCCTAGCATATCTTCTTTAATAATGTAACATTTTCTCCATTTTTTTTTGTTCTCTTACTTAATTACTCTAATCTCATCGGTGTGGGTCAATCAATTTGACCATATTCTACGTATTTACAAGTACTTCTCTGACACTGTATACATTCAATATAAATCAATCAATTTAACTTATATTCTGTATGTTACTATATACTTCTTTCCCCCTTTCTTATATTCACTCTATTTTAATTACATAATTTATCTATTACACAGTTATCTACCAGAAATATATTTAGTTAACTTATATCCTTATAATTCTTATACTAACATCTCTATTATTTAGTACTATATGTGATAATCAAATAACATAATTGCTTAGAACTTCTTGTTTAAATTCCCTTCCCCCGGTAAAGTCACTTCTCTCTTCTTATATTATATTTCAGTAATTTTCAAACTGCCACAGATCTCCTTCCACCTCCCATTTTTTCCCCAGATATTGCTTCAACTTCTCCCAATCCATGTTAAACTGTCCTGGATCAAGATCTCTCAGTTTTCTTGTCATTTTGTCCATTTCTGCCATGTACAGCAATTTGTAAATCCAGTCCTCAATTGTTGGCACTTCTTGTACTTTCCATTTTTGCGCATATAAAAGTCTTGCCGCTGTTGTCATGTAAAATAACAATATCCTATATTGTGCTGGAATGTCTTCCATTCCCAAGTTCAGTAGCAGCAGTTCTGGGTTCTTATTGACTTGAAATTGTAAAATCTCACTTATTGCTTCTATTATTTCCCCCCAGTACTGCTTGGCTACCTCACAAGTCCACCACATGTGATACAAAGATCCTTCATGCTTTTTGCATTTCCAGCATTTATTAGACATATTAGAATTCCCTAGTGCAATTTTCTTTGGTGTCAAATACCAACGATAAATCATTTTATAGACATTCTCTTTAATGTTGGTGCATGTCGTAACCTTCAATGTATTTTTCCACAAGTATTCCCACGCCTCCATTGTTATCTCTTTGTTAAAGTTTATTGTCCACTTCACCATTTGGACTTTGACTGTCTCATCTTCTGTAAACCATTTTAACAACACTTTGTAAGTCTTAGAGATTTCTTTTTTATCCGCTTGCAAAATTACCTCCTCTAATTCCGAATTCTCCGTTCTTATCCCTCCCTTCGCCCGGTCCGAATAATAAAGATCTCTAATCTGTCCATATTGAAACCAATCATAACTTGGAGACAACTCTTCCTGCGTCTTGATTCTTAATTTAGAGGATTCTATTCGTGTTATCTCCTTGTACGTTAAACACTGTTGTTCATTATCGACAGTTCTCGGATCTACTACTTCATATGGAACCACCCAGGAAGGGATTCCATCCTGTAGGTAATTTCTATACTTCTTCCAAATTGTGAAGAGTCTTCTTCGAATATAATTGTGTAAGAACATAGAGTCCGCTTTTACTTTATCATACCACATATACGCATGCCATCCAAATATCTTTTTATATCCCTCTAAGGCCAGTAGTTTATGGTTTTTCAATGTCATCCAGTCTTTCAACCACACCAAACAAATTGCATCATGGTAGAGTCTTAGGTTGGGCAACTGCATTCCACCTCTTTCCTTTGAATCTTGCAATACTTTCATTTTCACACAAGGCTTCTTGCCTGCCCAGACAAAGTCCGATATTTTCCTCTGCCATTTTTCAAACTGCTTAGAGTCCCGAATAATTGGTATTGTTTGTAACAGAAACATCACTCTTGGCAATACATTCATCGTTACTACTGCAATTCTCCCCAACCATGACAAACTCAGCCTATTCCATTTAATCAAGTCTCGCTCTATCTGAGTCCACAGTTTCTCATAGTTGTTTTTGAATAGATCTATATTCTTTGCAGTCAATTCAATTCCTAGATATTTCACCTTGTTTGTTACTTCACAGTCTGTTATTTCCATTAATTGCTGTTGTTTTTGTTTGGTCATGTTTTTACATAGTATCTTTGACTTCCTTTTATTTACATAAAATCCTGCCAAGTCTCCAAACTCCTTAATTTTCTCTATTACCTTTGGCATATTCTCAATTGGATCCTCTACAATTAACATTATATCATCCGCAAATGCTCTGACCTTATAGGAAAATTCTTTTATTTTTATTCCACGGATTGCATCATCTTCTTGAATCTGTATCATCAGTATTTCCAAAACCAAAATAAACAAGAGTGGAGACAACGGGCAACCTTGTCTTGTGCCTTTACCTATATTCAATTTCTTAGTCACCTCGTCATTCACCACAATTGCTGCACTCTGGTCCCTATAGATTTCTTTTACTGCTCTTATGAATCTTTCCCCCATTTGTAGCTGTTCCATAGTGGCAAACATAAAGTCCCAGTTCAAATTGTCAAATGCTTTTTCAGCATCCACAAAGAAGAATCCAACCTCCTTATCACAACGCTTATCATAATATTCAATAGCATTTATGACTGTCCTTAAATTGTCTTTAATTTTTCTATTGGGTAAAAAACCAGCTTGTTCCTCCGCTATGAATTCAGACATCCATCCCTTTACTTTCTCCGCCAATATTTTCGCAAAGATTTTATAGTCATTATTCAGTAACGAGATAGGTCTGTAATTTTTAACATTAGTCAAGTCTTGTCCCTCTTTTGGGATCAATGATATGTTAGCCTCGCTCCAAGTATCTGGAGTCCTTTGGTCCCTCAAAACTCCATTGATCACTTCTTTTAAAAATGGCACCAGTTCATTAGCCATTACCTTGTAAAATTTAGCTGTCAGTCCATCAGGTCCTGGCGCCTTTCCCAAATTTGTTGACTGTATTGCCTTTCTTAACTCTTCTTCCGTCACTTCGCTATTCAATTTGTCTCTCCATCCCTCCGAAATTGCTGGTAGTTTCATTTTCTCCAAATAACTTGCTATTGAGTCTTTATTCACTTCTTTTTTATTGTACAACTTTGCATAAAATTTGTAAAAGGCTCTACTAATGGCAGTCTGTTCCAGATGCACTTTATTATCTTCACAGATTTTATTTATTACTTTCTTCTCCTTTCTCTTCTTCAATTGCCACGCCAGATATTTCCCAGGTTTATTTGCGCCCTCAAACGACTTTTGATTCAATCTCTTAAGATTCCATTCCAATTCTCTGTTGTTCATTGCCGTCAGTTGCTCTTGAAGGATTTTAATATCCTGATATATCTTCTTTTTCCCTGGTCTTTTCTTTAATTGTATCTCTTTGGCTTTTATTTTCTCCATAATCTCCTGTCTCTTTTCTTCTCTTTTTTTCCTGGCTCTTCCATTTAAGTCCATTAGTATACCTCTAATTACTGCCTTGTAAGTGTCCCATACCTTATTGGTTGGTACTTCTCTGTTCATGTTGTATTGTATGAAGAACTTAGTCTCCCTTCTCAACATCTCCATATTTTCTCCTTCTTGTAGCAAGTCCTCATTTATCCTCCATCCTCTCCTTTTAATTCTTTTTCCGAACTTCCACATAATTGGATTATGATCTGAGCCTACCATAGGCAATATTTCCACATCCTTAGTCCAAAGCGCTAAGTCCTTTGAGGCCCAGATCATATCAATTCGTGATAACGTAGAATGTCTCGCCGAAAAAAACGTATATTGTCTACATTTGGGATTCTGCCTTCTCCATACATCCTCTAAAGTTTCTTGTTGCGTTAATACAAAAAAAGCCTTTGGTAGTAATCCTCTTTTCTTTTGTGCAGTTACTGATTTCTTGTCCTGGTCCAAATTAGTAACTCCATTGAAGTCACCAGCTAAAATTATCTGATCATAAGAAAGTTTGTCCAGTTGCTTCCTTAAATCCTCAAAGAAGCTTTCTTTCGCTCCATTAGGTGCATAAATTCCAATCACCAACACTTTCTTTAAATTCCATATACATTCCACTGTTAAAAATCTGGCTTCCGCATCTCTCACCACTAATTTTGGCTGTAGCTCCTCTTTTATATACAGCACCACTCCTCTTTTTTTCTTTGTTGAGGCCGCTACAAAGTCATTGCCCAATTTGTTCATTTTTAAATATTTTACATCCTGTTTTCTAATATGGGTTTCTTGTAGACACACAATATCACATTTTTATTTTAATAGCCAGTGGAAGATGTTTTTTCTCTTATTAGGTGAATTAAGTCCATTTACATTCCAAGATAATAATTTACACTCCATATTCATGGCCTTATTGTTGGTAAGTCCTTTTCATTGTCCCTAATAAACTTTTCCATTTCTAATTCAGATCTGATGCGCTTTTTCACTCCACCAAATTCAAAGGACATTCCTTCAGGCATTTCCCATCTATACCTTATTTTCATGTCCTTCAGAATCTGGACTAGGATTTTATATTTTTTCCAGTCTTGCAACACCGATCTGGGTAGCTCCTTCATAATAATAACCGTCTTGCCATCAACCTCCAATGGGTCTTGAAATTGCTTGCTCACAATCATTTCTCTCATGTTTCTAGTCGTGAACTGCACAATCACATCTCTTGGTAGTTTCCTCTGGGTCGCAAATCTTGAGTTTATTCTGTATACCACATCTAGGATAGCCCCAATTTCCTCCTCCTCCTTCCCCAGGTACTCAGCCAACACCTCAGTAATCTGTTCTTGGGCCGTCTTTCCTTCCACTTCCGGCAAGCCTTGAAACCTCAGCTGCTTCTCCATATGTTTACTCTCCGCAACTGCCATTCTAGCCCTCACCCCCCTCATCTCAGTTCGTTGCGTATCTGCTAGAGTCTCCACCGCATTTTCTACTACATTAACTCTTTGCTGTGTTGCTTACAAGTCATTTTGTATCGTTTCCATACCTTTTTTCACTTCTGCCAGTTCATTCTTAAGTGTCTCTTTAAACTCTTTCGCCAACTCGGGTATCATGTCCTTAAGCTCCTTAATCCCTTCTGAGAGTTTTTTGTCCAAGTTCTCTATTGCCGCTTGCCACTCTTTTTTCGACATCGTGGGGCTTGCTTTGCCTCACTCCCATGAGTCCACTCGCTTCCTTAGCTCCGTGGCGTTTAACTTAATATTCTCTTAGTTTAAATGTCCCGGTCTTATTCCCAAAAAGTCAATTAAAGAGTCCAAAATGTCGGGCGTCTTTTCTCTATGGTTCCTCTATGGTTATTCCCCCTTATTTGTAATCCAATATGGCTTACTTCCTCTTCTGCTGAAGCCGCGACTCTTCCCCTTTCAAAGATGGTGATTCCCTTCTTCCTGTAGTCCAGAAAGGGCCGCTTCTCTCCAGCAACTCTATCGTTGTTACGTGCTTCCTGTTTCCCGTCCTCCCACAGCAATTCTCGTGATGGTAAAACTTTCTCACAGCCCACTATCTCTTTGTCACCACAGGTATGTAAAACAATAGTCCAATTTCCTTAATAACTCCGTTTTAGTTAGTCCTTTTTTTAATACAGTTCTTGCCGGAACTTCCCCTCCTTATAGTCACTCTGTTGCAGTTTTCAAATCTACTTTAATGCTTCCTTATTTTAAGTAATCTGTCCCGTTTCAAGAGATAGCGATCTTTACCTTCTTAAACGCTTCCGCGGGTTGTAATCGCTGTTTCAATCTCCACTTCCCTCCAGCTCTTCTTGTCCTTGTTGAAGCTTGGGCATGTAGGTCTTATGCCAACCGCATTGGCTCCTAAGGTACTGCAGAGATTTTGGCAAAACCTGTCTTCGGGTGGGACCTCAAGGGACGGGAGAGAGTCCGTTGCGTAGGACCCCCCCTCACCCGAGATCAACACGCCCTGAGGTTCTTGAGCGTTCTATGCCTGTTCTCTGCCTGAGAACAGTTGGCCGCGGGCAACTTTAGCCCCTCCAGCCTCCAAAACAGCAGCCCGGACAGCTCAGCTCTTAGAGCTGCATTAGACCTTCATGGATCCCAAACCGGAAGTCTTTTGTTATTTTTGTATGCAGCAACACCAATTAGAAATAAAATGTCAGTGGTTGATCTTACAGTAGGTTTAGTGCTAAATTTTGCACAAATGGAAACATTAAATAAAACTTCTCTTGTTATCTCATGGCAAGATTCAACCAATACTTTAGGACATGAAAAGCAAGAAGCAAATCATCTGTGAAATAATCACCTGCTTTTTCCGCCCCGGCCCTGGCCTGGTGGAACGCTCTCCCACTGGGGATCCGGGCCTCACGGGCCCTGTTACATTTCTGCAAGGCCTGTAAAATGGAGATGTTCCACCGGGCCTTTGGCTGAGTGCCAGCGGGTGTCCTCCTTCTTCCATCTAAGACCATCTGTTATGCCTATACACGGACTCCCAAATATTTGTTTAAATACCCTGCGCCTGGACTATTTTAATGACTTTTTAAAGATTATTACTGATTTAATGGTTTTGTGATTTTTAATGTATTTTATTAATGTTGTTAGCTCCCCTGAGCCCATTTGTTGGGAGGGCGGGGAATAAATCAAATGAACAAACAAACAAACAAACAAATAAGATTGCTTTTGTTTATAGGTTTGAATATTTCCTAAAATCAATCTATACAAGCCTGGGCTTGTGTGTAGATTGCATTTGGTCAATACAACCCTTTCCCATGCTATTCTTGTCTAGTAGTAAAGTTTCAGCTCCTTGAATTGACAAGTCAAGGATCATTGTTGTGATGTTGGTTGGAGCTTGTTCTCTTTTCATGCTTTATGGCTGCCTCCTCCCATCCTCCTTGTGGACACCCCCTCCCAAGAATCCAACTTCTTGCCACCATACCATCTTTATTGAACCAGAGGAGTTAGCTGTGTTAGTCTGTAGTTGCAAAATAGTAAAAAGTCCAGTAGCACCTTTAAGACTAACCAACTTTATTGAGGCATAAGCTTTTGAGAACCACAACTCTCTTTGTCAGATGCATCTTTATTGAAGTTACCTGTAGATTATTACCAAAAGTGTTATTATTTTATCTTTACTTTGTACAGGTCTGGTTCAGTGAAAAGATGTTTGAGAGCACATTCTGTTTTTATACTGGATACAAAATTCCAGTGTGTAAAACTCTGGATCAGTATCATGAGTATATTTCAACTCTTCCTAGCATGGATAGTCCAGAAGTCTTTGGTCTTCATCCAAATGCAGATATCACGTGAGTAGGCCTAATTCTGAAGAAAAGATGTTTTTTTAAAATGTACATTTTATTGGCAATTTCCAATATTTATATGAATCCAAATGTTTAAGAAAACCGTCCTGGACTTTTTAAAAAGTAAAACATCTAGTATGAAATATAATATTTACTTATGACAATGTAATAAACAAGCTTTCTCTAGTAATATAAATTTGTTTCTGAAGTACAATTTGGTCCAGCATAATCAGTTTAGTTGACATTATTTTACAAGATGAACTTTGATTAAATGAATTACAAATAAAAATGCTATTATTTTGTCAGAAAGCTTGGGTTGTTTATTATTTTTTGCTTCAAACATCATATAATCTGTTACAGGATATAATCAACGAACATTAAATTTTGCTTGTTTTTCTGTAGTTCCTATAATTCTATTATGAATTATAATTTGCAAGATGTTCATACTTAGCATTTCGAGGATTGTAAAGTTGATTAAATGAGTTGTTTGACAAGTTTTAAACACTTGATTCTCAAATGCAGTACCGATATAATGGCACAGGGGGTTCAAAGCTTTTACTGCAAACAGAAGTTTTATATACCCCCCCCCCCACACACACTCCATTTTGATGGGCTGATTAAGGACTATTTCTTGCATTATTTTTGAAAGACACAAGTGCAGCCTCCGGTTCATTGACTGAAGATCCTCTTCTAAATAGATATTTGTATTACAGTGTTGACATTTTGTATTATATTTTCATGTATTATGGTTTTGACATTTCATCATTATTCAGGCATGCGTGCCTCCTGCAAGTACACCCATGTCTTTCAGAGCTAATGTGAGCAAAAGTCCTAAGATGTAAAAGTGATAAGAAAAGTAGAATTTGCCAGTTTCATTGTCCTCAAGAAATCCTGGTTTGCGGGACTTATGCAAATGTAGTGGTGTGGAGGTTATGCTTGTATATGATGCCTAAACGGAAGAATGAGGCTGCACCAATACAGAGTCTAGGAAGAGAAGAAAAATCAAGGTGCAATGGGAAAATATTGAATTTATGATTGTAGATCCCTACATGTTTTATGTACAGCTTCATCAGGGGATCTAACTAAAAACAAAAGGCAAGAATATAGTAACTCAAGCACAGGGTAAATACCAGGGTGTATTCCTAAGTACTGAAATTAACAAAACTCCCTAAACGGATTAACCACACAATCAATAAGAACCAATTCAATATTTTCAAAGTGCAAAAAGTGCTCTCTATATAAACAATTTAGACAATCATCTAGTCATAAATACATTCATAATAGTCAGTTACTGTATACATATACATAAGCAGATACAAAAAAGATGGAATAAATTTCTGAGTGACCATTCAAAATTCAGTACATTCAAGTGTATTCCAAAATCACAGTCCAAAATCACTTGTGAATGTCTTCCTTTGGAGCAATGAGGTAGATATGTGTAGAAATGTAGACCATAAAGTGCGGTGCCAATCCATAAACAACTTCCTCAATAGGTAGTCGGTTTTCTTCAAACAAATATCCACGCCTACAATTACAATTCCTTCAGATTCAGCAAATCATTCAAATATAGACTCCTTCAAATATGTACTCAGTTGGCTTGTTTCCACAGACCATCACTTCCGTGTAAGAGCAAAGGGCTACCTCATTTCCTAAAATACCAGCGTTTCTATAATCCAAACTGAATCTTAAAGGAAACCCCAACAGATAGCCCGGCAGGTTCCACTCCTGATTCAAGCCCTTAGGACCTGCCGTGCTATCTGTAAGGGTTTCCTTTAAGATTCAATTTGGATTAAAGGAAATGAGGTAGCCCTTTGCTCTTACATGGAAGTGATGGTCCATGGAAACAAGTTGACTAAGTACATATTTGAAGGAGTCTGTATTTGAATGAGTTGTTGAATCTGAAGGAATTGTATAAACAGTGAGTACGAGGAGGCTAGTGAGTAATGTTACTGGATGCCAAGATAGGTTATTTGGATGTATATATATATATATTAAATAGGCTCAGGAAACCTTAAAATGTCCCTAATCTCCCCACAGAAGGCTTCCAAGCCAAGCTGAGGTAACGGGAAAGACAAATATACCCCTCACAGTGCCACAAAATGGCCGCCGCCACCTAAAACACCTAAGATGGCCACCAACTGCCCTTAGCCAACCAGCCACCAAAATAGCCAACAATGACAAGCCCCACCAAGGCCCGCAGGGGAGAAGGCCTTACAACTGCCTCCAGTGCACTGGGCCTGTCTGCACCCCCGCAGACGTCGGAGTCCCCATAGCCAAGCCCAACAACAGCCCCACAAACGTCACTGCCACCTAATGGCCACCATGGGTAGCAACAGGGGAGGGAGAAAGCGCTCGCCAAGTGTGGGGGAGAGAGGTTAAACGCCCTGACTAGCCACCCTCCAAAAGGCCACCCAGCCAGGGAAGGGGAGGCTGCCCAGGGGCCTAACAGGGAGGCCGTAGGTTACCCAAGGCCCATCTCCCTGCTGGTACAAAATGGTCTGTTGAGAAGGGTGGGAAGGCGTGGTGAAAACGCCCGAAACAACTGCTTAAGCACAACCTGGGCCTATGAGCCGCAGTGCACAGCGAAGCATGGTGAAAGGAAGCGCTCCATGACACTCGTGTCCTAGCCACTGCCTCGCCGCACCGATGCCCACCATCAGAAGCACCTGCTCTGAAGCAGCCTTGCTTGCCACCACTGCTCCGCCAGCACAGGCAAGCCCCACTGCCTTGTCCTCTGCTCCTCATACACAGTGCATGGAACAACAGCGTCCTGCTGCACCAAGCACGAGGTGCAACTGAGACGCCGCAGGGGTGGAGCAGCCTTATAAAAGGGCTGCCGCCCCCCAGTGAGGACCCGGATAACCGGGGGCACACTGTCTGCCTTCCTCCTCCAAGGAGGCAAACTGCGGCCCCCGGCCTAAGTGGCTGTTGCCACTGGCCAGGAGGGCCGGATTATCAAGGCTGTTTCAAAACTTCGTCTAGAACAAATAGGATCTCTTTCTTCACTATCTCTTGGTATGCCATCTACTAGATTTGGACATTCTAGTTATTGTATACTATTTAAAATTCTCCACAGGTATCAGAGTAACACAGCAGCCGATGTCCTGAACACCATAACAAATATTCAGCCAAAAGAAAGTGGAGGTGGAGTAGGAGAAACCCGAGAAGCCATTGTCTATCGATTAGCTGAAGATATGCTTGAAAAACTACCTCCTGATTATATACCCCATGAGGTAACTGTTTTAAATGTCTTATCAGTGTTTTCCTAAAATTGCAAAAATGAAAATATTTACTCATTGTAGCAGATCCATGGGACAGTTGTGGGTTTGGGTTGGTCTGGAAGTTGTACTTGGCGCACTTTGAAAAATAATGAATTGCTAGAAATGGCATTCAGTTATGCATGTTATCAGTGGATGTAATAAAAATCTTAAAGGCTGTGGATAGTTTAAAGGGGAAGCTGTCTGGGGTCAGCAGCCCAGCCCCCGGACTTACCTGGAGAGAAGGACGGGAGAATCCCAGGCGTCAACCGCCCAGCTGCCTTGACAGGCAGTGGCCCAGGGTGGAACAGGTGCAGCACCCTAGCAGTCGAGTCAGAGGGCCCAGAGGCTCCAGCGAAGGCAGCTCAGCCAGCAGCAAAGGCAGGAGGGGAAGAGCCAGAGGGGAAAGCTAGCCAGGAAAGGGCAGCCATGCCTAGCAGCAATGGGCAGAGGCTGACCAGGGCAGCACCTCAGGAGCAAGGCCAGGGAAGCCTCAGCTGGGGCTCATTCGCAGTTAACCACACCCTGCCAGAAAGGCGAGGAAGCCTAGGAGGGATTAGTAATGGGAGGGAAACACCTGAGGGCAGGCACAGCTAGGCCACGTCAGGAGAGGGAAAGAGCCTGGAAGAAGGGTGGGGCAGAGAGAGGAAGCCCTATAAAGGATAGCTCGGAAGAGCACTGGGGTGGTGGGTTTGAGTAGGAGTAATGGCGTGGAGTTACAGCAGAGCGGAGCGGAGCGAGAGCGGAGCGAGAGCGGGAGCGGAGGCAAGGAGGAGAGTGGATGGAGGAGTAGAGGGCAGAGATCAAAGGGGGTGAGTGGCGTAGGTTGAGCAGACCAGCGAGTGGACTGAGAGAGAGTCTAGGTGAGGTATACCACCCCTCCTTCCACAGAGCAGGGTCTTGCAGCATCCCTGCCCCCCCCCCCCGACATCAGGAACGGACCGCCCAGGTCTCTGCCCAGCAGCGGCAGCAGCGAGCCCTGACAGAAGCTACAAACAAGAAGGTGTAGTGGAGGAAAACTTCTCAGAGCTCTTCAAAACCAAAACTCTCATATTTCATGGTGAAATAACAGCCTTTAAATAAGAATGGGCATTTTCTCAGTTGATTCAAGTCCATTCTACGAAAATCTAGAAAGATGGGGCACATCTTTGTTCTCTATTCACAACTCCTTCCTTTTCTGATCTGAAGTTTTGGCTTAGGGTTTCCCCCCCGAAATAGAGGCAGCCAGTCAGGAAACACATAGGTGGGATCATGGCATTTTACAGCCAGTCAGATTTAGCTACCTGATGACATTATGAAGCCAAATCAAAATGAGGGCAGTGTTTCCTGCCTACACTCTGAGTGGGAAATCATCTTTGCTGGTTTTCATAGTGCCATTACAATAAGTTACTGAAATTAAGGAATACCATTAGCAAGAAGTGAAATTTTTGCAAAGCGAGCCCCCATTTCAGCTCATGCCTAAATATTCTGCTACAGGGAAGCCTCTGGTGTTGCATAAAAAGAGTATTATAATTAGAGATGGGCACAATCAGCATTATGATTTGAAAAAAAACCCCGATAATGGCGTTCGCGCCATCGGGACTCAGCTAATCGGTGCTGTCTATGGCAACCGATCCAGCGGTCGGAGGTTTGCTTGTTCAGGGCTTGATCGGATCGATCGGTTTCTATTTGGGATTGCAGACACTCAGGTGCCAGTAATCAATTCCCGGGGCAACGGAGCCAGGGGAATGCCTGAGCTGTGTTTGCCCTCCTTCTGTCGCCCTGGAAACGCGAATGGAAGCCCAGCTTTCCTTGATCAGCAGGGCTTCCTTCCAACCACGGAGCAGCCAGCAACGCATTACCATTTGGGAGAAGAGAGGGGAGGGAGGGGGAAGGGGGTGTTCTGTAGCCACCACGGGCACTCCAAATGTTTTTTGCTTTTTTAAAAAACGGGGCTTTGTAGGAGGAATGGCTGTTTTTCTGTCTGTCACTCTCTGTTTTTAACATGCTTTTAAAACACTGTATTTTGTGGGAAAACCTCATTCACGGCTCTGTGTGTGTGTTTAAAAGGGAGTGGGTAAAAGCTGGATCCAGATGCTTTTAAACAGATCCTCATGAATTCATATGATTTTTATATTGAAACAAAATAAAACAAAAAGGCTGTCATATTATAGATCATGTCCTAGTCTACAGACAGCAACAAAACAATCATGCATCCACTAATCCGTGGCGCTGCCACGGCACAAAAACATGCTAAAAAAGCACAGATCCGCATGGATCCTCTTGATTTTTAAGTGGGGCCACCCAAAATCCACCACACAATCACAGACCATGTCTGTTGCCACAAATGGGACCGAAAAATTCAGCCATCCACTACTTTGTGGAACCGCCACGGCACAAAAATATGGTTCAAAAGCACGGATCCGCATGGATCCTCTAGGTTTTTACATGGGGCCACCCAAAATCCACCATACAATCCCAGATCATGTCCATTGCCACAAATGGGACCAAAAAAATCAGTTATCCACAGCTTCATGGCACTCCCACGGTGCAAAAACATGGTCTAAAAGCATGGATCCTCATGGATCCTTGTGATTTTTACATGGGGCCACCCAAAATCCACCATACAAAACCAGATCATGTCCATAACCACAAATGGGACCAAAAAAATCATTCATCCACAGCTTTGTGGCAGCAGCACGGCGCAAAAACATGGTTCAAAAGCAGGGATCCTCATGGATCCTCTTGATTTTTACATGAGGCCACCCAAAATCCACCATACAATCCCAGATCATGTCCATTGCCACAAATGGGACCAAAAAAATCATTCATCCACTGCTCTGTGGCAGCGCCACGGCGCAAAAACATGGTTCAAAAACACGGATCCTCATGGATCCTCTTGATTTTTACATGGGGCCACCCAAAATCCAGCATACTGTCCCAGATCATGTCCAATGCCACAAACAGGACCAAAAGATCTAAAATATGACAGCCTTTTTGTTTTGTTTCAATGTAAAAATCATGAATTCATGAGGATCCATGTCTCAGATTCATGTTTTTTCACCTTGGCAGCGCCAAATATTTTTGGATCTGTGTTTTTTATATTTCAGTCTGTGGACCTGGCTGTGATATGTGATTTGATGTTTCATTTGTGTTTTTCCTATTTAAAAAAACAAAGGATCTGCGAGGATCCGTGTGGATCCTGGTTTTACTTTCTTCCTGTTTAAAATATGCTTTTGGAAGACTGGCTGCTTGCTTTTAAAATCGGGTGTGGAGGAATGGAGGATTCTATCCCTGCTTTTTTAAAAAAGCTGGCTGAAACATGTTGATGGGGTGTCTCTCTGTCTTTATTTGGAGAGGCAGAGACAGGTTAAAAACTCTGCCCGCCCTGCTCTAAGTGCATGTGTGTGTGTGAAAACATCCCCTCCCTGAGGGGAGGCAGCTTGTCGTCGGGTTAAAAACTCCCCCCCCTCTGCTCTAAGTGTGTGTGTGGAGGGCGCCCCTCCGCTTTGGCCTCCCCAATCCCCAATCGGAAACGGGACTTGTTCGGTGTGGATTGGTGATCTGGGGTCATCGCCAGTGAGGATCCACAAACAGCTTGATCAGTATTTTTTTGGGATCGTGCCCACCTCTAATTATAATGTTAGAATAGGAATTTGGCTGGATGTATATCTAATGGCTGTACCTTAAGGAAAAATTATTAGCTAATCAATTTCCAATGAGAATTGTTCCCCTTGATGCCATATATTACATCAAAGGTCATGTGTATCCCTAGATTATAGTAACTTCAGACAATTGTACATATTAGTGAATAATTCTCTTTTTATAGTCAAGATGCTGCAAATGTTTGGCATATGTGCTGCCAATAAAAAATTCAATGGCTTCTTCCAGGGCAATGAAAAACAATGAAAAGGAAAAAAAAACAAATTATAAGACTCTCCCAAAAGCAATATGAAAGAATAAAAGTGATATCAAAGTTGTATTTTGTTCTTCCTGAAAAAATCTGTGCAGGATTTATTAAACAAAGCACATAGCTGCAGAATTTATTTCTTAAAATTTAATAGGAGTATGCATTGACCAAATGAACAGATTACAAATCTTTAAGTAAAACACAAGAACACAATAATTGCATTTTCTTCCCACTAACTAGCTAGTCATTCCCTTATATATCTGTCCATAGATGACCATAAAATCTACTGATTGAGAATGCAATCTGAATGGTCTTTCTGAGTACTCCCCATTGAAATAAATGGAGGCTGTGCAGGAGAAATGCTTTGTGGACGGCTTGTGGAATTGCTTTTTTGCTTAAAATCAGAGTCTTTTGATTCTCAGATTGTAGTAAAACATCATATAATTTTAGTGACTTGTTTCTGGACTTAATTGCTAACTTACTTCACAATAATTCCCATCTTTACTCATATGATTTCCCACCCAATACATGTAACATAGTCTGACATACAGAAATCTCCATCTTGATTTTTGAAATATACTCCCCCCAGAGACTTAGTATCACCACTTCCTCATGTTCTGCCCCCAGGTGCCCTCCCTTATTGCTTGACTTTCACCCTCAAAGAATAAGCCTGATTATTTCACTTCTGTCAGCATCTGATTGCTGGGTATTGTCTACGGCACTACAGCCCATCTTTCTAGTGAATGGGCTGGCTATGATTGGCAGAATCATAGGACACGGAGATATGGTGAGGCTCAGTGTTCTTCTAACCTGCGTCCCAGCCTGAGGTTTGTTGGGTGTGGAGCTAGGAAATATACCCCCCTTTGACACTGATGTTGTGTAAAGCCAGGTCCATAAATAATAAGACCAGAACATTACATGATTATTTTGTGGCAAATGATATGGACCTGGTATGCGTGACCGAGACCTGGGTGAGGGAGAACGAGACAGTTGCTCTGAATGAACTGGCCCCGCCTGGATTCTCAGCCCTTCATCAGTCCCAAATGGGAGGCCGGGGGGGGGTGGCGATTCTTGTCCAAGAGTCTTTCTCCTTCAGGCCGCTCCCCATCCCGGTGATCCCCGGCATTGATTGTGTAGGCCTGGTGTGGGGTGCCGAGGAGAGTTTAGCCATCTGTGTGGTGTACCAGCCCCCTAGCGCACCAGCAGATGCCTTGCCACGTCTGCTAGAGGTGGCGGCTGAATGGGCCTTGGAGCACTCAAAACTATTGGTGTCGGGTGATTTCAATGTGCTGATGCCACCACCTCTAGTCAGGTTGTGGACCTGGTGTCCTCCATGGCCACACTTGGACTCTCCCAGATTGTTTTGGTTCCTACACATCAAGCAGGCCACACGCTGCATTTAATCTTTGGGATGGGGATGGATGTGGTACTGGAAACAACTGAGTTGGTGCCATGGCTGGACCACATGGTCCTGAAGGCTTGGCTGTATATCTCAACCCCCCCCCCCCCCATGCAAGGGCGGTGAGCTTATTTATGCTTGCCCGTGGAGATGTATGGATCCAATTGGCTTCCAGAATGCTCTGCGGGATCCGATGCTCCCTGGCAGTTAGTTGGATGAGCTGGTGGAAGATTGGCAAGTCCATCTTTCCAAAGCCATTGATAAAATTGCTCCCCATCTCCCTCTCCACCCCCGTACCAAACTAGCTCCCTGGTATACAGAGGAGCTACGATGGAAAAAGCAGGAACTGAGACGGCTAGAGCGAGTATGGTGGCGAACTCACAATGAAGAAGCAAGAACATCCTATAGAATGTTTATGAAAGCCTATGAGAAGGCAGTGAAGGCTGCAAAGAAAAAGTTTTATGCAGCCACCATTGTATCAGCTAGCTCACACCCAGCAAAACTGTTTAATGTGGTTTGGTCTTTGGTCTCCTTGTCAGGAGGGGGCCGCCAAATTTAAAATCGGATATTGGCTGTGAGGCTTTTGGGAGCTTTTTTGCTGATAAAATCTTGTCTCTCTGCCGTGATCTCCCAGCCACAGTTGATACAATGTGCGAACTGGAGGCCCCTTGGCCGCCTTCTGGGATAATATTTGATCATTTCAGCCCACTCTCTGGGGATAAGATTGACAGGATCCTGCAAGCAGTTGGCCTACCACATGCTCCTTGGACCCATGCCTTTCATGGCTGGTGAAGGCCAACATAGATGGGCTACAGGGTGCCCTGGAGGCCATTGTCAACATGTCTCTGAGCTCCGGGATTTTTCCTGAAGCGTTGAAGGAAGCTGTGGTTAGGCTTCTCTTGAAAAAACCATCTTTGGACCCTGCCGACCTGGCCAGTTACCGCCCAGTTTTGAACCTCCCGTTCCTGGGTAAGGTGATTGAGTGGGCGGTGGTAGAGCAGCTGCAGGTCTTCCTGAATGATTCCTCATTCCTAGATCCCTTCCAATCCGGCTTCCGTCTGGGACATGGGACGGAGACTTTACTGGTCACCCTGATGGTCGATCTCCGTAGACAGCTGGATCAAGGCGAGTCGGCACTGCTGATACTGTTAGATCTATCAGCAGCATTCGATATGGTTAATCATGACCTGTTGACCCACTGCCTTGCTGATGTGGGGATATGAGGGACAACCTTGCAGTGGTTTATCTCTTTTCTCCACGGTCGGGGCAGAGGGTGGCACTGGGGGAGAAGTTGTCGTCCCGCCATCCGCTGGTGTGTGGTGTCCCTCAAGGGGCAATACTTTCCCCCTTTGTCGGAGACCCGCGTCGGCTGGGTGCATTACCCACTGATGATCATTCCTCCTCCTCCGAGGAGCTGGAAGAACCCTCAGGAGACCCACCCGCAGCCTCTGAAGAGCCATCTGGCAACCAGCAACCCAGCCTCTCAGTGCAACCCAATCCCTCAGTGCAACCCTGCCCCTCAGCACAAGAGGAGGGGGCGCGCAGGGAGGAGGAGCAACTGGTGCCTTGGAGAACCAAACCTTGCGAGCCGGTGGCGAGGCAGAAGGCTCAGGCAAAAGAGGCGGTTTGGGAACGACGGAAGAGTGCGTGCCTGCAAGCGCAGCGATGGGCGGAGCTGAACGCTGAGGACGAGGCTGGGCAGTCAAGTGAAGGAGAAACACCTGAGCCTAGTCCTCTTATGCTGTGCTGAACTTATAATGGAGATGCTGGGCAGAGCCCAGCGTGGGAGCAACGTTGTTCACCACTCTTAGCACACAGCAGCTCGGCTCCTGGAAGCTACGCCTCCGCCTTGTACCCTGCCCTCGTTCAGATAGATCTCCTGTGTCCTGACCTTGGCTTTGTCCTTGACCACCCCTCGCTTCTCTGTGTATTGGACTGACGACTCGGCTTGCAGACCTCAGCCCGGTTCTCTGACTCTCCACTGCTCGCTCCCCTAACGGACGGACTTCCTGGCTCTTGGCCCCAGTGTGCTTTGGACCCTCTATCTCCCTCTCTTGCTCAGCCCAGCGCCTGAGCCGGACCCCAGCCCTGACCATGACATCCTTGCTATTTAACATATATATGCACCCCCTTGCCCAGCTGGTATGGAGTTTTGGACTTGGGTGCCATCAATATGCAGATGATACCCAACTGTATCTGATGATGGACAGCTGGCCTGACTCTGCCCCATATGTCTTGGAATGTGCCTTCGAAGCTGTGACTGGATGGTTGAAGCAGAGCTGGCTGAGATTGAATCCCATGAAGATGGAGGTCCTGCATGTGGGTCTGGGGTCCATGGGTGTGGGACTCCGGCTCCCTGCTCTCGATGGAGCACCGCTTACCCCGGTGTCGAGAGTTAGGAGCCTGGGGGTGGTCCTGGATGCTTCCCTGTCTATGGAGGCACAGGTCGCAGTGGTTGTTCAATCCTCATTTTTCTACCTAAGACAGGCTCGGCAACTTGGCCCTTATTTGTCAACCCATGACCTTATGACAGTGATCCAGGCAATGGTCACCTCCAGATTAGACTACTGTAACTCGCTCTACGTGGGGCTTCCCTTGGGCTTGATCCGGAAACTGCAGCTGGTTCAGAATTCAGCTGCACAAGTGATTGCCAGAGCTCCAGTCATGGCACATATAACACCCATCCTCCATCAACTGCACTGGTTACCAATTAAGTACCGAGTCCGGTTCAAGGTTTTGGTGTTGACCTATAAAGCCCTATGTGGACTGGGTCCAGCATACCTTCGGGACTGCCTCTCCCCATATGTTCCCCAGAGGTCGCTTCGATCAGCTAATAAACAGTTGCTGATGGTCCCTGGCCCCAGGGAGGTCCATCTGGCCTCTACCAGAGCCAGGGCCTTTTCAGTCCTGGCTCCAACCTGGTGGAACTGTCTGTCTGAGGAGACTAGGGCCCAGTGGGATTTGTTATCTTTCTGTGGGGCCTGCAAGACGGAGATGTTCTGTCAGGCATTTGGTGGGGGTTAGGGTGTCCTCTTGCCAGCCATACCACTGAAGACCGTCCACCACCCATGCAGGAGCTCATAAAGTGTGACAGATACTTATATCCGCCATCTGAAAAATTTTATTGCACGTGGATAATGTTTTTAAATGTTTATTTATAATGTTTTTATTGTTTTAAACTGTATGTTATAAATTGTATGTTGTTACACTGCCCTGAGCCCGTCCGATGGGGAGGGTGGCCTAGAAATGCAATCAATCAATCAATCAATCAATCAATCAATCAATCAATCAATCAATCAATCAATATAATTTTTATTTGTCTAGATTAGATTTATTTTTACCATAATATTTTATAAATCTTATTTTTGGTTCTATTATATGTTTGTTTTTAATTGCTATGATCTGCCTTTAGGATGATGCAGGATTTTTAAAACAGAGAACAGTTGGAGCAATATCAATTACCTCAATCGCAGTTTGAGGTTATTGCTGAGGGAGGATGGCTTTGAATGTTACAGAAAGAATTGACAACTGAATGTGCAAGTGACTAGTGTCTTGTGCACTTCCAGTATAACATCCAGTAGTGAGATCCATGAGTTTGCTGTGTTTGAATCACATGCGGTGGAGTGGCAAGAGAGTGATAATACCTCAGAGGTAGAAAAACATGCAGAAGTTCCCAGATCCAGATACTGTAGTCTATAGTTAAAACAAATAGAAGGGCTTTGAAAGGTCCCAGCCAGACAAAGTAGACACAATTGGGCTGGCTAAACCAGTGGCCTGATTCCATATAGTACAGATGAGTTTGCATGCATTTCCCTTGCAGACATTAATTTGCAAGTGTAAAAAAGCAGATGTGCAAATAACTCATGCTTGCTGTAATTTCTGAGTGGTAACAGTGTTGATCCAGCTGGAGGCAGTGGTTTCAGTTGAGACTAGACATTTCTGGGGGGCTCAAGGAGTGAAATTTTCCCTCTTTATCCCTCTCACAGCAGCCTTGAAATGCCCCCCCCCATTCTTGCGTGAGAAGTGAGCTCTAACTCATGAAAGCTCATGCTGACATATTGTTGGTCTTTAAAATGCCACTGGACTTCTGTTTTATTTTGTTCATATTAAAGCCATGTGTAAAGCCACAGGGACTGGCAAAGCCTATATTGCACTCAGATTAGAGTAAGATGACTTGCTAGCAATAAAATACTTTGATAGGCCTTTGAATTGAATTTTGCCTTAATCATAAATAGGAAGTCTGTTATTTTTCCAGGTACAAAATGTAAGTATTTTGCTAGTATGATTCCAGATGCCTTATTGACCAACTTGCTTTCTTGTTTCTTATATTTAGGTTAAAGCTCGCTTAATTAAAATGGGACACCTCAATTCCATGAATATTTTTCTTCGCCAAGAAATTGACCGAATGCAAAAAGTTATTACAATAGTTCGGAACAGTCTGAGTGATCTTAAATTAGCTATTGAAGGAACTATTATTATGAGTGAGGTAACCAAGCACTTTATTGTTATGTACAACTACTCATTCATTTTATTTTTTTAAAACATGGTTCAGTTTTTAAAACTTTGCTCTAAAAGGAACTAGTTTTAGTTATTCTGTTCTTTTTTCACTGATGAAACCAGATTTCCCTAAGTTACATTATTTATGGAGTGTGCAAAGCCAAACTCTGCCCCTCTTGCACCTTACTTTACTGGGCTCCACTTCTTTCAGCATTTTTTCTTGAAGCTGGGCTTCCTACTGGTATTGGAGCTGTGCTGGAAGAAAAATGCTGAGAACACCAGAATGCAGAGAAGTAAGGTACAGAAAGGGAGCAGGATTTACAGGACAATCCTAAACAGAATTATAATCTTCTAAGGCATGACTCTGCTTAGACGTGCACTGTTGGTCCTTTCATGCTCCATTATTGTTTGAACATAGCTTCATCCTGGAGTTAAGAGCTGAACTACAAGTTATATGAGTTTATGCAAGTGTTCTTACATACACATGTTTTTCCATTAGTGTTCTGCGCAGTCACTCACACAGTCACACCTCTCAATCCCATGGACAAATGGGCTTGAGTTTTATCCCAGTTCCTCTGAGACCCATTTTGCACTTCATCTTTGTGCATGTGCTTGCTAGCTCCACTGCCTGGGCTCACTCCTCTGGGCACAGCCATGCTAAGGCCACTTCATTGATTAACTGGCTGAGCACCAGGGCTCATAGCTCCCCGCCTGCTCGTTCACTTGTTAGTTTTCCCTATAACAACCTGCAGCTGATAAAATGACAAAGGAAAACACACACAGGTTTATGAGGGAGGGAGGTATTTTTTCACACAACTAGAAGTTTGTGAACATTTGCAGCAATTATGGGTGGGGGTGGTATAAAAGAAACAGGGAAAAGAAGGCTGTAATACGTAATTCAAACGTGTTCATGTCTTCTAGAGAAGTGGTTTGTAAAATACTTTAGTGGGGATTGTTTAATGTTCTGAAAGGGGAAAGGGGAGAAATGCTTCTGTTGCCATGATTTCAACTGAGTAACTGAACTTTTACAAAAGATGTATTGTCGAAGGCTTTCACAGCCGGAGAACGATGGTTGTTGTGGGTTTTCCGGGCTGTATTGCCGTGGTCTTGGCATTGTAGTTCCTGACGTTTCGCCAGCAGCTGTGGCTGGCATCTTCAGAGGTGTAGCACCAAAAGAACTTGTGAAAAAAGAAAACGAGAAAAGAAAAAGAAAAAGAAAAAAATTGTGAAAAAGGAAGTTCATGTTTGAAAACAAAATGAAAGTGGTTCATGGCCACTATGCCTTTTATCAGAACAGGGGTGATAAACTAGTAAAGTGGTGATAAAACAAGTGAATCAGAGCAACTGCACCCTCCAAACAAGATTTACAAGAATGACACAAACCCCATGGGAGAAATGAGCAAGAGTACAGTAATATCTATAAGACTAACAAAATTTGTGGTAGGGTATGAGCTTTTGCGAGTCACAGCTCAATTCTTCAGATACAGCTATCTGTTAGTCTTATAGGTCCTACTGGACTCTTGTTCTTTTCTACTGCTACAGACAGACAAACATGGCTACTCATCTTGATCTATTGCCATGGGAGAGAGAACAGAAACTCAACAAAACTGATGCTCTGTGCTAGCAACTCTATAGTAGCGGGCCCAAAAACTTGCAAAAACAACCAGACACCCAGGGTTCATCTTCGTTCTTCTGTGCCGCCCTGCCAATGGACACAACCAGACACACAGTTATTTCTTTTATGAGTTCTGTATGGAGCCAACCCGTGCGCTGCACATACACACATCCCCTTGGGGATTGGCTTCTAGTAATTTGCTCAGTGTCCAAAAAGCTGTAGAATCCTTGGATCATCTCAGTGTGGGAGGCCGCCTGGGTCAAAGTCACATTGCACCCTCAGACAGTCTCATACTGGCCCTTGGAATACACTCTCTAAATCCAAATCGACCAAGGTTTATTGGATTCCACAAGGCCCCAAATTATTACTTCTAAATTCCATTTCTCAAACTTCCATTCTCTGGCCTACTCTTATCAGTGAGCTTGCTTGTATTGATTCAATTTTTTCTTGTATCTATCTGACTGCTTTATGCTATGTTTTAGTTTCTTGAATGTCTTGATTATTTTCTTGAGTTTTTTGATTTATTTCTTTTAATCCAGACAGTAATTCAGTTCTTATCTTCTGAAAGTCTTCCCTTATTCCTGTAGAAAATCCTTGAGTAGTCTGGTCCATTTGTTTTAGTTGGGTTAATAATTCTTTGTTTTCCTGCTCTGTTTCTTGGATCTCCTCATCAGTTTACTGCTTCTGAGTTAAAGTGTTCTTATACTCTTGCTTTAAGTCTGTGAACAAAGTTTTAAATTGTCTTAAAAGAGAGATATTTTTGAGATACTGTATTTATGACACCTTTTGAAATTTTAACCGACCTTTCTCATCGTTGCAGTCATTTTCTTCAAATTGACTTATCTTCTTCACCTGAATACCTCAGAAGGTCTCACCTTAAAATTAATAAGATTAGTAAGAAAAGAAGAAAATTCAGTTCATTCTTCAAGCCAATGAGTGGTGATTATGTAGCTGTAATAATTCAATAGTTCAATTTACTCTTGGCCAATGGGTGGCAGTATAGTTCAATATAATCCAGTCTGTAATATTGCTGAGAATTCTTCTGTTCAAGGTTTCGGACATTTTAATTAAAAAGAATGGAGACATTAAAAAGAAAAAAATGTATTTCCAACAGCAATCCAGCAGTTATATATTCCTGGTTTATTATAGTTCAGCATTAGAAAAGGATTTAATATAATGTAATCCAAAACCAGCAAGTTAGTTCAGAGTGTAAGGCAATTTATAGTCAGTTGTGCAGTTTCCTTTCGGCAGCAAAATATAAAAGGAAAAAGCAGACAATGTCCATAATGTTGGCACTGATACAAGGTGTGTTTATAGTTTCCTCTTTAACAATCTAGTCCAAATTATGTTTTGGAGTTCAGAGTCTAAATAAGCTGTAAATAATTGTGTTTGACTTCTTCAAAAAGCTATGGATTTTGCTAGCTGTCTTCATTCGGAGAAATAAAATAAGATAGAAAAATGTAGCTGATTTTTAGTTTCCTGTAGAAGAAAAGAAGAGGTAAAAACAGTTCTTGGTTGAATCCAGAGAAGAAAAAATAACGTAGTGAGATATTTACACAGAGGACTTACTTAGCTTTTCAGCCTGTCTTGGTGCTATTCTTGCTTTGATGTTGCCATGTTGGAGGACACAGAAGATCATTAAGCCCTTAATTAAAAGAGCTCAAAAATCTTCTAATATTCCCCTTAGCATGCGCAGCTTGTGCATCTTCTATCATTAGAGACGGGCTTTGGGTTTATTTTCACAACTCTTCCTGGCAATTAAGCCCAGAAAACAGAGCCAGCATATAAAGCACACAAATCTGTGTTCTATTCAGTCACCATCTTGAAACCCAGGGGGGAGAACGGAAACTCAACAAAACTGATGCTGTGTGCTAGCAACACACTCTAGTAGAGAGCCCAAACACTTGCAAACACAACCAGACACCCAGGGTTTCTCTACACAGTTACTTCTTTTACAAGTTCTGTACAGAGCCAACCCATGTGCTGCACATACACACATCACCTTGGGTATTGGCTTCTGTTAAAAAAAACCAACAGCATGCAAATAGGCTCAGAAAGCTGCCCTGGGGGAAGGAAAGCTCCTGATTTTCTCCCAAGCTTTTTCCCCATGAAAAAACACTGTGGAGGAGAGACATTTCTCCATTTCTATTGCTCCACAGAGATATTGTGTGGATATGCAGCAGAAGAAAAGGGGAAATTCTCCCACTCTGTGCTGTTTTTGCGTGGGGAAAAGACTTGGGAGAAAGGAAGGAGCTCTTTCTCCCCTGGCAGAAGCTTTCTGAGCACATTTGCACTCTTGTTTTTTAATAGAAGTCAGTCCACAATCTGATGTGTGTCTGCAGCTGTGCAGAGCACAGGTTGGCTCCATGGAGAACGCGTGAGGAACTCGTAAAAGAAGTAATGTGTAGAGAGACTGTCAGAGATCCCATGGAATTAACAGACAAATGCTCTGCTTGGGGGAAAGCCAGCATGTGCATGTTAGACCACACAAACTCTCGTAACTCTTCTTGTGTAGTTCCGCAATTAGAAGTAAGTGGGAAGACACTTGAATAAATGTACATAAATCTCCCCTTATGTGTCACTTCTTATTTGGTATCTAGTTTAGTTAACTAAAAAAAGTTTTGACTCTGTCTGTTTTGGCTCTGTCTGTCTCTCTGTCACTGATTGCTGTACAATTGTACTTATTCTTAAGAGGATTATGTGTACCTGGAGCGTATGTGCAAGTAAAATGTTTGCTTCTCTGCTTGCCCCAATCTGCAGGCATGCTGTATATTGACAGGAACAAGGGAGTCAAATATAACATTTGCTTCTCTCCTCCCTGAGTCTGCAGCACTGTCTGTGGCTACCAGGGTGAAACCAAGATATTGGCCTCTGTCTTTTCACTACAGTGGTGGTAACACTGCCTGTTGCTTGGGAAGGGAAATATAACATTTGGTTGTATCAACCCCTCCTTTATCTGTAGCATTTCTGTATGCCAAGGTGTGCAAGCATATCTGAGATAAGAAAAGAACAAGATTAAAACTTCAGAGAACAAAATAGCTCAAGGAACAAGGAGAAACTGTTTATACAGAGCAAAACCCTTCCTTAGCCACTGAACTATCAGTGTGATTGGACAGCTCTGAATGTTTACAAATATTATCGATTGTTGCTTTTTTTAAGTTTGGGTTAGGTTTAACAAATAAATGAGGCATTAATTTTTTGATTAGTTAATAACTAAATGTTAATTTTTGATTACTTAATAGCTAAATGTACATCTATAATGACTACTCATTTAAACTATAATGACTACTCATTTCAAGTCTAGTCACCTATTTTACATATTTTGATTTTCATTACTTCAGAACTTAAGAGATGCACTTGATAACATGTACGATGCTCGAATTCCTCAACTTTGGAAGCGTGTGTCTTGGGATTCATCCACACTTGGATTCTGGTTTACAGAACTACTGGAGAGAAACAACCAGTTTCGTATCTGGATTTTTGAAGGGAGGCCACATGTATTTTGGATGACTGGATTTTTTAATCCCCAAGGTCAGTGTTAGGAGGGTCATATATACTATACATGGTTCTATATTTAACTATAATTTGATTTATTCAACTACTAAATTTACTGTATATGATTTTATAGTGAATGGGAGGGTGGGATCATACAGAGGGGCAATTCAAAGACATTTAGAAGCTTTTTTCCATTCAACAATGAGAGAATTTGCACTTGTCATATAATGTAAGAAAGTGATAATAACTGTTCATACTTTCCATCAAATTCATGTCAAAGGGCATTTCCATTTATTTCAATGTCTGATTATCTGAATAGGTATGTGTCCTTTAAGACATGTAAGTAAAAGAAATGCATGCAGTTCTTTCTAAATTACAAGTGGAAATGTCTGAATATATGAATTCACTATAATATTTAATTTTGGTTGTTGTGGGTTTTCCGGGCTGTGTTGCCGTGGTCTTGGAATATTTAATTTTGTTATAGAAAAAATATGATGCACACTGTGACAAGTAATTTGATTGGTTTCTTAGACAGATGAAAGTCAATGTGCATGCAATCCGGTCAAGAAACATTCAAAATGTTTTGTTGCACTACTTCAACAAATTTTGGCACATGTTAGCTAGATAGTATTTTATCAGGGACTTAAACCATTGCATTACAATGCAAGTGGCCTGTCCTGAACAAAAATTACAGAACAGTTCAGAATCAAATGCATTAAGCTTGTTTAGATGTGAACTCATATCCTGGCTATCTTTATATAATTGTACATCCTTTTTCAGCAGCCAGTTTCTACCCACCAATGGAACTCTCTGCATGTAAGGATAAACAAGGGGAATGGCATTTACTCTTAGGGAGAAGAACCCGGAAGAAAAGACCATGAAACATAATAAATCATCTGCCACTTTCAGTGGCTAAATGACCACTCTGTGGTGAATTGATGAGTGCTACCACCTAAATTCTAACAAAATCAATTTGCTTCAGGGAAAGAGAAAATAAAAGCTTGTGCTGAAGTATACTTTTTTCTATAAAGAATTGTTTATCATCTGTGGGATTAAGATGGAAAGCGCTGGGGCTGTCCAGATATAAAATACAATCCAGTCCAACAACAACCATAACTCTTTATCTCAAACATGACTTCCCTCATAACTTAGCCATCACGGTTGATTACTTCCCAGTTGATCAAATCCTTAATATTTGCTGCATGGCCATAGTTTTAATATGGATATAGCTAGTAATATGGATATGGCTAGTATTAATTCATAAATAAATAAATAGCAACAGCTAAGTCATCAGCCCTGCTTTCCTTATTTGTATCACTTCTCCTTATTTATTCCATAAGCTTCTATCATTTGTTTCCAGTAAACATACCTTGAATGCTTTAGTCACCAAGTGCTGCAGTTTGAAAGCAGACAACGGATGCAGCTGTATTATTTATTTACTTTATTTTTCATTGGCTTTGCAGGTTTTCTTACAGCTATGAGGCAAGAAGTGACTCGAGCGCACAAAGGGTGGGCTTTGGATACAGTCACAATTCATAATGAAGTGTTGAAACAAGTTAGAGAAGAAATCACAATGGCCCCTGCTGTACGTGTGAAATGTATATATGAGCATTGATTTGACAACAAACCACACTTTATGATAATTGCAGATTTAGGATTTTAATCCTAAGAAATAAGGAGACATTGTATTTGCTTTACTTGTAGGAAATGATAGTTGCTTGAATCCAGCAGCTCACAGAAGGAGCTAGTGGAGCAGATCTTTCCCTGCCTTCCCTTTCCCCAGCACCCTGTTGCTTGTCCTAAAAATCCTTTCTGGAGGTCAAGGGACCCTCATAAATAAACTCATACTGTTGATTTGTCCCTAGAGTTGTTATCAGGGGTGAGGGTGGGGGGGGGAAATTAAATTCCTTTTTCTGAAATATTCTTTTTTATATATAACTATGACCTGGATAACCCAGGCAAGCCCAATCTTGTCAGATCTTTGAAGCTAAGCATGGTTGGTTTTGGTTAGTAATTGAATGGAAGACCTCCAAGGAAGACCAGGGTTGCAGAGACAGGCAATGGCAAACAACCTCTGTCAGTCTCTTGCCATGAAAACCATACCAGGGCAGTTTCCACACATCTTACCTTTTGCCGGCACGTCGCAGAAGACAGCATCTTCGTTCGCGAAATCTCGCCAGGAAGATGCTGTTATCGTTCGAAATCGCGCATGAAGACGCTGTCTTCCGCGATGTGCCAGCAAAAGGTAAGATGTGTGGGAACGGCCTAGGGTCACCAGAAGTTAGTTATGACTTGATGGTCCTCTCCATCACCATTGGTTCTTTTCTTTTCCTCTCAAAGGAGGAATTCTCTTTGATTTCTCATTAAATTATCTTTGAGGTTTTTTTGTTTTTTCACCATGCAATAGCATAATTTCTGTTCATACCACACGATGGTGCTCTATGTGCCTTTTAAAACCTCAACCCCATGTTTCCAAACCTCAGAGAGGATTTTCAGGACAAGCAACAGGCTGATGAAGGGAGGAGGTAGGGAAGAAACTATGAACTCTTTCTGTTAATTTTTATGATGGATCCAACTCAATAATTTCCTCACACATCATTTATAGTAATTATGAAGTATGAAATAAATTAGTGGAGACCACAGTATTGTGCTCTGTTAGCTCTCTCTCTCTCTCATACACACACACACACACACACACACACGCACACTCCTGCTTCTCTCTACACATGTTCAGCTTACACATGATGAAATATTTGAAAAAGGCTATTGTCTTTTTTTCTTGTATTTGAATTTGAGTAAATGACATTTTTCATATTACATAATTTTTGGATTGCCAGTTGTCTAAAAGTTGGTGGAATTCCACACCAAAGTCAAGCTCCCAGCCATAAGCCCAAACATCATTTGTGCCTGGGTGAGAAAGGGGAGGGAAGCAAGATGATGCTGGGCGTTTCTGCCCAGCACTGGCTGTCTTCCCAGCCAAGTGACCTTAAAGTAACTTTGCCAGCTTATCCTCCCATGGGCTGAAGGGAAGGAAGGGATCATCGCACTTGAGGGCTTCAGGTTTCAATCTGGTCCATGACTCATGTTGAAAAGAAGGAAGTGGCACATACTCCAGGCATTTGAGAACTGTCTGCCATGGAAAACAATATACAGGTGTGGACTCCCAGCAATGACCATAAAAAGGAAAACCCCTTAAGGGGTTCTGGGGGATGGTGCAAAGCAGCCATCCTTGGAGTTGATGCATTGACCCCCCAGGAGGATGGTGATGGGGAAGAATGGCAGTTTCAGCAGCATCCACCCTAATACTGGCCCTCTCCCCTCAGTTATCCCAACAGGTTTGTTGGGAAAGTGCTGACAGCAGCTGGGCTGTCAATTGTGTCCTTTTGAGGTGCTGACAGCAGTTGGGCTGTCAACAGAGTTCATAGTCTCCAGCCATGGAACCTGAAATCGATACAGTTGTGGGGCCTGCTTCTCCCCAGCACAGTGTGTTTGAGTCATCTTTCCTTGCCACATGGCAAGTCTCCAATCCAGGCACAGTGCACTATTCTTTGTGTGTGTCATGACTGTGATACAATATATATCTATGTATGTGCAATGTATATCTATATTGAGGGGGAAAGAGAGGATGTGAATCATTTTGTCTCATTTTAGAGAACTCAGTATTCAAACATTTCTCATTCTCACTTTCTGCAATTTGATAAACTTTATAAATCAGGTTTCTTTACTATTTCAAACGTTGCTAATTATAACATGTAATATATTGAACATCCTAGTACAATCCTAAAGAGAGTTATATCATTCTAGGTCCATTGAAGTCAATAAGGTTAGAAGGGTGCAACCATGCTTAGGAGTGCTATGCAAGTTACCTGGTCATGTCATAATTTTTAAAAAGAAGATACTTTTCTATGCATTAATAAACATGCATTTTTCCCTTTCAGGAAGGAGTGTATATTTATGGATTATACTTGGACGGAGCTGGGTGGGATAGAAGAAATAATAAACTCACTGAATCTACAGCAAAGATTCTTTTCACACTGCTCCCAGTTGTGCATATATTTGCAATTAATACAACTGGCCCGAGAGATCCCAAACTCTATGTTTGCCCTATTTACAAAAAGCCAAGAAGAACTGATTTGACCTACATCACTGCAATCTATCTAAGGACAACGGTATCTCCAGATCACTGGATCCTGAGAGGAGTGGCTCTCTTGTGTGATATCAAATAAATCCTCATCCTTAGACTACTAAAAATTTTGAAATATGACATATTGGTCAAAAAAGATATGTTTAACTTTTGTTTCCTTCTGTTGGTTGGCTGTTCTTTTCCCCCTTGCAATTGCTGTATCAATTCTGCCTTCTACATTGATGCTTTGATAGCCTGCCTTTTGTCAGCTCTATTAAATACTTCTGTTTAAATGCAAAATTAACTTCTGATTTTAGATCTGTTTTCCTCTTTTTACACTTGGGACCAATTTCAGTTAGGACCTATAAATTTAAGTCACTAACCAGTTGTGCTGGAGTACTTAGATTTAATGGACAAGTCATTGGGACTAAATTAGCTTAAGTCCAGGTACTCAGTTTTAACTGGTTTGTGAATCAAGCTGCCTGTCAAAAATAGTAGAACAGATATAAATCTTGAAAGCAGTTCAAAACTGTGAATTACAAATCTGCATTTTTTTCTTCTTAAAGCCCCTAGTTCTTGAGCCAGTTCAGCCCATTCTAGCCAATGAAATTAGATCAATTCAAGAGAAAACTGGTTTAAATGTTGTGAATCACAGGCAATATAAGCAGGACAACAGTTCCTGCTGGAACCTGTTTTACTGAAAAGTTACCTGTTCAAAGTTTCATGCTCAGAAGCTCTTTCAGGGAAAAAAAATTCAGATGAGTTTACAGAAGAGCAAACACAACAGTTAAACTAATAAAAGACTGTCTAGAGGTGTTTGATAGTCATAAGAAAAAATCTCTGCCTGATACACTGTGAGTACTTGCTCATGTACTGTATACTTCATCAGTATTTTCTGAAGCCAATCAGCATAAACAAGTATTTCAAGAGCATTATGAATACTTGCAGGAAAAATCCACTCATCTTCTGGCCTCTTTAAGCCAAACTAGAACTCCATTTTAAAAGCAGTTGTAGTTCTTTAAAAAAAATGGTTCTGCTTTGGCCCCCCAAAAGGTAGGGGGGAACAAGAGCTCCTAGGGCCACTATGTTGTGTGCATGATCCAGATCAGGGCCCCATGGAAATTTTAAAGAACTACAACTGCTTTTAAAATGGCGTTGGCAGCCAGAGGGTGGACCTGTAGCCCTTGTAGTTTGGTGCTTTGGCTACACTCTGTAGTTATTCTGCTGATGCATGTTGTAAAAATGGGTCTGAGACACTCATAACAGAACACAATCAGCTTCACGCATCAGTGCTAACATAGGTAAATTTTATACAATTACTTCTGCTACATTTCTTGCCTTCTCAGCTGAAGTGTTTCCCAAAGTCATGGATAGAGGTGGGCACGGAACTCATAACGGACTTAATTTCCCCACGGAATAACCTTGTTCAGTGTTTGAGAACATGCGGGCCGTGGGTGTGTTTTTTTTTCACGAAAGCGCCGAATTTTGGGGCATTCTGTCCATCTGTCCATTGGCCCGTTATGCCAGGATTCCCGCCGTCACCACTCAATCAGTTTCCTAGGCAACAGTGTGGTGAGCTTCAAAGAAAGAGATTGCACAGCTTCAAAGAAAGAGATTGCACAGCTGTGTTCTCAGGCTGGGAGGAAGAGAAATGAAAGTGATGCATATAGCATTTGCAATATGAAATCAAACTACAGTATTAGCAATTAGCATCCCCTAGAACAATGACATGGATGTAGGGGTACAGACAGACATGACACCTTCCTGGCTCAGGCGGATCAGGCCAATGGCCCATCCAGTCCAACACTGTATCACACAGTGGCCAAAAAACCCAGGTGTCATCAGGAGGCATGCCAGTGGAGAAGGGACACTAGAAGCCCTCCCACTGATTGCCCCCCCAAACACCAAGAATACAGAGCATCACCCAGGGTCTGACACTCCACTCAGGGGCCTGTCATTCCAGTCCCAAGAGCCCATTTGCTATTTCCAGGGGCTGTTATTGCACTGTTGGGCCTGTCCTTCCAGTCCCTGTATAGTTTATCTGAGCCTAAAGACCTTTCTGGAAAACCCATTCCATATTTTCTTTGCCCCCCCCCCTTTTTGCTGTAATGTATTTCAATGGAGCCCATGCAAGTAAATTGGCATTCTTGTTTCCCATAATTTACAATGGGCCTTCCAGCCTTTCCCATTATCCTGCCAGGGGGCGTCATTCCCCTCTGGGGGCTGACCTGCCATTCTCAGAGGAAGATTCTCCTACTCCATCCCAGGTTTTCATTACAACTTTTGGGTGCTGCGAGGCAATGCCAGCCAGTTGGCTTTTGCAGCTGCTGTTTTCTGTACTGGAAGTTTCCTCGGGGTGGCCACTTTGGGGGCCTGTAACTCAGACATCTGAAATGCAATCTTAACCAAACTTGGTGGGACGATGGTGGAAGGGCTGCTGAAGATTCTTTGTGAGTTTGGGCTGCCTGAGTGTGAAGGGGGAAGAGCCAGGGCCCTCAGAAGTGACATAACCCGGTTAGGGAACCTGGTTCGTGAATCGGGCTGGTCTGTTTAAAAGTTCGTGGTCTGTGAAAATCAACGGACCATGGACCAGCGGTCCATGGCTGATTCCCAGTCTGTGCCCAACTCTAGTCATGGACTCCCACTCTTATGATGGCATTGTATTGATTGATGCATGAGTGAGTGAGTGCAATTGATACTGAAAGAGAACCCAACCAAGATATGATATCCAGTAAACAAACAAACTGATATGGTATAATCAGTGAACAAATAAACTGATACAGTATAATCAGCAGACACTTATTTTCCTACCACAGGAAGTAGAGCCTTAACTGCCATGTATATTCATTCATTTTGTTTTGTAGCTTATTTTCTCTGTTCTAGTTTCAGTGCCTGCTCTACAGTTACAGGACTTACTATTTTACTAAAACATTTATATCCCACCTTTCCATGTGGTTCAAGGCTGCTTACAATGGTAAAAAGCATTTCCAAATTAAGATCAATAAAATGTGTTAGTTTTTAAGGTGCCACAAGGCTCCTGTTTATTTAGGCTCAGGGCAGCCCAGCCCTGTGGCCTGCTATGTGCCAGCTCCCGCACACTTGCATAACAGTGGCAGTGCTGGTTTACTCTCTAAAGACTTTAGCAGGAGAACCACATCGGCGGGCTGAGCCTGGCAAGGCATGGCAAGGAGAAAATACTCCATAATAGTTTGTGGCTGGCCTTTACACCCATGGATGGATGTTTAGTTGCTGTTTTATCTCTCCCATTGTGTCATTAAACACATCTGCACAAAATTCAGTGACCCATCCAAACTCTATCAGTGCAATCCTATGCAGAGTTACTCCAGTCTAAGCCCATTGAAGTCAATGGCCTTAGACTGGAGTAACTCTGCATAGGATTGCACTGTAAGTGTGGGTGGGTGAACATAAACTAACTCTGTGAACTACTGGCTCTAGAAACAGGAGACAGCATTAAATCTCCTACTGAAGGTTTAGAATATTGTTATGTTGTTGTTTTGTAGCAAGCATCATCTTCTGACTACAACAGGAAAGCTGCATTATTTCCTAAATACCGGTTTCACTTCCCTAAATGATTTATTTCAATAGCTTGGAGTAATGTGCCCTACAGCTCATAAGTCTTGGCTCCCAAACAATGTGTAATAGCATTTAGTAAGCTCAGGGGGCCCTCTGTTTCTGTTTCCAATTGTCTGTGTAAGAAATGAACTGAAACACATTTATCTGCTGATGCTACAAAGACCAGTTTAAAGACTGTAAAATGACTTTTTCCCCGAAGATCAACAGGGCATCAAGTTCTCTTAAGAACCCTAAAGAGCTATAGTTTGTCAAGACACTTGGCTGTCTTCTTTTTGCCATTGTCCTGGGCATCTCCTTTCCAATGCCAATTTAAAGCTCTGTTTGGAAGTGTAGTGAAAATTTCCCCATATTATAAAATCATTTGGAATAATACCCTTTTGAGATGTTTGCAGGTTTGGGGGTCATATATCTAAGAGATCCCTGTAGTGCTTTCTTCCTGATTAAATAAAGGTAAGCATGCAATGTATTTGTAGGGAATAGGTCAAGAATTGTGTGTCATTGTCAGATTTTATTCTACTTCCTCCTAAAACATGAGAATAACCACTTAACTGAGGGTTGGCTCACACACACATAAAAGAGGAAAATAAGAACGAATGTGACTCGCTGCAATTCTTCCCCCCTCCCCTTTGATTTTGCTGAAATGTGTGAAATGGGTCCTGTGGATCTCATACATGATGGGGCTGTGAAACCAAGAGATAATGTAGGCCTCACGTAATTCAACCACAAACTCCAGATGACTTCTAGAACTCACAGATTTCGTCTCTTCAGTCACACTTCACATATTATGGTAGAAGCTTGGGACAAAAAAGGCAGAAGTCTATTTGTGCCATTTCTTTCCCTATGCTAGAAGATAGATGAACTGGTCCTGAAAGTCAATAATTGGAGTATAAGTCATTCTGTCCCAGAGAAAGAGAAGACAAAATAGGTTGCTTTGAAAATAACCCAGTGACCATATAATGGTGCAGTCAAAGTAATCAGGATTTAAAGTGGCATTGTTTTTGAAAATAGGCTTACTGGATTAAACAGTTCAGTTTCAACTTGCATGCCCCATGACTCTGACTTGGAAGGCTCAGGAGTAGACATGGGCACGAACAGCATTACGAACGAAAAAACCCCATGACCAGCCCATTCGTCTGTTCATGATCAAGCTGTTCGTGAGGCTCCATTCTAAACGAACAAGCGGTTGTTGCAAGCCTCGTTCGTTGCCTTCGTCAGCCGTTCATCAAGCCAGACAGTCTGGCACCTTTCAATCAATTCCCCTGGCAACAGCAGGGACTGAACTTTGTCTGAACTCCTTCTGGCTTCCCTTCTGGCTTTAACCCTTCAAAGTACTTCCAGCAGAGAGTCCCGTTTTTGCCACTGTGAAGAGAAAATGACAATGAAGGGGGAGACCCATGCATCATGCCTTTCCCGGGGTGCAATCTCTCTGAAACTTGGGGGGTCTTCGGAGGACAGTGAGGACAATGTCCCCTGCAAATTTGGTGGGTATTGGCCATTGGGAAGGTCAGTTTGTAACCCCTCAAAGTAGCTTCCAGCAGAGAGTCCCGTTTTTGCCACTGTGAAGAGAAAATGACAACAAAGGGAAGGACCCATGGATCATGCCTTTCCCAGGGAGCAATCTCTCTGAAACTTGGGGGAGGGTCTTCTGAGGAGAGTGAGGACTATATCCCCTGCAAATTTGGTGGGTATTGGCCATTGGGAGGATCAGTTTGTAACCCCTCAAAGTAGCTTCCAGCAGAGAGTCCCGTTTTTGCCACTGTGAAGAGAAAATGACAACAAAGTGAAGGACCCATGGATCATGCCTTTCCCAGGGTGCAATCTCTCTGAAACTTGGGGGGTCTTTGGAGGACAGTGAGGACACTGTCCCCTGCAAATTTGGTGGGTATTGAACATTGGGAAGGACAGTTTGTGGGGTGTTTTAAGGGCCCTGCCCCTTGCACATGACTGGAAAGGGCCCTTTAAACTATCAGCTGGCAGGTGGCAGGGGGGAATTCCCCCTGCCACCTGCCAGCTGATAGTTTAAAGGGATCTTTAAGGGACCACAAACAATGAACAACAAACATGTTTGTGAACAGGGTCATGTTCGTTATTGTTCATTGTTCGTGGATGGCAATGAACAATGAGCAGCTTGTTCGGGGTTTTTTTCAGGTCATGCCCATGTCTACTCAGGAGAAAGGCCTGAAAAGTCAAGGCCAGGGAACCAGGAGAACCAGAGAATCAGGAAGAGCTTGATGCTGCAGAAGCACCTGCTGACAATGCTCCAGCTACCCCAGTGGCCACCCTGCCAGAGAGACCCTGTCATCAGCCCCTGAGATAGTCACTTGGCCTCCACTGGGTGGCACATGAATCTGGGCCCATAGCCCCTTAGGATCCACTCCCACATTACAAGAGCAGTGTTGGCAGAAGACCTGGGCCAAGGCAGTGCAAAGAAGGTAAAGTGTTGACTGGCAACCTGCATAACTGCCAGGGATTTGCCCCCTCGTCTATCAATTGCCCAACGATCGGCAGGAGGGGGCAAGCTCTCAGAGGTTGCCTGCCACAGCAGGCACCTCAGGAATGCGTGCCCCGTGTGCATGCTCCCAACTGGCATGACAACGTCACTTCTGGAAGAGAAGTTGTCACACTGGCCATGGGAACATTCCCGCACTTCATTTGGGGCTGATTTGGGCCCCAAATGGGCCAAATTGGCCTCTTGCAGAGCGTGGGAGTGATCTTGTGGACAATGTAGTGACATCACTTCCAGAAGTGATGTCATCAAGCCAGCTCTGGTGTGCACACATGAGAAGTATGCATACAAAGATCTACACACTGCTGGCATGAGATAAGTGTTGGGTCCCAACACTCCCAGTGGGAGGATAGAGGGACCTGGCAACCCTAAGTCTGCATTCCCAGCCTGGATACAGAACAGGGCTTTGGGAACAGGACTTCTTTGCAGGATCCCGACCAAAGCACAGTATAGTCTCAGCAGCCTCTGCACCTGCCAGCAAGTGCAGCTGAGCCAAATCCTACTTAGGCTGAGGCTTGGGAAGGCTGCTTGCTGGATCAATTGGTCCACTAAGCAAGAGTACTGGTCTCCAAGCTCCCTGCCTTCATTGCCAAGCTCCAGTCTAGCCAGCCAGGCCTCCAGCTTACTCCAGGGGAGCCTAGATTGTCAAGCTCCAGGGAGTGGATGGAGATCTTGAATTTCAACTAATGTCTGGGCCACTGAGATCAGTTTCTCTGGAGAATGCAGCTGCTTTGGGGGGCAGACTTCATGGAATTATACCCTGCTGAGGTCCCTCTCCTCCCCAGATCTCTAGGAATTTTCCAACCTGGAGTGGGCAACCTCTCACCTTAGATGTGGCCTACCTGCAGAGAGCAAGATAGCAGTTGACTTATGGTAGCAAGAGATTAACAGAGATGGTTTGCCATTGCCTGCTTCTGCATAGCAACCCTGGACTTCCTTGGTGGCCTCCCCTCCAAGTACTAACAAGGGCTGACTTTGCTTAGCTTCTAATAGTTAATGAGATCAGACTAGCCTGGGTTAGCCACACTGCATGTATACTCTCTCTCTCTCTCTCTCTCTCTCTCTCTCTCAAAAACAATATGCAAGCGTGTGTGTGTGTGTGTGTGTATTCATTACAAAACCATAACATGACACAGCATATAACCACTATATATTGTAAAACGTGAGGATGACATGTGGCAGGAATTCAGTATTGTATTCTTTGTCAAAAGTAAAAAATTGAGGTAAAATGAAATGTCTGTGGCTATGTTTCCAGGCTATGATTCTAACTAGCACAGCTGTGAAGTATTTTGGCTCAATCCCACAAGACTTAAATTCTTAACATTTAAAAACAACACATAACCCATAGTGTAACAAAGTCATTACTTACCACAGAGTTTTGGGGGAATTCTATAGCATCATGCAGATGCAGTGATATCGCTACTGGTTATTCACTGGCACCCACTCCCTCTCCCACTGACAGCCAGCCAATAGCTGGTAACCCTAGCCCCCTCCCCCCAAAAAACTGGGACTGCTGCACCTATCTTCTTCTGCCTTGCCTTTGTTGACAGGGCACTTCTTTGTCCCCTTGATGCTACCTCAATGTCTTGAATTGGTCTTGTCTGGAAAAAGGCTGGTGTTCCAAAGTGCCACCCTAGCTGGGATCTGAGCCCTTGTTGTGGCTTTCACTGCTGATTGAACCAGGGGATTATGAGAATGCTATGGTTGAAGTGACCATGTTTTCCTCCATGTTTGTATGCCTAGCAAAAGGGAACTTGGATGCAGGCTGGAACTTGCCCTCTTCAAAATGGCCATAGGATGCCAACTAGCAGCCCCAATGCTAGGTTTGTGTCAGAGTATTAGGAGGGGACTGTAAGCTGTCTAGCATTAATATGTCAAGTAACTGACAAAACTAAGAATTTCCAGAAACCTACTCCCACCACTGCTGAGATGCCTTTAATCAACACCTCCCTCAAGTTGTTAATTACTGGACATTCCCCTAGCATCTACAGGAAAGTGCCCTCTATTATATCCTGGCCATTAAGGATAACTAACTTGCAGCTGTTTTAGATAATAACTGTTTGATAGCCATAATTAAACTGTAGCATTTTAGTTTAATCTTTCAAGATGTGTTTTTGATTAGCTTAAAGCGTGTTGCCCCAGAGAATGGCCTACAGGCACGCTCTGCTGTTATGCTGTTCAACTTAGGGTATCTGCTCAGTAACACTGTGTGGGAGACTTACATAAGCAGCTCTGAGCTTGTATATGTAATAAATAGGAATAACATACTTTTGTATCACAGATCCTTTTCAACAAGTAAAGCTCAAAGAAAGAAATGGCAATGCACATGACATTCATTCCAAAAAGCTACACTAAATCTGGCTAAATGGTCTATATAGCACAATGCCCAGGACTTGCAGCTGTTGCACAAATTGCACAGATTGGAACAAAGTAGTGGATTGAAATGGTGGAACTCTGGATTGTGTTGCCTCAGGCTGTAGGTGGGCTAAGCTTCCTGCAAGCAGTAAGTTAACATGTCAGAGGGAGGACTTCACTTGCTGGCGTTATTTGGACGCCTTAATGCTATATGACAACTTCTTTTGGTTACACACACGCAGCTGCCTTATACCAAGTCAGATGGTCCATCTAGCTCAGAATTGTCCACTCTAGCAGTCTCTCTCCAAGTTTTCAGACAGACATGATAACTGAGGGTCTCTCTAGATATGCAGATTTTTAAAGAGTTGGATCCAGATTCCCCAGACCCAACTTGGGTTTCCACATACACACAGCAGCTGTGAGGAATGGCTGTTAAAAAATAAAGAGAGCTCAAATGGCCTCAAAATGCCACCCAGGTGGGGGGGGGGGGGGAGGAGGCTCCTGCCTCTACCGTCAAGCCGTTTTCCAAAATTTCAAGCAGGAGTATCACCAGTTTTGTTGTTCCACATGGAGTGTTCTGTACACATGGAAAAGTAAAAATGCTCTCAAAATGGGGGGAAAATACTCTCCCCCTATTTTGACATGAGGGAATGGCTTGGGTGGAAGGCAAGACCCCTCCTCTCCCTCGCCATGGTGTTCTGAGGCTGATTGGGCTCTCCTTTACTTTTTATTTTAACAGCCATTCCCTGAAGCTGCTGTGAGGCTATAGGAGACTTGAATTGGGTATGGGAACCTGGACCCAACTCTTTAAAAATCTGGATTACTAGAGAGACCCCCAGATCCTTTCAACAGGAGATGTCCTGAGACTGATTATGAATCGTTGTAAGTGCCTTACCGCTGAGCTGCAGTCCCATCTGAAACAATTCTGGCTTGTTCACTTTTCCAGTCAACTCATGCTTCTGTTTTCCTCAGTCAGTTTCCCTTTCCAAAGTCTTTTTTACCTGGCCATTAATTGAGTATTATATATAGTGCAAAAAAAGTGTATGTTTATTAAGATCTATTTTAAGAGAGAACAATGTAAGGCCTCATTACTGCAAATACTGTTGCCAAATGTATTAGGAGATCCTCTTTAGTAAGCCTCACTAAATTAAAGCCACACTGTTGCCTTCTTACACAATTCCCATTCATTTCAGTGCAACTTACTTAGGAGGAAGCCTGGTTTGCTCCCATGTTTAGTTACATGGACACATTAAAAGTGTATCATTATTTGCAGCTATAGGTATTGCTCATAGGTTATATACATTCCAAAGTTCATAAAGCATACCCTGACTTTACACAGTCATATCCTTTGTTTTGGTATGGACAAATGACTTACAGTACACCTCCAAATGCTTGATTTGTTCATGCTGTTTTGCACTACTCAGTAACACCTATTATGTTCTTTCCTTTGTGAAAGGGATAGTATTATTTCTGACTATACACAGCCCTGTTGAGTTTGCAAACCCACAGATGCATTTCAAGGTATCAAAGGATTATAATTAGATTGGGAGTGTGTTAGTATAATAGAGTCATTCAACTGACTTTGATGTTTGTAATTGTGTTTACTGCTAAGTCAATAAACATTTAATATCAAAACAAATACAAAAGGTACCCCTTTCTAATTTTCTAAGGAAAATTTTCTATGGATTTGCACTGGTGAATTAATAACACTATAACAAGCTATTTATATACCTTCAGGACAACTTAAGGCCCACTCAGAGCAGTTTACCAAGTATGTCATTATCCCCACAACAACAATCACCCTGTGTGGTGGGTGAGGCTGAGAGAGTTCCGAGAGAGCTGTGACTGACCCAAGGTCACCCAGCTGGCTTCAAATGGAGGAGTGGGGAATAAAACTCGGTTCTCCAGATTAGAGTCCTGCCGCTCTTAACCACTACACCAAACTTTTAATTGCATTTAAAGAAGAGTTATTACCAACAAAACAAACAAAAACCACCCTACAGGCAAGAGAAGGTAAGTACAATGAGAGGCAATGAAACACAAACTGACTCAAAAGAGCTTGAGCAAAAAGGCTGTGAGGTCTGCACAGTCAAGAAGCACTTCTAGATTGTTTTTGGTAAGCTGAGTGGAAAAAAGAGTGGTCTTAGTAATTCTGTATACCCAGGCAAAACTTGAGGATGGGCCCCCAGAATCACTCAGGTAGAAGCAGGCAATCAGCTGTATGGCAGTGGGGAACCCATGCAACAGATAATCACCCAATGCCCCATACAGCCAGGGGGTCCTACGGCTGATTGCACTCCCTGTTGCCTGAATCTGTCAGTGGCAGGGGACCAGTGACTACAGTGGGGGCTATGTTGGCAGAGTGCCTAGGCAGCACTCTGAACTGATTAACAGTAACAAAAGCATTATTTAAAGAACTAACAAACTGGATAGAAGGAAAAGAGATAAGCCAAGCTGTCATGCTAACTGAAAGAGAGCATGGGTGCTGAAAGCTGGGGAATAGCATTCTGTAGACACACAGGGAGAAGCCACTTTAGAAGGAAGGGACTCCTTCTATAATCCAGTCTAATGAGAGCTTGCTGCCCCCTACAGGATATTTTCCTCTTTGTACACAAGATGTTTCTGTACTCCAGCAGGCTACAGAACAGCAGCTGGGACAGCTGGCTGCAGAGTGGTGAGGCACAGGACAGCTGCTCCTGATGCCCTGTGGCTAAGACTTCCCTTGCTGTAAAATACACATCTCAAGTCCTGCAGGAGGAAAAGTTACTTGGAGGAAGAGGGGAAATAACAGGTATGGAAAGCTTAAACACCCATTCTTTTCCCTCAGAAAAAAATATTTTTTTTGCTCCCTTAATGTGCAGGTGCACTGACCTGGATAGCCCAGGTGAGCCTGATCTTGTCAGATCTTGGATGCTAAGCAGGGTTAATAATTGGATAGAACTTCAACAAAGACCAGGGCTGCAGTGGCAGGCAATGGCAAACCACCTCTGTCAGTCTCTTACCAGGAAAACCCCACTAGGAGTCGCCACAACTTGAGGGCACTTTCCACCACCAATGTGCAGGTAGCCTGTAGTTGCAGCCTCAGAGTGCCCAAAACTTGTATGTCTCATGGGGGCCACGTCCTCATCCTTGTGTGGATTGTTGCCAGAATGAATAGCTGACTGTGATCAGTGTGGACGGGCAGTGATCAGCACAGAAGCATCAAATGCCCATGTTAGTGTAGGTCCTTTTTTCTTGAGCTCATATGCTCCCAGTCATTTGGGTTACCTTTGGATTACAAATATTCGGCTAGATACCCTACAGACTTGCAACTTTCAGACAGTGGCAATTGTGAGCACAGTAATTTTGGCACCTGCAATTTGCATGAAACTGTGCTGATCGTGCAACATGGGGGCAAGGTGGAACTGCTGTGGATAGTGGTTAGATTGTTGGTCTAGGATAGGGAAGATCTGGGTTCAAATCCCACTCTCCCATGAAGCTTTCTTGGTGAGCTTGGGCCAGTCATTCACACTGAGCCTACCTTACCTCACAGGGTTGTTGTGAGGATAAAATGGAGGAAGAACCATGGCAGCCACCCTGAGATCTTTGAAGGAAGGGTGGAATAAAAGTATATCAGACAGATAGATTATTGCTAAATAATTGCCAAAATGACTAACAGTATTATCAGAGGTAGTGCTGTGATGGTTGTGTCAAAACAGCTATCATAAACACCAACACACACACCCTGTTTTAGGAAGTGCCTCTTCTTTAGCATACAAAGACTCCTCCTGCATGCCAGACTTAACTCCTCATTTTTCAAGAAGTCAACTGAAACCAGTACAATCAGCTTAGCCATGTTCCCTCTGCATCTCTTCCACATAATGGTGGTGTGGGGTCTGTTTATTTACTCTGCTCCATACTCAAATGAATTGGGATTGAAGAGTGCTGGTGCTGTCCTCACCAATGGAGTCACTTGTGGTGTCACAGTGCCAGCCAGCCATTTTAAAAATTGTTTTTCTTTTCACACATGCTAAATTGTTGCATCTTTGGAATGCTGGAGGGGTCTTGTTTCTGGAATTTCTCCATCTCCACCCCATCTTCATTTATCTAATTGGCTGATTCAGGCTCTGCTCTTTCTCCTATACAATATTCCAATCTGTGTGAACATGGAAAAATGAAAGCAATGGGGAATCACACGCCTCCAACACTCTTCAAACCATCTGTGCATTGGTCCAATGTTGGAGTTAAAAATAAAGAGAAGAGGGGAGGGGGGAGGGATGGAAAGGAAGGTTGGATAAATGAGAGTGACCAATCACAAAGAAGTTAACTGGCAGGGGTAGGAGAGGGGGCAGAAAAAGGCAGAACACAAAAAACAGCAATAAAGATCATGCATGGAGGAAAGCGCAGACTGGAAAATGGTCTTTTTAAAAAGTCAGGGGGAAAGTGCACCCAGAAAAGCTGGAAGAGAACTGCATAAAAGCTGCTATGACTACTAATGGTACAAAAAAGGGCATGGGGGGCTGCAAATAAATCAATGCAGTTGGGAAATGAACCAGCGAAAATAACCAGTGCAGGAGAGGTCTTCTTGTTGCTTTTGGTGTGGTGGCTGGAGAAGCACCCATTGCCCACCAAAGTGTTATTGCACACTTGTTAATCTGAAGTTAGGATGGTCATTGTATAAATTAAATTATCTGTCTGTTGATCTAATATTATTTCAATTTGGTTTTAAGTGAAACAACATCTACAAGGCTGCACTGGAAAAATCTGCACCTTGTCATGCTTCTAAACTCTGTGTTTTAGATTTGTCCTTTGTGTTTTTCATCAGAAATGGTGTAAGGTTTTAAACTAATTTCGTTGTTGAGAGCCAAATGCAATAATCAAATTAGCTGTAAAACTATCCTTCTGCATTAGCATTACCTTGTTCCTTCCCTTTTAAATACACATCTCAACAAAGTATATAATTGTCTCTTCTCACTTTTCACTCAGTGCAAGCCAGATACTGTCTATGATTTAACAATTAATGTCTTCTGCAAACATTTATATGCTCTTTTACTGCAATAGTCCTGGGAGATTACTCTCAGAAACTTTGGGGAAAGTTACTGTCTCTGCTGAGGGCTGCTTCATGCATTATGTTGCAACAAATGTGTTTCTGACAGGGTGTGTATGTGCGGGGAGGAAGGAGAAGGGTGCTGTCAATCCTGGCTAACTTACTGGAGCATTTGCCTATATAATACATACATCCCCTGCGGGTAGATACACCTCATACTCTTGCTTCTAGATGGCACAAAAGACAACCATAGGCTCAGGGTGCTGTGCTCACTGGTTTACTCAAGCTGAGTTACATCGTTATCCCTGGCTCTTGTGATCGCTGCCCCACAGGTACATCTCTTTGCTCACAAATGGACTCAAGCCTTTAAAGCTCCTTCTCCCAATGCTATGATCCTGATATGAAAGGAGCTTGCACACTCTTGGGGGAAAAGTTCCCTGGCACCAGACATGTAACTGTCTGAGTCAAAGTTAGGCCAAGGGTACCCAGGACACTACATTTCAAAATCAGAACATGAAGTTGACCCTTAGAATTAAACCTCATTGAAGATACACACGTACCGGGCTTTTTTTCTGGGAAAAGAGGTGTGGAACTCAGTAGGTTGCCCTCTGGGAAAATGGTCACATGGCTGGTGGCCCCGCCCCCTGATCTCCAGACAGAGGGGAGTTTAGATTACCCTCCGCACTGTGGCGTGGAGGGCAATCAAAAGTCCCCTCTGTCTGGAGATTGGGAGCAGGGCCACCAGCCATGTGACCATTTTCAAGAGGTTCCGGAACTCCATTCCACCACGTTCCAGCTGAAAAAAAGGACTGCACACGTATCATTAAGAAACATTACTATTCTTTTTGTCATGGGCTCTGATTTCCTACAGGCATGCCGCTTTTAGGCCAAGCTTGTAGGGGAGACCCATTCACTCTAAATTCTGTGCTCCTAACATTTTGCAACATAAACATACCAGTCCACATTAATTATGGAGCATCTTCTCTAAAGAAGTTGGAGGAGGATGGGTGTTGCAGACTTCTAAGCCTATTGATTTCAATGGACTTAGGACTGCACTGTAAAGCAGTTACAATGTGATGATAAAAAGCAACTAAGCAGAGCTACCTGCATCTAGCCTCCATGATCTTTACAATAAGCCTCAGTGCTAAAGAACTTGAAGAAAAACAATCCCTCAGCCTCCTCAGGCAATTTTTGCACATTTTTTCAAATTTGTTTTCAAAGTAGGAAATCCAGGTGTTGTTATCCCCCACCCAGCAGAGCTACATTATGTTACTTGTAGATGATGCAGTATGGATATAGTGCCAACGAGAAAAATTGAATTAAAAATGGCTTAGAAAGGCCTACAAAATTTGTAGCTATATAAATTGCTTGATTGTTGCATTAAATCAACATTTCCCCTGTGGTAGTATGCAAACAACCCACCTTTCTTGGCTATACCAGTGATGCTGGGTAATCAGTGGTTCTGATCTGGTGATGGATTCTCTGCTGAAGAAAAATATAGCTGAGAGATAACTTTAATCAGGCATTTATTGAAGCATAATTTCTCTGGACATAGTACAAATTTATAACATGCCTCCTCCCCCAACATTTCATCTCATAGTCTCATCAGTTACGAAGGAAAATTTTCTATTTTTTCCTCTGAAATGAAAATAAGTTATGGTAATGGCTGAGTCTGGTTTTGTGTCCTGACTTTAGTGCCAGCATCTGGGACAGCCTTTGTGTGACCCATCCAGCCCCATCCAGGATTTTGACTGGGTTTTGACTGTGATTGATGCATTACAAGGGCAGGCCAAGCTTTGCAGCCTTAAGAATTAATTGCTACTGAAGTGAAGTACTGGACCTGGGGGTATAATTCTAGGATGAGATCAAATGGATCCTGCTGTCTCCACATTGGGGGACTTTAATGAGGGTGTGTGTGTGCTGTGTGTGTAGCTGTGCCTGTGTGTATATTTTTGAAACTATTATGTTAACGTATGTTTCATGCTGCTGGTCTCAGACTGTAATACATGATCGATGTATTGTACTTCTTCCTTATAGTCATTTACAGTATGAACGATCAAGTGGCGTCCCTGAATCTCTGCCATGTCAATCAGCGAAGTTTAAAACAGGGCACTTTCTCATCCTTTCCGTTCAGGTTTAGGTGTGAATGGGGATTCCAGATAAAAGTTGCCAGTTTAAAAACTAAGCCAAAAACGGGCTCCTCTGTTCAGCACTCAACAGGTGAAGCTTCTCCCCAGCGTGGCGAGGCGGTGATGGCGGGACCCTGTATCTCTGGATATCTTTTCAAACCACACAGTGGGCCGTGCAAGGTGGTCACCCCAACCCCAGACCAGGACGGCCATTCCAAGAATAGAATCGCGGAGCCCCCGAGAGCGCAGCGCGCGCTTGGGGACGGGCGAAGCGGGCGGGCGTCGCGCGGTGGCGCGGCAAGTCCTGCTGGGACGGCGGTGGGCGCGCGCTGCGACGGGAGGCGATTGGCTGCCGAGCGGCGCGCGGGCTGAGCCGGGCTCCAGCACTCCCCCGCGCCGTGCTTACAAAAGCCGCCGAGTCCGCGCCCCAAACTTAAGCTAAACTCCGCAGCGCTCTTCGGCTCCGCCGCCTCCTCTGCTGCGGGGCCCGCTTTGGACAGCGCCGTTGGGAGTCGCACGGGGGGCAGTTTCGGGGCGCCTCTTGCGGGCGTCGCGGCCGCTCGCTGCGGACATGCCCGCGGTTCCCTGGGAGAGCTTCGCCTTGGCAGTGCTTTTAGCGGTGGGGGAAGCTGCTCCCACGAGGCAGGTGAGTTCTGGCCCGAGGGCGACCCTCCTCTTCCTTAGGGCCCGGACAGGGGAGAGGCCTTGGAGATGGGGGGGGGGAGGGGCATACCAGGCTGCAGCTTCCTGGGGCTTAGGCTAACTGCAGAATTTGGCCCTTTCTCCCGCCCCTTAGCTCCCCGTCTGCGTGATCCCCCGGCCGGCTCCAGCCCACACACCAGCACGGAGTTCCTTGTGCTTCTAAAGCCCCGAGGACAGAAAGCCGGAGCTAACCCCAACGCTGCTGTCAGTTTGTGCCTTCTTTCCTACTTGCCCTCGGGCAGTTCGGTCTTTCCACTGTCACTTAAGCGAGACGCTCGACGGAGCCCACTTCGTTCTCTTTCTCCCCACCCCCGGCCTCGCTTCGCTTGACCTTCATCTATAGGCCGTTGTCGGCCGTGGTGCGGGCTGATAGAGGCAGTGTGATTTTATGTGCCTTCAGAAGTTCGCGTAGAACAAAAAGCTTAAAAAATGAGTGTATAGACACGTACGTTTCGCATGCCAAGCACAGACCAAATGCCGGTATGTAGAAATATATATCGGGGAAGGGAGGATCATCCTTGGTAGCTGTTGCGGAAGAATAGGATGGAGAAGAGTTTTTTCTTGATACAGATTGCTTGGAAGTTTTATGGGGGGAAGGGGGCTTAGCTGTTGTTTTCAGGCCTTATGCATGATCTGACATAGAGAGGGTGCCTCTGTCCCAAAGCATCTTGGTCCCAGCACAAACTCTTGAGTACTGTCTGCTGAGGATTGCCCTGCACGTGTGGCTGGAATGTGCATGAAGTGGCTGATGGAGGATGTGAAAAGAGAACTTACGTTTGCAGCCAACTGCCATGTGGGAAGCATCTGCATTAGGGTGTACCTGTGTATATGATGGGGGCTGTGCTGAGGGAAGCCAAAGTATTTTAAAACCTTATATTCCCTCATCTAGGTACACTTTAGTTGAAACTGTGTTCTGCAGATTTAGAAGCAAAAACTGAAAGTGAGGATCCTGAAAAAAGGGTAGGATTAATGCTGTCAAGTTGTCTACTTACATTCTTGCAAGTAAGGTGTACTGATTTCATTGGGATTTTCTTTCAAGCAAAAAATTCATCGGGTTTTGATATGGTTCCAGTTCTGGATTGGAAGTCCCAAAGCTGGCTCGAATCTAGCAGGAAAGTAGTGGTTGCAATTCAAACCACATATCCTAGACCTCTTACATTTGTGAATGGCTGTTGTATGGCCCACTGGAGGGAGCATATTTGTAGTTACTGTTGTTTGGAACAAATGGAAGACAAACTGATAAGCACAGCTACCACATATGGTTAGGAAGATGCAGTGTGTGTCAGTGTGAATGTAGCCCACTTTTCCAGTCCAAGCCCAAATTCACATTGCATAGCTAAAGCTTGAGGCAGAAAATCCACCTCCTGCTGCCTCTCACTCCTGTAGTATAGGCAGTAGACTCAGTTGAATGGAAGACCTCCATACTGGACTGTGACTCGTGCTATGATAGTAAGGGATCTTTGTCAAGTGGCACTTCTAGGACCTTGTAACGAGCATCAGTAGAGTGCAATCAGTAACAACCTTTGAAGAGAGTAATATTGGAAGTCAGTTTGTATACTGCCTCTCAACTAAAAGTTTCCAGGACAATTTCCAGCATGCTAAAATATAATAACATCAATAAAAGGCCAGTAAGATAAAATAACAATTCAGCTAAAACCAGAAAAAAACAAGGAAAATTAGTAATCTTTGAGAGCTGTGTAAAAGGAAGCCAAAGGTCTTTTAAATGTTGTAGACCCTCATTGTAGTTATCAGGCTTGCACTATAACAGTTATCAGGCTTGCACTATAACAGTATAAGTGTCCCCACACACTGCAGCATGCTACACTTGAGGGAAAGGGAAAGGTCAAAGAACAGCTTGTGCAAGCTGAAGTCCAGATTCAGAGGAAAGAGTTAATTGTCCAGTAAAGGAAAATCAAAGAGTAGGTGGTTTTGGCATGGGGATGGGCTTGTGCTGGTGAAGGCAGAATGGAAGGTTGCTCTTCAGTTTCTGTGGCCTGGTTCCCCAGCAGTTTCTACCTTCCTTCCGCAGGCCACCAGAGCATTTGCAGTTAAAAAAATGGCACTAAAATATACCATTTTAACCATAGATGTACTGGCCCAGCTTTCATTTTAAAAGATATCTATAGCCCCTTCTGTTGTAAAGATATGATTTTTTTGGTTGTATCTTTGCAATGGAAGGGGCTAAATATTTTTTTTTTAAATGGAAGCACAGAATTCAGAGAACTGATTGCAACTGTTGTTATAGTGGTATATCAATATAAAGATATTCTAGTGCTGTTGTTTTAATTCTCCCCCCTGATGGGAGAAAGAAATAGCTACTGCAGGAATAGGGTCAGGGAACATAGCTGCCATGTGATTTTCCCAGCAGTACAACAGCAATTCAGGCTGTTTTGCAATCTGTCCCAAAACTTTGGAGCAAATCAGGTTTGAGAAAGATTAGGGGAAAGCTGGGAGAAACCTCCAGAGGTGCATGAATGGAGCTTGGGAAGAGCCATCACCTGACCAGTGATGTGGGAATGGGGGGGGAACCTCACCTCAGCAGCACTGGGGCAGGTAATCCATGAGGAAATGTCCATAATCTAAAGGAAAGAGAATCAGGGATATGTTTTATGTGTTTGGAACAGGTGTTTCACAGTGCACAAGGCCTGGAAAGTCATGGGCAGATGATAGCTTCATTTGGGGATGAGCCTTAGCACCAGTTATGGGACAAGAGATTCCCCTCCCTGCTTGGAATGGAGTCTGTGAGCCAGGTATGTCCCCCGGCTAAACAAAGGAAGAGAGCTCTTAAGTTTGAGAAGAGAGTGCTCAGGGGAGCAATCTGGGTGTAATCATTTACATGTGGCATTGGTAGGCAATTCCAAATATTCTTAATTATGTTATTAGGACTCTCAGATTAATCTTTGATTGACAATCTGACCAAATACTGGATGAGGTTCAGCTTCTCTCTGGGACAAATGATGTCCTTAATAGGTGTTGTGAGAAGATTAGGTTTGGTCTTTGTGTGGCTCTTCTACCTGTGTTGTAGTAGTGGGTCAAAACTTGTTCACTGGCTGAAGCAAGGGCAGGAAGAAGAGAAGCTGATTCCCTGTCATGATGAAGAGGGAGGCGGAATATGAATGAACAGGGAGGCTTGTTGGTAACAGCAGAATTATTAAAAAGCGTTAATTCTATAAAACGACTTGAAGTATTTCAGGCAAGAAAATAAGAAAGAAATAATAAGGTGAATTTCTAATGCAGGGATATAGTTACATAACCCTCTTGGTTGACATTGATATCTCAGCCACCCCAGAAACGTTGATTCTGCTCTAGAAATAACTTTCTATCTAGATATGATAAAAAGATGCTGAGAGAGGAGATATGTAAATAGAGGCCGTAAAATAGTGTGACATTCAGTTAGTTGGGCTGAAGATAATTTCTGTTCCCTTTAAAGAAAATGTTAAGTTTATGCTGCAGTATGAGCAAAATCAAGCATCTGGATAGTCTGAAAAGCCGGGGCTGGATCTCTTGCAGTGCAAGGTGCCGACGCATATTTTTTTTAAGAGGCTGTGAACTTAATGTATGATTTTGTGCATAAAACTTTTGCCACTGATTTGTAGGGAGAATACTTAAAGTAGAATTAATAGTAAAGTACTTCCGTACATAACATTAACTTTAGAAAACCTGAGTTGATTTTTTTTATATAAAAACTTAATTTGTTAAACTGATAAGAACAGATAACTTGGTAGAGAATGTTTAGCCTCAAAGCCAAAAGGCCGAGAAGCAAAAACGTATACATTATTGTTGAAATTTGATACAGAGGAAGAAGCTATAAAAGAATGTATGACAAAATGGGCAAAGAATTTTGGGTATAATATACAAATGGCTTAACGGGAAAATATGTGGGTTAAGGGCCTCAAATTTACTTTGTGTTCCACTCTCAAGGAGAATTTTTACAAAAGGCTGTATCAGTGGTATATGTTTCCAGATAAAATTGCAAAAATAGCTAAAGGTGTCTCAAATAGATGTTGGAAATATGAACAACATGAAGGAACATTTTAGCATCTTTGGTGAACTTGCAACAAATTGAAAAAATATGGTTACACTTACATATGTTAATACAGAGAATCTTAAAGGTTAATCTACATCTTAAACTAGAGTTCTATTTGTTGGGAATTATGGACAAAAATTGGAAAAAGAGTATTGTATTTTAATTCTATATATGGTAACAGTGGCACAGCTTTTATATGCTCAAAAATGGAAGTGCAAGGATCTACCTTCATTGGAAGATTGAATGGGAAAGATGATGGACTTAGCTGAGATGCTCAGACTTAAAGACAAAACTCTATATTCATGGCAAATTGGAAACCTTTTATGGACTATCTGCGAGAGACGAAGAAAAATGAATTAATGATTTGAGGTTTTGATTTTTAAGAATAAGGATTTGGGATATTAAGAAGATGAGATACAAAAAAAAGATATTAATTAAACCACAAGCTGATTGATGCTAAAGGAGGGAGTATTGTAAGCAAAAAACTGTAATGGATTAACAATATGCTTATTATGCTTTTAACTGTTTTTTTACTATGTAGATTGATGTAGCCCACTGTTGGCTCTCAGCAGTAAAGATTGAGCAGAATGATACTATGAAGATACAGAGCAAAAAGTAAAAAATCGGTGTCCCTTTCTGTTTAGAGAGTAATCTAGGATGCAGGATTCAATGACAAGACAAACTTGAGAGTCCTCTGTAAATGAGAGAAGATACAATTAGGCAGAGATGGTGGTAGCTGTAGGCAACCCAAATAGTTACTTAAGATGATGGACTTGGAAGAGGCTTTCTGGCTGCTTTAGAATTACATTATTTATTTATTTATTTTATTCGATTTATACCCACAAATGGGCTCAGGGTGGCTAACAACGTTAAAAGATACATTAAAATCACAAAAACATAAAATCAATAATAATAATTTTTTAAAATCATTAAAATAGTTCAGGAGCAGGCTATTTAAACAAAAGCTTTTGGTTCAGTTTGATCAGACAGCTTCTCAGTAAGTTAGACTTATATTTGTGTGCAAGACTTAAATTTGTGTGCAATGTGTATCAATATGCTTTCATTCTGTCAGCTTGGCCACCCTGGGTTTGTGTGTGTGTGTGTGTGTGTGTGTGTGTGTGTGTGTGTGTGTGTGAGAGAGAGAGAGAGAGAGAGAGAGAGAGAGAGAGCACTGAAAAACAAGAGGGGTCGGTTCCAGTAGTACAGAAAAAGTGTTAGTTTCATTAGACTTTCTGGAAAGGGTTCTTCATAATAAGCTTGTAAAGCAATACAGATAATTTCATGTTTAAAAAGAGTAGATATCAGGATATTTTTATCCTTTTTAAAAAATATGATGATTCTTATTTGTAGTAATGTATGCAGGGTCCATCATATACTAAAAAGCTGTTCAGTTCTTATTTTCTTATACCTCATGTGGATAGGTCACCAAAAGCTGAACAATTTTATGCATATTCTTAACTTTATTGTTGGAATTGGTAGCACAATTCTAGATATATAAGAATTATATGTTAGTGCTTTTCTAATATTAATTTAATGCAGGAAATATTGCATTTAAGTTTTTTTCAGCTGAGTAAAGGCCATATTATCCCTGTAACATCTTATTTTTAAGCATGAGAATTCATGGACCTTCTTGATCAGCTGAGCACTGTATACTTTTGTTATCTTTTCTTTAAAATGTTCATTAAGTAAATACACTTAAACTGTTTATTTCAAAGGAATCTAACAGATGAGGCTGCATTATACTGTCATGCCACTGTCTATGGCTCCCCACAGGCACAGAAAAGTATCTTCGAACGCGTGCTGCCTTGGATGTCAAGAGCTGAATCTGGAATCTTGTGTATTCAAAACAGGTGCTCTGCCACTAAACTTCCGCTTTCCCCTGCCATTTCTCCACACCTCTTCATTCTCTATTTCTCCTTAAAGTTTCTTGAATACCTACAATAAAACTATATACCTCAAACTTAGTCAGTATAAGAATACATTATATTCTCATTCTAACACTATCTGTGAAAATTTTTCTCATGATCTGTTTGCTGTTTTTTTGAGATAGTAGACATTTCCTCCAGTCCAAGAGCTAATCTGCCCACTTAGGTTTAAGATATGAGCTACATTGGAACAGAGGAGAAGGAATTGTTTGTTTTTTTCCTACATAAGCAATTTGTATATGCTTAACCCTCCCACTGAAATCAATAGGACCTGATTCTGACTAAATTGCACCATGTAAAAATTAAAAGCAAATAATGTACATTTTATTACATTTTATTAAAAATATATCTGCTCATACGTAGATTCGCAGTCAACGTAACGGCCCCATAGAACTAAACTTTTGGAGATTGTGTTGGTGGAGTACAGTGGCCTGTCTATAGTCATTTATTGTATGGCAAAGCTTTCTTATGTGTAACTTCAGTAATCCAACTTGTATGATAAGTTTTATTGGGGTTTTAGTCATACTGCCATCTTAAGCCACAATTGAACACTAAAGAGACACGGTGTGTATGATGATGATGAACTTGAACATGGGTAGGCAGCTGCGTTACCTGCAGAGTAGAAGGTCACTTAGAGAAGTAAATAAATAAATGTTCATTGCTAACTCTTTACAAACATTACTAACTCTTTTCATTACAAATACAGCTGCCAGATAAGCCATGTAGTACCTGCCATCCTGTTGCTACCTGATTTGGAATACTGACAAATTTATTTATTTATTTATTACATTTGTAGACCGCCCTCCCCCTCAGACGGGCTCAGGGCGGTGTAACAACCAAATGGCTGTTCTGTGTAATTCCATGGCTCGTTGCCTGAAAGATATGAAGGATGTTGATGTGATGCATTTGTTTGTTACATCTTGATTCTAAACCAGCCGGTTTGTAAACAGAATGAAAGAATTTTCGGAACAAAGAATAGTGGCCCTGCAAAAGGCTGCTGCCATGAATTTCTTTCTGTTTATGGGGCAAAGGAACAAAACATAATTTAAGTAATGAATGTTAATAAATAATAGAGATTAGAAAAGTATTTGCTTATCAGATTGTTTTTCTTTTCTTATTCAGAGGAGGGCTTGTATATGTATACAGATCATCCAGATACATCAATAAAAAGAGCCATGCGTTCCTCAGCTTTGAAGCATCACCAGTTCTTTTTGCTACCAGGCAATGCAATCCTGTGACTGGTTGATGTTACCAGAACTGCTTTTTATAATGGGGAAATTAGCTTGCAGTCTGTAACTAAAATTAGCGCGGATCTAACCAATGTTTATGGAGGTCCCGATTCCAGACACTCTAGTGACAAAGAGGCAGACTACAAATAGGTTCAATAAACACGTGTATTTACTAATAGTGTGGCGTAAGTCTGAACTTGCACATACATACAAGAAAGCATACAAGGACTAAGAAATACAGAGTAAGAAATATAGAGACGTTTGCATTAGCAGGTTCCCAACGATGATAGGGGAAATACTCACTTATCCTGAAGCGGAGCAGAGACACAACAGCGGGGTGGTCCAATGCCAGCAATGGATCCACAGACAGACAGCAAGGGGGTCTGGATAGGGATGGCCTGAGCACCATGCGGTCTGAGAGACCAGCTTAAATACCCCAAAACATACCCCGGGGCTGGTGCTGTACTTGGTGGTTCTCACAGATGAAAACAAAGGCTCTAATGGGTTACTGAATGGCTTGGATGGGCCACTTTGGTAATCTGATTGTGATAAGTGACACCTCAGGAAGAGGGGACAAAAGAGGGAGGGGGAAATCCGAGTGGGCTGAATGGATGTTCCAGCGGACAGGGCTTGTCCTGATGTCATCAGCTCTGGAATGCGGAAGTTTCTTTGAGATGCATTCTCTAAGTGCTTGGGATGGTCGGCACTTAGTTCCTTCTCCGGGGCGGCTCCTAAGATATGCAGAGCGGGGTGAGGTACTCTCGCTGCGGACGTGGTGTGCCCGCTTCGCCGAAATGGCTTCTCAAAGCAGTCTTTTGCTCTGGGTCTTCTGGCTGCCTAAGAACATGGTTGCCGGCTGGGCATAGCAGGGCTGGATAGCAGGCTGCCCGGTAGCGAGGGCAAACTCGGGGACCGACCCGCGGGAGGCTCCAGGTGGGAACTGACCAGGGAGCGCCTAGCCAGGCTCGCTGGAGGTTTCCCCGGCGGACGCCCGGCTGCTAGCAGCGGCTTGGGCCCAGACGAGGCAGGCTTCCATGGAGGCAGGGGGAACAGCACGTAAAACACAGTCCAAAGCAGGGAACAGGCACGGTCCGTGGCAGATGGCAATGCAGGCACGGGGCACACTTGTAACAAAGTCCAAACACACACTGGGAGGTCTAGATATAGGTCTAGGCAGGGCTGCCCAGGAAGAGAGTCCTCTGTGCAGTTATCCGGCATGGTGTCAGGAAACTAACACAGTCTATTGCAGCAGCAAGGTAATTAACACGCAGGCAGGAAACTGACACGTGTACCAGAACACACACACGTGCAGGGCAATCTTTGTGTAGCAGTAAAACAGTGATGCAGGAAACTTTAACACAGTCCATGGCAGGCCTTAAAGCGGGAGAGGGGGCCTACTTGGCAACATTGAGCTCGTTATATCTTATTGATGTAAGTGTGATTTAAGCTGTCTGTGCGCAGTGACAGCAGGTTCTTCAGTAGGAAGTGATTTGAACTTTACATCTGGTTGCAATAGTATAGGAATGAAAAGGCTAAAGCACAGTCTCATCTCTATCACTTTTGAGAGGCAAGACCTTGGCATGGTTACTACTGTGATTTTAACACTGCTTGATAACTCCGTATAAGAAACTAGCAGCTTGAGGCAGGGAACGATTTTGAATAGGGAAAAGTGGCCAGAGTGAAAAGGCTTAAGCCGTTTTCCCCTCTGCTGTTCTGTAGCTGAAGTGCTGCCTTCCAAAACTGCTTTTGGTCTTAAATTTTTAAAAAATTTCCTTGCAACTGCATGTTTTATGTAGCTTGGCCCTTAAATTAATGTAAATGTTCAAAAAGAAATTATGTCTGAGTCCTAACATAAGCAAGACACTTCCATGCTGCAACTTAGTTTGGGATCCTTGTTCTTACCAGGGAAACCAGATTAAAAGCACTTAATTAGCTTTGCTGGGACCATTTCTATTTTGTTAAGAGTGCCCATGTCTTGGCATCACAGCATTTTCATTTGTTTATTGCTATAGACGGTCAACATGTGTGTGCGTGGGGGGGAAATAAAATTCTTCTCTTTTGTGTTCATTTCTGTCCTCTTGCTTATATACTGGTATGAAAAAGACATACTTAAATAAAGTGTTCAGATATATTTCATTTCTTTTGCAACTACATATCAGTTTCTTAGATAAATATAACATTTAGTACATAATAAAAAACTATTATGTATTGTGTACAGTGCAGGAGCATTTGCCAGTTCAGCTGAAGACGGTGTTTACTGCAGTGCTCTTCTTAATGTCCAAATACGGTTGGCTATTTGGCCAAAAAAGAGGTAAGGTAGTTTTTTGGGCAATAACTTTTATTAGAACAACAGCAAACCTTTAATCATCAACAGGATTGACACTTCTGCTACATATAAACAAATTATTGTAATTATGAAACAAAATTCACTTTTTAAAGTTGTCACAAAATTACTATAACTGTTAATCTTACCAAATACAGTTTCCATAATTATGAATAATTTTATTGAGCAGTTCTCCTGAGCTTTTGACCTGGACCATTAGTGTCAGCCTCCAGCTTCAAGATTAAAAGAGAAATAAAACACAACCCACCCACCCCAAACACACACACCAGTTTTTAAAAACTTAAGTGGTAGTCTGTCAATTATTCTTGTTTGGGGGTGCTTGCAGTTATAGCAGGTAATCAATAGAGGAATTAAGCTTAGACAGGCTTTTATTTTTGGCTTTTAGTAAGTATTTGGGGTCAGGTTAGGGAAGGAAACTTGTTTTAAGGAAATAAATAGTGTACAGTTATGGGTACTTCTCTTCAACTTCAAAATGTCCATTTTCAGGTTTTTATTTATGCTGCTCCCCTGACCTGGATGGCCAGTGCAAGCTAGATCTTAGGGGCTAAATAGGGTCTGTTCTGATTAGTACTTGGATGGGAGACCACCAAGGAAGTCCAAGGTCAATACACAGAGGCAGACAATGGCAAACTTCTATTTATCTCTTGCCTTGAAAATCCTAAGGAGTTGCCATAAATTGGCTGTAACTTGATGACACTTTACACACACGGTATTCTTGAAGAGCATTTTCAGATAATGCCTAAGGGCCACAATACTATTTGCTTTATATCTTCGCTACTGCAAACATTACTGTGGGTTTGTGAATAACTTGTGAGTAGGGGTGTGCAAGCCAAAAATTTTTGGCTATAGCCGAAAGTAGAAAGCCGAAAGAAGATTCTCTATCGTTAAAGCCGAAAGCCGAAACAAGAATCTCTTTCGGCTTTCGGCTTTCGGGATTCTTTCGGCATTCTTTTGGCATTCTTTCGGCTTTTTTCTATGGGAAAATGCCTCCGTCTTCCAGGACGCCTGGAGGAGGCATTTTCCCACCGAATAAGCCCAAAATTGGTGGGGACCTTCCTCTAACCCTTCTCTAACAACCACCCAAGTTTCAGACAGATTGGACTTTGGGGGGCCATGTTATGGCCCCCCAAAGCAGGTCCCCCCATCCTCCCATAAGAAAGCGAAGGAGCAGCATATTGTTAGCATGCTGCTGCTCATCTTTCTTCATTATTTCCTATGGGGAAAAATGAAGAGGCAGGCTTCCTTTGCCAGGGGTGGCATTTTGCATGCAAAATGCCCCCTTACCCTCAGGGGCCGTTCTCCCACCCCTCCTCCCACCCCCCACCAAGGCTCAGCCTGCTCCCACTTGGGGGGGCCATTTCATGGCCTCCCCAAGTAGGTGCTCTAATCTCTACCACTGACAGCTGGGGGAGGCTTGTGTTGCCAGGGGTGGCATTTTGCATGCAAAATGCCCCCCAACCCTCTGGGGCCCTTCTCCCACCCCTCCTCCCACCCCCCACCAAGGCTCAGCCTGCTCCCACTTGGGGGGGCATTTCATGGCCTCCCCAAGTAGGTGCTCTGCTCTCATCTCTACCACTGACAGCTGGGGGAGGCTTGTCTTGCCAGGGGTGGCATTTTGCATGCAAAATGCCCCCCAGCCCTCTGGGGCCCTTCTCCCACCCTTCCTCCCACCCCCCACCAAGGCTCAGACTGCTCCCACTTGGGGGGGCCATTTCATGGCCTCCCCAAGTAGGTGCTCTCAGCCCCTAAAGTCCACCCCTTACAGCCCCACACAAACCCAATTCCCCCCCAGCTGCCACACACAGACCCAAATCCCCACATTAGCCCCTCACAGACCCAAATCCACCCCCACCTGCCCCACACCCATAACCCCAGGAACAGGCTGGCAAAGGCCAGCCCTCTCCCTTTGTTCCCTATGCTGGGAACTTCTAAACTCTCTTTCCCTGGGCAATTCTGCACAGCCCAGGGGTGCCACAATGGTGGGCACACTTCTGAGTGCCAGCTGGTCCCTGTGAAAGAGCACCTGAACCACAGACACCCTCCCTCAAATTCCCCCACCACCTACAGAGATGGCTGGCCAGCCAGCCCCATTGTTCCCTATGATGGGAACCAACTGCACAACAAAGAATAAAACAAGAACAACACAAAATAAAGTTTTTAAAAAATTATTTTCTCCCTTCCAAAGTACAAGTAGGCAAAGCATTATGACACATTACACCAGCAGTCCCCCACACAGAAAAATTAAAACAAAACTCACTTAACATCAGAGAATCACAAAACACGATTCCTGTCAAAAACACTTTATTTCTTGAACAGCTTTAGGTTACACAGCAGGGGGGAACACCAAAGGGCATGGCAGCACTATCTTACACAAAAATAACACAACTCACTTAACATCAGAGAATCACAAAAACACAATTCCTGGCAAAAACACTTTATTTCTTGAACAGCTTTAGGCTACACAGCAGGGGGGGAACACCAAAGGGCATGGAAGCAGTATCTTACACAAAAATAACACAACTCACTTCACATTAAAGAATCACCCCAAAAATTGCTGTCAAAAGCACTTTATTTCTGTAACTGCTTTAGGTTACACAGTAGGAAGGCACCACAGAGCAGGAAAGCAGTGTACTACACAAAAATAACACAACTCACTTCAGATCAGAGAATCACACAAACACAATTGCTGTCAAAAACGGTGAAGTGGGTTGTATTATTTTTTGTAGTACATTGCTATCATGCCCTGTTGTGCCCTCCTACTGTGTAACCTAAAGCTGTTCAAGAAATAAAGTGTTTTTGCCAGGAATTGTGTTTTTGTGATTCTCTGATGTTAAGTGAGTTGTGTTATTTTTGTGTAAGATAGTGCTGCCATGCCCTTTGGTGTTCCCCCCTGCTGTGTAACCTAAAGCTGTTCAAGAAATAAAGTGTTTTTGACAGGAATCGTGTTTTGTGATTCTCTGATGTTAAGTGAGTTTTGTTTTAATTTTTCTGTGTGGGGGACTGCTGGTGTAATGTGTCATAATGCTTTGCCTACTTGTACTTTGGAAGGGAGAAAATAATTTTTTAAAAACTTTATTTTGTGTTGTTCTTGTTTTATTCTTTGTTGTGCAGTTGGTTCCCATCATAGGGAACAATGGGGCTGGCTGGCCAGCCATCTCTGTAGGTGGTGGGGGAATTTGAGGGAGGGTGTCTGTGGTTCAGGTGCTCTTTCACAGGGACCAGCTGGCACTCAGAAGTGTGCCCACCATTGTGGCACCCCTGGGCTGTGCAGAATTGCCCAGGGAAAGAGAGTTTAGAAGTTCCCAGCATAGGGAACAAAGGGAGAGGGCTGGCCTTTGCCAGCCTGTTCCTGGGGTTATGGGTGTGGGGCAGGTGGGGGTGGATTTGGGTCTGTGAGGGGCTAATGTGGGGATTTGGGTCTGTGTGTGGCAGCTGGGGGGGGAATTGGGTTTGTGTGGGGCTGTAAGGGGTGGACTTTAGGGGCTGAGAGCACCTACTTGGGGAGGCCATGAAATGGCCCCCCCAAGTGGGAGCAGTCTGAGCCTTGGTGGGGGGTGGGAGGAAGGGTGGGAGAAGGGCCCCAGAGGGCTGGGGGGCATTTTGCATGCAAAATGCCACCCCTGGCAAGACAAGCCTCCCCCAGCTGTCAGTGGTAGAGATGAGAGCAGAGCACCTACTTGGGGAGGCCATGAAATGCCCCCCCAAGTGGGAGCAGGCTGAGCCTTGGTGGGGGGTGGGAGGAGGGGTGGGAGAAGGGCCCCAGAGGGTTGGGGGGCATTTTGCATGCAAAATGCCACCCCTGGCAACACAAGCCTCCCCCAGCTGTCAGTGGTAGAGATTAGAGCACCTACTTGGGGAGGCCATGAAATGGCCCCCCCAAGTGGGAGCAGGCTGAGCCTTGGTGGGGGGTGGGAGGAGGGGTGGGAGAACGGCCCCTGAGGGTAAGTGGGCATTTTGCATGCAAAATGCCACCCCTGGCAAAGGAAGCCTGCCTCTTCATTTTTTCCCCATAGGAAATAATGAAGAAAGATGAGCAGCAGCATGCTAACAATATGCTGCTCCTTCGCTTTCTTATGGGAGGATGGGGGGACCTGCTTTGGGGGGCCATAACATGGCCCCCCAAAGTCCAATCTGTCTGAAACTTGGGTGGTTGTTAGAGAAGGGTTAGAGGAAGGTCCCCACCAATTTTGGGCTTATTCGGTGGGAAAATGCCTCCCCCAGACGTCCGGGAAGACGGAGGCATTTTCCCATTGAAAAGCCGAAAGAAAGCCGAAAGAATCCCGAAACGTTTCGGCTTTTTTCTTTCGGCTACCCGAAACGTTTCGGCATTCCCCGAAACGTTTCGGCATTCCCCGAAAGAAGCCGAAACACTTTTGTTTCGGCATTCTTTTGGCATTCTGAATGCCGAAACGCACATCCCTACTTGTGAGCTGCATATGACTCAAGTTGTCTTCAGTGTGTTTGTAAACACAAGAGAAAGTAAAACCATTAGTTAGCTGTACATTTGCCTTTTGATAACATTAGGCTTTGAAGTATAGTAAACAACATAGTAGTGCAGTTCTCAAAACTGGATGCTAGATCAATGTTGCAAGGACATTACTATTGATGTGTGTATATAAAGTGTTGTCATGTTGCAGCTAACTTACAGTGACCCAATAGGGTTTTCAAGGCAAGAGCTATTCAGAGGTGGTTTGCCTGTCTCAGTTTAGCAACTCTGAACTTCCTTGGTGGTCTTCCATCTGAGTACTACCCAGGGCTCACTCTCCATATAGTGCATATATATGCACTATATGGAGAAGCCTTTGTGCAACTGTTATGTACCACCTAAAATATGGTTTCCCTTCCATAAGAGAGCATTTGGTGTAGTGGTTAAGAGCGCGGGACTCTAATCTGGAGAGCCAGGTTTGATTCCCCACTCCTCCACTTGAAGCCAGCTGGGTGACCTTGGGCTAGTCGCAGTTCTCTGGAGCTCTCTCAGCCCCTCCCATCTCACAGGGTGTTTTGTTGTGGGGATAATAATGACATACTTTGTAAACTGCTCTGAGTGGGCATTAAGTTGTCCTGAAGGGTGGTATATAAATCGAATGTTGTTGTTATTGTTATGCTCTTGTTACTGACGAGACGGGAAATATTCAGCAAGCATATACAGTTCTAGGGATGCCAGGTCCCCTTACTCTTCCAGCGGGAGAGGGGGACCTGGCACTTACCTCTACAATGTCCTCACACATGTGCAAAGCATGCACATGTGCTCCTGGAGCAGTGCAATAACATCACTTCCAGGAGTGTCATCACCGTGCAGGCCCTGGGAGTGCTCCTGGATTTTGTATGGGAATGATATGGGCCCCAAACGGGCCAATTCTTTAACAATTCTTTAAGAATTGGCTGGTGTAAAGCCTGGGAGCACTCCTGAGCCTGCACGATGATGTCATAATAACTGGGAGTGACATTGTTGGGCCACTCCCAACAATGGGCCACTTGTGACATGTTTTAAGATCTCATTTTTGCACTTGGCTTCCAAAATAAAAACAAGCATATGATGTACTCCATTGATCTGTGAGAAGGGGTTTAGTTCCATTTGGATAGGGGGAGAGCACTGAAGTGTTAATGGTACTTTTTACAAATGGGAACCAGTTTGTTGTAGTGGTTAAGAGTGGTAGGACTCTAATCTGGAGAGCTGGGTTTGATTCCCCACTCCTCCACTTGAAGCTAGCTGGGTGACCTTGGGTCAGTCACAACTCTTTCAGAGCTCTCTCATCCTCACCTACCTTACAGGGTGATTATTGTGGGGTTAATAATAACACACTTTGTAAACCGCTTTGAGTGTGGCATTGGCCTGAAGAGCAGTATATAAATCGAATGTTGTTATTATTATTACCATCATTATTATTACTACTTTGGGATCAAACAGACTCCTAAGGATATGCAAATGTTGATCCTGTACCAGGCTGCCAAAGGGAGCAACCTGCATCCTAAAATGCTTCACCTCCAGCTAAATCACAGATTTTTTTGAGTCCAAATTCAAACCTCCTGGTAATTGTCTTTTGTTGTTCCCCTGGCCACTAGGGGTATTAAGACTTCCCTTCTTGTGATTTTCCAATGGCTGTTCTTAAACCAAGATCTCCATAATGTATGACATATGAGGGATACCCTGCTGCTGTCTTCAGGTCATTTACTTCAGGAATGTGAGCCTTCATTTCTTGATGGGCTTACTTTGTTATCTTTAGCTAGTGCCCTTCTTGAACACTTTGACGCAGCCCTCTACATCTCTTGTGGGGCTGGATGGAGAGATATAGAAGTCCTTGCTCGATGTGGAGACTCCATTTAGTAATCTGAGAAAAAAGTGATAACTAATGTGAGGGAAGTGGTCACATGCTCATGTTATTATGTTGTCTTTGCTATTTATTATTAACTGTTTTCAGCAAATTACTGTATTATTGCTTTTAATGGATTTTATTGCTGATTGGTTGTTGTGGGTTTTCCGGGCTGTATTGCCGTGGTCTTGGCATTGTAGTTCCTGACGTTTCACCAGCAGCTGTGGCTGGCATCTTCAGGGGTGTAGCACCAAAAGACAAAGATCTCTCTGTGTCAATTATTGCTGATTGTTTCATTTTCATGCTTGCTTGTTCTTTCTCACTTCTTGTTGTATCTATTTTTTCATTTCCTCTGTATAGATTTTATATTTACTATTTAAGGGCCTATGTTCTGTTGGCCTTGATTACTACTCTCTTCTACAACTTTCATTTTTCCAAGGAATCATGTTGTACTGTTTGACAAAAACTTGCACATTAATGTGCTTTGCTTCCTCGTTTATAATAAGAACTGCTAGTAACCCAGAATGTTACCTTGTGAAGTTAATAGTTTTCCATTTTTATCCTCCAGACTAAATAGGAGTGCTATATCCCCAGTCTAGTCCATTTCTTCTAAATGATCTTTGCTTTCCTCTTTTTGTTCCCTGAATTGCTTCTAGAAGAACAGTGTTCCAACTGCTGTTCTTGTATTTAAGGCAGTGGTAACTATCGGTGGCTGCAGAGTTTTTCTGCTGCTTCTAGGAAATGAGTTCAGTGGGCCACAGCCATTCTCAGAACTGAGGGCTTCTCTGCATCTGATGTTCACATTCATTTCCACCTCTAATTGCACTCTGAATTCTGATGAGGGAGCCTGAACACCGGATTGCAGCTGGTCATATTTCTGCTGATATCTTGGCCAAGGGTTTAAAAAAAAGTCCTAAGATTACTTTTAAAATGTAGTCTAGGATCTAAACTGATTGGATACATGATGGGATCTTCCAGTGCCTTTTACAGCTTAATTTTTGCAAAATAAGACCCCGTTTGGATTAAGACCATATGGGGATGTTTGCTTCTTCTTCTCCATATAGTTTTGCCTATCAAAGTTGTAACTACTGAACAAGTGTTTATATAAGGCTTCGATATAAGAACATAAGAGAGTAAGATATAATTGCTAGAGTGTTGGACTAGCATCAGAAATGCACAGATTGAGACATTATCATCCAGAAGAAAGGGACTATACCTGTTTTTTATCCTGTCACAAGGTATGCACCAGGATAGACTATATTCTGGTGTCACCGAATATAGCTAATCAAATCTCCTCTACTAAGATAGGCTTAAAGATGTGGATTGATCACTCATGGGTAGAATGTTGTTTGCAACTGAAAGATCAGGGGGAAAGGCAACGAAACTAGGTACAGGATATGTGGTACCTAAAACAGCAGAGGTTATATTGTTGAGTCTTTGATCAGATCCTTCCATACCAAGAACTAGAATCGATCTTATCTCAACCCTACTATCAATAGCCAAATCAGTTATTGCTTCCAAATGGAAACAAAAAAGCCTAAATGGAACAACAAAAACGTAACTCCCATTTCTTGGAGCAATGGCTTCCAGTTTTGGAATATCTAACTAATAATGAATCCACAAACCAAACATCGCCAAGAATGGAATACTATCAAAGGCTGGCGTATCTTTAATTTTTTTCTTAGAATACTGTATAGTTGTACATCTGTAAATAGTTTGTAAGTATTGTATACTACTTCGTCAACATTGCTATATTAATATTAAGGAAACAAGAATTACATATTCAAACATTTTAAATCTGTTTAATGTTTGTTTATTTGTTTATTAATTGTTAGGACTGTAACATTAAAAAAATTATTGAATAAAATATAAATTAAAAAAAGAAATGTACAGATTCAAATCCACACTTATCAACTTCAGTGGATCATGAAAACCAGTGTGGTATAGTGGTTAGAGTATCAGACAAGGGTCTGGGAGATCCTAATTCAAATCCCCACTCTACCATGAAATTAGGATTGCCAGCCTTCAGGTGGTGGCTGGAGACTTCCTGGAATTATAACTGATCTCCAGGTCATAGAAATCAGTTCGCCTGGAGGAAATGGCTGCTCTGGAAGGTGGTCCCTCTCTTCCCCAAACCATGCCCTCCCCAGACTCCACCTCCCAAATCTCAGGAATTGCCCAACCTGGAGCTGGCAACCCACATGAAATTGTGCTGGGTGACCTTGGGCTAGTTACATGCTGTCATCCTAACCTAAAACACAAGGTTATTGTGTAGATAAAATGGAGAGAAGTGTGGAAGCTGCTTTGGATCTTCATTGGAGAGAAAGGCAAATAAATAAAGCAAATAAATAGATCTTAGGCCAGTCACCATCTCTAAGCCTAAAGGTGGTTGTGGATAAAATGGAGGAGGGGAGAAAATGCTTCCCTGTGGTCCTAAGAGGAAGGGCCAGCAGCTATAAATGTGATAGGAGGACTCATGCTGGATGATAACAACAGTTCACTTAGTCCAAGATGCTCCAAGGAAGCCCATAAAAGGCCTGTATTAGCAACACAACAAAGGCTCTCCTGAAAAATGCAAGCAGATCCCCAAAAAACAAGATCAGGAGTACACAATGAATCAACCTCTAAGTATACAATTGTTACATTTACTCTTAAAGTGACTAGGTGCTTATACAAAGTGCTATATATTTTGAAACCAGAATAAATATATAATTTCATCAAAATTACATAGAAAAACAGACATGTAGATATACAAATAAATAGCATCCATTCATAAATACAAACAGCTGATAACTCACATAACTTACAAGAATACAATCTATACAACCGACTGCAAATTTATATCTTCAGAGAAACTGTCTTTAAAATCGAGATTTTACAAGCTCTTGAGGCAGACCAAAAACTTAGAGTGGGAAGGAATTACAATATGAGCTGTTAAAGTGACTATGATGGCACTAGTGAACATCCGTCGTGTGAACCTATGTGTGCACTGCTAGCTACAAAAGATGAGACTTCACTCCCTGAAAGTCAGTGGGTAAAATCCCATTTATTTAAGTGGGGTGATTTTTAGCCAGTGCAAAACTGGCTAAAACAGTTGTGCAAAACTGAATTAGATGTTGGTATATATATGATTAAAATGTTCCTGATGTTGACAACACTATCTAAAAGAGCAGGTCTCTTGGTGCAGTTGGCCTCATTATGAGGATGGGGTGAAATCAGACCTTAAGTGCTCTCTGCGATATTGGGGTTAGCAGCCAAGCTGTGGTGATAGGAGCTTGATAGATTTGTAGCTGTTCCATATACAATTTTCTTAACTGAGAAACAAGCCAATTGATGGAATGCTGTTTTGAAGTACATCATTGTAATAAAAGAAAAGTGTGTGTGGCACTACGTAATGCTATATGTGAAAGATTGATGTCAGGCTGTTTTAGTTTTAGAAGAGACAACACTCAAATATTCTCAATGATGCAATGAGTTTTATTATAAATCTAGCATAAATGATAAAAGTCTCCTTATGTGCTTTAGGTCTTATATTAATATGCTTTGCTTCAGTTGACAGTTTTTTTCTGCTTAAAGCTTTGTTTATACACCTGTTCGACTTTTGGGGTCTGCAAAAATTGTCAAAAGTAGACAATTGTTCCAAAGTTTAATTTTCACATTAGAATGATCAATTTATTTTAAAAGTACATTTCAACTATTTTTTGCTTAAGTTGCATACATCGATCCAGGAATTGTGACTACCCTGTTGACAAGTTGGTAAAATGTGGTTTGGATCCTATCACTGTTAGGTGGATCTGTAACTGGTTGACAGATCTCACCCAAAGAGTTCTTGTTAATGGTTCCTCATCCTCTTGGAGAAGAGTGACAAGTGGAGTGCCTCAGGGATCGCACCTGTGACCTGTTCTGTTCAAAATTTTTATAAATGATTTGAATGAAGGAATAGAGGGAATGGTTATTAAATTTGCAGATGATACTAAATTGGGAGGGGTAGTAAATATGGTAGATGACGATACAGGATGATCTTGACAGGCTGGAAAACTGGGCTAAAACAAATAAAATGAGCTTCAACAATGACAAATGTAAAGTTCTGCATTTAGGTCGAAAAAATCAAATGCATACATATAGGATGGGGGAGACTTGTCTTGTCAGTAGCATGTGCAAAAAGGATCTAGGGATCAGTAGACCATACAACTGAACATGTGTCAACAGTGTGATGTGATAGCTAAAAAGACAAATGCAATTTTGAGCTGTATCAAAAGAAGTATAGTGTCCAGATCATGTGACGTGATGGTATCACTCTACTCTGCTCCAGTTAGACCTTACCTAGAGTATTGTGTTAAGTTTTGGGCACCACAATTTCAGAAGGATATAGACAAGCTGAAATGTGTCCAGAGGAGGGCAATGAAGATGGTGAGGGGTCTGGAGACCAAGTCCTGAGAGGAAAGGTTGAAGGAGCTGGAGAGGAGACAGCTGAGAGGTGATATGATAACCATCTTCAAGTACTTGAAGGGCTGTCATATAGACGATGGCACAGAGTTGTTTTCTGTTGCCCCAGAAGGTCAGACCAGAATCAATGAGTTGAAATTAAATCAAAAGAGTTTTTGGCTAAACATTAGGAAGTACTTTCTGACAGAGCAATCCCTCAGTGGAACAGGCTTCCTTGGGAGGTGGTGGGCTCTCATTCTTTGGAGGTTTTTAAGCAGAGGCTAGATGGCCATCTGACAGCGATGCTGATTCTGTGAACCTGGGCCAATCATGTGATTGTGCCGTCAATATTTCGCTTTTAAGAAACTCCAACCTCTCTTGAACTTTGTTAAAATTTTGAAAAGATTTTGAAAATCTTTCAGAAGTACTATGTCACATGTATTGTCGAAGGCTTTCACGGCCGGAGAACGATGGTTGTTGTGGGTTTTCCGGGCTGTATTGCCGTGGTCTTGGCGAAACGTCAGGAACTACAATGCCAAGACCACGGTAATACAGCCTGGAAAACCCACAACAACCATCATACTATGTCACATGTTTACATATTGAAGACTGCTTCATGCTCTACTCATCTTCCTTATTAGATGCAAGTATGAAGTGGAATTTAAAAAAGTCAATGCAACATGTACATCTTAATCTCTCTAGGATCTGTGTGGGCCTAGACCCACTGAAAGTACATTTCTAATGGTAAGGATGTTCTTCTTACTTACATGCTCCTCACTTCTTTGAGGAGCAAGAAGTTCCAGGGATAGTGCTACTAGGTTTAGTGTCATGTGAGTAAAACAACAGTGGATAATTATAATCAATAGTATTTTATTTTCTTGCAAATGTGTATGAAAGACAAAAACATGCTAGCAAAATTTCCCTAGAGGCCCAACATGTGCAGGCCCTGCTGCAGTTCCTCTCCCAGTTCTAGCTAACTTCCAGTAGGTATTCTCATCTCTGTCTCGGTCAATTCCAGCTAGAAATGACTTTTTTTCACAAACACACTCCATTTAAAAGGATGTACTCCTTTCCCCACAACCTCTGATGAGTATCTCTCCAACTACTTAAAGATTCTTGAAAGATGCTACTGGGAAACAATCTCGTATTATTGATGAAGCGTCAACCACTATCCAGCCATGAGCAATCCACTTTCTAAAAACTGGTTGGACAGCAGCCATCAGCCTATCTTCATCGCATAATGAAGATGTGTGTGTTGCATGTTGTGTTTGTGTCTTCCCCCAGTCTCTACTTCTATGCATAAAATGCAAGAATAATATTATTAAAAGCTGTTCTTTTGGTTGAGAAACTGACTCTGGAAAGCAGCATCTTTGAGTGACCCCATTTACTATTGCTGAAATGTCTAGCCTTTTGACTAGCTGATGCTAAAAAATCTTTTGCCAGTGATTTTCATGAGCCTTGAACATTAGAGTAGAGATGGGGTGCTGTTTGGGAATGGAATAAAGTGGAAGGGAAGAAACGGAGGGTTGAAATCTCTTTGCTAGGCCTGTAATAACTAAGCCTCTCTACACTGTTCTGCCAGCATGTGAAAAACAAAGGGATCTGATGAGTCACTGAGCTCTGTAACCCCCATATTACCTGAGCAAAGCCGGGAACAGTACTTCAGCAACTGCTGATTCCCCCCCCCCTATTATTGGAAGACTTGAGTCATTCTAATGATATTACTTCAAGTATTTGTGCCATCTCATACTGCCTCCCAGTGAAAATGGAATAAGTGTGAGATTTGTTCTTGTTTGATTTGTTTCCTCCTTCTGTTCCTTTAAGAAGGGAGTACAAGAAAAAAGTTAAATACAAGCAAGCAAGGAGTATGAGAACATATTACAATAGGTTTCATATAACACTGTAATGCTTGAACATGAAACTGATAGGCACATCAAACACACCATGACTAGAGACAGAAATGTGGGAAACTCATAGACTAAAACAGATATTCTCCACACTTATTTTGTGGCATTCTTCCCACTTCCAAAAATGAATAAGTTGCAGGCAACACAGTACACAGACCATCTTTAGTGAGCAACTCTAAATACCTAGAGCAGTAGTGATGGATTATATCTCACCACAACAGCAGTTTGTGATGCATATTTAAAACCCCAGTTATACATGGTTGCAAATGCTGTTGTTGGCTGCTACAGTTCAGTTGTTTGGGAATGTAAAAGGAGTGTAAAGGACTCCTCAGAACTTAGAATAAATTAATCCTTTCTCTCTGATTTTTCTTCTATGATAGTTATTGATTACCTTGACTATATCTTACCTCATGTGTAGTTCTGTTCAGGGGTAATCATGGCTATTGTTGACCCATTTTTGCAGGAACAATAGCATTGACTTATACACTCTTATACTGCATAGTCTTTGCCCAGATGGGCCCACACTTTTCACTTGGAGAGTTCTGGGTACGCCAGAGGGTTGCCTTTACTAAGATCACATCTCAGCATTCCTTTGGCTCCTTCAAAGCCCCCCATCAAGCTTGCAGTCCCTCCTATTTTTCTTTGTGTATTTATGCATTAACTAGTAACAAAGCCTGTTGTGGAGAAAAAATACAATGGGCTCTAGAAAGGGCAGGCCAGGTGGGCCAGGCATTGCCGGCTCCACCATGACCTGATCCCTTTGATGGGAAGGTAGGGTGCCTGGGCATGACATTGTTACCTCCCCTGCGCCCCAGTCTGGGCAGGGGGAGGGCAGGGCTGGCCGGACCTGGCATTGCCCCCTCCCCAGTGCCCCAATCAGGGCAGGAGGAGGGCAGGGTGGCTGGGTCTGGCATTGCCATTGCTGGGGGGGGGGGGGAAGGTCCCTGGAGCACTCCTATGCTCTGCAGTGGGTCAAATTGGGGCTGCTTTGGACCAAAATCATCCTCCTGTGGTGCACAGGCATGTACTGCACCATCAAGGAGGTGCTTTCCCCCACCTCCCCCCCAGCCCACCCCATCAGCCTTGGCTCTGAAAGGATGGAGGCCAGGTCTACCTGCCCTGCAAGTCTATGGCAGGTAGATCTGGGCTCCAGGGGTCCAGAGGCCAAGTCTTCTCTGGTGGTCCTGGAGTGGGACGGGCAGTAACTTTTGGGAAGTAGCTCCTCCTCTTGCACGGGGTCAGTTGATCTAACGATCCCATGTAGGAGGGGCTCTTCCCTGGTGCGCCAGTTTTTTTCCGGCCCTGCTCAAGCACGGTCGTGTTGGTTTGCTCTGGCAAACTTCGATCCTCTGAAGAAAGAAGACATCTCCAATTTTGTTTTTGTTCTCACTGAGGGGAAAAGGAAGGGCTAGTCTCCCCCACCCCGCTTAAAAGCGAGACTTTGTGCCGCGAAGCAGAGGTGTCCCTCGCCGACGCTTCTGCAAAACGCAACTGCAGAAGAGGCAGAAGCGCGGGAAGCAGGCAAAAGCACGGGAAGCAAGGAGCAAGCGAGAGCAGAGGGCGAGCAAGATCACGCTGGCCCCAAGCACCAGACAGATGAGCTGAGGTGGCATCCACAGCAAAGAAGCACTCAGAACCGCAGTAAGCTGCCCGGTTTGGGGGCTGAGTTTGTGAAAACTAAGGGGGAGAAAAAGGCCAGAACCGGGGTGGCTATTCACCTCAGAAGCCTCAGGGAGTTTTGGGCCAATCCTGAGATCAACATAACTAATTGGCTTCTCCTTCCCCCCTCTCTCCCCCCCTTTTTCTCATTTTTCTCGTTCATAACCTCCCCCTCCCACTACCCACCTTTTCAGGCGGGAAGGATCTAACAGGGAGGAAATGGCGAGCAATGCAAGCCTCACTGAGAACAACCCGACAGAGGGCACCCTAAGCAGCCTTGAATTATCAAATTCTTCTGCTTCAACTCAGTCTTTACCAGGCCCCAGTACAAGGATCCAAGATAATGAGCTGGACTTATCTGGTCATAATGCCAAGGCTAATATCCTGGCTTGGCTGAGGGAAGAGATGAGGAAAGAACTAAGGGAGGCAGTGAGAGAAGTCAAGGGGCAAGAAGCAACCCCAAAGAAGGACAGCCACAAACATGGCTCTAGTAAAGGTAAATGGCCATCTAAGGCCTCAGCACCCACCATGGCTAAGAAACGGAGGAAGGCAGAAAGCTGGGGGGACGAGGAGTCCAGCCTCTCAGAAAGTCATCAGTCTAACTCAGATCTATCTGAAGCTCCTTTAGACAGTGAAGAAGGGGAACTGTCAGAGGAGGAGGCGGCGGATCTGGGTCCCATACAAACCAGGCTTTCCCCCCAGGAAATTATTCACGGCTTCTTCCTAAGGTGCTAAGGGCTCTTGAATTAGCCCAGGTGCCTCCAGGCTCAGAGGTTCCAGAGCAAAAATATCAGCAGGGACTGGAGAAGGCACTCCCCAAACTGGCACCCACACAAAAAGGGGTGCCTCTCCCTGCGATTTTCCATAGCATCCTAAAGGTGGAATGGGATAATCCTGCTAAGCCCAAGTTGTGCCAACAGGTGTTCCATAAATTACACTCTTTGGTACCTGATGATGCAAAGAAGATTAAACTCACAACGGTTGATGATCCAATTACAAGCTTGGCTACTACCTCTATCCTACCAATGGATGCAGAGGGTGTGCCGAAGGATCCATCTGATAAAAAGATTGAACAGGCTTTACGTAGGAATTTTAAGACCTCAGCAGCTTCCATGTGGGCCTCGGCGATGGGCTCTCTATTCACTAGTGCTGCATTTACGTGGGCATCAAACCTGGCAGCAGCAGGTAGTGAGGTTCCAGAGAAATTAAGAATGAGGTCAAGAAAATTGCCCTGGCCGCAGCCTTTGTGGCCGATGCTACACTGGATGCTTTTCAAATGTCTGCCAGAGCCACGGGGTTTAACGTTACCACCAGATGCAACACGTGGCTAAGGAATTGGGATGCAGACCCACCGGCAAGGAACAAAGTAGCAGCAATTCCTTTCATGGGCACTAATCTCTTTGGAGAAGCACTGGAAAAGTATTTAGTGGAGGACTCCGAGAAGAAAAAAGTCCTGCCATCAAAGAGGAAGGACGTTAGGAACAAGGGGAAACATTCCTTTTGTGACTCTAGACGTTTTTCAAGACAAAGTAGCGACAGAACATATAAAAGTCGCTGGCAACCAAGACCACGGAGTGACAATAGAACCTTCACCTTTCGCAAGACAGGTCAACAAACAAAAGGACCCAAGAAGGGAGGTCAAGCATGACTATCCGGCACATTCAGCGACCATCCAAATAGGGGGCAGGCTACAGGAGTTTGCAAGCCAATGGAAGCTCTCGATAACAGACAAATGGGTGTTGGACACTGTATCCAAGGGCTACTCCTTGGAATTCAAAACAAGACCACCCAATCACCTCATAAAGATACCAAGAAACCCCCTACCACAAAAACACAACAAAATAAGAGAGGCCATTCTACATCTGCTGCACATAAAGGCCATAGAACCAGTACCCCCCCCCCCCAATTCAGAAACAAGGGAGTGTATTCGGTTTTCTTTGTGGTACCAAAAAATAATGGGGATGTCAGAGCCATCCTGGATCTTCAATGGCTGAACCAATATATAAAGTCACGCAAATTCAAGATGGAGACACTGAAATCCACAGCAGAAGCGATCCAGGAAGGAGATTTCTTGGCCTCCATCGATCTATCAGAGGCCTATCTCTATATACCAATCAGGCAGACACACAGGAAATATCTGAGATTTGCATACGACAAGGAGCATTTCCAATACAAGGCCCTACCATTCGGGTTAAAGTTGTCCCCGAGAGTCTTTACCAAAGTGCTGGTGACATTAATTGCGTTACTGAGGCTGAAAGGAATTGGGCTGTCCCCGTGTCTGGACGATATCCTGATCAAGGCCATGAAAGCAGTCCAACAGACGATTCAATGTCTGGAACTACACGGCTTTGTAGTGAACAGGCAGAAGAGCAGCCTCCTACCATCACAAAGATTACTTCACTTGGGAGTGGTGATAGATATGAAGAGGGACAGAGTGTTCCTGTCAAATGAAAGGCAACAGAAATTGATGGATATGATAGGATCGCTGAAGACACAAAAAACAGTGGAAGTGATGCAGCTGGCAAAATTACAAGGCTTGATGGTATCGTGTCAGGACATACTTCAGTGATCGCGTTTCCACACTCGCCCGCTGTAGAAGTTTCTAAGGCCTTACCAGAGGATCATAACTCACAAATGGTCCAAAAGAGTACAGATGACAAAGAGCTTGGTAGAAGCTCTAGATTGGTGGATGGAACCAGACAGTTTCAAGGAGGGGGTGCCCCTCAGAGAACCAATCAGGATATTAGTAACAACGGACGCAAGTCTGAAAGGATGGGGAGCCCACACAAAAGGAAAAATGGCACAGGGCACATGGGAAGGAAAGGAAAGAGAACACAGAATAAACTTCCTAGAATTGAGAGCGATCAAGCTGGGTCTGTTAGAGTTTCAGGACATTCTGCTAGGTTGTCATGTACTAATACAGACAGACAACACAACAGCCAAAGCCTATATAAACAGACAGGGCGGCACAAAGTCACGGACTTTGGACAGAGAGGCGATGGTAATATTTCAATGGGCAGAAAGGTATCTAGGCTCAATAAAAGCGATACACGTGCCAGGGGTGCAGAACACGACAGCAGATTGGTTGAGCAGAACTTCTGTGGATCAGACGGAATGGAAGCTGAACGTTCAGGTCTTTGCTCAAATCTGTCAGAGCTTCGGGACACCGGAGGTGGACCTATTTGCATCATCGCAAAACAGGCAAGTCCAGAAGTTCTACTCCAGGAGAAGGGAGCAGGAGGCGTTGGGCCTAGATGCTCTTCACGAGGAGTGGCCGAGATCTCTTCTCTATGCCTTTCCACTGACAAGAATCATACCCAGAGTAATTCAAAAAATAGTACAACAGAAGGCAGAAGTAGTCATGATAGCTCCTTGCTGGCCACGAAGACCGTGGTTCCAGGACTTGAGGCAGCTATCAGTTTCGGAACCGTGGCGGCTACCATCCAGGACGGACCTCCTGATGCAGGGGAAGATGTGCCACCCGGATCCTATGGGGTTCAATTTAGCAGCTTGGATGTTGAACGCAAGCAACTGAAACAGATGGGATACACAGAGAATGTGATCTCGACTATGCTGGTGTCAAGAAGAAAATCAACTAATAGGAGCTATAATAGGACTTGGCAAACCTTTGATTGCTGGTGCAAGAGTAGGGGACGTAACCCCCTAACAGCATCGGTCAAACAGATACTGTTGTTCCTACAGGAAGACCTGGAGAAAGATTTAAGTACTAGCACCTTTAAGAGACAAGTGGCTGCCATATCTGCAATAAGGGGATCTCAGGGTGGAAATTCCTTTACGACACATCCACACGTTAAGAGATTCTTGAGGGGGACCATGCTAATAAATCCCCCAACGATGCATAGATTCCCAACTTGGAATTTGAACATAGTCCTGGCAGCGCTCACAAAAGAACCATTTGAGCCAATGGTGACATGTACGCTGAAAGAACTAACATTAAAGACTATTTTTTTGGTTGGGGTGACATCAGCTAGAAGAGTGTCAGAAATCAGGGCATTGTCAGTGAATAAAGATCTATGCATTTTTCATAATGATAAAGTTGTTCTGAGAGTGGACCCCACCTTCATGCCTAAGGTGAATTCGGCTTTTCATAGAAGTGAGGAAATAGTTCTTCCCTCCTTCTGCACAAACCCAAAACATGAGAAGGAGAAAGAGTGGCACAAACTAGATGTCAGAAGGGCTCTGGAGGTCAGGTCTACCCACCTTGCAAAGCCATGGAGAGTAGATCTGGCCTTTGCAGGTACAGAGGCCAGGTTTACTCACCTTGCAAAACCATAGTGAGTAGACTTGGCCCCCATAGGTCCAGAGGCCAAGTCCACCCACCTTACAAAGTTATTAGTGGATAGACCTGGCCTCTGCAGGTCTGGAGGCCAGGTCTATCTGCCTTGGAAAACCTATTGTTGGGTATACCTGGCCTCTGTGGATCTGGGGGCCAGGTTTACTCACCATGAAAAGGCATTGTGAGTAGGTTTGGCCTCTGCTGGTCTGGAGGCCAAGTCTCCCCACCTTACAAAGCTATGGTGAGTAGATCTGGCCTCTGCAGGTCTACTCGCTTTGCAAATCCATGGTGAACACACCTGGCCTCCACAGGTCCAGAGGCCTGGTACACCTTGCAAAGCTATGGTGAGTAGACCTGGCCTCTGCAGGTCTGGAAGCCAGATCTAGCCACCTTGCAAAACTATTGGTGGGTATACCTGGCCTCTATGGATCTGGGGCCCAGGTTTACTCATCATGCAAAACTATGGTGAGTAGACCTGTCCTCTGCAGGTTCAGAGACCAGGTCTACTCACCTTGCAAAAGCATGGTGAGTAGACGTGGCCTCTGCAGGTCTCCCCACACTGCCTCGTGCCCCCCCCCCCCCCCATGGCTGATTGAGGCTTGGGAGGAAGGCTTGGAGGGGGAGTGAAGGGAAGCCTCGCTGCCCCCCGCCCCCTGCTGCGTTTCCAGGCTTGGGAGGGAAGGGTGGGGGTGGGGGAGGGCAGGAAAGCCACACTGCCCCCCTAACCCCCCAGCCACGTTTCTAGGCCTGGGAGGGGAAGGCTCGGGGAGGGGAAATGGCAGGAAAGCCATGCCTCACCCAAGCAGCAGTTAGAAGCTTGCCTGGAAGGCTTGGGAAAGGAGCGCAGGCCAGCCAAGCAGGCTCCATGAAAGCTGGCCCAATCAGGGCTGAGGAGGGAGGAGCTGACCTGCAGGCCCTTCTAAAGCCCCAGAGGCTTGCCTGGACTGCGCCTGGACTGTGCCTGTCACTCTGTGGCATTCCAGTCAACTAGCTACTGCTCTCTTCCCTTCTGCAAGACGACAGAGTCTCTTGATTTCAAAAGGTTTATTAGAAAACAGCATACAGGCCCTGGGTCCACATTCCAGAACTTAGACAGTCCTGGCCGACCATGGACTTTGCTAGGAATGAGGTACCTGATGAAAGCAATTACATTTCAACCCTTGGGTTCCCATCCTCCCCCCTCAGAGTTCCCAGTGCTGAGAGTGCGGAGACGAGGAAGCGGGAACCTCAAGGTCGGAGCTGCAGACATAAGATAAACTTGCATTCTCTCCCATGGAAGGAGCTGTCCGGCAATGCCTGGAAGGAAAGGCTAACAACTAATACATTAACATGGCATAACTGTCGTTCAGTACTCAAAACATGAAAAGGAATAAACTAGACGGCTATACAGTTTAACATAGCAAATTCTAGACATGATGTATAAGAAAGACACCACATTGTTCAGGTGAAGAACTCTGCCAATGAGATCCTGACACACCAGTGAGTAATCGGAAATACGCTTACAGAATTATATATAGTAAGATGTTACTTAGCAGTGTTAAAGTAACTAATGCACAGTGATAGAACGTATGAGAATGATCCAGACTTTGCCATGCTCATGGGAGGTGGGGTACAATGTATTCAAAGGTGGAGGAGGGGACAGTCTTGAAACAAGACTGTGTGGAATGGGTACTAGAATTCTCATCACTTCCAACACTATCCAGGATACAGTGAAGTCTCCCGCCATTAGCATTCCACACCCTGGGAAACTCTTACAGGATGACTCAGCTCAACCCCACCCCTCCTGAGTAGATACAAATGACCTGCCAACATCTTTTCCACACTGCAACACTGAGAGATCTCTGTCTTTTGGTGCTACACCTCTGAAGATGCAGGCCACAGCTGCTGGCGGAACGTCAGGAACTACAATGCCAAGACCACGGCAATACAGCCCGGAAAACCCACAACAACCATCACTTTTGGAGACTATTTTGTGGATAAGATCTTGTCACTCCGCTGGGACCTGTCCACCATGGTTGATGCAGTATGTGAACTGGGGGCCCCTTGGTCATCCACAGGGTTGATATTAGATCAATTCAGGACACTCTCCCAGGAGGAGGTAGGCAGGGTCCTGCATGCTGTGAAACCTACCACGTGCCCACTGGACCCGTGCCCATCATGACTGGTGAAAACTAGCAGTGATGGGATTCAGGCACCATTACCTGACATCATTAATCTTTCTCTGACTTCTGGGATTTTCCTAAACTCACTGAAGGAGGCAGTGGTGCGGCCCTTATTAAAGAAAGCATCACTGGATCCTGTTGATCCAGCCAATTGCCACCAAGTTTCTAATCTTCCGTTCTTGGGTAAAGTAATTGAGAGGGCGGTAGCGGAACAGCTGCAGGTATACCTGGATGATGCCTCTATCCTGGATCCATTCCAGTCCAGCTTCAGGCCTGACTATGGTACGGAGACGGTTCAGGTTGCCCTCATAGATGATCTGCGGCGACACCTGGATTGGAGCGGGTTGGCACTGCTGATACTTTTAGATCTTATAGCAGTGTTTGACACGGTCGATCATAATCTTCTGACCCACCGCCTTGCCAATGTGGGGATTCGTGGGACAGCTCTGCAGTGGCTGAACTTATTGATGTCCAAATAAACAATATTATTTGTGTAACTTGCATCATTTATGTAAATCACAACTAAATTTCCTTGGTACTTAACTTGAGTTACATTAGTCCTTTTTTTAAAAAGTGAAGAATATACACAACTATGCATCAGAGATATTATGGGATGGAGATTTCAACTAGCTAATATGTCATGCTGTCTGTCTTAAAAAAGACAAGTTGTTGCTCAATAATTAAAACCTGCCCCTTCCAGTTATGCAATACATGTAGGTCTGGGGGCAGAAGCTTCTAGAAACATGAAATATGGGGGTTTTTAAAGAAGGAAAAGAAGGTCTTTCTGTCCTTTGCCTCTGTCATGCCTCAGGTGTAGTGAGCCACCTTATGCTGCCACCACTCTGGGATTTAGGGTCCCTTGGGAAGGCCCAGAGTACCCTCCCAACCCTTCTGACCTCCGTAACTTGGCCAATAAACAGGCGTGAGGACCCAGCTGAGTAACAACAAACAAAAGGATTTATTTACAAGAAAGTCAATTAATAACAAATAAGCAAGGTGCATTACCAACAATAGATGGGTGAAAGCAAAATAAACAAAAGGCCCTAGCACAACTGAACTCATTGTCCCTCTGTCTGCTAGACCTGTCTTCTCACCCTGCCTGGATGAGGACCTCTCTCCCTAGCAGAAACCTCTGGCCTGCTCCCTGGGAGAAAGAACACAGGCTTTCCCCCTCTCAGACTTATATAGCACTAGCTCCCTGTGTTCTGATTGGCCAAAAAGGGTGCCAAAACAGCCCAGGGGATCCTGGGAATTGTAGAAAGGCCTACTAATAGGCTTCTGAAAACTTGCTAGGCCTTCCTGGCACAGCCAGATCATGACAGCCTCAGAAGAAAATACTGCCAATATTTCACAAACAAAAATTGGGTCATGCTTAGGGTTGCCAGGCCCCCTCAATCTCCCAGCGGGGGATCAGGGCTGGGCTCCTACCTCTCTTCCAAGGGGGGGTGCGCACTCCCGCAAAGCGTGATGACATCACTTCCGGGAAGTGATGTCATCACGCAGCGCCCCCCCCCCGAGCACCCACGCTTCACAGGGGCTTGCGTTGGGGGTTGCTGTGGAGCGCAGGAATGCTCCTGCACTCCACAGCGGCCCAAAACGCACCCGTGGATTGGGCCTGTTTTGAGGTGCTGCAGAGTGCAGGAGCGTTCCTGCGCTCCGCAGCGCCTCAAAATGGGCCCATTTTGGCCTGGATTGGGCCTGTCTTGAGCCGCTGTGGAGCGTGGGAGCGCTCCTGTGTGCTGCAGCATCCCAAAATGGGCACAATATGCACCAAAACAGGCCTGATCAGTGGCCATTTTGGCACAGATCGGGCCCATTTTGGGACACTGTGGCACGCAGGAGCGCTCCCGTGCTCCACAGCGGCTCAAGATGGGCCCAATCTGGGCCAAAACAGGCCCGTTTTGAGGCACTGTGGAGCGCAGGAGCGCTCCTGCGTGTCGCAGCATCCCAAAACGGTCCCAATCCACGGGAGCGCGAAGCTCCACAGGGGAGCGTGCACAGAGGGTGTGCGCCCCCCATTGGCCAGGTAAGTGGGGGCAGGGTGTGGGGGCGAGGGTGGGGGACCCCCTGCCCCACCAGGGATCTGGCACCCCTAGTCATGCTTCTATCACTCTACTTCTTTACATGGTATTGAAGGTTTTTCCCTGCTTGGCCAAGAGAACAGTGGTAGTAACATGTAATAAGCCATCCTGAAAAGGCAAGAATAGTGACAGAATAGGAACATGTTTCAGAAAATATTCTCACTTGTAAATGAAGGCAATTGGACCATGTAGACTTTATTATATTTCTTTCCCACTGGTTGACTGTGAAGACCTCAAAGAGGCTTATGGCACTTCAAAACATTAAGTATATTTTCCTTTTAAACTTTCTCCATTAGTTCCTGTCTTTGGTGAACCTATAGCAGGGAGAAGTCAGGTGCTTCTCTGCTGCAGATAATGGAATGGCAATTCTTTAGGTAGAGAACAATGGCTACTGTATTTTATCAGCATGAAAGACTTCCTGTCCTACCTTATCCACTATCATATGCTTTTGTGCACTCTGTTTTCTTTTTTACACATCCCTTATTGTCCCTCTCTCCCTCATCCCCACATATCCTAAAAGGCTGTTCTGTTTGGGGTGGCCTTCTAGCATATCTGGTAGCTGGTTATGCTACAGAGATTATTTACTATGTAATTGTCCTATAAAGTTTACAGGATGGTGATCACTCAAATATAATTAAATGTGTAGCAGCAATAAAAAACATTTAATTTTAGAAACCCCTCATAAAATTCTGAATGCATAAATATTTCTTGCCAAAATATCTTTCATATACATCAATAAATTCTAAAGGATGTGCTAATGGCATTGTTCTGACTTTCACATGAACCTGGGAAACTAGGTAAGCATCAGGATTAATGTGTGAAGCATACATTATTACTAATTCACTTAAGTGCTTCAGCAGTTGGTTAGTTTACTAAAACTTTGGCTATTGTATTCTGAAGCCTTTGATGGTCTGTCAGTCTGTATATAATCTCTACTGTTTGATCTTGCCTGCCTGACAGGGATGGGAAGGCAGGGGCAAGGGGACAGAACAAAACTGGGAAAAATCTTTTTGAGAGTTTTTCCAATGTAAACATTAGTAAAATTACAGTGAAATCCCAAGTAGAGTTTAGGGCTTAGACTGGAGTAACTCTACTTAGGATTTCACTGTTGGGCGGAATAAATTTCTTCCTTTGGAATGAAAGAAGTATTTAAGACGAGATTTTAGTCTTTCAAAATATATAGCATGAAAGATCTACAGTCTTAGATGATAATTCCTGTGTATCCACTGCTGCTTATGTCCTGATGGGTGTGCCTTTCAGGACACATGTAACTCCAGTTCTGCAGCAGCTACACTGACTTCCCATGAAGTTCTGGATCAGGTTCAAGGTTTTGGTATTAACCTATAAAGCCCTAAACAGACTGGGACCAGCATACCTGAGGGCCCGTCTCTTCCTATATACTCCCCGGAGGGTGTTGAGATCAGCCGGTAAGCACCTACTGGTGGTCCCTGGCCCCAGGGAGGCTTGATTGGCCTCAACCAGGGCCAGGGCCTTTTTGGTTCTGGCCCCGACATGGTGGAACTCTGTCTGAGGACACCCGGGCCAGCCAAGATCTTGTCTCCCTCAGGCGGGCCTGTAAGACAGAGAAGTTCCGCCAGGCGTATGGTTGAGGCCATCAGGGTTTCCACCAAATGAGCCTCTCTCCCGGTCTCCTCTATGTCTGTAGGGGGTATTGACCATCTACCCCCTATATATGAGCGACGACACATGGTTAAGCTGCACCTCCACCTCCGTCAGATGTTTTTTGGTTTTTATATGGTGAGCAAGTGTTTTATTAGAAAGCTGTTAATTTATTGTGGTTTTATCTTGTATATTTTAACTTCTGTTGTAACCCACCCTGAGCCCGCTTGCAGGGAGGGCAGGATATAAATATAATAAATATAATAATATAATACTGTAGACATACCCAAAATTTTCAACAGGCTTATTATTCAACAGGCTTATTGGGGTGGGAGATCCTTTGCCACCAGTGGGTTCTTCTCATTGTTGCTCAGCTGCCTGGTGGGCATCAGCATCCCAACATGCTGAATCACTCCTTTTGTGCCCAAAGTGATGTCAGTGTGTTGCTGGGGGAAACTGGGGATGCTCTGGGTAGCAACACTCTGGTTAAACCAAGATTTTTGCCCACATATCAGTGTGTCCTGACCGAGCATCCCTTGGCAACATGCTGATGTCAGGGGTCCTGGTAACCCTAATTTATAGTGATGTGTTCTTTAAATGTGAATAATCTTGGCATCAATTAATATGCTATAATATATTTGATAATAAATTATTAATGAATTTATTGTTATAAAATTTAATTTAATAGGCTGATAGTCCTATTGGTTGTGACTAAAGCTGCTTGTCCAAGTACATTTTCTTTTGTTTACTGCAAAATTTCTAATTTCAGCTTATTTTCCCCTTTGCGGAGCAAGCTTAAAGGCAAGGGGTCCAGAGCAGAAGAAATACGCACACAACTTTGTTGGATGAAAAATAGGCCACAACCTTATTGGTTACAGAGGAGAAAAGAAGCATTGGCTGCGTAGGGCACGGATCCCAGCATCGGGTGATCCGTCTGCCAGCCAATGACCCTCTCACCCCTTCAGCCTGCCTGCTGAAGGGAGGACCCCGCGGAATGACGGTTGAGGGGTCCACACTGGGCGGTAGCCTCTGTGTGGGTCCCCCGTCTCCTGGAAGCAGGCATGCCCTGGCAGCCCCCCGAGCTGGGCCTGTCGCTGCCATGCCTGGTCCAAGATCCCTTATGGGGATCCCCATCTATGGGGAAACAGAGCCTGCAGGCCCTGTTTCCCCCCAAGGGATCGGTGCCCAACACTCCAAACCACCAACCCCAAGTTGTGACTATTTAATACCTTAACAGAGAGACTTTTTCAAGGAGTCTCATTCTTTAACAAAGGTTTTAACAGTATGCCTGACATTAACAATGACATCTATCCCTAGTCTAATATAGTAAACCAATCCTGACTTAAATGGAACATGAAGCTGTTGAAACCAGAAAACCTGGAACAAGAGCGGAGGGTGGGAGGGGTTCGCAGTTCCGGAGCCGACTGGAGGGCTCTCGTTCTGGTCCTGGCATAAATAGAATGGGGGAGGACCTGAGGGAAAACTTCTTCCCTCGGTCCCCCATTCAAACACCCAGCCAGCCAATAGATTGGCTGGCTGGGTGGGAATGGCCCCCCATTCAAACACCCAGCCAGATTGGCTGGCTGGGTGGGAACGCAACCGTGCTGCTCAGCTTGGAGCCGTGCACAACGGAACCGGGGCCGGCAGGGGAAGGAGCTACTTCTGCTCTTCCTTCCCATTGCCTGTGAGCCCCGCAAACACCAGCCCTGGTAAGAACAGGGCCAGGGGCATCTCTCAGGGAAAATTAAGCTATATATGCTATGGTACGTAGGTTGCAGCAGTTTGCATCTTTTTCTTTCGCTCAAGTATTAATATTTGCAGTTTTGCTTGTAGAAAAATAAAGCATTTATTCTTTTAAATTCCATAAATATGCCAATTAGTAAAATTTTGCATGTTCTGTTATAAATGATGCATTTCATGTGAAAACAGCAAAATAAATTTAGGTTTGATAGAACAGTTAAATATTGCATATATTGCAATTTCACCAATGTTTTGTTTTTTCCTCAAAGAAAAGCTTTGTCCTCCATATCTTCAAAATTTCTGAAATATTCTATCTCTACCTTACAGTGATGCATGGCTTCTAAAATTGTTTGTGTTGGGGTAAATTGACATTTCAAAGAGCAAGAAGGCTTGACAGATTTCAATTTAATCATTATTCAAATTAAGAAAATGTTCATTATGCACCTGCTGGTGAACAAGAGAGATAGTGTAGTATGCTATTAGCCCCCCTGACTCCAGGAGTTCCCCACCCCTCTTACACTTCAGTATGGCTGACTTAGGAGTATCTCAGTATACAAAAATGTGAATTTTCTGTTTAGAGCCTCATGGCTTAAGCATTCATTTTAAAAGTGTTCTATTTTTGGACGTAATGTAAACTGATCATAATTGCAGTGCCTTTAAAGAAGTATGCTATGCAAAAAGTTATGTTGAAAAAAAATCTCTCTTGTAAATGATTGAATATCACTTTAGCTGTGGATAGACACCCTTCAGGAAAACAGGAAATAATTTTCAACCAGATGGGAAAGCTTAGTTGATGTAGACAAAATGGTGGGGTGCAATAGAACTTGAGATGTATTGAAAGGAAGAGGAATAGCAGCGAATGGCACCTCAAAGGCTGGAAGATGTAAATGACACCCATCCAAGTTAGATGAGGCTGATGGTGCAGAGGAATAGTTTGAGGCTTAACTAGATCTTGTCATAAATATTGGTGCATGCTCCCTACTTCCCTGAGTGGTGAGAAGTTCTCAGGGCAACACTTCTTGGGTTTGATTCTCTTTGGAAGAGAACTAACTAGAAACTTGTGTCTTCGTAATAATTGCTGTCATGTCTATACACATAGAGTAGAGGTGGAAGAAAAGAGGCTCCCTTGCATATTAGCAGAACACAACTACACAGTAGATTTCCAGGATCAAGACTGTATACTCCAGAGTGTTTCACTTTCAGCCAATGTATGGCTTTCTTCCTCTCAGTCCCTCTGCCCCCCTTTCTCTTTCACTCACTCTCTCACAGAAGCTCACACATACACATGTTTCACCTCAGCCTGGAGGGGGTCACCTTCTCTCATTCAAGAACATAACTGTCTCCTATTAGTGCCCACTAAGGAAACATCTACTGCCATTAAGGAACATTAACAGCCTTCTGTCAGAGGCCCTGGCTGCCACAATAGACTTATTTGCAGAACTTGGAGAGACATCCTACAACAGTGCTTCCTTCCCAGAAAGAGAAGGGTCGTCTCCAGGCCAATTGAAGCTCCTCCTGGAAAAGAGATTAAATGAATAGATAAACAAGAAATTTGCAGCATAAGATGGTTAGTCAGTAGCTAGGCACACATTGTCAAGTTATTTCCCCACCATTTTCACTTTTGAGTAAGAACTATTATCTCCTTGGCAATTTCCATCCAAATCATCACAAATTAACACCACTGCGAAAATTCATATTTTTTAAACAAACAAACAAACCAAAGCTTGCTCACTATTTTTCTTTCCACTGTGGAACTTTTTCAATAGTTCTTGCAGAAACTTTCAAATGGTTTTTTTTATTAAAATCCCTAATGCACACCCCTACCAACACAATTGACATAGCCACAACTGCTTTGTGAAAATTCCATAGGTAGCCTTGTTAATAGACAAGAGTCTAGTGGCACCTTAAATACTAACAACATTTTATTCCAGCATAAACTGTCGTGGATTAGAACTTTCTCAGATACACATAGTGGTTTGCCTTAAGCAGACATTATATAAGAAGATATGAAGGGGGGGGGGATGCAAACGTAGGACCGTAAGGCAATGACATTCAGGAAATACTGGGTGAGATGTAGTTATGTAAAATTTAAATTTGGTCAAGAAAAGTTCAGAGACCATTCATAATAGTAGTAATTGCCAACCTGTTCTTGAAGTCCTTCCGAAATCTCCATCTTTCATTAGTTACTATAGGGAAGCTTTCAAGGCACTTAAATCCCAAATGCATCCCCATCCCTGAGGCGTACAGTTGCCTTGATAAATTATGCTTCTTTTTTGTCCTGAGGGTAGATTTGAATTTATTTATTTATTTATTTCAAATTTCTATTCCGCCCTCCCTGCAAGCGAACTCAGGGCGGATAACAACATATTAAAATTCAATTAAAAATTCATCTACAATAAAACAACAGTGTATTAATACACATTTAAAACAGGATGGTGGACAGCCTTCACAGGGAGGGTTAAGATTTTATACACCCCTTTTTTCAGGCCGGTGGAGGCCCAGCCTCAGCCATATGCCTGGTGGAATAACTCTGTCTTGCAGGCCCAGTGAAAGGATAGTAGGTCCTGCCGGGCCCTGATTTCAACAGACAGAGCGTTCTACCAGGTGGGAGCCAGGACCGAAAAGGCCCTGGCTCTAGTTGAGACTAGGCGGGCCTCCTTGGGGCTAGGGACCACCAACAGCTGTTTGTCACCTGATCAGAGTGTCCTCTAGGGAATATATGGGGAGAGATGGTCCCGTAGATATGCTGGTCCCAGTCCTCACAGGGCCTTATAGGTCAATACCAGAACCTTGAATCTGATCTGGTACTCCACTGGCAAACAATGCAGCTTGCATAAGATCGGTGTTATATGCGCCTTATTTGTCACTCTTGTAATAACACGTGCCGTTGCATTTTGTACCATCTGTAATCTCCGGGTCAGGCTCAAGGGCAGCCCCGCGTAGGGCGAGTTACAGTAAGCTAGCCTAGAGATTACCGTTGCTTGGATCACTGTAGTTAAGTCACAGGTTGACAGGTAAGGGACAAGTTGCCTCGTCTGCCACAGATGGAAGAAAGAGGACCTGACAACCACTGTGACCTGTGACTCCATTTTCAGGGAGGCATCCAAGATCATCCTCTGGCTCTTAACCCTCGGAACTGGCACTAACGGTGCTCCATCAAGGGCCGGGAGCCAGAATTCTGTGTCTGATGTGAGTCCTGCTGTTTGCAAAAGAAAGCCTAGGCATATTTCCATAAAGATCAAGCAAAAATGCCAATCATATATCTGTCACCTGCAAATTGTGGAAAGCCCCCCCCCCTTTTTTTTTGCTCAAAAGATAGTTCTCTTACCAATCCGGTTCCATGTTTTGATCCAAACTGCTGATCCAAGTCTTTCCATAAGTCTTTCTCAAGATGGGAGGGGGGGGTTGTAGGGGGACAGATTGTGTGTAGGAGGGACTTACCTTGTTCCAGAGCTCTTCCTTGTCATGCTGGGAATGACGACATTCTCAGCACGGCAAGGAAGGGAAGGTCCCTATGGGGGGCTAATTTGATGAAAAGCAGCCCCTAAGGAGCTGTTTTTCATCAGTCAGCCCCACGTGAGGACTTTCCCTTCTTTTTCACACCGGGAAAGATGTCATTACTGGCACAACAAGGAAAATGCTCTGGAGCTCCTGGGCCCATTCCCTGCCTCCGCTATACTGGCCAGGTGAGTGGTGGTGGGGGCAGAGGCTGGGAGCAGGGGATCTGGGGGACCGGTAATCCCATTTCTGTACATTCTAGTCACTTAAGCAGGGTAGAGTATAAAAATGATATAATAGTTTCCCTAATTTCTTTTGCCTCCACAATGAACCTATATACTTTTGGATTACTTCCATTGTAGGGGCATACCTCTAGGGTACACAAGCTGTAGAGTCATGACTTCATTCTGGCTTTCTTGAGAAAATCTTCTGTTACCCATATTTCCAAGCGATGACTGATGTTTTGGCCCACACACTTTCAGGTTTTGTTTCTGCTCATTCTGTTATATTGGTGCTAATGGGGAAGAAGTCTATGTAAGAAATTCCTCTTTCATAGCTGCAGTTAATCTTCCTTGAAATGTCTCACTTCTAGCATGAGCTGAACTTTTATCTAGTTTTGATTCCCAGTAAATTCTTTTTACCCCTTTTCTCAATCCTGCAGCAGTTTTTCCAGCTTTTTCTCCTCATCACTTGTAGTAGGTTCCTGGATAGACAAAGCCTCTTTTTGGCTATATAACTCCACAGTCCAGTTCCATCAGTTGCTTATGGGCTTCCTTGATCACCATGACTGGGTTTTCTTCTACTAGGCTTAGAGGTCAGCCTTTCCCTTTCAGTGGCTCTTGCTTCATTGCACTGAGACTGCAGGCACTGTTTCACTTCTTTACAGGGCAAGTCTTAAAGCCTTCTTTCAGCTGCTGAAAGGTCTGTGTGTTTTTCATGTTGCAGGGCAGAGCTCCCATTGGCTGCTGGGCCTCGACCTTCATGCTTGCTTTCGCTTCATCCACTTGTGCTCATTTGCTTTCTGGACTGGAATGACTTGCTCCATTCTGGTGCAAGCAACCCAGCGCACTGTTTTCTTTTCAAGGAAACATAATTGTGTTTTAGGATTCCAGTGTTACACAATCCCCACTTCCTCAGGTGGCATGCAGTACATGAACAAAGGCTTAGGCTTCAGAAGAGTACATCAGTGCTTTATACACGACACGACATTTTAGGGAGCGTATGTATAGCATAGGACTTTTTTTCTCCCTGTCAAGATGTTTCATGTCTCAAACCTTTTTCATTTACCCTTATATTCTGCTATCACCATATACCCTTAAAAGTAAAACATACTTTTAAAAATATCCTTGTAGGCATAAGATATCAAGAATGGGGGTTGACAGGAATCTCATAACTTTACCAATTCTTACAGAACCATTATATGTACCTTTTACAAACTGCATTCAAGATTTTAGGTTGTTTCTCCACACTCCTTGTGATAGTCATAAATAGAAAATCTTCCTTAATGAAACTTGTATTAATGGCAAGTGTATTTGGGTCAAATGTAGGTAACACTGCTGTTTTCATTCTGTGGGATGGATCTCATGAAAGGTTTCCACATGAGTGGCAGTCCTTGCACAAATGGAAGTAATAAAATTACTCTTTGCTAACTGTTTACAATTGCTAAGCAAAAGCAATTGTATCCCCCCTATCTTTTCTGTGTATGAAAGACGAAGTGCAAGGTATTTCTTCTGATACAATTTCATCTGTTGTACATTCCATTGTTCCATATGCATATTGTTTCATTAAAGTAGTACTGAAAGTGTGTTACTAGTTGTGCAAGTGGAACTGCAATAAGTAAGTTTTCCTTACAGTACTCATGGTTAGGTCATTCTCTGTCTTTCCCTTTAGAAAAGACTTTCAACTTTCAGCATGAATTGTACTACTAAATGGTTATTCATTTTATGGCTGCTTTGTTCCTGGCTGTGTGGATTCAGTTATGAGCAAACATGTTAGAATAACTAAGAAAGAAGTGTGTGTGTGTTTTTTGGGGGGGGCACTACTACACCAAGGAAAGTTGCCTTTATTTGTAGCTGTATATTTGCTTCTTTTTGCAGTATTCGAAGCTATGCACTGTTTAGATGAAGACTACCAATAGCTTAGGGCTAGTTGTTAGGCAGGGGAGATGTGAAGCTGCTGCCATAGAACCAGTGAAGATTATTCTATTCTGTTAAATGGCAGTACCAATTTTCAGAATACTGTGGAGATTATTGCATTGCTCTTCCTTCCAATGGTGCTCTGAAAATGGTGATAAAATGACATTACTTGTTAACACAGCTAGCCATAAGCAAACCTTAGAATGCTCAGCTGTAAGGCAGCTGATTGTTTAATTTGAACTTTCAAAGACCTCCCTCCATCTTCTTTCCATTGTATACTGTACTTGGAAGTTGGAAATCTTACTCCAGGGAATGAGAAGAGTCACTCTGGAGACTAGCTTGGGGTAGGAAGAAATGTATGCTAATGCTATATAAAAGAATAGTAAGAATAACTGACAACACATGGAATCTGGGACTTGGTGTCTGAGAACAGCACAGAATGTGGAACTTCTGTAGCAAACATGCTATCCATTTATAGCCATAGGGACTAGAAATTTAATTTCAAATACAGTTTTTGATTGTTACAATGTGGTGATGAAAAATTACTAGGACATTATACATCATTCCATGAAACTGCTATCATAAAGAGAACTAGTTTGTAATGATCTCTGTTACGCATCTTTCACTAGAGACTAGCTAACTTGTAGAATTAAAGTGTGTGCTTAAATTCTAGTGAATACAGTCATGTTTAAAATGCAGTCAAGGGGAAAGCTATTAGTGATGATTGTGAATTAGTCCTCCTTTACCCAGTCTCTATGCATCTCATGCTCAAGCTACTTAATTGGAGTTTAACCTTGACTATTTCCTTAATGCCTGGATATTTTCCATGCTAACAAGACTCCTTATTAGGGTTGCCAGGTCCCTTGAGTCTCCAGCGGGAGCCTGACACCCCTCGGAGGCGGCTGCATTTTTCCTCACATGTGCACACAGCATGCATGTGCTCCCGGCATGTGTGGTGACATCACTTCCAGGAAGTGACAACATCACGTGGGTCAAAGGGCGGCCCAGGAGCACTCCTGTGCTCGGCAAAGGGCTGAATTGCTGCCTCGCAGGCTTGGAAGTGCACTGAAGTGGGGCACGGGGGCGTGCCATGCTGCCTGGGGGTGCGCACTCCTGCTGGCCAAGTAAGTGGGGACGGGGGCAAGGAAGTGGGAGCAGGGGATTCCCTACCCTCGGCAGGGGAATGGCAAGCCTACTCCTTATAGTTGGATTTCTAATTATGAAACTATGAAAGAAAGGCAGATATGGGATGGTGATTAGTATAACTCCTGCAAGAAGTTCTAGACTGCAGTGTGTCTTGTCTGCAAATTATTCTAGGTCATCCTGTGAAGCTTTTGCAAGTTTAAGCTTTAAATTATACTCTTTAATTGATTCCAGTTCTTGAGACCCACAAGATCTGGTCATTCGTATCTCTACTACTGACAAATAGTTGGCACCCATACTAGAAGACCCATATCCTCAACTTCATGCTTATTTTCAAATTTTCTGCTATTACACCCTATTGTATTTGTTTCACTGAATGTCCTGTGTTCATTATTGTACTTGCTCAGTGGATGTCCTACCTGTTAATTGTATTGTATTTCATTTGCACTGTGTAATTTACCTTGGAGCGAGAAAGGCAGGCAATAAAATAAATAAATAAAAATGTTGCTTTGTCAAAGAGTAGTGAAGAGGGCATTGTTCTGTTGAAAGCCAAACAATATTTTGGGTTTGAGCCCTCATCTGTCAGGAAATTTTCTTGCTGACCTTTGTTGCTTGGATGAACCTACAGTGATCTAAATTATTAGAAAGCAGATGCAGATTGTAATCTATTTTCACTTATCAGTATTTGGGAACTCTTCTGTAAGGAGATGTCTTCTTGAAAGAAAGTAAAATGTTTTCATCTCTTGCTGAACTACATTAGATGACAAACAAGAAATAATGAACTTTTGACTTCTTGGAGCTTGAGGTGTGAAAGTAAAAACAAGGAAATGATGGGGAATAGTTTGCAAAGACCACATTCAGAAATAGTTAGGATAGTTGTGATCCTAACTTCCCTGATGCCAGTACTGCCTGATATGTCAGAGAACAGGCAGTTGGATGTGGAGTGCTCAGCCCAACAGTGTGTTCCTATTAACACTTTCTTTTTCTTTTGTTAGGTGCATAAATATCAGCATTTGGATTACTTAATTGAAAAACTGGAACAGATTAGAAGTAACATTTCGGTAAGGCTTCAGCATTACTTCTCTGTTTCTCCTGAAGTTACTCTTTGATAACTATCTCTTTCCACCACCTTTCTATCTGTATATTCTTGTCATAACAAGGAAAATATATTGCATTTTAATTTATGTTTGCAGAATTGTCAACAGCAGTCATTAAATTTTAAACATGTGCAAAAACACTAGAATGTTGTCTGTGCTATTTAAGTATCTAAGCTGTGCATTCTTGGTAGGGATGCCAGTCCCTCATCAGAGGCGTGGGATGCCCCGCTCCTGCCCTTCCTGCCCTCCACCCCCCCGCCTCCACTTACCTGACCATTGGGGGGAATGCGCCTCCCGTGTACTGCAGTGGCTCCGAATCGGGACCAAATCGGGCCCGACTCAGCCACCTGGGGAGCACAGGAGTGCTCCCAGGGTGCCTGCGACACACTCAATGACATCACTTCCCGGAAATGACATCATTGTACAAGCTGGAAGCACAAAAAGGAAAAACCCAAGGTAGAAGCCAGGCCCCAGATCTCCCACCAGGGAGGTCAGGGGACCTGGCAACCCTAATCTTTGGGGTATCAAATTATATGATCTGTAAGACATATAGAGATGTCCAGTGTTTGAAGTTTTCTGCGTATATAGGCTGTTAGGAAGCCTTTTCCAAATTTTGTTGAAGTCTTTTTTGCCATGACATAACACATGGTTACACTTATTAAATACAATATTGGAAAATAAGAGGTAGGTTGCCCCTTGCATCCAGCAGCATCCATCATGCATGTAAACATTTGGGATACTTTGTTTAGCCAAATGTGCAGGTGATGAGTAACTGTGACTGTTTGCATTTTGGTTTCACATTGGTATTTTAGAACTATAGCACTGAAGATCGTGAGAGCTTTGTGAACTGAGGTGCCTCTGTAGAGAAGCAGCAGCCTTCCCAGCAAGGTCTGTGTAAATGCCCTCCCTTAGCAGATAAAACAGCTGCTACCAGTGTAATATATAACTGCTTCAAAAAGTTAGGCATTGAGATGAAGTTAGATTGCCTTCTCACAAGGCAAAGCAAGGCAAGTGGTCAGTCACATACAGAATTGTCGTCTTCATCCTGTGTTTTTACTAGCTGCAGGTAGATCCCTAAACAAGCCAAGGGGTGTAATTCATTAAAGTACTTTTAAAGTTTTGTGCCATTGCATCCTTGCAGATGTTCTCAAAAAAAGTTGCAAGGTTTTAAAATACTTGCAACACCACTTCACTTAAATGTAACTGTGGGAGGGATGGCTAATGGAATTGGGGGTGTGGTAGGAAAAACAATCAATACAGCGGCTAAATGGGCAGTGAACCTTGAGTACTTTGACAATGACTTTAAAGGGAGGTTCCCGGGGTATAGTTAATTAAAAGCAAAATAAGCAGCTTCCTTCAGCTGGAACTGTAGCTTTTGAAATATAATGATATTCTTCACTTGCTATCACTCACCATTAGGAGATGCAAGAGCCATGAAATTATATGAAAGAGATTATATTTAATAGCATTGCTGTGATTCTTACTGCCTCGTGTCTTCTGTTTAACTTCGACATAACTGTGTAATGTTGGTGAGGCTGAAATGAATGAATGATAATGAAAGTGGGAGCTTCTAATGCCATTGGACAATAGAGTGTTGTTATCCCTGCTCTGAAAATAGTACTTTTAGTGAAAAATTAAAGGTTCCCCCCCCTTTAGTTTTAAGTTTATGCTTCTGTTGAGAAGCTGGTAAACAAAGCAAAGAGACATTTAGAACAAAGGAAAAAGTACTTACTTTTTATTGAGTATCAGAAGTGAGTTGTTCACTCTTCCATCTTATAGAAGCATAGGCTGGAAGGGGATCTCAGTGGTCATCTAATCCAATCCCCTGTACAGTACAGAAAATTCACAGCTACTCTCCCATTCCCCCAGTGACCCCTGCTCAGTGCCCAGAGCAAGGCAGAAAACCTCCAGGAGCCCTGGCCAATCTGGCTTGGAGGAAAATTCCTTCCTGCTCCTAAAGTGATTAACATTACCCTGGGTACATAAGAAAGGGCCACGAGAACTGAGCATTGGCTCATCCTTTCCTGCCCTCCCTCTCACAATCTGCCTAAGTCCAAGAGTCTCTCTACACGAGATGCCTCGACGTGTGTTTGTCAAGTGTAAGGAGATGCAATGTTAGCCAGGAAATGTAGTTTTAAAAGACAGAGCTGGTAGAGATTGCTCCTCAGAGAGTTTGTTAATTTCTTCTTTGCCTCCCTGAAGGCTCTGTTAGTTTCACCCCTCCAGTCTAAAACTGTGTGGGATCACAACCAAAGTGCAGCAAGGAATGGAATTGGGCTGGAGCTACCTTTCAAAGTTGGACTTGAACCTGGAAAGGTTATAATGGGGTGAAGTTTCCCTTCTGGCATTTCACAGCTCCAGTGTATAGCGAAACTTTTGCCCTGCTGCCGGCTCTGTCTTTTTAAACTACCCTTCCCAGCTAACATTGCATCTTCTGACACATGTTCTTCATCTGTTAGGTGTCTCATGTAGAGAGACTCATAGAATCAGCATTGCTGTCAGATGGCCACATCTCTTAAATGGGGACCCTTTGTTGAACTTATATTTAGTGAAAACAAGTGGATATGATTAACTAATCTGTGGTGGATAGGAAGGCTTCAGAGTGGAGTGAGGGAGATGTTCCCTCTTTCTGTTTTACCATCATCTTCACTATTTTAAGAATTTATGCTTTTGCCAAAGGCTACCAAAGGAAGCTTACCAACAATAATATGTGCACTATCTAAAACATATATTGCTATACTCGAAGTTGAAATTTTGATGGCTGGGTTTAATGAATGAATGAATGAATGAATTTATTTGCGGTCAGATATTGGCAATACATCCTTAGCAATCAATAGAATAGTTAAATCCAGCATAAAAATGTAAAGGACAGAAAAATACATTTAGCATTTAAAATCTTATCTTAAAATGTATATAGTTCTCTGGGAACCACAGTAATTCTAATATTTAAAACATTGACATTAAAATAGTTAAGACTTCCGGTTTGGGATTCATGGAGGTCTGAAGCAGCTCCATTTGCGGAGCTGACCGGACTGCCGTTTTAAGCGGCCGGCAGGGGGAAAATAGCCCGCGGCCGACTGCTCTCAGGCGGAGAGCAGGCAAAGAACGCTCAAGACCCTAGGGTGTGTTAGATCTCGGACGAGGGGGGGCTCTGCGCAACGGGTCCCCTCCCGATCCTTGAGGTCCCACCCTGCGACAGGTCGGCTACAATCTCTGCGGCAGTTCTGGGGCCAATTCGGCTGGCATAAGACCTACATACCCAAGCTTCGATTGGGGGAAGAAGTGGAGAGGAGAAGTTAAAATCGAAACAGCGATTACAACCCGAGAAAAGTGAATGAGAAGGTAAAGATCACTATCTTCTGATACGGGACAGATTGATAAAAGCAGAGAGGAATAAAAGTAGATTTTCAAACTGCAACAGGCTAATGAAAAGGAGGGGAAGACTCGGCAAGAGTTGTATTTGAAAAGAGACTAAGTTTAAAGAAGTTATTAAAGAAATTGGACTATTGTTTTGAATACTTGCGGTTATGGAGCTGTGAGAAAAAGATACCATCGCGAGACCTACTGTGGGAAGTCGGGAGACAGGAAGTGCGTAATAACAATAGAGTTGCTGGAGAGAAGCGGCCCTTGCTGGAGGGCAGGAAGAAGGGAATCGCCATCTTTGAAAGGGGAAGGGTCACGGCTTCAGCGGAAAAGGAAGTAGGCCATTTTGGATTACAAAATCATAGAGAAACCATAGAGAAAAGACGCCCGACATTTTGGACTCTTTAAAAATTAATTTATGTAAGAAGACCGGGACATTTGAAACAAAAAGACACTAAATCTTACGCCACAGAGTTAAGGAAGAGAGCGGACTCGTGGGAGCGAGCTAAAGCAAGCCCCACGATGTCGAAAAAAGAGTGGCAATCGGCAATAGAAAACCTGGACAAAAAACTTTTAGAAGTGATTAAAGAACTTAAGGACACGAAATTGGAGCTGATTAAAGAGGTTAAACAGACAGTAAAATCGGAGCTGTCAGAAGTGAAGAAAGGTATGGAAACAATACAAAATGAATTACAAGGAACGCAGCAGAGAGTTAAAGCAGTAGAAGGCGCGATGGAGAATCTAGCAGACACGCAACAAACAGAGATGAGACTGATGAGGGGAAGAATGGCGGTTGCGGAAAGTAGACACATGGAGAAGCAGCTGAGATTTCGCGGCTTGCCGGAAGTGGAAGGAAAGACAGCGCAAGAACAGATGACTGAGGTGTTAGCTGAATACCTGGGGAAGGAGGAGGAGGAAGTCGTGGCTATCCTTGATGTGGCATATCGCGTAAACTCGAGAATTGCAACCCAGAGGAAATTACCAAGAGATGTGATTGTGCAGTTTACGACACGAAACATGAAAGAGAAGATTGTGACTAAACAGTTTCAAGATCCATTGGAGATTGATGGCAAGACAATTATTATAATGAAGGAATTACCCAGATCAGTGCTACTAGATCGGAAAAAATATAAAGTGCTAATCCAGATGTTGAAGGACATGAAAATCAGGTACAGATGGGAGCTCCCAGAAGGTCTGTCCTTTGAATTTGGAGGGGCCAAAAAGCGCATTAGATCTGAGCGAGAGATGGAGCGATTTATAAGGGACAATGAAAAGGACTTACCAACAAGATTATGAGTATGGAGTGTAAAGTTTTATCTTGGAATGTAAATGGACTAAATTCACCGAATAAGAGGAAAAACATTTTCCACTGGCTATTAAAACAAAAATGTGACATTGTTTGTTTGCAAGAGACCCATATTCGAAAGCAGAATGTAAAATATTTAAAATTGGGAAAACTGGGCAAGGAATTTGTAGCGGCCTCCAATAAGAAAAAAAGAGGAGTGGTGTTGTATATAAAAGAGGAGCTACAGCCAAAATTTGTAATGAAAGATGTGGAAGCCAGATTTATAGCAGTGGAATGTACCTGGAACTTAAAGAGAGTGTTGGTAGTCGGAGTTTATGCACCTAACGGTGCAAAAGAAAGCTTCTTTGAGGATTTGAGGAAGCATCTAGATGATCTTTCATATGACCAGATAATTCTTGCTGGAGACTTCAATGGAGTGACAAACTTGGAATTAGATAAAAAGACAATAACGGCACAAAAGAAAAGAGGACTATTACCAAAGCTCTTTTTTGAGTTGATACAACAGGAGACTCTAGAAGATGTATGGAGAAGAGAATATCCTAAAAGCAGACAGTTTACTTTTTATTCTGCAAGGCACTCTACACTATCAAGAACTGATATGATCTGGGCCTCAAAAGACTTAGCGTTATGGACTAAGGAGGTAGAAATAATGCCGATGGTAGGCTCAGATCACAATCCAATTATGTGGAAATTAGGGAAAAGGAGAAAAAGGAAAGCATGGAGAATAAATGAGGACTTGCTACAGGAAGGAGAGAATATGGAGATGCTGAGAAGAGAGACAAAGTTCTTCATACAATACAACGTGAATAAAGAAGTACCAACTGATAAAGTTTGGGATGCTTATAAGGCGGTTATAAGGGGCATACTAATGGACTTAAATGGTAGAGCAAGAAAAAAGAAAGAGGAGAAAAGACAAGAGATCGAGGAGAAAATAAAAGCCAAAGAAATACAGTTAAAAAAGAGACCAGGGAAAAAGAAATTATATCAGGAAATTAAAATACTTCAAGAACAGTTAACAGCAATGAGTAATAAAGAATTGGAGTGGAACCTTAAAAGACTGAATCAGAAAGCGTTTGAAGGTGCTAATAAACCTGGGAAGTATCTGGCATGGCAACTGAAGAAGAGAAGGGAAAAGAAAATAATAAATAAAATTTGTGAAGACAATAAAACGTATTTGGAACAGACTACCATTAGTAGAGCCTTTTACAAATTCTACTCTAAGCTGTACAATAAGAAAGAGGTAAATAACGAATCAATAGCGTCATATTTGGAGAAAATGAAACTTCCAGTAATCTCGGAAGCTTGGAGAAATAAATTGAACAGTGAAGTAACGGATGAGGAACTAAGTAAGGCAATACAATCTGCAAATCTAGGAAAGGCGCCAGGGCCAGATGGACTTACGGTTAAATTTTATAAGACAATGGCCAATGAACTGGCACCATTCCTAAAAGAGGTGATCAATGGAGTTTTAAGGGATCAAAGGATTCCAGATACCTGGAGTGAAGCGAATATATCATTGATCCCCAAAGAGGGCCAAGACTTGACTAATGTGAAAAACTATAGACCTATATCGTTACTTAACAACGACTATAAAATCTTTGCGAAGATACTGGCGGAGAGACTGAAGGGGTGGCTTTCGGAAGTAATTGAGGAGGAACAGGCAGGCTTTTTGCCAGACAGACAAATCAGAGACAATTTAAGGACAGTGATTAATGCTATTGAATATTATGACAAGCGTTGTGATAAAGAGGTTGGTTTCTTCTTTGTTGATGCTGAAAAGGCGTTTGACAATTTAAACTGGGACTTTATGTTTGCCACTATGGAAAAGCTACAATTGGGAGAAAGATTCATTAGAGCAATTAAGGAAATTTACAGAGACCAGACTGCAGCAATTGTGGTGAATGATGAAGCGACTAAGAAATTGACTATAAGCAAAGGAACAAGACAAGGTTGCCCGTTGTCTCCACTGTTGTTCATTTTGGTATTGGAGATCCTGATGATACAAATACGACAAGATGAAGAAATTCGAGGAATAAAAATAAAGGACTATTCATACAAGGTCAGAGCATTTGCGGATGATATAATGTTAATTGTAGAGGACCCATTGGAGAATATGCCAAAAGTGATAGACAAGATTAAGGAGTTTGTAGATTTGGCAGGTTTTTATATTAATAAAAAGAAGTCAAAGATATTATGTAAAAACATGACTAAGCAGAAACAACAATTGTTAATGGAAATAACGGATTGTGAAGTAACAAGCAAGGTGAAATATTTGGGAATCGAACTGACTGCTAAGAATATAGACTTATTTAAAAACAATTACGAAAAATTATGGACTCAGATAGAGAGAGATTTGATTAAATGGAACAGGCTGAATTTGTCATGGTTGGGAAGGATTGCAGCAGTTAAGATGAATGTGTTACCAAGAGTAATGTTTTTGCTACAGACAATACCAATCATCAGAGACTCTAAACAATTTGAAAAATGGCAGAGGAAAATATCAGATTTTGTATGGGCAGGCAAGAAGCCTCGAGTGAAAATGAAAGTTCTACAAGACGCAAAAGAAAGAGGCGGAATGCAACTGCCCAATCTAAGACTTTACGATGATGCAATCTGCCTAGTGTGGTTGAAAGAGTGGATGACGTTAAAGAACAAGAAATTACTAGCCCTAGAGGGATACAAAAAAATATTCGGATGGCACGCATACCTATGGCATGATAAAGTAAAGGTGAACTCGATGTTCCTGCATCATTATATACGGAGAAGTTTATATACAATCTGGAAGAAGTACAGAATCTATTTACAAGAAGGAACCCCGTTGTGGGTAGTTCCATATGAGGTGATAGATCCGAGAGCTGTTGATAATGAGCAACAATGTTTAACTTATAAAGAAATAACTAGAATTGAAGCATCTAAACTCAGAATAAGGACTCAGGAGGAACTACTACCTTATTACGATTGGTTCCAGTATAGACAGATTAGAGATTTATATAACTCGGACTCTGTAAAGGGAGGTATACGAACAGAGAATTCGGAACTAGAGCAGACCCTTTTTAAAGAGGACAAGAAAAGAATATCCAAGGTATACCAAGTACTGTTGAAATGGTATACTGAGGATGAGATAGTCAAAGCACAAATGGTGAAATGGGCTATAAACTTCAACAAAGAAATAACAATGGAGGCATGGGAATACTTGTGGAAGACTACAATGAAGACAACGACATGCATTAGCATTAAAGAGAACATTTACAAAATGATCTATCGTTGGTACATGACACCAAAGAAGATTGCGCTAGGGAATTTGAACACTTCTAATAAATGCTGGAAATGCAGGAAGCACGAGGGCTCCCTCTACCATATGTGGTGGACGTGTGAGGTAGCTAGGCAGTACTGGGGGGAAATAATAAGAGAAATGAGTGAGATTTTACAATTTCAAGTAAATAAGAACCCAGAACTCCTGCTACTAAACTTGGGAATGGAGGGAATTCCAGCCCATCATAGGACGTTGATATTTTACATGACGGCAGCAGCTAGACTTTTGTATGCGCAAAAATGGAAAGTACAAGAAGTGCCAACTATTGAAGATTGGATTTACAAATTGCTGTATATGGCAGAAATGGATAAGATGACAAGAAAACTGAGAAATCTGGACTCAGGACAGTTTAACACAGACTGGGAGAAGCTGAAACAATATTTGGAGAAGAAATGGGAGGTGGGAGGAGAACTGTGGCAGTTTGAGAACTATTGAAGTACAATAAAATGTAGAGGGGGGTGACTTTACCGGGGGGGAGAAGAGGTAAAAGTGAATCTCTAAGCAGCTATGTTATTAGATTGATATATATAGAATAATAAATAGAATATTGATAGAAAATAACTAATTATAAGTGTTAATTATAAGGACTGACTAATAATATTTTCTTTCTGATTCTGTATAATGTACCAAAATGAATATGTTCATCTGAAGGTATATATGAGTCAAATTGATTGATATCATATATAGATTTATGATTGAAGGGGAATAGAAATATTAATGTAAACAAATATAACCAAAATAGAGAGAAGAAGATAGAATGAATAACATATAGAGTATAAGTTAAACTGGCTGGTTTATATGAATGTATGGTTTACATAGTTTATGATATATAGAAATATTTGAAAATGGAATTATGAAAAAGGGGATAAATTGTTTATCCATTATGGAAAAAAGGGACTCATAGTTAGGGTACAGAGCATTAAAAATAGTTAAAGAAGTATTGCTTAGAATAAAGGGAGAATATATATTTGTTAGATAGAGGAATATATAAAGAGTAAGGGAAAAGGGATAAAGGGTTGGAAAACTGTTGGAAGTCAACAAAAAGGGGGGGGGAAAAGGGAGGGGGTTAGAAAGTGGGAAATGGGAAAATTGATTGTAATGTATAAACATTTGATTCTAACCCAATAAAAAATTTTTCAAAAAAAAAAGACATTAAAATAGTTAAAATCATAAAAAGAGCAGGACAGACTATGTATGGCTATTCTTTTTATTATGGAATTTAAACAAATAGAGACAGAATTTGGCTATTTGCCTGGAGATAGTTGGATTTTCATCAATTAGGAGTTTCTCCAGGCAGGCCTTATTTGCCTCTGCAATTGGTCTGTCTAAGAGTGGGGAAATAAACTTATCCCTATAGACTTGATGGAAAGGACAGCGAAAGAACATATGAGTAAGTAATTCCACTTCACCAATGGGGCAATGGCAGCAGCTGTCCTCGTATGGGATCTTTCTATATTTCCCTTCAATGGTCATTGATAACTTTACATTGGGCCAGGGTGAAAGCTCTTCTATAAGATGGGACATCCAAATGAGTTGAGATATCTGGCCATACCCATAACATATCTAGAGTCCCTAGGGGCCATAAAATGAGGAGATTGAGCTAAATCTCATTGGTGCTCTATGTCACTCACCCTTTGTTTAACAATACTTTTTGCCTGGTCACTGCCCTGAGTCAGTAGGTTGTCAGGCGAGAGTCCCAATCTTTCTAAGTTGCTCTTAACCATCCACATCCACCTAGGTTGGTAAGGATCTTGGTTTATTAGAGGGAGAAGGCCTTTTTGATTGTTATATATCTTGAGCCATTGATAAACAGAAGATAGCAATATTCTGGCTTCAATTCTCATTTGGCCTGTTTCTAGCTGTAGGAGGGCATTTGGCACTCCTGGGGGTACCTGTAAGACGGCACGGATAAATTTGGACTGAATCTTCTTGCGAACTCGCAAATTATCAGCAGATATGCCAAAATTAATACCATATAGGAGTTGTGCAAGGGTTTTAGCTTGATACAGCTTCAGTGCTGCTGGGACATATAAGCCCCCCTTAGATAAAAAAAATCTCAAGATAGCATGCACTGCCCTTTCAGCTCTCTCCGCCATCAGATTACAGTGTGCTGTATTAGTCCCCGAATCCTGTATAACCACCCCCAGGTAGATAAATTTATGTACTTGTTGAATGATGACTGGGTTCATACTTATCTTCTGGTATTACAGTCTTTCGAAGAACAACTTTGGTGTACCTGCAACATAAAAGAGGACATTGATTGATATCAGTGACATTACTATTCTTGTGACCATTATGAATTTATTCTTGTTATATTTATTGAAATGATGTCTTTTAAATATTTATTGTGAGAATCTTGTAATGTGACTTGGAATATCTGATCGTAGGAATCTGTAGGAGCACTTTGCACTTTCTTCATTGCACTGTTTAAATATCATAAAAATCCATAAAATATTTCTAGAAATTTCTAATTGTTTTGGGATATTAGTTTTGATTGATTGCGGTTTAACTATTTAGTAGCCTTGGCAGTGGAGAGCCCCTTCTTTTTCTAGTCATTGATTCCCTTGTATGAACACCAAATTCAATAATATGAACTATTCTTGGAAATGTATAGAAAACTCTGAAGTTAAGGTGTAATGTGTTCATGGTGACTGATCCTGTCCAGAGTCAGACTGCTGCATTTACAATTGTTTGCAAGTTTCAGATAGTCAAAGAGCTATCACATATGCATGGTATAATGTAGGTTATCCTTAAGGTCAAAGGCATGAATGACTTTCTGTGTCTCAGACCAACGACCTCTTGAAAGCTGGAATGTGTTCCTCACTGCTATTGAAGGCTGTACCAACAGGTGCATTGTGTGGATCAGCGCAACTAGGAGTGTTCTATAGTAAAGGTAAAGGTACCTCCTGCCACCTCTACTATAGAACACTCCTAGTTGCACTGATCCTCTTTCAAATTCATAACACTCTTGCTCTCAATTTCTGTTTCCTACTGTAGCTTTCTCAACCCTTTCTCTTATCCCTAGGTTGCTATTCAAGGAGAGGCACCAAAATTGACTGCCCCACAACTTGTACCAGCATCTTTGGTAGGTGTGCCTTTCTTTATTTCTCTCTGTGAAATTGTATCCCATCTTTTTTTTCCCTGCTGTTTGTAAATGGGGCATGGCTCCAAAGGAGTCAGTCATCAACTTGCTGTCATTCTCAGCCTGACTAAATGTAAACATAGATGGGCCTCAACTGATGGGCTGCCATCATCCTTGGGGTGGAGACCAGAGGTGGCAGAAGGGAGGAAGAACCTAGAGGGACAGGACTGCAGGAAGCTCATCCCAGGCTAGGAGCACTTACTGGGACACATTTTTCCCCTCTGTTAGAAGAGTCAGCTGTGCTGTGGTGCAGTTGGTGGAGTCTAGATGAACAGGACAACAGTGGCTTTGGCTCTCTGGAATACCTATAAGAAATAAATATTGATTAAAGAGGGAGCCTGTGATGAGAACGCCAGCTCACCCAAAGGTGCCCAGAGCAATAAAAGGGGGAGGGGTGCATTCTGAGGCTCAAAGGAACCTAAAAGTGATGCCATTCTTTCTATAACTGAGTTCATATATCAGTTAAAATATGTAATATATGTATTAGAAGAAAAAGTCAGGATTCCAGGAACACACCTGCCTTATGCAGCACTGGTATGGTTAGGAATGAGATCTTGCAGGTGCACAGTCCATTGAATGGTCAGGACTCTATATAGCTGTGCTGAGGAGCTTGTTCCTCAACAATTCTTGGGTTTCTCAGCAATAGTAACCCCTGTCTTTCTAGTAGGCATCATAACAACTATAGTAAAGCTTCAATGGCAGGTTTCTGGAGTGCTGCATTAATCTCTCAGGCTGTGATCAGAAGATAACCCATAATTTGGCCTGTGCTATGAATAGACTCAAATTGTATTGGTTAAAATTGTCCTGGCTAGAGCTGATGTTTGCCTAATGTGAACAATTAGGAGACTCATTATTCGAGAGAGTCTTTGTGAACCATCATTCTCATTGCTTTCTCCATCCCTCTTTGATACACGTAACGAATAATGGGCAAATCTCTCTCTAAAAGGCTTTGTCAATTCACTCGCAAAAATTGGGATTGGGGATCTAATGTAGAGTAGCTAAGAAACCAGGGTATTGCCATTGTCAAGCATTCAGTCTACCTCCAACCCTCCTCCATGTTGTAAATTTATTTTTATTTATTTATTTATTCAATTTTTATACTGCTTCTTTTCAGTTAAGATATCAAAGTGGTTCACAGCAATTACAACAGTTAAAAATTACAGAAAAAATATAATATTCAATAAAATCACAATAAAACAGCCTAATACAATAATTAAAAAACACTCTAGGCCCAACCCCAGCCTATAAAACCCTATGAATAACATAAAAATTGCAGGTAGATAAAAATGCACAGCAATTTGCTCTGTCTCACAAAAGAATATTAGATAGCAAAGGCACTCAGGAATAGTTCTGCCTTACAGAGTTTCTATAACATCAACAGGTCCTGCTGAGCATGAGTGCCTTCCAACACTGCATTCCAAAGGAAAGGCGCCACAATCATAAAGGCCCTCTTCTTAGTGGAAGAAAGTCATGCCACCCCAGGGCCAGGAACCACCAGCAAACCCTGAAAAAATGAATGAAGCAAGTGGTGGGGGTTCATAATGGGAGAGGCAAACTCAAAGGTATGAGGGTCCTAGATCGTGAAGAGTTTTAAAGGTGAGGACCAGCACCTTGAATTGGATTTGGAGGCTAATTGGTAACCAGTGCAGCTGTTTCAAGATAGATATTATATGAGCTGACCATGGTGACGTGGACGGCAGCCTAGCAGCCACATTCTGCACCACATGAAATCTCAAGGGCGTCCTCAAGGGCAGCCCTATGTAGAGCGAGTTGCAGTAGTCTAAACTACAGGATCACATCACATGGATCAGCGTGGCGAGGTTGAATTGAGATAGGTATGGGGAGAGTTGTTGGGCCTGTCAAAAGTGAAAAAATGTTCTAGCCACCATGGACACCTATTTGTCCATGGAAAGCTTAGAATCAAACCAACCCCCCAAACTCTTCATGGAGTCCTCAGCAGAAAGCTCCATCGAGTAATGAAAGTGACAAATTCTCTGCAGCTGAAGTCCTTCCTAACCACAGGACCTTAGTTTTCAAATGATTTAACTTTAGCCAGCTACCCCTCAGCCACTTCACTACAACATTAAGACATTAGGCTAAGGAAGAGATACCTCCTTCTGGTTGCTTGCCAAGTAGAAGGTAGAGTTGGGTGTCATCAGCATACTGGTGACTGTATGCTGATGACCAAAAACCTTCTAACAACATCCTCTAGAGGGTGCATATGTACATATATTAAAAAGCATCAGGGACAAGATCAATCCCTGTAGACCCCCATAATGTAATTCCCATTGGGATGAACTCTCATCCCCAATGACTACCCTCAGTGAGTGTCCCTGGAGAAAAGAGACAAACCGTTGTAAGGTGGTAGCTCTTACCCCCAGTGAGGCTAGGCGGTCAACCAGGACCAAATGGTCAACTGTGTCAAATGCTGCCAACAAATCTAATAAAACCGGCAGACACAACCGCCCTTATCTAGTTGAAGTCAGATGTCATCAATAGACCTATTAAAACAATCTCAGTCACAAAGCCCAGCCTGAAGCCAAACTGGAATGGATCAAGAGCTGATGTCTCATTCAAAAACCCTGAAACTGGTCAGTCACCACGTTCTCAATGATCTTCCACAGGAAAGGCAAATTCAACACTGGGTGGTAATTTGCTAGCTCCCCTTTATCCAAGAAAGGCTTTTTCAACAGAGGTCTCACTACTGCCTCTTTGAGGGAGATAGGAAATGGGCCTAACATGAGAGAACAGTTAATAATTGCTCTCAAAGGGCTCTCAAAGGGCTTCCCACCACATCACAGGAAGGTTTAATTAGCTAAGAGGGGCAGGGGTCGAACAAGCAGGTGGTAGGCCTTACAGCCATCAAGAGTCTGTCAACATCTGCAGAGGTGAGTCAACTGAAGGAGTCTAAGGATAGACCAACAATGCAAACGGAGCCTCTGGTATGTTACTAGCAACACACTTGGCAGCCAGGTTGGCATGAAGCACAGAGACTTTATCCATAAAATATGTCACAGCTAAAAATTGAATCATCTACCACTTAAGAATCCATAGAAGAAGAAAATAACTGCTGAATCAATCTGAATAACTGAGCTGGATGCAAACTAGTGGGTGCAATGGAGGTGGAAAAGTAATTCCTCTTTGCCACCCTCACTGCCACTTCATAAGCCTTCAACTGAGCTCTATCACATGTTCTCATAGCCTCGTCACGGGTCTGGCACCATTTACATTCTAGCCATCACAATGACCTCATAGCATCTCTCAGTTCCTCCTTGTACCATGAAGCTGCTGAGAGTGAAGAGTGCGTTGGGGGGCAACTCTATCGATGGCCCCCTGAAGGCCCTTATTCCAGTATTTGGTAAGCCTATTGAGTGAGCTGCTATCAGGCCCAGAGAAATCCCACAAAGCATTCTGGAATCCATTGATCCATAAGTCTCTGTAGGTGAACATAAGTCAGCTTGTTGGCCAAGTGGGAGGGGGTTGCTAACTTCAATCCCACCCTAACAAGGAAATGATCTGACTATGGCACCAATTCACAGACAAGACTTAGAAAGGATACATCCAGGTTTTTTAAATGCCCTTATGAACTAGAGTCTAGATATATTGGTGGCTTTATGTATTGGGTGAATAAGGCAGCCAGTCACAGAAGCAATGGCTGCTTGTCTGTTGTTTCAAAGAGTGGTATGTATACATAGTCACAAACATGCTTTCTTTTTCTTTCTTCCTTCATCCAGAGATGATAGGTGGACCCACCTGGGTAGGTGTCCAGAACCTCTGCTGCCAGTGAGTGCACTGCAGTCAGTGCTGCCATTACACTGAGAAGTCTTTGCTGTTTGTGCCACAGCTCTTCTATCTCTGCTTGGAAAAGCAGACCAAAGAATTTGGTACTCAGGTTGTTTTCTGCCCACCAATGACATGAAAGGGACTTACTTCTGAATAAACCTCCCTTGAAGAAAGGATGTTATGAAGAGTCCCTGAGAGATTTCTCTTCCTTATTTAAGAGGGGGAAGAGTAGATAGATAGTGAAGAGGAGTGTAAGAATGCTCCTCTGCTGCCTAGCTTTAGCCAATGAATTTTTTCCTCCTCCTTCAAAACGGAGAGGGAATGCATCACATATTAGCTGATTATGTTTCAAAAGAAGATGAAATAGCATAAGGAAAATCTTCCCTCCCATTCTCAGGGTTTCATATCTTCAGACCTAAGGTACTACAATAAATAATGATAAAGCAGATCCAGTAAAGTAGAGAAAGTAGTGGATGATTGTTGTGGATTTTCCGGGCTGTATAGCCGTGGTCTTGGCATTGTAGTTCCTGACGTTTCGCCAGCAGCTGTGGCTGGTATCTTCAGAGGTGTAGCACCAAAAGACAGAGATCACAGTGCGGAAAAGATGTTGGCAGATCATTTATATCTACTCAGGAGGGTTGGGGTTGGGCTGAGTCATCCTGTAAGAGTTTCCCAGGGTGTGAAATGCTAATAGAGGGAGGCTTCACTGTATCCTGAGGAGGTTCTTTTGCATATGGATTGGTGCTTGATATGCTAATCTTCTCTGCAGGGCTATTATAGGATGTAGAATGTTTTGTTAGCCTGGTGTTTTTCAGGACTGGAAACCATGTTCTATTCATTCTTAAAGTCTCTTCTTTCCTGTTGAAATTGTGCTTATGCTTGTGAATTTCAATGGCTTCCCTGTGCAGTCTGACAAAGTAGTTGGAAGTGTTGTCAAGTATTTTAGTGTCCTGGAATAGGATACTGTGTCCTGTTTGAGTTAGGCTATGTTCAGCCACTGCTGATTTTTCAGGATGGCCAAGTCTGCAGTGTCTTACATGTTCTTTTATTCTTGTCTGGATGCTACGCTTTGTGGTCCCGATGTAAACTTGTCCACAGCTGCAGGGTTTGCTCTGGGAAAGTAGTGTTTCTAGGGAAAGTAGTGTTTCTAGGGAAAGTAGTGTTTGCACTGGGAGGCAACTTAACATTCCTTGCTAGAGGGGTTTACTGTGCGGCTAATATCTCCAGTAGAACTGCAGTACTTGGGTCCAACAAGATTTTCAGGGTATAAACTTTTGAGAATCAAAGCTCCCTTCTCACTGGCCACTGGACTCAAATCCCTTGGAACAAAATGAAAATACAATAGAGAGAAAAACAAATTGTTTTGATGAAACAAACAGAAACTAACCAACTATAACTTGGGCTGGTCTTGAAGCCTATGGCCCAGCTCATTCACACGAGTCATACGCCAAGAGTCAAGAGCCTCTTGGCTCCTGCTTTTGGCTACACTCAAGATTATACCTGGGAAGAGGAAGAGCAGGAAAAACTCCCCATGGTTTAGACATTGCAGCTGGCATCAGTGATGTCCCTGGCAGCAGTTGACTCCCCCCCCCCCTGAAAAAAGCCCTTTCTGAAATCTGCAGGAAGAGACTTTCTTGCATCTTAAGGATTCCAAATCTCTCTCTCCTGCTAAGTGTCAGCTTCTAGCTGGAGGTGTGAACTGACCATTTCATTGTGTCTGGCCAGGGAGGTTATTAGCATTTCTAAAACACTGGGCTGGGTGAGACTGGAGAGCCATCAACTTGACTTCCCGCCTCCTTCCTGTTAAAAGAGAAAAAAATCTTAAGGCTAAAAGTGAATGTTTTGTACTTTCTAAAACTCTAAAGTAAAACAAATTTCTCCACAGGGGGAAGTCAGCTTTTTTGTGTCCTTTTTGAAGGCTCTTTTTGGCGTGGGTTGGTGTTTTTAATCTATTCTGTAATATTACCAGGTTTACCAGGATGGCTTTCTGAGGTGCTGAAAGAATTATTTAAGTGTGCTTTATGTGGCCACTACCTAAAGCCATAAGATGATTACTGTAAGAAATGTTGTATATTTGAGGCTTGCTCCAGACCATTGTTGAATTGGATAATTCATCATCCTGAAATTAATTGCAATTAATTATGTTGTCGGCATGAATAACTCCTTGTGCTGTGTGTAATTTGTACAAATTTGTACTTGTCTCATCCATTCTAAGTGATCCCATAGATATTTCCACTGTCTCTCCCGTGCTTCTTGCTTTCATGGTTTCCTTTTGCTGTATTTGATCATATCCATGGAGTATGCATTTAGGATGTATGCTGCGGCAGCTGTATAAATGGTCCCTGTTGTGCTTACATGGGCAGATTCCAGCAGTTTAGGTTTGCTTTGATTACTTTTCCATACTTCCCCTTCTCTTGCAATTCTGAGCAAGCCACTTGGAGTCTATCAAATTTATTTAACAGATTTAAGGATAAGGTTAGAGAGGTAAAGGGTTACAGAGAAATAAATACAAATCACCATTTTTAAAATCACACATTTATGCTCATTCTGTCAATTTCTGTTGATCTTCAATGCTTTAGGAGTTGGAGAGAACCTTACTTTATCATGTAGCCTCTGCTTTCTTAAAAACATAGAACTTAAGATATTTTCTCCATGGGATAGATTGTGAGAAGCAAATGGATTGCATATTAATTTCTGCTGGTAGTTGGTAACACATGACGTGGCCTTACTGTTAAGAGGCTTACTCTGAATGTGGAGAGTCCCTTTAACCACCAATAGACCTATTCTCCATGAATTTATCTAATCCCCCTTTAAAGCCAAATATGTTTGTTGCCATCACTACATCCTCTGGCAGCAGGTTCCACATTTTAATCACTTCTTGTCTGTCCTGAGTATCAGCTTCATTGGTCAGTTTTTAGTATTTTAGAAGAGGGAGAAAAAGTTCTCTCTGCCCCATACATATTTTATAAATCTTTGTCATGCCCCCCTCCCCTCAGTCATCTATTTTTGTAAACTGAAAATGCTCAGTCTCTTTAACCTTTCCTGATAGGAATGGTGCTACGATGTTTTAATTGTCTTAGTTGCCCTTTATTTTTTTTTCTGGTCTGTAGTGCCCTTTTTGAGATACAGTGATCAGAACTGCATATGCTATTCTAAATGTGGCTGCATCAAAGATCTATACAGAGGCAATATAATATTGGCCATTTTATTTTCAGACCCTTTCCTAATTATCCCCAACATAGAGTTTGCCTTTTTCACCACTGGCACATACTGAGTAAATGTGTTCACTGAACTATCTGATGTGACCTGACGGTCTCTTTTTGTCTCACTTTCAACAAGTTCAGACTCCATTACAACATTTTTATTTTGTTCCACCCTACACTGACCTACATTGAACTTCATTTGCCACATAGTAGCCTACTCATCCAATTTGCAGAGATTTCTTGTCACCTCAGTTTGACTCAGTTTTTCAGACTCCATTACTGAAAACAGTGGCTCCTGCATGGGCATATGCCTCACATTTTCTAGACTGGAAATTTGGTCTCTCTTAGTTGAGTTATGGATTACATCAGGTATTGGTAATACTATGTACTTTAACATTTGGATTAATTGCATGGTACAGCATGTACTAAAAGATTAAGCGTCATGAACAACTTTAGGTTGGATAAAAACAGTGATGATGAACAACTAAAAGGCAATTATTTTCATCAGTCACCAAGAGACTTTCCAGATTCCTAGTAACAGTTGGAGGTGGTCTTTTATTTGTGCTTTGCCCAGTAACTGCCACCGGGCCTTGTTTCTTATAGGGACAAGAAGAGCTGTTTTGGGAATAAGAAGAACAACCAACAACAACAGCCTTCCCAAAGTACACAATCACAAAATCTTAGTAATTTTTTTATATATATAAAGTGCAAAGTGCTAGAAAATTGTGCAAACTTATCCAAGATATAAATATAATCAATTTAACTAACAACATCCAACTAGTGGGGCAAATCACAAAATCTAAGATCATTTTCTATACAAAATGATTCAATAAAGATTCACTACAAAAATACATATATTACATTCAATACAGATTCTGTACAAAAATAATCCCAATTCAATGTACTGAATTAGAAATGCACACAGGCATTCAAAAAAGTTCATGAATGAATCTCTGTTGTAAATCAGTTGCTTGCAGAAGTCTTACACATCTACCATGCTCCAAACAGCCACGCCTACGGGTTTTGCCAGCATATGCTGTCCAATCCCGTTTCGTCCATTCACTTCTTCATAGGCATTTAAATAGCAATTGCTACAGTCCGTCATATACCACTATGCTGGTTAACTCCAGATGGTTTAAAGAAGCATCACCTTCTAGCATTTATTTCAAGCAATGCCTCTCTACAAAAAGCCTGTCATGGTTGTAAGTTGCAAAATGCGCCCAATCCTGATGTTGTGAGCATTGCTCATTATTACACATTATTTTCTGAAAATAGAACATTTAAGAAGGTTATAGTGTAATGCTTGGAGATGTATAATAACAGCCTCTCCACTGTTTAAATGGAGAGGCAGAATATATATGTTTTAAATTAATACTTGCTTAAGCTTGAAAGCAGTATCTTTTTGGTTGTAGCAACAAATTAATATGCCTCTTTGTTTAAGAAATATCTAACTAATGGGAAAGCTTGATTCAGATTAATGGTTTAAATCAATATTGTTTTCCTGTATGATTGAAACTAGGTTACTCATTTAAATTTCAAACCAGTCTACCATAGTCACTGAGAAGTCATGGAGGAAAGAGACAATCTTGTGTTAGCCAAACTGCCTCAAAGATGGGGAATTAATAGGCAGTTGGCATATATTAAGGGATCACACAACCAGTGTATACCAGGGTCAGAATCTCTGGAGCACGCCAAACAAGGGAAGAGACTAATACTTAAATGAATCAAGGCTTTTATTTAAGAATGTTTGAGCATACAGAGTCCAAGAATCACACACACATCCAGTACAAGACTAGGAAACAAAGGTGGGAAAATATAGAGAAGGTTGCATTATCAGGAGTATCATTGTTGGGCAATACGCACCTGTCCTGATGAGAAGCAGAGATTCAGCAGTGAGCAGAATGCCTAGTGGGGTGCCTGCACTACACTAGGTGGGATGGGGTAAGAGGAGCCCCGGGGAGTTTGAGCATCTCCCTTAAATAGCCAATTTCAGCCCCAGGGCTAGACCTGGGGTGGGCTTCATGTCCTGTCAGATGGTTCTCAGGAAATTTAACAAAAGCAATTATTGTGCCACTTTGTCAGGATACAAGGGATCTGGGATGGGTAATTTGAAATCTGATGTTTTTCTTTGTGAAACCTCAAGGGGGGCAGGAGGGAGGGGGGACAGACGGATGGAAAGTGATTGAGTGTTATGATGGTCCATGAGGACACTTCCCAAGGGGTGAAAGAACAGAGAGGAAGAGAGGATGGGGGAGAGATCTGCATTTTATGATAGTCATGGCTTGATGGATGGATTGATTGTCTCAAGGTGGGATTATCAGAGTCTGGAGGCGCCTTGCCTCCCAGCCTCTGCTTCTGGCATCTGAACATCAAATGGTACAACATGTAAACAGTTCATGACAGCAGCGCTGGCAGGCTATGGCTTCCAAAGGGAAATAGTTGTCCTTTTAAACTGTCTCTGGAACATGGCCCCTCTCTCTGTGTCTCTATTGGTCCCAGTTGCTGTAGGGATCTCAGCAGTAGCTGGCATCTTGGCGGCAGGCACATTGATCTGGGTGCATCGTGGCTACTCCAGAGTGTTTGCAGGGAGGGTTGCTTGTGGGTACTGGCTAGGGGTTGCCTTGCCAGTCCCATGGAGTTCCCTCTTCTTACATAATATTGACCTCTGCACCAAGTTGTGCACAGTTCATATATAAAGTCCATGTCCAGGTTCTGAGAGAAGGTTCTAGGCAACAATTGAAGAATCTTCTAAAGGGATCATTAGGGGACAGATTGTATAAATTGGGAGATACTAACAAAATGTTTGTTGTAGCAGTAGTCAGTTTAATCTCTCAAGGTAGTGGGTCTCCGAGGAATACCGCATGTATGGAAGCAAGTTCCGTTTACATCAACAGGACTGACTTGTTATAGACACAATTGAAGTGGGATGTGTGTGTGTGCAATTGTGCAGATGTGATCCACTTTAAGTTCTCAAATACCACATACTATCGCACACCTGTCTTGACCACACGCCAGTTAGGTTTGATATGTGGAGAATCAGTGTTGACGTTGCAAGGCTTTCACAACAATACTGTTTAAATGAATCATTTGTTTTTGCTGTGGTGAATCCTGATGCTAGCAGAGAAGGAACATGAAAAATGAGCAGTGCAAATGTGGCTTCACAAGAAATGTCTTGCAAAAGTAGGTAAGATAGGGAAAGTGGGCTTTTGTAGCCCCATTATGTGATCTGGTGACTAAACTATGACAGAGCAGGAAGTGGTCTCCCTTCATAGTCAGTCACTGGAAGACACACAGCTGTTTTGCCAACTTAAAAGGAGCTGGTTTGATGTTGCTTTCCTAAATGACAATACAGTGTTTTTTGACTGATAATTGAAAGTGATCAGGAGGGAGTTTGTTCATCTCCCTTTACCTTCTGCTTTGAAAGCTGCAGAGCATTCTGAGCATGTCTATTGGTTTTTTATGGCCAAAAAGTGCCACAAAAGCTTCTAAGTCCTGGTTACTGCATATAAAGCTTTTAATACCCTTGAACCAATATACCTTCAGGGCCACCTTTCCTTCTGTTCTCTGCTACTACTAGTGTGCTCATCTGAGCAAAGCCTTCTGAAGGGCCTTCCTGCAAATGGATAAGATTAGTAACTGCCTGTTCATGCACATTTTCTTGGTGGCTCCCACCTTGTGGAATGGCCTGCATGAGGAGGCCAAGAAGCCCCCCCACCCCCCGCAATGCTTCTATTATTTCTGTGGTTCTGTAATCCCAGTTTTGCTTATTGGAGGACTTTGTTTTATATTTTGTAGTCTGCCTTGAGTCCCCACCACAAGGTGGGGCCGTGTGTGTGTGTGTGTGTGTGTATAAAAGGGGGAGAGTCAGGTTTACACCTGGAACCATCCTTCCCTCTCTCTGTCTGTCCTCCTTCAGGCTTCAGGAGAAATGTTCTGGCATGTCCTCATAGGCCTGCCCCCCCACTTTTAAAGGTCACAGCCCAGGCTGCATAGGCTTGGCAGCCATCTCTAAACCCCAACCCTAGGGCAGATCCCTGCTAGTGGACTATGACCTCTTTTTCCAGGTGCCTTTCATTGGGCTCCACAGAGTGTTCTTCTATTACCTGTGGCAGTTCCTCCTGCCTAAGAATATGCTGCTTATGTTGGTGGCTGCCAGCTCCCATTCCAACCTACCAACCAGCTGGAAAGTGGGCCAAGGTTTAAAGGACTTTCTGGTCCTGCCATGACTTTGTGCCACAGCATGGTCACTGCACATCAAAGGATCTTGCAAGGTAAGTATTGGTTCCTCCTTGGTCTGTGGAGGCTGAACTGTCCCCAGATTGTTAAAGAACCTGCCCCCCCCCACCCTTCAGGAGGGCTTCCTCTGCTGTCATCATTTCACAGCCTCTGCCAGCTGGAGAGGCTGTCAGCACTGTCTCTTGACAGGTGGGCTATAAATGAAGTAAAGTGTCTGTTATTGGCCCCACAGGGGTTCTTTTCTTGCATGTGGCTCCTCCCCCTGCCTAATGATGTGTTGCCTAATGACATGCTGACATAAAAAAAGACAAGTCCTTTTCTCCAATGAGTATATAGTCTAAACTTTGGCAATTCTGAAGACAGAAAGTGTGGAGGAAACGAGAGCAGTGAAGTGTGCCAATACATAGTTACAGTTTGGGTTAAGGTATTAAGCAGAAGAATTCATGATGAAGATCCAAAGGAATAACCATGTAAATCTGCAGCAAAAGCAATGCCCTCATGACTTAACAGATTTGCTACAGCTTCTTGGTCCATCTGATGAAGCATGCTGCAGCTGGTAAAAGCTTATGCTATAATAAAGTCTGTACATGTTTTAGTGTGCCACAAAACTTACCTGTTTGTGGAAAAGATGAGTAAGGGGATGTGTGTGTATGCGCACATGCAAAAGAAACAATTTCTTCAAATGCCCCACCTCCCTCGCCTGCTAATGAAAAGGATCTGATATGAAAATGTTCCCCTGAAGAAAAATAATTGAGTTTGGACAGCTAGGATGAAGCTCTAAGGGCTGTTAATCCTACAGCTTGAGGATGTAGACTTGTATCAGCAGCTATGGTTGGGAGATGTTTTAACAGTTTAGTAGCAGATTCTGCACAATTAGGTTCCTGCTGATGGTTTTATGACTTCATCTTAAATATCCAGTCTAGACTACTCTGTGTGCAAGAAAGATATCTTAAATGGGCTATTAGGTATTAGGTATTTGAAGGATGGTAAATTCTTATGCTCACAATTTAGTTTTAGAAAAGCTTATTTTAATAAAAGTTGATGAAGTTTTCTAAATCTGTGCTGAGAATCTCCTTCAAAGATGGTGATGACTAAGATCTTAAGTGATTCTTTGCTTCCTTGGATATCTGGGAGGCTGATGTTTTGAAAACTGTCATTTCCCCTGTTTAGAAGTTACTTTTCTAATGATAGATGCTACCCTAAAGGATGTCATCCCCCTTTCATCTGCACTTCTGATTAGCTCATACAAATTAGAAGAGGAAAACGTAGAAAAATGCAGAAATGCTGTTTCTTCTAGAGGTCCTCTTGATTTATATGATTTGCTGTACTAGAATGTGCAGACTGTGCTTAAGTGATTTCCCATGAGGTAACTTTTGTGATTTCCCATGAGGTGAGGAGCAAAAAGGCAAGCCTCTCTAAGCCATGGCAGCGCCATCCCAGTGTTACCAGCACCGCCTGGAAGCTACATGCTGAAGCTCCTGCTCCTTCTGTGCTGCCACTGCTTCTGCCATGGCTGCCACCACTCCTTGCTGCTGCTACCACACCACTTTTCCAGCTGAGCTGCTGCTCTTGCGCTGCCAGCTGCTCACATGTGTTCATGGCACTGAAGTGGCTCCCCTTTTTATGCCTGACCCATGGACCTGGGAGGAAACTGTGCCTCTCAGGTCCTCTGGCCAAAGCATGCCCCTGTGGCCCAGCCAACCTCCCTCCCATCAGCCCCGTGTGAATGCATAGGGCCTTGTGTGAGCTGCCTGAGTCTGCTGCCATGAGGATGCCTGCTGCCCTGCACCCCACAGTCTGCAAACCTGGTGGTCAGTAAGTCTGCAGCCAAGGCTTATCACTAAATCCCAATATTAATGTTAATCAGAGATACTGTATGAGGGCCCTGGTATTGTTGGAGGGCAAGTTGGGGTTTGACAGACATATAGGTGTGGTGCATTTATTGAAGGCAATGCTCCTTTTATCTCAGCAAGTGAATTCTAGTATTCTAATAACCAGTATTTTTTTGCTTTTTTAAAAAAGTGCCAGTACTCATATATGAGGTTGTTCCAATTTCTACCAATTCTCCCTTCAGGGCTTTGGAGAGCCCCGCCAAAGTTGCTGGTATTCAGTACTGATGAGTACCACCATGAAAAAGCCATGCTATAACCTTATATAAATCTTGTGAATCTATGCCTGATGTGGACAAGGAATAATATTAGTATGATGTTAATATAAAACATTTAACAGCTGCAATGGGAGCAATTTTTCCCTTCTAAAAGCATTGAGGGGTAGTGGAGTGGATTACTTAAATAAATTGGACTTCAAATACAAAATAATTCATTTAATATCCATGCCCTGGTAGATTATGTATCTGTCTCCAGGCAATAGTATGTACCAGTATTATGTGCTTGTTTATAACTCTAGGAAACTGTTGTTACTGTTTGGCAAGGTAGCCCCATAGATTCAGTTCCTCATTAGAAAATCTCTGGAACATTTAATTTGTCTCTTATTAAAGATCTTGTGTGGGTTTTTTCATTCCAGAGATCAACGGCGATGTTTAACTCATTGAAGGAGAATTGGGAACAGTATCAGCTTCAGTGCTTGAAATATTTCCATGAAACACCTCCTATTCTGTCAGGTAAGACTATTGAACACAGATGCGGTATTTATTCTTGTGTCTCTATGCTGCTCCAGTTATTACAGGCCTTAAAATATACTTTGTCCTCTCCCTTTCTCTTAGTTAAGCTTTACTATAACCTGAAGGAACAAAGTTTAACTTTGATTCCAGTAAGGAAAAGTTAAGGATTTCTCCTGTTCAGAAATGTGGCTATAACTTGCCTTCAGTGTTAGCCAAAAAAGCAGTTAGAAGTTCAGTTGTGGCATGTTCAGCAGGGAAAGTTGATGAAGATACACACACACACACACACACACACACACACACAACCTTTCATTACCTCTGGAGTATGGCAAACAAGATGTGGCAGGGCCCCATATAGTGTTGCACTATAACCTTCACTGCTGAGTGTCACAGGTATTCTGGTAGTACTAGCTCATGCACAAAGGACAAGAGAGCCTCAGTACTTCACCTTGCAACATCAGGTGCTCCACTAGGGAAAGAATAATGTTTTTTGTGTTGCAATACATATTGATTTTTAAAAGCTTATACATTCATCAAGAGTATTCAGAATGGCTTGCAATGAAACAGATTATAATATAAATAATTAATCTATGGTATTTTTTAGAAAGGTTAGTAGCAGGGATATAATAACCAGCCAAAGAGTTGGCAGTTCAGAAACATCTTAGCATCTCGCTTAAGAAGGTGAGGAATTGGTTCTGGTGGGCATTCTCAAAGGGAATTCCCAATTATAGCAACACTCTGAAGGGCCTGCTTGGTAACTCAGGCTAATGTACATCAAAAGAGGCATAAAAGGATTTATTAGGTTCTTATGTATCTGTCACTTTTGAGAAGGCACTCTGTGTAAAATGCTGGGTCAAGACGGTTGAAAGCAGTTTTGTTTAACCGGCACCCTCAAAGCACCGAGTGGTAGCTTGTTACAGAAAAACAGGCATTCAAATGGCATCTTTAAAGATGAACCAAGTTTTATTCCAGGATTCTTTATTTGAGACCAAGTGTGGTACAGTGGTTAGAATGTCAGAGTAGGATGTGGGAGACCTGGATTTGAATCCCTTCTCTGCCATGGAAGCTTACTGTGTGACCTTGGGTTGTTCACAGTCTCTCAGCCTAGCCTACCAGTGACACCCAGTACACTGCTACCCACCATAAACATCCCTTCACAAGTTCTGGGCTACATAGGTAGTTCAGGTCTGTTACAACTCGCTGCCCATCTAGCCCCTATTTATCAGGTAGAGAGCCCTGATCCAAATGTACACAGGGTCCTCTCTTTTCTCTTCCGCTAGACTGTACCAGACAGGGTAGCCAGTTCCCTAATTTCACTAATCCTCATTCAGCTAGTTATTGGAGTAAGGGAAAATATTTATTTTCCTTGTACACTGACACCATTTAGTTCATCAGATTGTGTGTGTGTCTGTGTTTGTGTGTGTGTTTTATCCTGAGCCTTCTATACATCCAGCCAGGCAGGATTAGATGGAGGTGGAAGGATTTACTTTTATTTATAAGTAGTGAGTGAGTCAAAGGAATACATTGTTCTTAATAGGTGAATTCATCATCTCACAATATCATTACAGTGGATGGTTAACCTATAACAGGTGTCAGCAGCCTAAAATCTTTTCCTCCTTTCTCTAACTATTCTAACGGATTTCAACCACCAGCAGCTGCAACATTCCATCATTCCATTGGCTGTCCACTGGGAGAGGTGGTACTGAACCTGTTTGTCACACTAACTGTTGTGAGCATAAAATGGAGTAAAGAAGAATGTAAGCTGATTTGGGTCCCTGTTGAGAAGAATGACAGGATATAAATGAGTAAAATAAAATAAATGATGAATATCTTGATGGAAATACTAATTGTGGGTACATCAGTATGTGAAGAAGGGAAATTGTGTACAGAATTATTAGGAAAGGTATTGAAAACAACATAGCCAGTATCATAATGTCATTGTGTATAGATTTACAGAACGGCCACATTTAGAATACTGTGTAGAGTTCTGATTGCTGTGCCTGCACTGGAAAGGGTGCAGAAAAGAGCAACAAAATTAACAAGAGTTCGGAGTACCTTCCACATGAGCAATATCTAAGGAGTTTAGTGCCTTGGAGTTTAGAGAAAAGATTACTGAAGGATGTGCATGATTGAGGTTGATAACATCATGCTTGCTGTGGAAAAAGTAGATGAAGTGTACTTGTCCATAATACCTGAACTCATGGGCACCTGGACACAGTATTAGAGAGTAGGTTCAGGATGGACGAAGTGAGAAAGTATTTTTTCCTCAGAGTATTTAAATAAGGTAGGACTCAAAACTGTTTTGAAACTCCTCTTTAAAACAAAAAAGCTAGGTTTTCCATTGTTACTTCTCAAATTGCACTGTCAGTGAAGTGAATGACTCTGGCTAATAGTGGTAATGGCAAGGAAGTATTAATCTCCCTTTGGGCAGCTTCCACTGTTCTCCTAGGCTGGTGGTTTAATAAATCTAAACTTGAGACTTGAATAAACTATAATGCTGATTAGTGACTTTTTTGTGTGGTTATTTCAGCAATGCATCAATCAGTATGTATAGTTTGGAATTTGAAACAGCATGACTAGAGACTCTTCATTTAATTGGAAATAGATACATTTGAATAACTGTGTGAACTAGTATGGCTGATGCTAGACGCTTATGTATGGCAAACCAAACAAACAGTGCTATTCTAAGAAGAGTTACTCTAGTATAAACCCAGTGATTTCAATGGGCTTAGACTGGAGTAACTACTCTTGGGATTGCATTGAAAATGGAAGGATATCTGGTATTGAAGCAAGATGGGAGCCCAAAGTGCTGCTACACCATTAACTGTCTTGACTTCAATGGGCATGTAGCTGGGGTCCACTGAAGCCAATGTTTAAGAGTAGCGCAACTGGAACAGGTAGTGAAATGAAGCCAATTTTTATCAGGAATTCAGCACAACAACATAATGAAATTACCATTTCTGGATAACTTGAATTTGTCTCTCAGTCTCTGCAATATAGAAGAAATTTATTTCCTATGTGTTACCCAGATAGGCAATCTCCTAATTAGCTGGGGGAAATTGCCTTGTAGGAGGCAAAGTGAGAGGGGATAACTGGGATTCTCCACCAATGTTTATGGGGATTTTCCCCTAAAGAGAACTCTTGAAATAAACCAGCTAGATGTTCAGCTGGGAAGGTATTCATTAAAGGAGAAATAAAAGGGCAAATATACAATCAGACACAGAACACATATGAGGCTAACTAAGAATAAAAGAGAATGAGAGAGGAGAGAGAAGAAAGCAATTTCGAGGAAGGCTATAATGACTAGTCTCAAAGATGGATGTCTGCAGAAGCAGCAGCGGAATGACCAGCATTTCACAGAGAGAAGAAGGCCCAAACAGATCTGGGGGTGTATGTACAGGTCCTAGAACACACACTCTCTCTCTCTCTCATGGCTAGGGACTCCAGATATAACAGGGTAAAATGCTCCCTGGGGCAAGCTGATGTTTTCACCCCCAGAACAATAACTTGATTGGTTTTCCAGATCTGGATAATAGGTGAAAATGATGCTTGATAATCCTGTGAGTACCAGAAGGAAAAGCTACCAGATTTGGTGAATAGTATTAGATGTTGCTTAATTAAGGTAAATGGGTGAGGGGAAGTGATGCTGGGTGTTGATGAGATTAGTCAGGAGTTTCTTGGGAGACCCATTGTCCTAAATTATCTCTACAGGGCATGGTGGGCGCATTAGTCAGTCACTCTGACTGCCTTCTAAAATATTTGCCCAGACTCTTACCTAGCTGGCATCCATTTTGTTTCATTTCAGGCCAGGCAGGTTTTGTGCTTAGGATATTTGAGGTAGTGTTTATGATTTCATGTTTATAAACTGCCCCTCATTGGGAGGAGGATTCTGACTACTAACATATGGGTCTTAACTCATACATGACCACGATAGCTTCCACCATAAAATAAAACTGCAAATAAAATACTAAAACTCAATAATATAATAAAATACAATAAAAACTAAACTCAAAATAGGCTTCAGAGACAGCAGTTAAACTACAAAAGACCCGACCCAAAACACAACCCTTTCTCCCTTCTCTCCCAAGCAAGCAAAAGGAAAGTTTTCTCTTGGCACCTAATGATAGCCACGCTAGGTTTCTAGTAATGGAGGGTGTTCCATAAATGCACTGTAAGTACAGAGAGGTCCTCTTTTGTGGTCAGCCACCTTGTTCTGGAAAGTGAGGATGTTATGTTAAAGGTATATCAAAAAGGCGTTTAGATATCACATTAGCCTTTGCTTCATCTTCTGACTCAGGTTCTGGGGAAGTTGATCTCTTCTCAGGAGGAAGTAGCAATAAAAAGAGGTCTGGGAATCACCATTTGTTCTAACAGTCATCCTGTGATGGAGAAATGAATGTTTTACTAGCCTTTTGGTGACATCATAAAGCCTAGTTTCAGGTGGGTAGCCATGTTGGTCTGCAGATCTGGGTGCTATAGCACCTTAAAGACCAACTAGATTTCTAGGTTATGAGCTTTTGAGAGTCAAAGTTCCCTTCTTCAGATATGAGGACTGAAAAAAGGAAGGAATCCTTATAATCCAGGCAGAGGGTGGAAGAGATACTGTAATTTGTCAGGAAGCTAGCTATAATACATGTTATAATTAGTTTGATAGAGCCGGGATGTAGAGTGCAGAAAATTAGTATCTGTAACGTGAGAAAAATCCTATGTCCTGATTTGACCCTGGAGGATCCATTGTTCCAAATTTGCAAATAAACTCAATTTAAACAATCTTGCATTGTAATTTTTCTTTGAAGTTTGTCTGCTTGATAGCTGCTGTTTTTAAGTCAGTGGTGGGATGTCTCAGAAGATTAAAATGTTCTCCCACTGGCTTTTTGAATGTTGTTTTTTTTAATATCAGATTTATGTCGCAAAAGAATAAGGACACTAATTACAACATGTATTATGGCTAGCTTCCTGGCAGTCTAATGGATTGGAGTCCATGCAAAGGAATGGACTCATTGGTTGTGATCAGAGCATGGATAGCTGTGGCTAGTCTCATCTGTTAAAGAAGCTGCAGCAGCCATGGTAGCCAAAGCTGGGTGTAGATTTAAAGGAGATGCATGTCTTCCTTTGTAGGCCCAGATCTGAAAGTTTCTCCTCAACCCAACCAGCTGCAAACCTGCTCCTTTGTCATAACATAGATCTTGAGTAGTTTGTACAAGTAACACCTCCAGCTATAACCATTGCTCTCACCTCAGTTGGAAACTGATGACTTGACTTGCTGTGCTGAAACAAACTGTAAAGTTGCAATGGTGGTGGTAAAATCAGCATCCCTGCCCCTGGTGTTTGACTGGGTGAGAGAATCTGATGAGGGAGGAGGATCCTGATCAGCAAGGCAGATCTATCTACCTGCTTAGTTCTAGTCTTATTGATTGTAACAGCAGAGAGCAAATAAGGTTAAGGGTTTTTTCCCCTTTACTCATTTTGCTTATACTAAAATAGATTTTTTTAAAAAAATAGAGATGATATGGTTATTGCTGCTCTCTTTTTGGTTGCTTTTCAAAGTATCTCTCTTTCTGTCTACAGAAGGCAAATTCTGCAACAGAACATTTGATGATTATATATGTTGGCCAGATGGCTTACCTGGCACCTATGTGAATATGAGCTGCCCTTGGTATCTTCCATCAGTGAAAACAGGCAAGTACTCTCAATGCTTACTTGTCTTGAGCAGACATCAGATGTGTGCTGCTTCTTATCCACCATCTTTTTCTGTTTGCAAAAGTCTCATTCTTACTGAGGTAAGTAAGCCTTTGTCTGGGTAGTGCTGCATCAGACTGCCAGTGAGGCCTCACGTGACAGACTAAAACCATTTATCTGCACATAGAAAATTAGCATGTTGGGGAGGAGAATTTGAAGGTAGCCTTCTGCTTGACTCGTAGTCTCAGGTGGTGCAGCCCAGGTGCACATTTTCCATTTTAGTGAGAATTAGTTCTGAAATTCATTCAGATTGCTTTCAGCACAATGATAAATAACCAACTAGTGGACTGGTTTTATTTTTAAAAAGACGTCTCTGCCATTACACTTGCACAAAACAGAAAAGCCAGAAGGTTTTAAACTGAAACATTTGTTTAAAGCATGTGTATTTAGAATTTAGGTACTCAAGTAAAAACCAGTAATTGTACTTAGATGAGATGGAGATCATAGATCTCCCTGCATCTTTTATAGAGTAATTTCAGCCTTATGCCCCAGTTCAAACCAGGGCTATGTGGGGAGTGATTCCTTTGTTGGTTTTGCTTGCTGAAAATGGCTCCTCTGTGTCATTAAAGGAACAAAGATGCTGCCTGTCTTTTGACTTTAAAGGGCAAAGAACTACACTGTGTGCATGTGCAGGCAGGGGCAGATTGAATTTGCATAACAGTGTGCATATGTGTAAAGTCAACATCTGTCTTTTCTTTCCTGCATGGACTTGTTGTAAGTATGAGCTTGGCATGACTGAAACTGGATCTCCTACTGATTTTTTAAAGAGCATCACTGGTTTCTCACAGTCTTACCTGTACTGACCCTTATATTCTGTTGTTTGGTAGTCTGCTCCATCTCCCATCAAGAGCATCCTCAAACAGCAAGGACTGTAGACCTCATGTATGATGGACATGTAGGCTGCAGAGGCAGTAATCCTAATCCTACCAAGGTCATTAGTAGATGTTTGCAAATCTGTTTTGCATGTCATTCTGCAATGAAGAAATCTTGTAGAAGCTTCCCTCCTTTCCTGTAAGATTGGAAACCTTTTTGTTGACTGAGGGTCTGGAATGCTTTAATGCAAGAGTAAATAACAGATAATCCCTGAACTAAAAACTGTTTTAACTCTCAAACATTATAGTTAACTAAAAGTAAAACACAGGGTGCTGTGGTGCGTGTGTTTGTGTGTGTGTGTAAATCTGACACATCTAAGATCACTTTTCTATCATCATCCCTTTACCTTTTACCGTATTTCTAAAATTCCCAAGTTCTTTTTGCATTGTTTGACAGTAACTGCCATTTAGGGTTATCTAAAAATTAATTTGACAAGCTCTTTATCTCCTTCTAGAACATTAAACACAAACAATATTTAAAGTACTAAATTTTTTTTAATGTGCAAAATTAATGTTTACTTCCCGATTAATTGATATAAGAGCCCATCAGCCATTCCAGTACTTCTTTTGTTAATTCTAAGCGGCTCTTATCCAATAATTTACTTGCTGGATTAAATGCATTCCCTCCAGCAACCCTATTTGTTTTATCTTTCTAGGGCTCTGTGGCAGTCATTTGGCTGCTAACTGCACTAAAAACTATCATTGCAGGAGAGAAACAAGATTTACCATAATCATGCACCTTAAATTATCTGATTGTGCTGTATCTTTCAGGTTATTTTTGCAAAAAAGTAAAAGCTAGATTTTCCTTAGGGTAGAGTAATTTGTTTTTAAGTGAAAATTATAATGTTTGGGTTTCCAAAGAGATGATCACTGCAGCATTACAACTCACTTTAAAAACCAATTAAGCCGCATACCCTATTGGATAACCTTTCCCTTTGTTCTGATAGACTTGGTGATGAACTGTGGCTTGTCTTGGCCTTTTGCATTATAAATAGGACAGGGGGTGTAGTTGCCTGCTTCCGTTAGACCTACACTCACATGCACACACACGCATGCACACGTGATATGCTCTTCTGGATGCATTGGTATGCCAGTTTCCTGCTGTGATCCTTTTCCTCCTCAGCCCTGCACAGCACAAGAAAGCCCATGCAGTTGTGTTTAAAGTTATTCTACCTTACTTGGAGATGTGAGGTTCATGGTTTTAAGGCCCTGCACCAGATTGCCTCAGCTCACTCAAATGTGGCACGTGGCATTATTTGTGGAGTAGCTACAGGGTCAGCCAGTCAGAAGAGGGTAGCAGGAGGCTACTTAACTTGCTGTGCCCTCTAATAAAGGGGCACAGCCCCTTTAAACTTGTTGTGCCCTCTAATAAAGTTACTGGCGGAGAAATCACAAGGGTAGGCTTGATGGAGCTTTCATGGCAGATCACAGTCATACGCAACCAGGCATGCTGTGAATATGCTGGATTAAGTCACACGGGTGTATTGATTGTATTTATATCACTTCTGCCAAAATGCCAGTCCCTGGCAGGTAGATCCCCTCAGTCCTCCACAGCAATCACACAAGTGTATTGGTTGAAGTAACATTATTAGAGATCCATCAAGTTCAAGGTGCTCAGACAACGGGATTGGTAGAAGTAACGTAAATGGGGTTGGTAGTGTTAGTTATAGGGAAGACTCCCGCCTTCAGGACAGTGACCGTTAAAGTTCTGGCGCGAAGGAGCCAGGGGGGTTGAAGGGGAGAAGATAGGTTTAGGCTAGACAGAGCGAAGAATGAAATCATCTCAGTTCCCAAGAAGAATACATCTCGAGCCTGCTGCAGCTGGCCTTCAAGGACACTTGCTCAAAGTGGCAGGGAAAGAGAAAGTAAATACTTGCAAGATAACCCACTGGCTTAGCATCAATAAGAAACTTCCCATGTCCGCAGACGATCTGCACATAACACAGAAAACATACATGGCAGATATGCAGAATGGCATATATGACAGTCATATTTGGGGTGCTGGAACAAAAGTAGTAGTGAGACTCTTGCTGCAGAAAGGTATAGTGTGGATAATGTCTATCCAAAGCAATATAATCTACAGATGCTTTGGTGTATCCATTGGTTTGCCCTTGGTATCTTCTCAAAGGTTGAGGTTGTACAGGCCTATTACATGCCATAGCTGCACTGTCATTCAATCTGCATATAGGCATATGTATGAAAGGTAGTTTCTTCTTGTTTCCAGTGACATGTAGAAATACCATGCCATTAAAAAGCAGCCTCACATTTCCTTTCTGTGAAGAACTTTGTAAACTGGGGAGTGGGGCACCCAGTGTGAACCTTGGCTAGAAACTGGAGTTTAGTGGCCCATAAGTGAAGGGTTTTTTATTTATTTATTTATTTATTTATTTATTTATTTATTTATTTATTTATTTATTTATTTATTTATTTATTTATTTATTTATTTATTTATTTATTTATTTATTTATTTATTTATTTATTTGTAGTCCGCCTTTCTCACTGAGCATCAGGGCTTATTACACAGTATGAGATTAGTACAATCAGTAGCACGTATATTTCCATACAGTTTCAAGGACATTTCCATAAACAACGCCATAGGGTAAATAGATACAAGTTTAAAAAGACATAGCGTTAGCAAGATTCTAATATAGAAGAAAAAACTGAAACAGAACATAATCACTTCTAGGATTGACATTAGACAACATAAAGTACAAGTAGTACACAGGAGTACATATTTAAAGCAACAGATAATATGGAAGGCAACCATAGTGGTGAAGTCTACGGTCCCTAACTCATTAGCGAAGCATCTGACACCCCATCCCTACAATACAGCCCTTCCATTTGAGTAAAAAGTCTTTTTGAATAATTCAGTTTTGCATCAGTTGCATCCTGGAAAGCCAGGAGAGTGAGGGCTCTCCTGACCTCCTCCAGTAGGTTGTTCCACAGGTAGGGGCCACCACAGAGAAAGGCCGTGTACGGGCTGCTGTTGATTTCGCCCATGTGCAGCTTGGCACCTGTAAGAGACCCTGTTCAGGTGAGTGAAGCTGCTGTAGAGGAACAGGGAGGAAGGCAGTCCCACAGGTATGCTGGACCAATATATATATACTGTTTATACCCTGTTTGCGTTTGCACATAAGTAAAAGCACTCAGTCCAAGGCAATACAATGTTGACAACTGCTAGCCAGGAGACTTTTGCTGTAATTTCTACTATCAGATCCTGGGGCACTTAGGATGCCTCAAAATGTGCAAAGCAAGGAGGAGAAAGCTGCTTATGTGTTTCCCTTGTTAATTTGTTTTCCAGAAAGCAAGCAGTCCAGCAATCTATTTCATAGAAAATGAGTATAAAATTAATACTCATTTAGACACAGTTCATCCAAAACTTATGATATGGAAGAAGGCAAGGCAAAGGAATACATAAGAGGATGCTTCTCTTCACTCATAGTAGTGCTAAGCGGGGCATGTTGTTTTTATTCAGGCCATTTTATAGTGTCCAACGTGACAGTGACCACAGCCATTCTAAGGGCTTTCTGTTCAATGGAGCAGCCATGAAGTAGAAAAGCAGTACTACTTTCCCCACTTCTCAGAACTCTAACTTCATCATAAAAGGATCATATTGCCAATTAGAGCAGGATACGGCAAAAATGGCATTCTGTACCGGATCCAGATTAACCATATTTCCAAAAATGTATTAGCATTATGGATGTACAAGCAGGTCATTTGTTTCATTTTGTTTTTATATGTTGTCATTGTAAGCTTTTTGCATTTTTTTTCACTTGAGTTTTTGGTGCGCCCAATTCATGTTTAATGCCATCAACACAAAATTAACGTTAAATATGGCATGAATGTAACGGGGGAAAAAATCCTGGCCAATGCTGGTCCACCATGCTGTCCCCAAAGCTTCAAATATTCAATGTCATTAGTTATCTGAGATTAGTGCATAGCATATGTATAGACATTGGTAATTATGCGATGTAGATACTTGCTTTTTTTAAAAAAGAAAGAAAGAACAAAATCCATGTAGTTGCTACTGATGATTAATTTAATGAGCCTAGACATCTGGCAGAAGGAGGAGAGCATGGCCTCTAGAGAGTGCTTGCCCTGAGAGATTTTTACGATGCGGGGATTTGCCTTGTTTGCACTGCACATACTCATGCTGGTTAAGAATTGGAATATACGTGCTGTCTTTCTGAATCACAAACCCTGTTGTTCGTCAATCCACTTCACACTCAGAGAAGCTTCAGATACTCCCGTAGCTTTGTTGGCTTGTGACACATCCTGCTTGGCAATCTGATTAAAAGAGAATGGTGAGCTGCAAATGAGAGAATTTTCAACCTTCTAGTCTGTAGGCTTCCTTGCCTCTTCTGGTGCATCCTGTTCTTATCATAATCCACACAGGCTGTTCCCATTCCATATATTTTTCTCTTAGATAACTGTCTTGCCTCCCCTCTTCCACTTAGAAAATGATGTTTTGTATATTCAAGTCAGGTATGTTTAAAGTTTTTTTCTGGGTATAAATACTGAGCTCATGATAATTGAAGGGAGGTTTCATTTCTTACCTTTACTCCGTCTTCACATTCTGGCCACGGAGAGTCTTTTTAAAGCCTTTAAAAAGATCATATTTGGTGAAGCTCTTTGTTTTTGAAGGGGACACCTTTTTCCTGAGAAATTTGCAGAGGGGTAAATTATGCAGAGCACAACCTATGCCTCTTGATAGAATTTGGTCAAGAATATAATCTCCAAAGAAAAATGGAACTTTTCCTTTTAAGGAAGATATGTCTTTGGTGACTGACAATGCATTCTCATTTTTTTTACATTTTATAATTTAAGTCCACTGCCAATAACACTGTGTAGACCGAGAAAGCTTAGAGTTGCTCGGGTAATCCATTTTATAGTTTATGACTCCTTCAGGACCTAATATTTATTGTCTAATGGCACTAAATCCTCTTTAATAGAAAATCTTCTAGGGACACAAGTTCCAAGCAAGATAGGGGGGGGTGCATGCGCGTGTGTGAGCGCGCGTGTAAAGATCGTGTTTTATGCCCTCTGGGGCATATGGAGTTCTCTGCAGATTGTTGCAGCATAGCTATGTACCAGTCCAGGAGCACTCTGACACATTATGTGGTGTCCTTAAGGTTTGCATTTGATTATATGGAACCCAGAACCCAAACTGAAGTGGAAATTTTCTAGATCCCTAGAATGGTGTACTATATCTCCTTCTCTTTTATCGGCTGAAATATTAGGCCAGCATAAAATGGGACAGCAATAATAGGCTCATTGCGCCTCTGATTGGATGCGAGTCTAATGTGCACCATTCCTATCTGAGTAATCTTTACTGCTATTGTGAAGGATACAATTGTTATTGGAAGGTTTGACTGTAGACATGGGTCATATGGAGTGCTCTGCATTCTGGCTTTGGATATGTAGTGGCCTGTTGATTTCCTCTACAAGATGGTATATTAATCTAATAATTGCATCATGCTGTTCAAAAAGTGAATGTGCTACTTAGGCTGGTTTAGCCTCAGGTGAAAGTTGCGTTGGAATTTCTCAAGGTCTCTTTCTGTAGACTTAGGAGATGTCCTTGATCTATAGGTAGAGGAGATGGGAGCTGAGGAACTTTTCAAAGTCAGTCATAAAAGATATGTTGATTAGAGATGGGCACGAACAGGGGAAAAAAACCCGAACACGATGTTCATTGTTCATTGCCATCCACGAACAGTGATTCATGAACACCAACAAACATGACCTGTTCATGAACATGTTTGTGGTTGGATGTTCACTGGGGCCAGAATGGCCCCCTTGGGACTTAGGGAGTCCATATTCGCAGGGAGTGTTCAGAAGGCTCTCCCCCAGCCATCATCCAAGTTTGGTCAAGAAACCTGCCCTGAGCAGGCAGCAGGACTGGTAATAATAATAAAGAATAGCTTGGCCCCAGAGCCTGGCAGCAGCCCTGGAACCTGAGGGTGGGTAGAGCCCTACCCCACCACTCCCAGAAATCTGACCTGAGCAGGCAGCAGGAAAGGTAATAATAATAAAGAATAGCTTGGCCCCAGAGCCTGGCAGCAGCCCTGGAACCTGAGTAAGTAGAGCCCCACCCCACCACACAGAAAAAATTCAAGCTCCAATGCACTCTCCCTCTCCCTCTCAAATGCCAACAACAGCTTTCTCCCACTCCACTGTCTGCTAAAACTGAAAGTCAGAGCTGGGAACACAGTGCCTTTTATAACCAGAGGTCCCATAGAGAAATATAGGAGGTCTGTGATTGGCAGTCAGAACTGCCTAACAGGGTTTGGAGGGATGAGATTGGTGTTCCTATGGCTACAGAAGACCCCCCTCCCCCCTGCTCTTTGCTCCCATGTAACAAAATGGGAGCTCCAAATCACTCCGTAGAGGGTAGAATTTTCTTGGGGTCAAGGAGTACTGAGGTAATCTCTCCTCAGTGCTGTCCCTTCTAACAAGAGCAGGACATGCATCTTTCCTCTTGTTTTGGTAACAATATTGATGTTGCAGAAACTAGAAGTTTGTGGGGGGTAGAGTTCTGGTTGTCTTGTCATTAGTATCTAGCCACCAATTTCTGTATAAAAGGTAGGAGTGCTGTATGGGAGCATCCAAAATTTAGTGAAAGCTCTGGTTTACTTACATGTATGTAAACCAATGGGTCCCATATTTAAAATGGAACTAAAATAAACTTGCCTTTATCTTCAAAAAAGGAAGATGAAGATTGTAAAGCACTTGCGCATGTTAAATTCCAAACAAACTATTAACAGGTGGTTGTTGGGGGTTTTCCGGGCTGTCTTGCCGTGGTCTTGGCATTGTAGTTCCTGACGTTTCGCCAGCAGCTGTGGCTGGCATCTTCAGAGGTGTAGCACCAAAAGACAGAGATCTCTCAGTGTCACAGTGTGGAAAAGATGTAGGTCATTTGTATCTACTCAGGAGGGGTGGGGTTGAGCTGAGTCATTCTGTAAGAGTTTCCCAGGGTGTGGAATGCTAATGGCGGGAGGCTTCACTGTATCCTGAGGCGGTTCTTTTGCATATGGATTGGTGCTTGATGTGCTAATCTTCTCTGCAGGGCTATTGTCGGGTGTGGAGTGTTTTGTTGGCCTGGTGTTTTTCAGAACTGGAGCCCATGCTCTGTTCATTCTTAAGGTTTCTTCTTTCCTGTTGAAGTTTTGCTTATGCTTGTGAATTTCAATGGCTTCCCTGTGCAGTCTGACAAAGTAGTTGGAAGTGTTGTCCAGTATTTTGGTGTCCTGGAATAAGATACTGTGCCCTGTTTGAGTTAGGCTGTGTTCAGCCACTGCTGATTTTTCAGGCTGTCCAAGTCTGCAGTGTCTTTCATGTTCTTTTATTCTTGTCTGGATGCTACGCTTTGTGGTCCCGATGTAAACTTGTCCACAGCTGCAGGGTATACGGTATACTCCTGCAGAGGTGAGGGGATCTCTGCTGTCTTTTGCTGATCGTAGCATCTGTTGTATTTTTCGGGTGGGTCTGAATACTGCTTGAAGGTTATGCTTTTTCATAAGCTTTCCCATCTGATCAGTAATTCCTTTGATATATGGCAAAAACACTTTTCCTGTGGGAGACTGTTTTTCTTTGGTTGTTTGATTCATCCTGGGTTTGATTGCTCTTCGGATTTCATTTCTGGAGTAGCCATTTGCCTGAAGTGCGTGGTTTAGATGATTAATTTCCTCATTGAGAAAGCGCGGCTCACATATCCGTCTTGCACGATCCACTAATGTTTTCATTATGCCTCTTTTCTGTCGGGGGTGGTGATTGGAGTTTTTGTGTAAGTACCGATCAGTGTGAGTTGGTTTCCTGTAGACCTTGTGACCTAACTGAAAGTTTGCTTTGCGGATGACCAAGGTATCCAGGAATGAGAGTTTTCCCTCACTTTCTTTCTCCATTGTGAATTGTATGTTCAGGTGGATGTTGTTGAGATGATTCAAAAACTCCATCAATTCTTCCTCCCCATGGCTCCAAATGATGAATGTATCATCCACAAACCGGAACCATACACTGGGTTTGTGGGGTGCTGATTCTAGAGCTGTTTTTTCAAAATGTTCCATGTAGAAGTTTGCTATAACTGGGCTGAGTGGGCTCCCCATGGCCACCCCATCCATCCCATCCAAACAGGGCACAGTATCTTATTCCAGGACACCAAAATACTGGACAACACTTCCAACTACTTTGTCAGACTGCACAGGGAAGCCATTGAAATTCACAAGCATAAGCAAAACTTCAACAGGAAAGAAGAAACCTTAAGAATGAACAGAGCATGGGCTCCAGTTCTGAAAAACACCAGGCCAACAAAACACTCCACACCCGACAATAGCCCTGCAGAGAAGATTAGCACATCAAGCACCAATCCATATGCAAAAGAACCGCCTCAGGATACAGTGAAGCCTCCCGCCATTAGCATTCCACACCCTGGGAAACTCTTACAGAATGACTCAGCTCAACCCCACCCCTCCTGAGTAGATACAAATGACCTACATCTTTTCCACACTGTGACACTGAGAGATCTCTGTCTTTTGGTGCTACACCTCTGAAGATGCCAGCCACAGCTGCTGGCGAAACGTCAGGAACTACAATGCCAAGACCACGGCAAGACAGCCCGGAAAACCCCCAACAACCATCGTTCTCCGGCCGTGAAAGCCTTCGACAATACATCAAACTATTAACAGCTTCACTTCCACATTTGCCAAGTGCTAAGATCTATGAAATGGAATAATTTGCCTCTCAATGGGCACACAGGCTGTGTAATTTTACACAGTGACTTGCTGATAAACTGTTGCCCTTTCACATTGCTGTATTTTATTGATAACTTTCCTCTTGGGAACTCTTTTGCTATAGGCCACATATTCCCCAAAGGAGATGGGTCCTTGCTACTTAGTTTGCAAGTGCAGCAGATAAAAGTTTTGTTCTCAAACATGCTGTAGATGTTGACTTTTAGAATTTCTATTCATCACGTTAAATTTTTATTTGAGCAAGAACAATACCCTTACTGGAGTTATGTTTATGAGGGAACCTACTTTTTATGGCTCTTTCTTGAAGATAATGACAGCCTCTTCTGGCTCTCTGCCACATTCATTTCGTACTTCTGGGGCTAATTTACTTTGCTTTTTGACAAATGGAAAAACGTGAAGTGAGTTAGGGAAGAACAGGAGCAAGTTCTCCATCAGCATAATTGCTTTTGTGGCAAAAAATTGGCTTTGCTTATATGAAACAGCTTGATGATGATCATCCCTGAGGACTAATTAAGCAAAGGGAAAGTCCCTGTTGAATGAATACAAATGCAGAGCCTCCTGTGAACTTGTCTTCTCTCCCAGTGAGTGGGGATGAATGGGAGTCACTAGGACTTCCAGGATTTAAATATAAGAAAGGACCCTCCATATGTGGATTTTGATTTTTTTTTCTTTTGCCTCTGATAGGCAAAAAACAAGCAGGACTAATTTTGGCAGTACCTCCAGGGCAGTAATAATGACCCAGCTTCCATGCATGCATCCCAGCATTATAAATAGACATGGGCACGACCCAAAAAAAAATTACTATTAAGCTGTTCATGGATCTGGGCTGCCGCCAAACACAGGTCACCAATTCTAACCAATCAAGTCTCGTTTCCAGTCCGGAATTGAGAATCGGGGAGGCCAGCGCCCAGGGCAACTGTAGTCAGAGTCTTGCATGCGCATGCACACATGCGCACTCCTGAGTCGCCCCCGCCCACGCAGCAAGCCAGCTGTCCCGGTGCGCTGTGGAGCTGGTGGCAGCGCGAGTGACTCGGAGGCTGCCCGCGCCGTTCACCTGCCCCTCAAGACAAGGGGCGGCCGGCTTGCCCGCGCGCCCCTTGTCCTGGGGAAAGGCGAATGGCGCAGGTGGCCTCCCAGCCTCCTGCGCTGCCTTTTGCCTTTCCCCAGAAGAAGGGGCAGCCTCCCAGCCTCCCGCGCTGCCTTTTGCCTTTCCTTTGTGCCCATGGCTTCAGAACACCCCCTTCCCCCTCCCTCCCCTGGGTTGCTGCTCCGTGGTTGGAAGGAAGCCTGCTAATCAAAGAAAGCTGGACTTCCATTCATGTTTTGAGGGCGACAGAAGGAGGGCAAACACAGCTCATTCCCCTGACTCCGTTTCCCCGGGAATAAATTACTGGCGCCAGAGTGTCTGCAATTCCGAACAGAAACTGACCCATCCGATCAAGTCCCGAACAAGCAAACTCCCGACTGCTGGATCGGTTGCCGTGGACAGAACCGATTAGCTGAGTCATGATGGCGCAAACGCCAAAATCAGGGGGGTTTTGAAATCATAATTCAGATTGGGCCCATCGGTAATTATAACATGTGGATGCCAAAGATGGATGCCGCAAGCTGTAAAGCCTCCTAAGAAATCTTAACTTATGGGAGATGTACAAGAGGGGAAAAGGTATTTCCTCTTCAGAGGCCCAGGTATTGGTGTGCTTCTATAATGTTTTGTATGCATAAACTTTAGTACTAATAATTAAAGCATAATTCTTGTGGGTGTAAGCGATAGCATAGGAAAGTGGGTTTCACTAGGACAATGTTGTGGTATTGAGTTAAATGTTGAAGATGGCCATTAGGTTGCTGATGCCCAATTCAGAAATGATTGTCCAGTTTAATACTTTTCTGCTTTGCAGTACTGCATTAGATCTTTATAATTACCTAGAGAAGAAATTTGGAAGCAGTACAAATGTGTTTAATCTTTAGCCATAGAAACTGGCTTCTTCCACTTGCTGTTGGCTCAGGAGTATTCTAAAGCGCTTTTATCACTTATCAAGATCATTTTCAGAGAACTCGCTGTGATTGCAAATGTTTCTGCCTCCATTGTGCTTACAGTGGAAACAAAATGCGGCATTAACGAGTGGTGGTGGTGTAAACTGCTTTGGATATTTTCAACAGAGGTGCACTCTAGAAGCTTAATAATTAGATACTTGTACAATCTGTGAAACAGAGATAATTAACTTCCATTGTGTTTTCTGTGTGACTGATAAACATTCAACAAGTACAGACTTAAATTTATCAGAAGAGAAGAAAAGAAATTCCTTTGTTGGATATATCAGTTTTTGCCATCAAAGTGCAAGCCACTCTGTTAAGGAGCAGAAAGTCAGTCTACCACTGCAAATAAATCTGCTGTTATTCATAAACAGCAGATTCACCACAGTCTTCTGAAGAAAACTGTTACCTTTTCTAGAACATTTTCCCTGTCGAGAATTAAGAAGAGTTATTAAATTTAGGAAAGCTTATGATGCTCAGCACGCACAGTGCGCTGAGAGAGAACTTGACTCTGCATCCTCTCTCTCAACTTGTCTTTCCCTGTCTGGATAAAATGTGATAGGCTAGAACATGCTGTAATTTGTTTCAAAGATAAATTATTTGGCAATTTATTCTAAAGGACAATTGGGTGACTAATCTCCCACCATTCCTGACACACAGCAGTAGTAAAATGCAGATCAGGTTGGTTATTTTAACGGGGAAAGCATTTAATTTGTTTTTTTATTTCCAGCATAAGAGAGCTAGCTAATGAAATATTTGTGAGCCTCCTGGCATGCGATAACATATTTTTCTCTATATAAAAGTGTTTCGCCAGATGTAGTATTTGATGTGATTTACAAGCTCATCCAAGAACAAGATAAATGGTGACATTAACTCCAGTCCTAACTGTTGGCCTCTCCCTTCTGTCCTTTATCAGCAGACAGGGACTGCTTGGATTCTAGGCACCAATCCATATCTTTAAACATTTAATACTAATAAGGCGTAATTGACATGGAATTCATGCAAACAGTCTCCATTAAGTCCATTGCTTCTAAGAAACTAACTTTTTGGGGGGTGAAAGCACTTTACGTGCAGAGCTTAATAAGTCAAAGCTCTAACTTAATTGTTCATCTTTACTGCATAGCCTCTAAAATATTGGTCTCTTTTGTGTACTTTTTAAATGCTTATTGGTTTCTCAGTTCCAAACTTCATTGCAAAATAAGTTCCCCTCAGACAAGCCGGAGAATGACAATCGGACATTTAAGTTAAGTTGCTTAGATCAAAGCAGAGAAATGCACGCTGTGTGTACATTAGAATTGATCAAAACTCATCAAATTTCCATAGCAGATGGTGGTTCATACCAGTCTTAAATACCAATGGCAAAAAAGGGAATGAGACAGTCATGTTCTTCTGAACATGTGCAGAGCAGTCTTCCTCATCCATTATTAATTGCACCTTGCCACCAACCATTCTGGATAAAGCAGTAAGGCTTCCAGGGCAAATGGCTTGAATTTTAGTAGCTCCTATTTTAAAAATAAAGAATTGAGTTTTCTTAAATTATCTATTTCTAAATTCCATAGAGCAGGGAGGTTTATCAGTCTCTAGCTGTCTCACAGCTCTTGGTGATAGTTTTGCATTGACTGTCCATAGAGAACTTTAGACACTAGATCACTCATTTTATAGCTTTTATTTCTTAATGCTGATGCCAGTCAAATTGTAACTTCTGTCCAGTGGGAAAGAAATGGTCTTTCATAAAGCTGTTATGCAGTTCAGAGAATGGGTTGCCTCTTTGTTCCAGAGTCTGATAGGCAAAGGAGCTTTAATGGGTAAAGTTTCTGATCAATTTATATCCTTGTGTCTTTGTCTAGTAGGAAAGTATCTGTATCCAAATCCTTTTTCAAAAACCAAAGGAGCTGAGTGGTCATATAAGTATCTGTTCACTCAGAGAATCTCAAGGCAAAGTATAGAAACTAGAGATGGGCACGAACCGCATTAAAAACTTCAAAAACCCACGAAAATGGCGATCGCGCAATCGCAATCTGGTGGTTTGTTATCGGCCATGACCAACAAACCAGCGGTCGGTAAAAGCCTGGTTCAGTGCATTCGGCCGTGGTTCGGGAAGCCAGACACTCAGGCGTCAGCAATCAATTCCTCTGGCAACGGAGCCGGGGGAATGCCTGGACTCTGTCTGCACTCCTTCTGTCGCCCTGGAAACCCGAATGGTAGCCCAGCTTACCTTGATTGGCAGGTCTTCCTTCCAACCATGGAGTTGCAAAGCAGTTACAAGTTGGGAGAAGACACTCAGGGGAGGGAGGGGGAAGAGGGTGTCCTGTAGCCATGGGCACTCCAATCTCATCCCTGCAAACCCTGATAGGCAGCTCTGACGGGCAAACACAGACCTCCTGCATTGCTCAATGAGACCTGTGCTTATAAATAGCCGTGGGCTCCCAGGCTGGGTTTCACTTTCAGTGAGCAGTGGAGTGGGACAGAGCTCTTGCTTGCCATTTGTTAGCCTTTGGGGAGAGAGACTAATTCAGCTTGGATTGGGGAGATAGGGATCTATCTCCTCTGGTTACAGGACTGCTGCCTGGATCTGGGGCCAAGCTCAGTGGGCACCTCGGCTGAGGGCTCACATTGATTATTGATCAGTGCCTGATCAGGTCAGGTCTGTGGGAGTGGTGGGCTAGGGCTCTAGTCCCTCCTTCCCTCTGGTGCCAGGGCTGCTGCCAGGCCCTGGTGCCAAGCTCGGTGGGCACTTCAGCTGAGGGCTCACATTAAGTGCCTGATCTGTTCAGGTCTGTGGGAGTGGTGGGCTAGGGTTCTAGTCCCTCCCTCCCTCTGGTGCCAGGGCTGCTGCCAGGCCCTGGGGCCAAACTCAGTGGGTACCTCAGCTGAGGGCTCACACAGTGTTATTAGTGCCTGATCTGTTCAGATCTGTGGGAGTGATGGGCTAGGGCTCTAGTCCCTGGGCTGAGGGATGACCAAATGATCCTCATTATTATCACAATCCTAATCATTTTAATTATGATTCTTATTATTACTATTATTATTCTTAGTTTCTGTGCCTGTTCTGCCCAGGCATCTTGGTGTGCTGGGCTATGGCTGTAGTCACAACCTCTGGTTCCAGTGCTGCTGCCAGGCCCGGGGGCCAAGCTCAGTGGGCACCTCAGCTGAGGGCTCACACAGTGTTATTAGTGCCTGATCTGTTCAGATCTGTGGGAGTGATGGGCTAGGGCTCTAGTCCCTCCCTCCTTCTGGTGCCAGGGCTGCTGCCAGGCCCTGGGGCCAAGCTCAGTGGGCACCGCAGCAGAGGGCACACATTCATCTCCTTTCCTGTCCTCCTTAATTCTAGTTTGGTGGCACGAGTCTTCCTCTTGTGTTGGCTGCCAAGGGTGGTTGTGGGGTGAAGTGCGATGGCCGTCCTCCTGGTTCAGTTGTGGAAAGCAGTATTGGGTGTGGCTCAGGAGCCACAGAGAGTACTCCTGCTCCCCCAATTCACCTATGTGGGCTGTGGGAGGCCCAAGAGGTCTTTGTGCAGGGGGGAGAGGAGGGGTGGGCGGGCGATGGATCCCTGGAGGAATGGTATGTGCGTTATGAAAGATCCCTCCCGTCCCCATCTCAAACTCTTGGTGGTGTCCCCTCCTGCAGTCCACCCCTCACCCCATCGTCCATGTCCAGCCCCACAGCGCAGCCTGTAACCATTCGTCCTCCTTCCCCTGGGACAGTTAGCGGTCGACGTTACAATGCCTCCGTATAGAGGCACTTTCGGGCCCTTTCTGATGACCCCCATGTGGTGTGGTGACATGCCTGTGATGTCCTGGTGTGCAGGGGCAAAAATCCGAAGCACCTGTCTTCGACGGCCCTGACTCAGCACCTGAAGAGGCACCACCCAAGCCTGTCACCCTCCTCACCCAGTGAAACATCCATTAGGGGGAGAAAGAGGGCCACCCGGTCTTCTGAGCAGGGGTCAGTGGGAGGATCACTTTGCCCTGAGGGTGATGCTGGTGAGAGCAAAGCACTCTGGCAGGCTGCACTGGCAGAGGTTGTCCCCTCGGGGTCTGGGACAGCACCGCTTACAATCTCGAGGCTGATGGCTCAGGAGGTGGCTGCCAGTGCACTGTTCCTCAGTGGGACCCTCGGGTGAGGACCTGCGGTGGCGGGGGATCAGGCCCCTGGTTCGAATGACACTTCCTCTCCTTCCCACTCCGGGAATACCAGCGCGCTCCTCTTTGACCTGGAGGTTGGGGAGGGATCTTCCCACTTACCCCCCACATGACAGGTCCTCTCCCTCCCATCCTTTCCAGCAAGGCAGGAAGGTGTGAGCTGCTGGCTGCCGCCGACACACTGTTCCTCAGTGGGACCCTTGGGTGATGACCCGCGGATGCTGAGGGATATTCCCCCTCCCCCTCCTCATGATGACAGGTCGTCTCCCTCTCATCCTTTCTGGCAAGGCAGGAAGGTGGGTACTGTCAGCTGCTGTTGAAATTTTCCTTAGTGGGACCCCAAGGTGAGGACCCGCAGTTGCTGGGGGATCAGGCCCCCATCCGAATGTCATGTCATCTCCCACCCACGTGGGGAATATGAGCTCCCTCCTGTTCGGCCTGGTGGGTGGGCTGACCCCCTGCCTCCCCATGCCTGCCAGGCCTGGAGGCCACCCCCAGTACACACATTCCTGCCATTGCAGGGAATACCAGCACACTCTTCTTTGGCCTGGCAGGTGGGCACATGGGGGGTGCCACCGGTGAGCAGCCAGGCCCCCCACCTCCCCGTGCTTTCCAGGCCCAGCAGCCACCCCCAGTACATACCTTCCAGCCTGCGCTGGAAATACCAGCATGCTCCTCTTTGGCCTGGTGGGCGGGCACATGGGGGGTGCCGCTGGCGAGCAGCTAGACCCCCTGCCCCCTGAGGGGAGGCAGCTCGTCACCGCCTCCCTCTGCCCGCCAGGCCCGGCTGCCGCTGTCAGCACCCACCTTCTGTACACTGGGCCAACGTGAACCGGTGGCTCTAATTGTATCGAGTGGGAGTTTCCTGGGGGCTTTGGATTGGAGAGGGTATAACTCCAAGATCCCTTTTGCAATCTTGTCCAAACTTGGGTGATGGCTGTAGGAGAGCGTGCAAAAGACTCCCCGGGAATATGGGCTCTGTAAGTGCCACGGGGGCCTTTCTATGCCCAATGAGCTGTGAACCACAAACCGGTTCGGCAACGGAAAATGTTCGTTGCAGTTTGCGATCTCAGGATCATCGTTGGTACCGAACCGTGAAGCACTGGTTCATTAAATTTTTTTGGTTCGCGCCCATGTCTAGTAGAAACATCAGTGCTTAGGCAAATGTATATTTTGTAATATAAATGTATATATTTTCACATGGAGTCCTGTGTGAAATTTGTAACTAGGAGTTCCATTTGTGCTTGGTCACATGAGTAATGAATTTGTTTTTGCTTTTCTATCAACCCTTGTAATTCATGTGCTTTCTGGTCTTTGTCAGGACAAGTTTATCGCTTCTGTACACTTGAGGGCACATGGCTGCTGGAAGAGAATTCCACCATGCCTTGGAGAAACACTTCTGAGTGTGTGATTGCTGCTCGAGTAAGTGAGCAAGATTTGCAGTTTGAATTGGGGATGTCCCCTAAAAACGTTGCTTGGGTGGTAGCTTTTAAATGAAGGCTTCCCATATGGGCATGAGTATATAATCCTGACCAGTTGGTCTACTTATTTCATAACATCAGTGGGACTAAAACAAGCAGCTTGAGCAGAGCATCCTTTACCCTTATGTTTACAATGGCTAGTAGTGACTAACGTAGCCTAACCATAATGGAAATTGCAAGTGTGGAAAGAAAATCAATTTTTTTTGTCTAGCTGGTTTACCAGCTTTGCTGCAAATAGGAATAAGAAAAGAAGACACAGGAGAAACTCTGAACTGAAGTTAATTGAAATCCAGGAAATCCCCAAAGTAATCTTTTGAATGTTTGTGACATCATGAAAAACTGTGTTCCAAAAAGCAAAATAATAATATACTGTTTTCAGAACTGCTATGTCTCTATTCACTGTTTAAAAGATCATTTCACCATTATATAAAAAGGTGCCAAGAAGACAGATGCTTAATGACAGTGCTTGGTTGCTTGGCACCTGTCTCATTTCCATAAAATAGAGTGCTTTGAGGAGCAATGATTTAGTCTCTGAATTGCCCCTGAAATGTAAATACTTATTTTTATTTTCCATATTATCTTATTCTTATTTTTACACAATATACAGTGTGTATGTGAAATACATAAAAATATGGATGTAAGTAAGGAAAAATCTTCCAGTGTTGGCTTGCCGTGTTGCTGCAGCTGTCCTTGAGGAGAAACTGACTAAGAACATAAGAACATAAGAACATAAGCAAAGCCATGTTGGATCAGGCCAGTGGCCCATCCAGTCCAACATTCTGTCACACACAGTGGCTAGAAATCCAGTGCCATCTAAAGGACTGTCAGTGAGGCCAGGACACCAGAAGCCCTCCCACTGCCTTCCTTCCAGCACCAAGACAACAGAGCACCACCTCCCCACAAAGAGAATACCATCTATCTCCTGTGGCTAATAGCCACTGATGGACCTCTGCTCCATATATTTGTCCAGTCCCCTCTTGAAGCTGGCAATGCTTGTAGCTGCCACCACCTCCTGTGGCAACGAATTCCATGTGTTTATCACCCTTTGTGTAAAGTAGTATTTTCTTCTATCTGTTCTAACCCAACTGCTCAATAATTTCATAGAGTGCCCACGAGTTCTTGTATTGTGAGAAAGGGAGAAAAACACATCTTTCTCTACCTTCTCTAACCCGTGCATTATCTTGTAAACCTCTATCATGTCTCCCCTCAGTCGTCTTTTCTCCAGGCTAAAGAGCCCCAAGCGCCTCAATCTTTCCTCATAGGGAAAGTGTTCCAACCCTTTAATCATTTTAGTTGCCCTTCTCTGTACTTTTTCCAGTGCTATGATATCTTTTTTAAGGTGTGGCGACCAGAACTGTACACAGTACTCCAAATGAGGCCTCACCATCGATTTATACAGAGGCATTATGATACCGGCTGATTTGTTTTCAATCCCTTTCCTAATAACCCCTAGCATAGCATTAGCTTTTTTTATGGCAGTCGCACACTGTGCTGACGTTTTTAGTGAGTTATCTATCATGACTCCAAGATCTCTCTCTTGGTCAGTCTCCGCCAGTTCAGACCCCATCAACTTGTATTTATATTTTGGATTTTTGGTTCCAATGTGCATTACTTTGCACTTGGCTACATTGAACCTCATTTGCCACATGGATGCCCACTCTTCTAGCCTCGACAGATCCCTTTGGAGTGCCTCACAATCCTCTCTGGCTTTCACCACCCTGAACAATTTCGTGTCATCTGCAAATTTAGCCACTTCACTGCTTAATCCCAATTCCAAATCATTAATAAACAAGTTAAAAAGCATTGGACCCAATACCGACCCCTGTGGCACCCCACTGCTCACCACCCTCCACTGTGAGAAGTGCCCGTTTATACTCACTCTCTGTTTCCTATTAATTAGCCAGTTTTCGATCCACAAGAGGACTTGGCCCTTTATCCCATAGCTACTGAGCTTACTTAGGAGCCTTTGATGAGGAACTGTGTCAAAAGCTTTCTGGAAGTCAAGATAAACAATATCTATCGGGTCTCTCTTGTCCACTTGTTTGTTCACTCCCTCAAAGAACTCTAACAGATTGGTGAGACAAGATCTTCCCTTACAGAACCCATGCTGAGTTTTCCTCATCAGCTTTTGGTCATCAATGTGCCCACTAATTTTATTTTTGATAATAGTTTCCACCAACTTACCCAGTATTGACGTCAGGCTGACTGGCCTGTAATTTCCCGGATCTCCCCTGGAACCTTTTTTAAAGATGGGGACAACATTAGCTACCTTCCAGTCCTCAGGAACAGATGCAGAGTTTAATGACAGATTACATATTTTTGTGAGGAGATCTACAAGTTCACACTTGAGTTCTTTCAGAACTCTTGGATGTATGCCATCTGGGCCCGGTGATTTATCAGTTTTTAAATTATCTAGCAGTCGCATAACCTCCTCTCTCGTCACCTCAATGTGACTCAGGTCTTTCAAAACCCCTCCCAAAGTCAGTGCTTCCGGAGTGGGCATGCACTTCTTATCTTCCACAGTGAAGACAGAAGCAAAGAACGCATTCAGCTTCTCGGCCATTTCCCTATCACCCTTTAGTAATCCTTTTACGCCTTGGTCATCCAAGGGCCCCACTGCCTCCCTAGCTGGTTTCCTACTTCTAATATATTTAAAGAATTGTTTATTGTTTTTCTTTATGTTCTTTACAATATGCTCCTCATATTCCCTTTTTGCCTGTCTGATCACAGACTTGCACTTTTTTTGCCACAGCTTATGCTCCTTTTTATCAACCTCACTCCGACTAGTTTTCCACTGCCTAAAAGAATCCTTTTTGCCTTTTACAGCTTCTATTACATTGCTTGTTAACCATGCTGGCCTTTTCCTAAACCTATTTGTGCCTTTCCTAACCAGCGGTATATATTTAATTTGAGCTTCCAGGATTGTAGTTTTAAATAGTCTCCAAGATTCCCCAAGTGTTTTGACCTTTTTTACTTTCCCTTTCAGTTTCTTCTTCACGTACCCCCTCATCTCAGAAAAGTTACCCCTTTTGAAGTTAAACATGGCTGTGTTGGTCTTATTTGGCAATTTCCTATTTATACATATGTTGTACTCAATAACATTATGGTCACTGTTCCCAAGTGGTGCAATCACATTTACATCTCTCACCAGGTCTTCAGCATTACTGAGGACCAAATCCAGGATCACCTCTCCCCTAGTAGGTTCTGTAACCATCTGTTCCATAGCACAGTCATTGAGACAGTCTAGAAACTCACTTTCTCTCCCCCGATTCGAACACCCATTGGCCCAGTCAATGTGCGGGTAGTTAAAATCACCCATTACAACACAGTTTTTTTGTTTAGCAGCCATCTTTAATCCTGTCATCATTTTATAATCCTCCTCTATTTTCTGATCTGGAGGGCGATAACAAACTCCCACAGTTAAGTTTCCATTTGGGCCCGTAATTTCAACCCATAACATTTCCAGAAGCGAATCTAATTCAGTTACCTTCTCAATCTTACTGGAATGTATACCTTCTCTGACATATAGAGCCACCCCACCACCAACCCTTCCCTCCCTATATTTCCGATATAATTTATATCCAGGAATCACCGTGTCCCACTGATTTTCCTCATCCCACCAAGTTTCTGATATGCCCACAATGTCTATGGATTCGCCCAACACTAAACATTCCAGCTCCCCAATTTTACCTCGGACACTTCTAGCATTTGTATATAAACACCTGTAACTTCCCCGGCACACTTTGCCTCGAGACGTAGTTAGGTCATCTGCACTGTTTGTCTCCATCTCAGTTGACAACTCTAATCTATCTCCCTGTAGAAGTGTTATACCTAGCCCTTCATCTCTCTGAGATGAACCATCCTGAACCAGAGACACTTTATCTCTTGTCGGCTTTCCCCTAGCATTTAGTTTAAAAACTGCTCTGCCACCTTTTTGATTTTAAGTGCCAGCAGCCGGGTTCCTTCTCGGGACAAGTGGAGACCGTCTCTCTTGTACAGCTCCCGCTTGTCCCAAAAAGAATCCCAGTGCCTAACAAACTTGAACCCTTCCTCCCTACACCATCGTCTCATCCACGCATTGAGACTCCTGATCTGCGTTTGTCTCTCTGGCCCTGCGCGTGGAACAGGTAGCACTTCTGAGAAAGCTACCTTGGAGGTCCTGGCCTTGAGTCTCCTGCCTAACAGCCTAAATTTTTGTTCCAAGACCTCACGACTGCATTTCCCAACATCGTTGGTTCCAACATGGACCACGACCGCTGACTCTTCCCCAGCACTATCTACCAGCCTATCTATAACACGCGTAATGTCCGCTACCTTCGCACCAGGCAGGCAAGTCACCATACGGTCAGAACGCGGTTGTGCCACCCAGCTATCTACTTGTCTAAGGATCGAATCACCAACTACCAAGAGCCTCCCTCCCGCCCCACCCAGGGATGGTTCCTTGATGCGAAAGGAAACCTGCTCACCAACTGAAGAAGAGGTCCCTTCTGAGGGCATGTTCCCCTTATCCTCAGTACGGTGCCCTGATTCCACAAGATCCTCATTCTCCTTGACAACAAGAACGCTGCCATTTTTAGAGTGGGACACATCTATCCTGTCCCTGAGAATCTTGTCCTCGTGCCTATCTAACTGTCTCCGCTTCTCCAGGTCAGCCACCTTGGCCTCAAGGGTACGTACTCGTTCCCTGAGAACCAGGAGCTCCTTGCAGCGAGCACACATCCAGGACTTCTGACCAGAAGGCAGATAGTCATACATGTGACACTCAGTGCAATACACTGGAAAGCCCCCAACCCCCTGCTGGCATTCTGACTTCATTATTCTGTTTTAGGAATAACACACTAAGAGGACAGAAAACGGCTATGATCCCCCGGCTATGATCCCCCGGCTAAGAGCCACAGGCCAAGAGCCCTTCGGCTCGCGCCAAAGGCTCGCGCCCCTGCCCAGCAGTTGCCTTTTCAATGCAAAAGGTCACTTCCTGCTAAGCACAGGAGGTGAGCACAAAGGGGTGTGTGTGGCTTGTACTCCAGCAACCCCCAGCAGCCTTACAAACACACTCACCCTCAAACACAATCAAGCCCAAACACACTCAGCCTCAAAACTACACTCAAATCAACACAAAACTACACACAAAAAGCCCCAAAGCTAGAGAGGACCACCCTTAGCTTCTTAGCTTAACCCACCACAGCCAAGAAAGGCAAAAAGCCCTTACCTCCTCTAGCAGCTGCAGACCATGTGCTCCTGAGCCCAGGTGACTCTGCTCTGCCCTGCCCCTGCCCAGCAGTTGCCTTTTCAATGCAAAAGGTCACTTCCTGCTAAGCACAGGAGGTGAGCACAAAGGGGGTGTGTGGCTTGTACTCCAGCAACCCCCAGCAGCCTTACAAACACACTCACCCTCAAACACAATCAAGCCCAAACACACTCAGCCTCAAAACTACACTCAAATCAACACAAAACTACACACAAAAAGTCCCAAAGCTAGAGAGGACCACCCTTAGCTTCTCAGCTTAACCCACCACAGCCAAGAAAGGCAAAAAGCCCTTACCTCCTCTAGCAGCTGCAGACCATGGAAACATTGAAGCTTAAAGAAAGGGTTGCAGTCTGACAATTGGGGCAATCAGAGCTCATTAAAATAAGTTCTGCCACAGACTTCTGAATTTTACCCTTTGCAGCACTTTTTCTGAAACAATAAGAGTGTCTTCAAACCTAACTTCATGTCTTAAACATTAATTCTGATGAACAGATATTTTGTTTACTCTCCTCCCTTCTTGGGTAATTCTTTTCTTTTCCAGATTTTTTTTAAAAAAGTTGTATATTAGATTTGCGATGAACTTTAGACACCCCTCATATACCAACAGATCTGCTTCTGAAAAACTTGCCTTCCCCTACTTCCTCCTCCTCCTCAGCAGGGCAATTTCTGTAAATCATACAGTTCAGGATTTAATGGTGGAACCATGAAACCAAATATAAGAGCCAAATTTTCATCTAACGAGGGGGAAATATAAAAGCTTTAATAAATACATTCTTAAAAATGAATAGACTTTCATTTTGCATCTGACACTTGCCAGAACAAGCACAATGAGAAATCTTAATTCTGCTCTTTCCCTTTCCTCCCTTCTGACTTGTGCCTTGGTAATCTTCGACTTGGTCTCAAGTAGAAGAGAGAAAACGTCTGATTGGGCAGCAACCTTGGCATCCCAGTGACTTCCAACAATTCTCTACATCTCAGAACAAAGCTCTTCTGTCATCATCTACCCCCAAACCACTCCTTTTCCTTTATCTCCCCATACCCGTTCTCACCTGATTTAGCCCACTCCTTTTCAATTGTGTTTTCTGTGTAGAAGTTCATGTAAATTTAGAGTTCATTGATCCATGCAGAAAATGAAACAGTCCTGTAGTGCGTGAACATATGAAGCTGCCTTGTATAGAGTTGGTCCACTGACCGACTGGCTGCAGCTATAGGCTTGGAAATATAAGGGTCTTTGCAGACGTCAAATATCTGAGATGCTTTAGGTATACAATCCAGGTGTTTAAACTTAGAAGTGCTGTTGCTGGAAGTGCTGTGCGCTTAACAGTTGCTTCCTTCACCACTGAGCCACAAGTCTAGTATGATCCTTCCCGCAGCCTTTTAAGGAACCTTGGGCTGTCTCATATTCTTTTCCACCTCTGCACCACTAGCTAATTTTATCTACTCAAAATTTTGGCTTACATAGGGTGAACATAGAGAAGACACTGAGGCATCCATATTCTCTTCTTGGTGTTTTAAAAAGTGAATTGTAGCTATTTGTGGCTCCAATTCTGATAATGGCCATGGAAAGAATAGTGTGTTTCTTCCATCCCTGTGCAGTCTCATCTGTCAGCCACTCCCTTACTTACTTTTAGCATGGAAGGGAAAAGACGGCTTTGTAAACTAACTCCCAGCCAGGAATAAATTGTAGATTGCAATTTTAGCTTACAGGGCTGTTAAAAATTATAGTTTCCCCATGTAGATAACAATCCTGAAATGACTGCCTGGTTTGCAGTGGGTGAAAGGAAGAGAGGTTGCACAAGCAAGACTAAGAGCGGGACCACAAGTGGCGCCTGACGCAGGTTGGACACTTGCCAGCTTCCCTCAAGTTTTGATGGGAAATATAGGCAGCTTGGCGGAATGTTGGACAAGTGACAGTTGAAAAGTCCATTGGACAGCAGTCAGAGTCAAGCTGCAAGACCAGGATGCCTACATTTCCCATCAAAACTTGAGGGAAGCTGACTAGTGTCCAACCTGTGTCAGGCGTCACTTGTGGTCCCGCTCTTATTTGCTTAGTGCTAAACAATAGTTTGACCTTTCATCTGAATTCAGGACTGCTTGGGGGGGGGGGTATGAATGTAAAAGGTTGTGGGGGGAAAACTCTCTTATGGTGAGTCTCGGGTATTAGAACTTGTATGTGGCCCTACGAAGACTTACTTCTGGCACTCAGGTTGAACACATTTGGCTTTGGAATTTTCACTTAGCTAATTCTGTGGAGCAGATGTGTTGTGCCCTCCGTGTTTATGTGTTTGAGTGAGATTCTTGGCTTGGCAATTTGTTTGCTATGTTAAACCAAGTGTACTGAGAGAGAACAAGAGCAAATGTATATAGTCCAGTAATTGTATCCTCTACTCTAATCCTCTTCCAGGACCCGCCAAAAGAACGACTCCTATTCCTATCTGTCATCTACACCACTGGATATGCTCTTTCTTTCTCTGCCCTTGTTATAGCAACTGGCATCCTCCTTGGGTTCAGGTAATCTCATCTATTTTAAAAGTTGCAAAACTCCATGACATAACCAGTGTCTGAACCTGCCCTCCATATAGTGTTGGAATCTAACATGATCTCTCTACACTCTTGTTTCCCCATCATGTTTCCTGCTACTAAAAAAAATGTCTAAAACTAATCAGTCTGTCATTGGATGTTACTTTGTTTAAGCAACAGTAAAGCATTTACTTTAGATCTCTGTTGATAGTTATTTGACAGATCTCTGCAGTGATGACTCCCGTTGTATAATTTCAGATTGAGACTTTTAAATGCAATATGTAGATTTGTTATACACAACATAACTGATAAATACTACATAAACATTGAGGGAATATTTTGAGGTCTTGGCTTTAGAAGGTAACGGTAGTGAGAAAATATTAAATACTTAATTTACAGCTGGTTTATTGTGGGGAGAGGTGCTGTAATGGCCGTCTATTGTGCCCAGTCACACAGTGTTTTAACCGCAGCAGTAAACTTCTAATACCAACAAGTAAAGCAGTACTGGGCTTACACTTTTTTCCTGTGTCCAAAATATCTAATATTTGTGCTTACCTGTTTTACTGCTGCTTTGAGTTCAGGCTACCATCACGCTTAGCTGACATTACTTAGGAATAAACTTTGAAGGTTCCCTTAATTCAGGTTGAAAATTTTGTAATTTTGAAAGAGCATTTGAATTTCGATGGTGAGACAAAAGAGCAGTTTTCCTGCTGGACCACTACCTTGCTGGAAATGTGTTTGCTTTCATTAAATAGAAGTAAATAGAATGATGCTACTTCATTGGTTTACAGGTATCTTGTGTTCTGTAACTGACAGTCAGTATTCATAATGAACATTGTTGCTTATGGTGAACACAGAGATGAAATCATGCTTCCCTTGTATCTGTAGTATGTGCAGTTCTCTCAGATGATGTATTGGTGTACAGTCTCTTCTTGCAGCTCAGACAAGTAATACTTTTTTAAAAATGGAAATTGCTTTTGCTGCTGATCCACTACAGAACTGCCCACTACACTGCCAACTGAGGCAGGCTTCACTCGCTATATTTTTTATTTTATTCTAAGGTCCTTGTTTAGAAGCTTGAGCTCAATGTAAAAAGCTCCAGCTCCTTTGCCTAGAGTAAAATTTTAAATTCCTGCTTCTGCTCTACTCTAAATGTTTTATGGTATTCCTGTATTGGGCAGATAATTTTGGATTGTAGGCTGCAAATGACTCATTTACATACTTTAGTTTTAAGCAGAGCCCCGTTGTTGTTCCCTTTGACTATGATTATGATCAAATGACTCTAGCATCATGCTTATGTTTATAGGCATCTCCATTGCACAAGGAACTACATTCACTTGAACCTTTTCAGCTCCTTTATTCTACGTGCTGTATCTGTCTTCATTAAGGATTCTCTGCTAACGCAGATGTACATAACTGCTACTCGTGAATATCAGTGGGAGAAGATCTTGTCCTACCAGGTAGGTTTTGACTCAGAAACATCTGTGATGCACTAGTTACGGGCCACTGGTATCTGTATAAAATTTTCACCCTTATGTCAAGGTGTGTGTGTGTCTATTTCCACTTTGTTTTTGAAGTCATAGTTTCCAGGAGAAATTGTGATAGGTCCACCCAAGGGTGGAGCTACATGTTACAAAGCTTGCGTCTGAAATCTTTGAACATTTCCATTGCTGTATATTTGAGTTAGGGAAACACTAAGCAGAACTCCATGGTATAGAAGGGGGTGGGGTAGAAACAGTAGTCCAATATGTGTGTTTAAAATGCAATTTACCTTCAGATCAATTACCTACTAGATATAATAATGTCATACTGTTCCAGAATCCACAACTCCTTGTCTTGGCTACCCTCTAATCCTTGCAGAGAGCTGAGTGTGTATAAAATATATAGACATTGTTATGAGCCTTGGCCTAGTGAGGCCTAGTGGCTCTGGGGAAGCCTGCACTAAAGTTACTGCAAGGCCTATATTTCCCAGGTTCCCTTTGGCCCCGGTGATTGGGTAAGAGGGGATTCTGAGGGGAAAATTACACCAATAGGAAAGGAGGGAGATGGTGCCTGAGAGAAGAGATAAAAGGCCTCATCACAGGGGGAGGGTGTTCACTTCTAGGGAGTACAGCTGAGGAGAGGCTGCTGCAGATGGAGTGTTCCCTCATCCAGAAGGGGTGAGACAGTTGGAAGCCAGTCACCAGGGGACAGTTAAGAGCAGTCTAGTTAGACGCGTTAGGGTATTTTAGTTTTGTTTGTTCACCAACCTTTACTATTCTCTTCAATATACCAAGTTTAAGAACCAGTTATTAATAAACCATTTAAATAAAGTTCTTTATTATTCTGCCTGGGTCCTCATGCCTCATTTGGTCATGTAATAAATCAAACCTACTGGGAAAGAGTCAACAAAAGGTGTTAGTTGGGTGCTCTGGGCCCTTCTTTAGGAAACCTGTACCAGAGTGGTGGCAGCCTACAGACAGCTACCCTGGGCTCCAGCAGCTGTGACATGGTGGTCTAGCGGTGGGATGGCCTAAATTTGGACCCAGTGAGAGGCAGAGTGCTATTTGGCCTTACCAATTTTTTTTTTAAAAGCCCTTTTTGCTTTTTGGCTTGAGGAAGCCAATTTTCCTAAGCTGCTTGCCAGAACACACAAGAGCTCAGTAAAGGTACTGGTGAAGTTTTGTTTATTTTCTTAGCTGTCGGGTCAATGGGATAGTTAGGCTAGGAATACGAGTGCATGTTCCTCCATTCAGGGAAAGAAAAATTTGAGGACGCTCCCATTCCTAAGAGCAGAACCCGGAAGTGGACAGCTGGAATTATGTCAACTACAGGTGCACCGCTAGTTGAAGCATCTGAGTCCCAAGCAATGTCACCTCTGAGCGAAGAGACCTTGCGTCTCCAACTGCAAATCGAGAAGGCCAGACTCGAGGTGGAATTAGAGAGAGCCAGGATGGAGCTGGAAAGAGAAAAAATCAAGCTGGCACATGAGATTGAACTTGCAAGGATTGAAAAAGGACTGCTCCCCCCAGATGCAGCTGTGAGGGGAGATAGCCAAAAATATCCTCTATACAAGGTAGGGGAGGACATTGAAGCATTTTTGCAGAACTTTGAGCAAGTTTGCATGGATTACAAGGTCTCCCCAGAATTGTACATGGAAAAGCTGAGACCTCAGCTGAGTGGAGTTCTAGCTTCAGTGTCTAGACAGATGGAAGGTGAAGAGAGGACAGACTACAAGCTGTTTAAACAGAGAGTGTGTGAGAGGGTGGGGTTTTCCAAAGAAGGAGCCCGCAAGAGATTTAAGGAAGTAAAACCTGAAAACAGGGAGTCCTACCCAGAGTTAATTTATAGACTGGGGAAGGCCTATGATCTATGGGTTGAAGTAGCTGCTGTTAAGACCCTAGCTGATGTAAATGCTCTAATATGCATCGATCGGTTTCTGACTCTCATTCCTGAGCACATTAGAGGCCCGCTTATAGATAAAAGCCCATCCACTCTCCAAGAAGCAGGACAATGTGCAGAGCGGTTGGCAGAAGCATATGGGGGGCAGAGACCCAACATTCATTGTGATTGGCGCCCAAGGGAACCCCTGAAGCTCCCAACATGGTCCAGAGAGCAGCCAGAAGCTAGAGGAGGGCAGCACAGGTAACAGCATCCTGATTCTTCAAGCACTGATGTGAAATTGCCAACAGGAGATCGGAAGCTACCCCGGTGTTATGCATGCAATGAGCTGGGACACCTCCGTAATAAGTGCCTTAAGTCTAGCACAAGTGCACACCATATGATCCCGATGGGTTCTCAACCCACCCCTCCTGATTTTGACCCAGAATATATTCCTTGGCGCCACCGTAAGGAGGTCAGCGTGAATGGCTGTGATGTCATAGCCTGGCGAGACACTGATTCCCTCTTGACCACAGTCCATCACTCTCTCGTGGATCCTAAGTATCTTGTCCAAGGAGAGGAAAGACGAGTGAGGCGCCTTCACGAAACAGAGGGGATTACCCTCCCAGTGGCCAAGATACCAATTCAGTACGAGGGGTGGAGCAGACAATGGAAGGTTGCTGTGCATGATTACACCCCAGTGGCTATGTTTGTGGGGGAAGACTTGGCAGAACACGTGCTCCAATGGAAAGAAGAACAACAGGAATTAAGACCTTTAAAAGCTGAGACTGATCCTGTAATGGACATGTACGTGCAGTTTCTAAGAGACTTTGAGGTTACACCTGATGATCTCTGCCTGGGGACTGAGAACTTCATAGGAGTGTTAACCCGCAGCCAGACAAAGAAACAGCCTAAAGGAGAAGTAGCTGTGGTAACCTATCTGGACCCCACCATAAACCAAAGTGAAATGGAATCTTCTGCAGTGACAGCAACTGTTTTCCGGAAGGAGCAGGAGGAGGATATGAGCCTCGGGGAAGCTCACCAACAACCACTGAAGAATAACCCTCTAAGTGAAACTCTCCGTTCCAGATTTGTGTTGGACCATGGTTTGTTGTATCGGGAGTCCCTTCAATTGGGGCATAAGAGTGAGTGGAAAACGCACATGCAGCTAGTGGTACCAAGTAAATATCGCCTCCAGCTTATGAAGCTAGCTTACGACCCTCCCAGTAGTCATGCTGGAGTGAGGAGGACCAAGGACCGTCTGAGACAACAATTTTATTGGGAAGGAATGGGCAAGTTTGTTCAGTCCTGTGAGGTGTGTCAAACTGTGGGGAAAGCCCAAGACAAAAATAAAGCTCCACTCCAGCCTTTACCAATCATCGACATTCCCTTCCATCGGGTAGCTATTGATGTGTTGGGACCATTACCTAACAAGACTCCAGGGGGGAAGCAATACATTCTGACTGTGGTCGACTATGCCACCCGCTGGCCAGAAGCAGTAGCACTTAACCGTATTGACGCCAATACTATCTGTCAAGCCCTAGCAGATGTGTTTGCCAGGGTAGGCTGGCTTTTAGAGGTGCTCACAGATGCTGGGACTAATTTCCTTTCAGGCATGATGGAGAAACTGTGGAGTAGTCATGGGGTCCAGCACCTGGTAACCCTCCCGTACCACCACCAATCGAATGGCCTAGTGGAAAGGTTCAATGGAACTCTAAGGGAAATGATTAAGAGGTTTGTTGCTGCCCATTCAAATAATTGGGATTTAGCTCTACAACAGTTGCTCTTTGCATACAGGGCTGTCCCACAACCTAGTTTGGGATTCTCCCCCTTTGAATTGGTTTATGGAAGGGAGGCACGTGGGCCATTGGAACTGGTGAGACATCATTGGCAGGGCTCGATACCCTCTCCTGGGACGAATGTTTTGGACTTTGTTGATAAGCTTCAGAATAATTTAAGAGAGGCTTTGACCGTAGCTCATGCTCACTTGGGAAAGACACAACAAAAACAAAAGGCTTGGTATGACATGAATGCCAGGAGGCAGGTCTACAACCCAGGTGATCTGGTAATGGTCTTAAAACCAGTGAAGGCTAATAAAATGGAAGCCACCTGGGAGGGACCATTCCAAATTAACAGTCGCCTGGGAGAGGTGAATTATTTGGTTGAATTCCCAGACACAGGTCTCCCACCATGAGTTTATCATGCCAATGCCTTGAAGCCATACTACTCTCGAGAAATCATTGTTTGCCATCTCATCCCAGAATCAGCTGAGGGTTTTGGGAACCCTGAAGAAATGTGCTCTGGGAGCCATGGTGAAGGAGGAGTGGAGGAGATTACCTTCTCCCCCTTATTGTCTAGGAACCAGCAGGAAGAAGTTAGGCAACTGTGTACTGAATTTGCCGAACAGTTCTCTGCCCTGCCTGGTTGCTCCCAAATTGCAAGTCACTCTATTTTCACAGGGGATGAGCCCCCTGTGGCAGAATGGGCTCATAGGATTCCACATACCCAGCGGCAGGCCATCGAGAAAGAGTTAACTGAGATGTTTGTCAGGGCTTGCCGCGGCTGCCGCTGGGCGTGGCACTGGGCGGTCTGCTCCTGACGTCACAGGGGGGCCAGGGACTCTGCAGGACCCTGCTCTGTGGAAGGAGGGGCGGTATACCTCACCCAGACTCCCTCTCAGTCCACTCGCTGGCCTGCTCAACCTGGCCTGCTTACCCTCTGCGTCCCCCTTCATCTCCTCCTTCCAGGACTCTCCTCCAAGCCTCCACCCTTGCATCCTACTGCTCTCACTCCACATCATCACTCCTCACTCACACCCACCACCTCAGAGCTCTTCCTAGCCACCTTATATAGGGCTTCCTTTCCCCGCCCCGCCCTTCTTCTAGGCTTGTGCCCTCCCCTGACTTGGCCCAGCTGTGCCTTCCCTCAGGTGTTTCCCTCCTACCACTAATCCCTTCGTGGCTTCCTTGCCTTGCTGGCAGGGTGGGATTGAATGCGAGCCATCCCCAGCTGAGGTCTCCTTGGCCTTGCTCGCGAGGAGCTGCCCCAGCCGGCTTCTGTGCTGCTGAGCCTGCCTGGCCTTGCTCGCGAGGAGCTGCCCTGGCCAGCTTCTGTGCTGCCTGTTCATTGATGCTGGGTGGGGCTACCCATCTCCTCCCCCAGAATGCTTGTGGCAGCTCCACCTGGAGGGGCTTGGCTCCTAGCACCGCCTGAGCCAGGCTGCTGTCCTCTAGCCAGGGTGTGGCTCTGGGCTGTAGTGGCTGCTTCTCCTCCTTGGAAGGTAAGGGCTCTGTTTGGGCTGTTGCTGTGTCCCTATTCCCCCTGCCTTGGCCCTTTTCCTCTAGCCTGCTTAGCCCCCTCTCTTCCCCCTGGGGGGTGGGACTAGCTGGCTTCTCCCTGCTCCCTCCAGCCTTCTGAGGCTTTGGCCTTTTGCCTCTTCCCCCTGGAGTAGGCAGGTTCTGACTCTGTTTGCCAGACAGAGCGGTTGAACTGCTGTCTCCCGGCTGCCCCCTGCTGCTGCCTGTCAGCAAGTCTGAGGGCTGGGCTGCTGACCCCGGACAATGTTGGCGATGGGAATAATCAGACCCTCTGAGAGTGCTTGGGCATCACCGGTTGTGCTGGTCAACAAACCCAATGGGGAGGTCCATTTTTGCATGGATTATAGGCGTCTCAACAAGATAACCCAATAGGACTGATACCCCATGCCCCGCATAGATGATTTGTTGGACTAGTTAGCCCCAGCTAGGTACATCTCCACCTTTGACCTCACCAGAGGCTATTGGCAGCTGGAGCTCGATGAACAGTCAGATGCGTTCTGCCTTTGTGACACATAAAGGACTGTATGAGTTTAATGTTTTGCCATTTGGTCTTCGGAATGCTCCCGCCTCCTTCCAGAGGACCATCAACAAGCTCCTGAAGGGCCTGGAAGATTTTGCCATTGCATATTTGGATGATGTCGCTGTATTTTCCCTGACGTGGGAACAACATTTGGTGCACTTGCGAACGGTGTTGCAAAAGATAAAAGAAGCTGGATTTACCTTAAGGGCCAAGAAATGCCAAATTGGCCTCAACCAAGTTACATACCTTGGACACAAAGTAGGACGAGGGACTATTTCTCCTGGACAAGCTAAAGTTGAGGCCATTCGGGACTGGCCCATACCCAGAACAAAGACACAAGTCTGATCTTTCCTAGGGTTGGCTGGATATTACCGGAAGTTTGTACACAACTACAGTCAGTTAGCATTGCCGCTAACAAATCTCATTGGGAGGAATATGCCTGAGAAATTGCAATGGACAGCACAATGTCAGTAGGCTTTCAATGAGCTAAAAAACTCCCTCATCACCTGTCCAGTTCTAAGGGCTTCAGACTTCAATAGACCCTTCATCCTCACAACCGACATTTCTGACCATGGAGTGGGGGCCGTGTTATCTCAGGAGGGGCTGGATCAGGAGCAACACACTGTTGCTTTCCTTAGCAAGAAACTTACTGAGCGGGAAGCGAGTTGGGGAATCTCCGAAAAAGAATGTTATGCAATTGTATTTGCTTTGGGAAAACTCCGCCCCTACCTGTGGGGTCGACGTTTCCTGCCCCGAACCGATCATTCTTCCTTCCAGTGGCTACAGACTGCCAAGTTTACCAACCCGAAGCTCCTGCAATGGAGCCTAGCCATGCAAGACTTCGATTTTGAGATTGAGCACATCGCAGGATCTCAGAATAAAGTAGCTGATGCTGTATCCCGCAGGGCCTGTGATATTAGTTATCTTGCTATATATAGCTATTTTCTGTTATTTCATCACTGCAGTGTTTATCCATGTTTTCCACTTGGTTCTCTCTTAATGGGTTACAGAGCTTGTGTATTAAGTTTTAGATGGTTAAAAGAGCAACCCACAGCTTAGTTCTAGACTTCATCGATGGGGATCCAGATAGCCAGACCCCATGATTCGGTCTAGTGTGTGTGTGTGTGGGGGGGGTGTTATGAGCCTCGGCCTAGTGAGGCCTATTTGCTCTGGGGAAGCCTGCACTAAAGTTACTGCAAGGCCTACATTTCCCAGGTTCCCTTTGGGCCCGGTGATTGGGTAAGAGGGGATTCTGAGGGGAAAATTACACCAATAGGAAAGGAGGGAGATGGTGCCTGAGGGAAGAGATAAAAGGCCTCATCACAGGGGGAGGGTGTTCACTTCTAGGGAGCACAGCTGAGGAGAGGCTGCTGCAGATGGAGTGTTCCCTCATCCAGAAGGGGTGAGACAGTTGGAAGCCAGTCACCAGGGGACAGTTAAGAGCAGTCTAGTTAGACGCGTTAGGGTATTTTAGTTTTGTTTGTTCACCAACCTTTACTATTCTCTTCAATATACCAAGTTTAAGAACCAGTTATTAATAAACCATTTAAATAAAGTTCTTTATTATTCTGCCTGGGTCCTCATGCCTCATTTGGTCATGTAATAAATCAAACCTACTGGGAAAGAGTCAACAAAAGGTGTTAGTTGGGTGCTCTGGGCCCTTCTTTAGGAAACCTGTACCAGAGTGGTGGCAGCCTACAGATAGCTACCCTGGGCTCCAGCAGCTGTGACAGACATGTAATGAGATTTCAACCAAAATATTAGCATAAAGCTGAGACTGAATAATTAGTATTATTCACGGTCTTATGAATGATATAGAAATTTTATTTATTTATTAAAACATTTTACCCCACCTTTCCTCATGGTTCAAGGAGGCTGTTAAGTTACTTTTAATAAGACCAACAACATGTAGTTATAACATCATTCACAGAGAATCTCCAAAAGAAGTTGCAAATTTTCCAGTATAGCAAATCAATATATTGGGCTGTATTCTATAAATCTAAAGCATAAGCCCTGGTACTAGGGTCAGGTGAACCCCATGGACAAAATGCCATAAGCTGCACTAATGAGAAGGATTTTAATGACACCCCCCTCTGCCCCACAAGCAGAGATATTTGCTATTTCACTTGAATCTACTTTTTCTTAAACCACTGTGCCCTGCAGCATTTTATTTGTAAAACTCTCCTGACCCCTCTCCCCCAAAGCAATCCTCTGCATTGTTAGGCCTAACTTGCTCATTTGAAGTCAGATTAAGTCAAGTGAACTAATCTTTCCTAATCATAGAATCATAAGGTTGGAAGGGATCTCTGGGGTCATCTAGTCCAATCCCCTGCACAATGCAGGAAATTCACAACTACCTCCCCCATACCCCCAATGAGCCCTGCCTCATGCCCAAGAGATGGCAAAACACCTCCAGGATCCCTAGCCAATCTGGCCTGGGGAAAATTGCTTCCTGACCCCAAAGTGGCAATCGGCCTTACCCTGTGCATGTAAGAAGGGTCCACGAGCCTGCCCTCCCTCTCATGATCTGCCTAGGTTCACAGAATCAGCATTGCTGTCAGATGGCCATCTAGCCCCTGCTTAAAAACATTCCAAAGAAGGAGAGCCCACCACTTTCCGAGGAAGCCTGTTCCACCGAGGGACCGCTCTGTCAGGAAGTTCTTCCTAATGTTTAGCCAAAAACTCTTTTGATTTAATTTCAACCCATTGGTTCTGGTCCAACCTTCTGAGGCAATGGAAAACAACTCTGCACCATCATCTATATGACAGCCCTTCAAGTTCTTGAAGGTGGTTATCATATCACCTCTCAGTTGTCTCCTCTCCAGGCTAAACATACCAAGCTCCTTCAACCTTTCCTCATAGGACTTGGTCTCCAGACCCCCTCACCATCTTCATTGCCCTCCTCTGGGCATGTTCCAGCTTATCTATATCCTCCTTAAATTGTGTTGACCAAAACTGAACACAATATTCTAGGTGAGGACTGTAATGACCCAAATGAGGATTTTTTTTCTTGTCCTCCCTCTTCCACTCTTCTCTGTTTTGTGAAGAACTGACCATTCCTGCTCTTATGCTGATTGGTAATGACAAACAGTATACTCACTCACTCACTCAAATGAACCAGGGAACAAAATATCTGCTGTAGAATTAGTTTTCTTTTGTTTAAATCTCAGTGGATGTCCTCTGAAAGTTTTTTGAACATTTTGTTTAGCCAAGTATTGGCTGGGGGAAAATGGTATGTGATATCTCTCACACTCCTGCCTTTTTTTCCTTTTGCCCTTTGTAATGCATGCTATAATGCATGCTATATTTCTTCTGCTTTCTCAGGAGTCACTCAGTTGTCGTCTGGTCTTTGTGATGATGCATTATTGTGTGACTGCAAACTACTACTGGCTTTTGGTTGAAGGAATATACCTGTACACACTGCTAGTGCTGTCAGTGTTTTCTGAACAGAGAATCTTTCGGCTTTACCTTTGCATCGGCTGGGGTAAGCCAGTTTCCTTTTCCTCTGCTCTCTCTTTTCTGAGAGTAGCTTTCTGTACTTCACTGCTCTAAACCAAATGGAATGGAAAGCTCTTTATTGCCTTTGAATTGTAAATTACAGGTGCTTTTTCTGCTTTTAAATAGTGATCCAATCGTTTAAGCAGGGACAGAACCAGAGGTTTCACTTTTTTATGCAGTTGTGATGAGGCCGTGCTATTGATGCAGTGTATAAGGACATGAGATTGCTTGCCAGGAAGCTGCAGTGTAGATGACTTTTGCTATGAAAAGCAGTTTGCCTAATCCTCAGAATTATGTAATAGATCATGAAACCTACAATAATACTGTTCTTAATCAGAAGACTTACTGCATACATCAGAAACTTACTTAAATTTGGTGCCTGTCAACAGAAGATGCTCTGGACTTTTTTTTGGCAAAGAGTTGTTTGTACAAGTCCATATGAGAAACCTGCCAATGGCCATTTGGATGTATTGGTAGGGAACTTGGTATGCCTGCCTGCTGTAATGATTTTGCTGCCCAGCATAAAATGAGATAGCAAATGCAAAATGGTGATAATTCCATCTTGTATTCTTTTTCTTAAGTTTCTAATGCTTATAATTGTAGGAAACACCTGTGCATGGGACCCATTTTACTAAGAGGTCAAACATAGGATCTCTTTTATGTACACTGCTGCTTCTATACCCTTCTTTTCACTATTCTAGTATGGGCCAAACATTTCAAATTTCATGCAAATTTCATGAGTTCTTGTGGTTGAATAAATCAGGAACATTAATGACAGGGCTTGCTAATGTTCTTTGCTTGTACAATTCTCATTTATAAAATGTGGATTTTCTTTGTGGAAGTCTTAGATATTTAAGCATAGAAAATTAAGATTACAACAGCAATCCATGAAGTGTATGAAATATCATGGGTTGTCATTAAAGACCACTCAGCAGCTTCGACTGGTGCAGAATATGGCTGCCCACATTTTTATCTGAGTCAGAATTCTAAGATTGTATCCGTTCAATTTTATAATAGTTTTCCTGCTTACCAATCTGCTTCTGGAGCCTATTCAAGGTACTGATCTTTAAAGCCTATTATGACTTGGACCCATATATCTGAAGGACCCCATAGCTGCCCATTTACTTGTGAAGATCTCAGCAATAGGAATTACTTGTAGTCTCATTTTGTGATTTAATTAAATCTGTAATTATGAGTAGAGATGGGCATGAACCGAAATATGAACCAAAATTAAGCATGAACCAGGCTGGTTCATGGTTCGCGAACCACGGTTCGTCAGATCCCATTTCTGATGAACCGCCATGAACTTTTAGGCTGGTTCGTTTGGTCCGTTTTGGGGTTCATCACTGCAGACAGCCTGGTGCCAATCAATCAGTTTCCTAGGCAACAGGGGATGGACTTCCTGCAGACCTTCTGCTGACCCGAAAGTAACCTTCTGCTGGCCCGGAAGTGATGATTTTCTGACCTGGATGTGATATTTTCACGAATCAAACAAACCAGTTCACAAACCAGGGGCAGGTTCATGAAAGTTTGTGGTTCATGAAATTTGATGAACCACGAACCACATGGTTTGGGTTTTTTCCGGTTCATGCCCACCTCTAATTATGAGGGATATGGCATTTTCAGTGGCTGCTAAGCCCCGTGGAACAGTTTTTCTGAAGAGGTGAGGAAGACATCCTTTTTGAATGAATTTCATAGGGATTGCAGAACCTTCTTTTAAAGGAAGTTTCTTTTTTATTATTATTATTATTTTTAATGTCTAACATAAAAAACTACAAAAGACTACAAAAATATAAGGGGGGGGGAAGGGAGGGGAGGACTGGGAAAAGGGAAAAACAACATACAAACAACAAACGCTACAGTACATGTCTTGTATTCCCTTCATGCTGCAATTTTTCTTAAAAGTTAACTTTCTAATATGCTATCAGGTTGGTAGATCTTATACAATACAGACTATATTCAGGATCAGGACTTCTCCCCCCCGCCTTGCGTCTCGGACTCAGTTCTCTCTGCGCAGCTGGAGCAGCTGCGCCCATTCTTTCCTCCCCCCCACTTTCCCCTTCAGACTTTGGACTTTCTTCTTGCTGAAACTCCTGATGGTTGAACAAAAAGTCTGTCAGCTGCGCATCCGATGTAATCTTGTAGGTTTGATCCTTATATCTGAACCAGACGCCTTCTGGAAACAGCCATTTATATTTTACATCACATTTCCTCAAGAAAGCCGCAAGTCCTTTATACTTGAATCTTCTTTTACGAGCCAAAAATGGAACATCCTTCAATATTTTAATCTTATTGCCCAAATAATCCAAGTCCACATTGTACGAATTATATAAGATGGTGTCCCGAATCTTCTTAGATGAAAAGTCAATTATCATCTCGCGAGGCAGCTGACGCTTCATTACGTACTTTGAAGATGTCCGCCGGACTTCCAAAATATCGCTTTTTAGCTCTTCCTTAGTTGCCTTTGCGAATGGCGCCAAAAGTCCAGACACCAAATCTTTTAAATTTTCACTTTGCTCTTCTTTTACATTTTGAAGACGCAGTACCGTTTGGGCATGGTCCACTTGTAATCCTATTTTTTGATTCTCCAAAAGCTTCACTTCCTTACTTGTTGCTTTCATGAGTACTGCGTTCTCGTGTGCAGACTGCTCTGCTCCGGTCGCTGTTTCTTTAATGGCTTTCACTTCACTCTCCACTGAATCAACCCTTTGCCCCATTTCATTCAGTTTCGCAACAAAGGGCTGCACAGCATCAAAAACTGCTCGTCTCACCATCTCTTCCAAAGTTTCCCCCTTCCCCTGTAACGTCGCCATCACCGATTTACTCATTGCTGGGCTCTGCTTTCTCGTCGCCATCTTAGGGGGGGGCGCCAACTAAGTTCCAAAACTCGGTGCAGGGGAAGAAATCCGCGCCTTTTTAGCTTCAACTTCGACCAATCCTTCGCATATGCTTGAAAATCAGAAGGGATTCGCTTACTTACAGGTTTTCACCTTAAATCTGCTTATTGCCGTTCTCCATGGCCCGGCAGCACACGGAGTGCTGCGCAAGTCTGCCGGCCTCCGTTGGAGCAAACGGGCAATTTACCCCCTGCATTGCTTCCAGGGGGTTCTTCCCGCGGTGCCCCGGACCCTGGCTTCCTCACTAGGAGTCCTGGGGGTTAACCCTCGCGGGTCAACTGCCCGGTCAGGCTGCTCAGACGGTTCCTCCCGGACCTGCAGAGAGGAGCGTCCGACATGACCGGGAAAACGAAACCAAATCCTTTTAAAGGAAGTTTCATTGTCTGGAATAGGTGAATGATTTTTGTGATGGTACATATGTGTATTAAAACTCCTATTAACTATTTGGTTGCGAAAAGTTTTGTTTACATGGCTTTAACTGTTGTTAGATTTTGTATCTTCACATGCTGTGAGCCACCTCAAGTTCAAGAAGAGCCGGACACGCAAATAAATTAATTTTACAAGTAACAATAGATCTCCTTTATCAGTTTGGTGTAGTGGTTAAGAGTGGTAAGACTCTAATCTAGAGGGCCAGGTTTGATCCCCCACTCCTTTGCTTGAAGCCAGCTGGGCAGTGTTGAGTCAGTCACAGCTTCTTGGAGCTCTCTCAGCCCCACCCACCTCACAGGGTGATTATCGTGAGGATAAAAATAACACACTTTGTAAACTGCCCTGAGTGGGCATTAAGTTGTCCTGAAGGTCAGTATATAAATCAAATGCTATTGTTGTTGTTATTATTATTATAAAGAAAGAAATGGCTATGTATTATGGCATCTAGCATATTTATGCACACTTTGACATTGAGGATTTAGAGTATCTGCATCATAAGAGCCTCATCTTCAAAAAAAGAATTATGTTTTAATACTTTCTGCTTTGGCCACCTCTTTGTTGTGCCCATATTAATGTGGAAATGGGATGTTTGGAGTTCCTTGGTACATATTTGTCACAGTTGTAGATAATTGGAAGAGATTTGGGGTAGGTTTCATTTCTTAAATGTGTGGATTTTCTTGGTTGTTTTTTCCCCTCGCTTTTTATTCATCTTGCATGAATATTCTTGCAAACAAGCTTATTGGTAAAATTCATATGAATGATCAATTGCAAATTATTCTCTAGCTCTACTGAATGTGCAGTGATGTATTGATGATATAAAAGTTGTAGTCTATTGATAGCAATAAATATACAAAAGAGCCAAGAAAGGAAAAAATATGGTAAGTAATTCTTCTGGGTTTTTGTGGGTCTAATGGCAACGACACCTTTATATTGTACAATTATTTAAAAACACACAAAGCAGAAATCTTAAGCTGTTGTGCTCTTCATAAAAATTGCCTGACTCAGGACATTTATCTAAACAAATGGGAGTGTAGAAAATTAATATTCTGTCCAAAGCCAGACAGGCCAAAAATCCATTATAAGAAATATAGTAGAAATATGTCTTTTTGCCTGAAATATTTGATTGCAGGCTCAACTTACCAATACTTTGAAAACAATGATTATGATCCTGCAGAACATCCTAGGTGCATACTGAGCAGTTCTCTGAGTTGAACATTTTATTCAGTAAACGTGGAGTGGATATGTGTGCATGTGTTTAAAGAATGGGCAATAATCCTATTACAACTATTACTAAATTACCACTGTTATCTTGTCAACAGCTCCCTTAACTGGAGTTATTGTATATATCTTTCTTGTCACAATATTGCTGTTAAGCAATAATGTGAGTAATTTCTGTTTGGTACTTTACAGTTACATTGAGACTAGACATGGGCACGAACAGAAAAAAAAAGAAATGAACATGGTGTTCGTTGTTCGTTGCCATCCACGAACAATGAACAACGAACATTGATGAACATGACCTGTTCACGAACATGTTTGTTGTTCATTGTTTGTGGGGGCCAGCAAGCTCTCCTCCAGCCATCAAGATCCCTACCACACCACTCCCAGAAAGCCTACCTGAGCAGACAGTAGGAAATGTACCAATAATAAATAATAGCTTGGCCCCAGAGCCTGAAGAGGTAGATCCCTATCCCACCACACACAAAGAAAATTCAAGCTCCAATGCACTCTCCCTGTCTCTCTCTCAAAATGCCCACAGCAATTGGTTGTTGGGGGTTTTCCGGGCTGTATTGCCGTGGTCTTGGCATTGTAGTTCCTGACGTTTCGCCAGCAGCTGTGGCTGGCATCTTCAGAGGTGTAGCACCAAAAGACAGAGATCTCTCAGTGTCACAGTGTGGAAAAGATGTAGGTCATTTGTATCTACTCAGGAGGGGTGGGGTTGAGCTGAGTCATCCTGTAAGAGTTTCCCAGGGTGTGGAATGCTAATGGCGGGAGGCTTCACTGAATCCTGAGGAGGTTCTTTTGCATATGGATTGGTGCTTGATGTGCTAATCTTCTCTGCAGGGCTATTGTCGGGTGTGGAGTGTTTTGTTGGCCTGGTGTTTTTCAGAACTGGAGCCCATGCTCTGTTCATTCTTAAGGTTTCTTCTTTCCTGTTGAAGTTTTGCTTATGCTTGTGAATTTCAATGGCTTCCCTGTGCAGTCTGACAAAGTAGTTGGAAGTGTTGTCCAGTATTTTGGTGTCCTGGAATAAGATACTGTGCCTAAACTTTCAGTTAGGTCACAAGGTCTACAGGAAACCAACTCACACTGATCGGTACTTACACAAAAACTCCAATCACCACCCCCGACAGAAAAGAGGCATAATGAAAACATTAGTGGATCGTGCAAGACGGATATGTGAGCCGCGCTTTCTCAATGAGGAAATTAATCATCTAAACCACGCACTTCAGGCAAATGGCTACTCCAGAAATGAAATCCGAAGAGCAATCAAACCCAGGATGAATCAAACAACCAAGGAAAAACAGTCACCTACAGGAAAAGTGTTTTTGCCATATATCAAAGGAATTACTGATCAGATGGGAAAGCTTATGGAAAAGCATAACCTTCAAGCAGTATTCAGACCCACCCGAAAAATACAACAGATGCTACGATCAGCAAAAGACAGCAGAGACCCCCTCACCTCTGCAGGAGTATACCGTATACCCTGCAGCTGTGGACAAGTTTACATCGGGACCACAAAGCGTAGCATCCAGACAAGAATAAAAGAACATGAAAGACACTGCAGACTTGGACAGCCTGAAAAATCAGCAGTGGCTGAACATAGCCTAACTCAAACAGGGCACAGTATCTTATTCCAGGACACCAAAATACTGGACAACACTTCCAACTACTTTGTCAGACTGCACAGGGAAGCCATTGAAATTCACAAGCATAAGCAAAACTTCAACAGGAAAGAAGAAACCTTAAGAATGAACAGAGCATGGGCTCCAGTTCTGAAAAACACCAGGCCAACAAAACACTCCACACCCGACAATAGCCCTGCAGAGAAGATTAGCACATCAAGCACCAATCCATATGCAAAAGAACCTCCTCAGGATTCAGTGAAGCCTCCCGCCATTAGCATTCCACACCCTGGGAAACTCTTACAGGATGACTCAGCTCAACCCCACCCCTCCTGAGTAGATACAAATGACCTACATCTTTTCCACACTGTGACACTGAGAGATCTCTGTCTTTTGGTGCTACACCTCTGAAGATGCCAGCCACAGCTGCTGGCGAAACGTCAGGAACTACAATGCCAAGACCACGGCAATACAGCCCGGAAAACCCCCAACAACCATCGTTCTCCGGCCGTGAAAGCCTTCGACAATACATCCCACAGCAATTGTCTCTCCCTCACTGTCTGCAAAACCAGAGCTGGGAGACCCTCTCCCCCCTGCTCTTTGCTTCCTTTTAACAAATTTGGAGCTCCACACTTGAAAGGAAGACCTGCCTATCAAGCTAAATTGGGCTTAGATTGGGGTTTCCAGGGCAACAGCAGGAGGTCAGACAGAGTTCAGGCAGTCCCTGCCTCTGGTTGCCAAGGGAATTGATTGCAGGTGCCAGATTGTCTGGCTTGATGAATAGCAATGAACAGCAATGAAGGTCTTGCAATGACCACCTGTTTGTTTAGAATGGGGCCTCATGAACAGCTTGTTAGCGAACAGCTGATTGGGCTGTTCGTGGCTTTTTAAAGTTCATATTGCTGTTTGTGTCCATCTCTAATTGAGACTAAGGTAAGGCGAGATTAAGGAGTAGCAATTTAGTTCAAAAAATACCGAGTCTGTTTTCTGTACACCAGGTTCTGAATCCAATGTCACTAGTTCTGAATTTTACAGTCTTCTGGGTCATTCTAAGGCACCATCACAGATTTTGCTCATGCCCTATAATATATCAAGAAGACACAACATTTTATTGGGCATACAATATAAATCGAAATGATTGGTAACTGGCCCCCATTCTCCAGAAAAAGCAGAGAAACAATCAATTTTTAAAAAAGTTCTCATCCTTACATCATGTTTTTGAATACTTGTGATGATACCAATAGGTTTGAAAGCAAGCCCTGTTAAATATTAGGAAAGGGAGCATTCTGTGTTGTGTACTGTTCCCTTATATAGCATTAGCAGTGAAAACATAACTTTTCTAATATATCCAGTGCACTTCATTGCAGTCAATGCTAGAAAAATTCTCAGTTGTGTAACAAGAACACATTTCTCTTAGTTTCAAATTCATGCTCAGCTTAGTAATGGATGCTTAATTGTGGCTGCAATAAAGCATTTGCATTTTCATTCTTTACAGAAGCTGGAGTAGTCAAGCAGAGGTTATCACAGACCTGGAAGAATAGTTGGCAATCAGAACTTTAGGTGGGGGTTAACTGGCATGAGAAGGCAAAGGGTAGCAGTGGGCTATGAAGTGGAGAATTATTTCCTGCCCAGAAACTCAAGAAACTCAAGTTTACCCCACACTGAATAGCCTGAGTGACACCTCATAATTATTAGCAAGTATATTTTACAAATTTAGGATTGGATCTTATGACCTGCAAATGCAATGCAATTGTGAAAGTTGATCTTCCCTTCCTTCCAATAGTCCCCTCTGACCTTTTAAATAGCTAATGCTGGGAGAGCCTCATGAACAAAAAGTGCCCTGTGACTTTGGGTGGGGGAATCTGGTGAAATCTCCCCCACCTCACTCTTCCATCAGCGTAGTAAGCTTTCCACTTATGCAAAAGTGGGGGGGGGGTGATTTTACTAGATTCTGCTTTCTCATGGCATTTTGTCTACAATATCCCCAGCATTAACTTCTCAGAGGTCACAGTGGTACAGGTCTCCTCAGGGAGCATGCTCACAGGACCTAACCCTTAGTGAATGCCTATTTGTACCATCAACACATGAAGCAAGTACAGCGTTTATATACAAAGGATACATGCTGTAGACAATTCACTATTTCCATAATCCAAAAGCTACTGATCTATTTAAAAAATTCATTATTTCTTATTAAAAAGTATATAGAGTTACTTCATAACCAAGATTAGTTTATTCCAGGACAAAATAGAATTTATAGTTCATCTCTGAAACAAGCAAATCTTCATAGACTAATAGATATAGCTTCTAATAAAGGCATTATGACAAAATTAGAATTAGAAATTAAAATACAGCAGAGCTTACATTGGTTTAAATATTTACAGCTGCAAAATATGGTGGATCAAATACAGCTTGAGAAGATAATGGATACTCCATTAACAGAATTCGAACAAATGTAAAGGACAGAAAAATACATTTAGCATTTAAAATTTTATCTTAAAATGTATATAGTTCTCTGGGAACCACAGTAATTCTAATATTTAAAACATTGACATTAAAATAGTTAAGACTTCCGGTTTGGGATTCATGGAGGTCTAACACAGCTCCATTTGCGGAGCTGACCGGACTGCCGTTTTAACCGGCCGGAGGGGTGAAAATAACCCGCGGCCGACTGCTCTCAGGCGGGGAGCAGGCAAAGAACGCTCAAGACCCTAGGGTGAGCTAGATCTCGGATGAGGGGGGGCTCTACTCAAGGAGTCTCCCCCCCAATCCTTGAGGTCCCACCTTGCGACGGGTCGGCTATAATCTCTGCGGCAGTTCTGGGGCCAATTCGGCTGGCATAAGACCTACATACCCAAGCTTCGATCGGGGAGGGAAGTCGAGAGGAGAATTTAAGATCGAAACAGCGATTACAACCCGAGAAAGTTGAAGAGAAGGTAAAGATCGCTATCTCTTGAAACGGGACAGATTGATAAAAACAGAGAGGAAAGAAAGTAGATTTTTAAACTGCAACAGACTAGTGAAAAGGAGGTGAAGACTCGGCAGGAGTTGTATTTTAAAAGAGACTAAATTTAAAGAAGTTATTGCAAAAATCGGACTATTGTTTTGAATACCTGTGGTTTTGGAGCTGTGGGAAAAAGACACCATCGCGAGACCTGCTGTGGGAAGACGGGAGACAGGAAGTGCGTAACAACAATAGAGTGGCTGGAGGGAAGCGGCCCTTGCCGACGGACAGGAAGTAGGGAATCGCCATTTTTGAAAAGGGAAGGGTCACGGCTTCAGCGGAAGAGGAAGTAGGCCATCTTGGATTACAATAACATAGAGAAACCATAGAGAAAAGACGCCCGACATTTTGGATACAAAAAATTAATTTTGGCAAAGATTGGGACATTTGAAAAAAAGGAAAACGTTTAAACATACGCCACGGAGCTAAGGAAGAGAGCAGATTCGTGGGAGCGAGCTAAAGCAAGCCCCACGATGTCGAAAAAAGAGTGGCAATCGGCAATAGAAAATTTGGACAAAAAGCTTATAGACATGATGAAAGAACTTAAGGACACGAAATTGGAGCTTATTAAAGAGGTCAAAGAAGTTACACAGACAGTAAAGTCGGAGCTGTCAGAAGTGAAAAAAGGCGTGGAAACGATTAGTAGTGAATTACAAGGAACGCAGCAGAGAGTTAAAACAGTAGAAGACGCGATGGAGAATTTAATAGAAACGCAACAGAGATGAGACTGGTGAAGGGGAGGATGTCAGTTGCAGAAACTAAACACATGGAGAAGCAGCTTCGTTTTCGTGGTCTGCCAGAAGTGGAAGGGAAGTCAGCGCAAGAACAGATGACTGAGGTGTTGGCTGATTACCTGGGGAAGGAGGAGGAGGAAATTGTGGCTATCCTAGATGTGGCGTACCGTGTGAACTCGAGAATTGCAACCCAGAGGAAACTACCAAGGGATGTGATTGTGCAGTTTACAACTAGAAACATGAAAGAGAGGATTGTGACAAAACAATTTCAAGATCCATTGGAGATTGATGGCAAGACGATTATCATAATGAAGGAACTGCCCAGATCAGTGTTACTGGACAGGAAAAAATATAGAGTGCTAATTCAAACTTTGAAGGACATGAATATCAGATACAGATGGGAGTTACCGGAAGGAGTGTCCTTTGAGTTTGGAGGGGCAAAAAAACGCATCAGATCTGAGCGGGAGATGGAGAGATTTATCAAGGACAATGAAAAAGACTTACCAACAAAACCATGAATATGGAGTGTAATGTATTATCTTGGAATGTAAATGGACTAAACTCACCGAATAAGAGGAAAAATATTTTTCATTGGCTACTAAAACAAAAATGTGATATTGTTTGTTTGCAGGAGACCCATATTAGAAAACAGGATGTAAAATATTTAAAATCTGGAAAATTGGGCAAAGAATTTGTAGCGGCCTCTAACAAGAAAAAAAGAGGAGTGGTGTTGTACATAAAAGAGGAGCTGCAGCCAAAATTTGTTATGAGAGATGTGGAAGCTAGATTTGTAGCGGTGGAATGTAATTGGAATTTAAAGAGAGTGTTGGTAGTCGGACTTTATGCACCTAACGGTGCAAAGGAAAGCTTCTTTGAGGATTTAAGGAAGCATTTAGACAATCTTGTATATGACCAGATAATTCTTGCTGGAGATTTTAATGGAGTGACAGATTTGGAACTAGATAAAAAGACTACAACAGCACAAAAGAAAAGAGGACTATTGCCAAAGCTTTTTTTTGAGTTGATTCAACAAGAGACTCTCGAAGATGTATGGAGGAGAGAATATCCTAAAACCAAACAGTTTACTTTTTATTCTGCAAGGCATCTTACATTATCAAGAATTGATATGATCTGGGCCTCAAAGGACTTAGCGTTATGGACTAAGGAGGTAGAAATAATGCCGATGGTAGGCTCAGATCACAATCCAATTATGTGGAAATTTGGAAAAAGGAGAAAAAGGAAAGCCTGGAGAATAAATGAGGACTTGCTACAGGAAAGTGAAAATATGGAAATATTGAGAAGAGAGACAAAGTTTTTTATACAATATAACGTGAATAAAGAAGTACCAACCAGTAAAGTTTGGGACGCGTACAAGGCGGTTGTAAGGGGCATACTAATGGACTTAAATGGCAGAGTAAGGAAAAAGAAAGAGGAGAAAAGGCAAGAGATTGAGGAGAAAATAAAGGCCAAAGAAATACAGTTAAAAAAGAGACCAGGGAAAAAGAAAATACATCAGGAAATTAAAATTCTTCAAGAACAGTTAACAGCAATGAGTAATAAAGAATTGGAGTGGAACCTTAAAAGACTGAATCAAAAAGCTTTTGAGGGTGCTAATAAACCTGGGAAATATTTGGCATGGCAATTGAAGAAGAAAAGGGAAAAGAAAATAATAAATAAAATCTGTGAAGAAAATAAAACGTACCTGGAGCAGACTACCATTAGTAGAGCCTTTTATAAATTTTATGCTAAGTTGTATAATAAAAAAGAAGTAACCAAAGAATCAATAGCATCATATTTGGAGAAAACCAAACTTCCAGAGATCTCGGAAGCTTGGAGAAATAAGTTGAATAGTGAAGTAACTGATGAGGAAATAAGTAAGGCAATACAATCTGCAAATCTAGGAAAGGCGCCAGGGCCAGATGGACTTACGGCTAAATTTTATAAGACAATGGCCAACGAACTGGCACCATTCCTAAAAGAGGTGATGAACGGAGTTTTTAGGGATCAAAGAATTCCAGACACTTGGAGCGAAGCGAATATATCATTGATCCCAAAAGAGGGCCAAGATTTGACTAACGTGAAAAATTACAGACCTATATCACTACTTAACAATGATTATAAAATTTTTACGAAGATATTGGCGGAGAGACTGAAGGGGTGGCTCTCGGAAGTCATAGAGGAGGAACAAGCAGGCTTTTTGCCAGACAGACAAATAAGAGCCAATTTAAGGACAGTGATCAATGCTATTGAATATTATGATAAGCGTTGTGACAAAGAGGTTGGTTTCTTCTTTGTAGACGCTGAAAAAGCGTTTGACAATTTAAACTGGGATTTTTTGTTTGCCACTATGGAAAAGCTACAATTGGGAGAAAGATTCATCAGAGCAATTAAAGAAATTTATAGAGACCAGACTGCAGCAATTGTAGTGAATGATGAACTGACCAAGAAATTGACGATTAGTAAAGGAACAAGACAAGGTTGCCCGTTATCTCCATTGTTGTTCATTTTAGTATTGGAGATTCTGATGATACAAATACGACAAGACGAGGAAATACGAGGAATAAAAATAAAGGACTATTCATACAAGGTTAGAGCATTTGCAGATGACATAATGTTAATTGTAGAAGATCCATTGGAGAACATGCCAAAAGTGATAGACAAGATCAAGGAGTTTGGTGACTTGGCAGGTTTCTTCATTAACAAAAAGAAGTCAAAGATATTATGTAAAAACATGACTAAGCAGAAACAACAATTGTTAATGGAAACAACGGACTGTGAAGTAACTAGTAAGGTGAAATATTTGGGAGTTGAGCTGACTGCAAAAAATATAGATTTGTTCAAGAATAATTATGAAAAATTATGGATTCAGATAGAGAGAGACTTGATCAAATGGAATAGACTGAATTTGTCATGGTTGGGCAGGATTGCAGCAGTTAAGATGAATGTGTAACCAAGAGTAATGTTTTTGCTACAGACAATACCAATCATCAGAGACTCTAAACAATTTGAAAAATGGCAGAGGAAAATATCAGATTTTGTTTGGGCAGGCAAGAAGCCTCGAGTGAAAGTAAAAGTTCTACAAGATGCAAAGGAAAGAGGCGGAATGCAACTGCCCAACCTGAGACTTTACCATGATGCAATCTGCCTAGTTTGGTTAAAAGAGTGGATGACATTAAAGAATAAGAAACTATTAGCCCTAGAGGGATATAAAAAATTTTTTGGATGGCACGCATACCTATGGCATGACAAAGTAAAGGTCAACTCGATGTTCCTGCATCATTTTGTAAGGAGAAGTTTATATACAATCTGGAAGAAGTACAGAATTTACCTACAAGAAGGAACCCCTTTGTGGGTGGTTCCATACGAGGTGATAGATCCGAGAGCTGTTGATAATGAACAACAATGTTTAACGTACAAAGAAATAACTAAAACTGAAGTGTCTAAACTTAGAATAAAGACGCAAGAGGAACTATCACCGAACTACGATTGGTTCCAGTATAGACAGATCAGAGATTTGTATAACTCGGACTCTGTAAAGGGAGGTATACGAACAGAGAATTCGGAACTAGAGCAGACCCTTTTTAAAGAGGACAAGAAAAGAATATCCAAGGTATACCAAGTGCTGTTGAAATGGTATACCGAGGATGAGACAGTTAAAACACAAATGGTGAAATGGGCTATAAATTTTAATAAAGAAATAACAATGGAGGCATGGGAATACTTGTGGAAAACTACAATGAAGACAACGACATGTATTAATATTAAAGAGAACATTTTCAAAATGATCTATCGTTGGTACATGACACCAAAGAAGATTGCGCTAGGAAACTTGAACACTTCTAATAAATGCTGGAAATGTAGAAAGCATGAGGGCTCCCTCTATCATATGTGGTGGTCGTGTGAGGTAGCTAGGCAGTTCTGGGGGGAAATAATAAGAGAAATGAGTGAAATTTTACAGTTTCAAATAAATAAGAACCCAGAACTCCTGCTGCTAAACTTGGGAATGGAGGGAATCCCAGCCCACCATAGGACGTTGATATTTTATATGACTGCAGCAGCTAGACTTTTGTATGCGCAGAAATGGAAAGTACAAGAAGTGCCAACTATTGAAGATTGGATCTACAAATTGCTGTATATGGCTGAAATGGACAAGATGACAAGAAAACTGAGAGATCTGGACTCAGGGCAGTTTAACACAGACTGGGAGAAGCTGAAACAATATCTGGAGAAGAAGTGGGAGGTGGGAGGAAAACTGTGGCAGTTTGAGAACTACTGAAGTACAATAAAAGTATAAAAGAGAGGGGTGACTTTACCGGGGGAGGAAGAGAAATGTGAATTTATAAGCAGTTAGATTAATTAATTGATTGAGATATATATAGATATGTAAAGGTTAATTGATAGAATATTGATAGAGAATAATTAACGGTTTAAACATGAGGATTGAGTAATTAACAATATTTTTTTTTACTTGATAAGACTTATATGCACCAAACTGAATGTATAGAAGAGTTAAAATGACTGACTATGTGATGAGTTATATAGAAATACTATAAAAAGAAGAAATGATTAATATAGAGAGAACAAATCAAATTGTTTGATTTAAATGTGGGAAATTTTTATGGTTTATGACATACAGAAATATTCAAAACTGGAAAATGGGATAAATTGTTTATCTAAAGAAGTATAGTTTGGATGTTTAGTAAGTAAAAGAGTTAAAGATGTACTGCTTAATATAATGGAGAATATATATTTGTTTTAGATAGAGGAAATTAATAGAAGTAAGGGAAAAGGGACAGAGGGTGGGAAAGCTGTTGGAAGTCAACAAAAGGGGGGGAAAGGGAGGGGGTTAGAAACGAAAAATTAGGGGATAATTGAATGCAATGTAATGTAAAAATATTAATGTTCTAACCCAATAAAAATTTTACAAAAAAAAAAAAAAAAAAACAGAATTCGAACAAATTTTAAGCTCTCCAAATCTGGAAAGAAGAGGTTTAATTTCTAAACTCTACTCCATTCTAATATCGGTCTTGAAAAGTAAAGACCTACAATGTCATTCCAAATAGTTACAAGATTGTAATATAAATAAATCATTAGAAATCTGGGATAAGATTTGGTCTTCTAGTATATTTACTTCAAAAGCAATTCCTGTTAAATTGCAAATGTTTAAAATAATACATTGATGGCATCTAACCCCTAAAGATTGTCTTTAATCTCATCCTCTTATCCTCCTTTTTGTTGGAAAAGATGTACTGAAATAGGCTCCTTCTCCCACTGCTGGTGGGGTTGCCCATATATCATTAAATTTTAGAGAGAAGTTTTAGAATTAACAAAAAGTATATACAGGATATGATGTTCCCCTCTCCCCCGCAGTAATTTTTTTGGACCAATGGAATACTAACCATATACCAAAAGTACGAAAAGAACTTATCGCTTCATTCTTTGTAGCAGCAAAATCCACGATAGCATCTGTTTGAAACTAAAGAAAACACCAACACAGGAGACTTGGTTTTCAAAGATATGGGATATTTTATTTTGGACAAAATAAATGATAATATATTTAATGCAGAACACTTCCCAAATATCTCAAACTTCTATGAGAAATAGTTTCTTTTCCTTGAATATATAGAAACGCATAATTTACAACCAAAAATTAAGATTTCTCAAACTATGATTAAGCTCCATAGCATAATGTAATAGAATGTGTACATGTTGTTGTTGGTGTTATGTTACAATTTCCCAGAGTTTGTTTTCATGTTTCAAGTTTTATTATGTTGTTGAATTGACTCTGTGTTCTTACCTTCGTTTATAACATTTGTATGCAGGGCTTTTTTTCTGAGAAAAGAGGTGGTAGAACTCAGGGGGTTGCCCTTGAAGAAAATGGTCACATGGGCTGGTGGCCCTGCCCCCTGATCTCCAGACAGAGGGGAGTTTAGATTGCCCTCCGTGCCATGGCGCGGAGGGCAATCTAAACTCCCCTCTGTCTGGAGATCAGGGGGTGGGGCCACCAGCCATGTGACCATTTTCAAGAGGTTCCGGAACTCGGTTCCACTGCGTTCCCGCTGGAAAAAAGCCCTGTTTGTGTTATGTCAGTTTTAAATAAAAAACTTGATAAAAACTTATTTCTTGAACAGCTTTAGGTTACACAGCAGGGGGGGGGCACACCAAAGGGCATTCCAGCATTCCACCTCACAAAAAAAACGCAACTCACTTAACATCAGAGAATCACAAAAACAGAATTGCTGTCAAAAACACTTTATTTCTTGAACAGCTTTAGGTTACACAGCAGGGGGGCACACCAAATGGCATGGCAGCAGTATCTTACACAAAAATAACACAACTCACTTCACATTAAAGAATCACCCCAAAAAATTGCTGTCAAAAGCACTTTATTTCTTTAACTGTTTTAGGTTACACAGCAGGAAGGCACAACAGGGCATGAAAGCAGTGTACTACACAAAAATAACACAACTCACTTCACATCAGAGAATCACCCAAATACAATTACTGTCAAAAACGGTGAAGTGGGTTGTATTATTTTGTGTAGTACACTGCTATCATGCCCTGTTGTGCCCTCCTACTGTGTAACCTAAAGCAGTTAAAGAAATAAAGTGTTTTTGACAGGAATTGTGCTTTTGTGATTCTCTGATGTTAAGTGGGAGTTGTGTTATTTTTCTGTGTGGGGGACTGCTGGTGTAATGTGTCATAATGCTTTGCCTACTTGTACTTTGAAAGGGAGAAAATAATTTTTTTTAAACTTTATTTTGTGTTGTTTGTGTTTTATTCTTTGTTGTGCAGTTGGTTCCCATCATAGGGAATAATGGGGCTGGCTGGCCAGCTATCTCTGTAGGTGGTGGGGGAATTTGAGGGAGGGTGTCTGTGGTTCAGGTGCTCTTTCACAGAGACCAGCTGGCACTCAGAAGTGTGCCCACCATTGTGGCACCCCTGGGCTGTGCAGAATTGCCCAGGGAAAGAGAGTTTAGAAGTTCCCAGCATAGGGAACAAAGGGAGAGGGCTGGCCTTTGCCAGCCTGTTCCTGGGGTTATGGGTGTGGGGCTGCTGGGGGTGGATTTGGGTCTGTGAGGGGCTAATGTGGGGATTTGGGTCTGTGTGTGGCAGCTGGGGGGGAATTGGGTTTGTGTGGGGTTGTAGGGGGTGGACTTTGGGGGCTGAGAGCACCTACTTGGGGAGGCCATGAAATGCCCCTCCCCAAGTGGAAGCTGGCTGAGCCTTGGTGGGGGGTGGGAGTAGAGGTGGGAGAAGGGCCCCTGAGGGTTGGGGGGCATTTTGCATGCAAAATGCCACCCCTGGCAAGACAAGCCTCCCCCATCTGTAAGTAGTAGAGAAAAGAGCACCTACTTGGGGAGGCCATGAAATGCCCCCCCAAGTGGGAGCAGGCTGTGCCTTGGTGGGGGGTGGGAGTAGAGGTGGGAGAAGGGCCCCTGAGGGTTGGGGGGCATTTTGCATTGAAAATGCCACCCCTGGCAAGACAAGCCTGCCACACCATTTTTTCCACCTAGGAAATAATGAAGAAGATTAGCAGCAGCAAGCTAAACAGACGCTCACTTTTCCCTTTCTTAGGCGAGGATAGGGGGACCTGGTTTGGGGGGCCATAACATGGCCCCCCAAAGTCCAATCGGTCTGAAACTTAGGGGGTTGTTAGAGAGGAGTTAGAGGAAGGTCCCCACCAATTTCGGCTTGATTCGGTGGGAAAATGCCTCCCCCAGGCATCCGGGAAAACAGAGGCATTTTCCCATTGAAAAACCTGAAACAACCCGAAACAACCTGAAATAATACCCGAACTGCTAAACCCGAAACGGCAAGCCGTTTCGGGTTTTGCTGTATCCGAAACGAGAAACCCAAACGGTGTGCCTTTGCACACCCCTATATCTAAATGATCGCCTTCACCTGTATAAGTCAGTCCAATGCCTAAGGTAAACTAGTATTGTTGTTCATGTACCTACTGTGAGTGAGGTGAGGTTAGACGTACTAGACAAATTTTTTCAGCCATGAACCCAGGCTTTGGAATTCCCCACCCCAGGAGTCCTGATGAGCCCCTTCATAGCTGTTTGTTTTTCTGGGCTTCATGGAAGTATTAAAGTTCTTAGTTTTGTGTCTATTTATAGCAACCTTAACTTGCCTTTGGTAAAAAGTTTGGGTCTAAATACAGTAAAATATTTTGTGTGTTAAGTATTTTTGGTTATTAACATTTTAGAAGTTTAAAGAAATCTGTCCCATGAATTTCTGCACCCATCAATATCTCAGTCTTTCTTTATAAGGAACATTGTTGTATTCTATTATTATTCACTCGAGAATGGTGGCATAATTTCACATTTATATTACTTTGGCCTGTATTAACTATCCATGATCTTTTAGCTGCAGTAATGTCAATTCTAGTTATGTTCATCTTCACATAGCAAGAAAGTATTATGGAAGCATACGTTACATGACACATTATATAGTGTCAGAATTGATTTGCATAATTAATTTGCATGACAAGCAAGTTGCCTTTTCATTTTGATTTCTTCCAAGTTTGTATTTTTGTCACGTTGTTAATAATTGTGAAATATTGTCAGGGCTTTTTTTCTGGAGAAAGAGGTGGGGGAACTCTCACCTAGGGCAACTCCCTGGAGGGGGTGGCACCCCTGTTACTACATGCACATGCGTGCAGCGCATGCATGCAGTGCATGCACACTCCCAGAACTGCATTATGACGTCACTTCTGGGAAGTGATGTCATCACACAGGCTGTGGCCACCCTGGGAGTGCTCCTGTGCTCCACCAAGGGGTAACAATTTGGCCCAGATCAGGCCTGAATTGGCCCGGAACGGGCTGCTGCCACATGAGAGAGCACTCTGCCACCCAGCAGCAGCCTGATCCTGGACATTTTGGGTCCTAATCGGGCCAAAATGGGCCCTAAGTGGCCAGGATCGGGCCTGAATCGGCCTGGAATGGGCTGCCGCTGCATGGGAGTGCAGTCCCCTGCCTGGCAGCAGCCTGATCTTGGCTGTTTTGGGCCTAAATTGGGCCAAATGGGCCTGAAACGGCCAGGATCAGGCCCAATTTAGCTTTAATCGGGCCACTCCCCCACCCTCCTGCCATGTGTGTTTCACCCCCTCAGGAGCAGGCTTACCTTAAGCCATTTGCTCCAGGGGAACTGATCTCCATCTGGAGATCAGGGGGTGGGGCCACCACACATGAGAGGTGCCAGAATGCTGTTCTGGAGTGTTCCAGCAGAAAAAACGCCCTGAATATTGTGTGACAAGTTATGTTCACAGTTTCATATTCCAACAAAAAGCTCTGAACTGCTTCCACAGTTTTACATTCAGAGGCCTGTTTCTGTTCTCTGAGTATTCTGTTTCTTCTGCATTAAAATCAGTTTCCCCCTTTCCCTTGTCATAAGGTGCTACTTCATCAGCAGGGTCTGAAAACCAGGGGAAAACTACACATACTAATGTACTTATCTGCTGAAAAATCCTAAAATGGCCCACATTGATGTCAAGATTGAAATTATCATTTGGGTTTTTTTTAACAGAGCAGGATATTTTGCATTATCAGCTGAAATCAGTTTAAATGGCATCTTTGCCATTTTTATAGCTGCAACTGAAGGCTGCAATGGGTTGCTCCCATTGCAGCCTTCACAGCACGGGATGTGAGGGGGGGGGATGGGGGGAGATATTCAGACAGAATAAAAATCTGAGCGAGGGAAAAACTCCTTGGAGAAATGCTGCTCCATTTGTAATGCAGCTAATATTATGAACAGGACAAATTCATATTCTGAGCCAGTAGGATTTTTTATTCCTTCATTGTCTTCTTCATTGATGGGTAGTAGACAAGTGGGTGGTTCAGAGAATGGGCATGTAAAGACTAGTATTAGCATGTGAAGACTACTATTTTTCACTTTATTTTGTGAAGTGGTTTTGTGCATAAGCTCCCCACATGGAAAAAATGAAGTAGTTATATTTTGTCAACATGCCAGCTTGATTCTTCTGTGTGGAGTCTCCTTCATAATATCTACCAGATTGATGTGCTTTACCTAGCAGTTGATTGAACCATACCTTCCTGGTTTGGCAGAAACATGTAGTGGCACTAATCAGAACTGGCTGATTAATGAAGTCCTAGGGGTTTTTTAAACCATTATCTCTCAGATGATGTTAACTAATGCAAATTACTTTCTGAATGAATTGCTTAGTTGAAATAAGCTGCAGTCTATATGTCACTTATAAAGTCTTATTACCATTGCCTAATCATTATGGCTTATAACACAAACTTACAACTTAATTTGCATGCTTTTTGCTCCCTCTTTGAATAGAACATAACAGTTGAGAGAGATACCATCCAATTACATTTGAGGGGAAGGTGAATGGAAGATGATATATGCATTATGGGATGGGTATTAAATGAGTAGTGTATAGAAAAGTTTCTACATGCCATAACTGAGTTGTTGTGGATAGGGGCACTAGTTTTCTGCATGTTTAAGACCGCACCACAAGAAGTCCACTGCATAGGCATTTTTGCTCATAGTCTAAGCACAGCCAGCGCTACAATAGAGGTGAGGTAAGTGGCTGCCACAGGCGCTGCTTTCTGAAGGAGGAGCCATGAGCCGGCCCCGCCCCCGCCCCCAACAACACCTCAGCCAGACCCAGCACCAGAGCAGCAGCGCGCGACGGGCCCACAGGCTGCACGGTGCAGAAGCAACCAGGCTGTGCCTGTTGCTTTGTGCCGTGCTTGTGCCTTTCAGCTGTCCCCAGCTGGCACTAGCGCCAATCCCCTCTGTGGCCCTCCACATGGTGTCTGCGTACACACCAGAGCCCTGCTCCACCATGCTTTCATTGGCGCATGGGAGGCCGTGTGGCCTGGTGCGAGCGGGGGCTGGCAGAGGCTCTGGGGCACAGCCTTCTCCCAGGGACTGTCATTCCACTCTGGGGCCTGTGTTGATAGATCAAGATGGGTAGCCGTGTTTGTCTGTAGCAGTAGAAAAAAGCAAGAGGCCAGTAGCACCTATAAGACTAACAAAATTTGTGGTAGGGTATGAGCTTTCATGAGCCACAGCTTCACTATTGGACTCTTGCTCCTTTTTTGTGTTGTAATGCATTTCAATGGAGCCCATGCAAGTAAATTGGCATTCCTGGCTCCCATTTTCTCCAATGAGCCTTCAAGCCTCTCCCATTATTTCCAGTGGGCAATCCTGTCATTCCTTTTAGTATATCCCTTTCCCCCTCCCCAGCTGGCATCAATTCTACTTCTCACCTTTCCTCAGGCTTTTGGGGGGGGGCTGCTTTTGGTGGAAAGAGTTGCTTGTTGTGTGTGCACTGCCACAGAGAAAGGAGGAAGTGAGGTGACACACACACACAATTCCCTTTCAGTCCCCGTGTGACAGGTAGGAGCAAGTCACTGTTATTGGGTTTAAAGTTGTTGTTTTAAATTCTATTACTTTCCTCCCCCCCTTCTCCCTTTCGTTCTCCCTCCCCCTTGCTATTCTCCGATCTCAATGCTTCACTCCAGAAGAGCAGCGCCCCACACTGCACCCCCTCTTTATCACCTTCTCTCATTCCCTAGTTTTCATATATCACCCCACCTTCCCGCTCTCCCCTAATAGTTTATTTCAATATTTATACACCACATGTTTAGCTGTCAGCTGCCGTTCACTTCAAACCCAAGGGTGGGGGAGAAGGATGAGCATGGAGGGTAGTTCTCGAAAGGGATCGCTGACAAAGGTGATCAATATTTTAAGGCTTGGAGAGGGTCAGAGAGAAAGAGAAGGCTTCAGCTCAGTCCCCCTTCCAAACATCTCTCTCCTCCAAGTGGGCCCTGTAAGAGAAGCCCTCCTTCTACTGCCAAGAGTCTCTGGGTTCAGAGAGAGGTGGGAAGAAAGAGAGAGGGAAACTTTTTTACACACACACACACACAAAAGGAGGTGTGCTCAAAACTTCAATGCAAGTTGCTGTTTCTGCTCACAAAATAGATTTTTGGCTCACAATAAGAAAAACAAAGATTGTTGTTATTCTCACACTTATTTTAAAAATTAAAATTTAAATTAAGAAATGAAAATTAAATTTAAAATGTAGAAAGTTTGAAGTTTTGTGCTTTTCATTTTCCCTACATTTCTTCTGTTTTTAAAAATTGGTTAGGGGGTGCAGGGGTGCAAGGTATCTTGCCTCAGGTGCCAGAAACCCTGGCACCGGCCCTGAGTCTAAGATATAAGATGGGGAAAAAAAATATGCTTATTCTGGTCCTCTTATTATATGGGAAAGTAAAAGAGAGGTGCTTAGATGCAGTCTAAAATGGTCTGGGGAAACCTTTTTCTGTGTACTGTTCATATACTCTAGTTCCTGTTCTTGTGCTGGGTGAACTGTGGTTATGTGGATATAGTCCCAATGTTCTGCCAGGTATTAGCAAGTGTACATGAACACGTGGAACTGCCTTATCCTAAATCAGAGTGTTGGTTCATCTAGGTCATTATTGTCTACTCAGACTGGCAGCAACTCCCCAGGGTCTCAGGTCTTTCACATCACTGACTACCTGATCCTTTTATTTGGAGATGCTGGGGTTAAGACTGGGATTTTCTGCTTGCCAAGCAGATGCTCTACCACTGAGCTATAGCCCCCCCCCTGTAACTAATAGTACTAATAGTTACTATTCAGCACTTGTTGTATTGTCTCATTCCCCTCCTATATTCCACTATTTCTGTATTCTACAGCTTTTATGAAGTACCTAACTGAGTACAGCACTAGACTGATTTCTGACTAAGGCCCCAACAAAATTTGGAAAATCTGGGATCATGATGTGGAGGTGATGCTGGGGATGAGGCATTAAACCATTTCCCTTCTAGGATTGTGCTAATCAGAATGGTTCCTAGTTATTGTAATGGGGTCATGAGGGAGAAGATACAGATGCTAACACATCCATCTCCTGCAGTCAAGTAAATGGCAGCTTGGGGAAACAACCTACATTCATGAAATGGCAAAGTAGCCCTTCCAGGAAATCACAGTTGCCAGATACAAGAGCCTTAATTAAAAGGGAGGCTCATATGTCAGGGCTATTCCTTCTTAAATCTCACAAGCAAAAAGGGAAACTTCCTGACTAAACATTTATTTTGACATTAAAATAATGAGTTTAATGTATTTATGTAGCAGAATACGGGGGGAAAGCACAGCAGCCCTTTTCCTTCCAACATACTATGCTTTCTCTCCTCTCTTATACAGTCCTCATAAAACTAATCTAAGTTTTTTCAACTGCATTCTGTAACAACCAGTCACCTCTAGCCTTGGCTATAAATGTAGATTTCACAGGCAAAACAAAAAGGATTCTTGGTGTGTTATCAAAGAATGAAAATAACATCTCTTTGATCTTCATAAGGCTACATCCATCAAAGCCAAAAAAGGCACAGTCATTGGATTAATTTGTATCTGGATTAATTTGTAATCAAGTTAGCAGCCCTGTATTATTGAATATAAATTTTAAAAATTGTGGGACATCCTGATCTTGTATCTCTTGTCTAAATTTAGTTTGACCATGGTTCACTCATGTAACTTCTAGAATTATGACATGAAAAACAGAAAATAAGGAATAGGATTTTCAGATAAATGTGAAATCCCATTTTTATATAATTTACACAGATGCACTGATACCTTCCTTTCATTAGGTCTTGGTGTGACAAAGAAATGTTACATGTAATAATTTCAAGCTGTTAGCATTTTAGCTGTTGCTCGCTGACAGTCTGTATGTGATTACATTTGATTTTTGTTAGATTACACTGCATAATTATACTTGTGATAAACTTTAAACTTTTGGCTTCTTAGGATGCAGAACTTGTTTTTTTATTTAGTGAGGAAAATTGTAAACCTCAGACTTCATGGAGCTGCTTATCAAACCACTTCATTAATATTTTTCTATTGTCCACAAACATTATATCCTTCTCCAGCTTTGCAGGTATAGTCCCAGCGTTCTTCTGCCAAGTACTGGGGGTGACTATTCAGTAGCTCATGAAATGTTAAGACAGTGAGATTAAACAATATGTTTTAAACCTTAAACCAACCTACTCTCATTTGAAGTGGGTTCTCACAAGGGGGAGAAAAGGCAAACTCAGTAGGTACTTTTGTTCTTGTTTCTCTGAAAATGTCAGCAAAGTAAAAAGCAAAATGACAAACAGTTTTTCAAAATTCTACAGCTAAACATTAACAAATGAAGGATAGGTAGGTATTAGTTTTACTGTGAATATTTACTAGAATGTGTTCCATAATGCCCAATGCAGATTTGAGTTTCTTTTTCAATATAAATAAGTTTGTGACCTTTAAACTAAAACTATTTAAAGATTCTGCACATCACTTCTAGCTCATACTTGTAAAAATCCATTTATATTTGCTCCAAGGATTAGTTCCACAAAACAAAGCCATAAATGTAATAGGACTATTAACTAACAAAAAGTATAAAACAAGTCCTTAAGGGGAATGGATATGATGGAGAAACCATATGCCCCTTTTCAGGGCATGGGGAGACCTGTATATATATTGTTTTAAAGTTTTATTTACTTATTAAATTTTATATATCATAATTATGCCAATACACTCAAGGAGATTTACAATATGAAATAATAGGTAGAAATGTAAAAGGCAGGAAAAAGATGGGGAGGGGAGAGAGGAAAGTGAGTGCATTCACAGTATAAGTAATACCTATCGACACCTTCAACTTTTGACGTGATTTAGCCTCTCTTAACAAATAGACCATCATTTAACTTGAATGGAGTAAAGACTTTCCTAGACATAAGAAATATATCTGACTGGTGTCAGCAATGAGGCTCAAAGAATTAATCTACTAGTTTAACTAGTACCCAGTTACTGAAAAGTTAATTTACCTGCTTGTCCGTTCAAAATTTAAATGTAAAACGGGGACTTCTGGCTGGGGATCATGGAAGTCTGAAGCAGCTCAGGGAGCTGGGCTGTCCAAGTTGCTGTTTGTCTGGGCTGATGGGGTGCAAGATCGCCTGCAGCCCCCTGCTTTCAGGCGGAGAGCAGGCAAGAACGCTTGAGACCCAGAGAGTGCGTAGATCTCGGCTGAGGGGGGGGGGTTCTAAATAAAGGACTCCCTTTCAGCCTTGAGGTCCTGCTCTAAGATGGGTGGCTGTAATCTCTGCAGCAGCTTTGGAGTAATTGAATTGGCATAGGACCGCCATACCCAAGCTTCAGTAACACCAATGAACTAATTTGAACATCAGAAACAGTGATTACAACCCAGAAAAGAGCCGAAAAGGTAAAGATCAATATCTCTTCTATGATGCTAGATTTGGACTGGAAAAATAAAGTAAAAGTGGAAATCAGGCTTTGAAATCGAGTAAAGAGTTAATTAAGTTCACTCCAGAAAGGAAATAAAGTGAAAATAAGACTTTTTAAAGCTATTAGAGGAGAAAAGAGACTATTGTTTATATACTTGTGGTTTTGAGAGATAACGAACTGTGGGAACGGAGGAAACATCACGAGAAGGTAGCTGTGAGATGAGAGAAGGAACAGGAAGTGCGTCAGAAACCATCGAGCTAAGGCAACAAAGGGACCGCTGAGAGGAGAAGGAAGTAGAAAATCGCCATTTTGGAAGAGGGAAAGGGCATGACTTCAATGTAAAAGGAAGTGCTCCATTTTGAAGAAGGGAAAGGACAAGACTTCAACCTTAAAACCATAGAGAAAAGACGCCTGACATTTTGGATGATATAAAGTGCATCACAGAAAAAAAAATCGAATTTTAACTGATTAAAATAGCGGAAATAAAATATTTAAATCACGGATTTGAGGAAGAGAGCAGACTCGTGGGAGCGGAGTAAATCAAGCCCCACGATGTCGAAAAAAGACTGGCAATCAGCATTTGATAACTTGGATAAAAAGATGGTGGAAGGTAATAAAGAGTTAAAAAAAACTATGCAAGAGATGTTGAAAGATCTTAAGGAAACAATTAAATCGGAGGTGGCTGAACTGGCGAAGAATATGGAAGATGTTAAGAAGGAATTACAAACGACACAGCAAAATGTTAAAGAAGTTGAAGAAAAAACAGAAAAATTGGCTACCTCTCTCAAAGTGGAAACTTCAGTGCTAAGCGACAGAATGGCTGTGATGGAGTGTAAATACATGGACAGACAACTTCGTTTTAGAGGCGTCCTGGAGGAGGAAGGAAAAACCGCCCAAGAACAGATTTTGGAGATTTTGACAGGATTCTTGAATAAAACACTGGAGGAGATTGCAAGCAACGTGGATGTGGCGTACAGAATTAACTCAAGATATGCAGCTCAAAAAAATCTACCCAGAGATATGATTGTGCAGTTTATTACAAAGAGAATGAAAGAAGAAATTCTTAGCAGGCATTTCCAAAATCCACTGGTAATGGATGGGGAAAAGGTGAGAATAATGAAAGAGCTACCCAAGAGAGTTTTGATGGAAAGGAAAAAATACAGAGAACTTACCCAGGTTCTGAAGGAGTTAAATATAAGATACAGATGGGAGATACCAGAAGGTGTGAGCTTTGAATTTAAATCAACCAGAAGAACCATCAGATCACGACATGAGATGGAGATGTTCTTTTTTGACAATGAAAAAGACTTACCTAAGAGACCTAGAACATAATCATGGAGTGCAAAGTAATTTCATGGAATGTAAATGGACTAAATTCACCTTCCAAACACAAGGCTATTTTTCATTGGCTATCTAAACAACAATGCAGTGTAACTTGTTTACAAGAGACCCATGTTAAAAAACAAGATCTAAAGTATTTAAAATATAGTAAATTGGGTAGAGAATTTGTGACTGCAACTAAACAAAAGAAAAGAGGAGTTGTTTTGTATGTTAAAGAAGAGTTACAACCTAAATTGATACTTAATTATTTGGAAGGCAGATATGTGGCGGTGGGATTTATTTGGAACTTTCAAAAAATATTGATAGTGGGAATCTATGCACCAAATGGGGCCAAGGACAATTTTTTTAAAGAATTGATTAATCAACTAGATCAAGTGACATATGCTCAAATAATTTTGGCGGGCGATTTTAATGGAGTAGCAAATTTGCAAGCAGACAAAAAACCGAAGGGAATACAAAAGAAAAGGGGACTATTGCCAAAATCGTTTTTTGAAATACAAAATCAGGAGAATTTAGAAGATGTTTGGAGAAGAAGCAACCCTAAGACCAAGCAATATACTTTCTATTCAGCAAGACACTCATCGCTATTGAGAATAGATATGATCTGGGCCTCAAAAGACTTAACAATATGGACTAAGGAGGTTGAAATAATGCCTAAAGTGAACTCAGATCACAACCCAATTATGTGGAGATTTGGAAAATGCGTGAAAAAGTACAGGTGGAGAATGAATGAAGACTTATTAATGCATCAGAGCAACTTAGACATGTTACAGAAAGAAACCGGATTTTTTATACAATATAACTTAGACAAATCGGTACCAGCACCTAAGGTATGCGATACTTATAAAGCTGTCATGAGAGGCATTGTAATGGACTTAAATGCAAGAGACAAGAAAAGAAAGGAGGAAAAACGGAAAGAAGTTCAAGAAGAAGAAAAAAGTCAAAGAGATGCAATTAAAGAAAAGACCAGGAAAAAAGAAATTACATCAGGAGATACGGATGTTACAAGAGCAAATAAGAGCTATGGAGAACAAAGAATTTGAGTGGGAATTGAAAAAATTAAAACAAAAGACATTTGAAGGGGCCAATAAACCGGGGAAATATTTAGCTTGGCAATTGAAAAAAAGGAGAGAAAAGAGAATGATAACCAAGATTGTGGAGAACGACAAAATGTTAACGGACCAACCCGCTATAAGTAGAGCGTTTTATAAATTTTATGCTAAATTATATCAGAGTAAAAGGGTGGATGTGAACGCTATTGATCGATATTTGGACAAAATTAATTTACCAATGATATCTGAGAAGTGGAAGGAAAAATTAAATGCTGAAATAACAGAAACAGAAATTATGGATGCAATACAATCGACCAAATTGGGGAAGGCACCAGGACCTGATGGAATAACGGCTAAATTTTATAAAGTAATGGCAAAAGAAGTGGTGCCTTTCCTGAAAAAAGTGATGAATGGGATTTTAAAGGGACAAAGATTCCTGAAACCTGGAATGAGGCTAACATATCATTGATTCCAAAAGAAGAGCAGGATTTATGCAATGTCAAAAAGTATCGACCTATATCATTGTTAAATAATGACTATAAGATATTTGCGAAAATATTGGCGGAGAGGCTCAAAGAATGGCTGGTTGAATTTATTGCAGAAGAACAAGCAGGATTTTTACCAAATAGACAGATTAAAGACAATTTAAGGACAGTAATAAATGCAATAGAGTACTATGATAGACATTGTGAAAAAGAAGTCGGTTTCTTTTTTGTGGATGCAGAGAAGGCTTTTGACAATTTAAATTGGAATTTTATGTTCACCACAATGGAGAAGTTACAGATGGGAAAAGAGTTCATTCAAGCGGTAAGAACTATATATAAAGACCAATGTGCAGCAATTGTAGTAAATGATGAATTAACTAAGAAATTGGAAATACGGAAGGGCACAAGGCAGGGTTGCCCATTGTCTCCACTGTTGTTTGTCATGATATTGGAAATTTTATTGATGCAGATATGAGAGGATGATGCCATAAGAGGTATGAAGATTAAGGGATTTACATTTAAAGTCAGAGCCTTTGCAGATGATGTAATGGTTATTGTAGAAGATCCAATTCAAAACATGCCAAGATTGTTGGATAAGATAAAATAATTTGGAGATTTGGCTGGATTTTATGTTAATAAAAGAAAATCTAAGTTATTGTGCAAGAATATGGTGAAACAAAGACAAGAAGAGTTAATGGAAATTACCAATTGCAAGGTAACACATAAAGTAAAATATTTAGGAATAGAACTTGCTGCTAAAAATATTGACTTATTCAAGAACAATTATGAAAAGCTATGGCAACAAATAGACAGAGACTTAATCAAATGGAATAAGTTGAATGTGTCATGGCTGGGAAGAACAGCAGCAATTAAAATGGATGTACTACCACGTATTATGTTTTTACTGCAAACAATACCAATAATAAGAGACAATAAACAATTTGATAAGTGGCAAAGGAAAATATCGGACTTTGTATGGGCAGGGAAGAAGCCTCGAGTGAAGATGAAAGTGTTAGGTGATGCCAAAGAAAGAGGGGGACTACAATTACCAAATATAAGACTATACCATGAAGCAATATGTTTGGTGTGGCTCAGGGAATGGATGTCGTTAGAGAATCTTAAACTTTTAACACTTGAAGGATACAAGAAACTCTTTGGTTGGCATGCGTACTTATGGTATGATAAAATTAAAGCGGACTCTATGTTCCTGCATCATTACATTAGACGAAGCCTCTACATGGTCTGGCAAAAATATAAAAAATACTTGGATGAGGGTATCCCGACGTGGGTGGTGCCACTGGAAGTTATTGACCCAAGAACGATTTACAACAGAGAGGAATGTTTGTCATATAAGGAGGTGTTGAAAATGGAGCAAAATATGATTAAACTTAAAACAGGAGACAAATTATCCTCTCACTATGGATGGTTCCAATACAGACAGATTAAAGACTTATATGACAAGGATCGTTTAAAATCGGGCTTTAAATGGAAAAACTCTGAATTGGAAGAAAGTATACTACAAGAAGGCAAGAAAAAGATTTCTAAAGTCTATAAGATTTTGTTAAAATGGTATACAGAAGACGAAACTGTTAAAGTCCAGATGGTGAAGTGGGCCATAAATTGTAATAGAGACATAACAATGGAGGCATGGGAATACTTCTGGAAAAATACATTGAAGTTATCGACTTGTACCAATATTAAAGAAAATGTTTATAAGATGATATATAGATGGTACCTAACGCCGAAGAAAATAGCATATGGGAACAACAAAATGTCAGACAAGTGTTGGAAATGTAAAAACCATGAAGATTCATTATATCATATGTGGTGGACCTGTGAGGTAGCAAAGCAGTTCTGGGGAGATATTACAGAAGTTATGACTGAAATTTTACAAATCCCAATAAATAAGAACCCAGAACTGTTGTTGCTAAATCTGAAATTAGAAGAGATTCCCAGGCAACAAAGAACTTTATTATTTTATATGACAACAGCGGCAAGAATTTTATATGCTCAGAAGTGGAAGACGCAAGAAGTACCATCTATTGAAAATTGGATACAAAAATTGCTGTACATGGCAGAAATGGATAAAATGACGAGAAAGTTGAGAGAACAGAATCCAGAAGAATTTCTTAATGACTGGGGTAAACTAAAACAGTATTTGGAAAAGAAGTGGGACGTAAAGGGACAATTATGGTTGTTAGATAACTATTAATTTTGCAGAAAGGAGGAGATACTGATCTTTACAAGAGAAGAGAGGAGATAAGTTAGAAACATAATGTAACTGATAGTTTGATGTTAGGTTTTGTTTAATCTAATATATATTATCTATTATACTAGTGTGTTAAGACAGTTAAGAATAGAAAAGGGGATATAAGTAGTAGATTCAGACAGCGGGTTGGAAAACTGTTGGAAGTCTTAGATTAAGGGGGGAGGGAAAAGGGTGGGAGAACATGGAAGTGAGGGTTTTAATTGAAAATCTGTAATATTAATTTTTACTCACCCAATAAATTTTTTTAAAACAAAAAACAAAAAACAAAATTTAAATGTAAAACTATAGAACTACTAAATCTCCTTATCCCATAATGTTAGTAGTCAGCACCCTTCTCATGCTAAGTGGGCAGATTTGGTTTATTGACTGACGCCTCTCCACACCCCAGAGAGAGACACATAACTTAGACCAATGAGGCTCCCAGAAAATTCCTGACTTATCTCATCAATGCTCAATCTCACGTCCCTGCACCCACCTACCCTAATCAAAGCTATTCTGCAAACCTGGTAGCTTTTCCCATCTCGTGTTTAAATGGTCATCAAGCACTTTTTCACAAATAGTCCACCCTAGATAGGACCCATCAGACCTCTCCCAACTTATTGTCCAACCTCGAGACAACCCATTAAGTTATAGTTTTGGGGGTGAAGATGTCAGCTTATCCCAGGGAACATTTTGCCCTATAACTAGACTTCCTAGCCGTGTGTGTGTGTGCGTGTGCGTGCGTGTGTGTGAGAGAGAGGGAGGGAGGGAGAGGATGTAGACCCATTATATATCTCCAAATCTGTTTGTGCTTCTCCTTTTCTGCGAGAAACGCTGGTTGTTTTGCTGCTGTCTTCATGGACCTCTATCTTTGAGACTGACAACTATCGCCCTCCCTGAAACTGCTTTCTCCCCCTTTCCTCCCTTATTTTCTTAGTTAGCCTTGTATGCATACTGTGTATGGTTTTTGTACATTTGCCCTTTTTATTTCTTTTTAAATTAAAAAAAAACCTTTATGATTGAACATCTGCCTGATTTGAGAGTTCTCTAAGAGAATACTCCCCATAAATGTAAGTGGAGAATCCCAGTTACTCTCTCTCACTTGTCTCCTTAAAGCTAATTCCCACAACTAATTAAGGAGACTGCCTGTTTGGGTAAAAATAACACTGATTGTCATATAGAGCCCCATGGCACAGAATGGTAAGCTGCAGTACTGCAGTCCCAAGTTCTGCTCACAACCGGAGTTCGAGCCTGGCAGAAGCCATGTTCAGGTAGCCGGCTCAAGGTTGACTCAGCCTTCCATCCTTCCGAGGTTGGTAAAATGAGTACACAGTTTCCTGGGGGTAAAGTGTAGATGACTGGGGAAGGCAATGGCAAACCGCCCCGCAAAAACAGCGCGATGCAATGTCCCCCCATGGGTCAGTAATGACTCAGTGCTTGCACAGGGGGACTACCTTTACCTTTTTTTTAACACTGATTGTTATCTAAGCTTGCTTTATACATACAGAGAAATTACATGCAAGGTACCTTAGTGACCAATTATAAGAAGCAAGTTATGAGCACCTTCTGGCCCTTTATTTTGTGTGTACTGTGATCCTGTAATGCATTGGATGATCTGCTCTGTCCCTTCCCTTCGTGGAATCCAGGCTGACACTTAATCAGGACATTTAACTTCTCCAGCTTTTTATAACTCCTACCTTTTTTCTGGAATGGAAGTTAAGTTCATAAATGTATTTCCTTAGATTCTCCTCCTTCATTCATATGTATGTGTTTGTACATTGATTGGAGACATCCATGTCATAATATGTTTTGGACGTAACAACTATCTTTAGCCATTTATTTTCATTATAAGTTTCTCAACTGGTTACGCACTAAGGCATCACTGGAAAAATCATGACATAACAATAAATACCATATGTGAAGTGTTCCCATGCTCCTTAGTATTCAGCTGTCATGAAAGTTTATGGAAAAATTAATGTGAACAATTTATATATAAATGCAGCTGGGAAAAATTTGAGTGTGGCAGCAATTTCCAGCCACTGTGGCTATTGTAATCATGGTGCCTATATCTGGGTGGAGCTTGGTTCATGCCAACTTTTCTCCAGCCATTTATGGGTTTTGTGTATGTTCAAAGAAGAGTCATTATTGTTTGCTTAAATGTTTGCTTGCTTAAAGGGAAGCTTACTCTGAGAACCAGCCAAATTCCTATTATACTGTACTACTTAGGATAGGAAAAGCAAACATAGATGGCAAAATATTCCAAAAGATCTCTTTAAGCTGGTTTACTGGGCAACAGAATAGCAGATGAGAATTAAAATTAATAAGTTCAGTGAATGCACATTAGAGCAAATCCTCCTTAGCTCCACACTGATGCCTTGGCTGTTATAGAAAGCTCACTGAAAACACTGAACCAGTGTGTGTCAGCAGTGAAATAGTCAAACACAATGGTCATAAAAATTTTGAAAGCAAACCATTCTAAAACCATTGTGTAAACTGGTTTGTGCATGTGGAATGTGCACAGTTTATATCATTATGGAGGCTGCTTTTATACATTTACTAATTGAAGAGGCGTGAATTGTGACATTAACCACAGAAAAGCATTTTTGTTTCCTATCTTCATGTTTTTAAAAACCCATTCTCTGTTATCTATCTTTTTTTTCTCCCAATGGATTCTTTATTTTCCCAGTTCTTCTACAGTTATCTGAACCTCTGTCTGTGTTGATTTTCCTCCTTTTGAGTCTGTATGTGTTCTTTAACTCTGCACTAGCAAAAATGTGCTCTGCATTTTACCTTATTTCTATCCTCAGGACTTGCCTTCTCTTGCTCTGCATGACCATCTCTAAAACACACCCCTCCCAACTTCCTTTAGTCTCAGTTTTGTTTGTCTCCAACCCTGCTATATTGGTTTGCTTATCTCCAACCCTGCTATATTTACTACTCCATACTAAATTCATCAGCTATCACTAAAAGTTTTTGGTTCCCAGCATTCCATACCAATAAAAGTCTTGGATACAGGCAGATAGCAGCATGTATAAGTTTAAGTACTGCCACAAACCAACTTAACCCAGGAAAAAGACAAGAGGGTTTAATGGCAGACATCTAAGTACATTCATAATGTGGGAAAAGTAAATAAAGGAAAAATGATTGCACTAAAAGTGTAAGGATATACTCTCAGAATACAAGAACCTGGGATCAACCTTCCAAAATGGATGCTATCTTAGAAAAATGTATGTTGATTCTTGGTTGTATTTACTATTTGGGGGGTGAGAATTCAAGACAGTTTTATGTATATACTTCATATAAAAATAGTGAAGCCAATTAAAAGAGTCTTAAAATTTATTTTAAAACGGGCAACGGCGTGCTGGGGTGGGGGGGAAGAGAATAAAGCATAGAATGAAAAACTATGTGAAGAATTCATTGCTCCTGTGTATTCTAAGTAATTTTTTAAAAAGGATTAAGCACATTTATGGAAAATAAACCTGTTACGGCTGCTGCTTTTTGTGGCCAAAAGTTCTCCAACTTCAATCTAAACATTAGCAAGAAGCAAGGGGGTCTGTAAGCTTCTCTAAAACAGAAGCCATGTAATACTTTTATTCAAACTAACCAAAATGACACATCATGATAGATACAGACAGGATCCTGGCAAAGCTCCCTCGTTCATCTGACAAAAGGGAGCTTTGACTTTTGAAAGCTTATACCCTGAAAAACTTGTTGGTCTCTAAGGTGCCATTGGACTCAAATCATCAAGTCACTATCTCAAGGCATTTCCCCCCAACCACTCAAAGAAGCAGCCAACTGCTTGCTACCTCAAAAAAAATCCCTAGACAAAAATGATGTGGCCAGTTATTGGCCATTTCCACACATCCTTATGGGGACAGACCACTCATGGAACATTGGCAGCTTCCCCCCAGGATTCCAGATATCTCCATTTGCTTAATGGTTGCAGACTTCTTGGTTTCCATTTTTGGTGCCTTTTCTGGGACTGCATTGGTGATGCAGTAAAGGTTTTAAAATTACTGCCTGATAGTTGTTGTCAGTTGGCTAAAAATGAACAAAGTGAAGCTGAACCCAGGCAAGACAGAACTGATGCTGGTTTTGAAGGCAGAGATCTTGAAGGACATTGTGTTCCCCATTTTTTATGAGGTTCAGTGGATCATTGCAAACTTGGTTAAGTGCTTGGGGATTATACTGGACCCAGTGGTGCTGCTAGAGAAGCAAGTTAATTCAGTTGCAAAAAATGCCTTCCACAAATTCAGTCTAGCCCAAAAGATGTCCTCTTACCATGACATGGCTGATTTGGCCACCTGGATCCACAGCATGGTAACATCAAAACTTGACTAATGTAATGCACTCTACATAGATCTCCCCTCAACTCAACTCAGAGACTCCAGGTGATGCAAAATGCAGAAGATCAATTATTACCAGGAACTAGGCAGAGCATGCATACTACTTCCATTCTGTGCCACTCCATTAGCTGCCTATCAGTTACTGGGTTCAATTCAAGGTATTGGCTCTCTCATATAAAGCCCTTTACAGCCTTGGTCCCTGATATCTGTGGAACCATGTCTCCCTTTGCTTCAGCATAGCAGCTTTACTCATATTAACAGGGCCTTCTGCAGATGCCACCCTGCAAATGGGCAAAATCAACAGTTGCCCACACCCTTACATTCTCTGTTGTGCCCCCAGCTTATGGAACAGCCTGCCTGAAGAGGTTAGGAAGGGTCCCAGTCCCAGGACATGTGACTTGAGGGCGTGGCTGCCTGAAGGTTTCTGTTCAGGGAGAGCCAATATAGCTTTGATTAATGGCTGGAGAGCCTTCTCCAGCTGATAAATCGCTCTGGATAAGGAAGGATTGTGAGTTTAACAACTGTGCTCTGTTTGACAACTCTGGTGAAGGTTTTACTGCCCAGATTCCTGGGTGGTGACTGGAGATTGGAGTGTCAAGAGACGGGAGACATCTACTCGCAGCTATGAGTGAAATTTAAAGGCAAGTCAACCCTTGGTCTTAAGAACTTCAAAGAACTAAGAAACTCTGCAATACAGCTATTTCTTCTGTGGTAAGATAGTAATCTGCTTTCCTGGACTTTTCTCTATTTTTTCTTTTTAATTGAGATAAGAATAATGATACATCATTAGCAAAAAGCTTTTAAACTACATATGTGATAAGGATTTAACAGACTAAGGGAAACCAAAAGTTTATGGTTTGTTTATCTTTATAATTTGTGAATTTGTATTGGTAGAAAGTATTTTGGCTGGATTGGATAAACAAAATTATGTAGAGGAAGCTAAGGCTGAAACACTGGCCTTGAAACTCTGGCTGGAATGTAAACAAAGCTAATAGTAAACATCAGATTACAGATTATTTCTAGAGAAACAGAGTCATCTTACAGAAAATATCTCAAGGCACAAGAAAGCACATAGTTTCAACAGACATTACACCTACAGATTTGATGCAAAACCTTTTTGATCAATTAGATGACAAATTTGATTTGTTTCAAAGGTAAATGGAAGACAATTTTATAAAATTTAAGGCAGATTTAACTGAACAAATTAAAAACCCCGGAGGATGTAAAGAAGTTGAACAATCCAGTGGAGATCCTGGACAGCAGAACAGCAGTGTTTGATAAAGAGTTGGAGAAACATCATTTAGCTTTATTGGAATTAAGGAAGAAAATATGCTCTGAGACTATGAGGCATTAGGGAGACACAAGAGGAAGATATTTGACATAGGATGGTTGGGGCTTTGACAGAATTTCTTCAGTTGGACATCCCAAGAGTTGATATGGAAATGGATAAAGTATATAGAATCTCCACCAGGTATGTGGCACAAAATAAACTACCAAAAGATATTATAGTATATTTTGTCAAAAAGTCGATAAGAGAACAAGTTTTACAACAACATTACAAGAAGAAACTGAGAAGGAAGTTGAGGTAATCCTTTTAAAGGAGATACCACTTACAACCAAACTACGTGAGACGAATTACACACATACAGCACATGAAAGCACTTGTATGTGTTTCCTTCTTACTTTTCTGTTCACTCACACACTGCAGCCACGCTGCACTCAATCTGCACTTGATCACATGCTCAGACTGGCATGTGTTTCTTCTCCATTCCTCCCAGATGAGCAATGGGTATCCCATGATGCACATTCTCTTTGTGCATGCTCAAACCTTCCTCTGGAGCTTTTCTGAGACAGAGACTTGTTTACTCAATTGGACATATCAGGGAGAAAAAACCCACCGAGTTTCCTGGAGGGAATGCTAAAATGGGGGTTCTACCTTTCTGCTGAGATCTTGCAGCTTGGCCTGCCAGGAAGGGAGGACATCTATGCAAAGGGAGGGTGCGCAATCCCACTTAGGGAGCTGTGGCAACATTTCTTGCTGTCAGCCAGAATCAACTCTTTCCTGCCTGTTTGTCCCCAGCCACCTCCAATCTCCATTATTACCTATGGGAGATATCCAGGGGGATGAGGGTGGAATTTTGAAAAATAAATCTACAAAATTCTCATGGGACCTATTTCTAACTGTCCTCTAAAGACTCCCCAAGTTTCAGGGAGATTGGACCTTGGGGAGCCATTTAATGGCCCCTCAAAGAAAGTGTCCCCAGCCACCCCATCCTATTGTGGAAAAAAACTGACCGCAACTGCAGAAACACATAGAGCATGCCTTCCCCGGGGTCTAATCTCCTTGGAACTTTGGGGGAGGGGTCATTAGAGAACAGTTAGGAGTAAGTCCCCTGCAAATTCTGTGGATTTTGCTTGCAAAATGCCAGCCCAGGCCCTAGATAGCTCCCCTAGAGTTCCCCATAGGGAATAATGGAGATTGAAAATGGCTGGGGGCACCTTTTGTGGGCACACATAAAATGGCTCCCTGAAGTCCAATCTTCATGAAATATAGGGGGTCTTTAGAGAACAGCTAGGAGTAGGTACCGAGCAAAGTTGGTAAAATTCGGTCCTAAAATTCCCCCCCCCCCCCGATCCCCAGAAAGCCCTGAATTTCATTTCCCTTTGGAAATAATGGCCAAATTTTACCCAATTTGTTCTATATTGCCGAACTGAACTGGTGCACAGATTCCCCTTACCCCATCCTTTTCAGGTTCATGTATCAGGCATATTTCTGACCAAAGACGCTGCATGGAGAGGAGGAGGAGGAAGTTAAGGGGAGAGGAGGGTGCAGGAAGGAGGAGTAGGGAGGTGGCGACATCAACTAGAAAATGGGAGAATTTAAAAAATGCCAAATTAAAAACAAAACAGTTTGGGTGTAAGCTGGATCTAAGGGCAAAAAGAGGGAAGAGGGAAGCAGAAGCTGCCTAAAACTGATGCTCACAACAAACAATTCCGGGAATATATATTCAATTATCAATTTTTTATATATATTTAGTGCATAAGTGCAAAGTGCAAAGTGTAATTACATGAATATATGCATTAATAAATATACAATAAATACAATAAAAATATCTGATATCTCTGTCTCAACATGCAATAAATACAATAAAAGTCAAAAATTGTATCCTGGTTGTTATGAAAAAGATTTTTGAAAATGATTTTTTGGAAATCAATGTCCATAGGCTATATATGATGAAAATATAGCAGCATACGATTCGGTTTCGTTTTCTCGGCCAAGTCAGACGCTCCTCTCTCCGCAGGTCCGAGAGGAAGCGCCCGAGCAGCCTGACCGGGCGGCTGATCTGCGAAGATTAGCCCCCAGAACTCCCAGTGAGGGAGGCAGGGTCCGGAACGCGGCGGGAAGAGCCCCCTGAAATTGATGCAGGGGGTAAATTGCCCGTTTGTTCCTATGGAGGCCGGCAGACGTGCGCGGCACCTCGAGTGCTGCCGGGCCATGGAAAACGGCAAAGAGCAGAACTAGGCGGAAGCCTGTAAGTAAGCGAATCCCTTCTGTTATTACAAGCGCACACGAAGGAGTGGTGGGATCTGAAGCTAAGAAGGCTCGTTCTTCCCCCTCACTGAGTTTCAGAATTTGGTTGGCGGTCCCCCCCCCCTAAAATGGCAGCGAAAAAGCAGAGTCCTGCTTTGGGCAAGTCAATCTCGGCTGCCCTGCAGGGGAAAGGAGAGTCACTCGAGGACTTGGTGAAGAGATCGGTTATCGAAGCCATAAAGTCCTTTGTTGACAAGCTGAATGAAACAGATCAAAGGGTGGGCTTAATTGAGAGCGAAGTGAAAACCATTAAGGAAGCAGCGGGGGGGCAGAGAAGTCTGCTCGGGAAAATGCGTCACTCGTGAGGGCAACGAATAAAGAGTTAAAGCTGGTGGAGAACCAGCTGATCGGGCTACAAGTGGAATGAACACAGACAATTTTGCGCATCCAGAATGTGAAAGAGGAGGAAAATGAGGATTTATGGGATCTGGCCTCGGAACTATTGGCGACACCCGCGAGGGCAACTAAAGAAGAGGTAAAAAGCACCATTTTGGAAGTCCGTCGGGCTTCTTCAAAATATGCAACGAAGCATCAGCTGCCTCGCGAGATCATCATCGATTTTTCATCTAAGAGGATTCGAGACACTATCCTATACAACTCATACAATGCGGATCTGGACTTTCTGGGTAATAAAGTTAAGATACTGAAGGACGTTCCATTTTTAGTTTGGAAAAGAAGATTTAAGTATAAAAAGTTCGCAGCTCTTCTGAGGGAATGTGGAATAAAGTATAAATGGCTATTTCCGGAAGGTATCTGGTTTAGTTACAAAGATCAAGCTTACAAGATAACATCAGAAGATCAACTAAGGGATTTTGAGGACAAAAATCAAGAATTTCAGCAAGACACCAAGCAAGAAGAAAAGGATTTGAAGTCTGAAGGGGGGGGGAGGGAACGAGCACTGCGGTTGCAGTTGCTCAGAGAGAACTGCGTCCGAGGCCCAGGGGGGGGAGGAAGACTTAATTTGGATTGTAATCTGTATTTTGCAAGGTCAACCACTCTATCAATATCTTACAAAGTTTTAATTTTTTAATAATGGCAGTATGAAGGGAAAGCATTATTTGTAGTGTAGTGTTGTTATATGTTGCTTTTTTTTTCTTTCCTTCCCCTGCCCCCCTTCTTTCCCTCTGTATTGTTAGTTAATGTAGGTAATAAAAAAATAAAAAAAATTCAAAAAGAAAAAGAAAATATAGCAGCATACAAAATTTCCATATATAGAGTTCCGGTGTGAATGCTGGGAAGCTCCAGTCCAAACTGAAAATTATTCCAAAGGTGCTGGCGGGATTATGCGTGCATATTTATACAATTCCCGGTTCGTATATAACATACTTCTTCCTGGGCACAATTAAATATGGACAGGTTGGAGGCAAGTTCTGACAACAAAAGGGCCAACAACAAAGATTCTCAGTTCAAACTCCACGGTCAAGTAACGGATTCCATAATCAAAGACTGTGACCCTCCAAGGCTCAGGCATCCAGCACCTAAGAGCTCCGCAACAACCAGGTCTCATTCAGATGGGACAAGTTGGAAGGAGTTATTCTTACTTTCAAACAACAGCAATTCAGGTGAATTTAATACCAAAAGCAAGGGATTTCTTTGAAAGCTATAAGAAGGATCTGGAAGGATTTACAGAAGATCCCAAACAGTTGATATTGAAACAGAAAGATGAGAACAAGAAGATATAGACTCTGATAATAATTAAAGCCAAAATATGGATTGCAAATGCTTAACATGGAATATAAATGAGGTGAATGCTCCTCAAAAACGACAAAAAGTATTTAATTATTTGAAAAAATTGAGAGCTGACATTTGTTTACAAGAAACTCATATCAGGGAAAAAGACATCAAGTATTTGGATTACAACATTTTGGAGGGGAAATTTCTCTCTTTAGATAATAAAAAGAAAAATGGGGTGGTATTGTATCTAAAATCAGTATTGAAACCAGAACTTGTAATATCTGACAACCATGGTAGATTTGTGGGGGTGGAGGTGACATTAAATGGGAGCAAAACTTTGGTGGTGGGAATCTATGCACCAAACAAGGAAAAGAAGAGTTTCTACAAATATCTTTGGGAAAAATTGGTGGATCAGTCCTATGAAAACTGCTGTTTGATGGGGGATTGGAATGGTGTAGTTTCTCTACAAATATATCGACATTCTGAGAAAAACAAAAAATGCTCAAGCCAAATTACCAAATGTTTGTTTTGTCATGATTGATAATATGGGTTTGGTGGATGTTTGGACAAGACAAACTGCACTTAACAGTAGGTTTCCAAAGTGCAGCAAAATCAGAGAGCTGCGGGGGGAAGGGATAACTATTCCCTAGAATGGAGAGCTTGAGTGGCAGGCTACTTCCTCTTATCTGATTGGTCAGTTAGAAATAGTCTGAAGGTAGTCAGTTGGTTTCTGACAGGATTTGGAGTCAGAAAGTCTGACAAAAAAAGACAGGTTCACCTTTAGAGTGAAGGGAGAACACTCCTTTGCCTTAAGTATAGTATTACTGTCCTGATGAAGAATTCTATCTAAAAATTCAAATTCTAAACAAACTTTTATCTCCGCATTCCGTCCCCTGACTCAACTTACTCAATTCCTGCATGTTCAATAAAGCTGGGTGTTTTTTTTTCCTTTTTGTAGTCTCTAGTGCCATTTTCAAGAAAAAGGAAGATGACTCTTGTTTTTCCCCATCAAGTTCCTGGGCTGAGCTAAAAAGCCAAAATTATATCTGCGTGTCAGGGTGGGACAAACAGACTTTCAAAACTACAGATATTAATGTGCTACTTGGTGCTGCTCAGTCAAAGCAGGGAAACTGAATTTTGGCAGGAAAATCTGCCTCACAGTGGAGAGAGTGGGGGGGATGGGTTCTGTCATACATGCTTTGGTGATTTAACTGGATGTGGGTAGCTGATGTAATATTGTGACCTCACTATGAAGGGAAGACGCAAGAATGGATGCCATGCTGTTAGCAGTCTTGCAGATTTCTCTGCATGGGCCTGTGGGTGCACCTAAGCTATTCTGTCTGGATGGTACCTTTGCACAGTTTATTTGGTCCATATAGAAGGTGATGTGTAACTGAAAATTCTTTAGTTGTGTTGTACTTGTATTATATTCATTTTTTTTATTCTCCTTACAAGGTAGAGTGGTTTATTGCTAGAGAATCTAGTTAGTTATCCATAACAATGGAGAAGAGATCCTGGACTTTACCCTGATATATTGCAGGAAGCAGCAGTAGCTATAGGTACCCAATTAGCTAATTATGTTCCAGATACAGCACTGCTTGGAAATAATGCCTTATTTCTCTGTTGGAAATCCTTCAATCAGTGGAGCACTACTTTCTTGCATCCTCCCTGGAGACCAAAATGCCCCCTGAAATGCTGGATGATAGGTAACCCCCAAGAAAACCATGGGGAGGGGATTCAAAGTCTGCAGCAGAAATCTTCCATGAAATTCAGTAAGTAGTGCAGGGAAAAGTCACAAGAAAGACATTGTAGCATAGATTTACATCCCTGGAAGAGTCATACATGGCATGAAGTAAATGGCTATAGATATCAAGAGCTGAATAAGAGTGGATCAAAGAACTGAGTATTTCCTTACCATTTGATGTTTCCCTCCTTTTTTCATAATAAATAAACAGGTCCATTACAGAAACAATCCTAGATGGCAGCCCATTTTCCCAGCCCCCAGTAAGACATTTCCATGGGGTATGAGGTGAAGAACAGCAGTGGTCCCCCTGATGGAAACTGGGGTGGGGGACTCACTATCCCCCCAACAGGATATTGGCAGGAAGCTCACTCATGGATCAGCCTCAACCATACGCCTGGCGGAACATCTCTGTCTTACAGGCCTGATGAAAAGATAGAATGTCTTGTTGGGCCCGAGTTTCAACAGACAGAGTGTTCCACCAGCTTGGTGTCAGGACTGAAAAAGCCCTGGCTCTAGTCAAGGCCAGGCAAGCCTCCCTGGGGCCAGGGACCACCAGCAGGTTTTTATCGGCTGAGTAGAGCACCCTCTGAGGCACATATTGTGAGAGACGATCCCGCAGATAATGCTGGTCCCAGTCCGCTAAGGACTTTATAGGTTAAGATTAAAACCTTGAATCTGATCCAGAACTCTATGGGGAGCAGTGCAGCTGCCATAAGACAGAAGTTATACATGCTGTATATGGAGTATTCGTAAGGATGCATGTGGCTGAATTCTGGACCCACTGTAATTTCCAGACCAGACCCAAGGGAAGCCCTGTGTGGAGCAGGTTACACAAGTCTAATCTGGAGGGGACTGTTGCCTGGATCACTGTCGTATGGTCATGGGTCGAAAGGTAGGGGTTGTGGTGCATAACCTGCTGCAGACAGAAAAAAGCAGACCTGACAATCTCTGTGGTCTGGGCCTCCATTGATAAGGAGGCACCCAGAATCACTCCCAGACTCCTAACTGTCAGAACGAGCATAAGTGGCACCCCATTGAGAGTTGGCAGCTGGATCCTCAAGCCCAACGGCCCACAACCCAAGTGCAGGACCTCCGTCTTTGTGGGATTCAATTTCAGTTGACTCTGCTTCAACCATCCAGACTTGGCTTCCAAAGCTCTAGCTAGGGCATCCGGGGTGGAATCAGGCTGCCTGTCCATCAACAGATACAACTGGGTGTCATCCACATATTGGTGACAACCCATTCACAAACTTCGTACCAGCTGGGCAAGGGGATGCATATAGATGTTAAGCAACATCAAGGAGAGTATCGCCTCCTGAGGGATGCCACACACCAGCGGCTGTCACCATGACAACTTCTCCCCCAGCGCCACCCTATCTCCCTGACTGTGGAGAAAGGAAACAAGCCACTGCAAGGCAGTCCCTCGTATCCCCACGTCAGCGATGGTCAGAAGTAGACATAGGCATGATCTGAATTACGATTTCAAAAAACCCCTGATTTTGGCGTTTGTGCCATTGTGACTCAGCTAATCGGTTCCATCCACGGCAACCGATCCAGCAGTCGGGGGTTTGCTTGTTCGGGACTTGATCGGATGGGTCAGTTTCTGTTTGGAATTGCAGACACTCTTGCGCCAGTAATTTATTCCCGGGGCAATGGAGCCAGGGGAATGAGCTGTGTTTGCCCTCCTTCTGTCGCCCTCGAAACATGAATGGAAGCCCAGCTTTCCTTGATTAGCAGGCTTCCTTCCAACCACGGAGCAGCAACCCAGGGGAGGGAGGGGGAAGGGGGTGTTCTGAAGTCATGGGCACAAAGGAAAGGCAAAAGGCAGTGCGGGAGGCTGGGAGGCCGCCTGCACTGTTTGCCTTTCCCCAGGACAAGGGGCGCGCGGGCAAGCCGGCCGCCCCTTGTCTTGCGGGGCAGGTGAACGGTGCGGGCAGCCACCGTGCCACTCGCACTGCCACCAGCTTTGCAGCACACCGGGACAGCCGGCTTGCTGCGTGGGGGGGGACCCAGGAGCGCACGCGCACGCAAGAGCCTGACTATGGTTGCCCTGGGTGCTGGCAACCGTAGATCCGGCCCTGGGAATGTCCCCTCCCTGAGGGGAGGCGGCTCGTTGCCGGGTTAAAAACTCCCCCCCTCTACTGTGTGTGTGTGTGTGTGTGTGTGTGTGTGTGTGTGTGTGTGTGAATGTCCCCTCCCTCCCCCTGCCCGCCGGGCTTGGAGGCCGCTGCCACCAACCACCGTTCCTATATTGCTGGAAACAGCAGGGCACCCTCCCGCTTTGGCCTTCCCGATTCCGGATAGGAAATGGGACTTGATCGGTTAGAATTGGTGGCCTGGGTTCGGCAGCAGCCCGGATCCACGAACGGCTTAATCGGTATTTTTTTTTTGATCGTGCCCATCTCTAATCAGAAGTCTGTTGAGATATGAGCTGCAGGAGGAGGTGGCCTTCTGTGACTGTTTTGCTGAAAACTTTGCAAATAAAACCCCTCACATCAGTTCTGACTTGGGCTCTACATTAGCAGCAAAAGGGTATGATGATGCCAGGGTGCCAACTTATCCAGCTGTTTGGGATATTTTTCAATGTATTCAGTCTCAATGTATTCAGTCTTGGGATATGAACAGGATCCTTGGAAGTTTGTATGATCCTTGCCCTTGCTTAAGTTTGTCAGGGGGAGCTGGCTTACTGGGTTCAAGAGATAGTTAATGCCTCCTTGAGAGAGAGATTTGTTGCTCCAACCTTGAAACAGGCTGTGGTGCATCCACAGGGAAGCCTTCCCTGGAATCAGAAGATCTGAATAATTATCGACCAGTCTCAAAGATTCCATTCTTGAGCAAGAAGATGGAATAGATGGTAGCTGGACAACTTCAAGGACTCCTGAAGCAGATTGTTTGGATCCTTTCCAATCTGGTTTCAGGCCTGGTTATTAAACTGAAACTGCTCTGGTGGATGAACGAGGTTGCATCTACGTTAAACTGCTGGGTGAAGTTATCCTGTGATTTGGCAGAGCTGTCGTCAATATGCTGATTAAAGGTCTATCTTGCATTTCTGGTTGATCCCAGCGAGGCTGTAGAACCCCTGAGCTGGTGCCTGAAGGCAGTTTTGGAGTGACCGTGAACTAATAAATTTAAGCTTAATTCTAATGAGACAGAAGTGCCACTGTTGAGTGAGAAGTCTGATCCGGGCTTTCAGGTGTCACTTGTTCTGGATGGAGTTATGCTTCCCTTAAAGGAGCAGGTCCCACATTATGGGTTGTTCTTGTTATGGAGCTAAAAGCTACCGGCTGCCAGAGAGCATGGTCTTGGGGAATTCTGTTCGTTAGCAGAGGCTTCAGCCAGTCCTGCAGGGGTGTTCAGTCATTGCAGGGATGCTGAGATATTTTTCCTTTTGTTGAACATCCAGTGTCTACTTGGATCATAGAATCATAGAGTTGGAAGGGGCCATATAGACCATCTAGTCCAACCCCCTCCCCAGTGCAGTATCAGCCTAAAGCATCTCTGACAAGTATTCTTCTTGAAAACTGCCAGTGAGGGGGAGCTCACCACCTCCCTAGGCAGCTGATTCCACTTTTGAACTACTCTGACCGTGAAAAAGTTTTTCCTAATATCCAGCTGGTACCTTTGTGCATGTAATTTAAGCCCATTGCTTTGGGTCCTACCCTCTGCTGCCAACTGGAACAGCTCCTTGCCCTCCTCCAAATGACAGCCTTTCAAATATGTAAAGAGAGCAATCATGTCCCCCCTCAACCTCCTCTTCTCCAAACTAAACATTCCCAAGGCCCTCAGCCTTTCCTCGTAGGGGTCAGTCTCCAGACCCCTGATCATCCTCGTCGCTCTCCTCTGCACCCTCGATTTTGTCCACATCCTTTTTGAAGTGAGGCCTCCAGAACTGCACACAATACTCTAGGTGCGGCCTGACCAAGGCAGTATAGAGAGGGGCTATGACCTCCTGCGATTTTGACGCTATGGCCCCTTTGATACAACCCAAGATTGAATTAGCCTTTTTTGCCACCGCATCATACTGACTGCTCATATTTAGCTTACAGTCCACTCTTACCCCAAGATCCCTTTCACATATACTACTGCCCAGAAGTGTATCCCCCATCCAGTATTTGTGCTTCCCATTTTTGTGGCCCAGATGTAATACTGTGCACTTGTCTTTGTTTGCTACTCCTCCCAATTTGGTATCATCAGCAAATTTAATGAGCAGCCCTTCCACTCCTTCATCCAGATCATTGATAAAAATATTGAAAAGTACCGGGCCCAAAACCGAGCCCTGCGGCACCCCACTGGACACCTCCCTCCAATCTGACGAAACGCCGTTGACCACCACTCTTTGAGTGCGGTCTTCTAACCAGTTCCCTATCCACCGAACTGCCCTATAGTCCAGTCCACAGTCTTCCAGTTTGCCCATCAGAATGTCATGGGGGACCTTATCAAAAGCTTTACTGAAATCCAGATAAATCATGTCAACAGAGTTCCCCCGATCCAGTAAGCTGGTCACTCGATCAAAGAAGGAAACCAGGTTGGTCTGGCAAGATCTGTTAGGAACAAAACCATGCTGACTTCCCTGGATCACTGAGCGGTCCTTCAGATGCTTACAGATTGATGCCTTTAAAATCTGTTCTAATATCTTCCCAGCAACAGAAGTCAGACTGACCGGCCTGTAGTTTCCCGGGTCATCCTTCTTCCCTTTCTTAAAGATTGGGATAACATTCGCTCTTCTCCAATCTTGTGGCACATCCCCAGTCCTCCAGGAGGCCTTGAAGATGATGGACAGGGGTTCTGCAAGTTCTCTAGAAAGTTCTTTCAGCACTCTTGGGTGCACCCCATCCGGCCCAGGGGATTTGTATTCATCCAGTGCAGCCAGATGCCTCTCCACAACCTCTCTGTCAATGTCAACTAGCCACTCAGGTGTCCTGCCACATTTTCTACTATCTCTAGATGTGCCTGAGTTCTTCAGGGAGAAAACAGAGGCAAAAAAGTCATTAAGCCTGTCTGCTTTTTCTCTGTCCAGCATCAGAGTTTCTCCATCTACTCCCAACAGTGGTCCAATTGCCTCTTTTACCTTACATTTGCTTCTCGCATATCTGTAGAAGTTTTTCTTACTGTAGCGAGCCCTCCTGGCCAGATCCAGCTCGTACTGAGCTTTGGACTGTCTGATGGCTGATCTGCAGTACCTAGTAACCCTCATATACTCCTCTTTAGAGGTCTGTCCTTCTCTCCATTTCCTGAACATTTTCTTTTTCTCCCTTAGCTTATTCTGGAGCTCTCTGTACATCCACATCAGTTTCTTGGAGCCCTTACCATGTTTCTGTCTTGCGGGGATAGTGAGGGCTTGAGCTTGCAAAAGCTCATTTTTGAGAAGGGCCCACCCTTCACTCGCTCCTTTCCCTTCCAGCACACTCCCCCTCGGAATGTCTCTCATCAAGCCTCTGAGTTCATCGAAGTTGGCCCTACGAAAATCTAACCTATGAGTCTGGCTATGAATTTCCTTGGCCCCCCACAGCAACTGGAATTCAAGGAGGACATGGTCACTTCCCGCTAAGGTCCCCACCACCTTCATCGCATCTACCAATTCTTCCCTGTTGGTTAATATCAAGTCTAGTATGGCCGAGCCCCTTGTAGCTTCCTCCAACTTTTGAGAAAGGAAGTTATCGGCCAGGCAGGTCAGGAAATTGCGTGATTCACGATGCTTTGCTGAGCCTGTCTCCCAGCACACATCAGGGAAGTTGAAGTCACCCATAATTACAAGGTTCTGATGTCTGGATACTCTACCAATCTGTTTAAAGAGGGCAGCATCCGTTTCTTCTCGCTGGTCAGGTGGTCTGTAGCAGACTCCAACAATAATACCCTTTGTCCTTCCTCCCCTTATTTCTACCCATATGCTTTCCACCGGGCTGTCTGCCCCATTCTCCATAACTTCTTGACAATCAAGCCCTCTCCTCACATACAACGCCACTTCACCTCCTCTTCTACCCTTCTGGTTTTTCTTGAACAACTCATACCCATCCACTAGCACATTCCAGTCATGGGAATCATCCCATCAAGTCTCAGTAATTCCTACTATATCGTAGCCCTCAGTTTGCAATAGAAGCTCAAGCTCTTCTTTCTTATTACCCATACTTTGGACATTGGTATATAGACACTTGTAGCCTTGTACCTTTGTTTGACCTGTCCTACCCAGAATCTTAAAGGCTAAGATTTATTGAGCGCAAGGTGTATAGGTTACACAAAGACAGTACCACCCACCCATGGCACAAAGCATTCAAAGCCCCATGGGGGCGTGCATGAAAATCCTGTTCATTTCTCCTGAGATTTTTGCTTCAGGAACTCATTCACCCCAAACAGAACACCCGTGGAAATCTTACCCGAAGGGTTGGTTAGGATGTTAAGATTTCTCAGGAGCCCACCTACTATCTTCTTGGGCAGTGCATTGGGTTAAATTCCCTTTCCATCTCTAACTGATAATTGGTTTGCATTATCCAGGAGATAGGCAGTTCCACCTTCTCTGGTTGGTCCTCACAAGGGTCTTTTCTCCTAGAGTTCTCCTGGGCAGCTGACATATCTCAGGCTAGGGGTCAATGTGCTCTGCCTTGACTTCTAGCCTCTCTGTCTGGCACCAAAGATGGAGCTTATTGAAAATATGTACTCTATATTGTTTTACCTAAATATATTTGTGTCCTCGCCTGATAGATAGGATATGTAGTTAAGGGAAGCATGCCCAATTAATATTGAAAGTGGTTCTTTACACAGAAACTAGCCTTTACACAGAAGAGAGTAGAATAAGTAGGGCAAAGCTTAAATATGGCTGTGCCTTGACTCAGTGCTTTAACTGAGTACTACACAGCCGGAACATGAAGATGACTGCTGTTCTGTTCTCTGAGCAGGTCTCAAATCAAGATGAGCTGTGGTTTCCTGTGACTCTCTGGGATCCAGGCCTACTACTAGATAAGAAGGTGGAAGCTGTGGCCAGGAGTGCCTTTTACCAGCTTCGATTGGTTAACCAACCGCAGCCTTTCCTGGTCAGAAAATATCTGGCCACTGTGTTGCATGCCCTGGTTACATCCAGATTAGAGTACTGCAATGTGCAGTATATGGGACTGCCCTTAAGTGTTCAGTGGTGCAGAATGCTACAGCCATGATGTTGACTGGAGTAGGATGTAAGGACCATATCACTCCAGCCTTGGCCCATCTACACTGGGTCCCAATTTCTGGGCTCAATTCAAAGTGCTGGTGTTGACCTTTAAAACCCTATATGGGTTGGGATTACCATACCTGAAAGACTGCCTACTCCCATATGAAACAAGCCAACCACTATAATAATCTTTTGAGCTCTGCATTTATTACATGCTTTTATGATGCTTGTTTAAAATGTTAGATGCCTTGTTGGCCTTGATGAGGGCAGAAAGGTGGGATATAAATTTTGTAATGAAAATTGGAGAATATTGTACAGTCTGTGAAGGCATAGAACTCATTTTTGGGCCCTCCCAACTGTATTTGTCTCTCAGAATAGTGGATTGCAACTGAACCTATCCACATGACTATATGTAATTGACTTTAAGAAAAACTTTATATTTAAAAATGATGGTGAAGCAGTGGTGGAGTAGTATCATTCGTGGATGATAACATTGAGACACTGTAGTGGCAAGACAATTTATGATATTGTGGACATTTTTTTAAAAAAAAGTCAAATGAAAATCTTAGTGCTTCCCCCCACAGTATTTTTACATTTATCTCAACTCATGGTAAGGAAACTGTCATTCACTTCAAAAATTAATTAATTAAAGTTCCCTGTCATGCTTGAGATAATTTTACTTCCCTCTGCTTTCATTTATTAGTGTCCAGGGCCTAGTATAGCTTGTAAGCAACTACAATAGAATGTTAAGTTACCTGGAAAAGATCCAGAAGGATACAGAGATTTGTGAGGTTTTTCTTTCTTTTTTCCTTATCCATTTGCCTTGATCTCTTAGCTCTTCTTTTCTGGTTGATGTGAAAGACAGTTCATAGGGATATTAAAATAAGTAATACATACTATGTGTACAATATATAAGATGTGTATACTGTGTATACTAATAGTTATCAGCTCTTTAATAGGGAATACTGCCTTTTAGATGAATTGTTGAACCATTTTTAGCTGTGTTAGTCTATAGTAGCAAAATAGTAAACAGTCCATCTGACAAAAGAGAGTTATGACTCTTGAAAGCTTATGTTACAATAAAGTTGGTTAGTCTTAAAGGTGCTACTGGCCTCTTTACTATTTGACTCAAGTCTCCCTTCATAATAAATAATAATAACATTCACTTTATATACCACCCTTTAGGACAACTTAACACCCTCACAACAATCACCCTGTGAGGTTATCCCTACAACAGTCACCCTGTGAGGTGGGTGGGGCTGAGAGAGCTCTGGAGAGCGGTGACTGACCCAAGGTTACCCAGCTGGCTTCAAGTGGAAGAGTGCGGAATCAAACCTGTTTCTCCAGATTAGAGTACCATTGCTCTTAGCCACTACACCAAACTAGCTTTTCTGCCTCATTAATTCAACATTCTGAATCTGAAGGTCCAGTCCTTCACACAAGCTGCCCTCTGTCACTTTTACTAGAGAAAGTTTATTTTGCCCAAACTGTTCCCTTGCCACTTTGGAGTTCCAATACTGCATCCAAGCTGCAGAAACAGATAACATATGAAGTTTTCTTTCTTTGTCTCTTAACCTTGCCCTTGCTTCCCCTGCCTCCCTCACCTATGCTTCCTCAGCTTCCCTTGCCTCCCAGTCTCCCTTGTGGAAACCTCAACTGCATACCTTGACCTCCTTATTCTTCATCTGTGACACCCTGTTCCTACTCACCTTCTCTACTCTTGTTCTCTCTCTTGGGGACATCATACATGTTTTACAACATGGGACTATTCAGTTGTTGGACTTGCCATGAGAAAATGCATCTATCTTAAAACTGATTAGCTTTTGCTAGATGTGGGAACAGCTTGTTGGTGGCATATTCCAACTTGCTTGATTGTATGGTTTGTTGCATTGCCTTTACATCTACTTTCCTTTCATGCTATTTCTTTATGATGTGTATACACATTAGCTCTGACCTAAGTTGTTACCATTCTCTTTCTTCTCCACTCTGTCCCTTCCACAATTTCACCCAAGATATTCCTTCCCAACAAGGCATTTGTGTATAGAAGAAGGTTATAGATCCCTTACCTTTGGACTGGAAGGTAGATGTGTAAAGGCCACATACATGTAATTTCCTACATCCCTTGGTAATATATCTTGACATGATAGCTACTGTGATTGCTTATCCAAATCTAAACAAATCTGGAGTTGTTAGTGCTGAGCTGTCTCTCGCCTCAGCATCCCTTCTTTGAAAAATACAGTGCTTCTTGTAACTCTTCCTGAAGCAGAGGCAATAGTACTTAAGGTGGTAATGTGAGGGGCATGAAGGAGAGTATTAACAACCCCTTGAGCACAGTTGCATGCTGTTAAGACAAAGCTTAGTTTGTTTAGATGATTTACAAATATTCAAGCTAATGGAGCTGGTGAATCTTTCAGGTGCCTTCCCAAAGCTAGATGTAGGATCCCATGAAATACTGACTCCCATGGCATCTTCAAAGGATGGTGTGAATACAAAGTTCTACTGCTTCTATTCTTGCTTATTGGGGAGGAGAGATTGTTACCTCTTAGATCATTTATCTTTTCCCCAGCATCAAATAAAGTATATTTGAAATATCAGTTTCATAACCAGTGTTCTAATTTGATAAGGTTTGTTGGTATGTTAAGAGAACATGGTAGTCATGATATTTTCACATTTTTGGTACCATCTCTATATGTCTTTCAGTTACTTGAACAGTTTTCTCATGGTATGAGACCTCATGTTACTGTCACCCTAGTTCCAGACACCTGGGTGCAGTTTCTGATGTGCAGTTGTATCTTTCTGACAAAATGAAGTCTCTTCATGAAGTAGCTTCTTTCATAAAATGGCTACAGCCTGGTTCAGGCCTTTCTGGCAAGCAGGTTGGTATACTCGATATGATTTAACTTCCAAAGGTCAGTCAAAGGGCTGGAATAAGACTAAACCACACTATAATGGAAGACTAATACAAGACAACTTGATTGTAAAATCTATTTTCATGAAACCCTGAGGAAGTTTTGAAATCAAATTACAGAGGAGATGCAAGAGATAACAACTTTTTGACTTTGCTGTAAATCACTAGAACAAGTGCCAATACAAATTGCACTGAACATATTGTAAATAATTAGGTTTTGAAGAATTAAGAAATGGCCTAAGGCAATCCTCTTTAAATTTCTAAACAAGACTTTGGAATAGTAAAGCATACCTGTTCCATGCTGAGAATTGATGCCAGGCTTTCATCTTCCTTGTAACTTTCCCCTTCTTTTTTGTACAGTTCCCTTTTGAAATAAAATGTTGCTGTTTTGGACTTTAGGGGGTAGCTTTTCATTGACACTAAAGCTGATTTTTATGGCCACTGTTCATCAATTGTTGCAACATTGTCTATATTTTGCACCAGGTCTCAAGCTTCGCTCAGAACCAAGCCCAGGATAACTTGTTGGCTCTGCGACCAACTATTCTAGTGCATAGTCATTTATGTTGTCTAGGAACCACGTTTCTACAGCATGATGTGATCTGTTAACCCAGTCAGTGTGAGGGTAATACCACAACAGTATCTACTATAATCATCTCCCTTACTTCCTTCTCCATCTTGAGATCAGCCTCAAGGGTTTTGATCTAGTGGGCAATAGTATATCCCCACTATTAAGTAATTTGAGTGCCCCCTGGCTTGGGTTGTGGTGTGTGTTCATCCATGGTCCTGCCTTCCTCCGGAGGGTTCCCCCACAGCCTCAGAATTGGGATCGTGGGGTGGCATCATATCACCTGTGTACCTCCACATGCTCCCTAGGGCACTCTCCTGTCTCTCTCTAGTGTAGGCCTGGCTTTCCTGTTGCTTCCTCCCTGGGTGTGTGGAGCCCTCTCTTATAGCCATGGCCCCTCCTCCATCCCCACTCTTCTGCCACAGCCCCTACTAGCCAGGCTAATCAATGGTCCTAAGAACTGGAGTACTACTCCCAGGCTGCCTCATTCCTCCCTCCAGTGTCTGTGATGCCAGCATGGCCTCTGCCCTGCCCACTATACACCCCATTCTTGGGCCAGCAGGAACAAATGTGCCAGTGGGGGCTATAGGTGCCTAGGGCCAACCTGGAGGGCAAAGCCCACCTCCGTGTTCCTGGCCACATGCCTGCCTTGTGAGCAGGCCATGTGGCTGCAGCATGACTGGGCCCACTAACATTCCACTAACATTTTATGTCTTATTTGACTCCATGCCCTCTTTGATAGGCAATGTGCTACCTCCCGCAACATATTCCTCCCTGTCCTGTCTATAGAGCTTATACCCAGGGATGAAAGCAAATGGGTGATTCAGCAGACAGCAACTTGTGCAGTATCTTCCTTAATTCCTCAATACAGCATCATTGTTTTGGCTGCCTCCAAATAGAAATTTTTGGTATTCTGTTTCTGATTATTACAATTAAATATGGAGAACTTGCTGATTTATCTAACAAAATCTGCAAATCTGTGTCCCCATTTAAATTTATCTCAACATTGCAAAGCTCCTTCACCTTTCCCAATATCATTTGCCAGAAGACTGTTACTTTAGAGCATTCCCACCATAAATGAGCATAATAGCCTTTTATTCTGTTACAATGCCAACAATCCGATTTCATTCCCTTGATCATATAGGATAATTGGGAGGGAGTCCTATACCATTTCAATACTACTTTCATCTCCAGTTCTTTAAATTTTTCCATTTTTATTACCCTTATATCTTTCATTAATTTATCTATCTTCTGATCTGTTAATTTTAGCTCTTTCTCCCATTTAGATTTTATCAACCTGATCATATATTCTCTATCCTTATTCATTAAATTATATAATTTCCTTGCTATACCCTTCTTATTGACATCCTTTATACTGTATAATTTTTCAAATGGGTTGTCCTCCGTATTTACTATTTCGCTATATCTCCTGCGTTTTATAAAATTTTATAGACCCATAATCTTTAACCAAGAGCAGAACTACAAGTGACAAAAGGCACAGATTGGAAACTTGTCAGCTTCCCTCAAGTTTTGATGGGAAATGTAGGCATCCTAGTCTTGCAGCTTGGCTCTGACTGCTCTCCAATGGACTTTTCAACTGTCACTTGTCCAACATTCCGCCAAGCTGCCTACATTTCCCATCAAAACTTGAAGGAAGCTGACAAGTGTCCAATCTGTGTCTTTTGTCACTTGTAGTTCCGCTCTTAGTTTGGTTTCCCACTCGTTCCTATACTTCCTGCATTGGAATCAAATTTCCTTGTGAATCATAAAAATCTTTCATTCTATATAAACCCTTCTGCTTTAATTCCTCCCAAAAATCCGTTCCAAAATTTTTAAATGCTTCATTTAAAGATTCAATAGGATTCTATTTTGAAGGTACTGGCAACCAGGTAGCTTTTTTCTTATTCCAAATATTTAAAGCTGTCTGTCGCAGGCCTATTGAATTCTCTATTTCTTTTTTCACCTTTGTTGTAAATATTCCAAAATTATCTACTCCTTTGTTTACATTATCTTCCCATCTCACCCATTTATCCAAACTTTTACCATCAATTTCCAATATCATCCTTAATTGGAAAGCTTCATACTATCTTTCCAATTGTGGAATGCCCCACTATAGATCTTCCTTTGGTGAGTAAATTGCTTTTCTTGGTAGTCTGGCTTCCTTACAACCAAATACCCACTTTTTAATTGTTTGGTCCCACATAATTAATTGCTTCCTAGATATCTCTTCTGGGAGTACCTGAAATAAATATAACATCTGAGGTATTATAAACATTTTAACTGTCCTTATCTCCCCCAATATACTTAAATGTTTTTTCTCCCATTGTTTCAAACTTTTCACTATTTTTTTCCACATTAATTTGAAATTTACCCCTACCATATTTTTAATATTTTTGTAATTATCACTCCCAAATATTTCAACCTTTTTGCTCCTAATTTCATACCTGTTAATTTACCTATTTCCTTTTGTTCAATCCTGCTAAGCATTAATTCAGACTTTTTAATATTTACTCCTAATTCTGAGTATAATTTAAAGTCTTCTAAAATTATCATAAGCTCTCTCAATGCTTCCAAAGGGTTTTCTAATACTAATAATACATCATCAGCAAATAAATTTAGTTTAATTTCTTCCTTTCCTACTTTATAGCCTCTGATTCTAACACTCTTCCTAATTCTGTCTGCCAAAGGCTCCATAGCTAATACAAACAGCATTGGAGATAGTGGGCACCCCTGTTTTACTCCTCTTTGAATTAATATTTCCTTGGTATGTCCATTGTTAATTTTAATCAGGGCTTTCCCGTCTTTGTAAATTTTGTTTAATGCGATCATAAAAGGTCCTTCAAACCCAATTTTGTTTAATACTTGAAAAAGATATCCATGATTTAATTAATCGAATGCCTTATAAACATCTAATTTCAATAGAGCAATCTTTCTCTTATTATTTGCATGGTATAAGGCACTGATCACATTTCTTATGGGGTGTCCAATATATCTTCCTTTTACAAATCCATATTGGTCCTCTCCCACTAATCTCGGGAGATATTTTTCCAATCTATTAGCTAATACCTTTGCAAAAATTTTATAATCTTGCTTTATCAAGCATATAGGTCTATAAGAGGCCATATCTGCCAGGTCCTTTTGTTGTTTCAGAATTGTAATAATTTCAATATTTCTCCAAGAGTCAGGGGCTTTCCCACCCTTTAAAATTTTGTTAAATAATCTCTGCAACTCCGGGGCTATTATATTACTCACCATTTTATAAAATTCTCCTGTAAATGTGTCTAAGCCAGGTGATTTCACGTTTCTTAGGTTCTTAATAACGTTCCTAATTTCTTGTTGTGTAATATCCTGGTTTAGTACTGTCATGTCCTCTCCCTTGATGTTGTTGTCTATCTCCTCCTCAAACTGATTGCTTTCCTCAACTTTAAATAACTTCTGGTAAAATTTTGCAAAAATTTCTCTTATATGGTTGTCTTTGAATATCCTGTTTCCCCTTGCATCTTTCATAAACCCTATCCTTTGCTTTTCCCTTCTTTTCTTCAAATAATTAGCCATTCTCTTCATGGTGTTTATATTACTGCTTTGGTACTAATTTTTCACTACAATCTCCTTTTTCCCCATTGAGAGGGTGTCTAATTCCTGCAATTCAACTTTTATTTTATTTATTTGGTCCTGAATCTGCTTATCATACTTGGTTTGTAATTGTCTCTGCAATTCTAATATTTCCTTTAACTGTTGTTCTCTTTTCATATCCATATTTTTTCTAAAATGAATTTCTTTAGTAATACAGATCCCTCTGATCACCACTTTTGCCGCTTCCCAAATTATATCTTTCTCTGTGGATTGTCTATTATAAACTTGCTGATTTATCTAACAAAATCTGCAAATTGGATTTTTTTTTCATTCACGTGCCTGCAGAACAGACAAGGCCCACTGCAGCAAGATAAACATTTGTAGTAATTGAGAACAGTTAAATTCTTTAGTCAAATCTTAACTTCTATCAAACAGTGGAGAGAACTATACTGATAAAGCACTTCAAATTAATCCAGACAGCTCCAACATATGACCATATATTGAACATTAGAATGTATCAAAACAGTTTGTATGACCAAGGAATTCATTGTTCAGTAAAAGTAGCAAAATATATGTGTATACACATGACTAGATAAGTAATTTGGAACTAAATAGCAAGAACTACATACAACATATCCCTGCAAAGCATGAGCTGCTTATTAACTTGAAGTGTGCAAAGTACTCTCAGTCCTCAGTGTCAGGGCTCACCGCCGCCCCCACTGGGTGGGGCACTGCACCATCCAGCCCTAGCATCAAAGGGGGGCCAGGAATTCTGTGAGACCCTGCTCTGTGGAAGGAGGGGTGGTATACCTCACCCAGACTCCCTCTCAATCCACTCACTGGCCCGCTTAACCTGTGCTGCTCACCCTCTTTGATCTCTGCCATCAGTTCCTCCTTCAACTCTCCTCTGGGTCTTTGCTCTCGCACTGCTTCACTCCTCCTCCACTCCATAACTCCTACTCAAACCACCACCCCAGAGCTCTTCCCAGCCATCCTTTATAGGGCCTCCTTTCTCTGCCCCGCCCTCTTTCCAGCCTTGTTCTGGGCTGCCCCAAGTAGTTGCAGCTGGGTTAGCTGATCTGGCTCCATTGACCAGCAACAGCTGTGTCTTGTCACCTGGCTGTCAAGCCTCCCTGACTCTGCTGATTGCCGAAGGCAGGCCCAGCTTCGGCCCCTTGGCTGGCTGCCCAGCTCCTCCCCCAGAATGCCTGTGGCAGCTCCACCTGGAGTTGCTTGGCTCCTGGCACTCCCTGAGCCTGGCTATTGCCTTCTAGCTGGTGTATAGGCTGGGGCGTGACACTGAGCTGTTGGGGCTGCTTCTCCTCATCAGGTAAGGGCTCTGCTTGGGCAGCTGCTGGGTCCCTATTTCTACTGCCCTTGCCTTCTCCCTCTACTTTGCCCAGCCTCCTGCCTTCTCCCTGGAGTGTGGGGCTAGCTGGCCTCGCCCTGCCCCTTCTAGCCCCCTGGGGCCTTGGACCTTTGCCCCCTTTCCCTGGCATAGGCAGGTTCTGGCTCTGATGGCTGGCCGGGGCAGCAGGGCCGCTGCCTCCCAGCTGTCTCCCATTGCTTCCTCCTGGCGAGGCCGGGGGCTGTGCCTCAGACCCCGGACACTCAGAGCTATGAGTTAAAGAATTTTAATGCTGACAAAGACAGAATTTAAGATTCAGCAGTAGTAAACTCCAAGGGACAGAGGAAGGAGATGCAACATACCATGTTAATCAGAAATCAGTTCTAACCCTAACACTGCAGTTGCTCAACAGAAATTTGCTTTCAGCCATTCCTCTTAAACATATAATGACCATTTGGATCTCCCATGTCTGGCCTGAAGATCTCCTGGAATTACAACTGATCTCCAGACTACAGAAGTCAGTTTCCCTGGATAATTGGCTGCTTGAAGGGTCGATTCTGTAGCTTTATACCCTCTTGAGCTCCCTTCCCTCCCCAGCCCCTGTCTTCCTCAGGTTCTCCCCCCAAATCTCCAGGACTTTCTCAACCTGGAGTTGACAACCCTATTTCTGTCCCACAATACAAATATCAAGTAATACAATTAAATACAGGATCTTTCAGTGTATCCAGGCTACAGAAATGTCATAAATCTCAGTGGTTATCACTGCACATCTGTTTGTGTTGCTGAAATATAGCTTGTTCTCTTTGAGCCTCGGTGTTTCATTTAGCAAAATTTTATGATCAGCTTTTTTTTTTAATTAAAACAACTTTAATTCCTTGCAAAGCCAAGAAAGTAGAATTCAAAGTAATTTTAAATGTTTCCTTGGATTAAAGACACACCTGGGTTTCAAAGTGATCTATGGTGGGACATCTAATGCCTTTCCTTACCATCACAGCTGGACATTTTGTTGTTATAAATCATTGCACTTGGTAGGTAGCTGTGGAGTCTCTCCGGAATGTCACCAGGGATGGTGAACCTGTAGTGACTTGGAGGCCATCTTCCTCATTTCCCAACCTGTTGCCCTTCTAATTTTAAAATTATCTTTCTGCTCTTCATTATGTTGGCGCCTCTTCTCTTTTCTCCCTAAGCAAAAAGTGGTATTCCTTGGTCTATTTTTATAATAGTTCTCTAGTGTCTGAAGAACACATCATAGCAGAATATTAAAATGGTGTTGTATGTGCTTTCCACTTGCTTTCTGAAATTTCCCAGCACCTACAGATATATCTACACTGATTACTTCCCTCACTCCCCATTTTCCTGTGCTATGTATTGAAACAATAACAGTTCTTACTGTATTTGATACTATGAAACTGTGAATATGCAGCCGTTTTCAGCTACAGCATTTTCAGAGAGCTGAGATGCTACTGTAGCACTTCCCAGATAGTAGAAGTTTTGATTTACTGGAGGACTGAACAGACTCCTAGGTGAACTTGCTGTTTTCTATATTTGCTCCTATCTCTAGACAACAGCCACTTAGTGCAGATTTCAATCACTTTGGTGTAAATGTAAGTTAAAAGCTCAAAACAAGACAAGCTAGTTAAGGCTGTTCTGCCTGCTTATAGTATCTTATAACGATAATTATCTATGGTTTATTTCAGTAAAGGTTGAGGGCCTTGTACCTGTGTATCCTCTGTAGTTCTGTTTCCAAAGTCATTTTAACCTAAGTCCAGCATACATTGGCTATGTGGGAACACAGGTTATTTGAAATATTACTGTCTATTATAAAGGCATCCCTGGTAGATCAGACAGAGTGTGTGTGTGTGTGTTATTGCCTTTCCATCAAACATCTGATAGCCCTTCTGAGCTCCCTAGTTTTAACAACTGTAGTTTCAACTAAGCAAGTAATTGCCTAGGTAATTTTGCATTCTTTTCTCTTTTTCACAGCCCTTTTTTCAGTTCCTTAAATAGACAGTTATCATTTTAGCCCATGATGATTCAGGAAGCTGAAGAAGGGGGAGGTTGAGCATATCATCTGTATGGAGCATTTGATCATCTGTATGGAGCATTTCTGAATCAGAAATTAGTCATCATATATTTTTGATCTACAAGAGTTTGTGTCCCCCTCTCCCCGAAACTCTTTCTAATGTTGACTAGTTTGCTTTGCACGGCACCTGCTTTATCAAAGAAATTATTGGAATGTGACACTTGGACTGGCATCTCTAATTAAACTACTAGCATGAATACATGTAGGACTGAGTTTAATATTTTAAGTTCATTTTGAAAATTCAATTTTAAAGGTAATTAAGCAAGTATGTGATGTTCTTCAAGTGCAATGGATGATGGTTTGTAGGCAATATTCAATCTCCTGTTGACTAAAGAAGTTCTACATTGTGTGAATCTTGGATCATCTTTTCTTTTTTGGTTTCATTGTCTCTGCATATCTTGTTTCCTCTTTTCCTAGGTGTACCAATGCTGTTTGTTATCCTCTGGGGAATTGTCAAGTACCTTTATGAAGATGAGGGGTTGGTTCAGTTCCAATTCTTAGCTCGTCTCTTGACAGTCATGTTATTTGTGGGAGGGTGCCCATTTTTCTTCAGCTTGATTGCTTTGGCAGTGGCTGTTACATTGACATCCTGTGCATTTACTTGTATTGCAACCTGAGCCTTTAAGTAAACCATGTCCCATATTTTTAAAGCATTGCATTACATTTCAGCAAAATAAGCACGCACAAGCTTTTGCTGGGCAACATCTTTTTGCATGCTTAAATGTGTATTTCTTTGGGACAGTGTACCTTTTGAATCCTCTCCCTTAGTCTGTTTATTGTAGAATTGATCACACCAGATCAGACCATCGCATAACTTCTACTTCAAGTGTTAATCTTTATGCAAAACTTAAACTTTTACGATTCTTGATACTGAGATTAAGTTGGGTGTTGGGGAAAGTATGGGCAAGATTGTGTTTGCATTCCAAATTGTATGAACTCAGAAACAGTTGATTGCACCAGTGGGGGGAAAAACCCACCCATTCTCTCTGTAAAGTGCAACTCTTTCAGAGGCTGGTAAACACCTCCTACAGCAATCTGCTGTTTCTGTACCCAGAAACTGTGGAAGAGGCATTTCCCCTGAGAATTGCCAACAGAGGAGTGGCCCTGAAAGGGTTACTTCAGGGAGGCGGGTTACTACTTCATGGAGATACAGGGGCCAGCTCCTCTATCTCTGACATCAGCAGTTTGAGAAGGAGGAAAGAGAGGCCAGGTGACAGCAATGAAAAGAAAAGATTTTTGTTTGTTTGTTTTTAACAGTTGTACCTACAGAATTGGGTGGGAAAGAAGGTATGAATGAGCTACTATTAGCTGTATGTTGGGCAGCAGGATAGTATAGTAGTTGGCATCAAACATGCCAAGGAAAGGTATGGGGATAGAGGGTTAGATGTTAATTGTCTGTCTGTAATAATGGTTTTTCTGTCAGTAATCATGGTAGTCTTATCTGTTAATATACTGAATGACAGGTTGGTCCTAAATAAAATAGTTCTTATCCAGGAACTATTGAATATCACTGACCTTAGATGCCAGACATTAGATGTCTTGTTTTAGGTGCACTAGCTAATGCTTTTCATATTGTCTGGGCTGATTAGATTATTTTGTACCTTCCAAACATCTGACCTATTTCATCTGCTGCAAGACTTTAATAGCAAACAATAACTGTTATCTGTTACTGTATTGCATTTTCTAAATTTTATTGCTGCTGCTTCTAGAATTCTATTGCTTGATTATATTTTATACTTCTTAATCTTGTACACTTTTTAAAATGGTGCTTTTAATGTGTATTGTATATCTCCCTGACTATGATGTAAGAATAATTTAAATACTTTCCATTTGTACTCAGTGTTCACTCATCTGTCCAGTTATGCACACTTTAATAAGACTGTTGATCTAAATACTTTTTAACTTGGTGCAAGATTGCAATTTGGCACCCTGATCCTGTGGTCATGCCACAATTACTATTATGTGCCCTTTCATCATTCTTTACCCATCTTGTCCTTCTATCTTGTGTAGTTATTGTTCCATGGGTTTGGGGAGTTGTGTCGCTATACTATGTGTCTTGAAGTATGAATGTTGTTTCCAAACTACTACACGAGAGCCTGGTAAGGTATTGGTGGCTGAGCTAATCATAGTACTCTACAGCCATCTGTGTAGTCACGAGGGCAAAGCTGTTGCTCTCTGGGGCTGTATAGAGGTATACCTTTATTAGTCATGCTTTCTATGCAAAGAGCCCTGCTGATTTGACTAGCCCCAGACTTGGAATGGCCCCAGTCACTCTTTCTCTACATTCCCAGGCAGAATTTCCTCCTTTTTGACATTGCACCATATGATTGCCTTAGTGCAGCTAGGCTAGTATTTACAGAGCATTGTGAATGCCTTGTGCTGGTAAAGGGCAGTATCTGTTTAGCTGCGCTACAGCGCTGCAAGGAGGCTAAAATTCAGTCTTATCCTTTTTACATCACCTTTAGTCAGTGGGTGATACTGTTAGTGTACATAATTTATTTATTTATTTTATTTATTTATGTCATTTATAGTCTGCCTTTCTCACTGAGACTCAAGGCGGATTACACAGTGTGAGATTAGTACAGTCAATATGAAGGCCATTTCCATTAACAATGCCATAGAGTAAAGAAACACAAGTTTACAAAGACATAGCATTAGCAAGAATCCAATACAGAGTTGAAGAAATGCTGAAACAGAACATAAGCAATTCTAGGGCTGACATTAGCCAACATGAAGTACAGGTAGCTCATAGGAGCACGTATTTAAAACAACAGGTAATATGTAAGACAATATAGTGGTAAAGTCATTAGTGAAGAATATGAGACCTCCTCCCTACAATACAAAAGCATCGTTTGCATCATTTGTGGAGAGCTAGGACAGTGGGGGCTCTCCTGACCTCCTCAGGCAGGCTGTTCCACAGGGTAGGGGCCACCACAGAGAAAGACTGTGTATGGGCTGTTGTTGATTTCGTCTCAAACAGGATTTCTTGGGCAATTTTTCAGTGAATGGGACAGAACCAGCAATCTGATAACAAGCTGTAACCCAGGAGAGCTGTTGTAGCATAGTGGTTAAGTAGCTGGGCTGTGAATCAGCAGTCTCCTGGTTCACAAACTTTGCAGCTGACTTTGGGTAAGCCACTCCTCTCAGCCCCAGCTCCCCAGCTGTATTGTGAGGTAATAATAACACTGACTTTGTTCACCACTCTGAGTGTGGCACTAATCTGTTTAGAAGGGTGATATATAAGCACACGGTTATTATTATAATACAATGCTCTCATGGAGGCCTCTGTACAAGTGTGCCATGAGCATTATTTGGTACAGTTGGTTTTCAGTATATATGAGCCTTCTGCTTATTTCTGCAGTTCAGTGAATCAAAACTGGGACTAATTTTCATCCTCATAACATATGAAGAAGGAGAAATGGTGTTGAGTCAAAGTAACCTGTTCACAAGTGATCAAGGATTTGTGCCATACTAGGTGAAAAGACAACTCTTTACAGCATGGACTGTGTTTTAGCTCATGAGCATAACAAACAGTGGCTCAAAGCCCCAATTTCTCCCAGTTTTTAGACAGAGTTATCTTCTTTCTATGAGTTGCTTAAAAATACAGGTTGTGCTGTTACTGATTGGAGCACTAACTGAGGGCCCATTCATACTTTGCCATGTGTATACCAGCATTTCCTGTCTTAAACAGATTAAACATGAGGGAATGGCTCAAGTGTCTGAATACTTGGACACACGGTGGATCTGCACCAAGAAGTGAAAGACTAATCATGGCTCTCTAGCAGATGACCCTAAGTCTTTGCAGACTGATGGCTCCCCTTCACATTGATTGGTTCTGCCATGGATGCACAAAACGAAGCACATCAAACCTGAGTTTTCTCCAGTGCTCATCTACTGTATGAATTAATATATTTATGGATATCATGATGTTATATCAGAACTTTCCATCTTTGCAGTATGCAAAGGAGCATCCTGCAAGCCCAGTCCTAGATTCCTTGTCAGATCCAGTGCCTGTGGTCATCTTCGAGTAAGTTGTGTGAAGAGTTCATCATCATCATCAATACAGCTAATTTACAACGTGGCCTCATATGTGGGTATTTAAATCCAGAGACTGAAAGCTTGGACAGACAAGACAGATCTTCCTACAAACCTAAGAAAAGCCTCTGTTTTGCAGAAAAATCTGAAGTTTAACAAAATATACAATGGAGTTAAAACCCTGTAAAATGATAAAAAAAGAGCTCCTGTAGCTTTAAGAAACAGATGCAGTCTCTGGCCATTGTTAGGCAACAGCAACAGTATTCAAGCCTTGATGTCTGTCAGGAAAATGCAGGGTGATGGGGAGGGGCCCTTTCCAGGGTTGTTTTGGCCTTTGAGGGAGGACTCAAGAGGCTATTCCTGCTATGGATGACATAGAAACATAGAACTGGAAGAATCCCAAGGGTCATCTAGTCCAGCCTCCTGCACCGTGCAGGAAATTCACCTCTCTGTGCCCAGAGAATGGCAAAAAACTTGCAGGATCCCTGGCCAAGCTGACCTGGAAGAAAATTCTTTCCTGATCCAAAGTGGCAATCGGCATTAACCTGGGCATATAAGAAAGCCCCACAAGACCCTAACGCTGGTTCATCCCTTCCTGCCTTCCTTCTTCTGATCTGCCTAAATTTGTATTGAATTGTAGAGTCATTGCTGTCAGATGGCTGTCTAGCCTCTTCTTAAAAACCTCCAGAGAAGGAGACTTGGTACGACACGTATATTAATACCACACCACTTGTATGACTCATTCAGGCCCAGTTGCTTTCTACTGTTCAAGAGCAGTCACCTCTCAAAAGTCAGTGTGGTATAGTGGTTAGAGGTTTGGAATAGGAAATAGGAGACCCATGTTTGAATCCCTATTCTGTCATGCAAGCCCACTGGTAACACACTGTCATCCTGACCTCTCTGACAAGGATGTTGTGAGGATAAAATGGAGGAGAGAAATATGTAAGCAGTTTTGAGTTCCCATTGGGGACAGAAGTAGAGTATAAATGAAGTAAATAAATAAAAACTGTTACCGGAACTGCTCTTTTGAATGGGGAATTAGCTTAGCAGTCCAGAACTAAATTTAGTGCGGATCTAACCATCTATACCAAGGTCCCTTCTCCAGATGCTCACGTAATAAAGAGGCAGACTACAAATATTCAATCAATAACGTGAATTTACTAATAGTGTGGCATAAGCTTGAACTTGCACATACACACAAGACAGAATACAAGGACTAGGAAACATAGAGTAAGAAATATAGAGACGGTCACGTGAGCAGGTACCCACAATGATAAGGGATATACTTACAATCCTGAAGCGGAGTAGAGACACAGCAGCGAGGTGGTCCAATGCCAGCACTGGATCCACAGAGAGACAGCAAGGGATCTGGACAGGGAAGGCATACGCACCATGTGGCCGGAGCGGCCAGCTTAAATACCCCAAAACGTACCCTGGTGCTGGTGCTGTACCTTGTGGTTCTCATGGGTCGAAACAAAGGTCTTAATGGTTTTCTGAATGGCTTAGATGGGCCACTTTAGTAATCTGATTGTGTTATAGTGACACCTTAGGAAGAGGGGACAAAGGAGGGAGGGGGAGATCCGGGCGTGTTGAATGGATGTTCCAGCGGACGGGGCTTGTCCTGATGTAATCAGCTCTGGAATGTGGAGGCTTCTTTGAGATGCATTCTCTAAGTGCTTGGGATGGTCGGCACTTAGCTTCTTCTCCGGGGCGGCTCTTAAGATATGCAGAGCGGGATGAGGTTCTCTCGCTGCGGACGTGGTGTGCCCGCTTCTCCAAAATGGCTTCCCAAAGCAGGCTTCTTCTCTAGGTCTTCTGGCTGCCTAAGAACATGGCTGCCGGCTGGGCATGGCTGGGGCTGGCTAGCAGGCTGCCCGGTAGCGAGGGCAAGCTGGGTGACCAGCCCACGGGAGTCTCCAGGCGGGAACTGGCCAGGGGGTGCCTGGTCAGGCTTGCTGGAGGTTTTCCCCAGCTGGCACCTGACTGCTAGCAGCGCGGCTGGGGCCCAGGTGAGGCAGGCTTCCATGGAGGCAGGGAAACAGCACGTGAAACACAGTCCATAGCAGGGAACAGGCACAGTCCATGGTGGATGGCAAGGCAGGCACGGAGCACACGTGTAATAAAGTCCAAACACACACAGGGAGGTCCAGATATAGGCTTGGGCAAGGCTGCCCAGAAAGAGAGTCCTTAGTGTAGTTGTCCAGACATGGATTCAGGAAACTGACACAGTCTATTGTACCAGCAGGATAACTAGCAAGCAGGCAGGGAACTGACATGTGTATTAAAGTGCACACGTGCAGGGCTGTTTTTGGTGGAGCAGTAAATCAGCAGCGCGGGAAACTCCAACACAGTTCATGGCAGGCCCTGAAGCAGGAGAGGGGGCCTACTTGGCAACAAAACATAGCTGAAGTTGGGGGCAGTAAAGGTACATTGACTGGTGGTTGAGAAGAAGAGATGGGGAAAAAAGGGAGACACTTTGGGGGTTTCAGGGAAAGGAAAGAGGAAGTGGAAAAGTGTTTTTTTTTTTACTTCACAGAGTTGTTGTTTTTTTTAACTCCCCTGCTTAAAGCCAGATCACAGTAAATAAGATTTTGGCTGCTCTGACAGAAGTCATACTGATTCCAGGAATCAGGTTCAGGCCAGCTTGCTTGCTACAGGCATTGCTGGGGAGGCTGCCCATGAAAAAAATGTGTTTGGAATTTTTCTGCTGAAGTGCTTGCCTTTTGAATTACTCAGGGCTGACATATGTTTTCTATTAAACAAAACCCACAGTCCACTGCCCTTGGTAGATCCTGACAGGCAGTTTTGGACATCTAGCTCTTATATAAATATTTGTAAAATGATACAATAAACAACATTATAATTTTTATTTTTCACAGTGGACAAGATTGCATCTTGGGCTTCAGTTATAGTCATTTTTATTTATACCCTAACAATTTTCATAGCATTTGCCTCTGTGATACTACTGTAATATAGCAGCCTACAAGTTGCATTTGTGACTCCAATATCTCTTTTTTAAGAGAGATACTAGAAAATAAAAAGGCACAGATCACAGTGGTTCAAAGCAGCTAAGATACTGGAGTATGGATGATAGTATCAATCAAGAAATTTAGCAACAAAGACAAAGGGCTCCCATTGTGAATAGGCTATTGAGTTACTTGGCTTGATTTGTCCCATTTGTCTTTATTAAATACAGGATATCAGGCAGAATGGTCTTATTCTTTTTTTCTTGAGCTGAAGTTCAGTGGACAGATCTCACTTGCTCATGCAGAGTAGATATAGTGACAAAGATGTCCTGGAATCTTTTATAATTAGACCTAGTTTTTATTAAGACGTTAGTCTCGGGACTGCTTATGCTTACTTCAAGTAGGGGCTCTCAGAACTGAAAGCTGCTGGAGGGTGGCACTCCACATAGAAAACTAACATGCTCTGGCCTAGTTGTTTTCCTGACACTCAGAAGTTTGTGTACTTTGTGTTTGTGAGTGTGTGTAAGAGAGAAACTGACTGACTTGCAATACAGATGTGTTGAAATAGTTCTGTGAGAAATTGAGCTCTTTGACTCCTAAGGTTAAACTTTTTTATAATTGTTTATATCTCTAGTTAGATACAGAATATTGAAGCAAATTTAATGCTGACGACTGCATTCGACTTTGAATTTTAACAGTATAAGCTTCAAAAAGTACAAAATAACAATTGCTTTGTACACAGCTCAGTTATTTGTTTTTCTAACACTTTTAATTTTACTGTAGTGATTTTTTGATTGCACATTTGTATGCATTTAAAAGGAGTTAAAGCTGCAATTTTCTGTAAGAAGCTAATTAATGCATTATGAAGTGTAGCAGAGTTAACATAAAGCACCATTACGCTACCTGTCATTATACCAAAAACCCTCTAAAATTGCTGTAGCATTATGATTCAAGGAAAGTATCTGTTCAAAGAAAATAAGTCTTTTCTCCAGTACACTCGTTATACAGCGGGAGATCTTGGATATGAACAAATTATAGGATTTGCTAAAGGTTCTTGATCACATGTATCCTTGAAGTGAATTTCCTGCTACCAGGTCCTACCTACGCACCTATTGACAGTAATGCACACTTCCCATACGTCATCGGGTGAAATCTTTGACAATTACCTGGAAACAAATGGAGATGTTAAAATAAACTTTGCAATGTGCATAGCATTGAAAAGGAGCAAACCCACCCAAAATTGAAAGGATTTAGAAAGCTAATATTTTAGAACTAAGTAGGCCACTTCATCTTGGGTTCAGGATGCTTACTTTTTAGCTACAGGCATCTTGTATCTTAGTATGTCAATGGTGTTATTCAAGCATGCAGCAGAGTAGATAAAGTGAATGTATGATGGGTCAATGACATCACTTTGTGTTTATATAGTTGCTCTAAACTGCAAACAGTGCAGCTATGTGTGTGTATAAGTACTTTATAAATACTTGGGCCTCAGAATGACTACATGCAGATGTCAGGCACTACAAGCTGCAATTAAATTCCAGTCAGCCTCAAACACACTCTGTTGCTCTGTCGATTCAAAGTCCTGTTTGCTGTAACATCCAAACACATCTGCCTTGCCAAAAGTGGAATTTGTTTCCCTAAAAGCCAGGATTCTAATCTAAACCTTGATTAAATTCCAGTTTAGAATATTTATACCCTGCTTTTTTCCCAATAGGATGCTAAGTGGCTTACGACATAATTCTGCCACTGTCCCTTTTATCACTAAAACAACAGGAGTAAGGGTTTGAACCCAGGTTTCCAAGAACCTAGTCCAACACTCTTAACACTACTTGCTTGTGGGTGGGAAAAAGTTCCACTTTGCTGAGGTATCAGCCTTTGGACATCATGGCAGCCTGGAGCATGTTCAGTCACTAGAGAAGGAACAAAGGGCATGCTTGAAATCAGCAACAAATTGTGGAGCCAGAGCCTTCTCTGTGGTGGTGCCTAGTCTCTTGAACTCATTCCCCAAAGAAATCTATCTAACTTGCAGCCCAATCCTAAGAAGGGGGAGGAGTGCATAGGGCCCTTCTTCCCTTGACCTCTGGAAGTCCCCCCCCCCCGCATGCACCCCCTCATTCCTCAGTTTGGGTCCCAGGGGTCCTAGCAACCATAGTTGGATATTAGTTTTTGTCATTTAGATTTTATATTTGATTTTTTTTTAGTGGTTTTATGAGCTGTTTTGCATTAGTGATACTATGTATTACTATTTTTATCTGGTTTTATATATATTTTATTTCAATTTCCAAACATACAAACATAAATTATATACTACTATAAAATAAAAACTACATACATACATTTAAGTAGAACTTACCTACTCTTGATATTTCACTTATATTTAAATGTCTTATTCTATATTTACCATCTGTTTTCATATCTACTAACATTTTTATCAACTAATAGCATCTTTATTATAAACATGTATTAGCTAACTCTTTCCTTCTATCATTCTCTTTGTTAATCTAATTTTGGTCTTAATTTTCAGCTATATTATTTTTCAAAGCTTTCCATTTATCTTGAAATTCTAAAGTCAATCTGTTATGTATAAGAGAAGTTAATTTTGCCATTGATGCATATTCATTTAATTTATTCTTCCATTCGACTTCCGGTTTGGGATCCATGGAGGTCTAATGCAGCTCTAAGTACTGAGCTGACCGGGCTGCCGTTTTGACGGCCGGCGGGGCAAAAAAAAGCCCGCGGCCAACTGTTCTCAGGCAGAGAACAGGCATAGAATGCTTAAGAACCTCAGGGCGCGTTGATCTCGGGTGAGGGGGGGTCCTGCGCAACGGACTCTCTCCCGTCCCTTGAGGTCCCACCCGAAGACAGGTTGGCTAAAATCTCTGCGGCAGTCCTGGAGCCAATGCGGTTGGCATAAGACCTACATGCCCAAGCCTCAACAGGGGCAAGAAGATCTGAAGGGGATTTGAGATTGAAACAGCGATTACAACCCATGAAAAGTGCTTGAGAAGGTAAAGATCACTATCTCTGGAAATGGGACAGATTACTTAAAGTAAAGAAGCATTAAAGTAGACTTTTAAACTGCAACAGATTGATTATAAGGAGGGGAGGATCCGGCAAGAATTATATTAGAAAAAGGACTAAGTTAAACGGAGTTATTAAAGAAATTGGACTATTGTTTTACATACCTGTGGTTACAAGGAGATATCAGGCTGTGAGAAAGTTTTACCATCATGAGAACTGCTGTGGGAAGTCGGGAAACAGGAAGTACGTAGCAGTGATAGAGTTGCTGGAGAGAAGCGGCCCTTGCCGGATGACAGGAAGAAGGGAATCGCCATCTTTGAAAGGGGAAGAGCTGCGGCTTCAGCGGAAGAGGAAGTAAGCCATATTGGATTACAAAAACTATAGAGAAACCATAGAGAAAAGACGCCCGACATTTTGGACTTTCTAAACGACTCTTTTGCAAAAAGACCGGGACATTCAAATTAAAAGGACATTAAGCCAAGCGCCACGGAGTTAAGGAAGCCAGCGGACTCATGGGAGCGAGGTGAAGCAAGCCCCACGATGTCGAAAAAAGAGTGGCAAACGGCGATAGAGAACTTGGATAAAAAACTCTCAGAAGCGATTAAGGAACTCAAGGATATAAAACCTGAGCTGGTGAAAGAGGTTAAAGAGACAGTAAAGAATGAACTGGCAGAAGTGAAGAAGGGAATGGAAATAATACAAAATGAGATTCGGTTTCGTTTTCTCAGCCATGCCGGACGCTCCTCTCGGCTGGTCCGGGAGGAAACGACCGGGCACCCTGACCGGGCGGCTGATCTGCAAGGATTAGCCCCCAGGACTCCCAGGGAGGGAGCCAGGGTCCGGGACGCGGCGGGAAGAACCCCCCGAAATCAATGCGGGGGGGGGAATTGCCCGTTTGTCCCTATGGAGGCCAGCAGACGTGCGCGGCGCCTCGAGTGCCGCCGGGCAATGAGAAACGGCAAATAAAAGAAACAGGCGGAAGCCTGTAAACAAGCAAATCCCTTCTGTTCTACAAGCGTTAGTGAAGGAGAGGTTGATCTGAAGAAGACTCGCTCTTCCCCTTCGGTGAGTTCCAGAATTTAGTTGGCGCCCCCCCCCCCAAATGGCAGCAAAGAAGCAAAGTCCTGCTCTCGGTAAGTCAATTTCGGCTACCTTGAAGGGAGAGTCGCTCGAAGAGTTGGTGCGCAGGGCGGTGGTGGAAGCCATAAAACCCTTTGTTGACAAGCTGAACGAAACTGATCAAAGGGTGGGCTTAATTGAAAGCGAAGTGAAAACCATTAAGGAAGTAGCGGGGGGGCAGAGAAGTCTGCTCTGGAAAGTGCGTCACTTGTGAAGGCTACAAAAAAGGAGCTGAAGTTGGTTGAGAACCAGCTGATCGGGCTACAGATGGAACGAACGCAGACAATTTTGCGTCTCCAAAACGTGAAAGAGGAGGAAAATGAGGATCTGTGGGATGTGGTCTCGGAACTATTGGCGATACCCGCGAGGACGACTAAAGAAGAGGTTAAAAGCGCCATTTTGGAGGTCCGTCGGGCTTCTTCAAAATATGCAACAAAGCGACAGGTGCCTCGTGAGATCATTATTGACTTTTCATTTAAAAAGATTCGGGACACCATCCTATATAACTCATACAATGCGGATTTGGACTTTATGGGTTTGAAAGTCAAGATTTTGAAGGACGTTCCATTTCTAGTCCGGAAAAGACGTTTTAAGTATAAAAAGTTTGCAGCTCTTCTGAGGGACCATGGAATAAAGTACAAATGGTTATTCCCGGAAGGAATATGGTTTAGATATAAAGATCAGGCCTATAAGATACTATCAGAAGATCAACTAAAGGATTTTGAAGATAAAAACCCGGAATTCTGCTGCACCGAGAACGAAGAAAAGGAGAAGCCTGAGGGGGGGGAGGAGGAGGAGAGCACCGCAACAGCGGTTGCACAGAGAGAATTGCGTCCGGGACCTAGAAGGGGGAGGAAAGTTTAATCAGAATTTGAAATGCCTATTCTCTGTATGATTAACCACTCCATCATTATCCTACGGAGCTATTTTTGTATTATGACAGTATGAAGGGAAAACATTGACGTGTAGTGTTTAGTGTTTAGTGTTTGTAGGTTATCCCCCCCTTTTCTTTCTCCATCCCCTTTGTCCCTTCCCTTTCCCCTATCCTTGTGAAAGAAAGAAAAAAAGAAAGAAATAATACAAAATGATTTGCAGGGGACACAGCAAAGAGTCAAGGTAGTGGAAAATGCGGTGGAGAACCTAGCAGACACGCAACGAACAGAGATGAGGGCGATGAGGGGAAGAATGGCAGTTGCGGAGAGCAAGCATATGGAGAAGCAGCTGAGGTTTCGCGGCTTGCCGGAAGTGGAAGGAAAGACGGCCCAAGAACAGATTACCGAGGTGTTAGCTGAATACCTGGGAAAGGAGGAGGAGGAAATTGTGGCTATCCTAGATGTGGTGTACCGAATAAATTCAAAATTTGCAACCCAGAGGAAACTACCAAGAGACGTGATTGTGCAATTTACGACTAGAAACATAAGAGAAACAATTGTGAGTAAACAATTTCAAGACCCATTGGAGGCTGATGGCAAGACGGTTATTATTATGAAGGAGCTACCCAGATCGGTGTTGCTAGATCGGAAAAAATATAAAGCCCTAGTCCAGATTCTGAAGGACATGAAAATAAGGTACAGATGGGAATTACCAGAAGGAATGTCCTTTGAATTTGGAGGAGCGAAAAAGCGCATCAGATCTGAACTAGAAATGGAAAAGTTCTTGAGGGACAATGAAAAGGACTTACCAACAACAAGGTTATGAATATGGAGTGTAAAGTTTTATCTTGGAATGTAAACGGACTTAATTCACCGAATAAGAGAAAAAGTATTTTCCACTGGCTATTAAAACAAAAATGTGATATTGTGTGTTTGCAAGAGACTCATATTAGAAAGCAGGATGTAAAATATCTCAAATTAAACAAATTCGGCAATGATTTTGTAGCGGCCTCAAAAAAGAAAAAAAGGGGAGTGGCATTGTATATAAAAGAGGAGCTACAGCCAAAATTAGTGATGAGAGATGTGGAAGCCAGATTTTTAGCAGTGGAATGTACATGGAATTTAAAGAGAGTGTTGGTGATTGGAATTTATGCACCTAATGGAGCAAAAGAAAGCTTCTTTGAGGATTTGAGGAAGCAATTAGACGAACTTTCTTATGACCAGATAATTCTTGCAGGAGACTTTAATGGAGTTACAAATTTGGAACAGGATAAAAAATCAGCAACTGTACAAAAGAAAAGAGGATTATTACCAAAGACGTTTTTTGCATTAACGCAACAGGAAACTTTGGAAGATGTATGGAGAAGACAGAATCCCAAAGGCAGACAATATACTTTTTTCTCCGCGAGACAGTCTACGTTATCACGAATTGATATGATCTGGGCCTCAAAAGACTTAGCGCTTTGGACTAAGGATGTGGAAATAATGCCTATGGTAAGCTCAGATCATAATCCGATTATGTGGAAGTTTGGAAAAAGAACTAAAAGTAAACGATGGAGAATAAATGAGGACTTGTTACAAGAGGGAGAAAATATGGAGATGCTGAGAAGGGAAACTATGTTCTTCATACAACATAACATGAATAGAGAAGTACCAACCAATAAGGTATGGGATACCTATAAAGCAGTAATTAGAGGCATACTAATGGGCTTAAATGGAAGAGCCAGGAGAAAAAGAGAGGAGAAGAGACAGGAGATTATGGAGAAAATAAAAGCCAAAGAAACACAATTAAAGAAAAGACCAGGGAAAAAGAAAATATACCAGGATATTAAAATCCTTCAAGAGCAGTTGACGGCAATGAATAATAAAGAACTGGAATGGAATCTTAAGAGAATGAATCAAAAGTCGTTTGAAGGTGCAAATAAACCTGGAAAATATCTGGCGTGGCAATTGAAGAAGAGAAAGGAGAAGAAGACAATAAATAAAATATGTGAGGACAATAAAGTATACCTGGAACAGGCGGCTATTAGTAGAGCCTTTTACAAATTTTATGCTAAATTGTACAACAAAAAAGAAGTGAATAAAGACTCAATAGCGACATATTTGGGGAAAATGAAGCTCCCAGTAATTTCGGAAGGATGGAGAGACAAACTGAATAGTGAAGTAACGGAGGAAGAGATAAGGAAGGCAATACAGTCAACAAATCTGGGGAAGGCGCCATGACCTGATGGACTTACAGCTAAATTTTACAAGGTAATGGCCAATGAACTGGTGCCATTCCTAAAAGAAGTGATCAATGGCGTTATGAGAGATCAAAGGATTCCAGGTACTTGGAGTGAAGCTAACATATCATTGATCCCTAAAGAAGGACAAGATTTGACTAACGTCAAAAATTATAGACCTATTTCGTTACTCAATAATGACTATAAAATTTTTGCGAAGATATTGGCAGAAAGAGTAAAGGGATGGCTATCCGAAGTTATTGGGGAGGAACAAGCTGGTTTTTTACCAAACAGACAAATCAGAGACAATTTAAGGACAGTTATAAATGCTATTGAATACTATGACAAGCGTTGTGATAAGGAGGTTGGTTTCTTCTTTGTAGACGCTGAAAAAGCATTTGACATTTTGAACTGGGATTTTATGTTGGCCACTATGGAGCAGCTACAAATGGGGGAAAGATTCATAAGAGCAGTGAGAGAAATCTATAGAGACCAGAGTGCAGCAATTGTGGTGAATGATGAGGTGACTAAGAAACTGATTATAGGTAAAGGCACAAGACAAGGTTGCCCGTTGTCTCCACTGTTGTTTATTTTGGTTTTGGAAATATTGATGATACAGATTCGAGAAGATAATGCAATCCGTGGAATAAAAATAAAAGACTTTTCCTATAAGGTCAGAGCATTTGCGGATGACATAATGTTAATTGTGGAAGATCCAATTGAGAACATGCCAAAGGTAATGGAGAAAATTAAGGAATTTGGAGATTTGGCAGGATTTTATGTAAACAAAAAAAAGTCAAAGATAATATGTAAAAATATGACTAAACAAAAACAACAGCTACTAACGGAAATAACAGACTGTGAAGTAACAAGTAAGGTGAAATATCTGGGAATTGAACTGACTGCAAAGAATATAGATCTATTCAAGAATAATTATGAGAAACTGTGGACTCAGATAGAGCAAGATTTGATTAAATGGAACAGACTGAATTTGTCATGGTTGGGAAGAATTGCAGTAGTTAAGATGAATGTGTTGCCAAGAGTGATGTTTCTGTTACAAACAATACCAATTATTCGGGATTCTAAGCAGTTTGAAAAATGGCAAAGGAAAATATCGGACTTTGTTTGGGCAGGCAAGAAGCCTCGAGTGAAAATGAAAGTATTACAGGACGTAAAAGAGAGAGGTGCAATGCAACTGCCCAGTCTAAGACTCTACTATGATGCAATCTGTTTGGTGTGGTTGAAAGACTGGATGACGCTGAAAAATCGCAAATTACTAGCCTTAGAAGGATACAAAAAAATATTTGGATGGCATGCATATCTGTGGTATGACAAAGTAAAAGCAGATTCTATGTTTTTACACCATTATATTCGGAGAAGCCTCTTCACAATTTGGAAGAAGTACAGAGATTACCTGCAGGAAGGAATTCCCTCCTGGGTGGTTCCTTACGAAGTAATAGATCCGAGAACTGTTGATAATGAACAACAGCGTTTAACATACAAGGAGATAACACGAATAGAATGTTCTAAACTTAGAATAAAGACGCAAGATGAGTTGTCTCCAAGTTACGATTGGTTTCAATATAGACAGATTAGAGACCTTTATAATTCGGACTGTGCGAAGGGAGGGGTAAGAATGGAGAATTCGGAATTAGAGGAGGTAATTCTACAAGAGGACAAAAAGGAAATTTCTAAGATTTATAAAGTGTTGCTAAAATGGTATACAGAAGATGAGATAGTTAAAGTGCAAATGGTGAAGTGGGCTATAAACTTTAATAAAGAAATAACAATGGAAGCATGGGAATACTTGTGGAAAAATACGTTGAAGATCACGAAATGTACTAACATTAAAGAGAACGTCTACAAAATGATTTATCGTTGGTATCTGACACCAAAGAAAATTGCGCTAGGGAATTTGAATACGTCTAATAAATGCTGGAAATGTAAAAAGCATGAAGGATCTCTGTATCACATGTGGTGGACTTGTGAGGTAGCTAGGCAGTACTGGGGGGGAATAATAAAAGTGATAAGTGAGATTTTACAATTTCAAGTTAATAAGAACCCAGAACTCCTGCTACTGAACTTGGGAATGGAGGATATTCCAGCACAATACAGGACATTGTTATTTTACATGACAGCAGCGGCTAGACTTTTGTATGCGCAAAAGTGGAAAGTACAAGAAGTGCCAACTATTGAGGACTGGATTTATAAATTGCTGTACATGGCGGAAATGGACAAAATGACAAGGAAATTGAGAGACCTTGATCCAGGACAGTTCAACATGGATTGGGAGAAGCTGAAACAATATTTGGTGAAAAAATGGGAGGTGGGAGGAGAACTGTGGCAGTTTGAAAACTACTGAAACAATAAAAGAAGAGGGAAGTGACTTTACCGGGGGAAGGAAAGTTAAAGGAGAAATTCTAAGCAACTATTTTATTTGACTATTATATATGGTATTAAGTATTAGAGGTGTTATCATAAGAATTATAAGGATAGAAATTAACTAATTATTTCTGGCAGATAATTGTATAACGGAGAAAGTATATAATCTAAATAGAATGAATATAAGATATGTAGAAGGAAGTAAAGAATAACATATACAGTATAAGTTAAATTGATTGACTTATATTGAACATATATAATGTCTATAGAAGTACTTAAAGTTATGTAGAATGAGAGACAAATTGTTTGTCCTACACTGATGAGATTAGAATGCGTAAGGTAGAGTATAGAGTACAAAAATTAGATAAAAGATTATTATTATTAAAGAATATATGCCAGGAATGTAATATTTAGTGGATACGTTAAGTGGGAAAGGGAATAGAGATAACACTGTGTTATAATAGATGAGCTTAGAAGAGAGCGAAAGTATATGTTTAACAGAATAAAATAAGTTTGAAATGAGTAGGGGGAAATGGATAAGGGGTTGGAAAACTGTTGAAAGTCAACAAAAGGGGGGGAAGGGAGGGGGTTAGAATTGGAATATATAAAGGAAATTGACTGTAATGAGTATAATATTGACTTCTAATCCAATAAAAAAAATTTATATAAAAAAAAAATATTATTCCATTCCTTCAAGTCTGGGCATTTCACCACTTTCTATTTTGCTGTGAATATTACTCTTGTTGCCGTCACCATATACTTAAATAGTTCACTGTGTATTTTTGCAATTTTACTTGGTAAAATATTTAATAGCATTTTTTTGGTTCCATTGGAAATTTGAATTTTAATATCTTTTGCATTTCTTCATGTATCTCTATTCAATATTTTCTTGCTTCCTTGCATGTCTATCACATGTGATAAAATGTGTCTATATTCTGACATTTCTAACTCTTCTCATTATAGTCTTTATTTGTTTTTGCTATATCTTTAGGGGTACTATACCATCTAAAAACATATTTTTATCTGGTTTGGACTGAATACAGAAAGTCACCTTGAAATCCTTCTAGGCTGAGAGTTACAAGATACAATTTTTTAAAACAAAGAAGCTTCTCAGAATAGACCATATTATTATCTAGTAGTTATGATGAGCACAGCAACAGGCTGTGTATTGTAATACTCTAGTGTCCCTAAGAAACAGAAGTTAGGTTATGCAGATAAGAATATGGTGAAATTCCACTTCATTCCTAGTATCTGGGTAAAAAAAATTACTACAGTGTTGGATTTATACTCAGAATGCTCAGGACATTTTGCTATATAGTCACATTGAATAACTAGTTTCTTTGTCTTCTAATTCCATTCCAAATTCCATCCTGCTAGGGCAGTTCATAGGTTAACAGAGGTAGCCCAGAAGCAAAAAGATCTGGTCAGCTAAACCCTGAAGCTGCACATATAAGCAGTGGAGACTGAAGGAGTCTTCTATTTTCAGTGGCAACTACCAGAATCTTCTTGTTGTTTTTCATTACGGGTAATCTTTTTTCCTTGCTGGTCACGGGGGAGTGGCTTCATAGACATTTTAGGGAATCAGTGGGACCTCTAGTAAAGAGTAAATATATAGGAGATCTCAAAAAAGCAGGGCTAACAAGATAGCAGACAAAAATAAAGAAACAGAACCTGAACAAGAACCTGAAAACTTGGAAGAGTATTTTACCTACCTCTTTCTGCCTAAATTTACTCCTATGATGGTAGAGGGGATTGTATTTAAATGCTCATTTTATTTTCAATTGCTTATATGTTGTTGTGCTTTCCCTCTGACTGGTTATTTTCCAAAAATGGTGGTGTTTGGTCTCTGTACCCACATATGAAGCCTAACTTGGCTTGTACTTGCTAAGTTATAAAGGGAAAGCAGGGAGATTTCCAAGATTTTCTTATACTTCCATGGTTGATTGAACAGTGATTCTAAATTTGAACAAAAGTCTCTCAAGAGATTAGAAGAGACGATCTGGTGCAAGTCATCAGGAAAAATATATAGCTCTTATTCAGATTTGTTAATAACAGAGAAAAGGAATACTAGATGTGCTGGGGCAGGGGGTAGAATAGAGATGGACAGGTGAACTTACTGAGGTTGAGCAGCTTGAAGGCTGGGCCTGCTGAGTAAATCTCACATCCCATGTTGTAGAAGGGTTTCATTGTCAGTAGCTGAAGTCATCAATGGAAGGAAGCAAATATAGTTGCTATCCCAATTGTGTCCCTAAAAGGATCCTGTTGCTTTCTGATATGTAAATAGATAGTTGCTGTTCTCCTATTACAAGGAAAAGTAAAGTGCTACAATTTGGGGACACAACTGCAGTAAAGACAAACCCTACAGGCCACCCCTGACTAAGTGTCAAAGATCTTGTAGGAGCTCAAAGAGGAGAGAGAGAAGAATATGGGCATTGTACCATCTAATTGGTACTTATTATGCATTAAACATCTCTGCACATATAACCTACCCGCCATAATGATGAACATATTGCTGGCCTTTGAATAATGATGGATAGTTTAATGACAGAACTAATTCACAACTGCAGTTCTGAAGACAATGGAATGCTGCATGATACCGGGTAAATGTACTCCAGTTTTAGGCACATATATAACTGTAAAGTGTTTTTAACTTTCTTTTTTAAAGTCTTCTTTTGAGGAAAAAAATTACAAAAAGAAGCAGCTGGATACAAATGTTTTGTTGTGTTTTGGTCTGCACTTCATAAAATCCATCTTGGTGTGAGCAGATGTTTACCAATTAAGCGCTCCAACTGATTGCTGAGAGCAGGAAAACTGATGCAAATCTGGAAATCTAACTAAAACATCACTTTTCATTATAGGACTCTGATATCAGTGGGAAAAGGAGTTGGTGTAGGAATCTAATAAAAGGTTAAAAATAAACTGGTGACATTGAACACAGAAAGGGATTTGGCTAACAAATTCCCACTCAGTTGTTTGGCTTCTGATGAAGCAATTTTCCAGAATTGCATACTGATAATTCATAACAAACTGTGGAAGAGAAGTTGGCCGTCATAAAGTAAGAGACAGAGGCATCAAAGTTTTCATTTTAGCATGATGGTTGCAGATTAGTCTAAAGCTTTTTGTGTTGCTCAAAACCTAGCAGCTACATTAGATTCCATGCCAGTACAGTGCATCTTGCTGCTGCTGTTTTGCATTTTCACTTCTGAGATGTGTGAGGAGGTGGGAATGATTCCATGCATACAATTAATTTTTTTTTCTTATTGGTTCTTCAGCTGCTGGAGCAGAAACCATAACATGAACTACTGGCTGATCATCAGGCTCCCCATCCTTATTGCTATAGGGGTGAGTGATAAAGAATGTTTGCAGAGAATATACAGAGGCCAAGGGCAAAAACAGATGTGGCATGGATCCTGGATCTCTGTCTCTCAGTAAAAAAAAAAATTCTATGCATGGGCAGCCCTAATTTGTATCGGTCGCATATGAAGGGATAGAGGATTTGCCCTTCAACCCCTGTCAGGAATTTTTGGAATGTCAGCAGTTGTCCTATGCATATGTGGTTCCCATTTGTGCCTGCACAGAAGAACACTCGATAAACTTCAGTTACAGATAAATGCAACCATGTTTTTTTTTTAGCAGCTCAGAGTAACTGAGGTAATAGGGTGTTACCTTTCCTCATGTGATACCTGAGGAGTGGGGCAGAGCACCTTGTGCTCTGAGGTGCCCTGGAATCTTTTGGAGCTAGCCTGCACATGTACTGTTCTCATCTCTGACTGCACAGTTGACCACTCGAATGTCATTTACAGGTATATGTAACCCTGTTTTTCTCACCATTGCAGTTTTAAAGAAGCTGTAAAAACATGCACGCTAAATGTTTTAACTGTTTTTTTTTGTCTTTTGTATTTATTTTAAATCCCGGTTTAAAATTATTTTAATTATGCATTTATGTATTAAGGGCTTTTAAGGGTTTAAGGGCTTTTAAGATGATGTTTTAATTTGTATGTTTTAAATTTGTTACCTCACTTGGTTGCCCTCTGAGAACAGAAAGGCAGAGTAAAAATTTTGTTAATAAATAATGAATAAATAAATTGTGAGGTTTTGTATAATCTGAGGTTACTACTTCCAAGATACATACATTGACCTTCCAATTTCTGTATAGACACTGGTTTTTATCCATATCTCTGTAATGAAATAGCATTTCCCCCTGCAAAGTGTGACCTAAGCTGTAGTTTTGCAGCAGCCAACATATATCATTCAGGAGAGAGAGGGAATACTGTTATTTGTGAACCAAGATGACTTGCAAGGAGAACACCAGTTACGGGTCCTTGGTGTCTCCAGGGCACAGAACATGTAGCCATAACAATAACAACAATGCACTTATATACCACTCTTCTAAATAGATTAGTGCCCCACTTGGAGTGGTGGGGCACAACCCAACCACTTAATCCCTATGCTCCTTTAATAAGTCAAACTGTATTTTCTTTTTAGGGTAAAAGGGGTTAGCAAATAGCAGGTTCATGCATTATACACTGGGGTAGAAAAAGTAAATGTGTCAAACAGTTAACAAATTCCATCTGTGGTAACTTTGTATGGGGGGGGGCACTTTTCTTTATCAGCTAAGGAAATAACGATGGAACTTTGTGTTTATATAGAATTCTTTAATCATTTCCTTACATCTTGGCATTCCACATTCTCCAAAGCCTTACTGCATTTATGTTTGGAAAAAATGTTTACTTTTTTCATAAAACTGTGAAACTTTGGAATCGAAATTAGTTATTTAATTGCAATCTCAGAATGTGATATACACTTACATGTGGGAGGGATGAACTACCTAGAAGAATGGGCACAGGTCTGCTTATCTTTGACATGCAAAGAAGGAAAAAAACTTGCTGGGGAGGGGAGTTACTTGCTACCTCACACTGATACTGTGTTATTTAAAAAAGAACCTCAATGAAACAGTTTGACAATACTTACTGTTTACTATCAAATGTCCTGCAAGCACACACATGACTATTTTTAGGTATCCCAAAGGCATGATCAGTACTAATGGCAATTGTGCTTCTTTTATTTTTTAAAAAATGGCTGTATTGAAAACAAAACAAACAACTTTAGTTAAGTTTCTAATTATGTGTGATACTAAATATGAGTAATCATACCAAAACATCACAACAGATTTTCAGGCCTATTCCTATTTCTAGCAACATAGTTACTGTACAGGAGCACAGAAATGGAGCTCTTATGGCAAACAAACCTGTTACAGCTCTTGCATGGCAGAAAATGTTTGCAGTCATTTGAAATGTGGCAAATTTTACAACACTGACTTTGTGTTTTGGATAGTTTGAGGAGGTTGGGATTCAAAGCTACCCTAATGGGAAATTCATTAGTAAATTTGAAGTTCAGGTAATTTGATCGTGAAAGGGAATCAATAAATGATGACTAATTTCTCCTTTAGGGATATCAGACTGCCAATGTCCTAAAACAGCAAGAAAGGTACACAAGTAGGAAAATGCCCTAGAAATCCAGATCAGGGCTACAAAGAAAGGTTATTTCTGCAGTTCACTCTGTAATCCTTTGCTGTTCTGTCTGTGTTCCTCTTTTCCTCAGATGAATTTCCTGATCTTTATCAGAATTATATGTATTATCATTTCCAAGCTGCAAGCTAATTTGATGTGTAAAACTGACATAAAGTGCCGGTGAGTCATCTTATCAAAAAACCTATTCAGTGATTTTCATTGAGTGAAATGCTTGGATGAACTAATTAACTGAGATACTTGCTGATTGCAGCTACTGAGTGTTACTGAGGAAACGCTATAAAGCAGTGTGATCTGCAGCTGCTTAATACTGGTGATAGTGAGTGTAGTAACTATGGGAAGCCTCTGTTTGTTAAGTTTTCAGTTATCTGATTTCTTCACGTATCTGCCTTGATAAATTCTAATTGATACTGTGATGTAGCGTTAGTGCACATAGGTAGACTTATCAAAAAAGCAACAGGAGCAACCCTCAAGGGAGTACCAAAACAAGCAATATGTATGAGGGCAACACAGTGAAACATTAGTATAAAGTGTTATTGAAAAAGTAACAACAAATGTATGGTCAATTAAAGTGCAACATGCTACAATACCATAGTATTGAACAGGCAGAATCAGAACAGGCAGCGGCAACCAATACAACCAACCAAGGTAATGGAGTACAAGGTGAGTGCTACATATAAAATCATAGAATTATTTTCTTATTAAAGGTACTTATGTTCTTTTTTACAGGTGTCAGGAAGAAAGCCTGGGGGCACAAGACCTTTGGAGGTGCTTCCTTTTCCACCAAAGAGCTTCATAGTGGTGATTTATTATTGTGTTATCTGTCTTGTGACTCCCGAGGAAGACATTTTGAAACAAGTTCTTTGCGTGGCTCCTTGTAGAGTCGCTGGCGTCTTGTGCTCCTAGGCTTTCTTCCTGACACCTGTAAAATAGAACGTAAGTACCTTTAATAAGAAAATAATTCTATGACTTTATATGTAGCACTCACCTTGTATTCCATTACCTTGGTTGGTTGTATTGGTCGCCGCTGCCTGTTCTGATTGTATTACTATGGTACTGTAGCATGTTGCACTTTAATTGACCATACATTTGTTGTTACTTTTTCAATAACACTTTATACTAATTTTTCACTGTGTTGCCCTCATATATATTGCTTGCATAGGTAGACTTATGGCATTTTGACATGTCTTAAACATACCCAATTGTTAATATTTTTACTTCACTTTCTAAGGACATAATATATTCCTAGGCATCCTTTATTTAGGTACTACCTGAACACAAAATTTCCTGTCCCCTTAGAACGAGAAACAGTTTAATTGAACTTTGATTTTACTGTAAATAAATGTACCTGTTTTCCTTCCTCGGTTGAGTTCAGATAGGAATTTCTGCAGGTTTTCATCTTGAAAAGGAAAAGCAAAGTATGGAGAAACCTATTTACTTGTGCCTGTGAAGTACTGAAACATTTGCCCAGAGCATTGTTAAAAAATTTTTAACAAAAAATAATTATTCTTTAACATGTACCACTGTTCTGAAAAAATTAAAAGGGCAGGTGTGATGGAATGCACTTTAAAGAAGGTTTTCTAAGTGCAGCACTTGGAAAGAAAGAAGGGAAGGAATTAACCGTTGCCCGGAATGAGAGCTTGATTGGCCAGTCAGAATCAGTCTTCAGGATGAGCATTGGTTGCTGACAGATTTTTGAGTTCAGTAGAGTTTGTGAGTGAATCTGACAGGAAGATCAAACAGGTTCCCCTCTGAAGTGAGGAAAAAGAAATCTTTAGCCTTAACTTTAACATCATTGTCTTGAAGAAGAATTCTAGTTAAGGATTCCAAGTATAAAAGCCAACACAAGCTCAAAGTTGTTTACACAGCCATGATAGAACTGGGCGTGCATTTTTGACAAGAGTGATGGTGTAGTAAGTGGAGATTCCCGTTCAAGCCAAGTGAAGAAGGGTTAATTCTTCTTAGGAGGAGAAGATTAATTCTTGCCCAGTGTCTAAAGGGGGTTTGGCCCTGAGGAGGATCCCAGGTTGGTCTGTTGTAAAGGGAAAACTTCTGAACTAATGTCAGGAAACCTGAGTTGTAAAAAGAAACTCTGTGAAGAAACATTGTTGCTGTAACCAAAGTAGTAAACAAAACATCTTTCATGATTAAGGATTAAGAATATTGAAACTAAGCTTAAAGGAACCTATTTTGCCTGTGACTTAAAGAATATTCTGTTCTGCCAACAAAGTTTACCTCAGTTCTTTCATTCCCTGACTACTCTTATTCTGTCCCTGCCTGTTCAATAAAGTTGTTGTTTCTTTTGAATGTTATACAGTTTCCAGTGCCATTTCCAACACAGAGGAAGAGAGCCCGTGCTTTCCCCCCATCAAGTTTCTGGGAAAAATTACAACTGCTTATCAGTGTGGGACAAAATGAACTTTAAAAACCACAAATAGAGACATGCTACTTGAGGCCAAGAAAAATCTTCCTCAGTGTCAGGGAATGAAGGGGGGCGGTCCATCATAGCAGGCAACTTACCTGAAGCTAAAGAATAGAAAGTTCAGCATTTGTTGTAGTGATTGTGTATTTCTGTAATGCAAGTTGTGATCTGGGCTCAGAACATAAGCTTACAACCTGAGACTGCTCTTTAAAATATTTTTGTTTGTGCCCTCTGTTATATTAGAATATACTATTCCAAAAAATTCATATAACTGTAGCTCATCTCTTTTCATATCCCCATTCTCTTTTTTTATAAGAACTACTATGTGTCTCAGATGAATTTAGATATCTTTACAAGAGGTTGCAAAGCCATTACTATTTGCTTGGCTGTCACGAATGTGAGAGATACTGAAGCTTCTATATGTACTATAGCAATTTCCTGTTAAGTTTATAAAACTATCCAAAGCCCACCTCTTTCAGATGCTGCTTATTGTCATTCCCCTCATCACATGTAGAATATAATAATCCCAGTTAACAGGAAACAGTGTTCCCGGGTGAAGATTTAATCTTTATTGTATAATTAAAGTTCAATTGTGCTCTTACTTAGTTTATTTATTTTAAATAGTTATATTCTGGTGTGTGATATATATATATATATATATATATATATATATATATATATATATATATATATATATATATATATTCTGTTGATATATGTATCAGGATATATATATGTTTTGTGTGTGTATATATATGTTTATATATGTTTTGTATATATATATATATATATATACATATATAAAACAATATATATCAATGTATTGTCGAAGGCTTTCACGGCCGGAGAACGATGGTTGTTGGGGGTTTTCCGGGCTGTATTGCCGTGGTCTTGGCATTGTAGTTCCTGACGTTTCGCCAGCAGCTGTGGCTGGCATCTTCAGAGGTGCTACACCTCTGAAGATGCCAGCCACAGCTGCTGGCGGAACGTCAGGAACTACAATGCCAAGACCACGGCAATACAGCCCGGAAAACCCCCAACAACCATCAATATATATCAATAATCTGTTTTATATATATATCCTGAAATTTTCAACTTTCCTGAACATTATTGTCTTTTCCAGTGAGTCTTGTCTTCTCATGCATTATGCTAATTGAAGATGTATTAGTAGCACATTGTGATGTTATGGGGGCTGAATGAGTCAGCTTAATCCAACCTCTTATTTTTCTAATAACACCATCACAGGACCTAAATAACCCCAGTTACACCATCTCAGGTTCGTTCACCTGTTTGTCTTCCAATGTTACATATGCCATCAAATGTCAGCAATGCCCTTTCACGCTCTGCACTGGACAAACAGTTCAGTTTCTATACAAAAGAATAAATGGATATAAATAAAAATTACAACATTCAGAAACCAGTGGGTGAATATTTTAATTGCCCAGGATATTTCATTGCTGACCTAAAAGTAGCAGTTCTTGAACAGAGAAATTCAAAGGGAAATTACCATGCAAGATTGTTGAAATTGAGTTTATTTGCAAGTTGGGAACAATGGACTCCCCACCCCCACGGTTGAACCAGGGCTGAACCAGGACATAGGATTTTTCTTGCAGTACAGATTCTAGTGTTCTGCACTTCACACCCCTGGTCTATGAAGCTAATTACAATATATATTATAGCTAGCTTCCAGACACTCTAATTTGCAATACCCCTCCTGCCCTCTGCCTGGTTTATAAAGACTCCTACCTCTTCCCACTCCTTGTATCTGACGAAGGGAGCTTTGACTCTTGAAAGCTCATATCCTGGAAATCTCATCGGTCTCTGTGGTGCAACTGTACTCAAACATTATTAAATGCTAATAAAACTTTCAGCTGTACCTGTCCCTAGTGACAGCCAAGATCTTGAGTTCATTTGTGTGGAAAGTTTTTATCTTATTGGAGAGCAGTTGATCCACATAAAAGAGACAGCTGTGGGACTGGGAGAAATATTGTAGTCTATTACTACCTACAAGTGAGGGATTCTTCCTACATTTGTGAAGTTGTGTGACTGATATAGTTATGTGAGCCTAAGAATCTCCAGTGCATTAAATTATACTTAGGTAAGTAAGTCTTGTAAAACTCAGTTTTACAAATGAGGAAACTAAAATCTAAGAAACCAAAATTTTGGCAACAGGAAGAGTAACTATATTAGATTAACACTGGAGGTTTAGATGGAGAAGAGATTACAGTACACAGGAGACTGGAAGTGACATCTGGAAAATATACAAATAAATGTAATAGTAACTCTAAGAAATGTTACTGCTTTGCATTTTGTGCATGAGAAAATTGTGGCAGGGAAACAAGATGTGACTTGTTTAAGATAACAAAACAAGTAATCATTTGATCTGCAACCAGTTCACATGGGCTCTGATATGAATAATACATTTTATACTGCCTCTCCTTAAAGCTGTATTTCCCCCTTGGTTTAATTCTCCAGACTGGCCAAATCAACCCTGACTCTGATCCCGCTACTGGGAACTCATGAGATCATCTTTGCTTTTGTTACGGATGAGCATGCCAAAGGAATGCTGCGGTTTGTGAAGCTCTTCTTCGAACTCTGCTCCACCTCCTTTCAGGTAGCACCCAGCAATCATGTGTTCAGTGCACTATTTATAGCGAATGTTATCAGTGATACAAGGCTATATTATTTCAACCCAAGAGATCTCCCCATTAAGGAACACAGGAGATTGTGCGTCTATTCCAGGATTACTCATTTAGAAAAGAGGATTTTACTGTATATGTGTATGCTTGTTTTTCTCAGCTACCACAGAGATGACTCAGTGTGTCCTAGGCAAAGGGGATTAATTATAGTGATAGGTAAAGGGATAGTTGAGTATTTTTAATTAGTTGTTGGAGGGCAAACAACCCTACATGTTAGAACTATTCAGCTCATGATGATAGTTACTTAATTTGAAAACAGGCAAATCTCACCAATAATAGGATGCTCAGCTTCCTAGGAAATCAAGAAGTACATGAACAAGTATGACTGCTTGGCCCATATTTCTGGCAACTTTTAGAAAACCCTTGCTACTTGCAAACAAGTGAAAATTAAAATTCCAAAAATGTAGGGAAAGGCTGTTGAATTTTATCTTTCACAAGGTTAGTGCAACACTAACCTTATGCAGATTTCAGCATAATACTAGCATATAAAACATAATAAATTTGGAACTGCCTGAAAAAGTATGCAGTTCTATTCCTTTTGATAACGTTGTGCGAAATGTACCTTTCAGAAAACGTACTAGCTATTACAGGTATTGTGCACTAAAGTTGCTAGCTTTGCATGGATGATCACTGTGCTGCTGACAGAGCCTGCTGGTTTGTCTGAGCAAATTATCCCAAGGACCATTATTTGGATCAGAAGCATCGGCAGTCATCACAACTCTGAATTGGCAAAAGGTATTATCATGGATGTTTATTTTTGTTTGCTGCTGTTATTATTTTTTATGATGGTACTGCCACTGCTTTATTGCAAGTTGTATTGCTTTTTCCCTTTTTATGCAAAAGGAAGCTAACCAAATTGGTAATAAAATGAATTAAATTGTCATTTCATAGGAGTTGTTTCTAGTTTAGAGTCAGGGAGATAGTTATTCAGAGGGGAGGAATAAAGCCTTCTCTGTTTTGTTCCTGTCTCACACTACAGTAGATCTTGAAGCAGACATTGACTTGTACCCCATAGTGAATTTCAATTTGGGAAGCATTTTGGACTGCAGGGGGTGATGTCCCTTTCTGCTATCAGAAATGCATTCCATTTACTGTGAGATCCAAGTTACAGTATCTTTCCCTTGTTGTCTGGCTGGTAAAGTTTATTTTCTAGGTAACCATGGTTCTTCTAACCATACGTTGCTGTCTTTTTTATTTCTTTCCCCCAGGGTCTTCTGGTGGCAGTCCTCTATTGTTTTGTCAACAATGAGGTAAGAGGCATGGGAAGTGACTTGTATTGACATTTTTTCTAGTATAGAAGCAAGTTTTAAAATGGTTTCTTATAGCAAAGTTGGCCTCAAGCTGAATCACTCAAATAGAAGTTCAACTTGAATACAGAAAGTAACATGAAAAATTAGGTGATCACATGGTTGCTTCTGGATCATTGGGTGGCAAGGGGGAAGAGAAAGATGTAACTTGAAATAAATGGTATAATAAATGGGGACCTCTTAACCCAGATGTGACAGACTGCACTTTTTAAAAGCTTAGAAGTGCTGTACAAACAGCACTGTGAAGGTTTAATGCTTCACAGAAACAGAGAGCTTTGAGTGACAAGCTACTCTAAGGAATCTGATTGGGTAGCAGGAGATGAACTGAGAAAAACTTCTGAACTGGATGCTAGGGAGAGGGGAGTCTGATTTCAGCCCTAGCTGAGAGGAGTCAAGTACCATTTCAAGATTCAGCCCTGACTGAGAGTGCTTTAACACAGATGGGAGAACTGGGGGGAAAGTTGGCAAAGACGTTTGGGAAGTAGGCACAAACTCCCATTCAGGCCAAAGAAAGGGTATAGATCTTCTAGTGAGAGAATTTCCCTATCCAGTCAAACAGCTCTGAAGAGTGAAGAGATCCTTGGCCTGGTGTGGTTAGAAAATGCCTTTGGAAAACTTAGAGTCAGTTAAATACTCAAGAGGAATACTGGTGTTTCAGGAGAAGGGGTTGGAGTACTGGAGAGTACCAGCTTTCTGGAAACCAAAAACAGTAAGAGAATACTCAAAGGAAGTGTACTAGAGTGTTTGGGAAAACCCTGGAAAAGCCTCAACATAAAGATTTAAGTAACTGTGAAGAGCTTAAGAAACTCTCATTAGTCTGAAACATTAGACCTTAAGTCTGAGCATGTACTGATTTTACCTCAGAGCTCTCTTTGAGTTATCTCAGAATTTTTCAACCCTGATTTCACCAGACCTTTCCCATCTATGTTAAATAAAATATTTTGTTTTTGAATTTAAACATGCCCCTAGTGCCATTTAAGTTGTTTAACTAAAAAAAGGTGGGGCATCATACCAGGCTAATGGACAACCTCTCCCAGTGATTATGGTGGTGTATGGTACATAATATAGGGTAGTTCTCAGACTGTCTATGAGGCAAATGAAAACTTTGTGAGCTGTTAGCAGAGCTTAATTCCTAGTATTCAAAGTATTTAGGAAGCCAGCAGGGTCCATAAGAGGCAATTCTAACTGGCCCCACATAGATCACATGCAGCAAAATGTGAAGCTGTCAGTCCCTGGCAGTTAGATCCCTTAGTTCTCCACAGTAAACACACGGGTGAGTTGAAGTAACATCCTTGTTCTCATGGCAGATACAATTCAGTCTAGCTGCATCTGGTTCCAAGGCCGTCAGCTGCTAAAGTTAAAGTATTTCACTTCAAAGGAGAGATAACACAGTGAGCTTCTAAACAACAGGCATTGAAAGGTCCTCAGAACTCTTCACAGTTTCAGAGGTCTACAGGATAGCAAACAACACACACACACACCGGCATGTATTGCAGTCAGGCATGCATGACAGAAGCTCTGTTAAACTAATGTCCTGACCATGCCATGATAGATCAATATGGAGTAACAAATCTAGTAAGAAACAGAACACATATGTTAAATTAACCCACGGGGATATGTTAGTCAGGAAGTCATAACCAACTTCAGAAAGGATGCTGAGGTTCCTCCAGAACTATTAGCCTAGGGTACTCTGCACCTGGTTGAAGACTGTGTCAGTTCGGTCAGGGCTTCTGTTAGGCAGCAAGGTAGTTGATTATACCAACAGAAGCCCACAGACCATCACTGGTCCAGAAATAGGAGGGGCACTTACATCTGATGCTTGTTAGAAAAAAAGGAATAGTATTGGGTACACAGGAAAATATAACTTTGCTCACTGAGAATATATTGTTCCCTCAGTGTTCCCCTCATCCCTGCCCATTATTTTATGTTTTATGTATTTTAGCTCTGGTTTTAGTTGTTTTAATGTGGGGTTTTGTTGGTTTTAACATGTAACTTTATTATGTATGTTTTACTTTGTTAGCTACCCTAATGCCCCTTATGAGGAAAGAAAGGTAGGGTATACATTCTGTAAAATAATTCTGAACCTGCTCCAGAGTACAGGTAACAAATTTGGCACAATGGAATGTAGCAAAGAAAAAGGCAATGTTTCTTTAAGGGGGAAACTCCAGTTGGACAGGATTTTTTTTAAAGGGGGGGCTAAATGATTACCTCACAAGATCTTGGAAGCCATTTTGGATTGCCTACACAACTTCAGATAACAAAATGACTATTGCCATTTCATTTTGAGACTGTAGATAAATTAGGTGGGAAACAAATGGGAAGGCAGAGAAAGATAAGGAATGGCGCAGAGCTGCTGTAAAAGGAGGGAGGAAAGAAAAAATTGAGCAAGAATGGGAGCTGAGGGGGGAGAGAAGAAAGCAGGCTGCGAGACTTCAGAGGGGGGAGATGAGGGGTGGGGAACTTGCAAGGACATTCTAGTGAACAAAGAGGTCAGTGGTTCAGAGAACATTCTTGAGGCTAAATACTAAAGATCCTACTGCACCCCATCCCACCCCATGAGAGAAGACAAGCTTGAAAGAGGAGACAATCTGTTCTCACAACATGCCAGTTGCTGCTGGCTGATACAGAAAGTACTATGAATTTTTTTTAAAAAACTTGCTTCTCTCATCAACTAGTTAATGTCCCCAAGGATAAGGGTCATATAAGGTATTCAGGTGTTTTTTCTTAACAGAGGTTTTTCTTTTTTATATACTATAATTAGCTGTTGTACATTTGCAGCATTATCCATTAACAGGATGCTGTAATAAGTATCATCAGTTTTAATACAGAAAGCTACTTTTAGTTGATGTGATAAATGGTTTTTATTGTGGTTTTGAATTTTGTTGATGGATCAAATCACAGTGTACATGTATATTTTCAAGTGAACAATTAACCATTGAAATTCAATATGTGTAAATTGAAATGGGGAAGAGAACTCTGAGCTCCTTGGAGGAAGCATAGGATAAAAATGAACTAGCTATTTTGTATTTTCAAAAGAATGCCAACTTTGAAGAGGCTTTGTAAAAATATTAAGAACCACTTGCTATGAAACTGAAAAACTGAGAATGAATCTAATTTTTATTGGGAGAATTGGTTTTAATGTACGTCCTGTTTTTACTTAGGCCCAAACAAGACATGACAAGAGGCACAGCCAGATCTTAAAATGTGGGTTTGTCCCATTCATGCATAAAGAGGCATACATACGAACAATACTGAAGTCTTTTCCATCCATACCTTATCTTCTCAGTCACTATCACAGTCTTGCCAGGGAAAATGTGACACTGGGGGACAAACACTAGGGAAAAGGAGCCAGGAGTATGGAAGGGCTCGGCATTACGTTTGCACATGCAGACTCCTTGTCTCTTGTTTTATACACTATTGGGGCAGACCCAAATTTACAGGCAGCTGTTTGTAGTTTTGACCGAACACATCTGTCATTTGCATGTGAAAATTATGTTGATATGCACAGTATTTGGAACCTATGCTGTAACTTAATAGTAAGTGTTGAGATCTAGAGGGCCACGTTGCAAACTCTTCTTATGCAGCAGGCCTTCAGAGTTTTTCTAATTCTTGAATATTTTAAATATATTTATGAGAAGCTGCTTTTTTAAGAGGAGAAACTGTGCAGTGTATGTTTACATAGATCGTTGTGCACAGTTAAGAGCGCTTACGGCCAAAAAGACTTAACACTACTTACAGTGATTTAGTAACTTGTGAATAAAGTCTTTATGGCTGCATACCTTTGGATATCTAATGAGGCATGCTCCAATGTAGTAAAGAATGTCTTGGCATAGATGTTTATTTCAGATCTTTTTAAATTTACTTTTTGCCATTTGTATTTCAAGCTTGTTTTTGGCCTCATACACTGTCTCTGAACAAGCTTTACACAATTAGATTTAAACTCATTATTCTGAACCAGTTGAATAGTGTGCAAGTAATCTCATTATTGAGTAAGTGACAGCTATGCTGCTTTTGCTTCATTCAATGAACTGCAAAATATAATAAGTACTATATTAATTAGAACAAAGCAAAATGTTAGAATATATTATCAAAATATTGTCATTAACACTGTTAAACATTTGCTGTATCCACAGTATTTTAAAAGTTAAAATAATAGTGTTCTGACATTGCCTTTATCACTAAAATTCTGTTCATCCATTAACACTAGTTTTCAGAGCAAGATAAATATTTTGTGTATATTTTAATAGGCATGCTTGTATGCCTCCTGCCCTTGTGAATTGTGGTAAGATTGAAGTAAAGGTAATCATAGGGTTGGAAGGGAACTCTAGTGTCATCTAGTCCAACCTCCTGCACAATGCAGGAAATTCATGAATAGCCCCCCCCCACACACACACACACAGAGTGACCTTTACTCCATGCCCAAAAGATGGCAAAACTCTGTCAGGATCGATGTATTGTCGAAGGCTTTCACGGCCGGAGAACGATGGCTGTTGTGGGTTTTCTGGGCTGTATTGCCGTGGTCTTGGCATTGTAGTTCCTGACGTTTCGCCAGCAGCTGTGGCTGGCATCTTCAGAGGTGTAGCACCAAAAGACACCTCTACAGGTGTCTCTGCTACACCTCTGAAGATGCCAGCCACAGCTGCTGGCGAAACGTCAGGAACTACAATGCCAAGACCATGGCAATACAGCCCGGAAAACCCACAACAGCCATCTGTCAGGATCCCTAGCCAAACTGCCTGGGGAAAATTGATACCTGTCCCCAAAGTGGCGATCGGCCTTACCCTGGGCATGTAAGAAGGGGCCACAAAAACTAAGCACTGATGCAGCCCTTCCTGCCCTCCCTCTCATGATCTGCCTAAGTTCACAGAATAAGCATTGCTGTCAGATGACCATCTGGCCTCTACTTAAAAACCTCAAAAGGAGTGCTCACCACCTCCCTTGGAAGCCTGTTCCACTGAGGGACCACTCTGTCAGGAAGTTCTTTCTAATGTTTAGCCTAATGTTCTTTTGATTTAATTTAAACCTGTCGGTTCTAGTCTAACCTTCTGGGGCAGCGGAAAACAACTCCACGCCATCCTCTATATGATAGCCTTGAAGCTCTTGAAGATGGTTATCATCTCTCTGTCATCTTCTCTCCAGGCTAAACATACCAAGCTCCTTCAACTCCCTCATGGCACGTGGTCTCCAGACCCCTCATCATCTTCGTTGCCCTCCTCTGGACATGTTCTAGCCTGTCTATATCTTTCTTAAATTGTGGTGCCCAAAACTGAACACAATACTCTAGTGAGGTCTAACCAGAGCAGAGTGATACCATCACTTCGTGTCATCTGGACACTATGCTTGTTGATACAGCCCAAAATTGCATTTGCCTTTTTAGCTACCACATCAAACTACTGGCTCATATTTAATGTGTGGTCTACTAAGACCCCTAGATCCTTTTCACACATACTACAGCCAAGACAAGTCTCCCCCATCCTATAAATTATGCATTTGATTTTTCCTACCTAAATGCATAACTTTGATCTGTTGAAATTCATTCGATATGTTTTAGCCCAGTTTTCCAGCCTGTCAAGATCATCCTCTATCCTATCTTCTAATGTATTTGCTACCCCTCCCAATTCAGTATTATCTGCAAATTTACTAAGCATTCTCTCTATTCCTTCATTCAAATCATTTATAAAAATGTCGTGGGGAAGGGAGCTGTGCAAACCTGACTGTAAACCATGTTTGTGCCAGTTAGACTCACTCAGGTTTCCTCATGTCTGAATGCAGCCCTATTCTCAAGTCTCAATTTAATGTCTAAAATATATGTTTTCCCATCAGAAAGAACCTAGAACTGAATAGTAGGGAACTTTGAAAAAAACCTCTTGAAACTGAAGGGCACTGAAAAATCAGAGCTTTCTCGCTTTATCTTATCTTACTATTCAGTTATCTATTCTAACTTTATTTTACTGTATTTCTTCAGCTAGAGAATACCAAATTGTATGCTCAATAGCATTGTATTTGATTATTTTTAATCAAAGTTTTGAAACCACCGAGATAACACACTGAAAATGAGACTTTACTGGTGTCTTGACTAGGGAGGATACTTGTTGTAGTCTTAGAGCCAAGCTACAAGTGACGAATTACACTTGCCAGGCAAGTGTAATTTGTCACTTGTAGCTTGGCTCTGAGTTGGACTAGGAGGTGCAAGACTAAGAAAAGTCTGATTTGAACCATGCTGATGAACATAATCTTGAGATATAACTGTTGTTTATAGCAAGGGATTTCAGTTAAAGCATGTTTCTGCTGTACTGTGCCCACTGATTTATATAGGAGAAAGTGCTGATTATTTCAGAGATAAATCAGCCTCAGAATGGATCAATTAGGTAATTTCACAATTATTATTTAAAGTAACAATAAAGGTGGCCTTAACCATGCCAGGACTACTTAATACAAAACGTTGTTGTTTTCTTGGTGCTATAGTAGATGCATCTCAAAACCTGATTATTCCCATTTCCTTCTTTCCTTGTGTAAGGTTCGAACAGAGTTTCAGAAAAGCTGGGAGCGCTGGAGACTAGAACACTTACACGTCCAAAGAGACAGCAGTATGAAGCCACTCAAGTGTCCAGCGAACAGCATAAGTAGTGGAGGTACACTGGGGAGCACAGTCTATGCTGCCACTTGTCAGGCTACGTGCAGCTAAAATTTCTGCAGAGGCAAGAAGAGCAAGATTTGGACCTGAACTGTAGGAAGTACAATTGAATACCCTTTGAAATCCAGCTAGAATGATTGCAAGAGGACCCCTGAAGATTTGACCCACAATTGTTCACGGCAGTGGGACAAGCTTTTAAAATAAAGCAAACTGCTAGTATAATCAGTGCACATGGAATGGGGAGGGAGAGAATCCTGTCTAATGTAAGCTTCAAGATCCCCCAATTAATATTTATAACTTCTAAAATATCCAGATCCTGCAATGATGTAGTCACAAAACATGAGACCAACAGCTTATTATTAGATACATTGGAAGGTTTATTGGTTTTTAAATTACAAGAACGCAACTCATTGATATAGATAAGGAGAAAAAGCTTTCATTGGGAAAAATGAACACTCACAATTAGCAGACTGCTTTTTCAGGCTTTTCACAGGATAGCTTTCTTAACAAGTATGCAGTTACGACTGTTGTTCTAGAAGTGTTCCCTCCCCCCAAACTGCTGCCTTTGTTGCAGAGAAACTGCGTTTTACCTCTATTACCTCATTGGGGAATATTATTTTTCTCACACCGTTCGCAGGTACAGGGCAGTTTGGTGCATCAGTTCTTCTGTTTACATGGCATTGTAACTCCTTCCTAAAATTGTTTTGTTATACAGTGTGCTGTACTACCATTGGAACGGTACTACCATTGTGGGCATATCTGCATTGCAGGAAGACACCACTTTGAAAAAGAGGACTTTTTTTCTGAGTGTTCTCCCAGAAAGTTCATTATCGTTGAACCCATTCTGAACCAAGCAGAAGGGTGTTCACACATCATTAAGATGTGCTCCTCTTACACAGCAAGCTCTTGCCCTTTCACAACCCATGCCATGCTTCTGTGCTGTGCAGCACTGTAACCCTGCTGTTCCTTATTAAACACACCGCTCATGATGAACACAGTCCCACACAGCACTCCACTCCTATAGTAAGGCTGGGCCTCTCTTTTGCATTGTCTAGAAACAGAATATTGCATTACTAGCACTGAATCCCAGCTAGTGCTAATATAGAATAGTATTAAAATCTGATTCCTGTCCTCCTAGAAAAGTATCAATTATGAAACCATTTCCATATCATTAAAATAATCCTACAGCAGCTATGCCCATGTGTTGCCCTTTGCTATATGCTCTTAAGCTTAAGACTTTTTCATCTGGATGAATTTAATCTTTGTACAGCTGATTTTCCTCTGGCAGGCAAATGCATGTTTTTTCTGTTACTTTTAATGTCTTTTAAAGATTACTGTGCTTTCAGTCTTACCCCTTACCCTTTATTGCACCAACAATCTGCACAAATGCTAGTATGAACTAAAGCAATTAGTTGCATGCTAGCCTCAACATTTAACAGTGAACAGTGTCATCACTGTGTGCTCTCACCTTGTAGACAAAGAAGACACAGAGAAATGTGAAATAAGCCATTATAACTTTTATTGGGCTAATATTTATGAAGAAACTACAGTGTAGCACTGCAGTCCTTGGGGCCCAGAAGTTATAGAACTATCTGTTCAACATATACTATTTCTTGTTAACCTCTTCAAATGCCTTATAGCTGCAAGGCTCTTTTTTACACTAGATGTTGGAAGCCAAAGCTTTTGCTTTGATGAACAGATTCAGTGGCTGTAGCTTTCAGCACTTTGGCCAACTCAACATTGTATGCTGCAGCTTGCTAGAATTCTTAGTCAAATGTCAGCAAGCCTTTAGAATCTTAATAATTAAGACTACTCTGTTGGAATACACTTAAATACAGCAACTTTTTTCCAGTAAGCCAGTTTCAAGGTTAGTAAAAAGTTTAATTTCATATAAAAACTATTCTGGTTTCCTCATACTTTATATAGTAAGAACTTACTGGTACTAAGGATTTTGCCTTGCGATGCTCACTGAAGGTCCATCTGCTCTGAAAACGCTGAAAAACACTATTGAACTGAGCTATTTTAAGAAACAAGAGGTAGGGCTGCTGCTGAATTCTATTCAAAACATAGCATGTTTTGAATATAATTCAGAATTTCCAGAATCTGGAAAGTGCTGCTGCAGTTTGAAGAGGATTTCTGTATTTTAGGTTGTGTGTAGAAGCCACCTGGGTTTGTGTACAGTAAAATAGTTGTGTCATATCTAAGCCTTCTTGCACATTCAGGTAACCTTTCCCTACAGGCCGTTCCCAGTATACGCAGAAGCCTCCTTTGTAAACATGACATTTTATGTTAAAATAGCAAACGAGCATTCTTTGTATGCTTGATACAAAGCCTCCGGAAACACTAGGGCCACAAGAACTCACTAGATTCCAATAGATTTGCTAATGACATGTGATCTGGAATGTGGAAGTAAATGAGTCAGTGAGCTGCAGGCTACAAATATTAGGGCTACCAATATAACTGGCTGGATCTCTGAGAAATCACACATATGAGACACTGCAATTGAGACTACCACAAATTAAATTATGAATACTGCCTGTAATATTTGTTTTCATTGCCACTGTCTCATAAAAATGCCTTGAGCTTGACAAACATCACTTGAAATTTGTTTTTAAAATTATATTTATCACAGTTCATTCCAATACATGTCTTTATTTAATGGGAATTAAAAGTTCAACAAACATTTATTTTAAGACAGGTGTGACTGCTACTTCTGAATGCTGACTACAATTTTTGTCTGATTGTTTTGCAAACACAGTAGAGACCCTTTAGAAGAACAACACTAATCAAGATATGCTCCCCCCCCCCGCCCACTCCTTGGGAGGATACAGAATGTGCTTCGAATATAAGAGCACTTGAAATATATTATCTGATAAACATACCTGAGTGGTGTGATTCCAAGATTAACACCAACAATGTGCTTGTGTTTAAAATACAGAACTATGGGTGCAATCCAGATCAGTAAATCACATTAATGTTCCTTCACAAAACTAGTAACTGGACCTGCGACAGTCTCAGATACTGCAAACTAATTAGGATTTGTGGTTCATAATATCATGACGTCAATGTCTAGCCATGCTAAGGAATGGATCTTATATTCTGGAGTTTGTCTACTTTTGTAAAGGAAGCCAATCTGGTTCCAGGACAGCCTGTTTAATGGCTAAGGATTTTTTTCCTTTGAGGTATTAGATAAGAAAGGAAACTCAGACCTCTGTAGGAGCAAAAATTCTTGTCCTATTATGCAATTCAAAATTAAAATTTCAGCTTGTGTGGTTCTACTGCAGGCAGTAATAAAACATCTTACGAGGTCAAGCAAAAGGAAAAAATATGCTGCAGAACTGTAGTAAAATTCAAAAACTGAAGGAGGTAGAAAACCAAAATTGTAACTAAACTTTATCTCTTGAGTTTTACATACTTAGAATGGTTGGTATTTTTAGGGTTAATACATTTTTTCTACAATCATTTCCTTCAGTCAGATAAGAACACAGATACATTTACATACAGTTGGTTGCAAAGTTGTTGTTACTCTTTACCCAGTGCATATAACTTGTCTAGAGTGGACATTTTTAATACAACAGAGTTAATCAGGGCTTCTTGTGAATTTAACCTATTTGATAGTAATAAATTAACGGTGAAATAATTCTGAAATTAATCCTTTTGACAGGAAGGAAACAATGACCCATAAAAGTTCAAACCTGGATTTTATTTGGCTGAATTTCTCCACTTGATATGTTAATCAATGCTCTTTTCTCCCTTATTTAGACAATTTGTACGCAAACCTCTTCAGAGGCTCCTTTTAATTCCCATCAAAATTTTTGGCTAGCTGTTGGCTGCTTTCTAAACTTTGTCTGTTCTCTTGTTCTTTGAATAAATGGGAGTGCTGTTTTGTATCATGTCAGTTGGCTTCACTTTTATTTTAACCTCTTTTTGGTTGGCCCAGTTGGTGAGCTTATTCATGGTTAAGGAAAGTGGACCCTGTGATCTCCTTACTTTCTAACACTGCACTTTTGTGTAACTCATGCTTATTCCCTGCCCCCACTAAACCCATGTTTTCCATAATCTAGACAGGTCTGAAGCAAGAGCATTCAGATTGACAGGGTGTCATTCAAAGGAGCTTTCAGAAGATAGATAATGGAAGAAGTCTGGTCAGAGAAGCAGCATCGAAAGGTACTGTGAACAACTTGTTCACGGGGATGAATTCCCAAATCTCAGAGGCCACTGTAGCAAAAGGGACCTTTCTCAGGCAGTTTTTTCTAATAAAGTTATTCTTGCTAAGAATATACAGTTCCTCCGTACTGCTGTTCGTTTAGGGTTTTAGGTACTGGGTGGGTCTCTCTGCTCTGGCAAATTATTTCCCTCTCCATTCTATTGCTAGTTCTTTCTCTTAGCCAGCTGTTTTTATTTGCCAAATATATTCCCTGTAGAATGGTATGATACTGCTGCAGCCCATTCAACTCCTCCAACCAGCTTGGTTAGTCTTGAGAGAAACTACAGCTACAAGAGAAGCACTCAAGCTTCTCTCCAGCTGTTTCTCTGGGCTCATGAAAGCAGAATTGGAAGATGAGCATCCCCCTTCATTAGCATGATCATAACATTCTCAGCTAGCACTGATGGAGGTAGGTAAGAGAGAAAAATGTGTAATGCGCTTGTGTCTTCAATTGCCTTTGCTTCAGAATTTGTAGTAATTTTAAGACTGCTGTTCGTAAGGTGCTCGGAAATGGCTTGAGCAGCCCAAGGCACCAGCAACTTGCTCACTCACTGTGATTCTACTTCAGAATATATGTAGATTAAAATCATGTTCCATTTAATAGGACTCATAACGCATATAATTAGTATAGGGTTGCATTGAAAGTGTGCAAATAGGTGAATATGTATAAAGTTGTATGAGTTAAGGCTTATTTCTATCCTTACTGTTTTGACCTCTATTTTGAGAAGCAGTTTCATTTTAATATTGCATGTATAAGATTTTTAAAGGCAATTACAAATGTCAAGTTCAACTGTGTTGTGAATGTATATTGTTTTCTTGATAAATCAATGTATTTGCCAATAAAGGTACTATTATTAGTGCTATCTGTGTATGTCACCTTTCTCTGAAATATTTCAGATAAACTGTTATTTTTTCCAAACTTTATAACATATCCATTGTGCTTTAGCAGAGACCATTATTAACTCTCTTTACTAAGTAACCTACTACATTGTCACAGAATGTTATAAAAATACGGTCCTGAATTCAGTTATGCAGCTAATATAAAATTAAAATCAATTGTATTAGGGTAAGATTTGACTTGCAGCTACAGAATTAGTACTGTGCTAAGCAGTACCCATTTTACAACCCCATAACTTGAAGAGTTACCACCCTCACCCTGCAAGAAGCAGGAGTTTAATCGCAGGTAACACAGCATGTGTGAGCATAGGCAAGGACATTTTTGAGGGGATCGTAGGGAAAACATATCCCCAGTTGTAACTTCACCTTATGCGAGGGAATGATCAAGTAACACAAGTCTCAGAAAAGTAAAGGGGATAACTTCAAGCTTAATACTTAATAATAGAGAGCCACTTGTGCATAAATTTCACTCTACCCACAAGCAGTATATTTTGATACTCTAATTTGGGTTAGAACCCAAACTAGCTTAAAATTACTCTGACTCGGCTCTAACAGGATGCTGCTTGTTTTGACATACCAAACATTCCTGTTATGTATACACATTTGCAAAATGCAAGAATGTGGAACATTTTTTCTTAGTTATTGCATTCATTGCATGGGATGCATTTTTAAGGTAACACACTTGCACTTCAATTCCCAGGTGTGTATATATTAAGTCAAGATAAAACTCAACAATAGGGGATTTGGAATCACATAAAATTGGGATGCACCCCATTAGTCCACCACAATCAAAGAACTAGGCTCGTCTCCTCTTGAAACTGGATTTTTATTAAAGTGGAGATTATGAGCAGTATACTGCTAATTTGCAGTCTTCAGCTTTTCTGTGAATTCTTACTACTCTCTATATTGAGGAAGAATATGAACGCCCTTTCCTGCCATCAGCAGAGCTACTTTTATAGGATTTGCAAAGCCGTTTGATTACCTTTGGAACAAATATGCAGTTGGTTGTTGTGGATTTTCTGGGCTATATCGCCGCGGTCTTGGCATTGTAGTTCCTGATGTTTCGCCAGCAGCTGTGACTGGCATCTTCATAGGTGTAGCACTGAAAGACAGAGATCTCTCAGTGTCTCAGTTTGACACTGAGAAATCTCTGTCTTTCGGTGCTACACCTCTGAAGATGCCAGTCACAGCTGCTGGCGAAACATCAGGAACTACAATGACAAGACCACGGCAATACAGCCCGGGAAACCCACAACAACCATCGTTCTCCGGCCGTGAAAGCCTTCAACAATAAATATGCAGTTCCTCAAAAGTCTTGGTGGTAGGAACAGAAGAAATAGAAAACAAGGCACTTGCATCCCTCTCACTTCAGTGGAAGAGCTAAGCACATGTTTAGCCCATGCAAATCAACAGGATCTAAGAATGCTAGCCTCCATTTTCTGAAAGTACATCAAACTCACTTAGGCTGCTTTACCATGATACAGGAATACATCGAGTTTTACAAGAACTATCATTTTGTCCCATTAAATAAGAGACAAGAGAGGAAATTCTGTTCAACTAAACCTAAGAAGAAACTTGATTCTTGTCTAGCAGGTTATTTTTCAGTAAAAGAAATACGCTTTACACTAAGAATTTATTTGTGGCTTTTGATGAAGCTGTGAGCCTTGTGAAACGGGACAATTTAGCCAGGCAAACCCGTTGCCAATCTCCCGCCGGAAGCAGCCGGAGAGTGTGGGCGCTCCCGTCTTCTTGATTTGACCCTCAGCACTTGTGAATAAAGCTTTGGATTGCAGCAGCAGTCTTTTGGCGTGTCCTTAGTGTGCCTTTTGCCTTGGAGTTTGGGACCGTTCCCCCTGTCCTTTTGCCATTAAATAATTTACCAAATGATAGATTTCACATCATTTCTAGGATCCTCTACTAGATATGCTTAGCTGTTGAAAAGATAATTGCACCAAAATAAAGTTAGGTTTTACACTACCGTGGGGATACCTCAAATGGTCCATGGCAAACACTACATATAAAAACCAACCATTCATCCAAAATATAAGTAATAAGTTTAGTTCACCACAAGAAAATCCAATAAAATCAGTCTAAAAAATTTGTTTCTGATTCAACCTTTACATATTCATAAGTCCCTCTTTTTTGCCACAGAAAATGGTTTCCGTTTAATTCAAGTGAAAAAGACATATTCGCAATAGTTACAGGCAAGAGTTGATATACCAATTACCTCTCAGCTAAAGGCCGATACTGTAATTCTCTCTCAAGTTGTTCTGCTGTGAGTGTTCCTTGTATAGCTTCACAACCTGGGTTAAATACAGAGTAAGCACTTTTTTCTCCATTCTGTCTTTCTCCAGGGCCACGGGTTCCTACATAGATCCAATAAAACATAGACAGGACAAAATAAGGCAAACCAAATTCCAGTTCCACAAACAGTCCCAGTAAGACCAGCCAGAGAAGAAACTTCAGAAAGGTCAGGTTCATAAAAAAGTAATGGGTCCACCATGGTGGAGGGGATGAAAACACTTGGTCCTTGGGCCTGTATAGTCTTTGACTGGATTCCTACGAAATGAAGCCAAGAAAAGATTATATGGTTAGTCATACAATGGATATGGTGTGTTTGGTAAAACAAAAAAAAAGGGTAAATGAACTAAGTACATTGTAACTGGAACATATCAATACCTAATAGTCCTCACAATATACACAGATCTTCCCCCAATACACACACACACCATATCAGAATGACATTTTGTTACAGAATTCAAAGCATTATGCTTTAGCAGCACTTGGATGGGGTTGCTCTGCAGAAGAAGGCAATAGCAAACCACTTCTACTTCTCACTTTCCTTTAAAGTCCCTTGCTGGTATTGCTCTAAATTATTTATTTTACTTCATTTCTCCCCAGTGAAAACTGAAAGCAGCTTATATTATTCTCTTCTCCATTTTCTCCTCACAACCAGCCCTGTGAAGCTGGTTAGTCTGAAAGCTTATAACTGTTCCAAGGTCACCCAGCAAGCTCCTATGCAGGGATTTCAACCTGGTTCTCTCAGATTCGAATCTGTCACTCTAGCCCCTAACACCACACTGCCTGTGGTGAACCAGGGTTTAAATTCCTATTTGTACCAGTTTAACTTCCTGCTTGGCCAAGGCACGTCTCAGCTTAGCCTACCTTGTTGTAAGTGGAACCTGAGACGCCCCATTTAGATTCCCTACAAACACTTCGGGGGCAAGGCTGTATATAAATATGAAACAGAATCGATAAATTGGCATCACACTTTTTCAGGAAGTTTGGAAGACGGAATGAGTGCCTGCAACGAATAGCTCACATCCCATCATAACGTCCAACAAGGATTTCCACCTTCAACACGCACAACCCTCACAGAAAAGTACAAACTGAAAGCACACCAGAAAGCCCAACCAGTTACTTCAGTCCACAGAAGTCAGTGGGATTGGACGGCAGTAGCGTTGCGCACAGCCACGGGGCTCAGCGGCCTTGCCTCCTTGGAGACTGGACTGCCTCTGTTTCTCCACCGCGCCAGCTCAGAGCTCTGACACGAACCCACCTCACTCTGGGCCTGGGCCTTTTCGGGCACTAGAGCCGCGGCCTTTGAAGGTGGCTTTGCGGGAGGAGGGTCGGCGGTAGCGCGGCGAGCAGCTCGGAACTGCGCCAGTTTCCACTCCATGGAGAAAAAACGCCGCCACCATAACGAGCGCAACCGGCGGCCAGGAATTACTGCATCCGCCGCCTTCCGGGCTGCGTGGGCGGGGCCTACCGGTCGGTGCGGAGCGTCGGACCGCGCCGCCCTCGGGGAGGGAAGGCGCCTCGCTTTGTTCCGACCTCCGCTCCGAAAGAGCAGCTTTGTGCATGCTTTTTACTGTAAACAGCAGTCTATGCTCTTCCCTCAGAGGGATTTGCATTCGCCTAAGCCTGGGTTGGGGGAGTGCTCCAAAGAGTTTGTTCTTTTTTATTATCACTAATTTTTGTCCCGCTCGGCGCCCTCCTCTGAGGAGCACTGGGCAGTATATGCAGAGGAGTTAGCCGTGTTAGTCTGTGGTAGCAAAATCAAAAAGAGTCCAGAAGCACCTTTAAGACTAACCAATTTTATTGTAGCATAAGCTTTCGAGAATCAAGTTCTCTTCGTCAGATGCCTGATACAAGAACCACGAGAGGTAGATTGAAACTGATTGAGAGCCCAGTGTCTCCTACAGAGTTCCAGGTTGAGTGAGGATTTGAATGTAGCCTTCCAGTAGCCACCACAAATGCCATTGTTCTAGATCTAGTTGGTTAGTCTTAAAGGTGCTAGTGGACTCTTTACCATTTAAATACCATTATTGTTATTGTTAGTATACAGAATTACAGAAGAATAAATGCAAGATAGCAATCACAATAAACCTGCTCCTAAGCTTAGGTATGTGCTGTCATGTTGCAGCCAGCAAGGGCCTTCAAGGTAAGTGAAAAGAGGCAGAGGTGGTTTAGATTCCAAATTCTAAGGAGATCAGTCTATACCATGCTGCCTATCCTCCCTCTCCTAAACTTGTGATGATGGAGAGTGCTTTCCAGTCACAGCTGACTTATGGCAACCTCTGGTGAAGTTTTCATGGCAAGAGACTAACAGAGGTGGTTTGCCATTGCCTACATCTACAGCCCTGGTCTTCCTTAGATGTTTCCCATCAAATTACTAACAGAGACCAACCTTGCTTAGCTTTCAATAGCTGACAAGATCAGGCCAGGCTTGCCTGGGCGATCTAGGTTAGGCAAGCCTTAAACTTACTTACTTTATAAATAACACTTGCAGTGATGCAAAGCTAAACACACACACATGTATAGTAATGTTAATGTAAATAAATAAAATGTACATTCAAACTCTGCAAATGATCCATATTATTTGATAAGACTCTATAAAATTTGTTATGTTTTTAAAAAATAAAATGAGTTTGCAGTATCCCATGCTTTAGCAAGTCAGAAGGAAGTTCTGAACACTTCCAAGGTTTTGTTACTAGGATTTTAACACCTATAAATAAATTACAGATTAACAGTTCGAGCAAGTAGACCAAGTAATATATAAAGTGGGTCTGAATAATTTCATAATTCAACAGGGTGCAAAATAACTTTTACAATTTTTTATATGAGGACAATACCACCCAATGTGAATTTAGTCTATAGGCAGAAAACACCAGCTTTTATTGGATAATCTGTGGGATGTGCCCCAGCACCCTCTCTGACATTGGGAGGAGCACTTCTTGAATCACATGCTGGCATCTCAAAATGGCATTTCCAGTTACTGTTCATGCAGTTGGGCAGCCAAGTCTGCCGAATGACTAATTTTCAGGACTGGTAGCTAAGAATCAGTACCCAGAAGCATGTGAAATACCACATTGCATATGAAAAGTGCATCCTTTTACTATAGAGTAATTGCGATTAGAGAGCTAGACTTCTAGGTCAGAGGAAATGAAAAGGCAGATATCTCTCATTTTGGAAACAGAGTACTTTCTCCTGCCCTTGCCTTGTCTAGTGACATCTCACCAGCCCAGGCAGCATCATTTTTACATCATATGCAAAATGCAGCCAGCTGTAGGTTTCATGTTCTTGTTACTTGCAACTTTATGCTTATGAGTGAAATGGCAGCACTTGCTTTTTAGCAGCTGCAAGGAACGGGGACAATCCTTATCCTTAGTCACTGCCCTTAGTGGGTTTTCCCAAGTGTAATACTTCCTTCTTTTACAAGGTAGTCAGTAGTGTATCCATAGCTGACGGAAAAAAGAGTTAATAGTTTTTAACAAGACAAAAGAACCCTCATATACTAAGGAAAGTCAGGAATTTAAAGTATTTTAAATTATTTCTGTCATGAAGGCAAAAGAGTTAATTGGGATCAATTATTCTTTCCCAAACATGCAGGAATACAGCATTGCCATTCATGACAATGTTGTTCCCGTCCATGTACTTTCAGCTAGGCTTGAGATGCTTTTTCAGTAGTGGCACCTTGCCTATGGAATAACAACAACAGCTACAACTACATTCAATTTATATACTGTCCTTCAGGACAATTTAACTGCTACTCAGAGCAGTTTACAAAGTATTTCATTATCCCCACAACAATCGTCAACCTCTGAGGTGGGTGGGGCTGAGAGAGCTCTGGAAGAGCTGTGACTGACCCAAGGTTACCCAGCTGGTTTCAAGTGGAGGAGTGGGGAATCAAACCTGGTTCTCCAGAGTAGAGTCTCACCACTCTTAACCTCTACACCAAACTGACCCCTTGAAGCTCACCTGATGCCTTCACTGCTCGTTTTTAGACACAAGACCAAAATGTTTCTGTTTACAAAGGCTTTTAATTAAGGGCTTGATCTTCTAACTCCTTGTATCTACTGTGCTTTTAACCTGAAAATTGTTCAATTCATTTTAAGCAGCTCAATGTTTTTATGCTCTATCTGGGTTTTTAATGCTGGATTTTAATTAACAGTTTTGATGTTTTTAATTATGTTTTATTTTGTAAGCTGTCTCTGGCACATTCCCTGAAGAGGTGGTAGAGTTTTTTTTCTAAATAAATAGAGAATAAATAATTTAATTTGGCTTTCTAAGGAACAGTGGTAAGATTGCGTTAGCCTACTTTTAACAACAACAAAAACCCTAGAAAAAGTAGGGTCTTTCATTTTAAACTTTGTTTTTTTAGAGCTCCCCTACTACACAAGAATGGTCAGAAAGTCATCACAAGCTCACCTTACACTGGATTCTTGCTTATGTGGCAATATCCCAATCTGTCCCACGCATATAAAGTCAACATGGCTACAAGAAAACTAGCCAGATGCAATTTTCCTCAAGTGTTCCTGAGTTTCCGCACATATTTCTAGAGTTTCTGGAAGCTCACAAGAGAAAGTTGCAAGAATTTCTTAGCCCTTCATTGCAAGTTGTGGCAGGAAGAAAAGAGTAGAATGCAGAACAAAAAAGAGAAAGGTGGCAGAAGAACAACAGAGTTAGTTCCCTCCAGAAAAATATCTTCCCCTTGCCCGACATTTCATGATGCTGCAGAGGGACTAACTGTGAGTTTTATGAAAATTCAAGAATTAATACTCCAGTCTTGCATTGCTGTTTTGTTGAAAATCTGTTTTTGGGGAAGGCAAAGCGAAATCGAATCCTTTTTGCACCTACAATTTTCCCCACTACAAGTCTCCCTCTACAGAGGGTTTCAAATACATGTCTGATCTTACTTCGTGGAATATTTTAAATAGGAAAGAGTTAATCACCCTTCCTATTCCGAACTTCTCTGCTCTTAAAATAGCTGTTTAAAATAACAAAAACAATCATACAATTTTGGGGCTTAATATATATAGTTTCCACATGGCTTATAGTCATCTCTGCAATAGGGAATATTAATGAATGGATCTAAACACAAAAAAGAATTAGAAAATGGGCTATATAAGGCCAAAAGTAAGATGGAAGAGTGTTCTCTCTTCATTTTAGCATGATTAACCTTTTCAAATGTCTAATTATCTGGTTTGTAAAATTGCATTTGCAAGTAATTTTACAAGCAGCAGTTCCTTGTAAAGGTCATTTACCTTTATTATCATTATTATCTTTATCTGGCCAACTGGAGCTCCCCCCATGCTCCATTTTATGGTAAGAAATTATTTGAATAAGTATAATCTATTACAGAACTGAGTGTAAGGAGCTAGTTATTTTAATACGATATTAACTTTGTCAGAGGTCATTACACTGGGACCACATACTTTTAAATTTTTTCTGCTTAGAGATGTTTATTCACTTGCAATAACTTTTCCAACTCACTGTTAATTTCCTCAGTTCTTAGTGGCTGTACGTCAGCATCAAAAGACATGAGAGTTCCATTGGGATGGGGGGAAAGTGTCAGTCTGTTCTGTGTAAAAGACCAAAGAATAGAAAAGTCTTGCTTAATCAGACGAAAGGTCTGTCTAGACAAGCATCCTATTTCCCACAATGGTCAACAAGATTCTCCCAGAAATCCCAGGAGCAGGCACAACCGAGTATATACAATATTCCAAATGCAGCTGTACCACTATTATAAATAAAGCTATTATGATTCTGATAGTTTTATTGTCAGTCTTTCCTAATCCTGGCTTGAAATTTACCTCTTCATACTACCACATAATGAGCTGATGTTTTAACTGAAATATTTACCATAACACCAAGAGTTCTGTCCTGGTTAATCGCCAGCCCTCATTACCTTACATAGACTCTCAGTGCAAACTATCACTGGCATTATTTGTAAGCTTCTGATGTTGGGGACTAAGGAGAGGTTAGGCATACTGCTTGTTTACTGGCTGTCAAGTTCCCCGTGTCTCAGCAGAGGTGCTCTTGGATATGATCCTTGAGATACCTAGACTGATTGTTCTGCGGGACTTCAACATTCATGTAGAGCCTACCTCGGCAGGGCCAATCCAGGACTTTAGAGCTTCTTTGCTTTGGGCCTCTCTCAAATTGTGATAGGCCCAACACATGAAAGTGGTCACATCTTGGACCTAATCTTTTGCACTGTTTGAGGGAAGGTCTGGTTTCAAGGCTGGAGATTTGCCCTGAACCATGAACTAACCACTATCTACTCAAGGAAAGGATGAACATGGCCCCAACACCATGCAGGGAAGCAGTGTTAGCAGTCAGACCCTACCACACTAAAAGAGCAGTTTATGAATGTATTATTATAAGCCCCTTCCTCTTATGCCATAAGCACATGGCACTTCTGAGCCCAAGGTGGTTGCCAGCTCTGCTGGAGTATGGAAAACTACCAGAAGCTGAATCAGGTGGCTGGCTAGCTGATGCCGCCCCCCCCCCCCCCCACGGAGAGTGACACATATCACCACCACCACCCTGCCTTGGAGAGTGACACATACCTAAGAACAATGATGTCTCCCAAGATTTCTTGGCTAATTCCATCAATGCCCTCTTCCTCAATCCCATCCGGCAATTGCTGGGTCCTCAACGCCCATTCACACCTTTTGTCTACCTCAGGTAGAGCCATTAAGCCTCTCCTAATGTATTGTCCTAACCTCTGGACAAGCCATCAAGCCATTGTCTTTGAGGCAAAGATGTCAGTTTCACCCCAGGATATGTTTTATTCTATAACTGGGCTGCCCAGCCATGTGCTCAGTGTGTATGTGTTCTGGGACCCACCCTTGCACCCTCAAGTTTGCTTGAGCTTTCTCCTCCCTATGAATCACTGGTCTTTTTGCTGCTGCTCCCACAGACCCTTCCTTCCTCGGGACTGGTAATTATCACCCTATCCCAAATCACTTTCTCCCATTTTCCTCCCTGATTTTCTTAGTTAGCCCCGGGTGTATGCTGTGTGTGTTTTCTGTATGCTTGCCTTTTAGTTATCTGTTAATAAAAAAACCTTTCCAGTTGAAAATCTGCCTGATTTATTTGAGAGTTTTCTAAGGGGACAATCCCCGTATATATAGGTAGAGAGTCCCAGTTATCCCTTTTCTCTGCCTCCTTAATGTTAATTCTCCCAACTAATTAAGGAAACCTACTATTTGGGTAACAGGGGGCCCTGTTAAAATGGTCTGCCTGTGAAGGTTTATGTATCCTGCTGGATTCCAAATTGCTCTGGGGAATTTTAGGATTTCATGCACATGCTCTACTGAGGTTGCAGTGGGAGCTTGGAATAAAGCTTCTTGAAACTATTGAAAAGGTTGCCCCTTGTCAATCTCTTTTCTCCTTGACAGAACCCAGCTCCCTGATTTATCACAGAGCTCGGTGACCTGAATAAAGTTGAGAGACTTCTAAACTGATGCTAATGGGAAACTCACATTGAATCTGACAGAATGTGCTATAGAGCTCAGTAATAAGAGAGTTAAGTTGGCCAAGGAGTAGCTACCACAGCACAGCTCAAGGAAAACATGAATGCAGAAGTTAACTGAGGCAGATCTGAAGGTAGCAATAAAGTACCCTCTGGTTCCTTTAATCAATGAGCTAACATTTCCTGTTCTTTTCTTTTGGTTTTGCTTGCCCTTTGGGTTACTGTTGATTTTACTGATTTTCTGGCTTCAGTTTCTGCTCCATAAAGATTTCCTGAAGCAGAAAGCAAAGACTCTTGAGATCCCATGGCTAGATGCTCTGGGACAAAGGCTACTAAAATGGTATTGTGCTGGTCAAATCATGCCACACTTGAATGCTCACTAGTTACTATCCCAGTTGCCCACCATCAAAGAGATCAAGATGCCACATTCTGATAATTCCGATGGGAATGTTTACTTCAAAACTGGGAGAGAATTTGAAGGAAATAACAACCACAGTGAATTGCCTGGGAGAGCTTCAAAAAGTGACTTATGGAGTCCTCCACCTATGGAAAACATGTGGCCCAAGCCTCCTCATTTGAGCTCAAAAAACACAGATCATAGGAAAATCTTCTCTGCCATTATTTCAGACAGACAGAACCAGGGTGTCAACCAGTATTACTTCAAAAAAAATTCCTTGTATAATGCTATAACGTCGCTGTGCACTCTGGCGATCACTGTCCCCATCAGTCTTCTCTCCCAGTTGTCTGAGCTCTCCAGTGTTCTTCAAATCCAGCTGTTACTTTCATCTCTGATTTTTCACATGTATCAACTTTTTTCGTGGCTGAATGAAAAGGCTGTGCAGATTTGGTTTCCGTGAAGCAAGAAATCTGTGATCTACCTATTTCCATCAGCTATAGAGCTCATTGGAAGACCAATGAAGCATTGGTGACAGGAGAAAGAAATGTTATGTCTCTGCTACCATTGCATCAGCTAGTTTATTACCATTCTAGTTTTTTAAGGTATCCGATAATCTTCTGTCTCCTAAATTTGAGCATTTATTAACTAAATATGATGGAGCCCCTTCAGTCTCCCCACTGTGAAGCAAATTTTCCCACCAGAATTCAGTCTCTCTGCTTTTGACTGAGCAGTCCCAAGTAATGTGTTAATATTTGTGGTTTAGAAAGTCTGTCCAACCCTGACATGCAGATATAATTTTGGCTTTTAGCTCAGCCCAGGAACTTGATGGGGAAAATCAGGTGCTCTTTTCCTTTCTGCTGGAAATGGCACTAGAGACTGTCAACATTCAAAAAGAAGTAACTTTATTTAACAGGCAGGAATTGAGTAAGTGTGGTTGGGATAGAAACGAGGTAAAATTTGGTTGGTATTACAGAATACATGTTGTTTAACAGGCAAAATAGTATTCTTGAAGCTTATTTTCATATATTATTGATTCTTAACAGTGAAATGTGTTTTACTTAATAATTTAGTTACAGCAACAATGTTTCTTCAGGAAGTTTCCTATGACAGTTCAAGTTTTCTGGAGTTAGACACTTTCTTTGTGCACCTGACTTGGTCTTTTCTTGAAACTAAAGGATATTTCGATCTCCTGAATTACCGAAAACCATTTTCTCTTCACAACAGATCTGAGGTCCTCCTCAGAGCCAAACCCCCTTAGAAAATGTGCAGGAATTAATCTTTTCCTTGGAAGATATAACCCCTCTTCTTTTTGGCTTGAAACAGAGTCTCAAGTCAACCCCCTACCCTATCCCTCTCATCAAAACACTCCCAGTTCTCTGGTGCCTGTGTAAAGCGTACTTTAGCTTATGCTGACACTTACAGTGCAGTCTTAAGCAGTTACTCCAGTCTAAGCCCATTGATATCAACGGGAGTAACTGTTCTTAGGATTGTGTTGTTAGACTTTTAATTCTTAGATAGAAATCTTCCTCAGGACAGTAATAAACCAGTTAACGCAAAGGAGTCTTCTTCCTTCACTGTAAAGGTGAATCTGTCTGACTTTTCTTGTCAGACTCCCTGACTCCAAATCCTGTCAGAAACCAACTGCCCTCAGACTGGTTCTGACTGACAGAAACTCCAATATGGAATAAGATAAAAAAATCCCCCTCCTCAGCGCTAGGTCGATCATGTAGAATTTTTTTTTCAGCTGGTGCTGACGTATCAGAGATGAGGGAGCAGCCTGTCACTCAAGCTCTCTGTTCCTAGGGAATAGCTAACCCTTCCCCTCCCAGCTCTCTGATTTTTCTGCACTGTGGAAGCCTGCTGTTAAGTGCAGTCCATCACAATAAGGAAAAAACAGTTAGTTATAGCTTTGTAAAGCTTTTTGCTTATAAAATATTGTGAATACGTGCAAATGTGGATGTTGGTTGTAACATAGGTAATTCAGAAGAAAAGTTTAATACATCATCTGGTTTGTTTATCGAACATTGTGACTCAATTACAATGATGGATATTGACAGAATCCTGGGACCTGTGAAGGCCACTACTTGTGACCTGGACCCATGTCCAGCCTGGTTACTAAACTTATGTAAGGACCACATCAGTGAACCCATGGTGTTCATCATAAATTAATCATGAACTCAAGGTATCTGTTCTTGGCCACTCAAAGAGGCAGTTATCCACCTACTACTTTAAAAAAAATCCCTGCAGAAAAATGATGTGGCCAATTATTGACCAGTCCTTACCCTTTCTGGGAAAAGTGATTGAGAGAGCATGAGCTGACCAACTCCAGGTCTTGTTGGACAACTCATCTGCTCTGGACCTATTGCAGGCTAGCTTCAGGCCAGGGTATGGGACAGAGATGGCCCTGGTGCTTTGGTTGATGACCTCCATCTGAACATAGACAAAGTCCATGCTTCTTTAGTGCTCCTACTGGACTTATCTGGGTAAGATCAACGTGCATTCTTGTAGTGGCCCCCACCTTATGGAATGGCCTATCTGATGAGGTCAAGAATGCTCACATTCTCCTGACATTTTGTAAACTATACAAAACTGAATTATTCAGGAGAGTTTTTTACAAAACTGAATTATTCAGGAGAGTATTACAAAGGTAATAGAGCTTTATTATAATGAATAGATTCAAGAACATTGTTTTAATAAAGGGAAAGAAGCTGTGTACTTATACTACACTGTATAATATGTACTATTTGTTGCTGTATGTATTATCATATTATGTAAGTTCTGCATTATTTAATATGCCATGTTAATAGTTACACTTTTTTTTAGTTATTTTCCAGATTCTTACTTGGTTTTAATTTCTATATCCTAATCCTATTACACTACTTATTAGATATCCCACCCTATTTACTTATAGTGTGTAATCCACCTTCAGTCAATAATATACATAACAAATAGATCAAGAGGTGTTAGAATCCTTTGACTCATTGTGCATTACTTAATACTTACTTGCATTCAACATTATTTGCCATTTGTTTTCCCACTCATCCATCTTTGAGACAATTCCTTCCTTCCTTCATGTATACCCTACCTTTCTCCACAATGTGGATAATTTCTCCATTTATCTTCACAACAACCCTGTGAGGTAGGTTAGTCTGAATGTGTGTGGCAGGCCCAAGGCCACCCAGCAAGCTTCCTGATCCTAGTCAGATTGGAGTTTGGAGCTCTTTGCAATTCGCTTGGATTTTTCACCATCCTGAATAATTGTGTGTCCTCTGCAAACTAGGACATCTCATCTCACTACTCATTCCTGACTTAGGAACAGGTCAAATAGTATGACTCCCAATACAGATCCTTGGGGGACCCTACTGTTTACCTCTCTCCATTTCAAGAATTGTCAATTGGCTCGTACCCTCTGCTTTTTGTTTTGTTTTAACCTACCACCAGTTCATGAAAGGATCGATCATATCCCATGACTTCAAGTCTACTTAGGAGCCTTTGATGGGAAATTTTGTGAAAAGCTTTTTGAAAGCGCAGATACATAATATCTCCCCAATAATCTCTGTCCGTATATTTGTCAACATTTTCAGAAGGCTCCAAAGGGTTGGTGAAATAGGATTTACCTTAGCAGAAGCTATTCTGATTCTTCCTCAGCAAGAAATGTTCTTCTGTATACTTAATAATTCCATCTTTAATAATGCTTTCCTTCAGTTTACCATAAGAGTCACGTTGAAATAAATAGTCTAATTTTTCTGCTCCCCTCTTAAAAATTGGTATCGTGTTAACTACTTTTCAGTCTTCTAGTCCTGCTTAAATGACATATTGCAAATTGCATGTCAGAATTTAGATCTTTCCAAGACGTTTATCAAGAAGAATGCTCAAACATGATAAGATTTTCTTCTATTTTTATCTTTTGTTAGCTTAAGTACTGCTTTTTTAACTTTGTTGGATACACCACCACATCTTGGCTACAGAGAAGCTCTACCATTTCTCAAATATACCAGGTGTAAGAAAAACACCAAAGACTTGGCAAGATGCAAAAACCCTTTGTAAAATTATCTATTCATTTTAAGCTGACTAAGCAGTTTGAAATATACTCAAATCCCTAGGTTTGAACTTGAACTAAATAATTTGTTGCTGGCTGATCAGTATGACTGCACTGTTGAATAAAGGCTTGAAGAAGCCATTTATTCACTTCTGTCCAGCTTCTTCCAGAGTTTTAGCCCCATGAAAGCCAAATCTTTTAGGGCCCTGCTGTTCTACAGCTCTACTCGTCACACATTTTATCTGTTCCAGCCAATTATGTGCATGTCAAACTGTTCCAAAATAATATTAATTATGAGCAAATCTCATTTGTTTTCTTGGGTACAGATGGGTTCATCTAATTTATTGAAAAAAATACCTACTATGTGTATATCTATACACCCTGACTAGCTAAACGCCTTTAATAAAAAGAGAGAGGCTGCTGTTTATTAAGCTAATGATCTGCCTGCATTAGTTTAGTGGAGTTCAAAGAGTTAAGTCTGCAAAGACTGACAAGAACAGTGCAAAGACTGCACCTTTGTATATACAGCCCTTTCCTGAAGCTTTGCATATCGAGAGAGAACTGTGACTATAAAGAGATGCAGATTCATAATTTGGCTTCCTAAAATGCAATTAATAGTTGCTTCACCTTCAGAGCTTCAGTCCTAATTCTATGTACATTTACCAGGGCAGGGACGGCACAAGGGTTTCCGGCGCTCGTGGCCGGCCGGCCGGGCACCCCACCGCGCGCGTGCAAGCATGCACGCGCTCTGGGTGCATCATGACATCATCACAGAGCGCGTGCACACGCGCCACCGGCAGCCCCAATCGCTGCGGTGGGCAGCTTGGTGTGCACGTGGCCTGGCGGTGGCGTGGAGGTAGCACCGCTGGCACAGCCCGTCGAACTCCTCCTGCAGGTGAAGCAAAGGGCAAGGGCAGCCAATGGCTGCCCACCCCCCCAACACACACACATCCCCCCTTTACCTGCCCCGAGGTGTCGCAGAGCTGCAGCCTCAGCGGGGCTCCGTCCACCTCCACCATGCTGGAAAAAAGAGAGACGGAGTTGGAAGGGGGCGGCGTGGGGCAGGAGGGATAGGAGAGCTCTGTGGCGTGCACTCCTGCTCCCCGTGCCTCCTCTAGCGCTCCCTCCGGCACCCCGTGCCTGAGGCCACCGCCTACCTGGCCTCAATGGGCACACCAGCCCTGTACCAGGGAGTAGGGGTGTGCAAAGGCACCCTGATTCGTGTTTTCCGAATCTGCTAAACCTGAATCACCCGGCCGAATCGGGTTTACCGATTCGGATTGATTCGGATTGATTTGGGTTGATTCGGGTTTTTTTTCAATGGGAAAAAGCCTCCCCCAGGCTTCTCTGAAGCCTGGGGGAGGCATTTTCCCACCGAATCACCTCAAATTTGGTGGGGGCCTTCCTCTAACTCCCCTCTAACAACCCCCAAGGTTCAGAACGATTGGACTTTGGGGGGCCATGTTAAATCCCCCTATCCTCGCCTTAAAAAGGGGGCTAGCTTTAGGTTGCTGCTGCTGATCTTCATTCATTTTTTCCTATGGGGAAAAAATGAAGAGGCAGGCTTCCTTTGCCAGGGGTGGCATTTCGCATGCAAAATGCCCCCCAACCCTCAGGGGCCCTTCTCCCACCTTTCCTCCCACCTCCCACCAAGGCTCAGCCAGCTCCCACTTCGGGGGGGCATTTCATGGCTTCCCCAAGTAGGTGCTCTCAGCCCCCAAAGTCCACCCCTTACAGCCCCACACAAACCCAATTCCCCCCCAGCTGCCACACACAGACCCAAATCCCCACATTAGCCCCTCACAGACCCAAATCCACCCCCACCTGCCCCACACCCATAACCCCAGGAACAGGCTGGCAAAGGCCAGCCCTCTCCCTTTGTTCCCTATGCTGGGAACTTCTAAACTCTCTTTCCCTGGGCAATTCTGCACAGCCCAGGGGTGCCACAATGGTGGGCACACTTCTGAGTGCCAGGTGGTCCCTGTGAAAGAGCACCTGAACCACAGACACCCTCCCTCAATTTCCCCCACCACCCACAGAGATGGCTGGCCAGCCAGCCCCATTGTTTCCTATGATGGGAACCAACTGCACAACAAAGAATAAAACACGAACAACACAAAATAAAGTTTTTTAAAAAATATTTTCTCCCTTTCAAAGTACAAGTAGGCAAAGCATTATGACACATTACACCAGCAGTCCCCCGCACAGAAAAATAACACAACTCTCACTTAACATCAGAGAATCACAAAAGCACAATTCCTGTCAAAAACACTTTATTTCTTGAACAGCTTTAGGTTACACAGCAGGGGGGCACACCAAAGGGCATTCCAGCATTCCACCTCACAAAAATAACACAACTCACTTAACATCAGAGAATCACAAAAACACAATTCCTGTCAAAAACACTTTATTTCTTGAACAGCTTTAGGTTGCACAGCAAGGGGGCACACCAAAGGGCATGGCAGCAGTATCTTACATAAAAATAACACAACTCACTTCACATTAAAGAATCACCCCCAAAAAATTGCTGTCAAAAGCACTTTATTTCTTTAACTGCTTTAGGTTACACAGTAGGAAGGCAGAACAGGGCATGAAAGCAGTGTACTACACAAAAATAACACAACTCACTTCACATCAGAGAATCACCCAAACACAATTGCTGTCAAAAACGGTGAAGTGGGTTGTATTATTTTGTGTAGTACACTGCTATCATGCCCTGTTGTGCCCTCCTACTGTGTAACCTAAAGCAGTTAAAGAAATAAAGTGTTTTTGACAGGAATTGTGCTTTTGTGATTCTCTGATGTTAAGTGAGTTGTGTTATTTTTGTGTAAGATACTGCTGCCATGCCCTTTGGTGTGCCCCCCTGCTGTGTAACCTAAAGCTGTTCAAGAAATAAAGTGTTTTTGACAGGAATTGTGTTTTTGTGATTCTCTGATGTTAAGTGAGTTGTGTTATTTTTGTGAGGTTCAATGCTGGAATGCCCTTTGGTGTGCCCCCCTGCTGTGTAACCTAAAGCTGTTCAAGAAATAAAGTGTTTTTGACAGGAATTGTGCTTTTGTGATTCTCTGATGTTAAGTGAGTTGTGTTATTTTTCTGTGTGGGGGACTGCTGGTGTAATGTGTCATAATGCTTTGCCTACTTGTTCTTTGAAAGGGAGAAAATATTTTTTAAAAAACTTTATTTTGTGTTGTTCGTGTTTTATTCTTTGTTGTGCAGTTGGTTCCCATCATAGGGAACAATGGGGCTGGCTGGCCAGCCATCTCTGTGGGTGGTGGGGGAAATTGAGGGAGGGTGTCTGTGCTTCAGGTGCTCTTTCACAGGGACCACCTGGCACTCAGAAGTGTGCCCACCATTGTGGCACCCCTGGGCTGTGCAGAATTGCCCAGGGAAAGAGAGTTTAGAAGTTCCCAGCATAGGGAACAAAGGGAGAGGGCTGGCCTTTGCCAGCCTGTTCCTGGGGTTATGGGTGTGGGGCTGCTGGGGGTGGATTTGGGTCTGTGAGGGGCTAATGTGGGGATTTGGGTCTGTGTGTGGCAGCTGGGGGGGAATTGGGTTTGTGTGGGGTTGTAGGGGGTGGACTTTGGGGGCTGAGAGCACCTACTTGGGGAGGCCATGAAATGCCCCTCCCCAAGTGGAAGCTGGCTGAGCCTTGGTGGGGGGTGGGAGTAGAGGTGGGAGAAGAGCCCCTGAGGGTTGGGTGGCATTTTGCATGCAAAATGCCACCCCTGGCAAGACAAGCCTCCCCCAGCTGTAAGTAGTAGAGAAAAGAGCACCTACTTGGGGAGGCCATGGAATGGCCCCCCCAAGTGGGAGCAGGCTTAGCCTTGGTGGGGGGTGGGAGTAGAGGTGGGAGAAGGGCCCCTGAGGGTTGGGGGGCATTTTGCATGCGAAATGCCACCCCTGGCAAAGGAAGCCTGCCTCTTCATTTTTTTCCCCATAGGAAATAATGAAGAAGATTAGCAGCAGCAAGCTAAAAAGAAGCTCACTTTTCCCTTTTTTAAGGCGAGGATAGGGGGACCTGGTTTGGGGGGCCATAACATGGCCCCCCAAAGTCCAATCGTTCTGAAACCTGGGGGGTTGTTAGAGGGGAGTTAGAGGAAGGTCCCCACCAATTTTGGCTTGATTCGGTGAGAAAATGCCTCCCCCAGGCGTCCGGGAAGACGGAGTCATTTTCCCATTGAAAAACCCGAATCAACCCGAATCAACCCGAATTGATTCGGGTTATGGTGATTCGGAAAACCCGAATCGATTCGGGTTTCTCCGAATCAATTCAGGTTTCTCCGAATCAACCTGAATCGGGGTGATTCGGGTTTTTTCTTTTTTTAAAAAAAAGTTTTTTATTGGATTAGAAATATTTTAATGTCCATTACAATCAATTTCCTTTAAAAAATTCCAATTCTAACCCCCTCCCTTTCCCCCCTTTTGTTGACTTCCAACAGTTTTCCAACCCCTTATCTATTTTCCCCTACTCATTTCAAACTTATTTTACCTATTAAACGTATACTTTCACTCTCTTCTAAGCTTACCTATTATATCACAATGCTGTCTCATTTCCCTTTCCGTTTAACTTAACAACTAGATAATACATTTCTGGCATATATTCTTCAATAATCATTTTGGTAACCTGTACTCTATCTTACTCATTCTCATCTCCTCTATATTGAACAAACAATTTATTCCTCATTATACATAACTTTAAGTACATTATAAACATTGCATGCCTTCAATATAGGTCAATCAATTTAACCCATACTCCATATATTACTCTTTGTTTTATACTTGAAGCATAAGTCAATCAATTTGACCCATATTCTGTATATTACTATATATTTTCCCCTACTTTCTTGTATTCATTCATTTTGATTATACAGTTTCTCCATTTACCATTATCTGCCAGCAATGAGATTAATCAGTTTCTATCCCTAATAGTCAAATAAAACAATTGCTTAGATATTTTTCAACTCTCCCCCCCGGTATAGTCACTTCTCTCTTCTTTTGTTATATTTCAGTAATTTTCAAACTGCCACAGTTCTCCTCCCACCTCCCATTTTTTCACCAAGTATTGTTTCAGCTTCTCCCAGTCCGTGTTAAACTGTCCTGAATCAAGGTCTCTCAATCTTCTTGTCATTTTGTCCATCTCCGCCATGTACAGCAATTTATAAATCCAGTCCTCGATGGTTGGCACTTCTTGTACTTTCCACTTCTGCGCGTACAAAAGTCTAGCCGCTGCCGTCATGTAAAATAGCAATGTCCTGTATTGTGCTGGAATATCCTCCATTCCGTGATTCAGGTTTTTTCGGGTTTTCCAAAACCCGAACTGCACACCCCTTCCAGGGAGTAAGCCCTACTTGGACTCATTTCCCAATAAGCATACACAGAGCTCCAGAACTCATTAATACATTTGAAGAAACAGAGCAAAATAAAACTATTAATTCTTTGTACCTTCCACATTAGTGGTGGTGGTGGAAAGAGTGCTTTCAAGTCATAGGTGACCCCTGCTGGAGTTTTCGAGGCAAGAGACTAACAGAGGTGCTTTTCCATTGCCTGCCTCTGCAGCAACCCAGATCATCTTTGGAGGTCTCCCACAAAGGCCAACCTTGCTGAGCTTCCAAGATCTGATGAGATCAGGCTTACCTGAGATATCCAGATCAACATTTCCATGTTAGTAGCACCTTCTTAATTAGTTTTATGCATGTATGACTAGTAGAGATGGGCACGAACTGAAAAAAATCTGAACCGTGTAGTTCATGGTTCGTCGCATTTCACGAACTACAAACCACGAACTTTCACAAACCTGCTCCGGTTCGCGAACTGGTTCATTTGATTTGTGAAGACATCACACCCAGGTCAGCAAATTGTCGCTTCTGGGTCAGCAGAAGGTCTGCAGGAAGTCCATCCCCTATTGCCTAGGAAACTGATTGATAGGCGCCAGGCTCTCTGCAGTGATGAACCAAAAAATGAACCAAACAAACCAGCCTAAAGTTCATGGCAGTTCGTCAGAAATGAGCTCTGATAAACCACCGGTTTGCAAACCACCAACCGATCCGATTCATCACGAATTTTGGTTCGTATTTCGGTTTGTGTCCATTTCTAATGACTAATTTCTCTTTATTAATGTTTTCAAAGTAAAAAGAATGTTTTTGAAGAATAAGGGCACAGTCCCCCAGAAAGTTTTGACTACACTATAGCAAAATTAATGGGAGCAACACAAATGGACCTGGTAGATTGTACTTTAAGAAACTGTTTCTCTTTTTATGTTGATTCAACACAAAATTTCAAGTTGCTGGCATCAAATGCAATCTTAGGTGCATCTGTACATCCCTGATCCACATGCACATGGAAATTTAATGCTGTACCAGGGAATCTTATTGCCAGGATAGAGCACCAACAGTGTACCTACACAGTGCACAGATGCCATAAGGTGACAGTTTGCTGAACTGTGAACTGATTTTCCAGGTTTGGTAACATTAGAAGAACTGCAGTAATCAACACCAGAAGCACAGACCAGAGAGCTGTTACTTTTGACCAGAAATGAACAAAACTGGAGGTTTTTCAAGTATAAGCTATTTAAAGGGCATTTGGAACCATGTCATAACTATGATTCAAAAATGCAGAGCTGTAAAATTAATACAGAGTATTACATAAATGCAACTGAGGACAGGCTATAGTGTATGCATCAACCTTCCCCTGACTTTGAATAACAAATTCTTTCACGCTGGACACCATATTTGAACATGGGTTCAAGGATGTGAGAAAATATATAGCAGTTCTCATACTTTTTATCCCATCCTTCCTCCAAGGAACTCCTAGAGTAGCATCAGGCAGATTAGAGAGAGAGAATGGCTGGCCAGGGGTCATCCAGTGAGCTTCATGACTGGGAGTTACCTTGTGGGGTTCTGCAGGGTGCAATCTTATCTCTCATGTTATTCAGCTTCTATGTAAAGCCTTTAAGAGAGCTCATTCGCAGCTATGGAGTTGGATTTCATCAATATGCAGATGAAACTCAACTCTATATCTTGCTATCCAGGTCCCCACAAGATTCAGTAGAAATCTTGGATTGCTGCCTGACAGCTGTGGTGAAATGGCTGAAAATGAACAAATTGAAATTGAACCCAGACAAGATGGAATTGATGCTTGTTGGGAAGGAAGAGATCCTGAAGGATATTGTATTCCCCACTTTTGATGGAGTTCGTCTGACCTTTGCAGCCTCGGGGTTATACTGGGGTTATACTGGATCTAGTGCTATTACTAGAAAAACAAGTTAAGGCAGCCACAAAAATGCTTTCTACAACCTCTCCCTAGCCTGGAAAATGGCTTCTTACCTCAAATGGCTGACCTGGCCACCTGGATCCATGCTACGGTAACATTGACTTGACTATTGTAATGTGCTATATATAGGTCTCCCATTTAAATTAACTAGGAGATTCCAATTGGTGCAAAACACTGTGTCTCAACTGTTATCAGGAACAAGCAGGAGCATGAACATCACTCCCATCCTGCAGTCACTCCATTGGCTACCTATTCCTTACTGTGCTCAGTTCGAGGTATTGGCTCATCATGCCCTTGGTCCAGCATACCTACGGGACTGTTCCTTCCCTATGTGCCTCCATGGCAGCTTTGCTCTTCTGAACAGGGTCTCCTCCACATGGGCAAAATCAACAGCAGCCCATCCATGGGCTTTCTCTCTGGTGGCCCCTAACCTGTGGAATGGCCTGTCTGAGGAGGTCAGGAGAGCCCCCACTCTCCTGGCTTTCTGCAAACGATGCAAAACCGAATTATTCAGAAAGGCTTTTTACTCAGACAGGAGAGCTGTATTGTAGGGAGGGGATCTCAGATCCTCTGCTAGTGAGTTAGGAACCATAGACTTCACCGCTATAGACTTCACCACTAAGTTGTATTGGATTCCTGCTAATGCTATATCTTTGTGAACTTGTATTTATTTAATGTATTGTCGTAGGCTTTCACGACCAGAGAATGATGGTTGTTGTGGATTTTCCGGGCTGTATAGCCGTGGTCTTGGCATTGTAGTTCCTGACATTTTGCCAGCAGCTGTGACTGGCATCTTCAGAGTTGTAGCACCAAAAGACAGAGATCGCTCAGTGTCTCAGTGTGGAAAAGAAGTTGGCAGATAATTTATATCTACTCAGGAAGGTAAGGTTGGGCTGAGTCATCCTGTAAGAGTTTCCCAGGGTGTGGAATGCTAATGGAGGGAGGCTTCACTGTATCCTGAGGAGGTTCTTTTGCATATGGATTGGTGCTTGATATGCTAATCTTCTCTGCAGGGCTATTGTCGGGTATAGAGTATTTTGTTAGCCTGGAGATTTTTAGGACTGGAAACCATGCTCTATTCATTCTGAAGGTCTCTTCTTTCCTGTTGAAATTGTACTTATGCTTATGAATTTCAATGAAATTCTTATAATGCTTATAAATTCTTTTATTTATATAATTCTTATAAATGCTTATATAATTCTTATAAATTCTTATAATTCTTATAAATGCTTATGCTCTTTTGTCTTCTTTTCCTTTTGACTTTGCAAGAAGTGTTTTTAATTTTTTTCCCTTTTAGGATTAATTCGTGTTTCCTCTTTTGTCTTCTCCTCCTTCCTCCTCTTTCCTCTCCTCCTTTTCCCTTTCTCTTTTTTTCCTTTTTCTTGTTTGTTTTGATTTCCCCCTTATGTTTATTATTACTGATCTACTTATTTAAATAATAATGTGAGTAATTGAATATATTTAACAGTTAATTATGTTTACATTTAAATTTTGATGTACAAGGCCTATTTTTCTTTCCTGTAGTATATATTTCTCTGTGGTTCTTTGCATCGATGTAGGTCTTTAGAACTGGAGTGGGAAGTTTCATTAATTCCAGGGTGCTAAAATACAATGCTTTTCAAACACAAAGAGACAACCTAGATATATCAATGTTTTAATTAAACTGATTTAATGTAAAAGGATCATTAACTTTTCATGAAAATCCTTTAAGAGGACAGTGTTAATAAATATGTTATCTCTAGTAGTGTTATCAGCTGTAAATGTCAGATATTATTCTGTTAAAAGGGCATAACAGAAGAAAACGATTAAACCATTTGGTTCTCTTCAAGTGATGACATTCTACAGAACAGATTGGATTTTTTTTGTTTCACTTCAGTGCAGTTCAAACAGCAAAATGATGCAAAGTGTTATAAACTTCAACACTCAGAATATTGCTTTTGTTTTTGATGAAATTATATCTGATAGTAGGAAATGACATCCACGTATCACTTTCTCGCCTGAAACAGTATGGGCTTTTATTCTTACTACATGAAACTTTTGAGGGGAACTGCACAAAGTAATTTGTTTTTGTCTCCTACTTATTAGTCATCAATATCTAGCAGCCCAGTGGTGGATCAACTGCCTACAAGAGCATTGCATTAATCCTGAAATCAGAGTTACACCATATTACAAAGATTTCCATCCAATGGACAGACACACAAATGCTCTTTTCCCACAGTCACAGTACTGCTGGTATAGGGATTTTAGTGAGTAAAGTGAGTAGACAAAGATCTCACAGAATGAGGTATAGTAGCCCAGAGTTTCCCAGAGAAGGCAAAAGTGCTGTGCTGACCTATATATGGTCAGTGTACAGTGTACACTGTACAGTTCTGTGTAAGTTTCTGGTCAGTATATGTCTAAAAAATATATGGCCGCAGGCCGCAGCCCGCAGGCCGCCCAGAGTTTCCCAGAGTAGGCAAAAGTGCTTTGCGAACCTACATATGGTCAGTAAACAGTGTACACTGTATAGTTCTGTGTAAGTTTCTGGTCAGTGTATGTCTAAAAAATATATGGCCGCAGGCCGAAGGCTGGCCCGGAGTTTCCAAGAATAGGCTAAAGTGCTGTGCTGACCTACATCTGGTCAGTATACAGTGTACACTGTACAGTTCTGTGTAAATTTGCGGTCAGTATATGTCTAAAAAATATATGGCAGCAGGCCTCAGGCCACAAGCAGCAGGCCGGCCCAGACTTTCCCAGAGAAGGCAGAAGTGCTGTGCTGACCTACATACGGTCAGTGCACAGTTTACACTGTACAGTTCTGTGTAAGTTTCTGGTCAGTATATGTCTAAAAAATATATGGCCGCAGCCCGCAGGCCACAGGCCGGCCCGGAGTTTCCAAGAACAGGCAAAAGTGCTGTGCTGACCTACATATGGTCAGTGTACAATGTACACTGTACAGTTCTGTGTAAGTGTCTGGTCAGTAAATGTCTAAAAAATATACAGTTCTATGTAAATTTCTGGAGAGGCCAAAGGCCGCAGGCCACAGGCCGGCCCAGAGTTTCCCAGAATAGGCAAAAGTGCTTTGCAGACCTACATATGGTCAGTAAACAGTGTACACTGTACAGAACTGTGAAAATTTCTGGTCAGTATATGTCTAAAAAATATATGGCCGCAGGACGCAGGATGAAGGCCACCCCAGAGTTTCCCAGAGTAAGTAAAAGTGCACTGCTGACCTACATATGGTCATGGTACAGTGTACACTGTACAGTTCTGTGTAAGATTCTGGTCAGTATACGCCGCAGGCCGCAGGCCGCAGGCCACAGGCCGGCCCAGAGTTTCCCAGAATAGGCAAAAGTGCTTTGCGGACCTACATATGGTCAGTAAACAGTGTACACTGTACAGTTCTGTGTAAGTTTCTGGTCAGTATATGTCGAAAAAATATATGGCCGCAGGCCGAAGGCCGGCCTGGAGTTTCCAAGAATAGACTAAAGTGCTGTGCTGACCTACATATGGTCAGTGTACAGTGTACACTGTCCTACATATGGTCAGTGTACAGTGTACACTGTACAGTTCTATGTAAATTTCTGGTCAGTATATGTCTAAAAAATATATGGCCGCAGGACGCAGGCCCGACCAGAGTTTCCCAGAGTAGGCAAAAGTGCTGTGCTGACCTACATCTGGTCCGTGTACAGTGTACACTGTACAGTTCTTTGTAAATTTCTGGTCAGTATATGTCTAAAAAATATATGGGTGCAGGCCACAGGCCGGCCACAGGCCGGCCCAGAGTTTCCCAGAGTAGGAAAAAAGTGCTGTGCTGACCTACATCTGGTCCGTGTACAGTGTACACTGTACAGTTCTGTGTAAAGTTCTGGTCAGTATATGTCTAAAAAATATATGGGTGCAGGCCGCAGGCCGGCCAAAGGTCGGCACAGAGTTTCCAAGAGTAAGCAAAAGTGCTGTGCTGACCTTCATATGGTCAGTGAACAGTGTACACTGTACAGTTCTGTGTAAATTTCTGGTCAGTATATGTCTAAAAAATATATGGCCGCAGGCCGGCCCAGAGTTTCCAAGAGCAGGCTAAAGTGCTGTGCTGACCTACATATGGTCAGTGTACAGTGTTCACTGTATAGTTCTGTGTAAATTACTGGTCAGGAGATGTCTAAACACATATGGCTGCAGGCCGCAAGTCGCAGGCCGGCCTACAGTTTCCCAGAGTAGGCAAAAGTGCTGTGGTGACCTACATATGGTCAGTAACCAGTGTACACTGTACACATCTGTATAAGTTTCTGGTGAGTATATGTCTAAAAATTATATGGCCGCAGGCCGCAGGCCTCCCCTGAGTTTCCCAGAGTAAGTAAAAGTGCTGTGCTGACCTACATATGGTCAGGGTACAGTGTACACGGTACAGTTCTGTGTAATTTTCTGGTCAGTATAGGCTGCAGGTCGCAGGCCGCAGGCCACAGGCTGGCCCAGAGTTTCCCAGAGTAGGCAAAAGTGCTTTGCGGACCTACATATTGTCAGTAAACAGTGTACACTGTACAGTTCTGTATAAATTTCTGGTCAGTATATGACTAAAAAATATATGGCCGCAGGCCGAAGGACGGCCTGGAGTTTCCAAGAATAGGCTAAAGTGCTGTGCTGACCTACATATGATCAGTGTACAGTGTACACTGTACAGTTCTGTATAAATTTCTGGTCAGTATATGTCTAAAAAATATACGGCCATAGGCCGCAGGCCGCAGGCCGGCCCAGAGTTTCCCAGAGAAGGCAAAAGTGCTGTGCTTACCTACATATGGTCAGTAAACAGTGTACACTGTACAGTTCTGTGTAAATTTTTGGTCAGTATATGTCTAAAAAATATATGGCCGCAGGCCGCAGGCCGGCCCGGAGTTTCCAAGAGCAGGCAAAAGTGCTGTGCTGACCTACATATGGTCAGTAAACAGTGTACACTGTACAGTTCTGTGTAAGTTTCTGGTCAGTATATGTATAAAAAATATATGGCTGCAGGCTGCAGGCCGCAGGCCGGCCCAGAGTTTCCCAGAGTAGGCAAAAGTGCTTTGCGGACCTACATATGGTCAGTAAACAGTGTACACTGTACAGTTCTGTGTAAGTGTCTGGTCAGTATATGTCTAAAAAATATATGGCCGCAGGCCGCAGGCCAGCCCAGAGTTTCCAAGAGCAGGTAAAAGTGCTGTGCTGACCTACATATAGTCTGTGTACACTGAACACTGTACAGTTCTGTGTAAATTTGCAGACCTACATATGGTCAGTAAACAGTGTACACTGTACAGTTCTGTGTAAGTGTCTGGTCAGTATATGTCTAAAAATATATGGCCACATGCTGCAGGCTGCAGTCCGCAGGCCACAGGACGGCCCAGAGTTTCCCAGAGTAGGCAAAATTGCTTTGCAGACCTACATATGGTCAGTAAACAGTTTACACTGTACAGTTCTGTGTAAGTTTCTGGTCAGTATATGTCTAAAAAATATATGGCCGCAGGCCACAGGCCCGGAGTTTCCAAGAGCAGGTAAAAGTGCTGTGCTGACCTACATATGGTCAGTGTACAGTGTACACTGTACAGTTCTGTGTAAATTTCTGGTCAGTATATGTCTAAAAAATATATGGCCGCAGGCCGAAGGCCGGCCACAGGCCGGCCCAGAGTTTCCAAGATTAGGCAAATGTGCTGTGCTGACCTACATATGGTCAGTGTATAGTGTACACTGTGTAAGTTTCTGGTCAGTATATGTCTAAAAAATATATGGCTGCAGGCTGCAGTCTGCAGGCCGCAGGCCGCAGGCCGCAGGCCGCAGGCCGGCCCAGAGATTCCCAGAGTAGGCAAAAGTGCTTTGCGGACCTACATATGGTCAGTAAACAGTGTACACTGTACAGTTCTGTGTAAGTGTCTGGTCAGTATATGTCTAAAAAATATATGGCCGCAGGCCGCAGGCCGCAGGCCGGCCCAGAGTTTCCAAGAGCAGGTAAAAGTGCTGTGCTGACCTACATATAGTCTGTGTACACTGAACACTGTACAGTTCTGTGTAAATTTCTGGTCAGTATATGTCTAAAAAATATATGGCCGCAGGCCGCAGGCCGCAGGCCACAGGCTACAGGCCGCAGGCCGGCCCCGAGTTTCCCAGAGTAGACAAAAGTGCTTTGCGGACCTACATATGGTCAGTAAACAGTGTACACTGTACAGTTCTGTGTAAGTGTCTGGTCAGTATATGTCTAAAAATATATGGCCGCATGCCGCAGGCTGCAGTCCACAGGCCACAGGCCGGCCCAGAGTTTCCCAGAGTAGGCAAAAGTGCTTTGCAGACCTACATATGGTCAGTAAACAGTGTACACTGTACAGTTCTGTGTAAGTTTCTGGTCAGTATATGTCTAAAAAATATATGGCCTCAGGCCGCAGGCCGCCCCAGAGTTTCCCAGAGTAGGCAAAAGTGCTTTGCGGACCTACATATGGTCAGTAAACAGTGTACACTGTACAGTACTGTGTAAGTTTCAGGTCAGTATATGTCTAAAATTATATGGCCGCAGGCCGCTGGCCGCAGGCCGCAGGCCGCAGGCCGCAGGCCACAGCCCGCAGGCCACAGGCCGGCCCAGAGTTTCCAAGATTAGGCAAATGTGCTGTGCTGACCTACATATGGTCAGTGTATAGTGTACACTGTGTAAGTTTCTGGTCAGTATATGTCTAAAAAATATATGGCTGCAGGCTGCAGTCTGCAGGCCGCAGGCCGCAGGCCGCAGGCCGGCCCAGAGATTCCCAGAGTAGGCAAAAGTGCTTTGCGGACCTACATATGGTCAGTAAACAGTGTACACTGTACAGTTCTGTGTAAGTGTCTGGTCAGTATATGTCTAAAAAATATATGGCCGCAGGTCGCAGGCCGCAGGCCGGCCCAGAGTTTCCAAGAGCAGGTAAAAGTGCTGTGCTGACCTACATATAGTCTGTGTACACTGAACACTGTACAGTTCTGTGTAAATTTCTGGTCAGTATATGTCTAAAAAATATATGGCCGCAGGCCGCAGGCCGCAGGCCACAGGCTACAGGCCGCAGGCCGGCCCCGAGTTTCCCAGAGTAGACAAAAGTGCTTTGCGGACCTACATATGGTCAGTAAACAGTGTACACTGTACAGTTCTGTGTAAGTGTCTGGTCAGTATATGTCTAAAAATATATGGCCGCATGCCGCAGGCTGCAGTCCACAGGCTACAGGCCGGCCCAGAGTTTCCCAGAGTAGGCAAAAGTGCTTTGCAGACCTACATATGGTCAGTAAACAGTGTACACTGTACAGTTCTGTGTAAGTTTCTGGTCAGTATATGTCTAAAAAATATATGGCCTCAGGCCGCAGGCCGCCCCAGAGTTTCCCAGAGTAGGCAAAAGTGCTTTGCGGACCTACATATGGTCAGTCAACAGTGTACACTGTACAGTTCTGTGTAAGTTTCAGGTCAGTATATATTTAAAAAATATATGGCCGCAGGCCGCAGGCCACAGGCCGGCCCGGAGTTTCCAAGAACACGGAAAAGTGCTGTGCTGACCTACATATGGTCAGTGTACAGTGTATACTGCACAGTTCTGTTTAGGTTTCTGGTCAGAATATGTCTAAAAAATATACGGCTGCAGGCCGCAGGCCGCAGGCCGGCCCACAGTTTCTCAGAGTAGGCAAAAGTGCTGTGCTGACCTACATTTGGTCAGTAAACAGTGTACACTGTACAGTTCTGTGTAAATTTTTGTCAGTATATGTCTAAAAAATATATGGCCGCAGGCCGGCCCGGAGTTTCCAAGAGCAGGCAAAAGTGCTGTGCTGACCTACATATGGTCAGTAAACAGTGTACACTGTACAGTTCTGTGTAAGTGTCTGGTCAGTATATGTCTAAAAAATATATGGCCGCAGTCCGGCCCGGAGTTTCCAAGAGCAGGAAACAGTGCTGTGCTGACCTACATCTGGTCAGTGTATAGTGTACACTGTACAGTTCTGTGTAAGTTTCTGGTCAGTATATGTCTAAAAAATATATGGCCGCCGGCCGCCGGCCGCCGGCCCAGAGTTTCCAAGAGTCTAAAGATATATGGCCGCTGGCCGTAGGCCGCAAGACGCAGGCTGGCCCACAGTTTCCCAGAGTAGGCAAAAGTGCTGTGCTGACCTACATATGGTCAGTAAACAGTGTACACTGTACAGTTCTGTGTAAATTTCTGGTCAGTATATGTCTAAAAAATATATGGCCGCAGGACGCAGGCCCGACCAGAGTTTCCCACAGTAGGCAAAAGTGCTGTGCTGACCTACATCTGGTCAGTGTACAGTGTACACTGTACACTTCTGTTTAAGTTTCTGGTCAGAATATGTCTAAAAAATATATGGCCGCAGGCCGCAGGCCGCATGCCGACCCATATTTTCTCAGAGTAGGCAAAAGTGTAGGCAAACATATCCCCCTTCAGAATGACCATCCTACTAGGCACTACTACTACTGAAACTACATCAGTCACTGTCACGCCCCCTTCAGGCGCAGCTCTCTCCTTCGCGATAGAGCGCTGAGAGAACCTAACCTGGATTGTAAAGGAGGAAGACCTAGCCAAACACGGCCCACCCGATTGGATACTGGTTCAACAGACGCTCGAATGCCAAACCAAGCCCCTAGTAGAGAAATTTCACCAGCTTGGGCTGCTCTTTGTAAATTTAACTCACGAACCAGGCAATTACTCCCTGCTGATCCGGACCCAGGAGACCCACGCCATCCAAATTGACCCTTTGATTGCTAGCAATGAACAATTAAGCCAAGGCAGCACGCATATAGTGGGCTCCCATGTTTTGAAAACTGACATTCGAGAGAAAGTTCTAGTCTGCCCGCAAATGTCTTTAAAAGAGATCCGCATAGACTTAGCTGAGCTAAATATAACCCAGAGGCTGCCGCAGCACGCTCCCTATCTGGAGGCCAGTAGTAAGGGTTGGAACGCATGGCTACAACTGTGGATCGATCCCCCTCCCTCTCTCTCACGTGCCAGGCGAAGCATTGCCGACTGGACTGCTCCTGCAGCCGGAGGCTTAGCAATCATGGACTCGGTCAATATTGAGACTCTCGCCAATAAGTTTGCCCATGTCACGACTAGCATCTCCGACTTAGGTAAACCGGTGGTGCAGTCCCTAAATTCCATTCCCAATGGGCAACACGAGATCGGCTCCATTCTAGTTAACTGGGAGAGTCAAATTGAAAGAGATTTTTCTCTGCTGCTCAAGGGAACGCAGTCCTTTAAACGCAACGTGTCAATAGCCATGGCATGTATGCAAGCCCAACAATTAAATCAGGCTGTAGCCATGGGGCTAATTTGGCAAGCCACGGACGGGCACTTGCCCCTGGAAATTAAAAGATTGATTATGCCCAAATTGTCACCCATCGAACTGGAACTTGAATTCTGGTGGTCTCTCGTAAATTCCTCATTCTCGCCGACCACCCAGGAGCTTAAATTATTTTTATTAACGGCCAGTGCGCACGAGTCTTTCCACGTGTATCCAGTGGTGCCTCTGGGACTCCAAGTCAGCGACGCCGAAGTCCTCTACGCCCGCCACCCCAACCATTGGGCCCGCTTCACCCCGACCGGATGGCAGCTCGTCAGCCTCCAAGGGTGCCAGCATCGAGACCAGACCGGCTTCATTTGCCAAGACCAAGCCTTTGCACCGCATCACCCCTGTGTAGCCCCGCAAGTCGACGCCTTCAACGAGTGCTCCTTCGAGGTCATCCGGGAGAACAGCTCCGCTGTGGTCTACCTTGGGAAAGGATGTGCCCGCGTGCGAACGGCCTGCGACTTTGTGATCCTGAACTCATTCCAGCTTAAGCCCGTGATCCCGGGAGTCAACCGCTGCTTCTGCAACCTGTCTTCGGTGGCAGCCTGCGACTTCACCTACACGGTACCGATCCTAACCCAAGAAGAGATCCTGGTGGCACCCTCCATCTATCGTTATGTGAAGCCCATCTCCCTTGGCATTGGTCTGGAGCTAATCCACGAGCTTCTGGCCCACCCACAGCTCCACCGCACCCTCCAGAGCATCCAGAGGGACGGGGATACCACTGCTTTGGTTGTGTCCCACAACGGAAAGGAGATCCTGGACCTGGTCCAACAGATCAAGACCACCGGAGAGCACTTGTGGTGGGAGACCCTCTTTGGCTGGAGCCCCACTGCCACTGGAATTTACAATTTGGCCTTGCACCCGATCGTTGTTATTTTGGCCTTCCAAGTTGTGTTGTGTGCCTCACTGCTTTATTTGGGCTGTTGGAGCTGCCGACAGCTCCAGCAAATCCGGATGTCTTACCACTTGGATCATTACAATCCCGACCTCCTCCTGCCTTAATGGTTGTTCTTGGCGCCCTATCTTTATCCCTTGCTTATTTTATTGCTTATGTTGTTATGAACTATGCGTGTGTATTCATGATTATGTGTATGGATCCTGAACCGGCGTCATGGACACTTTGCTGCCGGACACCGCTCCGAGGCCCTCTTGTGGACTAGGGGGGGACGTACTTTTCTGCCTCCCAGCCCACGGCCCGCCTACGAACGACCGCCAGCGGCGCTACCTCCATGAGGACTAGAACTGTGTGCCTGAAGCCCTTCTCACCGCCCACCGACCCTGCTCTGCGGATTGACGCAGACAGCAAGGGGGGGTAGAAGTGTGTTTTGGAACACATGGACTAAGTTTGCTTGTTCCTGTATATATGCAACCCAGTCCAGCAGCTGTACTGCGGACTGAGCCGTCTGTGATCTTTGCCGCTCTATTGTTTTAAGTTCTCTATGAATTTCTTTCCATTGCCTTTCATGAATTTCGCCCCTATGAATTTAGCTCCGAATTAACCCCCCACTCTATCTATTGCAAGTGCGCCTATGATCCTCCCATGAACTGGGATCTTTTAATCACCCCCTATCAATTTTATTCCTATGAATTTCCTTTTAACTCTATGAATTGCCTTTTAACCTGACTCCCTCCGCCACAATCAATTTTAACCTATTTATCATCTTATGAATTGGGTTTTAACCGGGACTTATCATGAACGGTCTCTTTTAAAGGTTATTTAAGTATTGGTTTTAAACTTTATGAATTTGGTTTTAATCTGACCGTATGAATTGGTCTTTTAATTGCGAATCTTATTTTTCTACCCCCATGAGCCCTTCCGCCGCCTCCCCTCATGAATTGTTTCCACGCACTTGCTTTTACTACTGTTCCTGCTTTTACCTACGGATTGGTTTTAATCTCCTAAATTATTGTTTTTAATCTCATCTATATATATATATCAAATATTTTATGAATTGCTTTTAATCCATATATACATATATATTTATTGTTTTAATCACCCATGAATTACTCCAATATTGTATCCATGAATTGGTCTATGCCTTGCTTGCACTTTTCTTTTTATCATGTATGAATTGCTCCTCGCTTTTATTCCACATCTATGAATTACTCTCTGTATATGAATTACCTCCGCCTTTTAATCCTACATTCATGAATTGACCCATGAATTGCCTTTGCTTTTAATCTTATTCTTATGAATTGATCCATGTATATGAATTGCTCCTGGTTTTTAGTGCTTTTAATCCACCATGAATTGCGTATGAATTACCTCCAATTATGAATTGATCTATGTATACAAAGATGAATTATTGCTGCTTACATACATGAATTGCTCATTGCTATGAATTGTTGCTGCTTACGAATTGCTCATTACTGCTTATATAACCATGAATTATTGCTGCTTATGTTGACGGTTGCACTTAGCACACCTCCTGGTGTGAACCCAGAGACCTGCAGCCCATTGGCTGATCCAAATTCACTTATTTGGTTAGGTGGTTCTCCAAACTAAATTCTTGAGTGACGCCTCCCTCTCCTTCCCTTCCCTCTCCTTCTTCGCTCAAAGCTCGACCACCCGATGTGCCGCTCATCCTGCCTTTGAAGCCAAGTTCGGAGACCCACGCGCCTGATGTCACGTGGTCTCTGAGGGGGGGATTTTTGCCAAGTAGGCCCCCTCTCCTGCTTTAAGGCCTGCCATGGACTGTGTTAAAGTTTCCTGCATTGCTGTTTTACTGCTACACCAAGATTGCCCTGCACGTGTGAGTTCTGGTACACGTGTCAGTTTTCTGCCTGCGTGTTGATTACATTGCTGCTGAAATAGACTGTGTAGTTCCCTGACTCCATGTTTGGACCTGTTTTAAGAAATATATGGCCGCAGGCCGAAGGCCGGCCCGGAGTTTCCAAGAATAGGCTAAAGTGCTGTGCTGACCTACATATGGTCAGTATACAGGGTACACTGTACAGTTCTGTGTAAATTTCTGGTAAGTATATGTCTAAAAAATATATGGCCGCAGGCCGAGGGCCGGCCCGGAGTTTCCAAGAATAGGCTAAAGTGCTGTGCTGACCTACATATGGTCAGTGTACAGTGTACACTGTACAATTCTGTGTAAGTTTCTCTTCAGTATATGTCTAAAAAATATATGGCCGCAGACGGCAGGCTGCCCCAGAGTTTCCCAAGGTAGGCAAAAGTGCTGTGCTGACCTATATATGGTCAGTGTACAGTGTACACTGTACACTTCTGTGTAAGTTTCTGGTCAGTATATGTCTAAAAAATATATGGCCTCAAGACGCAGGCCACAGGCCGGTCCAGAGTTTCCCAGAGTAGGCAAAAGTGCTGTGCTGACCTAGATATCGTCAGTTTACAGTGTACACTGTACAGTTCTGTGTAAGTTTCTGGTCAGTATATGTCTAAAAAATATATGGCCGCAGGCCGCAGGCCAGCCCAGAGTTTCCCAGGGTAGGCAAAAGTGCTGTGCTGACCTACATATGGTCAGTGTACAGTGTACACTGTACAGTTCTGGGTATGTTTCTGGTCAGTATATGTCTAAAAAATATATTGCCGCAGGCCGCAGGTGCAGACCGGCCCACAGTTTCCCAAAGTAGGCAAAAGTGCTGTCCTGACCAACATATGGTCAGTGTACAGTGTACACTGTACAGTTCTGTGTAAGTTTCTGGTCAGTATATGACTAAAAAAAATATGGCCGCAGGCCACAGGACGCAGAATTGTACAGTGTACACTGTACACTGACCATATATACGTCAGCACAGCACTTTTGCCTACTCTGGGAAACTCTGGGCCGGCCTGTGGCCGGCGGCCTGCGGCCATATATTTTTTAGACATATACTGACAAGAAACTTACACAGAATTGTACAAGGTACACTGTACATTGACCATATGTACGTCAGCACAGCACTTTTGCCTACTCTGGGAAACTCTGGACCGGCCTGCGGCCTGCGGCCATGTATTTTTTAGACATATACTGACCAGAAACTTACACAGAAGTGTACAGTGTACACTGTACCCTGACCATATGTAGGTCAGCACAGCACTTTTGCCTACTCTGGGAAACTCTGGGCCGGCCTATGTCCTGCGGATTGCGGCCTGCGGCCGGCGGCCATATTTTTTTAGACATATACTGACCAGAAACTTACACAGAACTGTACTGTGTACACTGTATACTGACCATATGTAGGTCAGCACAGCACTTTTGCCTGCTCTTGGAAACTCTGGGCCGGCCTGCGGCCTGCGGCCATATATTTTTTAGACATATACTGACCAGAAATTTACACAGAAGTGTACAGTGTACACTGTTTATCTACCATGTGTAGGTCAGCACAGCACTTTTGCCTACTCTTGGAAACTGTGGGTCGGCCCGCGGCCTGCGGCCTGCAGCCATGTATTTTTTAGACATATACTGACCAGAAACCTACACAGAAGTGTACAGTGTACACTGTACCCTGACCATATGTAGGTCAGCACAGCACTTTTGCCTACTCTGGGAAACTCTGGCCCGGCCTATGTCCTGCGGATTGCGGCCGGCGGCCGGCGGCCATATTTTTTTAGACATATACTGACCAGAAACTTACACAGAACTGTACTGTGTACACTGTATACTGACCATATGTAGGTCAGCGCAGCACTTTTGCCTGCTCTTGGAAACTCTGGGCCGGCCTGCGGCCTGCGGCCATATATTTTTTAGACATATACTGACCAGAAATTTACACAGAAGTGTACAGTGTACACTGTTTATTTACCATATGTAGGTCAGCACAGCACTTTTGCCTACTCTGGGAAACTCTGGGCCGGCCTGCGGCCTGCGGCCATATATTTTTTAGACATATACTGACCTGAAACTTACACAGAACTGTACTGTGTACACTGTATACTGACCATATGTAGGTCAGCACAGCACTTTTGCCTGCTCTTGGAAACTCTGGGCCGGCCTGCGGCCTGCGGCCATATATTTTTTAGACATATACTGACCAGAAATTTACACAGAAGTGTACAGTGTACACTGTTTATTTACCATATGTAGGTCAGCACAGCACTTTTGCCTACTCTTGGAAACTGTGGGTCGGCCCGCGGCCTGCGGCCTGCAGCCATATATTTTTTAGACATATACTGACCAGAAACTTGCACAGAACTGTACAGTGTACACTGTACACTGACCATATGTAGGTCAGCACAGCACATTTGCCTAATCTTGGAAATTCTGGGCCGGCCTGTGGCCGGCCTGCAGCCTGCTGCCATATATTTTTTAGACATATACTGACCAGAAATTTACACAGAACTGTACAGTGTACACTGTACACTGACTATATGTAGGTCAGCACAGCACTTTTGCCTACTCTGGGAAACTCTGGGCTGGCCTGCGGCCTGCGGCCATATATTTTTTAGACATATACTGACCTGAAACTTACACAGAACTGTACAGTGTACACTGTTTACTGACCATATGTAGGTCAGCACAGCACTTTTGCTTACTCTTGGAAACTGTGGGTCGGCCCGCGGCCTGCGGCCTGCAGCCATGTATTTTTTAGACATATACTGACCAGAAACCTACACAGAAGTGTACAGTGTACACTGTACCCTGACCATATGTAGGTCAGCACAGCACTTTTGCCTACTCTGGGAAACTCTGGCCCGGCCTATGTCCTGCGGATTGCGGCCGGCGGCCGGCGGCCATATTTTTTTAGACATATACTGACCAGAAACTTACACAGAACTGTACTGTGTACACTGTATACTGACCATATGTAGGTCAGCGCAGCACTTTTGCCTGCTCTTGGAAACTCTGGGCCGGCCTGCGGCCTGCGGCCATATATTTTTTAGACATATACTGACCAGAAATTTACACAGAAGTGTACAGTGTACACTGTTTATTTACCATATGTAGGTCAGCACAGCACTTTTGCCTACTCTGGGAAACTCTGGGCCGGCCTGCGGCCTGCGGCCATATATTTTTTAGACATATACTGACCTGAAACTTACACAGAACTGTACTGTGTACACTGTATACTGACCATATGTAGGTCAGCACAGCACTTTTGCCTGCTCTTGGAAACTCTGGGCCGGCCTGCGGCCTGCGGCCATATATTTTTTAGACATATACTGACCAGAAATTTACACAGAAGTGTACAGTGTACACTGTTTATTTACCATATGTAGGTCAGCACAGCACTTTTGCCTACTCTTGGAAACTGTGGGTCGGCCCGCGGCCTGCGTCCTGCAGCCATATATTTTTTAGACATATACTGACCAGAAACTTACACAGAACTGTACAGTGTACACTGTACACTGACCATATGTAGGTCAGCACAGCACATTTGCCTAATCTTGGAAATTCTGGGCCGGCCTGTGGCCGGCCTGCAGCCTGCTGCCATATATTTTTTAGACATATACTGACCAGAAATTTACACAGAACTGTACAGTGTACACTGTACACTGACTATATGTAGGTCAGCACAGCACTTTTGCCTACTCTGGGAAACTCTGGGCTGGCCTGCGGCCTGCGGCCATATATTTTTTAGACATATACTGACCTGAAACTTACACAGAACTGTACAGTGTACACTGTTTACTGACCATATGTAGGTCAGCACAGCACTTTTGCTTACTCTGGGAAACTCTGGGCCACAGGCCGCGCAGGCCCCACAGGCCCCGCAGGCCGCGGAGGCCCCGCAGGCCATGTAGGCCGCGCAGGCCCCGCAGGCCACAGTCCGCAGTCCGCAGTCCGGAGGCCGCAGGCCGCAGGCCGGCCCAGAATTTCCCAGAGTAGGCAAAAGTGCTGTGCTGACCTACATATGATCAGTGTACAGTGTACACTGTACAGTTCTGTGTGAATTTCTGGTCAGTATATGTCTAAAGAATATATGGCCGCAAGCTGCAGGCCGCAGGCCGCAGGCCGGCCCAGAGTTTCCTTGAGTTGGCAAAAGTGCTGTGCTGACCTACATATGGTCAGTGTACAGTGTACACTGTACAGTTCTGTGTAAGTTTCTGGTCAGTATATGTCTAAAAAATATATGGCCGCAGGCCGCAGGCCGCAGGCCTACCCAGAGTTTCCAAGAGTAGGCAAAAGTGCTGTGCTGACCTACATATGGTCAGTGTTCAGTGTACATTGTACAGTTCTGTGTAAGATTCTGGTCAGTATATGTCTAAAAAATATATGGCCGCAGGCCGCAGGCCGCAGTCTGGCCCAGAGTTTCCTAGAGTAGGCAAAAGTGCTGTGCTGACCCACGTATGGTCAGTGTACTGTGTACACTGTACAGTTCTGTATAAATTTCTGGTCAGTATATGTCTAAAGAATATTTGGCCGCAGGACGCAGGCCTGCCCAGAGTTTCCCAGAGTAGGCAAAAGTGCTGTGCTGACCTACATATGGTCAGTGTTCAGTGTACACTGTACATTTCTGGGTATGTTTCTGGTCAGTATATGTCTAAAAAATATATTGCCGCAGGCTGCAGGCCGTAGGCTGCAGGCCGGCCCACAGTTCCCCAAAGTAGGCAAAAGTGCTGTCCTGACCTACATATGGTCAGTGTACAGTGTACACTGTACAGTTCTGTGTAAGTTTCTGGTTAGTATATGACTAAAAAAAATATGGCCGCAGGCCACAGGACGCAGAATTGTACAGTGTACACTGTACACTGACCATATATACGTCAGCACAGCACTTTTGCCTACTCTGGGAAACGCTGGACCGGCCTGCGGCCTGCGGCCATGTATTTTTTAGACGTATACTGACCAGAAACTTACACAGAAGTGTACAGTGTACACTGTACCCTGACCATATGTAGGTCAGCACAGCACTTTTGCCTAATCTGGGAAACTCTGGGCCGGCCTATGTCCTGCGGATTGCGGCCTGCGGCCTGCGGCCATATTTTTTTAGACATATACTGACCAGAAACTTACACAGAACTGTACTGTGTACACTGTATACTGACCATATGTAGGTCAGCACAGCACTTTTGCCTGCTCTTGGAAACTCTGGGCCGGCCTGCGGCCTGCGGCCTGCGGCCATATACTTTTTAGACATATACTGACCAGAAATTTACACAGAACTGTACAGTGTACACTGTTTATTTACCATATGTAGGTCAGCACAGCACTTTTGCCTACTCTTGGAAACTGTGGGTCGGCCCGCAGCCTGCGGCCTGCAGCCATGTATTTTTTAGACATATACTGACCAGAAACTTACACAGAACTGTACAGTGTACACTGTACACTGACTATATGTAGGTCAGCACAGCATTTTTGCCTACTCTGGGAAACTCTGGGCCGGCCTGCGGCCTGCGGCCATATATTTTTTAGACATATACTGACCTGAAACTTACACAGAACTGTACAGTGTACACTGTTTACTGACCATATGTAGGTCAGCACAGCACTTTTGCTTACTCTGGGAAACTCTGGGCCGCAGGCCGCGCAGGCCCCGCAGGCCGCGCTGGCCGCGGAGGCCCCGCAGGCCGTCTAGGCCGCGCAGGCCCCGCAGGCCACAGTCCACAGTCCGGAGGCCGCAGGCCGCAGGCCGGCCCAGAATTTCCCAGAGTAGGCAAAATTGCTGTGCTGACCTACATATGGTCAGTGTTCAGTGTACATTGTACAGTTCTGTGTAAATTTCTGGTCAGTATATGTCTAAAGAATATATGGCCGCAGGCTGCAGGCCGCAGGCTGCAGGCCGGCCCAGAGTTTCCTTGAGTTGGCAAAAGTGCTGTGCTGACCTACATATGGTCAGTGTACAGTGTACACTGTACAGTTCTGTGTAAGTTTCTGGTCAGTATATGTCTAAAAAATATATGGCCGCAGGCCGCAGGCCTTCCCAGAGTTTCCAAGAGTAGGCAAAACTGCTGAGCTGACCTACATATGGTCAGTGTTCAGTGTACACTGTACAGTTCTGTGTAAGATTCTGGTCAGTATATGTCTAAAAAATATATGGCCGCAGGCCACAGGCCGCAGTCTGGCCCAGAGTTTCCTAGAGTAGGCAAAAGTGCTGTGCTGACCTACGTATGGTCAGTGTACTGTGTACACTGTACAGTTCTGTATAAATTTCTGGTCAGTATATGTCTAAAAAATATATGGCCGCACGCCGCAGGCCGCCCCAGATTTTCCAAGAGTAGGCAAAAGTGTTGTGCTGACCTACATATGGTCAGTGTACAGTGTACATTGTACAGTTCTGTATAAATTTCTGGTCAGTATATGTCTAAAGAATATTTGGCCGCAGGCCGCAGGCCGCAGGCCACCCCAGAGTTTCCCAGAGTAAGTAAAAGTGCTGTGCTGACCTACATATGGTCAGTGTTCAGCGTACACTGTACATTTCTGTGTAAATTTCTGGTCAGTATATGTCTAAAAAATATATGGCCGCAGGCCGCAGGCCGGCCCAGAGTTTCCAAGAGCAGGTAAAAGTGCTGTGCTGACCTACATCTGGTCAGTGTACAGTGTACACTGTACAGTTCTGTGTAAATTTCTGGTCAGTATATGTCTAAAAAATATATGGCCGCAGGCCGCAAGCCGCAGGGCTGCCCAGATTTTCCCAGAGTAGGCAAAAGTGATGTGCTGACCTACATATGGTCAGTAAACAGTTTACACTGTACAGTTCTGTGTAAATTTCTGGTCAGTATATGTCTAAAAAATATGTAGCCGCAGGCCACAGCCCGCAGGCCGCAGGCCGGCCCAGACTTTCCAAGAGTAGGCAAAAGTGCTGTTCTGACCTACATATGGGCAGTGTACAGTGTACACTGTACAGTTCTGTGTAAATTTCTGGTCAGTATATGTCTAAAAAATATATGGCCGCAGGACGCAGGCCGGACCAGAGTTTCCAGGAGTAGGCAAAAGTGCTGTGCTGACCAGTGTACAGTGTACACTGTACAGTTCTGTGTAAGTTTCTGGTCAGTATATGTCTACAAAATATATGTCCGCATGCCTCAGGCCTCCGCCATTTTAATAGCCATTTTAATACGGCTGCTTATGATAAAGATGTCCAGGCCTCTGGAGTTAAAATGGCTGCTGTATTGCCACCAGAGTGCCTCTAACAGTTGCTGACTCCTGCCTGGGAGAACACGGCATGAATGGAATGCTGCACAGAAATGCAGAGTGATTAAGAGGCGATTGGAGTTACTATCTCTCCAGCCCCGCAGGTGCCCAGTGCAACAAAGGTCTCACAGAGTCATCCCCACTCAGCACATTCCTTTTCCTCCTCCCCTGATGAGATCTCCTGTCCTTGACTGAGGAGCTAATCAAATGACATTCATAAGTATATACAGATGTTCCTGGAAAAGTACAGTCCCTACCAAAAATCCATCAACTTAGCTCCGGTGGAATTCACTAACTATCCCTTTTGTGCAGCAGTAGAACAGGTTTTGCATTTGCTTTTACACACCCCAGCAGCTACTGATCAAGGTACTCAAGCCTTTTGTCTAACCCAGGAACTAACTGTTGGAGCCTTTGTTCTAACGGCTAGGTGGGCTCTTCCACCTCAGGGCGCATTTTACCTATAAAGGTAGAGCTCTGGCCTCATTCAAATCGTTCATGCTTCCGGATCCATAAGCGTTGTTCCCTTGAGGTTTGCCCAAGCCTCTTGCTCCCTTAAGCCAAGGACACTGGCGTTCGAAGCTACCCTCTTCTCCATGGACTGGACCCCCCTCTCCAGGATAGGTAGATATATTTGCTCCTTCTCTCTATCCCCAATTTCTGGCTACACTTCCTAGGTTTCTTTGTGCGTGTGTATGATTATTTTTACCCTGTAATCATGAGTGTATGTGCATGCCATCTTGTTCTTTAATAAAAGTTATTGTTTGATCTTAAGAACCAGCCTCGTTTGCTATTTCAGAAGGGATCTGGTATAAACCGGTGATAGATCCCGGAGTTGCAGACCTCTTGCATAGCCGTTCTCCTTGCTAGCTAATTCCCCCACAAATTATTTATTGTAAGGAGACCACTTCCGGTAACAACTGCTGATAGGGAGGGCATATTCTATGGGGGGAAAACCCACAGATGTTTCCTATGACTGAGATTAGGTGGGATCCGAATGTAGAGACAAGCTCTGAAAGATCTTTATATGTCACAAAGTTCCTGAATCCCAGAACTGATACTATCATCAGGATGAATAACTGTAATTACTAGTTGTTTGTGCAGAGACTGAACAGCTCTGAATTAAAATGGCTTTTTTATTGTTTTAATGATTTCTGACTTTATGTCATTTGGTTTTAAATTGTATTGGGAATCAGCTATGGTCAAAAGATGATCTAGAAATATACAAAATAAATAAAATGGCATGGACATTTCCATTATTCTATTTTGAATCGCCCATAGAAAGACTATACAACAAATGTTGGAACACTATTGGTTTTTAGGTTAAAAAAAATAGTAATTTGGAAGGCAACAAATCCTTCAATTGAGAAGTGCAGAACCATTATAATTACTTCTGAGAGGCAATCTTTTGAACCCAATGAACTGATATTGAATACATGAAGAGCCTGGGAAAATGCTGGATGGGGATTTGTTTTTCACCTCATGCTACGATAAGCAGCTCTCTTCACTCAGCTAATGCAGCACCAACATTTCATTGTGACACATGTACCTGAATCCTATTCTTCTGGCTTTCCCCGTACTAATGAAAAATGAATGTCTCATCCTGTTTAAAGGAGCAAAACTAAACGTTCAAAGTGAAGTAGGTATGTGGTAAAGCCCTGGATTCATTCTCTTGTATAAACCTGATTCTGAATGGGGTGGAGTGGAGGATTTAAAGAGACTGCACACTAATTTATTGTGTCTTGGTAGCCATGAGATTTCTGTAGGGAAATTAGCAGAGATTATGCAGAATTGCACATTGGAAGTAATGAGAGTTGACACAGTGTAGCTCTGTAAAAATACTAAGAGGATAAAAATTAGCGTTACTTTGGAAGAAAATAATAAATTGCTAATAGACTATATCTTGCTAGAAGAGATAAGAAGAAGAAGCGAAGTAAACAAAGCAATAAAACTTCAGTATATAGCATCACTTAATTCCTCCCCCAATAAACAAGTTGCCCAATAGGAAATCCTAATTCTACTTCATTATTCAAAGAGACTCCCCTTTCTACGGTGGGAATATTTACTCAAAGACCTAATAGTTACATGCAAAGTAAGTTTACTAATTAAGTAACACAAACAGTTTAACTCTTTCGTGACTGAAATCGAAACACTGCAATCCCAACAATTTCTCCATTTGAGAGAGTCCCTGATTCATCGTTTTTTCTTCTCCCTAGTGCAGGAAGAAAGATTAACTGGACTAGTTAATGGATTCTTATAGATCCATTGACCAATTAGGGAGTCAGAAAGAGCCATAAAGATGACTGCCCAATGAACTACTAATGTGAATGGGCCTGATTTAAAGGGGTGGGGGGTGGGAAAGCCTTCTGCTTCTGTAAGCTGAGTTAACCAGAGACAAATAGAGACTGGCTGACCAACTAACTGACTAACTACATAGCTTACAGCCTGCTACTGCCTTTGTTAGCCTAAAAGGGGGTGTCCTTGTGAGTTGGGGGAATTACCATACAAGGAGATGCTGGGAGAGGGGCTGCAATCTTCCACCAATGTACACCAGAATCGTTCTCTCAGAGGACTCTAATAAACAGTTGGGTGTCCAACAACAGCAGTTGTTATTAAAGGAGCATGTTTGGGGATGGTTCTACACCCCTCCGGACTTCCCACTAGACCCCCTTGAAGCCGAGGGAACCATCCAGGGAGTGGGGATGACAGGGGAGCCAGACAGAGCCATGAAGCGGCAAGGAAGCCAGGAGAGGCAGCATGGGCTGCCCGAGCTGTCACCACCGCTTCCAAAGCAGAGGAGTGACCAGGAGGGATGCCAACGAGGCTGCCAGAACAGCTGAGATGGCCAGAGGACCAGGTGAGGCACTGTGGCCCACCCAGGCATCCACCTGGGCCGCGAAGACAGGCAGACCTTGTTGATTTACCAAGAACTGTCAAATTTAAATCCTAGGAGATAAACAGCCTAATCAAAAGATGCACACCTCACCAAGCAATACTCAGCAGGGATCGCCTCGTTAACTGAGGAGCCATGAAGTTGCAAAAGGTGATGTATTAAATTATATTCTCCAGGGACCTTATTCGGGTCAACCCCCAAAGGGAAAACCCTTTGATTGGATTATGATGAGGTGCCCAGGCAGCTCCTACTAAAAAGTCTGCCTGGGAGGATCTGACTGAAAACTGTTTAGCTCAGGTCTGCTGGCCAGGCCTGTCCCCTGGGCCCTGCCAGCCCACTCCCAATTGGCTGGCCAGGCAATTCAAATTAATTGGCTCCTGCGTAGTCATGCAGGACCTCTGGGAGCTGCTGAGGCCTGGACAATGCAGCAGGAGCCCTAGCCCTGCCCTCTACACCCCGTGGCCCACACATTGGCCCCAGGTGAGTCGGGGGGGGTGGGGGGGTGAGGCTTCTCCCAACATATGTCTCTCCTGCCTCATCTTCCTAGCAAAGTCATACTATGACAGCACGAGGTGGTGCCTTCACATTGTTTTCCTGCCATTTTTCCATTTAATACCACTTCCATAGAGTGAAGAAATACTGAGTTTCTTCTTTAACTAGGTGTTGCCACAGTTAGTAGCAGCTACATATGTAATGTGTACTTTGTACATAAAAGTGAGGAAAACAGAAATACTGTACACCTTTAACAGATGATGAGATGTAAGAGAATGCTTTGTAAGAGGTACTATTTGCAAAACATCTGTTTGCATTGAAAAAGTGATAGCAAGGGGTGGGGTGATGCTCACTGATCCTTTCCTCTTTCCTTTGGACCCAGTGAAAGAGGATCATTCATTGTAGTATGTACTAACTCAGACAACTGTTGTTTGCTCCTCATAGCAGCTGTGCAAAGCTGCTATACATATTTGTGGGATTTGGCAGAAAAGCTGTTCAGACAGTCATAACAATACAATTGACATATTTCCCTACCAGAGTATTACTTTGTAAGCATAAGAATTCTGCTTGCTCCAATAAAACTGTCCACACCAGCAATCAATGCTGCAGGATCTAAACAAGAAGCTGTGCTTTACTTGGACTACGGCCGTTTTCACACGTCTTACCTGCTGCTGAAACATCATGCAAAACACCATGAATACAGCGTCTTCTCACTCGAAATTGCGCCAGGAAGACGCTGTCATCCAGGAGTTTTGCGCAATGTTCTGGTGGCAGGTCAGGGCCGGATCTAGGGTTGCTGGCGCCTGGGGCAACCCTAGTCCGACCTCACGCGTGCGCACAGCGCACACGTGCTCCCGGCGCGGCGTGTTGATGTCATTTTGGTGACATCATCACGCAGGGCGGCTGAAGCAGCGTGCGGGGCTGGGAAGCTGCCCGCTCCATTCACCTCACTGCAGGTGAATGGCGCGGGTGGCCTCGCAGCCCTCCGTGCTGCCTTTCGCCGGCCCCGCAGGACAGGGGGCGGCCGGCTTGCCATGCACCCCCTGTCCAGCAGGGCAGGCAAGAGGCAGCACGGGGGGCTGCGAGGCCGCCCGCACCATGCGCCTGCTCTGCAGGACAGGGGGCGGCCAGCTGCCCCCTCTCCTGCGGGGCAGGCGAATGGCATGGGCGGCCTAGCTGCCCTTTGCCTGCCCTGCAGGACAGGGGGTGCATGGCAAGCCGGCTGCCCCCTGTCCCGCAGGGCAGGTGAAAGGCAGCGCGGGGGGCTGCAAGGCTGCCCGCGCTGCTGCCCGCGCACTCTGGCAGCTGCTACCCCCCTGCCCCCCCTTGATCCGGCCCTGCGGTAGGTAAGACATGTGAAAACGGCCTGTATCTTCAAGGAAACAGGTTCAAACACAGCTTTTAGCAAATATCAGTCACCTTTCCCCTTTGTTAGATAAAGCAAGTTATCCTCTTATAAACTTGTCCCTGCCTTATTTAAACCTACAGCTGTCCCTACTGATACTTAGCAGGCGCTTTAGTGTATATTGGGTAGCTTTTCCAAACAAAATTCTAAAAGATGACTTGTTCATTCAGCGTTTAAAACTCATAACCTAGTTTCCCTTTGGTTTGCTTGGCTACTCTGCTGTAGAGTTGCATCTCTGTTTGCTGTTCTGCAGATTTTTTTTAAATTGGGAAATTCTCTTCCATAATCTGGATACTGCAAATGTTTGACACGTCTGTGCTCCAACAGTAATAAAAGCAAGTGATAAGGCTGTGAACTGATAAAGGAGAAACATTTTAATGCACAAGGGAAAAACAAACAAACAAATTTGTTGAAATGCCATTCGCATCCCCAAACTTGAGCACCCTTATATTAAGTAATACATCCTAATCTGATATTCCAGGCATTGCTCTGTAGTTAAAGATAGGACGATTTATCAGTTAAGCCATCTTTATATATCTTGTATCTTTAATTCCATTTCTCTTTATCTTTCAAGAATTCTGACAACAGTGAAAGACAAAAAGAGAAGACTGTAGATTTCATTATAATATATATTAAAAGTTGCTTCCTAGGTTTTAGTTCTTTGTTGCCTTCTAACATGAACACATATTTATGTATATACTACCTCCATTTATGAATTCCCATTGTTATGCTGGCAGTAATACCCATACGTTAGTCCATGCTCTTGATTTCAGCATTCTTTGTAATGTGTGGATGGAGCCTGAGACTGTCACAGGCTTAGACTACAGTAACTCTGCATAGGATTGCACAGGAAGTCCCATGTCTGTGTAATGCAAGGAGAGGAACTTCCAGCGCAACCCTAAGAACACTTTTCTGGGAGTAAGCCCCATTGAATGAACTGAGTAGGAGACTGAGAAGCAGGAGCGGCGCCAGGGTTTTTGGCGGCCACGGCCGGCCGGCGGGCCGGGCACGCGCACCAGCCTGCATGATGGCGTCACGTGTGACGTCATCACAGGCGCGCGCACAAGCCAGCCCGATTGCTGCAGCAGGTGGCTGGGACAGTGCACGGGTGACCTCCCAGCTCTCCCACTTGGTTGCCCTGCGCCACCCCAGACACCTGCCCACGGCTGCTGCGCCTGGCCAGGGGCATGTACTGGTGGCGGTGGCGGCAGCACAGGGCGGGAGGACTGGGAGGCTGCAGCTCCATGGCGCATACTCCTGCCCCCAACACCTCCTCTGGCACCCCCTCCAGTGCCCTGCACCCTGAGGCAACAGCTTACCTGGCCTCAATGAGCGCGCCAGCCCTGCTGAGAAGATGTACTTAGGATTTCTCTCTTCCTATTCTGTGTTCAGAGGCATTATGTCACTGAGTAGCGTTTGCTGGGGTGGGGAGCAGAATAATAATATTATTGGTATGTTTATTGCCCCACATCCTGTCTTTTTTTCACCATAGAACTTGAGGTAGCTTACACAAAATTCCCCGGGAGACTGTCCAAGGACTGACCAGATGTTGATCTGCTCAACTTCAACAAAACGGTTGCCCCTCTTGCTCTGTGTGCAAACTTCACAGGGCACTTGAATGCTCACTAGAGAGGCCTTCAGTCTGCTCCAGCCAGGCTCTTCTGCTGAGGCCTGCCCTCCAATGAATGGAGACTCACAAGTGCTCAGGGTCTTTCTGTGTGTTCCATCATATTAGTCTTTACTATATATTGGGTTTCTCCCTGCCCTCTATTTGCCATTCAGGGGCTAAAATTACATTGGTTATTTCACTGCTTTCAATAAATGTCATTACAGGTTTCATGTTATCTATTTATTAAATTTATTTCCTGGCAGATTATTCCCTCTGACTACTGAAACCTGGTAGTCATCTTTCTCTCTCCCATTATTTTGGAAGTAATTAAGTCCTTTATCACCAGTATTTTGATTACTAGTTCTCTTTTTTCATTTCCTTGTTTTGAAAATTACATTGTTTTGCTGAAAAGGAAATAAAATGAAAGAGCTGCGTACAGCAAACCAAGTAGAGCCCGCTGTAGTGTGTAAGGTAGTAATCCTTGGTATGAGATTAAAAGGACCAGGCAGTGTTTTGCACTCTGCAAGCAGACCAAGTCTAGGCCCCTCTGGAATAAGAGCCCAGGCTTGGCTGGCTAGACTAGAGCTTGGCACTGAAGACAGGGAGCTCAGAGCATGGAGTTTCCATCTAGTGGACCGACTGATCCAGTAAGTAGTCTTACCAAGCCTCAGCCCAAACAAGATAGGAGTTGATCTGGCTCAGCTGTACTTGCGGGAAGATGTTGTGGAGGCTTCTGAGACTGTGCAGTGCTTTGGTCATTATTCTGCAAAGAAGTTCTGCTCCCAGAGCCTGGATTCTGGATCCAGGCTGGGAGTGCGGCCTGCCAGTCTTGCACTTTGCCTCCATTGCACTGCCTTGACCTGGGCCTTCTGCCAATGCTTCTTTTGTGGAGTGGGAGCATGTCCTGAGGAGCTATTGCCCGGGTTTGTGTCCTGCCTGGCAAAGCCTGGTGGCTATCTCAGGGGCCAGTGTCCAGGTTTCTTTTGCAGGGTCTGGCAGGGTGGCCTCTGGAGCTGCTGGTGGATGGTCAGCAAGGGCTAGGGTTGTCAGCTCCAGGTTGAGAAATTCCTGGATATCTAGGGGGTGAAACCTGGAGAAAGTGGAGTTTGGAGAGGGAATGGACCTTGGCATGACATAATTCCATAGAGTCCATCCCCCAAAGTAGCCGTTTTCTCCAGGTGAACTGATCTCTGTGGCTGGAAACCAGTTGTGATTCTGGGAGATCGTCACCTGGAGGCTGGCAACCCTAGCAAGGGCCTCTGCAGTGCCAGACCTTTCCTGGTCCTGCTGGTCCCCTGGCCTTGGTTGCTCAGGCTGTTCTTATGAATACTCTGAGTCAGAGTCACTAGGCTAGTTGAGGAGGTCATGACAGGCAGTGGGTGATATGAAAGCCCTCTGCCTGAGACCCTGGAGAGGAACTTCCAGTCTGAGTACACAACACAGGGGGGCAGCTTCAGGACTGCTTCTGCCCGCTCACGCACGCACGTGCACCTGGACTGCAAGGCGGCTGGGCAGGAGGGCTGAGAGGCTGCCGGCCCAGCCAGGCACAGCGGGTGGCTGGGGAGGCGCGTGTGCATCCTCCCAGCCCTCCCGCTCTGTTGCTCCATGCGCCACCCTGGATGCCTGCCACGCCTGGACCGTGGCTGCTGTTCCCGGCCAGGGGCACGTGTTGGCGGTGGCAGCAGCAGCACAGGAGAGCTGGGAGGCTGCAGTAGCTGTGGGCCAGGTGTGGCAGGCAGCTGGGGTGGCACTCAGGCAGCTTCCCATCCCTCCCTGTCAGCTGCCCACATGCTGCTGTCACCAGCTCCGTGGCGCACGCCCCTGCCCCCGGCCCCGGCGCCCCCTCCAGCGCCTCAGCACTGGAGGCGATCACCTGGCTTGCCTCAATGGAGGTGCCAGCCATGTTTTGAAAGTAGAGAGACACATTGCTGCCTTTCAGAATAATTCAAGGTTCAGCAAAGATATCCCTGCTTTCCTCCCACTTTTGGATATGGGTGGGGACCTCAAACTCCCTTCCTCCTCCATTAGGCCATAGCTAAGCAGCTTTCAGCCTAATGGATATTAGGGAGAATAAGGGCTTGTGCCCTTACAGCACACATACAGTGTCTCTTTGTCTTATTTTGGGGGGAACTACCCCTTTGCTAAGCAGAATCCTTCCCCTCCCCACTGATCTAGTGATCAATACAGAGCCATCTACCTTGTTGTTAGAGGGAATGATGTACAGTGCTGCCCCTAGGACATAACTACTTCTCTGCCACCACAAACCTCCTGGCTCTAGGACTGCAAGACACTTTTAACATCATGTGTGAAAATGATTCATGGAAGATAAGCCTAACCAACACCATCACTTTATGGCACTGCTCACTATGGAAATGGAATTGACTTTGCTTGATGAATAAATCTTTAATAATAACATTACATTGGACATGTTTAGTCAAGCCACAGTGTTCTTTAAAGACATTTTGAAACTTTCCCCCTCTTTTGCTTCATTCTTAGTGTTAATAAATTCCACATACTCCTGTCTTTCTTTACTAACTTTTCTGTATAAAGACTTTAAAAGTTCTTTCTAAGCTTTTTTGAACGTTGAATAAAGTCTGCTTTAAAGTATGTGACTGTGAAGTACACTATATCATTACTTTAGCTAAACAAATTGTTATAGTTGAAAGCAAAATTGATCCCGCTCTTGTGGCATAATATTAAACTACTACACTACATGAACAAAGTACAATTGTTCCTATCATTATTTCTACATTAGTGAATTTCTGCCTCTGGTTTATTGACAGTGAAATAGGAGCAGAACTCCATGAACTTATTATTAAATTGGGAAGCCCAAAGTAGCAGATAGTACAAAAGATTCTGAGAAGATGTGCTAATTTAGATCATCTAAGAATTGGGCCCTGAAGGTATGGCTTAAATCTGAAGTGTGCGCTAAAAGTTGAATGAAAGATTTGCTCTGAAGTCTTAAAAGAATTCTGGAAGAATAAACAGACTGGTTTACTTTTGCTGTATCACCCCAATGGAAATATGTGCCATATATGTACAATACACTGGTTTTTGAAGGCATATCCAAAACTGTGAGAGAACACATCCCCAAATGGGTATTACAAGACCCTCATACAGTCCAGCAGCTGGAGCGGCACATGGTGATCTTCAAAGGAAGCCGCAATATACCAATATGCGGTTGGGGAGGTAAGTTGGATTCATTCTCCACTGTTGCTCCTCCCCAATCGACCGACTGATTGCCTTGAGTCTAGATTTCATTCAAGGGCTTCACGCATGAATCCCCAGCTTTTCTATCTACATGCCATTGGATCACAGTGTATATCTAAAATCTGTTCCCCACATTATTGGCTATCAGTCTGCAGTAGGGGTGTGCAAGCCAAAAAATTTTGGGGAAAGCCGAAAGAAGAATCTCTTTCGAATAAGCCGAAAGCCGAAACGACCAGCCGTTTCGGCTTTCGGCTTTCGGCTTTGTTTCGGCTTTGTTTCGGCTTTCGGCTTTCGGCTTTTTCAATGGGAAAATGCCTCCGTCTTCCCGGACGTCTGGGGGAGGTACTTTCCCACCAAATCAGCCCAAAACTGGTGGGGACCTTCCTCTAACCCCTCTCTCAAAAACCCCCAAGTTCAGACCGATTGGACATTGGGGGGCCATGTTATGGCCCCCCAAAGCAGGTCCCCCTATCCTCCCATAAGAAAGCGAAGGAGCAGCATATTGTTAGCATGCTGCTGCTCATCTTCTTCATTATTTCCTATGGGGAAAAATGAAGAAGCAGGCTTCCTTTGCCAGGGGTGGCATTTTGCATGCAAAATACCCCCTTACCCTCAGGGGCCCTTCTCCCACCCTTCCTCCCACCCCCCACCAAGGCTCAGCCTGCTCCCACTCGGGGGGGGGCATTTCATGGCCTCCCCAAGTAGGTGCTCTAATCTCTACCACTGACAGCTGGGGGAGGCTTGTCTTGCCAGGGGTGGCATTTTGCATGCAAAATGCCCCCCAACCCTCTGGGGCCCTTCTCCCACCCTTCCTCCCACCCCCCACCAAGGCTCAGACTGCTCCCACTTGGGGGGGCCATTTCATGGCCTCCCCAAGTAGGTGCTCTTTTCTCTACCACTGACAGCTGGGGGAGGCTTGTCTTGCCAGGGGTGGCATTTTGCATGCAAAATGCCCCCCAGCCCTCAGGGGCCCTTCTCCCACCCCTCCTCCCACCCCCCACCAAGCCTCAGCCTGCTCCCACTTGGGGGGGCATTTCATGGCCCCCCCAAGTAGGTCCTCTCAGCCCCTAAAGTCCACCCCTTACAGCCCCACACAAACCCAATTCCCCCCCAGCTGCCACACACAGACCCAAATCCCCACATTAGCCCCTCACAGACCCAAATCCACCCCCACCTGCCCCACACCCATAACCCCAGGAACAGGCTGGCAAAGGCCAGCCCTCTCCCTTTGTTCCCTATGCTGGGAACTTCTAAACTCTCTTTCCCTGGGCAATTCTGCACAGCCCAGGGGTGCCACAATGGTGGGCACACTTCTGAGTGCCAGCTGGTCCCTGTGAAAGAGCACCTAAACCACAGACACCCTCCCTCAAATTCCCCCACCACCTACAGAGATGGCTGGCCAGCCAACCCCATTGTTTCCTATGATGGGAACCAACTGCACAACAAAGAATAAAACACGAACAACACAAAATAAAGTTTTTTAAAAATTATTTTCTCCCTTTCAAAGTACAAGTAGGCAAAGCATTATGACACATTACACTAGCAGTCCCCCACACAGAAAAATAACACAACTCACTTAACATCAGAGAATCACAAAGCACAATTCCTGTCAAAAACATTTTATTTCTTGAACAGCTTTAGGTTACACAGCAGGGGAGCACACCAAAGGGCATGGCAGCAGTATCTTACACAAAAATAACACAACTCACTTAACATCAGAGAATCACAAAGCACAATTCCTGTCAAAAACACTTTATTTCTTGAACAGCTTTAGGTTACACAGCAGGGGAGCACACCAAAGGGCATGGCAGCAGTATCTTACACAAAAATAACACAACTCACTTAACATCAAAGAATCACCCCAAAATATTGTTGTCAAAAACACTTTATTTCCTTAACTGCTTTAGGTTACACAGTAGGAAGGCACAACAGGGCATGAAAGCAGTGTACTACATAAAAATAACACAACTCACTTCACACCAGAGAATCACACAAACACAACTGCTGTCAAAAACGGTGAAGTGGGTTGTATTATTTTGTGTAGTACACTTCTATCATGCCCTTTGGTGCACGAAACGTTTCGGCTTTTTTTCTTTCGGCTAGCCAAAACGTTTCGGCTTTCTCCTAAACGTTTCGGCTAACCCGAAAGAAGCCGAAACACTTTTGTTTCGGCTTTCTTTCGGCATTCAGAAAGCCGAAACGCACATCCCTAGTCTGCAGCAGTTCACAAAATGGGTTTGTTCGTGTTCACCACACCACTGCCAAAAGCCCTCAAGCTAAAGGTTTGCAGGACTATGGTAAAAAGAGCCATCGAATGAGAAAATATCTTATGGAGTGAATTAAAGAAGCCGTGGCTGTGTGGTAGCCATCACAGTCCTAAAGTATTATATACATGCGCATGTTGTAGCACTATCTAGAACTCTGCTTTCACATGATCAGATTAAAGTATAATAAGGGACCACAGCGTATGAACTAAATAAGACAAAAAAACCACCATGGAAATTCTTATTAAATAATTAGCTTATATATTCAAAATTCTTATACAATAGTCAAAAATTTTTTATCTTACATAGCAAAGCTATAATGATACAATACATCAGAGACATGAAATATTCAAGCAATTATTAAAAATCATTGACAAACATACAGAACAAGAATTGTTCAAAATTGTGACTGAATGAACCCAAGTAAAGTGGTTCTAAAGATGTAAATAAAGTAATCCAATTTGAAACTGAATCCAAATTGAAACTGATGAGAGCCTAGGTAGAATCTCATATCAAAAGAAGTCTTCCTCAAAGTCATCTTAAGGATTTCAGCTTAAATAGTGCTGTTCATAATCAGCAATCAGTATGTCAGCCTCCAGCATCACAGTTCTCATGAGAACCTTGCCAATTTTCTTGAAACCAGAAGCCTGTGTTGCTCCTAGAAAAATGTGATTGGCTTTTTTGTGATATGAGGAGCGGTTCCAGATTAGAGATGGGCACAAACCGCATTATGAACTGTAAAAATCCACGAAAATGGCAATCGCGCGATCATGACCCAGCAGATTGTGGTCGGCCACGGATAACGATCCAGCGTTCGGGAGAGGCCTGGTTCGGGGTGTTCGGGTGGGGTTTGGGAATCCAGACACTCAGGCGCCAGCAATCTATTCCCCTGGCAACGGAGCCAGGGGAAGACCTGAGCTCTGTCTGCCCTCCTTCTGTCACCCTGGAAACCCAAATGGAAGCCCAGCTTTCCTTGATCAGCAGGGCTTCCTTCCAACCACGGAGCTGCAAAGCGGTTACAAGTTGGGAGAAGACACCTAGGGGAGGGAGGGGGAAGGGGGTTTTCTGTAGCCATGGACACTTCAATCTCATCCCTGCAAACCCTGATAGGCAGCTCTGATGGCCAAACACAGACCTCCTGTGTTGCTGAATGGGACCCATGCTTATAAATAGCCGTGGGTTCCCAGGCTGGGTTTCACTTTCTGCGAGCAGTGGAGTGGGACAGAGCTCTTGCTTCCCACTTGCTAGCATTTGGAGAGAGAGACTGAGAGAGTACAATTGAGCTTGGCTTTGGGGGATAGGGATCTATCTCCTCTGGTTCCAGGGCTGCTGCCTGGCTCTGGGGCCAAGCTCAGTAGGCACCTCGGCTGAGGGCTCACATTGATTATTATTTATCAGTGCCTGATCTGTTCAGGTCTGTGGGAGTGGTGGGCTAGGGCTCTAGTCCCTCCCTCCCTCTGGTGCCAGGGTTGCTGCCAGGCCCTGGGGCCAAGCTCAGTGGGTACCTTGGCTGAGGGTTCACATTAGTGCCTGATCTGTTCAGGTCTGTGGGAGCGGTGGGCTAGGGCTCTAGTCCCTCCCTCTGGTGCCAGGGCTGCTGCCTGGCTCTGGGGCCAAGCTCAGTGGTCACCTCGGCTGAGGGCTCACATTAGTGCCTGATTGGGTCAGGTCTGTGGGAGCAGTGGGCTAGGGCTCTAGTCCCTCCCTCCCTCTGGTGCCAGGGCTGCTGCCCACACACCTCTGGTGCCAGGGCTGCTGCCCACACTCCCTCTGGTGCCAGGGCTGCTGTCCACACCCACATTCCTTTCTCGCCGGGAAAACCAGTGCGCTCCTTTTGGGCCTGGCAGGCGGGCATATGGGGGGTGCCACCGGCGAACGGCCAGACCCCCCCCACCCCCTGAGGGGAGGTGGCTCATCGCCACTTCCCCATGCCCGCCAGGCCCAGCAGCTGCCACCAGCACCCACCTTCCTTTATTGCTGGGAATACCAGTGCACTCCTTTTTGGCTCTGCGGGCAGGCACATGGGGGGGTGCCGCTGGCAAGTGTCCAGACCCCCCGCCGCCTGAGGGGAGGCAGCTCGTTGCCGCCTCCCCAGGCCCGCCAGGCCCGGCCGCGGCTGCCAGCACCCACCTTCTTTTATTGCTGGGAATACCAGCATGCTCCTTTTCGGCCTGGCGGGCGGGCACATGGGGGGTGCCGCCGGCAAGCATCCAGATCCCCTGCCCCCTGAGGGGAGGTGGCTCATCGCTGTCTCTCCATGCCCGCCAGGCCCGGTGGCCGCCGCCAGCACCCACCTTTCCACATAGCTGGGAATATCCACGATCCACAATCCGGTTCAGTTTGGGAACAGGAGATGTCCGTTGCGGATCGTTAATTCAGGATCTTGGCTGGCACCGAACCACAATCCGCAGGTTCGGGGGGGGGGTGGTTCATGCCCATATCTATTCCAGATTAAGATTGTTTCAGCACTGTGATTAAAAGGCAGAGAATTAATCAGATGTATTAATCCTTTGCTTGACTGACAGCGCTAGAAGATGCAAAACAAACTGTAATAGCAAAACTAAGCTTCAAGGTCTTTCCATGATCGGGGTTGGTAAGCTCATATTTTTGATCTTTAAACATGTGTATGTTACATCAAAATTGCCACAAGGTGGCAGTGGAGAGATGTTAATGAGAGCTGGGAAGTTTTTTAAAGCCTCTTGTGGAGTTTTTTAAAATAGCTGATTTTCTTCAGCTACTTCCATCTTTCCAAGTCCATTGAGTGATATTAGTGTAGGAAACATTGCTGGGTTCCCTGTTATCACTTCTTTCACTGTGTCATGTATTTTGTCCCTTACTTTTTCATATGATTCAGTATGCTTCTATTCATATTCTGAAATGAGTGTTTTGGTGCCTTCTGTGATCTGTGCTTGTGGTTCTGCTCCAGCTACCAAAGGGCCACTTGCAATTGGAGTCATGTAATCTATGTTTACAATAATGGGCCCAATATGCCTGAACACTGCTACCCTCAAAGGATTCCATCACATTTGCTTCAAAAGGTCAGGATCGCCACCATTTTTGCGTTGATACTGCCTTTAGATGGTGAAGCATTTCTAGGCATAGAAATACTGGAGAAAGCCTCACTTGTCAAATGTCTCTGTATCAGGCTGCTGTTTAAGGCACAGCCAGCAAAAAAAGCTGGCAATTCTACTGGGAGTTCTTATGATGCAGTTGGAACATTGGCCTAATACATGTTTACTTGGAACCAAAATAAGTCCCATTGGATTCAGTGTTGCTTCATCCCAAATATCCTTGTCTTAGTCTTCAGCCTTTGTTGTGCATAGAGTTGCCAACTACCTATCAAGGGATAGTCTAGCAGCCTGAAACCACAATACACAAATTAATGTTTGTATTATTTATCTATTTTATTTATTTGAAACAAATTTTAGCTACCTTTCTACCTTGCAGGAACTCAAGGCAGCTGTGGCTTAGAATATTGCTGGTTCAAAATCTCATTTCTGCCATGAACTCACTAGATGACCTCTCGCTTAGATCCCATTCTGCAGTATGGGAATGATAATAGTAACCTAATTAACTGTGGTAGTATTTATGTGAAGTACTTTGAACATGGAAAGCATTTGTATAAATGCTAAGTATCATTATTTTGTTGGAACTGGGCCTACTAGACTCCAGAGAGTTTAGAACTGTCACAACACTTGCAGACACTATCTTGAGTCTCATGTCTCGGATTATTTTATTGATAGAATCATGCCTATCTTGGGTCTTGATTATGTTGGGACAAAAGTACAGTAAATGAATGTTCTGAATAAAAATAATAAATAAACAGACAACAAGAAAGTAAATAAGAAGGAAGAATAGTTGGTTAGATTGTTCCAGCCAAAAAGAGTTTCTCCCAAATCAGGTCTGAGGCAATGATAAGGAAGCATATGTGGGGAGCTGGTATGGATTTGTCCATCCCTGATTAAACAGAGGAGCTTACTGATGTATTGTCGAAGGCTTTCACGGCCGGAGAAAGATGGTTGTTGTGGGTTTTCCGGGCTGTATTGCCGTGGTCTTGGCATTGTAGTTCCTGACGTTTCGCCATCAGCTGTGGCTGGCATCTTCAGAGGTGTAGCACCAAAAGACAAAGATCTCTCAGTGTCACCATCTCTCAGTGGTGACACTGAGAGATCTTTGTCTTTTGGTGCTACACCTCTGAATATGCCAGCCACAGCTGCTGGCGAAACATCAGGAACTACAATGCCAAGACCACGGCAATACAGCCCGGAAAACCCACAACAACCATAGAGGAGCTTACTCTTTGTGGGCTTAACAGTCCAGTGAATTTCTAAGAGCCATAAATTCATATACATTCCAGTCAAGATTCCTAAACTGTTGTCCTTTCCTTATGTTACATCTGCCATTGCTATATTTTGACCCTAAATTTACCTGGCTATGTAAATAGCTGCTTTGAGATGTAGCTTTATGGCATTATACCCTGCTGAGGTCCCTTCCCTCCCCAAATCCTGCCCTCCCCAGGCTCCAGGCCCCCAAATTTCCAGGAATTTCCTAACCCAGAGCTGGCAACCCTATGAAATTCTAGAACCCAAAAATTGCTGGAAAAGATTTCTTAAAAAGAAACTCCTCATATCCAAACTCCAGCATAATGAAAAGCACGCCCTGCAGAAAACCCAAACTGAAATTAAAATGATATTTTTTGAAGTCTTAAGGGTAGACCCTTAAGGTCTACCCCTTCATCCCTTCTCTCTCTTTCCCATCAACAGAGCACATACAGTGAGGGAAAATGTAATTCCACTTCAAAGGCAAGAAGCCTCAGATAGCAAGAGAAGTCCTTTTAAGAGCTTCACAACAGAGCTTGAAAATCATTCCTACTTGTATCCTTGGGCCGCTTTGGATGTTTTTATTTATATTCATTTAGAAAATGCGTATCCAGGGAGAAAGATACATTCAAGCAGAAACGTAAGAAATATGAGCAGTTCTCTCACCACTTCTACGACTTGAGGAAAACGGAAAATATACTTGAGGGCATGTATATCCCTGTTGAGGATATAGGCATCTTCCTCTTTTCAGATGTGGTGCTAAAACATACAAACTAACCTTACAAACTAACATTTTTATTGGAGCACAAGCTTTTGTGGGTGAGAAGGTACTATATCAGATGTATCAAGTGTGCATCCAATTAACTGAGCATATACAAACACAGGTATGGGGGTGGGGGATGTGGTTTGTGGAATTAAAGGCCATGAACTACAGGAGGTACAATTTCTGATACTTCTAAACAAAACTCAAAAGTATACCAGATGAGTACAATAATCATTCTCAACAGTTGAACTGTTTTAACTGAGCCCCTACAGTATTTATATTTATGCCCCATTTAATTCAATTAAAACTATTGATAAATATAATTTTGTGAGGTGAACAGTTCCATAAGATTAAAACCCATGTGAATATCTAGCTGTAATCTATTTCCTATCAGATTTTTTTTAAAAAGCTCTTGGAATATTTCTTTTGCCTCATAAATCCCTTTTCATCCTGGAGACTTTGATTCAACAAGTTGCTATACAAACAGCATCAGTATCATGTGATCCAAACAAATTTTATCTGACTTTTCACCAGATAGGTTATGTAATGGGTGACTATAATATATGAGACCTATTTCTTATGGTTTCAGCATGCTGTTTTCTCCCATGACTCCTCTTTTGCCTCAAGTTCCAATAGGATCCCCAAGGACTCTTGTTCCTGACAATAATTGCAAAAGCCTTTGTTTTTCTTTATATCTAATTAACATTTCCTCTCTTGGCCTGTTTGATCATTTTCTTTTTTTAAACTCGAGTCTTGTGGTGGTGTTCAGTGGATTGTTTTGCTGTAATTTTTTGGCTTGTACTTTTTCCCATATCCCAGACTCATGCTTTGCTTACCAAATAACAACAACAACAACATTTGATTTATATACCACCCTTCAGGACAACTTAATGCCCACTCAGAGAGGTTTACAAAGTGTTATCATTATCGATGGTTGTTGTGGATTTTCTGGGCTGTATTGCCGTGGTCTTGGCATTGTAGTTCCTGACGTTTCGCCAGCAGCTGTGACTGGCATCTTCAGAGGTGTAGCACCGAAAGACAGGGATCTCTCAGTTTTCCCATTTGGGGGAAGAATTTATTATGAACTCAGCTTTACATCCAAATAGATAATGCATGCTGATTATATTAAGGATATGGGAAATCAATTTAATTCTGTATTATTCTCAAATACATTTTTCCTGTGCTGTGTTAATAAGAACATTTACCTCATTCCTTACAAGAAACAGAAGGAGCTAGAAGTTAAGAACCTGAGCAAGTAGATTCTAAATACAACTTGTTTTTAACTAATAATGAGCCTGTGGTGGTTTACTATAAAATAAGTGTATAAAACACTTTTAAAGAAATATTTATTTATTTATTTATTTTATTTATAGGCTGCCTTTCTCACTGAGACTCAAGATGGATTACACAGCATAGGTTGGTGCAATCAAGAGGACAAGACATCTAATAAGCAATGTGATAGAATTAGGATTACAGAAATCTGAACAAGCATAGAATATTAGATATGATCTGATACAGAGTGCAGCTGCAATGCAGAAAAATGGTATTGTGATAGTTGAAAATAATGCAGTGACATTCGGATAATAATACAACACACATATTGCCCATACGCAATGGTATTTACTTCGCACGGTTTTACAAAAATACTTGTAGCTGTATTTTACCACTCACCCATATCCCTGCACCCTTCTTTCAGCTAAGGGAGGGTAATATATTTTAAAATAGTATGAGTGCTCTTCTTGTGCCTGAGAATGCCTCAGGATGGGATCTTGACAGGTTACCCCACTGCAGTCAAACTGCAGCCTGTTGGCTCACGAAACTTGCTACAGAATGCTGTGAAAGTGGCTCTTGCAATCCCATCCTAAAGTAAAACCTGCCACATCCACAGCCAGTTACATGCGTGGAAAGGGAAAGAAGGGGCTTGACAGATGAATATGCATAAGTCACTTAGTTGTTGAAATCTGATAACTTCCATGTGTTCAAGCAGAGCTGTTTTGTTAACAAGCAGTTCTACCACAATGTTCACTTCTAAGCCAGGTTTACGCAGTTCTAATTTTCTTTTATTTCAAGTATCCAGGTTTCAAGGTTCAACAGGTTGCTCTTGGAGGGCCAACAAACAGGGCATATAGGCCAAGGCTTTCCTCTGATGTTGCCTCTGGGTACTGGTATTCAGAGGTTTACTGCCTCTGAATATGGAGGTTCCCTTTAGTTACTGTGGATAGTAGCTATTGATGGCTCTACCTAACCCCAATTTAAAGCCATCACACTGAGAATATCATTTTGAACCTTTTAGAATAAAGGTGTTATGACTCTTGTAACGCCATTGTCTTAATGACAGCATTGCCAGCTGCCTGGGGGAAACCAGTCCTTTTAACATAGGTTTAATGGAATGTTCCTTAACTCCATAGCGTGAAAAGCTTCAGTTGTCCATTTCCATACTAAGCTAGGAGGAAAGAGACAGAGCATTTTTCTTCTGGACAGTTGGCAACTCTAAATACTCATATGTCCCTATTTTCATCTGTGAAACATGGGGAAAGTATGACATTCTGGACACAGAGAGCTCCTGCTGCTGACTTGGCCAGGAAGGGTCTCCTCCAGAACCAAGACATGGAGCCTCTTTCTGTTTTTGAACAAGAATTGATCTCCCATCCCTCTTTCCCCTGTTGAGCCCTCTGGAAAATCCCTGCAGTACTCTCCATTTCTGGGCAGCTACAGTTGTGAATAGCACCTACACAAAAGAATGGAAAATAGGGTAGACTTTGCTACTGTTTGAGGGGGGCAACTGGCTAGAAAAATACATATGGTCAAAAGTAGTTCCGAAGGACTCAGCAAACACCTACTGTAATATAAGGTTGGGTGCCACAAGGTTTTTAGAATAAGATCCATAGCTCAGTCTCTTAGTTGTTATGTCATACCTGTTCTTACAAGAGCCTTGCCAGTTTATTAGAAAATCTCCTCAGTAAGAATACACCCCCCCCCCCATTTCGGTTGAGATGAGACAAAGCTTCTGGTAATAAATTTGATCTGTCCTCTAAAGGTCAGGGTTTGCTTCAGCTGTGTTTGTATATGCCCCTAAGATAAGGCATGTAGGTTACCCTTCCAGTATTTCTTCTTTTGCTTGTATTTGAGTACATCAATGAAGTGATTAATGTCCCCGATCTTAAGGGCACTTGTGAAAACTTTCCTCCAACTGCTTTCAACCTGTTTCCGAATGAATGTGTTTTATCAGAAACCAAAGATTTAATGACTTATTCCCTTCAGAGACAATATAATTGTCTCAAGAAGAGTACGCTGTGCAACCGCTAGCTGTCGCTGCCACTTCACAAACCCATGTAGAGGGCAGCTTTGAAAGTTAGGCTCGAAGAAATGAAGTTACAAAGCTCCTTTTTCTGAACTTCCCTCCGTGACATCTGCAATGGGAAGAAGTGTGTGGGTGTATAGTACTCTCCCACCCTTTCAATTAACTAATCACATTGAGCTGTCAGGTCAAAAGTGACGTGGGATGGAATAGAAGGAAGCTAACATTTTTATGAAGTGCACTGAGTAGGAACTAACGGAGAAAAATGCAAGGAAGAAATAACAATCAGGATTCTTTGTTACACTATATTGTGTTTGGTTTCACATTGCCCTTCAGAACTGCTTCTTGCCATGTTCCCATCTGTAGCTAGCAAGCTTTTCTCTATATCTATGGTCAGAGTAACTCAGTTTTCATGCCACTGAAATGTAGTGCTTGATGTAAAATGGCAACATCAATCTCCAGCCCAAGTCCCACTGAAATCATTAATGGCACTCTTTACAAATATTTATTTATTTATTATATTAGAGTTTTAGTCCTCCAGCCCCACCAAGTGGGCTCAAGGCAGAGCACAACATTTTAATTTACAAAAAAACACACAAAAGCAGATAAAACATTACAATAAAATGTAAAACACTGCATACAATAAAAACTTCTCCTCAAATGGCGATGGAAGAGTTACTTCATTTCAGACATGGCCCATATATCCATATCTATAGATATATATAGGGTGGTGGACAGATCTTTTCAAGTCAAGTCAAGTATGGCTGGCGGGGGCCCAGCCTAGCCTCTGCCATATGCCTGGCGAACATCTCTGTCTTACAGGCCCAGCAAAAGACCCTGGCTCTGGTTGAGGTCAGGCAAGCCTCCCTTGGACCGGGGACCACCAAAAGTTTTTTTGTGTGTGTCCTCTGGGTATATATAGGGAGAGGCAGTCCCGCAGATATGCTGGACCCAGTCCGCATAGGGCTTTATAGGTCAGCACCAAAACCTTGAACTGGATCCAGTACTCATATTACCCAAATACATTATTTTTGAAAGGAGAGTAATACACCATAAACTAAGGCCATTTCCACATGTTCCATTTTTTCGCATTTTCCCTATCCCCAAGCTGCATATTCCTGATCTGCTTTGAGAACTCACCTTTAGACATGGGCACGAACCAAAAAAATTTAATGAACCAGCAGTTCATGGTTCGGTGCCGACACCGATCCTGAGATCGTGAACCGCAACGAACATTTTCCGTTGCCGAACCGGTTTGTGGTTCGTGGTTTGTTGGGTGCGGAATGGCCCCCGTGGCACTTAGAGAGCCCATATTCCTGGGGAGTCTTTTGCAGTCTCTCCTACAGCCATCACCCAAGTTTGGACAAGATTGCAAAAGGGATCTTGGAGTTATACCCTCTCCAATCCAAGGCCCCCAGGAAACTCCCAATCAACACAATTGAGCCACCGGTTGACCCTGGCCCAGTGTACAGAAGGTGGGTGTTGATGGTGGCCGCTGGGTCTGGCGGGCACGGGGAGGCAGTGACGAGCCACCTCCCCTTTAGTGGGTGAGGGGTCTGGCCACTCGACGGCAGCACCCTCCATGTGCCCGCCCGCCAGGCCAAAGAGGAATGTGCTGGCATTCCCGGTGTGGGTGGGAGAGGACATGTCATTCGGACAGGGGCCTGATCCCCCAGCAAGAGAGGGTCCTCACCCAAGGGTCCCACTGAGGAATAGTGCGGCGGCAGCCAACAGCACCCACCTTCCTGCCTTGCCAGAAAGGACAGAAGGGAGAGGAGATGTCATTTAGAGGGGAAGTGGGAAGATCCACCAACAGCTGCAAGGCCTTCTCTGAAGCTCCCACTGAGCTACTCTGTGGCCACACAAGAGAGTAAGCATAGCCGCCGCGTTATGGGCTTCAAGATTGATGATGATGAAATAACGCTGGATTGTGCTTTGTCCTGACTTGATGGAATGAACTACACGCTCCGGACAAAGGTGTCACGAAATCTGCAGCATGAAGCCGGCCCCAGATTGGGCGTGGTTTGGAACTTTGCTTTTCATTTCCAACGGTGTCGCTCCTATTCGATCTGGAAGGATTCAGGAATATTTGTACTCGCACAATACCTTGTAGCCCGATTGTTTAATGTCTATTTATGTAGCTTTCCCTGTAAAATCTGTGAGGATCATGGAATGAATATATGTGTATGAATTTACAATATGTATGAATTATCACTATTTATAGCACTTGCACTTTGAATACACTTTTTGTAAATTTATTGTCTAATATTGTAGTTTGCTTCCCGTGGACTTGTTCCTTTGTTGCTTTGTTGCTGACCTGTATTTGTAGGGGAGCAGCCATCTGTTTTTCCCTTTTTCACTCTGTGGCAGCAGCTGACAGTACCCACCTTCCTATCTTGCCAGAAAGGACGGGAGGGAGAGGAGGTGTCATTTGGAGGGATCTGAGTGCTCCAGAGAGGGACAGGTCGGAAGAGGGTCTGTGAAGTCGGAAGATCCCAACAGCCACAAGGCCTCCTCCGAGGATCCCACTGAGGAACTCTGCGGCAGCAGCCAGCATCAACCACCTTCTTGCCTTTGCGGAAAGGATAGAATAGGACAGGACTGGAGAGGTCATTGGGAGGGGACTGAGTGTTCCAGAGAGGGTGAGGTGAGAAGAAGGACCATGTACTTGTGTGGGAGAGGAGGGCTGAGCCCGAGGCTTCCTGACTGCATTGCGCAGCAGGACCTGGACGGAGGGACCCCACGCCCACCCTGAAGGAGTGCACAGACTGTTGTGGCAGAGGCTTGTCCGCTCCCCCTGTGTCACAGTGGAGGCTGTCGCCAGCATCACTCACCTTCCTGCCTTCATGGAAAGGACGTGAATTGTCTTGGTGGCATTACCTATTCCCTCCTGCTCAGAGGGGGCAGCAGATGCCCATGGAAAGGGGGGGTACCGTGCGGTGCCACACTAACACCAGCAACAGCAGTAGAGCTGCTCCTTGTGGCAGAAAGCGGCATCAGCTTGCAGCACCACACCTTCCTGCCTTCGCAGAAAGGACATGTCTGGTCGTAGCGGCATTACCCATTCACCCCTGCCCAGAGGGGACAGCCGCTGCTGTTGGCAGAGGCCACCATGATGTATAATCTTATGTGCAACAGTAGTTGATCTGTCCTTCATGGCCCAAAGCCGAAACATCATACAGCATACAGAAAGGACATGTGACTGATCTTGGGTCCCATTCCCCCCATGCACAGAGAGGACAGCAGGTGTACATGGATAGGGGTGCACTGTGCAGCTCAAACCTGTCATGCTCAGCAAAAACTTCTGAGCTGCCCTTTGGGGTCCAAAGCGGTGGCAGCAGACAGCACCCAACTTCCTGCCTTCGTGGAAAGGGTGGGAGGGACCCATTCCCCCCTGCTCAGAGGGAACAGCAGGTGCCATGTAGGGGGGGTAGTGTATGGGGCCACTCTCACATCGGCAACAGCAGCAGAGCTGTTCCTCATAGCCAAAAGCAGCATCAGCTGGCAGCACCACACCTTCCTGCCTTCGCGGAAAGGACAGGATGGGACAGGAGAGGTTGGGAGGCATCTGGGCAGATCCAGAGAGGGAGAGGTGTGAAGAGGGAACGGGAACTTGTCTGGGACAGGAGGGCAAAGGGTCACCAGCCATGGAAGAAGCCCCGAGAACTGAGGGAGGCTTGAGCCCGCTGTGGATGAGCTGGGCCGGCTACAACTCCAGGGTGGCTCAGAGCCCGGGTAGGTCCAGGTCCATGGGAGGGTGCCCCAGTAGGTTGAGGTTCACCTTGATGAACATCAACATGTCCACCAGGTCTGGGTGCAGACATGCACGGCGGGGATGGAGGAGGTCTCCCAGGTGGGAGAACACCCGCTCACTCTGCATGCTGGTGGGAGGGCAGGACAGAATGTTGGTGAAGATGATGGACAGGTCTGGCCATCGGTCAGATTTCCTTGCCCAATACTGCAACAGGTTGGCATGGGGGGACTCGGTGGGCTCAGAAAGGTACTTGCGCACCATGGTCCCCACTGAGTCCTCCACTGAGAGGGATGCGCCCGCTGTGCAGTGGCCAACCACGTAGCCCACCTACGAGGCCCCGAGATTGAATGTGGCCATTGGGGTGGCTCTTCCCTGGTGTGGCTCTCTTCCTACCTCCTCCCCCTCCACTGCCTGCCCCTCGCCGCTGCCCGGTTCCTTCTCTCCTGCCCTCTGTCTCTGGAAATGGAGCACCTCTCTGCGGAGCTCCTTTCCCCAGTGTTGTATTTGACCCGCCTGCGTGGCAATGCTGCCCTTGATGTGGGGGTCACAGAGGGAGGCCAGTTGGTATGGCACCTCATGGCACAGAGGATGCAGGCATTCAGCAACACAGGCCTGGATCCTCCAGATAAAGTCCTGGACCTTGGGGAGCAGCTCTTGCCCTTGCTGGTGCTCCTGGGCCAAAAACTGGTCGAGGCTGTGGATCAGAGGGAGCATCTGACCCAGGCTGGCCTGGTAGGAGCACAAGAGCTCTGTGGCATCGTTGAAGGGTTTCAGTTTCCGGGACATCTGGACAAGGACTCTCCAGTCCATGAAGCTGAGGCTCAACTCCTCTCCTCTTCTCAGCACATCCGAAGAGGACAGGATGTCTTCCAACGCACCCTTCTGCTCCACCAGACGACATATCATGTCATAGGTGGAGTTCCAGCGGGTGGGCACGTCCTGGAAGAGTTGGTGCTCGGGGTCCCCTGCCTCCCCCTGCCTCTTGAACAGCTCTCGGGAAGAGTTTATGCTGCGGGACAAGTAGGAAGCAATGCGATGGCAGCTGTCCAGCAGATTGCACATCCGCAATGTTCCCTCATCCCAGCTGTCCCTCAGCTTGCTCCCCAGCCCAAGCACATCCCGCATCATGAGGTGCAGCTTGTGCGCCATACACACCAGGCCCGGGAGGGAAGCCTCTTTCAGGGCTGCCAAGATGTTGGCTCCCGCATCCGTGACCATGAAGCCATGGACAAACCCTTCCACCTTAGATGTCCACTCCCTCAAACCTGCCTTGACGGTGGTGGTGATGTTCTTCCCTGTGTGTACCTCGTCCATCCCCCGCGCCTGAAGAAGAACCACCCTGTAGCCTGGGGTCAAGCTGGGCACCTTTTTACAGCTGCCAGATATTGGCCTGGGGTGGCGAAGGTCCTCTGGTTGCCACCAGTGGGCAGTGATGGCAAGGTACCCATGATGGCAGCTGCTCCACAGGTCGGCTGTGAAGTGCACTGTTCTGCCTTGGGCAGACGACAGGTCTCTGCACACCATGTCTCGCACTGCCTCGTACAGGGCGGGCATGACTCGACGCCCAACGGTGTGCTGTGACGGCATGGAGAACCATGGGGTAAAGTGCTGGAGCAGCAGTTGGAAGAAAATGCCCTCCACAACCTATAGCGGGAAGCCTTGCAGGGCAATCATCTGCGCCACCACACGAATGCCAGCCTCCTGAGCCCTTGATCTCACCCTTTTCAGCGGCGCCACCCCCAACCCCAATGGAACAACTTTCCCCAGGGCGGCCTGCCTGATCCTTCCACTCCCACCAGCCACACCCGTGAGACAAGTCTTCTTGCACAGGGTGCATTCCAGAGACCCTCCCATCAATCCCAGATCAGACGAGTTGGTGGCCCTTGGTCTCCCCCTGACAGATGTTACACTGGCCAAGGATGGAGACCACAGGTTCAGGTGGTGCCTCTTCAGGTGCCTCTTCAGGGCCATCGGTGACAGGTGCTTTGAGTCATTGCCCCTGCTCACCAGGCCCTCACACACACAGCACCGCACCACGCGGGGGTCAGTAGGAAGGGACTGAAAGTGCCTCCAAACATTGAGGTTGAACCGTGGCCGACTAATGGTTCCAGGGGAGGAAGGACGAAGGGTTGCTGCTGGATGTGCCACGGAGCTGGCAATGGAAGACGGAGTGATGGGTGGACTGTAGGCAGGGACAGCACCACCGGTAGTTTGGTATGGGGACGGGCAGGATGTGTCCTCGAACCCCAACCATTCCTCCAAGGATCCCTCGGCCTCCTCCTCCCCAAAAATTTTCAGGAGTTCCTCTTCTGCCACTGGCAAGACCTCTTCGGCCTCTTCCACAGCCACAACTGGTGATTTTGGGGGAGTGGGAGTCTCTGCTGCTCCAGAGTCCTGCACAGCACTGCTTCCCGTGCTGCAACTGGGACAATCTCTGAACTTTCCCCCACAATCACTCTTGTCCCCCACCTGAAGCCTCATCATGCCAGCAAACAACAATTGAGAAGAACGGAGATGACACTGTGAACCCTCAGCCGAGGTGCCCACCAAGCTTGGCCCCAGGGCCTGGCAGCAGCCCTGGCACCTTAGGGAGGGAGGTACTAGAGCCCTAGCCCACCACTCCCACAGACCTGAACTGATCAGGCACTAATGTGAGCCCTCGGCCAAGGTACCCACTGAGCTTGGTCCCAGGGCCTGGCAGCAGCCCTGGCACCAGAAGGAGGGAGGGACTAGAGCCCTAGCCCACCACTCCCACAGACTTGAACAGATCAGGCACTTATGTGAGCCCTCAGCTGAGGTGCCCACCAAGCTTGGCCCCAGGGCCTGGCAGCATCCCTGGCACCAGAGGGAAGGAGGGACTAGAGCCCTAGCCCACCACTCCCACAGACCTGACCTGATCAGGCACTAATGTGAGCCCTCAGCCAAGGTACCCACCGAGCTTGGCCCCAGGTCCTGGCAGCAGCCCTGGCACCAGAGGTAGGGAGGAACTAGAGCTCTAGCCCACCACTCCCACAGACCTGAACAGATCAGGTACTAATGTGAGCTCTCGGCAGAGGTGCCCATCGAGCTTGGCCCCAGGGCCTGGCAGCAGTCATGGCACCAGAAGGAGGGAGGGAGTAGAGCCCTAGCCCACCACTCCCACAGACCTGAACAGATCAGGCACTAATGTGAGCCCTCGGCCGAGGTGCCCACTGAGTTTGGCCCCAGGGCCTGGCACCAGCCCTGGCACCAGAGGGAGGGAGGGACTAGAGCCCTAGCCCACCACTCCCACAGACCTGACCCAATCAGGCACTAATGTGAGCCCTCGGCCAAGGTACCCCCTGAGCTTGATCCCAGGGCCTGGCAGCAGCCCTGGCACCAGAAGGAGGGAGGGACTAGAGCCCTAGCCCACCACTCCCACAGACCTGAACAGATCAGGCACTTATGTGAGCCCTCAGTCGAGGTGCCCACCAAGCTTGGCCCCAGGGTCTGGCAGCAGCCCTGGCACCAGAGGGAAGGAGGGACTAGAGCTCTAGCCCACCACTCCCACAGACCTGACCCGATCAGGCTCTGATCAATAATCAATGTGAGCCCTCGGCCGAGGTGCCCACTGAGCTTGGCCCCAGAGCCAGGCAGCAGCCCTGGAACCAGAGGAGATAGATCCCTATCCCCCAATGCCAAGCTGAGTTATACTCTCAGTCTCTCTCCCCAAATGCTAGCAAGTGGCAAGCAAGAGCTCCAGTGCTCGCTGAAAGTGAAACCCAGCCTGGGAGCCCACGGCTATTTATAAGCACAGGTCCCATTGAGCAACGCAGGAGGTCTGTGTTTGGCCGTCAGAGCTGCCTATCAGGGTTTGCAGGGATGAGATTGGAGTGTCCATGGCTACAGGACACCCCCTTCCCCCTCCCTTCCCTGGGTGTCTTCTCCCAACTTGTAACCGCTTTGCAGCTCCGTGGTTGGAATAAAGACCTGCCGATCAAAGTAAAATGGGCTTCGATTCGGGTTTCCAGGGCGACAGAAGGAGCACAGACAGAGTTCAGGCATTCCTCCGGCTCCATTGCGAGTGGAATTGATCGCTGGCGCCTGAGTGTCTGGCTTCCCGAACCGCGGCCGAACGCACCGAACCATGTCTCTTCCAACCGCTGGTTCGTCAGCTGTGGACGATCACAAACCACCGGATCGCGATCGCGCGATTGCCATTCTCATGGGTTTTTGACGTTCATAATGCCCATCTCTCCTCACTTTCCACATGCACCATCTTCATGCATGTTTTGTGGGTGTTTGTTGTGCAAAAAAAAAAAGTTCCCAAAACAGAAAACATGTTCTTTATCTGCGCCTAATCATGAATGATGTTGGAGCATTCCCACCCAACTTTCCTTTTTTTTTTTGAGAGCATGCGGGATTGTGCTATACCATTGTCCTGTCTTTCAGCTTCTGAAGAAACTGACCATGCATAATCTCTACCAATGATTTCCCGCTCAAAGTTTTAAATGCAAAAATGTTTCATAAATATGTGAACAGTAGAGTAGCGCGATCATGCGATTCCGTCCTGCTATATAAAAGGCAAACCATATTCCCGACCACTCACTCCTTATTCTCATGTAAGTGCAGTACGCATGGATAAAAAGCAAGTCGGGGGCAAAACAGTTTGCCTCCCCACTGCCTTCTTGGGGCTTCCAGAGGCCCAGAAAGGCTCAGCATGGCGGTGAGGCCTTGCCAAGGTCCAGTAGTGGCCACGGTGGGCAGGGCTCCCTGCCGCCTCCACAGGGCCTTAGGAGGGCCACACCCAAGCCGAATGGCAGCCAAGGGGCTGAAGGAGGGAGCCCGTGATTGCTTCCCCGATCTCCCCTCAACTGATGCTGTGGGGGGAGGTGCGGAGGGGGAGAACTGCTAGGGCCCATTGTATTTTCCCAAACAATGGGTCTTATTGCGAGTTTAATATAAAATCAGAAATGACATTCCATTCTCAATGTTGTTCCTAGACTGATAGTCTGATTGCTGAGTAATCCAATGCGCAAGCACTGCAGTATGATTCCCTTTGTATATGTAGATATCATAAAAGTGCAAGGACCATTTAAAAAAGTTAAAAAGGGGGGGGGGTGGAATTATACAATTGCACACGCAAGCCAAATGAATGTGTGATGTTTAAAGGAGGGGTAATGGTGAGAAAAGTAGTTGGAGATTTGTGGGAGGGCTCTTCTGAAGCACAAAAAAGTCTCTGCATGCATTGATACAGTAGGATAATTGCAGGGAAAACTTGCATCAAAAATAAACATGGACCAAAACAGGTCTCACAAAAAACACTTAAAAACCAGGATCATCATGACCTGATTGCGCGTGGGAAATGATTTGTCTAATGAGTGAGATAACTCACCAGAGTTCTGTTGGCAGGTTGTCTCATTAAGGACATGTGAAAGCAACCTAGAACAAGGAGGAAAAAATAATCTCTACCTAATGCAAAAAGAGAGGCCAAATTACCATAAGCTGCAGAATTAGCTGGAAAAACAGAGGGCAAGTTGCATTTGACCCCTTCACTACAAAAAGTCTCTGCAAGAAGAAAACTAGCAGAAGCTAACTCTTCTCCATGCATTTGCTAATTTTCTATTTGCAGAAGGTTTGTTCTTAGTAGGAAAAATTCAAAACCCTCCACCTGAAAGTATGATATGTCTTTTACCTCAGCATTCAACCACCTCATTCCTAGTTAATTTTCCTGCACATATAGACAAATTGATTTCTTAGTCCTTTTAATACTCAGTGGTCTTAAGAAGGGGGTAACTCTGCTTAAGAGTTAAGCAGAGTTAAACATAGGGTGGAGACATTGCTGGTCGCCCTCATGGACGATCTTTGCAGGCTTCTGGATCGAGGTGGATCAGCACTGCTGATTTTATTAGATCTTTCAGCAGTGTTCGATACGGTTGATTATGATCTTTTGACCCACCGCCTTGCTAGTGTGGGAATTCAAGGGATGGCGCTACAGTGGCAAGGCTCTTTTCTTCACAATTGGGGACAGAGGGTGGTGCCGGGGGAGCAGTTATCGTCCCGTAGGCCACTAATATGTGGTGTGCCGCAGGGGGCAATACTCTCCCCATTATTGTTTAATATCTATATGCGCCCCCTCGCTCAGTTGGTGTGAAGTTTCGGGCTTGGGTGTCACCAATATGCGGACGACATCCAGCAGTATCTGTTGTTGGACAGCCAGCCTGAATCAGCCCCGGATGTCCTGGAGCATGCTTTTGAATCCACGGCTGGATGGTTGAGGCAAAGTTGGCTGAAGTTAAACCCTGCGGACAGAGATCCTGTACTTGAGTCGCGGAAACATGGATTTGGGACCCTGGCTTCCTACACTCGATAGGGTGGTGCTTTCACTAGTTCCAAGAGTTAGGAGCCTGGGGGTGATCCTGGATTCCTACTTGACGATGGAGGACCAGGTCACTGTGGTTGCCAGGACTTCTTTTTTCTATCTTCGACAGACCAGGCAGCTTGCTTCTTATCTCTCGTCCCGCAATTTGACTACAGTGGTCCAGGCAATGGTCACGTCTAGGCCAGACTACAGTAATGCACTCTACGCTGGGCTTCTCCTGAACCTGATCCGGCAGTTACAGCTGGTGCAGAATGTGGCGGTGCAGGTCATCACTGGAATGCCAATGTGTGTGCATATAATGCCGGTATTGCGTCAGCTGCACTGGTTGCTGGTGGAGTACTGAATCACGTTCAAGGTTTTGGTATTAACCTATAAAGCCCTATGCAGACTGGGACTGGCATATCTGCGGGACCGCCTCTCCCCATATGACCCCCAGAGGATTCTGTTCCAGTGATAAACATCTGTTAAAGATCCCTGGCCCCAGGGAGGCCCGCCTGGCATCGACCAGGGCCAGGACCTTTTCGGTCCTGACCCCAGCCTGGTGGAATGCTCTATCCAATGAGACCAGGGCCCAGTGGGATTTATCTTTCCTCCAGGCCTGTAAGACAGAGCTGTTCCACCAGGCATATGGTTGATGTGAGGTGGTGCCCCCTAGCTGGGAGGATACAGCATATGCCCTCCCTACTAGCGACACCCCCCATCTCTCACATATTTCCCTGCCAAAATGCTCTGGAGATGGCTAAAAAGGTGGTCAGCTAGATCATTGTGCCGTTGTGTTTATATATGTGTGTTTTAATTATGGTATGTAATGTTTTATGGTTTTAAATCGTATAAATTGTGAAATTTTATACGATTTTTTATTTATAATTTTAAATGTTAGTTGTAATCCGCCCTGAGCTTGCTGGTGTGGGGAGGGTGGAATATAAATTGAATATAAATAAATAAAATAAATAAATAAGATGGTATGGTGAATCTAGGATTTTTACAGAAATTTTAAAAAGAATTCATGTTTTATTTTTTTCTTAGATACTTTCAGCAGCACAATATTTTTCTGATTATCATTTGCTTGTTCCTCAATATTTTCAAGTCACTGCAACTACTCTAGACAACCTAACCCATGCAGAGGTTTTATGATCCACTGAAGTGTACCTCCTATTCCATCAGTACAGACATTGTAAACAATGATAAATGCTAATGATTATATAACAACAACTGAACTGCTTAAGTATGCAATTGATAAGAAAAGAAAAATTAAACAATTGGTCTATATTGCGGTAAAATTAATTAAAATCTTATCATTTAAGAGAAAATGATCTACAATTTGACATATCAGAAAAAATGTTTTGGCTATTTATTTTAATCTCCTGAGTTCTTTGAAAAGATAGTAGTAATTATTCAATTCAAATTTTCCAGTGTTGTTTCAAGTTAATTCATCTCCCCCGTGAGTGTTATGTCACAATGCTTCCTAGTTCCTACACTTCACTGTAGTAGTTTACCAAGAAAATACTTCTGTAAAGGTAAATAGCACAAGCTGTACATCAAGAACACTAGTTAAGGAGCAGGCGGAAGCAGTTGTAACATTGCCTAAAGAAGTAAAAGTGTCTATTAAAATATTTTCTCTTAACTTTGGAAAATAGCTGGTGCCTGAATGGCATTTCCCAGTTTACAGCCTGGATTGATGTCTGGTATTTGGTTTGCTTTAGTATCAGATCTACAAAAAATATGGCCCAAAGTGTTTTGCATGGAAAAAGTTTCCATCCTTTGAAGATAAACAGGTTAGTGTGCTTTTTTTTCAAGATAATGAAGTAAGTCTTGAGGAATATCCCTCTGTCCAGCATAAACAATGACTATGCTAATATCTCAGGCCTTTACTGAGCAAAGATCCCAAACAGACCTCAGCCAAGATGCTGTGGGAAAAAAAATGGAAGATAGCAACAGCTGGAAACATTTGGCTCATACAATTAAGATTTTAAATCCTTTGGATGATGGGTTTCAAAGCTGATGCTTCCTGCAAGTCCAATTGCGTGGGAATCTGTAGTGTTGTCTCAAGGTAGGAAACCAGTACTGTAATAGTACTTTTTTTGCTTGGAATCACTATATCGCCTTAGCTGAACAACAAACTCTCTGCCTGTATCATTTAATTTGCAGAACACATGCAATAGTTATTAGTTAATTTAGATATATACTCATGGAAGAAACACAACATTTGAAATGAATATTGCATCACATTACGAATACAATTAAATCCCCCAACCTCTTACTGATGTAATTGTAAACCCTAAAACCTGTCTAAGTAAACAATAAATAGGTCTTGCAGTACTCCTAAAAGGTGCTTGGACTGCTTTGTGGCCCAGATTCTTTCGTAGGCAGCAACAGGATCTAGCAAGTGTTGGCAAAAGACTATCCTCTCTGCTGAAGACTCTAAAAGAATGCTATCAGTCAGAGCAGATACTACACCCTAGATGAACCAGTTTATAAGGCAGTTTTCATATAAATCTTCATATGTTCTCCTAAGGACCAGAGCTTAGTGGAAGACCGTATGTTTGCAAGACATGTAATCTTGGGTTCAGACTTCATCTAAAAGATCTTGGTTAGGGGCACTGGGAAAGACTGATATGCTTGCAGCCTTGGAGATCTGCTGCCAGGCAGAGGAAACAGTATTGAGTCACATAACATCTGATGATGTAGATTCGTGAGTTCACATTTTTCTTAGACAGCAACAGGCAGCTGCCTCTCTGCTATCCCAGTAGAATAATTTAGAAGAGCTATAACTCCACCTCCCAAATAGCACCAGGAGAGCCAGTTTGGTGTAGTGGTTAAGAGCGCGGGACTCTAATCTGGAAAGCCTGGTTTGATTCCCCACTCCTCCACTTGAAGCCAGCTGGGTGACCTTGGGCTAGTCACATCTTCTAGGAGCTCTCTCAGCCCCACCCACCTCACAGGGTGTTTGTTGTTGTGTGGATAATAATAACATACTTTGTAAACCGCTCTGAGTGGGTGTTAAGTTGTCCTGAATCAAATGTATATAAATCAAATGTCGTCGTCGTCATCATCATCATCGTAAGTTCATTGGTAAGATTTGGGCATTCCTCCATATCATAGCTAATAGAAATACAATGGAAGACTAGTCACCTCTGGTTATATATGTGATCTTTTTGGCAGGAGTTGTGCACCAAACTATTCCCAAAGCTTAGCTTTGCTTTCCCCTCTAGTGCAGCATGGTTTCCATAACCTTCCATAAGGGATGGTATAATCACTTCAAGAAAGCTCAGATCACTTTAAAAAAATTGCGCTGTAGAAAGCTCTTTCACCCCCAACTTCCCATCAGCCAAACACTTGGGAATGGAAAGCCATCAAATTTCTCAGCCCCGGAGAGGAGATCAAAGGCTGTCTCAGAGATCTTCTGTGTCATCTCTTAATAGCTTGAAGAATGACAGTAGAATAATTGTCCTTTCTAACCTTTACCGAAGAATCTGATTCACCTGTGTCCTCAAGCTGAGAACTTAACCCACCCCTCTCAATAACACACAGGTGGAAACAGACATTCATCACCAGTTTTGCAAATCAGAGGAACAGAAGGGCCAACTGTTTCCCTCATTCCTGCTCTTTCCATAGATTACACCTCACAGTTTTGCCCACCTAGGAGTAGGGGTGGTGATACATAGCTGATGTAACACTCTCTCTTACATCACAGTTGTTATAGCTCATGGAAATCACTACCGCCAATGCACTATTTTGTATAGTCACTTAGTTCCATAATAGTATGCTGTCACAACTAATTCCAGAAGATTTCCAGAATATTTTATAATTTGGAGGATAATGACTTAAACATGTACAGTACTTTACAACTCTTATTTCTTTTATACTATCATTATTTTATTCCTCCATTTGTTTAAGGATTCAGGGCAGTGTATATCTCCTCTTTCCATTTGATCCTCACATCAACCATACAAGGTATATTGTGCTCAGAGTGTGACTGGCCTAAAGTTAACTAGTGAGCTTCATGAGGACTTGAATGAAGAACCCCTGGTTATATGTCAATCATTGCATCACCCTGACTCTCAACGTTGATTTCCTCCATTTACTTAATTTTAATGTTTTTTTCCAAGTCCACATGCTGAGGATCAGCATATTAAACTTACAGCAACATTGTGAATTAATTTCATGTCACAGGGAGGAACTGAGAATGTGTTTCCCCCTCAAAGTAAGTCTATAGCTGAGCTGGTTTTTGAACAGATGTCTAAATCCTAGAATCTGGCTTACTAAGAGAACACCTACTTGTAGCCAGCTCTTTTGATATCAAGAGTCATTTTGATGGTTGTTGTGGGTTTTCCGGGCTGTATTGCCGTGGTCTTGGCATTGTAGTTCCTGACGTTTTGCCAGCAGCTGTGGCTGGCATCTTCAGAGGTGTAGCACCAAAAGACAGAGATCTCTCAGTGTCACAGTGTGCTGGCGAAACATCAGGAACTACAATGCCAAGACCACGGCAATACAGCCCGGAAAACCCACAAAAACCATCGTTCTCCGGCCGTGAAAGCCTTCGACAATACATCAAAAAGTCATTTTTATTAAACAGGTATTTTACCCCCCAAATATTTGAAAAATACTGAATCAATCAGTTCAAAATAGTGTAACCATAAAACTGAATACAAGTGGCCTTATACCTGTTTGCTAGCATAGTATTAACGGGTCCCTAATATCCTAGGCCTAGGCCTTGATTGCTTATCACACTTTAACAATTAGTAATAGTATTGAACTATGCTCTAGATATAAAATGTTGTTAGCTAGGGCTAGAGTATTACTTCCCATGCCCAATTTCCATCTGCCGTAGTTACCACAAGCTAGGTGTGGGCTAGCTAATGGTTGGGTTGCCAGTTCTGGGTTGGGAACTCCTGAAGATTTGGGAGTAGATTCTGGGGAGGTAGATTTTGTAGAGGTGAGGGACCTCAGCAGGGTATAACTCCAGTATCCACATGGAAGTTTGCCACCTTGAGGCCCTGAGAATGAGTTCCAAAATCTAAGAGTGTGTGCCAGATAATGAATGCCTAACCAGGCTCATAGTCAAACACATTGGGGCAGGGCTTTTTTTCTGGGAAAAGAGATGGTAGAACTCTCAAGAGGGAAATGAGGGAGAAACACATGGAAGAAAAGTGTTGCTGCTTTCAAATGCACCTCTACTTTTTTCAGCTGAGGTGAGGAGGAGGTCCCTCCTTCCTCTCCCCTCAGCTGAAAAAGCTGCTGGCATTTTAAAACAGTTTTTTCAGCTGACAGGAGGGAAATTCCCCCTCCCATCAGCTGAAAAAGGCTGCCAGCTTTGAAAGCAGCAACACTTTTCTTGCCCGCCAAGGAAAGCATTGCTACTTCCAAATGCCTCTCTGCTTTTTTCAGCTGAGGGGAGGAAGAGGTCCCTTCTCCCCCTCCCCTCAGTTGAAAAAAGCAAGCTGGTGTTTGAAAGCAGTGTCACTGCTTTCAAGGCCTGCAGCTTTTTTTCAGCTGATGGGGGACCCCCTCCCATCAGCTGAAAAGTGGAGGGCTTTCAAAGCAACATTTTTCTTGCTGCTTGCAAGTTGTAAGAAAAGTATTGCTCTTTGCCAGAAGCTAAAGAGCTGTTCCATGGCATTCTGGCTGAAAAAAAGCCCTTCATTGGGGGAACTCATCTTAAAAAGTACTCCTTCACTTGGCTCTGTGAGCAGGCACTATGGAAGTGGGGAAGGAGCTTTCAGTTTTCCTCTCACCCTCCTTTTGTCAGCAGAGAGGAGGTGGGGCATTTTCAAGCCCTTTCTTTAGCTCCATGTGCTCAGGGACACATGGATCCAGAGAAAAGGGACAAAAATCCTCACCTCCTTTCTGCAGGCAAAAGAGGGGTGGGGGTGGGAGGAAAACTGGAAGCTCCTTCTTACCCCTTCACAGCACTTCCTCACAACACCCAGTAAACAAGTGCTTTTTAAAGTGAATTCCTCTGATGCACACTTAACTACAAGTCTGGTCACACACTCATTACCCTTAATGTATCAACTGTATCTTACCCGAGTCTTCCAGGCAGGGATCTGTTTCTACTTTCCTTTCTAATGCATCTTGTACCCTAAAGGAGCTGCATATATTGTAAATAAGAATAACTTTTGAAGGATGATATAGAAGAGCTGAGTATAAAATGAAACACGAGCAAAAAATTACTGCGTTTTCTTTGAAGAATTGCCATTCTTACTGCCATTGCAATTGTTCTTGTCCTAACTGACTTCATAATCAGTGCTAGAACACCAGTGATATGTCAAGAATCCAGAAAATATTCCTCTCCCATGATATCATCTGATTAGGAGATTTTTCATATACCATAGGACAGGAAAAATGAAACAACATAACAGCTATTTGGATGATGCATTTGGTACAGCATGTAAATGGGTAACGTGCCCCAGACCTCTGTTTGAATAAACTATTATGTGTCTTATGAAATGTTCTGAGCAATAAAATAAATAGTCTTTTAAGAAACAAATTGCCTATGTAAACACGGGTTTAGGAGTGCTATTAGTTTGCCAATTATCTTCTAGAGGGAAAAAATGGAAAACATAAGATATTGACTTTCTTGTTTGTTCAGATGTAGACAAATCACACGCTGCTAAAAAGAGTATCAGCAGTACTCAATTGTTACCCCCAATTACCATCTTCCTATTTTTTGTATTGGTCTCTAATAAAAATGGAAGCTACACACCCTGTGGCTTCTTTTAATCTGAAGATGCCACCATGAAGACCAAGGACAGAAAGAGGTATACTGGCTTCTGATGAGAGAGATCACTTGAGGACAAATTGCTGACATTTTTCAGTTGAAAGCCACTTAGGAATACTGGTCCCCAACAGCAGCTAGATACTTCTTCCAGGAAAGGTTGTGGAGAAAGGAAGACTACACAGTGTTCTGTCACTTGTTACCTTAGATACCACTGTAGATCTTGGTCCAAATTCTGCTTAATGTGAAAGTAGTTCAGGGCTTGTTTTTAGCCAGTCCTGAAAGAATGAATCACAGGAATATAACAAGTAACAGTTGGCTGGGACCTATTGGGCCATAGGGCAGGATATAAATACAAGTAATCAATCAGATTAAACCCTTCAACCTGAACATGTCTGACAAGTTTGTGAAAATATCTGAAGAAGGTTGCAAAACTTCCTTCAGCAACTTATGTTTATTTTTATATCTACTCCACTTTTCTTCCCAATAGAGATCCAAAATGGACCCAAAATGGCTTACAATATCATTTTCCCTTCTTGAGAGAAAATAAAAAGAGAAATGAAAAACATATTTTGCCTTGTCCTCCTGAAGAGGGGAATCCACTACAGAGTAATCTGGGGCTGAAGGAGGAAACGTTGGCCCAGGCTGAAGATTGCCAGGGCAAAAGAAAATGTGTGTGTGTGTTATGTGCTGTCAAATTGCCTCCAACCTATGGCGACCCTGTGAATTAAAGACCCCCCAAACATCCTTTCATTAACAGACTTGCTCAGATCTTGCATACTGGAGGACATGGCTTCCTTTATTGAGTCAAGCTATCTTGTTTTAGGTCTTTCTCTTTTCCTACTGCCTTCTATTTTTCCTAGCATTATTGACTTTTCCAGAGAATCTTGTCTTCTCATAACGTGACCAAAGTACAATAGCCTCAGTTTTGTCATTTTAGCTTCTAGGGGGGATTCAGGTTTGATGTGATCTAGTATACACTTATTTGTCTTTTTGGCCATCCATGGTATCCACAAAACTCTCCTCCAGCACCACATTTCAAATGAATCAATTTTCTTCCTGTCAGCTTTCTTCGATGTCCCTCTTTCACATCCATACATCATAATGGGGAATACCATTGTTTGGATTATCTTGATCTTGATCCCCAGAGAGATATCTTTATATTTAAGGATCTTATCTAGCTCCCTCATAGCTGCTCTTCCAAGTCTCAATCTCCTTCTGATTTCCTCGTTGCAGTCTCCTTGCTGGTTGATGATTGAGCCAAGGAATAGAAAATCTTGGACAATTTCAGTCTCCTCATTGTCAACTTTAAAATTGTGTAACTCCTCAGTAGTCATTACTTTTTGATGTTCAGATGTAATTCTGCTTTGGCACTTTCTCCTTTAACTTTCATCAGTAGTTGTTTCAAGTCTTCACTATTTTCTGCCAGTAATGTGGTGCCATCTGCATATCTCAAATTGTTAATGTTCCTTCCCCCAGATTTTTACTCCAGCTTCTTCTAGATCTAATCCAGATTTCCTTATGATATACTCTACATAGGGAGATCCCCCTTATCCCACACCGGCTCAAAGTGCCAAGGGGGTGGCAACGTATGACTTACCATTCGTGACTGTCGTACGGCTAAGTGTGTTGGGTTGGGGAAAGCAATGGTGAACTACCCTGTAAAAACTTCACTGCGAGACTCTGCGGATCTCTCTCAATGTGCTGTAGGACAGAAAGGCCTGGAGGGGGACGATCTACGGAGTAGCCGAGGGTCGGACGCGACTGTGTGGCTTGGATCGGATCGGACATAGGGAGATAATATACATCCTTGTCTGACACCCTTGCCCATTGGAAACCATTCTGTTTCCCCATATTCTGTCCTAACAGTAGCCTCTTGTCCAGAGTACAAGTTGTGCATGAAAACAATCAGATGTTGTGGCACCCCCATTTCTTTTAATACTATCCACAGCTTTTTATGATCCATACAATCAAAAGCTTTGCTGTAATCTATAAAACAGATGCTAATTTTCTTCTGAAATTCCCTGATGCGTTCCATTAGCCATCATAAATTTGTGATGTGATCTCTAGTGCCTCCTCCTTTCCTGAATCCAGCTTGAACATCCAGCTTGAATAGAAAATATCCAGGGCTAAAGATCTGGGGGAAAGTGAGTGGCCAAATACGGGCACAGTAAGTCAGAAACTGTGTACAGCTGGTCAACTCAAGTGGGTGATGGAGTTACCAGAGAGCTGGACCAGCTTGAATTAGTTCAACCAAAGCTGAACAGTGGCTGAATGATATTCCCTGGGTATGGGATAGGATTACCAGGGTAGGCTGTATTGTGAAGAAGGTTCCGATACCTCAGATTATTATCCAGCAAACCTGACTCAATTACTCCTGATGTGAGTGTGAGAGAGCTTCTGGAGGGTGTGGAGAAGAGGTCTTTAATCAGTGCACTCTTTGGAGTATTCCAGCAGGTGGACTACTCCAATGTGAGAGTACCCAAGGGAATTCCTGTCAGTTTCAGAGACCTAAGCTTTGATATCAAACTGGATATTTTATCCCAATTGCTGATGTTCAGGTCAAAGGATCTTTGGGAGAGGGAGCAAATGGCCTCATTGGCAACATTGTTGCTTATAAAAATCCCTTAAATTGTTAGTTTCACTATGTCAACAAGCTGTATAGCAGTTGTTAAAGAGGCTGATATTTCCCTTCTAGACTATATAGATCACATACATTTTGATTACTTTGCTGCTGGGGAATGCCTTTAAAGATTAAAACAACAAAAAGGAACCTTTTTTCTGCAGGCTTTTAAATGTACTAACTAGCAAGCAACTAGTATGATTGTATTTTCAGGTGGGAGCTTGACTCTTGATATCTTATACCCTGGAAATTCTTTTCTGGTCTTTAAGGTGCTACTGAATTCAAATCTTGAACAATTATTGATGTACTGGATGAAAGATTGTACGTTTCTCAACATATGAAACAAATAGATTTCCTTTTACTACTATATATGAGAGACTTATTTTTTTCCTCCCGTTTAACAAACCCTGCATGTCTAGATGTGTTAACAAAAACTTAGGCTGCAATCCTAAGAATGCTTTCTTGGGAGTAAAGTGGGACTTACATCTGAGCAGACCTAGGATGGCTCCCTTAGTGAACCAGGGTTAGAGGCAGTGGAGGCCTCAGGAAATGGGGGTTTCCAGGCTGCATTTTATCAAAAAGCCTTCCAATGTTTTTCATCTGGTCCTGCCTTTTTCTTTCAAAGACACACATTTGGAAACATGACCACTAGCATGAACTAGTTGTGCTTTGTTAACTGCATATGGTAGCAGAGCAAACAGTTAGCTAGGACAGTGATGGCTCAGGAGTAGACATGGGCACGGACAGAAAAAAAACCCCAACATGGTGTTTGTTGTTCATTGCCATCCATGAACAACAAACAACGAACATGACCTGTTCACGAACATGTTCATTGTTCGTGGGGGCTAGCAGGCTCTCCTCCAGCCATCAAGATCCCTACCACACCACTCCCAGAAACCCTACCTGAGCAGGCAGCAGGAAATGTACTTATAATAAACAATAGCTTGGCCTCAGAGTTTGGCAGCAGCCCTGGAACCTGAAGGGATAGATCCCTACCGCACCACTCCAGGAAACCTTACCTGAGCAGGCAACAAGAAAGGTACCAGTAATAAATAATAGCTTGGCCCAGAGCCAAGAGTGTGGGGGGATTATCTTGCATGAGGGCTCGATCCAACAGTCTGGGATTCATGCCTTGCTTAAACATAATTATTTTGGTGGTTTCCTCACACCTTGGGCATTTGGCAGCTAGCTGTCGGAATTTTGTAACATAGTCTCTAGCCGACATGCTACCTTGCCTAATCGATTGTAATTCCGTTCGGGCTCTGCTTTCTTCTAGTGGGTCTTCGTATTGCGCTCGGAGCGCATCTACCAAACCCTGTAGGGAGCCTAGTTCTGGAGCCCCCAGATCGTACAAGGCTACATACCATTCCGCTGCCTTTCCTTGCAGACGTGATGCCAAATGTTCGATTTAACTAGCTTCGTCACCCGAACAAGTGTCCCCAACGATTGAAAAATTGTAGTGCCTGTACTAGAAAAAATCCGAACTTCGAGGGATCTCCATCGAAAGTATCTTCCAATTTTACCCATCCCATTGGTAATTCTTGAGGTCTGGTGACTGGTGCTGGGAGCGGGTAATATTGTACAGGTACCAGTTCTTGCCTTGGCTGCCAGTCAGGTTGGCGCGGGAGCAGTTGCATCGGAGGATACTGGGGCCTTGGTTGCGGGATCCCTTGGGGTCTTGGCATTGGAGAAACTTGCAGCCTCGGCTGGGGTCTCTGTGGTCACGGAGCCGGAGGGCCTTGTGGAGGTAGACCTCTCGGTCCTAGAGGTGGAGGAAGCCTAGGCGCTGGAAGCCGTGGGAGAATCGGCTGTCCCCGCGGCGGCGGTGGGAGTACTGGAGCCTCATCTTGCGGCTGTAATGGTAATCCTCCTGGGAGGACTGGAAGCTCCTGCGGCTGCTGTTGTGGCTGCTCTTGTGGCCCCGGTGGCTATTCCTAGGGCTGCTCTTACAGCTGTTCTTGAGGCTGCTCTTCCTCCCCTTCCAGAGGTCCTCCTGGTTCATCAGGGGGAAGTTCCTCCAGTCTCTCATCTGCTGGCTCCTGCGGTTGTTCCGGTGGTTGTACCGGTTGTTGCTGATCGTCAATGGTTATTAGCGGTTGTTCCCTCGGGATCAGAGCCTGTAGGGCAGCTAGACTTTGCCCGATAGCACGACTGTAGGTACCCTCTCCTTGAGAGGTGCCTTCCTCTGATCCTCCTACAACGAGTACGGAGAGCAGATGAACAGCATGTGCTAAGCTCTCCTCCATATTACCCAGTCTCTCTTCTAATATTTGTACACGTTCTGGGGCTGCCGTGGCCCTCACCGATTCAGCATATTCTTGAGGAGTTTCTTTGGGAAGTTGTGTAGTTTCCATATATTCCGTATAGAATGCCGTCGCCCGAGGCCAAGGCCGAATTTCTCCCATGCCCTGAGCCCCGTTACCTTGTTCTGTTTCCATTCTCCCCGCCAATATTCCTTTGTCCAATCCGGTCACTGCCAAAATTCCAGCATCGACCGCCAGAGTTCGGCTCTGAAGTTGTATCCAACTCTGTTCAGTCGGCTCGCGTTGTCCCATCCACGGGGTACTTTCCGCGTAATCCCAACTCATCACGTTGCGACGGGAGGTTTCCCACATCTGGGTATTTTCCGAAGCTCTTTGGTTCCACTCGATTTGGTCGGCCTCTCGATTCCAGTGATACCATGGCTGGCTACTGGGATGCTCTGGTATCGAGCCAATACTTCGTTTCCCGTCCATTTGTGACTTAGTAAACAACGCACTCGCTCTCCTTTCCCTCATCTCTTGCAGCCTTGATCCCCACTGCCTCGGCGTCAGCAGTGATATTAACAGTTCCGGCATCGCCCTGGGCCTCGTTTCAGCTCTATCGGGTGCGAGGGTAATCAGCACAGTACGTCTGTACTCCATTCCTCCCTGAATGGGTCTTGGAGGTTCCAGTCCTTCCAAACCGGGGGAGGTATACGGATCAAACAAAGGGTCCCTGTCGGGAGCGGCCTTGGTATCCATCTTCCCCGGTTTAGGCATTGGAACAGATGTGATTTGCAACAAAATGTCAGACTGTGGCTTATTAGAAGTTGCAATCCAGACTATCTCTTGCAATTAGACATGAGTCCATTGGTTTCAAAAGATTTTACTGAATATAAACAACCATTATAGTCCACTGGCCAAGATGCAATATCTTGGCTGGTACATGGGTATTGTTGCGAATGAAGGTAAAGGTTAAGGTACAGAATAGCATAGCCCAGCAATTCCCATCCCCCCCCCAGTTCTCAAAACAAGCGGCTTGAAGCTGAGAGAGTGAAACTTTCCCAAGGCTGGAAAGACTGTAGTCAAAACATTCCTCTTCTTTGAGATAAGTGTTGCTGGACTGCTTGTCACCTGCAAAAGAAGAACTTGAAACACTGACAGGATTAAAATGGAGTCTCTCTGGTTAGATCACACAAGAAACTTATGTCAGACCTGACAAAGGGTGAGCTGCCTGGTCACCGAGGGCGCGGGTGGTCCCTCTGGGGCCTGCAGCCTATGGGGACCTTTCCTCAAGATGGACCTTTCCTCATGGCGGCCTCTGGCCCAAGGGGCCTGTGGCCTCTGAGGGCCTTTCTGTGGCGGCAGCGTAGGGCAGGCTGCCCAGTTGCCGCTGGAGTAGAGCGGCGAGGGCGCGGGTGGCCGCCCCGGGGCCTGTGGCCTATGGGGCCTTTCCTCACGGCGGCTCTTTCCTCATGGCAGCCTCCAGCACAAGGGGCCTTCTGCGGCCTATGGGGGCCTTTCCTCATGGCGGCCCTTTCCTCATGGCGGCCTCTGGTCCAAGGGGCCTTCTGTTGGCAGCAGCGCGGGGTGGGCTGCTCGGTTGCCACCGGAGTCAAGTGGTGCGGCCAGCCTGCTGGGTGCCAGGCCATGCGGCCTTTTGTTCGCTGGAGGGCCTTCGGCCTCTGGGGCCTTTTCCTTGCCTCACTTAGATACCTCAGGCTAGCTCGATCTCGGTAGATCGAAGAAGCTAAGCAGGGTCAGCTTTGGTTCATAGCTAGGATGGGAGACTTGCCCTTAAAACCCTGTCAGCCGGGCCGGGGCCTCTGGCCTCGGGGGCCTTCCATCGGTAGTGGTGCGGTGCGGGCTGCCTGGCAGCTACTGGAGCTGAGTGTTGCGGCTGTGCCTGACCTGTGGGCGCCGGGCCATGTGGTCTCCATCCGTCCAGGGGCAGTGGGCCTCCCACCCGGAGGGTGGGGTGGCTGCACATGGCCGGGTTGGCCCGCACTGTGAAGCCAGGGCCCGGGGGGCAGGGACGCCCGGGGGCAACCTTCACCACCCTTCCCCGGACCAATAGGTGTGGGGGCAGCCCCGGCCATCGGTATAAGCCAAGGGTGGCTCACGGGCTGACTGCCTCACAGGGCAGGTGTTTCTCTCTTTTTCTACAGGATGGCTCCAAGTGCTAGTGCTAGCAGCAAGGCAGCAGCCAAGGCCACACGCCAGGGCCCAGTCATGAGGGGTGCGGCTCAGGCCCCCCGCAAGGCATGGGGGGAACCCCACTGGGTGCCCCGTGGGGCAGGGCCCCCCCACAAAGCTCCCAGCAGCATGCAGCTGGTGCCCAATGGGATGCCGGGTGCATGCCGGGTGTCCCCCCCCCCCCAAGCAAGGGGTGGACGTCCAGACAGCCTGGCAAGGCATGCCGGAGTGCATGGCAGTACTCTCCACCACTTTTGGCGGAGGCGGGGTGTCCACCACAAGCCCCCTGTCTGCTACAACTCACCACTCACACACACACCCCGGGTGGCAGGGCAGAAGGAGGCCAGGTGCCTAACAGCAAGGAGCCCGTCGGCGGAGGCCGGAGACCCAATCGAGCAAGAAGATGAGGCAGACAAGGCGAGCCCCGAAGATGCATGGGAGAGCAACACAGAACCAGGACAGAACAGGGGTCAGTCCCGGGCCTCAGGTCGAAGGACACACAGGTCCCATCGAAGGAGCTGGAGCCGCAGTACGTCATCGCCCAGGGCATCGAGAGGTGAGTAATCAGGCAACGAGGATTGGGAAAAGAAGGCAAGGGACTATTGGGAGGCAGCAGCCTATGTCCCTGGACTGGCTGAATGGGCTCGGCGCCACAGACACCGCGGGAGAGCCACCACAGGGGCTCAAGCGGTGTGGGAGCAGACCTGCTCAGCTCGACAGGGGAATTCCCCGCCACCAGTGGGTCCTGGGGAGGCTCCCATTGTGTACCATTTGCCCGGCCGGATGAGGGAACGGATCCTGAATGGGTACTATGTGGATGTGTTCACTCTGCTGCAATCAGAGGAACCAGTAGGGGACAGCGGATCCCCGAGAAAGCGCAGGTGACAGGACAGGGAGCAGCTGGCTGAGCGCACTTTCACTAATTGGATTCTGGGGTACTGCGAGTACGCCAGGTTGGTGCAGGTGGCATACCCTGAACACGCTTGGCACCTCACAATGCATATGAAGGAGGTCACACACATCAAAGCCACATCGGGCGACTGGGTGGCCTTAAAATATGACAAGACCTTCCGAAAGAAGGCATCCAGTAATGAGCTCACTCAATGGGACCAGCCGGACAGCATGGGCTGGCTATGGGCGGTCAATAGTAGGGGCACTGGGGAGTGCACTAGGGCCGAGGGTTCAGGGTTCAGGTGACACGCCACCAAGCGACCCTGCTGGGAGTTCAATGCTGGGGGCTGCCACAAGACAAGGTGCCACTTCGACCACGTGTGCGAGGACTGCCATGGCCGCCACCCACAGCGGGACTGCCCCACAGGCACCGGGTCCCAATGGCCCTTTCGGGGAAGCGCAGCGGGGAACGGAGCCAGACAGGATGACGGGGGCCGGGCATCAGCATCAGGTGGTCAGGGCTCTGCCCCAGGCCCAGGAAAGAAGTGAGACAGCCAGCCCGGGTGACTGGCGTTCTCTCGCCCGGATGATAGTCTCCCCGGCCGCACTGCAGCCTTGGCTACAGCGATACACCAACCGGGCAGCTGCCACCATGCTCTGGGAGGGTTTCTCGCGGGGCTTCAAGATACCTTATGTGTGCCCTCAGGTCGCCACAGATGCTCCCAACCTTAAGTCCACAGGGGACATGCCAGGTGAGGTGGCGGCCAAGATTCAAAAGGAGGTCAGGCTAGGTGAGTGGCTGGCCCATTTGACACGCCTCCCATGAACAACCTGAGGGTGTCCCCGCTGGGTGTGGTTCCGAAGAAGGCGCTGGGTGAATTTCGGCTGATTCACCACCTGTCTTATCCAAAGGAAGCCTCCGTGAATGAAGCAATACCACCTGAGCTCTGCACTGTGTGATATGCATCTTTTGATCAAGCTGTTAACCTGGTGCGGGCCTGCGGCCATGGCGCACTGATGGCCAAGTGCGACATTCAATCTGCCTTCTGGCTACTGCCGGTTCACCCGGAGGACTGGTGCCTTCTGGGGTTCAAATTCCAGGACAAATAGTACATAGACAAGGCCATGCCTGTGGGCTGTGCTGTGGCCTGCTTGGCCTTTGAGACCTTCAGCACATTCCTCGAGTGGGCACTGAAAGACCTAGCATGCTCCCCATTCATCTCTCATTATCTGGATGACTTTTTCATGTCGGGGCTGGCGGGCAGTGGTGAATGCCAGAGGCTCCTGGGGCTGTTTCAAGGGTTGGCCAGGGAGTTAGGCGTCCCGCTGGCCCAAGAGAAGACCGAGGGTCCCTCTACCTGCTTATCATTCCTGGGGATAGAAATAGACTCAGTGCAGGGAACCTGAAGACTGCCCCCCGAGAAGTTGAAAGGCCTGCAGGAAAAAGTCACATCTGCGCTGAAGGCTAAGAAGAAAACACTGCGGGAGGTGCAGTCGCTCCTGGGAAGCCTGAATTTTGCCTGCAGGGTAGTTGTACCGGGGAGGCTGTTCTGTGCCCAGCTGGCCAGAGCAACGGCCGGGGTGACAGCGCCGCAGCACCACATTAGGATAACGAAGCAGCTGAAAGCAGACCTGCATGTCTGGGACACCTTCTTGCGGGAGTACAACGGTGTGTCCTGGTGGCAGGAGCCCCTTGACTCGGGGGCATCCCTACAGGTGCACTCCAATGCCGCTGGAGGCGTGGGATTTGGAGTGTACTGGGAGGGCCGGTGGTGCGCTCAGAGGTGGCCCGCGGCCTGGCTGGGAGAGGGCATTATCAGGGACCTCACGTTCTTGGAGCTCTTTCCTATCCTGGTGGTGACAGCACTCTGGATGGACCAGTTCCACAACAAGAAGGTTCTCTTTTGGTGTGACAATCGAGCAGTGGCGTTGGTGCAGGCAGACATCTCGATCAGGGGTGGCATGTTGATCATCAAGGTCCGGCAGTCCAAGACTGACCAGCTGGGGTGCAGAGCAACGGTCCGGCTCCGTGCCGTGGGGTGGGGGGGCCCTTGCCCAGTGCGGGCAGTCAGGGCGTACCTGGACAGGTGCCCAGCCATACCCGGCCAACTTCTGGTGCATGCCAACGGCGGACTGCTCACAAGGTACCAGTTCACAGCTGTCCTGAGAGCCAGCCTGTGAGCAGCACGCCTCCCACCAGGCGAATACGGGTCCCACTCATTGCGCATTGGGGTGGCAACCAAAGCTACTGAGGCGGGCTTGTCCGCTGATATGATAAAAACCATGGACTTCCAGAGCCTATTTGGGTTATGTCAGGAAAGAATATACTAACGTTGTGTGATTCAGTTACAGGCACGGTATCCCCCGAGGAGAGACTGTGCAGATGCTGACAAGGGAGAGACTGCATGGAAGCTGACAATGGACGGCATGACAACGGGGCAGCTCAGTCAGGGGGATGTGAGTGGGCCCCCTGGGGGGCCCTGGCAGATATCACCAGGGCCGTTGTACCAGTCGCCATCGGGGGCCAGGGAGGAATTTTTCCCGCAAGGGGCCAGATTGGCCGAGGCCACTTGGGGTTTTCACCTCCCTCTGGGCATCAAAATCAGGGACCCTGGGGGTAAGGGGTGGCTCCATCTTTTTGGTTGCAGCAGCTGGAGTGTTGGCAGGAGTTGGGCCGCTGGCCAGCCTCCAGTGGCGGTTTTTGAGGCATTGGGCTGGATCCCAGTAGGGCGAGTGGGCCTGTGGGACTGCTCACCCCGATGGATCTGGAAGCAAGGGTCGCCAGGCAGGGCTGGCGATGGAACAACATGTGCCGAGGTGCCAGCGGTAGGCTGGCGGGTGATGCATCGGTTGGCTGCCAATGGGGATCCTGCCCAGATGCCAGGCCAATGCTCCATACAGCTGTAATCAATAAAGTTGTGGCCATTTCTAACCCACACAAGTGTCTGGTGTGTTTACTTAGCCGCAACGCAGTCTGATATAGCACCTAGGTGGCAAAGATCAGTTTCAATAAGGACTGTAACCTTAATAGTAACAAACTAGTGACGAATTGAGTCAGTCAGGCACGACAGTGAACACTTTTAAGTCTTCATTGCGGCACATCATTTGGAGGAAGTAAAAAAGAACATCAAATCCAAAAGGTATTCCTGAGGAATCTTTTAAAATATCATGAAACTGTCCTAGCACTATAGAAAGGCTGGAAAACAGGACATCTTCATGACGTCTCTTGCCGTCTTGCATCTTAGTTTGTTTCCCTTGTTAAATATTTGAAGCTGTCTGGAGCATCCAAGATGTATGGAACATAGATGAGCTTCTGTGCAATCCTCCTTTTTTAATCAGGATCCAAACTGGCTTGTTAAAAAATTGTTTGGAACATGCCTGGCTATTTCTGTTCTCTAACAGTTCAGTCATGGAAAGTTTTCCACATACCACAGCAAGGCCAGAGAGCAAAGAGTTTATCACTCCACCAAACAAAACTTGCACAACAAAAATGAACAGAGAGTGATGGAACAAAACCTTGAAGGCAACATTCTGTCTTTCAGTTACCTGGTCAGGGGCTCTCTTCCTTTTTCAGCTAGTTTGTAAGCTGATACTTCTGTTAGTTTGGACTGGAGACTGACACCGCAATCCTAAACAGACTAGTTTCACCCTTCTAAGCACATTGACTTCAATGGATTTAGAAGGGTGTAACTCTCTTAAAGATTATAGTGTGTGGCTTCTGCTACACATTATGCATAGAGCTCACTTTTCCCTGAGCAATTTTTTCGATCCAGATTGTTAATTGGAACAAGGGAAGGACCTATGGGGAATGTATGCTTAACCCATTCCTCACCAGTCCTTTTTCATTTCAGGCTTACACATGTCCAGCAGATACTCTGGAAAGGTGGCATATACATTTCTTAAATAAATAAATAATAAAAAAAATCACCCTTCCTGAGCTACTTTTTCCATCCACTAGGAAAACAGTCCCTGTGGAAGAGCAAGATCCAAATCCAGTAGCACCTTAAAGACTAACAAGATTTCCAGAGTGTAAGTTTTCTAGAGTCAAAACTCCCTATGTCCCTTTGTCAGAATCCCTGTATCTTTTCCTCATGGATCCAAAAGCAACATGAGATAGATCATTTCAGCTGAAAAAAATCACCAGAGGGTATCAAGTTAAGCAGCCGTTCCCTGCCTGGGTTATTATTACCAATTTTTGTGGCTACTTCTGTTTGATTCAAAATGTTACTTTTTGGTTTCTCCATGCTCAGGACAAAATTGTGGCCATCCCTTTCCCCCGCCATGTTCACAAATCCCTATAGCATTCTTGATTTGGATCCTAACCTTTTCTCTTCCGCTTCTGCAGCAAGTCTGCCACTGCAGAGGCAATGCAACATTGCAGAGTCCATCCCTCCAGCACTAGGTGTTTTCTGCTCATTGTAAGATGCCTAGCAGAAAACATTTATTGCCAAAGGAACATGTTCCGCAGTGAAGTATCACTATCACAATGAAAGACATGCTATGAAGCAAAATAAAGGGCTATGGTCCAAACTATTGCAGTTAAAACTGGTGCCTATTTTTGCATCAATTATATATAATAGTGTGTAAATGACATTTAGATTGCATGAAACAAATGAACAAAAATGGGAAATACGCTAAAGAAAATAGGTGGGGGAAAGGGTCTTTCTGACCATGCAGGTATTCAAACATCCCTACTCCTCACCCACTCTTCTTCTACTTCAGATGGGGCAGGTCTTTGTTTAAACAGAAGCAGCAGAGGAAAGAATAATGGAATTCTACATAAAAGCATGTACTGTCATGGGATCTGGAGAAAAGAGTATTCACATGAGACCCTAAAGAGCAATTTAAGCTTCACTGGTGGTATTTGCACAATACATGAATATTGTCAATGCAGGCCAGAATGAATATGGAAATGGCAAAAGGTGCCATTGTAGGTTTTACATTCATACTATAGACCAATTAGAGCACAACCCATTTTAAACATCATGTGTTAGGATGCCCATACAGTTTAGGGTTCATTTGTGTCCGTTTGTGTTCGTTTGTGTTTAGGGTTGCTAATCTCCAGGCAGGACCTGGAGTTCTTCCAGTATTACAACTGATCTCCAGGTTACAGAAATAAGTTCCCCTGGAGGAGATGGCAGCTTCAGAGGACAAACTCTGTGGTAGCATATCTCGCTGAGATCCTTGCCCAAACTCTGCCTTCCCTGGAAACTTCTCCCAAATCTCCAGGAATTTTCCAAGCCAGAGTTGGCAACCCTATCCTCCATGAGAGTACCTGTATGATAAACTTGTAAGCAAACATACACCCACAGTCACACTTTATATTTTTAGGAAGACTTAAACAATCTGTTGGGCCAGATCTTGTCTTGTCTTTTGTGTGCACCATTAAGCAAGCTGCCAGCCCTTTCTCAAGTGCAGGTTTTTTGGCTGACAAAGGGCTGGTTGTTGGGGAGGTGGTTTACTGGCAAGGAATTCCCATATGCACAACAGCCACAGGTGACTGGACTGATCCCTAGGTATATTTTTCAAAGATATGTAGTCAGACTTAGGGCTAAGCAAGGGAAACTTCATCACTGAAGTTCAGATAACATTATTTTTCTTTCTGCAATGAAGTTCTACAGTGTTGATGCTCAATGGAGGCCACAGGGAGCAGGATGCAAATGCATACAATTTTAAAGCTTCGCTTCTAGCAGCATCTGGATGACAGACTCGTTCATGACCCCAGAATAAAGACAGGGCAAAGGTCCCAGTCTCCCAGTCCTCTGTGGACCAGGATCCAAAACACAGAAGAAGGGAGTAACAGCAGCTGAAATGTACATGTGGCATTTAAAATCCTTCCATGCATTCTTTTGGAGTTTTGTCATCGCACCCTTTCTGAAATATCCATATTTTAGCCTCATCGTAAACACTATCAGACGCTGCAGATCTCTTCAAAGAAGCAGACACGCTGGAGCAAACTGGAGGCAGCTCCCCCCTCCCCCCGCTGTTAACCCCCTATGGAAAATGGGCTATTGGAATGTTTACTGTTGCTTGAATTTTGCTGATATTTTGCCCCTTGACTTGTAGTGAAGTGCTGCTCTATAAATTTTGGATGTGCCTTTGAAATATGTTCCTCAGGAGCATTCTGGATATTTGAAAAGAAGAAAGGATCCCAAATCACTGAATGCTAGATTAAACTCATGGAAGACAATGTTGTTGGTCCAGAGAGCTGGCAATTTGTGAAATGCACCCAAGGCTTTTGTTCACCCATGTGGCTTAATAACTCTCAATGGCACACTTAATTACCCCAAACTAATAGAGCTATCTCTCCATGCATGATAGAAGACAGATGTGTATGAAGACTTTCAAATAAATAAGGATCGAAAAGGTTTGGTTACAGAGCTTAAATTAAAGTACAGCTCACCCAGGCTAAACCGTGAGTGCAGGGTGGTGCAGTAAAACCATCTTATCTCCTTGTTTTCAATATTTTTTCCCAGTTGACACTGGTCTCTCCCATTTTTAAGGGTGATATAGTGGTCAGACTGTCAGACCAGGATCTGAGAAACCCAGGTTCAAATTCCTACTCTGCCATGGAAGCTTGCTGGGTGACTTTGGCCAGTCATGTATTTTCAGTCTAACCTAATTCACAGGGTTGTTGTGAGGCTAAAATATAGCACAGGAGAACAATGTAAGCCACTGTGAGTCACCAATTTGGGAGAAAGGTGGTATATGTATTAAGTCAAAAAAGAAACAGAATACGTTACTGATACTAGGATACGAGAGACAGGGCCGTCTGCAGAAAAATCAACAGCTGCCCGCACATGTGCTTTCTCTGTGGAACTGCCTGCTTGAGGAGGTCAGGAAAGCTCCCACTGTCCTGTCTTTCTGCAAATGATGCAAAATTGAATTATTCAGGTGGTCTTTCAACCCAGATTACAGGGCTAAGAAGTAGCACAGAAAGATTCCTTGATAGAGACAGGGACTATACGTTACTCTGTTGGGTATTGTCTGCTTATGTAGATATGCACCTTCTAGGGAGTTTCCACACTGCTAAACATGTCATGTAAATTAGTTATGCTTGTTTCAGAAAGATTTCCTCTTTATGCTTGTTTTTCAGATTTTCTGCTACCATACTTGATTGTATCTCTTTCACTAAATGTCCTAATAGTTGTTCATTATTGTACTTTGCTCAGTAAATGTCTTAACTGTTGATTTTCATTTGCACTGTGTAATTTGGTTTGGATCTCAGTGAGAAAGGCAGATTAATAATAATAATAATAATCCATATAAAGGAGTACAAAATGATAATATCTTGGTGTGCACATGGTATAATATTTGGTGTGTGCCTTACTCACAACTACTCCAAACATATCTTGGATTAATATTAAGAACTTTTATATTAGAGCACCGTTTCCAAGCAGACGGAGCCCCAAGACTATGAAGTTAGGAGACTGAGCACAGATAGACCATGGGCAGTTTCCACACGGCTTACCTTCCCTCGGAACGACCTGGAACATCACGCAAAAAATGCAGAAGATTGCATTTTCTTGCACGAGATTTGTGCGACGTTGCGCAAATCTCATGCAAGAAAGCATGATCTTCCATGTTTTTTGCGTGATGTTCCAGGTCGTTCCGAGGGAAGGTAAGCCGTGTGGAAACGGCCCATGAGAGAGATCCCAAGACAGAAGATGGTAATTCCAGATGAGTAGCTGTGTTAATCTGTAGCAGAAGCAAAAGAATTAAGTAAAGTATTCAAAAAATATATATACGCAGCAAAATGAAACAAAAAAAGAAGGTCTGCAGAGGGTTAAAATGCCATGAAATGCAAAAGATACAGCCTGTACTATTTCTATGCAAACTTCAGGATTGTATAAGAAAATAAGCACAGTGATAATTCACAATAGCTGCAATTTGTGGCTATAACTTCGTTGTGTTAAGCAGTTTAATACTTCTAGAGGCTAAGGAAGGTGAACTATTTAACTTTTGAACTATTCAATTCCTGGTTGACATAACCTCCTAACCACGCTAAATTGAATGTACCAATTTCTCATTCTTTAGTTCTTTTGGTGAAAATAAGTTTCAGGTCACAGAGTGTTATATAGACTGAAGTTTTCCACAGGTTTCTGAACGATGCTATTTTTGAGTCCAATTTGTGTCCACTTATTCTTTTGAATAGCGAATGGACACATTGTCCTATGTAGAAGCATAAGAACACTGTTGAAGTATGATAGCGTATCTCAAACTGGAGGATGAACACTGTTAGTATAGGTGATGTTATTAGATAAAGTAATAGCATTGCCTGAGTGGATACGGGGACAGAGTTACCATCCAGGCTTGTTGTGGGGCCGGGTGCCTGAGTTATCTATTTGGTAGTAGCATATTGCAAAGGAGAAACTATTATCAATTTTAATGCTGTCTTCTACCAATTTAAGTCCAGTATAAAACTGTTAGAAATGAAAAAGGACCCTGAACAATGAATATGAAAATACCATATATATTTTAACAATGTATCATTGTGCATAATTAAACATAAACAATTGCAAATCATTATACAGAAGTTATCAGGGCTGGTTCCAGGTTTTGAGGTCCTTGGACAGAGAGTGCTTAGGGGCCCTCTATTCTCACTACTAGGCTCCTCTTCTTGCCTTCCCACTCATGTGCTCCCACCTGCCTGTGCATCTTTCCATTGCCCACTCACCAACTCTTCCACCACCTGCACTCACAGCTGCCCGCACTGCCTGCACACATTTTCCCTGATGGTGGTGGGTGCAGCTAGGAGTGCCACTGCTGTGGCCATCAGGAATGTCAATGCTTTGTACTCCACCCACATGCCCTTCTCCTGCAGGGCTAGGCAGCATATGCAGCTGGGAGCAGAGGTGACAAAGCACTCACAAGGAGGCAGTGGAAAAGTGTGAGTGCAGGCAACAGAGGAGATGAGTGAGTAGGGAGTCAGTAGCAGTGGGCCCCACCAGAAGCCATGGGCTCTGGCAGCTTCCCCATCTCTCATGTGTTGATGCTGGCCCTGTATCAAATATATATGAAAATGCAGGAACCATAAAGAAAACATCATAAACTGTTACATTATCAGCATACCAAAGTCATAATTTCAGATACACCTCCATACAAGAACCATACAGACAATATAACAAGTTATTCAGGCTCAAGACTCATTTCAAATCCTTCAGACTTAATAACATGTTGACAAATGACTATCTTATTGATTCATATGTGTAAAACCCATTTATTTCCATGGCAATATTTACTCCAGTATTATTTATAGTCCACCATTCTCACAGAGACTCAAGGCAAATTACAGTGTGAGTTAGTACAGTCCATTTCAAGGACATTTCAATAAACAATATAATAGGGTCTATAAATGCAAATTTGCAAAGATTTAAAACCAGCAGAAATTCAATACGTAGTTGAAAAAAAATGCTGAAAACAGCACATAAACTTTTTAAGATTGATACATTGAACAATTTTAAACAACATAGAACTATGCTGTATAATCATACCCAAAGCAACAGATAGCATGCAGTAGCACATGGTATTACAGTCTGTGGTCGCTGCTATCCTTCTACTGACACATCCCTCTGAAACCACTTCCCTACAGTACAGCCCTCCTATCTAAGTAAAAAAGCCCTCTTGAACATTCGGTTTTGTATTGTTTGCAGAAAGACAGGAGAATGGGAGCTTTCCTGACCTCTTCAGGTAGGCTGTTCCATAAGATGGGGGCCTCCACAGAAAATCCACATGTATGGACAGCTGTTAATTTTACCCATGTTCAAGGCGGCACTTGCAGAAGGTCCTGTTCATATGAGTCAAGGTGCCATGGTAGAACATAGGGAGAGAGGCAGTCTTGTAGATATGCCAGACCAAGGCCATGAAGAATTTTATGTGCAATAGTCAATACCTTGAATTGAGCCTGGTAACTGATAGGTAGCTAGTGAAGAGACTGCAGAATGGGAGTAATATTGATTCTTCTCCTAGCTCCTGATAATAATCAAACTGCAGCATTCTGCACCAACTACAGTCTCTAAGTTAGCTTAAACGGGAGACTTATATACAATGCATCATAGTAGTAAAGTCTTGACGTTACCATGACATGGATCCACGTGGCCAGATTGGCCATGTCAAGGTGTGGGTGGAATCTTCCAGGTTAGACTGAAGTTGAAAACAGTAACATCTTCTTAAATCCTAAAATTTAAAATCAATAATAGCTTTTCTATTCATTTAAGTTGCACTCTAATTACAGGCCTGAGAGCAAGTATGATTATCCAGTACAAGCAATAGATCATTGACATTGGAGTGGTTTTAGCTGGGAGCTGAGAGTGACAAGTAGACATGGGCACGAACCAAAAAAAATTAATGAACCAGCGGATCGTGGTTCGGTGCAGACCACGATCCCGAATTCCCGAAACACAATGAACATCTCCCATTGCCAAACCGAACCGGATCGTGGTTTGTGGAGGCCAAAGTGACAGGCAAGAGCTGTGTCCCACTCCACTGCTCACAGAAAGTGAAACCCAGCCTGGGAGACCACGGCTATTTATAAGCATGGGTCCCATTCAGCAACACAGGAGGTCTGTGTTTGGCCGTCAGAGCTGCCTATCAGGGTTTGCAGGGATGAGATTGGAGTGCCCATGGCTACAGAACACCCCCTTCCCCCTCCCTCCCCTGGGTGTCTTCTCCCAACTTGTAACTGCTTTGATGCTCCATGGTTGGAAGGAAGCCCTGCTGATCAAGGAAAGCTGGGCTTCCATTTGGGTTTCCAGGGCGACAGAAGGAGGGCAGACAGAGTTCAGGCATTCCCCCGGCTCCGTTGCCATGGGAATAGATTGCTGGCGCCTGAGTGTCTGGCTTCCCGAACCATGCCCGAACGCAACGAACCAGGCCTCTCCCAACCACTGATTCATTGGCCGTGGCCGATCACAATCCGCCGGGTCACGATCGCGCGATCACCATTTTCGTGGGTTTTTGAGGTTTGTAATGCGGTTCGTGCCCATCTCTAGTGACAAGAGGTGTTCTCTTTGGAGCCTGTCCAAACCAGTTATGAAGGCAGAAAGCCACCAGGGGAATTGGGGGGGGGGCTATCCAGTGTTTTGCAGAAAATTATCTGCTCACTGGGCAGAATTGTGAAAGTGTGCTCAATACATGGAGCTCTGGACTTTTAGGGAACAGGTTTGTTCCCTTGAGGCTAGGGTGGCCAATCTGGAGAGGCTGAGGGGAGAGACAGGTGTGAGGACAAAACTTTCAGGGACCAACTAGAACAGTCCCCCTCCTGTGCTGACAGATCTGCTGTCATGGAGAATGAGAGCTCGAGGTTAGATGGTGTCAGCCTGAGGAGGATGATCCCTTAGAAAGGTTCCTTTTTTCAGATGATGGACCAGTATCCTCTGATACCGAGGATATCCCTCTGGAGTTGGGGTGAGGTGGGCTTTTGGAAGAAGGTGATTCAGTTAGTAGGAATATGGGGTGTGTATGTGTGTGGCAGATGTTTTGACTACTTGGTAACTTGCCTGCCTGGAACAAAGGTTGAAGGCAACATGCTCTGTCTAGTTAACTTTTTTCTTAATAACATATTTTATTTATATTCTTATAGACCCTCCCCCTGAAGAAGTGTCTGAGAAACATGGAGGGGCAGAATATCTGAATAAAACAACTTTTTCCACTGCAACACTGTTCCCCCCCCCCCGAGTGGTTATTCTTTTCTCCGTACTTGGTACATCCCCCTTTTCTGAAAATATTATAATCTCCCTGTATAGATGTATGGTGCAGTTTCATTTGTAATAATGATGTACAGTTATGGTCACCATATCTCAAAAAGAACATCGCAGAGCTGGAAAAAGTACAGGAGAGGGCAATCAAGATGATTAGAGGTTTGGAGCACCTTTCCTATGGGGAAAGACTGAAGAGTCTATGAGTGGAACTACAAGTGACAAAAGGCACAGGTTGGACACTTGTCAGCTTCCCTCAAGTTTTGATGGGAAATGTAGGCATTCTGGTCTTGCAGCTTGGCTCTCTGACTGCTGTCCAATGGACTTTTCAACTGTCACTTGTCCAACATTCCGCCAAGCTGCCTACATTTCCCATCAAAACTTGAGGGAAGCTGACAAGTGTCCAACCTGTGCCTTTTGTCACTTGTAGTTCTGCTCTATGACTTTTCAGTTTACAAAAGAGATAACAAAGGGAGAGACATGATAGAAGTTTATAAAATTATGCATGGAGTAGAGAGGGTGGACACAGAGAACTTTTTCTCCTCTCCCATAATACTAGAACTCAAGGGCATCTAATGAAAGTGATGAGTAGTAGATTCAGGACAGATGAAAGGAAATACTTCTCTATACAATGAATGATTGAGATGTGGAATTCACTGCCAGAGGATGTAGCAATGGCCACAGGCACAGAGAACTTTAAAAAGGAATTAGACAGATTCATGGAGGATAGGTCCATCCGTGGCTGCTAGCCATGGTGACTAAAGGTAAGCTCTACACTCAGAGGCTGTAAACCTTTATGCCTTCTTGTTGGCCCTTCATAGTAACTGGTTGACCACTGTGTGAGACAGGGTGCTGGACTAGACAGACCACTGGCCTGATCCAACTGGGCTCTTATGTTCTTACACTCTTACCAGTCTGGCCTTGTCAATTTCTTTCTTTACTTCCTTCAATAATGCTTGATATACATCTGTTAAGTGTGAGCTTCTCTCTAAGGAACAAGTGTGGTTCAGTTGTAGGTCTTGACTGTAGACAATGAACCATATTCTATCCTCTAGATGACAGCTAGAAGTGTGGGGTTATGTATAGCAGTCAATAGGTTTCTGTTACCATGTGGAGAGCCAGTTTGGTGTTGTGGTTAAGAGTGGTGGGACTCTAATCTGGAGAACCGGGTTTGATTCCTCACTCCTCCATTTGAAGCCAGCTGGGGGACCTTGGGTCAAGCTCTTCTAGAGCTCTCTCAATCCCACCCACCTCACAGGGTGATTGCTGTGGGGATAATAATAACGTACTTTGCAAACCACTCAGAGTGGGTGTTAAGTTGTCCTGAGGGGTGGTATATAAATCGAATTTATTATGTTATTGGTGTGATCCATTAGGTAGTTGTGCATTAATGTCCGGAAAGAAAATCTGTTATGTTGATTGATCCAGGCTCAGGTCAATGGTGGAGTGAAATGGTTGGTCCCAATGAAACCTCTCAAGGGCTTCCTTCCCATGGGTCCAGACCAGGGCATTTTATCAGCAGTAGCACCACTATGTAGTACCAGCACTTCTTTCCATAGCACAGGCACCTCTTTTGGCTGGTGAGCTTGGGCCTCCAAGGCAGCAAACATCAAGAGTACTGGAACATCTTTTTTTTTTTAAAGAAAAAAAGCACTGGTCCATACAATAAAAATGTCATGTCTTGAGTGTTTCACCTTAGTGAAAATAAGGCACATAGCCCTGTAAGAATAAATTAGAAGAGGAGTACTTTTATCAATCAATATTTATAAACAGTTGGAAATTGGTCCTTTTATATTTGTGTTTTAAAACTCTTATTTTAAAAAGGCAAGTCTTGTAATAGACATAATACACTTCAGAATACATCTTTCCTTCCAGACATCTTTATCCATACTGTTTTTACATGGATATGTGCTTCTGGCATCTCTGGGCACAGCAACATGTACCTAAGAAATCAGAAAGCCAAAGACAGAAGAAATCTGTCTTGTCATCACATCTGTCTGCTGGGGCTGGCACCAGTCCCATGCTGTTCTTAGAACCAGATTCACTAACATTGTGTATAATGGCATTACAGACTTACCTAGAAATCATGATACTGTTACAGTTCTCCAAACTTACGTAAAAAGGAACACAGCACATCCAATGGCATTGTGTTACAAAAATGAGATATTGCCTGCTTTTATTAAAGAGAACAGATAGTCTGTACAGCTGCTAAAACAGAGAACATTTATTTCTACAGACCAGAGTAAAGAAAATACTGAGTCTTCCCAATAATGTTGCTTCAAGAATGCAGAGTTTATACATCATGATCAAAGAATCCTTACATGTGGAAAAATCAGAGTACTGGATGCTAGAATTGGAAAATTGGAATCTATTGGGAAATTGTAATCTATTGGGAAATTGGAATTGGAAAATTGGAATCTATTTTCCAATAGCCTTTGCAATTCAATGTACATAGAGACGTGTATAAAAATGGAGTGGAAATGGAAAACATCCATGTATTTGCTGACTTTCCTGTCATAAAAAGGGTTTGCAGAAGAGGTAGACAAAATGGTAATTCTCAATCTGTTAAAAAAAGCCAAAGAAATTCTAAAGCTGGGTAGGAAGGGATTTGGGGTTGGTCCATCCATGCGCCCAAGATGTGCTCATGGATCAACACAAATATAAAGAACGATAGTTAAGTAAGTGGACCCACTGGAAGGAATGTCCATGCTTTATTAAAATATGAGAATCACAGAGTTGAAAAAGATCCAAAGAGTCAGCTAGACTAAAGCCCTGCCATAGCAGAGCATACATATAAAATATCCATGAGAGATGCCATTTAGCATCCAATTTTGGCCCATCCTATAACATCTGGTAATGCCAGTATGAAGTGCCTACAACTACTTCCAATACTAGGAAAAACCTAAAATTGTAGAGCTGCTAGATGTTCCTTTGCCTAGTGTCTTTATGGATTGCTTCTTGGTATTTCACCAGCCCCAGAGGCAATCTTTAGCAGTTCTGTCTCCTGTGCTGGCAGAGGTCACCCAGAGGATAGCCCCCCTTCCTCCCACGCTGGTATTGGTCTTGGCAGGAAAAAAGATAGGTGCCTCCACAACAGCTATTTCTATTTTAAAAACACTGTATTTAGACACCTGGAATTTCTGGCAAGAAACAGACTGTGAAGATCATAGTATTATGTTTTAAATTGTAAAAAACAGTGGCACATTTCTGTTAAGGTGGATCTGTGATCCTTTAACAAACATTTAAAAATTTAATGCAGTTCAGCTGTTTGGAATACAATTAAAAAGGGGAACAAGAACTGAGAGGCTTGCCTAATAGGCCACCAACAGGTCAAGACCAAATATATTGCCTAAGGCCACCCTCCCCACAAGTGGCTTTTACATGTTCTAGGAAATACAAATATGGGCATGTCTAGGTTTTGCCTGGCAGGGATAAAAGTAGCTTGACAGGATGATTTGCAGTAAAAAAAAATAGGGCAGGGTAAAGAAGCCCATCCTTTCTGTGCAAGTCTTCCTCTTTTAACTGCAGATCCTGTTTTAACATCTGCAAAAAGAAGCATGGATATAACACGCCACTCTGCCCATGTTATCTAGACCTATTATACCAATCACATTTGAATCAGTGTTTTTCAAAACATGTTTTTACTACCAAACAGAATGACTGTAAAGGCAATTCCAGCTGGAACAAACTGAAAAGGAGAAAGGTTATGGGTAAAACTCCAAATGACAGACTTTCTGTTTTCTTTTCCTTTATATTTAAACAGGTATACATCCCTTTGATGTTTCTTAATGTGAAATGCAACCTTTATGCAAAAAAATAAACAGTGCTTTCTCTTCCTAGCAACAGTAATCCCTATTCCCTTGCTAAAATTTGAACAAGAAGCAGTTTTGTTCACTAATTGATCTTAATATACGATTGTTAGTTTATGAGGGAGTTAGTTCAGCACCACTTGGAGGAGCTTTGGACATTCCATTTTCTGGGTAGCAGAAAGTGCAAGTTTCTGTTTCTATGCTTCTCAGCAAGTCTAAAATGGGATCTTCCTTGTTGCTTGTGGGTAGCTTGATGGTTAAGATAAAGAATGAGAAGTGCAGAACCCAGCTCAAAACTCACCTTTTAAAAAAGTGCAGCATTACATAGCATCTGTTTAAAGTGCTTCATACATATGAAACCAATGAGATGAGATGTAGGTGACTTATTACCCCATATTGCATCAAGCAGCTAAGAATGTGAGAGGGATGGCTTTTGTAAGGCCACTAATATGTCCAAAAACAAAGCATCGCCTAAGTCCATTGCCTAAGGCCATGTTGTAATTAGTTTAGTATTTCAAAATAGTTGTGACTAAGAAATTCCAAGTTGAAATATCTCTGTCGGAAATTTTTCAGTGGCCTCATTATCAGAATAATACAGTCATATCCTGCAATCATCATTCTATAACATCATAAAGTACAAATGATTATATCTTACAGTGTAATTGCTGAAAACTCGAATGACATTTTAATATCGATAGCACTTCTCCTGTACCAGCTAGTTTTGCAGTCCTCCTGATCAGAGAATCACAAGTGGGGAGCATCATTTTTGCCCCTTCCCTACTATTTTCTCTTTCCCTTTCCTGAAAGCCCCCATAACCTCATCTCTTCCTAGGGTTCATAGGGGTAAACTATGGGGGGGCTGAGGGGCTCAAGCCCCCCTGGATTTGGCATGGGGGGGCTGAGCCCCCCCAGGCAACCAGTGAACTACATGGGGGCTGAGGGGCTCAAGCCCCCTTGAATTTGGCCAGGGGGGCAAGCACTGACAAACTCATATGAGGGACTCAGTTATAGTGGCAGATGAAGCACAGGACTGTCCACCCATCCTATTTATCATATTACAATTTCCATGATTCTTTGGGGCTTCCTTCCTGTTTTTTGCTCTTATGTATTTCTGTGTTTATTAAGAATTTATAATTTTAAAAAGGAGTTGCAGTTTATATAAACAATTTACAAATAAATGCTACAGAAGAATTAAGAGACTCTGATGGAAGATATATGATTGTGAAAATCAAGCTCCTGGAAGGCAAGATTTACACACTAGCAACAATATATGCGCCAAAAATGCAAGAGAAAATTTTTAAGAAAATGTTTTCCAATCCTTTTTCAATTTTCAAGCAGAAAGTGATCTTTGGAGATATTAATGGGGCAATAGATCTTTAAAAAATGATAGGTGAAAAAAAACCAAAGGCAAACTTCCCAAAAATTTGTTTAATTATATGGAAATGTTACAATTGGAAGATGCTTGGAGGATCAAAAATCTGAATACTGGAGACTATACTTCCTTTTCTGACAGATGTCAAATGCATTCAAGGATTGATATATACTGGATATAAAAGACCCTGAGTTGTTTATATTGTTTATTATATGTTTACTCTTTCATTTCTTTTTCTTTTGATGTAGTTATAATTGTGCTATCATTTTTGTTTTATTTTCTCTGTTCTGTTATATAAAAATAAATTTTATATAAAAAAGAATGTATACACTGCCTTAAAATGCCTATGGCTATGGCCAACACTAAGTAGCTTAGGCCTTAACCCTGGCTAGCTTCACCCACTTTCAATGCAGCAACAGTCAGATTACAAGGCCTCTGTTGGACATAACTGCAACATAATTGCTTGGCTCCAATTTACATTTAAAAAAAAACAATGGCCCCCACACTGCAAACACTCAGTCTACATTATAATTCCCCAAAAAGGATACACCAAAGAGTGCAGCAACAATCAAACTATCGTGTTAATTTCCCATGCAAGCAAAGTGATGCTCAAAATTCTAAACCAAAGACTCTTACCATATATGGAACAAGAAATGCCAGATTTCAAGCTGGATTCAGAAAAGGAAGAGGCACCAAAGATCACATTACAAATTTACGATGTCTAATGGAACATATCAGGGAATTTCAGAAGAACATCAGCTTGTATTTTATAGATTACAGCAAAGCATTTGTCTGTGTGGATCATGAAAAGTTATGGAGACTGTTAAAAGAAATCGGGATGCCGTAACATCTGATTGTTTTGATGCGCAACCTGTACTCTGGACAAGAGGCTGCTGGCAGGACAGAACATGGGGAAACAGAACGGTTTCCAGTTGGCAAAGGTGTCAGACAAGGATTCATATTATCTCCCTACCTAGTCAACCTCTATGCAGAGCATATCATAAAGAAAGCTGGATTAGATCTAGAAGAAGGTGGAGTGAAAACTGGTGGAAGGAACATTAACATTTTGAGATATGCAGAAGATACCACGTTACTGGCAGAAAATAGTGAAGACCTGAAACAACTACTGATGAAGGTTAATGGAGAAAGCATTAAAGCAGGATTACAACTGAATACTAAGAAGACAAAAGTAATGACTACTGAGGAATTACACAATTTTAAAGTTGAGAATGAGGAAATTGAAATTGTCCAAGATATTCTATTCCTTGGCTCAATCATCAACCAAAAGGGAGACTACAATGAAGAAATCAGAAGAAGATTGAGACTTGGAAGAGCAGCTGTGAGGGAGCTAGAGAAAATTCCTAAAAATAAAGATGTCTCTCTGGGAGCCAACATCAAGGTAAACCAAAACAGTGATATTCCCCATTACTATATATGGATGTGAAAGTGAAGAAAACTGGCAGGAAGAAAATGGATTAATTTGAAATGTGGTGCTGGAGGAGAGTTTTGCAGATACCATGGACAGCCAGAAAGAAAAAAAGGGGGATACTAGATCAAATCAATCCTGAATTCTTCCTAGAAACTAAAATGACAAAACTGAGGCTATTGTACTTTGGTTACATCATGAGAAGACAAGATTCTCTGGAAAAGTCAATAATGCTAGGAAAAGAGGAAGACCCACAATGAGATGGCTTGACTCAATAAAAGAAGCCACATTCTCCAGTTTGCAGGATTTGAGCAAGTCAGTTCATGATAGGATGTTTTGGAGGTCTTTCATTCATAGGGTCACCATAGGTCAGAGGCAATTTGATGGCACATAACAACAACAAGACTTCACTTCTAACGCTGTCCCTTTCCTCAGGTTTCAGAAATGGAGAAACCAGAGAGTTAGAAAGATAGACAGGTCAGGGCATCTGTTTACTCCTTTACTGCCCTAACTATCCTTTGATGTATAGATTGTTAATCTCAGAACTTCCTGCTCAGGAATAGATCAGTAGACAGGAATTTTCTCTCCACTTTCCTATCAAAGTACGGAAATCCTATAATAAAGAACTCTTACTTCTTTTCTACAACTAGGGCAAGTATAAGTTTGTTATTTTCTCTTTCTCTTTTACACTGACACCAGCCAGCATGCTCCAACCACCCATTATCACGTTTTCTCTGCATTCGATGCTACTCTGTTAAGGAACAGTTTCTGTTCCTTTTAATAGGGAAAAATGACTATTTTATTTTACTTTTCAGTTACTTTATCATTACATTGTATTTTGGAAATGGAACACTGGGAAGGGGTAGACCTTCTGTTTCCTTGCTGAAATAGCTTTGTTTGTTTGCTTGCTTGCTGTTTTATTTGGGGGGGGGCTGGGTGTAGGAGAACAGTTAGTTTTTTCATGGTAGTGCATGGGGGTGCTTCAGCCACTCTTAAGCTCCTCTTTCAATTTCCATTCCATTTTTAAATGGAGAGATGGTATCTATTGCTGAAAAGGACAATTCCTAAAATGGCAGCCTGAGTGCTGTCTCTCTAAAACAATGAAAAAGCCCATCTGCATGAACAAGATTTGGGGGGGGGGCAGGATGCAGATCAGAGGCCTTTTAAACATTTCCTTTTGCCCCGTGTGCAGCCCGGAGAAAACATTGGCAAGGAATGTGCACTTAATTATGTGATTTTGTTAATAATGTGTTCTAAATGTCTGTGTTTTTAAGGTGGAGTTTTAAGCAGTGTGCTAAGAAAGCAAGGTATATACAATCCTAGGTAGTATAACTTTGAGTTTTCTTTGGGTTTGTGACTAGCACTGTTCTAAATTGCCTCAAAATGTGCTTGTACTCACTCGGCGGATATGAGTTTGAAGTGAGAAGAAGGAGATTGCTACTACTCTGAAATCTGTACATTGCTCAGAAATCAAGCGCACAGCAACTGTTTTGTATTCTGCCCTGGTTCAAACTTCTGCCACACATTTATCAAGTGAAGGCATCTGCAATGCCACAATTTAGTAAATTTCAGTACTAAGTCACCCTTATGAATAAGGCAGAATCAAGACTCCTGTAAATGAACATCCAACACATTTTTTTAAATTTTTCTCCTACAGGCTTTTCTGTGTTGACTTTCTTAAGGTCAAATTTGTGACCATTAGTTTGTCCTATACACATGGCATGTATATTTGTAGCTCTTAAAGTGACTATCCTAAAAATGAATTTCAAAAACAGGACACAGCAGGAGTTTCCTGAGATAGAACTATAACCACTGGCCAATTCCCACCTTTTCCTAGGTTTGGCCTAGCCCAGGGGGATTGTTAGGAGGGTCCTCATGGGTGCCTGGGTCCCCCTAAATTTGTGGGGAGCCCCTCCCTAAATCCTCCATGGCCCCGCCTCCATAGATGGTGGCAATGGAAGCCCCTCCCTGTGATGTCATTGGCTCCTCCCTATGATATCACTGGATCCTGGTTCTTTTAAGGACTGGATACAGCAGTGCCTCTGGCCCAGCCCCAGCCCCCCTCCCCAGGAAATTGGAAATTCTATGCCCCTGCTAGGGTTGCCAGGCCCCCTCAACCTCCCAGTGGGGGACAGGGCCCTGGCACTTACCTTTGGGGAGAGGGGTTTGTGTGTGTGCACGCAGCACACCCCCACAGGCATGATGATGTCACTTGTGCTCTGCAGCGCGAGAAATGGGCTGTTCTGCCATGGATCAGGCCCATTTGGAGGTGCTGCAGCGTGCAGGAACGCTGCTGTGCTCTGCAGTGCCAGAAACAGGCCATTCTGCCACGGATTGGGCCCATTTTTGAGGTACTGCGGCACACAGGATCATTCCTGCACTCCGCAGTGCCTCAAAATGGGCCTGATCCACAGCAGAATGGGCCCATTTTGGGCGCTGTGGAGTGCAGGAGCATTCCTGCACTCTGTAGCACCTCAAAACGGGCCTGATCCATGGCAGAACGGGCCTGTTTTGGGTGCTGCTGAGTGCATGAGTGTTCCTGTGCTCCACAGTGCCCCCAAACAGGCCCAATCTATGCCAAAACGGGCCCGTTTGGGGGCGCTGCAGAGTGCAGGAGCACTCCTGTGCTCTGCAGCTGCTGAAAACAGGCCCGGTTTGCCATGGATCAGGCCCGTTTTGAGCGCTGCAGAACACAGAAGCGCTCCCACGCTCCACAGCGGCCCTGATCTGGGCCCAAATGGGCCCAATCCCGGCAGCTGTGGTACACGGGAGCGTGCCGTACCACGGGGGAGCGTGCAAGGATGGTGTGCGCCCCCTGCTGCTCAGCTAAGTGGGGGCGGGGGGGCATCCCCCACCCCCACCAGGGGTCTGGGATCCCTATCTCTTCCGCTTCCTTCTATCCTTCCCAGCCATCAGCCAGCCTACCTTTACCTGCCCCTGTCTTCAGCTTTCCCTCCTAGCCTCTACCTGAGAAAATTCTGGCTGAGATTTTGGGGGCTGCCCTTTGGTCAAGTCAAGCTGCATGGTGGAGAACCAAAAAGGACTTGCAGAGGGCACCTATTTCTTCTTTCTCTCCTCCTGGCAAACCCTTCACTGTTTCCCTCTCTCCTTCCCATTCACCAACCAACCTACCTTTTATCTTTCCCCATCTTCTGCTATATTTATTATTTATTTACTCCATTTATACTCCACCATTCTCCACAATGGGGACTCAAAACAGCTTACATCATTCTCCACTATTCCATTTTATACTCACAACAACCCTGACGTAGGTAAGGATAAGTGTGTATGACTGGCCCCAGGTTCCTCAGCCAACTTCTACGGCAGAGTAAAGATTCAAATCTGGGTCTCCCAGATCCTAGTATGAAGCTATAACTACCATGCCACACTGGCTTCCATGCTGAACAGTAGCAAGCAGCCGGGCCTGGGGGAGTCATGGTGCTAGTCACACGGTATCAAGTTGCCCAGTTGTCACAGTCAGGCCTGGCCTCAATGAATCTTCCTTCAAAAGATAAAACAGGCCTCGAAAAGGGCCCTCCCCCTGCCGTTTACGGACAGAAATTAAGGCTGGAAGGCTGGCAATACTGTTGTGATTGATCGCAAAGGCCACTATGGGTATTTGGTGTGGTGGTTAGGAGCGCAGGACTCTAATCTGGAAAACCAGGTTTGATTCCCCACTCCTCCACTTGAAACCAGCTGGGTGACCTTGGGTCAGTCACAGCTTCTAGCTCTCTCAGTCCCACCCACCTCACAGGGTGTTTTTTGTGTGGATAATAATGGCATAGTTTGTAAACCTCTCTGAGTGGATGTTAAGTCATCCTGAAGGTTGGTATATAAATCGAATGTTGTTGTTATTATTACAGCTAGAGGTGCTGCTTCTATTATTTTGGAATTTTTAAAACTCCCAACGTGCATATGTGTTTATATACATCTCAGATTCTTCTGCAAACCTGGAACAAGACCTATCATGTATCTTCATGGCTCCAATCTCTGGATTTAAGTATCCACAGACCTGGCAATGTTGTGAATTGTGCATATTGACAGTTTTCCAATTAAGAATCTTTATACAGAGAGATAGGTTTCCAGTTGTCAAGGATGGAGATTTATTTTTAGCCATGTTACATTTTGTTAGTGCCCTTTGTGCTGATAATTTCTTGCAAAAGACTCACAGTAGCTGATCTTAGGGTTAAAAAGGAGCTGTTCCAAATATAAAGTAGTAGTCAGCTAAAACCATTTAAAAGTTAAATAACTATTATGAGCACTATAATTGCGTATGATATAAAGTTATATTGTTGTTCAAATACAGATATAATTAGCTAAACAAAATAACTCTCATCTGGTTCTGACAGCTGATAGACAAACAGTACTCTGATCATTTGGTTAAGAGCTCTCTTTATGATGATGTCTGAGTCAGACCTTCCAATTCCTGAAGATTCTTTATTTCTTTATTTCTTTAATCTATGAAAATTCTTATTCTCTTTAAGTCCAGATGCTTTGCAGAAACAGTGTAAAACCTTAATTCTAATTAGCCACACAAGTTCTTTTAATAACAACAACGGCACTTATATACTGCTCTTCTAGACAGGTTAGTGCTCCACTCAGAGTGGTAAACAAAATCAGTGTTGTTATCATCATCCCCACAATACAACTGGGAGTTGGAGCTGAGAGGTGTGGCTTACCCACGGCCACTTGCTCAGCTCATGGCAGTAGTCAGATTCAAACCACCAGAGTGCCAATTCACAACTCGGGCACTTATCCACTATGCTATAGCAATTCTCCTGTGCTGAACATCATTGATTTCAATGTACTTAAGTTTGGTTTGATTGCAACTTCTGCTTTGGAAGGCCAAGAACAGAGATTTAATCAAGGTAACTAGAGAAAGGGATTGAGTTGCAATTAACATACTGTTAACTCTCATAGCTTCAAATAAAATAAACATTAGATGATCATTGAATAGGGTTGGAAACAATTACTAGTCAGTGTGCTGAATGTATTAATTCATTGCGTGGAGATTTTAAATATGCATTTTAAATTAAATCTGTCATGTTACAATGGTAAGTAAGTACCATTGAAAAAGAAAAAAAACTGGCCACAATCCATCCAAAGTTAAGTACTATTGGACCCATTTATTTCAATGGGCTATTTCAGAAGTACATTTCTTTGACGCTACAGAAAGGTCCTGGGATATACTTCTATCCACTTTAAGTGTTAGTAGCTGCCATCTGGATGTACCCTTTTAAGATATTTGCAGTGCAATCCTAAGAAGAGTTACTAAGAAGAGTTGACTTAAGTGTGTTTAGAAGGGTGTAACTATGCTTAGAATTGCACTGTTGGGGTGGTCCAACAAGTAGAGTGATTTACATCTTCCATATTTCCTTCCAACTGGTGGGCTGAATCTTATAGGAATGGCTCAGGTAACGGTGGTGTTTATTCACATGGCTGCACCATAGGAAGAGACTCTTCTGCCAGTAGAAGGCTCCTTGTGCCAGAAGAAAACACCACTTTAGCAAACAAACAATCCAAAAGTTCCATAGGATTCAAAACAGTGTAAACACTTGCATTTTAAATACCTCATTTTCATGGGCTTTTCCCTCTTCCCTCTCAGGTGACTTCAAACAAGCTACATACATCCATACCCTTTTTAAAAAATCTGTTTCCTCTATGACCAGACCTGGATGAGAATGAGTGCCAGCAGTAATACAGTCTGTGTATATTCTACTTTAGTAAGTTACACTTGTAGAGGTGCAAGTACTGGGTTTGTTTGCCATAGAATTCACTGCCAGGGAGGTAGTGATGGCCATGAACACAAATTGCTTTAAAAGGGAATTAGACAGGTACATGGAGGAGAGGTCCATCAATGGCTGCTAGTCATGGTGACTGAAGGCTACATCCATATATACAGAAGCAGCAGACCTCTGAATACCAGAGCTGGGAGGCAGCAGTGGCCCTTGGCCTCTATGCCCTCCAGAGCAACTGGCTGTCCACATGTGAAACAGGATGCTGAACTAGATGGACCACTGGTCAGATCTAGCAGAATCTCTTATGTGCTTATTCAGGGACACTAACGTATCAGACAGTGATTAAGGGAGAGAACTGGGTGGCATTTCACAGGTGTGAATAAGACTGGCAATGTATAAAAACAGCTATCATGTGGATCCGCCAGAGCCACCGATTTATTAGAACTGCTGCTACTACCTTGGAAACCAACTATGTGATCCAGGTAACTACTTGATCAGCACTTTGATACATTACTGATGACTGTACATTGAAGTGGTTTTGTAGTAACAGTCACAATACAAAGGAGAATGTTCTGGATCTTTTCGTTAAATATTAAAATTTGGATGTTTCAAAAAAAAGTCTTATCCTAGCCATTATTGGAAAATTTGAAATATGGGCCATTTCCACACACATTGAATAATGCGCTTTCAATGCACTTTTGCAATCCTTTTGAAGTGGATTTTTTGTTCCACACATGGAAAATCAGTTTCAAATGTTCACTAAAGAGTATTGAAAGTGGATTATCCAACATGTGTGGAAGCAGCCATAAAGCAGTTTTTATATATATTCATTATTGGGGCATAGCTAATATCTTCTAGGGGTTATTAGTAGACAAGGATCCAGAGGAGTTAGCCATGTTAGTCTGTAGTAGCAATATCGAAAAGAGTCCAGTAGCACCTTTAAGACGAACCAACTTTCCTGTAGCATAAGCTTTCGAGAATCACAGTTCTCTTTGTCAGATGCGTGGAGGTAAGAAGAAACTGGTCAGATATATAGGTGGAGAGGGGAGGGGGGAGTAAATGCAATCAGTACCTTCTGATAATGGGATCAGTTGGCTTCTGATAATGAAATCAGTTACTTCAATCCCAGCCTGACTGAGTCAAATTTACATATGAATTTCAATTCAGCAGCCTCCCATTGGATTCTGTTTTTGAAAGGCTTCTGTTGAACTACAGTGACCTTTAAGTCCTTGATGGAATGTCCTGGTAGATTGAAGTGTTCTCCCACTGGTTTCTGGATGTTACCATTTTTAATGTCAGATTTGTGTCCATTTATTCTTTTGCACAGAGGTTGGCTGGTTTGTCCAATGTACAGAGCAGATGGACATTGTTGGCACGTGAGGGCATATATCACATTGGAGGATGAGCAGCTGTAAGAGCCAGAGATAGTGTAGTTGATGCCATTGGGTCCTGTAATTGTATTTCCTGGTAGATATGAGGGCAAGGTAGTACCTTGTATGTCCATCTTCTTCAGAAGCTGCTCCTCCCTTTGCTTGCCTTCTAAAACAACATACTTTCATGTGAGCACATAATCACACATGTATTCATTTAATTTTATAGTTGCTTTCTGCCATATGGAAGTAAAGGCAATGTACAAATGACTAAATATAAACTAATGACACATTTTATTACAAACACAGAAAAAATTGCACAGTAAACACAATGTAGGCTGAGATCCAAAGAACAACTTCAGACATGGGCAAGAGTTTATACAACTCCAGTGGGATTTTTGAATTTTGGGGGCAGGGACAGTAAACCCTTCCCCACTCATATACAATCCCCTTCTAGAGCTCTCCTCAGTTTTAAAATCAGCTGTTCATTTCGCATGTGAGGCTGCCATTTCAGAAATACAGGTTCAAATGCCCCTTAGGCACCTCAGAACTAGTTGCATATTCTACTATCTTTAGTACTCTGGATTTTTTTTTCAGATGTTCTGAGCATGTACATTAAATGTGCAAGAGGATTGCAATGACCTCTTTATCTTGGAATTTTTTCATGACAGAAATGCCCCTCAATGGATTTTAAAGTAACCTGACCCAGCTTTTTTGATGACTATACAAATGTGAGTTCATTATTGAAAGGAATGATGAATTATTTGTAAACATGACTTAGGCATGTGGAGAACAAGCCTGTCTTGGGCCTAAGTTATGCTTAATGTGTATCTTGTAAAACTTTCGAATAAAATCTTTGGAACAGCATTAGCAAACAAGAATATCTCATTTCCAGAGACATCTCAAAGCTTGTTATCTGTCATAGGTGCAAGGCTCCATTGAAATTGCTAAGAAGGGGAACTGACCAGACAACATTCTTTTTTTTTTTTAATAAAATTTTATTGGTGAGTGGAAAAACAAAAGAAAATTTTCCAAATTTAACACATATAATCCCATTTTTTCCCCTTACTCTGTCCCCCACCCTTTTCCTCCCCCTTCCCTATTGACTTCCAACAGCTTTCCAACACTTAACCCTTCTTATTACTTAAATCTATTTCATGTATATTTTCCTACCAACTTTGAATCATAATATCTCTTACTCTAAGCACATTCTTATTCTTTTACATAAACTCTATCAAACATACTATCAGTATAGTATATCTCATATCAATATAACATAACAACCTAGTATAATACATAGCAGGGATCGCACTATCTCTTACTTTAAACTTATTCTATTTCTTTTCTTTTAAGCATATACTCCATCAAATACACTATCAATATAGTATATATTATAGTAATATATTATATATATATTGTATGCTATGCCACCAATGTAGCACAGCACACAACACCATATAGCACAACCACATAATATGTTATAATATAGTCTGATCCACTAACTCGTTATTTTATGTTATATATCATATATAGTATACCTCACTGAGATATCTGTTTACCCCTTCTCATTATCCCATATATTCAATGTAAAATTCCCTTAAATATTATATTAGCTTAGATTATAATTACATTCCCCCTAAATGGTAAGATCCCTTCTCTCTTCTCATTGCAACATGGTTCTTTAAAAATTTTCAAACTGCCACAGTTCTCCTTTTACATCCCACTTTTTTTCCAAAAATTGTTTCAATTTCCCCCAATCAACAATATATTGTCCTAGGTCAAGATCTTTAAGTTTCCTTGTCATTTTGTCCATTTCTGCCATGTACAGCAATTTGTAAATCCAGTCTTCTACAGTTGGTATTTCTTGTGTCTTCCATTTCTGCACATACAAAGTCTTGCCACTGCTGTCATATAAAATAACAATGTTCTATGCTGCATTGGAACTGCCTTCATTCCCAAGTTCAGTAGCAACAATTCTGGGTTCTTGTTTATTTGTATTTGTAAAATCTCATTTATTGCTTCAATTATTTCTCCCCAGTACTGTTTAGCTACTTCACATGTCCACCACATATGATATAATGATCCTTCATGCTTTTTACATTTCCAGCATTTGTCTGACATGTTAGTATTTCCTAGTGCAATTTTCTTTGGTGTTAAATACCATCTGTAAATCATTTTGTACACATTCTCTTTAATGTTCGTACAAGTTGAAATCTCCACTGTATTTTTCCATAGGTACTCCCATGCCTCCATTGTTATTTCTTTATGAAAGTTTATTGCCCACTTCACCATCTGGACTTTTACTGTTTCGTCCACCGTAAACGATTTTAAAAGTAATTTGTAAATCTTGGATATTTCTTTCTTGCCTTCTTGTAGTATCACTTCCTCTAACTCCGAATTTTCCAATCTTATTCCTCCTCTCTGGCAGTCCGCATTATAAAGGTCTCTAATCTGTCTGTACTGGAACCATCCATAACAAGGAGACAATTCTTCTTCTGTCTTTATTCTCAGCTTTGAATATTGTATTTGTGTAATCTCCTTGTAAGTTAGACATTGCTGTTCATTATCGACAGTTCTCGGATCTATTACTTCATACGGAACCACCCATGAAGGAATTCCATCTTCCGTATACAACTTGTATTTCTTCCAGACCATGAAGAGGCTTCTCCGAATATAGTGATGCAAAAACATAGAGTCCGCTTTTACTTTGTCATACCACATGTATGCATGCCATCCAAATATTTTTTATGTCCCTCCAGGGGCAGCAACCTACGGTTTTTTAACGTTATCCAGTCTTTCAACCATACAAGACATACTGCCTCATGATACAGTCTTATGTTGGGCAGTTGCAAGCCACCTCTTTCCTTCGCATTTTGTAAAACCTTCATTTTCACTCGTGGTTTCTTGCCTGCCCACACAAAATCTGAGATTTTCCTTTGCCATTTATCAAATTGTTTGGAGTCTCAGATAATTGGTATAGTTTGCAACAAGAACATCACACGTGGTAAGACGTTCATTTTTACTGCTGCAATTCTTCCCAGCCATGATAAATTCAGTTTGTTCCATTTTATTAAATCTCTATTTGTATCCACAGTTTCTCATAATTATTTTTGAACAAATCTATATTTTTCACAGTCAGTTCAATGCCAAGATATTTTACTTTATTAGTCACCTCACAGTCTGTTATCTCTTGCTGCTTCTGTTTAGTCATATAAAATCTTTGACTTCTTTTTGTTCACGTAAAATCCAGCCAAATCTCCAAACTCTTTTATTTTCTCTATTACCTTTGGCATATTTTCAATTGGATCCTCTACTATTAACATTATGTCATCCGCAAAAGCTCTGACCTTGTAAGAAAACTCTTTTATTTTCATACCTTGGATTGTGTCATCTTCACGTATTTGAATCATCAATATTTCCAAAATCAAAATAAACAACAATGGAGACAACGGGCATCCCTGTCTAGTTCCTTTGCTGATTTTCAATTTTTTTGTCAAATCCTCATTCACTATGATTGCTGCACTCTGGTCTCTATAAATTTCCTTGACCGCTTCTATGAACTTTTCTCCCATTTGCAGCTTTTCCATGGTAGCAAACATAAAGTCCCAGTTCAGATTGTCAAATGCTTTTTCCGCGTCTACGAAGAAAAAACCAACCTCTCTATCTCAGTGCTTGTCATAGTATTCAATAGCGTTTATTACTGTCCTCAAATTGTCTTTAATTTGTCTGTTAGGTAAAAATCCCGCCTGTTCTTCAGCAATGAATTCCAACATCCATCCTTTCAACCTCTCTGCCAACACCTTTGCAAATATTTTATAGTCATTATTCAACAACGAAATTGGTCTGTAATTTTTAACATTGGTCAAATCTTGACCTTCCTTCGGAATCAGCGATATATTGGCTTCATTCCATGAATCAGGAATCCTTTGATCTTGCATCACTCCATTCATTGCCTCTTTCAGGAAGGGCGCCAGTTCGTTAGCCATCACTTTATAAAACTTTGCCGTTAGTCCATCTGGTCCTGGCGCCTTTCCTATTTTCGTTGATTGTATAGCTTCCTTTATTTCTTCTTCCGTCACTTCCTTATTTAATTTCTCTTTCCATTTTTCAGGAATTGTCGGAATTTTCATCTTCTCTAGGTATTCCGCTATTGAGTCTTTGCTCACTTCTTTTTTTTGGTACAATTTTGCATAAAACTTAAAAAAGGCTCTACTAATAGTCACTTGGTCCCTAAGCACCTTATCATCTTCTAGAATTTTACTTATGATTTTCTTCTCCTTCCTTTTTTTTAGTTGCCACGCCAAATATTTCCTGGGTTTATTTGCACCTTCAAAGGACCTCTGATTCATCCTCTTTAAATTCCACTCTAATTCTTTGTTGTCCATTGCTGTCAATTGTTCCTGCTGACCAGACAACATTCCATCTCATTAGCTTACCTAGACCAACTTGGTTCTCTAGGAGGGTTGCCAGGTTCCAATACCTTACCAGAGGGAGGAGGGGCACCTGGCACTTCCCGGGAGTGTTCTCCTCACGTGCACTCATTACTCTTTGTGCTACCAGGGCTGCCACAATGACATCCCTTCTGGGAAATGACATTATCATGTCTGCTACGGGCATGTTCCCTTGGTTTGCGTGGGGCCAATTCAGCTCCTTTGGGGCAAAAATTGGCCCCAGAGAAGCTCAGGAGCACACCCATGGCAGGAGCACTTTGGGAAGTGATGTCATTGCACCCTGTCAGGAGCGCTCTTGGGTTTGCCACCTCCAACCTCCCATGGGAGATTGCCTGCCACTGCTGGACAACTAGGAAGCCTATTCTCAAGTTTATCTGGACCAGCCTGGTTCTCTATGTAGGGTTGCCAGTTTCATGTACCCTCCTGGTGGGGGGGAGGGCTACCAGTTCCTAGGAGTGTTCTCCTTGCACGTGTACTTTGTGCTCCCAGGGCTGCTGTGATGATGTCACTTCCAGGCAGTGACATCATCACACTGGCCATGGGAGTGCTCATGCACTTTGTATAGGGCCAGTTCAGTTCATCTGGGGCCAAAATTGCCCCCAGTGAAGCATGAGAGCATGCCTGTGGCTGGCATGATGATGTCACTTTGGAAAGTGATGTCATTGTCCCCCACCAGGAGAACACCTAGTGCATGCTTTCCCAGGTTATCTGCTGGTGGTGGGTGATAATTGGGGGGTTTGCCACCTCCAGAACAGAACAACAGAACAAACCCCTGGGTGACTGCCACTACCAGTGGGCAACTGGGAAGCCTATTCTCAAGTGGAGGATGGGCAGTTCTGGAGTGGCCTGATTCAGCTGCAGAGTCTCATGTCCTTACATCATTGCCACATCCTGACTGGTTAATTAATCTTGCCTCTGTTGCTAGAATTTTAGGAATAAAGGTTGGTTCAGTTAGCTATGTCTTTGTCTTGAGATCAGGGCCTGACATGGCTCCTAACTCTTGGCCACTTGGATCTACAATCATGTTGTGATTTATGGAAACTCTGATGCTGAACTCTGTTGGCAGATATGTTTAAGTACTAGGGTAGTTAGCTTTATTGACTGTCCTTTATGCACACTTTCCAGTTTAGTATTTTGTTCACTTATCAACAAACAAATTATATTTTTCAACTGTGTGGTGTGTCATTGGTTCAATTGCTTCAGTCTGAAAATAGTGCCTTGGCTAGTTTTGTTACATGAATTGGTCTCCTTGCAAATAAGAGGATTTGTGGGGAGAATTAGCAAGCAAGGAAGACAGCTATGCAGGAGGCCGGTAACAACAGGATCTTGTTCACCAATGTCTACTGGGTCCCTTCCAAAATAGCAAATGAGGCTGATGCTTAAGTTCAAATAATATTTTATTAGAAGGGGAAAATGCATGCATATACACACAGAAGTATGGGGTAAAATGGTTACATACACACAGAGTCCTAGGAAGCTAGCCAGAAGTTGGGACAGAGAGAGGGAAATAAGTATATCTACCTATCCTGAAGAGTAGTCCAGTCCACAGGAGAAGAGAGTAGCTTCAAACGTCCAGCATCCTTGGCCAAGAGAGAGCAAGAGACTTAGGATAACCTCAAGGGAACAGTGCTTAGGATCCAGCACACGTGCTCAATTTGAGTGCTGCCAAGGTACCCCTCTTTTAGGGCAAAACATGCCCTGAAGTGGGAGAGCCCATCCTGCTGTTGGAACAAAGGCTCCAATGGTCAATTCCTGGGAGTAACAAAAGGTTTGGTTATCTTGATTGGTGTGTGAAAGAGAATGCAAAATTTGTTCTGGCACTGCACAAAAGGGCAGTTTGTTAATGAAGTCCACCAGAGCTGATGACTTTAGTTGGGGAATTTACCTTCCCAGGCATGAATTATAAATACTTATGAATGCCATTTGAGTAGCTCCTTAATCAAGGACAGGAGATCTCATCACAGAAGGAGGGAAAGGAATGTGTAAAGTGGGATGACTCTGCGAGACCTTTGTTGCTCTGGATTCCTTTAGCGGCTAGGGAGACTGTCAAGCTAATCACCGTAAATCTCTCCACATTTACATGCAGCATTCCATTCATGCCTTGATCTCCCAGGCGGGACTCAACAATTGTTAGCTGGAATTCCCCTGGCTGCAATCCAAACTGCCATTTTAAATCCAGGGGCCTTGTGATATTTAATATCACGTGATCATATTAAATGGCTTATTAAAGATGGTGGAGGCTGGGCCGACTGCTTACAGTTTGACCCTTGGTAACTCTGTAACTCAGGTGGGTAGCCATGTTGGTCTGTAGTAGAAGAGCAAGACTTGGGCCCAGTAGCACCTTGGAGACCAACTACATAGCTTGACAGCTGTCTGCTCAGGCTAATCTTTTCTTTTACAGAGAATTATTGTTATGAGTAGATTTAAATGCAGTATAACCCAAATTCCTTCAGAGCATAAATGCATTTTCAACCCTGATTGACAATTGTTTCAGTCAACCATGAGCTATCATACAACAACACCAATTTTAGGAGTTCTTCACATCAGCCAGACTCCGCAGTCACAGCAATTCAGATGTATCCCACCTATTTTCCTTAGAAGATAGACTCACTTTTGATTATCATCACTTTTTCTCAGTAACGTTAATCAAACGACGAGTCTAAGCTCTGCTTGACCTAGTCTTTAAACCTACTGATCCCCTCAGCAGTCGTACCATTTCTGTCCTGAAGAAGCATTGCAGTTGTCAGCTCACCCTCAATTCCCCCCTCAGCATTTTAATGTTATCTCCCTCCTGCGTGGGCATTGCTATAGCTCTGCACATTCAAAACTTGGAGACAGGGGGTTGCTATATGAAAAGAAGGGCAGGACAGCCACCTATCCACCCCTATGTCCTATGTGCATTCAGTTTATTGTTATACTAGAATCTGTGCATCTTCAAAATCCACATAGAAGGACTCTGCACATGTGACTAGAAATCCTGGAAAAAGCAATGTCCCTGATCAGGCAGACAATTCTGTATGTGTGGTTTATTCTCATATGCATTGAATGCATGGAAGTTAGCAGTGAGGTTAGCCACCACAATCCTGTTCTACCCCCAAGCACATCATTGTCTTAAAGCCACATGAAAGTTAAGTGTGCTTTGCGGATGCAATTCTATAACATGTTTGAAGGGGTTCAAATGAAAATGGTGTCAGAGACATAGCAAGTGTGCACTAAATTATCATTTAGCTTTCAAAGTGTAAGGCAGTGCTTCACACTTTGTCTTCCTGCAAAGCTGGACCTCCACCTCCAAAGACCTATCTGCTTCCTAAATGAACCGTTCGATATTTCAACAAAGGAAGAAAAAACTCTGCATAAACAGAGAGACCTGTACAATATCAGGAAATAATTGTCAGGCAATTGAATCCTCAAGGGTGGACCTGTTGATAGATTGTAAGCCATTTTGTTCTGAAGTGTTCTGCCTTCACATACAAAGTGTGCGTGTTCAGGAGTCACTTGCTTGTGTGTGCGAACGTGCTGTAATGTGTAATGGAATCACATACACTCCTCTCTAAGCCAGAAGCTTGTCTAATTTCCTACAGAGTAAACAGGAACAGCTGCTTTCTGCAAATGCCTGCTGGCTGAGATGGGAAGTGAATGAACAGTGCTAGCCACTTGTTCAGCTGAAAGTATATATTTGCTTTCACTGTGTAGGATTTCTATGCTTTTCTTAGTAACTCAACAGGCAAAAATCCAGTGGATGAAGCCTTTCTTGCCAATAGAAGTGCAATTACAGGGAACATTTTTCTGGGGAAAGTATTGAATTTCTGACTGGCACGCACTTGTTAGAGGCACAGTTGAAAGCCAGGATGAAAATGAGCAAGTCTAGATTTCATATGATGTTCTTTAACAACAACAACAACAACAACAACAATGACAACAACAACAACTGTTCTTATATACTGCTCTTCTGGACAGATTAGTGCCTCACCCAGAGCAGTGAACAAGTTAGTGTTATTATTATCCCCACAATACAGCTGGAAAGCTGGGGCTGAGAGAAGTGGCGTACCCAAGGCCACCTACTGAGCTCATGGCAGTAGTGGGATTCGAACCAGTAGAGTGCTGATTTGCAGCGGAACCACAATGGTTGGTAAAAAGATGTATAAAACCAAAGATTTTATTTTTCAGGAGGGTCTAACAACAGTTTGGGCTAAAGAACCACTTTTATCCAGAGCCATTCAGTTGACAAGTAGAAGCAGGCACGAACCAGGAAAATACTGAACTGTGCAGTTCATGGTTCATTGTGTTTCACGAACCATGAACCACAAACTTTCATGAACTTCCCCTGGTTCGCAAACTGGTTCGTTTGGTTCATGAAAACATCACTTCTGGGGCAGCAGAGCGTCACTTCCAGGGCTGCAGAAAGCCCATCCCCCCGTTGCCGAAGAAACTGATTGATTGGCACCAAGCTGTCTGCAGTGACGAACTGAAAAATGAACCAAAAGAACTGGCCTAAATTTCGTGGTGATTCATCAGAAATGGGCTCTGACCAACTGCCAGTTTACAAACCATGAACCGCCTCGGTTCATGACAAATTTTGGTTTGTATTTCGGTTCACGCCCACCTCTATTGACAAGATATGAGTCATTTTCTCTTACCTTCAGTATGCAAAGAGTTCCAGTAGTCAGTCATTTGGTTGATGAGTTGCAGCTGCATCTTGGGAAGTGTAATGTATACAAGCAGCCTCTAGGGTTCAGCTTTCTGCTTTGAATGTCCTTCAGACTTAGCCCTGCAGGGTTCCAGTAGTGAACTGGTGGCTGCTGATGGGGAACTGAGAGGCTGACTGAAATGCAGGCTGAGCCAGAGTGAGAGCTAAATAAAAACTAGTTTATTTTATATAAAACTGTCATGTCATGGTGTTCAAGATACAACATATAGCAACAAGGATAAACTGAAGCCCTATCGTGGCAAATGATTGCCCTCAGAAGGGTGTGTGTCTCTGTTTTTTGGTTGACGTTGTAAGTAATTCCTCAAGCTAGAAGAAATGGCTGCCAATGTGGGGACTGTGTCACCATTTGATCCACAGTAACAAACTTGGGAGGAATACTGTGAAATTATCACACATTTTTTTCACTGCAAATAATGTGACAAATGAGGATAAAAAGGTGATTTGGCTCAGCAGTGTGGCACCTTCCTCTTATAGTTTAATGAGAAATCTGTCACTTCTCGAAAAACCCAGTGTTAAAACTTTTGGATAGTTAGTAAATTTGTTGAAGAACCACTTTAATCCTGCTTCTAGTGAGATAGTGGAGCATTTTAAATTTAATTTATGATCCAGAAAGTCTGGGGAGTTCATAGGGGAGTTCGTGTCAGAACTAAGGCAGTTGTCTCAAAACTGAAATTATGGTGCCACATTAACACAGATTTTAAGGAATCAGTTAGTCTGTGGAATAAATTATGAGAAAATCCAGAGGGAACTACTGTCTGAATCCACCTTGACCTTTGATTTGTATTTGACATTGGCCCAGAAAATGGAATCTTTGACTAAAAATGTACAGGACTTGCAGGCACCACCCCTATACCAAGAGGAGAAAGATCCCATCCTGGGGATGCCTGCATGTATTTTGAAAGTTGTCAAAGAACCAGAAAAGAGAAAGAAAGTTCAAGACAGCTGTTGTCATTGTACTGGATTCCATGCCTCCACAGCATGTAGATTTTAAAATGTAAAATGCTACAATCATGGTTTCATTGGCTACATTAGAAGAGTCTGCAGATCTATGATACAAAGTAATATGAAACATCAGTCTTTAACTTATAGGATGAATGCAGTAGAAGATGAAAGTTTTGTAAGTTTGGCTGAGAATGTAGCCTATACCATTTATAATCTAACCGGAACAAAAATCTCTAAGGTGGACCTCATTTGCGTTACATTGAATATAAACAACAAGAAGGTATCCTTTGAACTGGACACAGGTTGCAGTGTAACTCTTATGAGTGAAACCTCATTTGAGGCATTATTGCAGGACTAAAAACAAAGCCCGTTGTGAGAAAAAATACAACGGGCTCTAGAAAGGGGAGAGGGGGCAGGCAGGCATTCCTTCCTCCTCCATCACTGATCCCGGATGGTGAAGGAGTGGGGTGGGCATTGCCACCTGCTCCACACCTGATCTCAGCAACAGGAAGAGGGGTGGGCTTTGCTACCTGCTGCACGTCTGATACAGGCCGGGTAAAGGGGGCAGGCATTGCCACCTGCTCCACTCCTGATCCCAGCCGGGGGAAGGGAAAATGGGCATTGCCTTCTGCTCTGTGCCTGATTACAGCTGGGTGCCTTCCCATAACATCCCTTATGGACAATTTCTTCGGCTAAAAAGGAACTCCACACGGCCAGATGATTATAAGATACATAGTAAAGTAATGACTGCACAGTTTGCGTCTAGGGGCTATCCCACTGGTGTTATTAACAATGCTCAACACAGGGCCAAGCTGAAAAATTGGGAGGCTCTTTTAACTTCAACTAAAAAGAGCAGTGGGACTGACATTAAATGTGTCTTAGACTATACTCCCCTTGCTTATGAGATAAAGAAGGCTATCAACAAGTACTGGGATATAGTGAGAGATATTCCGGGTTGCAAAGAGCCACCAGTAGTAGCGTTCTGCAGGACCCATAATATTAGGGATCTCCTTATATGATCAGAATTTGTATCTACTCCAAAGTCAGTCTCCAGTCACTTACCTTCAGGACACTACAGCTGTGGGGGCTGCAAAGTGTGCCCATTAATATTGAGCAAACAGGAGTATCAAAGGCTGGCCATAAAGACAACTTGTGGCTTTTCAAATTGTAATACACAAAATGTGGTATACCTGATTAGGTGCAGCTGCGGGCTGCTATACATTGGGAGCACTACACGCCATGTGAAACAACGTATATTAGAACACCAATCATGCATACGCAATGGCGTGTTAGAGGCTCCTCTTGTTAGCCACTTTTTGGAAGCGGGCCACTCTTATAAGGACTTTAAATATACGGTCCTATATGTCTCCAAGTCAAAATCATCGGAGGCTACTCCTATTGATATACATAGGAAGGAAATCTTTTGGATACACGGATTATGTACACTAGTTCCAACAGGACTCAATATCAGCAATGACTTCTCGTGTTACCTATAATGGAGGGCCGGCCATCGGTATGTTTCTTTAAGAGAATCTCATTAAGGATCCTTCAGCGTTTGTATAAAAAGCCTTGTGGTTGTTGTTTTTGCACACGCACTTTATTATGAATTCCTTGTTGAGGGTGATGTGCTGACGTGAATGGAAAACTGTCATTATGTAAGTATGGGCTCCTAGTTTACAATAGAGAATGAAGAATAGTAGAGGGCATATTACTGGATTGTTGTCACCTCTTTCAATTTTATAAGAGCGGAGTAATGATTGCATCAGCTTTTGTTTGTACTACATCTTGTCATCTTTGAAAAGGTCCAAAACGGTCTTCTGTCAAAAAGCAGATGGCACATCCTTGCCTGGACCGCTTTCCGCTCGCTGACATCCATGAGCTGCCTGCTTTGCAGATATTTTATGTAATTTTACGATAGTGGGGAGGCACACTGTGCTCTATGAATTGTACATACTGTAGCATTTGCACTTTACTGATATGATGGATCGTATAAATGTTAATATTGGCACTATGCACTTTATGTGACCCCCCCCCCCATTTGAATTCAATTGACTGTACTGCGAATTGCAGCAGCTGTGGCAAGGCTGTTGTGTGTATGTGCTTAACTGGTTACACTGAATATCATTCATAAAATGTATGTTGAAATATTGTAACAATTGGTTGGTGTGAATGCTAGTTAGTTTGTCACAATTTTTGTTTTGGTTACTGTCTTTCGCATGACTCTCTCTTTCGTTGGGCTGGGTTAATGCAGGGGGCAGGCATTGCTACCTGCTCCACTCCTAATACCAGCTGGTTTAAGGTGGGGGGTGGGCATTGCCACCTGCTCCGCTCCTAAAACCAGCTGGGTTAAGGCAGGGGGTGGGCATTGCCACCTCCTCTGCTCCTAATACCAGCTGGGTTAAGGTGGGAGGCGGGCATTGCCACCTGCTCCAGTACTAATACCAGCTGGGTTAAGGTGGTGGTGGACATTACCACCTGTTCCACTCCTAATACCAGCTGGCTGAAGGGGGGGTGGGCATTGCCTCCTGGTCCGCTCCTAATATCAGCTGGGTTAAGATGGGGGGTGGGCAATGCCACCTGCTCCGCACCGAATACCAGCTGGGTTAAGGCGCGGGGAGGGCATTGCCACCTGATCCGCTCCTGTTCCCTGCCTGAGCTTCCCACCATGGCATGTTTTCTAGAGTGACATGTTGAGTTACCTGAGCTTTCCTCTGTGGCAGTGCCCTCTGGTGGTGTACCAGGGTATAAAGTGAATTGTCTGAAACACGCTTACTCAGTCATATAGTAAGATAATAATTGCAGCCTAGTACAATTAAATTGAGAAATATACAGGAGAAATACTTAAGTTACTAGGTGATGTTGAGGTCACCGTGTCCTACAAAGATAAGGTAAAACTGTTACCGTTGGAAATGGTTTTAGGCAGTGGCCCCAACTTACTAGGGAGGGGATGCTTAGCTAATTTGGGTTTAAAGGCCGTTTTCACACTACCTTATTTTTCCGTTTGTATTGCACCATTCCTGATGCCGGTTTTTCACCATCGTGTTCACACCATCAGGAATATACTGATTCTATCGTGCTTCCCTCTGTTCTCACGCTGCTCAAAAGAGCGCCCTTTCCTCGGGACGATTCAGAAACGTCAGCACTGACGAAAGCAAAGTAACGCCTACAATTTTTTTTGTTTCTTAAAGACAGAATAGTGTTATATCGATCTTTCTGTGATCTTGAATTAGTTTAAAACACCACCCACCGCCCCCCTTCCTTACAAAACATTGCAATAGCACAAGAGTTTTAAGGAATTTTTAAAAATGGCAACAGCCAGTTGCCTAGGAAACCCTTTTCGGAAGCCTGCCCCCCCCCGGAGCTGCTACGGAGACAGATGCCGAGTCGGAGATCCCTCAGCTGGAGCTGCTAGCTTTCTCCAGCTCTTCAGCAAGCGAGGGAAGCCTGCAGCTGGCAGGCTGCTGTCACAGAAGGGAGATGGGGTGGGGGGGTGGGGGGTGGAGTCTCGTAGACTTCAGCAAGTGAGGCTCCCCTTCCCCCTTTCTGGAGGAAGCAAGCAGTTCTAGCCTCCTACATTTCCCAGATAAACTTGCGCCAACCCGCTGTCTCTTCTGGTTTGACTCAAAGTCAGCAACAGTGGGCGTGGCTAAATACCCATTTGTGGCGCTATTCAGGGGGAAAGCAGTTTCATGCGTTCTCATGCATGAGGTGAATAGCGGAAAAAACCTGTCACAACTTTGAAAAAGCGGAATAAGAGCTTTACAAGTTAAAGCGGCAGAACAGTGAGCTGTTCATGCATTGTACACGGCACGATTGCGAAGACGTTTGAACAAATGCGCCTAAAACGGCAGAACACCGCAAACGTGCCACTAAAATAAGGCAGTGTGAAAACGGCCAAAGTTTGGTGAACAGTTTCAGCTTTTCAACCTGGATTCTATGAAGGGATTTTTCTTGGAAGATGTTTTATCTCTGCACCAAGAGGTTTTTGAGGAAGAATTAGGTGCTATGAAAGGCATGGCAAGAATATATATAAAACCAAACATTATGCCATATTATTTTAAATCTAATGAGACAAAAAGTAGAAATGGAATTGGAAAGATTATTAAAAGCAGGTATTATAGAGCCTGTAAAGTTTTTAAAAATGGGCAGCTCCAATTGTACCCGTGTTAAAACCAGATGGCTCAGTGCGTATATATGGAGATTACAAATTGACTGTCAATAGGGTAGCACAGCTGGAACAAGAGAAGATCTTTTTACAGCTTTAAAAGGAGGTTGGTTATTTACACAATTAGACATGAGCCATGCCTATGAACAGCTTGTTCTAGATGAAGACTCAAAGGAATGTTACAATCAATACGCACAAAGGTCTTTTCAGGGAGCCTCTTCTGCCCTCGCAAACTTTCAAAGGACCATGGAAAGATTACTTCAAGGGATTCCTCATGTAGTCATTTACTGGGGTGACATTAATCATGGGGACCACAACATGTGAACATTTACAAAATTTGGCAGAATTTTTGAATAGACTGAAGGGGGCAGAATTACACCTTAAGAGAAGCAAGTGTTCTTTTTTTAAAGCTAGAGGTGATCTATTTAGGATAAAAAGTGGACATGATGCTTCACCTCACAGAATTAGAGCAGTTCTGGCTCATCAGATGGAGGGTGAGTCTGAGAAACCTGTTGGATTTGTGTTACAAACTTTGTCCCTGCTAAGTGCAATTATTCACAGATGGATCAGCTGTTATATTTGGAGTTCACAAATTCCATAAATATATTTGTGGGCAAAATTTTAAAATTTGCGCAGACCACAAACTTCTGATTTTCTTATTTAATGAGATGAAAGCAAGACCACAGATGGCTTTGCCAAGGATCCAGAGACTTTGCTAGCCTATGAGTATAATATTCTGTAAAGAACTTGGCCTTGCAGATGCTTTGAGCTACCAGTACCTACTATTACCTGAAGTGCCTAAAACTGTAAACAATGACAATTATATCTTACTCATAGATTGTCTTACATCTCTGCCAGTTACAGCTTGACAGATAAAGGCACGGACTGATACAGATCCCATATTAGCCATAGTCAGGGAATTTATTTTGAGGGATGGCCCACATTCTTTGGAGGAAAAGAGCTTGTATTATTCTACCAACACTGATGTGAACTGAGTGTCTTTGATGGATGTATATTGTGGGGAGCCTGTGCAGTAATTCCAAAACAGGGATGGGAGATGATATTACGATATCTATACCAGACTCATCCTGAAATCATGAAGATGAAAGGGTTTAGCTAGAAGTTACCTGTGGTGGTCAAGAATAAACCAAGAAATTGAGCATATGGTACAGGAATGTGAATTGTGCCAAGAAAGTCATGAAATGCCTCCCCTCCATCTCTGGGAGTGACCAGATCAACTTTAGAGATGATTATATAGACTATGCTGGTTCCATTCATAGTAAGATGTTCCTTGTACTGGTGGGTACATATTCTAAATGGTTGTAGATTTATCCTATGTCTACCTCAACTGGCAAAGCTACCATGGAGCAGTTAAAATATGTGTTTCAATATACATAGACTGCCTGAAATGCTTGTGCTCGATAATGCATATTCCTTTACTAGTCAACAATTCAAAAGATTTATGAAACAAAATGACATTCGTGTTACATCTGCACCATTTCACCCAGTATCAAATGGACTAGCAGAACATGCAGTGCAGTCCTTTAAGGAAGGCATTTCCAGAATAGCAGGTGAAAGTGTCAATATGAAGTGTACTCATTATTTGTTCAATTATAGGATTAAGCCACATCCTACCACAAATCTATCACCAGCTGAAATGCTGATGGGATGGAAATTGAGGTCCAGGTTTGATTTGTTACACCCCCTATTAGACATGGGCCATTTCTACACAGCTTACCTTATTCTGCAAAATAGCAAAATCTCGCACGAAATCTCGTGAGAAGATGCTGTTATCACGTGAGAAGACACTATCGTGCGAGAAGACGCAACAACAGCATCTTCTCGTGAGATTTTGTGCGAGAATTCGCTATTTTGCAGAATAAGGTAAGCCATGTGGAAACGGCCATGGGCACAAATCGAAATAAGAATCAAATAATGTGACGAATTGGGCCAATTAGTGTATCATGAAAACGCATTTCATGGGGCCATGTTTTTCACGAAATCCATGACTTTTCAGGCTGAGTTGTTCAATTCATGAATGCTTTGTGATGTCAGACAGGCTGGCGCTGATCCATTTATTCCCTAGGCAACATAGTGCAGACCTTTTGTTGCCGTGGAAACCCCAATCTTAGCCCACATAACCTTGACAGGCAGCTCTCCCTGCCAACCTGAGAGCTGAGCAAAGCTACAAATGACGAATTACACATGGTGGATCTGTGCAAGTTTACCTGGGAACTATAGTCAGAGACTCCTTGCCCTCTCTGTTTCTCTTCTCTGTTTTTAAAAATGGGATGGTGGAGTAGTGGGGGCAGCGGCAGCCTCAGCAGCTCCTTCTGCCATTGCTCACTGCTTGCGAGGTTCAGGATCCCTTCCCTGACTCTCTACATACTGCCTTCCTGCTGCTCTGACATGCCTTTCCACCCCCCTGCCCCCAAGCTCCCTGGAGTGGATCCTGAGTAGATCTACTCTGTTCGGCTTTTCCTTTGAGAACTTGGAGTCAGGGGGTAGGGCATGTCAGAGCAGCAGGAGGATGGGAGGATGGGAAAGAAAAGTCAGCAAAGAGAACCTGAAGAGAGGAAAACCCAAGCACATCCTCTCCACTTGACTTTTTTTCCAGCAGTGGCAGAAAGCAGGGGGCCAGGAGGATGGGAGGAAAAAGTAAGCAAAGAAAGCCTGAAGAAAGCTACTTGGAGGGTGGCTGGAGGAGAGCCTGCTTAAGTCTCCTTGCGAGTTTGGCCGCTCTGGGTATGAAGGGGGCCATTGTAGGGCCCTAGGATCTGACAAATCACAAACCTAACTAATCATTTCATGAAACGAGACAATTTTGTGAAAGTTCATGTTTTGTGGTTCGTGGAATGCAATGTACGAAACTCAGGGTTCGTTTTTTCCCTATTTCATGCCCATCTCTACCCCCTACCTAACAGGATGTATGCATTGCTGAGAATTTTGAAAAACTGTGTCTCCTGTTGGGCAGAATGAGGAGGATTCTGATTATCATCATCATCATCATCATCAATTTTTATTTTTATTCTGAGTTTACTACAATTTCAGACCTGTTCAGAGGCCAATTCGATGTTCTACATGTCAAAGACCCTACATATTTAAGGGATTATGTTGTATAAAATTCTGGTTTGGGGAGTTCAATAAAAACTTACAGCAGGAAAACGTTGTAATGTAAACAAGCATCCTCTAAGGGACAGCTTTCTGCTTTGCCTGTCCTTCAGTCTTGGCCCTGCAGAGCTCTAGTAGCAAATTGTTGGCTGCTGACAGAGAACTGAAAGCCTTGCTACAAGTGACATTTTACACATGAAGGATAAAGGATAAAGGATAATTTTCGCAAGTCTTTCTGGGAGCTGAAGTTCCTCTCCCCCACCCCTTTTCCTTCTGTTCCTTCCCCTCACTGCCTGAAGAGACAGAGAGAGCCTACGGCAACATCAGCTTTTGCAAATCGTCTTGCTGGGGGTAGGGGGGAATGCTCTGGAGAAAACTGAGAAAGTTGCAGCTGCCTGCCCCAAAGATCATTGAGAGCAGGCTTGTGACTGGAGAAACAATTTTCAAAAGTTGCTCTGAGAGGCTGACTGAAATGCAGGCTGAGTCAAAGTGAGAGCTAAATAAAAACTAGTTTATTTTATGTAAAGCTGGTGTGTCCTGGTGTTTAAGATACTATAGAAAGTAATATCAGGGCCTGGCAGGACTTACTATCCTTTCACCGGGCCTGCAAGACAGAGTTGTTCCTCCAGGCATATAGCTGAGGCTGGGTCTCCGCCGACCTAAAAAAAAAAAAATTTAAAATCTTAACCCTCCCTGTGACGGCTGTCCACCATCCTATTTTAAATGTGTATGGATTTTTATTGCATTTTAATATGTTGTGTTTTTTGTATTTTGTATTTTAATATGTTGTTATCCACCCTGAGCCCACTCGTGGGGAGGGCGGAATAGAAATTTGAAATAAATAAATAAAAATAAATAAATAATATGAAAACAACAGTGCATTCATTTGTTTCCAAAAGAACATTCATGAATCCTGTAGGAACCCCTGAACTCTTGCCACATGAAGGCAAGGTCTCTCTATCACAGAGGAACCAGATAGAAAAATCCTTTTGTTTTCACATATAGTTACAGATAGATGTGATGGGCATTTGGGCAATTGCCAGAACCACTAACAGTGCTAGGGCTGTCATCATGCTGCAATAAACTGAAAGGCAGATCTCCCCCAAAAGACCAAAAAACCACCCCAATACTACCATGGCTACTTTGTCCACTACTCAAAATCTGACTGAGATGAGAGAGAGAGCCCCACAAAACAACTCACCAACAAAGGGAGACCATTCCTAGGTCCAGACTGAGAAGAAAAGAAACATTGCCATCAGCAGGCAACAATAGCATACCCATGAAGAAGAGCAAACTGCAATAATCTTCTGACCACCATATGTCCTACTCCACATTGCTATCTAAATGGATTTAATTAGTGCCAAAATCTTCTCAGATATACTGCATGGAGGTTCCAGTTAGTTAACATATTACAGCTGAGATGATAGACCAATCCTCTATGAATCTGTATGTCACAGCCCAGGGCACTGTCTACCCACTGGGGGAGAAGGATGGAGTGGGGGCAGCAGCCCAGTTGCAGAAATGAGAAGATTGCCAGAAAGAACAGCAGCAGCAAGGGAGGAACAGCCAGGAGAAAGACAAACCAGTATCAGCTCCCTGTGATTCAAAGGACTCCTGGGGTCAAAGGCCTTCTTGAAAATAAGAGCTTGCACAGAAGCTGGGAAGCAGTCACTAGAGTGGCCAGGAAAAAGGGGATAAAAGGCTCCGGGGGCAGTTAGTTGTCACAGCAGGGAAAGTACAATAGGCAGCCAGGCTTGGAGTCTTTGTGGATTAAAGAGCACCAAGCTGCCTGAAGGCATGAAAGGTGCCATTTCTGGCCAAGAAGAAGCAAGAAGGACCATATCTTACCTTACCCAGGGAAATTGGCTTAATCTAAACTTAATGCTGCAGAAATGCTGTGGCAACCAGAGCAGGAGCTCAAGGAGATGAGAGAAGGACTCAGGCTGGGAATGTGGCCCAGCCCAGCACCTGGGGGGAGTAGGTAGAGGTGATGAGAGGTGAACTGGTCAGGCTGGAACTTGCACCATGAAAGGGCTAAGCAATTCAAGGGCAATCTACACATTTCTGGTGTGTTGACTGTTCTTTGCAACTGTGGAAATAAGATGGCATACCAACCAAGGAGATCAAGCCTTTGGCTGTGGGGGCTTCACACTGTACATTTTTTTAAAAAAGTTGCTGCAGGAATATCCTTTTTGCAAGGATATTAAAGCACACTCCTGGGAATTTATTTATAAGCAGAGTAGAATAAATTCAGTGCTGATAATAACTGGAAGCAGTAATGGTGCTAGTTTTACTTCTAAGCAAACCTGAACTTTGCAACTTCAGATAAATTTTACAAGAGGTTTGTTTTTTTCTAAAATGAATTAAAGTTGAGAATTTAGAAGAGTGAGCAAGTCTGGTGTTCTGAAGATGCCTGAAAATTTCTTTCCTTCTTTTAATGCTGCAATTCCTCCAAGCAGCATAGGGTGTCATATAGTGTTCCAACCCCCCATTTTATCTTCACAACAGTCTTGTGAGGTAGGAGGGAGGGGAAATGAGTGAGTGAACATGGCAAAGTGGGAATTTGAACTGAGGTCTCCCTGGACTTAGTTCAATATTTTGTCTAGTATTCCAGAATAACAACTACTCTGGCTTAACTTCTGATTGAGTTGTTAATCTTGTAAACAGAGACAATTAACAATGCTGGTTTTGATTGTAGATCTATAGGTGTCTCCAGAGAGAAAGAAACTTGTACCTCCATAATCTGGGATTTAATAATCTGTACAGTACTTTATAATACTTTCTGAGTTAATATTACAATAGTGTCAAGCCTCTGTAAACCCACCGCTCTGTTTCTGTTCACACATTGTCACAAAGTTGTGTTTATTTGAAAAAGCGACCAGAGGCTCAAACTTTTATGCCCTCATGCTCAATTTCTGTCTTTGATCAGCCAAATGACCTCTAAAATCTATCAAAAAATCAAACATGGCTATTTAAGCTGCTAGATCCTCCTCTTCGAGGAACAAAATAACCCCAAGTGTTTTCTGAGTTTTATCCTAATACTATGAGCCAAAGCAGAACATGGTTATGTGGGTAACCAGATGTTCTCCCAGAACAACAGCAGAAATCTCACTCCATCATAATTAAGACAGCCTCAGAACCCAGCTCCTACTAGAAACACATCTTTTGTATGTCCCCCCCACCCCCGGGTACAATAAAGGGACTGTTCAACCAGTCAGAGAAACAATTACTCACTGGCCAACTAGCCAGTTAAATAAGCAACAAAGATCTGCAAAACTGATACATATGAATGTAACTTTAAACCAGCACCTATGAAGTTCTGAGTAATTTTAGGCCACTTCACATCCTCTATGGAGTGGTTTGGCAGGATAGAAGAATTTCTGAGGAAAAGTTTCCAACGCTTACCTAGTTTGTATAACGGGGTGTGTTTGACTGCTTTAATTGACAGTCAAAAGAAATTCCACATTTACATATCAGCAAACAAACAGCATAAAAAGTTAGCCTTAGATGTTTGGCCAAGTTAATTGACCAAACTTTAAAATCCCATCAATTGTGTCAATTTAGTAATTTGAGTGTGGGATTTCCATTTGTTCCTCCTTCAGTGTAGTCTAGTTTATGGAGGCTTAGACTTAGAAGACCAAGATTCAAACCTCTATTTATCTATTTATTTTATTTAAAAGATTTATATGCTACCTTTCCACCCAAAATAGGGTCCCCAAGGCTGTGAACAACAAATATTAAAACACTTAAGACATAAAAATAACTCTTAAATATATATATACACAATAAAAACATATAAACACACACAAACCAGAGGAGGCCAATAAGTTTACTGGGGGTATCCCAAATGAAACAAAAAAGTCTTCACCCTCAATGGAATACAATAACAGAGGGAATTAGGCTAATCTTCCTGAAGAGGATGTTTCAAAATTTTAGTGCCACAACTGAGAAGGCCCTTTCTCAGGTTGCCACCCACCTAGTCTCAGATGGCAGGGGCACCCAAAGCATGGCCTTCGAAGATTACCAGAGTAAATGGGTATGTTCAGCAACAGAGTACATTGGATGTCCTTAAACAGTGTCCCGCAGCCAAACTGACCTCACAGGGTTGTTGTGGCATGGCTGTGGCTCTGTGAGCAACATCAACTTACGTGTAGAAGGTCCCAGATTCAATCTCTTGCATCTCCATAAGAAAGGATCAGGTATTAGGAAATGTGAAAGGGCTCTCCCTGAGAACTTGAAGAGCTGCTGCCAGTTAAAGTAGGCAATAATAACCTGGATAGACCAACAGCCTCATATGTTCAAGGCAAAATGAGATAATCTGTCCCCTTAACTCCTTGTGGGAAGCATGGAATACAAAGAGGGATATCAACAGCAGGTTGGGAAATTCTTGGAGATTTGAGGTGGAGCCTGGGGAAGGGAGCATTTGGGGAGGGGAGGGACCTCAGCAGGGTATAATGCCATACCATCCACTCTCCAAAGAAGCCATTTTCTCCAGGGGAATCGATCTCTGTAATCGAGAGAAGAGTTGTAATTCTGGGAGACCTCCAGGCCCCACGTGGAGGTTGGCAAACCTGAACACAAATTTGAATAATTAATATTTAATCCATATATCCATCTGTAACAGAAAAATAAAATCCTTTCTTACCAAAAAATTTGGCACAAGGAATGTAATTTTGACCCTTCCAATGATAAATGGAATATAATATGGAAATTGCATAACTTTTGGTCTAAAATAGTAAACATAAAGATGCAAACCCTGAAATTAATTTCTCATTGGTATATGACCCTGGTTAAACTGCAACATATAAATCATTCCCTGTCTGCTAACTGTTGGAAACAATGCATGGAATTGGGTACTTATATACACTGTTGGAGCTGTAAATTCATTAGTTCCTTTTGGGACAAAATAATTAAAGAAATTGAATATATAACAGGTTACAAGATCCCTAAAACTGCAGAAATAATGCTATTAAACTTTTGGGAAGACCCTGAGATTCCTACTGTCAGATTAAACCTTATATAATCTCTTCCGGCTATAGCTAAATTTACAATAGCATCAAACTGGAATAAAAACCCCCACCCCCTCTGTGAATTGTTGGAAATCCCGTATTTGGAATCATTTTATTATGCAAAAAATCACAGAACAACTGGCTTAGAGAGAAAATCCGAATTATAAATCATACCTTTTTGAGCAATAGTTCCCTTTATTCCCAATTTTCCCAATCTTGGAATATTTAACCAAAGAAGAAAATAGGATTAACAACACAGTGAAACAAGATCTCTACTATTCTATGGCCTATCTTTGACCTTTGTAAACCTTATATATTGTCAGGCCTGGTTAGGGGATTCTTTCAGACTCTCCATCAAACATAGTTGTATGAGTTAACGATCTTTATTAGATATCCCTAGAAGTGCACTAGTACATATTAATTGCCTGGAATGCTGAAACAAAGTCTTCCCTGAGAGGTTATACCCCAGTCCCCTCCCCCCAGTTCAACAAGTCAGTTGAAGTTAGCGAAAGTCCTGAAAAAGATGCAAAGCTGAATTTCCCAAGGCCAGTTCCCAGACTGATAACACCTCTTAGCAGAGCATAACCAAGATACAGTGAAGGAAGAAAGCTACACTACAGGAAGAAAGCCCCCCCAACCCCCACCAGTAGATATGCATTCACAGTTATGGTAGGCAAGCTGGCTTGCCTGCCTGACATATATATATGAGGTTCATATTTTTACTCAATAGGCTAAGCGAATACCAGCTATTAAGAATATGAGATGTGATATTTGTAAATTAAAAAAAGTCCTTACTTCTATTATTTTCTAACTTAATGTTATTTGAAATTTAGGTTAGTTGAAGTTGAATGGTTGTTGTGGGTTTTCCGGACTGTATTGCCGTGGTCTTGGCATTGTAGTTCCTGACGTTTCGCCAGCAGCTGTGGCTGGCATCTTCAGAGGTGTAGCACCAAAAGACAGAGATCTCTCAGTTGAATGAAGCTGAATGTTTTCTCTAACTATTGAACAAATTTTGTTAAAATCTTGTATGTTTCTGTATTGTTAATTGTAAAAAATTAAGAAAACCAAATAAAATATTATTTTTTAAAAAAGAGGATTGCCCATAGCATCATCAGCAGCAACATCAACAAGATTTTTACCCCACTTTTCTGTACCTACGGGGTCACCAAGGTAGTTTACAAATTAAAACATACAGATTAAAATCTCATCTTAAAAACCATTAAATTACAGTTTTAATAAAACTTTATTTAAAAAAAAATTAAAAACCATTAAAACCAGCACACAAAACAACATTAAAACAAAGAGCTTAAAATAAATAAAAAAGATAAAGACAACAGGTAAAACATTGAGAAGGTAGGAGGGATCACTGAGGGAATGCCAAGCAAAACAAAAAAATCATCACCTGCTGGCAGAAGACAGCAACAGAAAGGGACAGGTGAATCTCCCTGGAGAGAGAGTTACAGAATATTTAATGCCCCATCGGAGAAGGCCCTCTCCTGGGTTGTCAGCCATGGGGGCACCTGAAGCAGGGCCTTGGAAGATGACTGCAGAGGTTGGGTGGGTTCATAAGGGAGCAGGCACTACTAGGCACTCCTTCAGGTAAGTTGGTCCCAAAACATATAAAACTTTATAAATCAGCACCAGCATCTTGAATTGTGCTCAGAAACAAATTGGCAGTGTAGATGAGCCAGCACTGAAGTGACATGTTCCCTGTGACCCACTCAGTCAGCATCCTCCTGACTACTGCACTCTGCTTCAGTTGAAGCTTCTGAACACCTTGCAAGCGCAGCACCAGGTAGATTGAATTGCAGTAATTTAATCTAGATTTTATCAGAGCATGTACCACAGTGGCTAGGTCTTTGTTTTCTGGGAAAGGCCACAGCTGCGTAACCAGTCAAAGTGCTGGTAAAAGGTTCCACTGGCCACATGATGTCCCTTTACATATAGTTGGATCACAAAATTGTAACAACTGAACAAGTTGGTTTTGTGAATGGTTAAACACATATCCAGATCTCCAGGCTGACTCTTATTGAGGTTTTCATATTTTGCAATGCTTCAAAGGCTTGCTGAAACTTCTCATGGTCATATGAACAGCTGCCAATGTACTTTCCAGCTTCCAGTAAAAGCATGAAAACATTTCAAGTTGTATAGCCTCAGTGAAAACACTGGGCATTGTTTCTGGAAGATAAAGAGCTGAACTACTGCCTGAACTAAGCTTTGGTTTTCAGAGTATACTTTATTTATTTGTTAAGCTTCCTTTTCAAATGCTTAATGGTTAGGAAGGATATTTTCATGAGGAGATGATTCACAGCTGAGTTGGCGTGCTCCGCCTTCAGATTCCTTAATCTTTTCATGCAGTTATACAATTATCTTGTCTACAACAAAGAAAAAGCAACATGAGAATGTTCTTCTTTTTGCTTTTAGGAGTCATTTGTAGGCAGAAAGCACATTTATTTTGAGCTTCTTATAAATACAAAAATCACTTTGCCTAGTCCCAGAAGCTTCTGTGGTTTCACAGTTTGCCTGTTTGCTTGAAGCTTGTTCAAAAATAAAAGATAAAAATGGGACATGTTAGCATACTGATATTATACAGTTTTTACATTAATCTGATGATATGCTTGAGTTCAATTCACCTGTTAAAAATTGTTTCTATTCCAACACATTGTAATTACTCCTGAGGCAATTGCTCCCCATTTGCACCAGTCTTCTACTTTCTGCACTACACATTCAGGATTGGTTTGTATCTTTTAACTCCTTTTTTAAATTTTATTGGTGAGTACATCATTAATACATACATTCCCCCTCCTACTAAATTTATTTCAACCCCCACCCTTTCCCTCCCTCCTCCTTATAGACTTCCAACAGCTTTCCAACCCTTAACCTATCTTATTGCTTAACTTATTTTCTACTATATTCTTCTAAAACATACATATATTGTATCTCTTAATCTAAGCCTGTTCAAATTCTTTTATATATACTATATCGTCTCCGCTAATGTATCCATTATCTACATCATTAACTGAACTAAGTATTTTTAATAAAATCAAACTAATAATATTACTAGCTTAGGTTGATTAATAGCCAAATTTTCCCATTAATGGTAAAGTTACTTCTCTCTTCTATTTCTCAAATCACAATTTAATAGTTCTCAAACTGCCACAATCCTCCTTTCACATCCCATTTTGTATCTTTTAACTCCTGATTCCACTCTTGTAGTAACATTAGCAGAACCTCCTTGACTTTTGTGACATCTGTATGCAGAGTTTGAAATGTAACAGCTCCTACGTTCCATTGACTTGGATCCCATGAAACATTTCCATGGAGAGAAGGGATTTCCATCAGCACAGCAGAGCTCCTTCACCTCCCCTTCCTGCTGCAGCCCAAAATGCTCCTCAAAATGCTGCTCTTGTGGGACAGGGCCCCCCAGGAGCAGCAAGGGGGGGGGAGTAGGAGATCTACAATGGGAGAGGGGAATTGGTGGAAATCAGCCCCTTTCCATTATGCAGACAGTTTTAGGTTGGTAGCCTGTTGGTCTGCAGTAGAACAGCAATATTCGAGTACAGAAGCTCCTTGAAGACTAACCAGATTATCAGAATATAAGCTTTCGGGAGTCAAAGCTCCCTTTCTCAGGAAACTTTAACTCCCGTTCATGGAAACCCTTTGCAGGATCCAACTCATTGGTCTTTAAGTTCTATTTTAGCCAACGTTTTGGTGATCCCACTCCTTCTTTGCAAATATATTGTAGTATTGGTAGCACTTCATGTATCTGATGAAGGAGGTTCTAGTTCATAAAAACCTAAAAGACAATAAATGGGTAGATTTTTAAGGTGTCACAAGGCTCTCCATTGTTTTGGCTGCAAAATACTAAGAGACTACTCCTGTGAAATAACATGAAAGATACTTCGCTTGAAAAAAAAAGCAACCATTTCATATAGCAACCCTTATTGGGAGGAACTAAAAGTTCACAAAATAGCTCCAGAACTCTTTTTCAGACTAGGGCCCTTTCTACATGTCCTTAAAATGATGGCCCTTAGGATGGATGTCAGCCTCATGGTTTACCACGGAGCTGGCTGACTTAAAGAGGGTTGGAAGACATCTAGAAAAGCACTGGCAAAAAACTCACGCGGAAGCAAATAGAACATGCTACAGAACCCATTGGAGGACCTATGAAGCAGAAAAGAAAGCGGCAAAAAAACGTTATTTCTAGGCAACTATTGCATCGGCTTGTTCACGACCATCCCAATTGTTTAAGATATCCAGACACCTTCTAACCCCTAAATCTGAACCTTTACAGTCCCAAGAACAGACAATTAGCTGTGAGGCCTTTGCTAAGTTTTTCACTGATAAAATAGCATACATACGCTCTGATCTAGATGCTAGCTGCAATGCAAACAAGATAGAAGAAATACTTAATACACCATCCAGCTTACATTTGGACTGCTTTGAAAAAATCACAATGACAGATCTTAACAGGATCTTGATGTCTATGAGAGTCACTACTTGTGCGCTCGATCCTTGCCCATCCTGGCTGTTAACATCAAGTAAGGCCCATATAAGTGAACCACTGAGGTCTATTGTAAATCAGTCACTAACTCAGGGCAGCTTTCCCAGGCAGCTCAAACAGGTGGTTATACGTTTGCTACTTAAAAAACCACCCCTAGACAAAAATGCTGCGGTCAACTATCGCCCAGTCTCTAATCTGCCCTTTCTGGGCAAAGTGATTGAGAGAGCAGTAGCTGACCAACTCCAGACCTTCTTGGATAACTCTAGTGCTCTGGACCCTTTCCAGTCAGGTTTCAGACCAGGGTATGGGACAGAGACAGCACTAGCAGCATTAGTGGATGATCTCCATCTGAATATAGACAAAGGCCATGCCTTCTTATTGCTTCTATTGGGTCTATCTGCAGTCTTTGATACAGTAAACCATGCCATCCTGTTGAGGCGCTTACAAACAGAAGTGGGCATCAAAGGATGTGCCCTGGACTGGTTTAAATCGTTTCTTGGAGCGGACTCAAAGGGTTGCCATTGGAGATCAGCTATCTCTGGAATGGGAACTATCTTGTCGGGTTCCGCAGAGCGCAATCTTATCTCCCATGTTATTCAACCTCTACGTAAAGCCTTTAGGAGAACTCATTTACAGCTATGGAGTTGGATGTCATTAATATGCAGATGACACCCAACTCTATATCTCGCTATCCAGGCTCCCACAGAATGCAGTAGAAATCTTAGATTGCTGCCTGACAGCCATGGTGTAATGGTTGAAAAACAACAAATTGAAGTTGAACCCAGACAAGACAGAAGTGATGCTTGTTGGGAAGACAGAGATCTTGAAAGATACTGTACTCCCCACTTTCAATGGAGTTCGTCTGACCCTTGCAGATTCGGTTAAGAGCCATGGGGTTATACTGGATCCAGCGTTATTATTAGAAAAACAAGTTAAGGCAGTGCCAAAAAATGCTTTCTACAACCTTACTCTAGCCTGGAAGATGGGTTCTTATCTTGACACGGCTGACCTGGCCACTTGGATCTATGCTATGGTAACATCAAGCCTTGACTATTATAACGCTCTATACATTGGTCTCCCATCTAAGTTAACTGGGAGGTTCCAATTAGTGCAAAATGCTGCAGCTTGATTGTTATCAGGAGTGAGCAGAAGCATGAACATCACTCCGATTCTACAGTCACTCTATTGGCAACCCATCAGTTACCATGCTCAGTTCAAGGTATTAGTTATTACATACAATGTTCTTCATGGCTTTGGTCCAGCATACCTACGGGACTACCCTATGCTGTGGAATGACCTGCCTGAGGAAGTCAGAAGAGCCCCCACTCTCCTAGCTTTTCGTAAACGACGCAAAACCTAACTATTCAAAAAGGCTTTTTACTCAAATGGGAGGGCTGTATTGTAGGGATGGGGTCTCGGATGCTTTGCTAATGAGTTAGGGGGACCATAGACTTCATTACTATATTGTCTTATGTATTATCTACTGCTTTAAATATGTACTCCTATGTACCCCCAGTGCTCCACGTTGTCTAATGTCAGTCCTAGAATTGATTATGTTCTGCTTCAGTATTTTTTCTACTCTGTATTGAATTCTTGATAATACTATGTCTTTTAAACTTGCATCTATTTACCCTATGACATTGTTTATGGAAATGTCCTTGAAACTGTATTAAAATGTACTTGTTACTGATTGTACTAATCTTATACTGTGTAATCCGCCTTGAGTCTCAGTGAGAAAGGTGGATTATAAGTGACATAAACAAACAAACAAATAAATAAAATAAATGTTGGCAGCTTTTCCCCTTGACTCCCTTTTCTGTGAGCGCACTTTCCTGTGATCTCAGAAAGGCACCAAAAAAACCCAGAAGCCAAACAGCCTGCAACCGTTTTGAAGATGGAGACGTGGAATCAAGGGGGAAAGCTGCCAGCATTTGTGGGCTGTCCCTTTTAGAATGTGTGGAAAGGGCCTAGATTTCTAGTTTTTAAAAAATAAAACTAGAAATCCAAAAAGGAGAAAGAGGGTGAGGAAAGAAAAAAATGTTTTAAGATATGATAGAAAAGTCTCATTCTGTCATTTGCAACAATCTAAAGATGGAGTTGTGGAGATGTTATGCAGACTAAGTTAAGTTCAACAGTGCTAGGTGCAAAACAGACTTCAGTTTGTCCTAAGGACAACTGGGACATAGAAGAGTAAATATCAAAGTCAGCAGTGACTCAGCAGATTTGCAAAGGAGCCCCAATCAACCATTTGTAGAAGTTTCAACTGCCCATCCTTTCCCTTGTACCTGGTTGACTTTGTTTGCTTGTAGCTGCTATTAATTCTTTCAGCAACTACATCAAGTTGAAATTGGTGGGACCGTCTCTAGTGATGATTAAATAAATGTCTCAGAGAAAACACCCAGTGACTGTGAAGCATCCACTCAAAATGTATAATGGTCCCACCTAAAACACTCCTGATTTCATGCAAACTTTGACATAATGGAAGTTGCAGTCCTGAGTATACTTTGGCTTGGTACGGACATAATACAAAGCTATGGTGTATTTTAATTATGGCTAGTCTGTGAAACCAGGATTCAGTTTGCAAATTCAAATTATGGATGGTCTCAACATGTACTGGTTTCATCACCTTCATTGCTTCCCCACCACATCCCGAGGCAGCCAATTCCACTGCTGAATTACTTTTAACATGAAAAAAGTTTTTCCTTATGTCAAGCCAGTACCTTCCCTCCTGTACTTTAAACCCATTGTTTTAAGTCCTATCCTCTGTTGCCAACAGGAACAGCCCCTTTCCTTCCTCTAAGTGACAGTCTTTTAAATACTTAAAGAGAGCAATCGTGTCTCCCCTCAACCTCTCTTCTCCAAACTGAACATTCCCAAGTCCCTCAGTCTCTCCTCATAGGGCTTGGTCTCCAGGCCCCTGAGCATCCTGATTGCTCTCCTCTGCACCCGTTCCAAATTGTCCACATCCTTTTTCAAGTGAGGCCTCCAGAACTGCACACAATACTCCAGGTGGGGCCTGACCAGCACGGTATATAGTGGGACAATGACATCCTGTGATTTGGATGTTATACCGTTTTTACACACCTCAAGATTGTGTTTGTCTTTTTTGCTGCACCACACTGACTGCTTATATTTACCTTCCCATCTACTCATATCCCAAGATCTTGTTCATACACACTGTTACCCAGAAGGGTATACCTCATCTAGCATGCATGCTTTGCATTTTTGTTATCCAGCTGGAGAACCTGTCACATCCATGTTAAACTGCATCTTATTCAAATCTCCACTTTTCCAGTGTGTTCAGGTCTCGTTGAATTCTATCCCTCTCCTCAAGGATGTTTGCTACTCCTCCCAGTTTGGTGTCATCTGCAAATTTAATGAGTAATCCCTTCACACCCTCATCCATATCATTTATAAAAAATATTTAAAAGCAGTGGACCAGAGCCCAGACCTGTAGCACTCCACTGGACATCTCCTTCCAATCAGATGTGATGCCATTGGCAACCCTCTTTGGGTGCGGTTATCTAGCCAGTTCCCTATCTAACCATCCTAGAGTCCAGTCAACAGTTCCCAGTTTTACCTATCAGAACATCATGACGAACCTTATCAAAAGCTTTACTGAAATCCAGATAAACTACGTTGACAGCATTCCCGTAATCCAGTAAGCCTGTCATTCAGTCATAGAAGGAGATGAAGTTGGTCTGGCAGGAGATAAAGTTGGTCCAGCAGGACCTGTCGGGGATAAATCCATGCTGACTTCCCTGTATCACCATGTTGTCCATTGACAAAAATGATGTAGCCAATTATCGCTCAGTTTCTAATCTGCCCTTTCTTGGCAAAGTAATTGAGAGAGCAGTAACAGATCAACTACAGGCCTTCTTGAACAACTCTTGTGCCCTGGCCCCTTTTCAGATCTGGCCACCTGGATTCATGGCACGATACCATTGAGACTAGCCTACTGTAGTGTGCTTTATGTAGGTCTCCCCTCAAAGTCAAGTCAGAAGTTCCAGCTGGTACAGAATGCTGCAGCTTGTTTACTTTTAGGAGCTAGACAGTGCATGCATATCACTTGCATTCTACAGTCACTCCATTGGCTACCCATCAGTTACCAGGCTCAATTCAAGTTCATGACTATCATATTCGAAGCCCTTCATGGCTTAGGCCTCTCATAACTTTGCAACTACTTCCCTCCACTCATCTGAACAAAGCCTTCTGTAGATACCACCCTGCAGTTTGGCTAAATCAACAGCTGCCCGTACATGTGCTTTCTCTGTGGTGGCCCCCACATTATGGAATGGCCTGCCTGAGGAGGTCAGGAAAGCTCCCACTCTCCTGACTTACATGCATAGAATCATAGAATCATAGGGTTGGAAGATATTGCCAGGGTCACCTAGTCCAACCAATTGCACAGTGCAGGAAATTCACAACTATCTCCCCCCCAACACACACACCCAGTGACCTCTGCTCCATGCCCAGTAGATGGCAAAGCACCGTCAGGATCCCTAGCCAAACTGGCCCAGGGAAAATTGCTTCCTGACCCCAAAGAGGTGATTGGCATTATCCTGGGCATGTAAGAAGGGGCCATGAAAACTAAGTATTGACTTTCCACAAATTATGCAAAACTGAATTATTCAGGAGGGTTTGGCACTCTGTGTCATAAGAAATAGCTCAAAGAACTGCTGTAGCATAGTGGATAAGTGGCCGGGCTTCCGAGCCAGCATTCTGCTGGTTTGACTCCTACTACTGCTATGAGCTGACAGGTAAGCCACTCCTCTCATCCCCAGCTCACCAGCTGTATTGTGGGGATAATAACACTAACTTTGTTAACCACTCTATATATGGCATTAATATGTCCAGAAAAGTGATATATAAGCACATAGTTATCATCATCATCATCATCACCATCATTATCAAAGAGACACCTAGGCAGGGACAGGAACAATAGACTATGCTATTGGTTATTGTCTGCTGATGTAGACATGCTCCTACTGTCATGTTAATTAATTATGCTTTATTTCAGAAAGGTTTCATTTCTGTGTTCAGCTTTATGCTATTTTTCAGATTTACTGCTACCATACTAACTGTTGATCATATTGAATTTTGCTCAGTGACTCAGTAAGTCAGCTATCGATTATATTGTATTCACTTTCAGTATGTAATCGGCCTTGGATCTCAGTGAGAAAGACAGACTATAAATTAGACAGACAGACAGACAGACAGACAGACAGACAGACAGACAGACAGACAGACAGACAGACAAAGAAAGAAAGAAAGAAAGAAAGAAAGAAAGAAAGAAAGAAAGAAAGAAAGAAAGAAAGAAAGAAAGAAAGAAAGAAAGAAATACATGATATAGTCCATTCACAAATGTTGTTTCTGTCTGAATAATGCCAAAGTCACAGTAAAAGATACAATGGTCTATAAAATTACATTCAAGCACTGAAGAGAAATCTGATTATATTTCTATAGATTTAGGTTTGTACAATGTGCTAACAAAATTTGAGGGAATGCTGCAGAGCTGTAACTAAATTAATATAGAAAAGGATTTTTTCCAGAGACATACATTTTGAATTTTGAGTGATTTCATTCAGAAGCCAATCCTTGTCACAGCATCAGACTGTTAATTGACCTAGTAGAATTCTTCTGTAAGATCAAGGGTTGTTTTGGACAGAGTGCTGAAAAACTGCAACATCTATCTTTGAAGACAGTATGCTAACAAACAAAAGGGGGTGAGAGAAATTAAGGGTTGTATTTGGCCAAATATACAGGGAAGAAACTGAGCCCCAGTGGCACTGCTGGCATTCAGAATCTCACCTTGCACTTGGTTGGTGGCAGCGCAAGTCCAGGAGGCCATGCCAGACATCAGCCATGTCTATACTCTTCTCCCACATCACCAGTCCCTGCAGTGCTGTCAGCACCTAAGGGCTTGGCTTCAGTTATTTGGGTGGAGGACTGACCTTGCTTCCTGGGTCGTCATGCTGAGGTTGTCTTACCTCCAAATTTCAGACTTAGGCTAACAAGCAGGGCAGGAATGAAGGGAAATTGAGGATCATTTTACTCGAGGATGTTTGACTGGATCTGCTGATGTGTTCTTTAACCCTGAAAAGGCTGCACTTTTGATTAGGGCTGTGGGTGAGGGTCGAGGTTGGGTGAACTCTTTTTCCTCACACTGTGACCTTAAAATAAATCACATATACCATTACCAGCTGCTAGTGGCCCTGGTAGGGAATAAAAAACATATGCACATTTAACTGTACCTTCCCCCCCAACTGGAGCTGATAACAGCACAGGATAAATCCAACACCACCACTAGGGGCATGCACTTCGGGAATCTGATTCGGGTAAAATATCCAAATTAGACCCGATTTGGAAATCCCAAAGCAAAGCTTCCTGAAGCATTCGTAATACTTCGGGAAGCTTCGGGGGTCCTGGGGGGTTAGGTTGAAAGGGCCCTTTTGCAAGCAGCAGGGCCCTTTAAACCTAACCATTCCCTCCCACCCTTTCCTCCCCACCCACCCCCACTTACCTGGCACCAGCAGAAGGGAAGGCTGGCCCTCTCTGCCGGCCAGCTGTGGTGGCCGCAGGAGGGAAGGCCCTCTCTGCCAGCCAGCCACACCAGCCGTGGGACCGGCAGGAGGGAAGGCCCTGTCTGCTGGCCAGCCACACCGGCCATGGCAGTGGCAGGAGGGAAGGCCCTCTCTTCCGGCCAGCAGCAGCAGCCGCGGCAGCAGGGAAGGCCCTGGCTACACAAGGTAAGTGGGGTGGTGGGGGGGGGATGGGGTTAAAGTGTGGGTGTAGGTGTTTAAGGGTGGGGCAGCCTCCCACCTCCTTCCTCCCCCATCACAACCCAAAGCGGGAAACACGAATCTTTTCAGGTTGCACACTCCTAACCACCACCTAGCACTTTGACCCCCAATCCAAATCCATCCTCCACATAGCTATTCTTTAGAGTTAATGTATACATTGAGAGATCCATTAATGCACTTCCGGTCTGGAATAATGGCGACCTGACATCGTTCAGGGAGCTGAGCGATCAAGAGCTTCTGTTTGGGCAGGTCAGGTACACTGGATACCTGCTGCCACTTCTCTTCAGGCAGAAGAGGAGCTGGGATGCTACAAGACCCTGAGAGTGTTGATCTCGGAGCTGGGGGGAGTCCTGAATAAAGGATTTCTCCCAACACCTTGAGGTCCCCACTGAGATGGGCGAGCTACGATCTCTGCAGAGCTCTTTTTGAGCCGAAATTTGGCATAAGGCCACCAGAACCAGGCTTCAGTATCTGATTTTGATCAACTTTGAACACAAGAAGCAGCACGAAGAACCCAAAAGGAACAAAAAAGGTAAAGATGGCTATCTATTTTCGGGACTAAAAATAGAAGGAAAAAGACATTAAAATGTGAAATTAGTTTACCAAGCTGGTTGCAGAAAAGCGGAAGAAGGAAACTAAGAGAAATTTAAGAGAATTTGGCAAAAATTTGAGGCATTAAAGGAGGAAAAACAAGATTGTTTACGCATACCTGCAGTTTCTGTGTGTGTGTTTTTTAAAAGAATTTTTATTGGATGGGTCATTATATCAATTCACACATACTACACATTATTTTATCTCCCCCATATAATAATATCCCCCACCCTTTCCCCCCCTTTTCCGTTGACTTCCGACATTTTTCCATTCCCTTCATCTAATTAACTTTACTTTAATACTAATTAAACTTTACTATAATCCTTAACCATCCTAAACCCTATATAACATAGTTATCCAATAACATATAATATATTCTAACAATATGTATCATATATTTAATACTATATAATATCCAGTATATTCTAGCAATGAATCATATATTCTATTACTCAGCATATACACTCTCTATAATAACATACTCTATAATAGTATAACTTATTATGACCTAATGTATTATAGCAAAATACATCACTATAGCCTGGTATATTATCACAAACTATATTATCCTTTTCCAATATAATGTTAAAATTTCTATCTCTATATTCAGTTAAAGTAACAGATCACTATCCTCCCCTTAAAAAGTATCCAAAGACCACACATTCCCTTTAATGTCCCACTTTTTTTCCATATAATTCTTAAATTTCTCCCAACTTCTTATATATTCTTCCGCAACTTCTTCTCGTAGTTTCCTCATAAGTTTGTCCATTTCTGCCAGATTCAATGTTTTCAAGATCCAATCTTCCACTGATGGTATCTCCTTTGTCTTCCACAACTGAGCATATAGTATCCTAGCCGCCGTAATCATATAAAACACCATTAGCCTGTCCATTTTATCAAATTCTTCAAGGTTCATACATAACAATAACAATTCTGGGTTTTTAACAACATTTTTCTGTAATATGTCTAACATAGCGTCTAGGGGTGTGCAAAGGCACTCTGTTTCGTTATTCTTGTTTCGGGAAACCCGAAACAAGAATCTCTTTCGGATACAGGCTTTCGGCTTTCGGCTTTGTTTTGGCTTTGTTTCGGCTTTCGGCTTTTTCAATGGGAAAATGCCTCCGTCTTCCCGGATGCCTGGGAGAGGCATTTTCCCACCGAATCAAGCCAAAATTGGTGGGGACCTTCCTCTAACCCCTCTCTAACAACCCCCCAAGTTTCAGACCGATTGGACTTTGGGGGGCCATGGCCCCCCAAACCATGTCCCCCTATCCTCTCATTAAGAAGCACTGAGCAGCATATTGTTAGACTGCTGCTGCTCATCTTCTTCTTCATTATTTCCTATGGGGAAAAAATGAAGAGGCAGGCTTCCTTTGCCAGGGGTGGCATTTTGCATGCAAAATGCCCCCCAACCCTCTGGGGCCCTTCTCCCACCCTTCCTCCCACCCCCCACCAAGGCTCAGACTGCTCCCACTTGGGGGGGGCATTTCATGGCCTCCCCAAGTAGGTGCTCTGTTCTCTACTGCTTACAGCTGGGGGAGGCTTGTCTTGCCAGGGGTGGCATTTTGCATGCAAAATGCCACCCCTACCCTCAGGAGCCCTTCTCCCACCTTTCCTCTCACCCCCCACCAAGGCTCAGCCTGCTCCCACTTGGGGGGGGCATTTCATGGCCTCTCCAAGTAGGTGCTCTCAGCCCCCAAAGCCCCCTACTGCCCCATACAAACCCAATTCCCCCCATCTGCCAAACACAGACCCAAATCCCCCCAGTAGCCCCTCACAGACCCAAATCCACCCCCAGAAGCCCCACACCCACCATAACCCCAGGAACAGGCTGGCCAGCCCTCCCCCTTTTGGAACTCCTAAACTCTCTTTCCCAGGGCAATTCCGCACAGCCCAGGGGTGCCACAATGGTGGGCACACTCCTGAGTGCCAACTTATCCCTGGGAAAGAGCACCTGACACACAACCACCCCCTGACACCCCCCCCCCCACCTACAGAGAAGGCTGCCTAGCCTGCCCCATTGTTCCCAATGCTGGGAACCAACCTCACATCAAAGAAGGGAACACAGACACACAATGATTCAAGTTGGACTTTCAACTTTATTTTATCACTTTCAAAGTACAATAGGTCAACAAATCACATCAAATCACAATAACTGTCACCCACACAAAAGGACAACACAATTCACTACACATCAGAGAATCTTTAAAAAAATTTTTTTTTTTTGAAAATGACAAACTCTAAATTTTTGAACATATTCAGGTTACATAGTAGGAGGGCACAACAGGGCATGGAAAAAGAAGCCCACACTAGACAAGATTATCATAACTACCAGCTTCATACAACCCTCCCTCCATAACCAAACTTAATGGGGGGAAACCACTGCAACAAAATGCCCCCCAACCCTCTGGGACCCTTCTCCCACCTCTACTCCCACCCCCCACCAAGGCTCAGCCTGCTTCCACTTGGGGGGGCATTTCATGGCCTCCCCAAGTAGGTGCTCTTTTCTCTACTACTTACAGCTGGGGGAGGCTTGTCTTGCCAGGGGTGACATTTTGCATGCAAAATGCCCCCCTACCCTCAGGGGCCCTTCTCCCACCTTTCCTCTCACCCCCCACCAAGGCTCAGCCTGCTCCCACTTGGGGGGGCCATTTCATGGCCTCCCCAAATAGGTGCTCTTTTCTCTACTACTTACAGCCGGGGGAGGCTTGTCTTGCCAGGGGTGGCATTTTGCATGCAAAATGCCCCCCTACCCTCTGGAGCCCTTCTCCCACCTCTACTCCCACCCCCCACCTCATGCATTCCTTAACAATAAAAAAATCTGGAGTTTACTATCACGTGCATGTCAGTCCCTCAAAGACTGAAGCACTATGGAATTAATGAACCATTCACACTTTGAATTCTAGATCCTCAGACACAATTAGGGATCCATTTCCCCTGGTGGGGGATCCCCCACTCCCACTTTTTGCCCCCTGTCACTGCTTACCTGGCTGGAAGGGGGAAAGTCAGGGAATGAGCCTTCGGGCTACGCTCCTGGGGCTGCTGCAGTAATGTCACTGATGTCATCTGGCTGCCCTGAGAGTATTCCTGTGCTTTGCAGCGGGCTGATTTGGGCCCTAAACAGGCCGAAGCAGGATCATTTGCGGCCCAAATCAGCCTGCTGTGAAGTATGTGTGCTCCCCAGCCTTGTGTGATGATGACATCACTTCCAAGAAGAGACATCATCATGCCAGTGCAGTGCCATGAAATGATCATGCATGTGTGAACAGACCCTAAGTATCCTCTAGGCTTCAGTGATGGTGTAGTAATGTTAATAATGTTTTCACACACATTATAGAGAGAGAGAGACAGAGAAGGAGGGAGGCACTGAACCTAGATTATTTCATCTATTTTGCTGTACCCTTCCAAAACCAGGGTAGCATTGGAACAATGCCCCTCCCCCCCCCCCGGCCTGAGCCTTAGAACCAGTTTGCAGTGACTGGCCCATGCATCATACTCATTTTTGAGCCACAGCCAAGTTGTGTGCCTTTTGGAGAAGAATGGTTAAGTTGGTGGTGGGGTATAACCAATTTTAAGATATCCAGTGTAGTGCAATGGCTAGAGTGTTGGACTAGAATCTGGGAGACTCTGATCCTGTGCCTTGGAGGCTTGATGGATGTTCTTGGCTCAGCCAATGTAACACACAGAGTTGTTTTTTTCAGAGGCAGTCTTATTGATCCTGGGGCCCTGGACAAATATGCAGGACAGGGGCCCAGAATCAGTGCTGCCCCACCACTGGCTCCTTGCCAAGGCCAAGCAATGGGTGGCCCTTGCCCTATGTGGAGTGGGCAGGAGCTCCTGCTGCCACCATTTTCCATTTTGTTACCTAGGCCCCAGATAGAGTAGGCTGGAGTGTGTTGTCTCCCTCCCCTCCCCTCCACCCCCTTCAACTACTAAGAAGGCCATCGGCGGCTGAAGTCACTCCCAATGTGGGGCATGGAGCACCTGTCTATTGTTATCCAGTTTGTTATGATGATGTTAAAACAAAGCAAGGGAGAACAATAGTGTGTAAACCACTATAGGTTTCCAGGGGGGAGAAAACCAGGGCATAAGATAAACTAATAAATGGGTGTGGGGGGTAATATATGCACTAAGATATATATTTTATGTGTATGTGTGTATGTTTTATGCATTCAAATCACTTATGGTGAACTTAAGAATTAATGAGCTCCAAAATATCCCAACAACCTTGTTCATGTATTGCAAACTGAAGTCAATCCACCACCTTTAGGGTCTTCTTCTTTTCCCTACTGCCTTCAATTTTTCCTAGCGTTATTGTCTTTTCTAGTGAGTCTTGTCTTCTCATGATGTGACCAAAGCACAATAATTTTATCTTCAAGGGAGAATTCAGGCTTGATTTGGTCTAGAAGACACTTACATGTCTTTTTGGGAGTCCATGTTACATGTAAACCAAAACTTTCTTCCTACACCACAGTTTGAATGCATTTTCTTCCTGTCAGCTTTGTCCAACTTTTACTTTAATGAAACTGCTCATTTGGCCAAAAGGCCTTGAGCAATGCCACATTAATTACTACAAAATAAAAATATATTTTAAAAACCATTTAAAAATGTCTTTAGTGCCACACTTAAAATTCTTTGATTTTAAAAACATAAGCAAAATGTTTGGGTACATAGACAAGTGAACGAGTAAAATACAGCCCAATGCCACTGCTGTTTAAAACCCATTTTTGATGATGGTCTGGATTGTCTTACATTGGCGTCATTGAACTTGGAATCAGGAACCTGAAAATGTTCCATGGGAGCTACACCTACCGTGCCAAGGCTAGGAGTGTGGAAATGGGATCTCTGTAGGGTTGCAAACTCTGGCCTTGGAAGTTCCTGGCAATTTGGGGGTGGAACTTGTGGAAAGGGAAATCTGAGTAGGGATTTCCCCTAGAATCCATGGGCAACTTTTGCCCTCTAAACAGTTTGCCCTTGGAAGCTGCCATTTTCTCCAGGGAACTACTCTCTGTAACCTGAACTCCAGGCCCTATCTGGAGTTTGGCAGCCCTAGGCCAATTTCTGATAAAGATGGCAAAGGAGGGCCAGCAACTGACAGAGGCATGGAAGCCCTCACCAAGACATTAGCCAGGGCCTAATTGGGAACAAAGGGCTACCAGGGAATAAAGTCCCCAAGTAGGTGCTCTCATCCCCCAAAGTCCACTCCTTACAGCCCCATACAAACCCAATTCCACCCCCCAGCTGCCACACACAGACCCAAATCCCCCCATTATCCCTCACAGACCCAAATCCACCCCCAGCTGCCCCACACCCATAACCCCAGGAACAGGCTGGCCAGCCCTCCCCCTTTGGGAAGTTCCTAACTCTCGTTCCCAGGGCAAATCCGCATAGCCCAGGGGTGCCACAATGGGAACACTCCTGTCCTGAGTGCCAACTCATCCCTGGGAAAGAGCACCTGACCTGGCACACAGACAACCACCCCCTGACCCCCACCCCCACCTACAGAGAAGGCTGGCCAGCCTGCCCCATTGTTCCCAATGATGGGAACCAACCTCACATCAAAGAAGGGAACACACACACAATGATTCAAGTTTTAAAAAAACTTTATTTTATCATTTTCAAATTACAATAGGCCAACAAATCACAACATATCACGCTAATTGTCCCCCACTCAGAAGCACTACACAATTAACTACACATCAGAGAATCTTAAAAAAAAAAAAAATTTTTGAAAAGGACAAACTCTAAATTTTAGAACATATTCAGGTTAACATAGTAGGAGGGCACAACTGGGCATGGAAAAAGAAGCCCACACTAGACAAGATTATCATAACTACCAGCTTCATACAACTCTCCCTCCATAACCCAACTTGATGGGGGGAAACCACTGCAACAGGGTCGAGCAGAACCTATGTCATTTCCTGCGGCTATGCTTTCAGTTCAGGCACAAAAAGCTGGACTGGGCACTGCCAAGGCACTGGACACTGGTATTTCTGGAGCAGTGTTGCAGAGGTTTCCCCCCACCCCCACACCAGCCTCAGCATTTTCCTGGAAACATCTGCGAGAGATCATCATTGGCTGGTGCCCAACCACAACTCTTCCCGCATCCCCCGCCCCAGCAAACCAAACATTAACATTACAACAATTTTTTTTGTTTTTTTTTGTTTTAAAAAAACATGAACAGTCCATCAACTTTGAAAAAACATAATCACAACATTTTTTTTGGTTTTTTTTTAACAAAGATTTCAACAGTGAAAAACATTTTAAACATTCACAGCAGGATCTGATATTTTCCCATTCCCTAATCCCCACCTAAGCAATCCCTATCTAACCTATTTCTCCCTCCAGTGGCAATCCATGTTTCTGGGGCATTATTTTTATGAATAAATTTGGTCCCACAGGGTCTGTCTCAGTGCTGGGAGAGGTTTTTAATTCCCTTGGGGGGGGGTTCAAATTGCTGGGGGGATTCCCTTTGCCACTGGTTCCTAACCACCCTCCCTCTACTGGCCAGTTTTAACTGTGTCTACAGGGTTTTATGCAGGGGAGAGCGTGATTCCAAAGGATTGGACTCGCAGAGGATGCAGGCCACAAGTTGGGCTCACCTCAGTCACTCTGGAAGTCCAGTCCTGAGAAATTGAAGAGGCGAGAGTTGACCTTCAGGAAGGTCAACTGCTCGACTCTCCATGGGAGAAGGCGAGTGCGATGTGGGCTGACAATGTCGCCCGCATGTGAAAAGACGCACTCGCTCTCCACGCTCGTCGGAGGGCATGAGAGCAGCCTCTGCGCCTCGAGGGAGAGGTCCGGCCAGACCGACTCCTTCCTGGCCCAGTAGCTGAGCGGATCGGTGGAGAGCAACTCGCAGGGCTCCGCAAGGTAGTCCCTGACCATTGCCTCCGCCGGATCCTCTCTCACGGTCCTCACAACCCCAGAGGGGACGAGGGCCCACCGGAGCAGCTCCATCTCCATCGGTACTCCGGTGGTGGCCGCGGGGGGGGGCTGCGCAGAGCAGGCGTCAGAGGGACCCGCACGGCAGGGCCCCTCTTGCGTCCCCCCTGTCGACAGGTGTCCCCTCTCGGCCTGCCTGCGCCTCACCCAAGAGCAGAGCCTTTCTCTGGCTTGGGTGAGGTTCCCGTCCCGCTCGGCGAAAGTGCCCTTTATGCGCGGGTCACACATGGTCGCCAACATGTATGACTCTTCCTTAGTGAGAGGAGTTAGCCTGGCAGCTATGCCAAGCTGCAGGCTTCTCACTAGTGCACGCACTGCTGGAACAAGGTCAGCACAGGGCGCGACCCGGTCTGCAAGGGTGGCCAGATTCCTCTGGAGCGTGTGCACCAGGGGAATGACCAGACCTAGGGTCGCCGTGTCTGACGAGACCGCCACAGTGAAGTCCTTGAAGGGCTTCAGGACCTCCACTGTCTGGGTGACGGTGAGCCAATCCTCCCGGCTGAACTCACCCACCTGACTCGCACTGTGGCTCTCGGAGAGCCACGCGTGGAGTGCGGCCTGCTGCTCCACCAAGCGCTCAAGCATGGCGCAGGTGGAGTTCCAGCGAGTGCTAACGTCAGTGATCAGAGTGTGCTCTGGCACACCTGTCCTGACCTGTGTCTGGCGCAGTTCGTGTGTGGCCTTCACGCTGCGCGAGAAGTGACCCGTGAGCCTCCGACATTTCTGGATCAGTAACTGGAGTTCACGGTTCCGGGTATCAAGGGGTTCCTTCGAGGAGCCCAACCCCAGCGCGTCTCTCACCACTAGGTGAAGCTTGTGAGCTGCACAGTAGACGCACTCTCGGCTCACTAGACACACTGCCACCCTCATGTTCTTGCCACCGTCCGTCACCATGCATCCCACGGTGGCGGGTCCCTGGCCTACCCACTCTTCTAACTGTCTCCTTATGGTGGCAGCGATGTTCTCCGCCGTGTGGGACACGTCGAGCACCTCGGCGTGAAGCAAGGCCTTGCAGTAGCCGGCCCGGCGGTCTCCCATCCTTCCCTGGCTAGCTGTGCTAGGCACCTCCCCCCGGCCCCCACCCACAACCTCCTCAGGTTCCCACCAGTGAGCAGTAAGCGAGAGGTACGCTTGCTGCACACTTGGGCAGGTCCGGATGTCGGATGTGAAGTGCACAGTTCTCCCGGCAACCCGGGACAGCTGTGCCTTCACATGGTCCCTGGCAGCCCTGTAAAACGAGGGCACCACCGATCTGCTCAATGTCATGCGAGCAGGGACGGCGTACTAGGGAAAGAAATCGTGGAGTAGCCCTGAGAAGCCGAAGTCTTCTACTATGGAAAACGGTCTCCCATCCACTGCTACCATATTGACGATGTGGCGTGTGATGCGCCGGCTCGCCCTCCGGATCCCCTCTCTGGGCACACTAGTGCCCTGCATACCAAGCATCTCCGGGAGAGAGGCTTGGCGTCCCTTCCCTGCAGGTACCCTTGGGGGGAGAGCACCAGAGAAGCCTGCCTCCTTCTGGCTAGCTGGCGGCCGTGCGGCACCACTTGAACCCTCCTCCCGAAGAAGCACCGCCTGGTGGTGCCTCTTCATATGGTACCTCATCCCAGACATGGAGAGATGCCGCACATCTCTGCCACGGCTGATGCGCTTCCTACAATGCAGGCACTGGGCTGCTCGGGGATCCTCCGTTCTCTGGAAGTGCTTCCAGATGTCGGAGGAAAAGGGCATCCCATGCTTCCCAGGAGAAGCGCTTTCGGGACCACCCTGAGGCACCTCCTGTGAGGTGCTCTGGCCGGACACACCGTGTCCCACTCTCGGCCGGGCAGGTGGGGAAGGACGAGGCTGAAGGGGCAGAGGTGTGGGCTCTTCCACCACAGTCTCTGCCTCTTCCTCCTGCATCCTCCCCTCCTGCACAGCCGCGAGAGGCCTGCTGCTGGCCTCAGAGGAAACTGGGGTGGACCGCCCCAGGGGGGGTCTCACGGGAAGTTCCTCCAACATCCTCCGGGTTCCTGGGGTGATCGTGAGGGATGGAAAAGTCACATGCCCCACGTCCATCCCAGGAGACACCACATGCTGCCCCTCCTCCAGCAGCTGGCTCGCAACCACTGGAGGAGGAGGAGCCTCAGCAGCAGGCCCCTGCCCAGTGCCAGCCCCTGCCTCACGCACCCGGGTTGGGGGTGGTCCTCCAGCAGCTGCCTCAGGAAAGAGAGTCTTGCGAACCCTCTTCCTGTCACCAGAAGCCAGGCTGGTGAATGGCAGCAGCGCAGGGGAGGGCCTCCTCCGCTCAGATGGGGGGGCTTCCGCAGCAGTCCCCGTCTCCCTCCCCTCCTCCCGTCTAGATTTCTCCCTAGCCTTTCCCCCAGGGCCCCTCTCTTCTTTCCTCTCTGACATGCTTTCCCCTCTCGAAATCTACCCTAACTAATCAGAAAACCTTGGGAAAACAAAGGTCAACTTTGTTTTCGAGACCTAACTTACCTGCTCTAAATCTGTGCTTCTAGTGGCTCTGTGACTTGGAGATGAACAATCAAGTGCCCTTTTAAGCGACCCTATTTATGTCGGGGAACCTGAACCTGACAAACAGCTGAATTCCTCCGGAATTGAGCTGGCCCTAAACCCCAGTAGGTGACAGACAGTCTTAGACACTCACACACTAGTATGCCCGGGCCGTCCTGGCACCACCACGGGTGCCAGAGATGGGCAGTGGAACCCTAGTTATGGGGGCACTAATGGGAAGCCTATTGACAGCTATTCCAAATTTATATATATATATATATATAAATTTCCCTAACGATTGGTTTCCCTAACGATTAAGTTGAGGGCAATTATCCACTGAATACCTACCAACTGGCCTACCTACCTAAGACACTATTTAGCAGGAACAATGTTTCTGTGGGGTGTGTCGGTGTGGGGTGTGGATGTGGTGGTCTGAAGATGAGCCTCTCCCCTCCCAAGCTAGCAAGAACCAACCCCTAAGTCCACCCAAATATAAACCTGGACTCACACACCACCACCAGTCCTGCAGTCCAGCGATGTTCAGGCCGTCTTGCAGCTGGTCCTCCTCTCCTCCGCGATGCTGTCAAGAAAGTTGGAATGTTAACAGAGTCAATAACACACGCCGCACATGCAACCCCCAAAAGTCAAGGCCCCGATCTACAAGTCAAGACAAGGCACCCCCCCCCGAAAGGCTAGGGCCAACCAGTGGTAAAACACAACATATCCACCCTGCAGAGTGGGCCTGTGTGCAGGCCCGAAGCTGGCACACTCATTTTTTAGGCCTGGGAAACAGTAGATCAAGCCCACCCCACACTCAAGCATAACAAAGGAAACATCAACGAAAGCAAGCACAGCAATCAATACTGAACCCCCCCAACCCCCAAACAATGTCCTCTTGCCCAACTATAAAATGTCCCCCCTAGCCCAAGCCATAAAGACCAAACTAAAGCATATGCTAGCAGATTGCCACAGCAGCAGCAATAAGTTCAAAAAACAATTTTTTTAACAACCCTACCAGTCCTCCTCTCCAGATGCCCAGCAGCACAGTTGATCCTCCACACGCAGAGGTCTCCAGGCAGATGTCCTCCAAGTGCAGTCCAGTCCAGAAGAGGTCCACGAACGGTCAGCAACCTGTTTGTGGAGCATAACTGTGAGTGCCAGGCCAGCTAGCAGAGAGAGGCCCCAAAGCCAGAGCAGCAGGCCTGTGTGTAGGCCAGAGGGTGGCACACTTGTTTGAGAGCCTGGTGGGAAGCCTTGGAAGAAGGGGACCAGACACAGCTAAGCAACCCCACACCAACCCAATTTGTGGAGCATAACTGTGAGAGCCAGGCCAGCTAGCAGAGAGAGGCCCCAAAGCCAGAGCAGCAGGCCTGTGTGTAGGCCAGAGGCTGGCACACTTGTTTGAGAGCCTGGTGGGAAGCCTTGGAAGAAGGGGACCAGACACAGCTAAGCAACCCCACACCAACCCAATTTGTGGAGCATAACTGAGAGAGCCAGGCCAGCTAGCAGAGAGAGGCCCCAAAGCCAGAGCAGCAGGCCTGTGTGTAGGCCAGAGGCTGGCACACTTGTTTGAGAGCCTGGTGGGAAGCCTTGGAAGAAGGGGACCAGACACAGCTAAGCAACCCCACACCAACCCTATTTGTGGAGCATAACTGTGAGAGCCAGCCAGAAGACAGGCACCAAAGACACCCAGCAGAGCTTCTGGCCTGTGTAGGCCCAAAGCTGGCACACTCCTTTTAAATTCCTGTGAAACAGTAGATCAAGCCCACCCCACACTCAAGCATGAGAAATTAAACATTAAAGAAGGCAAGCACAACAACCAATGCTGAACCCCACCCCCACCCCCAAACATTGTCTGCCCAACCTGTCCCCCAGGCCATGCCAAGACTTAACTGAAACACCTTTTTGCAAAGGCAGGCCACAGCAGCACAGTGCAGCATCAAAAAACTTACAAAAATTTAAAAAAGGCCTACCAGGTGTCCTCTCAGGATGTCCAGCACAGTTGATCCTCCAGGCAGATGTCCTCCAGGTGCAGTCTCTCTTCTCCTCTCTCGGTCAGCAGCAGCAACAGAAGTGTTCCAGACCAGTCTGGCCCCAAATTTAAATCCCCTGCTGCAGCCTCAGCCAAAGATTTAAATCTATTGGCTGGCAGAAGAATGCAGCAGTAGGATTGGTGACTCCTAAAGTCGCCCCTCCCCTGCCTTTCCCCACCCACACTCCAAGAGTCACCCTCCTCCTGCTCCCCCTCCCCTACCTGTTAATTTTGGCGGGAATCTCTGCTTCCACTGCTTTGCAAATGCAAAGTGCAATGCTAGCAATGCACCTTGCATTTGCAAGGCAAAGCACAGGATTCCCTTCCCTCCTTTGCAAGAGGGGTGGGGGGTGACAGAAGGAGTGAGTGATTCACTCCTTCTCCCCCCTCCCCTCTTCTAAGAGCCTGCAGGAAGCCTTAGCTTCCAGCAGGATTTTGCTAGACGCTTGCTAAGGCAAACGCCTAGCAAAAACAAAATGGTGATTCTTGAATGCCGAAAGAAAGCCGAAACAAGCCGAAACGTTTCGGCTTGTTTTGTTTCAGCTAACCCGAAACATTTCGGCTTTCCCCGAAATGTTTCGGATAACCCAAAAGAAGCCGAAAGAAGTTTCTTTCGGCTTTCTTTCGGCGTTCGGACAGCCGAAACGCACATCCCTAATAGCGTCTACTATTTCCCCCCAGTACTGTTTAGCTTTTTCACACGTCCACCACATATGGTAAAAAGAACCTTCATGTTTCCCACATTTCCAACATTTATCTGACTTCTGACTGTTTCCCTCAGCTAACTTTTTTGGCGTAAGATACCATCTATAAATCATTTTGTAAACATTTTCTCTTATTATGGTACATGTTGATATCTTTATAGTATTATTCCACAATTTCTCCCAAGCTTCCATCAATATATCCTTATTACAATTTATTGCCCATTTTACCATTTGAACCTTTACTATCTCGTCTTCTGTAAACCATTTCAACAAAATTTTACACACTTTAGATATCAATTCCCCTCCCCGTGAAGTAAACACTGTTCCAGCTCTGAATTTTCTGTCCTAAAACCTGCTTTCCTCCGATCAGAATCATACAAATCTTTTTTCTGCATATATTGAAACCAACCATATCTAAATGGCAATTCTTCATTGTTTTTAATAGTATATAAATTCTGGTCCACTCTCGTCCACTAAGGATATTTTGATATGTCGTCCACTCCTCTCCTTCGTGTTCAGTCCTTGGATTGACAACCTCTGCTGGTACAATCCACATTGGTGTTTTTTCATTCAAATATCTCTTATATTTAGCCCATACAGCAAATAGACTTCGCCTCACAAAATGGTGCAAAAACATCATATCAGCTTTAGTCTTTTCATACCATAAATATGCATGCCATCCAAAGGTTTTATTGTACCCTTCCAATGTCAATAGTTTATGGTTTTCCAACAGCATCCAATCCCTCACCCAAACCAAACATATAGCTTCTTAATATAATTTCAGATTTGGTAGCTGTAGTCCACCTCTCTCCTTTGTATCATATAACACCTTCATCTTGACTCTAGGCTTTTTCCCTGCCCACACAAATGTTAACATTTTCCTTTGCCATTTTTCATATTGCTTATTGTCTTTCACTATTGGAATTGTCTGCATTAAAAACATTATCCTTGGTAGGACATTCATCTTAATTGCGGCAATACAACCCAACCATGACAGATTTAACCTATTCCACACCATCATGTCTTTATCTATTTTCTGCCATAACTTTTCATAATTGTTCTTGAATAAGTCAATATTTTTTGCAGTTAACTCAATACCTAAGTACCTTGTTTTATGAATCACTTCACAATCTGTTATCTTCATTAACTCTTGCTGTTGTTGTTTAGACATATTTTTACAAAGCAGTTTAGATTTCTTTTTATTTATATAAAATCCTGCCAACTCTCCAAATTCTTTTATCTTCCCCAACAGTCTTGGCATATTTTGGAGGGGATCTTCCACTATCACCATCACATCATCTGCAAAGGCCTTCACCTTATATGTATACCCTTTAATCTTCATACCTTTAATTTCATCATCTTCACGTATTTGTCTAAGTAAAATTTCCAATACCATTACAAATAACAATGGAGAGAGTGGGCATCCTTGTCTCATTCCCTTTCTTATCTCCAATTTTTTCATTATGTCCTGGTTAACAACTATAGCTGCAGATTGGTTTTTGTATATCATCTTTACTGCTTGAATAAACATCTGGCCATCTGCACTTTTTCCATCATTGCAAACATAAAATCCCAATTTAAATTGTCAAATGCTTTTTCGGCATCCACAAAAAAAAATCCAACTTGTTTTCCTGGGTTTTTATTATAATATTCTATCACATTCAAAACCATCCTCAAATTGTCCTTTATCTGTCTATCTGGTAAAAAACCTGCCTGCTCCTCCCCCACAAACTCTACCAACCAGATCTTTAACCTCTCAGCCAATATTTTTGCAAAAATCTTATAGTCGTTATTTGTTAAGGATATCGGTCTATAATTTTTCACATTAGTCAAATCTTGTGTTTCTTTTGGTATTAATGTAATATTAGCTTCATTCCATGTCTCCGGCAAATCATGACCTTCCAAAATCGCATTCATCACTTTCTGCATCAGCTGCTTCAAGTCCTCTGCCATTACTTTATAAAATTTAGCTGTAAGTCCATCTGGTCCTGGCATCCTGCAGTTTCTGTGTTGATAAAGATGGCGAGGAAGGGGAGGGAGTGTGGAAGAAAAAGCGGAGCAAGCATCGTGATATCGAGAAAGATATAGAGGACTGTGAACAATGGCCTAGAGAGGAGTCAGCATTAGATGTTGTTAAGGAAGTGGGAAGACCTTGGAACAGGAAGTGGTGAAATATCGCGAGACTGTGGAGGTGAGAGGAGAACAGGAAGTGATTAGCCACCACATTGGGAAGGGAAGTAGAGAAGAAGGAAGTTTACCATAGAGAAATTGTTCCTGACATCTTGGTAAGGTCAAATTTTAAAAAATAAGAAACAATAAAAAGAAAATAAGAAGGCTAGACAAATGATTGAGCTGAGGAGATATAGATTGGTTGAATAAAGGAATAAAGGAAGATACAACGACCAATTTTAAAGACGGAGCTTAGGAACAGAGCCGCGATTTGGAGCGGTGCCAAAGTCAGTCCAAGGATGACAACAAAAAAAGCAGAGAAGGAGAAACATGAGTGGCAGAACGTGATGGATGTGTTAGAGAAGAAAATGCTGGAAGGGAACAAGGAAATATGCCAAAAGATGGAAGAAACCTTTGAAAAATCGATTGAAAAACTGACTAAAAATATGAAGGAGCTAATAAAGGAAGAGGTGCAAGAGTTATCTAAGAATATAGAGGAAATGAAAAAAGAACTGCAATCAACAACACAAACAGTACAAGAGGTGGAGCAAAAGACCAGTAATTTAAAAGAAGAAAATCAAAGACTACAAGAATGTGTGGCAGTGATGGAGTGTAAAGCAATGGAAAATCAACTGAGATTTAGGGGAGTGCCTGAGAGTTCAACCCAGAATGCACAGGAGCAAATAGTGGGCGTACTGGCAGAGTTCCTAGAAAAGCAGCCAGAGGAAATAGAGGCAAATCTGGATCTGGTATACAGAGTAAACTCCACATATGCACAACAGAAGAACTTACAGAGGGATGTAATTGTACAACTAACAACCAAAAGAATGAGGGAAGAAATTTTGAGACAGCATTATGCAAACCCTCTGGAAATGGAAGGAAACAGGATTAGAATCATGAAACAACTACCCAGAAAGATTCTCCAAGAGCGAAAGAAATAGAGAGAATTGACAGAAAAGCTGAGAGAGAAAAACATCAAGTATAGGTGGGAAATACCAGAAGGCCTGAGCTTCTATTTCCAATCTACAAGAGTCAGCATCAAGACAAGACATGAAATGACAGTGTTCCTGATTGACAACCAAAAAGACTTTGCTGGAGCTTTTAAAATGTAATACCATGGAGTACAAATTGATTTCTTGGAATGTTAATGGATTGAATTCACCACAGAAGCGCAAAGTAGTTTTTCATTGGCTAAAGAAACAAAATTGTAATATAGTATGTTTACAAGAAACACATATTAAAGAACAGGACAGTAAATTTTTAAAAAATGGATTATTGGGAAGAGAGTTTTTGGCATCTGAAAAACAAAAGGAAAGAGGCATTGTGATATATGTAAAGCAAGATTTGGACCCTAAAATAGTTTTTTTAAAAAATTTTTATTTAGCTTACAGACCCTAAAATAGTTTTTAGAGACAAGGAAGGAAGATATTTGGTGGTAGAAACAATGATGAACTCCAAAAAAACTTTGGTTCTAGGAATATATGCACCTAATGGTGCCAAAGATGATTTCTATAAAGAGGTAACCCAGAACCTAGACCAATATTCGTCTGATCAGATAATAATGATGGGAGACTTTAATGGAGTTGTCAATCTGCAATTAGATAAACAGTTAAAGAAGATACAAAGAAAAATAGGGAAATTACCTAAATCTTTCTTTGAATTAGTAAAGCAGGAAAATTTGGAAGATATTTGGAGAAAATGGAATCCAAAGGTAAAAGACTTTACTTATTATTCTGCAAGACACCAGTCTTTTTCAAGAATAGACATGATTTGGGCAACCAAGGACATACGTTTGTTGACTAAAAGAATAGAAGTGATGCCAAAGGTGAGTTCTGATCATAATCCAATGATGTGGAAAGCCGTGACAGGATATAAGAAACTTAGATGGAGATTGAATGAAGATTTATTTCAGAGACAAGAAAATGTGGACTATATTCAAAGGGAAACAATTTTTTTTTCAATATAACATTGGGAAAGAAGTGCCAATACACATGGTTTGGGATGTGTATAAAGCAGTGATCAGGGGAAACCTGATCACTTTGAATAGTAAAGAAAGGGAAAAACAAAGAGAAGAAATTCCAGGAGGTTCAGGAGAAAATAAATAAAAAAGAACAAGAGTTAAAGAAAAGGCCAGGAAAGAAGAAGAAAATTCAAGAAATAAGGATATTACAAGAGCAGCTGAGGTCCACTGCGAACAAAGAACTAGAATGGAACCTAAAAAGTTTACAGCAAAAAACTTTTGAAGGAGCAAATAAAACAGGGAAGTATTTAGCCTGGCAATTGAAGAAAAAGAGAGAGAGAAAAATAATTGGCAAAATAGTTGAGGAAGGAAAAGAAGTTGTGGAACACCAAGGTATAAAGAGAATATTTTATAAATATTATGCCAAATTATTCCAGAAAAAAACTATTAATATAGAAGAAATAGAACAGTATTTGGATAAGGCGAAGATACTCAGGATTTCGGATACCATGAAGAAAAATTTAAACGCCCCAATTACGGAAGAGGAAATTTCAAAAGCTATAGACTCAGTAAAACTAGGAAAAGCACTGGGTCCAGATGGAATTTCAGCTAAATTTTATAAAATACTGAAGGAAGACCTGGTGCCAATTATGCAAGAGTTGATGAATGAAATAATGAAGAAAAAAGGACTACCAAAAACTTGGAACGAGGCAAGTATTTCATTGATACCAAAGGAGGCACAGGATTTGACAGATGTTAAAAATTATAGGCTTATATCGTTGTTAAATAACGACTATAAGATTTTTGCAAGAGCCTTAGCAGAGAGATTGAAAATATTTTTAATGGACTTTGTTGGGGAAGAACAAGCTGGATTTTTACTGAATAGACAAATAAGGGATAACTTGAGAGCTGTTATGGATGCCATAGAGTATTATGACAAACATCCTGAGAAAGAGATGGGGTTTCTGTTCGTGGATGCGGAGAAGGCCTTTGACAATTTAAATTGGGATTTTATGTTTTTATTAATGGATAAGATGGGACTGGGGCAAGAATTTACAGAAGCTATAAAAGCTATCTATAAGGACCAACAAGCGACAATATGTAAAAATAATGATACAACAGAAAAATTTGAAGTTAGAAAAGGAACGAGACAAAGATGTCCACTTTCACCTTTGTTGTTTGTTATGATTTTGGAAATATTGTTAAGACAGATAAAGGATGATCACAGTATTAAAGGTATAAGGCTCAAAGGTTTTTCTTACAAATTCAGAGCTTTTGCAGATGATGTGATATTTATTACTGAAGACCCGGTCCAGACATTACAGTTATTATTAAATAAGGATTGTTCTGGCAGAGGTGATAAAACCACATACAGAGTACCAAGGCAAAGACTGGATAACTTATAAGAAACTATTGTTGATAGAAAGAGACACTGTTAAAATGAAGAAAGAAGAAGACTTATATTTTAAATATGGATGGCTACAATATAGACAAATTAAAGACTTATTTGAAGTAGACAGAAGAAAAGTAGGTTTCAGAAATAGAAACTCAGAGTTAGAAGAACTTTTGCTTGGAGAAGGAATAAAGATAATTTCTAAGTTTTATAAGCTGTTATTGAAATGGTATACAGAAGATGAAGTGGTAAAGACACAAATGGTGAAATGGGCATTACATTTTAATAAAGAGATTACAATGGAGGCATGGGAGCATTTGTGAAAAAATACTATGAAAATATCTACATGTGTAAATTTAAAAGAGAATGGATATAAGATGATGTATAGATGGTACTTAACACCGAAAAAAATAGCAAATATGAGTAATGCTCTGACAAACAAGTGCTGGAAATGTAAACAACATGAAGGCTCTTTTTATCATATGTGGTGGACTTGTAAGGCTAAACAATTCTGGTCTAAGATATATGCAGAAATGTTGATAATTATAAAAGGTAATTTGCTGAAAAACCATGAGCTGTTTTTGTTAGGCCTTAGTATGGAAAAAATTGATGTAATGGACAGGACATTATTATATTATATGATGGTGGCAGCAAGACTATTATATGCGCAGTATTGGAAGCAAGTGGAGATTCCAGAGACCGAAGATTGGATACAAAAACTGTTGTACATGGTGGAGATGGACAAGTTGACTAGAAAATTGAAAGACCAAAATTCAAACAAATTTTTAAAAGACTGGGAGATACTTAAAGAATATCTGAAAAATAAGTGGGATGTGAAGGGACAGTTATGGTCTATGGATAATTATTGATGTCTATATGATAGTGAATTAAAGTCTAGGCAGGAAACCTTTGAGAAACGGGAATACTAGAAATATTAGAATAGATAAAATATGAAGAGAATTAAAAAGGTTTTAGTGCTGTTGGGGGTCAAGAGAGAAAGGGGGAGGGAGGGGGAGGAATATATGTCTTAATTAATGAGTATACGGTATAAAAGTTGTAGAGTGTTATAGGGAACTGATGTATGTATTAGATATATGTGTGTATTAACCTACCCAATATAGATTCTTCTTAAAAAAAAAGAGAGAGAGAGAGAGAGAGAGAGAGAGAGAGAGAGAGAGAGAGATCCATTAATGGATCCCACAACATAAAGTGTAGTTGGCCCTGAGTATCAATCAGTTTTTAATTCTGGGATTATTTCTTAGGGGGACGAGAGATCTTTTGGTATGATTGCAGTAAATATTATCTTGGTCTGAGGAAATGGGGGACTTTCCATTAACTAGCTGTCAAGAATTTGCTACTTGTGTAATTCCTGAAAGCTCAGAACAAGCATTTTCCTTGATGCCCCTTCCTATTGCTCTGTGCCAGCTATTCAGTGCTTCATATGAGACCTGGCAATTGCCTCACCAGCACAAACACTCCATGGCTGCCTTAGTTTTTGCCAATATTCCACAAGACCAGTTCAAGAATCCAGGCAATGAAGTGTTCCTATATAAAGCCAATGTTAAAAATACTTTTCCAAGATGAGCTCACACTTCAAGGTACCCTATTTTAGTTTTTACACTTTTACAGCTTCCCGTCATGAGTGGGAGCCAAATTGGAAAGCCCTTCCTGGAGAGAAGAAAAAATACGCTACAAATTTCAGCAAATGCAAACACTTAGATTACTTCCTCCTCAGCTACTTCAGTAAACTAGTCCTTTGGAAAGTAGAGCAAGTCTTTGAAATTACCACATCAGGATGGTGGGGTGTGCTTGGAAGATCTGTGTCACTTGTTCATTGAGTCATTTGATATCTTCCCCTGAAATCTTTGCAATTTGGCTTAAAAAGAAAAAGAATAGATTCTGTAAGTATAGAACAATTTTGTGGTCGAACTAATCAGTAATTATACCCAGATAATAGATCTATAATTGTGTTGGTTAGCTGGAGGGCTGTTGTCTGTTTATTTTTAAATAAGTCCTTCCTTACAAGTCACAGAAGAATCTTATTGTTAGCACCTCAAGTGTCATGAAAGAATAACTTAAAATAGCATAGATTTGCTCATCTGGCAGGTTGCCATAAGAACCTGCACTGAGGTTTTGTAGGACTGCCTCATCTTAGAAGCTGCATGGAATCTTCTAGGTTGGAATGGTCTCTAACTAGGCAAGCCATGATAATATCACCTCTATTGTTAAGGTACAATAACTGTGGCCTATCTTACAGTCAGTGTGGTGTATTTGTCAGAGTGTTGGGCTATGGTTGCTTCTACATTGTGGGAGGCAGTCTGAAGCAGCAGCAAACGGAGCTGATGGAGGTAAGGATGGCATTTGCATGTCCTATCCTTCACTGTTGGCTGCACCCCTGCCACTACCCATTTCCCTCTGTTGTGTTGGTGCAGAAGATCTGAAACAATGACAATCACACCAGCTCCCCCGCCCCCCAGCAGCCTGGCAGCCTTCTTACCCCCTCCCAACTGAGCCATGGTACAACATTGAAACATGTTTGACAGGGAAAGTAAAAAAAAATCTGTGAGTGGGCCATCCCTTTAAGAGTGCGTGGAAACAGCCTTTGTTGACTATCAGTTAAGCTCCAGGAAACAGGTGAATAATTTAGAAGTACATTAACATCTTCAAAAATGAATGGATATTCTAATACAAAATTAATGTAGTAACTTTCTCCCAAAAGACCAAATAACTGGACATGTCCACAGCATTTGCTTGAGAGATGTACCAAGTAAGTTGCAATGGCAGCAGTTAGAGACTGTACTTAATCCTTTACTATAAAGGCATTGTGATGTTCAATATACCCTAAACATATTTTTTTTGCTGAGTAAATTGCAGTTTAAGATCCATAGAAGTAACAGACATAAAGCTTAAGGTCATATCCCATTGCTTTGGCAAAATTGGGCTATCCACCTACTTATTCCATTAATCCCTAAGCCTCTGCATATCATAATTATGAACCAATATAAAATATTTATAAACAAATACTGTAAGTTTTGTTTTCTGCATTGAATCAGTGAGAGTTTCCAAAAGTGGAGGAGATTCTGAAACACTCAGTGCTATGGGGCCATCTCTGGATACCAACAAATGTTACAGTAGTAAATATTGCCATTTGGCAGAAGTTGACAACCCACATATAGACAGCTGAGAAAATGACAAAACTCATCATCATAGACTATCAGTTGATCCAGAGTAAAAATCTCCCTGTCTGTCCAAGCCTCCCATAAAAGATTTCCTCCCAGTTCTAAAATATGGATTGGCCCATAATGTTAAATTAGCATATGAAAATGGATCAAATTGATATTGTCATCACATGTGCTGTAATTCTATAACTGTAGAAATTGTAGAAGGAGCAGGATCCATTTTAAAATAGATAGATCATTTAAAATCCACAGGACTTGACTTACAGATAAAAGCAGCGAACCAGTAATGGTTATGATGAGTTTATCCTTCCTGTTCTTGATAGGAAAGAAACTCTCATGGCAAACATTCCAAAGATGTTCGTACAAATACTTACGTATACACCAAAGGCAGATGAACACACAGAATGAATGAAAGCATAATACGTAATAGATAAATTATTTGAAAGTAGTCTTGTACTATTCCCAAATATTTTGAGTACATATGCTGTCCTGCTCAGTTGATTGTTTTATTCTATTTTTCCACAAGTGTTTCAAATACTACACCATGATCCACATTCGTTCCAAATTTGATGTGCAGGAAGGTGGAGCAAGGGGCAGGGGTGCACAGAAAGAATGGAATCAAGGTGTCTACAAGAAGGATTTATTGAGTTTGGTATTCTCAAACCTATTTTGTAGCCCATTAAGTGATTGTAGATGGAACAAATCCAACTGATCTGTGAATTTGCTTAGTGCTTGGGATAAAGGGAAGAAGAGCACCATTGTATTGTCTGAATGTAGACACTGGAGTGGGTCAAATAGTTTTTCTCCTTAACACAGAGATATTTCATGTGACAAAATCTACAAGGTCCTGACCTTGCACAGCCATGACTAACCAAGTTCGTTGAACAGATCTCTAGATCTCTCTCTCTCTTTTTCTCTCTCCCCTCTCCCCCTTTTGATTACCCCTTTCTCATTTGACTAAGGCAAGTCTTTAGCCAGAGTGGGGTGAATGGGTGTACTGCATCATCTAAAACACTGGTTTGCCCCTCCTAAGATTTTTTTTTTAAAAAAATTGCATTTAAAGTGGTGTAATAGTTATAGTGTCCAACTGAGAGACCAGGGTTTAAATCCTCTCAATTGCCCATGCCCTGGACTGAATGATATTGGGCCAGTTGCTTTCCAGCTTAATCTACCTCAGTGGTATGGGATGAGAACAAAGTTGGGGAAGTTTGAAGAACTATGTATGCCACTCTCAGGTCTTAGGGTAAAGGTGGGATAGAGACAACTGGGAAATTCCCAGTTCCCCTTCTCTCAAAGCTTATAGTACTCCATCAACCAGACACACCCAGCTTTTTTTGATTTCCTCTGACTCAGAGTGGCTTTTTCAAGATCATTTCATGCTTAAGAGTGCTGAAAAGAATCTCCTCTTTCATTGAGCATTATAGGGTGTTTAAGAAGGAGCAATATGTAAGGAAGTAATTTATTTAATTCAAAAGTTCATTGTATGCTTATAAAAGCTTTAAGGTTAGTTATTATTCGTTTTATACATTTCTGAAAGTAACATTGCATAGATATTTAGAAATAGATATTGGGCTTGGTGAGAGGTAATAGATATTTCTGTTGGATCTGAGAATGTTATTAATTTTCCATATATTTTTTTAAAGTCACACCTGGAAACATGGCAGCCCTATCAACAAGGAAAGTTGGCTATAACTCTGGACCAAGGAGAAATAAAGATTAATGGTTTATTTGTTTATATTCCGCCTTTCTCACTGAGACTCGATGCAGATTATGCTATCTTAATCAATATGATCACCAAGTGGGATATTCAGTAAATTGTACAATAAAGTATGCTTTGCAGAAACTTGAAAAGAAGCATAAATTCAAAGAGTACAGATGCATAAATTTAAATACAAGAATACAGAAATGAAACAAACGTAAATAATTTGAACACAACATATTAAACAACGTGGAAACTACCCAGTAGGAGCATATCTAACATCAACAATCAGTACGCAGTAGTATAGTCTTCAGTTCCTTTGCCTTCACCAAAGCCTCTTTCCAAACCATTTCCTCACAGCCCAGCCCTATTTCCTGTGTTAAAAAGCCCTCCTGAATAATTCAGTATAGTGACATCCATCTACAGCTTCTTAGAGTTTAAACATCAAAACAGCCAATGGTATAGTTTAGTTCATGTGACTTACAAGCCAGGAGAGATCTGCCATCTTTCCTTACCCCTCTTTTGTAATGCTCACATACAGCGTTTCATATATTCCAGTCAACAATCTCAAATAATCCTTGCACTTACCCAATTTTCCAGTAGAGGTCAGTAAACTCCAAGTGGTGAATTTATGTTCAGTGTGAGATTAGGGCCAAACTATATGCGAACCCATGCAACTGCATCCCAAGATCCTCCCCACACCCTAGTTGGTTTTAAAAGCTGCCTTGGTTGGGAGTAATACATAGAGGGAAACATACAGGGAATGCCATATTGCTACTGCAAATCACATCCTGTTTGCAAGCACACATTTTAAATCTCCTGAGAAGGAAAGTTGTATTGCATGGAAGAGATTTAACCATATTAAATAAAGTATTTTTAAAAAGCCTCTCTCACTATGTCACACTCCTATTAGCTACACCCTACAAAGCAAACTTTTAAAACAAAGTTATTGGAATACAGTTACACGGATTGCTGTATGGCTTGAATTTAGCACATCAACAAGTTAACTTCATTTTTAATCTACGAACAACCATGCTGGAATGCCTCAAAGTTACATCAGCTGGTACACATGGCATGAGCTTGGCAATTGCTTTGTGAGTGTGCATGAGGAAATCAAGGTTCAAGCTTGGCTTTCATATGCATAGATCAGCATTTGAATGCTGCTGTGCTCAACTTTATGTTGGACTAAACTATCGCACTACTACTGCCGAACAGTGCTATGAATTAAAGATTCCCCCTCCAATTACACAGTAAGTACTTAAAGCAGGAAATGGAAGATAGCTGAGAGATCCATTTATAATCCTTACTTGAAACCTGAAAAATCATGCCAAGTACATAAATGGATTCAGCTTCTGCAGCTTCTTTTTGTAACTGTCTCTTATATCAACCTTAAGGTTAGAGATGGACTGTCCAGAAAAAATGAATTTCCCACACTGGTTTAGTATGTTTTAGTTGAGAATATCCACTCTATGTTCATTCATTCTCATTTGCAGGCATTGCAGTGTTTAACTGATATAATGGAAACAGCTGCATAGATTACTATGAGCTGATAACATATGAGACAAGTTTGGACCATCAAAGGCCAAAACAGCCCAGGAAAGGGCCCTGCCCCATCTCCCTGTTTTTTACTGACAGAAACTAAGCCTTGAGTACTGGCTAAACTGTTATGATTGGCTAGCAACAGCCACTGAGGGCATCTGGTTAAAGCTACAGGCACTCCTTTTATCATTCGGGGTTTTTTTTAATGGGTTTTTTTTTTTAGATTTCATATTTTTCTGCAAACCTGGAGCATTTTTCAGGTGTGTAGGTAGCTCTGTCTTGTCTGTTCATGGCTCCAGTCTCTGGTTTTAAGTATCTGGATTTAAGATCTTTGCCACTTGGCTGTTAGTATAAAAGATACTGGAGGATTTATAGGCATGTGAACATCTGATAGTATAATCAATGTTGCATTATTAGGTTCAGTAATAGAACAGGAGCCATAGTTTAGAGGCACAGCATGTGCTTTTCATGCCTGGGATTCAGTCTTTGGACTCTCAAGTTAAAGGAGCCTCAGATAGCTGAACTAGGAATCATTTCTGAGAGCTACTGCCATCAAGGTAGACAATACTGGTCTAGATGGATCAATGGTCTCACTTAGCATGAAGCAGTTTCATGTCTACCATTGCTGCCGGAAAAGATGAAGACTCAACAGTGGATTCTGTTGCAAAACATGATTTATGTTTTGTTTCACTGCTTGTGATTTCTAGTAAATAGTAATGGGAAATTCTCCTCTCCTCAACTAATCATTTGATCACAAATGGCAAGCAGCATCCTCTTGTACTAGGTAAATATTCATTCTTCCACTGTTGCTTGTGACTATGGGAGAAGGCATGCATAAAGTATATGCATAAAGTACAAAAAATGTACTTTATGCATCATGATCCTTTACTTCACAATTCGGATCATGTATCAACCGCAGCTATCAGGTGGATACTTAGTATGATGATACTATGCAGAAGGCAAAGGGTTGTTTGATTAATCTTGTTTCAAATGGCAAGCACATCAGTAAGACAAAAGCACGGGGATCATCTTAAGAGAAAAAACATGCATTATGAGCAGAAGTTCAATTTTCAAAAGTAAATTACTTGAGAGGATCACAGTATCATTACTAGTAAGTTATTGCTTGGGGTTAGAAAGCTCTGTATGAGAAATAATGGGTCTCCTTTTCCCATGGCCTTCCTGAGATCAAGGAAAATGGCAAGATATAGCTGGCAGCTATAGATATCCACAGAAGAGTGCCGTCATTCTTCCCTCCGTTACATATCCTTTCCTCAATAGACTTTCCCTGGGGTCTGTCTATCCTGGCCTTGTCTGACTCTGTTTTAGAGGAAAAGCTAATCTTGTTTACAAATGGTCCTCTAAATATAATTTATTTTCATAGAACAATCCTGGGAGGCATTGAAAGCGAATATGATTTTAATACTTTGAATTAAATATAATGGCTTGTATTCTCTGGTGTGTTTTCAATGATAGAAGGGTATTTTCCAAGCCAAAAATACACACAGAAATTGCTGGTTCAGCTTTTTAAAGCAGCTTCCAGAAACCTGAACAAAATCTAGGAAACTAAATTATAACAAGTCCCTCCAACCAAAACATTTGTGAGTTTCATTTCATTCATACCTTCCAGCAGCAGGAAGGCACCGAGCTTGCCTCACAGAGCAGCACCTTGTTTTCCTGAACAGCATTCACCAATCCAATATCAAGGGGAGAGAGATCTTCCATTATTAATTAACTCTGTTGGTGGGGATGCAAAATGAGACCAATGCATGTGAATGCATCTCCCCACCCCTCCCCCATACCTACTCAGGAAATGGCATTCTCTGCCTCCCTGCCAATCAGGTCCTTGCAAGGGGAGATATCTCCCTTCCCTTTCTATCAGCTTTGGAAATATTGGGAAAGGAGACTTCAATCATAGGCTGTAATTCGAAAGACAGTTCTTGAGAGTAAGCATTATTGAATAAAATGGGACTTACATTTGAGCAGACCTGTTTAGGATTGCTTAATCCATAATCTTTCAAGACTGTCTCTTTTTCTAAGTTAAATGGCAAATGTGCACCCACTCTGCACTTCGAAAAACAATACTGTGTACCTCTACAGCAAAAAGGAAGACATGGGGAAAACATAGGGTGAGGGTGAGTGGGATTCAGCCAGTCATTCTGCTTGTCTGCCTGCTTGCCTGCCTGCCTGCACTTGGGCAATACAGACACTGGCAGCAAGAACACCCTCTTTTTCAGGGGTCATTTTGTAGAAAAAGAACTGCAGGAAATCATTAGCATAATTCATTAGTATATCTCATTAGCATATGCCACACCCCTGGCATCACCAGAAGTGTGTCAGAAGGCAACACCCACCCCTCAGGTCCCTTTCCCCCAAAATCTCCAGGTATTTCCTGAAAATAAAGCAGAATGAACTCAAAACAGCTTACCTTCCTTAGGAGAGCCAGCCCTAGTAGCCCGGTTTGCACTCACTCACTCACTCATTCACTCACTCACGAGTCACGAATGGAAAAAAAAAGCAGCAGAATGAATTTAAAGCAGCTGACCCTCCTTTGGAGAGCCAGCCCCAGTAGCCCGGCTTGCACGCACGCACGCACTCACTCACGAGTCACGAATGAAAATAAAGCAGCAGAATTAATTCAAAGCAGCTTACCGTCCTCTGTAGAGCCCTCACTGCTTGCAGGCCTGGAGGACGGGCCATGTACCCCCCCCCACATGGCTGCCCCCCATGTGGCCACCCCCTGGCATGGCTGCCGCCCCTGTGCGCAGCCACCCCCACGCGGCCTCCCCCCCGCATGGCCGCCCCCCCACGCGGCCCCCCCCCGGGTTGTGATAGGGTGGTGGTGCTGCAGCTGCTGCTGCCTCTGCCTGCTGCTAAAGACATGGGTAGCGGGGAGGCAGCAGGGAGGAAAAGGAATCACATGGGCAGGGCCAAAACCCACGTGACCTCTTTTCAGATCTACAGGAATGCCGTTCTGGTGCGTTCCCCCTCCAAATTAGCCCTGCTCTTTTGTAATGGAATGCTGAGCATCCAAGGGAAGGATTTGGATTTGCCCCTCATTGTAGGAACAAAACCACAAAGCACAAGAAAATATAGCAGCAACAGGCAGCAGCAGAATGTGGAGGTAGTAAGTTATTCTCCCTATAGAAAAAGAAAAAAGTGAACATGAAGCAGGATTGTTTTTAATGTTGCTGTGCTGTACTGGGTGGAGCGCTCTCCTACTTGGGAGTGCCCTACTGCCACTGCCCCACTAGCTAATACTCGCCTTCTACAGGCCTATTGTTGTGTGTATGTGTTATTGTGCTTGTGGGAAAATTCAGTGGCTGAATGTTTTAGGAGGAGGACTAATGGTTGATGCTGTTTTTGGTTAAGCACAAAAACAGCTGCCTCATAGCCTTGTTTCCCCATCCACCCCCTGAAAAGAACAACATACATTTTTTCCTATTCTACTTTTCTACTGCAGACCCCCACATTGCCCTCTATAGTATTCATTAAGGTTTCTGAACCCTAGAAACAAATTATTTGGGAGCTTCCTAGAAGGCAGCAAGTGGGGTAGATGGGATAGCCCTCATCCACAAATTCCACTTCACTAGCAGATCTTACAGCATTTAGGTAAATGTCTATCACATTAGATCATGACCAGCCCAGTTTAGTGCAGTAATGCTGCAGCATGTAGTGGTTCTCACACCATTTGCTAGGGCCCATTTAATACTATGATTTTAAAAAACCCAGATGTGGAGTGGCACATTCTTTTCTAGTTTTTTAACCCTATTATGCAAATTGTCAGCACAGCCTATGTTTAAAAGGGCAGAGTGTACATATCAACTGTGTTGGTCACTACTAGAATCAGAAATATATTTCTACTATATACTACTTCAGCCATGATTTGTCCCCTTGGGAGACTAGGGTCCTAAAGTCACTGTTCCTGACTCAGCGTTGTATAACTTAAATGAGATTTGTTTTTAGTTCTTCCTTGCTATAGATCACAGAGACAGCAAGGCCCCAGGCATCCAGAAAGTTATAATTATTAGGATGAAGACAGCGGCCAATTATTCTCATGTTCTAATGAGGACAGGAAATTGTAATGAAATTAAATTTCAACCAGAAAAAAATTGGCTGCTTACACTTAAGGACAGATCCCTTGGAATTGTTTAGCGCAGCGGAAATGGAATTGTTGTCACTGGAACTGACTTATGCTAAAGGGACACTTGTCAGAGCTTTGCTCAATTACCAATAGACTAAAATCCTTTCCCATCTTTTCATTATCTGCTTTAGTATCTAATTGCCTAACAATGCAACCCTAAACAAAGTCACACCCTTCTAAGACCACTGACTACAATGCATTTAGGAGGGAGTAACTCTGCTTAGGACTCCACCAGAAAAATGATGCTGTGATAGCTCAGTTCCAATAATATCGGGTCAGGACAATTAGTAACAGTGGCTGTAGTTTTCTGCATGAGCACTGGTTAAAAAAACCAAGCCAATGACGTTCTATAAATGTTTTAAATGTGTGTTGTACTGTTCTAAGTATTTTTTAATAGCAGTAGATTATTTATATTATGTGGCTTATCCCATAGCATTCACAAAATATACTGATTATTCAATGAAGACAATATTTTCCTTTATGTGGAGGATGTGTAGGCATGACTTGTACCTCTGTGAGAGATCTGTGAGAACAAAAGAGTCAATCTGGTATCATCAGGATGAGAGAATACTGTTAAGCTTTTTCCTGGAGTGTCCTATTGTTGTGAACATTATTAAATTGACAAATCTGAGGGAAAAGACACATTCAACTTCTGGATTTTCAGTGTTTTGTCTCTCTGGCACCTAATAATAACAATAATATTTATTATTTATAAAATGATCTCCAGTTATTCAGTTAAAATCTGCTCAAGTATTTCAGTCTAATAACAAGTTATCACAGTATTCTAACTGCTGATAGCTTATCTTCATGCCAGATTCAGAAATATTAAAATGTTACTGCCTTGTATCACTTACTGCCACAGAACTGGACTATTAATCCATCATTAATAAGTCAGTAATTTCAGAAAGTCCATAGTGTTTCCAGTCAGAAAAATTTTGAAAGACATAATTAACATTGCATTTGTCATCATTTTAATTGGTTGCCTATTAAAATTATATTGAGGTTTTTTTGATAGTGATGTGTAAATTCTCCACTATAACAAAAAACTCATGTTTATCTGTTCTAAATCACTACTTTTTAACATACTGATGGAAACAGTTATCAAACAAAAGCAATCTCTTTATTGTTTGAAATGGCACTCTTATTTTTTAAAAAATATTTATTTTATGTATTTATTTTAAACAGGAATTCGGGTCATGAAAATCTGTGTTTTCTTCAATGATGACATGAAAGAATCAGGTGCAGGCTCAAATGGACGAGAGAAGAATGATGTGAGCCACTTTGGGTTTCCTTTTGGGAGAAAGGCAGGGTATAAATAAATAAATAACACCTAGATGACACCAGATCCTCCCACACAAGAAGAAAAATGTGCTATCCAGTCACAAATGAATCATGGCATCATCCGTGGGCGTTCTAGGCAATAGATGTGCAGAGGTGGCTTGCCATTACCTTTTTTGGTACCGCAATCCCATTCAAGCACTAACCATGGCCAACCCTGCTTAGCTCCCAGGCTCTTATGAGCGCACGCTAAACTGGAATATTCAGGCTGCTCTTAACACACAAACAGGACCTTTAAAATAGTAAACAATTTTAAAGCATTTTTAAAATATTCTTAGTTTTCTAGTAAGAAATCTTCTTTCTGATTTGCTGATCCCCAGAATCACAAATTATGATGAAACTTTTACCCATATTGTGGGTTTTACTAATAGATTGCGTAGCAACAAGGTTGAAGTTTAGTCTCCTGAGAGAGAGGAAAACTAATGAAGAAGTGAAGTGAAATTTTGTTTGTGGTAATATTTTTTTTAAAAAGTGGGGAAAATTCAGTGTCTTGTTACCACTTAAAGTGAAACTTTTTATTTAATCCTAGTCTTCCTTTTTAAAAGGTGACAGTCTTACTGGATGTTATGTAATGGAAATGGTATTGGGGTGTGTGCATGAGATAATCTGTCTCATGTGTTTTGAAAGACAAACGTGAGAAACCCTGCCTCTGTTACAAAATGTAAATAGCAGTGAACCAGGAAGTGTCAAGAAGGGATTTGAAAAGAGATGATCCAAAGGAATTCAACTTAGAGGTAGTTTAGTTAAACCTTGTGGTGGAAGATTGCAGTACAATAATACAAATTGCAATTACTGTAATGCTAGCACGGGTTTTAAAAAAAGCTTCCTTGTATCTCTCAAATTTTAAAACACATGCCACTTATATAAACTGCTTCTGCATCCCATAGAGTTTAAAAGAAAAAGAAATGCTTGAAGGGGAGGTGTTCCATACATGGAATCATGGTACTACAAGGGTTTTTTTATGTACAGTTTATCCAGCTGGTGAAATATGGTGCTTATAAGTACTTTGGGTGACCTAAGGCAAGCCTTACATTCACTAATGGTGGCACTTTCCTCCAGCCCAAGGAGCCATCAACCAACAAAAAAACTGAATGGATTTTCCAAAGGAAAACACTCCTGTTAACAGAATGGAGTTAGCAGATCTAGCACATTCCTTCTCAGATTCTGTCTCTGTGATGGAATGCATTTTAAAGAAGGTTTCTTAAGTGCAGCACTCAGAGAGCTGGAAGGGAAGGAGTTAACAATTGCCTGGAATTAGAGCTTGATTGACAGGCTGTTCCCTCCTCTCTCTGATTGGCCAGTCAGAACCAGCCCTTAGGATGATAGTTGGTGCTCAGAGGTTTTTTGCGGGGAGGGGGGTTGGAGTTCAGTTGAATGTGTGAGTCTGACAAGGAGGGTCAGACAGGTTCCCCTCTGAGTGAGGGAAAGGAAAATGTTTGCCCTAACTATAATAACCTTGTCTTAAGGAGGACTTTTAGTTAAGGATTCCAAGTGTAAAAGCCAGCACAAGTTGAAGCCCATTTACACAGCCAAGATAGAACTCTAAAAAAGAGTCCAGTAGCACCTTTAAGACTAACTAACTTTATTGTAGCATAAGCTTTCGAGAATCACAGTTCTCTTCATCAGATGCAAGATAGAACTCTGTGTGTGTATTTGGCAGAGTGAGTGGGTAGAAAGTGGAGACTCCCATTCAAACCAAGTGAATAGGGTTATGTCTTCTTAGTTGAAGGATTCCTGCCCAGTGTCTAGAAGGGGGTTTGGCTCTAACGAGGTCCCTGAGTCTGTTGTAAAGGGAAAACAGTGTTGAACTAAGGTCAGGACACCTGAGATGAAAAAGGAAATCTGTGAAGAAACATTGTTGCTTTAACCAAAGTATTAAACAAAACACCTCTCACTCTTAAGGATTGTAAACATTGAAACTAAGCTGCAAGAAAACTATTTTGCCTATTATTTTTAAAGTAGTCTGTTTTACCAACAATTTTTACCTCAGCAATTTCATCCCCTGACTACCCTGCGCGTGCCATCACCAGAAGTGATGTCACCAGAAGTGATGTCACTGTGCAGCCACAGAACTACACATGGGGTGGGTGGGTAAGGGGACCTGGTAACCCTAGCTGCACAGGAACTTTTAATAGTGATGTAGAGGACAGAATAGTGGAAAATACAAAGCTGGAAAAAGCTGCACCTATGACCATTCCCAATATATAACTATCACAGAGAGAGATCTACTTTCCCTTACCTATGATCATCCAAAGGAGCTGAAGTATCTCAATATATATATTTGTACATGACTTGGAGTGGTCTTGCTTCTGTAGATAAGCAGAGAATCCAAATGCCACAGTCATCTGCAAAGGCCTGAAGATGATCAGAGTGAACAGGTATGTTTTCCTTTGGGCAGGATGCTTTTTCTTCAGAGGTACAATTCAAAGTGTTGATATTGACTTTCAAAGCCCTATAAGGTTGGGAACCAGTTTACCTGAAAGACAACCTACTTCTTTATGAACTTACTTGACCACTGCAGTCATCTTCAGAGGCTCTTCTTCAGGTGAGGGCCTTCTTGGTCATGGCACCCAAACTCTGGAACTCTTTTCCCAGGGAGATTTGTTTTATTTGGTGTACTCCCAATAAACTCTTACTGGCCCTCCTCCCTGGTTGTATGTGTTTGTTTATATGTCTATGTTTTTATTGTATTTATTATTTATATATATATCTAAATATTATTTAAATGTTTTAATGTTTGTTGTTCATCATTGTGGGGACTCTACTCAGGTGGAGAGGCAGCATATAAATATTTTAAATAAATAAGCCATATCCATTGTATATATTCCAAGAATTAAACACTTAAGCCAGAGGAGGGCTCTTATAGTTAATCCATGCAGATAGTCATACAGACACACATGTGTGCATGCAGAAAGATGAACCTGGGTCTGTGTTCACTGCAAGAAGTCACTCCTCTGTTGCTGCAAGCCTCCACCCATTTGTATCATTTGACCTCTGCAGTAGTTAGAAACAGGCTGGACATGCCAGGGCTAGGGTTGACAGACAAGTGGACAAACTGCATTTAATGTACATAGACTCTGCACCAGGTAGAAAGAGTGAAAGCAAAGGAACCCTCACTGGTGCTGTTTACAGACCACAGCTGGCTGAATACCAAGCAATGACAAAGCAAATTAACTGCTGCTTTCCTGCCAGCCAGCAGCTCCCTGGAACAACTCCCTCAACTCTTTGGCAGCAGTGGAGGTAGTAGTAATTTTAAATTTAATGTGAATGCAAATTAAGCAAAACAGCTGCCATCAACCTCTCTCTACCTTGTACACATGCATGCACAACTCAACATGCACCATGCAAATAAAGATTTGAGAAAGAAAATTGGTTTTAAGATGCTCAGGAAAGAAAGCTGAGAAAGGCATGGGTGTGCGGTCTGGTCTTACTGGTCCCTTTGGCACTTATCCAGTTGCTTAATTATAGCTAACTGTCCTTGATTATACATAGTTTCGTAGTTCTTTTGTTTTCTTCAACTGCTGCTTCAGAGCAAAAGCTTTATTTGTGTGAATGATGGAGATGGCTTAGCCCTTTTTTTGCTCCAAGAAGAGATATTGTTCTAGCATTACAGTTCTAGCATTACTGCAAGAATGGTCTGCATACAGGGAGAGTGGACTACAAATAAAATAAAATAAATAAATAAAATAAAACTTAGTTACAAGAAAACATAGCCAATTCTATAATCATGAAGGCCACCCATTAGATGTCTAGGAAACTCCTGCAACATATTTAATGTAGATTGAGAATAACTGTGTTGTGGTGTGTGTGTGTGTGTGTGTGTGTGTGTGTTTGGGGTGGGGAACAGCAGAAGTTCTGTCAAAGGAGTCATCACCACTCCTTTGGACATGATTGTGGGAAGTGGCTCTAGTTTGGAAAAACATACTGGAGTGCCTCCTGTTCAATCTGCATAAGAACATGAACATACTTATAGTACTAATATATTACTTACATTAGTAAAAATTTAAAATTGCCCATTGGGTTCTAAGTAGGGATGCCAGTCCCCTGCTGATGGCAGGAGATCCCACATTCCCACCCTCCAGTCCCTGCCCCCCGGGGGTGGGAAGTGCCTCCCATGGTGTGCTCCTGGGGCGGCACAACACACTCCCAGGCGGTGCAGTGTGCTCCTGCATGCCACAGCAGCCTGATTGGGCTCCCGCACTCCACAGTGATGGGATATGGGCCAATTCAGGCCTGAATCCAGCCAAATCCAGCCTGATTTGGTCCCGAGGGAGCATGGGAACACTCCTAGGGCAGCATGTGACCCGCACAATGACATCACTTCCAGGAGCTGGGAACGCACGTGCTGTGCTTATGGATACGAGCAACAGGGGAAGTCATAAGGTAGGTGCCAGGTCTCCAACCTCCCACCCAGGGGATTGGGGGACCCGGCAATCCTAGTTCTAAGGTGAAAACCAGGTTGTGGCAAACCTGTATTATTGTCGTCTTTTTGTTTAATTTATTTACTTAAACATTTCTATCCTGATTTCTCTCCTTACACTCAAGGCAGCTTTAAGACTTGAGTATAGAAGTGCAATACTGGATGTTGCCCTGAACCCTACATTCTCCAGAAAGCTTTGTCACATACTGAGAGTAAATAGAATCATGATAAAGTATTTTCAGAGATTGTAGCACTTCTAGCTGCACATGAGAACTGCATGTTTGAATCCTCCCTTACCCAAAACTTTCCCTATGCATAAAAGTTCTGCATAGCCACCTTTCAGCTAGGGAAATATTCAAACATGCATAAAGCTATGTGGGTGCTAGAGGAAGATTGTATGAGGAGACAGAAGAATGTAACTAGTTGACCACTGCCCATCCTCCCCTCATCCAGGAGCAATGCTAACCCATCATGACATTTAATCTATGACTGCCATGGTTTTTAAGGTTTTTTTAAAAATATTTATTTATTTAATGACTTTCTAAACCACCTTTCAACCAAACATGGTGCCTGAGGTGTTTTAAAATACAATTCTATTAAAATAAGTCACAGATAATAAAAATAGGTAAAAAGTCAGTATGTAATGAACAGCTAGCGACAGACTCTGTTCATTCCATCAGCACCTCCCCTCTGGCAAATTTTAGAAGCCATGAAGGGATGGATCCAATGGACAAGTGGTTGGCCTTATATCTCCAAGTATCCTAACCACGTCCTCTGTTGAATTAATGGAAAGGTATTCATTTGAACATGACAAATGGCAACCCATAATTAATATGGAATCCAATGATACAAATGATTTTAGCTGCAAAGTGATTAGAGAATTAGCCACAATGGGTTCCCATAGACCACGTTGTAAATGGCCTCTTACCTTCCTATGCAGCTGGATGGCTCTGAGTGGACATGAGTGATGATGGTAGATAAATACTGTTTCTTCACTGCAATCACCACAGGATTGCAGGATTTCCGATCCACTTCCATCTGTGATTGGTTGGACACTACCTGCATTTTTCTCTACCTACATTCTAATCATCATCACCCCTGGTTCTTCAGTTCTTCAAGTTCAACTCTGAACCAGAGGGCCAGATGACCTGCAGTTCAAGGAGGAGGATGTCCATAAGCAATTGCATCACCTGCATGATGGGTTTTCTGATTTTGGAGGCCCATTAGATCTTCCAACTGCCAGCCACGTTAGAAGGAAAATTCCGAGGAGTTGTTGAGAAGTTATTTGGATCCAGCTTTCACGAGTAGGCCATTCTAATTATTTCTCCACCTCTTCAGGGGCTCTGAGTCACTTTCAGTCGAAACCCCACCAGGTAATGATTTGTCCTTGACAGCTGAGTAATATTAATCCTTTTCACCCCCGGGTCAGATGACTCACACTCTGCACAGAACACCAAATTGAGAGTATCGCCAGCTCTGTGTATGGGACCAGACATTATGTAGACATTCTAGCTCTTGTTTTTAAAATAATGAACATATAAAATAAATGAACTGTAGCAATCCCTGAGATTTTTGCTTCTATATTTTGGCCATAGCTAGATATGAGGCTGGAGAAAACAAAGAATCTGTTGTTTTTGGTGCATTTCCTACCATTTCCAGTGCATTCCTGCAATTTTTTATATATTTGGAAGAATACAATGAAATTGAAGTTAACATTGTGAAGTGCATTTTAATAACAATAACAACAACATTTGGTTTATATGCCACCCTTCAGGACAACTTAATGCCATACTCAGGGTGGTTTACAAAGTGTGTTATTATTATCCTCAAGGCAATCACCCTGTGAGGTGGGTGGGCCTGAGAGAGCTCTGAGTGAGCTGTGACTGACCCAAGGTCACCCAGCTGGCTTCAAGCAGAGGACTGGGGAATCAAACCCAGTTCTCCAGATTAGAGACCTGCCACTCTTAACCACTGCATCAATTGGCTCTTCCTGGCACATTTCCAGTATTTTTGGTACATTCCTATCCATTTCTATGCTTCATTCTTGAAAAAAAGGAAGGAAAAATCTACCCTTGTACCTTGTTAAGAATTTTATTAGTTATTATACAATGCTATGGCAATTTGGCTTTATTAGCTCTTTATTTAGTGTATCAACTAAAATTACTATCCAGTATTGTTAGAATAAATATTTATTTATATAAAATAAATGTGTGTGATCAGCCTTTTAAGGGACTTGTGAATCCTCTTGGACATCTGAAAGGCATTTGATCAACTATTGGTTGTTATATTTTCAACTGTATGGCTTCGATTTTTGCTTCTTCTCCCCAGCATGCCAGGGACACATTTTGGACTAGCTATTGACTCCCTGTGCCAGTTGTAGATCTATAGACCTAAGATGCAGGCAAAGAGGCCTTAATATCACGGCCAGAAAGATGTCTCCCCGCCCCCATTCCACTTTTGTTTTTAACATCCAGCCTGATGAAGAGTTCTGTTTTTATTGGTTTTGATTAAAGTTGTTACATGGCTTTTGATTTCAGATTTTGCTATGAACTAACATGGCTACCTGCTTTTTTTCTGTACAATTAAACCTAAAATTTGACTGCCCTAGACTGCCACCTAATATTAGAAGTTTATTCCAAGCTTAAGTGTTTATAGGATTGTAGCCTTAGGGACTATTGGCAGAGAGGCATAAGACTTAAAAATAGAGACCTGACATTAAGGAAACGCTGGTGTATTGGAGCGGCTTTTTTCCAATTTAAGTGGCTGTTCCATTGGGGAAAGAACTACTTACGCTGGAGAAAGTTTCTTTAGGCTTAGGAAGGCTTTGCTCAGTGCAGTGGGAGGATAGGGTCAGGAGCCACTCCACTAAGTTCCACCTTTACTTCTGAAACCTGAGAAGTAAGCTGGAAAGTGGAGATGAGTATGTGAAGCAACCAAATGAGTGGAGGTAAGGTGCAGGACAGGGATGGTTCAGTACCCCTCTCCTGCATGCTCCTTTTTTTGTAATAATAAAATAATAATTGTAATAATAATAATAATAACCGAGACTTACCCCATCTTGTTAGAGCTTGGACACTAAGCAGTGTTGGTACTTAGTACTTGGAAAGGAGACCACCAAAGATGACTGGGGCTGCTATGCAGTGAAAGGCAACGGCAAATCATCTCTGCTAATCTCTCACTTTGAAAAAGTGAGGTGGAATTTCATGAGGTTGCCATGAGTCAGTAGCAACTCAATGGCACACTTTATCTTTTAAAACACTGTTATCTGAATGGAGCAGACAAGCCAGCAATTCTATGGGCTTTGCTGTTCTGTAGTTCAAAATAAAGAGAATTGCAACATGTTTTTCTGTATGTTTAGGAGTTGTTTGCTAGGGCAAGAGGCTGTGAAGATATCTTGCTAATGCTATCAGTTTGGTTCCTCTAACTGGTCTTATGTAATCTTTCTTTTTTCCAGATTTACAAATTGAGGAAGCAGATGAAAGCTTCTTATCTGAAGGAAATATATAAAATGCTATGCTCATCAACTATGAGATTTCACTGGAAACTTTAATTGGCTTCTCTGGCATGTTGTGTTGTGTATGGTGTTCATCTTTATTTTTTGGCAAAAATCCATTCCAGATTGTGCTGTAAAAATATTTAAGATTGTCAATGGACTGAGGCAAAATCTTTGGTTTCGTAAGCATGCTCAATTACTGGATTGTAGTCAATGTCTCTATCCCTCCCCACCAATATATTGGTTGGCTTACATGTAAAAAATGTATAAAATAAGTTTATTTCCTCAGCCCATGAATCTTTATTTCCTATATGCAAATATAACAAAAAAATCCTATGAAATATATGCATACATTATATTATATATGAGTGTGTGTGTGTGTGTGTGTTCCAGAAGGAGCCTTGTGTGAAAATATAGCTTATCGTTGCAACTAAACACTTAAAAAATGTCCCCCCTCCACAATTTACTATTACAATGGCAAATTTCTTTGCAAGTATTTGTTCAGCCAATGATATATTTAACTTCCATCTGCATATTTCTCAATATTTCCCACAAACACTTTAGTGTTGTTTCAATAAATGTTTTATTGTTATTGTTATTGGTACCTGCATAGAGCCCTTTTTGACACTTGAAAGTGTCAATTCCTGTTGGGAGAAATTATTAGCAATAATTATCAGAATGGATGTACATGGAAGAACATTTATATCTATGTTAGTATTGTAACCATATAATCACATACCATTGGAGTGGTATCATCTCTGTTATTAACTCTTATAAATGACATCTCTGCTACTAACAGTTGTTGGTGGCATCCTATCAATCATAATTTTACTATGATGTAACATGAAAAGTTATCTCCCTTGACTTACCCGTGTGGAAGCACAGTGAGTACTACTGTTACTTTCTTGTCCATATTTGAGCATGTAGGTAGCCATGAATAAGACAGCCTACCAGAGTTAATCCCTCCTACTGCTCTACTCCTTCATGACGAAAAAAATATTGCCAGTTGCAAGATGGCAGCTGCAAATTCCCCATGTTAAGCAGCACTGCATGGCCTTGACTCTTGTTGGAATCTTGGTATGAGAGGGACAAGGGACTCCAGAAAATGGTGCAAGGGGGAGGCAAGAGCACTCCCCCATGCCATAGTCTTAATCCAAACTGAGCCCTTTCTGGGCTTTTACATGGAGTTGCCACCAAGACTTGCAGCTGCAATATGGCTGCCAATCCCTCTTGGGAATTTGTGTAAAACATCATGTCTAATTTGGTCCTTAGCCAAGCAGTATGGAGGAGTTACATTGTCTTGGAATCATAAATAATAAAAAGATGACTTTTAATGAGGTGATGCCTAACTTTACTTGTGAAGTAATTCCCCCATGAAAAGAACTTGTGTTCAAACATGTCAGTGGCCTGTATCCAAAGATCAGGGTGCAGAACATGGAGTTATCCATGTTATCTTCTCTGTTTCTACAGCCTCTTCTAACACGTAGAGTTATCATTCCCAGTATCAAGAGACATGAGCAATGACTGTGCAAGTTGGGGTGGAGGGCTGGACTGAGACGGGGCAAGGGGATGAAATTGCTCTTCCTATCTCTTTCACAAATGCAGCTCAGCTGAGGGACAGGAACTATTACTTTCTTTTGTCTCTCCTCACTTGCTCCCCAAACCACACATTTATTCTTCTGTGAAAGTCCCACAGATCTGGGAATGATCTTCTAAGGGTTTGATACAGGTTGCAAGAACAGAGAGGAATGCAGGAAAACTCTATGTATAGACTTCTGTTGGATACACGGCAGTGATTAACCACACACTTAAAAAAATCTATAGGAAAAATATCTATATCCACTTTTTTTCATCTGTGGTCTAGGACAACACTCTTGATTTCTTAAGTATGCTCAACTCTACTGGACTGGGGTTATTAATGTACCCCTCTGGCATACTGGATCATTTAGTTTGTGGGTAACATATTTGTAAAACATGGTTGTTTTCTAAGCCTACTCATTTTTGTGTTGTCTTCTTTTTCGCTTAGGCAAACTGCTCTATTGGTTAGTTTGTATGTAACTTTAATCAGGGTACATACGTGCCTACTAGCCCCACTGATATTTGTTGACAGTATTTCACTGACTGTATTTTGTTTACTCATTTATCTTGAGGGCGTTAGCTCTTTCAGGACAGGGTACCTATCACCACATCAATTTGAAAAACATCTCACAAGTGGAAGTCAATAATAACCACTCCTCTTCAGTAGCCAATCAGAATTCCTCTGTTGAACCACCCCATACCTAAGGTAACTATTATCCTTTGAGAATGAAACCATTTTATTTATATTGTGGAAGCACGTTCATGAAGGTTATTTCTGGACTAAAATTGTTGACTCATGATATAGCCCAGCTATGCCACCTCTTTTTACAGTTCAAACTGTAGGATACTTCTGTCCCAGCATTTTCCTAGTTTAATAGTTTTAGTACTGTAGGCATCTGCTTAATAGGTATCAAATATATTGCTAATAAGATTAAATATTGGGAGAGAAACTTTGCATGCCTAGGCTTTGTCAACAGGCAACTCATTAATTCAAGGAAACAATCCTCAGAACCTCTGCAAATGTGACATAAGATATAAGAGCAACAGTTAACTCATTTGGTAGCACTCAGTGGCTTGGATCCACTAAAATGTTTCCATTGAAAGAAGGCTCTCTGCCTGTGGAGCCTGACTTTCTCACCAACCCCTTTCTGCTGCCTAAAATGTCCCCCAAAATGTTGTTCATGGGAGTCTCTTATCCCCACGGAGCAGCATTTCAGGGGGGCATTGGGGATTTCAGCAGGACATGAGAAAGCTGCAGTTGGTGGGTGGAAAGCCATTAATGCTTTTCTGAATTAAAGCCAATCCAGATGAAAGAATGGAGCAAGCTGACTGTGAACCACATGGGCCCCTAACCTATAGCACCATTTAAGACCTTGCAGCATGGGGAATAGGGAAGCAAAACACTTGTTTTAAAAAGGGTTTCCATTTGCAAGTGACCAAAGAATAATTAACACACAGTAAAAACAACAACAAAAACAGATAACTAGTTTGCATACTGTATGGGTGAGTCCACAATTTTTGGTCACAGTCCATTCGAAAGACCTTTGTACTTTTGTGCAGCTCTTATTTGTGTTGATGGTATTTACACAGAAAGATTTCCTGGCGGATTGTGCCAGCATATGATTTCCTATCCTCTTTCAAGCAGGGTTTAGGCCACCATGTGTTTCTGTTTCTTCTTAACAGATGTGCTTGATAGCAGCCTCAGTGTCTCCAGTTTCAAAAGGTAAGGGCTACCTCCTCCAGTATGAAACTTCTTGTCTGCTGAGATCATCCTCAGAGGTTCTTCTCTGGAAATTGCTTTCTGTAGAGGTAAGGTAGGTGTATGACTGAGACAGGACCTTTTCTGTTTTAAGTCTCACTTGTGAAATACACTCCCCAGGGATATACATCTGGTACCCTTGTTAATATATTTTAGATGCCAGGTTAAACACAGCATTCACCAAGGCTTTGGATGAACTGTAATTTTGCAACTATATTGAACTGCTGCTTTCTAAGTTTTTGTTTTAGTATTTGCATTTGGGTAGCTGAATGCTGTTGGGTGATTATAATTTGTTTTAAATGAGAAGACAAACATTTAAGCCTTCTAAATAAGGTAGTAAAAATCTTTATGTATCAGTCTTTCACTACTGTTTATTTTGGGTTACATTCTTGCTGTTCTTTATGTGATAAGAGTGCCAGGAGAGTACTAAATTGTGGCACCTTAGAAAAATTCAGTTGATTAATGATATGCAATGGACAAGGACATCAAGTATTTTCCTCTACTTTAAGCATACTAGTGATCAACATTACAGGTGACCAAAAAGGACAAGCTCCATTTATTTGTCTGAAATGAACAAGTAGCAATACATTCAGGCTTACTATCTTGAGACAGCTACCTAGTGTAGAGTCAGACCTCATTCCTGGCAACAAAACTCTAATGGCTCATTTCAGGAGGCATAGTAGCTAGTGATTGCACCATTTACAGGGTGTCAGATTACTGTAATACAGTAACTTTGGCTTGCTTTCTTTAGGACAAGGCTTTACAATCTTGCATATGCAATCAACAGTTCTACCAGTTCAAACAGTTCATATTGCAAGAGCAGAGAGTCTCACAACTATTATTTAACAGCTGGAACAGTTATTACACTTGCCCATGTGATACCAATGAAAATGGTATTCCTACAGAGAGCTTGCTACAGAATGTTCTTAGAATGGTGACATCATACAGAGAATGTTTCATGCCTCCCCTGAATGTTCCTGCAAGTGGAGGTCTGGGGACTCTTACATGGTGGTTGCGATGTGCACAGCAAGATACTCTACACTGCAGGTGAGATAAGGTGGAAAACTAACCACAGGGATGCTTTTCAAAAAATTTAACAAAATATTATCCCACCTTTCTACCTTCATAAGGGTTACCTAGGTGGTAAACAAATTAAAACATACATAATAAAGTCATACTTTAAAACCATTTAAACCAACCAAAACAACAGCAGCAGCAGCAACTCATCATTAAAACAGTTAAAAACAGAGCTAAAGACATACATAGACTTAAAAACAATGACAACATTTAGAACAATTAAAACATTGGGCACAAAGGAAGGAGAAGATGGCAGAAGATGGCAACAGAAGGGGACAGATGAATCTCCCTCTGGAGAGAGCGCCAGAGTCCTGGTGCCAGAACCAAGAAGGCCCTCTCTTGGGTTGCCACCTACCCAATCTCAGAAGGTGGGGGCACTTAAAGAACAGTCTTGGACAATGACTGCAGTGGTTGGGTAAGTTGTAAGATGTAGTGACAGCCTGGTAACTGGACATCAATACATCACCAGCTCAGGTCTATGCCAATTATTTCAGAGAGACATGGCAGGTCTTCAAAAACGTTTGTGCCCTTGAAGAAGATGCTTGAAATGAGCTTCTTGTAGCTAGCCAGCTTATCTGGCAGGCGGGGCTGTTGGTGCCCCCTAATGATTTTTCAACAAACTTCATGTGTTCTACTTCACACGAATTCCTGCAATGACAAGAAAATGAATGTTTCATGAGTGAGACTTACCTTGGTCGACAACAGATACTTTGTGGATTTATAGACTGATAGCATCTGCAAGATAAGAATGAATAACTATTTTACAATTCTATTTGATGTTTATCTATTTATTACATATTTATTGTATTTATACTGTATTCATACTAGTGTGGATTTGGTTATGATGAAGTATATGCTATCATTGTTAGCAGTTTGACAGCTCTTGAGCACTTCGTATTTTTTACTTCAATGCACATATATTTAATACTTGCGAAATGGTTTGTGATTATTGAATTTATTCTATTTCTTCCTCAGTGGGATTTCCCCTCTGTTTGTAGCTGAATTTACAGACATGAACAAGAACAGAGAATATGCTTACATCCCTATATTGCTGTCAGGAACCTGAAGAAATGACAATGGGTGAACCCTGGTTCAGGTCAGTTGCACAGTAGTGTCCTGCAGGTTAGCCTGGGCTGAGGTTCTGCTGTGTAGGAGTGTGGCGACTCACTGTATGGGACTGGGGCATGGTGCAAAGCCCTGGGGGATGGCACCAGGACCCACGACCCAAGTGGAGCCCAGAGAGGCCGAATGACACCACACCTCAGGCAGCCTCGCCAGAAGGGAATGCAGGTGTGCTGGGAGAAACTGTGGTGCATAGCTGGTGGGGCAGAAATAGGCTGAGGAGGTAGAAAGTTGAAAAGAGGCCAGGAGAAAGGGTCAGAGTAGTGGTGAGGAGAGAGGCAGAATGCGAGCAAGGAGTGAGGCAAAAGCAGGAGAGTGGAAGGTCAGAGGAGGGAGAAGACAAGCAGGCTCCATCGGGAGACAGCGATGGGCGGACACCTGTCTGGTGCTCACTTCCCCAGGAGACCAAGGCTCACAAGAGGGCTTGGAACTGCCCAAATAGCCTGTGAGGCAGCCACCATGCTACAGAGGCATAAGAGGGATGACCAGGGACTGCATTTAAACTCCACCTCATGCAGCAGCTGCCAGGGAGAGCCAAACCACCATGGAACACCAGCTGGGATTGGTAAAGGGCACACACCCTGGATAAGGCTGGGGATGAGAAGTCAGAGACACCTGCAACCCAAGGCTGAGTGCCCTGCCCCTGTCACAAGGGGTTCTCTGAGACCTATATAGAAGCTATCTGGTTGCTTCTGTACACTTGTTTTCGCCTAGTTGGTCTTGGAGAGGAGTGACATATTCAAAGACAAGTGATAAGCAGTATAAAGAAACATCCTAAAAGACTTCTGTATCAGGTGCATGGTTTAACCCACTCCCCAGTACAATGACAGGACATTGTGATCAGATAAGGTAGATAGTAAGATGGAAAACGTTACATTTTATGTTGAAAAAACAGAATGTTCAGGCCTGACCTTCAAAATATTATGAGCACAAAATGGAGAGACTGTGACATACCACCAGTGCCTCAAGTTCACAAGTCTTCTGCATGTACCAGTACACCTGTTCCCTATGAGCAACATTTCAGAGGACATTCGAGGTTGCAGAGGGATGAAGGAGCTGAGAAAATCACACTTCTTGGAAGGAAATCCTTTCATTCATAGAAATACTCTTGGTGCTCAAGCCAATGATTGTATAATTATAGGGAGAAAAACATGGCAACAGAAACTAAGGAGAGAGGTGTGATGGCCGCCTACATAGGAGACTGTCAGGAACAGGATCATATGCCAACGTATACTGGGGCAGGCTTCATGTTATTATGGTTATTTGTCATTATCCTTTCAAAAGCATACCCCAAACTGGTTATTGGGATAGAGATAAAATACTCCATCAGTTTCAGCCTTCTATGCCATTCTTCATGAAAGGAAGCCAATAATGGACATGTTTTCAGTGGCGCCATCAGAACTAGACCTGGGGTCAGAAGTACAGGACCCACAAAAGAAGTTGTCACTACATATTTGAAACATACATCTGATTGGATCCTGCAATGGCACTGACAGTCATGAATCTTTCCTGCATTTCCCTTCCTCTAGCAGTCCCTCCTGACCTCAGAAAAGTTTGTTATTGGGGGTTGCAGGGTCCACCTAGTCTAATAGCATGCAGGTTGGGAACTGCAGTGGGGAGGGGGAAGGGGATGAAAGTGCTGCTGATGGAAGAGAAGGGAAAGGATCACTTTAATCCCATCTCATGGTAACCTCCTGACCATGTGCCTATTAAAGCCGATGGGTCCTGTGACCCTGAAAATCTGACCATTAATGTTTGAAGTCTAAATTTACCTAACTGCATCATTGGTAATTTTTCTTCCCACATCTTGCTGAACAGTTTCACATATCAAGCTGCCATGAGCACTAATAATGTGGGCTATACTTTCAAACAATTGCAGCTGTCATTTAATTTCTGGGTGGATATTTTCGTGCTTGTTTTCCAGGTGGGTTTAAATTTCCACAAGCAAAAACTGTACAGATATAAGTCCTGGAAATGAGTCTTATGCTCAGATCTAACTATCACCAGATAGGCAGTATTGCCACTACCAACACAAAATAGTATCCACCCCACTCAAACAGAATGTCCTCCTTTTAATACTCATTAGAATACAGTACTTCTGTACACACCCAGAAACTGATGGAGCAGTATGGGGAGATTTAATCTGAATGGGCTGGAAGCCATAAACCTGTGAAAGAGTGTAATGGCAGAGGCATTCAATGCAGGACGTTCCCAGTCTCAAGGTAAGTTGCAGTTGCTTCAACAGTAGGTGACTTTTTATTTTTTTAAATCAAGTCAGAGTACCATGTTTCCTAGACACAAGCCGCAAACAGAGATGTTCTTGCAAGGTAGTTCAGAATCAGAGTGATCATGACATGACATGACACTAGAATGTATGATTTTCTGCATATAATATCTCATCAATCAGTTGGCAAACTTTTAAACAATGAAAATGATCTCTGAAGCTTGTCACAGTTATATAATGATTATCATGAGGAACACAACCTGCTGGGCATACTAACATCCCATAACTGGAAAATGATGCAATTTTTCTAGATTTTTTTGTGTCTACAAGAAAACATTAAACCAAAAGTGGACAGAGTGGGTAGTAAGTAGCTACTACAAAAGAAAACTGCACTACAGTAGAAGTGCTGTTATTTGACACTCATGGACAATGGTGGTTGCTGGTTAATCTACTGCACTAGATACTAAGGCTTATTACTCTGCTCCTCCCCCCCCACTACCTAGAGGAATCAGAGACAACCAAACCCTACTCTCTTTGGGAATGCTATAGTAACAGTCCCCACACTTGGTGGAGCTGCTCCCCCTAAGCCACAGAGCTGTCCTACTCAGCAGGCAGTGGGCCAGGGTGTCCAGGGCTCATAGAGACAGCTCCGGACAGATTGGCGGATTAAGGTAGGCTGAGTGAGATGGAGGCACCCAAGTCTGACATCAGTTGACAGCATTGGCTGTTGGCTTGGGGCATATTCGGGAGTGGAGAGAGCGTACATGCATGTGCACCCATAAATGCAGGCATGTGGTGGCTGCAGGGTGGGGAGGGGAGAGAACTTACCAACTGGCAATGCTGGGTAACTGAGCATTCTGGAGAAGTGCCAGGTAACAAAGCTTTTACTTCCAGTCTTTTCCATTCATTTTTTCTTTTCTTTTTTTGATAATGGTTTTCACAGAAGTTTGGAAGTTATGACGTTTTCGCAGAAATTTGGAACATGAACTTAGAGGCAGCAAGGACAGAAGGAAATGGAGAATACATGAGCCAGTTGAATACAATTTCGGTTGAAAATCTTCCCCTCTCCTTTCTGCAGGTATTTGGAGCCTGGATTTGATGCTTGAATCATACCCTGTGGTTCACAGGCATGGATTTGTGTGATAGGGCCAGCAGACACAGCACTAGCGCAGGCCTATCACCACTGAAGACTATCACCAACTTTAGGGATGTACTTGTGGGCTCTTGGGTTGTATGCCTTTGTGCATTTGTTTTCAAGCTGCTCTGAGTGCCTGGAGCAGAAAAAAGGTAGCCTAAAATATCTAAATGAGTGTACCCATATGTTCCATTACATTCTAGGTAGGGGAGCATGTGAATGTCCATGCTTCATTAAAATAAAAATGGTGCCTTTTGAGATAAAATTATTGAAATACATTTTTGTGGAAAAAAAGAAACAACTCTTCTTCTGTCCATCACCACCTCTCTCCACTGAAAGGGGCGGGACTAGACATGGGCACAAACAGCATTATGAATGAAAAAAAAACACCGAACAGGCCGCTTGGCTGCTCGCGAATGGGCTGTTCAGGATGTGCCATTCCAGCTGAACAGGTGATTGGCGCAAGCCTCATTCGGTGTGCTCGGCCGCTGTTCGGGAAGCCAGACACTCAGGCGCCTTCAATCAATTGCCTCAGCAACAGACGGAGGGAGTGCCTGAACTCTGCCTGCACTCCCTCTGTCTCCCTGGACACCCCAATCAAAGCCCAACTTAGCTTGATGGGCAGGTCTTCCTTCCAAGCGTGGAGCTGCAAATTGTAACAATTGGGAGCAGACACCGGGGGGGAGGGAGGGAGCAGGAGGTGTTCTGTGGCCATGGGAACTCCAATCTTATCCCTTCAAACCCTGTTAGGCAGTTGTGGCTGCCAACCACAGACCTCCTGCATTTCTCAATCAGACCTCTGCTTATAAAAGGGCACTGTGCTCCCAGTTTTGGTTTCACTTTCAGCAAGTAGTGGAGTGGGAGAGAGCTGTTATAGACTTTTGGGAGAGAGACAGGGAGAGAACATTGGAGCTGGGCTTTTTTCTGTGTGTGGTGGGTGGGATAGGGAGCTATCCCCTCTGCTTTCAGGGCTGCTGCCAGGCCCTGGGGCCAAGCTCAGTGGGCACCTCGGCTGAGGGCTCACCCTGATTATTGGTGCCTGATCTGGTCAGGTCTCTGGGAGTGCTGGGCTAGGGCTCTAGCCCCTCCCTCTGGTTCCAGGGCTGCTGCCAAGCCCTGGGGCCAAGCTCCGTGGGCACCTCGGCTGAGGGCTCACAGTGTTGTCCCTTTTTCTATCCTCCTTCTTGTTTGCTGGCACAATGAGGCTTCAGGTGAGGGCAAAGGGTGGTCGTGGGGGGGAAGTGCAAAGATTGTACCGGTTGCCCAGCAGGAAGCAGTGCTGGGCAGGGCTCTGCTGCAGCAGAGACTCCCACTCCCCAAAAATCACCTGTGGGGGCTGTGGAGGAGGCCAAAGAGCTCTTGCTGGTGGGGGAAGAGGAACTCTTTCAAATGTTTGAGGAGGAGGAGGTTGAGAGATCCATGGAGGAATGGTTTGGGTTCGATGAAACATCCATCTCGTCCCCATCCCAAACTCCTGGTGCTGTCTCTGCCTGCAGTCCACCCCTCACTCTGCCTTCCGTTGCCTGCTCCGCAGCGCAGACAGCAACCCTTCCTCCTCCCTCCCCAGGAAGAGTTAGCGGGCCACGGTTCAAATTGGCTGCATGGAGGCACTTTCAGTTCCTTCCAAATGACCTCCGTGTTGTGCAGTGCTGTGTCTGCAATGGGCTGGTGTGCAGGGGCAATGACCCGAAGCACCTGTCATCAACAGTCCTGACCAGGCACCTGAAGATGCAGCACCCGAGCCTGTGGTCTCTGTCCTCAGCCAGTGAAACATTCGGTGGAGCAAGACAGAGGGCTACCAGCTCCTCTGAACAGGGATCAGTGGGATGGTCTCTGGAATCCACCCCAAGCAAGAAGCCTTGCCTCAAGGGTGCTGCCGGTGGGAGCAGAACGGTCAGGCAGGCCGCCCTTGGGGAGGTTGTTCCATCAGGGTTGTGGATAGTGCTGTTGAAAAGGGTGATGTCAAGGGCTCAGGAGGCGGGCGTTCGTGTGGTGGTGGAGATGATTGCCCTGCAAGGATTCCCCCTATCCATCACGGAGGGTGTGGGCTTCCAAAGGCTGCTTCAGCACTTTGCCCCATGGTTCTCTGTGCCGTTACAGTGCACCATTGAGCGTAGAGTCCTGCCTGCCCTCTACCAGTCTGTGTGAGAGATGGTGCTCAGGGAGCTGTCGGCTGCCAAAGGCTGTACCATCCACTTCACGGCTGACCTCTGGAGTGGCGGCCATCATGGTTACCTTGCCATCACCATCCACTGGTGACAACCGGAGGATCTCTGCCACCCCATGTCAAGAACTGTTTCCCGAAAAAAGGCACCATGCTTGACACCAGGCTACAAGATGGTTCTTCTTCAGGCCTGGGGGATGGACGAGGTCCATACTGGGAAGAACATCGCCACCATGAAGGCGGTTCTGAGGGAGTGGATGGCGGGGGCAGAAGGGTTTGTCCGTGGCTTCATGGTGTCAGACTGTGGCTTACTAAAAGTTGCAATCCAGCCTATCTCTTGCAATTAGACATGAGTCCATTGGTTCCAAAAGATTTTACTGAATATAAACAACCATTATAGTCCACTGACCAAGATGCAATATCTTGGCTGGTACACGAGTATTGTTACGAATGACAGGCAAAGGTTAAGGTACAGAATAGCACAGCCCAGCAAGTCCCATCTTCCCCCCATAGTTCTCAAAACAAACGGCTTGAAGCTGAGAGAGTGAAACTTTCCCAAGGCTGGAAAGGTTGTAGTCATAACATTCCTCTTCTTTGAGATAACTGTTACTGGACTGCTTGTCACCTGGAAAAGAAGAGCTTAAAACACTGACAGGATTAAAATGGAGTCTCTTTGGTTAGATCACATAAGGAACATAGTCAGACCTGACATTTCTGCCCCCTCTAAAATGTCCGTCCCCCAGGTTTTAGAGGGTAGAGATTGTGAAAAGATTTTACCAATCTAGGGGCATGAACATGAATAGCCTCCACCCACTCATCAAAACCAGAATCAAAGTCCTTCCATCTGATGAGGTAAAACCGCTTATTACGTTTGATTTTAGAGTCCAAAATTTGCTGTACTTCATAATGGACTTGGTCATCAATCAAGGTTGGTATGGGAGGAGCACGGGTATGCCATTGATCTGCTGGGGGGACCCTTTTCAACAAGCTGATGTGGAAAGTAGGATGGACGTGATGGAGGTTCTTTGGTAAATCAAGTGCTACAGTCACTTTGTTGGTGATTTTACGAATTGGAAAAGGTCCCAAATACTTTAGTGCCAATTTACGGCTGGTTTGAGTGACTTTCAAATTTTTTTGTAGACAAATAAACAAGGTCTCCTGGATGCAATTCCCAGTTGGCCGCACGATGGCGATCAGCGTATTTCTTATAGTCCTGTTTAGCTTTGTTAAGATGTTGTTGAATGAGAGTCCATTGTTGAGCTGCCTCCCCCCACCATTCTGAAACGTCATTGGAGGCTGTTGCGGGGGGAAGAGCTTCAAAAGGAAATGGTTTAAAGTGATAGCCATAAACTACTTTGAATGGTGTTTCTCCGGTAGACGCATGCACACTGTTGTTGTAAGAAAATTCTGCTAAAGGCAATAAATCAATCCAATTGTCCTGCTGGAAATTGATGTAGCAACGGAGAAACTGTTCTAATAATTGATTAGTTTTTTCTGACTGTCCATCGGTTTGCGGATGGTGGGAGGAGCTTAAACCTTGTTCAATTCCCATCAGTTGCATAAGCTCCCGCCAGAAGTTGGCAACGAATTGTCCGCCTCGGTCGAATATTACCTTTGATGGAAAAGAATGGAGTTTTACAATATATTTCAGAAAAATATCCGCCAATCTTTTTGCCGAAGGCATAGTAGTGCAGGGAATGAAGTGGGCTTGTTTTGAAAATAGATCCACTACAACCAAAATACAGGTGTGGTTTTTTGAGGGGGGAAGATCTGTGATGAAATCCATAGAAATAATTTCCCACGGTCTACTTGGAGTTTCAAGGGGCTGTAAAAGTCCAGGAGGTTTGCCTTTTCACGTTTTGGCACTGAGGCAAATGGTACACGAAGCTACATATTGCGAAATGTCTTTGCGCATGCCTGGCCACCAAAATTGTCTTTGGACCAGATGAAGGGTTTTTAAATATCCGTAATGGCCAGCTGTTGGGGCATCATGACAGCGTTGCAGTACTTCTTTTCTTAAACTATTTGGTACATAAAATCGATCACCCCAAAGCCATTCCCCTTGTTCAGATTGAATTAATTTCTCTTTGGGCACATTCTCCCCCTCCTTTTCGACTTCGCTTTTCAGTTTCAGTCTCCACCCCTGGTCTGAGTGAGGAGGTTGTGCTGTGCGGCTGCGCGTAGTGACCACACACCCCAGTTGGGTAGGCGAAAATACTGTGTCTATTGTCTCCTCCCTCTTGCTTTTGAGTTGGGGCATGCGCGAGAGGGCGTCCGCTAGGAAATTAGTTTTGCCAGGCAAGAATTTGAAGGTGAAATTGAATTTTGAAAAGTATTCCGCCCATCTTAATTGTTTGGCGTTGAGTCTCCGAGGACTGCATAACGCTTCTAAATTTTTGTGATCTGTCCAAACCTCAAAAGGATGGTGGGCCCCTTCCAGCCAATGTCTCCAAGTGGAGAGCGCCGCTTTTACAGCAAAAGCTTCCTTTTCCCAAACATTCCAATTTCTTTCGGCTTCAGAAAATTTACGTGAAAGGTATGCACAAGGTCTGAGAATATTGTCTGTCCCCCGCTGCAGGAGGACGCCCCCAATCGCGGTATCGCTGGCGTCCACCTGTACTATGAATGGGCGATTTTCATTGGGGTGTTGCAGCACTGGTTCGGATATGAATTGCTGCTTTAACCGATCAAAGGCTAATTGGCATTGCGGTGTCCATAATAATTTTGCTTTTGGTTTTTTAGCTTGCTCCCCATTGTCTTTAGTTTTCAAGAGTTCTGTGAGGGGAAGAATTATTTGGGCAAAGTTTTGTATAAATTCTCTATAGAAATTGGCAAACCCCAGAAAGGATTGCAGTTCTTTACGATTTGTGGGGGTTTGCCAGTCTTGAACTGCTTTCACTTTGCCTGAATCCATTTTTAACCCATCTTTTGAGAGGCAATATCCCAAGTAACTAAGTTTGGTTTTGTGAAATTCACATTTAGACAATTTGATGGGCAATTTATTGCACATGAGAGTAGTTAATACTCGTTGTACTAAGTGTACATGTTCTTCTTCGGTTTCTGAGTAAATTAACACATCATCCAGGTAAACAACTACTCCTTTATATAAAAATTTGTGTAATACTTCATTGATCATGGACATGAAAACCGAAGGGGCCCCGGCCAAGCCAAAAGGCATAACTAAACATTCGTACTGCCCTAAGGGCGTATTGAACGCGGTTTTCTACTCATCCCCCTCTCGTATACGAACGTGGAAATAAGCATCTTTTAAGTCCAATTTTGTGAAGATCTTACCTTGTGCCACGACATTGAGTAGATCTCTGATGAGAGGTATGGGATAGGCGTTTGTAGAGGAGACTGCATTAAGTCCTCTGAAGTCAGTGCACAGTCTTAACCCTCCATCTTTCTTTTTAACAAACAATACTGGTGCAGCATGAGGGCTGTTTGCTGGTCGGATGAATCCCCTTTGGAGATTAGTGTCAATGAATTTTCGGAGCTCCTCTCTTTCATTTGGGCTCATTGGATAAAGTCTACCTTTGGGCAATGTAGCTCCAGGGATGATTTCCACTGCACAATCTGTCCTCCTATGGGGAGGTAAGGTGTTGGCCTCTTCTTCGGTGAAGGCTTGCAAATAGGTTCTATACTGTTTAGGTATTTGATTAATTTCCTCCTGGGTTAGGAGTGCTTGTTCTATGAGGGTAGGATTGTTACCCCAATTCTGGTCCCAGCGATGATTTCTGCAGCTATCTTTTTTGAAGGTGATGCTTCTGGCTGTCCAATTTATGTCTGGGTTGTGGTCCCACAACCATCTGCTCCCCAAAATCAAAGGGTACTTCGCTGTAGAGCTAATTACAAACGATCTTGTCTCCCAATGTTGTCCCATGCCTGTGATGACAGGTACTGTTTTGGTGGTGACTGGATTCATATTAGTGCCATCCATTTGTTCAAAAATGACTGGACTGATCTGCCGTTTGGGTACGTTTACGACAGATCCATTTCGTTTCCCGAATTAGGACTTTCGGGTGCTTCTTCACCGATTAGAGCAGTTGAATCAAAGTCCATAACTTCTAGCTCTAATCCTTTCTCGGGAGGATTTCTTCTGAACATCCCTCTCCCTCTCGTAGTTCGCGGAGCGGGCGTTGGGCGGGACGGCTGGGGAAGAGTGGCAGGGGCTGGGCGCCTTGGCGGGAATGGAGTTCTCTGCACAGGCCGGAGTGGACATTGTGCTGCGAAGTGACCGCTTTGGCCACAATGTAGACACAGTCCTTGTTGCCATCTAGCATCTCTCGCTCCTCTAGCTGCATATCCTGCTCCCCTGCCCCCTCTTACAATTATGGAAGTTCGCTGGTGCCCTGCCGTTTGCTGTTGTTCTACAAGACGCACTTCTTGCATACGGTTTTCCACTTCACAGGCTAATTGAATCCAACCCAAGAGTGTGGGGGGATTATTTTGCATAAGGGCTCGATCCAACAGTCTGGGATTCATGCCTTGCTTGAACAAAATTATTTTGGTGGATTCTTCACACCTTGGACATTTGGCGGCTAGCTGTCGGAACTTTGTAACATAGTCTCTAGCCAACATGTTACCTTGTCTAATTGATTGTAATTCCGTTCAGGCTCTGCTCTCCTCTAATGGGTCTTCATATTGCGCTCAGAGCGCCTCTACCAAACCCTGTAGGGAATCTAATTCTGGGGCTCCCAACTCGTACAAGTCTACATACCATTCTGCTGCCTTTCCTTGCAACCAGGACCCCAAATGCTCGATTTGACTGGCCTCATCTTCAAATAAGTGTCCCCAACGATTGAAGAATTGCAGTGCTTGTACTAGAAAAAATCCCAACTTCGAGGGGTCCCCGTCGAAAGTAGCTTCCAATTTTACCCATCCCATCGGTAACTCTTGAGGTCTAGTAACCGGTGCTGGAAGTGGGTAGTAAGGCACAGGCACCAGTTCCTGCCTTGGCTGCCAGTCAGGTCGACGCGGGGGCGGTTGTATCGGCGGGTACTGGGGCCTTGGCTGCGGAATCCCTTGGGGCCTCAGTATTGGGAGACCTTATGGCCTCGGTTGTGGTCTCTGCGGTCACGGAGCTGGAGGCCCTTGTGGAGGTGGACCTCTCGGTCTTAGCGGTGGAGGTAGCCTAGGCGCTGGAAGTCGTGGGAGAAGCGGTTGCCCTTGAGGCGGTGGTGGCGGCAGTGGGAGTACCGGAGCCTCCTCCTGCGGCTGTAGCGGTGGTTCTCCTGGGAGGACCGGGAGCTCCAGCGGCTGTTCTTGTGGCTGCTCCTGCGGTTGTTCTTGTGGCTGCTCTTGCAGTGGCTCTTCCTCTCCTCCCAAAGGCCCTCCCAGCGCATCAGGGGGTAGTTCCTCCGGTCTCTCATCTGCTGGCTCCTGAGGTTGTTCCGGTGGCTGCACCAGTTGTTGCAGATCGTCTATTAGTAGGAGCGGTTGCTCCCTCGGGAAGGTACGTGGTCCCGGGACAATAGCCTGCAGGGCCACCAGACCTTGGCTGAAAACTCGGCTGCGGGTGCCCTCTCCCTGTGAGGGGCCTTCTTCTGATCCTCCGACGAGTACGGAGAGCAGGTGAACAGCATGTGCTAAGCTCTCCTCCATACTACAAAGTCTCTCCTCTAACATTTGTACAAGTCCTGGGGCCGCCGTGGCACCCACCGTTTCAGAATACTCCTGCAGAGGTTCATTGGGAACTTGGGTAGTTTTCATATATTCCGCATAGGAAGCTGTCGCCTGAGGCCACGGCCGAATTCCTCCCATGCCCCGGGCCCCGTTACCTTGTTCTTCTTCCAATATCCCCACCAGGATTCCTTTCGCTAATCTGGTTACCGCCAAAATTCCAGCATCCACTGCTAAAGGTCGACTGTGTAATTGTACCCAACTTTGTTCAGTCGGCTCGTGTTGCCCCGTCCACGGGGTAACTTCCGCATAGTCCCAACTCATCACGTCACGACGGGAGGTTTCCCACACCTGGGTACTTTCTGAACCTCTTCGGTCCCACTCTAATTGGTCGGCTTCTTGATTCCAGTGATACCACGGTTGGCTACTTGAATGCTCTGCTATCGAGCCGACACTTCATTTTCCATCCATTTGCGACTTAGTAAATACTGCACTCGCTCTCCTTTTCCTTGTGTCTCTCGGCCTCGAACCCCACTGCCTCGGCGTAGGCAGGGATATCAGAGGTTCTGCTGCCGCCCTGGGCCTAGTATCAGGTGCGAGGGTATACAGCGCAGATTCGTAACAAAATGTCAGACTGTGGCTTACTAAAAGTTGCAATCCAGCCTATCTCTTGCAATTAGACATGAGTCCATTGGTTCCAAAAGATTTTACTGAATATAAACAACCATTATAGTCCACTGACCAAGATGCAATATCTTGGCTGGTACACAAGTATTGTTACGAATGACAGGCAAAGGTTAAGGTACAGAATATCACAGCCCAGCAAGTCCCATCCTCCCCCCATAGTTCTCAAAACAAACGGCTTGAAGCTGAGAGAGTGAAACTTTCCCAAGGCTGGAAAGGTTGTAGTCATAACATTCCTCTTCTTTGAGATAACTGTTACTGGACTGCTTGTCACCTGGAAAAGAAGAGCTTAAAACACTGACAGGATTAAAATGGAGTCTCTTTGGTTAGATCACATAAAGGAACATAGTCAGACCTGACACATGGTGACAGACGCAGGAAGCAACATGTTGGCAGCCCTGAAAGAGGCTGGCCTGGTGTGCATGGCGCACAAGCTGCACCTGGTGATGAGGGACGTGATCGGGCTGGGGAGCAAGCCAAGGGACAGCTGGGACGAGGGAACCTTGTGGATGTGCAATCTGTTGGACAGCTGCCACCGCATCGCTTCCCACTTCTCCCGCAGCATCATTTCTTCCCGCAAGCTGTTCCAGAGGCAGGGGGAGGGGGGACCCCGAGCACCAACCCTTTCAGGACCTGCCCACCCGCTGGAACTCCACCTACAACATGATATGTCGTCTGGTGGAGCAGAGGGGCCTGTTGCAGGACATCCTGTCATCTACGGATGTTTTGAGGAGGGGAGAGGAGCTGATCCTCAGCTCCATGGATGGAGATTCCTTAGCCAGATGTCCCAGATGGTGAAACCCTTTAAGCAGGCCACCGAGCTCCTGTGCTCCTACAAGGCCAGCCTGGGTCAGGTCATCCCCCTGATCCACGGGCTCAACCAGTTCCTGGCTAAGGGACTCGAGCATGAGAAAGAGCTGTTCCCCAGGGTCCAGGACGTTGTGAGGAGGATCCAGGAATGTGTGGCTGAGCACTTGCATGCTCTGCACCACAAGGTGCTGTACAAATGGCCTCCCTCTGTGACCCCTGGTTCAAGGGCAGTATCACCATGCGAGCGGGTCAGATGCTTCACTGGAAAAAGGAGCTCAGCAAAGCGGTGCTCTGTTACCAGAAAGAGAAGTCTGGCCTGAGGGAACCGGGCAGTGGCGAGGGACAGGCGGCAGAGGAGGAGGAGCAGGAGGAGGGGCAGGGGGAGTTAGGAAGAGAGCCATGCCAGGAGAGACCCTCCCAAACAGCCCCATTTGATCTCTGGGCCTCATTGGTGGGCTGTGTGGTTGGCCACAGCACAGTGGGCGCATCTCTCACAGTGGAGGACTCGGCGGGGGCTATGGTGTGAACATACCTCGCAGAGCCCACCGAGCACCCCCACTCCAACCTCTTGGAGTATTGGGCACGTAAATCTGCCGTATGGCCGGTCCTGTCCATGGTGGCAACCAACATCCTGTCCTGCCCTCCCACCAGCATGCAGAGCGAGCGGGTGTTCTCCCACCTGGAAGATCTCCTCCGTCCGTGCCATGCACATCTGCACCTGGACTTGGTGGACATGTTGACCTTCGTGAAGGTCAACCTCAACCTCCTAGGGCATCCCTCCTTGGACCTGGACCTATTGGCCCTCTGAGCCTCCCCAAGTCTACTGTGGTTCTCAGCCAAGTTGCTGTGCATGTACGTTCCCTCTTTCGACTTCTCCCTCTCTGGAACCCTCCGGCCCCTCCCAACCTCTCCTTTCCTGCCCACCCTATTCTTTCCACAAAGGCAAGAAGGTGAGTGATGTCAGCTACCGCCATTGAGTGCATCAGTGGGTTGCTCGGAGGAGGCCTCGCAACTGTCGGGATCTCCCAGCTCCCGGTCTCTCTTTCAACCTATCCCTCTCTGGAACCAGTCCAACTCTTCCCAACGACCTCTCCTGTCCTGTCCCTCCCGTACTTTTTGCAAAGGTAGGACGGTGGGTGATGTCAGCTCGGCTGCCGCCGCTTTTGACCATGAGGGACAGCTCTACTGCTGCCGATACTGCCCTGTGTTGCCCTATCTATGGGCTCCTGCTGACCCCTCTGGGTGTGGGGGGAATGGATCCCTCCCATCCTTTCCGCGAAGGCAGGAAGGTGGGTGAGGTTCGCTGCACCCGCTTTTGGCCATGAGGGACAGTTTGCATACTGTTGCACATAAAATTGTACAATGCGGTGACCCTTGTCAATGGCAGCGGCTGTCCCTTCTGGGCAGGGGGGAATGGGTACTGCCATGACCAGTCACGTCCTTTCCACGAAGGCAGGAAGGTGGGTGATGCTGGCGACAGCCTCCACTGTGACACAGGAGGGGCAGACAAGCCTCTCCAGCAGAAGTCTGCGCAATATAGGACGGTGGATGTTGTGGTCCCCCCGGTCCTGCTGAGCAACGCGGCCATTAAGGTAATCTTTTCCTTGATGAGCTCAAGGTCCCTCTTTGAACCACGCCCTCTCAGGAACCACCCCGACCCTTCCCATCGACCTCTCCTCTAGTCCTGTGACCATCCAAACCTTTCCACATAGGCAGGACAATGGGTGATGCTGGTGGGAGCCTACACCACTTATTTGAAGTTCCTGTCCTGCCTGCGCAGGAAAGGTGTCTCTGAGTGGTGTGGACTGCTCAATCACTAGCTCATGAGGCTGCTGGTCCCTCTTTCAACCTCTCCCTGTCCGGAACCACTCTGATCCTTCCCAACCTCTCCTGTCCTGCACATCCAGCCCTTTCCGTCAAGGCAGGAAGGTGGATGCTGCCTGATGCTGCTGGTTTTGGCCACGAGGGGCAGCTCAGAAGCAGTTGCTGTCACTTCTGAGCAGGGGGGAACGGGTCCTGCTCCGCAAATCCCATCCTTTCTGCGAAGGCAGGAAGGTGGGTGATGTCAGCTGTCTCCACCTTTGGGTACGGGGGAATACAACACTTTGGCTGCCATCTTTGGACCTTCACGGTCCAACTCTGCAATGCGGCTGTGACAAGCAACCCGTTGTGCTTTTCTTCCAGGCAAGCTCTTGGACGTTCCCTCTTTCAACCTCTCCCTCTCTGGAACCCTCCGGCCCCTCTCAACCTCTACTTTCCTGCCCACCCCGTTCTTTCCACAAAGGTAGGAAGGTGGGTGATGCCGGCAACAGCCTCCACTGTGACACAGGAGGGGCGGACCAGCCTATGCCACAGCAGTCTGCGCAATCCGACACGTTGGCTGTTGGGGTCCTCCTCATCCTCCTCTCCCCGTCAAGCTCCCCCTCCCTCTCTGGAACCACTCCGACACTCCACAACAACCTCTCCTGACCTGTCCATACCGTCCTTTCCATGAAAGCCAGAGGGCGGGTGATGGCTGCTTCCGCCACTGACAAGTGGGTTTCAAAGATGAAGGCTCCCAAATCTTTGGGTGTTTCCCAGTCCTGCTCCGTAAGGTGGCCAGGAAGTGGTAACCCTCTGTCCCTGTCTTCCTGAAAAGTTCACCATCCATCTTCAAACCTCGCGCACTCTTGAACCGCTCCAACCCTCCAAAGGACATCTCTCTCTCCTGTCCTCTTCGCAAAAGCAGGAAGGTGGGTGATGTGAGCTGCCACTGCTGAACTCATCAGTGGGTTGCTTGGAGGAGGCCTTGCAACTGTTGGGATCTCCCAGCTACTCGTCTCTCTTTTGACCTATCCCTCTCTGGAACCAGTCCAACTCTTCCCAACGACCTCTCCTGTCCTGTCCCTCCCATCCTTTCCGCGAAGGCAGGATGGTGGGTGATGTCAGCTCAGCTGCTGCTGCTTTTGACCATGAGGGACAGCTCTGCTGCTGCTGATACTGCCCTGTGTTGCCCTATCTATGGGCTCCTGCTGACCCCTCTGGGCGTGGGGGGGGGTCCCACAAAGGCAGGAAGGTGAATGATGCTGGCGACAGCTTCCACTGCAACACAGGAGGGGTGGACAAGCCTCTCCAGCAGACTTCTGCACCATCCTTCAGGGTGGATGTTGGGGTTGTCCGTCCCAGTCATGCTGCGCAATGAGGCCAGGAAGGCTTTGTCCTTTTCTCCGCGTCAACTCCCAACTTTCCCTCTACAGACCCCCCCTTTCTGGAACTGCTCCAATCCCTCCCAACCACCTCTCCTGTCCTGTCCATCACATCCTTTCCACATAGGCAGGAAGGTGGGTGATGCTGATGGGAGCCTATGCCACTCATTTGAAGTGCCTGTCCTGCCTGTGCAGGAAAGGTGTCTCTGAGTGGTGGACTGCTCTGTCACCACTCAGTTCCTGGGGCTGCTGGTCCCTCTTTCAACCTCTCCCTGTCCGGAACCACTCTGACCCTTCCCAACCTCTCCTGTCCTGCACATCCAGCCTTTTCCATCAAGGCAGGAAGGTAGATGCTGCACTGCTGTCTGCTGGTTTTGGCCATGAGGGGCAGCTCAGAAGCAGTTGCTGTCCCTTCTGAGCAGGGGGGAACGGGTCCCACGCCACGACAACCATCGTTTCCGTGAAGGCAGGAAGGTGGGTGATGCGGGGGGCAGCCTACAGTTGCACATGTGGGCACCTATCTGTCCCCCACGAGGAAGGGCATCCTCCACTGCCTTGACAGCCAGTGCGTGAGCCTCCGCTTCTACATGTTAGGGGCGGGCCCCACCTCCCACCCTTGGTTCTTTCCTTCCAACTTTCCAATGACGGGATAACGCAGATAGTAATGCAATCCACCTCTCCCCAATATCCCTGAACACAGTATCGGTCTCTCCTGTCTATCCAATACAGATATTCCATGTATCCATGCATCCCTCTATCCTATACGCCTATCCCATACAGCTATGCACCTGTCTATTGAGAAACCTATCCCATGCACCTAAACATCCAGTGCTCCATGTCCAGCCGGTGCATTTGTGCGGTGACAGCCTCTGCACCATGTGCGGTGTGTGGACAAGGTGGCTGCTGGCATACTGCCTTGGCAAAAAGTAGCCTCAGGGAGGCCTGGTGGGTGGGCACATGGGGGGGGGGGTGCCGCCAGCCAGTGTCCAGATGGCCTGCCCCCTACAGGGGAGGGGGCCTGCCTTTAGGTCCACCGCAAGGGGCCAAAGGGAACTGGGGAGCATGGCTCCATTTGTATTTAATGGGAGTTTCCTGGGGGCGTCGAATTTGGGAATAACTCCAAGATCCATACTGTAATCTTGACCAAACTTGGGTGATGGCTGGAGGAGAGCCTGCTGCACACTCCCTGTGAACATGGGCTCTCTAAGTGCTAAGGGGGTGGCTCTGGCACTGACGAACACTGAACGCTGAACACGTTCGGTAACGAGACATGTTCAGTTCCGGTTGGCTGTTCATGTTCAACGTCAGGAACGAACACTGAACAACCTGTTCGGATTTCCCCCCCTGTTCGTGCCCATGTCTAGTCAGGACTTGATAGCCAGCTTGGTGGAGTGGCTAAGGCATTGGACAGAGATTTGGGAAACCTAGCTGAAATCCTTACTATGTCATGAAACTTTCTGGGTTACTTTGGCCAGTTTCTTTCTCAGACTAACCACCATCATAGTGTTGTTGAGAGGGTAAAATGGAAAGGGGGAGACCAATGTATATTGCCCTGAGCTCCTTGGAGAAAGGTACTGGATAAATGCACTAAATAAATTGATATTAATCTGTCTGCATTATTTGCTCAAAATATGCATGCACAGCATAGAAGGGTAGCATAATTAATATTACATCAAAGGCAACACCCTTTGAGGCCTCACTTCAAAAAGGATGTGGACAAAATCAAGAGGGTGCAGAGGAGAGCGACGAGGATGATCAGGGGTCTGGAGACTGAGCCCTACAAGGAAAGGCTGAGGGCCTTGGGAATGTTTATGTTGGAGAAGAGGAGATTGAGTGGGGGACATGATTGGTCTCTTTAAATATTTGAAAGGCTGTCATTTGGAGGAGGGCAAAGAGCTGTTCCGGTTGGCAGCAGAGGATAGAACTCGAAGCAACAGGCTTAAAATACCTGCAGAAAGGTACCGGCTGGATATTAGGAAAAAAAATTTCATGGTCAGAGTAGTTCAAAGGTGGAATCAGCTGTCCAGGGAAGTGGTGAGCTCCCCTTCACTGGCAGTTTTCAAGAAGAGGCTAGATGAATATTTGTCAGGGATGCTTTAGGCTCATCCTGCATTGGGCAGGGGGTTGGACTAGAAGGTCTGTATGGCCCCTTCCAACTCTGTGATTCTGTTGGAACTTACAGAATCACATAATCATGTCCCCCCTCAATCTCTTCTCCAAATGAAACATTCCCAAGGCCCTCAGCCTTTCCTCATAGGGCTGTCTCCAGACCCCTGATCATTCTCGTCGCTCTCTTCTGCACCCTCTCAATTTTATCCACTTTCTTTTTGAAGTGAGGCCTCCAGAACTGCACACAGTACTCCAGGTGCAGCCTGACCAAGGCAGTATAGAGAGGGACTATGACCTCCTGCGATTTCGATGCAATGGCCCTTTTGATACAACCCAAGACTGAGTTTGCTTTTTTTGCCACTGCATCACACTGACTGCTCATATTTAGTTTACAGTCCACTCTTACACAGCTTTTTATACTGCTCTGTATTGGATGCATAATCTTTATGGTGTTTTCCTCCATTATTGTTTACAGTTCCATTATTTTTCAAAGAAACTTGAAAAATTCAATTGTTGTAAACATGGAACTCAAGGGCATCTCTCTGTTATGCATCTATTAATGTAGTAAAATGTGTAGTGTAGGAGTGTCACAGACCCTGGTCTGAAGCACATATTGAAGAAAATGGCTCTATTTTCATATAAGCAAAGTATGTTTTGCTTAGATATGCCCTTATTGTATGCCCTTTCCTTGGGAAAAAATAATTTAGAGGTTGAATGGATAATAATCTATACAAATGTAATAATAAGTTTGTTACATTCATTTCGTAAGTAAGATCTTCTATAGTTCAGAGAGAACTCATAACACACCACAGGGAAGTGACTGATCAGAAGACTTTTGGCATAGTCATGTGTGTTTTATGTCATTGTACCTATATTTGATAGCCACACCCAAAGACCCCTAAATCTCTCAGATTTGGGTTGCACGAGACTATCTAATATTTCAGAAAGCACTTTGGTGAGATTCTTAAAATTATATTTTATCTTTTAGATTTACAACAGATAAGGAGATGCATGCATATCTGTTTTTAATATCTTTGATATATGGAACCTCTGTTATCCTTGTATATTTGACTATTTCAAGAATGATTACAACTGATTTTAAATAAAAGTCTTAAAAGACAACAATGAGTGATTGTGACTGGGATACATAGTTTTCACTTTATATCTGAACAAAGAAAACTTCTGACCTCGTCAGTCAGAGGGCCATCAACCTGTAAGAATGAGGCTGAAGGAGAGAACCACCATTTTAGTACAGTTCTGCGGTTTAGTGGTTAGAACATTACTTTAAAATAAAAATTTATCTCATTTCCATTAGACTATTTTAAAAGGAATGATAGCCCCCCTTGCCCCTTTGGGAGTCAATGCCTTCCTGACGTTCCCATCTCTGTGGAAGAGACACACAACTGGGTTTTTTTGTGGCTGGAGAGTTTTTCTCCAGCCGTTCACCACTCTTGATAAGAGAATGATCGGAAGATACTCATTTGTGCCTCATTTGGTGAGTTCAATGGAAAGATTTACTGCCTGGATCATGTTGGGGCAGTGTTAGATGTCGAAGAGCAGAGGACCGGGAATGAAACATCACTGAAGCTGTGCTGGAGCTGGAAGGACAACCCCTCCCAATTTTATCTACTAATCTCTTTCTTTGATCTTCTAACTACAGTTTGGAACCTGCAATACAGAATCAAGTTTATGCAGCTTGGGTGATAATATCTCTTTTGCTTAACTCTTGTCTATCTTGGATGTGCTTTTTATGTTAAAAAAGAATAATTAAAGAAAATGAATATATACACTGGAGCTTGGTTTATCTATATTGGAAAGTTTCAAACGGACATAGGGTGACTTTTTGCTATGTTTGTAGAAGCCTGTGTTTGTTTGCTTTTTACACAACTTGGAACAGTCTGGCCTGGGAAGCTGGAATGTAATGTGAAAGAACAGCCTTGAGAAGATAAGCCTGACGGAACAACAATAAATCTTTGTGGGAAGTCCCTGCAATAATTTTTCAATTTTTGAAATTATTTTTGTTTTTGATTATAAAACTCTGGCTTAATAACATTAATTCCTGGAACTATGAGAAAAAATACCGTGAAATTGGATTTTTATGCATCAAAGCTATGAAATTGGACTTTAATTGCATTAAAATAATTGGATTTTACTAGAGCTGAACAAAGAAGGAAGCTAATTAGTGGAACGGGGGCGAGAAAGAACGGTTGGATATATGCACACAGAGTGGAAATGGACTGGTTTGAACTGTTCAAAGTTCACATCAGGCAGTTAACACAAATATGAAGTTAGAACTTATAAAGTTTATATTAGGTGGGCAACCTAAATGTGGAAATGAAATGCACAATAAAAAAAAATTAACAAGAGAAGTCACAATTAAGTTATGAAGATTTGAAAGAATGGGAAGAAAATTACTTCAGACTAAAAGGGGAAGAGGAATAAGAACAGAACAGTCAAGAGGATTTGAACAAAGACCTTTGGGAATAGATTAATAAGGGTTGATTGGTAAATAAAGGTCCTCACATTTATTTTGTAACGCTTTTAAAGAGAATTTCCTATAAAATGATGGGATATGCTTTTATAAAATAGCAAAAAGGATTAAAGGTGTGTAAATTAAAGATTGGAAGGGGGAATAGAAGTATTATTCTATTACTTGGGCTGGTTAATGTGTATTTGAAAGATTAATTTTTAGTCTAGGCCAGGGGGTTATATGCGTTGGGAAATATGGATGAGGCGGGGAAGAGTACGTCTTTTGCTTTTTAATGTCATGTGGGGAAATGTTGAAGTGGTTTGTCTGCTGACAGTGGAAGGATTGGAAAGATGTGGGTTCTAATTGAGATTGCCAAACTTATAGTCACAATGAGATATAAAATTATTGTTTGTATACATAACAAATTGGAAGCCTTTGATGACTCTCTGTGATTGGAGAAGAAAAATGAATTAATGATCATTCTATGTTAAAATGTGGAACGGGGATGTTAAGGAGATGAGATATGCATGCACACACACATACTAATGAAAAAAAAGGAAATTAATTATACCACAAGCTGATTGATGTGAAAAGGATGAAGCATCATGGGAGAAAATCTGTAATGACTAACAACATTTACTTTTTTAGGTCTCCTTGTGTAGGCCACTCTAGGCCTTTATTAGTTATATATATTTTTCTTTTCCTTTCTGCTTCTTCTTCTAACTTTTCTATAATTATATAAAAAAATTAAAAGTCAAAAGGAATGGTAGCCCAGGAGTTGACAGGAGTGAACAGTTCCTGTGCTTTGAACACTGGTACTCAATAGTCACCTCATAACACTTTCCTGCAGGATCTGTTTCATTTGGAGCATATGAAGCTGTCATGCTGGCCAGCTCTCACAGGTAGCAGTGAGATCAACGGTTTTCTGCAGCACCTGTTACCTGAGAGCCTGCAACTGATATTGGCTGGGATGAACCTGGGCCCTTCTGCATGCAAGGCATGTGCTGCACCAGCAAGCCACAACCTTTCCACTTCTTTTAGCCACAGTTCTATAAAGAACTTCTAGAGCTCTGCCCTCAAGCACAAGCTTACAGGATCTCTGAGTGAGCACTGATTACAATGTGCAACAACTGGAGTTATTCCCATTTCTTCAGTGCCTTCTTTGCCTCCTTATTAAGAAAAGAGGAATAATACCTTTTATTAAAAACACTTTATTGAAAAAATGTTAAAATAAATTACATTTTGCAAATTCTAATATTTACATACAGTGTGATTCCAGTGACACAAAATCAGCAAACAAAAGAACAGACCAAGACAGGGTTGTATCTGCTCAAGTGATGGAGTGACACAGATGAGATCATCAGAGCTATACAAAGTTCAAGAACAATGTGAAAGATTGAGACCCTCATTTTAAAGTTCAGTGCAGCAAAGAGGGCACGAATATTACAGAGGGGTCCAGCTGCTGGGAAACTCTTAGGGCCAAAAACTTTACTAGCTATTGCATTTGCTTCCATGTTCAGAGAACCATGGCATATTTTCACTTGATCATTCAAACAAAGTAAAGGATGAAATAATCCACATTTAGGGTGACAGCAATCAATAAACATTTATTACAGTTCCATGTTTTGAGACATCTATTGCCAGCAATGGAGTCAATCATTCCTTCAAAATAAATAGGTTCTTTCAAAAGTATTGCTTAACAGTTTTGTACTACTATATTGAATCCATTATGCTTCCAGCGATATAAGCAACATTTCAAGGATTCATTTAGTGGACTAGTTTAAAAGAAACTTGACGATTATTCCACTGTGCATATTAGGCCAAATATTTTGCATGCCAGTTCTGTACTGGATACATTCAGTAATCATGCAGCAATACTGTAACTGAGTAGTACACTTTCTCCCTCCCCTCCCCGTTTTGAGAGCAAACTTTTGCCTTGCCTTGTCATTACTGAATGTAGGGGCTAGAGAAATGAGCTCCAAGAATGGCCCCCACATTTGGGCAATTCTGGCCATGAGAGATTATTATAAGCTATCACATACAAGGAATATAATCTCTTTGTCTTTTGGTCCAATTTCTATAACTCCCCCCTACCACCCATACAGTACAGAGCTGAGCAGACTCTGCAAGTATGTCATGTTCTCTTGAATCACTGAAAACAGTGATGGTACAAGAAACTAGCAAGAAAAAGCAGCTCAGATTTAGTGGTCTGCAGCTTGGTACGCAAGAGCCCTTTCTGATCCCCCTCTGAAACATGTCAGAGCATGCTGTTGTTCTGTTGCTTTTCAAAATTAGCAGCCATCTAAAAAATCCCTTCTACACATTCCTAAATAATTTAACATTAACATAAAGCAGAGGTGGTTACACTCAATTAAATTATAGACTGTGGGGAGGGGCAAGGGGGGACAGAATGGTCCTCAAATCTTAATCTTCAGTTTGTTCGAACTGTTTCACATTATACAAAAATCCTTCCTGAAATGTAGCTGGGACATCAAGGCACTTCAAATGTTATGTTGGATTTCCCCAGCAATCAAGATTTTAATGTTTACTTCATTAGATACAAAGTAGAGAAAAAGAACTGACAGAGAAAACCACAGCTCCCCTTGGCACACGGAAGACAGTACTTGTACACAGTAGGTTGTGAAGGCAGCTCAGTTTTCAGAGAGCTCCAAGAAGTCTCCATCATTTAAAGATAAAACTCACTTCAAAAGTAAAGGGTAAATGTAAGGCATGTGAAGCTAATAAAAACCCAAGTATCAATAAATAATATTTCTATCTTTTGTGCTGATTCTCGTAAGACAAAAACTCAGCTAAATTTCATTCATTACAAGGCACATGATGGAGTTGTTGGATGTAAGAGTGTATCAGTGCACCAAACTTTTGCTTGGGAATAAGTCCCCGCTGATTTTAGGGAACCTTCCTCCCAAACACTCTATGGAGCACAGCAAACTTTCTTGGTTGTGTTTATATCTGTTGAACTTGCCTTAAAGGCAAGGAAAACATGACCTTGTTTCCTTGAAAGATGGTTAAGTTCCTAGAAATTTAGGGCACTTATTAAATACCCTGTATATCAGGTCTAAAGAGCAGCACCTAACCTATGGTTTAACAGAACAGGTCATGTGAGTTATCTTCATCTCTAGCTACAGAGGCAAGGCTTAATACAGAGGAGGCTCCAAGCTTGTGACATTTCATTTCTGCCTGTTTATGTAGTCCAGCTTTGCATGCACTGTAATAATTACATATAAGAGAAGCCACATTTTAAGACAAACACAGATAATCTGTTGGCTATTTCTATACTGTCTTTTGTGCACCATTCTGTCGCTCTCTTTTAATGCAGCAGAAAGCGACCTTCTAGCCTTCCAGTCATGGAAGACACACCAGAATACAACACTGGCTTTATGAAGTTTATGTTTACTAAGAAGATGTGCACTTCTGTAACAAAAAGAGGACTCACAGTGTATTATCCACCATGGAATAAGAGAAATAATTATAGACAAACACCACCTTTGAGGCAGAATAAAGTTATTTGATGATGCAAGTTATTTTTTTACAAAAGCTAAGTTCATTCATGGCTGTCTGGGGTCAATCCAAGGGGAAGAGGAACCAGTCACTGAGGCTCCAAGGGCAATGGTAGCCCCTCAGTTGCTGACTGCAACTTAGGCTGGATTTCATCCCCATGCCCGAGATAACACGAGCAAATTCAATATAATTTCCCACCTAGAAAAGCATAGCATAGAACAGAACTACTTAATTTTTGCTAACTTCTTTGCAAGCACAATATAAATTTCTGAACAGAAATGAAGAGAGACCTTTTTATGGCAGTAAATGTCTTCAAAGTGTCCTTCTGAGGGCTTTTTAAAAAAATAGGAGTGTATGGTTGATTGGAGTTTTTTTAAAAAAGAGAACACTTCCTCTCCTACAATTTAAAAGCCAAGCAGGAGTCAATAAATTGTACAAGACTGTATTGCAAAATTCCACTCGGCCTTTCTCTGCCACATTATATTGTTTGCAATTCCCCACTCCAGGTCTTCCACCCATGATTTCTTCCATTTTGTACTGAAATCAGTGGGAGCTCAACACACAGTTAAATGATGACACAACCAGATCCTCAAACAACTCAGAACTGATGGTACTCAACAGCAGTTTTGAGGATCAGGTTGTTCAGCATTGTTACTTAGCTCCAGTAAACTGGAAAAACAGCAGGCAGCTCTCAGCTTCTCAAAAGGAACTATAACCACTGAGTTAATTACTTCCTTGCTGGTGCATAGCTAAGTTACCTAGGGTGGAAACGCATTAAAAAGAAACTTATGGGAAAATATTTATGCAATCATTAAACATACTATCTAATCTAATTTAAATTACCAACCAGAATTGAGAGGGCAAGAGAAATAAAGTTTTTAAGGAGTACAACCATTGAATGTAACATGTACAGAGAATCTGAAAGCAGCTCTTTGATCCTTCAGATGGACATAAAGATATTCAGGCTGTGTTTTGCTATGAAAATGCAGCATCACTAAGCTTCACATAGAGACGCTAGTATACAAAGTTTATTCAAGTATTTCCTCTAGAGTATAGACCATGGAAGGCCACTTCCAATTCAAGACCACTTTTCTCATTGTGCAGTTCTTCATTGTTAAATTTCACCCTCCAAACATCTTCTTTCACCATTCTTTCTTACAACTCTGGTGTTCATTTCAATGTGCTTTCCATAATCTCAATGAGAGTAGCATCTTTTATAGAAGGTATACTCTCTATATATCAGTTCTGAATTCCAAACTATTCTTTAAAAACAAACTTTGAAGCTCACTAGTAAACTGAGCTGGTATAATTCAATTAACTTTCAGGATACTTTGCTCTTCCAGTTCACAGCATCCCTTAGAGGAGAATGGAAACATCATTGTGTGATAGGGAGTTTCGGCTGTGCAGCTAGGGCCACCATCATTTTCCATTCCGCACTTGGGTATGACCTCTATTCAGCAAGAGAGCTGAAGGATTAGTGCAGTAACCAGTCATGCCCAAATTAGTCTGATTATAGTATTAGAACTTCACTCTTCACCAAGGAAGAAACATACTGAATAGACTGCATGTTATAACTCTAGGTTTTTCTTCCTAACTTTTAAGAACTTTCAAAAATGAAGAGGAACCCACAATTTTTTTCAACTGTCAATTCACAGTGGGTAACCAAAACTGGCAAACAACTGCAGATAACATGCAGTCATTGGATGCTTTCAGTTTGCAAAAGGAAGGCAGTAGCAGTAGAAAATGCCAGAACATGATATACATTCCTCCTCCCATGCTGATCTGTTCATAATCTGCATTAAATGATCTTCAGGAAACCAGTGACTAGACAAGCATTTCTTCACGTTGCAGCTTTTGAATTATTCACTGTGTTGTACTCATTCATTAGCTGCTCATAAGGTACAGATATCTCTAGTTCATTACTGGTAAAGGTAGACTCATCAGAGGATGGAAATTTCACTAGTTTTTTAGGACTCTGGGGTTCCTCTGCAAGATTGTCATCCATAGAGGACTTGGATGTTTCTTCATCATCTGAAATATCCTCCTCTTCATCATCCTCATCCTCATTTACAAAAGTTATATTGGCATTTTCAAAGATCAAGGGTCGATAATCCCTAGAATCCCATGCTTCTCCTTCTTCCTCGCTGATCCGGTCTAGTTGATTTACAAACACAGATCCCTCAGCTGGGCTAGCTCCAACACGCTGGTCTGTGAGATGCCTCATGACATGATAGTTTTGGAGGCCCAGAGAAACTTCATCATAGTCAAATAACTTGTTCTTTGTGTACATCACCTTTGTATCCATGCTGCAAGGCTGCAAAGCGGATATAGCCTGCTCTGCTTTTAGGTTTCTGTCATTGTTTGTTTTCAGAGCCTTCTTCCCAATTTGCTTGATGAGATCATTGTAAGTCTCTTCCTTCTTGGAAAGGAAGCTGAAAATGTTTACATCTTTTGTGTTAGACATTTGAAGGGCTTTTTTGGTAGGAGGATGATTTTCAAAAGATTCTTTTCTTTTTTTCCTTCGTTTCTTGATTGCTTTGTGGACCTCCACAAACATACTGACTTTCCAATTAACAAATAGGGAAAGCCAAGCTAGGCCCAGGTAGATCCAGAGCTCCACAAAGTATCGATATAGGGAATGGTAATTAACACTTGGATTCACACCTAAAAGAGGAAACACAGATCAAAAATTATAGATGCTGATTTACATGCAGTAGACATTTACGAAAGCTACTGAAAAGCCTTGAGTGTGCATCAAATCAACATTTTCATATAGTCTTATATAAGAGAAAGCACAAAAGTAAGCTGTCCTTAAGCACATTAACAGGAATTTCTGAAAATGTGGGTATCCAACAGTGGGGGCTAATCTACCTAGTTATTTATTTTTAAAAAATCACACCTTTTCTTGTTCACATGCTAAAACACAATCATATTATGATCAATTTTCAGCATCTTTTACAGTTTCCATAAACTATTAAGACTTGGGTTCAGACTGTGTGCCTGAAGTCAAGAAATACAAATGAAAAATCTCATTTGGAAAGTTTGGCTTTTGAACATTCACAGATAGTTTGTTTACTACACAGATTGGAAGAGACATCTGTGAATGTCCAGATAGATGGAACATCATAAAAACAGAGAATAAATATGCCAGTGATTTATAAAGAATAAAGAGGTCAGAGACTGAACAGTTTTCAGATTTAGCAACTCTTTAAATAGTGATGTTTTTGCCCATTCAAATTGCTGCAAGATGAAGTAATATGCCAAGTCTTGTTAGTTTCAAAGCCTTTTTCTAAGATGCAATGGCACCCTTGTGGCTGTCATGAGGACGCTGTTGCCATTTTAAAGTGATTTTAAAATGCTACAGCATGCTCGCCCCCCACCCCTGCCTTTTCAAGTGCTGAAACAGCAGTACTCATTTATACTGCAACACAAGTTTTGGAAAGTACTAAATTAGGAACTGCTAAAATATTGCAAAATATTGACAACTAAACCAGTTACCATTTTAAAAAAGAGAGAGAGCTATTACTGACCAGCAACAAAGTCTCCAAATCCTATGGTGGTAATAGTGATGAATGAGAAATATAGCCCGTCAATATAATTCCAGCCTTCAGTCACCATAAAGACAAAGGGTGGAAGGACTAGATGGACTAGGACTCCCCAGATGATGAAAATGGCTGTGCACGTAATTTGTGCTTTTCTCTGCAACAAACGAAAAGGAGGGGAGGAGGAAGGGTAGGTCAAACTCTCATTCTTTAGAGCATTTCTCTCAGTCACAAAAAGGCAATCCATGTTATGGCAAGAAATTAACAACTGCAACCTAATAGAAGGAAGTAAATGTGCAGGCACAGACTCAGACTGCATTGCTGGTTTCTGGTTATTTAATGTGCATGTGCACACGTGTGTACACACATGCGTGCAAACACACATACAGCTGAAGAATTCCAGATTTGTTTTGGTTTTTTTTGCAGGAAGGACAGGATGTTCTGCTTCACATTTGGACATAAAATCCTCATTCATTGGTTTCTATCATGCCATGATCGAGGAAGTGTTTGTGTTTCCTCCTAAATTTAACACATTCCCTTGTTCAGAGCCAGTTTGGTGTTGTGGTGTAGTGGGTAAGAGTGCAGGACTCTAATCTGGAGAACCAGGTTTGATTCCCCACTCCTCCACTTGAAGCCAGCTGAGTGACCTTGGGTCAGTCACAGCTTCTAGGAGCTCTCTCAGGCCCACTCACCTTACAGGGTGTTTGTTGTGGGGATAATAATGACATACTTTGTAAACTGCTCTGAGTGGGCATTAAGTTGTCCTGAACGGCGGTATATAAATTAAATATTATTATTATTCAAAGTAGCATACGATAGTCATATTAGAACACAATCCATTAATTAATTTTTAGCATCTTTCTGTTTCAACAGACAAATGATACTTTTAGTCTGTGTGCCTGAAATCAGCCAATGAAAATGAGAATGACTGAGAAACTGACAAAATAAGCTGCATCCCATGAAATAGGCTGTAGCCTATGAAAGGTAATGCTTCAAAGTGCCACAAAACTACTTTTGGCTGCAATATGGTAAATATGACAAAAAACCCAACAACACCCAAGTCTTAGTTGTGGCACAATAACTTTTCCTATTTTTATGTAACTAGTAAGGAATATGCATCAAAACTTTAAATTTCTGTGCCATCTTGTCCCTGTTTCGATGTGATGTCAGTTTATACTGCAAGCATTTCAAATACTAGACAGATCTTGAAAGTTCCATGTTTGATATCCTAGAGAAGCAGCTCAGAACATTCTATATTAGATAACAAAAACAAGATTATCTGAGGTTGGATTTTAACAGGTCCCAGAATTTCATATATCCTGTGTAGGTTGCAAGGTACACAGAAATGCCGCCTGGCATCAACCAGGGCCGGGGCTTTTTCATTCCTGGCCCCAGCCTGGTGGAACGCTCTGTCTTATGAGACTAGGGCCTGGCGAGATTTGTTAGCATTTCGCTGAGCCTGTAAGACGGAGCTGTTCCGCCAGGCATATGGTTGATGCTAGGCGGTGCCCCCCCCTCCCTTGCCAGGGGGAATAAAGTATATGCCCTCCCTTCCAGTGACACCTTCCATCTCCCACATATCTTCCTGGTAAAAATGCTTTGGAGATGGCGAAAAGGTGGTCGTCCAGATTATGTGCTGCTATGTTTTTGTTTTTATATTTATATAGATATGGTATTTTAAATTACAATATGTAAATATTGTATGCTTTTAATGGTCTTAATGGCCTGAACTGTGAAACGTGTTTTTAAGCTTTGTTGTGATCCGCCCTGAGCCTGCTGGTGTGGGGAGGGCAGAGCATAAACTGAATATAAATAAATAAATACATACCAAACTTACTCCTCTCTTTGTCAGGAACTGGCCCAGCCTTTTAGCACGCCCACCAAAAAACTTCCCCAAAGCACTGATCCACGTTAAGCACAGAGGAACACCGAAGAGTCCATAGAATATACAGAAAAGCCGCCCAGATGGAGTCTTCGGAGCAACATTTCCATATCCTGAAAGAGAATGTTGTGTTAAAAGGTGCCCACACCAATTTGAAACCAGTGCTCTTTGGGCACAGTCATAACTTCTCTCCTGTTACTAGATGCTGTTAAACTTTCAGCGTTTGTTCACACATTACAATGCCCTGTGGCTTTAGACTCATCTCTCTTATGTAGTGGGATAAATCAAGATGGGTAGCCATGTTAGTCTGTCTGTAGCAGTAGAAAAGAGCAAGAGTCCAGCAGCATCTATAAGACTAACAAAATTTGTGGTAGAGGTATTGAGCTTTCATGAGTCACAGATCACTTCTTCAGGTACCAATTGAGATTACTGAGTATTCATGAATCAGCAGTGCAGCCAGTGCATTCCTGGGTAGTGGAGATATGCCCACTCCTAACAAGGGATTAGATTGTGTTTTCCCAATCCCAGGCCAGCATTTTAACCACACCACAACATTTGCTCTCAAGATAGACAGTTTGCCCTACAATATCATTGCTCCTCCCCAAAAGAAACAAAAGCACTGAAAATACAGTGAAACGCAATTTCTTAACTAAGTTCATTTATACCTGCCTTTCTCCCTACAGAGGACCCAAAGTAGTTTACATCATTCTCCTCTCCTCCATTTTTTCCTCCCAACAACTACCCTGTGAGGTAGATTAGGCTTAGAGTATAAAACTGGCACAATGTTGCCCAGAAAGCTTTAATGGAAGAGTGGGGATTTCAGTCTTTTTTTTTTTTGAAAATTTTTTTATTGGGTTAGAACATTTTTATTTTTACATTACAATCAATTTTCCCCTAATTTTCCGTTTCTAACCCCCTCCCTTTCCCCCCCTTTTGTTGACTTCCAACAGCTTTCCCACCCTCTGTCCCTTTTCCCTTACTTCTATTAAATTCCTCTGTCTAAAACAGATATACATTCTCCATTATATTAAGCAGTACATCTTTAACTCCTTTAATTATTATACACCCAAACTATACGTCTTTAGATAAACAATTTATCCCATTTTCCAGTTTTGAATGATTCTATATAAACCTATATATCATACACCATAAAAATTTCCCACATTTAAATCAAACAATTTGATTTGTTCTCTATATATTACTCATTTCAACTTTTTATGGTAATTCTATATAACTCCTCAGATACTCAATCAATTTAACTCTTCTATACATTCAGTTTGGTGCATATAAATCTTGTCAAAGAAAGAAAATATTGTTAGTTAGTCAATCCTCATGTTTAAACCTTATCATTAATTATTCTCTATCAGTTGACCTATACATATCTATATATATCTCAATCAATTAATCTAACTGCTTATAAATTCACATTTCTCTTCCTCCCCCGGTAAAGTCACCCCTCTCTTTTATACTTTTATTATATTTCAGTAGTTCTCAAACTGCCACAGTTTTCCTCCCACCTCCCATTTCTTCTCCAAGTATTGTTTCAGCTTCTCCCAGTCTGTGTTGAACTGCCCTGAGTCCATATCTCTCATTTTTCTTGTCATCTTGTCCATTTCAGCCATATACAGCAATTTGTAGATCCAATCTTCAATAGTTGGTACTTCTTGTACTTTCCATTTCTGCGCATACAAAAGTCTAGCTGCTGCAGTCATATAAAAAATCAACGTCCTATGATGGGCTGGAATTCCCTCCATTCCCAAGTTTAGCAGCAGGAGTTCTGGGTTCTTATTTATTTGAAACTGTAAAATTTCACTCATTTCTCTTATTATTTCCCCCCAGAACTGCCTAGCTACCTCACACGACCACCACATATGATAGAGGGAGCCCTCATGTTTCTTACATTTCCAGCATTTATTAGAAGTATTCAAGTTCCCTAGCGCAATCTTCTTTGGTGTCATGTACCAACGATAGATCATTTTGAATATGTTCTCTTTAATATTGATACATGTCGTTGTCTTCATTGTAGTTTTCCACAAGTATTCCCATGCCTCCATTGTTATTTCTTTATTGAAATTTATAGCCCATTTCACCATCTGTGTTTTAACTATCTCATCCTCAGTATACCATTTCAGCAATACTTGGTATACCTTGGATATTCTTTTCTTGTCTTCTTTAAGAAGGGTCTGCTCTAGTTCCGAGTTCTCTGTTCGTATGCCCCCTTTTGCAAAGTCTGAGTTGTATAAGTCTCTAATCTGTCTATACTGAAACCAATCATAATTGGGTGATAGTTCCTCTTGCGTCTTTATTCTAAGTTTAGATACTTCAGTCTTAGTTATTTCTTTGTACGTTAAACATTGTTGTTCATTATCCACAGCTCTCGGATCTATCACCTCATATGGAACCACCCACAAGGGGGTTCCTTCTTGTAGGTAAGTTCTATACTTCTTCCAGATTGTAAATAAACTTCTCCTTACAAAATGATGCAGGAACATCGAGTTGACCTTTACTTTGTCATGCCATAGGTATGCGTGCCATCCAAAAATTTTTTTATATCCCTCTAGGGCTAATAGTTTCTTATTCTTTAATGTCATCCACTCTTTTAGCCAAACTAGGCAGATTGCATCATGGTAAAGTCTCAGATTGGGCAGTTGCATTCCGCCTCTCTCCTTTGCATCTTGTAAAACTTTTACTTTCACTCGAGGCTTCTTGCCTGCCCAAACAAAATCTGATATTTTCCTCTGCCATTTTTCAAATTGTTTAGAGTCTCTGATGATTGGTATTGTCTGTAACAAAAACATTACTCTTGGTAACACATTCATCTTAACTGCTGCAATCCTGCCCAACCATGACAGGTTCAATCTATTCCATTTGATCAAGTCTCTCTCTATCTGAGTCCATAATTTTTCATAATTATTCTTGAACAAATCTATATTTTTTGCAGTCAGCTCAACTCCCAAGTATTTCACCTTACTAGTTACTTCACAATCCGTTGTTTCCATTAACAATTGTTGTTTCTGCTTAGTCATGTTTTTGCATAATATCTTTGACTTCTTTTTGTTAATGAAGAAACCTGCCAAATCTCCAAACTCCTTGATCTTGTCTATCACTTTTGGCATGTTCTCCAGTGGGTCTTCTACAATTAACATTATGTCGTCTGCAAATGCTCTGACCTTATATGAATAGTCCTTTATTTTTATTCCTCGTATTTCCTCATCTTGTCGAATTTGTATCATCAGAATCTCCAATACTAAAATGAACAACAATGGAGATAACGGGCAACCTTGTCTTGTTCCTTTACTAATCGTCAATTTCTTGGTCAATTCATCATTCACTACAATTGCTGCAGTCTGGTCTCTATAGATTTCCTTGATTGCTCTGACAAATCTTTCTCCCAGTTGTAGCTTTTCCATAGTGGCAAACATAAAGTCCCAGTTTAAATTGTCAAACGCTTTTTCAGCGTCTACAAAGAAGAAACCAACCTCTTTGTCACAACGCTTGTCGTAGTATTCAATAGCATTGATCACTGTCCTTAAGTTGTCTCTTATTTGTCTGTCTGGCAAAAAGCCTGCTTGTTCCTCCTCTATGACTTCCGAGAGCCACCCCTTCAATCTCTCCGCCAATATCTTCGTAAAAATTTTATAGTCATTATTGAGTAGTGATATAGGCCTATAATTTTTCACGCTAGTCAGATCTTGGCCCTCTTTTGGGATCAATGATATATTCGCTTCGCTCCAAGTGTCTGGAATTCTTTGATCCCTAAAAACTCCGTTCATCACCTCTTTTAGGAATGGTGCCAGTTCATTGGCCATTGTCTTATAAAATTTAGCCGTAAGTCCATCTGGCCCTGGCGCCTTTCCTAGATTTGCGGATTGTATTGCCATATTTATTTCCTCATCAGTTACTTCACTGTTCAGCTTATTTCTCCAAGCTTCCGAGATCTCTGGAAGTTTGGTTTTCTCCAAGTATGATGCTATTGATTCTTTGTTTACTTCTTTTTTATTATACAGCTTAGCGTAAAATTTATAAAAGGCTCTGCTAATGGTAGTCTGCTCCAAATACGTTTTGTTTTCTTCACAAATTTTATTTATTATTTTCTTTTCCCTTTTCTTCTTTAATTGCCATGCCAAATATTTCCCAGGTTTATTAGCACCCTCAAAAGCTTTTTGATTCAGTCTTTTAAGGTTCCACTCCAATTCTTTATTACTCATTGCTGTTAACTGTTCTTGAAGAATTTTGATTTCCTGATGTATTTTCTTTTTCCCTGGTCTCTTTTTTAACTGTACTTCTTTGGCCTTTATTTTCTCCTCAATCTCTTGTCTTTTCTCCTCTTTCTTTTTCCTTGCTCTACCATTTAAGTCCATTAGTATGCCCCTTACAACCGCCTTATACGCGTCCCAAACTTTACTGGTTGGTACTTCTTTATTCACGTTGTATTGTATAAAAAACTTAGTCTCTCTTCTCAGTGTTTCCATATTCTCACTTTCCTGTAACAAGTCCTCATTTATTCTCCAGGCTTTCCTTTTTCTCCTTTTTCCAAATTTCCACATAATTGGGTTGTGATCTGAGCCTACCATCGGCATTATTTCTACCTCCTTAGTCCATAGCGCTAAGTCCTTTGAGGCCCAGATCATATCAATTCTTGATAATGTAAGATGCCTTGCAGAATAAAAAGTAAACTGTTTGGTTTTAGGATATTCTCTCCTCCATACATCTTCGAGAGTCTCTTGTTGAATCAACTCAAAAAAGAGCTTTGGCAATAGTCCTCTTTTCTTTTGTGCTTTTGTAGTCTTTTTGTCTAATTCCAAATCTGTCACTCCATTGAAATCTCCAGCAAGAATTATCTGGTCATATACAAGATCGTCTAGGTGCTTCCTTAAGTCCTCAAAGAAGCTTTCCTTTGCACCGTTAGGTGCATAAAGTCCGACTACCAACACTCTCTTTAAGTTCCAATTACATTCCACTGCTACAAATCTAGCTTCCACATCTCTCATAACAAATTTTGGCTGCAGCTCCTCTTTTATATACAACACCACTCCTCTTTTTTTCTTGTTGGAAGCCGCTACAAATTCTTTGCCCAATTTTCCAGATTTTAAATATTTTACATCCTGTTTTCTAATATGGGTCTCCTGCAAACAAACAATATCACATTTTTGTTTTAATAGCCAATGAAAAATATTTTTTCTCTTATTCGGTGAGTTTAGTCCATTTACATTCCAAGATAATACTTTACACTCCATATTCATGGTTTTGTTGGTAAGTCTTTTTCATTGTCCTTGATAAATCTCTCCATCTCCCGCTCAGATCTGATGCGTTTTTTTGCCCCTCCAAACTCAAAGGACACTCCTTCCGGTAACTCCCATCTGTATCTGATATTCATGTCCTTCAAAGTCTGAATTAGCACTCTATATTTTTTCCTGTCCAATAACACTGATCTGGGCAATTCCTTCATTATAATAATCGTCTTGCCATCAATCTCCAATGGATCTTGAAATTGTTTGGTCACAATCCTCTCTTTCATATTTCTAGTTGTAAACTGCACAATCACATCCCTTGGTAGTTTCCTCTGGGTTGCAATTCTCGAGTTCACACGATACGCCACATCTAGGATAGCCACAATTTCCTCCTCCTCCTTCCCCAGGTAATCAGCCAACACCTCAGTCATCTGTTCTTGCGCTGACTTCCCTTCCACTTCTGGCAGACCACGAAAACGAAGCTGCTTCTCCATATGTTTAGTTTCTGCAACTGACATCCTCCCCTTCACCAGCCTCATCTCTGTTTGTTGCGTGTCTATTAAATTCTCCATCGCGTCTTCTACTGTTTTAACTCTCTGCTGCGTTCCTTGTAATTCACTGCTAATCGTTTCCACACCTTTTTTCACTTCTGACAGCTCCGACTTTACTGTCTGTATAACTTCCTTGACCTCTTTAATAAGCTCCAATTTCGTGTCCTTAAGTTCTTTCATCATGTCTATAAGTTTTTTGTCCAAGTTTTCTATTGCCGATTGCCACTCTTTTTTCGACATCGTGGGGCTTGCTTTAGCTCGCTCCCACGAATCTGCTCTCTTCCTCAGCTCCGTGGCGTATAATTAAACGTTTTTCTTTTTTTTTTTTAAATGTCCCAATCTTTGCCAGAATTAATTTTTTATATCCAAAATGTCGGGCGTCTTTTCTCTATGGTTTCTCTATGTTATTATAATCCAAGATGGCCTACTTCCTCTTCCGCTGAAGCCACGACCCTTCCACTTTCAAAGATGGCGATTCCCCACTTCCTGTCCTTTGGCAAGGGCCGCTTCCCTCCAGCCACTCTATTGTTGTTACGCACTTCCTGTCTCCCGTCTTCCCACAGCAGGTCTCGCGATGGTGTCTTTTTCCCACAGCTCCAAAACCACAGGTATTCAAAACAATAGTCCGATTTTTGTAATAACTTCTTTAAACTTAGTCTCTTTTAAAATACAACTCCTGCCGAGTCTTCACCTCCTTTTCACTAGTCTGTTGCAGTTTAAAAATCTACTTTCTTTCCTCTCTGTTTTTGTCAATCTGTCCCGTTTCAAGAGATAGCGATCTTTACCTTCTCTCCAGCTTTCTCGGGTTGTAATCGCTGTTTCGATCTTAAATTCTCCTCTCGACTTCCCTCCCCGATCGAAGCTTGGGTATGTAGGTCTTATGCCAGCCGAATTGGCCCCAAAATTGCCGCAGAGATTATAGCCGACCCGTCGCAAGGTGGGACCTCAAGGATCGGGGGGGAGACTCCTTGTGTAGAGCCCCCCTCGTCCGAGATCTAGCTCACCCTAGGGTCTTGAGCGTTCTTTGCCTGCTCCCCGCCTGAGAGCAGTCGGCCGCGGGTTATTTTCACCCCTCCGGCCGGTTAAAACGGCAATCCGGTCAGCTCCACAAATGGAGCTGCGTTAGACCTCCATGAATCCCAAACCGGAAGTCCCCGAGTGGGGATTTCAGTCTGTATCTCTCAGGCCCTAATTTGAAACTTTAACCACTAGACCACACTGGCTGTCAATTAACATACATTATGTAGGTCAATGGCATTCACATTTTATTTACATAGAATTTGGGTAAGAATTGTGTACTTTTGAAAGATCAGAGTGCATATAATCCTGGTTACAAGACATTTCCCATTCTTGATGGTATCAGATCCTAAAACTGTATGGGCAAACCTACACTTTTTCTACAGTGCAAAGTATTCCATTTTGGATTAAGAGAGAATAGAAAACTGTCCTATTTTCACTGACCTGAAATGTTACATCACTGCTTCCTAAAAATTATTATGAATCTCTTGCCAATGAAAGAGAGAAACAAAATTAGCTGTAATCTCATTTTATTTATTACTACTTTTTAAATCTCAGCCCTCCTTCAAGAAGGTCAAGGTGGAAAAGAGCCCCCTTTGATCATCACAGGAACCCTGTGAGGTAGGTTAGGCTGAGAGTGTATGATTCGTCAGTGAATTCCATTGAGTGAGTCATCCATCTATCCATCTATCTAAAGACAAGTGTCCTGACTGACTCATCAACACCCAGACCGATCCCCTGGACCTAGAAGCATGAAATTTGAGCAGGATGTTCCTTTATGGTGTAGGGACTCACTAAGAAGAGATTTTAAGAAATTCGCCCCCTAAGGGGGTAAAAAGGAGTAAAATGTGTTTTCCCATAGGGATAAAGCTTCCCTGTGTGGCTGGCAGGCTTCTCCTCCCCTGCCAACTGCCAACTCAGCCACTCTTCCCTGATTGGGCTAGCTTTCAAGGACATTTGCATATGGGGCCAACATCCTAAACAGCTGCTAAGGGAGTCAGTGAATGTGTCTTGAGGTAAAATGCACCTTCCAATCTTCCCCTAAAAGTTCACTAGGGTTGCCAATCTCCCTGTGGTGTAGGGTTGCCAGCCTCCAGGTGGTGGCTGGAGATCTCCTAGAATTACAACTGATCTCCAAGTGACAGACATCAGTTCCCCTGGAGTAAATGGCTGCTTTGGAAACAGTTGAAGAAAAACAGTACAAGATTCCTGAAAAGGGATTTTATATAAAAGTCAGTATGGCAGGTGACCATCCCTGCAGGCCTGGACACAGTAGTGACAACCCTAGCAGACCTAACAGCCACAATATACCCTGATATCATCACTATCACGGAGAAGCCCATGGACGGGCTATGCAAGCGTGCCATTCTGACCCCCAAGAAAGACAAGGCTGCCATCATTAATGAAACACAACTCTCTTGAAGGGGCAGAAATGCAGTACAGATCTGTGGATTCAGTGGTACAAATGGATGATGAGGAACTCCACAGGGTAGTGGACCGCAACATGCTCAACCCTCTTGGCTTCCCAGCCCACAAGCTTCTCCTCAAAGTGGGGGCTCCAAGTGGGGGGAAACCACCAATGAGGTCTACAAAGAGGTCCTTCAGTAGAAAAAAACACGGTTGTACATATTTTTCACTTTATTTCTTGCACTACAATCTTTTCCTTTTAAAAATTTCTTCAATAAATGTTACATTTTGAAATTCACTTCATCAGTTTTAGGCATCAACACACTTTGCTTTATTCAAATACTTTTGTGAAGCTCAGGTACTATGCTATTATACTACAAAACCAACTCAACTCCCCCCCTCACAAACCAAAAAATGTTACATACCCATTAAGTATTATGATTGGATTTAAAGTAGTTAAATACCGTAGTGAAGCACAGGCATCAAGCTAGTCTACATATATATAAAGACAAGTGTCCTGATGGACTCATCAACGCCCAGCCCAAACTCCTGGACCTAGATGTGTGAAATTTGGGGAGGACGTTCCTTTTGTGATGTAGAGACTCACTAAGAAGGGATTTTAAGAAATTTGCCTCCTACGGAGGTAAAAAGGGGTAAAATGTGTTTTCCCATAGGGATACACAGCTTCCTTGTGTGGCTGGCAGGGTGCTCCTCCCCCATCCCGCCAAATGCCACTCTTTCCTGAGATCATTTGCATATGCGGCCTGGATTGGTTATCGTCCCAACATTCTAAACACTATGCAGGACACATGCAGAACCTCAGGACCAGGGCTTTTTTTCTGGGAAAAGAGATGGTAGAACTCAGGGGTGGAACTCAGGACTGCACAATGACGTCACTTTGGGTCAGCTGGAACGGGGTGTGTGTTTGTTAAAGTTTAAATCGCCCTCGGCAAAAGTGGTCACATGGCCAGTGGCCCCATCCTCTGATCTCCAGACGAAGGGGAGTTTAGATTGCCCTCTGCGCCAGTGGTGCGGAGGGCAATCTAAACTCCCCTCTGTCTGGAGATCAGGGGGCGGAGCCACCAGCCATGTGACCATTTTCAAGAGGTGCTGGAACTCTGTTCCATCGCGTTCCAGCTGAAAAAAAGCCCTGCTCAGGACACATTCAATGACTCCCATTCATTGAAAAGTGTCTTGAGGTAAAAATACACCTCCCTTCTAAGGTTGCCAATCTCCCTATGGGGGCTGGCTTTCCTGTATGGCAGGCAGGCTCATGGGTCAGCTGTTGAACTGTGTTCTGAGGTAAAATCAGGTAAAGGAAACTGAAGACAGTTGAAGAAAGGCAGTACAAGACTCCTGAAAAGGGATTTTATATAAAAATCAGTATGGCAACTGAGTTTTTAAATGTTCATAGGGAGATGGTGCATGACCTTTCTAGGGGCCATTTCAATGCGAACCTCTCACATGAACTTGTCAAAGTGCCCACCACACCACCCCTCCCTCAGTCCAACTCCACCTCACACCTCTTGCAGCCATCACCTCTAACTGCCCCCAAGAAGCCTCCTGGCAGACATTGTGTAAAATATACCAAAGCTAATAGGAGGTAGCAACTTAGAGATGCGGCAAAGAAATCTGCACATCATACTCTTGTGGTGCACTGAGCAGCAGTGACCAAGTACCAGCAAGTCCTGAGTCCAAGGGAAAGGTGACTATACCTGCAAGCCTGGCCACAGTAGTGACAACCCTAGCAGACCTAACAGCCATGATACACGCTGATATCATCACTATCATGGAGAAGTCCATGGACAGGCTGTGCAAGTGCGCCATTCTGACCACCAAGAACGACAAAGCTGCCATCATTAATGAAACACAACTTAACTCCCTCAAAGGGGCAGAACTGGAGTACAGATCTGTGGACTCAGTGGTGCAAATGGATGATACGGTCCACTACCCTGTGGGATTCCTCAAAATGCTCAACCCTCCTGGCTTCCCAGCCCACAATCTTCTCAAAGTAGGGGCTCCAGTGATGCGGGTCTAGAACCGCAGCTCACCCAAACTCTGCAATGGCACCAGATTACAAATGAAAGCCCTCCATAGGAACATCATTGAGGTCACATTGTTCATCAGCAGTGCTCGGGGGGGAGTCGGTGTTCATACCACGCATACCATTCATACCATCAGATAACCTCTTCCAGTTCAAGAGACTGCAGTTCCCCCTCAAGGTCTGCTTTGCTATGACAATCAACAAGTCCCAGGGGCAGACACTGAAGGTGACAGGAATTGACTTGAGGGAGGACTGCTTCTCACATGGGCTATTCTATGTGGCCTGCTCCAGAGCGAGCTCACCCAGTAGCCTGGTGATCCTGAAGGGAAAATCACCAATGAGGTCTACAAAGAGGTCCTTCAGTAGGAAAAAAAAGGTACGTATTTTTCACTTTATTTATTGCACTACAATCTTTTCCTTTTAAAAATCTCTTCAATAAATGTTACATCTCAAAATTCACTTCATCAGTTTTAGGCATCAACATGCTTTGCTTTATTCAAACACTTTTGTGAAGCTTGGATACCATGCTATTATGCTACAAAACCAACTCAACTCCCGCCCCCACCAAAAAATGTTACATACCCATAAATATTATAACTGGATTTAAAGTAGTTAAATACTGTAGCGAAGCACAGGCATCAAGGTAGTCTATATATATAAAGACAAGAATCCTGATTGACTCATCAATGCTCAGCCCAAACTCCTAGTTCTAAAAACAAGAAGTTTGGGGAGAACATTCCTTTCATGATGTAAACACCCACTAAGAAGGGATTTTAAGAAATTCAACCTCTAAGGAGGTAAAAAGGGGTAAAATGTGTTTTCCTGAAGGGATACAGCTTCCCTGTGTGGCTGGCAGGCTGCTGCCTCCTTGCACCCCTGCCCACTGCCAGCTCAGCCACTCTTCTCTGACTGGGACAGCCTTTCAAGATCATTTGGATATGTGGCCTGATTGGTCCTCACCTCCCAGATTCTAAACAGTCTGCAGATGCTATAGGGAGTCACTGCATGTGTCCCGAGGTAAAATGCACCTCCCAGTCTTCCTCTCAAAGTTCACTAGGGCTGCCAATCTCCCTGTGGGGCCTGGCTTTCCTGTGGGTGCCTGCTTGCACCCCCCTCTCTCTGATTGGTCAGCTGCGGAACTCTGTGTTCTGAGGTAAAAATCAGGTCAAGGAAACTGCAGACAGTTGAAGAAAGGCAGTAACTGGATTTAAAGTAGTTAAATACTGTAACAAAGCATGGGTATCAAGCTAGTATGTTATAAAACTGAATCAGAATATTTAAGCTTAAACTTCTGTTTGCTTTCTTGAATTGCTTATGGGAAATAAAAAAGTTAACAGTGCAATCCTAAATCAACTGAGTTAGAAGGCTGTAAGTCTGCTTAGGACTGTGCCATTAGTCAGGTTCCTTTCAAATTATTTTTAATAATATTAACAAGTGGAACATAGTGCTTTATTAGGTTTAGTGGTAAGGTTTTCACCTCCTCTGGTCAGTCTGTTTTATAACATTATGTATGTTCTTTTTCACGACAAACAAACAAACTCCAACTGTGAAGTTTTCCTGAATATTACAAGGATTTTTCTGACCACATAGTGCTTCTTCAAAATACCTCTTTACAGGAGGTGGATGGATGAGAAGAAAGAAAGCTCTACATGATAAATGTCATAAGCAGAACATCAGCATATTTTTAGGTTCTGTTCATATGCCTTTTATTAGAAACCTGACACAAAAACATTAAGTAGGTGAAGCTTTTCCTAGCATGAATACAAAGCCTTGACTCCTTAATGTATTTATACTGACCTCTGTCTTGTTTTGCCTGGCACTTGTATGCACCTTGAAGTCAGAAACGTTGAAGACAAGGAACACAGAGAAACCAGAGGACAACAGACCAAAAAGTGAAAGGGGCATAGGATTGCCAGATCCAAACCTGGATATATTCTTGTTGCCCTAAGAATTGCATAGAAAGAAAAATTTCCCCCAAATGCAGCTTCTCTCATCATTGTAAGAAAGCAAATTTTCACTTCTATACTATAGGCTCTCTCAGGGTCTGGACTTGGAAACCCTAAGGCAGCAAGAAGAAGAATTTCACAAACTAATTTATGTGAAACCAAATCAGCCACATTTATTAGCAGATGGAAAGCAAAGTAAACCCTGGGCCAGACAAAACGAGATCATCTTGGCTGCGTATGAAATCAGGATGACAGAAGTAAGCAAAGCTTGTCTTACAGCAGCAGTTATACCCTTCAGAAGGAACAAATACACTGGTAAGATGAGGAAAAACCCAAGCCCAGCCTCAACTCCATACTTCCTTCGACTTTCAAGGCAATAGTCATTGACGTTACAAAGATAATACTTAAAGATATATTCATAAGCATTTGTGCAAGAATAAGATGCCTGAAGCTCACATAGAATAACAAAAACCTACTCTCAGTGGAACCTTTTAGGTCACAGACAGATTTAAAATATTGGTAGTATTTATTAGAATTTGTAGACTATCCTGTTTGAAAGACAAAGCCCAGAAGTGAAACATAATAAATGCAACTGATTGTGAAAAAGTTTTAAAACCAAAAGCACAATACCTTCGGATTATGCAGGTATACAAAGGTTCCTTGCGTATCCAGAACAGATGACAAGAGGCTTCATTAAAATGGAATTCCACAATCAGAACAAAGTTTAAGAACTGGTGCAACATACCCATTCGATCAACTGTACTCTAGCAGTCACAAATCATGCATTTAATCAGTTTTACTACCTAATAGGTACAAGCTATTCTTAATCTTGGCATCACAATAGATCCTAGGCTGTCTTCTGATTGCGTGCCCAGCTTGATATGGCCAGGGTTCCCCAAGCAGGACTCCTTGACTACAGTGGTCCAAGCAATGGTCACCTCTAGGCTGGATTACTGTGACGCGCTCTACGCTGGGCTTCCCATGGGCCTGATTCGGCGGTTACAGCTGGTACAGAATGCGGCGGCGTGGGTCATTACTAGAGCACCGGTGTGGAAGCACATTACGCCGGTGCTACGCCAGCTGCATTGGCTGCCAGTGGAGTACCGAATCAGGTTCAAGGTTTTGGTGTTAACCTATAAAGCCCTATGTGGGCTGGGACCGACGTATCTGCGGGACCGTCTCTCACCGTATGAGTCCCGGAGGACTCTTCAATCTAGTGGAAAGTATCTTATAAATGTCCCCGGCCCTAGGGAGGCCTGTCTGGTATCGACCAGGGCCAGGGCCTTTTTGGTCCTGGCCCCAGCCTAGTGGAATGCTCTGTCTTGCGAGACTAGGGCCCGGCAAGATTTTCTTGCATTTCGCTGGGCCTGTAAGATGGAGCTATTCCGCCAGGCATATGGCTGATGCCGGGCGGTGCCCCTGCCGTGGAGGGCGGGTTAAACTATTCCCCCATGTGAATGCAGATGCTGCTGCCACACTTATTATTATGGTATGGATTTGCTCTGGTAACATCACTGTGTGATATACTAAACTTTTGCTATGTGCTGCTTTTAAATTTTTTTAAAAATTATTTATATGTAATAGATGACTCTGTAGATGATATGATTGTGTTTTTTAATGTGTTTTAATGATGTGTATATTTGTATTCTGTTATCCGCCCTGAGCCTGCGGAAGCGGGGAGGGCGGAATATAAATACAATAAATTAAATTAATGATGCTTCTTTGGAAAAAACAGGCCACAACTTTATTGATTACAGAATGAAGGAGCCATGGCAGTGTAGGGCACGGATCCTCACATCGGCTGGCCCGCCTGCCAGCCAATGACTCCTCACCCTTTCAGGACACCTGCTGAGAGGGGAAACCCCGGGATGACGGCTGAGGGAGCCACACTGGGTGGTAGCCTCTGAGTGGTTCCCCCGTCACCTGGACGCAGGCTTGCTCTGTCAGCCCCCAAGCTGGGCTTGCTACTGCCAAGCCTGGTCCAAGACCCCTTATGGGGATCCCCATCTACGGGGAAACAGTGCACGCAGGCCCTGTTCCCCTCCAAGGGATCGGTGCCCAACGCCCAAAACCACCCACCTAAAGTTGTGACAAAGGAACTGAGCAGAATATTTTGCAAGATACAAACAATGCGCAGACCTCTAATGAATTTGTGCACTGATAAACCGCAGTGCAACCATAATACCCATCTTAACACCATACAGCAGATACAACTTGCAACACAGAACCCTTGACTGAAATCACACAGAAGGTGGGTGGGGATCGCTGTTCCGATGCCGACTGGAGAAGCTTCGGCCAGCCCTGCCCTATATAGAGGGTAGGAGGACCTGAGTGAAAACACGCTCACTCAGGTCGGACAATGGTTCCCACCCTCCAACTCGTAGCCGGCTGTTCTAATTGGCCAGCTGTGAAAATTCAAACTACGCCTCCCAGCATGAAGCCAGGATGCGCGTCTTTGCAGGGCTGGCAAGAACCGCTCCTGCTTTCTTCCCCCAGCCGCGCAGGCCCGCAAACGCCAGCCCAGGTGAGTCCGGGGCCAGGGGGCATAGTGTTGCCTAACCAGCTACTTGTTGAAAACAGCACACACATATACAAAACTACTTGATCACCAGGGCTTAGGAGGAAGGATATCCAAAAAGCTCTTGCATGTTGAATACTCACCAATAGTTGTAATCACAGTAGCTGCAAAGATGACAGCATTCGGCCAGTTCCAGTAGTTGAAAGTGTCATTGCCATCAATTGAGACCCCTTGCCCATCAGCTTCTGACACCACCTACAGCAAAGTGACAGAATGCAAAAATGAATATGAATGTCATGCTTTCACACAGTCACCCAAAATAGTGGCATAGAAATGTATTTTTTACATTTCTCAAGTTCAGCTCTTCCACGGAGCTTTTCCATAGAATTTTTTCAAAACTCCAATGTTAAAAACTAGGGGTGTGCAATTCGGGTATATGATACCCGAAAAAACCCCCGAAACAACCTGTTTCAGGTTGTTTCGGGTTTTCCCGAAACGTTTCAGAAAACCCTTTTGAAAACGTTTCAAAAACACTTTATTTCTTTAACTGCTTTAGGTTACACAGTAGGAGGGCACAACACGGCATGATAGCAGTGTACTACACAAAATAATACAACCCACTTCACCGTTTCTGACAGCAATTGTGTTTGGGTGATTCTCTGATGTGAAGTGAGTTGTGTTATTTTTGTGTAGCACACTGCTTTCATGCCCTGTTGTGCCTTCCTACTGTGTAACCTAAAGCAGTTAAAGAAATAAAGTGCTTTTGACAGCAATTTTTTGGGGTGATTCTTTAATGTGAAGTGAGTCGTGTTATTTTTGTGTAAGATACTGCTGTCATGCCCTTTGGTGTGCCCCCCTGCTGTGTAGCCTAAAGCTGTTCAAGAAATAAAGTGTTTTTGACAGGAATTGTGTTTTTGTGATTCTCTGATGTTAAGTGAGTTGTGTTATTTTTGTGAGGTGGAATGCTGGAATGCCCTTTGGTGTGCCCCCCCTGCTGTGTAACCTAAAGCTGTTCAAGAAAGTGTTTTTGATAGGAATTGTGCTTTTGTGATTCTCTGATGTTAAGTGAGTTGTGTTAATTTTTCTGTGTGGGGGACTGCTGGTGTAATGTGTCATAATGCTTTGCCTACTTGTACTTTGAAAGGGAGAAAATAATTTTTTTAAAACTTTATTTTGTGTTGTTCGTGTTTTATTCTTTGTTGTGCAGTTGGTTCCCATCATAGGGAACAATGGGGCTGGCTGGCCAGCCATCTCTGTAGGTGGTGGGGGGATTTGAGGGAGGGTGTCTGTGGTTCAGGTGCTCTTTCACAGGGACCAGCTGGCACTCAGAAGTGTGCCCACCATTGTGGCACCCCTGGGCTGTGCAGAATTGCCCAGGGAAAGAGTTTAGAAGTTCCCAGCATAGGGAACAAAGGGAGAGGGCTGGCCTTTGCCAGCCTGTTCCTGGGGTTATGGGTGTGGGGCTGCTGGGGGTGGATTTGGGTCTGTGAGGGGCTAATGTGGGGATTTGGGTCTGTGTGTGGCAGCTGGGGGGAATTGGGTTTGTGTGGGGCTGTAGGGGGTGGACTTTGGGGGCTGAGAGCACCTACTTGGGGAGGCCATGAAATGCCCCCCCAAGTAGGAGCTGGCTGAGTCTTGGTGGGGGGTGGGAGTAGAGGTGGGAGAAGGGCCCCTGAGGGTTGGGGGGCATTTTGCATGCAAAATGCCACCCCTGGCAAGACAAGCCTCCCCCAGCTGTAAGTAGTAGAGAAAAGAGCTCCTACTTGGGGAGGCCATGAAATGCCCCCCCAAGTGGGAGCAGGCTGTGCCTTGGTGGGGGTGGGAGGAAAGGTGGGAGAAGGGCTCCTGGTTTGGGGGGCCACAACATGGCCCCCCAAAGTCCAATCGGTCTGAAACTTGGGGGCTTGTTAGAGAGGAGTTAGAGGAAGGTCCCCACCAATTTTGGCTTGATTCGGTGGGAAAATGCCTCCTCCAGGTGTCCGGGAAGACGGAGGCATTTTCCCATTGAAAAACCCGAAACAACCCGAAACAATACCCGAACTGCTCAACCCGAAACGGCTAGCCGTTTCGGGTTTTGCTGTATCTGAAACGAGAAACCCGAAACGGTGTGCCTTCGCACACCCCTATCAAAAACTGTAGATGTGGGAATAGTTAAAGAAAGGGAAAATAGTATATCTAACAGAAAATGGCTGGCCCCTGTGCTGGTAGCTAAATCCATACAACATGGGCAGCCACAATTGTAACATAAGTTCTGCAAGTCATGGGGAATTTTTAACTGCCAGGACATATGCTCTGCGCTAGAAGGCGTTTCTATAATGTTCCCTCGTCCTTAAACAACAGAACAGAGGCATTTTTTAAAATTCCAAAAATAACTAACTAGTTTATTTATTTTAGAGGTGAAAGTTCAGGTGAAATCAGGAGTTGAACATTTCTGAGATGATTCAATATTTCTGAGATGATTCAACATCTATATCTGAGGTACAATAAGAACATGCACAGACTTCCGTTCTTATGCTCTTCACAGAAACGTAAAGGCTTATGTTTTGAGGCTTTGGTTCTCTTGTTCCTGTGTGCACCCCTGTAATGATTTCAAGTAAATGTGTGCATGTATCTTTAAATGCTTGGTGTGAGAGAGGTGAAGAGTGGGGTTGAAAGAGAGGGATGAGTGAGTGATATGACTGGTTGATGACTCAGAGTGTGGGCGGAGTGAATACAGTTTAGACTGAGAGTGGAGAGCAAAGATTCAGTCGCAGGCAAGCTGTGTGCAGCCTGAATAAATTTAAGCAGTCTGAGAGAAACATTGAGTCGGAGGAAAGCAGGCAAGCTGTGTGCTGCCTGAGCTGTTTAAGCATTTCTGTGAAAAATATTTAGTGAGGAAAAGAGAGGCTAGCTGTGTGCTGCCTAAGTAACTTTAAGCACGTCTGTGAGAAATATTAGGTCAGAGAAAGAGGCTAACTGTGTGTGAAACCTTAGAAGAGATCTGTGTGAATGAGTTTAAATGAAGTAACTTTAAGAACCGAGAACTACTTTTATGAAACCAATACACTTCTTGAAAAAATATAAGTTTATTTTGTTTTTGTTATATCCCAGAGTAGCTGTCATGCTATAACGTATCCTCAGGGCCACAAAGAACCAAGAAGGAGCCTGATGCTTAGGTACATTACTAAAAGAAAAACTTAAATAAAATATCTTGGAATATAATATTCCTGGTGGCAGCAAACTACCCAGAGGGTGTAAGGGAAAGATTAAAGGCAAAATCTACCCTAGAGAAAGTAAGGGTCATAACAACCCCTTTCAGACTTTTTAAAAAGTGCAATCCGTCATACCTTCTGTGACTGACTGCACATTTTTAAAAAGCCTGAAAGTGCCTGTACACTCATCTGAAGGACTGTTAAGGGTTAAACCTGCCCAGAATCAGAGCTCTGAGTGACAGGCTACTCCAAGGGATCTGATTGAGTAGCATGAGCTGGAAAGAGAAGGATCTGTTTTCAGTCATAGCTGAGGGAGATAAGAGTATGAAGTGTTAGGAGATGGAGTCTTAATGGATAGCAGTTTTAACACCAGCAGGAGAACTGGGGAAAGTTTGGGAAGTAGATACAGACTTCCAAAGAGGCAAAAAAAGGGGATAGATGACCATCACTGTCAAATATTTCAATTCTTCAAGCATTTCTCCTACGGAAACAGCATTTAAGAAATGCAACTATTGCTTTCAGTAAATGCTATCTTTGTGCGTGCACACATATGCACATGTGCACACACTCAGGTATGCAATCTCCCTATTACCACTAACAGCATCACTATCCTGTACCATTTTACTAGACCACACTAGGCTTTATTAATCCCAGCATAAAAAAAGATTTCATACATTAATTACAGGCAAGATTACAACACAATAATTGTGCTGTTATAAGCAGACAACAAAAACAAAAGGGAATTTAACTGCTAAAAGGGTTTTTTTTCATTACCTTGAACCTTTCTTTAGAGAAAGAGATCATGGGCTTTTAAAGGGATTATTCAGAAGAAACACTGAGTTGTCGATTTTATTGCCAGTCACAGTGCTTGTGTTTTTATACGAAATCTGGTGTCACACAACACACCAGATTCCCAGTATCTCAGTCATTACCTTTGACAACACAGAGATTCCTGCACTTCTCTATACTAGAATTAGCCAACACCCTTGCTTGTGTGGAATTACAAAGAGAGAGAGACATATTCTCAGCCTAGGAATGATTAAGATAAAATGGATTTTACCTATCCAACATACAGGTATAAAATTCATCTTGCAAGAGAAGATCAGATGTGACAATGAGCACAAAAACTATTTTAGCAAGATAAACTGAAAAATCAGACAGACTCCCAGCTCAACCACATATTTACCTACAAGATCTGCAAGTAACCATGAGTATGAAGACTACCCCATGCGGTAAAACATATGAAATAACTCTGCACTTATTTTCACCATAGAAACTTAAGCTTCCAAAACAAACAAAAAAATGACATACATTAATATGATGCAGGTAACCAGAACCACACACGCAGAGGTGTTTTGTACGCATGGTATGCTGTGGAACAGAGCTTCTGTGCTGTTTGTACTATTTGAAACTGGCTGCTTGCAAGTTCAATTGGCCAGAGCACTTTCAGGAAGATACACAGCAATTCTAACTAGTTCCTTCTTAAGTTTAAAAGACCTGTCAAAATATGACTAACGACTTCAAATTCCAAAGCAAAAGCAAAGAGTTCTAAAAGCTGCAATTATCCTTCTGCCTCATCTGGTACTCATAGGAGTAATTCTGCATAGCTGAACAATTTAACCACAGTACCACAAAAAGATAAGATATACCAGGTTAATAGATGTGTCAATGGATTTCAGTGTCATGCTACAAGTTAATATTTTATGTATTTAGAATATCTCTATACTGCCTTTTCAGAGTCTTGCTCCAGGCAGTTTACAATTTAAAAAACCACCGTATACGAAAACAAGCCATTAAACATAAGCAGCATAAAAACTATCTATAAAACAGATACTGGCCATTAAAAATCTGGTAAGATAAACTCCCTAATTAAAAGCCTGGGTAGAAAGATGCATTTTGGCCTGGCACCTAAAAGAGTAAAGTAGGAGCCAGGCAAGCCTCAAAGTGAGGTGTCACCATAGAAAATGCCCTGTCTTTAGTTGCCACCTGCCTCACCTCTGAAGGCAAAATAACAGAGTGCAGGGCTGGAGAGGCAGGTCTTAACTGGCAAAATGGATACACAGCCCTTCCAATACGTTAATCCTTGAGAAAATAACTTCATTAGTCACTGTTTGAGTATTATATATTTCAATCCTCAGCGCAGTGGCTGCAATTCAGAGTCTAATGTCTGTCATGCAGTGGAGGGGGGGGGGGGGCGTCTGTTTTTATTTCCCTTGTGTGTATAGACATACCTGTGCTTGACACACATTTACCTCTTATAGAAGGCCATGGGAAACTCCCGAGTGCATGAAGCCATTAAGCAAACTCTATTGAAACTGATGTTGATGTAACAACCTTAGCAAGGAGTGGAACTTCCGTCCTAATGGGATTGCTCCAATACCTGTATGAAATAGCTGACAAAGTCTTCAAGTGCTTGTATTTCAGGATGAAGAGGTGAGAAGCATAAAACAGCAGATGGAGAGGAAGAGCATATCAGTGTAGTTCATATCCTGAAAAAGTTACAGGGCCAACCCTTCTCATTGCTGTGTCAACATTTCACAGGTTTATACTCATAGTTGTTCCTCAGCCAAAGCTGCACCTCCCTCTTGTCCCCATTGGCATGCTTATATCTAGGATGAGCCACAGCCCTGCCTGACACTGCTTTCATTCTTTTCCCATGTCTTTTGGCTATAATAAATCTCAACGTGGAACTGAAGCAACAGGGTTTATTTCAAAACATGTGATCTCGCCTTAAAAGTTCAGGATACTTCTGGAAGATGAAATAGCCTGAAACAGAGCAGACATTGTTCTGTTATTTCTTGGTTTTTTTAGTTACTGTGTTTTATGCTAAGTTACTGTGCTTTATGCTAAATTCTCCTTTTTGTTACAGAAATTCTTTTATATCTACTTGATTTAAAAAAATATTCTGTTTTTTTTAACCGCAGTCCTTTCTTACAATCCTGTACTTAGCAAGAACTAAGTTTTATCTATTTTATGTAGTACATTCCCTCTCTCTCTCGGCTTTTACTAAAATCAAGAAACTTGATTTTTAAAAATATGAATCATTGTATTCTTCTGATCCCCTGCAGCCTATGATTATATACATGTTATATTTTGTAATTTGTAGCATAAGCCAAAGGAACATCCAAAGATCCCACTCTACACATGAACAAAATACCATGGGACGAGAAGCAAATTCATACAGTTAGGAGTGGCCATTCAATTCAATGTAAGTTTTCAAAGCCACATGGTTATAACTGGTGTTACTCTAAGCTTTTAAGAAATAGGGTTTAACAAACAAATTCTAGTTATAAAGAGAATAATCCAACTCTTCCCTCAAAATAAAATCTCATCTGAGTTTTGTTAATTGTTGTATATTATGCCTTAGGATACATATATAACCTTGAAACTGTGAACACAAATCAAATCTATATTAGAGGAATAGAAGAGTGTTTTGCTGCAAGAAACATCTCGAAAGGAGTCCCATGTTCCATAAAAGCTAACAAACGAATCCTATCAGCAGGAGATAAAAAGAAATCACAAGGCAGGAAAAATAACTAAGTTAATATTGTTGCACTATGTTAAAAGTATGTAGCAGTTTTCAGCCAAAGAAGTTCTGTAACACACAAATTTGAAGGAAGTAATCTTAGAGGGCATGAAATAACTCAGCATTAAAAATACAGGCATGCCCTATTTACTGGAAGCTGAGCTTTACCTGTTGAAAGCTGCTTATTGAGAGAATGTTATGACAGGATAAACCCCAGCACAGAAATCCGCATCCAGCCTTTCAGCCAAGTGAGAATTTACACAAGACACTGCACATTTTTAATTCTTCAGCTTCTCCAAAGCATAAAGGTTAGAAGCTTGCCTTTTTTTTTGCTGTATCCATAAAGTCTAGCCTACTCCACTGTTTAGCTTCAACACTAGCAGCAATCACTTGATTTCCTGACAAAATAGCTGCGCCATGTCCAGTTAAAGTTTTAGAGTTTAATTCCTTAAACCTTAAGTCAGCACAATGTTATCTGAAGGTATGCTAGTGAAGTCACAACTCTTATCTGCTTAGATAAAGCAGGTTTCCATGGACTTATAAAACCTGTTATGTTACACCTGTAACAAGTTTCACTAGATGATTCCAATACTTAAACCCCCTTGACGAAGCATTGTTTACATGTCAACACACAAGTAGAACTAACAGCACTAGTAATGATAATACCACTTTGATAACAAAGAGCTAGATTGGCCAGTTTCTAATCACATAGGGAGCAGTTACAGAACTCTCAGGCTGTTTGCTTGTGAACATTTGACAGAGTCTCAGCTTTCAGGGCAAAGTTTGTGCTTTTGAGGAGTCCATTCACAGCAATTGTTCTATCAGGGACTATATTGTGTGTGTGTGTGTGCGCGCACGCGCGCTTATGTGTGTGGGGACTGCACTGAAGGCTAATGCAGCTAAATTAGGGTGGAAGCTACATAACCTAGACTAAATTAATTTATGGTAAGTTATAGGCAATACTCCGGATGTTAGAGACCCACACTTGTTTTGTGCCTTCTTTTGGGCTTCCTGGAGGCACCTGAATGACAACTGTTAGAAACAAGATGCTAAACTAGGCAGACCTGTGGTCTGATAAAGCAGGTTTTTTCATAAATTTGAAGAATATCCTAAATTATATAAATGTAAATTTTGGTTGATCAGATTTTTTTTTTGCATAATTTCCCATATTTTCCCCCAGTTGCTAGGATGAAAGAGGGCACCTTTTACTGCTGAAAGTTTAGCTGCTAGTAGCAGCTCAATTGTTCTTGAAGGAATTCTGAATCCTTTGGGACAACCAGGGTGGATTTGATTTAAATCACGATTTAAATCACTAGTCAGTAAGGCTTGATTTAAATCATAGTTTTCTACATAAAGACTAATTCTTGCTGGTATAACTTTAATATGCAAGTAGATAAAGATTTTTAGAATAACAACTTTTCATATTAGTTTTACAGTTGTATAAAATATTGATTTTAATACTATTAGAAACACATAGTTAATTTATTGTGAGATGCATTATCCCCAGTTTAGGTTAATCATTCATATTTGGATAGGTAAAGGAACATCATTAAAGTATTCCCAAACTGGGTCTCTTTTACGGCCTGCTGCCATTATAGGTTTTTTCCTCCAAGGAAAGAATGTGATAAACCTCAGGTCATACACACAAAAGATCCAAAGACTTGTGCAGTATTGTGCTCAAAAAGTTTCACGTTCATTTTGTACTGCTTGCCCCTCCCTCCTCACACTTAGTTTCTTCTTGTGCAGATCTATTCCACTCCAAACAATCAGAAAAATATTGTTTCTATTTACTGAACTTCCTGAAACTTAGCACTGAAGGGGTTGATTCTGTCTTCATAGGTTTGTAGAACAATAGGATTAAGGTCTTTTTCTCAACTCTGTTCAGAAGAAGAGGCATGTGATCTCTGCTGAGCTGACACAAATTCAGTTTTGAGAACTGCAAAACCAAGCATCTGTGATAATATCTTGTAGGCAGGGAAACTGCCCAATAATCTTACAAAAACCTCTGGAAGAGCATGACATTATGAATGGATTAATGGAATTTATTTACCAAAAAAATTAAACATATACAGCCTTATTCTACATAATTAAAAACTAATCTTTATTTCATGATGGAATAACCTTTGGATGGTAATATATTTTCCTCAAAAAAGCATTTTATTTTAAAAAATCCAATTTAAATCAAAAAAATCCGATTTAAATTAAAAAAACCCAATTTAAATCAAAAAAATCTGTTTTTTAATTTTTTTAAAAAAAATCATTGATTTTTTATCCACCCTGGGGACAACAGAGCTTTAGCATCCTGCACACATATAACCTTTTAAATAAGCCAACAAGCTGTTCATGAAGGAGAATAGAAAGCCAAATTCTATTCCTCCTACATCCTTGCTTCATAAAAAAGATGATTGGCAGGGTTTCAGACATTTTTTAAAGGCTGTGTGTACAGTCTATATACTCCTTTAAGTGTGCACTATTGGATTAGAACCACAGTGTTTTATCCCCTTAGCTCAGAATATCTGGCCTGCAGGACACTTCCACTAATAATGGTGAAAATATACTGATATGATTGCACACCTATTAATGGAAATGGTCTCTGCACTTGTAAGTCATAACCTCAATGGGCGCAACACATGTACCTATATGCTGATGTGTCAAATGACAAAGTAGTCTTATGCAAACCTACAAACCTATATGTGAAAAGTTTTCTATGTGATCGGTCTGCTTAGAAGCCAGCATCATTTTTAGCTAAAAAAAACATGCTTGCATGTTTATGTAGACTCTAGGTTAACTTATCAAACAAGCCTAACATAGCAAAAGAGATCCTTATTCAATATTTATGTTTCACTTTCTTTTTTTAAAAAAAATTAGCTGAACTCAAAAACTCGTTTTATACTAATTTACCTATCTTATTCAAAAGACTTAGATGGCTTTAATTACCTACAATCTGCCTTATCAGATAAAGCTCCCTGATTTTGTCATGTGTGCTTCCAAATTTCTTAAGCAATACATTTTAAAATAGGAGAAAGTCTGAGGATCTATTATCACAGGAACACAAATATACCAAATATGCAGCCAATCACTACAATAATCCAAAAATGTAAGGTTTGAATTTATAATCAGGTGAAACTTTATACACTGTTCCCTGTTTAGTTTTTTATTTTAACAGAAGCTAGCAGCAACAGAACAAAATAGCAAGAGCCAATAAGCCTTCCAGCCATTTTCACTGCAATCTTGCCTGTGATTTTATCACAAGTTCTTTGGAGGGGGAAGAGCCAAGAAAACAAACAAGAAAAGAGACCTGGGGGCTGGTAAAAAGACAATACATGCTCATATGATCCTACATAAACTACAAAGCAACAGTGGCCCAGTCCTGAGACGTCCAGATTTCACCAACCATAACTTTTAGAAAAGGGAGTGCTGTGGATTTTCCTTTACCTCAGATAATCAGCTTAATTCCTATGGCAAAAGATGTTCAAATGCAAATGCAAAAGCAATTGAACATACCTGTGAAAGACACTGCAAGGGAAATTTTAGAAAGGAGACTGTAGCCACCTAACCCAGTTCTGAAAAGATGATCAGAAAGTTGAGAATACTTAAAGATGCATGTCCTGCTCTCCCCCACATACACATTTCCTTGCCTCCAGCCTCTTATTGCACCATGCAGCAAGAAAAAGTGGAAAGTTAGCAAAATGATGCTGAATAATTTGTGTATAATAGTATAGCACAATCTTCTGTGCCAGTATTAGATTTGCACTGCACGTTACATATCTGGACCCACATTTTTTTTTAGACTGCTGTAACTCTTAAAAATTGTGCTAATCTGATACAAGGCTCAAAAGACGCAAACTAAGCCATAGCTTGTTTTTTTAATGAGATGTGACAAAAATATTAAAGATGGTTTATAGTGTAGGAATGCTACTGCACATAGGAAGTGTAATGGCTCTCACAGTGGGTCTGTAATGGCTCTCACAAATATTAATTCCACAGACCATAGACTTGTGCGCTTTCCTTTCAATTAAAAAACTGATTGACTATCTAAATTTAAAAAGATATTTATTAACACTGTAACAGCTGCATTAAGCTCTAGTAGTCACTATGTTATTTGTGTAGATACTCCAATACAGTGGGCATATACTTTTTTAAAGTTTCCCGATTCATTTTAATTGAATTTGAACATGGATAATAATTCTTTAGAAATATCAAGCTGTGATTCCTAAAATGCATTACATTTGGGGCTGCCTCTGAAGGTGTTCAGAAGCTTCAGCTGGTAAACAAGATGGTAGCCAGCTTATAAGTACTTATGATTTACCACGAAGACCACATTTTTTACACTTAAAGCCCTTTTTGTAATTTCCATCAAATAAGACATCCTTATCCTGTTGCCTTTCTCTTCAGAACTTAAGCAGGTAGCCTACTAGGTAAGAAACATTTTCTGCGGTAATGCTTCCTGTGAGGATAAAATAGAAGAGGAGAAAAGCAGGGTAAAAATACCTAACAAGTAACTTCCTCTCCACATCTGCCTACTACCATAACTGTGTTTTTTTAGGTACAGGGCAGAGCCCATCCAGCTAGCCCATGCTTTTAATCATTTTTTTCATATTAAATTTTTATTATCCCATCCTTTAATATTATTAAATTAAATATTATTAAAGAATATTCTTTGTAGGAATGCACAGATACGGCCTTATGTTTCTTTTTGTTTCCTGTTGTCAGCCTTTTTATTCAGCTAACTTTTGTTGACGGTGCTCCCAATTAATTTTAAAAGTTTTTTAAATCCCATTTTTAAGTTACATACCACTGATACAGCCCCCCCCCCCAGACATGCGGCAATTACAACAGTAAAAACTCTATTAATTTTATTACTATAGTCAGGAAAACAGACTATTTCATTTTCATCCCAAGCAAGGAAAACTTGTTTTGCCAGCTTGGGGTTGGGAAATTCCTGGAGATTTGGGGGGTGAAGCCTGGGGAGGACAGGGGTTGGAGAGAACCTCAGTGGGGTATAATTCCAGAGTCCATCCTCCAGAGCAGCCATTTTCTCCAGGGGAACTGATCTTTGTGGTCTAGAGATGAGTTGTAATTCCAGGAGATATCCAGGCCCAGCTGGTGGTCGGCAACCCTAGAAAGAACCCAAGTTAGAAACTGGAATTTTTGAACTGGAATGGCGTGTTCATGAAGTTCAGTAACTTCTTTGCTCCTATCCTTTAAGAAATTTGCTTAGCTGTTGTTATTTTATTGCTTTATGGTATTTTAAAATCAAGGCTATAAACAACTTCAAAAACTATTTAAGTAGAAAGGTTATAACAGTAAAGTTATACTGTAAAGTTAAACTGTAAAGAAAAAATACCAATTTTGATATTCAAATTTACACTGAACTAAAATAATTTTATTCAGCATTTTCAAGGATAAACATAAAACAGATTACGCAGGTTAGTAACAAGATATAAGTTAAACTATGGAAAGAGAGCAGCGTTTTACCACTTGGTATTAGTGAATCCTCTTCTTGTATAGAAGCACATATATGCCTTTTTAAAATTATATACATACATTGCTTACATTATATATGCTCATCATACCTTTTATATGTAAACAAAATCCTTGAAGTATCTGATGTGAGACAGGCTGTACTTTCATCTGTTTGAACAGATGAATACCTTTGTACTAAAGAAGTCAAATACATGCTAAATGAAACAGTTATATATTTTCCTATATATGGTAGCATTGCTTGAAATGTTTCTATCTTCCTGAAGCTAACTGGGCACCCCAGTTTTTAACTCTTTTACTGGAAGCCAGCTCAAATAAAATTATTCCATATTATATCAAGGTATCCATTAGACTCATCCTTTGAACTCCCAGTTTGTTCTGGAAAAAAATCCTTGAGTAGTATTTGCCATAAGTCAAAAGCTAGAACATACTAAAATGTCCTGAGAGGTTTATTTTTTAAGTTGTTAAGTAATTGAAAAATGTGTAAATACTAGATTTTGTAACGATAAGAATTATGGGAAGATACTGGGCATAGCACCAACGGACAGAGCAAAAAGAAACTGCAAGAGGCATAATACCAGAAAACAAGAAACTGACTAAGAAGATACTGCACTGATGTTCTGCTGATTACTTGAACTGCCTTCTGGTCATTTCATAAGCCTGATGGGGCACACAAACTCATTTCCAGGAATTTTAACTATCTAAAGCATAAATACACAGGCTTTTGGTTACTGTCCATTCTAGGTTTTGGTCTCAGACTTCAATGGCAAGGTTATGAATGTTCACTTGGCCTCTCAATCCCCAGCTGTTTCAAAGACATTGGCACATCACTAGGGTCAAGAGCCTGCAGCCAAGTGAGCAACCCTTACAAGCAGCCTCAGGCTTTTGACACAACAGTCTCTCTGGGACTCTACGAATTTACTTAGGATGGCTGATAAATACACTCCCTAATGTTACTTGACACTCAAGTTCATATTTGACTTTTCTGGGAATGGTTAGTGACCTTCAGATTAGAAAGAAAAATAATTACTTCTATTATTATAAAGAGATGAACTACATAATCTCAAATTAACAAGCAACACCCTAGAGGTTTGCAACCTGTGGAGATTTTATACTTTCATTTAAATAACTTTCATAGAAAAAATAAAATTGGAAGGGGCTAGGGGCAAAAGGTTCAGGATGTGAGTCAGTAACAGCATTCATTTGCACCTGCATTAAGGGAAGAGTAGCTCATTAGTCAAACATTTTTAAAAACCCAGATTCTGTGAGGTGGGAGGTGGCTGCATACAGATAGTGCCACAACTACAAGGATTATTTTAATGGCCACAACAGTTAGATCTCCCGCTGTTCATAGTTCAAGCTCTCTCTGATATCCCAGGCCCCATTATAGAGGTCATGACTCAAGGTCATGAGTAATTGAAATTAGGGGTGATGGTGGGGAGCTCTGGTTACTTCAGCTTTAAAGCTTGGACAAAATACACCCTAATGCAAATTATAAAATTACAATTATATTATAAAACACACGATAAATTGGGATCCTGCCACTACTTTCCGAAATGAAAAAGCAGCAGGAATTCTTATATGCGAGAAGAAATACTTATTTTGGTTTAGGGATCTACCTAGGGCTATGTTACGTTACAATTTTGCCAGCTTCCAATTTCTCACTATTCAACTTTCCTAGTAATTTTTGGGGATTAAAATGGGGTGTGATAAGCCTATGATCACCCTCCTAGATCAGAAGATACAAGGTTAACTGAGAGGTGGAGATTGTTACTTAAATAATATAAAATTTATTACAGAATATAAAATCTGGGTCAGAGAAATAAAGTGAACACTTGTTCTAGATCAGTAGTGATCTTCAGGTTGCTCAAGTGGGTGGGGGAACCCCTTATAAAGCTATCATTTTTTGCTGATTTTTTGTAAGGCCCTGCCACCGGTTTGTATGGGAAGAGAAGAAGGGTGCTACATCTCCTGCTTGTCTTTCCCTGCAAACTGAGAGGCATTATCGTAAGGCTAGGTCAGTGGTAGAGAAGATTCTTGGCTTGTTCCTCATTATGATTTGTTTCACACTACGGTGTCCTTCTTGGTGCTCAGCTTATGTTTCCTGTCCCCAACTCTTTTAGTTGCTGCTGACTGACCTGGCCTTGACCTGGGTTAGGTTGCATCTCTGTGTCCCCTCTTCTTGTCATGCAACTGTCATATGCTTGCAGTACAGTGGGTTTTGGATTTGGAAAGACAACATCACAATCTGAAGCAGGTCTATTCAGAATTGTGTTCTAAGGATTGCAACCATAAAAGCTTATTTTATTACAGAAGATTCAGAACAAGAAGCAGTTGTTCCTAGAATGAGAAATCAATTCCCTCTCTGCCTCATTACCAGAAAGGTACAGTGTGACCTTAACTGATGATAGCTTTCTTTAGCATAGAAGACTGAAGACAAGTTATACTAGACTTTAGTCATACCTCAATGTGCAAAGAGTAGAATCAGCATGGAATAAGATCCAATGCCAAACGTCAGTTGTACCCCAAATATCAAGGTTGTGTGCTGTTTCCTCTTCACTCCAAAATGGTACATAAAAACATGATGCAATGTCATTGTGCTGAGTAGATCTTGGCCCCAAGGGCCAAATAGATTGGGAAAGGAAGGTGTACTGGTACAACATGCAAGCTAATCTGTCCTTAATGTGCCGATATAGTTGGTGAAGACAAATTATCCATGTGATAAATATGAAATGCTACTATCTTTGTTGCTTCACCAAAGCAAAAAAAAATACTCAAACAGACGAGGTGTTAATAATATTTGCACTTTTTGATAGCTGTTTAAATTTGCTATGGCCTTACCGAAGCTCTCCTCTAACACGGCCTGTTATGAAAAGCTGATTGTTGCCAACAGATACCATTTATCATTCAGCAATTGTTTTGATTTGCAGTGTTATCTTTCCAGGGAACAGCAATAAAGTTCACAGTGGTGTGTTGAAATCTCTCTCCTGAAACAAGGACTTCTTCCAGCTGTACAGGTGCAGAAAGCTTTATGTACCCCAATGGAATATCTGGTGACTCAGACTATATCAAATTACATTTTGGCTGTTGTCTCCTTCTAATCAGCAGACCAACATATTGTGCAAAGCCTTTTACTGAAGTAAATACCATAGAATAAATCAAACAAAATTAGGCAGCAAGAACCATACTTATTTGTAGAGAATTTTTGTTCAAGTGAACAGGACTTGCTTTTTAGCAAATGTAGTTAACGTTGGGTTGCAGCAAATGTATGAACAAAAGTTAATCTAGTGGGTAAAACGCCAAGAACATCTCAGCCAATTAATTCATCAATACAACCCCCCAAAGACATCCAACCATATTTTGATTCACAGATAATGGAATTCCTTTACCCTTTTTAACCATTCTCCCAACCTTCCATGACCTTTATTCAACAGTACTACAGCATGAAAGACATAATACCCCATTTATTGTTTTCTTTTATTCATAACTTTATTCTGCCAACAGCCTGGATTTAAATCTGAACAAACCTCTCTTACCTAACAGTGCCCATATTTTACAGCAAAAGCGTGAAGGAAAAAAAAAACTACGTATGGTAGATTTACACACTTTTTTATTTCCAATACGATTTGGGGGAATCCAGATTATATATTTTATAATCTACTAGTTGATTTCCCAGCAATGTAACTATCTTATCTCTCTAAAAGAGATGTAGTACAGTGTGTTTTATGGCATTCCTTATTACATCTCAATTTTTTGTTCCATACCAATGCTATTTTATGCTTCTAAAACTAGGCAATAATGGCTTCATACAATATATGAAAAAGCCAAACAACTTTCATTTTCACTGGAACCATTCATGTTCCAAGAAAAGGAATTAGGCAAGACGGCTCATGTTACTTCAGTGCAGATGTTGAAGTCAGCTGATGATGTTGTGGGCAGTTACCACTACATAGAGATGCATATTGTACAGTGATGCACAAAGCAACATTATGTGTTGCCTTTGTATGCATAATCAGTACGTGCATCTTAAAAAAGGTAACATGGGCTATATACAATGGCAAACTCTAATTTTTGAACTATGGTTTAAAACTACGGTTTATTTGACCTGCCAGGCCACAGCTTGAGAGCAGGCACCAAAAAAAAAAAAAAAAAAGGAAAAAGGAAAAAAAAAAGGTTTCCCCTTGGTTTGGAAGCAACAGCTTGGACAAACTATGGTTTGGCATTACATCCAAGTCATCAGAACAGGATTTGAGATGTCACTCTTGCTCTGTGGTCTGGCAGCCTTCAAGGATGAAAAACTAGAGCAGAAAACGAACCTACTCTGGCAGTTCTCACTGGAAGTTTCCCAAAACATTCCCTCTTTCAGACCAACCATAGTCGCATCTCAATCTCCACCCTATAGCTGCTTTGTAAAAGAAAATGAACATTTGGAAATTTGATCAGTGACAGTACAGAAGTTCCTTCTGCCATGTTAAAAAACATTTTTCCAAAGCACTTATTAGGTGATGCAAGTATAATGGTGAAGAACAAGGCTGAGCAGCTTAGAATAGCGCTTGAAGATTTTGGAAGGTGGCAGGGGAGGAGTCAAGAAGTATAAGCCATTGTTTGCTATATTCCTATCTGGGATGTAAATTAAACTATGATTACCATAAATCATTGTTTATCATTATTATTTATTATTTTTATTTTCTTCATTACATCCGAATCATTCGGGTATGTGCATGCAAGACTTCATCATGCTCATGGAAGACTCCCCCACCTCAGACCTATCATTTACAGTACACTGCCAGCAGAAGTCACTGGGAGCTAGAGACTTCTGGGTCACACCCACAGCAACATAGTCATCCCTACACTTTTTGACCTACTTCATGATCTCAGAAAAAAATAAGCAACAGCACATTTTGGGTGCTTTACACTTCTCTACAAGGCTGTTTCTTTCGTTCTCTTCAAATGCTACTTCTGGTTAATAAGTTACAATCATCCTTGAAGAGCATGACTTGCCCTGATAAGAGACAGGATTGATTAACCGATTCAAAATTTGTAAGGATCATCAACTCTGGTTAAGTTGCAATCCCTAACTGAACAATTAGCATACACAAAAAGACACTTATTACACCAATTTCCTTTGCTTTCTTTACAGTGGATGGCAAAATAATTATTCAACCAAATTCTTATTCAGAAACACTCTAATTCATGCTGCAGCGATGAAAATTGCTGTATTTCTGCCTCTGACCATAATAATTCGATATAGTCTGAGTCACCAGATATTTCACTGGTATACATAAAGCAAATGGTAGCCACGTTTTTTCTGCACCAAGAGGAGCCCCGAGGCACAGAGTGGTAAGCTGCAGTACTGCAGCCCAACCTCTGCTCACAACCTGAGTTCAATCCTGGCGTAAGCCAGGTCCAGATAGCCGGCTCAAGGTTGACTCAGCCTTCCATCCTTCCGAGGTTGGTAAAATGAGTACCCAGTTTCCTGGCGGTAAAGTGTAGATGACTGGGGAAGGCAAAGGCAAACTACCCCATAAAAAGTCTGCCAAGAAAACGTTGTGATGTGACGTCCCCCCATGGGTCAGTAATGACTCAGTGCTTGCACAGGGGACTACCTCTACCTTTAAGTAGAAGAAAGAGATTGTATTGTCGAAGGCTTTCTCAGCCGGATAACGATGGTTGTTGTGGGTTTTCCGGGCTGTATTGCCGTGGTCTTGGCATTGTAGTTCCTGACGTTTCGCCAGCAGCTGTGGCTGGCATCTTCAGAGGTGTAGCATCCAAAAGACTGTCTTTTGGTGCTACACCTCTGAAGATGCCAGCCACAGCTGCTGGCGAAACGTCAGGAACTACAATGCCAAGACCACGGCAATACAGCCCGGAAAACCCACAACAACCAAGAAAGAGATTATTGGGATAGATGGGGCATGCAGAAACGACTCTGTCCCCAGACCACCTAACTCCCACTGCTGCCCCTGCCTTCCCCAAAGGAAGGAGGGAGCACCTGCCTAGCCAGCCCTGAGCAGAAGATGCTTGGCCCTTGTTATCAGCCGCATCCTGTCCCACGCTCAGGCAATGCTGGACCAAGAGAGGGTAGGTTAGGAGGGCAAGCCTTCCTTCCTCGCAGCCAGCCTTCCTTCCTTGTGCTTCTGGTTTCTGCCTACTTCTCTTGTCATGGAGGTGGCCATGGGATGATGTCCTTCAGGTTTGGGTGGCCCCGGTGGGGGGCAGCCCCACAGGGCATGAGACCCACCAGGACTCCTCTGGGGGAGTGGTCTTTAATGGCTAATCTACACATGCAGATATCTTAAGAATGGGATCCTCAGTATCTGTATTTTTGTAGGGATGTGTGTGAAAGAGATGATCACCTTATACTACAGAAGAGCTCCCCAAATTCAACGATGACAGCATAAGCACCAAAGAGATGCATTTTCTCCTATTGCCCTTTCACATAGCCAACTGTTGCCTGGGAAATCTAAAGATCCAATTCAGCATACATTATGAAGATCAACAGAACTCAAACTTCTATGACTTTTGTGGCCAAAGGGACAAATGGCAACCACAGCTGCCTTCTATTTATATGCTACATTCAAGACAGAACTGTTCCTTTTTTATCTTCTTCATATGCCTTGCAGTGCAATCCTAAAAAGTAATCAGTGGGTTTAGACTGGAGTAACCCTAGACTGGAGTAACTCTTAGAATTGCACTGAAAGAGTTACAAATAAAGGCTTTTTGAAAAAGATCTATCTCCATGGGTGAGGTGGGACTCCCATACCAGACAAGCCTTGACTGCACTTCTCTCTATAACACTACACATTGTGTCACAGTGTAGTCTGGATTACTGCTGTATGACAATGAGCAACAGCCCTTTCCCCACATATTCAATAAGAGCACCTCATTCACCTCCCTATTTTTAAAGGGTCTAGATAAAAAATGAAGAAAAAAGGGCAGAATTCAGAAAAATAGAAAATAGGATTTTTTTTAAAAAGGATAACAAGTAGGAATAGCCAATATTCAGAAAATCGAAATGAGTGGCAAGAACAGATTTCTTCAGTGGAGAATTCAACTCTTAAGTGTTAAAAATGGTTAGCAGAATTTTTGCATACATTCAGAAGTTCAAGTAGTATGGGACTATTCAAGTGTCCTGTTTGTCAAGAACTACTTGAAAGATTTCTTGAAGTCACAAAAGAACAAGAGACGAGGGCTTTACATTTGATCTAAAATGTAAACATATTCATATTCTAGATACAGACCAAAATAGTTGTCATTATCCAAGGCCCATATTATTTCTTTCTATGAAAGATTTAGATTATGTATTAGATAAAAACAAATGTTTCTTGCTTTCAACACAAAGGATTCTAGACCCCTACCAGTCATCAGCAGATAGTACCTTTTCTGTTGTAAAGGATCTGCTAGTATTCAGATAAACAGTTTCTTCAGAATTCTGGGACATTTGCAACCAACACATGGAAAAATACAGAAGAGAAACAGATTGAACACAAAAGTCTGCCTGAGGTCAGGATTCTTCTTGAGGCATGAGCATTTTTTTCCTTCTTGGCATAGAGAATATTTTAGAGGAGATGTGTAAAAAAATATCCTGGGAAATAGCTACTGATGTTATAAGACAGCCTTCTTCCTTGTAAGACATCTTCTCAAAGGCAGGATCTTTTTTTCTTCTGATTGTCCCTTTTCATTCAGCTTCAAAACATTATGGTAGCCCCAGACTAAAGAAACTAAAAATAATTCTAAGGAAAGTAGTTATACTTCAAAATGCCAGAAGAGGGGTCCCCAAATTTGCTATGTCTTTGAGCACTTTTAGAATGTCGAGAAAGAGTAGTGGACACCACAAAATGGATGCCATAGGGGCAGAGCCAATTTCCAAATGACAGTCATGGAGGTGTGGGCTGATCACAAAATACCGGAAAGCTAACTAGCCAAGCATGATCTTACAACTGAGGCAGCTGCTTCTGAATTGATGAAAAAGCAATGCTTCCTGTGCTCTTTTGAAGGACCTTCTGCACTGAGACAGTCAAGAAAAGGATGAACTCAGTGTTTTGCGACCCAAAGCTCCCTGTATTTTTCTATTCCGTTCAAGACTCAAAAGCCAGTTTGGTGTAGTGGTTAAGAGCAGCAGGACTCTAATCGGGAAGACTGGGTTTGATTCCACACTCCTCCACTTAAAGCCAGCTGGAAGACCTTGGGTCAGCCACAGCTTCGGGGAGCTCTCTCAACCCCACCCATCTCACAGGGGGATTGTTGTGGGGATAATAATAATATATTTTGTAAACCACTCTGAGTTGTCCTGAAGGGCAGCATATAAATCGATGATGATGATGATGATGAAAGCAACTTGGCAGCAGATAATACATTCGCAAATGCCAAAAGATCCCTTCAGAACCATGTTGGGGATTGCTGTGCTAGAAAGTTAACTCCAACAGAATTCATAGGTGAATGAGTAGATATCATGCAGGTAAATTAGTGCCTGTACATTTAAAAGTACCCAGATCTAGGAAGAATAACTGTTTTACATGATTTTTTTCTAGGCAATTACCGCTTAAAATCAGTGATTCACCTTCAAATGCCATTTCTCCTTCAGCACCAAACTTATGAGCTATTCTGTCCTCATATCACCAGAAACAATAATTATATAAATGCTCAGTCATGATGCTGAGATGCCCATTTCCTTTTTACTTTAAAGTCAGAGAAGCTTTACTGTTGTTGACAGCAGTGGAAGGAAGTAAGACCATTAATATATCAATCTAGGTTCAAAAAATATAGTCCATCTATCAAACAGTCCAAGAAACAGGCAGCTGACAAGCTGGACCAACTCTCCTGCTTGATTTAATTAGCCTTAATACAACACGTGATTTTTTTTTTTAACTGTCTTGGTACAATTTATTTATAAATATAATACTGCTGTGTAAAACATGTAATCAACAATATAATGGGAAATCCTGGTCAGAGCTATGTATTACTGTTACTGCAAGCAGATTAAACAACAATTGACTTAACTGCCATTGCTGATTTTTAACATGGAACATGGATTCCAAGTTATAGACTACGATGAATAGTAACTACCTAGGCTTCTCCAATTAATATCTTCCTTGGTTTGACTCCCATTACTTTAATCACTTGGCAAAAATATAATGCTTCATTCTCCTCTACTCTTACATATGCCCTTAAAGAGACACTAATTGCACTCTGCCACAGTTGTCTGGATTCTTCAGAGATGTTAGAGGAAAAGAGCTCTACTTCATGAAGTCCACATTCTTCAAAATACATTTTGCTCCCAGATGTAGAGTTTACTTTGGCTTAGAGTGACTGGAGTTCAACTTAACAGTACTTGCTCCTCCAGTCCTCCCAATGGAACAATGTTATTGTACCCCCAGTCGGAAGTAAGAGACAGACACAGGCTTGGATAAAAGGGCCGTTTATTAAATGACCATAACAATAACATTCGGCAAGGGCTAACTGAGCGGTACAGGTCAAGCCCTGGGGTCAGCACCTGACCACCGCCTTGCCTGTCTGGGCGAGCCCCCAATGCCCCGGGTGTAGGCCATCTCCTGAATGGCTGCAACCCGGCCAGCTAGGCCCTGGGATCCCACTCAAGCACCTGTTGCGCCCCAGCCGCCAAGCATGAGGTGAGGTCTTGTTCCCGGGGATCCCCTCAGGCGTCTGCCCTCCCTGACGGTAGCCGCCCATGCATACCGCCCTAACAGCAGACCCTGTTCCCCAACCTTGGGGAATGCCACAGGGGCTCACCAGCCCGCACCCTATTCCCAAAAACTCCTGCCACTATCACCGACGGCTAAACCCAACAATACTCATACCACCGCCATTAGTGCAAGGTAGGCGAAAAAACCCCCTTCCACAACGCCAATCAGGGAAGGAGGGAAAAAATTCCTACCTGGCCCATAAATAGCAGCCGGCTATTCCTGCACTAAAAACAGGGTGAGGTGGGTGGGCCGAGCGCTTGAAAAATCTGACGCCGGGAAGGGGCAGAACGCGCACAAAAGCGCCAAGCTCCGCCCCTTCCCAGAACCCGGATGGAGAGGGAGGGAGTCTGCCTCCTTCTCCTTCCAAGGGCTCCAATTGCCGGCTCCCAGCTTACGCGGCGAGCCGCGGCTGGGAGAGCCGAATTGTACCCCCAGTCGGAAGTAAGAGACAGACACAGGCTTGGATAAAAGGGCCGTTTATTAAATGACCATAACAATAACATTCGGCAAGGGCTAACTGAGCGGTACAGGTCAAGCCCTGGGGTCAGCACCTGACCACCGCCTTGCCTGTCTGGGCGAGCCCCCAATGCCCCGGGTGTAGGCCATCTCCTGAATGGCTGCAACCCGGCCAGCTAGGCCCTGGGATCCCACTCAAGCACCTGTTGCGCCCCAGCCGCCAAGCATGAGGTGAGGTCTTGTTCCCGGGGATCCCCTCAGGCGTCTGCCCTCCCTGACGGTAGCCGCCCATGCATACCGCCCTAACAGCAGACCCTGTTCCCCAACCTTGGGGAATGCCACAGGGGCTCACCAGCCCGCACCCTATTCCCAAAAACTCCTGCCAACGCAAGGGTCAAGCCTCTGCTTAGACCCTCGCGCCCCACAGGTGGCCTAGCGCCACCCGAAGCCCTTGCCGCAGGTCATCTAAAAATAACTCAGTTTACTTTGGCTTAGAGTGACTGGAGTTCAACTTAACAGTACTTGCTCCTCCAGTCCTCCCAATGGAACAATGTTATTAGTGGTTACATTAGCAGGCTGTCACGAGCAGGCTGTCACGTTTACCATGGCATTTCAGCCTAATTTTAGTGAAAAGTTAGCATCAATGGACTTCATTCTTGGTGATTCAGACATAGGACAGTTTGAGAAAGATTTTTGCCTATTTCAGGATGAATTTCCAATTGTGAGATATGCTGGATTGCATAAATAGCTTACCAGGCAACCAAATTAATTGCTCTCAACTAAGAAATAAGAAAGTTGATCCCAAGATGATTTAGATTTGAAATTGCAATAATCTTAGTATTTAGCAGCAATTAAAGTTACGTCACCAGTAGTCAAAAGAAACAAGAGAAAGACTCATATTAAGTTGCCTTGAATGTCTGTTGAAAGAAAGGCAGTGAACATCTCTTCCATTTTATAACATTTTCAGTAGTTAATTTAACTTTAAAAGAGGCTGACAAATGTACACCTCTCTCACACACACAGAAGGAGGGAAGCAGGCCAGTAAAACTTGCAGAAACTTGTAATGAGGAAGTGAGAGAGGGAAAGAACAGAAGTTCATCAAGACAAGCTATTTCTGAAGTAACAATGTACCACAAAGTTCCTTCTCAGAACTTAGCTAAATTCTTAAGATACAGACCCCCTGCAAAAAACAACAACAAAAAACCCCAGCACACTGGAGTGTTCATTCAGATGTTCCGCTACAGACATAACATACTGAATGTATCAATCTACCTTCATCTCCAGTATGAAACATCTACTTATCTACACATCTACTTACTCTGCATAGTGTTCAAACAAGATCCAAATGAGCAAACACCCCATATAATTATAAAAGGGGAAAAGAGCCTTCAAAAGTGTTTAAACAAACCATCCAAGTAGAGTACAGCCAGCACAATGACTGGGAGCTGCTTTGTGCAATAGCAATTTAGATCTCTCTACTTTACAGCCATTTTCAATCCATACAGGTGATTAAGGGTATGGGCAATAGGATTACCTTTTTAAAAAAACCCTTACCTCCATTGCACTTGTTTAAATGATCACCCATTGAAATTCATGGTTTCATGAGCAGCACAAAGAAACAGGAGTTATAACACAAGGTGCACTCCACTGGCATTACAGTTTGAGTTCAAATATATGTCTGTGTACAACCAGCATGATTGGTCACTTAATTCTAAAATCACTTTGCTTTTCGTATCAGGGTTCATATATAAAACACAAGAGCACCCTTCAAACTGAGTGGGGAGCATGCATTTAAAGACACACAACTCCCCAATACAACAATGGCAGCCCTGTCTTTCCCCACCCTCTGCTACAGTTCTCTTTGTTAGTGACGTACACCTCTTATTCTACACATATGCTTAAGTACACAAATTACGCTCTTTGAGTTCAAAAATTAGTGTTAATCATAAGATTTCAGTCAAATAAGAGAGAAAACTTTCCCCTTTCTCTTCAATTTAACACCACAAAAGTTCTTGCAAAAATTATCAGCATGAAAAATAATCTGAACATTTAACAGTTCAGATTATTTATTTATTTAACAAATGAATTTAGCTAGTTTATTTAATGTGGTTACACTCAAGTGAAATTGTCATTTTAATACAGATTAATGCTGAAGCTTTGCACTCGTGCTAAGTCTGACTATACTGCATGCATATAAAAACCCAACTGGCATCAATTTCTAGTTTCCATAGTTTCCATATCAGTTTTGACTATATTAATTTACTTATCAGAAAGAACATGGAGATAATCAAAGAGAAATAGGCTAGTTAAATAATGTGTAAGCTCAAAACGGTGTTTTACAGCAATTTAAAAGCCAATTTATTATAGCGTGAGTGCTTGTGGGTAGAGCCCCCTTTGTCAGATGCATGAAGTAAAACTTTGGTTTGCAGTTTCTCTTTGTGTATTTCATGGTGGGCTTTAATTCACAAAAGCTTATGATGTGATAAACTGGTTTGTCTTCAAGGTATTACAAGGCCCCTTTTTAGTTTTGGCTGCAAAGGCCTAACATGGCTATTGCACTAGAACGCAGGAACCCTGAACGTGGAATTTTATTCCCCTTTTCACACTACATTTGAATGCTACTGCTGTCCCGCAAATATTGTTTTACAGATCTATTTAAGATTTGAATTTACATACAGGAAGCACCTAAGACCATTTCCTGTACTGTCTTTATTTTGAGAACCCCAGAATCATTAAGAAAGATTAAAAAGGAAAGGTGGTTTTCTGTGGTTTTCAGAAAAATTAACATGCAACCTGTTAAAATTCAGAGGTTTAATACCAATGAAAAAGTAATTTTCTGAAATATTATCACTGTTTCAGACACCTGCAGGAATTTCAAGTGATTAAAGTATGTTCCAGATCCACCCAAGAGACTGGGTTGACAGAACCAACTCAGTCATCATGATTGTGCCTGTAGAAGGTAGACAAGAGGGCTGCTGCTCCACTCATTGGAATTATCTGGGCATAAATTTCTATTCTATCTTTCATGTTACTTAGTATCTACAGGAAAGCACAAGGAAATGGTCTGTCATGTTTGCTTTTCGAGTTTGGTACTATATGCAATTATTGTTCTCCCCTCCCCACTGATTGATTTGGACTCACTGCTGAATTTACAAACTTGTGAGAAAACATTTGGACAAAACCACACGCAGTATGCTATTTTTCCTGCTAAATTTTAATAGTCAAGCATGGAGGGCCATCAACACTAGCATTCACCAGCCTTTATCTTATTTGAATTTACAGCTACTCTTGTAGTGCAATCCTATGGGCTACTGGTGCAACGCTGTAGCCAGGATGCTGACTGGAATGGGTCACAGAGAACGTATCACTCCATTCCTGCCTCATCTACACTGCCTTCCAATTTGTTTCTGGGCACAATGCAAGGTGGTGGTACTGACATTTAAATCCCTTGGGACCAACATACCTGAAGTACCATTGTTCCCTTATGAACCAACCCAACCACTCACTGTGGTCTCCTCCTCAGAGGCCCTGCTTTGGATGCCAGCCCAGGAGAGGGCCTTCTCAGTTGTAACACCACAATGCCGGAACTCTCTCCCCAGGAAGATCCGCCCATTCTTCTATGTTGCTGTCTTCTGCCAACGGGTGAAAACTTTTTTGTTTCACTTGGCATTCCCTCAGTGATCCCTCCTCCCTCCCTCATATTTTAACTGTTTTATCTTGTATTTATTCTAAGCTCTGGTTTTAAATTGTTTTAATTATGTAATTGTGTGTTGTCTTTAATGGCTTTTTATGATCATTTTAATCTGCATGGTTTTAATTTGTCAGCCGCCTTAGTGACTGGGTTGGGGCAAAAAGGCAGGATAAAAATCTTGTTAATAAATAATAAACATGGATTACTCTAATTAAAATCAATGGGACTATGAGGATTAACTCTGCATAGGATCACACTGTTAGTTTGTGAGTTCATAAAAGCATAGGGCAATGTGTGTGTATGTGCAAGGGGGAGTGATTATGTTCAATATGTTCTTCTTGTTCCAGCAGAGCCATGTTTCTTCTCCAAAAATTCAAAGTTGCATTCACAAGTTTAAAGGGCAGAGTTGGTGCACTTTCACAGGAAGACATTATCTCTTATGCTTTTTTTAATCAAGTGCAGTACTGAATGTTGTAAAAGTAAGGTGGGATTGTTTCAAAGGAGAAATCTTTCTTATGGGCTCTTTAAACAGTACACACAGCACATTTGGGTTGGATTTGAATTTCAGATGGTGCTGCACTTTCCCGTAGCACCCCTCCCTTTGTTCTCTCTGTTTTGTGCTATATCAATATATTGTTATATTGAAATAGTAGTAGAAATGAGCGTGAAAAATAAAATAGCTAATTACAAAACATTGAACAATTCAATTAAGCATCACTTGCAACTCAAACACAACCACAAAACAAAACCTGATGAAAAGCAGTTTCACACCAAAAAAAAATGGATCAAACCTACATAAAAAATGAGATAAAAACATTTGCCCTTGTTCACCATCTGAATCACCAATGGTCTAAAAAGAGTGCTTGTCTAAAATGTGTGTGTGTGTGGGGGGGCATACATAAGTAAACCATTCTTCATCAAATATCAAAATGCCTTAAAGAGCCCATCTGAAAATAATCTTAGTATTGTATGCTAGTAGAACTTCAAGAAGTTCTAGAAAAGGCTTCACCGTATTGATGGAATCAAGTCCCATATTCAGTTTTGCCTGTTCTCTGTACACACACAGGAACAGACAACACTGCTATACAGTATCAATACACATACACAAGAAGGATCAAAGCAGAAAAAATATACATAAGAACATAGTTTCACACAACTATGCAAAGAGAACAAAAACAAAATGAACAAGCAGCAAAATCTTTCACGTGCAGAACAAAATCTTATATGAAGAGCAAAGGCAGAGAGAGGTTTTGCATGCAGACTGAAGAAGACAGAAACCCTAATATATTCCTATATGGCAAAATTATATTTATTTATTTACATTACTTATAAAGTCTGCCTTTTTCATTGAAACTCAAGGCAGATTACACAGTGTGAGTTAAGAGTCTCTCTACACAAGACATCTTACATGAGAACGCTCAAATATAGACACACATACAATGTTAGCCAGGAAGCATAGTTTAAAAAGACAGAGCTGAAGGTTCTGTCAATTTCACCACTCTACAGAGCAGGCAAAGATCTTTCCTCAGAGGGTTTGTTAATTTCCTACTCCTATTCCTATTCAATTTCAAAGGAATTTCAAAAAACAATGTAATAGGATATACAAATGCAAATGTGCAAGCTTTAAAATTAGCAGAAGTCCAATACAGAATTGAAGAACTTCTGAAACAGAGCATAAGCAATTCTAAAATTGACATATTAAACAACACAGAACTACCAGTGGGATCATACAACATAGAACTACCATTGGGATCATACATAAAGCGACACATAGTATATAGTGACACACAGTAGTAAAATCTATGGTTCCTGTCTCTTTATTGATACATCTCTTTGACATCACTTCCTTATCCCTCCTATCTGAATAAAAAAGTCCTCTTGAATAATTCAGTTTTGCATCACTTGTAGAAATGAGAGCTTTCCTGTCCTCTTCAGACAGGCTGTTCCATAAGGTGGGGGCCACCACAGAGAACGCACATGTATGGACAACTGTTAATTTTGCCCATGTGCAAGTTGGCACCTGCAGAAGGCTCTGTTCAGATGAGCAAAGCTGCCATAGTAAGAGAGGTGGTCCCGTAGATATGTTGGACCAAGCCTGGGAAGAGCTTTGCATGTGATATCCAATACCTTGAATTATGCCCAGTAAATGATAAGTAGCCAGTGGAGTGACTGCAGAATGGGAACAATATACTTCCTCAGTGTGACACTAATTACAAAAAAACATCCCCTCTTACATGAGGATAAACCTTCAGCAACAGAGCCCCTCAGGATACTCAATAAATTATAAATACTGGAATTCACAGGATTCCTATGTTTTTGTAAAAGTACCAAGAGGATTTCTAACAATTGTCAGGTGTTGACTAAAATCTGTAATATTATTTATAGTGCCTCATTACAGTGTGCGCTCAGGTATTCTTTATTTTGATACTGTACCTTAATGGCACATAGCATCTTTTATCAGCTTCAGCTGGTTTGCCAGCTACAGCCTTTCCTCAATAGGAGTAATTTGGCGACAACAATTCCATGCTCTGATCACATCCAAGTTAGATTACTGTAATGCACTCTACATTGGGCTCCCTTTGAAAACGGTTCAGAATTTTCAACTGGTCCAAAATGCAGCCGCCAGGGGTTGGTTGCAGGGATCGTATCACTCGTGTGCTGAAATATCTGCACTGACTATCCATCTGTTTCTGGGCACAATTCAAAGTACTGATTCCTCCCATTAAGGCCCTAAATAGCTTGAGGCCAGGGTATCTGAAGGACTGTCTCCTCTTATACTATCCAGCTCATCGGTTAAGATCTGCCTTTCAAGCCCTGCTCTCTGTGCCTCTGCCTTCTGAGGTGAGACCGGTGGCGACAACTAGAGACAGGGCATTTTCCATGGTGGCACCATGTCTTTGGTACCGCTGTAGTGGCATCTCATCTTGAGGCTCACCTGGCTCTCACTTTACTTCCTTTTAGGTACCAGACTAAAACACATCTTTCAACTCAGGCTTTTAATTAGGAATTTTTTCTTAGCAGCTTTTTAGTGGTCTTCTGTTTTACTGTCATTTTTTATTCTGACTATATCTAATGGCTTGTTTTTTATTGTGAGCCACCTCGGACGGGACTCTGAAGAGAAAGCATAGAAATGTTTTAAATAAATAAATAAATAAATAAATAAATAATGCAACCATATCCACTAGATCTTTGGCCTGTGGTAGGGTACAACTGCATTGAATAATTTGTTTCTGCACATGATGCATTCCTGCAACAGAATCCCAGGCATTACACAATTGTTGCTTCCTTGTGGTTGTTCTTCGTAAGATGAACATAGTTCCATGGTGGGCTGATAAACCATGTGAAGAACCAGCACAATCAGCTCTTGTAAGAAACAAGAGTATTCACGTTACAGACAAATAAGAAGTCAATACAGAATGCAAATTTGCCTTGGAAAAACGTGACCAAATGGCAAACTTCTGCTCTCAGCTCCCCTGTCCCCATTTGAGTAATTCTGGTATCTGATTAGCAAAGAACCTGATCACCCTTCCTTCAATGCCATAAGAAAAAGTTATCAGACACTTCCCTTTGTTAACTTCTAGTCTCAGTTATTTTAACTTTGTGAGCATCTTGCAATTTCACTGAAAAGGAAGAACCCTTTTGAAACAAGTGCAGCTGCAAGTGCTGTTGCATCATAAAGTCTGAAACTGGATCATCTCAATGCTCTGTCAGAAAAGGGAAAGCAGCTGCTAGGACTTCTGTCCAAGAAAGCAGCTGTCCATACTGGTGTAGGTCTGGACATGCATTCTTAACATGTCTGTAAAATGAAAGCCAGGATTCTCCCTAATCATGCTGTGTATTATTACTGTTACATGAGTTGACCTTAATTTTACATCTTAATTTATAAGAGTCATATTGGTACTTAAAAATCACTTTCCCTGCATAATATAATTAAAGTTAGAATTACTTCCAGAGATTGCTATGAAGTTCTGAGCAACAATTGATCCTAACTGTACAATATACCCAAACATTAAACTGATCCTATGCAGCTAACAATGCAATCCTATATAGATTTACTGCAGCCTAAGTCCATTGCTTTTAATAGGCTTAGACAGGAATAATTCTGCATAGGCTTGCATGGCTAGTCGTCTTGAAAAACTACAGTATTTAAATGGCAGAAACAGTGGACTACTCAAGACATTGTCCTAGGCCAGAAGATATGGCAATATGTTTTCTGTGCATCAGAAGAAGCAATACAGAACTGGGCTGGGCAGTTTACTTGGACAGAGTCTTTACCTTTTCTTAAAGTACCCAGAAGCAATTTAAGGGTGGGGCTTTGGCAAAGATAGCACCCTGTTCTAAAGAACCACAAATTTCTTGTTCACTTCTGGACTTAATGGGAAGATACATGGCAGCTGCTTCCCCTTTTACTCAACAGGGACAATCAATGGTATGTGTCTTGAAAGAGCATGACAGCCATTGTCCTAAATTCACTGTCTGAACTAGAACCAATTCCAGCTTTTGACCAAGCTATCATTTTATTTTAAGGATTTATACTCCATCTTTCAATCACTTGATTTCTAAGGCAGCTTACAATACAACTATCGCAAAACACGGCTTCACTTGGAATATGGCTCCTGCCTCATCTCTAAGGGGAGTAGCTAAGAGAGACATTGGAATAATGGGATGTTAAAGCCTCTTACCAGCTCTCAGGTGGTTCTGCTACTACTGTTTCTCTCCTATGCACCGTGGTACATAGTTAGCAGGAACTTTTTGTATCTTTAAACACTTACATCCAACAATACACTTTGCTTCTGAGGCAGCTTAAAATATAAATATTAATAAAAATAGGCAAGGATTAGTAGGCCCAAAAAGTTGCGCAAAAGGCATTTGACTAAAAAAACCGTAGCAATATTATGAATTATTTTTAATATGCCTGTTACCTCCAAGGAAAGGAGAGACAATTCTGGATCTTTTTTTTAGTCTGTATGGTGCTGCTGGCCATACATTCCTAGTTCAGGTAAAATGGCTCATCTGTGAAGAATTAGGGGATGACACTATGATGATGCTGTATGTGCCTTTGGAAATCCCTCTCACAAGCCCATTTCAACAACCATGGAACAAACAGTGTTTTGTGTTGAGACAACTAAAGCAGCTTTCTATATGTCAGGCAAGTGGCATGTGCTGCTTTCAGTGGGAATTAGAACAAATGATTGTACTGCTACCATTAAAAAGGAAAGATGTGCATGTTTCATCAGTAGAATCTACAAAACCACTCAAAGAGTGATTCTGCACACGTTGGATAATGCGCTTCCAATCCTCTTTATAGATCATTTGGAACGGACTTTTTTGTGTGCGGAACAAAAAATCCACCTCAAACGATTGATAAAGTGCATTATCCAATGTGTGCAGAATCAGCCAAATAGGCATTATGATACCATATTCCAAAGTTGTTAATAGTTCTACCCAGATTGGATCACACGCAGAGCTAAGGTTTGAAGAAACCACCAATAGAATCATATTGTCACGGTGGGGCCAAGGCAGAAATTTTCCAAACCATGAACACTTTGCCCCTACCTATCTCATCCTATCTGAAATAGTCCGGAAAACATTTTCAAAGGGAATTGCTCATTATGCATTCCATGTAAATGGAAAATCGGAGGGAAGAGCCATGCAAAGGGAGTTATGGGTTACTAACTCGAGTCTGGGAAGGGCAGGGACCTCAGTGGGGTATAATGTCATAAAGCCCACCCTCCAAAGCAGCATTTTCTCCAGGGGAACGGATTTGTCATCTGGAAATCAGCTGTAATTCTGGGAGAGCTCCACACCTCCATGGAGGCTGGAAACTCTAGGAGGTTACACCCCACCCTTTTTAAGGCTGAATAAAATCTGCATCTGTACGTAAGAGAGGGCATGCTCAACCAGGAGCAGAAGCTGACTAGTTTCACGGCAAAACCACTGTTTCTCACCTTATGTTGCTTCAGCCATCACGGCACTCTTGATGTTTGTCGCTGAATAGCATATACATGGGGGCAGGGGGCAGGTGGAGAAGGGGGCAGGCCTGAATTTCCACAATATTTGTTCAACTGCATTTGACAGCAGTTCAAGTTCCAGTGGAACCATTTGCTTAGGAAAGAGCTTCCGTGCATGGGGAAATGCTTTACTATCAAACAGAAGCAGCTTCTTAAAGGAAGAAGTGCGTACCAAGCAACAAGCAAATATAACTACACATTTGTTCTGCTATGATCCCTGCCCATCTAGAACTGTGCTCCAGTTCCTACTGATAGTGCAACTAGACTAGGTACTTTTTATGCACTACTAAAAGTTAATAGATAAGTCACTTAAATTCCATTGAGCTATCTTGAAAGAGTTACTTGTCACTTTGAAAAAATCAGTAGATAGGGCAGCCTTCCATCACAGATGCGTACAATGTTCTTTCTCATATTTTGAAAGAGAGAACTGCAGAGATACATACACTTCTGAAAACAGCGGCAATATTTTGAATAAGATTTGTTGTATTATGATCCCCCCTTTATGAATACAGAATTGATCTATATTGTTAAAAGTGCCAGGGTTCAAAATAATTCTCCTAATAATTTCTTCAAAACAATGCAATGCCAAATCTTTTCAGGCACAAGAACAGGAGAAATGATGCAATACAACCAACACTGGTGTGACACAAACATGTTTCTTAACACAAATTAGGGTAAAGTGCTTTCTTTGCATGGAGTAGGTTTGTGTCTGGGAATCTAGAATCCAAAATTCTGACAATATTGCAAGAGAGAAGGCTTTAAAGGAAGGTACATGGGTACACAGTTCCTTTGCTCTAGCCCTATTCACAGCAGGGTAAAATTCATACCCTGCACCTTCCTCTTATTCTAAACACAGAATAACATCTCATTTAGCTATTAGTACTATTTTGACCAGGGCTCATTTCAAGGAGGAACGCACCGGAACACTGTTCCGGTAGTTTCCCCAAGTCAGGTGGCCCTGCCCACCTGAGTTTCAAACATTTTCAGCCATTTTGGGCCCATTTCAGGGCCAAAACAGCCAGGATCGGGTTGGTACCAGGCAGGGGGAGCCTCCCCACTCAGCACCGACCCAGTCCCAGCAATTTTGGCCCCGATCCCGGCCAAAACAGGTCAAAAATAGCCATTTTACGCCCATTTGGGGGCTGAAACGGACCGGATCTGGACCGTAACAGCCAGGATCTGGTCAGTGCTGGGCAGGGGGAGCCTCCCCCACCTGGCACTGACCTGGTCCTGGCTGTTTTGGCCCCGATGCTGGCTGAAATGGGTTAAAAATGGCCATTTTCTGACATTTTGAACCCATTTGGGGGCAGAAATGGCCAGGATCTGGGCCAAAACGGATGGGATCTGGTTGGTGCCGGGCAGGGGGAGCCTCCCCCACCAAGCACTGACCTGATCCTGGCTGTTTCGGCCCCGATCCTGGCCGAAACAGGTCAAAAATGGCCAAAATTGCCATTTTTTACCTGTTTGGAGGCCGAAAAGGACCAGATCGGGGCCAACATGGCTGGGACCGGGTCAATGCCAGGGAGCCTCCCCTGCCTTCACTGACCTGGTCCTGGCCATTTTGGCCCCAATCCTGGCCAAAACAGGTCAAAAATGGCCATTTTGGGCCCGTTTCGGGTTCCCCACGCTCGGCTCCGACCAGATTTGGTCCTTTTGGCCATTTGGGCCATTTTCTGCCAGGATCGGGGCCAGAACTGCTGGGAACTGGTCAGTGCCAGGTGGGGGAACCCTCCCCTGCCCAGCACTGATCTGGTCTAGGCTGTTTCAACTTGTACCAAACAGGGCCCAAATGGCCATTTTGGTCATTTGGGGCCCTTTTCGGCTGGGATCAGGACCCAAACCACCAGGATTGGGTCGGTGCCTGGTGGGGGCCCCCTGCCCTGCCCAGCACCAACCCAATCTGGGCCATTTTGGGCCTGATCCAGGCCAAAACGTGCCAAAAAGGGTCATTTTAATCCTTTTGGCTGGATTAGGGGCAAAACAGCCCTGATCAGGCCACTGCCAGTTGGGGGAACACTCCCCCGTCTGGCAGCAGCCAAATCCTGGCCATTTTGGCCTGATCAAGGGATGTGGCATATGTTAATGAGTTATGCTAATGAGTTCCTGCAGTTCTTTTACTACGAAATGACCCCTGATTTTGACAATCAGTCCAGGATGACAGAAATACTTGTCTTATCCCATTCCAACTTTGCCAACAGTTTATCAACATTATCACAGAAGTAAAAAAGTATAAACAAGAAAGGGCAAAGGTACTTTACCCAGACATTACACGTGTAAACGCAACTCAATACATGCTAAGATTGCTGGGAAGAAGTAAACTGGTTTTTATTCAATACAATTACCACATTTCCCTTTCGAATGACTTCAGGCAAGTAAGTGGAAAAACAGCATGCAATCAAAATTAAATGCAAGATGTCCTTTCCTCACAAGATTAAGACAGCCAATTAGATTATCTGTGTTCACGGTGCAAAATTTTCAGACATATTTCTCTCCGCTGACTTTCATCAGACCTTCACAATGCATGGTGGAGTCTGATATAAAATGAAGAAGTCAGAAGGTGAGAATTTATGGCCCTCTCAAACAGAAGACCAGTAGTGCTTAGTCTAGAGGACTAATTGTTTTTCAGAAAGTGGGTGGGTCCAGGGGGGCTTTTGCCCAACAGAGCTTCTGATTGGGCAACTGATGTGCAGATTTTTAAAACTTCCATCAGCAGAAACTGAAACGACAGCTCAAAGATCTTCATTGTGTGACTGAAGGTAAATTGCAGGTATTCAAGAAAATGTTTTTTTAAAAAAATATATGTTTATTTAAAAAGACAAACAGACTTCTACCTGAAAAGTTGAAGCATTACTACGATGGCCCCACTTCCTGACATTTTGTAGTTGGCTTCACTTCCTGTGGCAACCATTTTGTGGTTGCTCCCATCAGACTGTGTCAGAACTCCAAAGGTGCCCACAGGCTTAAAAAAGGTTTTGGGGGCGGGGGCCTCCCACAGCGTTCCAAAATGTATGGAAATGAACGATTCAATCACAACACTCATTACTGTGACAATGCTATCTTTAATTTCCAGGGTATTAAAACTGGCATAGCCTAGATTGAAAGATAGCTTTTTTTTAAAAAAGATATCCTGAACTCTCCAGAATCCTCCTGAGTTAGCTGACATAAATACAATTTTAAAAATGTAATGATTAAAATCCAATAAACTCAACCTCAACAATAAAATTCCCCCTCTGTAAAATCAGCAGTTATCAGCATAAAAACAGGCTATAAAAGCAAGCATCGGGGGGAAAAAAACTATGTAAGGAGATAAAACTCAGTTAAAAGTCAACATAACAATTGCTGATGGGTCATTCTACTCTCTTCTCACATATAGTTGGGCACTGCAGAGAAGTGTCACAGATTTACACCTCCTGGATACAATCTGCTCTTTTGTACCCACTGCTTTACAAAGTGCTTCCCCTCCCTCTATGTCCCAAATTAGGATAACATTTTCACTTGAAGATTGATTTTGATTTAATTGATTGATTTATTAAATGTTTAATCCGCTCTCCCTGTGAACAGGCTCAGAGTGGATGAAGTGGGCTCCAGTCTACAAAAGCTTTTGACATGGCAGCTCAGTTCACATATAATGTTAAATCATTATTTAGGGTAACTATGGTATGTAAATACAGAATTCATCTTAAACATGATAACTCAGATTTTGGCTTGCCTTGAGAAATAGTTTCATCATTTTACTGAGGTACAGAATGTCCACATCTGTAAGACTTAATGCTTGGTAAATAAACCAACTCAAACATTTTTTTGTTCCTGGTTTGATGGGCACTAACCATAATGAGTCAAGTGGCCATTATTCAGTTGACAACGCTAACCAGCAATTTAATTAAACCATGTCTGAAATGAGCATTAAATGTATTTGATGCTATATTTCTCTCTTATTTCTGCTATGCAAGCAAACACCGTACTTCCATTTTTTCCCTCCCTTCATGTTGCTGGTGTCATATAATAACTTCTGATTTATTGCAAGCCTTAATCTACTCTTGCATCCAAACTGGCCTGGAGGGGAAATACAACTACAGCTTGCTAAGAATTATGCAGCTGTAGAGTACAGCTTACATGACTTTTGAAGTCAACTACTGACTATGACTAAATGAGGAGAGGAGTGTACAAACACATGGTTCAGTCACATAGTGTCCAACCATGGTTTGGCATTATATTCTTACCACAGCTATGTACCTGGAATGGGTCTTTTTCACATATACACTTACACTATTAGCATGTTTAGGTGAAGGTTTAAACTAACAAGTGCACCTATTCCTTCAGAAGATTCATGTGAAAAGCAGTCCTTAGACTGTTGAAACAGGAAACAAAGTAAGACACTAGCTGGAACCCTGTGTGACCTCATGCATGCAACATGACAGAGTCTTAGGAAATGTCTGTAACATTTTACCACTAAGAAGCAAATGATTATGAAATTACTATACTAATGTAAAGCATAACAAATCACTTGTAAAACTCTCTCTTTTTTACTTGGTGTTTTACTTGGTGTCCAATAGGTGAAAAGAAAATTTAGCATTGACCCTAAGCTTTGGAAAATAAAAATGGTTCTCACGATAAAACAAATTCAATAATAAATACAGTATATAAAGCTAAACACTTATGGTTCTTGCTTGAAGTAACAAGACATGGAAACCCTGCACTTAAGGTCAAAATATTTTGCTACATTTAAGCATCACGTTGCAAATATTCATCAGATATTTATTTAAATTTATTTTATTTCAAACATTTATATGCTGCCTTTCTACCCAAACAGGATCCCTAAAGATACAATCCAAGATACAATAGGAATAGGTCTTTGCAGAAGTTCAGAATTTGGGGAAAGCTCTTCCAATATTCAGACAAGCATCTAATAATTTTCAACTTTTCATTGTTTCAATTGTTTTATTTTCTATTTTTTTCTAGGGGGAAATCACATATGACAATTCAATGAGGTGAATTATCAGGTATTTGTCCAGACTTCTCCATTACTCTAGTTAGGTCTTTGCCTTCTGCTATACAATATCATAATTTATTTGAAAAAAAAAGTTAAAAGCAGAAAAACCTCACTTGTTGGTGCCAATTTATTCCTTGTAGTAATTATATGTCTTTCAATTCATCCCTTGCTGTAACTATACATCTTTTAAAACATTCTCAGTCAGTGTGATGTAGTGGTTCCCACTACATACATGTTAGTGTAGTGGTTATGGAACTGGAATGAGATTGGGGAGCACTGGGTTCAAATCTCCATGTGGCCATTAAGCTCACTAGGAAATGCTGAGCCAGCCAGTCTCTCGCAGCTTAAGCTACTACAGAGGGTTATTGTGAGGATAAAATGGAGGAGGAGAGAATGATATATGCCATCCAGGCTCCTTGGTGGAAGGACAAGATAAAAATACATTAATAAACTAACTGCAAAGTGGCAGGGGTGGGGGTGGGGAGAACAGCCTTTTCACTGTGATTGCTGAATTGTTCTTATGGTGTATGCACTTGAGCATTGCACAAAAATACTGGTTCAAAAGCAACGTAGTTCTTACATTTTTTAGCCTGTTGGCACAGATTTGATGCAACAGAGTAAGAACAGGTAACTCCCCATGAATGACAGAAGTACACAAAACAAAAATTCAAGTATCATATGGAAGCTGACAAAGGATTCATATAGGGGTGTGATGCAACTTGAGTAAAGAGAAGAACAGAAAGTTGAAAAAGGAGAAGCACCAACCACTATAACAGAAATTGTTCAAAACTAGTTACTGGAGCACTCAGAAAGGGTAGATTGTGTAGGTGTTGTAAATAAGATCATGACTCAGCAAGAGAGACATCTTCATGCACTGAGTCAAAGTGCAAGGCATATCTGGACTGAACTGTACTAAGAATCAGAGCCTTATATTGTTGACTGTCTTGGTGACAGAGAAGATGGTGGAATCTTTACACTATAAGCCAAAATATGCAACTAAAAGCAAAGATACAGGCAGAAAGAGGCATCCAAGGCAAGAAAATGAGGTTAAAATAAAGTCAAGAATTTGGCATGGATTATCCAAGATAATCACTGCATAATGTTATGAAAGTTGTACAGTCATTCCCAGGTACTCCTAGAATAGTTAGACTGACAGGGACAGCCTAAACAGTTGACCCTTGTAAGCCCATTGAAGTAAATGGGCTTCAAATGGTGCAACTCTGTCTCAGATGGCAATGTCAATTACTCCAAATTAGTGATATTTAGTTCCTGGAGTACAATTGACTAACCCTTGATGCACTTCAGGTAGCCTCCAAAACAATAAAATGCAAAGAAAAAAATGCTGAAGTGTCAGGAAGGTGCTTGAACAGTTCACCCCTTAAACAGAGAAAACAGCCTCTATGAAAACTTCAAAGAACTCTCCAACTGCGCACGCACAATTCTCACCTGCATGAACAAATAACTACAGTGGATTGTGCAGTAGCTGAGCTTTAATTTAGAAGCCTGTCAAGCAGCCTCCCATGTGGGTGTAGGGCATGAAATTACAAGTCCACAAATAACAACCAAACTAGAGTAGCATTCTTTAATACATCAAAGATTAAGAACCATTTCCCTGGATAATAGTGTCAGTCTATTATTGGACAAAGTTAACAAATATAACAAAGTGAAAGATATACATTCTGCACTAGAAGATTCCTAAAGCTTACCTAGTTTACCCCTTGTACCAAAAACAGGATTTTCTATATTCATTCCAAAGCCTAATTTAGCCCAGTTCAGTACCGGAGATCGTATTGCAGTGTCAGTAGGGCATGAATACTGTAGTTAACTGAAATCTTGGGCAACCCCTAGGTAGATCACTTTTTTATTGTAAGAGAGGTGTAGTAATGGCTGTTGTTAAAATAAGAGGAGGTAACACAGTTTACAAGCTAAAAGATGCAATTTAAATAATAATACAGAAGGCGAGACAAGGATGTGCTTAAAGAAAGATGTTTGTGGGCTCTTCCCCACTCCCTTTAGCTAGACAAACATGCGCTATTGCTATGAATTTCTGCCCTGGCTGATTAAATTGATTCTTCTTGTTGCAGGACCATCTACAACCATACTAGCTTCATGTCTTCAGTGGAGAGACAGCCTTAGTGCTGGATCATCCTTCTATGATACTTTGTACAAACACCCCAGCTTTACACAAAACTATCAGAAACTACTGTATTTCTCTGAATTTCCTGTCCTTTTGTCCCCTTTTAATATACACACCTACCAACTCTTATGAAATCTTGTCACAGTAATTCTGTTAGTCTAAAGTGCCATAATATTTTTACTCCAGAAAAAGGAACATTTCCATTGCTAAGTACAGCAGATTAAAAGTGCATTTAGCATTCAACCTAAATCATCTCTTACTCCATCACAACAAGAATTCCACAGTTCTTTGTTTTACTCTCTGACCTCACACCCTGTGCAAGCCAGAATTTAACAAAGTTCCAGGCAAATTTTCCACACAGTAGGACTTACTAAGAACATAAAAAGAGACAGGCAAACAAAGAGAAGGCTCAAGTGCAGAAACTATTTAGCATCATCTTTGTTCCCAGATTCTGGTGCCTCTTCAATCAGTGGGGTTTCTGCCAGCCAAACACTTTGAGGACTGGAATCTTTTTCTTCATGTCTAGCTTTATTAGAATACCCATACTGCTATTTTTAAAAAGAATTCTTGCTTTAGCAAGGGAAATTGGGGATTGCATTACCAGTGAACCAGTGAAGGAACATTTCATGGTGAATTCCTTTAAACTAGCCTTCACCTTTGAACTTTTCAGAGCAACAAAAGCAGACAAAGAGCCCACAGGGCTAGCCCGCTTACAGTACTGAAGCGCTTATTAACATACAAAACTTTTTTCTCATGATACAGCTCAACTCTATGCTTGTGTACACAGAAATATGTCGTGCAGGCTTACTCTGAGGTAAATTTATACAAGATTGCACCTATTCAGCTTAAACATTGGCATTCAAACAGAAAGAAAACTAAAGCTGCACATTCCTTCAAGGGCATTTTATGATAGGATTAAGTACAGGAACCATTCTGCAAAGCTTGTCTCTCCCAGCAGTTGTTTTCTGTTTGCCATCTCAATAACTCTCTTCACCTGCCCTTAGTTTTAGTCCTGCCTATGTGCAACATTTTTACAAAATGAAATGGAAAACAAAGCACCTGCTGCTGACATAGAATAGACCAACAAAAAAGCTGGGCCTGCCCCCTAAAAAACAATATAACCAGTTGCAAAGTATGATCTAGTTGCCACTTACAGCATGGAAAAAGTGACAAGCCAACTGAACCTCAACAGGTCTGGAGAAAAACCTTTGGGTGGGCATTATTTCAGATAAGAGCCATTATAAAATTTCAAATACAGTGAGAGCAAAAAATTAGGAAAAAATGAATTAAGATTATTACAGCTCAATTTCTTGCTGTCACTATTAATGCCTTCCTTTGAAAGAACGATTTGTTCTGCAAACACATGTCTTCCAGTGTTCATCTACTTTGAATTTAGTTCACGCATTGTTGGGTTTCTGCAATTTGGTGAGGGAGGCAGCACCCGGCTCGAAACGCGCCACCAGAGCTGAACAATAACCATGTTTTTATTCAAAGGTTTGCCTTCCATGAAGCACACAATTATCTCCAGTCTGAAAGGAGACTATTTTCATCCTCTGTTTCATTTGCAAGACACAGCATGTATGCTGAAATTTTCTTCAGGGGCATTCTCTTAGGCTTGTAACAAAGACTGCCCTTTAAAAGGCACACCTGGGAAGATACAAACATGTTTTGGAGCACATCAGGGGGGAAACCGCCAGACTTCTCCCAACTCTGCAACTCCCAGTCGGATGTAGTTCTTTTTGCGGGACAGACACCAGAGCAGCAACAGCAAAAAGGAAGTCGCTTTCGAAACTCACCTTTAAGATCTTATCCAGCCCCTCTTGGCCCAGGCAGGGAAACTCTTGGAGGAGCTGCGTTTTCTTCAACTTGTAGTCGTTGGCCGCTGCTTTCCAGTACGGTTCCTCGAGGACTTCAAAAATAGCTGCCCCGATGGACAGGTAGAAGATGATAGCAGACGTCAGCAGGGGACCTCGGTCTACCATGGCGGTACCCAGCGGGGGACGCTCAGGAACAGCGAAAAGGCAGGAGCTCCTTGGAAATGCCTCGGGACGGGAGAAAGGGAAGGAGGAGATCTGCGCTCCCTCTGGAGAGAATTAGAAAGACGATCGCTCTCACTTTCCTCGCCTGCCGCCGCTTCCTCCTCCCGCGGCCCCTTTTTATTTTCCTCTCCCTTTCGCTCCCTCCCACCGTCTCCACCTCCCTGCTGCTCCTTCTCCACGCTGTCCCTGGCCCGTCTGCCGGCTTCCCTCGTCCCTCTACCCCCCCTCTCCTCTCTTCCCGCCGTTCCACTCCTCGGGCGTTTGAATTTGGTGCCCTTCTATTCCCCCACGTTCCTCACCCAGCAGCGCATGCGGGGCGTTTTCCGGTTGGCCGGTCGCAGCTTCGTTCTCCCGCCTCAGAAATGCTAGGCTGGGAGACTAACTTCGCCCGGCAGCCCGCGCCATGTGGCGCCCTCGCTCCTCTGCCTGGCGCTTCGCTTGAGCACGCTGCGGGGAGCCCGCACTTTCTCTCCGCGTTCCTCCGCCCTCTCTGAAAAGTACAGAACAGCCCCGCTCTGCCCGGGGAAGGCTTTCCGAAGACGCTCGCCCTGCTCTGCTAGCTTGTGGGATGTCCAGGACTTGCTGCTGCCCCCGCCTGGGCGGGGTGAGCTGCCAGCAGCCTTAGTAAAGTGCGGTTCTTGTTCTTGCCTTGACCTGGGTGGGAACCTGCGTAATGTGTCCTGTGTGCGACTCAGACTCTCTGCCTCTCTCCCCCTCCTTCCTGGGATTGAGGGAAGGCTTAGCACTGCTGACCTGCGAAGGTTTTTTAAACAGCCATTTTCGGTTCCCCCAGGTCAAACAAACAATTGCTCTGGAAATTAGAATGAGTAATTGTATATGTCCGTTGGAGGATATAATACATGTATTCCTATTTGCAGTCAGGGGTCTGCTTATACCATTTCCAATTCAACCGTGTCTCTGCGCAAGCCGTCTATACAGGGACACTCAAGTGAAAGCTCTTACCCTTGTTCTCCCATTGCACATACACATGCACTTCTAGGGACACACAATACACTTGAATATAAGAACACACAGAATAAGTCACGAGAGTGTCCGGTGTAAGATGTCTTGGGAGTGACTTAACCTGCAAGCCTACTTAGGAATTTGATCCTTTTCCTACTTCAAATTCCCACTCTATGAAGCCCTTGGGCAAATTACTATAAATTATAAAGATGAAAGCGGATGGCCCAGTTTGGTGTAGTGGTTAAGAGTGTGGGACTCTAATCTGGCGAGCTGGGTTTGATTCCCCACTCCTCCACTTGAAGCCAGCTGGGTGACCTTGGGCTAGTCACAGCTCTCTGGCGCTCTTTCAGCCCCACCCACCTCACAGGGTGTTTTGTTGTGTGGATAATAATGACGTACTTTGTAAACTGCTCTGAGTGGGCATTAAGTTGTCCTGAAGGGCAGTATATAAATTGTTGTTGTTGTTATAAAGTTGTTATTATTATAAAGTTGTTATTATAAAGTTATTATAAATAAATTATATTATAAATAATATAATTATTATATTATTATAGGAAGGGCATGATATATATTTTTTAAAATCCCACTGGGTTTATGCCCTAGCTACGGCTGTTGGTGAAATATGAGGATCTGTTGCCCCAGCTTTCCCCCGAAAGAACTTAGGATTGTTTAGTGCAGCTCCCTAGAGCAGCAATGTGCTTTAGGCTGGCTCTGTTTTGTGGTGTCAGGTGTACTGATCCAGGACAAGGAAGTGTAATAGTGTTTCCAGTGCTGGTTTGTGCTAGCCCAAATGGCAAATTAGGAACCAGGGGCTGCAGTCCAAGGGAATGATGCTGCAGACAAATCTGGTGTTTATTTTTTGTCTCAGTACCTTCCCCAGCCAGTATAGTAGTAGTAAAGCAGCCACTCTTATAGCTTACCTTTTCTTACTTTGAAAATGTTGAAAAGAGCAAGGCTTTTTGGATGAGCCATTATATTTTCCAGTCTCAGTGTACGAATTTGTTACTTAAGGAATCCCATATTAAGATGCAAAATAACAACAACAACAGTTTATATGCTGCCCTTCAGGACAAATTAACACCCACTCAGAGCAGTTTACAAAGTATGTTATTATCCTCACGACAATCACCCTGTGATACGGGTGGTGCTGAGCAGGGCTTTTTTTCTGGAGAAAGAGGTGGTGGAACTCTCACCTGGGGCAATTCCCGGGAGGAGTGACTGCATGATGACATCACTTCTGGGAAGTCACATCATCACGCAGGCGTGGCTGCCCTGGGAGTGCTCCTGTGCTCCATGGGGGGTCCAATTTGGCCCGGAACGGGCTGCTCCGCCACAGGGGAGCACTCCCCCACCCGGCAGTGGCTGGATCTGGGCCATTTTGGGTCAAAATTGGGCCGAAACAGGCCCTAAACAGCTCAGATCAGCCTAGAACATGCAGCAGCCCAAACATGGCCATTTAGGGCCTGATCCAGGCCGTTCTGGGCCCAATTTGGGCCAAAATGGACAAGAAAGAGCCCGGATCAGCCTGGAATGAGCTGCTGCCACACGAGAGAGCACTACCCCGCTGGGCAGTGGCCCGATCTTGGCCATTTTGGACCAGAATTGGGCCCAAAATGGCTAAAAGGGGCCCAAAATGGCCAGTATCAGGCAGCTGATGAGCAGGGGAGTGTTCCCCCACCCGGCAGAGGTCCAATCCTGGCTGTTTTAGGCCTGACCCATGCCAAAAGGGACTCAAAATGGCCAAGATTGGACTGCTGCCGAGCGAGGAATGTTCCCCCGCCCGCCAGAAACCCAATCCTGGCCATTTGGAGCCAATCCTGGCCATTTGGTGAAGAGGATCCGAAGCCTGAAGGGAGGGGGGAGGCAATGAGCGCTCTGGCGGTAGCTGCGCAGAGGGAATTGCGTCGGAGGCCAAGGGGAGGGAAAAAGATTTAATTTGAACTGTAATTTATAATTTGTATGATCAACCACTCCGTCACTACTTTATTAAGCTATTTTTTTTACTATGGCAGTATGAAGGGAAAGCATTGAAATGTAGTGTTTAGTGTTTGTAGGTTACCTTCCCCTTTTTTTCCCACCCCCCCTTCCCTTTCTCTTTTTTCTCCCTTCTTTCCCTTCCCTTGTGCTATTGTAGTCTTTTGTAGTTACTGTCATTGTAGTATTGTATGTTAGATATTGAAAAATAAAAAATTATTTAAAAAAAAATCCTGGCCATTTGGGGCCCAAACGTTGGGCCCCAAAGGGGCCCAAAATGACCAGGATCTGGCTGCTGCCAGGTGGGGGAGTCTTTCCCCACCTGTCAGGGGCCCGATGTTGGCCATTTCGGGCTTGAATTGGGCCCAAAATGGCCAAAAGGGGCCCAAAATGACCAGGATCAAGTTGCTGCTGGGCAGGGGGCAGAGGCCTGATCCTGGTCATTTTGGGCCCGATCCTGGCTGTTTGGGGCCCCTTTCGGCCATTTTATGCCCAATTGAGGCCCCAAATGGCCCGGATCAGGGCCGAAACGGCCACGATCGGGCCGCTGCTGGGCGGGGGAGTGGGTGTTTTAAAGAGCTGGCGGAACACCGTTCCAGGGCATTCCTGCTCATAAAAAGCCCTGGTGCTGAGAGAGCTCTGGAAGAGCTATGACTGACCCAGAGTCACCTAGCTGGCTTCAAGTGGAGGAGTGAAATCAAACCTGTTTCTCCAGTTTAGAGTCCTGCTGCTCTTAACCACTGCTCCTTAGACCCTGATGTCTATGTTCTTACACTTTTAGTGAAAAAATATATAGTATTTTTCAGTTTCCAGAGGTAAAAATATTTTCTCTGGAATAAAATTACACCAACAAAGTTTACTACTACTGTTGCATATACTTTTGGAAGACACAACATATTGCTTTTGTACTTCAGTAATTACATTTTCAGTTTGGTTCAGTCAGTAACTTCCTTGTTTCTGATTTGTAAGCCCTATATACATAATATTATTAACCCTTATTCTCCAGGAAAGCAAAATTTCAATAGTTTGAGAGGATAACACCATGGTCCTCTGTTCTGGCAGCCAGTATTGTCTGGGTCACATTGGCACAATGTAATTTTAGATGGGTAGTCATGTTGGTCTGCAGTAGAATAGCAGGATTTGAGTCCAGTGGCTCCTTAACAGACCGACAAGATTTTCAAGGTAAGCTTTTGAGTCAGAGCTTACTTCTTCAGACATGAATATTGGCATAATGTAGTCAGTAACCACATTCAGCTAGTATAAATGTACCACAGGAATTTTCTGTTAATGCCAAATAATTCTGGATCCATTCTCTCAAATGTTCTACTTTTCATTTTGAATCGGGGCTCCTGGTTTATCTGCAGAGTCTGGTGTTTATAGATTAGTAGGCAATTGAACAGATGTGACACACAATCCTAAGCAGAGTTAAACCCTTCTAAATCCATTGAATGGACTTAAGAAGGATGCAAGTCCATTTAGGACTGCAGTATTAGTTCTCTATGATTTTTTTTTCTTTATGGAGATATTTTAGTAAAGTAATATGATAAGATTGTTTTGCTTTCCATATAAGCTATGGTGAACTAAAACCTTAGCTATAAACTAGTAACTGGCTTTGTAGTACAGTGGACTCCTTCTCTGTTATCCATTCTTTGGTTTGTATGTTGTCTTCAGGCATTGTAAGGGGCTGCCTCATAATATTGGCATTGCACTTAGAACATTGCGTACACTAGATAGAGTGCAAGTATAAGAAATGATTGCCAGTGGTGTTCTGTGACACATTTAAAAAGCAGACTTTGTCCACAGAATAAAAACCAAATTACAAAGCAGATGATAAATACTTATAGAAAGTTCTTGCAAAATGACATGATCAGGAATAAGAATATGCTGATGACTTCTGGGATGATCATTGTAAGGCAATGCTAATCCAACAATGAATATAATTCTAGCTAGATCTTTAGATTATTGGAGTTATGTTATCCGTTAGTCATTCAGGAAGGAAGTAGACTTGTTACATAGATAGTTTGCTCATTTTCTGCACCAGTCCAAAAGATTGCTCTGCTGTGGTTTAAGTTGTATGCCTTGCGCAAAACGGCATCTCTCTGCCAGAGCAAAATGTTAAAACGCTGCTTCCCAAACCAAACGGCATTCTCATTGGCCTCCTCACATCGCGTGATTATGTTCTGGGATGGGGAAGGTGGATTATTGAGACAAGTTCCCCATTTCTGTTTCCAAATCACCATGAACATGAGCCCCAGTTTGTAAACAAAGGGAATAAAAAAGTAAACCCAAGAACTGATCAGTGGGGAATGTGGATTGCCATCAGGGAACAGGATGGACATTGTGCCTAAAAGGGTAGAATGCACAAATGTCAGTGTTGCGACTGTCCCCTAATTAAAAGAAAGGGGGTAGATGCCCAGTTGCTTGGGGCTGGTTTCAGGCTTCTTCTAACGCCAAAGAGTTGGTTACATGATAAAAATGTAATTTGTGGGCACAGTTTGTAAGGTTATGAATTTGCAATCTTGATTTGACAATACAGCTATATGAGAAATGATGCCTCAGACCCTTCCCTTGTATTTTTTTTTAAAAGTAGTTGTGTGGAGAGCTGGGGAGGGAGTGGTTTCCACCAGGTGACCAACCAATCAGCACCCAGGGAAAGGAAATGGGAGGAGAGGCAGTACAGGACTAAGAATTCTGCACACACGTAAGACGCATCAGGCGTTGACTCAACAGTGGTTTTTTTAAAAAGTTGCCTTATGTGCACAGTGAAAAAAGCCGAGTAAAAGCTGGGGAAAGTTTGATTCTGCATCTTATGCCTCTGTCAGGTTCTGCCAAGGGCGCCGCCCAGTGAGATGCCGGCCTGCCTGACTTCCGCCTTAAAGGACCTTCAGGAATGTCAGGTTCTGCCAAGGGCGCCGACCTGTGACACGCTGGCCTGCCTGACCTCCACCTTAAAGGACCTTCAGGGAATATGTGGGATCCTGCTCTTTGGAAGGAGGGGGGTATACCTCACCCTCACACCCTCTCAGTCCACTCGCAGGTCCCTCAACCTGACCTTGTCCCAGCTGCCTTCCATGACAGCTGCCCCCATCCAGCTGTCGGTCTTACTCCTCCTCCTCCTCTTCATCTTCTCTCATCCACCACCTCTCCACTGCTCACTCATTCTCCCTCTCTTTCCTCATCCCGACATGCACAGAAAACTATGCAAGACAGAAGCACAGCCACCACGACAATATGGACTCCCTAAAATTCATAAGGATTCAGTCCCACTCCGACCCATCGTGAGATCCATTGGTTCACCAGCATATGAAATAGCTAAGCATCTGGCCAATCTTCTACAGGACCACATCAGAAAAACCACGTCTTACGTCAAAGATTCAGCACATTTCATCAACAAAATCAGTTCTCTGAAACTCAGTCCACAGGACATACTCATCAGTTTTGATGTTGTATCTCCGTTTACTAAGGTTCTGGTAAAAGACACAATCAAACTTATTAATCAGATTTTTCCAGAGGATGTAACAGCCTTATTCCACCATTGTCTGAGAACCCGTTACTTCCAATGGGATAATGAATTCTATGAACAGATGGATGGGGTGGCCATGGGAAGCCCTCTCAGCCCAGTTGTAGCAAACTTCTACATGGAACATTTTGAAAAAACAGCTCTAGAATTAGCTCCCCACAAACCTACAGTCTGGTTCCGGTTCGTGGATGATACCTTTATCATTTGGAGCCATGGTGAGGAAGAATTGATGGAGTTTTTAAACCACCTCAAGAATATCCACCCGAACATACAATTCACCATGGAGAAAGAAATCGAAGGTAAACTTCCATTTCTAGATACCTTGGTCATCCGCAAAGCAAACTTTCAGTTAGGTCACAAGGTCTACAGGAAACCCACTCACACGGATTGGTACTTACACAAAAACTCCAATCACCACCCTTGACAGAAAAGAGGCATAATAAAAACATTAGTAGACCGTGCAAAACGAATATGTGAACCGCACTTTCTCAATGAGGAAACTAATCATCTAAACCACGCACTTCAAGCAAATGGCTACTCCAGAAATGAAATCAGAAGAGCGATTAAACCAAGGATAAATCAAACAACTAAGGAAAAACAGTCTCCCACAGGAAATGTGTTTTTGCCTTATATCAAAGGAATCACTGATCAGATGGGAAAGCTTATGAAAAAACACAACCTACAAACAGTATTCAGACCCACCAGAAAAATACAACAGATGCTATGATCAGCAAAAGAAAGTAGAGACCCCCCCCCTCACCTCTGCAGGAGTATACCACATACCCTGCAGCTGTGGACAAGTTTACATCGGGACCACACAGCGTAGCATCCAGACAAGAATAAAAGAACATGAAAGACACTGCAGACTTGGCCATCCAGAAAAATCAGCAGTGGCTGAACATAGCCTAACTCAAACAGGACACAGTGTCCGATTCCAGGACACTAAAATACTGGCCAACACTTCCAACTACTTCTTCAGATTGCACAGGGAAGCCATTGAAATTCATAAGAATAAGCACAATTTCAACAGGAAATAAGAGACTTTAAGAATGAATAGAGCATGGTTTCCAGTCCTGAAAAACACCAGGCTAACAAAACATTCTACATCCTATAATAGCCCTGCAGAGAAGATTAGCATATCAAGCACCAATCCATATGCAAAAGAACCTCCTCAGGATACAGTGAAGCCTCCCTCCATTAGCATTCCACACCTTGGGAAACTCTTACAGGATGACTCAGCCCAAACCCACCTTCTTGAGTAAATATAAATTACCTGCCAACATCTTCTCCACACTGTGACACTGAGAGATCTCTGTCTTTTGGTGCTACACCTCTGAAGATGCCAGTCACAGCTGCTGGCGAAACGTCAGGAACTACAATGCCAAGACCACGGCTATACAGCCCGGAAAATCCACAACCATCGATTATTACCTTATTTTCCATTTCTTAAAAAAAATCCCATTAACCAAAATCCCATTGTGTTAGCATAGAAGAGGGGGTTCCAAAGGACAAAAGGGAACAAATGAAAACAGAGAGAGGCAATTGCCATTGTCCTGGAATTGCTATATTCCAGCAGTTTTCCGGGGTTTGAGTAAAGGTATAAGAAAGGTGCTGAGGGCCAAAAATTAAATCTCTTTATTACAAAAGGATTTTATCATGCATAAGAGGAAACAAGGAATAAAGTATGAAGGCTCAGCACTCCAGTAAACACAACATGAGCTCCCAAGACTGCCATCATTGGTAGAATGGAGGAGAGGTAAGTAATTTGCCTTTAGAATTTACTGCCACAAAATGTGATGATAGTCATGATTTTTTAAAAAGGACTGAATAAATTCATGGAGGATAGGACTATCAACAGCAGTTTCCCTTGATATAGCTGAAAGGACCTATAATGTTCAGAAGTGATAACACCAGGTGGCGGGGGTACACAATAAAGGAGAGTTGTAGTCTTTATGTTTGGTCTGTAGTCTTCCCAGAAGATTCTGGTGGTCGCTATTGGAAACAGAATGATAGATCAGTTCAGTCCCATCTGTGAGGGCTCCTTATGCAAAGTTGGCATGTCTGCAAAAAAACTGTGATTAGGCTAATGTAAGTTAGCAGAGAATTTTACAGCATCCTTTTCAATAAGAACATATTTAGGTATGTTATACCCGTTCCTGTTCGTTTGTTTGTTTGCTTGCTTGCTTGCTTGCTTGCTTGCTTGCTTGTTTGTTTGTTTGTTTGTTTGTTTGTTTGTTTGTTTGTTTGTTTGTTTGTTTGTTTGTTTGTTTGTTTGTTGCACTTGTATTCTGCTCTCCCTGTAAGACAAGCTCAGAGCGGCTCACATCAAAAATATAAAACAGGGCAGCATATTAATTAAAAACAGATTCAGTTAATAAAAATCATGGCATTCTGTTTGCACAATCCCTCAGTATCCAAAACTCTTGGAGCGGGTGGCAAGCTGCCTGATGTTCAGCAGATCAGGTCATGGTTGTTCCCCCCCCCCAATTTGGGGTGGGGGGTGCTCACCTCAACCACCTTATGCCTGGCAGAACATCTCTGTCTTGCAGGCCTGGCAAAAAGATAGTAAATCCTGCTGTCTCTGCAGACAGAGAGTTCCACCAGGTCGGTGCCAGGGCTGAGAAAGGCCCTGGCCCTAGTCAAGGTGAATTGAACCTCCCTGGGGCCAGGGACCACCAGCAGATGTTGGTCTGCTGAGCAAAGGGCTCTCTGGCAAACATACAGCAAGAGGCAGTCCCGCAAGTATGCCGGTCGCCATCTGCTAAGGGCTTTAAAGGAAAATACCAAAACTTTGAAGCTAATCCAGAATTCCACTGGGAGCCAGTGCAGCTGGTGCAAAACTGATTTATATGTGACTAGAACAGAGTCCCAGTCAGAATGTGTGCTGCTGCATTCTGAATTAGTTGCAACTTCTGGAGTAGGGTCAGGGGAACCCAGCATAGAGCGAGTTGCAGTAATCCAATCTGGAGCTGACTGTTGCATGGATCACGGCAGCAAGGTCGGGCTGAGAGGTAAGGAACAAGCTGACCGATCTGGCGAAAATGGAAAAACACAAACCAGGCAACTGCGTGGCCTAGGCCTCTATTGACAAGGAGGCACCCAAGGTTGTGCCCAGACTCTTCACCACCCTCACTGGTGCAAGCAGTGCCCCATCAAGGGCTGGCAGCCAGATCCCAGAACTCAAGAGCCCATGGCACAGGTACAGGACCTCCGTCTTCGTAGGATGCAGTTTCAGCCTGCTCTGTTTCAACCATCCAGTCACAGCCTCCAAAGCCCTGGCCAGGTTATCTGGAGTCCGTCCGGCTGTCTATCAGCAGATAAAGCTGGATGCCATCAGCGTACTGGTGACAACCCAACCTGAAACTCTGCACCAGCTGGGTGAGGGGGCGCATATAGATGTTAAATAACATCAGGGAGAGTATCGCCCCTGGGGTACACACACTAAGAGGTGGCGGGGGCGATAACTTCTCCCTGACCATGGAAGAAGGAAACCAGGTGGTCCTGTGGGTTAACAAATCATCGTTGACCATGCTGAATGCGGCTGTGAGATATATCAGCAGTGCCATCCCCCCTTGTTTTATTTATTTATACTTCATTTATACCCCACCTTTCTCCCCCCTGAGGACCCAAAGTGATTTACCTCATTCTCCTCTCCTCCATTTTATCTTCACAACAACACTGTGGGGTAGATTGGGCTGAGTGTGTATGACTTGGCCAAGATCTCCCAGCGACCTTCCATGGCAGAGTAGGGATTTGAATCTGGATTTCCCAGATTCCTGGTCTGAAACTTTAACCACTGCACCACACTGAACAAAAACAGTGTTATTTGAGAGAAAATACTGAAAATGATATTGATTGATGTAAATCAAACTTGTCATTTATAAATTCACATATTTCTTGAACAAACATGCACATTACCCTATTAGCTTTCAAATGAATGATAACTTTTATACAACCTAAACATACACTGTAGAATTATATTGAGTATTTCTGTTTGGTGAGCTCTGTACACAGTAAGCAAGATCACTTGTTTGAAAGCTCAGTGTCCAGAACTTTCCATAAACAAAGATCCCGAGGAGTTAGCCGTGTTAGTTTGTAGTAGCAAAATAGAAAAGAGTCCAGTAGCACCTTTAAGACTAACCAACTTTACTGTAGCATAAGCTTTCAAGAATCACAGTTCTCTTCATCAGATTTCTCAAAAGTTTATGCTACAGTAAAGTTGGTTAGTCTTAAAGGTGCTACTGGACTCTTTTCTATTTTCCATAAACAAAGAATTCTAGGCCTTAGTGTTTCTCAATCAGATGGAAAGTAAATATCTGGGCGGTTTAGTTTGTGGAGTTATACAGTAGAGAACGACAATTGTAGAACTCGGATTTGAGGAGAGCACAGAACAGGAGATAAGTCCTTTGTAGGGTTGCCAGGTCCCTCAAGTCTCTTGGCGGGAGACTGGGATGCTGGCTCTTACCCTGTGGCTGCTCTAGAGCAGTGCACTCCTGGCGTGCGTGATGTCATTTCCAGGAGTGATGTCATCGTGCAGGGTCAAAGGGCGCCCTGCGTGACAACAGAGAGCAGGCAGCTCGCTCTCTCACCGCCGCCGCACCTCTTGTCCCTGCCAGCGCAGGCTGCACAGGGGCAGTGGCGGCCACAGCAAGAGAGCGGGCCACGGCCACCACAGCTCGCCACTGCCACACCCCTTGTCCTGCTGGCGCGGGCTGCACAGGGGCGGTGGCAGCAGTGGCCACCGCAGCAAGGAAGTGGGTGCAGCAGCCGTGGCAGTTAGAGCAGCCCGCTCTTGCCGCCGCCTGCTCTCTCTATGCCGCCACCCGCCGTTGCCCGCTCTCATGGTGCGGGAGCACACCCCCCAGTGGGGGAGCACCAAACTACCTGGGGAGGGGGCGCCCCAGGGAGCGCACCCCCTGCTGCCCAGGTGAGTGGGCGTGGGGGGAAAAGGTGGGATCGGGGGTTCTCCTACCCTGGGCGAGGGGATGGCAACCCTAGTCCTGTGTCCTCTGTGGATGATTCTGATGACATATCTAGTATTTCTCTGATATTTTAAACCTCCGACAACTTGCTACAACTAGGCCCTGAGTACAGTAAGAATCAGCTCAAAATAAATGCAAGACAGTGCTTTTTAATTCCTAAACTTCACAGGTCAGATATTTCCCTTGTGTTTCTTTAAAATAAAACAACAAATCATAGAAAATTGACATTTAATTTAATCTGTTAGGCAGATGATAACTCATTTTTAAGAGTTTGTCAGTATACATTTACATGTATGTATTAAATTCAGGTTTCAGTTTAAACCCGGTAGCATTTTTGTAATAGACATCAATTTTTTTGAATTACACCTGCATTTTAAATTTTTTCTATTGTAATGTTAACTTCTGATTTTTAAAAAAAACTGTAGATGGAAAAGGTTGTAGATGGCAAGAAGGAAAGTGTTTAAAAATAATGGAATTAATTTTTTTAAAGTAAAGGGAAGAAAACTTCATTGGCTGCATTTGTCCAAGCAACAGGCTTGCATAGGTTTAATGTGTATGAGTTTGTGCATGTTGCACTCCAAAAAGATAGCTCTCTCTTACGATTCATCTTTGAAGATAACAATTTGTGATATATCTAGAGTTGCCAGCTCCAGATTGGGAAATTCCTGGAGATTTTGGGGATGGAGTCTGAGAAGGATGGGGTTTGTGGAGGGGAGGGACTTCAGTGGGATATAATGCCATAGACTCCACTGTCCATGGCAGCCTTTTTTTCTAGGGGAGCTGATCTCTGTTGTCTGGAGATCAGTTGTAATTTCAGGAGATCTCCAGCCCTACCTGGAGGTTGGCAACTCTAGATATGTCTCTGCTTGAACAAAAGAATTGCAAGCTTTGCAGTATAACCACAGGGAATGTAATTCCACTAATGTGTTAACTAGACATGGGCATGAACCAAAAAAATTTAACGAACCAGCAGTTTGCGGTTCGGTGCCAACGACGATCCCAAGATCGTGAACTGCAATGAACATTTTCCATTGCTGAACTGGTTCATGGTTCGTTGGGCGCGGAACGGCCCCCATGGCACTTAGAGAGCCCATATTCCCGGGGATTGTTTTGCAAGCTCTCCTACAGCCATCACCCAAGTTTGGACAAGATTGCAAAAGGGATCTTGGAGTTATACCCTCTCCAATCCAAGGCCCCCAGGAAACTCCCACAAAAATCCAAGCTGAATTATACTCAGTCTCTCTCCCCAAAGGCTAGCAAGTGGCAAGCAAGAGCTCTGTCCCACTCCACTGCTCACTGAAAGTGAAACCCAGCCTGGGAGCCCATGGCATGGGTCCCATTCATTAACACAGGAGGTCTGTGTTTGGCCGTCAGAGCTGCCTATCAGGGTTTGCAGGGATGGGATTGGAGTGCCCATTGCTACAGAACACCCCCTTCCCCCTCCCTCCCCTGGGTGTCTTCTCCCAACTTGTAACCGCTTTGCAGCTCTGTGGTTGGAAGGAAGACCTGCCGATCAAGGTAAGCTGGTCTTCCATTCGGGTTTCCAGGGCAACAGAAGGAGCGCAGACAGAGTTCAGGCATTCTCCTGGCTCCGTTGCCAGGGGAATTGATTGCTGGTGCCTGACTGTCTGGCTTCCCGAACCACGGCCAAACGCACCAAACCAGGCGTCTCCCGAACGCTGGTTCGTTCGCCATGGACAATCGCGAACCGCCGGATTGCAATCGCGCGATCGCCAATTTCGTGGGTTTTTGAAGTTCGTATTGTGGTTCGTGCCCATCTCTAGTGTTAAGTGTTCAGTTGTTCTTTTTTTTTTTAACCTCATGGGAACATCCTACAATAGGATTCATGTATCAGAACAAAATACTTTCTCATGAAATTGAAATTAATTAGACATGGAGTGGTGAGAAAGTAAATCTTTTGCATCCTGCTCAAGTCATCCTGCGAAACTAAATGCTGCATGATGGTATTTTGATCAAGAATTTTATTGAAGTGAAGCTTGCTGAGTGATTTGGGCCAGTCCCTCACATGCAGTCTAGCTTACCTAACAGGGTTATTGTAAGGCTAAAATTGAGGACAGGAGAACTATATAAGGTGATTTGGGCCCTGGTTGGGTTGGGAGGGGGGAAGGTCAGTTATAAACTAACTAACTAAATAAAATAATCAGATATTTCATTGGTTAAGCAGGTACACAAATTATTACAGTATATAACACACGTTGAAGCAAAGTTTTTATGGAACAGAAATTCTGAAAACAGCTGGATACAATAGAAAAACAACTTTCCATATGGATTTGGTAACTGCCTGCTTTGGAATGGAAGTTTCTGAATAATACACCGCTGGCAGAATATAGAGTTCAACCTGTCATAAATTGAGCCAGACATATTTTTGGTTATGATGCTGTACTTTCTGTTTGGGTGTATTATAACATCCAGTAGAGCATAAATAATATCATTCAATACAAATTCATTTGGTCAAAGAATACAAACTTTACTGTAGGAATACGCCCAATATTTGCCCTTTTATCTTTCGTATTGTATGTGAGTTCATACTGACTTGATGAAGCAACCTCCACTGGGGATGAAAAATATTTCTAGTCATCCTGAAGATTTGCAAGCTGGATTGGAAGTAAATATTTGTTATAAGAATACAAAAACGGGACTAATTCTTGCCAGGAAAAAATGTTCTTTAAAATGCTGCATCTTCTGTGCTTCTCCTAATGATAGTCGTTAACCAAGTTAATGTTTAGGAAAAATCTGCATTACAATCCATACATTAAGATTCCTTTTCCATACTATTTCCATTACTATGCATGCCACACCTTTTCAGATTGCTCCCCTCCCCCCTTTTGGAGCCAACTCAGAATTAGTAACAGTGTGTTAAAAAAAATACTGCAATATAATTTTAGTAGGAAGCTAACATTTTTTACGTAGGAGTATTTTTTATTATGTCAACAATTTCTTTTTGTTTGGAAATGTCAGTTCAATCCTTGTCTCCTGCAGAATGAATTACAAGGCATATTTTTCAGCTGTTGAGATCTGTGTGGTGAGAAAAGATTTGTCTAATCCATGGATGCTTTTATTCAACACTTTTAAAGCTCTGCTTTTCCTTAAGTGGTTTTCCATAGCCTGGCACCTCTTTTTATGTCTGCTGATTTAAAATGGTTCGCTTAACCTCATAAAAGATTCCCTCCTTTTTTAATCCTCCTTTTCCACTCCCTGTCTTGTCTCACCATTTCTATTTAAACAGTACCTTTATTGTTCCCCCTTGGCACCTGTCACATGGGCCCCACAGTTTTTCCTGTTAGTTGAGTTAATGAAAAGGGCTGAAATGGGTCGTTTAAATGTTTAAAAATAAATCTTTTTTTAAATAATAGAGTGAGGTGAAGCAGATAATAGTGTTGTGAGCAATCTACAATTATCAATCATTCATACTATTTGCATAAGTCATCATTGTTTCAGGCTGTCCAGTCCAGAAAGGAAGTATCTTTCAGCTGAACTGTATGTCTAAGACACATTTGCTGTACAGATGTTTCCTAGATCAAGTGCACGAGCAAATAAATAAATGTCAGAAAAATTGTTCTAGATCAAGCAAATGGAAAAGGATAGCAAAGGAAATATGCTGTGCAGCAACAATTGCTTGAGATATAGCTAATTGTGATAAATTTAAATGGAAGTTCAAACTTTAGCGTGCACGTTATGTACCGGTCATGTCTCTTTTAGCCTGTCAAGGGTTATTCCTGAAGAGGGACAGAAAATAGCCCCTGGCTTCCCTGAAAGTAGTAAACTCATGGCTGAGGGAGAATTACAGATCTTTTGGTGCACAGCCATATCAGTGATGTTGCCATTTTTTTTAAAAAATGAGAATATGAGGGAAAATAGATGGGGGGAGGGGAAATGACATATAGGGTGAAAAATTTCTCTCTCTCTATCCAGATCTCCTGGTGATGCAGTAGAGGTTTTAAATTGTTGCCTAACAGCTGTGGTCAGTTGGCTGAAAACCAACAAATTAAAACTGAACCCAGACAAGGCAGAAATGATGCTAGTTGGGAAGACAGAGATATTCAGGTACATTTACTCTCCACTTTTCATGGGGTTCAGCTGACCCTTGCAAACTGGGTCAAGAGCCTGGGGTTTATAGTGCTGCTGCTAGAGAAGCAAATTAATGCAGTTGCAAAAAAAAAAAAACTTCCACAAACTCTGTATATCCTAAAAGATGGCCCCTACCTTGATGTGGCCAGTCTGGCTACCTGAATCCATGGCACGGTGCAATACACTATGCATAGGTCTCTTGTGATGGAATGCAATTTAAAGAAAGTGTTCCACAGTGCAGCATTCAGAAATGGAAGAGAAGGAGATAACAACTCAAGAATATCACTGATTCTCACAGTGGGAAACAAAAAGAACTTTAAAACCACAACTAGAGACACTCTACTTGAGGCTGCTCAGCCAACGTGAGCAAACTTAAATTTTGGTGGGAAAATCTGCCTCAGAGTGGGGGAATGAAGGAGGAGGTGTCTGTCTTATCTTTCCTCAAAGTCAACTCAGAGACTCCATTTGGTACAGAATGCTGCAGCTTGATTATTATCAGGCGCTAAGAGGAGCATGCATATTACTCCAATTCTGCAATCACTTCTTTGACTGCCTGTCAGTTACTGGGCTCAGTTTAAGGTTTGGCGTTCACAATCAAAGGCCTTCAGGGCCTTGATCCCTCATATCTATTGGAGCACCTCTCTCCCTGTGCTCCACCACGGCAGCTTCTCTCATCTGAACAGGGCCTTTTGCAGGTGCCACCCTGCAAATGGGCAAAATCAACACTGCCTGAAAACATACATTCTCAGTAGTAGTCCCCATACTGTATCTTGAAGGAAAGGCAGCTTACAAACATAATAAATAATATAGCACTTTAGCATGTTCTTGAGGATACTTTCAAATAGCAGAAATAAAACACAAACATAATGAATTTGCAGCAGAATGAGAATATGAATGAAGGTCCAAAAATCTTACGTATGTTGTAAAGTGTATCAAGGTTGAAATGTGATTGTAAATCAACTTTCCTAGGTGGCTCTCAATCAATTAATAAACCTAGTCCATGCACATTTAAATCTGTCTTTCTGCTTTTCACACATTAAAAATTTGAAACTTGTTCATGTAGACCTACCTTTTTGTTTTTCACATGTGTATACTAACAGCTGGTAAAGGACTGAGAAGTGCTTTAATTAGCTTGTGAGAATTCGACCTAAGGCCTTTGTATACTTGCTCAGAAATATAGACTTACTTCTGACTATACATTCATAGTCCTGGGCTGCTTAACAATATACATTGTTAAAGAATATATAACAATTCTGATAAAGACAAATTTCTTCCACAGTTGCTTTCATCCCATAAGCAATTCTTCATTGATATTTTTATCAGAGACAGCAGAAGTGCATTCCAGGAAAAATATGTATTTTGGAGTAATCACTATTGATATTTTGCTAGACCTATCAGCAGCATTTGATACAGTTAACCATGATATTTTAATGGATCCAATGCAATTCATGTTTGGGGCAAAAGGGACTGCTTTCCATTGGTTTTGTTTCTTGCTGGCAGGAAGCAAAGAGTTTCTGTAGGAGAGCCAGAATCAGCTGGTGGGGACTTGTTGTATGGTATGCTCCAAGGATCCATTTTATCCCAAATGCTCTTTATAATCTGTATGTAAAGCCCCTGGCTGAGATAATCAGGAGTTTCTGAGAGGGTTGTCACCAATATGTGAATGACATCAAGTTTTATATATCACTATGTAAGGCTCCAGAATCAGCTATGAAGACCAGTGCTTTGAGGCTATGATGAAGTTTGCTGTGCGCAAACAAAGTGAAGTTTAATCCAGACAAGTCAGAGGTGATGTTGTTTGGGAAGGCAGGGTGCTTAGCTGGGGTCAAAATACCTGCCTTAGATGGGCATAAGCTTTCTCTGGTAGATCCAAGTTAGGAGCCTGTAGACCCAGAGTTGGTGATCAAGTAGATCAGTGCTGTTACTGAGAGCTTCTTTTAATTCTTTCAATTTCAGCTGACTTTAAAGTTAGCCCCTTACTTAGACGTTACTGACCTAGCCACTCTGATTTACATTACTGTAGCCTCCAGATTAGACTACTGTAATACACTTTGTGGGGCGACCTTAGAGACATCTTAGAAGCTTCAGTTGGTGCAAATTGTGGCAATGAGACTCCTATCTGGGGTCAGCCACTTGGGATAGGTAATACTAGTTCTGCATCAACTGTTTGCTTCCGGGCCCATTCAAAGTGCTGGTTATCACCTGGGACCCTCATACCTCTGAAACTGCATCGCTGGGTATGTTCCTGTGCACCAATTGTGTTCCTCAGGCAGCCTTCTCCTGGTGATATCTTTTCCTGTGATCGTCTATTTGGCAATAGTCTAGTCACCAGGGGCAGTCTTAGGGATTCTGGGGCCCTG